>NW_026526732.1:125331075-135017401 GCF_024362965.1 Panthera pardus
GTAGTGCAGATATCTCTTTTTGTTTCTGTTTTCATTTCCTTCTGGAAAAGGAAGAACAAATTGAGCCCAAAGTTAGCAGAAGGAAGGACATATCAAAAATCAGAATGGAAGTAAATGAAATAGAAAATAAAAGATAATATAAAAGATCCAAGACACTAAGATCTGGGTTTTTGAAAACATGAACAAAATAGGCAAATGTTTGGCTATACTTACCAAGAAAAAAGGAAAAAGGGCTTAAATAAATAGAATTATGAATAAAAAAGGAGTCATTGCAACTGATAACCTACACATACAATGGATTACACGACTACTATGAATAATTATACACCAATAAATTGGACAATCTAGAAGAAATGGATAAAGTCCTAGAAGCATACAACCTACCAAGATTTAATCATGAAGCAATAGAAAATCTGAAAAGACCAATAATGAATAAGGAAACTGAAACAGTAATCAAAACCTCCCAATAAGAAATGTCCAGAACCAAATGGCTTCACTGGCAAATGCTACCAAAAATGTAAAAAAGAATTAATACCAATTGTTCTCCAGTCTTTCCAAAATATGAGAGGGAATACTTCCAAACTCATTTTACAAGGTTAGCATTATCCTGATACCAAAACCAGTTAGACACTACACAAAAAGAAATTTACAAGCTAATATCTCAGATGAATATAGATGCAAAAATCTCAAAGAAATATTGGCAAATAAAACACAGCAATACATCAAAAGGATCATACACAACAATCAAGTGGGATTATTCAAAAGTTTCAACAATGGTACAACATCCTCAAATCAATGTAATATACTCCATTTAAAAAAATAAACGGTAAAAATAATATGATCATCTCACCAGAGGCATAAAAAGAATTTGACAAAAGTCTACATTCTTCTTGATAAAAACTCTCCATAAATTTGGTATTGAGAGAATGTATGTCAACATAAGGAAGATCATATATGATAATTCCACAGCTAACATCAGACTCAATAGTGAAAATCTGAAAATTTTTCTCTAAGATCAGAAACAAGACAAGGATGCCCACTCTCACCACTTTTATTCCACATAGTACTGGACCCTAGCCAAAGTAATTAAGCAAGAAAAAGAAATAAAAGTAATCAAAACCAGAAAGGAAGAGGTAAAATTGTCTATTTGTGTATGATATAATATTATGTATTAAAAGCCCTAAATACTCCAAAAAAAAAAAAAGAAAAACCCTGTTAGAACTAAAAACAATTCAGTAAACTTTCAGGATGCAAAATCAATATGCAAAAGTCTGTTAGTGGGAATGTCAATTGGTACAACCACTGTGGAAAACAGCACGGAGTTTCCTCAAAAAAACATATGTATATAAATACCATATGAACAGTAATTCCACCACTGGGTATTTATTCAAAGAAAATGAAAACACTAATACAAAAATGTATATGCACCCCTCTGTTTACTGAAGCATTATTTACAATAGCCAAGATATGGAAGCAATCCAAGTGTCCATCCATAGATGAATGGTTAAAGAGGTGATATATTTATATAGTGAAATATTACTCACCCATAAGAAAGAATGAAATGTTACCATTTGTGATAATATGGATGAACCTAGAAGGTATATGCTATGTGTAATAAGTGAGACAAAGAAAGACAAATATCACATGATTTCACTTACATATGGAATCTAAAACACAACACAAATGAATAAACACATAAAAGAAACAGACTCGTAAATACAGAAAACAAATGATAAATGAAAGGGGAGGTGGGTAAGTGGATGGGCAAAGGGGTTAAGGAGATTAAGAAGTACAAACTTCTGATTATAAAGTAAATAAGTAAATAACTCATGGGGATATAATGTACTACATACAGAATATAGTAAATAATATTGTAATAACATTATGTGGTGACAGATGGTGACTATATTTATTGTGGTGAGCATTAAGTAATGTACAGAATTGTCAAGTCACTATGAAACTAAAATAACATTGTATGTCAACTAAACCTCCATATTTTTAAAAATAGGTTGCCTTTCTATACACTAACAGCTATCAGAGAAATTAAAGGGGAAAATGATGCTGTTTACAATAGCATCACAAAGAATAAAATACCCAGAAATAAATTTAACCAAGGAAGTGAAATGCTGCTATGCTTAAAAGTATAAGACACCAAAGAAAGAAATTAAGGAAGACACCAATAAATGGAAAGATAACCCATATTCATGGATTAGAAGAATTTATGTTATTAAAATGTCTATTCTACCCAAAACAATGTACAGATTTATTGCAATCCATATCAAAATTCCAATGGCACATTTTTTATAGAAATAGAAAAAATATTCTAAAATTTATATGGAACCAAAAAAAGATCTCCAGTAACCAAAGCAATCTTGAGAAAGGACAGAGCTCGGGACATCACACTCCCGTGATTTCAAACTATGTTACAAAACTATACTAATTAAAACAGTATCAGATTAGCATTAAAAACAGACACATGGATCAGTGGAACAGAACAGAAACCTCAGAGATAAACCCATGCAAATATGGTCAATCAATTTACAACAAAGGCACCAAGAATATACATTGGGGAAAAGACAGTCTTTTCAACAAATGCAAAGGTATTTTTAAGAGACTTAACAGAACAAACTGTTTGTTTGTTCTTATTGTTTGAGCTAATCTTGAAGCCATTAGTGATGCTTATCATCTCCTTCTCCTGGCACCTATTGTAGAATTTCTTCACTTTTCACCAATGTTTAGACTTCACTTGGTAGCTTGATTGATAAGAAAACCCAAACATTCATTCCTGAATAGGTTAAGATCATCACATCTTGCCTTTTTTTTTTTTTTGACCAGAGTTCCTGCAATGTCATTTATCATCAGGAACAGAAGCACCAAAAGACACTCTGGTGAACTCTACAGGTTATAATTATACCCTTCCTTGTCCTCAGGGTATAGTAGCAATATTAGCTTGTTATGGTTATTGGAGTGAATTATCCCAGTACTAAGAACAATCATTTTTCTTGACTAAAGTGACTAGGTGGTAATCATCATTACTAGCTCAGTAGAAAATTTAGTGTGTTTCCTTGTGGAAGCATTTCCCCCTTTGGAACCAGACTTTCTATTCCTTGTGGAGGTCAACAATGTGAAGACAGGATGTGTATATCCCATAAGTAGTTCTCTGGGAATAATACTGAGAGACTGAAAGTCAATAGGTGAAAAAATATACAGCAGGTAAATACTAAGCATAATAAGGCTAGAATGACGGTTTTACTACAAGATAAAAGAGACTTCAAGGTAAAGTGTACTACCAGAGAAAAGGAGAAACATTTCACAACAGTTGAAGTGTAGGGGTGTCTCAGTTAGGCATTCAACTTGGTCTCAGGTCATTCTATGGTTTCTGAGTTTGAGCCCCACATCAGGCTCTCTGCTGTCAGCACAGAGCCTGCTTTGGATACTCTGGCCCACTCCTCTCTCTCTACTCCTCCTCCAGTGGTTAACTCTCTCTCTCTCTCTCAAATAAATCAACTTAAAAAAATAAGGTATCTATTCATCAGGAAAATACAACAATCATAAATGAGTATGGGCAAAATTCAGCAGAATCAAAGGAATAAAGATCTACAATTATAGCCACAAATTTTAATACTTTTCTCTCAGCAATCGATAGAATAAAGAGACACTATTTGAAGTATCAGAAAATACACAGAACATATGAACACTATTAGTTACCTTCATCCAAGATGTTTAGGGAACACCACAGACTATAACAGCATATTACACATTGTTTTCAGATGCACTCAGTATATTTATCAAGGTTGATGCTGGGCCATAAAAAAAAGTCTCAATATAGTTAACATGATTGGGGATCTTACAGTGTATGTCCTCTGACCCCAGTAGAATGTAATTAAAAATGTATAACAGTAAGATATTTAAAAAGACCTCAATTATTTGGAAATTAAATAAAGGAGACATGTCTGCATAATCCATAAGTCAAAGAAGAAATCATAAAGGAAAATGAGAAAATACTTCAAACTGAATGGAAATGGAAATGCAACATAATGAAATTGGGGATGTGGCTAAAATCGTGCCTAGAGGAAAGTTTCTAGCTTTAGAAATGTACTGGGGGGCGCCTGGGTGGCTCAGTCGGTTAAGCGGCCAACTTCGGCTCAGGTCATGATCTCACGGTCCGTGAGTTCGAGCCCCGTGTCGGGCTCTGTGCTGACAGCTCAGAGCCTGGATCCTGTTTCAGATTCTGTGTCTCCCTCTCTCTCTCTCTGACCCTCCCCTGTTCAGGCTCTGTCTCTCCCTGTCTCAAAAATAAATAAACATTAAAAAAAATTTAGAAATGTACTGGGAACAAAGAAAACTCTTGAATCCCTTTGGAAAGCTAAAGAACCCAAATCAAACTATAAACCAAATAAAGTACAAGAGTCAATAAAATGGAAACCAACTGAATAATAGAAGAAAGCAACAAAGGCAAATGTTAACTGTTAGGGTATCACAGCTATTACGCAACCTAGCACTCCACCTTGCCCTTGTACCTCATTCCAATCTACCTTAGGTGTGACTCTCAGGTGTGAGTGCCTGCCCCCACTGATCACCACCCACTATGTACCCGCAATAGGATTCCTATTGTCTGACGAGCACATAAATCCAGCACCAACATTTCATTGGGAAGTTCTGTTTTTCTGAGGTCACGTCCAGTACCAACGGTCTTAGCCTTGTGTCTCCCAAAAGGAGAGGCTCAGACAAAGGCTTGGGTGCTGACACTTCATGTGTAAAGACATTTTAGAAATTAGGAATGAAAAACAGGGTTAAACAGGGAAGAAGGGCAGCTAACACAAGGATGTGTTCCTGATTGTACCGCCCACTCAGGATGATGAGCTCTCATTCCTGCGGGTTCCTCTGAGGAGCTTTATGAAATGTATCTCACTCTGAGGACAAAAGGGAGACACATTGATGCATCAGATCCCAAGCTCTGTTGGTCAATTCGGTGGTGCAGGCATGGACTCCTCCACTCGGTGATGCTGGGCCTGTAGGAACGCAGAATGAATTCATAGAGCTGTTTCATGCTGCAAGATTAGAGAAGTCCTTACTAGGAAGCAAGAGGTAGTTGGCCACCTCTCTGCGGGGTTCTCTCAGGTGCCCCCTGGGAAAACCCGGGTAAAGCCCACTTGTCTTATTGCTGTGGTGGTAGATGTAGTAAGAGATGGCTGAGGGGATCGGAAGGGACGCGTGACGGGTCCCAAACAGATAATCATCATTCTGCCGAGGACTAGTGATATTTATTAGGAATTTGCATTCAAATTTAGGCAAGGCTGTTCAAGTGTGGACTGTACATGCGGTAACGTATTCTTGCATATAGATTCACTTTTATTTGCTGTAGCAAAAACTCATAGGTTTTTCCTTCTTAAAATTTCCTGAAACCAAGGTCGCACTGTGTGCTAACTAGAATTGAAATAAAAATTTGAAAAGAAAAAAAATGGTAAATAATAGTCGCTTTCAAAATTAAAAAGAAAGAAAGAAAGAAAGAAAGAAAGAAAGAAAGAAAGAAAGAAAAAGAAAATTTCCTGCCCTGATGGAAATTGTATGATCTTAAAAGTCTTGCTGAAAAAAATGGACGTGCAAACTTATCTTTACAAATGAAAGTAGCTGAGTATGCCAATATTGGAAGACTCCATAGTGTTTCCAAGGGGTAAGATATTTTTATCCTTCTCCACCCCCCCTTCCATTCATGATGAAATGTTTGTGCCTGTAGACTCAACCTCTTCCTTGTTTGTGGTCACTGGCGGTGAGCCAACAACCCCATTACCGTCACATGTTAGGTTTCCATTATGGTGAATCTCTCTGGCTTTCTACGGCTTTAAGGAAGAAATAAAACATGCATTTATTAAACATCTACTATATATCAGGCACTGTAGTTTTACATGTGTATGTAAAATAGATACCCACAAATATAGTTGTTTAATCCCTGCAACAACCCTGGAGGTGCATATAGTCTTTATTTTGAAAACAAGAAAAAAAAAATAGGTTCAAGGAGATCCACAGTTTATGTAAATTTACATCTTGCTGAGATTTAAACTCCCTGCTGGATGCTCTTTTCTTTGTACCCTTATTAACTCTTACAGCATAAGTGCCTAACAAGGTGCTGTATCAGTTATGCCTCTTTATTCTGTATTCTTGATGGTGTGACATTCTTGGGGGTTTGTTGACCCCCGAGGGACTGCCCCTCCCAGGGCTGGCTAATTCCTACAGATATATCAAAAAGCTTGCTTGAGAGCGTGCCCTTCACATGCAAATCGCCAACCCAGATCCTATACCCCAACTACTTCTTTTATTGAGCTCTTACAATCTGGGACACTATTCCCCTGCCCTAATCACAATAATTTCAGTTGGTTCTGGGGTATTCAGTCCAGGTACCAGACTAGGGACAGCCTGCATACCCCAGAGCCAACTGAAATTATTGAAACTAGCCAATCCTAATTCTGCTTAGCCTATCTCACCTATCCTTTCTCACAGAAACCACAATGAAGTTTCTTACCCAAGTATTCCTATCACCTCTGCCTCCTGACTGATCCTGGAGCCTCTCCGTGTGCACTCTCCTCCCCCACCAGGACTGTCCCTCCTTCTCTTGGGATCTGGAAGTAACAGACTATTTTTTTTAATGACAGTTGTCTCCTGATCTGGTGGCTGCACAACTGAACAATAAAGGCAACCTATAGGTTAAAAGAAGTGCTCAGCATATAGCAGACATGCAATATTTGTTGAAATGAAATAATGGAAATATTTCATAGGGAAGAACAAAAAAGCAAAACTAGATCTACTATCTGTCTGATGTGTATAGGGAGCTATTTAAGTGTGTGTGGTAGAACAAATCACAATAAAATCCATCAGTTTTAGAGTTTTGCAAATCCATATTTGCTTTTGCAGAAACTTCACATTCCACAGCACAACTGCTTACTTTTTCTCCCGTTTGGAATGTGATATAAGATATAGGACCATCCATATTCCCTCCGCCTATACGGACAGGTCTATTTCAGGACATGCCATGTTAGGGCTCTGTGTATACCCTGCTCTAGCACCCCTCTGTCATGCTGCTCCAAAGTTGCCAAGTTATTGATGGACAGGACACTTACAAAGAAGATACAAATTCTGGAGTCTACATTCTAGCCTCTCTTGGGGGAAAAGTAGTGATTGTAGGCGGTGCTAAAAACACTGCTTTCAATTTCTTATTTCTCTCCTAAGAATCATTGGCAACTTGAACCCATAAGAAGTTCAAGATATTATTTCTCTGTAATTTGAAGCTATTTAGGGGCAATTTCTGTGATCTGTTGTTACCCACTCACAACACTTCTGACACCAAATGTGTTGATCTTTCCTCACCGACCACCAGTTCTCAAATTCTCTGGTCGTCAGTTAGGTGTCCACGGACTCAATTTAATTCTGACACTAACTATCTGGAATGAGAGCAGATCTCACAGGTTAATGGCTCAGTCCCATCAGACTGCCCCTACCCCCACATCAGATGTCATTAGCAAGTCTCAAGCCTTCTATGCTTCTGACCAATCAGCTATAAATTGAGGGTTCCCATGTTCCCCTCCTCAAGTTCAGTAATTTGCTGAAATGGCTCACAGAACTCAGGAAAACACTTTACTTGCTATCATTGGATTATTACAAAGGATGTAGCTCAAGAATGGCCAAATGGAAGAAATGTCCAGGGCACCATATTTTGGTGGGGTAAGCGGGGCAGACACATGGAACTTCCATGCCCTCCCGGGGTACACCACCCTCCCAGCATCTCTCTGCACTCACCCATCTGGAAACCCTCTGAACCTCATCTTTTCAGGTTTTTAATGAAAGTACTATTACTTGGCATGATTGATTATATCACTGACCTTTGATGATTCATTCAGTCTCTAGTCTCTTAGCCTCTAGAGTTCTCAGGTGAGCCTAAACATCCCAAACCTCTAATATGGATTTGGTTTCTCTGGCAACCAGCCTCCACACTGAAGCTTTCCAGAGGTCCACCAAGGTCACCTCATTAGCATAAACTCAGGTGTGGTCGACAGGGCCTTATTTTGAATAACAAACGATGGTCCTCTCATCCCATCAGGAAATTGCAAGGGCTTTAGAAGCTCTTATGCCTGGAACTAGGAAGCAAGATCAAACACATAATTCTTATTATATCACAATATCACAACTACCAATTAGAAAGTCAATCAATCCACATTTGAGTGTAAGGTCCTTTCTATATAAAATAAGAGGATGTTTTCTAAATTATGTCTTATTGACTGGCTTAAGCCACTTGGAATGAAAATGTATTGGGGTGCTTGGGTGGCTTCGTTGGTTGAGCATCTGACTCTTGATTTTGGCTCAGGTCATGATCCCATGGTTCATGAGTTCAAGCCCAGCGTCAGGCTCTGTGCTGACAGTGCAGAGCCTACTTGGGATTCTCTCTCTCTCTCTCTCTCTCCAAATAAACAAACAAACAAACTTAAAAAACAACAAAAAAAGAAAACATATTAAGTTGGTTAGAAAAATAATTTCGTTACTATAGTTCTAAAGAACAGAATTTCCTATTTTTTTTTTAAATTTTTTTTTAATGTTTATTTATTTTTGAGACAGAGAGAGACAGAACATGAACAGGGGAGGGGCAGAGAGAGAGGGAGACACAGAATCGGAAGTAGGCTCCAGGCTCTGAGCCATCAGCCCAGAGGCCGACGCGGGGCTTGAACTCACGGACCGCGAGATCGTGACCTGAGCTGAAGTCAGATGCTTAACCAACTGAGCCACCCAGGTGCTCCCATAATTTCCTATTTCAATAAGCTAGTTGTCACACGCCTATGATGTCTACAGAATTGCTATGCGCTCTACAGTTCTTTGAAGCTCAACCAAGTTGGGGGGTTATGTCTCTGAGGAAAAAGTCTTCACTTGAAAATTTATCTATCTCATTTAGAATATAGTTGACAAGTACCTCCCAGAACACTTCTTTGTAGAGGTATTTCTTCTAACAGTTTCTTTTTTCATATTCTTAGTTTGGCTTGCACTAAAAGGTTAACTACAGTCCACATTTAGAAATTTTCTTAGATTAAAAAAAAGTTTCAAATATAGCAACTAATGAAATGCTCAATAGGACAAGGGATATATTATGGCCCCGTAACTGCGGAGATAAAAGTGTGCCGCTGGCATAAGCACTGTATTAGTCAAATGCTTAGAAACCTGTTCACCTCTGTTCTTTACTTGAAAATTACGAAATTATGCTCCCTCTACGTTCATTTATACACAATTGAACAAAATGTGCATAATTCTCCAAGTGCAATAATTTGTGTTTCACTAATTTTTTTGAGTGGCAACATTGACTTGAATAAAAGGCTACTGAGATGTTTTCAGGTCCCATTGAATTTGATTTGTATATATTGTAGAGACAGGTTTGTTTAAATTCAGTCAGGCAGGAAAAAGGGGCAGAGGAGTAAATGGCTTGTTTTAAACCAAAGGCAAAATTCACTTGAGTATAGGCTTACAAGTGAGAGAAAAGCCTGGAAACATTGGATTGTACACGCTTAGCCGTTACATTCTGAGTAAAGAATTTTTTTTTCCAAAGATTAAAAATCCCCCTCACTTAAAAAAAAAAAATCACAGTGTTTCCCATGCAAATGCCAATTCTCATTTTAGTGTTGATATCCTATGGTAAATTAACAGCCATAGCATCATTCATGTGCACAATCCATTTACCTTTTCAGCATATGGATCATTTGTTCATCTCAAAGGGATTTCGGAGAGCAGAAAAAGCAGAATGTGCATGTAGAAGAAAATGATAATTTGTACCAAAGAGAGTATCAGGAGTTCAGCTTACAACTTTACAAAAGCTTGTAGATAAATAAGACTCAAACCGACTTGCTACATTTGCTATGAAAATAACAGGTCATTTCCCATTTCCATGGGAATCCATTCTCCAAATTGGCTGGTGTAATGTGGACAGTGTTGTGTAGAGGAATAGCCTTTGATTGCATCGTAGATAGAGATCCAATTTAAAAAAAAAAAAGACTAAAATAAACGTTCCTGTGTCTTTTGTCTGGTACAGTGAGAGCTGGGAAGAAAAGAGCGTGCATACACAAGCGATAATACAATTCCAGAGCCAGAGTGTTACCTGTGGCTTTTCATTGAGATACAGTGTCCTTTAAAAACTATTATTATTTTTTAACTTTTTAATTTATTTTTGAGACAGAGAGAGACAGAGTATGAGCAGGGGAGGGGCAGAGAGAGAGGGAGACACAGAATCTGAAGCAGGCTGCAGGCTCTGAGCTGTCAGCCCAGAGCCCAACGTGGGGCTCAAACTCACAGACTGTGAGATCATGAGCTGAGCCGAAGCCGGACGCTTAATCGACTGAGCCACCCAGGCGCCCCGAGATACAGTGTCCTTTAAACACATGGTGGGGAGACAGTCCAAAAAGTGAGGGAGTAAGAGGTGGCCAAAGAAAATAGAGTCAAGAGGACAACAGTCTTGACTCCAAAATTCTAGAGACACATTATCTGTTTAGGTCACACATTTCTTTTTTTTTTTTTTTTTAATTAAAAACAAATTATGTTTTTTTTTTTTTTTGTTTTTGTTTTTTTTTTTTTTTTGAGAGAGAGAGAGAGAGCAGGGGAGGGGCAGAGAGAGAGGGAGACACAGAATCAAAAAAGGCTCCAGGCTCTGAGCTGTCATCACAGAGCCCGACGTGGGGCTCGAACCCACAAACTTGTGAGATCATGACCTGAGCCGAAGTTGGACACCCAACAAACTGAGCCACCCAGGCGCCCCTAGGTCATGCATTTCAAAAACACTAACCTAAGGAATTATAGAGAAAAACAACTTTCACCTGCAGACAAGGTAAAGTTTGATGCTATCTTTACACTTTCTCAGAAAGTATTCTATCCTAGCTATCCTTCTTTTCTCAGGCTTCCAGAGGATTTTTATCACTGACAATGCATGACCCATTCGGGCTACCCAGTGCGTAGCCTGAAATGTGTTCTTCTTGGATCAGCATGCCTAGAGACTAGAGGAAGGTTTTCTGTGTTCAGTGTGCTTTGTAATCTGTAGCCTTAGCTATAAACTTGGTGATGAAACTTGGTCCAGTGTAACAGCTTACCCTCTAGGTAAGTCTATGAAAGTCTAGAAAGTCTATGATGGTATCCCCAGGCAATAGAACATTCACCTTCTGTGACCTACTCCTATCCACCAATGCTTCTTCCATCCCAGAAACTTAAATATCATTTCTAAATAAGATGAAATAAGATGGGATGTTAGTGACCACTCTTAAAAACATTAATTATTTACTCAACAAGAGGCATCAAAATTGTTGAATCCCATTCCCCAAAATCACCTGAACAGGTGAGCACCTCCAGGGGTAATGTTTTTAGAGCAGACTTCTGATGTAACACCTTCTCCCCGCTTCTAATCTCACTCGAATTTGTTCTGCAGAAAGAGGCATCTTATCATCCATCCTAGGCTTGTCCTATTTATTCATATTTGACAAAATTGTTATATACAACGAGAGTTTATTTTCATTGTGTTATGAATTCTTAAAACATATTCAAGCATTATTTTTCTTTCTTGGTGAGATAAAGTTTAACGCTAGAGGTCAAGTAGTTTTTTTAATTTTTTAATTTTTAATTTCCATATAGTTAACATACAACGTATATTAGTTTCAGGTGTACGATACAGTGATTTAACAATTCTGTACCCAGTGCACATCAGCACAAGTGCATTCCTTAATCTCCTTCACCTATTTTACCCATCCCCCCACCCCCCCCCCCACTCCTCCTGGTAATCATCAGTTTGCCCTCTATATTTAAGAGTCTGGTTTTTTTGTTTGTCTCTTTTTTCCTCCTTGTTCATTTCCACGTATCGGTGGAATCATGATATTTGTCTTTCTCTGACTTATTTCACTTAGAAGTCAAGGAGTTTTTGTAGTTAGGCAAAGTAATGATCAAAGTCAAGTGATCTCTGTCTCATTTTCTCAAAAAATGCATTCTAAAAAAAAAAAAGGTGTATTTCTGACTCGACTTTTCCTTTTTTTCCCTGGGTGAGACATGAACACCAGTATGACATTCTCCTTTTAGGAGACTGACGTCTAAGTAGATGTGAGGGGTGCCTGGGTGGCTCAGTCCATTGAGCGACCTACTTCGGCTCAGGTCATGATCTCACGGTTTGTGAGTTCGAGCCCCATGTTGGGCTCTGTGCTGACAGCTAAGAGCCTGGAGCCTGCTTCTGATTCTGTCTCTGTCTCTGTCTCTGTCTCTCTCTCTCTCTCTCTGCCCCTCCTCCACTCATGCTCTGTCTCAGAAATAAACATTAATTTTTTTTTTTAAATTAATAGATATGATAAAGGCCATGTAAGAGAGAACACCCATCAGTCTCTAAGTTATTGGGATCAGGGTTTCCTACTCTTGTTTCTTTTTCCTGCAGTGCCTATTGTAAGGTTTGGCACAGAGCTAGTACTAAATGAAAGGATTAATTTTATTTCTATTTTCAAATTTGTGTTAAAGTATTATCCTAGTCAAGTGTTTCCAACCTGAGTTTTTCAAACCCCAGAAGGCTTCTGTTTGCCTCAAAGGATTTCATAACCTCAAACTTTTCTCTTGACCGTGATTTTTTAATTCACTTTTAGTATTAAAGTCTATGATTTTACATGATCCCTTGAGAATGAGTAAATACTGCTGAAATGTCTCAAATGGCCTGGGATTTTTGTTTGGTTATTCTGGATCTTTGTCTGGCTGCTAATGTAATTTTTAGAATCAATAATTTTTTTCACAGGCCATATTTTTGAGCAGTTTATGATATGTAAAATAAGAATGCTTACTAACTGCTCCGAATAGCAGTCCTGTAAAATGTTTGCATAATCTTCCATTGGTACTCATTTTCAGTCAACTCATGGGGTCAAATAGGACTTTAGAAGTCAGCCTATTATTTTGTAGTTGTTTAGCTAACTGATATAAAAAGCAATTGTTTGAATCATTTAATTCCAGTTGACATATCAATGTATAAAGATGAATTTGCCAGTAGGAATCTGGGTAGCATCATTTAGAACAGAAGCCAACATCCGATATATATCATATATCATGAGTAAAAGAAAAAAAAAAAAAAAGAAAGAAATCAATGAATGAATCCAACATATGCTCTGGATTATGACCTCACTTAACACTGAGTTAACAACTTCAGAATTAAGTATTTGGAATAAGTAAATATTTATATTCTTGGTTATGTATTTTAACAGATAATGGTGTGTGTGTGTGTGTGTGTGTGTGTGAATGTACATGTACATGTGTATATCTATATAGTGGCTTAATACCAGTGAAGTATTCCCTGACTTTTTTTTTTTTTTTTAATGTTTATTTCTGAGAGACAGAGAGAGAGAGAGAAAGAAGCAGTGTGAGTGGGGGAGGGGAAGAGAGAAAGAGGGAGGCACAGAACCGGAAGCAGCCTCCAGGCTCTGAACTGTCAGCACAGAGTCTGATGCAGGGCTTGAACCTACGAACTGCGAGATCATCACCTGAGCTGAAGTCAGATGCTCAACCGACTGAGCTACCCAGGCGTCCCTGTTCCCTGACTTTTCAAACAGATTCAGGAGGGCATAACAATTGGGAATTGTCCTAATATAAGCTTGAAAGTGCTTAGCACCAACCAGTCATTTATCTGGACCCCTAAATTATCACAAAGTGATGAAATCTATACCCTCCTCTCTCACAGAATTCAAGGCCTGTGCATTGTAGATATATATATATATATATATATATATATATATATATAGTTAAAAAGGGTATAAACTGAGTAAAATCCGTGGACATTTAATTTACTCTTTTGAAATGCAAAGTTAATTTCAGCTGGACTTTATAATTGATATATAACAGAACTCACTGCTACCTCACTTAATTCAGCAGCATTAAGATGTTGCTTTCCTTTTAAAATATTTTCCTCTATCCCATGCCTCGAAATCAAATATTACCTAATTATTAACCTTCTACTCAATTATTCTAAAGAGTCTTTTCTATCTCAAAAATAGTAACATAATAAAAAAACCAAAAAAACAAAAAAACGTGACGGACTGTGACATCTTGTCCAAGTCGATGGATCGTACAATCTTTAGAATCAAGCTTTCCAAGGTGCAGATTAACATTTCCTGAGACATTAAGTCAAGTCATACAAGTACACAGCTTGATTACTAGATGTAATCAAAACCAGGCCTGCTGTTGTGGACTAGAAATTTCCAGCTAGAGCAAGCACTGTTATTGCCTACTCTTGTTTTTCCTGCTTTTCTTCTGATTCACAGGGTAGGAAAACACATGTAAGCAAGAGAGGAAAAAGTAGGCTACATGGGAACTTGCCATAGATCTGGCCTCATTTTTGTCTTACCTTTTCTGTAACACAAATGCATGCGTGGGTACAGGGGTCGATGGTATGCAAATCTAATTGCAAAAGTAATAAACAGGACCGACATGGATGTTTCTTTTGTAGTTAACTCTGTTAACGTCAGACTGGCAGTTGTCTAAGTGTCTAACATGTCATTGAATCAATGGTAACCCATTTTAGACGTAAGAAAGGTTGGAGAGTGCAGGAAGAATGTGATCTCCACATATCTATGACATTCCCAGAAGACTTTATTAATATGTGCTGGCATGCTAAACAAAACAGTCTAAAGAATAGAATTTTTTGGTTCATTTTGGGCTCTGATTTGATCCACTTAACTGTTTTCATCAAAATCAAATGGCTATTGGCTTGCTTATCCTATTCAAAACAAAGCAGGGAGAATTTAAAACAAAACAGACCACACACCCAACCTCATGATGAGATTAGGACATTGACACAGTGAGTCTCATAGTGACATTCCCCAACCAGCAGAATCGCCAACTAGGAGTTGACTAGAAATACAAAATCTCCAGCCCTGTACCAGACTGCCTGAATTAGAAACTCTGGGAGTAGGGCCAGCAGGAGCATTTTAACAAGACTTCCAGGTGTTTCTGGTGCTCATTAACTTTTTTTTAAGTTTATTTATTTATTTATTTATTTATTTAGAGAGCAGGGGAGGGCAGAGAGAGAGAGAGGGAGAGAATCCCAAGCAGGATCTGTACTGTCTGCATGAAGCCAGATGCGCACAAACCGTGAGATCATGACCTGAGCTGAAATCAAGAATCAGATGCTTAACCCATTGAGCCACTCAGCCCCCCACCTTTTTTTTTGACAGAGAGAGTGAGATAGAACGAGTGAGAAAGCAAGGGAGGGGCAGAGAGAGAGAGAGAAAGAGAGTCTTCAGCAGGCTCTACACCCAGTGTGGAGCCCGACACATGGCTTGATCTCATGACCTTGAGATCATGATCAGAGCCAAAATCAAGAGTTGGACACTTAACCAACTGAGCCATCCAGGGGCCCCTCACTAACTTTGGAGAATGAATAGGTTAAAAAATATCCCCCAGTTTTCAAATAAAGTTCTTCTTTGGACCTACTTTTCCTAAACTTGAACCAAGTAATGTCAAGTAATCAAAAAGAAGGAAACACAACCAAACTAATTTTACCAATTTTTATTTATTTACACTTGAAACTACCCACTTCATATACTGTTTAGAGAAAATGAATTAAAAATGATTATGAAGGTAAAACTAGTAAGAATACATTATTTATACTTATTTTTTTACGGTTATTTATTTTGAGAGAGACAGAGAGAGTGCGAGCGGTGAAGGGGCATAGCCTATGTGGGGCTCGAACTCACAAGACTGTGAGATCATGACCTGAGCCAAAATTAAGAGTAGGAGGCTTGGGGTACCTGAGTGGCTCAGTCAGTTAAGCTTCCAACTTCAGCTCTGGTCATAATCTCATGGTTCATGGGTTTGAGCCCCATGTTGGGCTCTGTGCTGACAGCTCAGTGTTTGAAGCCTACTTTGGGTTCTGCATCTCCCTCTATCTCTGCCCCTCCCCTGCTCATTCTCTGTCTTTCAAAAATAAATAAACATTTAAAAAATTAAAAAAAAAAAAAAAAGAGTAGGAGGCTTAACCAACTGACCCACCCAGGTGGCCCAGAACAAATTATTTTTATAAGTAGAAGAGAAATAACTTGGGAATTTGAATGTGGATTCAGTTCAGGCTTTCTCCCCCACCACAAAATTGATAATATGGACAGGATAATTTTTTTTTAAATGTTTATTTATTTTGAGAGAGAGGGAAAGAGGCAAAGAGAGGTTGGGAGAGAGAGAAAATGTTAAGCAGGCTCCATGCAACAATTCTGGGATCATGATCTGAGCCAAAATCAAGAGTCTGATGTTCAACTGACTGGGCCACCCAGGGTCCCCAGTGTTCATCAATTTTTAACCTCGGGATGCCCACAAGTTGCTGATATGAATGTTAAAATGGGTATTATTAGGTGGTCAAAAAAATGGAGGTTAAATTACTCACCCAACTTATTACAGAAAACTAAGTGAAGCACAACCAACGTGCCACTGACCTATATGTCAGAAATCACGTTGGTTTCGCTCTCTCATAACAGCCATGGCTTATTCAGCATTTCTCGGGTTTTCTATGACAGTGGCTTACTCAAAATGCGGCCGACCTTTCAAGGGTCCCATTTCTGCTTCTGTCACCTTAACGAGGAGGATCCTAAAAACCAAGAAACAGAAAACAAAACAAAACAAAAAACCAGACAGGTGAGTTTCGTCGGTTGTCTTTTTCTAAACTCGAGACAAAAGGTTTGTCAGTCGATCTGCACAAAAATTGCAGGACTGTTGCGGCGCCTGGCGCCTGGAGGAGTGTCGACATGCGCTTTCAGTGTTATTAGTATTCTTCGTGGCTGCTTGTTGTCTGCCGGGGCAATCATCTTGCTTTAATTTAGGTCACTAATGATATTATGAGATAGTTTGATGGTGGGTGTAATTTCTTTTGATGTTGTTTTTTGCTCCTATTGCTTATATCAACTCATTCCGATTCCATGAAAGACTGAATTCTATACCCACTGAGGGAGGAAGGAGAAGGGAGGCTGGAGGGGAGAGGAGGGAGGGGGGTGGTGAGGAGAGGGAATGGCATGGCTGGTCCCTCACTTCAGCAGCTTTTAGTAGTTGAAGTCTAATTTATAAGAGAGATCATTTGCTTCAGTGACCCTATCTGGGGTCTCCCTAAGCTATCCTGCGCAGAGATCTCACCTGAGAAGTACTAAGCTCTCCCAAACCTACTTCCTCCGGTCTCCTCCTCCTTCACCCCACGTGGCCCCCCCTTGAATGGACAGCTTGGAGGCTCTAGTGATCCTTGTTCAATATAAACGCTGTCCCTGGTCCTTAGCTTCATTCATTTAGTTTCCTATTGCATGTAAAACCATAATATTTACCTAAGATGTACGCTCACTGGTTTTAAAGGTGTTTTCATGGCAACCAGCTCTGGGATGTTTATTTCGTCGTTCTGAATGCCGGGGGCGGGGGGTGACTTTGTGTTCACCTACGGAGATATTGGTCCAATCTACAGTCCAACCTGAGTCTCCTGCCACGTTACCTGCCTGGAAAGCTACCGTGGGTGGATATGGAAATGTGAGTCCAAGTTCTCATCACTTTTTCTGCTAGAAGAGAGCCACGTATTCAAACATATCTACGGGATAAATGAAACACAGTTAAAACCTTGGTCTGCGAGCATAATTCATTCTGGAAACATGCTTCTAATCCAAAGCACTTGTATATCAAAGCGAATTTCAAGAACCATTGGCTCGGTTGTGATCATGTGACATTCGGCATCATGTACTACTCGAATGGCAAGACCTCGCAGGTTTATCAAGTTAAACTTTATTAGAAATGTTTGCTCATCTTGGGGAATGCACGCAGAACAAGTTACTTGCAACCCAAGGTTTTACTGTATTTAGAACTTTGAAATATTATTATTTGATAACATAATTTCGATATTATTTAGAAAATATTATTATTTAAATGACACAATTTAGATATGATTTAGAAAATATTATTAGAAATATTATTATTTTCAAAGCAGTAATCCAGAGATACTAGTAAATCAAGCTAATATAAAATCAATCTAATAAAAAAAAAAAACTCGGGGCGCCTGGGTGGCTCAGTCGGTTAAGCGGCCAACTTTGGCTCAGGTCATGATCTCTCGGTCCGTGAGTTTGAGCCCCGCGTCAAGCTCTGTGCTGACAGCTCAGAGCCAGGAGCCTGTTTCAGATTCTGTGTCTCCCTCTCTCTGACCCTTCCCTGTCCATGCTTTGTCTCTCCCTGTCTCAAAAATAAATAAAACGTTAAAAAAAATAAAAAAATAAAAAAAATAAAAAAAATAAACTGATGTCAGCAAAATGGTAACATAGAAATTTCTACTGCTTGTTTTCCCTGGAAACACCAATTTGAACAAGTATCTATCCATAAAGATACCTTCACAAAAGCCAAGGATCGCAGGTGCTGGATTATAGCACCTGGACGAAGCACAAAAATAAGAAAGGATGCGTTGAGGAGGGTAGGAAAGTTAGATCCACACAACTCCCATTGCCCTCCCCACCAAGCGTGGGCAACCCGGCCAGGAGAGACACCTAGTCCATGAGGGAAAGAGAGGAAAGTGAGTGTCAGACTTCACTGTGACCCCAGAACCAGCACCAGGCCAACTCTCACAACCGTAGGTGGTTCCCTGCAGGCTTCTATTAACCCAGGCCCCTCCCTCACCCTGGTGAGCCACCTCCGGTGACCCAAGTAGATTCTGTGACACCAGAATCAAGACACCAGCCCGACAAATGTGCAAGGAACACAAGCAAAAATAAAGAAGTGGGACTATATCAAACCAGAAAACATCTGCAGAGCAAAAGAAACATTTAGCAAAATAAAAGGGCAACTACGGAAGGGGAGAAAATATTTGGAGACCACCTCCCTGATAAGGGATTAATATCCAAACATATATAAAGGACTCCCACAACTCAATAGCAAAGAACTACAAGCAATCTAATTGCAATAAGGACTAAAATTGTCTAATAGACATTTTTTGCCAAAGAAGACATCCAAATGGCCAATAGGTACTAATCATCAGAGAAATGCAAATCAACACCATCATGAATTACATCCTCACGCCTGTTAGAATATCTGTTGCCAAAATGGCAAGAAATAACAAGTGTTGGCAAGGCTGTGGAGAAAGGGGAACACTTGTGCACTCTTGGCCGGAATGTAAGTTGGGGCCACCCTTATGGAAAACAGCATGGAGTTTCCTCCAAAGTTTAAAAATAGAACGATTGTGTAATCTAGCAGGTCCACTGTTGGGTATGTATCTGGAGGAAATGAAAACACCGTCTTGAAAAGAGGTCTGCACCCTCATGTTTATTGCAGCATTATTCACAATACCCAAGATTTGGAAACAACTTAAATGTCCCTCAATGGATGGGATGGATAAGATATGGGATATGTATGTACACTTTGACACATCATGCTAAGTGAAATAAGTCAGACGGAGAAAGAAAAATACTGTATGATCTCACTTATATGTGGAATATAAAAAAGATGACCTCATGGAAATAAAGAGTCGTGGTCAGAAGGTGTTGATCAAAGGGCACGTCCTCATAGCTATAAATTACATAGCATCTGAGGATCTGATGCCCAGCACGGTGACTAACAATACTGGGCTATACTTAGGCAACCCTCATTTTATTGTTCCTTGCTTTATTGGACTTTCCAAATATTACATTTTGTACAAATTGAAGGTTTCTGGAAACTCTGCTTTGAGCAAGTCTACTGGTACATATTTTCCCAACAGCATTTGTTCACTCTGTGTCCCTGTGTCACATTTTGGTAATTCTCACAATGTTTCAAGCTTTTTCTTTACTGTTATATTTGTTATGATCCGTGACCAGTGATATGACTAGATGAAAACTCAAATGATGGTTAACATTTTTTAGCAATAAAGTATTAGTTAAGGTGTATACACGGATTTTTTAGACATAATGCCTTCGCACACTTAGTAGATTACAGTATAGTGTAAACATAACTTCTGTATGCAGTGGAAAATCACAAAAAATTATTTGGCTCACTTTATTGTTGTGGTCTTGAACCAAACCCACAATATCAACAAAATAAGCCTATCCTTGATATCTGTTAAAAGAGTAAACTTAAATGTTTTCAACGCGTACACACACACACACACACACACCTTGTAATTATGTAAAGAGGTGATGTTAATTCACCTTATTGTGGTTATGATTTTGTGATATATACATGTGCTAATCATCATATCATACACCTTAAACTTACATATGTTTTATGCCAATAATATCTCAATAAAACCGGTAGGGAAGGAAATTGAGCTGCATTTCTGGAGTTGTGCAGTCCATCCAAAGTAGTGAATTCCATATGCAACACCCACATCTGAAACTGCTAAAAGCCATAAACAGTGCAGTTCAGAAGAATGGTAGTTAACGCACATTTTCTGGCTTTTGTATCATCATGGGAATTTACTGACTGCTACACAAAACTGCTTGAAGTTTCCAGTCTCCAAGCTAGTTAGGAGAGCCAATTTCTCCACATTGGATACAGAAACCATCACCTTCAGTGGTCACTGTTCTCAGAATCATAATGAAACCCCGGAGTCTGGTAGTTTGCATTTCCAGATATATTTGTCCAGGTACTGAGCTAGGTACACATTTCGATCTTTGGAGATGTGGGAGAGTAGTCATTTCCATTGGTTGGCTGTGTATCATCACTGAAGTTATTAGAGACGACTGTTACTCCTGAGGATTCTGTCAGAGTTCTAGCTATTTAGTATTTACCAAATCATTAGCTTTTAAAAGAGCTGGGAGTAGAGTTCTCAAAAGTTCTTTATTATTAGAGTATTTTTTTTTATACTAGGAGTGTTCACTTTTAATTTCAAAATTGTTCCTAGCAAATTTTCAAGAAGGTCCTGGTATTACACAAAAATAACTTAAAAAATAAAATAAAAAATAATTAAACAAGAATAAAGGGATTAGGATTATTGTCCAAAAAATGAACATGTGAGTACCACATCTGGTGAATACAATATTTTTTATTTTTATTTTTATTTATTTATTTATTTAAAAAAATTTTTTTTAATGTTTATTTCTGACACAGAGAGAGACAGAGCATGAGTGGGGGAGGGACAGAGAGAGAGAGAGGAGACAGAGAATCCAAAGCAGGCTCCAGGCTCCAAGCTGTCAGCACAGAGCCCGACGCAGGGCTCGAACTCACAAACCGTGAGATTGTGACCTGAGCCGAAGTCGGTGGCTCAACCGACTGAACCAACCAGGTGCCCCAATACAGTATTTTTTAAATCACAAAATGAACATGAAAATTGGGGAACATGAATCCAAGGAAGGAGACAGCAACTTACACGCGTCAGATACTGTGCTAGGCGCTGTGCTAGGTTAAACTTCTCTCAGGAAGTGTCTTTGTAATTTTGGAGAGAGAGAGAGAACGAGAGACAGCGAGAGCACACGTGTGAGTGGGGGATGGGCAGTGGGGGAGAGAGAAAATCCCAAGCAAGCTCCATGCTCAGTGCAGAGCCCCATGGGGATTTTGATCCCACAACCCTGGGATCATAACCTGAACTGAAATCAAGAGTCAGACGCTGAACTGATTGAGCCTCCCAGGTGCCCCTCCTCTCAGGAAGTTTATATTCGGTTATGTGTGGCCAGAGCAGGGAAATCAGATTTTGCCAAGGAAAACATGAACTGAGTTGTAGAAGGGCCACAAAACACTTTGAAAAACCTCCTGTCATAGGTACCTGCGTCACTGAAAGGTCCAGTATGATATATGGCATATTGAGTATCCAATAAAGTTAGCAGGCTGGGGTAACCATAAATTCTTTGATTTGGGGGAACAGAGTAACAAAGTCACTTCAGGTAATGTGTGTGTGACTGAATTGAGAGTTCTAACACTTCCGTTGTTTTCATCTGGAAAAAGTTGTCTCATGTATTTGATTTTTTTTCCATCTTTCTTACCAATATAGAGATAGAGAAGCATACAGCCTGCACTTGAATTACATGTAGAATTTCATAATGCTTTTATTTAAAGGCCAATGTTAAGCTTTGTGGTGTTTTCTTTAAGCCTTGTGGCACTGCGTCCTTAGCCCGTGGGATCCGATGCTAACTCCAGATAGATAGACAATGTCAGGATTGAGTTCTAGGGCACCCAGCGGTGTTGAAGAGTTGCTTGCTGGTGTAGGGAACACCCCCTACACACACACTAGAATTTGGATCAGAATCAATAACATCTTAATCTCATGCGATTTGACCGTGGGGAAAGATGATATATTAAGGCAGCACTAACCTGAGACTCAGAGAAGCTTGATCCCAGTGAAGGCCTGTCACCGATACGACTCTATGATTTTCATGTGGCCATTTAACTTGTCTGAGCTTCGATTTTCTGGCTTATGAAATGAATGGTTGCGCTAAATAGTACCTAAGATCACGTTCCAGTCTGAAGTCTTACCGTTCTCTTAAAAATCAGCCGCAAATGGAGATTGGCTTGGAACTCTACCTTGCCTAGAGCGAATCAGTTTGTGATTGGAGATTCAACAATGTACATGCTTGATGTCAATACCCTATGCTTCCTATCCTTTGGACACTTTTTTCCTGTTTGCTTAATAATTTACTCCAATGTTCCTAACACCTTCATGCCAACAGATGAGCCAAGCTAAGGGGGGGAAAAAAGACACAGGAAGTAGACGCAGAAGTACTCTAAACCAGCTTGGTTTTATGTAGTCTTGTTTAAGGAGAACTTCCAAATTCCAGCTGTGTACATTTAAATGTCTCCTTAAATGAAACTGACAGAGGGAAAATAGGATCCAATTAGCAAGAGTTTCTTTTCCTTGCATCTGATAAGTTAACATCTGTGCCTTCTGATAAAGGCACTCTAATTTTTTTTTTTTTTAGTGGCATTTTCACTATTCATTAGTTCCCTTTTACTACAAATAGCTGACTCCAAAAAATGCCCCAGGGCTACAATGAATTGTGAGACAGGTGGTAGAGAGGTATCACGTTAGAAGGAAGCCTCTCCAGGTATACATTTGTGTTTCGACATTAACAATATATATCAAAACGTGAAAGTAAACTTGGTTAGTCACACCAGGTTTTTTAAATCCTCCAAAACAATGATTCACCTAACATAATAAGAATGTGATGATAATGACGACGAGGTTAGTTACTAATTTGGAGTTATCTGCTGATTCCCTCAAAGCTGCACTTTGTATTTAAGTAAATACGGTCGTTTTTTTTTTTTTTTCTTGTGATGATGTGTCCTTGTCTTTGGATAAGAGAAGATTTTTTTGTTGTAGTTTGACCCTCATTCCCAAATGTCGGACCCTCAGGTTATATTATTGTTGGGAAAATTCTCCCCTCACCTCCGTTTTTTCTGCCAACCTCCCTTGCTCTATCATGTCCGACAATGTCCTCAAGAGCCACCATCTGTCAGCAAGCACCTCCATCCTTCTGTTTCTTCACATAAATGTCCTCCTCATCTGTCTTAAAGGAATTCAGAAAACTTGCAGTCAGTCCTTTTACTGAGAGGCTGGTGAGAACCAGCAGTTTGCTACCATAAGGCCGAACGGTAATGTCTCCTCATCCCTGTGAGAGAAAAAAGCCTCTTGTCAGGCTCTGCCATCCAAATTTGTCACAATTCTTAGTCACGATTTTCTCTCTGTTTACAACCTTTAGAAAACACACATACATGAGCCCATTTTAACACCAACAGTGTTGCTAAGAGATTTGGTCCAGAACTTTCTGTTTGAGGTATTTCCCTCCTTACCTATCTTATAGATTCTGAAATAATAGTCCTACTCACTTGCCATGTGCCCAAGAGCAGAGCTACTGGTGTTAAACACAGGAATATTTTTCTAGCAGGGACGCTACAGGAACTTGAAAGATGTGTTCCATTCATACCTCCATTTTTGGTCATCGCCAGGAGGACAGTTATGGCCCAGTATCTTTCTCCCAGAGAACATCAAACTGAAAACAAAACAAACCAACAACAACAATGACAACAATGCTCAGGAACTGCTTTTTGATTAATAGTGATCTGACTTAAACATCTCTACAGAGTCCAGACCACTGTGGCTTTATTAAGGTAGGTAGACAATTTATTTTATAGGCATTGCAGCACTAGAAGACTCTCACTCAAATTATCACATAGCTGTTGGTCATTTCAAATATATAAAATAATTGTCCTATTATTTGACAGCAAGCAGAGAGAGAGTGTAAAGTCAGATGTTAGATAGGCTTCACCCTGAGTGTTATAACTAGTAAATATATGATGTTTTCTATATCGAAGCTTCCAGATCAGTATGTCTGTAAATGTGGACAAGGCCAGAGGACTTCTAGTGTGAAGATATGCTGGCAATTTCCCTCCACCCTAAACAAGTCTGAAATTGGACAATATTATCAGAGACAACCACCTCAGAGCTCTGGAAAATGACCCGAAGTAAACAACACATAGAGAAACATTCCTTCGTGAAAAACCTGTGCTCCAGATACAAGCTGTGGAGTCTGTGGTTACGGGGGGGTTCTTGCCAAAGGATGTTCCGTTTCCCCCTTCCCGCAGGTCAGTTAAGGTTGTAGGGCTGTGAAGGCAGGACTGGTTGTAAAAATGAGCAGTTTTATTGCTACGGGAGCCTAACCTGATTTGGTACAGGGCGAAATTTCCACCCCGGGGCGGGGGGGGGTGGGTGGCATCGTCAATAAAAGCAGCAAACTCAATAGGAAACAAGAAGGATAAACTAGAAGGTGGAGTTTTGCTGGTGTGAACCACAGAATGGTACACCAGCCAGGCATACCATCAAGACATCTTACACGTCAGAGAGCCATAGAGGCACTAAGTAAGCTGTCTCCGTGCATCTGACCGATTCGGAGGCTGCGTGACACTTAAATACACTCCCTAAGTCACACACCAATCTGTCAGGAAAGGATGAAGCCTGACTGGTGAGAAGTATTCGAGCACAAAATCTGGCTAAAGGATCGCCTAACCACTCAACTATGCAGGCACAGGGGTGATCCTTAGGATGTAAGAGGAAAACAGAAAAATAATAATAAGCAAACAAAACAAAACAAAACAAGACACTGTAGGGAGAGAATAATCACACAGACATAGTCCAAGCAAGTTTGAAAAAAAAATAAAATAAAACAAAAGACAGAGAAGAAAAACTCACATGGGCAAATAACCAGAATCCAGAGTTGCCATAATAAATTACCTAATATTTCGGTGTTTTCAGCCAAAAATTATAGAACATCCAAACAACAGAAAAGTTGCTAGATAAGAACTAAAGCACAGGAAAAACAAGAATTAAAATGTTCTTAAGAGTGGGTAAAGATGTTTGTTTTAGCAGAGAAGTCCTCAAAAGAGCTGTGTGACCATATATGCATGCTCAAAAATGCATGAATCTACAAATATGGCTCGCAATAAAAAACGGGAGCTATGAAAAGGGCCATGTGGAAATTCTGCAGTGGAAAAGTATAATAACTGAAAAGGAAAAATTGTCATGAGCTCAATGGCAGATTTGACATGGCAGAAGTGAGAATAAGTGAGCCTAAAGACAGAACAGTAGAAATGATCCAAACTGAAAATCAGAGAGAAAAAAGACTGAAAAAAAAAAAAAATGAACAGAGGATCAGACTTATGAGATAACTACCAACCTACCAAGGAAAGAAAGGAAGAAGAAAGAAAACGTATTGAAAGAATAAATGCTTACGATTTCCAAAATTGGATGAAAAAATTACTATACAAATTCAATAAACCAAAGGGGATAAATTCAAAGAGACCCACACCTGCCGCATCATCATTAAACTGTTGAAAGACCAAGAGAAAGAGAACATCTTAAAAGGACGGAAAGAAAACTGTACACAGAATGACAATATAATTAAAAGTTGACTTTTTATCAAAAACAACGGAGACCTGAAGGTAGGGCAATGGAATTGAAGTCCTCAAAGCAAATCAAAACAAAAACAGACTTGTCAACAAAAAAGTCTGTTTCCAGTAAAACTTCATAAATGAAGGAAAAATAAAGGTGCTCCTAGATGAACTGTGGCTGATCAGTAGCAGAAATACTCTAGAAGGGCTACTGACAAAAGTCCTACAGACTGAAAAAGAATCACATCAAATGATAACTCGAATCAAGGGGAAGAGGTCAAGAGCATAGGTCATGGAAAATATGTGGATAAATATAAAAGGATATGTAACTATGTTGTTCACTTAAACATTTCTTTTAAAGTCATAAACAGAATTATGGTGCTACTTTTATGGTTTTATAACATAGATACATGTAATATGTATGACAATCACAGCTATAAGAAATGGGAAGGAAAAGAGTTATACTGGAGCAAAGTTGCTATATTTTACTGGAATTAAGTCATTATTAACCTAAAGTGGAGTATAAAAACGTTAAAAGTTGGGGCACCTGGGTGGCTCAGTTGGTTGAGCGTCTGACTCTGGATTTCAGCTCATGTCATGATCTCTCGAAGTGTGTGATTGAGCCCCATTGGGTTCTGTGCTGACAGCATGGAGCCTGCTTGAGTTTCTGTCTCCCTCTCTCTCTTCCCCTCCCTGACCTTCTCTCTCTCTCTCTGTCTCTCTTTCTGTCTCTCAAAATAAATCAATAAACATTAAAAAATATAAAAAAATAAATACAAATAAAAAAGGCATATTGCAATCCCTACAACAACCACTAAAAATAACTAAAAAAATTCACAGGAACTATAATTGTACAAAAAATTAATTTTAACATAATAAAAGGCAGTACAAGAGGAACAGAATTCGGACAAATAGAAAATTCATGCAAATTAGCCAACAATACAAACTATATCGATAATCACATTAAAGATCAGGGCGCCTGGATGGTTCAGTCGGTTAAGCAGCCGACTTCAGTTCAGGTCATGATCTCATGGTTCAGGAGTTGGAGCCCCACGTGGAGCCCCACATGGAGCCCCGCATGGAGCCCCACATCAGGCTCTGTGCTGACAGTGTGGGGCCGGCCTGGATTTCTCTCTCTCTCCCTCTCTCTGCCCCTCCCCCAATCTCTCTTTTTCTCTCTCTCTCAAAATAAATAAATCAAACTTTAAAAAATAATCCCATTAAATGTGAATGAGCAAAGCACTTTGATCAAAAAGCAGAGATTGTAAGACTGGATCAAAAAAAAAAAAAATCAAGATCCAACACTCTACAAGAGAAACACATTTCAATCAGCGACGCAAATAGGCTGAATGTAAAGGGACCAAAAGATATATATAGTATGCAAATAGTAGCTATAAGAGAGCAGGAGCATCTATATTAATACTAGAAAAACAATAGAATCTACGATACAATTTATCACCAGAGGTAGGGACATACTATAGTGACAAATGTTTCAATATGTCATCAGGAAGATAGAATACTCATAAACATCTATACACCTAAAAGAAGAGCATCCAAAATACATGAAGCGAAAACTGACAGGAAAGAAAGGCTAAATCAACAATGTAACCGCTGGCATCAGAGTTCAATATCCAACTCTTAATATCTGATACAACTAGACAGAAAGTGGCACAAATAAACATCACTATCAACCACCATGACCTAACTGATATTTATAGATTATATCCAGTAATAGCAGAACACTCTTCTCTTCTCTTCTCTTCTCTTCTCTTCTCTTCTCTTCTCTTCTCTTCTCTTCTCTTCTCTTCTCTTCTCCTCTCCTCTCCTCTCCTCTCCTCTCCTCTCCTCTCCTCTCCTCTCTTCTTTCTCTTCTCTTCTCTTCTCTTCTCTTCTCTTCTCTTCTTTCTCTTCTTTCTCTTCTCCTCTCTTCTCTTTTCTCTTCTCTTTTCTTCTCTTTTCTTTTTTCTCTTTTCTTTTCCTTTCTTTTCTTTTCTTGTTTTCTTTTCTGTTCTGTTCTGTTCTGTTCTCTTTTCTTCTTTTCTCTTATGTTCTGTTCTCTTTTCTTTTCTTTTCTTTTCTTTTCTTTTCCTTTTCTTTCTTTTCTTTAACACACACAGAATAGTCTCTAAGCTAGATCAAATATTAGGTGAAGCAACTCTCAAAAAAGTTAAGATGAATTAAAATTATTCAAAATATGTTCTCCAACCAGAATGAAACAGAACTGGAAATGAACAACAGAACGAAATTTGGGAAACCCTTAAGTATTTAGAAATTAGACAATACACTTCTAAACAATTTATACATCAAAGAAGGAATAACAAGAAAAATGAAAAGGTATTTTGCACTAAACGAAAATGAAAATTCAATATATCACAATTATATTACATGTTAACACATAGATGTACCTCAAAAACATCACACTAAATTAAAGAAACCAGATACAAAAGAACTCGTATTTCATGATTCTATTTGTATGAAATGTCCAGAAAACTCAACATTGTAGTGACAAAAACCAGATCAGGAGTGGCCAGGACTTTGGGGTAGGGCTGCAGAGATTGACCGACAGGACAGAGGGGAATATTTTAGAGTGATAGAAATTTTCTAAAACTGAATGTGATAATGGTTGCATGACTTTCTAAATTTGTTAGGAACCATTCAGTTGAACACTTAACAATGGGTCCATTTTTTTGGCATGTAAATTATACTTCAATGCAACTTAAACAAATACATTTATTGAAAAAAAATGTTTAAAATATGGCCAAAATCTGGAGAACATGTTAAAACATGGTATTCTAAAGAATAACTTGGCATACTTTGTTTATCTCTCAGAAATAACCCCTAAATATCGAAGATTACAAAGTCCCATTCTTCTAAGAAAGAAATACAGGACATCAATGACATTCCAAGCATTCAGATTGGGTGACTAGCTGTTACGTGTTTGGCGCGTCTTGTATTTACATGATGCTTAATTAAAGTACATAACTGTGACAACAAAAGTCACTGACATTAACAAGTATAGATACAAAAATGTGAGGTAAGCCTAGGACTGAGCCGGTGGAAGCAAAGAGATGGGTTTCAATTAATCTGGCCAAGAAGTCCAGTGGATATCGTTTGCAGCAAGCAATGTGAAAAGGCGTTGCCATCCACTTGGGTTTCCATATCACTAGCTCACATTCTGTGTGGAGCTCCTGTTAGACAGTCGTCTTGTATAAGTTATTTAGTGCCATCATAATGCTGCACCACAACTGCCACACTTCAATGGCATGTAAAAATAAGCATTTATTTTTCATTCATCTGGCTCCAGCAGAGTAGGCTAGATTGCTCTGTTGACCTTCATTGAGTTCTTCATGCTATTGGCTGGTCTCCAATGACCTCAGCAGGCTCAAGTGGGGCTACTTAGCTTAGTTCAGAATGTCTCATCGACCAGCAAGCCACCTGAGCATATTTTCAGGACATAGGCAGAGGAAGAAGAAAGAGAAAGTGTGGACCACAAGTTCTTTTTCAACTCCTGCTTGTGTCACATTTTCCAACACTCCATTGGCCAAAACTAATAATGTAGACAAGCCCAGAATCGAGTCATGGGCACAATGCCACAACCACAGAGGGAAGAACAAAGGGAAAGATTGGAGGTATGAAGAATAGAGAACACTTTTATTATTAATCTTCCTATCCTGGGAATAAAATTCGCGTGCATTACCTAACACCGTAGACCATGAGTCCCTTTGTGTCTTCAACTACCCTATCTTTCCATCTCTCCACTCCTGTGGCCTCACCCTCAGGTTTTATTATTCCAGCTCTCAATCTAATCTAAATCGAATCAAATCATTCCAGCTGCATACCTCCCTGACTATAGTTTTCCAACCTCAGTGTAAATGCTTTTTTCTCCAAATATATCGACTTTTCAATACAAATGAAATTAACTAGACACATTTTCCACTTATACTTAGGTTGTTAAGTGCTTCTGGAGAAAAACCATAGAGCTTTTCTGAGGTAGACGTGGCTGGCTATCTGCAAGGGAGAAGTTCTGTCTTTTTCGTGTTAAGTTTTCCTGCATCCTGTCCAAGTTGTACATTTTCCAGCACCCCCAGCCCCCGGCTTCTTTACGTGGCCACATCACTGAGGTTGTCAATGGAATGAACTCACTGTATGACTTCTAGATAGGACCACTAAGAATACTTTTATGATTCTCCGGGCTCATTCGCTTTCTCCACCCATCCGCTGGCCGCTGAGTATCCAGCAAAGAACTCTGAGGCCCCACGATGACAGAGCCGCAAGGTAGAAAGAGCCAGGGTGGCAAATGGAATATGAGAAAGGTCGCCTCACAGCCAAGAACACCACGTTGTAAGCAACATGAGCAGGACATACATCTATTGTGTTAGGTCACTGAGATTTTGAGGTAGATTTCTTCAGTGACTTTCATCCCATTATGCTTAAAATAATCCCTGTATATTAGTGCATTGAGATCCGTGGTCTGCAATTCCATTGAAACTCCTGATACAGTTCTGTAATCCTGAGCCAGGTTGCTGATCATTTTCTTCAGGTTCAGTGGGAACTTTCAGCTGTGGTCCCATACCATTTCTTCCCTCCTCGCATCTCAAACTATACATGTTCCCACAACTCCATCATTAAGAAGGTAAACTTGCTTTCTTTTTCACAAAAGTGAAATTCTCCCTTCCTCCTCTCTGAAATACATGTGCCAAGAAAATATAAAATGTGCCCAATCCTTTAGTGGCTGTGAACGAACCAAATATTCTTTGACAAGTGTTTAAACACATCAGGAAAATGAACTTTTTCAAGAGCTGGGTGTAGGATTGGCTTTGACTTTCGAGTTTTGAAATAAATCACTGGTAGAAAATGTAAGTCTTTGGACCCTGACTACAACCAGTTACAAGTGACATTTCATTAGAATGCTTTACTCAGTCTATTAAATAGGACCATTACATAATAATGATCTTCTCCCTCTACTAACTACGTTCTTGTGGGCTGGGAATAAAGTTTGCTCATTCTGCGGAGTAGTAGTTCCTAACCTTTTAGAACTCGTGGCATTCTCTCAAATGGTGAAATGTGAGCTAGCAGAGCTCAAGTATGGTAAAGCCTCAACACGACACTTAATAAGCAAGAGCTTCGGTAGAATCATACTCCTAGAGAGTGTCTTTAAGAGGCTTACACTTACTTAATTATTTACTCTTTCAGAACTGCGACTGTCTTACATAGAATTTCTGCCTTGAACTTGCTCTGCTAAACTCACCGGGAACATTTCAACAATTATAAGAGAGAGAGAGAGAGAGAGAGAGAGAGAGAGAGAGAGAGAGAGAGAAAACAGCAAGATATTCTAATGGATCAGGCTCCATAAGGTAAAGTTTCCTTCAGTGACAGGAAAATGTAGAGCATTTCAATGCCCGTCACTATCAAAAGGATTAAAAAAGGAGTACACTACGTCTAAACGTATGCCCTTGGGGTACCTGGGTGGCTCAGTCGTTTGAGCCTCTGACTTCGGCTCAGGTCATGATCTCACCGCTAGTGAGTTTGAGCCCCGGGTCCGGCTGTGTGCTGACTGCTCAGAGCCTGGAGCCTGCTTCCTATTCTGTGTGTGTCTCTCCCCCTGCCCCTGCCCTTCCCCCTCTTGCACTCTATCTCTGTCTCTCTCTCTCTCTCAAAAAAAAAAAAATAATAATAATAATAACAATAATAAAATAAATAAATAAACATTAAAAAAAAAAAGAAAGTAGGCTGCCTGGGTGGCTCAGTCAGTTGAGCGTCCAACTTTGGCTCAGGTCATGATTTCAGCGTTCATGAGTTCGAGCCCTGCGTCGGGGTCTGTGCTGACACCTCGGAGCCCGGACCCCGCTTCGGATTCCGTGCCTCCCCCTCTCTCTGCCATTCTGCGGCTCGCTCTCTCTCTCTCTCTCTCTCTCAAAAATAAATAAACATTGAAAAAAAAGTTATGCCCTTTCATCTGGCAGAGCAGTGTCATGAAATGTTAAAAAGCCATGTTTCTAGCCTTTCTGTATCACATGAAATCCTCAAGACAGGAATAATGATCATTTCGGAAACCTATACAAAAGGAAGAGTGTGGCATTAATTTACCAATCAATGAGCCATTTCAGCTGATCCTGCAAGCAATTGAGACCAAGTAGACATCATTATTAAACAAAAAGCACCGTTCTAATGCCAAGCATACGTCATAATTTTAAATAATAATACCTCACATTCGTGTAGCACTTCAGAGCTTACGAAGCAGTTTTATGTGCATTATCTGATTTATCAATCTCTAAAAGAGGAAGACAAATTTAAGGCAAGGAAAGGGATTAATATCAGCGTTGCACTGGATAAATGAGGGCGAGTTTCTAGAATAATAGAAGTCCTCAACAAATCTTTATCAGAAACTGATGAATTGCCCGTCTCAACTTCATTATCCTTATCATGAACACTTATGAGAGAAATGTAAAATTGATGAGGACCGTCATAATCAAAGAGAATAAATGTTTCTCTGTTAAAGTGAATGCACAATCTTTCCGGGAATAAAATAACAATATTCATTCATTATTAAATTCTGAGAATGCTGACACCAAATCTCATCTCAACCAGTGAAGGAAATTAGCAATATAGAAGAACCCAGAGTGGACTGGGCATTGTTAAACTGTACATCTGTGGATAGATAGTTTCCCCCTAAGATCTACTACCCCGCCTCTCTCAGTTGGGGAATATTTTTGGAATCTATTTATGATACAGTGAAGGCTCGTTTTTTAAAGCTAGACTGATTACCTTCTAAAATTTCTTTTCAATGTTTTGTTTATTTTTGAGACACAGAGAGACAGAGCATGAGCAGGGGAGGGACAGAGAGAGAGGGAGACACAGAATCCAAAGCAGGCTCCAGGCTCCGGGCTGTCAGCTCAGAGCCCGACGTGGGGCTCAAACTCGCAAACTGCGAGATCATGACCCGAACCGAGTCGGATGCTTAACTGACTGAGCCACCCAAGCGCCCCTTGATTACCTTCTAAAGACAGAATGAGACAATACCAGACACCCCATGCCTTACATAAGGGAGAAGTCAATGGCATCTCACAGCAAATGAACTTTTCCTGAGTGATCAGTTTTCATTAAGATTGTCGTGTTTTCTTTATTATGTCCTATACCATCTTAGCTCAGCCTTTCACAAATATAAAGAAAAACAATTTACTCCCTTAAGTAATTGCCCATTTTCTCTAGCTGGTTCTATCAATTATTTCTATTACACTGATGGAAACTAAAATAGAAAAAGGTGATATTACCCCATTAGCTTCTTTAAAATGTGCACTGGTAATGTGCTTAAGACGTAGTACTTTTTTACCACACCCCAAAATTGAACTTTCAAAGAAATACCAAATACAGGTAAGCAAAAGAAAAAAAAAAAAAAAACAACAACAAATAAAACAGCTTTAGTATTTCCATTACTGATAGAGAACCACTCCAGAATTGTTTGTTTGGGGCCATCAGGCTTGTTTTCTGTGACTATACTTGTGTGTACCTTTGCATATGTCTGTGTATGTGTAGCTGTATGAATCTGTGTGTATCTGTGTGTGTATGTGTATGTGTGTGTGTGTGCATGTAGTCTGTAGGTGGGCACCTATGTAAATTAGTGTAATACTGTGCTTAATTAGAAATGTCTTGGTCAATCTCATACATATATTTTTCATATATATTTGGTCTTCCTCCACAGTTCCCGGCTAATAGCTCCCCAAACCCTTGGAATTTCCAAAGTGTTGAGAGTGATAAAGGTGTCTTTTGTTATATTAATGAAGATGAATTTTGGACCCTATCCAAGGGCAGTGGGTTAGTTGCCGAGAAGACCAACCAAATGATTGGAGATCTGGAACTTTCAGCCTCACACCCTGACCTCCAGAGAGGAGAGAGGGAGTGGAGATTGAAATAGCCAATAGCCAATGACTCAGGCAGTCATGACTTTGCCATGAAGCCTCCCCAGAAAGCCAAAAAGAGTGGGTTCAGAGAGCTTCCGGGCTGGTAAAGATAGAGGAGATGGGGAGAGGGGTGGGCTCAGAGAGAGCATGGAAGCTTCATACCTTTTCCCCATACCTTGCCCTCTGCACCCCTCCATCTGGCTGTTGATTTGAATCCTTTATCATATCCTTTAATAAACTGGTAAGTACTAAGTGAGTGTTTTCCTGAGTTCTTTGAGCCTCTTTAGCAAATGAAAAAAATCTGAGGAAGAGGTCATTGGAATCTCCAGTCTGTAGCTGGTAGACCAGAAGCACAGGTAAGGGGGTGGGGGGGGGGGGGCTGGGCTTGCAACTGGCATGGGAGGTGGGGGCTGGAGGGCAGCTGTGTGGGTTCTTGAGTTGACTGAAGATTGACTCCAAACTGGGAGAAATCGGTTCACGAGTTTGGCAGTCACTTAGGTGGAATTTGATAAGAAACAGATCTTTAAAGACTTATAGGGGTCAATTTCTTGAAGGGACTTTAGCCTTTCAAGGGATTTTGGACTAAAGCATTCTACAGTTTCTGAAATTGTCCACTTGTTTTTTGAAATGACTATCTTGCAGCATTTAAAATTTTTTTTACCTTAATTTGCAAAAGTGAAACTGCCCAAGAAGTAAGATTTCACTGTTAAAGTTTATACATTTCACAGAGAAACAAAATTTGTAACCAATCCTGTTTCCTCTAATAGGAGATCTATTATATTGACGCCGAAAAATAACCTTTGAGGGCATTTAGCGATTGGAAGTAGATATTTATCTCAGTTCAGGGTGTTTTCCCCTTCCTAATCAATCTCATTAATATCAAATGCCAAAAAAGGTTCCTATCTGAAAAAGGCACAGGAAAAAAGAAAATACTGAATTAAACAAACATTGTAAAAGGTAGCCTACCAAAAGAAAGAACTTTTAATCATCACCATAGTCTTTACTTTTTGAGTTATGTCAAAGCAAAGCATAGCAACCGGCTTATCTTTCCCTCTGAGGGAATTACACAGTAAACAGTATGCACGATCTTATGGCACAGGCATCCACAAAATGGCATATTATTGGCCATTTAAATGTTCTTGTTATTGCTAAGTAAAAAATGTGGTTTTGGTATAGCATGCACTTACGATTCCACTTTGGAAACATATACGTACATCTGTTTAGAAAAAAAAAAAAAGATCATCAAACTGCATTTGAGAACATTTAAAATGTGTCCTTTTTATTGCTCTTTGAACTTTTTACATTTTCTTGAAGGAAACTATGTGCTATATAGAAATAGAGTATTTTGATTTTTCTAAATGGGACAAAAAGACAGCTTACTCTTTGTGTTGCTAAAAACATTAACGAATCTGTCCTAAACACATAAAAAAGACAATCCAGGGCGTAGCAGTTAACATACAGTGTATATTAGAGCAAATAGGAAACTGCAAGTTGGGATTCTCTGCCTGAACTGATCTGTAAGTTACTCTTTCATCTCAAGCCAAGTCCACACATTTTCCCTTTCCTCTACATTTCTTAAACGTCGCAGTCACAGACCAGCACTAGACAGTTGATTGTACTCAGTTCACTTTTTGCTCAGTAAGGATTCAGGCAGCTGCTCCTCATGGCTGCAATTTCAAGAGGTCACCTCAAGAAGATGTGGCCAACCTGGAACACAGTAGTGAGCCCTCGCCCTGACTCACGGAGCGCAATGAAATTCAGTACAGAAATCTGAAATAAATAAACTGATGTAGAAAGGAGGGGCACTCTTGAAATTTAGGGGAGATTTCAGGTCGGGAGAGTTACATTCACAAGGTCTCTCTTAACAGCTGCCCCTCCATGGAGAAAGGACAGAAGCCGCAGAGAGGGCAGCAGTCCTCTAAATCCAAGAAGGCGAGACATTTTCAGAAGGAAAAATGTGACAGCTTCAATGTCTTATCATTTTTCTTCCTTTCTCTTTTTCAAAAATTTCCCCTAAGATTAGGAGTATCAGACATTGACATCAGTCTCAGGGAAGTGACCCGTAAAGTAATTAGAAGAAGAATTCCCCCCATGCCCCACCCTCTGGTCCCAGAGCTGGGTCAGATGAAAGGCGTCTCTGTTTACTTCCTGATCCATCTAATTTCTGTAACAAGGACCGTCCCAAACTCATCTCCCAGCAGCTGCTATAACTGAAACTCAAGAGATTGCCCCGGGCGCCATGGCACCTTCTTAGAGCTGTCGACCCTAATGGATTAGTCTTTTTAGCACAGGTGGCAATTTAACAGGAGACCAAACTTCTACACTAGTAAGAGACCACTGAAAATCACTTCAAAGATCATAGGCCTGGAGCAGAGCTAAGAAAACACAGGGTTTTCTAAAATGTATGTCAACGGCCCATCCTCACTTTTCAAAGGAAGGTGATTATGGAAAGAGTGGGAGAGACAGGGAGCAAAGAGTAATAAAATTTCAAAATTAAAACAAACAAATGAACAAACATATTTTCGTTAGGAGTTCCACAACTGTAGGTGTTAACCTGGGAATATAAATGTAGGAACCCATATTTGTGTAAGGACTGAATCATATTTCAAACAAAATATTAGCACACTTTTGCCTCAGAAACTTTCCCCAATGATACAAAAAGCAATGCCAAGGATTAATTTCTTCTTGTTTTCTTGTATAACATTTTCCATTTTTTTTGAAAAAAATACTGAAAACCTCAAGAAAAGGAAAAATTCATATCATTCTTTTCACAATAGCCCAACATTTAAATTAATCTGATCGCATAAAAATGTTGTTAAACAGGGCATAACACATATACCACACTATTTCCTAACTTACAATGAAAGCTCACTAAAGAATTCAGAAAGCAGATGAGTCAGATGTTAGACAAAGACCAGATTGGCTGAAAGACAGATTGGAGGCTGAGAAAAATGACTCAGAAATGCTGACAGAAGATTCTAAATTACAGGATATTGCACATGAAAGCACTTTGACACATGTAAACCCAAAATGTAACTTTTATTAGAAGGTAATAATTAAAAAGGAAACAATACTTTTTTTTTTACTGTATTCATATGTATATACATGGTAAACACATGCCTATACATGAAGAACCATCAACATATTTCCTCAGATTTTTAAACATCAAATTTGTGAATTCAACCACAGAAATTAAAGTGATTTAGGGATTGATTTCTTTTTGCATTCTTAAAACCTGAGTTGTGGACATCAATGGAGAGGAAGAAAAAATATATAACATGTTGGAAACATGTCAGACCTGTCTTACAGTTTTAGATTTTAATCTCCTCCTAGCTGACCACTACCTAACTGTGTGCAGCTACTGGAAAGAATGTTTTCTTCTTTACAAAAAAAAAAAAAAAAAAAAAAAAAAAAGGAACAGATGTGGAAAGGAAAACAACAGAAATGAAGGCTTGTTGCCTAAGAATAAATAAAGCCTCAAAATGCTTCACAGCCCATATTGCTTCAGATTTTGTTTTCTTATGGGTGGAAAATTGAAATAAAGGTATCCTAATCCTACTTTTTCTAAAAATGCAATTTTTACTCCCAGTTCTCAAATAAATCTGTGCATTTTCTATTCCTGCCAGGACTTTCTCTAACATTATTTGAGTAAGCTAAACATCATGTCTGCCATATGCAAGCAAAAGCGTAGGAAGGGGTTTGATAATGATCTGAGTAGGTGTTTAGGGCTGCAGATGCGCCCTTTTGGGTAGATTCCTTTTTTTCCTTGTTGCACCTCACTTGTCTTTCAGAAAATAGTTCTCAGTTCCAGTTAAACATTTTTTCAGGCGTGGTCCAACCTGGATCCCAGAATCGTGTCTGCTATTTTAACCTCATTTCTTGAGGTGCTATTTACGAATTTTATAGCAGGAGAAGAGTACACTGGGAAAAAAACACCGATTTGAATATCAGAAGGCCTGTGTGCTGGGACAGCCACCAGCTTGGGAGTCTGGGCTGGTCACTTCATTTCTGTGGACTTGATTTCTCATCGGTAATATACGGAGATGGAGTGGATTTGATTGCTAAGGTCAGCTTTGAGATTAACATTGTATCATAAGGTAAATTATATACATATATATATATTTTTTTCCGCACCCATGGCATATTCTGTACTATTATTGTAATTTTGGTTAATTTTCTGTTAAAATTATGTTCACAAATGAGCCGAGAGGACATGCAATGGGATAGATTAGCCTCTTTTGCTTTTCTATTTTTAAAGGTAATGGAATGAAGGCCCTCTAAGCTTGTGACTCACTGCAAGCCACACAGCAACTTAGTGACAGACAGGAGGGAAACGACAACCCCTAACTTCCTCATCGGCGTCCTGAATTTATATTGATTTAAGAGAAGCATTTCGCCAGGAAGTGCCAATTAGGAATAGGATTTGACCTTTGCTACTATTGTTGGTTCACCCAAACAAAATTGAAAAAAAAAAAAACAAAAACAACAAAACAAAATGATGAACTATGCTCAGCCACATAGTGAAGTATTTCTGGGAGTAAGTAAACTGGGTCCAGAATATGAATAAATAACCTCGATCTCCCTTTCTTTCTCTGTCGGAAATAGCACCTGTTGTCTCCCACTCCAAAGGATCTTTCTTTATATCATCTGTAAAGGATAGTTAGTAAAATCTTTATTCTTTTATTTCCTTACTACCAATCTTAGATTATTTATTACAGACTTGTCTATCACTGAATCTGGAGGAGAGCTTTTCATATAATATGAGCTAAGTAAATCCATACATGCACTTACCCATGGCTTAGGCGATTACATGGCAGTTTCTATACTAAGAAAGACCTGTTTATAAACCCCTGCTTTGACACAGAGCCTTGTAACCTTTAGCAGATTATTCAAATTCTCTGAACCTTAATGTCATCATTCCTAGCTCACAGGATTGTCATAAAGATGAAAGGAAGATAACGCACGTAGCGTTCTTAGCACAGGCCTGTTTGTTCTGCTCCTTCCTATTGTTAATTTTATTACTATTTTTATCTTTATGTTCATCTAGTTCTTTTATCCCCAAAGACAGAGTCCTGCCTTAATCATCTTTCTATATCAGCCCAGAAGGAATTGAATTTTTGAATTTTTGAAAAACATTTTTTTTTTTAGTTTTGCCTTTATTAATGTCTGTATCGATAACAGTTTTTATCTTCTAAGTCAGGAATAGCTCCTGTCCGTATGGCCCGGTTATGTTTTCCAGTTTCATGTGAGACCCGTGTCTGGCCCAGACGGGCAAATACCAGGGAGAAGGGAGAAGATGCAGAGAAGGGGGATGGAAAGGAGCTGATGGGTTTTAGAAGGAAGAGAAGAGAGGAGCCGCAAGAAATGCCAGTGTTCCAAACGGAGTCACTGGGAAGATAGCCATGTCACGAGCGAAAACGGAAATCACCGACAAAGGAGGTTAGGTGGGGTCACAGGGAGCTCACGGGGTACCTGTCAGCGATGACATACCTTCACCTGCTGAGGTGGCAACATACAGGTGACAGTGCACCCTTGAACCTGGGAGGCAGGTGGCTCTGGTGTCACGTGTTCCGTGGTTTCAGTTGAAGCCAGAAGCTTATATTAGGTTGTAAATGAAAAAAAAAAAAAAAAACACAAAAACTGAAACAAAATGGTCAAGGGCGAATGTTTGAGAAAATTTTCATATTTAGGTGTTGGAAGGAGAATTTTTCAACACAGATACTGAGCACTATGTCCAAGATTAATATAGGTACAATTTATAGTAGCCAAAAAATTGGGGGGGGTGGGGTAAAAATATTCATCTTAAATGTATTATTAGTGCACATTTTAAAGTAACAAGTGGGCAAATATAACCTTTTTCTATTTTAATTGAAATACAGTTACCCATATATCCTCTCAGGTAGACTTCTCTGTAAAAGGAGTAGTCACTCGTACTTAGCAAACTTGAATAGAACATTTTCATGGGAATCTGTTGCTTTAAATAATTACTTATTTGTGGATATCTTTTACTCTCTTTCTTCTTCCTTCCATTTTACATTGCGATGGTTGGGGGTCAACACCTAATTACATCTCCTTCTAACTTCAGGCTCTGCCTTTTGCTAGTATCACAGGGGACTTTAAACCTCCTGGTGCCCAGGTGGCACCCCAGGGCAATTCAATTAGAATATGTGAAGGGGACAAGCCCAGAATTGGTTTTAGGAGACCCTCAGGTGAGTCCAATGCACAACACGATTTAGGACACAGTGTTCTGAGGACAGTGTGAATGAAGGAAGCTCTCTTCCTCTGAGAGATATCTCTCTACACCTGAGAGATAGCTCTGTGCATCTGAGAGAAAGCACCTGTGCTTTAACATGGACGGGCTAAGATTTCATTCAGTGAGATAGGAGTCTCCTAGCTTCACCTACACCGTGATCCTGGTTCATTAAAACTGCAACCGTTGAAATCTCAAACTCCTACACAACTGTATATGAAGAAAACGATTGCAGAGAGACTTTATCTGGAATCAGGAGAATGACCCTGATATCTGACCCTAAGAAGTGGCTGTTCTGCTTTGAGTAATGAGTAGCTGCTATTTGGCTTTTGGAAAAGTGTTAAGATCATTTATGCCTCTATCTCAAAGTTGGAAGACCTTTGTAGAGTTGCTGTGTCTAGAATTGCCTGCAAATGATTCATAGTAAACGGCAAGATAGAACAAAACAGAACAGAATGATTATCTATGCTCAGTAGCAATATGGAGCTTAGGAGAAAGAAATTTGAATGTCAAATGCCATAAAAATGAGCATGTATTAATAAAGGAAAAATATCACTGCCTTCAGTGGTTTTGGTTATTTTCCTTCTTTGTAAGGTGGAACAAAGCTATATTAGTTTTTTATATATAGGTAGCTTTGCACACTTCTTTTTTTTTTACATGTTTTTTTTTAATGTTTATTTATTTTTGAGAGAGAGTGAGACAGAGTGTGAGTGGGGGAGGGGCCGAGAGAGAGGGGGACACAGAATCTGAAGCAGGCTCAAGACTCCGAGCTGTCAGAGCCTGATGCAGGGCTCAGACTCATGAACCATGAGATCATGACCAGAGCCCAAGTCGGATGCTTAACCCACTGAGCCACCCAGGCACCCCACACACTTCTTTTTTAACTTAACACTATACTGTGAGCATTTTATTCCCCCTCCCCCCCAATTTTTTTTGGAAAACATTTAAAAATATTTTTAATGTTTTACTTATTCTTCAGAGAGAGAGAGAGAGAGAGAGAGCGCATGAGCGAGGGAGGGGCAGAGAGAGAGAAGGCCACAGAATCCGAAGCAGACTCCAGGCTCTGAGTTGTCAACACAGAGCCTGACGTGGGGCTCGAACTCCGGAGCCGTGAGATCATGACCTGAGCCGAAGTCAGAGGCTCAACAGACTGAGCCGCCCAGGCACCCCATGGGAAAACATTTTAAATGACTATGTAAACGTCTGGCATATAGATGAACTATCATTTATTTTAATAATCCAGTTATGTTAGAGAACTTGTGTTTCCAAAATGTTGGTATAATAAACAATATTATAATAAATATCATTTTACAGAACACTTTCTATATTTAATTATTTTATTGTATGGATTCCTTGGGTTAGAATTATGATGGATACAGCAGGGAAGATAAAGTCTGCAGACTCTTTGAAGTTCCATGATACTTACGGAGATGATCTTTTCTAGAGGAGTTGTGGAAATAAAAGCTTTTGCTAGTATTTTATGAGTATATGCTTATTCTAACCTAGAGCATTATTGCTTTAAATCATTGTTAATGTAACTGCATTGCTTTAATTCACATATCATCAGTTATTAGTGATATTAATCATGAATAAACCCGATTCATCACTTCCTGCTTTAGCAGCATACATAGAAAAGAAAAGCAGCATCCTCTATTTCATTACTTGTTTGAATTTCAGGGACTAGGATAAAATTTTGCCAATTTAAAAAAAAAAAAGCAAGAGAAAGTCTTTTCCTGTAAAAAGAAGAGTGATAGCAGTTTTTCAAGGATAAAGAAATGTAACATTTTTACACAGGTACCCTATATTCTTATAACCATTTGGGGATTCAGGATTTTTTTTAAATTTTAATCTTAATTAAGTAATTAATTTTTTTTAGGGGGTTGTTATTATTTTAACTGGGGAAAGTAAATCTCAGAAAATGTAAGCAAGGTTTTCAGGATTTTTCATTTGCTAAGTAGCATCAATGTGATTATACATCAGCTTTCACTTCACATCCTATTTTCTTTTGATTATATGATTTTAAGTAAATAATGGTTTATTCTTATTTCCATGGTAAAAAGGAAACAAAAGAATGTGGGATTAAGAGAAGGCATTGCTTTTTTGAAGGACTACCTTCTTAGAAATTGTGTTGAAATTAAGTGTTGAATATTATAATAAATTAATTTAATGGGTAAAAAAGAGAGAGAGAATGTTTCCCTAAAAATATAAACATTACAAAAAATGATGGGGCAAAAACAAATATGTTTACAAATATATTTTCAATTTTGTTGAGCCACAAATGGCTTTAAATTAACTGAGACAGTCAAGGAACTTAAACATTGTTTTATCTCAATCCACGAAACCAAGGATTTTGTTTCTAAGTTCACTTCTTAAGATATAAGATGCCACATCACAGAATCCCTACTTATGTCACATAAAACTTTGATATTTGATGTTCATAATCCACACTAAAAGTGAAATAAAATTATTATTTTTACATGTAGAGAAGAAGATTTGTTTTTAAGTTTCAAAGTAGCAAAAATGATAACAATGAACTTTAGTACTGAGTCAAGCATTCCTATTTTAAGAAGAAAAACAGCTTTTTATTCAAATACAGTGTATTTAAAATATTTCCTTGTGATCACATATTTGTGAAGATGGTAATAAAAATTACATTTTAACACCTGTCACTTAGTATTTTGATATCATAAATATGTATATATGTGCGTATATATATGTGCTTGGATTATAGATTGAGATAAATTTTCTACATGTATATAAATATGGGTAAAAGTGGGGAAATAACCACTTATAAATATACAGATAAAAGGCTTACATTCTCTATTATATATATGTATTTACAGAGTATCTCTATGCTATATAAACAATGTACATATTATATGAAACTATTTATACACTATGTATTATACATAAACTATGTAACTTTAAAAATAAATTACACATTTTAATTGGAATAAGGTTAACTCTGCATTTCTAAAAAATAATTTAAAACAATAGGACAAGGACCCAACATGTAATTGTAACATCTAGGCAACTTTCCCAAAGTAACAAAGTATAAATACAGGAACAAATTAACAAAAGGAACCAATGTCCTTTATGCTGAACATATAGATGGCTAACATTTTTTTCCTCTGTTTCTCTATTTTTATCACTTGTTGTTTATGATGGGTGGGGAATGTGGAAACCACCTTCAAAACCAAAGTTAAATTACGTGTGTGAAAGTTAAAAAGTGTTTACTTAAATGCTTAGGATTAAGTGTTTCCCTTTTAAAAATAAGCGTTCACTTTTGTTTGGAATAAAATTAGCTCTGATTAAAAAAAAGTGATTACAGAGGTGCATGGGTGGCTCAGTCGGTTAAGCGTCTGACTCCTGATTTTGGCTCAGGTCAGAATCTCAGGGTTCATGAGATCGAGCCCGATGTTGGGTTCTGTGCTGACATCGTGGAACCTGCCTCGGATTCACTCTCTCCTTCTCTCTCTGCCCCTCCCCAGCTAGCAATCTCTCTCTCTCTCTTAAAATAAATAAACGTTAAAAAAAGATAATCGAAAAAAATGATTACGAATGTGTGTGAAAGTAAGGGCACCAGGTGTGCATTATTTGTAAAATCTCCATCAATCATACCTGCCACAAAACATTTTAATCAATAATTTGAACCCTTCTCTGTCTGGTGCTGCAGATAGTGTTGGCAAACTCTTTCTGGTGACACTAAAGGTGATTTTGACATGATGAGTTCTGGTTACTGATTCTGGACTGCTTCTGCCCTAAAGATCCGTAAACTAGCCAAATCTCACATTCTGGTTTAGGAGATCACTAAAGTGCGAGTCTACTTAGCTAAGGCCTTTCACCATGTTTTCTAAACCTAAACTAAGTCACGGAATATCTGTTTTAACACTCAGAAACACACATCATACTTAGGCGGTGAACTAGGAATACAAAAACGTCCAATGAGATCAAAGGAGAAATTTGCATTTTTCTCCTCTTTTTTAGCCAAAATGTCACTACTCACCTTTCCAAAAATTATGACATTTTACTAGGTGTCTTGGCTGGCTTTAGCCTCCAGGTCACAAAAGTATGAGGCAGGGACTAAAGACTCCGAAAGAAGCACTAAAATTTAAGCATTTGTACATTAAGAAAAAGAATGCTATCTATTTAATTAACGTGTCACCTGCTAGAAGCCCAGGTGTTCCTTAGAAGTTACCTACATAAGTATTGATCCATCTAAACTTCATACAAGTTGACAAGATAATGTAATAGAAGCTTTGTCAGAGGGAAAAAAAATATGTCTAAAGACTTGTTTACTACAATTTCTGTTTAAGAAAGGATCTCACAGTGCGGGCTTTGTTCCTGAGCAGGATAGTGGCTTCAGTACAAGTTGATGCTTGTAGACAACTTTACCGTGATTATTTGTTGTTCCTTATTTCTATGTGTAGACTAGAAATGTTATTGGAGCTTTTCAGGCTGTATTCACTCTCCATATATCAGGTAATTATCTTTAGATATGGTGGGGTTGGTTTTAGAAAACAAGAAAATGCTGCACAATATAGCAAAAGAATGTTTATCTGCTTCTTAATATTTATTTATTTAATTGTATGCATTTATAGATGCACATATATCCACATGTGCATGTTTATGAACTCAAACTACATAGCTATGCAGATATTTATATATTAAAATGTGTTTTCGTGTAGACCCATACATTTATTAGAATTCTTAATGTAACTGGGATGATTTGTTTCAGGATTGAATAGTTCCTTGAGAACAAGAAAACATAAATATGACGGACTCCCTACCTTAAAATGTGGAGGAATAATAAGGACTGTGTAGTCCAGAAAAGAAATTTAAGAGAAGTTCAATAAAAATATAGATTGTTCCAAGGACCAAGCTTTTGTTGTTTAACCAAATATAAACATGTGACCAGTAAGTGCCATTTCAGAACAAAGCTGACCAAGCCCAAAGTAGTTAGTACTCACCATCTGAGACATGTTCATTAGATAACCACTTTCCATTGCAACTAGTATATGCCTTATTGCTCATGTTTAAGAGCCAGGCCAAAATGCTTTGAAATATAAATAAAATAAAGTAATTTCAAATTTTAGAAATTAAACGTGAAAATGTACTGTCATAATCTGCCATGAGTCACTGAATTGGTGGGCAAGCGATAGTGGTAAAGGGATATTGGGACGTCTAGCCAGCCTTGTGTAAAGAGATACTAATACACATGAATCTGGGTGATTAGGAGGATTTAATACGGGGTAAAATGGCAACGATTGTCCAGGATCTACCACAGCATAAGTACAATATTCTATTATTAACCCATTTGATCCAATTTTGTGACTTTTTAAAAAGTAAATATATATATATATATATATATATATATATATATATATATATATATTTGTTTTTGAGCGTGTGTGTGTGTGTATGAGCAGGAGAGGGGCAGAGAGAAAGGGAGAGAGAGAACCCCAAGCAGGCTCCATACTATTAGTATGGGGCTCAAACCTATGAACTGTGAGATCATGACCTGAGCCTAAATCAAGCGTAAGATGCTTAACCAACTGAGCCCCCTAAGTACCCCTAGATTTTGTGAATTTTTTAAGTCAGGTTCTTTTTTAGTTGTCTATTGCTATGTAACAAATCACTCTTATACTTAGTGGCTTAAAAACAGTGACTATTTTATTATTTTACATCATCCCCTGGGTTTTTAGGGCTTAGCTGGGTGGATTTTTTATTCCTGTGATGTCACCTGATGACTTCAAATTCAAGATGGCTCCTGCACTTGGGTGGCAGTTGGTAATGGCTGGGTGCTGGGAAGTCATGTGAAACTCTTCGAAATGCCTCATTTCTCTTCCACGTGACATCTCCACATGGTTTGGGCTTCTTACAGAGAACAACTAGGTTCCAGAAGGGAGCATTCAAAGAAGACACATTCCAATGCGTGAAGGCTTATCACACCTCTCTTTGCATTATGGTTTGTATCAGCCAAAGCTAGACAACAGGCCAAGTTCAAAGTAAACGTAGGAGAGGATTACAGAAGTATGACTAAAGAAGGCATGGGTTCATTGAGGACCTCAAAAGTTACTTTCTTTCTTAGTTTCCCTTGTGTTTAGTCAGGGGAGAATCTCAGCAAAAGTAGTTTGAAGGTAGAAAGGTTGGGAGGGGAAACAGCCTGGCAAGAATATAGCGCCAGCTGGAGAACAGTCTCAGACTGATGCCATGGCTTCCCATCTGAAGTTAAACTTCACAGAGTTAGTCCAACCTTTAGGCAAGGAGGTTATGGGACTCATAATAACCAGGCTTGTCAGTTTCCAATGAGGGTCAGCTCTACTCTTTCAGAAGAGCAGTAAGGGGACACAGCCTCCCAGTGTGACAGTTGAGGGTGATTCTCTAGACCATGAAATAGCTGTTAGTTATTATCAGCCAGTATTCACAGTAGCTGGAGCAAGAAACAAGTACAACATCCTCTGTAGACGTTCACCTACGACACTTGTTTTTCACCTTCCTAGGAATATTAATCTCAGCAGTTTTAATTCCGCCAATGCTTTCATTGAAAAATTGTCACCCATTCTGTCTTGACGTTGGAAACCTAAGATACCAAGGACTATAAATAACCCTAATACAGTAAAACTCTCATGAAGCTAAATCCTCCTATTTTTTCTCCTACTTTTATATTTAAGAGTATTTTTATATTTATGATAAGAATTCTTATGTTCTTTCCTCTCCACTTTTATAAAATCTACAGAAAGAATAAAAATAATCCATGACATTCTTATTTTTCTTTTACTTATTTTCAAAAAAAAATCCTAATGAATATCACAATATTCCAAATACACTTTGTAGCATTAAATATTTAGCCAATACTTCTCTTACTAGATGATGGGAATAAATAAAAGAGGTAGAGAAAGAAGAGGAAGGAAACAGGGAGGAAACTTTTCTACAGTGGACCTGGAGACCTAAGGGAATAGAAATGCTTCCTGATGAATAGGAATTAGCTATCTTTTTACTCAGTAGTGCCTTTATCAAAGATACGTGGCTTGCTGACGAGGCCAGTGAAAGATGAGTTCGTTCATGAAATAGCAAGCTGAAGGTATAATTTTGATGAATACAAACATTATTCTGAAAAAGAAAACAATGATCTGTCTTAAGGAAAAAGGGAATTTACAGGTTATCCCAACAGAATGAAAATGGGAGAAATCATTTGTAATATATTTGCTAGATTAAAAAAAAAAGCAAATAGTTACTAGAGAGATCATAAAAGATATAATCACTTTCAAGAAATAGAAGTTGGGCTTCAAAACTAAATATATTTTTGGATGGAAATATTTGTAGGATATTGGAGCATAATATACAATAATATTTGCCTACATATGAGATTTTATAAAGTTTAACATATGATCTGTATAACATATGATCTTTTTAAAAATTACTTCTAACATTTCAACCCAAAATGTGTAATTTAGCAGTTTTTGATTTTAAATATAATATTCCCAATTTAATAAGTACATTGGTATGATACATAAAATTGTCTTTAGCGGTTTTCTTTTGAAACAAAATTGTTAAACAGTGAACAAAATTCTAAACAGTAAGATTAGTGAGTGGAGACTCATTTACCAGACATTAAATGTATTGCAGAGTTATAATCACCCAACAGTTTATTTAGCGCTGGTAAATGAGCAGCCCGGCAGGGAGAATAGAAAGTCAAGACAGACTCAGGTGGACATATTTTCTAATAAAATAAAAGTTGCATTAAAATTAGTTGTGAGAGGATGCCCCCAGAATTCCCTTATTCTATAATACAGTTTTGATGTCTCCGTAGTCAATTTAAAAAGAATACATTAAATCATAAAGACAGTACAAGGAAACATACTACTAAAAGAATAACCTTGGGGCAGGGAAGTTTTTGTTTGTTTGTTTGTTTTTAAATTCAGTCACAATATTCCAATCACATATAACAAAAACACTGATGAACTCTGATAATGATTAAACATTTCCGTAGGTCAAGAAACCATAAATAAGATTATATATAAAACAACAAAATAGGAAAAATTGTTACACATAGGACACAGAAAAGGTTAACAATAATACTTAATAAAGGTTACTTATAAATCATTAATCAACAATTTAATAAAATTATTCAGTTATATGTATGTATATGTATATGTGTGTGTGTGTGTGTGTGTGTGTGTGTAGGATAAGAGAGAATATACATGTACTTGGTAGACAAAACAATAAGGAAATGTTCAAAAGCTTAATAGACAAATAAGCAAACCATATAGATTAATCTTTAAGGAGAGACTGATGGTTAATGTACACATGAAAAATACTAAAATTAGTCATGATTTTATAAGCCAATTCAAATGTAAAATGTAAATACATGATTGAATCTATTATGGAAGCCATTTGATGAAAGAAAGAATTATCTAGACTAGTTTGAGGAAATAGGCCCATCATGTAGTACTGGGGGGAATGCTAATTGGTGTACCTTGCTTATAAGGAAAATTATCAATATCTACAAATTTTAATATGTGCATATTCTTAGGCCAACATGGTAAACCTAACATTTGAAAACATTTGAAAATCTACTTGAAAAAATATGTTCAAATATGTTTCTAATTGGTGTTTGTAATTTGACAAGACTTGAAGAAATGATAGATTGATACAAGTAATAATTTATGGTTATTTTCAAAGAATATAGTAGATCGACCTGTAATCTATTGCCAGTAGAAACACATACACATGCACACACATTCATTTTTCTATGTTCATCTTTCTGTACATTCTGTCTTCTGTATTGAAATTTTCTTGAAGCATCAATAGCCCGAACTTGGCTCTGTGGTAGAGACTAAATGGGTACAATAAGAATAGTACTTTTTGAATTTTTTAATATGATATGCACTTTGGCAGTGATGAACTACATGCTCGCCAATCCCATATCCTCTGCCTGGGGCCACAGGAAAATGGTTTCCCAGCTGATCTTGCATTCAGATTGGGACCATGACACTTGTCCAGGCCAATGGAAAGGTAGGTGCAAATGATCTGAACTACTTCCGCAGCTGGCTGTCAAGTATGGAACGTGATCTCCTGTAGTCTTTGTCTGCAATCCTCAAAGAGGGAAGAAAAAGATCTAGTGATAGGTGAGCCACATGGTGAAAGGGGTGCAGAACCTGGGTCACTGACTAACAGAGAATTGCCAGGTGACCTGCTGGACCCACATATGACCAAAATGGGAGCAAGAAATCACTGCTCATTGTCTAATGCAACCAAGACTTCAGGGTTCATTTGTGACTGCAGCCTAGTCCTGCCTATGCCAATAATAATAATAATAATAAATATATACATTTATTATTAACTTTTACCAAAAGTACAAAATAAATATGAATACAAGATTTGTCTTAAGTTTGATTTTGTTATGGTCTACCTTAGAATTCTATTTTCTGGGGCACCTGGGTGGCTCAGTTGGATAAGCGTTCAACTTCTGCTCAGGTCGTGGTCTCACAGTTCATGGGTTTGAGCCCCACATCAGGCTCTGTGCTGACAGCTCAGGGTCTGGATACTGCTTCCGATGCTGTGTATTCCCCTTTCTCTCTTTCTCTCTCTCTGCCCCTCTCCTTCTTGTACTGTGTGTCTCTCAAAAATAAATAAACATTAAAAAAATTTAAAAAAATATTTTCCAAGAAGGGCATATTTTTCCATTTTTTATGAGTCAAGAAAAACATAAGATTTGCTGTCATTACATTTATTTTATGATTTCAGCACACATCAACTTTTTTTTTTCCGAATCAAAAGTATTTGAAACACCAATCTAGTTACTAGGAACACTGATAGAGTCTTGAAATACACACATAATGTAAGGCGGAGGAAGAATAAGTTATTTCCCAAAATGTCCCAGAGGTTATGAACGTAGAAGACTATGACTTGTGACTAGTTAAATGCCTCAGGTAGAGTAAATGTCCTGTGTGTCACTGCACAATCCCAAACCTAGGAATGACCCATCTCAGGTGAAGTTTACATCGTACAAATGAGGAAAATCTTGTACAAACTAAAATACAGACTTAATTATATGCTTCACTATTCTGAACAGATCTAAGCATGTAATTTTCAAGTGATGACAAATTATAATGTTTTATAGTATTCTACTTAATTATGAAACCAAATACAATGTGGCTAAGAGTTATCTAATCCTCTGAATGACATATCACTAAATAGTGAATTCAGTAAAAATGAGCACATCCACTGGGACAATGGCTTCATGTAAACTTTGATGATCTAGGAATAGTGTTACTTTGAACCCACAAAGATAGAGAAAGTTGCTCTCAGATACACACATCATTTGATAGTTAATATTTTAAGGTATTGAAGACTAACACATTAGTGTTTTCTTTAGAAAATCAGTGTTCTGTCAGTGTTTTATTTGAGTCTTTATTTGGAGGTAATATAGTTGGCAAAGCTACAATAATTTTGGAATAATTTTTTTTAATGTTTATTCATTTTTGAGAGACAGAGAGAGACAGAGCATGAGCGGGGAAAGAGAGAGGGAGACACAGAATCCGAAGCAGGCTCCAGGCTCTGAGCTGTCAGCACAGAGCCCGACGCGGGGCTCGAAGTCAAGGACTGTGAGATCATGACCTGAGCCGAAGTCAGACGCTCAACCGACTGAGCCACCTGGGTGCCCCTGTATACTTTTGGTATAAAAATGAAAAATGTGTTTTTCATTAATCAAGGCTCTATTTAAAGTATCCAGGAAAAATATAAGGTAGTCTATTTTTTTAAATTTAAAGATCCATTTTATACCCATGTAGACATATTTTATGTAGACATACATATTGTGACATACATCTCATGCTGAATTTATGTCTTTTTCTTGTCTCTCTGCGCTAAACTCCTATCATTCTCAAATATGATGAGCCTTGTTAATTGATATTCTGAGAATAGAGTATTACTTGTTACCTTGAGATTCTCCTTCTGACATCCACACTACTCTGGATAATCATCATTTGTTCTATTTTGACCATAATTTTTTTTTTACATAAAATGACTTCAGTTTTCAGATAAATACCTGAGTATAGATTTTATATTAGGATAGAAAACAAAAATGAAAAATGATGATGTATCACCTGGCTTTGTGATCAACCCAATCCTTTGAAAACACTAATCTTCCCAAAATTTCATATAACAATATATTTTTACTAACTACTCTTTTAAAATGTTTCAAATTCTTCCTGTGTGCAAGACACAGCTATATAAAATTTGGAGTGTTATTAAAATTGAAATTTTCTGCTAACAGCAATCTTCTGAGCAATGTGAAATATGCAAATATTCCTAGAGCACATTTATTGAGGTGTATCCTCCCATGAAACTGCTTAAAAGTTTCCACCTTTTCCAGATGTTGCCGTGTAGGAAGAGGCATTTAATGATGAAAAAAGAACTCCTTGATGACAATCCCATATCACCTCCAGTTGAAGAATGCATATTATTATAAGGCAATTCTTATTTTCTCACATCATTGGAAGAAAATAAGAGAATATATGTGGGAATCTTGTAACATTTATTAGAAAGAAGCCTGTCTGAGCAGGGCTGAAAAGAATAAAGGAACTCTACAGTAAAAAGGATTTTTTTAAATAATTTTTTAAACGTTTATTTTATTACTGAGAAAGAGAGAGACAGAACACAAGTGGGGGAGGGGCAGAAAGAGAGAGAGGGAGACACAGAATCTGCAACAGCTCCAGGCTCTGAGCCTACAGCACAGAGCCTGATGTGGGGCTTGAACCCATGAACTGGGAGCTCACCATTTGAGCCGAAGTCAGCGCCTAACGGACCGAGCCACCCAGGTGCCCCAAGAGGCTTTTTCAACTCTTAAGGGTGCGCCTCAGATTTACCGGAGTAAGTGATGGCAGCAAGAAAATAGACCTGTGGTTTCTTTGTTCTTAGCTGTTTAAAGAGATTTTATTTCATTCCGTTGCTTCTAATCAAGCGAAAAACGTTGCTCGATATCTTCTCCTATTAGCGTCCATATGCTTGAGAGAGTTTTATGTTGGATTTTTTTTCAACCACTGCCCATCTTCTCCCCTAACCCCCACAGCTGGAACATGAGCTGTACCGAGTCAGGGGCTTGACTTTTGCCGGGGATGTGTCCCCAGTCTATGGCACAAAGTAGAGAGTTAAAAAATATTTGTTGAATGGATGAATGAGTGAATCTGTTTTTCAAAAGCCGTAGATTTCCTACTGGAAGGGAATTATGAAGCCTTGTCAGGCAGACACTAGAAAGAGCTTTAGGATTTGGGGAAGAGAAGTTATTAAGATCATGCTATTTCCTCGGTCTCTGCTATATGTCCCTGTTCAAAATTCAAGCGATTCCAAAACAACGAAAAGAAAGGAAATGATAGCTGTGACATATTTATTTGTTTCCAAAGCAAATCTCTCTATGAGAGAACTTTGACAACCATACTCACGCTATTCCATTATTTCTCAAGCCACAAGTAGATTAAAGTCATGGGCATTTCACTAATTATTTTGCTTTTGGATTATTTTGCAGGTGACTTCTGATGATGACATTCTCCACGACAGCAAAATAGCTTCATAATGGGAACTAACATTTTCTAGAACTTCACGACTTAAAAAGTAAATTCATGTATGGTGAGTAGAGAGCCAAATGTTTCTACTAATAGTAATTCTGCATTTTACTTTTTTCTTCTAATCTGGAAATCCATGAAATGTATCAGATTTGCTATTCTACTCTGCACTTATTAACTATTATTTTTTATTTAGTAGTGATAATATCTTGCATATGAGTTGTCAGTAGAAGTGGGAGAGGATTTTAATGTATGTTATTTCATTTAATCTTCAGAAAAATCTTACATTGCTTGTATTATCCTCATTGCACAGATGAAAAAATAAAAGAAAAAGAAAAATAAGATTTAGCAAACAAGAGGATGAACCCTGAACCCAGACCTTTCTTATTTTAAAGTCTGTGTTCTTTCTGCTATTTTAAATTGCCTCCCACATAATACTTGCTATGTTGAATTATTGGCTACGAAGAGTAGCTGGCATTCATCCGAAAGTTCTTTTCCTTTATTTACACAACTTTACTTTCAGGGAAATCAGTCAAAGAAGAATCACAGTTCTGTCTTCTTGTCCAGGCAAGTTTACTCCTGTACTTTTTCCCCCCCTGGTATATTCCTCAGTCTTTTTTTTTTTTTTTTAAGTTTATTTATTTTTGACAGAGAGAGAGAGAGAGAGACAGACAGAGACAGAGCATGAGTGGGGGAAGGGCAGAGAGAGAGGGAGACACAGAATCCGAAACAGGCTCCAGGCGCTGAGCTGTCAGCACAGAGCCCGACGCGGGGCTCGAACTCACGAACCTCGAGATCCTGACCTGAGCTGAAGTCTGACGCTCAACCGACTGAACCACCCAGGTGCCCCTATCTCAGTCTTATTCAAAGTATTTTATTGGATAAAATGCCCTTCTCACGTTAAACATATATTTATGAATTGGAAGGGTTTTTTTCCTAGTCATTAATTTTTGTTTTTACCAGTTCGTCTCTCTGCTTCTTCATATAGAAGTTATTACATTGAACATTGAAGTTTTATAACACTTCTTTTTATATATAGTGTAGTTATTCAGGGCAGCAGAGTTGTGGGCAGGGTAAGAACGTTGTAAAATATAGAATAATTTTGAATACGACCACCACTATTTTCAGGATCAATAGATCCTAGAACCAAAAATGTTGGCAGGAGAATAAACAAGTGTATTTCAATTAACAAGATAGCTAATTATGCAAACTTCATGTGGTCAGATGTTATATAATACACATTTCTAGATTATCTGAACTCACTTTTAGTTATACCCGATAAAAGTTTTTGTTTGTTTGTTTGTTTGTTTTAAGAAGGGTGTTTATTTTCTTGGACCTTCATGTTCTAGTACCTTTAGATACGATTTCAGTTATAACCTAATGTTTGAAACAGTAATGTAATTTATTCCAAAATGAGTATTCAAGTGGAGAATTACATTATAATGATCCTTAATTGTGTACAGTGTTGTGTAACCACTCTTAGGTTAGCGTCAGCCTAAAAACACATTGAATTGGGGTGCCTGGGGGCTCAGTCAGTTGAGTGTCAGCCTCTTGATTTCTGCTCACGTCATGATCCCAGGGTGGTGGGATTGAGCCCCACATTGGACACCACTAAGCTTGGAATCTGCTTAAAATTTCTCTGTCTCTCTCTCTCTCTCTCCACCCTCTGCCCCTCCTACCCTACTCATGCGTGCATGTGCACACTCTCTCTCTCAAATATAACTAAACAAATAAGCAACAACTAAAAACAAATTGAATTAGACCCAGCAAAGCAGATTCTTATTTCAGATTTTCCAATAGTTGCGAGACTTCTTCAAAGTTTGGTCAGTTATGGTTGTAATCACCATTCTCACCCAACATTGTCCAAAAATTCTTTCTAGACTTCATTCAAAGAAAAGCATAAAATTCCCAGAATCGTCTATTCTGTTATTGATACTCTTTTGTTATCGATACTATTCTGTTTTTACTATTTGGATACTTCCTAAGGTTAAAAAAATTCAGAATCATTTGTTTTTCCCTTCAGTCCCTGTTGACATCTGCAAAATACCTTAATATCTTTTAGTGGGTTTGTGATTGAAGAGAAATCCCATGTCCACAGTAGTCATGATGGTTAGGGAAAATATACTGCTTACAGACATGATTCAACAGTAAACTTTATGATATAAAAACCTCATTAGAATTTTATTTCTTTCAATTTGGCTCACATTGAGGAACTTTTAGCTAATATCTCCTCTATCATTTATTTATTTGTTTTTAGTTGTTTTTTTTCTTTATTTTTATTTTTGAGAGACAGAGAGAGAGACGCAGAGGGAGAGGGAGAGAGAATCCCAATCGGTCTCCATGCTCCACGACCCTGGGGCCATGACCTGACTCCTAACCAAGAGCGGGTCATTCCGTTCACTGAGCCACCCAGATGCCCCTATCATTTATTTAGCACATATGATGTAACAGTTACTGCACTAGCATTGTACGTGCATGAAATTGTTCACTATTCACTCCTTTGTGGCTCGTAAGGATGCGGCTTCAAAAGGTTCACGAGAGGCCACGAGTGGTTCTACGGGTAAGCGATAGGTCCCACATGTGACCTGTGGATGGCTAAGTAGAGATATTTCCACTAGGGTATGGTGCCTCTCTAGGGAATAGAAGCTGGGGATCTTTTTAGAACATTGATTCGTCAGGGCCCAATTAGGAGTGAGATTATCTGTCAGTAATTTGAAAAGAAGGAAGTTAGTATGAAAAATTATTGACCTAAGAAGAGTTACTACAAAGATGTAAAGACAATGCTAAAGGGTCCCCCGAGGATGAGAACACGTCCCCAAGGAAGGCAAAGTTGGAAGTGAAACCACTTCCCGGGGCTGAGGTTTGGACCTCACTGGAGAATGGATGATGTCTGTCCAATGGACGGGAGAGAAGTTTGCTGGTGTTCCCAGAGTTGGTGGATGGTCATGCACCAGCAAGAAGAAACCGGTCAGGGTGAAAGCAAGCAGAGGCCTGTCAGCAGGTCTGCAAATGCAGTCGGGGTGCTGTTGAGAATGTGAGGCCAAGGGTACGTGCCATCCATCCTGGGAGACACAGAAAATCAACCTCCAGAGTGCAGCTGAGCCCAAGCCGCTAAGCTCTTGGGGATGTGGCCAGTCCAGCTCTGTGGGAGGTTTGTTGGGGGGGAGTCAGCGAGCTACTCAAGCAGCAGTCCTGGGGCACCTGCTGTCTGTGTCGGAAGGGCCGAAGGCAAGGTCATTTCCAAGCCCAGGCCAAGATGATTTCATATCGCTGAGCGACTACCCCCTCTGGGTGTATAGATGGGGCAGTGCACCACTTGATGTCCCACCCATACCTACATCCTATTTGCTAATCCTGTAGCAGCAAAATGAAGCTCACTAGAACGAAACCCATTTCCCCCAAGAGGGTAGAAACACAGCCTCTTCCTCTTCCAACGATCCTACTGTGCCCCCTTCTGACCAAGCTCTACCTAGTGATCACTGTGTGAGAGAAATGCTTAGAGTCTAGTATGTTAACGTAGAGCTGGTACCGAAGGGTGAATTTGCGGATGCAATAAAGTGATAACTGGTGCAGACCACCCAAAATGTTATCATAGAGTTGCTATGACAAAGCCGCTTAATTTTTATTTTTTAAATTTTTTTAAATGTTTATTTAATTTCGAGAGAGACAGACAGAGTGTGAGTGGAGGGCGGGGTGGAGGCAGAGAGAGAGGGAGACACAGAATCTGAAGCAGACTCCAGATGGGGCCTGACATGCGGCTCGAACTCACATGACCTGAGCCGAAGTCTAAGGCTCAACCGACTGAGCCACCCAGGTGCCCCCAGCTGTTTAAAAATCAATGGAGAAGGGGCGCCTGGGTGGCTCAGTCAGTTGAGCGCCTGACTTCGGCTCAGGTCATGATCTCTCAGTCTGTGACTTCAAGCCCCGAGTTGGGCTCTGTGCTGACGGCTCAGAGCCTGGAGCCTCCTTCAGATTCTGTGTCTCCTTCTCTCTCTGCCCCCACCCCTCCACCCTCTGTCTCTGTCTCTGTCTCCCTTTCTCTCAAAACTAAATAAACATTAAAAAAAATTTTTTTTTTAAATCAATGGAGAAGAATTCCACCAGTAGTTAAAATTGTCTTTTAAGAGTAAGGGAAACACCTAACTTGCATAGTTCCTCCAAAAATATATGTGCAAACTTTATTGCCTAAATTGCAAGGAATTCTGTACCCCAAAGCTCACAGGGCCAGCGAGTACTCCCAAATATCTTCCAAAGCACAGGTTTCTCCATGGAATTATTAACATTAAATAGACCACTTTCCACGACCCATCTCAGGAATTGTTTCAGAGGGAACGGTCTTAGCTATCTCTCAATCATGACGCTCGTAATCAATACGTGTGAGAACTCTTTGAAATCCCAGGCACAACCTCCTCCAACTCTGGGCATGTTTCATGGAAGATACGTGAATTCACAAAGAAGGGAGCTTAACACATCTGTTATAATTGCCTTTTAGAACTGAAGATGACTTGGGTTCATAACAACTCAAGTCCTACTCTAGTGTTAGATTTATAGGATCATGAACAGACTCTAGAAACTCAAAGCGGTTGCTCTTGGGTTAACTTTTATTATTCACGGCAAACTAGAAATTCACTTTCCTTTAAAATTTCTAACATCAATTCCCCCTTTTGTTTTTGAATTATTATTTTGAAGAGCAGAGAGGAAACTACTTTTCAAAACCGCTTCCTTTAAGGTAGGTGGAAAAAGAAACTAGGACTAGACAAACATTAAATTATAATTTGTGTTCCCACGAGCTAGATATAAAGAACATGTTTACCCTAACACCATCTGAGCCAGTTTTCTATCCTTAGCATAGGAGCAAACGAAGTATGGCAGAAATCCTTTCCAAATGAGAATATTGTTTCAATCACATTCTGTTTCTGATTGCAAAGGAAATGTCAAGTGGGGAAATTTCTTTGAAGATTTAGATATTTTCCTTTAGTTAAAGCGAAATCAGGTATATTATGTATGAGAGTAAGAGAGATTTAGTAAGTATCTGGCTTTCCCTATATCTATCACTAAACCAGTTCCTTTTTCTTGGTTATATTTAGGTAAGTTTAAGAATCACCTGCTTAAGATTTATAGATCTTATTCTAAGCATCTGTTTTTAATAGAGACTTCCTTAGTTTTATAAAAATAGGATCTAGATCCACGCTAGGCACTAATGTGTATTTAGCATATGACCTAAGGTCAAGTTACAAAAGAGCCTATATGCATTGCTGTAACATAATATCTAGAGGAGTATTAGAAATCAAATTTAGGAATTTTACTAATGTTTGGAGGAATTTTCAAGGCTTGTTCTCTTTTTCTTGCCTTGCTTCTCTCTCTCTCTCTCTGTCTGTCTGTTTCATACATACATGCAATGCAGAATCTATTACAAGAGATTTCATTATTATGAACTTAATTGTGTGTATTATGATACAATTCGTTTTCCTGAGACATAATCACATAAATGCCATATACCATGGTTAGCATAAAAGGAGGATATGAGAACTTCTATCATTATGTTTAAGAATATTCCAAGGTAGAAGCACATGGCTGGCTCAGTCACTTAAGCGTCTGACTTTTGATTTTGAGTCAGGTGATGATCTCAGGGTTCTTGAGTCTGAGCCCCACACTGGGCTCTGTGATGACAGTGGGGAGCCTGCTTGGGATTCTCTCTCTCTGCCCTTCCTTCTGTTTCTGTCCCTCTTCGGCTCTCATGTGCACATGTGCGCGTGCTCTCTCCCTGTCAATAAATAAACTTTTTAAAAAAAAAAATTCATTCCAGGGTGCTTTGTATATCCTTTTTTTGTTTTGTTTTGGTTTTGCACATTAGGAAGCAATTTTCATTTCTCAACATCGTAACAAGAAAAGCCACTGTGACAAACACGTGTGGAAAAGCTTCTAGTAGAATTAACATCAGAGATTTAAAACCTGTAACTCCGGGGGTGCCTGGGTGGCTCAGTCGGTTCGGCATCCAACTCTTGGATCCCACACGGTTCGTGGGTTTGAGCCCTGCGTCAGGCTCTGCACTGGCAGCATGCAGCCTGCTTGGGACTCTCTCACCCTCTCTCTCTACCCCGCACCCACTTGCACTGTGTCTCTCTCAAAAATAAATACACTTAAGGGCGCCTGGGTGGAGCAGTCGGTTAAGCGTCCGACTTCAGCCAGGTCACGATCTCGCGGTCCGTGAGTTCGAGCCCCGCCTCGGGCTCTGGGCTGATGGCTCGGAGCCTGGAGCCTGTTTCGGATTCTGTGTCTCCCTCTCTCTCTGCCCCTCCCCCATTCATGCTCTGTCTCTCTCTGTCCCAAAAATAAATAAAATAAATAAAATAAAATAAAAAAAAACACGTTAAAAAAAAAAAGAAAAAAAATACACTTAAAAATATTTTTTAAAAACCTATATTGCTATTTTATGACATAAAGTCATAAGTGCTGACTTTTGCAATTTATCAAAATTATAGATTTTGAAATTTACATCTCAGCATTACCACTTCTAATTGTGTGGACTTCATCTAGTTTATGAGCTTCTTTATGTCTGTTTCCTCATTATTAAAATTTGGGTGAAAAATGCCTACCTTTAGGGTTTGAGTATGAGAAAGACAGGGTATCTAGGTGTAGAGAATTGTGGAGAGAGAGGAGGGAGAAAAAGAGATACATAGACAGCACAAGCCAAACAAGAAAGATGCTTACTGAAAGATTATTATTGCAGCTGTTGATGTTTTCTTTTTATTACTACCTTATAAATAGTTGTATCCCCAGTACCCAACAGTCTGAGTGTTCAATAAATACCACAAAGGTTCTCTTGGAAAAAAAATGCAAAGTATATTTTGATATACATTCTCCTTAAGTGAATAAATGAATATGTTGATCCTTGTTCTTAACATCTGTTCAACTTTGATGCTGTGCTGTGAAATCCAGGAAGACAGGGGTGCCTGGGTGCCTCAGCTGGTTGAACGTCTGACTCTTGATTTTGGCTCATGTCATGATTTCAGGGCTGTGGGATCAAGCCCCACGTTAGGCTCTGCACTGACCTAGGAGCCTACTTAAGACTCTCCCCACTCACTCATACTCTTTATCTTTCTCTCTCTCTCTCTCTCTCTCAGAAAAAAAGGAAGAAATCCAGAAAGATAAACTCCTTATATTTTTAAGCACAAAAATGGAAACTCATTTGCTCTTAGAAAATGAATTAAAGGTGTGCCCCACAAATGTGTCTAGGTATAATAATTCTCATCTTGGGAAAAATAGGGAACAAATGCAATAATGAACCTTTTTCATGAGAAACACATGTTATGACTCATTATGGCAAAAGAAAACATTTTAGAGATGACGGGAGTGATTTCCCAAGTCAATTGTCCTGAAGCTGGAACTCTATTGTGTTTACTCTCCACACTTGGAAGGTATTCCTCTGTGTCTTCTAATGTTTCCCTCCCCAAAATAATATAATACCAGAGAACAGAGGATGGGAGAAATGTATGTCTATGCTCATTGGATTATTCATTAAAAGTAACCAAGTGGAAAGCTCGAAGTTATAGTCAAAGACCGATATGAATGTAATATCATTCGTCACCATCATAATATGAGATAGACCAGGAGTATTTACAGTACACATGTCTAAAATAAGATTGGGAGTAGTCAAAAAAGGTACACTTTTTAAAATATATTTTAATATCTAAATATTTAATACCTATTAAATATATTTTAATGTCTATTTATTTAGTTTTGAGAGAAAGAGAGCACAAGCGGGGGTGAGGCAGAGACCGAGAGAAGGAGACACAGAATCTGAAGCAGGCTCCAGGCTCCAAGTTGTCAGCCCAGAGCCGGATTCGGGGCTTGAACCCACCCACGAACCATGAGATCATGACCTGAGCCGAGGCAGGATGCTTAACCGACTGAGCCACCCAGGCGCCCCATTAAAATGTCTGTTTAAAATAAAACAAAACAAATAACCAACCTTTGGGGAAATATAAAATAATTTGAAATGTCTAGGACACAACAGGATACAATCCAAAATTATCTGACAACGAAGACAAGGAAAACATAATCTATCTTCAAGAGAAAGATTCATCAATGACTATAAACCTAAGAATGCTCAGGCACATTAGAAGGCACATTTCCCCAATTTGAAGAAAAGACCTAGATTTACAGATTCAAGAATCTCAGCAAATTTCAAGATAAATGTAGAAAACCACCAGTAAGCACATCACCAGTAGTATATAGAGGGATTAAAAATAAAAGGAAAATCTTGAAAACACCTAGCGAATACCGGGACATTATATACAAGGAAACAGCAGTTCAAAATATTATCAACTACCAATTTAAAAACACAGAGGCCAAAAGACAATAGTAAAACATCCTTAAAGCACTGAGCGGTAAGGTAGAAATAAATTCAGAATTTTATGCCAAGTAAAATCAGCCTTCAAAAGCGAAAGTGAGCTAAAGACATATGCACATCAATAAAACCAAAATAACTAGGTGCTAAGAAACTTACCCTATAAGAAACATTGAAGGAATTTCTCTAAGCTGAAAAGAAATCGTTCCATACTGAGACTCAAAGCTGCATGAAGGAAAAGCAGACGTCAGATGGTGTATCTGGATAAATTTAACACGCATTTTCCTCTCAGTTTATGTAAAATAGTAGGCATAGTTGCTTAAAGCAAAGATGATAACATTGTATCTCAGAGTCGGTAATGACTGTAGGTATAAACTGATGACAACTACAGCATAAATAAAGGGGCGGACAGTGGGCAAATTCACCTCTACACCTGCCCTAGTACACCACTAATTCCAGAAAGAGCATGAAAAGTGCAGATGTGTATTGCAATCCCTAAGTGAGCCACAATAAAAAAAAAAAAATAAGAGTTACATCCGAAAGCCATTAGTTAATATAAAACGGATTTCTGAAAGGATTCAAATAACCTAAGTAGTAATGTAAAAACCCTCCAATTAACAGGTAGAAATTACTGGGGCACCTGGGTGACTCAATCCGTTAAGTGTCTAACTCTTGGTTTCTGCTCAAGTCATGATCTCACTGTTTCATGAGTTCGAGTCCTGTGCTTGGGCAGATCCTGCTTGGGATTCCCTCTCTCCCTCTTTCTCTACCCTCCCCTGCTCATGCTGTCTCTGTCTCTCTCAAAATGAATAAATAAACTTTAATTTTTTTAAATAAAACAAATGAAAGGTAAAAATTATAATGGGTAAAAAGCATGATCCAACAATATACTATCTACAAAAGGTACACTAATATATAAAGGCAGACAGGTTGAAAGCAAATGGATGGAAATGTTTGACCAGGCAAATGGTAAGAAGAAAGCTATTGCTGTCATTATGTCATTATTATCAGATAATAGCAACTTGAAGTAAAAGTGTTACAAGCGATAAAATTTTCCGTAAAAGTGTCAGTTCAGAAGGAATGCATAACAATCATAAATGCCTAATGCCAACTTTTAAATACATGAAGTAAAATGGGCTTACTTAGAAAGAGATTTGGGAGAGGTAGACAATTTTGCAATCATAGCTGGATATTTTAACACTACTTTCTCAGCAGTTGATGGAATAATTAGGTCAAAGAAAAATCAACAAAGACAGCAACTTTGTTTTGTCATTTTTCTATATAGTAAAATGTAAGAGCTAAAGACGTAGATAATCTGATCCAAAGCAGCAACTTTGACTTTTCAAATGCACGTGGTATATTCAGTGACCTATATCACACATCGCACCATGAAACAAGCCTGGATGTAATCAAATGACTGAAATCACAAAGAGTTTATTTTCTAACAATGAAATTAAATCAAAACCCAATAAGAGGATACCTAGAAAACTCTAAATATTTGGAAACTAAACAGCAAAATTATGAATAATTCAGTGTTACAGACAAAATCGGAAAGAAATCAGAACCATTTTGAATTGAATGACATTGAAAATATGACATATCTATATTTATAAGATGTGGTTAAAGAAATTTGTAGAAAATGTATAGCTTGAAATTCTTATAATAGGAAAGAAGAAAACCTAAAAATCCATGAGCTAAGTTTCATCTTAAGTAGCTAGAAAAAGAAAAGCAAATTAAATCCTAAGTGATATGGATAAGAGTAGAGGTCAAGAAAATAGAAAGCAAAACAAGGAGAAAACTAACAAGGATAAAAGTGGTGCTTTAAAAAACTCAACAAAAGTTATCAATCCACTCTTTGTGGAATGAAAAGAAGGCATAGATGACCAATATTAGAAATAAAACAAGGGGCTCTCATTACATATCCTAAGGCAGCATAATTATTATAAAAGTATAAGTGTAAATAAGTATAAAGTAATAAATATTAACTTATAAATAAAATTAAATAATTATAAAGCAATGTTTTGAAAAAACTTCATGAAATCTACACACACACACACACACACACACACACACACACATCACACCCCACAGAGGGACTGATACTTTCACTGTGTGAATTCTGTCAAATATTCAGAGTATCAGTCTTTTTTTTTTATTTATTTAAAAAATTTTTTTTTTACATTTATTTATTTTTGAGACAGAGACAAAGCATGAACAGGGGGAGGGCCAGAGAGAGAGTGGGAGACACAGAATCCGAAGCAGGCTCCAGGCTCTGAGCTGTCAGCACAGAGCCTGATGCGGGGCTCAAACTCACGGAGCACGAGATCATGACCTGAGCCGAAGTCAGACCCTCAACCGACTGAGCCACCCAGGCTCCCCTAAAGTATCAGTCTTTTTTTAAAAATTTTTAATGTTTATTTATTTTTGAGAGAGAGAGAGAGAGAGAAAGCAAGCAGGGGAGGGGCAGAGAGAGAGAGGGAGATACAGAATCTGAAATAGGCTCTAGGCTCTGAGCTGTCAGCACAGAGTCTGACACGGGGCTTGAACTCATGGACTGCGAGATCAAGACCTGAGCCGAAGTCAGACGCTTAATGGACTGAGTCACCCAGGTGCCCCCAAAGAGTATCAGTCTTACACTCTTTCAGACAACTGAAAATAATTATTTATCAACTGCTTTTGTGAAAAAGGAATAATTCTGATACCAAAACTTGAAAACTACGTTAAAGGAGAAGAAAATTATAATCCATGACTCGGAGGAATTTAGTCCTTAATGAAATATTAGCAAATACTTGCCATCTGGATAATACATCATGATCGTGTGAAGTTTATTTCAGAAATGCTGAGCTGATAACATTTAAAAGTAATCAACATGATTCACCATATTATCAAAAGAATAATTATGCGACTGTTTCAGTAAATATGTAAAAGTATTTGCAAAAGTCAACTTGCAACCATGTTCAAAACTCTCCATAAAATAGAAATAAAAGGTAATTTCTTCAAGTTGAAGGAAGTATAAAAACAAAACAAAAACCAGACCAAAACAAAACAAAACACTTATGGTCACAATTTACTTAATAGTGAATCATTGAACAAGTTTCCTCTAAACTTGGGAATAAGGAAAGTATAAACAGTTCACCATTTCTACTCAACATATAACTACATACCCTGGCCGTTTTAATAACTAAGCAAATAAGCTGAAGGTGTAAAGATGATAGCAGAGGAAATAAAAGTCTATTTGCTGTTGACATGATTGTTTATGCAGAAAATTCTAAAAAAAAAAAAGCCTCTTTAAAATGGCTTGAAAAATTAGTCAAGAAATTAAACGTATTCACAGAGTATAAGGTTAATAAATAAAAATAAATTACATTAATATATACCAGCAGCAAGTATTTGGAAAATGAAAATTTAAAAAGTATATTTACAATAAGATCAAATTCATAAAATAGTTAAGAATAACAATAAAAGACATATGAAAGCATTCTCAACGGAGGCTATAAAATACTGCAGAGAAACAGTATGAAAGACAAGATAAATGGAGAGACATACAACTGTCATTGGTTAAAATAGTCATTGTTATTTTTTAAATTTTTTTAATTTCATGTTTATTTATTTTCGAGAGAAGAAGAGAGAGAGACAAAGTGTGAGCAGGGGAAGAGCAAAGAGAGAGGAGACACAGAATCCGAAGCAGGCTCCAGGCTCTGAGCTGTCAGCACAGAGCCCAATGTGGGGCTTAAACTCGCGAACCGTGAGATCATGACCTGAGCTGAAGTTGGACGTCTAAGCGACTGAGCCAATCCAAGCACCCCAAAATTGTCATTATTAAGATGTCAATTTTACCCTAGTTGATCTACAGACTGAATGAAATACTCATCATATTTTTTTAGAGAGATTTTTGTAGAAACTGACAAATTGACTTTAAAGGTGAAAGGGCAGTGCAAAAGACCTGGGGTGGCTAGAGAATCTGGAAAATGAAGGAAAAATTAGAGGACTTATGTTATCTGATTTCAAGATTTACTATAAAAGTGTGGAAATGGCCACATTAACAAAACCAAAATCAACAAGTGAGAATTAAAAACCCAGAAACCAGGGAACATAGGTGGCTCAGTAGGTTAAGTGTCCAACTCTTTGTTTTGCTCAGGTCATGATCTCATGGTTCGTGGGATGGAGTCTTGCGTTGAGCTCTGTGCTGACAGCACAGAGTCTGCGTGGGATTCTCTCTCTCCTTCTCTCTCTCTGCCCCTCCCCTACTCATGCTCTCTTTCTCTCTTTCTCAAAATAAATAAACTTAAAAAAAGGCCTGGGAAGCCGTTTTTATAAAAAAATAAAATAAAATAAACAAAAGCCCAGACATAGATTAAAGTATATACATTCACTTAATTTTCAACAAAGGTGCCAAAGAAATTTAATGGATTAAAAAAAAAAAGTATTTTCCAAAAACTGTGCTAGAATGCTGAACATTCGTATTTTATTTATTTATTTATTTGTTTGTTTATTTATTTATTTATTTTAACGTTTATTTATTTTTGAGAGAGAGAGACAGAGTGTGAGTGGGGGAGGGGAAGAGAGAGAGAGACACGGAATTCGAAGCAGGCTCCAGGCTCTGAGCTGTCAGCACAGAGCCTGATGCGGGGCTCGAACTCATGAACTGCCAGATGATGACCTGAGCTGAAGTCAGATGCTTAACCAACTGAGCCACCCAGGCACCCCTGACATTGAAGAATGACCTTCATGACCTAGGCTAGCCAAATGTTTCTTTGGCAGAAAGCAAAGCATAAGATTTAATAGTTAATAAATTGGACTACTTTAAAATTAAAACAGCTCCTTCTCATCAAAGATACGGTTGAGAAAATATATAGATAAATCAGCTACGGGAAGAAAATATTTTCAAACTACATATTTAACAAAGGACTGACATCTAAGGCATATAAAGAACATGAGAAACTGGATAATACAAGCAAATGACCCATTAAAAAATAGGCAAGATATTTGAACAGCCATGCAAATGGATATTAAGCTCATGAAAAATGAGAAAACTCATTAATCATTCAGAAAATCTGAATAAAACTATAGTGAGATACTTCTCCACAGCCACCTGCATGCTAAAACTAAAAAAAAAAAAAAGTGATAATGCCAAAAGTTGGTGAGGACTTGGAGGAAAATATATTCTAAATGTAGTTGGTGAGAATGTAAAATGGCAGTTAGGTTTTTAAACTGTTTGGAAATTAGGAATTTAAACACGAGTCTACCATCGTATGACATGGCCGTTCCATTGACTCAAGAGAAGTTATAGAACAGCTTGTAAAAAAAAAGCAGCTTGTAAAAGAATGTTCATTGCAGCTTTATTTATTACAGACAAAGACTGGGAACAGAGTCAGGTGTCCAGCATCAGAATGAATAAATGGACTGTGGTCTATTCATACGATGAAACATTACTTATCAATAAAACGAAGCAAACTATTAACATGCAAAACAACATTTATTGATTTCAAAAACGTGTTGAACAAAGCAGCTTCACATAAATAGTACACATCATAGAATTCCTTTTATATGAAGTTATGAGATCGGCAGAAGTAATCCAAGGCTGTCAAAGGTCACAGCAGCAACTGCCACTTAGGGAATGAGGCTGAGATTGAATATGAAGTGACAAGGGCTGATTCAATGTCTATTTATTGATAGGATTTGGATTACAGAGATGTATACATGCCTTTGTGAGAAGGCAGTGAATGTATACTTAAAATTTCCATTTTGACCGTAGTGAATTTGATTTCCTCAAAATGGTAGGGCTGCGTGGGTGACTCAGTCAGTGAAGTGTCCAACTCTTGATTCCGACTCAGGTCATGATCTTACCGTTCATGGGATCGAGCCCTGCGTTAGTCCCTGCACTGACAGCCTGTGGGGGGGGGGGGTCTCTCTCCCTCTCTCTCTCTGCCCCTTCCCTACACTCTCTGTCTCTCTCTGTCTCTGTCTCTCTCTCTTTCTCTCACAAAAATAAATAAAAGTAAACATTAAAAAAACAAAACATTAAAATGGTAAACAAATACTGAACTCCACTTAATACATGTTGAATATTTAAGAGGATGCTTCTGTTTTCGACAGTTTATTTTTAATAATATGTTTTTTTTTTTAATTTTTTTTTTCAACGTTTTTTATTTATTTTTGGGACAGAGAGAGACAGAGCATGAACGGGGGAGGGGCAGAGAGAGAGGGAGACACAGAATCGGAAACAGGCTCCAGGCTCCGAGCCATCATCAGCCCAGAGCCTGATGCGGGGCTCGAACTCACGGACCGCGAGATCATGACCTGGCTGAAGTCGGACGCTTAACCGACTGCGCCACCCAGGCGCCCCTCTACAGTTTATTTTGAAGTGCATCAAAAATAAGATGGTTTAGGGGTGCCTGGGTGGTTCAGTCGGTTGAGCGACTGACTTCGGCTCAGGTCATGATCTCACAGTTTGTGAGTTCGAGCCCCGCGTTGGGCTCTGTGCTGACAGCTCGGAGACTGGAGCCTGCTTCCGATTCTGTGTCTCCTTCTCTCTCTGCCCCTCCCCTACTCATGCTCTGTCTCTCTCTGTATCAGAAATAAATAAACATTAAAAGAATAAGATGGTTTGGTGGGAAGATGGATAGATTGATACCTACGTGATAAACAGCTATAGTAAACCATTACTGGTTAGAGACTACGTGGTGAATAGAAGTGTATTCACTTTCACCTTTGTTGTATGTTTTAAATCTTTATAATATAGTGTAGAAAAAAAATCTTCATTCTTTCATTCCACTACCATATTGTTTAAGGTTTGTAATCTGAGATATTAAATGAGATATGACTTGGAAAGCCATGAAAATAGTGCTAAATAAGTGGGTTTTAAAACAACAACAACAACAACAACAAGGGGCACCTGGGTGGCTCAGTTGGTTAAGCAACCAACTTCGGCTCAAGTCATAATCTCCATGAGTTCGAGCCCCACATTGGTCTCTCTGCTGTCAGTGTGGAGCCCACTTCAGATCCTCTGTCTCCCTCTCTCTGCCTTTCCCCCGCTCGCGTGTGTGCATGCACACTCTCTCTCGTTCTCTCTCAAAAATAAAATAAACATTAAAAACAATTTTGAATATAAACCAACTCATTAAGGAAATGAAAAAAATAGAAATATCAAATCACATGTTATCACACCACAGTTTATCCTTCAGTGAGAAATTGTCAAAATACATCTTCTGTGAGGGTTAGTTCTAGCAGGTCTAGAAGTGCCTTGGGCTGTTTGGCCCATGTACCTGCTGGGCGCTTCCCCTTTAGCGAGAAAAGTACTGGTTCACGGTGTTGCTTTGCAAGCGTGGGTCCAAGGGGTGGTTTGTGTGAGCTTGTCAGCATTGTTGATGGATAACAGTAAGATTGATGATTTGCAGCTGGGCCCAGGGAGATCCCCGGAGAATTCAGCTGGGGGGTCTGGTTATGTAAAAAGACGTATGTGTGAATTGTAGGGTATTAGAATCTCCGGCCAAAACTTCTTTTTGGTCCCCCTGGTTCTAAGACATCCCACCACAGGGCAGCGGTTGGTGATCCCAGAGAGAATGCACTCCTCTGGTAATGCCCGCACAGAGGGAGAACAATGAGGGCTTTCCCTGAGTTCTCCTGCCCCTAGCTCCGGGGCAGTCTTTGGATGTAACACACGTCTTTACGCAACACTGACGCTCCAGTGTGTCCTCAACCTGCAATAGATGGAGATTTCGTAAGCATTATCATTTTGGGTCCTAGAGACATTTTTGGTAACAGAACTTTAATTCCTACCTTTAATGCATCATGTTAGTATGTTGCCTTTAAGTAAATTTAGACGAAGTACTTAGATCATACGTCCTTATTTGGTTAAACAAAGAGATGTTAAGGACAGCTATTACCACTGGAGCAAGCACTGTCCAGCACATTTCCACGCAGTGAGAAATACTGAATCAAAATACCTTGCATTTAATAAAAACAAATGGCCTTTATGAGGCATTTTTCTTCCTCTAAGATAAGCTAATAGTTGAGAAATACTGTTTTGGAGAGAGTGAGATCTATTTTCTTAAGCATTCAACAAAAGAACATTGACTATAATTTTTCTCTCACTTGTTTAAAAGGACCATAGTATTTTCCACGTAGCATTTAATGAATAAGCTAGGCTTTTTAATCATGAATTTTAACACAATTATTACCGGAATACTGTGAGTGGTTTTCCGAAGATCTGCAAAAGTGAATTGTATGCGTGCATGTGTATACGCTGCAATGTTTTCTGAACAGAATGAACAGTGATCAATTGCATATCTTGACTTAGGGGAAGTGATACATAATCTAGATCCGTATTGGTAATCTACTGTATTCTACTAGCTAGCATAAATCAGGCTTAAGAGATTGTCAACTGTGGAGATGGCTTGTTCTCTTATACCAGTTAGAATTCTGAAACAGCAATCACTGTATATTAATTCAGAAAGATGTAAAAATGAGCACCAAGTAATCACTTACATTTGAGAGAAGCTACTGAATTTGAAGAGAAAAATTAAATAGCATTCATAAAAGGTGTTAACAGAGGAAATAAAATAAGGCGCTGGGATGTGCAGGGGTTGGTTAAAGTTTTTCCAAAATTATCCTGCTAAACACCGTACCTGTACAATACATCTTGGGGAAAAAATGTCCCATGTCCAATTAAACTTGAAAAAATTTGTGTGGATTGTCCATCTTCCTATACTTACCCCAAGGAGAGTTGCAATAAAGGAAAACTGACTAAAGCCATAGAGAAAACCTGAAATAAATAAGCTTGCTTATTTTGTTGACATTCAGCAGTTGATCAAGCTATCTCTCTGTTGTTATTCTTTCATTGACCATGTCATTCCTTAGTTGACCATGGGACCCTTTTGCTTAGGGACAGTATTAGTGTCTTAAGTGCAGCATTCTTTGGAAAGTGCTGGATTATCCCAGCAAAAGGACTGTGTGGGGTTGAGAGTGTGTGGGAGAGAATGACTGCAGGTGAAGGAGGCAAAGGAAGGAAACTTAACATCTTTGGCAAGCTTCCTTCATTTGACCTCACCTGGGCAAAAGTTTCTATTTTCACTATATTTGTGCAGATGGGTATTTTTACAGTCAAGCCTGTGAGAACCTCAGTAACCTGGGTTAAATGCAGTATATTTTTAAACCTTCTTAAAATCACCCAGAAGTTGGGAACTCATCTCAGCTTTCTCACCAAATCACAAAGTTAACAAGAAGGAACAGGGATTTCAGAAGGCGATGCGAATTCACACTCACGGATTCTTAACCACGAGGGCGAGCCTGGGGTTAATTGGAACCTTAGACTTAAGAGTACTTTGAGATATCATATTAAGTACTATATTTAAAACAAAAGCAAAACAAAATGTATAATGTATAGTTTTGAATATTGATTATAAAAATAAACCCTTATAAAAATCTTCCTGAGGAGAGGTGATTTGTAGGAGATAGACATTGGCGTATATACTGGGGTGTCATGAGCAGTGGGAATGTGAGAGTATTTGTCCTGCGGGATGCATGTTTAGAAGAGCAGGGAAAGGTAAAAACTTTCGGTATTTAAAAGAGAACAGGCAGTGCCTACATTCGGGGCAATCATTTCTATCAGAAGAGAACTCTTCTGGGAAGAGTTAGACTTTCTCAGATATTGACGAGATAAACATCCTCTAGCATCTCGCATTTTCCTATTGCATCAGGCCCCCGTGGGTCCCTTGGACTTTCAGAAGTAGTCTCACCAGAATTATTCCATACAGTGGGCTATGACCAGAGCTGATCCCACCAGCAGCACATTGGACATGGGACAGTGAGGGACAATGGAGGTCTTTATTACGGAGTTCCTAAGCAAAGAGCCTTTGTTCCATTGGTTGGAAGTTGCACATTCTGTGGCTGTGCTTAGCTACTAGATGACTTGTAGGCATTAGAAGAAAGGTTATGTCGGTCACACATTCACATAAATCATCTGTCCCACACTGATAGAGCACCTATGACTTAGAGTTTTATAAGAATCAAAAGGCGGTAGAATACGGGACTCTCAGGACCTGTGAGATCTTGAGCAATCCTGCCGCCTGTATCATGAGAGCATCAGAATAGTTAAGACTCCAGGATTCCTCCTAAGCTGGAAAACAAGCAAGCAAGGAAGCAAGGGAAACAAAACAAGGCACTACAGTATTCTCGCAATCGGGGGTCTAGCTGGGAGTACATCCCTCCACTGAGCAAGTCGACTCCCAGAGGGACGCTGCCTTTTTTCTCATCGGAGAATTCTAGCTTCATTGTGATACTCCAGCTACCGCAACATAAATCTCACTGAAACAGCATTTTCAGTGTTCTAGTTTATGACAGCCACTTAACAAACAGCATATTCTCTTTCATTCACATGGATACTAAAAATAATCAGATCAAAAGCAACTGTTTGGTAAGCAGCCGGATTTATTGAGGGAAGAGGGCAAAAAGAAGATGAAAAAGAGAATTCTTTTATTTCTCTCACACACCCTAATTGTATGTTGTACGTAAATAAATGTCGTGTAGCTCCTGGGAGTGGTTTTTCAATGGTAGGAGAAACTGTCCTACCTTCTTAAAGGTAGGTAAAATCCATTGCAAGAAAGCTAGTCTTCATTACACAGAAGAAAAATATTTGATCAAAGTTTGCATCCCGAGATACAGTACAGTCAAGCTATATAGGTCATAACTTAATTTCATGCTGACTGTCCCAGATAAAGGCTGTAAGAGGGAAGGTTAGCTCATATGTTTTGCTTTCAGATTCTCTCAGTCAAGTCTTAGATCCCCCTTTTCCATCTGATATGACACCCCTGCGTGCTCTCTGCTGATGACATCACATAAACCACCGAACCCTGTAGGAGACCAAGGCATCCCGGCAGGAGACAAATAAACAGCATTTTGTCAAACTTCCAAAGGTGATGTGCCATAATACACTGAAAAAGCAAACAAACTTGCATGACAATTGAAAACTTAACTTATTCATCACTGGTGTGCAGAAGGCATGAAATATTTTGTGAAATGAGGGCTTTGAATTAGGATAAACATGAACACTTAAGACTGATTAATAGCTACTATATTCAAAGATTTCGGAGATAATATTTCTTAGAGCAGTGGATCAGAATAGAATTGCAAACAGATTAATTAACAATAATGTTTTTGTTTCCATTGCACTGAACCAAGCCGAGTGAGGGAGTTCTACATGAACAAATATTATTTCCCAAGGAAATTGTGTTGCAAGATCTTAGTCAAGGATGTGGCTATTGGCCAATGTCCAGACATCTGCCATGTCAAAGTTACAAGAAAACCACTATGTGGTAACAAACAGGGAAACTTACATGAAATGGAAGCAAGTGAGTTTTATTTCCTTAAGTGCTAACCCAATCTTAGAACACTCTTGCATTATTTTGGGGTGGTAGGGGGTCTGACAGATAATTAACCCAAGGTACTGTTCTCAGAAACTTCTTTTCTCCATGCCATTTGTCATTATTCACCCTGTTTAAGGCTGTGGTATCTCAAGTAATACAGGTTTTCCAGCTTTCAGGGGGCAGTGCTAAAAATAAGATTCCGTTCTCACCCTGCTGGAATTTCATGATTTTTTTTTTTTTTTTCAACTCCCATTTCCTTTTAGTCCCTGCTTGGGCCATAGTGGAGAATTTCTTATAAACAGGACCAAAGGGTATGCATGAGGTAAACTATAGGCAGCATTATCCTCTCTCTTTGATGTATGGTCACCATTAATATAAATACAAAAAGACAGAGTAGAGAAAATAAAGGGTTATAAATTCAAAACAACACAACCATTCCGAAACTCTGAGTGCTTTGAATATTGACACGCTTAGATTGCCTTATCACTCCTGTGTTTTTTTCATTCTGTTATTCATTGGACAATCACTTATCACTTCCTTTATTAATTTTTTTTTAATGTAAGCCCAACGCTATAACCTAGGCAGAAAAACAGATCTGCCCTTATCATCAAGGATCATGCTGCTTTTCTTAAATGGTGCTTCTAAAAGCTGAATGACGGATGTGTTGCAACATAAGAGAACAATACTCTGCATGGTGGAAGATTGGCTTTCTTGAGTGATTTTTCCATGCGTTTCACGGGTAATGTTTGGCCTACGGTCGAGTAATACTTGACCTATACTAATGCCTTGATTTCTCCAATAACAAAATGCAATTGATAATGTACAGCAATTACCTCCTTTGTGGGAATATCAGGGAACTTATGAGAAAGATGATTTTTGCAATTTGGAGGAATAAAACAATGCCATGAAAAAATTATTATATCACATTTATCAGATAAGGAAATAAAAGCAACACATTTTCAAATAAATCCTTTATACTATAGACATTCTAACTGGAGCTACAAAGTGCATGGGTAAGAATGACTCTATGTCTATGTCTATCATCTGAAGTTGCATTTATATAAAGAAACTATATACTACAGTACTGAACCAGTTATTAAATAATACAGCCTACAATGGCTAAAAGTTAGATTAAAACACTGTCATATTTAAAATTATTAGATAATAACGGGGGCTTGGGTGGCTCAGTCAGTTAAGTGTCCGACTCTTGATTTCGGCTTAGGTCATGATCTTGTGGTTTGTGGGATCGAGCCCTGTGTCAGGCTCCACACTGACAGTGCAGAGCCTGCTTTGGGATTCTCTCCCTCTTTCTCTCTCTGTTCCTCCCCTGCTTGCTCTCTCTCTGTCTCTCTCTCAAAATAAATAAACTTAAAACAATAAAATTATTAAATAATGAACTGTCAATACAGGCAGTAGTTTAAAAGGTAGACTTTTTTTTTTTTTTTTAATGTTTATATGGACTTCTATTTCTTCTTAGGCCAATAACCTGCAAAAAACAATAGTAATCTAGAATGCTTATCTCATGGTACCTTACAATTGATACTTAAAAATTCACTAGCCCTTTCTAGCTTAATGGAAAACAACTTATATGGCTTTCCAAATATCATAATATGAATTGAAGGTGATTGAAAGATTCCAGTGGATCTCCTGAAGTCCACATATATTAAGTGATTAAAGTGGTAATTTAATGAGATTGTAGGCCATTTACATTGCCTCGAAAGTCCTAGATTCTTTCTTCTGTGATTATTTATTTATTTATTTATTTATTGAAATTTCATCTTTTAAAAATATAATTTATTGTCAAATTGGCTTACATACAACACCCAGTGCTCATCCCAACAGGTGCCCTCCTCAAAGCCCATCACCCACCCTCCCAACCCCCATCAACCCTCAGTTTGTTCTCTGTATTTAAGAGTCTCTTATGGTTTGCCTCCCTCCCTCTCTGTTTGTAACTTTTTCCCCCTTCCCTTCCCCCGTGGCCTTCTGTTAAATTTCTCAAGATCCACATATGAGTGAAAAGATATGATATCTGCCTTTCTCTGACTGACTTAAGAAATTTCATCTTTTTAAAAAGAAAGTTCTTATTTACTTTTGAGAGAGAGAGAGAGAGAGAGAGAGAGAGAGAGAGAACTAGTGGGGGAGGGGCAGAGAGAGAGGGAGACAGGATCTGAGGCAGGCTCCAGGCTCTGCACTGACAGCCCAGAGCCCATTGCGGGGCTTGAACTCATGAACTGTGAGATCATGGCCTGAGCCGAAGTTGGACGCTTAAGCTACTGTGCTACTCAGGCACCCCCTTTTGTGATTAAACTCCTGGTGCCTACATAATGTAGTCAAGCTCTCTCCTCTAGATATACTACTATTTTGAGGTAAGAAACCCCACTAAGGCAACAATTTGAACAAAGAATAATAAAAAAAAATGCTTACTATAGTTGTCACTTGTTTCCTCTTATATAAATAGAATATCTAAATCATAACATTTTAAGCTAAAACAGCACTTTTGAAAGTTCAAATTCTCTTGATCTATAAAAGTAATTTATGACTGCACAGTAGGCAAAACAAAGGTTACCAATCCATGGCCCAAATTATTAAATAGAAAAGACCAAGGTGGGCATAATTATTTTTACATTTCTGACAGATGCAATTTTTCACATGCTAATACTTAACGGCATGATGGGAAGGGTTAGGAGAAGTGGATTGTCACCGAAAGGTAGATGCACTTGTAGAAATTGCTTGGTAGGTTGCAGAAATGAGTTTTGATCTTGCAGATACAGCTCTGTATACAGAAAATCCAATACAGAGTGGAGATATGGACAAAATCCATTCTGCTTGTTTTTACTAAAAATGATTTCGGGGCATGTAGCTGAAGCTTGAACATCTGTTCAAATCAACAAAAATCATTTCAGAAAAGTGGTTTTCAACCAAGAGCAGCTTATAGTTTGCAGCTTACCCCCGTTCTATGTCCTCAGTTACAGCATCCATCAAAAGAAGGGACTAGATTAAAAACTATTTAAATTTTTGGGGCGCCTGGGTGGCTCAGTAGGTTAAGTGTCCGACTGCGGCGCAGGTCATGGTCTCATGGTGTGTGGGTTCGAGCCCTGCGTCGGGCTCTATGCTGACCGCTCAGAGCCTGGAGCCTGCTTTAGATTCTGTGTTTCCCTCTCCCTCTGCCCCTCCCCCACTTGTTATCGCCCTCTCTCTCTCAAAAATAAATAAACATTAAAAAGAAAACAAACTATTTAAGGTCTTTCCAGATCTAAAGTTCTGTATCTTTATTAAAATGAAGTCTTGATAGATTAATGAATTGATAGATATACAATAAAGAAACTATACTGAAATATTAAGTAGATGGTGTGTATGCGGACTTTTTTCTGTTTACAATTTTTCATGATAAAATGTTAGAAAATGTAATTCTGATTACAAATATTCTATGTGACTGTGTACTGATATATAAAAATGGATATAGGCATTCATATCATTTAGTATTTACAGGGACCTTTGAGGTATAATTGAATTATTTGCAGCTCTGTTTTGTAGATACAATTGAGAAGGGAAAGGACTTATCTAAGATCACATAACTGGCTAATGGGGGAACTTCTGTTAACAGCCTCTAAGTGGTGGGATTAAAGTTCAAATTAAACAATAACATATATATCCCCTTCAGGAAGTACTCATTTCTAATTGGGGCATTTATTAAATGAGCACAGACGCATAATCATGACACCATACAGTTTTATAGCATTTTACAAAGTAGTTTCACATACACTGGTTCATCCAATTAATGAAACAAACCCATAAGATAAGTTGGCAGGAAATATTACCTGCATGTTAGCAGGGAGGCCTCCTAAGCCAGAGAAATGTTATGACTTGCTCAGGGTAATAAAATCAATACCGATAAAAGCAGATAAGGGCCTAGAAGCTTGATTATCTGTGCCCTACTGGAAATGTGGAAGCTTTGAAGGAAAAGGTGATACAGATTTGACTTATGAGTCACTAGTAATTAAATTGGTGAGATAAGAGATGTTTTATGAAGTGCCTAGAAAATAAATAAAGACCGTTAGCAAATTTATCTTGAAACATCAATTAAGAGAAAAGACTGCTGTGGGATCCTGGGTGGCTCAGTCAGTTGAGCGGCTGACTTCAGCTTAGGCCATGATCTTACACCTCGAAGGCTTGGGAGTTCGAGTCCTGCGTTGGTCTCTGTGCTGACAGCTTAGAGCCTGGAGCCTGCTTCAGATTCTGTGTCTCCCTCTCTCTCTGCCCCTCCCCTGCCGGTGTTCTGTCTGTCTGTCTGTCTCTTTCTCTCAAAAATAAATAAACATTAAAAACATTAATTTTTTTTTTAAAGGAGAGAAAAGACTGTTGTTACTGTTCAATGACTGAGCCTGGAGTTTCAGACATTGGTGTCAATTCTAAAAAGTTAAAAATGTTTTTAAAAATTAAAAAAAAAATTAGGATTTATCAGCATTTCTCCAATTTTCTAGCAAATGTGATGGTATGGTCCTGAGCACTTTGGTTTGTAAAAAGTGATTCTTGAGATGGTTCATTTACAAATTTGACTAATGCCCTTATTTATACTTAAGGTGATATAATAAAAGTTCATATTGGTTCATCATGGAAAGGTTCATGGTCCACCACCATGACATCAATCAGGTTAAGCTATTCCTGAAAGAAATATCTCTAGAACTGTATCTGTACCAGCATAGTATGAATATATAGGATTTTATGCTGGCTTTAAACAATGCAAAGCTATAAAAACAGAGTACAAACAAAATGAAGGAAAATCGTTTTCAAGCACAACAACAAAATGTTGGTTTGGGATTAAAGAATTTAAACTGGATGGTTTGACCTTATTTTCTTCCATTGATAAAACCTCAAACCGTCCAAACAAAATTTCAATGAAATACAGATTTTCCACTGTATAATTTTATGGAGGAGGGGAAATAAATAAATAATAATAAAACTAAGATGTTCAGTAGGGCAAAGTAAAATTATAAGGTTGATTTCACTTAGCTCATTAAATATTTATTTAATCATATAATTAATGACATAATGTAATTATTATATTATCATGGTGTACAATGCTTTTAGGAAAATAAGGATGAGTTAGATGTACATGCATGCAGATTTAATTCTAACTGTAAGCTAGCTACCTATTTGTCATTGGTCAAATACAGGTTTGCACAGGTGATTATACCAGTACAAACATGGCAGTGAATCCTTATGATAAGAGAAAGTCATACATGCATAATAAGAAATCTTATGCAATTATAGGTCCTTAACATGTTAAATATGAGTAAAGAATTTAGAATATGGCAGAATAAAAATTCCTTTGAAATTGAATGACACAGCCAGGCTCTAAGAAGAATGCCATTCCACATTTAAGGGATGCTGACCCTGCATAAATTCACTGGTGAATTTTCTTTTCTCCTAATGTCTTCACGAATCCATGGCAGAATGTAGAATGTCGGCACGTTAAAAATCTGAGGGAAAGGCATTAGTTTCCTCATTTCCCATCACTTTAATTGAATGTGTAGTGTATATATGGAACTGTAATTCTGTCCAGAGGTTGTTTGTCAAGCCGCGTTTTTATTGTAATTACCTGATTTGTTCAGCTTTAATCGTATTTACTTTTGAAGGTCAGCTGTCCTGCTCAGACATGGTTAGTTGAAGCAAGGAAAAATATGTAACACCCACAGGCAGAAAGCCTAAAAGAAAGAACAAGGAGAAAGAGTACAGTCTTTCCATTTGGACATGAAAGCAAAGTAAAATTGTCACCTACAAATTACCGTAAGCTGAAAGATCATATTATTTTCTTTCACATCGTTACATTTCATATTCACTTTTACCATTTGATACTAACTTGTCACTTTGGGGGGAGGAGACTCAGAGCTCTCCTTTGGGGATTTATTTACCTTTATTCTTTTAGTGCCAGCCATAATGACTTCTTCACAATTGACACATGGGAGAGAAAGCTGAAAAAATGGACAGCGCCTTTCCTTTTCTTGGTTTCCACTTGGAAAACTTAGGTCAATTTCCCATCATATTTCTTTTATTTTTATTTTTATTTATTTTTTAATTTTTAATGCTTATTTATATTTAAGAGAGAGAGAGAAGAGAGAGAGAGAGAGAGAGAGAGAGAGAGAGAGAGAGAGAGAGAGAGAGAAACAGAGGGTGAGCAGGGGAGGGACAGAGAGAGAGAGGGAGACAGAATCCAAAGCAGGCTCCAGGCTCTGAGCTGTCAGCACAGAGCCTGACATGGGACTCAAACTTACTAGCGGTGAGATCATGACTTGAGCTGAAATCAGGCTCAGGTCTGAGACACTCAGGTGCCTCCCCCAGTCCTCATCGTATTTCTATGTATTGTGAAAGCCTTTCCAAATTCATACTCAAATTTTTGTAGGAAGGAGGAGTTTTAACCTCATGATTCCAACTCATGCCACAGATCTTCAGGACGATTATTATAACCCTTTAACATCGATTACAAATACTTAGGTGATGAACATCAACTAAACTTGTGGTAATCATTCTGTAAATATATGTATGTATGTTGAATCATTGTTCTGTACACTTTAGACTTATATGGGGCTGTACATCAATCGTATTTTAACAAAACTGAAACAAACAAAAATTGCAAATACTTATTAAGTTTCTGATGCGGCCACTTATAATTTAATACGAAGCAAATTATTTGATCGTGTCTTGAAACTTTTATCAGCAGGGAACCACTTAGCTGGTGGCTTCATCGCAAAGTAATATTCTTAATGGTATGAAGGATAAGAAAAAGAATAGTAAGTTGAAGGTGATTAGTATTACTCAGCAATTGTAACTGGTATAGGGGAATCTCTGGCAGGATCCAACGGGAAGCATCAAAGCAACCAGTCATTTTTTGTACAAGGCAATTAGAAGATATCCAACAGAATTTTAGCCCAAAGAGGGAACAATATCAAGACAAAACTAGCCACCGCATATTCCAGTTATCTATTGCTGTGTCACAAGTAACTCCTAAACTCAGTGGGTAAAACAGCAATGATTATTTTACTATATATTTTATAGCTGGGGAGTTGATTCAGCTCAACAAGGTGGTTCTGGCTCTCTCATGTATTTACAATCTGACAATGACCTGCACTAGGGCTGTTTAAGAAAAAGCTTCCCCCTCACATGTCTGGGACCTCAGCTGGGGCCGTCTGCCAGAACACCTACATGTGGCATCTGTATGTGACCTGGGCTTCCCAGCATGCTTACTGTGTCCCCAGGACAAGCATCTCAAGAGAAGCAGGCAGAAGTTGTATGGTCTTTTATGACTTAACCTCTGAAATCACACAGCACCAAAGAATGACATTTCTGCTACAGTCGCTTTCCTTTCCTTACAGGGAAGAAACATGGACCTCACTTCTCTAAGGGAGGGATTTTTTTATTAAATTCTTTTTAATGTTTTTATTTATTTTTGAGACAGAGAGAGACAGAGCATGAGCAGGGAAGGGGCAGAGAGAGAGGTGGAGACACAGAATCTGAAGCAGGCTCCAGGCTCCGAGCTGTTAGCACAGAGCCCAACGCGGTGCTCGAACTCATGGAGTGTGAGATCATGACCTGAGCCGAAGTCAGACGCTCAACCGACTGAGCCACCCAAGCGCCCCTCTAAGGGAGGAGTTTTAACATCATACTGGAAGAAGAGCACATTGGTTGCAAGGTCCTGTTGAAGCCTCATCTCGGATAACACAGACTGTCACAATGACCAGCCCTGCAAGCTCATCAGAATTGTAGTTTAAAGCAACTTCTAGGGCGCCTGGGTGGCTCAGTTGGTTGAGCGTCCGACTTCGGCTCAGGTCACGATCTCAAGGTTCCTGAGTTCCAGCCCCTGTACTGACAGCACAGAGCCTGGAGCCTGCTTCGGATTCTATGTCTCCCTCTGTCTCTGTCCTTCCCCCACTCACACTGTCTCTCTCTGTCTCTCAAAAAAATGAATAAATGTTTAAAAAAGATAAAAATAAGTAAATTAAAAAAAATAATAAAGCAACTTCTATAATAACGCCCAAGTGAGCATTGACTACAGGCTATAGGTAGCACTTTAACAGCTGAGAATGACTAGTGTTTAACAAGTACTTGAAAACATATATATATATACACACACACATATATGTGCGTGTGTGTGTATATGTTTACATTTTTAGTCTTAATAAGGACGTTGTGCTTCTATTTGTACCTTCTAATTCTGACAGATTTTGCTCTATTTATTTTGATGCTAGATTATTAGATACATATACGCTGATAATGTTTTTATCTGTTCAGGATTTTATTTCTTTATCCTTAGTCACTTCACCTTAAAATCCTTTAGTCGGATATTAACCATTGCTATAGTAGCTTACCTTTTATTAACATCTGCATTTATCACTTCTATTTCTTTGATTTCAAATCTTTTATGCAGTTCTGTTTTAGGTGGGTTACTTTTAAGAGCATAGAGTTGGATTTATTGCCTTAGGTATTTTAAAATCTGAGTTAATTATTCACCCTTTTAAGTAGTGAGTTTAGCTTTTTTTGTATTTATTGTGATTATGGTGTATATGAGCGTGTATTTACTTATTTTCTGCTTGGTAAATCTTGGAATTTATTCCTGTATCCCTCTTGTAGCTCAGAATCTAGAGATTATTTTTCTGTTGTTTTAATCGTTAGTATTTAATGTTTGACATACAGTTGTAGGTAAAAGTTTTCAGGCAAAATCTAAAATTATTTTGTACTTCTATTGTCTTATAGTATATGATACAGAACCTTTTCTGTTTAAATATCTATTTAGCACATTCCCAATTAATGATATTAGTCAAAATTTTAGGGTTGTCTTTCTGACACCAATGGTTATATTAAAATGTTAATCTTTTAATTTATTAAAATGTCAATTTTTCTGCTTTATTGGTCTTTTTTCTGGGACTCCATGCTTATTATTTAATTGTTTTTAAAAAATAAACATTCCATAGCAATTCTTCCACTGGTAAAATCTCTTAGTCTCACTCTCTCTGAACATGTTTTTATTTTATACCCAACCTTGCAGAATAGCTTGAGTAAATATTTATAGGCTGATATTTATTTTGCCCTTAGCAACTTAAGATATTATTCCATTGTTTTCTGGCATCTATTTCTTTCTTGTGAGATGGCTTCCAAATGTCATATTATTATGTTTGAGTTTGAATATAATCTTTCAGGACACCTGAGTGGCTCAGTCGGTTAAGAGCCTGACTCTTGGTTTCGGCTCAGGTCATGATCTCAGGGTTTGTGGGCTCAGGATCCAAGGAAAGGGGAAGGGAAAGAAAAATAAGACAAAAACAGAGAGGAAGACAAACTATAAGAGACCTTTATATGCAGAGAACAAACTGAGGGTTGCTGGAGGGGAGAGAAGTGGGGATGTGTTAAATGGGTGACGGGAGTTAAGGAGGACACTTGTTGGGACGAGCACTGGGTGTTGTATGAAAGTGATGAATCACTGGGTTCTGCTCCTGAAATCAATACTACCCTGAATTTAAACTAACCTGAATTTTAAAAAAGGAAAAAAAAAAAGTGTGGAGCCTGCTTGGTTTTCTCTCTCTCCTCCTCTCTCTGCCCCTCCCCCACTTGCATTCTCTAGGTCTTAAGAAAAAAAGAAACACTTGAATATAATCTTTCTTTCTCTAATAACTTTTAACGTTTTTCTTCAATATTCTATTATTTTAACACCAAACATCCAGAGAGGCACTTATTTTTGTCTAAACTGTTTGATTCTCAAATGGTTCTTACCATTTATGTATTGATGTCTTTCTTCAATTCCTGAAAACCCACCTATTATCTTCATAAACATCAACATTCTATCATCTCCTTCTAGATCATCTATTTGACAACATGAAGGTTAATATTAAAGACTGTGGCTTCTGATAATCATGTTAAGTTGTAACATTTTCTGCTTATCTATTTTACTTTCCTCATCTTCTACCAGAATAACGTTTCTAAGTCATTGGCATGATCCCACTACAAATTCTTTTTGAATAGACACATCTTGCAGGATAAAACCTGAGTCCTGATCCATGTAGAATTGGTCTATGAACCCTATGTAGGATCTGGCCTAACTAAAATGCTTAAACTTAATTTTCCACTAATTTAATATTTAAAATTTCAGCTGAAATCAAATTAACTTATTCATTGCCTTCTGAACTTACCACAGGCTTTTCCGTTGCCACATATTTTTGAAGGTTGTTGCCTCCTTATCGAAATACTTTACTTCATGGAGAAGCATCCTACTCATTATCTGGAAGGATTGCCTTCACCATGAAGAAAACCCATGTAGAAGTAATTTCTGCTTATTCTGTATTCTTTTAAAGCTGATGTATTGTTACAGAATGAATACAATGTGTAGGGTTGAAGTTGACAGATTGTAGGGCCAGATCGCTTGAATTTAAACCCAGTTCTTCCATTGATGTACTATCTTAAAAATATCACCTAACCTGTGTCTCTAGTTCCAAATCTGTAAAATGGGATTAAGAGAATTATTTCTCTCATAGGGTGCTTTTGAGTGTTAACAAGTTAATATAAGCAAAAGTCTCCTAAAACAATGATTAACATGTAGCATATACTAGCATTGATATATTTTCTGATATGTATAGCTATATTGGACATCCTTGTCTGCTGCATTTTGGGGTGAATGTTTCTCCTCTACTTCTGAGCATTATTTATAAGTAGAGGAAACTTAGTTGGCTGTAAATCCTGACTTTCTTGTTTTTCCTTTACTCACTTTGCCCTGGGGAATGTGGATTGACTTCCAAAATTTCCTCTTGGGGCTCAGGTTACCACAGAGAATAAACATTTTATTTTGCCCCCCCCTTTTAAGTTTATTTATTTATTGAGAGGTGGGGAGGGGCAGACAGAGACAGAGAATCCCAAGCAGGCTCTGCATTATCAGCCCAGAGCTCAGTGCAGGACTTGATCCCATGAACTGGGAGATCATGACCTGAGCTGGAACCAAGAGTCAGATGCTTAACCAACTGAGCCACCCAGGCGCCCCTTTATTTTGCCCTTCTTGAGGCAGTTCCTGCCCCTATAGAGGGATGCGGTGAGATGGGGAAGCCAGCCCTGGTCACTGTCACTATAACTGGGTGGAAATATCCACCAGATACTGAATTTCTCCCATCTGATCCATTTGGCTTCCACCCGAATTAGTTCACCACCTTAACCTTTATCAACAATGATGTTTATTTCTGGAGTACATGTGCGGTGCTCTGTGTTACTTTGCAAAGCTTTCAAACTCAGGAAGTGATAGGAGTCCTCCCTTCAGAGACCCTACCGCCTCCATACCTTAATGACAGTAGATGATAAGATAAATATTTCCTAGAACCAATGACAAGTGTTATGATTCTACCAGATGAGAAATAGTAGACGTACTTAAATACATTTCAGTTAAAATTCCTTCCTGAAAAGGTAAATAGTACCTTACAGAGTTAGTATCAGTAAACGAAACTTCCAACTACAACAAGAAAGCTCCATAAAGTACCGGGTAGTTATTCATAAGACTTGAGAGACAGCTGGATGGCAGCATTATTGATTTTTAAAGCTCTCTATCCTTTAGTAAAATATGATTATTTAATTTACGTCCTTAACACCATTTAAATCACAGCCATCCAACCTTGGCTCCTTTTGCTCTTAGAAGGAATAGCTGTAGGACATTAGAGGAGATGCCAACTTGGACCAGCACTGGCTAGAACAGTCCGAAATAGGTGTTAAAAAATTGACACTGTGAGCTAGGACAGAGTAAGCTTAACGATGCTCCTGAGTTATTGACAAATACTTTTAATCATGAGTATTGTCAGCCAGGCCTACAAATCGTTCCATTCACTTTTCTTATGGCATTGTAAAATAAAAATACCAAGATAATTCAGATGTTTACTTTAATGTTTCCCTGAATCAAGTCTTCATGGACATGACTGACAAAAATCTAAGAATCTTGGGCTAGTGTATATATATATATTTTTTTCAAGGATAAGAGATTTAATATGGTTGATATTTTAATTTATTCTTCAGCAACTACAGAATAAAATGATTTGTATACCACAGTATGAAATGGGAACATTTTGAATTCTGATATGGATGGCTGCTAGTATCTGAATCAATCAAGGCTTATTCAAAAAATCAGAAATCACTCCCTTTCTTAAAAGCAGAGGGAATTTAATGTCAGGATTTGCAATGATGACAAGACAGCTGAGGGGTTAAAGAGGAAATGGTAAGGCAGCACAGAGATTGACAACAGCAACAAGAAGCAACTATAGGAACAGCCACTCATAGGCCCAGGTACCATGGAGGTTGTGATCTTGCCGATGTCAGAGCCTCTCCAGAATCATCTGCGACCATGAAGGGAGGGGTGGTCTCATGGTAGCTGGGGCTCCAGAGGAGACAAACACTGGTGTTTTTAGAAAGATATCACACACTGAAAGCAAGAAAGGGAAAGATGGCTTGGCTTCTCTCCTTTCCCTCTCCTCCAGTCTTCCACTAGCACCAATATTTAGCTTGGCCGCGTATTGGCTATGCCAAGCTAAATAACAAAGAATCCTGGAAATATTCTTCCCAAAGGCAAAGACCAGAGCAGGAAGAAAACCGAAAGATCAAACAGAAAAAGGGACTCATACAGTGCTCCTTCAGTATTATGGTGATGCAGATAAAATTTATGATGGATCTGGGAATCCAGCTCTGCCAAAGTCCATGGAGTTTCCCAAACTAAGTTGTGTCTTGCTTCTGTGCATTTCTCAAGCTGTGTCCTTGCCTGAAATACTTCTTTTCTCTCCATCTACTTGGGAGACAACTACTCATCTTTTAGGATTTGCCACTCTGAGACCTTTCCTGACGACCCACACCTGCTCCTGGTAGAATTAGATTACTTCTCCTTTTCTCCTACTAATGTACTTTCTCTATAAGTCTATCATAGTGCTTCATCATTATAACTAATGTATCTACTCTCTTTTACTAAATGGTAAGCTCAAGAGAGCAGGTTTTATTTCCTTTGTTTCAATGTCTATAGTACTTATCATAGTGCCTGGCCTATAATTCTGTGCATGAGTAGTTAATGAGTGAGTAAATGATTAGATGGACGATATGTGGGGTTCCAGCAGATCTTAATAACTATTCACTAGTGACCTGCTTTGGCAGCCTAGTGTTTCCACCACCATTCCATCCACTCCTCCCCTGATATTCAGATAAATTTTAGCAAAATAAATAATTGCCAAGATGACAGAAATCCTTTTCTTCCTTCAAAGACTCTTCATTAAACTCCTACTTGGCTTGAGGAATGTATAATCTAACTGACTCTTTGGTTGATTACAAACCAATTTATTTGTGTTTTTGTTTTGTTCTATTTTTGTTTGTTTTCTCTCTCTCTCTCTCTTTTTTTTTTTTTTTTTTTTTTTTGCATGGGCCAGCAATAATATATATTAAAACAACCTGTGTCCAGATTAATCTATTTTTAAAATTTTTTAAATGTTTTATTTACTTTTGAGATAGAGAGAGAAGGTGTGAGCAGGTGAGGAGCAGAGAGAGAAGGAGACACAGAATCCGAAGCAGGCTCCAGGTTCTGAGCCATCAGCAGAGAGCCCGACGCAGGGCTCAAACCCACAAACTGTGAGATCATGATCTGAGCTGAAGTGGGACACTTAACCAACTAAGCCACCCAGGCTCCCCAGATTAATCTAGTTAGCTATAAAATTGAGTAGGTACTAGTGGTTTTTTTTTCTCAAAATTATTATCCCATAAGCAGATCACAAGTTGGTAAAACATTTATATATGGACACTCTTTGACATAAAACTGAACCTACAACTGTGCTGCTTTTTTTTTCACTGATTGAGTCAATTGAGCTATTTCTTGCTAAATTACACTAAGGCAGCATAGTTAATACAGCATTTGAAATATTCTTTTATTATATTCCTAATGCAATAACGATGGATTTCACAAATGCACTTGTTAATGAGTGAGGCATTCTTTTTTTTCAGACAACAATAGTGTAAAATTGGATGGGTAAGAAGATCCTACAATAAGTATTGAGTTTGGGATGGCAGTTTTATGTTTGTTTGCTTGAAGGTTGGAAGAAAAACAGTGAAGCAAAGCCTGATTATTATGTATGTGCAAGAAAATCCTCATGGGCAGAGACCCCATAATATTCTTACTTTAGGCAATGTGTGTTTGCTCACACAACTTTAAATTCAGTGAGTAATTCAATGGCCGTTTTTTGTTCCAATCTAGATAATTCCTTGGTCTCCTCAGTTGGCTCTAATCAAATGAGCACAAGCTGTCTCTTCCCCGTCTTACATCCACCAGCAACATAATCTATACTGCCCTGTACTGTCCACACCAAACCCTCATGACCTTAACTACAGAAGACATGCTTTTGCAAGTCTAATGCTCATAATAGTCAACATCTTGCTAATACTTATTAACATCTTTAAAACCTTGCGTGTGACCATAGCTAAATAGGCATTCAGTTGAGCCACCCAAAATATGTGTAAATGTCCACTTAACCATTCAAACATTGTTAAGTTGAATGCAAATCATGAGCTGTGGTCTATGAGAAATCTTCTTTGCTGAGAATTTGCATGTGAGGTGGGTATCATTTTGAAGGGAAAGTCGAAAACAATATTTTTAATATTTATGCCATTTTAAGTGTACAAGAAAACTTCGAAACTTCTAAGAATTGAATTAAAAAATAAGTACAATGAAGTAAATCATCTTCATTTCATAATGCGGGAAAGTTTTGACAGTTTACAAGAGCGTCAATTTCTGAATCTTATACTGTTATTCATGGTAAATTTTAACTGAAACACTGCTTCTGATTTAACATGATGGTATTTCCCAATGGCATTTTTATTTTTAAGTTCCCATTCTCTCTATTAAATACTCAAGCCAATGTTATTTGCATCAAATATTGCACTTCCCCTAGAGATTTGCTTCCAGGCCCTTCTATTTTGTCAACTCTCTAATCCAATTTGATATTACGAATTCCACCCTTAAGTCAAATGATTTGGCAAAGGAAGACTTTTTGGGGTAAGATTTAAATAGTAATGACAAATATTTTGAAATATTTAACAGTCAAAACTTTTAAGGCATTTTTTTTTTTTTCAAATGGGTAAAAGAAACAAAAACACTTAACAAAACAACAACAGTGAAAAGTCATTGTACTAAACAGAGATAGTCAACAGCTGGTAGAAAATTGACTTGAACTTTGTCCAGAGACAATAGAAAAAAGGAAATTAAAGGCTTCGAATTGCTTATAGCAGGCCAGAGTAAATCCAACTGCTTTTGGGGGTCATTTAAACATCTTGAACAATTTTCTAAAGATTTTTGGTTCAAGAAGCCCAAAAAGAAGATTTTTCCCAAGCACTGCTCTCCTCTTATTGTATTTCATGAGAAATTTAATCCATATGTTTCTGATTCATTTATAGTTAAGTCATCAAACAGTTCTTGTGCAAGAGCTATTTGATTTCTAAGAAATCATTTGAGCCCTTTATAGAAATCTGCTCATTTTCTTTGAAGTAAGTTTTGCAAAACTAAAAATACTTCACTTGATGTTCTAAACTGAGCTTTTAAGTTTTTGTACAATTGTAGAACTTGAGATTTTAGAAGAGATATTAAATGTAATTCAGCCAATCCAAAGTAGAATGTCTCTTAGCAGTATTTAGAACATAAAATTTCCATTGTCTCTTGATCATTTTAAATGATAGGGAATTAATTATTTGAGAAGAAATCATTTCCCAGCATGTTTTACCTCCTTTCTCCTGGCACAATAATTTAGCATTCATAATATAAGGCTATGTCTGGTTGTGTGTGTGTGTGTGTGTGTGTGTGTGTGTGTGTGTGTGTGATGACTTATTCATTCCCCTTTCTCAGGTCCTTCCTACTACCTGATTAATATCTTGACTTCATTTTAAGACATCTTAAGATAACTTGGGAATTTAACTGAGGTAGAGAGACTATCTTGAGTTTGAAACACTAGTTTATCTTAACAAAGGCTTCATTTAAATTGTTTTTCTTTTGTTTAAATATGTAATAGACCTAGATATATATCTTCCATAAATATTTCTCTTTAGTCCATATAGTATGCCATAAGAAAATCCTACTGTATGAATGGGTAAACTACATTTCAGAAAATTAATTAGTTTTAATGAGGTTACATGACTCTTTGGGAGCTCTTGTGTTCAAACCCAGGTCTCACTGACTCCGAAGTCATGGTCCTTTCTTCTACATCCAACAGAATTCCAATTAAAGTTTCCTCATAAAGTCTTTCTCTACAAGAAGTAGGTAAAGCAAAATTAATTGAGTTTTACACACCTACATATTTTACTGCCTCAGAATTGTCTAATTACATTTTAGGTTGAGTTGCATGAAACTATTGTAAAAGATATACAATGTCTACGGTTTTATGACCCACTTTAGGACATAGATATACTTGACCCCCTGTTTGCAGTAAGTTTTATAGTAGAAAATTTCTACTATACATTAGTGTGTACATTAGCTCAGTAGGTTAATGATCTTGTTTATATTAAAAAATGTTATCTTAAGAAGTTAGAAGAGAAAAACCAAGATGTTTGTCCTAGTGTAAGTACCTAACTGAATAGATTCCTCAAAGTTTAAGTACTTAACTAACCAGATAAACTCAAGTGCAGATTATGTATGTGATACCAAGCTTTAGAATCCTTTCTTCTCTGAATTCACTTTATATATTGAGGACCAACAATGTGCCAAACACTGGGCTCAGGACTTGACATAAAAAGATGAATAAGTCACTGTGCCCTTTTCAAAGAGTTTTCAGTTTTCTTTGTTTCTTTGTTTGTTTGTTTGTTTCTTTCTTTCTCTCTTTCATTCTTTCTTTCTTTTTTAAAAGACATAATCATTCTCTCATATTGTGGGTCAAGCTTTTACATCCTGACTTTCTGGCTCTGTATCTTTCTTTTTTTCTTCTTTTAACTGTCTCTTAATTCCTCGATGAACCAATGATTTTCTAGTAGAATATGTGGTCTCTCTCATCTCCTTTAAAAAATACATATTTATATGGGGTGCCTGGGACCTCAGTCAGGTGAGCATCTGACTTTGGCTCAGGCCATGATCTCGCAGTTTGTGAGTTAAAGCCCTGCATCAGGCTCTGTACTGACAGCTCAGAGTCCGGAGCCTGTTTTGGATTCTGTGTCTCCCTCTCTCTCTGCCGCTTCCCCCACTTGCACTCTGTCTCTCTCTCAAAAATAAATAAACATAAGAAATTTATTATACGTATATATATATATCTTTATAATATGCTTGTTTCTGTTTTCATGACAACTGTAAAATCTCTCTCGCAGAATGCATCCTTGTTGCAAATAAGCTCTGAATTCTAATTTCAGAGTTAAGTATGTATTATTGCTCAAGTTAATCAGTAGAACCTGATGTTTTCCTTAGACAAATAATATCATCCATCCTCTTTATAATGAAGTTTTCAAACAATATGCCTAAGTATTAGAATATTTAAAAAGTAAAAACCAAAATATCATACTACCTGCTGTAATTATTAACATATTGATATTTAAAGGTAATTTAATCCCAAACTTCATTCAACATTTATTATGCCTACTTTATTAGGAACAGAAAAAAGTTGCAAAAGAAACTTTGAGGGAATGATACATTCAAAAGCAATTTTTAAAGAGGAGAATTGGATAATATGAAAGAAAATAAGCAATAACAATGCATGTATACGGAATATACTTATAGTGGTAGATTTGATTGATCATTAGATTATTGTGATAATTATAATTTAAGGGAGAATAGGTTATATAGCCTGGCAAAATACAGTAGTAGAACATTTTGATACGGTGGATAAAAATAGGATGGGAGTAGATATATTTTCTAGGCAAGGAATATGGACTGAGATATTATAATTGACTGAAATCAAATGTGTCAACAGGAGTTATAGAATCAAAAACTGTAGTGTATAAGGTGCCTTAGAGATTACCGCATCCAGACATTATGAATTTGCAGAATTAAATAAAAGCTCCAGGGCTTTCCAAGTAGTTTCCACTGTAGCTGGGACTGGATTCCAAGACCTAGAGGTCTAAATTCAATGCTTTCTTCCATTTATGTGATTTATGTTGGCTTGTTTAGGGTGTGTTGGAGGGAATAGAAGCTGAGAGAAAAATGGGGACTTTGAAGACTGACTCTACAATCATATTCACTAGTGAATTCCAAGCCATGGTACTATCTATATGATATAGGAAAAAGATGTGTGAAAATCTTGAAACAGAAATCTGCCCATGAGTGTGAAAGGAACACATTATCCATTCATTTAAAAGTTCCTATTTAAAAAAAAAAGAATCCAAAGTGAAATTTCACAACTAACTTTGCAGTGTAATAATGAGTTTAACTGGGAATAAAAATGTTTGCTTGTGGATCAGACAAGTTTAAGATCCAGGCAAGAAAAAACTTGAAAGTGGGTGGAGTAAGGGAAACTTTGGCAGTGGTTTCGTATTGATCTTGAGTATTAAATATGGATTGTGTGTATGAGTTCATATAATATCATCCTAAACCTAATCAAAGGCGGTCTTATTTGTGAAACTATAATTAATGGTCTTTTAACTTATGATGTCAGGGTGCCAAACCCGTTTAAAAACGTAGAGAAGGAGAAATCATCATTTGGGAGCTTTGCAAAGGATGCCATAAGAACTGTTACAACTGGTTTCAGACTTGGAGGAAGGAATAAAAGTGGGGCAAGTTTTCACAGGATCTTATTTATTTATTTATTTTAATTTAAAAAAATTAACGTTTATTCATTTTTGAGAGACAGAGAGAGACGGAGCATGAGCGGGGAAGGGGCAGAGAGAGGGAGACACAGTATCTGAAACAGGCTCCAGGCTCTGAGCTGTCAGCACAGAGCCAGACGTGGGGCTGGAACTCACAAACTGAGAGATCCTGACCCCAGCCGAAGTCGGACGCTCAACTGACTGAGCCACCCAGGTGCCCCTTCACAGGATTTTAGAGCAAGTTTTCACATGGTTAAAAATGATAAAGTAAAAAAAAAAAAAATTACCTTAACTGGATAGTCAGGCAGGGGACCGGTTTTATAATAAACTGTTATTTTTTCTTATAACTTACAATTCTCATTTTATAATATTTACTTTTTTTATGGGACTCCTGGGTGGCTCAGTGGGTTAAGCGTCCGACTTCAGCTCAGGTCAAGATCTTGTGGTTTGTGAGCTTGAGCCCCGCGTCGGGCTCTGTGCTGACAGCTCAGAGCTTGCAGCCTGCTTCGGATTCTGTGTCTCCCTCTCTCTCCGCACCCCCCCCATTCATGCTCTCTCTCTCTCAAAAATAAACATTAAAAATTAAAAAAATTAAATTAATTTTTTTAAATTACTTTTTTAAATGCCATTAAAAATGTTACAAGTTACTCAATTGTCATAATGTAAGATTTGTTAGAAACAATTTATGAATTGTGGAAGAAATCGAAGCATCAAGATTGCGGAGATCTATATTTCTTTATAGGTATTTTTTATAAACCCTCAAATACAAACTCTCACAGGAACCCAGAATCCAGTAAGAAATGAAGGGAAGTGGAAAGATAAAGAGAAGAAGGAGTTAAAGAAGAAATCACCTACCTTAAAAATAATAATACTTTATTCTGTTAACAATTACATTATTAGAAACATAGAGACAAAATGGGAGGAAAACCTAACCGCTGGAATATAGCTTTATCTTTTGCCTTATAGAGGAGTAATTGAGACTCAAGTCTTTGTTTTGTCATTGGGTAGAACTGAGCCAGAACCCAGGGGCAAGAACCCAAGTTCAAGGACTCCTGTTTGTTACAGGGCTTCCTCCTTATACTAGAATGCTAATGGTCAGTTCCAATAACAACAAGAATTTTATTTGCTTTTACAAATACAACTCGGATAGTTGTAACTAGAGTGTAATCGATGCTTTCTACTATAAAGACCAGAGCGTCATTTTAAGTGGCATATTTGTGTACGTCCTGATTATTACAAGTAGTAGGCTTTGGCAAGATTTCCGTATCTCCTAAGCATCCTTACATATATTATTGCCATAGATCCTTTCATCAAGCCCTTGAAAGAGCCAAATAAAAATGAATATCAGGAAAATGCAGCTTTTCTTCTAAGGGTACAGTGTTGGTAAGTAGCAGAGTTAGAACTTGAACCCAAGCGCCCTGGAACCCACTGCACATTTCTTTCAGTGTTCTAGTCACAATAATGGAGGGAAGCGGCCAGAAAGATAGAACACTAAACTCTTGAAATTGTTGTCAAAGTCTCTATAAATCTGTCACTACAATACTGAGAGTGAAGAAACACATCTTTCTGATTTTACAAGGCAAACACAAATGCTGGAGTCGTAGCGTTTTAACTGAGGTACATAATTACTAAAACATAAATGCACTGACTCTGAGGTCACTCAAATCTGGATACAAATGCCTAATTTTCACTGTTTATGTGAGTTGTCCTCGACTCTTACCCATAGTGTAGGAACGTCACAGCGATCAGGCTGACTTTTGTTTGAACAGTGAGGCTTGAGTCTGAGAGTACTGTGTCAGAGTGAGCAAACTAAAACAAAACTAGGGGCACCTGGGTGGCTCAGTCGGTTGAGCATCTGACTTTGGCTCAGGTCATGATCTTACCGTTTGAGAGTTTCAGCCTTGCATCGGGCTCTCTCCTGTCAATGAAGAGTCCACTTTGGATCTTCGGTCTCCCTCTCTCTCTGCCCCTCACCCACATTTTTTTCTCTCTTTCAAAAGTAAATAAACATTAAAAGAAGAAGAAGAAGAAGAAGAAGAAAATTAATGCATGAGGGAGCTTAGACAGCCTGTCTCCCAACCTTAGGTCCAGGGTGACTGACTACAAGCATTTCCCAGCATGAAAAAATTCTAATGTTATCTAAAGTATTAAATATAATTATATAACACATTTACATGAAACTGGCATATTTATACAGTTCTTCTAATTACCCCATGATAATCTTCTTTAAAAAAAAAACAAAAAAGAACAAACCTGGAAGTCATGTGATACCACATGCCAGACCAGCAAAATACTCGAATTCTGATTGAACAGTATTTACCCAATGGTGATACTACTTGGTGATGAAATACTACTTGGTGATGAAAAATACTAGTTGGTGATGAAAAAGAACGAAATCTTGCTGTTTCCAACAATGTAGATGGAACTGGAAGGTATTATGTTAAGTGACATAAGTCAGAGAAAGACAGATATCACATATGTGGAATTTGAGGAACTTAACAGATGATCATGGGGGAAGGGAAGGAAAAATAAGATAAAAACAGAGAGGGAGCCAAACCATAAGAGACTCTTAAATACAGAGAACCAACTGGGGGTTGATGGGGGGAAAATGGATGGTGGGCATTAAGGAGGGCACTTTTTGGGATGAGCACTGAGTGTTATATGTAAGTAATGAATCCCTGGGTTCTACTCCTGAAGTCAAGACTACACTGTATGTTAACTAACTTGAGAATAACATGTATGTGTATATATATATATATATATATATATATATATATATATATATATGATAATGAGTGCTACACTATTTTTCTTAATTGCAAAAATATTTATATTGGGAGTGCCTGGGTGGCTCAGTCGGTTAAGCCTCAGCCCCATGTTAGGCTCTGTGCTAACAGCACAGAGCCTGCTTCAGATTCACCGCCTCCCTCTCTCTCTATGCCTCTTGCCCACTCATGCTCGCTCTCTCTCTCTGTCTCTCAAAACTAAATAAATAAATACATAAACATTTAAACAAAAATATTTATATTTTACTTCTTTCTTGAGCATATAAATCATATCACAGCTATTTTTTTCCAGTTTTATTGAGATATAATTGACCTACAGAACTACATAAGTTTAAGGTGTATGGCATAATACTTCGATTTACACATACAGACAGTCCCTAACTTACAATGGTATGACTTACGATTTTTTTTAACTTTCTGATGGTGTGAAAGCAATATGCATTCAGTAGAAACTGTACTTCAAATTCTGAATTTTGATCTTCCCCTGGGAAACAATGTGCAATTTGGTCCTCTCTCATGATGGGCAGTGACAGAAGCCACAGCTTTCAATGGTACCAGTGTAGACCATCAGTATACCTCCAGCCATTCTGTACCCACACAACCATTCTGTTTTTCACTTTCAGTACAATGCCCAATTCATTACATGAGATAGTCAACACTTTGTTATATAACATAGGCTTTGTGTTAGATGACTCTGACCACTTATAGGCTAATGTAAGTGTTCTGAGCAGGTCTCAGGTAGGCTAGGCTAAGCTATGATGTTCAGCAGGTTAAATGTATTAAATGCATTTTTGACATGATATTTTCAACTTACAGCAGGTTGATTAGGATGCAAACCTACGGTAAGTTGAGGAAGATCTGTACTGTGAAATGGTTAATACAATATGTTTAGTTGAGACCCATCATCTCCTATAGATACAAAATGAAGTAAAAGAAATAACATTAAATTAACAATTAAATTTGGCATTAATGACAAATTAATTTAATGACAAATGACAATTAAAATTGACATTACTGTCAATATGCACTAAGTATCTTAGCACACGTATTTAATTTTTTTCCTTGAATCTTAACATATGAGTCTCATTGTAATTATATCTTGGCCATTATTTGTCTGATGTGGTATTTTTTTGTAGGAGGTCTTCCTGTCTGTTCATGTATCATTGTCCAGGGGGTAGACTGCACCAACCTGATTCTCTACAACTTGACAGAATATGCAACAGGATTTTTTTGTTTATTTTTTATTCTTATTTAAATATTCCCTTTATCTATTCTTTCTTTTTATTCCTTTTCTATCTTTTCAATTTTTGTATTTTCTCTTTTTTAATTCTTCAGAGTCTGCTATACTCAATCCCATGATTCCTTGGACAGCTTTCTCCACTTTATCAGCTCAAACTACTGTGATTCTGTTCTGAGATATGGAAAGCTTTTAAGTTTAGGTGACATAGATTATATTACTGCTATACACTTTCTTAATAGATGTCAAAGACATATGCCCTCCAACTCACAGTTTGGAGGGTTAACTGGATTCTTCATTTTGGGATTCCTCCACACGAAGGAAAATCTACTCATTCCCATTATAAGAGCTTGTTTGTGAAGTCCTCTTATGCAACTAACATCATGTGGGAAGAAAGAGAGGATTAAGAACATCATAATAGGCACAAAAATAGGGCCAATTTTCACATTACACAGCTAAATTGGAAAGGAAGGAAATAAAGACATCAGTGGATGAAATTAATGTAATTGGAGAATACTGTAGTCAAAGTAGTTTGTTTGCTCTAATCTTGTACACCGTATAAAAATGTTGTTGCAAATGGACCCCAGCTGCAAGTAATCACAGTCAGAGGCTAAATGGAATCAATGATGATGATCTGGGGGAGAGGCAAATGCCCATGAAGCTTTCCTTGGAGGAAAATAGACAATCAACAGTCCCAAGTTTAATATATGAAAAATGTGCTACAACTCTGGAAATTAAGTCTTCCATCCAAGCTAAGGAACTGAAAAGATGACAGTTTCCAGCCCCACGATGATTTTATTTTTAATTTTTAAAAATTTAAACAACATAGGTGCCAACCTTACATTTGTGGTAAAGCCATTATCGTATGAACCATTTAGGAATGGAAAGTCCTTTATGTGTGTTTATGCCCAAACGTTGTTGAGATATGGTCCCAGCACTGTCTGATATATCTTATATGGACTTATGTGCTATATTTTAGAACACTGTTTATGTTCTGCTAAATTTTAAAGACCAATACATAATTGTGTACACATACATAGTTTTCAAGAAGAGAGAGAGAATCTCACAGGTATGTCCCGTCTTTAGTGCTTTGGAGTACAGAATATTGTGTGTATTTAAGGATGGATAAAGGTTTAGTTGTGAACAACTTATAAGGAAGTGATTAAATCCATTCTCATTCTGTTAACACTCTCTGGAAAGATCTTCACAGAAGAGTGGAGTGTGCACCCCTACCAATGACTGGATATTCACTAATCCCTTCTCAAATGCTTTGCCCTCCAACAGAACGAGGAGGAATACTGAAAATCACAGGATAAGCTTCCTGGGCCATCAGCTGTGTTCCAGTATTTGTGGAGGCATCTCAGTAATTTTAACAGTAATCCAAAACATTATTTTGCTATGGAAGTAAATATGGAAGGAAGGAAGGAAGGAAGGAAGGAAGGAAGGAAGGAAGGAAGGAAATGCCAAATTTGCACAAATATAAAATGTATTTATATATTTATATAAAATCTAAAATCTATATATTTTGTTTGGGGTCATTTAGCTTCACAGTTCTGGATGATAGAAGCTTATTCTCATCTTCATAAAAACAGCCTCTGTATAGACCATTCTCTGTCACCTCATTCTATTTTTTTTCCCTTGAACTCCTCACAGTTCAAAATTATCTTAATGACACTTGGATTGCTTTTTAACTATTAGTTCCATTCCAGAATGCAAGACTCATGGAAGCCGAGTTCTCATTGGTCTTGGTCATGTGTATCTGACACCTGTCTTTCTCAGATCAGTTAGGTGTTCAGTATGTATTTGTTGAATTAGTGGGTGTATTTCCAAATTTGAGTATTATTGACATAATAGATTCCAGGCACACCCCTCAAGGATTTGTGAGGATTCACAAACTGTTGAGATTATTTCCATTTTTTAGAAAATAACTTAAGACTCTAGTAGGTTAGATAACTTATTGCTTCAACTTAACCCCTTCTCTGTTCTCTTCAAAATTACCTTGTACAAAGATGGATTGACATAAGAATAATGCAGGGGTGAAAAACATGGGCTTTAGTATCAGTCTGACTTGATATCAGACTGGAGCTGCCACTTTCTAAACAAGATCATAAGCCAGAGAGTTCATCTCTCTGTACCTCCACTCCCTAAAATAGAAATAATAATTCCTTCTTCTTTGAGTTGTGAGAATCAATGCAATGATACATACAAGGAACTTACTATAGTGTCTGGCACATAAGACGTCACCCCAAATTGTAGCTTTTTTTTATTACTTATTGGAATGAATTTTCAAACAAAGAGGGGTTGGAAACTGGACTAAAAATGAAGCCAGAGACAAGCAAGATCTAGGTGGCAAATGCAAGTGGTTCCATAAAAGGTGCTGTATAATTATAGGCAAAGCCCATACTAAACATTTTCTTTAAGTGTACAGGAATCTAAATGTCATAAATAAATATTAATGCACTCCACTTGAAATTAACACATTATAAGACTAATATTCTATACAGGATGGATATATCTCATTGTGGAGAACTTCTATACATTGTAAGATCTCCATATTATAAAATCTTTCGTTTTGCAATTTCTTTTAAGGATACTCTCCTGGAGGATTTATTTCTTTATTGAAATGAGAATGAGAAGCCATGGGTGATACAAATTTAGCAGTCCCTCACAGTTAAAATGTGAATGAATGTAAAGTAGAATTAAAATACTATCGGATTAAAAAAATCTTATTTCTTTTTTTTTATTTAAATTTTTTTTAACGTTTATTTATTTTTGAGACAGAGAGAGACAGAGCATGAACGGGGGAGGGGCAGAGAGAGAGGGAGACACAGAATCGGAAGCATGTTCCAGGCTCTGAGCCATCAGCCCAGAGCCCGACGCGGGGCTCGAACTAACGGACCATGAGATCGTGACCTGAGCTGAAGTCGGACGCTTAACCAACTGAGCCACCCAGGCGCCCCAAAAACATCTTATTTCTAGAAAGGCACCTTACAGATTATATATATATATTATATATATAATATATATTTAATGTATGAGTAAAAAAATATAAAATTAACTTAATGGAGTCTGCAACATTCAACCTATCATAACTCAACTTTTGATAGGAGATAGCTCTCAAGTTCCTAAAAACAGACTTGAGTATTTCCTGATGGAGGGCTGCTTATCCTAAACAGTATATGATCACATTCTATATGGTGTATCATTTCAAATTCATTTTAATTAATGTAACAAGAAACAACCTGCTCATCATAGTCAAATATCTAAAGTATCATGTTTTGAATCAGCAGCTGTCCATGGCCTGGAGTCATCGAGGACCCTGATTATGTTGCCACTTTAATAGTTGGACAAAACTTATCAAACAGCTTAGATAAAAAGCATGAGAGAGAGTGGTGTATTCCTCAGTCTAATACTTTTTTACACATAGGGTATTTCCATACCTCTGCCCTCCAAACGATGGTTAATTTGAAGTGGGTTAGGATGCAAACCTACGGTAAGTTGAGGAAGATCTGTATTGCGAAATGGTTAATACAATATGTTTAGTTGACACCCATCATCTCCTATAGATACAAAATGAAGTAAAAAAATTAACATTAAATTGACAATTTAAAACCGGGCAACCAAGTTAGTTTCTCCAATCTGAAGTTCATACAATAAAGTACAATTTGAATAGGGAAATGACTTCAGTTTTGGTGTTTGCCACCCAACTCTTTTTGAATTTTTATATTCAATTCTTATGCCTTTTTGCTTATGAAAAATGCCAAGAGAGAAGTCAGTGTGTGGAAAATGAAGAAGAATGAGTGGCAACAATATTAAAACCAGAGGGAAAACGGGGTCCACAGAGCTCATCCTCTGTGGTCTCTCCACTAGAGAGAGTACATTAAGCAATGCAGTTCTGTAGACATAGGGAAGGCTTTAAATTCTTAAAACTTACATTGTTCCATTAGTTTGTGTGTAGTTTCTTCATCCTGAATCTGGAAGCCATCCGCTCAACTCAGCACTTTATGTCAGCTTTAAAATAAATATCGGCAACAAGAAGACTAGGAACCAAGATTATGCCACATCTTCAGGTAAAGGGCAAATGGTCTTCTTAGTTTTCACGACCGTGAAATGGAGCTATAATGTCTAGCTTGTAAGGCTGTTTTATGTACAAACTGATGATTGTAAAACACTGTATAAATGCTCATTGCCCGGTATGAGTGTCAAAGGTTTTGTAGTTATACCCACATCTTGCCAAGGAGAGGTCTCATGCATGCCAAGCAGAGTTCATTCACTACCCCTCTGGGACCTATGTTGCCCTTGCAAGCCTGATTGGTGGAGCCGTGTTAACCTGGTTTAGAAAGGGATTTCACTCCTGCTCCCAGGGGCTGTGATTATAGCACTACTAAAACACGTTTATATTCCACACGCGACTATAAAGCCTAATGCATACAATGAGTCTACTCTTTCAACTACAAAGAGGAGGGCTGATGACTTTCCGCATGGGAAGTAATGAAGTCTTGAGTTTTTATGCCCCGAACTGTCACCAATTAATACCTGCAAATGACCAAATCACTCCACTCAGGAAGGGCAAATGTAATATTTCCATGCCCCAGAGTGATGTGAAGGCTGTTATCGGGCCTACAGCAATTGTTAATGTTTGTAAAGAGACTTAAAATTCTTGGCCAAAAGCAAAATGTAGTGTCCCACACATAAAGTAATATTTGGAACTTTTTAAAAAATATAATTTATTGTCAAATTGGCTAACATACATGTGTAAAATATGCTCTTGATTTTTAGGGTAGATTCCCGCGATTCATCACGTACATACGACAGCCAGTGCTCATCCCAACAAGTGCCCTCCTCAGCTCCCATCACCCATTTTCCCCTTCCCCCCATCCACCCTCACTTTTTCTCTGTATGTAAGAGTCTCTTAGGGCTTGCCTCCCTCCCTCTCTGTTTGTAACTATTTTTTTCCCCTTCACTTCCCCTATGGTCCTCTGTTAAGTTTCTCAAGATCCACATATGAGTGAAAACATATCATATATGGAACTTTTAAAATGAGAAATCACGGTATGTGGAAAAGAATTTAAAAGGACACCCTCAGAAGACTTTCTGTATACCCTGCAGTGAATAAGAGAAATGCATTTATCTCATATAGAAAAAAATAAATATATGGAACTTTCTTAAAGATTCTCAATAGAAAGAAAAAGTATAACCAGCCGTTAGTATTTTGCAATCTGTCAAATAATGAGATTGCCTCAACTTGTCTAGGCAGACTCAAACTTGCATTTCAAGAAGATACTTTAAAATAACAGGAAAAATACAATTGTGGGCGTTATTATATATACCTGTATCCAAAATATAGAGTTATATGGTATAATCATTGGAAACAATTCTGAATAATCAAGGTGTATTCCAAAACTTCTTTGTTTAAAGTCTATAGTTCTAGACTTGCTTTGCCATTCATGTTTTTTGTGTTATTACTTGCCTGGGTATAGCAGACAAGCAGAAGTTGTACATCCTCCGAGTGGCAGGCCATGTACCTACTCTAAAATCACTTCGATATTTATTGATATCACTCAGCGCTACTGATCCAAAATTAACTGTTCCAAATTCACATCTGGAACCTTAATGTATTTTTCTATGGCTATCGACTAAAAATGTGCTGATAGGAAGAACCTGCACAATTTCCATGAGTAAGATACGTTTTTGTTCCTGCAGCATCTACATGGCATACATTTTTTTTTCATATGTCCATCCCTCATATAGAATGAGATAATACGTGCATCCTGTGTTCTATCAATAATTGCTTTGTGTTGAGAAATGCCCGTGATCTTCAAACCACATAATGCATTTTTTCATGCAGATTAGGCATCTCCAAAGTTATGACTGAAGAGAAACATCACCATTGGATGGAGCAAAACTTGAACCAGTTGGGAGATGAAATATATATATATATATATATATATATATATATATATGTACACACACACACATATTTTACATATATGTGTGTATATATATGTTTCTCTCATATATATGTATGTATATACACAAACAAATGTGTATATATATGATATATTTTATTTGTTTATTACTTATGCAATAAATATTGCAAAATATAGGATTTCTTTAGGGTTAAATGATCTATTCTGATGCTGAAAGCTTAAAATGACATTAATCCCAACTCTTAAGTCATATATTGTTATATGTTATGCTATTATTACTTACAGTTATTAATATATAATGGATATTAGATATATGGCATGCATATAAAAGACTTTGTGAAGCTATTTGTATATTTATTTTGTTAGGTGCTTACATTGTGTTGTATGCTAGTGTGTACGCTTTTTTTTAAAGTTTTTTTGAAGTTTATTTATTTTTGAAGGGGAAAGAGACAGAGCATGAGCAGGGGAAGAGCAGAGAGAGAAGGAGACACAGAATCCGAAGCAGGCTCCAGGCTCTGAGCTGTCAGCACAGAGCCAGACGCGGGGCTCGAACTCACAAACCATGAGATCATGACCCGAGCTGAAGTCAGATGCTTAACCGACTCAGCCACGCGGGAGCCCCTCTAGTGTGTATATTTTTAAGGTTTTATAAATCTAGATCTACAGTCCTTTATCTGAAATCCTTGGAGCTGGAGGTATTTTGGAATTCTGACTTATTTTTCACTTTTTACAAGAGTAATACAGAGCAGATACTGTAGAGTATATTACAAAACACTTTCAAAGAGCTCTGGGACAATATCCTGTTATTAAGCACATTAATATACCTAAAGGAGAAGTCTGAATAATCACCCCAAGCTGAACAAATTAAGACTAAAAATATTTTTGCATCAAGTAATTTTGCTGACAAATGAATTTATATCAGGTAAGACCTGGCCAGGTTTCTACACACACACACACACACACACACACACACACACTCTCTCTCTCTCTCTCTCTCTCTCTATGTGTGCGTATAATGTATATGTATGCGTGTATATATGCATATATAATGAATTAGAGATACAAGCAAGTGTGAACTTATTGGATTGTTTTTTCTTCCAATTTAAGGTAATATAAATCCACGTTTTAATTCTCCATATTAATAGCAAAAACACACTAAAGACACATCACGTATCTGCTAATCAAAAACTATCAAGAAGTATCTTAGCAAGAGGAAAAAAGATCAACTACAAATAGGGCTTTGTAACCTTTTTGTCCAGCAGTTTTACTACAAAGATGTTTTGAGAAACTAAGTGGTTCGTTGGGGGGTATAAAAATAGGCTTTTACTAAAAGAAAATCCATGTTTCCTTTGAAATCTACCGATTTGATCTGTAATTACAGAATGAAAACATTTTTCATTTATTCAGCTAATATTTTGGAAGTAAACGGTCAAATCAGGAGAAGCTGGTATGAACTACGAAAGCTAGGATCTTTCCTTCTTGATTTTCTTTTTTCCCAGGCAGGCTAATTCATTAAATCGCAGATAACTTAAAAATCATCAGTAGCTAAAAAGATCCCAAATATTCTCGATGTTTTCCGTACCAATGATTACACGATCAAAGATGGCCATCTCTTGGTGGTTGATTCCTGACCTCACCCTCATGCTTCCTCTTAAGGCAGCTTGGGTCCATCCTGGGACTTGGATTATCCTTCCACACTAGGGCAGCCTCACTCACTTGGTGATGCAGAGAAGATAGTTAGTAGCAGCAGACCACAGCGGGCTCAGAATTTCAAAGCTGAGATAAAAACCGGACACTTTCTAGACCCAAATTGTGATTTGTAGAGAATAAACATGTTCGAAGGTGGCATGAGAATCCCTTTTGAAGACCATGAGGTTTGAAGCGTGAAAGTTTGAAACTCTGGTGTCTGCCTTGCTGTGGGACTCTGTGTACATGTGTCTGTAATTCTCTGAACCTCACTGCCTGTTTAAAATCAGGATGGCGATGACTACCTCCAAGCGGGGCCGTGATGACTAAATGAGATCATGGAGGAAAAAAGTGTCTGACACATAATTGGGTAAATTAAGGGCTCTTATAGTTTTTAAATAGGAAGGGCCATGTTCCTATGAGGTGAGAGAATTGTAATGATGATTCAGATTTCCTGGCTTTTAGTCCACTCTTCTTTTTACTATTCCATATTATCTCATGTTTATCTGGAAGTAAGGAATCATATAGTAATATATGATTATAAGTGTTAAATGAGAGACGCAGCTTTGTTTGGCTCACGGCAAACCTCAAAAAGTATACGCATATAAAAACATCTAATAAATTTAGTAAAGGAAAACAAAAAAACAACGCGGGGTTTATATCATTCCGGACAGCCTACAAAGTAATGTATAAAAATATAGGGAACTGTTATAATTTATTTTCATCTTGCAGACTTGAAAATACTTGAATAATGTTTGCACCAAGAAGATATTCTGTAAGTTAGAAACTGAATATTCTTGAGTTTTTAAAGCGATATGTCCTTAAGAAGAAAGCGGCTTAGTTTTTCGGTGACACAGAAAATTCCTATCATTTTCACTTCGTTCCAAAATTATACTAATGGAGTTTTTGTCATGGGAATAAATTAAAATGGGGCATACGGCATGTGGAACGTGATGGTATTTCTGCACCACGCAATTTACAAGAAAACAATCTCATTTAGATTATATCACTGACCGCGTGGCTGTTGGAGCCCATGTGGAACTTCCTAACGCACATGGGTTCATTCACTGAGAAGCATGTGATTTTTAAAAGATTTCATTTAGAATTTCTCAGCACAAGTTTATGAAAGGATCACTTATATTTAGATTGAAATGGGCTATTCCTTGAAGCCATGAAGATTTCACATATACTTTATTTAAATCCTAGTTTTCTGACAGAAATGTAAGTTGAATGACAGTGACCGAGAGAAAGAGAGAGAGAGAGACCTTGGTAAAGAGAACCAAAAAACTGAGACTTTAAATATGAAAATATCTAAACTTTAGGATTTTTTGCCTAACCTTGTTGCTTTTAGATGTGCTTCTTTCTTATGTAAAGGATAAAATATGCCATTATATTAAGCCTCCATGTAATTTAATAGCAGCAGTAAGAAAGGATCTAAGAACAAATCACAGATCAGAACAAATAGAATTCAGATACAATTATATGCAGGCAATGTTAAAATATAAGAATTGGCATCAAAATCTTTATTTAGGTGTAATGAGCTTATAAATGTTAAAAGAGTAAAATACACATTTTTGAAATGTTTTTAGGATTTGGAAGTTTGCTTTATTTTTATTGTAATCATGTTTCCATAGCAATTGAAACTGTGATACAAATCTGCACATATCAGACAACACTATCTCCAGAAAACCAAAACTTATCTATCCAGTGCACCCATAAATTAGAATCTTCTAAAATTGACCTCTTCTTTACATGTTTTAAGAATAAGGATGATGAATAAACAAAACTATTATTTTGTCTAGTATCTGATTGTAACCTAACATTAAATTGACTTAAAATATTTTTCATGAACAAAAATTCTGAAACCGCATGTTTACCATATCTCATAAAGTCCTAAGTGCTGGCACAGGAGGTTATATAAGTGGTGAGGTGGATGGGATGCGGATTGGGGGAGAACACACCATCAAGAAGAAGTTTTTAATTAGCATCACTGTATTCAACAAGTTTCAAGCTGATTGTTCCTCTGGTTCTGTGAAATTTACGCCTTTAGCTCCGATGCTCTAAAGGAAACAGAATCACCCGCTGGGTGTAACAGTCAGTATCCGTCTTTCTTCCATTTTTCTGCTTTTCTATCCATATTAAAAGAAAGAAGAAAGAAAGAAAGAAAGAAAGAAAGAAAGAAAGAAAGAAAGAGAAAGAAAGAGAAAGAAAGAAAGAAAGAAAGAAAGAAAGAAAGAAAGAAAGAAAGAAAAAAAGTTTCACATATACTTCAGGAAGAAACTACATATGACCCAGCAATCACACCGAGACCGTCAGAATACAGAAGAGCCAGCAAAGAGACCAAAGAGAGACAGACAGTATAGAGAGAAAGCAAGAATACAACATGCATTCTCAGGATAAATCCGATAGGAAATCGCACAAGTGAGGCACTCAGCCAACTGCCATATGCCCTGACAAAGATACCAACAGCAGCAGTGAGCCCAGGGAGCTGTTTTATCATTAGCCCCTCACCCAGCAGTGGTGGAAACTCATTTAGCCCCATGCTGGACTTTCATTAGGCCAGACTCGCATCAGATGGTCCCGTGTTTTGGCTCTGGTGCGGTGTGGCCCTGTGCTGGGGGAGGCAGCCCCGTCTCGGCTCAGCAGGGAGCCCAGATTGGAGCTTTCCTCTCTGACAGATGCCAGGGCCTCAGTGGAGAAGGAGTGGCAAAGGGGGCCCGGTACAAGGCTATCCTTTATGTTGGCATTTTGTGACATGAAACCCTTGGAAAAGGCAAAAAAAAAAAAAAAATACTAAACCTGCAAGTTTGTTTTGGATCTTACTTCTAGTGAGGGAAAAAGATGGAGTGAAAAAATTATCTACAAAGCTGAAAGCAAAGAGGAAATGCCAGAAACCTTTCCTTGGAACCATAGACAAGGGCTGAGCTGACGCTGGGAATCTTTTTTTTTTTTTTTTTTTTTTTTAACCTCAGGACTGTAATAAAAAGTCAACGAAGCAAGAGATGTCAATATATTCTAATAACAAAGAGGTGAAAATTTAGAGGGCCTCTTTTCTTCTTTTTCTTCAGGATGTTCTGTTAAAAATACACAGAATAGAAGCCGAACAGACACACACTCGTAAGACAGATACGTTTCTTAAAAGAGAATCTGAAACTTACAGCACTGATACATACTGTGGTTTTGAGGAAGGAGGGAGGGGTTTTCAGAATTGAATTTGAGTTGGTTTCTTTTAAATCAGTAATAATTCTGTCAAGAAATATACAAAAGAGAAAGAGACAGCTGACACTATTGTTTTGTGTCATTGGCCTTTTCAGAGAGGTAAAAATCATGTTCAATATTCAAATCAGTGATTATTTTAAACTCACTATATTACCGTTCTTTATTATGTCGTTATGTTTGATTCTCTGAAAGTTTTTTAGAAATATAATTGAACCCAACATGCATCCTTCTGCTAATTTTTTTTTATGTTTCTATGAATTACAGAATAAACGATGACCTAGGAGACACAAAAACTTTATTTTTATCTTTTTGTTTCATTCATTTAATTAGTTTATCTAGCATCAGTTATCAATGTTATTACTTTATATATAAATTCAGTTTTCATACCAATATGATATATTAAATAATGATTGTACAGGTTAGTTTAAATTCATGTGCTATTCTATCCAACATCCTAAAATGTATGTTTTCATTTGATGCATAGGAAAGCAGCAGATTGAAAGGCAAAGAATTCATAAAAAAAGAAGCAAGGGGAGTTTTCCTAATATCACCATATTTTCAAAGGGAAGATCTATTTAATGCATATTTGGAAGATTTCAAGAAAACATTAGCAAATTATACAACGACCTAAAATATCTGAAATGATATTCTGAACTCTGAATGTTGGGCAACAAATCGGGGGGAAAATTGAAGGGCTGTCAGTTTCTCATTTTTTTAAAGAGACAAGTGGCTAGTTATTGCTAAAGTATTCTGTTCTCTCTCCTCGTCTTTTCTTGGAATGAAGTTTGCAGATATCTTCAGGTCAATGGACCATAGGGAGCTTCCTTGGTGCAGTGAAGCTCCTTTTAGTACATTTCACTGCGGGCATCCTCTATTCCCGTTTGTCAATGACACGTGGCTTATCGTCCACTTAATCATCCTGGTTTATGTCAATTTATGGACATGTTAGGGAACACTGCTGCAGATGCTTTCTTTTCCCGAATTAAAAACAGAGCGGTTGGCATTTTCATGTATTCTTTCACTTATTTAAGTAGTAAAATTACTTGAAAAAGGAAGGGTCTATTTTTTTTTTCTTTGACTAAGAAAAAATGCTGCCTAAACATTGCAGAAGTGTGTCTTAAGAAAAAAAATAACAGCGCGCATATATGCAAATGTGATGTCCACCAATTCAGTCAATCAGTGAATCCACGTGAACCTGAAATGACTGAACTGCCATCGGAATGTTAAGATCAGTTTTCCCCAGTTTGTATTTTTAGAAGTAGAGCTAGTTTAGGTATGTGTGAATGCGTGCGTGTGATCAAGACTAACAGTCCTGCTGTCTCGATGTTTCAGCTGCATTTGGGTAGTTATTAGCGGAGATCACAATCTAGCTGCACTATCAGCGAACTGGGCCAAGCCTCTCCGATGCACCTCAGGTATTAGAAAGTTGAGCACACGTGTAAGCCCTAGAGCAGGTGGGCTGTGTTGAAGCGCCACCTACTGAAACGTCGTGGTCCCCAATCCTGCATGCCCAAAGTTGGCATTTCCTATAGCATTGGCAAAACTGGTTCAGGGGAAAAAATGACAGTACAAATGAAATCCTATTTTTGGCAAGCAGGACTCTATAAGTGTGTCAGCTTCAAACTTTACTGATTACAGCAGTTTGTCTATGAGAATGCGTGTGCGATCTCCCTTTTCTAAAGAAGAATAAAAACCAGAAAGAAGCGTATCAGCTTGCATGCTCCTAAACTGGGTCGTTTATGGGTATGTGAAAAGAGGGGACGGGAAAGACGAGGATGGGACAGTTTTCCATGCATTTGGCACAGTTGCAAGTGTTTGTTCAGAATGAAATAGATCCGTGTAAAAATCATGCAGTCTCTCATACACATAGCTGTAGCAAATTCTAACATCCTAATAAAGATGGTTAAATTAACAAATAGACATAAGTGCATACATGCCCTTACCTCTTCCAAATCTCTACCCCCATATTTAGACCGCTGGAAAGAAAAAAAGTCCTTAGAATGAACTGGATACTTTATCTCACCTTATTAGTGAAAATGAGAATGTCGTCCAGCCACATTGCAAACAGGACAGCTAACTCGTGACCCACGGGACAAGCATCAGTAACTGATCTTGAGATTGGTGGAGATATTTTTAGAAGGTTTTAAAACATCTTGTGGATGTTGATTGGATACAATTATTTTCTTTCTAAAACAACACCTTAAAAATATAATGGAGCATTTCTTCTACAAACTAGGCTTGACCTTAATGGGGAAAGTCTTTCAGCTTGAAAGCATCGGGGTTTCTGTTTGTATGATTTAGGGGAGGGCATGATTTTATTTTCTTTGATTCTGACCTGGATTTTTAAAGTTATGCAAGTAGCAAATCCATTCTTTGTAGAAGTATAGACTGTTCAAGTGATACATAGCAGGCTAACTCTGACATGGCTAATATAATTTTCTGAATAAAGGTGATTTATTTAACGTTTATTTTTACATAACTGAAGTAAAAGTTCCCAGATATTTATTTTTAAAAGTCTCTCTGGTAAATATATGTTTGCAAGATATCTGTAAGAACAGTGCAGAAGGTGATATTGAGTAAGAAAGTCACTTATATACTTAACTACTATAGCAACACGTTTACATAGCCTCCCTTTTAGACTGTAGTCTTTTACAATGCTAACTTTGAGACTCAGAAACTTCCAAAGGTACTATCCCTTGGAACACTTACTGTCTCTTCTGTGGACGACTGCTGCTGCCCTTTCATTACATAGAAAGTTTAATTGTCAAAATCAAAATTAAATCGTCTTAACAGAATCCTTTAAAGCCACAAAAAAGAGTAAAATAAATTTTAGAAATGGCTCTCCCTCAAATGTAATTGTACAGCTATGCACTGGGTTTTCAACATAAAAAGAACTTGTGTTTTTAAAGGTTTAAAATATTTATTCACATGTAACTTTTTAGGGATTGCTCTAATTTATTTTTAGGCCATTGTCCTTAATCAGAATTGAAAGTTGCACCCTTAGGGATTATAACCCTCACAAGAACTGGGGCTTACTCTTGTGGCCTCCTCTAACTCATTTAGCTTTAAAAAAAAGGAGACCCTTTCTCCCTATTATCTATGAAATGAGAGTCATAATAACGACTATTTCTCCTGGTAAAACTATGAAAAAAAACATCTTTAAATCATCAGGATTTTTAACGGGTCTTTTCAAAACCAAAATTTCAGTGCTTTTCGGAAAAGGCGTATTTAATTTTGAGCTTAGTTGATGCAAAGTTACATTTGGAGAGACAGCAACATCTATGCCAACAGGCTTCTGTCAGAAGGGCAACGTCAAAAATCATCCTTTTCCAGTTTTATGTAAGTGGCTGACTTAGAACCAGTGCCAGATTCCGAATTCCACACTACCCAAAAGCAAATGTAAGGATATGCCATATCAAAGGCGAGTTTTCATTCCGTAATGAAATTTTAAAGCTTTTCAAATATCTACCAGAATAGGAAGGGAAAATAAGGGCATCAGACACCTGTGACCCTGAAACGCAGGCCATCTCACTTAACAGATAGTAAAGAATGAATCCCACATAAGAGGAAACTTTCTCTCGTTTACTGGAAGCATATGGTATTCAAATCTGCCCTGGCAAAAAGAACGCAACGATCGAAATATGCACATGTTTCGGATCATAATAACTAACACCTAAAATAACAAAGCACAGAAGCACAAACAGAATCATGAACATATTGATAAAATGGATTAGCCTTTGCCTTCTACGGCGTCTCCCAAGCCATATCACTCATTCAGTAGTCCAGCCCCCAGGCAGAATCCCGAGTGAATAAATGGACCTTGCCCCATTCATGCGCCAGGGTCACCATGCTCTAGCTTGTCGGACTCAATGGAGAGCAAATTCTGATGTGGAAGGCACCCTGCCCCATTGCTCTGAGTAGGACTGTGAGCCATCCAAGGTAGCTGGTTGCTTTCTGGCCATAGATCATGCACGTGCAATTTTGAAATAAAGTAAATACTTAAAGCCCATCTATCTAATTGATAAGCAAAGGTACATTTCGGTAGTTCCTTTTATTATTAGGCAATTATTTGAAAGAACTGTGCTTTCTTTACAAATCTCAAAGTCGGCTTAATTTGCGTACTTTGCTATAAGATCAGGGTGTAATCAGTATCTTTAAGGAATGGTTCTAATTTAACATATTCTGGATTTCATTTAAAGGAATCTGGAAGGACTTTCAAAGCAGTGTGGCTTTTTCAGAGCAAATGAAAAGTATATCTTAAATAGTATTTGGCAGCTAACATCCCCCAAACAACACCATCACTAACTTGTTTGCAAACTATGATTCCCATTAACTGGACAGCAATGCCCAGTTTTCTCTCAGGAGGGTCCTGTTAAGCTCAGTGAAACAACGGCGAGGGCAGAAGTTTATATAGTACCGTGAGGCCCGAGGGTTAAGCATTTAAGCAAAGCCCTCAGGGAAGGAACATAGATGGTGTAGATCAAACCTAATTATGGATGCATATTTCAATATGCAACGCCCATCGGGGCTTCTGGTATTGTTGTAAGAAATTACTGTTGGGGGTCTATTATCGGCTAATCGTAGAGTCCTAATCAGAAGATACACTGTCTCTGCATCTGTATATGCTAGCATTTTGTTAGGCCCTTACATACATTACTTTACTAATATTCTCAACAATTATACAAACATTAAGCCATTCTACAGATGAAAAACATGCTCAGAGAAATTAAATGCACTTAAAAATAAATAACTAGAAAAAAGCAAAGCTCTGCTTTAAATACAGATATTTCTGATTCAAAATATTTATATTCCATGTGTAGTTTACTCGATTGGTTGAAGATTTTTGATGTAAATAATTGGATTCTTGTATTTTTCAGTCATGAGAATTTGCACCTTAGAATAACGTTAGAAATACCTCTTCTTTTCTAAAAGCAAATAACTTGTTCTCTGTGGAAGTTTTATGATCTGTACAGATAGAATTTTACTAAGAAATATTACCACTTATTAACTTAAACTCTTGCAGAAATTGGTTTTCTTTACAAAAATAGCAAAATATATAGTTAATTTTAAAAACAAAACTTTTCTGTACTTACAAACTAAGCAAGAATATTCTATAACCATTCAAAGACTGTTACTCACTCAAAGAACTGTATATATAAAAAGAAAAACACACTAAAATGTTGGTAATTAACCCAAATAAAAATCAATGTGACATTCGTTTGCTGTTATTCATATTACTTTTCTGAACTTCAAAGCAGCAGCATCTAAATGTTTGTCCAAAGTTCCCAATTTTAGTTTTAACTGTGGTTATTTAGCTCGTAAAGCACAATGCTGGCCTAATTTTCAAGCTCTAGACCTTATTAGTGAACAAATTTCTATATTTAGAACTTCATATTAGTACTTGATTCCTCACATACCTAATTTTTAGTGCCAAGACCCTGATTTAGGTTCTTGCATGCATATTTTAAGCAGCCAACTATTTCTTGTTGTAATTGGATTAAGTTGTCAATGATAGATCGTAAAGTAGATAAGATATGCCAAAAATGTTTATATAAAAGTTTAAGATCCTAGGTTAGCAGAATTTCATTTAACTTATTACCATAATCCTACAAACCCCCTAAGGTCATCATTAATAATTGGTTAGATTTACAAATTAGGTTGCTAAATTAGCAGATCTAAAATGATATTACTGATTCCTTTTCTCAAACTGAGAAATCCTGTATTTATAACAATCCTGCTAGATTTGAAGCATGACAAGTTGGCACCCACACAAGTTACCTGATATCTAGATGTTTTACTCACATGATGGCTGAACTGAAGGCAAGCTTTGAAAACAGCCAGCTTAGCCTCTCGTTTTATAGTTGAGGGCAAGTGACTTACTCAAGATCACACAGAGAGACCAGGCTTCTTGGTTTCTGGTCCAATGGGCTTGCTGCTACTTTTGCTGCATTTATTTCAAGATGAATGAATACTAATATCATTTTGTGATGGAGTACTCCAATAGAACTATGTTCAAAAATCATTTATCTGGTTACACTAAAATGCACCTCTTTTCCAATCTGGATGTAAATTCATTCGAGAAACAGTCAACTTCTTATATGTGTTTACAGATTTAGAACTAACTGCTAGTGCCAGGTGTTTTGAGGGTCGATATAAATAGCAGTCAGGGGAACTAACTGAAGATTGTGCCTCCCACCCTGTCCCCACACATTGTGTCGGTTATCTGGTCTACCTACGATGGAACCAGCATCGTAGACGGTGGTTTTCTGACTGCATTAAAATTACCTGCCCAACAGGGAGGTGCTCTTTGGAAAATGAGATCACTGAAGGGTTCTCTGGAACCCTTGTGAGGCTGCAATGAGAACATGAGAAAAAGTGTAGAGGATGGACCTGATTCAAGACAGTGTCTGAAACCAAGAAAGCCGAGATCGCCAAAATAAACAAAAATTGAATCAGAAGCCCTTCCTTTATCTCTCTCCTTCCATCCTTTCATCCCCACAAGTAGCAGAAATGTAATTCTCCCATGTGCCATGTCATCTGCCTCAGTTTGGTCGTTTGAGTCCATAACCTGAAACACCTTCCCCTGGTTTTCTCCGTGTTCATCCTCTCTCAGACTCTGGAAAGGACAAGAAACAAACAAACAAACAAACAACAAAAAAAAAAAACTTTCCCCATTTGTGATACTCAAAAGGCACTTGATTTCCTAAATAAAATAACCGTGGGGAACTCCTGCACCCAGAGAATTCCAACATCAGATAATTCATAGGAAAACAAAGAGAAAAGCTTCACAGGGATTTATCCCTAATGCCGTATCGGAAGGAAAAGTGATGTAACTCTGTTCAACATGTCGACTTCTTCAGTTAGAGTTCATTTTTGCTTTGAGCACGGGGTTGAAAAATTCCTCAATGTTATGGAATGTCTCTTTCTATGTGAGCCTTTCTCTAGTTTTCTCAAGTAGTCTAAGTATCCCTTACCTCTTTTCTTCTAAATTATGGGATGTTCCATCTATGGAGCACTAACAGTATTGTCCTGTAATTAGGTACAGCCCTCTCAACTCACAGCTCGTAGAGAGCTTGCCATAATCTTATCTTTCTCTATGGTTACTGGCCCTGTCTACCTGGAAATGCCATCCTCTCTGTCCAAACTCCATAGGAAATGCACGTTATCTTGAGAGATCGGCCCCTCTATCAAGTGTGTGGGTGTTCCTTTTTTCCCTAACTCACCCCAAATAGAATTGACCACATTCCAATCTACAGAGTGTGAGACCCCAGCACTTGCATAAACTATTTAATATGAAGTCTGGCACAAATTAGAATTAAGAACACAATATCCTGAAATGGTTCCTAGATTTTTTTAAACCCCTGACTTAATTGTCTTGAGCTATTTCTTATAGAACGTAATGGGTACTTAATAAAACAGGACAAAATACAAATTAAGCCAGCTTTTCTTTTATAGATGCTTGTATTCTCCCAAGAACTAAGGATACAAATGAACATTTCAATTTCAGAGGGAGACATAAGGAAAATACATGAAAAGGTATTTTTAAAAATTTTGTGGGGCGCCTGGGTGGCTCGGTCGGTTGAGCGTCCGAATTCGGCTCAGGTCATGATCTCGCGGTCCGTGAGTTTGAGCCCCGCGTCGGGCTCTGTGCTGACAGCTCAGAGCCTGGAGCCCGTTTCAGATTCTGTGTCTCCCTCTTTCTCTGCCCCTCCCCTGTTCATGATCTGTCTCTCTCTGTCTCAAAAATAAATAAACATTTAAAAAAATTTTTAAAAATTTTGTGATGTTTCATTTATTTTTGAAAGAGTGTGGGGGAAGGAAGAGCAGAGAGACAGAGGAGGACAGAGGATCCAAAGCAGGCTCTACACTGATAACAGAGAGCCCAGGGTGGGTCTCAAACTCACGAACTGGGAGATCATAACCTGAGCTGAAGTCGGATGGATGCTCAACTCACTGCGCCACCAAGGCGCCCCTGAAAAGATATTTTTAAAATAGAAACCTCCTTTTTTTTCTTTTTTTTCATTGTTCTTTGCTAAATGTCTTTAAAAACGTTAAAGGATTATCTGTCACTAGTTGTTCCATGTCATGACCATAACCCATAGTCAGAAGGTAAAAATACATTTGAATAAAAACAGATACTTTCTGACTAATCACTTTAATGAAAATTTTTGGCATTAATTTGAAATGGCATTTTTTTATCTCTTCACATGCAAATAAAATGTAAGTGTTTTAGACAAGGAAAATACAAGCTTCTCCATTTTCAAAGAGGTTACATTCTATCAGGTTGCCTAAAGCATGTTTATTTTATTTATTTTTTGATGTTTATTCATTTTTGAGAGAGAGAGCAGAGCAGGGGAGAGGCAGAGAGAGAAGGAGACAGAGGATCCAAAGCAGGCTCTGTGCTGACAGCAGAGAGCCTGCTGTGGGGCTCGAACTCACAAATGCGAGATCATGACCTGAGCTGAAGCCGGATGCTCAACCAACCGAGCCACCCGGGCACCCCAGAAGCGTGTTTATTTAACAAGCATTTACACTGTGCTCACTATAAGCTAGGAATCATTCTGAATATTTTACCAAGCTATGAGCTCAGCATTAGCATCAACTCCTTGTCACAGTGGAAGAAACCGGGGCACGTAGACATTAAGCAATGACCAAGGTGACACAGTCCGTGGCAGAGTTGGCATTACAATCCAGACATTCTGCCTGCAGAATTCACGCTATCGTGCCATGTAACAACCAACTCATGACTAAGGATTCCGCGCGTCCATTGGCTTAAACAGGAAATAAAAACAGTATGTCCTCGTAAAAGAGATCTGGGTCTAAGTTTAACAGTTTGATTGAGGAGATGATTAATACGCCTTCTCACCTTATGGCAAACAATGTTTTTGAGGAGTCCAGATCTATAGCAGGATTTTGCTTTTGCACAAAGTTCTGCCTCTGTTTACGGTTCAGTTAAAAGTCCTCCCCCCACCATTCCCTGACCGAGTGACTGCCACGATGCAGGCACTCAGACATGAACTTCAGACACCTGGCTTTTCTTCTCACATCCTTTCCTCCCCAGCCTTATGTGTACTTAGTCACCCAATCTGGTGCATTGGGCTTCCTTACCATCTCTTGACTCTGTTCTCCTCTCCATTCCCATTGCTATATCCTTATTCCAGCTCCCAAGTCCTTGCCTGGGTGGCCACCATGGCTTTCTGGTTCCTGGGCTCCGTTCATCTATTTCATTCACTTCATCCTCCATGCAGCTACAGCAGTAGGTGACCTTGCTGAAAGGTAAATGGAACCGTTCCATCTCTATGCCGTCCCACTGCATATCTACTCATCTAGGATAAGGGGTCCATTCTGTAGGCTGGAATAAAGGGCAGGAAATGCTCGTCTAGCCTGGCATTGCCCAATATGGTAGCCATTAGCCACATATACATTTAGCTCTTGAAATGTGTCTAGTGCAAATAGAAATGTGCTCCAAGTATAACACATGCTAGATATCAAAGATTTAGCATGAACAAAAGAATGTCAAATATCTCTTTAATGTGTTTATATTAACATACTGAAATGTGAATATTTTGGCATTTTGGACACATTGGGTTCAATGAAATACATTGGGAAAACGGACTTCACTTTTTTTTTTTTCCTGTGCACTTTTTAAAAAATGTGGCTACAGAAAAAAATCATATGTGGCTTGCATCAAAATTTCTGTCAGACTGTGCTGACGAGCTGTGTTGAACTCCGGACAGCTACTGGAATACATCACTGCCCTGAATGCCCTTCCTCTAACACGTCACCCCACAACCCTCCTTGGTAGAGACTTATTCATCTTTTCTTTTGTAATGTTTATTTATTTTTTAAGAGGGGGTAGGGGCAGAGGGGGGGTGCAGAGGATGGAAAGTGGGTTCTGTGCTGACAGCAGAGAGCCCTATGCCAGGCTCAAACTCATGAACCATGTGATCATGGCCTGAGCAGAAGTCAGATGCTGAACAACTGAGCCACCCAGGAGCCATGAGGCTCATTCATCTTGAAACACCCAGTTTCCCCACAAAGCTTTTACTAATGTTACTTCAGCACGTGAAGACCTTCACCATCTGGGCACATGCCGACTTCTGTTTCCATAGTCTACTCCTCGATTACCTCACCAACATCGTCACAGCTAGTATCTAGAACACTTCTCCGTGTGACATACTCTATAAAGGGCTTCCCATATATTCATTTAATCTTTATAAGAACTCTCTAAAGAGGTCTCTAGCATTATTTAAATCTCAGGGATGATCGTAGGTGGTAGGTGCTGACTTTCTCCCCATTTCGCAGATGAGGCACAGAGAGAGAACGTCCCTCGTCCTTCCGTCATCTCTATATGGTACCACGAGCACCCCCACCCTGCCAGCCCCCTCATCTTCAGCTCTCACCGGCCCTACTCCAATCTTCCCTGCCTCATGCTTTTGCTCGTGTTGAACTTTCGCTCTGCAGGAACTGTGACACAAATTATCCAATGCCAGTCGTTTGTTAGCTAGTAATAATGCCCGTGAGAGTAGTGGTGAAAGTCCTCTTGTTCAGTGAAATATTGGTGCTTAGCAGATACCCAGCACGTAATCACCAGTCAATAAATACTTTCAAATAATGAAAATATAATTGCAGGTCTATTTTCCCCCCTTCTGGACTAGGGAGGAACTGTAAGACATGTAAGCAAAACATAAAAGTAGCAGTGATGTTAGTACTGGTAAGAGCTGCCTTCTATTGAATGTTTCTTGTGACAGGTGTCATATACATTTACCGCTGATCCTTATAACCTTGTGAGCTGGACGTCGCTGTCCTCATTTACAGACGGGGGCACTCAAATTGTTACATGTCTTTTTAAATTTATTTGTTATTTTTTGTTTGTTTTTATTTACTTTTTAAAAAAAATTGTTAACGTTTATTTTTGAGAGAGAGAGAGAGAGAGAGAGAGAGAGAATGAGATGGGGAGAGACAGAGAAAGAAAGAGACACAGAATCTGAAGCAGGCTCTGGGCTCTGAGCTGTCAGCACAGAGCCCGTTACGGGGCTGGAACTCATGAGTCATGGAGTCATGACCTATTTATTTATTTACTTATTTTATTAGAGAGTGAGAGAGAGAGAAAGAGAGAGAGAGCACACGCAGGCAGGGGAGAGGGGCAGAGGGAGGAAGAGAGACTCTTAAGTTCAGCAGAGAGCCTGACACAGGGCCCGATCCCACAACTCTGGGATCATGACCTGAGCAGAAATCAAGAGCCCGATGCTCAACCAACCGAGCCACCCAGGCACCCCCATTAGGTGTCTTGTTGAAGAAAACATAACCAGCTAATGCCACGGGAAGGATTCAAATCTCAGTTTGTCTGACACTGTTTCACAAGCTTGTGAGGCTATAGGAAAAACACTTATTGAACTCAAGAGGCTCAGAATATGAGGTGGAAAGGACATTAAGTCTTTCTTCATAAAAATTCCAGAGTGCTGAGCACCTGGATGGCTCAGTCAGTTAAGCATCGACTTCGGCTCAGGTCATGAACTCACTGCTCGTGAGTTTGAGCCCCGCTTCGGGCTCTGTGCTGACAGCTCAGAGCCTGGAGCCTGCTTTGGATTCTGTCTCTGTCTCTCTGCCCCTCCCTCACCCAAGCTCGCTCAGTCTCTCTCTCTCTCTCTCTCTCTCTCTCTCAAATATAAATAAGCATTACAAAATTTTTGAAAACAAAATTCCAGAGTGCTGCTTTTCATGAGTGAAAAGCTAGCTGTAAGGGGCACTGGCCAGCCTACCTCTTCCTCCCCTAGGACGTAGGAAATGAGAAGCAAAGAATGATAAACACGAAACACCCTTTCTCCTGGTGTGTGTGGGGCTCCCCGCCTTTCCCCCCATTTCTCTGTGAAAGCTCTCTGGCCAGATGTGCCTCTCTCCCCCTCTCACCTGCCTGTCGGGAGGGTTTCTTTATGGCTCTATTTGGTTACATAAAACCCACTTTTTTAATGCGTGTTTTTATATATTTAACTATTACCTAAACGAATCATGAAATGGCGCTATTCATCCATTGTAAAATTCAGGATTCATGTCACAAGTTTCTGAGTACAAATTAATTTAACAAATACGAGTTTAGGTGGTTAGCAATTCAGAGACTCCCAGTCTACTGAGGCATTGGTGATGCTAACAGCTAAATATATTGCATACTTACTATATGCTAGGTGTAGAACAAAACATGTTTTTAAGTGTTAATTCATAAGTGCCCTCAACACAGCCAATATTATTCCCGATTTACAAGTGAGAAAACTGAGGCACAATTAGAGAATTACATGGGCATCTTTATTTTATTTACTTACTTATTTATTTATTTATTTATTTATTTAGAAACTTAAGCAGGCTCCACGCACATCATGGAGCCTGACCCAGGGCTTGATCTCACGACCCTGAGATCATGACCTGAGCTGAAATCAAGAGTTAGACACTTAACTGACCGAGCCACTCAGGTGCCCCTATAATGGGCATTTTTAATACAATCAGAATATGATTGGCATCACAATAGATCTTCGTATTGTACAGCAAGGGGGTCTAACCTAAAATCTGATGATTTTCATCAAAACAAACCACGCTGATTGATTGGTTTCTTTGTTCTGCTTATATGAAAATGGCTGCTAAGTTACTAAGAGGAAAATATTTTCTCCTTCTTGTCTAATACAAGCATCTTCATGTAACGTGCCAATTGCATCATATATAGACGTTCCCATGTTATTAAGAGCATCAAATTTATTTTTTAAATGACATATAGGGTGATAGATTTCTTCACCAATAAAATTTGAAACAATATTTAACATTTCCTGAAGTTATTTAAATGCTATCCTTATTTAACATACCCATAAAATCCTTTTCAAGTATGCTTTTTGGAGTTTCTAAAAGAATTATTTGACTCATGCCAGTAGTTCAGACATTCGGTGGTAAATAAAATCAAATGCAATTACGTGAATGGGCGTAATTTTATTGACAGAGAGGTTTAGGCTAAGCCAGAGAGCTGAGGACAGCATTTTGGCTCTGGAGTTGGTCAGATGCTCTTTTTATGATATTCTGCAGGCTTTGGAGGAGACTGCAGTACAAAGCCTACAAGATGTGAATTTAACCCCTGTATTCAAACCCATCAAAAAACCAGCAGCGGGATAAACCATCTAATAAGGATATAAACAGTTGGGGGAAAAATGCAACTTAATGTCTGCAGGGTGCTCTCTAGGCGATGATAAAGAAAATCATGGAAGTTTAGGGATTGTGGATCTAAAGTTGATTTATTAAACAGTCAGAAGATTTTTTTGCACGATATACTAGCTGTTAATGCATAACAAAACCTGCAGGACTTCCCTGGAAATGTTTCTGTATTGATTTCATCGTTGCTTGAGTCAGATATGGATGTTTTCCTTTTATGCAAAATGCTGATGTGTACCGATTTGTGACTGGGTTTGTGCCTTCAGGAATTCTCTGTAGGGCATGAAAGTAACCATATTGTAACAGTTTGAAATTGGAAGAACCGCATTTTCCATTTATTTTCACTTACTCAGCAACAACGCACTAAAGGCCGATGACAATCCTTCTCCTCCCAACTCATCTCATCCTCAAAGACAGAAAATACTTGTGTTAATTCTTTGACAGGCTGTTTCCATTTCCTGGACGTTTACCCCTTATTATCAATACATTAATTCTTCTCTCTCCCAAATTCTTTCTAAAAATAGCTACTCCTCGGAGCCCACAGTTTACTTACCAAGAAACATTATGTTCCAGGGAAGACAATTACCAGGCGATGATTCTAACACATTGCAAGCGACACAGGTTTGAAATGCCCCATGTACAATGCTCAGCAGAGGGTTAAATACAGAAACAAGTTGAGATTTACCTCCAGTTGAAATTTATAATGCATATGCATTGTGTCCTTCTTTTCAAGAAAGGCTTTGCATTTTTTCTTTATTTGTGTACTTTTAATTTCTAGGACCCATGTCAGTGTTTGTGTAAATCTTTATCAGCATGTCCTTGCAGCACCTGTGAACATTGAACAGGTCAGCCAATGCTGTTCTAATCACATCTCTGTATCTGTAAAGCATGACGGACCCTGTCGAGTCTTTGAAAGTCAATAGGTCAAGCTTTGGAGAAAGGAGAGTTCCTCGGCGGGTTGGTGCCCAGGTGCTATTTGTGACCATTCCACATGTCCACTATAGAGTACAAAATAGCTGAGCCTCCTTTCATTGAGCACTGAGTGAGCTGAATCTTCCTAAGCTTATGGATATTTTGTGTACGTAATACTTCTGAGCTATTAGAGCACAAAAACACGAAGATAAAAAATACAATACAATGAGCAAACTACCTAGAGGTTTCTAAGCAATGAAAACATATACACACACACACACACACACACACACACACACACACACACAATGGTAGCAAGGAATTAACTTATAATGACCCTGAGTTTGACTAACCTCTTCAGGTTTGTTCATTTCAATTACAAGCATCATATTAGATTCCAGGGGTATGCTCCTTACCCCCAGAAAAGATTCAAATCCAGGTAAGGCAAAATTTAAGGGTATGAACTCTCCTGGGATCACACCCCATTTCTATTCTTGCTATCTCTATGATCTAGAGCATGTTACTTAATCCTACTAAAACCACTTAGAAAGACTTACTGTAAAGCAGGTAAAAATCACAATATCCGCCTCATGGAGTTCTGGTGATGAGTAAGGTAAGCCCTAGGAAGCGCTTAGCTGACAGCCTGATGACATTAAGTAAAAGTCTGATGAGTATTGGGGAGCTATTATTACATTAAAGAAAACCATTGATTGATTTCTACTTCCTGCCATACTTGAGTGATGAGATTTTCCAAAAAAAAAAATTTTTATTAAGGCCACTGAAATTCAAAAAATATTTGGATTCACTTATGTAAAATGCACACATACACACAAAAAATCAAAAAGAGAACTTAAAACTGCATGTGAATCTGCAGTTATTTAAAAAGAAGATTAGCTAAAAATACAAGAGCACCATGTCTATGAATTTCTTGACGACAAAATACAGGTTATAAAGAAAAAATAAATATATCAAAATGATACAATGATACATTACTCCCTTTAGGAGTGATGGTGAATTTGGAATCGGATTAATTTTATGGGTTATTATGTTTTAGATGCTTAGTTAGCAAACAACTACCAAATAAACTAATAGCTAAATTAAAGAAAATGATGAGGTTTCACTCAGATTGTGAATTTCTCCCATTTAAAAGCCAAATTTATTTATAATCCATAGTAAATATTGATACATTTTTTCCTCCTACTATTTTATTTTTGTTATACTGTTATTTGACTTTTTAAAAAAATCATCATTTCCATCTTTCCATTAAACTTTCCACATTTATTTTATTCCTTTGGTCTCTCCCCCTTCCCCACATTTGGAAGCCTTTCTTTTATTTGCAATTTTTTTGTAGTTCCCTTAAAATACAGCGTGCACTCACAAAAACTTTAGAGCTCATATTTCCACCCTTTGTACCAGCAATAGAGGAAACAAACAAACAAAAATGGCTTGAGAAAAATATAAATCGGTAGGAAGAAGTAGAATATGGATGTGAAGATAGTAAAGTCTATATCCGGTGATGGGCAATGGAGAGGTAGAAACCACACCAGCTACTTAAGCAGAGAGCATTTCATGTGAAGAGTTGATAGCTAGCTATAAACTGTTAATGAGGTAACTAAAAAGACCAAAAAAAAAAAAAAATCAAAGGTATTACAGAGGTACAAATTCTGGGAGCAGCTACATCTAAGGCTGAGGATGGAAAAGCAGGAGGCTGGAATTATTAAAGCTTTCAAGACTCCGAGGAAGGAGATGGTTCTTTTTTTACATAAGTTTATTTTCATTTATTTTGAGAGGGAGACAAAGAGCAAGCAGGGGAGGAGGAGAGAGAGAGGGAGAAAGAGAGAATCTCAAGCAGGCTCCGATCCATCAGTGCAGAGCCCGACATGGGGCTCAAACTCATGAACCATGAGCTCATGACCTGAGCCAAAGTCAGGAGTCTGAGGCTTAACTGACTGAGCCACCCAGGTGCCCCAAGGGGCTGGTTCTTCAAAAATTGTAAAAACTACAAACGAGATATAGCTGCTTCTGCAAGGAGGCCATGCCGGTGCTGGACGACCACAGGGACAACAAGCAGATAGAAGAGCGAGAGGGAGCCCGCAAGAAAGAAACAGGAAAGAGCAGGTCCCCTCTCCCTGCCCCAGGCTTGCCATCTCCTCCTGGGGTTCCCATCCCAGAGTCCAATGAGAAACCAGCATGCAAAGCGGAAGTGAGGTTCAGAGTCCCAGCCCCGCCTCACAGAGCAGGGCAGAGAAGCGTGGGTCTGGCCCTGAAAAGAGGCAGTGACTTAATTACTGGAACAAACTTCAGTATGGATTTCTGTATCAGAGTGGCACATTTGGATCTGAGCCTTCCTGTCTGGAAACAAACAAATAAACAAAACAAAAAACAAAACAGCAACAACAAAAGGAACGTGATCGGACATAGAAATTAGTGCAATAACTATTTTCAGAAAGCGGTGTACTGTGTTTTTTCTTGTTTGTCTTCCTGTTTTTCGAGAAAAGCTAAAATCAGGACATTGGAGTACAAGTAAGGAAATATCCAAGGCTCCGAGACAGTAAGATTAAGTCAAAGGGAGAGAAATAAAAACAAAAGATTATAAGAAACATAAAACCAAACTGAGTTACAAAATACAAGTTGTTAAAGCCATTGCAACTAGGAAAAAAAGCACGCTGTGTGTCTCAGAAAAGACACACAGAGATGCAGTCAGTCAACAGGAGTAACATAGATGCTAGGGTCCTATTTTCCAGTTCTTAAACTATTTCCGAAACACCAGTTTCTGGTTAATGAGCTCGGGTCCTAAAGATGTTGAAGGTGTGTGGTCAAGTTCAATAACGCTGTCTCTGACAGACATTAGAAACAGTTTTAGTTGTCCGATATTTGTGACAATTCTCCTATCACGTGCCTTCCAGGGTGGCTGATGTTGCCCCCAACTGGAAATGTAGAAAGTTCCAGATACATATGTTTTTTCCCCCATTTTTTTCTTTGCGACAGGCATGCTGGCTGTGGAATGTGGCGTCTAGGCCCTCAGGGGTCCCGCTTCAGTAGCCAGTGCTCAGTGCTGCCGGTCTTGGAGGTCTCACGGGACAAGTTCTGGTGTCTGATTGGTGCTCCATTCTTCCTGGAGAGACCCTGGCTTGTCCCGCCTCTCAATGTCTTCTCCCCTTCTTGGTCGGTGACAGCTCAGCTAGACAACAATCTTTATCCTCTTTCTCTCACAACCCCTCCAGTTTTGCACAGTCAGACCTAAGTCGAAGCGGGCCATAAGAGGAGTTCAAGGTGAACATTCTGAGGATGATGTTTCAGACATCTGAGTCAGCCAGCTTCTGAGGCCCCTGCCTGACCAGGTCAAGAGTATGACCTTGTCCTCAAAGTTCTGCCATGTTTAGCGGTCCACTGGGGTCCCACCTTAGAGTCCCGGCTGGAAGAAGAGCTAGTAGGTTCCTGTAATCTTGTATTGTCATCGTCCAAGCTTGTTATTCTCTTCATTACCTCTCAGACTGTCCTTCTCTACCTGCCTGGCAGGGCCCAGCTGTGCCCGGGGAAGCAAGACCTTGCATCCGAGGAGAGGTCTCCATGGTGGAAGCCGAGGTAGATCTCGCCATCTAAATGCCTGCTCGGTTAACAACCTTGCTGTTAACTACCAGGAGTCCAACACAGCTACCTTTCTCTGCCTTGAATCTCATACAAGAAGTCAATACATATTGGAAATGAGCAAAACTACAAGAAATGTCTGTAATTAAAAAAAAAAAAGAAAAATATGACTACATGACCAAGATCTCCCCAGCAGAAGGGAAGCAGCGTCTTTGAGGGTCTTGGGTACCCTGACTGTCCTGTACACCCCACTTCTATCATCGGCTAAGCGCTCTGATTAGACAGGTCGTGAGCATAAAATACCAGCTTATTTTTTTTAATTATAAAAACAAGGTCTGTAGCATTATTTTAATTACTCGTTAGGGTGTTCACTCAGAATTATTTTGGAAATATTCTTTTTTTAAATGTTATTGAGGTAAAATCATCATGCAACATTATATTAGTTTCCAGTGGATCCCACTCTGGTGAAAATAAATGTTCTCTGACCTCTGTAGTCCCTCTGGATTTTTCACATCTGCGAATAGTGCTATCCAGCAGCCTTCTGCTGGCCAGTGAGTCATGACATGTCTTACCTGATGGTCTTGATTCAGGAGGTATATCTTCCCATTTCTGTGCCTCTTTGAAGGCTACTCTCCGCTTCCACCCCAGAAACTTTCCTTTTTCATTTCTTCTTTAAAAATAAGATAATTCAGTTGGGATGCCTGGGTGGCTCAGTTGGATGAGCGTCCGTCCAGCTTCAGCTTGGGTCAAGATCTCGCCGTTGGTGAGATGGAGCTCCACATTCGGCCCGCTCCTGTAAGCGCAGAGCCCTCTTCATATCCTCTGTCTTTCTCTCTCTGCCCCTCTCCCACTTGTGCATGTGCTCTCTCTCTTTCTCAAAAATAAACAAAATGAAAAATAGAAATAAAAAGATTCAGTTGGACGAATAACTTATGTTTACAAATTCCTCACTCATACTTAGACATGACCTCAACCCTTTTTTATTAATTAAAAATTGTTTAATGTTCATTAATTTTTGAGAGAGAGAGAGAGAGCAAGCAGAGAAGGGGAAGAGAGAGAGGGAGACACAGAATCTGAAGCAAGCTCCAGGCTCTGAGCTGTCAGCACACAGCCCCATGCGGGGCTCAAACTCACAAACCACTGAGATCATGACCTGAGCCAAAGTTGGACATTAAACCGACTGAGCCACCCAGGCACCCCTCAACCCTTTCTCTTTACCAGTGGATATTCCAAAGACATTTCTTGATTGCTTTCATTTTTCACAATGTTTGGAGCCCTTTGAAAATGTTAAGGAAATACGTTTTTGAAAAATCTGTCAACGAATTATTTTTTTTTACTTTAACTTAAGAGGAAACTTTAATTTGTATATTGTCATTATATGTTGGTCTTTAATTTTCAAAATTCTGCGATTTCATCCAGCTTTATACTTTTCAGTGATCCTATCACAGGGCTTGGGATTGATTTTTAACAAACCTAAATGTGAAACACAAAAGAACAAAGTGATCTGATTACAAATGTACCACCTACTAACTGAGGGTTGATGGGGGATGGGAGGGAGGGAAGGGTAGGTGATGGGCATTGAAGAGGGCATCGTTTGGGATGAGCACTGGGTGTTGTATGGAAACTAATTTGACAATAAATTTCATATAATAAAAATAAATAAATAAATAAACATTAAAAAAAATGTACCACCTACAATGATATAAAAATTGGTTTAAAATCTATTCGAAGTTGTATAGTTATTATCTTGTCCTAATAACAATGTGGAAAATCACTAGCTTGATTTCAGTAAGATCTGAGACCATTTCCAGACATAAGGCGGAATAATAGGATTCTTATCTCCCTCATTACCGGTAAGTTGTTTGTAGAGTTAAGGTCACACAGTTCAGCTGAGGAAGGACCTGTGTTTTCCTAGGTCATCCTGGCATTATTGAGGGCCAGTTGACATAGTTCTGAAATTCAACTAGTGGGACACCGGAAGTGATGTTGGGTTCCCACAAACCACACCCTTCACCAAAGAAAGCCTTAGGATACTAACATAACATATGAGCCTAGAAACTCAATTCCGTTTTTGTTTTTTGTTGTTGTTTTTTTTAAATTACAAAACAGGGTCTGCAACATTATTTTAATTATTCATTAGGATGTTCACTCAGAATTCTTTCGGAAATATTCTTTTTCTTTATTGAGGTATAATTGACACATAACATTATATTAGTTTCAGGTATACAACATAATGATCTGATATTTGTATACACTGCTAAATGATCACACAACAATACGTCTAATTACCATCTGTCACCAGACAAAGTTACAGGTTTGGTTTTTTTTTCTTGCGATGAGAACTTTGAGGATTTAGTCTCGTCAATTTTCAAGTCTACCTACACTACATCTTATTAACTATAGTCACCACGGTTTACGTTACATCCCTGCGAGTAATTTATTTTATAATTAGAAGTTTGTGCCTCTTGACCCCCTTTAACTTGTTTCACTCACCTCCTCCCCCCAAAATGGCCTCTCCCAGTCTACATCGTCTGGGAGCATCTCTGTAGTCCCTATGTGTGTAAACGTGAAGCCTGCTTTTCAGGATAAGTGAATAGGCCTTTGTGGCAGCAAGACTAAGCCTGGGTTTAGTCAGTGTGGGGCCCTGGGGGTGGTAGTCTGTATAGAACAGTCGTTCTAGTCCCATGGGACACAGGTGCACAATCCCTGTGCCCACCCACGGCCACCAGAGCCAGGCCATCAAGGAGAATCCCCAGATAGTCCCTGTGCCCACAGGCTTCAGTGCAGGAGCAGGAGAGCACAGGGGTGGGGCACGTCCCTGGCTTTAGGTGGGCAGCAGAAATTGTGGGAATTGATTGTACGTGCCTGCCTGAGGTTGCCAGATAGAGAGTTAGAGGAGACCTTAGCTCTTCCGGTAGGCTCTGTAAGATTAGCAACCGGGACTCCTTCAGAAATAGCCTAGACACTTTTCCAAATGTTACTTTCATGCTGGGCCTTGGGGTGAGTGAGTCTGCCTGAGAGCCCTGAGAAAACCCTCTTCAGCCATTTGGGTCTCCTGGACATAAGCCCCTTTGTTTCTCAAAGGTAGACATTTTGGGGACTTATCTTTCCAGTACAGGCTGCAAGAATCGGGGTGTATGCTGTGGTGCACAAACCTCTCCGTCCTGAGGGACTAACTCCTGCTTTGTGAGATGCCTCTCAATTATGGGTCATCATGCCAGAGTGGGTTTTTTAGCGAGACCATCCCTGTCTCTCCTATAGACCTTTTTATTCTCTGTTGTAGAGGAGTTGTTCAGGTAGCTTCTAGGTCTTTGTCAGAGACAGTTGTTCCACAAATAGCTGTATATTTGCTGTGTCCATGGGAGTAGGTGAGTTCAGGATCTTTCTACTCTGCCATCTTGGACTGCTGCCCAGGAATATTCTTTTAATAATACTTCAGATTGGGGCCACTTGGGTGGCTCAGTCGGTTAAGTGTCTGACTTCAGCTCAGGTCATGAGCTCAGGGCTCATGAGTTAGAGCCCCACATCAGGCTCCGTGCTGACAGCTCAGAGTCTGGAGCCTACTTCAGATTCTGTCTCCGTCTCTCTGTGCTCCTCCCCCACTTGCACTCTGCCTCTCAAAAAGAAATAAACATTAATTTTTTTAAAAATTATTACTGAAGATTGTATGGTCGCCATTTAAAACCTCCAGAGGGCACAAGATTCTCCTCTCTTTCCCTGGAAAAGATTTCCTTCTGGGCTATAAATATTACAATCCTACTTCTGGTGATGTAAGAGACCCACAGAACAATTTTTCAAAAGAAATATTTGCCAATATTCCCTGGGAATAAGTAGCATTTAAATAATTATGCTTTTGTGTTGATCCAAAGGAAATGGCTGAGGCTCAACTGTTTTGCCCTACAAAGTAGCCGTTTCATATGGGTCAGCCTGGCCCTGTGACTGCTAGAAGTATATCACACCATATGTTTGTGGCATCTTATAGTTGACAGTCCTCCAATATGTGTTATCTTCTTTGATCCCTAAAATAATCCATTTTAGGGTAGGCAATGTATAGTTACTATTCCCTTTTTACAGATGGAAATCTGTGCTTTAGAAAGATAAAATGGCCAGGCCTGAGTCGTGTCCCTTCAAAGAAGGAGAGCTCCCTGCAAAGCAAGGCCTCTGCGTGCAGGTGTGTGCATTGTGTTGGAGCAAGGATGCTCACTCAGCCCAGGGAAGTGGATGCAGGCTGAAATGGAGGCAGTGTTCTATTCCCCGGGATGGGGTGCTCTTTTCCAATTTACCCCCAAATCTGGCCAGATGTAAACAGAAACAGAATCATTTCTTGATGGCAGGACTAATCCTTCACAAAGCACTCTCATTGAGTTATTTTGCCAATGGAGGAAAAGTTATTGAGTTACCGGGTTGTGTTGCCCTCTTGGTTTGTTACAACTTTGTGAACTCTTTAGGGGCATGGTCATTGTAAAAATTACCATATAACATGATAAGGAAGTAAGAAGTGTAGTTAGCAGAATTTTTAAATGGCTCCCCAAATGTCTGCCTCCTGGGATAGATGCCCCATCTTCATTTCCCCTTGAGTATGGACAGAACCTCTGACTATGTCAGGATAGTCACTCCCATGGATAAGACTCTTAGCCTCTTGGATGGAGAAAGGTTCCCCTGCTTGATTTTATGAAGTAATCTGCCAAGTTATAAGAGCAGCCTCTAGAAGCTGAAAATGACCCTCAACTGATAGTCAGCTAGAAACAGGGACCTCAGTCCTACAACGTCAGGGAACTGAATTCTGTGAAAAACCGGTGCACTTGCTTGGAGGAGAACTTTGAACTTCAGATAACACCTTGATGTCAGCCTGGTAAGATCATGTGGAAAGAACCCATCTAGCCTGTACCTGGACTCCTAATCCATGAAACTGGGAGACAATAATGGTTTTGTCTTGTTTTAAGTCCTTAAGTTTGTGGTAATTTGTTACACAGCTATAAAATACTAAGGGAGGGAATACATCGAATTTTTTAATGGTTGGACTGGATGGGGATCAGACTGAGTTACATAAGTATTCACTCTGTGGTCCTGAATTTAAGCAATGCTATATCTTTGTGAAGGGAATAGTCCATAACCCACTATTTTAAACACAAAAGCAACATGATATCAGCATATATTTATTATTACGTATTCGGTCTCCTTAAAACAACATAAAAATAGGCCTTCTATGATGGGTACATGCACATTTTGCTGCTTTAATTATTATAAACAATGGAATATAATGTTTTTGTTTTTTTAGAAAGTTTAAAGAAATGCAGTTTTGTTAGTGGTTTTTAACATAAAATAAATAATTGCTGAGCTATAATATTAGATTTTATTGACATCTGTATGGTCCTATTTGTGTGTGTTAGCCGCACATTACAGATGAGTGAACTAAATCTTATTTTAGTTGAAATAATGTGCTAGGAACTAGTAATTGGCAATATTGGACTGTGAACTTAGTTTTTCTGACTCCTAAGTTTGAGATTATTTGATCATAGCACACCCATGAGAGTAAAACAAAAGGAAATATACTAGAGAAAGCTAGAGGTTTTCCCACAATAGCAAAAGTAACGACCACAAGAAAATACTTTCATTAGGAGCAATGATGCTGGTGGATGTGGTATATAACCCGGTTTCCTCCCTAACTATGTTAGAGCTTCAGGTTCTTCTAGATTAATCTCTTGAGAAAATTCTCCTGGTTCCACTCCTTGTTAATTGTCCAGAATCACATTTTTTACCTTTTTGGTGATGATTTGATTTGTAGAAGTCCGTCCTCTTGACAATTCTTAGCTTTTTGCTCATCCTTGGAGTAGAAGTTTTAGATTGTCTCAAAGGGTTTGGAGTCTGTCCTCACATAATTTTGCATCTTGCTTTTTCTTTGCTTCTGGAATTCTAACCTACTTTACGCCCTGGATCCTCCTGGAGGGTGCCAAGGACATCTTGGGTTTGACCATATGCCTTTTCGGTCCAGCTTCTATTGTTCACAATGAGAAGTAAAAGTTGGAGTATTAAACCAATGAGCTATGTTCAGCATTTGTTTCCTTCATATGAAGTATGGAAAAGAAGCAACTTTATATACAGAGTCACTTGTTAATTTTATAAATGCTTAATTACTAAAATATTTTTTCCATAAATTAGGTATCTAATTATAATTCCATTGGTTAAAAATAATCAAGACAGACTCTATAATCAATCAGGTAAGAGATATCCATTACACAATTTAACTATTACAAGTTCCATATTATAGAGAAAATATAGAGACAGAAGAAAACAGCAGTATATATTTTTTCTATAATAAAAGTGGATACCAATACAATGAATGGGCATAACATAAACTCAGATATGTTATTTCATAATAACTTTAGTTGATTCTGTCAGCAATCTGGGGGTGCCTGGGTGGCTCTGTTGGTTAAGAATCCGACTTCAGCTCAGGTCATGATCTCATGGTTCGTGAGTTCAAGCCCTGCATCTGGCTCTGTGCTGAGCCTGGAGCCTGTTTCAGATTGTGTCTCGCTCTCTCTGCCTCTCCCCCTCTTGCTCTCTGTCTATAGCTTTCTCTCAAAAATAAACATGATTTTTTTTAAGTCAATAATCTGGGGTGTGTTCTCCATAAGTAGTTCCTGGATTCCAGATCAATGAGTCTTTGATTCCTTTATTTATTGACCAAAAAAACAAAACAAAACAACAACAACAACAACAAAAACCCTTTTACCTCTTCTCTGGTTATTTTGAAATAAATGTGTTACTTATTAGCAATTCCACCTGTAATTATCTCCATCATCTTCCTCATGGTTTAGCCCAACATCATTTGTTTCCTTGTCTAGTGCAAAACTAGTCTCCCCTCACCTACTATTGACTCAATTTTTAATTCATACTGCAGTGAGTTATTTTTACAAACACACATTGTAAAGAAATAGATTTCTATTAGCTCTAACAAATCCATAATTACTGTAGCCTAAAAGGCTCTTTATCTAGCCCCCCATATACCTTTTCAGTATCATTATAAACAATTCTCCTCTCTCTATATAAACCAGTTACACTGGACCTTTTGCCTCAGGGGCTTTACGTCATAAATCTCCTTATTTTCCTCCCATTTTGTTTCTCAGCTTAATGTCTATTCTTGTTTCAGTTCTCAGTTTATGTGTCACTTACTTTAGGAACCCTACGTAGATCCATACTTACCCTTGGACTAGGTCAGCTTGTTTTCTTTTATTTTTTTTTTAAAGTTTATTTATTTTTGAGAGAGAGAGAGGGACATCATGAGCGGGGGAAGGGCAGAGAGAGAGGGAGAGAGAGAGAGAATCATTAGGAGGCTCCTCACTGTCAACACAGAGTCCAAAGTGAGACTCAAACTCGGGAACCATGCGATCATGACCTACACCAAAATCAAGTCAGATGCTTGCTTAATCAACTGAGCCACCCAGGCACCCTAGCTTGCTCTCTTTTAAATTTCAATAGCACATGTTAGATCCTCATTGGCTGTCATCCCCCCTTGACTATATATTTAGGGACAGCAAGATCCTTACTTACTTTGTGTTACAGTCTTTCACCAGAACCCACAACAATGCAGGCGCTACAACAGTGCAATCTCATTGCCGACACTTGAAAAATACATGTTGAATGAATGACTGATGGGGCTGCTTTGCTTTGATGGGACTGAATTGGTTCCTGGATACCAGCTGTCCCCAGTGTGATCAGCTACTTGCAAGCTGGAGGTCTTTTCCCAGTTATGAAAGAATACAGAGTTTAGAAGACAGAGAAATAGCTCACCACTTCTCTTTGTCCTCACATGCCCTGAACCATAGCTTTTTTTAATAAGCTGTTGGGTCCTAGTCATTTTGTGTCAGGAACAGAGTCGTTTTTCTTATAATCCCAAAGAGATTCTGCTTTGTCTGTGTTCATGAAGAGAACGGGGCTAAGTGTGTGTAATTGCTGGCTCTTGTCCTAATCAGAAGCTTGAAGAACTAAAAAAAAACATGACATATTCCTTGTCTTCTGTCTGAGAATTTTCATATTGACATCCATCAGTGGTCAGCTGAAAAACTGTGCACTGTGTGGAACAGGGCTGGGGATGGAAGAAGGAATGTCAGTGCTTTATCCAAAACAAATTTCTCAATTGTTTGACAGTTGAGAAATAAGAAAAGACGCAGTCAATTTGGATGTGTTTTCTCACTTGTGACCTGAAGTCTTTTGGCAATGCACCACGCTAGTCAAGAATGGGAGAAGAAATATGGCCACGGTTTCTTCTTTAAGGTTTTAGGGTCTCAAGAGCACAGACAAAACACCTAAAGATGAGGTAACAATATTAATGATAATATTAACATTTAGATATAGCTCGACTTTTATATGCTAATGTAAACTAACAAGATAGAATACCAAGATGAGTTTTAAACAAAATTCCATAAGAATAGTGTTAAACATTGCACACAAGACAAAATATTTATCTGTAGTTTGAATTTTATTCTAATTTCTGTATCTTATTAACTGTGGCCCCAAACATGATGGAAGTTTGAAGATATAGTCCACCCCCCAGAAGGCATCGAGATCATCCCAGTTCTGACATAGGCCTGTTCTGTCGAATTGTTTACACAACTTTCTTCTGAGAGTCAGGAACTCTGAATGATTTACATAGTTAGGAAATCAACTTATAAACCAAAGAAACAAAGGACTGTGAAGAACTGTGAGGTCTTGGAGATTTTTACCCTACTTGCAAACCAACAAATTAGCCTGCTATGGTTTCATGGTTCCTGGCATAAGACATGTGACTCCTGGGTCAGAGACAAATGACTTCATGACTCAGCACAGCAAGAACATGAAGATAATATTTGTGCTGATTACCCTTGTCTCTCAAATCCTACAGGGGTGACACTGAAAGACCCTGTTGGATCCCACACACATAGATTTGTGTCCCATCTGAGGAACCTAAACTCAAGAAATCTGAATATATTATAATAGGCTGCAAGCATGCCTGCCTTTTGTACCAGAAATGGACACTGTCTTGAGTTTCCAAGGCTGGGAAAGATATCCCCTGTATCACAAGGAAGACAGAAAAGTAAGAGAATCATGAATAATTGTTACATAAATTAAGAGGGAAAGAATAGTGCATGTTTCTCTTTTCCTTCTATTTGCCTTGGCTTGTATATAGACAACAGAACACCTCAAATAAAACAATGATTGGGTTACTACAATTAACATAAATGATTAGACATTTAGTTGTGTCTTTTTTTTCTTGTCTTCCTTCATCATGGTCCAGAGTAGTATTTTCTTAGCATACAGTAAGGACTCAAAAATGCTTATTGTCTTATGAATGCTCACATGGGTGTCAAATAAGCATCACTGGGTCTCATCTCTAGAAAAAGCAGCAACTATACAGATGAAAAAGTCAGCAACCACTGGATCACCCCTATTCAGACTTCGACCACACATCTTCCATACCGAATAACATCCAGATATAGTGCAGAGATGTCACCTTGTATAGAAGATTACTATGATTTTCCATCTGTGTTACCTTGATAAAATTAAACAATGCTGGGCAGCCCCGCTTTATTTATGCGTAGGAAGAAAAACAGTTCTACTAGAAATTGTCATGTTTGTTGTGTGTATCAGGGCGAAACCTGTGAAAAACACTTCCTTTACCTATGGGAAGCTGATACCTCATAAACATGTGGCCTTCTCCTGCAGAGTGTAAAGATTGGTAAATAAAGAGCTCTCTGATAGAAAAGTGCTCATCCCTGTGAGGTCAATGAGTCCTTTGAAGACACCACCATGGTTCTATTCAGTGCCCTGGAAGAGTTCATTAACCCAACACAAATAGACCATTTACTTCTACCTAGAGGATCATGCTAATTAAATTGCTCTGTTTACCCACCTATGTCCCAATTTTCTATGAATACATGAATGTCTTGAGTCTCATTCCCTCTGTCTTTGTTGAAGGCAGAGATGATTACAGATTCACGCTCGCTAACTGATACTTCTGTGATAGATCTCAGGCATCACTGGACTTCTTCAGAACCAATTTTTAAAAAGTTTGTCACAACAGTGTTATACCTAGTAAGGGCAGCCCAGATGGAAAAATGTTAATCTTGTGTATGCTTATAAAGTCTATAATAGTTATCCAGGGGAAAGTTTTATTATTATTTTATTTCCTTCAGGCTACAATTCAAAATGTCATTCCTCCTACCTAAGGCTATTTTTTACATCTGTGTTATCTATTGCATCCTCAGGGATCTGAAATTATGAGTCATCTCTCTTTTATGTATTCAAACTCCTTCTGTGTCTGTCTGTGTCTGTGTCTGTGTCTGTGCCTCTGTCTCTGTCTCTGTCTCTCCTTTCACTCTCTCTCATCCTCTTTCTCTCAACTGGGGCTTTTCCACTGGGTTTTCAATGTGCTCATGCCCCCTTCTTAAAACACTAACAAGAAATAATCTCTAGGTATCTCACTCCTCCTGGTAACTTTCTTCTCTATTTTCTCCACTTCAGACCCAAACTTCTCCAAATAATTATTTTTGTCATTGTCTCTATTTACTCACTTTAATCCAAAATGGATTTGATTACTTTAGGTTAACACTGGTGTCTTGTTCACCAGAGCTGAGATTTCCAGTCATTTCTGTACAAGCCTTCTCAGCTGGATTCAAATTTTGACTTTTTCTTTTTTAATTTTTCTTCCCTTGGTGGTTAGAGCCTCCATATTTTACTTCCTACCGTCCTGATGCTCATTCCCATCTCCTTTCAGACTCGACCTCATTTACTTCGGACATGAAATGCTGATCCTAAGGACTCTTTTTTTTCTTGTTGTATATATTTTCTATTGAGTTCAAACATACCTGTCCTTTGAATTGCAACATATTTATAAATGATTTATAGATAGAGCCCCTATATCCTCTGTTTTTGGGGCTCATATACCCATCTGTCTTCTTGACATTTTGTTTTTGAGACTCCAAGTTCTCTAAAACTAATAAAATTCTCCAATTAAAATTCATCTATACTTCCTTGATCCCCACTCCATGCTCCTCCCAAAACACCATCTACATTATTATTCAAGTCAAAAATCTTGAGTCTTCTTTGAAACCTTCCTTCCCTAAACTCACTAACAAATATTATTGATTTTTCTTTCCTCCGTAATAGCTCTGATCATCTGAAGTATTCTGTTCTGGACCACATTTTCAAAATCTTCCTCAAAGATGAGGGTAGTGGTCTTCTAAGTTGTCCTTCTGCATCCATCCTGATTCCCCTCTAATCCATTACAAAAATAAGAGTTTTCAACATGTATGAGTCCAAAAAAAAAAAAAAATCCATGTCAGTTTTTTAGTCTCCCATTGTCCTTAGAAGAAAGCAAACCCTTCAGTGTAGCCAACCATGCTTTCTCCAGACACTCTTTCCATGTTCTTCCTCTGCTGGGCTCTAGCTTTGTTTGTTCTTTTCATCCTTCACATCATGCATGCTCTTTCCCCACCTTGGTTCTTGTGCACAAATTGTTGCCTATCCTTGGATGTGCTTCTCCTGCATATTCTCCTGCTTACCTCTAAATCATCCTTCAGCACTCAGGGTAAGGTTCTCTTGCTCAGGAAAACCTCCTTCAATTCTTTCACTAGGTCAGTTTTCTCTATGATGGGTTCTCAGAACATGATTATACCTCTCTCTTGTAGCTATTGTCACATTGACAATATTATGTGTTTAACATGATGATTTAATGAATATCTGTCTCCTCCTTCAGAATATAGCCTGTAGAGGCACCTGGGTGGCCCAGTGGTTAAGTATCAGACTCTTGATTGTGACTCAGGTCATGATCTCATGGTTTGTATGATCGAGTCCCAAGTCCGGCTCTGTGCTGTCAGCACAGGGCCTGCTTGGGATTCTCTCTCTCTCCCTCTCTCTCTTTCTCTTTCTCTGTCTCTCTCTCTCTCAAAATAAATAAAAATAAACTTAAAAAAATTGTCTATATGAAGCTAGAGATAGGTCTATTTTTTTCTCACTAGGAATTACCACAATAAGAGGCTTATGAGAGGCACTCAGTAAATGATTGATGACTTAAGAAATGAACAAACAAATGAAAAACCCAGCAGATTTTGAATAAAAGGCTTATAGAACAGAAGAGAATAAAAGGTGATCAATGAAAGAAAGAAAAAAAGGAGGAAGGAGAAAAAGAGAAGAACAAAGAAAAATGGAGAAAAAAGCGTGTTTGGTGAAAAAAAAATCCTTAAATATTTGCGAGGTGCTAAGTATTGTGTTAAGATACTTATAAGTACTGCCCTTGAAACAAATGCAAAGGATGAACTATTTTAATTTCTGTCTTATAGATGAGACAACTGAGGCATAGGGAAGTTCAGGATTACAGTATGTGGAAGTGGTAGGTTTTAAACTCCATCTGTTTGAATGGAGTGAAATGGATTAAATTAGAATTTTCAAGTCCAAGATTATAATTTTGAATTAAACACTTACGGTAACATAGAACTCCTGAAAATTTTTAAGGAGGCAACTCATGTTGTACCAAGGTCTATATAAAAAAAATAATCCAGTATCTTTAACTAGATCAAGAAAAAAATCAGTAAAAATAAACAATTAACTATCATATGATTCATTGTTTATTATCAGGATATTGTTTTCAAATTATAAAATGGCAACTCATGTGAGATAACAATAGTTTTTACTCAAGTTTTATTGAGGTGTAATAGACATATATCATTGTACACGTTTAAGTTGTACAACATGATGATTTGATCTACATATATATTACGAAATTATTATCACAATAAGTTTAGTTAACATACCATCATCTGACATAGTTACTCTTTTCTTGTGATAAGAACTTTTAATATCTGTTCTCTTAGCAACTTTCAAATATATAATACAGTATTGCTAACTATAGCTATCATGCTATCCATTATATTTCAAACTTATTTATCCTATAATAGGAAGTTTGTACCTTTTGACCACCTTCACCCATTTCCCCCTTCCTATGCTCTGCCTCTGGCAAACACCAATCAGTTCTGTTTCTGTGAGTTTGTTTTTTTAAGATTCTACATATAGGTGGGATTATAAAGTATTTCTCTTTCTTTGACTTATTTTGTTTAGCATACTGCCTTCAAAGTCTATCTGTGTTGCTGCAGATGGAAGGATTTTCTTCTTTTTTATGGATTAATAATATTGCCTTGTGTGTGTGTGTGTGTGTGTGTGTGTATTCCTTGAACTCTCTTAGTTTAAACATAACTATTAATACTTTTGCTTGTTATTCTATATTTTATAAGTGTTTTGTGTGCAATCTATCTATCATCACAATCACTCCATAAAAGAGGTAATATCACAGCAAATTTTTGGGTTTGGAAACTCAAGTGGAGACAGGCTAATGTAGCTGCCAGACATCATTCAGTAGGAGTAGAGCATGAAAATTAACAAACTTTTTACTCCAAACCTTGAAGTTGATTGGAAGTCAGTTGGAGAAGAATTTTTAGAAGAAAAAAAAAAGAGCTTTCCTAAATGTTTAAAGTAAAAAAAAGCTAAATTTGCTAGTTTAATAAAAAAGGAAAGTATTAAAAATTCTATAACATCTCATTAGTAACAGTTACAAAATTTTGTGACTTTAAAAGAACAGAAATAAAATTAAACTTTGTTTTTATCCTAGTTATTAGCATCCTATTTTAATTTTACTATTCTCAAAGCATTTTCTTAGTATTAATTAATTTTAACCAGAAGCAGGTATTCATGATCTGAAAATGATATGTACAAAAGAAAAGCTAAGTAAAATTCTCCTTATAATACATTTACTGCTATTACAAAACCAGCTGAAAGTCTAAGAGCTAGAATAAGAAAATATTATTTCTAGAAAACACATAATGTCTTAATTAATGAACTATGTCAAAATTTAAAATCTCAAGTCACGTTGAAAAACAATGGTTTTCATATTTATGGCAAGCATATGTTTTTGGTGTGTATAAACTTTTTTTTTCTTTACATAAATCAATTCTTAAAAGCTTTCATTGGGATCAGGTAAGGTTATTAGTTGCCTTGTTAGTTTGGGGAAACATCTGATTTCCCAATTTTTGGAAATAATTTGGAAATCTCAGTTTCTGAGGAGTTAAGAGTATGCTTGTTTCCATCCTTAGTCAGTGGAAAATATTTTTAATAAATAGAACTAAATCTGCCAGTAATGTCCCAACTCAAGAAATTAACTGGAACACGAAGTCAAAAAAGGGGAAGAGAGGGAAAAGACACATAGACACATGCAGTTTCAGAACCTTTATTTTGATGAAACTCATTGATGTCATTAAAACAAATAAGGATACAGTAAATTTCCTTTACCGGTGTTATCATAATGATAATATATTAGAAATGACTTTTTTTTTTTAATTTGAGAGCGAGAGAGAGAGAGAGAGAGAGAATCTCAAGTAGATTCCATGCTCAGTGCAGAGCCCAAAGCAGGGCTTGAACCATGAGCTGAAATCAAGGCTTGAGTGCTCGACTGACTGAGCCACCAAATGCCCATAGGAATTATTTTTAAAAATAGATTGAATGAAGTTAAAGGAAAAAGAAGCACTAACATTTAAATAATTTAAATAGTGAGAAATGATGCTTTTTTTGTTTCTTAATGTATTATCATGACCTCCATATCATCTCTCTGAATTAGGGCACTTTATCCCCATCTATGTTTCTCACAAGTTGATAAAATCTATGAGTTTTTCATGAACATGAAATGTCTCTCCTTTATTTTTTTTTTTTAATTTTTTTTTCAACGTTTTTTATTTATTTTTGGGACAGAGAGAGACAGAGCATGAACGGGGGAGGGGCAGAGAGAGAGGGAGACACAGAATCGGAAACAGGCTCCAGGCTCCGAGCCATCAGCCCAGAGCCCGACGCGGGGCTCGAACTCACGGACCGCGAGATCGTGACCTGGCTGAAGTCGGACGCCTAACCGACTGCGCCACCCAGGCGCCCCAAAATGTCTCTCCTTTATTTAGAGCATTATTTGATTTCTCTATCCATGTTGTATAGTCATGCACCTCTTTTGTTATATTTATCCTTTAGCATTTTAATCCTTTTATTGTTATTGTGAATGACATTGTTTTCTTAATTTCATTTCCATATGCTCATTACAAGTATATAGAAATACATTTTTTTTATATCAATCTTATGTCCTGTGACCTTGCTGAGCTCATTTATTAGTTCTAATAGTGTATTTAGGAGGAAGGTTGGGGGTGGGTAAGAGTGTTCTTTGGGATGTTTTATATCCAAAATCCTGTCATCTACAAATAAAGACAGTTCTGCGTCTTCCTTTCAATATGGAATTAATATTTTGTGCCTGACTGTTCTGGCCACAACCTTCTGCACAAGATTAATGAGAAGGGGTGAGAATGAACAGCATTGCTTTGTTCCTAATCTTAGGAAATTCATTTAAAATGTCACAGTTATGTGTAATGTTAACTATAGGACTTATTCATTTGTTTTTGTTTGTTTCTTTTGTAGATGCCCTTTATCAAGTTAAGGAAATTTTCTTCTATTTCTTATCTGTTGACGGTTTTTTTTATATATAAATGTATAAGTGGGTATTGGATTCTTTTCTGCATCTATTGAGATTTTCATGTAAACTTTGTCATTTATTATGTTTATGGGGCATATTGATTAGGTTTTTGCTTTTGTTTTGTTTTGAGAGAGAGAGAGAGAGAGAGAGAGCGCATGTGCAAGCAGGTCAGGGGCAGAGGGAGAGGGAGAGAGAGAATCTTCAACAGGCTCCATAACTGAGCACAGATTGCGATAAGGGGCTTGATCTCAGGAGTGTGAGATCATGACCTGAGCCAAAATCAAGAGTCAGGCTTAACCAACTGAGCCACCAAAGTCTGATGTTGGGGTTCTTATATTAAATTAAATCTTGCATTTCTGGTATGAATCCCACTTTGTCAAGGTTTACAATACTTTTTTAGGTATTGCTGGATTTAGCTTACTAATATTTCATTGAGAAATGTTGTGTCTACAGTCGTGAGAGATACTATTTCATAATTTGAAATGAATGCCTTCAGTTGGCTTTAGTATCAGAGCTAAGTACTAACCTAATGGAATGAGTTGGGAGGTCTTTCCTCTTCCTTTATTTTTCTAAAAAAATTTTTGATGAATTGTGATTTCTTTTTTAAATGTTTGATAGAATTTACCAGCAAAACTGTCTGAACTTGAGTTTTTTTGACAAGCAGCCATTTCTATTACTAATTCAATTTTTTATTTATAATCCATGTATGCAGATTTCTTGTTTTGTCTTGAGTCCATTTTAGTAGATTATGTCTTTCTAGGAATTTGTCACTCTGTTCTAGCTTGTCTAATTTATTGGTATAATGTTGCTCTTGGTGATCTCTTAGAATTCTTTTAACTTCTTTAAGTTCTATAGAAATGTTCCTTCTTTCATTCCTGGTTTTGGTAATTATGTGTTATCTTTTCTTCCTTGATGCTTCTAGCCTTAAGTGTTGTCATTTTACTGATCTTGTCAAATCATCAACTTTTGGTTTCATTAACTTTCTCTGTTTCTCTGCTTTCAATCTAATTAGTTTTTGCTCTAGTCTTTATTAGTTAATTTCTTCTTGTTGTTTGGGTTTAGTTTGCTATTCTTTTTCTATTTTTTAAGGTGGAAGTTCAGTTTTCCAATATAGGTGTTTAAAGCTATAAATTTCTCTGTAACTACAAGTATAATGTCATCCCATAAATATTTACATTTTTAAAATTCAGTTAAAGCTATTTTCTATTTTTTCTTATAATCTGTGTTGACCCATGGGTCATTTAGAAGTGTCTTGCTTAATTTCCAAATATTTTCTTCTTCTTTCTTTCCATCCTTCTTCCCTTTCTCCTCCCTTCCTTCCTTCCTTCCTTCTTTCCTTCCTTCCTTCCTTCTCTCTTTCTCCCCCTTCTCTTTTTCCCTCATCTTCCTCTTCCTAATCCTTTCTCTCTCTCTCTCTCTCTCTCTCTCTCTCTTATTTCTTGTTCTCTCACAGAAATACAATGCTAATATATTGAGATGAATTGTCTCATACTTTAAATAAAGATGGTGGCCCCAAACCAATATCTGAGCTAAACAATTCAGGATAAGGTATTCAGAGTTTGACTTTGACTTGGCCCAGAATAAAGCCTGAAAAATATCTTAGTTTTAAAGTTTCAAGTGATAAGTAATGGTTTCTGTGTTAAATAAAGTACAGAATAGGGTTTTACTAACATGAAACAAAGTAAAAAGAAGATATTTTGATGAATCTTAGATGTAAATCTTATATGCAATATTTATTTAAATATATTTAAATCCGTAAATTATTTTTTTATTTTGTTGTATGATTCACATTCTCTAAATTTCACTAAAGAGATCTACTTTGAGAAATTAACCTTGACTTTGTGTGTGTACTATGGACCTGACACCATACCGTGTGTGGGAACAGGCACAACACAACATGTATAGGATTTGTGCTCTGCTGTGTAGGAGCTAGAAGAAGTATGGTGAAATGTCACTGCATGTGGCAAAAACAACAAAAACTAGGCAATGAATGGTAAGTAGCAAATAAGTGTAAAAAGTGCTAATCAATTATAGACGGTTGAGAGCTTTTCCATTTGGGATGATGAAAAGCATTTGCAGCTTAAAATAATGAAATTAATTTAATTTTATTGGTATTCACTGGAAATGATACTATTTTAAGTTCTTTTACCATCCTCTGTTTTCAGGTGGGGACATGGCTACTTATGTTTTAGCTTATTGGCATTTCCTATTAAATACATAAAATTTAGTAAAATTAGTGTATAGTTTTACACTTCCTTATTTTAGAATTTGTTAAATATCTTGAATAATTAGTCCAACTTCTCAAATCATTTTTTCCAAACTTAATTTTCATTTAGTTTTGAAATCATAGTACAATTTAAGAAAACTTCAACCCATATGTTTTTATTCATCAGCTCGTAAGTTATTAAAGTACATTATTGTCTTTAATGGATATTTTATGCTCTAAAGAAGTGTGTTGAGCTATTTCAATGACATTTTTATTCTGATTACAAAGCATAATAATTAGTTTTAACCAGGGATTACAAAACAATCTGGAAGAAAAGAATCTTCTCAGGTCTTGCCTCTTTTCACTGCATTGTCTTGACTGCATTGTCCCCGTGGGCATAAGACACTGAGTGTGGAATTATCGGGTAAGAAAGAAGAATTGGACACAAACCAGTCAAGGCATTTGTGGAACAGTTTTACTTCCAGTTGTAAGCAAAGACCACATTCAGGTTTATGACTAAGTCAAGCAGCAGTGGGCATATTCGCTAGGTTTGTCATATATCCTCTCTATAACGATTCAGATGAAATTATTGGAGATGCAGGTAGTGACGAAACCATGCCAAAATACAAGATATTTATAAAGAGAGAAAGAGCTGTAGTACGTTTGTGAAGGTGACTGAATGAGATGAGAAGATTGGTGGGTCACTGTCTTGCATTCTTAGGGAAAGACACCTTGACATAGTCCAGTGGCTATACAAGGGCTTCCAGACTGAATCAATAAATGGCATCATTCATCTATCTATCCAGTCACTGTTTAGCCCAAAGTAGCCACAGCCGTAGAGAAGTAACGTGAGTAAAGGCTAGCCAGAGGAACTACACTACACGCAGTTGAAATAGGTAGTTGCTAATGACATCAGAACGTGGTTCATCCGAAGATACTAACTCCATACAGCTTGTCACTGAAATCTGGAAATCTATGATTAGGGAATCATTTCTTTAGCTAAAAACTTTGTCCTTTGAAAGAATTCAAATCACTCCATGAAAGGAAATGCAATAATCTTCCTCAACCACTGAACATTAGTGATCAAATCTATCAGATTCTTTTTAGGCCTTATGAGTTTCCATGGGGAAGGATGGGTTTTTCTTTATTTCAGAGTTGTGATAAGACTAGATATATTTGTAAAAAGTCTTTAGGAATGGAATCTATTGGAGGTGACTGGGTGGCTCAGTCAGTTAAGCCTCGGACTCTTCATTTCGGCTCAGGTCATGATCTCACAGTTTATGGGATCGAGCCCCATGTCAGGCTCTGTGCTGACAGTATGGAGCCTGCTTGGAATTATCTCTCTCTTTCTCTCTCTATGCCCCTTTTCCACTTGCACACTCTCTCTTTCTCTCAAAATAAATAAACATTTTAAAAATTCAATCTATTTGCCCAAGATATTATATACATAGTTTAGACATAGTAGAAAGAAACTTTCTGCCATGCTTATAGCCAATGCCAAAAGCAATCTGTCAAAGGAATTTTGTAGTCAGTTGAGTTATTTATAATCTAATAAAAAGCAAACTTAATATATTCTGGCACAGTTCTGTTGGTGTGAGTTTTCATGAATAAATTTCATGAAATTTTATCCTCTATTGAAAGGCAAAATGCCAGGCAGCCCATCTCTACTGGGATGGGTTTACAGTATACAAAAAAGATAAGTTTTCTGCTAAGGTTTTAGAGTTATCAGCAAAATACTAGAGGTGAAAACCTAATATATAGAAATTTTGCCTGGCAAGTCCCAAACTGGCTCATAATAGATGCCTTGTAGTATGAATGCCTGGACATTTTTTTTTTCTTTTTTTTTCAAAGGAACTTTTCAAACATTGTACTGATATATGTCTTCACTTTATTATCACATCTTCATAAAGGAAGACATAATTGACAGCTGCTTTTATAGAGGTAATAACTGAGACTTAGGATGGCTATCTGAAAGTGCAATCTTTGAAGGAAGGGAAAGTGTCTGGTTCTATTCTAGGATATTCTAGTTCCTTCCTTGCTCAAGCAATTCTTTCTTTGTTTTACGATGTGAGAACCATGGAGATTCTTCAAGACATCTCTTAAGAATGTATTTCCATATTTTCCAGAATAAAGTTTCTGAAGTCCATTCTAGGGCCAGGTAAGAGCTCAGACTCACGACGTGTAAAACTATCCATGGGATTTAACATCTGAGTTGGCTGATAGATTCCTTTTCGCCCTTCTTTCCTATTGCAATGGAATTGAACCAAAGTTGTAATTCTTGGAGACTTTCGGAACGGTAAATGCGGTTCAACCCTGCATGCTAGCTGCTGTCTGCATGTTAAAAGGTAATTGACTAGGAGCCAGTACAAGTGCAATTGGATATGTAGGCTAGAGGCACTAAGTTGCAGCCTCAAAGAGGTCACACTGAAATGAATTTTTTAAAAGGACTATAAAATTGCATCTAAGATAGATGGGAAGCAAAAGCAATATTTAAATGAAATTGTTATGGATATAAGTCACTTTCCAGGCATTATAACTATTTCTAACATAAAATATGTTTTCACTTCATATATAAAACATTGTTATTATTCACATTTTATGACATGTTAACATATTAAAACTTAAATGTTTAATGCATATATTAAAATTTTGTGTCATCATTAACCCAGCTGATGAATTCTCTTTGAAAAAAATAATGGAAAAGATATATCAAGAGAGATAATTTTTACAATTAGAATAAAAATATGTAGCTTAAAGTGTGGTAAGATAAAAATGTCTAACTCAAAGTTCCAAACGCTTCCTTTTTTTTTCTTTTTTTCTTACTCATGAGAATCCTACCGCTATTTGTTTTCCTATTAAATGACATTTCAAATACTTTACTATAAACGTAAATAATATCTCCTTTCAAGAAGGCAAATGGCAAACTAAATTTGAGATCTGGCTACATTTCTACACTCTACCCCAAACTAAATAGATGGACGTTGCTTTATAGATTGTATCTGAAGGGTAAATGAAGAAAGACAGTAAGTTACAGAAAACATGTCACTTGAAACTGGCATCTGCCCTTTAATTCAGGAACATCGCCCTAAACCCTGTCACTTTGGTTGACATCTGTTACATGTCTTGATACATGAGGTTCTGGAAAAGCACAATGTGATCTGAAGTTGGTTAGAAGACATATATAACATATTTATATATGTATAAATATGTATTTTAACTGTATTTTGTGTATATATATATATATATATATATATATATATTTGAAGCTGCTTTGATTTATCTATAGATATGGCTTCATCTTTATTAGTCTTCAAAAATGGAGAAAACACTGTTCACATACTGATCCACCTAGATTTAGTAGTGGCTGCTGTTGGAGACATTGAAAGCCTTGTACACTCAAATTATACATCCCCTGTGATACAGGAAATTTTTACCATTCATTGACTCCTTTGAATGAAAGCATCTCAAGAAGACTCTTGTTAGGTGCATGCATATTACCTGAGATGGGTAAACCATGAATATACTTATGCTCATTATCATCAGTTATCACACTAATGGAGAAAAGATCCTTTGCAATAGAAAGGGAGAACTACACGATGAGACAATGAGTAGAAGTCATCTACAGACATTGCTACTCCAAGTGTGGTGCCCTGAGTCATAGTGTCAGCGGCACCTGAGAGACTGTTAGAAATGCAGATTCTTAGGTCCCTTCCCCCACCTACTGAATCAGGATGTCTGCAGGGTGGAGTCCAGACGTCTGCATTATAACAAGGTCCTGAGGAGATTCTGATGAGTGTTCACACTTGTCAAGCACTGGTCTAAATTTGAGAATAATGAAAAACCTGTCAGAATGAGGGCAGGGGATGAACAGGGTGGTATTTCCCACACCACTTATATTTCTTACACACGTTTATTTGTATTAATTCATGATCTCAAATACATTTACCTGGAAAAAAATTAAATGGCCAGGATGAGTGTTACTTAAATAGTTCTATATTTTCATCTACTGTGATGACATTAATAAATTGAAACTACTCGCCTCAAAACATTGACTCACATAGGCTTCAAATAATTAAATAATTGCTAAAGCTTTGGAGTAGTCGGTAGGGAAGTTAACATTGAAAAGAATCATAATTTATACAGGTATTTTTATATGTGAAGGCACTGGTAAATCTTTTAGGGTGAGTGGCGCACGAAACAAAACAAAACACAGCAACAACCAAAAACGTGTACATGTGTAGCAGTTACTTCACATGCATGTGAAAGACAAAACCCTCACAGAAACACGGAGTCAAAGGAATCGTAGGAACCTGTGAAGTTATCAAGAATCGTTTAGTCCGTAGATTATAATAACTGTGCTCACTAAAGGCATAAAGCCTTTGAACATGTGCTTTTGCTACATACCTACTCACTCAGTTGGCCTATGTGACTCAAATGGGGAATGTTGTACGTGACTCTGCCAAGCCTCATCTTGTTAGATTTAGTTCATTGCTCAAGCCCTGCTGAGAATTTGTCACAGCCCAATTTTGTCATCAAACGAATTCACTGCTCTACCCTGTTTTGTGACATCTAGGAATTTTGCGCATAGGCCTTACTCATTCACATGTTTGTTTCAATGGAATATCCTAGGGCAAGGCCGTTGGAGAATTTATAATTTTTCAAATGAAAAAAGAGAATATGGGGCTTAGATGATACATAAGTGTTTTTGCTATGATTCTGCACGTGATTCCAGGTGTCTTATACAATGTGGCACACCCAAATTAATAGGGCTTATGGGAAAAATAGGTTTGGAAGGCCAGCCAAATCCTGCGAAATCTTGTAATCAGAATAACATCAAAACAACTGTCCCACTAAAAATGTAGCAGAACACTTCTCTACGGGCATTTGCTCCTAGCACCCTAACTAGTTACTCCTTTGCAAAATGAAACCATGGAGCACTTTCTTTATCTCTGATGATATAAATCTGGAAGGGTGTTTAATTTTGAGAGCAACCATTTTCAGCCAGAAGATGAAATGAAAAACCAAAACCCGACTTGAACTCAAGCCCTCAGTCATCTGATCTCGGGCTGACCTCTTCACTATTTTTTCCCTTCAGAGAAACGTTCTTAAGAGCACACCAGCAGGTTACACTGGCCCTGGCTGGGATGTATTTTTCTATCCCCATGTTTGCATTTTTCTCTTCATTGTTTTCTTTACCTTGAATTACATTCCGGACTCTTCTCGGTATCCAGTGTTTACTCTCAGTTGATAATGTATTTCAAGTTTCATCTTTTGCGACAAGCCCATGTTGGCAACTCGTCCTTCGACATTGCTATAGAACTAATTACTAATTACATACGACAATCTTATACTCAACATACAACATCCCGTATTGTTATATCATATAGATACTGCATATCATACCTATGCATGACGTATAACTATCTATCATCTATCTATCCATGTGTCTATCATCTATTCCTGTCCTCATCTTCCATCTCCTGGTCTTGAGCTAATTCATGTCATTAAAATGGCAGAAGCATAATTGATCTAACAATGTATCCATTATTCAGTTGTATTAGTCAGGATTCTCCAGAGAATACATATCCTCTGGAGAGAATATATATCAGGAATACATATGCCTTATACGCATATGCTTTGATGGCTACAGATCGCTATTCATAGAAGTCCCACAGTGGTCTACTGCACTGTTAAGAATTTCTGTTTCTCCAGACCCTTCCCAACACAGCAAAACCTTTTACATTTTGACAAAATGAGAGTTGACAAATGATATCTTCTGGCTTTTTTGTTATAAATGAGGTAGAACATCCATTGAAGTGTTTTAAGAACCACTGGTATTTTCTTCTCTGAAGAAGTTATCCATATCTTTTGCCTATTTTCCATAATCTCACTGATAATTTTTTATGATAAGTGAGAGTTAGTTCTATAACAATGAAGAGAATAAGATAGAGTATACCCTTGTGTTTCGACTTGCAAATATTTTGCAGAATAAGCTGTTGAATTAGTCTGGTTTCACCGTAAGGACTTTAAAAAACTTCCTATGCATGTCAAAAGTTTAAATACCTTTTAATTGAAGTATTATATAAATATAGGGATCAATGAATTTTTATTAAAAGAGTAAAGTCCATCTTTGTAAACACCACCCGGAGCAAGAAACTTCTCCCTAAATAGCTGCCCCCTATGACACTTCCAGTCACTATCACTCTTTCCCCAAAGGTAAAGTCCCCAGCATACATGATTACGTCTGTTTTTAAATTTTACGTAAATTTATTGATTTCTAATATTTATAGTGTTTCTTATATATCATAAAATTATACATATATTTAAAAGTTTTATAGGTTATGTATTCTTCAGGTATTCAGCTTCCTTGCCTCAACAATATGTTTATGAGATGTACCCATGTTATTCCGTGTAGCATTAGTTCACTCTTCCTCAATTGCTGTATGCGGTGGGCTAATATATCAAAATTGTTTTCATCTGCTCAGGCTGCTATAGCAAAATATCAGAGACTGGGTGGTATATGAAAACAGAAATTTATTGAGGTGCCTGGGTGGCTCTGTCGGTTGAGCATCCGACTTTGGCTCAGGTCATGATCTCGCACTTTGTGAGTTTGAGCCCCGTGTCAGGCTCTGTATTGTCAGCTCGGAGCCTGGAGCCTGCTTCGGATTCTGTGTCTCCTTCTCTCTCTGCCTGTCCCCAACAGACTTCTTATATCCTCATATGATAGAAGGGGCTAGCAGCTCTGTGGCATTTCTTTCATAAGAACACTAATCTCTTTCATGAGGATGAGGCCTATGATCTCGTCAACTTCCAAAGGCCACACCTTTTTTAAACAATCCCACTGGGCATTAGGATTCCAAAGTATGAATGTAGGGGGCACACAAACATTCAGTCCATAGCAATAATTTATTTATGCCTCAACTGTCGGAGGACATTGAGGCTATTTCAATTTCTGGCTACTTCAAGAGTGCTGCTATATCATGTTTGTATATGTCTTTTAGAGGACATATGTATATATCACTGTGGACTATACTTAGGACTGGAATTGCCAGATGACAGCATATACATATACTCAACTTTATTAAATACTATCAACAGATTATCTGATGTGATTCTAAAAATTTTCAGTCTTATCAACAATGTATTAATTGTCATTTTAACATTAGTCATTCTGTGTAATGGTGCTTTACTATGTGTGTATATCTGTTGTATTCTCGTGCTGACTACAAAAGTTGATAATCAGCTTTTTTGACTTTTACATTTTATTATTATCTTACTTCTGCTATCTTTGGGTTTAGTATGTACTCTTTTTCTTTCTTCTTCACAAGGAAGATTGGATCATTTATTTTTAACCATTCTTTCTTACAATATGAATTTAAGGCAATAAATTTCTTCTAAGCATTGTTAGCTACATTCCCTAAGGTTTGATATTTTATTTTCCACATCATTTAGTTAAAATGTCTATTCATTTTTTTTTAATCTGTGCGTTACTTAAAAGTGCATTGTTTAATTTCCAAGCACTTGGGGGGAATTTCTAGTTTTCTCTTCTTATTAATTTCTAACTTAATTTCACTGTGGTCAAATAATGTACTTTGTCTCCAAACTTTTGAAACTTGTTGAGGTTTGCTTTATGATCCAATATGTGGTCAATTTTGGTAAACATTCCTTGTGCACTCTGTTGTCATTGGGTGAAGCATTCTTATGTCAATTAGATCAGTTGGTTAATTGCATTTGTGAAGGACATAATATAAGATGGTCTGCAATTATTTTTGCCTCTGGGTAATCAAACCCTTATGTAATTCTCTCTTATGGTGGTTCGTGGATCCTGTGACTTGCTTCTAATCAATAGAATATGATTATGTTATATAAGATTGGACTATCAGTCTTGCTAGGAGAGTTTCTCTTGCTGGTTTTGATAAAGCAAGTGGTGCGAGGGGGCGAGAGACTGAGCCTAAAAACAAGCAACTAAATGAGGGTGACACCTAGTCAACAGGTGGCAAAACACCGGCACTCTTGGTCCAGCTGGTGGCCAGAAGCAATTGTGCCAGGAAATGTGTGATCTCGAAAGCAGATCCCAGTCAAGCCTTGAGGAGAGATTGTAACTCTGGGCAATCCCTTGGTTACAGCTTTCGCAAGAGACTGTAAGGCAGAGAGGCCCCAGTGAAACCTTGCCAGGACTCTTGACCCACAGAAACTTTGAGATAATGAATTAAGTAGTTTAAGAGGTAATCTGTGATTTGTTTTTAAACAGGGACAGATAACTCATAAGTGTTGTTTATAGCGTCCATAATCCTTATTGCCCTAGCCATAGAGAAAGATATGTAAGACTACCCTGTTTTTGTGGTTTTCTCTATTTCTCCTCTTAGTTCTATAACTTTTATTTTGCTTTCTAAGTTTTGAAGCTATATTTTTGATTGTGCACAAATCTAGAATCTCTATGTTTTTCTGCAGAATTTACTCCTCTATCATTATAAACTATTCTCTTCCTTTCTAATAGTATTTCTTGTTTCGAACAGTTGTTAAAACTTTTCCTTTCTCTTGGGGCGCCTGGGTGGCTCAGTCGGTTGAGTGCCCTACTTCAGCTCAGGTCACGATCTCGCAGTCTGTGGGTTCGAGCCCTGCGTCGGGCTCTGGGCTGATGGCCCGAGCCTGGAGCCTGCTTCCGGTTCTGTGTCTCCCTCTCTCTCTGCCCCTCCCCCGTTCATGCTCTGTCTCTCTCTGTCTCAAAAATAAATAAACGTTAAAAAAAAAAATTAAAAAAAAAAACCAAAAAAAAAAAAACCAAAACTTTTCCTTTCTCTGTTTTTCACCAATCTTCCAATGATAAACTTAGCTGAGACTCTTTTTGTTTCTCTACTTATTCTCCATAAAACATATGGAATTTGTGGGTTGATATCTTTCATCACTTTTAGAATATCATTGACCATTATCTCTGTTTAGTTACTTCTGCCCCATTGGCTCTTTTCTACTTAGGATGCCCTACTTATATGCACGGTAACCATCATTTCTCACATGTCTCTAATTTTCTTTTTTTTTAATGTTTATTTATTACTGAGAGACAGAGCATGGGCATGGGAGGGGCAGAGAGAGGGAGAGACACAGAATCCGAAGCTGGCTCCAGGCTCTGAGCTGTCAGCACAGAGCCAGATGCGGGGCTTGAACTCACAAACCGTTAGATCATGACCTGAGCCGAAGTTGGATGCTTAACCAACTGAGCCACCCAGGCACCCCTCACATGCCTCTAATTTTCTTTTATGAATTTTCATAATTTTTTCTTTATGTTTCAGTCTAAATACTTTCTATTGACCTGTCTTCCAGTTCACTACCAGTAATATCTTTCAATTTATGCAATGGCTTGTTAAGACTCACAGTCGAATTCTTAATTTCATTTATTCAACACACATTAATTGAGTAGCTACTTTGTGACAGCACTGTGTTATGCCCTGAACATATATCGGTTTACAAAGAACAAAATAAAAAAACATTAAGTGACAAATATGCTTACCTTCACACAGTCTACATTTTAGTATAAGTAAGCAGAAAAAAAATCAATCAATAAGTATATTGCATAATCTGTTAGAATATGAATGTATTGTAGAGAAAATTAATGCAGAGGCTGACAGCAATAACGAATACTACAATCTTCGATAAAGTGGAAAGTGAAGAGTTGCCTGGAAAGGTGGCATTTGACCCAACACAAGAGAATCAAAAATCTTAGCCATATGAATTTTTGGAGGAATTTTATTCTAGACAGTCCTGGGGCTGGAGTATTCTTGGAAAATTTGAGAAATAGCAAAAATGCCTTGTTTGTGGAGCAAAGTGAGTGATGGGGAGAATAATCTGAGAGATCAAAGAGAAAACTAGTGAAGAGAAAGTGAAATCTTAAGGGAAGACTGTAGGATCTTTTAAGTTATTATAAAGATTTTGATTTTTGACTTGAATAGGTTGGAAAATTATTGAAGAGTTTTAGGCAGATGACTGATATGATCTGACTGACAATTTCACAGAATTATTCTGGTTTGATTGTAAATGGTGCTAACGTAGCAAAAATGGAAGCAGAAACACTAATTAGGGGGGTCAATTTTAATAATCCCCATTTGTGTCATGGTGTTTTGAATAAAGGTGGTACAGAGGTTGTAAATTATGGTGAGAACTTGTTGGATTTCGGATATACTTTGAAGGTAGAGTCAATGGTATTTAGTCTAATGCTGACTAGTTTAATAATGAAATCTTTTATATCTATGTATTTTCTACTGTGTCTGGCTTTGGCTATAACATATATGTTTTATATAAGGGATCATAAGTATTTTAATTAGTTTTATCATTGGGGCGCCTGGATGGCTCAGTCAGTTAAGCATCCGACTACAGATCACGTCATGATCTCACGGTTCGTGGGTTGGTTGGTGAGTTTGGGCCCCCTTGTGGGGCTCTGTGCTGACAGCTCAGAGCCTAGAACCTGCTTCAGGTTCTGTGTCTCCGTCTCTCTCTGCCCCTCCCCCGCTCATGTTCTTTCTCTGTCTCTCAAAAATAATAAATAAATGTTAAAAAATTAATTAGTTTTATCATAGACAAATAATTTAAGATTTTAAAATTTCTAAAGTACTGAGGTTATTTTTACACGAAACAGTATTTTACCTTGCCTAATGTTTAAATTGTATTACATTATGGTTAATAAATCAATATTGTCTTTAATAGCCCTATTATATTAGGAATTTTAAGATTGCTGTTGAGGTACAGTATAGTCATTTTTTTATTTTGTAAAATCTCATAGGCCTTTTGAAACAAATAGTATCTTTTCTTAGGCAAAAAGTTCAATAAATGTACCTATGGAATCAAATTTTAAATTTTATTCTTGAACTCCTCCTGTTTGTGTATAACCTAATTTTTATTTTATTTTATTTTATTTTACTATTTTATTTTATTTTACTTTTTTAATATTTTATTTATTTTTGAGAGAGAGAGACAGAGACACAGTGCGAGCAGGGGAGGGGCAGAGAGAGAGGGAGACACAGAATCTGAAACAGGCTCCAGGCTCTGAGCTGTCAGCACACAGCCCAACACGGGACTCAAACTCACAAACTCTGAGACATGACCTGAGCTGAAGTCTGACGCTTAACCGACTGAGCCACCCAGGCGCCCCTAACCTAATTAGCTTTTAAAAATTGGTAATCATATTATAAGCATTTCTGTATTTTTCTGAACTTATTTCACATTTTTTAAATATGTTGCAGGTACACAGATTACCCAAACTTATTTCAGGTTTTTAACATAATAGGAATGTGTAGATCACCCAACTAGCCATATCTTGATATTATGTTTATGTTTTCTTAATTTTGACCCATTTTAGGCTTAATTTTAGGATAATTTTTGACTTAAAATCTACTTTGTCTTATATTTATTTCAGATTTCATTTCACATTTGCTTGTGAAACTTTTCCCTCTTATTCACATTCAGCTCAGTGAAGATGGTTATTTAATGCTTCTTTTGGGAAAACAAATAAAGACAGATTTTTGATTAGTTTTATACATTGACGTCCTTGTATCTTACCTGGGGGAGTCTGGTCCATTTATATTATTTGCCACTTCTTTAATACTTGGAATATTGACATCTTTTCCCTGATTTTGTGCATCTTTACTTTATTTTCATTTCCATAGTTTTGCTAATATAAATATCCCTTGGTCCTTTTTTCTGTTACCATCTTAAATGTATATGTCTTACGTTCAATTTATATACCTAGTGGTCAATTTTGAATTTTCATTTTCTATGAACTGTTTATTACATCAATATCAAAGAATGAAAGAAAAGGAACTCTCTCCATTTTCTTATTTCTTTGCATATAACCTGAGTCATTTTAGACATTTAGGCATCATTATCTTAATATTATCTCTGCGTTTGGTGGTTTTCACAGATTTTTCCTTCCCATCTGTGTCTTAACACACGACAATATTCTTTCTATACTTCATTCCTTCTTTTGTAATTTATTGTTACATTTTGTATTTCCTTGAAATCATTTATTACCTTACTTTTCTCATTTTACTTCTCCAAAAATTGATTTAGTGTATTGTTTCTACCTTGTAGAGACAAAGTCTTTTTCATTTCTTTGAAGACACCAAATAAGCACATTAAAATTATTTTATCACTCTTGTACTTTCTTCTGATTTTTTAAGATGTGCTCTTTTCCTGAATCTTTAGGATATTTCTTTTTCCTTGTGTTCCAGTATCTTTTCACAGAACCCTCGGCTGCCATCATTTTTTCTAATCAACAGTCCTTGGCTAGAAAAATAAAGATATATATCTATATGGTACCTGGGATTTGCCAACAGGTAGAATATCTGGCATGTTTTTCCCCCCACCCTTTCTAGCTCATTAAAAACCTCTTTCTCTACATCTACATTTGACTATCAGATTGATGTACATAATTCCTAAGAAAATTGGTAATGCCTTCATAGCAAATTTAACGGCAAATTGTATGGCTTCTTCTTGGTTTTATTGTTTTTATAAGAAATTGATACACCCAGTTGCCTCCAGAAATAGGGGCTTATTTTAGAGATAGGTATGGCAAGGAAGGAGACAGACATCTCCTGGGATTTTAGGAAAAACCTATTATTAATGGTACTTCAAAGATCCTGGAATATAGTCCAAGAACTGAAAAGATCCAGTGTGGCAATAAGAATCAAGCTCTCTTGTTTAACTCTCACAAGCACAATTCATTAATATTTATCTTCTCAATGTTTCACATTTAAATGACTAAACCACCTCCATCAACCTCCAATTCTCTTTATCCTCTCACATCTATCAGCTGAAGGTAGATATATATGCAGTGAAGTTTACAGTTTCAGTTTCTGAGAATGCAAACATAATGATCTAGATGATTCCTATTTTTTTTTCTAGACAACACTTATGCACGAATCCATTTTCCAGTTTTCTGCCCAGCAGATAACATGAGTGCTTGTATGTTGATGAACACTTGTGATATACTTGTAGAAGAAAACCAGGGATGGAATCATGCCTTTAACGCTTAAGGAGTTTTCTTAGCAGGGAACCGTGGGTTTGGGATGGGAGTGGGAATGTGGCAGGCATTAAATTCATTGGCCAGTTCTCCCACTCCATGTGGTGCTCTTTCTGGGTTTGCATTTGTCTAGGGCTTTTTTCCTTGCGGAAATAATAAACTTAAGAATCTGTACAACTTTTCTTATGGTCCTCTACTTTCTATTGCTTTCATGGAGAGTGTTGTTTTGAAACATTTATAAATAAAGAGAAAATAGGGGCTTGAGTTATGGGTAGAAAGAATTCTAGAACGAAAGTAGATGCCATGGACATACAGTTTTCTTGTGTCATGCATTTAGGATTTATGTAAAGACAGACTAACTTAAAGGCTTTTTTCTGACTACTTGGAGGAATCAGTCCTGGGCTGATTTTATAGGTTTTATCCAAGAATTTACTTCTCTGTTTACCTCTATGAATTATGGGAATAGTAAAAGTTCTGAATGTACCTAGACAGAGGATCTTTTATTGCATTTTCTTCCTTGAGCTATTGCTCTTTTCTGATTTTTGTATACTCACAAACGTATTTTAATAGGTCATGATATTTTTATATATTATATATATTAGGAAAAGACAACTTTTTACTATTTTGAGAAACTGAAAATACTCTTGCTTAACTTTTCCCGGTCGACTTTGAATATGACAATATGCTTTTGTTTTGGGGAAAAATGATTACTCTTCTGAACTTTTGTCATACTGAAAAAAGAATACCCCATATTATTTCTTTTTACTTTCTTTATTTAAAAAAATGTTTACTTATTTTTGAGCGAGAGAGAGAGAGAGAGAGAGAGAGAGAGCAGAGAAGGGGCAGAGAGAGAGGGAAAGAGAAAATCCCAATCAGTTCCATGTTGTCTGCACAGAGCCTGACGCTGGGCTTGATCTCATAAACTGTGAGATCATGACCCGAGCTGAAATCAAGAGGAGGATGTTTAACTGACTTAGCCACCCAGGCATCTCTGGTTTCTTTTTTTTTAATTGAAGTATAATTGACATATAGCGTTGTATTAGTTTCAGGTGTACAATACAATGATTCAATAGTTTCATACATTACTCAGGGCTGATCACGATGTGTATTCTTAATCCTTTTCATCTATTCCACCCCTCCTCCACCCTTACCTCCCTCTGGTACACATCAGTTCTATTTAAGAGTCTGGAATTTGTCTATTTTTTTCATTGTTTGTTCATCTGTTTTTGTTTTTTTTTTTTTAATTCTACACATGAGTGAAATATATGGTATTTGTCTTTGTGTGACTGATTTCCCTTAGTATTATCCTTCTAGGTCCTTCTATGTTGTTGCAGATCGATGAGGAAGAAGTAAAACTTACACTATTTGAGGACATGATACTATATATAGAAAATCCTCAAGACATCACCCAAAAACTGCCAGAAGAGATAAATGAATTTAGTAAAGGTGCAAAATGCAAAATCAATATGAAGAAATCTGTTGCATTTCTATACACTAATTATGAAGGAGCAGAAAGAGAAATTAGGGAAATAATCCCATTAACAGTTGCACCAGAAATACTAAAATATCTAGGAATAAACTTAACCAAGGAGGTGAAAGACCTGTACTCTGAAAACTGTAAAACATTGATGAAATACATTGAGGACGACACTAACAAATGGAAAGATATTCCATGCTCATTGATTGGGAGAACAGATATTGTTAATATGTCTATACTACCCAAAGCAAACACAGATTCAATGCAACCCCTATCAAAATATCAACAGAATTTTTCATGGAGCTAGAACAAAAAATACTGAAATGTATGTGGATCCCACAAAACACCCTGAAGAGTCAAAGCGGTCTTGAGAAAGATGAACCAAGTTGGGGTATCACAAACGCAGTTTGCAAGATCTATTACAAAGCCGTGGTAACAGACGCTTAGGCAACTTGGATTTCTTCTTTTTGATAACATCACCTATAAAGATTTGATCAACAAATGTGATCCAAGTCACCATCCAAGCATGTTTCTCACCTCTTCCTGTTGCTTCCATTTTCAGTGCTATTCCTTTGGCTCAAGTATTCCTTATTTATTCTTAACGTTAGTAGAGGGCTCCATTCTTAACATTTGCGTTAGTTTCTTTGTGGTCTATTCGCATTTTCATGGGTACGGCATACTTCAATATAACCTGAGTTGCTTAGAACATTATATCCCGGTTCCTTAACGTGATCTTAAGGGTTTCTTTTTGCGTCTCTATTTCTTACCTTAATCCTCAAGAATAATTTGGGCAATTTCCTGAGAGGCATGATGCTCTATCATCTGTTCTTTCCGGCTAACACTCTGGAAAATTCATACTCATCATTCAAAACTCAGACCAAGTACTACTGTCTGTCACTACCTTCAGACAATTGTAATAATTTTACCTCTCCGTGTTCCTATGGCATTTTGCACATATCATACCGTATCTTAAGGGTTTTTTGATTTTCCTTTCAACATTTCTTTTTCTTGTTCTATATTTTGACATTCTTGAGGGAAAGACCTCTGTCTTATTCTTCGTGCCATGAGCAACTAATATGCTACCTGAAACACTGTGGACAAAAAAGGAGATACTTTTAATGTATAAAAATATAAATGATCTGATGCTTCTGGGTCAGTATAAATCCATCATAGCCTCAGAAAAAAATGCCCAGGGTATATCCCTCAGATAATGGGAAACAAATTCATTTTTCTATATAAAGTAAAAATAAAACTGTGTGGAGAATATTAAATATCTTGTTCCACTGAGGTATTTATGAGGTTTTTGAATTGAATTGAAATTCCTCTCTCAATATAAATCCTAGTTGCAAGTCAAGTGTTCTTAGGGGACTGATACTAGAAAAAGAAACAGAAAGAAAACCAAACATTAGGTTTTAGTCTAAGAATTTGAGTGCTTTTTAAAACCCACCAAATATAACCAGATTTATATTTATTTTTACAGAAATGTTTGCTCAGCTAATGCATTCCTAATCAAATAATGGGTGTTCCATGATGGAAATTTCAAATAAAGTTCTTAAGACTGTCAAAAAGTAAATAAGCTAACTAGAATTATATTTCTTTGTTTCCCAGTGGGCCTCATAAATACTTGGAGAAGGATATGGTGTACTTAGAAATAGACCAGATAGACACTCCAATATGAGCATAGTGAACACTTTTTTCTCCATCCTTTACCACCAGCCAATGATTTCATGCATGCCTTCTGAGATGTCTTCATTTTGTAAGAGACAGTTATCTCCATACCCTGTTAAATTTACTTCATTATTTGGTTTATTTTTTACAAACTCCATATCACCTCAAAAAAGTCTACCATTTCATTAACTAATCTAACTTGTTTTGTATAAAACTAAAATGTATTTTCCATTTCCTCATTAATTTTGTGTTCTGATGACTGCCTTAGTGTGAATAAAGGTTGATGATTTTTTTATTTGCAATGCAGAGTGCATAGGTGAACTGTGTATACCATTAAATATAATGTGAAGTCATTTTGAAGTTGATTCTGTGTTCTTTTGGTGGAAGCTTTCAAAAGCCTTTGACATGATTCATTCAACCCATAGGGGTTTTCCAACTGAATATAAAGCTTTTCAGCCTTAAGTCTTGCAACATAGGAATCACAGGAAACTTACTAAAGCAGTGTTCTTGAATGTCCAAACTTAGACACTGCAAAAAACAGTCTATTACCAATAACACATTCATGAAAAACATGAATTTATTTTCAGTTTTGTGGTTCATCAGACATTCATAATTAGGCCAAGCTTTCTGAGGCATAATTATGAAAGATTTGATTAAAATAGATTTGGAAGCAGTGAAATGGCATGGCAAAAGTTCAGATTGTCTGTGTTTACTCTTGTTTGAAATATCTCTCAATGGGAAAGATGAGAGCAACTTTTGTAGGGTTGAGAATCTACTTTGTTTGAAAAGAATTCGGTTCACACATTGTGAGACGATTTGAGAAAAATGAGATTACTGCCCTCTGAGCTCATGAAGCATTAGGACAATTGGCCATACAAGGAAATAGTCAATAGGACATAACTCATCATTAGGACCCTAGAATGCTAAAGCATGCTTGAGGCTTCATTTCTTTTTTTATACTATCCAAGACAGGAAAGTCCACACAACTCTTAAGAAACCTCTGAATTTTAAAATCACATACATGATTATATATATATATTTTAAAAACACATACATTATATATATATATATATATATATATATATATATATATATATATCTTCTTCTTCTTCTCATGCTTTCATCCCATCTATCCATTCACAATAGAGTGGCCAGAGCATTCCATTTAAACATGTCAGATCACATTACCTCTTTTCAACCCATCAGTGAATTTTCATCTTGCTCAGAGTAGAACCCTAAACCCCATTTTTCAGCCTAGTGGGCTGGATTAAGGCAGCAAACAAGGAGACATAATGAAGTACTCAGGGCCTAGCAAAACTAGAAAGCTGTCATCACCCCTAGACCTAAGTGTGTGCGTCACTTCCTCTTGTACCCCGAGTTTCATGGCATGATGGGAAGGTGGACCCAAGTGGATAATGCATGCGTAGTGGGTCATTGTTAGGGAACTCCTAGTTTGAGGACCCCAACATTATAAGCAAGCTGCTAGTAACTTTTCTCAACATGTATCCCTTAATAAAGATATTCTCTTTCTTATGTTGGATTTTGAACCCACTGTCTACTTCAGAGGAAGATACCATATCATCTTCCAAGGCTATCCGTTTAGTCTGGAACAAAAGTTGGAACAAGACAAGCAGAAAAGCAAAAGACTCATAGAGAATATTCTCCTAACGTTCTAGATACATGTCTATATTTTAAAAACACTCCTTATATGTTTTAGGATGTTAAATATTTCATAATGATACATCAAAATAAACATGAATTCTTTACATAGTTATCTCTGTTTACTGTATATGTTCATTAGAGGAAGCTTCTAGTTGTACTATTTCCTTAATATTTATTGCCTATTATATAGGTTTGATACTGACAGAAATATATTAAAATGCTTTCCTGCTCTTTTGGATTTTTAACTTTATTTTTTGTATTTCTTTAAATTTTGGCTTCAATAGCAATGCTTTTGACACATCGAAGTTTTTTTTAATTTTTATTTTGTTCTAACTAGCTGTTAAATTTGTTGTGATGCTTTCTACCCATAATATCTATAACATCCATATTACCTATCCAAAATTAGCTTATCCAAACTATCCATAATATCTAACCCAATCTGTTGTGATTCTATCCTTTTTTGTCTGAAAGATTATTTTGTCACCATTGTAATCTACACCTTCTGTGAAAATATCTGTTAGGCTCCTGGCTGTAGATAGATAGTCCACTATAACTGAATACTTGAGAAGATTTTAATAAAAAGACTAATTTACAGAGTTGTGGACCTAAGATTTGAGGAAGCAAGCAATGGATTGGTGCCGTACCCTGGGAGCGCTGGTATTTTAGTTCCACCTGTTCTGAAACCCTCCTTTTCCCCCCGCCACAGTTACGTGTATTTTAGTGGGATTGACTGAGGTGGTACAGCGAACGCATTCACAGTAGGATGCTTCTTATGAAACTGCCTTTCTACTCCATTCCATCAGGTGTCCCTTCCTCATCTCTGGTTATGTCATTGGTACAGCTGGTAGCTTATCCAGCAATTTTCAGGCACTACAACAGGCATTTGTAGACTGAACATGTCAACTTGGAATGAAATCTGAACTTCAATGTCTCTTCCAAATGAAAACTTCTAACACTACTCAATTCTGACCTGTGAGTTCTGCTAACTCAGAGAAAGGAAAGGGGAGTGCTCTGTTCTTTTACATTTTTCCCCATTTTTCCATTCTGCTTCTTCTCCACTCACTGAGGGGCTCTGAGCTCTTCCAACATCAGGGAAGTCAGGGAGGGGAGAAGGCAAAACTTATCATATTGGTCCATAGTTATAATATGGTGTTTGTGCCTTAAGGGTTCAAATGTTTCGATGCTGGCTTTTTATCGTTGCTGGCAGCTTCTAGAGGGCTCTCTTTAGTCTTTGCATGTGACTCTCTCCTTCCAATTAGCAATGGTGTCTTGAAATGTTCATGTGTTTTAAGTCTCTCTGACCAGCCAGAGAAAACTTTTCAGTTTTAAAGGATTTGCCTGGTTCAGTCAGGTCTACTGGGATAATCTCCTGAACTGAAGGTCAGATGACTTAGAACTTCAATTACACCTGCAGATTCTTTTATGGTGGTGCCAAGACTTATGTTTAATTAAATAACCAGAGGATTGGAATTTAGGGGGTTAGTTTTATAATTTTGCCTTTCAAAGCCTGTCTCTGGCCCTCCAGATCCACATCATTCCTAAATGCCACAGTTCATTGATTCCATTCTGAAGTCCTCACCATGGGCCACCTTTCTGTGTCATTTTGGCTAAGGCACTCTAGCCTAGGGACACTGAACAATGATCTAGTTGTCAATGTAAAGGTATTTTATAGGTATGATTAATAACTACAACTAGTTGAACTTACATAAAGGAGACTGTCCTTCATTACGGGTGTGGGATGACTCAATCAGTTGAAAGATTTTAAGAACAGAACTGAGGAAGAAGAAATTCCACCTGTGGATGGCAGCATAAGTGTTTCCAGCTTATTCTACCTGATGGCCTGCCATATGGATTTGGTACTTGGCTAGCCAATTCCCACAGTTGTCAATTCCATGCAATAAATCTATATGTTTTATACATATATATGCATATGTAATATATTTAAAATGTGTATGTATAAATATATATATGCATGTGTATATATACATGTTTGAATATATATCTACATATATAAATACATACATATGCATATGCATATATACATGGGTGAATGTAAATGTATAAATGTATATGTATATGTATAATGTATATATATACATGTGTAAATGTGTATATAATGTATATGTATAATATATATGAAATATGTATAACATATTTAAAATGCTATATGTTGTGTAAAATGCCATACATATATCTCTCCTATGTATCTACACTATATATCTACACTATCCATATGTGTGTGTGTGTGTGTGTGTGTGTGTGTGTATACATATATATATATATGTATATACATACACATCTCTCCTACTGGCTCTGTTACTCTAGTGGACCCTTGACTCATAGTCCATAGGGTCTTGGCCCATAACAATATCAGTTTAGTGTCCGTTTACTCAAAGTCCAAAATCTCATCTAAATATCAAAAGCCCAAAATCTCATCATTTAAATCAGGCACCAAGGAGGCTCCCAGATGTGATGACAAGACTGCTTCCTCTGTGGACCCAAGGAACTAAAGATGGAGTTATGTGCCTCCAGCACTCCCAACCCACCATGGTGTCTCAGGCTTAGCATTAACAGCCATAGACATTACACTTCAAAAAAGGGGGAAACTGGAAGTTTAAAAGGAGTCGCCAGCTTTCAGTAGTTTTGAAATTCAGTCATCCACTTGCTTTGGGCTTCAATGCCTGGGGTTAATTCTCTGTGGCTCTCAGTTTTCCCCTCCATATTCATGAAGGCTCCCCCTGCACCCCACCGCCCACTTGTTTCCACCATCCAGGTCATTCTTTCTTTCACACGGGTTTGCTGCTGAACACTTTCATTGACCTACTTCCTATAAGAAGAATATTGAGGGTCTGAAAGCCCTTTCTATATAACAAGTTTCAATTAAAACTAGAAATTCTATTTTTTTCTTTAATTGGCTCTGTAACATATTATGGTTGCCAGTTTCCTGCTGTAATTTGAACGTTTAAAAATAATTCTTTGCCTGAAGTACAAATAGATGCTTTTTTTAATCTGTGTCTGATAATAGCAAGGTGCAAAGTCTTTGTGATTGTTCCTATTGTGTTTTGTGTATGATCATTTCCCTTGTGATGTGTTGTTTCTGTGTCTAATCATTACCATTGAATATTTATTTTTATTAATGATTTGAGGCCCATGATGGCAGTATTTTCTTCCTGAGGAGACTTTAATGGACTTCCATTGGTACAGACAATCTGGAACTAGCTTAATCAAAATTCAAGATTTGAGGTTCCGTGGACAACTCATGCAAAGTCTTCTTACGATTATTTTAATCTGGGGTCACCATTGACATTTCAGGAGGTATTGACATTTAGGTCCCCATCTTATTAGTTGGGGTGAGCAAGGTCAAGACTCCCTAACTTAGACAGACTTCCTTACAACTTAGTTTTTTATGCATCCTTCTGGATTGACTATTCCCCCAAAGCAAAAAACAGCTTTCTGTGCTGGGCTTGTCTCTCTAGGACCTTTGGATATTGGCCAAGTAATTTCTCACTATTGGTAAGTTTTTTGAAGCTTTAAAAAATATTTTTTAGGGGTGCCTGGGTGGCTCAGTCGGTTAAGTTTCCTACTTCAGCTCAGGTCATGATCTTGCGGTTTGTTTTTGCTGGAAACTCCAGATGGGTCTTGACTCACAACCCTCCAGCTCAAGAGTCACATGCCCTACTGGCTGATCCAGACAGGTGCCCCTAGTTTGTTCATTTTTAAATATTTGCAGGTGCAGCATTGCAGAATGAAGAAGCTGAACTATTTACCTCTTGTTGTATTTTTTCCCCAAGATCTTCATGCAGTTACATTAGGATCAAAGCTCTCTGTATCAACTCTGTAGTGTTGGAAGCACACACATTTACATGCACACACTCTTTATAGATTAGGTTTCTTTTCCCCAAGCAAAAGCAGGCAAGTGCTACATGGACTTTAAAACTGTTTGGGTTGATCTCGTTTACTTTTATTTTTCACCGATTTCCAAAATTCTGTTGACCCTTTACTACAGTTAGGGTTTAACATTACCACAGAGGAAAAAAAAAAAGAGTTATCCACTTTAGATAGAATAATTGACATTCTTGCCTCATAACTTCAAATAACTTTCTTTCTGGTAACTTTCTAATGTGAGCATATCAATAATGAGGATCTAAACTTAATTACTAGTCTGATTTTTTTTTTTTAGTGGAAAAACTTATGTGACTTTCTACAATAGTCAGATTATCACAAAGCAGAAAATTTTGCAGATCTGTAAAATTTTATACAGCAGATTATCTCGAGGTGTCTATTTCGGCATAAGCTTCGATATCCAAAGAATGAACAGATAGAATCCCACATTTAGTTGCAAGAATAGTCCCAGCTTGAGGAAGAAAATTCCAGCTGAAGTCCATCTGGGGATGACTTTTCGGAAAAAGCCTTAATTTCAGAAATACCTCATTTTTTTTTCTGATTTCGCCCAAACCAAGTTCTCCTCTAATTATCTTCAGATAATACTGACAAACTCAGTGTTGACAATATCTTAGAAGTTCACAGAATTTTAGAACTGCCTAATTACTTCAAATACTTAAAGATTCAAGGAAATCGCACCATAATGTCAGACTAGATCATTTATTTAAAAAAAAAAAAAAAAGGGATGCTACATTCTAACACTAATGTTATAACACCAACTGGTGCTGTATAATTCATTTCAATTCTGCTACTACCTGGAGTTAGGGCAGACCTCACAATGTAAATTTGTTTTTAACATTTATTTATTTTTGAGAGACAGAGAGAGACAGAGTGTGAGTGGGGGAATGGCAGAGAGAGGAGACACAGAAACTGAAGCAGCGTCCAGGCTCGGAGCTGTCAGCACAGAGCCTGATGCGGGGTTGGAACCCATGAGTTGTGAGATCATGACCTGAGCTGAAGTTGGATGCTTAACTGACTGAGCCACCCAGGCATCCCAGACCTCACAGTTTAAGGGTTTAGTCTCACCAGACAGTTCCCACTTCAGGAACCAGTCTCAAGTGTTGGGTTTCCCAAAGGTACCCAACTTCTGTTAGACTTAGATAAAAATTTGGGGGTTTCCACAACCCCTCTTTAGGCTAGATAATTTGCTGAAGGACTCACAAATTCACAGAAAACACTATACATTTTTAAAATTTATTTTGACAGTATGAGAGAGAGAGAGAGCATGAGCTGGGGAAATGGGGAGAGAGAGAGAAAATACTTTTTTTTTTATGAGGACATTTTTTGTTGTTGGTTTTTGTTGTTGCTGTCGTGTTTTTTAGTGTTTTTTTTAGTTGTTTTTTGTTTTGTTTTGTTTTGTTTTGTTTTGTGACAGAGAGGGCATAATTGAACAAGAGTAGAGAGAGGGGAACAAAGAGAAGTGAGGCTCACCCAAAGTGGGGCTTGAGTTCACCAGATTCGAGACTTGAACTCATGAACCATGAGATCATGATCTGAGTGGAAGTCAGATGCTTAACTGATTGAACCACCCAGGTGCCCCAAGACAGGTCTGACAGGATCCCCTGTATAGGAGCTTCTGTCCCCATGGAGCTGGGGTGCATCACCCTCTCTGTCATTGATATGTTCACAAACCTCACTGCTCAGAGTTTGTATCTGGAATTACTATTACATATAATTACATATCTATTACATAGAAATGATTAATGAAATCTTTGGCCAAATAATTGAACTCAATCTCCGGCTCCTTCCTCTCCAGGGAAGTCAGGGAATGAAACCGAAAGTTCCAATCCTTTAATGAATGCTTGGTCTTCAGGCCTGGCCGACTCCTCCTCTGAAACTATTAGGTGTCCTTCATGAGTCACCTCATCAGCATTAACTCAGGTATGGTTAAAAGGGGCTTGTTATAAAAAACAAAAGAATTTCTTATCACTCAGAAATTCCAGACATTTTTAAAGCTCTGTGTCAGGAACTAAGGACTAAGACCAGATATATTCTTTATTATGGTACAGACATTTAACAAATTCTGTGATAAGCTATAAGAACAGCGTCTATGTTTTGGGAAGAACAATTAGAATCAGAGATAAGAAAAGCATAAATGTTCAATGTTAAGACAACCTGTGAAATGGGTGCACATCAGTGTAGCAAAGGACAGACACAAGGAAAATGATAGAAGAGTACTTACCAAAGATGAAAAAGCATATATATTTCTAATAAGTTCTTGTTCATGAACAAATAAATCCAAGTGATTATTGTCCCAATATATTAACAACATATCTGGTTCGGTCATAGAAATCTCACTGGAATTATTCATCTCATCAGGAAAACTTAGTTTATATAGCCTTGAAGAAAACGATTTAATTTTAAGATGAAATGAGTTTAGTTTCTCTGAATTTTTTTCTGGCAAGAACAGCTGTTCATATATATTTGCCTATTCCCCAAATTCCCCTCGCCAGTACCCCAGAGAAATCTCCTCTGTAAATTCAGTAAGAATCATATTATTGGGAAACTCACCTACTCTCATTTTATTATTTGTAAGTCACAGTCAAGCAGTGTCAGTATGTTGTTATCTGTGACCATACAATTCTACCCTGTACATAAAAAATGACAAGGGCGAGTGAGCAAAAGGTCAAGTGAGGAGCTGAGTGTTCAGTGCCATGTTCCTGGACCTGACGCTCATTTAATGTGTGATTATATATGGCAAGCATTTATCCTTGAACTCTAAATTATTCATTTGTTGAATATAATATACTTGTTAGATTCAAGAATTAATATTCTGTGGTTCTATTTCTATTGATTTCAAGCTGTAGAATAATCATCTGACCTGTGTGCATGAATACACACACCAGCACGCAAATTTGCTTTATACAAATTGGCAGTTCTTCTGACTATGATGAGGAATTGAGAAAACACATCCTTGAAAGGACTTTTTAGAAAGGATGTTCTACTTGTCATTGATTAGCATAAATATCCTTTAATAAATGCATATGTGAATATCATACATAACTTTGACAATGGGTCAGGTATTGTGTCTTATCTTCTTGACTTACTTTTTACTCCAGCCACTACTATGGCAATCAGCATTTTATCACCCCACCTGAATTGTACTTCTTGCTTCCTATGTGAAGTTCCCCTGAAGTTGTGGCAGGGAATCACACAGAAAATCACTAAAATCACGCATGCACAAACCGGTTGTGGTGGAGTCCACAGCCCATGGAGCAATCTTGAGCAATGAAGAAAGAAAGGATCAGGAAGCTAACTGCCCCTTCCTTCTATCCCTCAGGAACACAAGGCTGGGATTATTCTGTGCACTTTCTCAGAGAGACCCAGTTGGACTGAGTCTCAGTCGCCCTCCACAATGATTAGTTCAATAACGTGGACTGTATTGGACCCTCCTTCTTCCTCATTTCAACTTCTTGTTTTCCACCTCCAGTGTCCTGTGACCACTTCCCAAACAAAACACCTGCACACAAGCTAATGGCTTAGCTCTATTTTTGGTGAGGGCATACCAAGACTAGGAAAATTGGTACAAGAAATATCCTAGGAAGCAGATCTTAAGGAGGAGATTCTGGTACTGGACCACTCACTGCCTCTATGGCAGTAAGAGTCAAGTGTAAGGTTGTAAGCCAGGTGGTATTTAGAAGCATTACAGGTGCTAAAGCTCTCACTGTTTGTGGTTTAGGATGAGTTGTAGTTAGAAGTTGACCACTGACTGAACAATTGGAGTCGATGGTAAACATAGGCCAGTAGCCTTTTGTTAACAGCTTTAGAAGACGTGAAAAAACAAAATAACAGGTTTTTAGCTGGTAATCATCAACTTCAAACACGCTGTGAAAGCCAGAGGCCTCCATCTTTAAAGAGTTATTTAGCTTCTGTATCTGCAGGGAAGATTGTGCTGTAAACCAGACTTCAGATTTAAGTACGAGGGCAGCAACACTAGTAAAGAGAATAAATGTCTCAATAAATGTCTCAACGGGGTTCTGTGTGAACGTGCCAGAATGAATCAAAGAGGACACCTGACACCTAGATAGGAACATTTGGGATGATGAGCCTGAGAATCTTACGTCCTTACTTTGTACTGAAGCCTCTTTGCTAGAGAAGAATGGTGTATTCATGCTGGGAGTCCCTATAAAGAACTTCCCTGATGGGGCGTCTGGGTGGCTCAGTTGGTTAAGGGTCCAACTCTTGATTTAGGCTCAGGTCATGACGTCACAGTCATGAGATCGAGCCCCACATTGGGCTATTGGGCTGTATGCTGGGTGTGGAGCCTGCTTAAGATTCTCTCTCTCTCTCTCTCTCTCTCTCTCTCTCTCCTCTGCCCCTCCCCTGCTCATGCTCTTACTCACACACACACACACACACACACACACACTAAAATAATAGCAAATTGGCTACTATGTTCCAACATATATTAGGGAGTGAATCTTGAGGAGAAATGGAGGAATGTTGAATATAAAAATAAATAAAGAAGAATCTATTGGCATGTGACCCTGCTCTGACTTTGCTCGGCATGACTCTGAGTTTGACTTCCCAGAAAGCACACTGGAAGCTGAGTACATCATAATCCGAGATCTCCTTGAAACTTGGACGTATCACCTATCGTAAATGAGTTTGAGATACTGGAACAGTGTTGCCAAAGTATTGAGAAAAATTCAAGAAGCTCAAGAGGCAGGAATGTTTCAATGGATTTATACTGGAAGGCAAGAGAAACCACCATCTGACTATGTTCCCTTGGAGGACCTGAAGGACATGCCATCACTAAGAAACTAACGTTAAAAAGATTGGTGGTGTTTGTTCTTCATAGATTGGAGTTGCCAGTAGGAGATCCTACTATGTAACTAGGCTCCCAAATATCATGAGTGGTTCAGAAATGACAAAGGCCAGTGGTGACACCAAATTTATAGAGTCAAAGCACACATAATGAATAAAATGGCAAAGAGGTCCAAGCGGCAACCAGAATGCCTTGCTCTTCAAGGATGCATCATCATGTTTCTTTTTAGTTCATGGTGTTCCTAAGTACAAGATAGACAGCCAAATGCAGTACTGTTAGAACTTTTTAGAAGCAGAGTGGCACAGCAGAAGTGTGCTGGGCCCATAACCCAGAGGTTGATGGATCGAAATCATCCTCTGCTATAGAGCTGGGGCGCCTGGGTGGCTCAGTCGGTTGAACGTCCGACTTTGGCTTAGGTCGGGGTCTCACGGTTTGTGAGTTCGAGCCCCAGGTTGAGCCCATGTCATGCCCCACGTTGGGCTCTGTGCTCACAGCTCAGAGCCTGGAGCCTGCTTCGGATTCTGTGTGTGTGTCTCTGTCTCTGCCCCTCCCCTGCCCATGCTCTCTCTCTCTCTCACTCTCTCTCTCTCTCTCTCTCAAAAATAAATAAACGTTAATTTTTTTAAAAAAAAAGAAGAACTTTTTGGGATGCCTGGGTGGCTCAGTCGGTTAAGCGATCGACTTCAGCTCATGTCATGATCTCACAGTCCATGAGTTTGAGCCCCGTGTCGGGCTCTGTGCTGATAGCTCAGAGCCTGGAGCCTGCTTCAGATTCTGTGTCTCCCTCTCTCTCTGACTCTCCCTCGTTCATGCTCTGTCTCTCTCTGTCTCAAAAATAAATAAAAACATTAAAAAAATTTTTTTAAATAAAAAAAATAAAAAAGAAGAACTTTTTAATCCTCCACCATCCCTTTCCCCCACCAAAAAAACATGAAAACAAACAAACAATCTAACAAAAAACAGGAACTGACAAGCAAAAGACTGAAATCAGCTGATGTGGTGTAAAATTGAACACATTTCCCTAATTTTGAGATCTAAACGATTTTATTAATGCCCAAAACTCATTGAAAAAAACCTGACACCGGGGAAGTAGAACTTTCTAAACCAACTTGAAATACAACTCTCCAGACCATCTTCAGTTAGAACTCTTAAAGCAGAACTCTTCAAACCATCCCAAGGGGACAGTAGCCATGCAGCTGTGCCCTGGGAAAATGGGAAAGCACAGATCTTCCTACCTCTGTTGGAAGCAGAGTATGAGTTGACTCTCAAGAGTGCATCTGAGTTACCACAATGCTTCCCCAGTTAGAATGGGGAGCATGGAGGCCAGGTGATAAGTAGCGACCTGGCCCGTCTGTCTCACTGTGAGGCTATTTGTGTATAACAGTCCTTCCCAAATCTTGCTACTTATGAAAGTCATTTGGGGGAGCTTTCAAAAATTTTGACATCTCCCACCAGCTAGATCCTCCAACTAGCATGAAAGCCAGAGTAGCCTTTGAAAATTTCCCCATGATTATTTCTTTGGTGCCTGAGACTATAATAGGATAGATACACTAAGAAGCTAGCAGAACCCTCATGCTTCTCTGAATTACAAACATAGGAGCCATGATGATAGAAAGAAGGGCCAAGCAGAAGCCTTTGATGTTAATCTCCCCATGCGATGGGGAGTAAAACTGGCACATACTTTGAATGACCTAGTAAGACTCATGTGTGCCACAGGGTGGGGACAAAACAGAAAAAGTTTCAGCGTTTGCAATATCACTGTGTATTAGAGATAAATGGTGTATGGACTGGATGTATGTGTCTCCCCAAAATTCAGATGTTGAAGCTCCTAATGCTCAGTGTGGCCAGATTTGGAAAAGAAGGAACTAAAGTTAAATGAGGTCAGAGGACGAGGGCCCGGATCTGAGAAGATGAGTGTTTTTATAGGAAGAGACACCAGAGAGACTGTTTCTCTCCCTCCCTCCTCCACACGCAAGGATGAGAAAAGTCCAGGTAAGGACATGGTGGGAAGGCAGCTGTTAGCAAGCCAGGAAGAGAGTTCTCACCCAAAACCAAAATGGCCAGGATGTGGACTTGCTCATAGACACCCTGCTTCCAGAACTGTGAAAAAAATTCTATTGTTTAAACCACAGAGTCTATTGTATTTTGTGATGGCAGCCCCAGCAGACTATATAAATAGTCTGGAAGGTATGCTAAGAAATCCCCTTCAAGGTAAAGGAACAATCGTTACCCCTTGTACTCATCACTAAGAAAAAGGCACAGCTCTCAGTGGAAGAATCTTTGAATTTTTTAAGCCTTTTATTGAAGTATACTATGCATATAGAAAAGACACATCGTTAGTGAAAAACGGTCTCTGGTATGCTCCTATGTTCTAGCAGACACTAAGTATTTCACCATGGGGCATCAGTTAACTGTGCGATCAGAACTGGCTTGCCATCGTGAGTTGGGTATTATTCTATTCACTAAGTCACGAATTCATTGTACATTGGAAATAGTGTATTCGGGATGAGGCTGGAATAGATTCAGAAAGGTAAAGAAAATCACGAGTGTGGGGGTACAGACTCCCACAGCATCTGTCTTTTCTAAATGATGCCTTTTGGTCAATTCAGACTTATTCACCCACTTGAAAATATTGACCAAGAAAGAAAAAACCTCAGGCCTGTTTCGAGAATAGGCCAGCTTGATATATGCACACTTTTCTAAAAAGGATTACTGCTGCGTGCTGCCCCACTTGGGATAGTCCTAACGGACGAAGGAGAAAGGAAATACTCCCAGTGAGCAGAGGTGCAAGAAATGTGGCTTTTTCAGTTTGAATGGATATATGTGTGTGTGTGTGTATATATATATATATATATATATCTATATATATATATATCTATATATATATCTGTACTTTGGGCAGCACAAAGGTCTTGGCCGGTTGATCGTGGAATTGGAAAGAGTAAGATTGGAAGAGTAGAAATAAAGAAGTTGAGGGAAGTCATGTGGCTAAACCCATAGGAGTCATCCGAAGCCAATTCTGTCTCATTATAGCCTCTAAAAGAATTTAAAAAGAGGAAGCACTCAACACAACATACGATGTCAGCCACTGCCGTGCTAAAACAAAACGCTCCTGAACCAAGCAACCATGGAGGCAAGTGGGGACATTATATATGCACAAAATATCATGGATGTCCTCTTGCCAATCGTGATCTAGCTCAATCCACAGCTGAATGACAAACCTGCTGACAGAGTCTGATGGTAAGCCTTCCGAATGATAGCATCCCTTGGAAAGAAGATGGGGTTACTTGATGGAGTTTGATATAGGGGGGCCCTACCACCCTGAGAGGGAAGTGAATTATTCTAACCAGAATTTATAGCATTTCTGAATATGGGATTGCCTTACTATCCATGGGCTTACAAAATGCCTCATTTCCCAGCATGCTATCCCCTGCACCCTCATCTTAAAAAAGAGGATGCATTCTTTAAGAACCACTTTGTTAGCCATTACACGGTCCCTGCTGGCCCTACCACATAATACATCACTTGGAAGCAGCCTGTCTAATAGAATAGTGGAAGGGCCAATTAAAGGCTTAGCTGAGATGTCTTCTCAGAGCCAAACTCTGGGATCTGGGTGTGATTTTCCAGGAGGGGTATGCATGTTGAGCTCACAGTGGATACATGGTACTGATTGCCAGATGATGCCAACCTCAAATAAATAGGCGCTGGAACCAAAGAGAGAAACAGATTAGCCTTTCTTACCATTATTTTCAATAAGCTCAGTTGTAGAACCTGATTTCCCATCTCTGGACATGTAGATTTTGCTAGACCACATGTTCTAGTCTCCAGGGGAATTACCTCCACTAAGGCCCACGGCATGGCTTTCAGTGGACTTAAAGCTATCTTACCACCCAGTCATTTTGGGCTCCTCATGCCCCTGAGTCAACAGGCAAAGAGACTTACTAGACTATGAAGGGTAACTGACCCTAACTACCACAAAGAACTACGGTTGCTGCTACGAAATGCGGACAGCAAAGAGCGCATCCAGGACCTGAGAGATTCACGGAGGGAGTTTGGACACTAGGTGCCCAGTGATAATTGAGCACAGGCAATTGCAGACATCATCATAACAAATAAAAAAATACATAAAAGTAAGTAAGGGATCAGTCCCTCAAGGATTAAAGACCGGGTCATGCCACCGGGCAAGCATCCTAAACCAGGTGAAAACTGAGTGAGGGTAAGGAGAGTCAGATGGTATAGGAAAGGCAGGATGCATATAAGTTACTATCTCAGGAATGTGGCAGCTGAAAGCCATTTGCAGAAATTACAATCTACCACCACACGAACAGGGAAGGCTTTGACTTAATGAAGGACCCAAGAAACTCTGAATTGTGTATTGCCTCAGCTGCCCTGTGTCCTTCTAGCTTCCTCCCTTGGGGCTGCTCTGAAGCCAAGGTTGGGAATGCTGTGGAAACCCACTCAGAATCCACCCCCCAGGTGAATACTGGAGACATGGACTGTAAATAACTCATGGCAACTCTTAGCAGTAGAGGGTAGGAGACAGTGAATACATACTCCCCACTCCGTCCTCAGAAGGCACATTCTATCTAGCTTCTCAAAAGGTCCTGATGGGATTGAGGCCCCCAGCAGCCCCCCCCCAACCCCCCCACCCCACCCCCTGCAACATAGCATAACCACAGAGTTGGTTTTCTTTTTACTCAGGTATGGTGAGGCCAACAGATCAGGAGAGGACTACTATTGAAAAGATCATTTGTTACAGTTCCCCTGCCATGCAGGGCCACACAGGGCAATGCCAAGGTGGGTCAAGAGGCCAGAGCCAGAGAGATGGGGAACGTGGGTATGGGCCTTTATTGTGGTGTTTGCAGCAAGAAATGGGAGAGAGAGGGTAGGTGGGCTAAGCAGGGCGGCCAGTTTGAATTCTTTTAGCAGGTTCCAGGTTGGGGGATCCGGTAGTTTCCTGATACCTAGTCCTGGACCAGGGGAATAGTCACTTAGAGTGCAAGAGCCTGATGCAGGGAACTGTTTGGGGGACATGGATGGTTTGCATGTGAAAAGCATGCTCCCAGGAGACTACTAGCTCTAGGAATTGGCTCATCCTGGGAGTTGAAGTCCCTCCACGGTCAGCCCAGATATGAAGACATCAGAAATACAGAAAGTAAAAAGGCATGTTTAATATACCTTTGCATCTGACTTCCTCCTTCCTTCCCTGCTATACTCTTCCCAGTTTTCACTCTGTTCTCTAAAATCACAAATAAATTACCATTATGCAGATTATAATCTTATGCATTGCACTCATAAAGGGAGTTAATGGAAAGGGAAAGGGGTGAGTGGCAGGGAGGGCAGACAAAAAAGATACATTCAGGGGCTCCTGGGGGGCTCAGTTGGTTAAGCTTCTGATTCGATCCTTGAGCCCCCAGTTGGACTCTGTTCTGGGCATGGAGACTGCTTAACATTCTCTCTCTCTGTCTCTCTCTCTCTCTCTCTCTCTCTCTCCCCCATCCCTCCCATATTCATGCACAGGTACACATGCTCTCTTTCTCTCTCTCTAGAAAAAAAAAAAGATTCATTCCAGCCCACTCCTTCTCCTTTAGATTTCACTGAAATGCCTTAGATTTTGACCCTATGCCTATTCAACAGATTCACTCTCTGTGACTATATGGTCTGCATGTTGCATCTCTAAACAGAAATGATTTCTGGAAATAAAGATGCCGTGTTGAGAAAAAAGCAGGACTCACCTGCTTAAAGACATTAAAGAGTTATATCTTTTTGCTTATTTTTAGTTATTTAAAAAGAATTTGGGGCACCTGAGTGGCTCAGTCAGTTAAATGTCCAACTCTTGATTTTGATTCAGGTCGTGATCTTATGGTTCATGAGATAGAGCCCCGTGTGAGGCTCAGTGCTGACAGAATGGAGCCTGCTTGAGATTCCCTCCCTCTCCCTTTCTCTTGCTGCTCTCTCTCTCTAAAAATGAATGAATACATATACTTATAAGAACAATTAAAAATAAATAAAAATTGGCAATCGGAGCCTCTCCTTGATGATTAGTAAATTTAAATGTAAAAGCCTGTGTTGTATTTCACAAGGAAAATGGGAGCTAAATCACACAGAGAGTTTTATTAAAGAATAGGAAATGGCATGAAAGGCAGTCATCAAGAATGTAAGCAAATAAACCTGGCATTCTCTCGGACATCCCCCCTAAGTGCTGTGCCATTTGTCTGCATCAAAATCCAAAGGAACTGCTTGGGTCTCTGAGCATTGGTGACCTCTGTGGGCATATATGAGTGCTACTCCACTGTGGCTCCTTCCTCAAGACCCTGGGATGGCAATCCCACTAGAACAAGGAAAACGCAGTCTCCATTTTACATTGTCCAATGTTGGGGATTGTATAAACCAGGGATTCCTAGTCCCCCTGGAGCACAGCTTGGTTCTCTGTCTTCTGGGCACACGTCCTTCGGTAGCGTTTTCATAAACTGGCCTCAACAGTAGAAAACAGACTAAGACTGCCTTCAAGAAGCCCATTACAGTTGTCAAATCACTGTGTTGTACACCTGAAACTCACGTGTGATGAACTTTGTGTGTCAAATACAGTTCAATTTTTTTTAATCCCAATACGTAGCACTTTTTGAAATTACTGGCAAAGTTGAAGAATTAAATATAAAGAAATGTTAAATTGTTTTGCTGGCTTAAACAAACGGGGAGGCGGGAGTTGGGGAGAAAAGATCTCCACTAGATTAACTACCTCGTATTTCAAAATGTGAAATTCCTTGGCATGAGTCATAAATTTTCCCTTTTCTGAGATCTCCCTGTGTACTTTCTGAAGGGGCTGAATTTGGAAATCCAAATACAGCAGGGACTAAATTATTTAGAAATTACCCTGAATACCAGATTAGCGAGATTATCTAAAAATAACTGAGGTAATGTAATGCAGAAGGTACCTAATGACCTGTAAATGCAGGTTCTTCTACAGCGGTCCCTTTAGGGAGTAGTTAATGTTTCTCAAATGGCTTTGGTGGGAACTGGATGGTTCAGAGGAATTGGTAATAAGAGATGATACAGTGATTTTGCCATTATGTCTTGACTTGAGCAACATACAAACAAACCATCTTTCCAAACAAATACATTCATAAATGCTTCAGGAATGTCTCGAATGCTGATAACAGCTGAGAAATCCGCACTTTCGATCAGACTCCACAGGCTCACTTGTCAGAATCCATTTTGTAGAGCAGACAGCATGATCCTTTGCTTCTCCCCAGCAGTAGGCTAGGCTATCACTCTATTGTAAAACTTCCATTGCAAAGAAAAGTTAATCAGAACTTCTCTCTTCATTTGTCCCTATTTCAATTGGCCTTTATATAGGTAATCAAGTAATTTAGAGAGAGAGCACAGAGAATGGAAGACAAGAGGATAAGGAAGCATTTACTATCAGGGGCAGTGAGATAAGCACAGGGGGCGAGAAAAATAGAGCTGAAAGAGAATTTATAATTACCTATAGCCAGCTTCTTTATCTCATAGATGTGCAAAATGAAACAAGATGGGTTCAATTGACTTGTTCTAGGCCTTAAGATACACCACAGGCCCAGGTCTTGCCCCCTTGTCTGTCAAAGGCTTTTTCCTCTGCCACACATTCCCTCAAAAAGCATCAGAAACAGGTCATAGGGTGTTGCTGCAAATAATTTATTTATTATTTATTATTACGGGATGCAATAATAGCAGACAGACGAATCACGACAAACCAGGTGCTTACCCAAGGTGTCTTTAAAAATGGGTCAAGGTGGCTCCGTTGTTTGTACCCATTACTATACGACACGAATCAAGAAGTGAAAAATTACAGGTAAGTAACATAACTGTCTCAATGCTTTTTATTTAATCCCACACTATACAGAAAAGAAAATGAGGAAAATAGGAAAATAGCAATTCTACCCAATCATTTGATTACACTTACTCATCAAACTAGCTACTCTGACAATTTATAATTGCAGAAGTTTTTTTCAATGCTTATTTATTTTGAGAGAGAGAGAGAGAGAGAGAGAGAGAGAGTAAGAGAGGGATGGAGAGAAAAGAGAGTGGGAGAGGCAGAATCACAAGCAGGCTCCATACTGTCATCCTGGAGCCAGATGTGGGGCTTGATCTCAAGAACCGTGAGATCACGACCTGAGCTGAAACCAAGAGTCTGATGTTTAACCAACGGAGCCACCCAGGCACCCCTATAATTGCAGAAGTTTTAAGGGATCTATCTGCAAATATCATCAGACAGGCAAATAGTACCTGTGAATGCAACCAAAGCAAAATGTCCATGTACGTGAGTAGGAGGGAAAGCCATTACTCTTCCAAAGAAATAGTCCTGAAATTATTCCTAGTCCCACACAGGAGAAAGGATGCTGTCTTTGTAATCAGATGGGGCTGAAGCTGCTCCCTGTCCAGATATGCACCTCATCTCGTTCGACTTCAGCAAACTCTGGTACAACATGAAACTAATAATATCAGTCTACATCCCATCAGGATTAAACAGGTCAAGTCAGTGACATAAAATAAATGCTCAATAAACATCAATTATTACCATATTCACGTGCTATCAAGAAGAAAAACAAATATGTATGAAGAATTGTATAACATATCCCTAGGAACCCACTACTCAGCTTCAATAATTAAAAACTTATGGGCAATCTTGTTTCATCCAAAGCTGTGTCCTTTTCCATCCCTGTATTATTTGGAAGCAAATCCCAGATATCATTTTTCATCTCTAAGTAGTTCAACAATTATATACAAAAGATAATGATTCTTTTATAATATAACCATAAACCGTTATCACACCCCCAAAATGGTAATAATTCTTATTATCAAGTATCTAGTCAGAATTCACATTTTCAACCAGTCTTGTAAGTATTTTATTTTATTTTATTTTTATGTTTTATTTATTTTTGACAGAAAGAGAGAGCATGAGCGGGGGAGGGGCTGAGAGAGAGGGAGACACAGAATCTGAAGCAGGCTCCAGGCTCTGAGCTGTCAGCACGGAGCCTGACACAGGGCTTGAACCCACAGACCGTGAGATCATGACCTGAGCTGAAGTCGGATGCTCAACTGACTGAGCCACCCAGGTGCCCCTCAACCAGTCTTGTGAGTATTAATGTGGTTTTTCTCCCAGCGTATTTGATCCAGGATGTAATAAGATTGGTTAATATGTAAATGCTGTCACTAAACTGATGAAGGTTGCTGTCATTGATTGGTATAATTTGGGGATGAAAATAACCTCTCTAAATAATACTAACCTACTGCTACAGGTGTTTAAAGAAAGTACAAGAATTGGGGAGCCTGGGTGGCTCAGTAGGTTGAGCGTCCAACTCCTGATTTTGGCTCTGGTCATAATCTCACAGGTCGTGAGATTGAGCCCTGCATCAGGCTCTGCGCTGACAGTGTGGAGCCTGCTTGGGATTCTCTCTCTCTCTGCCCTTCCCACATTCTCACTTTCTCTCTGTCTCTTACTCTCTCAATAAGTAAACATTTTTTTTTTTAAAGGGAGGTACAAGAATATAACAGATGACTCATAGATTAGATCATGTCTCTTCTTTCTCTTCCACTCACTTGAAAGGAATAATTAACTTAATTATCCTGGCGAAAGTTCCCATCATTGACCCGTGCCAGACTCACCCTCTTCTTTCTCTTAGTTTGATTTTGTGAGCAGGCACTGTAGGGTCACCAAGACAGTAGGAAAGCTGAGTGAGGAGATCTAAGTACAAGAAGGGTATGAGTCCGGGGGTTGGTGGTGCTGGCATTTTGAAGGAGCCTACCGGGTTGGTTTGGTGCTCATATTTAGGGGGTCTATATATGGAAGCATCACATATTTTCCTCCTATAACTGTATTCAGCAACAACTGAGTTCCCTCTAATAGTGTTTCCCAGTCTAATTTTCTCTGGAGACATAATTATTCATAAAGAGCAGCTAAACAAGGAAATGGCCCATTTCCTGCTCTTGGGTTTGGGGAGCAGAATACTATAATGGACTAGTAGCTGGAGAGAAAGTCAAAGGCAGAGAGGATAGTGAGGATGATACGCAAACTCACGAACACGCAATCAATGAAGCTGGTAGAGGCAACTTCTTTTCTTCTATTTTCTTTCCCCCATCAACCTCCAAATAAAGGTGGCCTGTTTGTGGGTAATAATGCCGTTGTATATATATCCTTGTTTTCAGCCGGAGATGAGTGAGGCGACACGTAAGGGGGTAAGAGACAGGACATACCTCCAGCCGTAGCAGCTTTCCAAAGGCAACTGTGTCAAAGGTGACATGGTTGAAAGGACCAAGAAATTTGCCAGAGATTGAACTAAAGAAACCGATGGATGCAAAAACGACATACAAGGCATGCCTTTGTAACTTCTACTGTCTTCTACAAGTCGTTAATCTGATCTTGTCGACCAATAGGATTCTTAAATATTTGTAATATATCACGGATTAGAACTTCAGTCCCTATTGAATAACAAGCATTAGATGTGTTTAAATAAGTTAAACCACCATGCAATTATGTTCCAGTTTCACTGAAGTTGATCCAGACCCAGTTGAATTAGGCTATAAATAAGGCATTATTTAGGTCACGCAATTGTTCAAACAAAGCCTGCAAAGGGTGGTTGCTCTCTTAAATATTGTGGTAACTGCAATAAATTATACGTTTGAAAGGGACGTGAATCTACTTTGGAGACAAATTTATGACCATACAATAATGTAATCATGGGCTTAAATAAAAATAAGGGGGGGGGGGTATCAAATCTGAGGAAAGTCTTATTGGAATAAAGATTTTCTCTTTGTTGAGCATATAGAGCAGTTTCTGGTGTGCGATGCTTAATAAACATGTGGTTATGAATGTATGAAGTAATAAAGCCATGATCTTGCCCGACCAAGATGGATTTGCACCAAGCGAGTGGCACAAATGGCCATCCCATTTGGCAAGACAGAACTGGTAAGTCGACTGTAAAGCCTCCTCTTTCTCTCGATATCCCATTTATCTCCAGGTTCTGTGGTGTAGGCATCCTGTGTGCCTCTCAATTAATGCTTTTCTTCCTTCCACTGTTCCATCCTGTCCAAGCTGCCAGACTCACCACACTGCTCTGCTAGCCCAGCCACATAGATTCTCTACCCTTCTGTGGAGAGAGCTTTTAAAAATGTATCTGGACAGGCACCTGGGTGGCTCAGTGAGTTAAGCGTCCAACTCTTGGTTTTGGCTCAGGTCAAGATCTCATGGTTTTGTGAGTTCGACCCCACGTCAGGCTCTGCACTGACAGGGCAGAGCCTGCTTGGGATTCTCTCTCTCTCTCTCCCTCTCTCTCTGCCCCTTCCCTACTCACACTGTCTCTGTCTCTCTCAGGAGAGACAAAATAACTGTATAAAATAAATAAACTTTAAAAAATTAAAAATAAATTAAAAAACTAAAAATGTATCTCAGGGTGCCTGGGTAGCTCAGTCGGTTAAGTGTCACACTCTTGGTTTTCGGCCCAGGTTATGATCTTCTGGTTCATGAGTTCGAGCCTCACTTTGGTCTCTGGGGCTCTGCATTGACAGTGCGGAGCCTGCTTGGGATTCTCTCTCTCCCTCCCTCTCTCTCTGCCCCTCCCTGCTTGCATTCTCTCTCTCTCTCTCAAAATAAATGAATAAACTTAATTTTTTTTAAGTCTATCTCTAAATGTATATCACCCACTCACATTTCTTCCTTCCCCTTAAACCTTTTAAAGGCTTCCAATTAGTCTTAAGATTAAAGACCTACATACTTCAAATGACCCACAAGACATTTCCTGTGTTCAGCCAAGCCTTTGCCATGCAACCTCTCCCCTACCCAGAGCACCACACTGCTAGCCACCCCCCCTTTTTTTTAAGCTTATGTATTTATTTGAGAGAGATAGAGACAGTGCAAGTGAGGGAGGGGCAGAGAGGGAGAGAGAGGGAGAGTGAGAGAGGGAGAAAGAGAGAATCCCAAGCAAGCTCCGAGCTGCCAGCGCAGAGCCGGACTCGGGGCTCAAACTCATGAAACCATGAGATCATGACCTGATCCAAAACCAAGAGTCAGAGGCTTCACCGACTGAGCCACCCAGGTGCCCCCTCATCACGAGGCCTTTGAATATACTGCTGCTTTAGCTCCACTTTCCCTCCTGCTTTTGTCAAGCTAGTGTTTATTCAGTTCATACTTCAGATCTCAGCTGAAACCTGAACTTTTTCAGGGATGCTTTCTCTAATCCCCCAGAATAGATAATTCCCTACTGTTTATAAATTCTGGCAATACCAAATAACTTATCATTGTAGCACCTGGAACCATTTATATTTATTTGCATGATTATTTCATTAAAGGCTGACCCCATCAGGAGATTCTCCCTGCAGGGAAGGTAGAAAGTGTATCTTTTTTTTTTTTCTAGCTTTATATCACAACACCTCAAAAAAGTAACTGATACATAATTAAGGGCTTAGATGGATGCATCCCTTCCTATAGTGCGCATAAGTGAACACATCGCTATTTCCTCTAGGATATTAAGGGGAATATTATAGATACAGCAAAGCCTCTACGGTTTACTAAGGTGTTTCCATGATTTATCCGAAGCAAACATATATAAAACAATTCAATCAGCTATGATTTATATAGAACCTCTATTTGTGCTCAGTATTATGACAAACTTTTTCTTTTTCTTTTTCTTTTTTTTTTTTTTTTTAATTTGAGGTATGTTTTAGATCAAGCAAAATCCACTCTTGACTGTGTGAAGTTCAAAAAGTTTTGGCAACATATGTGATCATGTAATCCGCTCCATCGCCCCAGAATACCATCCCGACCCATGCCTGGTCATTTGTGGCTGCCTCAACACCAGTAGCCCGTGGCTACCACTGATTTGTTTCCGCTCCTTTTAAGTTTGCTTTTTCCCCAAGGTCATATAAGATGTGACAGTATATGGTCTTTTATATCTGCCTTTTTTCACTTAAAATAATGCATTTTAGCTTCATCTATCTTGTCGCATCTGTCAAGAGTTCTTTCCTTTCCATTGCCCAGTTTCATTTAATTATATGATATATTACAGTTTTTTTCTCCATTCCTAAATTGAGTGACATAGTGACCCGTAGTACTTTGTGGGAATTATGAATGAAATCGGTCTAAACATTCGCTAACGAGTTATTGTGTGAACATAGGTTATCAGTTCACTTGGATAAATACCTAAAAATGTGATTGCCAGCTATTTCGAAAAGTCTATGTTAAGTTTACCAGAAACTGCCACAGAAATTTCTGAAATGTTTGTAATACTTTTTTTTTTTAATTCCAAATATATGAGTTTCAGTGGATCCACACCCTTGGCCACACTTTGTGTTATCTATCTTTTAATTTTAACTATTCTCCTGGGTGCATCGTGGTATCTCATTATGGCTTTAATTTGAATTTCTAAAGTAACAAATGATATTAAGCATCTTTTATGTACTTATTTACCATCCTATATGCAACTGATCAAGTCTTTTGTACAGTTTTTACTGCATTGTCTGGTTTTGTTTTTTGTTTTTTTTTTTTTTAATTACTGAGTTGCCAGAATTTCGTATATAGTCTAAATAAAAAGTTCTTTATCCGGTTCCTAATTTGCAAACACTTTCTCTCAGTATCTGCTTGTCTTCTCATTATCTTTACAGTAGTTTTGAAAAGCAGAACTTTTTAATTTTGATAAAACTAATTTATCAAACTTTTAACAGGTCATGCTTGTGGTGTCATATGTAATCACAAAGATATTCTCCAATGCTTTCTCCTACAAGTTCTATAGTTGTACAGTTTACAAATAGGTCTTTATCCAATCTTTATTTAATTTTTGTATAAGTTTTGAGAAATGTGTGGCAATTCTCTGTCTTTTTTCCCCCTGTGATTCCAGGTTTCTGGTGGATTTTAAAATGCTGTGATTTTTAAAATTTTCTGTCTTATAATCTTGAGAGCAAAGCTTTTCCAGCTTTCTGCATCATAAGGAGAAGCAGGAAGCCCCCAACATGTTCTAGCAAGTATGATATTTATATCTATATCTATATCTATCTATCTATCTATCTATCTATCTATCATTTTTCATTCAATCTGTCATCTATCTACCTATCATCTATCTACATATCATCTATCTATCTATCCATCTATCATCTATTATCTATCTATCTGTCATCTATCATCATCTATCATCTATCTATCTACCTATCTATCTATCATCTATCTAAATAATATCAGAAAGCTCTATAATCAATAGTAAATATAAGTTACTGACTTATAAAGAAGATAGAAATACAAAATTTAAGAATCAGGGAAAGGTTGGGTAGGACTATTTTTTAAAAGAGCTACTCATTGGGGCGCCTGGGTGGCTCAGTCGGTTGGATGTCTGACTTTGGCCTAGGTCGTAATCTCATGGTTCTTGAGTTCGAGTCCTGCGTCTGGCTCTTTGCTGACAGCTCAGAGCCTGGAGCCTGCTTCAGATTCTGTGTCTCCCTCTCTCTCTCTGCCCCTCCCCTACTCACGCTCAGTCTCTCTCTCTCAAAAATAAAATAAACATTAAAAAAAACATAACAGAGCTACACGTTATTTAGGGAGGATCGGAGAATCCACATAATGTAAATGTATGAACGATTTAAGTTCATCTCCTCAAGAGCAGGCATATTTTCTTAAACATAGAACACATGGTAGTCTGCAGTTTTACCGATAGTTTGTTAGTTTCAAGTCCGTAAGCATGTATGAGAATTGTAGCTAGCAACATTTTGTTAAAGTAGGCCACACATGGTTCTCCTTTCTTGGCCTTCAAAATAAAAGCAGTAGTGGAAGAATAAATAGGAAGACAGTGTGAATAAGATAGAACGAAAGGATTGTCATCCTCACAAGTGTTGCTTAATGAAGACTATGGCAGACATCAAGCTGGACCACTAAATGCAATTTTAGAAAGGGAATCTCACTAAGAAATATTGCCACAGTTACTCAACTGCAGAAATTATAGACAGAATTTCTAAACATTCCAATGTTGGATTCAAAATAACAACAGTTGTTATGATAAGCAAACCTCTTGGTCTTTGTTAAAGGGTTTCAAAGTCCTGCATCAAGAATGGACTGTAATTCATCATTCAGTTCTAGCAACACAAAGAATTTGGAAGAGATTGAGAGAGAAAGCTTGCAAGCGAGCATCTAACTTTCTATTCCTAGGAGTAAGGAGCCAGTTATCAGAAATTTCATATTGGTAAAATCTTCACTTCACTATAGGTCAATACAGAAGAAAGAAAACATTTTTCTACAAAGGTCTGTGCTTCTGTCAGATGGCAGCACATTAAATTGTTTGAAAAATCCACATCCTGGCATGTGAGTATTTCTCAAAGCTAACTATTCATAAAATGTTGACATATCATTACTGTAACTGTCAACAGACGCGGATACTGGTATGATCACATGAAATTCTATTCTCGAGGAGACCAGAAATCACAAGACTACACTGAGAATTTTTAGAATACTGATACTCAAAACAAGGAAACGGTCAGATTTATCTGAATGTATAAGAAATATGATTAAAAAGAACAGTTTCAAAATAAGAAATTCTGAAATAGTCACTAAGCCAGAGATTTAAGTAACATCACAAGTCATTAGAGAGACCTATTAATTACATTTGAAACAGCAAAGCATACAGCTCGGCAGGTCATTATACATGGAAAAATTCATTTTTGAGTACGAAAAGCTTTTATAAACCTTGCCTGCATTAACCATGGTTCAAATCAGTGATACACTTTGATGCCTTTGGAATATGAAGCTTTATTCAATTTTTTTTATGCCACATTGAAGTGGAGGTTTTGGTATTTGTTTTCAGGCATTCTCAGGGTAATTTAATTTGAGGAAGAGTATAAACTATAGAAATGGAATTCCCCTAGGTAAAGATTAAGGAAAAAATATGTTTAACAAATTTTGGGGTGTTTTCTCAATCATCTTCAAATTGTTTATAGACCAATAAAACTATCAGATCTTTAAACAATAAATTCATGGGGCGCCTGGGTGGTTCAGTCGGTTAAGCGTCCGACTTCGGCTCAGGTCACGATCTCGCAGTCCGTGAGTTCGAGCCCCACGTCGGGCTCTGGGCTGACGGCTCAGAGCCTGGAGCCTGTTTCAGATTCTGTGTCTCCCTCTCTCTCTGACCCTCCCCCGTTCATGCTCTGCCTCTCTCTGTCTCAAAAATAAATAAACGTTAAAAAAAATTAAAAAATAAATAAATTCAACAATGTTCTTCCAAAATCTGTCCTATTCTCTCTTTTGGTAGTTTATACATCATCAATATTAATTAGAGCCACCATTTACTGAGTGCTTATTTGTTGACAAGGGGAGTAATTGGGGTTTTGCCTATGTTATTTCATGATCAGTAATGTACAACTAGGTTAGTTCTGTTATTTCCCAAATAGGGCAGAAATTCAAAAGGGCGCTAGAGAGAATGTACGACATTATTAGTCAACTCAGATGTTGTTGATTCCAGTGAGCAAGCTTTCTGGATCCCTTGCTCATTTTTCATTCTGCTTGTGTTCTCATCTTACTGTTGATTTCTGGAAGCCTCTTAATATTTCCTTCCATGAAATAATTAAGCACTAATAACCTAAGGCATAATCTGTATGTAGCCATTTGACTCATCCCTTTTGCATCTCAAGTGGTTCTTGTTATATACCATTGTTGGGTAATAAATAAGAAAATAGTCACTCATATCATGTTCTGTGTTACGGTTCATATGAAGAACCCTGGTTGAGAAAGGCCATTGGAAAAAATCATGACATATAAGCTGGGTCATTTTGCTCTCTCTTGATTCCCATTTAAAATTGGTGAGGAGGGGGTTCCGGAAGATGGCGGCGTAGGAGGACGCGGGGCTCACAGCGCGTCCTGCCGATCACTTAGATTCCACCTACACCTGCCTAAAGAACCCAGAAAACCGCCAGAGGATTAGGAGAACGGAGTCTCCGGAGTCAAGCGCAGACTAGAGGCCCACGGAAGAGGGTAGGAAGGGCGGCGAGGCGGTGCGCGCTCCACGGACTGGCGGGAGGGAGCCGGGGCGGAGGGGCGGCTCGCCGGCCAAGCAGAGCCCCCGAGTCTGGCTGGCAAAAGCGGAGGGGCCGGACAGACTGTGTTCCCACAGCAAGCGCGACTTAGCGTCTGGGAGGTCATAAGTTAACAGCTCTGCTCGGAAAGCGGGAAGGCTGGAGGACAAAGGGAGGGAGAGCTGCTGAGCCCCCGGACAGCAGAGCTCAGCTTGGCGGGGAACAAAGGCGCCAGCGTCATCTCCCCCGCCCATCCCCCAGCCAAAATCCCAAAGGGAACCAGTTCCTGCCAGGGAACTTGCTCGCTCCGCACAAACACCCAACTCTGTGCTTCTGCGGAGCCAAACCTCCGGCAGCGGATCTGACTCCCTCCCGCTGCCACAGGGCTCCTCCTGAAGTGGATCACCTAAGGAGAAGCGAGCTAAGCCTGCCCCTCCAGCCCCCGTGCACCTTGCCTACCCACCCCAGCTAATACGCCAGATCCCCAGCACCACAAGCCTGGCAGTGTGCAAGTAGCCCAGACGGGACACGCCACCCCACAGTGAATCCCGCCCCTAGGAGAGGGGAAGAGAAGGCACACACCAGTCTGACTGTGGCCCCAGCAGTGGGCTGGGGGCAGACATCGGGTCGGACTGCGACCCCGCCCACTAACTCCAGTTATACACCACAGCACAGGGGAAGTGCCCTGCAGGTCCTCACCACGCCAGGGACTCTCCAAAATGACCAAACGGAAGAATTCCCCTCAGAAGAATCTCCAGGAAATAACAACAGGTAATGAACTGATCAAAAAGGATTTAAATAATATAACAGAAAGTGAATTTAGAATAATAGTCATAAAATTAATCGCTGGGCTTGAAAACAGTATACAGGACAGCAGAGAATCTCTTGCCACAAAGATCGAGAGACTAAGGACCAGTCACGAGGAGCTGAAAAACGCTTTAAACGAAATGCAAAATAAAATGGAAACCGCGATAGCTCGGCTTGAAGAGACAGAGGAGAGAATAGGTGAACTAGAAGATAAAGTTATGGAGAAAGAGGAAGCTGAAAGAAAGAGAGATAAAAAAATCCAGGAGTATGAGGGGAAAATTAGAGAACTAAGTGATACACTAAAAAAAAATAATATACGCATAATTGGTATCCCAGAGGAGGAAGAGAGAGGGAAGGGTGCTGAAGGGGTACTTGAACAAATTATAGCTGAGAACTTCCCTGAACTGGGGAAGGAAAAAGGCATTGAAATCCAAGAGGCACAGAGAACTCCCTTCAGACGTAACTTGAATCGATCTTCTGCACGACATATCATAGTGAAACTGGCAAAATACAAGGATAAAGAGAAAATTCTGAAAGCAGCAAGGGATAAACGTGCCCTCACATATAAAGGGAGACCTATAAGACTCGTGACTGATCTCTCCTTTGAAACTTGGCAGGCCAGAAAGGCTTGGCACGATATCTACAGTGTGCTAAACAGAAAAAATATGCAGCCGAGAATCCTTTATCCAGCAAGTCTGTCATTTAGAATAGAAGGAGAGATAAAGGTCTTCCCAAACAAACAAAAACTGAAGGAATTTGTCACCACGAAACCAGCCCTACAAGAGATCCTAAGGGGGATCCTGTGAGACAAAGTACCAGAGACATCACTACAAGCATAAAACATACAGACATCACAATGACTCTAAACCCATATCTTTCTATAATAACACTGAATGTAAATGGATTAAATGTGCCAACCAAAAGACATAGGGTATCAGAATGGATAAAAAAACAAGACCCATCTATTTGCTGTCTACAAGAGACTCATTTTAGATCTGAGGACACCTTTAGATTGAGAGTGAGGGGATGGAGAACTATCTATCATGCTCCTGGAAGCCAAAAGAAAGCTGGAGTAGCCATACTTATATCAGACAAACTAGACTTTAAATTAAAGGCTGTAACAAGAGATGAAGAAGGGCATTATATAATAATCACAGGGTCTATCCACCAGGAAGAGCTAACTATTATAAATGTCTATGCACCAAATACCCGAGCCCCCAGATATATAAAACAATTACTCATAAACATAAGCAACCTTATTGATAAGAATGTGGTCATTGCAGGGGACTTTAACACCCCACTTACAGAAATGGATAGATCATCTAGACACACAGTCAATAAAGAAACAAGGGCCCTGAATGATACATTGGATCAGATGGACTTGACAGATATATTTAGAACTCTGCATCCCAAAGCAACAGAATATACTTTCTTCTCGAGTGCACATGGAACATTCTCCAAGATAGATCATATACTGGGTCACAAAACAGCCCTTCATAAGTTTACAAGAATTGAAATTATACCATGCATACTTTCAGACCACAATGCTGTGAAGCTTGAAATCAACCACAGGAAAAAGTCTGGAAAACCTCCAAAAGCATGGAGGTTAAAGAACACCCTACTAACGAATGAGTGGGTCAACCAGGCAATTAGAGAAGAAATTAAAATATATATGGAAACAAACGAAAATGAAAATACAACAATCCAAACGCTTTGGGATGCAGCGAAGGCAGTCCTGAGAGGAAAATACATTGCAATCCAGGCCTATCTCAAGAAACAAGAAAAATCCCAAATACAAAATCTAACAGCACACCTAAAGGAAATAGAAGCAGAACAGCAAAGGCAGCCTAAACCCAGCAGAAGAAGAGAAATAATAAAGATCAGAGCAGAAATAAACAATATAGAATCTAAAAAAACTGTAGAGCAGATCAACGAAACCAAGAGTTGGTTTTTTGAAAAAATAAACAAAATTGACAAACCTCTAGCCAGGCTTCTCAAAAAGAAAAGGGAGATGACCCAAATAGATAAAATCATGAATGAAAATGGAATGATTACAACCAATCCCTCAGAGATACAAACAATTATCAGGGAATACTATGAAAAATTATATGCCAGCAAATTGGACAACCTGGAAGAAATGGACAAATTTCTAAACACCCACACTCTTCCAAAACTCAATCAGGAGGAAATAGAAAGCTTGAACAGACCCATAACCAGCGAAGAAATTGAATCGGTTATCAAAAATCTCCCAACAAATAAGAGTCCAGGACCAGATGGCTTCCCAGGGGAGTTCTACCAGACATTTAAAGCAGAGATAATACCTATCCTTCTCAAGCTATTCCAAGAAATAGAAAGGGAAGGAAAACTTCCAGACTCATTCTATGAAGCCAGTATTACTTTGATTCCTAAACCAGACAGAGACCCAGTAAAAAAAGAGAACTACAGGCCAATATCCCTGATGAATATGGATGCAAAAATTCTTAATAAGATACTAGCAAATCGAATTCAACAGCATATAAAAAGAATTATTCACCATGATCAAGTGGGATTCATTCCTGGGATGCAGGGCTGGTTCAACATTCGCAAATCGATCAACGTGATACATCACATTAACAAAAAAAAAGAGAAGAACCATATGATCCTGTCAATCGATGCAGAAAAGGCCTTTGACAAAATCCAGCACACTTTCTTAATAAAAACCCTTGAGAAAATCGGGATAGAAGGAACATACTTAAAGATCATAAAGGCCATTTATGAAAAGCCCACAGCTAACATCATCCTCAACGGGGAAAAACTGAGAGCTTTTTCCCTGAGATCAGGAACACGACAGGGATGCCCACTGTCACCGCTGTTGTTTAATATAGTGCTGGAAGTTCTAGCATCAGCAATCAGACAACAAAAGGAAATCAAAGGCATCAAAATTGGCAAAGATGAAGTCAAGCTTTCGCTTTTTGCAGATGACATGATATTATACATGGAAAATCCGATAGACTCCACCAAAAGTCTGCTAGAACTGATACATGAATTCAGCAAAGTTGCAGGATACAAAATCAATGTGCAGAAATCAGTTGCATTCTTATACACTAACAATGAAGCAACAGAAAGACAAATGAAGAAACTGATCCCATTCACAATTGCATCAAGAAGCATAAAATACCTAGGAATAAATCTAACCAAAGATGTAAAAGATCTGTATGCTGAAAACTATAGAAAGCTTATGCAGGTAATTGAAGAAGATATAAAGAAATGGAAAGACATTCCCTGCTCATGGATTGGAAGAATAAATATTGTCAAAATGTCAATACTACCCAAAGCTATCTACACATTCAATGCAATCCCAATCAAAATTGCACCAGCATTCTTCTCGAAACTAGAACAAGCAATCCTAAAATTCATATGGAACCACAAAAGGCCCCGAATAGCCAAAGTAATTTTGAAGAAGAAGACCAAAGCAGGAGGCATCACAATCCCAGACTTTAGCCTCTACTACAAAGCTGTCATCATCAAGACAGCATGGTATTGGCACAAAAACAGACACATAGACCAATGGAATAGAATAGAAACCCCAGAACTAGACCCACAAACGTATGGCCAACTCATCTTTGACAAAGCAGGAAAGAATATCCAATGGAAAAAAGACAGTCTTTTTAACAAATGGTGCTGGGAGAACTGGACAGCAACATGCAGAAGGTTGAAACTAGACCACTTTCTCACACCATTCACAAAAATAAACTCAAAATGGATAAAGGACCTGAATGTGCGACAGGAAACCATCAAAACCTTAGAGGAGAAAGCAGGAAAAGACCTCTCTGACCTCAGCTGTAGCAATCTCTTACTCGGCACATCCCCAAAGGCAAGGGAATTAAAAGCAAAAGTGAATTACTGGGACCTTATGAAGATAAAAAGCTTCTGCACAGCAAAGGAAACAACCAACAAAACTAAAAGGCAACCAACGGAATGGGAAAAGATATTTGCAAATGACACATCGGACAAAGGGCTAGTATCCAAAATCTATAAAGAGCTCATCAAACTCCACACCCGAAAAACAAATAACCCAGTGAAGAAATGGGCAGAAAACATGAATAGACACTTCTCTAAAGAAGACATCCGGATGGCCAACAGGCACATGAAAAGATGTTCAACGTCGCTCCTTATCAGGGAAATACAAATCAAAACCACACTCAGATACCACCTCACGCCAGTCAGAGTGGCCAAAATGAAGAAATCAGGAGACTATAGATGCTGGAGAGGATGTGGAGAAACAGGAACCCTCTTGCACTGTTGGTGGGAATGCAAATTGGTGCAGCCGCTCTGGAAAGCAGTGTGGAGGTTCCTCAGAAAATTAAAAATAGACCTACCCTATGACCCAGCAATAGCACTGCTAGGAATTTATCCAAGGGATACAGGAGTACTGATGCATAGGGGCACCTGTACCCCAATGTTTATAGCGGCACTCTCAACAATAGCCAAATTATGGAAAGAGCCTAAATGTCCATCAACTGATGAATGGATAAAGAAATTGTGGTTTATATACACAATGGAATACTACGTGGCAATGAGAAAAAATGAAATATGGCCTTTTGTAGCAACATGGATGGAACTGGAGAGTGTGATGCTAAGTGAAATAAGCCATACAGAGAAAGACAGATACCATATGGTTTCACTCTTATGTGGATCCTGAGAAACATAACAGAAACCCATGGGGGAGGGGAAGGGGAAAAAAAAAAAAAAGAGGTTAGAGTGGGAGAGAGCCAAAGCATAAGAGACTGTCAAAAACTGAGAACAAACTGAGGGTTGATGGGGGGTGGGAGGGAGGGCAGGGTGGGTGATGGGTATCGAGGAGGGCACCTTTTGGGATGAGCACTGGGTGTTGTATGGAAACCAATTTGACAGTAAATTTCATATATTAAAAAAAAAATAAAATAAATAAAAAAAAAAATAAAAATAAATAAATAAATAAAATTGGTGAGGAACCTAAGGGCCAATCCTTATGTATGATGCTATTTAATCATGGTTTCCCTAGGCTTCATCATTTTGGATTATAGAGAATTTTAAGTGGTAGGCAGGAAATTTAACAGCACTATCACATCTAGACTATTAATACTGTTACAGATTAGTTTATGTGTTTACTTATTTCTCTCATTGCCACAGAAGTATAGTAAAATAGTGGGGCAATATTTAGACATTAAAATGTTATCAAGGGAAAGAGAACTGAAGAAAAATCCTACATAAGGGTTAGGTAAAATAAGATTGCTAGATAATAAATTTCAAAAGTGTCATTTTCAGCAAGGTCCACTACAGGATTATTAAAAATGCAGATTCCTGACACCAATTCAGTAAGCTATTTACTGGTTCTCAGATGGGGCCATGGAATCTATACTTTAATGGGTATACATAAGTTCTTTCTTTTAAGAAATCTTGAACTCTTTTTCCTATCTTAATTCATGAGTATTATATTAGGAGCATTAGGAGTGGATAATTTCTATCTACCCATTATGCTAATATTCCTTTGAATGCAAGGGTACCTACCTATGAGCCCATCCATTCAACTGGTGATTTTAAACTATAAAACAACAATTATTTGGACAGGATTGTCCAAAACAATTCACATCTTTGTAACTGAAGCACATAATCTTTTCAGTATACCTCAGCACACTGATTATACTGGTTTTCCCTCTATACACTAAATATATGGTTGATAAAGATTGTTGAAAACTAATTCCTAAACTTAGAGATGGCATCATCTGTCATGTAATTAAATCCTTTCCAAGGATTTGGAAAAATTGAGGCAAAGAATAAGCAACTTGCCTAAAATGATCTCAGATTAGTCAAAAAAAGCTAGCTATTCTGTGATCTGTTACTAGGTTTTGAAAGAGAACCACTTGAGTCCCAACTTATGGCCATGACAAAGTAACTGGTATTAGACTTGCCCTCATACCCAAAACAACAAAAAAACATTACACAAAATTTAGAGGTATCTCTTTTCATATATTGGACGATAAGCATCTCAGGTCTGTGATTATTGAGAAGAGGGTGAAAAAGTGATCTGAACCCCAAATAAACCCACAATTACCCTGGGTTTCTGTTTAGGATTATTTTCATGTCCGAAATTACAGAAAAGGTGTCCACAATAGTGATAGCCTTATTGCATTGAAGAGACAGATATCAGAGTCATGGGTTGTGGAAGTGGCTAGAACTTGGAGTATAAAGATGTCAGAAAAGGGAGCTTTGCAGAGAGGAGTTCCCAGAAATCTGCATGGTGATTCATATAGCTGTGGGCTTAACTGAGCATATGCAGCACAAGATTCCATAAGGCCTAGAAGAGATCACATGTAACAGGGCTGAGAATGACATAAGAGATTATGTAGGGCTGGGTGATTTTTAAGTTCTAGCCTTGCCTGAGGCGAGATTTCAGCCATAATGGGTAACTAACAAAGACTCATGAAGGTCATGTCTAACAATTAAAACCCATAGTTTATAAGGGGCATGCTATACAACTAAGTTCAAAAATACATAAACCCATTTAAAGAATTAACATAAGCATAGCAAGTCCAAAATGATTACTCAATAATTTAATTGCATACCTAAACAAAACTAAAAATTCCTTAAAGAGAGGCACCATAATCCAAACTTCTTAAAGTATTATAATTTCTAGTATAAAACAAAAATTACTAGAGAATGAAAGAGTGTGAAATGTCATCAATAGTCAAGAAAAAAAAAGAGATAAATAGAAATGACCCCAAGATAATGTTGATGTTAACCTAGAAGACAAGATTATTCACACAGATATTAAAAATATATTTAAGGTCTTAAAGAAAAATATGGTTTTAATTAATGAACAGATGGGAATTTTTATAATAGAAATTATTAACAAACAATAAAAGTGAAAATTCTATACCCATGATGAGAATTTACTGGATTAAATTAACAGCAGATCAGAGACAGAAAAAGAGAGGGTCACTAAATGTGAGAATACATGAATAATGTAACCTAAATATGAAAATACATATTAAAATGTATTAAAAAGATGAGGGGCACCTGGGTGGCTCTAGGCAGATAAGCGTCCAACTTCAGCTCAGGTCATGATTTCCACATCTCATGAGTTCGAGCCCCATGTTGGGCTCTGTACTGACAACTCAGAACCTGGAGCCTGCTTCAGATTCTGGGTCTCCCTCTCTCTCTGCCCCTCCCCCAATTGCACTCTGTCTCTTTCTCTCTCAAAAATAATATACATTAAAAAAAATTTTTAAAGTATTAAAAAGATGAGTAGACTTCTGTGACAATATCAAGTAGCATCCCCAAAAGACAGGAGAGTTAACAATTTGCGTAGCAATATCAAAGTAACAACTAAAAAAAATGCAAAGTGGTATAACTAAAAATGCAATAGAGGATAAAAATTGAATACTATTTTTATTATGCTATTATCTTAAAATAAGAGAATAAAATAGGAACAGAGGAGCAACAAGAAAGATAGATGAAATAAACAGAAAGAAAACAGCAAAATGATACAGATTTAAATGCAATAATTTCAATTATTAATTACATTACATGTAAATGGATTTTCAGAATGAAGATTGATTCATCACTAGCAAAAGCATTAATATAATTACCCATTTTAATATATCTAAGGAGAAAAAAATCATAGGACGATCCATAAAACAATTGAAAATCCTTGAACATAAATTTCAAGACCTGCTTGTGGTGAAATAATTTTTTAAAGATTAAAGGGCATTTCCCTATATTAATATGAATACATATAACTATATATAGTCTGCAGAGTTTTCTCTAAAATAAACTTATTGTTGGTTACCTGTGATTCTTTTTGGAGTGACGATTGACATTGTTTATGATTACTCTGTGGGCAGTTTTACCTCTAATTGGAGTCATTCTATTAGAATAGGTGGAACAAAATTTGTGCTTGACTTTAGCTGAGGTGATCAATGATAACCACCTCATCCCTGCAAGGCATATAGGTCAGCCTCAACTCAAAAGTGAGAGTTGTTATGGACTATAGCATTGACCCAGAATTTCTTCTTGTCGGTTAAGGAAGAGTCTGTGAAATTGCTAATACATCCTTCTATACATGGTTTAATGCTTCGGGTCGAGTGGAAAAGTAAGTTCAGAAATGTAAAGAAAAATCCACCTGGCTGTCTAAGATAATACTATGATTTTTTAACGGGATTTATTTAGTTAACTGGATCTGGAGCCCTACAGAGAATGGTTGAAGTCAATGCTACGGGTTGCTCTCAACTTGCTGTTTGAAGTCTGTAGATTGTAGTCCTTTTTTTTTTTATTTTATTTTATTTAAATCCAAATTAGTTAGCATATAGTGTAATAATGGTACCAGGAGTAGAATCGAGTGATTCATCACTTACATATAACACCCAGTGCTCATCCTAACAAGTTCCCTTCTTAATGCTCATCACCCATTTAACCCATCCCTCCACCCAACACTCCTCCAGCAACTTCTCTGTCTTTAAGAGTCTCTTATGGCTTGCCTCCCCTCTGTCTTGGTCTTATTTTTCCTCCTCTTCCTTTATGTTCATCTTTTTTGTTTCTTAAATTCCTCATATGAGTGAAATCATATGATATTTATCTTTGACTGACTTATTTCACTTAGCATAATACATTCTAGTTCCAACCACGTTGTTTCAAATGGCAAGATTTCATTCATTTTGATTGCTGAGTAATATTCCTTTGTGCATATATACCACATCTTCTTCATCCATTTGTCAGTCAATGGACATTTAGGCTCTTTACATAATTTGTTTATTGTTAATAGTGCTGCTATAAACATTGGGATGCATGTGTCCCTTTGAATCAGCACTGCTGTATCCTTTGGATAAATACCTAGTAGTTCAATTGCTGGGTCATAGGATAGCTCTATTTTTAATTTTTTGAGGAACCTCTATACTGTTTTCCAGGGTGACTGCACCAGTTTGCATTCCCACCAACAGTGCAAAAGGATTTTTGTTTCTCTCCATCCTCGCCAACATCTGTTGTTTCCTGAGTTGTTAATTTTAGCCATTCTGACCAATGTGAGGTGGTACCTCATTGTGGTTTGGATATGTATTTCCCTGATGATGAGTGATGTTGAGCATTTTTTCATGTGTCTGTTAACCTTCTGGATGTCTTCTTTGGAAAAATGTCTGTTCGTATCTTGTGCCCGTTTCTGGATTATTGTTTTGGGGGATTTGTTATTTGTTGAGTTTGTTAAGTTCTTCATAGGTTTTGGATACTAACCCTTTATCAACTATATCATTTGCAAATGTCTCTCCCGTTCTGTCTGTTGCCTTTTAGTTTTGTTGATTGTTTCCTTTGCTGTGCAGAAGTTTTTGATCTTGATGAGATCCCAATAATTTATTTTTATTTTTATTTCCCTTGTCTCTAGAGACATGTCTAGTAAGAAGTTGCTGTGGCTGAGGTCAAAGAGGTTGCTGTCTGTTTTTTCCTGTAGGATTTTAATGGTTTCCCATCTTACATTTAGGTCTTTTATCCATTTTGAGTTTATTTTTATGTATGATGTAAGAAAGTGGTTCAGGTTCATTTTTTTGCATGTTGCTGTCCAGTTTTTCCAGCACCATTTGCTGAAGAGACTGTCTTTATTCCATTGGATAGTCTTTCCTGCTTCGTTGAAAATTAGTTGGCTATACGTTTGTGGGCCCATTTCTGGGTTCTCTATTCTGTTCCATTGATCTATGTGTCTCTTTTTGTTCCTGTACCATTCTCTCTTGATGATTACAGTTCTGTAACATAGCTTGAAGTCTGGAATTGTGATGCCTCCAGCTTTGGTTTTCTTCTTCAATACGACTTTGGCTATTCGGGGTCTTTTATGGTTCCATACAAATTTTAGAACTGTTTTTTCTAGCTCTGTGAAGAATGCTGGTGTGATTTTGATAGGGGTTGCATTGAATGTGTAGACTGCTTCGGGTACTATTGACATTTTAACATATTTGTTCTTCCAATCCATGAACATGGAATGTTTTTCCATTTCTTTGTGTTGTCAATGTCTTTCAAAAGCTTTTTTTTTTTTTTTTAGTTTTCAGCATACAGACCTTTTACCTTTTGATTAGGTTTATTCCGAGGTATTTTATGGGTTTTGGTGCAACTATAAATGGGACCAATTCCTTGATATCTCTTTCTACTGCTTTGTTATCGGTGTATAGAAATGCAACTGATTTCTGTACATTGACTTTATATTCTGTGACTTTGTTCAATTCGTTCATCAGTTTTAGCAGTTTTTTCGTGGATCTTTCAACATTTCTACATAGAATATCATGCCTTCTGTGAAGATGTTGGTTTTAGTCTTACTTAAATGCTATATGAAATAAACTTAATGCATTTCTTTCTAGCCTCTGTTGATCAGATTGATCAGAGTGGCGGATGGAGTGGTATACTCATATTCCTATTTTCTAGTAGGCCAAATAGAGCAAAGTTCAGGTAGGTTTGCTTGTAGATCATTAAAAAAAAACAAGTTCTCTAAGCTCAGCATTCCTCAGCTGCCACGCAAACCCATGTACAGCATATACCCTAAACCCCCTGCATTTCTTCCATGAGACAGGAGGGACTAGGCAGCTAACTAAACATGATGCTCATGCTTCTTGCTGTGCTGTAAGGAATTCCTTTTTTTATGAACCAAGATTCTTGCATTTTTTGCTAACATCCATGAAATCATGGCAAGATATTTTGTTACCTTGCAGTGGAGAAGTAATTGCAGATCTTTCACAGCTATGGACACAAGGATGTGAGGAACAAAACGAGATCACATACTAACAGAAACAAATGAACTGAACCATATTTCAAATGAGTAATATTACTATGGGGGGGGAAGAACCAACCCAACTAACTTTCTAACATAATGTTTGGACTATTTCCTCGGGCTAAATGCAAAAAGAATTCTGAATAATAAATTTTTATTAGTAAGTTTTTTTTTTTTTTTCACAGAAGCATAGATCACAGTTCTGAGTACACTTCATGTATATTGTAGGATTGAGCAGTATGTAAATGCAGTGTGGATAATAATAGCCAGTTTTCTATTAAAAAAGTCAAAAATTAAATGGGGAATTACTAAAATTAATGCATTAGTGTGAACTTCTGGGTTTTAATGTAGATGGACGGACAGATAGATAGATAGATGATAAAGAGTAAATGGATGGATATAGATATGCATGCATATATGTGGGGGTATTTACATGTTTATGCACATCTATGTGTGCTATATGTATAATAAATATGTCATGTATTTCACAGTTTTAACCATTGAGAGGGCTTAGACACACTGATATCCCAATAACAATGAGCATACCTATACCCACACCTTGGTTTCTGAATATCTTTTTTTTTTAGTTTATTTTTTTATTTCAAGAGAGAAGGAGAGACAGAGCATGAGCATGAGCATGAGCATGAGCATGAGCAGAGAGAGAAAGAGAGAGAGTATCCCAAGCAGACTTCACACTGTCAACACAGAACCTGATGCAGGGCTCAAACTCACTAACCCTGAGATCATGACCTAAGCCCAAATCAAGGGTTGGATACTTAATTGACTGAGCCACCCAGGTGACCCTCTGGATATCTTTCAAAAGAAGGATACAGGGATCCATGGTGTGATAGCTAATGTCAAGATATGAACAATAAATATAGACAATTAAAATGATTCATGGCTTTAGCTGCATTCTACAAAGTAGTAGATTTGTTTGTTTGTTTGTTAAATCAGATTTCTTGATTCACAGATTTTTTACTTGAAACCTGGATTCTTCAGAAGTATGCTAATTTCAGAACATTTGAGCTTTTCTTACTTTATTATTATCGATTTCAAGTTTAATTCCATTTAACCCTATTTTTGCCAAAGTTTACATATTTCAATCATAACTTTTTGTCACGTTGGCTCTATATCTCACAAAATCCATCTCTGGCATATCACAGTGAGCCTGTAAATAATATTATACCATTGCACATTAACTACTTGTAAAAATAAATAAAAAGAAAGTTCATAGTCACCAATCTACTTACCATTTCCTGTTTTCTATTTCCTTGTGTAGAAATATCTATTTTTCTTCTCTCTGAAGAATTTCCTTTAATATTTCTTGTTGTGCTTGGCTTCTGGTAACGCTTTCTCTCAGTTTTTGTTTATCTGAAAAAAATCTTTATTACACCTTTGATCTTGAAATATAGTTGGTTTTGGGTAAAGACCCCTGGGTTAGCAATATTTTCCCCCCAATAAAGGTGTCTCCACATTACCTTCTGGTTTGCATAGTTTTGATAAAGAAGTCTTCTGTCATTCTTATCTGTGTTTTTTGTACACACTGTATCTTTTTCCTTATGCTACTTTTAACTATTTTTCCCATTTTCTGTGGTTGTTGACAGTTTGATTCATTATACCTCGGTATATTTTTCTTTGTGTCTACTATGCTTAGAGTTTATTGAGTTTCTCTGATCTCCAAGTTTGCAGTTTTCATCAAATTTGGAACATTTTGGCCATCAATTTTAATATTTTTCTAGCCCCAAGTGTCTTCTCTTATTCTGGAACTCCAGATACAGATGTGCTAGATTTCCTGAAGGTGTCATAGAGATTCTTGAGGTTTGGTTTATTTTTTTTATTTTCTCTCTCTTTCTCTGTCTCTCTACACATTTGAGTGAATTTCTACTGTTCTGTAATTTCTTCTGCAGTGACTTATATGCTATTAATCTCATCTCCTGCAGTGATTTATATGCTGTTAATCTCATGCAGAATATTTTTCACTTCACTTACTACTTTTCTCATTTCTAGAAGTTCATTTTTACATCTTCCTTCTCAATTTTTTTATCATAGTCATATTTTCCTTGACCTTTTTGAATTTACTCGTAAGAGCATTTTAATGTTCTTATCTACTACCTTTATCATCACTGTTAATTCTTGTGTCCTCCTATTGTGTGACTTTTCTCCTGTCTATGAACCATATTTTCTTGCTTTCTTGCACACTGAGTAATTTTTAACTAAAAAATTATTGATGTATAATTGACGTATAACTTTGCATTAGTTTTATATGTACAGCTTTTGATGTACTGAGGAATTTTTGATTGGATAATGTACATTTTGAATTTTACATTGTTGGGTGTTGGATTTTGTTATATTCCTTTTAAAATGTTGACTCATGATTCATCGTGCTGTTGAGTTACTCTGGATCAGTTGAATCCTTTGACAGCTTACTTTTTAGCATATTGACATATATTCAGAGCAGTTTTTACCTAGGGTAATTCAGCCTAACCACAAAACTGATACTCTCGTGAGAATTCTACCTGAAAGCCCATCTATGATGAAATCTTTCCACTCTGGGTGGTGGGAATGTAAGCTATTCACAGGCCTGTGTGAGCTCCAGGACTGTTCAGGCTTCTCCCTTTTGATAGATTTTTTCCTTGGCCTCAGGCAATTTTCTCACACATGTTTGGAGTCAGGACTCAAGACTTTCAGGACCTCTTCATAGGCCTTTAAGGTTTCTCTTTGTGTAGCTTCCTCATTTTCACTACTTAATCTTTTTTATTTTTTAAGAGACAGTTGACATATAACATTACATGAGATTTGGGTATACAACATAATGGTTCCATATTGCAAAATGATCACCACGATAAGTCTAGTAAACCTCCATCACCATACAGGTACAAATTTTTTATGTGTGATAAAAGCTTTTAAGATTTACTTTTAGGGGGCACATGGGTAGCTCAGTCGGTTGAGGGTCCGACTTCAGCTCAGGTCATGATCTCGTGGTCTGTGAGTTCAAGCCCCACATCGGGCTCTGTGTTGACAGCTCAGAGACTGGAGTATGCCTCAGATTCTGTGTCTCCCTCTCTCTCTGCCCCTCCCCTGTTCATGCTCTGTCTCTCTCTCTGTCAAAAATAAATAAACACTAAAAAAAAAAAATTTACTCTCTTAGCACCTTTCAAATAATAGAATTATTAACTATAACCATCATACTGTGGATTATTATTATACAATAACTTATTTATTTCATAACTAGAAGTCTGTACCTTTTTTTTTTTTAATTTGAAAGAGAGAGACAGAGAGAGACAGAGACAGAGAGAGAGAGAGAGAGAGAGAGAGAGAAATTCCAAGAACTCTCCATGCTCAGCATAGAACCTGACTCGGGCTTGATCCCACAACCTTGGGATCACTACCTGAGCTGAAGTCAAGAGTCAGATGCCCAAACAACTGAGTCACCCAGATGCCCCTAGAAGTTTATATCTTTAACTACCTTCACCCATTTCACCCGCCTTCCCTCCTCTTTCACCACTGGCAAACATCAATCTGTTCTCTAGATCTGTGAGTTGTGGGACATTTTTCATCACATGTAGGTGAGATCATATAACATTTGTCCTTCTCTGTCTGACTTACCTCAGTTAGCAAAATGATTTCAAGTTCTATCCATGTTTTTGAAAAAAAGATTCCCTTCTTTTTTATGGTCGAATAATATGGTCATTTAGGTTCCTTCTGTCTTAGTTTTTATAATAATGCTGCTATGAATATGGGGGTGCATATATCTTTTCTAGTTAATTTTTTTTTATTTTCTTTGGATAAATGCCCAGAAATGGAATTGCTGGATCATATGGTAGTTCTGTTTTTAATTTTTTGAGGACTGTGTTCACTGTTTCATAGTGGCTGCATCAGTTTACATTCCTACCAACAGTGTGTGAGGATTCCCTTTTCTCCGTGTGCTTGCCAACACTTGTCTTCTCTCTTGCCTTTTGGTAGTAGCCATTCTAACAGGTGTGGGGTGATATCGCATTGTGGTTTTGATTTGTATTTCCCTGCTGATTTCTAATGTTGAGTACCTTCTAGTATACTTTAACTTTTTCACTGTGGTCTCCTCCTTCTCAATTCAGTGAGACTGTCAGTTCAGTCTGCTGGTGCTGAATTTCTCTCACATGGACTCTTCTGCAACCTTCCTACTGCATTATAATTTAAATATGTCTTTAGTTATCTATCCTCTAGGCAGAAAGCAAATGAAATTAGTAGATAACTTTTTTTTTTAATTTTGTTTTGTTTTCTTTCTTCAAGGCATCACCACCCTATATTGCCAGCTGTCCAATGGTTAAAATTTTTTTTTAATCTTTATTTATTTTTGAGGGAGAGAGAGAGAGAGAAAGAGAGCATGAGCAGGGGAGCAGCAGAGGGAGAGGGAGATAGAGAATCTGAAGCAGGCTCCAGGCTCTGAACTGTCAGCACAGAATCCAATGTGGGGCTCAAACCCACGAGCTGTGAGACCACAACCTGAGCCGACATCGGACATTTAACTGACTAAGCCAGCCAGGCGCCCCAAGTTGTCCAATGTTTAAATCCTTTGTTTTATATGCTTTGCTCAGTTTAGCTTCTTGTTTAAGATTAGAGGGCAAATCCATTCTTCTATCCCATATTGATCTGAAAAGAAAGTATGGTACATATAACTACTTTTAATTTTTTTTTCTCAGCTAAATCTAAAGGTATTCAAACACTATGAACCAGCAATTCTACTCCCAGATATGTTCTCAAGATGAATGAAGACATGCTCACCAAAAGACTCAGGAGAATTTTCCTGGCAGCCTCATTTATAGTAACAAAAACCAGGAAACAATTCAAATTCCAATCAACAAGTGTGACATATTCATACAAGAAATATTACTCAACAAGAAAAAGGAATAACTTGCTAATACTACACAATAGCATGGATTAATCTCACAGATAGTATGCTTGGTGAAGCAGGACATACATAGTACCTACATTATTCTGCATTTACATGAAGTTCAAGGGTAGGCATAACTAATTTATGGTGCAAAACATCAGAATATTATTGCCTCTAAAAATGGAGATTAATTTAAAATGGGAACAATGAAATGTTCTCGTGAGATCAATTATTTTTTGTGTTTTTAGAGGTGTGGGTTATGAACTTATGAATTTTTCACAACTCTTCACGTTTTTATTAAAAACCATGCATGCAGGGATGCCTGGGTGGCTCAGTCGGTTGAGCATCGGACTTCGGCTCAGGTCATGATCTCACATTTCGTGAGTTCGAGCCCCATGTCAGGCTCTGTGCTGACAGCTCAGGGCCTAGAGCCTGCTTCAGATTCTGTGTCTCCCTCTCTCTGCTCCTCCCCTGCCCACACTCTGTCTCTGTCTCAAAAATAAACAAAGATTTTTAAAAAATTAAAAAAAATAAAAAACATGCATGCATTTTACTTGATGTAAAATTTTCCTAAAAAACAATTACAAACATTCAAAATTTTAGGTACTAGAATTGCTTTTCACGGTGAGATGAATTAGCAATTCTGAAATCACTTTGTGTAGTTTTTACATATTTCTATATATTCTAAGCTTGGGAAAATTATCAAATCTACTGAGGGTAATAGGAGCCAGGTTTCTGCTTGTTGGAGAAGAAAGTTGCAAGTATGGAAGGGGGAAATATTAAATTTCAACCTGTGGTATTAGATTGTAATTGGAGGTATCAGAATAAATCCACCATTTTCAGTAGAGATATAACAATGGATATAGGTATGTCTACATATTCTCTGCTAAAAAAGCAATGACATATCAGTATTGCTGACAAACACTCAGCACCCATTTAGTTTCTAAACATGATTCTCAACTAAAAAGAAACATTTCCTTGGAATAAAAATGATTTAAGGACTAGGGTAGGGAAAGTACATGGTGATTCTAGAACATCATATTGAGACAGGAAACAAGGAAGTGCTCAAAGAATCATAGAGATATGTCAAAAGGATGTAGGATTCAACTTGAGGCTCCCACCGTTCAAATCTCAATTTGTTCATTAAAATAAATATTGATAGTAAATTATTACTTCATACGGTGTACTGGTAAACTAGTTCTCCAAAAGAAAAAGAGAGAGAGAGAGAGAGAGAGCCCTGATTGGTGGTATTTGCTGATTTCTACTGTATATATATTCTGACTATTGATGATCTCAAAATACCAACATGATGCCACTGAATACAGACTTGTTGAGAGATGCTTAAAACCATTTCCCATGGGTAAGTGTGAGCTGACCACATTATACCATTATTATAACCATAGAGTAAAATAAGGATACACACATTTATGTGGATGTGAATAAATGAATGATCAAGTCACATCATGGAGGAGAAGAGAAAGCTCTGCTTACAGTAGAATTTTAGCTAATAAATATAGAACGAATGTTGGAGTAAAAAACAATCAATAGATACCAAAACTAGTGAGGTACAATTTAATGAGGACTTTGTGCACAATCTCAAAGAACCACTCTACAAGTTCTTTATTAATTACAAAAAGAAAAATAGTGACTTCACAGTATAACTTTAACCAAGTAATCAATGTTAAGATCCCCAGCACTGGGCAAACTGACATCATGAACCTCCGATTAGGATGCACTGGGGAGGACCATACCTTCTCTCTCCTACCTTCGGAGTCAGTCTCAGATCTCCCAAGAAACAGAATCAATGGGATATATTTCTATAAAAAAGATACATTTTAAGGCATTGGCTCATGCAGTTCTGGAAATGGCGTGTCCCAGATCTGTAGGGCAGACTTGCAGTCTGGAAACTCAGGCAGGTTTTCATGTTCCAGTTTTGAGCAAGAATTCTTTCTTCCCCCAGAGAAGTTCAGTTTTGCTCTTAATACCTTCAGCTGATAGGATGAAGTCCACTAACACTATACTGGATAATAGCCTTTATTTAAAATTAACTGATTGTAGACGTCAATCACATCTACAAAATACTTTCATGGCAAAATCGAAATTAGTGTTTGATCAAAAAATTGCACTGCAGCCTAGCCAGTGACACATAAAATTTAACCACCGCATCTGCCAAAAGTCATAAGCTGATTCCAGTTGTGAACGAAACATGAGATAAATACACATGGAGGGGTATTTTATGAAATAGCAAGCCTCTGGCCTTCAAAAATCTCAGGTAGAGCCCCCAAATGAAGAAAACCTAATTTATATTAAAGTAGATCAAAAATGCATGACAATTACATTTACCGTGGGATCTTGATTTCATTCAGTATTGGATGGAGAACATTATTGGGGCAATTGATGAAATTAGATTACCGAGCGTGGTTAAGCAATTTTCTAATTTTGATCATTTTGCTGTGGTTGTATAGAGAAATTCCTTTCTCCACCAGTCCACACTGAAGTATCAGAGGTAGGATGCACACCACACCCTCTCCCTTACGCTCTATACGTTAGGCAGAGTAATGGCCCCACGAATGCCAGCATCTATCAACACATCTTCTTACATGACAGAAAGGACTTTGAACATGTGATTAAGTTAAGGATCTTGAAATGGGGAGATTGTCCTGGATTATCGTGGTGGGCCCAATGTCATCACAAGAGTCTTCCAGGCGAAAGCATGAAGGAGGAGGATCAGAGAAGGAATGGTAAGGCAAAGCAGAGTTCGGAGTGACACAGTTACTAACTTTAAAGATGGAAGAGAAACACAAGCCAAGGAACACAGAAGCCACTAGAAGCTACAATTGTGATCATGAATAGAAGACCAAGAAGGCAAGTGACAGGTGCTCCCTAGGCCCTCCAGAAGAGCCTCCTGATACATTGATTTTAACTCTAGAAGACCCATTCTGGACTTCTGAGTTCTAGAGCTATAAGATAATAAATCTGCGTTGTTTTAAGTACTAACTTTATGGCGATGTGCTACAGTAGTGATAGAAAACGAATACACCCAAATGAGTCAGAAAAATGTGCGTGTTTATTGGAAACGGTATGGAGAGACAATATCAAACGAATGAAGCAAACATAAATCATTAAGCAGATTTTGGTTAGGAGTGTCTAGAAGTTTCTTGTACTACTCTTGCCATTTTTTTTAAAGTTTAAATTACTATTAAAATGAACAGGGATGACAAAAAAAGTCCTTGGTTTCCAATGATGAAGAACTATTGACCCTTGAGTGGGCGTGTAGAGTTTTCCAAAAACACAAGCAAGACAACGCTGTGTGGGGTATGCTCAGGGCAGTGTTTTCTTTTTTAAAGGCATTTGTTGTTGTTGTTGTTGTTGTTGTTTTAAGTTTGTTTATTTATTTTGAGACAGAGAGATAGTGGGAGCAGAGGAGGGACAGAGAGAGAGGGAGAGAGAATCCCAAGCAAGTCAGGCACTCAACCCAATGCAGGAAACAAAGGCAGAAGGAAATGGCAGATAAAATTAAATTTCCTGATAACCTGCAGCCCACTGACAAATCCTTGAGGCTGCCAGAGTAAAACCTTTCTTCAGGAACTCCCTTCTGTCTTAATGTTAATGTTTTCTAGAGGGAAAAATAACCTTAGCTTGACAATAGCTAGGCCTCCAGTATCCTGGGAGTCTTTAGTATACGAAAATCTCACTGGAAACTTCCCCTGGGACTTTACCCCCCCCCAAACCCATAGTATATAATCAGTTTCTCCTCCTGGTCCCAGGGCAGCTCTTCCTGCCCATGTGTCCTGTCCTTGTGCTTTAATAAAATCACCTTTTTGCACCAAAGACATCTTCAAGAATTCTTTCTTGGCCACGGGCTCTGGACTCCAAGAACCCACCATCACCTCAAAAACACCTCATCAACAGACCACCCAAGCCACCCAAGCGCCCCTTGAACAGGGCACTGTTAACTGTGGATGAACAGTTGCTAGGAACGGGGATCACACAAGAGTTAGGGTCGGCCCTTTTGTCTGCTTTTCCATGTGTTTCCAATTCTTCTCAAAAAGTTAAAAAAAAATTGGGCCATTGTATCTAGAAATCTGTGGAAGGGAACCTGATGCAATATTAACATCTCCTGTAACAACCAGTCTATCTGGGGAACCAGCAGCCTCAATTGAAAAGCGTTTGTGTAAGTTCTAAGAGTCCAGTATCCCAGCCTTTTAACATGTGCTATTTACTTAAACAGCTCAACCGGGAAACCGGAGGTTTCTCTCCGAGTATGTCAGCCAGTCGACATTAACCTTTCTCTACGTCAATGCTGTAGTTTGGCTTGGTCGCATGCCCTACCAAGTGTGTAGAACACCCTGTTGAAAACAGCAGCGCTTGAAGAAACTAGATGTCGCTTACAATATGATCCTTGGGTAAATATCCCACGCTGCTGGCCTTCTTGCAAAATGAGTGAACCCTGACTTTGTTTCTTTCTGGCTGCCACGCCTCTTGTATTTTCCTGGAGCCTTCTAATTTAGCAGGTAGTTCGAGGAGAGCACTGGGAAGGGGCACAGAGCATCCATTTGGATTACCATGTTTCAAGAGCGTCACCTGCCCCCTCTTTTTTTGAGGGCATCTGTAAAAGCCTTAAGGATATATTTACATACAATTCACAAACGGAAAACTACAACCGTTCCAACAGCGGACCTAACTTTTCTCCCTTCCCCAATGAGACAAACAAATGAGAACATTCATTTCTTGGCCAGATCCAATGAATTTAAATTTTCCATTAGCGTAGAATGGGTGTCGATTAAATCCCTTTGAGCGTGGGAATCCGTGAGGAAAAAAAAAAAAAAAACAAAAAAACCCCAACACTCCGCAAGCCCTTGCTCAAATAATCTCCACTGTTAGGTTCGACTACCCCGTGCCTGCAAAGAGAAAGATAGTAAGTTTGCTGGGTGCCTATTTTTTTTTTTTAACAGCAAGACTTTTTTTTTTTTTTTTTTCAAAGCCATTTCATCTCTGAGAGATTCAATGACCATGTTTGATGACAAGCCAGATGGCAGCCGTTCTCCAGACCCGGTGCCAAGAAGCGTGACAGGAGCCGCAATTTACCTTGCGCGGTGGAGGCCGGCTACAGAAGCGCCCCCGCAGCTGCGGGCCAGCAGGGCTGCTGCCGGTAGGTGCGCCCGCCCGCTTGGTTCCCTCCCAATTTGGATGGAGCAGGTAAGAGCCTGAATCAGTACCCGGCAATTATGGAATTGGCATGCGCTGCATTGTTTACTCACAGTCATATTCCTACTGGACTTTATTAAAACACCATCTGTTGTCAGGGCAGACAAAGAATCCGAGCAGAAATAACAGAGCAAGACACAGAGAAGGAGAGACAGTGAGAGCCTGTATGTGTGTGCGCGCGCGCGTGTGTGTGTTGGGGGGGGGGGGGTGCGTTTCTAAGAGGCCGCGTCTGATCCTGGAGGTGATCTTTTAACGTGAAATCGCCACCCTCTCAGATCTGTGGTTTATTGGTCTTCCGCTGTCAAGCTGGGCCAGAGCGATCTGTGGTCCAAATGAAGTTGGCTGTGCGTGAGGCAGGCTGGAACCGAACGAAGGCAGGGACGCCTGGAAAAGTGTGGACCCCGATCGCGTTAGCATTACTACAAATTAAAACCAAAATGAGGGACAGTCGAGTCATTCCAGTGAATGAGGCTCAGAGTAAACTTCTGAGCTAATGTTCAGAATATGGGCTGAGTAATAAAGGACACCCTCAATAATAATACCTACAGGGCGCAAGGAAATGTGACTTTTTTTTTTTTTTTACAATCAGCTGTTTTCTCTCGCCCTTTTTAATCCTGCAGATGGGGATCAGATATTTCTAATACACAGCTGGTCCCTACAAATGGCCAAGTATAATTTTTCATACACCCGCCTAGAATTCCAGGTGAAATTAATTAGTCAGAATTTCTCATCAGCTAATATACTAACAAAACTGTGATGCAAGTAATTAAATATGCAAATACAAGAAAGACCGCATTAAAACTCTGATGTGTCATTTCAATTTCACAAAAAGACATCTGTCTCTTTGGAAATTTAGTGCAAAAAAAAAAAAAATCCCTTAAAATAAAAGTGTAAACAATCCCGGATTCATGGGGCAAAACGAAAGCTGCAGGGGAAAAAAAAAAAAAAAAAAAAAGATTCTGAAACAAGCATTGCAAACCTTCTGGGTAAAATAGTTGGCTCATAGAAAATATATATTCAAATATTATGGAGCAAATGAATTTGGAGCCTTTGGGGGAAGCGAAGGCTCGCTCGCTGTATGACGTCATCGTCCGCTTTCGCTGGACCCTGAGACCCTTGGTATTCTTGCCAAGGGTATGAGCAGTCCTTTTAATTTACAGAAATGCCGTTTACCACTTTCCAAGCCGGACCAATATTTACAGAGAATTCAATGAATGAACGAAAAGAAACAGCTGTGACTCCTTCCACCTCATTGCCCGCTTCATCTCTAACCGTCCTCCTCAGGACTATCTTATTTATAGGCATTTGAGCAATGGATTGGCCTGGCGGCAGACAATACACCCCGGCCTGCTTGCTGAATTCACACTTGGCAATCCTGTTAGGAGTTTCTCCTTTCCTCGGTGTGTGGTACAGAGAATAAGGACGAACTGACTGCATTCTGGAGCTGTATTTGAAATAGGCTTCAAAATTCCTGAACGTAGTGATTACCTGTTTTTTTTTTTTTCCCTCAAACTGCATTTAAGATGGTTTTCAGCCCATCAAAAATACCATGATTTCGTACTGATGATTCCTTGCAGTTTAATAATGTACGTATGCTATAGTATCAGTTACTGTAGAAGATATTTAAAAAATTAAAAAGGTAAATAGATAAACATTGTTTTGAAGGTAGGGAGGCATCCGGGTGGCTCAGTTAAGTGTCCGACTCTTGATTTCGGTTCAGGTCAGGGTCTCGAGGTTAGTGAGTTCGAGCCTTTCGTTCGGCTTTGTGCTGACAGTGTGGAGCCTGCTTGGGATTCTCTTTCTCTTTCTCTCTCTCTCTCAAAGTAAATAAATAAACATTAAAAAAAAATAAAAAGACATTATTCCTGCCTTCAGGGAGTTTAAAATTTCTTTGAGGAGATAAGATAAAGGCTGAAACAATAGAAAATAGCGTCAGGTTACAGATGATGAGTGTGGAGCCAACTTGCAGAAGTGTAGGAATTCAGAGGAAAGAATCAAGCAAGGAAGGGGTTATGAAAGATGTCTCACCTGTCTTTTGAAGGTTGACAAGATTATGAATAAGTAGAGAGGAAAAAAACAGGCCAACTGCAGAGAAAAAAGGAAGGACAGCCTTTGGAGAGAGATGCTCTCCCTGAGTGCAAAATGAAGATATGAATGAAGGAGAAAAGGAATACGATCTCTTTGAAAGTGTTTTTAGGCTCAATCAAGTTTTAGTGCACAACACTACCTGCAACACGGACTATATAAATATTTGAACACCAAAGTTGACCAGGAAAGAATGATTGCTGTATTGATTGGAACAAGTGTTAAAATACAAATGAGAAAATGTTACAGAAGCTAAATGTCTTTGTTGTACATTTGCCCCTGCTATGTGGGAAGAATTTTGCTCAGATTCTCACTAGCAACTGAAGCAAACCAAATGGTGATGTGTTTTTGGTGGTTACCATGACCTGGGCCAGAACAGGTGAGCTCCTGGCCTAGGACGCCAGAATAATACTGTTGAGCCTGAGCTCAAGGAGGGAGTCAAAGGTCAAAGACAAAATAACGATCTCTAGTGTCAGGTCTGAGGGTGAGTTGAAACCACACCCAGAATAGAGATGTCGTAAAGTCTGAAGCCAGAAAGAGCTGGAATAGGTTATGAGATGGGCATTCGAGGAGACTGAGGGTGGGCGCCATGAAAATTACGTGGTTATCAGAACCCTGGCTTTATGTGGTACTAAGTAGAGGCCCAAGCACAGGTTTTCTAGAAAGGGAGGAAGGAAGAGAGAGAAAGGTATCACTATGTTACCCCATGCTATACATTTTATTAAGGTTTCTCTTTCATCCTGATAGATGTTGATCCTGCCTAAAATAAAAATATGGGCTGCCTTTCCTTACGATCTTTGAACTACATCACTGCTTCATTCGCATGAGAAATTGACGAATAGTTAACCATCTACATAGAATGATTAAAGAGGCTGAAAAATATTTGGGGGGTAAAATATTACAAACGAACAATTTCTACTAGTTACTCCTCTTGTTTTCCCCAGGGCTCACTCCATTGGACAGTTCAGTAGCAATAAGTTTCTGGCTTAGGGTTTATGCTTAGAGAAAAACAAGAAAGTTGAACTTTTGTTACCATGGTCTTCCCTTCCATCTACTAATACAAATGTGTGTCCCTTTCACTAGAGTTGGTGTCTTCACACACACACACACACACACACACACACACACACACACACACCATTGTCTTCTGGCATTGATTTATGATATGAGCTCACCAAAAGGATTTAGTCTGAAAAGTTCAGAATCTAAAGGGAACACTGGAACAAAATATATTCTTTAAAATGTTTTCTCTTTACAGCAAACAAACATGCAAACAATCTGGAGTGTTTTCTCTGGGGTATTCTTGCCAATTTCAATAATTCTTTCCTTACACATATGTGCACGTGTGCATACACACATGCACACACTGCCCTAAGAATTTTAGCTTTGGTCAAAAGCAAAACAGAGCCCCTGAGTGCAACAGGGCTGTGTCTGGTCCCCCATTGTGCTGTTAAGTAGTTCAAATAGTGTGGAGATGACAACTTTAAGCTGTTACCACCCACACCCTCTTGTCCCTTGGCTGAAAAATCTTGAAAACAATTGAATAAAAAATGTCTCAAGGTTTGTGTTTATACCACAGTGTAACATAGTAAGAGCATCTCCAAAGCCGCCCTTTAGCTCCATTTATATCTTGGACTTCTGAATAAATGTCCTCTCCCTGTAATGATTGACTCCAGGGAAAGCAGATCCTGAGCATTATACACTTACACAAATGGCAACAGCAAGAATGGCATTGGAGGCCTTCCACAGTCACCCCCCGTTGTGTTGAGATACCAAGAAACCCTAAACACAAATAGAATCTTTCTTCTTCTTCTTCCTCTCCTCCTTTCTCCTCCTCCTTTATTCTCCTCTTCCTCTCTCTCCTCCTCCTCATCCTCCTTCTCCTCCTCTTCCTCCTCATTCTTCTCCTCCTCCTCCTTCTTCTCCTTCTACTTCGTCTTTGTCTCCTTCTCCTTCCCCTCCTCCTCTTCCTCCTCCTTCTCCTTCTTCTTCTTCTCCTCCTCCTCCTTCTCCCTCTCCCTTTCCCTCTCTTCCTTATCCCTCTCCCTCTCTTCCTTCTCCTCCCTCTCCCTCTCCCTCTCTTCCTTCTTCTTCTCCTTCCCCTTCCCCCTCCCCTTCCCCTTCTGGAGAAGAAGAACCTTATTCTGGTTCTTCTTCCCCTTCTTCTTCTTCCAAAGGGTTGTGATAAGTATTTAGGGCAAGAGTTTCCATGGTTCTCCTGATAGAATGATGCTAGGTTGAAACACCATTGATGTGCTGGTCAGTTGGAAATTATAACACTTCAGCATCGAAACCAAGACTATCACGGTGTCATGTGGCTCTCCTCAAAGCAGTTTTCATGCTCCTCCTCTCTGGATAGTTTCTTTGAAGTAATAACCTTTAAGAGAAGTCTTCAGATAGAATTACAAAGTATTAGAATATGTCTTTATATTTAAGAGGCACGGAAGCTAAAACTCTATTCCTGGCATTGCTGTAGTAAGGAATATACTTTCATTTTGTTTGTTTTTTAATCTATTATATGTATAAAAATAAGGGAGCATTCCTGCTCATGGAGGACTTGAGATAGGAGTCTCATATCTTTATATATTGAATTATTGGAAAGAATAAAGAATTCTTGGAGAGGATTGAGAAAATAGTTCAAGATTGAATTTTTGAAAAGATACATAGGTAGTGAATAGGAAGAATGTACCACCGGAAGGGGAAAAGAGGACTGGAAGAAATAATTTCACTTAAAGCAGACCATATAGAAAACCTTAACATCTTTTGAAACAGTTTCCTTAACATGTTGTAAGACAGAAGGAACAACCTTAGAGCATGAGGTGACAGGTTGAGGAAAAAGACAATTGTTCATGTTGCTTGGGGACTCCCTCTCGAGAAGTAAGGATGTGGGTTTATGGAGACTGACATGGCTAATCCAGAAGTCAGTTGAGTCACTAGGGCGATCTTGCTAATCCACTCTCTTAATGTTAATAAGGTACTTCTTACATTGGATGAATTATGTAAAGAAAACCTGTAATGCATCTCCATTCACATTCTCTCTATTCCTGGGTGAAAAATCCAAATATACTAAAGCAAGTTCAAATGGAACGTTGTGAACTGGGAAAGAACAAGGTAAAAGGATGTGGAAATGAGCCACTGAGTATGAAGATGTTATCAAAGAACAGGATTTGGCTTTTTGGATTATGCCAGAATGATGGATTCTTGGCAGGACTAAAGAGTAATGCAAAAGAAAGAAAGAGAATAACCACATCAAAAGAGTTTTAGACTGATATTTTGAGAAGGATAAAAAATATTCTGGAGAAAACATTAAGGCAAACAAGTGTGGAGAGGATGTGTAAATTAAGAAGCTACGCAAAGCTTGTACCTAAAAACATAGAGAATAAGTGATTAATTAGGTTTGAATTTCAGTGGGAAAAAAATTGAAGAGCCCAGAATTCAACACGTAAGATAAGACCAAGGATAAAATCTGGCTGATAATGGAAAAAAATGCTGTTCTTGGAAAAATAAAATAAAATAAATAGACCCCAAAGTAGAACAAATTCCTTTATCAAGAAATTCTACACATATAATGAAAAATCCTTTCATGTAGAAAGCACATTAAAAAGCAATGGGGCAAAGATCAAAAGACAATAAAAAAGATTTTGGTATGGGAGTAGACTACAGACTGTCTTGTCACTTGGGGTTATGGATGGCTTCCCAAATATAGATTAAAACCAGACATAAATGCAAGATATATCAGAAACAGAGAATCCAGCTGCTGGGTTTCTGTTCATTCTCTGTTCTCAGAACATCTGAAAAATTCTCGTCTTGTCTACAGTTCCTTAAGTCAGTAATTAGGGAAATTTATTCCAAATTTAGTTCAAAGTGTCATTTAATAATGTGAACTAATGGGAAGTGTGAAGGAGAGTGTTCGTGTCATTTTAGTCATTAGTTATCAGGGGCATAAATTAATGGTGAGGATAGTCAAACAAAATTCTATGTGATTGGGTTGGGGTGGCATGAATTGGGCAAAAGATAGATCTGGTTTTAAGCCTCCTGGACTCAACTCTCTTCAATGTGAGTGACCTTTACCAAATCAACATTCTTTACTCATTTGTAATGAGTAGTCTACACATATATGGAATACAGTGTTGTTACCATATGCTGCACTAGACCAGAAAATTTGACTTTAGAAATTCTCTAATTTTTATACCAATAAGGTCAGTGAAATAGAAAATTACTGTAATCATTCAAAATCTGGCAATTAACGAATCTGCATATGGGGAGAGGAAAAATGGTCATACTGGGCCAGTTACTAAGCAACCACTTTGTAGTACCCTGTGTCACCAAGCTGGGAAGCGAATTAGCAAAGAATGCTCTCCTACTAGACCCTATTAACCCCTTCAAAGGGACACATAATCAAGGCAAAGATAGCAAGTCATTTCTTTAACAGTCTCCCAGTAAGTGGGATTTTGCATTTACCTGATTCTTCTTCACATTTTCCTATATTAAATTTTAACACTTCTTGAGACAGACCATGTTGGGAATCATTAAAGCTAGAATGAATGAATGGATGAATGAATGAATGAATGAATGGATATACTAAAACCTAACAGGTAGTCGTGTGTATATTTTACCCTTGACTTGCACTCAGATAAAACTAAACACAGAAGAATAGTATTCCTAATTTGAAATGTTCACTCATAGTCTAAATATATTCATCTATTAAAATGTAAAATACATATTAAAAATCAAAAAAAATACGTGAAAAATGGGCGATGTATGGAATTGCTGAATCACTATATTGCACACCTGAAACTAATATAACACTGTGTGTTGGCTAACTGGAATTAAAATAAAAACTTGGGGCACCTGGGTGGCTCAGTCAGTTAACCCTCCTACTTCGGCTCAGCCTCTGACTTCACTTCGGGTCACAATCTCATGGTTCTCATGGTTCGTGAGTTCAAGGCCTGTGTTGGGCTCACTCTCTTTCTCTCCAAATAAATAAACATTTAAACAAACTAACAAAAATTCAAAAAAAAAAAAAAAGCATGTGGGAAGAAATAAAAATAAAAATAAATGAACGTTTACTAAAACAGAAGACACACAAAAATCGTCCCAAAACTATTCTTAGAAGACATATTGCAGTTGCCAAAACCTAATGGAGATATGGTGGTCACCCAAGACCGTACATTCTTTCTTACTGATTCTATTTGAAAGGTAAATTGGATTCATGATTTCAGAAAAATTGACCATAATCTGTAGGTGAGGATCAATACGTATTTTATTAGCCTAAGGAAAAAAAATGTATCTGTTTAAAAAACCCTACAGCTGTTTTTCTTGAAGATTATTTTACAGGAGCACCTGGTGCCTGAATGGCTCAGTTAGGTCAACATCCGACTCTTGACTTCAGCTCAGCTCATGATCTCAAGTTCACTGGATCAAGCCCTGTGTTGGACTCTGTGCTAACAGTGCAGAACATGCTTGGGATTCTCTCTCTCATCCTTTTTCTGTTCCCCTCCTTGCTGGCTCTCTCTCTCTCTCTCTCTCTCTCTCTCTCTCAAAATAAATAAACCTAAAAAAAAAGTATTCTACAAACTACCCCATTACCTGGGACACTCTTTGAAATGCAGATTATCGGTCTGTTTGTCATACCTACTAAATCAGATTCCATAGGTGATATCCACAAATATATGCTTTTTAAAAAACCACCCTAGGTGATCCTTACTTGGGTGGACAAAAGTTTGGGAACCATTTTGCACAGTTTTAAAGGTCTTCATTAAGACTGTTCTGATAGCTAATCTACAAATGATAGAAAGTTTCGCTTTGTTAAATGAAATGTATTTCCAACCTGGATGGCTTTATTTGGGGGGGTATAGATACTTTTTTATAGATTTGATTGTATTGTCCATGGGAAGTTAAAAAATGTTACAACCCTAAGGGGTATAACACTATGCCTATCTGTGATTGTCATCTTGTTCACTTAATAAGAAATAATAACAATCATATCATCTTGGGAAATGACATGAATTGTGGTGACCATTTTCACCTTGACAGCCGAACAGTAGAATCTCCAGAGATTCTTTCCTGAGAAAATGAAAAATACCTGAAACTGAGTCTTATTCAAAGTTAAAAAAAAAAAAAAAAAGTGTCATTACTCCATGCACAACATAAGTCCAACAAAACTTGAAATGTATCTTTCATTTGATTCTGCTTATGGAAAATGTAAATGAATGGTATGGCATGGGTTAATCTTTTTTTTTCTTTTATTATCATTTTAATCTTTCAGGTTTGTATCCTTGGTCTTTTCTTTCTTTTCCCCCAGGTAAACAATACCATGGGAAGGGGAAGTTTGGAAAGACGGAGCAAACATAACCAATCGACTGTTCCAGGAAGAAATGTTTTTGTGGTAGAGTCCATTAGGGATTCAATAGAGGCAAGTAACCACAAGAAACCAACCAGCCCCCCTCCCCTAAAGGTGACATTCAGTACTGACCTGCTAGAAAGATAAACACCAAACACATTTGTTATCCCAGAGGCTGGGGCTTGCCCTGTACTAAAACAATCCGGAACCTGTGGGCACCAGCCTCCTATCTTGTGCTACCTCTATGACAACATCGGTACATCTGAGGATGAGTCCTCTTCACCCTGCGCAATGCAAACATGTTGAAGCTGTAAAACATCTGTGCCAGAACTTTTGCATCCTTATAAATCACTTCCTAGCCCTCGCTGGGGCAAGAGGAAAGAAATTGCTGGCATATGAATGTAAATGATTGCATGTCCTGTGGATTAGAATAATAATCCAGTTGATTTACCAGCCATGCACAGTTCCTTGAGAAAGTCTGAGAGTGAGGAGTGGTTTTAATGGGTTGGGGGGCTTGGCTTTTACTGAACTTTTCTTGGATAATTAAAATCATAAGGCCTTAGCATTATGTATCACAACTATCTGGGGGGAAATGACCATCAAATGTGGGAATATAATGCACTGAGAATGAATTGCACACACCAGGTCAGTATGATACGTAATTTCTCCACGTCCTATTGTGGCCCAAACAAAAGTATTTGATCTATACCAGCAGGCCAGACACCAGTGGTGTTCTCCTTTCTACTATCTTTATCACAATGTGTTTAAGTACTTTGCAGGGATCAAGAGGAAACTCAAGGCAAAACCTTCTCTCTGATTTCAGATCCATTGTCTTGAGAAATGATGTTTCTAGGCTTGGATGGAAAGAAATATATCCCTGAAAGCAATAAACTTCCCCCATAATTTTGGAGACTGTGCAAATCTCAAGTTTCTCTTTCCTCCTCTTCCTCCTCCTCCTTCCTCTTCTCTGTCTTCTTCCTTTTTTTTTCTCCCTTCTTCTTCCTTCTTCCTCTTCCCCTTTCCCTCCCCCTTCCTTCTCTTCATCTTTCTTTTCTTCCTCCTCCTCCTTTCACTTCCCTCCTCCTCCTTCTCCTCCTTCTTCTTTTCCTTCTCCTCCTCCCCCTCCCAATTCTCCTGTTTCTCTCCAGAACTGTGCATTGCATTTTATTCAGTCCTAATGATGAAGAGATAAAGAATTCAAGTTCATGAAACATTGGACTGTCTTCAGTATTAGAGTAGCTCTGTCTATAACACAGTGACATGCAAAAGTCGTTCCATTCCAGAAAGCACTAACCTGAACATGAATTCCATCAACCAAGTAACAGACGAACTACAAAATCCTCATTATCCCAGAAATTATAAGTTTAGGTTCCTTACCTGACAACCAATATTGGAACAGTAGATATAAACTTAGGCAGTTTATCCACGATTCCCTAGTAGCTAGTGGAAGTTCTAATTGATTTCCCTCCCAGAAAAGAGAAGACGTCATTATTACAGACCAATGAAAGGAATTATTTTAGTGATGAAGAATCAATCTGACAGACACAGCCTCATATATAGGACAAAATGTCTACAACTGTGTGTAGAAATCCACATTTTTCATACCCCCTCTCCAATGTGCAGAGAGATTACAAATATATGTCTCCTGAAATTCAGTCGTCAGCAAAGAGATAAAAATAAGTGATAGGACTTAGAGATGTTTGAAGGGCCTATGACCAATTCATTGCCGAACTCAGATATTTTACTTGAATGTTTAGCCACATTTAATAGGTTTAGTGAATTTATTTGTACTAGTCTTTTCTCCCAATTATATTCTCTGATATTTTCAGTAACATTCATGGGTTTTATCTATGTGTGTATATACATACACACATATAAATGTACATATATGTCTATACTACTTTTATTATTATTATTATTAAACATTATTAAACACAATTCTATTATTATACCTGAAAATCAAATCATTTGTTAGAATAGCTAACACTTGGGGCGCCTGGGTGGCTCAGTTGGTTAAGCTTCCGACTTCTGCTCAGGTGGTGATCTCGCGGTCCGTGAGTTCGAGGCCCGCGTCGGGCTCTGTGCTGCCCGCTCAGAGCCTGGAGCCTGTTTCAGATTCTGTGTCTCCCTCTCTCTCTGACCCTCCCCCGTTCATGCTCTGTCTCTCTCTGTCTCAAAAATAAATAAACGTTAAAAAAAATTAGAATAGCTAACACTCAATATTTCTGTTATTTCCACGCACGGATACAAGCATACGGTCACGTCTATTTATGAGTAATTAGATTACATGTAATTATATGATTGGCGGTACCTCCTGAATGAGCAAGTTAACTTTTTGGAGAGGAAGATATTTGTTATTTTCTGTAACACCTGCAGAGGTGGCTTTACAGGCAAGTCAATCTTCTTATTAAGGTATTTCTGTCAGGAGAACTGCGACGGTAGGAGGCGAATGCTATATAACGCCACTTTCCACAGTTTCTCAGGAGGAACAATCCAAAACGTTGGCACGGTTCATGCATGGAGATGTTCACTGCAGTGTTGTTTTCAGTAATGAATATTTCAAAATTGTATAAATGCCCAACACCAAAGGGGAATAATTATGATTTCTCATACTGGTAAATATATAACCGCCAAAATAGTTTCAAAATACTAATTTTGAGAACCTGGTAGCAACTAGGAAAAGAAAGCTGGTGACAACTAGTAAGCATAAAAAAGCAACAAGGGGCACCTGGGTGGCTCAGTGGGTTAAGCGTCCAACTTTGGCTCAGGTCACGATCTCGTGGTTCATGACTTTGAGCTCCGCGTCGGGCTCTGTGCTAACAGCTTGGAGCCTGGAGCCTGCTTCGGAATCTGTGACTCCCTCTCTCTCTGCCCCCTTCCCAGCTCATGCTCTGTGTGTGTCTCAAAATAAATAAATAAATAAATAAATAAATAAATAAATAAACAAACGTTAAAAAAATTAACAATAAAAAGCAACAAGCAAAAAGTGTCTTTTCGCTCTATCATGCAAAACCACGCAAATGGCAGGGAAATAGCAGTTTCCTCACAACCTCACAAACTTTTACAGCTTTCATCTCGATCATTTTTGGTCTATTATTTTTACAGTCAGAACTATTGAGGAATATCAGGGCTTTCATTATTTCAGTTTTTATGGCACTATCATGACATTTCCATAACCCACTTTAGACCAAATCCCTTCCTTGAACGGATACAAGTTTTTTCAAGTGAAATTTTAGTGGGTGAAGCTTTACTTTCTTTTCTTTTCCTGCTCTGGCGTTTATGATTAGCAGCAGATTCCTCCTGCTTTGGGGGTTCCAGAACATCACTCCCATCCCCCCCACCCCCACCCTCACCTGCACCCTCCCGTCCCTAGTGATTTCAAGGCATCTGGTAAAAGGGAGATAGCTTCCCTCACCAAATGCGTAGAACCACTATCTCTCACTGCGAAATGAACTACCACAACTCAGAGTCTTAGAACAACCCAAATTTACCACCTCACAATTTCCTAAGGTCAGGAGTCTGGGGGTGGGTCAGCTAGCCATCTGTCCAGGATCTTTCCAGGCTGAAATCAAGGTGCCGAGGGGTGTTGCCATCTCATCCAAAGCTCGGGGTCCTCTCCCAAGCCCACTCAGTTTGCTAGAAGATTGCAGTTGTAAGCCTGAAGTCCCTACTTTCTCGCCAGCTGTCAGCGGAGGGCACTTTTAGCTCCTGGAAGCCACCGACCGCTCCCTGTCCCATAGCCCCCTCCCTGCTCCTTCAAGAGCAGTAGGGAAAAGTCTCCTTCATCTCCTCTGAGTCTCACATAACACAGTGTTGTTATGATAATGACTAACCCCCACCCCCACCTTGTTCATACAAGATCATCTCATAACCCTATTTGCCGAAGGGAAGGGGATTCAGCGGGGCATTTATAGTGGCAGGTGGGAATCTTGGGGGCCATCTCAGAATTCTCCCTTACCCCTGTCTAGGAGTATAGCATAAAGAATAAAGACATTAAAATATTTCTTTCTAACAGAAATAAATTATTATATAAGATTTAAAATATAGAAGTCAAAAAACTTAAATGCAGTCCCTCAATTTCTATAGGGCAAGAAAGAACAGAAATGTGGAGCCTATTTTAATGCAATCTGTCTGCGATTCATGGGAGAAACAACATTCCCTCGGTGAAAAAGTAAGTAATGACATATTTGACTTTCACGGAGAAATGTTTTTGACTAAATAGATTAAATGGCTAAGGACCCAGTGTCTTATTAAGGAATGAGCTGATGTTCGCTATCTTCAATATTCTAGTCTGGAAACTGTGCATTTTCTTACAGTGAGTGTTTTTGTTCAGGTATATTTCCAGGGTGGTTTACTGAAAAATATGTCATATGCTATGATAATGAAGGGTACACTCAAACTAAAATGTATTCTGCTTCTCTTCAGCTCTATTCTACATATAAGTGCATTAATATTTATATGGTAGCCCATTTTAGTCTAAAGCATCCACCTTGGTCAGCCCCACGGGTACACTCCCCAAACACGTAGTTATCTACTTTCTTCCATTGTGCAGATGAGGTCAAGAAAACGGATAGGTTTTCTGAGGCTTCGTGACTAAACACCTACGTAACTGGGGGTAGAATTCAGCCTCTAAATCTTTGCTTGTGTGCTCCTAGCCACCTTAAAGGGGAAGGTGAACCCCGTACTAAAAGTCTGAGCTACGAAAGCAATCTGAATAAAACTGAGGCAATGATATGAGCTTCCCATTTAACTCCTCCAAGAGGTGGAAAACGAGGTACCACCATTGACTCTTGTCCTCAGTGAATTTACAGAGTATTTGGATACAAACACAGACACATCGGTGCCTAATGTTCCCAGCTGTCAAATTCACTATGACAGTTTCCATTTAGGAACATGATGTTGTGAACCCATTCTAGAATCGACTCTAACAGTTTTTCCAAGTTGGTTTCTTCCAAAGACAGCAGACCAAAACTCTCTACCCTGTGAGCAGTGCAACATCACTTAGGATAATTACTTAACTCTCTGTGGATTTCTGACAAGCACCCTTCACCTTGAAGCTCGTCTTTAAACCCTGTTAGCTCCTATATCTGCTAATAGAATTTTTATCCTAACCCCTTGTCAGGACTGACTGACACCAAATAAATATACTGGGAAGTTATCATTTACTCATTTAGTTTTGCTACAGTGCACAAAGTTTTTCTTGTTGGCCAGGTATTTCTGTTTTTAAAAATCAAATCAGAGCAGTTTCATTGGATTAAGGGAAATAAACATTTCCTTTCTGGAGTTAACTTTCTCAAAATGTTTCTTCAGCAATACGACTAGAATTCCTCCATTCAATTTTATTATTCTTTTCATGCTGTTGATTTTATTTTATTTTATTTTATTTTATTTTATTTTATTTTATTTTATTTATTTATTGAGGGGGGAGGGAGAGAGAGAAGGAGAGAGAGTGAGAGCAAGGGAGGGGCAGAAGGAGAGGGAGAGGGAGAGGGAGAGGGAGAGAGAGAATCTTGAATAGACTCTATACCCAGTGCAAAGCCAGACATGGGGCTCAATCTCATGAACTGTGAGATCATGACCTGAGCCAACATCAAGAGTCAGATGCTGGACTGACTGACCTACCCTGTCAATTACCTATACTTTCATTTTTAAAAAAAATCTCATTGCTTTTTAATTCTTTTTAGTAAATTCTTTCAAATAATCTCTAAAGGAATATCTAATATCTTGGCATATAATGATAAACCTTAGCATATAATTTCTTTCAACTATTTGAAAATTTCTTTTAATGTTTTTTTTTTTTTAATTTTTTTTAACATTTCATTTTTGAGAGTGAGAGAGACAGAGCATGAGCAGGGGAGGGGCAGAGAGAGAGAGGGAGACACAGAATCGGAAGCAGGCTCCAGGCTCTGAACTGTCAGCGCAGAGCTCGTTGAGAGGCTTAAAACTCATGAACCCCGAGATCGTGCCCGAGCCGAAGTTGGCTGCTTAACTGACTGAGCCACCCAGGCGCCCCAACCATATTTAAATAAGAGGAACACGTGAAATTGTTATATACATTTAGGTAATTATGCAATATTGCATTAACAAAGATTCTGAAAATATAGATTAAAAATCAAGTATTTAGCTCATGTATCCTAATTAATGGCTTAAGATGCAGCCTCATCAAGCATCAAAGAAGTGATAGAATCCTTAGTCCACAAGTGTAACTAATCATTTTTATCATCCTGGGAGCATGTTGCATCATGTACCTCTCCCTCTCTGGCTACCCTGAGATTCAGATTCAGTAGGTCTGAACGTTCTCATGCTCTTTGATAATTATGGACACCACTGAGTAAGATGAATTTCTTCGCTCTTTTCATCAATGAAGGCATGTATGAAGATTCTTATTCCAAATGTTTTTTTTCTTTTCTTCTTGAGGTATATACTTTATGGCAAAATGGAAGCATTAGAGATTTCTCATTATTTGTTGAAGTATCTCCACCAGTGTATACACCCTAATTAGAGTTTTTAGCCAATTAATTTCAGTAACATTCCCAAGAAGATACAGAAAATTTGCAAACTCCGACTATAAACTGCATTTATGCAAGTATGTTTTTTTTTTTTTTATCTATCCATTGATCAGTCTGTCTGTGTGCTTATCTATCATCTATCTGTCTATCTACCTAACCTTTCTATCACATCTATTGGCCTAAATTTTGATTCGGGCTGCCTTTCCTATAATGCTTCTTAAATAATTGCCATGTAAACCCATTTTAATAAATATTAATGTTTCTTTTTCTGCTCTCCTAAAATCAGAAAAAAATACCATCAGCGATCCATCAGTGTGTATCTTTTACTTCACCTCTATCCAGCTCGTATGTGGTCCTTTAAATGGGAAAGCATGCTTGAGTTTGGTGACCTTACACAGACTAATGATTTTATTCTAGAACATAAATACTTTCCAAAAGCAACACACACACACACACACACACACACACACACACACACACTAATTGACAGCAGGAATTCTCTCAACTACCTAAACAGACTAGTCTTAAAATCGGTGTGATATTTATCGCTCTGGATGACATAGCCCTCGGAGTAAATTTTCCCAGAAATGAAGATAAGACAATGGGTAAAAAGTCATTCAGAGGGTATCTTCTCTATGCCGCCCAGTGCCTGCTGCTGAGAAGCGTGGACAGAGTAGTCAGACTTTCAGTTCAGAGCTTTCTTAATTGGCATTCCTCCAATACAGATAACTGACTGAAAGTGTGACCTCGTTCACACCAGTGAGCTTGTTCTCCAGAGAAGAAAACTGATACAGGCCTCTTTGTTATCAAAGGGTGAAGAGATGTGACAATGTGTGAACTGGTTTTAGGGCCCCATCTGCTAAACCAGAGAGAAATCAAGATTTTACAGTTCTATAAATATTTTAGTGTATCCCATCATTTATGAACTGTGGCAGCTATCATAAAACGTCTCTGACTTTTGTTACAACTGCATATAAGGCCAGAAAATTGCATCTCGTGGTAAACCATAAAAACCTAAGTAAAAGCACCATTCCGTTCAGTATATTCTAAAAATATACAACCTCCCTGTCAGTACATGGCAGAGCAGTTACCATCCCAGGATGCCTGTTTCTTTCTCATTTTTTTTTTTTATCTGATCTTACCCTGGTCTTTTCACGTCCTTCTGTATTTCAGTATCGTTTTATGTTTCATAAATAACCGCCATCGCTGTAGAACAGCCAAAATAGATTTTACTTCGTCACAATATACTTTGAGCAGAGACACGGCATGATGATAACGCGGCCATACAGTAAGCTTTCGCTCTTGACCTAGTGTCTAATTGCTCAAGAGGTGATTCCTGTTCTGTCTCGACTGAGTTTCTCTAGTGCCATGATGAGAATAGCTCAGTTATGAAATGATCTGCAGATTTATAAGAGGTGGCTGTCTACTCCTAAGGAACTATACAGAAGAAATAGAAATAAAGCTGACTTGACGGAGAAATTAACATAGCGGTTTGTAGACTGTTTTATCTCCTTATTCCATCCACTCTTGTTCTCTGTTTAAGATGTTTTTATGATTCTTTGTGATGTTTTAACTCTTAAAAATGTTTTCATCCCTCTGATGACCCGTGAACCACGTAAATGCTTTGAGGATCACGTCACATTTCAAGGAGGACAAACTATTCTGGTTGGCATCATTTGAGCAGACAACAGATTATTTCTCTTATTATGAGACTATGCATTGAGAGCCACACTAACGTTAACATGGTGATATATCCCAGGGTTTGCAGTCATTTGTAGAAACCTGAGAGTGCTCATTGTATGCTGATATACACAACATGCTGTAGGGATCATATTTGGAGGAATTAGACAATGATACTATCCTCTGTTTTTTGCTTCTAACACACAAATGGACACATGGTTCTCAATGTCCAAATTCTGCCTGAACATTTATCATACAAGTCAAATACTTTGCAACTTATTTTTAATGTGATTTCTGACCCACTAAAATATGTCCCTTCCACTCTCATTTCCCTCCCTATAAATAAGCCATTCTCATTTGCAGTGAATGATGCCAGAGTAATACTTGGATGGCAATGTGAATATGAGACAATGAGAAGCAGATTTACGGTCTGCAAATACAGTTTGGGCACCCTGAGATTCAGGACAGCCTGCCCTGTGCACCTGTGTTCTCAGATGTAAGTGGTGGAGATAAAGTCATAACTGGGAACTTCCCCCCGTACTCTCTAAAGCCTAGTTCTGACCTAGAAGAATCTGACGATCTGAGTGGAGGAAGAATCTGGGGGAAAAAACGAAACAAAACAAACAAACAAACAAACAAACAAACAGAAAACAGGACAGTTTGAGTGGAGGGAGAACGGAGAGACAACTCCAGGAACATTCGAGGTCTTGGAAGGAGCTTTGCAAGAAGAGGGGTGCCATGCTCGTGAGGAGGCCCAGGGGCCTCTCCTGCCCAGTACTGGAGCTCCTTTCTGGTGCTCCTGATAATGACAGATGTCAGAAGATGCCATCTGCCTGAATCTTTAATGGTAATGACTAAAGGAGTCAACTGAATATTTGTGAACATGAAACTGATTGTTTGGAATACTTGACCCAAAGCTTTCTGGATGTGCTGACCTGTGAACATGTTGTACAACAAAATCCACAAGCAAGAGGAGAATATGGGCTGAAAACCACAGTGATGGGAACAATGTGATTTGATTTACAAAGGTAACATATATCACAGTCTTGTGAAACAGTCTTGAAAGGTTTCCCACTTGCTAGCTCCGATGCATTAATTTAATATCTCAAATCTTTAGTATCCTCTAAATGGACTCCCCAGAGTTCCCAGTACAGCGTACTGTCAGGACCATGTTACTTGTTAAATATTTTCAATAACATCCCCATCTCCTCATAGTTACTGTGAGAATCCAAGTATGGAAGGTAATGAAACTCATAGCACAATGTCTGAAGCAGAGGAAAGTACTCAAAAGTTTTTAGTTCTTGTTATTATCACTACATCAGTATGCCTAACATAGGTGCTCAGTAAAATTTGCTTGAATTGAATTAAATTGAATAGCAGATATATACAGAAATATTATTTAAGGACATCTTTCTACTCATTAAAAACAGACCCTGATGGGAACATCTCAGCCATGCTAAAATTGGAATGAGTTGAATGAGTATCTAATAATGCCAGATTCAACACTGGTATTTGCTTACAAAATTCTCACATTAATGCTCTAAGTTATTTTTCAACTTAACCAATATGGACACTAAATTTTAGAGAAGTCAATTAACTTACTTGTGGTTATATAACTGAATGGCAAACATCAAGATTTGAGCTCAGGTGACCTGGTTCAAAACCAAAGACAATGGGGAAAGACAATAGCAGACTGATTAAACAAAAAGCTCCCGAGTCAGTTCTCTCTGTATCAAAATAGAAAAATAACATTTTAACTGTTGGAAAATTAAAATAATCAACATCTTCCGATTTTATATAAAAATTCCTAAAATGTCTTAAAGTGTTGATTTGTGGAGTATAAGTTCTATAGTCTTAAAAATAAGTTTCATATAGAGATCAGCAGCTGATGCGTTCTGCATAATTCATACTCTTCCTCTTGCATGGAGTACTGATGGGGGTGGGGCACTCAGTGGCATCATGGGAAAATCTCTGTGTCTCCTAAGGAAAGGACTCTCACCAGCTCCCCTAGAAAAGAACAGAAAGATATTGCAGGAACAGTTCACTAGTGCCTTCCTCCATTTCACTGAACATGGTGTAAGACCTACTTTATTGTTGCAGTGTTGTGTCACCAGAATTAGGACCAACGAGTAATTTCTATAAAATAAGGAACTTTCCAAACCACGGACCAGCTGCTGCCTATCACCTATTCTAGAAGAGATTTTGGCAACAGGCAGGGAATTAAACAGATGGCATCTACGTTGCCTTCCGACTCGAGGTTCTATGATTCTATGGAAGAATAGATTTATTGGAAAGCAGATAGTCTCTTTTAGTTGATAATCCATAATTCTATTCTTGAGAAAAGAAAATGAAGTCTAATCCTTTTTAAAGAAAAACGGAGAAGCCTGGTCACAGGTGACCTCATTCAATCACGTAACCCAGACTCATTGAGCACCTTGTGCGTTTTGACCAAAGCGTATGTGGTTCGGTCCTTGTGAATCACAGCAAACAGTTGGGTCGGGCAGACAATGAACCTGGTATGCTCTACTCCTACACAGGAATCAATGCCGGACATTCTGGAAGTTAAGACATTTCAAGTCGCCCAGGTGGAGGTAAAACTTTAACCAAAGTGGATTCTGACACTATTTCTGAGATCTCTTCTGTGCCCTTCTTCACAGTCTACGCTCGGCTGCGCTTGTCAAGTCTGCGCGCTGGCGAGACCACAGTCTCGGGGGAAAGAGCTTCGAGTTCCCTCGCTCAGTTGCCCATGTGTGTCAGAAAGCACAACCCCGCCTCTGTCCCTTCGGCTGAGAGCTTATGACGCGCCTGATAGGATGTGGGCTGTGAGAATTCATTTCCCAAGCAGGAAGTGAGACCAGGGGGAGGCACAACAAAGCTGATGCGTGTTGCAGTAACTAAATCCGTGTCTGTGTTTAATCAAAGGGCACTGGTGAGTCACGATGAGGAGGGCCAGGGCTCCGCGTTCAGTAATCAGCAGCAGAAGGCCACATCAAAATGCAGCACCGTGCTTAAATTCCCGCTCTCCATTGTTCCACCAACATTCTTGAAGGGAACCATGCGACAGAGGTGGTCGCTGTTCTCAGCCCTTGTTTTCGAGCTCTCTGGCTTTCACGGAAACAAATGCCTCCGAGCCACAAAGACAGGACGGCAGAGTAGTATTTCCCAAAAGGGTAATGACCTTGCTGGATTGGGACCCGTGACATTGATGGTTGTCTGGAGCCTCGTGCCCCAGCAGCTCTGTGATTGGGCCTGTGGGAAACGCTGTTGGTTCCCTCCTTGTCCACGTTGGCATCTTGCCCGACTGAAGGGGCATCCTTCCCTCGTGTGAGCTCTCTCTCTCCCCGAGACCTCGAGGGGACTCCAAGGCAACTTGGCCTGGGGCTTTGCATTTTGAAAGTCTGCCCCTGGAAAACGTTATCTTCCCGTGGCACACGGGCCTCTGCAGAAAGTGTTCTTCTAAGGAAAAGCAGATAATTTGTATTCATCACGAAATGTCGCCGCAAATAAGAACTATGATGCGCACTGCAGGGAAATCACTGTAGGTGACGTCGCTGGAAGGGAGCGAAATCGAACATTCCCAAACTACAAGCAGAAGCCTACATGTAGAGGTGCTTTTTGAAAGGAACATAATTGAAATGGAGGTTAGAAAAATAGTCATGTTCAAAGGCCATTTCCTATTCAATGAACTAAATCTGTAATGAGCATCAATTTATACTGAGCAACTTTGGGGATTCGGAATAACGTTTTGCTAATAGCTTATTGGCATGCCCTTACTCAAAATGGAGTTTTGAACCACTTTTGAATTTAGCCTTCAATTTTAAATTATGTGTTTCCTTACTTCGTTTGGAATTTGAATAGCTAGAGCTTTAAAATCTATTTTTTTTAAGTTTTTTAATGTTTATTTTTTGAGAAAGAGACAGAGTGTGAGTCGGGGAGGGACAGAGAGAGACAGAGGAAGACAGAATCCTAAGCAGGCTCCAGGCTCTGAGCTATCAGCACAGAGCCCAACGCAGGGCTCAAACCCACAAGCTGTGAGATCATGACCTGCACCAAAGTCAGATGCTTAACTGACAGAGCCACCCAGGTGCCCCTACTTTAAAATCTATTTTTAATGTTTATTTATTTATTTTGAGAGAGAGAGAGAGAGAGAGAGAGAGAGAGAGCAGAAGAGGGGCAGAAAGAGAAGGAAAGAGTGATAATCCCAAGCAGCCTCCACACTTTCAGCACAGAGCCCGATGCAGGGTTTGAACTCGGGAACCGTGAGATTATAACCTGAGCCAAAATCAAGAGTCGGATGTTCACCTGACTGAGCCACTCAGGCACCCCTAAAATCTATTTGAAATGTAAATATATTCTCATATTTTTCTTTCTTTTCCATATTCATTTTATATCTCAGTGGTTTCTTATGATCAGGAAAAAAAACATATATCATTGGTGGCTTAGTTAAACAAATAGTCTTATTTGGGGCGCCTGGGTGGCTCAGTCAGTTAAGCGACTGACTCTTGATTTCAGCTCAGGTCATGATCTTATGGTGGGTGAGTCTGAGGCCAGTGTTGAGCTCTGGGCTGACGGCACAGAGCCTACTTGGGCTTCTCTGTCTCTCTCTCTCTGTTCCTCCCTTTCAAAAACAATTAAATACACTTAAAAATTAATAGTCTTATTTAATATTTCCTATTAATAGTAGTTAACACATAGCTCTTATTAAATATTCAGCCAAGAGAACCTCTAATCCAGTACCCCAGGTATGACAGGATGGGCTGACGGAGGCTCATCTCTTCTTTACTCTTAGACAAAATGCATCCCCTTATGATCAACAAAAAAGTTTATACAACAAACCCAAAAGTCAATTACTGATCAAGTCCAACATGAGAACTGACCTGTAAGATGATTAGTCACGCAGAAACCCATAGCTCAATGGGAAGATTCTGCTCACGGTTTAGGGCAGCTGATGTGTTCTGCTTAGGGGACATTCAGTCCCGGAAAAAGCATGCCAATGCGAGCCATAAGTAAGGGACATTATAGACCTCTGTGCATCCTTTGTTCTTTTACAACCAAAGGGATCTGTGCTTGGGGGAAATCATTCCGAACAGGTGTCTACTCAACACGGGAGGGACGGCAACACTTCTACTTCCTGGGCTCTCACAAGGTCTTTTACATAGAGATGTTTGCAGAGCGATTTGTTTTTCCTGGTTCTATTATTTCTTGTGGGGATCAACATGTTGACTACAGGAAAGCAACTTGATCGCGTAATTGCATCCAGAACAAATACTCCTGTGACCCCGCACGCTGGCGTGAGTTTACAGCATCCTATTTCCACTACCTTTACTTCAAAGTAAAATAGAGAATGTTTTACTTTAGATGTATTTTTCAAAACATGGCTTGGTATATCAACAGAAATTAGAGATAGAGAGGGAATATTAAGAAGTTTCCTTTGCCTGTTCTCATTTGTTCTTTCCTTTCAGTTCCTTTTTTTTTTTCCATTGTAGACTTAACATAATGGTAAATGGTCCTGCTCTCCCATGAAACTGTAAACCCCTGGCAAACCCTAGAACGAAAGGGGAAGGAAAGAATATCAAAGGAGAGGGGTTTAGGGGTAAGGAATTGATTTTGCCGTGGTAGAAAAAAAAATAGTTTTGCAGTCAAAACTTCTGTACTTGTCCATAATGCTGTCGGTCGGTGGCTCCGCCTGGTCTTTTTTGTACCCAAGTGAAGAATCATTGGGTGGTACCGAGTACCATTAACCTAATGACTTGGAGTGCTTTGCCCTGGGCCACCAGTTTCCATTCTTACTTTCTCAGGACATAATTTGGTTGAGCCACGACTTAATTTCTTTAGAGGCCTGAGCCCAGGGGCCTCCAATAATTTCCATGTCCACAGCACCATGTTGTTGGTGAAAACAAACAACAACCAAACAAAAAATCCATCCAGGGATAACCAGCAGTATTTTTACACTTACGAATCAGATCTGACCTTGAAATATAAAATAAATAAATGGTTAATAGCAGTTTCACCAACTAACTTTTGTGCTGAGGGGTATAGCCTAAGAACAAAACTTGATAGTCGTAAACATTTACACTTTGAAGTACCTCATAAAAGAGTTTGTTATGTGTCATTAACATGCTGACGGTAACAGTATATGCGTTTTTTATTTCATATTATACTGTTTCCGTTCAACTTTTCTTTTTATCAGTGCTTTGGCCTAAGAGCAAATGATTCCCAATCCCCGTTCCCTCAGACAATGCACAGAACATGGGAGAATGGCTTTCACATTCTGACAACCTTGCAATTTTATTTAAACAAATTCTCTTCCCCCAATTCCCTACAGAGAAGCTATTGTACCCTTCTGTTGATTGTAGTGGACATATTGCAGATCTCCAGTTACCTCCCAGTGGACCACCCACCACAAGAAGGGTTTGCCTTTCCAGCACAGCGGCCCTGCCAGCCTCTCCCCTTCCTGGAGACTGGAGAGAGGCCTTTGTCTCAGCTCAGGTCAACAGGGACCTTGGCAGCTGTGTTTTTCCTGATACAGAACAACCTAATCAATTACCCCACGCCACTTTGGAGTAAATACATTGTCTAACATAATAACAATTAAGTGGCAAAAAGAAAACATCATAATGTGCTTCTGGGTAGGAAATTGACAGCTTCCAGAGGTGGGTAGAGCTTTTCTGGATGTGAAATGGTAACATAGAGCAAGGAACTTGCCCTTGAAAAGAAGCAGCTAAGTAGAGCAGGACAAGTGAGTTCCAGGTATTATCATGAATCTCTGAGTAGTCACAGTCATGACATTAAAGTGAGCACTTCCTTTGTATTCTTCTAAAATAGGTCATTTGGTTAGTAAAATCTCTTGCTAGTGAGACAGCACTGCAGAGAGGTTTTTGTGTTATGAGAGGCTTGGATGCAACATCTATCAAGGTAAATTGTGATTTGAAACTTGGCACGACTTGGGTAAACAGTGTAGGTTCTGATTCTTTATTTTCCCAGGTAACTTGGGTTTGCAGGAGTATGATTTCTGGAATGATGTCCTACTCTTGTATTCTAATTTCTTCTTGGTACTTTTCTTGCATAAATAAGACTAATTAGTTAAGTTTTAATAACCGAATGCCATTTCAATTGGTATGGAAAAATATTTTGAAAATGCATCCATGCTGTTAGAGTCACCAGTTACGATAAATTTATAACTTGAGGGATACTTGGGTGGCTCAGTTGGTTAAGCATCCAACTTTAGCTCAGATCATGATATTGTGGTTTGTGAGTTCGAGCCCCATACCGGGGGGCTGAGAGCTTGGAGCCTGGAGCCTGCTTCCAATTCTCCCTCTCTCTCTGTCCCTCTCCTGCTCACACTCTGTTTCTCTCACTCTCTCTCTATATCAAAAATAAACAACATTTTTTAAAAATATAACTTGAATTTTCAAAATACATATTCTTTAGGATAAAATAAAAATATTAATGGTTTCTTGAGAAGCGAGTAACAAAGAATCATATTTAAAGATAAACATAAAATGTGCTACCTGACTTCAACCATTCCAGAGTTCAATAATTCGGTAATTTTGACTCATATACCCACTATTAGAACGGAAAACAATAGATTCTTGAATTCATTCTCTTGTTGGTTATGCATTAGAATTATGAATCGCTATTATGTGTGATAGTGGTAAATTCTAATATTCTTATAACCTTCCTCCTACTTCCATGACTCTATAACCTTGCGCGCGCGCGCACACACACACACACACACACACACACACGTACAAATTCCAGAACGAGGATTGTACTTCAGACTGAATAGGTTTGTTTGTTTGTTTGTTTGGTTTTGTTTTTAAATGTTGCAGCATTTGGAGGCATTCATTGTGAGATAAACAAGCTGGTGTTTTGTAGTTTGGGAGGAGCTAACAGTAATAATAGTGCGCCTACATACACACCCACACACATCTAGTTCCACTATTAAGTTCTATACTTTTATCACCGCTTAGGGAGCCATTAAAGTAAGTGTTTACCCATTCTTTATATAAAACTGCTGTATAACAAACATACCAAAATGTATAGAAATCATAACTGGATGGATGAAATATCACAAAGTAAACACACTTTGCAGCCAGCAGCCAGATGAGGAAAGAGAACAAATTCAAAGTTCTTAAGTTCAGTATTTTCCACGGAGATAACCATTATCTTGAGCTCTAGCACCATAAGTTACTTTTGACTATTTTTTTTAACTTTATGCAAATGGAAAATTTCATAATGTATACTTTTCTTCTGGCACATTTTGCTCAATGTTAAATTTTGGGGATTCATCCAAGTTGTTATGTATAGCAATTATTAACTCTCAGTGGTCTGATGGTATCCCCTGCATGATCATATAACAATTTATCTGTTCTACTTTTGGGTGATTTTCATTTTGAGCTAATCAAAATAGTGACTTTATACACATGTCTGTTGGTGAAGATACATGCGATAAATATCTAAGGGTGTAAATGCTGAATCAGACAACATTTATAGTCTTTTTTTTTTTTTTTAAGGAAGACTCGTGTTTCTTCTTTCTTTCTCTTTTAAGGTTTTAATTTACATTCCAGTTACTTAACATGCAGTGTAACATTAGTATCTGGTGTGCAGTATAGTGATTCAACATTTCCATACATCACCCAGTGCTCATCACAGCAGGTGGACTCCTTAATCTCCATCACTTGTTTTGGCCAGCCCCCTACCCTCCACCCATGTGGCAACCATCAGTTTTTTCTCTCGGGTTCAGAGTCTGTTTCTTGGTTATATTCACTTTGAGTAGATACTGCCAAATTTTTTCCAAAAATGGTGGCACCATTTTCCAAAAAAGGTGGCACCAATGAGAGTTCTACTACTGTGAATCCTCACCGACACTGATATGATCTGATTTGTCATTGTAGCCATTGTAATGTATGTGCAGCAATATAACATTGTGCTTAGTGCATATTACAAGGGCCCCTTCAAGTGTTTTGCCATTGTTGTGCGGGGCTGTGTGTTCTCTTTCCTGTCATGTAGGAGTTTGTTAATAGAGTCAGGATATGGCTTTATTTATTGGGCATAAGCATTTAAAGGATAATCTTCCTCTCTATAGCTTGCGTTTGCACTCTCTTAATAATGTCTTAAAGAAAAATTAGCTTTTAACTTCATAGTCATCCCATGTCTTACATTTTCTCTTCACAATTGGGAGTTTCCATGTCTTGCTTGAGACATCTTTGCTACACCAAATATCATAAAGGTACTATTTTGTCTTTTCTGCTAAGACTTTTGTTGTTTTACTCATAACATTTGGATAGAGTCTATTCAGAAATTGCATTTGTGTTTGCTGTGAGGTAAGGATTAAGGTTCCTCATTTGTCCATATGACCTCTAATGACTCCACATTATTGATTGAAAAGACTGTTCTTTCCCTACACTGCAGTGTTATCTTTAACATAAATCACGAGGGGTGTGTGTGTGTGTGTGTGTGTGTTTCCCAGTCTTCTGTTTCATGGTCTATTTGTCTACCCTTCAACCAATGCAGCAGTTTTTATTACAACGACATTTTAACGTGTCTTCATTTTCGGTACTGGCTGTCCACTGGCTTCATTCTCCTTATTCGAGATTACTAGTTGTTCTTGATCCTTTTTGTCGCTTCATAGAATTTAGAATGAGCATTTTAACTGATACCCACACGTGCATAAATACTTAAGCCCTTGTAATGTTATAGCCCTCCACTTATGTAGGTCTTTCTCAATAATGTTCTGAAAAGTTTGATAACTTTTTCATGTCATCACAAGTGACATTTCTAAGACCTCGTTTTCTATTGGTTAATTCCAGTGACTAAAAATACTATTGGCTCTTCTATGTTGATCTTTTTTCTTCTGATATTTCTTAATTTCACCTGTTCATTTCACTAGCTCATTTGTAGATTCTACATGTTACTATATCATCTTCATTTCTTCCTTTCCAGTTGGTTTCTTTCATTTTTTTTTTTACTTTATTTCCTGTACCAGATATGACCTCCATGAAAATGTGGATAGAAGTAGTAATACCAAATATTCTTGCCATGTTTCTGAGCCCAAAGAAGATATTTTAATATTTACATTAATAAGCATTATTCTTCACATAGTTTTATTTCAAAACACTTATCAGATTAGATCAATTTTTTTCTATCCTTACTTTCCAAAAATTGTTACTGTGAATGAGTGTTGAATTTCATCATTTGTTTTTCATTTATTATAATGACCATAAGCAATTTCCCTTTTTTCTATTAATGTGACAAATTACAGTGATTTTTCAAATGTTAAGTCAAACTTATGTTCCTAGGAAAAAGAAAGAGGCCTATTATTTATGATGTATTGTCATTTTTATGTATCTTTGTTTTTGATTTTCTAACATTTTGTTTGAGATTTTTGTATCTGTGATAATGAGAGACATTGTTCTGTGACTTTTCTTTACTATAATCTCCTTTTTGGCTTTCATAGCAAGGTGATGTAATAATATGTATAATATTATGATGACATAATAAAAACTCTTTGAAAAAATGGTACTTTTGAGTACTTGGGGAATTAACTGTTGCATTACCTGGGTTTAGGTTTTGTTTTGTGAGAAGGTCTTAATTGTAGTTTCAGTTGCTTTAATTGATGTAGAGTAATTCAGGTTCTCCATTTTTTTTTTTTTGCATTACTTTTGGAAATTTTCTTCTTCCCTAGAAGTTTTTCCAATTTCTTTTAAATTTGTAAATATACTGATACTAAAATTGTTCCCGAGCCCCTCAGTTTAATATATTTACTTGTTTTGTGGCTGTTTATACTTTAACACATAGGTTATATAGAAGTATATTGCTTTATTTCCAAACTGCTGGGTATTTTCTAAATTTTTTGTTGTTGCTATTATTGATTTCCTGGTTACCTCCACTATGGTCAAAAGAATATACTCTGATAGTTTTTGTCATTAGAAAGGCAATGAGGCATGCATTACCACACTGTATGTGATCAGTCTGGGTGAGATCCATGTGATCTCAAAATGTAAACTTTTTTTTCTTTCTCTTGGGTTCAGTATTCTAAATATGTTACTTAGATCAAGTTTGTTAATTATGACCTTCTGTATCCTTACTACTGTTTCTCAGTTTATACTGTCAGCTTTTGGCAGAATTATGTTGAAGCCTCTCACTACGATTGTGATTTTTTTCATTATTTCTTTTTATTCTGTCAATTTCGCTCTCTGTATTTTGAATGTTATTAGTGCCTATAGATTTAGATTTTTTAGTTCTTCCTGATACATTGTTGCTCCTATCAGTATGAATTTTCTCACTATCTCTAGCATAGCTTCTTGTCTTGAGCTTACTTTTGGTTAATATTCAACTATTTTAAAAACCTGAGGGCTCCTGGGTGGCTCAGTCAGTTAAGCATCTGACTTCGGCTCAGGTCATGATCTCACATTCTGTGGGTTCCAGCCAAGCTCTGTGCTGACAGCTCAGAGCCTGGAGCCTGCTTCGGATTCAGTGTCTCCCTCTCTCTCTGCCCCTCCCCTGCTTGTGCTCTGTCTCTCAAAAACAAATAAATAAACGTTAAAAAAAAAACAACTCTGAAAAATATGCATGCGTTTGACATGTAAATGTTGTTGGAAAGAATGATTGTTGAAGATGTCCTTAAACTCTGATGTGTTCAGAATGCAGTTGACTAAATGCAGTGTGACACGTATAAGTAGGACTGACAGGCCATGCCGAGTACTTAGCTAACGGTTTTTTATAAAGTTGCATATAGTTATAAAACAAAAACATATTGTGCAGGAGGAAACTGGAAAGAATTGAAGAGAGAACATAAGTGACTCTTCCTAGATAAAAAGCCAAAAGGAGAGAGATCTGTGTTCCTGTGAGTGGAGAAGATGACCATGGCAGGAGAAAGGAAGGTATGTTAGCTCAAAAGTGCTGGAGTTCAAATAAAAACTCAGGAGGGGGCAGGAGGAGAAGCAAAACAAATGAGCAAAGGGACCAAAAAAAAAAAAAAATAGAGGGGGAGAAGAAAACCAAGAAATAGATGCTTAACCACCAAGAACAAACTGATGGTTACTCGAGGGGACCTGGGTGGGGGATGGCGGAACTCGGTGGTGGGGATTCAGGAGGGCACTGGTGATGAACACGGGGTGTTTTATGGAAGTGTGGGATGGTTATATTGTACACCTGAAAGTAATATTACACCGTATGTTAACCAACTAGATAGAATTTAAATAAGAACTTAAAAAAAAAAGAAGCATATGAGAACACCCATGTGCTTAACTCTCAAAGGTGCCAACATTCTGGAGACTGAAAACATGTTCGGCCCTTCCTTTCCAAAGGCTGAAATTATCCTGGGTGTGAGAACCGAAGTGGTAGTTTAAACAAGGGTTCTTAAACTGTGTTGTGTAATGCGGTTCAGGTAAGAACTTGGTGGTGGCTAGGTGTTAAATGCCACTAATGAGTGTTCCGAGAGGTGGACCCAGGAATCTGTAATTTATCTAGCCCTGAAAGAACTGTTGGAGCTGGTCTGATCTGCACGTTTGGAGGAACACTGGCGTACGAGTTACTGGGCACACCGGAGCCCTGTGGAATTCTGTAGGTGAGCGAGTGGTTGGAAGAGAGCAGACTTCACTGGAAATGATCAAGTGGAGTAATAAATACTGGAAGACACAAGAACATAACGCAATAAGAAAACTGCCTTCCACATCTGGTGAGGCTGAGGACACTTAGAAGAGAATAAAGGGGCCCCTGGGTGGCTCAGTTGGTTAAACGTCCAACCCCTGACTTCTGCTCAGGTCATGATCTCGTGGTTCATGAGTTCAAGCCTTGCATCAGCCTTTGCACTGACAGTGTGGAGCCCGCTTGGCTCCCTCTTTCTGCCCCTCCCCTGCTCATGCTCTCTCTCTCTCTCCCTCGAAATAAATAAATTTTAAAAATGCTTAAAAATACATAAATAAATAAAAGAAGAGAATATCAGGGTTATGGTGAAAGGGGTCATCTGCTTCAGGTCCCAGCTACTGACAATTGCTTTTTTTTTTTTATATATTTGAGTTTATTAATATACTTATAATCAAAGTACTTAAGTTATTAATAAAAAAGTAGACTTTGGACCCTAAATGAAAGCAGTAATGTCTGCAGATTTGCGGGACAGTTTAAATGGCTACAACATTTCATGTATATTTCCTATACCCTTTCCTGGATATATTTCCTATACCATTCTCCAAACTTGTTACATTTGTTGATGGTTTGATTGGTCATATGTAGGCTGTGAAGCTTTATTCTTATTGACGATATTTGACTTATAACTGGCTTATCCATGTATTTGCATCAATGACCCCACTTAATTCATAGTCTTTGAGGTCAGTATTTAAAGATAAGAAGTCATACGTATGGAGTTTCAGTAATTTGAGGAAAGATCCTAAGACAACCGAGTGGCAAAGCTGAGACTCAGACACAGATACTTTATATGAGATACATTTGACATACACTGAGATGAACAGTTGAAAGTTACATTTAATGCAGGACGGAATGATAGCACAATGATCAATACAGTTTTGCGACCTGAGATTTGTCCCCCTACTTCTGGATATCAGGTTGCCCTTCATTATCTAATTTATAATGATTTATTTTACTAGAGCTGAGTGCTCTAGTCTCCTTTTCTCCAACCCTGCCATCCAGGCATTTGCCAGTTTTTACCTGTGCACTATGAGAAGTTTATATGCAGTGTATGTACATAATTTCTACGAGCCAATAACAAAATGACACACATTTCAAGTGGAAATATGAGTAAAGGACTTGATCAGGATGAGGATAAGATATTCATATTCAATTTGTGAAAATGTGTCAAGCTGGATCTGGAGTTCTGTGTACGTTTTTCTGTAAGTATGTTATACATAAACCCAGAAATGTTCTTTAAAAATTCATTAGTACTTTCTAATGGACCTAAAATGTGCAGAACTATCTAAAATCATATAATCCAGCTCATTTAAAAAAATTGTCAACAGAAACGTAAACCATGTCTATGAAACATGGAGCTTCATATATTAATTGATGGTGGAAATTAATTTCTGTGAGTTGGAGATTTATAGTGTATGTTTAATTCTAAGTGGCAGATAGACTCTAAAGTGATTCCTTGTGATCCCTGTATCCTGGATTAATATATGTGTGTGTGTATATATATATATATATAGCATTTATATATAAATATAAGTTCATATATTAAAAAATTAAATTATTTATATTTAATATTTAAATTATATATGCATATATAACTTTTTTTTTGAATTTAATTTTTTTTCATTTTATTTATTTTAGAGAGAGAGAGAGAGAATGAGCAGGGGAGAGGAGCAGAGAGAGAGAGAGAGAGATCCGTAAGCAGTTTCCATGCTCAATGTGGAGCCCAATGTGGGCCTCAATCCCACAACTCTGGGATCATGACCTGAACAGAATCCAAGAGTTGGACACTCAACCAACTGAGCAACCCAGGTCCCCCAATAATCTTCTTTTGAGTGAAGGTAGGACTTGTGACTTGTTTCTGCTAAGAGAACATGGCAAAGGTAGTGGACACAACTTTTACAATTATGTTGCTTTTCATAAGATTTTATCTTGCTCGTAGACACGCTCTGAGATTCTCTCTCTTTCTGGCTTTGAAGAAGTGACCATATTGGGAGGCCCACCTCATGAAGCTGAGGGTGGCTTCCAGCCAAAAGCCAGCAAGCTGGGCCCTCAATCCTAAAGTTGCAAAGAAATTAATTCTATCAACATCTGGACCGAGTTGTTAAGTGGATCCTTCTACAGTTTAGTCTCCAGGTAAGAACATAGTCCTCACCAACACCTTGTTGGAAAACTTTAGAGGACCCAGAGAAGCTGTGTCCAGAATTGTGATCCACGGGAAATATTAGATAACAAATGTGTTTTGTTCTAAGCCGCAAAATTTGTGATAATCTGTGATGCAGCCATGTATGACTAATGGAAGATGCAACTTTGGGTTTGTATTACTGGTTCATTAGTTTTTGAGAACTTTTGTGCTTTTTCTTCTTGGTTTCTCAATGTTGAGTTAAAGAGTTAAAGAAGATAATATAAAACAAACTATATACTATATATGTATATATATTATTTTAAATATAATTTATATGTATATTTATTTTATATTTATAAATTTCTTTTCTGCTTAACTCTTACTTTTACAAAAAACTCACTATAGTGATTATTGCTGATGCACTAAAATGTCTATTAATGAAATATATAATAGAGATTTACCATAAACGTAAAAACCTATTAAAATCTGAAACCCATGGGACACCTGGGTGGCTCAGTCGATTGGGTATCCGACTTTGGCTCATGGTTCATGAACCAAACTGTTCATGGTTTCGGGCCCTGCGTCAGGCTCTGTGCTGACAGCTCAGAGCCTGGAACCTGCTTCAGATTCTGTGTCTCCCTCTCTCTCTGCCCTCCCCTGCTCACGCTCTGTCTCTCTAGCTCTCAAAAATAAATTCGCATTATAAAAAAAAATAAAAAAAAAACCCTGAAACCTGGAATACAACCTCTTGGTAATATGACAAAAAATTTTTTCATATCCTTGATTGCCTCAAGCAACAATTGTGCATTTTTCTCTGCCATGTCCATGTTTGAGCAAAGAGCCAAATCCTGGCTTTAGCACATTCAAATGCAAACATTGTGAGTAAATATGAAATGTTGCAGTTAATGCCCTGTATCGAGAAAGAAAAAGAACTCATTAATAAATCATTTAAAAAAAAATTTGCTTTTATTGCTCCTGAAAATAGTTTACTTTCTAAATAAAAATGATATGTATTTATCTTAGATATGAGCCTAAGTCTGAAATGGAGACCTGAACTTTATCGTATTTCAGGTCTGGCCTTAAATAAACCACAGTTTCTTACCTCCAGTCCTAAAGAATGGAATTGTTCTCCTCTTTCACCATTTCTACCTTTATTGAATACAAGCCCTTAGGGCATTAGGTCGAGTTCTGGAGGGAAGCACAGGCTCATTCCAGACTTTTCTGCAGGCCTTTCTCCTGATTGATCTATATGTGCCCTCAAGTGCAGAGTTTAGTTAATTACACCCATTCCCTCATGGCAACCCATCATCTTTTGAACAGGTAATGCCTGTCTCTTGTTTGAATCATTTGTGCTCTCATTCCCATTCTCCGTCCTTATTCTGCTTTCCTTTCTACATGCCACCATTCTGATGGGTTTGATGGGTATTAAGCCACGGACACTATGCTTCCTCCTTTTTGCGCTCACTCAACACCACCACAAACAGCACTGTGATGAGCTTGCACACTAGTCCCTTTATGAACGTGTTTGAGAGTCTCACTGGCATATATACTCAGTTACACTATACTTAATTTAATTTGACCGAGTGCTATGCAAAATAATTATCACTGCACCCTCACGCTGGTAGGGATGAGGGCGTGAGGGCTTCATTACCCTCTCCCTGCTAACACTTGGCATTATCCTGCTTTCCAATTGTCAACATCCTAATAGGTTCAAGGGGGCCTGACTATTTTAATATGCAAATGTTTAATGTGTAATGGAATTTGTGTGTATCTTCATATGTTTATTTGCTTTTGGGGTCTCTTCTCTGTTTATGTGTTTTGCCCATTTTCCCATTAAGCTTCTCTTTCTTTTTCTTGTGGCTTACAGGAATCTTTTATATGATCTAAATACTTGTTCTTTGCTGATCTTAAATATGGCAAATACCTTTCCCCAAACACGGTGTGCTTTGTGGAGCTGAAATCCTTACTTTAATATAGTCAAATTCATTAATTTACAACAAAGATGTGAAACTTATGCAATCTATGCAAATAACACCCTCCTAAAGCAGAAATTAAGGAAGATCAAAGAGAAATCCACTTATGATAGCATGTTTAACACACTGTTTTCTGGCTTTGATTAATCCAATAAAAGTAAGTAAGTTGGAATATAAAAGATTTAGCTAGCCCAATCAGAAAGGCATATCTCATAAATATATCAAACTTTATACCCCATAATATAGAATATGCCTTCTTTTCCATTGCATATGGGACATTCGCAACTAACTACATATTATGTCACAAAGAAAAATCTCAATAAATATCACGAAGTAGAAATAATTCAAAGAAAATTCTTTCCAAAGTAACTAAATTTAAAAATTCAAAGCAAAACCAAAAAATAAAAAAAAAAATCTTTAACTTAAAATTAACTTTAATCTTTAAACTTTTTAAGCAGGTTTCTAAGAAGTAAATCTAGGGAGAAAGGGATTAATCAAATGAACATTGCAAGAGTCATAACATTAATCTTAATGAAAACTGCATCTCAGAGTCTATAGGAAATAATGAAAGTAGTGATGAGAGAAAAATCCTATATTTTGAAAACTTACATAACTGAAAATTGAATAATAAGGCTAAATAAATTAGATCCCTTACTAAAAAATTCCACAAAAAGGATCAAAAGTTGTAACAAAAGCAAGCACCAGGAAATACTATAGATATAGTTGTATTTAATGAGACATAAAACAGAAAAATGTAAAAATAAATAAATCAAAATGATGTTTCCTGATTTTATTTATTTATTTATTTATTTATTTATTTATAATTTGAGACAGGGAGAGAGAATCTTTTTTTAAATTATTTTTTTGATGTTTATTCATTTTTGAGAGAAAGAGAGAGAGTGAACAGGGGAGGAGCAGAGAGGGAGAGAGACAGAATCCGAAGCAGGCTCCAGGCTCTAGGCTCTGAGCTGTCAGCACTGAGGCCAACATGGGGCTTGAACTCACAAGCCACGAGATCATGACCTGAGCTGAAGTCGGATCCTTAACCACCTGAACCACCCAGGTGCCCCAGAGAGACAGAGAGAAATAGAGAGAGAGAGAGAGAGAGAGAGAGAGAGAGAGAGAGAATCTTAAGCAGGCTCCTTGCTCAGCACTGAGCTTGATGCAAGGCTTGATCCCACATCCCTGGGATCATGAACTGAGCCGAAATAAAAAGAATCAGATGCTCAACCAACTGAATCACCCAGGCACCACTTAATTCTTTTTTTGAAAACAAAAAACAAAAAAGCAAAAAGCAAACAAACAGAAAAACCCCAAATTAGTAGCCAAACAAATCAACGACTACAATGAAAAGCACACATACACAGAAGAAATGATGAGGGGGAAATATACATTATAGAAAAGAGAATTTTGAAAAAAAAGTCATAACCAACTATGCATAAATCTAAAATTAACTTGAAAACTAGATCAAATGAGTGATATCCTAGAAAAATTGTAATTTAACCAAAAATTGACCCTCATTGAAATAGAATCCAAAAATACGACCATTTCTATACAAAAGAATAAAACTTTAGAACTACCCCACAAAAAGCACTGGACTTAATAAAATATTTAAAGACCATATGTTCCTAATGCTACTCCAGCACATGTAAAAAGAATGAAGACCTAATTTTAAAATAAATTAGTGGGGTGCCTGGCTAGCTCAATCACGAGACAGTGTGACTCTTAATCTCAGGGTTGTGAGTTCAAGCCCCACACTGGGGGTAGAGATTACTTAAAATCCTAAAAATAATGAAAAGAAAATGCATTAGTATAAGATTACTATCTAAACCTGATAAAGACATCACACACAAGAAGGAAAACTATACACCAATCTTACTTATGAAGGGTGATATAAAAATCTTAATGAAATGGCAAATGGTTACAATGATACATTAAATAACATGACACAAGTGAGTAGACTACATTTCACGGATGTAAAGATGCTTCCGTATTAGGAAACCCATCAATGTAATTCCCCATTTCAGTTGACTTATGGGGAAAAATCATAATTTTCTTCAGTTATCAACAAAATTTAGTACCAATTTTGGATTAACGCATTCAGCCAAGCAGCAACTGAAAACTTCTTTAATATCATAGTATATATGTAGAACAGTTTTAAAGCCAGAATCTTACATAATGGGAAAAATTAAAGGCATCCTTTCTAATACAAGGAACAGGCAAAATACCCCTACATCTAGTACTACTTAACATCATATTGACACATTCTAGTGCAATGAGAGTTTTCAAAAAAATGTAACATAAAAAAAGGGGGGTAGTATCTGTATCCACAAATTATAAAACATCATACCTGGAAATTTAAAAAAAAAATTCAAGCAGAAATCAAGATGTGATAACTGATGTGCAAAAGATCTATTGGAGGAAAACATCTCTGAAGGGTAAGGGGAGAGGAAGGAAGAGTAAGCATGAAGGAATTCAGACCAAGGTGCAAGGGTAATGGGGAAAGGAGGAAGGGAAGGTAAAGATAGGCAAAATATCTCAGAAGGCAGAGCAGTTCTGCTCAAGTTTGGCCTGGGTTAGTGCATAATCTTAAAGCAAAGGATGCCTGTTGGTTGAATTTCATATCAGGCTGGAATGGTCAGTCCAGTTATAATATTTCTTTCATGACCAGTCACTGTCAGCAGCCTAGGGAGCTGTGGCCCCGGAATGGATGTTATTCTGGAATCACAGATATTGTAACTACAGGCTTTTCGTCCAGTTCTTCTTAAATGAGATTTGAGCTGAGTATCTTCCTAGCCAATGAGTGACCATTTTATTCTATAAAATTAAAGATTATAGGGGCAGCTGGGTGGCTCAGTGGGTTAAGCATCTGACTTTGGCTCAAGTCATGATCTCTCGGTTCATGAGTTCAAGCCCCCTATTAGGCTCGGTGCTTGCAGTCTAGAACCCAATTGGGATTCTCCCTCTCTCCTCTCTCTGCCCCTCCCCCCACTCACACTTTCTCTTTCTCAAAATAAATAAACTTGAGAAAATAAAAATAAAAGTTTATTAAATTCAACCAAAAAAATAGATTTGTATAACAACAACAAATAAAAACCATATGCAATGACAAAGGATAAACTGGGACTTTGTCATCAATAAAGGGGCTAATCTATCCAATATATGAGGTATTTTTGACATTGAGATTAAAACAAAACTGAAAACAAAAAAAAAATCCTAAATGCTAAGAAAAAAATGGACAAAAATCATAGACCTAGTCTATAGGAAATATGCACATATTTATAACAAAAATACAAACTAAATTGTTACTTCTCACTTATCCAATAAGCAAGAATTCTAGCACTTGTCACTGTTGGTGAGAGTAGAGGGAAGTAGACACTTTCATTTATTACTGCAATGCATATAAAGAGGAAATTTAGGAAAATGAATATTCATTTATCCTTTAATTCAGAAATCCCATTTGAAAGATATAGTGACAATACACTTCTGAAAACATGAAACGACATATGACCAGGAATTATTCACTGTGGTAATAATGAAGCATGGGAAGACACCATCGGAATGCCAACCAATAGTGAACTGGTGGAAAAAGCCAATGGGTTGCTGTGGGCACAAAACAAGTAACGAAGACCTCTGCGAAGTTCAGTGCCTTGATCTCTACGACATAGAGTTAAGAAGATCAAAATTGTGTATATATAGTAAGCCACATTTTTGTGCAACAAATAATACGATTTTTTTTTTCCTATTTTTAAAGAACCCATTATTCTGACTATACACAGCTAGTGGGATACATTAGGAGGACCCAAAGAACTACAAGGAAAGGCTGAATTGTGTTGTCTATAGTGGTTATGGGTGTAATAATTCTAAAACTATGTTTTGGTAGATCTAAATTAAAAATATGTTGATGTGGGGGCGGCTGGGGGGCACAGTTGGTTAAGCGTTGGACTCTTGATCTCTGCTCAGGTCCTGATCTCACAGTTCATGGGTTTGAGCCCTGAATTGGGCTCTGCGCTGCTGGCATGGAGCCTGCTCAGGGTTCTGTCTCTCCTCCTGTCTGCCCCTCCCCTGCTTGTACTCTCTCCCTTTGTCTCAAAATAAATAAACTTAAACAAATTAAAAAATATATATATGTTGGTGTGGCTGGGAGTCAGTATTATTACCATAAAGGGGAAAATTAAAACAGTAAAAATATGAACTGAGGAAGGTAAGGAGAACTCACTGATATTGGATTAGAATTAGAAGTATCAGTATGAATTTGAGATTTAAAAAAAAAAATTTTTTTTTAACATTTATTTATTTTTGAGACAAAGAGAGACAGAGAATGAACAGGGGAGGGGCAGAGAGAGAGGGAGACACAGAATCTGAAACAGGCTCCAGGCTCTGAGCTGTCAGCACAGAGCCTGACTCGGGGCTCGAACTCATGGACCGTGAGATCATAACCTGAGCCGAAGTCAGATGCTTAACCAACCGAGCCACCCAGGCGCCCCTGAATTTGAGATTTTTAAGAAGTCTCAGTTCCCTGTTCTGACCTGTGAAAAAGAACCAACGATACCCCAGCAACAGTGAGCACATCTAACTCTGAGTTTTTGCTTTCAAAATACCATTCTCTGCTTAAGGAACCAGGGGTCCTTGGAGGATGACTGATTCCAGGAAAAGTACTAGGTGAGCCTGAATTTTTATTGCCAGGAAGCAAGAGAGTGCTCAAAGACTAATGACGACATGGCAAAAATGGCACAAAGAGCAGCTTGAAGTGATTCCCACTGGCTGAATTTGTACATTTTGAGCAAAAAGAGCATAGTAAGTAGATTATAACACATTAAATACAAGATATCGTTGTATGTGCCTATAGCAATACCAAAAATTGAAGGATTGAAGGTGATGAGAGAGAAAAAGCTCTTCTTTAAAGAACACCAGCCAATGAATACAAAAGAATGATCAAATTAGGAAAAAAAAATCACTATTTTTCAATCACCATATAACATTAGTTTACTCAAGGTTAATTGGTGGATACTTGCTCCATTGGATGAAATGTTATTGAGGATAGGATAGGTTATTCATGTAGTCTCAAAACCTAGCATAAAGATTAATTATTATTTTCAAATTTGGAAGCGGTATTTTTACAATGGGGAAATGTGTTTGTCACTACCCATAGTAAGTGCTATTAATGCCCACCAGATCTCAGTTGCATTTACCCTCCAGATTCTGTGTATTTCTTCAGACAATTGCCCTCTGCTGACGGGAGCCATCTTGCCCTTAGGTTAGACCTTCTGATGGAAGCACACATCCAATGACTTCCTACCATGAGAGAACAGAAGTCCAGCCCCGTGTTCTCAATGAGGGAAACTTTGTGATGTTATTTATACTCTAGAGTACACTCTCTTTTGCCTTCTCCCACTCACCGTGGATCAGGCCAAAGCGAGACCTTACCTGAGAGCACATCAGTGTTTGCTTCTTTCCCTTCCCATCTCCTGCTTCACTCACTTTCTTACAGGTTCTTTCTGCATAGCACCCCTTCAATAAATCCAGTGCCCCCTAATCCCTGCTTAGGCTTTAATTCCAGGAAACCCAAACCAAGACCTTAGCCAAGTAATCAGACGTAAAGTCATCATTCAAATAACAAAATGACATTTTGTGCTTTGAAACATTATATACATATTTTTTTTCAAAAAAAAAAAGAACCCTTAACCTGACTCGAATTGTGAAGAACCAATCAGACAAGTCCAAATTATGGGAGACACTCTACAAGATAATTGGCTTACAGGGGCACCTGGGTGTCTCAGTCAGTTAAACTTCTGACTCTGGATTTGGGCTCACGTCATGACCTCACAGCTTATGAGTTTGAGCCCCTTGTTGGGCTCTGTGCTGGCAAGTGCAGAGCCTGCTTGTGATTCTCTCTCCCTCTGTCTCTGCTTCTCCCCTGCTTGCGCCCTCTCTCCCTCAGAATATAAGTAAACTTAAAAAAAAAAAAAAAGCAAGATAATTGGCTTAGATTCTTAAAACTAATGATAGTATAATGAATGACCAAAAAAAAAAAAAAAAATGGAGGACCATCCTAGATTATAATAAACTAAAAATTATAACAAAATACTGTGTGTAATCCTTGGTGAGATATTGGAAGTTTAAAAACAAGCTTTAAAAGATGTTTTAGGATCAATTAGGGATATTGAATATAGACTTAATATAGATAATTTTCTCTCAACGTTGAATGTCTAGGATGTCAACATGTTGGGTGATGTAATAGTGTTGAGGTTGTGTAAGAAGTGTCCTTTTCTCAGGGCACCTGGGTGGCTCAGTCGGTTGGGCGTCCAACTTCAGCTCAAGTCATGAACTCACGGTTTGTGGGTTCGAGCCTGGTGTCAGGCTCCATGCTGACAGCTCGGAGCCTGGAGCCTGCTTCACATTCTGTATCTCATTCTCTCTGCCCCTCCCCTACTTGTGTGCGCTCTCTCTCTCTCTCTCTCTCTCAAAAATAAATAAATGTAAAAAAAAATTAAAAGAAAAAAAAAAAAGAAGTGTCCTTTTCTCAGGAGATACCCACCAAACTTAGATGGGAAGTGTTACGATGTTTGAGGCTCTTGAATGTTGCAGAAAAAGTTTATATATATGCATGTATGGAAAGAGAGATAAAATTGCAAATTGTAAACAATTGCTGAAGCATTTAAATGTATTTGCTTTATCATGCTTTCAACTTCTCTGTAACATTGAAAAATTTCATATAAAAATTGGGAAGGAGAGGTGGAACAATTTGACCATCAAAATACATATTGATAATTGTGGATTATAACCCCCCCAATACAGTAAATGTGCGTGAGTAAATATTAGTATGCTAAATGATTGAGCAAATAAATAAATTGAGGAGAAGGAGCAATTCACCATGCCAAAGGGAGAAATTGCTATGAGAACACCAGTATAATCATTGCTACAGGAAACCCACTGATCAATCCTGAAATTAGGACACAAAGCTTTGGTAACACCTTCAAGATATTCGTGTAGCCTCAAAGTATCTCCAATGCCATACCCATGCCCACAAATTCTTTGGTGCTCTTTTCTCTAGGAGATGGATGTTAATTCCCAGCCCCTCGCTATGAGTGTAGATTGGGTTTAGTGACTCACTTAAACCAAACAATACAGAAAGAGCAAGGGGGTTACTTGTCCATGAAGAAACTTGCTATCAGCTTAACCCAGAGACCAATATTCACATCACCAGTGAAAATGAATAATGATATGATGTAACACAGCTAATCTGACACAAAGGAAAGGACACTTCATAGCTGTGGCATTCTTCCCTAAAAATCTACAATTTATCAGTCAAATCACAGGAAACCTCCACCAGCCAAACCTAGAATCGGGGAAATTTTATAATCTGACCACTTCTCTACAAAAGTGTCAAGGTCATGAGACACAGAAGCACTAAGGAACAATCGCAGATTGGAGGGCATTTAAAGAGATATAAAGGAATAACCAAGTTGAATATGATATCCTGAATTGGATTATGGAACAAAAAAGGAAGTTGATACAAATGTGAAATATCTAACGGCAATTTCTCAGTTTTAATAATGTAATGTGTGAACATTGAGTGAAGGGTACACAGACATCCTGAGCTCAATATTGCATTGATTATTCACGAGGGACCATGGTAACCACATTAATTCTATTCAGAGTTCAAAATAACCCTTGCCCCTGCTTTCCCAAGAAAAACACTAGTTTTCTTATACAATGTGAGTTCTTGGCCAGCTTTCAAAACTATCAGATGATATGTTTAATTTGCTTGATATATTAATTTACATGTTGTAATACCACTATAGAAAAATCCATTTCTGTCTGGTTTTGAGTGGTCTTTACTAAGTGAGGGACATTTCACTCTCTCTTGAGTCTTTCTCCATATCCAACTTCATATGAGTCTGTTGCTGTATTTTTCTCAGATAAAACAAGTCTTTATTTCTTTTTAATTTTTTTTTTCATTTATTTATTTTTGAGAGAGAGAGCACAAGTGGGGAGGGTCAGAGAGAGAAGGAGACAGAATCTGAAGCAGGCTCCAGGCTCCGAGCTGTCAGCACAGAGCCCCACGCAGGACTTGAACTCACGGACTGTGAGATCATGACCTGAGCTGGAGTCGCACGTTTAACCGACTGAGCCACCCAGGCACCCCAAGTCTTTATTTTTTTATTCTTATACAGCTTCGCCCACCTTGAAATAGTTGATGCTGAGAAAAATTGAACATGAATCTCTTCCAGGCCTTTTTAAATATATAGCATTTATATATAAATATAAGTTCATATATTAAAAAATTAAATTATTTATATTTAATATTTAAATTATATATGCATATATAACTTATTTTTTATTTTTGAATTTAATTTTTTTTCATTTTATTTATTTTAGAGAGAGAGAGAATGAGCAGGGGAGAGGAGCAGAGAGAGAGAGAGGTCCGTAAGCAGTTTCCATGCTCAATGTGGAGCCCAACGTGGGCCTCAATCCCACAACTCTGGGATCATTTGCCCATGACCCTGATGAACTGCTAGAGGTCTATGAAGAAGGAGTAAAGAGCTTAGGAACGACTCCTTGGCAGGAACCGCTAGTCACCTGCTGTCACAGAGAAAGGGTTGAAAAACTGAAGGAAACTGACTTTTCCTACTTCACTGCCCCTACAATCTTCCTCCATGACATGAAGTATTCAATATGCTTTAAATAGAAATTAACTTAAGATAGAAATGTATTTATTTTTTCTCTGCTCCCATGCTTGTAAGGGAGAAGCAGAGGGAGAGGGAGGGGGAGAGAGAGAATCTTAAACAGGCTTCACACCCAGCATGGAACCTGATGCAGGGCTTGATCTCACCACCCTGAGATCATGACGTGACCCAAAACCAAGAGTCGGATGCTCAACTGAGCCGCCTGGGCATCCCTAAAATAGAAATTTAAATAGTGAAACTTCGGGGCACCTGGGTGGCTCAGTCGGTTAAGCGTCCGACTTCGGCTCAGGTCATGATCTCACAGTTCGTGAGTTCAGGCCCCGAGTCGGGCTCTGTGCTGACAGCTCGGAGCCTGGAGCCTGCTTCAGATTCTGTGTCTCCCTCTCTGTCTGCCCCTTCCCTGCTCATGCTCTGTCTCTCTCTGTCTCAAAAATAAATAAACATTAAAAAAAATTTAATTAGTGAAACTTCAACAAAAGGAAACAAATAAATTTTGAGGCACTAAATGCTTTGAAGAATGGTTATGAGGTGACATTTTCAAGATCTGGAATGGGAAGAACTGCACGAGTTATTGAGGAAGGTGCCTTGTGTTGGGGGCTCTCATTTCAGCACTTCCCTTTTATAAGATGAAAGTTCGCACTAAATAGTATAATGTCCATTTAAAGTTGAGGTGGTATCTATATTGGTCTAGACCATGGACCACTAGCTAACATTGAATTGTCCAAGAACTCTGTTTTTTTTATTAACTTTATTATTTTAGAGAGAGAGAAAGAGAGAGAGAGAGGGAGAGAGAGAGACAAAGCATGTGCACACGCACAGGGGAGGAGCAGAGACAGAGGGAGAGAGAGAATCCCAAGCAGGCTTCACGCTGTCAGCAGCAGAGCCTGATGTGGGGCTCGAACTCTAGAATGGCGAGATCATGACCTGAGCTAAAAAGAAGAGTTGGACACTTAACTGACGGAAACACCCAGATGCCCCAAGAGCCCTTTTTGAATCAATTGAATCCACGTAGTTCTTCCTTGACAGCAAAGTGAGAGAATTAAAGAAAAAAAGAAGGAAAGAGAATGAAAGGCCTTCATGTAAAAATGTATTATACTGAAAAAAAATGTATTCTATTGGTACAATCCCAGAAGAATCCATATAAAAAGTTTTATAGCTATAGCAATAGCTGCCGGTGAAAATTTCTAGCAGACTCTGAAAATTTCCTTATATATCCACTTCTTCCCCACAAGCCACTCCAAAATTCTCAATATGTTACAATTAATAATATTTGAGAGACCGATATAGATATAGCCTCAACTTTAAATGTGCATTATACTACTTAATGCAAACATTCATCTTATAAAAGGGAAGTGCCGAAATGAGAGCTCCCAATACGAGGCGCCCTCCTCAATATCTTGTGCAGTTCTTGTCCTTCAAAACGTAGAAAATATCACCTATCTTTTTTAATATGAGAAAATTGCAGCTTAACGTGGGACCTGGTCCCTTTCTCTCTTTATTCCTTCTCTTCCCACGCCAGTATATCATCCCGCTGTGATATTCGTATTTCATCATTTGCCAACGTTTTACCGATGAATGTGGAAGAGAATTTGCTGAGATTATTTAGGATGCTGAGGCTTGCTTCTGTATCATGGATTCAAGAATAGGTTTCTTTGAACAAGTGAAAGGAAGACCTTCAGTTTGTTTTTTTTTTCTTTTTTTATGTAGCAAGGCAAAGGAAGCTCATATACACCTATGTATGAAAAGAATAAAACTATGGATTTATTCATTCATTCAATGAATATTTGTTGTCTTTATTATATACCAGGAGCCATGGTATAATGTATGGCTCACACACTTTTTTGTTTCCCTTTCAAGATTTTATTTAAATTCAGGTTAGTAGCATATAGTGCACTCTCGGTGTCAGGAGGGTGGTTCATCACTTATGTACAACACCCCGTGCTCATCACAAGTGACTTCTTTAATGCCCATCACCCATTTAGCCCATCTCCCCTCCAACAACCCTCAGTTTCTTTCCTATTGTTAAGAGTCTCTTCTAGTTTGCCTCCCTCTATGTTTTCATCTTATTTCATTTTTCCTTCCTTTCCCCTATGTTCATCGATTTTGTTTTTTAAATTCCACATACGAGTGAAACTATATGGCGTTTGTCTTTCTCTGACCGACACGTTTCGCTTAGCATAATGCATTCTAGCTTCATCCACGCCATTGCAAATGGCAAGGTTTCACTGTTTTTGATGGCTGAGTAATATCCCATTGTATATGTCTACCACTTCTTCTTTATCCATTTATCAGTCAATGGACACTTAACCTTTTCCCATAATTTAGCTACTGTTGACAGTGAGGCTATAAACAATGGAGCGCATGCGCTTCTTCAAATCACCATTTTTGCGTTGTTTGGATAAATACCTAGTAGTGCAATTGCTGGGTCAGAGGGTAGTTTTATTTTTGGACATTGAGTCCAGCAGTGAAGACTCAACAATAGATTTTCCAGGATTTCACAGCAAGAAAGAGCACAGAACAATATTTCAAGGAAAGGCTGAGTGTTGCCTTCTGAACAACAACATCCCAGTCTTACAGTTATGTAAGTATCAATCTTCCCACATGCCACTTTTCAAAGCTATTTCAGAAGCACATACTAACATCAATCACAGTAGAGACTCATACATGGCAATGCTATGCCAGATATTGGGGTAAAATGTTTCACTTATCCATATTATAACCAGTGAAGCTGATAGTGTTATACAGGTTTATGGGCTGATGTGATTGAAATTCAGAGAGTGACATTAGCTTGCTGCTGTTCACATAGGTGATAAGGAGTGAGACTAAAATTCAACCCTGGGTTGGGTGACTCAATTCACTTAGAGAATTTTGTCCTTTTCCTCCTGCACCAGCTAATGGGTCTTTTATTTTTCCTGGCCTGTTATTCAAAGCAATCGCAGTTACTTAAAACAAACCAACCAACGAACCATCACACAAAAATCCAAGGCATAACTGAAAGGGTCTAACCAATGCCACGTGGGTGAGGCGAAGCTTTGCCTCCCCAGACAGCTGACAGGATTATTTTAGCCCCTCCTCAAGACCATCTTGGAAGGATGCATCTGCAGAACTTCCCTCTGTTCCAGTTAGCTCCTTTGCCCTAAGTGAAGATAATTCCCAACTGGGCTGTTGGCTGTTGGTAGAAGCTGTGGTCTTTGTTTTTGCGATTTTATGTACGCTATTTGGGAGGCATATTCTGTATGGGAACAAAAAAGGTTGGGGCAGGGGATGAGATGATTTCTAACTTCGGTTAGTGCCAGTATTCTCTTTGAATGTATCAGGAAGAAAGGAACCCTAAAGAAGAATATAAAACCAAACCCAGCCTGCAGTGTATTAAGTTACAATTTGGGAAACCAAAAGTAGTTTCTGAAAGCTGTGTAACATGAGGAATTCCGTAGACAGTGGACACTGAAACAAAGAACGTTCAAATGGCCCAAGGAACGCGTAAGACCGTAATGTACAAAGCAAGACACTTCTCACACTTCCATGTTGTCAGCTAACATTGGAAGGGGATGGAACAACTTTGCTTCTTCATAGGAAAGAAAACTGTTCCAAAGTACGTGGGAGGATCAGACCCACCTCTTGTCTAGAGTAACTTCGGAGGGAAATAGAAACATTAGAAGAGATGGAGTAACATGGGCAAGAATCAAGAATTTCCAGGAAAAATTTAAACATGTATAGCAGATTGGCACTCGGGGCATTTAGATGGTGAGCGGGTCTTACTGAAAAGCCCCTAGCCATTGTTTTGTGTTTATAACAACAAACAAACAAACAAACAACAGCAAAACAGGTGCTCCTGGCTCACTCCTGAAGAACATGTGACTCTTGATATTGGGGTCATGAGTTTAAGCCCCACTTTGGGTGTAGAGATTACTAAAAATAAATAAATAAATAAACTTAAGGAAAAAAACAGAGATTACATACCACAAGATGACTGGGATTGGAATATGTCTTTCAGAGAGATAAAAAAAAAAAGTAAGAAGACGCATTGCCTCGAATGATGTACTTTTCGGTTGACTAACTATATCTAAAAAGAGCTTGATGGGGGGGTGCCTGGGTGGCTCATTCGGTTGGGCGGCCGACTATGGCTCAGGTCATGATCTCGCAGTCTGTGAGTTCGAGCCCCGCATCGGGCTCTGTGCTGACATCTCAGAGCCTGGAGCCTGCCTCTGATTCTGTGCCTCCCTCTCTCTCTGCCCCTTCCCTGCTTGGTGTCTGTCCCTCTGTCTCTCTCTCTCTCAATAATAATAAACATTAAAAAAAAATTTTAAAAAGAGCAAGCTTGATGGAAGAGTATGAAAAACTCTCTAAGTTATAAATTAGCAAATATATGGAATAATAAAATATATAAAATACTAGAAAGCCTCTGATGAAGCTGTTAGGTGGAATGGAGAGGAGCCTCTGTGCTACTTTTAAGATGAGGGGTCTGTGGGGCGCCTCGGTAGCTCAGTTGGTTAAGCGTCTGACTTCAGCTCAGGTCAAGATCTTGCGGTTTGTGGGTTTGAGCCCCACATCCGGCTTTCTGCTGACAGCTCAGATCCTGGAGACTGCTTTGAATTCTGTGTCTCCTTCTCTCTCTGTCCCTCCCCTGCTCGTGCTCTATGTCTCTCTTTCTCTCAAAAAAAAAAAAAACATTAAAAAATAAAAAACAAGGTGAGGTATCCGTTGTATCATCTTTGTTCCCACGGTGCCTATGGCTGTGAATGAAAAGAATGATAATTTTTAATTTTGAATATATACTTATTTGTGGTATTTGGAAAAAATCAGTATTGAAATAAATTTAATAAAGAGAGATAGAGCAGACAGTAGAGAATATATATGCTTTTGAGCCAGACACACGTAGGGTCAAATTCTAATCTAGCTTCTTAACAGCTACGTGACCACAGGCAAGAAACAAACTCTCTGAGCCTCAGTTTCCTCCTTTTTAAAATAATGGAGATAATTTTGTGGTTATTATTTGTCCCGAAGGAGGCATTGATGAAAAATAGCAATCAGGGTCTCCTGGGTGGCTCAGTCGGTTGAGTGTCTGACTCCAGCTCAAGTGATGATCTCGCGGTTTGTGGGTTCCCGCCCCATGTCGGGCTCTGTGCTGACAGCTCGGAGCCTGGAGCCTGCTTCGGATTCTGTGTCTCTCTCTCTCTCCTTCTCTCTCCCTCTCCCCCACTCAAGCTCAGTCTCTCTCTCTCTCTCTGTCTCAAAAATAAATAAAAATTTAAAAAACAAATTAAAAAAATAGCAATCAACTTACCTAAAAGACAGGAAAGAAAATTTTTGAATTTTGTATCTGGGGACTACAAGATTTCTGGTCATTTTATAAGTCAATAGTTCTTTTGTCAATACTTTATTGGAAAAACAATCTTTTTTAACTTGTACTAACTACCCTACATGTTTCCAGCCAATATAGGAAAAGCCTTAAGAAACAAGTTTACTTTTTTTAGGAAAAAAACTCACAAAATGTAAATACTGTTGCATGTAGCATATTTTATAGTTCTCCTAGCTCTTGAATTAACTTTTAGCTAGAGAATTCCAGTGGAAGAAAAGCTGAATTGAAATTAGACATTCATGATGCATTTTTAAAAAATGTTTTATTTATTTTTGAGAAAGCACAACTGGCGGAGGGGCAGAGAGAGGGGGACAGAGGATCAGAGGAGGGCTCTGCACAGACAGAAACAAGGTCCATGTGGGCTTGAACTCATGAACCATGAGATCATGACCTGAGCCAAAGTCAACTGACTGAGCCACCCAGGTGCCCCGATGATACATTTTATAATGTGAATACTAATGTCTTGTAACTGTGGGATTCACACTATTCAACATCTATTAGTAGTAGTAAAACTTCTTGTTTTTTATTTTAAAAAATGTTTTTAATGTTTAATCATTTTTAAGAGAGAGAGAGAAGGCCGGGAAGGGCAGAGGGAGGGAGACACAGAATCCAAAGCGGGCTCTGGTCCCTGAGCTATCAGCACAGAGCCCAATGCAGGGCTTGAACCCACAAACCATGAGATCACGACCTGAGTCAGAATTGGACGCTTAACTAGCTGAGCCACCCAGGTGCCCCAGTAATAGTAAAACTTAAATATGTCTCTGACTTCAGTATTTGGAATTTCTAGACAGTTTTATGCATGGCCATTTTATGAGCCAGACAAAACAATTGTCCTCCATATTTGAAGTGATTACTTTCTCAGTGTGAGGTTCCACGGGTAGAATGAGCTCAGTTAAGATACAGAATGAGTTTGCTTTCCTTCAGTGTATGATGGAAACACTTGGACACAGAGACTTATTCCCCATCAGAGACCCTTGATGAAATGGAATTAAGAATGGAAAAGTGATTCACAACCTGGGACACAGCCTGAATTCAGCCCCTAGGAGCTATGACACTCGAGATAAGTGACTGAACCACTTTTGGTGTTAGACTCTTCTTTGATGACATTGTCACATTGACTGTGTGACTTCTAAGGGTTTCATCTGGCCTCCTATGATCCACGATTCCTGAAAGGACCACATAACCCATGATTCACTAGAGGATCCTACTGATTTGAAAGAAAATCCTACTGATTTTCTTTTTAGCCCCTGATTCTAATATCTCAATCACAAACGTCAATTTCTTAAGCAGTATGGTGGTTACACAAGTGGTTTTTTTTTTCATAATTACTCGCTAAAATTATTATTTTTCATGTTTGATGTATTTTCTGTATATATATGTATATGTAGGTTATAAATCATTTTTAAAATGTTTATAAGTAGAAAAATGAACACAGGAATGTGAAAATCAATATAAAAATTTTTTTTCTACAGGATGGTGCAAAACACAAACATTTTTGAAACTATTTGCTTTTTTTCCCCCTCTGATGTCCCCTTGACAGTTTTGTTATGTCCTTTATTGTTTTCCTAAACCGTTCGCCTAAACCTAATAAAAAAGGCACCATCGGTTTACTACAAACTAATCAGACACAGGAATTTGGAAAGAAGTTTATATTCTTGCAAGTTATTGTCATTACCAATGTAGGTTCTCTAAAGGCCTGACTCTTTCAGCTTATCTAGTTCTCTGCTCACTGATACTTATTTTGGTTAGAGTGTATTTATATTTGTACCCCTCACTGTGCATGGAGACACTCTTTCTCTTTGTGTTGGAAATATGATGACCCAAAAGCCTTTTCATCTCCCCTTAATATAAGAGCAGTTGAGATTATGTTCTAGGTGTTTTCTTCCTTTGTTGTTGTTGTTGTTCATTTATTCCATGTGGTTAAGGGCATGGATATTTTTGGGTCCATATGCTCTTATGCTGAATTCTCGTAACACTCCCAACTTGCCCAAATGCTCCTGAACTTTGTCCGCCTTTGCCTTCCCTGCATGATTCCCTTGCAAATGTTGACTGAACCTAATACGGAGCCTTTCATCCTACTTAATGAGAAGAGTGGATGCCACTGGGGAGAAGTAGGGCCTAAGAATTGTCATGTTTTGCAGAACACAAACAGGACCTGAAGGAACCAGTTACTTGAGACGTCAAATGATATTTGCGTTCCTTTCACCTTTTGCTAGCAAAGTACATCCGTAAGACTTAGACGTGTTGGATTTCCCTGTCCTTTCTACCAGTTCCTTTTCCCTTCCACCTCCACGCTCCTTTCCTTATGACTCTTTTTTTGCACTGAACATTAAGCTCATTGATTACAAGGACGACGCAAAGTGACCTAATGGTGGGTCAGTCTTAATGAGAAAAGCGGCTGCCTGTGATGTGGCCTGGCTCGGCCACCCCCCACTGCGTCCCGGCATGTCAGACTAAGTCTCCTTTAAGAGACTAGAGCATGGAAAATCAACAGAAACCCTCCCGGTGCCTCTTCACAGAATGGACCATGTGCATGGCTATTTAGCCCTGTAAAAGAGGGCGCATTTGCACAAACGGGAGTGAACATAAGGAGTCCTTCAGAAAAGAATGGGGCCTTGGCAAATTTATAGACTCCCCTGAAAGAAAGTGATTACAGATCATTATCCAATTGAGGCAGATTGATGGGCTGGGGTCAAAGTAATATTGCAGATCTCACCAAGGGGACAATGGCTGCTTGTCACAGTGAAAGAAAAGAAAAGAGAAGGGAAACTGCCACACAGAGAGGCAGAGCTTATGCTTTACCAACTGCCATGAAAGGGCCTAGCTGTGTGTGTCGTTACTTTTCTCGAGCACCATGTTTTTACTTTATGTTACAAAGGATGAGCCATTGAGATCCAATTGGGCATTCAAACGTACCCCAATAAAGAACATACAAATGGCTTAAATACAGACTGCAGCTCTCAATTTTCTTTCCTTCCAAAAGGCGATAATGCAAAATAAAGTGAGGGTGGATGGGCCACATAAGAATACCGGGTTCTCTCTCTCTCTTGCTCTCAAATGGAACCCTCTTGCCAAAAGGGAATATGCAAAAAAAACAAAAACAAAAACAAAAACAAAAACAAAACAACCAAACCAACAAAAAAGGTAGGAGTAGATAGAAAGCCTTCATGTTTATAGGTAAGGCAGCCTTTAGTTGACAACCAGGGGACGCACAGATCTGACTTGGAAACTGCAACATCTGGTCAAGCAAAACTCTGGCAGCCCCGAAATGGAATAAAACAGGAATAAATGTGTTCCCACCGCTTCCTCTGTATTGATTCCTGAGCGTTTAAAAGTGCTTTCTATTCATGCGTTTTACAAAATGCAATCCGAAGGCAAAAGAATCGTCAGCACACCAGTGTGCATTTGCCTTTCATTTTACAATAGGGTTTTGGTATCTAGAGATTTAGAAGTATCAGGCAAACATTTATTCAGAGGAGATCCGATTTTGGTCTGCTTTGTTTGGGTCCAGGGAGTATTAGCAAGTAAAAAAGAACTAATTTATATTCTGAACGTATTTACCAGCAAAGAAGCATAGTCAATTTTTTCCCCCACATATAGACCATTCTTAAACAATTAGATTAGTTGGTTTCTCTAAGATATAGTCATCTAGCATTTAAGGATAGGTTAGATAGATAGTTGGAAACATAGATAGATGATACATAAAATTTGGGGAGAAAAGAAGGAAAGGAAAACTCAGGGAATGTGGAAATTTTTAGCTTGTTTTTCATGATCAAATTAGAGTTATGAATTCTATCACCTTTATCTTTTCTTAGTAAGACGAATAGGCTAAGATTTAATGAATGGCAATATTGCCATCATTTTCTGTTTTATAAGTAGGTATAGCTTACTTGCCTTCACCATCAGATACCTTAGCTCCATTTCCTATTCTCCTGAAATATTGAGGACATTTACAAATGAGGACTTCTTTCTCAGCAACTGAGACCCTGATCACTGGGTCTCCACTGCTTCCTAATGAGCTCTTAATGAGCTGTCAATTGCTTATGCAAATAGAGAGGAAAAACAGACGCCAAGGGGTTGCTAGATATTCCGTTAAAATATGACACTGCCTAAGCTCTCAAAGTTATTAAAAATGTAAATAGCTCCAACTCAATAACTGGCCTTGACTCTCCTATTCTTCCACCTCTCTGCTTTCTTTAGTTATGTGATCCCAAAGAATCAGAGACATCATCAACTTCACTTCAAGAGTACTGAGTTTGTGTTTGAAAATACTGAGTGCGAAGTTAAGGTTTCTATCGAAGTCCTGTGCAGAGATTAGATTTTAAAAAATGAATGAAATTTATTTTTTAAAAAAATTTTTAATGTTTATTCATTTTTCAGAGATGGAGAGAGACAGAGCATGAGCAGGGGAGAGGCAGAGAGAGAGAGACACAGATTCCGAAGCAGGCTCCAGGCTCTGAGCTGTCAGCACAGAGCCCAACGCGGGGCTCAAACTCACAAGCAGTGAGATCATGACCCCAGCCGAAGTTGGACACTTACCCGACTGAGCCACCCAGGTGCTCCGAAAACTTTTCAATCTTGTGCGTGACATATGCTAAAATATGCGAAGTACATATGCCAAAATGATAATAGTACTTATCTCTGGGGGAGAGGAATAGAAATAGAAGCTGTTAGTGGGACCTTTTTTTCAATGTGTATATATTGCTTGAATAAGCTGACAAGAAATTAAAGAAAAAAATCGAAAATAGTTCCTGTCCTTGAAAACGAGTTTCCAAGAATATCTGGGATTCATGGACATTTGCAAAGAAAGGGAATTCCTAGGTGTATTTTCATCGTATATTTTGCTCAAGTTTTATTTCAAAGCCTCTAATGTATAAATCAGTGTTCTCTCTTTTTTGTAATTGTTCTGCCTTCATGCAATACTGAGATTCAAAAGGATTCTAAGTTACTCCTTAGGAACTAAAGACCCTCACCAGAGATTAAAATGACACAGTGCGATGCTGACATTGTATTTATAGTCCAGAAATTACACCTCACAGCTGATGTGTTGAGACATTTGTGTCTAAAACAGAACAAGCTAAGTGAGGCGGGCAGTTGAGCTGACCATCCTGGGCCAGGAGGAAATTGTATGAGGATGTTTGCCAACCATTGTGCTAACTAACTAGCAGTTGCTTCACACCTAAGTAAGGATTGGGCTGTCTTCACAGGGATCCCAAAGCCTTTTTTGCAATACTGACTCTGGGGCCTGCATTTATTGGCAGTTGCGAATGATCGACCCAGAATATGGCGTCCTTTCCGGAATGTCCAAACAATTTGAGTTGTCTAGGGGCACTTATATTATTTTCTTGATGTTTTAAAAATATTTTTAGAATTGTATTTATTTATTTTTGAGAGAGAGAGACAGAGACAACAGGCAGGGGAGGGGCAGAGAGAGAGGCAGAGAGAATCTCAGGCAGGCTCCTCGCTATCAGCACAGAGCCCAACGCGGGGCTCGAACTCACAAACCGTGAGATCATGACCTGAGCCAAAACCAAGAGTCGGACTCTTAACTGACTGAACCGCCCAGGAGCCCCAAGGAGTGCTGATCTTATTAAGTGTCTGAGGAGAGAAAAGTTCTGAGTAAATAATTAAAGGCCAGGAGAGATTATCAGTGGGAGTTCATAAAAGTAAACCGTTCCACTTTTTCACTTACCTGGAATAGATCTTCCCTTGGAACCAGAGACTCACAAGATGCTTGATACCCCTTCAGGGGCAAAAAATCTACCTGACAATACACAACCGTCAAGCAAGTGAATAGTGATTATAACTCACATGTACCTGATTGCTCTTTTCACTATACTATGAAATAGTAACTTCGGGCATAACTGAGCCCATGTGGGTTCCATCTGATGCCTGTCAGGGTTCTCCACTGCATGCAGTAGGTGGTAAGCACATTTCAGGTATGTTGGCACAGAAAGATTGGCACGTTTCTTTATAGGCTTGTAGCATCTTGGCAAGATAACCTCTTTTCTATAGGGGGCCTTTTATACACTGTGAGGTTCTGTAGTAAATCCAGAAATTATGTGCCTTTCTGTAAAAGATAGGTTTAATTCAGATGTGAGGACACAAGGTTTTCCCTACATTCCCCTTTTCCAATACTGTCTTTTTCTTACTCTGCCTTGCCTTTGTGGATCAAACATAGGGACGATGGGAAGCTTCAGTCCTCTTTAGACATATAAACATTCTGTAAATCCTTCATATATGTCAGACAATGAACAGACAGGGATATGCCTAGAGTATTGGGTTTTCCAAAAGGCATACTGGTAACAAATTTTTATTTATTTATTTATTTATTTATTTATTTATTTATTTATTTTTTACGTTTATTTTTGAGACAGAGAAAGACAGAGCATGAACGGGGGAGGGGCAGACAGAGAGGGAGACACAGAATCGGAAGCAGGCTCCAGGCTCTGAGCCATCAGCCCAGAGCCCGACGCGGGGCTCGAAGTCACGGTCTGTGAGATCATGACCTGAGCTGAAGTTGGACGCTTAACAGACCGAGCCACCCAAGCATTTTTTTTAATGCATTGCAAACATGGCAAGTAATGAATTTAAAAAGCTGTCATTCAAAACCCAACGGTATGAAAACAAACAGCCTGATTGAAAAATGGGCCAGAGACCTGAACAGAGACCTCAGTAAAGAATGTATACCGAAGGCCAATAAGCATATGAAAAGATGCTCCCCGTCATATATCATCAAGGAAATTCAAATCAAAACCACAATTAGACAACACTAGACACCTATTAGAATGGCCAAAACCACTGGCAACAGCAAATGCTGGCAAGGATGTAGAGCGACAAGAACTCTCCATTCATCGCTGGAGTGAATGTAAAATGGTACAGCCACTTGGGCAGACGGTTGGTGATTTCTTACACAATTATATGTAATCTCACCATACAATCTAGCAGTCATACTCCTTGGTATTTACCTACAGGAGTTTAAAACTATGTCCACACAGAAAACCCCACGCAGATGTTTATAGCAACTTTATTCATAATTGCCAAAACTTGGAAGCAACTGATATGTCCTTCAGGAGGTGAATGGATAAATAAGCTATGGTCCATCCAGACAGTGGAATATTACGTAGTACTAAAACAAAACAAGCTATCAAGCCACGAAAAGGCACAAAGGAAACTTAAATGCGTTTTACTAATGAGAGGAGTCAACATGAACAGGCTACATACTGTATGATAACAACTCCATGACATTCTGGAAAAGGCAAAAAGTGTGGAGACAGTAAAAAGATCAGTGGTGATTGGTATTGAGGGACAAGGGGAAGGATGAATAGGCAGAGCACAAAGGATTTTTAAGACAGTGAAAATACTCTATATGTGCCTCGTAGGATGCTGCAATGATGGATATACGTCATTGTATATTTGTCCAAACTCAGAATGTATACATTCCGGTGAACCCAAGGTAAGCTATAAACTCTGAGTGCTAATGACATATCAATGTAGGTCCATCGGTAGTAACAAAACTATTCATCTGGTGGGAAATGTTGATTGTTGCACTAGGTTGTGTATGTGCAGGAACAGGGGATATATGGGAAATTTCTATACCTTCCTTTTATTTTTCTGTGAACCTAAAACTGTTTTTTAAAAGATAAAGCCATTAAAATAAAAATCATTTAGTGTGAGATGGAAATGAAATCTTGATCATGTCACCATATAGGAGAGGTATTAAAACAAACATAGGGGCGCCTGGGTGGCTCAGTCGGTGAAGCGTCGACTTTGGCTCTGGTCATCATTTCACAGTTCGTGCGTTCTAGCCCCACATCAGGCTCTCTGCTGTCAGCACAGAGCCTGCTTCAGATGCTCAGTCCCCCTCTCTCTCTTCCCCTCCCCTGCTCCTTTTCACTCTCTCAAAATAAATAAGCTTAAAAAGCAAAACAACAAGAAAAAAACCCAACTACCTACCAACCTGGAATGGCTTGCCTCTTTCTTCACTTTCTCCCTGCCCTTTGTGTTTTGGGGCCCAGAGTCAGAAAGTTCCTGAGAGGTTTGCAAACCAACAAAAAAATGTGTTATTTTTTAGTGATCTGATAGTTTTCTATAGCTAATCTGGGTCATTACAGTCTGTAAAGAAATTTGAGGCCAAATCGATTTGATTCATATTTCTAAAATTGCCCATGATTGCCTGAATTACTATCTAGAATGCCTTAAAGAATTTGAGGAAAAAAGGGGCACTTGGGTGGCTCAGTTGGTTAAGTGTCCGACTTCAGCTCAGGTCATGATCTCATGATTTGTGAGTTCAAGTCCCGCATCAGGCTCTGTGCTGACAGCTCAGAGCCTGGAGCCTCCTTCAGATCTGTTTCCCTCTCTCTCTGCCCCTCTCCTGCTCATGTTCTGTCTCTCTCTCTCTCTCTCTCTCTCTCTCTCTCAAAACTGAATAAACGGTAAAAAAGAAAATTTAAAAAAAAAAAGAATTTGAGGAAAATGGAAAAAAAGTGATGAATCCTATATACTTAAGAGTTATTAATCTGAATTAACTGGGAATAAATAGCACATTATTTTCATATTGTAGTATTTGTTAATATTTTTATCAAAACGTATTAAGAGCAGAATAGATTGTTTTCCTTATTCAAAGTAGTTTAGAAAAATTCCAGCCAGCCAGTTTAAAATAAATATTGCCCTAAATTGATACTTTCCATAACTTTATTTATTTATTTATTTATTTATTTATTTATTTTACTTTCCTTAATTGACTCTTACAAATTTAGGGGCTTATTATAACATTGTTGTTAATTCTTACAAGTTTTGGAAAATGTTTATAATCATAACAGTTATACATTAAAGTATAATTTTAAAATTGTTCTTTGTTACATTATATATTAAGGTTATATGTAATATAAAGAATATTAAATATAAAGAATATTAAATATAAAGACTATTAAATATAGAGGATTATATATTAAATAACTATTAAATATAAAGAACATAAAATTATAACAAATTAGAAAGTTATAATTTTCAGTACTGTTTTGATATTTTGTTTAATCTCCATAGAATGTTACAGATGACTTTGAGCTAAAGAAAATCATGCAATTTCCCAAGAAAATACTAAAGGGAAAATAAACTTGACACTACACCATCTTACTCAAAGTCTAGCTGAGTCTTCTGATTGATGGCAGTCCACATATTCTTGAATGGAAGAGCTGGACACATTCATTCTGGGGATGCCTTTTCATTTCTAAATTTAAAGGTGTTTATCGAACCTCAGAATTGTCTGCAATAGTCCTATTATGTGGTAGTCATTAGACTTTCCAGTGGTTTCTAAGGTAAGGATGAAGAATGGGCTCTTTTTGCATAGTATTAAATGAAGACACCATAAAGAATGTCATGGAAGCGGAAAGCCAATCCACGTTTTGTGACTTGGTGCTTAGCCCTTCCCCACAAGTAAACTAGGTGTTCAAGCCAAATTTGACCTTGTCGAAGCCAATGAAAGGATTAATGCGGTTTCATTGGTCTATAAAATATTTCTTGAGTATTGGTTGTGTGTCTAGTATGGCTAAGATAATTCTAAAGGAACTTACAACTTCATCTATTATGAAATTGCCTGAAAGAATTCATGTAGCTTCCAAGAAGTGAATAATTTGTTCCACAGAAGTAGTTTGGCAGGTTGAAAATGTGGTTTCCTTGTTAGTGGAAAAACAAAGCAGAACTTTTCAGACTTATTTTCCACATAATATGGGACCATTTGAACAATGTATAACTCTGTTTCAAAACTCTTCATCATGAAACAGCAGCACCATACATCTCTTCACAACTCTGACATATTCATTTTTGCATCCACACCAGTGGATATGTCTTTTCGTAAACATGCTAAATATATTTCTTTCTTCCCCCGAAACGTAAGTCTCCACAATAGAACATCAATTTTACTCATACAGAAAATGGTGCTTTTCAGGCACGAAAACTGTTTCATTTCATTATAAAGTCCTACATTAAACTTCAAAGCATAACCACAAAATAAATCTTTCACAATTTTGCAATTCTACCAAACTTAGATTTTCCCCCCGGTTTTGCCAGAAAATAAAATTTGTTTTGTATCAGAACTGTTTTCTCAGAGAGAGAAGTCTCCCAAGAGATTAAGGAATAAAAATTATTTTAAAAAATACTAACCAATTTCAGTATTGCATACAAGGGAGCGTAATGCAAGCAACATGTGTTACAGATGGCTTGTGTCAATTTATTGTGAAAAATTGATTATGCCGATGCCATCACAAGGTAATGGATTGTCATATCAAAATGAACAAAGACACCTTTATCAAGCTGACTCCTCTTGGACCAGAGTAAATTCATTAACCATCCTTTGCCAGGAAGGCTTTGCTATGGATCTATCCTTTAGAGGTCATTCTCACAGAATCACTTCTCTTCCACAGTGTGGGTTTGATCAAATCTAAAGAGGATGGTTTGGAATCCATCTGTGACCCCACAACAGTAGTTTAAGGAAGATATTATGAATGCAATCTTGCAAAGGTTACACAGTGTAAAACTGCTATGTTGATCTTTTCAGTGACCCAAGTGGATAAAGATAGAATAAATAAAATACTCTTGGGAATAAAGTATTTTGTTTTCTAATTGTAACCATTCCAGCGTAATTTTATCATCATCATGAATATTCATTTATATCACAATACAGTGCCTTTCATTTGTATAGCAGATTATAAATTTCAAAGTGCTTTCATACAAATTTTCCCATTTGGTGTTCACTCTGTTAATCAACAAACCAAGAGTATTAACTTGTTTTTTCCAGGTTATTTGACAGTAAATGGAAGAACCAATACTAAAGTTTAAGCCTCGTGAATCTTGTGAAGCTATCATCTTATTCTATTATGGTACATGGATATTTTAAAGATATTTCTCTAGATTTCAGTGGCAGGATATACCTGATAATGCTTCACTTCAGCAGAACAAGCCCTTTGCTTATATCTATTAAAAATAGGACTTTCTTGCTTGTGTTATTAGACTTAGCAAGAGATTTCCCCAAAGTGAGCTAGAAATACCAAGCTGAATGCTCTGTGTATATTATGATTTTAGCTCATGATGAACAGGGCTGATACTTTAAATCCATTATTTAGATAGCTTTAGTTTTCACATAGAGTTGTGAATTCATGAGTTAAATGGTTCTCTGAGTTATTGCTGAAGACACTGGGCAAAATGGCAACGCTTCCAAAATAAGATTAAATTAACTAGTAACACCTCATATTCATCACTGCCAGTAACCTAAGATAAAAAGCAGTTGCTACAATAAATAACATCAATCAAAGTGAGTGTGCAGTTAATGGAGGTTTTTTTTTTTTTTTTTTTTTTTTTTTGGCAAGCGTCGTAAGAGCACTAAGCTGTATCAACAGTGGTGTGCTAGGTGATCTAACAGCAATGTGTATCCAGGGCCATGTTCATCTGGTGGGGGAGGTGAATCGCTCTTTGGTTCCCAGTGTAAAGACAGCCTCTTTTCCACCAACCCCCGCAGAATATATGTAAGGGTGAAAAACACTATGACCTGTTACGATTCCCAAACTTACAGTAACCTGATAGAAGAATGGTAGAAATTCAGAGCAGAGAAGGACATTATTTTGCAGGTGAAGAAATGACCTTGCGTGTGGCCTGTCCAGTCACAGAGCTAGATGGCAGCAGAGGCATTCCTGAATCTGTCTCTTGGACAGAGTAATAGGTTCTTAAAATTTCACTGTGCTTGGGGCACCTGGGTGGCTCAGGTGGTTGAGCATTTGATTTTTAGCTCAGGTCACAATCCCAGGGTCATGGGATCGAGCTCCATGATGGGCTCTGCACTGAATGTGGAGCCTGCTTCAGATTCTTCTTCTCTCCCTCTGCCCCTCTCCCCTGCATGCTCTCTCTCTCTCTCTCAAGTAAAATTTAAAAAATTCTCACTGTGCTTGTCTTACAAGTCTTATCAATCTTAAAGACTGGAAGAGAGAGAGAGAGTGTGTGTGGAGGGAGATTCTAGAACAAGCAGGGTAGGGATGAAAGAAATTAGTCATTACTTATTTTTGTTTTCTCTGAATTTTCTCTACATTCGTGGGCTTCAGATGGTTTATTGAGCCCACTATTTAAACACTTCTCTCAAAATAGGTAGATCATAAAATACATTGTTCTAATACTTCGTAAATCATATTATATGGGGAACATGTGAAGGTTCTATATGAACAGAGGCCATCAAAATTTAAAATCCACTACATGAAATTGAACATATAAACAGTTATTCCTTCCTGCATGATCCGTTTCACAAAGTCTCATGAACATTCATTTAATGGGTCTTGGGGAAAAAGATTATTCCAAATATGTCGAAATATTTCTTAGTGTCCATATTCACTCTTTTCATGGCATGATATTACCGGGTAGATAGTCACTGAATGCCTCCCTCTAGAAAATCTTTTACCCCGAACTCAGTAATCATGAGTTGCTGACGAGTCAGGGTTTCCATAAACTCATTTGCTTCGCTGAGGACATAAGCCTGAAACTTCCGGATAGACAACTGGACTCCAGACTGTGATGCCCATCTCTCTGGAACTCTCTGTGGCCTTAAGCAATGCAGACACCATGCACGTTGACTCCGGCTAATTGGGCTGCACTTACTACAATGCTGAGGAGACCTTCTCGCCCTGTCATACATCTCTGAGTTGCACTAGGTTTACTTAGTAATTACACTACATTGTCATTCAAACATAGGTCCCCTTGACAGGAAAACCATCTGGTTTCTTCATCTGACCTGTGGTCACATACCCATGGAGGTAAGCCCAGTCACCTCATAGGAGGGCAAGGATGCTGAAAACTACACTGCACTGAGGGAGACTGTCACTGCTGTGAGGAGAATGGTCAAAACGGCCACCTTGAGATTTTGTGCGATCAGCCACTGGAGAACAAAACAAAGCTCAAAGAAGTTACTATTGCTCTTTTGTAGAAAGATAATTTCTGCCTAATGGACGATGTCTCCTTTTCTCCTGCTGTCGGAGGGTAAGCTGGTTTTTAAGCTGTGAATTAATTGTCTCCGGTAGTGGCTTCCACTTTCTAACACACATTTTTTAAGTATTTTCAAGGAGACAAGAATGACACTTGAGAACTGCCATTGGTAGTGTGAGAAATAAAGAATATCATTTGCTAATAACCATATTTGTACCCAAGAAAACAAATTGAAGCTGATTTCTCTCTGTTAAAATCTTGTCACCAAGAATGATGCTTTAAAAAACACAAGGGGCCTGGGTGGTCCAGTCGGTTACACATCCGACTTCAGCTCAGGTCATGATCTCACACTTCCTGAGTTCGAGCCCCGCGTCAGGCTGCGTGCTGACAGCTTGGAGGCTGGAGCCTGCTTTGTATTCTGTGTCTCCCTTTGTCTTTCTTGTGCTCTGTCTCTCTCTCTCAAAAATAAAGAAACATTAAAAAAACTAAAAAAACACAATAATGCTATCCAGACTAGAGATACTTTCCTTTCTTTGAACTTTGTGACAGGGGGAAAACCAAAACTAAACAAACAAACAAACAAACAAAAAAAAAACAAAAAAAAACAGAAAAAAAAACCCAACCAACCAACCAACAACCAATAAATAAAAAACTGGAAGGGTATGGATCGATCTTAAATATCCTAAAGGAAATGTATGCTAAGTCACTCACCCAAATTATATTGATCATAGAGGTTTCACTAGGCTGTCTCATTAGTTTATTAGGTAAAATTAAATAAAGAGACAGCCTAAATGAATCATACATAGCCAGTTTGGGGAATAACAAATATATTGTGGATGAGAAAATTAGCTCCACGTGACGTCCACAGCCACCATATGTAAAACGCCTATTATTTGTCCTGTCTCTTTGAAAATCATTTTATTGGAATGTATCGGCTAAGCTAAAACACATGACCATCCTTCTTGGAACATGAAAGAAACCACTGAAGAGAAGTTGCTGCCCAGCCCCCACCTCTAGCCTGTGAGTGCTCTGGGAAAGCAGCCCGAAGGATTTTTTTTTGTTTTTTAATCAGTGTCTATGTAACAGCAAGCACATCACATGCACCCTGAACCATTAGCTGCCTCTGTCTGAAAGAATTTGGTCAACATTTAGGAATTCACTTAATGAAAGACTAGCCTATTAAAGCTCTGCTGGCCAGAGGAGAGGATGGTGTCTTTCTTTCCAACTTCCTGGAACACTACAAGGGATGCTGGGTAGTTCCTTCATGTGATGTAGCCCAGGCCCTGGACAATAAGCCAGCATTGTGGCTTGAGAACATGTACCTCTTTGCTGTGGATCTCAGGCTTGATTTCCAGGATGCCGTTTACTCTGTACACCGTGCCATCAGATTGCACACTTCCCTTAATGCCTAATGGGGAAGTTGCTTCCGAATGTGCTCTCGGGTAATCTCCTCTCCTAACGAGGGAGTAGAGCTATGACCCAGCAAAGTGTCCAGGTCACCAGAGAGAATGCTCCTCAGAGGCCGTGTGCCGTGAATCTTTCCTTGTCAAAGAGTACCTCCTGCAGGCTAATGCTAAGTGAGCATTTCCTCCAAACTTGCTTTTGAGGACTGATTGCGTGAATGAGAAGATGGATTCAACAGAGAGGAAATCCCTTGACCAAAGAAGCTGCATAAAATTATATGAATGGTCTTTTCATAGGATTGAGTGTGGGGTGGGGGGTGTTCCCAGATGTATTCTTACTTAAATTCCCTCTTTTCATTGGCAAGTACTTTCATTAATTTTAAACCATCTTGATTATTACTGAAAGTAAGTAAGAATAGTATTCTTATTATTGAATCTCATGATCAACACAACTGCAGCAAACTTTCATGAATGCTGTTTATAATTTGGCTACATATAACTAACGTACTAAGAATTTTCTGTGTAAGATTGCATTTGATATGCCCAACAAGCCAATGGGATAAGTACTATGGCTAACTCATTTTGCAATTAAGAAAAAAGAGGCATGAAAACATTTGTTCCTAATCACAGAAAACTGTTGTAATTCTGAAGTCCTTACTCTTAATCATTGCACCATAGCCTCAGAAAGCCTTCAAAGAGATCTTTTGTCTGGATGATAGCATTCAGTAAAAGAACATCAGTAACTCTGTCAGAGATAAAAATTACACTTTTGAAATAAATGCAATTTTATTCCAACTTCTAAAGAATCCAAGGCATACGTTTCCTCCATAACAATTCTATACATATAAGGTGAACAAAAATATCTCATTAAGTAACACAACTGATTACTGCTGACTTGGAGTGGAAGAAAAGACCTGGAAAAGCAGGGGAAACTGAAGGGTGGTGGCGCTAGGTGACCGATATGGCTTCTATTCTTTCTAAGGTAGAGAGCCATGTCTCTGAGAGCTAACATAGTTATGTGTTTACTATGGAAAACGCTAGCGCTGATGATAGCCAAAACTGGGTCTCAAACCAGACAAACGCGGAAGTCTGTGTAGTTCTATCTGGCCATGAAAGAATTGAGAGAAATTTTTGCAATGGAAATTTGGGATTTCAAAGTGCCTTTAAAGATAATAGAGGCGGTGCCTGGGTGGCTCAGTCCGTTAAGTGTCTGACTCTTGATTTCGGCTCAGCTCACAATCTCACCGTTGTGAGGTCAGGCTCTGTGCTGAGCGTGGGGCCTCCTTAAGATTCTCTCTCTCTCTCTGCTCCTCTCCCCTGCTCACACTCTTTCTCTAAAACTAGAAAAAAATAAAAAATTTAAATTTAAAAAATTTAAAAAATTAAAAAAAATTAAAGATGTTCTACGACAGGCTATTTTTTAGATGAAAATCAGACTCAGAGAAGTGATACTATTTACCCAACCACACAGATTTCTAATGGCAAAGACTAATTAGAACCTAAGTCTTTTTTAAAAATTATTATTATTAAATTAAAGTATGTGTAAAAAAAAAGCCTCAGTGACTAATGTATAGAAGTATACTCAAAAAATATTGTCCTTGCTGCTGGCCTTCTAAATTATGATCCTGTGACCATTATTTCAATCTGTGACTGCTTGTTAACAAGCAATGAGTAAGCAATTATTTATTGAATGCATTTTCTATGTAGAATGTGATAATATCAGATTCTTTCTAAGTGGAACTGTTCCAAAGCCCAAAAATAGAAGAGCTAATGAGGAACTCTCAGCTCTGCCAGAGACCTTAAGACAAAGATAAAAAAAAATATGTCTCTCTACATGGAACATGATGGAAGAATAAGACAATTATTTGATAATTTAGATTTTAAAATGGCCACCGATCAAAGCAGGCGTTCATACGCTTTTGGGAAGATTGCTTGGTTTAAAATTTCCAAAAAAATTTTGGATTCTGTTTCTAGCTTTATACTTTTCATTACAGCTTATCTATGAATCATCAAAGGTCTCCAGATAATATTACTGAGCAAAAGTGGACTGACAACTCTTAAATCTAAAATCATTTATAGATTCAAATCAAATCTTCACCCATAGTAACACACACAACTCTTTCCCTCCTATTTTGGAAAGTCTTGGTCACATGTGTTTATTACCACAGACCTTACAAAGACAGCTGGATGACTAGTTTACAAAATTAAATCTTTCTGGGAATACCATCGCTCACATTAAAAATTCCATAAAGGATCACTCTGAAAGGCTGTTTTGTTCCATTGATTGATTGTCCACAGCAATCTAGTCTCCAAATAATTAACCTGACTGACTTTGATCTGTTGCTACAAGTTGAATTCATGTTAAAAAATCTAGCCATTTTGTGAAGTCCTTGTCATAATTTCTTCTTTATATTAGAAAACTGAAAATACTTTACCTCCAGGGATAAAATATAATATTAGTTCTTGTCACTTACAGTTTTCAACATCTTTCATCTGAGCGTTACAAAGTTCATTTTGAGTGAACTTTATTTATATATAAATGAACTTTAATGATTAAATTGAGAAAGTTAAATTTGATTCTTATTTCCTTTTTCTTGTGATTACAGCTACATAAATAATTAGCTTTATTTTCTACTATAACTTTAGAAGAATAAAGAAGAGTGGGAGGAAAAACCTCTGTGCTCATCTTTCTTATTTTTTTATGATGAAAGCGTATGTGGAGAAACAAAGAATTGGGTCTTCTTGGGACAGAAATAGTCTTTGCTAAAGTAGGGAGCATCTGGGGGACAACAATATCCCCTCCCACACCTCACAACCACATGCATATACAGACACCCACATACTTACACATAGAAGGTTTAGGAAGCTTCTTCCCTTAGTGGAAATTGTGGGAAAAAGGGGGAAAGCAGAAGAAACAGGCTTTACATACCCAGATAAAATATTTTCACATTCACTATAATTGGGTAAAAAAATACCCCACCGACATATGTAAGTTAACGGAGACCATTCAGAGTATTAAAGCCTGCCTGAGTTTAAGAAATCAATCATAAAAATTGATAATAATTTTATACAAATTTGTGAAGATACAGAAGTTTCTTTATGCTGAACGAAGCTGCACATGCTAGAACAAGAAAATCCTAAACTAAGATTTTCCCATTAATTAGTATATCAATATGAATACATATTAATTGTCATTGTTACACAATAATAATGATACCACCTTTGTCTCTAGAAGTTTGTTTATCCATATGCATCGTATAGATTATCTAAACACTAGCTACCAGTAATTAACATAACTTGCTAATGAATGGCACGCATTTCGACAAAATCACGATATTTTTCTTTCGTCACATGTAGCTGTCAAATCTGTTTTCAGGTTTTAGTAGTTTAATTTCTTGTAATGTTTCCATAGAAATAACATTAACACGATGATAGATTAGAGGCAATAACATGATATCTCTGACATGCAGTAGAATTTATCTTCATCACATGTCTGATAATATCCTCTTATTGTGTAATGAACCCTGCTATTTGTATCTATCATACTTTTACTCATTCATCTTCTTAGCTACTAAAGATAGAATTCTCATCCCCAGTCTGTTATAAATGCAAATTCATACTCCTCTATGTGCCCGTCATTATTTGTGGTCATGTAATAAATTGGCTCTTTATATACCAGTTCAAGTGTCGTTAGCTGGAATGCATATATATGATGATATAGAAACTGTTTATGTATCAATAATCCCAGATGCAGGAGAAATTATTGTAATTAATCTTTTCGGCCTGTCTGCAAAATGTTGAGAACTGCAAACACCTTTCTGATAAAAACACATGGTAAGTAGAAACTCCTAAGAGAAACATGTGAGTGGGATAGGAGCTCCGTGGACTACTTTGGTCAGAAGTTTTCTGAGAGATCCAATTTGAAATCTTTCCTTTCCCTTTTCTCTTCCTTCTTGTCCTTAAACTTTCACTATATTTATTCTAGACTTGCTTTTGGCAGGTAAAAATGGAGAAGAAAGCAGACAGTATGTATGTATGCTTTCTGGAATTTAAGATATTTAATTCTAATTCTAAATTTGTTCCCAGCTCACACGGGTTTGTTGTTCATGCCATTTATTCTCAATGATACCATGACCTTCATTTTTCAATGAAAGAGTAGACCTAACAAGCCAAAGGTACTGTGCTGCAAGAGATACGTAAGTCTCTTAGAAATATAATCATAAAAATACTTGACTCGCAACCTTTGTAGAGCCTACTTTCTGGATGAGGAGCCAGGGAGAGACACAATTTTTACACAATGTTATAAGTTAAGTCAAATTAATATTATGCTCATTCAACAAAGAACTACCAAAGACCTATGATTGCACCCAGGAACAAGTTAGAGTTAAGAAAATGATTTCATCACAATGTATCCAACACTAACACAGTTAGAACAGCTATCCCCTCTGACAAAGGAATGACTAATAAAAAATAGCTAATTTTGTTGATGTTGCTGGTGGCTCAATGGACTATTCTCAGAGGAAATCTTTTGCTATGAATACGTGTTTGCCAGAAGAGAATGGCAGAGAGGAAAAAGCAAGTACCAAGGGTTGGGGGAACTTGGAAAAGCTTTTAGAATATATGTAAGGTATGGGTACAGTGAGATAAAGGGAAGAGAAAAGTTTCGACAAATCTCCTGGGGAAGATAACCCAAATGAGTCATTTACTTGCATACCCTTCTAAGAATGGATTGGATGTTTATAGCTTATACGGTTAGAAAATTGGTGATGGGATTACTAATGACATACTACGGGAAGAATCATACTTGAGAAAGAAAATAATGAAATGTGGAGGTTAGAACAAAACCTGCAATACATCCAAGGATTGGGGAGGGGCATCCTGGCAACTTGAGTCTAAATCTTCTCAGTCTAAATCTTTTCTTTGATTCAGAAACGATTGAATCAACTTAAAGGAGTCATAAAAAGCAACACAGGGATAAGAACAATAAGAAGTCACTCACTAACACAAATCTACTGTAAAGTAAGAGACAAAAAAACTGCAAAGTCTAAATTGTGCATAAATATAGCCTAAAGTTCCTGAGGTCAGCAACACCTTAACCAGCACAGGAACAAAAACAAAAACACAAGCCAAAAAGCCCAGAGACAGTGGTTGATACACAGGAAATGAGGACGGGTGCCCTCACCAGACACCAAATCTGTTCTGTTCTGTTTGTTTGTTTTGTTTGCTTTGGGTTTGTGCTTTGACCTTGAATTTCGCACCTTCCAGGAGTATAAGAAATAGTTCTGTAAGCCACCCAGTTTACACTATTTTTACTATAGCAGCCTGCATGCGATGGAAGACGAACGAACTCTCCAGGGTCTCTTTTATAAGGGCACTCACCGCATTCATGAGGACCTTACTCCCAGGACCTAATCACCACCCAAAAGCCCCACCTCCAAAATCATCACACTGGAGATTAGGTTTCAACATAGGAATTTTGAGGGAGTACAAACATTCAGTGTATGGCAGGAACCAAAAAGAAAGCAATCCAAAAACGAAGATATTATAAGAAAAAAAAAAAAAACGCTCAGAAAGGACACACAATCTTCTTACTCATGAAAACATACAACAGAAAAAAAAAGTTGCCACAACATATGTGTAAATTTTAACAATATCTTAACATGGATTTTTACAAACTGCTGAAAAAATGATGATATAAAATATACGTAAGCAGAAATGCAAGATTTAGCAGACTTGGTGGACGGACAACAGAAAGACATGAGGTAAAACAGTGAGGGGAAGGAAAATGGGAGCAGGGAGAACTTGGGAAAACATAAGAAAATGTGAATTAAAACAAAAAACAAATTGTAAGATTCGCTCAGATGAATAGACACTATGGGAAATACATCAAAGGGTAGAAAGATTTAAAGTAAGAAAAATAAATGAGAATAAGATGATAGGTGATAAAGATTTGGAAAGTAAATGATAGCTATAAAAGAGAGCAAAAATATCTAACATATGAATAATGGAGCCACCACAGAAAATACTAAAATGGTGGAATAAGACAATTCTTAAATGAAGAAGACAACTATTTTGAAATAAAAGAGTGTTTGGATTCACATAGAAAAAGAGTAGCCCACATTCTGATGAAAGCTGACCCTGGAATTCAAACTCAGGAAACATCTAAATAAAGTTATTACCTTTAAAAGATAACAAAATAATACATTAGCCCGACAAAGACATGAATACATACTTTGTAAAGAAAATGAATTTAGGCCGTATCAAATTCCTCCAAAGCAACACTATTCAGAAAAGATTGAATCAAAATGTGCAGAATGCTAAAACAAAAAAAAAAAAATGTATTAGCCAATAATTTTATACCAAATTAAGATCTTCAAATATATATTCTATGGACTAAGGTTTTAAACACAAGAACTATTGGAATAGGTTTTACATCATGTTACTGGATGAAACTATTGGAAAATAAAATCCAACACAGCAAGAAATTAAAGATAAACTTAAATACATGACAGGGTAAACTAAACCATTTTATATATACATATATATATATATATATATATATTTCTACATCTGAGACAAATACTAAAATAAGGATAGGAGTAAAGAAATGGAATGTAAATGCTCTATGCTATGACAATATAAAAATAATACAGCTAGCAAAAATACAAGAAGATGAGAGAAGGTATAAATAGAATAACCATGCTGATTGCCAAATGTTTAAGAGCTAATAACCATGGAAAAGTCTGGGAATATTTAAGATTACATTCCTATTTATTTAGCTGAGTTGTGAAAAAGAAGGATACAAAAACAAAAGCAAACATATCTAAAGACAGCAGAACAAATAAATTAATGTCTTTGAAAACAAACAACAAACCCAGAAAAGCAGGCGTACTATAATTAAATAAAACTTGGTTTTAATAATAATAAATAATAATAATATCTGTCAATAAATTAATCAGACATAGAAGGAAGAAAGCACAAATACATAAAATAAGAAATGATAAAGGGTAAATAACCTTAGGATTAGTTTCAAGAAAATCTATTTTACTTAGTTCATGCCAATTGAATCTAAGCCATAGATGACAGGGACACTTTCTAAGGAAAATACGATTTATCAAACTGACTTCCAAAGACACAGAAAGTTTAAACAGGTCAATTTTCTCTGGAAGAAACAGAAAGTTTTATAAGACCAACCTCTCACCCCCACCAAAAATCACTAGGACCATGTGATACAAGGACAGAACCATGTGATTCCAGTTAGATTTTTAGGGAATTTATTAATGTAATTTATCCCATCAAAAGATCTGAGGATAACAATCACAATCACAATTCCATACACGGTATAGGAAACAACATCTGTGCTCTGCTCATATGCCCTCTGATGTCTTTTTATCATTTCTAGGTCTCCCGCTGCCCACGAGTTGTGCTTCCAACACGCAGGGAATACTACTGGTCTTCAGAGCCCTGTCTGTGGGTGCCTGGAGTCACTTTGCACAATTCACAGAGAACTGAAAGGGCCTGTGAGTTTCTACTCGCCTCCCTCAAGATGACCCCTGTGGTCATTAACTAATGATTTATAAAGTTTAGGAATACGAAAGTCAGTTTTTTACCTCAGATTGGGACAACTCTGAGTCAATTCACACGCCAGAGTTGCCCTCCAAGAAACGGCTGACTTTCTCGCAGGGTCGACCTCTGCCAGGCTATTGTCTGTGATCACACTCTGGCTTGCTTCTTCCCCCTTCTCTGCCCTGCTCTCCTCATGCCCTTACCAGTCTCTCCTCGGAGTATTTCCTTAATCAATGGCTTTCCCATATGAACGATTCCTAAGGTCAGCTTCTGGGGAATGCAATCAAGGCAAATGCTGGAAGGGCATTCACATTCCTTGCTTGATTTTTTTTTTTAAAGCCAATAAAGCAGAAACGAAAGGAAAATCTCATGTCATCATAAAATATAACTTTCTCAGTCAAAAGCCAGCATCATACTTGGGAATGGAAAAGCCATTTGCTAAAGGCAGGAATTAGACAATGATATTCATTATCAGTGATATCATTTTATAGCGATCAAAATATTAGCCAACAGCATCATACAAGAGAACAAAATTAGTGACATACAAATTGAAAAGAAGATAAAACAACATTTATTCACAGATGATCTCATTGATCTAAAAAACCAACAGAATCGACTGAAAACCTACTACAAACAGACTTTATAAGAAATGTAGAGGTGCAGGAAAAATTCCTGAAAATGAAGAGTTTTGAGGATAGAGTTGCCTTCCCAGTTGTTCAAACACCAGGAATGCCCAACAGTTCTAATGGGGTGCTGATGATATAGGAGCAGGCAGAGACCAGTGGGACTGAACAAAAAATCCGGGAATAGACCCATGCACACGAGGAAATGCAACATAAAGGAAGGATCTCAAATGAATCAAGTACAGGTGGGCATTTAAATAATTGATTTGGGGGAAAGTAAGTGATCATTTGGGGAAAGCAAGATAAAATTGGAATCGTATCTTACTCTGTGAACAGGACAAACTCCAAGTGGATCAAAATTTAAAATGTAAAAAATGAGGGGCACCTGGGTGGCTCAGTTGGTTGAGCGTCTGACTCTTGATTTTGGCTCCGGTCATTATCCCAGGTACATTCTCTTATGAATCTATATTTATTTCAGAATCAAAAGTTTTGAAAAGCACGTAGAAAGGAAAAACTAATAAAACCAGAGGAATAAATGAACAAGACCGCCATTATAGTTGGTGTTTTTCACACTGCATCTCAGTAACTAATGAAGTAACTAGAGATAAGGCGAGTAAGAACAAAGACGTGAACAAAACTTGAACCACCCTGATTTAATTGATAGGTTTAGCACCCAACACCCAACAACTGCAGAATACACAATTTCACGTGTACATAGAGCATTCACGTGACAGGCACGTGTTGGGCTATAAATTATACCTTAATAAACTTCAAAATATTGAAATTTTCTAGGGTATGTTCTCAGATTAATAGTTTACTGCTATTTTGATATATTTTCCCATACACACACCTAGACAAGTTTTAATCAAATTTAATTGGAAAAGATATATATATATATATATATCCATTTGCATTTATACATGTATATGCACAAAATCACCTTATAATTTACTTTTGAAGAGGAAGTTAGTTATCAAGTGAAGCATGATAATGGTAGGCACTTTTGCTTCACTTTCTAATATACTTCTTTTTGTGAAACATGTAATAGCAACTATTTCAGTAAACTTTAAATCTATCTATCTATATTTAGATATATATATTTAACAAAATAATATATATTTTATATGTAATACATAAATATATATTTAGCAAAAATAAAATTTTTGCTTTGCATTGGTAGTCATTGTTGAATTACAAACTATTAATAATTTATCGTCATTGAAATTACTATCCTTGCTTTTAAACGTTATAAAAGTAATTTCATTGAAGATACACTACTGATAGTCATAATCTTTTTGGCTCGTAATCTATATACACTGAAAGCTGGTTTATAAAATACATGGCACTTCTTTATAACACCCTCAAAATGATAAAGACATAGCATGCTATTTAAAAAGCTGAACTTTTTAGATGTCTATTTCAGGAAGTTAGGAGGCTTTATGAAAAAGAAAATAAATAATTGTAATAAATCAGCATCCCAATGTTCCTTGAAAGACCCCAGGATTCAGAACCATACAATTAAACTACACAGAGAGAGAAAGAGACTGAACAGAATCTTGTGGCATAAATCTTTAGCCTTTGTCTTGGCTGTCGTGATAATCCACTGCCAAACAGTATTTTCTACACTACAGCAACACTATAGCAAGTATTGATGTATCATTTTCTCCCTGGCAAAAATAGTTTGCTTTCTCTCTGGTTGCTATGTATATGAAACATGTTTTTAAGGTTTCCTGGGCTTGCAACCAGATCCGTAAGTATCCATCATCGGGATCATTAGTGTATTTTTTTTTCCTGCCCTGGTTTCCAGGTCCCACCTGTTTCATACCAAAATTAATCCCAACCTTGATCGTGTTCTTTTTTTTTTTATTTAAAAAAAATATGTTTATTCATTTTTGAAAGACAGAGAGAGACAGAGCACAAGCAGGGGTGGGGCGGAGAGAGAGGGAGACACAGAATCTGAAGCAGGCTCCAGGCTCTGAGCTGTCAGCACAGAGCCCCACGCGGGGCTCGGACTCACCAACCGCAAGATCATGACCTGAGCCGAAGTCGGATCCTCAACCGACTGAGCCACCCAGGTGCCCCGATCGTGTTCTCAATATTTATTAGTTTTTCTAAAATTGTTCTTTAGTAAGAAGCAATAACCTAATTGTACTATGTAATACCCCATTTCTCAATTTATGTTGCAAAATATATTAACATATATAGCATAGAAAAAAAAATTTTTTTTTCAAATAAATGACTCTTTCTTAGGCACTGCCTTCTCCTTCTATGGGATTCTTAAAACCAGAGAAGCAACCCCAACTATCCTGCATTCATATTGACAGTAAGAAGATGGAGAGACCAGTAGTTGAAGATTACTGAGAAACGTGCTGCTATTTGAAATCTCTTAAACAGAGTACAAGTAGTTTCTCTACACACATAAAATTGTTGAGGAACCAAGGTCATTGCCCAAACAATGAAAACACTAAAGTTTACATTTGAGGGGAAAAAAAAATTTACGATTCAGATTTCTAATATACAGTCTTTACATTGTATGATACTAAATCCACTTTCCATTTCCGTTGCGTGCTATTTGGCTAGAAGAAACTGCTGTCCTGATTTTTCTAAACTTGAAGAGATATCTTGAGCTTCAAGTCAAATAAATCAAGGCTTTTCTTCTTAAATATACCCCCCCCCCCTTTGGAAACACTTGTAAAATTATTTTTTTATAAATTTGAAATAATTGGTTACAATTTTGTTTCAAAGCACACTTGTTTGTGGTTCTCTATTTTCTTATATGGAAGCCAAACGAGTGGTTGAAAAATTTCCTGATTGTAGAAATAAACCAGGAATTGAAAAGTTAAATCCTCTTTTTAACTCTTAAGCCACTGGGTGGCTCAGTGAGTTAAGCATCTAACTCTTTCCTCTTAAAAAAAAAAAAAAAAAAAATAGTGTCTATTGTTGAGAGAAAGAGAGAGAGAGAGAGAGCGAGGGGGAGAGAGAGAGGAGTGCAAATGGGGGAGGGGCAGAGAGAGAGGCAGACACAGAATCCTAAGCAGGCTCCAGGCTCTGAGCTGTCAGCACAGAGCCGGATGCAGGGCTCAAACCCACGAACCATGATATCATGACCTGAGCTGAAGTCAGATGCTTAACCCACTAAGCTACCCACGTGCCTGTAGCATCCAACTCTTGATTTCAGCTCAGGTCATGATCTCAGAGGTTCATGAGTTCAAGTTGTATCTGGCTCCTCACACAGTGCAGAGCCTCCTTGAAATTCTCTCTCCTTCCGTCTCTCTCTGCCCCTCCTGCACATGCTCTCTCTCTCTCAAAATAAATAAATCAACTTAAATAAATCAATTTTTAAAAAGTAAAAAAAAAAAAAAGAAAAATGGAACCATCTTCTTTTTTCCCCTTGAACATCAATTTACCAAAGAACCATATCAGGATTTTGTTTTCTGTTCTGTTACCATCTAACTGCATGCTTGGAGAAATTTATCGTACTTCTAAATTGTGGTTGCCCTAGGAAACTTACCAAAAAAAAAAAAAAAAAAATCCAACTACAGCCAGAACTGCTAGAGCTATTCCCAGAACTCACATTTGAGAAGGGTCTTCACGGAAGCTCCGAGAACACCTGTCGAGGATGTCTTCACCTTTCTTCTGGGCACACAACCTTCTTTACTGTAGAACTCAAGGTAGTCCAAAAGGGGAAGACCAGGTAGTAAATCATAAGCTTTTATAATTTATTAAAGGGAAAGCTATAGCTGTAGAATGTTTCATTTTAAGCAAAGCCTAAAGAAATCCAACATCAATGACATGGAACCAGTTTTTGAATTGAGCTCTGAGAACTCATTGTGGTTTGCATTCATGTAAATACCTACATTTTTTCGTTAACTGAACTGATTTAACTGCTAATTAAAACTAGTTAGTAAGCACAATGCAAAATTAATTAAACCATTTAGTAGATAGATTCAAATTAGGCGAAGCAATGCATTGGACACTATCAAAGCAAGCACGACTACTTGTCATCAGGCAAAATAGTTCTTAGGGTAAGTGCTTTCCTTAGGGGGCAATGTGAAGGCATAAAAATTATCCTGTTGATGATATGATCTTTTATTAAGCAAATGTGTGGAATTCAGCTTATCTTAAAAATGGGAAAACTTGAGTCTCATGGTTGTTTAATAATCATTAAGAAAACTAGGGGCGCCTGGGTGGCTCAGTCGGTTGAGCGTCCAGCTTCGGCTCAGGTCATGATCTCACCGTTTGTGAGTTCGAGCCCCACGTCTGGCTCTGTACTGACAGCTCAGAGCCTGGAGCCTTCTTCAGATTCTGTGTGCCCCCTCTCTCTCCACCCCACCCCTGCTTGTGCTCTGCCTCCCTCTCTTTCAAAAAAAAATGAATAAACATAAAAAATTTTTTTTTTAATAATCATTAAGAAAACTTGTGAAATGGGTACAGCATTTATAGTAAAATGCATCATTTTTTGAGATTTTATGAAGGGAAAATTTTAAGCCACATGCTACAGAAATATTGCTTATTTCACCTAAAGAAAGAAATCAGCCGGACTCTCAGCCCTCAATCTTTCAATTCCAGACAGTCTTTTATTTAGTAATAATCTTCTATTTAAGAGTTGACTACTTTATTTGTCAATAAATACATCATTTTGGCACTCTGGACATTCTATATTTCCGTAACTTTTTTTTTTTTTTATCTGACCTTGGGTTATTTTCTTCTTAGAGTAGCTTCCCGCAAAGCATATGGGACTTCAGTCAAGGGGAAAACAAACACATTGCCCTTAATGCTCAAAAATACAAAGGGAGAAATTTCATTTACCTTTTTTGTTTCCCCTATGAATGCAGGTGATTATATCTCTAGACATTCCTTGAATGTCACACTCTGTCACCTTCTGTCACCTCACATGTTCAGGGTAATTATACCTCAGCGGTTTGGGAAGTCATCTACCAATGTGGGCACTACTTGTGATGAGGACTGAGATAATCATATACTAGCTGAAGTACTGAACTGACATATATTACATTACTCTACATTCTCCAAAGATACAGTGTACGTACACACACACACACACACACGCACACACACACACACACACACTTTTTTCCTGCTGTGGGTACCATAACTAACATAATTCATATGGCCAAAAAAAATCTTATGACTATTTAAAAAAAACAAAAGGAATACTGAGTATGATTTACCATAACCAAAACAAAATGACCCTTTTAAGATACATTAACCTGAATTTAAGTTCAACAGTTTATGTTTTGTACACTCCTGTTAGGATTTCTCAGGCCACTCAAAGAAGCTTCTAAGTGAACTTCCGTACAACTGGAGTTAGAATGTGCAGATCATAGAGGAGCCACGGACAAAGAACCAGATTCGCTGTGATCAACATAATAAATCCTGAAAGAAGGAATTTTGAATCTATAACTAAAATATATCAAGAACCAACCAACTCATTTCACGTAAATGAAACCTTGTATGTGGTTTCCTTAGCCAGAGAAGAAAATGCTGTTTGACTAGTCACAACGTAACCATTAGCAGATTTCCTCACTGTGGAAAATGTTGGCCATAGGATCTTGTACTCTACATGTGATTCCCTCCAGACCATGAGACAGATGTTGAGGCTTTCAACTACCCAAAATAAAGCTTGGCCCTGAAGTGTATCCCCTATCTTCTGCCATACAGTCAGGTATCTTGGCTTTGCCATACTTGATATATACCATAAGACTAAGCCAAGAAATGTGGATTCGTAGGAATATACAGTAACTTTTATTCCATGTGTATAATACCTCCTAATTCTGGAATTTTTATTGGAGTAGTGTAAGTGGAAGATGGGGACAATATATCAGATTTGAATCTGAGCTCCCCGGACATGCACTTCTAGTAGGTCCCTCCAAATACATCTATAACATATAACTGAGGGCACAAATGCCAAAAGGCCGTAATTTCCTTAAATATTCTTTGAAATCACAACATATGTTAGAGAGGTAAGTGAGCTCTGTTCCTTCTTCTTCTTCTTCTTCTTCTTCTTCTTCTTCTTCTTCTTCTTCTTCTTCAAGAAAGAGATGGGGGGGCGAGAAAAGGGAGAGAGAATCTTAAGAGGGCTCAGCACAAAGCCCTACACTGGGCTTGATCTCACCATCATGAGATCGTGACCTCAGCCAAAATCAAGTTGAATGGTTAACCGACTGAGCTACCTAGGTGCCCCACCTGTTCTTTTTTATATCCCAAGAAAGTATTGAGTGTTGGTTAAAGTTAAGTTATCCACAATGACTTAATCCACAATCAGTAACCCTAATGAAAAGAGACCTAAGATAATAATCCTCAGGGAAATTGGCAATTGACAAATGCTAAGTGTTCTAACCATATATTTATCCTGCTGCATCTGTGCTAAGCAATCATCTCAGTGGCTCCATTCTGCATGTAATCAGTTATCACACTTTCTTCCTCTTTAGAACTCTTTATTCCTTAAAGGATAGGGTTTCAGAGCCAAGAAACTCTGAACCACACCCATGAGGCATGTGCCAGACCTTACAGAAAGTGGCTGAAATTGACTTCCTTTACCTAGAGTAGAATTTTTCTCCATAGGGTGATAGTTCTTTTTCTTTTGCAAATGGCAAAAAACTAACTCAAACTCTACCTTAAGTGGGTCAGGGCGGGGGGGGGGGGGGAGGGGAGGGAATGCATTGGTTCACTAATAACTACAGATGCAGCATATCCTTTAGGTCCTACAGGATCCAGTCTCAAAGAACATAATCAGGTGTTTATCTCCTGTCTCATCACCCCCCTGCTTGCCCTCTCTCTCTCTCTCTCTCTCTCTCTCTCTCTCTCTCTCTCTCTCCGTCTCTCCCTCCTTTTCATATTTCTCTCCAGCTTATTCAGCTTTTATTTGCTGTGTAAATCATGGTGAGTTTCAATCTCTCCTGTAGTCCGAAGGACCGCAATCTCCAGAAGAAAGGGAATCTCTCTCCTAGCATCCAATGTTAATTCCCTCAAGGGTCTTTTGATAAAGAATCCTGGGTAATGTGCCTATCTCTGTGGTGAGGATTATAGGATTGACCCCTGGGTTGACACTCGCTCCTAGCCCCTGGTAGGAGAAATTCCCCAAGCCAAAGAAAGCTCTGATATCACCTGAAGAGCCAGGGATGCCAAGTAAAAATAAAACAATAGGTGTTTATTGCAAAAGGATTTTGACAGCTGAGGATGCAAAGCATTAAACAAATGAAGAATTGGAAATATTCAATGTAAAGAACATAAGGAGAAAGATAAATGGTTTTCCTGGGACTTTGATTCTGGTTTGGATTCTGCTGCTAACGATAGTAATGATATCTTTGTCCTTTCTGGGTCTTCCTTAGGTTATAAATGGTAACTTTGCTTATATGGATTCTCACCCCATTGTGGTACATCTGTCGTGCCAACAGAAAGATGGGGGGAGCTCATGTCTTCTACTCTGTTCAAACTCTTGCGGTGAAAGCTTAGCGTTAAAATGTTAAGATATATTCTAAGCTCACTCTTCAACTCTCTGACTTTCAAAATCATTAAGAGCTCACATATAATTCTTGTTGCATTCACTCTTTGCTAAAACATTCTACCTTAGGCTAGTAAGAGAGACAGAGAGATACACAGACGCAGACACACACACACACACACACACACACACACACACACACACACACAAGGACTCCATGCTCACAGAAACTCACAGCAATGTGTTTAGAAAACTTAGGTGAAAAACTCACAAAGATTGAGTCATTCTTTGTTTTTCAAGCATATTTTATTTTAGCTAGTGTTATGGGCTGAATTGTGCCCCCCCCAAAATCCATATGTTGAAATCCTAATGCCCAGTACCTCAAAATGTGAAGGTACTGAGTCTTTAAAGAAGTAATTATGGTTCAGTGAGGTCATTTAGGGAGGGCCCTAAAACAATATGACTGATGGCCTTATAAAAAGGGGAGATTAGGACACGGTAGGACACAGACACCCAAAGAAGGAAGACCAGACGAAGACAGAGGGCGAAGATAGCCATCTTTAAAGCCTAGGAGAAGGGCCTCGAAAGAAACCAACACCAGCACCTTGATCTGGGACTTTTAGAGTCCATAACTGCAAGGAAAGCATTTCTGTCTTTTCACCCCCCAGTTTGTGGTAATTGTGACAACAGTTCTAGCAAAGCAATACAGCCAGTAATTATAACAATGGGAAATTATTTCCAAACTTAGAAAAATTGCTTGTAATGCATGTTATAGGTCTCATTTTTGGTAAAATCTGCATAAGTACGCTGTTAACTCTATTACAAAATGGGAAAGTGCTTTAAGTCATGTAAGGAGATTATATACATGAAATGTCAGCAAACTACCACGTTTCAAGCAACATAGAGTAAACTTATGTCAGTATGGTTTATAGAAAACTAGTTTCTCATTAATGATATGTTATGGTTATATTTGTACCTGCAGAATGCAATTACTCTACTGTAACTGCTATGATTCATCCAAAGAAGGTTCTGGGCTGCATACATTTTTTTGGATGGATCTGACTAAATGTTGCAAAAAGACCATAAGCTTAAAATCTTACCTCACAAGGGTCTAGACAATGGAGACTAAAATTGTATTTTACTTGGAGTAATGATTTCCTTTTCTTATCGCTTTCCTTTTCCCTATTTTCTCTACTTACACGTGAAATATTTTCATGTAAATTAACACACCAAATAATTTTGCAATTTCACTCAGAGCATCCTTTTTTATACATTAGTGAAAGATGCATATATTTTACTATTCGCTACTTCCTTCTAAAAGAATTTGATCTTCCTACTTCTTAGGGGAATGTGTTTCTAGCATAAATTCACCATGGTGCTTCGGGAAAACTAACATAGCATTACTAGAGTTTTTTCCTGCGGTCAACTGAGAGAAGGCAGTGCAATACAGGATTGGAAAACAAATGTTTCTATTCTGGATGATGACTGTGTTGGCAATAAATTATTTTCCCCACCAACAGTATTTTTTATATAGATGAGAAAACCAACTTGTAAGATTCAGAGACCTTATTAAAGTTCTTGTAATTAGAAGCATTTAAACAAAACAAAATAAAGCAAAATGATGACATTTGGAGAGGTTCCAAGTTCTAACAAGTCAGAAAAAATTATTAAATAGATCAGCTGTCTAACCATACAAACACTGTATAGATAGATACAGAAATAGTAAACATTAACCATATTTTATTCTGGGTAAAAGCAAGAATGCCTGTGAAATTATTTTGAAAGGCTTCATTTTGAAGGTGATATTTTAAAATAATCATACAATTAAATTTGTATAAGTGTATTTCCATCAGGAAAGTTTGAATCACGTATAAAATAAGATAAACAATGCTGATACATTGTCAGTGGGCGTTGGTCAAGTAGACTATTGACTTTGAACTGGCAAGTCATTGGGTGAAATTTCAAAGGGGGTGAAAATGGGGTTTTCAAAGTTGCTCTGACTACAGGATACCTACATGATTGAATGGCAGTTTATTTTATTTATTTTTTATTTTTTATTTATTTTTTATTTTTTTTTAATTTTTTTTAAATTTATTTTTTAATATATGAAATTTACTGTCAAGTTGGTTTCCATACAACACCCAGTGCTCATCCCAAAAGGTGCCCTCCTCAATACCCATCACCCACCCTGCCCTCCCTCCCACCCCCCATCAACCCTCAGTTTGTTCTCAGTTTTTAACAGTCTCTTATGCTTTGGCTCTCTCCCACTCTAACCTCTTTTTTTTTTTTTTCCCTTTTTTTTTTCCTTTTTTTTTTTTTCCCTTCCCCCCCCATGGGTTTCTGTTACGTTTCTCAGGATCCACATAAGAATGAAACCATATGGTATCTGTCTTTCTCTGTATGGCTTATTTCACTTAGCATCACACTCTCCAGTTCCATCCACGTTGCTACAAAAGGCCATATTTCATTTTTTCTCATTGCCACGTAGTATTCCATTGTGTATATAAACCACAATTTCTTTATCCATTCATCAGTTGATGGACATTTAGGCTCTTTCCATAATTTGGCTATTGTTGAGAGTGCTGCTATAAACATTGGGGTACAAGTGCCCCTATGCATCAGCACTCCTGTGTCCCTTGGATAAATTCCTAGCAGTGCTATTGCTGGGTCATAGGGTAGGTCTATTTTTAATTTTCTGAGGAACCTCCACACGGCTTTCCAGAGCGGCTGCACCAATTTGCATTCCCACCAACAGTGCAAGAGGGTTCCCGTTTCTCCACATCCTCTCCAGCATCTATAGTCTCCTGATTTCTTCATTTTGGCCACTCTGACTGGCGTGAGGTGATATCTGAGTGTGGTTTTGATTTGTATTTCCCTGATAAGGAGCGACGTTGAACATCTTTTCATGTGCCTGTTGGCCATCCGGATGTCTTCTTTAGAGAAGTGTCTATTCATGTTTTCTGCCCATTTCTTCACTGGGTTATTTGTTTTTCGGGTGTGGAGTTTGATGAGCTCTTTATAGATTTTGGATACTAGCCCTTTGTCCGATATGTCATTTGCAAATATCTTTTCCCATTCCGTTGGTTGCATTTTAGTTTTGTTGGTTGTTTCCTTTGCTGTGCAGAAGCTTTTTATCTTCATAAGGTCCCAGTAATTCACTTTTGCTTTTAATTCCCTTGCCTTTGGGGATGTGCCGAGTAAGAGATTGCTACGGCTGAGGTCAGAGAGGTCTTTTCCTGCTTTCTCCTCTAAGGTTTTGATGGTTTCCTGTCTCACATTCAGGTCCTTTATCCATTTTGAGTTTATTTTTGTGAATGGTGTGAGAAAGTGGTCTAGTTTCAACCTTCTGCATGTTGCTGTCCAGTTCTCCCAGCACCATTTGTTAAAGAGACTGTCTTTTTTCCATTGGATGTTCTTTCCTGCTTTGTCAAAGATGAGTTGGCCATACGTTTGTGGGTCTAGTTCTGGGGTTTCTATTCTATTCCATTGGTCTATGTGTCTGTTTTTATGCCAGTACCATGCTGTCTTGATGATTACAGCTTTGTAGTAGAGGCTAAAGTCTGGGATTGTGATGCCTCCTGCTTTGGTCTTCTTCAAAATTACTTTGGCTATTCGGGGCCTTTTGTGGTTCCATATGAATTTTAGGATTGCTTGTTCTAGTTTCGAGAAGAATGCTGGTGCAATTTTGATTGGGATTGCATTGAATGTGTAGATAGCTTTGGGTAGTATTGACATTTTGACACTATTTATTCTTCCAATCCATGAGCAGGGAATGTCTTTCCATTTCTTTATATCTTCTTCAATTACCTGCATAAGCTTTCTATAGTTTTCAGCATACAGATCTTTTACATCTTTGGTTAGATTTATTCCTAGGTATTTTATGCTTCTTGGTGCAATTGTGAATGGGATCAGTTTCTTTATTTGTCTTTCTGTTGCTTCATTGTTAGTGTATAAGAATGCAACTGATTGCTGTACATTGATTTTGTATCCTGCAACTTTGCTGAATTCATGTATCAGTTCTAGAAGACTTTTGTGGAGTCTATCGGATTTTCCATGTATAATATCATGTCATCTGCAAAAAGCGAAAGCTTGACTTCATCTTTGCCAATTTTGATGCGTTTGATTTCCTTTTGTTGTCTGATTGCTGATGCTAGAACTTCCAGCACTATGTTAAACAACAGCGGTGAGAGTGGACTTCCCTGTCGTGTTCCTGATCTCAGGGAAAAAGCTCTCAGTTTTTCCCCGTTGAGGATGATGTTAGCTGTGGGCTTTTCATAAATAGCTTTTATGATCTTTAAGTATGTTCCTTCTATCCCGACTTTCTCAAGGGTTTTTATTAAGAAAGGGTGCTGGATTTTGTCAAAGGCCTTTTCTGCATCGATTGACAGGATCATATGGTTCTCTTTTTTTTTTGTTAATGTGATGTATCACGTTGATCGATTTGCGAATGTTGAACCAGCCCTGCATCCCAGGAATGAATCCCACTTGATCATGGTGAATAATTCTTTTTATATGCCATTGAATTCGATTTGCTAGTATCTTATTGAGAATTTTTGCATCCATATTCATCAGGGATATTGGCCTGTAGTTCTCTTTTTTTACTGAGTCTCTGTCTGGTTTAGGAATCAAAGTAATACTGGCTTCATAGAATGAGTCTGGAAGTTTTCCTTCCCTTTCTATTTCTTGGAATAGCTTGAGAAGGATAGGTATTATCTCTGCTTTAAACGTCTGGTAGAACTCCCCTGGGAAGCCATCTGGTCCTGGACTGTTATTTGTTGGGAGATTTTTGATAACCGATTCAATTTCTTCGCTGGTTATGGGTCTGTTCAAGCTTTCTATTTCCTCCTGATTGAGTTTTGGAAGAGTGTGGGTGTTTAGGAATTTGTCCATTTCTTCCAGGTTGTCCAATTTGTTGGCATATAATTTTTCATAGTATTCCCTGATAATTGTTTGTATCTCTGAGGGATTGGTTGTAATCATTCCATTTTCATTCATGATTTTATCTATTTGGGTCATCTCCCTTTTCTTTTTGAGAAGCCTGGCTAGAGGTTTGTCAATTTTGTTTATTTTTTCAAAAAACCAACTCTTGGTTTCGTTGATCTGCTCTACAGTTTTTTTAGATTCTATATTGTTTATTTCTGCTCTGATCTTTATTATTTCTCTTCTTCTGCTGGGTTTAGGCTGCCTTTGCTGTTCTGCTTCTATTTCCTTTAGGTGTGCTGTTAGATTTTGTATTTGGGATTTTTCTTGTTTCTGGAGATAGGCCTGGATTGCAATGTATTTTCCTCTCAGGACTGCCTTCGCTGCGTCCCAAAGCGTTTGGATTGTTGTATTTTCATTTTCGTTTGTTTCCATATATTTTTAAATTTCTTCTCTAATTGCCTGGTTGACCCACTCATTCGTTAGTAGGGTGTTCTTTAACCTCCATGCTTTTGGAGGTTTTCCAGACTTTTTCCTGTGGTTGATTTCAAGCTTCATAGCATTGTGGTCTGAAAGTATGCATGGTATAATTTCAATTCTTGTAAACTTATGAAGGGCTGTTTTGTGACCCAGTATATGATCTATCTTGGAGAATGTTCCATGTGCACTCGAGAAGAAAGTATATTCTGTTGCTTTGGGATGCAGAGTTCTAAATATATCTGTCAAGTCCATCTGATCCAATGTATCATTCAGGGCCCTTGTTTCTTTATTGACCGTGTGTCTAGATGATCTATCCATTTCTGTAAGTGGGGTGTTAAAGTCCCCTGCAATGACCACATTCTTATCAATAAGGTTGCTTATGTTTATGAGTAATTGTTTTATATATTTGGGGGCTCCGGTATTCGGCACATAGACATTTATAATTGTTAGCTCTTCCTGATGGATAGACCCTGTAATTATTATATAATGCCCTTCTTCATCTCTTGTTACAGCCTTTAATTTAAAGTCTAGTTTGTCTGATATAAGTATGGCTACTCCAGCTTTCTTTTGGCTTCCAGTAGCATGATAAACAGTTCTCCATCCCCTCACTCTCAATCTAAAGGTGTCCTCAGATCTAAAATGAGTCTTTTGTAGACAGCAAATAGATGGGTCTTGTTTTTTTATCCATTCTGATACCCTATGTCTTTTGGTTGGCACATTTAATCCACTTACATTCAGTGTTATTATAGAAAGATATGGGTTTAGAGTCATTGTGATGTCTGTATGTTTTATGCTTGTAGTGATGTCTCTGGTACTTTGTCTCACAGGATCCCCCTTAGGATCTCTTGTAGGGCTGGTTTCGTGGTGACAAATTCCTTCAGTTTTTGTTTGTTTGGGAAGACCTTTATCTCTCCTTCTATTCTAAATGACAGACTTGCTGGATAAAGGATTCTCGGCTGCATATTTTTTCTGTTTAGCACACTGAAGATATCGTGCCAAGCCTTTCTGGCCTGCCAAGTTTCAAAAGAGAGATCAGTCACGAGTCTTATAGGTCTCCCTTTATATGTGAGGGCATGTTTATCCCTTGCCGCTTTCAGAATTTTCTCTTTATCCTTGTATTTTGCCAGTTTCCCTATGATATGTCGTGCAGAAGATCGATTCAAGTTACGTCTGAAGGGAGTTCTCTGTGCCTCTTGGATTTCAATGCCTTTTTCCTTCCCCAGTTCAGGGAAGTTCTCAGCTATAATTTGTTCAAGTACCCCTTCAGCACCTTTCCCTCTCTCTTCCTCCTCTGGGATACCAATTATGCGTATATTATTTCTTTTTAGTGTATCACTTAGTTCTCTAATTTTCCCCTCATACTCCTGGATTTTTTTATCTCTCTTTCTCTCAGCTTCCTCTTTTTCCATAACTTTATCTTCTAGTTCACCTATTCTCTCCTCTGCCTCTTCAATCCGAGCTGTTGTTGTTTCCATTTTGTTTTGCATTTCGTTTAAAGCACTTTTCAGCTCCTCGTGACTGTTCCTTAGTCCCTTGATCTCTGTGGCAAGAGATTCTCTGCTGTCCTCTATACTGTTCTCAAGCCCAGTGATTAATTTTATGACTATTCTTCTCACTTTCTGTTATATTATTTAAATCCTTTTTGATCAGTTCATTGGCTGTTGTTATTTCCTGGAGATTCTTCTGAGGAGAATTCTTCCCTTTGGTCATTTTGGATAGTCCCTGGAGTGGTGCGGGCCTGTAGGGCACTTCCCCTGTGCTGTGGTATATAACTGGAGTTGGTGGGCGGGGCCGCAGTCAGACCTGAGGTCTGCCCCCAGCCCACTGCTGAGGCCACAGTCAGACCGGTGTGTGCCTTCTCTTCCCCTCTCCTAGGGGCGGGATTCACTGTAGGGTGGCGTGGCCCGTCTGGGCTACTTGCACACTGCCAGGCTTGTGGTGCTGGGGATCTGGCGTATTAGCTGGGGTGGGTAGGCAAGGTGCACGGGGGCTGGAGGGGCAGGCTTATACTCGCTTCTCCTTAGGTGATCCACTTCAGGAGGAGCCCTGTGGCAGCAGGAGGGAGTCAGATCCGCTGCCGGAGGTTTGGCTCCGCAGAAGCACAGAGTTGGGTGTTTGCGCGGAGCGAGCAAGTTCCCTGGCAGGAACTGGTTCCCTTTGGGATTTTGGCTGGGGGATGGGCGGGGGAGATGGCGCTGGCGCCTTTGTTCCCCGCCAAGCTGAGCTCTGCCGTCGGGGGGCTCAGCAGCTCTCCCTCCCTTTGTCCTCCAGCCTTCCCGCTTTCCGAGCAGAGCTGTTAACTTATGACCTCCCAGACGCTAAGTCGCGCTTGCTGTCGGAACACAGTCCGTCCGGCCCCTCCGCTTTTGCCAGCCAGACTCGGGGGCTCTGCTTGGCCGGCGAGCCGCCCCTCCGCCCCGGTTCCCTCCCGCCAGTCCGTGGAGCGCGCACCGCCTCGCCGCCCTTCCTACCCTCTTCCGTGGGCCTCTCGTCTGTGCTTGGCTCCGGAGACTCCGTTCTGCTAATCCTCTGGCGGTTTTCTGGGTTATTTAGGCAGGTGTTGGTGGAATCTAAGTGATCAGCAGGATGCGCGGTGAGCCCAGCGTCCCTGAATGGCAGTTTAAAAGCCAACCACTACCTATACTTAACGTTTTATGTGTTCAGAGCAGATATTTCATTTGGCTTGGTTGGTTTCCTTTTATTGGTTTGGTTCAATTTTGTGAACAAAATTGACTGGTAAGTAGGTACAGTTTTATATAAATAGGTTGCCCATTCTTACCTCCTAATTTGGGTTCTTCTAGCCATCAGAAGCCAAGATTCAAATGTCCGTTTTGGGGGAAGAGTGGCACTTTCTCGTCCCACACCAGCGCTGTAAAGGTGGGAGGAGACAGGCATCAATCTGCCTGACTTCCGCCCAGAAGCTCTGTGCAGGGCACAACCTTCAGAGATGATGCCAGATTGTCCCCTGCTGCGTCCCATCCTGCACATAAAATAAGAGTCTACTAAATGTACACTTATGGGATTTTCAGAAGGTCTTTATCCTGCCAGGTATTTCTCCCACATGACTTTTCTTTTTAAATTTTTTTTAACATTTATTCATTTTCGAGAGATGGAGAGAGACAGAGTGAGAGCGGGGGAGGGGCAGAGAGAGAGGGAGACACAGAATCCAAAGCAGGCTCCCAGCTCTGAGCTGTCAGCCCAGAACCCGATGCGGGGTTCGAACTCACAGCCTGTGAGATCATGACCTGAGCTGAAGTCAGACGCTTAACCGACTGAGCCACCCAGGCACCCTCTCTCCCACAATAACTTAAACCTAAGGTTTCACCCACTTTCTGAAATCCTAATGAATGGGTCACCAAATATGGGAGTTAGTCTGAATTATGGACTAAAAGCCCCGATTCCTGGTACTGGAAAAGGAAAAATTTTTAAAGTTAGCCTTCATTCCTGGGCCTCAGAATACACTGGCAACAGTGATCTAACTGAATTCCTACATTTGGAAGTTGTAGGGGAGGAAAGATCATTTTTCCTCTCTCCTCCTGAGATCTTAGCTGATATCCCTATAATAAAAGACAGATTAACTGTATAATACGTATGTATGTACTAACATACCGACCTCACATATACACGAAGGATGTTGAGGGAGAAATGGGTTACTCACAAAGGTGGCTTTAGAATTCCGGATTAAATACAATCTTACTAGGGAAAGGAGAAGGAAGACGCAGGCCCCTCAGGCGAGAGTGAATGATTTTTAAGAAAGATGAGTGGGCTCTTAGAAGAATAGTTCGGAAGGATGATAGTTTTTGACAAATTTGTCTGGGTGCGGTGTGGACTTCTGGTCTCCTCCTGTGACCAGCGTCCATCTTCCCTGGTTGATGAAACTCCCAGGGAGGGGACATAGGACAAAATTGAGTTTCGTTTGCAGGATCTGTCTTTAGGCACATATGGGGAGCTCAAAGAAAGTCTCTCCCTGCGTTTGCTGTGTTCCAAGTGCCGACAGCTCAAAATGTACCAAAGGGGCATAGTCTGCTGGCCTTCAGGGTCCACATTAGTAAGGGAGGGTCCGAGAGTTCCTTTTTGTAGATATATTTACTTATTTCATTTTCTTAATTTTGATTCTTCTTTTGGTCAGTTGAAACATGAGTATTCAGATAATCCTTTCTGACGAGGGGCTACCGTATCTTTGTATAGTGTTAGGGATAGTGAACGATACTTACAGTGACTCTAATAAATAGATTTAACAGTTATTATACAGGTCCAGAGTGACAGATCTGAAATCTTAAAGTCCCCAAATTTCTGGAAACCCAAAGTATTCTCGTTACTCCTTTGGCGGGAACACCTGCCCCAAACTGGCATGAGACCATTTGTGTTCCTTTTTTATTCCACTGAATAAATATATTTATGTTTTCACTCTTATGTGGATCCTGAGAAACTTAACAGAAACCCATGGGGGAGGGGAAGGAAAAAAAAAAAGAGGTTAGAGTGGGAGAGAGACAAAGCATAAGAGACTCAAAAACTGAGAACAAATTGAGGGTTGATGCGGGGGTGGGAGGGAGGGGAGGGTAGGTGATGGGCAGTGAAGAGGGCATAGTTTGGGATGAGGACTGGGTATTGTATGGAAACCAATTTGACAATAAATTTCATATATTAAAAAAATAATAAAAAATAAAAAAATATTTATGTTTCACTGAAGAATTACTAATGTGTGTGTGTGATCTAGAAAGCATTTATAGTATTTATTAGCTTAGCATCTTGCTCAGACGCAACAGCTAATTTGATATGTGAATACACTCACACATTAAGAAGTCACAAAGAAGTCATCGTTTCTGTTCTGGCAACTTAATGTGTTTTTACTGCAGGATGTGAGCCCAGACTCTGAGTCTTAGTAACACGTGCACTGTAGTGATCCAGGGTCTTTCTTGCAAATGCTTCCAAGACCATCCATGTCTGGATTGTTTTTTAATATTCTTTTAAAACCAGGTAAGTTGGGCGCCTGGGTGGCTCAGTCGGTTAAGCATCCAACTTCAGCTCCAGTCACGATCCCGCGGTTCATGAGTTTGAGCCCCACGTCGGGCTCTGTGCTGACAGCTCAGAGCCTGGAGCCTGTGTTGGGTTCTATGACTCTCTCTCTCTCTCTCTCTCTGCCCCTCCCCCACTCACACTCTGTCTCTCTCTCTCTCAAAAATAAACATTAAAAAAATAAATAAAATAAAATAAAATAAAATAAAGCAAAGAAGTCTCCTCATTGTCCTTCTCTCAAGTGTCCACTAACAATGACTCTAAAAGTCCTGTCTCTGGGTCACAGGGCCCCTCACGAGTGGCCCTGGTTCCTCTTCTCTGTCACCAAAGCTCATGACTCATGGTTCTCCACTCTTACCACCCTCTGGTGGTTCCTCACCCCGTCCCAGGCACACCTGCATTTGCTGATGCCTCTGTGTAGAAAGTTCTTCCCCTGAATATTAACATTGCTTCCTCACTCCCTTCACTGGGTCCCCTTCACTGGGTCACTGCTGAAATTCCATTTCCTTGGATAGCCCTCCCCAATCTGCTTGAATAGCCTTGCCTGTCACCCCTTTTCTTCTCCATCTCCTGCCTCCTGCTTTATCTCTCCTTATCACTCATCTCGCTAGCTGCCACCACGTATCTGTGTATGGAACATTTTTTGTTTTGGTTTCGGTTTTGTTTTTAGTGCTTCACTCCTTTAACTAAGATATTAACGTCATGAGAATGAAGGCAAGAAATATCTCTTACCCCACTCTGCATCATCAGAGTCTATAATAGTGCCTGGAAAATAGTAGGTATTAAATAAATTCATCTAATTGGAATAATACTATTTAATTTTATATTTATATTTATTTTTATTTATATTTACTCTTTGTTTTATTTATCAATATTGCTTATTAAATTACTTATACAATAGAGTACAGAGTTTGTCCTAAGTCAGAATTAATTCCCTCCTCAAACTCTTTTCAATTATCAAAATTGTCACCAATTCTAGCAAAATCAAAATCAAACACTACTGCAGTGTATTACAGAGACACGATGTGTTGGATAGGATCTAAAGAGCCAAAGCTGAGGCGCCTGGTTAGCTCAGTCCGTTGAGCATCCAACTCTTGATTTTGGCTCAGGTCTAGAAGTCACTTCACGGTTTGTGACTTAGAGCCCCAAGTCAGGCTCTGCGCTGATGGTTCAGAAAGCTTTCTTGGGATTCTCTCTCTCTCTCTCTCATCCTCTCCCTCTCTCTCTCTCTTTCAAAATAAATAAATAAACATTAAAGAAATAATAATAAAAAACAAAGAACCAAAGCAACAACAAAAGCTGTCACCCCATGGTATTTTCTGCAAAGAAAACCACCCGGGGTTAGCTTTGTTCTTTGAGATCATGGTACATATATATTTTTTTAATATTGTTACTCATTAAAACCCTAACATTATGTGATTACCGTTTCTTGAGTATTTGTAGCTAGCTACATTTTATTATACATCTACAAATCTGTAATAAAATATCATCTTCCTTATCAGTGGCTTCTGCCAACAGCTATCATCTTACTCCTGAGGCACAGGGCAATCTGAAATGCTAAACGTTGATGCATTCTTACAGAAGTTTCCATCTTGCACCCTTTGATAAAATCCCAGGCAACACAAACAATAACAAAGCAATAGCAGGTGTTGCACCTAAGAAAAGGGACACTTTGAAAGAGATAAAGCTTCCAGCCAAGCCGTTTCAAACATGTTTCTTTTCCATTACGGAATAAGTCAGATGGGGAAACAGGTTGGAGAAATAACTAACTTCCACGTGACAGTTGAAGACGCAGGAGATTCACCTTTTTCACAAATCCGTATAAATGCATTGGAAGTCAAGGTTTAGCATGTGTGTGCATGTCAGTGAAGACATCAGGGGTAGTTTCTTTGCTCTTTCGCTCTGAGAGTTCTTTGCCAAGAAGAAGTGGGTGGGGAGTTTTTTATGATTCCCTCAAAAAATACATAAAAACTGGAAGCAAAACACAGATGACATGAGTCGGCTGGGAGTCTACACAGACCAGAAAAGAGGTACAATTAAACTGCTACTCTGCTCGTGAAATGATTCACTGCCCAAAGTCTACAGGGATATTTCAGAAACACTATTCTTTGCCTCAGTTCTCCACTGAATTTCCTAGTATGAGTAATACCTTTGTCAATCATCATCTTGAATTCTAAGTTGGGTTCTAAAGCAACTGCACAGGGGAATATAAAGGAAGACATTCAACTATAGAGAAAGCCTTGAGGTTTAGGCCTTGAGGCTATAAAACAGAACAAAACAAAGTAAACCAGAGGAATTCCCTAAGTAGTGCAATTCTTTGCTTCAGTGATATAACCAGTGATATAACCAGCATATGGAGCACATTGTGCCCACGAATTAGATCTAATAAGATCAGAGGAACGTATATAAGGAAGAAAGAAGAATCTGGGGGAAAGCTTAAAGGGATTTACCGTTGGGTCATTCACATGCCTTAAGAGCTTTACAGATATCTCTTGTGCTCCATCAGGTACATCTGGGATATTTTATCTTTATTTAGTTCATTGTGGACTAGAAAGGAGGTTATCAAAGACAAGGATGTCATAAAAGTTCTTTAGGATTTCCTCAGTGTCTCAGAGAGTATGTCAGTGTTGCCTTAAAAAAAAAAAATCAAAGGAAAGTATGTGTTACAGTTCCGGGGAAAGAAGGCCACAATGCATTATTTTTGCTCTTGTCCAAATTCTGAAATTCCCAGAAAAATTAAGTTGAACCAAGTGCTAACCTAGTAATATCTGGAAACAAACAATCAAAATGCAATAAAAGTAATATGACTAGGTAGGTTATGTTGAACAATATTATTGGCCACTCACAGAAATTGTGATTAACAATTTTCAGCTAAATATAGCATGGGATGAAAAGAAAACTTTTCAAATGTCATTCAGAACCAGCCATTAAGGAGTTTAACTTGGTTGGAAATATAAGATTTCCATTCATTTATAAAACAATTAGAAGAGAATTCAGGTTTGATTTACATAAGGAATATTGAATTGTGTATTATTTTTATTTATTTTCAAGTAAGTTAACATGCAGCGTAGTCTTGGGTTCAGGAGTAAAACCCAGTGATTCATCCCTTACATATGACACCCAGTGCTCCTCCCAAGAGGTGCCCTCCTTAATGCCCATCAGTCATTCAACCCACCCCTCCGGTAACCCTCAATTCGTTCTCTGTATTTAAGAGTCTTATGGTTTGCCTCCTTCTCTGTTTTAATATTATTTTTCCTTCCCTTCCCCTATGTTCACCTGTTGAGTTTCCCAAATGCCACATATGAGTGAAATCATATGATATCTTTTTCTGACTTTCTCTGACTGACTTATTTCACATAGCATAATCCCCTCTACATTGTTGCAAATTTCAAGATATCATGTTTTTCATTGCCGAGTAATATTCCATTGTATATATATATATATCCCACATCTTCTTAATCCATTCATCAGTTGATGGACATTTGGGTCCTTTCCATAATTTGACTATTGTTAATAGTGCTGCTATAAACATTGGGCTGCATGTGCCCCTTCGAATCAGCATTTCTGTATCCTTTGGATAAATTCCTAGCAGTGCAATTGCTGGGTCATAGGGTAGTTCTATTTTTAATTTTTTGAGGAACCTCCATGCTGTTTTCCAGAGTGGCTGAACCAGTTTGCATTCCCACCAACAGTACAAAAGTGTTCCCTTTTCTCCACATTCTTGCCAACATCTTTTGTTTCCTGAGTTGTTAGTTTTAGCAACAACTAAAATTGACTGGTGTGAGGTGGTATCTCATTGTGGTTTTGATTTGTATTTCCCTGAAGATGAGTGATATTGAGCATTTTTTCATGTGTCTGTTAGCCATCTGGATGTCTTCTTTAGAAAAGTGTCTACTTATGTCCTCTGCCCATTTCTTCACTGGATTATTTGTTTTTTGGATGTTGAGTTTAGTAAGTTCTTGATAGATGTTGGATATTAACTCTTTATCTGATGTGTCATTTGCAAATATATTCTCCTTTTAGTTGCCTTTTAGTTTTGCTGATTGTTTCCTTTGCTGTTGGGAGCTTTTTATCTTGATGAGGTCCCAATAGTTCATTTTTGCTTTTATTTTCCTTGCCTCTGGAGACATGTCAAGTAAGAAGGTGCTGCAGCCACCATACATCGTTATTAGAGTATTATTGACTGTATTACCTATGCTGTACTTTTCATCTCCATGAATTTTTTATTTTGTAATTGGAAGTTTGTACCTGGTAATCCCCTTTATGTATTTCATCTATCCCCCTACCCACCTCCCCTCTGGGAACCACTGGTTTGTTCTCTGTATTGAAGAGTCTGGGGTTTTTTGTTTGTTTATTTCTTTTGTTTTTTAGGTTCCACATATAAGTGAAAACGTATGCAGTATTTGTCTTTGTCTGACTTATTTCACTTAGCATAATACCCTCTAGGCCCATTCATGTTGTCACAAATGGCAAGATAGATTTTATTTTATTTTATTTTATTTTATTTTATTTTATCTTATTTTATTCTATTTATGATAAATGCCAGTATAGTGAACATGCAGTGTTATATTAGTTCCAGGTGTACAATACTGTGATTCAATAATTCCATACATCACCCAGTGCTCATTACGAGTGCACTACGTAATCCCATTGCCTATTGCATCCATCCCCCTACCCACCTCCCCTCTGGTTACCATCAGTTTTTTTCTCTATAGCTAAGAGTCTGTTTCTTGGTTTCTCTCTCTCCCTCTCTCTCTCTCTCACTCTATCTCTCTGTCTCTCTTTTCTTTGCTCATTTTTCTTTCAAGACCCCATTCATTTTTCCATTTGGTCATATTCCATTGCATATATATGCCATATCTTCTTTATCCATTCATCTATTGATGGATACTAGGGCTGCTCCATATCTTGGCTATGGTAAATAATGTTGCAACAAACATAGAAGTACATACATCTTTTTGAATTAGAGTTTTCATTTTCTCTGGGTAAATACTCAGTAGCAGAATTCATGGATCATATAGTAATTCTATTTCAAATTTTTTGAAGAAACTCCATACTGTTTTCCACAGTGGCTACAGCAATTTACATTCCCACCGATAGTGCATGAGGGTTTTTTTTTTCTCCACATCCTCACTAACACTTGTTATTACCTGTATTTTTGATTCTAGCCATTTTGATAGGTAAGGTTATATCCCTTTGTGGTTTTGATCTGCATTTCCCTGATAACTAGTGATTGATAGTATCTCATGTTGGTGAAATTGTGAGAAAATAAATGAATTTATATATTTGTTGTATATAACATTCTGGAGAACAGCATTTTGGAGATAAATGTTGCATTACTTATTAAAATTAAAATATGTGTTTACCTTTAAAGTAATTCCATTTCTTGTCGTTTGTCTTATAAAAATACTAGCATATTGCTCAGATATTTGCAAATATGTTCTTGCAGAGTGTTTGTAATAATAAAAAGTAGAAACCACCTAAATATTAATGCATAATTTTAAGTAAATGATGATGTTCCCACAGTATGGAATATTACATAGCACTAAAAGATAACATCAAACTCTATGTTTGAACTTCAAAATAGCACTAAGAAATTTGGTGAAAATAAAAGAAACACAACATGTATAAAAAAAATAAATATATATATATATAATAACATTATATATATAATATATATAATGACATTATATATATAAAATATATATATAAAATAACATTAAAATTGTGTGTGTGTATATATATATATATATATATATATGCATTATAAAGATCATGATCCCCACTAAATTATTACCAATTTGTTACATCTGGTGAAGAAGAGAATCATAGCACTATCATTTCACATGATATGTACTTACTGATTTTCTTAAAATATCAATGCTTTAAATTATTTCATGTGTCACTTTGAAATAATACCCACTAAAAACAATCAATAGTACAAAAGGTAGGTGTACCTGGCTGACTCAGTCAGCAGGGCATGCTATTCTAGATCTTGGGGTTGTGAGTTTGGGTGTAGAGACTACTTAAAAATAAAAATTAAAAAATCTTAAAAAAAACCAGTGCAAAAAGTAGTTATTTGAAAATAACATGCATCCTTCTTTCATTCCTTCAGAATTTTAAATAAAATCCCCTTTAGGAAAACTTGCAAGTATAAAAATAATGATTATTGTTGACAATTTCTTATTGAGAAGAGCAATGTTGAAATGATCTCAAGACCTACATTTCCAACCATGCAAAATAAACATAACAAGTTTTATTGCTTCTCGGCCTTTTGGCTAAGATCAAGTGTATAAACATAACAAGTTTTTCCTCCTGCCTTAAACAAATAGAAAATCAAGAAATGCATAAAACAGCTATTTTGTATTTTCAAATATTGGACAGCAGGTGGTACAGCATGGCCATCCTTGAAACAAGTAAATAAAAGAATGGTGAGACCTATAATTTACCAAGTTTACTGCCTTGGTATAGGTTACGGGTTGTAATGAAAGAAGGGGGAACTGAAAGTTGTTGTGTTGAGGAAAGACAGAGCATAATCTGGGGAAGCTAAGGGGCTAAATTTTATGAGAAAATACTAAACGGAAGGATGCTGACACAGTGAGTTCTGAAGATCCCTCCCACAGGGATGCTGTCATGTCTTTAATTGACAAAACATGCATGAGAAGAAACCACCCATGGGTGGGGGGTGGGAATCACCAGAAATCTCTAGGCTGAAAAACTTGTGGAAGTCATAGAAGAATTGGATTTTGGGTGTTCTAGAATGGAGAGACTGTTAAAAATCAGGGACTTCAAATTGAGCTAAATTAAAACTAAAACCAAAAACACTGTTTGCCCAGCAGTCTACCTAGAGAAAATAACCTTCAAAAGTAAAGATGAAATGAATTAATAGAGGTAGAAATCTAAGAAAATTAATCAGTAGCAAACCTATAGTACAATAAATGTTAAAAACATAATTTCCAAGAGAAGGAAAATGATCCAGATGAAAATTTGGATCTAGAATAAAGGAATAAAGAATGCAAACACATGGTAAATTTTGAATAAATATAAAAATATATAATTCTCAGTGTTTATTGTCTTTAAAAGATAAGTGATTTCTTACAGTGCAAACAGAATGTATTAAGGACTATATAACATATATTTATAGCTCATGACAATAATAGCACAAAAAACAAGAGTGGGAAGGCTAGTACTTTTTTTTTTTTTTACTTGTACTATATAAGAAGTGGTATAATATTGTTTGAAGACGGACTGTGAAGAGTTAAAAATGTATAGAGAAATCCTAGATCAAGCACACAGACATAAGAGGTGTTTTCATTTATCCAATAACAGAGACAAAATGAATCATTAAATAATAATTATTTATAAATATGGCAGTAAAAAACTAAGCAAGAAACAGACAGGACAAATTTTAAAAAGAGCAAATGTTAGATTTAAATCAAATCATATTGATTGTTGAATTAAATATAAATGGCCTAAATATCCCTTTTAAAAGACAAAGATTGTCAGAATGGATAAACATGAAAAACCCAACTCTACAAAAACTACTTAAAGTACATTTTAAAAATAAATAGAAAGACACAGATTGATTTAAAATAAAAGCATAGAAAACATAAAAGTATGGGAAATATGTATATATATATATACACTATATAATATATATTAATAGTATATAGTATATAATATAATAATATATATTATATATGTATATACACACTATACAAACACTAGCCAATAAAAATTGCAGTGACTATATTAAGATCAAAAAGTATGTTTTTTAATGTTTATTTACTTTGATAGAGAGAGAGAGCGTGTGTGAGGAGGGGAGAGAGAGAGATTGGGGGACAGAGGATCTGAAGTGTGCTCTGTACTGACAGGAGAGAGCCCCATGTAGGGCTCAAACTCGTGAACCGTGACATCATGACCTGAGCCGAAGTCAGATGCTTGACGAACTCAGCCACCCAGGTGCCCCTCCTACAAGGTATTTTTATTCTATTCCAAGAAAATAATTTACAAACGTTTTTGGGGGAGGTAATGAATCCCTTCATTACATGGAAAATAAAAAATATTTTTTGTAAATTTGCCCGACATTTTCCCTTCTTCAGTGGAAACCCTCTGCTTGAGATTTCACACATTTGGATTTCTTCTCCCAATGGCCTAAATCCCTCTCTAACTGTGGTTTAGGCATGCATATCCTAAAGGGGGGTACTTTTCACTCAGCACCTTAGGGCACCACTGTTGGTTGGTGGCTGTACACTAACAGCCTGAAGTTAAGTCTTCCTACTAGAAAATGATGAAGTCATTGGGGGAAATCTGGCCCTCATTTCTATCTGCACAACACTTGGTCACAAAAATATGCATGTGTATATGCACATTAATATCCATATATCAATAGACTGTCACTTCAAGGTCATGATCTAGGATAATCATGTAGAGAAATGAGCAGTTTTGAAAAATTATGTCTAAGAGATCGTAAGCTTTGATCAAACAAAGCTCTTCGAGAAAAGGTAAGGTTTAAATCTTTTTTTTTTTTTAACTTCCAAAAAGACAAAGCAAAATGAAATAGGAAAACAGGAATTAAAAACCCCATCCTGCAGAGAGACAGATGCAGAAATGATGTTATTATCTCAAGTACTGGGTGGTTTTTAGCCAACAACAGAAGCATCAGTATGGGATCTTGCAGAACAGGCACACATGTCATCACCGTTAAGTAAAGTAATTACAGATTTGGCACCAGTGAAGGCTTTTTATTTGCCAAAATGTGGTGGTTTAAGTAGCAAATGATTAGCACCACTTTGAGCAGGTCTGATCATCCATCAGTTATTAATTCCCTTGGCATGCCATTGCATAACACGGCTGTTTCTGGGCAAATGAGCCAGCGTGGCTCCAGTTAAATGAAACTCACTTCTGCAATCTGATCATTCCTCAAAATTGCAATTTGAGTGTGAGATACAACGACTTCTATAACCATTCTGGCGACTGTCATACTCAAATATGTTTCTACTGAGAATGCTTCTGACCGTCTTCAGTCATTTAAAAGGTTGAAATTATTTTCAGAAGTCGTGTTATAGATATAAAGAAAATAATTACCCATGACATTATAATTTTTTTCTTTGTTGGCATCCACCTTGTTATGTTTTCAGTGCTCATATACATGGAATTTCTTGCATCGTTTAAAACATTTTACGGTGAATGTATTAATACTAGCTAAGTTCTTAAAGTACACAGTCACTGAGCTTTCATCTTATGTGATGTGATTTTGGCATATCTTTGATTAAAATCATTGCCTAAATTATATGGTACATTAATTTCTTTATTGGATATTTTGTTCATCTGTTTGCTTCTTCATTTCTTTGTCTCTTATACTGGAGTGGAATCTCCATGAAAGCAACGGCTTTATCTGTCTGTTCATCAGTGTATCACCAGCACCCAGATCGTAGTAGTTTTCAGATGCTTTCAGGAAACATTTAATTATCAATGATTTTATTATTCTCTTTCCTGAACACAAAGAAAAGCACTGTATGTAGCTATCCCTGAATAATAAAAAGTTGCCTTTTCTTTTTTATGATGACAAATAAATAAATATGTCAATAAAAAGTATATTGTTTATTTTTTTAATTTATTTTTGTTGACTCCATGATTAATTTAGACAGCAGATAGGAAGTCCTTGAGATTTAAAACTTCAAGGTCATTGAGGGGCCCCTGGGTGGCTTAGTCAGTTGAGCATCTGACTCTTGATTTCGGCTCAGGATATGATCTCACAGTTCATGAGGTAGAGCCCCGCATCAGGTTGGGGCTGACAGTGTGGAGCCTGCTTGGGATTTCTCTCTCCCTCTCTATCTGCCCCACCACCCCCACTCTCTCTCTCTCTGTTTCTCTAAATAAATAACAGAGATTAGAGAAATCTATGTTGCTGAATGGTTTTCACAAGTAAAACAAATTTCTACCAATGTGTTTAATGATATATGTTCTAAAAGAAACTTCATCTTATTACTATAGTAGTCAATCAGAAGCCACAAATTACCTTTTTAAGGGTCTGGTCATATACAGTCCAGATATCGCTTAGTGAAGTTTCTCTGCATCAAAGAAAATGAAGACTCCAACGTATTTTCCCAGTTTTCTTACATGGATATAACAAAGCATTAAAAAACACACACACTCATAATTCTCAACAAGTTGCAGAAATGAACAGGCACAAGAATCCCTCTATTACGATACCGAAGATGCCTCAGGTCGATGCTGTGGGCTAGATGTGTATGATGTCATGGTACACAATATTCTGCACGTGCTTAATCTTAGCTCTCCAACAAGAGTCATAACAAGCAGCCAAGAAACAGATGTGTGCACTCTCTTCCAGCACAAGCTTGTTGGTTTGGAGTCAATAATTTCATGATGCAAAAACATAACCTGCTCATTGACTGCTTTGATCTACGACATATACAGTTTTCCAGCTAATCTAAATAAATACGTTTCCACCCAAGAGCTTTCCTTAAGAAATCACTTAAAGATTGAAAATAATTTAAGGTGTGGAAGGAAGAAAATGCAACGGAAATTGGTTCCTTGTTTATTTCTGCAGAAGATTGATTCAGGAGCCCTATTTTGAACAGATGCGAAAGCTGTACTGATTTCTTTTCATTGTTTTTTCCTCTTTTTAAAAAATGTGCTATCTGCTTTCTTCCTACTCTCATAAACGATCAGTTTAGAGAAGTTTCATATCAAGGCCAAACCATGTGAAAATTGATAAGAGAAGGACTAATTAAGTCCATATCACCAAGGAGAAAGTGACTTTTAGTAATTATCCATCAGAAAATAATCTAAATACAAAATAATTTCTGTATATGAAGTATAGTGTATTAGATAGTTATGGTCCCAAAGACTACAATGGAATAAAAGATGTCTGTATTTACCACATTCCTAACACTTATACTTTAATATTTTCAAAGCATTTTAACAGTAAACTATTTTTCAAATTTTAGTTGTTATGTAAAAAGAAAATATAGCTGTATGTATTTTAGATAATTTACATTTTTTCTAAGGCTGTTATAGAGATTAAACACATGTTAAAAATTTTAGCCAAGCACTAATTTTATGGACAATTGAATACATTAATATTAATGTCAATATTCATATTTAACTAAATTAAGATACAAAGGTAGCTGTATTTTGGTTTCTATCTTTAAAATCAACAATTAATGCTAAAGATTAGAGCCACATAGCCTAGGAAAGGTGATAAGGCACTTTCTAAGATCAAGATAATTTTACTCTTTGGGGTGAACAATTCTACTTTTTCGTCACTCTATATGTTTATAGATGAGCAAGTTTTGAATCCAGTTCAAGTAGAGATCTACTATGATAAGATTCTCTCACATAGCTCTCATACTGGATTATATGGAGAGTATTCAAGTCGATGACTTCTTTTTGTATACTAAGGTGAAGCAAGGAAGGGAATGGGAAAAGAAAGGAGAAAAAAAAGATAAGAGAGGAAGAGATAAGAGAGTGACAGTGTGGTGGTTCTGGAGATGTGCCATTTGAATCCGTTTAAGGAAGTTTGGTTGCCCCAGCTGTACGGTGTTTCAGGACTGCCTCCATTATAGACAGCAAATTCACCCAAGGCCCCATGCTTCGCAAGACAGCCTGTTACTGTTACCGGTCCAGGTGGACATATAAAGGCTCAACCCCTTAAGTCCAATGTGAGTTAAGTCAGATGATGATAGATAGATAGATAGATAGATGATAGATAAATGATATACAGATATAGATATAGATGATATAGATATAGATACAGGTATATAGATATATATAGAGAGAGAGAGGGAGGGAGAAAGAGAGAGATCTATCTACAGGCGTGCATCTACGGGGGTTGGCTAAGGCTTTCGTGGGCCTGAATCTCAGTTCAACTTCTTCTCTGCTCAGTCCTGTTCCCATGCCCCTTCCTTCTGATGGTCCTTAATAAAAACCCTTCATTCCAAACTCCGACTTAGCATGTGCATCCAGAAAACCCAACTAGAGACATTCAGGGAGCGAGCAAAGAGAACACAAAGGAATACGTGAGACAGAAATGGAAAAAATAAATTCACATTTGTCGACCACTAGATACAGGCAAGTCATGGAGCTCATCACTCCACAGAAATATTTGATTTAACTATGTAACCTTCCTGGAACAATATAATGAGCGCATTATACTTATCTTCATTCTCTACACACGGAAACTGAGACTTAGAGAGGTAGCAACCATTTTGAAGTGATACAGGTGGCAAATTGCAGAGTGAAGTCACAGATGCAAAGAGTTGCAAACCTGCACTGCGCTGCCACTTTTTTGAGAATCTGCTTTTGTGTAAGATTGCCCAACTCCTTGAAATATATTATCTCAAGTAAAGATTTACATTATATGCATTAAAAATTGTTTTGAATGTTTATTTATCTATTTTGAGAGAGAGCAAGCATCAGCCAGAGGGGCGGCGTGCCGGGGAGTGAGGGAGAGAGAGAGAGAGAGAGAGAAAGAGAGAAAAGAGAGAGATCCCTAAGCAGACTCAGTGCTTTCAGTACAGAGCCTAACTCAGGCCTTGAACTCACTAACTATATGAGACCATGGCCTGAGCCCAGATCAAGAGTCAGAGGCTTAACCAACTGAGCCACCCACGTGCCCCTGTATGCATTTTGAACAGTGAGGCTGGCATTACCTTGATACAAAGTCCTGGCAAAAATATTACAAAAAAATATAATCATTAAGCCACTCTTACTCACGAACATTGTTTTATATAGTCAACAATCCTTTAGATTTATCACCCATTGGAACATTTTATTCTTTCTACCATTGACATGTGTCTCTCTGACATCATTCTCCTTCTATCTGAAGGGCTCCCTTTGTTATTTTTTTAGTGTGCCTTTGCTGGTGATGAATATCTCAGTTTTGCTAAGCATTTGTATTTCATCTTTTTTCTTGAAGAATACTTTCGATATAGTAGAACTTCATGTCAACAAACTGTTTTTCCTTTTTGTGGAAAGATGGTATCCTTCTGTCTTCTTGCTTCCATTCTGTTGGTTGGGAAGTCAATTTTTAGTCTTTATTTGTGCTCTTTTAAAAAAAAAATAATGTTTATTTTTGAAGGAGAGAAAGTCAGAGAGAGAGGAGAGAATGAGCACGAGCAGGGGAGGGGCAGAGAGGGAGGGGGACACAGAATCCGAAGCAGGCTCCAGGCTCTGAGCTGTCAGCACAGAGACTGATGCAGGGCTCGAACTCATGAACCATGAGCTCATGACCTGAGCTGAAGTTCGTCACTTAACCAACGGAGCTACCCAGGCATCCCTATTTTTGCTCTTTTTAAATTACTGGTGTTTTTTAATTTTTTTTTTCATGGCAGGCATTATGCAAGAAAAGCTTCAGAGCCTTCAAATGATGTTCACCTTCTCCAGACGGGATGGGGTTTTCTTGTAAGGAGGAGTTAGCATCGGAACATGTCACCTAGATTCAACAAGGCATTGAGATGAACTGAAGCTAGCTTTAGGTGGCATTTGAAGGCTGGTCTATTTGTGATTTGTCTTTACTCTTAAGGTATATAGCGTTTCAGGAGCACCCACTAAAAATATAACATGTTTACTAAGGTCATCCTTGGGAAACCTTGAATTTAACTTCTTAGCCTCTCAGTAGCTGCTTTATCCATGGAATTTGAGAGGCTCAAAATTAGGACTCGCCAAAGACCTTGGGGAAGAAAAGTTAGCAGAGAATTTTGGGCTCACTTACTCACACTTTCCTTTCCTCTAAGTGTTGGCCTCTCATGTCCCATCAGCCTTATTTGTTTTCTGTTGCCCTCAAACTGCCAGCTTTTATAGTTGTTTTCAGTGGCCTATTTGGTCTAATACAAGCTATTCTATTGCAGCCAGAAGACAGTAACCATTTGTTTTTCTCATTAGGTATTGTTAGAACAGTGTTTGGTTATTTTGATGCTCTGTTTTTATTATATACGGCCATTTTGTGTGGAGAGATGATATTTTATGTTAGTGGCTTTACCAGTCTCTTTTTCTTAACATCTCTAGCACTTTTGAAGTGCTTCTCTGCTTACCTATCGCAGTGTATTGCTTTAAGCTGTGGTCAATGACTTTATTTGTACGTGTCTTTCCACAGGAGTTCCCCTACTGTTCTCCCCAAAACACACTATCTTTCTTATTTCCTCTTTCCATTCCCTGCCTCTCTATTCTTTCTAGAAAGATAGCTCTATTCCTACCAATTAAAAAAATATATGGCGAAGGTAGTCTGGGGTAGAATAAGAGAATGGTAATGACTGGGGCACCTGGGTGGCTCAGTCAGTGGAATATCCAACTTCGGCTCAGGTCATGGTCTCACAGTTTGTGAGTTCGAACCCCACATCGGGCTCTGTGCTGACAGCTCAGCCTGGAGCCTGCTTCGGATTCTGTGTTTCCCTCTCTCTCTGCCCCTCCCCAGCTCACTCTCTGTTCTCTCTGTCTCTCAAAAACAAATGAATATTAAAACATATTTTTAAATAAAAAAAGAGAAGGGTAATGATTAATAGACAGCTATTTGCAGAAATAAATATTTCGGACACAAATGGAAACGTATTGTAAATAAAGAGGACAAGTGCTCACTTTTTTATGGAGATCAAACTATATTAGATTTTGTTTTTCTAAGTAAATCTATATAAGAGAGATCTGTGCATGCTGTAAGTTAAATAGTTAGAAGTTTCAGGCCATCATCTTGGTCATGAAGAAATGATTTGGTGTAGCAAACTATTCAAACAACCGATCGCACACATGGGACCCAGTAATTTCTTGCATTTTTTCCCCATAGGTGAGACCAACTCTTGTATATTTCCATCTTATATTCAAGCACTTGTTTTCTGATGTTTATGTGTTAAAATTCCAAGATACCATGTTTCCTATCCTTGGAAAGTTTTGTCTTACTCCCACTTCCTTGAAAGTGATATAAATCACCAACTTGTTTGAATAATAAACAAATAAAATGGTATATAATTTTTCATTCCCTTCCTAGAAACTTGAATTTTATTACCCTGAATGCAGAGATATAATCTAATATTATCAATACATACTGAGCAACTTCAGCTTTCTCAATCTGTTTGCATTTGTAATGTAATATTTCTTCAGAATTACTCCTTTAAACAGTCAAACTTATCTGTATCACCATGCAGTGATATGTGGCTTTACTTTTTTTTAAGATAATGAAACGTTGGATGAGTCTCTGCTAAGATTTCTGAGATTAGCAGTGCATTTATTTTCTCTGCCTCTTTAAAACACTATGGCATGTAAAAAGCTGGCTTCTGTGCGATTATATTTCTATAAGTGATAGAAATTAAGTAAAGATTAACATTTGGAAAACAGCAGATGGCCGCCAATCTTAAACATTTATTTTTTTTATTTTAAGTTTTTTAAAAATTTATTTTGAGAGAGACATAATGAGGGGAGGAAGGGCAGAAAGAGAGTGAAAGAGGATCCCAAGTGGGCTCTGAGCAGAGAGCCCAATGTGGGCTTTGAACTCACAGAGGGTGAGATCATCACATGAGCCAAAGTCAGATGCTTAACCAACTGAGCTATCCAGGAACCCCCATTGTAAATATTTTAAAGCAACACTTTCTTACAAAACAGGAACACAAAAACATTCATAACTAGCATAAACAAAACGATGCAATATTTTCCTAGTCTGAATGTAGTAATAAGAGAATGGCTTCTGCTTCTGTAATTTTTACTTGGTGATATTATGATTGAAATATATGAATAAAACCTCAGAATCATTAAGTGCAGACATTCTGAATTTCCGCGCAAGAAAACCTTGAGACAAGTTGGTTAGATGATATAAAGGTAGGTACATTGGAAAAATAGAGGCTTCCTTTAAAATTTTTTAACATTTTTTATTTATTTTTGAGAGACAGAATGAGAGTGAGGTGGGGGAGGGGGGTCAGAGAGAGGGAGAGAGACAGAATCCGAAGCAGGCTCCAGGTTCTGAGCTGTCAGCAGAGCCCAATGTGGGGCTCGAACCCGTGAACTGTGAGATCATGACTTGAGCCAAAGCCAGTTGCTTAACTGACTGAGCCATCCAGGCACCCCATTGAAAAATGGAGTGTTTGACAGGAAAGTGATGTGCCTGGTTGCTGAAAGGTAGAATGGAAAATCTAGGTATGGCTAAAGATAGCTCAGTTGGGTTTAACAGAATCTCTCTAGACCCTGCATACAACCCAAAGGTTGTATGTCAGGAGCCACTGGGCTTCCCTATGGCGAAAGCACCCCTTTCCCCCTGAGATATTTCTTGAAATGATCTTAAGCCCTAGGAAGAGAGGACACCAGCTTGTGGTTTGCAGAAGCCTCCATTAAAAGACCTGTTTTTGTTTTTGTTGTTATTTTTTTTATGGTGTACAATGTAATGATTTAATGTATGTGTACCTTGTGAAATGATGACCATAACCAAGTTAATGAACACATCCATTACCTCACATCTTTTTTGTAGGCGTGACAGTATTTCAGATCTACTCTTGTACCAACTTGCAACAGCATTATCAATCTAGAGTCACCATGCTATACATTATAGCCTCAAGGCTTATTCATCTTATGACTGAAAATCTGCACCATTTGATCAACATCTCCCCATTTCCCCAGCTCACCAGCTCCTGGCAACCAACTTTCTGCCCTCTGCTTCTATAATTTCAACATCATTAGGTTTCATATATAAGTGAGATCATACAATATTTGTTTTTCTGTGTTTGGCTTTTCTCACTTAGCATAATGTCCTCCAGTTTCATCCATGTTGATGCAAATGTTAAGATTTCCTTCTTTTTTATGGTTGAGTAACATTCCATTACACACACACACACACACACTTTCTTTACTTATTCATACCCCAAAAGAAACTTAAATTCTTTCCATATCTTGGATATGATAAATAATGTTGCAATGAACATAGGGGTGCAGATATCTTTTTGAGATACTGATTTCATTTACTATGGATATATACCCACAAGTGGAATTGTTTTATTTTTAATTTTTTGAAGAGACTGCTACTGTTTCCAAAGTGGCTGCATCAATTTACATCCTGACCAACAGTGCACAAGGGTTTTCTTTTTACTACACCTTCCCCAACACTTATCTCTTGTATTTCTGATAATAGCCATTCTAACAGGTTTGAAGTAATGTCTTATTGTGGTTCTGATTTGCATTTCCTTAGTGGTTTATGATGTAGAGCACCTTTTGGCCATTGTCTGTCTTTGGAAAAGTGTCTATTCAGGCCCTTTGCTCATTTATTTACTCATTTATGTTTCCTGTTTCAGTTGTATAAGTTTCCAATATATTTTGAATATTAACCTCCTTTCAGATATATTTTCTCCCATTCCTTGGGTTGCCTTGATGATGATGATAATTTGCTGCTGATGATTTCTTTTGCTGCACAGAAGGTTCTTAATGTGATGTAGTCTCACTTTTAAATTTTTTTAAATTTTGTTCCTTTTGCTTTTGTTGTCGCATCTAAAAAATCATTGCCAAGGCCAATATGAAGTTTCTGTGTTTTGTTTTGTTTTTTGTTTTGTTTTGTTTTCCCTATGCTTTTTTAGGAGTTTCATGGTTCCAGGTCTTACATTCAAATCTCTAATCTCTTTCACGTTAATTTGTGTATATAGGATAATGGTCCAATTTCATTCTTTCATTCTTGGATATCCACTATTCCCAGCACCATTTATTAAAAAGACTATCCTTTCTTTCCCTTATTGCTAATTCTTGTTTTAATTTTTTTTAACATTTACTTATTTTTGAGAGAGACAGAGCATGAGCAGGGGAGGGGCAAAGAGAGAGAGGGAGACACAGAATCTGAAGGAGGGTTCAGGCTCTGAGCTCTCAGCACAGAGCTGGACACGGGGCTCAAACCCACGAACCATGAGATCATGACCTGAGCTGATGTTGGATGCTTAACGGACTGAGCCACTCAGGCGCCACCCCCCCCCCCCCCACAATTGCTAATTCTTGGTGCTCTTGTCAAGTATTAGTTGACTGTACAGGTGTGAGTTTATTTCTGGGCTCTCTGTACCATACTGTTCTGATTACTATAGCTTTGTTACATAGTTTCACATCAGGAAACATGACGCTTCCACCTTTGTTCTTCTTTATCAAGATTGCTTTGTCTTATTCAGCATCATCTGTGATTCCATACTAATTTTAGGTTCCTTTTTATTTCTGTGAAAAATTCCATTGGAATTTTTACAGGGATTGTATTGCGTGTAGATTGCTTTGGGTAGTATGGACATTTTAACAATATTAATTCTTCCAACCTGTGAACAGAGGATACCTTCCCATTAATATTCCATCTTCTTCAATTTCTTTCATGAATGTTTTATAGTTTTCAGGGTACAGATCTAAAAGTCTTTTGAATTATTTCCATTTGATTTTTATTATGTTATCTTTTTAGTTATATTTTTCATTTAATTTCATTTCAATAAATGTCTTTATTGCCTTTGCATTAAGTTCTACTAATTACACACACACACACACATATATATATATATATATATATATATATATATATATTTCTAATATTTCATCATATTTTTCATATGTGCTAAGGAAGAAGAAAAGAATGAAGACACACCTGAATATTAATTACTTCTTCTGCAAGAGATATAGGAAGAATTTTATCTCTATCATTTTTGATGTCTGTTCCAGCCCTGCCCACATAAATGCCAATGACAGAATTGAGGTGTTGGTGATGAGCCAAATGTCTCTGTTTTCTAGCTCCCAACTCATCCAGGATAATAGAAAGACTGCCCTCATGTATGTATTGTAAAAATCTTTTAACAAGTCAGGCTGTTTTATTTAAAAATCCCATTTCCTTTAGAAAGAAATTTGAGATTAAACGTTCTTAGATGTAGCTGAAAGGTATTTAATGTAGTCCAAGCTATGCTAACAAATGAAGGTAAAAGGACAGAAACGCCACTGATGGAGGGGTCCTCCATATAACCATATACAGATTTAGTAAATGAACATTTCTGAATTTTGCACCACATTTTTCTAAAAAATGATCCAGGAGATTTTTTAAAATATAAGTTAGCACATCTCTTATATGAATCCTGTGTCATTGTCTATTAAAACAAGAAACAAGCCCTTACAAGGGACCTACTTGTTTTCTGTTCCTGAAATCTCAGTACATTTTGTATATTCAACAGGCTTATTAAGATGGGAGCTATATTTTTGTTGGCTTCTCTGTAAATACAAAATAAAATGAAACTCATTTTAATCATCTAAGTTAGGCTAGAACTATAGATTTCCTCAAGAAAAGAACTCTGTCCTTTCTCTTAATGACAGAGTTTACTGAAGGCTCAGTGAAGTTTGCAGCATGTGGTTGCAATTCAGTTAGCTGACCCTCCATAGAATCCCTTTGCCACTCGGGTCTGCACATGGCTGAGATGAGACAGCAGGATTGAGATCTTGACTCCAAGCCAATGTCTGTCCTCTAAACTGCATCCTTCCTCCTTCGCCAAAAGTTTGCCCCGTTGAGTTACATTGTTTTATTTATAAAGTTTTTGTTGCTGCTGTTAGTGTCATCATCATTATATTTTAATGGAAGAATTCAGGGCAGCTAACTCATCTCTCAGATCTTGAAACTAAGCACTTTTAAATGTTCCCATTTGTAACGTTAGGTCTTAAAGTAGATAATGCAAAAATCAACAAAACAAAAAGTAGATGATAAAATATCCCTTCCAGCTCTAAGCTTCTGTTATTGATAATATGTTTGCATCGCCTTCATCATTGAATATAAAACATGTTGACAATAAATTTCATATGGTAAAAAACAAAAAAACAAAACAAAACAAAACAAAAAAAAACATGTATGTCTCTTATGAGGAAGGAAATACCTGACGTGCAAAGAAGTCTGATACTAGGCCCTGCCCTTTGGAGACTCACAAACATTATAGAAAACAAAACAGGTCGTAAGCAAACTTGTATTTTTAATAGCCATATGAGTTTTTGAACGCTGGTCACAAAAAGTCTCTGGCTTGATATATGAAATATAAATGATCAGTCATTTCGCAGAAGTAAAAATGTGACAACTTTTGGTTAACCCAACACGCACACCAATTGCATTTGGAAACTGTTAGATCTTTTAAGCCTTCTTCCTTTTTCTATTGGTGTTTCTAGAGTAATAAGATGACTGGGTCTCAGAATGTGGGTTTGCTGCAGGCAGCATCATGTATCAGACATTTTATGGTCCACCTATTTCCTGATCAAAGGAGATGTTCCAAACCCATTTTCATCAACATTTGCAGATGCTCTCCCCCTCCAAATGTCTTTTTAAGTATCCAGACACAGCAGTCTGGCTCTTCCTCTGGGTAGTGATCTCCTCTTCTGGCTACAGGAATAGCTACATGATCCAATACACAAGATCTTCCAAGAACTTACATTTTAAAATAAAAATATTATTTCATGTTTAGATACCTGTGGCCTTGAAACTAAGAGGATCATCAATGAGAAGCAGGATGAAGCCCTTCCTTCCCTCTTGTTCATGGAGACCAAGGACGGGGCGGAGGGAGACTTGGATGAGGTTCCTGGGACAGTTTCAGGATAGGAGTGCCATCGACAACTGGAGGAAATATCTTTGTCTCAGTCATTATGCCACCAGGAGTGCTTGAAAGTCAGCTGCACACAGTGGGAGATGGGAGCTCTCCGAAGAGGCAGATGGAGCAGTGAGGAAGCTAGGAAGCAGAAGCTTCAACTCAACTTGGAACCATCCCTCTTCCTCCTTTGTCACACAGCCCGTGAGATTCTGAGTCTGCTTGCTCTGTCCTGCAGTTGAAAGCCTAGTTATTGCCGAGATGGGGGAACCCAAGCCTTCCCCTCGATGCCCCCTTCAACCTTGTCTCTCAAACCCTGGAAGAGCCGGGTTGGAGACAAATGTCAGGGCGGTTTCTCAGGTCCGGGTTTGGCCAGTTAGCTGCTAGAGCTTCAACTTTGTTGACGAAAAAAAAAAAAAATCTATTTTCTTCTTCCTCCTGTGTATTTTCTGCTGGTTTAGAATAACACATACGCTGTTGCCAAGAATAAGGGGGAATTATATTTCCCACCATTTCTAATCTTCTTGAGTGAAACCAATTTATTTTGTGTTGAATGGGGGTGCTCATAAGCCAAAAGGTAGCCCTGGGACTGGATTGAGATATGAAGGGAAATTGAAACACAATAAAGCCCCATGCATGATGGTTTGCACCAGATCCATAATTACCACATAAGATGTTCTTATGTAGACAGGTGCAGGTAATTAAGCAACACATTGACAGTTTTTCAGTCCCTTAGCCATTTCCAAGGGAGCTGGGATAATGCCATGTTCAATAGACAAACCTTACTAGATGGGATCAGGAACAAAGAACTTTTACTCCACTGTCCAGTCTCATGAAACAGTTAAAATTTAACTTTGTTCTTTGAACTGAGTTTAAAATTTACCTACTGCATCTGACTGGACTGGCTACCTTCTGGAATATTATCCATTATGATACCATGTATACGAAATGAAAATTAAAGTTAGGATTATACAGATAATTAAGTATTCAAATTTCACAACTTTTGGCACATGAAATTTGTTAACAAAACTGTGATTGACAAAATGAGACGTGAAAAGTGATATTAAGGGACAATATATTCCATACCTTAATTTAGTTAATGCTATTCAGCAATTCTTCATGTAGTCACTGTCTCTATTTTGTAGATGAGGAAACTTAAAGAGATTAATAAGTTTTCTGAAGGCCCCAAAGCTAGGAGTGATGTTTGTGTCTAGGTAATGCTTCCATACACAGTCTTGGTTCTTATGGGTGGCTAAATTGAAGTCACTTGGGTGGTATGTATCCTTCAAAAACAGTTGAGAAGTCAATCAATAGTTGGATCTCCAGCTACAACAGAATTTTTTCCAATTTTTCATTAACAGTGTTAGCCTGATATTGAAGATAGAAAAAGTATTGTTACAGTGTATTGATTAATTAAAATTCTAAAAACATTTCCTCAGTAAAGGATAGGAATATATTCTCTTAGGATGTTGGGTCCTTCTGCAGACTTCTTATAGAATTACCTGATGAGTATTTCTTACGTGCTGAACTGCGTCCCCCAGAATTCTTTTGTTGAGGTTTAACCCCCAGCACCTCAGAATGTGACTATATATGGAGACAGGGGCTTTAAAGAGGCTAAGTTAAAAGAAGGCCTTTAGGGTGGACCTTAATCCAATATGACTGGTGTCCTTATAAGAAGAGGAGATTAAGACACAGACCACACAGAGGAAAGACCATGTGAGGACACAGGAAGAAGATAGCCATCTGCAAGCCAAGGAGAGAGGCTTTGGAAGAAGTCAACCCTGCCAACACCTTCATCTTGGACTTCCAAACCCCAGAGCTATGAGAAAGTCGGCTGCCATTGCTTAGGCTGCCCAGTCTGGGTACTCTGTTATGGCAGTTCTTTCAAACTAATGCAGTATTTTAACCCCATATTTATGAAATCCAAACATATAAACTCTTACTGACACACAAACAACTATATAACATAATTTAGAGATGGTAAATGAAACAGAAAGATTATTTTTAAAGGATTTCAAATATAACAGTAAACCTGATTAATACATCTTCAACTCTTTATTCCTTGTTTATAAACACTAGACCAAATTTCGGTTTTTGTTTGTTTGTTTGTTGTTTGTTTTTGTTTTTTTGGGGGGGGTTGTTTTTGGCCAATTTCAGTTTAGATGGAACAACCAAAAACAGTAGATCATTTCTTGGATACATGTGTTGATGAGGACTTTATTCATTACTGTATCTTATTTGGGTCACAAAAGCCATGTCATATAAAGAAATACAGTACAAAACAGGGAATTAATTGGAAACCCAGGTCGATATTTTGCCTCTGCCAGGAACTTTTCCTATGTCATTTGAGAAATTCAGTTAACCTCTTTGGGCCTCAGTTTCTCTACCTCCAAAGTGAGGAAGTTGAACCAGAGGGGTCCTGTGGTCTCTCCTTACATGAATGTTTTATATCTATGATTGAACAATGACAATGAAAAGAGAATTTCGAAGAAAGACACTGTAGATAGTTTTCCTAGAAAATGTAATATAAACACCTCACTCAACAACTCATTCTAGGGGCGCCTGGGTGGCTCAGTTGGTTAAGCGGCCGACTTTGGCTCAGGTCATGATCTCATGGTCCGTGAGTTGGAGCCCCGCCTCGGGCTCTGTGCTGACAGCTCAGAGCCTGGAGCCTGTTTCAGATTCTGTGTCTCCCTCTCTCTGACCCTCCCCCGTTCATGCTCTGTCTCTCTCTGTCTCAAAAATAAATAAAGGTTAAAAAAAAAATTTAAAAAAAAAGAACTCATTCTAAAGAAAAGAAATAAAATTGTTATAATGAGGATACTGACCAATTATTCTCTCCTTTCATATAAATGAAGAATAAAAATGGGTTTCAGTCAGAAAAAAAAAAAAAAAAAAAACACTTGGAGGGAAAAAAGAGACCTAATTTTGAAGGTGTTTAAAAGCACTGCATAGACTATAAAGCAACACCAAATCATTTCTTCATTGGATATGTTTTAAATAATAGTAATCAGTTATTCATTAAAAAAATAAGCATATCAAGTACTTACTATATGTCAGGCAGTATGTCAGATGCTAGGTATAAATTAGTGAGCAAAAATGGAAACAGATCCCTGCCATCATCCTTCTATAAGGGAGAAAATAGCAATCAAGGAACAGAGACATAAAAGCAAAATTACTTGAAAATGTATTTGGGCCTATGAGAACTCTTAACAGGGAACCTGGGGTAAGAAGTCTGGGAAGGCTTCCCAGAAGAGGTGGCCTTTGAGCTATTTGAAAGCACAAACCCTGCTAGCTTCCTGTACCACATAAGTTCCCCTTCTTTTTTACCAAAAGAATCTTGTTGTTTTCTTTTTTCCGCTTCCGGTATGCTCTTCTGAATATCTAACTCCAGCTTTGGTTGCATCTAGGAATACCTATGTGACGTAATTTCTTGCACATCATTTCTTGAACACAAGAAGTAACCCAAACACTGCTGGTGACTTCTCTGGAAACGTTACTTTTCCAGTAGAAGCGCTACACTTTTATTTTCGTCACATACTTTTTCTTCCCACCTGGAATTAAGATGCAATGTTTGGTCACCACGGTGATCTTGTGAACACGAAGAGCAAAGTCACATGACAAATCATGGTGGATGAGGATCGAAGCATTTTTTTTTGACTTATCTTATAGTGATAGCAATTGAATAATTCATTTGAGTGGCAGCACCAGGTGGAATTGGCTCAAAATCTTGATTCCAGCTCAAACATCAAATCTACAGATGCTTTTCACAAGCTTCCACTGGATGACTCACCCAACTCTCCACACCTTCTATAATTCGTACTGTTGGATTCTCAGACCAATGCATAGTGTAGCTGCCCCAGTCTGTTCCCAGAGGTGTGGTTTCTCACTTATTAAGTGTCAGATCTGCTTCCTGCTAAGCCTATTGTCAGATGTACTTGGTATTGTAGTTATGGTATTTAATTGCATACCACATAAAACACCTAAGTGTTGAAAAGACTTTTAGTTTTTGTTTTATAAAACTAAGTTAAATGTTTTAAAAATGCAATGATTGCAAGTTGCCCAAAATATGTCAGAATGGGTTTGGGCAAAGCGTTTTTTAAAATTTAAGAAAGGTATCATAAAAATCCAGGAAACACATTGTACTCAAATTTCTATACAAGTGTCTTCATGTTTTCCATTGCTCCAATGAGGAACACAAGAGTGTGGTTTTTGTCTTCAAGGCCACAGGGAAATAGAAGAAACGTCAACTACCTGAGACTCAGAGAAAGTTTATCAAAAGATTAGAAAAAACAAAATGTGCATTTATATGCTTTACCTGTACACACACACACACACACACACATCTTTATTTTCCATGGTTTTCTACCTTCAGTAACTTTTTGGACTACCTAACCAGATTCTGATGTGATGGACTGTTAGAGTGAGATATCTATTGAGCTTCTAGTAGAATTATTCTCTTAATAGACTGTTCTTTTAATCAGTATATACCCAATTTTGAGACTGAAAACTTTGACACAGCCAAGGACTTAAATCTGATCAGGTCCTTTGTTTCAATATGCCAGTTGTTTATGGATGCAAGCTATGATTTAAGGATCATGTATGGTTCTGGCTTCATTTCCATTGTTCAATCCCTGGCCACTATGTTGTCCAAGAAAACAGTGACACATACAAATAACAGACATCAATCATGAACTGAATTTTCAGTGAATCTTAACCTACGTTGGTGTATAGTCTCTCATAAGATATCCCCCAAATAGAAGTTAGACACATAAGGAAATGCATTAATTCTTCCGGGGCAAATGATACTATTTAGTATCCTAAATAAATAATTTATGCAGCTATAGAGCACTAAGTTGCTCCCATGCACCAAATGACACCCTACAGAGCTGAAAGAGCTCAGAAGTTTCTAGAATGCCAAACTAGCATAAACTAATTTCTTTACTTGATACACACTTTCTACAGGAAAGCAAAATGGCAACTTGTCCAACAAAGCACAGCAAAACTAACCCCCCCAAAACCTACCTAATCGTAGAGGTCCTTAGTAGCTGAATTTTGGCAATTTATTTCAAGGGCTATTGCCTCACAGCTGTAGCACAATGACTCTAACTATGAATTCAATAACAGCTGTAAAATGGCTGTCATTCGATATGTCTGTATAGAAATTTTCATCATGGTTTTCTGTGCTAACGTTGGGTTTGGTGACTATCAGATTATTTAATTGGCTATAATTGCACAACTCCAGCCTACTCTCGCAGTAACATGGAATACACCTGGCCAACAGAGCTCTGCATGTTATGCTTCTAAAATCCTGGTTGAATACGTTCATCTCCTCCTAAGTGAATCTATGGAAGATGGTGACAATAGTGTGTATGTGCACACATTTTAATATAATGTGACTGTACTTTAGGTGGCCTCTGTCTTCAGATAGCAGTAGCCAAATCTATAAAAAGTGAAAGGGTGACATAAAGTTCTAATGAGAAATCTAGGCGTAAATGTTGCTCTACATATAGCGAATGGTTGAGTGAGTGTGTGTGCACATCCACACACATGCATGCAGGGGAAAAGGACAAGGGGTATTGGAAAGAATTTTCCACATTTTTGTTTCTTTTTCTAAACATCTAGCCATCCTTTGGTTATTGCCATACCAACACATGAATTGATAATGACAGGAGCCTTTAAAAGAACATAAAAAAGAAAAAAAAACACTACATATTTAAAATTAACATTAACAGTTTCAGACTATGTGAACCCAAATTTTAGTTCTAACCATAAGCAGTTACATTTAGGTTTCACATGCTACTTCAAACAATGGCTACATTAAATGATATGGAAAACTCGCAGTCTCCTTCCTGGAATTTATACGCTGAAAACTTTCATTCTCTCTTGAAACTCACATAGAAAAAGGTCTAAACAAGGGTCTTAAAATGTTTGAGCCTTAAGAATACAGATTAGTAAGATCTATTTCTTGAAGAAATTTCTTCTGAATGTAATTGTGGCTTCATGCACATCCTATTTAACATTTATATCATTAACATTTTAGATCCAGAAATTAAGTCAGTATCCCTGTTGAGTATTTTTATAGACATCTTAGGGAGATGGATAAGTAAATATAAATATAATAGTTCAATTACTTGAATAGTACAAGTTTTAATTATGTCTGAAAGACTATAGACATTATCAAACACTGGTTGTGTCAGTAGAATTCAGTATATTTTTTGGAAGGAAATATGTACCAAATGCAATAAGAATGTGCATGCATAGTTTTCGCACATACCAGAACCAGAATGGAAGAAGACAACATGAAAACCTTTTCTTTAGGAAACAATTCACACTTTATGAAGTCAATTTTCAAAAACTCCATGCCATTACAATGCTCTAAACAGCAAACATTAACCACCATGTTTTTCAAGACAATTTTCTGAAAGTGCAAACTTATGCAGAGCAATTGCTATTATCTTATCTGCATCAAAATTTATTTGAATATTTAAAAATGCTTTTCAGTGGGAAAACTAGCTCAAGTAACTATAAAACAATGTGTCTTAGAGCCAGTTATTCATCTGAAACTTCTTTTCCACATTTTATCTTCAGTTACATTCAAGGATTTCATGTTCTTGTGCCATTGTCAGTACTTAGATGATAAATACATGAATATAGGGGCACCTAGGTGGCTCAGTCGGTTGAGCATCCAACTTCAGCTCAGGTCATGATCTCATGGCTCATGAGTTTGAGCCCCACATCAGGCTCGCTGTTATCAGTGTGGAGCCCACTTCAGATCCTCTGTCTCCCTCTCTTTCTGCCCCTCCCCCACTCATGCTATCTCAAAAATAAACAAACATTAAAAAAAAAAAAGACATGAAAATAAGTGAGGTCTCCTAAGAAGAAGATATAATGTCTGAAGAGAAGAGGATTGAAACAGAGCTTTAAGTAACATCAACAGGACACAGAGTGCAAAGGTGTAGAAAACCTAGATAACACAGGGTCATGGACACTTATTGCAGCTTTATTCATAATTGCCAAAACATGGACGCAAACAAGATGTCCTTCAATGAGTAAATGGATAAATAAACTGTGGCACAAGCAGACAATGGGACATTGTTCAGTGCTAAAAAGAAATGAGCTAGTAACTGGGGTGCCTGGGTGGCTCAGTTGGTTAAGCATTGGTTAAGCGTTCGCCTTCAGCTCAGGTCATGATCTCGCGGTCCATGCGTTTGAGCCCTGTGTTGGGCTCTGCGCTGACAGCTCAGCTCAGAGCCTGGAGCCTGCTTCGGATTCTGTGTCTCCCTCTTGCTGCTGTTCCCTTGCTTGCACTCTGTCTCTCTCTCTCTCAAAAATAAATAAACATTAAAAAAAAATGAGCTAGAAAGCCATGAAAAGACATGGAGGAAACTTAAATGCACACAACTAAGTGAAAAGAAAAGCCAATATGAAAAGGCTAATACTGTAAGCTTCCAATGATAGGATATTATGGAAAAGGTAAAACTATGGAGATAGTAAAAAGTTATGTGGTTGCCAGGAGTTAGTTGAGGTCGAGAGGAAGAATGAATAGGTGAGACCCAGAGGATTTTTAGGGCAATGAAAATACTTTGTGTTTGGTACTATAATAGTGGATATATGTCACTGTATATTTGTCAAAACCCATAGTACAACTCCAAGAGTAAACCCTGTTGTAAACTGTGGACTCAGTGATAAAGGTCTGTCAGTAAAAATTCGCTGGTTGTGACAGATGTAACACTCTGGTGGGGGACAGTGATAGTGGGCATGGGGGGTTGTGCTTGTGTAGCGGCAGGAGGCGTATGGGAGATCTTTGTACCTTCTTCTCAATATTGCTATGATGCCAACACTGCTCTAAATCATAAAGTATATTAAAAGAGAGAAAGTGGTTCTCAATATGAACTGCATTTCAGTTCTCAGGTGAGATCTAAAGACTGAACATTGTGCGTAAGATCCAACCACAACGATACCCCCAGTGATCTTGGCAATCATAATCTCAGCAGAGCAGTGTGAACAAAATTCAGGTTGCAATATAAAGACATGTGAGATTTTTCCAGTGAGAGAAATTTAACACATTTAAATATTAAAAGCTAATAGAAGAGAGCCCAAGCAATAGTAACAACAACCATATATTAACAATATAAGAAAGAGGGGAAAATTCAAGAATTTGAAATACCTTAGCTTAGTGGCCAGTCTCCAAAATGGCCACCAATGATCTCCACCCATGCTGCTCACACCTTTATGTAACTGTCTTCATTTTACGAGGGTTGGTCTAACAAATAGAACATGGCAAAAAATGACGTTATGCCACTCCTGAGTTAGATTTAAAAAGATACTATGCTTCTTTCTTGGCTGCTCTTTGTTGCAGTCTCTCTGGGGGTAACGAGGTTGTGAGTAAGCTCAGGGAGCCTGTGGAAAGTTGCATATGGCAAGGAATTGCTGTCTTCCCACAACCGTGTGACTGAACTGAAAAGTAGACCTTTCCCAGTTCACTCTTGATAGACCAGAGTCTCAGCCATTGGCTTATCACAAGCCCACTATAGTCCCAGAGCAAGAACCATGGAGCTAAGCCACTCTTGGATTCCTGCCCTTCAGAAACTGTGAGATTCTATGTTCGATGTTTTAACCTGGTACATTTGTGGTGATTTGTAACAATAGGTAAATTAAAACATTGAGAAAGCCAGGCAAAAGGAAAAGGGAACTAGGTCTCAGATGAAGATATTCACTTTAGACAGAAAGAGAGATACCACTTCTGGAAGATATAAGCAATATCCTTTTTGGTATGAATGTAAGTAGATGGATGGGTCTCACTAACTTTGTAGCCCAACTGCTTTCCAGCTTATTTTATAATGTGAATGTTTCCTCATTATCCTAGAAGCTAGGCATTTGTGGGAAGACAACAGATTGTTAAATCAACCCAGACCTGATGGTTGATAGAAAGATGATGAAGCAAGAGGCTAGTCAAGGACACTATTGGCCAACAAGAAAAACAAACCATGTCTAAGCTGGAAAGACCAAAAAGCGTTTGATGGAAGCAATTAAGAGATTATGTTAAGAAATGAGTAAAAAGTAATGAAACTAATAGCTTAAAGTATAAGCAAATGTGGCCAGGGTGGGATGTCCAAACTAGTGATTTTAGCAGTGCAACAAGTTAACAACAAGTACAGAGTGGACATGGCAGTGTGTGACCAAAAGAAAGGTAAGTGCAGTTGACTGACCAAGAGGAGACCATTGAAAACCGAGGAGCCATACTGTGAAGCTAGGCGGACATGGAATTTTGCAGGAGGTAGAAAGAATTCAGGTAAAAAGAGGCCAGAGAGGGGCACCTGGGTGGCTCAGTCAGCTGGGCGACCCAGATCAGGTCATGATCTCACAGCTTGCGAGTTAGAGCCCTGTGTGAGGCTCTGTGCTAACAACGCAGAGCCTGGAGCCTGCTTCAGATTCTGTGTCTCCCTCTGTTTGCCCCTCCCTTAATCGCTCTGTCTCTCTCTCTCTCTCTCTCTCTATCTGTCTCTCTCTCTCAAAAATAAATAAACATTAAAAAAAATTAAAAAAATAAAAAAAAGGAGCCCAGAGAGCCAGAGCCTAGAATATCCTAGATGGCAGCAATGGGCAGAGGTAGCATTGTACCTGAGGCGACGAAACCAAAAATGAGTGGCAGTTTTAATAAGCACTGTAGAGGAGGACCATAGAATTGTGAATTGAAGAAGATGATTCTAAAGCAGCTATATTAAGGCAGGTCAATTATGGAAGGATGAGACCATCTGCAAGAGAGAGCTTCAGGTAAAGTGGAATCCTTGTGGAAAAGGTGGTTCTTCTGGGTGAGGAACGTCTCTTTCTCATACGTTATCTAGATCATTGGCCTAGATGGGGTAGGCTGCTAGTGGCCAGGAAGGTCCCACACTGTCACCAAGAGGGCGGTTTCCATCTGAACCCTTGTGTGAACCATTCTGCACATATTTGTGGGAGAATTATGGCTTCAAACAGAAGTTGGAGGAAGTGTTCAATTTAGAGGCTGGATGAAAAGAACTCTTTCCATGTTAATCCTGGCTTGTTCCTAGGGAAGATGGCCAACGCCATGTGCGATAACTGGGAAACATCCGTCTGGGAGGATGATGAGATTCATTACTAAAGATTTGGGACTTGTAGCAGACATAGCCTTTGGCTGTAGATCACTGGAGAGAAGTGAAGTCAGGAAAGAGTCAACACAGCTCGAAACCAATTCTAACCTGTTAGATGTTATCATTCCTGGCAATATGTCTCCATTTATTTCAGTTCAAATGAAGAATATTTTAGATTTCACATGAAAACTTTATCTGAGTGATGGACATTTGCCTCCTTGCCTATATATAAATGATCAGGCTGATATAGTCTGTGGACAAATAAGGCTGATCTCAGGGTGGGAATCATCAGGAAGGAAGGAGAAACGGGCCTAAAAGACTGGGTGGCCAGTTTTTTAAGGGGCCACCATTTCTATTACCATGTATTAAATTACTAATGGGACAGTGACTTAAAACGTGACTTAAGGGGCTCTGCTCAGACATAATTTATAATTCTCAGTCAAATCATATTGCAAATATTGCCATGGTTGCACCGCTTCCTGACTCATTTTTATAGGCATGGTTTGTAAGATCCATAAATCTTCATGGCTGGTTTCTCCACTCAGAGCTTGGCAGTGCTTTGAATGCAAAAGGCATCACACAGAGTTGGTTGAGAGAATGAATTAGTGAATGGACGCAATAAGGGTAGTGTAAGAGGGCACAGACGTGTCATGCCACCTATTGTTAAAATTCTTATAACAATGAGCCTTTCTAGATCAATTTATAACAATAAGCCTTTACAATGGATTTTTAATTAGTAAACAGAAAGTAATATCTTGGCGCTATAATACTCAACCCTTTAATATATTTACATTTATATCTATGACGTCAAAAAAATTGTATTGTGTTTTCAACCAAATTTCTTATAACCACGATCATGAAAAATTGAAAAAGAAACAGAGTCTGTTCAGGAGAGAATCGGGCTTTGTTTTCCCTCATATTATAAATATTGAGGGTAAACGAGAGTTTCTTAAAGGAAAAAAAAATACCCATTCTCAAACTTCATTTAATCTTTCCCTTCTGTATAAACGCATGACTACAGTAAAGATATGGTTTAGGAAAGGCAGAAAATATGTTAAGCATTTTATACAGTATTTTCTACTGTGTATAAAATAAGAAACCTGAAGGAGGTTTATAAGGAAAGTTATATTCGAATAAACAGACAATAGCAGAGCAGAAAGAATCAGTCATCCTCCATAATTAGATGGCAGAGTGGAAACATCACAAAACCTCCCCTCCCTTCTGACTCTTAGATCACATTTACCCTTTAAAAGAACTTTTAAGGAACACCTGGGTGGCTCAGTTGGCTAAGCGTCTAACTTCGGCTCAGGTCACGATGTCAAGGCTTGTGGGTTTGAGCCCCGTGTCGGCCTCTGTGCTGACATCTCAAAGTCTGAAGCCTGCTTCAGATTCTGTGTCCCCCTCTCTCACTCTGTCCCTGCCCCTCTCACTCTCCCTCTTCTTTCTCTCAAAAATAAAATGAGCATTAAAAAAATTAAATATAATAAAAATAAAAGAACTTTGAAAACACTAGGTATTTTGTTCAGAAACCGTAATTAAGGAGAAATGCCTGGTTGGATTCCTCGATCTCCTTGAGGCACCTGGGTGGCTCATAGGTTAAACATCCAACTCTTGACTTCGACTCGGGTCATGATCTCATGGTTTGTGGATTCCAGCCCTGCGTCAGGCTCCGCACTCATAGTGTGTAGTCTGCTTGGGATTCTCTCTCTCTCGTCTCTTCCTCTCTCTCTCAAAATAAATAAATAAATACACTTAAAAAAAGTAAATAATTAAAAAAAATAATAATAATTCCTGATCTCCCAATGAAGCCCTGGGATGGTTCCCTCCAGTGGATTTGTAAGCTCTAGTGACAGACGTTCACACTAGACCATATTCTTTCTACCACCATATATATATATCATATCTATAAAGAATCAAGGGTTTTGTGCTAACAAAAGAAAGAATGTGTACTCCCTGAATCATGTTAATATTGGCCTTTATTTATGCTGGACTATGCCCCCCAAGAAGAGCTTTTGTATGTACCAAATTTAACATGACCAACAGATGAGGAGACAGTATTGAAGATCAGAATTCGTGGATCTTTATTTTGGGAGAATATCAGTAAATTTTAAGGGCAAATGACTTCAAATTAAGCAGAAATGCTAATTCCATGTGTTATGTTCACCAAAGCTCCAGGGAAATATTTCCCCTAGGATTAGGGAAGAATATTTTCACAGACCATTAAATTTCTGATTCTGAGTTTGTATTTATGATCAGCACTATGTTTTCTTTTAACTATACTCTTGTTAAAAGAAGGAAAGAAAGAAAGAAAGAAAGAAAGAAAGAAAGAAAGAAAGAAAGAAAGAACAAGCATTGAGGGAAAAATCATCAAATGTCTTCAAAGTTACTTTGGCTAATGGGCAGACTTGTGGGAAATTTTTATTTTTACCAGAATTTGTTTTCCTACTCCTACTAATGATATGGTCCTCTGCATATTTTTTAAAGAATGGAGTTGTTGTGTGGTCTATTAGAGGAATGTGTTGATATGTTAAAAAAAAAAAAAAGTTTAAGGGAACAACATTTTAATTAGAAGAGTCTATATTCACATGGAAATTATTTCCTGAATTAAAAATTTTAAAAGCCAGAAGATTGGCAATTCAAAATTTTAATGTCTCAGTTTCTTAGAAAAAGCTCCTTTATTTTCAAATTCACAAGCCAACACAGCTAGTACGAAGCTATTTATTGCCTGGATGACCCAATCAAAACAACAATGAACTCTTTTTTTCCACATGCAAGTGGAAAAACAATTGATATTGTTAAAAATATTGAAATACTGAAAAGAAACTTTTAAATGGATAAAATGTGTTAGAATTGAAGAAAGACCAATCTCCAAAATAAGACCGATTGACAAATACAGTGTTAACTTGTGCAAGCCATAAGGGCATCGATTTTCAACCACATTAGGTACAAACGCATTAATCCATTTGTTCTTCTCAGGTGTCCTGGGATACACACAGGGTATTAATACAATTTTAAGTGAGGAAACTGAGAACCAGAGGTGAAAAGGAATTTCCCAGGAAAGCACACAGAAAGTAGCAGAGCTGGGAGGCAACCAAGATTATCCTGACCTCAAGTCCAATTTCCTTCTCATTAAAGAAGACCGCAGAATTTTTAAGATTTACGATCGCTTATTGTGCATCGTAAACAAAACTATCTTAAGACTGCAGGTCTAAGACCAGCTATCAGTTGTTATTTTTAGCAGCTGTTATCACTTGTGTCTTTATTTCTCTGATGGGAAACATGAGATTGCAGTGATTGAAAAAACAAAACAAAACAAAAAACATAGGTAAGTGTAAACATACTATTATTTGACAGTCATTGCAATACTTTCCCCCAAAATAAATAGGATTTTATGTGAAGATTTAATTTTAATTTTCCCAAGGTGGAAGACTAAAACCTGCTTGGGAAGTGATACCAGTGTAAATGTTTTTCTTTGCCTCACACCATTCTCAGGTAGAGTCAGATATCACTCAGCGACCAAAGGAAGAGGCAGCAAGAGCACAAGAAGAATTCAGCATCGTGTTTGGATTGACTAATCGAATTTGAATGATGAGGACCCGTAAATGCGTAAGGAAGTCCACAACTTGTAAGTTTCCATTCAGTCAGTTCCTTCAAGAAATAGCTCACAGCAACACCGTGACTTTATTTCAGAGTTTTCATGGTAACACTGTAAAACTGGGTGTGTGGCAAGAAGAAAAGATGGATAATCAGAGATGGGTATGGAGGATGGCTTTTACGAAACGATGAAATCCAAATAAAATAAACAAGCTGTCAAAAGCAAGACTCAGCACCTCACCCCTGATAAAACACCATTGTTTTGGGTCTAGCATCGCGCCAACTTTGTATATCATTAAATATGCTCTATCAGAATGCTGTGTATATATTTACTTACAGTTTCTATAGAAACTCCGTACACTGAAGAGTAAGGGAACTTTGAGCAAGGTGATGAACATGACTTTGAAATACTTGCAATGGCCTGAATGCCGTCAGCACTTGATGTCTTACATGTCCAGACTCAGTGCCATGTAAACAAAGTTCGTGTTTTGACATTTTTAAACTAAGTAGTATAGCTCATTGACTGGCCATCTGGGGGAGACTTGCTGATCTCTATTTTCTTCCACAGACCATACCATTTTCTCTTAAAATAGAAAGTTTTCAGAATTCCCCAACTGGCAATAAGTTGAAGATGTTTTATTTTCTTTTCACTTATGACAGTTCTACTCCCACTCAGAAGACAGAGAGCCATGCCTCCACGTCATTGTCACCTACAGTGTCACTTAGCAAAAGGCGGGGAACCTGTTCTTACCCAGCGTCACTGACACAGAAATACAAAGAAGGGGCAGGAATGCTGAGGAAGCATCACTCTGGAGACTCAGGCACAAAAGCTTAGCTATGATTGAGACACAGCCCTGTCCCACCATGAGGCTTTCACTGAGTGACAAATGACACCAGTTCATTTGTGGAAGGATGAGAGAATCCTCTGTGGTACAGGTGTGGAGGGCTTACTGAAAGCTAAATGTGGAGCAGGACTTTTGAGAAAATCTCTGGCACTCTAGCCTTTAAAATCAACACGGGGCAGTGACAGTGGGAGGTATCTGAGCCTGTGATACATCAAAGGTAACCAGAACAATGGCAAAGCCCATACTCAGACCAATTATTGACCGTAGTGACTCAATCTTACACAATAAAGGTCTTATGAAGGAAGAGTCATGCCCATTTCTGGGTATAAATACGCTACCACAGTCTCTCCCCTGTTCTTCTGCCAAAATGTCTAGGATGCAATCAACAACTATGAAGAACTCAAAAAAGAAAAAAAAAAAAGTGAGAATACCAGAATGACCCATGGACTAAAGATAAAACCATTAACCAAACCAGATTTAGAGGTGGAAACTATCAGATAAGGATTTGAAAATAACTCTATTAGTATGTTAAACATTCTACATAAAATGCAAAGAGCACTGTATTAGTAGGGGTTCTGCATGGACACAGAAACAATGAGGGGTGTGTGTGTGTGTATTGAGACATTTTAAGAAATTGGCTCATGCAATTTTGTGAGCTGGCAAGTCCAAAATCTACAGGGCAGACTAGGAGGTGGGAAAGTCTAGCAGAAATAAAAGTTGTAGTCTTGAGTACAAAGGCAGTCTGGAGGCAGAATTCCTTCCTCTTCAGGAGAAGTCAATCCTTTCCTTAAGGCCTTCAACTGATTGGATAAGGCCCACCCACATTTGGAAGGCCATCTACTTTACTCAAAATCTATTGATTTACATGTTAATCACATCTAAAAAATACCTTCACAACAACATCCAGACTAGAATTTAACCAAACAACTGGGTACCTATGTGAGTTGACACTAAAACGTAACCATCACAACTAGTAAATTTGATTAATTGCTAAAGAAGAAGTGTGGACTAGAAGGAAAGTTAGAAACTTCTGGGGCTTCAGTCAAAGGGGGTCTCCATATGTTCTTGGTCTTTCACTGTAGGAATTGTACTAACTTTTTATTGTAAGAATCTGAGTAAGATTCTCTCACGACACTGGCAAATGAAGTTGAATAGTAGCAACACTGAAATCTTATCCCATCCAGGGGAGGAGAACAACTCCCTACTCCATCCCGCATCAGCCTTTTTGTTTTATTTGAGGGTGCGTGCGTGGGCAGGGGTGGGGAAGGGGCAGCAGTAAGAACATAGGGAGCAGGGAACTGGGCTTCAAGGAAATGGATTAGGACTCTCTCAGCTGGGGAAAGGAGTAGAATGTAGAAGGAGGTAAAAACAAAATCAAAAACATACAAAAAAAAACTACATCCCTAAAGGAGGGATAAAAACACCTGCAAAAGCCATACATACCTCTGAGAGACCTATCAAAAAACTAAAAGCTGGTCAGAAGATGATGGGGCTCTTTTCCTTTTCCACTCTCTCCCACCATACAAAAACTCGGGTAAAACACTGAAGGAATACAGTGGCAAGAGCTTCACAGCATAGACCCTTAGAGAAGCAGTACAACAAGAATCCCCAAAGGCAAGAAGACAAAGAAAAACAAGGACATCTCAGGAATCTGAAGCCTCCGGGACTTTACGATAAAAACATTAACCACAGCCCAGCTCCTACCTGGATTAATATAAATCCTCACAAGAAAGGGATGCTTACCTCAGAAACTGTCCTCCCACAACGTGTTTCAACAAACCATTCAAGAAAAAGTGCAGTTTGAAGAGACAGAGCGATCGTCAGAACTGCACTCATATATGACACAGATGTTGGAAGTATCAGACAAGGAACTGAAAATAACCCAATTAACACAAGAAGGGATCTAATGGAAAAAGGCGATCTCATGCAAGACCTCATGGGTAATGTCAGCCACAAGGTGGAAACTATAAGAAAAAAAGAAAACCCCAAGGGTAACACTAGAAAGAAAAGCATTGTAACAGACACGAAGAATGCCTTTTGATGGCTCATCAGAAGATTTGACACAGCTCAGGAGAGAATCAGGGAAATTAAAAGCGAGTCATTAAAAACTTCCCAAATTTAAATGCAAAGAGAAAAAAAGTAAATAAGAGTGAGAACGAACGGAACATGCCAAACGTGTGGGACAGTAGCAAAAGGTAAAAAAGAAAAAAAATACACATTATAAGATAACTAGAAGGAGAAGAAAGAGTGAACAGGCAGAAGAAATATTTAAAGAAAATATGGCTGAGAAATATCCAAAATGAGGACAGACACCAAACCACAGATGCAGAAAGCTCAGACAACACCCGGGCATATAATATTCACATTGAAGAAAATCAAAGACAAACAGAAAATCCTGAAGGAAATCAGAAAGGCTAAAAACCCACTCTTACCTTGAGAAAAATAGGAATACAGCTGATTTCTCATCGGAAACCATGTGAGAAAGAACAGAGCGGATGAAATCTTCAAATTGTGCAAGAAATTAATTGCCAACCTAGGATTCCCCAGCCAGTGAAATTAACCTTAATAATTAAGGAGAAATAAAGATTTCATCAGACAAACTGAAACTACACGTAATCATTTTCAGTGGACGCGGTTAAGGAAGTTCTTTGGGCCGAAGAAAAATGTTGGACGTCATAAACTTGGATCTCCACACAAAAGAATGTTTGAGAAGAGTGAAATGAAAATAAAATGTCACTTTCCTCTTTTTCTCACTCTTAATTGATACAACGGTAACTATTAAGAGAATATAGCAGCACTGTATCTGGTGATTCTACCCCGTGTGTACATGAAGTGAATGTGGGTATGTCACAGGGATGAGAGGAAGGATGTGGGGGGTGTATCCACACTACACCTGAAATAGTGTAGTGGCATTTGAAAGGAGACTCCGAGTATTTAAAAAATGTACATTTTAGGGGCGCCTGGGTGGCTCAGTTGGTTCAACGTCCAACTTTGGCTCAGATCATGATCTCGCGGTTCGTGAGGTCGAGCCCCGCATGGGACTCTGTGCTGAGGGCTCGGAGCCTGGAGCCTGCTTCGGATTCTGTGTCTCCCGCTCTCTCTGCCCCTCCCCTGCTCGTGCTCTGCCTCTCTCTCTCAAAAATAAATAAACACTAATTTTTTTTTTTAATAACTGCCTATGCTGCATCCCAAAGGTTTAAAAAAAAATGTACATTTTATACCTAGGAGAAACAACCAAAGCTGTAAAAAAATTTCACCAAATGGAATGAGAAACAATGTATCACAGGATCAAGAAGCTTAGAGAAATAAGCAAGAGGATCACAAAGAAAAACACAGGAAAGTACCTCTAATAAGCAAACTGCTGACAACCCAAGATAAAATCTTGAAGTCAGTCAGAGAGAGAGGCAGTTACACGTGGAGGAAGAAGATAAAGATTAGAGGAATCTTCTGGACAGAAACTCTACAAGCCAGAGGGCCACAGAGAGACATCTCTGAAGTACTCAAATAAAATTATCACCTGGAATCCTAGTCTTTGAAATTATCTTGCAAAAATGAAAACGGAATAAAATTTTGGACAATCAAACGCTGAAAGGATTTATTGTCAGCAGACTTGCAATGCAAGAAAAGTTAAAAGAAGTTATTTGGAAAGAAGCAAAATGATATCAAGTCAGAAGTGAAGATGTCCAGAAACTAAAATTGCGGATAAATATAAAAACGAGAGGGTATTTGTTATTTTTAATCCTTTTAAAATATTATTGTCTAAAGCAAGAAAAAAAACTACAATGTACTGTGAGATTTAGATTTTTTTTTAACATTTATTTATTTTTGAGAGACAGAGAGAGGCAGAGCATGAGCAGGGGAAGGGCAGGGAGAGAGAGGGAGACACAGAATCCGAAGCAGCTCCAGGCTCTGAGCTGTCAGCACAGAGCCGGACATGGGGCTCGAACTCACAAACCGGGAGATCATGACCTGAGCGGGAGTCAGACGCTTAACGGATGGAGCCACCCAGGTGCCCCCAATGTACCTTGAGATTTAAAACATACGCCAAAGTATGGGGTGCCTGAGTGGCTCCATCGGTTAAGCGTCTGACTCCCGCTCAGGTCATGATCTCACACTCCGCAAGTTTGAGCTCCTCGTCGGGCTCTGTGCTAACAGCTCAACTCACAACCCAGAGCCTGCTTCTGATTCTGTGTATTCCTCCCTTGCTTGCTCTCTCTCTCTCTCTTTCTCAAAAATAAATAAACATTAAAATTTTTTAAAAGAAAATTAAAAAAACACATGCAGAAGTAAAATCTATAATGATAGCAAAATAATAGTTGGGGAAAACGGAATTACACTGTTGTGAGATTCTTACATCATAAAAGAGTTTACTGTTATTTGATGGCAGCCTCAGGTATGTGAAAGATGTATATTGTAAACTCTAGAGCAATCATGAGAAATAAATACAATAAGGAACTATAACAAGTAAGACACAGTAGATAAAAATAGAATCACAAAGACATTCTAAAATTCTGAAAGAGGCAAAGAGGGAAACAGTACCAAAACAGATCAGACAAAAAGGAAATAAATAGCAAGATGGTTAAATTAAGCCATATCAATAATTGCATTAAATGTGTATGACCTAGGCATTCTAGTTAAAGTAAAATATTAGCAGATTGTGTAAAAGCAAGAGCCAACCATGAGCTAGTATTTTAAATATATGTTTTAAATTCATAGATATGATAAAAATTTAAAAGACGGTAAAATAACATTTACTAATGGTCCTCTTATCCATTAATAATCTACCAGCAAAATTAAAGTAAAATGGTTCTATTATTCATGTTTTTCAATCAATAATCTGAGATGTTTTGAAATGATTAAATAACAGAATAAGATTGTGCATTTAATCAACTTACAGTTTTAAAAATCCAATTAGATTTGTCAAATATCCTTTACTTATATGATCAATGGGAAAAATATCTCCTTTCAGACTTCTAAGAGAACTCAAATAGGGTTTAGTTCACACACTTTCATAAGTGAAAATAAGTCCTTGAAATCCCAAAGACTTTAGGATATAAAAAGGTAAACTGAGCCATTGGATAGGATTCACATGAACACAAACATTTTTATGCTGTAAGAAGTTAGCATTATTTTCCTGATGTAGAGAGAAATATTAATAACCGATCACAATACCTTATATTTATCTGTATTTATTGATACTATCCTACTTTTTAGTGTCTTTCTTTAGAGCTATTGACATGCACTTAATTCAGCTATGCAATTACCCTCATGTGGGGAATCCAAGAGTGTCTGGGATGAATAAATGTCTGGCCAGGACCTGAAGGGTTGCTGAGTAAGCGTCACAGCAGTTTGAAATTGCTAAGAACAGTGATGTACAAAGTACAAACCCCAGTCATTATTATTTATAATTACATTTTCCATCATCAATGGCTCAGGTGTCTCAAAAGACCACCAAACTCCATGAGAGCAAAACTTCGCTCATCTTTTCCCAGAATCCTTTCTTCTTTGGTAAGTTTAGTGATTCGGCCATCTTGCTACCTACACTCAGAAACTCCTCACTTCCTTTTCTTCCAGGTCCTTATCCAAGCAGTCGTCAAGTTCGGCAGACTTGACTTTGTATTTATGATTTGGATGTCTCCCTCTGCATCACTACTATGATTTACCTATTATTTTTCCCTGACGGGTTCTTTTTGTTGCTATTGTTAACTCTGTCCTCAACACAGTTACTGAATAAATGGGATATCACTCTTTTGCTGAAAATTCTTCAAAATTTCTCAAAGATCTACAGAAGAAACCCTAGAAGTTTCCTTTTGGCCCCCAAGGCCCTGCATGCTCTAGTTCCCGTATTTCTCTTCAGCCTCACCTCCTGCCACTCCTTGACACAAGCATATGTTTCGGAAACACACTGCTGTGTCTACACACACACACACACACACACACACACACACACTGCTTTGCCTTTGTGTCTGTGCTTTTGTTCTAACCCCATTCCCGGGAATAAACAATCAGTCATCATCCATCATATCTACCATGAGTTATAATGACCAGTTTTTGTCTTTCTCCCTTATTATAAGACGAGCACTTTCAGGGCCAAAACTTTGTATTCATCTTTTAGCCACAGCATTTATTTCGGTGCCTGACACATAGTAAACACTCAATAACTGTTTGTTAAATATTTGAATTTATAGGAGACAGGATTTTTATTACTTAGACAAGTGCATGTGATAATAGCCATATTGTTTTCATTATGTCCGCTTAAAAAATACATCCGCAAATTCTTTGAAATTCCTTCCAGAGAGATGTGGTCTATGTGTCCTCTTCTTGAAAGTTGGCAGGGTTTTGTCACTGTTTGAACCAATAGGGTATAGCGGAAGTGATGCTCTGTGGCTTGAAATGTTAAGGAACTAAAGACACAGCTTCTCCTCTGCTTTATTGGCATAGTTGGTCTCGAAGTCTACATTGGCCAAGTAAGCAGTTTGAGAGCCCTGAGGCTACCATGCTATTGGGAAGCCAAACCTTGCCCATGTGGAGACCATATGGATGGGCTCTGATACTATATCAAGAGAGAAGAAGAGATACCCAGACAGCCCCCAACCGTCCCAACCCGACCCCGGTCACTTCGGTTACAGCTGTTTTGTCCCCAACTGCATTGGAGACCTGGAGGCACAACTGATAGGCTGATCTCCCCAAAAATTCCTTCTAAAATTTCTGACCTACAGACATCATGAGAGAGAAAAATGACTGCTGCTTAGGTCACTAAGCTTTTAGATGATGTGTTATATATGGCAATAGAAAATTGGAACCTTCATTTTAAAAAGTAATTAAGGATAATGGATTATAAGCTTTGGAATTAATTACTTTTAAGAGTAAATAATGTTGAAGACATAAAGTATTTTCATTTTTAAACACCCCAACTTCATGTATGTGTATATGTATATATATGTACACACACACACACACACAAATGTGGTTTCAGGAGAAATGAACATACTACACACCAATGATATCATGTTCTACAATTATGGAAATATAATTTTTTGGAAAAGAGAGAGACACACTGTACTGATTTTTACACTTTTTCTTTCCAAAAAAGGTTATGGTGGGTGCATCATCCTTTGGGTAACCTGGGTCAGTCTTGTTGCTACTAGTCTGTGGCAATCAGAAATGAATAAAAAACTAGTCTTATTCTTATAACAACATGTTTCTGGACTGTGACTCAATGAAAAGTCTGGTATACAATACCGAGGAGAAATATTCTTGATTCCAAGCAGACCTCTACAGAGACAGAAGGAGGCAGGGTGAGAAATCAGTGACCCAAGACAAACTGTGTAACCTGTATCCATAAGACATATCAGGAAGTTGCTTCCCAAGTTTAGTGATGAATGGCTAGTTCTCAGAATCCTGGAAGATTTGTGCTAGGATATAAGGCAGATTCAGTATAAGAGTAACCTAATAATCAGCAGACCTTAAAGAAAATACATGTGATATGAATTCATGTTTCACTCAGACCTAAGAGACTATCTGAAACAAATTCAATTATAGGTCTTTCCTCAACCTCCTTGATACCATAATTCTCCAGGACCTGAAGGTCAGAATTCCAGAAGTTTTTTATCTCTTTGATTGCAGTATCAGCTAACAATAGTTATCTAAGAAGTTGAGATCTGTCACTACCCTAATAATTCATAATATTTTTGTGTCTAAGCCCATAATAGGTTACAAATAACAAATGACAATGTAAAGCAGAAAATTCTAGAGGAAAACACACTGAGAGCAGGAGCTACAAAAGATACAGGATGGGATACAAATGCAGAAAGAAATAAACAGAGAAAAGTAAACACTGAACTTTGACAACACAGTAAGATGGGTAGAAGCAAACTGATGTTTCTACTCACGTATGGCACTGCCCATAAATTATTTTGAGAACAAAAGCAGAACTGAGTTTGAGGGAGAAATGGAAACCTGAGCATAAGCAACCCAGGGCCAAAGCTAACTATGTCCTTCAGCATGAGAGATGGAGATTACAGTCTGTCTCAGATGAGTTCAAGGAAATGAAGTCAACCCCAGGTTTTATTCTGGGAAATTTTCCAGTTTTCGAAGTCCTCTTCCTCAACGTTGTCCATCTTAGACCAGGCCATGGACGTACAGCATCAGGACAGTGGCAGGCAATGGAAATCAGAGCTGGTAAAGTGTGGCGTAAACCCAGTGAGTATGGGAAGGTCAATCCCACAGTCTGAGGTCTGGGGCTAGATACTCCTAGGGAATCAGGAAGCGGGGGGAGAAATGGAGAACCAGCTGTTTCCAAATGACCTGGCAAGCTGGAACAATTTTGTTAAGTGTTTTCCTACTTTTATAAAAATGCAAGTCCATTTCTAAATTCCTTGGCTTAGTAAAGCAAAAGTTACTCACATTCTTCGAGGTTAACTTCTTTGCTTCCAGAGAGTATAAGACAAGTTCGGGATGGTGTATTGCCCAGCATGCTTTCTTCACCTCTCTCCTCTTGCTCCTTTCAGAACGTCTTCTCCAGTTCCACATGGTTCTCATGGAGCTGCCCAGACTGTTTCCACCCTCCTGCCATAGGGTAGGCCCCTGCTGCCTAGATTGCTTCTTTACAGACAGACAAGTAATCCATATGGGGACAATTCTCTGGGATTGGTTGATAGATACAAAGAGTCAGAGCTCCATTTTCTGCTGGAGGTGTTAAGCTGGTAGGATGTGAGTTTGAGTTTGCTGATGGTTGTTCTGCCTGCCATGCAGAGAGGACTCCAGAGGGAATGGAGCCATGTCAAGTCAAAGAATAGAGATAGTGGCTGAATGGCTTTGCTTGAACCCCTTGGGCCAACCCTTTTGAGGAATTAGCTTCAGGCTTCCCAGATATTGATCCAATACATTTCATTTTTCCATCTTATTTGGGCTACTTTCAATTTCTTAAATCACTTGCAACAAACCAAGACCAAAAACTACAACTTCAAATGCTGACTGCAGAGAGCGAGCTAGGGCTGAATAAGGACCCAACATTTCTCAAAAGTGGTGCTCCCTGGGGGAACCCATTATATTCAATTGATGTTCTTGATGATGGGATCTGGACCTCAAAATAACAGCAAAAACAGCCTTCTAAGAAGTATAGGCACATCATTTCTGTGTTCCTAGAAAGCAAATTGCCCTTTTAGTCATCATTGTACATCCTAGCCCAGCTTAGTGTCAGTCCCATAAGAATCCTCATGGTGGAATTTCAATGTATATATAATCTATTTTAGAAATACTGCAATCAAAGATAGCTAAATCATACTTTTCGTGTGTGATGGGTAACATTTCAGCTATGCAGTTCACTTCACTAGTTGAGGGTGATGCGTTACTACATCGTGGTAACACATCTTAGTTCAGTTCTTTGAAATAATTAATCCAGCTCTACTGCTTAAAAAGATGGGATTAATAAGATAGTAGACATTGACATGTCTTCTTTCTCCATCTGGCTTATTTAACATAAATGGCTCTGTATAACACACAAATATGTAATTTTCTTTCAAACATAATGGTAATATAATAAAAAAGGACCCAGGTAGGAAAATATTTGCCCAAGATTATGTATTTATATATATACATATATGTATATATGTATATATGAAAGCATCATAAAATGTAAAGCTACTATAAAATGTTTCTTGTTAAATAATTCCCTACAACATTTTCTACTTATAATATTTGACGAGGTAGCGAGAACTCAGAATTTCTAGGACAGTCTTTTGTCATAGTGTGCTAAAATAATTCTATAGACCTTAGGAAGAATATTAGAAGGACTAGACAGATAGAAAGGATGCTAAACCCAATAAAGACTAGACATTAAAATGGTTGCCCAACCTGTGTTTAACTAGATTAAATTATAAATAGTAGCATTTATGACCATCTGGGGAAGGCTAGCTTTGAATTGAAAAAAAAAAGTTATTGGCAAAAAAAACATTTATCAATGCTGTTTTATTTTATTTTTTTTTAATTTTTTTTTAACATTTATTTATTTTTGAGACAGAGAGAGACAGAGCATGAACGGGGGAGGGTCAGAGAGAGAGGGAGACACAGAATCTGAAACAGGCTCCAGGCTCTGAACAGTCAGCACAGAGCCCCATGCGGGGCTCGAACTCACGGACCGTGAGATCATGACTTGAGCCAAAGTCGGACGCTTAACTGACTGAGCCACCCAGGTGCCCCTATCAATGCTGTTTTAAAAGGAATAAAAAAACTGTGTTTTATCCATGTTTTTCTAATTATCGGTCACTAACATATTCTACTCTTTAAATAAGTGGCCACACAGACTTCTGATTCAATTTATTATTCTGTCAAGTAAACTTCTTGATTCTTAAAAGCATATTGTGGAAATCATTTGAAGTTTTAAAATGCATAAAAATAAGCGCATTAAGAGCTAAGGATAAAGTGGATTTCCCTTTGTAGTTTCTTTTCTATATGATAATACCACCAGAAAAGCTATACAATTAAATAATAATTATTTACATCTGTGGTCCTCTGGATTGCACAAAGTCATTTTACATATATTCATTTTGCATTTCGCATGTAGTTTTGTGCAATTGGGAAGAGTTTCTATATCCCAGATAATAGATAACTAAAACTCACTGAATAATTAGGCTCTGTTTCTTTCCTCTGCTTCACAGGGGAATTACAATGGGCTTTAAATCAGCAATGATATTATTAATTTTGTATAAAATAGTGAGCTGACTACTGCAGTATATGTAGAAATGAATAAAACCCATTTTCTGCTTTCAGAGCTTACATTCTGGAAGGGGACACAGGGTAAATACATGGATAGAAAACTACATGAAAACGCAAACTCTTGAGGTTTTGGAGTTGAGCAAAATCTAGTGTTTGAAAAGCTTGTAAAAAGATATATTTGAATTAGGTCTTTAAAATAGGTCGTATTGTTTAATAATAAAAAAGGAAAGTACAAAAGGTAAGGCCCTTCTGTCCAAGTATACAGTTTGGTCTCATGAGAAGATTCTGGAAAGTGGACAAGGCTGCTTAGTAGGTTGACGACCAGAGACAGAGAACTAACTGCATGGATATTCTCAAGTCTGCTTCTTGGTTTGCACTCCAGGGGGGACAAGTTGGGCTCTTGGAGAACTGGGACAGCATCCTCTTGCTGTACAGTCTGTTTTCTGTCACTCGATTTTGTATCTGTTTTGAAAGCCCATGTAATCATTCTAGATACACAGGTCCCTGTGCTCCAAATCCAGCTCCCATAACAAACTGAGAGACTTCAGAAATACTTGGTCTTTTAGCAGCCCCATGATTAGTTACCTTTGGCATTAGAGATATCCTGTATCCCTCAAGAAAATGTAACATACACACATTGGAAAAGGTACTACTAAGGTTTATACTGATACTTTTTTTTTTTTTTCCTGATTGGAGATGATAAAAAAGTTGCTTTGTTCTTCTCTGAAATATTCTCTGCTTTTCAGCTTCAGAAGACGAAAGGGTTCCAGGGAGTGGCTTGCTTGCTGTTTTCACCTCTTAAAAATTGAAATACAGAATCCAGGTCAGTTTCTTCCTTTGATCGGATCACACCCTTTCCCGTATACTGTGACAACTCTCAGTGGTCTCCAGGTTCAACGAGTTAGATGTGGGGCTTTTGAAGACACAGTCATAGATTCACTTCCACCAAAGGCCAGCTGGCCCCGCCCTGCTTCACTGCTGATGTCTGAACCCACAATTTTGTTAGTTCCTTCACAGTTTACACCTGTAGGCAGATGACACTGTGCTAGAAGTCATGGTCCTGTGACTTGATAATAGTGCACTAATCACAAATTCAGGAATAAGATACAGAAGGTTTGAGTCCCGTGGTTACCTGATCATGTAACCTTGGGTTACACGAAATACTTGGAATTAGTTACGCTGTCTGAATCTTAGGAGGTAACAAGGTCAACTGGTTTACGGTCATCTGCACAGACGCCTCAAACTCAGGTTAGCAAACCCACAATTACGTCCTCCTACCACGTCAAGTCTAACCCCTCTTCTACTTCCCATATTGACGGCCAAGGACCACGCTCAATCCTGTTACCCAAGTAAGGAATCTAAGACTTTCCCCTTGGCTTCTTTGTTTGATGAATAATAACATTTAAAAAAATAGCATCCGAAAAATATTTCATATACCCCCCATCTCATCTGCATTCCTTCTTCCTTAGTCCCATCCTTTCTCTTTCTTGTTGTAATTACTGGAAATAACACCTCACTGTGCCCCTATCTCTAGTTTCATGCCCCCTCTCTCATACAGTCCACAAAGTTTCCTCTATGTGACCAGAATAACGGTGTCTCCAAGATGCGTATCTAATCACATGATCTTCAGGCTCACTATATTGCGCATCAAATACTCCCCCTTACCATATGTTTCTCTCTCCTGTCTTTGCAATTCTCCTTGCCATCACCTGAGCTCTTCCCTGTCTCTGGAGAGCCCTCTCCCTCTGGCCACTTGGGAAACTGCTATTCACTATGATTCTCAACTTAGATGTCCCTCTCATGTGCAAGATCTCCTGCCACTCATTGGGTAAACTAAGGGAGGTTTCTTCAGAGTCTCTTCACACCTTATACAAATCATCTATTGTAATGATGTCTTTTGTTTCTTTCTAGCACATTCCCCAATCATTACCTCTTGATCACCGTATTTCCCTAGTATTTAGAATAGTTACTGGCACATAGTGGCCACTGGGCAGATATGGATAACAACTAAAGTATGAGTCCTAAATGTAGTGACCTTTGGTCTAATGAGCACCTGATGGCTTAGCTGTGCACCTGGGTCATAAGAACAATAGATGGTCAATGATCAACAAGGTCAACTCAGAGCTAAAGAGAAAGGAAGGGTGGTGATGAGCTAGAAAGCAATGGGAGGACTGGGTGCTGAGTGGGAGAAAGGCCAAGGTAAGAACCCTCAGAATCAGGATGGGTGAAGGAGGTGGCTCAAGAAAAAAACTTTGTAGTTGTTTCCCATGGAGTTATTTCTATTCTGTGTGGTCACTTGCTAATGTTCCCCAGCTCTTCTGTCATGATTACCAGAAATCATCTATGTTTGTATGTGAAGGGGTGTGTGTGTGTGTGTGTTGTGTGTGTGTGTGTGTGTGTGTGTGTGTGTGACTGTATGTGTGAGAGAAAGAGAGGAGACAGGCAGAGAAATACAGAGATGGACATGGAAATAGAAGCGGATGTAGAGACAGAGCCAAATATAGAGACAGAGAGAGAAATAATGCAAAAATCTTTGAAAATAAGGGGTGTGGCATTTTATGTTGGGTGCATGTGTTCTAGCACCTAGATCACTATTTCATCCTCAGGTATCCAAGCAGCCATGGAAACTATGTGAATTCCTGGTGAAACCTCAGTCACGGCTTTGGAATTAAGGGTCTGCTTCAGTCTTACCTCAGAAATGAAGAATGAGGGAGCTCCTCATGTGAGTGACAACGGGAACAGAAGACTCATGAGGAATGTCCATTTTGTGTTCTAATAAACACAACCTCTTACCTTGCACCGAATACCTGAATATTTCTACCTGAACCAACAAAGCCATCCTAGAAACATATTCCTTTATGGATTCAGTTACGTCCTCATACATTCCTGCACTGCAAGTAATTCTAGGAGTCTCGTCTCTTATAGAATGTCAGTCCTGTATTTCTACCTCTTCGAGAATCACTGCTTTGGAGAACACACATCATGGTGCATCACCTCCCCCTCACCTTAGCGACTGGCTTTTGAGGATTATTTTTATGGGGCCTCCCAGGTTTTCATTAGCTCACATGAGTTGTGGCACTGTATTTGCATGGGGACCCTTGGGGAGCTTTATTACCCATTATATTACGGCACTGCATGGGCCAGGTGGCTCCATCATTAGGCAGAAAGAAGCAATAAGCACTGCACTCTCGGGCACAGCTTGGGCAGTGCCATCAGATCAGAGGGGCGCTGCAAGTTCAGAGATGACACTTAATGGTCCACAAAGTGCAGTGGGTCCATTGACTTCAACTGAGGCTCAGCTCTCCTTCCTTCTTTTAGTGGATAAGAAGAAAACGATGTGTAACCGTGGATCATTTAGATATTCACCAGATGGGTTTACTGAAATTACTTATTCCCAGGCCTCTGTACTCATATTTCCTCTTCTTAAAAAAAAATTAAAAAAAAACATGGTGTTTTTGCTGTTTTAATTAACTAATCTATTTTTAAAAGAAATTCTGCAACCATCATTGCAAAATCATTTTGTTCTGTTCCTATTTCGTGTCCAAAAAAGTTCACAAATTCAATTAAATGTTTTCTGCTGACATTAGTTCTTTGTGCTGCCCTGACTTCCTCTCTCCCTTCTAGACTAGTAAGAGGGCCACCAGGCATACCATGTAGTTAATTCATGGTTATAATCAGGGTTTTCTTCCACCAGAGCACTGATTGAGAAGAGCTATCTTCCGTTTAATCAAGCGTCTTGGAAATAAAAATATATCACTCTCTTGCAATGCTCCCAAACCTGATATACTGAGGTGCTCACAAACTTCGATATATGAAGCCATTCGACAATATTTTCTCCTTGTTCTAATATTTCCACCTGGACTTGAAGCGTTTTCTTGATTTAATGTATTGTAATAAATGTTTATATGTTGCTGAGAGACACTCCTAATATCAATGACCACAAGGCTCTAGAGAATCAGGCATTTCTTTAGACAATTCAGTTTTGAAGCTTAATCAACATTTCATAATTACTTACTCAGGGACCTTTATCTTTACCCAATTTTTCTCATCTCACTGCACCTTGGTTATCCATCCCAAATCGGAAAGTCTCAAACCTGCTTATTTTTAATTACTTCTTCATATTTTGGCTCTCCCTGGGCCGAGTACATCTGCATAACCATATTATAAATAGACACAGAAGTAAGATTTCAGTAAATTGAGAGACAAATCATGTTTGTGAGTGAGGAGGAAGGTAAATGCTGTCAAGATGTCAATTTCTCACAGATTTGTTGATAAATTTAATATCAATCCAATTAAACTTTTTAAAAATGATTTTTTTAAGGACTTGAGAATCTCTAAGTTGACCTGGAAATATCAAATTGGGGCTTGGTAAGAAGACTCATGTCCTTTAAAAAAAGTGATAAGAAGAGGCTTGTTTTTTGTACATCTTAATACATAACGTAAAGTTAGAAAACCGAAACAGTACTGAGGCAAGAGGGACAGGATAAGAGAAGAGAATAATCATAATTTCATGTGCATTAAATAGTATTTGATAAGTACAGTCACACAAATAAAAGAAGGTTTAAGTGATGCTGGGAAAATTGGTCGTATTTTTGGAAAAATAAAAATGGATCCTCAACTCTTATTGTACGCTAACATAAAGTATATATGGAATAAAAAGTATAAAAATATAAAACATAAAAGAATTAGAGGGGAATGTAAGCAAATGATAAGGAGATTCTTTCTAAGCAAAACAGGAGTAGATAACTTCACAGTGAAGAAGAGAGAGATGAGACCACAAGGTAATTAAGTTAAAACTTCCAGATGGCTAAATATTTGACAAATGAAGTTAAATTTCAGATTGAGGAATTTACTTCAGACAAACTTGACAAAGTATTCATGGTCTCAACACACCATAAGTTAAAATAAATAAGACACTAATAATCTCATAGAGTAAGAAAAAAAAGGCAAAGTAACTTGAGATAATTTATAATAAAAAAATTTTAATGTACAATAAAATTCTATTTTTCTTGCAACCTACCAATCCAGTGAAAGCAAATAATTAAGATATGTTTGCCTTCAAAATGTGAAAATGTTTACAATGTATGAATCGGCTATAGTGGTAAAAGTTCTGTGTTAGTCTCCCATTGCCTCTGTAACAAATTTAGTGTCTTGAAAACAATAGAAATTTATTCCATTAAAATTCTGGAGAACAGATGTCTCAATCAGTTTCATGAGGTTGAAATCAAAGTGTCAGCTGGGTCACCCTCACCTAAGAGCTTCTAGAAGAGAATCCATCCTTGTCTTTCAGCTTCTGCTGCTGGTTGGCAGTCCTTCATTTGTGGTTGCACCATTTTAATCTCTGCCTCCTTGGGCACAGGCTACCTTCTTCCTTTGAAGTCAAATCTCCCCCCTTCTCTCTGCCTGTGATTATTTTTAGGGATCAGGTGAACAATGGAGGATAATCTTCCCATCTCAAGATCACAACTTAAACACATCTGTAAAGACCATTTTCCATATAAGGTAATATTGACAAATTCAGAGAAGAGAAATGTGGATATCTTTAGCGTAGGACGTTTTTATTTATTTACTTAATTTTTTTACTGTTTATTTTAGAGAGAGAGAGAGATTGCAGTTGGAGGAGAGACAGAGAGAGGGAGACAGAGGATCTAAAGTGGGCTCTGAGTGGTCGACAGAGAGCCCAAGGTAGGGCTCAAACTGAGGAACTGCGAGATCATGACCTGAGCCAAAGTTGGAGGCTCAACAAACTGAGCCACTCCAGTGCTCTAAGGCTTTTTTGATCCTGCCACAGGCTCACTCATTCTACCAGTGGAAACATAGATTGGGACAAAGTCAGGACAACAAGGTGGTAATGTGCCTGGCAAATCTGAAGTAACAGCTCCCTATAGTTCTATTACTAAGGAAATAAGAAGTCAATGATGGCAAATTATATTTGTCACAAATTTGTTAAAATTATTATAAAATGCAGAATCTAAATGTTTAACAATGAATAAAAGTATCTTTAAATAAATAAATTATTAGGTCAATGATTAAGATTATGTTGTGAAAAATATATAATCATGTAGAATTCGTGAGAAAATATTAAAGAAAAGGAACAGTGAAATTGATATTTCTATCCCAAGAAATGCGCCTTTTATATATTTATTACAGCCATATTTATTTTTGTATTACTAATACATATATGTATGCAAAAATACAGATTTTCACGAAGGTCTTAATGGAAAGGTAAGCTTTAATAACTTCAGAAATGTAGTGCTGCAATAAATCCTTTTGAATAACTGATTATTTAAATTTCTTGTATACTTTTTTAGCTTTGCGAATTTTGAATAATACACTCGTTTTTGTTAAGCGTTCATCTTTTTTTCTAGAAATTTATCCATTTCATTTATTTATTTTTTATTTTTTTTTAAACGTTTATTTTTGAGACAGAGAGACAGAGCATGAATGGGGGAGGGTCAGAGAGAGAGGGAGACACAGAATCTGAAACAGGCTCCAGGCTCTGAACTGCCAGCACAGAGCCCGACGCAGGGCTCGAACACATGGACCGCGAGATCATGACCTGAGCTGAAGTTGGACGTTTAACCGACTGAGCCACCCAAGCGCCCCTCCATTTCATTTAAATTGCATCGTTAAACATTTTCATGATGTTCGATTATTTTTTAAGAGCTGTTTAATTTTAGAACAGTTGTAGATTTACAGAAAAGTTGCCAACTAGCACAGAGAGTTCCCATTTACCATATACCCACATTTAGTAGAAGCATGTTCACTCCGCAGGAGGTGACTACAGCAGTCCTAAGAAGGAAGACAATGACGTCTTGACTTCCATGTTCTAAAGATACTATCCAGGTGCCAGATAGAAATTATTTTAAAGACAACTTAAACAGCTTGAACAAATATTTCTTCTTACTCCCTTCAGACTAGGAGAAAGGTCCTTGTGGGCGTCTTCAAGTCTTCCTGAAGAGAGAAACAAAAGTTAGAAGTCAACACTGGCTCTTTGTACACTGTTCCTGTCTTGCCAACCAAGTCCTAGAAGGCGCCCCATGATTAGGGAGCAGTTATTTACTGAACCTCTGCGCTGGGTAGGCTCTGGAGATCCCAAGTGGGCACAAGGGAGCCTACTTTTTATCTGTAGCAAGACAATTTCCATTAGAAAGGGAACCATAATGGGTGTATAGAAAAAGTAGAGGAAGCAGCAGGATCAAAAGATGAGGGGTGAGAACGAGATGAACGGCCCAAAGGAATCTTCTTCAGAGACATAAAGGGATTGGAAAAAGCTATTCAATATTTTATTGAGGAGGAATGATGGTTTCTGCCTTGTGGCTTTTATCATTGAATTAGAAGGCAATGGTGTCTGGAAAGAACAAAGTGGGAGCTTTATTGAGCCATAATGAAGACCTGTGGTAGGAAATATTCTACCTACCACAGGGATAAATAAATGTGAATAATATTGGGGGGGGGGGAGAAAAAGAAAAAAAAAGCCTGGTGGTGTACCCAAATCTGGGGATTTGGAGTAATGGAGAAACCAATAAGCTGAGAAATGACTTTTCTTCTTCGTGATCAATGGATGTTGGATGGAACCTGATAACCTTCCACCATTCAACTTCCACCACTCCAAAAATAGGCAACCAAAGAAATAAAATTCTAGCACTTTCTGCCTGGCCACCAGCCTCCATCTCCAACCCATTCATCTAGTCCCTCTTCGCACTAGTTTTCTACACCTGTTCTCATTTAAAACTCCTTCCAAAATTCTTGGCATCTGACCAATAGCTTGCACCTTTCCTCTCTAGGCCAATTTAAAGGAAGTAAAGAGGTAAAACACTGAGATAAATGATGGTGTCTATCAATTATCCAGATTACATAGGAAATAAATAAGAGTTATTTTGTGAGAGGACCGAAAAAACAAAAGTAGAACAGAATGACAGAAAAGCTACAATGAATGTGAGGAGGCAGAAAATTTAGAGACATAACAGTCTGTGATCAGGAAGGAGAATCTCAACTTTGCCATAACAGAGTGAAAATACTTTTGCATGAGGATAAAAATCCAGGGTGTGGCCATTAGTGTGGGGTGTTGGAGTTGACGAAAGGTTAAGGTTGTTAAAACTGTGTTTTCAAGGGACTCCAAAACTAGAGTATTGGATAATTAACAATGATTCAGATAATTTTAGAAGTCCCCCAGCCCTATGGAAGAATATGCACAGAAACGGTGTAATAATCTTTTAAGAAAAAGAAACTGGTCCACATATATTCTACGTGAAGGGCAGAGGGGATGTGGGGAGGAAGAGAGAGAATGAATTAACATCGTGCAAAGAGCATCAGTGTCACACTTTCTGTACATTTAATAACCTCTCCCTTTTCTTCCTATGATCATAGCATTGGCTATATATTTGACTCTATGTAAAAATATCCCAACCATCTTTGGAAGGCTGATAGTTTTTCTGATTCATTGGTCTAGTAATGAAAATGACTATAAAAGAAGAAGAGACTGGCAAACCCGGAGAAAGCCGGTGAGAAGTTTTGCTTGTTTGTTCAGAATAGGTGAAATTCTTATAAACTTAATACGATTTGAATAAAATCTTGCCATTTGCAACAACATGGATGGAACGAGAATGTATTATGCTAAGCGAAGTAAGCCAGTCAGAGAAAGACAAATATCGTATGATTTCACTCATATGTGGAATTTAAGAAATGCAACAGATGAACATAAGGGAAGGGAAGGAAAAATAAGATAAAAACAGAGAAGGAGACAAATCATAAGAGGCACTTAATTTTTTTTTTTTTTACTGTTTATTCATTTTTGAGAGAGAGGGAGAGACAAAACATAATGGGGGAGGGGAAGAGAAAGAAAGGGAGACACAGAATCAGAAGCAGGCTCCAGGCTCTGTGCTATCAGTGCAGAGCCTGATGTGGGGTTTGAACTCATGAACCATGAGATCATGACCTGAGCTGAAGTCGAATGCTTAACCAACTGAGTCACCCAGGTGCCCCTAAAGATATATTTTTAAATTATACCGGGTTATACCCAACACGGACAGCAATGCATTTATGAAAAAGTGGGAAACCCTTCTGACAGTCAAATTTTTCATGGCATTTGCAAAAGAAGGGACTTAAAAATGGCACATGATGTTATGAGGATACATTTTCCATGCTCTTGAAAACCTTATTTGTTGTTGACAGAGAAGGGTATCATGTTGATTTGAGAGGCAGTCCCGACAGTTGATCTGTAACAAATTTTTAGCTCGTCTTCACAGATAGAGAAATAAAAGGCATAGAAAGGTAAACGGATTTCCGCAAGTGAGAATGCAAAGCCAAGAATCTCTTTTGTCTCATCTTAACTAGGAGAGCAGAAACGTATCCTTCCAATTCCAGAATTAGTCACTGCTGTGGTTTTAGAGGGAAGACCTGTCCCTCTCTGTTTTTACTCGTCGTTGATTCCTATGATTACCAAGACCGAGGCCAAATGCAAAGAGACTCTGTCTTTGGAGGAGAGTAGAAGAGCGGGACGTGGCGATGGTAGCTGTGTTTCTTTTCACTTTGTTTCTTCCCTTTTCTTTTCTTTTCAAGGGATTCCCACTACCCCCACTCCACCCCCGTCCCTGGTCAGTATCCCTAAACTTCCTTCCCATGAAACCTGGATTCTGGTACCTATAACACAGCATACGCATAGGACTATGTTTACAGGGACATCATTTGCCTATTTCTTTGCTATCTATGTAGCGAAGGAAGGACTCCACAAAATCTCGTAGGTGTGCACAGAAACTCCATTCCTTGATTTGGCAATGCCTGAAACATGCCTGAACAGAGCTACAGTGTGGAACTGGAACCTCATGAGGTACCATAGCAACTAATCACAATAGTTTCTGAACAATACATCATGTGAGTGAGGAGGTTACTGTGGGTGTCCTTGATGTGTTGGTGGTTGACAAAGCCAACTTCAGCTACTCCGACCATGACAGCACTGTGGAGTCTCCCCTCTCCCTAGCTGCCTTACACTTTAATGCTTTTGTGACTCTGTCGTGATAAACAGGCAATTACTCTGATAGTTATGATTTGCAGTTGTTAGAAACATGTGGATTAAGCCAGCCTGCAATTACACATGAACCCAACCTTTGAAACACTAAACCTTTGTTGCAATACTGTCTTCTTCATAGACGTCTTTCTTGAGATAGCATTGGTTATTAACAGCTGATGATTCAAGTAACAGAATTGTATTTAGAGAAAACAGAAAAGTATCAAACAGCCCAAAGAGAAAATTAAAAATCACCCACAATTGAACCATGAGAGTGTAATTTAAAAAAATCACCAATGTTAAAGTTCATCTATAAAAGAGACTTATTATTCAACATTTTATCAGGAGCATTTCCCTACTCTCCTATTTAAATAAATAGTATTCATTTAACCATGTTTTATTATTGGGCATTTAGGTTGTTCCTAATTTGTGTATATTATAGATAAGGTTATACCGAAAGGTTTGCCTATGTTTTAACATATATTTGGCAGATGGTATAGAATTGAAACCTACTGGATCAAAAGATGTACATTTTTCTAAACTTGGAATATAAATTTCTTCCAGAAAGGGAAGGATAAAAGAACTATTTCCTTTTACTCTCATATCTCTGGGTGCTATTGCATTTTACAAGCCTCTGTAGTTTGATTACTGAAAAAATGCTAATTCCATTAATTTACATTGTATTTCTAGTGTTGAGTCTGTCCAGTTTATTTTCAATTTGCTTGTTTTATTTCATGAATTGTGTCTGTTCTTTGCCCACTGCGATCAGATTTAGTCTATTTCTTATTATTTTGCACAAATATTTTGGTTTTTATGACTTGTAAATAGTTTCCCCACTTTTTGGCTTTCTGCACAATTTTACTTATGCCTTTATTCCATTTGGAAGCCTATTACTTACATATAACCAAATATATGGGAAATTTTATTTCAAGTTCTCCACTTTTATGATCTCTGTGTGAGATTAGATAAACACTTCCAAAATTTTCTTCTAGGTGTTTTAATATTTAAAATTTCTCATTGAGTTTTATTATCTATCTGGAAAGTGTCCTAATGCTTTCTATTATTGTATATTACTCACATAGCCTCCGCTGAAATGGATTTGCACCTTGGATAACAAAATAAAATGAAGCATGATTTATTTTCTTCATAACAACAAAATTAACTTTTAAAAATTGTAACTCTTATATTGACAGACGAAATGCTTCAGAAGTATCAAAGACATACCTGAAGAAATGTAGTATGTAAATTAATTAAAAGTGGGTGCAAGGGGATAAGAGATGTTAATAAAAAAATTTACATGCAAGAAAAACCTACATCTGTTTTTTTCCCCCTTAAAACTATAATGATATTTAGGCATTGTCTGTTGCCTTGTAGTTTCTCACTTGTTTAAATGTTTATTCTTTTTTCAGGGTACAAGTCCATTCATGTTAAGAATATGTGTTGCCCACATAGGACAAAAAGGAGCAAATTGCCCTTCATCTGTTTATTAGTTTATTGTGAGAAAGAAATATTTTCCAGGCCTATTGACTTCAGAACCTCTTTCAAAAGTTGCGGTGAGTGTGCTCTCCACGTCTAGAGTTTCCTTCTACCAGCTTTCTCAAATGTCCTGTGCCAAAAGAGCAGAAAGCCATTACAAAATATTCTTTATGTCTAGAAGAGTAGAGAGGAGGATGGAATCTTATTTTGGGTTTGATTTACAAAGAATTCAGGGAACCAGCTTACAAACTTTAAAATCCATCCTTGGGGTGCCTAGGTGGCTCAGTCGGTTAAGTGTCTGACTTCAGCTGAGGGCATGATCTCACAGCTGGTGGGTTCGAGCCCCACGTGGGCAGACAACTCAGAGCCTGGAGTCTGCTTCGGATTCCGTGACCCCCTCTCCCTTTCTGTCCCTCCCTTGCTCGTGCTTTGTCTCACTCCCCAAAATAAATAAACATTTTTTAAAAATTTAATAAAAAAATTTAAAAAAATTAAAAAAAAATAAATCCATCCTTAACAACTTTATTTTAACAAAATAAAATCCAAACTTAACAATGAAAGGTACATACTCAGTGGAGATGATCACTTTCTGGCCCAAGGCAGGGAGTCATCTTTTAAATTCCACCTTGTAAACCTCCCTAAAATATTCACAATAACATTGCAAAAACAAGAAAACAAGTAACACAAAATGAATAAAATTATCCACTTCTATATTCTCCTCGGAGCTTAGTACATTGTGTGTTACAACCAGTAAATGTTTTATGTGATTTTGGGTAGGACAAATACGTAATCATTGAACTGTCACTGTATTACTATATTGTATCATGAAACTATAAGCAACCAATTTGAGACATTTGGCTTTGGCTATCAAAGATTGTTTTTGTACATTGTTTTCTTAGGGGTATTTTCCCTACTGTCCCATTTGATAAATGATATTCTATTTCATCATATTCTACTATTAGGCATTTAGGTTGGTTCTAAATTCTATATATTCTAAGTAAGGTTAAACTGATTTTTTTTTTCCTCATCCAGAAATGAATTTGAAACTTTGTAGAACAATATATAAAAATCTTAATTCTTGTTTGCCGTTTTTAAATATCTCTGGTTCTATAAAGAAATGTGTCTTAAATGGGATATGTGATCATTTACATTCATGATGGGGGGTACAGGATGAATATTTTTTCTTTAATAGAAAAGAAGCCTTACATTTCATTGACTAACTCAGATATTTGTGCATTAGAGTTGCACAAATCATCATATTTATTCACTTAGTTATTTAGTGTATTACATCACAAATTGATGTACCTTGTTCAAATCAGTTTTGAAGAATGTGTCATATTTAATAATCTCTATTATGCCAATTTGCCATTAGTTTTAGAAGTTTCGACTGATTTCAAGTCTACCTACCCATATCAATATTTTGTCTTTGTGTAATTTGAATGTGTCAAATGAATTTATCCAAGGTTAACTTTTACCTCAACATAGGAATGAAAGGAAATGGCAACCACTATTCAAAACGTCTAAGCACCATAACTGACTTTGTTTTGATGTGAACAGGGTTCAATTATTATCAAGCCTCTGATTAGCCAATATTAATTATTTCTTTGAGATGATATAAATTAATTATGGACTTTGGGAGATGTTTCCCAGATCTTAATCAAGAATGTATGTACGAAATGTAGCAAGAACTGGCTAGGAAATGCATCATTTGCTTGAAAAGATAAGAAAACAATTTCCTTTAGAAAGTTTTCTATCATTTTGCAGATGAAGAAAGCCAAAAGCTGAGAAGTCACTTGTCAAAATACTGCTATTAGAAAAGTAAAAACATATATAAGTAATATTCTATGCAGAAAGGAATGATCAACTCTACAGAATAATCTAGAAATACTCTCATTCCTGTTTAACATTCCTATCTTCTGTAATTCTTTTTACCCATAAGCACTACAGCTCCTGGAACCCCTTCAAAAGGGTAAGAAGGGGGCCAGCTGACAAGTAGGAGAGGGAGAGACTGCTCGGGGCATCCTGGACTAGACCTTTCTCCTATGTGATCTTTGTTATTCCATCCTTTGCCTCTCATCTTCCACAGCTTGTTTACTCGACTGGCTCCTTCATTTTGTGGGGCTTTGTTTTACTTTTTCCTTTCTCTGTTGCATTTGCCTGGTACAGTGTCTGGTCATGTCATGCTCCCCTGTGGTGTTCCCTGTATGTCAGTGGAATGAATCAAAGGAAGAACAGGCGGAAGGAAGGAAGGAAGGAAGGAAGGAAGGAAGGAAGGAAGGAAAGGAAGGAAAGAAGGTAGGAAGGAAGAAAGGAAGGAAGGAGGGAAGGAAAGGAAGGAAGGAAAGGAAGGAAGGAAGGAAAGGAAGGAAAAAAGGAAGGAAGAAAAGAAGGAAGAAAGGAGAGACCAGGCTGGCAGAAATCTTATTTTTTTGCACCTAGCTCATTAAAGTAACCTTTGTTTCCATCACACAAAGAGTAAGAGACAGAATGAAGAAACTAAGTATTCGCCAGTTCTCAGATTCAATCTTTACACTATCAGTTTCCCATTTTGTTTAGAATTGGGGAATTCCTGGGCATCAGCCATAATGATATTCAAAGGAAAGGTTTAAAACTGCATTCTAGAGCAATTCAATCAGCAGTATTTCATCCACGATACTGTAGAGACAGGGACTGATACCACTTTTCCATATAGCTTATACTAGCTTGTCAATTATAAAATAGATTCTATGTTAGTTATTCATACACACAACCGAGAACTTTAAATGGGTATTCGAATGGCAACTCTGAAATACGACATTGTCAAATGTCATTGTAAAATGACAAGGGGACAACCTTGCACCAATAAGGGATTTGATATCTGTTAGTGAGGTCATCGGTGAACTGAGAAGTGTTCATTTTTTGCCTCTGTTGCCACATTTGAGGACACTTACCTAGGAAGATTTAAGCTCTCAAAAGTCCTGGACAGAGACTGCTAAAGACACACTTCATCCAGAAAGTGTAGCAGGTACACATGCAGCCATAGGAGGTCCACATTTTATTTTATTTTATATTTAAGTAATCTCTATACCCAACGTGGGGCTTGAACTCACAACCCCAAGATCAAGAGTTGCATGCTCTACCTACTGAGCCAGCCAGGCGCCCCAGTAGGTCCACGTTTTAAAGGAAACATCTAGGGGCACCTGGGTGGCTCAGTCGGCCGAGCATCTGGCTCTTGATTTCGGCTCAGGTCATGATCTCACAGTTCATGAGTTCAAGCCCCATGTGGGCCTCTGCACTAACAGTGACACTAACAGTGCCGGGCCTGCTTGGGTTTCTCTCTTTCTTCTCTCTGCCCCTCCCCTACTCGCTCTCTCTGTTTTCCTTTCAAAATAAATAATAAGTTAAGTTAATTTGTTTTTTAAAGACAAAATCTGGCCCTCCTGCTCCTTCCCCCCTCCTTCTCCTTTCAACAACAACACTGCAGAAGAGGACAAACTCTCTGTGGCCCTGTCAGTTAGATCAGGACTTTTTTTTTTTTAAAGTAAAATCCCGATGTGTTCCGATGACAGCATTTGACCGCATATTTCCCCAAAGATTAACGTATTACAGTTAAAGTTGACAAACTCATCCACCAGCCGTCTGATGTGCACATGGAAATGTATTAATTTTAACACGAGCACGTTAGCTGTGTTACCACTTGATGGTTCGTGTCCCAAAGCTGCAGTTTGAATACAGTCTTGAAGTGAATGGTAGTGTGTTTTGATAACTAACATAGAACCAACTCTATAATTGATAAGCTAGGATAAGCTATCTTGTAAAATGACTAGTTTCCATATAAGATTAGGAAAAAGGAAAATGGGAAAAGTCAGTCATTACTTTCTTAGTGCAAATGGCACTCTTTCCTTCACTTGCAATATTTTGGTAATTATGTGCCATTCTTCAGTTTCCTTAATCTTCTAGGAAACGAGAGCCAGGTATCTTCCAGCAGAATCTCTTCTTCCGTTCCCTCACACCATTGAGTGCCCATCACCTCGCTGTTTGAGAAACTTTTCAACAGTTGAAAAAAAAAAAAAGGTTGTTTTAAGTCCATAATTAAAATGAGATCTGTCACTTAGGTTTTTCTTCCTTGCTGCAAAAACACCACTCAGACCTATTACATTTTGGCGATGTTATGTTTTTGCACTGCTCTGCTTTTTCCTTTTTTAAACCTCTTTTCCTGAACCGTAATGGGGGGAATCATCAACTCTAGGCTGGTACTTTTTTTTTCTTGTGAGTCGAATCAAAATATTTGACCTTAGGGGCAGGGTGTAAAAGAGCATGGTCAATAAAAAGCGTTTAGATTTTAGGTCAGGAAACGATAGTATCTAGAGGTACTTGTGTTACACATAGCTATCATAAATTCTCAATAATAAAGATAGATTCCTCAAACAGGCAAAATGGAATGATCACTGCTAGGAAAAAAAAAAAAAAAAACCACAGTGGGGATTTTTCTGTTTACAAAATAGTTATTTGTGTCATTCTTTTCTATTCCCATTCCCCCTAATGCATACTAAGCAGGGTTTGATTCACAAAACCCCACGTATGTGTGCTACCATATTGGCTACATATCCACAGATACCCCCCCAGACGTGGCAGACCGAAGTTTGGTTCAAACTGCTTGTCCAGGAAAACCGTGTCGCAGGAACTCCGCGAGGCAACTTTAAAATATCTCTATACACCCTACTGTTAATAATTTTTAAATAAGCAGCAACCAAACCATTTTCATAGCCACTTTCCACTAAGTAGACACTTTCGCCTCCAACGTATACCACCTCATTTGTACAGTCAGCCTCTGAAATTTTTCTCCCCATTTTGGGGGTAAGGATTGCAGATTCTCCACCATAAGTGATTCTGTGGAAGGACTGAGCCTGGAACCTGGTCATTTGGCTCCTAGCCCAGGGCATGTTCCATTCGATCACAATTGCTTCATGTTATTGAACACCTGGGACTTAAAAAAAAAAAAAAATCTAAGTACAGTAAAACCTTGGTTTGTGAACAGAATTCATTCCAGAAACACGTTTGTATTCCAAAGCACTTGTATAGCAAAGCGAATTTCCCCATAAGAAATATTGGAAACTCAGATGATTCATTCCATAATCCAGAAATATTCATATAGAAGTGATTACAACACTGTAATATAATACAAAATAATAAAGAAGATACAAAACAAAGAAAAATAAACAGATTAACTCGCACTTACCTTTGAAAACCTTTGTGGCTGGTGTGAGGGAGACAAGAGAGAGGAGGGTTATTGTGTAGGACAACTTTCACTGTCACTAACGGAATCACTGCTGTCTATTGGCTCAATGGAATCTTTTTCTGCATGGGGGCCGTTGTATATGCTCGCACGGATGTTGCCTACAGTACAGTATTAATAAACTTTTGTCATAGACTGTATTTACTGTAACTAGCAATAAGGCAGTGAGGAAAGGGTCTATATCTGCAGGCAGCCTGACTTACAATGAAGCAAAGCATTCCTAAGCTTCCTCTTGTATGAAAAAGCAAAGGACTGTCCATAGGTGCTTTGAAGTGACAAAAAACACACTAGGGCCAGTTGTGGGCACCTTCCAACGTTCTTCAAAATCACTGATTTCTGCCAAACACCCCAGCATGAGACAGAGCATCCAAGCATGGGGGCACAATCACCCACAATCCCACAATGAGAGAGAGAGAGAGAGAGAAAGGGAAAGAGAGAACCATTGTCTCAGTTGTGATCATGTGACATTCAGCATCACGTACTACTCGTATTACAAGACAGCACTTGTTTACCAAGTAAAAATTTGTTAGAAATATTTGTTCATCTTGTGGAACACTCTGAGAACAAGTTACTCGACATCAAAGGCCTTTAATGTAATTACATCAGAGGTAGATCAAGAAATGGCTACAACTGTCTCTTCAACATTGTTCAGTGTGGTTATTTGTCATCACCCTGGTGCTTATGGACCAACTTTATTCCACTTCTGAATTCAAACCTGTAACTGTTTACACTGATGGAGACAGTTGTCCCTCCCATACACAATGTTTTGAACTTGCACTCTTCCTAGGTCATCTTCTCTGAGCTCCTGATAACCTGTCCTGGCTGGGGAAATCATAGTTTCCAAATGTTTTAACCCAAAAGAATACTGTTTACAAGGCAACAAACATATCAATAAGTAGATAGAGGATACATAGATAAAAGCAGAATCTGACTTCCAAAAACACGTAAGTGCATCCACCAAAGCACTGAGACAAAAATAAATAAATAAAAACAAAATTATAGGTTTTGAAAGGTGACACTAAGTGCGAGTTCAGAGCAACTAATTAATGATTAATAAATAGGCAGGTTAATTTTTCTCCCCATTTGCAACCACTTGAACAATATTTCTAGGGAATCACATTTATTTTGAGCATAAACTTTTTCAGACTACATGAGAAGCATAAACTAGAGCAGTCATTCTCCCTTGGGGCAATTTTTCTCCCCTGGGGACATCACTTGACATGATCTGGAGACAATTCTGATCGTCTCCAGGGAGGGGACGGGATGCTACTGGCATCCATCAGGTAGAGGCCAAGGATACTGCTAAGCATCCTATGATTCACAAGAAACTCTAGCATGATAAAGAATTTTCCAGCACAACATATCAGTAGGGCTGAGGTTGAGAGATCCTGTACCAGAGAAGGCATCTGGAATGTCAGACACTATATAAAGGAAAGGACAGTCAAAAGAAAGCATTCAGGAACTGTGTGATACCAAAACACTAAGGATGTGCGAGAGTGAAAAGAGTTGGTGGTCAAAATGGAAAGACCAAGGATGTGAGGAAACATTGGTGTCATGTCAATTTGGTTCCAGTTTCCCAGGTAAGTCATGCCATGAAATACTGCCTTTGCGGGACATGGTCAGCCAATGGCCTTCCTTAGCTCCACTCTATCGCCACGGTGAGCTCTGCCTACTCTTTCCCCTTTCACATTTCTTACTCTTCTGACAGTCAGAAGCTACTAGAGAATACGTAGCGTCTCAAAAGGCTGTCATGAAAGCCCTAACCTTTGGAATGTTCTTGCATACTCAGTGATGTCTGAAGAAGTAGGAATCTTCAGGCCTTTCCTACTTGCTCCTTCACATCTCTTTCCCATAGTGCATCCTTGGTTTTGTCTCCCTCGTTCTCCACTGGCAATTAGCTTTGTTTTTCCTCTGAAATCACCTAAGCACAGAAGGAATGCATTTGTACTCTATTCTTTGTGATTTCCTCTTCCCAAACCATCCATCGGCTCTCTCTTTTGTTGGTGTCCATGTATTTAAGAGAAAGCAGGACAATTATCGTGTGTGTCTCCTTTATTCTATTTTTAAGACACTACTCTTTTACTCTGTTATAATCATCATCTTTCTGCTCTCGCAGTTGGTTTCCCTAACACACTTTTCCCTTCGGAAGAATCTGGCTTAGTTTAATGTAGTCGCCTCACACTGTTTTCTCAAGTGAGCCGGTGTGATTCTGTTTTCTTTGAACCATACACCTTGGCCCAATAAACACTGGCCAAGCCCTGTTTGAACACCCTTCTCAGCCACAAAATGGGTTCTGAAGATCCAGAGGTTACCTAGAAGAGTGCCAGTGTGTAATTCTTGAGGAAGTGTCCAATTTCTTTGGTTTCAAGTTTAGAAAAACAGCGATTTGTCATGTTTCATATTTCCAAATCGATAGGCCTAACTCATGTGGTTTGCGTCTGAGCTGCACCGTAAAAAGGAAGTAAAATGTCAAGTTGTTGATTTCTGCGAGATCTCCTTATCTCCAAATAAGACTGAGTTTGCTTAATCAGATCTGCGTTCAATAACATCAGTGGAATTCTTTTGCTCGGCACTACTCTCTGACCAAAAATGACAAATTCCGGGAAAGGAAGAGTTAAACGTTTTGACAATTGTGTCAAAACAGAATAAAAGGCAGGAGTTAACTGGAACAGCAGATCTCTATTCGTGTGAAATAAAGAATCTATTCTCCTGGTTTCATCTCACCCACCACCTTCTTTTCAAGGCTGTTTCATTATAGATGAAAGGCGAAGATAGGAAGCTCCAAAAAGACACTAGGAAAAAAAATCTCCTTCCTGATCATAAGCTTTCACTTAGTGACAAGCACAAACCCTTTCTGCTGATGTCAGCAGAGCAACATTGGACTCCGTGCTCTCTGTTGAGATAACTGATCAAAGTCTTCTCTGGAAAAGTAAGTAGAACAGCCGAAGCTTTTTGTTTTACCTTGGAGACTTTCAGGTTGATTTCAAAGGCTGAAAGTCATACTTCTTAGAGCTTTGGAAATTTTTGTGTGAGTGTGTGTGCGTGTGTGTGTGTGTGTGTGTTTTAATTAGCTATCAGAATAACGCAGAGCAAATCACTGATATTTATTAGGTGTCCAAAAGGACGTATTGCTGACACTGTACTCCAGGCAGTTTTTTTTTCTTTCTTTTTTTTTTTTTTTTGCACACAAATGACATAAAACAGCCGGTGCTCATTCAGCACACCCACTGAATTCAGAGTGAAGTTAGTTTGGGGAACACTTCTCGTAAACATGTTTATTATTTATATGGTTTACATAAAGTGATTTCTCTGCCTTAGAACTTCTTGGACACATGTTTATGACACTCTCTTGGCAATTAATCATCTACTCCCTTAGGATATCTTCGTAATTGCTACCTTGGACCTTTATTTAAATTTTCTGTTAGTTGCTATTTTTTTTCTCAGTTGTAAGTTCTTGTAACTTGACTCTTGAAGTAAACTGGAACATCTTTTATATATTTCTTACACATTTTTTTTGGCAACCAGTGGAATATAAGGTCTATGAGGGAGGGAGTTGTGTTTTGTTCAGCCTACCAGGATGTCTAAAGAATGTCTGACAGGTCCTAGGACATACACATACTATTCAATAAATTAAATAAAATTAATAATCTTCCATAGAACTTCTTCTCATTGTGCTTAAATCTGTGTCAAAACCACAGTAAAGTCTGTATGATCAATAAGTCATTGTTGATTCAACATGTAGACGTGACTATATATTATGTGTTATTATTTATTGAGCATTAGTATGTACAGGCGTGTTCCCATTTAATCCTAAAAACCAACCTGCAGGATAGGGTTTATTTTCCAACTGTATAGGTGGGAAAGCTAATGCACAACTTAGTAGGTAAGTTGCCCTAACTCAAGTATACAGCCTAGAATCAAACACAGGTCAGTCTGATTCCAGAATGGTGAACAGACTCGGCTAGGAGATTCTAAGTCTTATATTTTAAATAATGCTAAATAGTGAGTTCTGCTCTTTCTTTGTGAGTTAAACTTTTATTAAAATTTTTCATACTCAGTTATAGTGCTTTGCACTATCAAAACATTTTAAAAATCAGAATTAATTACATTCCTGCATTATCCCTGTTATGTAACTATTTTGATTTCTATTTGGTGGATACTGACACTAAAACAAAAAGAGAACAAACACTGTCCCCGAAGACAATAGACTGAAATAATTTTGAAATTCCTACTCCTTAACCTTGTTCTCAGAGTGGCTGAGACCTGCCTCAAAATACATGAGAAATATTAAAACTCACATAGTCACTGGTTTGTAGTAAAACCAGAGATCCTCGCCTGGAGTTCAATGAAATACCACCACCAACAAAAATAGCAATAATTGTCATGTTTGAATGCTTGCAATGTGGCAAGTAATATTCCACATTTTTTACACACCGGATTTTTAAAAAATGTTGTGTGTTTTTTTGTTTACGTATTTTTGAAGGAGAGAGAGACAGAGCATGAGTGGGGAGGGCAGAGAGAGAGGGAGACACAGAATCTGAAGCAGGTTCCAGGCTCTGAGCTGTCAGCACAGAGCCCAACACAGGGCTCGAACCCATAAACCATGAGATCATGACCTGAGCTGCAGTCGGAGGCTCAACCGACTGAGCCACCCAGGCGCCCCTTTACACACCTGATTTTATTTAACCTTTGTGCTACCTATATCAGAAAGACTCTCCCCGCCCCATATCATAAATAAAGATCTGACTTAGAAAAGTTGAAGTCACAGAACTAGTTTTTGAGAGAGACAGGATTTAAACCGACATTGGTATGAATTTTTTTAGCTTATTTTTAAATTTTAATTTATTTTTGAAAGAGTGAGAGAGACACACACAGAGAGAGAGAGAGAGAGAGAGAATGAGAGAGACAGAGTATGAGCAGGGGAGGGGCAGAGAGAGAGGGAGACCCTGAATCTAAAGTAGGCTCCAGGTTCTGAGCTGTCAGGACAGAGCCTGATGTGGGGCTTGAACTCACAAACCGTGAGATCATGACTTAACATGAAGTTGGACGCTTAACCCACTGAGCCACCCAGGCACCCCAACATTGGTCTGAATTTAATATGGGCATGCTTACTTACCACGGTATACCTCCTCCCTGGGGAACTCACTTTGCAGGACAAATCCTAAGTCATGAGGCAGCTGCCCAAATGTAGAAGGAAGCAAGTATGGGCCAACAAGTTACTATCACTCATAGTGTTTATTAAGCAATATACAAGCATATAATCCTGCACGAAAGAATACTGGTTGATCAATCTACCGTGAAAAGTAAAAGAATAAATAGAAGCGTAGTTCTAGGCCATATGCATGAAAGGATTTCAAAGAAAGGAGGGGCTTCTGTGACCTGGAATAATCAGAGACAACATCACAGGCAAAGTGGTCTTGGGTTCACTCAGTCTCTGAAGTTACTGAGTCTCTACCACATTCCAGGCTATGTTCCCACCAGAGATACAACAGTGAGTAAATCGGAGTGGGCCCTAGGAGGAAGGATAGGTTCTGGATATAGTCAGAGGGGGATGGATAGAGAATTCACAGAGAAGACGTGGGGAAAGGAAGACTAGTCACTGAGGTAAGAATGACGTATTCTGGGATTGCGAGGAGTCAGGCTGATCTGAAGGGCTCTTGTGGGGAAGGAGTGGAAAATCTGACTGGAGAGGCAACACATACTTATCTTACCACCTTGAAAATGACACAGAGGGTTTTGAGGGGATTGGCAACTGATGGCCCGTAAGATGCGTTTTGGGGGAAGAATTTTCTCGTGACATCAAACAGCAGCAGCACCAGAAACAGAGCCATTTGTTATGAGGTGTATCCTAATGTGAGGTGATGAGTGGGGACAAAAGGAAGGGATAGATGTTAATTGGGAAAAAATAAGATGTCGCATTGTGTTTACTACCAAAGGGAAACTCTACCCATGTACCTGAAGTAATGAAGTACTTCAATGTCTAGTTTATCCCAGAAATGAGGACAGGGCCAGCAATGTTTCTAAGCCAACAGGCAGCCTAGAAACATTCTGGAGAGCAGAGAAGCAAGCCCATGTGGTGAAATATGCCCACCTTGGCCCAATGGGCAGAGGGTCTAACCCAGACAGGAGACAATTGGCTATGGTGACCTTATTTCCAGAAGGAAAGGAGATTTTGTCTTTTTATTTTTAATATATTTACACAAAGACCCATGGAAAGGTGAAAAACTAAATCACATTTAGTTAAATGTTTTTTAATGGTCTGTGCTATTATTAATATAATACTTTAATTTGGTTTGTTCTAGAAATTATATGATACATGGAAAGAGTATGTTTGGTATCTTAACAAACTTTTGGCAAATCTTTTCATTGGTTTCTTACTTTTGTGAAAATATGCTACTCTTTCAAAAATCCTGGCCTATATCTCATATTTATATGTAATCACATGATTTCAAAGAGACAATTCAAAATGCTAATGAAATGGCTTCAAAACAGTCAAGATTATTTATAACTATTGAAACAAGTTTTTGAGTTATATTTTGAAATCAAGAGAGAGGATTTTAATTTTTTAAGTGTATTTATTTATTTTGAGAAAGAGAGAGAGTGAGCAAAAAAGGAAGGGGCAGAGAGAAAGGGAGAGAGAGAATCCCAAGCTCCCTTGACAGTGAGGAGTCCGACTCGGGGTTCAATTTCACAAACACTGAGATCATGACCTGAGCAGAAATCACGAGTCAGACACTTAACCTACTGAGCCACCCAGGCGCCCCAAGAGAGATCATTTTAAAAGGAAGTTGTATATAGGTTTGTTGTGCATATAAGATTGATTACTTTATAAAATTTAAAAAAAAATGATGACTTAATTTTTGTTAATTTTTTAACAAAATTATGACTTCAGAAAATGCATTGGACACTCAAAAATCAACTAAAATGGATTCAAGACTTAAACATAGGCCTGAAACTATAAAACTCTTAGAAGAAAACATAAAGGAAAAGCTTCATGACATTGGCCTTAGCAATGATTTTTTGCTATAACATCAAAAGTGCAGGGAAATAAGCAGAGATAGACAACTGGGACTTATCAAACTAAAAAGCCTCTGCACAGCAAAGAAAATAATCAACAGAGTGAAGAGTGAATAGGAGAAAATATTAGCAAATCATATATCTGAAAAGGGGTTACAATATCCTATGTATATATGCGTAGTATTTGGTTTTTTTTATATATTGAATTAGATTTATATACATATTTATTTATGTGTATATATTTGTATATTATATCATATGTAATTGCATATTTATATATTATTTATATTATATTTAGGTGTATATATATACATATATCATCCAAAATATATTTTAAAAATCTTACATATCATACCAAAAAACCCACAAATACTTGATTAAAAAGTTGCATATAGTGTCTGGTTAAGTCTTTATGGACTAGTTGTACTGTTAAAGACCAGACATTTTATTAGAGACTACCACTGACAAAACTATTTTTAAAATTTTCTTATTGGAAATTTGGATTGTTAAATAAATGTGTTGTAGCTCAAAAATGACTATCATTTATTTAGTTAGGAACGTATCATGACCACAAATCAAATGTACTTAAAAGAAATCATCAGCTTCTTAAAACATACAGAGTAAATACAGAGTAAAGGAAGTTACAGAAAAAAAATAAGAGTAAAAAAATAAAAAATAGTACACCCTTGGGCAGTGGAAAACCTAAATAGTAAGATCATTTAATTGACTTCTGGGTAAACCTCATTGATCAAGTTAGATTATTGCCCTTTGTCATTTTTTTTTTTTAATGTTTATTTATTTTTGAGAGAGAGAGAGAGAGAGAGAGAGAGCAGGGGAGGGGCAGAGAGAGAGGGAGACACAGAATCCGAAGCAGGTTCCAGGCTCTGAGATGTGGGAGCTTGAGCCATGAGATCATGACCTGGGCTGAAGGCGAATGATTAACTGACTAAGCCACCCAGGCTCCCCATCCCTTTGTCATTTTTGACAATTCTTGCTTTTAATTTTTTAAAGTTTATTTATTTATTTTGAGAGAGAGAGAGCAAGCGAGCACGAGTAGGGTAGGGGCAGAGAGAATTCTAAGCCGGGTCTGTGCTGTCAGTGCAGAGCCTGAGGCAGGTCTAGAACCCACAAACTGTGAGATCATGACCTAAGCCGAGATCAAGAGTCAGATGCTTAAGGAGCTGAGCCACCCAGGTGGCTAAGAAACATTCTTAGGTACACCAACTAAAACCTTTCAATGTAGCATCAGTGTTCTAGATTTATGGCAAGAGTACTTTTCTGTCTACTTTAAACAATGCTATCTAAAATTGAGAATTTCACTGGATTTTAAAGTTGAAGATAGCCTTTTGCTTAAACAAAAACACTAGTTTTTTTTTTTTGTTTTTTTTCTCTTACTGTATCTTATTTTGCTTATGTTCCTCTGGTTTATAGTATTGTGTGGCATATGTTTTATGCAATCATTTGCGTACACAATAGATAATATTTTAATTTCTAAGTTTCTCATCTGAATTGAGAAAGAAAATGTCACTGTCTTCTCAGCTTTAGCGTTCACTCTCAGATCATGCTAGCAAGAAATTCCTTACGCAGAAAGTAAACCCACTGTGCTAGAGTTTAACAAATATTCTAAACTAGATAATGCAAACAGGCTGGGGTTTAACACTAGTCCACATCAATCTAAGGTAATTGTTTTAAATGCTGTAAATATTCATTTGATACCTCTACCATAGAATAAACAATTACTTACCACTCTCATATACTTCTGAGGTTTCCAGAATACCATAAGGATTTATTTACTTCCTGTAAAACAACAGGGGTCCTTAATCCTGTCAACAGATTAAGGAACTGTTTTCTCTTTGAGAGGAGAGTGTGGAAAGCCCCCAGTCAGGGTGCTGGCGTTGTTTGTGAAATGCTGCCATCTATGGGAGAGCATCGGGCATTGCCTGTAGGGCCAATGCGGGGAAACCACAGGGCGGGACGATGGCTCTTGTAGGTGGTTAGGTCAGTAAATGAAGCAGTTCTTGGTCAATAAACAGGAATACAAATTATAGCATTGGCTACAAAATACATTTTAGAAACTCCAAGCTGGCACCACTCACTACCACAGCCAATCCTTGGGGAGGGTGGGGGGCTGAGTTATTTGACAGTTAAACTTGCTGGGGCTTTCCTCCAATTCTGCCTCTCCATTTTCTTCCCCAAACACGTGCACACCCACATCTATACTTTCATGTAAAGGCTTGCAGTGCCATTAGAAGTGTACCGCCTTCCACGCACTTGCGAACAGATATGTCAATTAGATTAATTAAACAAACAAACAAACAAAAAACCCCGCTCAATCTGAATCATAACATAAGCCAAGTTTACAATGGTCTCCTGTCCTTCCTGTGTGTAATTGAGGCCTGTGAGACGATGTGACATATTTCCATTCAAACCACTGCAAAGAAAGACTGATTTGACAGTTTCTCCCTCTGCTCATGCGTTGAAAGTTTATACACTAATAGCATAAAATACATTTTACTGTTTGAAAGGTCTGTGAAGCACTTTCAACAATAATGTCATTTCATACTCGCTTCAGCCCTAGGAAGCAGATATTGGTATTATTGTCCCTGGTTCCCAAAAAGGTGAATAGAAAGTTAGAAAGGTTGAGTCATTTTGCTTATGTTTTACAGATAAGTAAGCAATAGATCCAGGATTTGAATGCAGTCTGTCCTTCCTAGGCCTTCCTTGTGGTCAAGCAGTGATGATTTAAAACTTGTTCTTGTTTTCTGCTTTCATTTTACATCTATGTGGCCTTGGGCAAATCATCTAACTTTCCTTTGTCTCAGTTTTCTCATTTTTATGACAAAAAGTTTAGGGTATATATTTCTATGTTCCTATTCAGCTCTAAATCATATAATTCATCTTCCTTGTTGAAGACAACAAAATTAAAGAGTCACAGATTGTCATATGGACAGAACTCTGAAGGTTCTTTCATTTAATTCTCTCATAAACATAAAGAAGCTAAGCTTGTGGGGAAGAAAAATCAAATAGCTAAGAGGCACTATCGTTGGAAGAATTAATTTCCTATGCACCAATACCTTTAAGGGGCTCAATTTCAGTTTGCTCCAGACCCTCTGGCTCTCACTTGGCCAGCTAAGGGGAAAAAAAAAATAGAGAAAAAGAAAGATCCTTGAGTGCCTTCAATAGGCAAAATCGTAATATGGTAGTGGTTACTCATCTGATATAGACTAGGAAGGAACAAGGAATCTCTAGAATTATGACACATCCTGACTTGTGGACTTGATAAAGCTTGGAGTCCAGGAAGCTGGACCTAAAATGGAATTACAAGTTTGTCAATGAGATAACAACCAGGCATTCTTCCAAACTACTACCTTGATAGTGAGGAGAATATTACTTTTTCACCATTATTTGTACATCTTTGGATGCCCCCAACATAGCTTAGTATAATGATTTTGTTGTCAGTAGAGCTTGGAAAGTAGTTTTCAAGTGAATGAGATACTATTCCATTTCTGTCTCAGAGTGGAAAACTGTGAAGGACATTGCTTCAAACCTAGTAAGAAGAAAAAGCTGGATGATTTACAATATCATAACTTTTCTTGAATTCATTAAAGAGTTGATTCCTCAAGGCAATGAGGAAACCAAATCCATAGATGAGTAGAACCATTCAAGGAAAGACAGGACACACAAACTATCTCACCTTAGTTGGGACAGGAGAGAAAGAGGTGACCACCATAGAGGTGGAAGTGAGTACAAAAGAAATAAGCAAAAATTTTAATGAATCCATAAAGACCAAGAGTGGACTAGTATGTTAGTTTGAAATAGGTCAGAGCCTAGGAACAAGGGAAGTTTGCATTGTGCTTACTTGCAAAATATTCTTCACAGGCCCCTGCCAGATGTTCAGGAGAAAAGTGACGGGTAAGAGGCCAGAGAAATCTTTCAGTATCACAGGGGATGCAGGTGATGAGTGTTGGTGGGGGTACAGACCAAAGCCTTGCCCACCTCTCTGGGCCTCTCTTACAAAGTGGATACCTTAAGTTCTGAAGGAGGAGAAGAAAATGTATTCAGAATGGGGGAGTGGAAGGAAACTCTCAGGACATAGAAAAAAAAGCTCATTGCTATTAGGAAAAGGGTTGAGGGTGCCAGGGTGGTTCAGTCGGCTAAGCATCAGACTCCCGGTTTCAGCTCAAGTCATGATCTCATGATTTTGTGAGTTTGAGTCCCACATTGGGCTCTGTGCTGACAGTGCAGAGCCTGCTTGGGATTCCCTCTCTCTGCCCCTCCCCTACTCACACTGTCTCTAACTCTCTCAAAATAAATAAATAATTTTTTTAATTAAAAAAAAAAAAAAAAGAAAGAAAAAAGGTTGAAACCTACATCCTCAAGAAGAAGCGATAGAAAACAGTTTTAGGCCTACGATCCTACACTGATACTAAATGAAGGCCTGATATTGCTAGGGGTGGGGCAGGAAATCTCACCCAAGATCATCAAGAACTGTGAAGGGTCTGAGATTTTACCCTACTTACAAGCTAACGAGTGAGCTTGACACAATTTCATAGATGCTGGCAAAATAGCATGAGCATGGGGCTCCTAGGGCATAGCCAAAAACAGTTTAACACTCACAGAAATTGTGTTCTCAGCATATTATCACTTCCTTATCCAGATCCCTGAGCCCTCTTTCCCATAGGGTGACATCATGAGGGTTAGATGATGCCTGTACAAGTAGTGGGTTGTCTTACGGAAGAGGAACTCCAATGTAGGATATTTCGATCCTTTATAATGGATGGCAAACAGACTGGCCTGACTTTTGCCCCAGAAGGAGATTTTATCTTTATTTTAATGAATAGCAAACAAATCTACCCTCTGCTCCAGAGACATTATCTTTTTCTTACAAGGTTGCTCACTATACAAAATTGTTGGAAAGATCATTCAGGAAAAAAAGGCAGTCAGTGTCTCTGCTGGTATATTGTTGAGAAGCACAAGAGACTGATGGAGAATTGTCTCTTAAAACCAGTCACAGATATAAAGCAGAGTTTATTGCCACGGGGAGAAGGGACAGGAACACTAAACATGTCACATCCCGGAAGCCTGGACACATACGTAGTTCCTACTTAAGATTAATGCTAGACTGGAACAACAAAGAACCAAGCCAAGCAGTGAGTACCCAGCACAATACGCTACTACTGAGAAAGTGGCAAGAACATGGAGAGAGCCTTTTCTCTGGGGCACAGGTGTGTAGGGATGGCCAAAAGCTGATGTGGGGAAATCAGCTTGGGAAAAACCAGGGATCACACTGGGAAAAACTTTGGGGATCACAGACTCCCTTCTAAGCAGCTGAAGGAATTTACAGCCTATCGTGCATTGAAAGTAACATAACAAAAATAAGCCCAGCCCAGATTAGCTCAACCCCACACACTACCTCAGAAAGGAAAACGTAGAACGATTATTAGGCTTAAATACTACTTTTCTCTCGTAACAGTATTCTATGTGCGCTATCTGACATTCAATAGAAAAAGTTATGAAATACACAAAAGATCCAGAAAAATCAACCCATTTTCAAGAGATAAGCCAACCAACATAACAAGAAGCAGAGATGACTCAGATATTGGAACTAACCAAAGGAAGTTTTAAAGCAATTACCACTAAACATTAAAGGATCTAGTGGGAATGGTAGACAGTGAATGAACCATGGGAAATTTCAGCAGCCAAAAATAGTAACTTGAAACGATTTAAATTAAAAAAAAACAACAACAACAACAGGGGCGCCTGGGTGGCGCAGACGGTTAAGCGTCCGACTTCAGCCAGGTCACGATCTCGCGGTCGGTGAGTTCGAGCCCCGCGTCAGGCTCTGGGCTGATGGCTTGGAGCCTGCAGCCTGTTTCCGATTCTGTGTCTCCCTCTCTCTCTGCCCCTCCCCCGTTCATGCTCTGTCTCTCTCTGTCCCAAAAATAAATAAAAAACGTTGAAAAGAAAATTAAAAAAAAAAAAACAACAACAACAAACTAAAAAGACATAGCAGAGATAAAAAAGTAAATCCATGGCAGAATCATGAGTAGAACAGATACAGGTGCAGAAAGACTCAGTGAGTTTGGAGTTATGTCAACAGAAATTATTAAAGCTGAAACACAAAGAGCTTCAAAAAGTATTAAAAAAAAAAAAAAAAAAGGATAACAGGGGCGCCTGAGTAGCTCAGTTGGTTAAGTGTCTGACTTCAGCTCAGGTCATGATCTCACAGTCTGTGAGTTCGAGGTCCATGTCAGGCTCTGTGCTGAGAGCTCAGAGCCTGGAGCCTGCTTTGGATTCTGTGTCTCCCTCTCTCTCTCTGGCCCTTCTCTGATCATGCTCTGTCTCCCTCTGTCTCAAAAGTAAATTTAAAAAATTTAAAAATTAAAAAAAAAGAATAACAAAGCATCTAGGATATTCAGCAAAACATCAAATGATGTATATATGAAATTGGGAGTCCAATGAGAAGAGAGACCTAACGAGGCAGAAAAAATATTTGAAGAAATAATACTTGAGAATGGTGTAAAAAAAATGGAAACATCAAATCACATATAAAGGAAGCTTGGAAGACCTCAAACTGACCAAAAACAAAACAAGACACATCACAGTCCAAGTGAAATATGTGAAGAAAAAAATCTTGAAGGCAGGCAAGAGAAAAAAGAAATACTACACATAAGAGAATAAAGATAAGAATTGCAACACACAATTCTTCAGAAATAACGCCAGCCAGGAAGGTAATGTAGTGATAATTTTAAAAGACTAAGAGAAAAAAAAAAAAAAAAGAACGGTATTGATGGAAATTTATAGAAGCTAGCTCTCAAGGGAAGTGGGGGGCCCTCGGTGGCTCAGTCGATTAAGCCTTCGGCTCTTGATTTCAGCTCAAAGCATGATCTCAGGGTTCGTGAGATCAACTCATCATCTGTCTCTGGACTCACAGTGCAGAGGCTGGTTGGGATTCATTCTCTCCCTCTCTCTGCCCCTCCCCCACTCGCACACATGCTCTCTCTCTGACTCAAAAGTAAATAAACATTAAAAAAAAGAATAAAGGTGGATAAAGACTTTTGCAGACAAGGCTGAGAGAATTCATTATTTTCAGACCTGCTTGTCAAGTAATATTAAAGCAAAGCTCTTCGGGTGACGGGCATGTATCAGATGGAAACTTGAATCTCATAAAGAAACAAAGATCACTGGAAATGTCAAAAAATAAAGGCTCAATGAGCACTTTAATGTTATAGTGTAGGTAATTGGCAATGGGATATGACAAGTTTTATAAAAATTATGCTGTATTTATAAATTTATATTTAAATACATTGATAAATGAGATGACAACAATAACCACATTATTACCAGGGCGCCTGGGTGGCTCAGTCTGTTAAGCGTCTGACTTCGGCTCAGGTCATGATCTCACGGTTCATGAGCTTGAGCCTCGCATCGGGCTCTGTGCTGACAGCTCAGAGCTTGGAGCCTGCTTTGGATTCTGTGTCTCCCTCTCTCTGCTCTTTCCCCACTCATGCTCTCTCTCTCTCCTTCAAAAATAAATAAACATTAAAAAAATTTAAATATCACATTATCACCTTATAAGTAAAAATTATAATAATCATGAAAATAGTAAAAAAAAATGTGAAGTGAAATCTCAAGAAAATTTTTAGCATGGGAATCTAAAAAAATCAAACACCCACATGCCTTGACACATTAGAATCAAAATGCTCAAATCAAAGATAATGAAAAAACAGGAATGATAATTGGCAATAACTGTGAACTTGGCCTGCTGATAATAATAATGGGAAGAGAAATTAAATAAAAACTATCAAAATAAAATCATGTCTATATACTCTAAGCTTACCAAATCTTTTGGGGGAAAATTTCCTAATAATTAAGTTCTTTCCTAAAGTTTATATATATATATATATATATATATTTTTTTTTTTTTTTTTTTTTTTTTTTTTTTTGATCAGTTACTACACTTCTGAAAAATAGCCCTAAACACAGAAAAGAATGCTTCAATCAGGACTGGAAATCTCTCACTGCAACTGCCTCTTCAGTGACTTACGTGGTTCTAGCTTCATTTATGGAACAGTTTTTGTAAACCATAAATCTATTCAGGCCATTTCAATTTTATTTATTTGTTTGTTTATTTATTTATTTATTTATTTATTTATTTAGTTTTGAGAGAGAGCTAGAAAAGGGCAGAAAGGGAGGAAGAGAAAGAATCCCATGCAGGCTCCACGTGTCAGTGCAGAGCCCAATGCCGGGCTCGAACTCACAAACCGTGAGATCATGACCTGAGCCGAAATCGAGAGCCAGAGGCTCAAGGGAATGAGTCACCCAGGGCCCCAACCGTTTCAATTTCTAAAGTCTTTAACCAGTTTCCAGGATCTCTAGGCTCTCTTTGAGTCATCACATGGGTTCTTTGTAGACTAATCCTAAGCCTTTTTCTCCAGGCAACCCTGGCTGTTCCCTCAATGTAATCTTCTGAAAGCAACCAGCTTGCCATAATCTACCCCCTGTCATATTTTTACAAATGAGTTGATGTTTTTTAATAACTCCGAGCTAATCCATTCTCGTGTGCATACTCATCTTTCATAATAATATTTGTTTTGTATTTGGTAAATATTAGATATGATGATATGTATAAAACACTCAGGACAGTATCTGGTATATAATAAATGTAAATTTCTGAATTTTGTATTATTTTATAATCGTTTATCAACCAGTACCTATTTTTCTCTAGAATATTTTTCTTCTCTATATTCTACCTGACACAAATTGGCTCTCAAAAATATTTGTTGATTGAAAGATAAAATCTGAATATTTATTAACAAAAGGTTAATAGAGTTTAACTCCTTATTGATTATTAATTCTTCATTAAAAAATTAGTAGTCTACACCTGAAACCAATATATTATATGTTATATGTCAATTATATCTTGATTTAAAAATATAAAAGAAAATAGTAGTCAGTAAACATTCATGTTTTAAATGTTTACAATTTAAGTAAAATGAACGTTTGCTAGAAATCTATTCACCTAGTAGTATGCATATACTATATATAATATAATTTACACTATTATAGTAACTATACATACAGTCAGTATTTAAGAACATGCATAAAATGGAAAAAGATGAAAAGGAATTAAATTTAACTAGTAGTAGCTTTGAGATCTTCCAGCAAATGTCTGTTTATGTTTTGCTGAACTTGAATATAAGGTAACTTTTCTTCTCTTTTCTAGTACTTCGGTCATGTGCCTGTTACTTTTATAATGAAAACCAAATAGAACTAAAAATAATTTTAAAAAACCATGAAGAAACAATATATTTTAATTCCAGCCTTTCAAAGCCAGCATTTCATAATTTGTTTTCTTTACTGGATGATTAGGACACCATAGCTGCCTACTTGTTTCTTCCTTCTACCCTCCCTGATCATTCTCCTGTGTCTTCCTTGGTAAATCCAATCATCACAATTGGATGATTTGAAAAAAAAAAAAAAAAAAAATCCAAACAATCACAATTGCTTAGGGTTGGAGTATCTCAAGATCAATCTTCAAGTCTTTTCTTCTTTCTATGTACATTAATTTCCTTACTTGTGGCCTTAAATATGCATATGAAAGTCAATCCCAAATGTATATATTCAGCTAAGACATCTCCCCTGACTCCAGGCCACTCCAGTTCAATTGTGTCCTCATCAAATCTGCCTGAATCCAGAGAAGACACCATGTCTACAATTGGAACATTGACTTTCTCCTATTCCACCATTAAAGCTCTGCATCTTTTGCAGATGCATTTGTCCCTTTTCTCAAGTACCATATTTATTTACCTTCTTCTTTTTTTTTTTCATGTTAACACTCAGCCTCATGAATCAAAAACAAAGTAACTTACACATCAGGTAATGTCTAAGAACTAAGCATATAGTTATGAGATCATAGTTATTGAATCCTCTAATGTGATTTGTAATAATCATGACAACAGAATATCAACTCACATCGTAGAGATGCTTCTAGGAAGGAGAAAAATGCTTCCCCCACCCCCAAAGAAAGATGTTATTTTAAATGCTCAGTATAGAGTCTTTTTTTAGAGCCTTCCTTGGGTTAGTGTAAGAGTTCAAAGAAGCTTTGGAAGGAAGCAAATGCCCAGTAGAAGAAAGGTCCCCTCCTGATACTGTTCATTTTCATTAATTTCTTGGTTTCACAACTATTTGTTGATTTCACAACTACTACTTGATTTCACAACTATTACTATCACACCTAAACTTTATAAGGTATATATGTCTTGACACGCTTGGGAGGCAAGAATGAACAAAACATACAAAGTTCTCGCCTCCATAGAACTGCTATCCTGTGTGGAAGACAGACAAAAACCAAAGGAAAAAAAAATGAATATAAATTATAATAGGCAGCAAAAGTGTAGTGAAGAGAGTACTTTTAGAAATCACTAAGGAGGGACACTTTGAGCAGAGACCGAATATTTGAGCAGAAATTAAAGATATTGTTTTCATGAACAACTTGCAATCCTGTCGAATCCACCTGCACGGTTTCTTTAATCAGTTGTGACAACCCAACTGGTTTGCCATTGGTGATGGAGATACTCTAGTATGAGGTTTCCAGACCTTAAATTTGCCAGCTTAAAACATGAGTGTACAGAATAACTTTCTTCTTTTTTGTTTTTCAGAATAATTTTCTATTTTGCTCCGGGGTGGGAATGTTTGCACTTAACTTGAACTCATCTGAGCTAAGTTGGCTCAGATACTGCTGCTGGGCTCCAGTGACCATTTCATCGGAAGATCTGGATGTAACCCAGACTGTTTCATTTAGTTCAGGAGTAGCTTTTCATTTCATTTGATTTGGAAGAAATATCGGTCAACCAAGCTCAGAGCACAATGATAGAAATTCATTAAGTTAAGAAAATGAAACATACAATTTTTGTTCTTTAGCATTTTGTTGGGTAAGTATATGCCTCAGAACTCTGAAGTCAGATTATTAGGCCACAAAGCTGGACCTTTTTGAATTGAAATTGTAGACATTATGCATTCCTGAGTCTATTTAAATGACAGGGAGAAAGATGGCATAGACAAAAGACATGGAAAGTCGAATTTAAAAGTCTGAAAGCATATCTATTGATCTATGTACCTATGTATTGTCTATCTTCGCATATACTAGCACATATAAATACATACATGTATGTAATATTTGTAACATGTTCCTTCATTCATTTACTAAGTGCCTACCCTACTCATGCCCTGCTGTCATAGACAATTGGGATTTATTAGTGAACAAAACAATCCTTGCTCTCATGAAGCTTACATTAGAGCAGGGGGAAATAGCAATCAAGAGACATAGGAAACAAATACATTATTTGTCATTTTAGGGGATAACTGCAATGGAAAAAGAAAAAGTTGAGCAGGAAAGAAAGCTGAGGAGTGCCAATATCAATGAGGGATACATTTGCAAAAAGGGTGGAGAGGGTAGTGAAGGATGTCAAAGTATGAGTTATGCAACTAAAAATATTGAAGTGGGGTGGGGGCTGGGTGGCTCAGTTGGTTAAGCGTCTGACTCTTGATCTCCACTCAAGTCATTATCTCATGGTTTGTGAAATCGAGCACTGTGTCCGCCTCTGAGCTGACAGCTGGAGCCTGCTTGGGATTGTCTCTCTCCCTCTCTTTCTCTGCTCCTCCCCCGCTTGCACTTTCTCTCTCTCTCTCTCTCTCAAAATAAAGAAAGAACCTTTAAAACAATTGAATGTGTTGCAATTTCATGTGATATGAACGTGCATTTATATATAAAATATATTTACATTCCAGATTGACATACATGCATATTCATCAACATTTCTATTGAAAAATGCTTTTTCCTTTAAACACTGGTAATCTCTTTAATATTTTTAATAAATAAAATATTTCTGGGGCACCTGGGTGGCTCAGTCAGTTAAGCGTCCAACTTCAGCTCAGCTTGTGGTCTCACAGTTCATGAGTTCGAGCCCTGCTTTGTGCTCTGTGCTGACAGTTTAGAGCCTAGAGCCTATTTCAGATTCTGTGTCTCCCTCTCTCTCTGCCCCTCCCCTGCTTGCTCTCTCTCTCTCCCTCTCTCTCTCTGTCTATTTCTCAAAAATAAATAAACATTAAACTAAAAAAAAAAATTCTGACATTCACTTGTAAAAGTTCTCATAGATAAATGGATTAAAATATACATAAATAAACACATATGTGAGTTCTTCCCTGAACATGGCTTATGTTATTTACTGGCAAAGAATAAGTTTATTTTTCTACACACAAATGGGAAAGGCCTCATAATTAATGATGGGTACCTGGCTTTGAAAGTGAGATGCTACAAACCTTCCTTGAGAGACAATAGTTAACTGGCTGCCTGCCAGACAGAAGAAGAAGTGCGTAATCATTTCCAAATTCATTTTCTTGGACTCTCGTTTTTTCACTAAAAGGAATGTATGTATCTACCAGATACATACAAAGGATAGAAATGTGGAAATATAGCATCAAGCTGCTATATTAAGTCTATGATGTCCATGACTCAAAGAAAGTGTTTGTGCCAAGATTGAATCAAATAAATTACTATTTTGTCTTTGGTTTGAGGTTTTTAATCTTGGAGTTTACTGCCCTGCATTGCCTCTTTTATGTTGGGTAACTATTGCTTATGTTGATGATATAACACATGCTGACTCCAAATATCAATTCTAGGTAAATCCAATTAAGCCCAGAAGCAAAACAGCTGGATTAGCAGTCCTTGCATAAATTATTTTTCTTCCATTTACTTTGTTTTTTTTTGCAAATGAGTCTTTTAATATGAAAAATTTGAGCTATCTGTGTCCCCATTCCTTATTAATATCAGAAGCCTAAAATAAGTTCTTTAAAAGTAAGAGCTGAAGGTTTTCTTTTATGTTACTAATATGAATGCTATGATTAAAGCTGTAAATGAACAGGCTTATGTCATATATGGACTTCTTGTCTGTGAAAGCGGGATATCAGAAGTACATAGAACGTGGTATCCAAAAACGAATTTCCCCATAAGGGCTAAGAAGGTATGTTATTTTTGCCCACTAAAAGTTTCTTGCTTTCTTTTTCTATCCAGAAAGATAAAGTCAATAATAAAATATTGACAATTTGCCTAGTAAGGTAGTCAAGATACTGGGTTTTTAGTATTAAATCAAAGTACAAGGTAGAGGGCAGAGAGGTGTTTTGTCTCTTTCTTTGAGAACCATGAATAGATATCTCATGACTTCTGGAAATATTTTGATAATCTTTTTTATTATTGTGATATCCTTAACTGCATGATAAATAAAGATATGTATGTGGCATTTTTAAAAAATGTAAGATGTAGGGGCTCCTGGCTGATTTGGTCAAGGGGCCTTGTGACTTGACCTTGGGGCCATGCATTTGAGCCCCACTTCGGGTATAGGGATTACTTAAATAAATAAATAAATAAGCTTTAAAAATAAAAATAGAATTAAAAAGTGTAAGATGCAAATGATAATTGAAGCTCACTGATAAGTTTTTTTTAAATACCTATTTTTTTAAAAAATTAGTAGATTCCATTTGTTTAAAATATGATTGATGAGAGATGTGATATAATTTGTAAGAAACCTCTTCATTTATTTGCATCTTCTTTTCTGGTAAGGATAAGAGAAAATGTTCTTTGTGTGTGTGGGGGGGATCATGTGTGCAAAGGGGAACACTGAAGGATGCTGTATTACAAAACTATGCCACACCACTCTGAGGACTTTAGTGTAAATATATTAAAATGGGTTGAAAATAGGAGTCCCACTTCGTCAGATGTAATATCCTTTCTATGTGGATGCCTGTGTGTAAATATCCTCTCTATGTGGATGCCTTTTACTTTCCCTTTCTTTTTATCTTTGCCGCGTATCTGTGTTCCTAGTTGACCAGATCACCTGACACAGGCTGTGTGTGTGAGTGTTGACATTTACACATTTCTCTGATCATGGCTTCTGTGATCATGAAAAACTGCTGTAGAATAGTGTTTTATATTTTCTTTTTCATAACAACACTAAATTATGTCTCTACCAAAGAATCAGTGTTACCTGAAAAAGAAAACCGCCTAATTTCTTTGTTTATGGTAGTCAATAGCGAACCAAAAAGACCATTTTGGAAATTATTATTGTTAATCATGATAAATTACTGAATTTCTTGATGGAAGGCACAAGTTGATAGTTTGTACCTACCTGCTATCATTTCCAGACTTGTATTTCCAGACTCTTATACCTAAGAGACCTCCAGGAAAGTAAATTCAACCGAAAATCAAAAATGACTCTCTTCAATTGCCAGCTACTTTTAATTGTAATCCAAAAGTATTTATTTATTTGAGAGAGAGAGAGAGAGAGAACAAGCAGGGAAAGGACAGAAAGAGGGAAGGAGGAAGAGAATCCAAGCAGGCTCCACACTGTCACGGCAGATCCTGATACAGGACTCAAACTCAGGAACTGTGAGATCGTGACCTGTGCCGAAATCAAGGGCTGCACGCTTGATTGGCTGAGCAGCCCAGGCGTCCCTTGCAGTGCGTGGTTTCAGTACTGAGAACAGCAAATTGAGTATTTAGACCCAGATGTCACAAGTTTTGTGTCAGACCTCTTGACGTGTCCCAGGTATTTTAGTGTGTATACTGATACACACATATACACTAGTGTATCTACCAGTATGCGTTCTTATGTCTGTTGTTGTGTGTGCTAATGTGTTCTAGGCGTGCCAGTGAGTGTACAACTAGGGCACTCATGTGTAACTCTCATGAGTACTCGTTTCTGCTGTTGTGTGGGCTGGTATGTGTACTAGGCGTGCCAGTGAGTGTACAACTATTGCTAGTGTGTTCTCCTGTGTATATTAGCATGGGTACTTGTGTCTGCTAGTGTGCATGCTTATAGTTGTACTCACGTGAACGAATATTTGGGAACTAGCATGTGTACCAGTGTGTGTTAGTGTCTATAAGATGTGCTAATGTATGCTAGTATGTACCAGTGTGTGTACTAGTAGATGCCCGTGTGTGTACTAGTGTGCACTAGTATAGCATGTGTACTAGTGTGTTCTAGTGTGTAGTAAGTTTGCAACTGTGTGCCAGCATGTGTACGAGGTATGTGCTAGTGTGTGTGCTAGATTGAGTATAGCTCGTGTGCTATTGTGTATTAGCGTGTAGCAGTATGTACTGGACATAATACTGTGTGTACCGACATACGCCAGTTTATATGAAGTGTTGTTGTGTGAGTACTAGCTGTGTACTTTTCTTTGTGTGAGTATGAGTACTAGCTAGTGTGCTACTGGGTGCTAGGGAATAGTAGAGTGTGCTAGCCATGTTAATGTGAGCTGGTGGGTGTACTCAGTGTGTAGTACCTCACACCCATGTTTATACCAATGTGGGCTAGTATGTGTGTGCTCGTGTGTGCTCATGGTCACTCAGAACAAGAAAGAAGGATTGCATCACATATACCATTATGGCAGCATCCCAGTCAGGATGCCCTGTGTACACATGATGTCATAGAGGACCACTCAATTGGAATCCCCCCAGCCTGGGGTCCTCAGGTGGGCAATGGGGTTGGGAGTGAAGGCAGAGGTTGAAGCAGTAAGGAAAAAAAAATTAGAGAGGGAGGGAGCCAAGCCATAAGAGATTCTTAAAAAACTGAGAATAAACTGAGGATTGATGGAGGGGTGGGAGGGGTGGGAAAGTGGGTGATGGGCATGGAGGAGTGCACCTGTTGGGATGAGCTTTGGGTGTTGTATGGAAACCAATTTGACAATAAATTTCATATTAAAAAAAGACACAAACATACATGCATCATGGGAAAAAAAAAGATACATTGGAAAACATGAATATTTGGTAACATTAAAGGTAATCATAATGGTGATCCTTACTGGCACATCCTTACAATAGACACTGTTCACAGGGTTTAATGTGCATTATCTCATTTAAACCACAAAGAACCCTAACAAGATATGCACATGATTTCATTTTATAGAGATTTAAACTCAGGCTTACTGAAATTAAGAAATTTATTCTCCTGCTTCAATCTCTGCCTTCACTCCCAACCACCATTGCCCACCAGAGAAAATGTTCTTTAAAACAAAAGGAAAAACAAATCACTGATTTATTCTCCAAGACTGGTTTTATTCTCTCACTTCAGCATCCTCAAGTCTGTGCCCACCACCCTAATTTATTATGCCATAAACATAGTCAGGCTTATACGTGCAAAAGCCCACCTTTACCAGGCCCAAAACTCATGCCAGTTCTGCCTTCGCCCTTTTCCCTTAGAGACATTATTAAGACTGACAATGTAGTCATTTCCTTTATTGAAGTCAGCATTTTTTTTCTTTTCTTTTTTTTAACCATAAAAGTCTGAATGGAAATGACCACCTTCAAATACACTGGATCTGTCACTGAAAACTATTTCTATAAGAGCAAGATGAAAATCTTTTATTTCAGACTTTACTTTTTTAGAGTTTTAGGTTCCCAGCACTATTGAGCAGAAGTTACAGAGATTTCTTAAACCATCCCTGCCCCCTACCTCTGGCCCCCTGCCCTTAACCATTCAGACATCTCATCAACATCTTTCACCAGAGTGGTGTATTTGCTACAATCAGTGAACCAATACATTGGATACATCATAATCACTCAAAGTCATTATGGTTCACACTTGGTGTTGTACACTCTATGGGTTTGAACAAATGTATATGGTGTGTATATATTATAGCATTATAGTGTTATAAAGAGCATTTTCACTATCCTAAAAATCTGTGCTCTGCCTATTCATCTCCCCCATCCCAGCCAACCCAACCCTTGGCAACTCCAATTTTTTTTTCTGTTTCCATAGTTTTACCTTTTCCAAAAGGTAAAAGGTAAAAAGTCATTTGTTTGGAGTCATTGATATGTAGCCTTTGCGGATTAGCTTCTTCCTCTTGGTAATATACATTTAAGTTTCCTCCATGTCTTTTCATGGCTTTATAGTTCATTTCTTTTTAGCACTGAATAATATTCCATTGTGTGGATGTACCACGGTTTATTTATACATTTATCCCAGGAAACGTTGGTTGTTTTCAAGTTTTGGCAATTATGAGGAAGCCTGATTTAAACATCCCCATGCAGCTTCTTGAATGGATATGTTTCCAACTCCTTTGGGTAAATACCAATGAATATGATTTCTGGATTGTGTAGTAAGGGTATGTTTAGTTTTGTAAAAGAGTGGCAAAGTATCTGCTAAAGTGGCTGCACCAGTTTGCATTCTCAGCAGCAATGAATGAGAGTTCCTGTTGCTCCACTTCCTTGACAGCATTTGGTGGTGTCAATGTTTCATATTTTGGCCATTCGAATAAGTGTGTGTGTGTGTTCTAATAAGCGTGCCTTGAAAAGTTGTTTCTAGAATCTATTATGAGATGATAATAGTGCTACCCAAAATAATTACGAGGTTGGTAATTACTTGTAAAGTATGAGATTATTAATTTTAGAATAAATTAGAAAACTGTCTGTAAAGGAATGCAACCATGTATAAATCCATTTGACACTTAGTAGTGAGCTTGCTATTATTTGGTTAAATAGAAAGTAAATCATAAGTAAAATCTAGCTAAATTAGTCTTCAACAAGTAGTATTCTAGAAATCTTTTATTTCACCAGAGGAGGAAGGGAAATAACACTTGTTTTAAAAGTTTTCAGGAATAAGGCATAATCCAATAACCATTCTCTATTATAAGTTAAAGTATATTTTCTTGAAAGGTCCCTCTTTATAACCTATGGTGCATACTTTTGTTAAATTTTTCTTCCTTTACATGAATTCTCACATTGGTAACTAAGGCAGAGATTAAAAATTGCCATTTTCATGCCAAACACTGAAAATTTTTAAATATTTTGCATAGTTTTCAAATGTACGCTATTCTCAAACTCTTTCCAAGATGAAAGACATTTTTGCAGGGAAAAAGTGATTATTTAATTTGGCAAAACATAGAAATTTCCAGCTGAGGTACATTAAAACATTTTTACAATTGCCTCGAAGGCAGAAAATTTCACCATTCCTTTGGCTATAAAAATCTGTCTCTACTGAACAGAAATAAGCAGTTATCTCTGAAAAAAATGTTAAAGCAGACACATTTATAGGTTTTGTTTATCCAAAGGCTCTATAAAATATCTTCTATCCACTTCCACGAGTTGAGTCTAATGTTGATTTTTTTTATAATTATTACTTAGTTATAAAAAACTTAAATTAACAACTAAGAGGCTAAATATTGAATTATACTATCTTTTAAAGAAATAAGTTACACATAGTATGCACTCTTACAAATGATAGTTATCCTTTTTCACAATGCACAAGTTTCAGGTAACTTTCATGCTAAACCTAATATATGAGAGTGTTATGACAAGATAGGAAATTTCACAGGGACTTGAAAACTATATGATAAGAGAACCAACTGGAAATGCAAGAAATGAAAAATAAAACATTAAAAATAAAGAATTCTTGGGGCGCCTGGGTGGCTCAGTCTGTTGAATATCCGACTTTGGCTCAGGTCATGATCTCATGGCTAACGGGTTTGAGCCCCACATTGGGCTCTGTGTTAACCTGGAGCCTATTTGAGATTCTGTGTTTCCCTCTCTCTCTGCCCCTTGCTCACTCATGCTCTGTCTCTCTCTGCCTCAGGGGTAAATAAACATTAAAAAAGTTTAAAAAAATAAAGAATTCTTCCTACAGACTTGCCAACTTCTATTGAATTTAAAAGTAGGTAAATAGAAAACAAAATTGATGTAAAAAGTGGAAAAAAGTGAAATAATATTATAAAGATGAAAGGGAAATAGAAATGTGAACAGAAAAGTGAAATGAAAACACACTTCCCCAAGTTATTTGGGACAACAGCAAAGGAGTCCAACATGCAAATAATTGGCGTTTTTTTTTTTTTTCTTTTTAAGCTTCTTAAAATTGGAGGAATAGAAAAAAAACACGGATTTTGTTTCTGATTTCAGTTCTAACATGTAAAAAGCTTGGAAGTCATTATCCCTGTCCTTACAACAAGAGAAAGCTATAGCTTTTAAAAATCACCAACTCTTCTTAGATCGATCTGAGAACTAAGACACAGGGGAAACTGCCACCCTAAAATCAAGAGAGACAGGTGAAGCAAGAGCATCACAACCAGGATAGGTTTATCTGGAAGAGAAATTGCTAGAACTGTAAGCTGGTGGAAACAATTATATGGTAATTTTTATAAATTGCTAGGGACCAAGTTTGGCTTTGCTAGGGAGTGAGAAATTCCTGGGGGCTGTTATCTTAGGGGGACTTAAACTCTTTTGCGGTTTGACCTCAAGGAAACTCACCAAATTTTCACACTGAAGAACCAAGAAAAATATTCTGATGGCTCTGGATGGAGGAGAGAATGTAAATTTTGTGAGATATACTCAGAGTGTTGTCTATAACAAAGACCTACCTGCCAGAAGAAACATCTTTACCTAAGCCACATTCCACCTGGAGACACTGCATCTCGACTCTAGTACCCTCTATTCTTCTTGTGTCACCTAAAGGAAGAATAGCTAATGGAGGAATGAACATTCCTGGGCTGTACCCACAGCCAGGAACACAGGACCACTAAAAGACTGGGATCTGGTCATCAGATTATAGAATGCCTTCCTCCCCAACAGCTTCTCACTGTATCAACAATACTTCAGTATAAGTACTGTTGCAGGGGCAAGATCTGTAAGTCACAGACTTGACTGGAGTAGGAGTACTTATAGAAGCCAAAGCCAACAAGAATGGCAAGAACAAGTATACTAGAAGAATTTGGAGCCTCTACCACCTGCCGATGGTTTTTGAAACATTAAAAACAGTCCATCTCCTAGCCAGATCAACATACACCTCACACTAAAGCCCTATTTACTTTCATTTTTATTACTTGATGCATTAGCTCTGGCTTTGAAAAAATATTACAAGTTATATTAAGGCAAAGGGAAAAGAAAAATACGAGCTGATGAGACAAAGCAAGTATCACAACCAGACGCAGATTTGACCCGTATTTGGAAATTATCACATAAGGAATTTAAAATAATTATGATTACTGTATTAAGAGAATTCATGGAAAAAGTGGAAAACATGCATAAACAGAAGTGTAATGTGGTCAGAGATATCTATACTTTGAGAATCAAAAGGAAATGCTACAAAGAGAAAAAAGATGGGAGAGCAGAAGTACTTTATGTTATAATGGCCAAGAAGTGTCCATAATTACTGACAGACACCAAAGTACAGATCCAAAAATATCAAAGAGCAGTCAGCAGAATAAATATCAAAAAACTACACTTAGACACCTCATATTCAAATTATAGAGAACAAAGATAAAGAGAAAATTTTGAAAGAAGCCAAGGGAAAAATTCACCTTACCTATAAAGGAACAACTAAAACAACAACAACAACAACAACAACAACAACAAAACCCACAAAAAAACAAAACAAAACAAAACAAAAACCAAAACCAAAACAAAACCAAACCAAACCAAAACAAAACACCCAGCAGACTTCTCATCAGAAACCATGCAGGGAAGAAACAAGTGGGGTGAAATATTTAAGATGTTCAAAGGAAAAAACAAAAACATAAATTTAGATTTCTATATCCAGCCAAATCACCCTTCAAAACGAAGAGAGAAGCAAAATATGGAAGAATTTATCTGCAGCAGAAGTTCCCTGCAAGAAATGTTGAAAGAAGTTATTCAGGGAGAAGGGAAATGATAGAAGTCAAAAACTGAGAGCTACGTAAAGGAAAAAAGTGTTGGAAAATGAGTAAGTGAAGTTAAAATTAAGTATTTGTTTTTTTTTTTTTTTTTTAAATCTGACTTGATATGCAAGGTAACTGTTTAAAGTAACAACACTACAATGCAGTGGGTGATTATACAAAATGGATATCGAGGAATCTGGGTATGTTTAAAACCTTTTGTGTAATTCTTCAAGCCTGACCATAGTAAATCACAGAGCCTTTACCTGGAAGGCCTCACAAGGAAAATGGCCCTCCCTGTACCAGACTTGATGCACAGTCAATGTATCACAATCTCTGAAGGTAGTTAGAGTCAGGAGCTCAGGCCCCTCTGGCTACTCATGCTTTGGGCATATTTGCTTTCCTAACCCTGAAGTTTTCATTCATAGATATTTTTATCTGAGATCGTGGACAGAGGTTTTCTTCAGGCATCCCTACTGAGGTGTCTTTATGAGCAGGAGAAGGAGGAGAAAATCATGAAGACAATTTTCCCTACCCCTACTCAGGATTTTACTACTCTAGATATTCCCCTCACCCTTCCTCCATCCCCAGGATCCATAAAACTACCACAGACTTTTGTTCCAAGCTCCTTGTGCTGCCCTCTCCCCCTCCCCTTGCCACCCCATAGCTGGTGTAGTAAATTAAGAATATGAAGATTATGACCTGCTTTGACAGGGAATTAGTGAATGGCTCCCTCAGCATGAGTTCTCACTTGGGGGGAAGTGAAAACTCCATGGCAGTTGGGAGTGAAGACAAAGCTTCTATAAACTTACACAAAAGAAGTAAAGTCACAAGATTTATGACTTATGTATCCTAGAAATATGATGGAAGGTGTGCACAGAGCCAGGGGAAAGGCAGTCCTCTGTCCCAGGTCATAAGTGAGCAAGAAACAGAAAGCAGGGTAGCAAGTACTTACTATTTATAAGATGCTTAGGATGGTGGCTGCTAACTTTTCACAGGCTCAACTCTAAGTGATTATTTTAAAAGATGTTCTGGGAAAAGCAAGCAAGAATTTGTAACAAGTCTTTATCTAAATGTCCAGACTCTGGGTGTAAGCAGGGTTGCCATGCTTCAAAACGGCTAGTCAGCAACTCAAAATGGCGGTTTTCTCACCACACTCCTTCAAGAGCCAGATGTGCTGCTCCACCTGAGCTTTGACTGGTTTTACTTCCATGGGGGAAAATGGAACCGAGGGTGCTGGGGATTTCTCCAGTTTTACACTCTTGCTTATACCATCCTAGTAAGTTATTAAAGGCTTAACTCATTCATCTTTAGCTTGTTGCTTTAATTGGCTACTCCAACATCTGGCATCTCAGTTCTCTCCTAGCTCAGCTGAGCTCTTGATGAATGGAAAATGAATGACACAAATATCATGAGGGAAAAGAGGGATGAATTGGGAACACTTTTACAATGTACTTTTACTACACATGAAAAAATACAGTGTGATTTGAAGTTGCAATTAGATTATTTTAAAATATATGTTGCAAAATGTAAGGCAGCCACTAAAAATTTTTTTAAGGAAATATAAGGATATGTTAAGACAGGAGATAAACTAGAACCATATGAAATGTTCAATGAAAATCTCAGAAAAAAATAAAATAAAGTAAAACCTCAGAAAGTAGTAAAATGAGGGAGGAAGAAACAAAACAGAGACGCAAGAGTTATAAATATGGTAGATACTAATTTAAATATATCAAATTTGCATGTGAATCATCTAAATACATCAATTAAAAGACAGAGATTGTCAGAATGAATGGAAAAAATCAAGACCCAACTGTATGTTGTGCACAGTAAAACATTTTAAATGTAGTAACACAGAGTAAAAGGAAAGGGAATGGAAGATATTACATGCTAACAGTAATTAAAAGGAAACTTAGAAAGGAATTTAGTTTCATTCAGAACAGATTTCAGAGTGAGGAAAATTAGAAGAAAAGTCAATTCTCCAAAATAAATAAGCAAACAAACAAACAAACAAATAAATAAAAGACCCACAGCTATCTCTAACATGTATATGCCTAACAGCAGAGCATCCAAATATGTGAGGCAAAGGCTAATAGAGATGAAAAAAAGAAATAGATAAATCCACTGTTATAGTTGGAGACCCCTCTTTTAGCAACTGAAAAATTAAGTAGGCAGAAAATCATTAAGGATAGGGGCACCTGGCTGGCTCAGTCGGTTAAGCATCCCACTTCGGCTCAGGTCGTGATCTCACAGTTCGTGGGTTCCAGCCCTGCGTCAGGCTCTGTGCTGACAGCTCAGAGCCTGGAGCCTGTTTCAGATTTTGTGTCTCCCTCTCTCTCTTCCCCTCCCCTGTTCATGCTCTGTCTCTGTCTCAAAAATAAATAAACATTAAAAAAAATTAAGAAAAAAAAATCATTGAGGGTAATTGACCTGAACAGCACTGTCAAGCAATGTATCCTAAATGATATTTATAGACTAATCCATAAAACAACAGAATACATTATTCCTCTCAAGTTTTCTAGAACATTCACCAAGATAAACAATCTCCCGAGCTATAAAACACATATTCACAAAATTAAAAGAATAGGACTCATGCAAAGTATTATTTTTCAAACCACAAAGAAATTAATGTAGAAATCAGCAACAGAAGGATAGTTGGAAATTTTCCCAATATTTGGATATTTAACAACATCATTGTAAATAATGCATGGGGCAAAGAAGAAGTCTCAGGAGAAATTTAAAAATATTCTGAAGTAAATGAAAATAAAAATACAACTTATCAAAACAGAAGAAGCAACAAAAGCAGCTCTTAGAGGGAAATGTATAACATTGAATGCATATGTCAGAAAAAGTAAATATCTAAAATCAATAACCTAATGGTCTTACTTTGAGAATAGAAGAAATAAGAGAAATTTAAACCTAAAGCATGAAAAAGAAAACAAATAGTAGAAAATAGAGGAGAAATCAGTGAAATTGAAAACAAGAAAAAAATAAAGAAAATCAATAAAAATGGAAACTATTTTTTAAGATCAATAAACTATATAAACCTCCAACTAGATTAACCAAGTGAAAGAAAATTACCAACGTAAGAAATGAAATAAAGGCTAACACTGTTGATCCCAGAGACATAAAAAGTATAACAAAGGAATACTATGAACAACTCTATACCTCAATATTTGATAATTTAGATGAAATGGACCACTACCTTGAAATACTGAAGCTACCAAGACACAAAGTAACATAGATTATATAAGATCACACATATTAAAGAAATTTAATCAATAATCAATTACTTTCTAAAAAGAAATTCCTAAGCCCTAATGGTTTCAGTGGTAAATTCTACCAAACATTTCAGAAAGCAATGGTACCAATTCTCTACAATCTCTTTGAGAAACTACACGCAGAAGGAATACTTTTTGACTCATTTTATAAGGCCAATAATATCCTAACAACAAAAACACATAAGGATATCATAAGAAAGGCAAACTACAAATTAGTATTTCCCATGAGCATAGATGCAAAAAAAAAAAAAAAGCAAAAACACTTCAGCAAAATATTAGCAAATAAACTCAGCAACATATCAGATATGATGATACACTTTGATCCAATGGGTTTTATCCCAGGAATGCAAAGTTGGATTGACACCAATAATTGATTAATGTAATGCACCACAGTGATAGAATCAAAGGCAAATCTACATGGTGATCAAAATTGACTAAAAAAAAAAACTGACAATCTAAAAGCCTTTCATGATAAAAACACTCAATAAACTAGAAATAGAAATATCTTCAGCCTGATAAAAGACATCTGTTCGAACTTATAGCTAAAATCATACTGAGTATCAAAAGACTGAATGCTTTTCTATTAAAATCAGAAACAACATAAGGATGTATGTCCACTCCAATAATTTCTACCCAACATTGACTAGAGGCTCTAGCCAGGAAAATTACACCAGAAAAAGAAATAAAAGGCATCCAGATTACAAAGGAAGATAAAATCATTTTTAATCCTAAAGAACGCCCTAAAAACTTATTAGGACCAATAAATGAATATAGCAAAATTGTTGGACACACAATCAATATACAAAGTCAATTTCATCTTTATGCACTAGCAATGAACAAAAATAAAACAATGCAAAAATAAAATTACAAAAATAATTTTATTTGTAATAGCATAAAAAAATGAATACATTAACGTAAGGAAAGACTTGATCACTAAAAACTACAAAATATTGTTGAAATTAATTGTAAAAGACCTAATTAGTGGAAAGACATCCCATGTTCATGAATCAGAAGATGTGATAGCATTAAGAAGCCAATATCCCCAAATTCACGTAGAGTTTTAATGGAATTTCCATCAAAATTCCAGCTGCTTTATTTTTTGTAATAATTGACAAGGAGATGTCAAACCTCATGCATGGCTTAAAAGAGCCAAATTTATTTTAATAAAGGGATGTTTGGTGGACTAATATCTTATGATTTCAAAACTTACACAAATCAAAACTTACAGTAATCAATATTTTGCTACTGGTATAAAAAAAATGGAGCTGAGAGTACAGAAATGAACCTATGCACTTAACAGTAAATTTTATAAGGGTGCCAAGAAGATACAAAGAAGAGAAAATATTCTTTTCAATACATGGTGCTTGAACATTCACATGCAAAAGAATCATGTTGGATAAGTACCTCACATTATACAGAATATTAATTTAAAATGGATCAGAGGCCTAAATGTAAGATCTAGTTCTATAAAACTCACACAATTTTGTGACTTCGTGGCAGGAAATTGTTTCTTTAATACAGCACCAAAAGCATAAGTGACAAAGAAAAAAATAGATAATGTGGATTACATCGAAAGTAAAAACTTTTTTTTTTTTCTGCAAATGATACTGCCAAGAAAGTTAAAGGAGGAAATGATGTCATTAACATGGTAACATAGGGTTTGGTGCTATCAGCTATTTCAGGCATCCATTGCAGAGTCTATTGTACCATCTCAGCCTCTATTGGCCTGCAAAATTTCTGTTGAGAAATTATCCTACAGTCTTATGGATGTTCCTTTTTATGTGATGAGTCACTTTTCTTGTGTCAGTTTCAAATTCTCCATCTTTGCCTTTAGGCAATTAATTATTACGTGCCTTGGTGTATCCCTTTCGTGTGTCCACCTATTCGGAGTTTGGGGGCCTTGTGAATCTGGATGTCCAGTTCTTTCATCATGTTTTATAAATTTTTGACTATTATTGCTTCAAATAGACTTTATGCCCCTTTCTCTTTCTCTTCTCCTTTTGAGATTATCATAATGTTTATATTATTTCTGTTGATGGTATCCCATTATTCCTGTTGGCTTTCTGAACTCTTTTTCATTTTTTCCTCTTTTTGAAGTTTGAAAAAATTTTAAGAAGAATATGAGAAGACAACCCATAGATTGGGAGAAAATTCTCGCAAGTTGTAGATCTGCTAAGGGATTTGTATCTGGAATTTATGAAGAACTAACTCTGACAATTCAATAACAAAAAGCAAACATCTGAATTAAAATTGGGCAATAAAAATTTCTCTGAAGAAAGCATACAAAAGGTCTATACACTCATAAAAAGATGTTAAATATCAGTAATCACCAGGGAAATGCAAATCTAAACCATGAGGTACCTCGCACTTATTACACTGACTGTAAGCAAAGTCATAACTAAAATAATAGCTGTTCGTGAGCATATAGAAAAATCGAAACGTTGGCGTTTTGCTGTTGGAAACCTACAATTGTGCTGCTGCTTCAGAAAATGATTTGTTAGTTCCTCAAAATGTTAAACGTAGAATTATTATATGATACATCAATTTCACTCCTAAGTATATATCCAAAAGATGAAGACATATGTTCACAGAAAACCTCGTATGAAAATGTTTATAACAGGCTTATTAGTCAAAGGATAAACTTAAAATGCCTATCAACTGAGGAATAGGTAAATATAGTGTGGCATAGTCTAATCTTGGAATATTATACTGCAATAAAAATAAATCAAATGATTAATATATGTTACAACACACAGATGTACCTCTAAAAAGACTATGCTAAATGAAAGAAGCCAGTCACAAAGGACCAATATGCTTTTACTTATAGACAATGTCAAGAGTTGGCAAGTCTATGATTAAAGAAAGTAGTGCTTGCTCAAGGTCAGAGGTGTGTGTGTGTGATTAGGGAGACTAGGGTGTGACTACTAACTGGTATGGGGTTCTCCACCTTGGAAAATAGTTTGGCAGTATCTTGTGAAGTTAAGTATGAATTTCCCATATAACTCAGAAATTCATCTTCTGGATACTTATTTCAGAGAAAGGAAAGCATATTCCCACACAAAAACCATGTGCATGAATAGTCCAAGCATCATTATTCACAATAACTCGAAATTGGAAACAACCAAATGATCACTGACTGGTGAATAAGCAAACTGTGGTATATCCATAACATGGAATACTACTCAGAAACAAAAAGGAATATAATATTAATACAGGTAAAAACATGGTTGAATTTCACAAACTTGATGCTAAGTGAAAATAAGTCAAGCATAAAAGATTAAATATTATATAATTACACTGATAGGAAATTCTAGAAAAGGTGATGCTATTTCAACAGAAAGAAGATAGGGGCTCCGGTGTGGCTCAGTCAGTTAAGCATCCCACTCTTGGCTTTGGCTCAGGTCATGATCTCATGGTTCGAGAGTTTGGGCTCTGTGTTGGTCTCTGCACAGTGTGGGGCCTGCTAGGGATTCTCTCTCCCTCTCTCTCTGTCGCTCACCACCTGGCACCACCTGTTCTCTCTCTCTCTCTCTCTCTCTCTCTCTCTCTCTCTCTCTCTCTCTCAAAATAAATAGATAAACTTAAAAAGAGAGAGAGAAAGAAGATAAGGTCTCACCTAAGGTCAAGAGTGGAGAAAGGGTATCAAGTGCTAAGGGGCAGGGGAAACTTTGTAGAGTGAGGAAACTGTCCTATATCTTGATTGTGGAGACAGTTAAGTTGTTGTACAAATCACCAAAATTCATCAAACTGTGCACTTACTACTGTTGAATTTTAATACATATACAAATATTGTATTAATTTGAAACATGAATAAAAGAGATATAAACTATATAGATTTTCACAAAAACATCTCGCCAGTCCATTGCATTTGCCTTCTATGAGAAATAGTAGCAGGTAGTCTGATTGATGAGTGACCTCTCTGTCATTGTGTTGTAATGCTTGGAGAACCACATATTCTCTTAACGTTCAGACATCTACTGTTGAAAAAGAAAGCAAACTGTATCAATTTATTCTATTTTTCATACTTATTTGACTCATATTCTCAAAGGTCACGATAGTTATGGATTTAAATAGCAGTAGCTATTATAATGGATGCATTGGCAAGATAACATGACAGACATTGTAAGGAATAAAAATATTAAACAATAGAGATCTTGTCCAAGTGATCTAACAGTCTAATGCTGGCAAATTGTGTGCAGGGGCGCCTGGGTGGCTTAGTCAGTTAAGAGTCTGACTCCTGATTTTAGCTCAGGTCATGATCTTACAGTTTATGAGTGGAAGCCCCTTGTTGGGCTCCGCGCTGACCACACAGAGACTGCTTAGGATTCTCTGTCTCCCTCTCTCTCTGCCCTTCCCTCACTTGCTCTTTCTCAAAAATAAACATTTAAAAAAATTGTGTGCAGCCACCAATGTATAATAGTATATGCTAATATAAACAGATAGGGGCTAATTTACAACTGAATGGAAGAATTGACACAGTTTGACTTTGAATTGGGTCTGGAAGTATTGGTAGAGTTTTACCTAGATGAGGAAGATGAATTCAGATTGAGAAAGCTCTGTGAGAAAATCCCAAATATTTCTTTCACAGTATTGGTCTAGGTGATGATGTTTTTGCTTGGTGTGAATGAGCAGAGAAGGAGAGAAAGAGTAAGTATGAGAAGATAGCCCGAAACCCAAAAATAGAACCGATTATTAACACTTTAGAATTGTTGTATAAGTGACAAAACCATGACGATTTTTGGAGAAGCGTAGGCATGCTGAACATGATCAAATCTGTATTCTCAGAAAAGAAAAAGGATAAATTGCAGCTATATATATATATATATATATATATATTATATATATATATATATAATATATATATATATACACACACACACATACATACACACACACGCACACACACACACACACACACACACACAAAGGAAGTTAGAGACAACAATTAGGAGACTTGAATAAGGGAAGCTGCTATGAACATAGGCAGTTTGGCAAGTAATTAAAGATACATTTCAGCAGTAAAAACAACAGGTCTTGAATTCTGATTAGATTATACAGTGCAGGCTAGGAGAACACTAACGGAGAACACTTCTAATCGAAGTAAGAATGAGTAGTGATTGTTCAAAATAGAAGACAAAAAGAGAAGGATCAGTGTTGAGTTCAATTGCACTTATGCTACAGTAATATTTTAAAATATGTTCCTAGATCTCTGGGGCGCCTGGGTGGCTCAGTCGGTTAAGCATCCGACTTCAGCTCAGGTCACGATCTCGCGGTCCGTGAGTTCGAGCCCCGCGTCGGGCTCTGGGCTGATGGCTTGGAGCCTGGAGCCTGCTTCCGATTCTGTGTCTCCCTCTCTCTCTGCCCCTGCCCTGTTCATGCTCTGTCTCTCTCTGTCCCAAAAATAAATAAACGTTAAAAAAAAATTTTAAATATGTTCCTAGATCTCAACATAGAGTCAAGTTGGGAAATATGTGTTCATAAACCAAGTATGTGTCAGTGGTAGTCGAATCTATGTCAGTGAATCTCAGGATTGTCATTTTCCAAGTAAGGAGGAAATAAAAAAAGAGAGAGAAACGATGGGTCTTAGAAGCACATCTGGTCAAAGGAAGAACTAAAGAAAGAGACTTAGGAGGTCAGAGGCTAAGAAGAATCCCCATTATACATAATGCTATGGAATCAAGAGGAAGGTTGTGAAAAAAGTCTTGGTAAATAGTGTGTATGTTACAGTAAGAAAAGTGAAAAATTACTGGAAAAAATACAATTAATTTATCAGTTAGTATGTATTTGGTCTGGTTAGAAATTAAGTATATACATACAAAAAATTAACTAGCAAGGTAGAAATGAATTTTTTAAATTTTTATTTATTTTTGAGAGAGAAAGAGACAGAGAATTAACAGGGGAAGGTCAGAGAGAGAGGGAGACCCAGAATCTGAAGGAGGCTCCAGACTATGAGCTGTCAGCACAGAGCCTCATGTGGGGCTCAAACCCATAATGGTGAGATCATGACCTGAGCTGAACTTGGACACTTAACTGACTGAGCCACCCAGGAGCCCCAAGAAATGAGTGTTTAAATTACACCTCATATGATCCTTTGGAGTTGTAACTTCTAGCTTTAGACCCAGCTCCGACCTCAGCAATTTTTATTAAAATAGCAATATAGTGTCTGCTTTCAAAAGAGTGGTAATTTTGGGCATTATCCTATTCTAGTAACAACACCAAGATTAATAATATCATGAACTTAACAAAATTGAGACCAAGTACTTTTTGTTACTTTGCCAGTTGTTTACACATGCACTGTGATGAAAGATCTGTGATTAAAGATTTTCCTTAAGCAAAAATTATAGGTATCTGTAATAACTTATAAATCCAAGTTTTGTCTGTGTATACTTTCAAAATTCTCCTTTATAAGAGAAGAACGCTAACAACTTTCTCAAATTTTCTTAAAGGCTTTAGTTTGATCTATTTTCAAATATGTTCATATTATGGACTCATAAATAAAGATATTTCTTAGAGAGGAAAAAGAATGAGGAAACACACTCCAGAGAAATAACTTTTAAAGAAAGTGTCCCACAAATTCCTGCGTACATTTTCTCTCTCTCTCTCTCTCTCTCTCTCTCTCTCTCTCTCTCTCTCATTGGGCTCTCTGATATACTTCTTTGCAGGGCAACCATTTTTATTCTGCTAAATCTGTAAATAAACTCATCATATTAGATACTAGTCTTTCCCTGTAATGCAATATTGTGTATTGATTAGTTTTGGAAAGTCATGTGTATATATTTCTATGCTAATGCTCCAATACCACATATGTTACTGTGATACCATTTCACTTATAAGCACACTATCAGTCTTTGAAAGATAAGATTTTGAATGATTATGGGAGCCTGGGTTGCACAGTTGGGTAAGTTTCTAACTCTGGATATGGGGTCAGGTCACAATCTCAAGGTTCCTGAGATCCAGGCCTGTGATGGGCTGTGCACGGACAGTGCAGAGTCTGTTTGGGATTCTCTCTTTCCCTCTTTCTGACCATCCCTTACGTGTGCACTCTCTCTCTTTCTCAAAATGAATAAATAAACTTTAGGGGGGCCTGGGTGGCTCAGTCGGTTAAGCGTCTGACTTAGGCTCAGGTCATGATCTCACGGTTCACGAGTTCGAGCCCCGCGTCGGGCTCTGTGCTGACAGCTAAAAGCTTGGAGCCCGCTTCACATTCTGTGTCTCCCTCTCTCTCTGCCCCTTCCCTGCTCATGCTCTGTCTCTCTCTGCCTCAAAAATAAATAAACATTAAAAAAAAATGTAAAGAATAAATAAACTTTAGAAAAAAAGATTTTAAGTGATTACACTGTCATTGTTAATTTTTGGTATTTCCAATAATCATAAACTACTTTTATAAGTAAATATAATAAATACTATTAAAATTTGAAAACTATTTGTTAAAATGACCATATAAGGTTTTTTGTTAGAACACGTTTTAAAACTTTTTAATAAAAATTATTTTATTTAACTGAAATTATATCATCAGTTTATAGAAAGAAGAAACACTCAGGAAATGAATTTATTCCTCAACATTCAACAATTGTAAAGTCCAGAATGGTCAATTGAGAATGATATTTGCCTCCTCTTGCTATCACAAATAAGGAAAGGAAGGAAGTAGGGAAGAGATGATGGAAGGAGGAAAAAAAGAAAGAAAGAAAGAAGGAAAGAAAGAAAGGGAAGGAAGGAAGGAAACAAAAGAAAGTTAAGAAGGGGAAAGAAAGAATGAATGAAAGAAAGAAAAGGAAGGAAGGAAAGAAAAAGTTAAGAAGGGGAAAGAACAAAAGAAAGGAAAGAAAGAAAAGAAAGAAAGAAAGAAAGAAAGAAAGAAAGAAAGAAAGAAAAAGAAAGAAGAAATAAAAGGAAGGAAACAAAAGAAAGTTAAGAAGGGGAAAGTAAGAACAAAAGAAAGAAAGAAAGAAAGAAAGAAAGAAGAAAGAAAGAAAGAAAGAAAGAAAGAAAGAAAGAAAGAAAAGGAAGGAAGAAAAGGAAGAAAAGGAAGGAAGGAAGGAAGGAAGGAAGGAAGGAAGGAAGGAAGGAAGGAAAGAAGGAAGGAAGGAAGAAGGAAGGAAGGAAAGAAAAGAAAGTTAAGAAGGGGAAAGAAAGAAAGAAAGAAGGAAAGAAAGAGAAAGAAACAAAGAAAGAAAGAAAATGAGGAAAGAGAGAGGAGGAAGAAAGAAAGAAAAAGTTTTGAAAATAATAGGTGAAGGAATAAAAATGTATAAATAGAAAATTTAATAAAAATAAAGATGGTGATTGTGAATATAAGAGAAATTGCAACGAACTTCTAGAAGATGAATACAGGTATGCATGATATATAAGAAGCCACAACATGGCTCACCAAAAGATGAGAACACATGAAAAGAATCTTGGGAAGCTCCAGTCTTGAAATCAACAGAAAGAGCAAATGAAAATGCATGAGAAATAAAGATGGAAATAAGATAATTAAAAAGTTTGTCTAAGCAAAACTATCTATATCCTACAACAACCCTCACCCACTCAACTACCCTGGTGTACAGAATACAAGAAGATTAAAATTTACTCTCTACAAAGGAAAAAAAAATTAGAAGACTCTTCTCTCAAGTTAACAAACCAAAGGGGATTGTAACAGTGTGGGTGGTAGACATATTTATCACTGGTTCCCCATCTGTTCACTAAATAAAAGCTAAAAGCCAACCACTGGTCAAATGTTTCCCGTGTTTACAAAGATCACAATCAGCTCTTTTACTGCCTCAATTTAAAACATGAGTGGAAAATCAAAGAAGATGTCCTGTAGCAGAAAGAGAATGACCAAAATAAATAGACAATCTAACCAAAAATTAAACCAGATAATTTAGAAAAGTAAAGTTTTATATACACTAATTAGTTTGACCAAGGAGAGTCAAGAAGACATTTCACTCATAAATAAAAACAGGATATATGAAAAAAGAAAAAGTAGAAGAACAAGAATTTAAAAATAATAAGGATCAAAATAAAAAACTAAATTAAAGGTTTCAAAATAAAATTGAGAAAATCCCCAGAATACATTGCAAAAAACTGATAAAGACATCCTGAGACAAAAGATGAACCATAGAAAAACTCAGCAGGAATGGTCAGTTTTATTATTAAGTCTAGAAACAGAGAAAGAAAAATTGGAGAAGGAAATTATTGAACAAATAGCATAAAAAAATCATATTCTATTCAAATCCACTGGAATTTTTTCACATCTAGGTAGGCTGGACCTAGACCCAACTAGATAAACCACCTTGCAGATAGTTAACTATGAAACCAAGACAAAAAGAGCTCCCTACAGATGCTAAGCAGTGAACAGAGCAGATATATTCTGTCAGAAAATCCATGCTTACTAGGAGGAGAAAGTCAACGAGCTGTACCAATAATTACCATCTTTGAGGAGCTACGATTAGTCCTTTGAGCAAGCAGCAGGTAATGCACATGGGAAATCTCAAAAACTTTGTGGCCAAGGAGCCAGGAAAACAAAACCTGGACACTGTGAACACCGAAGAGAGTAGGGAAAATCCCAGAAAGGAAGGAGCTGGAGCCAGAATCTCCAAACTCTGTATTACTCACATCACTGATTTGTATCTAAACTGTACATGCATGGAGTAGAATCACAGCAGCTCAAACAAAGAAAAAACAAAACAAAACAAAACCAAAAAAAAAAAAAAAAAAAACTAAGCGGTGATAAATGTTGCTGTTGTGAATGTTGCTACCCTGAATATTTAACATAAGTGGGCAGGTTTTGGTGGAGTAGAAATTTCTTGGAGGTGGGGCTGATGAGAAATTTAGTTTTTCTGTCTGCAATTTCACCTTGAGGCTAACTGCGGTCCACAGAACACACAGTAGAGGCAAGAGCAAACACGGAAATACTTAGACTTCCTGTCTGCTGAACAAGAAGAGAAACCAACAAATCATGTGTGCTGAAGAGGGTGGGCAATCCTGAAAGGGAAAGAGTCAGAGGAAAAAAATCCCTAAAGTTGTTCAATCTCAGATATAAAAACTACTTGCTAAAAAAGCAAACAGAAACAAAAAACAAAAACAAAATAAGACAAAAAACAACAAAACAAAAAAGTACTTGCTAAAAATACTTATCACAGAAAAATAATTATCATAGAAAAATAACAGAATCTGGTATCCTTTTGACAATTAATGATGTCTATGATAGAATCCAAAATTACCCAACATGTGAAGAACTAAGAAAATAGAGCACATTCTAAAGAGATAAGAAAATCAATCAAGTCCAACCCAAGATAAACTAGATGTTGCAACAAAAATTTAAGAGCAGCTATTATACACTATCCTTAATGAGGTGAAATAGGGCATGTTTTCAATGCGTGAAAATCTTGGTAGTGATATGAGAAGTCTAAGTAGAAAAATCGGGATAATGATACATAACCAGATGGAAATTCTAGTAGTAACAAAAGTAATTGTTTTAAATAAAGTTTTACTGGATTAACTTAGCTAAATAAATATGACACAGAAAGAGTAAGTGAACTTATAGATAGCAAGGTAAAAATTATCCAGAGTGAAAAACAGTGGAACAAATATAAGAAGAAAAAAAAAAGGACACCAACTCGGGGACTTATTAGATAATATCAGATAGTCAAATGTGTAATGGAAAATCCAGGAGAAAAGAGAATGAATGGAGCAAACAAATACTTGAAGAAAGAATAGTAGAAAATACCTGAAATTTGAAGGTGCAGGATGCTAGACAATGAAAGTGCAAAATAAACACCAAAGACACATTGAGTAAAATTGTTAAAAGACAAACGCCAAATATTGAAATCAACAAATAAAAGAGAATAAATTGCCTACAAGGAAATAGCAATCTGATTAAAAGCTTACTTCTAATAATAAAACAGGCCAGATGAACAAGAAAGAAATCTTTAAAGACCTTAACAAACATTTAAAGATTTTAATATTTCTGGGGCGTCTGGGTGACTCAGTCAGTTAAGTGCCCGACTCTTGGTTTCATCTCAGGTCATGATCTCATGGTTCCTGAGTTCTAGTCCCACGTGGGGCTCCCTGCTGATGGTGAGAAGGCTGCTTGGGGTTCTTCCTCTCTCCCTCTCTCTGTCTCTTTCCTGCTCACTTTCCCACTCTCTCTCAAACTAAATAAATACACTTTAAAAAATTAAAGATTTTAACACTTCTATTAGAAGGCACAGATTATTAAGAAAAGATGAAAATAAAACTTCATCATATACTCTCTATAGAAGATGCACTCTAAATTTAAAGATAGACATTAAAGGTAAAGGGATGGAAAAAGATAAACCATTCCCTAATCCCATTCCTATAAAGCTAATACATCTTTATATCATCCATCTATCTATCTATGAATCCATCAAAACTTCCATCTGCGATGTTTATGTAATGATGTTCATACAATCTTAATATTGCATTTTTCTTGGTGGTGTAATTTGTGCTGCGGTGAACATTTATGTTGTCTTATATTTTATACATTGTTTCAATTTTTTGTAGAAAATATGGATCACTTTTTAGAAAATGTGAAAAGTTTATTCAAAAACACAAATTCATATAAAAAACCAAAAAAATCAATATTAAAGAACAAAAAAATTTAAAAATAACTAATAAAAAAGAAAGTATGTAGGAAGTTCAAAATACTTGAAGAATAAGACACCATTGAGTAGAAAGCAACAGCTTTGACTATTTAAAAACTATCAGTCTGTGTTAAAATAAAAAAAAAAAACACAGGATGAAGATTAATATTTTTAAACAGTGTTAATAAATTAATTTTAATCTCTTATATCAAACAGTAAATTGGTCAAATTACATGAACTGAATTGCCACAAAAGGAAATACACACATGAGGATATGTTTATCCTCACCAGCAAATACAGAAATGTAAATAAAAGCAATAATAAATAATTTTTGAAATATTTTGATATATAAAATAACCTTATGTTGACAAGTGGATCGGAAAACCAGCACACCCATCTATTGGGTTAATTTCTCCAAAGAAAATAATGGCACCTTTACCAGGGAAAGTATAAATAATGTCAGGGAGAAAATAATAAAGACTCTTTATTATATCTATATAACAAAACAGAGTAGTTTTCACTGAAGGTAGAATTTGGGATAATGTTTCTCTGTTTGAAAAATGTATTCAACAATCAAGTATTTCATTTATTGTCAGAACAAAAACAAGTGTATTTTTTTTTAAATGGACAGCAAAATGTTTGAGATATCATCTAGGACTGGAGAGGAATGTTAGTTTGTAAAATGGTGATGCTGAATACAGAGATTAATACTCTAATACTCCTCTCCTTTCTTCAACCCATGCAGACACCCTGTGTGTTTGTTTGTTTGTTTTCCTTCTTTCTAAGCCAGTTAGGAATGTAGCATGAGAAGGGACAGGGTCAAAAGAACAGCCCATTGATATACAGAAAACTCTAGAAAGTCTTCTGGCATCACCTCTTTCCTTAGCTCTCAGAGCCAAACTTGTTAAATATGTTATCTCTTACAGAGAAGGTGGAAACTTATTTGACTTGAAATGATAGAGCCAGTAACAATTCCAAAAGATGTCTGATTCTGAGGTGAGGCTAAAGGATGATTTTGAAAGATGCATTCTAAGCAGGTTTGAGACTTTGAGTATTTTTTATTAAAAAGTTTACGTCTCATCTTTAAGATAAAGCCTAACTATATTTATTAATCTATTTTGCATTTGAATTTCTTTGAAAATAATTAAACTATGGTTATTCTTAATGTTGAAAAATATTTGTTTTTATTTTTGGTTATTTCTTTAAAAACTAAGTATTATTTTAGGCCTATGGACCAATTCTCACCAGTCAGACTATATGACTACTTTCACTGAATAGTTTCAAAGATACTATCAAAGGAGAAAGGGTCCTTGCTACCAAGAAAGTGGTTGAAAAAATACACATGGAACAAAAAGCCCAATGTATTATTGTAGGTAGTAGTCATTCATTAGTCTGGAATATTTTATTGTATATAGATTTCATTTATACACATTTGATAACGGTGAGTGAATCATTCATATGTATGTGTCATTTTGAAATATCCTAAGATAGTATAGACAAACAAAGTTTAGAACAAGTACAAACATAATACTTTTGGGATTATATACCTTTATTTGTATCAAGAAATGTGCATCAAAGAATACAAATTAAAGAAGACTATCCTTAAGGATTGTTATCCAGCAGTTCCACTGCGGGGTATATACCTAAAGAAAATGAGAACAGAATATGGAAGAAATATCGTCACACCCATGTTTATTGCAGCATTGTTTACAATAGCAATAGATATGGAAATGACCTAGGTGCCCATGGGCAGATGAATGGATAAAGAAGATGTGGTATCGATATACAATGGAATATTGTTCAGCCATTAGAATGAAGGAAATTCTGCCATTTTTGACAACATGGATTGACCTTGAGGACATCATGCTTAGTGAGATCAGTCAAAGAGAGAAAGACAAATACTCTATGACATCACTTGTATGTGGAACCTACAAAAGCCTAACTTGTAAAAACAGAGAGTAGAATGGTGGATTCTGGGACAGGTGGGGAGGAGGATTGGAGAGATATTTTTTAAGCATACAAACTTGCAACCAGTAGAGAAATAATTCCTGGAGATCTAATGCACAGCAGAGTGATTCTAGACAACACTACTGTATTATAAACTTCAAAGTTGCTAAGAGACTAGATATTATTTATTCCCACTACAAAAAAGAAATGATAATTATGTGCCGAGACAGAGGTGTTAGCTAACTCTATGTTGGCAGTCATATCACAATATATATATAAGTGTATCAAATCAACACATTGTACACCTTAAACTTACACAATGTTATATGTCAATTATATTTCAAAAAATAAATTTTTAAAAAAGGAGGCTATAGATAACATTAAATCATTTGTGTCCTAGGTTGAAAAAAAAATTCTGTTCAGGATGCAGCCTAAAATATTTTGGTACACTCTGAGACAGTTGTTCAGAAAAAGTATTTAAAAACCTAAAAACAACACTAAAGAATAAAGATTCTATTATAATTTATATTTAGAAATATATTTCTATATCAGTCATTTACTTACAAAGAAAGTACTGTCAAACTTTTTTGGGTATAAATACCTAAAGTACATATACTAACTACATGCATTTGTGAGCAGACATTTACATGAACTATAGTATGTTAGATTTTTTGCTCAATGATTTAGGCTTTTTTTCTATGTAATTGGATTATACATTCTCACTCACTGATATTTGACTTACCAATTCATTCTGTAGAAACAAATGCATGTGCCCATAGAACATCCTTTCTCGATTTGAATGGGTAATGAACTTGTTTGCTGATTAATACTTAGACAACCAGGTTTTCAAATGGAGACAAGTATTTCACTGCTTATTTCAAACATTTGGGTGGACAGACTCTAAGGAGGACAGCACGATTCCCACCCCCTGGTATCCATTTCTTTGTATAATCCCTTCTCCCCCATAAATCCCTCTTTCCCCTGAACCTGTGACATACTTCTAAAAATAGAATACAGTGAAGAAGCAAACCCAAAAGTAATAGATAAGAAAATGTGTGTGTGTGTGTGTGTGTGTGTGTGTGTGTGTGTGTGTATTAAAGTACAGAATATAGTATAATCAACAGGATTTTTCAAAACACTGTGAAATATATCTCTATCATCTATCCATCTATTGATCATCTTTCTATTTATCTATGTTTCTATCATCTATACAGAAATAGAAAGAGAGATTAAACTTATAATCAGTAGTCATTAAAATCAGTGATTTCTCTTAGGGTCCTAGGATTTTATAGAGACAAGTTGGACCCAAACGGCTAGGGGATTGAGTGTGGGATAAGTCACAGCAAGTGACAAGGAGACAATGTTCTTGCCCTTCCTTTATATGCCTTTTTAAAAAAATGTTTATTTGTTTTTGAGAGAGAGAGAGACAGAGTGTGAACAGGGGAGGGGCAGAAAGAGAGGGAGACACAGAATCCAGAGCAGGCTCCAGGCTCTGCGCTTTCAGCACAGAGCCCCATGTGGGGCTCAAACTCGTGAACCGTGAGATCATGACCTAAGCCGAAGTTGGATGCTAACCTAACTGAGCCACCCAGGAGCACCTATATGATTTTTTTGTTTTAAGTTTATTTACTTATTTTGAGTGAGAGAGAGAGTGCTAGCACACGCGGGAGAGAAGGAGAGACAGAATCCCAAGCAGGCTCCATACCATCAGCACAGAGCCCAGTGCAGGGCTTGAACCCATGAACTGTGAGATCATGACCTGAGATGTAATCGAGAGTCAGATGTGTAACCGACTGCACCACCCAGGCGTCCCTATGTGCTTTTCTGATAGAACTACTAACAACAACTACAACAACAACACTAGTTTTATTATTTAATGTTGTTGGTAGAAGAGTTTATAATCATAATGTTAAAAACTACAAATGATGTGTTAGTAAGCTTCATTTAGAGATTTTGCCTATCGTGCATAGAACTTGTATTTTAAAACTTGAGCTAGTTGCAAAGACATTATAAAGAGTGTGTACTTGTAAGTGAAAGCTGCTAAAAGCAATCTTAAATTTTGTCTTAAAAATGAATATGACCATGGAAAGAGCACACGGTAATTGTAGAATGAAGCCTGCATTTTTGGACAGCCTACAATCATCTCTGTATTTTCACCGTTTAGTCATTGTTTACTGATAACAAAGTTATACATCAGGAAGTATCTTTGAAAGTCATTACCAGGGCATCTTAAGAGCACACCACATTAAATACACTTGATTTTCCATGAGTTGGTATTCCTGCACTTTAAAATACTGCAAACAATAGTCTTTGATGATTTAATCACAGAAAATCAGAAATATTTGAAGGACCATTGCGAAAGAAGAAAGGCCAGATATGCATGAGTCATTAGTTCAGCCTCTAAAATAGATCAAAGAAGCATCTAAAAATGAACTGGTATTTACTGCTCTGAAGGCAGTCGTGGTATTCAGCTGACCACAATGTAAACTTTTCTCCAGCTGTGTGAAATGAACATTAGAGTTACAATTATTGAGTTCTAGAAAGGAAGGAAATAGGCAATGAAATTTAACTGGTACTTATTGTTCTCTTTTCACAAATAATTCTTTTTTTTAATTTTTTAAATGTTTTTATTTATTTTTGAGAGAGACAGAGACAGAATGCGAGTTGGTTAGGGGCAGAGAGACAGGGAGATGCAGAATCCGAAGCAGGCTCCAGGCTCTGAGCTGTCAGCACAGAGCTCAACGTGGGGCTCGAACTCACAGACCGTGAGATCATGACCTGAGACAAAGTCAGACACTCAACTGACTGAGCCACCCAGGCGCCCCACACAAATAATTCTTAAGAGTGAAGTAGAATTTTTAAAAAATTGTTTTAATGTTTATCATTTTTTGAGATAGACACAGAGTGCAAGGGTGGTGGGGCAGAGAGAGAGGGAGACGCAGAATCCGAAGCAGGCTCCAGGCTCTGAGCTATAGGCACAGAGCCCAATGCCGGACTTGAACTCACAGACTGGGAGATCATGACCTGAGCCGAAGTTGGAAGCTTAAACAACTGATTCACCCAGGCGACCCAGTTGTGTTCTTGAAGGGTGATCTTTTTACCCTTTTCCAAATTCCAAAAAGGAACAAAAATAATCAGGAAATGTCTATGTTGGCACTGTTTGGCCTGGTCCATGAGCATCCAGAAACCCGTGGATAATAAAAACCCTTCCATTTGTTACATTTTCTTAATGCTACTGATTTTTGGAGGTTGATCTTATATCTAGCAATGGCGAGAAACTCGTATCGATTCTATATTTATCATTGATTTTTTTAAAAATTATTTATATAGAAATAACCTGTGAAAGAATAATAATTCTTCATTTTCCTTTCCAATCATTATACTTTTATTTCTATTTTCCTTCTTTGGTTTCACCAGCTGCATTTTCAGTAGAATGATACATGACAGGAAGGATTCATGTTGTGCTTACCTTTGACATAGATATTTCTCCAATTCTGTTCTTAAGTACAATGATACCTATTGGTCTTTAGTAAATAAATGTTATTCCAATTATGAAAGGTCTCTCATCTTACTGTTTTCTAAGTATTGCATGTTAGGTTATTTATTTTATACATCTATTGCAACTATTATCGCTGGTTTGCTACCTTTTTAACCTTTACTGTGGTTGCAAGTTGAAGTATTTTAGCTTTCCTTGTATCATTTCTATTAGGTCACATTTTATGATTTGAAATCACCTCTAGAAATTCCACTGATCTCAATGAATGAGGCATGTAGATTCTTTTTTTTTTTTTTTTTTTTGTCTGCATCCTCAAATAGTCTGTATTAAGGATTGCTTAGATCTTGAAGATTTTGCAAAATTCTCCTGAAAAAGCACCTGATCACTTTTAGAGGTTTATGGGTAAGGGGTTTTTTGTTTTGTTTTGTTTTAATGTTTATTTCATTTACTTTGAGAGTGAGAGAGAACAGGGGAGGAGCAGGGCAGAGAGAGAAGGAGAAAGAGAATCCCAAGCAGGCTTCATGCTGTCAGTGGGAGCCTGACAAGGGGCTCCACCTCATGAACTGTGAGATCATGATCTGAAACGAATTCAAGAGTCAGACACTCAACTGATTGAGCCACCAAGGTGCCTCTGTTTCTTTTTTTTTTTAATGAAATTTATTGTCAAATTGGTTTCCATACAACATTCAATGCTCATCCCAACAGGTGCCCTCCTCAACACCCATCACCCACCCACCCCTCCCTCCCACCCCCCATAAACCCTCAGTTTGTTCTCAGTATTTAAGAGTCTCTTATGTTTTGGTTCCCTCCCTCTCTAACCATTTTTTTTCCTTCCCCTCCCCCATGGTCTTCTGTTAAGTTTCTCAGGGTCCACATAGGAGTTCAAACATATTTAAAAAGGTGCTTCTGTTTCAATATACATTTTCTATTCCCTATTTAATTATTGTTTTACTTTAATATTACATCCAACTTATTTGAATTAATTTTTTAAATTATGTGTTTATAATTCCTTGACAGAGATGCTAGCGTAATAATTTTAAGTCTTTTCTTTTAATTAAATGCACTGAGGACACAAATTCCCATATAAATACTTTTTTACTTGTTTTCCGTATTTGGAATAACATTGGTTTTGTGGTCACTCAATCGTGAAGATTTTATAATTTTGGCATGTTTTATTCTTAATTGTATAAATCATTTAGAATGGTGTTCTCTAGTTTTCAAATAGAACTTTATAGTTCAACTACCTTTTTAAAGTTGGTTTCTGATTGAACTGGGTTGTGACCAGAAATGTGATCTACAAAATGTAAATTGATTGAGACTTCTTTTGTGGCCAGTTACATGACACTTTTTGGTAAATGACTCCATGTGTGGCTGAAAACAATGAGCAGTGTGTGTGTGTGTGTGTGTGTGTGTGTGTGTGTGTGTGTTTGGTTTTTTTGCTTTGTTTTTGTTTTGTTTTTCCCTCCTCTGGATGTGAAACCACATAGATCCATTATCACAGGCTTTTTCATCATGGGGACTGAATTCATTACTCATTGAATTTTATTTAATTTTCTGAAAGAGATATACTAAAATTTCTCATCTTAAGTATGCCTTTCCGATTTTCTCCTCTTTTGTTACTTTTTACTGTATGTATTTTCGAGGCTCTGTTGTTGGATTCGTGGTAATTCCTGTATTATATTTGGGGCTGCCTTTTTCATTTTATGAGGAAAGAAAAAGATTTTTATTGGTCTCTGCATTGTTCCCCTGTGGCCATTGTACCAAATGACTACACACTTGATGGCTTAACACAAGAATTTAGTTCTTTGTACTTCTGGAGGCCAGATGTCCAAAATCAGTATCACTGGGTTAATATCAAAATGTTGGTCACGTCACACTCCCTTCAGAGGTTCTAGGATAAAATAAAGTCCTTGTGGCTCCTGGTGGCTGGGAGCACTCTTTGGCTTGTAGCCCCATCACACCAACCCCTACCTCTGTGGCCACATTTTCTCCTCCTCCTGTCCTGTGAAATCCCCCTTACATCTCTGATGGCATTAGGGGTTCACCTGCTTAATCTAGGATATTCTTCCACCTTAAGATCATTAACTTACTATTATTGTTTATTTATTTATTTTGAGAGAGAGAGAGAGAGAGAGAGAGAGAGAGACAGAAAGAGAACAAGTGGGGGAGGATCAGGGAGAGAGAGAGAATCCCAAGCAGGCTCCGCACTGCCAGTGCAGAGCCTGACGTGGGGCTTGAACTCGTGAACTGAGAGATCAGGGCCTGAGACATTTGACTGACTGAGCCACCCAGGTACCCCTCAAGATCATTAACTTAATTGCATCTGCTAAGTTTGTTTTACCATGTAAGGTGACACTCAAAGATCCTGGATGGCTTTTGATGAACATTTCAACAGCTTCTTTTGATTTCCTTTTAAATTTTGTTTTGTGCCTTTAACGTTGTTGTTTTTTGTTTTAAAAAATCCCTATTTTTTTTAAATAACACCACCATTTAGATAATTTTTTAAATTTATAAATTACTAGTCAGCATTGCACTTTCTATCTTCTTATTTTTGCCTGAATTATTTTTCCTCTTGTGAATATATGACAAATCCTTAGACTTCTGTGGGTGGTAAATTTTCTAATTATACGTATGAAAATACCATTGTTTTGCCTTTACATTGAAATGATACTGAATAAAAATTCTATACCTCCTTGTCATTAGTGCTTGGTTGAGTATGCTTTCTTAATACTGTACAAATGATTTGGTAATATTTTGTTATGATGTTTACCTCTGTAATCATTCTTGAACATGGACTTTTTTTTTTCAATATGTGTCAGGATTAGGTAACTGCATTTTAAGTTAGGTGGCATTATTTTTTTTTTATAATTCTCTAGACTAATATAGTTTATTATTCTGAAGAGATTATAGATGTAATCATTTGTGATGTTTTATTGACTCAGTTTTTTTTTTTTTTTTAATCTTTTTTTTTTTTAACATTTATTTATTTTTGAGACAGAGAGAGACAGAGCATGAACGGGGGAGGGTCAGAGAGAGAGGGAGACACAGAATCTGAAACAGGCTCCAGGCTCTGAGCAGTCAGCACAGAGCCGGACGCGGGGCTCAAACTCACATACCGTAAGATCGTGACCTGAGCTGAAGTCGGACGCTTAACCGACTGAGCCACCCAGGCGCCCCAATTGACTCAGTTTTTAATTCATTAAATATCTAACTATTAGCATCAATTTTATGGTCATAATTTCCTAAGCATCTGTTCTACTGGGATTTCAAACGTACCAACATAATAACGAACATTCTATTCTCTAGAAATTGTTCTATACTCTGTGTCTGGTATATTATACTTTTTCTTCTTTTTAAAATAATTTCAAATTAAAGTATAACGTACATATAAACAGACGCACAAATCTTTTATTTATTTATTTTTTTAATTTTTTTTAAACGTTTTTTTATTTATTTTTGAGACAGAGACAGAGCATGAACGGGGGAGGGGCAGGGAGAGAGGGAGACACAGAATCTGAAACAGGCTCCAGGGTCTGAGCCATCAGCCTAGAGCCCGACGCGGGTCTTGAACTCACAGACCATGAGATCATGACCTGAGCTGGTCTGACGCTTAACCAACTGAGCCACCCCGGCGCCCCAAGACGCACAAATCCTAACTGCACAGCTCACTGAACTCTCAGAATCAAACTTCGGTCTGACGCTGCCACGAAGTCACAGAACAGAATACCAGCAGTATCTTCCAGGCTCCTTCCTCTCCCAGTACTCCCCAATCTCCCCCTCCTCTCCTTAGATGATCAATATCTTGACTTCTGTCGTTACAGATCAGTTTGCCTGTTTTAGTTCATATGCACACCCTCTGACTCAGAGAGACCGTGTACAGTTGCACCCTGACAGAAACACGCATCCCTATGAAAACAAAAGACACGTAAACCAACGTTTCTGGTCCTCGTTTTGAACTTGTCTATCCCTTCTTTTTAATTGCGTTTTTGAAAGAGTCCATTTTACAACCCATTTCAAAGTGTTTTCTCTTACATATTTTAGCTCTACTGATCTGTGTTTTCCATTTTATCAGTTAGTATTTTTTATAGATGTTATTGTCCTCAGCTTTTAGCTGGTTTTGTGATTCTTTTTGTAACATTCTTGTCACATTGGGTGGGCGGATGGGTTAAGTGGGTGATGGGCATTGAGGAGGGCACTTTTCGGGATGAGCACTGGGTATCATATGTTAAGAGAGGAATCCCTGGGTTCTACTCCTGAAGCCAAGACCACACTGTGTGTTAACTAACTTGAATTCAACTAAAAGAAGAAAAGGAAAAAAAATCAAGGCACCAAATGTTGCTCTAAAGGTAGCTTTGGTCTTATCTCATTGGATTTCATAAATAGTATTTTAATATTTCTTATTTACAAATAGTGATTATAATACTGAGGCATTGTCACTCATAAATTTTCTTTTTTCAGAATTTATACAGATTTTATTTCTCCCTTAGTATATTGTCGTCTTGAAAACCAAGTATTTTTATTAGATAAAATTTTTTTATTTATTTATGTACTTATGTATTTATTTGTTTATTTGACAACTATTAACTTTATTGCCTAGTGTAGGAAATTGTATGAATTACTAAACAAGATAGGAGATGTAGATAGAAGATAGATAGACAATAGATTTAGATATACACATGTATAAATATATATACATCCATATGGTATTCAAAATACTTTCTTATTACTTTATGATTTACTTGATTTCTTTAAGACTCAAGTAGATATGTGACAGTCTCCTATAATGTCTTATTTTTTCTAATATTTGCTTTATACTGCTTAAATTTGTGATTTTCCCTTAATGTTATCAAAGAAATTAAATTTAGTATACTATACTTAAATCTCATCCTTTCCTCTATCTTATGTTTGTTAACAGAAAATGAAATTGCTGTGAATAACTTATTTAATTAATATTTTGTGTTTTCTCCTTGAGGTTTATTTTGGTCACTTCCTTTTTCCAATTATCAGAGTTAAATTTTAATTATATTAGTGCTTTCCAATTGTCCTTTAAGAAGAAGTCCTAAGGGAACCTGGGTGGCTCATTCCCTTGAGCCTCCGACTTTGGCTCAGGTAATGATCTCCAGGCTCATGAGTTCGAGCCCCCTGCCTGGCTCTGTGCTGACAGCTGGGAGCCTGGAGCCTACTTGGAATTCTGTGTCTCCCTCTCTCTCTCATCTGCCCTTCACCCTCTCATGCTCTCTCTCTCTCTCTCTCTCAAAATAAATAATAGAAAGTTATTTTTTTTAAAGAAGGCCTAGAATTTCTGAGAATCTTAATTGTATTTCTCTCTTGAGTAGCTGATATCCACGTTCAGGTTATATTTTTATTTTCAAAATGATATGTGTGGTGGCATATTTTCTATCTTCCTGTTGTTGAAGTATTTCTTTATGACATTTTAAGACATGCAAGAAATCATTTTTGAACTTAAAATTGTTGGAACATTGTCTCTTTTTCTCAAAATTTGGAAATAAGTCTTTATTATTTTTTAGTACTTAGGCCTGTGCAAAAGAATTCTAATTCCAATTGTTGCTTTGCAATTGACACAAGTTTTCTCCTTAGTTTTGTTTTGGTTTGTTTTGACCTACCTTAGAGACTTTAGGATTTGCTCTTTAATCTTTAAAATTCAACGTTGGCCAGACGCAATATCCACCACATGTATGTAAACAAACGTCATGAATCTTTCTTCCAGTCAGTTACTATTTCTAGCTCTGCTGATCTTTTAAATTTCCCATTTCTTTTTTTTTTAATTTTTTTTAAGGTTTTATTTATTTTTGAGACAGAGAGAGACAGAGCATGAACAGAGGAGGGGCAGAGAGAGAGGGAGACACAGAATTGGAAGCAGGCTCCGGGCTCTATGCTGTCAGCACAGAGCCCGACGCGGGGCTCGAACTCACGGACCGGGAGATCGTGACCTGAGCTGAAGTCGGAGGCTTAACCGACTGAGCCACCCAGGCGCCCCTAAATTTCCCATTTCTTAACGTTAGCATGTGTCATGCAGAACTGAAGGCTTTTATCTCATCACTTCAATATTTGTCCTTTTTTCTTCCTTAGGGAGATTGTCTCAGGTTCTCATCTAATATAGTTTGTCTCTGTCTCATTTCTTTCCTTTCTTTGCTACCTCCAATGCACCACTGAGATTCTGCCTCCCTTTTAGTATGCCCCTCCCCATGGGAGCCCATTGTCCTCTTCTTGTTTTATCTTACTCTTTTCTGTGGTTAGCACTATCTGCTCCAGGCTTATTTTAGATATTGAAAATAAGTAGATTCTGACATTTTATCTGGCCGATACAGTGTTGAAAATTTTATCTTGTTCTTCGAGACTTCAAAATGCTGGTAATGTTTTGTGTAATGTTCATTACTCTAAGTTTTGTTTTTTTGTTTGGTTTTGGTTTTGGTTGTTTGTTTGTTTCTTCTTTCCAACATGTATCCTTGCGTGAGGAAAAAGCAATCCTTGGGACACATTATTTACCATACACCGTATGTCTTCTTTCCCTTGGCTTTATAGCAGATCCATGGTGGTTAGTCACAGATCTTCCACTGGAGATGTGATTCATGCGAGTAATTCTTAGTAAAAGTATTTGGATTTAGTTCAACATTGTAGATTAGCCTGGGATCTTTTGAAAACGGTGAGGCTCCCTGGGGCTCTAAATCAGTGGATAAAGAAACAAACAGCACATAAACTACCATCAACATCATGTACTGAGACCAGAACTCCTGTTATCTCTAAATCTTAATTTGGTCAATATTTTAATCAGGGAGACTAAAAGTCCCTGGAGGTAATCTTACCTCTTTCAAAAGTATTCCTTTTTTTTTTTTCTTTTTTACGATTATTTATTTACTTTCTAGAAAGAGAGAGAGAGAGAACGTGCACGAGTGAAGCAGGGGCAGAGAGAGAGAAAGAGAATCCCAAGCAGGCTCTGCACTGTCAGCACAGAGCCGGAGGTGGGGCTCCAACTCATGAACTCAAGATCATGACCTGAGCCAGAACCAAGAGCTGACCGCTTAAAGCCTGAGCCACCCAGAGACCCCAGAACTACTCCTTTTTAAACATTTGCTAACAGTATTTCTCTAGGAGCATACATGAAAATGAATTGGGATGGGCAACACTACTCTATATCAATAAGTGGTACTCAGGGGCACCTGGGTGGCTCAGTCGGTTGAGCATCGGACTTCAGCTCAGGTCATGATCTCGCGGTTTGTGCGTTCGAGCCCTGCATTGGGGTCTGTGCACACAGCTCGGAGCCTGGAGCCTGCTTAGGATTCTGTGTCTCCCCCTTCTCTCTACCCCTTCCCTGTTCATGCTCTGTGTCTCTCTGTCTCTCAATAATAAATAAATGTTAAAAAAAAAAAGTGGTACTCAGATTTAAAAAAAAGCCTTCTGCAGTCCTCTAAATGATTTTTATTTTTATGAATTTTCTTTTTTATTTTTAAGAGAGAGAGTGTGGGGGTGGACAGAGGGAGAGAGAGAATCTTACACAGGCTGTATGCTCAGCACTTAGCACAGAGTCTCTAAAACAAAGTCTCTAAAACGGTTTTGTTCCCCGGGCCCTGGGATCAAGTCCTGAGCTGGGGTCTGAGGCTCAACCGACTGAGCCACCCAGGTGCCCCCACAGGATGAGGTTTGCAGAAACATGGGAGAGGCTGTAGGTCACTGAATACTCGCAGTCATCGTTTCTCTTGCCTCTGCGGTTTTACATCTGATGGAAAAACCTCTGTCCACTATTACATTTACCTGAATAATTTTTTTTTAAATTTTTTTTAACGTTTATTTATTTTTGAGACAGAGAGAGACAGAGCATGAACGGGGGAGGGCCAGAGAGAGAGGGAGACACAGAATCTGAAGCAGGCTCCAGGCTCTGAGCTGTCAGCACAGAGCCCAACGCGGGGCTCGAACCCACAGAGCAGGAGATCATGGGCTCGAACCCACAGAGCAGGAGATCATGACCTGAGCCGAAGTCCGACGCCCAACCGACTGAGCCACCCAGGCGCCCCTACCTGAATAATTTTTAAAGGTCTTTCAAATCTTTGCTTAGATCTCACCCTAACCTCCTGCGGGCGGTATGTTTAAAATCCCCGTATCAAATTAAGAGCTCCTGATTTGTTACCATGGGAACCCGTGATTGCTTCTATGCAGTCTGTAGCACAAACCTTCACTGAAAATGCCTCGGTACTTGTCACTCCTGAGTTCAGTGAAAGTGCCTTAAATGGCACCGCACTACTAATAGCAATAATCTAGGTTCAATAAATAGGAATTAATTGAATGGATGAAGGAGCTGCTCACTAGATATTAGATTCCAATTTCAGCAACTAATTTTCAACTTCTGCATTGTGAGATACGATAAAGGCCAGGGGCTCAGAAATGTCCCAAGTCAATCAGAAGTATGGGGGGTGGGACCGGAGGGGGGTGATGGGGTCATGTGGGTGGGAAGGGGTCTGCTTCTTCAGCCAGCATCTCCTGTTTTGAAAATCCTATGGCTTTTGCCAAAGCCCCCAGACTCCACCCATACCTTATACACAATGAGAGCCAACCAGGGGAAAAGTCTGAACGTGAGAACGGAGACACTAAGAAACTGAGATAAAGTACATTGGGTTCTAAAAAGCCTGGAAGATACATTTTCCTGGACCAGTTCACTGCTTAAAGAAATGAGTTTGTGGCTCCGAGCTACAGGTAAACAGCTAGGCTTCATGAATTACAGGTGTACATACTGTTCCTTAGGGCCCAGAATTTAAATTCATACCACTGAATAGTTTTTAAAGGCTTTAACACATTATTTTGTTTGTATGCAAATGAGGGCTGCTAATTTCAAATGAGTCTTAACTATTTATTTAAGTAGTCCCAAAGGATCTCTACTTGAAAACAATTTGCTAGCAGTTATTTCAAGTACCAACACACTCAGAAAATAATAAACTGTGTTTTAAATTAGTGTAGTAACTTGGGTTACCAATTCCAACAGATCTCTCTAATTAATCTGAATCAGAAAGTGTAATGCAGACGGTATCTTTTTTCTTCACCTGAATTTAAGATTCCGAAGAGAAAATGAAAACATCTTAGGCACAAACATGCAAAGAAGATATTACAGTTAATGAAGAACCTTTGTATAACTGCCCATTTGAGCTTAACAACAAGGATATGGCAATATAGTCAACAAGTGAGGTATATAATATTAATATGCTTACATAGATGATGAGGCAATGGGTCCCAGTTGGGAGAGCCACAACTTGGACCCGTGACTTACAATATAATCATGACTCTAAATGATCTTGGTCACGGGTTGCCACACTGAATAATTCCAGATGGTCACCATTTACATCATGAGGCCATTCAATGATCCTGAGTGGCTGACCGCGTTTAAAGCAATCGGAATATTTACGAACCCCATGTAAGGCATTTTGTAACAGCAAAGACTGTTGCTGTTTTTTGTTGTTGGTGGTGGTTTTTGTTTGTTTGTTTTTTGTTTTTTGTGTTTTTTTTTTTATCAGCAAATACTGTTAGTATTCTGGACATGACTGAGGCGTTTTGTATCATTCTCAGCATCTCAAGGTGAAATAATAGTTTTTCTTTTTTACTTTTTTTTTTCAAAAAGAGGGGGAGACACTGAACCACTGAACACAATCTCACAGATCCTACCTGGCTTCTAAATTTAGAATTTTTGAATTGGAATCATAGGTCTAAAGGTGGAAACGATTTTATGGTTCATCTAGCACAATTTCTGATTTTACGTTTAAAGATGTTGAGAACTAGATTCTAAAATGACTTGTTGAAGTTTGCAACAGTTAGGTTGTGACAGAACCAGACTTCTCACGAGAAAATTGTTCTGTTGACTTATTCTAGATTTTTTCTATAACGCCCTGCTTTACATACTATTTTCTAAGTCATATAAGCATTTGTAAAATATTTTTCCAAGTTTTTACTGGGATATAGCTCTCTTCAGAGCCTACTGAGCTATAGTAAAATAATAGCTAAAGGTCAGGAAAGAGTTGTTTTCTAGATAGTGCCCAACAAATAGCAGGTGTTCAGTAAATTTTTATTGATGACACAAAGGACTAGAAATAATGAAGTACCAGAAATTATAAATAAGTGATTTTATTACTACTACATATCTAATGAAGTAAGTATGTAAAGGGAAAACTGATATTGATAAAGACCAAAAGTATGAAGTATCATAGTTAAAATCCAATGGTAAATCTTCAGTGAGGATACTGACTGTATATTAATTGTATGCTATATGTGGGGTTCCTGGCTTATCTAGTATAAGAAGTAATGTGGTTTCAGCTAACCTGCTTCACTTGGACATCAGTTCTTTCATTTTCTAAAGGTAGATTTTAAAAATACTTATCTTCTAGGATTGCAGAGTCTTATATATCCATCCAAAGAGCAAAGGTGAAAAGAAAGACAGAAGGAAGATCTCAGGAGTGGGGCACCTCTGTGACTCAGTCAGTTAAGTGTCAGACTTTGGCTCAGGTCATGATCTCTCATGGGTTTGAGCCCTGCATCAGGCTCTGTGCTGATGGCTCAGAGCCTGGAGCCTGCTTTGGATTGTATGTCTCCCGCTCTCTCTGCCCCTCCCCTGCTCACTCTCTGTCCCTCAATCTCTCTCAGAAATAAATAAACATTTAAAAAAAAAAAAAGAATATCTCAGGTATGTTTATGGGCCAGGCCTAGAATGCCACATGTCACTTCTTCCCACATCTCATTGGTCAGGAATTATCTTATGACCCCATCAGGATGCAAAAGAGGCTAAAACTAATAGAATACAGATTTTATGTGAAAGTGAGGGGATATTATGTAACCTTTGTAACACCCCCCCCCCAAATACCTGCAGCATTTTAGCATAATTGAGAATGACCTCTTGCTCATGTTATTCTCCAATCACTTGGGGCAGGGAAGGATCGGTTCCTTGTCCGTTCGTTCATTCAGGGACATTGGCACCTTCCAGTTAGTAGCTGTCTTCAAGACCTGTGATATGCCAACATTAAAATGCACCAGTAACACCTGGAGGACTCACCAAAGTGGATTGTTGGATCTGCTCCCAGAGTTTCTGATTCGGTAGGTTTGGATTGGGGTCTGAGGATTTTCATGTTTAATAGGCTCCTAGATAATGCTGGTGCTGTGATGTTGTAAGTCTGGGGATAGTGATTTGAGATCCTCTGTGTTTGGCTTTGGTAGCCACTTTCTGTACCCCCAAAGTCTTCTATATCCTTATACCTAGTCACAGCAAAAGACCGAGACCACATGGAAAGTCCTGGGGATGTTTATGGGCCAGGCCTAGAAGTGGTAAAATCATTTCCTCCTACTTTCTGTAACTCAGAAGTTGTCCTACAACCCTTACATCTATGCACAGGGGACTGAAACTCACAGCATGCAAGGAAGGAGGGAAGCACACAAATGATGGTGACTGGTAGTGGTCTTAGTCACCAATGCTGGATACACATCATCTAAATATTGATAATGATAATAATGATTTTTTTAAAATTTTCTCTATTTTATTGTTTAAGTTTATTTATTCTGAGAGAGAGTGCAAGAGGGGCAGAGAGAGAGGGAGACAGAGAGAATCCCAAGCAGGCTCCGCACTGTCAGCGCAGAGCCCGATGTGGGGCTCGAACCCATGAGACCATGAGATCATGACCTGAGCTGAAATCAAGAGTCAGACACTTAAGTGCCTGAGCCACCCAGGTGCCCCGATAATAAAGATTTATTAAGATTTCTTTCACTATTGATATAATCAGAGAGGAAATCTCAGTTAAAGAGCTACTTCGCCATCACTAGAATTCCTTTATCACCTATTAGGCAAGAGGATAATGAACGAGAAATGTCACTGACTCCCTCAGGACGCCCATGGATAACACGGTAAACTGTGATGTTAACGCTTGTCCATTTTAAAATATTCTTCGAACTGAAAACATTTTTGAAAGAAAGGTAAAGAAATTGCCCTTTTCGTAAGTGTCGGTGAGGAAATAGACCAACTCAAATTCAGTAGTTTTCTCAAGTGCCTTTCATGACAGAGAGAGCCATGTGTGAAATTAAACAGCATGTGTCACTTTGTTGAGGTTTTTCTGTGGGTTGTGTTTTTCTAAGGGTAAACTGAGCAATTCCAACAAAGTTTTCACGGCACCATTTATAACTTTTCCTATATTTATTTACTCGGAAATATATTATTCTTCATGTCACAGTGCCAAGAAATCTGGTTAGTAAAAATGCCAGATTCTTTTATTTGATTTTATTTGATTTCATTAGGGACCATCAGCCTAGCTGCTTAAGTGCCCGACTACCGTTTGCAGTTAAACATTCATTAAGGAATCCCCAGTGGGTTCATTTGTTTCACTGAGGTCCAATTACAGTGCCACAAAAGCAGTTTTTGGAGCAATTAGCTGATTTTTCCTGTTTATGTTCTGTCTCTTTAGGAAGAGGGCTAGCTTGTGGAGGTCAGATTTTTAATTAGGCACGATTTAGGGCCAATAAGAAAACTGATAATTTACTAAATGGCTGTGGTGGACTCAAGAGCTCAAAGCAGAGGTAAATAACGCAACAGGGACCCCAGGACTCTGTTTTCCTGGTGTGCACGGCTCGGAGCCCTCCGACGCGAGGAATAGATTATGCGTTAAATGGTTGTCATTGATGCTAATGGGCCACGCAGGGCACCAGTGTTTTAACCTCAGGTGCCACCAGGGTTCGTTATCCACAGTGGTTTTGTTCCTGGTAGTATGTCAGGAATAAGAGGGATTCGCTTGTGTTTTGTTTCCTCCAAGTTGGTCTGAGAAAGAGACATTTGGTAACACAGTGCAGGAGTGTACAATTACCAAAACGAGGGCATCTACCAAACAACCCTCAATTGACTAATTGTAAGATTAACATCCTAAGTGTTACATGGGCCGAATTACGTCTCCTCCAAAATTTGTATGTTAGAGTTCTAACCCGAGGATGTGACTGCATTTGGAAACAGGGTATTTAAAGAAATAATTAGGGTTGATGAGGTCATTTGGGTGGGCCCTCATCCAATATGACTGGTGTCCTTATACAAAGGAGATTAGGACACAGGTACACATACAAGGAAGACAATGCGAGGGCACATGGGGAGAAGATGGCATCTATAGGGCCACGAGAGAGTCCTCGAGAAACCAACCCTTCTGACAGCTCGATCTTGGCCTTCTAGCGTCCTGGGCTGTGAGGAAATCAATTTCTGTTGTTGAATCCGTGGGTGTGGGGTACTTTGTCACAGCAGGGCTAGCGTCCTAATACATAGACCTACTGGATGCATTTGAATACTCATATTTAGGCAATAGACATGTATGATTCCATGAATCCCCATTAATTATCCCAAGTCTACGGCATCCCAGCACAACGCCAAAACAAGGTGAAAGGATTTGGATTCCAGGTGACGGCATCCAGTCATCTAAGCAAGAACAAGAGAGCGTTCTCCCAATGACAAGTCCCTGTACAAGGGCTATTTCTGGGATTGAAAGCAAAGCAATAATATATTTAGAAAAAGGTCCTGCAAACTGTGAGGGCTTCAGCTCCAAACTATGCAGAAGAAACACATTTTTGGAAATTTAAGGAGGAAAAAGGGGATTAAAAAGACAATTGGGAGATTTAGACAGGCATGAACGGGTAAGAAGCCACCTATTGTTAAACAGAAACATTTTTTAATGTTTATTAATTTTTGAGAGAGGGAGAGAGGCAGAGCGTGAGTGGGGGAAGGTCAGAGAGAGAGAGGGAGACACAGAATCCGAAGCAGGCTCCAGGCACTGAGCTGTCAGCACAGATCCCAATGCAGGGCTCGAACTCACAGACTGTCAGACACTTAACTGACTGAGCCACCCAAGTGCCCCAAATAGAAACATTTTTTAAAATGAAATAAGAGGGGCGACTGGGTGGCTCAGTCTTAACCAGGTTAAGCATCTGACTTTGGCTCAGGTCATGATCTCACAGTCCATGAGTTCAAGCCCTGTGTCCGACTCTGTGCTCACAGCTCAGAGCCTGGAGCTGCTTTGGATTCTGTGTCTCCCTTCTTCTCTGCTCCTCCCCGCCGCACGCTCTGTCTCTCTCCTCAAAAATCAATAAACATTAAAAAAAAAAAGAAAGAATAGAAACAGTAAGTGCTACTGGTGATATACCTATTAAGTTAGTGTTAAGGCTACAATGCAACCCACTTTTATTCACCAAAACCTTCCCTGTTCTCTGACTTCAAGAAGATGGCTTGCAAATTTGCTTTACTTTATTGAGATCATACGCTTTATAGGGGACTCTTTTTCAATGTCTGGATATTTATCAAAATGACTGCCGGATTGAAAATTTGGAATTTTTGATTCCAACATCTCAACCCACGTCTCCCCAGAGAGAGTGACTGTACTTCGGCCTTCTCCTCTTGCCCAGGGTTCATCACAGACTGAACAGAAAAAATGCAAAGCGCGCCACCCCTACCACACCCTGGCATCACCTCCCTTTTTACTTACCAATATTCAGCTCCTTTCCTTTTTTTTCTTTTTTTTTTTAACCATGCTCCATTCCCAAAGTGGGGCTTGAACTCATGACCCTGAGATTGAGAGTTACGTGCTCTACTGACTGAGCCACCCGAGCACCCTCCAGCTCCTTTTTATTGCTAACACCAGAACGTGTGACATAATTGCTGAATACCAGCACTAAAATCCACACAGAGGAAGAGCTGGCCCACAGCAGTGAATCCCGTGTGCTGAAATTCAACTCGGATGGTCTACATGAGTTTTAGGAAGAAGGTGTGTTTGTCTGTATGTGTCTCTCTCTTGATTCTTTTTTTTTTAAATATTTATTTATATTTGGGGGGGGGCGGGGGCAGAGAGAGAGGGAGACAGAGGATCCGAAGTGAGCTCTGACTGACAGCACTGACAGCAGAGAGCCCATTGAGGGGCTCGAACTCAGGAACCCTATGAGATCGTAGCCTGAACCACAGTCAGGCACTTGACCAACTGAGCCACCCAGGCTCTCTTGATTCTCTTGATTCTTAACAGACAAAAATGTTAAAGTATTTTGGTTATTCCTTCATCTTGCACATAAAATCAGTTTTTGCTAAATAGTTTCTTTAAGAAAAGGATTTCATCCTGTATCCTCAGGACAGAGTCATTTCATGGACTCTCTCCATTTTCCCGTACAACCATCCTGCAGACTGAGGTGTGATCAACTTCTCCCACAAGGAATTAGGGGAATTGAAGGGGGAATTAGGGGATGGAGTAATTATCCAACTGGCTCAGAGGGAACAACAACAAAGAAGAAAACAGAAGGCATTTACCTATTTAACTCATTTCTTGTATTAATGAATTTTAACAAGTGTCTTGACGACCTGTTACATCTTTTAAAAAATAGGTGAAAAAGCATAGAAAAGTCTTGAGAAAAGGGGGATATTCAACACTTTAAATTGGTTTACCTGCTTATGGCAAAGAATAGATTTACACTGGATCTAATTCTCTCACCACGTGACTATTGAAACTAAAGGGAAAATGCCAAGGATATTTGGAAAGATAACACACACTTACAGCAGTGTTAGAAACTCAGTAAATACTTATGGATTGATTGAAATTGCTCTAGCAGAAAAGAAAACCCCATCTGGATGAGAATATTTTGATATAAAGCTAGGAAATGGAGTTACTACTTTGGGGTAGTGTAGGCCAAAAGGACCTTTTGAGGCTTGCTAAATTGTCATGTATGAAACAATCCACAATGACTAATTTTCTCCCTTCCTTCCTTCCTTCCTTCCTTCCTTCCTTTCTTCTTTCTTTCTTTCTTTCTTTCTTTCTTTCTTTCTTTCTTTCTGTTAATTCTTTCTGTGCCATTTTTCGGAGTACTTTTTCTGTTCATGTTTCCCTCTTAAGGAATCCACCCCATCCTATGAATTTGCAATTCATGATTAAGAAAAATGTATTCAAAGTGTATCTAAATGAAGAGAAGCCTCATTTTAAATAAAGTTGCAAAATAGTCTCTCATAATAATCTGCTTAAACCTTAGTATGTCATCTTTTCTTGACATCACTTTGGGGTGTTCATAAGACTTTCTGATATGTCTCTTGGTTCTTCTAAAAGAATTTTGTAATGTTTATTTTTGAGAGAGAGAACGCACACAAAAGCGTAGCAGGGGAGGGGCAGAGAAGGAGGGGGCAGAGGATCCAAAGCAGGCTCCCTGCTGACAACAGAGAGCCCAATCCTGGACTCAAACCCACAACCCTGAGATCATGACCTGAACTGAAACCAAGAGACGGATGCTTAACTGACTGAGCCACACAAGTGCCCCAATTTGTTTCTTGGTTCTTAGTTGTTTTCTGTTTGTTTGTTTGTTTGTTTGTTTGTTTTCTGGGAGGATTCCAGTTTATACCCATTGACCTACCTTTGTTATGAACAATACCATCGTTGATTTGCAAATCGATAGCTGTTTACACAATAAATCATAAGCTGACTATGTATAGCCAAGTTTCTAGGTAATATCTCTCAGGTCACTAAATTGCCCCTACCTAAGTAGGACTTCCATGGGAAAGCCCGTGAGGACCTGGGTCCAGTGCGGCTATTCTGGTCTGACTGAAAGCGGGAGCCATCATGGGATCTTCCTATTCAAATGAGAAGGGCTGATATATACATTAATTTTGAAACTCGAGTCCTGTGTGACTTGAAATTCTTTCAGGAGGGTAATTAATAATAATCAGTCACTGAAGTAACTTTGTACAAACAATGAGCAGCACTGGATTCCCTATAGACCAAAAATAAACATATGGCTTTCAGAGAACTCAGCTGACAAAGTCAAGGAGAGCGATTCTTCCTAACTCGTATGTAGAATTTGAAACCACAATCCTCCACCTTTGTCTCTTCTGTCCAGCGTTTTCACTTGGATCACTTCCATTATCACAAATACTGGAATTTTAGTGATTTTTTACATCATTTATGAACAAAAGATGCCTTCGATAAATAGTTTTAGTTAACCCTGCTCTTAGAAAGAGGTATAGAAAAGTCACCTACCATTGAACTTTTTCCGCAATCCTTATTTGAAGTATAAATATAAACACATTCAGAAATATTTTACGGGTTTACCCAGTATACAAACAATGCTCTTTTTAATCCTGGATCAATCTGACTTGCTTTATTCCTGTGAGAGACTGTCCAATAAATTATATTTCCCAGTAGTGGCCATTCCTAATGGAAATCTCAATAAACTCTCTTTCAACAAGTGTTTACCTACACTTGAAGTGAAATCTAGGAGGCCATTGGGTCAGAACATGGGCGAAGGCTACTTACTATTATGTAGGAACTGAAACCCACACTTTAATTTCTCATTATTTGGAATCAAACTATACATTTTGAATATATAAAAGTTAGACAAACTAGTATTTTTGCTATTAGGAAAAATAGATTATTTTGCTATTAGACTTTTAATTTGGAATCTCTGTACAGATATCATTAATCTGACAAATTAAATACAAACAGAAAGTTTATCATGTCAAAATAATTTCCTATTACGCTACAGCTTTGCAGCCACCTGTAAGCTAATAATGCAATACAGATTTACGTAGAAAATGATCCTAATCCTTGTGAAAATATTGAAGTCATATATTGAGTTGAATTAGGAAAAGCAAACAGCCTAATGACTTTGTGTTGGTTTAACTTTTTCACTATTGTTTCAGGTCGGATTTCATGTTTGTTTGTTTGGTTGGTTTTTGTTATTATAGGATGAGGAACCCAAAACAGCAAATTACTAATTCTGTTATTTGTATTAGATACCATTGCAAATTTAACATGGTCTTTTTCTTTTGTTCCTTTCTTGTACATTTCCAGTGACCTGTCTCATGTTCAAGAATGAAAGCCATATATTATATTGAAAGCAAATAGAACTTCGCAGTAAAACGTTGGAATTAAAAAAAATAAAATAAAATCACCCAAAGGCCAAAGGATCGTATGCAGGGTGTCTACATGCTAACAAGCAGCCTAGCTGGCTTCCAAGTTTGGGCCAGAGGGAGCGTAAAGCCTGTTCATGTTTCATAGCGCACCTTTGTACCACCAGCCCACAATCTGAAACCCTTCATTTCTACCCAGGTTACTGAATCTACCTCAAGGTGATCCTGGCATCTACTCAGCCTCCTCCATTTCACATACATTTTCTAATTGATTCCAGAATGAACTTAAAAAAAAAAAAAAAAAAAAAAAACAAAAACAAAAAAAACCAAAAAACCGCTAATTGGCTAAATGCTTTATTGGCTTCCCATGTTCTGAGGATAAAACCCAAACTTGGACCTGGCCTGTAAGGCTTTAACTGGCTGGCTTCTCTCTCATGGCACCTTGGCCCCATATCTGGTTTTCATCCACACCTACTGGGTTGCAGTTTCTCCCCTGAACCAGATTTCCCTCTGCTTCGGGACCTTGGCTCTTCCCTCTGACTGGGTTTGAAGCATAGTCACAGTTTTAGCAGGCTTTTGGACTGTCTACCGTGGAATGCTTGAAGGTCCTTTCCCGGATGTTCTATTACTGAACATGTGTGACAGAAAGCTTAAGAAAGAACACTGCTCTCACACTCCCTGGATTAGAAGCCCAGTTCTCTCACTTACTATCCATCTAACCTTCGGATAGTCACTTTGCCTCACTACACCTCAGGTTCAACGTTCGTAAAAGGTGACAGTTAAAGGGGAACCTGAGTGACTGGTTGGTTAATCATCCAACTCTTGATTTTGGCTCAGGTCATGATCTCATGGTCTGTGCGTTCAAGCCCCGCTTCATGCTCTCTGCTGTCAGAATAGAGCCCACTGTAGATCCTCTGTCCCCACCTCTCTCTTCCCCTTCCCTGCTGGTTTTCTCTCTCTCTCTCTCTCTCTCTCTCTCTCTCAAAATAAATAAATAAACTTTAAAAAAAGGTGATAATTAAAGAACTACCCCAAATGTTGTTATGGAGATCAGAAGAGTTAATGGATATAAAGCCCTCACATCATTCCCAGTACAAAGTAAACATTAATTACTATTATTATTATCATCATCCTCGTCATCATAATCATGATTGTTACATTTTGCCCAAGCTACAACCAAAGCACACCCCCCAAGAAAGCTTATATGCCATAAGGAAGGTGCCTATAGTGTCTCATGTATAAACCAGTTCATATCCTAATTCATGCTGACATAGGAAAGAAACAATTTTGAATCCATAGAAGAGGATGAGCGAAATTTTAATTCAAGAAACAAAATTAGCCCTGAATGAGAAATAGTGATAATTTTCCTCATCACCCTTATGTCAGTTTCTCCATTGCATTCGCGAGGCAGGATTAACATGAGACTCATAGGCACACACTATTTCGATATCATCATAAACATCCTTCTTATTATAGCTGTTCGTAATTATCCTCAACAAGTAAACACTGTGTCTTACTGTAGCCCAGCCTGGGTAAGCCATTATTTCTGTTTGGGTGCTCTCTACGTTAATGTTTCCTTATTCTGGGTTTCTTCACCCCAATACAACCCCCAAGAACGGTTTCCAAATGTTCCCTGCTACTTTGGATTGTATTCCTGGAAAATTGAATGCAAGAGTTGAAATGGATTTTTCTTCTAAGAACCCAGGCTTTTATATGGACTGAAGATCCGGTGTAAGTTTTAACAGTGTCAATAGTCTGAACACACTGGGTTGTATGCCGGCCTCACTGCCTTCCATGACTGAGCTAACCATTTAACTAGGTTACACCGATTTCGGAGTGAAACTTTGTTTTCTTGTCAGCCTTTTTAATCTAAGAAGATAGCTTTTGACAGCATCCTTATTTTATTTATTTTCAAAATGCCCTCAAACACCTTCTTCTATTCCAAGTATCTTCTGGTCAGCATCCTTATGCAGCTCCAAGGGAGTGCCTCTTGTTTTTATCTTTCATGGACTATGTGTTTTAACTAATAAGTTTTGTTCTGGGAAATAATTGTTAGCTTTGCAAACACATCATGTGTGTTAAGTGCATGCCACACAATTTTAAAAAGTATATCTAGGCTGTGAATGTAAAACATATGAATAAAAAGTAATGTGAAAGTTTAAAAAAAATTTTTTTTTTAATTTATATATTTATTTTGGGAGACACAGAGACAGAGCCCATGGGGGAGGGGCAGAGAGAGAGGGAAACAGAGAATCCCAGGCAGCTCAGCACTGTCACCGTGGAACCTGATGTGGGGCTCAAACCCAGGAAACCATGAGATCATGACCTGAGTGGAAACCAAGAGTCAGACACTCAACCAACTGAGCCACGCAGGAGCCCCAACAAGTTTGTTAAAACTCAACACAAAGAATAGTCCCTAAAAGTAGCTGTTTTTCTAACAGTGTTGCGACAACTCACGTTCTATTGAAATTCCTTTCAAAGCCCACTGTGCAAGATAATGGAAATTCTTTGAGATTAAGTATAATTTTTTAAAACACATGTAAAAGGCAAAAATAGTAACTAATTTTGGGTAATGAAGTCATTTATATATATAAATTAGATGCATCAATTATACACAATTGATGAAATGATAAAGTTCATGTACTCACCACTAAAATTGCAAATAAAGAGAATTTCAGAATTAGAATAGCAAAAATGGTTTGAACAGTGGCAAAACAGCCTTCCTCAGGGGGAAAATTAAAATAAGTGCCCAGTCATTCCTGAGCTAAGTGTTGTATGTATGAAGATGGTTGGCACACGACCAGTTTAGAATCGACATTGCTCTTTGGATGTACAGATGCCAATACATTTGTTTTATATGTTTCGTGCATATTGGGAATTATAAAGTACAGAGGCAGCACAGTGGAATAGCTACGAACATGGACTCTAGGCTCAGGCAGGTGTGGGACTGTGTTCACATCCACTAATTGCTGGCCCTCTGCCCTTGGGTAAATATTTAACCTCTTTATATCTCACTCTTCTCCCATGTAAAATATGAGTATTTGCTGTGTAGATTATTAAGATAGTGTAACAAATAGCTTAATAAAGTGTGTGGCACAATAATAAATTTCCATTACATTTGTTATTAGTAAGTTATAAAAAATGTTTCTCTCACTTCATATTTATTTATTTCATATCGTCAAGAAGAAAATCATTTCAACACATCTAAAAGTATGGAACCAACGAGTCAGGATAGAAAAATCTAACTCACACGCTAAAAGAATATTTCAGTTGCTGTAGACGGGCTCCGTTATAAATATATGTCATTAGCAAATGGCCTACCCAAAATACTTGAGCACACAGAAAAAACTCAGTGCCGTATAAGCACTCTTTTTAAGTCATCATTTTAGTCTTTGGCATTTTTGATTTTCTTTTTTTATTGGGTTGGATGTTGATTAATTTGGGTTTAATTGGGAGAGGAGAGACAAGATAAAGGTTTTTGTTGGGCAAAGAGTGGGTTAAAAGGAGCCTTTGAAGATGTTCCAAAAGAGTCACCAAGGGAAGACTTACCACTGGTACTATATTCCAGAATGTTTATTTTTCTTTCTCACTGGTTTCAAATGGGTCAGCATTGTCAGGAGAACAAGTCGTAAACAAAGACCTATCTCCGATTACATCGGCTCCTGGGGCCATCAACAAAGTAAACATCAGTCACCCCCTGATAAATACGATGATTATCTGTTATTGGACACTCACAGGCCCGGCCTACCCACCACTGGCACAGCTAATGAATCTACTTATTTCTAATATAAATAAACTGGACAGAGGAAGTGGTCAGCAAAAGCTGAATTTGAAGGTTAAGATGGGGAGATGGTTAATAAAAACGCTCAAGGCTGACATTTCCTTTTTATTGGAAACATGCTTTTCTTGAGAGTGACATGGTCTTATGTCAGGTTTTAAGGTCCTTTTAGGTGTGTGTTCTTTTTTCTAACTGGAAAAAAAAACAATTCCACAAGACAATGTTTAAAGTCTATCATGGTTCCGCTACAGAACTAAATATGAGAAAACATAATTACTTGCATCTTTAGCCACTTGTTACTTAAAAATGGTGATGTTAACAGGACGTATCTCCTCTGAGGAACAGTTTACCAAGATTTGTGAAAAGCCATAAAGTTGCTTATACTCACGGCTCAAGTAATTCTACTTATAGAAATGTAGGTTAAGGAAATAATCAGAAATGTGTTTAAAGATAATTGCCAAAGAGCATCAGGAATGTTTATTTTAATGACTACAAAGTGGAATAATCTAAAGGCTTAAATTATGGCATTTCCATATAATGCAACGTTGTGTTTTCAAAAGCAATAGATGATGAGAGAAAATTCCTATAAATAATGTTAATTGAAAAAATATATGTTACAATGGGCATGATTTATATTCTTTTCTTAATTTTGTTTTTGAGAGTTCTGTTTTTTTTTTATTTTTACTAAATCAAGTTTTTGAAATGTATGAAATTTTATTAACGCACACAGGTATATCAATGCGTTGACAAAAGATTTGCAAGAATAATAAATATGTAATGCTAACATGAGTTCTTTTATAGGGATCCTCTTAAAGGTGACTTTTTGCTTTATGTTTTTCTGTGCTTTCAAGTTTTGTGTAATGAACACATGTCTTGTAAAGTTTCATAGGAAACAGTGTGTGGAAGATCCACCCATCTTTTTTTTTAATATTAAATTTGTTGTCAAATTGGTTTCCATACAACAACCAGGGCTCATCCCAACAGGTGCCCTCCTCAAGGCCCATCACCCACCCACCCCTCCCTCCCACCCCCCATCAACCCTCAGCTTATTCTTAGTTTTTAAGAGTCTCTTATGGTTTGCCTCCCTCCCTCTATGTAACTTTTTTTCCCCCTTTCCCTCCCCCATGGTCTTATGTTAAGTTTCTCAGGATCCACATATGAGTGAAAACGTATGGTATCTGTCTTTCTCTGCCTGACTTATACCTTCCAGTTCCATCCACGTTGCTACAAATGGCCAGATTTCATTCTTTCTCATTGCCAAGTAGTATTCCATTGTGTATATAAACCACAATTTCTTTATCCATTCATCAGTTGATGGACATTTAGGCTCTTTCCATAATTTGGCTATTGTTGAAAGTGCTGCTATAAACATTGGGGTACAAGTGCCCCTATGCATCAGCACTCTTACATCTCTTGGGTAAATTCCTAACTCCTCAGAAAATAAAAAATAGATTTACCCTATGACCCAGCAATAGCACTGCTAGGAATTTATCCACCCATCTTGCTCAAGAAATTCTATACTCAAATGGGAACATAATTCTTGAATCCCAAAACAAGCAGCCTTCCTTAGTTATTCATTTTCATAATCAGATATTTTCTTGGTGTCTAATCTAAATTCTTCACGATGCAGTTTTACATATTTCTTCTCCTTTACTGACATAAATTAACAGCAACTAATCACCATCCAATGTTTAAAACCCCATATATTTGAAGTCCTTCAGCCTTCTCTCTCTTCCTTAGGCTGAGAAGTGACAGTCCCTTTAATCTTTTTCTATTGATCCTCTCCTCGACTCTTTTAATCATTTCTGTTTGACTACCCCAAAACAATTCTGAATTGCAAAATTTGAAAAAATCAGGGAAAGAGGATTTGCAATACTCTGATGCTTAATTAAACCATAAAAGACCCACATTTTCCCTGCATTCTTTTCCTTCCTTCTTTTGAAATAATTCAAATGAAATCAAGGCATGTATAATTTCATATTTCTTTTTTAAATAAATAATATCCCAAATTATTTTTCATAAACAGGAAATTGGAAACGATGCTCTTGTTTTAATTAGGAGTGTATGCATGTTATTAAACCAATTTACAAATATCTCAAAAGCATAAATATTACTACATAGAGTGTTTTCAAAAGATATGGATCCTTACAGTATATTAAATGTAATTTTGAAAATTAATTCACTGTATATATTGAATTCAGTAATTCAAACATTCACTAAGAACACTTTTACCAGGCACTTATATTGAGTAATTATGATTCATAAGGATTAAGGATATATGCATTCCTTCTCATCATCTACTTTTTTCTGTTTAGTTGGGTTTTAATATTTTGCTGTTAATTATCTGTGTTTACTATAAACACTATCTGTGTTTACTATAGCTATACTCCTTCAACCGCTATTTATATCAAAATTGAGTATTAGCCAGTGGCATAAGATATAGAACGCTACTGTGACTGAACTTACATTTAAATAGGCATAATATATAATATATAACATATTATATTTAACACATATGCATTTTAATATATGATCATATGCTATATTATTTATGGTCACACATATCTTATATACATATAATGTATAACAAATATACATATATACATATATCATATGGATACATGCTATATATATTATATAAAATATAGTGTGTGTGTGTATATATATATATATATATATAAATTATTAATTATTTAATATACAGAACTGGTGGTTGCCAGGGGGCAGCTGGGTGTGGGTGATGAGCGAAATAGTTAAAGGGAATTGAGAAGTTCAAATTTCCAGTTATAAAATAAAGGCACCTGGGTAGCTCAGTCGGTTGAGTGTCCAACTTTGGCTCAGGTTGTGATCTCACAATTGGTGAGTTTGAGTCCTGTATCGGGCTCCCTGCTGTCAGCACAGAGCCTGCTTTGGATCTTCTGTCTCTCTCTGTCTTTCTCTGTCCCTCCCTTGTTCACACACTGTCTCAAAAATAAATAAGACATCAAAAAAATAAATAAAATGAGTAAGTCACAGAGATGAAAAGTACAACAAAGGGAACATAGTCAATAATATTGTCACAATATTATATGACAGATGGTGACTGTACCGAGTAATGTATGGAATTGTTGAATCAAAATGTTGTACATTTGAATTCGCTTTTTTTTTTTTTTTTTTTTTTAGTTTTCCACTATTGCCTTATATTTTCCAGAGAGTAATGGACACCTATCAAGTACTTATGCCAATCTGATTCCTTTGCAACTATCAGTATGTGTATTGGGCACATTAATAATAACTTCTTTTCCAAATCTGATCAAACCAAATACTTTTATTACAACTCATTTGATTTTTATAAGTAGTTCTTGTATCTCGTTAAATTCATGCATTAGATCCAGCTAAAAGGGACTTTTTATGCACATGCTTACGATTTTCTCTCTGGTTGTCATTCTACTTGGATATAATTTTCTAACTCAACTCGGTGAAGGAGAGTCCTCGTGCCCCAGATCCCACTTCGTCTTCAGGGCAGTTGTGGGATTAACCTGAGCTGCCAAAGGTTCAAAGGTTAATCTAATTTAGGGAAATGGTTCTTTGTTTCACCCTAACTAAAATTTCAGTCATGCAGTGTAAAATAAGGAGTCCAAACAGCAAGAAATATTGTTTCCGTACATAGAGGGGATGTGTCTAACCTGGCAAATTCTAGTGAATTCCCAACTGATCCACGGTATGAAGAAATGGAAAAGTCTGCTCAGAGATGTTTCCTGAATTAGAGCATGCCAAAGATGCAACTGTCTCTCATATATTGAAAAATCCAAATCTACAATATATCCTGTGTTATATTGTTCTATATACCCTCTTATCCAAGAATTGCAGAACTGCTACATTCAAGTGAAAATAAGAGCTAACATTTTTCTATAATATTTTGCTACGACATTTTTCTTATTTTGCTTTTCAACATCATTTGATCCTACAAGTCCGACAGCTTATTGCATCTTTAGTCACATGTTGGGCTTTGAAGCCAGATCTTTTCAGGCCCAACTCATGAACATTGAGCAAGTTACTTAACTTCCCTGACTCAGTTTCTTATCTTGAAAATCGGAGGGGTGCTAACATCTAACTCACAAGGTTGCAATGTGAGTTAATCAAATAACATGTGTGTCTAACTTTGCAACAAATCTTCGTTCTTTTTTCCTTTTCTTTTGTCTGAATGACCTTCTCGAGGCATTTATTTCCTTCTTTAGTTATTGCCCATTACTATTTACTTTGAAAGGGTGTTTTCCTCAATTGATAATCAATGCATTCACTTTCAAAAAAAGCACAAACCCCTTTAAACGTTAGAATGGAAAACACTTGGGAAATATTTCTCTTTCTTATTTAAGATATTTGTTCTCAGAATGATTGGGATTGAGACTCTTATTTATTATTTACTCTATGTAATGTGGTGATTAAGAATGCCATTTTCATTTCCTTTTTAGGTACAGAGTAAGTGACACGGATTTTAAAAATTTCAAAATTTTCAACTATAGTATTTTTGTGGGAAATGCCTCAAAAAGGAATCCTACTCTATTAGATATTGTATCTATATCATATAAAATATAGAGCAGAAAACCTAAGAAAAGTTGTTCGGGGCGTGAGGGTCAGGCAAGTTGAAAGAGTATTATTTTACTGAATCTGTCCCATATTTTTTTTAACATTTTCACAAATTATTTGTACAAGACAAAGAAAATACCTTGCTGTCTCCAATCATTGCACAATCAGCTCTCCATAAATTTGACCTCTTCGCAAAAATGGAGCTTGATATAAACTGCAGGAAAGAACACTATTTTATAACAGCCTTCTGTGAAATTTGATTCTGAATATGTCCTTTCAAGTTTTACATGGATTCATACATTTAACGTTAAACAGTCTTATTCACATTGCACGGGTAGGAATATTCCATTCTATTCGATCATTATCCATTGTTACGTAAGTAACAGCAACACAACTTTGTCTCTACGTAGAGGATATAAAATAAACATAAAACGGCTGGACAACTATACTATTGCTGTGGGTTCCGGTTTTGTAGTGCTGAGAGATTTTTTCCCACTGACCCCAAAGTCAGTCTCAAGCAATCATTTAAGGATATGATTAGAGAAAATGCATGTTCCAATATATGAAAGGAGGAAATCATAGTACCCTGAAATAAGTGTGTTTTGACTGAAAGTAGAAATAATTACAGGTCCAGTATGGAAGCTATAAGAGAGTAGAGGTAAATCCTCACCCTCCGAGGACTATATTCTACCTTGAATCCTAAGGTGGGAACAGGAACCAAAATTACACTTAGATATTTTTCATTTAACTCTTGGCCCATTTCATTTTCTTTAAATACATTGCATAGATACACACAGTCCTGATCTTTCCGAGTTGCCATCACCTTCTAGGCAAGATGTTTACTTCTTCTGCTCTTTTGCCTCCTCGATTTCTGGATCCTTCCCTTGAAATCTGATGATTACCAACCAAGAAATTGGCTATATCTGGTTCCAGACACTGACCAGGCTCTCTTTTTGATTCTCTAAAACTTAAATCCATTTGGCAAGTTATTGTACTGATTCTTAGAAAATCCTTTTGAGGTAAATATTGCTAATTATTTTACAGATACAATGAAAAGGGCAGAAGAACTATATTTGTTTGGCCATAGCAGTTGAACAGTAAAACAGAAAGATATTCTTGTCTCAATTAGCTTCAAATTAGCCAATTTCTTAACTAGTCTAGCAATTTAGCTTTTACCGTTTCTTATATAAAAGTTACTTTCTCCTTTAAAAAGCAGCATAAAACATACATAAGATAATATAAAAGTCACAACTCAATTAGTTACACCATTTTAAAAGAACTAAATCAATTTCATTAGATTATGGGAAGAAAAAGCATTCTTACTTTTGCCTGAAATTGTTAAACAGCATGCGTTTATAATCTTTGGCCTGTAACTGAAAGAATATAGTTTTAATTTGCATTTAAATAAAGCAAATCTCCCATTGCAAAGAATTTTCTTTTATTAGTTCCCATAAACAAGATGGCATTAAAGTGCATAGCCTACTTAAAGAGGGATAGGAGGATAAATCAGAGGGATAAACAAGGCAATATCATGAAGAAAAGGAAAGTCACCCTACACATACTTAAATAGTTAACATTCTGAATTCTTGCTATCAATTAAAAAATATTCAAACCTAAGGGATTTCTACTATACGTTTAGGTGAAACACAATACTGTCCTAATTGACACTTAATTTATTAGCTGTTAATAAATACCTCGTCTCCTATGCTAGTTTTTATTTTATTTTTATATTAATTAAGTATATGCTAACCATCTACTCTATAACTAGCTTTTAATGCATTTTATTCATGTCTATTAATCTCCGTAACCTTATAAACCACCAATGGAGTAAGAATGACAGATGCTATTGGCAATGTTTTACCCATGAGGCAAGTGGGTGCCGATGTTTTGCCCAAGTTCATGGAACTAGCTCAAGAAAAACACAAGGACTGCTGGTCCATATGTTAGTGCTATTCCCCATCCATCAAATGTGACCATTTCCCAACTATAGGAAACTTTAATTCATTTGTTTATTCTTTCACTCATCTTTAGTGTCTATTATTTTGGGGAACGTTTATCTCCTATTTCTGCTACAGATGATATCCTTTCCATCTGGATTTTCTGTACTGCTGAGAGAGAGGTTTGGAGAATATTTTTGTTCCCCATATAGCTGTGTAGGCAAACTAACCCCAGATGCCAGCAGGAAGTAAATTGACCTTCTCAGTGATGATTATTCACTTTAAACCAATTAACTAACAAGAAATTCCATAATTTGTAACCCCTGGACTTTCTATGTATTCACATAGTACAAGTTTTAAGACAAGTTTCCATGACCAAAGACCTCCAAAAGGAAAGAACCACTAGAGAATATTCAGAACATATTTTTTATATCAAATAAACATTGGGAAAAATAAAGATGTCATTTTAGCTAGTTTTCCTTCAAATAGTCAATTATATAGTATACCACTCATTTTTCTAAACTCAGGTACTTAAAAAAATTGTAATCTGTTAGACCACAAGCATATTTTCTTGTTTATGATTATTATACTTGTCTCTCTCCAACCTTCTCTCATCTCTCTCTTACTGTCTGTACTCTCTCTATCTCTTTCTGTCTTTCCTTTCTGTGACTTTTTCTTATATTTTCTCAAATGATCAAAAAATACCTACGGAATAAGAAAAACATTAATGTATTATTAACCATTCATAATCATTAATCAAACATATGCTTGATCAAAATGCATTTGATCATTTACTCAACAAATATTTATGGATAACAATGATTAAAAAAGATAGCTCACGTTCTTAACTGAACCTTCAGTGAGTTACTTTAATCCTCTTAAGACTCAGATAATAAACTCTCTTATCTCAGAGGACAATTATGAGTATTTCTGAGTAAGATTTAACGTTGAGAGGTTTAATGTAAGGTAGCACATTGTAGCGACATATTGTAGCAGCATATTTTAGCTTACTGTAAGCTCTTAATAAACTCTAGTTACTTCTGAGTATTCACGATGTACCAGCAATGAGAATATAAGAATGAATTAACAACAACAACAAAACCTTGGTAGAGATATCTGGTGTTAAAAAGAAGTTTGACTTGGGGTGCCTGGGTGGCTCAGTGGGTTAAGAGTTTGACTCCGGCTCAGGTCATCATCTCCCGGTTCGTGGGGTTGAGCCCCTCGTCTGGCTCTGTGCTGACAGCCTGGAGCCTGCTTTGGATTTTGTGTCTCCCTCTCTCCCTGTCCTTCCTTTGCTCATACTCTCTCTCTCTCTCTCTCCCAAAAAGAAATCAACATTTAAAAAAGAAATTTGGCTTGAATGATGCAGACAATTTTCTCATTTCTGTCATTTATTTATTATTTTTTCTCTTTGAACTTTTATTTAGATTCTAGTTAGTTAACATATAATGGGGCACCTGGGTGGCTCAGTTAGTTAAGCATCTGACATCAGCTCAGGTCATGATCTCACAGCTCGTGAGTTCGAGCCCTGCGTCGGGCCCTGTGCTGACAGCTCAGAGCCTGGAGCCTGCTTCCAATTCTGTGTCTGCCTCTTTCTCTGCCCCCTGCCCTGCTCACACTCTGTCTCTGTCTCTCAAAAAGTGAATAAACGTTAACAACAACAACGAAAATTTAGTTAACATATATTGCAATATTGATTTCAGGAGTAGAATTCAGTGATTCTTCACTTACATATGCACCGGGTAATTTTAAATTGTAAATGTAAGCCAAAATACCTTAAAAATGGACAAATATATATAATAAAGGGCTTTATCTAATAATGTTTTTCAGATTATTAACTGAAATAAAAAATTAATTATCTAGGTGTTTGGAATATTGCAAATACTAGTTGTTATTTTTGTAACCATTATAAATATTTTTCAAGCAAAAAGAAATATTTCACAAAATGAATTGACATTAAAGTCATAAGCACATTTCCATGATAACCATAGGCTTCAATTTACTGGTCTGATGGCCTGGACTCTTTGCTAATAAGGATATCTCAGGTATAGGTAGTTTGGTTCACCATAGCCCAGTTTGCTATTCCATAATGATTAACAATAGCCCAGATCATGGCCAAGATGCAAATGAAAATGAGACCAGAGGCTTCTCTCCCGAGTAAGTTGGATAAGCAATGAGTATTCTACTGTTAAACCCAAGTGAAAGTCATTTTTTTTTAACGTGTATTTTTGAAGGAGAGAGAGACAGAGCCTGAACAGGGGAGGGGCAGGGAGAGAGGGAGACACAGAATCCGAAGCAGGCTCCAAGCTCTGAGCCGTCAGCACAGAGCCCGACGCGCGGTTCAAAGTCAAGGACTGTGAGATCATGACCTGGGCTGAAGTTGAACGCTTAACCGACTGAGCCACTCAGGTGCCCCGAAAGTCACTTCAATTCAATGCAACACACATCACTTAAGAGCTTACAGTAAGCCAAGCATTGCGATAAAAACAAAAGATTCAAACACAAATAAGCTCTGGTCTTTTCACTTGAGGGTTTATGCTCATTTGGGAGACATACAGATGAACAGATAATCATACTGTGTTGTAGATGGTTTGATGAAGACCCACACAGTCTGCTGTGTAGAAAAACGTAGAAGATGGGTACACAGCCTAGCTAGAAGTGTGTGGTAGAGAGATGCATGTGTGTGGAGGCAGCAGGTTGGGTACCAGGCAAAATATTCTAGGGAACTTAAAACTATTATTGAGTAACATCTTAGGCATGTACTTTTCTATTTACAGAAAATAAGATGACAGTGTTCATATACTAGTAATTGTCAAACATCTTTGTTCTCTTCCAGTACACTTTCCCAGTATTTGAATTTTCTATAGGAAATGCTTGTAAATTTACAGAATTTCATGAGTACCACAAGGGGCACCACCAAAAAATCAAGAGAAACTTCATAGTCTACGTTGGTAGCTGCACAAATACATAATAGTGTAGTGCTCTTTGTTTATGGTGGAATGTCCGTGAAGTAAGCCCACACGTAGGGAAATATATTAGATTTTCCTGACCACATAGCACAACAGCATGGAAAAGTTAACAACATATTTAAGCGAACATGTGTCAATGTATACCTAGAGTAGAAAATAAGTAAAACCAGAAGATATCAGCGTAATATACCAGTGCCTATCCTTGTGAAAAAGCAACTTCATTAAAGATAGTAATTTTTTATTTGTTACAATTAACTCATTTCATTACCGTTGTGTCTTTTTTTTTTTTCCTCAAGGAGGTCACTGTCCATTGGGAGAAGCACTGAATGAACACACATATACACAAAAGCACGAAGGGGGTGGTAGGAGAAGAATCTAAGAGCCATCTATTTCGTACCCTTCATATATCGAGAAGGGAACATTAGAGGGCACCTTTCTTGTCTAAAGAATAATCTGTGCCTTTAATTTCTCCACCTTAGGTTGTTGGCTTCTGTTACCTGGCTTGCTGGCCCCTGGGTCTGACCTTGTTTGATTATGCCCGGCTTGCATCAAGGAGTCTGCTGATGTTCTATTATGTTCTATTAACATCTTCAGTACTAGGGAAAAAACAAATCTACATAAGGTGATATCAGGTAATCACAGTATTACAGGACGTGGACAAGTACAGCATGGTGTTCAATTCCCATCTTTCAACACTGCTTGTTGACTGTAGACAACAACCACAAATTACCACAGGCGGTCTTCAAAATATAGACTGTATAGAGGTGGGCGTATTGCTTGTACTACTTTTAAAGATACCTCTGTGTCTAAATATTAGGTTGTTCCTTTAAAAATTCTATTTGCTTTATGCAAGTAGCTGCTACAAGTTCCAACAATAGATTTTGCCTCTTAAATACATAGGTGTCTGTATAGTGTTTAAATCAGTTGTAGGGATTTAAAAACTGGTAATCCTCCGAAAAGGACACTTGGCTCAAATTAACAGGAAGAGAATTTTTGCTGAAATAGATGAACACTTAGCCCTAAAATGGCCCCCAAATCTCATTGATATGATAAGCAAGTATAGAATACTAGTTTCATTGATTAAGGGTTGACCATAGCAAAGCAATTTCGTTCTGCGAATTGGTTTGGCACTCATTTATATGACTGATTTTTCTCACTTAAAAAAAAAACAATAAATAAATGAGATATATTTTAACTGGCCAAAGCACCTAGAAATCCCAACACTTGGAATCTAGGTATTTCCAAGCATTGAACATTTCCATCATCTCTGCTTTTGTGTGGACAGTGGTTGTCAAAATTAATTGACTTCTCTTGAGTCACCAAGGACAAAGGAGTGCCCTCTTAGAAAATGGGAACAAAAGAAAATGGTAACCACTTGGGTGACCCGAGGTAGTGCATGTGATGAAATGGGTAAGGAGAGCAGTCAGCGAACAAGAGAAAAGGTGTTTGATTCCTGACCTGGATGACCCCGATGTCAGGAAACAATTAAAGGAGCTTCTTCTGCCAAAGTTTTCTTAATACCAATTATCCCAACATTTTTTATTTCTCACAACTTTCCTGCCCCCACCTTTTAATACAACAAGGCTAAGTGACTTTTTTCATAAAAACTGAAAAGATGAACAATTTTAACATGGAGACAATGTTTAAAAAACTAGCTTTAAAAACATATTTTTATGACTCCTTTTTACACTTGCACATGGTAAGTTTTGGGTTAAAAATAAAGACTTATTGCAGGATTAATTAGGCCTGATATTTTTTTTTTCTTTTTCGTTTACTTATTTTGACCACTTTCCTCACTAAAATGTAAGCTTGATAAAATTTCAGACAGAACAGCACCTCGTTCCCAGGAAGAGTGCCAATAAATTTGTTAAATACATGTGAGTGAAAAAAATGAATGAATAAATTGTTTAATTAATCCTGAATTTTGAAACATATCCTCATTTTTCATGGTAACGTATTTTGCATTTCTACCCACAGAATACAGAAGGCACTAATGCACTGATGTCAGATTTCCTTTCTAGAATACATTGTAAATGTTCTGCAACATTCTTAATGGTGTATTACAGTTAGGAAGATATTGAAAAGAGTTATGATCATAAACAAGCATTTTGGTTGTTAAATAGAGATAGAGATGTGATTTGCATCTTTTATGCTTCTCAAAATGCAAATGCTCTTGCATTTATGAGGCATCCAGAGAAATTAATGCAAAATCTTCAAGAGCTTGATTATTTCTTAAAAGATTCAGGGGGCGCCTGGGTGGCGCAGTCGGTTAAGCGTCCGACTTCAGCCAGGTCACGATCTCGCGGTCCGTGAGTTCGAGCCCCGCGTCAGGCTCTGGGCTGATGGCTCGGAGCCTGGAGCCTGTTTCCGATTCTGTGTCTCCCTCTCTCTCTGCCCCTCCCCCGTTCATGCTCTGTCTCTCTCTGTCCCAGAAATAAATAAAAAACGTTGAAAAAAAAAAAAAAAAGATTCAGGTAATTGAAGTATTAAACTAATTGTGCAAATAAAACTATTCAAAGTAGCAAGATTTGTTATTTATAGTAGAGGTAAACAAAGGCTACTGGTTAGGTTCATCTTCTTTATTCCCTAAGTTCATCTCTTACCTCTTCCCGATTTTAGTGGGCAATTGCTTATAAGGCACAACTTTTCTCTTTTCTTGGGTATAGCCTGAGGCATCATGTCCAAAAATCATTCAGAATATCAGCTTGGATTTCAGAAAACACATCCGTGTATTGTCTGAAGAGCACTTTATAAGGGAAGATGGAAAATATAATGGCCCAAATGCACAGAAACTATGATTCTATGTGTGGTTCTAGAGCCAATTATAAATCAATGGCGGATAAAGTCCAAACATCATCATCACCCTTACTTCCCACTCTTCCACTTCTCCTTAATTGGGTACTAGGGTGAGAAGAATAAGCTGTTGACCCAATAGTTCACAATGTACTAATGAAGCAAACTCAGGAGGAAGCCTTGGGTGATCCCGTGGTGCTAAACAAGGGAACCATCTTGGAGACCATGAGGGCTAGGATAAAGGAGTAGCTTTTCCAGATGGTGGCTCAAGGAGAGGGAAAAAGTAGGACCTAAGACAGACAATTAGCAGTGGGCATGTGAGCTTTGCTAGGCCTGCCTATCAAAGAAAAATTCCCACTTCTACAACCATGAGGATACACACTTAAAAGGTGCTTCTGCTGTTCATTGTCCCTAGATGTCACTTGCATGGAACTGACATGTGTGGAGGGTCCATACTCTGTACAACCCTATCTATTTACTCTCTGCTTGGAAATGGTCCTACCTGGGACATCTGATATGCAGGTTTCCAATTCCAAAAACTGACACTGAAACTTTTCTTGCAGATCCCTGCAAATTACCATGAAGGAAAGTAAGATTTTTTGGACATAACTTTTAAACCCTATTCAGATGTTTGGCTTGGTGGTTCTTAACCAGATTCCACTTCACAATTTCTGTGTGGGGTTTATAAACATAGCCATCCCTGAAATTTCTGGCTTCGTGAGTTTGGGAATGGATCTAATGGATGGTCACACATGGTTGAGAAATACTGTTTTAGGATCACACAAAATACCACTAAACAAAAATCCATCTCACAGAAATGATGACTAATATTTTAAGAGGAGATCTAGTGAAATAAATAGGATGATGGTGAACAGAAAGAGTTTCATTTACATAACGAATTTATAATGATATTGTTATCCACAATAACAATATCCCTACCATATATTGAGTACCCACTAAGTGTTAAAAACCAAGGGTAGTCCTAAGCACCTAATCTCATTTAAATGGTTTGGTGAGGGGCGTCTGGGTGGCTCAGGTCATGATCTCACAGTGCGTGAGTTTGAGCCTTGCATCAGGCTCTGTGCTGACAGCTCAGACCCTGGAGCCTCCTTCAGATTCTGTGTCTCCCTCTCTCTCTGCCCCTCCCCCACTCATGTTCTGTCTCTCTCTTTCTCTCTCTCTCTCTTTCTATCAAAAATAAATAAACATTAAAAAAAATTAAATGCTTCGGTGATAGGAAGGAGTATTATCTCTATGTCATATAGGAAGAGGTTAAATGACTTGGCTAGGGGGAAAAAAAATCTAGCAACTAATGAAAATAGATTCAAGGGCAAGTTTGATCCTCTTTCCTTACTCTTTTCTCTTTCCTTACATACCCTCCCAGTGTCTTTCTGCAGAGAGGAACAAAGTCAATACAGGACAGTGTCATACCAAGGACATATACCCGACCCATGAACTTAAGCTCTAGTTAAGAGACAAGTGATACATTAATTATAGGTATACATACAGTGGCCATGTTTTCTCAACCAAAAATTGTGTCACGTTTACTAAAAATAAGACAGAATTATTTTATTTTATTTTATTTTGTTTTGTTTTATTATTTCATTTCATTTTACTTTATTTTATTTCAATTTATTTCATTTTATTTTCTTATAGAAGGTGAGTTTTTGTTATGAAAAAGCAGCATTACCTAAGGATGTCACATGCTGGTTTCTTTTTAATAAAATGATAAAACAAATTTCTTAAATAATTTACCAAAGGCAGAAATCGCTACCGAACAGTGCTTCCCCTCCTTGCACATCCACAGTACCTGGCCCTGAATGTAATCAGGTACCTGTGAGCCTAGAGTCTTAGGGCCTGGAAATATCTCCCATCCCTTCTTTGCAGGGCTCTGGTGGCAGAAGCAGGGACAGGAGCTGGGCTCTCTAGAGCCTGGGCACTGGCGACACAGGGAATGATTCCTCGAAGACCCCACTCCTGGGTGCAGAGCTCAGAGCTCCCCAGTATCTTCTCATGCCTTTGTTTCATGTAGCAAAGGAGGCAGCCAGAAAGCTAAAGTGTTGGATGAATTTTGAAGCCCAAGAGGGGAGGAGAGTGGACCATTGCCCCCATTTCCCTCCCCAAATTACTCTCAGGGTGCATCAGGCGGTCACCGCAGGACCAGATGTGCCTGCAGCAGGAGAAGAGGGCCCCTGAGCAGTCTCCACCTGGGCCCTTGTTAGCAGTGGTCAAGGGCACGGCCAACTCCCAGGGGCTTCCTCAGGAACTCGCTGGGATGCACTGATCCTGAGGTGATGACACGGTGGTCAAATGTGGCTTGCTTCCTGCAATATAGAGCTTCCTTCCTGGCCCTGACTGTGCTCAAAGCAAGGGACGTGGGGACACCACCACCCCAAAATGAGGAGGTGGGAGACAGCTCCCCGGTATGCTCAATTAATGACAGAATCAGTGAAGTCAGAAGCTCCAGCTCCAGGCAGGAAAGACTTGTACACTTCCTACGCTGCTGGGCCCATGGGCTCTGTGGGTTTTTCCAGAAAAGGACTCCATTCTCGCACGTTCATACATGAGGAGGAGGAGGGGGGAGAAGGACCCCCAAAAGATGTTTGGGAGGAGGGCATTACCTGAAGGCACAGTCCTCAGTCGTAAATGCCACTCTCTTTGGTCACAGTGGCCTTGGCTAGCTCTTGTGACAGTGTGCAGAGAGGCTGAATTCCAGCTCCCAGAGGCTCTAGGTCACTGTCAGATTCACTGAGGGAGAAGAGGGGCTCAGTGAGGAGGAGGGGCTCCGGAAAGCCTCCCTCCTGGACCATCGCAGTGGGTAGTCATGTGGGCCCATCTGGGCAGAGAGGAGACACTCCCTCTCCCCTCCCACAGGTCCAGGGTTGAGGGGCAGGGACAGCTCCAGACAGCCAGGTGCAATTGCCACTCAGGCTGTGAGCTGGGGCGGGGGGTGGGGGGGGCTCCTGCTCGTCCATGCGCCTCTTCTCCTCCTCCTGACTTTCGCCTGGGTTTCCACCAGCCTCTTGGTGCCACTTTGGCAGGACTCCTGGATTCTCGGGGACATGGCACCCAAGGTGTTTTTGGCTGAGTGAACCACATAGCCTGGAGACCCTACTGCCCTGGCTCTGGGGTTTCCAGGCCTTTCCAGGAGGTCCTGCCGGGTGGTTGAGGCTGACTGCTCTCAAGGGGCAGCCTTCTCTGGAACTGTCTGCCCTGGAGGTCTCCAGGTGGCTGGTGGAAGGCTGTGGAACTGCATTCTCTTCCAGCTGTTCCTGGTCTTGGAGTGATCTCTGGAGCACGGAGGCCCCCACTCCCGTGCATCTTGAAGCCATCTGCTTGGTTTAGAGTCTGTTCAGCCCACCAGACCCCAAGAGCCTCTCAGCCACTCAGCACAGCCGCTCAGGGCCCACCCTATGCAGGACAGAATATTTTTAATCAGATGATTGCGAACGTTTAGGGCACGCGGTCAGCAGAAATAAGCATATGACAAATGGCACGTGGGAGGAAGAGACTCAAGATAGAAGGGGGACCAGTAGATAAAAAGAACATTCTAAGCCGATGGTCAGTCAGGTTTATGGGATAGATGGGAGGCAGGTTGACTTGAAATATCTTAACATCTTACAGTCTCCCAGTACTCTGTAGCCAGGCCTAAAGCCAGCAAAAGGTAATGTTTTTGTTTTTTGTTTTTCTTGCAAGTCCTTAAAAATATTTTTCACATAAGATTATCTGAGAACATTTAAAGAGGCGAACTATAACTCAGATACCTTGAGTTTACATGGTTTGAAAATCTAAACAAGACAAGGAGGACTATGCTGAAATTATATTGCTTTAAAATGATGAAAGGCATTTTATACAAAACAGCGCTGTTTGAAAACAACATAAGAATGCAATTTTCTATGAAGTTGTCTGAGGTACGAAGTGATATGGAAAATGGATATCATATAACCTTATTCGGTTTATCAATATATAATTATGAAGTAATTTACAATAATGCAGTTATTGATTTAACTTCACCCATGTGCCTTCAGAGGATATTTATACGTTAGGAATGAAATTTAACTAAATTATCGGGTGAAAATTGCCATTGAGCCATCCTAATTAGAAAACAGATGTTGATGAGCAGATCATGTTTTATCCTGGCACTCCCCTGATCCCAATATAGTTGCCTTCTTAATAGATGGATGTTGCTGTGGCTTAACAATTGGGAATAGCTCATATCAGTCTATTGAGGTGAGCCTCATGCTTCTGCATGTGGTAAATAGGAAAGCATTCTCTATTTCCCCTAGAAATCCTCTGATATCTCACAAAATCCAAGAGTGGCAGTGTTAACAGTTGGACTGCTAGGTTGGAAATTACAGAGATATTTGTGTGGGCTCGCCTCACCAGTGGAGTCACTCTAAACTCAAAATTTTTTGGCTTATTTATTTAGTTTTGAGAAGAGAGAGAGTGCGAGTAAGTGAAGGGCAGAGAGAGGTGGGAAAAGAGAATCCCAAGCTGGCTCAGCACTGTCACTGCAAAGCCCTATGGGGGGCCCGAACCTGTGAACTATGAGATCATGACCTGAGCCGAAGCCAAGAGTCAGACACTTAATCGACTGAGCCACCCAGGCACTCCTCCCAAAGTCAATATTTGTTAAAGAAAAAATAAAAATAAGGAAGGAGGGAAGGAAGGAAGGAAGGAAGGAAGGAAGGAAGGAAGGAAGGAAAATAGAAAGAGAGAGAGGGAAGGAGGGATGAAGAGGGAGAAAAGGAAGGTGGGAAGGTGAGAAGGAAGAAAAGTGGAAAAAAAGGAAGAAAGGAGAAAAGGGAGAAAAAAGAAAAGAGGAAGGAAGGAACAAAGGATTATAGGAAAGGGAGTGAGAAGAAAAGAAACAAAGAAAATTTTAAACATTGACATTTCAAAGAACACAAAACACATGGTCTGGTATGTAATCATACCTCACTTTGAATAATAATAATCAAATAAAGATAATACATGTATTTATTGGGTTATTACCAAGTGCAAGGACCTCCCTATCATGTGCTAATTTATTTACTCTTTGAGGGAGATATTATGATCCCTCTTCTGCAGATGAGATGACCAACACTCAGAGGGATTAAAAGCATTAAGTCAGGCTTTGAGCCCAGGGCATCTGGCCGCAGATTCCGTACCCTTAATCACCAAGCATCGGTACCTCAGTATAATTTTGAGTTTACTTGGAAACAGAGGTATAAATAGAAATGAAAGTGGAGGGCCAACTGAGAAATTTGAGTGCAAATTATACCTGAAGTTCAAGGAAGAGAGCTGGCAGAAAGCACTAGAGATTCACAGCCCTGTTCTGTGCCCCCTTGTGTCTTCAAGAAGCAAATATGTCACCAGGTACCCAGCCCAAAGCAGGCATAACGATTGACCTAGGGTGTAGAGATGTACCCATGTTGAAATCGCCAAAATAATTTCTCGTAACAAATTGAAAACAATTATGCATTAGGGGCTTGTCTCTGTAGTCCATGTAACAGACTCCAATAAGCAAGCTAAAATTGAGGCTCATAAACGTAATAACTTAAATTAGAACAATAGCTTCACTGCATCCCTAGGGTGCCACGCCAAACTTTAGTTCCAGGAATATTATTTCCAAAGTGGAAGAGTCCAGCCAAACCTCCCTCTGAATTTAATTTTGTTACTTCACTAAAATTATGTGGTCACATTTTTGTTGCATCTGGGGAAGTCAGTTTTATAAGATCGGAGCAGACCTGTAGGAGGCAAGAATTATCTTATGCTTCCAACCGTTAAGAATCCAACCAGAAGGGGAGAGGTATAGCAGTTGTTACGATTAATGAATGCGTGGGCTTTGAAATCAGATGACTCAGCAGTTCAATTTGCTGAATTGGAGACTTCGGACCTGTCACATAGCCTTGATAAGCCTTAGTTTATTTCGATGTCAAATGGGATACCATAATAATGCTGTACAAGATTATGTGAGAAACCAGTAAGAACTTACATTTAGGGGAGCCTCGGTCGTTCAGTCAGTTAAGCAGCCAACTCTTGGTTTTGGCTCGTCATGATCTCACAGTTCGTGAGTTCGAGCCCACATTGGGATCTGCACTGACAGTGCACAGCCTGCTTGGGATTCTGTCTCTCTGCCCCTTTCCCACTGTACTCTCTCTCTCTCTCTCTCTCTCTCTGTCTCTCTCTCTCAAAGTAAATAAACTTAATAAAAAAGAACTTACATTTAAATTTTCAGGTGCTTGACCCCTAAGTACTAGATATATATTGCGCTTCATTAGTTTTTCTTTAAAACTAACACTCGAAGAGTTATAGCTTCTCCTTAAAGAATCCTTGATGGCAAATGGCAGTGAAGACTTCCATCTTATTGCATCGTTAAAATGTTGTAGAATTTTATGATGTAACAAAATGTTAGATGCTGTCTAGCGTAATTGTACAGCCAGTGTGAAATCCATACCTATTCTCATCCTGAAAGTCATCAGAGGTAGAAATCTACTGTGATTGCTATTTTCCCAAATACTTCCTTAAGACCCGTACGTTTTTCTAAGTTGTGCTTTCTAGCAATAGGTAACAAGCTTATATTATCTTGGATATGAGAGTTTTCCAAAAGGTGTGAAGTTTGCTATTGGCGTTTCTGGGAAGATTTTTTTTTCCTCCATGTCAAAAAATATTTTTGTCTATATGTTTGTTTTACTTCATCAAGTAATATGCTTTTCAAGCATAGCAGCATGTTATGCACATTCTTCTAAGGATATTCTACTCTTTAAATCTCTTTTCAGATGCACAAACTATCTTCTTCTTTGAGTAGTACAGTGTACTTCCATTATTATTATTATCCAGATAGGGTTTTTTTTAGTAGTTATGCTGGATTAAACTGAGTTTACTAACCAACGAATAATTTTTAATATCGCACCAAGCCTGCCCTATACCATGCTTGATTTCATGCTTGATGCAATTTAAAAATCCAGAATAGGGGCATCTGGGTGGCTCAGTCAGTTAAGCATCCAAATGTGGATTTCAGCTCAGGTCATGATCTCACAGTTCATGTGTTTGAGCCCTGCATTGGGCTCTGCACTGGCAGTGTGGAGCCTGTTTGGGATTCTCTCTCTCTCTCTCTCTCTCTCTCTCTCTCTTTCTCTCTCTCTCTGTCTCTGTCTCTGTCTCTCTCTGCCCCTCCCCACTTGCACACACACACTCTCAGTGTAAATTTAAAAAAAGAAAAAGAGAAAAAAAGTCCAAAATAAAACACAGAGCTTCACATATATCTCAATTACATTGCATTTTATTTTTTATGATTTTTCTTGCCTATGACAATTTTGGATTTGTATTCTATAATCCATTGTTTAAGTCTTTTTTTCATCTGTGAATTCAATATTCATAATCTGGAAGGGTCAGTTGTAAACATGATTGTGGCTCTTTAACTTCATAGTCTCGGTAGAAAGGTTCAACAGATACAGGTCATTGCCAGGTTTGGTCATGGTCATGGGTGACAGCCAAGTACTACTACCAAGGAATAGTTCCCAAGCATCAGAAACAGATTAACAGTCAATAATATGGTGACCCTCAGTTCACACTTGCATAAGAATCAGTCAGGCTGACAAAATCCAGGGAATAGAAGCCAATGAAGAGTAAATTAAAGTGTACCCAGGGATCAATTAACTGTATTTTTCAATTTTTTTTAAAATATTTTTTGATGTTTATTTTTGAGAGAGAGGTAGACAGACAGAGGGTGAGCCCAGGAGGGACAGAGAGAGAGGGAGACAGAATCTGAAGCAGGCTCCAGGCTCCGAGCTGTCAGCACAGAGCCCGATGCGGGGCTCAAACCCACAAACCGTGAGATCATGACCTGAGCTGAAGTCGGACACTCAACCGACTGAGCCACCCAGGCGCCCCTGAGTTTTTCAGTCTTGAACTTACAAATTAGGGAAGTGATAGAAGAAAACGTAATCTGTGTCACTGCTGAAGGGAAGTATAATAACCAAATCTATTTAGTTCCTTTGGATCCTGAGACTTCCTTGGTGGGATCCAGTACTTTCAGAAGACAACTACTAACTTCAATAGTAGAAGTACAAAGAAGAACAGACAGAATTTTTGACAGAATCGTCAAAACTTTGACGAATAATTTGACAGAACAGAGCTCCTGAAACTTACTGGTTATTCATTCACACATTGAGTTATTTCCATTCAGTTTATAAACTACCTACAAAACTCCCCAAATGTCTATTAAGCATTCCATATTCCAGAAAAGAAACATCTAGCATGCAAAGCAAGCTACTCTTACTTACTAACACTTTCTCAAGTTTATGCCCAGGTAGACATATTGTATATACTAAATACTAGTTCCTAATACACCCCTCAAAAATTCATTGAAAATTCGAGTTTCCATTCTGACAAGTAAAGAACCTTGGGGCGCCTGGGTGGCTCAGTCGGTTGAGCGTCCGACTTCGGCTCAGGTCATGATTTCACGGTCCGTGAGTTCGAGCCCCGCGTGGGGCTCTGTGCTGACAGCTCAGAGCCCAGAGCCTGCTTCGGATTCTGTGTCTCCCTCTCTCTCTGACCCTCCCCCGTTCATGCTCTGTCTCTCTCTGTCTCAAAAATAAATAAACATTAAAAAAAAAAAAAAGAACCCAGGAGTTGTCACTCAAATCTTCAAAATAATCAAAAACTGAACAAATTGAAAATCGACCATTCTTTTTAGATTCGTAAGAAAATTGAGGTCACAGAGTAAACGCCTGTCCCCCAAACTGGGGGAATGAATACAGAGAATCACAACTTACTGGGAACACTTAGATGGTAATTGAGGAATTGATGTTAGGGTGGATGTGGCCTAGCTTGAGAGTTAGAAAAATATAGGGCCTCAGTCTTTGGTGGAGGAAGGTAGGTACTTAACACTTTCATGAGTCTTATCTCCATGAGTTCCATCAGATCCCAAAACAAAAACAAACAAACAAATAAATGAAAACCCCAAAAGAGTCTTTTTGGGATTCCAGCAGAAGAAGGGGAAAAATAACCATTTTAAAGTACACCCAAAGGAAAAGTATTCATCACATCAATAAGTTAAAGAAGAAGAATCACACGATCATACCAAAAGATGCAGGAAAAAGTATTTGACAAAATCCAATATGCATTCATGATAATATCCTCAGCAAACTAGGAATACATAGGACTTTCCCACTTGATAAAACGCATCTACAAAAAACACCTACAGATAGTGTTCTAACCATACTTAATGGTTAGAAACTAGAAGCTTTACTCCTAAGATCAGTAATAAGACAAGGATGTTGCCTCTCATCACTCCTATTCTTTTTTTTTAATGTTTATTTATTTTTGAGAGAGAGAGAGAGAGACAGAGTGCAAGCAGGGGAGGAGCAGAAAGAGAGAGAGAGGCACAGAATCCGAAGCAGGCTGCAGGCTCCGAGCTGTCAGCACAAAGCCTGACCCAGGGCTCGAACCCACGAACCGTGAGATCATGACCAGAGCTGAAGTCGGATGCCCCACCGACCGAGCCACCCAGGCACCCCAGCTCATCACTCCTATTCAATGTTGCATGAGAAGTTCTAGCTAATGCAGTAACACAAGAAAACAAAATGAAAGAAATACAGATTGGGGAAAAAAGATATTAAACAGTCTATGTTTACAGATGACATGATTTTCTATGTAGAAAATTTCAAAGACTCAAGAAAAAGCCCTCTTGAAATCAATAAGCAATTTTAGCAAGATATGCATCATGCAAGGTTAGTATAAAAAGTCAGTCAATGTGGGGCGCACCTGGGTGGTTCAGTTGATTAAGCATCTGCCTCTTGATTTTGGCTGTCATGATCTCATGGTTTGTGGAATAAAGCCCAGTGTCAGGCTCTTTGCCAAAATCACAGAGCCTGCTTAGGATTCTCTCTCTTCCTCATTGTCTGCTCCTCCCTTGTGTGCAAGTGTGTGTGCAAATGTGCACATTCTCTCTCCAAATAAATAAATAATCTTAAAAAAACAGTCAATTTCTAAATACCAACAATCAACAGTTTGGAAATTTGAAATTAAAAGTACAATATCATTTACTTTAGCACCAGAAAAATTAAATAAATAATTAATTCTGATGCAAAAAATCAATGAGGATTTCAACAACTGTATAAAATATTTTATGTTCATAGATAAGAAGATCCAATATTAGAGTATCAGTTCCTCACAACTTGATCTGTAGATTGAATGCAATCCCAATAAAATTCCAGTTAGTTATTTTGGAGGTATTAGCAACTCATTCTATAGTTTATATGGAAAGTGAAAACATTACGAATAGCCAACACAAATTTTGAAGGCGAAATCAAAGGACTGACATTACCTGTCTTTAAAATGCACTTAAGGTTACAGTAATAAGACAAACATACAAATAAAGCAACACAAACTACAAAACAGACAAATAAATGAAACAGAGTAGAAACCCAGAAATAAGCCCCCACAAATATAGTCAAAGGATCTTTGATAAAAGAGTAAAGCTAATTCAATGGAGAAAGGGCAATTTTTTCAACAAATGGTGCTGGAACAACTGGACATCTACATACAAAAAAAAATGATAACGTAGACACAGATTTTACATCCTTCAAAAAAATTAACTCAAAATGGATAGTATACCTAAATCTAATGTGTAATACTAAAATTTCTGGAAGGTAATATAGGACAAAACCGAGGTGACCTTGAATAGTTGAGGAATTTTTTTAAATTTATTTTATTAAGAGGTGAATTGTTGGTGAAATTTTAGATGCAACACCAAAATCACGACCTATGAAAGAAAAGTTGGTTAGACTTCATTAAAATGAAAACTTTCTGCTCTGCAAATATCACTGTTAGGAGAATGAAAACATAATACAAAGAATGGGAGAAATATTGGCAAAACACACATTTGACAAAGGACTTGTATCCAAAATAGATAAGGAATTCTGAAAACTCAACAAGAGGACACAAAATCCAACTTAAAAATTAGCAAAAGAGGGGCGCCTGGGTGGCTCAGTCGGTTAAGCGTCCAACTTCAGTTCAGGTCGTGATCTCGTGGTCCATGGGTTCAAGCCCCGCGTCGGGCTCTGTGCTGACAACTCAGAGCCTGGAGCCTGTTTCAGATTCTGTGTCTCTCTCTCTCTCTGACCCTCCCCCGTTCATGCTCTGTCTCTCTCCGTCTCAAAAATAAATAAAGGTTAAAAAAATAAAAAATAAATAAAAATGAGCAAAAGATTTGAACGGATGTCTCACCAAAGATATAGAGGTTACCAATAAGCATCTGAAAAGATGCTCCAAACTGTGTGTCATTCAGAATGATGACATGCCACTGCATCTCTATTAGAAAGGCTAAAAGTCCAAAACACAGAGAATAAAAAACTGCTACCAAAGATGCAAAATAACAAGAACGCCCATTTATTGCTGAAAAAGATGCAAAATAGCGTAGAAACTTTGAGGACAGTTTGCTTCTTTCCTTACAAAATGTTACAAAAGTAAACATTGCCTTAGAGTACAATTCAGCAATGGTGCTGTTAGTTAATTACCCAAATGAGTTGAACACTTACGTCCATACAAAACCTACACATGAATGTTTATGGAAGCTTTATGCTTAATTGCCAAAAATTGGAAGCCACCAAGCTGGCTTTCGACCTTTCAATAGGTTAGTGGATAAACCTAACTATGGTACCTTCTTACACTGGAATATTATTCTGTACTGAAGGGGAATGAGCCATAAAGCCACATAAAGACATAGAAGAAAATTACATGCGTCTGGCTAAGTGAAAGAAGCTGGTTTGGAAAGGCTGTGTAGTGTGTGATGCCACCTATATGATATTTTTGCAAAAGGCAAAATTATGGAAATAAGGAAAGAATCGGTCATTGTCAGGACTCCCCAGGAGGGAGGAAGGCGGGAATAAATAGTTGGAGCACAGAATTTTTAGAGCCCTGAGACTATTCTGTATGATACTGTAATGGTGGATAGACAACATTGTGCATTTTCAAAACCTATAGAACTATACAAAGAATCTGCCCTAATGTGATCTAGGGACTATAGTTAATAACAATATAATCAATATTAGTTCATCAGTTGTATCAAATAGACCACATGAATGTAAAATGCTAAGAATAAGGGAAGTGGTGCAGGGGAGCAGGGGTGTACAGGAATTCTTCTGTACCATCTGCACAAGTTTCTTTTGAAATCTAAAACTGTTCTAAAAAATAAAATCTATTCCCCAGCCATGGTGTAGATGCAACCCATAGAACTTACATGTGTGTAAGGTGGTTAAGAAAGCAGTCTTGGGTTTGAATACAGTTTTGCCCATCACTAGCTGTGTGGCTTTTAGCATGTTGCTTAATATTTCTGAGAGTGCTTCCTTGTTGGCAGATTGAGAATAACACTATCTTTAGTATAGGTTTACTGGTATTGTTATTGTTAAATAAAACATGTGCATTGTCAATAACTAGCATATGATAAGTGTATAATAAATAGTAGCTACTATTTCGATCCTACAGGACTTTAGATATTTCAAAGATAGAAGAGTAAAGCTCAGGGGTCCCTGGGTGGCTCAGTTGGTTAAACATCCAACTTTGGTTCAGGTCATGATCTTGCAGTTCATGGGCTCGAGCCCCGCCTCGGGCTCTGTGCTGACAGCTCAGAGTCTGGACCTTGCTTTGGATTCTGTGTCTCCCTCTCTCTCTGCCCCTGCCCCTCTCATACTCTGTCTCTCAAAAATAAATAAACATTAAAAATTTAAAACAAAGAACAGTAAAGCTCAGAGATATGAAATTATTTCTGAAGATAATAAAGTAATGTCATTTTGCAATAGGAATTTGTGGGAATGAAGGAAAAAGAAAAAAAAATCACGTTTTCTTCCTCCAACTAAGGCTGATTTTAAAGAGTGGTGATTTAAAAAGCAGACAGAAGAATTTTCTCTATGTTGTTTCCTGTGCTCTTTTCTCATCTTACCCCCCACAGTAACAGTTAAGAAAAGAAAGGATGACAGAAGTGACTCAGCCAAGAGACCCTTTACAGTACGCTTATGGGATTGTTTCACACTTTCCCAGCTCAGGAAAAGATCTCAAGTTGCTTCATTTCCACTGTACTCATTCGAGGAGGTGTGGGGAGACTTTCGTTCCTGCACCTACCAGGTGTTCTAAGGCTCTACCTTGCACTTTACAGAATTATATGTATCTAGAGACATAGAAAGTATTGTTTTATGGGGTAATTTAAAATAATGGGCTTGACATCTATTTTATGGAATACATGTCGATCACTAAGCCATTCTATAAACTATGCCTAAGCTGAATAGAGATGGGTCTTGGAAAACTGATTCCTTTATCATCTTAACTACCATCCCACAATGTGAATAAATAATAGAGATTATTTTACATCAAAATTCATCCAAGTTCATGGACAAAAATGTCACTAGTTACTTATCTCTATGACTATAGTTGTAGGTAAACTAGAAGACTTTGTAATGGCTAAGATTCCCCTGGCCAATGTTCTCTGTTCTGTGCTGAAACATAATATCCTAGAGAGTATCTAGTAAAATTCAACCTCCCTCTCTCCACTCCTGAATACCAGTCAGATAGTTTCTATCACTCTCCTTTACCAGTTTCCATCATTTATACTTAACAAAATTTACACATATATTTATTTATTCATTTTGTTCTTTGTTATCGCTTTCTTTTCTCTTCATGAAAGTATTAAAGTCATTGATTTGTAAGTCATATTTCTCTTAGCATAATTTATTGTTATTGCCTTCTTACATTAAATTTTAAACTCTCTGAGAATAAGGACCATGTTTATTTTATTCACCCAAATAGCCATAGTTCTTTCCATGTTACCTGATGTGGAATAGCATTCAAAAATATCTGCTTATTGATTAATTTAAGGAAGAAGAGAACTTGCAGTGGAGTCAGTCCTGCGTTCTCCATATTAAAGAACATACACATCTCTCAGCTTAGGGCTCAAACAACTCGAATTATTAACTTCCCATTTATTCTAAGAAGCTGGTATAGTCATTTCCTCTGCCTTCAATTTGTCTGACCATTTTTTTTTTCCAATTCACAAGTTACCATTGGCAGTGAAGATCAAAGTAAAGTAATCTTCCCACACCCATTGGGGAAAACAAAACTTGGATATAAATATAAACTCAGAACAACATTGACCATTTAGTGTATCCTTTTCCTTGGATATTTCACTAATCAAATCTAGGATAAAATGAAGCTAAGATTATTTACCTATTAGGATCCATTTAGCCAACAGATATGGTGGCACAGATAAGTTAGTAGAATAAAATATAATACATTTTGATGTAAAGGTTAGAGTGGTTGATATATGAATGTGACAAGACACTATTATTGGAAATTGAGTTTCTTAAAATTAAAACAAAAAGGTTTGGGATATTAGTAATATTTGTAGTCAATAGTAAACAGATAAAAGTTTCATAATGACATATTAGTCAAGAATTTTCTTTTTCTAAATGACCGATGCATCATGTAGTAAAAAAAGTAGTGTGTTATGAAAAACTGTTGCAGGAACGTTTTATCTGAAATCATTTGCTATTATTTAATATAGAAACCCCTCTGATACTATAAGGGAAATCTGACAAAGGTGGAGAGTTTTGAAAGATTATTTTTAATATTTGGCATAATAGTCTGTAATGGTTCCTATGGCTCTGATAACTCAACAATTGAATAAAAAAGCAAAAGTAAAGTTGAATCCCGTCATTGTGCCTTAATAACAATTAACATTTATGGAGTGCTTTTTACCTGTGATTTCATTTGATCCTGGGTTTATCTTTGGAAATTTTCCCAGTTGTTCTTCAGGTCAATGAAATACCATGGTTATTATTTTGGATGAACATATCCTAATTTTTATTAAAATAAAAACTCCTGTGATATTTTGGCTTTAGCATTCCACCAGGAAACGAGTCTGTGGAAAGGAAGGGCATGGAGAATGAATGTCAGAAGCAGTTGTGATCAGTATAAAACTCTGAGCGTGACTCAAAGCTAGAAATCAGTGTGTTCTTCTCATGGATATTAAGGAAATAGGAGTAAATGGATTGACAGTAACAGCATGGAATGAATTGGGAGAAAGGCAAAAAAAAAATCACGGATAACTAGTATAATAATAAACATATCTATATAGCATATTAAAGGTTTAAATTTACTACCATTTAGAGCCAATATTTACTACCACTGGATCCAATTTCAGGAATAAGACAACTGAAGTGTTTTGCCAAACCCTTTGCTAATAGAAATTAAAAATGACCAATAAAATATTTGGAAAATGTGTGGTGAGATAGAACGTTCTAGACTACTACTCCCCTAGTTCCTCTCGTCTAAATATAACCACATACTCTAGAAATAATTCAGCAGGTGATCATAACAGGACTCTAGAAGGTAGGAAGAAGGTGGACTGGCTAGGGATCTCAGGACTTGAGAAAAGACACCAAACTGACTTCCTGTATTTTCTCTTTGTCCCCCAAACTTGACATGCTGGATTGAAGAGAGGCCTAGAAGATGAAACTGGAAAAAGGCATAGAGAACAAGCAAACAACCAAAGCCTGATCTTTCTGGTTAAAGTGCTGGGAAAGAGGCAGCTCAGCAGACACCTAACAATGAGGTCCACCCCTGCCCAACACCACTGTGGGCGGGGCCCGTCCAGGAACTCATCCTTAGTCTGCCCTGCAGACACTCGGCAGAAGCATCCATGATGTTCTCACCACACCCTGGTCAGTAGTAGACCTGATGGGCCACAGGGTCAGCATCAGCAGAGTACCTGCCTTGTCCCCAGGCCAGGAGGGACCCAATATACCTTAGCAGCAGTTGAGTAAGGCCCAGTGTTTCCTGAACCTCCCACCCAATGGCACTGGGAAAGACAGGTGGAATTTGCAAAGATCGGTCAAAAATCTCAGCAGAGCCGTAGGAACAAGGCTGACCAGAATAGCTTGGCAAAATCTCTCAAAACTGAATTGCCATTGAAACTACAGTGGGTAAAATAATCTAGGACCTACATGCTAAACCTACATAGAGTTACTGCTAACTAAAAAATATTTGAATAAGATGAAGTATCCTAATATTGTATCCAAAATGTCCAGGATATGTGAAAAAAAAAAAAAAAAAAAAAAAAAAAGGCTCATTATACTAAGAATTACAGAAAACACAACTTGAATGACAAAAGACAAGAAGACCACAGCCATTATTGAGATGAATATGTTTTTGGAATGATCTGTCACTGTTTTAAAGCAGCTGTCATATAGATACCCAACAAATAAATCAAATTCTTTTTAAAAAAATTAAAAAAAATAGAAACTCTTAAATAAACAGCAGACATTACAAAAAAAACTGAACCAAATTGAAATTTTATAACTGTAAAGTAGAATAATAGTAATAAAATCTTTCTGGATGAGCTCGAGATTTGAGTGGAGATGACAGTGGCTGGAATCAGTTAAAATTGAGAACAAATCAACAGTTTGTTCAATCTAAACAACAGAAAGACTAGACTAAAAAAAATGAATGTTACTAACAATGAAGGGAAGAGAGTCTCTAGGAGTCCTGGGACAATAAAAAAAAAGAACTAATATTTGTGTCATCAGGTCCCTGGTAAGAATACCAGGGGCAGAAAAGTATTTAAACAGTGGCTGAAACTTCCCAAATTTAGTGAAAGACAATCCTAAACATTCAAGAAACTGAGTGTACCTCCAAATAGGGTAAATATGATAAAAAAAACTCATACCAAGATTCAACATAATTAAACTTTATTCAAACTGAAAACTAAATAGCCAGATAGAAATGGCGCATTGCTTACAGAGAAACATCTGTTCAAAAAAACAGTGAATTTCTCATCTGAAACTACAAAGGCCAGAAGGAAGTGTCAAAATATTGTTCAAGTGGTGAAAGAAAAGAATTGTCAACCCAAAATCCAACATCCAGTCAAACTGTTTCAGAAATGCAGAAAATTGAAGACCTTCTCAGATGAAAGGAAACGAATGGAATTTGTCACCAGCAGATCAGCCCTTAATGAATAGCTAGAAAAAGCTCTCAAAGCAGAGAGTGATAACAGAAGACTGAAGCCTTCAGAAAGGAAAGAACACCAGAATAAGTAAAAATAAGAGTAGGTGTACATGGGTGGCTCAGTCGGTTAAGCATCCAACTTTGGCTCAGGTCATGATCTTGTGGTTAGTGAGTTTATGCTGACAGCTTAGTGCCTGGAGTTTGCTTCAGATTCTGTGTCTCCCTCTCTTTCTGCCTCTCCCCCGCTCCTGCTCTTGTCTCTCTCTCTCTCTCTCTCTCTCTCTCTCTCTCTCTCTCAAAAATAAATAAACATTAAAAATGTTTAAAAAGTAAGGGTAAACATAATAGACTAATCTTCACCTCATGAGTTTCTTAAAACATAGTTTATGTTTGAAAGAAAAAAATTAACTTCATGGGATACTCACTGTATGTCAAGGAAATACTTAGGGTGATAATATGTAGAAAGTGGCAAGGACAAAGGGTCATCAACGGTTTTCCACATTTTCTTCGAAGTGGTAAGACTTTGACACTAGTAGTCTAAATTATATATGTATATTGTGATATCTAAAGCAAGCAACTGTGTTTGGTGAGAAAGCTATACAAAGAGATATACTCAAGCCATTACAACAAAATAAAAATGAAAGCCAAAAAAATTCAAGTTACATAGAAGACAAGAAAAAAGTAATGAAGAAAGAACAGGCAGAAAAAAGTCTAAAAGGAAGACTTTAGCTCTATAATACGATTGCTTTAGATATGTGTGATATAAATACACCAGTTAAAAGACATGGATTGGCTGAGTGAATTAAAAAGGAAAAACAAAAAATCATGACCTGACTCTTTGCTGTGTAAAGGAAACTCACTTCAAACCTAACAACATAGGTAGATTGAAAGCAAAAGGATGGAAGAAAAGATATCATACAAATATTAATTTTAAGAAATGATGGGATTGGCTATATTAATATCAGATAAAGCAGACTTCAGAGCAAAGAAAACAAATAGGGACAAATTAGGACAATGCATATTCATAAAATAATCAATGCACCATGAAGATAACGGTGGTCCTATATGTATTTGCATCAGATGCAACAGATCTTCAAATTGCATGATGCAAAAATTGATAGTATTGGAAGGACAAATTAGATAAAGCCAAAATTATGGCTGGGGACCTCAGCGTCTTACTTGGAGCAGCAGATAGAACTACTAGTCAGATATTATCAAGGACAGAAGAACTGAAAAACGCCCCCCACCGAGAGAATCAAACTGACATTTATGAAACACAGGATTTGACAAAACCAGAATACATGTTCTTTTCAAGTGTCCACAGAACACTCGGCAATATAGACCACACCCTGGGTCATCAAAGAAGCCTTAACAAATGTAAAAGGATTAAAGTCATACAGAGGATATCCCTAACCATTGTGGGATCCAATTAGAATCAATAGTAGAAGGACAGTAGGAAACTCTTCTAACACACTGAAATTAAAAAGCATATTACTAAATAATGCATGGGTCAAAAAAAGGCTCAAAGAAAATTTTAAAATACATATAACTGTCTCACATTCATTCTTCTACTGCAGAGTGCTGATGCATAGGAGCTCTTGTACCCCAATGTTTATAGCAGTGCTTTTAACAATAGCCAAATTATGGAAAGAGCCTAAATGTCCATCAACTGATGAATGGATAAAGAAGATGTGGTTTATATATATAATGGAATACTACTTGGCAATGAGAAAGAATGAAATCTGGCCATTTGCAGTAACGTGGATGGAACTGGAGGGTATTATGCTGAGTGAAATAAGTCAAGCAGAGAAAGACAGATACCATATGGTTTCACCCATATGTGCATCCTGAGAAACTTAACAGAAGACCATGGGGGAGGGGAAGGGGGAAAAAAAGTTACATAGAAGGAGGGAGGCAAACCATAAGAGATGCTTAAATACTGAGAACAAAGTGAGGGTTGATGGGGGATGGGGAGAAGGGAAAGTGGGTGATGGGCCTTGAGGAGGGCACCTGTTGGGATGAGCCCTGGGTGTTGTATGGAAACCAGTTTGACAATAAATCATATTTTATAAAAAATATATGTATAACTACAGGAAAATTAAAGCATACTGAAATCTGTTGGGGAGGGGGTGCAGCTACAAGGCTGAGAGGGAAATAGATAGCATGAAGTGCTTTCATTAAAAAAGAATGATCTCAAATCAATGACCTAAGTTTCTACTTCAAGAAACAAGAAAAGGAAGGGTAATGCAAAAAGAAAAAGGGTAATAAGAAAATTAGAGCATAAATAAATGAAAATAAAACAGTAAAACAATAACAAATTAATAAAACAAAAATCCTGTTCTTCAAAAACTTGATAAACCTCTAGCAATTGATAAAAATAACTTGATAAAACTTTATCAATAAATTAATACAAAGAAAGAAGACTCAAATCCCCAATGTCAGAGATTGAACAGCGGATATCATAACAAATCCTGCAGCTGTTAAAAAGGTAATAAGGGAATACCACAAACAAATTTATGCTGAAAAATTGGATAGCTTTGAAGAAATGGACCAATTTCTTGAAAACTCAGTCAAGATGAAAGAGACAACCAGAATAGTTCTAAAACTAATAAAGAAGCTGAATTTGTAATTCAAAATCCCTCAAGGAAGAAATTGACAGGTCCAGATGGTTTCACTGAAGACTTTTAAAAGCAATTTAAAGAAGAATTAATACCAATTTTACACAATCACTTACCTAATATGTAAGAAGAGGGAATATTTCCAAACTCACATTATGAGACTAATATTACCTGATTCCAAAACTAGAAAGCCAGCAAAGCCAGGAAGCAAAAAGGAAGGGAAGGAGGAAGGAAGGAAGGAAGGAAGGAAGGAAGGAAGGAAGGAAGGAAGGAAGGAAAGGAGGGATGGAAGGAGGGAGGGAGGGAGAGAAAGAGGGAGGGAGGGAGGGAAAGAAGGAAGGAGAAAAGGAGGGAGGGAGGGGGGAAGGGAGAAGGAAGGAAGCACAGAAGAAAGGGAGGGAGGGAGGAAGGAAAGGAAAGGAAAGGAACCTCAGTCTGAAACTTACTTGTTATACAAAAATTAACCCAAAATGGATTGTAAACTTAAATATAAAACATTAAAATATACAGCTTTTAGCGGGGGGAAAAGGAAAAGAAACTCTTTGTCCCCTGGGACTGAGCAGAGTTTTTACACTTCATACAAAAACACAACCTATAAAAAGAGAAATTGATAATTCGGATTCTGTCAAAATTACAAACTTAGCAAAAAAAAAAAAAAAAGAAAACACGAGAGTAAAAAGGCAAATTGTAACATAGTGATCAGGGCACACCTAACTGGAATGGCTCATATACAAAATTGTGGTATCACCAAATGCTGGTAAGTGTGCAGAGAAACTTGGTCACTCTGTGGAGTGGTACAGTCACTCTAAAAAATAGTTCGGCAGTTTTTCTTCAAAACTACAAATGGCCTTAGCAGACAACTAGGAATCGCGCCCTTGGACTTTTATCCCAGAGAAATAAACATTTTCGCACAGAAACTTGTACGTGGATGTTTCTAGCAGTGGTATATACAACATCCTCACCCCAAAAACCGCCCAGATGTTCTTTAATCATGGGTAGACAAACTGGCACATTCATCTCACGGGTCACTACTAGTTTGCTTAGTGTGAATTCTTAGGTTATTTATTTGAAAGTTTTACCAATTTTTGTAATTCAGTTTGAAACCAATTGTGCAAATCTCCCCTCTCTCCCCTTCCCACGTATCTTCTCAAATATTATAAATTCAGTAAAATTGTGTCCCCGTATCGGCTAATTCAATATCCGACTAGAAACTTATCCAAAGATATCATCAGAAAGCATGGATGGATGGTCACATGGCTGGAGAAATAAGGTATCAGATTCCCATGTGATAAATTAACTTAGAAATTGTAAGTTGCTGTTTAAACACACACACACACACACACACACACACACGCGTTAAATATTGATTCAGAGTCACTCTGCCTGTATCTGAATCAGTTGATTTAATCAAATCTAGAATTTGGTGAAATCGGTTGTGCAGATGAGTATCAAAAATGTACTCATTTTGTATTCCAATATCCACTCCTATCCTTGCTTTTTATTTTTAGAAATAGAAAATCGGGCATACTTTATTAGCATCTTGATATGATCAAAGCAGAATTCTTCATGAACTTAGTAGGTCTGGTTCAATGGTTCAAGCACACTCAAAATCCTTCTTGTCTCACCAAAACATCATTGTCTACCTCATATTCTCATCATGTTTTTTTTTCTTGCTTGCTTCGAGTTAAATCACAGTGGGTGCTAAGTCAAAGGGTATATACATTACTTATAAAGGTCCAAATGATAGAGTAAAAATATTAACGAGACAAGTCTAGCCTTAATTCTGCCACAGTTGGGTTACATGAACTTGGAGAAATGCCACCTTGTTTGATATCCTTCGTGAAAGCGAAATGGACCCAGTTAGAGATTTGCAGGCTGTTTTCTGGGCCAAGGAGCATTTTGTTCCACGAAAATCTTATAAGAGAGGCCAGAGTGTAAGAGAGTCAGAAACCAGGTGCCACGGAGGCAGTGGACCTGGAGACTCAGGCTCCCTTCTCACCCTCCATCAGCCCCTGCAACAGCTTTCGTGGCTCCTTGCAGCCTACTTTGAAGACCTCTGGATCAGAGGATCTCTAGAAATCCTTAATAATTTCAAATTGTATTGTGACTCTTTAGAAAAGGGATAAAAAGAAACATAAATGGTTCCGAAGGAAATCCATGGGGATTGAAAGCTCTAGAGTAGAGCCAGACCACGGTCTTCACTGCTAGAGGAGATAAGAAGATGGAACTGATGGGCAGTGGGCCATCCTGTGCTTGCTCCACTGCGGTCTGGACCCGTCCTTTGCTGGGGCTGCATGACATCAAGCGTGGAGAGGGATTCACATGCTAGCCCAGCCTAGGAGAGCACCTTGAGTTGCACATCATGTCTGGGCAGAAGAAAGACTATACCCAGAGAGAGAAGGCAATTTCCAGGATTTGCCTTCCTCTGTGTCTATGCTCCGTGGAAAATGCCCCCAAGGGGAAGATTACAGAGCTAATAGGAGAAGCAATGGATAGTAAAGAGCCAAAAAACAAACAAACAAAAAGATTGCTACAACCGTCACCTAAACATTACCAGATGTGTGGGGCAGAGAGCAGTGGGCAAGCCTGTTCTTCATCAGTCCTACAACCATAATGGTGCTGGCCACAAGAAGACTCCCGAATTGTTCCAAACCAGAAGGCTTTGGGCCGTGTAGGGAACAATGTTGACTAGTAACACCAGCTGGTACTTAAAGCTGGAAATGATTTTGGCAATTTCATTTAATTCAGACTCAAGATGAAAGGAAATTTACTATCTAGCAGATACAACTTTGGCATCAGAAATTTGCTAGTAAAATAGTCGAGGACAAGAGTCACACACACCTGGGTTATTCAGTCCTTTTGAGAGAACATTCCTATTGGACAAGGAAAGCTTATTTCAAAAAAGATGAAAGACAAGATTTACGGGCAGATTCTTATTATTTAAAAGATGAAGGACTAAAGATCAATGACAGCAACATATTTTGGGACAAGAATAGTCATGCCGTTCAACTTTATTGGCAAGAGTAAACACACATTTGACCGTATAATTATTTCAAATTCAAAAACTGTCTTCATATATTGGATTTTAAAAGCTGACAATTTTCAAAATGTGTGCGATGGAGTGTTTATAACACTCCATCAGCAAAATCTTTTGCTGTTGATGGTTATCTCACTGTGGAAAATTTTCATTCTCCCTATTGGTATTACGAGGCCAAGGAATTTTGAAAAAAAATAATTCTGATATAGTTGGCACGGCGAAAATTAAAGCGTAAGAGTATAAGACACATGATATTTACATAGATGAATCATGGAAATGATCTCTGACCGATAGCCTTTGTAAAGAACAATGCTGTTCCCATGCCATAAAAATAAGATTCACTTCGTGAGAGATATTTTTTGTAACTTCTCCAAGTCTTGACCCTGTGAAATTCTCTATTCTGGTTGCTCTTCTGTCAAGATAGTTTTTTGTTTAAAATTCCAGACAGGAAAAAAAAAAGGGCTGTGTTTCACTTAGGGTCAGGTTTGGTTCCATCAAACAAATAAACCAAAACAAATAAATAAAGTAAGAAGTTTTTTCCCCTCTCTTATGGAAAGGGAGTCTGCCAGCAGACAGCATAGGGCTGTATGGTGGCACTAAAACTTTTCATCTCTGCCACCTTTAGCAAGAAGCTTCCTCTTCATGGTTCAACATGTTCCTTGGGCTCTGGCATCACGTCTTTAACCAAGCCCTCCAGAAGGGGGTGAAGAGTTCAAAGGATGTATCTTGTGACCATTACAGATGCTTTCAGAGTTGTACACAATGCATCTTCTTACATGTCATTGGCCAAAATGTAATGACATGAGCACATCTGGTTGCAAGACAGCCTGAAAGATGTCCCTCTTCTCCTGGGAAGGGGAAACAATGAGGATTCTCTTACTATAGGGAAAATCAGAAAAAAAGATATCAGTGTAGCAACTAGTAGTCTCAGTGAGAAGGTAATTGAACGGTAGGCTTTATTTTATTTCAGAGATGACACTAATTGTATCATAGATGATCTTTATATATACAGAACCTATTTCCCGGGCCTTCATCAATTCTAGATTTTATCTAGTCCCTCTTGCTTCCGACAGTCTCTTTATTTTGACATCTTTACCCTCGAGTTCTTTATCCCGATCCATCCCCGGGATGGATGGATTAGTAGCTTTCAATCGGGACTGAAATATTTTCTGAGTGCTCCCTTGTAGACAAACATTGGACTTTTCTACAAATGACCTCCTGATCAAGTAAAGTATTCTTTTCCTCCCTGCTTGGAAACCAGCCTTCATTTCCTGCTACAATAGTTCTCAACCCTGGCTGCACATTCAAATCACTGAGGGAGTTTTGTTTTTTTTTTTTCAAATGGAAATGCCTAGGCTTCATCCCAGAATAATTAAAGCAGAATGTCTAAGGAGGGAGCCCAAACACCAGTATTTTTTAAAGCCTCACCCAATGATTTTAATGCATAGTCAGTGCCAAGAACCACTGTTTAAGACATAAGCTCTTTTTTCTTGCCTGGATGTTTGTAGAGGTCTTTTCCTTCTCCTTACTATTTTTTTTTTAAATGAGGTATAAAAGACATATAACATTACATTAGGTTCAAGTGTACAACACAATGGCTTGATGCTTGTATGTATTGCAAAACATCTCCAATCACAAAAATAAGTTTAGCTAACATCCCTCGCCATACATAGTTATAATTTTTTTCTTCTGCTGAGAACTTTTAAGGTTTATGCTCTTAGCGACTTTCAAATATGCAATACAGTATCCCTAACTATAGTCACTAAGCTGTACATTACTTCCCCAGGATTTATTTATCTTGCTGGAAGTTTGCACCTTTTGACCCCCTTTGCCCATTTTGCCTACGACACAACCCTTGCCACGTAAGTGAGATCATATGGTATTTGTCTTCCTGTGTCTGGCTTATTTCATTTAGCATAACACCCTCAAGTTTCATCCATGTTGTCACAAATGGCAAGATTTCGTTCTTTTTCATGGCTGAGTAATATTCATTCACACACACTCATACACACGCACACACACTACATTTTCTTTATCCCTTCATCCACTTATGGGATAGACATTTAGGTCGTTTCCACATCTCAGCTATTGTAAACAATGCTGCCATGAACAGAGTGATGTGCATATCTTTTGAGTCAGTGTTTTCATTTTTTTTGGATAAATACCTAGTAGTAGAATGGCTGAGCCATTAAGTAGTTCTATTTTTAATTTTTTTTTTAATTTTTGTAATGTTTATTTATTTCTGAAGCAGAGAGAGTCAGAGCATGAGTAGGGGAGGGGCAGAGAGAGAGGGAGATGCACAGACTCTCAAATAGGCTCCAGGCTCCAAGCTGTCAGCACAGAGCCCGACGTGGGGCTCGAACTCATGAACCATCAGATCATGACCTGAGCCCAAGTCGGTCGCTCAACTGACTGAGCCACCCAGGTGCCCCTATTTTTAATTTTTTTAAGGAAATTCCATACTGTTTTCCAAAGCGACTGCCCTAATTTGTGTTCCCACCGACAGTGCACAAGGGTTCTTTCTCTTCCACATTCTTGCCAATACTTGTTATATTTTGTCTTTTTGCTACTAGCCAATTCTAACAGATGTGAGGGGATTTTCATCGTAGCTTTGATTTGCATTTCCCTGATGATTAGTGATGCTGAGCATCTTTGAATGTACCTCTTGGCCATCTGTCTGTCTTCTTTGGAAAAATGTCTATTGAGATCCCGTCCATTTTTAATCAGATTATTTGTTTGCTATTAAGTTGCATAGATTCTTGATATATTTTGGATATTAGCCCTTTCTCATATATATGATTCACAAGGATTGTCTCCCATTTGATAGGTTGCTTTTTCACTTTGTGGATGGTTTCCTTTGCTGTGCAGATGCTTTTTAATTTGATGTGATCCCACTTGTTTTGTTTTTCTTTTGTTGGCTTTGCTTTTGGTGTCGTATAAAAAAATAATTGCCAAGACAAATCTCAAGAACTTTACCACCTTTATTTACCTCTAGGATTTTTAAGGCTTTGGGTCTTGTATCCCATTCCATTCCATTCCATTTCATTCCAGGTATTAGAGGCCAAGTCTTTTGAGTGAATTTTTGTGTGTGGTATAAGATAGCAGTCTAGTTATATTCTTTTGTATGTGACTGTCCAGTTTTCCAACATTAATTATTGAAAAAAAATAGTCCTTCATTCATTGTATATTCTGGCTCTTTTGTCATAAATTAATTGATCATGGATTTACTTCTGCATTCTCTTTTCTGTTTCATTGATCTATGTGTCAAAACAGTACCATACAGTATGGTACTGTTTCGATGTTTACTTTTGTCACATTTGCTTTTGGGTAATTCTTAATGATTTATTTTGTAAATGTAAGACAAAATGAGTACATTTTTTTATCTTTGTTTTAGTAGCAGTGATTTAGAGAATAAATAAATGAAATTATGTGTGTATCGTTTAAGGTAGCTTTAGAGTTTATTTGCTTATTTGTTGAGGCTAGTAAAGACTTAGAGGTTGTGGTAATAACACAGGCTGATATTAAGTCAAGTGGGCAAAAATCTTGTTCTAATAAGCTTCCATTTTTGTCTATAAATTAGTAATAAATGTATAATAAAAAGGTACTTTCCAAATATAAAGTAAACGTTACTGCATTGTTCAAATTCCTTTTGACTATCACATTTATTAATTTATTGAATGAAAAAAAATTAACTTACTGAATGTTATTACAGAGACTTTATTCTTTTTTTATTTAAAAAGAAACCTTTTTTTTTGTTTATTTATTTTTGAGAGACAGAGAGAGAGAGCATGGGCGAGACAGGGCAGAGGGAGACAGAGGGAGACCCAGAATATGAAGCAGGCTCCAGGCTCTGAGCTGTCAGCAGAGAGCCCAACGCGGGGCTCGAACTCACGCCGTGAGATTATGACCTGAGCCGAAGTCAGACGCTCAACCGACTGAGCCACCCAGGCACCCAGACTGCACATATTTTTAAATTGCAGGTTAAATATTTTCTCTTCTTTATCTTTAGTGCAAAAGAAGTTTGAAATCAAATCAGAAACAAATTTGTGGTAGATGCGATTGTTATAGAATTTTAAAAGCAAAATATATAAATGATTCCAATACAAAGAAATTCTTTGTCTCACCTAGGTTGATTCCTTAAGAACTTTCTATTCATTCAATTTTTTGGTTAAGTCATACATGTGGGGTTTACTTTTTCTTCTTTGGAAATCAAGAACATTAGATAATTCTTTCAATTTTCTCATGGCCTAAACTGAACCAATATTATAGATAATTTTTGTAAAAAGCTGATGTAATAATACAAAAGAAAATATAGAAAATTTTCTTATTAGTAAATACAATTTAACTAAATTATATAAAAAACCTTGAAACCTGAAAAATAGGTTTGTTTGTTTGTTTTTTTTTTTATTTGATCACGAAGAAGGAATCTCAGGACAGATGAGGAGGATAAAGTTAGCTGGCTAGATTTCACAAAAGCCACTCCACCTATGCTAACACCTGGATTAGATGCTGCATTTTCTGGGTTCCTTTCTTCTGCCTCCTTCTCCCTGATCAGTTTTGTATTAGACCTTTATGTTTTCATTATAACCTGGCGGCAAGAGTTCCCTTAAATAGAAGGAGTGAATGAAGGCAATTTTTTCCATTAGCAATATATTTCCCTTTGGGGTCTCTGGCGCATTATTGTTCTTCTTTTTTAGAAGGAGCAAAACCGCCAAGAAAACTGTCTTCAGTTGTGAAGCATTATTATAGTTCCTATCCGAAAGCCCTGGGTTTTGGTTCCCTCTTATGAAAACATCCTAAAATATTCCCATAAATGAATACAATTCAGAGCAAAACATCTATACATTTTTTTGAGCAAGTGCCATGCTAAAACACACATTTTTTTTTAAAGAACACATTTTTTAAAGAGCATATTTTCCTGAGTAGTCAATATGGAAAATCTGGAAGAACTGAACTTCCAAAGGAAGGTAAAATATCACTTGAACACATTTTTTGAAAAGAGTATATCCTTTCTTGGAAACCACAAAACATTATATATAATAGCCCAGGTGTATCTATTTTATTGCATTTGTTTGTGCTTTGCAATGCTTTAAAACATGTATATACACACACATAATGTTCTTAATGTTCTAAGACTATATATATTATGATATGTACATAATAGTATATTACTCTTAATATATACTAATATAGTAGTGCATAGTATATAACAGCATAAATAATATTTTTAAAACATTAATCTATTTCACCACTCACTTTTATTTTAATACCCTTATCCATATAAGAATGCAACTTAGTCCATTCCTCCACTTATTTTCTCAGATGTTTCAACGTCTTGATTCCACTGTCTTTGGGGAAGAGTTAGAGGCACTACAAGTGACAGAGGGGAACCATTTTGTAAAAAAAAAAAAAAAAAAAAAATGTATAATGTTTATTTATTTTTGAGACAGACAGAGCATCAGTGGGGGAGGGGCAGAGAGAGAGCAAGACTCAGGATCCCCAGCCGGTGCCAGGCCCTGAGCTGTCAGCACAGAGCCCAACGCAGGGTTTGAACCCATAGACTGGGGGATCATGACCTAAGCCAAAGCTGAACACTTAACCGACTGAGCTGCCCTGGCGCCCCACAGGGAAACCATTTGTAATGCGTACTTAAATCCACAAGGTTATTCCACATGAGTTGTTCATTTAGCCCTCAAAATAACCCTGATGGGTAGGTGGAATGTTCCTGTATTTGTTGTGGTCCTTTCAGCCAAAAGTAATATAAAGTCACCCAAAGTGTCCTATAAACAATTCATAATTGTACTGGCTCACATAGCTGCAAGCCCACAAATTGGGTGTAGAATCCAGGGGAGATTGGATTAAAGTTCTCAAATCTTTTCTCTATCATCCACTTAGGTCTGACCCTTATTAAATTTTAAGCTTTGTCTTCCAGCTGTCTTCCTTCAAAGGTCACAGTTGGCTAGAGTAGTACCTGGGACATGTTTCCAGATTTAAATACAAGTGGAGAGAGAGAGAGAGAGAGAGAGAAGCTTCTGGTGACTTTCTCTTAAGAACTGAAACAACCATCTCAGAAGTCTCCAGAAAACATTTTGTGGTGTCACATTGACAAGAATTAGATCACATACCCATTGCTTAAAAAGTCATTGCCACGAAGGAATAAGATAACTCTTAGGGCAACCAAATCCTCCCCTCAGCTTATAGAAAGTTCCCAAACTGTTTTAGTGCTCAGCTGTAGGATGAAAGTGTGAGAGTGGGTTCTAGGCTGTCATCTGCAGTGTTCATTGCAGATCTTACCCCATGGGAGAAGCAGGGACCCCTGACTTTGGATGTACTTTGCCCATGGTCACAGCGCACAAAAATGGTGGAGACTGGGTCTCTCCCTGGTAGTTCTGCTCATGGGTCCGTTATTCTTTCCACTGTATCTTGTGAAAACAGGTTAGCATATTTTGTGTTGTGTTGATTTTTTTTCATCCAATAAATTCAGTTATACGGTCACTATATATTTTTATTTTAATTTTCTTACATGTATTTATTTTTTTGAGAGACATAGAGAGACAGAACACAAGTTGGGGAGGGACAGAAAGAGAAGGAGACACAGAATCTAAAGCAGGCTGCAGGCTCCAAGCTGTTAGCACAGAGCCTGACGTGGGGCTTGAACTCATGAACCACGAGATCATGACCTGAGCCGAAGTTGGATGCTTAACCCACTGAGACACCGAGGCATCCCTATACAGTCACTATATAGAACATGAAAAATGGCAATATTTTGAGCCAATGTTACATACAACCCCAATTTCTGCTAGATGGTAAAAGATGGAGAAGAAAAGAATCTCTCAATACACTGCAGCATGGTCCTTTTCACAACATGGATATACTAGTGCGAGTTGTGTATGGACACGACCACTTAAAATCAACAGCGGCTAAAAGTTCAAGAAATGTCTCTTTCTTGGGGCACCTGGTTGGCTCAGTCAGTTAAGCATCCGACTTCAGCTCAGGTCATGATCTCACAGTTCATGGGTTGGAGCCCCATGTCGGGCTCTATGCTGACTGACAGCTCAGAGCCCGGAGACTTCTTTGGATTCTGTGTCTCCCTCCCTCTCTGCCCCTCCCCTGATGGCACTCTGTCTCTTTCACAAAAGTAAATAAACATTACTCCTGTATCCTTTGGGTAAATTTCCAGCAGGGCATAGGGGCACTTATACCCCCAATGTTTATAGCAGCACTTTCAACAATAGCCAAATTATGGAAAGAGCCTAAATGTCCATCAACTGATGAATGGATAAAGAAATTGTGGTTTATATACACAATGGAATACTACTTGGCAATGAGAAAGAATGAAATATGGCCTTCTGTAGCAACGTGGATGGAACTGGAGGGTGTTATGCTAAGTGAAACAAGTCACACAGAGAAAGACACCATATGTTTTCACTCTTATGTGAATCCTGAGAAAGTTAACAGAAGGCCATGGGGGAAGGGAATGAAAAAAAAAAAGTTAGAGAGGGAGGAAGCCAAACCATAAGAGACTCTTAAAAACTGAGAATAAACTGAGGGCTGATGGGGAGTGGGAGGGAAGGGAGGGTGGGTGATGGGCATTGAGGAGGGCACCTGCTGGGATGAGCACTGGGTGTTATATGGAAACCAGTTTGACAATAAATTTCATGTTAAATAAATAAATAAATAAATAAACATTAACAAATTAAAAAAAAATGTCTCTTTGCATTCAGCAGGACTGGTTACAGTAAAGAAAAGGTCGATTCCTTCCTCCTTGTTTTACTTTAGTTTTTGCACTCTCTTGACAGGTTATAAACCTACCATCTGTTGGAATGAAGGAATAGAGACAAGAGAAAGAAAGGGAAATCCATAAATGGCTTTCAATATCACAACTGGCTTAAAATGAAAAATGACCAATGGAAGTCATTTGCAAATTGATACTGGGGTTCTGCCCTTAACTCGCTGATAAGTTTGAGCAAGAAGAAAACAAAACAAAAACTATAAACGTGTAAATTAAAAGTGCTGTCCGTCTTAAACAGGGGTCTCAAGAGAAAAGGGTCGTGGCTCAGTTTTTCTTGACTCTGTCACTTCCTGCCAGGCCAGGGCCTGTCAGCTCATCTAGGGACAGCCTGCAGACAACGGAGGTAAATGTGCAGAAATAAACACATTCCAGTAAAGGTTACTTAATGGCTTTCTATGGATTTCAAAATCACTTTCCAACTATGTCAGGCCAAAAAAAAAAAATCTGATAATTTATGTTACCCAGATGTTAAGAAATCCAACAGCTTTCTCTACTCATAAATTTAACAGCATTAGGCACCTGCTGGCTCTAGGAAAAACGCCTGCCAAGAAGGAAGGAAGGAGCTTTGTGATACATTACCAGGCCCCTTCCCCTGCGATCCAAACTTCACACCCTCCCCAGCCTCCCACAGAGAGATCCTTAGGCTCCACACACCAAGACCAACAACAAACCACTCTTCCCTGGATGGAGGAGGTGGGAATCAGAGTTGGGATATGGCTATTTCTAATTCTCAAGGAACTCTAGCTGTTAGCCAAAGTAGTAAACAAGAGAGACAGAGGCCTTGGAGGGAATTTAGAATAACAAAGACAAAGTATTTCAAAGATTTGAAAGTAGAATAAAATACTAAAGGTTAATTTTGATCTTCTTTCATTGTGAGAGGTTTTAAACACAGGTGAAACTTTTGAAACCATTTAGTCCAGAGTTTTACCTTTCTCCTTTGTCAAATCCATGAAGACATGTTAAAATACTTGGATTTAGGTTCCACTCTGTTTTGTTTCCCATTTCCTTTCTGTGATGGAAGTGCTGGTGAGCATCCGAATGGCAGTGACTTCGATATATGACAAAGGCTGGATCTGAAACATTAAAGACCAGGGATAGTGCTGGTTGGTTCTCATGATCTAGAAATGGACCAAACCCACAGCAAGAAAGTTGGAGATCAGGAATAATTCAAAGTTGTCTGTAGACCTTTCATTCATATAATTGGCACTCTATCAAGTCTATTCTAAGACCACTGGATTTGCTTCACCAAATTTCACCAAATTTCAGCCCAGAATCTCAGCCACAGTGTTGAAAAGAAGCCATTACTGGCTGCCATGTATCTGTTCCCTCTCAGAAAGAACCTGTTAGATGCATCCATTTTCCTAGTGAGGAAGTACACTATTTTATGAATGGGACTCCCCATCTGATACAGTAGTGGCCAGGAGTAAAGACTGAGGGCAAGATCCTTAATTTCACATTTAAAGCTCTTCATAGTGCACACCCACTCCCAAGCCTTCTTCCCTGCGTACCCTTAATTATGTTGAGAGAAATTACTTTCTGAGAGTACATACCATTAACACAAGAGTGTTCACAACCTGAACATGCTTAACCTCCTTTACTCAGTCTACAATGAGCACTTTTTTTTCTTTTTGCTTTGTCACTCATGATGAAAGCCCACCCGTTCTCGAAGTTCCTCTTTGTTTATTTACAAGTATCTTCCTTTTCCTCATTGGACATTTTGCCAGATTTTACCTCCTAAATGTTTCAGTGAGTTTGCACTTTGGAATTTTTTTTTTCATAGAGACTCTGGTATCAGGTTATATTCCCATTCTGCTGGACCACTACCTTTTCTTTTTCATCGATGAAGTGAAATATGCAAAATGCCTGAGTGTTTTGCTGGAGGAGAAAAGGTGACAATCTCTGGCCACTTCGTTCTAAACGTAGAGTTCGAGAAGCAGAAAAATAACTGTACATACACAAGCTGAGAGTAAACAAGAACTATTCCAGAGGTAAAACAAAATGCAATGAGGCAGTAAGAAAGAAAACGATGCAATCACTTTCGGAAAAAATGGACACAAAAATTTTCCTCTGAGGGTTTGTCAATTTACTCGCCTATCATAAGAATTCACGTGTTTTGAGTGCTTACAGTGTGTTGGGCACTATTCTGACTCCATCACATGCATTATATTTGTTAATCCTCACCAACACTGTTAAGAAACAGACTCTGAAAAGTTAGTTCATCCATGAGCGTGCAGTTGAATTGAGATCCAAACCTAGTCTGCTATCTCTAGAATAACTTTTTTTTAAATTTATGTATTCATTTTGAGGGAGAGAGAGAGAGAGAGAGAGAGAGAGAGAGAGAAGCAGAGCATGAGCAGGGGAGGGGCAGAGAGAGAGGGAGACAAAGAGAATCCAGTGTGGAGCCCAATGCAGGTCTCAAACCCACGAACCACAAGAGCATGACCTGAGCTGAAACCAAGAGTCAGATGCTTAACTGACTGAGCCACCCAAGTACCCCGAGAATGAGAAATTTTAATGACTCCTTGATACTGTGAATAGGGATACTATGGTCAGTACACATATCTATTAAAATAATTTATTTTAACTATTCCATTTCTTCATAGATGTAAATTTAAAGGTTTGAAATTGGTTAAAGTAGCAGCATTTATTCTAAATACTGCTCTTCAGTGTAATGAGATATGAGGATGTACTGGCAATGTTGTTATTTAATGTGATTTTCAGTAGAAGGCTTTATATAAATTATCATCATTAATCATTTCTGGAAAAAATGATCACCGAGTGGGTGAAGTTTTTGAGGAAACATTATCCTGGGTTATTAAAATGTAAGTAGATTTGTATGCATAGGAGTTACAGGTGTGGGGAACGAAATCTAAACTTAACTAGCAAATGAAATCCAAGTTAAATGAGTACTTCCAGTTAACCCTGGAAAAGAGTTGAATATTTAATTTTAAATAAGCTCTGTCAGGCTATGGATTTTAAAAATTAACTAAGAAAGAAGTTTAACAAAGTGATAGGAAAACATGAGTCTAATTAATAATAATAAAAGTATTTCAGCCTAGACATATACACTACCTTATCTCACTCTTTCTTGCTAAGACAGACCATTATATATATATGAAACCCAAAAGCTTATAATAAAAATAAATAATCAGAAGGAAAATAAAACATAACTCTTATAAATTAAGAATGGATATGCAAAAAAGTCAATAGCAGTGGTTGAGACAAGCAGAACATGAAATAATTAAAAAATAATTTTGCAAAAATGTGAGAGAAATACATATAGATTAGCAATCAAGAAGCTCAACATTCTTATTCTGTTGTTTTTTTTTAAGAGAGAGAGAGAGAGAGCATGAGCAGGGGAGAGGGGCAGAGGGAGAGAGAGAGAGAGAAGGAAAGAATCTCAAGCACTCTCCATGCCCAGGGTAGAGTCCAACATGGGGCTCGATCTCCCAACCCTGAGATGATAACCTGAGCAGAAACCAAGAGCTGGACACTCAACCGAGACACCCAGGTGCCCCAATAAATCCAACATTCTTATAATAGAGCTACCAGAAAGGGAGTAGAAAGAAATTGAAGTGGTGGAAATAATCAAAGAAATAATAGAAGAAAATTCCCCAGAGCTGAAGACAGCTATGAATCAGTCTTAAAAGTAAACAAGTTCTCTGAGTACTCAGCATGATAAATAAAGACGGACCTGGGCCTGGGAACATGCCAGTGACATTTTCAAGCACCAAAAGTATATAAAAAATTCTTAAAACTTCTAGGGAACCTGGATGGCTCAGTCAGTTAAGCATCTGACTCTTGCTCTAGGCTCAGGTCATGATCTCACACTTTGTGAGATTGAACCTCAAGTCAGGTTCTGTACTAACAGCACCAGGCATGCTTGGGGCTCTCTCTCTCTCTCTCTCTCTCTCTCTCTCTCTCTCTCTCAATAAATAAATAAATAAACTTTTAAAAAAAATTTTAAACTTCTAAAAAGTAAATAAATATAGTTTACCTCTAGAGGATTAGGTTTAAAACTGTCATTAGCTTTTGTCAGCAATGACACTTGTTACTAGAAAGTAATACCGTCAAATTTCTAGGAAAACAGAATGAATTTGTACTCATAACTCTGTAGCCAAGGGGACTAATAATCAGATGCAAAATCAAAATTAAAGACTTTTTCCAAAATGTAAGAACTCAGAATTTTATCTCCTACTGCTCTATTTCAGAGAAATTAATTGAGGAGTTTATCTGGTAAAATGTGCAAGAATCTTTGATTGATGAGTTGATTTTTCATGCATGCACAGCTTCAATAATTAAAAATCAGTAATGAGAATAGAGAGAAATTAAGTTAATCTCTCACGTTCATATAACTAGAACATGTAAGAGCCATATGTAAAGCACGTGTGTCAGTCTGGGTCCTTTGGAAAGCGGTTGTCAATATAGAGTGAAAATGCAAAGGATTTATTGTAAGTGGCACCTGTAAAGAGAGAGAGAGAGAGAGAAGGAGCAGGTGGGGACAGTCTTTAGAAAATGTTCTGATATATGTGAAAGGAAAATGGGTAAGAAGAAGGACTGAATAGGAAGACTCATACTGCCATTTACCTCAGAGAAGATCTCAGTCAGCCCCCTGGGAGCTCCCAACAAAGATGGGAGGGGTCCCATCATGGAGGGGTCCTGCGTGGAGTAGAAATGCCCAAGTGCTAGTATGCAGTCGTGCTTGGTCACTAGCTGACAGCTGCCCAGGGAAAGCATGGCTGAGCTTGGATGTGCTGTGCACCCCAAATGCACTGTGACTGCAGGCTGTCAGCTAAGTTCACTCCTCACCAAAAGTTATGTCAGCAGGAGGTCTGGGCAACGCAAGTCCGAGGTGACCCCACCATGGCCCGCCTACGCTGGAGTCCATATTCTCAACTCCTGTCGTGTGGGTAATCATTCAAGATGGAGTGATTAGACAGCATGAGGTGGATGAGGATTAAATGTATTTTTTTTTTCCATGCTGATGCTAGAATTTCTAAGAATCTACCATTAGGGGTTAGGTAGTTTAATATCTTACCTTAGAAAAGATTAGCAGTGTCTTATAAAATACGTAACACATCCTCATAAAAACATGGAGGGAAGAAGGAAGGGAGAGAAAGAGAGAGAATAAATAAAGAAATCCAGCTCTAAAATAGTATGGTACAATTATTGTGGAAAATGAGACAACAACAACATAATTACCTATCCACGTGCAGATCATGTCTAAAAGCACTCCCCAAAAACATTTCTGACCCTGTTTGCCTAAGGGGAAGGCAACAGTGTGGCTGGGACACAGAGGGAGAAGACACAGTTTCAATACGCAGCAGCTGAATTCCAGGCTGGTGAAGATGTAACCGTGTTACATGATATTTTGACGACACTGTGAAAAATGAGTGTCCGGAACGTTCAGCTCTTAGCAGTGGCTTGGGGTTCAGGATTATTCTCAGAGCAACTGAGGAAGAGATTTCATTTCTTATCTTTTGTCTTTCAGGTCCAAATTATCAATGCTTCAAAACACGATTCCTCATGTTTCCTAAACGTGCCTTTTTTTTTTAAGTGAAGATGTTTATTTATTTATATTTAAGAGAGAAAGAGAGAGAGCAAGTGGGGAAAGAGCACAGAGAGAAGGAGAGAGAGAGAGAAAATCCTAAGCAGGCTCTGTGCTTTCAGTGCAGAGCCGGATGGAGGGCTTGATCCCACAAATTGTGAAATCATCACCTGAGCTGAAATCAAGAGTTGGATGCTCAACTGACTGAGCCACCCAGGCGCCCCCAAACATGCCTTGTTTTTATCTGTGCCGTCCGCTTTCCTCCATTTCCCAAGGCTAGAATGTGCCAAAACATTCCCCTCCTTCACATCCTGTAACAATTGGCTGCCCCATGCTACGAGCCATCTTGAAGATTCGAGGATCTCACTCTCTCTTTCTTACCATGAGGACATTGGTCACAATTTCACACCTGGACCTTCTTTTACCTGTGCCTTCTCCCTCTAGCAAGTATGTCCAAGGGTTGGCCACATGCAGGGAATTAGTCTCCATAGAAATTGTGGTGTGCACTAATTACTGAGTGTCCCTACGTGCAAGCATGAGTGGAGACACGTCACTATTTCACATATACTTCCTAAAATCTTTCACGTGTAAAATTCTATTTTGATACAACTTCGTAAGCATGATACGAGAAAGCGTGGGTTACCTTGGGTGTCTGCTACGAGCAGGCCAGGGTTCTAAAATCAAGCTGGCACCAAAGAAAGCTTGTTCATTACTGAAAAACTGCAACTCAATATCCCGAAGTTGAAGACATCTTGATTAGGTCAGTGAAAGAGTTGACCAGGGGTGCCTGGGTGGCGCAGTCCGTTAATCGGCCAACTTCAGGCTCAGGTCATGATATCGCGGCCCGTGAATTCGAGCCTCCCGTCGGGCTCTGTGCTGACAGCTCGGAGCCTGGAGCCTGCTTTGGATTCTGTGTCTCCCTCTCTCTCTGCCCCTCCGCCATTCGCGTTCTGTGTCTCTCTGCCTTTCAAAAATGAATTAAAATTAAAAAAAAAAACCAAAAAACAGTTGACCAAAATTGTAAAGGGTATCAAACTTGGACAAAAGAAGAAAATGCCGTAACTCCTGATGCTTTATGGGTAATGGGAAATATCATTTTACCATGGTAGTGACTGTTTTATCAATATTACTGATTTATTTTATTTTTATGTTGAGTCTTTCCTTCATTATACCACCAAAATTTCTAGCATTGAAAAATGTGCCTTAAACCACTGAGCTGAATTAAAGGGAGGAAAAAAGGGAGTACTACTGGAATTTTGAGTACTAGAACCATAATGTGATTTCACTTATGATGAGGGCTATCTGAAGGAACTCTTAATTCCCTAAGAATCATTCAGATTTTGATTTCCAGACCTTAAGCTTTTCAATACACTTGTAGACTTAAATAATAGTCCTTGGGAAAGTAGTGCTTTCTCTGAGTCCTCTCATGCAGAAAGAAAGGAACCTGGAGAATCATCAGGAGTATATTCAACCCTGATCATATGACCTATCTCATTTAATTGTTCTTTTGGTAAGGCTTTTTTTTCTGTGTTCACTCACCTGCTTTGTTCCCCCAACAATTAATTCATTCTCCCAAACCATCGATATGAGTATCATGAAATAGACTTTATAAGAGTTCATCCTCATATGGGGAAATAGATAAAGCATTCCTTTAAAGAACTTGAGATTTCCCTTGCTGAATTTTTAATTAATAACAAATCTACAGCAGGAGCTTAAGGGCCCTTAGTGTCATCGCTCTGCTCTAGTTTGCCTTCAGACTGGAGCAGAGACATCTGGCGAATACCTGGCTGCAGTGGTGCTTTGCTTTCCCTTTTCAAGGGTGTCTAGAAGTGTAAAATGATTTTTTCCCTCTGATCTGCACTACTTTCTCAGCTGTGTCAGCTGCACACATCCAGCTGTGCCTAGACCATCCCCAAATATTCCCAATGAGGCAGAAATAATCAGATCCATGGGACAATCTGATGAACGGATGATGTGCACGCTCACAGCCTGGTAGCCGGACACCTGCGTGAGAAGGACATTCGAGTTTACAGGCAAAGGTTCATCAGATGTCAGCTTTGGGGGAGAGAACTTCTGCCCTAGCATGGAATGTCTAGTTTATCGGGGGAAAAATACTATTCCCGCTTGGGTGAAAAACCAGCCATCTCTCACCTTCTTTCCTCGTTCCTCGATTCACAGTCTCAGTGATCTCAACTACTACGGGGTGCTGTAAGAATCCCCCAAAGCATGGAAGGCAGCAGGCCACCAGATTGCTAAGGATTATGTCCCTTAAGAGCGAGGCCGGCCACTCCAGTTGTCCCTTTGTCTGTGCATTCCTAGAAAGCACTCTGCTTTTTGGATTGGGGGTAAAAAATGTAACATAACCATTATGGTAATTTTCCACTTGGACCTAAACTTTTTGGGTTTGGTCAGACACTAAAGATGCCAAGACCCCAGCCAGTTCCAACTTTCAGAAAACTTAGTTTCCAATTAGGAAATCCCACAGTTGCACATAATTATGTGTGTGGGGACACACACTCACATGTATACACACACATATACACACACACACACACACACGCACACACACACACACTTTTTCCTCATACAGTCCTTGAGAAAATAAAGAATAAAATATCTAGGGAAAACTCTTGAGAGAAAAAGAGGTCGACTTACATGTTAATTTCAAAAATGCAACAATATTTCCTGAATTTTCCACTGTCAGCCAGAAAACTGCATTATTTACAAATAAGAACTGGTGAAACTGACACTTCTATAAAGCTTTTGTTCTATTTTTCTTCTTTAAGAAATACTAGGGGGCTCCTGGGTGGCTCAGTCAGGTTGAACATCTGACTTCAGCTCAGGTCACGGTCTTGCGGTCTGTGGGTTTGAGCCCCGCGTCAGGTTCTGGGCTGACAGTTCAGAGCCTGGAATCTGTTTTGGATTTTGTCTCTCCCTCTCTCTGCCCACCCCCCCCGCCCCATGCTCTGTCTCTTTTTCTCAAAAACAAATAAAAATTTAAAAAAAATTAATAAAAATACTGTTGGTTTAACATCTATATCATCACATAGCATTTATACAAAATAAATTAATATTCATCTTCGATTGTGTGTGTCTGAATCACATTGGGTTTGGAATTCATTTTGCTAGTGGGGTTTCCAACATATTTTAGCATACATATGTATTTTTTTAATCAATTCTATTTTTTCAGTTTATTTATTTATTTTGAGAGAGAGAGACAGAGTGCTCACAAGCAAGAGGAGGGCCAGAGAAGAGAGACAGAATCCCAAGCGGGCTCTGCACCATCTAGGCAGAGCCTGATGCAGGGCTCGAACTCACAAACTGTGAGAGCATGACCTGAGCTGAGTTCAAGAGTTGGACGCTTAACCGAGTGTACCAACCAGGGGCCCCTAACATATTTTTTTAAAAATCCAGAACTCACCGTATATTTTCACCCTGCAAAACTAACATAATGCAAGCAATGAAGCGAATTTGAAGCCGAGTAGTAAGGCAACTCGAGGGGGGAGAAAGACCTGAGTGACATAAACGCTGGCTTCTCCAACTGATAACAAACTCAACTATTTTCTGTTCACAACATGAGTAAGTAGCTCCCTGTGTTTTTACCAGAATGAGGGATGACTCTGTGTGTGTGTGTGTGTGTGTGTGTGTGTGTGTGTGTGTGTGTGTGTGTGTGAAGAGAGAGAGGGAGGAGGTACTGATGAAAGAGAGAGACAGACCGAGAAACACACACACACAGAATATGGCATTTGGGTTAGTATTCAGTAAGTTTTCGGTTTCTCAGAAGATATGCCTTCCTATATAACTGAAGCAGAGTTCTTGAAGCCACACTCAGCTGAAAATTCAGATATGCATTTATCATAACACTTGAAATCCAATCTCTGTTCCTTTCCCTTTTTCTTTGTAAAAAGTCATTACCAAACATATTGACTTTGAACCCTAGGGACTGAGAACCAGCAAAATTTGGAACAAGGATAATAGATAACAGGTTTTTGTGAGTTTGCTTCCCTCTCAGTAATAAAGAAAATGAAGAGAATGAGATTAAAGAAGAGAAATAAAAAGTGAGCTGAAGCCTGAGACCAATGACCTCATCATCCCACAAATTAGTCTGGCATACCCTCTTAAATGGAAAATGTCTTAGAATTTCCAGAGACAACTACATCTTCTTTTATGCAGGAAATATTCATCACGTATGACAAAGGGCAGTGATTTTGCGTGATGCTTTGTGCTTGACAAATAACGACCCCAATCACAATGGGAGTTGTCGTTAAATGATAGGTAATGATTTTTCTGTGAGAAATGTGGACTAATACTACTTAGCTGGTCACTGAAGGGGACTTGGTGGGTTTGGCTGCATCCCTCATGCTGTTGGCTGCTGTAGGGTCCTGTCTGCATCGGCAAGGTCAGCCAGCTCCTGCCCAGCACATCTCATGCCCCATTGATTATTTTTGGCCTATTAAGAGATAGAACTCATCAGTCACTTTCAGGAAGTATTAGCTTTCCGGTTCAGATAGCACTGGGCTGTTCTCTTCCTCAGGGAGGTAGAGCGGAGGGGTGCAAGGGTGGCAAATATTCCAGAAAATAAAACCGAATGAGGGACTTCAAAGACAGGCCTCAGAAACTAGCCCAGGCTAGTCAGCAAGAGGTCCTTAATGCCTCCCTCTTCACTGTTAGCATTTCCTGGTTTTCGCACGATGGAGTATTCTGGCTACAATTAATACCTATTTTCCTCAAGGTCACCATGCACTTTTGGGGGGCAATGTAGCTGTTCACATGGGCTGGGAGAAATGTTTATGTAGTGGCCTTTCAAGTGCAATCCAAAAGTTTCATAATCAAATATTTCACTCCTAGGAGATACTCAGATTCAATCACTCAGAGGTAAATGCTGAGAAAGGCATGTTTAAACATCATTCTTAGCTTGCCAGTAGAATATAATCCTTTTTAAAGGCTCATTGAAACCCAGGGAAAAAATTCCCTGTCACCCATAAACACAACAGCTGCATATAAATCAGGTAAACCAGTCTATCTAAATGAATTGCATGGCTTTGACATGGGAAGAAAAAGAGGTAAGATTTAAAATAGGTGAACATAGTTTCTATGCTTTGATTTAAACATTGTTATTCTCCATCGTTTCCATCTTATATCTTCAAGTTCTCAAATCTTACGCATGCCTTATCATTTTATACCAAGTATAAAATATTTCTGCAATGATGTCAGAGATGACATTCATTATGCTAGAACTCATGCATCTAAATTTTTTAAATTAAATTTTTAAAATTTAAATGGTTTTTCTGCTGTTGTTTCACCACATTTTTCTATGACGATGCTCAAGGGTTTTTCCATCACTTACTACTCATTTCCTACTGTTCTAAATCAAGACATTAAAGAATGTCTTACTGGCCCAAAGAAGGGAGCATGGTTCGTTTTCACTGTGGTTCTTCCAAATTCTCCAGCTTCTTGTGTTCTACTTGGTCATAACCTTTAACTTTCTTGGTTCCTAATTCTGGTTTATGTGACTACTTGCAATAAAAAGGTGAAGTAAAATATCCTATTTCCAAAGCAGTAGAAATTATATCAATATAATATACTGAATTGTTTTTAAAATTAATAATTTTCTAGGTGGAAAGAAAGAAAGGAGGGAAGGAGAGAAAGAAGGAAGGAAGGAAAGAAAGAAGGAAGGAAAGAAAGAAAGGAGGGAGAAAGGAAGTGAACACTTATAGGAGAAACTATTTAGTGCATTTATTTGAAGGGCAGAAATCTTATTTTCGACAATAGGAAGCAAACCCTGCAGTTAAAAAATCACTTGTGAAGAAAGCTTTGTTTTTTCTTTTCAAAAATTAGCATGCTAACTCAAAGACAACTTTACAGAAAGTAGAAAATATAGAATTTAGTACATGTTTTGCTATAATATATCATTCTATTATCCACGTTTCTGGCAAGCATTAATTCTCAGAGGAAACACAACTGTTGGGTTTTGTTTTTAATTTTTACTGGAGTTTGAAGTTTACTTTAACCTCAACTAAACTAAGGCATTATTAGCTATCACAGAATCCAAAATTGAAATGCATACTCTTCCTCTGTTCTGTTTATAAATCCTTGGCTGGAGTACCTCAAATGTTGAAAAAAATAATAATAAGAGAAAGGCTTAATGACCTGTCTAGATAAACAGTTTATGCTTAAAAATAAATAGAGGTTGTTTGCATGGGCAGTATTGTTTTATAATAGAGATTTTACTCTCCATTAAGGAGTATAAAGAGCTACCTGTACCATTTACTGCCTGAATTAAGAGTAAGGTGCGATTATACTCAGTGTAAATTAAGATGTCTTGAGAGCATGTAGCTTTAGGTAATACATTAAATTAAGGTTCTCAGATGTGCATTTAATTAAGATATTTAATTTGAAATGTCTGTGCACTTCTTTAATTCCAATTGATTATTAAGAATAGATTTCTTGAGGATATTAAAAAGGTGAGTAGAAAAGGAGGCTATGGAGCAGGATGGCCTCCAAAGTTTACTCAGGACACTGCAATTGTCAAGCAAACGCGGTATCTGTCTCGGCCCCGCCCAGCATGTTCTTCGTGTGATCCTTGGCTGCTATTCAAATGGCAGACTCATGTAAACATGGGCCAAATTGAAAATGCTGTCTTGATTGACTAGTGAATATCTTCCCTCAGATTCTCTGGGTTAGTTATTTATTACTTTTGCTTACAGCTGATAAAAGCCTTGGTAATATTGCCGGAACCATCCCTCAGAACGCTTTGTAATGCCCCAATCAGTCAATACTCATTGAGCCCTACTATTTGGAAAGAACTAGATTAAATACACTAAGAGTTAGAGGAAATTATTTACTAGCATTTCGCCCCCCAAGTAGCTTGCAGTTTAATTAAGAAAACACACGTGCGTATGCACCCATGCTCACACATACACACACAGGGCATTCGCGAGTTAACAACATGAAACACGTAAATGCGAAGTAACTTTTGTGAAAATTTGAGGAGGTTAGAGGTGGAGGTTATTAACGGTCAAAGATGGCCTTTTAAGTGAAGGGATTTTTGTCCTAGGCTTTGAAAGAAGGCATGAGATAATAACAGAAGCAAATGTCTATCGACCTTCTACACCATCTCAGGAATGCTACTCAGTCCTGTCCATGAATTGTGTCTTCTAATCCTGAAAACACTCTAGGATTTCATGACTTACATCCCCATTCTATAGATGAGAAAACTGAGGTATAGGGTGGTTGAATCCCTTGGCTCCAATCCCAAGCCAGACAGTGTGGAGCCAGGACAAACACCTTACCTCGGAAGTCAGCTTCCAGAGGCCTCCACCTTAATCACCTCCCAAGTCTTCTGCATACTCAGAGAAGCCGAGAGACCATGGCAAAGCAGAATGGCACTTCTGGAGGACTTCTAGGAGGACTTCAGTGGGGGGAAAAAATGGTCCAGTACACATCATGTTCCAAGGAATTGATCAGAAGATATAGTTATAAATATAGGCCAGGGCCAGGGTGAAGACTTCAAAAGGCACATTAAGGTGACAAGGTTTTTGTCCTAAGGCGGTGGAAAGTCACTGAAGATTCTCCAGTTCAGGGCTGGCAGAATGAAAGCACTCCTTTCCAAGGCTTGTTCTGGCACAGAGGATAGAATGATTAGATCCTGTAAGAAATGCTAACACCCATACGTTATTTACCTACTGGCACCCCTTTTCATTTGTTATTCCTCCTAGAGTCTATGAAACCCGATTTTACTTGTTTCTTCTCGATGCATAATTTTTTCTCTTTATCTTTTGAGTGAGAGCCTTAAACCACGCTTTGGTTGTTTCTTCTCTGAAACAGGGAGGTGGTGTTTGGATCTCGGAAAATTGTGAGAATCTGGATTCTCTGGGTCCGGATTAAATCTGGATATCAGTACTCACCAACTGTAGGACTTGGGGCGAAGAGGTTAGCCGTCCCAGGCTTAAGCTTTCTTTTTCAAAAGTCAGGAAAACAGTAAAAGGATGAAATGAAAAAATGCAGGTGAGACTTTCAGCAAGGTAAGGACCCGCAAAATAATGACAGCCAGCACCGGTTTGCTGCTTCTGTGCGGAGCAGTGCACATGCTGAGAGAGGTCCCCTCAGGAATTCCCCCAAGCCCTTAGAGGTCCCTATGGCAACAAGGATCGACCAGACCAGGTGAGTTACCTCCCCCAGCTTCACAGAGCAAGTAAAGGATAGAGAAGGGATCTGAGCCCACCTGTTCTGATTCTGGATCGTGCAATCCCATCTGTTATACCAGGTAGCCTCTCACCTGCTCCTGGCGGTTATTCGTATACTCCCCAAACAGTCTCATCTTTTAGAGGGACTCCCTGACTCTTCTTCACTTCCTTCATAGCATAACTGCTCTGCATTTTACTGTCTTAAACAGTTTCCTCTCCACTATGTATGTCTGCTGATTCCAGGTCATTCTTCCTAAACTGCTTCGTCCACCACTCAAGATCTTTGAATGGCTTCCTGGCTTCCCATTACCAATAGAATAGCACAATAATCCCCTCGCATGAAAATTGAGATCCTCAAACAGTGTCCCTCTCTAGTCCCTTGGACACAAACTCCTTCTATATCCAGTATGCTCTCTATTTCACTGCTCCAACATTCCTTGACTTTCTAATTGGTAAGTCTTAGCTTATGCCGTTCCTACCCCTAGGCATATCCTCTCTCCCTGGCCATTTCTGTCAAATGCCAGAGGGACATAGACACTAAATGCCTTAAGTCCTTTCGTGAAACGTATCACGTCATTCCCACTAGATTAGAGGATCCAGAAAGGCAGTGGCTAAGTTTGTGTTGGTCACCATTAGTATAGTCCCAGTGTCTAGCCTGGTACATAATCAGACAGACAGGTACATACATACACACATATACGTATATACAACTACACGCACACACACATATACAATAAATGAATGAATAAACAATCATCTGGAGTTATGACAGCTAAATTAATTTACTTTAGGATTTCTTATTTCTCACCCTCAGAAGGGTCCCATAAAGTCTCCGTTTGCAAATAAAGAAGCTGAGCATCAGAGAATTTAAGAGCCTTCTCCAAGCACACTCAACTATCCACTAACCGATCCCAGAGTCTATATGACTCTAAAGTGATTCATACTCTCTTCAGCATGCTAGCAGGATTCTCTACATGCTACACCTTCCCATAGCAGCTGGCAGCATGCAGAAGGATTCTCCCTTCTCTGTCTCAGCTTACTCAGAGTTAAATAAGTATCCTAGACTTGAGATCCTTCCAGATAACCCTCTTATTTTATATTTGATGATTCTATATATCTGTCTGTGAGATCCAGAGAAGAACTCTTAAAGCCAAGACCCCTTTTTTAATGTTTATTTATTTTTGAGAGACAGACAGAGTGTGAGTGGTGGAGGGGCAGAGAGAGGGAGACACAGAACCCAAAGCAGGGTCCAGGCTCTGAGCTGTGAGCACAAAGCCTGACGGGGTGCTTGAATGCACGAACCGTGAGATCATGACCCAAGCTGAAGTTGGATGCCCAACCAACTGAGCCACCCATGCTCCCAAAGCCAAGACCCTTATACAAGATCATAGACTCTGCACACACACATATCTTTTTACCCCTGTGTCCTCGCTTACCTAATTTCAGGCTTGAAAATGGAAAGCAAGTCTTCTTTCCCATTCTTTGTCATCACAGCAACTGTTTCAGTGCACCAACTCTCAGTGCGAAACCCATAGGAACTATCACTCTGAAAGCACCACACTGATATCTCAGGGAACCATAACTCCTTTTACTGATTTAAGTTTCTTTTCACCTTTACACACCCCAAGGCTACAAAGCCAAACAGATTGCATGAAGCTGGGGAATGGGTTGAAATCTTTGGAGATTAGGTATTAAGGTCTTCCCTTCTTGGTGACAAACTTAGGACTCAGCCTTGATAGGAACACCAGGTCTAGTAGAGGCCCTTAGATAGATAGGGAATGGCGTGTTAACCCAATTATCGACCTAGGGCTGTGGGATGTGCTTTGGAGATATAAGCAGGCTTTAATCTAATACAGAGAAACAAGTAATCTTTAAATTATGGAGACCGTACAAAATGGTTCAAGAAGCAGGTCAATCAAATAGACCCAACAAGTAACATCTGAGCACAGAGAGCATCAGAGAGCATCACAATGTGGCAGGTGGGTCAACTCAGATACAAATAGCTGACCGCCCAAAAGGCAGAGGCCATTGAGTATTTGACAAGAGATGGTGATTTTTTTGTACAACAAAAATCCATTAAGGACACAGGGAAAGAGAAAGAGAGAAAGGAGGAGGGCAGCTCACTGGCAGACACAAACATAATTACAGCTATTACATTTTTTTCCTAAAGTACTTACTTGTGGTGCCTCCAAACTAATGTGTTTTTATGTTGCAGCCTGTTGTGATTGGGGCAGGCTGCTTGACATTTGCAAGGTTCCATTGCTATTAAAAAGAATGATGTTATCAAGAGGAAAGCGAGGCGACAAAGCAAAATTAATTAACGCCGCCATCTAACAAAGCAAAATAAATTAAACGATGGTTGACTTGCATTGTGTACTTCTAAACGGTTACTGAGGGAAAACCAAAGCTTTTTAACTCCCTCTGCTCCAAGCTGAGCGCTGTAGCAGAGTGGGCTTCCCTGCAATTGAAGGACCCTGTTTGCTCCGTGCTTGCACACAGGCAAGCAAAGGGGCAAGCCATTCATATCCTTCAGTGATAAATCTATTGCTATTGCCTTCTTTGTGGAAGGCAGCAGATGAAACATGGGAGGGAAAGCTTGCCTTACATCTGTACTGTCTTCAAGCACACTTAAAAGAAAGATGATTGGGTTGGCCACACATCTAACAAAAAAAGGGACAATACAACTGATAACTTTTAAGCCAATTGGAATTCACCATGTTTTCAGATTCCTTGGGTTCTGGGTGCTCTACCATTTTGCACATGTTGGTGGACCAGTAACAGCCAGAACAAGTTGCTCAAAGCTACCACAAAACCACAGTGGTTTTCTAGAAAAGTCCTTGATGGCATAGAAATGAATAGTGTCATAAATCAGTCACGAACGGAGACTTATAGAGTCTGACCAGAAATCTGCTACATATGCAGAGGGACATAAGACAAATATAAACCCCTGCCCTCAGCGGCTTCTAGTCTGGTGGGAAAGGTGAGATTTGTCAGGCTCAACAAACAGAACAAGGACATCAGATATACAAATATGTGTACAGAGCAAGACAACTGTACTGATGCACTTCAAGAGAGACACAAGTAGATAGTTATATTGCCAGATCTAATAGAGGGTTCACATTTTTGGAACTAACACACTGTTTCATATTTCCTACCTATTTTATATTTCTTAAAAGCACTTTAGTCTATATGATAGTATTTGATCATCACAACACAGCTGAATACACAAATGAAAGAATTTAGAATTGGGGCAACCATTAATATTCCCATTTTATGGGGGATTAGTCATAGGCATAGGGAGGTGAAGCTACCCATGAGATCAAAAAACTAGCACTTGGCTACAATCATGCACAAAGTGCTGACTTGTTATAAAATTTAAATATCAGTGAGAAGAGGGAGGTCGCCATGAGCTGAAAATGTCAGGATATTTTGCAGAAGAGAGAGATGCCTGGAACAGGAGACACAAAGTACTCTAAAGGCAATGGACACAGGCAACCATAAGATCTCTCCTTGCCCTGGGGTTCCAGACTGGGGGAGCCATCCTTAGAGAGACTGTACTAATCAGAGATTATCATCTCTGCCTTCAATAGACAAGGAAGGTTTTTAAACACTGCAAAAGGTATAAAGGGTGCCCATTTTTTATCAGTCATCAAATAGCTGTGATTACTTAATAGGTAACATATAAATTTCACAGAGAGTAAATTTCCAAGTAAAAAACATACCCGTAAATATTGTCACGTTAATAAGAGGGAGCTTTTCTTAAAGCCCGTACAAAAGACCTCAAACCAAAGCTTACCCATGTCTTCATTCCTGAGGATATGTACACGCCAGCCCATTGGTATCCATTGTACCTACTGCCAAAGTAACACTACCTTTTAGGGGAACTTATTTTCGAAGGCTGTCATGCAAGGAAACAAGCTGTAGAGTTTCAATTGCCCTACTGGGAAATTTCTAGAGTTTATTTATAACAAATAGACTTCTTATGCTTATTGCAATCATGGAAAAAAAATAGACACATAGTACTTCCAAGTGTGTAGGTTTTTACCTATAGCCAGTAAATCAATTGTTGCTCAAAGAGAGCAAACAGAGATCAGAAGATCTGAACATTAAGAGACAGATTATCATTGCTAAGTGGCACTCATTAAGATCAACCCATCTGACAGTGTCTTTTAGGAGTTAAAATTTCAGCATAGGTCATGCTTTCCAGAAACTTGTTTTCTCAAGCAAATAGATGTGTATACATTCCATCTCGGACTCTTATCTTCATGTGTGTATACATCAAATATGCAACATAAATCATGTCTGTATTTCTGTACTTGTTTAAATCCATTTCTGTCATTTGGTCTCATTTTCTCTCCTTCTGGGAGAGATTTTTTGTACTAAAATGCATTAAGCTTATCAAGTCATTAAAATTATGGTTTAAGGAGATACAATGATTCTTTTTTGTCAAGCCAGTCTCTCTATATGGTATGGGGTTTAAGGTCAGAAGACAAATGTGACCTAGTGTTGACATTTTTAGTTCTTAATTTAGATATTAAAATGCCTTGGTTGAATTACCTGTAAAATGGAAATAAATATTCTAAAGAATTCCTTAGTGGTTTATACAATGAAACATTTATAAATCATCACAGGAAAATGTAAAATAATAATAACAAAGCATTTGTCACTCAGATGCTAGCTATGTGTCTCCAATATTTTCATATTCTCAAATGGAAGATCGTACATATTTCTATTTCATGTTTATTTCTATTTTTATTACATTGAGAATATTATGTAACATTTCAATGATTGTATCATTTTATAATTACATTTTGCTTAGCCAAAGGTTACAACCTACTAGTCTTATTTAAATGTAGAGACTGTACATTAAAGAGGCCAATTGTTCATTGGTAGGGGAAATTGCCCTGGAATTTACAATAGATTTACTATAACCCACCAAATAGAAAGCTGGCTTGTGCTTAGCAATGCTTTACCCCCATCAAAGTAGCTCAACGGTATCTTGTACATGAACTCATTCAAGTGTACATGCACTTATAGACTTTTCTACAGTACATTGTATAATGATGTCACTCACTCACTCATGAATTCATTTAACAAGTTTTAATTGAGTGTCTATTATGAACTGTGACTTGCATCATGTATTAGTTTCCCAGGGTTGCTAATATAAATTACAAAAGCAGTGTCTTAAGACAACAGAAATCCATTCTATCACAGTTCTGGAGGCCAGAAGTCCAAAATCAGGATGTCAGCAGGACCATGCTCCCTTTAAGTCTCTGGGTGGAATCCTTCCCTGCCTTTATCATATCTCCTGGCGGTAGCCATGAATCCTTTCGCATTTTTAGGTTTGTAGCCGCTTTGCTCCAATGTCTGTGTCTGTTGTTACATAGTATTATCATTGTGTGCCTTCATGTGGCATCTTCCTCTTACAGAGACACCCGTTATATTGGATTAGGGCCCATCCTAATCATGATTACATGTACAAAAAACGAATTCTATTTCCAAGAAAGGTAACGTTCACAGATACCAGGGTTTAGGACTTCAACATATTTGGGTGGGGGGGGGGCGGGGAGAAGACATAATTCAACCCACATTACAAGGGTAGAAGACTGAGCTATACAGACAGAGCTAGCATTTTTCCTTAGTTGATGAACTATGTGATATTTGGATATACAAATAAATATACAAAAAGACATTTTAAAATAATTATGCATAAGTAACTAATATCAATTGTAAGAAGTTCAGTGAAAGAAAAGCACATGTGAAATGGTGATAAAAGTAATAAATGACAGGAATGTACATTATTTGTCCAGCATATAGTACTCATATCAGGGAAGAGTAATCTATTATTATAGGATGCTCTAAGTCTGGAATCATATTAGGCAAGAGTAAGTCATCATTTTAGGATGGTCTAAGGTCTGGGATGTCTGGGTACAGAAGGATGAATTAGTTGATTACTCCAGGCTCTTTTTAGCCCAAGTATTCATTGATTTTTAAAGTTTATTTATTTATTGATTGATTTATTTATTTAGAGACAGAGAGAGAGCTGGGGAGGGGCAGAGAGAAAGAGGGAGACAGAGAATACCAAGCCAGATGCAGGGCTCCAACTCATAAACCGTGAGATCATGACCTGAGCCGAAATCAAGAGTCAGACACTTAACTGACTTAGCCACCCAGAAGCCCCAAATATTTATTGATTTTTGAAGTAAAGCAGAACTAAGAATGTTACCATCACTAATAAATACATAACCACACAGAAATAAAGATGCCCAAGTTAGTATAGTTTTAGAGGGTGGAGATTTTGTGGAATTTATGCTAATAAAGAAACAATGTTACTGGTAAAAATATTAAGTTTAAAATATTTTGGGGTGCCTGAGTGGCTCAGCCAGTTGAGTGTCCGACTTTGGCTCAGGTCATGATCTCACAGATTGTGAGATCAAGCCCCGTGTCAGGCTCTGCACTGACACTGAGGAGCCTGCTTGGGATTCTCTCTCTCTCCCTTCTCTCTCTCTCTCTCTCTCTCTCTCTCTCTCTCTCTCTCTCTGCCTCTCCCCAGCTCATGCTCTCTCTCAAAATAAATAGAACATTTTAGAAGATATTAACGATCACATAAATTGAGAACATTTGTCCTAAGTTTGGGACAAGCAGCAGAGCAAACTCATTAAAATGGTCATTCGTGCTATCTCTGTCCTAATTTCCAAAGTAAATATCAGTGCCAGGTTCCTGAAACCTAGACTGCTCATGTGCACTATCATAATACTGAGAGTCTTCAATGATTCCTGCATATTTGCTTAGCTTCTCTTTGTCCCTGGTGAGTTACAGGTAGGACTGCTAACTCTAAATGAATCTATTTCTCAATATAGCCTATTGACTAGTTGAGAGCTAAATATGTTCACTCCTGGTTTCCTCCCTTCCTGGAGAAATGCAAATTTGGTTGTTGTAACTCACTGTTACTCACTGTTTGCTCACTGTTTCCGGGAAAGATCATGGAATAGAGCATGTGATAATATATGCTTGAAAAATATAAGGCATTATGCACACTTCTATTAGTATTGTCTTGGTCCCACGCTTTCACATTTATATATTCTTCCATCTTCGATAAAGAACAGACAAGACTTTCATTACTGTGTCTTTAAAATTTTTCAATAAAATAATCTAATATTAAGAATTCATCAATGCTTCTCATGATATCTTTCTTTCTAACTGCACCCAAAGATTTAAAACTCTACAGGCTTGGAATTGCAGGCAACAAATATGTTATGTTAATTACATATTTGAATTAATCCCTTAATTCAGCCCTATCTCATACTTCGATTTCTAGTTTGCTTTTTACAAAATGTTACTCTTTGGGGAGCTAATTATTATCAGTGATTGGTTTTTCCTGCATAAACTATTTTCTAATCAGAGTAACTTTGGGATATAAAGAATGCTTATGTCCTATGAAAATGTATCTGTTTATGGGACCTACTTAACAGGAAAATCAGGTTTCAAGCTTGACTGAGATAAGTTTTCAAAGGCTCCTTTTGTTAATTGATTGATTTTGATAAGTCTATTTGATTTATGGTTTAGGCCTATGTATTTTGGGAGAGGATTCCTCCCCCTTTCAAAATGCATGTGCACAGCTACCCTGTAGTGAGTTAGTGAAAGGTGTCCACTTATACACAGCAGAAAAGGGGTGTAATGAATCAGAAAGGGATGTGTTTTATGCAGTAAGCACTTTCCACACTCCTTCCTGCACTGCTACATTTATGCTGAAATGGTCCATTTATTTTAATCCTAAATAGGGTCCCTAGACAAGAGCTGAGAATGGAAGTGAAGTAAAAGGAAAAAGAAAAGGATTTCTATTTCAGAACAAACTTAATTCAGAATAAGGAAAAAAACAAAACCACAACACTCATTTAGCCCTTGGTAAAATTGAATTTTTATGGTACCTACTCTTTCCCACTCTAGGAATTTGCTTTCAAAGCTTCTCCCTTACCCTCCGATCTTGATGGGCTTGCAACTAAATAAATCATTCTTGTTCTCTCATCACACATAGATTTCCATTGCAGTTCTGCATCTTGGAAGAATGATGGAAGGCCAGATTAAAACCATATGTTTGAGGTACAGACCTTGATTTTTGGGTTCTAAAATGTGGGTGTCAACAGCTCCTACAAATAGAACTTATATTCACCCCATGAGGGTCCATGTACAGGGCCGGGAGGACTGCCTTCCACAGCCCCTGCTAAACCAGCCCAAATCACAGCCAGAAGAAGGTTAGTCGAGATAGAAATTCAGAATGTTAGCGGTGTAAGCCACCAGCCCTCTCTATACTGTCCAGGAAAGTTAAAAACAAACAAACAAACAAACAAACAAACAAACACACTTTCCCAATTAATATAGGTAGATGGAGCTAAAACACAGAGCAGATTTAGGCCCTGGTTGTGCCTAACTGCCTAAATGCCATACATACTTGTAGCGAAGTTATAATAAATTGCCTCCAGCTACTCAGTGGTTAACTACTAAAATGTGGTCATTGTTGTGGCTAATTGGGAAGTAAGGTAACTAATATCCCTTACCTTTATAACAGCATTTGTGCATGAAGTAGACATTTGTCATTTCGGTCTTCCCAGCACATAAATTCATTCCTATCTTGGAAGACTCTTCATTGTGAAAGTCTTTGTGGAAGGAAGTCATACTTTCCTATATACATTAAAAATGGGGCCAAATGCTCTATTCCCTCACCCTGAGAGTTAAGGTGCAGGCTTGTGACCTAGAGTAGAATAACTGGATACTTCCAGAAAGAACTTTGAAACCAGAATAAATGATATTGAGATGAAGTGAGAGTCAGAATCCATGAGTAGTATCAGCAGATAGCAGTGAAAGTAGTGACATAGTTTTGAGTGGTGGTAGCTGGAATGTCCAGAAATAGTGGTAGAGAAAGTGCCAAGGGTTGTCTCAACCAGGTTGCCTCTTCAGTATAACACTTTCGTTTCTATCACTACCTCTTTCTTGTTTTCTGCTAACTTTATGGGCCTTCCAATTATTTCTGTGAGCTGCGAAATAATGTTCTAACAAGTTAGTTCTTAGACTTAGTGTAGTCATGTTGTATTGCTTCCATTCAGGGAACCAGAGCATGAGTTGTAGAAAACAGAACCTCAGAAATACGTGAGGAGTAAAACATTGGTTGCCTTGTCCTAGTCGAGGCAAAAGGCAGTCAAAGTCTTACCAATATTCCAGAACAGTAATACAAGGCAAATACTAAATGCCTGAGGTTATTGGAAGCAAACTCAAAGTTCTACTCTGTTGGCTGCTCAATTAAAATGCCAATTAAATTTCCAACCTTACCATTTCTTAGTAAAAATAAGGCCATTGATTAGTGATGAAGAGAATGCCTAGAATTTGAAAAGCATCTCGAAACCACAATCCCCATGAAAAGTATTTGCCTGAAGAGGCATCTCCTTGTCTTAAATGGTGATTCTCCATTCAAGAAGGGAGCCAATGCTAATGGCCCAGTCCCTTTAATATGTCCGCATCTGTAGTCAAAACAAAGCCTAGCATGCACCAAGGAGCTAATTAAAGGCAAAAATGAGCAGGATATATCTGATATACACCCAATTATTCTTGGATTTGTCTGTCTAGATTATTGAAAATCTGTCTAATGAATGTTGGAGTATATTTTGAGTATGCTAGAACAAGAAGAAACAAATACAATTGTAAAAACAACATGACATCTATCTATGACAGTGGTGAGTATGTAAGATAGGTCCACACTAAGCAATATTATGATAGCCAACTCTAAGCAAAGACAAATTGCCAAAGATGTATCGGCTTAATATAGGGAAGAGAGTTCACATATGACACCATACACTATTTGTCTTGCCGGTGGTTTATTTTACTTAGCGTAAAGTCCTCTAGGTCCCATCATGTTGGTGCAAATGGCAGGATTTTCTTCTTTTACTTGCTGAATAATATTCCATATAGATGTATAAAATATTATATAATATATTAATATATAATTATAATATATGATCACATCGTCTTTATCCATTCTTCCATTGATTGATATTTAGGAACTTCTTATGTATTTCAGCTATTGTGAATGCTGTAACGAACATGGGAGTGTAGATACAGGGAGACATAGGTCAAAGGGTACAAATTCTCAGTTATAGGATGAATAAGTTTTTAGGATCTAATGTATAGCATGGTGACATACTATGTATATATATATATATATATATATATGTATATATATATATATACACACACACACATATACATATATATACACACGCATACATACATACATAACACACATATATAGTGATCACTAAATATATATATATATGTATATGTATATGTATAATGGAATACATACTACTCAGCCATAAAAAAGAAGGAAATCTTGCCATTTATGACAATGTGGATGGATCTAGAGGGCATTAAGTATGTCAGACAGAGAAAGAAAGATACCATATGATTTCACTTATATGTGGAATCCAAAGAAACAAATGAATAAATAAAATAAAACAAAAACAGACTAATAAATATAGGGAAAAAATTGACGGTTGCCAGAGGGGGTAGTAGAATTGGACAAAATAAGTGAGAGGGATTAAGAGGTACAGACTTCCAGTTTTAAAATAAATAAGTCATTGAGATGTAAAATACAGCATAGGGAATATAGTCAATTGTATTAGTATAGCTTTGCATGGTGACAAGCATTTCATAATGTATATAATTGTAGAATCTCTATGTTGTACACCTACAACTAATATAATATTGTATGTCAACTGTACTTCAGTAAAAAAGGCATTTAAAATATCTTGTATTAATAATACAGTATTGTATACTTAAAATTTGTTCAGAGTAGATCTTAAGCATTCACACACACACACACACACACACACACACACTAAGTTATGTGAGGTGATGAATGTGTTAAGTATCTTGCTAATCATTTCAAAATGCACATGTATACCAAATCATCACATTGTACACTTTAAATATATACAATGATATCTGTCAATTACTCCTCAATAAAATTAGAAAAGAAAAAGGAAAGAGAGTTCAATCATTTTAGAGGATAGGAATGTGGAATTAGAATTTCATGTTAGCTTCTTGCAACCACTCCCAAATAAGGAGAAATAAATCAGGGAGAAAAAGCCAGCATTTTTTTTACTTTATTTTATTTTATTTTATTTTATTTTATTTTATTTTATTTTATTTTTTAATATATTAAATTTATTGTCAAATTGGTTTCCATACAACACCCAGTGCTCATCCTAAAAGATGCCCTCTTCAATATCCATCACCTACCCTCCCCTCCCTCCCACCCCCCATCAACCCTCAGAAAAAGCTAGCATTTTTAAACAACACTTTAATGGCCACTTCTCTATTTCTTGTAACTCGACAATTCATATGTGCATTCCTTAATTTTAATAGAGTGGAAGGTGTCCATCGTGTCATATGCCAAGTGGACAGCCTTTAACCACCAAGTGCAAGGTGATATTAATCATCCAAGGACCAGGATCAGTGTGGGAATCAAAATGGTATAGGAATTCAAAATGTGGGAATTCACAAAGGTATTTGGTAGCAGTTAATTGATCATAGGATCCATACAACAAAAATAGATGAGTAGGCACTATAGAACCTAGAATTCTATAGTAAATTTATGTTTGTTTCAGCAAATAATTATTTTCTCTTTATAAATAGCTTTTAACCTGCAACTAACTGGGCCCTGTTGGAAAGTGAACAACTGATCTTGGGATATCAAGTAACCAGACAATCTGAGTTGACTAGTAAGACCTGGAAGTTATATGCTTCATTTGTTCACAAATGCACTTCTTCCCAGAAAGAGTCTGTCATTAAATCAAGGTATATAAATAGATATACACAATCACAAAACATATATATATATATATATATATATATATATATATATATATATATGATATTGGAAGTGAACAGGTCTGGAAGATACAAGGAAGTTTCTCATATACATGTTGGTCACATTCCCAGAATATCTACTCCTATCACAATTCTTCACTCTCCTAAATGACTGATGGCCTCTTGGGGAATTTCCTAGGAACATAAAAATATTTTGGGTTCAGCAGATAGGCAGTGATGTTGACTCTAGACAAAATGTCTTCTATAGAGTTTTAGCCACATTCAGAAGTGACCTGAGATGACTGTGTAGAAGGGAAATACATTGAGTTTAACCTCAGTGATTGCATCTCAGCCACTTTACCTGCAGAAGAGAGATTACTTGGGGATAAGATTCTGCATTGATTCATTGGCAATAATTGATGTTTACCAGGTGTTCTAGAACAGGATTAGAGAACTGGCAAGGATCTAACAGTAAAGGTATGTGAGTGGGCCTCATAGAACGGACCCCAAATTTGGAAAATATGTATATTTCCTGTGAGTGCTAAAATATCCCCTAAAGGAACATGTGGACATAAACATGTGGACCTCCCTTGTGGGATCTTGTCAACTCCCATTTCCAACCACTCCAGTGTTTATCTTATGAACAAAGGAACATAGTGGCATTGCTAGAGGCTAGATACAGGCTCAATAATATGGATTTTAAACTTCACCAACATGGTTACCCTACCTCCCAATGAGCAATTTTCAGCAAGCCATAGCAGAGCCAAAGGTCCGTCTTTGATATCACACCTCCAGGGCACTAGCAACATGTTGATTTTATTTAACTCCATTCGCTTATGATCAGGATAATAATTTGTCCTTGCAAAAATATAGGTTTTGTGGACTTTAATTTGTATTCTCTCCCATCGTTGTCCTGTAAACAACATCACCCATGAACCTATGGAGCATGTTGTGCACAATCATAAAACATAGACTTCCATGCAGGAACTTGCTTTACAGCTGAAGAACCGAAGCGATGGGATGATGCCTATGGAATTCAAGGTCTTAAAACATATCATCAGCCAGATGCAGATGGCTTTAGAATGGTGACATGATCTAAGACTCAGTTTAAACAAGACACAGTACAATTTTTTCAATGGGTAAGAATATAGGTGGGCAAAATCCAAAGGATTCAAGTGTGGATATTCACTCTCAGGGAATGATCTATTTAAGGGAATTTTCATTTGGCTTTCTCAGCTCTGAGCTCTTCCAAATTTAGAGACTTTAGTAACCAAGAAAGAACTTCTTTCACTGATAAAAGATAATGCTTTTAAGTTAGAATCTGTAACTGCTACTTAGACATTTCAGAGTCTTCAACTCATGAGTGCACAAGCTAAAGCGTAATGCTAGCTATATTGTTGTCTTCTGTTATTGACATTGACTACCAAGGGGAATTACTATTGTTGTGTACAGTACACGGGACATATAAATAGAATCCAGTGGAGCCTTCAGGATATTTCATCATCCTACCTTGCTCTATGGCCAAATATAATGGATCATGATAATCCCAAAAAGAGAGGATCACCAAGATTTGGGTTTCCATACTAGGAAAGAAATCTGACCAAATGAGGCACTAGGCAGAGGCAAAGAGAACATAATTAATGTGAAAAAGGAATGTATTAAACACCAGCTATAGCTCATTGCCTGTTATCCACAATTTCTAGAACTTTTATCCATAACTTCTTTTTCTTGCGAATGTGTGCTTTTCTGTATCTTAATTTCCCTTTTTGTTTCTATCTATCTCCTCACAGTTGTATATAGAATATGTTGGCTGTTGATAATTTTACAACTTATTCCATAGGTTTCATAATATTTAACCAGGATCGTGAGAGAATAAGGGAAGGGATGGCCATCACCTGGAAGGTAACAACTGGATGCGATAAGTGAATATTGATGAAAACTTGGGATATCTGTTTTGGGGAAGAACAAGGGAATATATTTTAACTGCAAGAATGTAACTCAGCTGTCCACATCCCTGTCCATTTTCTGAACCCAATTCTTCACTCATCTGTTAGTTCTGTAGATTACCTGAACATTTTTTATGCTTAAGTTAATGAGAGTTGGTGTCTACACTCTTTAGCTAAAGCCCTTCACTAATACATAGGCATGCTAATAAAGGGACCAGCATTCTTACATCTGCACTAGTAGGTATTAGAAAGAAAAATATCTAATGCTATGATTAGAGGGAGAAAAGATGGAAATCTTGTTTCCGGTTTTGATGGAAATCTTGTGTTTCCGGTTTTGCTTTGTTTTTTACTGTATATTTTTTGAAGAAACATAAATGGCATAACCAATTACATTCTTCTTAGTGGATATTTGTAGTGTATGCCTAACAACATAATGGGCAGCAAAACACAGAGTAGGGGAAATAGTGGGAGTAGAATACGGGTTATAGAAAGCAGTGAATGATCACATCAGAATGGAAGAGATTCACAACTGGCTGGAAGCAAGGTCCAAATATAACAAGATGAAATGTAGTAAATATGAATATGAAACACCATATGATTAAAATGCAGGTGCACAGGGGCTCCTGGGTGGCTCAGTCGGTTAAACATCCCACTTCAGCTCAGGTCATTATGTCACAGTTCGTGAGTTTAAGATCCGTGTTGGGCTCTGTGCTGACAGCTCAGAGCCTGGAGCCTGCTTTGGATTCTGTGTCTCCCTCTCTCTGTCCTTCCCCTGCTTGTGCTCTGTCTGTCTCTCTCTCTCTCAAAAATAAATAAACATTATTTTTTTTTTAAATGCAGCTGCACAGATATAAAATGTTGTGGGGAGAAAAAGGGAAAGAGATTTTGGCTCATTACAGTGTTTTTAAAGAAATATCGGGCATTCAAATCGAATAAGCCCTGAATGTGTCAGCACCCTACCTCTCCCCTTCCCAAGTTGCTTGCTACTTGAATATCTGTTCTCTCAACAAGCTCCTCAAGTGACTTCCTCAGAAAGCAAAGTGGTCAAGAAAATGTCCATTTATGTTTCCTGAGATTCTGGCTTAAGAAGCACAATCTTATGTCCCACTGTTCATAGGAAGACAAATTTCTACCCACCTCTCTCTCTTCCTTCTTGTCCTTCTCCTCCTCCTCCTCTTTCTCCTCCTCCACCTCCTCCTCCTCTTTCTCTCTCTCTGTCCCTCTCTGTGTTTGTCTCTGTCTCTCTCTCTCCCTCTCTCAAGATTTCTGTCAGAATTGGCATGGAGTCCTGACTTTTTTCTTGACAGAAAGTGAGGCTTGTTAAGATTTTGGAGTTCTCTTGCTTCTACCCCTGGTGGATTGGATCTCATTCTTCAAAAACACCATGTGCTTCTGTGGACTCCTTTCTCTGGAAGTACCCCTGGCCCCCCACCCTCCACTGGCTTCATGATGGCACTATCAGCACAAAATATCATGGTGATCACTGGTGTTTATTGTTCTTCTACTAAAATATTTATTGTCTTCTAACAGAGACTTCCCCCCAAAGTGGCTAAAGGGGTTATTTCTATTCGACAAAGGAAGTACCTTATTCTAATATATTATCTGTACTAACTCCATTTGGGTAGGGTCCAATAGTTTTCCAGTTTTTGTTTCTCTTATTCTTCTCCGCCCATTACCCCACTATCCCTGACCTCAGCCCATCTCTCAATGGACCTTTAACACTAAAGCTTTTATTTCCTATCTTCTGGGTAGGAAGTTTACTGTGGAATTCTCTCATGCCCATGATCCAGAAGGGAAGTAAAAATTGGCAGAGAGAGAAAGTAAACTGAAGTAAAGGGCGACGCATTTGCCACAGAAGCCTCAGAGGACCCCACCATCTTATGAGGCACTCTGAGTTGGGATGATCCTTCACGGTTGTCTCAAATTGAGAAAAAAGAACTAAACCTTTGTAACCCCCACCCCCTACATGGAATGATCATTAGAAGCAGACTATTCCCAGGAAGGGGGGGATAACCTTGGTTAAAGTAGTTCTCTTCAGCTGACAGAAGTACCAGGAGAGGGATGTGTCTGAGATATCAGAAACCAAGTCCATTGGTTCCATCCAGCTCATTGATGAATGAGCATCTCATTCCTGAAGGGGATGTGTGACTAGCACAGCACAGCATCTACTACATCCGGAATCCACAGCCCCAATACCCAGGTGTGGAGATACTGTCTGCAGAGCCATGGGTGAGCCAAATTTCTTCCCACCGCAATGAAACTCAGGGTTTCAGCACTCCTTTTATTAGAATGATTCCATTCTAATTCTGGAAAAGGCTCAAGTCCCCTAATGAGGAATGTTTCAGTCAGCTTTCTTCAAGTAGCTCTGTTTTGCTTTCCTCTAACTTCTGAAAACGCTCTGCCAAGGTATGTTACAGCAGCGAGAAGTCCTTAGAGATGACCTCACCCAATTTCTTCACGTTTAGATGCTCAAAGACATAAAACACTTTCCCCAAAGTCATACATCTATTGAGTGCTAGAATCAGAACGTTAACCTTAGTTGAGTGTTCTTTGTCCTCCCAGAAAACAAGTCTGTGGTACTAATGCCTTCATATGCAACTCATTAAGTTCAGAGGGGCATGCCCTGTCTTCTCAATGAGGCTGCAAATGGAGACATTTCTTAAACTTTTTATAAGAAAACACGTAAAACAATGGGAGAAATAATGAAAGCTCATCTCTGCTAAAAGTTTCACTCAACCACTTTATAGAGTTAAACACTAATATATTTTCCAGTTCTTTCATACTGCACACTGGTGATTTTCTGGCTATAAGTTATAACAAAGTTTATCATTCAAATGGCCCCCTAAAGTGCAAGTTGTCTTAGAGGAATAAATAGTGTCTCATATGTCTATTTTTCTGGTAAAGGAGAGAGAGAGAGATAGAAAAAAAAAAAAAAGAAAACTGAATAATATGAAAAGAGAAACAGGAGGAAAAATTAAAAACACAAGTAGCAGTGGTTTTAGCCTCAGTGGAAAACACACATTTATTGGGAAGAATTCTCAGCAGGAACAGTAGAAATCTTACATTTTCTAGTTCAATTACAACATCAGGATCTTAGATATTGGTAAGAGGCTTGTTTCCAAGAACTTTGATGCTGAATCAATACGGTCCTAAGTGATGCATTAAAAGTACTGCAGAAAATGTCCTACCATTATTAATAAATTGTTCCACAGCTTTCCATGTATTTTTTCTTACACATTTTTAGTCATTGTTTAAATTACTGTTTTGCTGAAATGAAATCATGAATGTTGGGGATTTAAGAAAAATAATGTTGCAATTTATAAGCCAGACAGTCTGGCTGCTCAGTCTACAGATTTCTACAGAGGCATGAGATGAACCATCAACTTATGATACACAATAGATTCTCCTAGAAAATTCTCAGATCAGCAATTTGTTATTGAAATGCACTGTGTAGTTCTTTGAATTCAAATTTGAGAACACTATCCAGATGTCAGCTGAATGTGTTTATTTATTGCTTTTAATGGGCTTTTGCTGTGCCAGGCAATACTCTCCTGTCTTAGATGCTGTTTGGCCTTTGGCAAAGGAGTGAATCTATTCTGCTTAATACCCAGCACATTAGGAAGTGTCCCTCAGTCTTTCCAAAACTCCCTGGGTCTCTCCTGATGACATCTCTTGTTATGAAATGAGGCTTTTCACCCCATAATTATAAATTGTCCATAATTACAAGGCTTAGAAGCATATGTCTGTAAGAATCACATGTGTCTAAGAAATATATTGACTGGAACCTCTCATGGTATCTTTGCAGTAATGTGGAGGAAGGACCCTGAGCCCCTTCCCCAGACTTTGAGCAGAGACAACATATGAGAAGTGCTTTAATACAACATTATGTATATATGGTAGTAAGCACTGAATAAAATGATTTTTCAGAAACAAAGAGCAGAATATAGATAGGTGCATCCATGTTGGCTGAAGATCTGTCCTTCAAAAGTATTGTTCAATGGGGCTCCTTGGTGGCTCAGTTGGTTAAACGTCTGACTATCGATCTTGGCTCAGGTCATGATCTCTTGGTTCCTGAGATAGACCACCATATTGGGCTCTGCAATATCAGTGGGATTCTCTCTCTCTGCTGTCCCCCACTTGCATTCTTCCTTACTCTCTGTCTCAAAATATATAAATAAACTTAAAAAAAAAGAAAAGCATTGTTCAATGGAAAGAGGTCACTCTGTGAGGGCTCTAGTGATATGCCACAGAAAATCTATATATATTCGGGCATCATAATTATGATTTCTGATAAAATATGTTTTGAAGGGATCCAGGATGGACTATTTAGTCATCACTCTCTCTTCTACCAGCCTTTCACAAACAGATACTAGGAATTTTACATTGTTACAGGAAGTTGACCTTAAAAAGAAAAGTTAGCAGGTTAAATACATTGACAGAGAGAATGGTAAAGTTAATCCCATAGCTAGTTTGGCTTGGAGGAAGCAAGAAGTATTAAAATGTTTTGCATAGAATCCACAAAGACAGGAAAAATATTTTTTATGCTCTTTAGGAAAGGTTGATTACAGCTGGTCTTGATTTCTGACAAATGCACCAGCCTAATTCTTGTTAATTCTATTAACATAGTCAGTTCTGTGTAATGTATCATAGAATACATTAGCGGCCACCTGTTTCAATCTGCCATTTCATGGATGAAAACAGTGAGGTTTAGACTTACGAAAGGTCACTTAATCAACCTAAGTGGGCACAGTTACCCTTATAATCTTGTCATACCTTAATTTATACTTCCCCAACCATCCATGTTGCCCACTTACAAAGAAGGTCTCTTTGTCTTGGAGGCTGACAATTAACTAAGAGCAAACAAGTCAATTCTGAATTTATGTTTGAGGGCATACAACTTCATCTTATACCTTGTGTTTTATTTATACTTTATAAGTGTATAATTATACAATTACTCTATGTCTGTGTTATTTATACGAAGAACAATTGGTCAGAAATAAAAGACCATAGACTATTCTATAGATCAATCCTACTGAAGAAATGTGAGACTAGCTAATGTCATCCACAATGAACAAGAGGCAAAGTGGGTTGCCTGGGTGGCTCAGTCAGTAGAACGTTCAACTCTTGATTTCGGCTCAGGTCATGATCCCAAGGTCATGGGATTGAGCCCTAGGTTGGGGGCTCAGTGTGGAGCCTGCTTAAGATATTCTCTCTCTCTCTCTCTTTGCTCCTTCTTACCTCTAGAGAAGAAGAAGAAGAAGAAGAAGAAGAAGAAGAAGAAGAAGAGGAGGAGGAAGAGGAGAATGGGTTATCGAGGATCCCAAGTGAACTATTACATCTTACTTTATTATGCCCCATCCAGACTTTAAGTTCCCTGCCAAAGTAAATCTCCAACTTACTTTGTGTCAGGAAATTAGGAGGCACTGTTATCTCCATTTTACAGGCAGTAAACTGAGGCATTGAGCAGGAAGAGCATTTGCCTAGGGAGACATTACTCAGGCAAGGTCAGCAGAATGCACTATTCAGAAACAGGAGGAAGTGTAAATGCTTACTGGGACTGTAATGAGTCTAGACAGAAAGGTTTCCTGGCAGGGGTGATGTGATCTTAACAGAGACTTTCTACCATAAGTCCAAGGAGAGGAAGTTTTCTGGCTTCAGAAAGGAGACAGGGACTCTTAGTGGCTCTGAGAGTAATTCGATAGAAATGTTGTTTGCGGACAAGAGGCTTTGAAGAAAATTTTATGAATGAAAGAGTTACTTGCCTTTGGGTTGCTAGCAATTTAAAATGATGAGATCCCAGAACTGCAACTTTTAATAATGTTAGTGAATGTCAATTTTGTCACTTCCTTTTGACCTTATTAATAGTAAATTATTTCCTATTTCAGTTCAATTCATGGAACATCATTTGACATCTTCCATGTTCCAGGCCTATTTGATATCCTGGAAATTCAAAGATGCAGAGATCTCAGGAAGCCTCAGACCATGACAAACGCACAGCCTGTGCCCTCAGAATATGCTACAAGTTTCTCATAAACCAATTGTGTTTAAAATTCTAAAACTGGAAAAGAAAATAAAGCATGGGTGTGTAGCAAAGTGCTACACGAGTGTTGGAAAATGGGAATGACTCCTACTAGGGATGTAAAGTAACGTGTCTTAAAAGGCAACCGAAGGCTGAATTGGCAAAAGTGAATAAATTCGTTCATGAGAAAGGAAGGTGTAGCAGAGGAGACATGGGGGTGATGGTAAAGGGTAGCGGGTCCTTCTGCTCATGAGAAGAGTTTCACGACATCAACTTCTGTGGCTCTAAGGGAGGCTGTAGGCTCCCGCTGCCCCCTAATTCCAGGCTCACATGTTCCCCTCTTCTGAAACACAAGCGACCTGTGCATTTGTAAATTACCTTGCAGTATGAGGTAAATTTACCCCTTTTGGGATGACAGGCGGAGTTTGCAAATCTCTTTTCCTTCTTGCTTAATCCCTGGATTTTACCTATACTCTGAATGCAAGTAATGCACATTAGTCAATTAATAGGCTGTTAAATGACAACAGTTCCGGGCAATTTAATTACTGTTGGTAAAATAAGAAATGAATGATTGCATGTCAGTAACCAATTCCAGCTCCTTTCCTTGGAACAGATTAACTTTGAATCATGATAGTTTCTCCGGAAAAAATTGATTGTTTCTGTGAACATATTAGTTACTGTTTTCGATATTACAGAAATTTAAGTTTTCCTGTGGTAGTTCTTATCTAGATGGGGTTCTGGGCAAGTTATAAAAATAATATTTATTTTCCAATAAGACAACAATAGTTATTTTCAAATAAATTAGAATTGTTGGTGAGGAAGTCAAGCTAAGGATGAGAGTCCCTTGACTTTCTGTCCAGTGTCTGTGCCCCAAGCCCCTGTTGGCAATTTCAGATGATTTACACCTTTTTAACTAATTGAGTAAAATCTAGAGAAATATCAAGGAACAATAACCTCAGTTTGAATGATTATTTCATCCATTTTTAGTCCATTTGACATTGAATTACAAGCCAAAACCTTTAACACAATCTGTCTCTGTGATCTGACTCCAATATTTTTATGTATTTGATTTGTTTACTGTCTGTCTTCTCCATCTTGGTCCAACTCTGAGGCAGCAGTGGCTTCGTCTGTTTGGCTCACCGCTTATCTTAGGGACTAGAATAGTGCCTGGCCCCAAATAGATGCTCAATACGTTTTTGTTGAATAAATTAGTTGAGTTGGAGAATAAAATAGCTGAGGACAAGGCATCAGTAGGTACTTTACCTTTAAAATCTCTGAGTGCATGTGGAATAGAGGAGAGTGAATACTTAAAAAAAAAATAAGATACAGGAAAAAATGGAAAATTTTACACTCAACTAATGAAACACAGGATTGAACTGGATTATACAGCCTATCAACAAAAGACAAATTGGATCTAAAACAGGTGAGACATAAATTTGCTGAGTGAGAGACAATGCAGCTGTCAGTTTTCTGTCCTCTATCCACCCAAAGATTAGAAGAGTCATTGCTTACATCTTGGTTGATCATCTTGGTTGATAAATGCATCTTAGCAGCAAATTAGGTGTGTTAATACCTAGGTCTACAGATGCTTTCTTTAGAGCAATTAGGAATTTTGAAGTATAGCCTTCCTCTGCAATCCTCTGTTATTAAATATTTATTGAAAAGCAAAGAAGATTTGTAGTTACATTTAGAAGGGATTATAGGGTTTATAGTTTACTGGGATGAAACTGTAACACCCATCTTCAATGATTAGATCATCTTGCCTTACAATTAATTGCCTTATTACACCTGGAGGTAGAATTCTTGGGTAAAGTGCCAACAAATGCATATATATATTCCCATCGATTTTAATATCCTTTTCAAATACCATTTAATTCCCTGAAAGACCCCTGTATACTAGGTATACTGCTAGAATACTACACAGGCAGACATGAGTCTTTTTTCTTAAAGTTTTTATTGAAATTCTAGTTAGTTAACATACATAAAAATCCCAGAGTAGAACACAGACATTAACCTCTCTGGCGTCAACCATAGCAACTTCTTTCTAGAGATATCTCCTGAGGCAAGGCAAACAAAAGCAAAAATTAACTATTGGGACCTCATCAAAATAAAAAGCTTCTGCACAGCAGAGGATACAATCAACAAAACTAGAAGGCAACCTATGGAATGGAAGAAGATATTTGCAAATGACATATCTGATAAAGAGTTAGTATCCAAAATATAAAAAGAATTTATGAAACTCAACACCCAAAGGATGAATAATCCAATGAAACAATGGGCAGAAGACATGAACAGACATTTTTCCAAAGAAAACATCAGATGACCAACAGACACATGAAAAGATGCTCAACATCACTCATCAGGGAAATACAAACCAAAAGTACAATGAGATATCACCTCACAGACAGACATGAATCTTATCTGAGCTGGATCACTGCAAGAATCTTCTAACTGATGTCTCAACCAAAAGCAAAACTGTCAACCATTGTGTCCTCCCTATTTCAGAGTTACCTTTTTAAAATACAAATATGATCCTTGCTCCATTGCTTCAAGCCCTTCCAGAATTGTTCATAGTAAAATCCAATGACCATAATAACAGAGGAAGTATTGCACAACATTCCTTTCCAGGTTCATATCCTGCCTCCCCCATCTCTCCCCACACTTCACTGCGCATGCTCCTGTGCATTTGCTAGTCCTTGGCTGTGATACCTGCCCTCACTCCTAACCAGGAAATCCCTTCTTGGACTAGAACGGCACAGTGGTAAAAGGCATGGACTCTGAAGCCAGATACCTGGGTTCAAATCAGAGCTCAGCTGCATAATACTTGCGTAATTGGGGGAAAGTTACTTGAACTTGGTTTACTATGGTTTTTTTTTTCTTCATCTGTAAAATAGGAATAATAGTGGTGTGCTTCTGATGAAATGAGTTAAAATATGGGAGGTTCTTACAGGAGTCCCCGACCCATAGTAGGAACTCAGCAGACACTGGCAATGAGAATCCTCCTTCAGTCCAAATCCATCATTGTTGCTCTAAGTGGTCTTTTTTGGTCTCCTCACAGCCCCTCTCTACCTTCTCCTCTGCCTTAAGTAGGCTGCTCTCTCTGAACTCTGAGCCACCTCTGCTGTTGATGCCTGCATCAACTTGCATTGAGATCTTATCTTTATAGACCTGCATCTGCACAAACTGCATGGTCTTGTGTTTACATCGGTACCTGTAGAACCTAGCCCAACATCCAATGGGTCTAATATGGAGCGAACTCAATAAATACCTTAGTAGAAATGAATGAACAAATAACAACAAAAAGGTGAACTTGAGCACACTGAAGGGCAGACCCTTGTAGTCTGGGTGAGACCACATACCCTTAAGTCTCACGGCAGTGGATGGGACCCAGGCTAGAGACAGCTAGGACTACGTAAGGTCTTCTCAGGTCAGCAGGAGTTGAGCAAAGCCTCCACCTTTTTGGTTTTGCTCTGTTGTAGCTCATGAGGAATTGTGTTGGATTTTAGAGACTGCCTCTTGGATATTAGTCACTTGCTCCTGCTGGGAGGGAACTCTAATTCTCCTCTTGGGCTATGCTTTCTTATGTTGACAGCTTGCTTTCCCCAGGGGCCAGGCAGAGCTGCCTCTGATAAGGTTGGTGATCGCACAGATGAAGGGCTGAGTACACACCTGTCACTGGGCTTGGTGCCATACACACCTTATTTCTTGACGCTATAGAGTTAACCTTTCTTCCAGAATTCGTCCTGAATTCTTCCTGAATTCAAAACTCCACTGCTGAGTAATTCTGTCTGGCCTCTCAGTGCCCCAGATCCCCAGACATAAAATGAGGATAATACTAATAATTATATCTACCTCACAGGACTGGTATAAGGATTAAACAAGTCAACACATGTAAAGATTTTAGAACAGTGCCTACTACTTAGTCCGTGCTCAAGAAATGTTAGCTCTTGGTGGTGGAATTATCCCCGTTTTACAGATGAGGGCACTGTATCTTAGAAAGGTTAAATCACCTGCCAAAGATTGTAAGGCTGTCAGAACTGGACACAAGGCCTCTCTTTCTAATATTAATCACTACCCTACACCGCTTCTGATATTAAAATCTCTTTTTTCCAAGTCCACCATCTTTCTGAGACAAAGCTGAGACACTGTCCACAGGGTGGTTCCCTGGTTGGTTAGACAGACACACCATGTGTATAAACAAAAATCCCCGAAATCTGTCCATGCCTAAAAGGTATATTTAAACCAAAAAATGTTTTTCTGTTGTTTATCTACAATTTGAGTTTAACTGACTGGGTGCCCTATAATTGTATTTGTTACATCTGGGCATCCTGTAGGCATGTGAATGAGGTGTGTGTGCATGCGTGTGTGTATGAGAGTGTGTGTGTAAAGCCAGTTGAGCTACAAAGGACACAACTCTTGGGGAGAGAGAATTACCTGAATCTCCTCATTGACAGGCTCGGGGGGCCCATCTTCAGTCACAGGACAGAAGGACAGAACATGAGGCAACTATCCTGTGCCCCCCTTCTTCTGTGAGGTGCTCAGAAGGATCAGTGAGCACCTTTGATGCTACATGAGGCTATGTCTGAGAAGACATGAAGCAGACTGGCTGAAGAGGGGTAAGCACAGTCATGAAATGAGAGAAGAGGGATCTGATTTCTTGAGAGTCACGAATAATCTCAGCTCAACATGTGTCAGATGGTTTCATTTCCTGTTGTTGAATATTTTAATCATGCTTATTTTCCCCCTTGACTTTAAAGAGTTAACATTCACACTTGAAAGTTGAGAAGGATGTGGTAACTTGTCAGACTGCCCGTTAAAGCAATTCTTCTTGGTGTCTGAGTCAGGACTTGATCAAGTGAAAAGTGACACCTCCCTAAAGTGATTTACACCCTCAATCTCATGAACATTCAGACACCAGATGCATTTCACGTCTTCTAGGGAACTCAGAATTTTCCCAAACACCACATGAATAGTCCCTGCTTTTGCTGCAGGAGTTTTATCAAGAACTTTGGCTACACTGAGTGGACATCCTGATATCCCCTCCTCCTATTCCAGAAACCCAGATTCAAGTAGATATTGGGTGGTGTTATGAGGTGTGTCATATCCAGAGTGAAAAGTAGCATCCTTCTAAGGCTTTGAAATAGTCTTGTGGGCTAATAAGCATGGTGTTCACTTCAAAGTATTCTCGAACTTTCCACACTCTGTTCTTAGCTCAAGGACTTTGGCTGTTACTCAGCCTTGCTAGTAAGTACTCTGAGAAGTTAGTTCTCTGTTCATTCTCTGCCTATTCTTAGGATTCCCATTTCCTATAGGAGAGCCTCTAGGATTGACTCCACAGGGGTAGAATTCTGGAAGATCAAGCTCCTTTGGTCTTCTTGCCATCTGACCTGTCTTCTCAGGGCAAAGGCTCTGCTCTTGCAGGTATAAGAAGGGAAAACTCTCAAAGGGGAGAGAATGGTCATCAGAGCCATTGTAAATCTGGACTGTATTACCATTAAAGAAGATGGACTGACCTCCTGAGTTTCCTCCCCCTCCTGCTCATCTGTTGTGTTTTTTTTTTGGTCCAGCTGGAAGCAATATCTGTTATTCACAAATATTTTGAGGTAAATTGAAGATAAGTTATTGCTAGTTTTTGTATTTGACTATCTCTAGTATATCTAGCTAAGTATTCTGAACAATTTCTTGGTTTAAATTGTTGCAGTATTTTAAAATTTTGCTTTGAAAGAAATCAGACTCAGCATCTGAAGCATGTGGGCAAAAATGTCATCAATTAATGAATAAAGTTAGGAAAGATGTTTATTTCTCTTATCCTGTCATCTCTTACATTCCAAATCCTCTGCCTTAGCTTTCTTTTTCTTTACAAATTGGATCTTCATATGAAAGGCTTTAAGCACTGCTTTTCTGGAACACTTTTCTTTCTCAATTCCTTGGAATGAAGATTTACCACTTATTTTTTGTGTGAAGAATGAGTTCCCAAGGACTTGGGATACATTGAAATTGTCTCAGGTCGTCTGTGTTTCTCCGTATTCCATTCACAAGGAAGCTTCCCTCAAACTATTAGCCAAACCTTGAAGACTTCTCAGACAATACCAGGCTACACAAAATAGATGGAGGTGCCTTATTCAGCTGCCATCTGCTGACCCAATCGTGGGCCATAATTCATAGAGTAAAAAACCAGTAGGCTCAAAGGCAGGGGGGACATAAAATTGTCTTTCTCTGGCGAGATAACGGCACTATCTAGGTTGTGGTATTCAGTTTGCTGCTGGCATCGTGAGTGAAAGAAAATGAAAAGGATGGTGTTGGCCAAAGAAAAGTAGAACAGATTTGGCTTGAAAAATTGGGGAAAATATGCCTGAGATACATTTTTCTAAATGCTTAAATACAGAGTTACTTAAAGTCATTCCATAAAACAGATCTAATTATTTCATTCTCCTGCTTAAAGATCTCTATTAGGTTTTTTGTTTTGGTTTTTTGTTTTTGTTGTTGTTGTTGTTTGTTTTGTTTTGTTTTTTGGTAGAAGAAGTCCAGTTTCTGGCCAATAAGGTACTTCAAAGTCTGGCCTCAGGTTACTTCTACACATGCACCTCTTTCAAATTCTCCCTGTTCTCCCACATTCCACTTGGCATTTTTTTTCACAGCCATAGAGAAGTTCCCACTTCTCAGCTAACCCTTGGTTGGTCCTTTTTTTTTTTTACATTTAAAAATGTTATTTCACTTTATGATTATATATCTACAGATAGATGATAGAGAGATAGAGAGATAGATAGATAGATAGATAGATATAATATCAGTATTAAACACACCTCCTCTCTGTGCCTTCCACATTAACAGACATTAGCGAGTGCCATAACAGTCTGTTTTCATGCCTGTTGCCTCTTGTAGACTACTTTTAACAGCAAGAAGTGGATGTTTCCAACACCAAAGGAAATTCCACCATCACCACAACTAAGAAACATCACCACACCCATCCCCTGCCATGGCTTTAATTTGGGTTCTGTTATCTACAATAGTTTACTTTTTTCTGGGAAAAATTGGCAGCAAAAACTGGAGAAAATGCGTCAAAACAGAGCTTTGCACCTATTCATTTATTCATTCAACAGATAGATATTGAATGCCAGCTCTACACCATGCTCCATTTCAACCCGAAATAGTCAAAACAACTTCTAACACTTCAAGTCTTCTCATTTGGCTATCCAGACACAGGCACACCAGGGACTGATCTTGTTCCTAGAGAGAGCAAGACCTTCCTGTTCAAGAGGATCATTGTGTTCTTTAGGGTGGTGTGAAAATCCAGCACCCTGACTGTAGCGTGGCACAAATGCTGGTGAAAACTGGCAGGATGCTGAATTGCAGAGAGCATGTTCCTGCTGCTACATCAGTCCAAGTCTTTAACAGGATTCATCAACAGAAGTATCAGGATATACATCCTCCGTATGTGGATTTTTGGACAGAGAAAATGAAGTGTTCTACAAAGTTCAAAAGGTAGAAGAGCAGAAAAGCAGAAAAGTATATTGTCAAAAGTAAGAGTAGAGAAACAAAATTTACACCTTCAATAGGGTGTTTGGGAAACAGAATGACATTAGTCTTCTGGAGTCATCTGCAAATCAAAAAAGCATTGCACATAACACACACGCATTGCATCACACATGAACACAAATACACTGTATCAGTTCTGTGTATCCAGGTGGCAGAGGGCAGGGCGAAGTTTAGCAGAAGATCTCCATATGCCTGATAGGCTAAATATGCATAAAAATACATACAGATCTTCTTTGGCTTACAATGGGCTATGTTCTGATAAAGCAATCCTAACTCAAAACTACATTTAAGGCACCTAACCTACCAAACATCATAGCTTAGCATAGCACACCTTAAACATGCTTAGCACACATAATTAACCAACAGTCAGACAAAATCATATAACACAAAGCCTATGCTATAATAAAGGGTTGACTATCTTATGTAATTTATTGAATACAATATTGAAAGTGAAAAACCGAATGGTTGTATGGGTACATGTGGTTGGAGGTGTATTGGTTGTTCAACCTCCGGACCCTGTGGCTGACCGGGAGCAGTGGTGTGCCTAAGCATAGAAACAGGATCAGACTGCATATCACTAGCCCAGGAAAATATCGGAATTCAAAATTCAAAGTTCAAAGTACGGTTTCTATGAAATGGGTATAGCTTTCTCACCACCATGAAGTTGAACCATTCATTGTAAGATGGGACCATCTGTAACATGATCGATTGATAATGTCAAAAAAGACCTTAGGTCACTGGGCAAGAGGCATAAGACCGCATCATCGGGTACAAAACACATGCTCCAAACAGTGAGAATAATGTGGGGAAAGCAGAGGATGAAGGGATGTCAAAGAAAGCTTTAAGGAGTAGATGAGACCAAAGTGAAGGGTAGAGAGACCACATGTTGGAAGCCCCAGTGATAAGAAGGGACATGTTGAATCTAAAGGCACCCACCCGGGACTCAGTCAGCTTGAAAAGAGCAGTGCAAGTTACAGCCTCTTACACAAAAGGCAGCCAAATTCCAGATGAAAACTTTCTCAGTCAACATTAGTCCTTTGAACTTTTGCATTTGTACCTTTCCTATTCTTCTAGTGTCGCATAAAAAATGCCGAATTATGAAGGATGAAAGAATTCCTGGGAACAAAACCACATTTTATACTAAAACCTGGAAGTTCCCATAGTAGAAGGTGCTTAGATTGGCTGCTCTATTTTTATTACAATGGACTCCAAATTCTCTGAACTTGTTTACTCGACACTTGTTTCTCCTGTTTTTCAAACCAATCTGATGTTGTATTTACTTCCTCTTTGACTTTGTTACACAGTCAGATATGCCACGAAACTGTCAACAGTTCATAACGTGGAGAACATGACCTTGCATAGAAAAGAAAAAGTATATCTTTATTGTCACTAATCCTTAACCAAAAGTTAGGTTTCCCATCCATTAAGAAGGTCGGCAACACATTACAATGGTATTCGCAGTACCGTGACTTCGTCACCAGGAGAGATCACAGGAAATCTATTCCATCAGAGTTATTGAGGTTACCTTAGAATATTGCTTATTCTCATCACTGTCTTGAAATTATAGTTGTTATCAGACTTCCCCTATAGAAATTCTTAATGAACCCACTAATGAAGAAGTATACATAAAACTATAGGATGATTTTAGGGTATTTTGTTCACTATTTTAATATAGTTGATTTATTTGGTAAGCCTGTGTATTTTATTTTATACATTTAAAGTATGGTTCTCAGAAAGGCTCTAAGAGCGTCTCCAGACTGCGCAAGAGGATCATGCCTAAGATGGGTTGAGTCCATTATATGGGAATCCTGGGGCTTCCGTCCTCATAGGACAGTTGTGGTGATTGGATAAAGTAATCCATAGCAAGTACTCTGAAGAGTTGCTTGAGACACAACCCCTAACAGCTGTTAGTTATCATTATCATCTGAAGGAAAAATAAAGTCCTAATTTGAAAGACATGTATCTTGACTACAATTCTCCATCTTCCTTAGAAAGAAGACTTAAAAGGGGGCTTTGACTGGATCCAGTAAGCTGATGTGTAAAAATCCTTAACTGATAACGATTTCCATGTATCATTTAAAAGGAAATCAGCATCTTAATCAATTTCCTCAAAACAAACCCTTTTTATCCCACCTGCTAGTGACAAAGCCTGTCAGACAAAGCAAGGTAAAAAAAAAAAAAAAAAAAAAAAATGTATGGTGTAATCATGAAAAGTGAACATGCAATTCCTTTTTTTTTTTTTACCCTATTGTTTTTATAAAATCAAGTTAAGCTGTGTGGTTCTTTTTTTTTTCCCACTCGTCTTTGTTGTCATAGTTGAGAAATTTAGCATTTAGCCTAAAATGTTTCGCATGATGAATTATTAAAAATCTTTAACTGCCGGACAACCTTCTTGTGGTATAAGGGTGTTTTGTTTTGTTTTGTTTTGTTCCTTAAAAAAATTACCCTGTGTTTTGCTGTGAGGGGAGACAGCTAATGAAAAATGGCCCAGAATTATTGTGAAACAATTGTCTGTAGTGTAATCAAGTCTGTTTCTGCCCTCCAACTACTCCAGGATATAATGATACATGTATCATTAAGCAGCTGCTATGGATGCCTGAGGAAACTGGTAGAAATTTGTACCTATTGTTTTCCTTTCTCCAGCTTCTCTTCCCCAGCATCACCCATATTCTCTCATCTCCCTTGTGCTTTTTGGAATATGACTGCAAAAATTTTGTGAAATACAATCGTGTATCTTCACACACATAAAGTATGCCTATATACACACACACACACACACACACACACACACACATATATACACACATAGACATATGCATATGGTTTTTTTTCCGTTTTAAAAAGCAACGATAAAACATTGCATTCTTCTGGGGACTTTTTATAATTATGGAATGCAGAAAGTAAGCTTTTTTTTAGGATGGTGATTTTTAACACAGGAAGCAGAGGTCAAGGGAGAGTGTGTGACTAATGCTCAATTAGAACAAGCTTCTAAAATAAAGCAATTATTTGTGTAATGGCTGCTAAATTTTATGTAGCAGAAGGGCTCAAGCGTGATCTGTCTCCACTGGCCTCTTCCTGTGTGTGTGTGTGTGTCTGTCTGTGTGTGACTGTGTGCCTTTAGTCACCAGGCAGTTCAAAATGGGGTTTGAACTAACATTCTTAGTGCCACAGTCCTCCACCCCAGACTGAGACAGAGTAGCACAGATTTGCCCAACATTCACCCTGAAGATAATTATAAGGTAACATTATTGGATTTATAGGTGGTCATACTTATTGTTCAATTTCTGTGATGGTTCCCATAATACCAAATGTTGCAGAAAGAAGCAAAACTGGGAAAGAAAGGGATATAAAGCATTTTTATTTGTGCCAGATTCCTCTTTAATAGGATATAGCACAGAATTTACATCTCAAAATATTTTCCATTGAATTTTTATATTTGCCTGTACTTTCAATGTCATGATAGGTCTAGGATTAATCAAACATACTCTAGATAACCAACATACTGCTAAAATGTGTTCTCTATTGTGCTGTAACATTAAGATAAGCATATAAATGTATAAGCAACTAAAAGCAGTAATCTTAGTTTAATGGATTAACAAAGTAACATGCTTTTGATAACAACATTAGCACGCTATTGCCAGTGGAGAGCATTCAATGTGATATTAGTGCATAAATGTATTGGGGGAAAATTAGTAATCTCTTAGGGAAGATTTTCCTTGTGCCTTTCTATTTGTGTTTCGTATCTGCAGTAAAAGCGCACCTATTATGCGTGTACGTTTATTTCTACAATGTGTGCCGAAACTAACATGATTCGTCTTTTAGCCATAGAAACTGTGGCCCATTTAAGCGACTCATTTAAAACTCCACACAGCAATACACACAGGAGACTATATAGGAAATAAGCAACCTTTTAAATGATCTGTACTCTGCCCAGTGATTTTCAAATCTCTAGGTGGACAAATGGAAATCCTCCCAAAATGCAGTTTAATCTTAATGCATAATTCAACATAAAGGGTAGACAGGAAGCAGTGTTCCTCAGCAACATGCAGTTGAACTACAATGACGTCGTCATGTAAGCTCCGTTTAAGAGAAGGTGTTAGAATATGTTCACGCATTGGGACGTCTGAGTGGCTCGGTCAGTTAAACTTCCTACTTCGGCTCAGGTCATGATCTTGCCATTTGTGGGTTCGAGCCCCTCATCAGGCTCGGCGCTGACAGTTCAGAGCCTGGAGCCTGTGTCGAGTTCTGTGTGTCTCTGTCTTTCTGCCTCTTCCCCGCTCACGCTCTGTCTCTTTCTCTGTCTCTCTCTCAAAAATAAACATTAAAAATTTTTAAAAAAAGAATATGTTCACACATTTAGTAACAAAAATCACCACCAGAATTTCTAGTTCATTACTATCGTTTAAATAATGATATTCAGTAGTAGGGAATTATGGGACCATTAACCCAACAAAATAAAGTAAATTATTTAGACTTTCACTGTGTGTCAGTCAGAAAATCAGTTTTAATACTTTTGGAAATGAGAGTGCTGAAACATAAGGCCCATTCTTTTTTTTTTTAATTGTTTTAACGTTTATTTATTACTGAGAGGCAGAGAGACACAGAGCGTGAGCAGGGAAGGGGTAGAGAGAGGAGGGGTGGACAGAATCTGAAGTAGGCTCCAGGCTCTGAGCTGTCAGCACAGAGCCCGATGCGGGGCTCGAACTCACGAACTGTGAGATCATGACCTGAGTCAAAGTCGGTCACCTAAACGGTGACCCCATAAGGCACATTCTTTAAGGAAAATAGAGGAGAACAGAGGTTGGAATGAAGAATGTTGCCAGAAAAAATCTCTGTCCCAAATGCACGCTGCTCGTAGTTAGAGTAAGGAAGATATCTGTCTTTGGAGGAGATTCAGGGTTCCATTCAATCACCCTAGCCTAGCCTCCAGTACAGATCAGTCCCACTCAGAATTTCACGTGTAGCTGTTCCAGACTTCTGGAAGGAGCTTACCTCTGTAGCTACTACTTCTCTTGTGAGTTGATAATGGTTTTCTCCTATCTATACCTTCTCCGACTGACATCCAAGGAAGCAGCAAATACCCTCCAAGAGCATGAGGAGAAGAGATGATGAAGCACCATTCGCCAATTTAAAAAAAGTAACTTTTCATTTCCTTTTATTTTATTTCGAAGTGTATTGTCTCAGTATCAAAACTCAGTATCACTTGCTTTGAGATTTGCAGTGGTATCTAGGTCTTTGAGAAAACCTAAATGTGCTGTATAACTAGAGGGTTTTAAAATACTATCATATACAATAGGAGTGTTGATTCATAGGGGCACATGTACCCCAATGTTTATGGCAGCACTTTCGACAACAGCCAAATTATGGAAAGAGCCTACCTGTCCGTCAACTGACGAATGGATAAAGAAGATGTGGCTTATATATACAATGGAATACTACTTGTCAATGAGAAAGAATGAAATCCTGCCATTTGCAGCTACATGGATGGAACTGGAGGGTATTATGCTGAGTAAAATAAGTCAGTCAGAGAAAGACAGATACCATATATTTTCACTCATATGTGGATCTTGAGAAACTTAACAGAAGGCCACGGGGGAGGGGAAGGGGAAAAAATAGTTACAAACAGAGAGGGAGGGAGGCAAACCGCAAGAGACTCTTAAATACAAAAAACAAACTAAGGGTTGATGGTGGAGGTGGGGGGAGATGGGAAAGTGGGTGATGGGCATTGAGGAGGGCACTTGGGATGAGCACTAGCTCATGTATGTAAGCGATGAATCACGGGAATGTATTCTCAAAACCATGAGCCCACTGAATACGTTGTATGTTAGCCAACTTGACAACAAATTATATTAAACAAACAAACAAATAAATGAAATCTATTTAAAATAAAATAAAATAGTATCATATACAAAGTAAAACATAAGTGACCCTAAAACATAAGAAATATAATGACTACTTATATCTCAATCACTTATATCTCAGTACTTTTGGGAGTTGGGTCTTGTTACACACTCAAAGTTGAAACTTGAGGAAAAGGATATATCTCACCTGGATTTTGAGCCTAAGAGACAGTTTGAGCTTCAAGTTTCATACTATATGACAATAGATATTTCTGGGAGAATCAAATCTCAGATTTCTTGCAAAGCTTGATTCATCTGCAGAATCAAGGAGCTCAACATATGTTAATAGACTTGAGCTAGTTAAGGATCCATGGAGCTTTGAGGTACCATAACTGAAAACTGGGGTGCCTGGGTGGTTCAGGCAGTTAAGCACCCGAATCTCGGTTTTGGCTGAGGTCATGATCTCACAGTTCATGAGTTTGAGCCCCGCATCAGGCTCCGTGCTGGCACTGCGGAGCCTGACTCGGATTCTCTCTCGCCCTCTCTCTCTATCCCTCCCCCACTTGTGCTCTAAGTAAATAAATAAACTTGAAAAAGAATTTACTAAAATAATAGGCTTCAATAGAAAAATAAACACCTAAATGTACCTGTTGGAAATGTATCCACATATTTTCTAAAATTACTGACTAGTTACAGAACTGGAAAATGTGCTCTGAGCCCAAACTGACCCAATCCTTGCTCTCACTCTACCAAAATGTAGACACCAGCTATAAAAGTAAAAAAATTAAGGACAGGCTTTAATAGCCTCTTCTCTTTCTCAAGCCTACCGAAAGAAGATGGAACACTGTGTTAAATTAGCTGGAATGTCATTCAGATGTTAGTAGAAAGATCTAAATGCTAAGATATCACAACATTCAATCTTTTGTGGTTTGTGGGAATGGGGGAAAAAAAACTCTCCAAACACATCCTGGTATTTGGACCACAGCAGGAGGGGACATTTAGAAAATACTCCCAGGGAGGCAATTTGGCAAAGACCAAAGAGCAGAAAGAAGTCATCCTGGGAACTGGGTACGATTGTGGTAAAGAGTGCCATCAGAAAGGGTTTGCTTTCATCGTAGAATTCATTGCACATGGTCCCAAATGAAAAGCTCTATTTGTAGACAAATGGTACATTTCCGAGAAATTACACCTACTATAGCTATGCAAGAGTTTCAATCTAACTCACCTAAGAAATCATGAATTTTAGTACTTTTTCACACAATCAATAAAAATTGTAGGAAGTGGAACTTGGGACTGCATATTAATCTTGCATCCAGCTCCTTGCTAGTTTTCAACAGCAACTATTCATCTTGTTGAGCTTTTAGAAGTGATTTGTTTCATCTATACACTCCATGCACAGCTAAATATAAAATCAACTTCTATTTAACAAAACGGACTAACAGCATGAGGCCTATCAGGAGAGCCCGCAACCTTGGTGTAACATTGCAAATGCCTGCAACGTGTCAGCAATGTAGCCAAGCCATTAGAACGTTGCTTAATAATGAAGCCTTATTGATAGGTTGACTAATAGGAATTTTCCATCTTTAGTTGCTGAAGGACCTGGCTCTGGTTTCTTTTCCAAATGCTACAACAAATATTCCGCCGGGTGTTGAAGTTCTTCAATTACTTAATTCACTTATTGGAAATCAAGTTAAAATTATCCATTAAGCAAATGACTCATTCTCATTCAGCTAAATGAGGAGCGTAAATGGACTTCACCTTTTACAGACACTGAATGCAGCTATGGTACGTGCTTTACAAGTCTTCAACTATCCTGCTGTTACTGCCTATCATAATGGGGCTTAGACCCTTGGCGAGTATGAAAATAGATTGGAATGTTGGATGCTTCTCTGAGTCTGCTTAACTTGGTATGGAAATGATTCACTGCTTTCGACCCTGAAGCAACAATGAGGTGGAAGGGGAGATCCCAACCATTGTTGAATCGAAAGCCATCTGGGCTTTCTAAATCCACCAGACCTCTCATATTCTCTAATTTAGGGCATAATCCCCACCCTCCCACACATACTTACGCACACGTGTGCATGCGTGTGTGCATGTGCGTGCGCGCACGCACACACACACACACACATGCACACACACACACCACCCAGAAAGCCTTGACTCTTAGCCATTTTTTCTTGCCGGAAGTGGTGCTATAGAAGCAATTATAATTGCCAACTACAGTCCAAAAGACATGGGGTTTTGTACCAGGGTAGACTGCTTTCAGAATGCCAACTTTAAGTAAGTGTGAGGATACGTACAACAGAAATTGTTACAAAGCAGTGCCATAAACTACCCCCAAATATAGAGGGTTACAACAAGAATTTGGGGTTGTTTTTTGTTTTTTGTTTTTCTCACCATTCTGTGGGTTTTCTGGGAAGTTCCCCTGCTAGTCTTGCTTGGGCTTACCCATATGGCTATAGATACTAGCTTGAGTGTGGGCTGGAAAGTACAAAGTACTTCATTCACATGTTTGGCAATTGGTGTTGGTCTTTGATTATGGCACATTGCTTACCATTCACTTGGCTTCTTGCCCTCCAATAGGCTAGACTGGCCTTCTTACATGGTAGACTGATAGTACCATTTCAAGAGACAAAAGACGTGAAAGGTACAAGGCTTCCTAAGGTTAAGTCTAAAGTCTAGACTTGGAAGTTGTGTCGTATTGTATCTGTCAAAGCAGTTACAATCTTAGCAATCTTGAAAGTAGTCACAATCAAGACTAATCAGTCTCAACTGATTAGTCAAGATTCAAGAGATGAGGTAATAAACTTCAGCAAAGAAACAGCAAAGACACATCACAAAGGGGAGTCCATTCTAGAATGGGATCGTTTTGTGGCTGTATTTTTTAATCCATAGCAATGTAGGGATTGAGTGAATTATTTCTTGGGTAAAATGAAACTGCCTGACCACTCTCCCTTGTTGGTGGTACAATAAAGTGGAGAACTGGCATTGTCTCTTGACATCTTTTGCTAGGATGTGGCTTCTATACACTTCTTAGAGATTGGCTATTTGAAGAACTTCACATAGGAATGAGAAGTCTGGTGTGGCCTCAAGATGAATTAAAGAAAAAATTAAAAATATATTGTGTCACCAACATGTGTCCAGTACAGTCTCTGTATTTTGATGTACATCATCGCACTTTGATCCAAAAGACCAACCTGTCTCATTCTATAATGTAATAAACATCTCAGAGCAAGAGTCGACGCAACAATTTCTCTGCCCCTGAATGCACTACAACCTTTGCAGTCTGCTCAGTCATGCTTGAGACTTGCCACCAAAGCATCTCTCCCAACATCTGGATCAACATCCAGGCCCAATTTTATGTTTGTATTTTATTACTTCTTATGTTGCTGGATAAGATACTAAATTTATCCTAAACCACACTAGCATTCCATAAGATATTTCCTTTCATCTTGCCTCTTTAATTAAAAAAAAAAAATCAACATTTATGTGGGTTACGTAAGAACATTGTATTACTTAGTATGTTTTCATCTTCAAGATTGTCCTTTCAATCCTAACAAGTAAAGGAAAATCTTAATATCTCACATGAAGAATTCAAAAGAATTGCCACTCTTTACTCAAGAGAAAGTCAAACTGGGGCACCTGGGTGGCTCAATCGGCTGAGTATCTGACTCTTGGTTTTGGCTCAGGTCATGATCTCACAGCCGTGTTGGGCTCCACACTGACAACGTGGAACCTATTTGGGATTTTCTCTCCCTCTCTCTCTAGCTCTCCCGCCCTTCACTCATACACACTCTCTTACTCCAAATAAATGAAATAAACTTTTAGAAAAATAGAAAAAGTCAAATTAAAGAGAAAAATAGTAGGCATACACTAAGGTAAAAGTAAACCAAGGATTGTAGAGGATGAAGAGAGAGCAGAATAGAGATATGTCTTTTTTAAATTGGAAGTCATTAATAAGGACCGTGTATATGTGTATTTGCTAAAGAACCTAAGACAATACAGACTATTTTAAGAATAGAAATTGTCTGACATCAGTTAATCACTTCAGAAGTGTTTGTCTCAAGGAACTAACAGATAAAAACATCAAACAATGATTTGGAGGAAATAATTCATTGTTATGTGTGAAAACACTACCCTTGAGAGATGTTTGGGGCACCGGGGTGGCTCAGCCAGTTGAGCAACTGAATCTTGGTTTTGGCTCAGGTCATGATCCCAATGTTGTGGGGCCGAGCCCCACATGGGGCTCTGCACTGACAGCAAGGAACCTGCTTGGGATTCTCTCTCTGCCCCTCCCTTGCTCATTTTCATTCTCTCTCTCTCTCACTCAAAATAAAATTCAAAAACATTAAAAAAAGGATGTTAAACTAAAATGATCATGTATATGTGCTCAATTCTATTCAAACAGAGATTCACATTTAATATTAATTGTTTACATTTCTCAAAAAAAAATTTTTTTTATCGTTTATTTATTTTTGAGACAGAGCATGAACGGGGGAGGGGCAGAGAGAGAGGGAGACACAGAATGGGAAGCAGGCTCCAGGCTCTGAGCCATCAGCCCAGAGCCCGACGCGGGGCTCGAACTCATGGACCGTGAGATCGTGACCCAAGCTGAAGTCGGACGCCCAACCGACTGAGCCACCCAGGCGCCCCTCTCAAAAACTTTTTTAAGAACTGGAAAATAAAAAGACCTTGAGATGATCAAAATCAGCACCTTAAGTGATACATTAAAGTGATCCGATCATGAGCAGAGCTTACAAAATTGTCTCCAGGAAGTATATTCTTCTATAACATATGACTTGATCGTTGTAGAGTAATTGAAGACTTCTGGAGGTTTTCTAGAGACTCCCAAACAATGCAAGTTGTTTAATTAGATTAATATGTATTGAGGACCCACAGGATACAGGGCTTAAGTGACAGTATGATGACCACGTGTCAACCTATCCTGGTTACGTTATAATCTCCTTGTTAAATGGAGAGAGATAAAGCCACATGTATCCATTGCAGATCTCAAGAAATGGAACTTTTTTAGGGAGGCATTCTACAGATAAAATAATTAGCTTTCAGTTGCAGATACCGTTACTTTCTCTTGATATTTAATACTCCTCTTACCCAAAAGCTAGTCATTCCATTCTAAAATGTTAATGGTAAAGTTGTACCCCTAAGATAGCTCTAATCCTTTGGACTGTGTCATCTAAAACTTTTTCATATCTCTTATCTCTTGTATCATGTGATCTAAAACTTTTTTTTAATTTTAATGTTTATTTATTTTTGAGAGGAGAGACAGAGTGCGAACAGGGTGGGGCAGAGAAAGAGGGACAGAATCCGAAGCAGGCTCCAGGCTCCAAGCTGTCAGCACAGAGCCCGATGTGGGGCTTGAACCCACAGACTGTGAGATCATGACCTGAGCTGAAGTCGGCTGCTTAACCAACTGAGCCTCCCAGACACCCCTGAAACTTTTTAAAAATGAAGAATTTCATGAAATTTTGAAGCGAGGAGAAAGAAAATGCTCCAACTTTTATTAAATGCTCCAATGTATTTTATTAAAAAATACATTATAGTACAGTAACAACTTAATTAAACACTATGGCCACTGGCTAAAACAGGAGTTCCCAAACTTCAACCCCTTAGAGATTCTAGATTTGGTGGACCTGAAATGGGGGTGGGAATTTGCATTTCCCCAGATGATAATGACGCTATTGGTTCCAGGACCAATCTTTGAGAACCATCGGAATAGTGTCCCCTATAACCCACAGGGTTTCTTTCACCAGCTTTACATTAGAATCACTTGGGAAACTTTAAAACTAAAACGTCTTGGATCCCAACCCAGATTCAGTCAGTGAGTCTCCCTGTCTGATATTGGGTTCAGAAGAGGGCATTTTTATGTGATTTCTAATGTGCAGATAGGGATGAGATCCACTGGTACAACTCAAGGCTGTGTTTTCTTTTGAAGTTTTTGAAATCATCACTCATGACAGTCTATTGCTCTCTCCCTCTGCCCTGTACTAGTGTGGGAGCCTGAGCTCCAATACTTCTTCCTACCTCTGACATGTTGTTGGCCTAACTTTGGCTTAGAAATATAATGTTGAGACCCCTTGGGCTCTTGTCCTTATTTGTGTTTAGCTCAATACTTCATCTATGGTACTTCATCTATACTCAGTGCTTCATCCATGGTCAAGATGACAATATGCTCATCTGTGTGTGTGTGTGTGTGTGTGTGTGTGTGTGTGTGTGTGTAACCAGCCTAATGACGTAACCTGACCCCAGATTGCTCTTTGTTCTTAAGCATTTGGTGGTAGTATTTTGGATCTCTGGTAGGCTAGGGCTTTCTTTCTTTCTTTCTTTCTTTCTTTCTTTCTTTCTTTCTTTCTTTCTTTCTTTCTCTTTCTTCCTTTCTTCCTTTCTTTCTTTTTCTTTCTTTTATTTTTAGTTACAATAGCTTTATACTTGGGTGATGAATTTCCTTATATTTATCATTAAAACAGGAGCCATTTATTAGCACACTCCTTCATCTCCTGGGCCACAATGTTCTCATCTGGAAACCAGGGAAAATAGTACCCTTAAGATTATTGTGAAGATTTAATGAGGCAACATAAGTCAGCATAAATGGCAATACCTTCTTGCATTGAACCTGGCACAAAGTAAAAATTCAGTGGCTATTAAAATTCTTTCTTCTCTTCTCACTGATCAAAACTGTTGTGCCCCTTTAGTTAGTGGGTGAACCCTGTGAGCTCAGAGAAGGCTTTAGCGTAGAGACAGTATCCAAGGTGTTGAAGTGTTTCAAGATGGTAGAATTTAGAAAAGCACAGAGGAGGGAGTCCACTGCTGCTCTGGACAGGGAAGAACCAGACCCAGTGGAGCAGAAGGGATGTGCATCTGGGGAAACTGTACCTGGACACCAGAATGGTGAGAAGACCTGAATAGGGGAATAGATACATATGCTAGGTATGTGGTTAATATCCATTTAGCCCTTACCCTATACCTGGCAGCAGTGTGCTAAGGACTTTCTATAAATCACTCTTATTCAAGACTCACAATAATCTATGAATCTTTACCCATTGTGGAAAAGAATCTAGGCTTACAGAGGTTATATGGCTTGCCCAAGGTCAAAGAGTTAAAAACCTCAAAGTCAGTTCCTAATCCTCACCCCTATACTAAAAACCTGTGGGATTTTAGATTTGATATTCTATTGAAAGAGAGAGACAGCTCAAGAGGCTCTTTATACAGAAAGCAATCAATACTTTAAAAATGACAAATTTGACCATATTGGTCTGGTTTCTCAAAGAAGAAGAAGAAGAAGAAGAAGAAGAAGAAGAAGAAGAAGAAGAAGAAGAAGGAGGAGGAGGAGAAGGAGAAGAAGGGGAAGAGGAAGAAGAAGAAGAAACAGAAGCAAGATCATCTAGATGACTATCTTGTCACTCCTTGAAAGGAATCTTTATCCTTTCATTCATTCTGTACTGAGCGGCTGCCATGGGCACTGAAAGAAATCTCTAAATAAGTAGCTGCTTACATGGCTGCTTACAGTTTAGCAGAAGAGCTAGACAGCAAATAAGTAAACAGAGAAATAAAAACAAATTATATAAGGCTATAAAGCAAATGAATGGGGAGATATGATAGAAGGAAGCATCTAAGGATGCAACGGTGAACTGAGTTGCAAAGGATTCAGGATTAATGAATCATCTATTGGCAAAGTTGGAAAAAGAATTTTCCAAGCAAAGGGAAGAACTGAGTTAAGAGTGGGTTTGCTGTATTCCAGCAACAGAAGGGCAACTCATGTGGGTCACAAAGAACAAGAAGAAGGGTGGTATAGCATGGGTTCGGAGAAATAAGGGAAGATTCAAATTACTCAAGATCTTGTGAAGACCTAAGAGCAAAAGGAAGTTCTTGAAGGAGTCTGAACAGGGATGGGGGGGGGGGTGTGTAATGTAGCCTCACTTGTGTCAGAAAAAGATGTTCTGGCTGTGGCATAGAGACAACTCAAAGAAGAAAGCTGGATAGCGGTCCAAAAGAAAGATTGGCAACTCATGGAAGAACAAGATTTCAGAAGACTAGAGAAGTGGAAAGAGAGGTGAAAATAGTAAGAATCCAGGGCTGCAGAAGCTGTGAGAAATGCTAATAGAATTGTCAGAAATTCCCCTAAGGAAGGATTGCCGCAGAAAGACAAACAAAAGGCTGTCCACGAGTGGGAGGATTCATGGCACCAACACATTAAGGTGCTCCATGTACATTAAAAATGACATCTAATATTTTCTAGCACTTTTAAATTTACATATGTATTGCCTATTTGAATCCTCCCAATAGCTCTGCAAAGTAGATATGATGGCTATCATTCTTGCTTACAGATGAAAACAAAGAACTGATTTAACACAATATGATGACCAAGACAACGACGAGAATAGCCCAGCTACACCATCATCTAAGGACAGCTATATCCTGCTTCTCCAGCTAGATCACCAGACTGGAAACATGTCTTATATTTATTGACTTGAATGCAGTGGTTTCTTAACCTGTACTTGTTGATGATGAACCTGAAAAATAGGGCTGAAAGAAGGACAACCCTGATGGTTTAGTGAGGAGATTGAATTGCAGGAATTCTTTTCCACTCTCCAGTCCAAAAGTTCTCCAGGTATGGTCCCCAGACTAGCAGCATGAGCACCACTCAGGAACTTGTTGGAAATGCAAATTCTCAGATCCTTACCCCAAACCTATTGAATCAGAAACTTTGGGGGTGGGGCCCAACACCTGCATTTTAACCAGCCCTCTAGAGGATTCTGATACAGCTCAAGTTGGAGAATCACTGCTCTAGTCTACCACGATTTCCCTTGACAAAGAAAGGGGGGAGACAAAAGGGAGTCGAGAAAAGAATTGAGAATAACAATGTGGATATACAAAGGCATTGGCACACAGGGCTACTGGGAAATATATAAAAAAGGAGAAAAGAAAGGCCTTTAGGAGGAAAGAGGCGCTCTTTCTTGTGCCTCAGTGGACCCCAGTGAGATTTAGTTCATATCTGCAGCATTCTTCTTTAGGCAAAGCGCAAATTTCTTGTCTGCCTTATGGGATAGGCATTTACAACCTTTAAAAGAAAAGAGACACGAAGAAAGATAAAAGCTCCCACAACCGTATTTGTACCACACAGCCTTGCTTCCTCCGTGTTGGACAAGGGTTGGATATTTGACTTGAACTAGACTGAGCACGTTATATCTCCCAGAGCATAAGATGGGAAAGGTCAGAAGGTTGGATTGGAGACGAAGGAATAGAAAGTATTGGCCTTTCTATTCCCTTGAACTAAGAGACCTAGCAAACGTACCATGGCAACCTTATTAATACTGCATATAAATATATCCGAAAAAACAGCTCCCAGTGGAGGGAGAAAAAGGAACGGTCAATGGTTGTGTGGCTCCTGTGACTTTCCTGTGTCTGTTCTCACCTCCTATCCTTGGCTTCTGTGAGCTATTTTTGTAGCGTTCCACCAAATTCTCCAGTTTTACTTGTTGGAATATTTTTCTACACTTTCTTGCCAAAGCACTTCTGTTATCTGTGGGCCCAAAAGCTGAAAGCTTACCTCTACAAGAACATTTACTTAAAGTCACGTTAAAGCCCGTGTTGACAAAGAAGTGGGAGACCCATGCTGTTTTGTCACACGAAAAGAAAGAGCCGCTACACTTTGTCTAAGCACCTACATTTGTATTCAGTTTTACATCAGACCTAAAAGCAGCAGTTATAAAAAAAAAAGAAGAAGAAAAAATAAATTCTAATAACTTTTCTCCATCTCTTACTCACGTGAGTTGAAAACGGCCTAAGCTAATAATAAAGCTTCCAACTTTCCATTTCTTCAGCAGAACTTGAACGCACCTGGAACTCTCTTTCAAGTTAATAGGAGCCCTAAATGTAAGCTGGCTATGCAAAGCGGCACAAAACGTTGGCACTCCATCACAAGTGTTCTCCGTCTGCGAGCCCTCGGAAGGCGTGGTGGGGTAAGAGCGAGGTGTTAATGCTTAATGTTCAATTTCCTTCTTGCGTCGATTCAAACTGTACCCACATGGTCTCATAAAATGCTTAATTCGCATCTCTCTGAAATTGAAAAGGCAGGATTCTTAATTGCCTTCCTGGTGGAAAAAACCTATATAAACCCAAAGCAAATTAGATTTTGGAAGGGAGGGTGCTGGATTACGGAGGTCAAGATTAGCATTTTGCTTACGGAACATATATTTAGGAGAGTGTATCCCAACAGTTCATTTCCCCCCCAAATTTTACAAGAGCCCTTTGGTGCCTTTCTGCTTTCAGAATCCCGACCGTTTGTCATGCATCCCGCTAGCTCCCTGACCTATGTGGGTCCCGTCAACAGTAGCCTTCTTTTGCATTGAACTGTAAAGTTTCCTTGTGGATAGAATTTCTAATTTCACAGCTCCGAAATTAGGTGGATCTTGGGCACCCTCCAATTGTGAAACATTCTAGAACCTTCAGAATCCATCCCTATGACTACCACTATAGTTACCATCCAGTCAATATATTCCATAATGTCTTTAGTAAGCACCTATCATATGCGAGGCATTGAGCTGGTTGATACTTTACCCCTCAGTGAGGGAGCCATAGAAAAATAAAAGAATGTTAGAAGTTTCAAAAGGAACCATGGCAGCACTGAGGGAGGAGCAAGGAAATGACTTGTTTATGGGACTTAAAATGTGGAGTAGGGTGCGCTTTCATTATTGAAGCCACGTTAATCTCTGAGAATTTGGGTGCGTTCATCTGGCTGAGAATCTGTAGATGCCTCGAGAATTCATGAACTCGGGTCCGCTTAAGAGCGTTTGGTCAACATTTTAGGTTTGGACAATATTCTTAAGAAAATAAATGTCAAAGGACAAAAAGCATTTTATTTAGTAATTAGGATAGTTTTTATTTGTGAGTGGATCTACCATCCACTTAGTAAACCATCCACCTACTAAACCTTCAAAGTAGAAGAAATAAAATGTTTGCTCAAGAGTCGGGAGGGGTGTCTAGGCTGGTTGAGGATAGAAAGTGCAATGGGTGGTTAGACCGAAGACCCCTGGGACAGCTTGTGTAGAGCTTTGGCCATCGTGTGAGGCCTATTTGCTTCCAAGTCTAAGTCTGTGCCTTGGCGCAGGGAAGGAGAGGAGAGAGTGGGAGTAACCAGTCTGAGCCACAATAGGATAAAACCAGGCACTGTTTCTGGGCACATTGATTTTACCCAAAGATTTGGAGATTTAAATGTTAACCAATTTAGCCTGATTCAGAAATATATATGTCTTAGAGACATTTTACACTCGACACAGTCTCTTTGGAGCAATTTGTTTAACCTGCCACCAACTTCCATTACACACATCCACACACACAAACACACACTCTAGGGGCCGCTAGGTGGCTCAGTCAGTTAACCGTCCGACTTCAGCTCAGGTCATGATGTCACGGTCCGTGAGTTCGAGCCCCGCGTCGGGCTCTGTGCTGACAGCTCAGAGCCTGGAGCCCGTTTCGGATTCTGTGTCTCCCTCTCTCTCTGACCCTCCCCCATTCATGCTCTGTCTCTCTCTGTCTCAAAAATAAATAAACGTTAAAAAAAAAGTTTAAAAAAACATACACTCTACCAGACTAATTTCTTTGGCCAGTGATGACAAGGTGTGAGGTTTTTTGGAAGAGTAGTGGCATGGTCAGTGGGAGAGCTTGGGAAGATTAATCTGACCACTCACCACTAAGATTGGACTACAGGAACAGGAAACAGGAAACAGAGAATGTGCAGGGAATTTGTCAGTCATGTAGATATGGGATGAAACAGACCTATGTAAGAGAAGGAGTGGGTATAGCACAGGGACAATCCACAGGACTTGGATTCAGATGCTGGAAGCAGAGGCAGAAGAGAGTTCAAAGTTCCGTGGGGCAGGGCTTGTGTTGCTTACACCTTGCTAAATAAACTCTTGCAAGTCTTCCAGGTTTCCAAGTTGCAAAACTGCATTCAGTTTATGCTCTACTTCTTTATGGTTGATTTTGGCTCTAGGATCTGCCTAGGAGTGTTGAATGTGCTTTGTGCATTGAGGTACGTTTTGAAAGGCTGTCGTGAGAGATCAGAACTCCGTTTGCTCTGTCTGATGAGCAGATCTTCCTGAACCGACTTACATTCCATGTCTTGTTCTTTCAGCCACCTTGGCTCAAAGAGCAAGAGAGGAGCGGTTCGGTTGTTCACTGTAACACGAGACGTTATTGGAGCCCTGGAAAGAGCTGTCATTTAGGCTCTTTGTGATCAGGTTATGAGCTTCTGGGTCACTCAGATGCCCAGAGACACTGAGGCAAAGTGTGCCTGCTGGACTGTCGGAGCTGTTCGTCTGTGTGCATCAACTGTCAGCTTCCATAAATCTTCCAGAGGTGACACTTACTAGGTGCTGTTCAAATTGTCTTCCTGGGGGTAAATGCTATTCTTAATGTACAACTTACATATGCATTTCAGGGGCAGCTGGCTGGCTCAGTGGGTTAAGGGTCCGACTCTTGATTTTGGCTCAGGTCATGATCTCAACTGAGATCATGGATTCTGTGTGTGTGTGTGTGTGTGTGTGTGTGTGTCTCTCTCTCTGCTCCTCCCCTACTCGGGCTCTGTCCCTCTCTCTCAAAAATAAATGAACATTAAAAAAATTTAAAAAAAAAAAAGAAAAGAAAGATTCTCATTCTCTCTCCTTCTGCCCCTCCCCCACCTATGATCTGGTTCTTTCTCAAATAAATAAATAAATAAATAAATAAATAAGCAGTTCACAGTTATAGGTAAAGTAACAGGGTTGAAATAGAGACAAGCATGGAGGGATATGGGAATAACTAGAGAGAAGATAGGCTTGAATAATCAGAAAATTTCCTTGTAGTGAGAGGTCACTAAACCTTCCATACGGCAATATTTTCTTTCCACCAACAAATATAGCATCAGTTTCTCAAAGTGTTTTCCGTAGAGCAGCACGAAGCCGTGTAAACCAAAACCACAGCGAGCTATTCCAACATGTGACAGATATTGGGACTTTTTGGTGAAGAATGGTTGATATAATTAGGATCCATTTCTAGTTACCGACATGCCAGGCCAGGGGCAGAGGGCACTTTTTGGAGTGGAGAGAGGAAAAGCCAAAGGCAACTATTAGAACAGACTATTATACAATTTTGAGCGAACATATGGAATCAATAGCCTACATGAGCAGCTGTGCTTGGCTGTGGAAAAGCTTGAAATAGTGTAGTGGCACTGTAACCAATAAAAGGGATTATTGACTAAGGGAGAGAGCGTGTGTATGCAGAGAGGGGCTCCAGAGCAGGATTAAGAGATGCATTTACTCTTAAGCAAAAGAGTACTAGGGAGCTGTGCCATGGTTTTCTTCTTGACTGGCAGTAGAAAAGGAGAAGAGCCAGCACTGGAACAAAGGTTTGAAACCAGCGTTATATGGTTAATTTCGGACTCCTAGCTCAGAGTAGTGCACTTCCCCTGCCAGAAATCAAAAATCTGCATAATGAGGCTTTGCTAACACACGATGAAGCCTGGATGCCTTCTACTATCCAATGGAAGTGCTAGATACAATAAAATATCCTAAAGTTATAGACGACGGGGAAAGAAAAACTAGAAGAAAAGCAAGAGTCTGTATTATCTGAAAACCCAGGAATCTGCTTCCTTAGAACTCAAATTTGACTACTGACACATTTCACTATCGACAAGAGAAAAATACTCTTATTGATGCCTGCCAAAATACAGCATTAGCTTTGTGTGTTTTATTTATTCACGTGAACCTTCATCTGGGAATCAAGTAGCTTGGATTATATGCCCTATGTGTGCCATGACTTCTGATATATAGTACAATTGCCAAAAGCTTACTCAATCCCTCCATTTTGCTATCTGTAAAATAGAAATAATAATACCTCTAAATAACCCGGCAAATTTACCAAGACAGCAAATACAAATGTAGGAAGCTATTTCTTAGCAGGGAACCAAATACACACTTCAAATATCTTATGTATTATTTTTAGGGATAATAATATATGTACACACCATTCTTCTACATGAAATAACTGTTATTCTTTTTTTAAATGGTTCTTCCATCTCGATTAAAGTGTTCAAAATAATTTGCATTCTTTAAGCATAAAATCTGCTCCTGTCTAAGCTGATAGACAAATCATTTGCATGACTAATGACAGCCTGAGTGGGTTACACTGTGATTTAATAGTTGTGTTTTTTTTTTTTTCTATGCCTTTTGAGCGAGACTCATGGCCATGTCAAGCCAAGAACTCTCACTCAAATGAGAATCGCGTTTTTTTAAACCAAATGGGGTATTTTCCTCGCTCAGACAAGCAGAAAGCACTGCACCTGTGTTTAAAAACTCTACAACTCAGAGGTTGTAATCATAGTCCCGAGTGAGAGAATATTGCCCATGAACCGGGGCATCCTTGATCCTCTCCATCAATTTTCTGTTCGTTTCTTGCCTGAAGCCATCAATGAGGAACCTCATAAGCCCGAAAAATACTAAACGCCAGAGAATCGGTAAACAGGTTGTTAAAAAATAATTGAAACTCCCATTTCCACTGCCCATTCGGCAACTTTGTTTGCACATAATTACTTCTCATTGTGCACCTCTGAGGCATGGACAGAGCGCAGAGTATCCACACAATTTCATAGGTAATTAAAGCATGGCCATCAAATCATAAATTACTAAAAAGTAAAGGCGTGAGAAGTCCAGTTCATGACCAAGACTCTAATCAACAGCTTCAGTCTCTCATCCTTGTCATGGAAACACACACTGTGCCTAGCACTGCAGGGCCTTTGTGGGATGTGAAATACTCTTCACCTTTGCTCCTAGAGCTAAGGATGATGCGTTTGCTAGTTTGAACAGTATTTGACCCTTTATTATACAATGTACGCATGCTCTCTGCTGCCCGTGAGGATGAATGCATCTAAGGGTATCACCCAACTGAAAAGGTCCGGGCATTGGGAATTTGGAACAAAACAACACAAGCGTTTGTCCAAGGACACAACAATACCGCACCCACAAAAGGTCGATGCCGTATTACTCACCTATCTCTTTGCTCTGAAAATCTCTTATTATTTGCAAGAGAGAAAGGGTTAAGCCTTAGCCACTGTTTACTCTGATTGGGCCACTTTACATTGAGTTTCTAAAACTCCTAAAGGCTGCATATTTCCCTGTCCAACTTTGTGGTTTTCCTGTGGGTCCTCAGCTCATTTTGGACTCTCAGAGAAGAACCATTAATCGTAAAAAATATTTTGTACCTATAAAAACACCTAAGGCTAGAGACTGAATGTTCCTGTACCCCTCCAAATTCTGATTTGAAACCTAATCCCTGATGTGATGGTATTAGGAGGTGGGTTTGGGGTAGGTAATTTGGTCATAAGGGCAGAGCCTTCATGAATGGGGTTTGTGCCCTTTAAAAGTGACCTCAGAAAGCTCCCTTGCTCCTTCCACAATGTGAGGACCTTGTGAAAAGAAGGGGGCTTATGCACCAGAAAGTGGACCCTTATCAGACACTGACTCTGCTGGAGCCTTCATCTTGGCCTTCTGGGCCTCCAGAATTATAAGAAATAAATGTCTTTTGCTTATAAGCTACCTAATTTGTGGGATTCTCATATAGCAGCCTGAACCCACTAGGCAGCTAGTAGCATTGTGCACACAATAAGATTTCATTCATTCACATAAGTTCAGATCATTGAGGAGCCAGCAGAAGGAGCCACACTGTGTCATGTGCTGGAACAAAATAATGAAAAACATGGAAAGTATCCCTGCCCTCGAGCAGTTCATAGTCAAGTTGGGTTTGATCAGTACCTGACTTGATGCTGACTATATCAATTAATTTGCTTTGTTTTCTGGTTTTTACCATGTCAATCCGCAACTTTCTGAGTGGGATGCCTTTGAATACATCCTCTAAGCAATTATGTTGAAATACTAATTTTTGGTAAATAAATAAATAATACTAGTTTTGGGGGGCTGGGGTTTGTTTCTTGGAGTAGACTTTGGGCCTTTGATGGATATCTTAGCTAATATTTTTTTTTTCTTTAAGCGCCTTTGATGTCCAAAGGAATTGGGGATTACTAAATTATGTGGCTGCCATGAGCCTTTAGTCTTCTGCAGAGTTCTCAGCACATTCCATACCTTCTGAGCTCTGGCTCACTAACTTCCTACAGGACTTCTCGCTGTCCTTCCTACTTAGATTCGCAATCTCTTGGAATCAGATACCCATTTAATGATTTAACAAATAGTTATCAAGTTCTTACTGTGTCACGTGCTATGCTGAATTCTAGGGAAACAGAAATAGACAAGGGAGAAGCTGACCCTGAAGACGTTCCTAGTTTATAATTTTCCACAGTTTTTGGAGTGCTAGCATAAAGATCTCAGTTTTCTAACACTTGATAAACTGAGTTGCACTTAATTAAAAACCTTTGTAATTCCAGAGTTGTGATATAAGACAAGGAGGGCGGGTGGAGAGAGTCCTGAGGGAAAAAATGATCTAGGGACTCCAGCACTTGAACTTGGAAGAAAATCTTCAGCAAGGGATAAACAACAAAGGAGAGGATTTGGTCTCTAACTCTTGCCAGTCTCTGAGCTCTAAGATCAAAGAGTTACCCTGTTTGAAGCCCATATGTTGTACTTTCTTGACACTATTAACCGACATAAGGGGGAAAGCCTCATACATTTTAAGAATAGATATATTTTTAAAGATTTTAATTGCTCTCAGTGAAAACTGGATCCACTCTAATGATAAAGCGTCATTATTTCACTGATCATTAAAGCATTTTATGAACATATGTAAAGTAAGTTCCATCTTAAAGCTGTATTAAAAGAAAACAAAAAAGGGAAACTGTGTACAACCTCTTCCTTCAAAGCCACACCATATGATTTTACCTGTCTTTCCACTTACAGATTTAGCAATAAAGGTATTTCCAGGGGAGATGAAAATTATTTGTTATCTCAAAGTATGGTTTTGCATATTTAAAATATTTACAATGCAAAGATAGTACAACTGTTCTTCCACATATATTAGAAAGATTGCTAAAAACGCAAGAACATTAAAAATGAACATCAAGGGCCACCTGGGTGGCCCAGTTGGTTAAGCATCCAACTCGGCTTAGGTCATGATCTCACAGTTTGTGGGTTCAAGCCCCTCACTGGGCCCTGTGCTGACAGCTTAGAGCCTGGAGCCTGCTTCGCATTCTGTGTCTCCCTCCCTCTCTGCCCCTCTCCTGCTCACACTCTGTCTCTCTGTCTCTCTCAAAAATAAAACGTTAAACAATTTTTAAATGAACATCAATAATTTCTTTGTTGTTTGTTCTACTTACATTTCAACAGCAATAATAAAGTGGACCTTGAAAGCTAATCACAGTGGACCTTCCTAATCCCACACAACTGGGAACAGTCTCAATATAGAAAGATTATTATGACTTACTCCACAGTATTCTTGAATTGGGGATTTTTAAAGATATTCAGCCACTTTACCTGTGCTATAATGGTGTGCCTCTCTTTTCGATTCCTCTAACAGGGTAAGGATATCTTAAGTTCTTTGTAAAGACCACCCAGTTTCTATAGGACAGTATTGATCAGAAGACTAGTTACGCATATGCACCAATTTGGTACCTCAGCAAATGGGTGATAAGATTACAAATATGAATAAGATATAATCACTGATTGGAGAAACCCAATGATTAGCGGGCAATTGGTGTGTAAACTGATGATTACTATGCAAGGTGTTAATCTGTGTGGGAGTTCTACAAAACTGTAAAACATCTTACCATGTAATACTGAATCTGAAAGGCTATTCATCTATTATTTTCATTTGAATTGTCACCAAAACCTGAGAATTACTAACTTAATAAAAATACTTGATTAGTTTGAAAGGAAGCAATTTGTTTGGTGATATAGAATTTTCAATAATATATTATGCTAACCAGATTTTTCTTTTTGGAATACTTCAGGTGTTTTGTTCATACAAATATTATACATTAGAGAGAGAGAGATGTAATATCTTGAAATTTTATTTCTTTTTTTCTTTTAACTAATTTATTTTATTTTCCTTTATCATTTGCCAAATCTCAGTTTAAACTATTAAGACCAAGGTTCCACCTGAGTATTTGTAGAATGTAATGCACCATATTCAGCATTTATTGGGCACCTATTATGTACATGTCTATGTTTCAAGTTCTGACAGATACATTGATACAGAAAAAGGACATTCTCTTTATTTTCAAGAATTCTTTTTTTTTTTTAATTTTTTTTTAACGTTTATTTATTTTTGAGACAGAGAGAGACAGAGCATGAACAGGGGAGGGGCAGAGAGAGAGGGAGACACAGAATCTGAAATAGGCTCCAGGCTCTGAGCAGTCAGCACAAAGCCTGAAGCAGGGCTCAAACTCACGGACCGTGAGATCATGACCTGAGCCGAAGTCAGACGCTTAACCGACCAAGCCACCCAGGTGCCCCTTCAAGAATTCTTTTAATCGTCAGAAGAAATAGAAACGTTTGCAAGATTACACTTAAATAAGTATGAACATATACATTTAATTAAGCTATCTTATGAAACTCCAGTAAAATTACAGTAGAATTACAGTTGTTTTCTTAAAGAATAGGAGAGAACTAAGAGCAAAAATAAATAGGTAGATACATACATACATAAAAGCTAGAAAGTGCAGGCTGAATAATTTGACTTAGGTGAACCCTGAGCCAGCAACAAGGAAAGCTGAGAATGAATGAAATTTATAGGGCAGAATACCCAAATGTTTTGGGGATTTGGGGAACCAAGTACCTCTATAAATTTATGGGGGTAGAGATTGTTTTAAAATAAAGAGAATGACCGAACACTGCTTAAGAAGCAGTCCAGTCTCGCAGCACCTGGGTGGCTCAGTTGGTTAAGCATCTGACTTCGGCTCAGGTCATGATCTCAAGGTCTGTGAGTTCAAGCCCCGTGTCGGGCTCTGTGCTGACAGGTCAGAGTCTGCACCCTGCTTCGGATTCTGTGTCTCCCTCTCTCTCTGCCCCTCCCCTGTTCATGGTCTGTCTCTGTCTCAAAAGTAAATAAACATTAAAAAATATATAAAAAAAATAAAAAAAGAAGCAGTCCAGTCTCAAATATCGTTCTCCTCACACACTGTCTCAGACTTTTCTCCCTCTTTTCAGCCTAGCCGAACACTGGATATTTATTCTCTGGAGTGGATGAAGTAGGTTCTCTGTTTGGGTAAGACACAGTGGTGATGAATTTGCTACTTGATAGCTGAAAGCATGGGGTCATAAGTGAACACATGCACACCAAATCTGTAGGTCCCACCCTGAAAGAAGAGTAGCCAGGCCTGTATGATCCAGACTAGAGTCTTCCCTAGGGAATCGAAGATTTAAAGAGAGTGGTTCTCAGAGTTGACAAGCTCTGCCTGTGCGATCATAGCTTCCAATTTGATTCTCAGTTTCAAAGATATAAAAAAATCATAAAGGTTAACATATCAGAGGAAAGCCATTGATGTAAAAGTGGGTGACTAATACAAACAAGGCAACAACAACAATTTAGAGAATATTGAGGTGGTGCAAGCCGAAGAAATCTCTCCCTCTCCCCGCAAAAGGCTACTGTTAATAACCCCAAAAATTTCAAAAAGAAACGGCATCTAGGAAACAAGAACGGGATGGTATTAAGAAGAGATAATGAGGGGAAAAAAACAAAAAACAAAAAACACAAGAGCTCTCAGAAAATTTACATGTCTATACAAAATTAGTCAAATAAAATTCAGTAAAAGGGTTGTAAGATAAAGAATTTCTACAAAGTAGGGGAAAAAAAGACAAAGAGATGGAAAAATAGGAGAATAAAAGGAGAATAAAAAATATTAAGAACCAGCTCAGGAAATCCAGTAACCCCCAAAATAAAGTTTCCAAGCATGTAGAATAGAAAAAAAAATGGAAGGAGAAAATCACCAAGAAAATAGTTAAATAATGTTTTCCAGAAGTGAATGACACAAACTTTCAGGCTAAAAAAAACTGACAAAACCCTTGGGACAAAAAATAAATAAATAAATAAATAAATAAATAAATAAATAATAATTTTAAAAATAAAAATAAAAAATAAACAATTTAGTCTATTGCCATGAAATAGTGATAACAATGGAATAAAAGAAAATGCCAAAACTACCAGAGAGGAAAAGATAAAAGGTCCCATAAAAAGGATCAGAAATCAGAATGGCCTTTTAATTCTCTCAATGGCAGTATAGAAGGTAGAAAACAAAGCCCAGCACTTTCAAAATTCTGAAGAACAATTTTAAGCCTAAAATTCTATACCCAGACAAACTATCCTTCACATGTAGAGCAAATAAAAGTTTTTTTTCATCCATAGAAAGCTCAACAATTTACCTTCCATGCCCTTTTTCTGAAGAAACTACAAGAGTTTTCATTCTGCTCAAATAAAGGGACTAAATCAAGTAAGACAGGTTGTGCGATGGGATGGTCATAGGCTGAGTTGGGAAGTAGTATACAAACCCAGGCAAATCACTTTGCATCCATAAACTTAGCTTTCCATTTCTGTAAAACAGAGATAACCATAGATAACACAGTTGGTTATTATAGGATAACATGAGATAATGTATAGTGCTCCTTAATTGAGTTAACATTTTATTATTATTGATGATACCAGCACATCCTTTTTCCATTTCATAAGGCTCTTTTTTAATGTCTTTCCATGATTACTATTTTGTTAGGAAAATTCATCTAGGAAGCATCACTTTACCCTTCAAAACCTGGTTTCAAATTGAAATTATATCTCAGTGTATCATACAAACACTATTCAAAAGTGTCCTTCTATAAAGGAGTCTCTCAAAATTATCCTCCTTCACTGAAGAGGGTAATTTATATGTTTTAAAAAAACATTGCCTATGTAATTGTATTTTTTAACCAGTTTTTGTCTTTTTTTGTTTTGCTGTTAGATTCTAAATCCATCCTGTTTTCAAGGACAAAGTCTCCAGGATGTATTGCATAACAAACACTCACACCAGCTTTTTTTTTTTTTTTTTTCAGTTTCTCTTATTTACTGAAAACATTATGAAACAACATCATGCTCAGATCTGAATACATGTTTCCGTTACCCTTCCTTCCTTTTTAATTTTTTTCTGGAGCCTACTTCAGGATATTGAAAATGAAAATGTAATAAAAAATATACAAAAGACAATGTTTTTTTTCAAGGAAATTTAATCTATATGTTCTGATTCATTTCCAATTAGAGCATCAAAAAGTTACTTTCTGGGGACCATTTTAAATCTAAGGAGACTCCTGTGCCATTTAAGCTTTATTTTACTTTTATTAAAAAGTGCACTCGCCGTTGCCTAATACAAATTCACCCTGAAGTCTGAGACAAGCCCCATTCTGCTGCCCAAATGGGTTTTACACCCCGGGGGATGGTGTGAGCTCTCCTTCCTCAGGGGATTCCAGACCCCAGTTTGCATTTCATGTTGGTGCAAACTTCCCTTGGTGAGCAGTCACATCTCAAGCAATACATCTCAATATGTATCAAGTTACATCTTGATAAGTGAATGCCTTTTCCAAACATAAGAACTTAGAGCTAATTGTGAACTCCTTCTTTTGTCTTTGTTTTGTCCGGCACCTGAACACAGACACATTCTTCATTCTCTGATAAACAGTCGGTGTCACTCGTTGCCTCCCAGGAGGTCAGGCTCACAGCTGCTGGTCCAGTGAGTTACTCAGGAGTTCCTTAAGACTCCTGCAGGGATGCCCAGCCACCGTGAATGCTAAGGACCCCTGACTCCCACCCGCATGCACCTTCCTCTGGTCCTCAGGGCTCTGGCTTTAAAATGCCCAACCACTCTGCTCTTACTCCTCTACCGTCCCAGGGGCTCATTAAGAGAGACTGGTGTCTCCGAAGTTATTTGTAAATAAGGCAAAAAGCAGAATCACATGCGCTCCTGTAGCCCACCAGACTCTGCCTCTGGATACGGTGACATCCAAAGCACTGAACCACAGTGCAGAAGTGGAAAGAGCTCTTTGGCTACAGCACTAACTGGAATCGTCCATCCTCCCTGCCTCAGTTTCCCTCTTAGTAAAAAGCCGCATACTGCATTCTTGTTTTCTCTGTCTGACCGTATAATATCTTCAAAATAATAATAGTATGACTTTTGTGCTGTTTAATGGTTCCCTCCAGAACTTCTGTATTTAGTCTTACCCCACAGTTTAAGAGAATCTGAAAACCTGCCCGTTTCCACTACAAGCTGGTCTCATCAGCATTTCGTGTATTGAATATCTCCATCAAGTTATACTTTTGAGTATGTGAAGTACAATAATAATTGAGGAATTCCAAATATCGTGCGGATCACAAGATTATCGTCATAAATTCCATTCAGTGTTGTCACTGAGTACATTTCATCATATGCTAATTCTTTTGAGAGTGTTTTGAAACCATAGAGGCTCTCTGCAGTAATTCTCTCATGAAACAGTTTTGGATTAGGTAGATCTTTCTCTTTTACTATTGATACGCTTATTGGGCTGCGTCAATAATGATATCAGTAATAACAGTAATAGCTAACACGTGTGGAGTACTTGCCACAACCAGGGCACAGAGCTGAGCCGTTTACACGCTTTCCCTCCATGTATCTGTCACACATGCTGTAATGGTTACCCCTTTCACAGAATACAGAAACGATTCCTGTAAAGTTGAGCAATCAGACTCAACTGATTGCTCAGTTGGATTATTGTTCAGCAAATATTCTCGCCATCACGTCTGCAATGGACAGAATGTATTTGCCCCTTGCGTTGAAGCTGGGCTTGGCCTCAGAACCTGCTTCAGAACAGGGAAAGCTAGACTTGAAATGTGGCTGTCGAGGGGAGCTTGTGCTGTTGGGCATCTGTCTAACCCAGGCGTGTGTTCACATGTCTTGTATGCTTACAGTGCGTTGTTCCCTGAGACAGCACATGCACAGCGTTTCACATACATGAGCTTCTCGAAGCCTCACAATACACAAATATATAAATATACACAATACATATAAAGCCTCACAATGCATAAATATAGAAATATACACAACATATAAGCCCCACCCCTTTATAAAGAGGAGGCGATAGAGGCATAGGAGGGCAAGTGACTTGATAGGTTACATAGCTATTAAGTGGCACAGCTGATCTTAGTCTCAGAGAGTCTGACTCCAGAGCAGACACGTGTAATCACTCCACTGCTGTCCTCAGATTGGTTTCTCCACATACAAAAAGGCCTTGCAAGAAAACCGGGAGTCACTTTAAGAATAGGATCAGGGGCGCCTGGGTGGCTCAGTGGGGGAAGAGACTGACTCTTGACTTCATGATCTCACGGTTCCTGGGTTCGAGCTCAGCATCCCCCCCACCTCCGTATCTGCCTCTCTCCCATTTGCTTTGGATCTCTCTCTCTCAAAATAAAAATAAACTTCAAATTTTTTTGTTTTCTAAACAGGATCAAAGTATAATGAGTTCAGGGTTGAATCTGCCCCTATGTACGTGGAATTCACTCTAAACCTCAACATTCTCATCATTAAAATGGTTCTATTAACAGTTCCCTGCACTGGGGGCTGTTTTGAAAAATAATGGAGGTGCTGCGCAGACAAAGAAAATCCAACACCTACTAAATACCTTAGCTATTATTATTATACAAATATAATTTAATAAAGTCTTAGTGCTTAGCGCTCTGCTAATCCCCAGACTCTATTATTCTGCAGGACAAATCCTCCTCCCTCCCGCAACTCAATAGCTATAACCAAATGAGCGAAGCAGGTAACATTTTGTACGCCAATCTTAGATTGGTGAAAAGGGTTTAACTGCGTTAGGAACCACTGAGAAATCTCACTGTGAATTTCCGGTCTTTCTTTATATATCCACGGAAACTCGGCTGGCTCCTTTGGCGGTGTTATCTCTGCCTTCAGCAGCCCATTAAAGACCAGCTAGTGCATCTGAAAGTTCTTTTACTCAATCAATGAGCTTGTTGCCATGGCAGGCTAACGCGAGGTGCCATTGATGATGGCCTGATTTCCTCTCGCATCTGAAGTGGAAAAGGGAGAAGACAGACTAAATGAAATCCCATCCATCTTAATGAAATACAATTATATTCTCCTTATTAATCATTTAAGAATCAATATGTCTCTTCTTGGTGAACCTCACCAGAATTTGTCATTCCATGCCAGGCCTCAATACATCTTGTCTTGTAGTGATTTTTATAAGTTCAGTCACCTGTGTCCCAGGGTAAATAACAGTGTTTTCTTGTACTGAGAGGGCAGGAACGGCAGTGACAGGGTGGATCACAGAAACCCCTTCTGAATGTTAAGCAGCCCGCTGAATATTGCCTCCGTGTGCATAATTTAAAAATGTACCTTGTTTTATTTTAAATAGCGTGAAGGAAAATGGATTACCTAAGAAGGGTGCTTATTTGAGTTACCATTAAGCGGGAGAACTCATGGGCATTCTCATCCACTGAATGCTATAAGGTGGCATAGGCTTATCAATATATTATAAAATGCACATATTGAGAAATATATATGTAGAGAGAGAAATGAGAAAGAATTTCTACAATATAATGATGTACTGTCTGTCACACTATACATACGCTGCATCAACTTAGCGCTTTCCTTTACAAGATTCGCCACGAAAATTCACCATTGTTTACATCTTCTTAATGTGGATCGTGAAGCTAGACTTGGACTTTGTGCATCCTGTAGCTGTCTAGTAGCCATTGTTTAATTAATGAGAACAAAGAGAAGAGATTCAAGGAGAAAGAAGCAGAGACAGGAATTCAGCAGGCCTGAGAGAGACACAAGTGAGGAGAAAGAGACCGTTTTACAAATTAAATTGGTCTCATGAGTGAGAAATGAGTAGTTATGTGGTTTCTGTTTCGCTGGGGGATTTTTGCTCTTCAGGATTCCCGACCCTTTATTAATGAGGAATTGTAAAAGCTGAATAATATTTGCAGTAGCTGGGAAGGCCTCTAGGTTTCACACACAGGCGAAACAGATGAACGCAGATTGGGTGTTTTTCACATTTAGTGTACATACTATTGAAATCCATTTTTATGTGAATCTTTAGCTGTATCTACACCTTAACAGGACGAAATTCCTTTCCTTTTATGGTTAAGGAAAAAAAAAACTACAGTGAAATAACCTCTTCTGTTTTCGAACTTGGAGCTTTACACGAAAGAGCTGAACATAAACACCTCACGAAGAAACATCCTTCTGTGTGGCTGAGCGGTTCCTCAGAATCCCCCTCTACCACCCATGTAAATGCATCTGCTGGAGCGTGACTCCAATGCACCGGAAGTCAATAAACTTCAAGGTCAGTGATTTTAAAAAGTAGCTGAACACTCCCGAAGGACTGGCACAGCTAGTTCGGTTACAGCTATTGGTCTCGAGTAGGTGACTTTTATAGGTCCCATACCCGTGACCCTTAAGGGTCTGTGAAATACTTTTCCCTCCTTTCTCCTCTTCGGTCACTATTCCGAGAGCATCAAAATTCAACGCGCACTGGCAACTAAGCCGGAGAACGTGAATCAGTAAGGATGAACGACTTCAATGATATCATTGGTCCATTAGTGATCCAGATCAAAGACAAAATCCAAAAGATACGTAAATAAAACAGTGCAGAACGCCTTTGACCTTTCAATCCCCTTCTGTGCCACGTTCTGTCTTCCCTCCTAAACATGGAAGTGTTCTGCCCTTCTCTGATTTTCCCAGCTACGTAACCTGGCCTCAAAATTTCTCTTCTTCCATGGTTCTCTCTCAAATCCATGCTTATGATAGACATGTAGTCTTGGAAAATGGCAGTCTAAATCTAAAGTCTAAGTCTAAAATCTGTGCCCCTGCCCAGACATTTAATGGACACCCGCAGTTCTCCTCCAGGAAGCTGTCTTGGGTTTCTTTGAACAGAAAAAGACGCCAACAACCTGAGTTCGCCATGGCCTACCTATTGAAATCTTTACAAAAGAGACTTTGAAGAAGTTAGAATAGGGGAAGAAAGGGGCACCTGGGTGGCTCAGTCGGTTAAGCGGCCGACTTCGGCTCAGGTCATGATCTCGCGGTCCGTGACTTCGAGCCCCGCATCGGGCTCTGTGCTGACAGCTCAGCTCAGAGCCTAGAGCCTGTTTCGGAATCTGTGTCTCCCTCTCTCTGACCCTCCCCCGTTCATGCTCTGTCTCTCTCTGTCTCAAAAATAAAAAAACGTTAAAAAAAAAAAAAAGAAAAGAAAAGGGGAAGAAGTTGTCTTAGAATCTAGTGATCCTAAGAAGAACAAATTTGGTGTACCCCTATAAATGATTCCACTAGGGCTTATGGTGAGTGTGGTACAAATATTTACAGGTGGATATGCTCTTATCGATGGGTAGTGAAATGCAAAGTTTCAGAAAAGTAAAGGAATCTTTTCAAAATATATATTTTTGAAAGAAAAAGATGCTCCCTATGCATTCTTCTCTTTAGTGTCTAATTTAGCCTCCCATACCTCATTTGTGAATCCCTCCGTCATATGGTAAGAGAAGCACTACCTTCTGAAAACCACCATGCTTAGAAGGATGGATCTTCTCAGCACCATCTTGTAGCCTGTATGGCAATCTTTCTGTTGTCGCTGCCCTTAGGGAGGGTGGTTCATTTTCTCGCACCAGCTCCATGAGGTCAGAGACTGAAATTTGTTTACCTCTGCTCCCAGCCCCTAACTAACAGTAGACACAGATAAGTTAATGAACAAATAGATAGCAGACTACTCCATGTAAGGCATGAATGTGTACATGCTTTCTGTTGTGATAAGCACAATCCCTGTCTAGTGGACATATCCATAATCAGCAACATCCTAATGTGAGGAAATCACTGCATTCGTTTTATTTTGCTTTTAGTATAGACACAGAGCTAGTCATAAATTATTAAGATAAATCTCAATCTCCAGTCCAATTGGCAAAAGAAAAAAAAATGTTGTTTCTAAACTCCAATGTCCACAAAAAATATCCAAGAGATCTCTCTTTTATTCTTTATAATCCCAAACCTTTGAACTGCTTTATTTGCAGAGTTATAAGACTATGGTTGGGATCAGTTTGTCTTGCTGTATTGGGCATGAGTTTAATCTACAAACAAATGTGGTGCTGTTTTCTGATTGTCCAGAACAATAAAGGAGGTTTTACAATTGCAAGAGGTTGAATGTGGTCAAACAGGTCCTTGTTCATTGTCGGCTCCCTCTATTCTCCTGTTTTAGTTCACAGGCAAGTCTTCTTAATCCCCAGCCCCAACATCAAGATCGGTGGGGAGAAAATCCAATTGTTTAGGGTCAAAATAAAGACGTTTTTCAAATGCCAAAGGAAGAGAACAGGGGTTTTCACTTTGATGTCAATACCATGCCTTTTGTAGTCTTCCTGTTTGTTTGTTTTCATCTTCCACTGTCAACAGGGCACCAGATTTTATAGGCAGTTTAACACAGAGCAGATGTTGATTAAAAGAGATGTGGTTTTGAGTGTGAAATTAAAAAAATATCGTTCTCTCTTGTCTAAATGCTCCAGTCCTAATCGCTTAATTTTTTATTAACTGATATATAAAAGAACAATAAGTATACATTTTATCATAACTGAACCATACACAGCTCAGTAGCTGGACCATGAATAAGACAAAAATGTTCATATTTTAATATTTTAAAAAAGAAAGAGGCAGGAGAAGAAGAAACATTTTCTACTTGTGCAAATGGCATGTGTGTTCGGGCCAAGGCTCACAGCATTTTCATTTACTTTACAAATATAACCTGGGCAACCATGGTAAAAATAATACTAAATGCAGTTTTCAGATTCATCTTTAAATGCACTCTTAAGCAGGGTATTTCTTCCATTTTAATCAATGATGGCATTCCAAGAGCAACATTTGGAAACACTAAATCTGCAATAAATGTGACAAGGATGAAAGTAGAGTAGGAACTTGAAAAAGGAAAAAAAAAATAGAAAAGCTCCAATGACTTTATAGACACCTTCATGCAAGAATTAAATAGAGGCTGCATTTGGCACAGTTGACCACTCAGGTGCTAGAGGCATTTCCAGCTGACTGAGCCAAGAAAATAATGCATTCCTGCTTCTGCTGATAGAGGCTTGAAAGCTTTGATGAGTAGATGAGGCAAGATACCTGACCTCAATGGTCCATGACACCAAAATGAATGGATGTGGGAGGCAAAATTTGCACACTTGGAACCAGAGATCCTGCAAGAGACACAGCAACGTGCCTATGTGATCCATATCCTTGCAATGTCTGACACTCAACCATATGCTTTGAAATGTTCTTCGAAACTCGGATAAGAAAAGAACACATGCAGGAGTTTGTTGCTGTTGCTGTTTTAAACTATCTACACGTTCCACCTACGTGGTTCGGGTTTTCCTGAGTTAGCACTGGCCAGATCTCTACATGGCCATGAATCTGCCATCGGAAGGTCACTAAGTGCTAATAATCAGTCTCTGATAACATTGACTCTCGTCCTTTTTTGCGCACTACCAAACGACATCTGGATTTTCAGATCTGTTGGATAGAAGATAGCTTATTCCAAATAGTTAAAGCAGACTCCATGCCAAAATGACCAATTAGGATGAATCCCGGTTTAATAATTTCTTTTTACCAGTTTTCTACTTGGAATATGAAACAAAGATTGCAATCCACGAGCTTCTACCCTAATTCTTTTCATTTGCCTTATCCGTAGTGTAGATATTTCATTTAAAATGAAGAGAAGAAAGGATTATATGTAATATTTATCCCAAAGCAATAAACCCAGGTAAATAGTATACTTGGGAACACGATCGCACGTTTCAAGGTAGGATCCAAAAGTTCCAGCTTCTTCAAAAGGAACTGGTGCATGAGGCACCTGGGTGGCTCAGTTGGTTAAGCATCTGACTTTGGCTCAGGTCATGATCTAGAAGTTCATGAGTTCGAGCCCTGCATTGGGCTCTGTGTTGACAGCTCAGAGCCTGGAGCCTGCTTTGGATTCTGTGTCTCACTGTCTCCCTGCCTCTCCTCTGCTTGCATTCTGTCTCTCAAAAATAATAAATAAACATTAAAAAAAGGAACTGATGGAGCTGTGCAGAGCAAACTCATATTTCAAAAGGAAAAGGCCTTGCAGACTAAATAGATGTGTTTACAGACACACAACACACATTTTTTAGTCAAGGAGAAAAATATAGTCACTCTAAGTTATTTTGGATATATTCCTCAAGTTATTTAATATCTTAGTTTTCTTTTTTTCTGGAACACTTTGGAGATAATTATAATTGCTATATTTTTGGTTTTTCACTTATTAAAACAATAAATCTTTCCTTTCAAAATAATATTGAAATGACAAAAATAAAGTATAACTTTCTCTGTGCCTCAAACTCTATCAAGAAATGCAAAACACCCCTACAAATGTTCTGTTGACACTAGCATGGCATGATTCACATGTTGGAGGATCAAGAACATGATAAGACTAGCTGCAGAGTGGGAGAAAATATTTGCAAAGATATATCTGAGAAAAGGCTGTAATCCAAAATATATAAATGGGGCACCTGGGTGGCTCAGTCGATTAAGAGTCTAACTTTGTCTCGGGTCATGATCTTGCAGTTCATGAGTTCAAGCTCCGCATCAGGCTCTGTGCTGACAGCTCAGAGCCTGGAACCTTCTTCAGATTCTATGTCTCCCTCTGGCTCTGCTCCTCCCCCCACTCACACTCTGTCTCCCTCTCTTTCTCAAAAATAAATAAACATTGGGAAAAAAATTAAAAAAAAAACAGAATGTATAAAGAACTTAAAACTCAACAGTAAAAAGACAATTAAAAAACATGTTAAAAATGAGGAAAAATCCTGAACAAGACATCTTACCAAGGAAGATCTACAGATGGCAAATAAGTAAATGAAAAGATGCTCAACATTATATGGCATTAGGGAATTACACATTAAAACAATAATGAGATGCCACTACTCATCCATTAGAATGGTCAAATCCAGAACACTGGAAAAACCACATGCTGATGAGGATGTAGCACAACAGAAACCCTCCTCACTGCTGGTGAGAATACAAAATGGTACAGTACACTTTGGAAGACATTTTGGCAGATTCGTATAAAACTAAACACACTCTTACCGTACAATGCTGCAGTCATGATCCTTGGAGTTTACCCAAAGGAGTTGAAAACTTATGTCTGCACAAAAAGCTGCACAGAGAGAGCTATAAACAGAGATGTTTATAGCAGCTTATTCATAATTCTTAAACCTTGGAAGCAATGAAGATATCCTTCAGTTAGTGAGTGGATAAATAAACTGGGGTACATCCAAAAATGGGATCTTTTTCAGCACTAGAAGGAAATGAAAGGGCATGGAGGGGACTTAAATGTCTATTACTAAATGAGGGAAAACCATATGAAAAGGCTAGGTCTTGTATAATTCCAATTGTCTGACACTCAGGAAGAGGCAAAAAAACATCAGTGGTTGCCAGGGGTTGAGGGCTGAATAGAAGGAGCACAGATTATTCTTGGAGCAGTGAAACTATACTGGATGATGCCATAATGGTGGATGTACGTCATCATACACTTATCACAACCCATAGAATATACAGGAGCAAGAGTGAACACTAATGTAAACTATGGACCTTGGTGATTATGTGTCAATGTAGGTTCATCGATTATAATAAAAGTAGCACTCTGATGCAGGATTTTCATAAAGAGGGAGGCTGTGCATGTGTAGGGGCGGAGGGGTATGGGAACTCTCTGTACTTTCCACTCAATTTTTCTGGAAACCGAAAACTTCTAAAAAAAATGTATTAAAAAAATGTTAAGGGGAATGGTGCACAGATGATTGTACGTGGTCGGAGCAGCTTGTCGCTTCAATTTTTGATGAAATATTTACAATTTTATCGTGTTGTATCACAACAAGAATAATGGCTTTCGTTTCTCAACGTGGAGAGCTGATTTCATGCACCTTTGACAGTTCTGAAAAATAGTTTCTCTATATCACTTGTTGCAAAATGTTTTCGTTGTTTATGGCCGCCATGAGTCAGTCTCTAACTATGAACCCTAACTACCCAGAAGAAATGGGCTAATAATAACTTTGGATAAGTGGAAAAATAGTGTTACATTTTCCAATATAAAGGACTTTCAGAGTCTCCTTGAAGTTTAACCAGTTATTGTAACTGAGCCTTCATAGATATAGAATCAGGGCTACACAAAGGCAAGGAAAAAAAAAGGAAGATATCCGACTGGAGGTACATGGGCTTTGGCAAGTTAGAGGAGAATCACAGAACACTGTTGCAGAAAAGGCTCTGGGAGAGATGCTGGTCCAACGATCCTCTGTGAAGATGCCTTTATAACATTTGGAATTTCCTTCAGATGATTCATAGAGCACTAGAAACTGATAGTGGGCAATTTTGTCTGCATCTGCATTTGTAATGGCTACGGAGAAGACGTCCCATCGCCATTATCAGAAATCTCAAAAGCGTACGTGATGGTCTCAATATGTTAGGAATTACTGAGATTATTGCTGGCCCTGATTTGCGGAAGCATCCTCAAGATGGGATAAACACACTCAAAGTCACCAGTGTTTATATTGGTGTTTAAAAAGTTTGTTGTCTTTTTCATAATCCAAGTGACTGATAAAATGTTTGAAGAATAACAAGAGAGTAACAGGAGCTTAAATATTATAGCTACATTATTTAAATAAATGGTACCAATTTTTTTTTAACCAATACAACATAGCCTGGAAAATATTTTCTAGTAGGATGAATCCATTTGTTGTAAATATTAAGTCCTCAAACATGTTGCTAGAGACTGAATATCTGTGTCTCACCCAAAGTCATATGTTGAAACCTAATCCCCAATGTGATGGGATTTGGAGGCAGGGGTCTTTGGGAGGTAATTAAGTCATGAAGGTGGAGTGTTCATGAAAAGGATTAATGCTGGCATAAAAGGAACCCCAGAGCGCTCCCTCACGCCTCATGCCATGTAAAGACACGGTGAGAAAACAGCCTGCTAATGAACCAGAAAGCAAGTCCTCACTAGACGCCAAATCTTCCAGTGACTTTGCCCTGGACTTTTCTGCCTTCAGAACAGTAAGAAATAAATTTCTGTTGTTTATAAGCCACCCAGTGTATAATATTTTTGTTATAGCAGCCCAAACAAAGACACACAATTGTTCGTTTCTCAGTTATCAGACAGTTTTTCCTCCATAAGTACAGAATTCTGCATGAGTGTAATAAAGCCACATAGATGATAATGTTTAAGAGGCATCAAACATCCGTAGGCTACAGCCCACCTGCCACAGTGATTCCAGAATTCCTACTCACCCATTAACATTCCTTCTGAGTTAGAGGGTATTTCCTGGTTTGCTCTTTGAAACACAAATCTCATGCAATTCTTCAGAACAAAGCAGTTTCCTATCAAGCACATTTAAGAAATCCCTGTTGGAAGGTTCCCAGCATATGTGCCTGTATTAAATACCCTAACGAGACCTGCAGTGAAGATACCTCACTAAGTTTAACTAAGTTTAAGCCATCATTTCTTAAACCTATTTGAAACTTTATTTGTTATTTTTTATTTGTTTATTTATTTATTTATTTATTTATTTTTGAAGAGATGCCTAACACAATTTGAAAAACGATGAATTAAGGATCAAAAACTCCTGGTAAAATTCAGCCAGGTTATGTGGAAGAGGGACACTGTAAATCATCATAGGTAATATCACTTTTAAAAGTCACACAGGGGGCGCCTGGGTGGCTTGGTCGGTTAAGCGTCCGACTTCGGCTCAGGTCAGGATCTCTCGGCCCGTGAGTTCGAGCCCCGCGTCGGGCTCTGTGCTGACAGCTCAGAGCCTGGAGCCTGCTTCAGATTCTGTGTCTCCCTCTGTCTCTGCCCCTCCCCTGTTCATGTTCTGTCTCTCTCTGTCTCAAAAATAAATAAACATTGGGGCGCCCAGGTGGCACAGTCGGTTAAGCGTCCGACTTCAGCCAGGTCACGATCTCACGGTCCGTGAGTTCGAGCCCCGCGTCAGGCTCTGGGCTGATGGCTCGGAGCCTGGAGCCTGTTTCGGATTCTGTGTCTCCCTCTCTCTCTGCCCGTTCATGCTCTGTCTCTCTCTGTCCCAAAAATAAATAAAAAAAAAATAAATAATAAATAAATAAATAAATAAATAAACGTTAAAAAAAATTAAAAAAAAAATAAAAGTCACACAGGGGGGCACCTGGGTGGCTCAGTTGGTTAAGTGTCTGACTTTGTCTCAGATCATGGTCTCAGGGTTTGTGGGTTCAAGCCCCACGTAAGGCTCTTGCTGACAGTTCAGAGACTGGAGCTATTTTGTATTCCCTCTCTCTCTCTCTCTCTCTCTCTCTCTCTCTCTCTCTCTCAAAAACAAATAAACATTTAAAAAAAGTCACACAGGAAGACACTGAGGGAAAGAGACCCCAAGGGGGAAGAAGTCAGAAAAGGAAGTTTAGTCCTTTGCATTATAGATGTTCATCATGGGTCCTTCTCCCAGCAATCTGGGACATGTGGACAGTGATTCCCACACAGGTTTAGAGGACAGAAGCATCACTGGGTGGATGTACAAACCATGCACACACACCCCCCCCCCCATTCCCACCCCACATGGTCCCATTCAGAAGCACAGGTGTGGCACAGGGCATCTCACATTTCAAGAAGCATCCTGGGGACTTGGAAGCAGGTGGCAGGTTGATAAGGTTTGAGAAACATTTGAGGATGAAGTGGAGAAGAAAAAGGAAGGATAGAGAAGGAACAGCAAGAACTGAGAGCCACTGCCTTCTTTCATCCACCGCTCAGACAGTTCACGCACAAAACTTTTCCTGGGCCCAGAGGAGCCGATTCTGGGTCCCTGGCTTCTGTCTGTCCAGTTCCTACCTGGCTGCATCACACCCTTAATTCCAGCCTCAGTCCTAGACGATCTTTCCAAGATGAGGTTTATTGATACCAGTATTTTCATTTAAGCACCTTGATCAATACCCGCCAAGTCTATTAAAGCATACAAATGCTTTCTCAGGGAGACCCACTAGAGCCTCCCCCCAACTCCTTTTTTAAAGCTTATTTTATTATTATTTTTTAAAGAAACACAACTTTTCCAAATGTGTGCATCCCTCTGATTCTGGTTTTAGAAAGGAAATGAAATTTGTCACGCTGCCATACATCATTTCCCTCGCACTACAATGTCCCATCTGTGTGTCAAGTACAAAAGAAAAGCATTTTGTGAAAAATTGCTAAAGAAGTAATGATTTTTGTCCTCAACTCTTTGTTTTGCCTTTCAATAAAGAAGGCGACATGTGCCACAAATGATGTATTGTTGTTTAGGTACAACCCCAGCAACACAGTGCATAAGCAAAACCATGTTTCACAGCAGAGAAACTATAGTTTACTGCCCCTATGGCTCTGATGAGAATATAATGTTCTACAGTTTATAAATGCTTTGAGGTCAATACATGATTTGCTTCAGCTTGTTCATCCAATGAGCAGGGGATCCAAAAATATATCAAGCTATTAGACAGCCCCCTGGAAGCTGGGCTGAGGCAGCAGTGATGGAAAGGGTCCATGGAAACTCCTCTGTCAGCTGGAGATGAGATAATTAGATCCAGGTAATACATTGGAGCCCCAACAGGGAGCCGCCGAGCAAACATGTCGTCTTTATGGGCCTTTCTTGTCCTGCACAGCGACTGTGGCCTAAGACAGGAAAGCATCAAGGGATTCATCGATGCCCAGCAATGCCCCACTGTCACTCAGTCACCTTCATTATCTAATGACCTGTCCTCCTACAGAAGCAAACAAAAAAAAAAAAAAAAAAAAAAAAGAAAGAAGAAGAACAATCAAAAGAGGCTCTTTTCAATTATTTTTCTTCATTTTTTTGGCCATTTCTTTTTTTTTCCCTTTTTGTATTTCTTAACAGTATACCCTGAGTAATGTGCTTGCATTCATTTGAGACTTTGTTTATATAGATTCTGCAAAATTGTCCCTATCTTCTTCAACACAGTTCTCGCTTTGGGGATGATGGTCTTTAAAGTGCAGACAAAATAGTCACTTGTTTCAACTCCTAGGATTTAGTTCCATAGACCATGTTTTCCTTTTGCAATGATTTCAGTTGGTAGTCGTTGTCATTCCTGTCTTCGTGTTGCTCATACATATTGAGGGATCGGAATTAGGTCAGGCACAGTGCTAAGCTGTGGGGATACAGAGGTAAGGTGAACATACCGGCCCACGGTCAGGTGAGGAGATTTTACGGTAATATTTTGTAAATAATACATTGATTACATTTGTGAAATGCGCCACGAAAGAGAAAAGTGCATAATGCTTGCCAAGTGAGATTATAATAGGGGCGCTTCATTTATGTGAGAGGAAAGGGGATGCTCTCTTAGGACATGATATCAGACTGAAACCTGACATTTAAAGTGTAGAGCTTAGGAAGGTGACGGATGGGGGAGGGGATGATAGCCCATGGAATGGGGGCACTTCATTTAACAGAGATAAAGCCATGTGCGAAGGCACAGAGGTAGGAAAGGCTACCACCACTGCCACCAGCATCATCACCCCCATCACCACCATCAGCATCATCACCCCCATCACCACCACCAGCATCATCACCCCCATCACCACCATCAGCATCATCACCCCCATCACCACCATCAGCATCATCACCCCCATCACCACCATCAGCATCATCACCCCCATCACCACCATCAGCATCACCACCACCAGCATCATCACCCCCATCACCACCACCAGCATCATCACCACCATCAGCATCATCACCCCCATCACCGCCACCAGCATCATCACCCCCATCACCACCATCAGCATCATCACCCCCATCACCACCACAAGCATCATCACCCCCATCACCACCATCAGCATCATCACCCCCATCACCACCACCAGCATCATCACCCCCATCACCACCACCAGCATCATCACCCCCATCACCACCACCAGCATCATCACCCCCATCACCACCACCAGCATCATCACCCCCATCACCACCACCAGCATCATCACCACCATCAGCATCATCACCCCCATGGTCATTACTAGCATCATTATCAACATTACAGTAGAGATATTTGGGGCCATGCTATACACTTTATAGAAATCATCTCTAATGCTTAGTATAATATTGAAAACGATGCACTACTATTTCCAGGTCAAAAATAAGGACAATATGTGTCTTTTTATGTTTGTAATTTGCATGAATCAACTTGATGATAACGAGTGGCTGATTGTGTGTTTTAATCAGATCAATGCGATTCCAAACTCTATGAGCTCATCATATTAATGGATATTCGAACCCAACAGGTTTCTGATACCGCTTGCAAAGGGATATCATTGCCTTTTAAAATCTCAAAGGCCACCCAGTGTTGCATATTCAAAGCTATTGATTTAACCTCTTTATTATCATTTGATTAGAAAGTTTTCTACAAACTCTTTTCAAAAGCCAAATATAAGGAGGAGTGTGACATCACTAAATAAATATAAACTCATATGAGTTGGAGATTGTGATTTGTAAAACTTAAAACTATAAGCAAAATGGGGTATGAAAGTCCCAAATATGCCTCATTAATTGAAACTTCAAACATACACACTTACACAAAGGGGATTTTGAAAATGACATAGTATTTACAATCTTAAGCAGGATATTATCTGCCATATGTAATGGTAATTTTTGATTTATTTTTAGTCGGATGAGAACTGGAAGGGGAAGTGACTCATTTGAGATCATTTCATTTTAATGATTCATGACAATTTCTTGAACACTTACCATGTCGTAGACACTGAGTTATACCAGGAGGCTGAAGAGGCGAGTAGGGTGAGGTCCCCACACTTGAAAAGTTCCTCATCTATCATAGGGACAAGATCAACTCAGACACATTCTTTAAGATAGGGCAAATTGGCAGCATGCTATAGAAACAGAATGAAGGAGCCCTTGAGGACCTAACCAGGAGAAGGGAAGGAGTGTCACAACCAAGCAAAGAGACTGGTTTGCATGTAGATGCAAGGAAGTGCATAGAGTCTGAGGAATGGAAGCAGTTTGGTGCATTTGAACAGAAAATGAAAAGAGGACGATGACGGCCTAAACCGCAACGGCCTGAATATGGACCGCTGTAGATACCATGGCAAGTTGCTTAGACTCCGTAATGGTAGACACTGAAGGTTCAGCCAAGTGGACAGGCCCCATCTGTCCCTTCAGTAAATGGGGGAGAAAGGCATAGCAGTGTGGGACAGAGGTCAGATTTGAAGAGGGCTAGCTTCTGACGTCATGCTGCCTAATTCAAAGCCTGGTGCAGTCGACCAGGCACAGGATGAGAGCGATAAGAGTAGAAATCGAGAAGGAATGGCACGTGGACAGAATAGAGAGAGGTCATGTCAGTAGGACTTAAGATTTTCCATTTGGGTGATTAGGGAGAGGGTGATACTTGAACTGAAGAAGGAATAGAGGAAAAGAAGCATATTGAAGAGCAGGATATAATGTGTTGGTAGGCATTTATATTTTATGAATTTTGCATGCATGAGGGATTTCCAAAAATACATCAAGAAGGCATGTGGCATTGTGAATATTAGTGAAATATCAGTAGGAGAGCCAAGTTAACACACAGCTCTTGACTCCGTTACTCGTTCTGATATAATTTACTTACCTTCTAGGGTCTCTGAGTTTCCTCTAAGCTGCTTTTGCAGAGTTGGGATGAGAGAGACTCCTCATAAGACAACAGAAATCATATGACGAAAGTTTCTTTCGGTTCTTTCCCATATTAAAGACTGAATAATAAATCACTGAATGTCTCTGTGTTTGGCTCACAGCGATTGCATTTTAGAGCATGGGCAGAACTTAGAAGAATAGATGAGGGTACCAGTTAATTCATAGCCAAAAACAAGTAGATAAGTCTATGTATAACCTTATCATATACTGTTTGGAAGGTTCCAAGCTTTCCAGACATTTGGAGTTACACATCCCTTAAAAATAATAAAATAAAATAAAATAAAATAAAATAAAATAAAATAAAATAAAATAAAATAAAATAAAAATTAGAGTCACCATCCCATGCACAGTGGGAGAATTAATGTTCTCACCAAGATTATAGTCAATGGCTCAGAGCAAGGTAGCATAGTGGTTTAAAATCAAGTGTCCAGAACCAGATTGTGTTTGAATTTATAATATTCCATTTACAACTGTCTAATCTAAATAAGTTGCTTAAACTCTGTGCCTTAGTTTTCTCATCTATAAAAGAAATAATATTACCTACCAAATAGGATTATTCAGGGGTTAAATTAGCGATGCATTCAAAGCGCTCAGAAAAATGTCTGGAGCAGAGTAAACTCTGTGAATGTTAGGCTTGGTGTTCTCACATCACTTCTGTTCCCTGTTTCCTCTGAACACTAGGCCTTAGGTCTCAGTAGTGCTCCCTTGTCTGTCACTAGTCCTTGGAAGGTAATTTCCAACAAACCTCCCAGTCTCTATCACTTTCCGACCCAAAACATATTAGCTCCTCTTGTCCAGGAATGGAGCTATGGAGGTTGTTTCTGCCATAACCATCAGGCCCAGTAAGGTATTTTCTGAGATAATGGGGGAGTTCTCTTCCCACGAAGGATTCTGAGCTGTTTGATTCTTAGACTGATGTTTGCTTCCTTCCCTTAGGACAAGCATGGTGACCTCAATCCAAGGCTATTTGTATGAGACTGGCCTTTTCCGTGGCTTGACAATAGATGCCCATCCTGCAGCGGTTGATATAATCGGTGCATAAGCTACAGTTTTATAAAAATAAATTGATTGAGATGGAAATCTGTGAAGTTTGTAAAACTGTGTATTTTTGACAAAAAGTTACATTATGAAAAGGACAGGGGAGAGATGTGGAATAATTTATAAGGATGATCCCAAGGGATGGTAAATAAATTACAGAGTAAAGCCTGAGCCAAACTATCTTCTATTAAAGTCTCTTCATTGCTATTCAAGTGAATTTTCTCCCTCTCCCAAGTGGAAACTATTTGCACAAAACACAAATATTAGAAACAGAATCCCAGGAATTTGGGCAGTGAAGGAAAATCTTGTTAAAAACTTGAGAGTAGACTTGGCTTTAGGCATAATTGTCAAGATTCCCTTTGTCACCTTTCTGTATCTCTCTTTAGCTCCTCTTTCTTTTCAAATCCCTTTCTCTCCCAGATGTCTTTCTTCATCATTCTTGGGTCAGGGTGCCTTTGATTGTTAATTCAATCAGCATTCAGTGCCTACAAAGTGCTAGGCAATGGGTACTGAGAACAAAAATAAAGACAGAAGATTCTGACTTTTCTGGAGCTGACGCTCATTTCTATAGGCCATTTGTCAATATGTAAGCACCTATCCACCAAGATGTAAAAAAATAAGGTATATTTAAAGATACAGGGGAAAAAAAACAAAACAAAACAAAACAAAACAAATGACACACACAGCCAAAAAAGCTCAGAGGAACCCAAACTTGTTTGTTGTGGTGGTGAGGTTTATTGTTACTGTGTGTGTGCTTCATTAGCTGTGTTTTATTTTTTGTTTTTGCTTTTTGTTCTCTTGGCCTGGGAAATGAGCCCCCAAGATGAAAATAGCCAATCTCCTTCCTTAGTGGCTTTCAGTTAACTGCAGGTCACCCACCAGGCTGATAATCAGGGGATTTGCTGATCCCCAAGAAAGGAGTTAGGCATGGGAAGTTGCTATTTTTTTTTCCTTTGTAATTAACAAGTGTCTTCTAGAGTAATATTTTGATATATTTTGAAATATTTGATGTTCAAATATCATGCTTCTCATCAGGATTACCCACTAGTTTTAGCATCCCTTGACATTTCCTGGTCTGGATCAAGCATTTCTAAAATGGTTGCCCCACAGCAGTTTTCTAATTGCATTATTTCTTCTACATTTATCAGCTGGCATTCATGGGCCCGATATTTTTAGTATACACGTATGAAATACATCATCATAAAAAACAATCAAGGTCATTAAAACTGTAAATCGATGCACCTTATTTCTTCTTTATCCATTACCTTTAAATAGTTTAGGTTTCTTCGTTATTTTATGCATTTAAATTTTTCAACGTTTATTTATTTTTGAGAGACAGAGAAAGACAGAGCATGAGCAGGGGAGGGGCAGAGAGAGGGAGACACAGAATCTGAAACAGGCTCCAGGCTCTGAGCTGTCAGCACAGAACCCGACACGGGGCTTGAACCCGGGAACCGTGAGATCATGACCTGAGCTGAAGTTGGACACCCAACTGACTGAGCCACCCAGATGTCCCTATTACATACATTTAATAAATTCCTGCTGACCTTTCTTTCAGGATAGCAGGCTAATATTTTGATTAGCAAATGAGCTGACTTGAAAGTGAGATAATCCAATCATTCAACTTCAGTTACACAAAGTCATCTACTAAATGCTGCTTTCTCTTGATTGTGCAGTGAATGTTTTGTCCAAGGTGAAAGAACAGTCTTCCAGACAGAAGCAAGAATGTCTAATTCCAAAGCAAAATGTGTATGATATATATGACATGACAAGAAAGACAAAGGAGTAACAACGACGACAACAGCAACAGTAACAACAACAAACCACAGCAGTAAGATATTTTCTTTAAATTATGTCCTGAGTTCAGCGCAGGTCTAAGTGGTGGCAAATGCCAGGGCAACTAATTCCTGGCCTCTGAGGCACTTCTGGCTTCTCTTCTGGGAGGGTTCAGCCTGCGTACAGGGAACATGTTGTGGCAGGGTATTGAAATGTAACTGCAGCTACAGTGTTACCATGGGACTAGGAAAGCCTTGGTAGGCCAGCAAGGGAAGTGGCCATCTATGGTAGTAAGAGCATGTTGAGAAACCATATTGCGTCATCTGGTGAATTCTGCATAGCCCACGCTCTTCATCATCGGAGAGCAAGAGGGGAATAAAATCTGAGCATATACTCCTTTAAAATGGCCCATTCTCTCATTATTCTGGCCTTCCAGGAAGAACACCACTTCCCAGGGAAGGAGGTCTTGATATTTCTGTTTCTGTTTTCTCTCCTCATACTATTTTGTGTGCTTGGGGGATAAATACAGCAGTAGAGGTAGAGACAGACGTATTTTCTTGATGTTCCCTTTTAAATGTTTACTCTTTGAGAGGTGGCTGGGTGGCTTAGTCGGTTGAGCATCAGACTCTTGATCTCGGATGAGGTCATGATCTCATCATCTGTGAGTTCGAGTCCCATGTCAGGCTCCCTGCTGACAGTGGGGAGCCTCCTCCTTGGGATTCTCTCTCTGCCCCTCCCCTACTCACTCTCCCTCTCAAATAAATAAATAAATAAATAAACTTAAAAATTTTCTGAATGTTTGCTCTTTGCAGATAGGCTGAAGGAGTTCATCAAAACATGTTCATTATATTGGAGGATGAAATAAAGAGGGAGAAGAGTTCTAGAGCAGGAAAAGCAAGCACGTGATATCTAGTACACAACTGTCATTTGAAAAAAATAAAGAAACTGACGTTCAGGAAATAGGTCATGTAAAACTTGTGGCATGAAATAGAGGTAAGAACCGAGGTGTCCTGCCATCTCCTGCTGGATCCTGAACTACTATCCTCAGGTCTCATCTAGGCCATGCACAGCCTCAGGGTTACACTAAGATACCCCGGCTGGAATCTATCCGCTGCGGTGAAGGTGTGAGGTCCCAAGAGTAGGGCTGAGTTGCAATATAAAGTTAAAAATGCCCAGTTAAATTTCAGTTTCAAATTAAAAATAATTTTTAGTACAAATGAGACATACTTATACTTTGCAAAATCGTTGTGTATCTGAAATTCACACCTTCCTGGGCAGCCTGTGTATTCTTACTTGCTACGTCTGGCAATTTCACCTAAGAGACGCACACCAAAGAGTTGTGTCAAATAGGAAGTCAAGCAAGAAACTAGTGTAACATGTCAAGGGAAAGCATGAATTTAACAAGGAGTTCCTGATTTACAAAGTGATAGGTTTGGGATGACATACCCATCATACAATTTAAATTTGTATGTTTTAAAATAAACATTATTGGGGTGCCTGGGTGGCTCAGTCAGTTGAGCGTCCGACTTTGGCTCAGGTCATGATCTCATGGTTCTTGAGTTCGAGCCCCGAGTCAGGCTCTGTGCTGACAGCTCAGAACCTGGAGCCTGCTTCAGATTCCGTGTCTCCCTCTCTCTCTCTCTGCCCTTCGCCTGCTCACTCCGTTTCTCTTTCTCTCAAAAATAAATAAAAACGTTAAAAAAGTTTTAAAAACAAAATAAACATTATTAGTTAACCATGTAATAAACTCAACTATACTAACTCAGATTCAGTGTAAACATTTCTTGAAATTTTACACATAATACAATGAAACAGTACTTAAAAAGAAGCTACCATGAAATGCATTTATAAACATAAGTTCACTGCATTCTATTATCGTCAGCAGTCCTCTGTGGTAGCTATAAGTATCCCATTTTATAGATGATGAAAGCAAAGCTTAGAGAGTTTGAGATTGAGGAGGCTTCCCATAATATCTGTTTTGGTGTGAGGTGTTTTGGTTTGGTTTGTTTTATTGGTGGAGCTGATCTGTAACCCAAGTCTGTGTGGCTCTAAAACCCCAAATCTTAATCATTATACCATGAGCAGAGTCCTTACGTTAAATTTGGAATTTATACTGAGAAATTAATCAGATAACTACAAGCAGATTTATTTACTAGAATATTCACCATACGTTTGTTATAAAGGAATTTTTTTAATGATTACACTGATAAAACGCTATGTCATTATTAAAAGTGATATTTAAGACTATGAAACTCAACTAACTCAAGGATTACTTCTATTGTAAGAAAAACATTATCACATTCATCTGCAAGTACATAAATAAGTTATTTCCAAAAAGCAGAAGTATGAGCTATTTTTAATTTGTTCTTCATGTTTTTAAATTTTTCTATAATACACTTTTCTAATCAGAAAAATATTATAAACATTTATCTTGCAAATTTGATCAAATAAAAAATATACTTAGCAATACAATAATGTGTGTTCCCTCTTTCCTGGGAAAGGAACAAGAAGTGACTTTAACTGCAGAACAGAAAGGAACATTGGGAACAGAGTCAGATCTGAAACATAAAGTATAAAATAAACATCAGTGGATTAAAAAACTTTTCAAAAACAATACATTCAAGCAGCTTTAATGGGCTTTTTTCAGTTTCTATTATAGTAACAAGAATGCAGGATGGCTGGTACAATTGGAGACTGGTTAGCCAAAATCACACCTGAAATATAAGAACAATTGGGATAGAAATTAGGTATCCTGGCACCTAGACCTCATCTGCAAACATAAGAAAATTTCTATTCTAAAGTAGGTACCAAACTTTTGCAACTTCAGAATATCCTATAACTATTAGAGTTTCTTACTTTTGTTACAATACTTGTGAAAGTCTGAGGTCCTCCTGCTCTAATTCTACTTATCCATGAGGGCATATCACTATAGTGTGTCTTTAGATTAAATTCTGGGCCTAGACTCCCCATTCCTTTGGGTTTAGGTGTAGCTCATGTTGAACAAAGATACGATGTGAATTTGATGCTGGGGTCTTTTTACTTCTCTCTCTCTCTCTCTCCTTTTTTAATTTTTATTTGAAAGAAAGGAGAGATAAAGCATGAGTGGGGGAGAGGGGCAAAGACAGAGAGAGAGAGAGAGAGAGAGAGAGAGAGAATCTTAAGCAGACTCTACACTCAGCACAAAGCCCAACATGGGGCTTGATCTTGCAACCCTAGGATTATGACCTGAGCCAAAATTACGAGTCTGACACTCAACGACTGAGCCACCCAGGCACCCCCTTACTTCTTTTCTTTGCGTATTTCCCATGATGCCTAATAAACCAACAATTGCTAAAGACAGATACTACCTAAATGTGTTATAATTTCAATACTACTTGATTTAACAGACTGTTCCCAGGCACACAGACAAGGTAAAGGACAGAAGTTAAGTGATACCATTTGGACGTCTTAACATGCGAGTTGGTTGGAAGTGTTGCCTGAGTATGGGATGGAGAGCCTTCTCCATTCAAACACTTTACAAAGCAACACACATTTTGAATAAATCCAAGCTTGTCAGAAAGCAGAGGTAAGGATTTTAGCAAAGGAGTAAAAATAAAAGCAATCTTGTTGTCCAAGCAGATTGTGAGAATATTTACCTTCAAAAATAGGAAGGTACAAATGAATTCAGGAAAGATCAGCTAACAATTCAGCTTACTCTGTACATAGAAGCAGCCAAGTCCTATGCACATAGTAGAAGCTTTCAATGGCACAGCTTTCCATTGGTATTTGTCTCCTTAAACCTAGCTGATACAAGTACCTACTTAATGGATATTAAAGTGATATATGTTCCAGGTCCCAGTTGGTTTAGGAGACCTAGTTCCTAATTCAGTTTCTGACTTTAATTAGCTGTGAATTAAAACCAGATTGATCCTACCAAGAAGCTCAAGACCAACCTGATAAGGATCTAACCATGTGACAGGGCTGAATACATAGTTACTTTACTACACCAGACAAATAAGAGGTAAAATCCAAAGGTCCAGACAGGAAAAGACTGCCGGGGGGGGAAACCAAGGTACTTTGAGGGGAGACAAAACTCAGATGCCAAACTTAGAAGTTGAAGGTAGAAAGTAAGGTTCCAAAGTGAGATCAGAGCCAACTGATGATGGAATGGAATACCAGGTGCATAGTACAGAAGTGGGTGGGATTTGTGTCCAATTCCAGAGCTAGCATGGACCTTCATCATCTGGGATAAGTCACATCCTTTCCTTCGGTCTGTTTCTTCACTAATAAAATAGCAAAAATATCAACTCCCCTCCCTTTAGCTCAGAGTTATTTAGAGAATCAAGTGTGATCAAGTCTCTTAAAAAAGTAAGGAGTGGGGCGCCTGGGTGGCGCAGTCGGTTAAGCGTCCGACTTCAGCCAGGTCACGATCTCGCGGTCTGTGAGTTCGAGCCCCGCGTCAGGCTCTGGGCTGATGGCTCGGAGCCTGGAGCCTGTTTCCAATTCTGTGTGTCTCCCTCTCTCTCTGCCCCTCCCCCGTTCATGCTCTGTCTCTCTCTGTCCCAAAAATAAATAAAAAACGTTGAAAAAAAAAATTAAAAAAAAAAAAAAAAAAGTAAGGAGTGAGGGATTCTCTATATAAAGTAATAAAAATAAGCCAAATTTAGAATACTAATAAGGCAGGCCATTTAATTACTTTTAATTTTTAAACACAGTGTAAGCTAAGAAACCCTTTCCGCCCCACTCGCCATGCCTCTATCTCTTGACCCTCCATCACCAAAATGTTTCACCTTTCCTACTGCACCGAATCCATTCCTCTAGATTTACTTTGGGTTCTGTCCCCTCGTTCACTCATTGCTTCCTTCAATAGACTGCTCCCTTAACTTCTTGTCTTCAATGTTTTCTTCTCTTCAGGTCCTTTCAAATTAACATAGAAAATGAGGAAATTGCACATGTCACTCAATTTAACTGGCCTTACAGTATGGGAATCCATTTTCTAAAATCGCTGATAAATGAGCATCTTAACATTGCTTGGGCACATCCAGTGAAAAGTTATTTGAAAAGTCTATATATCAGGGATACCTTGGTGGCTCAGTAGGTTAAGCATCTGACTCTTGATTTCGGCTCAGGTCATGATCTCAAGTTTCCTGAGATTGAACCCCGCATCGGGCTGTGTTGGGATTCTCTCTCTCCCTCTTTCTCTGCTCCTCCCCAGGTCCACCACCTCTGTCAATATAAATGAATAAATAAACTTAAAAAAAAAAGAAAGTCAGAAAACTCTTTTACACAGAGCTGAAATCTATGTCTTTTTTGCTTTACCCCCTGAAATAACAAATAATAAATTCAATACCTTCGTCCTTCTCTTTGTCTTCAAATATTCAAAGCATAAGATTGCTTGCCCCTGCAGTTGAGCTTCTGGACTTCATTGAAATTCTTATTAGCCCACTATATCAATAATATACCACATTATCATAATTATAATGTATTATACATTAACCTGTAAGTCAAGAACGGCACTAAGAGATGCAGACATATAGATGAAAAAGACATAGCTCTTGCCCTCAAAGATGTTATAATGAATTTAGAGTGATGGTACATGTATACAAAACTGGACATTTTCAATGTAAAAACTGCACTAAATACATTAAGTACAATAATCTGTTCTAGGAAGAGTCTTCTATCAGCTGTGAGGATGTTTAAATTTTTTTTTAATGTTTATTTATTTTTGAGACAGAGAGAGAGAGACAGAGGATGAGCAGGGGAAGGACAGAGAGAGAGAGGGGGACACTGAATCCGAAGCAGGCTCCAGGCTCTGAGCTGTCAGCACAGAGCCCGATGCAGGGCTCAAACTCACAGATGGTGAGCTCATGATCTGAGCCAAAGTCAGATGCTTACCCGACTGAGCCACCCAGGCGCACCTGATGTTTAAAATAAGTACAAGATCTGGAATGATCACAGTCCAAGACACTGTGGTAGGCACTTTTACTTTCCAAACTCCTTCATTTATTCATATGTAAATACATATAACTTATTATATATAACATATTTATTTCGTATGTCTATCTGTATACCTCTCCATTCATCCATCGATATCTTGTATACAGAATGCTTGAAAACCAAGTCCAGCTCCAAAATGCACATTCTGTGGTTTTCAGAGTAACAACCGCCCTTGTCCATCATCACTAGGTACTGGGCCCTCAACAATTCTAAAACAAAAGTTTGGCAAAGGTAATAAAACACTCTACGCATATAGCAACATGCATGCAGAGAATGAAATGGGCCCTCACAATTAAATACCTCTTGACAAGCGCGATAGAAAGAATGGTTTTCTGCTGTCATTACTTTGCACATCCACTGCAAAGATTTGTACGTGGGAGTCAGGTTTGAAATTGCAGTGAAATTTCTCTGAAGAAGCCCATCTTTTGGAATAAAGTGTCAGGCCCGTTTCACATTCTCAAATGATTATTTGCCAAGACAAAACATAGACAAAGCAAGAAAAGTCATCTCCTTCATGGTGGAATGGAAATTTATTTTAGTTTATAGGAAATAAATTAAAATAATATCAAAATAAGTCTCGATTTTCTTGTAGAGAAAATGTACAGACATTATAAACATTGGCAATGTACTCAGTTTTGAAAAGTAAATAATAAATACAGTAAGAAATCCATTTTTCCTTTTTAAATATTAACCGCACAGAAAAGTTAGGTAAATAATACATAAAAATATGAGTTCAAATTTTCTAATGATATATAACCATCATATAATACATTTAAAGAAATACAATAAAAAGCACATATCACCCTATCATAATTAAATTATATATTCAAAATATAGTCTTTTTCTGTCCAGCTTGAATTTTCTAAACTGTAAATACACTTTAACAAAGGTTATCTGTGCTCCGGGATAAGGAATCTTTTGCTATTTTTTTTTCTTTTTTGTTTCTCTGTGTCTCAAAAATCCAATTATCCTTCTTGAAAAGAAACACTAGTGAGGACAATAGTTTCTTTTGCTACAAGAAAAATGTCCCAAAATTTGAATAGCCTTTAATAACTATTTATTTTTCAGTTGCGTCAAATGTTGGAAGCTGAGGCTTTTGTGGTTCTGCATGTAACTTAAAATTCTGGACTGAAGGAGAACTCTTTATCTGGGACATACTGTTCTCATGGCAGAGAAGAAAAGCAAGAGAATTGGCAAAAACACTTAGGGGCTCATCAAGTTTCTACCACAAGTGTCATATGACTATCTGCTCACTTGTCATTGGCAAAGAAAGTCACCTGACCAAGCCCTACTCTTGGAGTCCAGAGGAGGCATAGTAACATGGCAATGAGTGGGTACATAGCTTTTTATCAGAGGAGATAGTAATCGTTGAGTGCAATAGGAGCATCTATGAGAAAGTGTGACTATTTCATTCTAAAGGAATTTCCAGACTGTGTTAGCTGTAATGATTATTAAGGGAATTTTAAATAACACATATATGCACATTTTATGTGTATATAATGTAAAATGTATCCAGCCGGAATAACAACCTAAAATCCTCCTCGGTATTTTTTAAATATTTAAACTTTATTACCATCTTTCGGGGCACCTGGGTGGCTCAGTCAGTTAAGTATGTGACTCTTGATATCGACTCAGGTCATGCTCTCACAGTTTGTAGGGTGCAAACCCTGCATCAGGTTTTGCACTGACGGCAAGGAGCCTGCTTGGGATTCTCTCTCTCTCTCTGTCTCTCTCTGCCCCTTGCCCAGTCGCTCTCTCTCTGTCTCTCTGCCCCTTGCCCAGTCGCTCTCTCTCTGTCTTTCTCAAATAAAAGTAAACTTAAAAAATAAGTAACAAACCATTTATTACCATCTTGGAGAACCTGACTACGAACGACCCTTGTTCATCAGTCTCAAAAGTGTGGCTCGTCAACAATTTCATGAAGTTACATATTGGGATTAGAAAGAGCTTGAACGTGAAATATTCCAAATCGCATCTCTGTCAGGATTCACAGTAGTATCAGTCTGAAGACTCTACCCCCGCCCAGGAGGAGGCCAAACTTAACTCAATCGAAAAAGTCCGCATTAAACACCCTTTTCTCAAAGAGCTCACACTCGAAAGGGAATCAGGGCACGTGGCCATAGAGGCAGAGTGGCATGTCCTGGTCACCCTGAAGAATACCCCAGCACCCGCACATGACGGCAGGGGCAGTGCGTCCCCATGACAGAAAGCCAGCATGCTACTTTTATGACCTCCCACCAGAAATTCACCCATCAGTTTTAAAAGGGGCTCCAATGGCACAGTGCTGGATGACGCTCTGACGAAGGTATCCGCCTTCTTCATTAGGCAACTAGACCAAACGTGCATGAGCACCAAGCCGCTTGTGGCCCAGGAAGCCAGTGCTTAATTTGAGGAAGAAAATGAGCAGTTAGGTTATAAAGTAGCAGATATCCAAGTAAACTCATTGATACTCTTAGAGTTCTTTTATTTACTGGCAATGTGGCAGGGCCACCCCGCCGTGCCCGTGTAACAGGTATAGCTAGGAGATGTGGAGTTAGAGTTAAATGGCAAAAGAGGCACAATTGTAAGTTTGAGAGACAATCGGAGAAAATTTTCAAACTATTAAGAACATGAAGGCTGCTGTCGTTTGCAAGTTAGAGCCGGCCACCTCAAGCTAAGGTCTTTTTTCTTAATAGCATTGAAAAACGGAAACGAAAGAAGGAAAGAGGAGAGGTAGAGAATTATATGCATATATCTTTGTTTTCTTTTTTGAATGCTGCATGGGTTAAAGGCAAAACCTGATATAAATATCATACTCAGATGGAAGAAGAGACGAATCTGATGTTGCCCTTCATTTTAGTGGTGTCTCAGCTCAGTGCTGCTAACCTCCCATTCTCATCACAGTCACCTTGTTAAAGGGCTAATAAGCTGTCGTTAAGATTTCACTCTCGAGATGAGAATATCAGGCTTCATTCTAGAAGCAAACTTTTTTTTTTTTGTAAATATTTTGAAGTATTCCACATTGGTGTTTTTTTTGTTTTGCTTTCAAACTGTTATTTGAATCCTGGTTAGTTAATATTCAGGGCAATATTGGTTTCAAGAGTAGAAGCCAGTGATTCCTCACTTGCACACAACACCCAGTGTTCATCGTAACAAGTGCCCTCCTTAACACCCATCACCCATCTAGCTCATCCCCCACCCACCTCCCTCCATCTACCCTCTGTAGTTTGTTCTCTATCTTTAAGAGTCTCTTATTGTTCATTTCGCTCTTTCATTTACTCCCCCTCCCATATGTTCATCTGTTTTGTTTCCTAAATTCCATGTATGAGTGAAATCATATGGTATTTGTCTTTCCCTGACTGATTCCACTTAGCTTAATACTCTGTGGCTCCATCCACGTTGTTGCAGATGGCAATATTTCATTTTTTTGATGCCTAAGTAATATACATTGTATATGTGTATATGTACATATATGTGTTATATATATAAATACGTGTGTGTGTGTGTATACTTGGCTATTGTTGATAATGCAGCTATAGACATTGTTTTGAATATAAATAAATTAATAATTGGAAGATTTTAAACTGTGATTGATTTTCTTGCGGTATCCCCAGTTTGACCTCACATCATTTTTCATCACAATGGAAGTTTTGCTATACACACTGTTGGTTTCACACCACACGATGTGTTTCTCCCCAAAACTTGTTGATACAGCCTCAAAGGTTAGCAAGGGCCTATTTAGGGCTGAGTTACTTTAGGATTGGCTCTTCTGCCTTACAGATTTGAACCCTATACAATCGCTCTATCCTAGAGACCACATCAAAGAGCAACTCACAGGCCAGTCAAACAAGGCTAGAAGGCCAGAATTAAAACAGATACTTTCAATCTTTGTCCATGTTGTATCGAGGATAATAAGCGAACATCAATACAGTTACAGGAATGACCAATAACAAAGTGAAGCAAAGATCACATACATACATATAAATGTGTGTGTGTATATACATATATGTGTGTGTATGTATATATATATATATATATATATATATATATGTATCTCATGAGTCTGTATATATACATATATATGTATACACACATACATCCCAAAATGAATAGATTCTGTAGTCCAACTGAACTCAACTGAACCACTCTATACCTACGTACATTCTTGCTTATCTTTAAGAACTCAGATGAGCAAATGATGATACTATATCCAACTATGTGATACCACTGAGACAACATTTCCCCCTCTGTCTTTTTTTTTTCCCATTGTCAGGCAAACTTTGAATGCATCACCACTAAATGCCATATGAAAAGCATAAAACGGAAGAGATCATAAAAGACCTACTGACAGGAATCCAAGTTTCAGCTCCTACGCTGCACTTACCAGTTGAATGTTTGTAAGATTTTTGTTTGTCGTTTAAGCTTCTTAGTTCCTATTTTCTTCCCCTATAAAATAGGAGTTATTGAACAAGATTCTCTCTAAAGTATTTTCAGCTCTAAAGATATCAGCTTCTATATTTCCACAGGTTATATCTTCCAGGAGTTAGGGAAAAATATCAAGTTTTTAGCATCAGAGATACCATGAGATTTTATTTCTTCACTTGCAAATTGACCTATTAGAAATGAAATAATTGGGCATGAATCTATATAACTGTAATCATTAAGAGCTTTTCCTGGGTCCATCTCAATGTACCCCATAACCCTTATTTGTTCACAGCTGTATTCCCAACATGGGCATAGTATCTGCCACATAGGATGAGCTCGGATTATGCTCATTGAGTAAATAAGACAATGAAGAAACAAACATACTCATACCCCTGCGGACTGTTGTCTTTATCTGGAACATGCAAATATCAGGAGAAAGCACATACCCACGGCAATTTAATGAAAGGGAGATTGAAGGCCACCACACTGTACTTGATGTTAAAGTGTGATGTTCAGACCACACTCAAGATATCTGATTTTGCAAGAAATACCCCAGATGCATGCCGGCTGACTTTTTGGGATCCTGGCATCTCACACCACATGGTCACCGCAGAAGTGCTTTAGGAAGTAAGGGAATCCTGGAGGCAAAACCTGTTTGCAAAGGAACAGATCCTTCTCACCTGTCCATCCCAGGAAGTCTGCATCCGCTTCTCCGTGCACATAAAAATGACGCTAATAATGCTGAACTAAAAATCTGCCTTTCTTGAGTTCTGTTCTCCATTTTGAAGCCACCCATTACTGATACTGAATCATAAACAACACCCTCTCTCCCCTACTCGGATCAAAAAGTTCAAGAGGTGAAACCCACTGTTATTTTGTTTGTTTGTTTGTTTGTTTAAGTGACAATCCACTGTTTTATTTCCTGATCAGAAAATATATGAGGGCTACACGTTAAGTTCTTGTCGCCTTGTTTCATGTCCGATGTCTTCTGAGTCATACATGTATTTATTACATGTCTCAATATGTAAAAAGAAGAAAGAGAAAAAGAAAGAAAAACTGAAAGAAAGGGGGGAAAATCTCGGTTTCAAATAATGAGCACGTGCACCTTTTTGCCTCAGGCCTTCATACACAATTTAGCCAGGAAGCCAGGGTAGATCATGATTTAGCTTTTGACATCTCCTGCCTTCAGGCCAGGAGAGACTAATACCGATTTCTGACTCTGAGCACGCCACAGGAAAAAAAGTGAGAGAGAGAGGCCTTTTATTGACTAAATGATAAAGAGGTTTGTAATGATAAATAACAGTCATTTTATTGTAGAAGTCCCCAGAAAAGATGCATTCTGCAGTGTCTGAAGGAGCCTAAAAGCTGAGGTTGGTTCCCTATGGAGCCGAACCTGTTAAACTCCAATTTTTACAGCCAGGGATAGGGGTCACAAATTGCGGGGACCTCAGGCTATTAAAACCATACACGCACACTGCGTACTCGTGGCTGCAGCCTGTTTCTTGGCTCAAGGAAAATTACCAAGGGCTGGATCCCAGGGTGATTGGTGGATGGCACGTCTGTCTGTCAGTCTGTTATCTGTGGGTCTGCACCACCTTCTTCTGGCTCCACACGCTCAGGTTCTGATTCAATTCAGCAGCTTCTATGCTCAGTCTGTTGGAGGAATCACTGCCAGTTTTGATCGATAGTTTAATTGTAAACTTTGGGAACAATAATGGATAATTTGGCTTGAACCGTCCATTATGAGCAATGTTGTCTAGGAGAAAGCCTTCAAAATTAAACAAGAGTTGGGCCACATTATTGCATTTGTACAACACACCCACAGTTAAATAAATCCCCCTTTACAAATGCTGTCTTGACATTCTATGGAGTTCAATAAACATAGGCCCAGGCGAAGAAGGAAGAAAGAAAATAGCAAATGGACCGAAGTGATAGCTCCTTACCCACTCGTTGCCTCTGCAAGTTGTTGTTGTTGTTTTATTGTTATTATTATCATTACAATAATTCTTTAAAGTCCTCTTCAAATAATGAAAAATCTGTAAAAAGAGAGGAATCATTTTTCAGGGGAAGATTTTTTTTTTAATAGAAATTGAAGTCAGTGAGATTTGAGAAAGGTGGAAATGAAGGTGACGTTAAGAAAACTAAATAAGTTATAGGGGAAAAAATATCCTAAAATAGCCATGGTATTGGTGACTACCGTAGAACAGACTTCTTAGAGACATAGGCAAGGCCATTTGGGTATCAGTTATTTCTCCAAAAAGAAACTCTCTGTGAAGCAAAAAAAAAAAAGAAAAAAGAAAACAAAAACAAACAAACAAACAAACAAAAAAACAGGAAGGGAATCACTTAATATTCAAAATTTAAAACTCTGAGCCCTAAACCAAAGTGTTCCCTGGTGATAAGGTAGGGTTCAGTTCCCCAAAGTTAGGTGGGGGCTTATCCTGATGTCTCATAGGAGCATTTTTCCAAGGAGTTATCCAGAAAGAGATCAAGAAAGTATTACCATGCCAAATAGAAGGACTCTATAATGTAGGGACAAAGAAAATGGGAGTTTTAGAGACACCTGGGTCCAAAGGTCAGCTCTGTGATTTCCTAACTATGTAACATGGACAAGCTGCCTAAACCTACCCGTGCCTCAGTTTACCCATACTTTGAGTGAGGAGAATAATAGTGCCCAGTCCATTAAGTTATCATAAGCATGAAATACATTAATTCATGAAAAGCACTTAAGACAGTGGAAGGCACATAATATCTGCTGGCTTGAAAAATAACTCTAATTGTTGTTCCTAAAACGGGATGAGTCGCCAGTTTTCAGCAGTCTACTTTAAAGTCTTTGTGTTTCTTTGTTTAAATGTTTATTTATTTATTTTTGAGATAGATGAGAGTGCTCATGGGGGGAGGGCCAGAGAGGGAGGGAGAGAGAGAATCCCAAGCAGGCTCAACGCTGTCAGCACAGAGACCAAAATGGGACTCAGTCTCACAAACCACAAGATCATGACCAGAGCCGAAATCAAGAATCTGACGCTTAACCAACTGAGCCACCCAGGAGCTCCCAAAATCTTTATATTTCTAATTCCAAAGATTTGGTCTTTCCTTTTGCATGGAAGGAGGAGAGACTGTCCTTTGACACAATTTGTTTTCAATCCATGTTTAATGCCTAGCTTCTTTAGGAGATAAGAAGCAAAGGGCGATCTGTGGCTTGTCAGATACAAGGCATCTCATGTCGCTCTCAATCCAGTGATGTCACTTTGACCAGCATGGCAGTAAATTGCTTGCAGGCCAATAGTAAACTTAAGGCTCCACCAGTCCCAATGCCTTACATTCTGTCCTTTTAACCAGCTCTGGGCCACTAAACTCTGTACACTCGGGGGTGACCCCCAGACTCCTTGGTTAATCCCAAGATGAGGGAGTCATATCTACGGGGCTTGGTACATTTTGATTATAATCAAGTGGTCCAGAATCAGGTTGACCTGCCTGGGGTCCAATTTCATCATTGACTTGCTGTATAACCTTGTCTATGGACATGACTACTCTGGGATTAAGTTTCCTTATTTGTTAAATACAGGTAATGATATCTACTTCTCAGGATTGTGATAAGGATTTAAAAGCAATCAGGTAGGGGAACCACATTTAAAAATAGCAGTGGTTGTTGTTATGATTAAAGTTATATTTTTACTCAATAGAGTTTTCTTCTAGCCAGCCCCTGAGACAGCATTCCATTTCTTCTGCAATGGCTCTGCATGGTCCTTGGGTTCAACTTTACCCCATGTGTTCCACTTCTCCTACTGGGGCTTATGCCTGTGTCTACATTCTAGAATTTCTATAATGATAATGTGTCCACTGTCTCAATTAAAAAAAAAATAGAGACATGGCTCACTCTTTCTAGAGGTCACATCATTAGTGCCCCATAAATCTATGTCACATACAACTAACAATAAGATAGACAAACTTATGCTGCACTTACAGTGCTTGGATAAATAAAGGTGAGGATCCTTGGTTATCAATGGTCAAAATACATTAGCTCTTTATCTATAAAGAGCTAGAAAACTTAATTATGTTCAGAAGAGGATCACCAAGATGAGAAAATGTCTGGAAACCACACAAGAGAAATAGGAGGAAATTTGGAGGGGGGTTTGTAGCTATCTTAAAAGGCTGTGATAGAGGAAAGTAGATAGATGTAATTATGGTCAGAAGCAATACCAATGGAAGGAACATCTTTTCAACACTTTGAGCAATAGCATAGATGAAAATTCTGCCCCAGAAAGAAGAGACAGTCCTGTTCCTGGACAATACTTGCTGTTCCTTGCACACAGGTTGAAGTCCGGAGTATTATTTTAAGGAGAGGTGTGAGATTAGATGATCTCAAATTCTATTCCAACGCTCAGACTTTATGATCTGACCATGCTTCAGGGAATCGGTGCCTTAGTGCTTTATCAAGTCGCAGAAGCTAGTCCTGTAAAATGAATTTGACATCTAGGGCATGCAAATAGCCTCTCCGTTTCTCAGAGTCCCGGCAATGGCTTGGGTACAGAAATTTTCTTCCGCAGACCATCACAAGGTGAAGAAAGCAATGGTCATCAAAATAAGAGGTTCCGATTCTGTAAACTGTTCCTCTATCCCCAGCAACTGTGACCTCGAAACCATCGTCATTTTCATTAAAGTTTGCATCAGAAAAATAACCTCACTGTAAGAGTCTGCATGTACAACAAATGTGAAAAACATTCCATACGTATTTCAAATACACTTCCAACTTGGGACTCTTTTAAAAAATCTCCTTTGCTCCATTTGAGAAAATCTTCACTCCAATACTTATTTTTCTTCATTCTTCAAAGATCTCTTTCTCCGTTATTTAAGAGCATGCATCTTCCCATTGCCTGAGATATCAAATGCCTTCCATAAGCAGATTTAATCTTAGAATATCCTCCTCTCTTCTTTTTGTAGACATTTGATTCAGCATCGCCCACACGGAAACCCAGGATGGATAAGCTATCCTTTGCATTGTTATTGACAAATACTTACTTGTTATTGCAATAGACTATGACAATAAGTTATTTGCTATTGACCAAATTTTGACAGTGTTATAAAATATTTTAACTTGAACTGACACGGGAGTAGATGATCACGCAGTCATTCCTCCTAAATAGTACCCGGGGGCGGGGGGGGCGGGTTGTGCCTATATACTCTTTTCCCAGAATAAAGAACCCCCCAGGGATTTGAGATGAAGGACCATTACTAACAAAACGTAACCACTCAGTAAGGTTTTTATGAGACATATTGTATTAAAAATGCATGTAAAATTGGAATGTTTGCAAGCATGCCCCGTTGTTCTTGAACCTTTATAAGACAACAAATTAAGGTGCTCACTCTAGGAATGTTTGCTAAAAATACTTCTACATGGCCTCCTTACTCCAGTGACTGACACATATGTGAATCTAGTAAATTAAATCCTCTAGTCAAAAGTCTTCAACCTGCATTCAACCTAACAGCAGCCTGGTGAACATCCTCGAAGCTGCCAGACAGTGAAGTTTTGGGTTGAATAAATGTCTTGGTTTTTATTTATAAATGCTGTACTTTTCCTTTTTTAAAGTAGAATTTTGGAAATCTGTTGATTTGATCCCCCCCCCGCCCTCCCCCCCCCCCCGATGGTGAGTTAAAATTTCCAGTTCATTTAAGTTTCAGTTTGTTTTGTAATTAATTGAGTTTAATGAAGGTAGACCCTGAGATTCTCTTTTTTCACTTCTCCTCTTTTCTCTGGAACTTGAAATCCTGTGGCTGGTTCCTCCACAGCTATAGAAACTGTCATATCTGAGGAGGTCACCTAGAAACAAATAAATGTCTGCACAGGTCACACTTGGATGTGCTCAGGGAGTCCCCTGTTCCAGTCACTGGGATGACATAGAATTTTATTCTTATCTTGGTCACGGACATTTCCAAAGGAAACTCGGCTTTCGATATTTTAATTTCAGTTTCTTGTTCATGAAATATCTTTTCCGGAGAGAATTGTTCTCAGGTACTAAATATTTTACATCCATTTGACCAAAAGCAAGTTATGTCATAAATAGCATATGCCTCTCACTTTATTGATATCTGTTGGATATTGTGACTTAGAAAGATAAGTATTACCCAGACACTGAGCTCTGAGTGCCATATCCTTTTAAACCCTCTATTGTTTTTTCTCACTCTGGCAGGGAAAAGAGACTCTATTTATACTCACACTTAAATAATCCCCCAAAGAGGGACTAAACATCATACTACGTCGAAATTTGGACAAAGTTTGATCGAATGGGATTTGTCCATGGCCCTATTCACTTTCTTTTTGTGTATCATTTTACTCTTTCTGAACACCTGTCTCCTTTTGTTCCAGAATTCCCTATATGGTAACTTCTTCCTTCTTTTCCTTTTCTTCTTTCCAGACGACTTGGGATATCTCCAGAAAAGTATAGATTCTCTCTCCCCCAAAATGCACCTACCCCAAAATCCTGTGGACAACCTAAGGGTATTTACAAACACCGGAGATGCCTTGATGACCCAAAACCTATATTCTCAACAGAAAAATTGAAAGTATGCTATGACAACAGACTTCATGTATATTTGTTGTAAAGTCTAATTACTGCTTAAAAGAGCATCACAGAGATCATACAAGTAACATCAAAGAGTTTCATGGGGACCTCTAAAATACAAATAGATTACAAATTAATCAGTTTCCAAAATGTACTGGGGTCCAACAGACTCTGCTTCTTGAGTCAATAAAGCATAAGAAAGGTGGTACTATCACTGGAAAGATTAACTTCATTTTATTCACTAAGTTTATGCTGTGTGCTGACTTTTTGAGAAGTGTGGATAATGTGCCTTCCTCTCTTAGGGGGTCTCAGTCTAAAGGGGTGGTTGATGAGTCAATAGGTAATTCTTGTTCCTTCTTGTAAGGGCTTTGATAGAGAGATGCTGGGAACATCGGTCCCCCCCAACGAGGGCTTGGGGGTGGCTCACGCAGGTGTAAGGTACCAGTAAAAGTTAGCCTTAAAAGTTAGCCTGGTACCACAGTTAGACTTATTACCTAAATTCATATGTTAAATTCTAAGGCCCCATGTGGTGGTATTAGAAGGTGGGGGGTTTGAGAGGTGTTTAGTTCATGAGGGTGGATCCCTCACAAATGAGATTGGGGCCTTATAAAAGGACCCTAGAGAGCTCCCCCATCCCTTTATGCCATGTGAAGACACAGGGAGAAGAGAGCCATCTATGAACCAGGAAGCAGGCTCTCACCAGACACTGAATGTGTTGGCACCTTGATGTTGGACTTCCCAGCCATCAGAACTATGAGAAATTAATTTCTGTTGTTCATAAGCCATCCAGCCTATGGTATTCAGTTACAGCAGCACAGACAGACAAGAGAATGAGGAGTGCCCTGTGTGCCTTGAAGGAGGGACAGCATGTAGAAAGAGGGTAAAGCAAGCCCAATGCCTCGCAGTGTGAAACAACATGGCATCTTAAAGAGAGACAGCTGAAATCGCAATTACCAGAGAACCAAGTTTGAAAGACGTAGAGGTGGGAAATAGGAGGAGGTATTTTTTTTTATTTGTTTTCCCCCAATAAAGCACAATTACACACTGAAAAAGGTATTTGGATATTTTTAAAAATATTTATTGTCAAATAGGTTTCCATACAACACCCAGTGCTCATCCCAACAAGTGCTCTCCTCAATGCCCATCACCCAGTTTCCCCTCCCCCCCCCCCAATCAACCCTCAGTTTGTTCTCAGTACTTAAGAGTCTCTTATGGTTTGCCTCCCTCCTTCTATGTAACTTTTTTTCTCCCTTCTCCTCCCCCACGGTCTTCTGTTAAGTTTCTCAGGATCCACATATGAGTGAAAATATGTGGTATCTGTCTTTCTCTGCCTGACTTATTTCACTCAGCATAATATCTTCCAGTTGCATCCACATTGCTGCAAATGGCCAGATTTCATTCTTTCTCATTGCCAAGTAGTATTCCATTGTGTATATAAACCACAACTTCTGTATCCATTCATCAGTTGATGGACATTTAGGCTCTTTCCATAATTTGGCTATTGTTGAAAGTGCTGCTATAAACATTGGGGTACAAGTGCACCTATGCATCAGCACTCCTGTATCCCTTGGGTAAATTCCTAGCAGTGCTATTCCTGGGTCATAGGGTAGATCTATTTTTTTTTTTTAATTTTTTTTTCAACGTTTTTTATTTTTATTTTTGGGACAGAGAGAGACAGAGCATGAACGGGGGAGGGGCAGAGAGAGAGGGAGACACAGAATCGGAAACAGGCTCCAGGCTCCGAGCCATCAGCCCAGAGCCTGACGCGGGGCTCGAACTCAGGGACCGCGAGATCGTGACCTGGCTGAAGTCGGACGCTTAACCGACTGCGCCACCCAGGCGCCCCATATCTATTTTTAATTTTTTGAGGAACCTCCACACTGTTTTCCAGAGCGGCTGCACCAGTTTGCATTCCCACCAACAGTACAAGAGGGTTCCCGTTTCTCCACCTCCTCGCCAGCATCCGTAGTCTAGGAGGAGGTATTGTGACAGGGGATTCTATTTCACATCAAGAGATTGAAAAGTTAAAAATCTATGAAGTCATTTGCAGAGCGTTAAGGAGGCCAGTGGCATCATCATATTTACACTTTACCTGCCTGTCTCTGGCAAATCCAGAGTGTGCCAAATCCCCTTGAAAGGCCCCATACTGGGAATAGGGAAATGGAGAAGAGACAGATGCAATGCAGTAAGCTCCCAGCAAGGAAATGTTGCTTTTACATCTTAACTTACCACAAAGGACTACATTTTTTTCTTGGAAAAGAATGCCCTTGGAAATACAAAGAAAGTTTCTTTTCCTTCCCTTCCTTTAGCTTCATCTGAAATATTGGACCTAAGTCTTGTCTTTTTCTTTTTTCTTTTTTTTTAAATATGTTTAAAGCAGCTAAAACATCCTTGACAGAAACAGCTTTGATGTGTAATGTTCCGTGATTTAAATCATGGCTTTCTTCCACATTTGCACAGAACTTTTCTGAGAAGTGGCAATTACGGGATTATCCACTACTTCTAACATGAATTCTTCGAGCGTTGCTCTAGCTTTTCTTTGTTTAGTTAGTAATTATGTTTTTAAGACACCTTCACTTTGCTTCACTTTCTGAGTAATGGGTGCCGCGATTTAATTTTTTTTTTTTCCTTCTTCAAATGTTTAATGTAAAGCTGGATTTGTGCCATTCTGGGAATCCTCACCAGAAAACAATTCACCTGCTGAAGTTTAATCATACTGTCCAATAAGATGAATCTTCCTCTCTCTGAAAAATGAGAGAAAAATTTTGCCTCTTCAAGGAGAAGAAAGGATGAACACAAACATGGAAGCCTTTTAAATTCATAGAAGATGTAGGACATTCTCTTAAAAACACCCCTCTTGAGTGTCCCACAGGGCTCCTCAAACTTCTCCAAGTCACTTCCAGTTAAGAGCTAGAACATCCTTTTTGTTTATTTTGTTTTTTTTTTATTTTTTTTAAATCTTTATTATTTATTTTTGAGAGAGAGAGAGAGAGACAGAAAGAGATAGAATATGAGCAGGGGAGGGGAAGAGAAAGAGGGAGACACAGAATCTGAAGCAGGCTCCAGGCTCCCAGCTGGTAGCACAGAGCCTGACGCAGGGCTTGAACCCATGAACTGTGAGATCATGACCTGAGTGGAAGTCAGACGCTTAACTGACTGATCCTCCCAGGCGCCCCTATTTTGGTTTGTTTTTAAACTTTTTACTTTGAATAGATTACAGGTTCAACCAAGTTGCAAAATAATACAGAGAGGTTCCATGGACAATTTTACCCAATTTTTGCCAATAGTAACAAACCTTACATAAGTATACTACAGTACTATTTTTTTTTAATTTGAGAGAGAAAGAGAGAGAGAGAGAGAGAGAGAGAGAATCTTAAGCAGGCCCCAGGCTCAATGTGAAATCGACATAGGATTGATCCGTCCTACAACCCTGGAATCACGACCTGAGCTGACCTAAGAGTCTGACACTCAATCGACTGAATTAACCATGCCCCAGTCTAGTACAATATTAAACCCCCAAAATTGACATTGGTACAATATGTGTGTGTGTGTGTATGTTCTATACCACTCCTATAACTATCATGCAATCAAGAGACAGAACTGTCCCATCACCACAGAGATGCCTCTCTATGACTTTATAGCTACACCCAATCCCTGTCCCCCAATATCTCTAAACCTGGACAATTGCAAATCTCTATACCTATAATTTTATCATTTCCAGAATGTTACATAATGCTATATAAATGGAATCCTGTGTGTATATTAACTTATATGACTTTATATGCCTTTTCCACTCAGCAAAACTTCCTTGAGATCCACCCAAGTTGTTGAATTATCAGTAGTCCATTCCTTTCCCTTTTTCCTTATGAATAGATGTCATTTTCAGATAAGTTTCAGATTCCCAGGAAAATTGAGAAGAAAGCACAGAGTTCTCATATATTGTCTGCTCCCACATATGCAAAATTTGCCCCATTATCAATATTCCACACCAAAACGGCACATTCGTTACAATCAGTAAGCCTATGTTAACATCATTATCACCCAAAGTCCATACTTTACATTAAGGTTCATTTTTGGAGTCATATATTCTGTGGGTTTTGACAAATGTGTAATGGCATCTATCAGGTCTGTATCTAAATTTATTTTTTTTTGTACATGGAGGTATAGTTGTTCCTGCACCATTTGTTAAAAACACTATTTTATTGACTTTACTCCTTTTTCAAAGATTGGTTGACTATATTTTTGTAAGTTTATTTCTGGGCTCTCTGTTCCATTCCATTGATCTTTTGGTCTCTTCTTTCACCAATATCACATTGTCTTAATTACTATAGTTTTATAGTCAATATTGAAGCTGGGTAGCGTCTGTCCTCCAACTTGTTCTTATTTAATATTGTGCTGACTTGCCTTTTCATACAAACTTTAGAATCAGTTTGTTGATATTCACAAAATAACTTGATGAGACTTTAATTGGGACTGTGACGAATCTACAGAACAAGTTGGAAAGAACTGACACCTTGACAACATTCAGTCTTCCTGTCCTTGAACATGGAATGTCTCTTCATTTACTTAGTTCTGCTCTGATTTATTTTATCAGAGTGTTGTAGTGTTCCTCATACAAATCTTGTACATATTTTGGTAAATTTATTCTAAGTATTTGATTTTGGGGGAGCTAATGTAAAAGGAATTGTGTTTTTAATTTCACATTCCACCTATTCATTGCTTGTATATAGGAAAATGATTGACTTTTATATATTAACCTTGTATTCTGTAACATTGCTATAATCACTTATTAGTTCCAAGAGACTTTTGTTGTTGATTCTTTTGGATTTTTCTACATAGATAATTATGTCATTTGCAGATGAAGACAATTTTATTTCTTCCTCCTCAATCTGTATACCTCTTATTTCTTTTTTTAAGCTTATTCAATTAGCTAGGACTTCCACCGCTACGTTGAAAAGGAGGAGTAGTGAGAGGAGACATATGTGTCTTGTTTCTGATCTTAGCTGGAAAGTTTCTGGTTTCCCACATTAAGTGTGATATTACTGGCAAATTTTTTTGTAGATGTTCTTTATCACATTGAGGAAGACCCCCTTTGTTTCCATTTTGCTGAGTGTTTCGTCATGAATAGGTGTTGGATTTTGTCTAATGTTTTTGCTGCAGCTATTAATATAATCTGATTTTTCTTCTTTAGCCTCAGATGGAATTACAATAATTAATTTTCAATTGTTGAAGCAAATTCTCATATCTGAGATAAATCCCACTTGATCACAGTATATAATTATTTTTATGCATTGTTCTAAACAATTTGCTAACATTTTATTGAGGATTTTTGCTTCTACCTTCATGAGAGTCACTGATTTGTAAAATTTCTTTTCTTGTATTATGTTTTTCTGGTTTTGATATTAGGGTAATAACGGCCCCATGAAATGAGTTAGAAAGCATTCTCTCTGCTTCTACTTCTGAAACAGATTGTAAAGAATTGATATAATTTACTCCTTAAATGTTTAGTAGAATTTACCAGTGAACACATCTGTGCCTTTTGCATTCTTTTTTGGAATGCTATTAGTTATTGATTTAATTTTCTGAAAGATACAGGCCAATTTAGATTGTCTATTTCTTCTTGTCTGAGTTTTGGCAGATTGTGTCTCTTAAGGGATTGGTCCATTTCATCCATGTTATCAAATTTAGGGGCATAGAGCTGTTCACTGTATTCTCTTAATATCCTTGTAATGTCCATGGGATCTATAGTGTTGTCCCCTCCTACATTTCTGATATTAATAATTTGTGTCATCTCTCTTTCTTGGCCTGGCTAGAGGCTTATCGGCCTCTCAAAAGAGTTGATCCTCTTTTGAGCACTATTTTAAGGTGAAACCTTCTCCTTGACCACGTAATGTAGTGAGACTCCATTTCAGTTTCTACAATACAGTACCTCTGGTCATCAGACGTCAGGCAGCCTCCACAGGGTGACAGCCTAGAACTACAGTCAGCATTGCATGTGAAAGCTTCCTTTGATAGGAAAAAGAGGTCTAACTCATCCACAGATGTCTTCTCTCATATCTAATAATATTTCAGTGAAAATAATAAGTAAGGCTAAAGAAGAGGAACACTGCCATTGTATTATATTAATGTGACTGGTAAAGAGCCACTGCCTCTTCCACACTTCAGGTCAAGACCCCAGGCATGTGGCTACTAATATTAAGAGGACAGCACATTTTGAAAGTCATGGATAACTGGGCGGCCTGGGTGGTTCAGTTAACTGTTCGGCTCTTGATCATGGTTTGTGAGTTTGAACCCACATCAGGCTCTGCGCTGACAGTACGGGGACTACTTAGAATTCTCTCTCTCCCTCTCTCTCTCTGCCCCTCCCCTGCTCATGTGTTCTCTCTCTCTCTCTGTGTGTCCCTCCAAATAAATAAATATTTAAAAAATTGAAAAATAAAAAAAAATACAAATCATGGATAACTATTTAAATATAATATAAAACTGCTCTAAATCAAGTACTTGTGCTATTTAGCAACCTAGTAACTGGCTCAGATCTACATTAGAAACACCTAGGATTTTTAATTTTTTGTGTTAATTTCTATAAAAAAGACAAAGGCCTTATACTTTGGAGAAGAAAAACACAGACATACACAGTCATATATGCAAAGAAATAAGTAAAATTTCTGGAAAACCTTGAAAAACTGCTTCAACTGTTTCATTTTTACTTAGTAAGAAAGGAGAAATATGTGAATAAACAGATGTGTTGGAAGTAATAGCGGAGATAGCCTTTTGTTAATAAATTACCCTCAGAAAATTCAAAGAAACAATCAATAGACAAGAACCAATCTATTTCACTCAATAGATTGTACTGAATTATATGCTGTCAGAGAACACTAATAAATAAAATAATATTTGCTTTTGATAAATATCTTTGTAGATCACCAGTTCTAAATTTCATTTAGTACTGCAAAGCCAGCAAACACTTTTATGGATAAAAGCAAAAACAAAAACCAGGCTCTGAATAGATCATAGGTGCAAAGCAGGTTTTAAATTATTTAAGTTATTCTTTGTAATTAAAAAATGTCTAAAGTAATTAAATCATAAATTCTGCTAATAGCCCTCCTCAGTCTGGAGTCAGAATGACGTGGAAACACACACACACGCACACGCACGCACACTGACAGTCACCAATTTCCCTGGCTCTCTATCTTCCTACTCTATAAAATGAGATCAAATTGCCTGATCATCAGCCCCCTTTCAGATCTAAGTTAAGAATTCTATGTCACCATCTATTATATGAAATAAAGCCAATCCTCAAATAAGGAGAAATATAAATGTGTATGAGCATGCCTCTATAGAACATTCAGAAAAGTGTAAGATGTTTTAAAATTTTATCTTAACATAAATTCAGAGTCATAGAAAAATTGAAAAAGTAGCATGGAGAATTCTCATATACTCTTCATCTAGCTTTTCCTGATGTTAACATACTGCATAACCATTAAAAAGTGATCAAAACTGGGACGCCTGGGTGGCTCAGTTGGTTAAGCATCCAACTTTGGCTCAGGTCATGATCTCACTGTTCGTGGGTTCAAGCCCCGTGTCAGTCTCTGTGCTTGATAGCTTGAAGCCTGGAGCCTGCTTCAGATTCCGTGTCTCCCTTTCTCTCTGCCCTTCCCCAATTCGTAATCTGTCTCTTTCATTAAAAAAATAAAACATTAAAAAAAATTTAAGTGATCAAAACTAAGAAAATAACATCAGTACAACACTATTCACTAAATCACAGTCTTTATTCAGATTTCACTATTTCTACTATTATTGTCCTTTTTCTGTCCAGAATCCTATGATACATGTAGTGGTCACGTCTCCTTAGTCTCTTCTCATGTCCAACAGTCTCTCAATCTTTCTTTGTGTTCTATGCCCTTAACATATAGTCTTCTGAAGAGTACTCATAGTGTATTTTGCAGAATGAATCCTGGTCTCATATCCCACAGTTTGGGTTTATCTAATGTTTTCCTATGATCACATTAATATTATATACTTTTGGCAAGAATGTCATGGAATTGATGTGTCCTTCTCAGTCTATCATATTAGAGGTACATGATGTTGATATGGAATCCATGTTTTTAATGTTTTGATGTATAAAAAGATAACTTTTACACTCTTCCAACAACTTCTTAAGCTTAGATGTAAATACATTTTATTAATTTTTATTAAACTATAAAATGTATGAAATTACATCGCTCCAAAATCTGAGTAAGCACAAAGAATAGATAAATTCTTTATTCTTTCTGTTAGAAAGTTGTTCAAACGTGGAAAAGAAAGATTGGGGCTTAAAAAAGATACAAGAAGCTGCTTTCAAACTCATAAAACTAATACAAAGTTTCTTTGTGCTGGAAGCAGTGATATTTGTGGTTAAATGCACAGTCTATCAGAAGCTTCGTGGAAATACAAAACGAATGGGCAAAATGGAAATATTTGTGAAAGGACACTCTCTTACTGATTTGTCATTTAAAAGATAATGTTGGGGTTGTTTTCTATTTTTAATTAATGCAAATCTGTGTATAGTTATTTTTCTGTATTTTCTGTATTGTGTATATGAAGCCCCCCAAATATGTAAGACTTAATAGAGTAATTTTCTTGCCAATTTATCCAATCCATGTAAACATTTTTTGCACACTTATTTTTCCACCATGAAGAAATCTACCTATTATATTTTCCCCCCAGGTAATACCTCTTCTTTTCCTTCTCTGCACAGAAGGTAGGTATAAACCAGGAGAGTGGGGCATTGCGTTCTCAACAGTCAGAGAAGATTTCATCTGTGCTGTATCTACTAGACTGTAATTTAAAACAATTAGGCAAGAGGGTGATAACTCCTGAGGGTGTGTGAATGCCCAGAAAGAGAATGGATAAAGAAATGGGAAAGACAACTGAAGAAAAAAAATATTCAGGTGTGAGTTTGAGAACAGCAAGATTTATCACTGCATCCAAAGTTAGTAAGGCAAGTTTCCTGCCTTAGAAATATTACAACTCAGGAGTCCCTGGGTGGCTTAGTCAGTTAAGTGTCTAACTCCTGATCTGGGCTCAGGTCATGATCTCACAGTGGTGATCTCACGGTTGGTTGTGAGATCGAGCCCCAGCATCCCTGCTTGGGATTCTATCTCTCCCTCTCTCTCTGACCCTCCCCTGCTCATGCTCTGTCTAAACAAACAAACATATATATTTATAGATATAAATGTTTATATATAAAGAAATACTACAACTCAGATTTTAAAAATATATCTTAACTATAGAAATGAATTCAGCTGTGCTTGGTGGGGGGGAATTTAAGAGACTGACTTTCTATACATTAAATTTAAATAGTAATAAAAAAATGTTCAGAAATGAAATAGCAAAATTGTAGGTTAAGACAATTATGAAATTATTTTTTTAATTTAATTTTATACTTTAAGTAAATTTTACCCGCAACGTGGGGCTTGAACTCACAACCCCATGATCAAGAGTCTCATGCTGTAAGGATTGAGTCAGCCAGGAGCTCCCATTTATAAAATTCTTATGTCGTGAGGAACATTTTACATGTTCCTGTTTTCCATTTAGTAACCTAAAAAGCAAATCTCCTATAAGAAGCTCTTTAATTTGAGCACTGATTTATAATTGTTTCCAAGAAGAAAACTGATCTTATCTCTTATTTCCTTTTCCTTTGTCTATGTTTTTATCAGACTTTTTTAATGCAAATTTGAGTCAAAAATAGAATGGGAAAGCACAAAACCACAAATATAAAGACAGTTGTTAATCCAATGGATATCTTCTTTTGCAAATTAGTCCGAAAAGATGAAAGAAATTTCTTTCCATCTTTCTTTCTTTCTTTCTTTCTTTCTTTCTTTCTTTCTTTCTTTCTTTCTTTCTTTTCTTGTTATTTCAAGGCCAAAGAAGGTGACTCTTGAATCTCCACTGTCCTGTTCTGACCACCTTGGGGGCATCGTATTCAAGTCTGGGTGTCTGAATTCAATAGGTCTTTAACCAACAAATGTAACAGTTGACAATTTTGAGGATATTAATAGGAGACGGAAAACCAGTGGAAATACAATAGTCATTTCTAAATATCTGAAGTATTGTCAGGTGGGACAGAGGTTAGAAGAATTCATTGAGAGGCTTTAAGGGCAGAACAAAAACTAAGCAGGTGAAAATCATAGAAAGGAAGTTTTGCCTGAAAATATGTCCGGCTTTCAAAGGAGGTGGTCCATTTCGCATCAATAGAAATACAGAGCAAATGAAACAACCCCTTATTACAAATGTTGTGGAGAGCACTCATTCATTTGTTGAGGTTGAACTAAATAATCTTGAGGTTTCCCACTAAATCTAAGAGGCTATATGTATAAAATAGTTACATAAAATGTATTAAATATTTTAAATGTCTTAAAAGTGCCCTTTTATTTAAAAAAGCCCTCAGTCCAGTACTTTGTAAATTGATGAATGAAGCCTTTTGCAATATGTGAAATTCTCCTAACTTCTTTATTTTGAACCTCAGTATTTTATCAGTCATTTGTATATAACGTGATAGATAGATAGATAGATAGATGATAGATAGACATAGAAAGTTATGAAGCTACATACTTGTGTATAAAGTTATTCAGGCTAATAAACTAAATGAAGCAATCAAGAGTCAAGACTATAATTTCTACTTCACATAGCTTTATGTTATAATTTTTGTTGTTGTTGAAGCAAGTGCATTTCCTAAAAAAGACTCGTATTGTGTGTAACCAAGTTCATTTATGCTAAGTTCTTAAAGGGTTCAGAGAAAGTTAGTTTTTTTGTGAGAACTTCTCATTAAATCTGTTCTATTTCTATTGTTTGCCATTGGTCACATGCCCGTTCCATGTTTCCTCCACTTCTGTTTCTGGAAAATGGGACATCAGAGCTCACAAACAAAGAAGACTGATATTGACAAAAATAAGAATGGCAGGGGATGAGGGAGGAAGGTCACTTTCCTCAAAGTCATTATTCCAGCCTTGTAGTTTTTTGTTTCCTCGTTTACTGAGGATGGACAGGAATGAGACCTTGAGTTGCCCTACCCGTATTATCCAAACAATTGAAATAATATCATATGATCAGGGCTAAGGCTTAAAGAAAGCCAGCCAGATTGCAGCAGATACCTAGTGAATCAGCAATATACTGTACATGAAAACTGGCAAACGCAAGTGGTACGAATGAGACAGTAGAAAATAAATTGGGGGGCACCTGGGTGGCTCAGTCGGTTAAGCGTCCGACTTCGGCTCAGGTCATGATCTCACTGTCCGTGGGTTCGAGCCCCGCGTCGGGCTCTGTGCTGACGGCTCAGAGCCTGGAGCCTGTTTCAGATTCTGTGTCTCCCTCTCTCTGACCCTCCCCCGTTCATGCTCTGTCTCTCTCTGTCTCAAAAATAAATAAACGTTAAAAAAAAAAAGAAGAAAATAAATTGGCTTGCAAAGAAGGTAAGAAAACCAGGCGAACTCTTCCCAATGGTGCAAGACGTGGGGGCGTCTACAACCTCAGTGCTCAGCAACAGAGTCCTGATACTAATATTTCAATGAGGAGAAAAAGGGGGAGAGGCTATCACCAAACTTAATACGGCTCCTGTGTCACCAAAGCTTATCTTATCCATATGTCCAGTCCACGGGACCATGGTATAATGATGGTAAGCACAATGACCATGATGATGACTAACACACAAATTAATCCATAAAACTAGGTATGCCCATGGACGTGGGCTTCCCATTTGAGCATCCATTCTCACTGGTGCCATGGAAAAGATTAAAATGCTTCTATAATACACTCCTGCAGAAAAGAGGATGCAAATTTAGACCAAGAATCCATTTCCAATGATTCATGTGGGATGAGGAAGATGTTTATGCTCTCAGATTGTGAGGGATACTGTGTACCAATGAGCATTTATTAAGCACCCTAAAGATACCTGACTCCCCTAGCCCATTTCCTCACCACGGCCAGAGGTACCATTCAAAGCTTGGCACTGATGATGTCCCCCTCCCAATTCGAGGCTTCAAAGCCCTTCTCACTGTGATGGCCAATCAGCCTCATCACTTGCCGCTGTCTTTTCTATACGCTGTTGTCCATGCTTTTTGAATTTCTTGTGTGTTTCCTTGAAAATGACCTCTCACCTTGACATTTTGGCACCATCTGTGCCCTCAGCATGAGATAAGTCCCCTGCTTTTTGCATGCTTCTCACTTATCCTTTCAGGTTTCTGTCTAAATGTTCCTTTCTAGGACTTCTTGAACCATCTTAGCGGGATTAGACAGCCTTCATGTGCTCCAAAATATGTCATACTTCTCCTGCAAAGGCACCCAACATTTTATTAGTGGCCCCATTTATTTGTCTCTCTTCCCTGACAAAATGCAAAGTCTATGAAAACTGGAATGTCTCGTCTCCAGTACCTCACTCAGGGCTTGGTACATAATTGGACCACAAAAAACTGTAGAACAAATGAACAAATGAATTGAGTAGAGAAATAGGGAATACAAGGGGCCAATGTGGGAACAAGTGAGTTAGCTACACAGCTGAGTGTATTTACTCCTCCATATGTAATGCATTACCCTCTTTCCTAGACATGTAGCCACACGAAGGATCCTTCTTGAAAACAGAGAAATGGAAGCAGAATGCTTGGTGCCTCTTCAAAATGATACAATTAATTGGTAGCAGAGACGGGAGAGGGACTCCTATCTCCAGATACTTTCTGCCCCTCCCCCCAAATTGAGATTTATTTTCGCCATGCAGCCACAGACCAAAAGCACCATACACTGGATTAAGTTCCCCCCAAAAGGAAGGGGAAAGATATTAAATGGATCAATAAAGAAGCAAGATATAAGTGTAGTTTCTCTAGAGGCTTTACTTTCATTAACTAACTTACCCAGGAAAAGTATTGCGCAAATAATCCATGGGTGGAAAATGATCCTGGTGCTTGGAGTCCTAAGCAAAGGACTGAATTTGCCTAGAGGCATTTCCAGATTAACCTATCCATACCAGTTCCTCCAATGGAACTGGAAGCATCAGAGGAAATAGACATGCCCGAAACCTGATTTTCAATCTCTCCATAGTTTATCAGGTTTCTGGCATCATCATGTTTTTGTAATTAAACAGAATAGGCCCGCTCACACATAATAACTGAAAAGAGAAAGGCTCTCTAGTTTCAGAACACTGTGTCCTCAGTTTAACAGGCCTGACTCTGGTGCGAAACGAGAGGAGAGCGCTCTGGTTTGCATAAAGCAAACCACAAACTGCCCTCTGGCCTTGCTCTGCTGAGACTGAAAAGATCTTATCAGCCCTTTTCAGATTATCCACTCCCTAAAACGTCGGGCACTCTTCCATTTCCGCAGCTGGTTACCTTTATGGTATAATCTGAGATTAAATATAGGGGGAAGAATAAAAAAAGAATTACAGGAATTGTACTTAAAATATAATAGTCCCACTAGGAGACATGCAACACTTAAACCTTGAACACCAATGGCCATGCAGAACTCTACCATGGTCTGAGCAATAAATCAAACCCACATGGCTATGACTATTATTTATATACCCGAAAGGCTCCCTGGTGAAAGATAAGAATCAACCTTTTCGTTTTTCATAGAAAAGCAATAGGAAAAGAGTAACCCTAAGGTTCTAGTAGAGAAGAAAAAAAAAAAAAAAAAAAAAAAAAAACATTTAAAATGTGTTTGCTGAAATCTGTTACAAAGTCTTAAGGCCATACCAGGTCTGTGCCCAGCAGTATATGGGCAAACAGGTAGGATTTTGGTGAGCTTCAAGTTCACAATGAAGATTCAAGGAGTGTTGCTTTATCCTAAGAATGTTACTGTGTTACTATTCACAGCGTCCCAAAAGCTCTTAGCCTGGGACGTAAACCCACTGCACCTCCAGGCTCTAATTCCGAGAGTCTTCTGGATGGCCACAGACAGATACTTCATGAACCTGTTCCTTTCACTGAAGGCTGTTGCAATGTGTCATGAGCAGTCCTGTCAGGACATCCAGTTACCAAATGCCTTCCTCTTGATGTCCATCAAGTTGACTAAATTACTCGGTTCTAGGCCACCATTCTTCTTCAGCACCCAGGAACAAATCTCTGAGAAATTTTACTTAGCCAAACAAATATTGGTTTTCAAGTGTCTACTAATCCTTAAAAGATCTTCATTCTTTAAAAATGCATTCTAGGGGCGCCTGGGTGGCGCAGTCGGTTAAGCGTCCGACTTCAGCCAGGTCACGATCTCGCGGTCCGTGAGTTCGAGCCCCGCGTCAGGCTCTGGGCTGATGGCTCAGAGCCTGGAGCCTGTTTCCGATTCTGTGTCTCCCTCTCTCTGCCCCTCCCCCGTTCATGCTCTGTCTGTCTCTCTCTGTCCCCAAAAAAATAAAAAAAAAATAAAAAAAAAAAAACGTTGAAAAATGCATTCTAAAAGCACACGGACTTATGGCGACCCCACAGATCCTCACAAAATTTTAGGTGTGCCTGAGTGATCTGCGAGTGCCGGTTATCAATATTCATTTTATTTATTTATTTTTTAGAGAGAAAAAGAGACCCTGAGTGGGAGAGGAGCAGAGAAGAGGGGGGCAGGGACAGAGGATCTGAAGCAGGCTCCGGACCAACAGCCATGAGCCCGATGTGGGGCTTGAACTCATGAACCACAAGATTACGACCTGAGCCAAAGTCGGAGGCTCAACCAACCAAGCCACCCAGGTGTTCCTCACTATTCACTTTAAACAAGAATTTATTCAAACATATTAATTGATACTTGAGGATTTTTGAAGACTTTGATTTTTCACCATATTCACAATGAAGAAAACATTCTGTTTTATTTCACATCGTTTTTGTTTTTGCTCTTTGGTAATTGCTAAAGCAATAATCCAAATAAAATTTCAGTCAGGAAAAAAAAGGGGGGGAGGGGGCAACCATTCTTAGGTCCATGTTTCCTACCTTGTTTGCAGCATTTTTTTTTAACTAATATCGTATTCAAATAGAAAGTGGTAAGGTTTCCCACTGAGTCTAGGAAAAAGACCAGAGACCTCTTTCATAGTGAGCCAAATCTTTTCTCTCTCAGAAAAGATTAGAGAAAGTTGTTTGTGATAATTCACACCTTCACCAAAAAAGATCTCATTGGTATCTCCTAGAGAGAAAAAATTATTTATTTATTTATTTATTTATTCTTTACTCTTTTTTTTTTTTTTTTAATTTTTTTAGCAGTTGAGGCTATGCAGGAAAATAAATGCTAAGTTAGTCTTAAAGCATCATCAACCGGTAGTGGTAATTACTTTAACACATTTCGTTGACACTGACAACAGAATTACGCTAATTTCAGTAGCATACGAAATGAAATGCAATAGTGTTTGAAATATATAACTATTATATTTTGTGACTGTTGAACTTTCATTTGAAAGCGGAGGATTGGGGCGCCTGGGTGGCTCAGTCGGTTAAGCGTCTGATTTCGGCTCAGGTCATGATCTCGCGTTCCGTGAGTTCGAGCCCCGCGTCGGGCTCTGTGCTGACAGCTCAGAGCCTGGAGCCTGTTTTGGATTCTGTGTCTCCCTCTCTCTGACCCTCCCCTGTTCATCCTCTGTCTCTCTCTGTCTCAAAAATAAATAAACGTTTAAAAAAAAAAAGAAAGAAAGAAAGCGGAGGATTGAGTCTTCCTTAAGATTATGAATCCTTGAAGTTGAAAGTGGAGTGGTTTACATCTTTAGTCTGTCAAGTTTGAGTATGAGCTCGAATTGGTTAAAACCTTAATAAGAGCAATTTTACTCATTCTAAATCAGTTTTAATTGAGGCTTGTACTTCAATTCAACTTGTGGAAAATGGCCAGAAATGTTACCGCTAGTGTCTGGCTTACGAATAACCCAAATGACCACCTCTCTGAACCCTAGAGTCTACTCCCAGAAGCCCCTGCTGCAGGACAGGCCACACGGTGCTCATGTGACTTATTTAGCAAAAACTCCGAGGATCAGCCACTGACCTAGCACTTTGTGTGTTTTTCTTTCACTGATGTCAAAGCATCAGAAAACCGTGAACTCTAGCCCTCCCTCCCCATTGCCCCAGCCTCCCCTGGAAGTTCAAGTAGGCCTTCAGGGGTGAGCTTGTGAGCACAGGAGGACCTGAGGAGGGACTGAAGAAGCTCGGGGGATTCAAGGTGAAATGTACACAGGATCAAGTGAGATTTCCAAGCACACGCTTCACATCCATTTAGTGTTGGGGCTGTTCCTGTGTTTCTCCAAAAAGAAGTTTTTCCTTCCCCCTCCTTACTCTCTATGGCATTTTAACTCTGAACTTAAAAAAACAACCATGGTATCACCTTTAGACTTTGCTGAGGGGTGCTTTCCCACATATCTTTTAAGTGAATCTCCAAACTGTGAATACAGATATAATTTTTCCCCGTTTTACAACTTCTGGTTCCCTTCACCAGCTGTGTGACCTTGAGTGAAGTACTTAACTTCTCTGTGTCTCATGTTTCTCTTTGGTAAAATGGGACCAATTATAGTCCCAGCCTCAGGATTATAAGGATTCATCAATATGTAAAGTGCTCAGAACCATGTGTGGCCAAGAGAAAGACCTATAGCCTGGTTGCTGGAACCACCATGATTTACAAAGGAGGCTTAGGAAACATGATTTAGTGAGGAGAACCGCCCCTTTACTCATAAAGATTCTGAACCCTGTTCTCAGGATACCTTATCTTCTCTCCACTCCTCCAGACGGCCGCTGGAGTCTGCAGTCTTCATCTGCAGCATAGGTGAAGCAGACTAACTGAAAATTTAGCCATCTTTATAAACATTAGCCTCTGAGACAATAGATTTGATTTCCAAAAAGCTGTCAGAATATAGCTTATTAAAATCAAAAACTGCCCTCTGCATTGTCATACCTGACGTTTAACATATATGTGGACTTGGGTGGCACGGTCGGTTGAACGTCCGACTCTGGATCTCCGCTGCGGTCATGGTCTCATGGTTTGTGAGTTCGAGCCCCGCAGCCGGCTGTGTGGGGACAGTGGAGCCTGATTGGTGTTCCGTCTCTGCTTCTGTCTTCCCCTCCCGGCTCTTTCTCTCTCAAAAGAAATAAATAAACTTAAAAAAATTAAAATAAAAAAATATATGTGTTGGCTAAGGAAGAAGTAAGAGAAACGCTTTATAGCAGAAGCAGGCTATTAAATGAATGTGAACATTTAAGGGAATGAATGCAGGGTAGTATCCGACACTATGCTCTGCAGCCGAGGTTTTGACGAATTCTACAGTCGATACAAAGTCGTCACAGTTTGGTTTCCAAAGTGCTTCCTGAGCATGGGGGCAAGTTAGCTGGGTCAGCGTTTGTCCTTGCCCTAATCAAAACCAGCACGGATGCATTTAGGGGAAACCTGCCGTTAACAACCGAAGCCTTTGCAACACTGTGACTTTATTCCCTTGTGTAAATAGATGAATAGATCTTAATCAATCATGTCCTGAAGAATGTTTAATTCTGGCGAATTAACAATTTACTCATTTAATATGTGTTACGAATTTCACTTTTTGTTTTCAGCAAAAAGATGTTTGAAATCCTTTTTTTTTTTTTTTTTTTCATTCTGATGTATCTCTTCTCCAAGGAGGAACAGCATGGTACCCTAAGGAAGCTGGCCTTGGAATCTGTCAGACCTGCATGCGAATCCCATTTCTGCAACTTTGTAGCAGCGAGACTTTGAGAAATTTGTTTAGCTTCTCCCAGCCTGTTTCCTAAATTACAAAGTAGAAATGAAAACGGTCCCCGGCAGGACATCTGTGAACATCAGCTGAGCGGTACCACCCTTGGGCCAGCATCTGATTCATGATAGGCATTTCAGACAAGCTCTTCTGTCCTTTTCTCTTGGGCCTGACTGAAATGCAGTTCCCGAAGGGGGTGAGTATAGGAAAGGTATCAGCTATTCCATTGCTTCCAAGGCAAGGCTGTCAGACCCGTTAACCCAGCACTACCAAAAAAAAAAAAAAAAAAAAAAAATAGGTTTCTTATTATTCCAGCCTATTTCAGCACCCCCTGATGCCACCTTCAAAACAAAAATCCCTTCTTCTCAGCCAATTCACTCTTTCTCGGATCTTAGAAAAATCCCTCATTTTCTTCTTCTACCCAGATTAAAATAGTGGCTCTGCCATTTATTGCTCTGTGACAGTGGGCCAGTTACTTAGCTTCTCTGTGCTTCTGTTGCCCTCCCTGTAAAATGAGAATAATAAACTCATAGAGTTGTTTTGAGGGTTGTTAGGAGTTAATGCTGGTAAGAAACTTAGAATTTTTCCAGGCACATAGTCAGGGCTTAAGTACCGGGCATTGTCAAGATCTGGGGCCGACAGCCTGGTTTTGTCTTGAGGTCGATGCTGCTGAAGCATCCCGGTGCTAAATTTGTGTGACCTGGAAGCCAGCCACAGCTACTCACGCCTACGAGTCAGGCATGGGTTCTTTAGGACCCCTGAGTAGCCGTCTATGAGTGAGCTTCAAACCCCCGGGGACAGCCTGCCCCTGCCACGTGACCACCCACTACACTCACCCACTATGTGGCCCTCACAGCCACGCAGCTGTGATCTCGCAGAACAGAAACATTTATTTCTTATTGTTTTTTCTTCTTTCTCTCATAGCTCCCTCTCTAACACTCAGGCATGATTCCGTAGGGTTAAACTGGGGGTAGAAGAGGGGATATGGGTGACAAATCCTCCTCTGATCTCAGAATCACCCTTTCTGACCATGAGCCCTTTTTCTTTGGTTCCAACCAAAGTGCTTTGTTCCTTTCATCCTGGCGGGAAGCTTCCTTAGAAAGACTCTTCAATACCTCAAGCAAATAAAGGCTACTCCGGAATCTGCCCCATGTCTGAATCCTGGGCCCCCACTGCACCTGACGTCTCTCTTCTTGGTGATGCAAGTCAGTGAAATCCCATGCAGGAGTTTGGGGCAGCAAGTGGACTTGCTAGAAAAATAAAATATGACTTCAAGAAGCAGTCAGAGTACCTGCTACTCCTGTGTCGGAAAATATAGGAGAAGCAGTGATAGATGCTACAAAGGAAGATTGTTTTCTCCCCTTTCCATCGGGCCAGTTTTAATCTAATCTGAAAGAAGGGGCACTGCAAATGCCTCTTGGAGACATCTGTACACAGATGGTCGTTGGCACGGGCGATGTTCTTGACATTTCTATCGAGAAGAGCTCTGGGGGAAACGATTGATGAATGTTTCGGACTTTGGTTTCAACTTTCTAATGCTGTGTAGAAATCTATTTTTTTTCCTGAGCTTATACCTGAGATGCGCCCTAATAATGCCCCCACGAGCAAGCACACACGTCACAGCAGCAGAGTTCCCTCACCTTGAGAAGTGCACCTGTACCAACTCATTTTAAAGCATTCGCCGTTTCACAGGTTCGAGCACCGCATCAAACTCTGTGCTGGCAGCACGGAGCCTGCTTGGGATTCTCTCTCTCTCTCTCTCTCTCTCTCTCTCTCTCTCTCTCTCTCTCCATTTCTCTTTGCCCCTCCCCCACCCACTCACGCTGCCTCTGTCTCTCTCAAAATAAATCAACTTAAACACTTCAAAAAGTAAATAAATAAATAATAAAAGGGAAAAAGAAAAATGACTTTCCCAGCTGTTGTGGAGTTTATTTTTCTATTTTTTTATTTTCATGTGATTTTATTTTATTTTTTATATTAGATATAACTTATCGTCAAATTGGTGTTGATACAATACTCAGTGCTCATCCCAACACGTGCCCTCCTCAATGCCCATCACCCACTTGCATAGGGGCACTTGTACCCCAATTAACTAGCAGCTCTTTCAACAATAGCCAAATTATAGAAAGAGCCTAAATGTCTATCAACTGATGAATGGAGAAAGAAGATGTGGTTTATATATATAAGGAATACTACTTGGCAATGAGAAACAATGAAATCTGGCCATTTGCAGCAACGTGAATGGAACTGGGAGGTATTATGCTGAATGAAATAAGTCAGGCAGAGAAAGACACCATATGTTTTCACTCATATGTGGATCCTGAGAATCTTAACAGAAGACCATGGGGAGGGGAAGGGGGGAACAATGTTATGGAGTTTAGATTGACAGGCAGGAGTATTTTTTACGAAATTTTATCATTAGAGTGTCACTTCCATGAAGGCAAGAAATTTAGTCTATTGTGTTGCAACACAATCTCCAGCACCTAGAATGCCTTTAAAAAAAATGTTCATTTCATATATAAAAGGTATGCTCCAGATGGATGAAACTTTATTCAGACTCATTCATTCTCCCATCCTGCACATTATTTATTTAGACCCTCTCAATGGCACATAGAGAAATGAATGAATTAATGGATTAATGCAGGTTTTTTTTTAATATCAGAATTTAGGAGGTCTTGCACTTGAGTTTATTGATATTTTGCATCAGGCCCCAAAATTGACAGATCTTAGAATGATTTTTTAAATGTTCATTCAGAAATAATGATCAAATATGAAAGGTAAACACTAAAGAAAGTTGAGCAAATAGAAATTATAACATCCTAACAAATACAGCTGGTGATGCCACACTCAACAAGATGTAGCCCAGATGTGTCTGAATCTATATCTTCTTAATTTCACATCTACTTAATCTACTTAATCTTAAATGGTGGAAAATTGTGATCTTAAAAGAAGAAATTCATGGGGTGCCTGGGTGGCTCAGTCAGTGAAGCGTCCTACTTCAGCTCAGGTCATGATCTCACAGTTTGTGGCTTCGAGCCCCACGTCAGGCTCTGTGCTGACAGCTCAGAGCCTGGAGCCTGCTTTGGATTCTGTGTCTCCCTCTCCCTCTGCCACTTCCCCAACTTGTGCTCTCTCTCTCTCTCAAAGATAAATAAACGTTAAAAAATTTAAAAAAGGAGAAATTTACAAGTTATTATGAAGGATCAACGATTACTATGAGATATTGACAAACTACAGACATTATGAAGCTCTTAGAACTTGAACCAGTGATACTTTTCTTTCGCTCTTAGTTTCTACTCTTTCATTAGTTCTAGATCTCATTACAAAGATATATGTGTGTGTGTGTGTGTGTGTGTGTGTGTGTGTGTGTGTGTGTATTCATTGGAATATATGTATTGATTGGGGAATAAATTTAAAGTATTGCTTTTCCTTCATTCTTCTTATTGATGGGAGAAAAATGGGTTTTCACAGGTTTTAGTTTCATGTAGTATGAGTAGATTTAGTGAGTTACAACTTGCCTTGTATCCTGTGATGTCAATGATGTGTGTTTTGGTACCAATGATGGTTCTACTGCAACCATAGAATTGCTTAAATCAATCACTTTAAGTAGGAATTACAGGCTTCACGTATGTCATTTTCATTTAACAAAATAAATAAAAAACATGAAAGCCCTAAAAAAGAGAGTAGAGGATATTGATTTTATTTCTTAAATCTTTTTAATTTAGAGGACAATCTGTACGTGGTGTTCTAAGTTGATTCACTTTTGTTACTAGTCTTCAAATCTGTCCATCTTCATCTAACACGTTTCAAAGCCGTTGTGACCAACACATTAAAATAAAATAAAGGAAGTTTGATATGTGTGAACCTTTGCAATCTTACAGAATTACAGACTTAAACGTGACCTGGGGAACACTATCTTTGTTTTGACTCTGAATCTTTTGTGTGTACTTGCCCCTCTTTCCCTTTTGTTGTGTGTGTTGAAAGTAATCGGTTCAGTTAAAAGACACTTCACTAAAGATGATTTGACATCCATGTGGGGTTTAGAGACCCAAAGATAAATACCACAAAAAAAGATGTGAGGCAAAAGAACCCCAACGAAGCTTGTTTTAATTTAGCTCCTTAAGTAGTTAATCTCCACTTGATATATCCCTGCATTTTATGCCAATCAAAAACCTTCCACACTGTAATTTTATCAATCTGAGCACACTAGTTCCTGGCTTTTCATTAACATTGACTTCAGTACCTCTATTACTAGAAAACAAAATACTACTAACTGACATGCACAAGACAACTAAGTGAATGATAGGGCCCTCTTTGTTCTTTTTCTTTCTTCTTCCTTTGTCCTCTTCCTCTCTTCTCCCCTCCTCTTCTTCTTCTTCTCTCTCTCTCTCTCTCTCTCTCTCTCTCTCTGAACCTATCATATGAGCACATGATTAAACAGTGGAGCACTTCAGACCACAGGAATCATAGAATGGCCATGAGGTATATGGTTTCCTTCTCATGAGACTGGAAAACTGGCTTAGTCCCTTGTAGAAAACCCCTTTGCAAGTTTTTATTTTTTATCTTTTTACTGTTTTATTTATTCTTGAGAGAGAGAGAGAGAGAGAGAGAGAGAGAGAGAGAGAGAGACAGCATGAGCGAGGGAGGGGCAGAGTGAGAGGGACACAGAATCCAAAGCAGACTCCACGCTCTGAGCTATCAGCACAGAGCCCAACGTGGGGCTTGAACTCATGAACCGTGAGATCATGACCTGAGCCCAAGTCGGACACTCAACCGATTGAGCCACCCAAGCGCCCCCTTTTTTTCATTTTTTACTGTTTATTCAAAAAATCCCTTTGCAAGTTTGATCAGCTTTGCATACCTGGGTGCAATTTCAATTCTCCTTCACTTACTCCGGGCCTCGGGCACTCATTGCCGTTGTCTCCTTGCAGATTTGCAAAATGCCTCCATACTTTCCAATGGCCATTGGAAGTTCTGCCATCCCCATTTGGGTACACTGGAACTGGTTGATTAGATAGAAGTAAAGGTACAAACTGAAAAAGTGGCTCATTGTTTAAAGGTGGCACAAAAGCTTCATTTTAATTAGTTCTCAAATGTAAAGATTCTGAACTGCAAAAGATTTGTCTGCACATTTAAAATGTGTATACATTTTAAGCAAAAAAAAAAAAAAACAAAGGCATGGAAAATGGTAGATTGTCTTCCAGGACAGAAGTTTTGCATCTTTTTGGAATAAAGACATTTAGATTCCTGACATCCACTTCCTCTGGGCAGAGACATTTTCTCCCCACTGAATAAGCTTTTGTCTGTCTGAGTAAATAAGGCTTTAGTCCCCAACTACAGAATTTCACAAAATTTTTCGGCAATTTGGCGCGTATGCAGTGAAGGTCTCACTTCCTCCATACACGTAAGGCCTTTCCATTCCAATGATCTGCATTCATTATTTGCCACGTGCTAATTAACTCATGGGGGAAAAAGACTAGAAGGATGGGTAACAGACAATCCTTAGCTATAAGGGTCTCACACAAATAGATAAGTCAGCTACTCAAATAAGCGTGATAGAAGCTGTAGTCAGACAATAAGCTCTTCTGTGACTCCGTAGAAGTGATCTGACCTTCCCACACTTTGTTATTCCGTATAAAAAAGGGAAACAAAACTATCCTCTGCCCTGTCTTCACAGGGACTATGGAGATCCTGTTCATAAAGTGTTAAAGTCATTTTTATTATGGTTTATCTTAATTTACCTGAATTAGCTGAATCTACATCTGCCAGTGTATCGTCAGCATGTGATACACACACACACACACACACACACGCACACACACACACACACACATGCACGCACACTCCTTTGGGAAGGAATATGTAGCACCCCCTCCTAGCTGATTAACTTAAAGGAACAATGTTACTTGATAGCATGTGTTTGGTGCGCATGCAATTAATTTACATGTTGCCCTACTTTTGTTCTGAAGGGCTTGTGATGCTTTTTAAGCATGATTTTGTTGTATGAACACGCGTATACATGCACCGCTGCGTAGAGCTCTAAAATTAAATTGACTTGCTGGCTGAAGTTAGAGAAAATCCTTTTCTAGCTTCTTTCTAACACTCAATAAATTATTACAGTCTGTGCACAAAACACAAATTACATGCTTTATTAGTATGTTCTGTAGTAACCTCAAAACCACAAGTGTTTACACGTCCTGCACGCATGCACTTTGGGGCTTTTTAATAGCTGGCTGACAAGAGATTAAAGGCAGAAATATGGCATTTTATTAAAGCAAACATATCAGTATGCCTACCATGATAAAATGATCTAGTTTTCTTCAGACACAAAAGTTTCTGTTGAGTGATACCTTTGAAATTCCTTGAGGGTAGCCTATTATTCACTCTCCTCAACAGAGAACAGCTCCAAATGGTCTCCAATTTTCAAAGAGTATTGCCTGGTCATTCTTTACTGTCAAAATGAAGAAGAGTATAAAAGTTAAGTCAATAAAGTAATATAAAATGCTTAATATAAAAATTCAAGAATGAATGATTAACCATTAAAAACTTACAGTAGCTATTTCATCCAGGAAAAAAAAAATTAACATTTCCCCTGAAACCTATTAACACTCCTTGTAAACAATATTCTTTTTTGAAATATATGACCTTTCCTAATGCTCGCCACAGACACGGCATTTTTCTTAGATCCACTTTACCTCTACTGATATGAGGTTGAATTCCTCAGGAGAGAATGTTCCGAGGCCCTTCCTCAGATATATGTGGTCTTCTACTGTATTTCCCACACGGATGTGCTCTCAGTGTCGGATGTGAACTCTGACAACCTGTTGTTGCTGGTCTCATCCAAAATTATAGAATGTTCCAGTGGACAAACAGGAGACAAAGCACACTCCCTTCTTTTAAACCCATAGCTTCTTTATCTTCTACAAAATTTGACAAATTGATAATTGTGAAAATTAGTGTAACTATTTCTCTTTTATTTTTTTCTAACGTTTATTTATTATTTGAGAGACAGAGCAAGACAGAGCATGAGCAGGGGAGGGGCAGAGAGAGGAGACACAGAATTTGAAGCAGGCTGCAGGCTCTGAGCTATCAGCACAGAGCCCAACGTGGGACTCGAACCCACCAACTGTGAGATCGTGACCTGAGCCGAAGTCAGATGCCCAACCAACTGAGCCACCCAGGCACCCCAATATCTCTCTTTTCTTGATTACATCAATTTTGCACTGACGTCTCTGTAGTACCTGTGAATGTCGCAGAGAGACATGTACAGAGAAAAACAGAAGTAAAAAATGTTTCTCTGTATTATTAATGAAACTATCTGAGAGTAGGGTTTACTTCAATCTAGGATTTCTTTTAAGAATTAAACCATAAAAAAAAACAAGACTGCTCAGGGTCCGCCTAAAGCTAATCCCTCAGTACCCTGGCGTTGCTTACAAAAATAACACCCTAGGCGTGCCTCGGTGGCTCAGTTGGTTGAGCATCCAGCTTTGGCTCAGGTCATGATCTCACGGTTCGGGAGTTCAAGCCCTGTGTCGGGCTCTGTGCTCGCAACTCAGAGCCTGGAGCCTGCTTCGGATTCTGTGTCTCCCTCTTTCTCTGCCCCATCCCCACTTATGCTCTGCCTCTCTCTGTCTAAATAAATAAATAAAACATCAAAAAAATAACACCCTAAATATAAGGTATATAAAGAATTGTTTTGATTGAAAAATTGAAAAATGATAGAGCTGGGGTCAATTAGACCTCCCCTTAAGATTGCTAAATGTGTTCTACTCAATGGTTCTGGAGTCAACAAAGAAGGCACCACCACGCCATCCTGAGAAAACCACCACCAGGGCTGTAGCCAGTTGGTTGGCATGAGGGAAGAGTAGAATCTGGTCCTGGGAATGAACTCACATTGCAGGATTCTTGTAAATCTCTCCTTTACAGATATCATTTGCTTTGATAGATATTGTGAATGGCCATTTCCCAGAAACTTTCTTCCAAAAAGTAGGCAGAGGTATGCAGACCATTCCCACTGAGGGGAAAGAGGCACACCAAATGGGTATCTTTACTGGGTTCTTAAGTGTTTGTTTAGCGCCTAGAGAGAATTCTAACCTTGAAGAGCATCTCCAAGAGAAAAGACGTGTGGACACGAAATAACTATAGAACATGAACACAGTCAGGACAATAATGCTCAAATGCTTGAGGTAGATGTTGACGGTATGTGAAATATACCCTATATTTGTTTCCCTTAGGTTGACGTTTTCAACAGCCAGTTGATCCTTTTCATGAAATCTACAACTTATTCACTGTCCACAATACTGACGGGCCTGGCCTAGACATCTGTACCCTGGAAGCAGTAATTTAAAGTCCTCCCTCCACTTTGGCTATGTACTGGGGATATTATCTTGTGGTACCTTCTTTTGTCAGCCATTTCAATGACATTTGTAGATGATAACATTTACTTAGTCAATTAATCATTTTCTTATGCGTTTGGTTGTTAAGACATTACTGAACAAGGTGCATCACTTCTCGTGGGTTTTAGTTATAAGTTATATTGTAGTTTGATATCTTGGGTTTGTGTGTGTGTGTGTGTGTGTGCACATTTGTGCTTGTGGCATATTTGCACTATATAATCCAGAAGAGTAAATCTAATTGCAGGAATGAGGCTAAGGAAATCTTGGATCTGAATGAAACTTCAACTTTTTCTTAGCAAATGAGTATAAAAACGCTGATAATGTTTCTCCACTGTCTGAAACAGTGGCCCCAGAATGTAAGGTTGTTTTTTTTTTTTAATTTTCTCATCACTTTTATTCATTATCAAGCCAAAGAAACCATCATGAGCATTTTTTAAATCTATAAATCTTGCAAATAATATGAATTTATTTTTGCCTCTATTAATTCACCTTTGTCCCTACACAAGCATTCATTGAACATGTCCTATGTGGTTTTTTTTTATATATATATGCAAACATAGTTCGTGGTTCTAGAGGTCGAACACACAAAGGCAAATTAAACATAGATCCTGATTTCAAAGTTGCAATTCAATTTGATAAACAGTGTTTCAAAGGTAAATAAAAGTTTATATGAGGCTAAGTCACAAGGTTTGCTTGTTGAATTGCTGTTTGAACCTACGCAGCACAATAAGTGATTGATACATGTTATCTAATTTAATCCTCAGAAGTGCAGATATAAACATGGCCTCAAAAACTCTCATATTGAGAGGATAGTCATTTGAACAGAAATCTGCAAAAGAGACCAAGAATGAAGGGGCATCGAGGAAGAACGAGAGCTGACTCATGGAACTCAAAAGTAAATAGTAAAGGATATTAAATGCTATGGGAATGTCAAGAATGAACATGGTAAATCAGCAATGATTTGAGGAGAAAAAAGCCATTACTGACCATTGAGAAAAGAATGGAATGGCGGGTTGAGATTTGCTCTCTTAGGAAATTTTTATTCAAGTGACAGTAAAGGAATTAAAAAGAAAAACAACCACAAAAGAAAAAAGAAAAAGTTTTATAGAAAACATGGTAGCAGAGGAGAAACTTCAAGGATATTTAGGAAGATATATATATAAAGTTGATAGCTGTGTGGTAACAAACTTAAGTATTAGCACCCTTCACTCTAAGAAAGGCCAACAAGGGAGAAAATTAATTTTTACTAAGCAGTCTAAGAATATCTCAAAAGTTGGAGGCAGCTTGTACATATGAAGGCAAGGACATAGGATGGGGATGAAAAAGGGAGATTAGTTGTAAGTTTGTATAAATAGTAACTACACCCCAGGTACCCTTTCTCATCTGATTCCCCCAAGGAACTACATTTCTGCCACCCTACAGGATGGGAGGTTACTATGGAAATATTTTGAATCCAAGAAGCTGTGGGCTCACAGATGTCATACGTAGGGGTGCATGAGAGTGAAACACCAAGAAAGGAAGAGAGGGTAAAAATGCATATTAAAATATGAACCCATACCCCCCTTTCCAGACTCTCAGAATCCTGGCAACCAAGCTAACATCACATTCTCTTCTACATCATCCTTACCCTGGCCTCACAGTTAGGAGACTGGAGAATGTCTGTCTGGGAAAATTTCCCAGTTCAAGAAAAAAATGCCTGGATAACCCTAACCAAAGGCTGAGTTCCCCCACTGAGTTGACTGTGTTAACCAAAGTCAACAAATCTATCCACTCTCCACCTTCATTTTCCACCTGAAAATTTGAAAATTTTCATTTTCAAATACAAGCATAGAACCAGAAACATAAAACATTTTTAAAGCTTCCAATATGAAAGACAAAGATTAAAGGAGACAGAGAAAAGGAACTCAGAGAAAATAAGACCATTGACGGAAAGGAAAACTAAAAAGCAAACAAACAGCAAAACAACCCTGGATTTGATAACCTAGGGGGAAAAAATAAAACAGCATAAGAAGATTTATGAAAAAAATATGCTATTAAGTAAAAGAAATACTCATAAACAAGAGCCCGTGGAAATTAATAGCTAGTACAAGAGAAGTTAAAATGCAATTTAAAGACGAAAAGATAAAATCAAAGGAATTTCTGAAAAGGTAGAACAAACATATACAAATGAAACATTGTATAAGAGAGAATCAATCTAGGAGTTACAGAAAAAACAACAAAATCACAAGGAAGAAACTCTTCAAAGAAATAATACAAACGAATTTCTCGGAACAAAAAATCACCCAAAATTTTGATTCTCAGATTGAAGGGTCTGTGAACACTGAACTCATCGAATGAAAAAGAACCCAACCAAAAGGTTCAAAAGGTTTGGTCCTCCAGGAAAAAAGTTCGTGAATGCGAACAGGTGGATGTCTCCAAGGAGAGCTCCACCTGCTGGTGGGGATGTGGTAGTCCAATCGGGAGAATCTGAAGATAAGTTAATAACAAATATAAAGGGAGAGTAAGGAAACAATACAAAATGAGCCGATTATAAACTGCCAGGGCAGTTAAGAAAGGGAATGTGATTGTGCTGCTCTGCATTTCTTAACCATGAACAGTATGCCTACAGTCGTAATTCTATAAAGAGAGATTCCTGAATTAACAGGAATCTTAAACAGGAATTTCAAATGATTGAAATGTAGCAGGTAGGCAAGTGGAAATAGGGGAAGGGGTTGGGGAGCTTAGGAATAATAAATTACACTCCTTTGTTGTAAGAAATCAATAGACAATGTCTAAAATAAAGAAGTCTAAGACCAACAGTATCAAAGTGTTATTTTGAAAAACAGGTCTGAATGCACAAGAAGTGTTCAGAAGAATTTCTGAGGAGTTAGAGTAGGAGGGAGCCATCCACTGCTGGTTTTATTTTCAAGCCTTATAGTAGGAAGTGCTTTTGAAACCATGTGTGTATTATTGAATTAAAAGTAAGAGATTGAAAACATTGAATGAGGTGAATATAGATCCATTGATTTGGTATCATGTTCAAGATAGTTATATTAAGTGAGCCACAGGCAAACACTTTCAGAACAATCTCAGTTATGTTGTTAATATTATATATTTGGATATTTACTCATATATGTTTTTGTGTCGAGAAAGACTTAGAAGGAGCCACATTGAACTCAAGAAGGAGCCACATTGAACTCAAGAAGAAGAGCTTAGACTGAACTCAATATGAGTTTGATTCCTTGAAATTTTTATATTTACAATGTCTTTGAATGTTACAGGTATGATTTTGAAATGTTTGAACAGTTTAAACAATATCCAATCCATATGAAATTATAAGTGTTTGTGCATAAGAAATATATAAATCATGGTCACTAAAATATTGAGATGGTATCTCAAGGTGATGGAATTTCACTGTATTTTTATTCTATGCTTTACAGTATACTCCTTGAGTTTTTGGAAATGATAGAGCAAAAGGCAGTATGCCTGACTATAAGACTACCATGATTTCAACACAAAATTGTGACATGAGAGTACATATACATGTAAGTACTCCTGGAGAAAATGAAAACAAATAAACAGTAGTATTAAAATGGTATAATTGTAAGTGATAACTTTTTAAAAACTTCCCTATATTTTGCATATGTGGCCTTTACACACAGTAAGTATGACTTCGGCTCTAATAAAAGAAATTTAAATGAACAGGGGAGAGAATCCGTGACTGTGGGGAGAAAATGAGGGGTGAGTAGGCAAAAGAACACATTTGCTTGGCATTTACTATATGTTAAGTATGTCCTGATGGCAAAGGCAGAGACATGCATAGGGTTTTCTCCACCGGCCTAGCACACAGTGTCGGGTCTCTAATAAACATTCTTAACAGATAATTGCATCTAAGAATGAATGAACCAATAAATCGATGAGTTGCGGAACATTTTTTTAATTTGGAAAGAAAAAGAAAGAAGAAAAATTATAGTGCCCATGATAAGGAAAAATAATGATAGTAAATGAGCAGTATTGGGTAATGGGATTTTGCTTGGTTTTCAGGACAATGGAAACTGAATATGTTTAAAGAGAGAAGATTTCCATAGACGCTTGAGATGTGATTATAGATGAGGTCCTGGAAGGACTTACAAAGATGAGATCCAGAGCAACAGTGAAGCATTAGCTCCAGCTACCTTTGCTAAGAGAAGGGTGTTACAGTTGTTCAATATAAGGAGAGCATAACGTGAAGGTGATTTTAAAGGCAACTCGTGGTGTTTGCTTCGGACTGTCTCAACTTCAGAGCAGTAGTCACGAGCTTGTGCTTGGGAAGTGACAAAAATGTAAAATAAAAGCTTTTAAAGGAGGTCAAACACGAATGTTCAAACTTCCTTGCAATAGCTCTAAAACATAGCTGCCAAAAGATCCTTAGAATCAGTTAATTAGTTGCAACTTTCAAAAACATTGACAACTAGCATTCACTAGCATGTTTGATAACCGTAGGGCTGTTTTGAAAGAGCACATTAAACTGTAATAGGTAATTTAGATATTTTGTCATAATTCTACACTTATTTTACTGCAAAAAATTAGAAAATGAAGGATCATGAGATTCACGTCATGCTTTCCTTCTTCCACTAAACAATTGATAAAATTAGATTTTTTTTAGAGAGAGAGAGAGTGTGTGAGCAGGGCAGAGAGAAAGAGAGAGAGAATCTTAAGCAGGCTACAAGCTCAGCACAGGGCCCAATGCCAGGCTCAATTCCATGACTCTGGGATCATGACCTGAGTCCAAATCAAGACTCCAACACTCAACCAACTGAGCCACCCAGGGGTCCCTGGATATTCATTTTTGATTGAGCTTAAACTCCTTAGAATGTCCATATTCCCATCTATAAATTAGGTCTAAAATATGTTTAAAGCTCCATGAGCTATTAGTTTTTACAGCTATAACCATGACTATAAATGGACAGTGTCAAAGGAATCCTCTCAATAATCCCCAAATATGATAAGGACATTTACAACCCTTTCAACTTACAGGTGAGAAATTGACCTATAAAGACATTAAGGCATATGATTTAGATATGAATAACTATGGGGAGAATGAGACAGCCCAATAAGATCTCTCAGTGATGGAACATTGAAATTTAATGAAATGATTATTAATATGCATTTAATGGAATATTCTTGAAGATACATATCTGAGGCATTTTTTCTGTGCTTTGTGGTCTCTAGGTACCCACACAAAATTGAGACCTGAAGATGTGGCCATTGATTAAAGTAATGAATCCCTTTAAATGAACAGATTTTATGGGAATAGAATTAAACTCTTAATTAAAAATCAAATAACTGTGATATTGGACGTAGATAGTGTACATGTGGATATATTTCATTTTTATTCAAAACAGGTTCTGAATATTTTCACCATAAATACCTTACTTCAAGTTTCCTGATAATTTTCATATTTAAAAGAAATTTTACATCCTGAATTTCAATTTTAAGTGATGTGGAATGTATAGGGAGAAACTGGATTAATTGAAATGGCCCGTGGTAGGACATCTGTCCTCTGATCTATAAATAATGCAGAGAGAAAATCAGAGAAGAATAAAGACTTCACCAGTTGTCAAGATTGAAAAGATAGCACGTAAAAAAATCGGAAAGTGATGTATTTATTTTAAAAACAGACTAAACATATATTTTAAGCATGACATCATGGTGGAAACTAAGGCTAGGTCAGCATCAAACACTGACATAACAGTTCATGTCATAGAATATTTGACTTTAGAGAACATTTTGAACACTTACCAAGGACATGAACCAACTGTGAATGTCCCATGGTGAGGTATGTATGCATAACAATAGGACTTTGTAATTTAACTGGAAATGGATTTTAACCAGCTAGTAATATTATGGGTCACACTCAAATGCTCTCGTATGCTGAAGTTTAGAAAGATTTAGATTTTTTGCTCCATGGTAGGTACAGCTCATAGATTCTATCTTGGACTAGTGTACCTCTTGGGTGCTTGGTAGACATTGCTGCTTTTCTGATAGATATAGAAAATGAGGTTACAAAATTGCTATACTATCACTTACTCTTAGACGGAACAGGTAAAAATCCTTAGGGAAATCATGTTAATGGGCTATAGGTTTTCCAGAATTTGCTACATGCTTGGGAAAAGAGTAGACCACAAACTTTAGATTTGAGCAAACATCCCCATTCCATTTCTTATAATAGCAGGGTGGTTTGGTGAGCTATTTTTGACTTTTGAAAAGCAGAGAGCCATAAAATATATCTTTTAAAATAAGTATCAACTGAAAAACAATTTATTTTCCTTAAAACATAACACATTTCTGAAAATGAATATTAAAAGAAGTTGATATTGGTGTTCGATATTAAGTTTTGGATATGGCAACGGGTTAGAGACAGTTGTAAAGAATTTCTTTTCAGTGACCAAGACAAATCCTCATCTTGTGAGAAGGTGAGTGTATGTTCAATCTGAAATAAAATAAAGTCCACCCTGAATCCCATAAGCAATAAGGCACAGAAAGGGGAGAAAGGACATTTGATGAGCAAGAAAAGTGATATAAGCTGAACCGAATAAAAATGGAAAAAATGTAAACATTTACAATTTTCTCTTAAAACTGTTTATTCAAGCTCATTAATGACATTAACAGGTAAGGAGCAAAGACAGTGCCTTTATCATCTAAGGTGAAAACTCATTAGCGTATCATTAGCGTGTGGCAAAGTTTACATTTTCCTCTTAGAAGCACATGGCTTGGATGGGCATTCAGCACCCCATCAATCTGTTGGAAAACTGTACATACATATGTACATTTGCATACTTAATATTTCCGAACTATCCTTTCCTAACTCTTACAGAAGTCCCATTCACATTGACTTTGGAAGAAAGGCTGCTTCCTTAAATCCCTCAGTTAAGGACATACAATGAAATGCCTCGTTAAGAACCTTAATTTAAAGCAGCACACAGTTCTGTGTGTCAGAGGTAATAATTACCTTCTTTAATGAGCCTGACTTTTCCCTGTGATGAGTAAGCCTCTCTGCCTTGTTTATACTAAGTCTAGATTTATTTCTGGCTTTCTTCAAGTGCTCTTATTTTTAAAAAATTAACATTATGTCTGTCTTCCTGGGGTCAAATTCTGCCTACTCTATACTCAAACCATGTGCTGTTCAAGCACTGTTTAAACCAATTACCTATATATTCCAGGGACATGCGGGGGGCCTATGGAAGTCGTATAATCTATACCCCAGCTTCCAAGCAGAATTACAGATAAACTATGTTAGGTTGACAAGGGTCCACCTTATGGCTTTAAATAATTTCCACGTGAACTATATATATTCAAAATATTCCAACAATTTTAAGCAATAAAATTGAAAAGCTCTTGAACAAATTGATTTTAGAGACATCTATTATAACCTTAAGAATTTAAAATACATTTTTACAGTCTGGGGAGGATTTGAAGAGGGATGCCCAAGCGTATGGGGCATTATCTGACAATGTGCCTTGATTTTAATATTAAGCATTTCTTAATTTTCTCAATACAGTTAGATGGCTCCCCATCTTATCAGCTAACCCTAATATTCTGCTCAAATTGTATGTGCATTTGAAACACAATAACAGTCAGTGTTTTGGGTTTATTTTTAGTTTTTAGATGTTGAATGTAACTCAGATAATATAATCCCTTCAGTTTACAGATAAGAAACAAAGAGACATTAAAAATTTGTCTTAAGTCATGGAATACATATGCGGCAGGAGCAGAAGATGAACCCAGATATTTCATATTTGGTGTTTTTATCCAAAACTTTCCCATCCATTAAAATCTGTCCTTTGTTTCTGGGAAAAAGAGAGCCATTGCTTCGTTCTAGTGTTTTTGTGAGATGCATATTACCAGGTCAAGCTCACCTAAAAGAAAAGTTTAGTATCTTCCAATTTGAAACTAGGAGCTGGGGCCATTCATTCCTTATTCTTTCTACCGGAGTGCCCCATCAGACCCAGATTCACAGAGTTTGAGAGCTGGAAAGAACGTGGGAGAGCAGGAAAATGGACATGTTATAGAATGTAAGTCAATTTTATTGTGAGTCCTACCTAACCTTGAGCAACATGGAGAAAACCAAGGCACTGGCATGCCCATATCACACAGCAAGTCACAGGGAGTTTAGACTAGCAACACTGCTACTGATCCTCAGCCAGCTGTTTTCGTACTCCAAATCAGACTTCTTAGATGGGGGCCTGGCATTTTATTTATCAGTATACGCTTGTCAAATGAAAATAAAATTGCAAAACTGGACAATAATTTGCATTCCGGTGACCCTAATCCATTAGCCTGTGTAGCTGGATGCAGAAGGCGTCGATTTGGGCTTATCTTCCTTTCGTCCTTTGGCTGTTCTTTACAGTCGATCGTATAGAAGTTTCTACATGCAAAGAAAGTTTGTTCTTTAAACTTCATGAATTGACAGCATCCTTTCCAAACTTTTCCCTGGTTCTGTCATGTAAGTGTAATAATTAATTTGCAAAAAAGCATGGGTCTTTTAATTGTATTTTTCTACTACTAGAAGTTGAAACAATATTTCTAAATTTCTTGGATCTGTAGTCTTTATTTTAAACGTTAAAAATCAATAGAAAAATTAGGACTATTCTATCTCAAAAGCATCTCATTTTCAAATCTACCGACTTCAATTTCCAAGGTCAAATTAAATGTGAAGTGAAAATCTAATGGAAGTGGTCCTCTTTAGAGTTGATACTGCTCCTCAGTATCAACTGTGGATCACTGCTATAACGGCATATTAGGGTTTATGAACTCTGCCTAGAGGAGAAGAACATTAAGCGTTAGGACTTTATGAAGCCTCCAAAACATAGGGCATCTGGGTGGCTCATTTGGTTAAGCTTCCAACTCTTGATTTCAACTCAGGTCATGATCTCACCATTCATGGAATCGAGCCCCACGTCAGGCTCTGAGCTGACAGTGCATAGCCTTCTTGAGATTTTCTCTCTCCCTCTCTCTCTGCCCACACACTTCTGAATAAATAAATAAATAAATAAATAAATAAATAAATAAATAAATTTTAAAAACTCTGTCATGTTGGAGTAATGAGTTGAACTCCAAATGCAACTAACATTAGAAATGTCCTATTGTGCAATATCTCTGGTTCTATTAGCATACCATTTGGGCTTCTTAGCAAGTTAAGTAACAAAATTAGCAGAATAATAAACATTGAGTTGGACCATTACTGGATGGCAAAAGGAAGGAGCTCTTTCAAATTTTAGGAGTTAGTATCTAATTCAAGTATCAGCATCTGACTGACTTTCAACTCTGTTGTTTTTTTGTTTGTTCATTCGTTTGTCATTCGGTTCCTAACCAGTGGAAGAACAAATGAAACGATATGAAATAATGCATACGTGGATGTAATACAACCATGGTTGAAATCCAATGTTGTTGCTTCTAGTTACAACACCCAAGGTTACAGTACCTTTTGAAACTTTTCTAAGCCTTAGTTTCCTCATAAAGTAGAGATAAATACTTAATCTGCAAGATTGTTGTGAAAAGCAAATTAGTAATTGATATGAAAGGGGCAAACACAGTACTTGGCATGTGGTAGAAATGGTTTCAGTAAGCCATGGCGCAAGATGAATTTTAAGAGTGCTAATATCAATAATCTAAGTAATTGAAATGTGTATGGCGACCTTGGCTCTTCCAATAGCAGGATGTTTGTATGTCTAAAGCAAAAAGTCAAGCCTGGTAATTTTGTCTGGAAGGTAGAAAAACCATGCTATATAAATTCCTGCCAAGATTTTCATAGGATTTTTCAGCCTGTTTATCTGAGATGATATCTAGTTGATAATTTGGGTTACAGATTAAAATCAAGATTAAGATTAAAATATTAAAATTAAGATTGAAACATATACACCAAAGTGCAATCCTAATCACCAAATTGGAATCATGCCATATCAACAAGTGCCTGAAATATGCATTGTGACACCTGATTCCAGCTCAGCATAGCCTTGCCTCTGGATCTCCCAAAGGATTAGGAATTGATGCCAAAGAAATTATTAGATAATCCCAAGGAGCTGGTCTTGCATAAAGAATGGTGATCATCAATATTCAAATGTGATTCTCTAGTTTCTACTATATATATTATATATGTATATGTATATGCATATGAGTGTGTATATGTATATATATGTATATGTGTGTATATATATATATATATATATATATATTCTACCAGAGAAATAGAAACAATAACATCAATTAAAAAAAACAATATATAAAGACCTCAGTATTTATTAAAACAACAATAAATTTTCTAAAACTTTAGCCACAGCACTTGACATCTGACAGAGGCTGTGCCCATAAGCAGTTACTTTAGAAGCTTTTAATTCCTTTTGACAACCAGTAAAATTCATTAACTTTTACGTTCTGCAACTTATTATTTATTTATTTATTTATTTATTTTTTAACATTTATTTATTCTTGAGAAACAGAGAGAGACAGAGCGTGAGTGGAGGAAGAGTAGATAGAGAAGGAGACACAGAATCTGAAGCAGGCTCCAGGCTCTTAGCTGTCAGCACAGAGCCTGACGTGGGGTTCAAACTCATGGACCACGAGATTATGACCCCAGCTGATGTGGGACGTTCAACCGACTGAGCCACACAGGCGCCCCTGCAACTAATTTAATTACAGCGTCCAACATCTTTAGAAAGTACAGGCTGGAAAGAACTAGCATATCCATTCTCTTGAATTCATTCACATACCCAATCTACTTTCTGGAATTTGATAATGTTACCTTCAAGTTTATATGAACGCTGAAAGACCACCAGTGGTCAAGTCTATTTGGAGGAAGAACATAGGGACTGATTTGTCCTATGTGATACAAGATGTTTCACAAGAAGGAGAAGGAGGAAGAAAAAGGAAGAAGAGAAAAAAGTTTTAAAAAGCTCATGAAACTATGACAATGTGTATTGGCTCAGGGCTAGGGAAATAGACCAAAGTAACAGAACAAAGCCCAGGAATATCTCTACTGAATAAATGGGTAGATTCTGATAGAAAACAAAACCTTCCAAATCTATAGGAAAAATCCAGTGGAAACATTTCAACCTCTCTAGTTGTAAGTGAAATGAAAAATAAAAATAACAATGATCTACCTTTCATACTCAATATCAACAGTTATTTTAAAGTGTTAGTAAAAATGTAGGGGAGCCTGGGTCGCTCAGTCAGTTGAGTGCCCAACTGTTAATTTTGGCTTAGGTCATGATGCCAAGGTTGTGAGATCAAGCCCCGTGATGGGTTCTGTGCTATGTGTGGAGCCTGCTTAAGATTCTCTTTCTTCCTCTGCTCCTCTCCCCTGCTCATGCATCCTCACTCTCTCTCTTTCTCTCTCTCTCTCTCCAATAAAAAAATAAATAAAAATTTAAAAATTAGAAATAAGTAGAAATAATAAAATGTTAGGAAAAATGTGGAGAATTTGGAAACATCTAGGAATGTTGCAGACGGCCTACGACCAAGACTTCCACACCTGGGGAACTTTGCCCATGTGGACCTAAGAAAACATATGTAAGAACATTCACTGCCTTATTGGCTAAAATTAGAGAAAAGGATTGAGGTTGCCTGGGCTTCAGTACTCAACACATCTGTGAATTGGGGCAAGTTACTAACCTCTCTATGCTGTAGTTTCCTCATGAGTAGAACGACCTTATAGAGTCATCGTGAAAATTGACGTGATACACAGTAAGCATTAAAAAAAAAAAAAGGTCTCCTACATGTGTATTGGCTCAGGGCTAGGGAAATAGACCTATTTCCTATATTCTATCATTCTTATTAATAGAAGAATAGAATAGGAGTCTATTATTTTTAATTATTGAATTTATTTAACCTACCCTTGTTATTTACCCAAATATTTACCAGTTTACCCAAATAACATGATAGAAAGCGATTATATTTATACCTCAGAACTTCATTACTCCATGCTCCCCTGGGTCACATGGAAATCACTGGTCTTGTAGTCTTCAACCACTGCTTCAGCTACAGAAAACTTTAACAAAAGCTTAAGCAAAAGCAGGTAACAGAGTCTAGGACCGACCTCATCTTTCAGAAGTGAGCATGACATGGTTAATCGACATCAGGTTCCCCCAGATAGCAAGGGCAACTGCAAATAAGCACGATTAAAGAGAGCCAGATGTGCCAAATCCTAAACCTAAGAACTGGAGAGATTAGAGGATAGTCTTCGCTTTTTTGAAAGGAAGAACTGTAACTTTGCAAATAGTAGGTAGTTCTCTTACTGAATTTACAATATAATTTGGTTTGCACAATGCACACACACATGTACAATTTGCCAAAAACTTTTAGAAATTGTGCCATTCGATGGAGAGGTGAGGTTTTTTGTTTGTTTGTTTGTTTGTTTGTTTTGGTACTTTAGACTGTTTCTTTTAGAATTACATAAAAATGATGGAAAATGTTAAATATTAACAACACTGATACACAGAGAATAAAAAAATAAAAGCTTCTTCTAACCCCTAACCTCTTAAACTTCACTCTGATGATTTCATTCCTTGACATTCCACACACACACACACACACACACACACACACACACCAGATATGCTCTTTTAAGTACACATAGGACTGGAATATTCATTATATATGTATAGGGCCAATTTGTTTTCTTCATTCCTTATTTTTTAACAGCATATTCGCTATTATTTTGTATAGAGTTTGCACATCTAAAAGATAGGATTCTAAATCTTTATCCATTGGATTATCTGTATCCAATTATCCAATATCATTTATTAAATGATTTTTGCACTGTTTAAAATGCTGTTTTCAGTGAAGCGTCCGACTTTGGCTCAGGAGCCTGCTTCAGGTTCTGTGTCTCCCTCTCTCTCTGCCCCTCCCCCACTCACACTCTGTCTGTCTTTCTCTCTCTCAAAGATAAATAAACATTAAAAAAAAATTAAGTGCTGCTTTCATAGTCATAGTATCCTTCCGGAATCTGGTCTGTTCTATTGATCTATTATTCCATTTCCATACAAAAAACACATAATTTTGTTTACTGTAGTTTTATATTATATATTGATATCTGTAGAAAAAACTCTGCCTCATTCCTCTTTCAAAATTTTTCTTGCCTAGTCCTATGCTTCCTTTCCTCCGTATAATCTTTATAATTTACTTATAAAGTTCCATAAAGTATATTTTGAAGATTTAGATTGGTATTTCTTTAAATGTATTGACTTATTTGTAAAAATGGGATATTTTCAACCCAAGATATAAGAAAAAAAAGTAGGTTAGAAAAAATATACCTTTCTTGAATATTGAATGTCAAGGACAGGGAATTTTCTAAAGATAGATAAGTGAAGGTACTCATTTTTATTGTGAAATAAGGAAAGGATAAAGTGAAAAATAAAGGCACAAACAATATAATGCATTGCAGTTTAGCAGATTTGATTTCAAGGCAAGTCTCTTTTAGCCTGTCTGGACCAAAATGTTCTCATCTATTAAATAAGCAAGTTGGATAGGATGAGGTCTAAGGCCTTTTCCAGCTCTATACTCTATGATGCTCCTACTCTAGACAGAACGAAATCATGAACCAAAACCCAAGGAGATAAATAGAAATGCAGACAAACTTTGTGTTGGCTATTCTGAGACATTATTCTGGGAGGAGAATAAATGCATTGCCCTCCATACATTGGTGGATTGGTCAGCCAACATAAAGGAAGGTGTTATTAATCTGATAGTTCACTGGAGAATATTGAGGCTTAGAGTGATTAAATAAATTTTCCAAGATCACACAGCTAGCAAAGACAGAATGTCATTTCAGTATTAGATGTGTGATTCCAAGACTGATTTTCTTTCCATCTGTGGAGCAATCCTGGGTGCTTGGTGAAGGAATAATTGAACAAATGGATGGATGGATGGATGGATGGATGGATGGATGGATGGATAAAATAATCACATTTCAACTATGTGTTTCCTCATTTCAAAGTAGAGGAATAGATATTTGCTAAAAAAGAGTCGACCTTATTTTAGAATTTACTTTTTCTTCATCACCGCAAGTAGCTTTCAAAGGAATTACTTTTAAAAAAGCAGTGATAAGAATGGACCTAAGCTGACTTAAACTTTCTAATTCATAGATAGTGAAAGAAGTCATTTTGTACACCATCGTGTCACAGAATTTGATCAATGTGTGTTATCAGTATTTTCTTTTTTCCTAATTAGTCTCTATCTTATTTATAATAACACTGTGAATGGTAGCATTTGAAGAATTATTTCTGCAAAATCAATGTAGAAGAAAGAAATATATTAATGGAAATATTTTCTAATTATTGTGTGCTTCATATACCAAGTGTTATTCTAAGACTTTATGTATACGAGGTCATTTAATCCTCATGAAAAAACTTAAAAACTCTATTTACTCTTACTTTGTAGATGGCAAAAACTTACTGAGGCATGGAGAGAAGGTAGATAAAGTAGTTTGCCTTCAACCACACACCTAGATAACAACAGTATGTGTATTTAAATGTGAAGTCACTGAACTGTCTTTCACCAAGTAAAGATAATGGGCTTTGGGGTCATAATACCAATGAGAAGAAGAAAGAGAAGAATATGTCACAGTTATAGTGCATACTGGATACTGAGTACTCTTACACTTCTTAAATATATTAACTCATAACAGCTCTATGAAGTTCAAATCTATGTTCTTTACATGCTGTGTGATTTGGGGGCAAAATAATTAACACATATCTGATCTTCAGGCTATCGACAGGGATGGTAATATACAACACAGAATCTGTGTAAGGTTTAAATGAGAAAATTTATTTGAATGCATCCAGCTTATAAGTGGTCAAGAAGTGTTTGTAGTTTTTACCTTTTTATATGCAATATTTTCCATGTGATTTCAGAAATTTTCAGTGTTCTCATGCCAAAAAGGAACTTCGTGGGTCTGAATATTTAAGAACACCATAGGGTTCAGGTTCATCATTCAAACCAACAAAATCCAATCTTTCAACTTACATTTACCTCCTTCTTAACAGTTTTTACAGTCTCTCTCCAACACACGAAGATAAAAACACCCTGGAAGTTCCTTTCCAAATGCAAAACTACTTATAAATTGAAATGAAAGTGAGAAAATGAGGATTATGTGACATTTACACCAATATAATCATTAACTGATGTGAATTAGGCTCATGGTGGACCAGGAGACCTAGAATTTCAGAGCTATAAGAAATGTTACTTACCTTGTACAACAGCTGCATTTTGCAGATGAGAACATCAAATCTCAAAGAGATAAAGCAAGTTGCTCTGTGTCACAGTGTAGCTTGGGTGGCTTGCTGAGTATCACATATCTGGTCCCGTCTCCTGCAAGCATTAAATGTGTTGACAAGTTTATTGCCTTCTCAGCAACTACTTGGATGTGAACTGTACGAAGCTAGTTTAATGTCATCGTACCACGCCCTCCAGACCAATGAGGCTATCCGCTGAGTAATGAGATGGGTGTCATTGCCAAGGACGGACGTTTCTTGGCCTGGAGTTGTACTCATGTGTAGCTTTGTCAGGTGGTGGGCTATCAGATGGTGAGTAGATATAGTATGAAGTGTTTCCCTACACTGTGTGAAAGAACTGAGTAGAGCAGAGTCTTACTACCTCTATCCAGAAGGAGGTAGACTTGTTAAACGCTAATTGTTCCCAGTCGCAACCACTAAGACATTTTCTTTTTCAATTATCTTTTCTTCCACTAGTCCATGATTTGGAAGAATCTGTGGACCAAACGACATAAATGAAAGAATCTTTCCCATTGCTCTGTGATCCACCCATATAACAGCTCAAAGCCCCATTTCAACTGTTGTCCTCTTGAGAAGTTTAGAAAGCACAGATTGGAATCCCTGGTCTTTGGAATACTTTAGGTTAAAAATGAGGTCTAACGTTCAAAGATATTTTACTCAATTTATAATACACATTCATGGAAGCTAAATAAGTTAAAAATCACACCGTGAAGAATTTAATATTTGTTTTTTTGGGTCTTAACAGGGTTTTGATGAATAATTAATTATTTCCCATTGATTGTAAGAAAGACTGAAGTTGACGAATTTGGTTGGCCCTTGTCCCAAATTTGTAGGTACGAGGCAGAGCTGGCTTTGTGGGGTATGTCCTTTAGGTACAAGGAGAATCTGGATTGATGGAGTTTAGAGAGAAGGAAAAAACAGCAATAAATGTGTGTCAATTATGTGTAGTGAGAACTTCATAAATATTATTTCATTTAATACACACTGAAACTTTCCAAGTAGGTATCATAACCTTTATCTTAACCATGACCTAATACAGTGAGAGACTTTAAAAAACATTCCCAAGGTATAGAAGAGCGTGCACAGCATGCTGCTGTTTATATTTGTAACTACTAAAACTGGAAGCATCAGCAAATGCTTGCTTAGACTAAAAATGGAAAGATAAACTAGAATTTTTTGAGGACACCTGAGAAGTCGAGAGGTAGAGAGAACAGGGACAGAAAGAAAGACCTTTTGGAAGATTCCTTGCTTTGTAGAATTTTTTTTGGAACCATGCAAACAGTTTATTCCATCAGAAACCAAAATTAAATGTTACAAAGCGATCTGTTATCTAAAGCCAAATGAAAGTAATGAATGTGAATACACATCAAGTGGATACAATTAGGAAAAGTGGGAAAAAAAACTTTTTAAATTTTTTAACATTTATTTATTTTTGAGAGAGAGAAAGAGACAAAGCATGAGCTGGACAGGGGCGGAGAAAGAGGGAGACAAAGAATCTGAAGTAGGCTTCAGGCTCTGAGCTGTCAGCGCAGAGCCTGATGCGGGACTCAAACCCACAAACCGTGAGATCATGACCTGAGCTGAAGTCAGAGGCTTAACTTACTGAGCCACCCAGGTGTCCCAAAGTGGAAAAATTTTAGGTGACTTTAATAAACACTAATATGACTGTCGGCTTTGGTAGAGGAGGCCCTACAGACAAAACTAATTATGAAATAAATTTTATTTTCATTAATCGTACCATGGGTAGCAGTTTTGGTGGTGTTGTTCTAAGGCCATGCTGCAGGAATTATGTCATAAAGCAAATCAGTGTTTATGTTGGCATTTGTGAGTACTGGATTTCCATTCCGAGGTGGAGATGTATTATTGATGAAGAAAAGTAAAAATCCTGAGGAGTCTTAAATATGATTTGGAAATATCAGTTTGAGCTTATTGAGCATTTTACCATTTTTTTAATCTAGTGCTAGCCACAAAAATGCCTAGAAACCATTACCAACATCCTAGCAATAAGTACCATTACTGAATCGTAACACTATTTCACACTAAAAGAAACCAATTCTTTTTGGAGAAATGGACTGATGTCAAGCCAGGGGAAAAAACATGTACAAAATGCATCTGAAACATCCTGTCATACCAGAAAGCTGGAAAGCAATCAAAGACTCTAAGGTTGTATCAAAAGGACTCAGAAGCTAATTTGAAGAGATTCCCACACTAGCCAAAGATGGGCAGTTGAGATATCCAGAAGATAATAATTGCGATCTGGTTGCAATGATTTAATGTGTTGTAACACATCAAATATCTTTAAATCAACGAGTTCATGGTGACAAAAAAACAAACAAACAAACAAACAAACAAACCCTAATTGCTTACTTTTGAAGGATGATAAAGAACCAACTCATTTTCTTGAAAACTAGTAAAGAGAAAGAACCAAGTGTTAATCCTGCCTTCCTATACAAACGCATTTTTTAGTTTAAAACAGTTAACAATGTGAAAAGAATAAATTCATTTTTAAATATTTCAGTCAAATACAGGAATATTTCACATATAAACTAAAATTTACACATACCAAACAAAAGTATCACACGATCCAATTGGCATTCTATTTCAGTCTTTTAAAATTTAAGAACAAATAGGGGTGCCTGGGTGGCTCAGTCGATTGAGCATCCGACTTCCGCTCAGGTCATGATCTTGCGGTTTGTGAGTTCGAGCCCCGCGTTGGGCTCTGTCCTGACAGCTCAGAGCCTGGAGCCTGTCTCTCTACTCCTCCCCCACTCACATTCTGTCTCTCTCTCCTTCAAAAATAAATAAACATTAATTTTTTTTTTTAAAAACAAATAACTTCAAGTGGTCACACAAAATAAGCACTTGAGGATTGAGGTAACTGACATTCCATGTGTGTATTCCTCTTTAAAATGACTGTGATATCATTATTGATTTCATTTTTTTAATGTTTACTTATTTATTTTGAGAGAGAGAAAGAGAATTGTGGGGGAGGGACAGACAGGGGGAGAGAGAGGATCCCAAGCAAGATTTGCGTTGTCAGCATGGAGCCCAGCGTGGGACTCGAACTCACGGACCGTGAGATCAAGACCTGAGCTTAAATCAAGAGTCTGCCACTGAACTGAAGGAGCCACCAGGTGCCCCTCATTATTGATTTCTAATTAATACAGGACTATGCAGCCCCACAGGGATTGGAGACACAGACCACACCCAAACCAAGCTGTAATGAATCCAAATCCTCATGTACTTATCTTGAAATGAAAACACTTCACAGTGAAAACACTTCATGGAGTACCGAGTGTCAAAGTTAACTGTGAAACTGGACTTCTCTGAACTAATCGCCGTGTAGAAGAAACTGTTGATTAAAGGATAAGTCATAAAAATGTGTTAATTTGAAGCTTACATATATATCATTAAAAGTCAACAGTAACCACAGCAATTGTTTAGAACTGAGTCCAACTGATTTTTTTCCAGACACATTATTTATAATTGGCAGCCTTCATAATAAAAAAAAAATATGCTAGCTTTAGTTTTATTGTTGCTTTTAAGTTCTCTTTAGGATTCAAATTACTGTAGGCAATGTGTCCCTTATTGCTATACCCTAGAACAGGTTACTTCCACTGGTATGACATTGGATCTGGTCAACTGATCCAATATCACAAAGGTGACATCCAGACATTATCACCTCCTAAATGAAAACCAGAACACTATCTGAAAGGTATTTCTTTATATAGAGAGATATAGATAGATATAGATATAGATGTAGATATAGATAGATTGATATAAAGATATATATATAAATAAAGATATATATATAACTTTATATATAAAGATATATATAAATTTATTTATATACATAAAACTTACCTATCTATATCTATATCATCTATATCTGTATCTGTATCTATATCTATATCTATATCTATATCTGTATCTATATCTATATCCTGAATCTCCTCCACATTCTGGATCCAAATACCAATTTGTAGGAAGCGTAGGGTTCAGAACGTGCTAAATGTCATCACAGGATACAATCAGCAAAATCCAGACTTTGGTATACTCCACTTAACACATGATAGAGATTTTTCAACAAATTCATTGCAGAGAGGGAGAGACAGAAAGAGACAAGAGAGACAGTGAGAAGGAAGACACTTAAGAGATATACCAACTAATTGCAAAATACAACCTTATTTGAATCTTGACTCAACTGCTCTGCAGAAACTGAGCCAATTCAGAAAATTTGAGCACTAACTAGATATTTGGTGGTTGCTAAAGCATAAATGTTCATCTTAAAGTGTGGCAATGACATTGTTGTCATGTTTAATAAAAGAGTCCTTTTATTTGAGTAATAAATACCAGAGATCATATAATAACTAGGATTTGTTTCAAAACAACCTGACAGGGAGGCAATGGTGGGAGTAGAGATAAAACAAGAGTGTCCGTGAGTTGGTGATTGCTGAGATTAAGTGTTGTATTAATGGAGGTTTACTTTTCTATTCACTTTGCTATATATATGACATTTTCCATAATAAAATGTTAAAAAAAAAAACTTTTTCCCCCAAATCACAAAGCTTCTAGAAGGTTTGAATGGATGGCAATATTATTTCCTTTGATGGGAAGTAGGATAAAAGTTAATTAAAAGGAAGGAGAAAAGGTCGTGGTTGGAGGAAGACCCCAGGCTAAACAGATGATGAGGCCAGGGCTCAGTGGGGGGACTAGCCTCGCCCTTTACACTTCTATCTCGAAAAGGGAAAGAAGAAAAGAAGAATGTGTGAAGATACTGACAGATGCATGTATTCGCTGGGGAAAGAGAGGGAACCTGGGAAGCTTGAAGGACTTGCAGGGAAGCAATTCACTTAGCCTCCGGGTCTCTGAAAAGAAAGTGAAGTAAATGAGGGGGTGGGGCTGACAAGATGATCCACAATCCCTTTCTTCCAACCTACCATGTTGGATTCTCCAACGGCAATAACAGAGAATAGAGCTCGTACCTTTTGAATTTCAGACTTTCTGGTAATGAATCTGAAGGCCAGTGATTGCTTTCACTGTAAACTACAGCATATGTTTTCTGCTTCTCACAATACCCAGTCGAAGTTCTCACACATTATCTGAGAATTGCCTTTTGGTGATTGAGAGTTCCTCCACTGACCTGTTAATGATTTCTGTTTACTATTAGATAATGACTTGAATTTATTACATAACATGGACAGTTGGTAAAGCCTGGCTTCACATCACTGGTAACTCATGAAACAGACAACCATTCTTGCAATAAATCCTAGCAAATTCTGATGGATTTTTATTTTTACAGGTAGTCGAAGCTGGTATGGTTGGTTGGGAGGCACAGATTGCAGCCCTAAAACGTGGCCCTTTAGCTGCAAACATCTGAGGACAAATTAATATAGCTCTCACGTGGCAATATCCAGGGTGCCCGAGGCAAAGCTCACGGAGAAGACGGCCTGACCAACCTGAGAATTCTGAATTCATTTCATTCCATCTACAGTAGCCGTGGGAAGTGCAGGAAAGACAACATTATTTCTGCTCCACCAAAGATGTGTTTTGGAGCATTTCACCCCAGGATCCTGGAGCTGAGTACTTATAGAGACTGACACTTCGATCATACGTACATCGACACATCACATTGTATCACATCTTCTGAATTGAATACGCGAAGGAAATGAGGAAGGGGTGGCCACATTCAATGATCTGAATTCTTTGGGGGCAGCTCAGCACCCTGCAAGTCAAAAGAAGGATAAAATATTACAGAAGACTTCTCAATGCAGCTGCTTCATATTAAACACTGTCAAATAACTCCCAACTTTCTTTGATCTGAATGAATTCTATATTACTTTGGTGACCCTTTAGAGCATCTCTCCTTGACTCTCATTCTTTTTTTATTTTATTCTATTTCTGCCTACAAACATTCATTCTTTATTTTACGTACTTAGAGAGAGAGATGTCACTTATTTAGCTTTATTGTATGAATGCATAGGAAACCGTTAGTGGCCTGAAAAAAATGATAAACACACAAGACACGAAAAAATATGGCAAAAAATAAAATTATGATGTCTCAGGCTGCTAACATGTCCTCCCTCTGATGGCTTATGGTTTATAAAAGACAAATCACATGAAAATCTGTATCTAATGATTGCCTATGCTTTTCTTAAAAGTGACAATAATATTTTGAAACTTTGGAAAAAATGAATAAAAAAATACAGAGGGAAGAAACAGAGTGTATAATAAAAAGTAAAGACAGCACTCTGTGGGAAAGAGAAACAGAAAGGTTATAAATGGAGAAAAAGAAAAAGAGAAATGGAATTACACAGACAAGATGGATTCTGTTATGTCATTCTTAAGAAAGAAAATTTATGAAACCAGCCAAAAAGATGAATTTGGCATAACAAAAGCATACTTATTATACACTAAAGTTATTTAAATACTTTTGATTTTAGTGTAATAAATATGCGTACCTCATTTGTGTATCATGGCTTCAGAATAAGGATAGTGTCATTTATAGCATAGGTGGTAGATTCAACTCTTTAGCAGTGACAGTCTTTTTTTTAATGTTTATTTATTTTTGAGAGAGAGAGAGAGAGAGAGAGAGAGAGAGGATCCAAAGCAGGCTCCATGCTGACAGTGGAGAGCCTGATGTGGGGCTTGAACTCACAAACCATGAGATCATGACCTGAGCCAAAGTTGGATGGTTAACCGAATGGATCATCGCCCCCCCCCCAATAGTTACAGTCTTTAGATAACTTAGAAGTCTCAAGTTCAAGATTTGAAATATTTTATTGTCACCCTCAATATCAATATTCTGCAACCAATTGCTTGAAAATAATATAAAGCAGTGAGAAATACATTTGTATCTTGTAATCATATTTTGGACCAAAAGCGTACAAATGAGTAAGCAAAAACTCTGTGCTTTGTAACTATTTCTTTTTTCAAAACAAATGAAAAGATATAACTGGTTTAATACTTTCAAAAGGCTTGCACCTATTCTTAAATAATTCTTTTTTTTTATTAAATTTTTTTTAACGTTTTTATTTATTTTTCAGACAGAGAGAGACACAGCATGAACGGGGGAGGGGCAGAGAGAGAGGGAAACACAGAATCTGAAGCAGGTTCCAGGCTCTGAGCCATCAGCCCAGAGCCCGACGTGGGGCTCGAACCCGCAGACCGCGAGATCGTGACCTGAGCCGAAGTCGGACGCTTAACCGACTGTGCCACCCAGGCGCCCCTATTCTTAAATAATTCTAACAAGCTAAATAATTCAAGCTAAATATTTTTTCTGGAGGGGAGAGTAAATTTGCTTGAAATGAACGCAGAACAGTAACATAGTTTAAACATATGCTTCTATATCATCAGTGAGCCAGAGTAAGTTATAACCATTACCAGCCTAATTCACTTTTTGGCCAGGTGTTACAATATGATAATAAAATATGATATAACTTAGAACAGCAAATGAGTCACTTGTAGAGTAGGCAGATAATACCGTTGTCAACTCAGAACCAAGTTCTTCTTTGTTCAGGAATCATAACCCAACATGTTTTCCCCCCTGCTTTTCTGTCACCCGTTGAGGCCAAAACATTTCACTTCAAAGGACTTGATTATTTTCCATATGCAGATAGGTGCCTTCCTAACAGTACTTAGGGCTCAGAGTCACTATTATACAGGATCACTCATTCTTCAGGATCAGCACAACTGGGATCTGGCACGCGTGTTGGAAATGACTCATGTAAAACAGGTGAATGTCAATACTCTGATCACTCCCAACTTGACCGATTTTATTTCCTGCCCCCCCATCACATGTGTATTTTCCAGTGGTTTCCAATGAAGACTAAACTTCCTCTACACAAAGCATTAAGTTCTGAATAACCCATTTAGCCTATCCTTGAGATGCTGTTAAGAATTTTAATTAGTGATTATGAATCATTTTTAGACGCTTACATGGAAGAAGGTACAGCACACTAAATTATTATTATCATTACAAAATTGTAAGTATAACATTGCATTAATTATGGTTCTACATAGACCTTAATTGTAGGCATTTAACTCTGAAGATAATTTCAGTGTTGTCAGGCCCCTTGATTTGTGAAGTCGTGCAAAAGTGTTGTTGCCAGAAAATGCTATGATATGGACTTTATCAATCCGTGCTGCCCTGATTCGGTATAAATTCCTAATTTCCTTTAAACCAACACCATGTTCTGCTATAGGATATATTTTTCAACAAGCTTCCCCCGCCCCCGACAAATTTCTTCTCTCGACAACTCAATGGAGTTCTGTCACAGGAAGTAACACTGAGGTTTAATTAAATCCCCTTTTGGTTTTTGCATCTTTTGCTAGAACTATCTGTGTGTTTCTCATATTTGACATTAACAGTGACTTTTTCTGTTGTTGTTGTTGTTGTTGTTGTTGTTGTTGTTGTTTTGTTTGGGCTTGGTTTTGCCTTGTCTACATATTCAGTGGCATCAACACGTAATTTAAGTGGCTTAGAACTAAACTGTTTTCATCATATAGAAATGCCTGCTAATTCCATAGGAAAGCTATACAAATCTTTTCCTCTAACCCTACCGATTAAGATTCTTTGGTGGCTTTTCATTTCAGTAGAATAAAGTGTTAATGCGTAAGAGCTTTTACCCTGGGAACCCTACCTATCTTCAATGTCTGGTGCTTGTCTGTTCGGCCACTTCCCCACCCTCACCTGCACTGGTATATGAACACATACAAGTACACACACAGGCGTGTGCACATGCACACTGTGTTTCAGAAACATGAGGTGACTTATGTTCCCTTGATTATCTGAAAACTTCCTTCTCCATAGTCTCCATTTGAAAAAGTTTTTTTTTTAATGCTGTCCAAATATTACTTCCTTTGCAAAAACTTCCTCAACATCCCAGGAAGAACCCATCCTTTATTCCCCTATGAGATCCAATGTATACCTCTGTTAAGCATTTATTAATTAACACTATAATCTTCTTTTTTTTATTGTGTCTACATCTATGAACTTAGGACATCTTGAGGAACAAGAAAAGAAGATAAAACTAATATGTTTCAAGTTATCTATCCACCTATAAGTAATATTTTCCTCATTTTTCCCGGGATAAACTGGGTAGCATGAAGGCGAGTAACAAAAGTCATATAGCTAGTAAGTGGCAGAGTCCGAATCTTGAATCCAAAGCCTATGACCTTCCACTGTATAAAGAGGGCTATGTCTAGTTCACTTTGAACCCCAAGTCCTTTGCACAATGCCTGGAACACAGCACTAAAGCAATAAATCAGTAAGTGGATGCATAAATAAAACTCGCAGACTATGAACTGGACTCCCAGATGGTGGGGATGGAGCTCTCCGGGGTCAAGGTAAGACTGTCACGGTGACATCCAGGTTCCAAGCTCTACCTTCTACCAGCCCTGGCTCTGTTCTGAGTGATAGCATTCAGGATGTCACCATCTTCAGAAGACCCCTGCCAGTGATTTGTTAGGTTGGGTGTTGTTAGCACATACAGGGTGATTATTGTTAATCATACCACAGACATTTTGACAGCGCTCAATGTTGGACTTCTTCTAGAATGACATATTTTGTACTTATTCCATCGTTTTACAGTTTTGTCATTGTTGTTGGATTTTTTTTTTAGGCAACATGATGTTGGAGTGTGAACAGAGGCTTCACCAAGGTATCTTTGGTTTATTTGTTCCAATAGACTTGATTCTTAATTTAGAGTCTATATCCGATTAAGAATTTTTAGCTAAAGGAGGAAAGATATTTCAAATGAAGAATCTTCAAATCAAAGCACTGCTTATCACATTACAATTTCCCTAGGGAGACTCTACGTTTTCTCAAGAACTCATTTCTTCATCTAGTCTATCAAACAAAATTATAAATCTTCTGGATGCAAATAAACTGTTGCTCAGTGTTTACCTCCTTATTCCCAAACACCCCAAAGTCAGGCTAGTCCAGTTTCCGTTCTGCTTTCTCCAGTTGCCTCCTTATGCATTCAAATTGACAAATGCCCTTGTACATTATTTTTAACCCACCCATATCTAATGCATCAGTATCTTGTTATGTTTCCTTTGATTTCATTGCTTGCAATGCTAGTATCAGCAGCACAGAATTGCCAAAGCACTAAGCAGCCCAATTTTTCTTTAATTTCTCAGAAAATTGACAGTTTTATGAACTGTCTCTTTACCTATGCCCCATAAACATGTCAGGCTGTGGAAAACCATTCTAATTAAATCCCAAGGGGACTGCAATGGAAGATTATAGCTTCTTGGCAGGTTATTAAAAAACAGTTGTTCATATATACACAAGTATGTGTACTGGAGCCTAACATTTGACAGAACAGTCAAGGAATTAACCCCACGAGCAGCTTCAGCTCAAACTGACTGAACAGAAAGGAGGAAAGTGAGTGGGAGAAGACAGCTCCATTCAAGCTTTTGTTTTTATATCCTTTCTGAGTTCCTATAGATTACCAGATAGTTTGAGAGGTTTCTGAGGTCATCACCTTCCTCAATGGATTTTATACACCTGCTGAAGAAAATTTATACAACTGTTGTCTTTCTAAAGAGGAATTTTTGATTCTAGGATTCTCTTGGAACATAACTGAGCCAGTGGAAAAAACAAATAAAATAGAGTTTTCTCTCTCACACATTCAGGACGGAAACATATGGCGCATGGGATGCTGCATTTAAGAGAAAAAAAGATAATTCTTGTTGGTGAAAATATTTTCCAGCATTTGCATTCCTGCCAAACATTTTCCAGCATTGCATTCCTTCCTAACTGGATAGGTAAATATTTCAATCTAATTGGAGACAGTCATTTCTAAGATGGTTAAGTTAAAATCCAGTGTCAAGAAGGAATGAATGGTCTGTGAAGTTCCCTATGGAAGATGTGATTCAAGTAAATGAATCTAACATTTAATTAACTAAACTGGGAATTGTATACCCACTAAATAATGATTCTGGTTAACATATTCAGGGCTCATGAAAATGTGGTCACAAAAGTGTGCCTACCCACTTCTCAACAAAAAAACAGCTTGGTGGCTAAAACATTCTGATCTTGAGGTGAGTTGACATTTTCAATCTCTCACAAGGACAGTTCCCTTTATTCTCTTTCATGGCCACAAAGTGTAACAATGTTTCTAGACACTATACAGGAAAAGTCATGCCCATAGCCTATAGGGAAATTGAATAAGACAATATGGCTTGTTCATTGCAAAACCACTATCACCACTGTAAAATCAACCTAAAAATGCTTCTCCTAAAAATAAGGAGCAATCGGTGACATCTTTGTCAATAAAAATCTTCCTGTGGAAAACAGTATGAAGGTTTCTCAAAAAATTAAAAACCAATACCGTATGATCTAGTAACGTCACTATGGGGTATTTACCTAGAGGAAATGAAAACACTAATTTGAAAAGATATATGCACCGCTATGTTTATTGCAGCAGCTTTATTTACAGTAGCAATATATGAAAGCAACCCACATGTCCATAGACGGATGAATAGATAAAGAAGATGTGGTAATGGAATAATACTCAGCCATTAAAAAAAAGAGTGAGGTCTTGCCATTGGCGACAACATGGATGAACCTAGAGGGCATAATGCTAAATGAAATAAGTCAGACAGAGAAACATGAACACCACATTATTTCACTTACATGTGGATATGAAAAACAAAACAAATAAGCAACAAACAAAAAAAAAGACTTTCTAAATTAAATGTTTATTTATTTATTTATTTTTGAGAGAGAAAGAGGAAAGGGCAGAGAGAGAAGGAATCCCAACCAGGCTCCTCATTGTCAGTACAGAGCCAAACACCAGCGCTAACTCATGAACCATGAGATCATGACCTGAGCCAAAACCAAGAGTCAGATGCTTAACCGACTGAGCCACCCAGGCGCCCCCATACTCTTGAATATAGAAAACAAACTGGTGCTTGCCAGAAGGGAAGTAGTGGGGGAAGGGGTAAAATAGATAAAGGTTTTAAAAGGTACAAACTTCCAGTTGTAAAATAAATAAGTCATAGAGACAAAATGTGAAGCATAGGGAATATAGTCAATAATATTGTAATCATGTATGATGACAGATGTTGACTATATTTATGGCGAACATTGAGTAATGTATAGAATTGTCAAGTCATGATGTTGTATATCTGAAACTAATATAACTTTGTGTGTTAACTTTATTTCAATAAAAATTACGTTTTCCTAATAAGAGTACTATTTTAAAATCATTATTTAAAAAAAATCTTCCTGTATTTCATCTGAAATACAAAACTGTTGCCAGTTGATTCTACTAAAATAAACTTTGAGTCTACTCATAAATCAGGCCCTGTGGCATAGTAATCATCAAGCATCTCAAACAAAATGAGAAAACAGTGCCCAATTTTTGGGATATTAAACTGGTTTGGGTTATGTTTTTCTGTTTGTTTCGTTGTTTTTTCTTCTCTCTCTTTCCAAACTTATTTTCTCCTGTTCCCACTTTTATATCTCCTCCTGTTTTCCAGACCCATTTTCCTCTGCATATACACATGTTCAACATTCCTCCAACCTCATAAAAAAATGTCTGTCCTTGATCCTACTTCATCTCGAAGTAACTATCTCTTCCTTCCCTCACTGTAAAACTTCTTGCAGAAGTCCTCAATCCAGCTAAGTCCAGCTTGTCTTATCTGCTCCCTAAGTTCAAATCCTCTCCACCACTTCTAGTACTGTGCATAAGGACCACAAGCTTCCACTGAGAAGTGGCACTGAAGAACAACCACAGAATTTCCAATCATGCCACCTGGTAATGGTGTGTCTCAGCTCTTGACATTTGTTAGTCTATCTACTCCTTGCCTTAGGAATTTGCACATGTCTACCTTGTCTGTAGCTCTTGATCACCTGTTGATCTCCTGGAACTAGCCTTTGGCTGTTGTTCATGCCTCATTCCTCACTCTCTTATGATAAACCATCCAAGATACATCATCTGTCAGTTTCTGTTTGGCTACAAGGATTTCTAGACTTCAGCCTCTTAGCTCTTAACCCAAGTACCACCCATTCTTGGTCATGCCCACGTATGAAAGATATTTCACTTTTATTGCACCCTTCATTGGGTCGATGAGTACACAATTTCAAAATAAAATGGCTTTTCCCCAATTCCTCTTCTGTTTAGTCTTTCAGTTGAGTACTGCCTCATCCTTGAGAGAACTCCCTCATTTCTTAGTTTGCATGCTACCAAGTTATCTTCGTTCCTCTTGATTCTATGAAGTCTTTTTCTTTGTCCCTTTCAACAATTCCTTCTACTCTTCATTCTCCATAAATGATAAGGACTATGCAAGATTCTCTATTAAGCCGTCTTTTCCCTCTTTGTGCAGTCTATTAAATTAACACCTCCTTAATGGATTTATTGCAATCTCAATAACAGAGATTGCCAAATTTCTGTCTCTTTTCTTTCTTCAGCTTTAGACTTAAGTTTCCAATTGCTTTCTGGACATTGATATTTAGATACCTACCTGCTTTGATATGTCCCAAATGTTAGGGTTCTCATAAGTCTAATTGCTCTTCCTGGCTTTCCTGTGCTTCCAGGCCATAGATTTGTTTCATGTTTGAAGTCTTCATTTTTCCAAACTCCTATATTCAATCAGTAGTCAAGTATTGTGGATTTTACCTTTAAAACATCTCTCACATCTATACCATCTTTCCCCAGTTCTACTGCAGTCTTCATCAACTTTCACAGCATTTATTGTAATAATCTTGTAATCAATTTCTTAATAGTTTCTTCTCCTCTAACATGTGATCTTTAAATCTGCCTTCTTAAAATTTCATACATAATCAAGACATACATCTGTTTAAAAATGTTAAATGATAATGATAAGATGGTTCATCATCACCTACAGTTTTTAGAACCAATTACCTACAACCACGTTGCCTTTAATCTACCCACTCTCTACTCCTTCAGGGAGACATACAGAAGCAACTCCTCCCTCAACATTTGTCTGCCTTCCTCTACCTTCCAAAACTTTTTCTCACTATCTCAGATTAAAAAAACCTGCCTATTATTATTCTATGTCTAGGGCAAGACATATTTAAGATAAGCTTGGACATCTTGTTAGGAAAGCAGAGAAGCCATGAAAGATTAATTGAGTTGTGTTCTAGGACACGGAAGCAAGGTGAAGTGTCCCCACTGGCCAAAGATGGGGTTTCCACCAGCCAAAAAGGATAATATTTGAAATGGATGACATAACATCAGTATGTGAAAAGTCATGAGTTTATAATGACATTCTTAAATTTCATAGGAATATGCTTCCCATCCTTTAAGGTCCATTTCTAATGTGAGCTGCTCCATATATTACTTTTTGATTCTCTCAAATGACTTGGTTAGCTTCCTCTTTTGAATCTCTATAGCATTTTGGTTTTTACTAATATTCTGTTTTTCTTAATCTACATACATCTAATAAATAATATGGAGACCGTATGATTCCAAAACTTACTTAAAGGTCAAGATTTAATTTCAAATGTATTTAAGTTTTCTTTGATTGGTAAATGACCCATTTTCCAACCCTAAGAGTTCTAGTAAAAATCAATACCTTAGAAAACCAAAAATTTTAAATAATGTATTCTTTTTTTATTTGTTTTAATTATTTGTAAAGTTTATTTTACTCAATTTATTATGTAGTACTTTTTGGTCTGTTACCTCAAGTACTTAGGCAAGTACAGTTATTATTTTTTAAAAAATAACACTTGTAGCCTGTTAGATTACATCCAATAATATCAATTTTATTGCTGCTTGGTAAACTTGTTTGAGGGTTAACTATATGTAAGAAATCACTATTTGGTAATTATAAAGAATATACAAATAATAGAGAAACTAATCTTAAACACTTTAAAATTTTATTATAAAAGTTTATTATTGGAAAAATAATAAATAGAAATAGTCTGGTTTATTATTGTCTTTCCACTACAGTTCCTATGAAAATTGCAAAACATTCTCTCTAGCATTTCAGTTTCCCTTGATTCTTCTTGTACAAATATAGCATAAGTTCCCATTCCTAACTCCCTGTGATTCACTTTGTTATGTCATTACCAGTTACTTTAAGAAACTAAAGAAATACATCTGAAAATTTCAAATAACAGAACTGTAAACATATGCCAAAACTAAAGTAGCAAAGTAAAGTAAGGATTCAAGGTAAATTATTGGATAATTCAAGGTTCAAAAGACACTTTAATCTTGATAATCTGAATTGTCTAGATCAGCACTGTCCATAGAACATTCTATGATAATGAAAATGTCTCTAAATCTGCACTGTCCAACACAATAGCCACTAGTCATGTGTTGCTACTGCCATTTGACATGTGGTTGGCATGACATAAGAACTTAATTTTTTTTATTTTAGTGTGTTTTAATTAGTTAAATTGTCACATGTGACTAGTGGCTACAGTATTGGGCAATACAGACCTAAATTATTGCTTGCATCCTTGACTTGTGAGTATTTTAGTATTGACACTTTCAGTAATAATTGCACATAAAGGGAGCACCTGGGTGGTTCAGTCAGTTGAGTGTCAGACCCAATTTCACCTCAGGTCATGATTTCATGGGTTGTGAGGTCAAGCCCTGCATCAGGGTCTGTGATGACAGCTAGGAGCCTGGACCCTACTTCAGATTCTGTGTCTCCTTCTCTCTCTGCCCATCCCCCCACCACACTCTGTCTCTCTCTCTCTCTCTCTCTCTCTCAAAAATACATAAACATTTAATTTTTTCTTAAAAAATGCACATAAACAAAAGGCACAAATAGACCATTTATGACTGAAAATATAACTACTACTACCACTACTAACTATTGACTATCTATATGTTCTAAGCACTATTCTAAGGCCTTTACATAAGTTATTTGGTTTAAAACTCAGAATATCCACATGACAGGTGCCTTAAATATCTAAATTTTACAAAGCAAGAAAGAGCCACAAAGAATTTATGTAATGTCCCAAATATATCATCTAGTAAATGGCAGAGTCAGGATTGGAACTCAAGTAATCTGTTTCCACAGCTCATGGAATTGCATTTTGATTGTGAACAATTGTCTAATCTCCTTAGTGATCAAAGAATCATAGGCAAATTAAAATAAACCAGGTTATAACTTGTGACCCATTAAATCAGCAAACATTTAAAAGATTATAGTAATCAATAAATAACCTTATTTATTTCAATAGAAGAATATAATAGCCAATTAATGTAATTTGGCAATAAGAATGCAGAATTACAGTAACTCCCATATCTCTTATTAGTTTCCATTTCTCAGAATTTATCCTAGAGTAAAAAATTAACAAGAAGGTGTAATGCCACCAAGATGGTGACATATGTCATTACAGACTTTGCTTCCCCCCCACAAGAAGAACAACTAACAACTATTCAAGAACAAGACACCACTGAGAGAATTCTAGGATATGGGAGTGAGGCTGAAGCAACAACAGAGACCGAGACTGACTACATCAGAAGAGTAAAAAAAGCAGCTACATGTTGACTGCATTGCCACCCACAAGGCCAGCATAACACCATGCCAACAGGTCTTCGCTAAGCCTCCATTTCTTCCAGCAGGAAAAGAGAACCCAAGAGGGACAACCAGCTCCCCCACTCAACATTGTGAGTCACTGATTATGGTAGATGGATCCATGTTCACACCTGCAGTGTCCAAATAGTAATTTCAATCAGCAGCCTTGCTCATGTGAAGAACTCAGTCTGGAACTTGCTTCCCTGCCAGGGCAGGGAAGCTATATCATAGCCCCATCTATTAGTGACTATAGTACCCAGTCTAAACCATCTAGTAAGTCTGGCCAGAAAATCCAGGCTATCACTGAGCCCATCCTACAGCCTCACTTGGGTTGAAACCAAGCCAGCAGTCCTATCCAAGTGTTCTCAGTCAGTGGCACACCCCACTATCCCTTTCCTCAGAGCTTGAATAGTTGTTGCCTCAACCAAAAATAGGTCATAATAGCAGGCCCCACCTGCCCAAAGATGTTACCAGCAAACATACCCAGAACTGAAACTGAGCTGACTGGTGAAGACCTGCCTGCCAAAGCAAATCTATAAAGTCTACAAGAGCAACCCCATTACTCAAATGTACAGATACCAACATAAGGAATCAAGGATTGTAAAAAAAATCAGGTAAATATACTACCAAAGGAAACTAATGAAGCTCCAATAACTGACTCTAACAAAAGGAAAATCTATAAACTGTGAAACAAAGGATTCAGAATAATCTCCTTAATGAAGTTAAGTTATAGTGAACTATAAGAAAACATAGACAGACAATAAATAAAATGAAAAAATAATGCATTAAAACTAATGAGAAGTTTGACAAGTAAGTGGCAACCATAAAAAAAAAACAGAAATCTTAGAGTCAAAATATAATAACTGAACTGAAGAATTCAATAGAGTTTCAGAAGTAAACTTGATTAGGGATACCTGGGTGGCTCAGTTGGTTAAGCATCCGAGTTCAGCTCAGGTCATGATCTCATAGTCCTTGGGTTCGAGTCCCACATTGGTCTCTTTGCTGACAGCTCAGAGCCTGGAAGTTCCTTTGTATTCTGTGTCTCCCTCTCTTTATGCCCCACCCCAACTCGTGCTCTTTCTGTCTGTCAAAAATGAATAAACATTAAAAAAAATTCAAATAGACTTGATTATGCAGAAAAAAAAAGAATTGGGGATAAGACACTTGAAATTACCCAGTCAGAACAAAATGGATAAAAAGAATGAAAAAGAATTTTAAGAGCCTATGGGAATTATAAGACACAATGAAAAGAAATAGTATTATCATATGGGAATTGAAGAAGGAGAATAGAAAGATAAACCGACAGAAAGTATATTTAAACTAATAATGGTTATAAACTTCTCAAATCTAGGAAACAAAACAGACATCCAAATTCGTGAAGTGCAAAGAATCGTAAATAGGTTGAACTCAAATAGGATCACACCAAAGCATATTATAATTAAATTGTCGAAAGTCAAGATAAAGAAAAACTGTTAAGAGCAAAGAAAGAAAATAGAAATTATATATATGGGAATACCATAAGACTTGAGGCAGATTTCAGGCAGATTTCTCAACAGAAACTTTTTAGGCCAGGAGGGAATTGATAACATATTCAAAATACTGAAAGAAACTATCTGTCAATCAAGAATTCTATACCCAGCAAAGTTGTCCTTTAGAAAGAAAGGAGGCATTAAGTCTTCCCCAAACAAACAAAACTTGAGGGAATTCATTATGACCAGGCTTGCCTTATAAGAAATGCTAAAGGGGGTTCCTTAGTAGGAGTAAAAGAATGTTAATAAACATCATAAAACCGTAAGAAAGGTAACATAAATATCACTTATAAGGATAAATTTATATTCATAGTTGGATTCTGCAATATGGTAATAATGATGTGGTGCAGAACATACAACTATAATTTAAACATTTAAAAAAATGAACATAGTAAAACTGACTACAACTACAATAATCTGTTATTAATTACACAGTTGAAAAGCTATATAAACTCTAATAGCAATAACCTAAAATGTGAAAGGGAAAAAAAAGTAAAAGTGTAAAGTTTATGAATTCTATCAAAATTAAGTTGTTATAAGTTTAAATACAATAAGATATCATAGGTTAAGATGGTTTATGGAAGCCTCACAGTAACCACAAGGGAAAATCCTGTAGTGTTTACACGAAAGAATAAAGACCTCAAAGTATACTGATACCAAAGACATCAAAACACCAAGACAGTAGGGTAAGAAACAAGGAAAAATTGATCTATAAAACAACCAGAAAACAAGAAGAAAATGGCAATAGTAAGTTCTCAGCTATCAGTAATTACTTTAAATGTGACTTAAATTCTCCTAAAATAGACATAGAATGGACAAAAGGACACAAAAACAAGACCCAACAATATGCTGCTTACAAAAGATCCACTTTAGCCTTAAAGAGATATATAGACTGAGAGTGAGGGATAAGACATTTCAAGCAAATGGTAACCACAAAAAGCAGGGGTGGCTGTAGTTACATCAGACAAAATAGTCCTTAACTTAAAAATGGTAAACAGAGAAAGAAGGTCATTGCATAATGATAAAGCGATCAATACATCAAAAAAATATAACAATTATTAATACTTATGTACCCAACAATGAATTCATATTATTAAAACATCAATACTACCAGAAGCCATCTATAGATTCTGAATCTGCTTTTTAAAAGATTCCAAGTGTTTTTATGCACATTAAGTTTGAGAAGCACTAAAGCAACATGCGATAGGTAATGAACATACTTTCTGCTTCTTGGGAATCTATATTCTAGGCTATGATAACCAATCAAGGATTGAAGTCAACTCCCTTAATTATCAAGGACTTATTCTCATATAGAATACCTTTATAAATGAAGATTAATCTTGCCATCATTCTTGGGAACTTTACTGTATATGTAGATGACTCAAGGAATACTCTGGACTTTCAAAATCTTGACCTTAACTCCAAATGTTTCCTCAGTACCTTTCGGTGCCTCACTCCATTGGTTTGATCGTAGACCTTGGATCAGTAAACAGGAGCTATAAAGTCATCACTAAAATTAGACATCCATCCTCTTTAAGTCACCCTGCAAGGAGTTACCATAGATTTCTTCCTAAAATGCTATAATATGTTAGCATGATTGTATCCTGTTCAACCATTCACTATTAATTTCCTTAAAGCAGCTACCAGATTGCTCAGTAATTTTTGTGTTTAAACATCTATTCGCTCCTCTTATCTCTTAACTCTTAGAGAGAAAGACAATCTCCTATCATCTCTGTGATAGAAATACTTAGCCCAGTTTGTCCTAAAGCAGGCACTCACTAAATGCTGTTTGAAGAATGAATACAGTTCTAAGTTTTTATTTGCTTTCAAGAACTTCAATCCTCAGCCATTTGGATTAAGGAGGATTACCTTCATTGTGCAAATGAGGAAACCAATTTCCATGATTTACGAAAGATTAGAAATGGAATGTGTAACAAAGTCTAAGTAAAAACTCTGGTTTTTCTGCCTCTATTAACCATGATTTTCTCATTTCAGTTTTTTTTTTTAATGTATAAATTTGCCTAAATTTCAAATCCTGCCACAGTCTGTCCTATTCCTGCCTATCCATTGGTAAGGACTGTACTCTCTCTGGTGTATTCAGGAAAATCTTCCCTCTGACCCACTTATACCATGTTTCTTCCCTCCTTTATTGCCTATGTTTATAAATATTGGCCTAAAAGAACACTTTAATCCTTATATAAACCCAACTCATCATTAATCCAATCTGTAAAATTCTATTGCAGTGTTACTCAATATTGCACAATTTTAGAACATGTAGTCCTCTCTTTTCATGGTGCCACTATGCTCAAATTAAAATCATCATGGTTTTACTTAAATAATACCAATTTTCCCCAAATATAGTTCCAAGTTTAGTTACCACAGCATGTTAACTGTAATTGCATAAAGTAAAAATTTGCTGCTAACTCTTTAGTTCACACATCAATATATAAATGATAGATGTACATTGTGATCAGTAATCAGTTCTGTTATTTCCTTCAAAGTCCGTCGGTGACTGGTCACGATGCATTTGTCATAAGTTCACAGACAGACAGTAAAGCATAATTGTCGGGTTGCTTCCTTGTGTCCTAGTGATAAATCAAGTGACACTTTGCAAAAATGAATAATCAACACAGAACTGACCAACAAAGATGAAAATGTAGCAAAGAAATGAAAGGTGGTAACACTGGGAGTGAAAGGAGAATCACATGTAAACGGAGTTAACAGAAGAAACAGCTGACCCTGGGAATCCTTGACAATGTTGTTTTTCTTTTTTTTTTTTAATTTTTTTTAACGTTTATTTATTTTTGAGACAGAGAGAGAAAGAGCATGAACAGGGGAGGGTCAGAGAGAAGGAGACACAGAATCTGAAACAGGCTCCAGGCTCTGAGCTGTCAGCACAGAGCCCGACGCGAGGCTCGAACTCACAGACCGTGAGATCATGACCTGAGCCGAAGTCGGCTGCTTAACCGACTGAGCCACCCAGGCGCCCCGACAGTGTTGTTTTTCAAGAGAGTCTAGATACGCAGTCAGAGGAACTTAGCGGTGAATTTATTAACATAAAACTAACAAACAAAACCTCACAGATATTTTATGACATTGAAAATATAAAAGATAAAATATCAGAAACTGATCCAAACCTGGAAAGGAGCATGACAATTTGCCACAGCATAGAAAGAATGGGTGTTCCATAGCAGAAGTTATGCTAAGAGAATAAGGCAAGCATTGGCCAAACTACTCTTAATACATTTTTTAATTTTTTTTATTCTTTATTTTTGGGAGAGAGACAGCGAGACAGAGTGCGAGTGGAGGAGGAACAGAGAGAGGGAGACAAAGAATCCGAAGCGGGATCCAGGCTCTGAGCTGTCAGCACAGAGCCCAAAGCAGGACTTGAACACATGAACTACAAGATCATGACCTGAGCCAAAGTCAGACGCTTTACAGACTGAGCCACCAGGTGCCCTGATACTTTTTTATTAAGAAATAAAACACTTTAGTTCACAATATTTTAATGTTTCAGTCATACTGTACTAATTATTAGTTTTACTAATTTTTCATTTATTCACACGGTGCAAAAGATTTTAATATTTTAACAAAATGTTTTAATACTATGGGACAATGTTAAATTTTTTCATTGATTAGTAAAATATCGTTGCATGTTCCACAAAGGAAAAAATCAAGAGTGAAAATGCAACTTACAGAATAGGAAAAAAATACTTGCAAATTACATATCTGATATATCTAGTATATATATACTCACCTAAATAGCAAAACAAACAGAAACCACCTCAATTTATAAATGGGATAAATACTGGGGAGCCTGGGTGGCTCAGTCAGTTAAGCACCCAACTCTTGATTTCAGCTCAGGTCGTGATCTCATGGTTTGTGGGATTGAGCCCCATGTCAGGCCCTGCACTGACATCACAGAGCCTAATTGGGATCTTCTCTCTCCCTCTTTCTCTGCCCCTCCCCACTCATGCTTTTCTCTCTCCCTCTCTCAAAATAAATAAATAAACATTTAAAAAAAGAAAAGAAATAAATGGGATAAGTACCTAAATTGGCATTTCTCAAAATAAGATATATGAAAAGGTGTTCAACATCACTAATCTTCAGGGAAATACAGATCAAAACTACAAGGAGATATTGCCTCACCCCTGTAAGAATGGCCATGACCAAAAAGACAATAGATGGTATTGATGAAAATGTGGGAAAAAAGGATCTCTTGTACGCTGTTGGTGGGAATGTAAATTCGTACAGCCATTATGGAAAATAGCATGGAGTCACCTCAAGAAAACTAAAAATAGAACAAGTCTATGATCCAGTAATTCCACTTCCAAATATATCTTCTAAAGGAAATGGTGATTGCCAGAAGTAGGAAGAAGGGAAAATAGGAGGATGTTGTTTGAATGGTGCAAAGTTTCAGTTATTCAAGATAAATTTAAGTTCTAGCAATCTAATTTACAGTATGATAACTACAGAAAACAAAACTATTACATACTTGAAATTTACTGAAAGTAGATCTTTTTTTTTTCTTTTTTAGTTTATTTATTTACTTTAAAGAGAGACAGAGAGTGGGAGTGGCAGAGAGAGAGCGAGAGAGAGAGAATCCCAAGCAGGCTCCCCACTGTCAGTGCACAGCCTGATGCTGGGCTCAAACTCACAAGCCAGGAGATGATGACCTGAGCCAAAATCAAGAGTTGGAGGCTTAACTGACTGAGCCATCCAGGCATCCCCTGAAAGTAAGTCTTAAGTATTCTCACCACATGCATATACCTACAGGAGCTGATGGATACGTTAACTAGCTTGATTGCGGTGATCATTCCACAACTTATACATATATTAAATCATCACTATGTTCACCTTAAATATAAAATTTCTATATGTCAGTTACACCTCAGCAAAGCTGAAATATAAAAAATCCAAAGATCTTTTTGCATAGTTTCAGTTTCCACAGCCATATTATGGCTCCACATTGCCAGGGAAAGTGAGGACAGCCTCCACTTGATTTTTGATGTATGTTCGCTTTATCTCCTTCTCAACTAAACTGTGAATCACTCAAGAATGATGATACTATTTTTATCATTATTTTTAATTGAGTAAAAATTCACATAACATAAAATTCACCCTTTTAGCTTTCAAAGTACACAATTAAGTACATCCTAATGTATTCACCATATTGCACAAACATCATCACTATCTGGTTCAAGAAAAATTATATTTCATTTCATCCATTTGTGTCATGTGTCAATACTTTAGTCCTTTTTATGGCTGAGCAATATTCCATTCCATGGATATGCCTTAAGTTGTTTATCCATTTAAGAAATGCTACGTATTGGGGTGCCTGGATGGCTCAATCGGTTAAGAATCTGGATCTTGGTTTTGGCTCAGGTCATGATCTCACAGTTCATGAGATTTTACTTTATTTTCTTGCTTAATTTACCTGGCTAGAACTTCCAGTAACTGTTGAATAGAACTGGCCAAAGTGGATATCTTTGTCTTGTTCCTGATCTTTGGGGGAAAACTTTTACTCTTTCCCTATTAAGTGTGACATTAGCTGTGTGTTTTTCATAAATTCCCTTTATGATGTTTAAGAAGTTCCTTTCTATACCTAGTTTGTTAAGTGTTTTCTATCATGAAGGGTGTTGGATTCTGTCAGGTGCTTTTTCTGCATCAATTTGGATGGCCACAAGATTGGGGCGCCTGGGAGGCTCAGTCGGTTAAGCGTCCAACTTCAGCTCAGGTCACGATCTCGCGGTCTGTGAGTTCGAGCCCCGCGTTGGGCTCTGGGCTGATGGCTCAAAGCCTGGAGCCTGCTTCCGATTCTGTGTCTCCCTCTCTCTCTGACCCTACCCTGTTCATGCTCTGTCTCTCTCTGTCTCAAAAATAAATAAACGTTAAAAAAAAAATTTAGATGGCCACAAGATTATTTTCCTTCATTTCTATTAATGTGGTGAATTATATTGATTGATGTTTGTACGTTGAGATATCCGTGCATTCCTGGGACAAGTCCCACTTGCTCATGTGTTATGATCCTTTTAACATGCCCTTATAAACTGTTTGCTAGTATTCTCTTGAGGATTTCTGCATCTCTATTCATAAGGGATATGGGTATGCAGTTTATTGTCTTGTTATGTCTTTGTCTGGCTTTGGTTTCAAATTAATGTTGACTTCATAGAGTTAAGAAGTATTTCTCCTTTCATTTTTTTTGTTTGTTTGTTTTTGGTTGTTGTTTTTAGTAATCTTTATACCCAACATAGAGCTCAAACCATGACCCTCGAGATCAAGAGTCACATGCTCTACCGAGTGAGCTATCCAACTACCCTTTCTTTTTGTTTTTGTTTTTGTTTTGGAAGAGTTTAATAAGGATTGATGTTAATTGTTCTCTAAACATTTAGTAGAATTCAAAAATGGTACATTTTTCAGTTTGTCTGTGTGTGTGTGTGTGTGTGTGTGTGTGTGTGCATATTTGTGTATCCCTCACTGTGCTTAGAAAGGCACTAAACATAGGGGAAAAAAATACATAATGTGTGGATAAATTTCAAGCCAAGAAGGAAAAGTTATTTTTATTATTTTTGACGAATATAATTTATTGTCAAATTGGCTTACATACAACACCCATTGCTCATCCCAACAATGGAGTGCCCTCCCCAATGCCTATCACCCATTTTCCCTAGCAGTGCTTTCAACAATAGCCAGATTATGGAAAGAGACTAAATGTCCATCAACTGATGAATGGGTAAGGAAAAGTTGTTTTTTAGAAAAAGGCAATTAATTTGAGCTAAAGGTACAAAACTTTTTATAGATATGTTTATTGTATATGAATACATTCACCTAACACCATCCCAGCCTGGCCCTGAAATGAATTTTCAAAAGGCTAGCACACAAGAGTGGTTCAAACACAGAATGAGCTCAAAAACAGAATGAGCTCTACTAAGTGGCTTGCAAGAAAACCTCGGAGGTATACACTCACCCACCTTTCAAGGAGAAACTATGTAAAAATCCATAAATGGATTAACGAGCAGAACTGTGGCTGAAGAAAACCAGATTAGCTCTGCCAAAGATGATAGCCGTATAATGCACCAAGAAAATATCCCACAATAGAAAAGAGAAATTATCTGCTGGTAAAAATTCATGATTCTGAAAGTAGACACCACTAGCCTAATTTAATAATTGTAGGATCCCTGATGGAAGGAAGAAGCAGGATGTGTTTGAATCTTTTTCAAAATTTAATTAAAACCAAAATGGCACTGATTTCTTTGCTCCTCCATGATTCAAACAGTTTCACAGTATACCAACAGACAAGCCACGGTCAGAGGTAATGACTCACCACATTTTCAGAAGGGGATTTTAAGAATCAAAGAAACACCGTTTAGAATTACAAGGAATAAAGTTCCACATGCAGCTTCCAGATCTGTCCTTGTCTGTGTATTCGCGGCAGGCTCCCGCAGCACTCACACCTCCGCAGTAGGCCTTACATGAGGGCTGGCTGGCTGCCTGCCTGCCTCACAGTGAGCCCTGGGCAAAGCGACAGTCACCAGGGTCTTCCCTTCTCCCTGGGAAGAGGAACATTCTCTCCGTGCCCAGGAGGGAAACTTACAAGATCTCCCCCAGACTTAAAGGGAAGCCGAGATTCTAACGAGTAATTCGGTCTGCTTGATATTTGGTGAGATATGACCCCCACTGTTAGATGTTTCTCTTTTTACTACCTGCTGGAAGAAAACAGGGCCACATGCTAATTGCAAAATCCCTTTTTAAAACTCTTCCGATTCACATGCTGCTCTTAGCCAACATCAGTCAAAATTTGATTTACCGGGTTTGCCAGAAAACAATCTGAAAGCTACTTTCTGCTTTGCAAGACATTTTACCTCACCCAAAAGAGGGGAGACAGAAGGAAAGTGGCAAGTGAAAATGGTTGTTAGGAGGAAAGCAAGGGCTTCACTAGATTGGATTCAGCTTGTCAAGCTACAGAATCAAGGATACATGGCTTATTTGCTGTGTGGATTTCTGAGGCCTGTATTGCATACATCTGACCTTTGCCTAAGGAAGTCAAGTTTATTGGTAGGCGATTCACTAGGAAAGGAGCCGGACAGGACACACGTAAATGACCTTTGGTGCCAGGTCTCTGATAAGTGCTAACTAAAATTTCAAGTTCTGCTCCAGAAAATGAAAGTTATTAATAAAAATCATTTTTATAAAAATTGCCATTGGATTTTGTATGTTTCTACTTGGGCTTACAGAATTTTTAACTCTTGAGTTAATTAAATGACTGAATGAATGAATAAAATAAGTAAATAAAATAGAGTATGCTGATTTGGAACTAAAATGGAATCATCCAAACGCTCTAAATTAGAGGAAAGGATAAACTATACCATGATCAGTTGGGTTGTTCAAAGCTAATCACTGCCTATTACTGATAAGAAAACCACGAGGTCCGAGAGTTTCTCATTTATTTAAATTACATAGTAATTTAAACTCTCTCAAAATTTTTCTTCTGAATTAGTTAAATCAACTGTCCGTCACATTCTTCCCAAAGTTTTTGCCAGTTAGTTTGTTAGGAAACCTTTTTTGGAAGTTTACATTCTCCTTTTCCCCGTTCATTGGCTATCTGTTCTTAGTCTTAAACTCCATTAAAATTTTGCTTGCTATTTGTCCATTTTACCCGCAGTACTACTTAAGGTGTATGGATCGCATGTGGATTTACATGTTACTAATTGACTGATGATGGATGACTTGCTGAGCCACGCAGGCAAGTTGTCACTTGATGATGGTGTATGTGTGCATAAGATATAGGTATGTATGCGTAAGACATAGGTATGTGCGTAAGATATAAGTATGTGTATAATATGCATAGGTATGTGCATAAGATATAGGTATGTATGCATAAGATATAGGTACGTGTGTAAGATATATAGGTATGTGCATAAGATATAGGTATGTATGCATAAGATATAGGTACGTGCGTAAGATCTATAGGTATGTGCATAAGATATAGGTATGTATGCATAAGATATAGGTACGTGCGTAAGATATATAGGTATGTGCATAAGATATAGGTATGTATGCATAAGATATAGGTACGTCCGTAAGATATATAGGTATGTGCATAAGATATAGGTATGTATACATAAGATATAGGTATGTGCGTAAGATATATAGGTATGTGCATAAGATATAGGTATGTATGCATAAGATATAGGTACGTGCGTAAGATCTATAGGTATGTGCATAAGATATAGGTATGTGCATAAGATATAGGTATGTATGCATAAGATATAGGTACGTGCGTAAGATCTATAGGTATGTGCATAAGATATAGGTATGTATGCATAAGATATAGGTACGTGCGTAAGATATATAGGTATGTGCATAAGATATAGGTATGTATGCATAAGATATAGGTACGTGCGTAAGATATATAGGTATGTGCATAAGATATAGGTATGTATGCATAAGATATAGGTACGGGCGTAAGATATATAGGTATGTGCATAAGATATAGGTATGTATGCATAAGATATAGGTACGGGCGTAAGATATATAGGTATGTGCATAAGATATAGGTATGTATGCATAAGATATAGGTACGTGCGTAAGATATATAGGTATGTGCATAAGATATAGGTATGTATGCATAAGATATAAGTACGTCCGTAAGATATATAGGTATGTGCATAAGATATAGGTATGTATACATAAGATATAGGTATGTGCGTAAGATATATAGGTATGTGCATAAGATATAGGTATGTATGCATAAGATATAGGTACGTGCGTAAGATATATAGGTATGTGCATAAGATATAGGTATGTGCATAAGATATAGGTATGTATGCATAAGATATAGGTACGTGCGTAAGATATATAGGTATGTGCATAAGATATAGGTATGTATGCATAAGATATAGGTACGTCCGTAAGATATATAGGTATGTGCATAAGATATAGGTATGTATACACAAGATATAGGTATGTGCGTAAGATATATAGGTATGTATGCATAAGATATAGGTACGTGCGTAAGATATATAGGTATGTGCATAAGATATAGGTATGTGCATAAGATATAGGTATGTATGCATAAGATATAGGTACGTGCGTAAGATCTATAGGTATGTGCATAAGATATAGGTATGTATGCATAAGATATAGGTACGTGCGTAAGATATATAGGTATGTGCATAAGATATAGGTATGTATGCATAAGATATAGGTACGTCCGTAAGATATATAGGTATGTGCATAAGATATAGGTATGTATACATAAGATATAGGTACGTGCGTAAGATATATAGGTATGTGCATAAGATATAGGTATGTATGCATAAGATATAGGTACGGGCGTAAGATATATAGGTATGTGCATAAGATATAGGTATGTGCATAAGATATAGGTATGTATGCATAAGATATAGGTACGTGCGTAAGATATATAGGTATGTGCATAAGATATAGGTATGTATGCATAAGATATAGGTACGGGCGTAAGATATATAGGTATGTGCATAAGATATAGGTATGTATGCATAAGATATAGGTACGTGCGTAAGATATATAGGTATGTGCATAAGATATAGGTATGTATGCATAAGATATAGGTACGTGCGTAAGATATATAGGTATGTGCATAAGATATAGGTATGTATGCATAAGATATAGGTACGTGCGTAAGATATATAGGTATGTGCATAAGATATAGGTATGTGCATAAGATATGGGTATGTGGATGTCTACCATGTGCCTGCCTTCCATAGCCACTATCAACCCATTGTTGTCATATTTGGTCATTATTTATACTTTATAGTTTTCATTTTCATGTACAGTGCCTAATTTGAACCTAGGTAATTCTCACCATTGTTTCAGCAATGCTGGAAATTCGATACACAGAATAGAAATAATAAATAATTTTACTTAACAACAGGTATCTCTTGGGCATGGATTCTTATGATTCCCAGATGAAATTCACATCTAACCTAGTATAACTCAATGGTTGAGACCAAAGTCTTTGGAATATGGTAGATCTGAGTTCAAATCTTGGTTTTCCACTTCCCATCCTCAGCTGGTTATTTAAACTGTTTTAGTTTCTGTCTCCTTATTTGGAATATGAGGAATATGCCTATCACCTGGGGTTATTGGAAACATTAACTGTGAAGTATGTGATGCATTTTAGTAAGTATTCATAAAGTTAGCTATAAATAATAATATAGTAACAATAGTAATGGCAATAGTAATGATAATATAAATGACATTGTTGTTTTGTTGCTATTATTTGCCCAGCCAACTGCCATACATTTATCTTTTGTATTCAGTGGGTTTAGTTTCACTCCTGTCTTCCTAAGGTGAAACACACACACACACACACACACACACACACACACACACATATTAATTATCCATATCTTTGTCTAAAAAAGTAAACAAGGTGGCCTGTATCTGTATGCCAAGATCAGGCTCCGTAGATGGGAGTGAAGGTCTTTGGGGGCTGAATAGTTTTTAATGTAGAAGAAAGCCATAGGACCTAGGAGAGTAGTTTAAATGGACGAGGCAGTAGGGAAGAGTGGATAGGGGAAAATAGCCAGGGAGGGTCACCTAATAAGAAATGTGCATCAGAGACCCATCACAGAAGGGACCTTGAACAGTTCCTAGGGCCTTTCACTAGCTCCTGCCTCACTACTCCTCTCCAAGGTCAGGGAGGGGTGATTCTTTCCCAGATTGTACTTGTTTGGTTTGGAGTGTTCACTCTTGTTTCTACCTCTCTTGCCGTGCTCCTCCCACAAACACTTACTCTGAAATCAGTCCAAGGTCAAAATACCAGAGATTCGAGGTCTGTGCCAATTAGGTATGTGGTAGGTACTCGGTTTCATATTGCTCCTTAGGTGGGCCCCCTTTGCAGGCACATCTGATTTCACACCCTCCCTCTAAGTCTCATGCTTGATGATTCTTCTTTGGGGATTCCAGCCTTTTCCCACTCCCAAGCCCAAAGCTGAGCTAATTCTCTCAACATGGTTAGTCCTCTAGAAGTTGTCTCTGTTCTCCTTGAACCCAAAGTTTATCCCCTAACTTTTGGTTAACTGGTTCTTCTTGAGGTGTAGTATAGTGATTCAAAGTCCACAGAGACTAGTGGTGGTCTGTCCAGCTCAAACCCGGCTCTGCAACTTTCTGGTCACGTACCTTGGAGAAGCTACTTAATCTCTTGATTCATCAGTCACCTTCTTATAAATAGGGGCAATAACAAAACCCAATCTTTTGGAGTTATTAGTTAATATTTGCGGGGTACTTAGAACAGAACATGGCACCAGTTAAGCTCCGTTCACATGTTTATTAAATTAAATATTAGGTAAATACTTAAACTAGGCTACATCTCTCATCTGCCACAGAAACTTCACGAGCTAGCTTGCCCTTCATCTGTGCTCCTCACACTTTCATTTGTTTGTTCGTCATCTACCAACAATTCAAATTAATAAAGAAAAAATCTGAATTCACAAAAATGTCACTTGCCGGATCATCTCAAATTCACTGACTGCCTCTAACATCAGCATACCCCTGGCCTTTACTTCTTAGATATTGACATGGTGAATAGCCATCTCTGTCCATTAAAGCCTTCCTGTTCCAGCCCATGAGGCCCAAACTCTCTCTTTGGTTTTCTCAGAGACTCTGGATTTCGGGATGTCCTTCATTGAGAGGACAATGAAAGTGGAAGATAGCTTCAGGGGATGCTTTTAGGGTTTGAATGGACATTAGAGGAAAAGCTGGTTACCAGATTGACTTCCCCCACCTCTCCAGTGGTTTTATCAGGCTTGTCCAGCAGTCAGAGATGCACAAGAAGAAAGATGCACAAGGAGAAAGGCTCCCCTTCTTACTACCCAATAAACTCATTCTTTGTCATTTTTTTCCCTAAATTATTCTGACTACAATTTTACAATAGTGCAAGTAGCTTTATAAACGGGAAGCCATTTCCCCCCCTCAGGTAGAGTGGAAATTTACACAGATCAGCAGTCAATGAGGTGGAGGGAACCAAGAAATGATCAGTAAGCTGCTTCTTTCTCATACATACCTGCTTACTCGGTGAAAGTAGAAAACCTCTTTTACCCCTTTTGATGACAAAATCATGGCTGCCACTTCTCTACACATTCCCCTTGTGGTCAGGCCTTCAATGTACAAATGAGGTGAAAGAAATCAACCTCGTGATTTAGACAAAATTGAAGTTAATGGCCTCAGTTCTCTGCTTCTCTTGGGCAATAGAGAATGACACCACATGTTGGAGAGGAGAGAGGATATGTAAAATCAAAGATGCAAATCTGGATACTACATTCTAATCTCCTTCTGAGCCAAGACAGGGTTTCGATGTGAATATTGAACATGCATAGGTCCCTAGGGAACACTTAAGTGCCTTTCTTTATTGTCCCCCCGTGTCTGCATGGTGCCCTGTACAGAGCAGATGCTCCATAACATATCAGTATTGGTTTATTTGGTGCATAAATGGCAGTAATGATGTGCGGTCTTTACTTGAAATGCCATGGAAGCTCTGTTAATAGTTACACTGCTAACATTTTTCCCAGTGATACCAAATGAAATGGCAAAATGAGGAGATGTGTGTTGATGAATGAACTCAAGTATGTGTGAGCACAGAGCCATGGACCTGTAGTGATATTGAAGTAGCTTAAGGGGACAATTGAATGCATAGGACCACCCCAAATTTTCTATTCATACAGGTAATATTTTAACATCAACTTTTTCCAGTGTAATATAAATGGAAAAACTCAAAAAATATTAACATAAAAACATATCTGAAGTAAACCAGGCAGCACATATAAACAGTAAAACTTTTATTTACATCTGCCTAATGAATGAGCCTAGCTTCATGAGTTGATCTATCCAGTTTCCATGTTTCTCTTTCCACCCATCAGTTTCTATCAATATTTTTCAAACAAAGGCAGTAGGGCTTTACTATTGGATGAATTAACATGGGACTGTTTAATCTTTTTTCACTATATCCTTACTTCCAAATCCCAGGTTCAGACCTAGTTGGCTTGAAAATCTGATTTTTCCATTATCACTTTTCTAAGACTGTCAAAATTTGTTGATGAGCCTGTGACAGATACCTCATTTATATAGGTAAAGTAGACTTAATAGGTTATTATACTAAAAATCAGGGATTGAAGTATTTCCTGCTATTATTCCTAATCTGTCATGTTAATATGGCATATTAAACGCCATAAATAATGATTGCATATAATAAATAAACAATAAATAACTTGCATATCAACGTGACACATGTGTAATAATTGAGATATGAGACTGCTTACTAAAAGTGATGCCAGAGTAGGGGTGCCGGGGTGGCTCAGTTGGTTAAGCAACCAACTCTTGATCTCAGTTCAGATCATGATCTCATGGTTCACTGACAGTGCAGAGCCTGCTTGGGATTCTCTGTTTCCCCCTCTCTCTCTGCCCCTTCCCCCCCCTCTTTTTTTCTCTCTCTCAAAATAAACAAACAAATATTTTTATTTATTTTTTTTCAGTATATGAAGTTTATTGTCAAATTGGTTTCTATACAACACCCAGTGCTCATCCCAAAAGGTGCCCTCCTCAATACCCATCACCCACCCTCCCCTCCCTCCCACCCCCCATCAACCCTCAGTTTGTTTTCAGTTTTTAAGAGTCTCTTATGCTTTGGCTCTCTTCCATTCTAACCTCTTTTTTTTTAACAAACATTTTTAAAAAATGAGAAATAAAAATAAAAGTGATGCTGGAATAGTAACAAAGCTTGTTAATACTAATAATTGTTTCAACAATAATAACTCCAAATAAAAGTTTATATGTGTTTTTTTAATAAAAATTAGTTTTCATAAAATTAAGTCTATAACTAGAATAGTTTGATATACATAGATAGCGATTTTATTAATGTCAAGATATATCATATTTTGAAATGTACCCATAAATAAGTTTTCTAGACATTTTCTACACACTTAGATAGTATATGTTGACTATTATCATGTGTAACACAGCATTCATCCTATTATAAGGCAATAAAACCACCTTTTGCTAATTAACCAAAGATCTAACACTACAAATGCCACTCAGAAAAGCTAACTGAAAAATATTGTTAGCCACACCAGGGTTTCCACTACTGGCTATGTTTAGCACAAGGCAGTACAAGGATGCCCCTACTAAGAAAAATTAAAATAGTCAGATAAAGCATAAATCATAAGTTTGAAGGCATCACAAAGCTCCTGAGACAACCAGGAATTGAGAAGACAAGGTGTCGGAGAGAAGGAAACCAGGAAAACATGAGCCTACTTCTTACACTGGTTTTCAACGTGGGCATTTGCTGATTCTTGGCATCGGGTGAAAGGTGAAAATCTGAGTATAGGAGCTGGGCCAGAAGGCACAAAAGGCCAGCCGAGTGCTGTCAGTCTCAGAATAATGGAGAGACAAAAATTGGAATTCAAGGTGTCCAAGGAAGCCTGGAAATGAGAGGCCAAGATCCTGGAGAAACAGGACGAGTAAAGAAGTGACTTTTCTTCAAGGCCTTTACCGAATACTACAGCAGCGTGGCAGGAGGTTAAGAAGCTAAACCAAGACATTCTGAAAAATCAGAGTGGAATTTTCAAAAGTTTTGCAGAACTTTGGAAAGAAACATATTGTTTCAGAACCCACCAAGGAGTTAAGGACCACTGTAGTAAACACCTCGTAATCTCTGGAGGCAAGGTTGGAAAGAGTCATACCAATACTGCAGCGTGACCGAAGGCAACTCCACTCTTGATGGACAAAGATAAAAGTTCCCCTTGTGTTACACAAGTTTTGACATATTATGTATTTTTAAATTTTTATGTTCTATAAGACTTTTTCATAGGGATAATTAGGCAGTGGATTTGAGTCTTCACTAAAATATGCATTTATATAAAATGCAAATACATAAAAACATATATAAATAGTTCTACTATATAAATATGTAAGCAAATATATATTCCATGGTATTTAGCATATTAATATATAACAAACACGTGGATATGAATATTATGTTTTATAAATGCATTTATGGTGGTTACCAAAGGAAAGGCTGAAATCACTTGTCTGAATATTTATATTAAAAAGTAGAAAAGGATGCACCACATTAAATCCAAAGAAAATGAAAGCAATAAAAAAGTGATAAAGCCACAGCAAGATTGATAAAATAAAAGAGACAGAAGAAATACATTACCAATATCAGAAATGAAAGAGAACACCACAACAACCCTATGGATATTTTAAACATTTTAAAGACAAAATATTGTGAACACTTTTGTGCCAATAAGTTTGAAAATTTTGATTAAATTGGCAGATTCCTGGAAAAACACAATTAAAAAAACTAACACAAGAAGAAATGGCAAGTCTGAATAGTCCTTTGTCTACAAATGGAGTTGAGGCTGCCATTAATTAATATACTTGCCAAATGGAAATATCCAGGCTAAGTAGTCTTTATCTGTGAGTTCTTTCAAACCTGTAAAAAGAAATAAGGAAGAATTTTTATATAAACAGTTGTAGATAATAGAAAATGAATAAACACCACCCAGTTCATTTAATAATAATTATACCAGAAATAAAAAGTCAGCAAGAGATTATGTCAAAGATCTCCAATGAATTTTACATAATAACAGTCAAGTTTATTAATGACCTATTGCAAATACCTCTGACTGTAGGCTTTGGTCATCACTGGTTTTTTTTTGTTGTTGTTTGTTTGTTTGTTTTGTTTTGTTTTCCAAATGACATGCAGTGATGCTTAACATGGGCATAGTACATAGCAACTTCTACTGTGAATATCATTTTCTTCAACAGAGTTCTTCAATTAGATGGATAATCAATGTCTCACATCCATATGACTGGTTTATTCTTCCCAGAATAGAACGACAGGCCCCAAATACAGCCACAGTATAAAAGGCCTCTGACCCCTTCTCCCATGCCTGGAAAAGTTGGTGGCGAATAGAACCATGTATTACATGTACTTAGATTCCTCTTCAGCAATGAACACAGTATTTTTAATATGCTAGATGCTCAGCAAATTTTCATTGATCTGTTGGGAAAAACACACACACACACACACACAGTATGCAATTTTTTGCTTGAACCATAATAAAATCATCCAAGTTTTTATGCTTGCTTTTCACCGTGTCTGGAAAGAGAATCCAAGTTGGATGTCCCAGGACTGTCATTATCTATGAGGGTCATGGTTAGAGAGGAGAAAAGATTATAAAAGTCTTATGAATTCCAGAAAGTACATAACACATCATGGAGAGCTCAAATTTGAATCCCTCTTCTCTGGGAAATGCCTGCTGGCTAACGCTTTGGTTTGAGGGCTCCAGTTCTCAGAAAAAGATAAACTAGAAAAATCAGTGATTTGAGAGAACGATAGGATATTCATCTCCCCCAGATTCAGAAGCCACATTTTATTCATAAGAGAATTTCTCACAACACTTCTGTGGTAGTCATGTACACAAGTTGGTTGGGAGAAAGTATTAGGCCCTTCTGTGGCGAAACAAATCATGAGAGCAAGTTTTAAATTTCCAACAGGCAGATAACTTTACTATCACAGTGTTGTCAACTAAAGTGGTTTGTGGTGGGAAGGAAACATCAAATAAATGAAGAGAAGACAGACATACAAGGAGGCAAAGTACGGAGTGCTAAAGCTACAGCTTGTACCAATGTTTCCCAATTTTCCATTTTCCTGTTAATAGTGTATAATCCATGGTGGACAATAAGCCATCCAAAAGATGTATTGTATATACTTAATAAATACATAGGTTCATTTTGATTCACCCCTAAACTTCAAGGAATATATATCACCATGAAATCCTTTAATAAAAGTGACACATAAATTAAAACAAATGGCTTGATGTTGTTAAAAAAAATTGAAGCTTTTCACCTTTACTTTTAACGAGGGACTCAAGTTTTGCTCTCCCCTGAAGTTAAATACAATGGTGTGTTGTATGAAATGTTTGGCACCTTTCTCTGCAGCTCTGAAGCAGTCCAAATGTAATTTGAGCTAATTCATGAAATGCGCTTTGCAAAAGGATATTTATTGCCTGCAAGATAAGTAGTCAAAATATATCAGATTTATTGATGTCTGGGGAAAATGACATTATGGTCGCTTAGAGTGAACATAGGAGCAAAATGAGGATTCAGGGAAGTGAAAGCAGACCTCCCATACGTGCCTTAAGAAAAACAACAACAAACAGAGAAAGCTCAGGAAAGAAGAACCTGCATACAGTGCAGCTATTTTAGAAGGAGGTGTTTAACATTGATTGCAATATAGATCTGAACGCGGGTGGTACAGAAACCTTTTCTATAGAAATGGGCTTATTAATAACACAAGGACATGCAGTGTCAGGAGATTTGCTTTATTTCAGTTCCCTTGTTTATTAGAAAGGAACAGAAAAACAATGTGTGAAGAATTTATGAGTAATAGGCTCTTGAACGTGTTTTCGAAGCATTGCAGAATACAGAAAGAGATCATACTCAGTTCTCAGAGAAGATCAGAACGAAGGGGCCACCCTGAACCTGTAAGAAATGCTTCATCGTAACACAAGTCCCACTGAATTATCAGTCTGGAGAAAAGGATGATAATTTTGGCACCGAGTGGTGAAGTAAGGGTGTGTGTACGTGATATGGAACAACGAAAGCTCTCTTCTTAAGACAGAAAGGCCCTCTTGACTCATGGTAAGTGAAGTGGGCCATCAAGATAACAAAAGATGGTGGCATGAACCTGTAAGTTCTAAAGTTGTGAAAAAACAAATTGTGTGGATCCTGCGAACAAACGGTGAAAAAAAAATCACCAGATAAAGCCTAGCATCGCAAAGTGAAATATCTATACTTTTTGTCCCACGTTAAACAAAATAGACTAATCAGAGTAATGAACAGGTTAGTCTTCTGGTCCCAAAGGAAATCATATTCTGTATCAGTAATTTAGCAGAGTACATATATCCAAATCAGAAATGAGATGAAAATAAATTCATCACTTCCTGCTTTTAAAAAGTTTGATTCAAATCTTGATGACTTTGACCTCACTAATTGTACTAATGTGTTTTTTAAATATTTGATCCCTTCCCCTTTCTTACTACATCTGTCACCTTATGAATGCTTATCTCTTTCCGACACTGTGTCAGAAACCTGAGATGGCATTCTCGGTTCCAACCCATGTCCTTTCTATCAGAATGAAAACTTCAGTCAACAAAGGTTTGTAAAATGTTAAAGCTAATACAATTTGGGGAGGTAACGAATTTCTGCTGCATCATTTAACCAATGTGAGAACCGAGGCACCGAGAGTTTGAGTGGTTAAGTGATGTTCCGGCTGTGGGAGACACTCCTGCATGGGTCTCTTGAGGTCCCATACATCTTGCTGGGTATGCTGAGAATGCAAAACTCTGACCACCCTACCAGGGCTATCACACAGGACCATGTTTGCTGTGAGAAGCCTTAAGGGATATTACAACATTTCCCCCTCAGGACAAAGCGGGACTGCTTCCTGCTTGCTACAAAGTTGTAAGTTCGCTAAGCCTCAGGTTCCTCTCCTGTAATACAACCTGCTGCATGGCAGAGACATATCCAGACCCTCCTCAGCACCTCATGTAACTTGAGGGTAAGGGAGAACTGATGCAGATATACTGATACTTTTGCTTTTTGTTGTGTTGTGAATATTAAAGTCCTTTGTCTCTGACCCATGAGTCTCATGTCTTCTTGCAAGTATTCATGAAATTATAGGGTAAAATCAAACCCAGGACTGACAACCAGCAGTGGGAGAGAAGAAAAAGGAACCATCATCTTCTGACTTCTGACTCTCTTCTTGTCCTTTAGAAACATTGCTATTTGCCTTTAGAAACATTAGTATTTGAAGGCTATAAAGGAAAGAAACTATTTAAAGAAAATTGTTGCCTAAATGATTTTATAAAGAATTAAGGTGAAAACCCCCATTGAGAAAATGGTGGTCTCTTGAGTAGGGGCCAGTCTTCACTAAATAGTAGCTTAGTTTCCATTACTCCATCTTCCACAAAAAGGAATGTATTTAATGTCTAATTTACTCTTAATTTTATTCTTAATGTCTTATTTACTCTTAATATATTTAATGTCTTAATTTACTCTTACTTTTAATTTAAATTCACTCTTAATATTTCTATTTGGATTACTTTCCAATGTGCTTCTCTGTTTCCATAACATCTATAGCATCCAGTACTTAATCTATGAACATTTTTTAAGTGTTTATTTTTGAGAGAGAGAGTGAGTGAACATGAGTTGGGGAGGAGCAGAGAGAGAGGGAGACATAGAATCCGAAGCAGGCTCTAGGCTCTGAGCTGTCAGCACAGACCCCAATATGGGACTAGAACCCATGAACTGTGAGATCAAGACCTGAGCCAAAGTCAGACACTTAAATGACTGAGCCAGCCAGTCACCCCGTATGAATATTTTTAATATTATTATTTAAGTTCCCTTTCAGATTTCTCTATTACCTGTAGTCCCAAGAGTATGCATTTTCTTATGGGTTGCATATGGTTTTTAGTTTTCATTTGGATTTTAGTTTTAGTTTATAGTTTTTGTTTCTTGGCCATGTTACCAAATGTATTCACCTATTCTCACAATTGGCTGAAAGTTTTAATTTCTCACAGAGGACTCTGTTTCTGTCTATGTATAATGGTGGATATTGGTTTCCCAGAGACTTCTGCATACATTAGATTTGGTGTTTTGATCCCAGTTAAGAGAGAAAATAGCCCTTCCTTGTTATATAGAGTGGCTTAAACCCCAATATCCATTGATATTTAAACCCAAACACCTAAGAAAAAACACCCAACCTGACACATTTGAAATAACCCAACCTATGGCTCACTTCTCAGACTCTGGATTTCTTTTTCATTTCTAGCAACTGAAGATTTATTTCTCTTTCATGTTTTTGAACCCAGGCAACTTTTCCCCCTCCTCCTTCCCCTTCCCCTTCCCCTCCTCCTTCCCCTTCCCCTTCCCCTTCTTCTTCTCCTTCTTCTTCCTCTTCTTCAACCAGGCCCTATATTATCCAAAATTCCTATTTATCCTATCTGGGGTTAAAAACCTATCCTCCCAAGTCAACTTTGTCTACTATGAGGCAAAAGGAAGCAACAACACTACTATCTCTTTTTCTTAAACATCAAAACATCAATGTGGTTTTCACTTATAAAATCTGTTCATGAGGCACCTGGGTGGCTCAGTCAGTTGAGTGCCCAACTCTTGATTTTGACTCTGGTCGCTATTCCAGGGTCATGGGACTAAGCCCCACATTTGGCTCCAAGCTGAGTGTGGTGCCTGCTTGAGATTCTCTCTCTCTCCCTCTGATCCTCTCCCCTACTCTCTTTCTTTCTAAAATATTTTTTTTGAAAGTCAGTCCATGCAACAAAGTAAGAATTTATTCTCTTTTTTAAATATTTATTTACTTATTTTGAGAGAGAGAGAGAGAGAGAGAAAGCACACAAGCTGGGAAGGGGCACAGAGAGAGGGAGAGAGAAAATCCCCTGATGCAAGGCTCAATTCCATCTTACAGAACCCTGAGATCATGACCTGAGCTGAAATCAAGAAGCGGATGCTTAACCGACTGAGCCACCCAGGTGCCTAGTAAGTCAGAATATATTCTAACAACAAGGTCTCAATAGCAAACATTTTCATGGACCACATTCTTAGGCAGATGATTGGTACATAATTTTAGAAGTTGGATTACATGAATAGTAAAGTTATCAGATGGAACCAATGGTAATTCTCACAGAGAGAAAAGTCCTACTCATTCAAAGGAAAAAAAACAAGGTATTCAAGAAGGTATGAAATAATAGTAGAATATTAGATGAACAGCACATTAAGTATTCGGTGGCAGCGATGTTTGGGGTTAGTTTCTGTGTGTGTGGGGGGGGTGGATTTTGTTTTGTTTTGACTTTTGTTTTTAAGGCTTGTTTGGTTTTTTGAATCAACACCCTTTTTCCTGGATTGTTTTTCCATAGTCAGTCTTGGTTCACTGAGATTTTTTTCATTAGAACAAGTAATAGTTTTCCACTTCATTTTTTTTCTTTCAGACCAAGACTAAAATTGGACTGCAGATCAAAGACCATGGCAAAAAATTCCTGACATTGGAAACTGTCTTCCCAGGCATCTATGTGCCTCGTCCCCTTCTACACATTCCATATAAAGAGATTGTTTCATTTTCCACCTGGCAACGCTTAAATTGTTTTATTTTTCTTCATTAAAACCTCCACGCCTCTTCATTTAACTCATGTTTTAGTATCTTGATTCAGCAGGATCATAAAAACTTTTATTTTTGTTGTCGCTGCTTCTTTTTGCCGCAGGGAGAAGTAAAAAAGAAACAAGTTAAAGGATATACAGTCAACCCTTCTTTAAAAATATATAACTAGATTTCTAAAGGAATGAAAAAGTATGGTACCAGTGGGAAAGCATTGCAGTCAAATCTGTATTTAACTTGAAATAACATAACTTTTTGTGGGCGTGTTTGACACTCCCTCTTACCTGCTGCAACCCCTGTGAGTCCTCAGTAAATATTAATTATGGATAATTGACAATTCCTTTCTTTGAATGGAAGCTGCAGAAACAATCTTCAAGTTTTCATTTCATGCTGGGGCTGCAGAGGGCAGCCGTCAAGAAAGGTCTTTTCTCTCTGTCTGGGAATGTAAACATGACCTTCCTAGGAGAAATGAAGGTGCATTTTTCTGGGTCCTCAAAAGAGAGTCCAATTTCTACACAGAATCAAAACCTAAAACAAACCAACAAGAAAACCTATTTTGTCTCTTTTTCTTTTAAGAAAAAGAATGAAGCCATATTCTGACCAACCTTTTTTTAAAGTTTATTTATTTATTTTGAGAGAGAGAGAGAGAGAACGAGCGCAGGGTAGGAGCAGAGAGAGAGAGAGAGAGAGAGAGAGAGAGAGAGAATCCCAAGAAGGCTCCTCATTGTCAGTGTGGAGCCCAGTGCAGGGCTCAAATCCACAAACCGTGAGATCATGACGTGAGCCAAAGTCAAAAGCCAGTCGCTTAACCTACTGAGCCACCAAGGCACCCCTCTGACCAACCATTTTATGTTCAAAGTATATTTTCTATTGTAGAGTTCTTCTGGTGCAAATGCCTTTTATTGACCATCCTGTAAATGGCTTAAGTAGTTACAGTCCCCTAATTAGGAGAATATAGTGGCCATGACAAATGCCACCAGAGTGCTTTAGTCTGCTGCCTTCCAATTCTACCTGGTCAGTCTGGTACATTTACTGTAAATCTAAGTGCTTAGTGATCAGCAACTAACATGAACTCATTGTTTCTGCTCACTTAAGGAATTTATTTTGTAATAGGCTTGAATGCATTTTAAAATTTGACACAAACACAGACATACATACATGTGTCTGTACGCATATATGGACAATGAAATCTATATAACACTGTATGAATTATATACCTATAATATATACTACACACTTTTGTGATGCTATATATACAGTGCTTTTATAATCTGTCCAAACAGATTCAATTTGATTTAGCTCTAGAATAGGGAGAAAATGATAGACTACATTTCCACTATGATTTTTTTCTAGCAATGAGTAGTTTCACAGAAATACTTAAATCTTGACTGTTTTTGAAGATTTCATTTATTGAAAGTTTTTAAGAATATAACTATTTTCTTAAGCAAGGTTCACCTTTGTTTTCTTCATCACAAACTGCACACCTACTTACAACTTCTCTTCTCTAGGTATCAACTATGTAATGTTGAACATAAGCATCGCTTTTATGTGAACTGATCATTCCAAATGGAAATTTGGGCTTAGAATCCAAAACTTTTGCTATGAAGTTAGGTCATTCCATGCAGCCTGTTCAATTGTACCTACTCACATTTGCCCAGGTCACACACTTCCAATAAATAACATGAGCTAATACTCCCCAGACTTTGCTGGTCTGCATTCTACAAAAACTCATCCTTCAGATGGGCTTTCCCTTTACCTGTTCATCACCCCAGCTCAGGAGAACATGGCCAACTAACAAGCTTTACCCCCACCCGAACATAATACGAGTAAGGATTAACCCCTGCAAAGAGCTTACCTAGGGGCCGGCAGTGTTCTAAAGAGTGTACACATTTAATCTCCTGTAAACCTCATAGCAATCTTGTGAAGCTGGTACTGTTATTTTTCTAAGATTTAGAGATGAAGAAATTGAGGCACAGTGATGCTAACTTGTTGACGAGTACACAGCTTATTAGGGGCAAAGCCAGTTTAGAAGAAAATTGCATCGGGGTGCCTGGGTGGCTCAGCTGATTAAGCATTTGACTTTAGCTCAGGTCATGATCTCACGGTTGGTGAGTTCCAAGCCCACATCAGGCTCTCCACTGTCAGTGTGGAGCCTGCTTCAGACCCTCTATTTCCCTCTCTCTCTGCCCCTCCCCCATGGACTCTCTCTCCCTCCCTCCCTCTCTCTCTCTGTCTCAAAAATAATTATTAAAAAAAAACTACATTTGAATTTTTCCATCTTAAGACATGTGGGATTGTAGGAGGGTAGTGTGTGACTGCATTTCATGTATTACATGCCCAACCTGGCCAGAGCCGGGTGCAGTTATATGAATAGTCTAGAGTAAGAAAGTGTTGGATCAGGAATCAGCCAACCTGGATTTCCAGCACTGCTTCTGGCCTCACCCCTAGCCAGCGTTTGACCTTGAACAAGTCACTTCACTCCTGGGCCCAAACTCCCACTTTGCAAAATGAGAGATTAGACGTTCTCTAAGGTCCTTTTCAACCTCAAAACTTACGTCTTCATGATTAAAGCTGAATGAAATGTCACATTGATCTAATGACTTGTGAGTGGGTTAGTCATATTAATGTTAAAAATACTAAAATGAATATATCTGCTTTCTAAATAGAGATTGAGCCATAATTTCTTCAATCGAACAGGACGAAAAATAAAGATATTGGCTTGTAAAGCTGCAAGTTTTTCATGGTGTGGTTGTTTGTTTTTGTTTTTGTTTTTGTTTTTTTAACCAGGACTAGTAGAGGTGCATTCATTTACTCATTCATTCAGTAAAGTAGTAATTATTGATTTCAAATCATGCACTTACGTGCCAGGCACTGTTCTAAGCACAGAAGTATAATGGATGAGTAAGATAAATGTTATTTCTGACCTCAGGAAGTTTATATATAAGTACATGCACACACACACATAAATATATATAAAACATGCATATAAATATATGTTTGTGTGTTATGTAAACACTGACATACAATATAGATTGAGAAGAAGACTTTTTATAGAACTGACTTGTTTTAAGAAATTGGAATATAATGACAATATTATACTGTGCCTTTAAAAATTTGTTCGGAGACGGTCTCCAGGGTGGCTCAGTCAGTTGAGCATCTGACTCTTGGTTTCAGCTCAGGTCATGGTCTCACAGTTCGTGAGTTCAAAGCCCACATTGGGCTCTGTCCTGACAGCGAGGAGCCTGCTTAGGATTCTCTCTCTCTCCGTCTCTCTGCCCTACCCCGACTCACATGCTCTCTCTCTCTCTCTCTCTCTCTCTCTCAAAACAAATAAACTTAAAAAAAAACGGGCACAACAAAACTTTTGGAGGTGGATACGTCTTTTATCTTGATTGTGGTGATGGCTTCATGGATGTATACATATGTCCAAACACATTAAATGGTATACGTTAAATATGTGCATTTTTGTATATCCATTATACCTCAGTAAAGTTGTTTTGAAAAATTATAAATTAAATAACTAAAATTTAAAAGAAGCGGAATAGAGTTGTGAATGTCTGCTCAGCAATTTTATCAAAATGAAATTTTATGATCAGGTTGACTACATAAAGTGCTTTTCTTTTCTTTCTTTTTTAAATTAAATTTATTTATTTATTTTTGGGAGACAGAGAGATCACAAGCAGTGAAGGGGCAGAGAAAGAGAGAGACACAGAATCCGAAGCAGGCTCCAGGCTCTGAGCCCTGAGCTGTCAGCACAGAGCCCGACACGGATCTTGAACTCACGAACTGTGAGATCATGACCTGAGCCAAAGTTGGACGCTTAACTGACTGAGCCACCTAAGTACCCCCACACAGTACTAGTCTAACTGTAGTTAAGCATAACGTTTCTGAAGTTTGTTTGAAGGAGAGACCTACCTCCACATGTGTTGAGTTAACCCCTGTCATCCTAGCTAAGGTAACATGTGACGGCTATTAGAGCCTGTCTCTTGAGGTTATTGTGATTGAGGAAAATAATCAGTACTTCTTCACCTCTCATAGGCTCTAGAAGATAATAAGCTGTCAGTAATTATTAGATATTTTTATTTATGCTGGAAGATTCCATATTTGTAAGAGTGTTCTTTAAAAAAGCATGATTCACCTCATTTACTGAGTTTCTAGAATAATTCCAAATCACAGTTTATGAGAATCAGCAAATGTCCTTGGATAGTTTATTAGACACTATGCCAATTTCTCAAACTAGAGCATACATGATAATCTTCTAGAAGACTTATTAAAATATGATTCTGATTCAGTAAATCTGGTGTGTGGCCAAGAATGTGCATTTGTGACAAGTTCTCAAGGGATGCTCATGCTGCTGGTCCGGGGACCACACACGGTACCATATGCCCTGCACAGTTGAAGATCTTTGTGTACCATAAAATATTTGATTCTCAAAGTCACTCCGCAGGGCAGGCATTGACGTACCCGGTTATGGTAGTAAAAGTGAAACCTGAAGACATAAAATACGGATCAAGTTTTCAGAGTTTCCCAGGAGCAGACCTGGGTTTGAACCCCAGTTTGCCTGGCCTACATAGAGCCTACTATGGCACGTGCTATGAATTAAGCCACATTCTGTCCTGAGCTTCAGTGACAAATCTAGGCCAGTATTGGGCCCCAGTGAACCACCTGCAGGATGGTGCTATTTATTTGAGTTTGCAGATCAAAAGGAAACTGAAAGTCGGAGCCTCTCCGTCATGATTAGATGCGCTGTCTAAAACCAAAAAATCAAAAGAAAGACCCATGGAGCATGTAAAAAGATAGTCACTGAGCATTCAATTTTGTTTGTTTCTGATGTAAAATTTTAGTTGAGTCTTCAAAAATATTTCTCCATAGAGGGGCACATAATGAATCATTTTGAGGTTAAAACACACTCCTATCCCATTTTTCTGAAATACGGTTTTAATTGAAATGCAACAATAACTAGAGAGATTTGAGTCCAGGCTTGATTGTTCATGACACCTGAGTGCACGTAAAGACCTTCTGGTACATCCCGCAGCATTATTAAAATAGAACAGAATACACCTCCGGTGGAATTCCTGAAATAGGCAATCTTGCCGTTTCATTTTAATAGAAATGCATTTTTTCACATCTTGCTTTGTTTTTCAAGTATATGTAAAATGGAAGATGTTGAGCCTAATATCAAAAAAGAAGAGAGAAGACAAGGTCCCTTTCTTGAGGTTGCAGCCCTGAAACCCAGCTTAGCACATGGGTGGCAACTCACAAGGCTAGTGCAGGCGTCCCTATAAAGAAGGCTTTCCCCAGAGATGGATCCTTATTTGCACGTATCATTTACAGCTTTGCCATGTGGCTTCGAATGGAAATGGAACTCAGCGGGGGGGCATAATTAATTGAATCAACTCAGGTCCTTTGACGACAAACATACAAGTGGAAACTACCTAGGTTTTCAGAGCTCCAGCTCTTACATTAATTCCACTCATGAGAAAGACATTCTGACATCCCCCAAACGTGTGACCCAATTCCAGTGAATGAACACGTCAGGACCAGAGACAAACTGTGTATATAACATCTTTTATAGATTTCCTGGATTTTCTTAGCGGATATTTTCCTTGTTTCCTCATTTCCACATATGCTCCCCCTAGATCAGCGATCTCCCTGTTGTTATAAAAGGCAAAGCGATACCATAAAACTCACCAAGCCAAACTGCAAAAGAGAATTGTTATCTTTCAGCCCAATCTATTCCAAAAATGTATCTCCTATTATAATGAGCTCATCAATCAGCCTGTTGTTTTTGTTTTTGTTTTGAATTTTGTTTCCCCAATGCAGCTTACTATTTAGCTTGCACCAAACCTTTAGTTTTCCATCAAGCGGAAGGTATACAGTTAGATAAATGAGCCCCGTTTAGAGAACCACAGAAGAGATCCCTGTCACTGGAGGAAATGGGGCAAAATAAAAGGAAATATGGGGAATGTTTTAAACTTTCTCATGTTAATTTTAGGGATAGCAAAAGCCACCAAAAATGCAAAAGTACAGAGGACACTGGGCTTAGAAGCGATGCTGAGTTGAAACAGTGAGGATATGGGCCCCTAGATTTTAGCTGGAACCCCTGGGAGCCCTCAGTGAGGCAAGATTTCTGGAGGAAAGAAAGACATGCGTGATACATGCACTCGGCCGATAGTTGGTACACACTGTGATTGTAATAGCGTTACAGTAATACGGGAAGTGTTAGCTCAGGCCTTGTGAGCTCAAATCCAGTAACAGGCACCTACCCCATCATGTAGAAACAATGTAGGAGTGCCACTGTCATCGTGGTGGAAAAGTAATCATTTATTATGAGCCAACTGCTTCATGCATATTAGCTCACTTACACAAGTCATTGAGAGCCTCCACTTGGAGACGTGAACACAGATTCTGAACAGTCGAAGTCACACAGCTAGTAAGTAATGGAGCTGGAATTCTCTCCTTCCTCTCCCACAAAAGACACCTAAGACACAGGTCTTGCTAGCTGAAACCTCCACCAATATTTATTAAAGACTTATTGGGCTGTGTGTTTTCAATAAAGCACCTTTCCCATGAGGATGACGTAGAAGGGAAGGTCAAGGAAGACTCCACAAGGAAGGTCACATTTTTGTTGGGTCTTAAAAAGAATGAAATTTACCTTGGGCTGGTGTGTCTTCAGCCCAAGAGGACACAAGGAGGCATATGGATGTGAGCAGCTTGGGTGAATGCAAGATGCAGACTGGGAGAGCGAGGGAAAGAGGGGAAGCTGGACATACTGGCCAAGAGCCAATCTTTGACAAGTTGAGAAGAGCTTTGAGTAGCTTGCTGAAGTGTTGGACTTTGGAGAGTAGGCAGAGCTGAAGATGAGGAAAGGTGAAGAGTTACAATTACACTTCTTTCATGTGTCCCATGCACAGACTAGAGTACGCACTTGGAATTCAATGAATAATTGCTAGATTGCATTGAGGACTGTGCTACTGGCTCACAAATAATGTTAATATAATCAACTTTTTTGTTGGTATTAATAATAAGTAGTATTTATTTAGTATCTGTCTCTCAAGTGCCAAACACTTTGAATATGTTACCTATTATCTCTGTTCCATATAACAATCCAATAAGATCATTTTTTTTTTTAGTGTTGTTGTTATTTATTATTTTGAGATGGGGGGGGGGGAGAAGGAGCAGAGAGAGAAGGAGAGAAAATCCCAGGCAGGCTCTATGTTGTCAGCACAGAGCCTGATGTGGAGCTCGATCTCACGAACTGCGAAATCGTGACCTGAACTTAAATCCAGAGTTGGATGCTTAACCAACTGAGCTACCCAGGCACCCCAGTAACATTGTTATTATTGCCTACATATTATACATGAAAAAATGAGTTTATAGTGGTTATGTGACCATCTAAGGTCAAATGGTTAACAAGTAGCAAAGCCTAGATTTGAATGCTAGTTTCGGATTCTAATACCTACGTTCTGTCCACTGTGCTATACAGTTTTTCCAGGTGCACTGATGGATTTGTATAAATCTATTCAAAATATTTGCCTCCCTTCTGACTCCAATCCACATTGCCTCTCTTAACCATGACGTGAACAAGCCAAGTGCAAAATGGCAGTTTGGATTGGAAATGAAATATGTGATAGTGAACACAGTGAAGGTAATTGACCCCTATGGGGATCGGAACTATTATTTTGTTCTCAAAACAGCGAAAACAGCAAGTGAAAACAGATGCAGTGAGCCAGAATGTGAACTCAGAGTGAATTAAGGCAAATTCAGGAAGAGAAAGTTCAGCGGTGTTAGAATGAGATAAGGGTGACGGAATGCCAGGTGACTCAAACCCATCACAACATACAGGTGATCCTCTTGTTCTGCAAAAGAGACCATACACCTGAGTGACAGTTTACTACCAAAGAAGAATTGGGGATTTGGGAACAGAAAGAAACTGACTTAAATTGACAAAGAAATAAAGCCATATAAGAGGCTCAAAAAGTTCCCAGAGAAAGTTATGGAAGGCCATGTGCTTATTAATTATTTCTCAGGCCAAACCATGCACAGTGTTGTACATTTAAACACATTTGTTAAACATGTTATACATGTTAAACATATTTGTTTAAAGCCATGCAGTGTGGCTTCCTTCAGAAAGCACAGGTCAGAGAGGCACCCTTTCAGCTAGTACCAAAGGATGCTTTTGGCTCCATCGCAGAAAAAGTGAGGTTCAGGATAAATCATTGGCATATTTGAAAAAGTAAGACAATAGGAGAACTCACTATAACATTTAAGAAGGCAAGGGAATTATCTGGATAATTATCTACTCATTTCGATGTTTTTCCTCTTCAGAAGGAAGAGCCTAGGAGAATAAATCTGAAATAAACAAGCCAACAAAACTCTAAAACTGGCTAAAGCAGAAAACCTTAGGAAACCGTCAAGCCTCAGTCACAACTTCGACAAATAACATGATCTGAAAGGACATTAACTTTCTTCATTTTTGTACTAGTATGTTTTACTTAAAATGTGAAAACAAAAGACCCTCAAAACAAACAAATCTTAGGAAATGTATCTCCAAAGTTAATTGTTTTGATAGGACTTTACTACTCGGAACGACATCATTTGTTTGAAATTTGATTTAAATATAAGCACATTCTTTGCTTCCTTTTTGTAAAGGCCATAGAATGAATTCCATTCTGAAGGGGTGGCTTTGCTGCTTTTCAAAAAAAAATTGTTAATATAGAAACATAGATGTTAAAGCTCGCAAGTAGATTCAAAGTCATGCAGGCCCACTTTTAAATTTTTACTGATGAAAAAACTAGCCTAGAGAGATAGTGATTTATATCCTGTCACACTGGCTGTTAGTGGCAGGAGAGACATGAGGACCTGTGTGTCCTAAATCCGTGCTCCCTGCTCTATCCACCTCAGCGCTTGCTAACAGTTCTGAACTTCAGAGAAACTGTACTCACTAAAGAATGTCCCCTCCCCCCAAAAGCCGGCTACACCTGTTATCAACCCCTTTTGAGGCAGAAAGCCAAGATTCTAACCTCCACGCAGTCACAGAATATCTAAGACATAAAGATTATTTGTAGGAACCAGTGAATGAAGATTACGCTCACAGAAATCCTATTGAGGAAATACCTACTTTAAAGGCTTGCTAATTTTCTAATCTTTGAGCTCAGGAGATGGCTTCTCCAAACTCCACCATAACCCTTTAATATAATCATGTGGCCCTAAGCCCACTACTCTGATGACCTAAGAGTGTAGAGTTTCTGCTTATACGAACTAATTAATCCAACTAGAAGTCTTTTCAGGTTTTTTTTTTAATGTTTTTAATGTTTTTATTTATTTTTGAGACAGAGCATGAGCAGGGGAGGGGCAGAGAGAGAGAGAGACACAGAATCTGAAGCAGGCTCCAGGCTCCGAGAGGTCAGCACAGAGACCAACGTGGGGCTCGAACTCACAGACTGGGAGATCATGACCTGAGCTGAAGTCAGACGCTTCACCAACTGAGCCACCCAGGCGCCCCTCAGTTGTTTTTTTTTTAAGTTAATTATAAAATCAAAGGTTGATATTTTTCCTCTTTATATCCTGACTAGAGTTTAAAAAGGAAGAGATTTAGGAATTTAAAATTTTCTTACGTACAAATTGGATTTCCAGGTAAAAAAACCAAAAACAACACAAAACGAAACAAAAAACATTAAAAATGTCCAACAGAGCTTACCCGGAGCAATGAAAAACGTTGTTACCTTTAAGTCAGTCTCAAACCATGAGGCCCGCCCACTTCTCTGGTTCTGCTCTCCACCCTCTATCAGTAAGAAAAAACAACTATCAGTATTCTAGTTTAGCTGGGCTGACCACAGCACCTTGAATTCTACATTTCACAGTGTGTGTGGAAAAGAACAGAAGAAGGGGTGCCTAGGGTCACCATCTCTGGGGTGTTCATATGATTTAATAGCATCCTATTTTTAGCTTGCGTCACTTTCGGTTAAGAATGGGAGCAGGCTAGCAGTAGCCTGTGAAATAATATTTCAAATGAGAAGACAGAAAGAAAGAAGTTCTCATCCAAACTTGATATTTTAACCTTTACTCCAGATATCTCCTCAGAAAAAATAACATGGCTCTGTTATTCAGAGCATCCTGCAGGAGATGCTCCAGATACAAAGGTGTAACCATTCCCTTATCAATATCCTAAGACATGAGAGTCCACTCTGCAATCCAATGGTTTCCTAAACTACCAGTTGTTTATGATGCTTTATGAAGGACTTTTTTTTTTTTTTTTTTTTCAGAAAATTCACAGTTAGCCCAAAGAGTGATTTGAATGTCAGCAGCGAGAGTTCATGAACTGAGGTCTGTCCCTCCTCGTGAGTCACCAAAAGTTCAGGTAATATAACACCTGACAAGTGGTAAACGTTCTCAGGAAACATGTAACTATCAGCCAGCCATTCAACATGTAAGCAATCTGTTTGTTTTGAATTAAAGAAAAACTTCCCTTGAGTCATTCCTCATAAACAGAACAGCAGACATTAAAGGAAACTGTGAATAATCTGCTTTGACTTGGAAAAGACATTGAGAAAAGGCCAAAGAGACTTTTTTTTCTTTAATTGGTGTTTCAAGCTGATTTGAAACAGGCCAACTGCTTTTAAACATACATGTTAATAGACTGGCTCTCTACAGTCTTGAATTCAATAATCCAACTGGTTTACCAGCTTCCTAGTAGACTTATAAACCTTGGATATCAAATAGCTTAATCTGTCATTCAAAGAATGAATCTATTCTATAGGATCAACGGACCCTCAAGCTTTTGCGTGAGTATCATGAGTAAACAGAAGCTTAGTTCATCCCAGGCTCATTTGTTGTATGGTTGGTTAAATTGAATTGTCAGAAAGTTTAGAAAATTCTTACAAATATTAAATCAAAATATAACTCCTTGAAATACACACATACTGACCCCAGATAAACTCTCTGGAGATTATTCTCCAAGATAGCTCTACATCTTTTACATGGTGGGTTTTCAAGTATTTGAAGACAAGTTTCACTCTCTAAATAAATCTTTTCTTCTCTATAAAATGTGTCTTTTGGGAACCCTTTTGGTTATATTACCCAGAGCTTTCTTTATCATATTACGCTTTCCTTGTCCTGCAATAATTTGTAAAATAATGCACCAAAATGTAACGCAACTCTCTAATAGTGCTTTAATCCTTTAAGCCTTAAGTAAAGATATTTAAAAGAACATCTGGTACTTTATAAGCACTCAATAAATGCTTGCTATTCATCAGTTCCACCAATTTTGAAATGGTCACTGCTTTCGGAATTGTGGATGGAGCAGTAAACAGAATAAACCAAAATCCTTCCCTCTTGCAACTAACTCTTTATTATTTGACTTACTGGAACATTGGTTCAAATAAACCCAGGATTGTTGGCAATGTAGTTTAAATGCACAGAATCAGAAACCAGAAGACCAATCTCCAATTGGATATTCCTTGGTCAGGTGATCGTTCGTACACTTGAGATCATTTGCATTTCCTACTTCTTAGAATTGCTGAAAGATAAATGAGAGTATAATCTCTTCTAGCTGTAAATATCTAGAATAATTTGTAAAGTCCTTCACTACCTGGCTCTGATCTCTCTCCTCTCCGCAGATTTAAATTGCCACTTTCTACCTTTGTTTCCTAATACCTACCTAATCTTTCCAGTATCCTGTCTGTTTGCATGCCTCTCCACCCTTGCTAGTCCCTCACCATGGAATACACTTCCACAATTGTCCCTCCTGAACAATTCTTAATCTTTTCCAATTCAGCGCAAAATACTAAATTATCTTCAAAGTCTTCCTTGATTCGTCTCCATTCCTCCACGCAGAATTTGAAGCTTACTCCTCTGTGTCTACACTATGTGATTTATATTTCAATGATAATGTTGGTCTTCTCAGATCATAATATTTCTTTGCTTCTCTGTCTACAGCAGAAGAACCTAAGTTTCTTGAAGTCAGAAACAATGTCATACCCACTGTTTTAAATCTGGAGTTTGGAAAAAATGATGACTCATTTTAAGTAGGCAATAATATTCCTGAGAAAATCTAGTGAAAACACTTTGAAACTTGTAAGTCAATAATATAAAGTATTATGTATAAGGAAAAGTATGATTATATAAACATTTATATAATTTATGGCATCCACCATTTGATTCACATGTCCAACGAAGTTGATTTTAAGTGCATATATTTAATGGACAGCATTGATTTAGGAAGCAAAGTGCATATTGGTGGGAAAAAAGTGAAACTAATTTTATAGAAGTTATTAACAATAGAATCACCCTTATAATTGTCTCAGTTTAAATAATTTCAACTAAAAAGTACTTAATATAATTCAAAGATTTACTCTTTGAAGTATTTTAGTAAGCTAATTTAAGGATATACTAAGGGGGGGGGTAATTTCTTTTAATAAATTCAAATTTTATTTGATTATTTGTATTGTTTGGAGATCCAAAAATTATTTGTATTGTTTATGAGATCCAAAAAAAATTAATAAATATCATTCAAATTAACAATAATTGGAATTAAAGTGAATAGCAAAAAACATAGTACAGATACTTAGATACTTCTAATAGGTTAAATTAAACATCACCCGTAAGATAAAATATCAATCATAAGGTAAACATTTCAGATGAATTTCCATTGATAATAATCTTTATTGTAATAATTCTTCAAATTAAACAGAAACATGATCAAAAATTTCAAAATGCCAAGCTATTTATTAATTTAGACTTTCAATTCATTTTATTATCAATAGGAAGGATAACATAGAAAAAGTATGAATAATTAAAAATTCTTAAAGTGTACCAATACTTTTTTTTTTTAAGTGGAAGTATACAGCGTAATAACCACAACATAACTCCTGACACGAGTTGAGAAGGAAAAGAGAAGAAAATATTTCGGTAATTTTTGCGTACACCTTGGCCATCGCTCTTCCCAAGTGAAATCATCCTATGTTAGCCATGTGACCCTGGATTTCTTTCCCTAAAAGAATCTAGAGTTAAGTTCAATGCCGTGAGGTGCACCAAAGCCCTTCATTTATGTATACCCTAATGAAATACACATCAATCTCTGCTTTTCTTTGATAATATAGGTGATCTTCTCTGCCGTTTTTGTCTTCAGCTCAGATTTCTTTTGCCCAAATATCACCAAAGGCTTTAATTCCCCTGGCAGATCCAAACTCACTTCCTTTTCCATTCATTTCCTACTGGTGAATGCGGTTCTCAAAGCAAAGTACTGAGATTCATTTGTCTAGACTCACATCCCAGAGTTCTCTCAGAGCAGATAACCAATTCGGAGTTTTCCCTATGGCAAGGGTGGCATTGTGATTTAAAAGAAATACATATTTATTTGTCCCATTTCTGGCACAGGGTTCCTAAACCTCTCGGAATTCCCTCAGTCATGAGAGGGATAAAGGTGTCTTCTGTTGTGTTAATAAGGTGACTTTTGGACTGCACCTAAAGATGGGGGCTCGTTGCCAAGAGAACCAACAACTAAAAAGTTGCAACTTTCAGTCCCTGCCCCATGACTGCTGGGGAAAGAAAGAGGGGCTAGAAGTTGCATCAGTTACCAATGGCCAATGATTTAATTATGCCTATGTAATGAACCCTCAATAAAAACCCAGAAGGGTAGAGTTTGAAGGGCTTCCAGTGGTGCCCTTGTAGAGGTATGGAAGCTCAGCGCCCCCTCCCCATTTACCTTGCCTATGCATCTTTTCATCTGACTATTAATCCTTTAATATCCTCCATGAACCACTCTAGCAAATTAATCAAACACAAGACAGGGGTCCTGGGAACTTCTGATTTGTAGCCAGTTGGTCAGAAGCACAGGTGACAACCTGGGCTAGCAGTTGGCATCCCAAGCAGAGAGTAGTCTTAGGGGACTGAGCCCTTTACCTGTAGGATCTGACACTATCTCTGGGCGGATAGGGTCAGAACTGAGTTACTTGTTGGTGTGGAGAAACCACTCACACACATATTAGAATTGGTGACCAAAATCTTAGCAGGTAAAGAATTCAATATACTACTCCCTCTTTAAGTCACTTTAAGGCAGAGACAATACCAGGAATAGGGAATTTTAAGGGAAGCCCATATATATGATTTTATGACTGGCTGTATACATGTGGAACTGCTTTGTTTTAAGGCCATATATAAGAAACAAAAATTCCAGGGAAGTTATTAACAAAGTAACATTTTTAAAGCCTGAGAATTTGAATTTATTTTAAAGAAAAGTCTAAACTTGTTGAGGATAAAATACCAAAGTTATATACTTCAGCAAATAGGACAACAAGGACTCTCTTCAATTTTCCTAGAGCTGATTGCTTTAAGAGCTTAAATATTATTACATGCTAGGTTTACATCAGTGTGATGATTAATTTTGTGTCTACTTGACTGAGCCACACAGTGCCCAGATATTCGGGCAAACATTATTTGGCTGTGTCTGGGACGCTGTTTCTGGATGAAATCAGTATTTGAACTGGTGGACTGAGTACAGCTGATTTTCCTTTCTGGAGTGAGTGGACTTTATCCAATCACTTGGAGGCTTGAATAGGACAAAATGGCTGACACTTCCACTAATAAATGGGGATTCTTCTTGCCTGCCTTTTGAGCTGGGTTTTTTTTCCCAGCTTCAGACTCAGATAGAAACATGGGCTCTTCCTTGGTCTCAAGCCTTCTGGCTTTCATACTAGAAACTACACCATACTATTATCAGGTAAGCCAATGTCTTATCATAGATCTTTAGCTCTATCTTCTATGTGTTTATCTATCATCAATTTATATCTCCTACTGGCTCGGTTTTTCTGGAGAATCCTAATACTGATACAGTGTTATCATCTTCACTTAATCTTTCTAGGCATTATTTTCCTTATCTGTAAAATAAGGGGTTTTGATTAATTCTAAGCTTCTTATGGCCTTAATTCTATTCCATAGTTTTCTAATTTGACTGTCAAGTCAAATGATCCTTTTCTCTGGCTTTCATTAAATGAGGACTTACCCTATCCTGACACAGAGCTGGCGGCTGTTCTGTGCATTTACTAATTTTATCTCCCAAGAACCTGAGATTTTATTATTTTATATGATTGCAGGCGAAGACAGAGATGCATTTAGCAATTTGCCCACGATCCCAAAGCTTGGAAATGGTAGAGCCAGGAGAAGAACTCAACTATGTTGCCTTGGAAAGGTTCTTTGAAATAACACCAAACGAAATGAAAAAAACAACTTGAAAATACAAAAAAAGTAAGAAGTGGTGTAGTTGGCCAAGAACTTCTCGATACTTCAACACAACTCCTCGGAACTTAACTTTTCCTCTTGATAAATGCAAATTCTGCTCACCGAACGTTTTACTCAAAAGAAATGTTCAGTTTCACTTAGGTGACTACCATTTTCATGCCCAAACACTGGTCCTTCAAGCTCTGTTCCCCATTTTCACATGATAATAAAGAGGTTCTGCCTATTAAAAGGAAAAAGCTTCTGTGACTTCAGGCAAATACTTTATTCTCATGCCTTTATTTTCCCTTCTTCCTGAAAATGTACCCTTGTCACCAGTTAACCAAAGCATTGGTTAAGTAATGAACTGAAATACATGTACACATTCTTACTCTCTCGTTCTTTCTAACACTCTCTCACACACACACGCACACATACAACTGTGAAGTCTTCCATAACATTCTATTTTTCTTCTTTTAAACACAGTGTTTAAAATTATTGTTCTTATAGGGTCGCATGAGTGGCTCAGTTGTTTAAGCATCCAACTTCAGCTCCGATCATGATCTCACAGTTCGTGGGTTCGAGCCTCACATCGGGCTCTGTGCTGACAGCTCAGAGCCTGGAGCCTGCTTTAGATTCTGTGTCTCCCTCTCTCTCTGCCCCTCTCTTGCTCATGCTGTTTCTCTCTCTCTCTTTCTCTCTCTCTCTCTCTCAAAAATAAACATTAAAAAAAAATTTTTTTTAATTACTCTTCTTACATATTATCCCAAATTTCCCAGCACTTCCTTTGGTATGCATTCTATTTTAAGCAGATTTACCTATCTAATTTTGTTTGGGGGGGGTGCTACTAGTAGTATTCACTATATTTTTTAGCTATTTGGGGAAGTGAGAAGAAAATTGTTTGAAAAGACACCTATACTCATCAATATCTAGGAAACAGCAATGGTTAATATTTGTTGTACCAGGCTTATTATAATGGCCAGGGCTTACTATACAGTCCAGTAAGTACTTTTATTATTTGTATATTATAGTTGAGAAAAGTGGAGCTTAGCAAGGTCACGTAATGAATATTATATCACAGGAGCTGCAATTTCACCAGTTAGAAATTACACCTAAAATTAAGGAGCTGTAGTTTTACATCAGTCCATGACGCAGAAAAATTACTAATTTTACAATAGCCTGATCATGTGGTTTATTTTAATCCTGTAATTACTGCATATAGAACAAGGATCCTCACAGAATTATTGACCTCTTTTCTATTAAGTAAAATGTTGAGTAAATCAAATGTTTTTAGCTATTTCTTCCCTGATTAAAATACAATTTCTTATTACAAAGTGTTCTAGAGGGATACAAATTTAGGAAACTAATTATAGATATCAAATTCTGCTTCTGCTCAGAGTCTGTAATAGAAAGGAAGCCCAACTCAGCTTCAGCCCTCTCTTATTTTCCAGGATTCCTTACAAATTCTAAATAGAATCCATCATTTGATAGGCCATGGGGAATAATATCCTTTCAGCTGGCCTGAGAAATTCTTCCATGAAATAGTTTGCTTTGGGTTTGGAAATCCCCTCACTCCCTGCCTCTGATTTTTAAGAGGTTTGGGACAACAGGAAGAACATTAGGGAAAAACCTGAAACACCATTAACCTTTTGTATCTATCAAAGCTTCTACTTACACATTTAAACACGATCACTTTCCCCGAAAGGTGTAAGGGGGGTGCAAAATTCTCCAGGGGGCACAAGGGTGCCAAGAGGGTTGAGTGGCAGTTTGCTTGGCTCTGTGACAATGAATTGTACACAGACACTCCCCACCTTGCTTCCGAGCAGGGCAATGGACCCAGTTCAAACAAAGCAGTTACACACCCGTACCTGTGGGTTGCCAGCACCTTCCAGGGTGGGTTCCTGGCTGCCAAACAAAACTCTGATGGAAGGTTCATTTAATAAATGCTTCCAAGTCAAAAAGCCATTTTTACTGAGCTAGTTTCAAGCAAATCCCTACCAAGGCTTAAATTCCCCATCTCACACTGCCATCTACTGTCTAATGCCCTGTGTTCTGAAGAAAGAAGGAAGGGCACACCAAGCGTTTCAGGAGTCCTGAGCATTATTCATGGACTGTCTTCAGAGTCCAATTTTAACGGTAATCGAGTCTGATTGCTTTTATGCTCACCAACAGCACTACTTTTCACCGTGCAGAGCCATATAAAGTGCACGTAGACCAAAGCCACATGATTTGATCTCATGCGGGGAAGAAAAGTCTTAGTCCTTATTTTAAAAATAATTAGAACCACCAAGTAACAGCCAGGGACAAAGTCCCAAGAGATTCTGACTGAGAATCATTGCCTTATTGTTTTAATTGTAGAAAAACAAAGCTGTCTGGAACTGACTGCACTTCATTAGCATTAATGTGGCCCTCAAGGTCGAACCATACTAGAACTTGGCAACTAACGAGAGTTTGCAAATGAATGGCTAGGACTAGGCAAGGTTAGGACTGCCATCAAAGTCTAAGAGTGCATTCGTCCATTGTAGACTATTGATCCATTGGGGGCCTCCCTACATCCGTTTCCCAAAGACTTGACTCTTTTACTCTTAGATCAGTTGGCCCAAGACTGGGTGCATCATTCTCTCCTTCATAGAGGTAGTTCCCAATCACTGCCACAAAAAAGCATTTCGCAGATATAACTGTATTATTCACTCACAAATCTGTCATGCACCATCTCTTAGCTGTTGTTGTTGTTGCTGTTTCTTTTGTTTGTTTCTTATAAGAGGCAACATGAAGTCATAGAACAAGTTCTGTAACAGGAGACCAAAGAGATAGTCTTCATCATGGCTTTGCTATTTGGCACAGGGATTCATGACCTTGGGAAAGGCACTTGATACTTGATATTCGCAATTCTCAGCCTCAATTCTACTATTTGAAAATGAAGATAATAATTCTTTCCCTTTCTACATCATAGGTTGAAAGAGGATAATTTAAATAAGCTATACAAAAGCAAGCCATCATTAAATTGATATCATAACTTGGCTTCTCATGTATATTTATCCATTCAATTTAAGTGTTACTTCAATTCCACTCTGGGATATAGGGTTGTGTCTTGCATATTGGTGTTTCTAAAACATTCATGGAATGATTGATTCACAAATTGATATTTGCTGGAATTTCCTAAGAAATTCCAACTGTCTTTATGGAAGCACTTGTGCCCTCCAGAGAGCATTAACATTAATTTTCAACCTTAAATCATGTCCCAGTAAATAGTAAATGCTCACATAAGGGCAGAGTAAGATGTTTTTCACTGAAATCTTTGTCATACTTTCACTATTCTAATTTTCAAAAACTACTTAACTGTTTTTGAGAAGGTATACAAAATAGAACAATACAATAACTCTATTTGCTTTGAGTTGGAAAACAGCAAGCCTTTCCTCTCTGAAAAATCACAATTGAGCAATAAAGGAGAAGTCAGAATTTCCTGAGTGATAAAATTTAAAAAATTTTAGGCCGCCCATTACAAAGCAACCAATTATAAAAATCTTAAAACTAACTCATAAATACATTTTGAAATAACACTATATGTTAAAGAACAAAAACAGTGTGTGTGTGTGTGTGTGTGTGTACTGGATATTCTGGAAAGTAAGGAATCTGTGTTGATGTATACAAATGTGTGTATTCCCATTTTGATTATAGCTACATATTCTCAAGATGTTATGGGTTACAGTTATAGTAACGAACCCTGAAGTTGACAAAGTAAAGAAATGGCCTTAAAAGGGTTCACATTCATGTCACTGACTTATCCTTATTCTACTTGTTGACTTATCCTTATCCTATTTGCTGAAAATATCTGCTACTAAATGTTTTCTAAAGTTCTACTGCTTTTCTTTTAAACTAGTGATTTCTGCTCTCCTTGCCACTAATTAAGTCTGTATATGACATAAAGGGGCTCACCTCCAAGACCCTGGTGACACGAAAGAGAGGGGAGAAAACAGGAAGCTAGGAGGCGGTCAGGACAGGACATGAAGGATTATTCTGGCTGCAGGCTTGCCCCTAAAGAGGCCAGCTAGTGATCTCACATCATGCCATTCCACAGGCTGTGCAACTGTCAGACTCAACCCGGTGCCTCAGGAACCACAGCTAAGGTAGGTTTGACTCCAGATTTGGTACATGCGAATGGAGGAGATCTGCATTGGGGAAGTTGGGGGACCAACATCTAGACCAGTGGTTCTTCAACATATGGACATCACAATCTCTGGGAGAATTTATTAAGACACGGACTGCTGAGCCCCACCCCTGGAGTCTCTGACTCAGTAGGTCTGGGGAGGGGCCTAGGATTTGCATTTCTAACAGCTTCCCAGGTGCTGACTCCTAGAGCACACTCTGAGTACCACTGATAAGGTAAAGCCACTTTGGTGACCTCTGCCCATGAAAATAGGTTGGACTATGTCACCGTTATTCTGACTCTTTGTGAAATGTCTGAGCAAAGTACTCCTCCTTTTTCCTATTTAACCTGTGCGTAGCAGTTAGTCATTGTCATTTACTCTGAACCATAAACCACGATGAAAACGATAATGATATTCAACCTGTAGAGTTGAACCAGGAGGGAGAAACAAGAAGTTAGAAACAGGTCTTTTTTTTATTTATCTTGGCTTTCTTCCTTACTTTATTACATTTTAATTATCGTTTACCTCTCTATTTCCCTTCTTTAAAAGAGAGAGAGAGAGAGACAGAGATTCTGTCTTTTATTTCTAAGGCACTAAGTAGTGCTTGGCCTAATCCATCAGCATATACCAGGAGATCAATGAAGTTTATAGAGTACAAAAATGGATGAGTATATAGATGAATGAAATTATCAACTGAAGTTCTAAGTATGCTAGAAAAACAAGCATAGATGCATTCTGGAGGAAGTTTCAAACATTTGTCGAGTACTGACTATGCATCAGGTGCTGTGCTAAGAACCAGGGATACAGTGATGAAAAAAACAGATGCAGTTTAGTTTGTAGCCTAGTGGAGAAGAGAGTCATTAAAGACATAATTATCAATGTTTAAAATAGATTGTGAAGAAGAAATGCAGGGGGCATGGAAACACAGGTATTCATTCCAGTGCAGGCAACAATGAAATATTTCTCTGAGTTCTGAACAGTAAGTTCTGAAAGAGAGAAAAGGAGTAACAGTGCAAGGAACAGGAACATGTTTTCTGTAAGTGGTATTTATCGTCTCAAATCATGTTAAAGCATGGATTACTTCAAATGCCCTAATTATATGCTCAGGATCAGATACATCTCTTGCTAAGAGTATTGTAGTAAAATAAAAGCATAATGAGTTTAATTCTATCAGCACTTTGGCTGTTGCTGGTACAACTTAAATATTTATTAAGACCAAGCAGATGCTGGTTTCAGGGAACATTTTTGGCAAAAAGGCCATATTAAGAATAATAATGTGATAATCCGCCATAAAAAAAAACTTGACTTATTATAAAAAGAAAAATTGCAGTAAGTATCGGCTTATTAAAAACTCATGTTATTCAAACAAATTTATTCTCCGGAGAGCTGGATGTTCTATTATTTCCAAATGAACATAGTTGATAGCTTGCACCTGGTTAATTCAAAGCTGATTAAAAAGCAGAAAAATATGTATCTGGAATTTTAAAGTTTACTGTATGTTACTATTCTTCTTTTATATCTTCTCAGATCTTTAGCAATTGTCCCATAACATATTATGTAAAAATAAGCAAATAATTTGACTCGTCTGCAGAAGCCTATGAACGGGAATAAATTTTAGACTCTAGTTATTTGTAAGATTATTCATTGAACACTTTGAACAAAGCACGTGGTTAGCCACTGGTGGATGAAGGTAGCATTTAAGGTGTAAGCAAAAGTATGCAAAAGCACAAAAAGTTAGAAAAAGCATCATATACTTAAGGAATTAGTATGGCCCAAAAGCCAAGATTGGTGTGGGTAAGCAGTGGGTTGTTAACTGAGGAAAATAGCCCAGAGAGGGTAGTAAAGGCCCCATTGTGGGGTATATTACAAGCCATAATTCATAGTTTGTTTTTTCCCAAGAACAGACTCTGAGACAAGGCCTTGGCTACAGGTAGTTTATTTAAGAGTTGATTTCAGGATGCACAAGTGAGGAAGAGATGTGGAAATAAGAAAATCCAGAAAAATATGTGTTAATGAGCTGGGTATACCTATGGGCAATAGGCATACCATGGGGAATGGTAGCCTCCAGTGACCTGAGAATCATCTCACTGAAGACCCTGGAAGCCGGGATGGCTGGGACATTCATCCATTGATCCATCCCTCACTGTTTGAGGGTCGCACCAGAGAGTTTGTTGAGCTTTGAGCAAGCTTTGAGCTTGGAGGGTACCAGAGAAAGCCCTCACATAGAAAGAAAGAGAGAGAGATCACATACCTGATATGGGAAGCTACCAGAAGTTTACGGTTGCCAGAAACTGTCCCCAACTGCAGGCAACCCAGATGGGCAAAGACGTGGAGTGGGTTGGGTGCTAATAATGCTGCTACACCGTGTTACTGTTTTAATGTTAAAGGGTTTTAAACAATGAAGGGACACAAGCAGAATTGTGATTTGGCAAGTTTATTCAGGCTACTGTGAGGGGAATAGATTGAAGCTGATTAAGATCGGAGATAATGACCACTCAAATCCAAACAAATAAAACAATTCTAGTTAGAAGGAAGTAGAAGATTCATGAGCGATGTTCGGATGAGAATGGACATAACATAAAGGTTGATTATTTGGATGATGAGGGATAAGCAGAAGTTAGGAATGACACCGAGATTTCTGGCTCCTGCAATGGATGGACAGTGATGTCATCCATTAAAATAGCACAAGCTGATCAGTGGGGTTCTCAGATTAGAAGAACAAGATAATATATCCATTTATCCCTATCACTTATTGATCCAGTAATAATTGTTTAAATCCTGCAGCAGTGAAAAATATAGGTAATATAAATATTACTTTCCTGGAACTTACATCCAGTTGGAAATAAAACAAAGGAAGCAAATAAATATAAATAAACACAACAATTTGAGATATGGATAAATGGCATAAAGACAGTAGAACAGGAAGATGTGACAGAGAGTAATGAGGGTTGGTTGAGCTCCTTTGGAAAGAGTGCTCAGGAGACATGTGTCTGGAGAGGGGACCTCTGGACCAAGACCTGAATGATGATACAACTAGGAAGAAACTGTTACGGACAAAGGGAGGAGCAAGAGCCTTGGTAGAAGGAAAGCCTGGGTCATTCAAGGAGAGGAAGGAGACCATATCTGTAAAGCATTAGGGAAAGCAGAGGAGCTCGGTACAAAGAGACTGAAAAGGAACCACAGGGACAGATCATGTAAGGACTGTAGGACTTGAAAAAGAAATTAGATTTTTATTCCCAGAATAATAAAATAGTCAGTGGTTTTCAAGCAGAGGAATCATGTGATCTGATTTATGTTTGCCAAAGATCTGTCTGGATGCTTTGTAAAGGATGGACTTTTAGACCAGCAAAGTAGAAGCCTGGGAGATTGGTGACCTCTTAATAATGATAATTAGCTCTAACATAGCTAAGGCACTGCTCTAAGTATCTTATATGGATTAATTCATTTAAACCACATAGCAACTCTACAAAATACGTACCATTTTAGTCCTGCAGACATGCTTAGTAACTTGCCCGATGTCAGGAGGTATTCTGGCTCCAAACCCCATGTTCTTAAAGACTGTGAACCATGTCAACAGAGATGTGAGGCACAGTGTATGTCCAGGCAAAAGGTGATAGAGCCAGTTGGGCAATAAGAGATTAAAATCAAAGCCAATTCAGAAAGAAAAAAATCTGTAATAGAAAAAAGTCCGATCCAATGTGAGGTTAATCTCATAAACACCTAATGTCTCCCTTAGTCCTGGTAGGTATGGGTTGGTACACTTTGCTGATTTGGGGATAGATAATTACACTGGAAGAACTTTTGTGAATTTGAATTTTTAATGAGGGAAAAAGTAAAACATTTAAAAATTTATTTGACAAGTTTTGACATGTACTGTATACACCACAATCTTGTAGTTTGGAGAGAAGAGAGAAACTAGTTACATAGTGAACACAGTCATTATTCTTCAGAAATTGGGCCTGATGGGGAGACGGTGATGTAAACCAGTTAATTACAGGTGAATGGTTAACAACTGGTTCTTGGAGGTCAGAAAGACCCTGATTTGTACTCTTTACCAATTTCTGTGCTATAAATACTCTCACCATGACTGATTTCAAGCGGCCAATATTTCATTAATCAATTCACAGAATTCCTGAAAATTTAATCAATCAGGTCCCTCAAGCCAATGCAAACCAGTTCCAGAACTTCCAGTGCAGGTGAAAGATACGGCACAAAGGTGTGGATCAAGGTGGGACCATAGAAGGAAGCCCGACTGACCGTATCCAAGAAAGCCACACAACACTTCAATAAGGTACTGGCATTTGAGTTGAGCCCTAAAGGAGGGAGGAGATCTCTCACTGTCCCAGCTTATGGATGGCCCATTGCAGCTCCACTTTATATATTGTCTATGGCGACTTCCACACCGCAATAGCAGAGATGACCATACGGACCACAAAGACTAAATATTTCCTGTTTGGCTTGTTATAGAAAACGTTGACCAATCCCTACATTAAATTGATACCTATGGAACTCAGTTGTGTCTTTAATATTGTCCAGTTATGAACCCAAATCCCCCATCGTGGTCCATCCGTTCTCAACCTCTCCCAGCCAACCCTTTTAATAAATTCTCTTTGATCTTCACCCTCTCACACAACCTCCCCCATCCTCACTCTTCACTGATGACCAGGTTTGAGGTTTCACTTTAGAAACTGAATCACTCAGAGAACATCCACATCTGCTCACCAGCTACATTGTCTTGGCATATCCTTTGCTTTTCCTTCTGCTACCATGAGTGAATTATCAATGACCCCACCTAGAGCCAACCCCTCCATTTTGTACTCCAGATACCCTTCCCTCAAGCCCACTCAAAGTCATTGTTCTAGATTCTACCCTCTCTCTTTCCTGCATCATCAAGTCTTCCCTCTCAACTGAATTATTTCCCTCTCCACTAAACATGCAAACATGCTGGTATGCCCAGCTTCATAAAACACTGTTCTCCTTAGTCCCCCTTCAGGTGTCAACTCTTTCTCTGATCACTTTAACGTAAATACTTCCAAAGAATTGTCTGTATTTTCTGTCCCTAAATTGCCCCTTCCTATTCTCTGGCATAGTCACTGCACTCAGATTTTATCACTCCCTTGTCTATTCTACCAAAATGGCTCAGGGTCGATGACAATCTCCACATTCTGAAACCAGCAGCCAATTCTCAGCATTTATCTAGTGAGATGATACAGTTAATCAACCCCAATTCCCTACAACATTTTCTTCACTTGACTTCTAATTCACCACACTCATTTGACTTTCATTTTTGTCTGCATTGAAGAGCTCATTGGCAACATATATTTTCACCTTCATTACCACAGTTAGAAGAGAAAGAACAGAGGTACACTTAATATGGAACTTATTCATTAGCCCCAAGTGATAGCTAAAGGCATTGTGACCCAGAACAAAGGTTTAGGTCCCATAGTAGCTTGAACAGATCAAAAGAGAGAGAGAATCGATCCACTACTGACAAATAGGAGCACGACAAAGTAGAAAGAACTTCTGCATCAGCATCTGATTCCATGTTCACAATGCAAAACATGCTTTAGTCTCAGCAAAACGTCATCTGCCATGATGGATCAGTCTTAACAATCCAAGTACTATTGCTTTCATAGTTTTGTACTGATTTGATTCAGAGTTTTATGGTTTTTATTTATTATTTATAATGTTTATGATTTTATAGGCACATAAGAACTATAGGAACAAAAAAATGTGTCACTTTTTAAAAACTTATACAAATGGAAATATTATACTAAAACTAATTCTAAGTCAGTAATAGGAATCTGCTAGAATTTTTGTTAACTGATTATACACATTCCCAAATTGGAGAGAAACTCAGGTCATCTGGACTATCAGTTGTTAAGTTTATATGTTCACCATTGTACACAGTACACTAATGCATAGAAGGAAACATATCTTGGGGCGAGTGGGTGGTTTAGTCAGTTAAACGTCCAATTCTTGATTTCGGCTCAGGTCATGATCCCATGGTTCGTGAGATCAAGCCCTGTGTCACGCTTTGTGCTGACAGCACTGACCCTGCTTGGGATTTTCTCTCTCCCTCTCTCTGTCCCTCCCTTCCCTTCAAAATAAATAAATAAACATAAAAAAAGAAACATATCTTAACACAGTCTCATATCTCATTCTGTATTCCTCACACAAACTCAGGAAAAGAATTTTCATGTAATATATATATATATATATAGTCTATAATATATATATATATATTAGATGAAATATATATATTTAGTGTTTAATATTACTTATACTCACCTTCATCTTCTTTTAGTAACAGTTAATTAAAATGTTCACATTCAATTGTGAGAGCCAGGATTGCAACAGCAAACTCCATGAAAATCATTGGTTATTTAACTGTCAAAAAAACATCACTAATATTAATGACACAACAAATATGATAAAAAGCTGAGCTAAATGTGCCTTTGAGTACCGTCTTTATAGGAAATAACCTTTGCAGTTCAACTGTATGGTGTGCTGAGATGACATAGTTATTAAACACCAGTTAAGTTGCCCAACTGGATGTAAAAAAATGGTTTCATATTCACTCTTAGGGACATTTCAAGATTTTTCAAAAATGATCTAATATGTCTTAAATACAACAATAAAAGGAATCAATAAGTATTTCATGTTGGCAAGTGACCCATTTAGTCCCTTTAGTCCCTTTTAATTCGCTGGAAAAACCCTAATTCCTTCTCTCACTCTCCTAGCTTTTTACCTCTTCCTCAGTTTCCCACCTCCCTGTGCCTTGAGGGCATCACCAATCACCTGTGCTACGTCAGGCACCATGGAAGGGGTTCCATGGTCACAACAGCACTTCAGTATTTCCACCTGAGTCAGAAAAAGCATGACTCATTCACAGTGTTGGTAGTCACTCCACCCTCACTAGGACTTTGCAGCTTCCAGAAATTCCTCCCAAGAAAGCAAATAAAGCAGATAAAACAAAATTAAGAGACTATACATCTGCTCAATGATGATTGAAAGTTATCACACAAGGCGAAGTTAAGTTCAATGCTTATAACATCTGATCTGTCCAGCGTTACTGATTTAACCATCTAAAGGCTCCTCAAAAATGTCCATTTTTTGCCGCTATCGTGCCAAACTCTAGACCAAACTAGCTCGAGTTCTCACTTCTCTCCTGAAAAACTGCAATGTCACATCAACTGGCCTCCCTGCAACCGCCCTTGCCCATTCCCTCCCCACCCGCCATTTATTCTCTTCTTCCCAGCCAAAGAGACTTAAAAAAACCAGATCTGATTGTGTCACTCCACTGCTTAAAGTTCTTGAGTGGTTTCCTGTTAATCTTGGAACTTCTTTCACATGACCTATAAGTCTCTGTCTCCTGATTTTTTTTTTTTTTTTTTGAGAGACAGAGAGCACACAAGCGTGGGAGGGGCAGAGAGAGAGGGAGACAGAGGATCTGAAGCTGGCTCTGTGCTGACAGCAGGGAGCCCAACGCGAGTCTCGAACTCACAAACCACAAGATCATTACCTGAGCCCAAGTCAGAGGCTCAACCGACTGAGGCACCCAGACGTCCCTCTCCTGACTCTTTCATTCGTGTTCTATCTCTCTCTCACCCTCCATTCTCCTGCCTCCGTATCTAATTTTCCTTTTCTCAAACCTTCCTTGCAGCTTCCTACCTTGCACTGTTTCTTCAGTACAGTGAGCTCTTCCTCTTTTTCTTTTTCTAAAGTTTATTTATTTTTGAAAGAGAGAGAGAGCGAGAGAGAATGTGAGCAGGGGAGGGACAGACAGAGAGGAAGACACAGAATCTGAAGCACGTTCCAGGCTCTGAGCTGTCAGCGCAGAGCCTGATGTGGGGCTCGAACTCACAGACTGCCAGATCGTGACCTGAGCCAAAGTCAGACGCTCAACCGACTGAGCCACCCCGGCACCCCTCTTCCTCCTTTTCTTTACTTAGTGACTTCCTCCTCCTCTTCCACATTTCAACTCAAGATAAAGCCCTTGGCACAACTCAAATAGTGTTGGAAAGACCAAATGCAGTAAATACCTTTTGAATGGCTGACTGAATTTAGCAACACCAACAGAAGAGGAAACTAGAAGAAATGAAATTCACTTTTACCCACACTCAGATTTTCACGAGCAACAGCTTAGGAAGGGAAGGTGTAAGGAGGCAGCTAGACAGCATCGAGTACCAGGAGGGGAAGAGAGAAGACACATAAATCAAGGACATGCCAGATACAAAGGCAAGTGTGGTTGGACATGTGGTTTTGCTGCCATAAAATTACATGCTTTATAATTAGGCATCAGTGTATTCCCGAGTCAAAGTAACTCAGAAAAGTCCTTCCTGGCTTTACACCCGTAAACGTAGTGATGTATGAATATGGCTTGTCTATTAACTGGCTCCAGGGAGCTGCATTTCTTTACAGATCAGACCCAGAGCCACTGCTGGTCTGAAGTAGATCGTCTGTAGAGTGAGTTAACACAGCATATGCCTCGATGCTCCGGATCCTTCTGACAACGCCCAGCCCCACCTCTTTTTTTTTTTTTTTTTTTTTTAACGTTTATTTATTTTTGAGACAGAGAGAGACAGAGCATGAGCAGGGGAGGGTCAGAGAGAGAGGGGGACACAGAATCTGAAACGGGCTCCAGGCTCTGAGCTGTCAGCACAGAGCCCGACGCGGGGCTCGAACTCACGGACCATGAGATCATGACCTGAGCCGAAGTCGGCCACTTAACCGACTGAGCCACCCAGGCACCCCCAGCCCCACCTCTTACCACCACCCTTATATTCCTAAAGCTCTTGGTGAGGGAAATAGCCTAGCTGCTTTTGAAGGGTCATTTATGAAGGCAGAAATCTGGAAAGATCATCTTCAAAGACTGCTGTCCTTCAAGAAAAAAGGGGAAGAAGCAAGGATATGATTACACACCAACAATTCTGTTTTCTTTTTTCTTTTCCAGTGGAAATATTAAATCTTAGAAATTATCCAGTGAAATAGTCTTGTTTTACAGGTAAAAAAAAAAAAAAAAAAAAAAAAAAAGCACCGAGTTCAGAGAGATGACCCATCTACGCACACAGCTCAATGACAAAACAATTCGGATCCCCACAGTGTTCAGTCCAATGCTCTTCTTGTGAAGACAGAATGTCAGCTGGTTGGGTTTTCTGCAGCCCATTAATGTTTAAAGATTTAATCATTTCTGTTCACATATGCCGTTTTCTTTTACACTTCAATCTCATTTTTACCCAATGCGCTCGATGCACTACCTTTTAAATTCTTTTGTTTCCTCCTTTTAAAACTATAACAGCTTGGCCATACATTTTTGCACTCAAGGGTGCATGTTCCATTTTGTGGCATGCTTGACGTCCCCATCTGAGACACCATTACCCAGTTTTGCACTTTAATCTGCATACTTGTCTTTAACAAACAAGCGCAATAAAGAAGTGAACTCGCTGAAATAACACCGGACTATTTTCTCATGTGTTTGTCTAAGTGTCACAAGAGGATACTATGTTACTCAGACTCGCCTCAAGTATGGTTAAGTTAAATGAAAATTAATTAAAATTGTAATACAACAGTAATAAATCTACTCCTTCTGAAGGCAGTACAGTCCCTTCAATGTCACGTAATACTTTTACATAGTTCCCATTAAATCCGTATTTTGGAATTAATTAATAACAAGAATAATATTTGTTGACTTTTACTATATTCCAAGTTCTTTTCGGGACACTCCACATGGATGTCTCATTCAGTTCTCACAAAGACTCTGCACATCAGAATTAAGAGCACATTTGCAAGTAAGGAAACCGAGGCACAGAGAGGTTAAGATACTTGCCCCAAATCACACAGGTGGAGCCAGATTTGAGCCCAGGTGGCTTCGCTCCAACGTCTACACTCCTCCACAATGCTGATTTCCTACGAAAGTAGAGGAGGATTTCTTAAATGTTTCTGCTTTCTCTTCTCTGATGATTTTATGAGTACCAACATCAACGATACTTTGTATTTATTAAAAATAATGCAGACTTAGCCATTTAATATCTTCTATTTTCTCCTCAATTTCATATTTGTGATCTATCTAAGCTTCAAAAGAAAACAAAAACGACTTTATCTTGACCTCATCTTATCTTCTCTATCTTCTTTTGACGTATAGTCTCTGTATTAATTGGTTCTTAATTAATCTTTGTGCTTCGGGATTTGAAATAACGTTAGAGTATTGGTTGCCAGTTTCTACTCTTGCTCATTTTTTTAAAGAATGTTGATTGAAAATTAATTCAATGTAGAAGAAAATGACGATGTACAATGTAGCAAAGTGGCCTGTGGGCGCTCTAATTTAAAAGTCCTGTCAATTGGGGCCATGATTTCAAGTAAAGTTTGTATGTAGACACTAAAAAGTCATCGTCCTAGGGCCTAAAGGCATAATCCATGCTCAGAAGAATCGCTTTTGTCAATCAATGAAGATATTATTCTTTATTTGGAAAGAGGACAGACGTATTTGTTACTGTCTTTGACTCTCTAGCAATATGAAATTATTGAATATAATTATATCCTGCATGAAGTCTTTAAAGCAACATTTCAGACCTGGAAAAAAAAAATAATACTAACTTTCTGAATGTTCCTCTAAAGCCAGCCCCCAGCTATAGAGATCTCAACAACATTTGATTAAGATTTAGATCTTGCTGGCATTTTTCCTACCCAGTAGAAGTTATTTGATTTTTTGTCTATTCAGAGTGAACAATATCTAGAAAACTATATTCAGATGGCCCATAACAATCAGGTGATTGTTATTTTTCTTATTTGTGGATTTTATTTTGCTCCTTGATTATTTTAAAATTTATATTTATCCATTGTCTCTCTGTACTTGGACTTCTCTCCTAGAAATCCAAATATGTTACATGATAGATGAGAGTGTTATAATTCAATTGCTTGAACAATGGCCAATAATCAATGGAAAAATACAGTCTTCACTTACTTAATGCAAACCACAAACACACAAAAGCTTTTTATATTTTTTTTCCAAGTTTCTAAAATGAAACTTCATGCTGCTGCACTTAACAGGAAGTGGATTGTTAAAAATCCAAGAGACATTGTTACCTTTGTTCAAAGTCAAATCAGAACATGCAGAAACTAGATGAATTTTGAAAATGTAAAATTGTATCTCTTTTTAAACTGTATTGATCTTATATATGTATCAACAGAGTATTAACCTGTTCAGTACAGGTGGCTATTTCTTGTTCTGAGCAAGGATAGATATGTAATAACAAAATTCTGAGAAAACTTGCATGGATTGACATTAATCACTTATGTCCCCATTGTCAGAGATGCTGGCTGTCCATTCAATAGCCATTACCTCTTTCTCCTTAGTAACTGAACTATGGACACATTGTGCCCCCTTTGGATATCTTGCAGCTGGATGTAAACAAATGGCTAACTCCTAATCTACAGCTTAGGTTATTGGTCATTCTGCAGGTGCTATCAAACTTTTAAAAGGGGTTTAAACTCAAAAAACTTTTAAAAAAAAGTTCTTTAAAAAAAAAAGGGAGCTCACTTAGGTCATGCTTTTTGTTTAACGTGTGTTTGCTTTGCTTTGTTTTGTTTTGTTTTTTCCTTTTGCTTCTACCTTCCAGGGGTCTTCAATGTGGATGTGATACCCGGATCTCCAGCAGCCACCCTGAACTCTGAGGCAATCTTGAAAATTGAAACCACATGCTAAGGATAACAATGTAGGAAGCTAGAAAGAGCCTGGGCAGGTAGAAAGAACTGGATGATTTCATAGAAAGTGTTCTCTCTGATTTATTTTTTTAAGAGAGAAAAACAAATCCTTATAGTTTATTTTTATTTTCTTGGGGTCTCTTTCTTTTTCTTTCTTTTTTTTTTTTGTATGCAGTGAAAATTCAAACTGATATATTCCCCACAAAAGATGAAATGTTGTATGTAATTATGTCATTCTAAAATTAAAAAAAAAAAACGTAGTATCTCTTATGACTAAAGAAGCAATAGATATGTGACATGGACAAGTTTAGTGTTTTTCTCTTTTCCTGTAGTTTATTAAATGGTGGTCCTAAAAATATTAGAGTATATGTTTTTGCCGCATTGGGTTGAAGCTAGGTTGGGTTCTCTGCTTTTCACCCCATCTGGCATACTGGACCATTCAGAGCTGCCCGGTAGGCAGGACCTCTTTACTGCATGTAGCTCAGACGTGAGCACATTTCTGAAACTTGAAACTAATTGCCGAAATGCTGATTGACTTTTGAGGGTTCCTAATCTCTTGTATAAATACTGAATTTGCAAATTTCCTATATCTCATTTCTTCCCTTCTTTGCTATTTTCCCCCAGAGGAGTCTTTCCTTTCCCCATCCCCACCCCCAGTAGCTTACATCTATTGACTGAGAGATTTACCTCTGCGTCAAAATAGTGATGTCCTCAATCTCCTCATTGGCAGATTGCAGTTGCTATGCTCTACTTAGCCCTCCAACAGCAAAGTCAAAGTATGTTTTTAAGATTATTAAATTATTGGGGCGCCAGGGTGGCTCAGTCGGTTAAGCGTCCCACTTCGGCTCAGGTCATGATCTCACGGTCCCTGAGTTCAAGCCCCGCGTGGGGCTCTGTGCTGACCGCTCAAAGCCTGGAGCCTGCTTCCGATTCTGTGTCTCCCTCTCTCTCTGCCCCTCCCCCGTTCATGCTCTGTCTCTCTCTGTCTCAAAAATAAATAAACGTCAAAAAAAATTTAAAAAGAGATTATTAAATTATTTTGAGAGACAGAGAGAGAGAGAGAGAGAGAGTGCGTGAGTGGTGGAGGGACAGAAACAAAGGGAGAGAGAGAGAATCCCAAGCAGGTTCCGGTGCTGCCAGTACAGAACCTCACATGGGCTGGATCTCACAAACTGCAAGATCATGACCTGAGCCGAAATCGAGCGTCAGATGCTCAAACTACTGAGCCACGCAGGCATCCCAAAATCAGAATATCCTTTAATGAGCTTTTCACATAGGTAGTCTACTATGTAGTCTAATGTATGTAGATCTTGGGATTCCCTCCTGCTTGGGATTCTCTCTCCCTCTCTCTCTGTGCCTTCCCCCACTCATACGCACACACACATACACACACACACACACACACACACACACACACACATGCACGCACTCTCTCTCTCAAATAAATAAATAAACTTAAAAAAAAAGAGTGTATTATCTTGTTCTAAGATGTACCTCTGGGGGAAATGGGGTAAAGGGTACATGGGTCCTGTGTGAATTACATCTCACGCTGCCTGTGAATCTACAGTTATCTCAAAATTTTATTTATTTTTATTTATTTATTTATTTTTAATTTTTTTTAATGTTTATTTACTTTTTGAAAGAGAGAGAGAGAAAGAGAGTGTGTGGATGGGGGAGGGGCAGAGGGAGACAATCAGAAGCAGGCTCCAGGCTCTGAGCGGTCAGCACAGAGCCCAACGCGGGGCTCGAATTCACGAACTGTGAGATCATGACCTGAGCTGAAGTCGGGCGCTTAACCCACTGAGCCACCCAGGCAACCCTCAAAATTTTAAAAGTTGAAAATAAAAAAAAATGATATGTGCCTGTTATAACTCCATTATTTTTCTTCCATGTGTCTAAGTCTGAGTGCAATTATTTTCATTTGTTACCTAAGTAGGAGCTAAATAATGTGATATTTATTACTTCTAGAATATACTACATCACATTATGAAAGAGTGTGGAATGATTTTCAGGGAAAGAAGGAAAGAGGTGGAGAAAGAAAAAAAAAATCAAACCTTAGATCCTCACTGTTTCGACCACTAACGGTGTTAATTTTACAATTTTGTTAAAATTAAAATTATTACTATAATTTTATAATGTTTAAAAACATCATCCTGTACCTTTTTTTTCAGTTGTAAGCTTGTATTTAATTCATAATCCAAGGGTATTTTAAGAAGCATACTGATGTGTTCTATTTCATCCTAATGATTAAGAATGGAAATAAATGGTAGTATAAATCTTTTCTACCAGATTTAATAGAATACAACAGCTATTAATATATGGAATTAAGTTTTAATCATGGCAGAATTGAGTCAGTCTCACACTTTTCTTTCTGTATAAAGTATAATTGAAACAGCAGAAAAAATGGCATTACATTCATTGAATTATGTTTGGTTAGATCAACTGCACTTCAGCAACAAAATACATTATCTATAGAAGATAATGCGTTTCACACAATGCGAGAATAGTTGGGAAGCTTCTCAGGTTACAGTAGGTGTTGTTTTTCTTTCTTCTTTTTCTTTTTCTTTTTCTTTTTTTTTTTTGGTACTTACTACAAAAAGCTAAGCACTTAATAAGTGAGGTCTTGTTTTCATTAACTTTAATGCAATGTTAACAGAAGACTCCCAAAGTGAGTAAGTGATCATGTTTCCATATTCTCTCCATGAAATAGCTGTGACTTCTGAGGAACCCCAAAGATGTCCCAAGCCAGCTGTACCGCATAGGGGCATTTGTATCAGTTATCATAAAATATATTACTCAGGGGGCACTGTCTTTTATTTTTTTTTTTAAGTTTTCATTTAAATCCCAGTTAGTTAACATACAGTTCGTTTCAGGTGCACGGTATAGTGATTCCACAACTACATTCAACAGCCGGTGCTCATCCCAACAAGTGCCCTCCTTAATCTGCTCAGAGGGGCACTGTCTTAATACCGCAAGGTTGCTTAGGAAATCTTATAAATGTCAGTCATGTGGCCCAGAGGGTTTAGTGAAATGGCTCAGAGTAGGCAGTACTACATGGTCTATGGATCAGGGCTGAGCTTAGGAAATTCCTATAATTTGCATCCATTCCCTGCAAAAGAGAGCCAGTGATAGAATCCGAGCATGTGAATTTAGTCCACAATCACTACCAAAAAAAAAAAAAAAAAAAAAAGACAGTGATGAAGGGAAGAAAACAATTCTTTCTCTACCCTTAAGGTCTTCCAGCTGGACTAAGAATTAAATTTACATGAGACAAATAAATGGGACGAAAAATACCCATGTTTTATTATGTGCACATGGAGACCCAATAATGAAATTGAGACCCAAAGAAATGACCAAGGCAGGCAGTTTTTATACTCTTTAGACAAAGGGACAATAAATTCGTGGGGAATTGACAGGATAAAGAAAAGATGGCTGGGAGCCTCAGGAAGGAATTCTAAGCAGAATTTGGACAGAGGTAATAGATTAGAAAAAAAGTAACAACATTTGTTTCTTTAGTTTTCTTGGCTTTAAAGTCCTTATCTCTACTGATGGTTTTTTACTTCTTAGTAGAGGGAGGGTGTGGTTCGTATTGGAGATTTGTTTCATGCTTTCACAGGGACAGAGGAGAATCTGAGTATCCTTGCACCTGTTGTTTCTTAAGTAACTTTTACTTAAAGTTATCAATATGCCAAAGTGTCACATTTTGGGATAGCCTACCCTTGGCTGCTACAGTAAAAAATGAGAGAATAAGAGGAAATAAAAGGAAATGTAAAGAAAAGGACAAAGAGAGTCTATCACAATCAATAATGATTAATCTGTATTTTAGCCCATGTAAGTGAATAAACATAATCCCAGAACTTCTGATTTACTCAGTTGTGCCGGAGTTATACACAGGGGTGTCTAAAAATATTAATATGCTTTTTAAATTTGCTTAGCCAACCTTTTAAAATTGCTCCTTGGGCTTTTTGCTGAAAAAAATGGATATTGACTATTTTCTTGACTATTTTGTTCAGTGACATGTCCACATATGCCAGTGTTTAGACTTACCACAGCAATATTAATGATAAGCAAATTTATGGATAATTCTATATGCAAATGTTACATTTGTAATCAATACTTTTAATCTTGTATTCTATTTTTCACTCATCAAAAAAAATCAGAGAAACCAAAATTAGTCCCTTTACGGAAATATTTTGGTGATCCTTTCCTAATGAAGTATCTCTTGAGTACATCATCCTCTTATTCTATGTACTTCCTAGGCATACGTTTTAAATAACTCTTATGAAAGAAGATTCGAAACTGAAGCAGAGGAAGTAAAGCCTATACATCTCCTGTTTCAGTTCTTAGACCCAAGAATTTTTCTTTTGTCAATTGCAACTTGTCAGTTGCAACTCTACTTTCTGGAAAACAGCCCTCTACTTTGCAGGTAAGTAGAGAAAATGTAACACCTGTTAGCTAAATGGTCCTAGCGTATTAGTTACTTTAAGCTCTGCCAGCAGCACTAATCATTAGCTCAAAACAAGTTATGTAACAACTGTTTGGTTCTTTGTCTTTGTAACCTGCCCTCCCTGCTGGCATTTTGGAGCCGGCCTTCTACTTCTGTCAACTCTGTGTCTCCTGGGTGGCAATTCCTAAGACCCCAAATAAACACTTTTGGTGGCTTCACAACTTCTTTTTCTTGATCTACACTCTAACATGAGAGGCCATCTCACATAATTACTGAGTTTCAAATCCCAGAAGGTGATTTATACTCATTTTATTATTTTCTCTAATGAAAGAGTTTAGTTGCTAGGGGTTGGGGCATTGAGTGGTAGCAAATATCTGTGAAGAATAATAACGTTAGTTCCCAATATTTGGGAATTGCCACATTCCCACAATATAAGTCAGCAAATTAAATCCTTCTCTAGTTTTAGAAAGAAAAAACTATCTAAATCTACAAATGCTTGGGTGATAAATTGTACAAATCATTATTTTTTACAGCAAGTATGAAACATCTACATCAATCATTCTGCAGGGCACAATGACCCAAGATTACAAATTTGTAAGATTACTTTTTGATTCCCAAGACTGTCTCTAGCCCCGTTTTATCCATGTCAGTTCAGGCCACACCATTTTCACTCTCCCAGGCATGGGGATGCATGCGTAAATGCCTTTAGCTTCCCCCTCCACCTCCCCGACAACATGCTTTATCTGTGACTTCACACTTAAAATTCTTTGGATGTTTATCCTGCACTCATCTGCCTGCCCCCCTTCAAGTTCTCATTTGCTCACACCTGGGTGACCGTGACATCTCTCATTTGTCTCCTCACCTCTGAGCCTCTCTCTTTTTTTTCCCCTCTGCCTCTATGTCATACACCGTGTAAATTAATTTTCTTGAAATACACGTTTACCCATTATCCTCACCAGTTCAAAATCCTTTACCACTGCACTGAAAGGTGTGCAAATCGTTCATCCTGGCATTCAAGGCCCGATGTGATCTGAATTTCCTTCCCGTTTTCCCATTCACACCTATTTGTTCTTCCATGAAATGGAACCAGCCACACTCTCTGGAGGACCCTTACATGTGTCTCTTAAGGCTGTGCCCATAGGATGTTCTCCACTGGGAATGCTTCCCCCCACAGATGTGGGAACTCTTTTCCATTTCTTGCAGATGTAGGCAATTTCTCCCTTCTCTGGCATTCTATCTACAGCTCCTAATAGCAGTAAAACTTTGTCATTTGTGTGTGCTTTCTTTTTGCAGCTAGACTTTCTTTTTGCATGCTTTCCGAAGGTAGGTACCATGCCGTATTGATCATTGTGTGATCCACCGTATGTAACAAATGACAGGGCAGAAAAATAAGTGATTATTTGTTTGGATATATGGATTGATATATTCTCCTTGAGAAAGAAATTTTAAACTTAAAAAACTTGCAGACAAAATGATCCCTTAGGTTACAATTATAATTTGTTTCTATTTCTTGCATTCTACTAGTCAGATAAATGTAAAAAGATGTCATAATAGAGTTTTAAAACCATGTTCCCTAAATCAGGTGTCATTCATTATAACCTTGTACAGATTAGTTAATAGCTTTCAGGCTTTTTGTAAACAAAGTTCTGAAAGTGCTTGTTGCTACTTCTTAAAGTATTTTGCAACCTAATTGCCACAACTCATAAATTTGTCAATAAAATGGGAGTGAAATAATAACAATCTGACCAATAAACTTTAAAGGATTCTTTTAGTTGCCATTTTAGAAAGTGACGCATGGCTTTATTTTTCTGCCCTGAATGAAAAGAAGCCTTCTTTAAAAACTTCTTTATCTGGAGTTGCCTGGGTGGCTCAGTAGATTGAGCATCTGACTTTGGATCAGGTCATGATATCGTGGTTTGTGGGTTCAAGCCCCATGTCGGGCTCTGCACTGACAGCATAGAGCCTGCTTAGGATTCTCTGTCTCCCTCCCTCTCTGCTCCTTCCCCACTACTTCTCGCTCTCTCTCAAAATTAAGCATTAAAAGTTAAAAAAAAAAAAAAAGTCTTTATCTGAACGGTGGTACGGGCAATCTCCTGCTTTGCAAGGACTACAGACAAGCCCAATGAGAAAGATACGTTTTCAAAATCGGGAAAGGTGACTGTAAACCTGAGCTTGACTTTGTTTCCTTTGTGCTACCAGCAGGTGTTTAAACATCTTTGAAAGGTGAAAGTTTCCTTTTGCTATTTAAATACTCTGCACTTCAATTACTTCCACTGAACATTTATAGTCTACTGTGAATTATTTCTCTCATCCGTGCTGGTACTGAGAATGCCCTCTTTTAATAAAATCTAATCCACGGTTGCACAAACCTACATAACAGCTGAATTACAAAAGAATTCACCACAGTGTGCCTTCAAATAATTAGTTTTCTGAGTGCATTTTAAGTATCATACAATTTATAACTTCTCAGAAACACATTTGTTATGCACAGTTAGGGACACCTGGAATCTATGTAAAATGAAATGGATGAAAATATTTTAAAATAACCCTATAGTTCCAATAGGTATTGGAAAGGCTGTGGAAGTTAGGGTCTATTGAAATGAAGAGGGAGAGGAAAGGGGATTGATATTTCTTGACAACTGGCTTTTCTGGGTGTGATGACACATTAGTTACCACTTTAAAAGAGAATCATTAGATTTATCAGATTAAAACCATAGGCACCGTATCCAGATGCCTTTTCAAAAAATTCAGACAGCACAACTTCATATGATTATAATATTGGGGTAAAGACTTTGAAGCAATGGCTAATTTTTATCACAATCTCTCCCTCTCCTAATGTACTTCTCAATGCAAATAAACTAATGCAGTGGGGATGATTACCCAGACCTCCTTTCCCTCCCCACTGGAAAATACTGGAACATCCATTTTAATTGTCATATGTAAATCTAAAACCTAAATCCACCAAATACCTACAGCCCATCTTTTATCCCACCCCCTTCTCATCAGAAATTGTACCACTCTGGGGCACCTGGGTGCCTCAGTTGGTTGAGCCACCAACTTCGGTTCAGGTCATGATCTCACGGTTTGTGGGTTCGAGCCCCGCATCGGGCTCTGTGCTGACCGCTCAGAGCCTGGAGCCTGCTTCGGATTCTGTGTCTCCCTCTCTCTCTGCCCCTCCCCTGCTCGTGCTTTGTCTGTCTCTCTCAAAAATAAATAAATGTTTTAAAACATTAAAAACAAAAAGAAATTGTACCACTCTATCTGTGTGTGGCATTGATTTCTGAATAAGCAGCCAAGTTGAGGTGTGATCAGTTATATAGACAGGCTCACTATACTTTCTTATATCTGAAACATCCCTGGAGGCTCTTACAATCTCTCACTGTCATAGACTCTAATCTTTATGGATCTTTAGCCTAAAATTAGAAAACACAGAATTTCATGATTACCTACAATATGAAATATTTACAAGTATAAGTAAAACTCCATCTTCTTTATATATATATATATATATATATATATATATATATATATATATATATATATATAAAATCAGGGGCGCCTGAGTGGCTCAGTCAGTTGAGCAACTGACTGACTTCGGCTCAGGTCATGATCTTATGGTTTGTGAGTTCGAGCCCCACGTCGGGCTCCGTCCTGACAGCTCAGAGCCTGGAGCCTATTTCAGATTCTGTGTCTCCCCCTCTCTCTGTCCCTTCCCTGCTCATGCTCTCTCTCTCTGTCTCAGAAATAAACATTAAAAAAAATTTTTTAAAAAGTGCTCCCCATTAAAGTGCAAGATCAACCACCTTCCCCACAGTGACTTGCTTTAAAACAATTTAACAAATATGGAAAAAAATTAAATTTTCCACCTAAACTTTTTGAAGTTACACTTCACCACATTTAAGCTAATATTCTAATAAACGTAGTTTACTTTCATTTGAGTTGTTACAGCTCAAACAAACTTGTAATAGCTCACAGTATCGTTAAGTTTTAAAATTTCATGTACTTGGGGAGCCTGGGTGGCTCAGTCAGTGAAGCATTGGACTTTGGCTCAGGTCATGATCTTATGGTTCGTGAGTTCAAGCCCCGCGTCAGGCTCTGCGCCTACAGCACAGAGCCTGCTTGGGATACTCTGTCTCCCTGTGCCCCTCCCCACCCTCAAAAATAAATAAACATTTAAAAAAAATTCATGTACTTCTCTGACATCTTTGAGTTTCATAAGGCCCCAAGGGCCTACCCCTGCCCCTAATGGACAAGGGTACCCCGCCCCCAGCAAGTGCCCCCAGTGGCTAGGTTCACTGCACTCTGCAAGGCCCTCAATCTAATGGGTTTTACTTCTCTGCCAGCCCACAAATTGTTCAAACAAGACAGTCACAATCACCTGCGGGAAGCCAGAGTCTCCTCACCCTCTTCTTACTGCAAAGCCAGATACCCACAGCCCCTTCTGGTTCACTCTACTGCTGAGGGCAACCTCCACATGGCTCCTCACGGTAATTAGCGTTCTCCTTCCCCAGACTGTGAAGCTATGGGACTAACGAACTGCTGTGACTCTCATCTTTCCAGACTCGGATGTTGCATGTACAGTCATCCTTGTAATACTTACGTCAAGGGAGTCCTCCTTCACCAATGGGTGGATAGAAGGTGGTCAAAATGCTCTTCCACTAAAATGCCAGAGTCTGTAGCTGAGCCAATTTAACGTGACACGTCAAGGAAAGGATTTTACACTTCACACATCTGCCAATGCATGTTCCCAGATGTGGAAGGCAGGGCCTCTGCGGGGGCAGAACTGGGCTCTGTGCTGCATATGCCTGCAACCAGGCTGTGCAGGACACAGAGGTGAGGGGCGACGGGCCAAGAAAGGCCAACAAGCTCAGGTGCGTCTCTCCATTTTTCTGCCGCCAGTGAAGATTCTGTGGGATAAGCTTTCTCCTTCCATAGAAAATGATATTGGGAGGCTAATGAATATTGGAAACACTCCAGAATTTCTTATTTCCGTTCAGGATAAACTGAAGAAAAATAGTCTGAACGTTTATGGATTCTTTTCAAATGTATCACTTACTCTTTTTTTTTTTTTTAAGTTTTTTATTTTGAGAGAGAGAGAAAGAGAGAGAGGAACATGAACAGGGGAAGAGAAGAGAGAGAGGGATAGAGACAGAGCCCGACGTGGGGCTCGAACTCACAAACGGAGAGATCCTGACCTGAGACGAGATCAAGAGTCAGACGATTAACTGACTAAGCCACTCGAGCACCCCTACCGCTTACTCTTTTAGTCTAGGAAACCCAGACAAGGATTCAAGGGTACTTTATTTTAGAGGTAGGAAATGGGATGGGATAGGAGGCATGGTAGTGTGCTTTATCAAATAATATTCCTCTGTAGACATTTGGAGCCTAATCCTGCTGGGAGACTCAGAAAGACAATGTAGAACATGCGTCTTAGAGCTATCTCAATCAAGAAAGAGCGAGCTGGGGCATTTATTCATGAATCCCGAGAGTCACTGTGACGGCTTCACCCAGAAAGCACTGATTTTCCACTGCTTCTATGCTGCCCATACAAAGACAACTCTATTTCAAATAGTCCACAGAGCCCCTTTCTCCCCACTCTGTACTGCTTACCCAGCTCTATTTTCTTCATAGTTTGTCTCATCATGACCAACGGTACTGTTTGCTTTTAACTGCCTGAGTCATCCACAAGGAAGGAAGATCCGGAAGACTGAGACGGTTCACTTCTATGCTACCGGTGAACAACCTAGCGCATCACGGGCACACAAGAATGACTCTCTGAACAAATGAATCTTATTTCCTTGTCCCCAGATATTTGCATGGCTATTCCTTTCTACCATTAGGCCTCAGCTGAATATCACCCAGAAGACACCTGTGACCAGTGAATAGGCACTCCCTCCAGATCATCAGAGTAGACATCTCATATCTGTGTGCTTGGGGTGGGAGAGAATAAGGACAATTCATAGCTAATTGTCAAGAGCGAAGGCTAAGGAGTCAGGCCGCCTGAGCTGAAACATCGTTCTGTCACTTAGGAGCTGTGGGACCTTAGCCAAGACAGCATCTCTCGGTCTGCGTCTGAAATATAGTCAGGATAATAGTGTCCATCTTAGAGGGCCAATGTAAGATTTAAGCAATGTAATAATATATATAATGCGGTCATAATAAATTTTCAGTATGCGTTCCCTGCTATTATCAAAATATTTATTTCCTTCCCATCATTTATCATAATTTATAACTCACTTTCTGAGCTATTTTGTCTATGCTTTTGTTTCTTTATACATAATCGGTTTCTTGCTCTAGACCATAAATTGCATGAGAGTAGGGATCATGTTTGTTTTATATTCCTAGTGCCTAGCACCCACAATAGATGCTCAATGAGTATCTCTTAAATAAATGAATGGGGCAGTCCATCATTTGTCAGTGTTTTATACAGGCCAGTAGCTTTCAAACTGCCTCCCATAAAGCTCTTGGAAGTGCAAGGAGATTACACTCTCCACTCTCCATGTAGCAGAGTAAAGGGAATAGTAAAGCGAGGTTTCCAGCTGTATGACAGCCAGGCGTGTTCAAGAGAGAACCTGCTGTCAGAAGTGCAGTTGGATGGCATATTCTAGCTGCCATACCCTCAGGCCTAGCTGCACTGTCCACTCCAACAACACACTCACCCAGATTTCTCTCACCCAATGCTGAGCATGTCGGCCATACTACAGCAAAGCCATTCCTGCTCTAATGGAAAATATTTGCTCTGAGACTCTCACCTTCCTCCCCGAGACGTTCTCAGTGCCGCAATGCCGTCTGAGTCTCCCCCTACCCGGCCCTCCACCCTTCCCTCTCTACTTTCTCATGACCAAGACTGCATTAAGTTCAATGGCTCTCCCCAACTATTCTTGTTCCCTCTCTCCTTTTTCCTTCTTGAGTCTCTGAACTCAAAGTAGAAAGCGTGGTAGAGATCAACGTCCTCCGGGCTTACCTTCTGTGGGTGAAAGTGTATTATTCTATGAATAAAAATATGCATCTATTCCAAAAGAATTATAATTAGTAGAATTTTCTTGACGAGTCTAACAATATGTTATCTCTTAGGCTAGTTGACAGTGTCTCTATTAACTATCCATCTCTGCATTGGCAGAGAAAAATTAGGGTTGCTTGAAAATTAAACTTTAAACAGGAAGTTGTATGTTACCATAACATTTTCTGTGTTTAAGACTTCGAAAGGTCTAAATCAACTGTGCTCATAAAAAATAGAACTGCAGCCATAAGTATGCAGCAAATACTTAAAGAAAAGATGGCTCCTGCAAGATAGACAGTCTTTCATTTGAAGGTGTGATAACAAGGGGATAAAAATCCTCTCACATTATACTTTTAACTGTTATGCCCAAATCCGGACCCTCCAGTAGAATGCCGAGGGACATCAAAGTTATGAAACTAGGAATGTTGCTAAGGATATTCAAGTAGTCCCCAAAGCACTCATATACCCTTCCTAAATAAAAAACAAACAAACAAACAAAACCGACTTACACAAGGGCACGCAGTCAAATTTCTGTCTGACTGCAGAGTCATTTGACCTTGGGATGCATACCCAGCTGCCTGAGTAGAAGTATTGCAGCTCAGGCTGTGAGATTTCATGGCGGGAAAAGAGAACATGCTCCTGTTGAGTGCCCCAAGCATATCAGGCCGAAGGTGAGGCCAAAGCAGGCCCCCAGGGTCCCCAAAGATTGCAAAGCACTCAAAGGAGCACTGGGGTGATGGCTCCCCAGACACTCCTCCGACATCCCTTGTTGGTGAGACTAACTCCCCAGGGGGTGAGATAAGTGCTTCTCATTCATCATGCTCAGCATCATCTTCATCAAAACGCTCCAAAAGCCACTCCTCACGCATGGGTCCCAGGACAGTCCACACTGTGTGGGTCTATCCTGCATGAGACTGTCTTCTCCACCTGAATGTAACTTCCTTGCAAGAAGAAAGTGTGTGTGGGCCACACGTGTGCTCCACCAGACTGGTCAATTATGGCTTCTTTCAAAAACAACTCCTGGGATGCCAGGGTGGCTCAGTCGGTTGAGCGACCGACTTGGACCCGGGTCATGGTCTCACAGTTCGTGGGCTTGAGCCCCGCAATGCGTTGTTTGCTGTCAGCTAAGAGCCTGCTTCAGGTTCCCCCCTGCCCCCGGCCTTCCCCTGCTTGTGTGCTCCCTCTCTCTCACTCTCTCTCTTCCTCTCTCTCAAACATAAATATTTAAAATAAGATAGAAAAAATTCATTAATTCATTCATGATTTACCAGTTACACTCAACACATGTTTCGTGTTGTGGCTTTAAGAAACGTGCTAGGGGCGCCTGGGTGGCTTGGTCGGTTAAGCGTCCTACTTCGGCTCAGGTCATGATCTCACGGTCCGTGAGTTCGAGCCCCGCGTCAGGCTCTGTGCTGACAGCTCAGAGCCTGGAGCCTGTTTCAGATTCTGTGTCTCCCTCTCTCTCTGCCCCTCCCCTGTTCATGCTCTGTCTCTCTCTGTCTCAAAAATAAATAAACGTTAAAAAAAAAATTAAAAAAAAAAAAAGAAACATGCTAAATGTTTCCTCTGATTTATCCAGCAAGCAAGGGTGTTCATACATCCCTGATTCACACAGGAAAAGGAACCCCTTGTTGCCTTTGGGTCAAGAATATGTTATTCTCTGTGCTATCTAACTTGACATTATGTTTTCTAAAACCTGGACGATTATAGTTCTTATTTTTTAAACCTCCACTTTTGGTTTTTGTCCTCTTTTCCAGCCTCTTACCTTCTCTGTGTCTTTAAGGCTCTTGTTCCGCTGTCCCTTAGGTAATGACGTTCTTGGGTGCTTCCCTGGACCATTTCTGTTTCTTCTGTATATATTCTCCCGGATGACCTCATCATTCCCAAGACTCTATTTACCACTCACTAGCTATTGAGGCCCAGATGTTCTCCTCCCGATCAGATCTTTCTTATGAGCTTCAGATCTGCTTATTAGCAGGCCAGTTGCAAAGCTCTGTCTCGTCTCACAAGCCCCTCAAACGCAGCAGATAAGCAACGGGGCTCATCATTCTCCCAGGCATGTTGCCTATTTTCGGAAATACTACCAATTCTCCCACCAGTTCATCCAAGCTGGACACCCTCCTATGAATACTGAGTCCTTCTCATTCGCTCACCTGTTTACAGTCAAACAGAAAGTTCAGTCCTTACCTCCTGATCTTTCTCGAGTCTTACTACTTCTCTTGCTCCCACTCCAGCCGTCCTGGTTCGGGGGGCACGGCCATGTTACACACACCCTTCCCCTCCTTTCGCTTGGCTAATCAATGTAAAAGCTACCCTCAGCAAATTCTAAGCAAACAGGCTGACGACTTATAGATCTAGGTTGATTGTCACACATATCTGTAAAACTGCCTCCTGAGGCTTCTAAATAATTGACAAGCCCTTGGGAAAATACATCCACAAAGTCAGATCTCCCCACATTTGAAAACTGTATTTCTTTTGCTTTTCACAAGTATTGCAAAGCTGAATACTTTGATGGGTACAACACTAGAGTCAGCTGCTGAAACTTTCCAAACAGGTTTACCGAGAGGACAAAACAAAACAAGACAAAAAAAAAAGAAAAAAGAAAAAAAAAAAATATATATATATATATGTATAATGTTGGTCAAGTTACAATCACTAAAGCTTAGTGATTTATCAGCTAAGGAAAATGTGTGTTCTGGAATGAGGAGGATAGTTTTTCCTGAGCATAATGATTTAAATGCAACAAGCCACATATCACATTTCTTCCACTACATTTTCATCCCTAAAACCTGAAAGATCTCTGGTCTGCTGTTGGCCACCGGGTGTTTCTATTAGAATCAAGTTTCTGTCTGATGGATGTTTTCATGGCTTGCATAAAATCAGTCTACACTGGCGACAGATTTTCTACATCTAGTTTCAAATCAATAATGAAGTATAGTAATATATGAATACCACAGAGCACTTTGCTTTTTTTCTCATGGGCTAAAAATTAGCATTGATAATATAACAAAGTCTACATTCAAATTTCTTTCAGGAAAGCTTCTGGAAAATCCGTGAGAATGGTCTGAATTTTATTTTTCTGGTTTTGAGGCCAACTTGGGTAGTTCTAAGTAACTATAAAATTATTGAGGCTATCTGAAGCAACTCCTATGGAAAAAGAAAATAATTAAAATTCAGCTTCTTTTGTAAATATATGGTTGGCAACACTTCTTAGAAACAAAGGTAATGTGAAGACGTTGAACATTTCTCCAAGAACATTGGAAGCCATTACCAGATGTGGGTGCCACATTCTCCCTTCAGAAGCTTCTTAGTGTCTAAGGACACATTTCACCATGGGCCTGGGGCCAATCCACACCGGCCAAAGTGATGCCATTCAAAGCACTGATCCTAACCCTTTGAGGACGGACATGTCCTAGCAAAGAAGCTGCTGAACACACTTGGTTCACTCTTTCTTAGTCTGTCTCCACTTCTGAATTAGGTCATGAAGTTCTATTGCTTAATTTGATAAATCTGAAATTCCTAGTTGTAAATCTGGCTCATTTTTAGAGTAACGTTTACAACTCACTTTGCCTTTTTTTCTCATTCCAGCTTTAATCTCTATACCTGCCCTATTGCCATAAACCTGTCTCCTGAATCTCCTCTCATTGAAAACATCTGTACTACTTTGGTACTCAACTTTAGTCTCTAAAGACATCACCACTCCGAAAAGGGTGGGATTTCCGGGATTGGAACATGCTATGAGGCCAAGCTAGAAAACAAACAGATGGTTTATCTTGCTGTTTACTACCATGAATGGAATATTCCTAAGTCCTTGTTGCTCTATTTCCCTATAATGATTGACTTTTTCACATTCCTCCTCATCAACCCACTCCACCTGCTACTGTAGACAGTTAGCTTCTCTAACACAAAGAGCAAGTCATGTTTTCCTATGTAGCTGACCGAGCAGGGTATATAAGATTTTGCAGCTTTTTTCAAATTGTAATTCTTGAACATGCAATGTCATGGAAATGTGTCCCCACACAAATAGAGGAGAGGCTGAATGAATTTTAACATGAGAAGGAACATGCTGCACAAGATTAAAATTTGAAATTCTGAAATTGCTCTTTGTAATACCTCATCAACCAGCTAAAAGAATCTTTTGATGGAAAATCTTATTGGGCAAATATATAGCCCATATAAGAATGAAATGAATGCTGAAAGGCTTTATTTTGTAGCATCTAATTTTGGCTAAGTGTTCAAAATGATCACAAATCAAGGCAAGCTAGCGGATAAGATCTGTGTAAAATGTTTGTCAAAGGAAGTGAATCTGAATGCAGACAAAAAGAAAGTATACCTGTTAAAATATTTGTTTTGCAATATTTATGCACTCTAATGCAAGAACTTAGAATTAATACTATCGCCTACTGAACAGAATTTTCTCAGACCTTACTCGCACCTTGATAACTGAAGCATTTTCTCAGTTAAGTATGTTGAGGTCTTTACAAGTCAACCACAAAACACAAAGCAGCTGATCTTTAAAAATGGGCAAAGAGCTCAAATAGCCATTTCTCCCAAGAGGATCTATAAGTAGTCGAAAAGCACATGAAAAGACATTCAACATCAGTCGTCAGAGAAATGCAACTCAAAACCACAATGAAATTCCACTTCCCACACATTAAGGTGGTTACTATCAAAATAACGAACACTGTGTGATATACCTACAGTCATCAGATTCACAGAGACAGAGAGTAGAGGGTGGTTGCCATGAGCTGGGGGAGGGGACAACAGGAGTCATTGTTTAATGGGTACAGAGCTTCACTTGAGAATGATGGAAGGGTTCTAGAGATAGACGGAGGTAACAGTTGCACAATACTGTGAATGTACTTAATGCCACTGGTATGGTTAAACTGGGGGCGCCTGGGTGGTTCAGTCGGTTACATGTCCAACTTTGGCTCAGGTCACGATCTCACGGTTCGTGAGTACGAGCCCCATGTCAAGCTCTGTGCTGCCAGCTTGGTGCCTGGAGCCTGCTTTGGATTCTGCACCTCCTTCTTTCTCTGCTCTTCCTTGTTTCTGTGTGCAAGCCCTCTCTCTCTCTCTCTCTCTCAAAAATAAATAAATAAACTTAAAAAATGTTAATGGTTAAACTGGTAAATTTTATATTGTGTATATTTTAGCACAGTTTAAGCATTTTTTCATTGTGAAATTTTGAGGTCTACAGAGGACAATTATTTTCAAATTTGTTAATCATGAAACATTAACATTTCTAGACCTACTACTATGTGCCAAGCACTAGGGACCTTTTAAACATATTAGCTTACTTATCTCTAACAGCTGTCCAGGGACAGACGCTGTTATTATCCACAGTCAGTAGATAATGAAACAGACATGAAGAGGTTAAGAATTTGCCCAAGACTATGCCTCTCCTGGGTAGTGAGGCTGGGATTCAAATGTGAGCCATGTGGCCCGGCCGTGAATGCTCAGCATCGTTACCTTTTCCAATATGAGTGTATAAGATCATTAGCCAACATCACACATGTATTATTCATTTCATTATTTCATTTATACTGTTATTTGTAGTCTTAACGAGCAACAGCAAAAAAGAAACAAAAAAAAAAAAATGTAGTTTCTTTACCAGTGTAGTGTTCATCTATCATGTGAATGGGCGACAGAGTGGTTCCTGTTAAGCCAATCACAATACCCCATGACGTACACAACAATAGAGCCTTTAGCCTTATAACGAATTTTCACAAGGAAAATATAATTCAGTTTTGCATCTTGTAAGTTATGCATTAGGAGCATTATGTGATAATGTTATTATTATTAATCTGACAAATTATAACGGCAGAGTCTTCTGGCTTTCTAAGGTATGGCTTCATCTATTGTCTCTAACTTTATCCTCAGCACAACCTTGTACAAATGAAGACAAGGGTATTAAGCAATTTGCTTAATGGCAGATCTGGGAATAAGATCCAGATTCTCTTGGGTGTGTTCAATAATTACTTGTTTATAAACTGACCTCTTGGGATTCTCCTAGAGAAAAAATGCTATGAATCTTAGGCCAGCTCATAGACTCCCTTATGTCAATTGAAGTTAAAACAAAGTTACCCATTTAAAACATTTTTTGATTATGTGATAATTTTATTCATAAAATATCCCCAATCATTGCAACCAAATTAACTGGAAAATTCCGCCTCGACTCACCCCTTCAAAGCTCAAGTTTTGAGTGTATTACCCTCATCTGTGGCACAAGCGAACTATACCATAGACTATGTTAAATATAGCCACCAATTTTATTAAAATTTAAAAGCAGAGGTGAAATATGAATTAAGCAGAAAAAAATATTTATTTTTTTAAAATAAGAGCCAGATGTAATGAGAAATGATAAAAATGAAAAAGATATATGATTAAAAAATTCTCAATACTAATTATAGAATCTGAGAAATGAAACAAGAGAAAGCCATATTGGGTAACATAGAAGGAAGACCATTTATAAAAGCCATTGAAAGGTCTAAAAACCAGAAAAGATAACTTTGATACATGCTACTGACATGGATATTGAAAAGCCAATAAAATCATTGTGTGTATGAATTGTTTTTATTTTTTTATTTTTTGAGAGAGATAGAGGGCAGGGGGAGAGGGGCTGGGTGAGAGAGAGAGAGAGAGAGAGAGAGAGAGAATGTCAAGGAGGCTCCACACCCAGCACAGAGCCTGATGCAGGGCTTGATCTCATGACCCTGGGATCAAGACATGAGCTGAAATCAAGAGTCAGACACCCAACCAACTGAGCCACACAGGCACCCCAATGTGTGTACGAATTTTCTAAACGAGTTTAGAAATTAATATCTAAGCCAGAATTTTAGCAGAAGTACAAAATGGAGGCAGAACTAGAACTCTCACAGGTTTTATGTATCCAAATCTGCAGACACAGAGTTTCCAATTGTATCATTTTCTAATAATCCAAGGCAATTAAGAGCCAGATATACAAATTGATTAGCCCCAAATCACACAGTTAGACTGAATGTAGGATTCATGTAGACTCACCCTAACATTTTCAGGGCCTGAAAGAGGACAAAGGGGCCACGTACCTTTTACCACAAACCACAGTCCCGCCCCAGTCCTGGTCTTCCCCTTTCCCTTCCCTCTCTGGTCCATAAGGGACCACACACACCATACACCCCCCACAGACATGCACACACTTACATACACCTGTGCATACGTCAGCCTGCAAGTCCACGGTCTGCCCACACACCCTTCCCCAAACCCTCATCTCTTGTGCACCCCTCAGACCTAGTAGTGTGCATTTGGTGTGCCGACTGGGAAGGTAGGGCTGGTGGAAGAAGCCAAGGCCGTTCCTGAAAGTTAGGGACTCATTAGGTAGGGAATTCAGGGTTTCGGGTACCCGGATCCTCGTGCAGAAGTTGGGGCTTAGGCTCTAGTGGTACCTCCCCTTGTCCCCAGGGAATCCTCTTGAGAAGCATGGCTGGAGTAAGCTACGCGGGTCCTCTGAATCATGTTCACTTAGTTGGGGGCCTTCCATTCCTAAGTCCAAATGGCACCTTTTAGTAAATCCCTTACATTTAGGGGAGCCTGAGTGCCTCAGTCAGTTAAGTGTCTGACTTCGGCTCAGGTCATAATCTCATGGTTCATGGGTTCGAGCCCCGCGTCGGGCTCTGTGCTAACAGCTAAGAACCTGGAGCCTGCTTCAGATTCTGTGTCTCCTCTCTCTCTGCCTCTCCCCCGCTCTTACTCTGTCTCTGTCTCTCTCTCTCTCTCAAAAATAAATAAACATTAAAAAAATACATCCCTTACATTTATATGGCATTCATGCTAAACAAAGCAGTCTCACGATCCTACTTGATCCTCCCAGGACCCCCCATGATACAGAAAAGGCAAGTGTCATGGAGAAAACTAAGAAACAGAGATAAACGCTCAATGTCCCAAAGTTAGAAAGAAGAGGAACTCAAGTTGCACACCTGCTTGCATTCTGTTCCCAATGCCTCTGGTCAGTAACCAGCAACTAAGCCATTCTTTACCGAGTAAGAGACCCCATGCTGCACGGTACCCGGAACGCAGGCACCAGGGCCTGAGACCTCAGCCAGGATGCTGGATTTCAGGATTTGGGAAATATTCAGGGTGAATAAAGTTAAGGTCCTGCCTACCTTGGCACAGATTACTAATTAATTGTCTCGTTCTTCTCGGGCTGCCGTAACAAAATACCACAGACCGGGGCGGTGGGGGGGGGGGGGGGGGGGGGGGGCTCAGATAACAGGAATGTATATTCTCTCAGTTCTAGAGCCTCAAAGTCCAAGACCCAGGTGTCTGCAGGTTTCTGATGACAGTTCTCTTCTTGGCTTGACGACAGCTGCTCTCTTCATGTCCCCCCGAGGCCGCTCCTCAGAACATGCGCGCAGACAGAAGGCTCTCCGGTGTCTCTTCTTACAAGGACACTGATCCTATGGGACCACAGCCTCCCTGCCCTTATGACTTTATCTAACTTACCACCTGCGCACAGGCCTTATCTCCAAATATCGCATGATATACCTAGAGGAGTCAGATTCATAGATTGGAGGTTAGGGCTTCAATCTATTAATTTGGGGAAGCACAAACATTTCATCCATAGCATGAATGCAGATATAAGACCTGTTTCTACGACAAAAATAATGCCCCACAAGCCATTCCCCCCCCTCCCGCTAGTTTGCAGGGTCTTGTTACAGTTGATGGGGTTTCACAAACGTCTGATTGCCCTGTCTGAGACAGTGCACTCGAAGAGCTTTACATTCTAGATTGATCTACATATAACTGCAAAAATGTGCTAAGTGTGGTGTGGTGATAGAGTGCACAGCATGCCCTGGCAGTCTGTCCCTCCTGTTGCAAACTCGAGCTCCAGACCCCCTCACCTCTGTCCACTAGCCATGCATGGAAATTTTCCACCCTATGTGTCCACCCTAACAAGGGGCTAGAGGAGGCTCCGTTGACCGACAATTTTTCCCGGTAGTAAATATACTTGAAATGATGCTCTCTACACCATTTTGTACTCGGGCACATTTAATCATTATTTACTAATGATAGTCAGCAAATATTTATCGTACCAGGAGTTTGCCAGGTGCCAATGGAGAAGGAAACCAAGGTGGAGCCTGCCTCCATGAAGCTCACAGGCCATTGATGACATTGAAAGTGTTTTCCTGTGCCATGGAGAGCCTTTCAACCATGACAATGTTATGCCTGCATAGTCAGACTGTGTGAAACTTTTTTCCTAATGTTAGATGATTTTTATAATAATGAGGTAGCCATGTTAGATCACATGGTCTACATTTTTTGCTATTTCCTTACAAGAGAGTCTAGGATGTTCCCTAGTTTTAGGTTTGAACGTGGATTAGGCCTGCCGTCAATGGAAATAATTTTAACTGACACAGATAATACATTTTAAACACTTATATAGTGCAGGATATCTTTCTTTAACTTGCACAAAAGAAAGAGAACGTGGCCAAGTATATAACTGTTGAGGCAGGGTATTTTCTTGTCAAGTTTCAATGGCTGATTTCCCTCTATCATTAACCTTTTAGCTTCACAGAGAAGATATCCAAAACGTACTTGAAAATGAATCTCCCCACCCTGAAGGGAATTATTTTTATTAACACTGGACCATGCTTGCTTTTTCAGCCCAGGTGCATCATCCTCATAGTTCTCAAGGCCCCTTTCCAGATCCCAGTAATAGGATCACTGCTAGTCTTGTTTACTTATTTTTCACTTTTCTGTCTGCTTGTTTGTTTCATTTTGTTTTTTGCTTTGCGTTTGTCAGTTGTGATCTTCCCTTATCATCCTAGGAACTTGGAAAGGCTTCTACCAGCCGCTTCTAGCTGTGTGCTATTTTAAACCTGATAAATATAAAATTGTAATTAGCAAGCCCATTCATAGAGATAACCTTTGACCATTGGAACTGGGCAAAGCCTGTCAACTTTAGTCGACCGTATTAAACTAGTTACAGGTTGCGTGAACAAAGGTCATGCCAAAAACCATCCAAATCAGATCTATGTGCATAGGGCATCCTGTTGTTCAATGATCAGCTAAACTCACAAAGCTAGTGGCTTATGATAAAAAAATAATAATAATAGAAATATGTTTCTTCCTAAGGATTTACCCCTGTATGGATTGGAAGAGAACCCCTGCCTACCGCTTCATACCATATTGTAAGCACTTTACAGTTATGCCAGTTGTGACGGGAGAGGAACGATCAATGGTAACCTGGTGAACTCGCCCCTTAACTCCACTCCCCCCGACACATATACAAGTGCACGCGCACACGTGTACACAGAAGCACTGCTGTTTGGGAGAGCAAACTAAAGAATTAATCACAAGTGCATGAAACAAGGGCAGGGGTGTTAGCACATTGAATCCATTGCAAAACCTACTCCTGTTAGCACGCCCCCAAGAAACCAAATGGAAGAATCTCCTTAGGAGGAAATGTCAATTGCACCAACTTTTGCCAGAAGAGAAGTCTGACAACGTTGTGAGTCATACCAGCAAAGTTTGTCATTAAGTGTTCCTTCAACTATTAAAAAGTTTCTTCAACTATTAAAAGGCCCCAGTGAAAAAATAAACAATAGCGTCTATCTTTATATTATGTGAGAAAGCACACAGAGAAAGAGCGCAAGACCGTAAATAGCATTTTTCCATTCAAGTTTGCATCTGTATTCCTGAGACCCATTTAGAAAACAATAGGACAGGGTACCCGGAGAATAAAGGATCGTTTTCCATCAGACATTAGCGTGTGACTACTTAGTAATATAATTGAAAGCATGAGTGTAGCACAGGGCCAGGGTTCTAGGGGCCAGGAGATTATGCCAAAATGATATGGAATATTTCATATCTGTTTTTACTTTCCAATAGTATAAGGAATTCAACGTCTGCTCATTCAAGTAGTATTTGTAACAATTATTTTTAGTGATCAGCGAGGCAATGACCGTGTCTAACCTACTGCATAATGTTGCACAAGAATAACATCTCAGGTTTGTAAATGGTACTGTTTCTTCAACTTTATTTCTCTTTTATTTGTCTTTTTTTTTAATTCCCAGAGCTAAAGGTCAGGAAGTGGTTAGAGTCACACAGGCAAAAGTAAGAGGAATGTCAAATTACTGGCATTGCAAAACTGTTTGAAAGAATAGCCTTTTATGTTGAAACCTTGCACGGGTCTTCCACTAACGACATAAAGGAATAAATATCTGCCACTTCTGGGCCTGATGTGTCACAGAGCACATTGCAAACAAGCGTGGTAACTTTTTGAAGGGTACCAGTACTTAGCACAGTACCTGGGACATCGGCGGTACTGAAAAGTTAATAAATGAACACTAACCTGTCCATTACTTTTTTTCTTTTGGAAGCTTCTATTCAACAGGAGAATTTAAGTCATTACCCAAAAAGACTTTTTTTTAAGATCACTTCTGTGAAATGTGTTTTCTTTCTGGCTATGCACACCCCCCCTAGTTTTTCCAATGAGACAAACCAGATTGTCTAACATCACAGATCCTTCTAATTGGTATTAGTGTCCTATTGTATACATTAATAAAGGCATATTATCTTCCCGTAGCCCTGCATTTTTGCTGTGGAAAGTGTGCCAATCTCATTTAAAGTCTTTTAACCTATTCACTTCGTGGTAGTAGCAGGGCCTTCTGGGCTTTGTAACATAATAGCGCCCCTTTATCACGCTGAATGGTTTATTAGGACCTGCTTGTACCGATGATTTAGTTTTACCACGGTGAGACCACCACTCCAGGGCTTTCTACTCTGTTTGGGGACTCTTCTGTCATTTTAATGTTTAGGGGTTTGTTTGTTTTGTTGCAAAATGGGCTTTCATTTAATTTTACCATTATTTACATTATTTATTATCGGGAGACAAATTGAAGACCAGGGGGTTGCGAACAGTGCGCTGTACTTGGGAATCGCTCAGAAGTCTGAGGCATACCAACATCTCTGAGAATATTCAGTCCCTCTGAACTCATCACACACACGCTTGCCCCGATTTACACTGCCGTTTTCAGTTGCAGAAGCAAATAGAAAAATAATGTCGAACCTCCTTCAAAACCTGGATTTTGTGAATCCGCCTACTCTATCATACTCGATGGAGTTTCAGACTCTGCTTCGGAATGTCCTTTGTCTGTCTTGTCTAGTTCCAGCAGCTGAGTGCGCTAAGGGCCAGAAAACACCAGCCAGGACCTGGGGCGCCGGTACCCAAGCCTGAGTGAGAGTAAGAATCATTACATTTTCTTCATTCTGTCTTTTGACTCCACTGAAAGGCCTGGAATTCGGCCTTGAGCTCTCTTCTAAGCCTGCCAATCTTCTCTGCCTCCTGATTCTATCTCCCTCCAGAAGGAGAGACCCTGGATGCAGCCAAGATTGCTCAATAAGGTTCACCTTCACAAGACCTGAGGTATCACGACAAACCTAATGACCAAAACAAACTTGGGGAGAAAAAAAAGGTTATTTTTCCAGAAAAATATAATTTTCATAAATGAAACATATTATCACTGTGATATATCGCTGAGCTGATGTTACTTCCGGAAAGGGGGAGCATCATATTCTAAGTTGAATTGGGTAAGATGAGTATTAATGGACAGATCTTGAAGTCCATTCAACCACAAAGCATCAGAAATACCTTTGGTTTTTTTCAAGCCACTTCTGAAATCAGACAGGAGAAAAGCATTTTTTTTTTAAAATAGTAATTTAAGGGTCAGTCAGTATAACTAACAAAAACCTTGTCACTTTTAAATCGATCAACAAAACCCAAAGGCTAAAATCATGCCTCCCTTCATTCTTAACATCAGCAGTGAGGTGAGGGATTTAATTAGGAGTGAAATGCAGTGATCGACAACACACAGAAGCAAAAAATGCTTTTATGTCGTTCATGGTAAAAAACGAAATACCTATAAAACTATTTCCTTGGCAACTCTGCCATAGATCAGGTTGATCTGGAGTTGTAGGCCTATAACAGCCCTTGAAATGGTGAAATGCTTTGGCTATCTGGCCTTGCAGACCACCATATTCCATTGTAGATCAGCAAAGAACAAAGAAAATCAATGGGGCTGAATTCTTCCAAATGTAGACAGCCTGCAAAGCAAAGATACCCTTCCCGGTGACACATCCAAATGAACTCCATCCAAAATCAAACCTTTGCATTTGTAGACCTTTCCTGGGTAAAAAAGCTAATGAATAAATTCCATGACTACTTTCTTTCTGGTATGCAAATTTTCTTTGGCAAGTTCTGTATAACAAAAATCTCATTGAATTTAATAAAATTGATGCAACAGCCAAAAGTTAATATCGTTTAGATGCCAAATGCTACAATCGCCATTATTGTTTGATTGGCTTCAGAAAGTAGCCCACAAAATATGCTTGATCTCTTGTTCAGTTTCTGGGAATTTCAGAAGAATTCCAGTTAAAGGCCTAAATAGCATGCATTTACTGTTACTTTTTTTTTTTTTTTTTCCATCGCTGGAAAATACTAAAGTCATTGGCATTTGAACTGTTCCACAAATGATTTTTCTCCCACTATGGACTGATTAAACTCTGAAGCTCCACGCATTCTTTAAATAGCCGAGTTGTTTAATAAAACAATACAATCAAAACCTCTGATTCTCTGAACTCACCTCATTCCAAGCCATAATCCCATTAAGAGTAAATAGCATCCAATGTAAGAATCCAGTTAGGGTGCTGAAACATCTTTCATTCTTTGCTCACTAGATCTCGACCTGAAACATGAATTGAATGTAAATTAAATGTAACTGGGGCCAAAACAACTGAAGTATTTCTGTTTTCTCACGTATAGCTTCCGATTTGTCTTTGGCCAGTGCTGAAAAGACAAAGCAAACAAACAAACACTTTGCACTGATTTTTAAGACAAATAAAGCCAAATCTCAATCCTCAATAAAACAGATCCGTCTAGATTCCATAATGTCATACAAGTGGGTTTTCTTACTGGAGATAGCATCAGCTATTATGATGCTAACTATGGATTAAAACAAGGCCTTCAACGGTTTCTCAACATTTCTGTGTAGGTGACCTAGATTTTAAAGAGATGTGTAATTCTAAGTAACAGAAATGTATCAATTTCTAGTCCTATCTATTCCTAGCATCTAACAGGATGCTTAACCTGCCATAGGTACTTAGTAAATATTTGATAAATGAATAAGCACATAAAATGAGCCAATGAATAAATACTTAGGTTGTAAACTATTAAGTGGTGGACAGCTTTTTACAAATTTGAATCTTTGAAAAGAATTCCTGCCAATGCAGAAATATGATCTCAAAGTATTTAATGTGGGGGTGAGTGGAAAATGGACTTAACCTAAACAAGCACATGAAAAAGAAAGTTCTCAGGCAGGAATCTAACCACAGATAGCAAGATTTCTGCTTCAGGTGTTTAAAATTCTCCTACTTGATAACGCATTTGAGGGCACCTGGGTGGCTCAGTCGGTTAAGCTTCTGACTCTTGGTTTTGGTTCCAGTCATGATCTCAAGGTTCTTGAGTTCAAGCCCCACATTGGGCTCTCTGCTGACAATGGAGAAAATGCTTGGGATTCTCTCTCTCTCCTGCTTTCTCTGCCCCTCCCGCATCTCTCTCTCTCTCTCTCTCTCTCTCTCTTTCTCTCTGTCTCAAAATAGATGGATAAACTTTAAATAAATTAGTTAATTAATTGAAATTAGATATTTGGGTCCCATTTTTAGTATTTTTAAAGCACGGTAGGTCTCACAGACCAATGACTCATCATATATTTTAATACTTTCTCTATGGCTATCGGAGGGATAAAATAAGGAATCTTTGCGTTCAGCTCATTATGCTAGTATAAGGAAGACAATCAACAGGAAGACAGAAGATAATTTCAGCTTTCCAGTATCCCTAGAAAATTATTAGTGCCAGCCCTACGACATCTACTCATGCCACTGGAAGGATCCGTCTGCACTACTTTTCCATCCTATCCTGAAAACAAAACAAACCAAACCAAACCAAAACAAAACAGAAAACAAACAAAACAACAACAACAACAACAAAAAAATCCCAAACCAAACAAACAAAAAGTCCCAACCAACAGTATTCTACATTAAGAGAATAAAAAATAAACAGTTAAGAATAAAAATATAACAATAAAAAAATAACAGTTAAGAATTAGTTATGACTATAGTTAGGAGTCTGGAGGGGAAGCATATGTAAGGGTAGGTAGTGATTTTAGAGGCTGACAACCCTTCGTTTTACCCTCAGGCTACCACTTTATAGTTGTGTGATCTTGGACAAGTTATTTAATCTCTAAGACTGTTTTCTCATCTTTAAAGTGGGCATAGAATATCACCTCCATAAGGTTGTTTGGAACATTAAATGGTTGGGTACCTAGTAAATATGAAATGTGTATACTTCCTGCATACATATATACATCTGTGTATATGCTGATCTGATTAATTAAAAGATCCATTGTCCTAAAATTTGTATTCTTATATTATTTAGAATTTCATTACAGAGAAATCTGCCCTAATTAAAATATGCTTGATGAGAAACACAACATTATCTGGCTAAACATAGAGGTTATTCATAAAATGTCAGTTTATTTTATATATACTTCTACTGATATCAACATATCTAGCCCATAGCATAACATTTAAAATATTTTAAATCAGGGGTGCCTGGATGGCTCAGTCGGTTAAGCATCCGACTTCATCTCAGGTCATGATCTCATGGTTCATGAGCTCGAGCCCCACATCAGGCTCTGTGCTGACAGCTTGGAGCCTGCAGCCTGCTTCAGATTCTGTGTCTCCCTCTCTCTCTGCCCCAACCCCACTCACGCTATGTCTCTCTCTCAAAAATAAATAAACGTTAAAAAAAATTAAAAAATAAATAAAATATTTTAAATCAACAATATGGACTTCCCATATTATATTTTATTTTTACCTAGGCTAACATGTTATGATTAATTCTGAGCACCTATAACATAATCTTAAACTCTAATGTGACAAGTCAGAAAAATGAAGGACTTTTTTTTAAACCCAGGCTTTCATAATTTAAAATGTAACCTTTTGGCTTACATGATGCCTTCAAGCAGTGACATGGATGTTGACGACATTAATATCACTATTTCTGTCACTAAAATCTATAGCAAATACATTAGTAGCCACAAACGGAGGTAGTTTTTCAGAGAGCTTGCTAATTGTGTTGCCGCTGTGAACTTAGTTTTGCGGTGCTCGTATATAAAAGCCCAGAGCTGAAAAGGAAACGTGAATCCTGGGATGATATTCTGGGACAGGTTGGTAGCTACTTTTAAGTCTATATATGGTGTTTCAAAGACATAATGCGTTCTCATCACGGATATCATGAAATGATATTTCCCAAATGGTGTTCAGAGAGACAAAAGCTATCTGTTTGAGACAGAACAATTTACCCAAAGTCTTCTGTAAAGTCAGGACCTCAGGACTAGAACAGATGCTCCCAGATGTGGAATCTAGGGTTATTCCTTCAGAATATGGCTAGATCTATCTTCAGTCTACCAATGCCCCTCAGAACAAAGATATATGCTGTGTTCAGCAAGCAAGTTCTTGTGGGTGACATTAGGGGATATACTAAGTTCATGGCCTGTGAGAGGGGTGAAGCTGGGATTCCAACACCAGCAGCCCTGGATGCAGGACCCACATCCCAAACACCATGCAACGCCTTCTCGCCAAAGGGCAAACTGGCCCAGTCACCATTCCTGGTTAATTGAAGAAATATGATTTTCTTTTTTATTTATTTATTTATTTATTTATTTATTTATTTATTTATTTGTTTATTTATTTTGAGAGAGAGAGAGACAGCATGAACGGGGGAGAGGTAAAGATAGAGGGAGAGAGAGAGAATCCCAAGCAGGCTCTGCACATCAGCCCAGAGCCCAGAGCCCGATGCTGGGCTCGAACCCACAAAACCATGAGACCATGACCTGAGCTGAAACCAAGAGTCAGATATTTAACCGACTGAGCCACCCAGGCCCTGAAGAAATGTGATTTCCAATTCTGAGCAATAAATAAAAAAACAATCACTTTGTTTTCTATCATAAGAATAAAAACAATGACCATATCTCTACTCTCCAATTTTGCCTTTTTTTTTTAATAATGGGATTAAAAATGAAACATCACTTTCCTGACTCTATCTACTATGAAACCCAAATGTTTAGACCCAGAAAGAATCTCTTCAACTCCTCACTCTCTTTCTCACTCTGTCTATAGGGTGAAAAGTTAGGTAGGGAGATGATAAGCATTATGAGAGCCCCTTTCAAAGTCATTTGTTGGTTGGGGGTCCAGGACCTCTGACTCCTGGACCCCAGCTCATTCCACTGCCCATTTCAGCAGGATGTCCCAAGGATGTGCATTTCCTAAAAGCCCGTGTTCCCGGCGCACCTTCAGAGAAAAAATAAAGACAGTATTCATTATGTTTCATTGCCTTAGTTATTATCCAACTAGTCAAAGAATAAAGACATTTTGTTTAAAGCAGAATGCTACGCCATCGGGTGATGGCCATAAATTCAACATTCTTCTAATTGTTCTAAGAATAGGAAAGGACAGACATGCTTTCATTTGATAGTACAGCCGTACCGTTAAAAGAAGAACCTCTCCAAACAAAACAAGTATTGGCAGGAAAATGTGGGGTTTCCCCATCAATTTTGACATCAAATACCATATCAGGAAGCCCCAACTGCCAGTGTCAGGCGTACAAAAGGATTCATAAAAGGGGTGTTCCAGTTTGCTTTTTCAACGGCTGTCTCTTTTTCCTTTTATATTCCTGTCTTTGTAATTGTCTACACAGCAAAATAGAATCTGAATTTTACATATTTGACTTTGTGATTAACTTGATTCATGTGGCACTTAAAGATGCAAGTATATCACATAACCTATAAGGAATCACTCATGGTTCCTAAGGTTATTTAAATAATACTAATTCTAAATCCCCACATAGTAGGATTTGCCCTAAGGTGGTAACTGAAAAATTAAGAAAAAAGAAAATGACTCATGAATAATTGGAAATTTTATATTTAAGAATTAGAACTTAGCAGAACAGTAGAGACTTTGTTCTTACCAATAATGTTTCCAGTACTTGAAGCAAATAAAATCAGAGTTTGCTAAACATCATATTTTATTCATCTCATGTCTCTATTGAAACAAAGGGGAAGGGTATCTGAGGTTAATACCGTTTTTGGAAAAGGGGTTCACTTGTATTTTGATTTAAAATGCATTATAAAAAATTGACATAAAAAGTAAGAAATCACCAAAAACCATGCAATGTAACCTTGGAGACAATAATGGAATATCTTGATAGATCTGTTATTTTTCATGAATACCAATTAGAATATTTTATTGTATTCCTTCTTTACTATTGATTGGCAATCTGTGTTAGTTTCTTACAACTGTACATTGGATTGTGTTTTACAATGGCTTGTAGCATATAGATCATAAATCAGAGTGTGAGAAAATGGCTGTCAGATGAGCATAAGAGACATTTTCATCTCACGGCAAGAATATAAGTTTGGTGCTCTCACTGACTCCCATCAAATGTATGATCACAGCCAGGTTGTTTTCCTGCTTTGAGCCTTCGTTCCCTCTTCTATATAGAGGGGTGGCGGAGTGGGGAGGAGGGTAATATAATCTATTGCATGTGCTTATTTTAGTAAGTATTAAAAGGCCACAGGGCTGGCGTTCAACACTGGTACTTTTATTATTACCTAATCCTCCTTTTCTTTTTTCTTTTTTCTTTTTTTTTTTTGACATGGGAACATCTGATGTCAACATCAGAGGTCAACATCAGATATCAATATCTGAGTGCAGGAGGAACAGATGCATAAGCAAAGGTCACAGGCTTTTAGGTCAGGCATTCAGGTGACTACACCACCCCTGGGTAGTTAGCTTTTTGTTTCAAATATGTCTTTATGCCAGGTTTTATGCTTCTGTTGTATGGAGGGGTGGGGCGGCACCAGGGACGATCTTTCAATATTAAAAATGGATTTTATTCCTACTCTTGATAGCCAAGTACCTGAAAGACAGGGGCAGTAATCTTCTGGGGACTGACAATAACATGAGACCTAAACTATCTCAACACATTGCTTCTGCTTTTTACATATGTCATGGCTCAATGCCAGAAGACTGTCCACTGATGTGTTATCAATAGAGAACATTATCACACGGCAGGGGCAAAAAAATGACTTGGTTGAGGGGGTTAGAGCAGAGAATAAAGCAAGAGCTTTATTATTGCCACACTTGGATGGGGCAGGAAGACTGTATTTGTAGACCAGGAGGATTCTAGGCAGCCCACTGAGTCACATGTTGTCAGTGTAGACCCCTCCTACCTCTCTCCCTCAGCTCTTTCCCTAAGGTCTTAATTTCTCTTCTGGTTCCCTAGCTGATGTCTCAGGGGACAGAGGTGGGGGTCCTCTTGCACTGCTCCCTGCCGCCTCACTCTGTCTTACCTATTTTTCGAGAACACTTTTATTCCTTCCTTGCAGCTCACTTAGATATTATCAAGAAGCCACCTAATTCATTCACATTAAGGTAAATGACTGATTATTCACTTTTAATCTCCCGTGGCACATGTGCTTTGATATCGAAATAAATCTCTAATGGATCACATTCCAGGCAACACGACTGGGAATACGTTTTCAAGCGGTGTCTCCTCCCCTTTGAAAAATGGAGAGCACGATGGGTCCAGACAAGCTAACTTTGCACGTAAGATGTGATTGCTGGGGCACCTCTAAATGGGAAGTTATCTTCTAGCTGTGCTCCCACAGGAAGTCTGGTCTCTTTATTTACAAAACTCCTAGGGCTCTTGGGATTTGCTTTCTTATAGCTCATTAAAGCTTTGATTTCATAAAAAAAAAAAAAAAAAATGCCTTCCAGCATTCGTTTCTCTGCTGGTAGCTCTTTAAGGATTCCACTCTCCCTTCTGAGTTTTGCTCATTCCACACGGATTTCCAGAGTACCCTTGATTCACCCACCACCCTGACTCCCTTTCCGGCAGCTGGCCTGCAATTTGTTGTGAGAGTTCCCGAAGTCAGAGCTGGCTCACTTCACTGTTGTGAATTTATACTGCCACAGGTGTATTTCTGAACAGATTCCTAGCACTATGCACCACACAAGTTGTATCATCAAAATCTATTCACTGGATTGCCTTCTACTGGGGACACCCACGATTACTCTCAGGATGTGCATTAGTGAATGCGGACATCCCTGCAAAAACAGAAAAATCAGTTTGACAACTGTGCTTCTCTTCAACTTCCTGCAGTGATCTTTGGCTGAGAGCCAAGGACACAGAGTGTTTTTAAAAAGCTATGATTCTGGGGGCCCCTGGGTGGCTCACTCAGTCGGGCATCTGACTTTGGCTCAGGTCATGATCTATCTCGCAGTTCACCAGTCAGGGCCCCATGTCAGGCTCTGTGCTGACAGCTCAGAGCCTGGAGTCCACTTCGGATTCTGTGTCTCCCCCTCTCTTTGCCCCTCCCCTGCTCGTGCTCTGTCTCTCTCTCTCTCTCAAAAACAAATAAAAACATTAAAAAAATTAAAAAGCTATGATTTTAAGAGGGTTTTCATATGATACAGTATACCTTCAAGATTTATAAGTATACTTACACTTATTAAAAGTATACTTAAGATTTCCCTCGTTTCTTTTGGGAAGGTATTCTTTATCAGATAACATGCCTTATCTGTATTCAGAAAAGAAAGACCGGATCATTGTATGTGTCTGTCTTAGGAGCACTGTTATGCCTCAGCTCCAGAGAGGTTTGCTTATTTATCTTGAAAAAGCATTATGGCTATCTAAAGATGCTGCTAATGTAGGTTAAAATGTCTTTCCATGAGTGTTTTCGAGGAGAAAGGCTAATGTGCAGTATCATTACTCCATCAAAGGGAAATGAAATGTAGTCCTGAAAACATGATGCCCCAATGTATCAAATAGAGGCCAAACAATTATGTTCGTGGAGAAAAGTTGTCACTGACATGACAACCTGCACGGGTTTGTTTACATGAAAAGAACATATTGTTCAAATATTGTGATTGCTTAGGATGTATGATCCTCGTGGGCTTCTCTTAGAAACTGTGAATACTTTCAATAAGTTAAAAGTGTTTTGATCAGCTAATGTTAGGAGAGGAAGGTGAATTTATCACACTGGTTTCTTGATAGAAGAATTGTCAGAGTTTCACATTAGTTGATCCACATGGAAGTGGTCTAGCTTTTCAGTGAAATCTCCCATGTTTGCCATTTAATCACAAATTTGGGATTAAGATGAGAGGCAAGTGGAGGCAATGGAAAGAAGTCGGAGCTGACAGCAGACAGCACGGTCTCTGGTCCAGCTTCCACAGCTAATGAGCTCAGCCATTCTGGACCCCCATTGCTCTACGTGCTCAGACAAGATGATCTATAAGGCCTTTCCAGTCGTGAAAAGACTCCAGGGTAAAAGCTGCCATTTTGCCATTTGCCGATGCTAAGCACTCTGGGATGACGAGAAAAGCATTTGTTGCCCTAAGTGGCCCTAGGACTGAACACCAGCCTTGGTCTTTTAAACCTGTCTGCATCCTCTGGTTCACACCTTAGCCTTGACCTCAATTTAGGATTTCCAATCCCTAATGGTATGCCTTCCTTTGTACCATTGGAGTCTCAAGAGCCATATTCTAAATTATCTCATATTTTAAATTAAGCCACTATTTTCTCACTCGGTTTTTAAATGTCTATTATAGAGAAAATGGCCATTATTATTCCATTGGTGACTATCCACAATACAGCAGTTTTCATTAACAATAAGTGAATACATACATGCAATGGCCTGAACACATTTGATTTTCTGATTATCAGAAGGAAAACAAAAATATCTTTACCTCACTTAAGTTCTTGTGAAAGAGTTGTTTTGTTTTGTTTGGCCATGATTTAATATAAGATGTTCTCTGCCGTTGGAGAGAAAAAGATTACTCCTGGAATGGCAAGGAAGGATTTGCTGATCACCTAAGACCAAATGCCTGTTTTAGTCTTATAAACAGGTTGGGACTACCACACACACACACACACACACACACACACACATCGGGCTCTAGGATACATTAACCAAGCCTTACATTAAAGGGAAAAGGAGGGGCACCTGGGTGGTGCAGTCGGTTGGGCGTCCGACTTCAGCTCAGGTCATGATCTCACGGTTCGTGAGTTCAGGCCCCATGTCCGGCTCTGTGCTGACAGCTCAGAGCCTGGAGTCTGCTTCGGATTCTGTGTCTCCCTCTCTCTCTGCCCCTCCCCCACTCACACTCTGTCTCTCTCTCTCTCTCTAAAGTAAAGATTAAAAAAAAACGGGGGTGGGGGGAGGAAAAAAAAGCACTGAATGTTTCATTTTTTCAAAGCAGGAGTGAAGAGATGTTACTTTGTTCCCCACCATGACAATTACATAAAGTTTTAAAGTTCTCTGGGCAAAGATAAAAATAGCAGCTGATAGAATGAGAAAAAGGGTAGCTACCTTTCAAATTGTAGAAAATAGAAGACACGAGAATTTAAGCATTAAAAGAAGTACAAATCAGGGGCGCCGGGGTGTTGGTTAGGTGTCTGACTTTGGCTCAGGTCATGATCGCATTGTTCGTGGTTTCGAGCCCCACATCAGACTCTGTGCTGACAGTTTGGAGCCTGGATTCTGCCTCAGATTCTGTGTCTCCCTCTCTCTCTGCCCCTCCCCTGCTCACACTCTGTCTCTCTGTCTCTCAAAAATAAATAAACATTATTTTTTTTTAAAGTATAAATCAGAATGACAAATGTAGATTAGACAAAATAGTTAAATAGAAGTGAAAGGTCTAAATTCTTCCTTTCCCTTGGCAAAGACCCTCAGAAATCACTGAAAATGACAATCTAATGTTTTATTCCTAACATTTAAAAAGTGAAATATCACAAGAAAATATCTTACACAAGGCCCTAGAGTACAACTCCTTTTTCCCTCTCCACACCACCACCCAAATAACGCAGGGTTAAAATCTTGACATTGGGGGCGCCTGCATGGTTCAGTTGATTAAGCATCCAACTCTTGATTTTGGCTCAGGTCATGATTTCACTGGTTTGTGAGTTCGAGCCCCAGAGCCTGCTTGGGATTTCCTCTCTCTCCCTCTCTCTGTCTCTCCCCCACTCATTCTCTCTCTCTCTCTCTCTCTCTCTCTCTCTCTCTCTCTTTCTCTCTCTCTCTCTCACTCTCTCTCAAATAAATAAATAAACTTAAAAAAAAACGCTTTAAAAAATACTGATATCAGTGTCATTTGTAGTAATGACTATCTTCCCTGACAGCATGTTTTGTTTGTAAACCTGTCCTCGGGCCCTATCACAGTATCTGGAACGTAATCAGAATTCAGTAAATATTTGCTGCATGCATAAGTTCATAAATAAATACCTGTTTTGTTAGCAAGAAAAACACTAAGTTGAGTAAAGAGAGTAAATTTATATTGATAAAGCTTACAAACAATAGGCAATCTATAACAGCGTTAAACTTTTATGCCTCAAGTAGTTTCAAAATATCTTAGTGTAAATCATAGAATTGCAAATAAAATGAATAATGATAATAGAATCGCAGTCTTGGGTTACTCATCTTCATAATCCTAGGGCATTCTATACTGTCTCGTCTACGGTGGATACATGAGGTGCTCAAGTTATATTAAGAAATTGTGGGGGCGCCTAGGTTGGCTCAGGTCACGATCTCACCACCAGTAATACTGAGACCCGCTTCAGGCTCTGTGCCAACAGTTCAGCCCTTGGAGCCTGCTTCAGATTCTGTGTGCGTGTGTGTGTCTCTCTCTGCCCCTCCCCTGCTTGCTGTGTCTCTCTCAAAAATAAAATAAAAACATAAAAAATAAATTCAAAAAATTGTGTGGCTAAACCTAATGATGAATATGTGAGAGTGATAGCAGAAAGCCACCCAAAAAGGTCCTGCTACATACAACCCCACTCTTGAATGCTCTTTCTTGACCCTGTATATGCCAGATCCCAGCGCAAACCCAGGTTCTCCTAGATTTCAACCTCAGTTTAGATCCATTGTTTTGCATTACTAATATTATTAATATCCTTCCTCATTTTACCAACGCCTGAATCCCCTCCCTCTTTTATGCACATAACCCCCATGATCATTGCTCCAATTTTTCTGAACCCAGTTCATGAGTTAGTTTCTGAAGGGCCATTGTTCTCTGCTAAACAGTTCATAAGCCAGGTTGGCTTGAATAGGGAAGCAGAGAATTCTTTGAAAGAACATCCATTCCGTGCAAAGTACCCCCCGTAAAGTTAAAGTGCAGTGTGTGTGGCCAAAATGGGTGAAGAGGACGAAAAGGTACAAACTTCCAATTATAAAGAACAAAGAAGCCATGGGGATGTAATATACAGCATGGGGACTATGGCGAAAAATACTGTATTTCATATTTGAAAGTTGCTGAGTAAGTAGATCTTAAAAATTCTCATCACGGGGCACCTGGGTGGCTCAGTCGGTTAAGTGTCTGACTTCGCTCAGGTCATGATCTCAAGGTTTGTGAGTTCGAGCGCCACGTCGGGCTCTGTGCTGATGGCCCAGAGCCTGGAACCTACTTCGGGTTGTGTGTCCCCTCTCTCGGCCCCTCCCATGCTCATGCTCTGTCTCTCTCTGTGTCTCAATAACAAAGAAACATTAAAACAATTTAAAAAAAATTCTCATCACAAGAAAAAAATCCGTAACTATGTGTGGTGATGGATGTTAACTATACTTCTTGTGGTGATCATTTTGCATTGTATACAAATATTGAATCATTAGGATGTATACCTGAAATTAATATAATGTTATATGGCAAGTATACCTCAGTAAAAAAAATAAACTAGTGTCCTAACTTCATTTTTATCTGAAGAATCATCCCCTTCCTACTCCTTCTGGCTCCAGCCACCACTTTAATCTTCCTGAAGGGTTTTCTAATGGTATTATTCTCCTATTCTAAAATCTTCAGTCACTTGTAATTGATCTACAATCTACCTTTGTCAAGAGATGGTAAGTGATCTTTCAAGGTCCAACTCAAAAGGCACCTCCTCTAAGATTCCTGCTTTTATTATCTATGAAGGAAGTCATCACTGCCTATTTGGAACCCCCATACATTCTGTATTACTCATATGGTACTTATAAAAATTAATTAATTTAATTTAATTAAAGGAAAGTAATTGGCAACCATGGGAACCAGCATCGTGAGAGATTGATGACAAAGAAACCAGTTGGAAAAATGCTGTAGTGAGCCAGGCAATAAATAAAGAGGAGCTTCACTGGCAGAGAATCCTAGGACCCAGACTTGGAACAAATTGGAGAGGTTGGATTTGAAATAACATTTCTGATTTGACACCACAGGGTAATTGATAAAGCTTGAAGTTAAGGATGACTCCCAAGTTGCTACCTTAGAAGAATCAACGGATGATGACACCATGATCGATAGAAGAATTAGCTTTACAGAGAAAGTACAGCTTTGACTCTGAACAAAATGGCTTCTTTTCTAAGCATCCTAATTTTGATGGACCCTTAGGGCTCTCAGGGTGAGAAATCTGGTATGTAGATGACAGAGATTTGGTTTCAGTCATGTAACTACCCTGGTCACTTTCCGGACTGTTTTGTTCTTGGTTTTTTGGGCTTTTGTACGGTTTTGGCTGAGTGCCAGCTATAAGCAAAAAGTGATGGTTGGAGTGATAAGAAATGACTAGATTTTGTGGTTCGTTAGATCAGGAAGGAGGAATAAATAACTCTTTTGTCACTGCAGAACAAAAGTGCCTGTTTAAGGTTCTCGATGGAAACAGATTAGGGCAATGTCCTTCTGACATAGATGCAATATTAAATAGTAAGCCGTGCTATTAAAAATGAATATCATTTGAAATCTGAAAAAATTGTTAGTCAAAAGTTACATACACCAAAATAGCAATGTTAACAGAATAAAAGTAAATCCAGGTGAATTAGGTTATTAATGACTCAAACTAGCATCTTCCCACTTTAAATCTCACAAGATTCCCATTACATGTAAGCAACACTTTCCTCGTACCAAGAGCCTTTTAGGAGCCCTCTATCACATCCATCTGGCACCAGGCGAGCAACGTTATGGATCATCGAGACAGGTTGGCTAGAGAGGTAGATCACTTTTGTCAAGGAAGAAAATTTAAAGAGTCAAAGGATCATAACTCTTATCCTCTACAGTAAAAATGGCATTGTTGATGATTTAAGAACTTTGGATGGTGCTATTGAGCCAAGATAATTATAAAGAATACCCCATTGTGGAATATTATTCCATAGGTCTGTAAATTTCCTGTCACTTTCCCTATTTCAGCTCATCTTACACATCAAAAAACTCACACTGTCCATAAAATGGAAGATATGCCATATAATAGTTATATCAAAAAAGATCTTTTATGTGAAATCACTTCATAAAGTCTGTTCGAACATGAGGGATTAGCAGTTATTTTAGCCTATCACAGCAGTACTGCTCAGGACTCCAAGATTTAGAGTCAAACTCTTGTGCTCTTTCGCTAGGCTCTTGGAAATAGCATGCTGAATTCTAAAACATGTAGAAAACAATAGCCCAGAATCAGGCTCTAGAGTCGCTGGAGTTAATTTTTACTTCAAATCGGAAGAGTAATAAAGCCAACTTTGAATTCAGCACTAATTTTCTACATATTGTCAACTCCTTTCAAATGTCATCGTTGACCTTGAAGTGCAGATTCAATCCCTTCTTTTGGAGGTCACATTAGCATGGACTTCCAAATCACCTTCTTTCCCCTCTGAATTTCAGAGCTACCAGAAATGTAGTTTTTGTTTTTGGAGACACAATGCCGGATGTGAAGTTGCATAAAATCGGTAACCCACCTGCGAGGATGCATGAATCACAGATGGTGTCTATTTTAATTTAGTTTCGTTTACTTCCAGCTTTTGTTCTGATGGTGTTTTATCCATCCTTTCAAACTTCTTTCTTCATGAGCAACACAATGCAAGGAGAAAGTGCAAACTCTTCGAACACTTAATTTGTGTTCTTTGAAAAATAACTGTACTTAATTTGTTTGTCTCATGTGGTGGTTGTTAGTTTCAAACAAAGAAGTCACCTTTCCTTCAGGGTGTCTCCCAAAGCAGGACACTACCCAGATGCGCATGTATTTCTAGGGAGAGGAAACAAGTCTTTCGCCATCAAAAAGGAATCATTTGACATATTATCTGTCCCATTTGTTTGAACATTGTATTTTCAGGGGCTCAAGTCTAGATTGTTCTACAGCCATACGTGAGAGCTCTGGAGTATCTGGAGTTTGTAAGCCGCTGGGCAAAAGTGAAGAATGGATCTCTCTATACATTTTGTAATGGCAAAAACAAATCCCCACAGTAAGAGATAAAAGAATCAACTTAATACAACTCTTTAATTCTAGTCTCTGCCTTGTGTTAATTTCCAGTGCTTGGGACCTAACCAACTGAATAACGAACAAGCTGATTGATCTTTAGCCAAGGAATGAATGAATGAATGAATGAATAAATAAATAAATAAATAAGTTTCTTTCAGTCTGGTGGGTATTTTCTGTAATTTCCTAAGGAAACTATTCGGCCTCCGGAAAGGCCAAATATTTGGTAACACATGAACAGGGGGAATACAATCCTGTGTGTTTTGGTTTTATGTCACCAAGTGGAAGACAATATGTCAGGTTAGGTAAACTGAAATTGTGTTTCCCAAGATTCCTTTCACTTCCCAGTTCTGGGTGGGGAGGAGAGCATAAGAGGCCCTTTGAACAAGATTTAGAATAGAAACGTGAAACGGGGGTCCACGTCCTTGGAATGCTGCAGCACTGTGTGAGGGCATTGGCTGCTGTTGCAGAGAAGACATCTTGTTGTGGCTCAGCTGGTTGGCTGGGGAAGCAACTGGGTAGAGCTGCTTACCTCCTAACTGACCTGCTTCCTGCTTTCCTCCTCCAGCCCACACCTGGGGCCGGTGCATATTTAACTTCATAAAGAATGGCTCCCACTTCTCCAGCTGGTTGTCTCCATCCTCAAAGATGAAGACTGAGAGATAGTGGGTTCCAGTTGGTCCTTGTGGGACTCCATACAACTTTAGGAGCTCCAATTTATCCATTCTCCTCCTACTTCACACCCATCTTTTCTTCCTGCCCGCCCACCCCGTGGGCTTCAAGCTCCCAGACACTGAGCAACTGTCCGCCCCTCCACTACCTAACCAGCTCCCATGCCCCATGGATCTGTTTCTCTGATCCAACCCTAAAGGCTATACACACTGCGATTTTCTTCTTCATGAGTTTTCTTAGTTGTTTACTTGGCTCTCCCCCCTACTGTCTGCCTCTCAAAACCACATCTAATCTTACAGGCACAGTTCAAGCCCCACCCTTTGTGGGAAGCCTTCTCTGATATTTATGATAAAGATTAACCACTTTCTCTTGCATGTGCCCTGAATACTTTTGTTGTGTCTCCATTTGAGCACATAATGCATCCTGCCTTGCGTGGCAGTTCTGTATATCTGCGTCTTCCCTTATAAATTCCTTAAGGGCAGATAAGATGTTTCACTCATATGTGTATCCCCAAAAGCAACTATCACAGTGTCTGATGCAGAACTCGAGTTCAATAAATGTTTGTTGACTTGAAGTCTGGTTCAGTTTGCTTTATCCTCTGGCCCTTGTGGGCCCTGCTTGGGTTATCACCATGACTGGATCTAAAAGACAAGTTTAGCCTTCTGGGCTCTCTGCTCTTGTTTTAGCTATTTTTATGATGTGTTTATACATAGTCTCTGGTTTATGCCAGAAGCTGAGCACTTTGGTGATACATTTTCAGTCAGGTTAAAAGTTTAGCTTTTTTTTTTTTTTTTTCAAGTGGAAAGGCCCTCGCCAGATGTGTTAAGAATTTTCTTGTGAAACCCTATTATGAAATTAATGAGTAAATAACTACATCCAATAAGGAACCCTGTGATTAATGTAGCAAAGTTCCCAGCGCACAGCAGATTCTCCTGAAATATGGCCTGAATGACTGAAGGAATAAATTAATGGATTTACTAATTATTAAAAACCTACCCAAGGTGTCTGGGTGGCTCAGTGAGTTAAGTGTCCGAATTCAGCTCAAGTCATGACCTCATGATTTGGTTGGTAAGTTCGAGCCCCATGTTGGGCTCTGTGCTGACAGCTCAGAGCCTGGAGCTTGCTTAGGGTTCTGTCTCTCTCTCTGTCTGTATCTCTCTTCCTCTCCCCAGCTCACACTCTGTCTCTCTCTTTCAAAAATAAATAAACATTTTTTTTTAAAAAAAGAAACCTAACCAACGGACAAAACTCTCAGGTATGTGTATAGCGTTGCCATTTTTAATGACACGACTTGAAAATATTCCAAAGACACGTAGGTAACTTACCCCCCTGGATATAGTCATACCAGCAGGCAGGGACTTTCTTTCCTTTGAGATGCATTGGTTCATCATTCCTTTTTAAAGTTTGCTGTCTGGTCTAGTTGATAATAAACTATAATTCATTGTTTATTTTTAAAAACTAACATGTCAGAAAACAGAGAAAACCACAGAGCAACTTGTGGAGTGGAACGTCTAAGGAACCATTATCACATGGATCTGAATCTATTTTGCTTGTCTGACATCTATTTTAAAAAAAAGTAGTATCTTTTTTGGTAGTAGTATCTTAAATATTTGTCTAATTTTGCTAAATATATGGTAATTTTATAAGAATTCTTTCAGCTCCCATCTGCTTATGAGCTTCTATAGAACGTTACTATATATTTCACTAGGAATTAGATACAGTTTTGTCCTCGAAGTTTCACGTAACAAAACATTTTCTCCCCAAAGAAAGTCCTATGTATAGGTCCCAAGGAACCAAGTAAAAGTCTAACATAGAATAAGAAGAACTATCTATTTTCTCAGTAGGAAAATTGTCGGGATATTAGGGAAAACCTAGCTCTGTGTATGTATGAGGGAGAAAAAAAAAGAAAGAAAGAAGGAAAACAGACCCCAGAACATTCTTAAGTGATTAAAAAAGTAAAACTTTTACTGAAATTCTTTTATTGTAAATAAAACTAGAATAATTGTTCAGCTAAAAGTAAGTTCTTTGGTTTAGTTTGTGTGCATTTCTATGCAGTACCTATAATGCTAATTTTGAGAAGGTTCTTAGATAACATCTGACTGTGCTTTGAGTTTATCCTGCTAGTATAGGTATCTTCACAGATATTGCTTTTCTAATCCATGGATTACAGCATTTCTTATTGCCTATTATCCAGCCATTTATCCCACCAACTAAAATTAAAGAGTCAACAAAGATTAAAAAAATTTTTTTAATGTTTTTATTTATTTTTGAGACAGAGAGAGACAGAGCATGAGCAGGGGAGGGGCAAAGAGAGAGGGAGACACAGAATCCAAAGCAGGCTCCAGGCTCTGAGCTGTCAGCACAGACACGGTGCTTGAACTCACAGAGTGTGAGATCATGACCTGGGCTGAAGTAGGACGCTTAACCAAGTGAGCCACGCTGGCGCCCCAAGAGTCAATAAAGACTTTATAAGTCATTCATTCAACAAAATTCCATTGAGCAGTGACAAAACATGGACTCTGGTTCACAGTTTAGATACAGGGCACAGAAACACCCATATTAGTATAATGCATGTTACACGTATTATACTTGAAGGTCTCCATAAACACTAGGAGGTCAGGAAAGGCAATAATGAAAGGCATGTGTCTAAACTAAATCTTGAAATATCATCAGTGTTCATTAGGCAAGAAAGAGTAGGATAGGAAAAATATCTCTCATATAAAGGAAACAGACTGAACAAAGCAGGAGGTATAGAACTCTAATTCAATACAGAAATGAATGGTGCTATCCAGGGAGAAGGAGGAAAGTTAGAGATGTGATATGGGATGAACTATGTCTGCCCAAAATTCATACATTGGAGCCCTAACACCCAGTACCTCAGAATGAGACTGTACTGGGAGATAGAACTTTTAAAGAGGTGAGTGAGATAAAATGAGACTGTTTGGGTGGACCCTAATCCAGTATGACGTGGGTCCTTACAAAAAGAGATTAGGGGGGTCCCTGGGTGACTCAGTCAATTGAGCATCCAACTCTTGGTTTCAGGTCAGGTCATGAATACCAGGGTCATGGGATCAGGCCTCGCATCGGGCTTCATGCTAAGAGTGGAGCCTGCTTGAGATTCTCTCTCTCTCCCTCTGCCCCTCTCCCCTGCTCATGCTTTCTCTCTCTCTCTCTAAAAAATAGAAAAAAATAATAATAATTTAATTTAAAAAAGAGCGAGATAGGACACACAGGGAGATTCCAGGATGCATGCACACACAGCAAAGATCCTGTGAAGACACAGAACACCTGCCAGACAAGGATCAAGGCCCCAGGAGAAACCCAGCCTGTGGACACCTTGATCTTAAACTTCCATACTCCAGACCCAACAAAATTCTGTTGTTTATGTCCCCCAGTCTGCGGTACTCTGTTATGGCCGCCCTAGCACGCTAATATTTGAGACTGCAGAGGAAGCCTGGGACCTTTCCACAGGAAGCCTCATTATCCTGAGACGTCTATACATCCCTCATCTATGGGGATCATTAAACAGTTGTAAATAGGAAGCTAGAGATAGCTTAATGATAACTTTTTTGGTATAAAAAGTATCACTCTGACAACCACATACAGCATGGAAGACATGGACAGACCAAGAGTTGAATCAAGTGGTGATGAGGGTCTCGTGGGGACAGGAGTAGGGTGAGGATAGGGCTGATGAGAGAGAGAGAGAGAGACACAGACAGAGAGAGATGTTTCAGATGCTGACTCAGCAGAAGCTGGATTTAGAGTTGATATCATGTTTTGGCAATGAAAGTGACACTCAGATCTGCTTTGGTATTGGGACCTGCAGTATTGGAACTTGACAACCACTTACAGAATGAATGAATGAATGAATGATGACTGAATGAAAAGAAAAGACAAGGCGATTGCCCTTTTCATTACATGTATACCTGAGAATAAATCATACTACTCCAAACATAATAGCATTCCTACAACCAGCTCCCATAAATTACTATTTCCCATACTGAATATGCAGACAATTGAGTGCTAACTCTAAATATACACATTACAATATCCCTACATTCTTGTACGATTTGTGCATTGTCTGTTCTCCTACCGGTATGTTGATTGCTCAATCAATGCCCAATTTGCAGTAATGTGGTTCAGAAGGGTTGCTATAAAGTAACACAAAATAGATAGATCTCTGCCCTAAAAGGGCTTTTAAAAAATCTCTAGACCATAAAACTTTTATTCTTTAAAATGTACATAGCAAAGCAAAAGATGTTGCAAAGCATCAGAGGAGAAGTTGGGCTGATGTGGCCCAAACTGCCTTGTTCTGAAGAGTTCAGGGTAGAAAGACATCAGTATGAAATAAACTGTAGAGAAAAAGCTTAACTGAGCTGTACAACTTAAACAGAGCATTGAGGGGTGGGTAGATTTGCAAGGTGATAAATCTACAAACTTGCTTCTCCAGAATTTTTTAAAAAGCACAAAAGGAAAGTAAAAAGAACATTAATATGGAAGATCCTTCTGGGTAGTGCGAGTAGAAACATAGACATCATCTCATTTACCAATTTAAGATTAGAGCAGGGTCAGCAAATCCTGCCTCCTAACTGTTTTTTAATAGCCTGTGAGCTCAGAATGGTTTATATATTTTTAAATGTTGGAAAAAAGTCCAAAGAAGATTTCTTGATATGTGAAAATTATATGAAATCCACATTTCAGTCATACTTGTTCAGGTTTCCATATTGTCTGTGGCTGCCTTTGTGCTGCAAGGGTAAAACTGAGTAGGTGTGACGGAGACCATATGGCTCGCAAAGCCAAAAAATATTTATTATGTGGCCCTTTATGTGGCTTTTTTCCAACCTCTGACTGAGAGCAAGGAAAATAAGATCAAAGACCTAGATTTTAATTGTCTTTTTGCAAACTCTGAATCTCCTGTGTCCTACAATGTTACAGAGGTGAGCATCCTGCAAACAGGACCCACTTATGGCTCAAATAACCATTCATAAAATTAGCATTTTGCAATGTGTGCTCTATGGAAATTAAGTTCCGAGGAATGGTAAAAGCTGTCATATGCGGGGGGAAAAGGCGTTCCTGGCTACGTAACTTTTAAAGATGCTGAATGATGTTTCAAGGCTTTGGTATGCAAATACAAGTTTTGAATTTTTCTTTTTTGAGAGAGAGAGAGAGTGTGAGCAGAAGAAGGGCAGAGAGAGAGAGAGAGAGAGAGAGAGAGAGAATTCCAAGTAGGCTCTGCACCATCAGTGCAGAGCCGAGTATGACACAGGGTTCGATCTCATGAACCACGAGATCATAACCTGAGCCAAAAATTAAGAGTCAGTTGCTTAACCAACTGAGTCACCCAGAATCGATAAGCATTTCTTAAACATGTTCTACCCTGGCATTTTTTTTCAACCCCACCCTACTCCAATATGGGGCACCGAATGGGACACTTATGCCTTAAAATAGAATTTGAGAGATGCCATATCAGTTGTGTTGAAGATGGGGATAATGAATAACATTCATTGCTTACTGAATTATTCAAAACTTCAACGACGAAACCAAGGAATACATGATACTCTACTGAGGCCTTGTAATCTCAAAAGTTGCATTCTTCTATTAACTCTGCCAACGCATATCATATACTTCTTGACGACCTGAAGAAGCAAATTCTTGGAAAAGAAATCCAGCTTCTGAAGGCAGAGAAAGTCTACAGGCATCAGCGCTGCCCATTTAAAGCAGACCAAAAGGGTTTAATGTAGCAGAAAGCCAAGGTAGCTAGGTTATCAACCACCACAGATTTCACTCAGAGCCTCTAATCAGCAGGACCACTTGGAAAAACAAACAGCCTGCGAGGGATAATCACTGCTTGGAAGTCAAATCATGCAAAATATGTTCCCTTTGTGTGAATACCACAAGTCAGTGGAATTGGCTCCTGGTAGAGACAGCCATTGAGGCTGATATAATTTTCTCACTTACTGATTCCTTCAGTTTGGGATTATTCCGAAAACTTTAACTTTTCTTGATTTTATGTCATGGGGGGAAGTGCTGACACATGAGGAAGCTGGATAATGAAAAACACTGCCAAACACAAGAAAAGAAATACTGCCATCATGTTAAATGGCTTTACTAGTGTTTGGTGCTTGGGATTATGTTGTAGTTCTCATTCCCAAGGAAAAATTCACATGCCTAGAAAGCATCGGACTCAATAGTTTTGAAATCATATGCAGATGCCCTTCCTCCCAGGTGTTTTTCTACACAGTGCATGGTGTGTACATGCTGCTGGGGAATCACTGAGGGGGTGGGTGAGTACCGATGGGTCAGAGTTTCAGCAGCTGAGGTGACCGTGAAAGGGGTCTGATTTACAGCCCTTTGGTATATCTTAGGATGTCTCAACAATTCTTAATTTCCTTGTAGAGTGATATCCCTTTATCAGGAAGGAAAAAGACCTGTAAACAAAGACTTGCCCCATGGAAGAAAAAATGAGGATTAAAATCTGCACTTCCCAGGGCACCTGGGTGGCTCAATCAGTTAGGCATCCAACTCCTGATTTGGGCCCAGGTCATGATCTCATGGTTCGTGGGTTTGAGCCCCGTGTGGGGCTCTGCACTGACAGTGTGGACCCTGCTTGGGAATCTCTCTTTCTCCTTCTCTCCCTGCCCCTCCCTGCCCTCTCTCTCAAAATAAATAAGTAAACATTTTTAAAAAAGTCTTTAAAAAGAACTGCACTTGTTTTAAGTTGTTGTGATGTGAAGACTAAGCAAATTTTATTTATCTTTTTTATTTGCCCTTCACGTTGACAGTTTTGACAGAGGACTCTTGGTTTATTGTTTTTCTTCCTTCAGGAATATTTTTTTAAGTTTATTCATTTTGTGAGAAAAAGAGTGAGAGAGCGAGGGAGAGGGCAGAGAGAAGAGGGAGGGAGAGAATCCCAAGCAGGCGCCACACTGTCAGCATAGAGCCCAAGGCGAGGCTCCAACTTACAAACTGTGAGATCAAGACCTGAGCCGAATTCAAGAGTTGGACTCTTAACCAGCTGAGCCATCCAGGCGCCCTGTGAATTTTAAAATTATATATTTATAGGGAGCCTGGGTGGCTGAGTCAGTTAAGCATCTGGCTCTTGGTTTGGGCTCGGGTCATGATCTCATGGTTCATGAGATGGAGTCCCGTGTGGGGTCTGTGCTGATAGCACCAAACTGCTTAGGATTCTCTCTCTCCCTCTCTCTCTCTGCCCCTCCCCCACGTGTGCATGTGTTTGCTCTCTCTCTCTTAAACTAAATAAACTTTATGTATATATTTGTGTGTGTATGGAAGGTAATGGCATTTAAAATTGGCATAAAGTAAGCCCTATAGACGTGTTATCTATCTATCTACCTCTCCATCCATGTCTCTTCTGTCTATCATCATCAGAGAAGTTTCCATTAACAAAAACCTTCATTAAATTCTCATGAAGTAATAGCTCTAAAATTATCTGCTTGGCAATTTCTGATGTTTATATGTCATGACTAATATTCTTAAAATATGATAAAACTTAGTGTAAAATAGACAAAATGTGTCACCATATGTGCTATCATTTTGTTAGTTTTTATATAAAATCCAAGCACTGATTGCAGAAAAAAATACCTACAGAAAATTCTGGAAGAAAACAAAGAGTATGTGGTTTGCCCTTGAAGCATCCCAGTGACCTTATTCTGGTACAGACACTGATTTGCTTTGGCCTCTAACTCATCATCAGTTCATAGAATCTCAGTGTTGACCCACAGGGGAGCCAATCACTATGTTACATGTTCCCTAGACCGGGATCGTGGTGGCAAGTAAGTCAAGCTGGTCAAATCAGAGTGATTGTCCAGTTTTGACAACACTACTAGAAAAGTTACTTCCTCATTGCTGCCACGTTGAAGGTAGTTAGGCTATTGCCACTGCAGCCATCTTGTCACCATGAGGACAATAACCGTCTGAGATTGAGACCAGTCCATGGAGAAGTCAGAGCTGTGACGTGGGGAAAAACAGAGTTCTGATGGTATCCCCTCAGCTCCTAGATCACACTATGGTTAAATCTAGTCCTACTACAACCGTTTAAATAAAGTGAGCCAATAAGCTGTTTTTCTTAAGCCACTTTGAGTAAATGACAAAATGAGTTCTAGCTGGAAAAGAAACCAAAAATTAAGCCTCAGAGCCTCACTAAGAAGGGTCATGGGGTTTCCTGATAACACTTTAAGAACAGTACAAATGGCTTTTGTATTCTATTATGAAAAGGAAGCAAAGAAACTACCGGAAGCAAAGAACCTATTTATATTTATTAAAACCGCTTACCCATTTGAATTATGATATTAGCATTTGACTCTTATTTCTGGCTTTCAGAGTAACAATTATAGACCTGAACTTCCTGACTTTTCCCTGCTACCCCTTAGGTTATAACATTTAGTATTACTTTGTATTTGTGGTTACCTGTTAGGCTAACCCCCTCATACATACTGACACCGAAAAGACACCAGTGTTTCCTCTTTGTACTAATAAAGAAATGAAAGCTCATCTCAGAAGGCATTTGTAACTGTTCCAGTTGTATCCAGATGTATGGATTTATTTCGTTAAGAAATAATTAGTGGGAAACCATTCTATGCCAGATACGGCAATGAGCCAAAAGACGAACGTGTCTTCCCTTGTGAATCTTCTGTGTTGGGATTGCGAGTGGTGGTGCAGATAGAAAACAAACAAGATAAATCAGTAAAATCTAAGTATGCTAAGTAGTAAATTAGATGAAAGGGAGGTAGGGGATATTGGGATAGGCACAACGATGGGTTACAACTTTACACAGAGCATATTCACCTCACTGAGAAGGTGACATTTAAGTAAACACCTTAAGGAGGTCAGAGAGGAAAGCATTGTTCGTGGAAAGAGTAGCAAGGGCAAGGTCCTGGGGTGCAAGCACACTCTAGGAACAGGTATGTGCCTTAGGAACAGTAAGGAAGCCTGTACAACAGAGTGAAGAGGGGGAAGAGCCATGGGAGGTGAGATCAGAGAGTTAAGGGTGCTATGAACTGAATGGAAGAAGGTAAGGTGGATTCAGTAAAACCATACAAGATAAACAGATTGGACACTTCATTTTTCTGAATGAGTGGAAAACACAGGAACTTTTAAGCAGAGTGATTTGATCTGACCTACATTCTAACAGGATCACTCTGGTAGTGTTAGAATAGACTTGGGGTACAGGGCCAGAAACAGGGACGCCAAGCTAGAGACAATGACAACAACCCCAGTAGGAATAATAATGCCTTGGATCAAGATGGTTGTGGTGGAGGGTTAAGGGTTTACCAGATTCTGATAAAACTTGCAAGAAAAAGACCAGACAGCATAGGGTGGCATATGACCGCAGACTTTTCCCCTGGTGTCCTGCCCTCTCGCCCTAACAGATGCTAACCCTTAGTCTCCAGCAAGATTTAACTTTGAGGTCACTGCATCCAAGGAGACTTCCCTTGGGAGTATGGCTATCAAAGCCCTCTTGACACTATTTCCTTATTTACTTATCTTTTCACCATGAAGCTTCAAGTTGTTGGAAATTAGTATCTGTGTCCTGCTCAAGGGCATCTTGCAATGTTTTGAACAGGGTCTGCCATAAAGTAAATAGTCATAAATCTGTGTTGAATGAAATCATATTTTTATGTCAGCCTCTTAAATTTCTCAAATCTTTCTTTCTTCATTTGTAAAATCCAATAATAACTTCCTTATTGATTTCGATGAAGGGAATATATGTGTCCACAATAGATCCTGACAGAGAACAGGCACAGAGACACTGATGTAACTCACCAATTTTTAGTTTATACAGCTAAAGAAAGCGTTACTATTTTTGCTGACTTTCTCGAACTTTTGAAAATGAATTTTTCTACTTTCTACTTAAAATGCCACTTTACCTTTTTTTTTTTTTTTTGAATATTTGCTTTACCTTTTAAAATATTAGCTGAAAGACAGGGAAACAACTTTGGATTCAGTGAGAAACAAACCAAACTTTTGCAAAAGCTTTGCTTATTCAAACAAAAACAGTTCTGTGAATCCCCCCCAAAGGGAGATTGGGTGCTGACCTAATCTTGTTTGCTTTCCTATTCAGTATTCTTCCCTACCAACCTCCCTCCGGGCCTTCAAAGGAATTACCAACTGCACGAAAAAACTGCCTTGATGGTCATGCTTACTTGGTGTTTCTGGTCTAATGGAAGGGTGATATTGAAATAACAGAAAAGTGCTTTTTTTTTTTTCATTTTTATTTTGATAGCTTAACATTCTGAGGAAGTTTGTCTTTCTATTCTAAAGAAATATCACACAGAAACAACAAGTTTAACGCTTAGTAGAAAAAAAATTAACTGTAATACTCTTCAGAAGAAACCAAAATAGCCATTATTTTAAATAATAGTAACTTCCAATTACTGGAGACTTACTATGTGCGCTAGAGTGGAATGAATACATTTTCTCATTTACTCCCCTCGAGATGTCTGTGAAATGTGTACTCATATTATCACCATTTTGCACGTAATGACTCTGGGGCTCAGGGTGGTTAAGTAGTGATTTGCCTAAGATTACACAGCCTGTAAATGGTTGAGACAATACACTAACAACCATGTGATACTCATTTCCCTCTAGAAGTGCATGTCCATCTTTATATTCCCATTTCCTGAGTCTTATTTCAGCCTCTCATCATCTTACTCTCTAATCATTGCAGTGGACCATCTCGCCAAAGCCAGACGGATAGAAAGTTCTAGAAACACCTTTCTTTCTTTTTTTTTTTCCCCCTTGTCCATCATGCTCAGTCTTAAAACATTGCTCTGATGTGATGCCCTCCCCACACATAACACATTGATGATTCTCATTGCCCACAAAACACAGGTCAAATTTCTTTGACTAACGTTCAAGGCTCTCCCATCCTCTGCCTTGGCCTACTCATCTGGTTTTTTCTATTAGTTGGGCTTTATACTAAGGCCACAGCATAAGATGCTGCACTGAAAGCCTGCTGATCTATGTGCAGTGACCCTGCTTTAAAGGGCCTGACTGCCAGCTCATCTGTGGGCTCGCCATGTTTGAAACTTGCCTTAGGCTCTTCTGCTCTATTCCCATTTCATCTCCATCCAAAGCCTCCCACCGCGTGTCTATCCAGATCTTATCATATGCAAATGACTGCTCAGTTATTCATCTCTGATCATGTCTTTCCTGATCACCTTGGTCAGAAACAATTTCCCTTTTTCAGCATTCAGATAAAATCTATTTTGAACTGTAAATATGGTGCTGTCTCATATTGCTTTGGATAGCCATCTGTCTAATCCCCTTTACTAGATTTCAATCATCTTGAATACAAGGAATTACAAGAGTCAGGATAGGTTAGGTTGTAGTGCTTTAGCAAGAAAAACAAATTCAGTGGTTATAGCTGCAAATGCATAATTTTATTTCACGCTAAACCCCCATCAGCTCTGAATTTGGCTTCCATAGCACCATCCTCCACCATGTGGAAAGTGGCCAGTCACAATAGCAAGGGAAACATGAAGGTAAATTGAACACTGGTAGACAGGGCTTCAGCCCAGAAGTAACACATAACATATGTCACCTCTGTTTGCAAGTTATTGTGAAAACCAAGCAATTGGTCAAGGATGACTTCAAGAAGAGTAGGGACTTTCAACTGCACCATGGTGCTGAAAAGAGCGAAAACAGTGTATATATAAACTTCTCCAATGGTTTCCACAACCATATCAGCACCTATGGGCTCAACAATAACCAGGACCATGGCCCAATTCTGCATTTCATACCTGACTCAAAACTATCTTCTATCTTCTACCACAGTCATTATATACAGATGGCACTGAATAGGCAAGTACTTCCTCCGCTCTGGCTCCAGGTGTCTCATAACCATTAGAGCATAAAGGTCAGAAAGATCAGACGATCGTGGCAGGGGAGCTCTAGCTGCCATAAGACTGTTTCACACAGAACCAGTATTGTCCTACTGATAATTAAAAGGAAGAGTCTAGCTGATGTCTCGGCTGTGGACAGATCCTGAATCTCCGTGACATACAAAACTAAGCACTTATTTGTCGTTCACGTATCTGCAGGCCAGCTGGAGTTGAGTTGATCCAGGCTGGGCCTCAGCTAAGTTTGAGTCTACACTTCAGGTTGGGTCCAGCTTGTTCCATGTGTTCTTCATCCTCTTGGAAAAGCTACTCAAAGTATATTCCTCTTGTGATGAAAGGTAGAGCATAAGATTGCAAGCCCGTGTCGGCAAGCACAGTTTATGCTTCTGCTAGAATAACATCTGATAACATCCATTTGATCAAAGTAAAACACACGGCCAAGACCCGAATCAAGGGTGGGAAAGAACACTCCATCCACCATGAGACAAAAGAAGTCACAGGGCCCGAGGCAGAAAAACTATACTCTTCCCATGGATGAAGTCAGGAGACAGTGAACATATGTGAGCAATGATCTACCCCACCTGATGTGAAAGAGGAAGAATAAAATGTGGATTTTATGGTAACGTGTTTGATGTTCGCACAATAGTTCCTGTAGGACCTCTCTCAGCCACAAGGATGGATGGCTTCTCTCAGCCACAAGTGTCTGACTTCAGCTCAGGTCATGATCTCATGGTTTGTGAGTTCGAGCCCCGCGTTGGACTCTGTGCTCTCAGCTCGGAGCCCGGAGCCTGTTTTGGATTCTGTGTCTCCCTCTCTCTCTCTGCCCGTCCCCCCACTCATGCTCCCTCTCTCTCTCTCTCTCTGTCTCTCTAGCTCAAAAATAAATAAACATTTAAAAAAAAAACTAAAAAAAAAAAAAGAAAATCAGATGGTAGGTAGGCTATAGTTTTGAAAGTGAGTTGACTGATGTCCTTTCACTGCCAATGACACAAAGTGTTGGAGCCCTAGGAGTTAGAAAGCTTCTGTGATTTCTGAGAATCTGGGGAGCTGTGAGACACTCTCAGACTAAACTATTTGAAGCCTGTGTGTCAGGTTTGTTGGGGAAGCAGCACCAATATGACATAGCACCAGCAAAAGGCTCATAATGCAGGGGTCATGGGCTATAACATGAATTTTAACATGAACCAGCAGATCAAGGAGAGAGTCTCCAGCAGTTCTACTCTGATAAGGCACTGGCGTAGCTCCTCAGCTGCATAGGGTGCAACTTGCTTACGTGCGTAATCACCATTCACAGGATATTAAGTCTATAATGACCCCCAAATGGCCACCATATTTAGAATAATAGGGGCTGAGGAGAGAGCAAAGGAAAAATTAATGATGGTAGAGGGCACCTGGGTGGCTTAGTAGGTTAAGCTGCTGACTTCAGCCCAGGTCATGATCTCACGGTCCGTGAGTTCGAGCCCCGCGTCCAGCTCTGTGCTGTCAGTTGGGAACCTGGAGCCTGTTTTGGATTCTGGGTCTCCCTCTCTCTCTCTGCCCCTCCCCCCACTCATGCTCCCTCTCTCTCTCTCTCTCTCTCTCTCTCTCTCTCTCTCTCTCTCAAAAATAAATAAACATTTAAAAAATTAAAAAAAAAAAGAAATCAGATGGTAAGTCAGAGTCTTAGGAAAAGGGAATGGTGTGTCAATTGTTTAACCCATTTGGACAACTCCTATTTATGAGGAAGGTCCAAGAAAATTAAGACATTCAAATGTTTCTAGACACAGGATTTAACTCAAGGGAAAACCACACTGACATGTGCGGGAGCAGCGGGATTGCAGTTTCTGACTTGTACTCCATCGTGTTGGTGTGAAACGAGCCGATCCGCAGGATCTGAGCAAAGCAGGTTAGAACAAGGAGCTGGGCTTGAAAATTCCATAGCGCTCATTGTGGTACTAAGCTCTATAATTTACCAATAGGGGCATAATTTATATCCCCCAAATTGTGTATGCTGTGGTAAGGTCAATTTTCACTTTCTAGTCTAAACACATGGCTGCAAGTGTTCTGATGTGGATCCTGCCCATGAAAGAAGGATGTGAACTAGTCACGTAGCATTGGGCTGACCTTCTGGGGTTTGCAGAATGCACTCTCTCTCCAGCTCTTAGAGGGGGGAGGTAGAAGTGAGGTGAATGCTATTTAATGCTGTCCTCCCAGCTCCCACCATTTGCATTCAGCAGCTGCACAGTGCAAGAGTGCTCCTTGTGATGACGGGAATGTTCTATGTCTATGCTGCCCATAAAGGAGACACTACGCACATGTGGCTTTTGAGCAGTGGACATGTAGTTAATGTGATTTAGAGAATGAATTTCTAATTTTATTTAATCTTAGTTAACTGAAATTTAAACAGCTACATGTGACAAGTGGCTACCATATTGGATAGCACAATTCGAGAATTATCAAGTCCTCTGAGCCTCTCTACTCTTTTAAGTACTCAAAAGCAGCTCAAATGGCCCCTATTCTGCAAACTCACACTCTCACTGCCAAGGAGCAAACATCAGTATCTTAGCAGCTCTCTCAGTTGTCAAAAGAAAAAAAAAAAATTCTGCTTCTGGGCAGACATCTGACTGTGTAACCGTTGCACAGAGACAATTTAGTTCAAAATTATGTGCCACCCTGACTCTACCTGGCAGGTGCCTTCTGTGCTGGCTTTTCTATCTGAAAACTTGAGAAAGATGACAGGGTTTTAAATGATTAACTCCTCTGGGCCACATTACTTAATTATACAGTACATCCAGGGATAGGCACATGGGTCTTTTATGGTAAATGATATGACGGTCTTAAAAACTCATTAATATGTCATTAACCAAGCAGACATTTACTAATTAAACAATTAGCCCCTCTGTTCTTTTCCTTTGTTCCTCCTAGAGATGCTTGGTTGCCCAGATCCCCAATTTAGCAGAAGGTCCCCCCTTCTTTTCCCAGAGAAAATCGCTCATAAAGCAAACTCTGAGACTAAATGATTCACCAGATATTTTTTTTTCCAAGTTGGCTACAAAAAGAAAATCAAAGCTGATTTTCATAGTATAAATTAATGTGGGTGTTTGTCTAGTTTGAATAAATCATCCTCAACCGTAAATCAATTTTATATGTATGTGCTATAACATCCACCATAACCGACATAAACACTGAATATAACAAAACTACATATCCCAGTGAAATAAATACAAACAGACAAGATTAAGGTCTTGAAATGTATTATTATGATTCATCATATAATATCAATACAAAAGAAATGTGCAACGTTCTTAACTTTTTCTCTCAGAAGGTTTCTAAACATCCATCATGGTCTTTGATAATTTTAGCTTCATCATATTTTTGTGCTGAAACTCTGCTAAACTGTAGTACAAGGGGGATTATCTAGTATAGGAAAGTAAAACAGAGCAAATTTCTTTTGAAACAGAGTTTTGTGCCTTAAAAAAGTAAACCTAAGGTAGTTTTAAATTCAGAATAGGAATTTCTGAGACCATTCAGAAGTGCTATAACACACGCGTATTGTTTTCGGCAATATTTTGGTTATACATTTTACAGTTTAATGCTATAGTTTCAGTGACTTAGAAATGTCCTGCTGACCTAAAGTGTTGAACAGTAGCAAAAGAGCAAGAAATGGGTCATAACTGGGGTGATAAAAGAATACAGTGGAAACAATAGAGCTCAGATGACAGAAAGTTCTAAAGCTGGTACAATTGCTAGAGTTGCTTGACTTTCTCTTGCCTTCCTAGGTTTTCCATTGGCTTCTCTTTCTGCCTTCTGAGTAAGCAATGAAGCTGAATGAGCATTTACATAATATCCTTTATGATACTAACAGTAGAATATGTCTAGATAACACTCTCAAGAGGTCTAGTCTTGTGGAGGATGAACACATTGATTATTCCCTCCATGAAATGAATTTGGAATGGGTCTTAGGGACCCCTTAGAACATCACCTGAGGCCCCTGTAGCCCACTTTATGGAGACAGCATTGATTCTCAAACTTCACCTCAGATCAGAAGTAGCTTTACTATGAAGTTAATGAAGGTTGAGCTTTAAGACCACTCACTAGTGCAGGCTCTTGACAGTACTGGGAGTAAGTTCTAGGCTGCAAATAGGAAGCATTTTTTGTAAATATTTATGGTAAATTTCCTAAAGGATCTCAGAAGACAGAGGCATAAATCTCTTCTAATGTTCTAGTTACTTGTTGGGATTTCTTCTTCCATTTCTTTTCCCATTCTAAATAAATACTCTAACTAAATAATTTTCCCATTAATTTTTATTTGTAACCTTGGATACTTTTCTTAAAGAGAACTCCTCAAATTATGTAACCTTCAGTATGCATAAACTCTGGACCTGTTCTTGAGCTAATCGACACGTTCACTGCTCAAATTAAATAATTGACCTCCGTCACTAGAGTCTATTATAAGATGCTACCTGACTGAGCACAGAGTTGTGTAATATGAATTCAGCATTTGAATGTTTAAGGATATTCTGCAAAGAGCATTGAGATGTTTATAGCTTCTCACCAATAGAACCAGACTGGACAATTCTGGTTCCATGAGTAAAATAGTGGACTGGGGGAACCAGAAGACCTGGTCCTCCTCACACACTTGCCATTAAGTACCTGTGCCACCTTGGGAAACTCAGTATCTCTACCCTCGTTATGCTCATCTGTAGACAGAAGGTGAAGTAGAGAGGGGACAAGACCCTTGGTACTCAAAGTGTTGTTCCAGGAAGCATTCTGGAAATGCAGAATCTCAAGCCTCAACCCAGACCCCCTGAATTAGAACCAAGATCCCCAGGAGATTCATATTCACATTACTGTTAGAGAAGTACAAGCACTGAAATGGTTACCCTTCCAGGTCTGAAATTTGTACACCATGCTAGATAGAAGGATACATAGAAGTTCACGGAAATTTCAGGGAAAAAAAAATGTAAAATTAAACTTTCGCTCAATTTTATCCTCTCATCACGATATCTCACCCCCAGCCACTCCCAAATTTCCCTTTATCCTCAAGCCCAGTCCCATTTGGCCAATCACCCATATTGTTTGATTTCTTTAATTTCTTAGGATAAATTCACAGGTGAATTTAAGTTTTGTTCAACCATTGTGATCTTTTACAGTTGCCATTCAAAAACTTTGAGCACCCAGGAAAAAAACATCAAATGAAAATGCTATACTGTTTTTAATTCACAGTGATTTTCTGTAAAAACCAAAATATAGCTTATAATTCAGCTCATAAACATTTCCCCCATGTCCTTTAAAACTCTTCTCCCTCCCTCTTTTATTTTTTTCATAATCATATCTCCACTCACAGCAGGAAAATTACATCAAAATGCTCTCATATGCCTCATATTAGACCAAGCGAACTTTGGGAGGTAGAATGTTCGAAGGTATGACCCAAGCTTACTGGAATTGAGATACAGCTGCCCAGTGACAAGCCCTTTTTAAACGCTAACTTTACTCTACAAGGCCACTGGGATGCATTTGGGTTAAATAATTCTGTTAAGCATAGGGACTGTACATTTACAAGAAGGTTTTAAAGAAAATGTAAACCTGCAAAACATTATACTTCTTGTTTATGCAACGAACAGGCGCTTACCTGCATAGGTAACGATTCTTGCATTACATGCAAATAGGCTTAGAGCTAATTTGAGAGCCGTAATCAGTATATACATTGGAAAACTTTGATCCCTAAGGAGGAAAAGGGCCGTCATCAATAAACTTGGTTCTGACTTGCATTAGTCATGGATTCAGAGACTCGTGAGCTCAGATTCCAGTAAGTACCTGTAAAACAGGAGAAAAGCCATTTGACATTTCAACACTGGAAAACATTTGCGTGAGAAACTTTTTCATAAAGAGAAGATCAATCCCCCTTCCACTGACTAAAGACAAAATTAATTACCACAGTTGGCAGAAGATAAATGGTTCCAATGTACAGAATTGTGTAATTATAGCAGCTGCAGAGCTGGAAGCCAGCTCCTAACTTTGAACCTCAACCCCGACTTGACACTTCTCCCCACCTTCAGTGTTGCTACCAGAAGCATGTTGAAAGCCCCCCCATCTTTCTTCCATAATTACATGCTGGGGTTCAGAAGTAATCACTGGTTCCATTGCCTACACGAAACCTTATCATCCTCCGGTTTGCAAAAGGTATGCTGTATCATCTTTTGAAGTGTTGAAATCTCTAGAGAGAAAAATTTATTAGGGGAAAGTTACTGTTATGGCAACAAAATTAATTCTGCCACAACATGTCAAATTAACCACCCTCCTAAGGACTAGAGTCAGAGCCAAGTTCAGAAATGGACAAATATTCAGTATCAATTTCTTAAATGTCACCCTAGGTTTGAGTAAAGCTGAGGTAAACATCACAGTTTATCTCAACATCCTAATGTTTGCGCCAGAACAACCCTGGCTGGAAAACAAGAGGTTAAGAAGAAGAAAAACAAAAAAATGTCAAATCCTTGTTTCCCCCTCCCCCTTTTTCAAACAGCAAAGGAGGTTGTCAGGCTCTGTGGAGATTTTGGTTCTCCCTTTGAAGCCAAGAGGAACGTTTTTAATCTCATCTTTAATTTTAATCCTTTAAAATATGTAAGTGATTTAGAAATGTACAAGTTAAATTTGGCAGAAGACCCTACTGGTAGAAGTAAAGCCATTTCTTTCAACTTCACCACGATAAAGGAGTTCAAAGCTGGCCACCTAAACTATCTAGATACCTCAGCCACAAGCTGCAGTCTACTGATTTTAAAAGATCCCCTTATCAAAAACGTTTAGAAGTGGTGACAAGGTCACCATCAAAGAAACAACCTCATGCTTGAAAATCTATTTACAATTTAACAATTTTTAGAATAAGTTTTTCCTATTCAAAGGGAATCGCATCTGTTCAGAGTCAAACATTTGCAAGTTGCTACATCTAGGAGCTCAAATCACTCAATTTTGATGTACAGCAGCATACTTGAGATTTTCAGAGGACTTATATCAGTTAAAAGAAGATAGGGTTTGAACAGTTGTGGCATACTTATTCCTGATACTGGTTGTTTCCATTACTGTTTCTACATAAAAAATAAGTAGCTAAATCTCTCCATACTTAGTGGTGTCAAACAACCAGCACTTTATTGTGCTCGCAAATTTTGTAAGAATTAAGGAAAGGGTTCATTAGCTGCACCTTGCCTCTGCTCTGTGATATCTGGGCAGTCAACGGGGAGGCTACAAGTACCTGACCAGATGGGGACTGGAGTCATATGGTGGTCCATTCACACATGTGTCTGTGGTTGATGCTGGTTGTCAGCGGGAGCCTCCACTGGAGCTGTTGATCAGAACACCCACATGTAGCCTTTCCATGGGCTTATTAGGCTTCCTCCCAATATGGTGGCTGGATTTTAAGTCATAGTCCCAAGAGACAGGAAGTTGAAGCTGCCAGTTTCTTAAGGTCTGGGCCTAGAAACTGACATGGCCGCATTCATGCTACTGATCAAGCAGTCAGAGTCCAGACTCAAGGTGATATATACCACACCTGGAGTCATGCCAAGAATTTGTGGACCACAGCAATATATTAATTCCCTCATCAAAGGTATAATTGTTGGCATTTACTTCAGACTTCTTGTGCCCACTCCAATTAATTTTGTCTCTTTAATTCATATTCAATTTCTCATTGCCCACAAGTTTCCATAAAACTATGGCTGTTTCCTCTTACACTATCCTCACTACGATTCTACTGCCTCACTATCCACCTAGCTCACAATCTGATATCATATCTTTGCAGTAACCTAGTGGACAGCAGTCATTAAGCAGGGAAGAAGTAGTATTTGTTGGATGAGAAGAAAAAATAATATGGGTACACTAAGCAAGAAACAGAAGAGAAAGTGGTAAGAGATTGGATATAAGGACTTTCCATTGTTGCTAAGATCCAACATAAAGAAATGATTCCAGAGACTTTTGGAGATAAACCAGTACAAATGTAGTTCATCTCTAAGTGTTAATTTCTTATAAATTTGAGTGACAATTGGGCTCAAGTTGTCATTGCCCATTTTCACAGAGTGAAAATATTGAAAACTTTTTATGGCAATAATATAGAAATAGAAACAAAATTCTAAAGATGTGATTTTCAAATGGAATTTTTCACCCAATAGAAACTGGTAAAAAGTGTTTAACATAACATGCATTTTCTTCAATGGAAATGTATCACATTTGCTCAATATACCACTAATCACTCAGAACAAAAAGACTGTAAATTGGAAACAAAATTTTTAATGGACAGTTATGAATGACTGCAGCAGCCACATAAACCTTACCTATTACATTTCATTGGTTTTAATGCTTTCTGTTTCACTTTTGTTTTTGTTTGGGGAAGTTTAATTATTCTTCTTATTGCACAATTATCAAGAAAACACTTGCAAACTTTGGGAAAATTGGGCATAGAACTTTTAAGCTGACCTACTCTGTATTATGCAATATAATCACCATTTAATATATGTTCTATGATCTAGATTTAAATTTCCAGACTGGTGTTTCTTTTGAATGTGATAACGAGTAAGTTATTATACAAGCAGCTCAACTTTGCATGGGTTATATTTTGGGGCAATAACCTAAGACTTTGGATTTAAGGAGAAATTCTCAGTAACACCTGAGATTCTATGAACACCTGTCTGTTAGATTTGTAGTGCACAAGAAAGTAAATCAAGACATCAAGTATTGTGATAGTTTTTGGAAAAGGAGAGGGAAATCGGGACACTATCTTCCAGGACTGGATAAGCCAGAAAGCCAAATATCCATAACACAATATGAAATCACTACATTGAGACAGTTTAACAAACTCTCTAGAAACATTGTAATCTAGAAATAATCAGTTTTAACCTTCAGTTTGTAGAAATAGAGTATCTTGAGAAATTAACGTCCTTTCTGGAGGGAAAGAGAAGCTTGGGCTGATTGAAGGTCTGTGTGCTATTTGTTCCACCAGCAAACACTAGATCCATTGGAGATTTGGCTGCCCCTGTGGTTTTAAAACCTTTTTGTGGAGTCTAGAAGGAGGTGATTCCAGGGATGAATGAAAAACAAATTGATCTTTCAGTTAAAGTATGTCCCTGAAATATCCTAAGGGTGGAGAGCCTTGGAAGTAGACAGATGTCGAGTGAATGGCCCTGTAGGGTCCAGCATTAGGAACTGTGCATGAACTCAAAGCCTGAGGCCTCCATTCAGTAGCAGATTGCCCCATTCTCTTTGAGTGGGAAATGGCCACAATGTGTAGGTCAATGAGATGATTCTGCAGTTGGTCATCCCACAGAGAAAGAGGAAGTTAGCACAAAAGGATCAGGGCCATAGAGATACATCAAGACAAAGACTTCCTCACAAACCAGGGTGAGGGTTGCATTATGCTATTAAAGCTAAATACAGGAAAATGGGAGAGAGAATAAAGCAAGCTATTGGGGGAGGGGGGGTGACAGTTCAGGTACTTTTGCTGTACCTTCATTATGTCCTTACCCCTGGATGTTGAACACATACAGGATTCTTCAGGTAGACTCGTTCAGAAGGTCCCCAGGGATATTCAGAAAAGGTCTTCAGACCTCTGTTTTTTAATGCTTAGTACCTAATTGACGTCACTTAGTCCATTGGTTTTATAGGATGAGGACCCTGGATTTTAGATCACCAGTGCAGACTTCCTCCTAAAATCTAATCTCATATTTTCAACTGCCTAATCAAAATCTCCACTGGATGCCCAAAAGGCATCTTGAAATCAACATTTCTGGAAGCAATGCAGTGGGGACTCCTTCGCCTGAGGTCAGAGCTCCAAAAGACAAAGTCCTATTGGATGCAGATTAGTAGGTTCCTCACCCTCAATCAAAGATCCCAGGCCAATCCAGAGTTTCCAAACTCTGCTCACTAACTTGCTTCCAGATGTCAAGACTGCTCACAAGTAGTCACTGTGATTGCCTCCATACCTTTAGACTCCAGCTAACGTTTGAAGGACAGGCTGACCTTTAGACTGCCCTGAATTTGAGAAGGGAGAAAACACTCCCACATCTCTTTCATATAGGATTAAGAAGGCAATTGTATTGGTCACACCCACCATGTATATGAACAATCCAAGTGATAAAATATGAGATAGCACAGTCATAATAAATACTGTGGCAATGAATTCCCGTAAGTATGCATATGTGCGACCATGTGCTAACATACATGCTGAAGCAATGGCTAATGTCCAGTAAAGCTGAGAAATATCCCAGCTGCTGCTGGGAAAACATGGAAAATTGCTCCTTGAAGTAGTAATCCTTAAAATGTTTATAGAACCACAAACCTTTTAGATAAAGGGATGGAAAATACTGGATACTCTTTCCAGAATAACATACATATACATACACTTGGAAATTTCTCATATACTTTTAAGGGTTTCTGAAAGGGCGGGCCTATGCCGGCTTACTCCATCTTGTTTTGTGTCCTTCACCTAGACCACGCCTCCACCCCTTGAGTAACCTCCCCCTCACCCGTTCAAACTTCTTGGTCTAAACACGCCCAGCGACCTTCCTAACAGGACTCCGACCCTTCCCCAGCCAATCAGCTGAGGCCACAGCCATTACCTCACCAACTGCCCCTAGGCCCCAATAAAACCTTTGTCCTTTTGAAACTTGCTCTCTCCCTGGTATCTCACCGCTGTGTCAGTGCAGGTAGGGGATTGAGCTCGAGCTAGCTCGAATAAAGGCTCTTCTGCTTTTGCATCGGACTCGGCTCCCTGGTGGTCTTTGGGGATCACGAATTCTGGGCATAACATTTCATGAACTCCTAAAGGTCTAAGGTCCGAGTCAAGGGCTCAGTGAGTTTAATTAGCATGAGTATGCAAGAGAAAAAGATGGAAAACAAAGGTGGCTCTCTGGACATTTGGAGATCATAAAGTCTTAATTAAAATACCTAACTGAAAACATGAGGCAAATAAACACCTTTCCACCAAAAAGATAGGAAAATGGAAACCATCATGATGCTATCGAAATAGGCAGTAACTTGACCTCATGTGACAATAAAGCTGCCAGCGTTGAAGGAAGCCATATTGCTTCTAACATGGGATCTGGCCATGGGTGGTCAAATTAGCAAATATTTAAATCAGTCCATTGTGTTATATTAACTTCTCTCTGTCTTAGCATGATGATTGCCTGCATAGCATCTATTTTCTAACACTTTTACCATCTGCCTCCATAGAAATGTTTTGCTTGTGCCTGCACATCTCACTGCACCTTGTCCTATGCATCACACAGAGTTAATGCTTGATAAATGTTTGTTACATCTAATAAAAAATAAAAGATAGTCATCTCAAGTCACGTAAGTCATCAGAGACAGAGCTGGAACTCAACACACGATTGTCCTAGGACAACCCAGTTTTCCACACACCATTTTATGTGCCTATGCAGTAAAGTGAATGGACATGTGATGTCCCCACGTAATTTTCTGGAACTCAAAACCATCTTAGAAATGTACTCACAATAAGTTTAATATGGAGCACATCCAGGCTGGACGAGCCTTTTTATGATAGCATTCTACAGTTGGTCCTGCTTCTCTGTTTTCAATTCTCTTCTGTTTCAAATATCCAACTGCAACAGTGAGGGGTGGGAAATATGGACATCTACATGCAATACTGGGCGGGGCTTGTTATATCTGTTTCTTTCCTGATGTATGTATTCATTTATTTTAAAAGATTTTAGTAAAAATTGGGGCAATGGATTTGACTCAATGGAACAACAGAAACAAAATAGATCACAGAAGGCTGAAGTCAGCTGATACAGTTCATGATTTATCAGGTAGTTTTCATGTGACAACTGTAAGAAGAGGTAGGATATTCGTAATTCATTCATCACTCAGCAGTTCAAATGATGAAATAAAAAGAAATGAAAGAAGAAGAAAAAAGAGAGAAGGAGGTAGGGGGTGAGAAAGGAAGGAAGGAAAGAAGGAAGCAAGGGAGGGAGGGAGGAAAGGAGAGAGGGAGGGAGGAGGAATCAAGAAATGGTGTGTTCAGTGATTCTTAGCATGTTTCTTTCAGGCCTGTGCATTGGATTTAGAATGCTATCAGGATATAGTAAAGTACTCATAGTCCCTGTCTTCAAGCACATGATCTAAATGAATCTATAACTTTGAGGCACCTGGGTGGCTCAGTCAGTTAAGTGTCTGACTCTTGATTTTGGCTCAGGTCATGATCTCATGGGTCATGACATCAAGCCCTGAGTCATGCTTACACTGGGCATGGGTTAAGATTCTCTCCCTCTCCCTCTGCCCCTTCCCCACTTGTCCACACACGTTTTCTCTCTCTCTCTCTCTCTCTCTCTCTCTCTCTCTCTCTCTCTCTCATAAATAAATAAATAAATAAGCAACGCATAAAACTATTAGAAAGTAATATAAGAGAGTTTAAGGTCAATTGCTAAGAAATTTTACATAAATATAAAAAGAGTAGCCCAAATTAGTTAGGTTGAAAATAAAAAAGTTATATGGATGAGGTGGAATTTGAGCCAAGCTTACAGTACTGATATCAAGCAGAAAAACAGCATAAACAGACTTGAGAAACTATATTTAAACTAGTCTGACTAACATGGGGGAGTTATGTTGGAGAGTCAAGGAAAAAAAGTTACATGTGGAGAAAGGAGAAAGGTTCTGGGAAAATTTACTTAAAATGCACTCAATATGTCACAGTGTTGGTAACTCCAGCAGGCTCTTGAACCCAAAAATAAATTGCAAAGCAGTGTGAGAAGAGAAGTGTGGTTTTAAAAGCACTGAATCCTGAGTCATGGGACCTGAATTCTATTTCTAAGTCAGCCACTTACTGGTGGTGGGTATGGGTTTGGCCATTTGTAAGTCTCAGTTTCTCAGTAATGATGATAATAAAATACACTTTGCATACTTTAATGAAGATTAAATAGCATAATTAATCAATTAATGAACACTATATAAGTTCTGTATAAATTTATATAGCAGCTCTATGTAAGTGTAAAGCAGCATTTTTTGGCTAGGGGCATCCACACAACATTTTATTACATGTAATTTTTTATTCAGATATAATTAACCTACAACATCATGTAAGTTTTCGGTGTACGATGTGCTGATTGGATACATTTACAGGATGTAATTTTGGATTTTGCAATATGATCACCACTAACTAATATGATCAGCACTAACGAACACCTCCATCTGTATTCTTAACATTACTTCCGAACTCTGTAAGTAAGGTTAGCGCGGCCGTCGTAACCACCATGGAGCGGTGTGGGGAGAGACTGAAATCAGATTAGTCACGAAATTAAAGCAGAAATCCAAATATGAGAAGCTGGGGGGTGTGAAACAAGATGAATACAAGAGCTGAGTATAGTTACCTGGAGAACGTTGATACCCCTGACCTAAAAAATAGCATCTGAGGGAAGAGAAACTAGACGCCACTAGAGACCCGGGTTTATCTGCATTTCTTATTCACCAGACGGCTGCAGTATCTCTAGTTAGTACATCCATGTTCTTGGAAAGCAGCAAGGGAAAGGGCAAACGGGGGAAAAGAGGCAATGGAGCTGAGAAAAAGCCAAAGCTTCTCTGGAAGACCGCCCCTTTAAACTTTCACTCATACTTTATTATCCAGAATGGTGGCACTGGGCCATCCCTGGCTGGAATGTGACTTCAGAGAAAGGAATTGTGGGTAAAGGTGGGGGTAAACAGTCATTAGGGGTTGCCTCGAGCCTGCCCTTGAAGGACTTTTGAGAATATTAAATGCAATATCTAAAGTGCCTATCGTATTGTCTATAGGACAGTAGAGTAGCTTCTCGATAATATGCATTCCTAGTACTATTAAACGAAACTATATGAGTGCCTATCAAGTAGCAGGCAGTTGCTGCATCCTGGAAAGCAATGATTGAATAAAGTATGACTTCTGAATGATTTCAATTCTAGACCTCAAAGAAATGGTGGCTTGGAAACCAAGTGAAAATGTGTCCTGTGTAACTAGAGAGTCGGGCAAGGAAACCGTGATTTTTTTTTTTTAAATGAATATCACAGGGCCGTTTAAAGCCGAACTAGGAGATAATTATTATAAAAATAAAAAACGGGAACTCCTAGGATTAATGTTTAAAAAACATTAAAGGAAAAGCAGAAGAGATTGGCCAAAGCCGGGAGGAGCAAACTTTAATAATGTTACGAAAGTCAAGAAAAGAACATGTTTTAGTTAAGAAGTTGCAGCTTACTTACCAAATTTCACAGAGACGTCAGCAACAGAACAAAAGAAATATTGAGCAAAAATAACTTCATGGATGACTGCATTTCAGCAAAATTCGGGGTGTGCAAGTCACATTTTAAGGAATTAAAGAAACAGGATTGTTTGAGGACAGACCCAGGGAGTTAAGGACATTTATTTAAGACTGTAGAACAACAGGGGTGCCTGGGTGGCTCAGTCGGTTAAGCGTCCAACTTCAGCTCAGGTCATGAATTCCTGGTTCGTGGTTCCAGCCCCGCATCGGGCTCTGTGTTGACAGCTCAGAGCCTGGAGCCTACTTCGGATTCTGTGTCTCCCTCTCTCTCTGTTCCTCCCCTGCTTGCTCTCTCTCTCTCTCTCTCTCTCAAAAATAAATAAACGTTATTAAAAAAAAGATTGTAGAACAACGAGGTCAAGGGAAAATGAAATCCCATCGTGGCTAGATGAGGCAGCCTGTCAAGTGAAGAACTTTTTAAGAAAGGAAAGCCCAAGTGTGCTTGAGGGCAAGGATGAAGGCAAGTCTTTCTTGGAATAAGAAAGTCTTAAAATGTGGTAAAGGAAACAAATGAGCCTCAGAGTAAAATGTCTCAAAATAAAAACTGGGCAAAACTTAGCATATATGAGGGGGGCAAGTGCCACTGTGGACAGGATGCGGTAAGATCTTAGCACCGAGCCAGGGGCGGTTGGGAGAAGGTTACAGTGGATCCCTGCTGAGATGAAGGTTGGCTTGGGAGAAAGAGAAAAAAATAAAAGCAGGTTTGGAATGAGGCCTAAGGAGAAAGCAACAAGGACTCAAAGGGGATAAGAAGAAGAAGTTCCAAGAAGCAGCAAGTGCCAAACTGCAGCGTGAGGCACATCCTCTTGGAAACAGAATTTAAAGTCACAGGATACCCTGGGAATCGTTTCTTTGTTTCTAGTAATCTAAAGAGAGGCATGAGTAGAGTAATTTCTGGAATTATTTTAGATGGGGGCTTGATACTGAAGGCTCATTAAAAAACAAGAGACTTTAGGAATCTAGACGGATGGGTAAGAAGCATCAAAGCTTGAGGTTACCAGAGTGTTCAGGTGGGAGAAGGTGACATAGTCAAAGGAAGTGAAAAGGTGGGCAAAATGAGAGGGGATGTGGGTCATGAGGATGAGAGACAGACACCGAGAAGCAGGTTCAGTGGAGGTGAACAGAGGGAGAATGGCAGACCAAGACTCCGTGCTTGTGAAGAGCCCAGAGATGGAATACTGTGTGCAGTCCCAGAGTTATGGCACCTGTACAGGAAAGCTGAATGCCAGAATGTTGAAACTGGGAATTCATAGCACTTGATGAACTGACAGTAAGAACGCCAGTGTCACTGAGAAAGATGGAGAGTAAACACACTCATGTGCTCGTAACGACTGACAGCCTGAGTTCCGGACGGGACCCAACTTTGCCTCCTAGCTATACCACTTAAACAACCACTTAACTGCTGTTTGTCTTTGCACAAGTTATTCAACCTCAGTACATTTCATTCCCCTCCATTACAGCATGGAAATAATAACAGCAGACCTCTAAAGGATGGGAATAAATGAAGGAAGCAAGGCATGCAAAGTGTTTAGTAGCACATCAGCACAGAGCAATTGCTTGGTAAATGTTAGGAATATCCTTAGGAATATAAAAACCAAATGTGGGAAGCCCTACAGGGCAGCAGTGATAATCTTCAGTGGGTAGAGAGACACTTGAGGGACTTTGAAAGATAAGGAATGTGGGGGGAAAAGGCAGGATTCTGGTGGGATCTTTGAAGAAGCTGGGACTCCATTGAAAATGGTGGAGGGAAAGGCAAGTGTCTGTTAAGACATGAAGACAAAGAAACTACAATGAGAAATAGGCTTAAGAGAAGTGGAATTTTTCTGATATTTAGAAGGGACTTCTTAAGTCACAATAAAAATGAAGGAAAAGAAAGAAGAAGAAGGAGGAGGAGGAGGAGAGGGAGGAGGGGGAGAAGAAGAAGAAGAAGAAGAAGAGGAAGAAGGAGGAGGAGGAGGAGGAGGGGGAGGAGGGGGAGAAGAAGAAGAAGAAAGAGGAAGAGGAGGAGGGGAGGAGAAGGAGAAGGAGAAGGAGAAGGAGACAAAGAGGAAGAAGGAGGAGGAGGAGAAGGAGGAGAAGGAGGAGGAGGAGAAGAAGGAGAGGGAGAAGGAGAAGGAGAAGGACAAGGAGAAGGAGAAGAAGGAGAAGGAGAAGGAGAAGGAGAAAGAAAAAGAGACGAGCCCAAGGAGAGTGGAGGAATGTACAAAGTAGAGATGAGCACGAAAATCTTAGCTGTTACAGGCACTGGAAAGGATGAGAAATTTCTACCTCTTCTCACCATCAAGACCTACCAAATGTATCCACTTTTAAAAAAGAGTGAGAAGCATCTGTTTCTGAAAAACCCAGAGCCTGAGTATTTGTGTTCTGTTATCCCAAGAGCCAAGAACATAAAGTCAGAAAGAAAGATCATGTAGGACATCATCACATACGTGCTCACTAAAGCCAAATAAGCTTTCACAGAAGAACTTGGTCCTTGTAACTAGAAAAACATCACATAGAGCATTTTATGTGGCTTTTTCTCCTCCTGGCATTATTTTTCCATCGTGATGCTCAGACCCCAAATATGTTTAGATCGTCACGGTTTAACATTAATGAGATAATTTGATCTTGACCTAATGGCACAGATTGTTTTCCACACAAAAATATTGCTTATAGAAGTAGTAATATTCTGCTGAAATGCAGACAGATGAAAATATCTACCTACAGACATAAATATAGGAAGAATCATGGGGCGCCTGGGTGGCACAGCTGATTGAGCATCCGACTCTTGATTTCAGCTCAAGGTCATGATCCCACGGTTTGTGAGTCTGAGCCCTGTGTTGGGCTCTGCACTGACAGTGTGGAGCCTGCCTGGGATTCTCTCTCTCTTTCTCTCTCTGCCCCTCTCCTGACTGCGCATGCGCTCTCTGACTCTCTCTCTCTCTCTCTCCTCTCTCAAAAATAAGTAAATAGACATTTTTAAAAAATAGGAAGAATCTATCTGAACCATTCCCAATATTGACTTCTCAACTCTAGCTACAAATTCATCTATTTCTATTTTCCTTGAGAGTTCTCACACCACCCTTCTATGTGCTTCTTCACTTTTAGATTTTACTGGGCTATAGAACTTTAATTTTTCTATTAATTCACTGCCCATCCCGAACCAAAAGTTGCCATATGTCGTATGCTGCATTACAACGGTGTGTGTAAGTTTATGTTGGAAGACTGGGGGTGGTGGGGTGATCTACCTTTAGGCCATATTATTTCCATATAAAACCTAATACCATTTCAATAAGTGAAAATCACAGCCTTTAACACAAAACCAGTTATTTTAAAAAAAGATTTGCCATAAGCAAAATGCTGAGGCTTAAACAGACTGCACAAATGGAAGAGAATGGAAGTTCAGGTCACCAAAACACTACGGCTCTACGCTTTCCCATGATCTGATATATTCCTGGATTTCCCCATATTCTTCTTTATATGTTTCATAAAAAATCACTTTCAGGTTTATGGCAAATGGAGCATAAAGTGAGCAGTTTTTTTTTTTTTTAATGAGTTACATGGAAGAAAGAACAGCAACTAAGATTTTTGTGATTACTTTGATAGACTTCCAGTAGGAAGTATTTAGTTTATCTGCACATAGAAAATGAATATTAAAATATTCATACCCCCAAGGCTACCAGAAAAAGCAGATAACAGCTGTTGGTCTAAAATGTGGTTTCATTATGCAGAGATTGGAATAAGCTTGTAATTATGAATTAGAGCGAGAGCAGTTGAAAAAAAAATGTTGAGTAGGTTTCTAACCCCAACATTTAAAATCAGTTTTTTGTTAAGAAATAAAGGAAGTGTTTATTTCCCTCAATAAGCTTTCAAGTTGTATCAGCAATAACAGACTTGCTTTTGCTCACCTCAAAGAGAAATGTGCAATAAATCCACATAAATTTCAGAATAATCTTTTTTTTTTTTATAAAGCAGGTTCACATACCTTGTCGTGAGTCCATATTCCAAACTACCAAAACCCTAATTTAATATTTCTTTTAGATCTAAGGACATAGCAAACACAAGGAAACAAGGTTTTAAAATATTATTTTGTTTAATAGCACAAATTACGAGATTTTTACCAACATTTATTCTTCTTGGACATGTTACCATGCCAGCGAAGAAAGCATTCTTTAATTTGTTACAATATCAGGTGAACAAAATAAAGTATTGTAAATAGTCTTATTTCAAAATTTACTGCAATTAGGAATACCTTTTAAATTGCATTCTAATGGAAAAAATAAATAAATAATATCTTTTCCAACTGTTCAATTAATCCACTGAGAATTGTGACTTTAGTCTGAACCAATTTATTTTAAGAAATTTAACCCCCCCACACACATAATGCATAAAGTAAATTATATAAAACAATATAAAAATAATATTTCCTTCTTCCCCCATCTCACTGCTTCTCCATTACAATCTGTTCAGAAGCTGAATAGGTTATTACTGAAAAAAAAAAAAAAAGATAAAAGGTATTTGAACAATATGAAGAGTGACTAAGAGAAGCTTTTGCACTAATACGACACATTTCATTAAGGAATATGAAGCATTTTCAACAATATTTTCTGAAATTAAGAATTATCATCCTTTCTTAAAAGTGAAGATGAAAAATGGAAATTACGTACTAGACCCGAGATGGACAATAGTTAAGCATTACAGAAAAACATAAAAAACGGGAAACTTTGGGGGTTCCTGGGTGGCTCAGTTGGTTAAGCATCCAACTCTTGACTTCAGCTCAGGTCGTGATTTCACGGTCTTGAGATCAGGCTCATGTGGGGCTCCATGCTGAGCATAGAGCCTGCTTGGGATTCCCTCTCTCCCTCTCTCTCTCTCTCTGCCCCTTCCCCCTCTGAAAAAAGGGGAAACTTTGCTTCCATTATTTGCCGTGATTTGAACTTTTGGCTAAATTACGTGCATCTGGGTACAACGAACGACATCCCCGTGCTACTTTTTTCCTTTCAATACGAACGCTCTTCGTATCTAACTCTAAGATGTGCTTAGAAAGCAAAAGGGAAAACACGCAGCCTCTGTCCTCCGGCCTCCACCTCCTGAGTCGGATGGAGGTGAGAAAGTACAGCGGACCACACGGGGGGATGGTGAAGTGAATGAAGGGGATCCAGAGTACGCTTTTCCTGATGAGCACTGAGTAACTGTAAAACTACTGACTCACTACTGAATCACCATATCGGACACTCGAAACTAATATAACACTGTATGTTAACTATACTGAAATTAAAATAAAAAAATCTTCAAGAAATTTAGAAAGAAAGAATAGGAGACGGCACACAGAAAGTCTGAAACACTTCCTTGAACACTAGCCAGCATTCTGGGGTTCCAGCAACATGTGCAAATAAAGGACAGAACAGAAAACAATGATCAGGATACTTTTTCTTTTTTAATTCAGAATCATTATCATTACTATTTTAACTTTTTTTTTTTTATTTATTTTTGAGAGACAGAGAGAGAGAGCATGAGCAGGAGAAGGGCAGGGAGAGAGGGAGACACAGAATCCAAAGCAGGCCCTAGGCTCCAGCTGTCAGTGTAAAGCCCAATGTGGGGTCAAACCCGGAAACCATGAGATCATGACCTGAGCCGAAGTGAGAAGCGTATCTCGCTGAGCCACCCAGGCACCTCCGGAATCATTGGTTTAAAATAATATTAATATTATTATTAATATTAATAACTGAAATGGAAGAGAAGTAAAAGAGAAGAAATTCATCTTTATTATACTTTATATTTGACACCTTTAATGTCTCTCTCTGTCTCAAAAATAAATAAACGTAAAAAAAAAAAATGAAAAAAAAAAAATGAAAAGGGGCGCCTGGGTGGCTCAGTCGGTTGGGCATCCGACTTCGGCTCAGGTCATGATCTCGCAGTCTGTGAGTTCAAGCCCCTCATCGGGCTCTGTGCTCAGAGCCCGGAGCATGTTTCCGATTCTGTGTCTCCCTCTCTCTCTGACCCTCCCCCATTCATGCTCTGTCTCTCTCTGTCTCAAAAATGAATAAACGTTAAAAAACAATTAAAAAAGAAAACTTACATGGAGAAGTACACTTGCTCTGTTTCTGTGGGAGCATGTCAGAAGACAAAATACAAACCACACAACAGCAAAAATCCCCCACTCTCCCTTGAGCTCCATTAATAACTTCAGTCATTTAGTGTAGACAAACAGGACTGTAAATCCCTTCCCTAAACAAATGGCAAATGGGAAAAAAAGTTGACCTGCAATATTGAAAGTAGCCAGTTACCAACATATTGGCAGACAACAATACCTTGCTCATCACAAAGATAACTTTCTTTTCTTAACAAGAATAAGGAGAAATCCTCAAAAGTGAAATCGATTGAAGAGCGCCTGTGTGGCCCAGTAGGTCTGGCATCTGACTTCAGCTCAGGTCATGATCTCACAGTTTGTGAGTTTGAGCCCCATGTCAGGCTCTGTGCTGACACCTTCAGAGCCTGGAACCTACTTCGGATTCTGTGTCTCCCTCTCTCTCTGCCCCTCCCCCGCTCATGCTCTGTCTCTCACTGTCTCAAAAGTAAATAAACATTAAAAAATTTTTTTAAAAAGTGAGATCAATTGAAAATCTGCTCTTCTAATAAAGAAGATGTAATACAAAAATTAGAATCTAAATCTTTTTTTGATCTAAAAACTTTTATAAATGATTTACAAGAAAACATAAAACACAAAACGGATACACCCCTTTTCCCAAAAGCAAACAGCAAATAGTTAACATAAGTGAATAAGTTAACATTTTCACTGTTTACATTCATTAGAGAGCCTAACTGATATTTCCATTAATTTAAGAATAGTATTGAATAGCATTAGAAGTATTTTTAAAAATTCCAAGTTATATCGTGCTGCTATTTTTTTGAAGATATAACATTAATATAAAGGTAATAGAGAACATTAAGAGAAATATGGGACATTTGAAAAAAATTCAATATTTATATCTCCTCCTGAATGTCACAATAATTTTATGACAAAATAGAACTCTATTCTTTTTGGCAGTTTTATTTAATTTTTGAAGGAAAATGGCCATAAAAATACCTTGAGGAGTAATAACAGTATCAAGCCCAGAGATCCTAATAAGATTTGATATTTTTGAAAATACCATACAAATATTAATTAATGCACATAAAACATAAGTAAGGAAGCACTATCATTGCCCTCTGACTAACCAACAGTGTGGCCAAGGTTAGTCTCAGGACTTGGGCTGGGATCATCTGCCTTCACTAGCACATAATTTCACAACGCCAGGAAGAATCAGAAGAAAGAAGACATACCTCACATTCCAGTTGCTGCAAAACTTTTGAAAGGGTTCATCCGAGAGGTTTTGACTTGTGTTTATCCTCTGAATCTCCCCCATTTATATTAATTGAACACCTTTCTTGGGAGATAGCACTCCACTGTACAGACATCCTGCACTCTTTTAATTGAGCCCCTTTGGGGGAAAGTATCGTTTAAATATAACAATATATTCAGAACCCTAAAATAATTTGATCTATAATAAATTCTTAAGCAAGGGAGGAAGACCAGCCTGGGGACCCAGGGAGGGGAAGATTGCCAGGTACGAAGTCAGAGATTCACAAGGAAGTTAGAAGCTCCCTCCCTGGAGACTTTTAAAAATAGAATAGACAGCCCTCAACATACAGTGGTGTAGGAGGCCCCATTATACTTTGTTATTAGAGAACTTCACTATAGGTTTCCTTAGGCTTGATTAAAAAAAAAAAAAAAAAAGTGGGAGGAGGGCCAGAGAAAGCCACCTGATGTGAGGAAAATCAGTTTAAGAAATGCCTTTGATGGTGAACTACGTCTGCTCCTTTTAATATGAATTCTCTGATTTTTACACATGATTTTGATGATAAAGTCTTAAATGGATTTAAATTCTAATATCTGTTTGATTGCACTGCTTTACATTTTTATCTACATTTTATATTACTATTGTGTTCACTGCATATTGTGCTATTTCGGGAACCTCAGTACATTCAAGGTCAAGAAGAAATTGAAAGTCGTTATTTTACTTTTTATCTTCCCTTAACCCCATGGTTCTCAATATAATTGCCTGTATATGGAGATACACACCCATATACACATATGATTTAATAATAGCTTTTCAGGGAAAACTAATAACAGTTTAAGTATGTAGAATCTTCTAATTAATAAACTATGGGAACATCAATAAAAAATTTAACACACCCTTCTTCTTTAGTTCATGATTCAAGATATCATGAACAAATCCATTAGGAATCCTTTTCTCAGTTAAAAAAGAAAAGAAGAAAAATTCATCTTAATCCAATATCTGTATGTACACAGAGCATCATAGTGGCATGCCCACATGTCATTACTCTTGCTCAAGACTTGGGCCACTTTGCAATTTGAGTTTGAGGCCTTCTGAAGACTACTAAAATTCCTTTTGCATTCTCTATTTGGTTAAACTCATCGCTTCTTTTTTTTCATCGGATTACAATGCAAATAACACAACTCATCTCTCGGCTACCCGGATGTAGCATCTACCGCAAGACTAAATTTGCAGATACATACACTATGCTAAGCACATCATAATATAATTTTGTACTGAGGAGTTAACAACATTTTTTTTTACCCTAATTGTAAATTCATCTATATTTTTAAGAAAATTAATCCTCATTTTTAAGAAAGGTTAATCGAGAACCTAGAACATGTTAATTCTACACTTTATTTTTGTTAAGTTTATTTATTTGGAGAGAGAGAGAGAGAGAGAGAGAGAGAACAAGTGGGGGTGGGGCAGAGAGAGAGGAGAGAGACAATCCCAAACAAGCTCGTGCTGCCAGCGTGGAACCTGGCTCGGGGCTTGAACTCACAAAATGTGAGGTCGTGATCTGAGCTGAAATCAAGAGTTGGACGCCTAACCAGCTGAGCCACCCAGGCATCCCTAATTTTACACTTTAATAAAGAGTTTTCAGTAACGTTCTGAGCTTTTCAATGCATCACGTTGGGCTGAGATATTTATCCGTTGTATTAGTTTTCTACTGCTGCTGTTGATGACTTAAAACCACACATTTGTTATCTGGATGCTGGAGATCAGAAGCCTGGCATGGTTTTCACTGGACTGAAAATCGAGGTGTTGGTAGGGCTGGCATTCTTCTGTGAAGGCTCCAGGGAAGAATCGGCTTCTCTGCTATTTTCCAATTTTTAGAGACTACCACCTTCCTTGGCTCCTGACCCCTTCCTTCATCTTCAGATCTAACAATGGCAACTGGAGTCCTCAGATCTTACACTGCTTCACTCTGACCTATTTTTCTGTTAAGAACCCTTGTGATTATGTTGCAATTACTTGGACAATATGGGATAATATTTTCGCTTACAGCCAGCTGATTATCAACATTAATTCCATCTGAGACTTGAATTGCTCTTTGCAACATATTCCCACTCCAAGATGTGGACTTCTGGGGAAGGAATCATTGTCTACTACACACCCCCTCCAAATCTCAAGTACAGATTTATCATCAATTCCCCTATTCCTAACAAACTACAGCTAGTTTAAGTATCACCTGGAAAATGAATGTACCCAAACTGTGTAAGTAACTCCCCAAACTATTTTCCCACCATTTAGATGCTGATTATTTTTAAGTTTCATTGTTCACTTATATAACGTTATTTTCAAAATTCCATATAAAAATGTACAGATACAAAATGATAAATGGTTTTGTGTGAGTTAGATCCTAAATTTTTTTTTTTTTAATTTCAGAGAGAGAGAGAGAGCATGAGCAGGGGAGAGGGGCAGAGGGAGAGATATATATATAGAGAGAAAGACAATCTTAAGCAGACTCCACACCCAGTATGGAACCTGATGCGGGGCTCGATCCCACAACCCTGGGATCATGACCTGAGCCAAAATCAAGAGCCAGAGGCTCAAGTTAGCCACCCAGACGCCCCAAATTCAATCCTACACCTTAATGCATGCTAGAGAACTTGGATCAATATCATCTCCATAAGTGAGAAAGACGTGCCCCTGCCCTGGGTCCTGGGCTTTGGAAACCCCTTTTCTGGATTTTTTCTGGCACTCACCCTCTTGTTGGAAAGAAGCCCGTAGAAAGGGGTCTGGCTATTCAGAGTTCTTCCCCACCCCCTAGACTACACACATGACACCTGGTACCCTGGAAGTCTCAATTATGTCACCCAGATTATGAGAACGCTTGATCTCTTCTCCCCTAACTTTACCCCATCAGGAATATACGGAGGTTTCCCTTGATATCTGAAAGTAGAGACTTCCTATGAAACCCTCTGTAAGCTGAAATGGGATAAAGCAAAAGGTAGCCCCTACTTCCCAAAAGTTCCTGTTAGGCCACTTCACTTTCATAAAAGGCCTATGTTAATAGAGTAACGGCTTTCTTAATAAAAGCAAAAATCCTTTTCAGATTTCTTCTGGTTAGCGAATACAGGTACTAACACAGGTCTTTTGCAAAAGCAAATGGGTATAAAGCAAACTTTTGGAAAGTGGGGGGTACCTGTATGCATCCTTAGGCCTAAGAGGTGCCAAAACGTTAGTAAGTGCTTGAGGTATATATGGAGGTTGGAATGCAGGCTGTCATCTCCACACTAGCACCTGCAGGGTTTTGTAGTGCCCTACCAGCTAGAGGGAGGGAAGAGGAGACCAGGGCATGGGTGGGGGGGGGGGAGGTACAGGGGGTGAAGAGGAGTTGCAGAGGCCAGAGGACTTTCCGGGGCATCATCTTGCCACACAGATCTCCTAGGGATTCTAGAATTCAAATTCAAATCTGGCCTTTCAGGTTGTTATAACTTACATTTGTCAAGGTAGGAAGGTAGAACATGTTTATTTGAGAGTTTGCTAGTTTGATTTATGACCTTTAAATATTTACATGTAGAGTATGCGGGCTTGCACTTGTATACTCCTGCCTGGGGTCTTGAAAATATTAGGGGCCAGTCCATCTTAGATATCCTTATTCTGATATTTTCATTCCAATTCAGTTTGCACATCAATAAGACAAATTAATACCTCTCGAAAAACACTTTTCAGACATATACTAGAAGGTACCTAATTTTCCTCATCTAGTTCAAAGTATTCTGAAACTATCACAATTTGTTAATTTCAGGGCTTCAAGGACCTGATGATTCTTCAGTTTCTAATTGCTACAAAAAAAAGCTAATATTATTTGTGAATTCCTATCTATCTATCTATCTATCTACCATCTACCTATCTACCTATCATCTATCTATCATCTGTCTAGATATCTATATAAATATGGGATTTGAGTTAGTGTATTTTGTTGGGAAGCCAAGAGAAACCATAAGAACTCTGGGCACTCAGAATGAACTAGGCATAAAGCCTTTCCATAGACAGACTAACAGCAGGAAAGACAAAGAAGCCATTAGCGGTAATAGTAGACTTTCCCATTGTTTCATTGGTAGAATCATGAAAAAAAATATGGAGAACACAAGAAATTTTAAACTGGCATTCATACTTATTCATTGAGTCAATGAATAAAATTTCAATTTGGCAAAAAGTATTTATAGAAATGTAAATTCAAGGGTCTTATTTTTACAATATGAATGTGAAAATTCATAGAAGCTAGCTAATGATCAAGAGCAAATCTAACCAAGCCTCATCTTGTGTACTAACACCATCCCTGATAAATATGCACTAATCTCAGATTGAGGGTCAATCTTGTTTTTAATATATTATGTCAGTGTAACTACATTTTTAGATGTCTGTGTGATGGAAAAGAATAAAAAAGGAAAAGAAAAGAAAAGAAAAGAAAAGAAAGAAAAGAAAAGAAGAGGAAAGGAAAGAAAAAAAGGAAAGGAAAGGAAAGGAAAGGAAAGGAAAGGAAAGGAAAGGAAAGGGAAGGGAAGGGAAGGAAAGGGAAGGGAAGGAAAGGAAAGGAAATTCCCACCTCTCTTTGGAGAAAACTCTGAAAAGAACAAGCATATTTCTAATTTCTTATTGATCATGACTTCTACTGGTTATGGGTAACAATTATATAAATTTGACAAGGTTCATCCCTTTAGCTTGAGCCATTAAAAATCAATTCATCTTTGTTTTATAGAACTATAGAACTACTGTCTTATATGCTATTGGATGTTCTTTCTTGTAAGATCCTTTGATTATGTTTTCTACCAAAGAATATTGGGAATTTAATTAACTCCAAAAAATTACTAAATCTTAGGAAGTATTTTACAAAATGTCATTCTTTACTTAATAAAGGGCCAGCCCCATATTTCACGAGTTTCCATTCATCTGACAGAGCTGTGGTGTTTGTAATTGTGTATATAAAGCCATCAGTCTTCTAGAACCATCTTTAGCTGAGCAAGCCCCAAAGCATGGTCCATTCTGCTCATATCTGATCAGCATCTTTATAGCTTATCAGCCTTGGGGTTCAATTTTGTTTCAGATGCTTTTATAAATGAGCACAATCACTGGTGAATCTGTTCTTCCAGATTGCAAAGAGAAAAATCGAGAGAGGAACTTTAGTAGATTACTGTGTCATTGAGAATAAAGTACAAGCACAAATGCACCTAAAGTAGTCTCACAGATGATTTTTGTTGAGTGTACATTTTCAGTTTTATTTCAGTAAAATTAGATGATTGTCTTAGTTATTACTGTTTTTGAAGTTATGCTCTCACCCCAGGCTAGGGGTATGATCAATGCATTATCTTACTAAATCAATTTGTTCCAAAGTACTATTTTTTTTTTCTTAAAAGGAAGGAAAGATAAAAGAATACAGGAACAGCAATAGATAGAAAGCATAAGAATTATTTCAGGACTTTCTTCTTCTGGACAGGTGTATGATGCATTTTATAGTTTCTAGTAGCTAGATTCGACAGTATGGTTGTTCTCAGGATCCAAGGCAGTCACAGGAAATAGCAGAAGCCAAGAGGAAATTTTAAATCATTTTAGTGGATTTTTCATTTATAAAATTTCTCTGTGAAAGAGGTCATAATAATATTTGCCTCAGTGAGTGGTTTCTTAAGTCAGTAGGACAATTAAAGTGTAATGTCCAGGGAAAAGTTGTATATCTTAAACACATGTATGAAAATCTTTCATAATATCCAATGTAGATCACATAAAATGTATCATTTGATATTTTAATAAAGGAAATAAAGTCTCCAAAGATCAAGCTATCAAATGGTCAAGAGTATATGTTTAACTAATTAATCTTCAGAAAAACCATGAGGCTGTCAAAGAAATTCCAGTGCCTGGCCAAGAATAATTTTCCTGTGTTACACCAGAAATTCAGAGGCGGAGTTTCAATGTTAAAAATCCACATTCAAATTGTTCCAGTTCTGGAAACATATTTTTCAGTCATTATAAAGTGTTATACTTTATAATAAAGTATATAAAGTGATATAAAGCATTATATCCTAGAGATTGTTCTCTGCATGGTAGGAGCAAACAAGGACATAAATGAGCCTCAAAGTACATGTGGTTTGTTCATTTTCTATCTACTCATACTATGTGGGGCATATAATTGATGGCATCTTTCTTACAACACTTTTATCAACTAAATGCTTGTGTCCCTCCAAAATCCATATATTGAAACCCTGTCCTCCAATATGATGGAGGGGGAGATTATTTACAAAAATAAATAAATAAATAAAAGAGACAGACTAGAACATCCAAGAGTATTAAATTCATGTACAAGTCTGTTGGAGGAATTATAAAAATCTACTGTCTGATTCGTAGAGATCATTCAACCAATCTTCTCACCCTTGGGTGAGGAGAAAAGGAGCTTTAAGCACACAGTAGGTATATAAATAAAGCTGACCTAAAAGGACCAGTGTATGGGAGGCAAAACAGCAAACAGTGAGAGCGTCTCTCAATGCAGCTTTAAGGCTCGTACATGTCAGGCCTAGAGCAGCCATCCCCCTTGATAGGAAGGGACCACTAATATGCCAAGGTAGCTCAGGAAATGGGTGTGACACAGGAAACAATGGTTACAGTACGTTCGAAGTCTTAAATAGACTTACAGAGAAAGATAAATGAGACATATGGGCAATTCTATGAACACAGAAAATAGAAATGTCAGCATACATTTTAGTGAGAACTTTTGCGTGGAATTGGTACCATCCTTTGCTGTTCTGCCTTTTGAGGACATCTAGAGTCAGAAAAGTTTCCCATAAATGAGGACTTAAATAGAAGAAAATAGCCGTCAGTCTCTCTGCTGGTCAGGTTTGGAAAACAAGTACAAGTGAAGAATGGCATTGCTTGAGGCCGGGGAGGTGTGGCGAGTTTGTTTTTGGCTTTACAGTTTTTACGTATTTACTTTTATTTTTTTGTTTCTTTTAAGCTTTTATTTAAATACCATGTAGTTAACATACAGTGTAACATTCGCTGGAAGAGTCGAATTTAGTGATTCATCATTTGTATATACCACCCGGTGCTCATCACAAGTGCCCTCCTTAATCCCCATCACCCATTTAACCCATCCCCCCGCCCACCTCCCGTCCAGCAACCCTTGTTCTCGAGAGCTAAGAGTTTGTTTTATGATTTGCCTCTCTCTTTTTTTTTCATTATATTCATCTGTTTAGTTTCTTCAATTCCACATGAGTGAAGTCATATGGTATTTGTCTTTCTCTGACTGACTTATTTTGCTTAGCATAATACATTTTAGTTCCATCCCCGTTGTTGCACATGACAAGATTTCATTCTTTTTGGTGGCTGAGTAATAGTCCATTCCATTGTATATATACAATGGAAGATATACATACATATATATATATATATATATATATATATATATATATATATATACGACCACCTCATCTTTATCCATTCATCAGTCGATGGAAGATATACATATATATATATATATATATATATATATATATATATATATACGACCACCTCATCTTTATCCATTCATCAGTCGATCACTTGTGTTCTTTCCATAATTAGGCTATTGCTGATAATGCTGCTATAAACATTGAGGTGCATGTGTCCCTTCAAATCAGTATTTTTATATCCTTTGGTAAACACCTACTAGTGCAATTGCTGGATTCTAGGGTGGTTCTTTTTTTAGTTTCTTGAGGAAACTCCATACTGTTTTCCAGAGTAGTTGCACCAGTTGGCATTCCCACAAACAACGCAAGAGGATTCCCCTTTCTCCACATCACCCCAACATTTGTTTTCTCATTGTGGTTTTGATTTGTATTTCCCAGATGAGTGGTGTTGAGCAGCTTTTCATGTGCCTGTTAGACATCAGAATGTCTTCTTTGGAAAAGTGTCTATTCATGACTTCTGCCCATTTCTTCACTGGATTATTTGTGGGTGTTGACCTGGATAATTTTTATAGATTTGGGATAATAACCCTTTATCTGATATGTCATTTGCAAATGTCTTCTCTCATTCTGAAAGTTGCATTTTGGTTTTGTTGATTGTTTTCTTTGCTGTGCAGAAGTTTTTTATCTTGATGAAGTCCCATTAGTTCATTTTTGCCTTTGTTTCCCTTGCCTCTGGAGACATATCCAGTTGCTAGGGCTGATTCAAAGAAATCACTGCCTGTGTTCTCCTTTTGGATTTTGATGGCTTTCTGTCTCACATTTAGGGTCTTTTATCCATTTTGAATTTATTTTTGTGTACCGTGTAAGAAAGTAGACTAGTTTCACTCCTTGCATGTTGCTCTCCAGTTTTCCCTACACCAATTTGATGAAGAGACTTGTCTTTTAAACTATTCAGTAATACTACAGACCAGGAACTGTATAATAATCTCATTTGATAGAACTACTTTGCAAGATAGAGATTTTTTTTTTAATTTTATGTTGTTGGGCTAAGAATACACAACATGAGATATACCATCTTAAAGAAACTTTTTAAATATAGGGGCACCTGGGTGGCTCAGTTGGTTAAGCACCCAACTTTGGCTCAGGTCATGATCTCATGGTTCATGAGTTTTTGAGTTCAAGTCCCACATCAGATTGTCTGCTGTCAGCACAGAGCCCACTTCAGATGCTCTGTCCCCCCCTCTCTGCCCCTCCCATTGTCATTCTCTCTCTCTCTCTCTTTCTCTCTCTCCCTCTCTCAAAAATAAATAAACATTAAACAAATGTTTTTCAAGTATTGTTAGCTATAGGTACAATGTTATACAGTAGATCTCAGAAACTTTTTAATCTTGCTTAACTGAAACTTTATTCTAGTTGAATAACCACGTTTGATTTCCAACTCTGCCTCAGTCCCTAGAAACCACCATTCTACTCTATGATTCTATATATTTGACTATGCTAGATACCTTGCATAAGTGAATTATGCAGTATGTGTCCATCTGAGATTGGCTTACTTCACTTAGGATAATGTCCTCAAGGTTTATCAATGTGGTGACATATAATAGGATTCCATCCTTTTTAATGGCTGAATAATATTCCATTGTACACATATACCATATTTTTTTCATCTATTCATCTGTGGATTGACATTAGGTTGCTTCTACATTTCAGCTATGAACAGTATCTCTTCAATATCCTGATGTCAGTTCTTTTGGGTAAACACCCAGAAGTGGAATTACTATATAATATGGCAGAACTTTTTTTGATTTTTTATTTTTTTTAATGTTTATTTATTTTTTGAGAGAGAGAGAGATACAGAGACAGACACAGAGACAGAGTGTGAGCAGGAGAAGGACAGAGAGAGGGGGAGACACAGAATCTGAAGCAGGCTCCAGGCTCTGAGCTGTCAGCACAGAGCCCACCGTGGAACTCGAACTCACGAATGGTGAGATAGTGACCTGAGCCAAAGTCTGATGCTTATCGACTGAGCCACCCAGGCACCCCCATATGGCAGTTCTATTTTTAATGTTTTGAGGCACCTACCTACTGTTTTCTATAGTGACTGCACCATTTTGCATTCCTACCCATGATATACAAAAGCTCCAATTTCTCCATATCCTTGCCAACATTTCTTTTTCTTTTTCTTTTTCTTTTTTTTTTTTTTTTTTGGCTGGGGAGGAGGGTAGAGGGATAGGCATAAGGTAATATCTCTTTGTGGTTTTGATTTGCATTTGCCTGATGATTAGTGGCTCTAAGCATCTTTTCATATACTTTTTGGCCATTTGTAAATCTTCTTTGGAGAAATGTCCATTCAAGTGTTTAGCCCACTGACAGAGTCAAAGAGTAGCCTGTGGAATGGGAGAAAACATTTGTAAACCATATATCTGACAGGTGTCAAGTTACAAAATATGTAAGGAACTCCTGCAATTCAATACCAACAACAACAACAAAGAAACTAATAAGTCAACTTAAAAATGGGCAAGGTTTTAGAGTTTAAAAACTCTACTGCGTCCAACTCAGTAGTTACTGGCTTGAGGAGCTATTGTTAGTGCAAAAGAGACAGTAACATTAAAGTGTTCATGCTCAGAGAATCAGGTGCTATTTTCCTCACCCACAGAAGCCTCCTCACCCATGTCCACATCTAAGGAATCTTAGCAACACCCAAGGATTTCTTCCTTGAATTAATCCAGATGCAGCTCATAAATGTACATTATCACATGACGTTTTCCCATACCATGAAATCTATGTTTATAAATAAACAGAGGAAGGGCTTTCTCATTGATATAATGTGGCCATAAATCTGCAAGTTAAATACTGGAAAAATAAATAAATAATGTGAAAGATTTTAACTTTTAAATTGTATATTACCTTTGGAATGAGGACCGTCATAATTCTGGTACCACTATTCTGGGGTGGCCTGTATTAGTCTTGGCAGCTTGAAGTTTTTAGAAACGGAGCTAATGTCGTGAATAAGTTGAGCCTCAAGACGTTAAGTGCCAACTGCTCAATACAAATATGTATTCTCTCTGCTTTTTCAGTTGTCTCACTCTTTTCCCTATAATTTTAATAAGCCCATTCACTTTGTCATCAAAAGTAGTTAACGTGATACAATCACAGGGACATTGACTTCTCCCCTCCTCCTGAATAAATACCATAGCAATGAAACTTCTAAGTACTAGATACCAAATATATGATAATTTGTATGATGGGGAAGAGCCTACCAGGTCCAGAACTATGTCAAGAAAGAAGGATTTTAAATTCAAAAAACTTGTTTATTTTACCCTGTGCCAATCTATAAATATTAGAATTTGGAGGAATGGATACCTTCATAAGGGCTATCATCTTGTTTGCTGAAAAGGTTATTTTCCAAATCTGGAAGATTTTTTTTTTAATTTTTTTTAACATCTATTTATTTTTGAGACAGAGAGAGACAGAGCATGAACGGGGGAGGGGCAGAGAGAGAGGGAGACACAGAATCTGAAACAGGCTCCAGGCTCTGAGCTGTCAGCACAGAGCCCGACACGGGGCTTGAACTCATGGTCTGCGAGATCATGACCTGAGCCGAAGTCTGCCACTTAACCGACTGAGCCACCCAGGTGCCCCTGGAAGATTTTTGACAATCAGATGTGAAGTTGGTAAAGGCCTAAGCTCCTAATATAAATTATTAGATATGATATAATGTATGAAGAAAATAATAAATATTGACCAACATCCTCTCTTCTAAGCCCATGTCAATGATAGATAAAATATAAAAACAAACAAAAACAAAAACACAAAAAGGCACATAATGGCTCAAAATCATCTCTGTAGAGTAAAGCTAGAAGGCAGCCCAGTGGAGAGCAGGACTGAAGCCACTCAGCTTCAGCATAAAGAAAAGCAAGGGGGCCAACAGATGGGTGCCTGCACAAAATTGAGAAACACGATGGGGCCACTATGGATTGAGGAACAGAGCTCACCTTATGGCTCGAGGCGAAATCCTGGGATAGAATATCCCTTGCTACGAAAAGGAAGCTGAATCAAAAATTAGCTGCTGACCACTGGTCTAGACTGTGTCTTTGGTGGCGGAGGACAAGATCACCTCCTCAAGCAGAGCTGGTGCTAAACCAACGCTGCTTTGGTGACTGGATCAGTGATATCTCTACCCACCACGGGGAAGAGCTCCAGAGTGACACCGTAAGGCCAAGTTCTGGACTTGGAGACTGGAATGCTGGAAAAGCTGGAAAGAAGCATCCCACTAGTCAGAGCATCCCACCACACAAAGAAGAATTAGGAAAGAAAAAGAGATTGAGAGGGAAGGGTGGGAGGAGAAGTGACACAAATAACCAAATCACCTTCCATTCAAAATAAATCTGTGACTAAAATATCAAAACACACGATGAGGAATTCTAATACTGAGAAAGTCAACCAAGTTAATCAATAGCATCAAAACATGAATGCATGTGAAAAACTTCGGTCTTCATAGTCCAACAAAGACTTTAATTAGATTAGGACAATGAATGGAGTGTCAACATCCATTTAAAAGAAGAAACGGTGGCAATAATAAAATATAGGGAGAAATAGGTGATTGAGAAACAGATGATTTGAAAATGAAAAATAAAGACAGTTTGGACAACAAAGATTTCAAAATTAAACATTTCAAAATTAAAGATTTCAAATGGCAAAATAACTGGACCGAACTGGACACACCTGAAGAAAGAATGTATGAGTTGATAAATGGCACTAAAGCATTTGGCTAGAGTATGCCCCTCCCCCCAAAAAACACCAGAAACAACAAATTTTGAAGAATTTTTAAGAGATATTAAACGATAATTTTATGGAATAATAATTTAAATTTTTTTTATGTTTATTTATCCTTGAGAGAGAGAGACAGAATGTGAGCAGGGGAAGGGCAGAGAGAGGGAGACACAGAATCTGAAGCAGGCTCCAGGCTCTGAGGTGTCAGCACAGAGCCCAACGCAGGGCTTGAACCCACAAACTATGACATCATGACCTGAGCTGAAGCTGGACGCCCAACTGACTGAGCCACCCAGGCGCCCCCATATGGAATAAAAATTTAAAAAAAATACGTTAGACCTGGGATCAGAAGTGCATTTAGGGGCAACTGACTGGCTGAATTGGATGGTTAAGCGTCCAAATCTTGATATCTGCTCAGTTCATGATCTCACGGTTTGTGAGTTCCAGCCCTGCATCAGGCCCCACACTAGTAGTGTGGAGCCTGCTTGGGATTCTCTCTCTTCCTCTCTCTCTGCCCCTTCCCCCCTAAAAAATTTTGAAAATTAAAAATTAAAAAAAAGAAGTGCACTTAGAGAGTCAGGAAGATAAATATAAATCCACTAGAAATACTGTAGTGAACCTACAGAAAATAAGAGAAAAAGCAAAATCCCATATGCTATCAGAGAGAAGATACACTACAAAGAAATAGCAAGTTGGCTTTGTATCAACAACAAATGCCAGGAAACAATAGGATAGTATCCTCAAATGCTGCTGGAAAATAATTGTCAGGATATGTTTAATAGATGAGTCTTACTCAAAATGAGCCCCCTGTGCAGCATTGGTGGTATAGTGGTGACCATAGCTGCCTTCCAAAATGAGCCTCAAATAAGTCATTTTAGACATATAAAAAGAAATCTACCACCCATAGACCTTCAGTACTAATGGATACTCCAAAGCCAAGTTAATACAGATAAAGAAATGTATGTAAGGAACAAAGATGAGGACAAATTTTGACAGAATAAGCTGGCAAGGAGCACCTGCGTGGCTCAGTTTGTTAAGCGTCAGACTCTTGAGACTCTTGATTTCAGCTCAGGTGATGATCTCCTGGTCATGAAATCTAGCTCTGCTGGGTGTTGAGCTTAAGATTCTCTCTCCTACGGGGCTCCCTCCACCCCTCCCCAATTCACGCACAAGCGCATGAGCTCTCTCTCTCTCTCTCTCTTTCTCTCTCTCAAAAAAAAGAAAAAAAGCTGGAAAGTTTGATAAATAATATACTCTAATATAGAATCATGATATCTGTTTATACTTTTAAATTAAAAAAAAAAAAAGACTCTTAAAAGCAGTAGAAAATGGGAGAAGTTTGCTTAACAGATCACCAAAATACTCTAAGGTCCTTTTTTGGGTTTGAGAAATAATTAAAACTATTGAGTAAGTTTGGAATTTGTTAAAAGATTTCATGGCTAAGTGCATGTGTTAAAAATTGAAGATAATTAATAAACTTAAACAATAAAAATAGTAAAAAAAAATACAGATGCAACTAATAGCTTTCAATTATTACAGGATGAGGACAAAAGAAAACATAAAAACTTTATCAAACTAACATGAGTCAGAAAAAGGAGAGGAGAATAGGCAAAGAATATAAAATGAAAGAAATTCAAACACAGCAATAATTAGGATTAAGGTAAACAAAGACAATTCATTTACTATTAGATCAGATTAAATATTTAAAACTCAACTTAAAATCAAAAAGACTTTAAAAAATATAGGACTAGAAAAAGATCTATCAGGTAAATCCTAATTAATTCTAATTAACTATAACTACTAATTCTTTTTTTAAGTTTATTTATTCTGAGAGAGAGAGAACACAAGTGGGAGAGGGGGAGAGAGAGGGAGAGAGAGAATCCCAAGCAGGCTTCATGCTGTCAGTGCAAAACCTGACCCTGGGCTTGAACCCACAAACTGCAAGATCATGAGTTGAATGGCCAACCAAGTGAGCCACACAGATGCCCCTATAACTAGTAATTCTAATACCTCTTATCACCAGATTATAAAATCATTGAAGTATAATTCATTGTTAAGAAAACATTAATCTAAAATAAATAATACTACATGTTTTATGCATTTAACAACGTGACTTTGAAAAATATAAAGCAAAAGTTAACAAAATTATGAGGGGAAAAATATAACAACAAAATCAGAGTGGGATATTTTAGTATATTTCTGTCAGAAGCAGAGAAAAAAAATTAAGAATATAGAGGATGGAATTATAAATAAATTAAGAATAAAATTATAAATATTTATACTATATAATTTATCTGTAATAAAAATGTATATATATACATTAAACTTAAATAAATTCTGAACTAATCATAAAAATATACATTATTATCAAAGTCACATGGAGCATTTACAGAACATATGACTCATTCAGTTGGTCATAAATTAAGATATAAATTTAGAAAAACAATATCACAGAGATCATATTCTCTGACAAAGAAACATAAAATGGAATTCAGCACTGAGAAAACAAAGGTTTCTATACTTGGAAATTTAAACAAGCACATTTAAATAACTCCTTAGTTTAAAAAGAAAATAACAATGGAAATTATAAAATATTTCCAACTTGAAATAAATGAAACCAAACAATAGAAGTACTTATTTAAACAACTGTGAAATGCAGCTAAAGTAATACCTAGTAATAAATTAATACTTCAAAAATACTTACTTAAAAAGGAAAAAAAAAATAAGAATGAAGACTGAGGAAAAAGAGGAAAGCATTTTTCAATTCAAAAGCTAAAAAAAGCATACTAATGTAAAACTGAAAAACCTAAGAATAAAATAATACATACTGTGTAAGTCAAAATGAATGTAACAGAAAACCAATAAGCAGGAAATCATCCACAAAACTGTTAGCTGCCTAGTACAAATGTGATACCAAATCAGAAGGATAACACAAGAGAAGAAGGTAATAAATCAACATCATACACAAGCAGAAATGGAAAAATTCAAAATGAAGTTTTAGCCAATCAACTTCAGCAGCATGCAATATGGACTACACACACCTACACACATGTGTATAGTATGATGAGGAGAAGATCAATTTTAAAATCAGAGAGGGAGGGAGCCAAAACATAAGAGACTCTTAAAACCTGAGAACAAACTGAGGGTTGATGGGGGGTGGGAGGGAGGGGTGGATGAGCGATGGGCATCGAGGAGGGCACCTGTTGGGATGAGCACTGGGTGTTGTATGGAAACCAATTTGACAATAAATTTCATATTTAAAAAATAAAATTTAAAAAAATCAGAGAGAGCTGAGTTTGTGTCCTGCACTCTCTATCTATTAGGTAAGTTCCCTTGGTATTTAGTGTTTCTGGTGTTTATTTTGTTAACATGATTTCAGTAGACAGTGTCAACATAGCTACAACCAAAACAGTTCTTAATTTACCCAATATGATGAAAATTAAAACTTTAATTGAAAGGTTTTAACTGAGAAAATGTCACCTTTGAAGCTATTTATCTGCCCTGAAAAATGCTAATGCTGTAATGGTTTTGTTGACTTCAGGTAAATATCACCAAAATATATATATTTTTAAGTATAAACACATCTCAAGGTTGGCAACTGAATACTATTTTTTAGTTTTGTTTGTTTTGTTTTACAGCTAAAAAACATGATTTCTTGGTGGTTTTGTCTTGGTGGTTAAACATGAAAACAGTGCTCATTTCTTGACTTTTCCTATTGTGAGCTCTCCTGGCCTTCTGGTGGAGGGTCCGAACCACACACAGTGTACTAACTCATAAACTGTAGGCACTACATCCATCCAAAAGTTACATCATTCAGGGATGTATTGTGTCTGCTCCCACCTGCCTGAATTTTCATGGAAGTCCTGCTCTCGTAACCTGAGGAAGGCAAGTAGGACATAGAGCCGTTGTCCTTCCAACCCGGACCCCCAAAATGCAGCCACCTTCCTCATCTCATCACCGGAGTCCATGTTACCACCCTGGAAGACACCATAGTGATCATAATCAACCATGTTGGAAATTTGAAAGCCACAAATTTAGTGGCTTGAGTGCCAGAGAAAATCACCATTAAAGAACATATCAATAAAAGCAGGTTGATTCCCAGCCAGCTGCCAACAGTAGGCATCTTGGCACTATGCCTGTAGCCAACCCCTGCAATAGTGTCCCTCCACCTGCTAGTGGAAAATGGACTACTAACAATTACCAGACCAAATGTGCCGTAGCGTGCCTTTCCAAGCAAATTTCAACAGGTATAATTTGTTCTGTTAAAATGTTGCCATGTTAACCCCCATACCTAGGGACCCTGAAGAAAGCTGGCAGTTGTTTCCTAGGTAGTCTGAGAGCTACAGCCCGGAATTTCCCCTGAACTTTTCCTGTAGCCTAGCTTCCTTCCACCAGAGATGACCTTGCACTTTACTTACTTATTCATGTAAGAATGCCAGACCATCTCTCAGGCACCTGAATACACATGGGGTGGAGAGAAAGCTGGAGTTTCTCCTTCAGAGGGGTAAGGTCCTTAAGGGCACTCTTTGTCCCTCCCTGAGATGTGCTGAACTTAGGTTTCCTCTTGGAACAAGTGTAGCAATTAATAATGTGGACCTGTCTTGTCTAATGACAAAAGTCAGACTTGTCACCATTATCACATGATGTGTTTAGGGATCAACATGAACCTATTATACATCATAAATAGTCAAGTATACGAAACGTTCTATGGCTTACTTAGAATTGTATAAGAAAAAAAACATATTCTCCTCTACACATTATTGCTTTATCTTCAATCACTTTCTTATTTTACTCTTTTTTTACTTCCCCCAAAAAACTATTGATTGAATTAAATCCAAACATAATAAAGTAACAATGTAGTGAATATTAATGCAGAAGCCACAATATTCTAGAAGAGAGGATGCTTTTGTTTCTCAGGATTTTCTTATTGTGGTGATAGGCACGGTGATGGTTGCAATCATTTTAGTAGCTTGGAGAGAAAAAAAAGGAGATAAAATAAATGGCCTTGTTGGGCTTCTAAAAAAATAAAATTAATATAATCAATATAATCATGGTGATGGCCATATTTTGAAAGAGAGTCTTTCTCAGTATATATACTGGGAAGTATATATATATATATATATATATATATATATATATATATATATATACTTGTCCAGAGGAGTTAACTGCTTTGTGCTTAACTTTTTAAAAATGTTTAATTTTTATCTTTCCAAAAAGAAATCTTATAATCAGGTAAATGCAAAAATGCCAAAAATTAACAATTGCCTATCTGACCAGATAAGGAGAGTTTTATTCCATTTTTAATTGCCTCCAGGGAGGAAGTTTCTTTGTAAAATGTAATCAGCTCCCAATCATGGATGAACCTATCTTAGATATATTAGGGTAACATTTAAAAACAGAGAATCAGAAACAGAGGGGCTCAAAGGAATCAATACTCTGCCACCTGCTCTTAAGAGCTTTCCTAGATGCAGAGCATCTATGGATGGTTTCTGGAAGGATGATTCTAGCAAGCACATGTTGGAGCAAAACGTACCAGGGTGTGTGTGTGTGTGTGTGTGTGTGTGTGTGTGTGTGTGTGTGTTAAGATGAAAAAGTATTCTCTAATTACTCTACTGTAGTAAGTAAAAGAAAGCTTCAAAGAAATAGTGAAGGATGCTGGCAGACAGCCAAAAATATTTAACGGTTAGCAGGACAAGTGGAGTCTTGCTGCCTTATTCTTAATCATGGTTAGAGAACTCTGCTCTCTTCCGATCACTGTGACCCCTCCCGGTTTGTACATCATTTCCCTTTCCATGCGTAGGACACCAGGCAAGCAAGCATCACCCAGACCCAGGCTCTGTCCTGATGCAGGGGATCTACGGAAATGCAACTTCGGCTGAGGGTTTCCTTTTGAATTGGTCACGGTCACGCTATTCAAATAGGAAGAAATCTGCAACCCATTAGACATTTTCCTCCTGCGTTAATAGTCAGAAAAATTAATTATATCTTATAGCCATTCCTATTATTGGTTATTTTGTTTGTTTGTTTCCCCTGGTTGGGAAATGTTCTCAAAGGGCCGTGCCTGGATAACAGCATGTAGAGTCCATTCCATTAAGTGGTGAGAAAAGAGAAGGGAGCGGGCAGATTTGCAATCCTATCCTTGGAGGGAGAGGAAGGTGGCAACAGAAAAGGAGAGCAAAACTTTTGACATCTGGGGTACCACGAGCAGCCAATTCAATAAAATGGAATTGCAGAAAACCAACCCTGTGCTTTTGAAACATTTCAAATAGATCACAATGCGCTCCCCGTTGTAATCCTGTCCTGAGCTGGCTGGGACCGCCTTTCTCTTGGACTGAAAAGCTGAATCAAACTTCCGGTCTAAAAACCACGTGGGTGCTCCTGGACCATCTGAGACTCGAAACCTTTCAACAGAAGTATGCACACAATGACCCTGGGTTTCTCACAACCATTTGGACAGAATCAAGTAACCACATGAGTTGCAGAGATCCAGTTTTTTTTTTTTTTTAAGTTTATTTATTTATTGTAGGGAGACAGAGACAGAGACAGCCTGAGAGGAGAGGGGGCAGAGAGAGGGAGAGAGAGAGAGAGAGAGAGAGAGAATCCCAAGCAGGCTTCCCTGCTGCCAGCTTCAGAGCCCCCCAGGGTTGGAACCCACCAACCAGATCATGACGTGACTTAAACCAACTGAAACACCCAAGCACCCCTAGGGACCCAGGTTTAAAAAAAAAAAAAATGTGCCACTGCCCTTGGCAATCTAACTAGTTCACTTCCAAAGCACGTGTTTTATTATTTCGCATTTTCAGAGATTGCATGAATTATAAAATGTTAGGGCTAGTGGCAGCCTTACATAGCATCCAATTAAATTTCTTAAATTTCCAGATTAGGAAACTAAGCCCAAGGATATTAAATGACTAAATTCAAGGTGACAACCAACCAGCGACAGAGTGGGCCGCAATCAGTTTTTTTATACATTATATAAAAAACTGGTAAAGCAAATATATATTTTCTTCCAAAGCTAATGCTCTATTTTCCAGATTTGACAGAAATGTGACATGCTCTACATAGCTGAAATTCAACAATATGTTGTTCTGTGTTCATTTGCTATATTTATGTATTTATACATGTATTTCACATACTGTTAAAGCAGCAAATGGCATATTTACACAGGTGACTATAAGTCTCAGTCACAGAATAAGACAAAAGGATATTTTGAAGTGCAAGACTTTTTTTCCTTGCAAGATATTGCAAGGTATGAGGTAATTCAGTGCTCTAGGATTCATTATATGTCTCCTTTAAAATTCTGTAAAGTATCAGATAATCATGAGAGAGGCATTATCTCATGACTACTTGAATTTATTATAAGTACATATAAAAATTAATAGCAGAGGAACAACTAAAAGCACTTTTATGTCTGTAGCTTGAACGAATATAGCACTTTATGGTTTTCAAAGCAGATTTCAGTTTTGTAGCAACTTTTCAAGTAATAGCACTGGCCCTTGGATTCTGGTCTTTTGTCTCTTTGTGATTTTTTTTTTTTTTTATTAATAGAAATGTGAAGATGGTCAATTCATGAGGACAGTGTTGGTTTTTCATGTAATTTACAAACACACCCAAAGGGGCATTTCTTATCTTTGGCTATCCAGCCATCCTTCCTCCTGATATCAGTACCTAGATTTTTCTCTCAGTTCATGCGGTTCTGGGCATCTAAACCCCCTCCTCCCAACCCCCACCACCGCCATCCTTACTTTTCTTTCCCACCAGCTAGGTGAAAACATGACCCAGATCCAACCATTAGAGTCTATCTCTTTGTCCACAGGGGTTTGGAGAGAAGCATAGAATGAATTCATTCCAAACTGAACCCTAGAACTTTCACTGGACCTATCATGAAAGAGATTTTCTTCTTCTGCTAGGCTTTACTAAGCTTAAAGGGTATGAGTTGAGAGTAGCCATTTTATAAGGAGACCGTGTTGGAAAAAAATGAAACCACACAAGAAAGTTCAGTGGAGAGAGCCACTGATGCTTTTAATATTGCCCACATCTTTGGATCCAACCATTTCTACAGACTAGCCTTGGCGTTGAGGTGACATGTGCTAACGAGCGCCCCCCACCACCACACCCTGCTTTTACTTTGTTTTAACTTAAATCAGCAGGAGTTAGGTTTTATTCCCTTGCAGCTAAAAGACTTTTAACTAATATCAAACAGCAGAGAATTGAACTAGAACATAGCAGGAATCTTTGACTTTGTCCCTTGATCTAATTATCCATTTAAATAGAGGCAGCAAACATTATAGGTTTAAGCAACTGGGGCTTCACGTTCTGAACTCTTAAAGTTTTCTCAACTTAAATCCCACCTTTTCTCACAGCTTTCCAAGGGTCCACTTTCTGGGATGGCATTTCTGTCTCTTGAGCATCCCAGAAAAGCCTTCAAATATACACAACAGAGAGAGAAGGAAGATGGCAGCGTAGGAGGACGCTGGGCTCACCGTGCATCCTGCTGATCACTTAGATTCCACCTACACCTGCCTAAATAACCCAGAAAACCGCCAGAGGATTAGCAGAACGGAGTCTCCGGAGCCAAGCGCAGACGAGAGGCCCACGGAAGAGGGTAGGAAGGGCGGCGAGGCGGTGCGCGCTCCACGGACTGGCGGGAGGGAGCCGGGGCGGAGGGGCGGCTCGCTGGCCAATCAGAGCCCCCGAGTCTGGCTGGCAAAAGCGGAGGGGCCGGAAGGACTGTGTTCCGACAGCAAGCGCGACTTATCATCTGGGAGGTCATAAGTTAACAGCTCTGCTCAGAAAGCGGGAAGGCTGGAGGACAAAGGGAGGGAGAGCTGCTGAGCCCCCGGACGACAGAGCTCAGTTTGGTGGGGAACAAAGGCGCTCGCCAGCGCCATCTCCCCTGCCCATCCCCCAGCCAAAATCCCAAAGGGAACCAGTTCCTGCCAGGGAACTTGCTCGCAAACACCCAACACTGTGCTTCTGCAGAGCCAAACCTCCAGCAGCGGATCGGACTCCCTCCTGCTGCCACAGGGCCCCTCCTGAAGTGGATCACCTAAGGAGAAGCGAGCTAAGCCTGCCCCTCCTGCCCCCGTGCACCTTGCCTACCCACCCCAGCTAATACGCCAGATCCCCAGCACCACAAGTCTGGCAGTGTGCAAGTAGCCCAGACGGGCCACACCACCCCACAGTTAATCCCACCCCTAGGAGAGGGGAAGAGAAGGCACACACCAGTCTGACTGTGGCCCCAGCGGTGGGCGGGGGGCAGACATCAGGTCGGACTGCGGCCCCGCCCACCAACTCCAGTTATACACCACAGCACAGGGGAAGTGCCCTGCGGGTCCTCACCACTCCAGGGACTATCCAAAATGACCAAAGGGAAGAATTCTCTTCAGAAGAATCTCCAGGAAATAACAACAGCTAATGAACTGATCAAAAAGGATTTAAATAATATAACAGAAAGTGAATTTAGAATAATAGTCATAAAATTAATCGCTGGGCTTGAAAACAGTATAGAGGACAGCAGAGAATCTCTTGCTACAGAGATCAAGGGACAAAGGAACAGTCACGAGGAGCTGAAAAGCGCTTTAAAAGAAATGCAAAACAAAATGGAAACGACGACAGCTCGGATTGAAGAGGCAGAGGAGAGAATAGGTGAACTAGAAGATAAAGTTATGGAAAAAGAGGAAGCTGAGAGAAAGAGAGATAAAAAAATCTAGGAGTATGAGGGGAAAATTAGAGAACTAAGTGATACACTAAAAAGAAATAATATACGCATAATTGGTATCCCAGAGGAAGAAGAGAGAGGGAAAGGTGCTGAAGGGGTAGTTGAAGAAATTATAGCTGAGAACTTCCCTGAACTGGGGAAGCAAAAAGGCATTGAAATCCAAGAGGCACAGAGAACTCCCTTCAGACGTAACTTGAATCGATCTTCTGCACGACATATCATAGTGAAACTGGCAAAATACAAGGATAAAGAGAAAATTCTGAAAGCGGCAAGGGATAAACATGCCCTCACATATAAAGGGAGACCTATAAGACTCGTGACTGATCTCTCTTTTGAAACTTGGCAGGCCAGAAAGGCTTGGCACGATATCTTCAGTGTGCTAAACAGAAAAAATATGCAGCCGAGAATCCTTTATCCAGCAAGTCTGTCATTTAGAATAGAAGGAGAGATAAAGGTCTTCCCAAACAAACAAAAACTGAAGGAATTTGTCACCACGAAACCAGCCCTACAAGAGATCCTAAGGGGGATCCTGTGAGACAAAGTACCAGAGACATCACTACAAGCATAAAACATACAGACATCACAATGACTCTAAACCCATATCTTTCTACAATAACACTGAATGTAAATGGATTAAATGCGCCAACCAAAAGACATAGGGTATCAGAATGGATAAAAAAACAAGACCCATCTATTTGCTGTCTACAAGAGACTCATTTTAGATCTGAGGACACCTTTAGATTGAGAGTGAGGGGATGGAGAACTATTTATCATGCTACTGGAAGCCAAAAGAAAGCTGGAGTGGCCATACTTCTATCAGACAAACTAGACTTTAAATTAAAGGCTGTAACAAGAGATGAAGAAGGGCATTATATAATAATTACAGGGTCTATCCATCAGGAAGAGCTAACAATTATAAATGTCTATGTGCCGAATACCGGAGCCCCCAAATATATAAAACAATTACTCATAAACATAAGCAACCTTATTGATAAGAATGTGGTCATTGCAGGGGACTTTAACACCCCACTTACAGAAATGGATAGATCATCTAGACACACGGTCAATAAAGAAACAAGGGCCCTGAATCATACATTGGATCAGATGGACTTGACAGATATATTTAGAACTCTGCATCCCAAAGCAACAGAATATACTTTCTTCTCGAGTGCACATGGAACATTCTCCAAGATAGATCATATACTGGGTCACAAAACAGCCCTTCATAAGTTTACAAGAATTGAAATTATACCATGCATACTTTCAGACCACAATGCTATGAAGCTTGAAATCAACCACAGGAAAAAGTCTGGAAAACCTCCAAAAGCATGGGAGGTTAAAGAACACCCTACTAACGAATGAGTGGGTCAACCAGGCAATTAGAGAAGAAATTAAAAAATATATGGAAACAAACGAAAATGAAAATACAACAATCCAAACACTTTGGGACGCAGCGAAGGCAGTCCTGAGAGGAAAATACATTGCAATCCAGGCCTATCTCCAGAAACAAGAAAAATCCCAAATACAAAATCTAACAGCACGCCTAAAGGAAATAGAAGCAGAACAGCAAAGGCAGCCTAAACCCAGCAGAAGAAGAGAAATCATAAAGATCAGAGCAGAAATAAACAATATAGAATCTAAAAAAACTATAGAGCAGATCAACGAAACCAAGAGTTGGTTTTTTGAAAAAATAAACAAAACTGACAAACCTCTAGCCAGGCTTCTCAAAAAGAAAAGGGAGATGACCCAAATAGATAAAATCATGAATGAAAATGGAATTATTACAATCAATCCCTCAGAGATACAAACAATTATCAGGGAATACTATGAAAAATTATATGCCAACAAATTGGACAACCTGGAAGAAATGGACAAATTCCTAAACACCCACACTCTTCCAAAACTCAATCAGGAGGAAATAGAAAGCTTGAACAGACCCATAACCAGCGAAGAAATTGAATCGGTTATCAAAAATCTCCCAACAAATAAGAGTCCAGGACCAGATGGCTTCCCAGGGGAGTTCTACCAGACGTTTAAAGCAGAGATAATACCTATCCTTCTCAAGCTATTCCAAGAAATAGAAAGGGAAGGAAAACTTCCAGACTCATTCTATGAAGCCAGTATTACTTTGATTCCTAAACCAGACAGAGACCCAGTAAAAACAGAGAACTACAGGCCAATATCCCTGATGAATATAGATGCAAAAATTCTCAACAAGATACTAGCAAATCGAATTCAATGGCATATAAAAAGAATTATTCACCATGATCAAGTGGGATTCATTCCTGGGATGCAGGGCTGGTTCAACATTCGCAAATCAATCAACGTGATACATCACATAACAAAAAAAAAAAGAGAAGAACCATATGATCCTGTCAATCGATGCAGAAAAGGCCTTTGACAAAATCCAGCACCCTTTCTTAATAAAAACCCTTGAGAGGGGCGCCTGGGTGGCACAGTTGGTTAAGCGTCCGACTTCAGCCAGGTCACGATCTCGCGGTCCGTGAGTTCGAGCCCCGCGTCAGGCTCTGGGCTGATGGCTCGGAGCCTGGAGCCTGTTTCCGATTCTGTGTCTCCCTCTCTCTCTCTGCCCCTCCCCCGTTCATGCTCTGTCTCTCTCTGTCCCAAAAATAAATAAAAAAAACGTTGAAAAAAAAATTTTTTTTTAAATAAATAAAAAATAAAAACCCTTGAGAAAGTCGGGATAGAAGGAACATACTTAAAGATCATAAAAGCCATTTATGAAAAGCCCACAGCTAACATCATCCTCAACGGGGAAAAACTGAGAGCTTTTTCCCTGAGATCAGGAACACGACAGGGATGTCCACTCTCACCGCTGTTGTTTAACATAGTGCTGGAAGTTCTAGCATCAGCAATCAGACAACAAAAGGAAATCAAATGCATCAGAATTGGCAAAGATGAAGTCAAGCTTTCGCTTTTTGCAGATGACATGATATTATACATGGAAAATCCGATAGACTCCACTAAAAGTCTGCTAGAACTGATACATGAATTCAGCAAAGTTGCAGGATACAAAATCAATGTACAGAAATCAGTTGCATTCTTATACACTAACAATGAAGCAACAGAAAGACAAATAAAGAAACTGATCCCATTCACAATTGCACCAAGAAGCATAAAATACCTAGGAATAAATCTAACCAAAGATGTAAAAGATCTGTGTGCTGAAAACTATAGAAAGCTTATGAAGGAAATTGAAGAAGATATACAGAAATGGAAAGACATTCCCTGCTCATGGATTGGAAGAATAAATATTGTCAAAATGTCAATACTACCCAAAGCTATCTACACATTCAATGCAATCCCAATCAAAATTGCACCAGCATTCTTCTCGAAACTAGAACAAGCAATCCTAAAATTCATATGGAACCACAAAAGGCCCCGAATAGCCAAAGTAATTTTGAAGAAGAAGACCAAAGCAGGAGGCATCACAATCCCAGACTTTAGCCTCTACTACAAAGCTGTCATCATCAAGACAGCATGGTATTGGCACAAAAACAGACACATAGACCAATGGAATAGAATAGAAACCCCAGAACTAGACCCACAAACGTATGGCCAACTCATCTTTGACAAAGCAGGAAAGAACATCCAATGGAAAAAAGACAGTCTCTTTAACAAATGGTGCTGGGAGAACTGGACAGCAACATGCAGAAGGTTGAAACTAGACCACTTTCTCACACCATTCACAAAAATAAACTCAAAATGGCTAAAGGACCTGAATGTGAGACAGGAAACCATCAAAACCTTAGAGGAGAAAGCAGGAAAAGACCTCTCTGACCTCAGCCGTAGCAATCTCTTACTCGACACATCCCCAAAGGCAAGGGAATTAAAAGCAAAAGTGAATTACTGGGACCTTATGAAGATAAAAAGCTTCTGCACAGCAAAGGAAACAACCAACAAAACTAAAAGGCAACCAACGGAATGGGAAAAGATATTTGCAAATGACATCTCGGACAAAGGGCTAGTATCCAAAATCTATAAAGAGCTCACCAAACTCCACACCCGAAAAACAAATAACCCAGTGAAGAAATGGGCAGAAAACATGAATAGACACTTCTCTAAAGAAGACATCTGGATGGCCAACAGGCACATGAAAAGATGTTCAACGTCGCTCCTTATCAGGGAAATACAAATCAAAACCACACTCAGATATCACCTCATGCCAGTCAGAGTGGCCAAAATGAACAAATCAGGAGACTATAGATGCTGGAGAGCATGTGGAGAAACGGGAACCCTCTTGCACTGTTGGTGGGAATGCAAATTGGTGCAGCCGCTCTGGAAAGCAGTGTGGAGGTTCCTCAGAAAATTAAAAATAGACCTACCCTATGACCCAGCAATAGCACTGCTAGGAATTTATCCAAGGGATACAGGAGTACTGATGCATAGGGGCACTTGTACCCCAATGTTTATAGCAGCACTCTCAACAATAGCCAAATTATGGAAAGAGCCTAAATGTCCATCAACTGATGAATGGATAAAGAAGTTGTGGTTTATATACACAATAGAATACTACTTGGCAATGAGAAAGAATGAAATCTGGCCTTTTGTAGCAACGTGGATGGAACTGGAGAGTGTGATGCTAAGCGAAATAAGTCACACAGAGAAAGACAGATACCATATGGTTTCACTCTTATGTGGATCCCGAGAAACTTAACAGAAACCCATGGGGGAGGGGAAGGGAAAAAAAAAAAGTTAGAGTGGGAGAGACCCAAAGCATAAGAGTAAACTCTTAAAAACTGAGAACAAACTGAGGGTTGATGGGGGGTGGGAGGGAGGGGAGGGTGGGTGATGGGTATTGAGGAGGGCACCTTTTGGGATGAGCACTGGGTGTTGCATGGAAACCAATTTGACAATAAATTTCATATATTAAAAAAAAAAAAAAAAACAAACATACACAACAAAAGCTGAGCAATATTTCTGATTTCTTCCCGTTAGCAGATTGGTTAGCCCAAACACAAGCAGGAGAGGACAGGCATATCCAAGGTATCTGTGAAGCTGACAAAAAAAAAAAAAAAAGTGAAAGGCTTCAGTAATTCAGTCAAATAGGAGGGTTTAGGAACCTTGTTACAGCGCTGATGTCAGGAAATGTGAGTATTTTGACCATATCATATTTTAGGATTTTTTTCCTAAAAGTATATTTGGAGAAAGGTAAGAAGTCAGAAACCTCTAAGTTTATGATTTCAACAAGTCTACAATGTTTTAATGTCTTTAATCGAAGAAACATAGTTATTTTTAATTCTAGTTGTGCATCCAACCAAGTTTCATCTACATCATCTCAAATGCCTGGTAATGGGAAACTTTTTAGTATTCAGGACATTCTTGCTTTTCTTATCCCCTCCCCATCACCATTTGCAGAGTCACCGCTCTGGGATCTCCTATCATAATGTGATTTGATATTATTATGTGTAGCAGCTTGAACGGAGAAATTAGTACACCGCATAGTAAACTTAACAGACATGACTCAGGCATCCTACCATGTTTTTATATTTTGAATATTTCCGAGCACATAAGTTTGAGATAATTCTGAGGTTAATTCTATCAGAAGCCATAAAAAGCAAAAGTGATTTTAAAAAGAAGCTGTCATCTTGCTTTAAATAATTTTAGTTAACAATTATTGCTTATGGAAAGATATTAGTACATTATATTAACATGTAACCGTATCTTATATTTATGTAGCTCTTTCTAGTTTCGAAATGATCCCAATCTGCCCCCCACCCCCACCCCAGAGATCCTACAAAATAGGTCCAAGAGATTTAGTCAAAGAGAAGGGTCTCTATCAAATAGGAAGAAGAGGCTCAAACCAGGCAGCTGGTAAATATCAGATTTGGGTGTTTTCAGTTGGTTCATACCTTTGAACTGGATACCAGAAAGCACCCAATTAGAAGCATCTCCTATTTATGTATTGGGTCAGGGTATTCCCTGACTAATCACCAATATCATGAACGAGTGTCCAAACTTGGGTCCAGATATGTCTACTAAAATCTTCCAATGAGGCTTGAAAAGGAGGAAATTAATATAGTAAAGCCAAAAGAATGCTGTAGAGACTAGCTCTGAAATGTTAGTTCCATGAAGGCTACAAAAATGTTGCCTGTCATGGTTCTTCTCCAATACCACAAGTTTATCATGCATATAAACATTGTTCATGAACTGGTTTTCAGTGCATGAACAATTCTATCCAGTTCAATCAGTAAGACCTAGCAAATGTATGGATCTATATGTTACACATACACTATTATGAAACCAGTTAAGCTATGTATAACACAGATACAATTATTTATTATTTTGTTTATTCTTTAGAGAGAGAGGGAGTTCATATGTGAGCCAGGGAGAGGGGCAGAGAGAGAGAGAGAGAGAGAGAATCCCAAGCAGGCTCCATGCTTAGTGTGGAGCCTGACACGAGCTCCATGCCACTACCTTGGGATCATGGCCTGAGCCCAAATCAAGAGTCGGGTGTTCAACTGACTGAGCCACTCAGGCACCCCAACACAGATACAATTCTTAATGAATACCAAACCTTTCTCACCAGGATCAGGTAAAATGTGGTCATGAGTTGCCAAACACAAGGTCTCAGTTACAGCCTCAATATTCTTATATGTCAACTTGCTTGCTTATAACTGAACCTCTTTTTCTTTATAAAACCTTTATAAATATACTGGCTATAGAAGCATCCTTTCCATTCTCTAAGAGGCCAAGGAAGTCAGGGTCACATCTTACTTAACCTTGGTTGTCCTAATAGACATAGCCTCATTAACCACACTTAATCTGCTGTCAGTCATCAGATTACTCTACTCTACTCTGCTACCTGGGTCATGGCAATACCTTTAGTATAGACGTCTCTTTCAAGCCAACGATTCCTTCAGTTTCTTTAAGTGCCCTAGGAGAGACCATTGATTCTGGCTCCATGATTTTGCATGGGTAGAAACAGCTTGAGTAAACCTCTTATTTCCCTTTCCTAAATTTAATGGATTCCATTAAACTTAATGGATTCACACTTTTGAGATACTAATCAATATATTCTCATAATAGTTTGCAAGTCTAACCCACTCTTATTCTTACTCCTCTTCAAGAATTTAGACCATTAAGTATATGTTATTTCCTGCCTCTGAACTTTTTAAAAAACAAAAACAAAAACTCCTGAGACCAATGCTATGAAATCCAGGAAGAAATGTTATAATCACAGCAAAAGATTTGAGTAGAATAAGATTCTACTCTGAGGGGTGCCTGGGTGGCTCAGTCAGTTAAACATCTAACTCTTGATCTCAGTTCCGATCATGATTTCATGGTTCATGCATTTGAGCTCTGCACTTACATCCAGAGCCTGCTTGAGATTCTATGTCTCCCTCTCTCTCTCTCTGCCCCTCCCTAGCTTGTGTGTACATACACTCTCTCTCTTTTTCAAAAATAAATAAACTAAACTTAATAAAATAGATTCTGCTCTGATCCCATATTCACAAATAATAAAATTGGTTTATATGTCTCTACATACATGAGAGAAAGGGAGACAGTTCTCAGGGGAATTGTTAAAGAAGACATTCCAGAAAGAATCCCAGGATCCTTTCCTTAGGAAGGCAAAACCCCAGAGATGGAAACCCTAACAAATATAGAGTGATGAGATTGGATCAGTCTCTTAGAGAGTTCTGTGACCTAGCATGAGAAGAAACAGCAGAGTAAACCTTTGACCCTAAAAACAGCACAGACTTAAGAGAAAGAGCCCAAGACCCAATGAGACAGGGTAGACAAAGATATCTCAGCCGTGACACCCCCAAATTAATGGCCAAGGGCCATTTCTGCTCACACCCATAGAACGATTTAACGTCTTCAGAGTCATATACGACTCCAGGGAAAAATGAATGTAGGGAAATCCCAAACTAACTGCAATGAACTCTGTTGCCGTGTTGAGACTGGCCCTCAAAATGAAATCAAAATCATTTGTGGAATAGAAGGACTATTGTGTTTCTCGTGCACTGTTGGTAGCTGTTGATAAGGATTCATACTCACTGGAAAGACAGGATTTCCCTAAGAAATCAAGAAACAATATGACTAGACTCAATATGAAGAATTTCAATAAAATGTTGCTAAGGCAACAGAACAAAAAACCGGTTCATAAGTTTTAAAGCCTTCTGTTATTTTTTTGTCCCTTCCTACAAGAGTTATATGTGCACATTTTTACGCATGAACCTGATTAATCCACTCAACAAATATTCATTGAGTACTTCTAATGCAGAAGGTGCTAGACATTATAAGAAATGCAGAGAAATATACAACATGCATTCTCTTACCCAATTGAGGACAAGGAGACAAATTAAATGTAATATATTGGCATGCATCAAATAAACCATATAAATGATAAAAGTATTATGAGTTTAGACAACTGAGGGAGGCACCAGTGGGCTGGAATTATCAAGGAAAACTTCACAGAGAAATGTTTTGCAAACAGTGGATGAAGACACATTGGTAAGAATGAAATCTTTTTCAGGAGCTATGACCAAGATTTAAACTGAATAAGATAAAGGAGGCTAGAGTCAGATGCAATAGAGCAGGAAGGGTGGGAGAGTAAATGAAACACTTGTGTCAATGTCACTGAGAGGGACTTCTTGGAAATATTCTAATTAAAATATTTTTTCTTTGACATCTGAAGGTTCATTCCCCTTAGAAATCTTAATCAACTGAACTAGATCACTCCTCTTAAATCACTTTTTTAGTAATGAATCCATAGCCTTGATATGTATCTTTTTAGTGCCCTTTGAGATAACCTTTTCCCTGACATCACCCAGTAATTCTGATAAAGCCAAAGTCCCCTTCCGACACACACACACACACACTGACACATTTACACAATTCCTTAGCCACTTAGATCTAGATGAAAGTCAGTGTAACACCCTCCACTCTGCATACACACAATAATACTCACAACCATTACCCCTATGGCTCAACCTAGACACCCTTCCAAATCCATCCCTGTGACTTAAAATGCATCGGTCCTGTTCCCTTTCAAAACATATAGTTTCCTAGAGAACTGGTAAAACAAAAAAAGAGGAACACTGGCGTTATTTCTATGAGCACTTTGTGTCTTTGCAAACTCTACGTTCCATGCAAAAGTCTGCTGATACGGTCTGCCCTGTTCCCACGTTGTCTAGTAATTAGAATTCTTCTCAGCAGGAGACAATGCCATGCATCTTGAGCAGAGAAGAGGAAACTGGAAGGATTCCAGAACCTTTGCACTATTGGCTCAACTTGCCCAACTGGTAAACATAATGTTTCTGTCGTTTGCTGGAGGTGATTATATTCAGTCTGAGTTGGAGAAGAATAAGATTTTTTTTATTATTATTCTAAGGCCTTGCAGTATTTTTTTTTTTCTTAAAACACCAACGAGTCAACCAGCAGAGGAAAACCCTGAGGGTTTACTCATAATACCCAGAGGCAGATCATGCAGGGAAAATGAAGACCTTGACAAAGGATGCGAGGTATTCTCATACAAAGAAACCAAATCCAATCGGCACATTTCTAACAGATCCCTACTATGTGCGAGACCAAGATATCACATCAAAATAAGTAGTTAAGAGAAGCAAATATTGACGCTCAGAGACTTGGATTCATTTTAGATTTGTTTGCTGACAGTTGATGGGACACCAAATTGATTCTGGCCATATACATATACAGCCTCAGGTCTGACGTCTTGGAGTCGTTTTATCCCATCATCCCTGGGAACATCACTAGGCGATTTAATAGACTCTGTTCCAGACAAGACAAGTAGTACTCAATACCAGGTTAATGAAATTTTTGTGGTCATTGCCTCTTCATACATCTTTCTACTAAAGAATGTGCGGGTTTTAAACAATCACATAAACCTCTATTCCTTAAGCAACCACAGTAAAATTCTTAAATCGTTTCTGGTAAGTACTTTATCTGTGCAATCCCTTCTAGTCTCTTCGCCATTTTTATAGATGTAATCAATTATTTCAGTCAAGCAAAGTACACTGCCAACTTTCCAGAATTCCTAGCACGATTTTAACTACCAGCTTGGGGTTTTATTCGGTATGAGCATAAAAGTTATTATATTCTAATTGCTTGTGATTGTTACTACATTGAGATTTATTTTTGTTGGTTTTTTTCAAAAGATTGTTAAAATGAGTTTAGTGACTTCATTCTGGTTTTCCTGATTGATTCTATTATTAGGACTGTGGAAGCCTGGGGCCCTTTGGCCTTGCTACACATCTTGAACAATTTTTTAAGCAGTTTGGGTTTGGCAAAACCTATTTTACCAAGAACATTACCCTTTAATTTTTAAAAACCATGTGCATTTTAAGGAAAATGTGACCCATATGTTCCTAATTCCTCTGTACTAAACACATCAAAATGTTTTGTAAGAAACATTTGATTTCCAAGAAGACGTATGAGCCTTCCTTATAAGACCTTTTAACTTATTTTCTTTTAAAACAGGAAGTTGCTTCTGCCAAGAATAAAGTTATTTAGACACCAACTGTTTCAAGAAACTCATGAACTAAATGGACATATTTTACGTTACTCTGGAATATATTTGCTGAATAAAATGGTAGCCAAAAACAAAAACTGAGCTGTGACAGAACCCAATCAAGTAAAAAAAAGTTCTTAGAGTATATCTATGTTTTCTGAATCTTCATACCCTTGAAATATTTAGTTATAGATTTACTATTTGACAAAAACACCTGCTTCAAAAGAGTCTTTTAGGAATAAGACTGGGGGGTTTGGGGGGTTTTTCATTTTGTTTTTGTTTTCTTAGCTCTGGGGAAGATATTTTAGAATCTTATTTGAATATCTGTTTTCAACATGGTACACATTCACTTCTCCCAGAGAATCTGGAAATTTTAATTCAATTTGTCTTCACCTTCACATTTCTATCTCTAATCCTAACAGTAAGAATAGAAAGAATATTCACAAACCAGCCCAATGTAATTTTCCTGCATATATATATATATATATATATATATATATATATACACAAATGAGACTCTCGCAGACAGAACAAACAACCTGTGTTGTTCTGCAGACAGAACAAACAACAGGCCTGTGTCTGGCTGGGTTTCTTAGATATTCCAGTATATTTTGGTTTCCATCTTCTTTGCAAATATCAGATCAGAAGAGAAAAGTAGAAACTGTCTCCATGCCGCAAGCCTGCAAGGATCCACCTGTTTGCCGTCTCCAGGTTAGTTCTCCCCTCAGATCCACCTCATTTTGCAGGACCCTGAAGACAAGGACCTCTGCTCCCACTGGCCATGTTGCTCAAGGCTCTTGAGCCCTTCCATCTCCACCACCACAGCCCCCGGCGGCTGCTGTATTATAACTCCCATCTGCGAGCCAGCCCAACCCTGAGCACTCAGAGACAACCCAACAGATATCACAACAAAGCTATTAAAAGGCAGAATGTTCTGATTTGTAAGTAGCCATACAGTTCGTGCTCAACGATATGAGATGATGGATGTGTTAATTAGCTTGATGGTGGGCATCATTTCACAATGTACAGCTATATCAAATCATCAAATTGTACACCTTATGTATATAAGAGTTTTATTTGTGAATTATGCCTCATGAAAGCTGGGGAAAATGTGAGAAATTATATCATCCGGCTCTGTTGTGAATATAATTTGTTATATGTTAATATTACTGTTTATGCTCTGTTAAAATGTACAGATCAGGAGCACCTCGGTGGCTCAGTCTGTTGAGCGTCTGACTTAGGCTCAGGTCGTGATCTCACCGTTGGTGAATTCGAGCCCCGCGTCAGGCTCTGTGCTGACAGCTCGGAGCCTGGAGCCTGCTTCAGATTCTGTGTCTCCCTCTCTCTCTGCCCTTCCCCCGCTCTCTCTCTCTCTCTCTCTCTCTCTCTCTCTCTCAAAAATAAGTAAACGTTCATTTTTTTTAAATTTTAAATGTGTAGATCAGAAACACAAAAAAGACAACTCGTTGTCATCTTCTCCCAGGCCTCAGTTTCCTCGTCTGTAAAATAGCGTGAGAGGATGGAATAGTTCCTAAGATTATTTCCTGCGCAAACTTTTTATGAACCTAATTCTTAGCACGTGAGCTTTCCTTCCAGCAAACCTGACATTAAAGACGTCAGTGGCGGTTAGTGTTCAGGGCGCACAGTACTTCTTGCTGCAAATATTTACTAGATCCGCCCTGAGTTCCTGCTGCATGCCAAACACTTTGCTAGGATTAAGAATACAAAGAAGAAAGCAGAAAGAAAGAAACAAATTCTGCCTTCATGGGTTTTAGAAGAGCTTAGATAAATAAGCATCCAAACAACTGTGACAACGTCTGCTTCGAATTCTCACCGATAAGAAAAAAAAAAAAAAAGTAGAGGCTGGAAACTTCCTATTTAACATGGAGATGTAAAAACAGAGGCTGATCAATGTCAGGGGGTAATTGACAAGGAAGGCGTGGTGTCGGAGAAACTCCAAGTTATCTGATTAGCAGTAAGGAAATTTCACTTATTTTGTACACATCAGATACTTTATGTCCTCACTTTCCTCTTCATTTTCAAAATAAAAGGTTTTATCAGTTCTAAAACAGTAACTACAGAGGGATTGAGTTCTATTTGTTTTAAAATTGCCGCTGCTTTAGTTTCAGTGCATATTTCTATGTGATGCTTTTCTTCTAAGTTCTCCAGCACCCCAATGTACTGCATCTGTTGCCAACGAAAATAGAATAGGAGGTCCATCAAACATCTTATGGTCATAAAATTCAAAATATACAGAACCATCTCCAGGCCTGGAAATTAATCTAATAATTTCTTGCGTATCTGTAAAAGAGGCCATTATGAAGCTGGAGGAGGGCCATGGAAACACCCCAGATCGTACTCACATGACAGCAAGAGTGCAGCATAGTGAGGGCATTTAAAAAAAATACAACCCTTCAGGGGCGCCTGGGTGGCTCAGTCGGTTAGGTGTCCAACTTCGGTTCAGGTCATGATCTCACGGTTTGTGAGTTAGACCCCCGTGTTGGGCTCTGTGCAGACAGCCCGAAGTCTGCTTCAGATACTGTGTCTCTCTCTTTCTCTCTCTTCCCCTCCCCTGCTTGCACTCTGTCTCTCTCTCTCTCAAAAATAAGCAAACATTATAAAAAAAAATCTGTGACCCTTTAATCTTAAGACAAGAACAAAGCTAGTCATAATCAAAGTTTTTAAATTGTGAAGAGTAATATTACAAGAATATTCTGATTCTCTTATGATCTTTAAGGATTAAGGCATTTCGTGAAATAAACAACACACAGTGGATTGCCTGTGTTAAGGATTTAAAATAGGAAATGGCAGATCCATCCATAATTTTCTAAGTTAACCTAAATCTTTCTGAATGTACATCATCCACATTTTTAGATTTAAATTATAAACCACAAAAAAAGTGTTACACTTGGGAATAATCTGGTAAGAGTGTTCTTTGCTGTCAGGATTGCTAGGAAGTTCATGTGTTAAGAATACGTTCATAAAAAGTTTGTGCAGGAAATCACCTTAGAAATCATTCCACCCTAGGACACCTGGGTGGCTTAGTGGGTTAGGCGCCTGACTCTTGATTTCGGCTCAGGTCATGATCTCACAATTTGTGAGTTCAAGTCCTGCATGGGGATCTGTGCTGGTGGCATGGAGCCTGGTTGGGATTCTCTCCCTCTCTCTCTGCCCCTCCCCTGATCATGTGCACATCCTCTCTCTCTCTCTCTCTCTCTCTCTCTCTCAAAATAAATAAACTTAAAAAAAATCATTCCACCTTCTCACATTCCTTTACAAATGAGGAAACTGAGGCCTGGAGAAGATGAAAATGAGTTGTGTGTTTTGTGTTTTGTGTTTTGAGTTGTGAAAATGAGTTTGTGTGTGTTTCTGATGTGCAATGTGATGATGTGATATAGCTGTACCTTGTATATATTGGTAATATCATTAAAAGCAGATCTGTTCTCATAAATATGACTTAAGAGAAAAATATTAATAAATTGGTCTTAATAAAGAGCTGACGCTTCAAACTTATAGAAGATCCATCAGTATGTTGCAATATTCCCAAAATTTTACATACGGTTGGAAATTTCCTTTCATCTGCCGCTTTTGGTAAGGGCATGGATGAGGAGGTGAGAGAATTGTCCAGAGTGAAGCAAGTGGGTATAAATGATCATCAATTACTATTTCTTCTTCACATATATTGTGTTTGGAAAAAAAGGAAGGAAGGAAGGAAGGAAGGAAGGAAGGAAGGAAGGAAGGAAGGAAGGAAAAGAAAAAAAACCCTCCAAAAAAAGAATAAGTCCAAACAACTTGAATTATAAAAATATTTTAAAAGTAGAGTCAGTAATCTCACCAGCCTCAACTACAGTAATAAGAAAAGTTTGTTTGAGAAACAGCAAAATCTAGGTCTTGACTGGCTTCTTTCAAAACTTACTTTTGTATAATTTACCTTTAAATTCAGTCTCTGGAGAAGTTAAAGATCAAATGCTGAGGAAGGTATCGAAGTATAGATAGAGAGAATATGGCTTTGGTGAATATAATGGTAAAACCAATGCGAATTGTTCTATCTGATAAGCTTTTTTAAAACTCAGAAACATTCACCTATAAACTATGGAATGGGTTACTTGATTTTTAAACCAACCATAGTGACCACTAGCTTTCCATCACTGCAGAAGTATCCAGAGTAACCACAATTAAATAATTATAGTCACTTAACTGTAAATCCAATATGTTTGGTCAAACTTTTTTTCCTTTCTATGAGACTATGCAGAACTGATGCCCATGTTAGCAACAGTCTACCACTGTTCATTCAAGTGAAGTCTGTCTAATTTTGTGGTAACAGCAATCACACAAAACAGGATTTATTCTGTTTATAGATTGTGAGTAAACAAAATTTGTAAAGAAGCGAATTGTTTACCCATGGGAGGTGGATGAGCTCTTCCAGAAGAGCAGGATTTAGTGCCCTCAAGGAGACCTTTTATGAAATGGAGCTACAGGGGCACCAGCGTGGCTCAGTCAGTTAAGCGTCTAACTCTTGACTTTGGCTCAGATCATGATCTCACGGTTTGTGGGATGTATTCCCACATCAGCATCTGTGCTGCCAGCATGGAGCCTACTTGGGATTCTCTCTCTCTCTCTCTCTCTCTCTCTCTCTCTCTCTCTCTCTGCTTTCCACCCTGTGCTCATGCAGGTTCTCTCTCTCTGTCTCAAAATAAATAAATAAACTTAAAAAAAATAAAAAAATAAATGAAACTAGAAATGTGTGTTCATTTCACTGGTCTAAAGAGAGCAAAGGCATCATCATTAAAGTTACATCAGGGCACTAGGATTTCTGTATCAGGTATTATGTAAACTTTGTTTGTACAAACAACCTGCCCTCACAAGCAGTCACAGCAACACGACAATATTTATTAGACCATCCTGCCATGTCATCTCATAATAACGGAGGGGAGCAAAGCCCTATTCTAGAAGTCAGGACATCTCAGTTTGTGTGACCTTCTATGAGCAAGACACTTAAACCCAGGCCATTCATCTGTACACATGGAAGTTAAACAAGATAAGCTCTAAAATCTCTTTCAGTTCTAAAGTAAAATTTTTTATTCATTTTCCTTTTTCTGTGTTAACATGTCTTCCCAGTTGTGCTTGAAACATTTTTCTTTCAAGAATGCCTCTTTCACACCCTCCCCAAATATACACTTAATTCCCAAGAATTAAAAGAATGTTTTAAGTGCACTCTTCTCTTTCAAAACACACAAAGAGGCCAAGACAATGCAAAAGCTGTTTTATGATTGTGACAAAATCACTAAACAAATAATTTCCATGCCTAAATAACAGGAGTGTAGGCCAGTCATTTCACTTCCCACCTCCTCTGTTTTCCATCCCCCAAACAGATAATTACTTGCTTATTTTATAAAGTGGATGTCAAAAAGTTTCCTGGAGATTGGGGGGGGGGGGGAGGGGGGGCAGGCAAAAGAGGGATGCAGAGAAAAATTTGATTATATCTTTTATTTTTTAAATTTTTTCTCTCATTAAACTTTTGTTTTAATGGGTCTCAAAATTCTGTGACAAGCTTTTGGTCAACTTGTTTCCATTAAAAAGTACTGATTCGAGAAATTAATAACTTAAAACTGCCACACACACACAAACTTAATGGGTCCCCAAAACATCCTCCTTTCCTTCTGAAGGTTTTACGATGCATTGCTATCACTAACTAGTCTTTTACTACTAAACTTAAATGGCCAATTGGCACAAAGAGTTCTGAGACCGTTCTTCCACCGCTGATTAAGACTGGGGTGGCAGGTGGTGGCAATGATATTCATTTAGCCTTCCGAGCTTTCTAGGCAGGCTTGGTGACCTTGCCAGCTTCAGCTGCCTTCTTGTCCACTCTTTGATGACACCCCCAGAAACCATCTGTCTCGTGTCACAAACAGCAAATTAGCCCAGAGGATAGTCAGAGGAGCTCTCAACGTGCACAGGCTTGCCAAGCACAATATCAACAATGGCAGCGTCACCGGATTTCATGAACTTGGGGCCATCTTCCAGACTTTTTCTAGAACTACGGTCAATATTCTCTTTCAGCTCAGCCAGCTTCCGAGCAACGTGAGCTGGGTGACGATGCAGCACACGTGCATGTCCAGCCCTGATTTGGCTGGATGGTTCAGGATAATCACCTGAGCTGTGAAGCCAGCTGCTTGCTGTCACCAGCCACATTGCATGATAAGATCTTTGACAGATGTGTTCTTGACATTGAAGCCCACGCTGTCCCCAGGAACAGCCTCATGCAAAGCTTCACGGTACATTTCCACAGACTTTACTGCGGTTATAACATGGACTCGAGCAAAGGGGACCACCATGCTGGATTTAAGAACACCACTCTCCATTTCGCCCATAAGGACGGTACCAATGCCCCCAAATTTGTAGATGTTCTAGAGGGAGAGACGCAAGGGCTTATCATTTGGACGAGTTGGTGGCAGGATACAATACAGACTTTCAAGGAGCATGGTTCCACTGGCATTGCCATCTTTATAGGTGACTTTCCATCCTCTGAACCAAGGCGTGTTAGCACTTAGCTCCAGCATATTGTCACTGTTTCAACCAGAAATCGGCACAAATGCCGCTATGTTGGGATTGTAGCCAAATTTTTTTAAGGTAGGTGCTGACTTCCCTAACAATTTCCTCATCTCTCTTCTGGCTGGAGGGTGGCTCAGTGGAATTCACTTTGTGAACACCAACAATGAGTTGTTTTCACACCCAGTGTAAGCCAGAAGGACATGTTCACGGGTCTTCCCATTCTTGGAGATGCTTGCTTCAAATTCACCAACACGAGCAGCAACAATCAGGACAGCACACTCAGCTTGAGATGTGCAGTAATAATGTTCTTGATGAAGCCTCTGTGTCCTGAGGCAACGACGGTGGTCACATAACACTTGCTGGCCTCGAATTTCCACAGGGAAATGTCAACAGTGATATTGTGTCCATGTTCAGCTTTCAGTTTATCCAGGACCCAGGCCTCCCTGAGAGGACCCTTTCCCATCTCAGCAGCCTCCTTCTCAAATTTTTCGATAGTTCTTTTGTCAACCACATTTGTAGATCAGATGACCAGAAGTGGCAGACTTGTCCAAATCTGTGTGTCCGTGATGATGATATTGATATGAGTCTTTTCCTTTCCCATTTTGGGTTAGGTTAAGCAGGGGTTTTCATGACACCTGTATTCTGGCAGCAAACCTGTTGCAAAAAATCTGATTATATCTTTTTAAAAACTTGTCAATCTTTTGGGGAACTTGGTATTTTGAAAAGAAATAAGTGAAAAGGGAGATCCTGGGTCTAAAATTCAAGTCAGATTGACTTCAGGAAGAATCCAACGTGACAAATTTTAAGTTATTGCTGAAAAAGTGAAGGAGAATACCACGAGGAAACTAACCACACAAACACAGCTCATCACTTTTGTGCCCTTGGTATATTTCAGAGTTCAATATTCACCTCTTAGAATTCCCATAACCCCCATTCCTAACTATGAGCTATCTATGTATTTTTGTGTCCTCCAGGCACAGTGAAAATACCACCTCACTGATTTCATTTCATTTAGATAATATTTTCAACAAGGCAAGGACTCATTATGCTCTACTGTTTAAACATGTACACAAACACCCCCCAAACAATTAGACTGTTATGCCTTTGAACGTAAGGGTTCTGCTTTATTCCCTTGTGTCCCAGCACCTACCACTAGGCACATACCAAATGATTAACGTAAATGTGCTGCCTACATAAAAATAACGTATTTGATATGGAGTTTCATTAAGGTAGAACACGAATTGAACATGAGCAAAACAATAAAACACGTTTAATGTGCTTGTGTTCACTGGTGCCAAGCACTTTACCCACTTTACCTTTAACCCTTAGAATTGCCCTGTCAGGCATCATCATCCACATTTCACAGAGAGGACATTTCTAGGAAGTAAATTGTCCGCCATGATAACAGCAAGTAAGTAACCCATGGCCCAGCTCTCAGCCCCGGTCTGTTGACAGCACAGCCCGGTGCTCTTTCCCTTCCAGGACATTTTCTCTCCTTCCTCACTGCTCTAACCACACACCATCCAACTTACATATGACTTTATGAACACTATTATGAAAAAGCGTGGAGAAAAATATGTTTCTGCTTCACGGCTGGCTAATATCTTCCAATGAGATCTCCAACTTAGTAATCACTTTGTCTGGTGGGTGAGTTGCTTTGTTTTGGTTTACCAAAATATTTTTCTGTCAGAGGGAAAGGCTGTCTGAGAAAATATACATACATCAGTACAAAGGAATCAAAAGGATTATTAAGTGTTCTAGGTAACCTGTAAGCTAGCCACGGAAATAATGGAGGGATGAGGTAGACTGGGAGAAAGATAGGGAACCCATTGTGGTCGTCCAATTACATTAAGTCTTCAAAACTCAAGCTCTTGAGTCAGAGACCTAATCATTGGAGGTCAGTGGACAAAGAAGTTGCCTGTGTCCTAAAGCAAGGCCCTTTTGTAGACTGGGCTCCTTAATCAGATTGGTGTGCTGGTTAAGGAATCCATGGAGTGACCAAACCCCCTGATTATAGCTTGCTGACACAGGGCCCCACCTGACCCACAATTCAATTACTTATGTTGGGAGAAATTGAAGAATCAGATTAAGTTTCCAGGATCAGTCAGCAAGCAGAATATGAAAAACAGCAGCCTGGGTTTGACCAGGATTCAATTTTTTTATGGAATGTTTTTATAATCCTTGCCATCAGAAGTGGGGTCTGATCCTTATTGGTTGTACATTCTCCTAAAAATTGTCACTTTGACTCACTCTCTCTAAAGATTGTCATTTACTCAACTAGGGATTGTCATTTACTCAAGTTCTTCTTCATTCATGGCTTGGCAACAGGTGGTTAACATCAGAACCTAACGTTTGCCTTCTTAAAATCAGTACTTGCAAAACATAAACATTCTTGCTACTTGATCTTCTTTCTTCAGCTTCCAAGAGATGATCATAAATAAAATATGACTAATCCTCAACAATTCACTAAGCTTCAGTTTTGTATTTATAGCTACTATGCATACACATGCATAACAAATGTCATATCCGCATTTGTCATAAATATGTAATTAAAACGTTCCCAAGGATTGTGCAAACTGTTCTATATAAATTATCACAACAAACCTAGGAGGTAGTAATGGAAAAAACTGTGGCTCAGAGGGGCAAACGTGCCCAAAGTTGTGTGGCTGTTTAAACAAACTTTATAAATATACATAACTAAAGAGATGACTCTAAGTCCATTGAGACAAACTAATCACATCTTCTGAAGTAGCAAAGGCTTATGATGTAAATCACTCTTTTGGTTCTTATCATAAACTGACCTATATTGTCATAGTTCGTGTCCAGTCTTATCTTCAAAGGTCAGCTCTTTAAAGCTGGAGAATCTGATGAAAGCAATGAACACTTTCCCCAGAAAAATCCTTACATCCACCATGGTTGTTCCATAATTTCAGAGAGAAGGCCTTCTGTAGCCTGTCTCTGGGCTTGAAGTTCCATGTACTCCACAGAGCCATGAGCCCCAGGTGCAGAACACTTCACATGCTCTCTTACCCTCCTTCCTGTCTTCCACAGACCTTGTACTCTTCTGTTTCTCAAGAAATATGCTGACTTCAAAAGAGAAAGACCCTTGCTGTGAACTTTGCAGTCCAGGAGCCTATAAATGTGGTTTACCAGAGAACTTGTTTTTCTTTTTTATTATCATACCCTTGAACACATAAAACCCAGGAAAATAACTGCAGCTTGTGCTGAGCCTTGACTTTGGCGAGCACTATGGGAACAGACACTTCCATATTGGACTGTTTTTGTCTTGCATCAAAAGCTCCAATGGCTGTTGAAGACCTGGATTTGTCTATACCAACTGGCTCATGTTGGAGATATTTAGGGAGGTGTCAAAGTGGACATTATCACTCTTTGGAAAGAAAAGATTCTTCTTTCTTGAAAACTCTTATCATGTAAAAATAACCTGGCAGACCAAAAATTGAGACTATTTAATATATGCTTCTAATATATGCTTCTTTGGTAAAAGCTAAAATTCAATTGAAAGATCTTCGTATGAAATTCACATATTATTATTTTACTTTGCTTCCTTCTAAAAGCATTTTAAAGTCTAAACACTCTTTTTATTGTGGGATCTGTAGCAGAAATACCCTTAAATCCAGTCCTCTGCTCCATCTTTTTTGACTAATTCTGAACTTTATAGTCTTTTGCCTAGGTTCTTAGAACAGCTTTTTGGCTCAGAACCCCTTGACCAAGCTGGTAATGTTGAGTGACTCTAGCTATTTTCCTAATAATTAAGTCTAATCATGTCATTCACTTGCTTAAAAACCTCTCTTGGCTCCTATTGCTTATAGAATTAGAGTCAAATTTCTTATTTTAGCTCTGAAGTCCCTTCTACCACAGTCCTGGCCTAGTGTTCCTTTGCCAACTCCATGTAAACTCTTGTCCACTTCCTCCAAGCCATTAACATGCCTCTAAAGTCATTTTACTAAAGTCATCACCATTTGCTAAGCACAATAGACCTACCATAATAATAAGCATACTATCTCTTCTGGAAGGTCCTTTCTTATATTCACCTATTCTTACAAATACCCCTCATCTTTTAAGACTCAATTCAAATGTTGTCTCTTCCAAGCAGACTTGAAACATTTCATGTGGTTATTTATCCTTTTAACTTCAGTTCCATTTTCTTTGTAACTGTTAAAGTTGATTCCATTGGAAGTTTCATGTGTGATGGCTGTCTTTTCAAAGACTACAAGGCCCTAAAAAATAAAAACAAATGTTTTTGTCTCTATATACCCAGCACCGGACCAATGATTGGTGTAGACCATGAGCTCAGAAATTGTTTGAATAATCAATGAATAATATATAGGAGTGGAGGTGAGCACAAATTTTTGCTCTGTTGCTAACCAATGTATAAAATGGAAGTAAATAAATTTGAGTAGAGAGTGTCATACATTTATAACTTACATTTTATTGAATTAAATTAACATGCAATATTACAACAGTTTCATGTATACAGCATAGTGATTTAACATTTTTTACATTATGAAAGAATCACCTCAATAGTTCTGTCACTACACAAAATTATGCAAATATTGACTTTATTCCCTATGCTGTATATTATATCTCTGTGACTTATTTATTTTATAACTGGAAATTTATATCTTTTAATTTCCTTCACCTATTTTACCCATCCACACCTAGCTCCCCTTTGGCAACCACTAGATTATTTTCTGTATCTGTGAGTCTGTTTCTGTTTTTTTGTGCTTTTTAAAAAATTTTTTTGTTTTTATTTTAAATTCCACATGTAAGTAAATCACATGGTATTTATCTTTCTCTGACTTATTTCATTTAGCATAATACACCTTAGGTCCATCCATGTTGTCATGAATACAAGATTTCATTCTTTACTATATGAACTTCCAATTCTATGTTAAATAAAAGTGGCAATAGTGAGCATCCTTGTCTTGTTCCTAATCTTAGAGGAAAAAGCTTTCAGCTTTTTACCTTTGAGTATGACATTAGCTGTGGGTTTGTCATATATGGCCTTTACCTTGTCGAGGTGTATTCCTCTATTCACTCTTTTGAGAGTTTTTATCATAAATGGAAGTTGAATTTTGTCAAATGCATTTTCTGCCTCTATTGAGACGATCGTAAGAATTTTATCTTTTGTTTTTTTATGGGGTATGTCATGTTGATTGATTTGTGATGTCAAATCATCCTTGAATCCCTGGAATGGGTCCACTTGGTCATGGTATATGATCCTTTTAATTTATTGTTAAATTTTGTTTGCTAATATTTTGTTGAGGATTTTTGCATCTGTGTTCATTAGTAACCCTGGCCTGCAATTTTCTTTTTTCTTTTTTTTCTTTTATTTTATAATATCTTTGTCTGGTCTTGGTATCAGGGTAACCCTGACCCTATAAAATAAATTCAGAAGTGTTCTTCCATTTTCAATTTTTGGAGATAATTTGAGGAGGGTAGATATTAACTCTTCTTTAAAAGTGTAGTAGAATTAACCTCTGAAGTGGACTTTGTTTATTGTGACTTTTTTGATTACTGATTCAGTTCCATTACAGCTAATTGATTTGTGGAGATTTTCTAATTCTTCATGATTTCAGTCTTGAAAGATTATATGCTTTTAGAAAATTATCCATTTCTTCTAGGTTGTCTAATTTGTTGGCATGTAATTTTTTACAGCATTCTTGTGATCCTTTATATTGCTGTGGTATTGGCTGTAATTTCTCTTCTTCTGTTTTTTTATTTTATTTATTTGGGCCATCTCTCTTTTTTTCTTAATGATTCTGGCTAGAAACTTGTTGAATTTTCAAAGACAATCGAAGAATCAGTTCTTAGCTTCATTGATCTTTGTTTTAGTTTTTTTTTTTTTTCCAGTCTGTATTTTATTTATTTCCACCCTGATCTTTATCATTTCCTACTTTCTTATTTTGGACTTTGTTCTTTTTCTAGTTTCCTCAGGTATAAGGGTAAATTATTTATTTGAGATTTTTCTTGTTTCTTGAGGTAGACCTGTATTGTATGAACTTCCCTGTTAAGAATTCTTCTGCTGTGTCCCAAAGATTTTGGAATGTTGTGTTTCCATCTTCATTTGTCTGAAAATATTTTTTTTATTTCTTCTTTGATTCTTTTATCGACCCATTGATTGTTTAGTAATATGTTCTTCTCTACACTTGTTTGTGGGGGTTTTCTTCCAGTTTTTTTCTAGTAATTGATTTTTGGTTTTATGCCATTGTGGTTGGAAAAGATATTTGATATGGTTTCAATTTTCTTGAATTTCTTGAGACTTGTTTTGTGGCCTGACATGTGATCTACTCTGGAGAATATTCCATGTGTATTTTTTTAAATGTGTATTCTGCTGTTTTGGGGTGGAATTCTCTGTATATATTAAGTCCATCTGGTCTAATATGTTGGTTAAGGTCACTGTTTGCTCATTTATTTTATATTTTGATGATGTATCCATTGATGTAAGTGGGACATTAAAGTTTCCTACTGTCATTGCTATCTAATTCTCCCTTTATTTCTATTAATATTGGATTTTTATGTCTAAATGCTCTTATTTTGGGTGCATAAGTGTTTGCAAAAGTGATATCCTCTTGTTGGATTGACTCCTTTATCTTATGCAATGTGCTTCTTTGTCTTTTGTTATGGTCTTTGTTTTAAAAGACTCTTCTCAGGGGTATTAGAAATACCCAGTAAAAAAACAAAATAGAACCCTGGACTGAAGTAAAACTTCTTGGAATAAACATAAATTTATTAGGTCAGAAACTAAGTGAGTAAAGAAGAAGAGAAAATTCAGATACAATTGGTGGAGGGCACCAGACAGATATCAGAAAATACTGGATGCTTGGCTATATGGAGAGACCATATTTTTTAATACTCTGCATGAACAACAGGATACAAAATCGGAGAGGAGAACAAAAGAAGAACCAAATTCTAGAAAAAAATCTAGCTTGACCCACTTCTATCCCCGACACAGGAATCTCTTCTTTGAAGTATAGAGGTACCCAGCTCACTCCAATATGAACAACAGAAAAGAATTAAATATTATTTAATTTAATATTAAATTAAATATTATTTAATTTAATATTAAATATTAATTTAATATTAAATAAATGTGTAGACTAAATAACCTTAAAGAAATAAATACATATATAGTGAAAGATGAGAACAGAAAAACCACATAAAAGAATTAGAAATAAAAGTAATAGGTTTAGAAATGAAGACTCAATGGAAACTAATATAAAAGTAGAGAGACAACTCAAGAAGCAATGTTAGGAAAAGAGAAAGAAAAAAGAAAAAATAGAACTAAAAAAAGTAAAAGAGATTAAAAATAATTTGAGATAGACATAGGACAAAGAAGACCTAGCATGAGTATAATTGGAGGTCCTGTTGAAGAAAATCAAAACCATGGAATTAACAAATACTAAAATTACAATCCAAGAAAACTTTCTTCTTCATAAGAAATTTGAATCCATATATTGAAATGTACAATATGTGCCTGGAAATTGATGCAGGATAATTATATCTTAATACACAATAAGAAGCTAGATATTTTTATCGAATTTGGAAAGATTACTTAATTATGGTAACCATAGATGATAACACGTACACTATTTAATTTTAAATTTCTCAAAATTCCAGAAAATAGCTTGTCTATTTGAACCTAAACCCATAGGTAATACCTCTTGAATAGGTAATTACCTCTCATCATCTATCCTGCCAAAATAGCCACAACTGTCATTGTGATAATGATGGAAAATCATGCTGATTTGAAGATCTGTGTTGGTAGTTACCTGTATCTTTGATTAATTAAAATTGCTATCCAATAAATAATCACTTAACATTGTAAGTGATGGTAATTAATGATGGGGGTGGGAGGGAAGATAACCAAAGTTTTGTCATAGAAAATGTTGAAAGCCACTCATCTTGTGCTTTTCTTTCAGTGCATAAACAAGGAAATGAAATTTAAAGATAAGTAATTTGCCCAAGATAAAACAGCCAGACCGTACCAGGCTTCAAATAAAAAGTTTAGTCTTTTAATTTTCAGGTCATGTTTTGTGCTACTAGGATCATGCATAAAATTAGTTATTCGTTTTATTTAAAAGTAAATATCATAGTGTGGGAAATTAAAAAATCATAATTCTTTTTGGAATATGATCTTCACAACCATTATGTATAAATAATAGAGCCCTCTGAATCAAAAGATAATTTTAAAAATAATAATAGTCAGTGTAGTAAATAATACTATAATGTTATGGGTTTATCAAAATCTACATGTTGTCACAGCTTTCTGGGCCCACAGCTACCTTATAGTTAAGTATGGCCAAGTGCCTGATTTTGAGCCAATGCAACGTGACAGAAATGATCTGTACTGCTTCCAAGCTGGGCTATAAAAACCTCCCATAAGCTGCACTCTAAGAAGGAAGAAAACGTTCTAGGAGCAGATGAGACCAAACTTTGCTTGTTTTTTTTTTTAATGTTTTATTAATTTTTGTGAGAGAGAGTGCAAGCTGGGGAGGGGCAGAGAGAGAGGGAGACACAGAATCTGAAGCAGGCTCCAGGCTCAAACCCACCAACTGTGAGATCATGACCTGAGCCGAAGTCAGATGCTTAACCGACTAAGCCACCCAGGCACCCCAAACTTTGCTTGTTTTTGATTCTTAGTATCAATAAAGATAATGAGGGAGAAAAAAATAAAACAATTAAACCTCCCATAAACAAATCTGCATTCTCCCTTCCATATCTGCTGGCTAAGTGTCAGTGCCTTGAAAAGTATATATTTAAAACAACAGAGTATTGCTACTTTGGACTGCTAGATGAATTTATAAAGCAGAACCCACAGCCCCTCCAACTATTGGATTTTACATGAGCCAAAACCAAACATCTTGTTGGATTAAGTCATTTATATTTCAAGGTTTACCTGCTACTATAATTAGTGTTATCTTACACAGAAATTTCAGTCAGAGTGGGTAGTAACAAAAAATATAAAATCTGTGTTACTGGCAGAAGAAAACTAGGAAACTAATATCAGAAGCTAGGCAAGTGAATTATCAAGTTAGGCAGTGGGAAAATATTCAGTTACAATGATGCTGATGATATTTGGAGAGGCAAACCACACACCTTCCTAGCCTGTGGCTCCAGCAGAAGAGATTGGAAAACAGAATTACATTAGCATGCATTAGATTTAGTAACTTTATGTGGCAAGCTATTAGAAGAAGAAATGACCACAGAAAACACTTGCAACTAATTTGGCCATCTAATAAAGAATTGGCAGTCTTTGCATATTAAAAGATTAAAGTAGGAGTGCCTGGCTGACTCAGTTAGTAGATCATCCTTAGGGTTCAGAGTTCAAGTCCCACGTTGGGCATAGAGTTGACTTAAAAATAAATAAAAATAAACAAGAGATTAAAGAAAAGCATTAAATATTTTACAAATATATATAAATCTATAAATATATAAAACTATATAGAGAAATATTTTATAAATATATATATATGTATATAGTATGAGTGTGTGTGTATGTATGTATATATAGAGAGAGAGAGAGTAGAAAGGAAGCCTCCAAAAATTTAAATCTTTGAAAATTTGGGCATGCTTATCTCAAAGATTAGATTCCAAAGATTAGAGAATAAGATTTTTTTTAATTGAATCATTAAGGATCTAATAATATAATTATGTGATAAAGTTTAGATTGAGCCGGGCCCTCAACCCAAGGCTGATGTCCCTAAGGTAAATGTCATTGACTAGAGAAAAAAAAATTGTGATGAAAAAGAAAATAAATTAATTGGATTTAAGAATTATGTCTAACAAAGAATTGTAGCTGTGAGTACCAGCATATTGAACTAACTACAAGCAAAGAGAGGAAAGTCTTAGTAACTTTAAAGGAAGTTATATTGCCAAAACAGCTGTGAGTTAAAACTTAAAAGTCTTTGGCTGATTAGTTTTCTATTCATTTGTTTATTAGTTTATTGATGTGGTTTTTTGAAAAAATACCCTGAAATCCTTTGAAATTTAAGAGTTAATGTTTATTTAGACATATCACCTATATGACAAATTCTTGATGTAAATGATTTTGAATTTCCTATTGGCCAAAATATGTAAATATGTATCACATATTTTTTACTGTAAATCCATATAAATGATGTCTATTTGTGAATTTGTATCTTTAAATCTTTTTTCCTTTGCCCCCACCTGAAAAGCAGAAACATTGCTAGACATAAAAATATTCATGATGGGAATGTTATTATTATTATTGGATTTGTTTTCTTCTCTTAGTGACGTTTGGAGTTTAAGCCTAGACATAGGATCCTTTCCTTCTCTGAATGATTATGTCTGATGAAATAGCAAAAACAGAAAATATACTTTCTTTTTAAAGCCCTTGGCAGAGAATTAAAACAACTCTTAAGCCACCCAACTCATACAGACAGGAAGTATGCAGCAAAAAACTCTGGAGCCCTCAACTCCCACTACAAATGTGGCCATGTCACGTCATGGACCAGCGAGAAGCCCCAGATGGCAGCACCAGAGACCACAGAGGACAAGGAAGTTCCTCTCCGAAAGCAAAATTGAGTTCTAAGCAAGGAATGTCACTCACAGCCAGGACTTCATAACAGCTGTCCAAAAAGATTTCATCATTACTGTGGACGGCAATTACTACGTATAATGCAATTTTCTGTTTTCTGAATGGGCTATTTATTACAGTCATCCTGTCTCTATTCCACCGTGCACATTGGCTAAAGTGGAGGAGACAGAACCTTGCAACTAATTTAGCCATCTAATAAATCATTCGCAATCTTTGTAGATTAAATGATTCAAGCAAAACATGAAATATATATATATATATATATATATATATATATATATATATATATAGTTAATGTCTAAACGATATCTAATTCAGGAATTTCCAAGTCTTAAGATCTATAATATTTTCACATCCTCCTTAGTGAAAGGCTTTATAATCAAGGTCTTCATTAAACGACTTTAGGCTACTTTCTTTGTCTCTGCCTATAACCTCTTTACCTACCAATGATATTTGTCCAAAGACTTCCTAATGTCCTTCCAGGTCCCACAATTCAGTATAAATAAAAGGAAGCCTGTAGCTGAAGAAATAGTCCACTGTGTTAGTTTATGTCAGCCCCTGCCCCTGCCTCTACCCCCTTACCCCCTCCAAGCAGACCCTGAGATAAAGATTTGAGTCCTCAGAGTTTATTTGGAAGGTGAACCCAGGAGATACTATGAGAGAAAGGGGAAGTGAGAAAAGGAAGGGAAGGAAGATGATAAAAGGTGCTTTATGAAGTAATTTGCCCTTGAATGGCTACAGTCTTATGGCCTTAGGAAACTGTAAGAGATCCTCTGGAATGTGCACCTCACTGCCGTCCCATCCATGGATGAGAGAATTCCTCTGGGTCTCACTGAGGACGCTCCTTCATGGCAGCATCTTCCCAGTACTCTGAGGCTGTTGCATGCCCAGGCAGAGCAGACTCCATGGGCCAGAGAACGCCCTCAGGCAAAGGGAAACAGTTGCCAGCAACTGGAAGTCAAACCAAATTAATACATAACTGGTGAGGGGCAAGGTGATGGTAATCTCATCTATACTAAGGAAAAGTTATTATGTTATGAGTTGTTTTGGAAGCTGGATATTGAGTCTATTTTGGATATACAGCATGATGCTACTTTGCTAATATTTTGGTAGAAAGAAACTATTCTTCATTTTATCTGAATCGTGAAAGGCAAAGTCTTCTGGGAATAAGTCCTAGATAGAAGGCTAACTGATAATATTTTCTGAATACCACCAGGAATGCTGATAGGAAAGTAGTTTCAGATACTTTAAGCTTAGCTGCTTCTAACTTACTCTGTGTGTTCTTTCCCTGTCAAATCCCATAGTGAATAGAGCAAACATTGAACATTCAGCCTGAGTGAGAAGACTTTGGGATTGCAAGCCACCAAGTTGGGGGAGTTCTTGCCCCTGCAGCTTAACTGTAACAGATATCTTCCATTTACCCCTTCAGTTAAATTCTCCACCCTCCTCTGCTGCAGAAAGCCAGCCTGTAAAGTGTATACCAACGAGCTGTCTTGCCCTCTGGCTTCTGCGTGAGTTCAACCACTAGAGACCTGGCAGGAGATTAGAGGGAGAGAAGAGAGTGGGAACAGAGTATTCATAATCCCTTAACTCCCTCTCTGTGGGTCACTGTGAGTTGCTGGTTCCTCCCCATAAAGATCATGGCTCTTCACAAGGTGGTCCCTCCACAAGACTCTCCTTCCAGGTAATTTACCTCTTCAGATCTATAGGTGGAAATTGGCTCTGAGTGACTAGTGTTGGGGTACTTCTCCTTGATGGTTCTCCTATATCCCACCTACATTTTCACAAATGGCCCCTTTATTAAATACTCCTTGAAATATTCTTTGGAATGAATCATCTATTTCCTGCTGGGACATCAACTGATACATTATTCTAACCTATACCATCTGGTTTTGTTTTTCTGTAATAAAACATCACATCATGATGGCATTCTTCCTGAACCACTGTGGTTTCCACTACATTCAACCTTGCCAAAATCAAGGAAGAGACTGGGAGATCTAAATTCCACTGTCATCTCAACATTATTTATGCAATAGAACTCTTTCCACAGACAATGATGTCTTTATATCTGAGAGAGCAAGTGTTCCATCCAAATTGCATATCTATTGCTCCATTGACCAACCCCAACCTATTTTTTAAATGCAGTACTGATTCTTTAGTACTTTAGGGAAGGTTTCTAATGTAAGATCTTTGATATTATTTCTTCTTCCCCATGTTACTCCCTCAACTCTACCCCAGGTTGAGTCTGTTTTTGTTTTACGTGTGGAAAGGACAATTTTCATAAAAGTCATATTTGTTGAGAATTGATTAGTAATTCCAAATACTGGATCTTAGTAGGAGGTAAGGACTGACATGCTTCAAGTGTTATAAATCAATTCATTAAGTCAAGGTAAGAATTGAACAGATTATTTAACTACTTGGAACCAGGGAAGACTTGTTTTATCCCACACTTAAGTGTTCAACAACATCACCTAAGGAAAATTATAAAAGGATCTCAAATATATGCATTACAATTTCAAAAAGAAACAGAAACTAGTAAATTAGAGATTATCATCTATGGAATATGTTCAAACACACTGTTTAACAAGCCTATATTTAAAATTATTATAAGTGAAAGTAATTTTGCCATTACAGGTAATTTATGTTGTATGTAAATTAGACTTACCGAATCATCTTATAGAATTCTAGTCCAAGTTTGTTAAAGACAAATGGACATTTTTTTTTCTCCTACTGAAAATTACCATTTGTTTTTCCCTCCTGAGCATTGCTTCTTTACCCTTGAATGCCACTATTTACATAGTGTTTCACTATTTAAAATCCTTTTCACATACAATGCTGGTTCATCTAACAGTCCTTTGAGCATCTAATGGCAATAATGAGCACTCTCTCTAGAGTTCTGTCCATGGGCCTATATACATATACTACTGCATCGCAATTATGGAAGGTTCATTGATTTCCTAAAATCCATGCAATGGTGAATAACTCCTGTAATTTATAAGTTAATCCTCACAACACTTCTATGAGATAGGTTTTGTTATTCCCATTTTTCAACTGAAAAGATTAAGCCACAAAGAAGTTAAATGATTTGCCCAAGCGAGGCAGAAGAATTTGGTGTTAAACTCAAACCTAGCACTATATCAGATGTGCTCCACTTTGTCCCATGACACCCTCCTACTTCGGTTAGTGTGGGTCATCACCTATATTCCACTATAAAGCATTTTATGTCAATAAGGTAGAATCAATATTTATTGAATGAGAATTCCAGGATATCTAAAGTTTTCTGAATAAGTTACGAGCTAATAATCTCATCCGATCTTCAAATGATAGCTCCATTTTGATTTTAGATTCAATTGAATTTCTGGTCTATAAAGCATTTTCAGTTTATCTTACGGTGTTATAGAAAGTTAAAAGGCAATATGTATGCCCCAAATATAGATTTGGCTCATTATTTCAACAGTGTTTCCTCTCCTCTGTTTGCATTCATGCCCAACCTACCACCTTGGACTCTGGACCCACTGCCTTGACCTACTGATATCCAAGTGTTGGTGTGGGGAAAAGAATGACGAAGATACTTGAGTACACATAAGAAGACCTGATTCTAATGCATTTTGCCACTTAGCAGGTGAATTACCTTAAGTAAACCACTTATTTTCTCTGAGTAATAATTTCCTTACCTGAAAATGAGGATGATATTGTCCACATCTATGTCTCAGGGCATAGAAAGTATCCAACAAGATATACTGCCTGAGAAAGCGCTTCAGAAATGTTTAAAGCAGCATACACTTAGGTTGCTGTTATTAGAGTAAGCAAAGATGCCTCCATCAGCAAAACCAGTGTTAAATTTTTTAAAAGTAAGAATAGTGAGATTGTTCATCCATTAAATTACTCACTGCAAATGTCCAGCCATCACTATTACGTTCTACATGTTGATGCTGCTTTATTATAAGAAACTGACTACATTGAGCTCACTCATCCAGCCAACTTTGCAGAAAAGCTTGTGTCCTGGTTCCCAAATTGAACATAAACCAACACATGAGTCACTTAACAAACTCAGTGACCTTGCATGATGCAGGGATTTATCTAGTGAAATTGTATGGTAGATTTACTGTCTGGTATTAAATTACTATTTCATTATAAATAGCACCAACCTAATTGTCTTTAAAAAGTAATCTTCAGTAACATCTTTAAATAAAGAGGTATCAATTACTTCTCAATATATGTGGGATTTTTAAAGATATTGTTGCATAACCTGTTTGGTAGATTTCTCGGAATTTTTTAATGCAGTAAAGGCTTATTTTACAAACTTTCTTGCGTCCTAATGGTTGAGTGAACAACACTGCAGTATGTCTTTCAACACATGGATTAAGCCCTTCTGTAAATGAAGCCAGTAGAATTATATCACTTGAGTACAAAACATGCAAGGCAAATATAAACTATGAGTAAAAATCAAAAGGAGTCAGAGAAGACCCATAAGCAACTGTTTTCCAGGATTATAAAATCCAGTTAGGGAAACTGGCTCTGAAAAAGCTGAAAAAAATAATGAAATTCCTAGTGTTTTACAGATCTTTTTAAAGAAGAAATTAAGCTCAAATGCAATTCCTTGAAAAGGCAAGTTTTATGATTACATGATGGCTAACCTATGACTCTACCACAAACAATAACTGCAGTCACTTCAGTGACTTTTTACAACATTTCATAGTCAGGTTCTCTTAGGTTGCAAATCTGTAGCAATTAAAATGTCCATGAATAAAACAACTGAGGATAGTAATCTCAGGCTTCAAACATGCATATACAAAGTTTTCTCATTTTATATTTTCTTTAGCAACTCATTACTATCATGCACCCCCAGTCAGTCTCATGGTCAAATTCAGGATTCATCAGTCAGTGCAGTGTTTTCTCCAGCTATGACTAACCTGAAGGTTTTCTGTACTCATTCATTATCCCAGGGGTGGCATGTCAGTGTCAAGGGATCTACTTAGTATCACAGCATCAGTGGGAATGGAAGGATGTCTGGCTCTCAACCACCACCTTCTCACCATGGTCAAATGTTGAGACATTCACACCTTATCTTCTTTCTCGCCATTGGTATCTAGTATTGCAATCTCCCCATTCCCACCGGGTCTTGGATCATTGCTCCATGCAAGTCACCTTGCATCCTTGAAGCCCCTGCTGAGAGGCTCCTTCATGTCTACCAGCTGTCTCTCCACTACCAGTGTGCCCCTCGAAAGAGGGAGCAGAGAGAAAGAATGTTATGTAAAATGTAATGTTGATGTATAGACTTTAGAAATGACTCCTACTCTAAAGGTGCTTGCAATCCAAAGAAAGCATTAAATTAATAGTTCTCTGTTTTTCTCAGAGTGGCCACACCAAACTTTACCCACTTGAGTATGGGCTTTGGATTCAGATGGCCGGGATCAAACCCAAGCCCTACCTGTAGAAGAGTTTCTGGTTTTACTTTGGATATCCCATCGATGCAACAAATTGAACAGTAGCCCCCTCATAAGGTTGCTCCACAGATAATAGATCTAAAAATAATTAAAACATTGTCTCTTGTCTAATAATCTCTAAAGAAGTCATCTCCAGTCTCATCATCATTATATCTCCTTCTTTCCATTCCCTCTTTCACCCACTCCCACTCATAGAAATGTGTCTGGGTTGATGGCTCCAGTGAAAAAACAGCGGAGCTAACACTGAGTTAAATAAGTGGGACACCACGTTGGTCAGGAGAAGACATTTTTACCAGATCCCACGTACTGTTTGCAATCCTGTCATGTTTGCCTATGAGTGTATAGCATTCTTTATTGCTCTGCAAAAAAATTTTCCCCAAATTCCTAAAAGATATTCTTTCAATATGAACACAGAAGGCTAACATTTGGATCCAGTCATTAAAATCTATTTAATTTTATAACCAGAAGCCGGGGTGGGATATTTGAAGGAAGAAAGGAACACATGAATTCTGTCAGCTTTCATCTGTTTCCTTTCCTAAAAGTATCCAATTGTAAATCCAAAGAACTAGTTCTTCCTAAGTCGTGGAGTGAAAAAGCTCCAAAGATTAAATCAATCCAGAATCACCTCATGGGTAACTAGCCCAGTAAGTTAATTACAGGATTCTTTGTTGCTTTTTTTTTTATTGTGGGTAAGAGTTCTTGATGCAATATTTTTGGTTAATTGAAGATTTTCTTTAAAACTATGCAAGACAGCCAGCAAATAGTGCATTTATGTATGTAATAGAAATGGTTGTAATATATCATTAAGGCACTCCAGGGCATGTTTTATTGGTTCATTAATACAGTACATGCCTTAGGTGTATTCAACCACTCGGGGCCTATATTAATGGACCAATAAAATATACCCGGGAGTGCCTTAATGCCACCCTAATATGGCTAAGCTTAAATTAATTTTTTCAGGCTTATCTTTTTAAAAATCATTTTTCCCCACTTGGGAAGATAGATTCCTTTACAGTGGGAAAAGTTCATGGTGACAGAATAAGAAGAAGTAGGATAATGAAAATCTTTTTTGTTCCATCAGTTTTCGAAAATGTTTCTTCCTTTCAGATCCATTTCTAATCGTCTGCATTCTACATCCAGTGTCTTCCCACATCTTCCATGGAAATCAATAACCTTATGGCTAAGATCAGGGAAATAACAACTATTCTTGGAAGTAACAGATCAATGTGCCAACAAATGTCATGTCTAGCTATAAAAGCCAATCACCTTTCAATATTCTACCTGACCAGGACAAATGCTTACACTGATTTAAGGACCAGCTTTTCATCTACCTCCTGTCACCTTGTGTAATCAAGGAATCATGCTTCCCTACAAAAAGAAAAATATTCTTCCCAATCATCCACATTATACTTCTCTTTCAGCTTTACAAAAGTTCTTGATTTCCACTTTGGTTCACTGAGGAATCTTCTTTAAGAAGAGAAATGTGGAGAAGAAAGAAAAAGCATTGAATCCAGTTGAATGAAAATCTTGGTCTTACCATCTACTTGTTCTGATACTGATCTGGAAGCTTCTAGTTCCTTCTCAGCAAAATGTGTACAATAATGTCTATCTCATAGGAATAGCATGAATGTTGAATGAGAGAATTCATGTAAAACACTTGGTATAATGCCTGGCATGTAGGAACTACTGGATAAGTGTTAGGTTTTATTAACCTGTGAAATGCTATGGAAGAGACCAAGGTGAATGCAACAGTTGAACAGCATGAACTTCCTAAAGAAATGCTGAAAAGTTGAGCATCCTGTCTATGAAAAGCAGATCTCCCTCACTCCTTCCTGTTTTTCTTTTCCTATTACCAGTGAGATACATACCTTTAAAGGTTACTTAAAAAACAAACAGAGTGTAATCCAGGACTTATAAATGCCGTAAGTAAGGCCTACTCTGTGGGGGTGGGGTAATGGAAAGTCTGTCACCATCTTCAAAGAGGTTATCTGTTACTTGGAATAACCATATAATATGGAAGAATATAAAATAACAATACAAGATTGATCAATTGTACGTGCCACCTAAGTTTTAATTCATTTTTGGACATAATGGAAGAAAGCTCTGTACACAGGATTGATCAGAAAAGGAGTCAGCGGGCCAGTAGGACCTATACAGGCCCGTTTGCTTAGTGAAGAAGGAAGTAAACATTGAAACCGGCCATGGTGAATTCAGAAGGCAGAGGTGGAAATATTCCACAGTGGGGAATGAAACAAAGGCATGTGTAACATTGAAACCGGCCATGGTGAATTCAGAAGGGAGAGGTAGAAATATTCCACAGTGGGGAATGAAACAAAAACCAGCGAGTTTTTGAGGAATGACCTTTGGGGCACTAGCAGGAGATGCAGTAGGCTGGATGGTGTGGAGAACTCTGCCTTTCAGGTGATGATGGAAAACCAGTGTAGGGGTTTGGATCAGGAAATGTCCTGAAATAAAAGCAGTATTTTTTAAGTAGTCTAATTACCAGTCTGTCTGGAAAGTGGAGTAGAGAGAAATGATACCAGAGGCACCAATTGAGGGAATATTATTCTATACTATGTTTGAATTCGGAGGCACCTGTACAAGTTGCTGAAGGGAAGACTGAAGAATGTGAATGCAAAAAAAAAAAAAAAAAGGTAAAAGAACAACTGAGAGGCTGAAGAAATGGGAGCGTTAAATAACTATTTGCTCCATTCGATTTGCTTATATTCCATTTGCCTCGCTTAGAAATCATTTTCCAAGTACTTGTTCTATGAGCTTCACGTGCTCTTGAGTAAGAATAAAACAGGATGAATGGCAGAATAGAGCCAATGTCATTATTAGGAAATACAGTTAAAAAGTACAGGGGTGCCTGGGTGGCTCAGTCGGTTAAGCATCCGACTTCGGCTCAGGTCATGATCTCGTGGTTTGCGAGTTCAAGCCCCGCGTCGGGCTCTGTGCTGACAGCTCAGAGCCTGAAGCCTGCTTCAGATTCTGTGTCTCCCTCTCTCGCTGCCCCTTCCCTGCTCATGCTCTGTCTCTCTTTCTCTCTCAAAAATAAACATTAAAAAAATTAAAACAAAAAAAGTACGTACCCCGACAAAGGTGGGTCAGTCAAGTGCATTAATTTTATGTCTGAAGAAAACCGCTTTGTCAATGATCACAGCACAAAGTATGGCAAAACTCGAACAGGTCATTGAAATGTTTCTGTCATTTCAAGTCATACCATGCTTCATGCATTTCCTTCATTTTGCCAAAATGAGTCCCTTCCTCTGTGCTCTGTCTTCTCCTTTCTGCTTACCTAAATAATATTTACTCTCGAAGGCCCACTTTATCCAAGAAACTTTCCCTAACTACTCAAACAGGGACTGAGCCCCCTCTCCCTCCTTGAAGTCCTAGAGCCTTTGCTGAATTAGCCACTGAAGTTAGCACTTAATTATGTATGTCTGCAACACACAAGTCTGTGGCACTCTCAGGGTGATGGTGCTATAAAATACTGTATCCCCACTTATTAATTCAAGTAAAATATTAATTTCTTAGTTCAAAGTTACATGTCATTATAAGCATTAACTGTAACTGTCATGGAAATAGGAAATGTGTCATTTATTTTTATATTTTTGCCAAAATTACATGAAAGAAACTTTTCATAAATACCTTATGGCTTATTGGGACGTTTACACAATTATTTGAACAGTTAAGAAAATACATACCTTTTTGTTCAAATATCTGCCCCAACTCAAAGATGACAAGGCCAGGGGGGTCTCATTGACAGTTTACAGGGGCGTGTGTTCCAGACAGCCATAGTGAGGTGAGCCGGGCATGAGGGTAACGAAGGTCTGCCCATCTGAGGTTGTACAGAGTAAGAAAACCCAGAACGTTAGGAGAAGCCAAAATCCATTAAGGAAAGCAATGAGTAAAAGCCAGAGAGAACAAAATCTGAATGTGGAAGCCAAAGAGCCGGAGGCAGATCAAAGCTGGGGTGTATTGCCAAGAGTGAGAGCTGGAATTAGTGAGAAACCCAGTGATAGCGTATCAGCTCTGGTGTTGAAAATTTCAAGCAATTGCTTAAAAATAGCTTGGAGCATCTGAGGTAGACTTAATCATACTGAGTAAAGGATACTTTTCTAATATTTCTTGACACTTTCGAAATCTGTTTTTGAATGTGTTTGTATTTGGGGGGACCCAGCCTCATGGGTTAATCATGAATTTCAATAATTTGCCCCAAATTCAAATTTTTGAAATGCAGAGTTTCTATGTGTCCTATGTATAAGTTAAAGTTTTTCACTACCTGTACAAATGTAAAAAAATGACATGTCACCTACAGACGTTGAAGCTGACAACATATTTTAGTAATCAGCGCACGCGATTCATTCTTAACTGAAACCTATCAGATTGGAAGACAGGAATTTTATAGATTTCCAGGCACATGGCTCAGATTTAATTATCAACTAAGAATCTCCAAGTAAATTCCAGTTTTGCAAATAGCTATTTAAGACTATCTCATAGAACCTGAAAATTTCCCCCAGTCATCTCTATAACTTAGGCTCAAAAAGTAGATTTGTCACAGATGGTCTTTTACACTACCATGGAAATAATTGTTCCAATCTTTCTGGAAGGCAATTTGGCAGTTCATATTAAAAGCTTGCAAATGTCCTTATCCTTTGACAGAGAAATCCTGTTGTGCTGTTTGTGAATTTTTCCCAAAGAAACAGTTACGAATGTGTACAAATATGTCTCCACAATGATATTCATTGCATCAGTGTTAATAATAGCTAAAACAACCAAAAATTCAAAGGTATAAAATAGGAGTGTGGTGAAGTAAACTATGAAAAATCCGTATAATGAAACTAATTAGCAGAAACAAAATTGTTGTGGAAGAACATTTAATGAATACAGATGCAAGTTACAAACAGCGTATAATGTCTGATCCTCTAAGAATTAATGAAAGAGAAAGAACAAGTTGGCTCAAACTATTAATATTTTTTCTCTCTCACTGTTTTTAGAAAAGTTGAGTTCCTTCAAAGGTGCCACATGATCTGGTTCTGACCTGCTGTTCCAGCTTTGTCTCTGCCACCTTCCTTTCTGCTCACCGCTCCCCAGGCATTTGGGCCTCTGGGAACTTGCCAATGGCCTTCCGTCCTCAGGGCCTGGCCACTCACAGTTCCTTCCATCTAGAATGTTCTTCTCCCATTCACCACTCCTACCCTCTTACCAGGCTCTGCTCAAACTTCAGACTGAAACACATTGTCACAATATTCACCCCTTCCCCTAGTCTACAATAGGTCCCCATGTCATGCATCCTAAGAGAACCTTGGACTCTGTTTTCATAGCATTGGAGTCTGTTGCAATCATAGAGTCCTTTTGTGACTCTCTGTTTAATATCTGTTATCTCTGATATTCTATAAACTCCATAAAGGCACAAAATATGTATTGTACGTATTAGGTACTCAAATTGTTACAGAGCATAGGATAAATGGATAAAATTATGGGTATTATTTATTTTCCTCTCTTGTCATTATAAGTTTTTGTAGCAAGCGTGCATAATTTCTGTAAAAAAAAAACAAAAAATCTAATTATAAAAAAAGTTGATATGAAATATTCTAAAATTAAAGAAAATTAAGTTTGGGAATGTACTCGAATTATTCAGGTTATATCAACACCCCAATTTGCTTGCTAATATAAACTAGACCGTGACTTTGAAATCAGGGTTTTACATGTTGAAACCTCGTCACACATTTTAAACCTTGAATTTGACTTCATATTTTTTATTGTTGCTTGTTGAAAGGATTTATTTTTTGTTTTGTTTTGTTTTATTAATTTATTTTCAAGTTAGTTAACATACAATGTAGTCTTGGCTTCAGGAATACAACCCAGTGATTCATCTCCTACATAAGACCCCAGCACACATCCCCCCAAAAATGCCCTTCTTAATGCCTGTCACCAGTTTAGCCCATCCCCCTAGCCACCTCCCTTCCAGCAACCCTCAGTTTGTTCTCGGTATTTAAGTCTTGTATGGTTTGCCTCCCTCTCTGTTTTTATCTTATTTTTCCTTCCCTTCCCCCATGTTCATCTGTTGAGTTTCTCAAATTTTTTTCACGGCAATCATTAGAAACTCCTCAGAGTAAGAATCTACATACCAAGCAGGAAGTCTCTGTGTGGATGGTGAAAGGAATTTTGCCTTAAGTTAACAAGCTACTTCTCAGATAATAAGTACTAAAATAGGAATTTCATGGGTCAGATAAAAAGAAGAGATAGCTCTTAAATTGCGGAATGGTTCAATGGTATGTGTGAACTGATAATATCTTGCCCTACTCTTTCCTTTTAGCCTTGACCTATGCAACAAAGAATTTGGTCTCCACCATTCCGCCAATTTGAACATGAATTGCCAACCTAGTACATGATCCAGTCTTAGTTCATGATTCTTTTTTGATGAGAACAGATCCGTATGTTTGTACTTGTTTTAGGCTAGTTTTTTTTCTCCTTAAGTTGCTTCTCTGTTTTTAAGCACATAAAATGTATTTCAACACTTAACAACACAAGAAGTATAATCAAGGGCTACAAAATGTTCCAGCGAAGGTTCTCTTTTGAAGTGATAACCAAGCATTGCTACACAGGCTGACTACACGGTAGCTTAATGGTACGTTATAAAAACCCTTTTCAACATTAAACAGGAAAGTAAACCTGCCAAATTTACTTTAAAATGCAAAATTAATTTCCTGCCACCATCTCATTGCCAAAATGATTTCTTGCAATGCTGAAAGTTTGTAAGCTAAATCTCTTCCTAAAAATTGAAAGTTGAGTGCTATGTTCCTAATTAAGACTCAAGTTATTATTTTTACAGGAGAAAAAGTAATAACAAATATAGTCCCTCCTCTTCAGGTGATCTGAATTGTTCAATATGTATGTAAGATTCTTGATAATATTTTTAAGTTCATTATTATTAACCTTGACAAAAATACTGTTCTGTAGTCAACGACAATTTTACTAAAATCACATGTAACTGCAATATTATAAATGCCTCATCTTGGCTTTCTTACAATCTATCCAAATTCAGTGTTTCTGGTGTAGCCACTTGAGTTCACATTAGATTTATCTCACCCTATAAAAGCACAATTCATTAAACAGACTAGTCTATTTAAACTAAGGCAATTTTATCACAGTCAATTCAATTATTTAACACTGCTTTTTTAACTCACTACTTAAAGCTTTCTTTTGACAAGTATTCCTTTAAATAAATGAGTTGTAATTTAAAGAATGGAAAAAGATTAAGTTCCTTTGCAATATATGCAATTAGCCTATAGGGAGATGTTTTTCTGACACAAAACGAAGTTTTCTTTGAAAGTTAGACTGAATTTCAAGTAACAAGAGCCACGAAGTTTATTTTTCAACAGAAATAAACAAAAAGGCGCTTCCTCTGTATAGTTAACTTTCTTTTTTCGTGTTGCTTGAATTTCATTTAAGGAAGTAACTTCTTGGCCAAGCCTACATAAAGAATCAGACTGATCATCTGAATAATTTATTCCAAAGATAATATAACCTGGACTATGTAGAATTGGCTTCCTCATCCTACTAAATGATAATCTGGTAAGTGACTTTATAAAGTCATAATAAATGCCAAAATGAAAGTTGAATAGCTGCCTACTCCACTGCTAACAAAAGCAACATGAGCTGGTGTGCCAAGTTCTTTTTAAAAATTTCCCCCCAAGATGCTTTGTTTAAAATTATTCAGAGGCTTGGGGCGCTTGTGTGGCTCAGCCAGTTAAGCGGCCAATTTCGGTTTATGTCAAGATCTCGCGGTCCTAGGTTCCAGCCGCGCGTAGGGCTCTGTGCTGACAGCTCTGAGCCTGCTTCTGTTCCTGGGTCTCCCTCTGTCTCTGCCCCTCCCCATTCGCACTCTGTCTCTCTCTGCCTTTCAAAAATGAATAAATGTTAAAAAAAAATTAAAATTATTAAGAGGCTTAAATTTTATTCCAGATTACAAATATGAACTGCAGATTACACGAACAGAACTACGAATGGCACCATCATTAAAGAAAAAGGAAGGTAGATGTGTTTAGGACACAGTATATTCACAGAACAGTGTCTTCATAAAGGCGATGTCATTAATTTTTCCTGAGAGTTATCCTAGAAAAACAAGGTGAAAAGAGTCAAAGGAACATGGCACATGTTGTCTGTATCCAAGAGGATTACTATGATTTATTTTATTTATTTTATTTTTTGAGAGGGAGAGAGAAAGAGTGTGAGTGAGTGAGCTCAAGTGAGGGAGGAGCAGAGGGAGAGAGACAGGGAGAGAATCTTAAGCAGGCTCCATGTTCAGTGTGGTGGAGGGTTTTTTTTTGTTGGTTTTTTGTTTTTCTTTTTGTTTTTTCTTTTTGTTTTTTTTTAAGTAGGCTTCATGCTCAGTGCAGAGCCCAATGCAAGGCTTGAGCTCATGACCCTGAGGTCAAGACCTAAGCTGAGATCAAGAGTTCGATGCTTAACCTATTGAGCCACCCAGGCACCCCTGATTTTGATAGGTATTACATGAAATGAGTCTCATGACTATTAGGTCAGGTTTCACGTAGTGTTTCTTCTTAATGGAAATACTCAAAATATATTCTTATTACTAAAATATTTGAGGGAAAGGGAATTTTTGGAACTTGGCCTCTCATGAATTGTTTTTGTTTCTCCTTTCTTTTTCTATTAAGAAATAGGTTTGGGTGACTTTTATTTTTCTGGTATAACCACTCATCATACTTTAATAAACAATCCATGGATCAAATTACTTCCTTTAGTATAGGTTAGTGAATTAATAACTTTTATCAAAAAGAATTAAATAATTGTCCAGAATGGAATCTTTCATTATATTGGAATCACCTAGAAATTAAATGCTGCATGCTGGGATAAACCAAAATCATCTACTCATTACCTGAAAAAATATTCCTAAATTTGAAGATAGCTTTGTATGCCCCCTGGACTTACTTTGTACCTTCCATATCCAAAAAATGAAATACATAATTTTTAACAAAACATTACAATATTTTCATAGGATATAAGTGTCAATTTTAACCAGTAATAGATAGTAAAACCTAAGAGCCAAGTTGGATATTATCCAGAATGCCTCATTTTGGTGTTAATTCAAGTGAATTAATTACCTAATTTAGGACTACGAAGGTAAGCCAAGCTATACCTGGAAGGAAATGAAAGAAAAGTCTAGACAAAAGTTTCAAAACAAAATACGGTCATGGTGTGTGTGTTTATTTCAGAGACTTATTTTATCCCTGCCTTTCACTTTCTCCAGTAGAGGGGCCTAACACACTAGTCAGATCTTTCTCCACTCTAAACACATTCTTTGGGCCTTATACGCATCACCACTGACAAATGGTGGCCATAACTGAGGGCACTCAAGTTCGTGGCAGGATCCTTGTAATGGTCAGAGCTGACACCAGCAGACCAAGCAATAGAGTCAGTAGTCACGAAATGTGCCTCCACTGAAAGCAACTAAATTCTTTGTCCTCAAGTCTATCATAAAGCACAAGGTTGTATCTCTTTGATCAACCTCCAAATTCCATTTTTATATCATTATTTCACTTTGCCAATTGAAAAGATTTTCTTCTGTAATTAAATTCCTTCAGTAGCATGTATATGATACATGGGATTTGTGATTGTTATTGTCATCTACTTGATGTCGGGCTGATGATTTCTCATGAGTTAACACTAAGTGTTGGGAGTCTTAGGATGAAACAGGTTGGATCCAGATTAAAAGGATTTGGGCAGACCATAGAGACATTCCTATGCACCCAGAGGAGATATATATGCCAGTGTTTGCCAGTACAACTCTACCTTATGTTGTCAAGAAGGGACAAGAACTTTTCTACTACTCTCAAGAACGTTTCTACTCTTCTGGGTTCTTTTCCCTTATAATTGTCTGTTCTCACATTTTCTTTATCATTCTCTACGCTTCTAAAATTTATAAAGAGAGAAATAATTTAAAAATATTGTATCTGGGGCACCTGGGTGGCTCAGTCAGTTAAGTGTCTGACTTTGGCTCAGGTCATAACCTCATGGTTCATGAGTTCAAGCCCTGTGTCAGGCTCTGTGCTGACAGCTCAGAACCTGGAGCCTGCTTCGAATTCTGTGTCTCCCTCTCTCTCTCTGCCCCTCCCCCACTTGCACTCTGTCTTTCTCTCTCCCTCTTTCTCTCTCTCTCTCAAAAATAAGTAAACCATAAAAATATCTTAAATAAAATAAAAAAATAAAAATATTGTATCTGATGGATTTAATCCATAAGACATATAAACCTCCATCTCAAATTAATCTAAAAATTAAAAATAGGAACAAAAGTACTCAATAAAATTTTCTTTAATATCTGAATCTCATCTTCTCCTCATCATTACTGATCTTTCCTTTTTTTGTTGTTTTAACTTAAAAAGTACTTTTATAGCCATGAATTAAATTTCTACTAGAACTTTAAGGGTTTTAAAAAGTGTAATGACTACCAATAATTTTGTCAATAGATAATTCTTTAAAAAGAGTTCCATGGCCAAATCACTTTGGAGATCATACATAAACTTCCTAATTCTGGAGATCGTATAGAAAAAATACTAAGAAATCTCAGAGGAAAAAAATCCTACTAACTTCATTTATCTCAAATTTTCCCAAGTTTATTTTATCACAGTTTTAGCATGGAATACTGACTAATATCTTGCAGAACTGGTATCCAGAGCAATGCAGTTTAGGAAACACTAAAATATGTCACATTTTATAGACCAGGAAACTGAGGCTCAAGAGGTCTTTCTATCTCACCCATGGCCACCCAGTCATTTATTAGCAAAACTCCCACTGAAATCCCAGCCTCCTGAATCCCAGTCAAGTGGTCTTTTTCTCACTAGGAAACATGCATGTTAAAAAAAAATTTTTTTAACGTTTATTTATTTTTTGAGAGGCAGAGAGAGGCAGACTGTGAGTGTGGAGAGGCAGAGAGAGAGGGAACCACAGACTCTTAAGCAGGCTCCAGGCTCTGAGCTGTCAGCACAGAGCCCGACATGCGGCTCAAACCATGAACCGTGAGATCTTGACCTGAGCTGAAGTCAGATGCTTAACCAACTGAGCCACCAAGGCACCCGAAACATTCATATTTTTACCAAAAATAAATGCAGTTGCTTTTTCTAATATTGTTAGATGTAAATTGTCAAATGGATCTGTAAATTATTTAATACCAAAACACAATCAATACCAACTGAAAACTAAGGATTGTAAAGACGTTTGAACCACAGCATTGAACAGAAACACCTTCCAGAAAAGTTTTTAGACCATATTTCATATTGAGGCACCTGGGTGGCTCAGTCAGCTAAGCGTCCAACTCTCGGTTTTGATTCAGGTCATGATCTCATGGTTCATGAGATCAAGCCTTACGTTGAGTTCTGCACTGACAGTGGGAAGCCTGCTTGGGATTCTCTCTTTCTCTCTCTCTCTCTCTCTCTCTCTCTCTGTCTCTCTCTAACCCTCCTCTGTGCTCTCTCTCTCTCTCTCTCTCTCAGAAATAAATAAATAAATACATACATACATAAATAAGTAAATGCATAAATACATAAATACACTTTAAAGAAAATATTTCATATTTCAAATATCGAGGTTATAAGAAATAAAACATTTCAGTAATGAATATCTTAATTATATATTTAATATGGCATGTAAATCTGAATTTATAAGTGAGAATTCTAGATAGCATATTTTATTAAACATTGCAAACTATCTTTAAATGCCTAGGAGTTACCAAACATAGGCTATATACCTTGTATCACAGTAAATATAGATTGAATAATCCTACTTCAGTCAGAATGATCTCAGATTAATGTAATAAATGTAAATTGTAACTTACAGAAACAGGACGGCAAGTACACGTTAGAGCCTTGGTCTTTGTTCAGGTTTGTATTTCAAAAGTTAAACAAAGCTAATAGATGGAGATGCTAAGAATGAGTAAGTCTACACAGCACAGGACCCAAGAAAAATTTCTCCTTCAAACTAGTGATAGCTCTACCAGCTGGTATAAATGAGGGTGATCTTTCTGAAAGAGAAATGTCCCTTTATTCACCCATTCAATGAACATTTATTGAGCGCCTACAATGGCAAGTCACTGTGGCAGCTTAACCAGGCATAGGAATGAGGGGAGAAACACAGTTACTGACCATGGGAGCTTAAGTCCTAACAAGGGAAGCAGACGGTAAATAATTGCACAGGTAATTAATCCATTAGTTGTGGTAAGTGCTACAAAGTGGTGCAGGGCTGAGTAGAGTGGGGCATAGATATGAACATAACTGTCACATCAGAAGACCAATCCACGGGATAGGGCAAGTCTCTTTAGACAACTTACATTTGATATGGATCCTGAACCTGATAGGAATTTACCAGAAAAGGAAGAGAAAGGTATTTAAGGCAGAGTTGCTGGGTCCTTTAACAGGAAAGCTGGCTGAAGAGTAGAGAGTTAGGAAAATTTGATCGCCAAAGGCTGGTAGAAAGTCCAAGTTCTGATATGAAGGTCTGACCAGCTGAAAGGAGCAGATCAAAAAATCACAGCCCTGAAATGAGCAAAAGGCCAATTAAATGGGCCCATAGTTACACAGATACAGTTTGAGAGAGGGTGTAGGCAGAAGGGTGACAGTGAAGGGAATAATCTACCTACAGCCCTTCAGAAAAATAGTGTTTTCTATGAGCTTTCCAAGATTCTGGCCTCTGCAGTGGCTGGCCTTGACTCCTCAGACTTTGTAGCCTGAACTGATATCTTCTCAGTTCTCCTCATTCTGTTCATGCTTCCTGTTTATTTCTGGAGTTTAACCAACCACATCCACAGAAATACACCCTGCTGGTTCTGTCCATGTGAACATACTTGGGAGGGTGGAGAATGTATCTTCACTTGTAATCCTCACATATTGAAAACAGATGAGCCTCCATTCTGTCTTTGAACTCATTACTTTAAGATATTCAATTAACTAAACACCAAATTAGCTACATTTCAAAATCCTTATGAAATACACTCAAACTCCTGGATGTTATTAAGATTAGGAGAATTAAAACTGTTTTTGAAACATTTTGAATGAAAAACGATAATATCTCACTATCTGTTAAAGCACTAAGTACATTTTCCCCTCTCCTGTTAAATATGGGTAGAGATATGACTCCCAAACTACTTACGTTTTCAAAATGTAGTCATGTGCTATAATTTTCAATATGAAAGTATGGGAAATTATATCCTAGCTTCTAATCTGAATTTTTTTTTCATAAAAAATATTGAAAAATGAGTTATCTATTTACCTCTTATTAACACGTAAGGGTACCGCATTTTTGCAATTATACAAGGTTTATAACTAAACATTTATCCCAGTAAAAGACTTTTATCTTGAAACAAGTGTTATTCTTATGGAAGTTTTCAGTTTTCTGAGGTTCCCTGAGCAGTCTGTCAAGAAATTAGGAAGTATACTTTTGTTTTATAAGGCAGCTTCCGTATGATTCCATGTATCGCAATTCTAAATGACTTTACATCCAAGATGTCTTATTAACTGGTTGGTGAAATAAATAGATGTGAACCTCAGCAGATATTATGCACAGGTATAGTTGATGATTAGCATTTCAAAAAGTTATATGCAATCTATGGATGATATTTGGAGATTATAAATGAGAGGGGCTGTTTTCTATTTATTTGCATGCTTTAACTTGAGGATATTTAAAGAGTAAGGAGACTATGGAAAAGCAAGTGTTGGACATATGGTCCCAAAGGTAGTTTTTACTATTGTTCCCTGGAACACAGTGGTTCTTCTAAGAAAATTATTACACAAGGTGCTTGTTTAAATTTTGCATATAACATAAAATGCAACTCCAGGCCGTCTCAAATAGTTCTTTTTCCAAAGGTTTGTTATTCAGAATCCAAAAAGCATATTCCCAGAAAAGAAACAGTATAACATTTACCATTGTTAGGTTACCATGCCAAGCCTATTTAGCTCACAATACCAGTAAACCTCATATTTCTTGTGTGTGGGAGTTTTTGTGAAGATTATGTAAGATGATAAAAAGCACATAATCAGATTTTGAGTATATAGTCTAATATAGTCATTCTTTTTTATGGAATCTAGGGGCTCAACTGATGTTTGTTTCACTTCTCTGTCTCTTGTTATTTAATAGGCTGATTTGAATTCAGTGTTCTGGAGGCATTGGTAAGAAGCCGGAAATATTAATAAAGGAGAAAGGAGGGAAAAATCAAATGACTTTCTCAATATCCCAAAGCTTCATCTATAGAACAGACATTCAGTATCTCCTTCCTGCTGGTCAGATATTCTCAAAATAACCACCTATCCAGGCCTGCCCTGATCTCCAATTTACCAACCCCTGCCCTCAAGCATCCAACCCAGCACAGCTGATCCCAGCTAGGTATTTGAAATGAAGTCATACTAACACATGGATGTAATTTTAAGGAAGTTTAAAATACTGAAGTGTACTCTAATTTAAAAGTAGAAATGGGGGCTCCTGGGTGGCTCATTTGTTGAGCATCCAACTTTGGCTCAGGTCATGATCTCAGGGTTTGAGGGTTTGAGCCCTGCATCAGGCTCTGTGCTGACAGCTCAGAGCCTGGAGTCTTTGGATTCTGCATCTCTCTCTCTCTCTCTCTCTCTCTCTCTCTCTCCCCCCTCTCCCGCTTGTGCTCTGTCTCTCTGTGTCTCTCTCTCAAAAAAGACATTAAAAAAATAAGTAAATAAAAGTAGGAATAACTTGGAAGCATAATTGTTTTTCTGATTCGTTGTAACCTGTAATTTGTGCAAATTTTAAAGGAAATGTTAGAAAATATTGGGATCGGGGAACAGTATCTGACATAAAAAATTTCTATCATAAAGGTCCTGCTACGAAGTCTAGCCCAAGGGTCAGTTTCCATGAACTAGGGAGATTCTGCCAACCCTCTCCTGCCTCCACTTTTCCACCTACATCATTGTCCATGACTGTTCACGAGCCAGTATGTGCTTACTGGGAGTAGCTGAAAGGAATAGTCATAGAAATGCAAGCAGGAACTGTAGGTGTTCAGCGGCAAACTCAGCCCCTGGGCAGAAACTTGAGTGCAGCGGGTCAGGGGCAAACTTCATCCTGGTTCCACTCCGGGAAGTGGGGCACAAGGGGCTGGGTGACCGGCCACTCCTTCTCACGTGCACTAGACCACTCTCGGGGATACAGAGACACCCTCTGTGCCATTTGCCATCGCAAAGGGCTGGAGTATTTGTATTTTTTGACATGATTTGTAACATGCTTTTGATGATTTAAAAAATACACAGAAATGCAATACTCAGAATTCAGCATAAAAGTCTCAACTTTCTGTAATCAGTTTTTTTAACTGATAGCAAAATTTCAGTCATTTTCATGTTATAATTGATGTGATTTAGCTTCTTGGATTTTATTATGAGAGATTTCCAGGTTCTTAACAAGTTCTGCAAATACAATTGGCACTTGAACAACACAAGATTTGGGGCACTGACCCCCCACACAGTTGAAAAATCCACGTATAAGTTTTGACTCCTCAAAAATTTAACTATTAATAATAGCTTACTGATGACCAGAAGCTTTGTCAGTAAGAGCAAGGGCAAGTTGATTAACACATATGTTGTATGTTATGTGTATTATGAAGTGTATTCTTACAATAAAGTAAGCTGGAAAAAATGTTATTAAGAAAAATGTAAGGAAGAGAAAAATAGATTTACAATACTGTGTTGTAATTATTGAAAAACTCCACATTAGAATGAACCCATGCAGTTCATGCCTGTGAACCTGTGTTGTTCAAGGGTCAAATATATATATATATATATATATATATATATATATATATATATACATACGTATAGTTAAATCTACACAAACAGTGAAATGGAAAATTGAGGACCATACTTTGTGACAAAATTTCTTTTTTATCCTTTTTATGCTGTTAGAGTATAAAAGGGAAAAGGAAAAAATATGTCAAAAAACAGTTGCTGCTATTACTTTTGCTATTTAGTTGATACATTGATGAAAAGAAGTAGGAAGAGAACAGAAGATTCTTTATACACGTTAACCAGGTTATGAACATTTGTGTGGTTTCCGATTTTGAGGAATTGTGAATAAGCTACCATAAGCATTCAGATATAGGGGTGTGTGTGTGTGTGTGTGTGTGTGTGTGTGTGTGTGTGTGTGTTCTTCCATCTTTTGTAAGTACCTAGGTCTAGGACTATTGGGTTGTTGCTAAGTATAACTTAAGTTTATATGAAACCATCAAACAGTTTTTCAAAGTGGCTATACCATTTTCATTGACACCAGCAATGTGTTGAGAGTTATAGTTTGTCTTATCCATTGCAGGTTCTAGTATTTTCAGCTAGTTTGTTTTGTTTTAATTTTAGCTGTCTTAATAGATGTTTGTTTTGTTTTAATTTTAGCTGTCTTAATAGATGTGTTCTGATATGTTATTGTAGGTCTAATTTGCATTACTCTAATGTGATATATTATTGAGCATCTTTTCATATTGTTACTTGCAATCCGTATTTCCACAGTAGTTACTTACAATCCGTATTTGCTTAAATCTTATGCGTACTTTTAAAAGTAGGTTCTTTATTTTCTAATGATTGAGTTGTAAAAATTCTTTAAATATTCCGGAGAAAACTGGGCTTTTTTATTATGTATTTTGTAATTTCTTTCCTTGTAGATTTTATGATTTCAGCTTTCTGTATTCTGCCTAAGAAATCTTTCCTTAATCCAAGGTCACATGGATCTAGTTTATGGTTTCAGGCTTAGAGTCTTATGGAGTTTTATAGTTCTGAGTTTTACATTAGGTATATTTTCCATTTCAAATTCATTTTTGTATTTGGTATGAAGAATAGGTCGAGGATTTCTGTTTTGTGTAGGCTTGTTTCTTTTTTTATATACAAATATCCAATTTTTCCAGTATCATATTTAAAAAATAATATCCTTTTACCACTAATTATCTAATCAAAATTCAATCGATCGTATATATGTAAGTCTGTTTTCTTTCTATTCATTCTATTAATCTATTTCTCTACCCATTCAGTCTTAAAATTGGGTTGTGAGAGTACACCAACACTGACACTTTCAAAAAAATGTTTTGACTATTCCATATCATTTGCATTTTTATAAATATTTTAGAATTTATTTGCCAGTTTCTATATTATTGCATAGTTTCTGACATTTATAAAACAGTTTGTTCCTTTTATGTAATTGATATTTTTTCTCTCTTGCTTCCTTTAATATTTTATTTTATCTTTGGTTAAAAGCTGTTTAGAATGATTTGACATGTGTGTGTGTGTGTGTGTGTGTGTGTGTGTGTGTGCGCGCGCACATGCGTGTGTCCTGTTTAGGCTTCTTAAAGTTACTTGGATCTGTGGTTTGATATCTTTCATTCTTTTTGGAATATTCTCATCCATTATATTTTCAAATAGTTCTTCTACCTATTTTCTATCTTTCAGTCTTTTCTTTCTAGGATCCAATTAAAGATATGTTAGACCATTTAATATTGTTGTACAGCTCCTGGATGCTCTGTTCCTTTTATCTCACTTTTTTTTCTCTATATATGTCAGTTTTGATCATTTTAGGAATGATACATTCCTGATATTTTTCTCACTGATGCCTTCTTCAGCTGTATCAGGTTATTTTCTGAACTGTCCAAAGGCATTTTTTATGCGCGATGGTGTCTGTGCCATGCGGATGTGGATATGATTCTAGCATTTCTTTTTCATTGCATTACTATAGTTTCCGACTCTCTATGAAAAATTTTCATATGTTAATACATGTGATCCACTTTTTCCACTAAATCTTTTAACATGTGAACCATCGTTATTTTTACATCTCAGATAGTTCCAATATCATGATCATCTCTGAATGGGATACTATTTATTGCTGTATCTGTTGACAAATCATTGTTTTTTCTTGCTTTCTGTGTACCTTCTACCTTTTTATTGAACACTATGTACAGAACCATAGTAACGTAGTATGTAGAACATTATGTGTAGAAGAGTACATAATGAAATAAGTATCATTTATGATATTTATTCTTTTGTCATAGGCATTAGGGTCAGGATTTGAGAAAAACTAGCCATGGGTTGAGCAGGATTTGGGTTTTGATGTCACTACTGCTACAGTTACCTTTCTTATATCATATGCTTCAGTTCTTCTAGTGGTGGGGTACATTCTCTTGTACTTTGGGCTTGGGTTCCAGAAGTTTTCCTTAGTACTGCTGCTCCAACTCAGCTTTCAGTCATCTCGCTGTACGCTCCACCATATAGTTGCCCTTTTTCCACCCTCTTGTGCTTCCTCTAGTGGCATATTGCTTTCGTTTATTCTCCATGCCCTTCTTGGGAAATGGAAAGAGTTCTCTGGATGCCAGGGTCTCAGAGGTGGGGTTTCCACTCACTCTTTGTCACAGCAAAACTCTGACTTGTATCTCAGGCAGGAATTTCCCCTCCTTTAGAAATAGCAGGTCTTTAATGGTATCAGTATAGGTATAAAAATGGTATAAAACCCTGGTCAAAGAATTTTCCTATCTCCCACTCACCCCCTCCACGAATAAGTGTTTTTTTGCTCCTATCTTTCAGTCAACTCAGCTACTGTATATATTTGTTCTCTTCCTGTCACCACTTCCAGTCTTAGCTGCCCTCACAGAATAAGCCTGAAAACTTTTATAGAGTCTCTGGTTTTCTGTCATTGTTAGGATGGAAGCAATACTTTTAATTTTAAATATTTATTTGAATTTATTGTCCCTTGGATACCTTGTAATGTAGTCTCCCTTTCTGATATAATTTTCTTCTTTTTAATTCTATCTAATTCGACTCTTATTTAATTTTATACTGATTTTTTATACATTTATATTATTAGATTTAGAACTTTTGATTTAAGGATTTTTTTTTAATATTTCCAAATGCTTGGAGAGTATTTATTTCAGTTTGAGGAATCATGTTACACTTTTCTGCTTGTGGTTTTTTGGGTGGGGAGAATATTCAACAGTTGAAATTGTCTGATTTAGATTTTCTGTTATCATTTTGCAGTACTTTTATGTAAAGTAGCAGATTACAATCTGCTTTTTTTTTTCTATTTTTATTCCATTCGTGGATGGGGTTACTAGTTCAAGAGTGCCCTCTTCTGTTATTTTAATAAAATACAGACACTCTGATGGATAATAGTGAGTGGGTAAGGCATTACCAATTTTTCACAATTTGTTTCGGAATTCTTAATTTCTTTTCTCTTAGTTCTTCTTTGCCTCATTGTCACATCTCCAAAGGATACCATTCCTTCTGTATATATCTGATTTATCCTGAAAACAATGATTCCTCAAGGATGTTATTTCTGGTCCCACTCACTTTGAAGGCCCTTTCCTCTAGACAGTAGAGCAGACTACCAAATTCCATCTCTCTGTTCAGTATTTTGTCTCCTCCCCTGTGACTTTTTTTTCTTCTGGGAGTGATTTATGTGTTTGACCTACACTTTTCTTTGTGGAGACTTATGAACCTTCCTCCCTCTCTGTATATTCTCAGCTCAGACAGCAAGAACATTCGAGAATTTGGTTTATTATTCTACTTAAAATAATTTGAAAGTTGATGTTTTTCTATTCCATAATGCTGAAAATGTGAGTCATGTATAGTTGAATTTGCAAATCTAGTTTGTTATAGGGTTTCCTGGGGGAGGGGTGTATGAAGAGGAATAAAATTAGGCATCCACCATTCAAACTGTAGCATATTCATAAAATAGAATATCCACAAAGCACAAAAATAGAAGGAGTTTTTGATAAATGCAATACAGATGAAACTCAAAAACATCATTTTGAGTTGAAAGTAACTATATGCAAGTATATAAATCCTATACGTGATTATTTTTATGAAGTTTCACAACAGGCAAAGTCAATTTTGTGATATAAATAAGTTGTTGCCTGGAACAAGCCACAGAAGGAAATCACTGCAAAGGAACACAGGGGACTTACTGGAATGATGAAAATATTCTACATCTTGACTAGTGGAGAGATGGCTACACGGGTGTATACATTTCTCAAAACTCATCAAGATTTATACTTAAAATCTATGAATTTTGTGGTATGTAAATTTTACCTCAATAAATTTGACTTAAAAAATTTCAGTATATGGGTGGGGCGCCTGGGTGGCTCAGTCAGTTGAGTGTCAACTTTTGATTTCAGTTCAGGTCATGTTCTCAAGGTTGTGGGATTGAGCCCCACGTCGGGCTCAGTGCTAAGGATGGAGCCCACTTAGGATTCTCTCTCTCTCCCTCTGCCCCTTTCCCCCACTCACCCTCTCCTTCTCTCTCAAATAAAAATAAATAAAATAAAAATAAAATAAAATAAAATAAAATAAAATAAAATAAAATAAAATAAAATAAAATTCAGTAGCTCAGTTAAATAGCAGATTAGGCACAAATGATGAGGGAATTGATGAAAGATCAGAAAGATAAAATATGGACAATATAAAAAGAAAGCTAAGAGACTTAGAAAATAGTAAAAGAATATCCAATAATGTATATTTAGTAATAGTTCCACAGGAATAGAGGGAAGACAAAGGTAATATCCAAAGAAGTAATGACTGTGAACTTTCTAGAAAAAAAGCAAGTAATAAACCTTTATACTGAAGAAGGAAACAAAAATTTGAGCAGATTAGTTTTTTTTTTAAATCTATATCAAAACATTGTAATGAAACTGTGGAGTTCAAAAAAAAAAAAAACCTGAAAGAAAATCCAGAGAGCATGAATACAAAAAAGAAAAATTGAATGATGAGTAATATTCTCATTAGTAAAAATAGATGACAGAAAACAAGGGAGGAAGAGCTGTAAATGTAAAAGTCTACACCTGCCTAAATTATAACTCAAAAACAAAAGCAAAATAAATATGAATTCACATGAAGATAAACTTTGAGTGTTTTCTATTCGCTGACTGATACATGCTGAAACATTTACAAAAGATGTAATTCAGTAAGAAATAAAGAGCAAAGAACAACAATGTTGATAAAAATTAGGAAAAAAGAACACTGAGATGAAAATATTTTGGCACAACTCTAGAGATAGCAATGAAAAATAGTCCAGGAAGCAAAAGAAGTTGTTAATTATTATTATTTCATTGTCTTCAAAATAGAAAAGTATAGACCACAAATGAATTATCTGAAAGGGACAAAGGATAATATGGTTATATTTCAACATTGAAGAGGAAGAAAGACAAGGACTCTGAGAAAGAAAATATGACACATAACAATAATAACTAAAGTATTTGTAGAGGGAATGTGTCATCCTAATTAACAGCACAGGTTCTAAAACAAAACAATGAATATGTTCAACTCCTGATTTATCACTTTCCAATTGTGTCACTTTGGGTAAGTGACTAAGATTATCTGATTTCCTCATCTGCAAAACGAAAAAAAAAAAAAAATAGTGCCTACCTCAGAGGGTTATTTGAGGAATAAATGAGGATAGCTTCTCATAAAGACTACGGCCTGTCATTATTCACAATGCTTGATAACACTTCAGTATTTTGGTTCTGAAAGCTAAGTAGAGCTGATATGGCTTTTGTTTGCTCAGGTGTGTTTATTTCTCCTACTAATGAAGATCCCAGCAATCCCAGTGTGAGCTTTTACTAACTATGACCTTGTACAATTCACCCGACCATTGTGAGGCTCAGTTTGCTCCTCCATAAAATGGGGATAAGACTGCCTATCTGTCAGTGCTGTTGTGATGAACAAGTGAGACAACAGGTTAAAATGTTTGAATGATAAGTAAGATGGACTCCTTACAATGACCTCTATGACTCAACATGATCTAGACTTTATCTCATATTACTCTGATTTCTCACTTCTCTCCAGCCCCGTTGACCTCCTCACTCTTGTATGAATATAGCAACACTTTCCCAGATCAGAACCTTTGTATTTACTCACGCTCAGATATTGTCATGGTTGCTCCACACTTCTTTTAGGTCTTTATTCAAAAGTCATCCTCTCAGGAGTCTCTTGACTACGCCTGCTTACAAACACTTTATACCCACATTTCCATCTTGGTCTTCTTCCAAGATGTCATTTATTATACTCCTTTATCTCACTTTTTTCTTTGTCCTTTCCTGGAATGCATTTTCATAAAGGCAGAAAATTTTTAACTTTTTTTCCTTCTATTGCTGTTTCTTTATCAGTGGCTGGTACCCAAGTAAGTTCTACACCCAATGTGGGGCTTGAATTCATGACACTAAGATCAAGAGTCACATACATGCTCTACTGACTGAGCTAGCCAGATGCCCCTCACAGCTGGCATTTGATAAACAGTAGCTGAATGAATCAATTGAAGGCTCTGTTTCAGATATAGATCTCTTGTGTTTTTTCTTATTTCCTTTCTGTTGTCTGCCTTCTAAACCCTCATCATCTTTGTCCAGTCAAGCCCTGCAATTCTATGCTTGGGTCTTCCAACCATCAGCCCTGGGGATGCTGGGCCCTATCCTTTAGTTTCCACTGGACAGCCATGCCTAGAAGTCACTTCCAGACTTAGATGGAACACTGCATCGCACACACCGTGTGATCTGGCATCCTGAGGGTCCATCCAATGGGCCAAATGATGCAATCCCAAAGGTCAGAGAAGTTAACTCATCTCTAGTGAGGAACTTGGAACAATACACAATAAGAGTGGGAGGGAGTGTGCAGGCAGCTACATTCCTGTTCTTCCTTACTCCCACAACTACTCAGCGATATGGATTGCCTGCAAGTTGTAGAGAAATCCTTTGTGCTAGGCAAACACACCTGCCAAGCAACATACAGGGCGTTTTTGTGGCTTGCTCTGAGCTCTGAGCTCTGTCCAAGCAAAAGCCAGTGCAAGGACATGCCACATCACTTTGCTTTGTTTCTCTCCCCAACCCTTACTCCCACATTCGTCTTTTTTTTTTTTTTTTTTTGCTCTGAGTTTGTATCTTTCAAATCAGGCACCTGCACCATAACCCTTGTCTCACACTCTGTTTTCTGAAGAACGTGGGCTAAGACAGGGTCTTTGATGTGTCCATCCCTTTGTATTCAAGGGGCAAACTACATTTATCACTTTTGTAGGTGGAGACACGGTGGTATGTTCCATGTCATTGTAGTCAAGCTGAACCAGGTTTGAATCCCAAATGTACATTTGCACTTATATGCAAGGGGTGGGGTGACACTATGACATGTGCTCTGGCAGGGTATATCCTTGCCAGCCATCCCTCTACAGTATGAAAGCTTGGTGGACAGTTATTCACGTCTACCAGGAAATGTTCATTAAATGATAGACTCAGTCCTTTAACCAAGGTACTGCGATACTAAAGCTGTGCCCTCTCTACTACACTGCATTGCCTCTCAGCAGATATAAATAGCTCATAACAACTGATCACAAAGAGAAAACAGAACAAAACAAAATCATGTTGCCTACCTTCCTGTGGTGGTCAGTTTTATTTAGAAAATACGGTGCTTTGTTCTTAATAAAAGGCAATATCATATTCCTATTACCTAGCTGCACAGATTCTAATAAAAATCTAAGGATTATTAATATAGAGCTCATTTGAGGAGATGAATAGTGTAAAAGACATCGCACTTTTCAATATAACAGCTTACAATACATCTTTAATGAACATGTCTAACAAAATAGATAGGGAGAGGCAAAAATTTATGAAAATTAAGACCGATCAATTCTTGATCTGTTTGTGGCCCACTGTCTTCATTTCTCCTTAAACCTGAACATTTTATTTGAGGCAAATTAATAAACATACAAACAGAAGATAGAACAATATAACACAGAGACCGTGCTGTTGATGATGTGCTAAAGTTTATTTGTCAAAATTTAATTGTGGTGTCTCCAACGGAAATTGAATCCATGAGTCAGGTAAACAAAAGAATCCATTTGTGTTTCAAATAGAGACAACCATGTTTGCAACCAGATTTTTAAAGAGAGAGAGAGAGAGAGAGAGAGATGAAGCAAATTCATTCTGCTTTAGAATTCAACATATTCACTGTCCATCCCTTCCTTCTAATTTCCCCTCTAACCAGTTAATGGTAGTGTTATGAAAAAAAAAAGCACATATATTTATTTAAATGGTGTTGACACACAGTGAGAATTTTTAAACATGTTTGTTTATACATGCTCCTTCCTCAGCCATCAATTGTTTCCATATAGCCTTTGAAAAATAGAGGGATTTGCGTAATGGTAGCATGGGCCACTTGTGTGGTATAAATATATATATTGCTAAGTAAACATTATATACACATAAAATATATACATAACACTAAGTCTTGCTTATACAAGAGCTAAAGTAAAGACAGTGCCTTCTGGCTTAGCTCAGAAAATGTAATTTCTATAATGAATCATTTTTTTCCCTTATATCCTTGATAGTCTAGACCCAGACAATAAGATGAAACTTTCACACAGTAAAAAGAAGCGAGAAGGAGTAATACCATCAAAAACTAAATGGACCCCAAACCAATGAATGCTAAATAGTCAAACATCATAATAAGGGAAGTGATTTTTTATTTAAGCCACTCCATTTTCAACATTCATCAGAGTAAGAGAGAAGTTTCCATTAGTTTTTTTATGGATGGTAACTAGATCTGCTTTCTTTAACATTCCAAAGCCTGCCTGGGTATGGTAATGCTTGTCATTACTCTGAGTAGCTGTAGGGTTCTAAAGACTCCCTGTGTCTGTCTTTTGCTTATCGCCCTAAAGAGATTAATCTCCAAACAATGATCTTCTGGTCCTGTTAACCTTAGGTTTGAACTTTTAGCCCATCAAGAAAGAAAGAGCAGATTCAGAATGGCAGAGAAAAAATCTAAAGTTTATAAAGGAAAGCAGAAACTGGTTTCCTGTTGTAATAAATCCTCATCATAAAAAAACACTCACTACAAAAGGAAAGGTCCATGGTAAGATATTATTTGTATCTATCCTTTTGTCACTTACTTCCCCAGGAATCACCTACCGGCAACTCAAAGAAGTGTCTCAGTTAAGCGGTCCAAAAAATTCATGAGGATGTTTCTTTTCTTTTCCTTTCTTTCCTATCAGCTTTCTGCCCAGAATTTGATGATGATTGGAAGCGAGTTCTATGTTCACAGCAATTTATCTTTCTACATTACCTGTTTCTAGGTGATAAATATGTCATTTTCAAATTAGTGTGGCATTTGTTCAGTTAATTATATGCATTAGGAATTATTTCAACAGGAATGTAATTTTCACCGCACACATGCTAAAGCAGAAATCTTCCTAGGACCCCAAACTCCTGCACATGAAATCTTATAGACATTTCCTACTAAACAAAACCTTAAAAGGAACATTATCTGGGAAAAATAATGAAAACATTGAAAAAACAGTAAATATCAGCACACCAAAAAAAAAAAAAAAAGTGCCTAGAAATAAGAAAAAGTATCCCTCTTCCAAATCAGAAAGAATCACCTAAAAACACCTAGAAAAGTCTTCATTCTTACCCTTCCATGACTTACAGCCTAGGCTATGACTTTTTTAAAATTTATTTCAGCCTCAAACTATAAAGCTGTATATTAATTATAATACAAGCTTATCAATTCTGGACTGCCTTCTATCTGCATTATTTTGCCAATTACAGACAATTACCACGATTTCTGGTTTTATTGTATTTCTTCTTTCATTTCAAATTTTTATAAGGCTTTATCCTCTTTACACCATTCTGCTACAAAGAATAAAAAACCAAAGTGCTCATTAGCTTATTATGACAATAGCTGACTAACTCCAACAAAAAAAGCCACCTTTCAAATTTTACTTTTATTTTTGGACTTAGTTAAAATACTTCTAAAATATGCATGCCTTGACTGTGAGAAGATGTAATTGTGATATTAAATTTTATTGAAATTTCTCAGGTCCTGATTTGTGTACAGGCTTGTGCTCTGCGTTCCCACGAAGCAGTAAAACGTTTAAAATACTGTCTGTGCAAATGCAAAATTTATGAATTCACACATCTCTGGTTGATTTATGTGAAATAATAATGCACTATTTAATGCTTAAACATGGCTAGAAGCAATGCTAGGCTATCAAGATGTACAATGGAATAATAGATTTATAAGACGGATAACCTTCTTGCCTAGAGAAGCTTGTTTAAAGGTGTTGTACAGATATATTAAACTATATGTAATTTTATACTAACTTAATGCTGTAGGCCTCTACTGCAAGCAATAAAAGATTACAACCGTGGCATTTGCAATAATAAAATGATCTGGCTATTCAACATAAGGTATGTATCTGAGAAGTAACAAGACATGAGGAACCTGTTTAAAACTTTTGTCCCTTCTCATTCATTGCTCTTTACAAAATATTTTTTTTTCCCTTTAATGTGGCCAACATAACTCCATGCCCCAGCGGTTGTCTATCATCCTGTAACTGAGGAGAAGATTTCCACGAGGGGAGTAATTGGATGTTTCTAGGAGGCCTCCAGGCACATTTAATTATCACCCGATTTGCTTAGAAAACAAACTAAAAACTTATTAGGACGAGATCTAAGAGAAAATTATAATTGGAAGTTTTCTGGTAGTCTCTATGCTCTTTTTATTACACTGTACATGTTTCTCTCTCTCTCTTTTTTTTTTAATCAGGAAAGGAAATAATTTTTCTCATCTGAGTTTTTGATTTTTTGATCATTGTAAGGTAAGCCCTGAGATGCATTAACTCAACTATCATGTTCACATGAGTTAAAAGATATATGATAATTTTAGGATTTTTAGTTATTATTTCCATCATAGAATGTTTCGAATTTTGTAGTGATTTGGTCTCAGAGTTTAACACCCTTACACAGAGTGGGCTGAATTAATGACAAAATCTCTAAAATAGAGATCTAAACAAGGTAATAAACACATTTCAAAGATCTCCATTTGTATTGCAATTTTGACTAAATTCCACAGATACTTTCATTCAAATGCTGTTAAACAGGAATTCAACAAAGTGATTTTAATAACCAATGAATTGCCAAAAAAATAACCAACGAGTTATCTTAAAAGCAAATTATTTTCTTTCAACAACTATAGAATTTTAATAGAATCTCCTTTGAAAGAACATTTTGACAAATCAGAACATTAATGCAATTCAGTTTACATTGATTAACAGAGTCACAAACCAAAAACGCCAGAACAGGATAAATGGCCAGTTATAGAGAAATAAAGATTAGTCAGGTTGTATTGCACAAGGTCCAGTTGAAATCAAATTAAAATTTGATGACATTTTCAGAAGAATCATGAACATTTTTTTCTTTTAGTTTCCAAAACTTAACTGTATATCTGTGGCTGCATTGCCTACCTAAGATGAAGTTTTTAGAGCCTGACAGTGGGATCAGTTATGCTGATTTTAAAAGTCAGCTATACTTGTCAGGAAATAGCCTGATCGCACACTAACCATCAAATGTTCAACTCCCTTTCTGCGCATAGAGCGGTGCAAAATTTCATCAGCCATTGTTCATGGTATTTCAGCAACTTTTATCCCCTGCTTACACACACAGTGGAAATACATATAATTAAGAAATATCTTGGTGCTGAAATATCATCTTATGTAGGACACTGACTGTTGAATGATTTTCAGCATTTTTAACATTGCCCTTAAGACATGTATAATATCTAAACAGCCAGAAATCCAGTAACCTTGTTGAAACTTGTCAAAATATGTGGTCAGTTGGAGTTTTGGAGGTGTAGTTTGTGTCCATTGTAGCCCATATTCCTTCAAGCTACATCTGCCTACAGTCTCCTAAAGTGTTATCAACTCATACAATGTGCAAACAGATAACCTGAGGTCCCTTCATAACAGAAAGACAGGAGAAGAGAAACTATGACACTATTCAACCTTGATATCTAAATGGATTCATATGTATTCTACCATTAAAAACACGAATAGAAATACAAAAGGTATGACATAACTAGAAAATATATTTAATTTGCTAAAAGTCATTGTTTATTTGAATATTTTGAATTGGGAGATGGGGAACTCCTTTCAAGGATCTTTTCAAATGGCATAAATAGAAATAGAAATATAGAAATAGAAATAGAAATAGAAATAGAAATAGAAATAGAAATATCTATAAATATAAACAGAACCTCCCCCTTCCCTTCCCACTTATATTATTTTCTATCTTCCTTCCCAGCTCTTTTGTCATAGCACTTGTCTAATACCTGAATTATTATGGATTCATTTGTTCATCCATTTGTTGTGTGACTCTCTCAACTTAAGTGTAACTCTGTGAACTCAGGATGTATTTTGTTCACCAGCACCTAGAACCACACCTGGCACCTGTATTTACTAAAGAAATATTTACTAAAGAAATATTCATTGAATGATCATTTTCCCTAGCTCTTCAGCCCCAAGGCTAAAGTCATTGAATTCTTCTGGGTTTTAGGTTCCCCCCAGTTTTATGAATGAGGGAATTGGGCTAAGTAATCTCTCCGATATTTCAGATTAAAATACTTCAATTTCAGGGGCACCTGGGTGGCTCAGTTGCTTAAGCATCCAACTTCGGCTCAGGTTGTGATCTCACAGCTCAGGTCATGATCTCACAGTTCATGAGTTCAAGCCCCACATCAGGCTCTATTCTGACAGGGAGCCTGGAGCCTGCTTCAGTCAGATTCTGTGTCTCCCTCTCTCTCTCTGCCCCTCCCATGCTTGTGCTCTCTCTCTCAAAAATAAACATTAAATATACGTATATGTGTGTGTGTGTGTGTATATATATATATATATATATATATATATATATATATATTTGTTATGTGTGTATATATATATATTTGTTATGTGTATATATATATATATATTTGTTATGTGTATATATATATATATTTGTTATGTGTATATATATATATTTGTTATATTGTTATATATTTGTTATATTGTAATATATATATATTTGTTATATATATATATATATATATATATATATGTATTTGTTATATTGTTAAATGCTTCAATTTGATTTAAATGCTTTAATTTGACCCTATAGACCACCCTTTCTGAATTACAATATGTTTTGGGTCACCTGGGTAGCTCAGTCAGTTAAGTCTCCGACTCTTGGTTTTGGCTCACGTCATGACCTCACGGTTCATGGGCTCGAGCCCCACGTCAGGTTCTATGCTGACAGCATAGAGACTGCTTGGGATTCTCTCTCTCTCCCTCTCTCTCTACCCCTCCTCTGCTTGTGCTCACTCTCTCTCTCAAATCAAATAAACTTAATAAAATAATATAAATAAATAAATTATGGTATGTTTCCATGAATTTGCTTAGATGAATATTATTTCCCTACATCACTGGTTATGGATAATTTTCAGATCATAGTGGCAAAAGATGGCCTATTTTTCCATTTTTTACAATTCATATTTGTGTTCAGTGACTAAAATATAAAAAAGAAAAGAAAAGAAGAGAAAAGAAAAGAAAGGAAAAGAAAGGAAAGGAAAGGGAAAGAAAAAAGAAAAGAAAAAAGAAAAGAAAAAAATGGAGTGATTGTGCCAGTTGTCAATTTATTACTTTTCCAGTCCAAGTTCACCCTTCATTACTCTGCCTTGTGACTCTGAAGATGGGCCCTCCAAACATTTCTTCGTCTACTGGTCTTCATGCTAAGCTTTGTCAGTAGAGGGTGACAGAGGGATGCTGGGGGAGAAAAGAGTCTCTTCCTCCATTCACAGTATGCTCTCCTCTCTTCTGCCCCTGCAGTGTAGGCCAGCACCTGGGGGCACCCAGGGGCACTCAGTTATCTGGCAAGTTTCAGCAGCACACCTCAGCAGCCTCCTAGCCAATTTGGCTGGTTCCCCAGTCAGGATCCCAGATAGTCTGGAAGATGTCTAGTGGACAACTTCCCAGAATGTGCCCCTTGTGCTCTGGCTGATTCCCAGTGTCACTGGGATCACAGCGGCAGCTTTCTCGCTTGCCAGTCTGAAGCACCAAAGCGAGCTTCTCCACCTGCCCAGTGGGCTGTGGCACGCCTTCTCCAAATACGTCCCTTTCTTGTGGACCCTCCTTAGCCATAGAGTCAGTAACTACTCTATCTTCCTTGAGTCCTCTTTACCTCTTACTAGCTAATCCCTAGTTACCAATTAACAATTGTTTATAGTAAACTTTACCTGCTTGAGTTACTGTGTGTTGTGTTTTTGTTTTTTGGTTTTGTCTCCTGGCTGAACCCTGAATGATATAGAGACTTTTTTATTTTGTATTTTATACATATTTTTTAAGTCTATTTATTTATTTTGAGAGAGACAACATGAGTGGGGGAGGGGCAGAGAGCGGGGGAGAGAGAGAATCCCAAGCAGGCTTCCCACTGTTAGCACAGAGCCCGACACAGGGCTCGAACTCATGAAACCATGAGATCGTGACCTAAACCAAAACCAAGAGTCAGAGGCTTAACCGACTGAGCCACCCAGGTGTCCCTAGAGACTTTTTAAAAAGGACTCACTTTATAAAAATTAAAAGCATATATGATATTACTTCAAGTTACAGTAATAGCTATATCTCAATTTTGTAATGTTTTGAGAGTTCTTGTAATGTTGAGATTTTTTTCTTTTTTAAAATGCCAACATAAAAAAAAACAGAAAATCTAAACTCTAAAAAATAGGGTTTCTTAGTCTCTAGTTTTATACAAGGGGATTGTTTTTAAAAAGAAGGACGAATTTATTTTTTATAAGCAAGTGAGGGAAGCTGAATTTAATAAATACACAAGTCCCTGGAGTCTAATTTGCTTTATAACAGAGGATAAAAATTGATTCATAAAATGCCCTCATGTAGATTATTACATACTCCCTGCACAAAGCTGCACATATGTATAACCCATCAGAGACATACACACTCAGTGATAGTAGCTTAAGCAGTATTAGGTATGGGTGCTTTCTAGTTAGAATATGGTATTTCATAAACCACATGAATCTTATGGAATATTATATGGTTTAATGCAAAACATACAATACATCTTCATAGGCCTGTGATTTTTTCTATTCTTAAAAGAGCTCTTTAAATTGTACAACACATATATTCTTACGAAACCCCCTTTAAGTTTCCAAAGTTAAATGTAATCTTCAGTACGTGTCAACTTTTTTCTTCTACTTTACCAGAAGAGATAATGCCATCGGACAAAAAAACATATGCACACTGCTATATTCCTCCAAAGCTGTGCACATATGACCTTCATTCTTTCTGAGGAAAATATTAAAGTTGGGATTGGAAACAAGGGCCCTACTTTAAACATCAGCAATAACTTCTAAGTAAATAGCATTTTATTTCAAATTTTAGATGTTACTCTTTCACGACTACCTAGTAAAGCCTGCGAGAGTGCTATCCCTGTGGAGGAAGGGACAGAGGGGAATAATGGGGTGTCATTCCCACAGTTAACCACATGGCACGTTGAGGGCGGGCTGGATGGAAGAATACGAGAGGGCTATATTACAAAAGAGCAAGCTCTACCTGAATGTATGTGGAAGTAGATGTTACTCTGGCCTGCCAAACGGGCCAGTGAGTCCATCCAGTATGTCTTCACCACAGGTGGCAGTTCCACTTAACCCCTCCTTCTAGGACATTCCTGCTATTTCAGTCACCTGGTCCCCGCCTCTCATTTTACAGGCAAAAAAAAACCCTAAGATCTGTATAGGTTAAGTTCTAGGTGACATAGCTAATTGATGGGCTGAGCTTTAATGCACTGAGAAATGCAACTCCTCCAATCAAAATCAGTACAGTGATACTGTGGCGGGAACTGCTAGTTGCTTCCCAAACCCAGCTTCCCCTGTCTTAACCGAGAATCCCATTTTCGACAGGCACATTCCTGCCCAGACTCCCTTGCACCTGAGCGGGACCATGAGACCGTTTGGCCTATGTAAACGAAGTTTCTACTATGTAAATGGAAAAATTTCATGTGAATGCCAAGAAATACTATTAGAGGCATAAGGCATAGCCTTTTCTAGGATCTTGCTATTTCTGGCTGATTCCAACCTAAACAGTTGCAACTCATGTAGCCACTTTGGACCCTGAAGTGATATACTAAAGACGGCTGAGCAACAAGATGGAAGGAACGTGGGTCTTTGACACAGTGGAGCCACAATACCAGCCTTAGACAGCTTACCTCAGGACTTCTACATGAAAAAGAAATTATCTTGTGTAAGCCACTGTTAGGCACGTGTACTCAATCCTAATCCTAACTGGTTCGGAAAATTTGAGGTCCACGAATTTTCTACCAGCTATTCTGAGATAGAATAGCAAATCGTCACACCCCAGTCACAGGCCCAATGAGAGTCTAAGACCTTGTTACCAACGCGTGACTCACTGACCATGAGCAATGGCAGCAACCAATCAAAACCCCAAATCTCAGGGCTCTCCCTACCAAACCTGATTCTGCATATAATCAGGATTCCTGAATGATGATTCCTGAAATGTGCACATGGAAGTTTTGAGAAGCAGCGCTCTAAGATAACACCACTGCTGTCATACTCACCCACGGCGGTTGATAGGAGCCTCGTGGGTGTAGGCAGTTTTACTGCAGGACCTTTCTGCTGAGACCAACCAACAGCGTGGTCTCCGGCAAGTTCCTCACATTCAGGTGTTATAGTGGTGACAGCTATCAGCTGAGGCTCTACATTTTAAATTTAATAATCATCACAAAGCAATTGTGAATCTGATTTTTCCCTCATCTCAGGAAATCCTGGGAACAAGACAGCCCCATGCTCAGTTTTAACGTAAGAACATGTTTGGTCCCTTTTTTTAATTTTTTTTTTTTTTAATTTTTGCCATTGTGTAATAGTCCTTTGCAAAAATGGATTCAGTAGATCCAGAAGCACATTTCTCAATCACAGTCTGCAGTTTTTCCATCCACCATGGTTAATTTGTTCAGGATGGAGGCAATACAAGGGCTTAGTGTGCTTTGCAGAGATCAAACAAACTTGCCCATGGTCATACATCAAGTCAGAGGGAGAAGCTGAGCTACCATGAGTACCAGAAGCAAAATTTGTCCTCTCTGACAGAAGAAAAAAAAAATTATCTTACAATTCTTATCCTCCCTGAGAAGATTCTTTAAAAAAAAAATGTTTATAGAATGAGAGCTCAAATTTGTATCATGTCCATATTGAGTAACTCGGCTTGTAAAACATAGGGTACTTCCTGAAGTGTTATTTAAAAGATATCTTAGGGGCGCCTGGGTGGCTCAGTCGGTTAAGCGTCCGACTTCAGCTCAGGTCATGATCTCACAGTTGACGAGTTCAAGCCCCATGTCGGGCTCTGTGCTGACAGCTCAGAGCCTGGAACCTGCTTCGCATTCTGTGTCTCCCTCTCTCTCTGCCTCTCCCCCGCTCATGCTCTGTCTCTCTGTGTCTCAAAATTAAAGATAAACATTAAAAAAAAAAAGATATCTTAGGTTCCTTAATTATTAATAAATGATAATTATGATCCAAAGCATAATTTTGCATAAGGACAGGCACTAATAACTTTAATAAACTAAAAAAAACAGCTACCTAAACAACTGAATATGTTCTTATACATCCTTACCTTTATACTAATAGTCGTGAGGGTTATTGTTAGCTGATTGGTCAGTCTAGTGTTTTTTAATAACATTTCAAACAGTGGTGGTTAATGACACAAGAGAAGTCAAGTAAGACAGACCAAGGTTATAATTCGAGATTCTCAAATTAGAGTAACACATATTTGTTTCTTACACGTTGATTGGTAGATTTATTTGATATAATTAATGTACAATAAACATCACAAATTTGAAGAGTGTAATTTATACTTCAATTTAATACTATAATTTAATACTTTAATACTTGTACACGCACCATATCAAGGCAGTGAACATGGCCACCACCCCCAGAGTTTCCTGGTGGCCCACTGCATTGCCTATAGAGAGGCACCCGTTGAACTGCTTTCTGTCAGTAGACTGTGTGGAATTTTCTACAATGTTATATAACACACGGAATCATCCTGTGTGTACTACTTTTATCAGCCTATCTTCTCCCACTTAACATAACGATTCTGATATTTATCCATACTGTTGCTGCTGAGTAGTATTTCATTATAAGGATATGCCACGAATTGGTTAGCCATTTACCTGGAGATGAATACGTGTGTTGTTTCCAGTTTTTACCTGTTCCAAATAAAGTTGCTCCAAATATTCATGTAAAAGTCCTTGTGCAGAGACCTTTACTTCTCTCAGTGGAATATCTGAAACTTATTGTAAGTGAATGTTTAAACTTGCAGGAAACTGCCAAACTGTTTTCCCACTTCCAATCCCACGAGCAGTATACCAGGATACCAGTATACCGTACACTTACCAACTCTGTTGTCAGTCTGATTAGAGGCATTCCAGTAGGAAGGTAGTAGTTTCTCATTGTGGGTTTCCATGTACACTTCCCTAATGATTAAAGACATCGAGCATCTTTCTGTATGCTTATTTGCCATCCGTATATCTTTTTGGTGAACGATTTTGTTCAAATCTTTTGCCCATTTGTAATTGAGTCATGTGTTGTGTTATTATATTTTGAGAGTTCTTTCCATATTCTGGATATAAATGTTTTAATTTTTTTTTCTTTTTAGAGAATACATTTTCCCAATCTACGGCTTGATTTCGCTTTATTTTCATAGTGTCTTTCAAATAAATGAATTTCTTTTTTTTTTGTTAACGTTTATTTATTATTGAGAGACAGAGAGACACAGAGCGTGAGCAGGAGAGGGGTAGAGACAGGGGGAGACACAGAATCCGAAGAAGGCTCCAGGCTCAGAGCTATCAGCACAGAGCCTGACGCATGGCTCAAACTCACAAACTGCGAGATCATGACCTGGGTCGAAGTCGGTTGCCTAACCAACTGAGCCACCCAGATGCCCCAAAATAAATGAATTTCTTAATTTCAGTAAAGACCAGTATATTTTTTCTTCTTCTTTTTTTTTTTTTTTTTTTGGAGGGGGGTATTATATTGTTGATGCTGTGTTTAAGAAATCATTGCTTAACCCAAGATCACAAAGATTCTAAATTTGCTTCCAGTCATTTTATAGGTTTTATATGTGGGTCTATGGACCATTTTCAGTTAATTTTTATATGTCGCAGCGTATGGGTCAAGTTTCACTACTTTGGGTAGAACTAATTGTTCCAGTGCCATTTTTTTTTTTTTTTTTGGAATGACGATTCTCTCTCCATTGAATTGTCCTTGTTGAAAATCATTTGGTTGTGTATGTTTGAGCTTATTTCTGGTTTCTTTATTCTTTTCCCTTGATTTATTTCTCTATCTTTGTGCCAATGCCACATTGTTTGACTCATGTAATGAGTAATACAACAACAAAACAACCATCTAAAAACAGATGCTGTAAATCCTCCAAGTTCGTTCTCTCTTTTCTCAGTTACTTGTGACTATTCTAGGTCATTTTTGTTTCTACATAAATTTAAAAGTCAGTTATTTAATTCTATCAAAATACTTGCTGGGATTTTCATTGAGATTTAATTGAAACTATAGATCAATTTAAAGTGTCATCTTAAGAATATTGAATTTTCCTAACCAAGAAAAGGATGTTTAACTTTCCCAAACCTTTTACGTTTTTAAAGTTTATATCAACAATGTATGATGGCTTTTTATGTACATCTTACACATTTGTCGTGAAATTTGCTCTAAATATTTCATTTCTGATGCTTTTTAAAATGGTATTATTTTCATCTCAACTTCGATTTGCTCACTGCTAGTGTATGAAAATAAAGCTGATTTTTAATTTTTTTTTATTTCCAAGTTAATTAACATACAGTGTAGTCTTGGGCTCAGGAGTAGAACCCAGTGATTCGTCCCCTCTGTATGACACCCAGTGCTAAAGCTGAATGTTGATTATTGGCTTGTATCCTACCACACTGTTAACCTCACTTTTTGTTTCTAGAAAATTTTCTGTAGATTCTGGAGGATGTCCCACATAGACAGTCCTGTTATCTGTGAATACTAATAGCATTTACTTACTTCCGTTCCAACTCTGATGTCTTTTATTTTGCCTCGCCTTATAGCAGTGCTGCAATTCCAGCACTATGCTGAATAAAAGTACTAAAAGGCTATTTTTATCTTCGTCTTTTGGACTTCCATCATTAAGGATGATGTTAGCTGTAGGGCATTTTCTTTCATTCCTTCCTTCCTTCCTTCATTCATTCATTCCAGTTTTTATTTGAACTCCACTTAGTTAGCATACAGTGTGTTATTAGTTGTGGGTGTGCAATATAGTGATTCCACACTTCCATACACCAACGCACGCTCATCACAGCAAATGCCCTCCTTAATCTCCACTACCTGTTTCACTCATTCCCCACACCCACCTTCCCTCTGGCAATTATCCGTTTGTTGTCTAAAGTTAAGAGTCTATTTCTCTTTTTCCCTCGGAGCATTTGTTTTGTTTCTTGAATTCCACATATGACTGAAATCATATTGTATTTGTCTTTCTCTGACTTATTTTGCCTGGCATTATCCTCTCTAGCTCCATTCGTGTCGTTGCAAACGGCAAAATTCCATTCTTTTTTATGGCTGAATAATATTCCATTGTGTTTAACTACCCCACCTTCTTTATCCATTCACCAATTAATGGACACAGGCTGCTTTTATAGCTTGGCCATGGTAAATAATGAACCCTATGAACATAGGGGTGCATATATCCCTTTGAATTAGTGTTGTTGTATTCTTTGGGGAAATACCCAGTAGTGCCATTGCTGGATCATAAGGTAGTTCTATTTTTAACTTTTTGAAGAACATTCATACTGTTTTCCACAGTAGCTACACCAGTTTGCATTTGCACCAACAGTGCACAAGAATTCCTTTTTCTTCACATCCTCACCAACACTTGTTGTTTCTTTTGTTGTTGATTTTAGCCATTCTGACAGATATGAGGTGGTATCTCATTGTACTTTTGATCTGCATTTCTCTGATGATAAATGATGAACATCTGTTCATGTCACTGACAGTCATCTATATGTCTTTTTTGGAAAAACGTTTGGAAAAATGGCCTCTCTTCTGCCCATTTTTTAATTGGATTATTTGGTTTTGGATGTTGAGTTGTATCAGTTCTTTAAATCTGTTGGATACTCTTCCTTTATTGGATATGTCATTTGCAAATATCTTCTCCCATTCCATAGGTTGCCTTTTAGTCTTGTTATTGTTTCCTTTGCTGTGCAGAAACGTTCTTTTTGATGATGTGCCAATAGTTTATTTTTGCTTTTATTTCCCTTGCCTGAAAAGGCATATCGAGAAAGAAGTTGCTATGGCCAATGTCAAAGAAGTTGCTGCCTGTGTTCTCTTTTAGGATTTTTGTGGTTTCAGGTCTCCTATTTAGGTCTTTAATCCATTTTGAATTTATTTTTGTGTCTGGTGTACGAACATGGTCCAGTTTCATTCTTTTGCATGTTGCTGTCTTATTTTCCTAATACGATTTGTTCAGAGACTATCTTTTTCCCATTGGATATTCTTTCCTGCTCTGTTGAAGATTAATTGACCATATAATTTACTTCTGGATTTTCTATTCTATTCCACTGATCTATGTGTTAACTGCAGGTTTTTAACAGATTTTTTTTTTATCAGATTGAGGAATTTCCCTTTTATTCATAGTTTGCTGAGAAATGTTATCAGGAATAAATATTTAATTTGGGCAATGGCTTTTCCAGCATCTACCCAGATGATCATGTTCTTTTGTTTTGTTTTGGTATGTGAATATGATGAATTACATCAATTGATTTTCAATTGTCAAACCAATCTTGAATTCCCAGAATTGATTTCACTTGGTCATGTCATATTATCATTTTTTAAATACTAATGGATTCTATAAGAAATTTTTTTATTATTTTTGCATCTGTGTTTATGAAGATTAATGGTCTATACTTTTTTTCTTCTAATATCTTTTTCTGGCTTTGGTATTTGGTTAACACTGCTCTCATAGAATGAATTTTTGAGTGTTTTATCCTGTTCAATTTTCTGGAAGTGTTTGTGTAGACTTGATATTTTTTCTTCTTCAAAAATTTGGAAAATACTCTAGTGAAGTTAACTCAACCTGAAGCTTTGTGAAAAGATTTTATTTTTATTTTTTTTTAATGTTTATTTATTTTTGATGGAGAGACAGAGACAGAGCATGAGCGGGGGAGGGGCAGAGAGAGAGGGAGACTCACAATCCAAAGCAGGCTCCAGGCTCTGAGCTGTCAGCACAGAGCCCGACGCAGGGCTCGAACTCACAGACCATGAGATCATGACCTGAGCTGAAGTCGGACGCTCAACTGACTGAGCCACCCAGGGGCCCCGGAAAGATTTTATTGTTTCTAAAGTTTATTTTATTTTATTTTATTTTATTTTATTTTATTTTATTTTATTTTTTTTTTTTTTTTTTATTTTATTTATTTTATTTTCACAGAGAAATAGAACATGAGCAGCAGAGGGGCAGAGGGATAGAAAGAGGGGGAGAGAGAGAGGAAGACAGAGAGAATCCCATTCAGACTCCACACTCCATGCTGATCTCTCAACCATGAGATCATGACCTGAGCCAAAAGCAAGCATTGGACGCTTAACTGACTGAGCCATTCAGTTGTCCCAGCTTGGTAGAAAGATTTTAAACTACTAAGTCAATTTCTTTTATAGATATAACGCTATTCTAGTTATCTATTCTGGAGTGACTTTTGGTGGTTTATGGTTTTTACAAAATTTGTCAATTTACTCTAAACTGTCAAATTTTTGGCAAACAGTTGTTCATAATCATTCTTTTTAAAAACATAGGTAGAATCTATACCTGTCAGTTGTATAACTCCTAATATTGATAATTGGTGTTATATCTTTTTTTTAATCAATCATTTTTTTTAAACCTACTCAGAGAAACAGCTTTTGGTCATATTAATTTGTTCTTTGGGTTTTTTATTTTATTTTATTGATTTCTGTCCCTATATTTATTACTTCCTTACATCTGCAAATACTGGTTTTAGTTTGCACTTCTTTTAGTCTCTGAAAACAGAAGCAGAGGTCAAGGATTTTGACTTTTTTTTTTTAATTTTTTTTATGTTTATTTATTTTTGAGAGAGGAGAGAAGCAGAGCATGATTAGGGGAGGAGCACAAAGAGAAGGAAACACAGAATCTGAAACAGGTTCCAGGCTCTGAACTTTCAGCACAGAGCTGGACATAGGGCTCGAACCCACAAACCATGAGATCATGACCCAAGCTGAAGCCAGACGCTTAACAGACTGAGCCACTCAGATGCCCCTAGGATTTTGACTTTTCTTATTTTTAATGGGCATTTATGGCTATATTTTTTTCCCTCAGAACTACTTTTAGCTATGTCACACAAAATTTAATATATGGTATTTTTATTTTCATCCTAATTTTACTTTTGATTTTTTTCTTTGACCCATGGAATATGTAGAATTATATTATTTAGTTTTCAAATTTTGGTAATTTTCTAAAATTCTTTGGTTATTGATTTCCAATTTAATTCTATTCTCATAAAACATACTTTATAAGAGTTGAATTCTTTCAAACTTAATGAAACTTGTTATACAGTCTAAAATATGGTCTGTGTCGATCAATGTGCTAAGTACATTGTATATCTTGCACTTGTTGGGTGTAGTCTTTTATAAATGTAAGATCAAATTGGTTGATATTGTTGTTCAAATGTTCTATGCCCTATGAATTTTTCTTCTAATTGTTTCTCCATCTCTATAATTATTGAGAAGGGGTGTTAAAATCTCTGAATCTAATTGTGGATTTTCTATTTCTTCTTGTTTTTCTGTAAGTTTTTCCTTCATTTTCTTTATTTACTCTGTTATGCAGTGCATAAATATTTTGGATTGTTATGCATTCTGAAATCTACTTTGTATGAGATTAATATAGCCACTTCATCCTTCTGATTAGTGCTACCTTGATATATCTCTTCCATTCTTTTCCCTTTAATTTATTTATTTCTTATAAACAGCATATAGTTGGGTCTTGCCCTTTTTTAAAATACCAATTGCCAATCTCATCTGTTATTTTATTTTTTTAATTTTTATTTATTTTGAAAGAGACAGAGTAAATGGGGGAGGGGCAGAGAGGGAGAGAGACAGAATCCCAAGCAGGCTCCACACTGTCAGCGCAGAGCCCCACACGGGGCTGGAGCCCACAAACCTCGAGATGATGACCTGAGTGAAGTCAAGAGATGGGCGCTTACCCGACTGAACACCCAGGCCCTTGGCACCCCACCCATCACATCTTTTAATATGGTGTTTAGACCACTTATATTTATTGTGATCATTTATATTCTTGAGTTTAAATCTATCATCTTGTTATTTGTTTTCTATTTGTTTCATCTGTTCTTCTCTTTTTTCTGGCTTTTTTGGGGATTGATTGCCTTTTTAATGATTTCCATTTTATCCCTTTTGTTAGTTTATTAATTATAAATCTTATTTGATTTTTTTAGTGGTTGACTCAGGATTTATAGTATACATCTTTAACTTATTCGTCCACTTTTGAGTAATATTATAATCCTTCAGGTACAATGTAAGGATCTTACAGTAGTTTGTTTCTGTTGCAGCCCCCTCCCAGCCCTTGTGCTATTTTTATCAAAAGTTTACTTTACATGTTGTAAACCTTCTACATGTTTACCTGTTGTAAACACTATCATTTTGGCTTTAAACAGTCAAATACGTTTAAAATAAACAAAAAAGGAAGAAGTATTTTGGATATATCTGTGTATTTTGATCTAGTGTCATATTCCTTCTCCTGAATGACCAACATTCTCAGATGTGGGTCTATTGCTGATGAATTCTTTTAGCTTTATAATATCTGAAAAAAGAAAATATTTCATCTTTTTTTGGAATAATATTTTCTTTAGATAGAGAGCTCTGAAATAATCATTTATTTCAGTAGCTTCAATATGTTGCTATACTGTCTTCTGGCTTCCATTGTTTCTTAGAAGAAACAGACGTCCTCACCTTTATCCTCTGTCCATCTATGGTTTTTTTTTCTCTGCTTGCTTTTAAGGTTTGTTTTCTGTTTGTTTGTTTTGTCTTTTTCTTTTCTTTTCTTTTTTTAAAAAATATTTTTTTAAAAAAAACATAAAAAAATGTTTAATTTATAGCAACAGAACTCTATGCCCAAACTGGACACAACGGAGCTGCTCAACAGAAATGGCCCCAGGTGACCCGCCTGAGAGCACCTTCCCCAGTACACAGAAACCTTACTACTCAGAGGACCCCAGTGAAAATATTCATCCAAGCAATTTGAATCTTATGGTTCCCCAAATAAAAGGGATTTGCACACAATCCCCACCCCCGAAATTCCTAAATTTATTTTCCTTTCTTTCTCTCCCCTCAGAGAGTTCCCCAAAATTTAATGGGCTGCATAGCAAAGACAACTCACTGAACAGGAAACTGATGATCAAGGCAGAGTGGAGGCTGGAGGTCTGAGAGAGGAGGAGTGAGAGGGAAGGAGGACTGGGTAGGTCCCAGATTAACTGGATCCAGATTAACTGGAAGACGGAAGTGTTTGATCTATGGGCAGGTAGAAAAGGAGTTCAGGTGCAGAAGGCCCTGGTGATCACATAAAGTGGTGATGGCTGGACTCTTTCAGAGCAGGGGTGGGGGGTGTGGGATGGAGGGGATGTTGAGCTGGCAGAATTAGCAGGTCTCTAGCTTCCATGCAGGTTCATCCTTTTCTTTCTTCTTTATATGACACTACTAACACCATTCAGGAAGGATCCTCTAAGAACCCATCAGTTCCCCCAGACACTTCTCATAAGCCACCTGGGGCATATGTCCATTCCAGCTAAGCACTAGGGTGAGAATCCTGACTGTGTTTTCCTAGCAGTAACTGCTACAGGGGCACAGTGGGGAGTCACAGAATGCACACATATCTGTCTCTGGTCCAGCCATTCAGAACCAAGGCTAAGCAGCCTGTTTTTCCACTGGCACATGGGATTTTCTTGCAGTGCCCACCCCTGGGGCAGCAGAATGCCCTTGCCTTGGAAATGTGGTGAAGATGGAAGGAGCAGCAGGGGCTGGTTTCCTGGGGACAGACTGGGTCCCAACTTCCCAATCAACCCATCCACCCAACAGCTTGGGGGAAGGTTAGTACCAGCAGGATGGACCCACATGGAAATCAGAGACCTGCTAATTCTACCAGCTTGGCATCCCCTCCTGGGACAGTCCAGCCACCAGTATTTTATGCCATGAGTGGTTTTAAAGCAATTTTAAAGCAATTTTCTTCCTAATTCTTGCGCTCTAAGTTTCATGATCTTGGCTGTCTGGGTTTATGGTTTGTCATGTTTGAACATTTTCAGGTATTATTTCTTCAATTTTTTTCTTCTCTTTCCCTTCCTTTTGCAATTTCAATTAGACATATATTAGGCTGCTTGAAGTTGCCTTAACAGTATACTTTTACTCTGTTTAAAAAAAAATGTTTTCTCAGTCTTTGTTCTCTCTGTGTTTGATTTTGGATAGTTTCTATTGCTATGTTTTCAAGTTCACTAATCATTTCATTTGCAGTGTGTACATGTACCCTACTGTCTGTCCCATCTAGTGTATTTTTAATGTCAGACATTGTAGTCTTCATTTCTAGACGTTTGATTTTAGTCTTTCTCATGTATTTATGGCCCTGTTTAACAGGACACATCTTTTTTCTAACTTTTTTTTTTAAGTAGGCTTCATACCCAGCACAGAGACCAATGTGGGCTTGAATTCATGACCCTCACATCAATACCTGAGATCAAGAGTCAGGTGCTTAACCTACTGAGCCACCCAGGCACCCCTCTCTAACTTCTTGAGCCTGTGAAGTGTGTTACAGCTTTGAATGTCCATGTCTACTAATTCTATCATCTGTGTGATTTCTTTTTCTATTTCTACTGATTGATTTTTCTTCTCATTATGAGTCACATTTTACTACTTGTTGGCATGCCTGCTAACCGACTGAATACCATTATTGTAAATGTTACTTTGTCGAGTGTTGGATATTTTATATTCCTTTAAATAACCTTGAGCTTTATTTGCAATGTGATTAGTTTACTTGTAAGCACTCTGATCCTTCTGAGGCACACTTTTAAGCTTTGTAAGATGAGACGGAAGCAGCATTTAGTCTAGGACAAACTTTTCCTATGGAAGAGGTAACGCCCTTCCAAGCACCCTATTTGATGTCCCATCTACTATACTTTTTGTTTTGTTTTGTTTTTGTGGCTTTTGTTGTTGTTGTTTTCTTACCACTCTGGCTGGTGGGAACAGGTGCTATTACTGAACCTGTGTAAGTGCCGGAGATTGTTGCCTCTAATCTTTTCAGGTGGTTCTTTCACTGGCCTCAAAGAGGTTCTCCACCTGGATATAGCAGTTGTCCTCTAAAGAGGAAACCTGTGAAGATGTCTGTATCTCTTTCTCCTGGCAGCTGTCATCAGCCTGGTATATCTTCTCTGCTACCTGTTATTGCTTCTCCTTCCTCCCAACTTTGACCTTTCAAGGGAGACAGAGCCAAGTCTGACCACTGGGCCTGCTGCCTAACTGTGTTGTGGCCTAAACACTCTCCCCAAGTAGTACACCAGGGCAATTGTAGGACTTACTTTCTTTTTTTTCCCCCTTCTCTCAGGGATCGCAGTTCTGATTGGCCTTATGTCCAATGTTTTAGATTTTTCTTTCATATATTTTGTCTTTTTTTTTCTTTTGATGGGTTAGCAAGATTTTTTTTTAGGTGAAAGGTCCTTGTTACTCCAAATTCATCAGAAGTAAATATCTGCTTTTAATATCCCTCTGATATAAAGAGTAAATAGAGTTAGGTTTGAACCTAACCTCTACCACTGAATAGCTATTATTTAATCTCTCTAAGCTTCATTTCCCAATCTCCGTGAAAGCATATATAAGATTTAAATAAATAACATACATAAAGTACTTATCATGGTGCCCAACAATAAATGCTAGAAATTAGTATTTCTAAAACTGGAAGACTCTTTCGGCCTCAGAAACAAAGTTCAATATCAAACAATAAATTAATGAAAATTATTTAGGATGTTTATGAACACAATCTTTTTTTTAAGTATATGTCTTATAAATTTATCTATTACTTCTTGGTGTGACCAAAAATCTTGTGATTCAGAAAGAATGATTTTTTTGCATTGTTCTAGGTCCAGAACTTGTGGGATTTCATCAGCTATATGGAGAACAGATGCTTTAATGCTTGCTTGCCTGAGTTTTCTCACTCTTTCCTCTTTGGAAATGGTAATTACAATAATATATTAGAAATCCAGCATTATTTTTTAGACTGCTACTGGAAAGAAAGTCTATCCCCAACCCTAGACATCTATTTTCCATTCTAATTAAAATTCCCATCAGCTCTAACAGCGGCTTGCTTATGCTCTAGCTACCAACCACTTGAGGGCAAAGTTCACTTTATCAAATCTTGACAAATAGTTACAGCAAATGGAAAACACTCAGAATTCATATTTAGTAGTTTCAAAAATAATAAATTCTTCTGTCCTCAGAAGCTTTCATTTATCCAAACTAACCTGCCAGAATATTTGTCATATCTTTTAAGAAATTAATTATGGTGCTGTCTCTTTACATTTGAAAATATGCCAAGTCCTTTGTGATGAAGAAGTCTTTATTTTTGATTTAGGGAGTAATCTGTAACTCTGAGAAAGAGGAAGAATCGCTGTGCTGCTGGCAGCTAACAGCTAATTTAGAGCCTGAAAGTATTTTGGAAGAAAATCTCTTTACAGAAAAAAAAAAATGCCATCAAGATATTGACAACCAAAGCAACAAACTATTGGGGCTGGAATACCTTTGTGTCTTAGTAGATAATAGAGTACTTAGACGGGGAAATCTGTTCAAGATGTCATTCAATTGCAGAGTTCATGTTTTGAGTTTTTTAAATGCCAGTCGATGTAGAGATGTGGATGGCAGTGGTTGATGATGGTGATGATGACGATGCCTTCTTTTTTCTCTATGTGGAAACATTTGTGTGTTATTAAAACAATGGTTTGTACTCTTCCTATTAAATGCAACAACACAAGGCTCTTTGTCAATGTATCCCTTTGTAAGCAATTTATCTGTAACTTTAGCCAAATCTTCTTAAATTTCTCAGCAGTTCACCTTCTGGAAACTTGTCATGGTTATGAAATTTAACTCAAAAGATCATTAGTTGATCATTATTAATCTGTTAGAAGAATTATGATAAAATAGAGACTGAGGTATAATTATAACAGTGTCAGGGAAGGAGAATTTTTGGTAGAAGGTGAATCCTAAAGTAAACTTTAAAGCCTTACATTTAACTTTACCATAATTTAAGTAATTTAAAGATTTAGATAATTCAGAAAAAAAAATTGTTAGTGGTGTCATTACTTAAAAACAATTTTATAAAATATCTCATACAATAAAATAAAAGAGAAGCTTAAGACTATTGTGACCCTGGAAAAGATTGATCAGTATGTTGTCTATTTCTATATTTTTCTAAGATGAACATAAAATTCAAATAATTAACTCAATTGGATCAATTATAAAGATAATACTAATATATTAAGTTATATGAATTTTGTGTAAGAAGATAAGTATTTCCTATAAAATTTGGTGATACTGGTCACTATTTTTCCACTTGTATAATGTACAATGTTTTCAAGTAAAATTTAAAAATAAAGATACTCATAATTAGAAAAACATTAAAGATCTTACATTAAGAGAATATAATTTACTGGGCAATCTTAAAGATTGTGCAAACTAAATGTGTTCTTCTAAAAATTGTAAGACAAGGCTGAAATTTTTGTTATCAAAGATTAAATTAATAGTACTGTTTTCATTTGCTGAGGTTGTGTTTCATTTTAAGATACAAACCCCTTCTAATCAGAAACGATCTAACACATATACATATAAATAAATTCATATTCTTTCCTTCACTGAGCCACTGGGCAAGAGTCTTTGGGCAATAAAAAGAAACATACATGTCAATTAATATATAAAAATACAGTAAGTCTGTTGTAAAAATATAATTGGCCTTTTATAAAGTTTAGTAAAATTTTATAAAAATTTAGTAAATTTTATAATTAACTAAAATGGGCATATGTTAATAAATTATAAAATTATGTATATGTGTATATAATTTTTAACCAAAAGGCTTATAAGATTCCATTATTATTATGCACAAGTTTTGCTATGCATGTGTTAGCAGGAAGAAATATATTTTGATAATTAAATAAGCAGTCAAGTAATGAATTTTAGATATTTATCCTCTTCTGCGATATATATATTTATTTATTATAAATTATATTAATAACATATATGGGTTTATATACATAACATATATATAATAGAATATTACTCACCTATGAAGAAGGATGAGATCTTGCCATTTGCAACATGAATGGAACTACAGGGTGGTACGTTAAGTGAAATAAGCCAGACAGAGAAAGATAAATACCATATGATTTCATTTATATGCAGAATCCAAAAAACAAAACAAATAAACAAACAAAAAGCAGAAGCAGATCCGTAAATACAGAGAACCAACTGATGGTTGCCAGAGCAGGGGGATGGGTAAAATGGGTGAAGGAGAGTGGGAGAGACAGGCTTTTGGTAATGGAATGAATATGTCACAGAGATAAAAGGGACAGTAGAGGGAATACAGCCAATGATATTTTAATAGTATAATAGTATTATAATAGTGTTGTATGGAAGCAGATCGTAGCTAACTGGTGATAAGCACAGCATAATGTATAGATTTGTTGGCTCACTATGTCATACACCTGAAATTAATGTAACGTTATGTGTCTATATTTCAATTAAAAATAAATTTTAAAAACATCTTGATCACTTTCTAACTTCAATTTAGAGTATGAATTCTTAATAGATGTTGTAGGAAAATTGGTGAGAAACAGGCAACAACACAAAGATCATGGGTGCCTGGACCTGGGCACAGAAAAGGACTCAATGGGCTAGCACAGAACCGCCAAGACTTCTCTCATACAGCTGCTCTCCCAGACACCCACTGTACTTCTTCCTTAAAAGTCACATCTGGGTTTGAGGAGCCCACGGAGAAAGGCCAGCTCACTCCAATTCAGTGGTTACTCTGTGTTATGCTGAATTAATGGTCATGTTGCTGATGATTCTCATGGCAGGCAACTCAATATGAATTTCAGGTGACCATAAAATAAGGCTACAACTTGGAGGCCAGTGGGCTGAGGTTGGATGACAGAGGAGTTCTGATTCACTAACACTATGTTCTTCAGAAACTCTAAACTGGCATGCTTCCAGGTGAGGGGCCCAGTTTTTAGCATCCATAGCTTTTCTCATCCTCTCTTGTCTTCCTCTGAGATAGTTTACATATCCACATGGGCTGCTCAGTCCTGAAGACATTGGTGCTTGGGACTCCTGCAGCAAAAACATGGCTCTAATGATTCTACCGCCATTTCATCCCTTTAGCAGGCTATCACATGGCTGTCACATTGGCCACTCTACTCTTTGGATTTCATAGCCTCTAGATTCAATCACAGTCTTGCACTTGAGACTATCTCAAAAGAAAGAAAGAAAGAAAGAAAGAAAGAAAGAAAGAAAGAAAGAAAGAAAGAAAGAAAGAAAGAAAAAACGAAAAAGGTTAACAGATAGAACCTGCTGGAGGTGAACACGACTAACATCATTAAAAATATAAAGAAGGCCTAAATAAAACGTTTCTGCACAGAAAGCTCATTTAAAAAAAAAAAAACTCTATTGAGGTATAATTTAAGTACTGTAAAATTCACTCATGTTAAGTGTACAATTCAATAATTTTTAGTAAATTTACGGAGTTTGTTCACCATAACCCAAGTTCATTTTTAGGCTTAATACAATTAAATATATTAAAAGCCCCCACAGGAATTTTTTTGTTGTGGGGGGCTGGGGGTGGGGAGAAGTAGGATAGAGGCTTGAGAAAATGATTTTAAGTCTCGTTTGGGAGAACGATGTGCAAAAGTGGGCAAAAACATTTTGGAAAAGAAAAGTATCCTAAAACAAATATCCTGAAAAGAGTATCCTAGAAAATTAACAAATGCATTATAAAAGCTGTAATAATCAAGGTAACGTGGTACTGGTTTAAATATGATCAGTATAGTCATGAAAGGAATCGCAAGATGTATAACAATTTTTAATTAATAAATGTAACTTGAAAAATGTAACTCACAATTGTACCAGTAAAGGAAATTTTACTTAATAAAATAGTGTTTGTGTGTTTGATTGATTGGGAGATAATTGTTTCCCTTCTCAACTTGTATCTTTGACTTACATGTATTCCCAGTGATTTAAAGAGTTAAAAATGAAATCATATAAGGATTTTTTAAAGCATGAAAGCTATAAAAGTAATAGACTTGATAATTTGAACACTAAAAACTTCTAGATATTAAAAAAGCACAGGGAAGCAAAATTAAGTAACATAAAGTAGTAGAAAAAGTGTTTATGATAAATAGGATATATGTCTATAAGCCTAATATAGAGAAAACTATAACAAGATATAGAAACAATAGAATATTGTTATATTCTATAACAATATATAGAAAACTATAACAAGTCAACAAGAGAAATACAGACCCCAAGAGAAAAATGGGTGTCAGAGTTTGGATTTCCCAGAAAGCAACAGGGAGACAAAGTTTAGTGTTTCCCTCTCCACCACCCCCCCCCCCCCCCACCAACCCCTGTAATTCCATAGATGCTTATTTGGACATAGATGATGTCCTTGTAATCAATATCTATGGAAGTAGGAGGGGGGCGAGGAGTTAGAAGCAGGATAAGGCAGGAGAAATGGACCTTCGATATAAGCCTGACAGCTAACCCCACATTGGGAGAGAGTTGGGGGGAAAGGGTAGGGCTCTACAGCTAGAATGGTCATTCAGAATTGTCCCAAGTTGGGCCAAGGTGTCCATTCCTTTATACCTCCACACCTATCATTCAGTGAATGTGGGCCATCCTAGGAAAGGGTATGGTCTTGGGGTAGGCAGCCTCTGCAGCTGGAGAAATCCCTGGGGGGACTGTTAGCTGAGGGGTCCACTGACAGATCTCAGCTCCTGGAGCTACAATTCTTTGCTTGACCTGGGTGCTTGAGCAGCACATCTCCATGGCTACCATGGTGGGTAAATGATATGGCCAGACAGATAATCATACAAAAAAAAAAAAGAAAAGAAAAAAGAAAGGAACAAGAAACCTGTGAAACAGCATTTATTATTTTTTATTTTTTTATGTTTTATTTTTGTGTGAAACAACATTTAAATTCACCAATCAAAATCATGGTGATATATACCTTGCCTATCAAATTATTGATCATTTGCCATATTAATTAGCAAGCACTCGTGATTATTATTTGCCAGGTGCTATATTTTAGAGCTTTAAATCCGTTTTCTCATATAATTCTCCCAACACTACGCAATGGGTTATTATTTTAATGCCAATTTTACAGATGAGGAAAATGATGCACAGAAAGGTTAATAACTTGCTAAAGACTGTGTTACTGAGAGGCAGAACTGAGATCAGTGCTCTTCACCAATATCCTAATTGTCTCCCTAAAGTAATAGTTGGTAATCATCGCAGGGGCAGCAGGACTGGCTGTGGCTAGTCTACTGCTGGCAAAAGTGCACCTCAGCGCAAACTTTCCGAACAAGTTGGTAATATCGCCTTGAAAATGTTCATACCCATTTATGGCAGCATTAATTATAAGACTGAAAACAGTTTAAGCAGTCTTTGTAAAAATAAACACAATATGGTTTATCCAGATGATAAAATCATAAAAAAATGCAACTCTTAAAAATAATGTCTTAAAAATATTTGAGATTGGACAAATGCGTAACATATAATGCTTCATTTTTTTGAAAAAAAAAAAAGGCAGAAGGGCACCTGGGTGGTTCAGTCGGTTAAGCATCCTATTCTTGGTTTTGGCTCAGGTCATGATCTCATGGTTTGTGGGTTTGAGCCCTGCGTCAGGCTCTGTGCTGGTCGTATGAAGCCTGCTTGAGACTCTCTCTCTCTCTCTCTCTCTCCCTCTCTCCCCATCCCTCCCCCACTTGTGCTTTTTTCTTTGATCTTTGTCTCTCTCAAAAATAAATAAATAAACTTTAAAAAAATAAAAGATAAAAATTTTAAAAGGCAGGCAATAAGTTACTATATACAGTCTGGTCCTAAATGTGTACACATGTGCATATGCATACACACACGTGCACACACATGTATTTATAAGAAAATACGCTAAAAGTTTGCAGACAAGTCTCAACAGTAAAATTACAAGTCACTTTGACTTGTTTTTGTACTTTCCCAATTTCTACAATAAGCTTATATTGCTTTTAGAATAAGAAAAAAATCCTTTATTTTAGCTTATAAGTAACTCTTGTGATAAAATAGCAGGAATACTCACAGAAAAAAATTCAGAATATAATCGTTTTTTATTATTCAATGTTTGTTTGTTTATTTATTTATTTATTTATTTATTTTGAGAGAGAGAGAGAGTAAGAGAGAGAGAGAGAGCATGAGCAGGGGAGGGGGAGAGAGAAGGGGAGACACAGAATCTGAAGCAGGCTCCAGACTCTGAGCTGTCAACACAGAGCCAGATGCAGGGGCTCAAACTGGTGAACCTCAATATCATGACTTGAGCCAAAATCGGTCATCTACTTAAGTAGATGAAAACCAAAGCAAGTCTTGACGGACCCATGTTAATCAATAGACATCTTAACTCTGTCATTTTGAATAGCAAGAAACATGGGCCTTCTTTTGGTGAATCTCCTCCAACAAGTCATCTCAAGGAGTCTCTTTGGGCTGACCATCTGCTTGGTGACAGGTTCCATGAAACTAATGGCTGGCTTACTGATATTATCTTAGTGAGGTACCACAAATATCTTGTCCTTTGACCTCTGCTTCTCAACGATACAGAGTACTGGGTTATCCGGGTAGAGATAATATTAATTAGAATTAGAACAAAACTGAGATTTTTTTTTTTTATCTGGCAGGTTTGAGGTAAACCTAGAAACACCAACATCAACTACTCATTAGATTGCCTTTGACAAGTTTAAAATAATAATTCAATTTAGGGTCCTCAGGGATAGTTAAAGTCAGTAATGTTAGAACACCAGATGAATCTCAAATATTCACTATGGCAATGACATCTAATATCACTTAATGTGTGCACTGATACACTCTATGGATGACACCCTCTATGTGCAAACAGCCTACCAGACGCATGTCCAAGGGCACTGTGTTTCGTGTTTCCATTCTCTCTTCTTCACTTATCTTCTAGAGCAAAACGAATGCTTCAAGCTTTCAAAGGAGCTGGCACAGTGGCTGTAGCAGACAGCACGAGCTGCCTCATCAGGTATTGCAAAAGTCTGCAGGCTATGGGGAGCCCACCCTGACTCAGTGGAGAACCGGGCCATGGAGTCCTGGTAATTGCCTCCCATGTTGATTTCTCAGTGTTGCACACAAAGAGGGTCAAACTGCACATTCCTGCCAATGAGCTCTACACTGTGGGTCATAAGGATCTTGGAAACTATTCAGAATCCCAGCAACTGTTTCAATGAAGTTATAAGGATATGTCATGGCAGATATATTTATTACTTTTTGATAAACTGTATCCAGGGATGACTTCTACTTTTGAGCTGTTTTTTTGCCCCCTCTGGCATGAACTACTACATTTTCCCAAGACCAAACATCAAAATTGTCCTCTTGTCAATAATAAAAATCACCTGGTTCTAGTCACTGAATTTCATGCTGATGGATTTCAAACATCACCCTGTCTCAAGTAGCACTTTCTTTGCCTTCTTTAAACTAGAAACCAATGATGCGTATCACCCTTCATAAACTAAACTGATTTTCAAGTGGTGTGGAACATTTGGTCAGGTTCAATGCCTTGATCCAAGGGAGCCCCCCTTCTCAGGTATTTCTGAGATACACTTGAATGCAGTATCCTAGATAGAATCTTTACCAAGATTATTAAAAATGTCAATCTTGGGGCGTCTAGGTGGCTCGGTCAGTTGAGTGTCTGACTCTTGATTTCAGCTTAGGTCATGGTCCCAAGGTCATGAGATTGAGACCACCTTGGGCTCAGCGCTGGGTGTGAAGCCTGCTTAAGACTCTCTCTCTCTCTTTCTCTCTCCCCTCTCCCTCTCCCCCCTCACTCTCTTCCTCTGTCTTAAAAATAAAAGTCAATATTGATTAAACCAAGGGACACCATTGAAAGGTTTCATAGTAAATTTTATACATCACAAAATCCTACAACGCGCTCAGAAGAAAACAATTTCAGTGTTAACCCAATAATTCTGCAGTGTAAGCAGCAAAAAAAAAATCATGTCTAGACTTGCCCCAGTGTTCCTAGAAGAGGCCTCAGAGCTCCTTCCTGGTAGAGCTACTCTGAAAAAGATGAAGAGTCTGTCCTTGCCAATAAATAGCTCCGGGGAAGCTCTAATTCCAGGAATTACATTATAGCTCCCAAGGGGATAAGAAACAACTGGTTGAGGAGAGAATCTTAAAAATGCCCAGCAGCACCCTGGAGATCCGCTCATGGGCCCAGGACTTTGGAAACTGAGGTCAGCAGGGAGTCCTTAGGAAGAATCACCCACCACAAGGGCCTGGAGACATTGAGAAGCAACTCAACGGAGCATTTGAATGTTAAGGTCTTTTAATTGCAAGTTTCTGTTTCTTCCATCGTGAGAGGGTGAGGAAAAAAATCAGGAGTAAGGAAAAGGGGAACAGATAAAAGGGAGGGAAGGAAAAACCAAAGGGAGGGCACCCATTATTTGCAGGTACTACATGGGGTGCTTTGCAGTGTTGCTGCATTTAAGTCACACATCGTCCCTCCGTGGGAATTAGTATAATCTCCATGTTATGCATGAGGAAACGGAGAGTAAAAGAAACAAAGAAAGAAAGAAACTTGTCATATGTCCAACAGCTCCTAAGGGTCCTCAGGGCTGTGAATTTCTTACCATACCACACTGCCTCCCACCCACCCTACTTGTTCCGTGTGACAAGATTTGTTTTTATGACAAGAATTTGTTTGCTCTTTGCCCCCACTATTTTTACTGCATGAGTAGAACACTAATTATCCTCTGCAAGTTCTACGTGGTGAGATTAGTGCTCTAGGGAAACTGAACTGTCAGCAGTTTTTAATATTTATTTATTTTTAAGAGAGAGAAAGAAAGAAGCAGAGAGATGGGGAGACACAGAATCCGAAGCAGGCTCCAGGCTGTGAGCTGTCAGCACAGAGCTTGATGCGGGGTTCCAACCCACGGACCATGAGATCATGACCTGAACCGAAGTCAGACCCTTAACCCACTGAGCTATCCAAGTGCCCCAGCAAAGGAGTTTTTGAAGTGCGGTACAGGTTGGATTGGTCTGGTGGCTCTAAATGTCTAAACATGATTTTCAATCCCCAATGCTTGCCAAGGCATCTCTGACCTCCATCCACACAGATCCTCAGAGCTCCCTATCTTACTTAGTCTTGTCGGTGCTACATTAAGTGGCTTTTCTCCATCTTCTCTTTTAAGCTTCTAGTATAACTTCCTCACGTTCTATGTTAATATCATTCATTCGCTTTTATTAAAGGCAGGATCCATAAGCTAAACAATAAAGGAAAAGAAACAAGGTAAGGAAGAAAGGGAGGGATAGAAGGAGGAAGAAAAGAGAAAAGAAAAAAAAAGAAGTAAGAAAGAGAGATAGGGAGGAGGGAAGGAAGAAAGGGGGAGGGGAGGAGAAAGAACCTAAGAGAGAAAAGAGAAAAACAAGAAAAGAAGTTAGGGAGAAGGTGGGAGTGGGTAGAAGGAAACTCAAATGTCTCCTTAATTGTATTAGATTGTTTTCTCTACTATGGATCTGATTACTTTTTAATCATAGAACTTTTAGAAATTAAAATTTAAAGATCTAGTCCAATTCTTTACTATATATATGGAAACTTCAACAAAATCATAGAATTAATGGCAGTTTGAAGACTGCTCTTTTCATTAGCATACTTCTGTATTTTCTCCCTATTATGGCTGTATTCTCAGAAACAGATCAGCTGAATTATACATATCCAAGGTTTGTGGCACAAACATTTTGCTTAGCTCTTTAAGAATCATAAAATATATAACTTAATAAGGTTACTTAAGAAACTATGTTGTTTTATTCAGTGATATCAGTAGAAATTCTGGTGATAATAACCTCAAAGATAAATATTTCAAGCTTAATCAACAAGAGTAGCTTTTCTGTGGAAGCAAAACATTTATCCCTGGTATTTTGAGTGAACGTATAGACACAGACACGTAGAGAAGACACAGAACGTATAGAAATTGATGGAAAGTCCATTTCTCAGGATTTATTGTTGTTTAATAGGACAACTGTAGAAGACCTCCAGGATTACATTTGCTTTCCTAAATTCCAAAATGGAACCAAAAATAAGAAATACAACATATCTATATTTAAGGCAAGCAAAGTGACGTTTCATTGTATTTGAGAAATAGTTTTTACGGAAACTATTTCTAGAACTAAAATGAAGAGAAAATCGGATTTTTGCAAGATGCACGACCTTAAAATGAAAAGTAAAGGGTAGTTGTGAAGGGTGTTCCCCTGTTTCATGCTTACTTTATAATTAAGTAAGGTGAACCTCAAACAGAAGCTTTAGAACAACACACACACACACACACACACACACACACACACCTGACATAAACTACTGCATTCCATTGTCATCAAAAATGCAAAGCTTAGCTGTCCCGAGGGCAAGTAGAATGAGCTTTAGGTACTCATCTGGGCTTCAGGTTGGCATCTTGACAAGTGGGTAACCTTAAGCACACAAAACAGCTCCACAAGTAAAAACCAGTTCAAAGACGCCCTTTGCAGAAAGCCAGTTCACTATTTTGACACAAGCATTATTTAAGCTCTGGATTAGAGTCTAAATTTGTGGAAAACATTACAGAGAAATGTTTCTGCTCTCCTTTTCTGGGATTCCTTTCTTTAGGCGCCCTAATTAAATTAATTGCCTTTAAAAAAATTGTCATGATTTTGAAGCTCTACTGTTTGTCCTTCTCGCAGTGGTAAACAGCGTTACCATATTTTAAAGGATCAAGGATATTCCACCCATGTAAAGGTAATAAGGAATGTGTGAATGTTGCTTGAACCAAAAAGGTTTTACATATGTTGCTATTGTGCCCATGTTTTGCTATTTTTACCAAAAAGGTTATACATATGTTGCTATTTTTGGGAAAAGATTTGTATGTCTCCAACTGAAGTCATAGAAACACATGAAGAGGGCATTTGTTGGGCTATTGAAACAGGAGACTGTCTTTCATCACTCTGAATTCCTTTTTTGTTCAATTTTCTTCCTGCTTAGTATGTACCTTTATATTCCGTTTGAAATATGAGTCTGTTTTATCATTTCTCCACCATTTTCTAACTTCCTGAATTTACCTTAAAAGTTATTGCAAGATTGGGATGCTTTTATTATTCAAGATACTTCATTTGCATGTACATATTTAGTTAAAATATAGATAGATAGATAGATACAGATATAGATAGAGAGATAGATAGATATAGATTAGATATAGATATGAAGTTTTTTGATTTTCTTTTGTTTTTAATTTTTTTTAATCTTTAGTTATTTTTGAGAGAGAGAGACAGAGTGAGAGCAGGGGAGGGGCGGAGAGAGAGGGAGACACAGAATCTGAAGCAGGTTCCAGGCTCTGAGCTGTCAGCAGCCCCAACATGGGGCTCGAACTCACAAACTGTGAGACCATGACCTGAGCTGAATTCGGACGTTTAACCGACTGAGCCGCCCAGGTGCCCCAAGTTTTTTAATTTTCTAATATGACAAGCTGATACATAATAAAGAGACCGATGTTAACTGCAGCTGCCCATTTTTTGGTTTCAGGCATTTTTGTATTATTTGTTCATCTAGTAGCCATGCTTCTGTTTTGAGTTCCTGTTAATTTACCTATCATATTCTCTCTCAAGGGGGGACTGAGAGGTGGTTTTTCTGAAGAAAGCATTATATTTGGGGGATAGTGGTAACTTTGTGAGAGGCCATCCTTGATTGCCCACCAAGTAATTCTGGATTAGACAAAAACTGATTGATATTTGATATACTCAAGTTAGTTAATGTGATTTCACATTTCTTGATATCAAACATTTATTTTGAAACACCATTTCTGTTTTAGGCTACATATTCAGTTTAACATTGGTCCGGGTAAAAAGACCCTCAGAAAACAGAGTAGAAAAGTAGTTACCAGGATCTGGGGGAGTGGGGGAAATAGGGAGAAGTTGGTCAAAGGGCTACAAACATTCAGTTATAGGATGAAATTGTGAGGCCCTAACGCCTAACATGGGAACTATAGTTGACACTATATAGCTGACACCATCAACATTGCCTGGGAACTTAGAAATGTAATTCTTCGGGGGCGCCTGGATGGCTCAGTCATCAAGCATCTGACTGGCTTAGGTCATGATCTCAAGGTTCATGAGTTTGAGTTCCACATTGGGTGAGAGTGAGCCCCGCTTCAGGTGAGCCCTGCTTTTCTCTCTCCCTTTCTCTCTCTCTTTCTTTCTCTGCCCCTTGCTCACTTGCACCCTCTCTCTTTCTCTCAAGAGAGAAAAAAAAGAAAAAAAATGTAACTTTTCAGGACCTACTTCACACCTAAGGAATCAAAGTCTGGGCTTAGTTCACTACAGGGTATGTTTTATAAACCTTCCAAATGCTTCTGGTGGCTGCTACTGTTTTAGGAATACTGCTCTACGTAGAAATGTGTATTTCTGTGCCTAAAAAGGATTGTTTTACAAATAAATCAGTGTGAAAACGAGAATGTGTGTTCTAAAAGAATTAGGAATGTCTGCGTGAGTCTCCTCATTTTCGTCTGCAGGCTTTTTTCAAACAGAAAAGAAAAAATGGGTATTATTTAACTTCTACTGTGCTTTGTTTTAGTTGTGGTATGCTAGTTCAAGTCTTGGGGGACAAACCTGGAACATGATTATACAATAAAAACACTTTATATGAGTGTTTCCAAAATCCATTCCAACCTATTGTCCATGTATGGTGACATATGGTGACGAATGTTGACACAGCACAGTCACGTATTAGGTACCTTGTATAAACTCTAAATTTACCGGCATTGTCTGGAGCAATGAAAGATACTTCAGCCCAGAAGTGGTGTTGTAGAGTTTACGACTTAAAATTTAGCACTAGTTTTCTATTTTCCCTAATGTTAATTGCAAGCCCACATGCCTTGATTTTCCCCCTAACAATAGGAAAAGCTTTAGAAGACCAAACTGTTAACTTTATATCATTTATTATGAATGAACTTCTTTGAAAAAAGATTGTGTGTGAAAAATCATGGGTTGCCGCATAACATACCACCCTAAAACTTTTTGGTTTAAAGCAAAAACAAGCCTTCATTTTGCTCACAAACCAGCAACATGAGCAGTGTTCAGAAGGATGTCTTACCCCAGGGAGTGACAGCTGGGACAGCTGGACTGAGCTGGAGCGTGCGTTCCCAAGGTGGCTCACTCACATGGCTGGCAAACTGGTATTGGCTGTCAATCTGTCCAGCCAGGGACCTCAATTCCTTGTCACACAAGACGTTTCACAGAGCTGCTTGGGCTTCCACACAACATGGCAACTGATGTCCAAGAACAAGTATTCTAAGAGACGAGAAGTAAAACTACCAATCTACTAAAATCTTGACCAGAAAAACCATACAACTTCACTTCTTCTGGTAGATAGCACTGACTTACCTAGGCCCCAGTGGAAGGAACACAGAACCCCACTTCGTGATGAGACAAGCCTCAAAGAATTTGTGGCCATCTTGAATGTGTCACAAATGGTCTATTCACTTACACAGAGTATAGATTTTGAGATAATGATATTTCGAGTCTTCTTTGGGTACATGTTTTTCTTCCTAAGATTTTCCTATTTTGGGGCACCTGAGGGGGGTTCAGTCAGTTGAGTGTCCAATTCTTGATTTCCGCTCAGGTCATGATCTCGTAGGTTCATGAGTTCAAGCCCAACTTCAGGTTCTGCACTGACAGCGTGGAGCCTGCTTGGGATTCTCTCTCTGCCCCTCCCATGCTCATGCTCTCTTTCAAAAGTAAATAAATAAACATTAAAAAGTTAATAAAATTAAAAGTGTTCTTAATTTGGAAGTTAAATCGAAAACAAAAGAAAAAAAGAAAGAAAAACTAAATATACTCACAAATAAAAAAAAAATACAGTGAGGAATCTGAATACCAACATCATGCAACTAAAACTATGTCTGTAATTGAGCAAACAGCAACAAATTTTCAATGGGTCATGTGGTAAGCCTATTCCCATAAGGCCAAAATAAATACAACATATCATGAGGCAAAACAACCAAATTCTTAGCATTCTTTTGTCATGGTGGAAATGCATAGATGTCTAAATACATCTAGAGTAAACTTAAAATATAAGATTAAATGTGTTCAACTATCAACACAGAAATACCTATATGCCTATGTTTCCTCAATAATAAGTTTCTTTTATTTGATTAATTTGTTTTAATTTGTTTTCATTTTTGTTTTTCATATTGAATTATCCAGAAAATTTTCCCTCAAGTCTCTATGCAAACTGGCCTTTAGGGTACAAACTAATTCAGGAAAACATTTTAGATGAACTTTGTGCCAGATATAAAGGAAGAAAAGGACAGTAAAAATTGTAATTTGAAGGAGTGATTCCTTCCTAACTTAGAAGAGATAAAAATGTATATTAATATTAGCAATATTTGAGGTAGAAATTAGAAGACATAAAAATGTATTAATATGGAAAATATTTGAGGTAAAAATATATCATCCTTTGTTGCCGTGTGCTTGCATTTAACTATGTAGACCAGCTAAGAAATAACATTCTTACATCACAGGCAAAAGTTTACATCCTAAACAATAAGGTGGGTGTTCTGGTTTGTTTTGTCACTGATTTTCAAATCCATTGGTAATGTTTTGACCTAAAGTTCAGCTTGACAGCCAGTTGGCAAAACATTTTTTAAATTTCACAAACACACAGAATCTAAGGGAAACCAATCACTTCAAGCAGTAAGTTAATGGTAAAGAATATTTTACAAGTGACATTTCAAAGATATACATTATTTTAACTATTATATTGTTGAAGTAATTAATTTGTAGTAAAAAAGTTGGTCCGAATCACTGCACATATGTCTCAGATGCAATCAGCTACCTCCCTCTTCTGGCCAAAGGTGGAGAGAGGTTTAATTTTTACTGTTGAATCCGAGCAGGATTATCTTCACAATCAGCTCTAAAATCAGGTCTTACACAATGAAAATTTACTCTACTTCCCATCAGCAAGATAAAAATGTGATTTGCCTCAGAAATCATAGGTTAAAATATCGAGAAATTATTTGATAGAAGAGGCCACTGAGCTTTTCATTTGTAAGAATTTTTGTGGTGGGTAAGTGATTTAAGTGTGTTTGCCCAACAGCCTTTAGAATAAGAAACGATGGGTTTCAGTGCTTTGAGGTCACTTGGGGTTAATATATTTTGATTGTCAACTAAAATTATTCATAGATAGTGGAATGAGCATTGGTGGTTCTTACAGGGAAGAATGAGAAATTATAAAGATAAACTCCAGAGATTTCTACCATAGATTCAAGAATGAAACGCAATTTCTCTTCATGATCTTGCTAAGCCTTGCAAGTGTTATGAAGGGCAACTACAAGATTAAATTGTCAGATTTATAAATTCAAAACTACTTCCCTTAATTGGGATAATTTAAATAATTTAAATTTCCCTGTAGGTCCTTCGGTTTTGGACACACACAAAACTATAAATTACAGAAAATTTTAAGAGACAATAAACTGTCACAAAAAGGCTTTGACTAATTTATGTCATTATAAATCTGTATGCATAAGAACCATATTTATAGAAAAATACCACTCCATATTTCTTTCAAAGGAATAAAGCCTAGAATAATAAATTATATTAAAATTAAGATTCGTAGACATATATGTTTTGAAATATTGATGAGAAATATAAAGCAACACAAGGCACAGAACTTACCAATTAGAGAATATATGAATGCAAGTAGTAACTGATATTCAAATCCTGCTATCTCGTCTTTAGGTTCTAAAAATTAAATTTAAAAGCTCTCAGTCAGCATGAATAAATGAATTATTAAAAACGAACAAAGATGAACTTGCACTGGTATTCAAGGAATAATGATAAGGAATTAAATACATCCAAGTTGCCTTCCTCACATGTTATAAATATAAACACTCAGTATTTGAAAATATTCCTAATTACAAGAGATTTCTCAGTTCCTCTGATGACCCAAAACAAAATAAGTTGTCAAGAGGATTCTATGCAATTAAAAAATAGGTAACCTTTTATTTTCCTTAATTGCACCAACTACAATTAAGAAAAGGCATCATGAAAAAATCATCATTATCACTGCATAAGTCTATAGTGACTAGGAGATAAATGGTGTTCCGGAGTTATGGAAGGCACAACTTGCCTTACGGTATGCAGAAGCCCCGTTCCAACCACTCCCACATCCCAAAATGCATTAGTAGGTCCTTTATGCAGAACTCGCAAAGTAGTAGTTGGAAAGCTAGACATAAAAGTCTAAAACACTCACTTCAAGAAGTTGGGCTCAATTTGAACTGAGACAGAGATTCTCTAGGAGAGAATTGCGCTGTGCCCTTGCCCAAAGCGGAGACATTAAGTGTGTTGTCCCTCATCCCCAGCCAGAAAAACAGCCCATCCATCAGTAGGGCCATTTGGAGATTAGGAGGCACAGAGGGCTGGTGTCTGATTTAAGCTCAGGAAATCTAAAGAGTGAGACCCAATGACTGGTTACCTACCCTGATGGTGAACAATAGGAACATTTTTCCATTGGTAATGGCCTAGTCTCCCGGAACACATCTGGACAAAGAATGTATGAAGTTTTCCCCATGAACCATATGAGGTCTACTCAAGAAACAGAGCCAGGCTGAGGGTGTCTTAGATCTTGCCTATGTAAATCCTCCTGGAGCAGAGAGCATAGCAGAAAGAACTTGGAGGTTGACACTGCTAATAAAATGAAATCTTATCAGGTTCCCCAAAAACACCCAGAAAAAAAGGTAGCCAATTTCTGTGGTTACTAGATCAGGAGATGACCTTGTGCAGACAGATGAATTTGTAGGGAAATATACTCAGTCTTGTAGACTAGAGCTTTCCAGTGATTCAGGGGATGAAGGAGGGTCTCTCACACAAAAGTCCCATAAGAAAGAGGATTCCTTTAGGCCCAAGAGGTCACTAAAGAAACAGGGGGAAGAGCATTAACTTTGAATAAGCTAGAACATCTGGATTTTACCACCGAACATATTAAAAATTGAATCAAGACTTTTTACAAAACTAGAATCGTGTTATATTAAGGGAACATGTCTTGATTGTTTTTCTCCAGTGATTTAACAACAACAACAACAACAACAACAAAAATCCCATCTATTTCTAGCTCATAGTTGGATATAGGTCATGTGATAATGACCAGTTTGCCTTTAATGGTGACTGAGGGATCCAAACTCATTCCATCATGTAGCTCCATCACCTTTGGAGAACTTTGCTTCTAGCCATGCAGCTGAGGAACAAAATAGCATGGAGAGTGGGTTGGTTTATTACTCAGGGTTCTCCAGAGAAACAGAACCAATTGTATATACATATATATACATATATATAAATACAAAGAGAGAGAGAGAGATTTACTTTAAGGAACTGACCAACACAATAACTGGGGCTGACATGTTCAAAATCTTCAGGATAGGAAAGGAAACAACTTTAAAGCGTTCTTATTAGACTCAAAATATGGTTCGTGGACCAGCAACATTAATAATCTATTAGAAATGCAGGGAAAAGTGGGCAGCAACATGAAAAAGAATGAAACTGGACCGCTTTCTTATACCATACCCAAAAATAAATTCAAAGTGGATTAAAGACCTAAATGTGAGACAGGAATCCATTAAAATCCTAGAGGAGAAATAGGCAGTAATCTCTGACATTGGCTGTAGCAACTTCTTTCTGAATATGTCTCCAGAGGCAAGGGAAACAAAAGCAAAAATAAACTATTAGGACTTCATCGAAATAGAAAGCTTTTCTGCACAGCAAAGGAAACAATCAACAAAACTAAAAAGGCAACCTACAGAATAGGAGAAGATGTATGCAAATTACATATCTGGCTAACAGACTCATAAAAAGATGCACAACGTCACACATCATCAGGGGAATACAAATCAAAACCTACAGTGAGATATCACCCCACACCTTCCAGAAAGGCTAAAATCAACAACACAAAACAGCAGGTTTTGGCAAGGATGTGGAGAAAGGGGAACCCTCTTGCACTGTTGGTGGGGATGTAAACTTGTGGAAACTCTGGAGAACAGTATGGGGGTTTCTCAAAAAGTTAAAAATAGAACTACCCTAAGATCCAGCAATTGCACTACGATTATGGAAAGAGTGTAAGCATCCATCAATTAATGATGAATGGATAAAGAAGAGGTGCCATATATATATACATATATATATATATACACACACATATATATATATGTACACATATACATATATATGTGTGTGTATATATATATATACACATATATATACCTCCATACACACACAATGAAATATTACTCAGCCATAAAAAAGAATGAGATCTTTCCATTTGCAATGAAATGGATGTAACTAGAGAGTACTATGCTAAGCAAAGTAAGTCTGTCAGAGAAAGACAAATACTGTATGATTTCACTCATATGTGGAATTTAAGAAACAACAAAAAAAATGAGTCTAATGAAAAAAAAGAGAGAGAGGTGAACCAAAAAACAGACTTAACTATAGAGAACAAACTGGCGGCTACTAAAGAGGAGGTGGCTGAGTGGATGGATTAAATAGGTGGTGGGGATTAAGGAGCGCAGGTGTTGTGATGAGCATCAGGTGTCGTATGAACGTGTTGAATCACTAAATTGTACACCTGAAACCAATATTACACTGCATGTTGACTAACTGGAATTTAAACAAAAACTTAAAAAATAAAAAAGGAAATGTAGACTACTCCAGATCTACTACATCTCAATCTTCACTTTAACAAAATTCCCTTAAGTAATCTACATGCACATTAAAGTTTAAAAATGCCATCATTCTAAAAATACTGATTCAAAGGGACACATGCTCCCCATTATCAACAATAACCAAATTATGGAAAGAGCCCAAATGTCCTTTGACTGATGAATGGATAAAGAGGTGGCATATATAGAGAGACACATATATACATATAAATATACACACATATGTATATGTATATATACATACACACACACACACACATATGTGTGAGGAGAAGGCAGAGTCTGTGTCTCCCTCTTTCTCTCTGTCCCTCCCCTGCTTGCACTCTGTCTCTCTCTCTCTCAAAAATAAATAAACATTAAAAACAAATTAAAAGCAAGTTGCCCAGATGAAACATTTTGTAAGACTGGTATACAGATAAAGGAAATTGAAAAACCATTATTCAAATGTCTATTCGTTTCTAGGCATTTTGCTGTAAAAAGGGAGAGAAGCTGGATACAAGTACTAACTTACTGGACCTCTTCATGATTAATAATGTTCCCCAACAATACGTGTTTCTCAGTGGGGATGCTTTTGGCATTTGGGGAAAGAACTGGAGCTTACTGTGAGGGAATGGCCCACACACTGCAGGATTTTAACATCCCTGGCACCCACTAACTAAATGTCAGCAGTAACCCCTTCTGTCACTATGACAATACCCCCACATACCTACAGATATAAGGCGTAACATCCTTATTGGAAATCCACTGAGTTTGTTTTTCCAGAGCAAAAGCAAGACAATTTCAAATTCAAAATTGGACAAACTTCTACAGATTTGATTTTAGTCATTTTACGTTTTTTTTTTTCACATTAAGTTTTTAATGCATTTTATTTTGGGGTAAGGTATTAAATAGAATTGGAAAATTGTATTTTCCTTATGGCTTCTTCCAGCACCATTTTGAAGAAATACCTTTTCTTCAGTGACCAAAAAATCCATTTCGTTCACAAGGTAAATTATTTGCCATGTTTAGATTTGTCTATGCATTTCTTTCCTATTTTACATGTCTTGTCTATCCCTGCACAATCTTACTGTTTAAACTATTAGAACCCTAGAATGCTTAATTTCTAGTAAGCCAATGACTGCCTTAACAACCCTAAATCACAATTATCTTTGCTATCCTTGCTTGTTGGTTCTTCCTGTGACTTTAAAAATAGCATTGCCAAGTCTGGGGGAAAAAAAATCTCATTAAAATTTGATTAAAATAGAGGTGTCTGGGTGGCTCAGTCGGTTGGGCGTCCAACTTTGGCTCAGGTCACGATTTCACGGATCGCGGTTGTGGATTCGGGCCCTGTGTCGGTCTCTGTGCTGACAGCTCAGAGCCTGGAGCCTGCTTTGGATTCTGTGTCTCCCTCTCTCTCTGCCCCTCCCCCGTTGGCACTCTGTCTCTCTTTGTCTCTCTGTGTCTCAAAAATAAACATTAATATTTTTTAATTTTGATGAAAATACAGGATATTTATAAGCTAATTTGGAAAAAGTATAATCTTTACAATAATAGGTCTTTCCTATCAGCAATATGGTATATTTCCACATCGAAGACTCTCCTTTTAACTCCTTCAGTGAAGTTTAAAATGTTTCCCATACAGTTTCTATATATATTTGCTGGCTAACACCCAGTTTATTTATTTTTTTATTTTTTTTAACATTTTTATTTATTTATTTTTTTTTTTAAATTTTTTTTTTCAACGTTTTTTATTTATTTTTGGGACAGAGAGAGACAGAGCATGAACGGGGGAGGGGCAGAGAGAGAGGGAGACACAGAATCGGAAACAGGCTCCAGGCTCCGAGCCATCAGCCCAGAGCCTGACGCGGGGCTCGAACTCACGGACCGCGAGATCGTGACCTGGCTGAAGTCGGACGCCCAACCGACTGCGCCACCCAGGCGCCCCACATTTTTATTTATTTTTGAGACAGAGAGAGACAGCGCATGAACGGGAGAGGGTCAGAGAGAGAGGGAGACACAGAATCTGAAACAGGCTCCAGGCTCTGAGCTGTCAGCACAGAGCCCCACGCGGGGCTCGAAGTCACGGACCGCGAGATCATGACCTGAGCCGAAGTCGGACGCTTAACTGACTGAGCCACCCAGGCGCCCCTAACACCCAGTTTATGTTTGGTATTGAATTAAGATTTTTTATCATGTTTTCAAACTAATGATTTCTAATTAGTTAGTGTTTACACATTTACACATAACGAATATATTATACCGGTATAATAGCTTATAGAAATTTTCAGATAGCAATGCATATTATTGGTCAATGATAACTTTCTCTCCTTTCTTTTGATCATCATGTTTCTTTCTTTTTAAGATAAAATAATATTTGTGGGAATGCAAGCTGGTGCAACCACTCTGGAAAGCAGTATGGAGGTTCCTCAAAAAACTAAAAATAGAACTACCCTACGACCCAGCAAATGCACTACTAGGCATTTATCTAAGAGATACAGGTGTGCTGTTTCAAAGAGACACATGCACCCCATGTTTATAGCAGCACTATCAACAATAGCCAAAGTATGGAAAGAGTCCAAATGTCCATCGATGGATGAACAGATAAAGAAGATGTGGTATATATATATACAATGGAGTATTACTCAGCAATCAAAAAGAATGAAATCTTGCCATTTGCAGCTACGTGGATGGAACTGGAGGGTATTATGCTAAGCGAAATTAGTCAGAGAAAGACAAAAATCATATGACTTCACTCATATGAGGACTTTAAGAGACAAAACAGATGAACATAAGGGAAGGGAAACAAAAATAATATAAAAACAGGGAGGGGGACAAAACAGAAGAGACTCATAAATATGGAGAACAAACTGAGGGTTGCTGGAGGGGTTGTGGGAGGGGGGAGGGGCTAAGTGGATAGGGGCTTTAAGGAATCTACTCCTGAAATCATTGCTTCACTATATGCTAACTAATTTGGATGTAAATTTAAAAAAATTAAAAATAAAATTAAAAAAATAAAGAAAGAATAAAAACAATGTAAAACAAGGGACCAGCAATAGAAGAAGGAATTAGGATGAGAAGGAACACAGATTGCTCTACTGGGTACCACCAAACCCAGTAATGAAGGGACTGTGCTCATCTTGGGAAATCTTCTTCCAGGGAGCTTCAGTAGTTCTGTTATTTTGGGTAACTAATTTTCTATAAAATTTAGTGAGTATGACCTCACCAAGAAACACAAAACCAGAAATGAAAACTCAATCCACATCTTTTACTGCAAATAACTAAGTCAAAGAAGGAAGCATATTGAGATTTCAAAATGAGATTCCAAATTGGCAAAATTGTACTTTATCTCATAACCAGATGATATAGACTTGTAAAGGCATGTGCTGCATAATTTTTTACTTACTCCATTAAGACCAACATTTCATACAAATGATAATATTTATTCAACCATTCTGTCTTTATGCCAATATCATTTTTAAAAAGTCGATCTGAGGTTGAAGTAAAAAAAAATAGATATTAATGAAAAAATGAATGTCAATTATATTCAGATACATTTGAAAAATTAATACATTAATTTATACTGTGCTTATAACTGAAATTATTTTGCTTTCATTATTTTATACAGTTTTCATAAACATGTTTGTGCAATTCACAGAAAAAATAAATAAATAAAATACTCAGAAGATTGTACACTCCATGTTAACTAACCAGAATCTAAATAAAAACTTGAAACGAAAAATAAACAAAAAAACAAAAAAAATTTAAAAATTTTTGAAAGAAAAAATAAATAAAATAAAATAAAATACTCAGAACACAGAGGTGGGAATGGAAGGAGGAAAAACTAAATAAAAGTGGTCAAAAGATACAAACTCCTAATTATAATATACGTAAATACCAGGGATGTAATGTACAATCTGATGACTGTAGTTAATACTGCTGTATGGTATATTTGAAAGTTTTTAAGAGAGTAGAACCTAAAAATTCTTGTCATTAAGAAAAAAATCTTTTTAAATATTTTTCTTTCTTTTTCTATCTATATGATGAGTATTAATTAAACTTATTGTGGGAATCATTTCATAATATGTGTAAGTCAAATCATTATGCTATACATCTTAAACTCATATAGTGCTATGTCAATTATATCTCAATAAACTATATAAAAAGAAAAAAGAAAAGAATATTTGTAAATATAAGCATCATTTTCTTGTTTCTGACTGTAATAGAAATGCCATTAACTATAATGGTGACTATTACTGGTTTGGGACATACTTTATAATATTAAGGAAGAATCTATATAATTTATTAGGAGTTTTTGTGAACAAATAGCTGTTCATGTTTTACCTATTGATGGGATGAATTATATAAACAGACTACCAAATATTTAACCACCCATGAATTCCAGGAATAAATCCTCAGTCACAACATATTATTGTTAACTGTTATATTTTTATTGCGTTTTTATCTCTATGCATAAATAAATTTGGCCTACATATTTTTTTCTTTGAGTAATTTTTGTCAGGTAACAAGATTGTGCCATCTTTGTAACACAAACAGAGATGTTTTCTATTTTTTATATCCTTAGGAACATTTTAAAAACTAATGGATTTAATGTGTCCTTAAGGAATTAAAAAAACAGGTTGCTTATGCAATCACCTCGGCTTGATGTCTTTTTTAATGTACTTGTTTAAATTTAAAAAATCTTAAAATCTTATTAATCATTCAAAAGGTTCCTCTTTTTTCCTTGAATCAAGAAATTATATATTTACATTTGTATTTATTTCCTTGACAATCACCCAATTTATTAAAATATTGTACTAGTACACATTAAAGCTTTTACACCTCTCCATACGATAAACTGCTGGTTACCTATCAATATCCATTGCTTCCTCTCCTTTATTATATTTTGTTAGACGTAGCCTTGTACTCAGCTAAAAATGCTTAATCTCCCAGTCTCCTTTGCGATTAGGATTAGCATTGCCACGCATTTCTGGTCAATGAAAAGCCAATGGAGAGTTCTCCCTTTCCAAATCAAAACATACAACCTCATAAAGATAAAGCTTTTAACTTTCTCCCTCCTTCCTGCCTGGACTGCCGATACAATGCCCAGATGTGCACCCACAAACTTGTGACCATGAGGGTGATAGCCACAGAGAAAGAATAGCAAAAAAGGAAGTTATAAGAAGTCCCAGTGCTTTGTTCCTTTCAGTTTTATTAAGACATGATTGACATACAGCACTGTGTAAGTTTAGGGCATACAGCATAATGACTTTACTCACATATATAGGAAAAGAACCATCACAGTAAGTTTGGTTAACATCCATCATCTCCTATACATACAAAAAGGTAAAAAGCAAGAGAAAAACGTATTTTTTCCTTGTGATGAGAACTTTTAGGATCTACTCTCTTAGTAACTTTTAATGTACCATACAGCAGTGTTAACTATAATTTTCTGTTGTACATGACATCCCCAGCGCTTATTTATCTTATAAAGCGAAGTTTGTACCTTATGACCACCTTCATCCAATTACTCCATGCCCCACCTCCTGCCTCTGGTAGCCATAAACTTGGTCTCTTTTTTTATAAGTGAGATCATGCAGTATTTGTCTTTCTCTGTCTCAGTTCACTTAGCATAATGCTCTCAAGGTCAATCCATGTTGTCGCAAATGTTAGAATTTCCTTCTTTTTTATGCATGTGGTAGGCCATGCAGTTCTCGTGTTTGATGTAGTCGTGAGCTGACTTTACAGCTCTGGACTTCTTCTTTCTAGGGCTCTTGTTGCATGGGGAAAATATAATTCTTACTTATTCTATAGAAGACATGATTATTTGCATCAAATACAATTCTAAATGATGTACTCTCTACCGGTAGCTCAGAACTGACTTTTATAAAGTGTATACAAAATGCCCCTTATTGCCCCCATATCAGCACTTTATATGTTTATCATGTAAAATCTCCACAACTGTCCTATGAAGTAGATGTTAATATTCTCCTAACTTTATGACAGAAGGAACAGATAGCTAATAGCTCACAGTGATAAAATTTAAAGGCAGCAAATGTAACTTCAAATCCCAAACTCAACAATTCTGTATATAAAGCTGTCAGCACAATATCTGGTCCATATAAGTGTTCAATGAGTGGGTGAAGTTGTTGATATTAATATACTGTAATCATGTTATCATTAGATTTACAACAACAGAGATTTCCGTCTTTTGGTATCCCTATCAGTCTTGCTAGAGGTTCATCTATTAATTGGACATTTTCAGAAAATAGCTTTTGGAATATTTTTATCAGTTCAACTCTGTTGCTATTTTATAATTCATTAATTTTTGCTCCCACATTTTTAATCCCTGCTATTCCTTTAAGTTATTTTTGTATTTTTATATGGTTTCAAATTTATTTACTCAATTTTAAGGATATTTTATAATGAAGCTAGTAAGGGCAATACACTTTCTTTTTTGCTTTTAATTTTTTTTTAATGTTTATTTATTTTTGAGAAAGAGACAGAGTGTGAGTGGGAGAGGGGAAAAGAGAGACTGAGGCATAGAATCTGAAGCAGGCTCCAGACTCTTGAGCTGTCAGCACAGAGCCCAACATGGGGCCCAAACTCATGGACCATGAGATCATGACCTGAGCCAAAGTCAGAAGCTTAATCGACTGAGACACCCAGCAGCCCCATTTTCTTCTAAAGTATGTTTTGGATATCATATATATCCAATGATGTATTCAATTCTCTTTTTTTTTTCTTTTTGACTTAATAATGATTAGGAGAAACCAAGTAAAGCTGATCTTTTTGATGATCAAATTGTAGTTTTCGTTGGAATTAAATCTTGGTTACTAATTTTCGTTTTAACTAGATTATGAAAAAAAATGTTTATTCTTTGGGGAATTTATTAAGATATTTCTTTCTGGCCTCACAAATTATCAATTTTTATGAAAGCCCAAATGATGTAGAGAGAGGCCCATTTCCTTTTGTCAGTTACAAAGTTCCACACATATCTATTAAATTAACCTTACCAATAGTATTCCCTTGATCCTCTATGTATTTACTTGATCACATAAAGTGGGAAAGACAGTCAAAATCTCTGACTAAAGTGTTTCCATCATTTCTTCCTTGCATTTTGATAATTTTACTTTGTATGTTTTGAGAATAGATTATTCAGCACATAAAGATTAATGTTATAGTTATCATTGTGTATTGTGCGCTTTTGCAATATAAAGGGGTTCTCTTTATTCTGTGTGATTATTTTAGCCTTTGTCTGATTTTAATGGACCTTTTCTTGTCCCACAAATAAGCTCTGTACCCCTTAGGAATCACTCCCCACTTCCCGGTCTCCCCATCCCCTAGAAATCATAATATATCTTCTGTCCCTATGAGTTTGTTTATTCTGAACATTTCATACAAATAAAATCATACAATAGGTGGCCCTTGCTCCCGGCTTCTTTCACTAAGCATAATGCTCATTTTAATATTTCAAGCAGTCCTGATTTCTTTTTTGTTCATTTCTTTTCATTTGCCTGATTCGATTTGAGTCCTTTGTTTTTAATGCATTCATTTTTGTTCTTATAAATATTATGTTTCTTCTTACTTTGGTCCTCTTGTTCTGTGTTTTCTGTTTTTAAGCATCTTTTGCTATTTGTTTGCTTTTTTCTTTTCTACACAGACAGCGTTTGTCTTCTTTTTGGTCCACTTCTTTCCAAAGGTGTTTTTCTTATTTTTAATTCAATTAGTGATTGTTCAGAATATCTTAATTTCTATTTATCTAATTGTCAGAATGACCTATTTAAGTCTTCTTATTTGAGAAATCTTCCCTCCACCAGTTTCAGTCTTTATAAATATTATGTCAGATTTTAAGTCCGGGTTTTCATTACGTTATAGGCATACTTCAGAGATACTGCACCTTTGGTTCCAGACCATCACAATAAAGTTAATAATCCAATAAAGCAAGTCAAGTGAACTTTTTGGTTTCCCAGTGCATATAAATGTTTACACTCTACAGAAGTCTACTAAGTGTGCAAAGAGTGTTGCCTAAAAAAAAAAAATACATAACTTATTTTAAAAATACTTTATTGTTACAAAACGCTAACCATCATCTGAGCTTTCAGTGCATAATAATTGATCACCAGATCACCATAACAGATATAATAATAATGAAAAGGTTGGAAATGTTGCAAGAATTACCAAAATGTGGCACAAAGACCTAACGTGGCACAAAGACAGATAGAATTGTCAATGCGCGCAGGCTACAAGCTTTTAATTTGTTTTTAAAAACCCAGTCTCAGGGCGTCTGGATGGCTCAGTCGGTTGAGCAACCAACTTCAGCTCAGGTCTTGATCTCACGGTTCGTGAGTTCGGGCCCGCGTCAGGCTCTGTGCTGACAGCTCCGGGCCTGGATCCTGCTTCCAATTCTGTGTCTCCCTCTCTCTCTGTCGCTCCCCCACATGCGCTCTGCCTCTCAAAAATAAAGAAAACTAATTTTTAAAAAATTAAATAAATAAATAAATAAATAAATAAATAAATAAATAAAAACCCAGTCTCTGTGAAGTAAAATAAACGGAAGCACAACAAAATGAGATATGCCTGTATCACTGTTGAATTTTTCATCGATCTTTCAGGAGCAGGTTTTTACATCTTACGCTAGATTACATTTTTGGGTTTTTTTTACAATCTTACATTATCCAAAATTGCTCCGAGATATGGTGTGTGTTCACATCATGATCACTCTCCTGATGAATTTTCACCAACTGCACTTGGTAAGAATACATCTTCAAAGTCATAAATTACCTTGCCATTTGAAAATATGTGTGGGCCTTTCTGCCTCAGCATTGGGTACGTTTTCTCCTAACTTTTTATAGCATGGCAGAGGAATTTGAGTCAGATTGGTCTGAGCTGATTGTCTTAAAATATTCATTTTTTATTAAGATATAATTAACATACCACAAAATTGCACCATTTCAAGTAATAAGTCAGTAGTTTTTAGCGTAGTCACAAGGTTGTACAACCCTCACTACTGTCTAATCCCAAAGCCTTTTCATTGTCCCGAAGATAAACGCTGTACCCATTAGGAATCTTTCCCTTCTTCCTCCTTCTCCTCATCCCCTGGAAATCATAATATATCTTCTGTCTCTATGAATTTGTTTTTTCTGAACACTTCATATAAATAAAATCGTGCAATAGGTGGCCCTTGTGCCTGGCTTCTTTCTTTTCTTTCTTTCTTTTTTTTAATGTTTATTTTTGAGAGAGAGACAGAACTTGATGGGGGAGAGGCAGAGAGAGAGAGAGGGAGACACAGAATCTGAAGCAGGCTCCAGACTCCGAGCTGTCAGCACTTAGCCTGATGCACAGCTCAATCCCACCAACCGCGAGATCATGACCTGAACCAAAGTCGGATGCTCAACCGACAGAGTCACCTGGGTGGCCCCCCTTTTTTTTATTTCTTTTACTGTGGCTTCTTTCACTAAGCATAATGCTTACAAGGTTTATCCATGCTGTAGCACATATCAGTGCTTCATGTCTTTTTATGACTGAATAATCCATTTTATGGCATTAATACGTTTTGTTTATCCATTCATCATTTGATGAACATTTGTGGCATTTCCACTGTTTGACTCTTATAAATAACGCTGCTATGAATATTCATGTATAAGTTTTTGTGTAATCATGTACTTTCACATTTCTTGGATATACACCTAGGAATAGAATTTGCTGGGTCATGTGGTATCTCTTGTTTAAAGTTAAAGAATGGCAAGACTGTTTTCCAAAATGTCTGCACCATTACACTGCAACCAGCAAGGTATGAATGCTTTTCACTTTCTCATCCACATGTGTCAATTTCTGTATATTTATTTGTTTATTTGTATCTTCTTACAGCCATTCTAGTGGGTGTGGAGGGATGGTTCACTGTGGTCTTGATTTACACTTGCCAAATGAAATTAAGCATCTTTTCAAGTCCTTAATGATCATCTGTACATCTTCTTTGCAGAGATTCAAAACCTTTGTCCATTATTTAATTGGATTATTAGCTTTTATTGTTGTTCTAAGAGTTATTTGTATATCTGTATACTAAATCCTTATCAGATACATGATTTTCAAATATTTTATCTCATTCTGCCCTTCCTTGGTAGTGTCCTTTGATGTGTAAGTTTTTGATTTTGATGAAGTCTGAGTGATTTATTTACCCTTTGACTGTGTTTTGATGTCCTATCTAAGAAACTATTGCCCGGTTTAAGATCAAGAAGATATGCATGTAAGTTTTCTTTTAAAAACATTATAATTTTAGCTTTTGTATTTAGGTCATTGATCCATTCAGAGTCAATTTTTGTATATGGTGGGAGATAGGCATACAAAACACATATGTGGATACCCACTTGTCACAGAACCATTTTTTGTAAAGACTGTGCTTTCCAAGTTGAATACTCTTGGCACCCTTGTTGAAAATCAGCTGGTCACATGTGAGGGTTTATTTCTGGACACTAAACACTATTCCATTGAACTATTTTTGTTTATTCTTATGCCTGTATCATATTGTCTTCATTATCCTCACTTTGTAATCGGTTTTGAAATCAGTAAATTGAATCCTCCAGCTTTGTTCTTCTTTCTCAATTTTATTTATTTATTTATTTATTTATTCATTCATTCATTCATTCATTCATTCATTTATTTGGCTATCCATTGCCTCTTGCAATTCCACATGAATGTTAGGATCAGCCTACCTGTTGCTTTCTTTCTTTCTTTCTTTCTTTCTCTCTCTGTTTTAAGAAGAAAAAAAGCAGTTAAAATTTCGATACTGATAATTCTGCAGATGAATTTAGGGTATGCTGCCATCTGAACAATATTAAGTCTTCCGATCCATGAACAAAGGCTGTGTTTCCATTTATTTCATTTCTTTCAGCAATTGTTAAAGTATCTTGAATGTCTTCCAATGCTTTACAGGTTTCAAAGTATAAGGCTTGTACTTCCTTGACTACATTTATTGCTGAGTACCTTTGTCTTTTTGGTGCCGTTACAAATGGGATTGTTTTCTTAATTTATGGATAATCCATGGCTAGGATATAAAATTACAAATGAATTTTGTATAATGATTATATATCCTGCAACTTCCCAAACGCATTTATTATGCCTAGTAGTTTCTCATGGATTTTTATGGCTTTCTATAAGTTAGGTCATGTCATCTGGAAATAGAAATAATTTTACTTCTTCCTTTCCAATCTGGGTAACTTTATTTCTTTTTTTGCCACGTACCTCTGAATAGAATTTCCAGTACAATGTTGAATAGAAGTAGTGAGAGTGGACATCCTTGTCTTGTTCCTGACCTCAGGGGGAAAGTTTTTCAGTCTTTCATCAGTAAGTATTATGTTAGCTATGGGTTTTTGTTTTTGTTTTTGTTTTTGTTTTCATAGATGCTCTTTATCAGGTTGTGCAAGTTCCATTCTATTCCTAGTCTTTTGAATGTTTTTTTTTTTTAATCATGAAAGAATGTTGGATTTTGTTGAATATTTTTTCTGCGTTTATTGAGATAATCATGAAATTGGTGTACTACATTAATTGATGTTCATATATTGAACCAACTTTGCATTCTTGGAATAAATTCCACTTTGCCATGGTATATAATCCTTTTCATAAGCTACTGGAGTTTGTTTGTTAGTATTTTTGAAGATGATCTTTCTGAGTTTAGTTTAAATATTCCAAGGCTCTTTATAGCAGAGTGTGTAAGACCCAAGACTAAGGATTTGGTTCATGTCCTTGACCCTGTCACTTAATTACTGTGAAAATTTAGTCCCTATTTTCTCCAAACCTCATTTCTCCCATCTGTAAAGTGACGGCAATAACAGTATCTATGGCACAGAGATGTTTTAAGGAAAAATAAATTAAGTTTCCAAAGCACTTAGACCAAGTCCATTATATGTGATTAATGCTAGCTACCACTTTATCATTCTTTTTTTACCTGAGTTTTTTTTTTCTTAAACAAAGTGATGTAACATTTTACTCCAGTCTGTGGACAAGTCTCCTTTACATTTATTTTGCCTATAGCACAGCAAATATACACATATGCTTTTCTTCAGCTAAATAAAGTTACTTATGTTTCTCATTGTTACTTCTGTTGCATTTGGGCCACTCTCTTTCAAACGTTCGTTTTACATTGGCCTTTCTGTTTCATCATCCTGTCTTTTATTCTCAACCTATTCTCATCATATGCTATTCAATTCCTGATTCTTCCTCAGTAAAAATCTTTATTGTGACATACTTCTACTTCCCTAGTTCCATGTCATTTTCACTACAAAATTAAAGTATAAGAAATAATTATTCTCATTTTATTGATGAGACGTTAAGTAATTTGTCTTGCATTGAAGTTAGTCACTGATCTAAGGAAACAATATAAGTCCTTCTAACTTTTAAATAAAAGTATTTTTTCCACTTGGGCTTCCACATTTTGGACTCTTTCCCAGTTTTTCATTGAGTCCAATATAATAATGTAATATTTAACAGAATTGAACTCTTTTGGTAAGTAAATTGAAAAAGAAAATGTAAAGCATTGTTCAAATACTATACAAGGTCAAAAGAGAGAAAACAGAGTCATTTTTAATAACTACATGGAAAATTTGAGTTGGATTATAGTATCAAATAGCATAGATAGAAATGAATAGCGGTTCATAGAATAGACCCACAGCTTAGAGAAAAGATATTTGAAATCTTTCCTTTTTGTGTATAAATCACACATATAAGTTCAATAGTTAATGGACTACAATACACGTGAACTAATTCATTTTCTAATTTCCTAATAATTCATTTTCTACATACTTCAACATATCCTTAACCTAGTTTAGAGTTTATTTTTAATTTAGCTTTCAAAAATTACTAACATGTTTTAACTGCCAATCTGCTAATGTCAAGATTTATGTCAAGAATTATGGACCTAATTTCTGTATTCATGTATCAGTATTGTCATTTTTTTTACATTTTTCATTTTCGTTTATGATGATAAACTTATAATTATGGATTAAGTTAGAGATGAAAATTCAACATCTTTGTTGTAACAGTCTTTTTTTCCTTTCTGAAATTATAGTATACAAAAATAAATAACATGGCCACAAAATTTTTTCAACATTTTTACACACATGAAAACTTTTTGGCTCTTTCATCGTATGGTGTTTGTTAATCATCCACTTATTCAACAAGCATTGTGGGGTCTCTTAATTCATTCCAGCTCCTTTGCTTGGTATAAGGCAGCATCTTCAATTTCATAATAGAATGGAAGGAATGTTGTGTCAACTCTGCCTTGGGTATTAGAGATGAAACCACAGTATAAGTACTATTTCTACCTAGTAATGGAGGTCGGGTAGAAGCTTGACAGGTGTAGAAGGATAGAAAGTAAGCTTTTCTGTTACATTATTTTATTTTTGAAAATTAAAAAAATCTCCAAAATTTCTCGGACTAGAAACTCTATGTTTATTATTTTGAGAAATATTAGAGCCCCAACACATAGCATGGCCTGAACCCTAGCCAGAAAATGCAGAGGTAAATAATAATTATCTGGGTTTTGTTGTTGTTGTTGTTGTTGTTCCTGCACTATCTTGATTGGTCCTGGAAAAAAGAGCTGATTCTCATTTTATAATTTGAAAAAAATAACTTATAAGTGATAGTTTTTATAACTATTTTATCAACTAGCAGAAATTATCTACAAAGATAGTGAGTCAGGAAAAAGTTAAACGACTGGCAAGAGTATTCTAAGACTGTGGGTAAATAGTGACTAAGATCAGACCAGTAACACCCTGAACACCAAATTTGGGACCTAAATCCAGCTGTGACAGTCAATAACATAAAACCAACCTTTTGGGTCTTGAGTTCCACATCTACAAAATAAAAGAGGTGTATCTCTCTGGTGTTCTATAACACAAAACTCCCATTATTTAAAAAGTCATTAACATTAAAATGAACTAAGATTCAGATTTCAGGTAACTTCAGTTCTGTGGAACATCCTGACTTATAAATAGATGAAGAATGGTCCCCTGATGGTCAAAGTATTTTTCAAAAGCAATTGCAATTTAAATAGACCTCCCACATGCTATATTATCTGATTTCTCAACCCACAACAAATTATAAAACTGGGAGTAGTCTGGGGAAGAAAGAATTACAAGAGTTACAAGAATTATCTCTCTTACCGCAAGAAGTGATAGCTGAAGTAAACACAATTAAAGTTAAACTAAACAGATAACTGGTGGCCTCCCTAAACTGCATGCTGCAGAACTCACGCTGAAAATCAATTCTGTGGGAACACTTTGACAACTCCAGGCATACTACACTCCATACAACAAACAATTCTTGCTGAAATGATCTCATAATCGAATATAATAAATCAGAAGAAGAAAAAGAATGTATAAACAAGCTATATTTCCTAGGAGGTGAGAATTATTATAAAATAAGCTTATTCTTCTTAAGTGAATAAGGATACAAAAGAAGTGATAGAACCATAATACAAAGACCAAGAACTACAAAAAGGAAGAGGACAGTTGAGAAGAGAAATAAACAGAACTTTTATAAATCCAAATGAGGAGCCAAAGAGACAATTGGTGAACTGAATAATTGATCTGAAATAATAACCTGAAATGCAGGTCAGATTAACAACAACAACAACAAAAATGTAGAAAATGAGAGAGAAAAAAATAAGATTGAGAGATAAGGATGTGTCCAATAGAATAACCAACAAAACAAGAAAGAAAAAGGGGAGGCAATATTTTAAAATATGGCTAAAGATTTTACAATATTAAAGAAAAGTAAGACTCTCTTAGATTATAGAAAATGGCAAGTACTAAACAAAATAAATATAATCTAATTACACCTAAATATGTGATAGTGAGGGGGAAAAAACATTTAAAAAAAGAAAAATTTCTTACAGCAACTAGATACAAATTACTAATATATAAAGAAAATCACTAGGCAGACAGGAGTCATCTTTTTAGCAACAATTAATGATAACATATGATGGAATTGGGTGCCTGGGGGGCTCAGTTGTTTAAGCTTCGGACTCTTGATTTCAGCTCAGATCATGATCTCACAGTTCGTGAGTTTAAGCCCTGTGTTGGCCTCTGCACTGGCAGTTTGGAGCCTGCTTGCGATGCTCTCTCTCTCCCCCTTTCTTGCCTGCTCTCTTTCTCTCTCAAAATAAATAAATAAACTTTTAAAAAATATATCATGGCACAAAATGATGGAAAGTGCTTAGGTAAAATAGTTGAAAAGCTAGAATTTACACTCACCTAAAATATCCTTCAAGAGTGGTAGACAAATAAATATATTTTCAAATAATTAAACACTTGGAATATGTCACTCTGGCCAAAACACAAATAAAAACAGCAAAAATGATAGATGATGATAGATAGATTAGATCGATACATAAAAATAAACCTACTAGTAATTGAAAGGTAACTGAAAAAAGAAATTAATTGAAGAAAATTGAAACTAGAAGGGAAGAAGTGATGGTGTAGGGAGCAAGGAAGACTTCCATTTCCAACCAGAATGGGTTAATAAGGGAAGGATTTACCCTCCCCCTTAAAAACTAAATAACCAGAAAACATGTGTGACACAGTTTTTAAACGTTGGATGACAAGGAAACAAAGGAGGTAAATCTAACAAGTTTTCCAGCGGTCTGGAGAGAATTTCCAAGCTGCAGCACATAGTGGGTAGAAGCCCAAACAGCACACCATGATCTAGCTTAGTTGAGGAGACAGTGTGCAGAGTTTAGAGAGATAGAGGGCTAGGATTTGAGGCCAAATGTCAAGGAGGAAAGAGAAAGAACTCCTCTGGAGGTCTGCAGAAGGAACCCCTAAAGATTTTGGCTAAGAACTGATACAGATAAGTGTAAGGATGCTATGCAACACCAGGAAATATTCCACCTGTAAGAAGTAGGAAGAATGGGATACCTGGGTGGTTCAGTCTTAGGTTAAGCGCCCAACTTCGGCTGGGGTCATGATCTCATGGTTTGTGGATTCGAAACCTGTATCCGGCTCCATGCTGACAGCTTAGATAGAGCTTGCTTCGTATTCTGTGTCTCCCTCTCTGTCATCTCCAACCCCGTTCATGCTCTGTCTTTCAAAAAATAAATAAACATTAAAAAAAAAAAAACAAAAGGAGGAAGAACAATCCCTTTAAGCTCAAAGAAAGCTTGGAATGGTTCATTTTTTCAGTAGCCAATGTGGAAAGACATCCCAATACACAGAGCATTCAGTATATGTTTATACTGCCAAAGCAAGCACCCAAAGCACAGAGCATTCAGCAGAGTCCTAAAGAGCATATTGTTCTAGGAGTGAGGTCAAATTAGCATCAGACCAAAGACTTCTCTGGACCAAACACAACAAAGCTTAAAAGTAAACCTAGAAATAATAAAACTCTTTCACATGACTTAATTTCACCCTAAAACAAATCCCAGTAGCATTGAATGAAAGATTTAAAAAATCAACACCAACTAACACAAAATTCATTTCACCCAATATCTAATCGACAATTATTAGGCATGCTTTCTGCTTCTGTGGTAAGATAGAAGAGAAACTCCTCCCTATTCCTCCAGTTAAAAAATCCTGAACATTGCACATAAAACAAACATAAGAAGATTTGAAATGTCGAGAGAGAAGGCAGACCAAGTTGGGGTCCAAGGAACAACGCATCAATGACTTCCCTAGGTTTTCATTTGGCTTAACATATCCAGACTGGCCCTGGAGGATCCAGCAAACCAGAAATGCCAACAGACGCAAATAAAAAACAACAAAGCTCCAAGAAAATTCTGCTTTTTTTCTCTAGCCAAAGGATCAGGAAAGTGAGACCTTAGCAAGAATACTTTTATGCAAACACCAATCTGTTCCAACTAAACTCTACAGAGAAAAACCTCACTTCCACACCTTCCCTCAACAAATGCTGCGTTTTCACTTGACTGTAATAAGTTCAAGTTGCTGTAGAGTTTCTGGTTGAGGACACGAAAATTTCGTCACTGTCCAGTACTATTTCCTCATAATACGTAGAGACCGTATTGAGGACAGAATTATTTAGGTAAAATTATTTAGAGTCTTTTTTCTTATTTAAAATGATGTGAGCAGAACATATGAGAGAAAAAATATAGATACAAACAAGGCATTCTAATATGAATCTAATATTTTAACATCAATTTTGGTCTAGGTTAATGATTCCTACCTTCTCAGAGATAGAACATGCCTCGTCCTTTTTTTGAGTCTCATGATGTTTTAAAAATTAGATTCTATTAAAATCAATTTATTTTAATTTTTTAGTGATGCATGTAAAGAAGTAGGAAAATGACACATAAACAGAAGAAAATAAAACCAATTAAATATGACACAGTTGACATGATAGAATAGCATAGAATTAGTCTATGTACTCAATGCGTACAAGAAGGTATAGGTGTCCACAACATGATGAAGAGGGAAATGAAGGATTTTAAGAAAGACACAAGTAGACTCTTGAGATGAGTAATACAATATCTCAAATGGAAAATTCCTTAGGATGGAATTAACAGCAGACTATACACTGGAGAAGAAAACATTATTGAACTTGGATCTATAGCAATAGAAACTACCCAAGGTAAAACGTAGAGGAAAAAAGAATTAAATTAATACAGCATCAGTGATCCACGGAGCAGATCTAGCAGCACTACATATGTAAAAATAGAATCCCATAAAACACAAGGGAGCAGATGATATTTTTGAGACACAGGGAATGAAAATTTTCCAAATGGTATTAAAACTAAAAACCAACACGTTCAAGAATTTCATGAAACTCAAGCAGAAGAAATGTGATAAAGAGTATGCCAACGTGCATCATAATCAAATTTCTAAAAAAACAGTGATAAAGAAAAAAATACTAAAACCAGTTAGAGAAAAAGGATGCATTACATAAGAGGAAGTATTGAAAGAATGAGAATAGACTTCTTGTCAGAAACTATGTAAGTCAAAAGACAATGAAGAGACAACTTTAAAGTATAAAGAGAAAAACTGTCAGCTAAGAAATCTATGCACATCCAATATAATTTTCAAAAATAAAAATGAAAGGAATAATTTTTCAGACTAACAGCAGATGAGTGAAATCAGCAGCATCAGTACTGCGCTACAAAAAATGTTAATTTCTTCAGGCAAAAATAAACTGAATTTGGATCTCAACAAAGGAATAGACAGTAGAAATGGTAAATATGTAGTAAATATAGAAGGTATTTCCTTTATTGATTAATCTAGTTAAAAGATAATTGGTACTTTAATGGGAAACCTAAAAATGAATTGTGAGATTTATACTATGTAGAAATAACATGTATAACAATATTGCAAAGGACTAGAGTATAAATGGTAGTATACTGTTGTAAGATTCTTAGACAATGTGAAGTGATGTAATACATTTAAAGGTATAATGGGGTAAGTTAAAATATATACTGTTAACTCAACTGAAAATTGAATCATAAAAAAATAATCTACTAATTCAAAATAAGGCAAGAAACAGGGGAAAGAGAGCAAAAAAGAGATCAAATAGAAAGCAGAAAGAAGGTAAATTTAAACCTAACCAGTGATGGGGCGCCTGGGTGGCTCAGTCGGTTAAGCGTCCGACTTCAGCTCAGGTCATGATCTCGCGGTCCGTGAGTTCGAGCCCCGCGTCGGGCTCTGTGCTGACAGCTCAGAGCCTGGAGCCTGCTTCGGATTCTGTGTCTCCCTCTCTCTGACCCTCCCCGTTCATGCTCTGTCTCTCTCTGTCTCAAAAATAAATAAACGTTAAAAAAAAAAAAATTAAAAAATTAAATAAAATAAAATAAACCTAACCAGTGATGATCACATAAATGTAAGTGGTCTAAATATTCAACATAAAGGACACAGATTATGAGATTAGATTGCTAAAACCAAGCTCTATTTATATGATATTTAGAAGAAAGCCACTTTAATTATAAAGATACAGATACATAATACAAATATAGAAGCTTAAATAAGCTTCCCTGATTATCGGTACTTTGTGCGAATTATCAAACCCTGATGTCAGGAGGGTAATATATCCCAAGGGCAATAGAAACTTCATGTTTGGAATTCTCCCAGACTTTGCCCTTCCATCTCTTTCTTTGGCTTATTTAATGTATCCATTTCCTTACAAAACCACAACTGTGAATATAATAGCTTACAATGAGTTATAGGAGTTCTAGTAATTATCAAACCTGAAGTTGATTTAGGGAACCCCCTTGAATTTGCAGTTGGTGTTGGAAACCTTGGGAAGACTTGGAAGTATAAAGGAGCGTACCCTCAAACCTTGAAATCTGGCAACTCCAGGTAACAACACAGAAGAAAGGTACAGACCAATATCCCTGTTGAATATATAGGCAAAATCTACACAACTTTAGCTAACAATTTTAAATATATATGGTCAATTGATTTTCAATAAAGGCACCAAGGCAAATCAGTGGAAAGAGAAAAGTTTTTTCAATGTGAGATCCTGGAATGATTAGAAGCCACATACATAAATAGATAAACAAATATCAACCATTACCTCTCAGAAGAGAACTCATATTGTAGCATATAACCTAATATGAAAGTTAAAATTACAGCAAGTCTAGACAAAAACATGGGGAGGAATCTTTGCAAATTTAGCAAAGATTTCTTAGAATGAAAGACAGAAAAGCATAAACCTACAAAACTGATACATTGGACTTTATCAAAGTTAAACTCATCTGCTCTTCTAAAGATAACAAATTAAAAGACAAACCACACAATGAGAGAAAATACATATAAACCATTATATATAGAAGGTTCATATCTAGAATATTAAAAAAAACAATTACAATTCAATAATAAAAAGCTAAACAATGAATTTCAAACTTTAGGCAATAAATTTGAACTGACACTTCACAAAAGTGAATATATGGATGGTAAATAAACACATAAAAATGCTGTTAATCATTAGAGAAATGCAAATAAAAACAATTTAATACCATTACACACACATTAGAATGGTTAAAATTTTAACTGTGACAATACCAAGCATTGATAAGAACATTGATCATCTGGAACTCTCATTCATACCATTATAGGAATGAAAAATGGTCCAATTATTTTGGAAAATAGTAAGACAATTTCTTATAAATGTAAACATCACTTGCTAGACATGCTAATTATCAATGTACCGTCTTAATTTCAAATTCATCCTCAGTCAGTAGAAGGCACAAGAGAGACATTGCTGGAACAAAGGGGTTCTCTTCTTTGTTCTGGTCTGCTTTTTTTATTTCTCTTGTTCTTGCTAAACAACACATCAGCAGCAACTATCCTGGGGGGTATGCAGTGGTGTATGCCCCAGGAGCATGCCCAGAATTTTCAACCCCTTAGCAACAACTTGGACCAAATTGCTGCCTGGCTATGGCCTTCTTGATGTGGACACGATGTTCTGAAGACCTCTTGCTCACAACTGCCACCCTACTGCCTCCGTGCACCTGCTCCACATATTCAGCTCACGTATACCCCAGAGCATTATCTCCTAATTGGTTGTCAACTATGGACCAGTTCTGACCACAACAGCCCAGTGAACGCCTTCACCGTCCAGTAGGCCACAGTAACACCTTGCCGAATGAAGTCTAACTCCAACTTTGGTGAAGGCTTCCGTCTTTCAACTTTATCATTCTGTGTGTGTTCACCCTCAGTCCTAGAGTACCCTTTAGAGTTCCCTTTACATCTATAGTTACTCTCCCATTAGAGCTCAATAATTCTTTATACTTCCACAGCTTAAATTACTATGTGGTTTCTTCTTCTGATTGAACCCTGGCTGATATGCCATATGACTAGTTCACCTGCTCCTAGGAATTTGCCCTATGAGAGGCACGTGTAATTTCTATTTAGTAGCTTTCAAGGTTTTCTTTTTACTTTTGGTTTTTAGCAGTTTGACTAAAGGTGGTTGTCTGTACTTATCTTGCTGGAGTTCGTGAGTTTCTTGAATTTGTATACTTAAATCCTTCTGCAAATCTGTACATTTTGAGCTGTGATATGATATCTTCCAACATTTCTTCTCCCACCCCTCTTCTCTGCTTCCTGAACACTAATAACATATATTTTAAACATTTTGATATTGTCTCTGTAACAAGAGTCTGGCTCCACTTTTATGTTTAATTGCTGACAGCTTTTTAAACCAAGCCCTTCTTTTCTTCCCCTTGTATTCTACAAATGGATAAACTGGTAAGAAAACTTCCTTAGGCACTAACAGGAGACTCAAATCAGATCACCTTGAGAGGCCTGCCCAGCTCTTTGAAACAGCCTTGTTGTATAAATAATAAACTTTTTCATCCCATTTTGGTGTTTGTGTGTGTGGTTTCATCAGTCTTTGTATTTGGATCACATTTGGGGTGGTGGGTCCATCTATTATTTTGAGATGGCTATAGCAGACTAACACAGTCTTGTTTATTATTTTTTCTTTGTCTCTCTGCAAATTAAATAATTTGCATTAATCAGTTTTCAAGTAAACTGACTCATGTTTTAACTCATATATGTTATCAAGACACTTAAGGGATTATTTCTTAATTTGAGGAATGTATTTTTCTGTTCCAGATGTTGCATTTAGTCCTTTTTCATAGTCTGTATTACTATCTTGAAGTTTACTACACTTTCTTTCTTATTTATTTATTTATTTATTTATTTAAAGAGCATGTACAAGCATTGTGGAGAGGAGGGTCAGAAATAGAGGAGAGAATCCCCAGCAAGCTCCATACTGTCAGTGCAGAGCCCGATGCAAGACTTGAACTCACAGTGAGATCATGACCTGAGCTGAAATCAAGAGTTGGATGCTTAACCAACTAAGCCACCCAGAAGCCCTGAAGTTTACTACATTTTCATTCATTGTGAGCATATTACCCTTTACTGTCAACATACAGTTCTATACCCAGTTAAGTAAGCTATCTTTCAAAACGAAGGAGAAATAAAGAGTTTATCAGTATACAAATACCACATTTTTTTTTTATTTTTTTTTTCAACGTTTTTTATTTATTTTTGGGACAGAGAGAGACAGAGCATGAACGGGGGAGGGGCAGAGAGAGAGGGAGTCACAGAATCGGAAACAGGCTCCAGGCTCCGAGCCATCAGCCCAGAGCCTGACGCGGGGCTCAAACTCACGGACCGCGAGATCGTGACCTGGCTGAAGTCGGGCGCTTAACCGACTGCGCCACCCAGGCGCCCCAACAAATACCACATTATTATGTTGTGTACCTGAAACGAATATAATATTGTGTGCCAATTATACTTCAATTTAAAAAATAAAATAAAGGGGCACCTGGGTGGCTCAGTCGGTTAAGTGGCCGACTTGGGCTCAGGTCATGATTTCACGGTCTGTGAGTTCAAGCCCTGCGTTGGGCTCTGTGCTGACAGCTCAGAGCCTGGAACCTGTTTCAGATTCTGTGTCTCCCTCTCTCTCTGCCCCTCCCCTATTCATGCTCTGTCTCTCTCTGTCTCAAAAATAAATAAATGTTAAAAAAAATTTAAAAATAAAATAAAATTCAGAGACATCTGGAAAAAAATGTGAAATAAAATGGTAAAGAGACTATTACTAGAAGACTTTCAATAAAGGAAAATTTTATGAATTTATGAACAGAAGGGAAATGATCCCAGAAACTCTACTCTGCAAGAATTATTGATAAGCAAAAATATTAGAAAATATGTGAAAAAATATTTTAACAATTGATAAAAGGAAGACAAAAATAACTTATAATTTAGCTGGACCTAAAATACTTGTCAACAATTGAATATAGTTTCATGAGCCTGATCAAAATTAATGTATTCTAAGATGTTCATATGGTTCAGGGGTAGGGAATAATTATTAATTTTCTTAAGCTTTGTTAAGAATGCATGTTAAAATAGCTAGGTTAAAAAATAGACATAGACTTTCCAAACATGTTGAAGAGAAAAAAAATGAACAAAATGAATAAATGAATGAAAATAAATGAAAGTAAACCAAAAGAAGGCAAGGAAGTGGAGAAACAGCAAAAGAAATGGTAAGATATAATGGAAAGCAAAACATGATTTAACGCAATCCAAATATGTTAAAAGTACAATAAAAGTAAATGGACTATACTGTCCAGGTCAATGATAAAGTGCGCCAAATAAGATTAAAATTCAAAATATTATACACTGCTTTAAAGAGACACACTTAAAACATAAGGACACAGAAAACCTGAAAGTCTAGTAATGGAAAAGAGATATAACAAGCAAATACTAGTTTATAAAAGGCTGACATAACTATGTTAGCACTAAGCAAGTTACACTATGAAGTCAAATGCATTACCAGGATAAAAAGGTTGTTAAATATTGGTAAGTGGTTCAGTTCACCAGGAAAATATAACAACAGCAAACCTATACAATTCCTAATAACATAGCCTCCAAATACATAAAGTTAAAATTGTCAACTCCACAATCATGATGAGAGATGTTAAGGTAATTATAAAATATAAAATGTCAATAAAGGTATAGAAGATATGACTGTACAATTAATGATCTTAACCTAATGGTTATATGAAGCTGTACTCTAGATTTGGAGAAGTTCTTTACAGGCCATGTATGAAATGTCTATGCTGTGGAACACTATGAGCCATGTGTTAAGCCACAAAACTAGTTTCCAATAATTTTAAAGAGTTTGTATCATACATATTGATATTTGGTACAAAAGCTAAGGAAACGACACATATTTGGAAATTAAAAATACTCTTAAGAAATGTATTTCAAAGGAAAATTCACAGTGGATTTGGAAAATGCTTAAGATCAGTAACATACTGCAAATAAAAACTTATGGGGATATGGTTACTAAAGCAGTAATTAGTGGGAAATTTGTAGCATTAAGTATTACAATATGTAAAAGAGGACAGATTAAGCCGAGGGAGTATAGAAAATGTGTAATTAATGATATAGAAAACAAATATACTATAGAGAAGATAAAGTGCCAAAGGCTGGTTCTTTAAAAAAAATTAACAAATCATTGGCAAGAGTTATTATGATAAAAGGTAGGTTCTTTAAACTGTATTAAGAATAAAACAGGAGATATGCCTTGAGAACTGCATAGATTGAACAGAAAATAATATTATAAAGAATTTTATGCCAGTAAATGTGAAAATGAGATAAAATAAAACTAGATGAAATGGATAGATTCTTCAAAAGTATAACTTACCAAATCAACACAAGAAGAAAAATATATTACTAGTTCTATTATCATTAGAGAAATTAATTCATAACTAAAACACTCCACACAAATAAAATACTAGGCCTGGATGGCTTTACATTGATCTCCACCAAACAGCAAAGGAAAGGGCATATCTAAGATCCCTCTCTCAGAAAATAAGAAGAGCGAATTATCTCAATTTATTTGATGAGACTACATAGGCTTGATGACAATAACACAAACACCACAAACCATGAACATAGTCAGCAACCTCACTCATGTATATTGATGCTAAACTTATAAAGTAAATATCAGGAAATCAAGCTCAACAAGAAGACTTGTTTCCATTGTTAGGGCTGCCATAACAAAGTACCACAAGCTGTGAAGTTGAAAACAGAAACTTACTCTCTCATAGGGCTGAAGGCTAGAAGTCTGAGACCAGTACCAGCAGGCCATGCTTCCTGCCATGTCATTAAAGGAGGGTGCTTCTTTGCCTCTCCCAGCTTCTGGTGGTGCCTTGACATGTGGCAGCATAACTTCAATTTCTGCTTCCGGCTTCATGTGGCTGTCTTCTCCCTGTGTCTCTGTGTCTTCGTACGGTGTTCTCTCTTAGAAAGAAAACAGTCAGACTGGATTAGGGTCCACTGTAATGACTTCATCTTAACTTGATTACATCCACAAAGACCCTACATCCAAAGGTCATATTTATGGGTACCAGGGATTAGGGGCTCACCATCTTTGGAGGGGACACAATTTAACCCATAACAATGACCAGGTTGCGTTTACCCCAAGAATACAAGATAAGTTTCATATCAAAAAATTGATTATTGCAATTCATCACATTAATGGACCAAAGGAGCTAAACCTTATACATTTTCTTAGTATACGCAGAAAAAAAATGATAAAATTCAACATCTATCTGTGACTACTAAACTAAGGAAAAGAAAGAAAAACTCTAAGTCAACCGTGAACAGAAAGGAACTTTATAAACTTGCTAGATGAAGTAAACATAGAAAACAAATCATGTATATAATTACTAAAATGGTAAAAACAATCAAAAAATACTTGCTGTTCCCATTCATTTTTAATGCTTAATGACTGTTTTAGCCAGTGTAGTAAGATGGGAAGAAAAAAAGAAGAAGACAAAAGAACTGGTTAAAACAGAAACAAAACTTATCATAAGTTACATATTATTGTTTTTTTCTCTTAAAGAAAATTCAGAAGTATCTACAGGTAATTTTTTTATATCAACGGTAGCATAAATAATTTTAGTGGATAAAACATCAATACAAAAAATTTACTTGTGAATGTTTACTTCAGCAACAATCAAAACTGTAATTTAAAAAAACCTGCACAATAGAAACAAAAATAAATTGTACTTAAACATAGGGAATATAGTCAATAATATCATAATAACTGACCACGCTACACAGATGGTGAGCATTGAGCAATGTATAGAACTGTCAAATCAATATGTTGGACACCTGAAACTAATATAACATTGTATGTTAATTACACTTCAATTAAAAATTAAAATTAAAATTAAATAATACTTAGAAATAAATTCAATTAAATATAAAAATGTTTATAGGGAAAAAATTATGAAGTTGTTTTGGAAGGCATTCAATATTTCTAAGTAGATAGATATTTCATATTCTTGAAGAAACTCAATATCATGAAGGTGTATATTTGCCCACAAATAATTTATAGAGAATTCAATACAAATCCTAACCGGATTTGTTACTGTTGAAGTTGATTTTATAATTTACTTGGAAGAGCATCATCTGGAAGAGCAAAAGCACCCAAATAGCCACCACATTTGGGAGGACTCTTCAACTAATGGATTTGAAGACTTATTAAAAAGTTATATAATTAAGATCCTATAGTATAACTAGATAAATAGACTCATGGAACTAAACAGAAAGTCTAGAAACGAATCCAGGCAAAATGGGCTACACTGATTTATAACACATTTAGAGCTTGATATCAGTGGGAAAAGGATGGGAAAACCTCTATATTCATAAAGGTTCTGGGCATTTTAATTACCCCTATTGAAAACTGTTATCAGGTTTCCTACATCACTCATCTCTCTTTCTCTCTCTCTCTCTCTCTCTCTCTCTTTCTCTCTCTCTCTCACACACACACACACGCAAATTAGCTACTGGTTGATTGAAAAATCAATGTGAAAGACAAAAGCATAAAACTTTTAAAAGATAACATAAGAAAGTATCTTTATGACTTATGGAACTATTTCATAAGCAAGACATAAAACATACAATCTACAAAGAAAAATATTGATAAATTGAACTCTATTAAAAATCGAAGATGTCTGATGACGAAAACTTATAGAATAAACATAAGTGCCAAGCTAGGAGAACATATTTGTAACACATAAAACTCAAAAGAAGTTATATAGAGAATAATTCAAAAACTCTTGTGAAATCAAGGTGAAAAACGCAAACAACCTAAGAAAAAAAGATTTGGACAGGCACTTTACAGAAGGGAAAAAAACAGCAATAGATGATAGATAGATGATAGGTAGGTAGATAGATGATGGGTAGGTAGATAGATAGATAGATAGATCGACCAAAAAAGTGTTCATTAGTAATCAGAGAAATCAAACTTAGGCATAATGCAATATTGCTTTATACCCATGGACAGAAAAGCAATTTTTGAGTTCAGACAATACAGTGATGGCAAAATGTAGAGCTGCAACATCTCCCACATACTGCTGACTGGCACACAAATAGGTACAATCACTTTGGAAAACAGTTGGACATTTCCTGGTCATTTAAACACGTCCCCACCCTATGATTCAGCAATGCCACTAGTTAGTAAATACTTGGGAGAAAGTCTTGCACATACATACAGGATATGTATACAAACATGGTCATAGCAGCATTGCTCATGGTCGCAAAACCTGAAACAGTGTAATATCAGTCAACAGAATGGAAAAATAACTTGTTCTATCATATAACTGAATATTAGACAGTAGTCAAAATAAATTAACTATAGGTACTTACATTAACAGATAAATCTCAAGAACATGACACTGAGCAAAGAGAGCAAGTTAGAGAAAATAACATCCAATTTTTTCATTAGATAAATCTCATAAACAAGTAAGACAAAATAATATATTATTCACAAAGATAGGACAACTATAAAGAAAGACAAGGGAAAGATGAATATGAAACCTTGGTTCTGTTACCATTTAAAGGAAGGGAGAATGTACAGAAAATGAAATCAAGGAGGATTATAACAAAAAGAATACCAAAGCAATACTTTACTTCTTGAACTGGATAAAAGATTCATAATGACTCTCATTATTATTCTTTACACTGGACATCAATTTTTATGTATTCTTTTGTATGCATAATATTTAACAATAAAAACTTTAACAAAAAAATAAGAAGCCAAGAACAAAAAACACATTTTGAATTTAAAAAAAAAAAAAGAGACTCACAATCAGACATTAAAACTTTTCTAAAATTATCGATTTTAGGAATAGGATTGGAATAGACAAACCGAAGGATTAGTACAGATAACCTAGGAATAAAAAAGAACCTAGAAACATGTATGTGGGAATTTGTGATCTGATAGAGGGGCATGGGAAATTTCTGAAAATAGGGTTCATTAATTAGAGATGGGAAAATACATACACAAAAAGAATGTTAATTTTTTTCTTGGCATAAATTAAATCTCGTCCTGTAGGACAGGGAGAGTGAGTGGTTAAGTGCCCCATCACTGGGGTCAGACGGCTACATTCCAATCCCTCCTCAGGTACACTAGAATCCAAAGTCAGGACAGGTCACCTTGCCCTTCTACAGCTCACCTCACCCATCAGTAAAATGGGGATGATACAGTGATAGTACTCAACTCCTTGTCTTGTTAAGATTGAGTAAAATAATCCATTCCAAGTGCCTCCTTTGGATGAAAGCTACTTTAGCTTGCTTCCAAAATCATTTAACATCACGTTCCTGAAATTAAGAAGTTAATTTGATGAGGGGAGGGACACGGTTTTCAAAACCATTATTTGTTACTTTTCTGTCTCAATCAACAGCCTTTGAGTTTGAAGAGCTTGAAAGTAGCAATTATGCCTATTCAACATCATACATTCAGTACCTAACACAGAACTTGCCATGAGATAGATGCTTAATAAATATGCATTGTGTTGCGCTGGTTTGAATTAAGAAGTGAAGGGAAAGTAGCATTGCTATAAAAAGGGAAAGAGTCATCGTGGGTGCTGGAAAATGCCACAGCTTTTCAGGACTGTGTGGAGAAAACAAAGCAGTGTTTTAAAGGCCAAATTTAATGGATTCCCAAGGTTATGCTACTGTGAAATTATACTACTGTGAAACAGGAATTAGAATCAGTCAATCCAAAATGTAAAATACCATGGAAGATAAGGTAATAAAACATAGTATACTTTAAATGAATAGTCCAATTAGCCAAACACCAGGGAGAACTTAAATCAGAATGTAACTTTATATGAGCAGAACAAAGAGCAACTATTAATACTGACAAGTAAAAAGGACCAAAAAAGGGGGGGGGGGGAGGAGAGGGAAGTATAGTAATTATGTAGTAATATGCCATCTCATAGGAAACCTAATCACCAAAGAAATAGTCTAATGCATAACATAACTCCTTCGCAAGATACTTAAATATATACAATCCATAATTAAAATAATTCAAATCAGCAGAAATCAAACCTACTGAAAAACCATATGTCCATTTTCAAAGAATAGTATCTGTACTAAATTAGCAGGTGTCGTAGCAGAATAAAGTTCGGAGCTGCTTAATTTTATAATACGTTGATAGTCACCGATTTAAAGTTTTAGCAAAATAGGCATAAAAGAAATCTATCACTTAATTGGCATTATTATTGAAAATACTAAAGAAAATATTTTATTTTAAAATGGACATCAGAAACAGTGTTTCAGGTGACATAAAGGGTTTCATAATTTCTCATCTAAAAATGTGATGTAAATATACTATATATAAAAATTTGTAGCAAAATTTTCAAAATACTTTGTCTTCTTTTAGAAATATATAGCCAAGAGGTTTAAATGTCAGGCGAATTATGATGAGATACTTCTTTATCCTCCAAAAAAGGATATTTTCAATTTCATGACCAAGAAGAGATTCTAAAAAGCTCTGTTTCTTTTTGCTTTTTCATTATCATTCCAAAAATGATTGACCGTATATCAAAACTGGATCTTCCCAGCTATTACATTTCACCATCTGGTTAACCTTATCAGTAAAGCACTAGAAAACAAACCTCACACATTAGAATTTCATCCACTCCGCAGAGTTATCCTGATCATAAAGAGTTGCCCAAAACTGAGATAAATTATTATGGAGACCAGAAATGGGTTACATTAACTATACATGATTGAATTCAACTAGAAGAATGGCCCCTATAACAAACCCTAAGGTCTAATGCTGCTGGTGGTGCATGTGCAGAACAGAAATGCTGGCCGTTCAGCTCATGTTTACCCAATACAGCATAAGTACACTTACAATATATCCAGATACAAAGACATTTAGAGTTTTTGAGTTTTTAGCAATAATTATGCCTCATCCGCAAAGGCATCTCAATGTTCTGTACCACCCACACGCACTTCTCCAATGTTTCCAGACCAAATCAGATTAGACACAAAAATGATCATGATCCTAGAATTATGTCAAAACTAATGGCCCATAAGTAACAGCAACAACTCATGAAAACTGTAGAATTGAGTTTAGATTTAGGACGAGAGCCCAAAGCACTATCCACACTGCAGTCCTAGGAAATACATACTTCAGCCTGAAGAATTAATAAAATGGTCCCAGAAGATTTTACTGAAATTAAATGGAAGATAGCACCCAATATTCCTATATCATTTTCATCTTTGCCTGTATTAAGGTCAAGAAAGAAGTGGCTTTACAAGCGAAAGGTGGCACAAAGAAATTATTTGTGATCTGAAATATTCTGGGGAAAACACACAAAGAAGGCAAGGTGCAAATGTGATAGTGAATGTTCGTGTTGTTTACTTTGGAGAATGCAATTATCATGGCCGTGGTTATGATTTTTGGTAGTTCAAAAGCTACCTTATGATTTCCCTACACACAATATGAAATTAAGTTTGGTGTTTTGCCCACAAGAGTATTCATGTCACTCCTGACGGGTTTTTTTTCTCCTTTCATTCCCACAGAATGCCAAGAACTTCCAAAATGCATTACCATGCAAATGTCTTGGGTGACTTTACTACACATTTATATTGCAAGGTAATCAATAAATTATTATTTCAATATTTATTGGAATCTCAGAATAAGAAAGAAGATAGATTACACAAATTCATCTTCTGTGATTAATGGATGTTCCAGCAGAAGGCATACACTGATGGAGTAGGTCAGTATGCAGACTATATTACTGAATATTTCAACCCGGGTTGTAAATATAGTATCTGTTTCTCTTAGGGACTGTCACACTGAGTGCAGTATAAAAGGCAATAAATTTCAACAGATTAATTAACTCTTTGGTTACTGGGGCTGTGTGTCACCTATCCTGGCACCTAATAAAAATTCCTTTAATGCCAAGACATAAAGAAGGGCCTCTTTGGAAATGAGTTATTAACAGCATTTCGTGAATAGATGGAGAAATTGTAACCGAGCCATTTAAGTGTCATAAAGTGCAGCAAAGGCTGCTGGAGGCCTCTGAGGGACGCCAGGCAATACCATAACAATCAAATCTGAGATGGAAGAGGGATTGAGCTGTCCACTCAGAATTTTTATATTGTCAAAGAGCAGCGAGGAAATAATGTGATCAAGAAGTGAATTAACCTTGTGTGTGAAAGAAAGGGGATGATCTGATGGAAAAGGCAGTAAAGTAAAAATCACTCCATAATGCCTGCATTGCAGGCGAGTCATGAGGGGCTCCTAATGTCTGCAGGCTGTCAGAGAACGGATCCAGACCTCTAAGTACTCTAAACCCATTACCTGCATTAGCCTGTAATTGGAATACATTTATTCATGCTTTTTGAGTTCTTCAGGGTCTACGTCGTGTATACCCACAGAGCATTAATTCCTATAAATGTTCTATCTTTGCAGACTCCTGCAAACACGTAGACAGTCCTGGGTGGGAATTAACATTCACTGAAGCGAGAGAGGAAGAAAGTGCTGGGCACGGAGTACAAGATCTGGATATACGCCTTCTATTTCATACTACATTGTTTCATTTGGCACCTTGGCTGCCTCCTCCAAATATTCTTTGGAAGCTTTCTGATGAACGTCTAGCTACCATGTTTTTCAGATTTTTAGATTTCAAGGCAAGAGTTCCGACAAGCAGAAAATAATAAATATCAAGTACCAACCAGGTGTGTTTTTATTAACGTTTGCGTAACTATCTTTCAAAATGTAAATTTCACCTTCTCACTTGAGATTGATTCTCAATATATGACACTTTTTATCAAGTTCTACAGAAAACCCAAAAGGCATATAGAAACAATGATATAATTTAAATCAATCATTTCCCCCCCTAAAGACGGCACCTTTATCCTAGGTTACTTACTGGAACCAAACCCAGCAAATATCAGGAAGTAGATGCCCGGCACATAGAGCAGGCACTGCTCTGAACACCTTACATGTATTAACTCAGGTCACCTTGAAGACCATCCTGTGAGGTGGGTACTTTTATTACTATCTCCATTTATAAATTAGGGAGGCAGAGCACCGAGAGGATAAGGAAATTCCTGAAGGCCACACAGCTGATTTGAACCCCAACAATTTGTCTCTAGGTGTCTGGATTCTTAGCCACTTTGCAAAATTGCCTCACCAAAAACCAGTCACTAGATCCAGCATACTACTTAAATGACTCTCCCCAAACAATGAATATCCTATTTGTACTATAATAATTAATTAAGCTTTAAATTACATATGAGTGTGTGTGTGTGTGTGTGTGTGTGTGTGTGTGTGTGTGTGTGTGTGTTGTTCTCAGGGATTTTACACTTCAGCTGGTCTTCATTCCTTCTATATATCAATCATTCTCTTTTTCTATAAAGGAAAATTCCTATTAGCATCTAGATATCTAGATGTGCTCTAGTCTTCTGACTTTATCCTCTGTCTCCTGGATCCCACATCCCCTTAGCTCTTACCTTTGCTCCTTCGTGGCAAATCTTCTCTAAGGAGTTGTATTTGCATGCTGTCTCTACTTGCTCATGTCCTATGCATTCTCCAACAGAGAATTCTATTCCACTCCACAGACACTGCAGTGCTAAATCCAAAGGTCACCTTCATGTCTTGCTTTTCTTTGACCTTTTGGCAAACAGGACATAGTTAACCATTCCCTCCTTCTGCCTTTGTGTCATCTAGGACACCACTATCAGCCCTCTCTCCTACCTCCTGCACTCCTGGGTTTTCTTGTACCCAGTTCTGAGATATTGAGGTTTTCAGATTCCCTCACACTACCACAAAAAGCAAGCAAGCAAGCAAGCAAGAAAGAGAGGGAGAGAGAGAGACCACGTTCCATCTAGTTGCTTAAGTCAGAAATCTAGGTATCTTCTAAAGCCCCTGCTTTCTCCATCTCATTTGCCAGATGTTGGCTTAAGGGCAATATTTTATCCAGTTCTGGCCACCAAGTGTGAAGGAAAGATTTTCCATATCTAAAAAACGACACACAGGAGGAAATGAAAGACATCTCTCATCCAGGTGATGGCTGACACCACAGCTACAGCTTTGTGGTTCTATGAGGAGACATCACTGACACGACAAGGAGGACAGCAGAAAGTGGCAAGCACCTGGGTACTGGATTGTCTCAGAATTGACCAATCCTGGAGCCGCTCTACATCTGGGCATCTTCTTATGTACTACAACACAATCCTCATGATTTAAGATGGTCTTAGTTGGATCTCATGTTATTTGAAGCCAAAAGCAATCTGACCAACACATTCCTTCTCTATCAGCTAGCTGCATAACAAATCACTTCAAAATTTAAGGGTTCAAAACAACAAGTGTGTATGTCTCACAATTACTGTGGGTCATGAAGTCAGAACTGGCATAGTTGGGTCGCCCTGGCTTGTGATCACCCATGAGGTTGTAGACGGATGTGATGTTGACTAGGGCTGCAAGTCAACTGAAGGCTTGGCAGGGGCAGATGAATCTAATTCCAAAACGGTTCATTAAAAAGCATCACATTCACAATTTGGTGCTGGCTGTTGGTGGGGGCCTCAGTTCCTTCCCAGAGGGAATTCTCCACAGGTCGCTGAGACACAATATGGTAGCCAACTCCTTTCAGAATGATCAATCCAAGAGCGAGAAAACCAGCCAAGTGGAAACCATTCTTTTCTCTTTTTTTTTTATGACTATGCCTCAGAAGTCACATGGTATCACTTCTGCCACATTCTATTCATTAGACGAGAATCCCTACGTTTAGCCCAGATTTAAGGGAGGAAATTAGGCTCCATTTTAGGAAAGGAAAAGATATGCGGACATATTTTAAAACAATCACATGAATCTTTTCTCACTGAATTCTATTCCCAGTGATTTTCTTTCAACTCCTAGGATTTCCTAGATTCCTTTCTACCTCAGAGCTCTTACACATGTGAACATGATTGCTCCTCCCTTGAATTTCTTCCCTTCAGGCCCTTTAGGCTGGCCATCTCTTTCTCACATGGCTTCCTCATCACATTAGATCCAGTCTTAGTCTTTATAATACTTTCCACAATTTATAATTGTTTTATTTTATTGCATTTACTTTTTCTTTTCTTTTGGTTGGTCTGTATTCACTCACTGGAAAGTATATTTCCTTGATGGAAGGGATATCTTTGTCTTGTTTACCATTATACACCTCAGTGTCTAACACAGTATCATCTGACAGGTAGTAGGTACTCAAAAATGGTGAGTGAATGAATGAATACATGAATGAGAAAAACTTGGGTAAGCGTCCAGAAAATATTTTTAAAGAGTGGCATTAGTACAACCATTCACAGGAAGATGTCCAAGGTGACAAGGTGCTTAGGAAGTTTAATATGGAGAGAGACATTATAGCTACATTTTGAATATTCAGAGGACTATCAATGGGGAAAAGATTAGATTTATTCTTTATGATTCATGGGCTATAATTAGAACGAATGGGCAGAAATTATGGGAAAACAGAGTTTAGTTCAATAAAAGGAAGGCCTTTCCAATAATTAGAGTTCCCTAAAAAGTGAAACCTGTGTACTTATAAGAAAATAATCTATCACTCCAAATGTTCAAACATATGCTCTAAGACCACTTGCCTTCAATGACAGAGAAGAAATTCAGATATCAGACACCAACCGGACCAGGTGACAATAAGCTCTCATAGTACATTTTAAAACTCTGTAATATAGACCTTAACAAAATATATATTAAAAACTGTCATGTGGGGCACCTGGGTGGCTCAGTTGGTTGAGGGTCCAACTCTTGATTTTGGCTCAGGTCGTGATCCCAGAGTCATGGGATTGAGTCCCGTGTCAGGCCCTGTGCTGAGTGTGGAGCCTGCTTGAGATTCTCTCTCTCTCTCTCTCTCTCTCTCTCTCTCTCTCTCTCTTTCTGTCTCTCTCTCTCTCTCTCACTGTCTCTCTCTCTCTCCTTCTGCCCCTCTCCCCCACTCTCAATCTCTCTCTCTCTAAAACAAAACAAAACAAAAACAAAAAAACGCTGTCTAGCAAACATTTTTTGTGAGAAGGAACAATAAAATAAAAAACCATAGAAAAAACTTTCTATCTATACTCTCATACTTTTGGAGATCTTGATTATGGAAAATGAAATCTTTAATGTTTGGTTTTATAATAAGAAAAAGAGAATGTTTATTTTCCTTCTTTCAAGTGTTTATTTAAATTCTAGCTAGTTAACATACACTGTAATATTAGTTTCATGTGTAAAATTTACTGATTCAACACATATACAACTCCCAGTGCTCATCACAACAAGAATACTCTTAATCCCCATAACCTATTAAACACATCCCCCTACCCACCTCCCCTCTGGTAACCACTGGTTTGTTCTCTAGAGTTAAGAGTCTGTTTCTTGGTTATCCTCTCTCTTTTCCCCACTATGATTGTTTGTTTTGTTTCTTAGATTCCACATATGAGTAACTTATTCCACTTAGCAGAATACTCTCTAGCTCCATCCACATCATTGCAAATGGCAAGATTCCATTCTTTTTCATGGCTGAATCATATTCCATTGTATATAGAAACCACCTCTTCTTTATCCATTCGTCAGTTGATGGAAACTTAGGCTCCTTCCATAATTTGGCTATCATTGATACTGCTGCTATAAAGATCAGGGTGCATGTATCCCTTTGAAATAGTATTTTTGCCTTCTTTGGGTAAATATCTACTAGTTCTAGTGGAGGATCAAAGATTAGCTCTATTTTTAACTTTTTTAGGAACCTTCATACTATCGTCCATAGTAGCTGTACCAGTTTGCATTTCCACCAACAGCACAAGAGTGTTGCCCTTTCTCCACATCTGTGCCAACACCTATTGTCTTTTGTGCTGTTTATTTTAGCCATTCTAACAGGTGCGAGGCGACACCTTATTGTATTTTTGATTTGTATTTCCCTGATGATGAGTGATGCCGAACATCTTTTCATGTGTCTGTTAGCTATCTGTATGTCTTCCTTGGAAAAATGTCTATTCATGTATTCTATCCATTTTTTAATTGTTTGTTTTAATTGTCTGTTTTTTGGGTGTTGAGTTTTATAAGCTCATAATATTTTGGATACTAACCCTTTATCAGATATGTTATTTGCAAATATCTTCTCCCATTCCATAGGTTGTGTTTTAGATTTGTTGATTGTTTCCTTTACTGTGCAGAAGCATTCTATTTTGATGAAGTCCCAATAGTTTATTTTTTATTTTGTTTCCCTTGCCTCAGGAGACGTATCTATAAAGAAGTTGCTATGGCCTGTGTCAAAGAGGTTACTGCCTATGTTCTTCTCTGGGGTTTTAATGGTTTCCTGTCTCACATTTAGGTCTTTAATCCATTTTGAATTTATATTATGTATGGTGTAAGAAAGGGTCCAGTTTCATTCTTTTGAATGTTGCTGTCCAGTTTTCCCAACACCATTTGTTGAAGAGACTGTCTTTTTTCCACTGGATATTCTTTCCTGCCTTGTTGAAGATTAATTGACCATATAGTTTTGGGTTCATTTATGGATTTTCTATTCTGTTCCCTTGATCTATGTGTCTATTTTTGTGCCATTACCATTTGTAATATAACTTGAAATCCGGAATTCTGATACTTCCAGCTTCACTTTTCTTTTTAAACATTGCTTTGGCTATTTAGGATCTTTTGTGTTTCCATACAAATTTTAGGATTGTTTGTTCTGGCCCTGTGAAAAATGCTGGTGGTATTTTGATAGGATTGCATTAAATGTGTAGATGGCTTTGGGAACAACAATATGTGTTGTTCCAATCTGTAGGCATGGAATGTGTTTCTATGTCTTTGTGTCTTCTTCAGTTTCTTTTGTCAGTGTTTTACAGTTTTCAGAATACAGCTTGTTTCACCTCTTTGGTTAGGTTTATTCCTCAGTATCTCATTGTTTTTGGTGCAATTGTAAATGAGATTGATTCCTTGATTTCTATTTCTACTGTTTATTTTTGGTATATAAAGATGCAAAAGATTTCTATACATTGATTTTGCATCCTGCCAGCAGGAGGAAGGAAATGATGAAGACTAGAGCATAAATAAATGATAGAGAAGCTAACAAAAGAAAAAATAGAACAGGTCAATGGAAACCAAAAACTGGTTCTTTGAAAAAATCAATAAAATGTATAAACCCCTAGCCAGACTTATAAAAAAGAAAAGAGAACATACCCAAATAAATAAAATTACAAGTGAGAGAGGAGACATAATAACCAACGCCACAGAAATACAAACAATTATAAGAGATTGCTACGAAAAACTACATGCCAACAAATTGAACGACCTAGAAGAAACAGATAAATTCCTAGAAACATATAAACTATCAAAACTGAAACAGGAAGAAATAGAAAACTTGAACAGTCCAATAACCAACAAAGAAATTGAATCAGTAATCAAAAATCTCCCAAAAAACGCAAGTCCAGGGCCTGATGGCTTCACAGGTGAATTCTACCAAACATATAGAGAACAGTTAATACCCATTCTTCTCAAACTATTCCAAAAAATAGAAAAGAGAGGAAAACTTCCAAATTCATTCTATGAAGCCAGCATACCCTGATACCAAAACCAGATAAAGACTCCACTAAAAAAGAGAACTATAGGCCAATATCCCTGATGAACATAGATGAAGAATTCTCAATAAAATATTACCAAACTGAATCTAAAAGTACATTAAAATCATCATTCACCACAATCAAGTAGGATTTATTTCTGAGTGCAAGTGTAGTTCAATATTCACATAATAATCAATGTGATAAACCACATGAATAAAAGAAAGGATAAGAACCATATGATCTTTTCAATTGATGCAGAAAAATATCTGACAAAGTACAATATCCATTCATGATTAAAACCCTCAACAAAGTATGGTTAGAGGGAACATACATCAACATAATAAAGGCCATCTATAAAAGACCCACAACCAGTGTCCTCAATGGGGAAAAACTGAGAGCTTTCCCCCTATGGTCAGGAACAAGACAGGGATGTCTACTCTCACCACTGTTATTTAACATAGTACTGGAAGTCCTAGCCACAGCAATCAGACAACAAAATAATAAAAGGCATCCAAACTGGCAAGAAAGAAGGATAACTTTCACTATTTGCAGACAACATGATATTCTCTATATAAAGACACCACAAAAAATTTTTAGAACTAAGATTTCCTTTTTAGAAATCAAGGAATCAACCCCATTTACAGTTACATCAATAACTATAAGATAACGAGGAACAAACCGAACCAAAAAGGTGAAAGACTTGTATCTGAAAACTATAAAACACTGATGAAACAAATTGAAGATGACACAAGCCATGGAAACACATTCCATGATCGTGGACTGGAAGAACAAGTGTTGTTAAAAATGTCTGTATTACCCAAGACGATCTACACATTTAATGTAATCTCTATCAAAATGGATGTTTGTTTTCAAAATCTAAATATTGTCACATATTGATTTGATATTGATCTCAGAGCTAGAGATTTTATTTTTTTAATGGTTATTTATTTTTCAGAGAGAGAGAGGATGAGCAAGGGAAGGGCAGAGAGAGGAGGGACAGAAGATCCGAAGCAAGGTCCACATTCTCAGCAGCCAGCCAATATGGCGGTCGAACTCACAAACCATAAGATCATTGTTATGACCAGAATTCGTGATCCCCAAAGACCACTAGGGAGCGGAGTCCGATGCAAAAACAAAAGAGCCTTTATTCGAGCTAGCTCGAGCTCAATCCCCTACCTGCACCAACGAAGCAGTGAGATACCAGGGAGAGAGAGCGAGTTTCAAAAGCACAAAGGTTTTATAGGGGTCTAGGGGCAGTTGGTGAGGTAATGGCTATGGCCTCAGCCGATTGGCTGGGGAAGGGTCGGAGTCCTGTTACGCAGGTCGCTGGGCGTGTTTTGATCAGGAAGTTTGAACGGTGTGAGCGGGAGGTTACTCAAGGGGAGGAGGTGCGGTCTGAGGTTTCTGCGATTTTCCCGGAAAAGGGGTCATGTCAGGGACATAGTCACTCAAGGTGGAGGACACAGAACAAGATGGAGTCAGCCAGCGTAGGCCCGCCCTTTCAATCATAACCTGAGCCAAAGTCCAACACTCAACTGATTTGAGCCACCCAGGCACCCCAGAGCTAGACATTTTAACTAAATGGTTCACTATTTCTAATGTCTTTTGTTTCTGGAAGTAATAAATACACTAGCTGTAGTTTTTATTCCTATATTTAATTAATCTTTTAAACATTGTATAAAGGAAAACAATATTCTTTAGTTTAGGCTCTCAATGGGTGAATAATGCAGTAGATCCCTACACTAGAATATTATTCAGCAATAAAAAGAAATGAGCTATCAATCCATGAAAAGACATGGAGGAAACTTAAATTAAACATGTTATTCAGTGAAAGAAGACAATCTGAAAAGGCCACATACTAGTATGATTCTAATTATATGACATTCTGGAAAAAGCCAAAGTTTAGTGAGGGAGGTAAAGAGGAATGATTAAGTGGCACACAGGGAATTGTTCAGGCAATGACACTCTTCTGTATGATATTGTAATGGTGGATACATGACGTGTCGTTATACATGGGTCCCAAGTCCATGGACACCAAGAGCAAATCCTAATGCAAACTATGGACATTACTTAATGATAATGTATCAATATTGCCTCATCAACAGTAATAAATATATCACTCTATACAGGAGGTTAATAATAAGGGAAACTGTGGGAGAGGTATATAGGAACTCATTGTATGTATGCAAAAAATACAAAGTATATAATGTATAGCACACATATTATACACTATATATAATATATATTATATATAATATATCATATATTATATATTATATATTATATATATTATATATTATAATAATATATAAATAATATAAATACTAAATATTATTATATAAAATATTATATAATTATTATATTATATATTATTATAATGATATATTCTATATATTGAATAACAAAAGATTGTAATAATTTAGTGTAAATTCTATGGCATTAAGTATTAAGGTATCTAAAGACAGAGAAGGGAACAGACAGAGACAATGAGGTATACAAAAGCAGACCCCAAATGTGAAAAATTGTACAACTTGGAGGAAAATTGATAAAAAGGACACAGTGTCAGCCGGTGAAGCAAAACAAATGAAGATTTAGAAGGAGAAAGGCGCCTGGGTGGTTCAGTCAGTTGAGTATCTGACTTTGGTTCAGGTCATGATCTCACAGTTTGTGGGTTCAAGCCCTACATCAGATTCTGTGCTGACAGCTCAGAGCCTGGAGCCTGCTTCGGATTCTGTGTGTCCTTCTCTCTCTGCTCCGCCCCCCCACCGCTTGCAATCTGTCTCTCAAAAATGAATAAACATTAAAAAACTTCATGGGGGGGGCACCTGGGCAGCTCAGTTGGTTAAGCAACTGACTGTTGGTTGATGCTCAGGTCATGATCTCACAGTTTGTGAGTTTGAGCTCCATATCGGGCTCTGCACTGACAGCTCAGAGCCTGCTTGGGATTCTTTCTCTCTCCGTTTCTCTCTGCCCCTCCCCTGCGTGCTCTCTCTCTCTCTTTCTCAAAATAAATTTTAAAAAATTTTAATAAAATTTAAAAAATTTTAAAAAGGAGAAACACTATTAGGGGTGCACTCCTACTGATAGTAAACATTGTAAACATTCATGGAGGATGGTGAAGAAATTGGCTTTGACCGAGCTTGTGATTTATTGATGTATTCAACAAATATTTATTTGAGCACCACTGTGATAGGATGCTACAGAATTTCCAGATGTATTAGACATCAACTCTGCTCTCAAGAAGCTTGCTGCAAAGTGAGAATTACAGGATTTTATAACCTAAAACTAGATCAGGAAACTAGTCTGCCCTGTTTTCCTACTCACTGTATGGGCACTAAGATTGGCATATACAGCCAAGTGCTTTTAATGGGGAAAATTATGTCCACATGGACTGTCCCTTTCAGCACAGAAATGGTTCTGTTTGGGTCTGAAATGTTTCTTACATTTTTCTATCATTTTTAACACAAAGGACATCCCCGTCCTTTTTCTATTATACTTATCTGTTAGTATGTAAGAAATCTGTAACCATTACCTCTGCCCACAATTGTGAGCTGTTGTTGGCATTGTTGATCTGTCGGTATGGCTCCTTCTACAGGGACATGCGTGACCCAAAAGGAGCAGTCTTAGCCATGGAGCAGCCCCAAGGGCTTGGCACTCTCAGGAGCACTGCTCTGGAAGGCAGCATGTCAGGGTTGGGAACTCCCGTGTATAATACAGTGATCCCTTGTATAAAATCATCCCAGAAAAAGGCCATTCCAGTCCCTGTTGTGCATTGCATGAGACAACCCATTTCATTTTGGAATGAGAAATGATGCATTCTATCTCTTAGTTCTAGGACTGCCTTCCAGAGCCACGTAAGCCTAATTCCTCTTTCTGTAACAGACTTTTAATGATCTGAGGACGATAACTGAGTGCCCATTTATTTCAATGAGTCTGCTTTATGTCACAGTTTCTACACCTTCGTCCACATCATAGTCCCTCTCTTCTTCATCAAAATTTTTGTTGAAGCCCAAAGTTTAAGCTTCTAAAATGCCCTCAGACGCTTGTCCCCTCCCTTCTTCCTCCCACAATCAGTTTGAAAAGAAAAGTTGGTGATGGGCCTGGGTGGCTCAGTCAGTTAAGCATCCAACTTCAGCTCAGGTCGTGATCTCACAGTTCATGGGTTTGACCCCCGCGTCGGGCTCTGTGCTGACAGCTCAGAGCCTGGAGCCTGCGTCTGATTCTGTGTCTTTCTCTCTCTGCCCCTCCCCCACTCACACTCTGTCTCTCTCTCTAAAAAATAAACAGTAAAAAAATAATAAATAAATTAATAAAAGAACACTTGGTCATACGGAACATGTCATGATTAAGTACATGATGACTGGATAGACCTAAAATTACAGGTAATGTAAATATGCATGAATAAAACATAAGTGTAAGAACAACAGATATAAAAAAATAAATATACACAAATAGACAAAAAAAAAACCAAGTTATATGTTTTATATATCCTGTGCCCCCATTTTGGTTGCACCTAGGGAACCTCTAAGATATCACGGGTGAAAAAAGCCAGGTGCATAAAATATATATGATACTACCATCTTAAGTTTCATAAAGGAAAAATTATGCATGTGTGTATACTTATTCTGTATAATATAGCTGGAAGCATATTAAGATACTGGTGGCCTTGGTTGCCTTAGGAGAGGGAACTAAGTGAACGAGACCCATGGCGTGTGATCAACTTTTCACTACATTATGCTTTTGCAACTTTTGAATTGTTAACTCTATGGATATATTATACAGACATAAATAACATTAAAACTTAAAGAAGGCAATAAGTAAAGAAATATTTAAATAAAGAATCCCAAAGCGGCACGCCTGGGTGGCTCAGTTGGTTAAGCACCCAACTTCTGTTCAGATGCTTCTGCTTCATGATCTCACGATTCGGGAGTTCGAGCCCCATATCGGGATCTGTGCTGACAGCCTGGAGCCTGCTTCGGATTCTGTGTCTCCCTCTCTCTCTCTGCCCCTCCTCTGCTCATGTTCTGTCTCTCTTTCAAAAATAAATAAACATTAAAAAACATTTTAAGAATCCCATGAATGTCGGAATAAAACATGCCTGGGGCATTTTCCCTGACAAATAGTCTGAAGCCTTGCCTAGTAATGAACCACAAGGGAAAATGAAATAATCCCAGAGTTGAGTTCAATCCCCAAATTGCTGACTCTTTTCCAAGATTCCCTACATATACATGGAAACATAGGAGTAAAGTAATCCTTTTGCTTGATACTCAAAATCACATTTCTATATTAAATATCATTACCTTTACATTTTTGTGTCTTTGTATATTTCAATCACCCAGAATTACATTGTGCAGGTATGTCCTGGTTGGAGGTTTCAAGAAAATTTAAAACTGTGGCATTGCTGCCCATTTCAGCAATGTCAGTAACTAATGTGTTCAATAATCTAATGAGATTAACAATGAGATATACATGTTTAAAGGCATGGCAAAATAATCTTCAGATTGTACTGTCTCATAAACCAGCTATAAAATAATTTCTTCCATTGTTGAGGTTCAGAATGTGACTGAATGACTATAAAATATTCCAATTGCTCTTAGGAAGTCACAAACCAATGAATAATGCACTTCAGATGTCCATGGCCAACCCAGCCAATCCAGGAGTTTGTAATCTGAAATAATTCAATAATAGGTTTGGGAAGCATTCACTCAACTACATGTATTACAGACCAATCATATAAAGAATCGTGCCAGCTACATATCAAGTTATACACGGAAGCATTAGGAGTCATTAAACATACTCCATCCAAACTTCCTCATATACAAATCTGTTAATTTAGCACATATTCATTGAATGCCACTATAAGGCAAGCACTGTAATAGGCAGAGACGAAAAATACACGTTAAATAATACACGCTATGGTCACTGCCTTCTAAAAGCTCACAACTCAGTAAGGAATGGGGGGCAGGAGGAAGAGAGAGAGACAGAGAGAGAGAAAGAGAGAGAGAGAGACAAGCACAAAAACTGCAAAACACTATGATTTCTGCTCTACTAGAAACCAACAGATGTGATTCATAAGAATTGCAGTGGCCCAAGACAGGGAAATGTTCATCTACTTGGCAAAGAGAGGAAGGGTGAGAGATCTTTAGAGGATCTACTTCTCGCTGTTACAGAGCATGGGAATGGCAGAGCCTTCAATCAAATTCAAATCTCTGGAGGGGAGCCTGGGTGGCTCCGCTGGTTAAGCATCTGACTCGATTTCAGCTCAGGTCATGATCTCATGGTTTCATGAATTTGAGCCCCACGTCAGGCTCTGCCTGACAGTGCAGAGTCTGTTTGGAACCCTCCCTCTCTCCCTCTCTTTCTCTATCTCTCTCTCTCGAAATAAATAAATAAGTCACTTTTTAAAAAAAATTATCCCTGTATTTCCAATAGTATTCATTTTCCACACTGTCCCTAACAGGATGACCAAAGATCACCAATACTTACAGCTGTAGCACACACACACAGGAGTGAGATTTAATGTAAGCCATGTTTTCAAGCTGTGTCTTCCTAAAAATTACCTGCTTCACAGAATTAAAAAAGATCTTTTGAACAACTCAAAGCTTTTACCAAAAGCGTTTATGACTTACACACGTGCATTGTGTGATATAATGCACATGCAGTTTCACATAGAAGTTAACAGATACGCATAGCTAGCATTAAGTGTTATTTCAAACCACAAGTCCAATTCAGCTTATTTATAATCACTTTGGTGCTGAAAGCTTATTAACTAACCAGCTGTCAGGCAGTGTTGCTACAAAACTCTTATCCCAGCAGGACGTGTAGATTGGAAACAAGGACGAATCTTTTCATTATTGCTGTGTCTCTTATTTAATGGAATGTGTTTCAGAGGGATTATCTGGTTTAATGGAGCTAATTCAATATAAAACTGAGTTGGCTACTTGGAATGTCCAAATAGCCTGTTCTTGTCAAATGTGTGCAAAGCAGTGAAAACCTCTGTTACGTTTGACAAGAGGTGAAGTATAATAATAACACTGTATTCATGTGTCGGAGGCATTAGTAATAATAATGGATGAGGGTCAGTGAATATTGTCACCCATGGTAATGAGAAGGTGAAGCTTGTACACGGCTGTTGGTCTTCTCAAAGCTCCCATCAAGAATGGCCTTTAAAGACAAATACCATATGATTTCTCTTCTATGTGGAATTCGAGAAACAAAACAGATGACTATAGAGGAAGGAAAAAAAGAGAGAGTGAGGGAGACAAATCGTAAGAGACTCTTAACTACAGAGAACAAACTGAGGGTTGATGGAGGGAGGTGGGTGACTAGACGGGTGATGGGCATTAAGAGGGGCACTTGTTGGGATGAGCACTGGGTGTTGTATACAAGAGATAAATCACTAATTTCTACTCCCCAAACCAATGTTACCACATATCTTAACTAATTAGAATTTAAATAAAACCTTGGGGGGGGGGGGAAGAATGGCTTTTAAGAACATTGAAGTATTATTTGTTAAAGTGATGTCCGTGCATCTTCCCAGAATCAGGTATTCGTTACAGAGGTTCTATTCAGCAGCGTACCCTTGGAAATGGGCTTGTGTGTAATGTTTAAGCACATCGTGGCGCTAACAAGGTTCATTTCATTCCCCAGTTCCTCAGCCTTTTATGCTGTCACACATGCGGATGAAACTTCTTCTGTCATCTCATGAGCCTGATTTTATTCCATCATCTTTAGGAAACTTAAGGCAAACATCAGAACAACAGTAAGGAAGAACACCACATTCTACATCACAGTGTGCTAAAGTACAATAAGCCAAAATGCAACAATTTTTCTCCAAGCTGTGTTGGCCCCCAGGCTTTTTTATTTGGTGGACCCAATAGACTATGGTCACAAGAAGCTGTTTAAGTAAATTTCTCTTTTCATATTCGTTCAACTGCAGATAATACTACAAGTCTAAATGAATGAAAGTTGGCCGTTTTATTTCTAAAAGAATTTATATTGCTAAGACCCAAATCACATTAAAATAATCATACACAGTGTAAGCAGACAAACAGAAATATACACATAGAATACATATGAAATGAAAATTTAGTTCATGAATAATTATTGTGATGAAATCAAACTCAAAGCCACTGAATCACACATAACTTAGTTGTGATGAAAATTAATTGCGGGAGCCTGAGTGTCTCAGTTGGTTAAGCATCCAACTTTGACTCAGGTCATGATCTTGAGGTTCGTGAGTTCAAGCCCCACATTGGTCTCTGTGCTGACAGCTCCAAGCCTGGAGCCTGCTTCAGATTCTGTGTCTCCCTCTCTCTCTGCCCCTCCCCCACTCACACTCTGTCTCACTCAAAAATAAACATTAAAAATTAAAAAAAAAAGAATAACAAGAAATCGTATGAATATCTTAAGCAGATACCTATGTAGACCATGATGTTTTCAATACAAAATGAAAATAAGGGGACTCAGTCATTATTAACACACGTGACATAAAAAAGGGACTAACATTTTTCTAAGGTTATAAATTTATCATTTTTTTGGACTGCTTTTCTGGTCATTGATTATGAAATTTCATTTAAGCTTTTAATCCAAAAGAAGTAATTATTTCTTTTTTTTTTAATTTTTTTTTTTCAACGTTTTTTATTTATTTTTGGACAGAGAGAGACAGAGCATGAACGGGGGAGGGGCAGAGTGAGAGGGAGACACAGAATCGGAAACAGGCTCCAGGCTCCGAGCCATCAGCCCAGAGCCTGACGCGGGGCTCGAACTCACGGACCGCGAGATCGTGACCTGGCTGAAGTCGGACGCTTAACCGACTGCGCCACCCAGGCGCCCCGAGAAGTAATTATTTCTTTAAATCTTATGTACAATATCTTAATATACTAAGGAAAATAGTCATGTCACATACGTCTCCAGACTTCATTTAATTATATTTATTTAACTGTAGAAACCTCTTCTCCAGAGTACAGAGAAAATAAAAGTAAGTAAAAATGTATCTCTCTGTCATGAATTGGTCCAATTAATACTAGTCATAAACAGAAATAGTATAGAATAGAAAAAGTTCCCCCTAGCTCTATGATTCTTTGTTTCTTTGAACTGCAAAAATGCAGTGTATTTAGAAAGTACTTTTTATGTCAATTATCCATGGGTATTATTTCATATATTATAATATTAAATATATCTGTATATTATACTATTAGTTTCTTGGCAGACCTTCGGAATGCATTTTGCATGCTGATTTAAGATTTTTACTTATTTCTAAGTATTAAAGGTAACAAATTGCCTCAAACCACAATTACAATTAGCCAAATATTAGCGTGACTTCCACAAATCAGGCTAGAATAATAAAATCTTTCAACTTATTTATTACAGAAGTCAGTAGAAAAAAAATCTAAAATAACAAACCATAATAGAATTTATAGACAAATCAAGGCTTTGATACGAACTATAAACTTTTACTTATTCAATTGTATCAGTGAATCAAAACATCATTTCCATAAAGCATCTAGGGAAAAAATTGTTGATAAATATTTCCTTTTAATAGTTCTCCCCTTGATATGGGTACAAGACTAATTTGTCCGGCACTAGATTTTGCCAAGTAGCAACTGTTTTAACCCTGCTGGAATACTGTCTCCTAAAACAGCAACATAGGAGGCTCCTGAGTTACACAATGTACAGTTGCACATATCCAAAATTCAAAGTTCTTTATATCTCATGAGAACCATTTCTACTGAATTCATTTGAAAATAGAAAGCAATCGCTTTAAGCCAGGAATTTAAGTTTACCTTGTTTGAAAATAATGTATCTCTAGTTGTTGAATGGTCACGATCTGTGTCCAGAAAACATAGATGCAATAAAAACAAAACTCCACAAGAATAACACCTATCTTTGGTGTGTGGAATTACAAATTAGATACTTCATTTGTTTTTTTATTTAAAAATGTTTTTTATGCTTATTTATTTTTGAGACAGAGAGAAACAGAGCATGAGTGGGGGAGGGGCAGAAAGAGAGGCAGACACAGAATCCGAAGAAGGCTCCAGGCTCTGAGTTGTCAGCACAGAGCCCCACACGGGGCTCGAACTCGTGAACCACAAGATCATGACCTGAGCCAAAGTCGGACACTTAACCGAATGAGCCACCCAGGCACCCCTAGATACTTCATTTGTAACTAATTCCTTCCAATGAGGTATCTATGTTGTTCCCACAGCCCCTTCTTAGCCAGATCATCCTCTCTTCTCTCTCCTTCCTCCCTTCAGCTCCTGAATTTTCTCTAGCACTTTAAACTCCGTTTCCCCTCCAAATATACCATCAGAATTAATTAAAATGCTCTAAAACTACTCTAATACAGTAGCCAACAGTCATGTGCTACCTGAAATGCAGCTAGTCTGAACTGAGATGTGCTGGAAGTATAAAATTGACACTCAGCTTTCAAGACTTTATGTAGAAAATATCATGTCCACCTAATCAGACCCCCTCCACCTCCCCCTAAGGGAAGGTGACCTTCTCTGAAAAGATCCTTTCTTTTGTTTTGCTAATAATTTCCTGGCCTGACCCTTCTTCCTATAAAAACCTTCCATTTTGTACAACTCCTCCAGGAGTTCCCTTCCAGGTGCTGCATGGGATGCTGCACAATTCATGAATGGCTTAATAAAGCCAATTAGATCTTCAAATTTGAAAATTCAAACTCAAATTTGAATTTCTGCTGAGTTGAATTTTGTTCAACAATATTGATTACATGTTGAAATGACACTCTCTTGTCTATATTGGGTTAAATGAAACATTATTAAAATTAATTTCACTTTTTCCATTTTACCTTTTTAGTGTAACTAGCAGGAAATTTAAAATTGCATATGTAGGGGTGCCCGGGTGGCTCAGTCCATTAAATGTCCAACTTCGGGTCAGGTCATGATCTCATGGTCAGTGAGTTCAAGCCCTGCATTGGGCTCTGTTGACAGCTCAGAGCCTGGAGCCTTCTTCGGATTCTGTGTCTCCCTCTCTCTCTGCCCCTCCCCCACTCACACTCTGTCTCTCTGTCTCTCTCTCTCTCTCAAAAATACATAAACATTAAAAAAATAATAACTAAATAAATAATAAATAATAAAATGCATATGTAGTGTACGTTGTATTTCTAGTGGCACTGCTCTAAGAAGTAAAAGAAACTGAATATTAAAAAGATCAACCCTCTAGGGGTGTCAGGGTAGCTTAGTTGGTTGAGCCCCTTCTGACTCTTGATGTCGGCTCAGTTCTTGATCTCAGGGTTGTGAGCGGAAGCCCCACATTGGCCCCCCACACTGGGTGTGACGCATACTTAAAAAAAAAAAAACAAAAACAAACAAACAAAAAAAAACAGACCAACCCACCATAGAAAGCATTTTAGGAATAATCTTGTAAGGGGCTTATCAAATTACTTATTACAAAAAAAAAAAAAAAAACAACAACAACAACAACTTTGTCCATAAAGGGATTCGCAAACTAGGGGCTGAACAAGTAAAATATTTCTCCATCCCATTACACGTGCAAATACTTCATGTACTTCATGTACAAATTACTAATGCTGAGAAAGAAAGGGTATGGGGGCCAATGTCCACAAGTGGCCCAGCTCTGCAAACCTCTGTGCATTTGGGAAAGAGCAGAGCAAACCTTGTAGCCCTGGAAGTCAACCATCCTCCAGGGGAATCGAATGCATAACCAGAGCCTTATTAACATAGCCTACAGTTCCCATCACACCCTATAGCTAATTTTCTTATCATTAATACTAATCACACTGTAATTACTTGTGCAAGTAACTGTCTCCAGCACAAGACTATGAGCTTTGTGAGAGCAAGAATCCACATCTGTCTTCCTCATGGACATGTCCACAATGCCCAGCAGCATGTATAATTGAATCAAGCAGTTTTTCTGTTCAGTGCACTGGAAGCCACATATCTACCAATGAGTGGCCTAGCTTGAAAATGCTATCAAAGCTTCTCTTTATGGCAGAGATAGAAAAGAGGCAACTGATAATACAGAAATGATGATATAGTGCAGGCAGCTAGCTAGGTATGTGCAGAGAACTGGTTTCTCTGACCATGAAAAAGACAGAAATCACCAACTACCTCCTCACTGAAGTCAGGGAAAACCTGGGGGAGCTCACATGAGCTCTTCCCTATAATCGCTGCCCTAAAGTAACCAATAACTTCATTGTAATACATTTGCAATGAGGTTTTGACCCTCCCTGCAGGGGATGACTGCTGTGACAATTCCAACAAGGACCATGAAGGGGCCAAAATCTCACCCTCCCAACTAGTAGGAGAGATCTCTTAGATGACTGGAGGCAACCTCAGTCAGAGACTGCCCTAATTTGTACCCATAACCCATACGGGTATAAAAAATAAGACAACCCTGGGCCTGCCCAATCGCCCACTTTGAGAGTGCACTTTCACTCTGGCCACTATTAAAGGATTGCTTGCTTGTGAGTTTGGCTCTGAATTCTTTCTTGGCCAAACTCAGGAACCAAGTCCAGAGAACAGGACTCACCAGTAACAATGATATATTAATATTAATAATTGATATAATATTTAACATATGAATATAATAATTAACAATAAAAGTGTTTTTTTTAATTTTTTTAACATTTATTTATTTTTTGAGAGACAGAGCATGAGCAGGGGAGGTGCAGAGAGAGGGAGACACAGAATCGGAAGCAGGCTCCAGGCTCTAAGCTGTCAGCACAGAGCCCGACGCAGGGCTCGAACTCACGAGCTGTGAGATCATGACCTGAGCTGAAGTCGGTCGCCTAACTGAGCCACCCAGGCGCCCCTGCAATAAAAGTGCTTTTAATAAAAATGATAATAGGGGCACCTAGGTGGCTCAATCAGTTGAGCGTCCAACTCTTGATTTTGGCTCAGGTCATGATCTCAGGGTCATGGGATCAAGCATCAAGCTCCATATTGAGCATGGAGTCTGCTTGGGATCCTCTCTCTCTCTCCCACTGCCCTTCTCCCCCATTCACTCTCTCTCTCTCTAAATAAAAAAGTTAATAATAATAATAATAAAGCTAACATTTACTGAGGGCTTACCAGATGATACCCATTGTGCTAACCATTTGGCAACATTTAATCCTTTTTCACTTAACACTACAACTAACCAGATGAGTACTATTATCATCATTTTACACACTGGAAGACTGGAATTTAGAAGATTTAAGTAATTTGCCCAAAGATACCCAACAAGCAAGTACTAGTAAAAGGATATAAATTTAGTCTGATTCTAGAACTTAAGTCTTAACACTATGCAAGATGATTCCCCAGGACATTTGAGAATCTGAGAAGCAAAACGCCTCCCAAAATTGTCCTGAGGGATAGAATGCAGGAGTATCTATCCATAGGTGTCCATCCCCCAATGGAGGGTCATTGCTCTGTCAGGCCTCTGCCGCATCAGAAAAACAGAAAGCAAAAAACACAACGTAAGCTTGAGGCCAGACACTGGCAGCAATAAGTGATCAGGTGAGATTGAGAAGACAGATGCATCTCTACAGAATATCTAATTCCCAAGTAGTAGATTCCTTAGTAGAATATCTAATTCCCAAGTAGATTCCTTAGTAGAATCAGCGAGAGAACCCGCTGCAGCAACTTATGCTGAGGCCATAGTTGACAGCCATCTTCTTCTTCTTCCAACTTTCATTCTAGATATATTTCACCCTTGGCCAGCACCACAGCTGACTGCTTACCTAGTGGGGTGACTGAGACATTTGAGCCCTTAGTTGCTTTGCCCTCATGAGGCTATTATTGCTGTAGTTGCCTTCACCAATTTGACTGGGCATGGAAACACCAAGAAACACCTCAATGAATCCCCTAGCTTTGTAGACATAGATTCTCCTTGTCCTCACTAAATAGAGTAGCATTTGTAATGAACAGGTCTGAGAAGAATCCAGGTCTCTTCTCCACCTGTTCGCCCCACTAGTATGAGGTACCCAACTAATCAAGCTGTAGGTATAACTTCAGTTTCAGTGGCTCCTATTATGGTCTCTGGTAGGAGAGTTCTTCCGTGGAGATTAGAACCTCTAGTAGAAGAATAGGAAGCAGAAATTCTGCAGTTAAGTCACTGGGAGTCAGTGTGAGAAAGGCCAATATTATTTCCACTTCTTGGTTCCCAGACTCATATATTCTAGCTCTTTGGGGGCACAAGATTGTATCTATCAGCTGTTTTTGTTTTGTGCATGTAAGTATCCGGGATGATGGCCTTCCAATTCGATCAGGATGCCTGAGTGGGACATATGATGGACCATGCCAATGTCCTATTAGGCCAGCTGCCTCCAGGGGATGCAATATACAGTAGGACCCATAGAACCCATGGTTGTGTACCCATTGTGACACCTCTTTACCATAAAGTCGGTCCCTTACTCAAAGGCAATGTGTCAGAAAATCAGGTATCTTGTAAGTCCATCAGATTGTAGTGCTGTCAGAGGCATTGGGAACAGGACCAATCCATAACAAGGAAGGTGTCAATTCTTAAAGGATAAATCCCTTCACTCTCCAGGAAAGATGGGCTTTTCTGTAATCAATCAAGTGGCTGGCTGCTCTTCTTTCAGGATTTACTATCAATCTTTGCTGCTGACACACTGAACATTCCAAGAGCTATACAAGCTTTAGTAAGCAGGAGCTTTTGCTGTGGAGCCAGACATGCCATCATCATGGCTCCTCTGTTCATGAGCGTATCAGGCAAGCACTGAATCAGCTGAGGACAAAGGCTAACTAACACACATTGGACTTGCTTGCTGAGTGCCTCCTCTGTGATAAAGATTCTATATGGGGCATAAAAATAATATATAAAGGTTCATGAACTTTGTGCAGACACCCTTAGATCTATCCACATGCCTCCTCCAAAGCTCCTTGTCTCCAATCTGCTGATTTTGTACCTTCTTCACCCCTGACCAGAAATAGACACTAATTAGGAGGGAGAGGCCATTTCTCCCTCCATACTAAGTAGACAATCAAGTGTTCACGGCTGCATCCAATGGGGGCATTTCACCCAAATGTCTTCTTAGGGCCATCCCTGAGTAGGGCCGCAGAAAAACAATAATACATTTTCAGCTCAAACCAAGCTATTTAGCCAACCAATGCGTGTATAAGGTCTGTGTTGTTGCTGTTGCTATTGTTGTCTCTTTCATTACTTCATCTTCAGAAGCTTGTCCTAAGGCCATAGATGTGAACTGACTGAGAGGCACTGGGGCAATAGAGGTAGGTGATATCTAACTTACTTTGCCCTCTGGACCTCCTCAGGCCTGATCCTTAATGTACCATTTTCCTCTTACAGCAGATTGCTGTTCTACTTGCCTAACCTTATGACTCAGTGGGTCTGAATTTGACAACAGCTAGCTCATGATGGGCACCAGCGCTTTCATAGCCACTTGATATCCAGCAATTAAAACCCAGTCTCTACCAGCCCCCAGGAGTATTGCAGGAGCTTATCAAAATCAAGCAGTTTTCTGTAGTCTACACCTTGGATCTTCTATTGTTTTCCAGAGGTTCCAGGTAACATTGTTATCTACAATAGATGCCTCCAGCCCCAATGAATCTACTGGGTCACACAGCTCAAGTGCAGAAAAGTTTATACTTCAGTACTGCCTGGATCCGCTACAGAGCAGATCTGGGCCACATTCAGAGCTGAAGGTTTTTTGAGTTATCTAATGAATGGATTGAAGCAGCATTCCTAAATGTGGTATATGTGGCCTCCCAAATCAAGGAGTCATCGGTGCAATTTTTCTCTCTCTCTCTCCCTCTCTCTTTCTCTCTTTCTCTCTTCAATAGGGACTGCAAAGTGCAATACATTTTCCTTCACTTGAAAGGATGTAGCCAGTGCTTCTGTGCCCCACGACATGACATTCCATCAGCAAATCTCTGACTTAAGCCACAGCTTTGTTGAACATGCTTGTGGGAGCTCAGATCCACTTTTCACTTGCAATGTTTCAGCTCATGCAGACTCTGTGAGTCTCTCTGCTTCCTGCCCCAGGGTCTCCCTTGAAACTATCGGTGTCTTTTAGACAGGGCTCATGTATGTTCTGAAATCCAAACTCCGGTCCTTAACACTTTGCATTCCTGAGAGAACTGAGCGCTGTTGTCTGGAGCAACCACCTCTATATGAACCCCAGTACTGCCTCTCCTCATTCTCCCTCTTCCTCTCCTTCTTGTTTGCCCTCTGCTTCCTGAGATGGCTTTCCAAAGAAATTACCTGCACACAAGTTCTTGTCTCAGGTCTTATTTCAGGTGAAACCAAACTAAGAGAGGATGCCACCAGCTCCTAAATCATCAGATGCCCCCAAGTCAGGCAGATTCTAAATCCTCATAGGTTTTATCTCCCACTCTGTGGCACTCTCCCTAGAATATCTTCCTAGAATATCCAGCACTTGCCTCCTGTTATCTCTGTCCAATGAGCATGATGTCAATGATATAGAGGACGTCGTGACAGTCAATGTTCCTGCAGGACTCCATATTGACAGAAAGCAGAAAAGTTATCCTATCCCTGGAAAAAGACAGTGAATATGTACTTAAGTCTTTTTCACAAAGGAGTGAAGTGCTTTTGTTCTGTTTTATGGATGGGACATTTGCCAGCTCAATAACCATATAACAAGTATGAAAGGCTATTGTAGCTATTTTAATAAAAATATCACATCTGGCACAAGAGCAGCTGTTATTGGAGCTATCGCTTGGTTAAGTTTCCAAAATCTACCAAAATACACCATGCTACTACTAATTTTTTCAAATACCAAAAAGATGAATTGAATGGGTTATGACAGAGATCATCATCTCTACATTTTTTAAGTGTTTACTGATGCAATTTCTACAATCCCTCTCGGGTGCAATAAGCTTCCGGTTTTTTATTCTGGTCCAGGGAGGCGAAATGATTTCAGGAGCTTTACCTTGGCCCTTCCTAGCATAAGAACTCTTACGACAGGTCAGAGGGGGATCTATCAGTTGCTAAGCATGTCAGTACCAATTATACCTGGGGGAATCCGTAGACGCAGTGGACACACTATGACGCAGATTTAGTCCCTGTGTAATTCACTTTCCACGGTGTGCTTCTCCTTGGGCAAATGGCTTTTGGTCCCTTGGGGAATGTGTTGGGAACATTTATTGTAGGTAATTTGTAGTGGCATTGCAGGGTTCTTCCTCAAGGGACCTGGCTTCCCCCTCACTTGATGGGTCTGAATGTGAGGTTACTCGTATTAAGGCAGTTAATGTCAGCCTTTTGCTCACTACTTCTTCTGTTTGTTTTTATGGCTACTCAAGGTGAACAATATGCTTAAATACACATCTGCCTTACCGTTAGAAAGACTTTGACTGTGAGACCGCAGACCAAGGCAACCTGATGCCACTCTGGTTTTGCTACTAGTGTTAGTAATTGCATCCACCTTCTGTTGGCTAAATGCTACCACAGGGCTTTTGCTCTTCTGGAATCCTCTCACCCCTGTCATCCTCCACTGATTATTCGGGATCCTTGTTCCATGGAAGCATCTCCTACTTCAGCCTGGGCTTATAGAGGACCCTAAACTTCTCAAAGGATATTCATTATTGCTTTATTGAAGGCAGTGCCCACCTAGCCTTCCCAGGCAATATAGTCACATGTCGGGTTCTTTGCCCTCTCATTAAAAATTCACTCCAAAAATACCACCTCCCTGATTTCTTCCTCAATATTCTGTCAAGACCATTTTGCCAACCCTGTTTCATTTACTGGGGGCTTCCACTGCATTTAAGCTTCAGTGAACAATCTCAGCAGGGCATGGGGACTGCCTCTAGGTGACCTTGCCCAGCTATTAAATTGAATCATGGAGACTACTAATATGTCATTAAATCCTCCCTTATCCAGCCTGATATTTTGTCCCCTTCCACTACCCCACAAAGTCCAAAACCTGCAATAACCACTCCCAGAGTCTAGCCTGTGTCCTCTAGATTGCTGCCGGTTCTTATCGGCTAGATCTAGTGATTCTTTGGGTGACAAAACCATTTCCTGCCAAAGAAGGGACTGCACTTCCCCACTAAGGCTGTAATAAGAGCCCACCCTAATTTTTAGTCTGGAGGCAATGAGGAGAGATTGGAGCAGATCTTGAGGATAAGCATGACCCTGTCAAGCACCTGTCTCTGATGAGGTCTTTTCATGGTCTTCAGGTGGGGGTGGGAGTGATTCTCCCTAAACAAGGGTGTGTGTGTTGGGGGTGGGGGTGGGGGGTAAGGGTTGCTTCTACTAGCCCAAAGGGATTAAGGGAGTTTCAAGGTTTAAGGTTCCCAAGATCACCGACATAATTTTCCCCTTCTTAGTCTCAGGATCCTTCTCCTCCCCTGACCCTAACATTAGAGACCCGTCAAAGATACACATTGGATTACCAAGCAGCTCTGCCACCCTTAGAATTAAATCTTGAACATGATTTTAGCACCCTGTCCTGTGGCTGCAAGAGATGAGGGTCTCCTTAAATGCTGATACATCTCCCAGTGAGCCCTGAGCTGAGAGCTGGCTGACCATGAAAGTTAAAAAAAAAAAAAAAAAAAAAAAAAAAGCCAGCGAATTCTGCCATCTTCTAAGCATCCTTATCTCTTCCCACTCAAATGCTAGAGCTACCATGCATACCAGTGTTTTATCTTCACCTTCTGTCCACCACATCTAAGAAGAGCCTTAGTGATGGTGATACCCCAGCACACCCGGACGTATCGGTGTCGCCATCTGACTAGTGAGTCACCTGAGGGGCTGCATTTGAGACTTTCTTCCTACACTAACTTTCTTAGCTTGGTTTCCCTAAAAAGGATAACCTAAGACAGCTGTGTGTGTGTGCCCAGGCCATCTGGAAGATGATCCCAGTGAGAAGCAGTGCAGGAATGAAAGGAAGGTATAGGAAATGGTCTAAGAACGCAGTTTGAAAGTTGCTGCTCTGGGCAACCAGGATGCAGTTTCCCCAGGACCTCTTGAGAAGCACACAGAATGGCCCTCCAGAACTGCCTCACTAAAGGGTAAGAGCAGGAGGCTTTACCCATCGGGGACTGTCACCCATTGGTTGAAGGCCAACCCAGGAGTGAGTTGTTGTCATGGGAGTTAGCAAACTTTTAGAGGAGACTCCGGGAAAACAGCAAAGAATGATAGAGAAAGGAAGCCATCAGGGAAAAGTGACAAGTTTGCATGAAACCGACCACGCAACCAAGTCCAAAATTGGAGGTGATGCTCAGAACATGAGTCAGGACACCACAGGCTTTTGACACAATAGGACTATGAATTTCTTAGGAGTCGACAGTTCATTGCTGCACATCTTCAGTTTCCCACGGTGGTCATCACTAGGGCATCACAGTGATGTAATGGAGTCAGTATTTGTTAAAAACCGACTCAGTAACAAGTACTACTCAGTCTGTCATTCACCTCACATCTGACAGGTAAAAATATTGCACTGGCTGTATTTCTTTGCTAGGGCTGTCATAACAAAATACCAGAGACTGGGTGGCTTAAGCCACAGAAATTTATTTCCTCAGAGTTCTGGAGGCTAGAAGTTTGGGATCGAGGTATTAGTAGGGTTGGTGTCTTCTGAGGCTCCTCTCCTCTCTCTGGCTGTCTTCACATGACCCTCCCTCTGTACATGTCTGTCCCCAGATCCCCCTCCCCTTTTTTTTTTGACAACTGCTACATTTCACCTTTTCTCGTCTTTTCTGGTTTCTGTTAAATGATTGCTGTTCTTCCTTTAAATGTTTAGTGATTCCCTGGACAGTCATCCAGGTAGATAATGTGCAAACCCCAGCTTGTCCAAGAAAAACAGCTATGAGTCCTCCATAGCCTCCATAGCCTCCTGGATGCAGACATTTCCTGATTCCCAATTCCCTGGTTTGTTTTTCTGGTTTGGGTTGGTCTGGTTTGGGTTTTGAGGATGTCCAGACATTAAATTCCATGTCATTTTCAGTATTTTCTTTTTCATAGCTTAAAACAAATTCCAACTATGCTCTAAATGTATTTTCCAGTCCGCCTGGAATTGATAATAGCTAACGGATACAATCTAGGAAGGATGGAATTTGCTAGTAAAGAGGGAAATGATACATGAGCCCTGGGTGAGGCAAGGCTGAATTTTCACACACCAGCTATTAGCTGCTTTCCTGTCTTAGTTTTGCTCGTGGAGATCAGCATATTAGCATTACTGTAAATCCGATTACTGCCTGTTTAATGTCTCTGTTTATTTTGGTTGATTCTGCTCGGACTGCCTTCCCTCCCCTTTCCCGCATTTCAAAGCCATTGGAATCCTCATCATCTAGGTTCTGCCCTTTAGAAGAAGCTTTCATAAGCCATGCCAGCCAATACTTTACTTTTTCTGGATTTCCATACTCCTGTCCTAACCCTCATTTGGCATTGCATCTTGGTGATTCACTCAGCAACTATTTACTGAGTGCAGACTGTACCAAGCACTCTGTTCTAGATGATGGCAATACAGCTGTGACTGAGACAAAATCTCTGCTCTCATAATACATGGGGGAGGCGCAAACAGCAAGCTGCTGAATGGAAACTGGAAGTAGAGAAATAAAGGGGAAGTAGAAAGTCCTGTCAGAAAGGCTATGGTAATTGTCCAGGCAGAAGTAGAGGGTAACTTATGATGTCTCTTGTACAATAAGTTGTTCTATGCTGACATTTACCTTTTCTTTTGTGTCCACTACTCCTTCAGGGCAAGGAACCCATACTTGTAATTTATGGATTATGTATGCAAACTCTGCATATGCCCATTTAATAGGTGCTCAATAAAGAACTGTTGTTCAAATGCCTTTAAGTCCACATTATTCAGGTAACAGTATGGCATCGTTAATGGCTTTGTCATTTACTGTCTCAGTGGGAAATTAAAATTCTCTAAGTCCTAATTTCAACATTTATAAAATGCTGATAACACTGACCTTGTACCAGGTTGGTAAGGATTAAATAAAAATGCCTAGCCACACTCACCTCGCTTATACTAGGAGATATCTGCCAGTCTTTGATATAAACCCTCACACCCAATACAAAATACAAATGTTGCCCTTTCTGTATAATGCCTGTGAAATTGTCAAAGCTGTGTGAAACTGACTTGATTTTAACATATACATTAATCCAATCCATCCCTTTATGGGTATCCAAATCATGCACTCAAAAAATGTTCTGGCTTCCTTACAGTAATCTTTGCCTTCCGGGCCACCTTAGTGTTACCTAAAGCTATCGCAGCTATCCCATCTTGGGGTTCATGTCATTACATCTCAGCGACCGTAGATGTAACCCTAAATGCAGGATAAATTAGTGTTGATGGCTGGCAGAGCTATGGGATGTATGTACATTCTGAGCAGTAAGTGACATTGTGTTAACAATGCTGTCAACTTTCGTGTCACGTTGGAAGGCCTGGGGTTGCTGTAGCTACAAGGTGAATTATAACGTCAGAAGCAACCCAAGTGCGACTTCAGTCCGCTGTCACCAGAAAGCAGGTGCAAGTCAGGCAAGAACATAATAGAGACAGGTAGGGTGACTATGCCATCTCATCTGGATCAAGAGGAGGGACCCCCAGTGTTTCTAATTCCGGGTTCAACATTCTCCACTAGTCTTCCTTCCCAAATATCAGCAAAGGGTCATGGCAGTGGAAGTGGCCCCAGCGTGGTGGCCCACGGGGGGAGGGACCCGGGAGTACGAGGCCGAAGCAACCCGGAGGCTGCAGAGGCTCAGAGACCAGCAACAAGCGAGGACCGATCAAAGGATAAGAACACTCTACCCGATCGGCGCTCCCCACTCGTAAGCAAATTTTAGTGCGCGCAGGAACGCACTCCCGGCACCGCGGTGCCCACCTTGGCTGCGCTCTATCCAGGTTCCTGAGAAGAGAGAGCATGCGCGAAAGGTAACCGCGCCCTCGCCGCGGGAGACCCCAGGCCGGCGAGGGGGCGGGGCCGCACAGCTGCGCACGCGCGCGGGGACACGTAGGCGGAAGTGGCGCGCGGGCGCAGGCGAGGCGAACACCTTGCGAGGAGGCGGCGGCCGCTGTGGAAAGTGCAGGGGTAGGCGGAGAGGAGAAGGAGGTGATGGCGACCTGGGGAGGGGGAGACCGCTCCGTCTGGCAGGCGCCACCCGGGCTGGGGTCACCTTTTCAGGTGGCTTAACGGCTCTGGAGTGGAGGTGTACCCCCGGCTCTTCGCCGTGTTCGGGACCCAGACCCTCCCCTCCCCAGAGAACCTGGACACAGCTTATCTTCTTCATCTATAACGAGCGTGCGGCGAGGGGATTGAGGGCAGGACGGAGGGCGGGGATGACTTCCTTTTTTAAAGAACGGAAACCTGGCACGGTTTCTAGGGAGGAGTGTATGTCCCTCCTTGTCCCCTTTGCGCCCTGCGGCAGGCTAGAACCCCCTCAGGCCCCGGTCTGTGGACTCAGGCATGAGGCCACTTCCAGGAGGGCCTTTTAGACTAGTAGGGGCCTCTGGAGAACTGGCAGTCGCCTGGGTTCCCAAGACTGCTTTTGAGTGAAGAGCTACTTCCGGGTTCTGCGTTAGATAAAGTACTTAGGGTCTTCTGCTGTCCATCTGCTTTGCGGTGCAAGGTGATCGTTCCTGCCAGGTTATTAAATTTATGTCATAACCTTCCACTAAAAGTTATGCAGATTCTCCAGTCTTTGCAGCTTAGTTTTCTCCCCCGCCTTTTTATTTTCTTTTTAAAGAAATACTGAAAGGAGGTGGAATGCTTTGGTGTGCTGACAGTGGGGTTTTTTAGTGTCGGGCATATGCATTTCTTCTAAGGTAGGGTCTCACATGTCGATGTCGAGGGTAGATTTTTGGATTCACGTTTTCCTAAGTGAATTGGGATAGTTTGGGCCTTGGAAGAGAGAGAGATACGGCAGCATTTGAAAATAATTTGGATGAGTGTTATTTGTACTTAATTTCTTTATATTAAATCCAAAGCTTAGATTTATCCCTTGGAAAAAAATTGAGTAACTGTCAAAAATGAGTACCCTGTTTGATCTTCGTGTAGTGAAGCGTGTACAAAGAAATGAGCCCCCCTTTTTTTGTTGTTTTGTAACCATAACCCATAGGTGAACAATTAATAGAGTCCATCTAATATAGATACAATGGCAAGATTATTTTATTTGTAACAACGAGTATGACAAAAAACAGAGTAAAGTATGTTCAGGTTATTTACACTGTAATGTAATTTCCTCATATTCTACCCTTTAGTAGTGGGAGACTTTTCTTCTAAAGACCGGAAAAGAACTAGATTAAGAAATGAACTGAAAGATTTTTAACTTAAGTGGGTCATTGCAAACCAATGTTATTACCAGTTATTTATAATTTTTAGATGTCAGTATATACTGAAAATGCTGACTTTTCCCATTTTAGCAGTTGCTTTGTACCAACAAGTAAAGTTAAATATATGTGTTGACTTTAAGAACAGGAGAGGCCTCAGGCAGTGATTCACACCTGTGGGGTTTTTTGTTCTTAGTTTAAGGCTTACTGTGAATGTCTAAAGCAGAGCAAAATGTTGATCATTTAATTTGAAAACAGGTTTAATTCTATGCTTGATTTTATTTTTCCTGCATCGAAAGGACATTGGCCTAGGTTCTGTGGATATTGATTAATATCCATCATTAATGTCTGAGACGGAAGGTGTGTGGCACACATCAGGATCACAGTTATTGGGTATCAGAGTTTACAGTGTCTTCCTTCATCAGTCATGTGACCTGACCAGTGATGTTCTGATTAATAAAACTGCATTCTAAATGCAAAGCTTGCAAGGCAGATTTTCTGGAACTGGTACCTCAAGTAAGCAAAAGAAATGAATTTATTTCCATGTTCATTTCAGATGCTTTGTGGGAAATTTCAGTGGAGATGTCAATATTTTGGCACAGATGTCCAAGAAGTGACAGTGCTGAAGGGATTTAACTCTACATGTCTGGCACAGATCTGCGGCTCCTAAGATTGCCAATAGGTGTGTTGAAAGTGGCAAATTGTTGGAAAGGAGCAGAATTCTGTTGATTAAATTGGTGCTTACTAGAGTGAAATAGACTCCTTCATTTCATATTTTACACTTTTGTTATGTGTTGAAACATAATGAAGATGATATCTTCTCTTCCCCTAAAGATTTCAGAAGCTTCTAAGAGAAGCAACCATAAAAGCAAAAAGTTATGCTGTTATGATTTAGGTATTTGTAAAAAATTTTATAAAATGCTGTGAGAGTCCAGAGAATCACCCAGCTTGTAATGTATAGGGCCTTAATCAGAGGTATAGTATAGTGGGTATTCATGTTGAGCAATGTCAAAGAGGGATCAGAAAGGGAAGAAGAGATTGTAAACAGCAATCTAGTGATGCCTAGTAATCTAGGCAAGAGAAAACAGCTGCTAATGGTAGGTTCAGAAACAGATTTTAAATACATTTACAGGTGTAGAGTCAACAGGAACCTTGGCAAAATGTAACTTCGAGGAAAAGGAAAGAATCTAAGATAATTTACAGATTTTCTGCTCAACACCATAAGTGAGATTGGGAATATAGGAAGGGCAGGTTTGTTTGGAGGTGAACATCGTTCAACTTTGGACTTTTATTTATTTATTTAAGTTTATCTATTTTGAGAGCAAGAGAGCATGGGGGAGGGGCAGAGAGAGAGAATTGCAACCAGGCTACGCACTGAGAGCATGGAGTCCAGTGCGAGGCTCGAACTCATGAACCCCTGAGATCATGACCTGAGCCAAAATCAAGAGTCGGAGGCTTCACCGACTTAGCCACCCAGGCACTCCCAGCTTTGAACATTTTTGAAATGAGGTGCCAGTGGAACTCATGAGTAGAAATGCTTTCAAAGAAGCATTTGGAAGCAGAGATCTGGATTTCAGAAGAGAAGTCCGGGTTGGAAGTCCCGATTCGTATTTCCAACTGCACATCAGAGGAGTGAGTCTCCCAGCAGCCGACCATATCGCACTAGCAGTGGTTCTAAAAAGTTGGATAATAGTTAACATTGGTGGTCTTACTATATGCCAGATGTTTTTACATTTATTTCATTTAGTACTAAAAAAAGTTCTATGATAGGCACATTTTTTACCACCCCCCCCTCCCTTTTAAAGATGTACAACCTGAAGTTCAAAAAGGTTAAAAGAATTTGCTTAAGGTTCTTCAGCTAATCAGTTAGCAAAGCTGGGTCGTGCACTCAGATCTGTCAAAATCTAAAGCATAGGGAAAGCACCATGCTGTACTGCTTTCTCATAAGGGTAGCTATAATTTTTTTGAGTCACTGCAATATGCCAGGCATTTTGCTAAATTACAAACATCTCAGCAGAATATGGTTGGGGACAAATTTTTGATACTAACAAAAGCAGGAAAGAGGTCTTCTAGAAGTTTTATTTGTTCTCTCGTGTAAATATATAATCAATATTTGCACATCCTACTCAACCTGTTTTCCATAAGATTTTTAGTTTTGCTCACAAAGTTTGCCACCACCACAGTACATTTGAAAAATCATACTCAGGTAGACAGAGTGATTGCAAGCTGGGGTTTCAGGACTTCCAGACGAAGGGCCAATTTATTTGGTTCCTTTATTAGGGCGCAGAGTATGCCGGATCCCAAGAACGGAGAGATAAGTAAGATTTGAGTCTTGCCTTTTCAGTTCTGTTCTCTCCCAGTTGGAGAATTAGAGAGGGTATCACAAAGGAAGGAACGCTAAAGCTTATTTCAAACCCTGACCTAGAGAAAGAAGACATCAGGCTGAAAGAACATCATTAACATAAGGTAGAGGTGTTTGAAAGTCCATGGTCTATTTCTGGAATGAAATAGTAGTCCATTGTGGGCAGTTTGGGGCTTGATTGAAAGATGTGGAGGGAGGAGAAGCTTAAGGGGGATCAGATTTATTTGAAAGGTACTCTGTATCCGTGCCTACACATGTGGAAAGTAGTTACTCAGGTTTTTGTTTCTTCTACATTCAAGATCATTTGAAGCATGATTTATAAAGAAAGTCAGATCTCAAGGGTGTCCTCCAAGATGTCTTAAAAAGTCTTAACTCAGAGATGGCAGTGATTGAAACATAGTGTGGGAAGGAAGAACATATATAAAGAAGAAGAAACAGGTAAAGGAAAAGAAATACAGTAAAACTTTCTAAAATTATGCTTTTTCTCTTTAGTAATTTGGCGGGTGCACTGTAAAACAAATGTTCTTTGATGCCTGAGTATGGTTAGTTACAAGCTGTATTCAGAACCTGGATCCATATTTAAACTACTAAAGATGGCCTGCTTAATCTCTGTGATCAGCAAAGGAGAAGTGATCACAAAGTGACTAAGTCTTGCCATTTTAAGCCATGAAGACAGTTTTGTCAAAATTATCCTTATCCATCCTCTTTATTCAACTAGTCTAAATTTTAGTCCCCATTGGGGTTGTGAAAGACAGTCTTTTCTAGGATAATTTTTTCATCATAAATGTGTTTAGCTGTCCTAACTCTGCTCTCTCCTCACCCTGTACTTGGAATTCATTTTTCAGTTTATATAAATCCAAAGAGAAACTGACAGTCATCTACAGAGTCCTCATGACTTTTTTTCACAGACTAACAAAAAATGATGTTTTCCAGCTTTTTATAATCCCAAAGACTTCTTTATTTCTTTTTTTTTTTAAACAGCTGTATTGAGGTATAATTTTTATACAAAAAAAACTACACATGTTTAACATAACACAATTTGATGAGTTGGGACATATGCATATACCTATGATACCATCACCTAATAATCAAGGTAATACATATATCTGTCATCTCTACAAGTTTCCATGTGTTTGCCTGTGTGTGTGTGTGTGTGTGTGTGTGTGTGTGTGTGTGTGTGTGGTTAAAAATGTATAACATGGTATCTACCCTCTTAAGAAATTTTTAAGTGCACACCACCATGTTGTTAACTATAGGCACTATGTCCTATAGTGAGTCTCTAGAACTTACTCATCTTGTATAACTGAAACTTGAAATCCCATTGAACAACTCCCCAAAGACTTTTTAAATTAAAATGATTTCCAAAGGAAGGAAACACCTTTTAACCTAAGAAATGCTGTTGCTAAAGCATATCATCCTTTCTATAGTCTCTGACAAATCTAGCTTTTTTAAAAGTAACTTATAGTTGTTTGAGTTTATTTTAAAACATCCTTAGCAAATATATTTTAAATTGTATTAGTATTTAAGGGAGCATCAGTTTTTTTTTGTGCAATTAAAGATCAACTTTATTTTTTTTTTAATTTTTTTTTTTTAACGTTTATTTACTTTTGAGACAGAGAGAGACAGAGCATGAACGGGGGAGGGGCAGAGAGAGAGGGAGACACAGAATCCGAAGCAGGTTCCAGGCTCTGAGCCATCAGCCCAGAGCCCGACGCGGGGCTCCAACTCGCGGACCGCGAGATCGTGACCTGAGCTGAAGTCGGTCGCCTAACCCACTGAGCCACCCAGGCGCCCCAAGATCAACTTTAATGTTGAAGATGTTACTCATAGACTGTCATGGGCTTTAAAAATTATATCCTTAATACATATAAAAACAATAAAAGCATATTTACTTCTTTGATAAGTAAACACAAAGATAAAAAAATAAACACTAAGTTAGCTTTTGATGTTTGCTGTGGGAATGAGAATGGCATTATGTTTAGCGATATTGGTCTTTACCAGGCAAACATAATTGGAGAGTAGACATTGTTTTTGGTTGCTTAGAAGTTTGAATAGAGGAATTACTATATTAATATCTAGAGAAAATGAGATTTGCCTGTATAATTTTTAAAGTGTGATGTGAACTATTACTTGGAGCATAGTATCTTATCCAAAGGTTTTGCTTTAATTGCTAATTTCCTTCTTTAGGACTTGGCTCAGCAAGCAAAAGAAACACTGAACAAAGGAGAGGAAACCAACAAAGATAAATTTGGAAGCACTGAATGCAGCAAAACAAGAACAATGGATCTCAAGTTCAACAGTTCCAGGAAATATATTTCTATAACTGTCCCTCCCAAAACACAGACAATGTCACCACACATCAAGTCAATAGATGACGTTGTAGTGCTTGGCATAAATCTCAGCAGATTTAACAAACTTACTCAGTTTTTCATATGTGTTGCTGGAGTTTTTGTATTTTACCTAATTTATGGATATTTACAGGTAAAAATATTTATTTACAAGATGCTAATTATTTATAACAGTTGAGGTCAATAAGAGCATTACTAATAGTTTTACCCAAGGTAGTTTTCTCCATAGGATACCAGTTTATTCACATTTTTGAGTTTTTTAAATACGGAAAAAGACTTTCTAAAAGTTAGTGTGCTCCTTTTTTCAGGGATCAAAATTTCACAGTTGAACATTTCAGATGAGAGAGGAACAGAGACCATCTTAAAAAATTAAAATTATGAACACAATTTGAACTATTTATTGTGTTTAACAAAATGGGGGTAATATGCACCCATGTGTTTGTAAAGAGTGATTCAAGTATTCGCTGATATTTTGGAACATAATTCTCCAATAAAATTGAATAATAACACAAAAGTCATATTCTAGCCCATGGTTGATTCTTGGAGCTCATTAGAGTGATCTTAAAAATTATTGTATTCTTTTCGATTATCATATATAGATGAAATATAAAAGGAAGTATAAATAAAGAAGATGGTAGAATTGATTATTCCTTACCTTGTAAAAATGCTATGAGGAGTATTAGCGTGAAATAAAAACATGAATTAAAAATCTTAGTATTTATAATAACTAATTTCCCCACTAGAAGATGATACAAAAATTCAGATATCACAATGAAGAACAATGAAAAATAGTAAATTTAACAAAGAAAGGTTGCAATTTCTTTTTAAGAAATATTTTATTTCTTCTTCAAAATACCATTGTTACCAAATAGTTTGGGAGCAGAGTTAGTCATTAGAAAGGAAAATGAATTAGAAGTTTGCTGTACAAATTTATATTAATCTTTTTCTGTTTGATTAATGAGCAGAGACTTTATAATCTATGCAAAAATTCTTTTAAAATTAGATAAACATCACTTTCACTTGGTGAAAACTGATGTTGCTAGCATATTAAAATAGTTTAGGGGCGCCTGCGTGGCTCAGTTGGTTAAGTGTCCGATTCTTGATCTCTGCTCAGGTCATGATCTCACAGCTTATGAGATTGAGCCCCGTGTCAGGCTCTGCACTGATAGTGCAGATTCTGCTTGGGATTCTCTCTCTCCCTCTTTCTCTCTCTCTGACCCTCCCTGGCTCGTGCTCTCTCTCTCTTGCTCTCTGACTCTCAAAAATAAATGAAAAAAAGAAAAGCCTTAAAATAGTGTAGAGAAAATGGTGGGGTTTTGTAATGAAGTTATTTATATATATATATATAATATATAAATAATATATAATATATATATATTAATAAATATAAATAAATAATATATCTGAATGCTAGCATATTTAATAAAGCTATTTTCATGTTTTTTAGTTCGTGTGCCAGAAAATTCCTAAATACCTTGTAGACGTACTTGAACAGGAAGTAAATTTGGGGAATTACACAGTATCTAGTTCAGAGTTTATGAGGGAGGGTGATTTATTGGATTAAGCCAAATAACTATTGGAATACCTCTTAATGACTTGTTAATAATGGCTTATTAACAATTAGTATAAATGTTACTTCATGACACAACATTGTGTTTAGATAAGTAACCATTTACAAGGAGAAATTTCATAAAATCCGTGGCCTAGATACTCTAAAAAATAACATTGGTTTGAACTGATTAAATTCCTATAGAAAAAACAGGTCTGAGATAATAAACTTCTAATGAAATATATTTATTGTATCATAAAGGAGTTCTTGACCCAGGGACCTTTCTCAATGTTTGGGGCAGTTTTTAATTTTGGCAATCTTTTTTTTTTTTTTTTTTTTTAAAGAGCAAAGCATAGGATAATGTTGCTATATAGCCAGCCTTCCTCCCTTTGTTTTTCTCACTCAGTTCTTTGGAAAGGCCTCCTGGACTTCTCTAATTTTACCTTTGAGGTGCCTTGTGATTTGGATGGTGTTTTGATTTTTGGTGGGTTTTTTTGTTTTGTTCTGTTTGTTTTTTTGGTGGTGGTGGTGGTGAGGCTTGGTTTCTTTTAAAATGTTGTGTTTATAGGGGCGCCTGGGTGGCTCAGTTGGTTGAACGTCCAACTGCGGCTCAGGTCATGATCTCACGGTTTGTTAGTGCGAGCCCCATGTCGGGCTCTGTGCTGACAGCTCAGAGCCTGGAGCCTGTTTCGGATTCTGTGTCTCCCTCTCTCTCTGCCCCTCCCCACTTGTGCTGTGTCTCTCTGTCTCTCAAAAATAAATAAATGTAAAAAAAAAATTTTTAATACTGTGTTTATAGGAATTTATTGTGAAGAAATTGGTTTGCCCAAAAACTTAACAGTATTCATGTATCTCTTGACAGGAATTAATATTTTCAATGGAGGGTTTTAAGTCCTTTGGCTGGTACCTAACTTTAGTACAGTTTGCATTTTACTCCATATTTGGCCTAATAGAACTTCAGCTTATTCAGGACAAAAGGAGAAGGTATGTAGCTTGTTTTTATTTTTTTGACAGTTAAATTCATTAGTAGTAGTTAAATTTTTTGTTTTGTGTTTTGGGAATATGGGGTATATTATACATGCAATATACATATTTCCTATTAATAAAACATATCTAATACCCAAGAATTTTTATCAGTATAATCAACTTACTAAAAAATACTAAATATATTTCCTTTGTACCCTGAAAAAAAGTGGTCTCTCTTACAGTGTAATGTTATCAGAAAAATGTAGTTTAGGCTCAACTTACAGTAAATGTATCTTCTTGAAACAGGAGAAAGTATCAAGTGTACATAAGTGTTTTTATAAATTTCACTGAAGTGGGTGTGATTACTGAAAGACTTACAGTGCTACTAAGATCAAAGTGATGAAATGAACTATCAATGCCACTTTTATAGTGGTCTTTGAAATGTACAGTTAATGTTTGGTGGGATATGCTCTGCTTAATATTGTTGTATTTGTAATGTCCAGGACCTGAGACTGCATGTTTAGACATCAGAGAAATTTCATAACGTGTGTTTTCATCAAAACCACAGGAGCTTGTTTAACAGTATATTTTAAATTGACCATCTAGATTTGAGAAATATCTCAAAATATTTTTAATGGTATACTGAACAATGTGCAATAAAAACCTGATTATATACAAGAGGAGGTTAGGAAATTGAATGTAACTTCTGTAAGTGTGGTTATCCTGTCATATCAGACTTTAATATGTGAACATTTCATGTATGTATCGGGCAGTTTAAATGCAGTAAAGGAGCTAGAATACTGACATTCGATCTTCATTGATACAAATGTTCAATCTTTCAGTAAAAATAGGATATTTTCACAGCTGCTATTTTTCTTACAAACGTATTTTTGATATTTGTAAGAAGATAACTATAAAATTTTAAATATTTAAGTCTATACCACTGGTATTTCTTCATAGTTCTAATTCGTAGTTCTCAACCTCTTTACTGCCAATAAATTTTTAGAGCAGTCATAGTAAAATGTTTGAATCTGAGGATAGCATTTGTATTATTTTCATGCTCTAAAACTGCCATTCTCAGTCACAGGTGATAGAATAAAAAGTAATTAAATATATCTGTCAAGACTAATATGTAGGAAAACCTGATGATTCATTACCAATTGCAAACTGCTGGACGTCTGTTTTCAAAGTAAAAGAATCTAACACTGTCTTTCTTAAACGGAAAGTGATACCAAGATACGCCTCCCTGTCATCTACCCAAATGAGATGGGGAGTGTGCCTCCGGCCATGTTTATCCCTGCCTTTAAACCACATGACTGTAACATGTTTAAAGATAAAATCATTTCTGTTTGATTTAAACATAAATGAAGGAGTGTAGGAAAAGAATTTACAGATGAAGATAATTATGAGTTGAAACCTTTTCATTTCCATGGCACGTTAAAAACATTTTTAGAAAAAGTCTTTAAAGGTATGTTACAATGAAAATATGCTCAGTCACATATTTCTGAATTTATTTAAATGCCACTGTTCTCTAAATCTTGAGTTAGCCAGATTCTTTGCTTAGTTTTTTTTCCCCCCCTTTCTTCCTATGTTTATATGAATACCTTGTACTTGAAAGAGAAAAGGATATGGAGTCAGAAAACATGTATTTGAGTCTTGGCATGGTCTCTAATTAGCTGTCCTAAGACCTCAAGGGAGTTTCTTAAGTTCTCTGACCTTTGAGGACCACTCCCTATTGTGTGGTAAAGCATATTGTAAGTTGCAATACCCTGAACCCGCTACTCGTTATTTTTCACCAAAGATTACCTTGTAACTTTGTTATTACTTTATGTGAGTTTTTAAGGAAGATCTGTCAAATTGGTTTTGAAGGGGCTATTTAAAGTCACAATTTCCCCACCATGTCTAAAGAAGTAAGAAATTGAGATACTAAATAAAACAGACCCAGTGAGCACCCCAGAGGCAGGATGATGAATCTAATAACCTCCTGGTTTCACCAGTGAGCGAACACCCCTGGAGGAGGCTGGGGCCTTCATGAGTCTCTATGGTAAGTTGCTCTCAAGAGTTGCGACCTTCTGAATATAGGTCTCCTGAGTTTCAGGCTGGTTTTCTTTCGACCTGTGTTACGGTACTTTTTAATCAACATCCCTTATGATTTTTCTGACTTGAGGTGTTTTTTTTTTTTAATTTTCTGGCCACTATTTGCAATTTATCTCTGAGGAAATTTGACCACTGTGACTTCTGTCATTACCTGGAAGAGTAGTGCTGTCCTTCCCTGATGATGCCTCACTGAGGATTAGACCCCACAGACAGCATGTAAATCAGTGTTTGTGTTCTACACTGATGCATATGGGCATGCCACGTTATTTCCACACGGACTTTAAATGTTGACTACTCTATTAGCGGTTGAGTAGGAAAGGCCTGAAAATTGAAATGTAAATGGGAAGGATACATTTCAATTGAATTTTCCAGTAAATTATTTTGCCTTATATCTAGCCAAATAAAAACTATGGAGGAATTTTGTTGCCTTGATTTAATCCCAAAATGGAAGCTACATCTAAGTATGCAGCGTAATCTAATTATGTGCATAGTACTTCACGTGTTAGTCACACCAGTGTACAGGGTTATTTTAGACCATTAAATATCCAGTCAAAGTGCACAATAAAAAAAAAAAAAAAAAAAAAAAAAAGAGGTTAGAGTGGGAGAGAGCCAAAGCATTAGAGACTGTTAAAAACTGAGAACAAACTGAGGGTTGATGGGGGGGTGGGAGGGAGGGGAGAGTGGGTGATGGGTATTGAGGAGGGCACCTTTTGGGATGAGCACTGGGTGTTGTATGGAAACCAATTTGACAGTAAACTTCATATATTAAAAAAAAAAAAAAAAAAAAAAGCAAAATTTTAAAACTTTTAGAATAAAATGGAGGAGGCTATTTTGATGATTGTAGTAGAAAAAAAAAAAGTGCACAATAATAGTGCAAAATTCTGAAGATGTCATATTAAAATCCCCTTTAGGAAATTCAGATAGGACCCCAGGTAGTGATTTGGGATCGTGAGGAGGGGAATCAGATACCTCATCTTGAAGCTAATTGTTGTAACATTTTATGGAATACAGAATTAGAGTTCACCCATATGATATTGTGGTAATAAAAATCACGTGCAGCGTTTTAAACTGCCATGTACTTTTTCTGCAGGTACTCTGCTCAGGTTATTTTAGCAGAAGGGCTAGACGTATTTTTCCTAATGCTAGATGGGAACATTAGGAAACAACAATTTAGAAGTTGAAAATTAGTTAAGGTTCTTTTTACCATTATGGAGGTCAATATTTTTTAAAACTCTTTTTTCCAAATTTAGTCAAGATGGTTTTTATACGTAGGTAGAACTGCTGTTAAAAAACTTCTTACCAACGTTTCAGACCATCCAGAAGAATCTGTAGAACTCTGTGGTACACCGTGTTTCACACAGCTGAAAGTTCTCACTTGTGATCAATTAAATAAGGGTAAATTGTTGCTTTTACCAACATTCTTTTGTATGAATACAGCGTGATAACCTTTAAAGTAGTGATATTTCACCAGTATTTGTAGAAATATTCATCAGAAATTAGACATTTACACATTGTAAACACATTATCTTATAATAGTGTGAATTGGGTCCCAAAATGAAGATTTTAAAAATTGTCTTTTACAGAATACCAGGAAAAACCTACATGATAATAGCTTTTCTAACTGTGGGTACTATGGGGTTATCAAATACTTCCTTGGGCTACCTGAATTATCCCACCCAAGTCATCTTCAAGTGCTGCAAATTGATTCCTGTTATGCTAGGAGGAGTTTTTATTCAAGGTATAGTAATGATATGTTTTCATACTGTTTGAAACTAATAGGATCTGTTATGGCATCTAGCATTAGGAAAAACCTGAAACTCCAATTAATATTTTTTAATGAACATTCGAAATATCAGAACAATTCTGAGTGACATTGTATCAAAATAAGGTATTATAAAAACACTGATACTTCTGCAATATCCCCTAGTCTTTGCCGTCAGTAATTTGGACTGGGAAAAATAAAAATAGTACTTTTTTAAATTATTTTTTCTTTTAGTTGGGAATCCATCACATTTCCAGAAATACTGCATTCATCTATTGAAGACGTAGCTCAGAAATACCTAGAAAACTCCTCTTTTCAATTCTTTCATTCTTCTGCTCTGCAGGGCTCCTCTCTCTACCTCCATCATACACACGGACAGTTCTCACACTGAAGTAAAGGTTAACCTGAGCAGAACTGCTTTTTTACCAACTCTGCTGGCTCACTGACTTCCTAGAGCCCCAACTAAGTTACAGGAAATAGGAGCGAAAGAGGAAGCAATGATAGCAAGTGGAACACATTTTTGTTGTTTCTGTAACAGTCATGCAGAATATTCATGTTTTGACAGTCAAGGGTCTCTATTTCACTAAAGTTCTTATACAGCCTGACTTCATTTTTTACATTAGAGACCTTCCCACAAAAGCCCTTTGAGACGAAAGTATGGATGTCAACTACTTCATGTATAATTTCAGGGTAACTGTTGATGCAGGAAAGAGTACTGATACCCTTCCCTATTAAAAACCACATGCATGTGTAATACGTCCTTAACAGTCCTTACCAAAAAGTTACACTACATGATTTTATTATTTAGATGTGGATCTACTAAAATAGGTTCATTCGCACCAATTCTGATTATGGTAGTTGCAAACTTAAACAGTTATGCAGCCTGAAAAATTGCTCTGGTTACTTTGTAAACGTATGGGCTGTAAGAAAAGTCAGAATCTTCTAACATACACGAAGTAAAAAAGACACTCATGTCCATGCACTTTAAATGTTCATATTTACTCACCTTAACAGATAAGGTAGGATCTCATATCTAACTCCTAAGGACATGTTGCTGCTCATTGGTAATTTAATTTTCCGAAGCCCTTCTGTGACTGTCTAAGGCACTGATCTAAGCATTCTTCGTATGTTTTTGACTTTGGATATAAAAAGCAGATCCTGCTATACTTGGTTAGACACATAGATCTAAAACTGTGTCAAGTGGGCATGTGCATAATGAGGTTGGCTTACATTTATTTTACACAGGGAAGCGTTACAACATTGCAGATGTGTCTGCTGCCATATGTATGAGCCTTGGCCTGATATGGTTCACCCTAGCTGACAGCACGGTTGCACCAAATTTCAACCTGACCGGTAAGGAAATTGTTTGTGCTGCTCAGATTTTACAGGCATTTATAGTAGAGTATAGAACTTTTAGAGTAAGAACTTTTATAATTTCATGAGAATTTTAAACGATAGTGTGACATCTATGATTTTCGTATCTGACATAAAGCTTTCGGACTTTCTGTATAAGATGTAGTAAAAATATTACAACCCTGCAAATGTAACAGTTCTTTTTAGTGCTCTGGAATCTTGACATGACAAAAGGCTGTGCGGCCAGTCAAAACCTTCTGTGATCCAGTACATGATAGATGAGTTTCTTATGGGCTGAATCGGAAGTATACACATTAGTTATAGGAGAATCACAGTAGTAACTTTTTATTCTTTTTTTAAAAAAATTTAAATTGCACATTTACTTGTCATTATTTTAGCTAAAGAGGAAAAGTTATGCTATATGTTAACATAGAACTGTGCACTCTAAATATGCCTATAACCTTACAGTGCTTGAAGTTTCCACCATGAACAGTTTCCTCCTTGTGTGTCCCGTGGAATTTTGCAAATAAAATTTAGATTTTTCAAAGGCAAAATAGGTATTCTGTATATTTAGAACTAAATAAGAATAAAAAATGTGTTATAATATTGTTTTTATTCTAACGACAAGAGAAATTATTATATTATTATATACACAGTATTGTCATTCTAATACTGTTGAGTCTTATTCATAAGCTTAGTATCATCCCATCTCCTAGCCTGACAAAAGTAGTATTTAAAATACTTACGTGTTCAGGGCAGGTCTCGGTGGCCAGAGGAGGAGTAGGTGCAGGTAAAGGTGGCAGCAGCCAAGGCCACAGACTGCATCATGGAGGTCACCTGGGGCCAGGCAGAAAGCATCAGGAAGCCCAGTGCTGACATGGAAAGATCACTACTTTGATTCCAGTGCTCACTTTGGCATTTCGAAAGAGATGCTGAAAGATGAGGCACTCACCCTCATGTACCAAAACTCCATGTTTCATAGCCGACACCTCTTTGTGGACAACATGGTACTGGACGTGGGCTCCGGCCAAGGGATCCTCTGTATGTTTGCTGCCAAGGCTGGAGCCCGCAAGGTCATTGGTCATTGGGATCCAGTGCTCCAGTATCTCTGATTATGTGGTGCAGATTGTCAAAACCAACAGTTTAGACCGTGTGGTGACCATCACCAAGGGGAAGGTGGAGAAAGTAGAGGTTCCAGTGAAGAAGGTAGACATCATCATCAGTGAGTAGATGGACTGCCGCCCCTTCTACAAGTCGATGCTCAATATGGTGTTCCAGACAAGTGGCTGACACCTAGTGGCCTCATCTTCCCAGACTGAGCCATGCTGTATGTGACAACCATTGAAGACCGGCTGTACTAAGACTATGAAGATCCACTGGTGGGAGAACATATATGGCTTTGACATATCTTGTGTCAAAGACATGGCCATCAGAGAGCCCCTGGTGGATGTGGTGGACCCCAAGCAGCTGGTCACCAATGCCCGCCTCATGAAGGAGGTGGACATCTACACTGTCAAGGTGGAAGACCTAACCTTCACCTCCCCCTTCTGCCTGCAAGTGAAGCGGGCCCGGGTGGCCTACTTCAACATCAAGTTTACTTGCTGCCCCAAGAGGACAGGCTTTTCCACCAGCCCTGAGTCCCTGCACACGCGCTGGGAGCAGACAGTGTTCTACATGGAGGACCACCTGACAGTGAAAACAGGCGGAGAGATCTTTGGCACCATTGACATTCAGCCCAGTGCCAATAATAATCGAGATCTGGACTTCACCATTGACCTGGACTTCAAGGGCCAGCTGTGTGAGCTGTCCTGCTCTACTGACTACCAGATATGCTGAAGCAGCACCTGGCTTCTCCCACAGGCCCAGGGGCAACAGTGTTCTTAGGCAGTTCTTCTCTTCCCTCCCTCAGAAGGGCTTTTTTTAGGGCCCGGGCTGAGGGGCGGGGCACATCATGGCTATGTTTTTCATAATTTATGCTTTTATATGGTTGCATTTATTGCCAGTAGATCCTCAATGGGGGGGAGGAGAGTAAAAATAAAATAAAATACTTACGTGTTCATAGGAACTCTGAAGAAAGGGGAAAAATTTATTCATGAGAAAAAGGTACTACATAATGAAGAAAATGATTTACATCAGCTTTGCTATTCCTAAGAATCAAAATTTTTCTTCATGGCTGTTAGTCGGCCTTCTTTATTTACTAACCTGGTTAACCAGGCTAAGTTAATGGATTTAAATGTAACCAGCACAGCCTCTTGGAGTAACCCTTCAACAACCAAAAGATTCTGATGGAACCTCTTACAACATCTGTTTCAACTTTGCTCAGAGTACAGGTGATCATTACTTCACTGAGTTTTCCTCTGAGAAAGAAGCTTATAGTTACAGATGTGTCTGACATGGTGTAGATTTTTCAAGAACGCTTCGTGTCAGCAACTCTCAAAGGAAAATTATGTATGGAAACTGAGGTAATTGACTCTTTTACTTATTGAAAAAGCAGTTTTAGAGAAGGCACAATTTGCAGTCAGAATCACAGCTTCAAATTCTGTTCAGATCACCTAAAATTATAACCCTGGCTGAAGTGCCAGACCCCTTTGTACTCTCCCCTTAAAACAGAGATCACGATGATAGCTTGCCTCACACAGAGGTGGTGGGAGGGTTGACTGAGGTGATGGAACAGTGGGTACGAATGAAAGCGCATGCGCGTGCTGAGGGTGAAAGTGACAATAAAGATGGGCTGAAGTGGTGTCAGTGGTGTCTGTGGTCCCGCAACCTCTCAAGGTGACATGACCGCTGACCTTTTCCAACTCCCATGGAAATATTTTGTAAGAAAATTAGAACATGGTCATACTTCATTATTAAGAATAACTGATGAGCACTTATCATGGTCTCTGATCTGTAATAATATATTATCTAAAGGAGATTAGATTAACTTTAGTTATTTAAGATAGACATAAATAAAACTTTGAATGTGTAAAGTGAATATATCAGAATTTACTTATGCAGATAAATGTCTGCCTTTAAATATTCCCCTTAGAATGTAGTTCAAGCATTTTCATGCTGTGTTGCCTTTGTTCAGAGCATTTTTAGAATGTCTTTGAATAGCCTGCCGGGAGCGAGGATGTTGTATTCAAGTCTTCAACAATAGCCCATCTTTGTTTCAAGGACAGGTTTCATATTTGAAATAAGTAAAAGAGCATTCAGGATCAAGTTTGGTGAATAAAAATGTATGATTAGGTAATAAATACCACAAAGTTAGATGATGAAAAGGCAAACTGAAGAATAAGTATGAAAACTTGAAAATTCTCAAGTGCACACACATGCACATATATTTTTCTGCTCCGTGTAATTGCTTCTGCATTGTTTAAAAAAATGAAAAGGGGGAAACTCCCGTAGGTCCCAGCAGACTCACAGACGTGACCAAGGCTGCTTTTTGTTCTTTCTGTAAAGCACATGGCTGGTGACCGGTGTCCTAAACACTTCAGGTAACCAACCGCCTGCTTCTTAGGTAGATGTGCCTATTCGCATTGGTGTGTTGATTTCCAGATTTGTACATGACAGTTGTACTGTTACAACTAGGTAATAATGTTGCTTGCATTGTGCAGAAATGAAAGACACCTGGGTGGCTCAATCGTTGAGCGTCCGATTTCAGCCTAGGTCATGATCTCACAGTTCACGAGTTCGAGCCCCACATCAGGCTCACTGCTGTTGATGCAAAGCCCATTTCAGATCCTCTGTCCCCCTCTCTCTGTCCCTCCCCAACTTGTGCTCTCTCAAAAGTAAATATATTTTTTTAAATCGTTTAAAAATGAGTTTGAAGAGAGAATTGTTTCTGTTAATTGAAACAATATGGTTGACTAGTCAACAGAATCAGTGTTGAATTAGGTGTGGAGGAAACAACTGTAAAAATAGCGGGATATCATAAAAGCGTGAAGGGATTCTACCCCCTGTGTCCGAAGTTCCTGTGTTTTCCTGTATGCTTTTTAACGAAAACAACTGGGAAATCATTAACGGTGTGTGTGTTATGAGTATGGTTTTCGTTAGGACACATATTCAAAGAAAAGACCTTGGCAACTATGTGTATGTTTATGTGTTTTAAATGTTTTAATAATGTAGGTAATTTCTTTTATGATTTCCATCCTCATCTGATTTTTTCAATTAACTAACTACCAGTCCCGATAGAGCTCCTAAGAATTTCTTCTGTATGTGTTTAATAGAGTATTCCTTTCAAACCTTTAACCTAAACAGAACTATTATTTTATATAATAATGAAACACAGCAAGGTGACAACTTTAATGTAGTTTATTAGTGTCCATTACCTTTTTTTTTGACGTTATCATCTATGCGCCCAATTATAGCTGGTTGTGGATGAAAATAATCCATTTTTACTGAGCAAATGTGATTTAAGATCTGCTTTGGTTTTTCAGCCAAGTTAAATCTCTGGTAAACCTTGAGTGTCATTCACATGTTTAAATAAGGAGGTTGTATTTTTTTGCACTTTCTTGAAGGTGTGATCCTTATTTCCCTGGCACTGTGTGCGGATGCCGTCATTGGGAACGTTCAAGAGAAAGCCATGAAATTGCACAATGCTTCCAACTCAGAAATGGTAAGTGCTCTGGTGTTTTTTCTCCACGACGGACAGGCTCAGAAATGGTGACATGCTTCATTTTGCGAACCACTTCTGGTGTTGAAGACTGGCACGGCATTTTCCAACTGGTTTGTCATCATTATTTTCACAAAAGTAATCCATGCAAACATTACAGGAAATGAAAAAGTAAAAATACCATTACCACTATGGAGCTTATTGTATAATATTTGATGAATATTTTCCCTATTTCTAGAGTTTTTTACATATTAAAAAATCCTTTGTTACATCACTTTTCTCCTCTCTTTGTATTTGGTATTATCTTCCATTTAGAAGCTTGTGATTTTTATATGGTTGATCTTTTCCTTCATGGTTCTGGAAACATATTATCATTGAAAAGGGCTTTCCCATCTCTTAAGATTTAAGAATTTTACCTAGGTTGCCTATCCATTTTATGATTTCCTTTTTAATTAAAGCTTCGATCTAGCCAAAAATTTAAAAGATTTTTCTTCCATATGGCTATCCACTTGCCCCAGTTTCATTTATTGAAAGATCCACTTTTCAGCCTAAGTGCCTTCTTTATCATATCATAGTCTAATGTAGGATTCAGAATTATATTCTTTTGATTTCTTTCTGCACCCAAACCATGTGATGACAGCAGCTTTGTCATACATTTACCATCTGCTAGGACTAGCCAGCAATGTTCCTTTTGTTTTTCAGAATATTACTACCATGGTTATTCTTGGGTGTTCATATCCCCAAATAAACTAGAAATCGCATTGCTATTGTGATTGGTATAGCACTGAATTATAACTTAATTTAGGGAGAATGACATCTATACACTTGATTCTTTCAGTCCAAGAATAAGGTATGACTTTCCTTTTATTCAAGTGTTTTTTTTTTCCAATGTCCCTTAGATTTTAAGTTTTTGTTTTTTTTTTTTTTTTCATATAAATCCGTATTTCTTATTGAAGTTATTGTTAGGGGTTTCATCTTTTTGCTGTTGTTACTGCTAATAATGTTCTTTCTTTCCCTATACCTTCTACCTGGTTGGTATTTATATATAGGAAAGTTACCATATGTATGTTTACATTAATTTTATAACCAACCTCTTGCTAGACAGAATGTACTACATTAAGAGTATATAGGAATGGTCTTTCCTGTTACTTTGTCAGCAGAGTGAGCATCTTAAAGGAGTCTTTAATCTCGGTCAGAAGTTTTCTTGATGATCGTCACCACTCTTCCTGGGTAAGGTCAAGATCAGAGAATTAAGGAAGTGTAAATAGTTAGAAATACAATGGTTAAGAGCTTAGGCTCTGGGCTAAGATCACCTCAGTTTATATCCCAACTTGGCGAGCTCTCTTATTTGGGGAAAATGACTTACTGTCTCTAAGTTTTAATTTCCTCATCTGCAGGTTGAGGCGTAAGTGGAATTATTCATAGAGAGCGTGGTTGACACGGTACCTGCAGCATCACAGGTCTGTAAATTTGATGACGATGCTGCTGCTGACTGTTCTGAGAGTATACTAAACCGGGATAGAAAGATTGGTAGGAAAACTGGGAAACGAAGCAATAGATATGCCAGATACTGCTTATTTTCCTTATATTTTAATTTCTTTGCAAATTTAACGTTTGGGTGTTTTCATGTTTAATAAGTAGCTTTAAAGTTATTTTGTTTTATTTATATGTGTTTTTAGAACCCCAACAATAAAATGTGGATTGAGTTCAGTAATTAAGCCAGGCAAAAAAATGAATATTATGTGACCGTATATATGAAAGGATCAGTACTGCTGTGTTACCTTATACGTAAAAAAAGCTGTAAACTTCGAAACAGGATCCGTCATCGTCTCCAGAAAGTTAGGCCGTATTGAAATAATGATGTTACTTAAAAAATGGTTTGTTCTTCACATTTAATTAATTAAGTCATATATTAAAAATCCTTCATTTTCTGCCTTTGGTTTGATAGCATTTTTTTCCACTATATTTTTATCTACTATAGGTTTTGTATTCGTATTCCATCGGTTTTGTGTACATTTTACTGGGATTGACATGCACTAGCGGATTAGGCCCTGCAGTAACATTTTGTTCAAAGGTAAACACTAATCATATTTTTAAAAATAAACATCTCCCATTAAATAGTTTCCTCTCTATTTCTTGTTCAAAAAGATTATTTTTATGTAATTTGATAACTCCTTTAATATAATGTATGCAGATCAGAAATTATTTCAGAAATGAAATGATTTATATTTAAATTTATTTTATCCTTGCTCTACCCTATAAGTTAATTTTTAAGCGATGCATAATGTGTAAAAGTTGGGATTTTTAATTTCATCATTGTTTTTCCATTAAATCAGAACTAAATAAGAATCTTTGCTTGACTGCATTGTTGAATGGCTTATTACTACTCAGGAGGTTGATTAAAATCTGTAGTTTTATTTCATTTGTAATACCTCAGGGTTTGTTTTGCATTTTCCTAACAGGCTTTTTTTATATGTTGCAGAATCCAATTCAGACCTACGGTTATGCTTTCCTTTTTTCCCTCACTGGGTATTTTGGAATCTCCTTTGTTCTGGCTTTGATTAAAATTTTCGGTGCACTTCTTGCTGTAACAGGTATGAATGATATACTTGCTTAGATTATGAAATAAACATTTAAATTTTCTCTGACTCTCATTTTCAAAAGATACGGGCAGCATCTACTCTGCGTTAAAAAGAAAATTGTTGCATTTCATCAATTTATTTTTTGGCTTATGGTATTTCTTTAAAATTCTAAAGAAAATGATGTTTCCTCATAATATTTTATTTATTTGAAGGTTTAATTTTAAAATCAAATATGTATATGTATCTAAATAGTAACTTTTAAATGCATTAAAAGAATTTTTTATTAAAAAGTGTGATGGACTATGGGGCGCCTGGGTGGCTCAGTCAGTTAAGTGTCCAACTTCAGCTCAGGTCATGATCTCGCAGTTTGTGATTTCAAGCCCCACATCAGGCTCTGAGCTGTCAGCACAGAGCCTGGAGCCTGCTTCAGATTCTATGTCTCCCTCTCTCTCTGCCTCTCTCTCTCTCTCTCTCTTTCAAAAATAAAGTAAACATTAAAAAAAATTTTTTTAAAGTGTGATAGGCCAAATACCTTCATATAAAAATGCTGCTTTTATATACACTTTTAATTTATAACAAAAATTCTAGTTTTGATGCACGGAAAATATGGCAGCTATATTTCAAACAAAACTTTGGACCTTCATTCGTACCCTTTCTGGGGCATTAGCCAGATTAGCTTCTCTTGTCACTAATAATTATTATGCACCTGCTTTGTGCAGGAACTCTGCTTGCACTTTAGAGGAATGGAAGTTATATTTGTTATGCTTTGGAGGAGTCAGGAAAACAGATGAGAGGCTACAGGTGAGGCCCAATGAAAAAGATAGATGACTCCATGTGCTAACCTCGTACCATTTGCCAAGTGAATGGTCCAGATGACAAATGCACTCAGCATCTCCCATATGGAGAGAGCGCTGAAAGGAGCCCAGGTTTGGATGCAGTGTGGCTGGTTTGGGATGTCAGAGAAGGTAGAGCGTCGTCCCAGCTCAGATGCTTAATGGCATGTGGCCTGGAGAGTAATTCTTTCCTCTTCTCTGGCCTTCATTTCTCTCTTGGAAAGAGACTGGGTTGGACTCGAACATTTTTATCAGAGATTTGTAAGGTTTGCATCATAATGCATACACACATTAGCCATTTATAGCTGAGTTTAACATTTCATACTTTTAAGGGAATACTTAGTTTAATACTACAGAATAAATAAAGCAAATGGATTTAAATCCTAAACTTTCTCTTTATTTGCTCACATATGACTCCCCTGCTAAAGTTTGTATTGCTAATGGTAAACAGAGGGCATAATTATAGGTGAGGCCATATGTATAATCTGTCAAGTTATCTCATACTACCAAGAAAGATTAACAAATTCATCTACTTAGCTCGGGTTCCAGTTTCGCTTAAAGATGATAACTCTTCAAAAGGGAATTGATATCAATTGATACGTATTATCTAAACCCTGTAGTTGGTATAAAAAAATATGAGATGCAGTCCTTTTCTTAAAGGTGCAGACAGGTTTATTTCTCTTCCGTGTAAAAGAAATGCGCTGGCAATAATAATAGCCAGCATGTATATAACCTTCATTATGTACCCAGAGCCATTTCACATACATTATTCATTTTCATCTCGCAATAATCCTGTAATAAAGTAGGCACTGTTATTGTTCCATTTTACAAGGGGTAAACAGAGGCACTGGTCATGTGTGTGGCTTGCTAGACAGAAGTGGCTTGCCCAGTGGTCAACCAGCTGGTAAGTTGCAGCATCAGTATTCCAACGGAGGCAGTCTGGCTCCTGACCTATGCTCTTAACCCATATGTGATCCTGCCTCCTGAACTGCTGTGGTGGCTCCACGTTCATCAGGAAGCCGGACTCCTGTCTTCTCTGCCGGCTTGTCCTCATCCTCATTTCAGGCAGTGGGGTGGAGAGAAGATGAAGGGCACACCTTTGTCTTCAGAAAATCTTCCTAGAAATCACACACCCCTAGAAACAGCACTTCTCACTTTTCACCGGCCAAAACCTAATCACATGACCACACCTGACTGTAGGAAAGGAAGGTATGCCCAGGTAAAAATAGAGCATAAAAAATAACACAGAAGGAAAAATAGATCTGGGGAGTCAGGCTCTGACACATTTCCAAAACTTTCTTCATTTGGAGTTCATTTATTCATGCATTGGACATTGAGTGCCCGGGACTGTAGTCTGGGGATACAAGGATGAGTAAGACAAGGAACTAAGTAAGACACACAGTCCAGAGAGAGGATAGCAAGTAATAATGCAGGCGGGGAACAGGGCTACCATGGAGATATTTGCCGAGTCCTACCTCTACCTGGCTGGGACAGGGAGGAGGGCTTCATGCCTAACAGCAGGCTTAAGATAATACTTGAAAGACCGGTAAAGGTTAATACAGCCATGTCAAGATTATTCATGGTCTTACCCAGACATGACCAGTAGTATTAGGATATTAGCTTACTTTATCCTTTAGCTTACTACTTTCATTTGTTTATTTATTTTTAATATAATTTATTGTCAAAGTGGCTAACATAACAGTGTGTTCAGTGTGCTCTTGGTTTTGGGGGTAGATTCCCATGGTTCACCGCTTACATACAACGCCCAGTGGTCATCCCAACAAGTGCCCTGCTCAATGCTCATCACCCATCTTCCCCTCTATCCCACCCCCCATCAAACCTCAGTGTGTTCTCTGCATTTAAGAGTCTTTTATGGTTTGCCTCCCTCCCTCTAACTATTTTTTTTCTCCTTCCCTTTCCCCATGGTCTTCTGTTAAGCTTCTCAAGTTCCACGTATGAGTGAAAGCAGATAGCACTCCTAGGAATTTAGCTTACTACTTTTAAAGAATAATACCTGTTCTACCTAATCATACCTTCCTCGTGAAAGCCTTTCTTTCCTGCCAGACTAAGCATCTCTAAGGGATTGACATGCCTCCCTAGTGTCGTGGCCTTTATCAAGTACTCATTACAGTTGTACTTTAACATTTAACTGTATGATTTAATGTCTCTACCCTCTACCAGACTGTTAACTCCATAACCCCAGCAGCAGCTTTCTGTTTGTTTTTTGGTTTCTGTTGTTTTCTTAGCGTGTCATGTAGATCTCGGCACATAGCAGGCTTAGTTAATATTTGTTGAAATGATTTCCAAAATATTCTAAAAGATAGATATTAGTGGGCACATTCTAAAGCAACCTTTTTTTCTCCCTACAGTGACAACCGGAAGAAAAGCAATGACTATCGTACTTTCATTTATGTTCTTCTCCAAACCATTCACATTTCAGTAAGTAGTTTGTAATTCAACAAGTTTTTCTACTTGCAGGGACCTGGTTTCACATTTCATATTTCCTTAATTTCTTTATAAAGAATCAGTTTTATCTGGAGCCATACTTTATTGACGTGTCTTCTGCTACTTCAGAAATGCATGTAATTATTTTGAAGAAATCATGTTGTACACTTGAACTGCCTAACTGGAGTTCCAGTGCTAGCATGACCCTGTTTCCAGTATAAGTGAACGTGAGTGATGTCTTGAGATGAAGGGATTCTGCCTTGCCCTAGTACAAGAGTATAAATTATATGTGTGTAATACATAAATTATATACGTTATATAAATACGTGGTTTTTAAAGTTACTAAGTTTAGGGGCGCCTGGGTGGCTTAGTCAGTTAAGTGCCCAACTTTGGTTCAGGTCATGGTCTCATGGTTCATGGGTTCGAGCCCTGCCTCGGGCTCTGTGCTGACAGCTCAAAACCTGGAGCCTGCTTCGGATTCTGTGTCTCCCTCTCCCTCTGCCCCTCCCCTGCTCACGCTGTCCCTCTCTGTCTCTCAAAAATAAACATTAAAACAAAAAAATAAATAAAGTTGTTAAGTTTATTGTTCCCCTTTCCCACAAAAGATTTGAGGTAGAGATCTATTCTGTAAGTTTATTTAGTTTATGGCTTCTTATAAAGCATTTACTGTTTTCTTTACTGTCTGGTATACATTTAAAATTAGTATCCTTTCAATTTATGCTGCTTAGTAATTGAGAAGATTCAAACCTAGAAATTATCAATGTATAAGTTTAAAGTTAACCACAGATAAATTTCAGTTGGTGTATTTGTTTTCTGTATTTAGTTTCTCTTTGTGCATGTGCTAGGTATACATTATAGCAACCCATGTAATTCCCCTACTTTCTCAGGATGTGCCCCTTTTTACCTCTGTATGTCCCACCCAACTGGGATAACTGGGTAGATTGTTGAATTCCCAAGATGGCCACTGGCAGATTTACACATTCAGTGCTTAGACTCTTAAGACTATTGGTTAGGACATGGACTTGAATTTGCTATTATCCTCAAAATTCAAATGAACTATATTTAATATTTTGTAAAATATCTTCTCTGTACCTATACTTAACATAAATAATATGGAATTCTATCTAATCTGGTCTAAAAATACTATTTTTTTTTTTATTTTAGTGTCATGGTGGCCCTCCAATAACAAAATGTTTATTTTATTGCAGAATTATTGTTAACTCATCACCAAGTTCTGTGGTTAACAGTAAATCGTTACCTTAATATTAATATTTTTTCCTTCCTTCTTTTCTTAGGTATGTCTGGTCTGGTTTGTTAGTTGTCCTTGGTATATTTCTCAATGTTTACAGCAAAAATATGGATAAACTAAGACTACCAGCACTATATGATCTGATAAACAAAATAGTGGAAATGAGAAAGTCAAGGACGTTGGCACAAACCGTATAGTGAGTGATTCATCCTGTTTAAAACAGAACTCTAAGGGAGTAATCATCAAGTAATTAACTTTCCAAAGGGATTATTATAAAAACCAAAGGATCTGAAGGCATGCTACCCATTTGTGATGGGTCACCTACGAAGTCAGCCTTTTCTTCAGGATACTTGTTTAACCGTTTGACTTCTGAAGCAATCAAGAGAGCCACATCTGGCACGCCTTAGAATCAAATGTCAGTGTGAAGGACTGACATTTCTTAGCAACCTGTTGAGAATTTCACTGGAAATGGACCATGTTGCAAAACTAATTGGATATCATTATGACATATCAAAGAAATTGATATAATAATATCAATTAATAGATTGTTTTGTTTTCATTCCATTTTGGTGGTGTTATTTAAATGATTCTCTGTTATAAGAGTGAACTGATGATTTAAAGTCTAGAAAGAATAACTTCATTATAAATAAAAATTATTCTGTGATTTTTTTAAATAAATGTGTTATTAGAATTTTGTTATGAAGAGGGAAGTGAAGGTTGGAGTAAGTCTTTACAGAAACTTTAAAACTTAGGCTTTTCTCCGATAATTTAGTAGGAGTATCTGTTAGAGGAAACGTGCTTTAAGTTTTCTGTGAAATATAGACAGCATAATAAAAGGAGTCATCCTGCAACCTGTAAGTATGTGTCGCAGAAAAAATTGCTACTATTCATCAAAGAAGTGCTAAAAGATTTAATGATTTGGATTTTTTAATTGAAGGGAAAATAATGCATGCCTTAAGTTATAATAAAATAATAAAATCATAGTTTTTCTCATAAAAGTGAAATTTAATTTGGCAGCTTAAAGATTAAATAGGGTAAACGTAAGAAACACAAGTGGATTTTACCAAATTTGTACAGTATCTTTTTGCACAGTTTTGAGTATAAACTCGTAAAGATTTTGGCTCTTATTTTGTAGCAGTTGAGTTTTGGAATTGCTTCCACTGTATTAAAAAAATCCAATTAATCTTCATTTTCAGCATAAGTAATGCTAGTTAAAACAGCTTAGTTTCTGTGTTATTGGTAATATCACTTATATTTTGTGAGTATAATATACTTGGAATATTAATCTTGTTCTGAAAATTCCATTGTATTCTGATGGTAATTTTAACCTGTTATGTGCATATGTGGGTGTAACAGAGCCCGTGATAATTTAAGGGTCTAGCCATAAGGAATTCTGACTGAAAATCAGTTACATGTTAAAATACTGTGAGGGTATTTTTCCCCAAATGGTAATCATTTTTTAAGTTTTCGTATTTTAAAATGAAAGGAATGTTAATTTATATTTCATTATGCCTTCTTAAACTCTTAAGATGGTAAGGAAATTTGTGCCATTAAAAAAAATCAGTTTTCCCGAGTTCTTGATAAAAGATTATAATTTTAACTTTTCAAGGCATCCTTTTATGTACACGCTTTTCTAATTTTTTTTGTCTTTGCCTGTTAAGAATTCCTCACCCCACCCCCCAATTTTAAACAGTTGAGCACTGTTTAAAAATTGGTTTGCCAGCCTAACCCTTTTACTCCCATTTCCTTTTTTTACCTGCTATCAGATGGAAGCAAACTTCATCTCACTTATTTGTGTCCCTAGAGTACCCTTAGTGAATAGTTTGAAATACAGAATACTTTTCTATGGTGAAGGAAATCAATATTTGAATGTATACTTTGTGTCAGGTTTTCTAATAGCATTCGTAAATATTATGTGATCCCAACAACCCACGTATAAGTAATATAATTAATAAAGGAATTAAAAATAATAATTACTAAAATCACTAAAATTTAAGTGCTTATTAGGTGCCAGGCACTATTTTAAGTGAAATACTCAACAGTTTATTTAATCCTCACAGCAGCTCTATGAGGGCAAGTATTATCCTCATTTTACAGATGAGGAAGCTGTGACCAGAGAGATTTGGTGACATTTCTCACCTAGAAAGAACCAAAGCTAGAAAGAACCAGAGCTATCTGTCAAGCAGCCAAGTCCCACAGTAAGGCTCTTAGCCATGTTGCCTCTCTAAGTAGATGTGATGGTTTATGTTCATGTTTTGCAAATACAGAGGTTGAGGACCAGGGTAAGTACTCACTAGCTCACAGTTAATTGGATTTCAAGCCCCTTTCCATCATACCCCAAAGCATATTTTCTGCACCCCACTATGAGCATTTAGGTAATAAGTAACGTAATGGTGAAATTTTTTTTTTTTTTTTGAAGGAGAGCATGAGCACGAGCAGGGGAGGGGCAGAGAGAGAGGGAGAGAGAGAGATTCTCAAGCACACTCAGCACGGGGCCTGATGTGGGGCTCAAACTCACAAGCCATGAGATCATGACCTGAGCTGAGATCAAGAGTCGGACGCTTAACCGACTGAGCCACCCAGGCGCCCCAGTGATAGAATATTTTTTAGTAAAGAATTTGTGAGACATACTTTAATGAATAGGCAAAGATGATTTGATTGGACCGTTAGTTTGGTGCAGATAGATGTATTTGTTTTAAGCAGTATGTAAATATAGATTGTTTCCTCAGCTGTATTCAAATTAGGTGCCTATCACATAGTTAGCACTCAGTAAATACCTGTGTTATCCAAGACTAGTCCTCAAAGAATACCATGAGGCCAAAAACTATATTGGATAATATATGTTCTGAATTCTTCCAGCAATGTCCCTCTTTTTAGCATAATAGTGCAGCAACAAAATAATAGCAGAAGAATCTGGCCAACTCATGTGGATCACTCTATTCGATCTTACGTACAGGTAAGCCAGCCTAGCCAGAATCCTTAGTAAGGCCAACTTATATGATGAAGTTGGCTGGCCTTTCCTTGGTTCCTGGTAGGGAGTTTCCAATCTTTGGGATTTCCCAAGTGATGGGCATGTCTTTGATATTCATGGTAGGTCCCTAAATAGTTCCAGAGTAGGGGCTGACCATGTTAGAATGACTAACCATGTAACTGTCTATGGAGTTGGGGTTTTGAGCCACATCATACCAGCCCGACCTCCAAGGATGGCAGAGGATTTGGGACTTCAGTTCAGGTGTATAGCCAATGATTCAGTCAATCATGGCCATGCGGTGAGGCTCAATAAACACTATCCCTGAAAGCTTGGGAGAGTTTCTCAGATTGGAGATGCACGTGGATGTACCAGGAGGGTGACAGGAGGATGTGCCAGAGGACTTGGAAGCTTAGTGTCTGTCACCCTCCCAGACCTTGCCCCAAGGATTTCTTCTTTGGTCTGGTCCTGATTTGTAACTTTGTAACAAAACAAACATAGGAAGTATAGCACTTCCTTGAGTTCTGCGAGTTGTTCTGGCACATTCTCGAACCTGAGGGGATAGTGGGAACTGCCGAATTTGTACCCAGTGGGTAACAAGTGCGAGTGGCCTTAGGATCCTAGGCTTGCAGCTGGTGTCTGAACTGAGGGAAGTCTTGTGGAGACTGCCTGTGAAATGACCTAATCTGGGTTGTTACAATTCCATTGTGGGCTTTATTGCTGAACAAATGCTTGTAAATAACTATTAGCATTCTCTGCACTATTCTCAAAGCCTCTTGAGTTTTCTCAAGTGATTTTCATCTTCAGCCCACTTTACATTCTAGATTCCTCCTTGATCAAAGAGCATAGAGTTCTAGTAAAATTTGACCAATATTTGGGCCAACAAATAATAGGGCTTAACATAATGAAAATATTTTTGCATTCCAATATCACGTTTGTCCTTTAAGCTACAGTTTTCCAATTACCAAGTTATGCCCAGAATGCTCAAAACCTTTGTATGCTTTCTTCCTAATTAAGCACATGACCTTTTTTTCCCCATTGTGTGTTTGAGCAAAAACATTTTGTCCTGTTTTTACTTACTCTGCTTTTTACGTGTCCCTATTGAATGTCCTCGTTCTTGCCCATGGGGCCAACCATCTTAACCTTTTTAACAGATTGTGTAGCATCACTGACTTGACTACTCTTATTTTTACTTTAACATACTTTCCTCTTCCATTCTCACTGGCTAGATATGAGCCAGGCATTATACTAGATGCTGAGGATGAGGAAAACAATCAAATAAACCCTATTTGTTCATGCTCTGTCTCTCTCTGTCTCAAAAATAAATAAACGTTTAAAAAAATTAAAAAAAAAAAAAAACAAACATAAACTTCCTGTCACAGAGTAGCTTATTAGCCTTAAGTTTTCAAAATAACGCCCCAAGGTGGTAGTGCTTCTAAAAGTTATATGTGCACGTAAGTCACCAGAGGATCTTCTTTTAAAAGATTTTAATTTAATAGGGTTGTCTTGGGGCTGAGACTTTGCTCTAACAAGATGCTTTGGTCTTTGGACCACACTTGAGTATCAAAGCCTTAGAATACCAGATCTGTGTCCTGCTCTTGGCGTCCAGACATCTTAAGCTATTTGAATAGCTTCCACCTCATTCCCTTCCATTTGCTTTTCAAACTTCCCATTCTGTGGGACCTACCTCACACTATGTAACATCTCTAGGTCTCTTTGTTCAAACTGAACAAAAATCTTAACATGTTGCAGAGTTGCTAGCGTAAGTAAAAAGAGTTCTTTAATCAGTGTAGGTGTATGAAAGATTTAATATTCATTACTTTCTCCATAAATGTGGCTTTTTTTTTTTTTAAATCTTCACGAAACTGAGATAAACCCATAATTTCCTACCAGTCATGGTCTGTTGTTTTAATTTCATGGCATGTAGTTAGAATCCCTTTTACGCTATTTTGTAGTGACATTATGAAGAAAATGTTCACTTCAGTGATTTACTCCGGCTTCAGAATGAACTGTATTATAAGGGGTTCAGGAAGTAGGACTTAACACTTAAGGGATTCTTCTGAGACTTTAATCACAAAAATGTGTTTTATTAAATATCTTAATCCTATGATACCCCCAAATGTCTAAAACATTTCCATTTTCATCAGTTTCACACAATTGATACGATTTAAATAGGTGAAATAGGTAAAGTGTGGATAATTATCACAATAGATAATGACAGAAATGAGACTTTGGAGTCTGATTATTAGAGATTTCCTTACAGTACTCACCTTCCATGTTTTCTCCTAACGCCAGTCACAATGAAAGGACTAAAAAGCATATTTCTGACTCGACAGAAAATGAACATGTGGGAATTCTTTTTTTTATATGTTATGAAAAATTGTCCGTTAATATATATCCTATTTTTAATTGTGTAGGATTTGTACGTGTGTGTATACCCAGAGATGACTCATAAAGGTGGGTGATTATCTTTTCTCTCGTTTCTAACTACATATTAATTGACATAATGTTAGTCTGCAATATATGTGCTAATCTCAGGACTGTTTTGGTATTTGGGTACCTCTCATGAAATGAAAAGTTGATTGAAATGTCTGCCCTTACGAAGGTTTGATCTAATAGGATGGGGTGGGGCTGGGGGTAATTTCCTGTAAAATACCTACAAACACATCCACAGCCAGTTCAAGCCGATCTTTAAACCACTAGGGATTATTGGAGGATCTAGGAGAGGCTCGCACCAGAGGAGTGCGGTGCCCCTGGGGACACAGGTTGGCTCATGGAGCTAGTGCACAGTTAACGGGACTAGTTCAAATGTGCCTACATTAGCTGACGGTCAAACACTGAATAAAGAAGCTCCTTATTTTTTTTTTTAAGGTTTATTTATTTTTGAGAGAGAGAGAGCCCGCGCGCACCAAGTGGGGGAAGGGTGAAGAGAGAAGGGCAAAAAGATCTTCAGAAGATCTGAAGCAGGCTCTGCACAGACAGCAGAGAACCTAATGTAGGGCTCGAACTCACGAGCTGTGAGATCAGGACCTGAGCCGAAGTCAGGCACTTAACCAACTGAGCCAGCCAGGTGCCTGGAGGAACTCATTCTTTAAGATCCCAGCTACTCGGATTCTCAAACTTAATCTTACTAAACATATATTTAATTATTCATTCAATTCTCGGCAGTCAGCCATTCTCATAAAACTGAGCCATGGGTAGTTTTGTTTTTGTTTTTGTTTTTGTTTTTTCCCTTAATTCTCAGGGCTTATCTATTTACAAAATTTCTAAGAAGACCTGATAGTTTTTTGTTTTTGTTTTGTTTTTATTTTTGTTTTTGTTTTCGTTTTCTTTTCTTTCCCTCAAGGACTCCTAAGAGATGCCAATTCTACTTTTGCCTCACATATCCCTGAGCTGTTCTTTCATGGTTTCCAACTCTTTATTCTTTCTTGCTGCTTCTAGGAGAGTTTCTCAGTCTGATCTTTCTGCTTGTTCTTCATCCATTCAACCTATTATTTATCCCATTCAGTGTAGTGTCATTTTTTATATCCCAGTTATTACATATTCATACCTAATATGTCCACTTGGATTCTTCTAATGATTTCTTGGTTCTGCTTTATGTTAACAATATTCTCCCTTATTATAGTTGCCATGGTTATTTTAATTTCCTGGATTCTCCATCCTAATCATTCTGTTTCTGATGATAGATGTTTTTTAAGTTGGTGGTCTTTTACTAATTATACACCTTTGTGTAGGCATTGGCCGTTCAGCCCAGCCTTCTCGCTGCCTGCTATAACACATTCCCCCACATACCTGGCTCCCACACACACCAGGCCCCTCCCACACTGTGCTCTCTGGCACCGTGCTCCTCCTCCATACACCGTCCCCTAGGCACATTGCACTCCTTTCTCCACGCTGCAAGGCTTAAGACTGTCTTGGCCTCCCCAGGACATCTCACTTTTCTGTTTTTCTAGAATCCATATGTCTGTCTCCCTATCTGCCTTTCTCTCTCTTCAATAGTTTCTCTGGGGTGGTTTTAGAAGAAGCCAGCAGCCTGTGCTAGTTCACCATTTGATAGGAGCTGAAATTAATTAAAAAGGAAGCTCTCTCAATTCTGTCTCTCAGTGATTCACACTAATGATTCTCTGATTTGCCATTCCAACCCCTGTAAGTAATAGTTTGCTGGCTGCTATTTTGATTCAGTGTATTTTACAAATACTGGTTCATTTAAATTGGTAAAAATTCAAATTTAAGCAGTAAGATTTGTAATATTCAACCATTTGAAAGATTTCACATCTTTTGAAAGGAAAATTAAGTAATGGAAACATAAAATAGAATTCAGTCATTACAATAAACTTAAATTTTATATTATAGTTAATTAGATGAGATTTTTTTAAATTAATTTATTTGGGGGGCAGGGTGGCAGAGAGAGAGGGAGAAAGAGTATCCCAAGCAGGCTCTGCACTGTCAGTGCAGAGCCCAACACGGGGCTCAAACTCACCAACTGCAAGATTATGACTTGAGCCAAAATCAAGAGTCAGAAGCTTAACTGACTGAGCCACCCAGGTGCCTGAAGATTATTTTAATACATCTGCATAATTACTTGAGATTGAAAAACTTCACTACACTTAAAGCTTTAATTTTGAGATGATACTTATTCATATACCTTATAAAATTCTCCAATTGTGCTGTTGTCTAATGCACAGCGAAGTAATCATCACTTGTACAAAATTCTGGGAACAGAAAAGGCAAAAATGATTTCTGTTGTGCAGACATGGAAACGGGCCTTGGCAAGACAAATGTGGCTAAAGTTCACATGTAGTAAAGAGGCAAAATGAAACCACACCCAGTGTCTTTCACTCTGTATCCTAATACCTTTCTGATAACCCACGATTCCTGAACCTCCACTCTTTCTAGCCACCACAACACCACATTCAGATTGGCATCCTCTCCATTGTTCCTGTGGTCTGTCAAAGGACTTAATGCTGCCTTCTTTCTCTGTCCCACTTACACTGAGCAAGACTTTTTCCAAGGAAGGGATTTTATGGACAATTCTGCTTGTATATTACCTATTAACACATCTCAGGAGACTGGCCACTTCAGCCAGGTTTTAAGAGAGATACCCAGACAGTGGTGAAAGAAGGGATTTTTCTGCCTTGTGTCCCTGAGCAGGTAAATCCACATATGCATCAGTGAGATTTTACAGGTAGGCACTTAGGGTAGGCTACCAGCAGGTAATGGAACCCAACCGGAGGAGAAGTTTTAGGGACAAGTGGAGGTGGGGAATAGAATTAAAGGATGAGTCAAGGGAGCCTGGGTGGCTCAGTCGGTTGAGCATCCAACTCTTAATTTCAGCCCAGGTCATGATCTTGTGATCATGAGATTCTCTCTCTTTTTCCCCCACCCTCAAAAAAAGAAAAGAAAAGAAAAGAAAAGAGAAAGAAAGAAAGAAAGAAAGAAAGAAAGAAAGAAAGAAAGAAAGAAAGAAAAAGGGAGAAAGAAAGAAGAAAGAAAAGAAAGAAGAAAGAGGAAAGGAAGGAAGAAAAAGAAAAGAGAGAGGAAAGGAGAGAGGAAGGAAGGAAGGAAGGAAGGAAGGAAGGAAGGAAGGAAGGAAGAAAAGACTAGTCAGAATGTGAGTTTCAGCAGAAATGCTGAGCACAGAGCTAAAGTGTGGTCAAGGTTGAGAAGACATCACTGGAACAGAACACATGGCGGAAGCTTAATCACAAGGGAAAAAATAGGAAGTGTAGGTGCCAGGGTCAGAGGAAAATGAAATGGGATCTGGCTTGCTAAGCTGTGAACTCCAAGGTCTATTTGCCTCCCCCAGTAAGAGATCCAGAAGGGACTAAACGTAAAGATTAAAGGTCATCCACCATGGGAATTTCAAAAATATGGCCTGTAAGAGCAAGATCAGAAGTTATGCTTAATGATTTTGTGTGACTCTTCTAGGTTAGGTCAAGACAATGTTACCACCATAAGAAAGGGGGAGAATCTAGAATTAGGGCTCAATACTCCTGAATTAGTGTCAGTAATGTGATGAGAGTTAACATAAATTGCTTGATTTTACTGTATTTTATTTGCTGCTTTGAAAAAGGGATGATTAAAAACATGTTCACCACAGAAGTGAGATTTCTTTCTTACAATAGTTTTGTTAATAAGTGGTGTATAATTTGAAATTATAATATTCAAAATTCAAATTACATGATCTGAGCTTTTCTAAGCATACAGCTTCAATAGTATTATGATTTGGCGATTATCTTCCAAATAGACATGAATATTCAAATGAGGTGGCTATAATGTCAGAAGGCTTCATTATAACTGCATGAACACAGACTTTTCCTGGAGAGCAGAGATGGTCATATTCTATTCATGTTCTATTTTAAAGTGACATTGACTCAAATTAATAGTGCCATCTGAACTAACTGACTTTTCCGAAAGGTTAATAAATAACAATCCATAGACCCACATGGCCCCTCCACTGAGAAGTATGAATTATCAGCAATTGTGATAAGCGATGAGAAAATAGTAAGCTTTTCTTTTTTGTTTTTTGATGAGATCCATTGACCCAAATGTCACATTGCTTCATCCATTCAACAAATGTGTACTGAGCAATTTGAAAGGCTCTCAGAATATATATTAGGATATATATAAATGCCATAGCTCCTTCACTCAATTATCCTACAGGAGAGAGGCAGGCATAGAGTTATGGTATAATCATTTCTATAATGTGATAATAATTTCTATGATGTGAATACATATAAGTGTTCAGAAAGACTTTCGAAGAGGAAGTATTTAAGAGAATCCATATAAGAAATTATGAGGACATAAATAAGTACTTGGAAATTGGTGCTGGAGAGAATGGAACCAATATGAGAGATATGTAGGAGGTGATTAATACAGGGGGTGGAAGGAACAGAAGAATTCCAGGGTAACTTTTGAGGTTCCCTCTACAAAATAACTGACCAGTCAGTATAAAGGTCATGAGAAACAAAGATTTAGAAATTACCACAGGCTGAAGGAAACCCAGGAGACAGGATACCATCATGGTATCCTGGATTGGATGCCTGAACAGAAAAAAATACAACAGTGGACAAACTGATGAAATCTGAATAAACTCTGTAGTTTAGTCAATTGTATCATACTAGTGTTAATTTCTGAGTTTGATAAGTGTTTTGTTTGATAAATATGTTAATACTGGAAGAAGCTGGATGAAGTGCATATGGGAGCTCTCTATAACTCTTCATCAAATCTGAAATTAATTCAAAATAAAACTTTAAAAATAGAAGGTTGTTACTCATCAAAAGATACCACTAAGAAAATAAAAATATAAACTGTGGAGTGGGACAGTGAATTGACCACACACATAACCAAAAAAGAACTTGTACATAGGATATGAAGAGAGTCCCTTTAATGAACAAGAAAAAGGATAACCACACAAAAGCTGGGAAGAGACTTCAGGCATTTTACAAAAGAACATAGCCAAATGGCCATCAACATATGAAAAGGCGTTCAACCTCAGGGAAATATAAATTTAACCTCGATTGGAAATCTACAAATTTACCAGGAAGGATAAAATTAAAGAAGACAACTACTGCATATAGACAACCATGTGGAGAAAGAGGGCTTCTCATGCACTGCTGGTAGAAATATAAATTTATGCAACCATTTCAGAAAGCAACTTGTCATTATATCTACAAAATTTGAATGTATGCTTCCCCAGTGACCCAGAAATTCTACTCAAATGCACATACAACAGAAATGTAAGCACATGTGTATCCAAAGACACAAGAATATTCTGAGCAACATCATTTGTAAAAGCAGAAACTGAAAGCCACTCAGATACAGCAGCCACCTACAATAGAATGGGAAACAAGACAAAAAACAAACAAAACATGGTATATACATATAAATGTAATGAAAATGGACGATAAGAATAAATTTCATATTAATGTTGGATCAAAAAACATAGTACAAAAGAAGAGAAATGTCTGATTCCATTTATACAAAGTTCCAAAAAAAAGACAAAGCAAAACTGGAATGTTTAAGGATGCATGTTTTGGTGGTAAAATTATCTAGGAAAGCAAAGAAGTGATACGGACTTTGTGGGGCACCTGGGTGGCTCAGTCGGTTGAGTGTCTGACTTGACTCTTGATTTGGGCTCAGGTCATGATCCCAAGGTTGTAGGATCAAGACCTGTGTCCACTCTGAGCATGGAGCCTGCTTGAGATTCTCTCTCTCTCTTTCTGCCCCTCTCTCCCATCCCATACTCTCTTTCATAATAATAGAAAAGAAAAGAAAAAAGAAAATACTACTACATTTTGGGGGTACAGAAGGCAGGAGGAATGGCAGGAGGAGGTTCATAAGGTGCTTGGCAATTTTTTATTGTCCTGTGTGGTAATTTCACTACTGTGCCATTTCAGATAAAGCATCGAGCTGTATATTTTTTGGTACAGTTTTCTGTACGAGTATTACATTGCACAATTAAACAGTTCTCTAAAAGAGGAAAGGTGGGGGGGAGAACAGAGAATATATTCTTTAGAATATAAGATGACTCAACAGTTCTCTAAAAAATGGGAATCTTAGGGGTGCCTGGGTGGCTCAGTTAAGCAACTGACTTTGGCTCAGGTCATGATCTCACGGTTCGTGGGTTTGAGCCCCACGTTGGGCTCTGTGCTGACAGCTCAGAGCCTGGAGCCTGCTTCAGATTCTGTGTCTCCCTCTCTCTTCTCCTCCTCCAATTGTGCTCTGTCTCTCTCTCTCTCTCTCTCTCTCTCTCTCAAAAATAAATAAAATGTAAAAAAAAAAAAAAAAAATTTTTAAATGGGGAATCTTAGACCAACCATGATTATTTCTATGTCTTAAGTCTCGTTTTCCTCTTTCAGTGAAAAGATCTATCCCTTCATTTTGGACTGAATCAGACATTTTTAATAAAACATAAAATTTTCTTTTCACAGTGCCTTCTCCTTCCTTATCAGAGTATCTTTAGCAAGCTAAAGGTCCTCCTGGAAAGAGTTGTTGTTCCTTAACGATAGCAGCTGATTAAATGGATGTATGCCTACCTTTAAATATGTGTTTATTTTTTAAACCTCCCTTCAAAGTCAGTATATTTGACTGGAAGGGATATATTCAGTCATTAAGATACTTTTTCATCACATATCGCATTAAGTGTTTTCCATTTAGAAGATAGATCTAAAACACTAGTCTTATCATTCTTCTGTTTGCAATTTAAGTATAAAATCCTGCCAGTGTTGCATTCATTAGAATAAAACAGTCTTGGAAATTAAGCACTAATTTCCCCCTCAAATGGCCATTTCTGGGTTTTTTTTTCTTTCTAATTACCACTGTAATGAAGTGGCCAGTATTGTGGTAGGAAGTGATTTCAAAGGCAGCAATTTCTTATTATGAATCATATACTTTATTTCTTCCCTAATGTGAGTCAACCCCAGTTATAGAAAATGCACATGCAAACTCCCATCTCTGCTGAGACTAAAATCGTTTTGGAATAGCAAATCATACTTTCAGCTCAAAGAGTTAGGCTTTCAAACATTCCACTAAAGCAAAGAGGAAGAAGAAAGCCATTATATTTTCGCTCTGGGATCATTTCTGATCACTCTAATCTATTTCACTCAGAAGCAGATTTTCAATATCTTAAAACAGTGCTATGCTAATAACACATCTGGTAAGGCTAACTTGTATCAAAATAAATATGAGAAAACGCACCAAAAAAAGAGTGTTAAGTATGCACTCCATTCTTTGGTATTAGCACTATCAAATTTAAATGAGAGTGGCATCTAGAAGTAGGTTAAGTGTGTCTATTTGAAAATAAACAGTGCTAAGCTTTGGACTCTCACAACTGAGATTTTTCTGATGGAAAAATATAGAATAATACTGACCATGACTGGACACCTGGTTGGCTCAGTTGGTTAACTGTCCAATGTTTGATTTTGACTCAGGTCACGATCCCTGGTTCATGAGATTGAGCCCCGTGTCAGGCTCTGCACCAAGCGTGCAGCCTGGTTGGGATTCTCTCTCTCCCTCTCTCTCTCTCTGCCCCTCCCCCCATCCTGCTTGCTCACTCTTTCTCTCCAAATAAATAAGTAAGCATTAAAAAAAATATTATGATGGTAATTGCCTAGATTGTGCACCAGATTATTTTATCATTGCCACATGTTAGAAATTGATAAACTCTTACTGAACTGTCATACATAGCTGCTTGCAATATGGTAATGGATAAGAGAAATCAGTGTCCCTCATGGGCATTTCTGGGTCTATCTGGACCCTCATTTCTTCCCAAGGGTCTTTCTTCCTATAGCTTGAATACATTGATCAACAATGTATTCACTATAGGTTCATGGGAGTAGAAAATGCAACCTGGTCGGTCCTTGAAAACCCTCTACTGCTCACTAAAAAACATTCAACCTGTATTTACTATTTGTGCAAAATAATTTACATTTCACGAAGCTATTCTTTCTTTGTTTTAAGAAAACAGAGGTCTTGGGGTGCCTGGGTGGCTCATTTGGTTGAGCGTCTGACTTCAGCTCAGGTCATGATCTCTCAGTCCATGAGTTCAAGCCCCTCATCAGGCTCTGTGCTGACAGCTGGGAGCCTGGAGCCTGCTTCGGATACTGTGTCTCCCTCTCTCTTTGTCCCTCCCCCACTCATGCTCTGTCTCTGTCTCTCTCTCTCTCTCTGTCAACAATAAACATAAAAAGAAAAAGAAAGAAAGACAAAGAAAGAAAGAAAACAGAGGTCTGCCTAAAAAGAAAAGGCAATTTGAGCAATCCATGGCTCAAAAGATAATATTGGAGGACAACTACAGTGGCAGTAAAAAGATAAGTGGTTGAGGAGGAGGAGAGGGAAGGGAAGGATGAAGAGAGGAAGCACAAAGGAAGCTATTCTGTGTGAAACTGTCATGTTGAGTACATGTCATTACACATCTGTCAAAACCCATAGAACTGGACATCACAGAGTGACACTTAATGCAAATTAAATGGACTCTAGTTCATAGGAGTATATCAATATTGGAACATTAATTGTAACAAATGTACCTCGCTGTGGAAGGTTGTTAATAATAGGGAAACTATCTATGTGTGGGGAGTTGGGGGTGAGAATGGGGGCATGGGAGGAGGAGTGGGGTGTGTATATGGAATACTTTTTACTACCCACTCATTTATTCTGTAAATCTAAAACTATACTGAAAAATAAAGCTATTATTTAATTTTTTAACATACGAAAGAAGACGGGAATGAAGAAGCAACCAAGGTAGACAAAAAATGGCCGAATCTCTTCCTGGAGATCTGGGAGTAAATCCACAGCTCCCCAAGCTTGCTTCAAGGTGGTGTGAGTTACACATACAATTAAAAGACTTGAAAATATGAATAGATTTAAAAGAATAACAACTGTTTTGAAGTTTTGTAATGCCTGTATTCACCTGGACCATATCAGAAAAATAAAGAGAATGTCATTACATATTCATTAAGGTATTTTTTTCATTAAGGTATTTTAATAAAGTTTAGACATTCTAATTAAAAAAAAATTTGCTTGCTCACTGAAAAATTGGTGGTGGGGGAGAACATAAAGTAAAAAACAATTTTAAATGTTAAAAAATATATATATATATGTATATATATATATATATACATATATATATATATATAAAACACTTGCTCAACAGATCCATAATGACAAGGACGGTGAAGGCAAAGAAAGACCTAACAGCCCAGTACTAAGAGGTTGGGTGGAGAAGCAGTGTAAGCGAATAATTGGTTAAACAGCAAAGGGTGCTCAGATAGCTGCACGTAGTTCACTGCAGCTGAAACTCCGATTTCAATTAGGGTTAAGCTGCAGAGGGAGATGGGGAAGGCTTGAAGTTGGGTGTTGCCCTTTGGGAGTGGGAAGCCATTGTGGGCCTCACAGCAGGAAGCAACCTGACTTAGCAGTGTGCCTGGTGGGGGGTGGGACAACCACATACGAGGTGATGTATCAGAATAATGCAGATTAGACCTCATGAAGGGATATACAGAGGAGGGGATGACTTTGAGAGATATAAAGCAGGCAGCACAGTAAGACAGTGGCAGCTTGGGTGGGAGGAGCCAAACACTTGAGACGGCTCCCATGTGCCATCTGTGACATGGGGAGTCTAGCAGGAACAGGAGAGGTTCAGAGCACAGCGTTGGGAAAGCACTGGATTTCTTGCGGGGCATGGTGAGATTTAGTTTTCTGTGGGTCATCTGGGCCTCCTTGTCCAAAAGGAAAGAAATGGGATTTATGCCAGTCAGAATGGTCTGTGCCAAAGATGAAGTCATCAGTCTACAGATGGTAGTGGAAACTGAATGCGTGAGATCACCTAGGAGATGTTACATACAGTGAGAGGGAAAGTTGCCCAAGGACAGAACTCTGAGAAGCACCCACATCTCATGGAACAGCAGAGGGAGATGATCCCACCCAGGGCTCTGCAAAGAACTGGAAAGGAAGGGAGAACCAGTAAGCAAGAGGAAAAAAAAAAAAAAAAAATGTTACTCTCTGGTGAAGAATGTTACCAAGTATTTTCCTTCAAGATGTTTTCTCATTGCTAGAATATTTTGAAAAGTCACAAAAGAAAATAAAATTTTGTTCCATGTCTTCTAACTCTGAAATATTAAAAATATAGCTCTGTTGGGATGCACACAGACTGTTATATGTAAGTGATGAATCACTAAGTTCTACTCCTGAAATCATTATGACACTATATGTTAACTAACTTGGATGTCAAAAAGGTTTAAAACTTATTAAAAAATTAAAACATAGCTCAGTTAAATCAATCTAATTATAATGGAATGCCAAGTACGAATTAATTTAAAAAGTGTTGTATTCAACTTAACAGCACTAGTGACCAAGAGAGGAAATACTGCTGGCTTCTCTTCTCGTGGTAGATCATGCCTCCATCATGGCTTATACCCTTACTGGGCTTCGAAGAGAAAAAAATAAGACAGTATCGATGTGCACCAGCCTTCAAGTAGGTAGACCTGAGTTTAAATAAAATTCCCGTCACTTATCAGCTTGGACAAATCATTTCACCTATTCGAGGTCCAACAGAGGGGGCAGCAAGTTCTGGAAACTTAATGCTTGGAGTATCTTTTTTTAGAGTTCAATTCACATTCTTCAACCTTTGGTATTCGTTGCGTACTTTCAAATACTGAAAAATTTTATGGCGTTCTAGAGATTATCTAATATTTTCTTTTAGCATAATTCCTGTTTAAAGGCACACAGGGACCCCTGAGGTCACAGTGGCTCCTTCTCTCTTCCTTGAAGACTCTGGGGCAAATGCCGTGCAGGGGGGCCCACTAGCTGAGAACTACCTAATTGTGCCAATTCTTTGTTAAGTTTATTTATTTATTTTGAGAGTGAGAGAGAGAGCAAAAAAGTGGGGGGGGGGGAGGCGGACAGTGGGCAGAGAGAGAGGGAGAGAAAGAGAATCCCGGGCAGGCTCCACACTATCAACACAAAGCCCAGTGTGGGGCTGGAACTCACAAAGCATGAGATCACGACTTGAGCTGAAGTCAGATGGTTAACCAACTGAACCACCCATGCCCAACCATGCCCATTTTAAGTGCAAACATGGGCGTGCAACTTAACAATTTAATTCAACCCAAAGATTTTTTTAATGAAGTTTCTCCAAAACCATCTGTAGATCTGTTGAATTTTTTTTTTCATCCCGCAGGTTATCTGATATATAGTAGAAACCCCCGCAGGTTATCTGATATATAGTAGAAACGTAACAAAGGTCTTTGTCTCCCCCGTCTCTCCCAATGCATTAATGTCTCACTGTTGTATCCTAAGCCTGCACAGTACATTATGGTAGAGCTGAAAGTCCCTCCCCGCAACAAGTAGACAGCTACACAATACCCCATCCACTCCCAATTACCACAGCAAGAAAAGACTGGAAGCCCACTTATTACCTTAGTCATTTTGAGTAAAAAGAAAGATAATTTGATTCCTAAAAATGATGGAACTGAAACAAAATACATATCCCTTGATACACTCAGCTGGAATGTTGCTTGTCTTTATTTTGTTTTTTTTTTTTTTCCCTTGGATTTACTGATGTATCATTTACCTATAAGAAAATTTGTCCTTTCTTATATACAGTTCTATGAATTCTGGCAAATATTACAGTAATGTAGCATATACTTTAGAAGAGCCAAAAAACTCCCCCACCCCCCAAATTCCCTCCTCTCCTTGTAGTCAACTTATCTTCTCCCACCCACCCCACCTCTTGGCAACCAATGACATGTTTTCTGTCTCTGTAGTTTAATCTTTTCCAGAATATCACTTAAAATGGAATCAAGGTGTCTGTATGACCTTTTGAGTCTGGCTTTTTTACATAACCTAATGCATTTGAAATTCATCCCTATTGTGGACAATGCAAGCTGTCCCTTTGCATCATTGAATAATATTTTATTGTATGAATGTGACACAGATTATCATTTCACTTGTGTTTTTTTTTAATGTTTCATTTATTCCTGAGAGAGAGAGAGAGAGAGAGCATAAGCAGGGGAGGGGAAGAGCGAGAGAGGGACACAAAATCAGAAGTAGGCTCCAGGCTCTAAGTTGTCAGCACAGAGCCCAATGCAGGACTTGAACTTACAAGCCATGAGATCATGACCTGAGCCAAAATCGGACGCTTTACTGACTGGGCCACCCAGGTGCCCATATCATTTTACTTGTTGATGGATATCTGGGTTATTTCCAGTTTTGGTGAATGTGAATAAAGCCACTACAAACATCTATGTATAGGTTTTTTCATAAACAGAAGTTTTATTTCTCTTGAATTAATGAATACCTAGGAGTAGGATATTTATACTATATGGTAAGTATATGCTTAACTTTATAAGAAGCCTCCAGACTGTTTTTCACCGTGGTATTCCTATTAGTAATGTATGACAGTTACAGCCTCTCTGAATCCTCGCTAACACTTGAATATGGTAAGGTTTTATATTTCAGCCATCCTAATATGTGTATAAATGTATCTCATTGTGATTTCAATCTGCATTTCCCTAACGATTATGACATTGAGTATCTTTTCACGCACTTACTTGTCATTTATATATCTACTTTAGTAAAGTGTTCAAATCTTTTGCCCATTTTTTATTGGCTATATTTTTTATTATTGAGTTTTAGGACTTCTTTCATATTCTGGATACACATTCTTTATCAGATACAAATTTTGAAATAGTTTCTCCCAGTGTGTGGCTTGTCCTCGTTTTCTCAACAATATTCTTCAAAGGGAAGAAGCTTTTAGTTTTGATGATATTCAATTTAACACCATTTTCTTTTGTAGATCATGCATTTGACCATTTCTAATAAATCTTTGCCTAATCTGAGATCACAAAATATTTTCTTTGTATGCTTTCTTCTAGAAGTTTTATAGTTTCAGGTTTTACATGTAGGTCAGGTTATTCTTTTTGACTTAATGCTTGCTTATAAAATAAGGCATGGCATCAAAGTTTGTGGTTTTGCATGTCGATATTCAATTGTTCCAGCACCATTTATTGGAAAGACATTCCCTTTTCCACTAACCTGCCTTTGCACTTTTGTTCCAAAATCTGTATGCATGAGTCTAATTATGGACTCTATATTTTAGTCCATCAATTTCTGTGTCTGGTTCTGTTTTTTTCACCAATATTGCACTGTCTTGTTTATTTGAACTTTAAAATAAGTCTTTAGGGTGCCTGGGTGGCTCCGTCGGTTAAGTGTCCAACTTCAGCTCAGGTCATGATCTCACAGTTCATGGGCAATCTAGAAGAAATGGACAAATTCATAGAAACATATAAAGTACCAAAACTGAAACAAGAAGAAATAGAAAAATTGAACAGACCCATAACCAGTAAAGAAATCGAATTAGTAATCAAAAATCTCCCAAAAAACAAGAGTCCAGTACTGGATGGCTTTCCAGGGGAATTCTACCAAACATTTAAAGAAGAGTTAACACCTATTCTTTTGAAGCTGTTCCAAAAAATAGAAATAGAAGGAAAACTACCAAACTCATTCTACAAAGCCAGCATTACCTTGATTCCAAAACTAGACAAAGACCCCACTAAAAAAGAGAACTACAGATCAATTTCTCTGATGAACATTGATGCAAAAAAACCTCAACAAGATACTAGCCAACCAGATCCAACAATACATTAAAAGAATTATTCCCCACGACCAAGTGGGATTTATACCTGGGATGCAGGGCTGGTTCAATATCTGCAAAACAATCAATGTGATACATCATATCAATAAAAGAAAGGACAAGAACCACATAATCCTCTCAATGGATGCAGAGAAAGCATTTGACAAAATACAGCTTCCTTTCTTGATAAAAACCCTCAAGAAAGTAGGGATAGAAGGATCATACCTCAAGATCATAAAAGCCGTATATGAAAAACTCACCACAAATATCATCCTCAATGGGGAAAAACCTGAGAGCTTTCCTCCCAAGGTCAGGAACACTACAAGGAGGTCCACTCTCACCACTGTTATTCAACATAGTATTGGAAGTCTTAGCCTCAGCAATCAGAAAACACAAAGGAATAAAAGACATCCAAATTGGCAAGAAGGAAGTCAAACTTTCCCTCTTCACAGATGACATGATACTCTACATGGAAAACACAAAAGATTCCGCCAAAAAACTGCTAGACCTGATCCAACAATTCAGCAAAGTTGCAGGATATAAAATCAATACACAGAAATCGGTTGCATTTCTATACACCATAATGAAGCAACAGCAAGAGAAATCAAGGAATCGATCCCATTTACAATTGCACAAAAAACCACAAAATACCTACGAATAAACCTAACCAAAGAGGTGAAAAATCTATACACTGAAAACTAGAGAAAACCTATGAAAGAAATTGAAGAAGACACACAAAAAAATGGGAAAATATTCCATGCTTACGGATTGGAAGAACAAATATTGTTGAAATGTCAATACTACCCAAAGCAATCTACATATTCAATGCAATCCCTATCAAAATAACACCAGTATTCTTCACAAATCTAGAACCAACAATCCTAAAATTTGTTTGAAACTAGAAAAGACCCTGAATAGCCAAATCTATCGTGAAAAAGAAAAGCAAAGCTGCAGGCATCACAATCCCGGACTTCAAGATGTGTTACAAGGCTGTAATCATCAAGACAGTATGGTACTGGTACAAAAACAGACACTTAGAACAATGGAACAGAACTGAGAACCCAGAAATGGACCCACAAACATATGGCCAACTCATCTTTGACAAAGCAGGAAAGAATATCCAATGTAATAAAGACAGTCTCTTCAGCAAATGGTGTTGGGAAAACTGGACAGTGATATGCAGAAAAATGGACCGCTTTCTTACACCATACACAAAAATAAACTCAAAATGGATGAAAGACCTAAATGTAAGACAGGAAGTCATCAAAATCCTCGAGGAGAAAGCAGGCAAAAACCTCTTTGACCTCGACCGCAGCAACTTCTTATTCAGCAAGTCTCCGGAGGTAAAGGAAACAAAAGCAAAAATGAACTATTGGCAATTCATTAAGATAAAAAGCTTCTGCACAGTGAAGGAAACAATCAGCAAAACCAAAAGGAAACCAATGAAATGGGAATAGATATTTGCAAATGACATATCAGTTAAAGGGTTAGTATCCAAAATTTATAAGGAACTTACCAAACTCAACACCCCGAAATCAAATAATCCAGTGAAGAAATAGGCAAAAGACATGAATCAACACTTTTCCAAAGAAGACGTCCAGATGGCTAACAGACACATGAAAAAAATGCTCAACATCACTCATCATCAGGGAAATACAAATCAAAACCACAATGAGATACCATCTCACACCAGTCAAAATGGCTAAAATTAACAACTCAAGCAAGGACAAGTGTTGGCAAAGATGTGGAGAAAGAGGATCTCTTTTGCACTACTGGTGGGAATGTAAACTGGTGCAGCCACTCTGAAAACAGTATGGAGGTTCCTCAAAAAGTTAAAAATAGAACTACCTACCCTATGACCCAGTAATTGCACTACTAGGTGTTTATCCAAGGGACACAGGTGTGCTGTTCCGAAGGGGCACATGCACCCCAATGTTTATAGAAGCACTATCCATAATAGCCAAAGTATGGAAAGAGTCCAAATGTCCATCGATGGATGAATGGATAAATAAGATGTGATATATATATATATATATATATATATATATATATGAAAAATATATAATGCATATATATGTATAATGTATATGTGTATATAATATATATATAATGTATATATATATTATACATATATACATATAATGGGGTATTACTTGGCAATCAAAAAGAATGAAGTCTTGCCATTTGCAACAACATGGTTGAAACTAGAGGGTATTATGCTAAGCAAAATTAATCAGAGAAAGAAAAATATCATATTACTTCACTCATACGTGGAATTTAAGATACAAAACATATGAACATAAGGGAAAGGAAACAAAAATAATATAAAAAAAGGGATGGGGACAAAACATGAGAGACTCTTAAATATAGAGAACAAACTGAGGGTTGCTGGAGGGGTTGTGGGTGGGGTGATGCAATAAATGGATAAGGGGTATTAAGGAAGACACTTGTTGGGATGAGCACTGGAATCTACTCCTTAAATCATTATTGCACTATATGCTAACTAACTTGGATGTAAATTAAAAACTAAAAAAAAATACAATTGATTTTTCTATATTTAGTGGCATTTTATTTCCAGTTACAATTTTTCCCCTGGTCATTATATATATATATATATATATATATATATATATATATATATACATATTTGAGGACAGTGGTCCTCAAAGCTAGATGAGGGTCAAAATCATCTATGAAACTGTACATATACAGATTCCTGGATTTCATCTCCCACAGGTTTTTATTCCACAGTTCTGGGACAGTCCTAGGAATTTATGCTTTAAAATATTTCCGAGGCAATTCTGATCCCAGTGAGGCTTGGGAATTACTCTTATGGGTTTGTGGATATAAACTAATCAATAAACAAATATGATAGCTAGCAGTTCATTTCCTATACCAACACTACTGACTTCCATTCACTAGACATTTTTAGTTGGATTTCTGGTGATGAATTTGCAGTGATAAGTCTTTTCAGAAAACTAGCTGCTCCTTTTTAAACAATGGCATGTATTTGCTGGAAATTGTGCCAAATCACTAACTGGTGCATTAAATTTTAGTCAGTAAATGAAGCATTCAACTCATTAAGTTTCTGTCTGTGGCCATGCTTGGCCAGATTAGCACAATATTGTTGACTGCTTGAGCAAACTATATACAATTTGGTGGGAAGAGAAAACAAGTAAGAGGACACTGGCTGAAAAGGCAATAAAAATTTGGTAAATTCTAGAGTGGTTTGCCAATATCAAGTGTGGTGAGGAAGGAATTATTGAGTGCAAGTGCTACACAGTCATATTTAATTAGCCTTGTCAAGAGGTTTATCACTAGGACATTGTTGTTTCTCTTAGAAGAAGAACCCAAGAGCAGGGATTGCAAACTGACTGCATCCAAAGGGACTGGAAGAAGTACAAAGAAAACCTTCAGGATCCAGTTGCTCTTCTTCCTTCTCTTCACATCACCATTCTTGCCTCTGTCTTGTTTTGTTCCTGCAGAGCAGCTCTATTGTCTCTTAGTCAAGAATATTCCTAAAGGAGATCACGCTCTTTATATCTACATGACCCAGAAGTCACACCAGTGTCTAACTAACCAAGAAGCTCTCTGGTGAAGTTATGAGATTGACCTAAATTATATTATGTGACCACCTCTTAATATCGACTGATAGAGGTGCTGATAAATGACATTCTGAGAAAAATATTTAGAAACGTATATAATTTTATTAACACTTGCCATATATGGATGCCATATATGGAAACTCTTAAAAAGTATGAAAAACTTATAGTGATACGGTGTGTGTTTCTACTTGTCGTTCTGTGGTGATGACATGATATATCCAATGCAAGCATAGATATTTTGAATTATCTAATAAACTAAGAACAGTATTTGTCCAATAAAACTCTAATGTTTGTAAAAAAAAAAAGAAAGAAAAAATAAATTCCATTCTCAACACATAAAGCTTAAATTTAATCTATCCTTTTAAACATGAGCATTACAAAAACAGAATTGGGGTAATTAAAATGAAATTACTTCTAAATAAATGAGCTAACTACATAACAAGGCCATGGAAATAAGGCCATTTACTTGGATTTTATACTATGGTTTCTTTCCCCTCTTCCTCCCTACTTCTCAGATTACAGTGATTTCCAGATTATACCTCAGAATTCAATCAAGTTGGGCATAAAGATTGGCATTGTGGAGCTACTTACACCTACGAAGAGAAGAAAGGTTTCTATATGTTACATGGCAAGTGTTCTAGAAACATTGGAACCAGAATATGCCTTCTCCAGAAGGAAGTCTTAGGGAAGTCCAAGCCAGATGTTAGGAGTAGAGTAGGGTTTTACTGCTATGTACACTTCATTTAAAATTTTTTTTAATCTTTATTCATTTTTGAGAAGGAGACAGAGTGTGAGCGGGGGAGGAGCAGAGAGAGAGACACAGAATCCGAAGCAGGCTACAGGCCCTGAGCCGTCAGCACAGAGCCTGACACGGGGCTCAAACCCACAAATCGTGAGATCATGACCTGAGCTGAAGTCGGACGCTCAACCAATGAGCCACCCATCGCCCCAATGTACACTTCATTTTAAAGAAGAGGAAATTGAGGACTCCAAGGATTATCCCAATTGTCTAAGGTTTTACTCTGAAGGATCGGCACGACTGGGTGGGGAAGAGTAGAGGTAGCTGGGCTCCCTTCTGTGAAGCCATGTTTGTCCACTTAAAAGCTCTGGTGAGAGAAAAATGACAGAAGTAAGCTTTTAAAAACCAAGCTGTTATTCTCCCTGAAGAAACAAGCCTGAATAGGGTTCCTTCCACTCTCACCCTACTGCTGATTCCCACACCTATCTAGCTATATTCCTCTCCTTTATTAAACCTCTCCTCCACCATCTGAGCGTCCCCAGCTAGACTTTGTATCCACTGCTTTATTAGAATTCTCCTTTAATCTCCAAAGAATTATGTCAGTGTTGCTGATATTCTTATAAATTCATCTAGAGTTTCCACATAATACCTGACATAAAGACTTAGATAACTAAAAATATTTATATATAAATACCTAAGAGAGTAGAAGAAACTATCTTAGAGCTTTAATGACTTAATTTGTGGTTTAATTGTTCTCAGAGTTGATACTGATGAGTGTTACGGGCTGAATTTTGCCGCCTATAAAAAAACACTTATGTTGAAGCCTCAACCCCAATATGACTATTTGGGGACAGGACCCATAACACAAGCAACTAAGGTTAAATAAGGCCGTAATGGTGGTGCCCTAATTCTGTAAAACTGGTATCCCTGTAAGAAGAGGAGAAACATCAGAGACCTCTCTCTCTCCACACATGCACAGAGGAAAAGCCATGTGAGTACAAGAAAGAAGGCAGCCGTCTGCAAGCCAAGAAGAGAGGCCTTGCCAGGAAGCAACCATGGCACTTGATCTCTGCCTTCGGCCTCCAGAACTGGAGAAAATAGATGTCTGTTGATTAAGCCACCAGATTGTGTGGTATTTTGTTATGGCAGCCTGAGCAGACTGATACAATGAGTCAAGCTGCGGGCTGTGTTGAGAATCGTAAGATGTTTTCCGAACAACTATGCAAGGAAAAATAGCATAACAAAAAATAACATGAGCGTATCTCCAGAACTTATAATATATATTTTTAAAGGTTTACTTTCATTTTCCAATGTCAGCACTTTTAAACCTTATTGGAAGGTAATATATTTGCTTGTGCTTCTTTCTACCGTGACATTTTTTGCCAGATTTTTTTTACATGACCCAGAACAATTTGGGAAGGTTTTGCATTTTTTAATTTTATATTTATTTCAGATGTACCATTTACTAACACTTTTCCATTGGATCCCCACTCGTATTATTTTTTCAATAGTTTCTTTGTAGATTTAATCAAATATTGTGACCCATAATCTGCTTTTTCTGAAATCAAATTACATGCTTAAAAAATCCTATTTTTCCATTGTATAAAAATGTTAGGCAGTTTAGATTCATTTTCATTTTAGCTTGATCTCTTAACTTTCCCTGAAAATAAGCTTTTTTTTTTGTCTCTTGCATGAGCCTGTTAGGTTAAAGAGATACTACCTGTCTCATTTTTCACCATATCCAGACCCCACTCCTAAGTTGTAGGAGGATCCATACGGACAATACTTATTTACTGACTCCTGGAAGATATAAATCTCCAAATGACAGTACATTCCATTTTCAGTCATAAATCCTGAAGTCATACAGAAAGTTGCCATTAGCTGTGTCATACATCCCTGAGGCATTTGTGTGGGAAAACGTTAAGGGCATTTTACAAGCTGGTAAACTGAATAGCAAGATTATATGAATTTATTTTCAGAGCCAGGCTAAGGGATTACAATGAAATCCCCTACTCTTAGTCCCTCCTGTACATTTCCATTTTCCATTACCTTACAGTTAAAAATCATTCAAATGTGCTTGATTGATTGAGGTCAAGAAAAGAAGACAATGTCCACTGACTTTTTACAGTTCTGATTTGGTGCTAGTCAATCAACTTCTAAAGATTTTTCAGTCTATATATCATGATTAAGATACTAAAACAAAAAGAGTACCAGTTATGATGCTCAGATTCACTTTAGAAACTGTTATTTTATGTAAGGAATTTGAATGCATGAGGAATTGGGACAAAATATTATTTGAGAGAGAAGAGCATTAGTTGAGATATTGAGGATATAACATTTATTTTCTACTTGTCATTGTTAAATGATGCTAGCAAAGTCAGAGAGTATGACTGTGATTGCCCGGGTTCACACAATCTGGTTTATTTGGACTGCATATTTTCATGTGCATGAAGCTCATGTCAAATGAGTCTCACAAAAAGAAATGCCAGAATGAGAACATGAACCTCCAGTGACCAGATTATGTTCCAGCTCAAATCCAAACTTCTGTGAAAGACACGCAAAATTCTCTATTACCTTCCCTTTTCACACTCTCCCTTTTCTCAATCTCTCTCTCTCTCTCTTTCAACTTCACAGAAACCTGTGCTCCAACCAGGCCTCCTTCCTTCTTGCTCTTTTACGAATATGGTATTTGTTGCCGGCTGCTTCCAGAGTAACATCAGAATTCTTTGCTAGGATTTCTCGGGTTCTCCGCAGCCTGGCCCCGGCCCGTGTCTCCAGCCTCACCCCTCACACACACATCACACTCCAGCCAGACTGAAACAGGACGAACTCTCCTCTTCTCTCTTTCCCACTTGCCCTCACCAAATGATTCCCTCTGCCTAGGATGTTCTTCCTCTCCTTCCGCTGGCTAATTCCTTCCTGGCTCGAGATTCCTATTAGGCATGAAAAACTCTGGGAAAAGTTTCTTTGTACTCCTGTTTCTCCCCCAGTCATGTCACGTGGCCCCTCTCTGAGGTCAATGAGCATACCACCCTTGGCTCTTCCATGGCACCCATCACTCTGTATACAATAGCCTGCTAGGGTCTGTTGGACTTTTCACTCTAGAACAAAAACCATGGCTTTTATCTCTGTGGCCCTCCCATCTAGAAAAATGAGTTTGAGAGTAAATGTTTATTCAATTTATTTATTTTTTTTGTTTTTATTTATTTTTGAGACAGAGAGAGACAGAGCATGAGCAGGGGAGGGGCAGAGAGAGAGGGAGACACAGAATACAAAGCAGGCTCCAGGCACAGAGCCCGACGCGGGGCTTGAACTCACGAACCATGAGATCATGACCTGAGCTGAAGTCGGACACTCAACCGACTGAGCCACCCAGGCGCCCCGAGAGTGTTTATTAAATACCCAACGTTGTGCCTTTGTTCATATCCTTCTCCTTGGCCAGAATCCCCTCCTTCCTTTTGTTCACCCATCCCAATATTTCTTTCTCTTCTGCCAAAATCCTACTTAAACCTCATCCCTCTATGAAGATCTTCCCTTCTCTGTTTGTGGTTTGCGCTTTTCATTGTTTTGTGAAAGTCTTACAGACCCAAATCCTACTAGAAGACATTCTAGGCAAAGGTTGTGTCTGTATTACTTCTGCTCAGCTTGATACTGGGTCCAGAGAAGTCTCCTCATACTCATTGACTGATTTGCCTGAATGGGAAATAAAACACTCTGGAAGTAGGGTAGAGGGCCAACCCCTTCAAAAGAATAATGATCTGTACAAGGCCATGGCACCCTTTTAAAATAAAATAATTCCTTTTGTTTAGGGTAAGTGCTATTATCATTATTATTTGTATTATTATTACTTGCCAAATAAAACACATCTATCCTGAAGCCAAGAAAAGCAATAAGACTAGTGACATGCTTTGAGTGCTTTTATTAGTCAGAACACTGGTCTATTACATGCTCAAGTCTTTAATATGCATGAAACAATATTCTCTGATGCAACAGATGATTAAAGAAATATATTAGAGCATTCATTCTGAATGAAAATACATGGACAAGGTAATTCCCAAGGCTCAGAGCAAATACAGGGAGGAATATAAGCCGAAGTAGGTCATTTCTCTCCAGAGAAATTCTATGGAGATTGCTTTCAATTTTGGTTTTAAATTTAAGAAGTTGTGGCAGAGAATCGAAAAATACGGTTTCTGGCTTATTCACATGCAAGCTCTGGGTTTTTGTGCTTTTTTTGTTTTTGATGGGGGAAGGGTAGGGGGCGCGAGGCGGGGGGGGGGGGGGCGCGCATGAGATCCTTTTCTTTTTTCTTCTATGAAGACCCTTCATTGAGAACTTCATCACAGGACCTGTTTGTTGTCAAAGCGCCAGGAGCCTCCCACGTGCCATTCTGGCTATTAACTAGTTCCGGGCTAAACCTCCTGACCTTTCTGAACCTCCGCTTTTTTTACGTTTCAGATAGGAGCAGTAACATCTTTGCTTACCCCACATTGTTGTGGGAGTGGAGTAGGGCTGGGAGGTCAAGTAAAATAAGGAGTTAGATTTTTTTTTAATTTATTTGTTTTTACTTTTATTTTAGAGGGAGAAAAAAAGTGAGAGGGACAGAGGCAGAGAAAGAGGGAGAGAGAATCTTTTTTTTAGCTGTTTATTTATTTTTGAGAGACTGCAAGCAGAGAGGGGCAGAGAGAGGGGGACAGAGGATCTGAAGACGGCTTTGCACAGACAGCAGCAAGCCCGATGTGGGGCTTCAACTCACAGACTTTGAGATCGTGACCTAAGCCAAAGTCAGGCACTCAACCAACTGAGCCACCCAGGTGCCCCAGGAATCAGAATTTTTTATTCAAAGAGAAGGCATTAAGATTTACTTATTCCCACAGTTTGGCTGCCTCCCAAACTGAATTTACAAACGCTTATGTTAAATCATGAGATTAGCACTGATACAGGCTTAACGGGGGCAAAATCTGTTTTGCTTTTCTAGAGGTAGAATTGTTCTTTGGCTGGCTAGCACACTTGACTGGGATTCTTCTTTCAACCAACCAATCAACAAGTTTATATTGATTAACTTATTCACAAGCACTTGTCTGGACAATGGACAGTGTATAGAGTTTGCCCAGTCTCCAGAACCATACTACATAATTGAAGATATCAGACATGTATGTGTGCCAAGTTAATTAAAACTCCACCCAATGTAGTTGTGTAGATTGGGGTTTGGGGTGCGGAATAGGGGCTGGAGGAGAGAGCACTTGAAACTTCCGGAAACCAGAAAGACCGAGTATTAGTCCTCTGGGCTCCTCTAACAAAGACCACAGATTGGGTGGCTTAAATAACACACATTTATTTCCTCCCAATTCTACAGTCTGGAAAGTCTAAGATTAAAATGATGGCAGATGGGGTTGGTTTCTTCTGAGCCCTCTCTCCTTAGCCTGTAGGTGGCCGTCTTCACCCTGTGACCTCACATGGTTCTTCCTCTGTGTGTGTCTGTGTCCTGATCTCTTCCTTCTTTCCTTTTTTTTTAAATTTTTAATGTTTTATTTTTATTTTTGAGAGAGACAGAGTACAAGCAGGGGAGTGGCTGAGAGAGAGGGAGACACAGAATTCAAAGCAGGCTCCAGGCTCTGAGCTGTCAGCACGGAGCCTGACGAGGGCTCAAACCCACTAACCATGAGATCATGACCTGAGCCACAAAGTCCAATGCTTCACTGACTGAGCCACCCAGGCGCCCTTCTTTCTGTAAGAACACCAGCTCTCTTGGATTCGGACCCATCCCAATGACTTCATTTTAACTAATCACTTCTTTAAAGGCCCTGCCTCCAAATAGTCATATTCTGAGATACTGAAGGTCAGGACTTCAACACATGAATTTTGGGGGCATTCAACTTAGCCCATAATTCAGATAGATACTTGGAAGGAAGTGAGGAAAGGTTTTTCACAGATAGGGACATGTGAGAGGCAGAAAAGGGCCTGGGTGAATGGGGACAGTAAGTAAACCACCATCATATAATTCAAATCAGCAACATGCTTCACTGTCAGCAGAATACACTGTTTTATTTCCTCTTTGCAGCAGTCCTAAGAGAGAGATTATTCTTTACAAAAAAAATGTGAAAACTGAGATTTAAGTGGCTGGCCCCTCACCTCCCTCCTTAAACTGTGTGTGCTTGGGCGACCTCATTCTCATTTTACTTATTTAGGTCCTTTCTCTTTTCTTTGTGATAAGTCTGGCTAGAGGTTTGTCAATTTTCTTAATTTTTTCAAAGAATAAGCTCCTGTTTTCATTGATCTTTTCTGTTATTTGTTTGAAATTTTAGGATTTCTATATCATTTATTTCTAATCTAATCTTTATCATTTCCTTCCTTCTGCTGGCAGGATACAAAATCAACATACAGAATTCAGTTGCATTTCTATACACCAATAATGAAGCAGCAGAAAGAGAAATTAGGGAATCAATCCCATTTACAATTGCACTAAAAACAATAAGATACCTAGGAATAAACTTAACCAAAGAGATAGAAGACGTATTCTGAAAACTATAAAACACTGATAAAAGAAATTGAAGATGACACAATGAAATGGGAAGATACTCCATGCTCATGGACTGGAAGAACAAATATTGTTAAAATGTCTATACTAAATGTGTATACCAAAGCAATCTACACATTTAATGCAATCCCTATCAAAAGACCACCGGCATTTTTCGGAGCTAGAACAGACAATCCTAAAATTTGTATGGAACCACAAAAGACCCCAAAACAACCTTGAGAAAGAAAAGCAAAGCTGGAAGCATCACAATTTCAGATTTCAAGTTATATTTCAAAGCTGCAGTAATGAAAACAGTATGGTACTGGCGTAGAAACAGATACATAGATCAATGGAACAGAATAGAAAACCAAGAAATGAATCCACAACTATATGGTCAATTGATCTTCAACAAGGGAAGAAAGAATATCCAGTAAGAAAAAGACGGTCTCTTTTACAAATGGTGTTGGGAAAATTGAACGGTGACATGCAAAAGAATGAAACTGGACCACCTTCTTACACCATACACAAAAACAAATTCAAAACGGATTAAAGATTTAAGTGTGAGACAGGGTACCATCAAAATACTAGAAGAGAACACAGATAGTATCGTCTTTTACATTGGCCGTAGCAGCTTCTTTCTAGATACGTCTCCTGAGGCAAGGGAAACAAAAGCAAAAATAAAAAATAAAACTATTGGGATTTAATCAAAATGAAAAACTCTGCACAGCAAAGAAAACAACCAAGAAGACTAAAAGGCAACATACAGAATGGGAGAAGATATTTGCAAATGACATATGGGATAAAGGGTTAGTTTCTCAAATCTACAAAGAGCTTATAAAACTCAACACCCAAAAAAACAAATAATCCAACTTAAAAATGAGAAGACATGGACATTTTTCTAAATAAGACATGCAAATGGTTAACAAACACTTGAAAAGATGTTCAACATCACTCATCATCAAGGAAATGTAAATCAAAACTACAATGAGATATCACCTCACACCTGTCAGAATGGCTAAAATTAACAACACAAGAGACAACAGGTGTTGGCAAGGATGTGGAGAAAATATTCTCTGCATTATTGGTGGGAGTACAAACTGGTGAAGCCACTGTGGAAAACAGTATGGAGGTTCCTCAAAAAGTGAAAAATAGAGCTACCCTATGATCCAGCAATTTCACTACTAGGTATTTACCTAAAGAATACAAAAATACTAATTCAAAGGGATCCATACACCCTGATGTTTACAGTAGCATTATCTACAATAGCCAAATTATGGAAAGAGCCCAAGTGTCCACTGAGTGATGAAAGGATAAAGAAGACATGGTGTATATACACAATGGAATATTACTCAAGCATAAAAAAATAATGAAATATTGCCATTTGCAATGGCATGAATGGAGCTAGAGAGTATTATGCCAAGGTAAATAAGTCAGTAAGAGAAAGACAACTGTATGATTTCATTCATATGTGGAATTTAAGAAACAAAACAAACGAACAAAGGGAAAAAGGGAGAGAGAGAGGCAAACCAAAAAACAGACTCAACTCTAGAGAACAAACTGATGATTACCAGAGGGGAGGTGTGTAAGGGGATGGGTAAAACAGGTGATGGGGATTAAGGAGGGCACTTGTGGGGAGCACGAGGTGCTGTATGAAATCACTATATTGTATAACTGAAATTAATATTATAACTGTATGTTAACTGGAATTCAAATATAGACCTTAAAAATATTTTTTAAAAATAAAAGAATATGACAGGAACAGATTACAAGTTTGGTGTTGAGTCTTTGGTATTAAAACTGCTGTCTCAGATCATGGGTTAGAATTGGTATCATCTAGCAAAAGTCAAGGAGTAGCAATGATTTGCTAACTCATAGAAAAACAAATGAATGACTTAGATGGGGTTTTCTCAATTAAAATTTTTCTCCCATTTTCTTTAGACATACAAATGGCCGATACCTATATGAAAAGATGTTCAACATCACTAACCCTCAGGGCAATGCAAATCAAAACTGCAATGAGATACTCCGTCACACCTGTTAGAATGCCCATCATCAAAAACACAAGAGAACAAATTCTGATGAGAATGTGGAGAAAGGAAACACTTGTGCACTGTTAGTGGGATTGTAAATTGGTGCCATAAAGAAAAAAAAGTTAAAAACAGACCTACCGTGTGATCCATCAATTCCTCACCCAGGAATATATCCAAAGGAAACAAAACACTATGGTAAAGAGCCTCATATTCACAGTAGCATTATTTAGAAGAGCCAAGGCATGAAAATAACCTAATTGTCCACTGATGGATAAATGGGTAAAGAAAACGTGGTATGTATATATGCAACAGAATATTATTCGACCACAAAAAAAGAAGGAAATCTTGCCATCTGTGACGATGTGGATGGACCCAGAAGGCGTTTATGCTAAGTGAAATAATCAGAGAAATACAAATACTGTGTGTCTGATTTCACCTACATGTGGAACCAAAAGGAGAGAAAGAGAAGAGAAAACCAGACTCACAGAAAAAGAGATCAGCCGTGTGGTTACCGGAATATCAGAGGCAGGGGTTGGAGGGAGGGGGTATCGAAGGAAGATGTTCAAAAGGTATAAATTTCCAGTTATAAGATAAGTAAGTGCTGAACACATAACGTACAATATGACAAAAGTGGTACACGTTGCTGTATGTTGTATAGCAAAGTTGCAAAGAGGGTAAATCCTGAGTTCTTATCACATGAAAAAAAAAAAATGCTTGCTGGCTCGATTGATTGATTGACGTATCTGTATGAGATGGCGGATGTTAATAAATTGATTGTGGTGATCATTTCACAATATATGTTAATCAAATCTTTGTGCTGTCTGTACGCCTTAAACTTACAAAGTGCTGTTTTCCAATTATATCGGTATCAGAAAAAAATGTTCCTTTAAAAGTTTTACACTTCACTGAAGTGAAAATACGAGTAACAAGAAATTTCCAGAAAATAGCCAAGCGTGCTTAATCTGACAGCATATTCTTAAGGGAGATGTGCTTCGGTCTGTAATTTTTGTATGCAGTAGAAAACTTTCCTGCTGCAAATATTATTCTTAATCTGTTTATTGGAATTAAATCTATCATTACTCAATGGTGCTCTTCAGACAGTACGCGGATTTCCAGGTGAACACGCTGGAAATAACTCCACAGGAAAAACAGAACCACTTAGGACTACTGCCCAGGATGTGGTTTGATGGAACAGGCTTTGGGGAGGCTGAATAAAGGAGCTTATGCAGGGTGGGTGGGTACAGAGAGGAGGAAGAGAGGTTGAAGGCAAAAGGACTCAGCATGAATTGATGAAGTTCTGAACAAAAATGCTAATAAAAAGCAAAGGATGGAACCTGAATTGTCCAGATTGGGGGCCTGAGCTCAGTCCGACAGTGTTATAGTCTTTGTGCTCTGAAGGCATGAATGGACTGCCAAATGTGCTCATCAGATCTCAATTAAGAAACTGACTCCAGGATGGGGCACTCGGGTGGCTCAGTCGATGAAGTGTCTGGCTTCAGTTCAGGTCATGACCTAGGAGTTCGTGAGTTTGAACCCCATGTCCAGCTCTGTGCTGACAGCTCAGAGCCTGGAGCCTGCTTCAGATTCTGTGTCTCCCTCTCTCTCTGCTCACTCTCTGCCTCTCAAAAATAAATAAATGTTAAAAAAAATTAAAAAAGAAAAAAAGAAAAAGAAACTGACTCCAGGGAAAATTGCCTCATAAGATTTTGAGGTGTATTCACAATTTGCGGTTAGAATTAACCTGAGAAATGAATGTAGCCGAGATATCCTCATAAGTAGCCGTAAAACTGCTTTCTAAGTTACTATTTTCTTTAGGCTCCATAAGAAAAGGGGGTGGGAGAATTGAGGAGACGCATTCATGATCAATTAAATTTGGAAAATGTGAGATACTATAGTCCCTCTTTATGGATTTGCAATGCACATTTGTTTATTAAAAGTTCTGAGAATCCCACTATTAACCAAAAAATATACCAAAAGCTTCATTAAGCTCTAACACAGCATTTCCTTTACTCACCACATAATTCTTTTTATGATAAACGCTCCACTAACATCAGGCCCAACTCATGTTCCAAGAACATATCTTAGAAAACCCTGTTCTAAATGCACTAGCTAAACAAACACTTTTGTTCTTTGTAGTTTGTAAACTCTTATATAATTTCTCCACTACATGATTTGGGAGAAAAATTTGCTATCTTTGTAAAGCTTGTATGAAGAAACCAAACTCATGGGTCTCGAACTCCTGAAGCCAGTAGAGGATCCTTCTATTGAACTTCAAGTTGGCCAGTCCATCATTTACCATTCAGCACATAGGTTTGGGTATTCACTTCTGTGTAAGGAACCGTCCTACATACTCTTGTAGCATCTAGTAAAGCAGTTTTCATGTTCAAAATCTTTAGAGGGAAGAAGTGAAGACTGTCCGTGACTATAGCCAGGAAAGCACAAGAGAAAAGAAGGTAGATGATGTGATTTTGAAGAGGTCACAGCCATTCAAGAGGATCAGAAAAGACGCCGTAAACTGGTGACATTTGAATAGGAAGGTTTGACAGATAATCCCATACAGCGGTACCCTCTTATTCATGGGGTTTCACTTCTGTGGTTTCAGTTACCCCACCCCCACCCCACACACTGCCCCTGCAACTGCAGTCTGAAAGCAAAGGATCCTCCTTCTGAGGTGTCGTCACAAGGTCAATAGTAGGCTAAAACTATTGTTACAATGCATATGTCAACGTCTTGCTTCATCCCCTGAGAGAGGAATTTTATTATCTCACATCCTCACAAGAAACAGACAGTACAGTAAGATATTTGAGGAGAGAGACCACATTCACCTGGCTTTTAGTACAGCATATTGTGATAATCATTCTACTTTATTATTAGTTATCGTTGTTAGTCTCTTAATGGAGATTAAGTTTCCAGCAGCCACTGGGAGCTTGGTAGGTGTTCCCCACAGATAAGAGGGGATTACCGTAACATCGTCCAAACCTAGACACTTTTGAAAATGAAAGGGGGTACCACTGGTATTTGCTCTAGGAAAATAGGCATAAGCTATCAGTCTAATTTTGGAGGGAAAAATTAGTCAGACCCTCCTTTTTCAGAGACCTCTGAGGAAAGCAGAGAACAGGGAAGGGTTCCACCAGGCCAGGACATTGGGCAGATGGTCTAGCTCCCGGCTACCTCTGGACCATGTCTTATACACCTTAGTCTCCACCCTCACCACCACCCCTAGACACAGCAAACAAGCTCTCCTTAGGGTGTTTGCACTTGTTTTCTTCATATATCCACATGGCTAATGTTTTCATTTCATTCGTGTCCAAATAAAATATCCTTACTGTGACCTTCTGACTGTGATGGTATGTCACGGAAAGGGAGTGATGTGTTCTGATTTATGGTTGAAAAGGACCATTATGACTATGTGTGGGGAGTAGAGAGACCAAAGAAGAAACAGAGTTAATTTTGGAGAACAGATCTGAGATAGGAAGGAGAGACAAAAGGAAAGGAAACAGAATGTAAGCAAAGCCGGAAGTGGAAAGGGCTGGAGTTAAGGATATCCATACAATCTCAAAGAAATGACAGGTAAGGTGACTTGTAGAGAGGGCGGGGATGGGTGGACACCTGGGAGCTCCGGGGACTGGAAAAGGTAGACCAGATGCCAGAGCTGGAAGGGACCTTGTGTGCCACTTTACAGTATAAATCCTTTATTCCAGGTTGCAAGCCTGGCTCTCACCCAAAGAGGCAGCATCTGTGTATCGATAGCTGAAATGTTCTCCTCACTGGGGGAAGGAGGAAGGGCAGGAAGCAATAAACACTGGTTGATAGGTTTTCACCAACTCTTCAAAGCGAAGCCTTTCCGCTGAGTCAGCTAATCAGCCAGTTATTCTCAAAGTGAGAGGCACCAGGCTGGGCTCTGAAGCTACAAAGATAGAAATACTCCCAGTCTCTACCTTCAGGAAGCTTACCATCTAGCCAGAATCTAAGCCCAAGCGTTTGCTCAGAACTTCAGTGCTTTATCCTCAAGTTCAGTGCACTAATGATCAGAGCCATCAGCAAAACGGAGTAGGAAAGAATAGTGTTTGTAAACCACTGGATGGCAAAGCTGGCCATCATGGCACTTGGACCACTTCTACTGTATATTTTAGATTGTATTTTTATTAGACATTAAATGATGACAAGTTAAATTTATGGACTTGCATTGCAACCCATCACAGTTATTTTTTAAATACAGTATTTGCATAAACAATTGTATCTTTGCTATGCCAGCCTTCTCCACTGTAAATTATTTGTCTGTGCCTCCTTGCTGCACAGTAGAAAAAGTAAAACTGAAAATAGCCCTAAGAGTGAATCAGGAATTAAGACTGGCTATAAGACCGTGCCTTTTGATATAAAAAAATATGTATCTGAACCAGTTAATTACCAGTTGATTACATATTTTAAATAAATGAAACTCTATCCACATATATCCTTTTCCTAAAAAGATCTGACAAACAGGACATCTGGGTGGCTCAGTCGGTTAAGCTTCTGACTTTGGCTCAAGTCATGATCTCACAGTTCATGGGTTCAAGCCCCGTGTCAGCTCTGTGCGGACAGCTCAAAGCCTGGAGTCTGCTTTGTATTCTGTGTGTCTCTCTCTCTGCCCCCCCGCCTCTTGTGCTCTCTCTCTCCCTCTCTCATTCTCTCTCTCTCAAAAATAAATGAGCATTAAAAAAAATTTTTTTTAATATCTGACAAATAAGAGAATTACAAATATAAAATTTTAAATATGAATTAAAAAGAGAATGATGAACATTTAAGAACTAACAATGTCAGTCTGTAAAGATGAGTGATTTCCAGTTAATTAAAGACCCACTCTCTTTTATTTTTTTTTTTCCTCTCTGAGAAAACAAATATATTATCTATTTTTTAAGAAAGCAGTTTTAAGCCCTTTAAACCTTGGAAGGGGGATACCTTGTTTTGGGTGCCCCCATTTTGTATACTAATCTAAACTGTGGTATGGTCAAATAGCAATCTTTCTGGATCTTCCTAGACCAAAATAAAACATTATAAATTAAATACTGGTGACATAAGAATATCGCTCTTGGCATTCATAGCTTGCGTCCCTCTGGAGTGCTATTGCCAGTAATGTTAGAGCAGTATTTTCAGAGGTCAAACGTCTAGCTTGTGTTTACATGAGGGTAAAAAATAATAGTAGTAGAAATGATGACCATGAGGACGACGACGACGATGATGATGATGAAGAAGAAGATGGCAATGATGGTGGCTCCAGAAATGACAAGTGTTCTAGCATTCCTTGCTCTGTTCTGAGTTGGCCTACGAGGAAGCCCCTCTATGTTTGTGTTTTTTTAGGAAAGCTCTATCACCTAGTTTGGTCAGTTGCCTTGCCAGTTACACACACGCACACGCACGCACACACACACACACACACACACACACAGAATCAAATGAGCTCTCCACACTCCATTCATGTCAGAACTCAACAGCTTGAGTAGCACAAATATTCTGCAGTCACTCATGAAAAGAAATTTTTAATAATAAATATCTAACAATTAATGGGCTGGTAGCTGCAATTGTCTTCAGGGCATACTATCTAATTTCCTTGCAATGTTTCATATCCTTACTTTTCACGCTGCAACAGTCTATCATTAAAACCAAATGCAGGTTTCTATCACTTTTATTTATTTTTCAAATCAACTTATAAATCAGTGCCAGGCCTTGTTACAGATGAGTTCCAATAAATTATCGGCTGTGGACAAATTCTGAATGTTAAACACTTCCTTTCTCTTCCTCCCACCCCGGTCTCTGTCTGTCTCTTTCTCCGGAGTGCTCTTCCTCTCTCCTGTCCTGGGAGCCAGTGCCTCTCCTGGGCCCTCAAGGCCTACATAGCTCACTGGCTGTGCTCAGGGTACAAATAACAGAGAGCCCTTAGTACTTAATTATGTGCTGTTTAAATAATGCAAAAAGGCATTTATTTTTCAGAGAAAAATATAGGAGACAAGAGTCATTTTACAGTCCTTGGGAAATTTACCTTTCTGAATTTCAAAAGTGAAAGCATTCTTGTTAGAGGCTTTTTACATCAGCAGCTGAAGACTGGTGACCTGACGTCCATTTTTCAGAGACGTCAGTCTGTTTAGGCAGCTTGCCTTCTTTTCCAAACCATCCTGTCACCTCTAAGAAGCCCTTTGGCACACTGTATCAGGCTCCTGTCAACTCTCCCTGGGAGGGTTGGGGACACAGTATCTGGGTTTCTACTCCTACTGACCTAGGGTCTGTAGCACATACAGGAAACCTGAGACACCCTTCCTTTTTTTTTTTTTTACCTTAGGCAATTTATTAAATTATGAATAATTTTTTTAAATATGAAATTTACTGTCAAATTGGTTTCCATACAACATCCAGTGCTCATCCCAACAGGTGCCCTCCTCAATACCCATCACCCACCCTCGCCTCCCTCCCACTCCCCATCAACCTTCACTTTGTTCTCAGATTTTAAGAGTCTCTTATGCTTTGGCTCTCTCCCACTCTAACCTCTTTTTTTTTTCTTTTTTTTCCTTCCCCTCCCCCATGGGTTCCTGTTAAGTTTCTCAGGATCCACATAAGAGTGAACACATATGATATCTGTCTTTCTCTGTATGGCTTATTTCACTTAGCATCACACTCTCCAGTTCCATCCACGTTGCTACAAAGGGCCAGATTTCATTCTTTCTCATTGCCACGTAGTATTCCATTGTGTATATAAACCACAATTTCTTTATCCATTCATCAGTTGATGGACATTTAGGCTCTTTCCATAATTTGGCTATTGTTGAGAGTGCTGCTATAAACATTGGGGTACAAGTGCCCCTATGCATCAGCACTCCTGTATCCCTTGGGTAAATTCCTAGCAGTGCTACTGCTGGGTCACAGGGTAGGTCTATTTTTAATTTTTTGAGGAACCTCCACCCTGTTTTCCAGAGCGGCTACACCAGTTTGCATTCCCACCAACAGTGCAAGAGGGTTCCCGTTTCTCCACATCCTCTCCAGCATCTATAGTCTCCTGATTTCTTCATTTTGGCCACTCTGACTGGCGTGAGGTGATATCTGAGTGTGGTTTTGATTTGTATTTCCCTGATGAGGAGCGACGTTGAGCATCTTTTCATGTGCCTGTTGGCCATCCGGATGTCTTCTTTAGAGAAGTGTCTATTCATGTTTTCTGCCCATTTCTTCACTGGATTATTTGTTTTTCGGGTGTGGAGTTTGGTGAGCTCTTTATAGATTTTGGATACTAGCCCTTTGTCCGATATGTCATTTGCAAATATCTTTTACCATTCTGTTGGTTGCCTTTTAGTTTTGTTGATTGTTTCCTTTGCTGTGCAGAAGCTTTTTATCTTCATGAGGTCCCAATAGTTCATTTTTGCTTTTAATTCCCTTGCCTTTCGGGATGTGTCAAGTAAGAAATTGCTACAGCTGAGGTCAGAGAGGTCTTTTCCTGTTTTCTCCTCTAGGGTTTTGATGGTTTCCTGCTGAGACACCCTTCCTATAAGACTAAGGAACAAAGATTCTAAAGAGACACAGTCTATTACAATAACCCATGATGGTCACATGTTTACTTACAACTCACACACACATTCACAAGGTGTACCTGAAATATTCATGTCTTAGCTGGAAACCAAGAAAAATGCTTTAAGATCCTTCAAACAGCAAGACCTTTTAATGAAAGCCATTGTCAAAGTTGGTCTACCTTGTTGTAAAGGAAATAGTACAATGAGGGGTGCCTGGCTGTCTCAGTTGGTGGAGCGTGAGACTCTTGATCTCAGGGTTGTGAGTTTGAGCCCCACATTGGGTGTAGAGATTACTTAAAAATAAAATATTTTTTAAAGCTTATTTTGAGAGAGAGAGGGAGAGCATGAGCCATGAGTGGGGGAGGGGGAGAGAGAGAGGGACAGAAAGAATCCCAGGCAATGCTGTGTCAGCACAAAGCCTGACGCAGGGCTTGATCCCAGGAACCACAAGATCATGAGTTGGATGCTTAAGTGACTGAGCCACCCAGGTAACCCAAAAATGAAATCTTGAAAAAAGTAAATAGTACAATGCATTTTACTTTATTACATATTTTTGCCATAATTGTAACTACTGATCCATTTTATAGCAGCTAAGTCTATGTAGAGGTTATTGATATTGTTCATTTGACAACCTCAGGAAAGATCTCTAAAATGCCATTTGTGGGGTGCCTGGGTGGCTCAATCAGTTGACCATCCAACTCGTGATTTTGACTCTTGATTTCAGGTCATGACCCCAGGGTTGTAGAATCAAGCCGTCATGTCAGGCTCCACACTGAGCCTCTGCCCCTCTCACCTGCTCCTATTCTCTCTCTCTCTCTCTCTCTCTCTCTCTCTCTCTCTCTCTCAAATAAAAAAATAAATAAAATAAAATGCCATTTGTAAAATATGAAGTTCTAGTAGGTTCCTGTAACAGACTTCCAATGTCCTGTTTTTCAGGTTTTAGCAAGGTCTTTCTCCTAGAAATCTATAGCAGCCTGGGACAGGGACCATCTGAAAAGCTGAGGTCTGGAGAGTAATCCTGGAAGCTTGGGGACAGGCCTCAAATATAGTCCTGGGAAGCAGCACCCAAGAGATGTGACCTGTAGGTTTTTACCTGCAGAACCTAGAGATATCTTTCATTCTGCTACTGGGTGTCTCCTTGTAGGCAGAGAATGTGTTCATTCATTTCTGTTTTCTTCACAGCACCTGAGCGCTGTGTCTTAGCACTGTTTGGTATTCAGTGGTATGTTTGATAGGTGTGTAAGGGGAAAAGTTTGGAGTAGGTACTTTATTGGGAAAAATCTAGTTGGGTTTGTGAGTAAGGTACCGGGTTCCTTGGTGGGAAATAAGAGGAACCCGAGTCAAACGAGGCCATTTCATCATTTTGACCATAGCAAGCTTCTAATTACAGTGTATGCAAAAGCATTCATTAAATACACATCTGCCGGGCATTATGTTTGGTATGAAGATGAGCAAAACAAAGCCCTTGCCTCCATGTAGATCAGAATCCACAGTGAGGGACAGTGAATAGTCACAAAGCAACCTTGTAAGTGTTGTGCTGTAGGTTTATACACGATGACTTTGGAGTAAGGATAAGGGGAACCCGAGTAAAGAAAGAAATTTTTCAATCAAGGAAGTAAAACCTAATCTCAGTCTTAACAACTAGAGTTCAAATAATGGGCAGGGAAAGAGAGGGCAAATCAGAGGAAATAAATCACACACACACACACACACACACACACACACACATGCTGTGTTGTAATGTCTGTAAATCTAGGCCCTGTCTACCTCCTGAGACTTACCTACATATTGAATTTCCCATTGGACATCTCCACCTGGATGTTCCATAGGCACCTCAAGATTAACCTAAGCAAGATGGAACACATAGATTTCTTTCCACCAACCAGTTTCCCTTCCTCCTATGTCCCTTCCTCATTGAACCAGTATCCACCCAGCTGCTCAACCCAGAAATCAGGAGTCATTCTTATCTCCTGTGTCTCCTCCAAAATACCTCTTCTATCAAATCTATCATGGATGTTTATAAGTTCTACTCCCTAGACATTTTCCAAATGCTTAAGGCCATCACTCATTTTCACCCAGGTGATTGAAACTGCTCATAACAAATCTCCCTGAATCTATTCTTGATTATTCCCATCTCCAAGTAATTTTTCAGATTGAAGAGGGGGAAAAATGCTATTTACATATGGTATTATGTAAAGTTCTCACCCTTTCACATGGTGCAGAAGGCTTGGGTGACCAGGCTCATGCCTCCCCCTCCAGCTGTGACCTGGTGAGCCAACCCAATTTTGTTCAGTTTCTTGACTCCATGTGCTCTCCCTTTCTTACAAGCCATTGCATAAATTCTTTTCTCTGCCTGGAACATTTATATTCTCCCCATTCCACCTTACATGGCACCTTCTGGTCTCAGCATGGAGCTCACTTCCATTGTGAAGCTACCCTTGATTCCCCAGTTCTAATTAGAGGATGTCCTAAGGCTTCTTTGGTATACACATTCTCTATCATAACACTCAACACATGGTTTTGTAATAGATTCACAGCTTTCTCAATTCCCCACTAGACTGAGCTACATAAGCTTTGTTTATTGTTGAATTCCCAGTGCTTCGCATAATATTTGGCATATAGCAGGTTCTTAATACATACTATTGATACACCACTGAGAGAGAGGAAGGGAGGGAGGGAGATATGAGAAAATCAGCTGCTTTAGTAAATTGCAAGTAATTTGAAATGACTATACTAATGCATCTGGAAGAATGGTAGGGACGAGACCAAACCAGCAGATACTGGCTTTTGGACAGACAACAGGGATGTCTTTGAAATCATGTAGAGCTACTAATGAAACTTGCAAATATAAAGTTCTACCTTTATAACTCTTAGAGGAAATTTGATATAACAATTCACTGGGGAGTCCAAATATACAGAGAACTTGGAGAACTTGAGAATAAAATAAGAGGACAATAATCAAGTTTAAGTGGTGTGGTACATACAGTAAGTGCAACAGAACTCTTGGAAGAGAGATATCTGGGTGAGAATAATCATGGAATAAATGTGACTTGCTAGGCTTTGGGTAGGGCACTGGGCTTAGAAGTAAGGACATGGAAAACAATAACAACATGAACAATAGCACAATAAACTGATTGAGAACTGTGTGCCAGAATTATACAATACTCTTTCGTACTCACAGCCCATGAGGTATTTATTATCATTGTCTTGACTCTGTAGCTAAAACACTTGAATATTGGAAGTGTTAACAGCTCAATATTTGAGCAAGTTCTCAGACCCGGGACCGCCTGACCATCAAAGGACATAGCTTGGCCACTGGGCTGCAATCCTTCTGGATACAGAGTGTGGGCTTTACTGACAGATAAACCTGAGTTTGTATCTCAGCCTCACCATTGCTGTGGGATTTGGGGCAAGTTGCTAAAGCTCTCTGAATCATCAAAAGATAACTTTTTCTTATCCCCCCTTGAAATTGAGGTAACACTTCCTTTTCCGATTGGTTTTGAGGATTAATTAAGGTTAATGTTTCTAAAGGCCTAGCACAATGCCTGGCATATTAAAGGGATACAATGCACATTAGCTATTTCCAGAATAATGTGACAAGTGGGCAGGATTTGATTAGACAGCGAGCAGGAAAGGCTGAAAAGCTGAGGAACACAAACAAGTAGAGGTACATCTCCGTGCAGAGGATGCCTTCCCTCATAGAACAGATCTTAGAGGAACCTGCGGATGACCTGGTAGAGGAAGAGCTGACAGCAAAGGAAAGTGAGACCAAGGGGCTGAAGCAGAGGCATGACCAGGTTCACAGGATGGTCTGGAAACCAAGAGAGAAGAGTGCACAAAGGAGTCTGACCAACAACAGAATCAAACATCAGAGACAGGTCAGTGAAAATAAAGACAGAGAAGAGACATCACATTTAAAAGTAAGGAAGTCAATAGGGAGCTTTCAGAGCAATTTCAAAGTGGAGAGGCAGGAGCCATGTCATGGGGGGTTAGGAAGGGCACTGGAGGAAATCAGCAGACGCAGTGATGGGTCAAGTTACCAGCATTTAACAGTTAAAAGAAAGTGCACAAACTAAACTAATTTTGAGAAAACCAGATGGTTGCCTGTATCCGATCCAGGCGTCACACCTGACTGGGTAATGGGAACGAGAAGCACATTTCTGCCCCGTTGTCCGTGGCTGGTGTGCTCAGCTGGTGCTTGCATGCAGTCCTGGGCACATGGCATGGGTAGCAGGGGAAGTCACAGCACCTGCACAGGCCCTTTCAGGTGCCACAAAAAGAGCAACTGCCCGAGTTTCCCGCTTGCTGTCCTGACCTACTAATTTTAATTGAGTACAGCCGCATGATTAACGTCCATGCAAAGGACCGAGGGCCAAGAACCCAGCTTGCAGTGTCTCTTGCAGAAATAAGAGGCATACATTAATCCTAGCCCCAGAGATGAAAAGCAATTGTGTTTTATTAACTAACCTGCTAGCATACCATCTACAAATAGAACCGGGAGGGAAGAAAATATTTTTTTTAACTTCCACCACCAAAGACATCTTGTGGGTTTATTTCCCTCAAGTGCATGACTTTCTTAATAGGAGAGAGAAGTCAAAAGTGCCTAACTGCCATTTAATATAGGACGCATTTATTGAACTTCCTGCCATAGGCCAGTCCTCCACAAGGTGTACAGAAAACCCTATAGGGTCTAGGGCTTTGTTACTTGGAGACTTCTGCCATGTTTGAAGTGGCAGACACTGGCAAACCTGCTTGGCGGGTCCACCTGCATCCAGCACACCTATGGAGCTATGCTTTCAGAGCACTGGTCCAGGGTGATGGCTGCCATGCTTAGAGAGAGTTGCGCCTTTCATTGTTCAGCAATCTGTCTTCACCCACCTTACTAAAAATATGGTTTTCCACACTTTAGCCATTTTGGTAGATGAGTGAATAAATTCTCATCTTGCTTTGAGTTGGCAAAACCAGTATTGGGAAACTGACATGTAACTAACCTGACATCTTGGGGCTGAGGGCTATGAAACTGGAAATAAACCTACACGCTGGTCACTGTTACTTAAACACTCAGTGACGCAATTCCATTTTTCTAAGATGGAGTTGCTCTAACTGGGAAAATTGTCAGGAGCAACTAACATACTCTGAAATGGGCTAGGTTCAGTGATAGGAAAGAAAAAAATTATCTCATTGGAAATGACTCTCAAACATCTGTTACATACTTTAAGTTCCATGCTAGAAGATCTGACATCCAGCTTGTAATAAGTAGCCTGTACTCAAGATGGCAAAATAAAACAAAAACTTCTAAACCCTCCAGCTCACTTCTTTTTTTTTTAATGTTTTATTTATTTTTGAGAGACAGCACGCAATCAGGGGAGGGGCAGAGAAAGAAGGGGACAGAGGATCTGAAGCAGGCCCTGCACTCACAGCAGTGAGCCCGATGTGGGGCTGAACTGATGAGCCCTGAGATCATGACCTGAAACGAAAACAGATGCTCAACTGACTGAGCCACTCAGGTGCCCCTCCAGCTCATTTCTGACGAAGCATCAGTGGTGGAGGCAACAAGAATGCTATGAATTCTAAAAGGAAGGGACTAAGTCCTAGGGTGGGGGTGAGGGTAACCAACTAGCAAAACAAATACCTAGAAGCTCATCACCACTCTGTTTGGTTTTGGTTTCCCTAGGAGACATTATCAAGAGAATTTAATGTTAACATTCATATTCTATTTCCAGTGTTCAATTTGAAAATCAACAACATTCAATACTATAATAATTTACTGAGCATCTGCTAGGTGTCTGCCTTTATAGAATAGATGATAAATTAACTAAATAGTACATGTCAGTCAGTACACAATATGTTAAGACGTGGAGCTTTCATTCCGATTCAGGAGATCGACAATAAACTAATAATAATCTAAATAATCATTTACTTGCATTAGTGTTAAATGCTATGAAGGAAAACCTCAGCAAATAATGGAAGTGCACCACAGGGAGACTTCACCTTTTTTGGGGGTCAGATAAGGGTTCTCTGATATAGGGTTGTTTAGACTGAAACCCAAAGCAATGATGGGTTTGGTAGATTGTGGATGGGTTTGGAATGATAGTAGAAGGATGACTATTGTTGCAAGAATGTAACAAACAAAGGGAAAATGGTATCAAATGAGGTTTAGGATGATGTAGACAGGTCACACAGGGTCTCCTGGGCCATGGCAAGGACTTTGGACATTGGAGTTGAAGAGGAGCCATTGGAGGAGTTTAACCAGAAGAGTATTTAATCCTTATGTTTCTCTAAGAATATTCTGATTGCAAAGTAGAGAATGAACTTTGGGGTGTGGATCCACACAACTTACAGAAATGATTTAGGGACTGTCTCAGTCGTTAGTACAAGGTGGCAGTGTTAGTACAAGGTGGCACAAGATAGTGGTAGCAGTGAAGATTGACAGAAATAGCTCTCTAAAGTATTTTGGAAGTAGAAGTGACAGAACTTGGTGACTGAGAGGCTGAGGGGGAATGAAGAAGAGTATAAATGATGACACCCAGAGTTCTGGAATGAATATCTGAGTGGATGTCAGTATCATTTATGAAAGTAGAAATTGTGAGTGAAAGCTAAGTTGAGAGAAAGATCAGTGGTTCCATTTTGGACATGTTGAATTTCAAGGGTCTGCAAGTGGAGGTATTGATCACAGAGTTGGATATGTGCATGTGAAGCTCATTGGAAAAGTCTGGGCTGAAGACACATTAGACATCGGGGAGTCACTAGGGAGTAGGTGGTAACTGAGCTCAATATTATCACTTAGAAAGAGAAGGCAGAGTGAGAAGATCGCGGAGCCAAACATGGAGCCCAAGAACTCTCGTATCTGCAGGTTAGATAGAAGATAAGGTACTGGCAACGAAACCGAGAAGGATTGGGCAACAGAGAAATACGGAGAGATGTGGTGTCAGCAAACCAAGAGAGAACTATTTGGAGAAAGTGGAAGTGGTCAGACGTGTCAAAAGCTTTCTGAAAGTCAAATAAGATGAAGACAAGAGTATTAATCTGGATTTTCTGAATGGGGATCAGGGAGAACCTGAGGAAAAGCTATTTCGTGAGGTAGGAACAGAAATTGGAGACAACATAAACATTTTTTATTATGAATAATTTCAAACCTACGAAAGTAGAGACAACACACTGAAGCTAAATAACATGCTATGAAGAAAAGAACGGGTCAATGAAGAAATCAAAGAGGCAATAAAAAAACACATGGAGGCAAATGGATATGAAAACACAACAGTCCAAAAGCTTCAGGATGCAGAAAAACCTGTCTTAAGAGGAGGTCTATACAATACAGGCCTACATGAAGAAACAAAATAAAAACTCTCAAATAAAAAACCTAATCTTACATCTTAAGGAGCGGGATAAAGAACAAACAAAACCCAATGCCTGAAGAAGGAAGGAAATAATAAAGATCAGAGCAGAAAGAAATTAGAGATTTTTAAAACAACAACAACAACAACAACAACAGAACAGATCAATGAAACCAGGAGCAGATTCTTTGAAATTAAAAAAAAAAAAAAAAAGTAGACCGAACAGAAGAATGACCCCCAATATCCCTAGAAGCCAGAATAATCATCAGGATTTTGCCACAGTTGCTTTATCTACCTTTTTGTTGCTATTTTCTCCTCTTGTTGTTTCTGGAGTTTTCTTCAAGCAAAGCCCAGACTCATGTTTTTTACCTTCACTGTACATCTTTAAGGATTATAGAGAACCGTAATGTCATCATCAGACCAACAAAAGAAATGTTAATCCCTTGGTATTGTCCAATAGTGAAGTCATATGTAGATTTTCCAGATCGTGTACACACTCTATACAAGTGTGGGTCACAGATCAGCAGCATGGACATCACGCATGGAAGCTCATCAGAAATGCAGAATCCCATGCTCTAATCCAGACTGACTAAATCAGAACCTGCATTTTCACAGCATCCCTGGGTGATTCCTGTACAGTGCATGTCCCCATTCCTATTCCAAATCCTGTCCTTTTTGCAAGTTTCCGCTCCCACGCATGTGCACACACACAAACACACACACATGCACTGGTAACTACTATTACTAGTTTTTTTCCCCCCTTCCCAACTTTTCTTCTTGCATATATAAGCAAATACAAAGATACACGTATTTCCTACCTTTTCTCACCAAAGCTAATTATTACTCATTGTTACGAATCTCGCATTTTTAACTGACTAAAATTAGTTTTAAAGGACTAAATGCTCTTTTCACATTTAAAAATGATTTACTATAAACACTGCACTTTTTCACTTTCCACCAGTCCTTCTTTTCTTCACTGGGCACACAATTGTCAGCATTACTGTCTAGTTGCTATGAAGCATGCATGCTCTTTCACCTTAATTAGCCACATCACATGATTGCAAGATGAGGGCTAAGCTGATGACATCACCCATGACTTTCTCTTAATACGCAATCAGAAAAGCCAATATAGGAACTGGGCCTATTCCCACTAGAACCTGACTCCACCTCAAAAGACTTTTAAAGAAAAATTACAATGAGGGGTGCCCCAGTGGGTCAATTGGTTAAAGCATGTGAGTTTGGCTCAGGTCATAATCTCATAGCTCGTGAGTTCAAGACCTGGATCAGGCTCTGTGCAGACAGCTTGGAGTCTGGAGCCTACTTTGAATTCTGTGTCTCCCTCTCTCTGCCCCTCCCCACTCACATTCGGTTGCTCTCTCTCTCTCTCTCAAAAATAAATAGACATTAAAATTTTTTTAAAAAGATAATTATAATCAAATGACTGTTCTCTGTAGTTCAGATCTGCACTGAAGGGAAGTTGAAGGTCTTTTATTTTATCCCACGTACATGATCATTTACATCTTAGATTTTCCAACCTCTGAACTTTTACCCACGCTGTTACCCCTGCTGGAACTACCTACCCTTGAAAATTGAAATTCTCCCCATATGTCAAGATTCAACTCTAATACCATCTTCTTTGAAAAGCCTTTTCTGACCACCCCAGCCAGAAGGTGTTCCTCTATCTTCTGAAACCTAAAATCGTTTTCTGTGAGTGCCAGCTCTCTGACACTTCACACATTCAGCATAATTACCTACGAACAGAGCTTTCACTTCAGTTAGCTGTGAGCTCCTTCTGGCCAGAGACTGTCTTATAAAAATTTGTGTATCCACTTTGGTGCCTACTGTTTTACAAAAATACAGCATAGGCTCTTGATAAATATTTGTTAAGTGGATGAATGAGACTGTATACAGCACCTTTTCCATGTAGCCTTATGCTCAGTTCTGTATTATCTCCTCCTCTTTTGCTCTGTCAGGCCCCCCAAATTTGTTCTAACCCTCTGTAATCAGACCACAACACTCAGCTGTGAAAGCAGATCAACCATAATTCATGCATTGCTTCAATGTTAGATTATTAACCAAATTAGTATTTGGAATGCATAGAAAACCTTTTTCCCTATATACTAAAATATCTTAAAGATTATTATTTCATTTACTCTTAATATCTCTGTGAGATAGGGACTTTTAAAATTATACATTACCTCAATCTAAGAGATGTGAAATTTAAATGATTGATTCATACATAACCCAGAGATGTTACAGAAAGATGAAAAGTGTGAATATATAACTCCCAAAGTTCTTCCAATTTAAGATTCAGTAATTCTTTGATGTGCTTGAACCAGACTTGTCATAATCTGACATTTTTAAAAGTCAGCTATAACCCACACTTGATAAAATTGATAAAAATATATACAACATTGGATTTGGCACCAATGTTTGTAAATGGCATGATAAATATGTATAAAATAAAGGTTAACAAAAAGTGTTTCAACAACTTTATATGTCACAGGTAATATATTATACATACTATTACACATACTATATATTTCTATATCTACCTTCAAGATGGAAGCAAAGAGTATAACACACTGTGCAATTAAAATAATTCTGCAATTTTGGAATTTGCTATATATATCAGGGCCACCCTAGATAGATTTTTCATAATACAATCTTATTATTTCAATTTTCTGTCTTTGGAGAGAAAACAAATAAACAAACATTCATGGATGCCGTCACACACCTCAGCAGGAACAATGAACTTCCCAGCTATCTCCCTCTCCCCCTAAAAAGCAATTTAATGCACCACTGGAGGTTGCCTATTAATTGGACTAGAAATAAAGTAGCCTGTGAGTGTTGGCAGGAGAAAACACAGTTTGTGTGTGTGTGTGTGTGTGTGTACATATATACAAGTATATATGTATGTAATATTTCACCCACAAAGTAAACAAGCAACACTAGTGCGTCATTTTCTAATTACAGGGCTGTTTCATAAACTATAAATGCTAACATGGGAGAGGTAAATCATAGCAATTTAATTAATAAAACAGTTTAGACACTTAAACCCATATGTGCACCCCTGGGGGCACCACATCAATAATAGAAGCTTGCAGGCATATTTTAGAAATTTTATGCAATCATTTGCAGATCTTGTAGTCAATAATTGTTACAAACTGCATTAACTCTTGCCATACCCAAGGAGTGAATTTTCATGTGTTAAATGTTGTTGTTCTCTTTGGATGGTCTCTTAGAGCTGCTAAGAGTGGAGGAGCATATGGTTTCTTTCCCTGAATTAGCAGGGCTAGGTAAGGTAAGACAACCCTCTGGCAACCAACGAGCAAAATATGGGAGGTCAGAATCCCGGGAAGGCATTCCCGGGACCTCTCTCTTTCCACTAAAGGAGAGATGTAAAAGGTAACAAACTTCAGAGAATGGAAATTCAACATTTTAACTTGTATTTTTTTATGGCTAGATCTTTCTCTTTTAAAACTTCTAAAACTATGTCTATAGACATAGATATATATCTATAGAACCCTCATGTATTGCCAGTGGGAATGCAAAATGGTGCAGTCACTTTGGAGAACAGCTTAGCATTCTTAAAAAGTTAAATATAAATTTACATATGACCAACAATTTCATTCCTAGGAATTTCCTATTTCCACCGAAACATACATCCACCAAAAACCTTGTATGCAAATGTTCATAGTGACAAAAAGTGGGTTATTCATAGTAAACAAAAAGTGGATACAACCCAAAGAGTCATCAATTGATGAGTAGATAAGCAAAATGTGTATTTCTATATAATGGAATATGGTTCATCAATACAAAACAAAAATACTGATAATGTTCCAATATGATCAGAAACAAGTTAACTGTAAGAAGCCAGGCACAGAAGACCACATATTATACGACTCCGCTTGTATGAAATGTCCAGAAAACGTCAAATCACAGAGAAAGAAAGTAGACTGGTGATACCTGAGGCTGGGAATAGGAGCTGCGATTAAGCCTAACAGAGCACAAACAGCATCACTTAGGGTGATGGAAATGTTCTAAAACTGTGTTGTGATGATGGTTGTACCACTCTGCAAATTTCCTGAGAATCATTTAATTGCACAAATTGGATGACTTTAAAAAAAAAAATGTTTTTGAGTGTTTAGTTTTGAGAGAGAGTGAGTTCTTACCTGTGAGTGGGGGAAGGGCAGAGAGAGGAAGACAGAGGATCCTAAGCGGGTTCCATGCTGATAGCAGAGATCCCTATGTGGGCCTGGAACGCACGGAACCGTGAGATCATGACCTGAGCCGGAGTCAGATGCTTAACCAACTGAGCCACCCAGGCGCCCCTAAAATGGATGACTTTTATAATAAGTAATTATTCTTCAGTAAAGTTGTTTTTTAAAATGTGCCTAAAATCTTATTGATGTTCCTTATCATTCCTGAAAAACAAAAAGGAATTCATATGGAACTATACTCATATAGGATTATTAGTAGATTGGGAAGCATTTTGTCACTGGATAAACACTAAAGCTAAACAAATGCAGTCTTTCTGTAACTGTGCTTATCCTTGACACAGTATATACCCGGTTATCAAAAAAATTCATTCTTTTCCCTTCTGCAGTGCTCATCAGAGAGATAATAGTAACTACTATTACTGAGAAGTTACTAACTGCTATGCATCCTATAAGGTGTTAACTTCTCAATCATCTTAATATGTATACATGAGTCATTGGAGGCAAGGAAAAACTGGTTCATTTTTCCCAGTTTTGCAGTTAAGTGGCAAAGCTGAGATTTGAACACAGGCAGCCGGCTCCAGGCTGCACTCTGACTTGTCGCCATAGCTGACACCCACCATAGGGGCTGACTTCTCTCCTCTGCAATTGGAGATTGGTCATCAACTGTTTGTGAGCAGCTTTAAAGGCTGCAAATGCAAACCGAATGAGCCTCGGTCAAGAGAGAGGCTGGAAGTATATAAGCACATTGTCAATGTTGGCTGCCCTAGGGGATCGTTCTGGAGGACAAGCGTGGGCAACTACATTTTTTCTTCACAAGCTTCTGCATTGTTTGACCTTGTAATTAACACATATTATTTTTGTAATTAAAAACATAAACGAGAAACACTTTTCCCCCCAAGAAAAGAAGTAAGCAAATAACAAAGCCGTTGGCATGCATCGCTTTTTCTGCATATGATTATTCCCAAAATTTACCAAGTTGACTATCTTCGGCAAGAAAAGTTAAATGATTGGGGTGCCTGGTTGGCTCAGTCGGCTAAGCGTTAGACTTTGTCTCAGGTCATGATCTCACAGTTCATGAGTTCGAGCCCCACGTGGGGTTTTTTGCTGACAGCTCAGAGCCTGGAGCCTGATTTAAATTCTGAGTCTCCCTCTCTCTCTGCTCCTCCCCTGCTTTCTCTCTCTCTCTCTCTCTCTGTCAAAAATAAATAAACATTAAAAAATCTAAAAGAAAGAAAGAAAGAAAGAAAGAAAGAAAAGAAAGAAAGAAAGAAAGAAAGAAAGAAAGAAAAGTTGAACAATTGTTTTAACCTTGTGACCTGTCATTCTCAGAGGTCATCAAACCTAACAGAAAGCAAGCCATGAATAAGAGGACTGAATTTTACCAGAAATGAAAATCCCATCTGTGGTATTAGCCCTGCATTTCCATAGCACATGACTCCTGTCTGTGCTGGGCAGCACTCATAAGGAGCTGTGCCTTGTGGGGGAGGGGATGTCTTTAACTGGGGGAGGGTCTTCTGCAAATTCTTGAAGATCTATGTTTTTGTATGTATCAGGAAAGTCTCAATTTACCAAAAGATTGCAAGTGTATTGTGAATATTTTTGTATCATTTCAATGGAACATATTTTAATCCAAGAGCAATAACATAAAATGGTAGTTAGGTTGTCCACAGAGGCTGTATAGACTGACACAGAGAAGAAACATATTGATGATAAAAAATGGTGAAGAAAATGCTATTGCAATGTCAGTAACTAAAAAGCAAACACAAAAGAACCCAGAACTTTTTTAAATAATTAGATTAAAAAATGATTTAATTTAATTATTTAATTTAAAAAATTATATAAGTATTTAAAAAATTAGATTAAAGGTTTACGATGTATTCTCATGACCTGAACCTGCTTGATATTGAGGTATCATCAGAATGTTCCCTCTGTTATCATAGAATCCTCACATTTTTCTTATTTCCTCACATGTGCTGAATTCTCTCTTCCCTTCTCAGTAACCTCCAGCCCTTCAGCCCTTCTGAACTCCTCATCCAGCCAATCACCCATCTATGTGTCCATCCATCCATCCATCCATCCATCATTTCAACCCTTCCTAACCTCACTTGATTCCTGTTATACTGTGGACCACATAGTTAACCATTTTGGGATGTCTTCACCACACCCCAACTAGCTCAACCCCTGTCCTTCTGCTATGTCCTATACAGCTTCATAAATAGAAGCTGACTGTCTGACTTCCTACCTCGGCACTACCTGTTGGTGGAAAAAGTAATAAAACTGTCTTAATTGAATCCATTAAAACATGCCGAAGTCTTATGTCAGCTGACCTTGCTCCAAAATCCTCCCATTCAACTCCAGATGATGTATACTACCTGTCCAATAGGAGTATAACCCCTATATACTCAACCCTGCCTGCCTTTAAAAAAAACTAGTCCCAAGCCCCATTCCAGACTAATTATTAAACCAGAATATCTAAGGTCAGAACCAAGACATCTGCATATGTAAAAGCCCCCCAGGGGATTCTCTTGTGCAGCCAAGGCACAGAAGCCAGATTTCCATTCCCATCTTTCTCACTCAGAATAGTGAGAGGAGCAAGCTGGGTCATTTTGTGTTATTGGGAGATGAAAAACATCTGGTATATGGTTCTTCAATTTCCCTCTTCACTCTACTGATATCATTTCAGAGCAGGGGTAAGCAAACATTTTTCTGTCGAGGGCCAGATAATAAACATTTTAAGCTCTCAGGCCAAGAGGCAATGCCCTCAACTCTTCCAGCAGCTATTATCAATGTTAAATGTTTTATACTTAAAACCACTGTTAACTTGTGCACCAGACAAAAACAAGCAGCAATCATAGTTGGCCAACCCGTGTTTTAGAGGCACTGATGATCTCCTAACTGACAAACCCAAAGATTTTGTTTTCTTTTGTTTTTAATATTTTATTCACCTTGATTCTGTGGCAGCTCTTGACCATCCTTTCCCTCTTAAAGCTTAACTTCCATGTCCTCAAACCATGCTGGTTATTCCACCTGTGCTATTCCTTCTCTGTCCCATGCACCTGTTCCTATGTGTATGTGTGTGGGTGTGTGCACATGTGTGCATATGTGTGTGTGCATGTGTGCATGGTGTGTATCCCAAGCTGCTGGCCTGAGCTGCTTCTATGGCCATGGTGTCAGTCAAGGTGGAGATACACTTTTTTCAACCAAGTTGTAACCCCCACAAGAGCCTGACAATGCTGGCCCCATCTGCTCCTCAGATAGACAGCTCTCATCAAGCTGTGCCTCCCCTACAAAGAAGGAAGAACAGTTCTGTGTCCCCCTGTAGTACACACTGCAACCTAAGGCTGCCTGACACAGGGTTTACTGCTCTGCCTAATTGAAACCCAAGGCCATAGCTATACGATCATAATTGGCAAGGACCACAGTGCATTTTGTTTCTGTAGCACCCCATGCTGCAAGAGTTTGCATTCTTATCAAGGTCAGTTGAATGAATAAAACTTATTTCCTAATGTGGAAAACTGACATAGAATGTGTACTGAGAATATTTGTCAGTTGCTCAGTATATTCAAATCTATATTCAAATGCCATCTCTGTCGCAAACTGTTAGTGGCAGGGACAGCTGTGCAGAGGAAACTACTCTTCCAGCTGGGAACTGAGCCTAGGAAAGGACTCTCGCCTGATTTTGAAACTACTAAGCATTCTAATGAAGTTGACTTGATTTACATTTTAACAATATCACACAAATGTACTACATGGCACTTTTCCAATAACCACTTCAACATCATTCATTTTGACACCTCCCATTGTTATGAAAAGCAGAATGAATAAAGCAGCATTCTGTGATAGGGTGCATAGGGTGGGAGGTGGGGGGGGGGAGAGCTAGATTTCATTTGATTTTTAAATCAGATAGCCCAAACACACCCTTTTGATATACAAGGTTCTCATGACTGAAATTCCATGATTTACCTTCCCCATCCACATGAACCTGAGCCCTGAGCTCTTCCTGCCCACCTGCTGTCCAGGACAGCTGTACAATAATTAACACTGGGTATCTGACTGATCCGTTCTGGGAGCGAAGCATGTCATACTTCCCCTATACCTCAGCAGTAGTCAGTCTTGCTTAAATCTATTGCTTTGGGATAGTTACTGTCTTCTAATGAAATACCCTGGTCAAGGCTTCTTACTTCTTCTCTGTGTCTTGACCAGAAAATAAAGAATCAATTCTACTTCCCTATTGACAAAACCCAGAACAGTTTATACGTGGTCCCTGTAGGGTTTAATCAGAAATTTTCACAAGGTTTGGTGTCCCTAAAGAAGCAGCCCTCTTAACACTGATGGTCTTTGTGTTAACCTGTGCTGAGAGACAGATCCCCTGTTTTCCTTTTCTATCCTCTTTCCAATCCTAGAGGAAGAAGGTGGTATTACTCAGCATGCCTCAGGATATATCCATTTAGATGTTCTCAAGGTTTGAAATGTCAGAAGCCAAATCCAATATCCGCCTGCACATCCCGGACAAAAGAGTCTGTCTCCTCAGACCCATGAGCTCCCTCATGGACAGCTGAGGACTGACTCAGCTCTCCCTTTGGCTCAGCCTTTTCCTTCACAGAGCTGGAAATGTAATGTCTATGCAGTGAGTCCTTGTTTATTGCTGGAACATAATCTCAGGTTAGAGGGTACCAAAGAGAGGTCACCTGTTAACCATCATGCACTGCATCAATCCCCTCTACATTACCATCAGGTAGGGTTAGTCAACTTCTGCTCTTGATACCTCCAAGAATGAGAAAGTCACTGCCATGTGAGACATCATTGATATTTTTGAGAACACCATCTTTCCTCCCCATCTTCATGGAAAAAAAAAAGAAAGGGAGACTTTTCTTCCAATTATACTTCTTATGAAAAGCAAGAACAAAAAAACATAGAAGCATAAAATGAGCCCTGCAGTGTTTTGTAATTAAATGAACATTGGAGTCCAGAGGAATCTAGGTTCATACTTTGCAATCCCTCAACATAGATGTCTGACTTTTAACAAGTTTATTTCTTTTTTAAAGTTTATTTATTTATTTTGAGAGAGACAGAGACAGCATGAGCTACAGGGGGGCAGGCAGAGAGAGGGAGAGATAGAATCCCAAGCACCTCCCCACTATCAATGCAGAGCCCAATGCAGACTCGAACAAGCCATGAGATCGTGACCTGAGTCAAAACCAAGAGTCAGATGCTTAACCTACTGAGACACCCAGGTGTCCCACAAGTGCATATATATATACATATATATATATATATATATATATATATATATATATATATATAACAAAAATTTTGTTGGCTATTTATCTCACTTATTCATTCATTCTTTCAACAAATATTCATGAATACATAATTTATGCCAGGCATACTCTTTAATACTGAAGATACAAGAACAAGCAAAATAGATAAAATTCCTGTAGTCCCAAAGCTAGCATTCTATTTGGGGAATTCAGGGGAAAAAAGGAGAAAATTATATATTATGAGCTAGATATGAGCTATGGAAGCAGAGAAGGAGAACAAGAAATAGGAAATTCATGTTTAAGCAAATATTTGAATACCAAGGTGTAAGCCATACAGATACATAGAGGAAGAGTACTTCAGGAAAAGGGAAGAGCAATTGCAAAGGCTCTGAGGTTGAAAGGTAGCTGGCATGATCTGGAAATGGTAATGAAGCCAATGTGTCAAGAGCAAAGAGAATGAGGGTGAAACCAGAAGATGACATAAGGGGGATTTCAGCCTTAAATGTACGGGTTTTAAGCAGAGAAGTGGCATGATATGAATTATATCTTAATAGGATCACTCTGTGAACAGATTGTACTGGTTGTACAATCACTCTGTGAACAGATTGTAATGGTCAAGGTGGAAGTAGGGAAACCAATTAGGAAGGTTTTGCAAAAACCCAACTAAGATATAATGGTGGCATATGTTTGGGTAGTAACAATGAAGGTAGTTGGACTCTGGATATATTTTGTAGGTGGAGCCAATTAACTTTGCCAATGGATTTGCTGTAGGGTGTATTAGATCTCTATTGCTTCAGAACAACCCAAAACTAAGTGGATTAAGACAACAAACATCTCACAGATTTTGTGGGCCAGGAATTTCACACAGGTTAGCTGAGTATTTATGGCTCAGGTCTCTCATCAAGTTGCAGGCAGGATGTTGCTGGGGGCTACTATCATCGGAAGGTCCGACTGGGGCTGAATGACTGACTTCTAACATGGCTCACTCACATCAAGCTGTTGATAGGAGGCTTCAGTTCCTTGCCTGAAGGACCTCTCAGGCTAATTGAGAGTCTTTATGACCTGACTACAAACTTCTCCCATTGTTATGACCTGAATGTCTGTGTCCTTCTCCCAAAATTTATATTTATGAGTTCCAGCCTCCACAAATGTGAGACACTAAATTTCCATTTAAGCCACGAGTATGTGATATTTTGTTATGACAGCCCAAGTAGACCAATATACCAAGAGTAAGAAAAGAGAGAGAAGGAAGAGGAAACCACAGTGTCTTTTATGACCTCATCTTCAAAGTTTCACACCTTTGCTTCCATTTTATTTTATTAGAGTCATGCCAGTAAGTCACACTCAAGGGGAGGGAAATCAGACTCCACCATTTGAAGGGAGGAGTATCAGATTTAGTAGGCATATTTTATAACCACCATATAGGGTACAAAAGAAATAGAGGCAACAAGAATCATACCAAGATTTCTGGAAACAACAGCTGAAAGAACGGAATTAGTATAAATGGAAACGTGGGCAACAGTGAATGAATAGGAAGATCAGGAGTTTAGTTTTCAACCTCTTAAATTTGAGTTGCCTAAACACATCCAAATGGAGATGTCAAGTGGAGATGTCAATGGAGATGTCAATGTCAATATGTCACATATTCAAGTTGAATATGTGAATCTGGAGTGAGATGCATAGTCTGTGCTAGAAGTGTAAACTTCAGAATTTTCAACATGTAGATAGCATTCGAAGCCATGAAACTTTGTGAAGTGAAGAGAAGAAGAGGTCTAAAGACTCTGAAATATTCCTACATTAAGGGAAAGATGTGTGAGGACAAACAAGAAAAGAAGTTGTCTGTGGGGTAAGAAGAAAAGGCCAGGGGAATGATATTTTGGAAGCTGAGTGAAGATAGTTTTTCAAGGGATAGACAGTGATCCATTTTATCAAATGTTACAGATGATATACACTGACAACTGAAATTTGACCACTGGAATTAATAATGTAGAGGTCACTGGTAACCTCAATAAGAAAAGGTTTAGCAGGGCATTAAGAGAACGACCTGATTATATTACACTTAAGAGAGAATGGGAAGAGAGGAAGTATTGACATGATTTAAACCATCTGGTATATGTTTCTGTCTTTACTGAGATTTCTTTATAGAGTCACTGATGATCTCCTAATTGACAAATCTAGGAGCTTTTTTATGAGTGTTTTATACACCTTGATCTTTTGGCAGCCCTAGATCACTGATCACCCTTTCCATTTTAATCCCTGATTCTCATGTCATTTAAACCATCTTGGTTATCCCAGTTTTATCCTATTCCCTCTTTTTCCCATTCACCAGTGGTGGTGTGTGTGTGTGTGTGCTTGTGTGTGTGTGTGTGTATGTGTGTGTGTGTGTGTGTGTGTGTGTGTGTGTGGCATGGTGTGTATTTTGTGTTTGTGTGCATGTGCATGCATGTGTCTAAGCTGTCTCTGTGACCTTGCTGTCAGCCAAGCTTGAGATCCACTCACTTTCTTGACCCAGTCACAGCTCACCACCAGAGAGCCAGGCTGCTCCTCTTTTGCAGAGTTATAATGGGAAGCAGAGAAATAGGGGATCAGGGCAGATCACATGCAGCGAAATGTGGGATCAGGGCAAAGTTCTTTCCAGATGGACGAAATACTGAATGTTTGAATACCGTTCAGAGGATTAATGCAGTGGCAAAAACAGTGACATAGGGGACAAGGACGAGAATATCAATGGTTATGAGACTTGTCTCCCCTTGTTGAGCAGGTCCCATGTGTTAGATATTATGTGAAATGCTTGTTATATCAGCCCACTTTATTCTACTTGAAGTCCTATAAAGTAAAGCATTGTTATACTCATTTGTACAGATGCTGATTCTGAGACTAGACAGATTAGGCAACATGCCCAAGGTCACTTAGATAACAGACAGATGAGCTGATACTCATTTCTGCCCAACTCCACAGATTCTCCACGGTACCTGGAACATAGTAGGATGCAATGAGAAATGTTTTTTGCTTCTTCTAGCTCCCCTTCCTAGGTAGCATAAAGTAAAATGGTCAATACAGTCTGCTAATCGAAATTTTCTTAAATGAAGGTGAAAACTTACGAAAAAAAGAGTATACATATTGAACTGATTTTGATGAAGTCCTTGAAGGATACCCTGCTATTAAAAAGTTCCTCCCAAATTGTATCTTCCTTTTATGAAAATAAAATAATTGAGGATATTATCACTTAATTTTGCTAATTTAAATTAGACTCTTTAATATATAACTTCATATTCAATAGCCGTGCAATTCAATCTTTAGAGTAAAATTTCTAACATTTGTACAGCAAATGATTATTTGCCTAGAATCATTGGGCATTAGGGAATCTGGTTGCCTGAATAATATGAATGAAATTTTATACCATCTGAAGATTACCAATTTTCAAAGAAAATACATTCAAAAACTATCCTTAGCACCAAAAATCACCCTAAGACCTTGATTTGCTGCCTATAAATGAAGTATTTCATGGCTTCTTCGGTGCCTCAGGGCTGTGGTTTTGAACATAAATTATCATCATGTTTCTATGAAAAAGAAATCTAGGTATTTCATTTTCCTGGTTCTCTGAATTCTGAATCAATAGAATTCTGAATCAATGTCAGAAGAAAGTTCCGTTAGTCAACAAAGACAGAAAACCAAAGCAGCCTGGGAGTAGAGTATAAAGGAATAAGAAAGTGGGCCCAAAAAAGCATCAGGCTTTTTCCAGGAGTACCACTTCTGCCCAGGACACAGATTTGGCCATCCTGGGCAGAAGTTCTGGAGGCTAGAGGTCTGGGATCAGGGTGTCAGCATGGTCAGGTTCTAGTGAGAGCCCTCTTCTGGATTGCAGACCACCAACTTCTCACTGTGTCCTCACATGGTGGAAAGGAGCAGGAGAGCTCTCTCTCATAAGGGCACTGATCCCACTATCCCATTCATGAAGGCTCGGTGCTAATGACCTAATCACTTCCCAGTGACTCTATTTCCTAATACCATCACCTTGGGTGGTTTTAGTTTTCAACGTATGAATCTGGGAGGGACACAAACATGCTATCTATAGCAGCATGTTCTTTGTAGTTCCTGTAATCCTACAAAAATAATGATCACTTCTATGGCACCTCATGTGAGCCCAGTGCGTTGGTAAAAATTCTATGTCTATAGTTAAGCATTTTTACCATAATGTTGCTAGGTAACATTCCTGATACATTCAGCAATAACTGTGATTCTGTTGAAACTTTTCCTTATAAATCTCAAAGGTAGCTATACTGAGAAAGTCTGAACCAATTAGTTGAAGTGCTTTTGAGTAATATATGAATGTGGCAGACAAAAAAAAAAAGTAGTTTTCTTTTATTAAAAAAAATACATCCAGAATTATTTGTTTCTTTTTAACTATGGTATTATAAGGTAGCAGCACCCTTGACTGCATTTAATTTTTTTTTTTTACTTAGCTTTGTAAGCTCCCTCTAAACCATATTTTAAATAAATGCTAAGCTGTTCAATAAAGCTGATTTTTAATATTATTCAAGAGATTTTCCTTCAGTTCCCCAGTTGATGTCAATGTTCCTCAATGAGGAAGGAAAAATCAATTCAATTATCAAAGCACAGTTAATTGCTTTCAAGATTAGGGTGATTTAAAAAGCAGCAAAGTATTTTATCTGTACTCAGCAGTTTTGGCTAAGGATATTCTCCTAAGCACACTTAGAAAAGAAGTTTAAAATTCTGTCTGGTCACTTATTACACTCTTTCCAGCTTTCCTTCAATCTTGCTGTTAATAGAAGAAATGACAGGAGCTCTTGAACCCAACAACCACAACATAGAGGTATGGTTTCCGACTAGTAATGTCTGTTTCATCCTTCAGAAGACTGATATTTTTAGGCCTTTCTGCTTGGCACTCCTAACTTTTTCAATTAGCAAAATAGTTTTGTGAACACACACAGAATAGAGAAAAAAGCCTTTTATGCCAAGTATTGTCCCACCTCTTATATTCACTGCTGGCTAAAATTATTTTACTGATGTCATTTGAATTGAGTTCAATTTTTGCAGCTTGTATCATATTGAAAGACCCTTCTAGAAACTATTGATGTGAAGATGAGTAAGACAGGGCTCCTGCTCTTAGTGAGGTTACATCCTAGAGGGGAGTATAGACAAAAACACAAACCGTTTCATTGCCAGAGGTAAAATGCAGTCAGGCCTCACAAGGCTTCCCCAGGGGGCTGCCTTTCCTGAGGGATGGAGGTTGGTGGGAGTAGGCAAGGGAAGGGAACCCATAGATAACCCACACGAACATTGTGCTGTTTTTTCCAAAAATCTTTCGTATGAATACATATACATTTGTGTCTGTGTGTATGTAAATTAATGATATAGAAAATATACTTTTTTTAAATTTTTTAAATTTTTGTTTATTTTTGAGACAGAGACCGAGACAGAGCATGAGAGCAGGGGAGGAGAGAGGGAGACACAGAATCTGAAGGTTCCAGGCTCTGAGCTGTCAGCACAGAGCCTGACGCGGGGCTCGAACTGTGAGCTCATGACCTGAGCCAAAGTCGGATGCTTAACTGACTGAGCCACTGAGGCACCCCGAAAATATATATTCTTAACAGATGATCTTTGGACAAGGGAGAGCAGCCTCAATGAGAAGATGTTTGACAAGTCTGGTGGAAGGTAGAAGTGAACCTCGGGCATGCCCCACTGTAGGAAAAGGAAGGGAGAAAGTACTGGAAAAGGGGAAAAGTGAGGAAGAGCTGAGCTTCACATGTGTAGAAAGGGTCAAAAAGAAGAAAACCCATATTCAGATGCATGGTATTTAATTGGGATTTATTAGGTTGTTTGCTGTGTGATGTGAACTACTCCTCTCTCTCACTTAAATAGTTGAGTAAATTCTACATTGCTCCCTCACTTATGCTTTGTGCCAGTAGAGTTTTGGGGACACTGTTTTAGAAGAGGACAACATACTATTAGACATCCAGGAAACAGTTTTGTATGAAAAGAAATACATATTGATCTATCTCATTTGTGGAATGGATGCATTATGATCAGAGAAAGTCTGTAGCTCTTTCTTATTTAGGGAATGAGCACATCATATTTTTATAAAACTTATATTTGGACCCATTTATTTCTAATTATCCCTCCAACACGTGAGATGAGAAATTAAGAATCTTTAGTGCCACTTCTCTTACCATCTCATGAATTTCCAGTTTCTGATGGTATAATCTGAAATTTTAGACTTAAATGATTTTTAGTAGGGTATATTATATATCTTCTATTTCAAGAATTATTTTTATATTTAAATTAAATTTTATAACTGTTAAAATTATTATACTTAACTCTGTTTTTCTAGTTTTATTATTTAATTTTCAATTATAAAATAGAAAAATATGTTTCTGTGTGTGTGTATAGATGATAGATAGATAGATGATAGATAGACAGATATGGATGTATATATATATAGCTTCCTATCTAGAATTCTTTATTTTGATTATATCTCTAATGACTAGAAAATAGTAATGCATATTTGAGTAAACTCTTTTCAGGACAAGTAAATGAACAAAATAACCAATATTTACTTAGTACTTATCATGTGCCAGATGCTGTTCCTTATCTGTATTAAATCATGTAATCTATACAACAACCCTATGAGTAAGTTACTATTATTATCCACTTTATATGGATAAGAGTGCTATGACACAGAGAAGTTAAGTAACTCATCTAAAATCCCAAATCTATCAAGTGGCAAAGATGGGATTTGAACCCAGGCATTATGATGCCAAAGTCTACATGTTTAATCATTTAACTGTGCTGGGTGATATAACTTAGGAACTCTTGCACAGCAGTGAAGACTTTTACTGTTATCCTCACTGTTAAACAGTAAGAATAAGTGTAATGAAATAAGATGAGAACTGAAAACTTTTCATTGAATTGGTCAGTTAGGAAGTCATCAAATGACACAGCTATTTTCAGGAGAGCCACAGAGGTAAATGCCAGATTAAAATGGGTTGAAGAAAAGAGAAAACGAACTAGAGTGTGCTGTAGGCCCAAGGAAGTGTGTTAGATATAGAAATATATCTAAATCTCTCTATCTATCTGGCTGTCATCTTCTATCTATATCTCTAGCCATCCATCCATCCACTTACCAACTTATCTATCCATCCACCCACTTTTTATATATCATCTATCTCCATCATCTACTATCTGTTATCTATCTATCATCTGAATATGTAGGTAGGTAGGTATGTATATATGTGTGAGTTTGTAACATACAGATGGTAGTTTTCCCATAGACAGATTGGAACAAGAAAGTTACAAATACATAAAGGGAGAGAGCCTAGTATGTTTACAGGTGGAAAGCACCATAAGAAAGAAATGTAAATAATTGAGGAGCTACAAAGTCAGGAAGCAGTGGAATCAAAAGCAAAAACAGAGAAGGTAGCTTTGAGTAGAAAAGAGTCTTCTTCCTCTGAGCCTGGAAAGAAGTGGTATAGGGAGGCATGGTGTGGTCTTATGGCTGGGGAGGACCAGAAGCTCAAGTGGCTCCTGCCTGGGGCCAAGGTTGTTGAAATTGAGGAGTAGAAGACTTCAATGGGGGCCTGAGGGGAATGATAAACACTGAAAAGGTGTTCTGAGGAGAATGGGGGATGCTATGATGTGTAATAAGGGAAAGGGGGTCAGTTGTTCCCATGCTATAGGCTTAGTTGTGACTCCAAATACCTTGGAGACCGGGAACTTGGAAGGAATGTTTTTCAATGGAGATCTGTAGTTCTGTGGTCATCTTGATATTTATTAAATATTAATATGTGTTAGGCTTGGAACCAAGTGCTCTGTAGGCAGTATTACATTTAACAACTCCATGAAGCAGGAGTTATTACCTTCGTTGTAAAGATTCAAAACGCTGAGGTATAGGGAATCTTAAGTAAACATAACCTATGTCCAAAGCTCTAAAGAAGTAAAAAAGTGGGGTCATCTGGGTGGCCCAGTCAGTTAAGTGTCTGACTTCAACACAGGTCACAATCTCCCAGTTCACAAGTTCGAGCATTGGGCTCTCTGCTGTCAATGCTGTCAGCACAGAATCCACTTCGGATCCTGTCTCCCTTTGTCTCTGTCTCTCTCTGTCTCTCTGTCTGTCTGTCTCTCTCTCTCTCTCTTTCTCAAAAAATGAATAAACATTTAAAAAAAGAAGTAAAAATTGAACTGGGGGACTTACTATTCTCCTTAGTAACTAAAAGAGGTTGAAATCAAAATGTCCTGAACTGAAAGTAAATTACAGTTTATGGATCTAGCAGAAGAAACTGTGCTACAAAACATCAGTTGAAAAGAGCACAACCTGGAGTGCCTGGATGTCTCAGTCGGTTAAGTGTCTGACTTTGGCTCAGGTCATGATCTCATGGTTTATGAGTTCAAGCTCCACATGGGGCTCTGCGCTGACAGCTCAGAGCCTGAATGCTGCTTTGGATTCTGTGTCTCCCTCTCTCTGTCCCTCCCCTGCTCTTGCTCTCTCTCTCTCTCTCTCTCTGTCTCTATCAAAAATAAATAAGCATTTTAAAAAAAATTTTAAAGAAAAGAGCATAATGTGATGTGCTATGATAGGGAACCTCACAGGTCGTTTCTAACAAGAGCTTCAGGCTGAACTTGTATCTAAATGATTGAGTCCCACACGACAGCTTTTTATGTAATTGTTTACACACGTACCACATAGGCATGTTTTCCAAGACTCTCCCAACCTGACCTCAACATACCTTCAATGCCTCATTGAATCTACCATTCTGCTTGTCACTGTGTTATAGCCAAAACGTTGGGAAACACCGACAGCTAAGGTCCAATTTAAGAGGACAAGTCAATGTCATATTTAGAACTGACCTTTGATCACTCGTTTGGGCCATTTGGCCATCTGAACTAGACAATTAGTTGATTGCCTAACTAATCTTGTTGTTGCTTCCACAGTTCCCATGCCGCATTTTTATTACAACATCTATTACATTCTCTTACAATTGTTAGTTTGCCTATAGTTCACCCCAACTCATGGAGGGTATGGAGAATATCTTATGATTATATCCATGGGATCTATCAGAACATCCACTAAATAGTAGGTAACTTGTATATGTTTAAAGGATGAATGAATGAATGAATGAATAAAGGAATCAATGAACAAGCCAATGCTAGATTTTATCTGAACCAAATGTGGTTGTACAGGCGGGAGACTGTCAAAATAAAACATGATTACCCTAAGTTAGCAGGATATTTTACTATCTTTAAGCTTAAATATTTATTTTGAAAGAGAGAGAGACGAAGAATGTGAGCGAGGTAGGGGAAGAGAGAGAATCCCAAGCAGGCTCCATGCTGTCAATGTGAAGCCCAACATGGAGCTAGATCTCACAAACCATGAGATCGTGACCTGAGCCAAAATCAAAAGTCAGACGCTCAGCTGGCTGAGCCACCCACCACCCCTAGCAGGATGTTTTAAAATGCAGTGTAGTGTATAAAGTAGCTTTAAGTTTAATATTGATAAAGAGTTACCACGTAGAGGCTCTGATAGGCTTGCAATAAAGGTGAGTTAGTTCTTTACCCCAAATTTTGAGGTTCTTTAACATTTGAGCTCAAACTATCTTCCTTAAGATACTTCTCTATATTTTCTTTTTTTTTTAATGTTTATTTATTTTTGAGAGAGACAGAGATAGAATGCAAGTGGGTTGGGGCAGAGAGAGAGGGAGACACAGAATCCGAAGCAGGCTCCAGGCTCCGAGCTGTCAGCACAGAGCCTGACGCAGGGCTCGAACTTGCAAGCTGTGAGATCATGACCTGAGCCGAAGTCAGCCGCTCAACCAACTGAGCCACCCAGTCATCCCAGTTCTCTATATTACCCACCAAGCCAAACAACACTGATCTTTGTTTAAACCCTTACTTGTCCATATTTTCTCACTGCCTGGATCAACTTTCCTTTCTATATTTGAAAATTAAAATCTTCCCAAGCTCCAAACTCAACTCCTAACTCCCTCTTGCAGACTTCTAACATTGCTGTGGTTGAAAGAAATTCCTTTTTATGCACACACCTAACGCTTTTCACTTATTGAACTGAAAAATCTCATTGTGACATGGGCAAAGCATGCATCAGTATCTGAATTTAGGTTCCACCACTGGCAGATCTTGTGACCTTAGAAAAGTTACTTAGACTTTCTGAGACTCATAATCTTCATCTGCAAAATGGAGAATAATACCTACTTCCCACTGTTGCTATAAACACTACAATATTGAATATCCTTCTTCAATGTCCTTCTAAAATGTCCTTCTTCCTTCTCATAATTGTTTGTGTTTGGGTAAGTTTCCAGTCTACTAGACTCAAGTTCTTTGACGACAGAACTCTTTGATGGATCTTTACAATATTCCAGATACACCATATTCAATGAAAATGAACATGAATATGTAATCTGTCTGACTCCTTTTGATGTAAATAGACACTGTAAAGGTAATTAGAAACAGTTCTTTTTTCCTTTGTTATGTTAGCTATTCTTTCCTATCATCTTCATCCCAGTTTATTTTTTATCAAAGTCTCTCTTAAAAAAAAAAAAAAAAAAGCTAGGCTATGTTTAGTTAGTCATTAGCTCTGGATAAGTACTGATTTTATCTAGGAGGTTTTATTAGCAAGAAAAAAAAAATATATATATATATATGTTTTATATATATCCTATAGTTTTAAGATTTAGAAAAAAAATGAAAAATCAGGAGAGGAATCTCAGTGTCCAGAAAGCATGGGTCATAGGTCGTTTCTCGAGGGCACTGCCATTGGACGAACATCTCTCCAAGAAAAATATATCTTTTGTCAAGATTTTTCTCCTGGGAAAAAGAATCTTTTGGGCTTTGAATGAGTTTTATACTCACCCAGAGGAGCAAGGATCATGAGTGGCAGTACTTCCAAGCCAAATACTGGGAAAGCAACAGGGCGGGAATACACGTGACCTACAAAATTTAAAACAGAAAGCAAATCATCATTATATGATGCTCTGCTTTATGAATTTTACTGAACTCCAACTGTCTTTTTCAATTATCATCTCCCCACTTATAAGAATAATAATGTAGGGGATCATAGACTGCAAATAGACACTTTGTCCTGACTAATAAACAAAAGATTTCATTTAATGTTATTTAACTAAGGAAAAGATACCCTAAAGCTCAAAACCATTCCATACAGGTTATTAAGCAGAGGTGGTCATGCATAATTAACCTTATAAATACATGATTGTTTTTCTGTGCATTTGGCAATTAGATGTTTATTGGTTATTATCTGTGGCACAAAGGTTTGAAGTCAAGTCTATTTATAAATAGTCAAATATTAATATGGAATACTTCTGTAAGTCTCATTTATTCATTCAGTCAGCAAGTGGTTATTTTGAGTTCCAGGCTTGAGCTAGGGACTCAAAGGTGAGCAAGGTGGACACAACACTTGTTCTCACATAGCTTACAAGCTAACGATGAAGAGAAAACACACTCAGAATCACACAGGTTAACATACGGCTATAGATGAGGGTAAACTCTATGAAGGAAAAGTAAAATCCCTGTAATAATATGAGCGGAAAGTCTATTTTATATTGAGCAGTAGAAGAAGGCTTTTCTGAATAAGTGGGGGAATGATAATTGTGACTGTGGAGATAGGGATTCAAGATACATTTTAGGATATAGAATCTATAGGAGTTCATACAAATTGAGAAATGACAATTCTCAGGTTTCTGACCTGAGACACTGGGTAAGTGGTGGTGTTCTTAGCTGAGGTGTGATCACTGGAGTGGCAGTAAATCCTGAAGGAGCTGTCAAGTGTTCAAGTTGTTAAATTTGAAGCACTAGATGATATTCAAGTGCAGATGTCATGCAGGCAGTATGATATATAGGTCTGAGAATAAAAGAGGCTGGAATGAAGTTATAAATTTGGATGTTGTCATTTATAGGCATTAATCGAAGTAATGGGTCAGGGTAAGATTGCTGAAAAAGAAAGTGTGGAATCAGAGGAAGTGGAAACTCAGAACTCAGCACAGGGAAATTCCAACTCTCATCGAGAATAAAGGAAAAGAAACTCACAATAGAGACTGAGAAAGAGTGTCAAAGACACACATGGACAGAAGATGGACAGAAGAATGTGGAATGTGTAAGATGCAAAAATGAGAAACACCATCAAAAGATGCATATAAAGTTCTATGGAAATTTAGAGAGAGATGATACCCATCTTGGAACTGGCTGGTTCCCATCTAGGAAAGCCTGGAAAGAGTAGTTGCGTTCAATTATTTCTCCTTCCAGCCTTTTCTAGATCAGAACTTGTGCCACTGTAACATACACTTGCAATAACCTGCTTTTTCCTACTAGATTGATGGCACTGCAATCTTGGAAAGCCAGAGTATGAGAAAGAATCAGAAATCTCTCCTTCTAACTCTTTTAATTACATGATTATGGGAACCAAATTGACCTGGGAGGCAACTGGAAAAGTCATCCACTTTTGTAAAAAGGTGTCTCTCTGCATTCAGCTTGGACAAGGCTTCTTCTTGCCCCCCCCCCCCGGGTGAAGAACACAATGTTCCCGTAAGTCATCTTAAAATTCAATGGCTCTCAAAAGTCTGTGGAATCTATGAAAAGGGAAGATGGTTTCTGTTATGATGGGTTCTGTCCATGGCATGGACATCATGATGGAGATGACATATGAGCTGAGATTTGAACCATGGGTGGGCTGGGACATGCATACATGGGAGTGACATAACAAAAGGCAAAATGTGCAATGTGCGAACATGTGTACATGGAAAGGCTGATCATAGGGAAGAGTGGGTTACTCAAAGTGGCTGGACATCAGTGGTCTAAACAAGGTAAGCAAACATTGTTCAGAGCCTGGCCACAAACATTAGCCACTGGGAAGCAATAGAGAAGAGGATACTCTTTTGAGGAGAACTGTGTTTCTTAAGTAGAACCATATTTGTCTCCTCTTTGTTTCTGCCTCTTGATATGGGAAGTGAGAAATGGTTTCCCAGGCAAAATGATTTATCTGGAAATAATTGTCCCTGGACAAAAATAGCTAGTGACAAAGAAGCGGAGCTACCAGCAAAGCAGCAAAGAGTTGGTAACAGGAGGAGGTAGTATGCATAAAAAATGTCACTGGCCAAGTCCCCAAGTTAAAGACTGAAGGTCTAAGTCATTTCCCAGGTTTGACAATTTGGTGCCTGTGACTTCTGGACTCAGAAGAGAAAGAAACAAAACTCTGTTCTTCATAGGACTTTTGCTTTTACTTCAATCCTCAAAGTAATTATCTTTTCTTTTGTTACCATTCTACTTTCTGGTCCCTTCCCAAGTCCTCAGGGAATATTTTTGAGTAAAGAGTCAGCATGGTTAACTTATAGAAAGATTACCCAGTAGTGGATCTTGGGATGGGTTGAAGGAAGAATGACTGGAAGAGGGAGATCCATGAAAAGGCTATTACAAGAGATATGATGAGATAAAACTAAATTAAGATGGGATAAAATAAAGAGACAAACTTGCAAAATATTGTGGAACTGAAAGCAAATTGCTGGCTGATTGGATATAGTAGCAAGAAAGAACTGTGAATAGGGTGACCAACCCTGGTTTGCTAGGCACTAACAGTCCTGCCCTTAGAAGATCTTTCAATCCTGGATAAAGCAAGATAGTTGGTCATCCTTAGGAGGCAGTGACGAACCTAAGATTTCGATTCTGGGTAGCTCGAACAATTATTGTGTCTTTAACAAAAATAGGATGCACGGGAAGAAGTGGGGCTAGAGGCAAAAGACAACTGGGTAGAGCTTTGAGTGTTTTGAGCATGAGGTTCCTGTGGGGCAGCTGGCCATGGGACCCAAGCTCCCAGAGTTAGAGTTACAGGTGGGGAGTCAGTCATCTGGAGGGTAGCTGAGCCTTAGTGTTAAGTAAACTTGTAAAGGGAGAGAGTATAGGGAGAAAAATAATAAGGAAACAATGGGTCCTTGCATGACCCCATTTAGGAGAGAAGGGAAGGAATAGGAATCTGAGAGGGAGACCAGGAAGGAAAGGATAGTGGAGCAGAAGATAAGACTGGGGGAAAAGGAGAATAAATGAGTGTGAAGGCATCTATTCTTAAATATTCCAAGATTTAAAGATATAATGCAGAACCATATTATAAAATAAGAAAAGCCCTTTGGATGTAGGAACTAAGATGTGGTCAATGTCCTTAGTAGATACATCTTAGTGATTGTAAGAGCTGAAACCATCCAGCAAGAGAGTCCAGAGTAAATGGGCAGGAGAAAGAGAAGGCATGAATATGGACTCTCAGGACACTTGGTGATAAACAAAAGGAAAATGATAAGCTAGTAATTTACTATTTTAACATTGCATGAACTTCTCAAAACACTTCTGGACAATATATACACCAGCTTTATGAAGAAAAGCATGATATAAAGTTATGAAATGTATGCCAGTAACTAGTTACAGGACTTTTGACAAGTCACTAGCCCATGCCAAACCCACCTTCCCTTAGGTCTGTAAAACAGATGGCTCCTCTCGGATGATTTCTAAGGCTTCTTCCAGTTCCTTAGGGCCTCTTTTCTAGGATTATAGGCTGTGAATCAAACAAACATTTTCCTATTTTTGTGATGAAAAATTGTAGTTTTGGAACTCCAGATGATTTTTCCCAATTATCTAAAGCAGCACTGTCCAATAGAACTTTCTATGATGATGGAAATGTTCTATATGTGTGGTGTCCAAAACAGTAATCACCAGCCACATGAGGCTGGTGAGCAATTGAAATGTGTCTAGTACAACTGATGAGGTGAATTTTAAATTTTATTTAATTTTAATTAATTTAAATTTAAATAGTCACATAGGCAAGAGGCTACTCTACTGGACGGTGAGGCTCTAAAGGATGATAATGAAATGCTCAAAAAGTTTCAAACCCAAATTAATTTAGAATAATCATATACCATGTGCTGCATTTTGTGGGTAGTAAGACTCTGAAACAGGCAAGCCCTCGAGTGCATTAGCTGCCAAAATGTTTTACAAAGCAAATGCCGGATGAAAGAAGGCATATTGGCTGCCACTATGATGACTGTCCCGGAAAAGAATGAGTTTCACTCCCCAAAAAAATTTTCCTGAACCTGTTAGTTCCATCTTCTTTTCTTTTTTTATTAATGTATTTAAATTCAATTTAGTTAACATACAGTATAGTATTGGTTTCAGGAGTAGAACTCAGTGATTTATCACTTACGTATGACACCCAGTGCTCATCTCAACAAGTGCCCTCTTCAAAGCCCATCACCCATTTAGCCCATTCCCCCGCCCACCTCCTCTCTGGCAACCCTCGGTTTGCTCTCTGTATTTATGAGTCTCTTATGGTTTGCTCCTTCTCTGATTTTATCTTATTTTTGCTTCCCTTCCCCTATGTGCATCTGTTTTGTTTCTTAAATTCCACATATGAGTGAAATCATGTATTTGTCTTTCTCTGACTTATTTCACTTAGCATAATACACTCTAGTTTCATCCATGTTGTTGTAAATGGTGAGATTTCATTCTTTTTCATCGCCGAGTAGTATTCCATTGTATTTTTTCTATTCTTACCAAAAGTACCTCCAAATGCATTAGGTGATACTAACTGGATAGGGGAGATGCTTCAAAGGAAATAGATCACCATGTCCTACAAGCCAGTGTAGGCCTAAATTAGTCCTAATTGCTTAACTGATTATAGAGGAATAAAAGTTACTGAAGTCTAAACAAAGCAAAGCTTCTTATCTGAATAACACTGATTAAAACTGAAGAGTTGTCCTTCTAGAAGTTTCTCCTCTGGTCACCACTATTGGCTCTGTTAATACAAAGTGGGTATCAAATTTCAGAAAAGTCAGCCTTTTGTTCTTATACTCTGTCAAGGTATTAATTAGCTAAGAAGCCCCATTCCTGTTTTTCTCACTGCAGATATGAAAATAAAAAACAGTGTTTCATTAATGTATGTGTCATCGTTTTTCATCTGAAGATGACAGGATCACTTTCTCGAGGCAGAGTTCAGAGGATGGGCACAATTGTAAAACTTGGATGAGTAATACAGTCAGTCATTGATTGTTTCAATCATTGGAGAACACTTTTGTCAACAGTTGCAAACCCTAGCCAGTCATCACCCTACCAAAAGTACCATTTGTCATAAGCAACCAAAATGGAAAACTCAGTACTAATATTGCCAATATGGTGAAAAATTAAAAAGCAATAAATACATATCATAGAACAGTACAAAAGGCATCCACCTAATAGACATGGATTCTGGTCCTGATCATAGCACTTACTAGTTACAAAGTGAAGCTAAGATATCCAAGCTCCCTGGACCTCAGTTGTCCCATTTATGAAATGAATACATTGTTAGCTTTGCCTGCCATCCTGCATTGTCATGAAACTCAAATAAATAATCATTGTCCAAGCATATGAAAAATCACAGAATACCTTATAACTGTAAGCATGATTCTAAACTCATAGGAATAATTATGATGATTATTACAGTGGACCCTGGGATGCCTAACTCTGCATTTTTATTGAAGTAGGAAGCCTTCCCCGTGTATTACATTAGTGGTTCTCTGAAGAAACATTCACCTGGCAAAAATAGCACCCCAGTTTGGAGGCTCCTCAGTAAGTTGAACATAGAATTATCCCATGACCCAACATTTCCACTCAAAAGAATGAAAAACAAGTATTTAAACTAAAACTTGTACAAGAATGTTTGCAGGATCATTATTCACAATAGCCAAAAGGTAAATAAGCAAACTGTGGTACATAAATACAATGGAATATTATTCAGCCATAAAAAGGAATAAAGTTCTTATACATGTGCCAACACGGATGAACCTTCAAAACAGTATGCTTGGTGACAGAAGCCATACAAAAAGGCCACATGCCATATGATTCCATTTGTATGAAATGTCCAGAAGAGGCAATCCCATACAGACAGCAAGCAGATTGGTGGTTGCCAGAGGCTCAGGTTTGGGGGGTAGTGAGAAATGACTCCTAATGAGGATGGGGTTTCCTTTAGGGGTGATAAAAATTCTGGAATAAGACTATGGTAATGTTTGTACAACATTGTGAATGTACTAAATGCCACTGAAATGTACACCTTACAAAAATTAAAATGGTACTTTCATTTCATTTATAAATATTTTAATTACTATTATTTAGTAATTACTATTATTTATTTAATTACCGTTATTTAAAAAATGGAACTTCTGGTTTGAAAATTGGTTCAACTTAGAAAAATAAGGCCCTCCTGTGGGTTCACAGTAATTTCACAGAATACTAATCTGATACTCCGGTAATGGACTGAAAGCATCCTCTATAACTATAACCAATGTATGAGAAGGCGACAATGAATTATCTAGACCAGCGGTTCTCAGCCCTGATGTCAGAACACATTCGTGGCTTTCAATCAGTTGGATGATTGTTTAGGTCAGAATTGAGTATAACCTACAGTCCATCATACCCCTGAGAGAGTCCCCAAACTCACAGTGTAACCACCTTAGGAGGGAATGTTCCTCACAGAAAAGGGTTTTGGAATCACTCCTATGATGAAGAAATAGTTGCAATCCAGGTGGTTCCAGACAGTTAGAGAATAATGTCAGCACAGTTTTCTCAGAACACAGACCACCAAAAAACCATCAACACGATGAGTAATAGACCAATAATTTTTGTCCCAGGCATGTTCAAAGACAAATCAGTAGATTTAAGGACTCTCTTCCATCCCATCCATTGGGAAATTCCACAATTGGCAGGCCACAGAGCTTTCACAACATCTAGCCAAGTTCTCAATAGCCTGCTAAACACCAAATTAAGAGCACTTCACAGGGACGGTAACAGAGCAGGTGAGACCAAGGCCACACCAACGACAGAGGGAAAATGGAAAAGTAAACTAAGAGAAGGGGAAAGAGAATGTTGGAGGCACCAAAAGAATGACTCAAAATTTTTGCCTTATCACTGCAAGTTTTCTAGAGAAAACTTTTTAGCATGGACATGACAAGCTTCTCAATGTGCAAACTTCTCCCCTCTAAGCTACAACTTGCATTAAACGTTTTAACATCAACACAGGTCATATAACCACATTCGGAAATGTTTTCCACCTCTTGAAGAAGTGAGTCAACATTTTCACTCTTATGTACAGCTAAATTCAGACAATTTTCAAGTTGATGTTAAAATTCAGAAGTACATTTTATTCCCTAGTCTGACTTTAGACTTCTTTTTAGATTCACATAATCCCTTGAAACCAGATTAGGTACTTCGAGAAAGGTATTACACAGGTATAATCTTTAGTCAGAACATAAAGACTCAAAGGGTCTGAGAGCAATGAGAATCTGTTGTGTAATCCTCTTAAAATTAAAATGCCCCCACGCAACATTTTCAATTGAATATGGTATACACGAATAGGCATTTAAAACATGGATTTGGATAGGGGCATCTGGATGGTCCGGTTGGTTAAGCAACTGACTCCTCATTTTGGCTCAGGTTATGATCTCACAGTTTGTGAGTTGGAACCCGGAATTGGGCTCCGAGTGGAGCCTGCATGGGATTCTCTCTCTCCCCCTCTCCCTACCCCCCGACTCTGCTTCTCTCTCTCTCTCTCTCTCTCTCTCTCAATAAATAAATAAATAAACTTAAAAAAAAAAACATGAATTTGGTTGGGAGATGCTTTATATTCAAGTTTCCCTTTTTTAAAAACCTTAATGTCTCCATTCATACAAAAACAAGATTAACTGACAATCTCAGGCCTATAGATTGAAATCTTCAGTCAGGGAAGGGAGACATCTACTGGTAGATAAAATAAAAATGTAAAAGATGTATTTATAAATAGATCTATTTCTAAATATAGAGAAGATGCTATAATATATACAAATTATAATATACACATGTAGTATTTGTATACAATAGTATATTTCTGTGTGTGTACATATATACACAGACATCCATTCACATAAAACAAGTACTTGACCAAAGACATTTTGTAGATACTAAAAAGGACCCAGTTAAAATCTACTTTCTTAATATAGAGACCATGACCTAAAGCAGTGAGGTACAAAGGAATGAAACAGGCAAGCACAGTTGCTTAATATGACACAGAGAAATCCAAGTCACCTCCATTGATAAGCAAAGTCATTGTACAATTATTTCTCCCAAAAACTTCAATATTATTTCAACTTAGTAAATTTTGACTTTTTGTGTGACTTATTTTGTTCCAACAGAGAAACTACACTGGATTGTTATTATTTTTCGTTTACTTCTGACATCATTTTGTGGCATTTATAAGTTTCATTTTGGTCTCAGTCTAGTTAGAGATCATCCTGAATTTTGATTTATTTCGTTTGAGACCAGTAATCCTCAATGGTGTCGTTTTTCTAGGGCGGTGTCAGGGAATGTCACCAGGCCTACATAGACCATTGTCGTTATCATCTGCTGGATGATCAGGGAAGCAGAAGCAAGACTCTCCTCTCAACACACCAAGCCCCATACTTTCTTGCTATTTCTCTCTCTTTTCTAGAATGGGAGGAACAAAAAAAAAAAAAAATCCTTTCCCCAACCAGCAGTAATCTCTCCAAAGGTCTTTTAATTTCAGAAGTCATAAGTGTTAATTAGCTATTATTAAGTGCCCTCTGTATAAATTAACATGATTGATGAAAAAATTAAGGCTAATGAAAAATGTAGCAATGCATGTATTTTTAAGTGGCTATATTAAAAGATGGTGGTCCCTCTGGACAGAAACTAAGGCCCTCTGTTCTGTATCCCGACTTTATTATTATCTCTTGCTCTCTCTCTTCCCACCACTTTTTTTTTTCTTTTTCTTTTTCTTTTTTTTTTTTTTCCAGTAGAAGAAAAAAGGCTGAATCTTTAATTCAGTTGTCTTACAATTTCAGTTTTTAAACTTGGGAGACTAAATTGCACACCTTATTTAATATTGGTCCCATGAGGTAAAAATGCCCCTAATTTTTAACCCTCCGAATAGAAGTAAAAATGTCCTCTGTATTTAGAAAAGATCTGATTCTTCTGGTCTCCAGAGTGCCTGCCATATGAGCAGCCCTGCAGGACGCCGACACTGTGGAGCGGGAGCCTGACTTCCAGGGCTGATGAGCCATCGGCCGCCCGCCTTGCCTTTCCTTACCTCACTCTGTGGACTATCTGGGACATAGTTCAAAATTAACAAAAGTTTTCCACAAAAATTAAAATGGAAACTACAAACCTATACCTTCAATTGAAAGTTAAGTAATTCAAATTCTGTGCTGAAGATGACTAGGGTTGAGGGATGTTTTTTAACTAAAATGTGTAGGATTGTCACAATGAGGGCAATTCTCTCATTGAAGGTTTGGGGCATCTAAGACCACGTGTGACTTACTTCAAAGCAAATACTGGTGAGAAGTTTTAAGAACAAAAGGTGCTCAAAAGCCATGAAATAAAATTACCACACAAGAAAAAAAAATGCAGGGCTAAGTCATTGGTCCTTTAAAACTTTAAACAGATTTTTTTTTTTACACGAGACATGAAATAGATTTCTTTTCTATAGATAATTGCAAAGAAAGGCATGGTCTGCACTCACTTTTTTTTTTTAAATCGCACTTCTATCCAGAATCAAATCTTACCCTGAGAAGATAAAAATCCTTACATTTTGTCTTTAATAAAAAATGGAAAAGCAACTGTCCATTTCACACACGTTACAATATTTTGCAAACCTTTTAAAAGGCATCAGAATAACCTGGGCCTCCCAATTCCCTGAACCGTTTCTAAACGTCCAAAATGTCTTCACTATATATTATTACATGTTGGTAATAAGCATGTTAGCTTGCCTGTCTGCTCATATTAATGGTTTCAGCAGGCGTGTTTTCATATTCTTTCTCCCTCTCCCTCCCTGCCTTCCATATCAATCTCTCTTTATAAATACTTAGGCAGCCAGTGAAGGTGAGCATCCGAGATACTCTACACTACCTCGTATCTCATCTTTGGGATAATGTTTGCTTTGACCAGTTGCAGATCAAGATTGTGTGACTTACATCCATTTGCTCTGTTCCACTGTATTCTTACGGTTTCTTGGAGCACTATGCTTTCTGCAGATGGTCACTCCTTTCTCACGGGTGTCCTAGTGTACATCTAGGGTGACTGCTGTGTTCACTGTTGAGGTGGCTGCATTAATTAGCTCACTGCCTTTTCAGTGGGTGAGCTCACGCTCTGCAGCTGAGAACAGCAGAGCCTCTGTGAGATACATTAACATATTGCTTGTAAGGACAAAAGAAAAGAAAGCTGAGTGGTGGGAGACCGAGATGGGTCCCCAATCATGTTCATAATTATTGACTGGTCTAGTCATGTCTGAAGATACAAGGGTACTCAGGGCTAGAAAAATTTTGATGTTCTATGCCAGCCTCTTCTTCCAAATAAGGGTGCAAGAGGAGCCCCTATTTAAATAAGGAAGCTGTGAAAAAAATAATAAATAAATTTAACACTGAGACTTGAGAAAACAAAGTAATTTAGTGCTACTTCTGTTTTTATATGATTTATAATGTCTGTAGCTCGATAATTATGCCTTATGGTGAAAACAAATAGAGCAAGATTAATGTAGAATGCACTGAATGTCTTCCTCACCCACACAACTCTCATTCAAGGCAAAAGCACCCAAAAGTTTTTTTATGGAAACATTTAGTGAGGGATGTGATTCCATTTTCAAAAAGAATAGACTAGCCATACTGTGACTTGGCATTCGAATCTGAAAAATGCTTCTTGGTGCTCTCAAGTATTTTCATTAACATTTTACCCCAAAGGGAATCATAATTAAGTGATCAATGATGTCGCTCCATTGCTACCATGAAAAAGTGAAAGAAAATCCTCCAAGGCAGAAAGATGTATTTATGGTAAATTTCTACTAAGTATAATTTTAAATGAAACCTAGAAAAAAATCGGTTAACTGTTTTTAAAATATCACATTCTGGTAAATTATCATGGAGAGAAAACATGTCATGGAAATCTCAGCTAAGTAAGAAAAGTATCTGTTTCTTACCGTAGCTGGCTAAGGCCCACGTGCAAAAAAGAAATAATGCTTTCTTCTAAATTTCGTATTGTTAGAGTACGTTCCATCTAAATAAACAGGTATTTAGATCTGGCACTTCTTGGTGAGTTCAGCAGGGACATACCCATTTGAAATACAAAAAATAAATAAATAAATAAATAAATGAATAAACCACACAACCACTTAATGTGTCTTTCTATTTTACCTTCCAAACACATAAACTTTCTCTCTGCTCAACCCAAGGTATCCATCTGCTGGAACAGGGTGTCCGGTGGGCATGCTTAAGATTGCTGTAGAAAAGTGGGTCTCCATGTGTGGTCCCCAGACCAGAAGCACCAGCATCACTGGAACCCATTAGAAATGAAAATTCTCAGGCCCTTCTCCGGCCCTACAAAATCAGAAACTCCAAGAGTGAATTCCAGCGATATGTGGGGATTTTTTAAGTTTATTTATTTGGAGAGAGAAAGAGAGAGAGCGAGAGAGAGCAGGGGAGGGGCAGAGAGAGGGAGAGACAGAATCCCAAGCACACCCCCACCGGCAGCAAGGAGCCAACGCTGGGCTTGAACTCAAAAACAGTGAGATCACCACCTGAGCTGAAACCCAGAGTTGGTGGCTTAACTGACTGAGCCACCCAGGTGCCCCCAGCAATATATCTTTTAATCAGCCATCCATGGTGATTCCAATGTGCCTTCAAGTCTAACTACAGCTGTAAAAGAATCAAAGAAGAAACTGGAATAAACGTAGAATTATTATTTCATTTCTGACATCAAATCTAGAATTCAGCAGTAAAACAATAGTCTTCAAAGGCTAACATCATTGAGGACGAAAGGATTTTCTAGATCTCTTTAGCTCTCACTTAACATATCAAGGGTTAAGCCCATGAGCAGATCATAGATTTTTTTCATTAAGAAAGTAGATTAGGGAAATAAAAGAAAATCCATCCCATGGCCACCTGGGGGAAAGACAGAGGAGAGGGAGTAGAAAGAAGAAAGAGTAGGTAAGCCCTGGTATCCCCATCCCCAAGTGTCTCTGCTGTACAGAGTAGCACTCATCCCACCACAGTGAAGAGGGTAAGAGCACAGAAAATGTCTAGTTTGCTTTTCTGAGCCATCCTTGGTCTCCATATCGTGTTGAATATGGTATTGGCACTGGATTGAGAGCCAAAGGGCCTTCCAAGAGGCTCGCTGTGGTTGAGAGCAAAGCCACTTCAAAGTTGAGCCTCCAGCGTGGCTAGTCTGAGACATAGAAGTCATTCAGAAGGATCTGTAGCACCTATAAGGCCAGGGACAGGGGGGCACCGGGGCAGGCTGAGTACATGGGGAAGGTTCCAGTACCCATTCCTAATCTTAGACCATGCTTTAAAGTAGAGTATACCACAAACACATATACATACACACCCAGGCGATAAATCAGTGAAATATGGAGTAAAAGCAAAATATTCAGAATTAAGTTAACATAAAATAATTGTTAAGAATATACAATGAAGCAAATATTATCTTATTTTTATGGGATATAAGAAATTACCCAATTCTCCTAATGACACATTCCCAGGGCCAAAAGAGCTATGTGCCTACAGGGGCAGCTCTGTGGGGTAAAAGTACATGGTATCTCCATCGCACAGGATCTGGGGCTCAGTGGTGCACAGAGTGACCCATAACCCCAAGCATCCACTCTCATGAGCAACCCTGTTCAGGTGCCAGGGAGACACCTCACATGCTTTACCCTGTGTCCTTGAAAGAAGATGACTGCTTCCCAATGCTGTGGTGGCTCAAGGTGATCCTGACACTGGGAGCCATAGTATTAACAAGTTGAAACTCGCAGAAAGTCTAAAGCTTGCTTTTCAGAGAACTGTTGCCCCCTGGTCAGCTACCATGTCCCTTTAGACCCCCACTAACAAACTCACTAGCTCTCTCTCTGCAGAAGCGTGGACTCTAGGTCAACTCTAGGTTCCAGCCTATGAACAAGCAAGGCCCTGCCCTCCTTGCCCAAGATAGGGAGCCCAAGACCCTGCCACATTATACCAGCTCTCCGCGCGTGCCCACAGCTCCTTCTCTTGTCCTACAATAACCTCCTGATATCAGGGGCTGCATTTTGCCTCATTTTAATGTTAAGTCTCCACCCAAAGTAAACATGAGAACCCACATTACATATATGTTTGCTCATGGTGCCTGCTCCATCTTTCCTCATGAATAATCATCAATTCCCCCGCCCTTTTCATCAATATGTATTTCATCCCAACCCCTGTGATTATAAAACACTTGTTCTTTCCCTCTTCTGAGAGGCAGATTTGAGGCTTGTCCTCCTGTCTCCTCGTTTGGCTGCCTCTCGAATACACTCTTTCCTTGCTTCACACCTAGTGTCTCAGTGACTGGCTTTGCTATGCATCAGGCATAGCAAACATGGAACGTGGGTTCGGTTACACTCCTACTGCTGAGTGAGAAACGGTCACTGCTTCAAAGCCCGGAGATTCTGAACAGAGGAAGCACTCAGTGTATCAAATCCTCTCAGCAAGAGTACAATAGAATTCTTGTGTAATGAGGTGTCGTTTTCCAAAAGTGCTAACTGTCCATTGTCTTGCGTCTTGCTCTGATTTGTGACGCTGGGACACTCCAGAACAAGCTCAGTATTCATGATAGGCACATATGACAAGTGGCAGACAGGATTACAACTGCGTCACAGCAGCGATGTCCTTTGGAACAATCATAGATTATATAAGCAGTTTCTGGATATGCCCAAGGGAGAACTCTTCATGAAATACGTGTTAATTCTGATTTTCCAACCACTTACTAAAGTACACACAATATTAAGAAAAACAACACAAGATGCTCAAGAGAAGATGCTCAAATAAAGAGTGAATTCTGACTTGCGGGAAAGTGAAATTAATATCAGATTTGCATTATCCACAGTAGGGGGATGGAGCTATTGCTTCCCATACATTCTGGCAAAGAAAAAGAAAACCCCTTTAACTTTGGTTATTTTACCTTTAAAAGGATTAAAATTGCTTTTTAAGGGGCACCTGGGTAGCTCAGTCCCTTAAGCCTCTGACTTCTGCTCAGGTCTCAGGTGATGATCTCACTGCTGGTGAGTTCAAGCCCCCTGTGGGGCTGTGTATTGACAGCTCAGAGCCTTGAGCCTGCTTGGAATTCTGTGTCTCCCTCTCTCTCTGCCCCTCCCACACTCATAAACATTTTTAAAAAGTTTTTAATTACTTTTTAATTTTTTAGAAAAAATATGGTATGCCTGAATTGAAAGAAACAGCATATGAAATATGCAAAACAAGTGACATTTCAATTAAAAAAATAAGAAAATTAGAGTAAAAAAACAAAATCACTTGCCTGATTATGAAGAAGATGTGTATAGAAAGTCTCCAAAATATAGACTGCATTTTCTGGCCATTATCGATCGTGGTACAGTTTATACGAAACAGAGAAATGTTCATAGAATATAGCTATTTTCACTTCAAAAAATATATTCTAGAATTGAAAGTTTGAAAGAAGAAAAACTGAAGATAAACTATATGGTTCTAAAGAGATGGTGAGGATCATTAGCAACATAAGTAGTATTTATAAGGTATAATTTAATAACTTGTATAACTTCTTTAGTAACAATTTTATCATACACAACTCCATTACAATGTTTACACATTTGTAAAATTCATGGGTTCATTTCAAATCAAATATTGTTTTAAAACAATTACTTAGACTTTTTGTTACTATACCCCTCAGCAGAGCTACAGACAAAGGAAAAATGCATAAATACTACAATCATTCAGGAAATGTCTCATTTGGCATTACTATCAGTGGACCCAAGTTATGAAAATCTTGATCACAATAACATTATTAATAATTCTGCTGAAATAAAATCAGAAAAAATAACTTAAGAAATAAATAGGTAATAATATATTGAATTATGTATTTATTTTAGTAGTCATCCAACCCATCAACAGAACTCTCAAACACATATAATAATAAGTTTTTCTATAATATATTGCCAGTTTTCAAATATATGAAAGCCTTAGCTTTAAAGATATTTTTCAATGTTGTCATTTCAAAAGTATACCCATAGAGGTTCTATTACATAGAACATACGTAAGAGTACCTTCGCTTGATTTATATTTATATACATTTATAGTCATACTTCCTGGTAGTCTTCCTCAGGTCCTGCAAATGTTAGAGGTGAGCTGGCCAGGCCCTGATCAAGTTTAAGAAACAATAGACGATGGGACACCTGGGTGGCTCAAGCAGTGAAGCTTCTGACTCTTGATCTCAGCTCAGATCTCGATCTCAAGGTCGTGAGTTCAAGCCCCTCTTTGGGCTTCACACTGAGCATGCAACTTAAAAAAGAAAAGAAGGGAGAAAAGAAAAAAGAAAAGAAAAGAAAAGAAAAGAAAAAAAGAAAAGGGGAGGGGAGGGGAGGAGAGGAGAGGAGAGGAGAGGAGAAGAGAAGAGAATATATACCATGGGATTATCATCCCTAGATGTTACTGGTGGATACCACAGGGACGGGGTCACACTAAACACATCTCAGCAGATGCCAACTGAAATGCATCAGGAACCAGTAGGAAGCTGAGTGCTTCCTCCAAAGCCAAGTAGTCATGGGAGCCTCTCCCCCAAATCTCATACTCTACACACCATCTTGGAGAACAGCAGAGTGGAATCTAAGAGACTGAACATTGATTATAAAGAGCCTGAATTAAACTGTTAAAAAACATGTTAGAATTATTGCTTGAGGCTAACGGTCAACTTAGATTGTACCAAATGTATTTTCAACCACCACCACCGTTACCAAGTGTTAGTGAGGAATGTTGGGTTAATAATTCAGAAACTAAGGGGTAATAAAATCTTTTGCACATCCAAATAATGAAGAAACACTTCTTCATGTGTAAAGGGAGGTGGCAGGTAACAACCAACGGATATTGACAGGAAACTCAGGCCCAGTATAGCAGGAAAAAGGGTGCAATCACAGACACTATTACCAGTTTCTGTCTTCAGATTTCATTGGACAACTTCCCTTATTTTCAAGCACCCAGGCACTTGTGCCCTTAACCAGACATCCGTGCTGGTCTGTAACTTGATGAATGGCCGTTGACACTTGATTCATAGAGAATGATCCTCTGATCTCCCCCGCCTTTAATAGGCACCTGTGGCAAACAAAACATTCGCCAAAGCAGCTACTTTATTGAGCTTTTAATCTGCATTTGTTCTTACTACCATAGGTTTCTTTTCCTTTCTCAGGTGACCTGTGTGAACAGAGGAACAGAGCACCCTTGCCTAAATGTTCTGTAGTGATTAAGCACTCTCTCCTAAACTTTTACTCAGCAAGGGGGAAATCCACCAGTGAATTTGTCCATTGATCAGGATAAACTGGAAGTTGGTTATTTGGATAAAGATATAAATCCTATGAGACTTCTTGCATCTTATTGTTTGGGACTAAAATATGTGTTACACTATCATCAGCATGACAGAAGTCTCTTAAAAACTGAAATCTTTTTGAGGTGCCTGGTTGGCTCAGTCTATTAAACATCCAACTCTTGATTTTGGCTTAGGTCATGATCTCACAGTTCACGAGATGGAGCCCCACATCAGGCTCTGCCCTGATAGCACAGAGCCTGCTTGGGATTCTCTCCCCCCTCTCTCTCAAAATAAATAATAAACTTAAAATAATAATGATAATGAAAAAAAACAAAAACTGAAATCTTTTAAGTCCAACAGTAGGAAATGAGATGAGGTGCTACTGGGTAAAAGGAGTGGTGGAAAACTGTGAATCCCAGCAGTAAGCGTTCTCATCCTATCCCAACTGAAAATCATCCATGTCCCAGGGCGTCTGGGTGGCTCAGTTGGTTAAGCGTCTGACTCTTGATTTCAACTCGGGTCATGATCTCACAGTTCATGAATTTGGACGCTGCATTGGTTTCTGCACTGACAGTGTGGAGCCTGCTTGGGATTCTCTCTCTTCCTCTCTCTCTCTCTACATCTTTATTTGCTCATTCAGAGGGCTTCTCGTGTAATAAGTAAATGTGTTGACACAATATCACAATATTATCTCCATCTTTTTCTTTTCTTTCTTCCCTTTGCAGTATGGAAATGTTTAGTAATCTAGATGGGGGCGCCTGGGTGACTCAGTTGATTGCGCATCCGACTGCAGTCAGGTCATGCTCAGTCAGGTCATGATCTCACAGTTCGTGGGTTCATGCCCCACATCGGGCTCTGTGCTGACAGTGCAGATCTTGGAGCCTGCTTGGGATTCTGTGTCTCCTCTCTCTGCCCCTCCCTCCCCTCGTGCTCTGTCTCTGTCTCTCAAAAATAAATAAATGTGAAAAACAATTTTTAAAAAAAGAAAGAAATCTAGATGGACTAACAAGCAAACACACAAGCAAAAGCTGTCATCCTCAATTTTAGCAGTAAACATTGAAACCCTGAACTTTAAACACCAAAAAAAATCAAAGTGAATGAAAACAGACCATGTAGTCAGGCAGATTAATGAACAGATTAGTGCAAAATGAGATAGGTATTACATGAATCAAATCCCCAAGATAGTCCCAAGTATGGTCTTTCCGTTATAAAATGGGCCCTTAAAACAACAACATATGTGATTATTAAAATAGTTTATTGTGAAAACAGCATCCAAATGGGGTTCAGCATTTGCTTTTTCAAAAACTTAAAACAGCAACGCTAAGTGACAGTGTGGGAAGAGCTTGTGACTTTGATGTAGTAATAATGTTTATCCGGTTTTCTTTCAGACTTTTTTATTTTAGAAATAAACACTTTAGCCAACTATAACTATAGAGAGGGGCCAGATATGGAGAGGAAACTTCGGAAGAACTAAGAAATCTGGGAATTCTGTGGTGCTAATGATACGTATTAAAATTGTGAAGTGTGGAGAATCATAAGAGATCCCAATTAAGCTTTTGCAAATTATAATTTCTCCAGAAGGGGCAAACAATTGATGTGATTTTATAAAGGGCTTTAAAAAAAAAAAAAGCCCGTGGGTAAATAAAAAACAGGACCGCATCTGGAAAATGGAACAATGGAAGAAGAATCAAAATAGGAAAATGCTGTCAAGAAAATCAATTAAATATGTCTAAGAGAGGTCAGTGGCTGAAAGGAAGATTGAGTCTGTAACAAAGGGGATAACTGTGTGGAAGCAGAAGGAGAAGGAGAAGAATGATAGTCCATTAATGCTTACAACAGCAAGCTTTGTTTTTATCATGGAGGTGTTATTTTCATTTTTCTCAAGACATTCTTACTTTTCCCAGATCTTTCTAAAAACACTGGTACTAACTGGAACCTAAGAGTTTACATGGAGATACTGAATGCCACTGTATTAACAGAAATATCAGCTGCACCAATCAGTATAACTAAAAGAAATTTCAAAGATGAACTATTACCAACTCCCTCTCGGAATCTGTTTATCACCTAGACCAAAATATATAAATGATACCCTGTGTGTCACTGCTGAACCCCTGTCATTAACACATGCTTAGCTTGCTTAGGCGTTCACCACCTCCACAGCCCCACACAAGGAACAGGGGCACATGTAGGAGTAGAGACAATATGTGCTACTTACATGTTCAGATTTCAAGAACGCAAAGTGTTTACTTGGCCAGACACTTAACTCTCCTCCCTGCTGTCTGCATCATGAAATGCCAGCATTACAGCTTCATGCCTCAGTGTCAGGCTTTGAGCAGGTTACACCTAAACCCAGGAGGGTCCCATCTAAACTTTTATCTGTCAGTTGCGTTTCTGTCCCAATGAGCTTATCGAATCTTTTGCTAAGGGCAGGTTTTTGAGAGGGATAACAAACCTGAAGGCAATGGACAGCCACTAAAGGGGACCAGACAGAAGACTGTTGAAAGTGACCACAACAACAACAACAAAACCTCTTTTGATTTTGTGGGAATCATAAAAGAGTTCCATGACTCCCTAAATCTCTCTCCCCAAGGAACTAGAAACAGTTTGCCAGGGCAGAAATGGAAGCTAGCCACTCCCAAGCTGTGGCCTCCTGTTTAGGGTTAAATATATCTCAAGGTCTCCCCGAAGAATGAGTTTAGCAGGAATGTTACTAGTGAATGAATAAACAACAGAGGGCATTGGAGACACAGGCACACCGTGTAAGGGTAAGAAGAGCAGGAGGTGTAAAGCTCTCTCTGAATTCAAATTTCTTAACATCCATGAAGGAAGAAGAGTAAATAAATTGACTTCAAAGTGTACATGGAGAGGGAATGTAAAAGAGACATGTTCTGATAAGTTTTGTGGGATTGTGATGCTATAGAATTCAATAGGAGCGACACAGAAAAATGAACCGGGTTGAGCCCTTCATTAAGAACCCGCTCTTGGAGCACCTGGGTGGCTCCGTTGGCTGACGTTCCAATTTCAGCTCAGGTCATGACCTTGTGGTTCATGAGTTCGAGCCCCACATTGGGCTCGGTGCTGACAGCTCAGAGCCTGGAGCCCACTTGATTCTGTTTCCCTCTCTATCTGCCCCCTCTCCCAGCTCTCTTTGTCTCTCTTTCTCTCTCTCTCTCTCAAAAATAAATAGACATTAACTTTAAAAAAGAAAAAAAGGAACCCACTCTTTGTAAAAGAATGTATCACAGGTTTGGCTATTCTAAGAGATGGCAGAGATGCCAAAAAATAAAGTCTGCTTATGAAACCAAGAACAATCCTATGAGGAAGAGAAGGCATATGTGTCATGAGGTATGGAGGGTGGGAGGCAGGGAGACCATTCAAAAAAGCTAATATCTTGGCAGGGAACTCCCCCCACAACCCCCGCCCAAGCTCTGGTTTTTAAGATTTATAGGCAGTTCAAAGAAAAAGAAACACAAATGACCTTGAAACATGAGAAAAAAAATCCTTAACTTCACTCGTAACTTATAGTACACATGAAAACAATACCACTATCAACTATCTGGTTGGCCAAAGTCAAAAAATGTGATACACTATGTGGGCTGGGATACAGGGACAGGTGCACATCCATCACAATTTTGACAGACATATAAATTGTAATCATCTCTACGGGAAGGCAACTTGCAAATATATGGAATATATTTATATTTATGATATATATGATGTTTTAAATGACACCTTTCATTTTTAAATAGTTGAATATTCACACGGATTTGTAACAAATAACAGAGATCTGATGTACCCTTTGCCCAATTTCCTTCAACAGCAACATCTTGCAAAATTACAGCATGATATAACCAGGATTTTGACCAGTATACTGGCAAGATATAGACCACTTTTGTCACCACAAGGGCCCCTCCTGTTGCCCTTCTATAGCCACCCCAACACTCCTCCATCCCCACTCTCTCTTTAACTCTTACAACCACCAATTCATTCTCCATTCTTATAATTTTGTCATTTTAAGAATGTTGTATAGATGGAACCCGATGGGATATAGCCTTTGGGGATCGACTTTTTTCAGTCAGTCTAATTCTTGCAGATTCATTCAATTCGTGCTATCAATAGTTCGTTTTGTGTTCTTTTTACATATTTTTTCACAGCCAAGTAGTAGTCCATGGCATGGATATACCAGAGTCTGTTTAACCATTCACTCCTTGAAAGGCATATGGCTGTCTTCTAATTTGAGGGCATTATAAAGAAAGCTGCTGCAAACAACTATGTTCAGGTTTTTGTGTGAAGATAAGTCTTCATTTCTCTGGGAAAAATGCCACAGACAGGGGCCTTTCTAGTCATGCATTTTTAGATTTTTAAGAAACTGTCAAACGGTTTCCCAGAGTGATTTAACATTGTACGTCTCTACCAGCAATGTATGACAGATGCACTTTCTCCACACAGTCACCAGCATTTGGCATTGTCACTATTTTTTATTTTAGTCATTCTGATAGGTGTGTGGTGATACCTCATTGTGATTTTAATCTAGTGTCCATAATGGTTAAGATGTCGAACATTGTTTCACATACTTATCTACCGTCCATATGTTCTCATTGGTGAAATATCTCTTCATGTCTTTTGCCTATTTTCTAATTGGATTTTGTTTTTTACGGTTGAGCTTTGAGATTTCCTCATATATTCTGGATATTAATTCTTTGTGGAATATGAAGTTTGAAAGCTTCAGTGAGTCTGTAATCACTGATCTCAGATCACCATATAATCAATAAGATAATTATGGAAGAAGTTTGAAATATTGTGAAAATTACCAAATTGTGACCCTGACACAATAAGTGAACAAATGTTGTTGGAAAAATGGTACCAATAAACTTAACCCAGCGTTGCCACAAACGTTTAACTTCTAAAAAACACAATATCTGTGAATCACAGTAAGCAAAGTGAAATAAAATGAGATATGCCTGCAAATTGCTTTTGTACCTTTGTCATAAATCAGCTAGGTGTATTTTGTGGGGTCTATTTCTGTTTTGTTTTGTTTCTTTTCTGTTCCATTGACCTACTGTCTATTCTGCCAATGACACACAGTCCTGACTGTCTTAAAATTGAGTAGCCTGATTTCTCCCACTTTACTCTTTTTTTTTTTTACAATATTACAGATAGTCTATTTCCTTTGCCTTTTCACAAAGATTTTAGAACAACCTTCTCCATATCTATAAAAAAAATTCTGCTATGATTTTGGTAAGAATTAATGGTAAGCCCTTGTCTCAATTTGGGAGAATTGACATCTTTATTATACTAAGTATTCATATCCACAAACATGTCATTTCTCTCCATTTATTTAGATCTCCTTTGATTTCTCTCAACATTTTATAGTTTTCATGATACCCTTATTGTACATGAGTATTTACACCAAAGAATTTTGTTGTTGTTGTTTTAATTGTAAGTGATATTGTATTTTTAATTTGGTATCCACAGATTCATTGCTAATATATAGAAATTCAATTGATTTTTGTATGTTTATCTTGCATCCTATAACCTTACTTTACCAAATTAGTAGTTCCAGGAGCTTCTGTGAATATTCCTTGGGATTTTTACATACAGAATCATATTGTCTGCAAATACAGTTTTATTTCTCACTTAACAATTCTTATGCCCTCTATTTCTTTTTTTTTTTTTTTTGCCTTAATGCATTGACTAGAACTTCTGACACTCAGTTGAATAAGAGTGATGAGATCAAACCTCCTTGACTTATTTTTTATATATAGAATGTAATGTTAACTGTAAGGTTCTTGCAGAGTGCTAGACCACTTTATCAAGTTGAAGAAGTTCTCCACTCTTCCTAGTTTTCTGAAATGTTGTTATGAATAGGCATTGAATTCTGTCAGATGCTTTTTCTGTATCAACTGATATGATCATATTATTGTTCTTCTTTAGCTTATTAATATAATGGATCACATCAATTGATTTACAGATACAGCCTTGGAGTAATCCTCACTTGATCATGGTATATAATTCTTTGTGTACATTGCTAAATTTTATATGCCAAAATGTTGTTAAGGATACTTACCTCCATATTTATGGTCTATAGTTTTCCTGCCCTGTCTGGCTTCAGTATCAGGGTAAACACTAGCTTCATAAAATGAATTAGATTATTATTCCTTTCTCTTCCATTTTCTTGAAGATACTGCATAGAGTTGGTAGTAATTCTTCTTTAAACATTTGGTAGAATTCTCCACTGAAACCATCTAGGCCAAAGGAATTTTTTAATTATAAATTCAGTTTTCATAAAAGTTATAGTGATGTTTAAATTATCTATTTCATTTTGGGTGAATTGTAGTTTTTGTTTTTCAAGGAATTGGCCCAGTTCATCTAAATTCTCCAATGTATGTGTATAGAGTTTTTCATGACATTCTCTTTTTATTAATTCCTTTCTTCTGTTTGCTTTGGGCTTATTTTACTTGTTGTTTTTTTTTCTTGGTTCTTCATATGGAAGCTTAGACTCTTGATGTGAGACCTTTCCACTTTTTTTATGTAAACATTGGTTTTATAACTTTTCCCTTCAGTACTCTTTTAGCTACATCCCACAAGTTTTGATATATTGTATTTTCATTTTTATTCATTCCATTGTATTTTTTTAATTTTTTTAATGTTTATTTATTTTTGAGAGAGAGAGACAGAGCACAAGTGGGGGAGGGACAGAGAGAAAGAGAGAGACAGACAGAATCCTAAGCAGGCTCCAGCCTCTGAGCTGTCAGCACAGAGCCAGCTGCAGGGCTTGAACCCATGAACTGTGAGATCATGACCAGAGCCGAAGTCAGAGGCTTAACTGACTGACTCATCCAGGTGCTCCAGTTACTGTATATTTTTTTAAATTTCTCCTGAGACTTACTGACACATGGGCAATAAGTAAATAAGTAAGTATAAAACAGGAGTGTCTTATTTACTTTCTGATTGTTCAGATATTTTCCTGTTATATTTCAGTTATTGATTTATAGTTTGATTTCACTGTGATCAAAGAACATACTCTGTATGATTTAAATTCTTTTAAATTTATTAAAGTTTGTCTTGTGGGGATACAGGAGTGCTGATGCAAAGGGGCACTTGTACTCCAATGTTTATAGCAGCACTTTCAACAATAGCCAAATTATGGACAGAGCCTAAATGTCCATCAACTGATGAATGGATAAAGAAGATGTGGTTTATATACATAATGGAATATTACTTGGCAATGAGAAAGAATGAAATCTGGCCATCTGTAGCAACGTGGATGGAACTGGAGAGTGTTATGCTAAGTGAGATAACTCAGGCAGAGAAAGAGAGATACCATATGTTTCACTCATATGTGGATCCTGAGAAACTTAACAGAGGACCATGGGGGAGAAGGAGGGGGAAAAAAGTTTCAGAGAGGGAGGAAAACAAACCATAAGAGACTCTTAAATACTGAGAACAAACTGAGGGTTGATGGGGGGTGGAGGAGAGGGGAAAGTGGGTGATGGGCATTGAGGAGGACACCTGTTGGGATGAGCACTGGATGTTGTATGGAAACCAATTTGGCAATGAATTACATTTAATTAAAAAAAAAAGTTTGTCTTGTGGCCCAAAATATCTTCTGGGATGGTGTGTGTTCCAAAGAAACCTCGAAAGAAAGTGTGCTCTGTTGTTGGATATAAATATATCAATTAGATATAAATATAAATCTATAAGTATCAATTAGAGTCCTTGTATGTGCTATGTATTTTTATGTTTTTAATTTGTTTTTAATGTTTATTTATTTTTGAGACAGAGAGAGACAGATCATGAGCAGGGGAGGGGCAGAGAGAGAAGGAGACACAGAATCCGAAGCAGGCTCTAGGCTCCAAGCCATCAGTACAGAGTCCCACGTGGGGCTCGAACTCACAAACCATGAGATCATGACCTGAGCCAAAGTCGGACACTTAACCAACTGAGCCACTCAAGTGCCCCCATATGTGCTATATTGATCAGAGTTAATTTGCAGAGAATAGAATACACTCTAAGCCCGTATTTCTCAAGTACGATTCTATAGAACCCCAGTCTTCTGCAAAGTGTTTCTTAATGATGTGATTTTGTTACATCACTACTAAACAAAAGGAACATCATATTTGAATTCAGCAGGCCATGTGATGCTACCCTGTGATGCCAGCCTACTCATCAGAGATCTTTCATGCTTCAAACTGATAATCCAAACTGCCCTGTTCCATCGTGCTTTGTTGATGGCAACAAATTCAATTTTTTTTAATTTTTTAATGCTTTTATTTATTTTTGAGAGAGAGAGAGAGAGAGACAGAGTGCTAGTGAGGGATGGGCAGAGAGAGAGGGAGACACAGAATCCAAAGCAGGCTCCAGGCTTCGAGCTGTCAGCACAGAGCCCAACCTGGGGCTGGAACTCACAAACCATGACATGAGATCAAGACCTGAGCCAAAGTCGGACGCCTGACTGAGCCACCCAGGTGTCCCTGTTGATGGCAACAAATTCAAATGCAGTGCTTCCTCCAGCAAAATTGGAGACACTTAGCCACACGTGGCGATTTGACAAGTAAAGGTGCCAGTTATTTTCAATGGTCTTAGGAATCCCAAAACAAACAGAATAAAACTCTTGTTTAAAAATTAAAAAGTCGCATTCAATAAAAAGTCTCAAGAAGCAAGTTATTTAGTAGCAAACTTCACCACTTAAAAAAAAGAAAAGTTGTAGGGCACCTGGCTGGCTCGGTCAGTGGAACATGTGACTCTTGATCTCAGGGGGTATGAGTTTGAGCCCCACGTTGGGTGTAGAGATTTACCTAAAAATAAAACCTTTTTTTTAAAGAAAGAAAGAAAAGTTGGATTCTACTTTTAAATAATATGATAAGTTGATTTATAATGATAGGTTACATGAAGCTGAAGAGGTTCTGTATAATAAACTGAAAAACAACAGCTTCTCCATCAAGGTTGATGAATCTATCTATTTCTTTAATAAATGTCATTCTGTAGTATTTGTGAGATTTTAGATGATAGTAAAATTCAAGAAAATTTTTTTCTTGCAAAGAATTATGCCAAAGAAACAATGACCAACATATAGTCAATGTTTGGTCTTCCTACCTGGAAACAAAAGGTCTGTCTTGGGGGAGCAAAGTTGGCATGATACTAATGATGCCCATCTATGGTTGGCTCCATGAGAAGTTTGGTCCCTCTTGGATAAAAAGAAAGTCCTAACATTCTCACCATACACCATTTTCTTCACACATGGAGATGGTGTTAAAAGTACTGGAGACGAAGAACGTCTGGAGAATACAATATTAGTTAACTATTAAATGAAGCTCAGATCACTGAAGAATGCTTTAAAAATTGAGAACCTGGGCGCACTTGGGTGGTTCAGTCGGTTAAGCATCCGACTCTTGGTTTTGGCTCAGGTCATGATCTCACAGTTTGTGAGTTCGAGCCCTATGTTGGGCTCTGCGCTCACAGCATGGAGCCTGCTTGGGTTTCTCTCTCTCTCCCTCTCTCCCTGCCCCACCCCCCTCCCCCACATACTTCTGTGCATTCTTTCTCACTTTCTCTCTCTCTCAAAGTAAATAAACATTAAAAAAATTCTTTAATTGAGAACCTGAACAAAGAGCCCCTGAGTCTCCAGCACCACACTGAGACATGGCAGCTTAAAGAGGAAGAGTTCTCAACAAGATATTTGAATGTCAGGAGTTCGTCAAGGGAACATAGGCCATATTTTGCAGAGGGTTTTGAAGATGAAGACTGACTACAGAAGCCAGCCTACCAGGCAGACATTTGTTTTTAATCACATGAATTAGTTGAGGAAATTTTCTGCAAAGACCTGGGAAAAATGTTTTTATTTCAAGCAAGCAAATTCTTGGATTTTAAAGGAAACCAAACTGTTAGAAAAATCATGAGGCAAAGACAACTTTTGGCATGTTTCTACTGGTACTTTGGCTTGAGAATTAAGGAAGTCAGTAGGTCTCAAGTCTTACTATAATCTACCATGAAGAACTACACAATAAACCTGAATGATATTCTCTGTCCCTTTCAGTACAAGTGTACAACTGGGTAAGGGATGCATCTCTGAGCCATGGACTCAGTTGACATGTTGACTGTGAGAAAGGAGGAAGAATTTATAAATCGCAAAATTGTATATTCAAGATGAGATTTACCAATATCTCCCTAGACTAGTTGTCTATTTCTGTCAAGGAGAAGATGCTGCCATTCAGAAGAAACATTTTTCTCTGTTTCAACTTCTTCCATGTATGAGCAAGACTTTTATTGCTTCATAAATATCAAGAGCATGGACAGAAACCTTCTCATTTCAACTGAAAATGAAATCCATGTGTGTTTATCTCAAGCTCAACCCAGAACTGAGTAGTTGCACAGCCAAAAAAAAAAAAAAAGGTTTCACATTAAAGAGATAAGCTTTATTCTGTATTTCTAGTTTCAAAAATAAAACTTTATGGACATATAAGCTGCAAGTGATCCACACATGCACACAATAATTTTGTGATGTCTATACCTGTGTTTGAGCCTGATCAGGTTACTTGTTTAAAAAATGTTTTTGAGGGGCACCTGGGTGGTTCAGTTGGTTAGCGTCCAACTCTTGATTTCGGCTCAGGTCATGATCTCACGGTCATGAGATCAAGCCTTGAGTCAGGCTCCATGCTGGGTGTGGAGCCTGCTTAAGATTCTCTCTCCTCTCTCTCTCTCTCTCTCTCTCTCTCTCTCTCTCTCTCTGTCATAAATAAATAAATAAATAAATGTTTTTTCAAGGCCAATATGCATATTAGACCATATTTTCATTCATAACATTGCTTTGGCTTATGTGTTTAGAGGTTTATACTTCAACATTATCAATAAATTTTCGTGTTGGAAATAACATTACTTAAAATCAATTTACAATCTAAATTAAATCTACCAAAACTACCAGTGGAAAAAATAATTTCCATTTTGGTTCAACACAGTTATTTAGCAGAAAATTATTCTCTCTTGCTCTTATTAACAGGAAAGATTAACTACTGTTTTTATGCAGGAAATAATAGCAAAAGTGACATTTTTAGTTTTAAGTAGAAGACTACCTTTGCCCTTACCATATGCTGTGTACCATAATTCACTGTGACCTGCAGAGTAGATATTTTCGACAAGACCCTTGAATCTACTTGGATACAGTAAAAACATCAAAATAACTTATTTTAGAGACAAATCTGAAGTTTCCTCTTCCTGTATTACTGACTTACATCAGAGCTGATATCCCTTGTGGGAAGAGGAACCATATAGAAGAGTAGACTAGTACATTAGCCAAAATAAACAGATCCACATGAAAAGATCATTGTCAAAAGAGACTGACAATTATGCCTCAATTATTACATCTACAACTTACAGATCACCGTTAACAATTCCATGAACTGGAAAATAAATCTTTTTTTTTTTTAAGTCTTGAAGGAAGAAGCCTTGGAAATCCTAAGGCACAGGCTGAGAAGCATACAGGTGTAACGTAAGAAAAATAAGTGTACCATGTAAAAAATGACCTATGTCCTGCCAACGCTTGTTAAGCTCTGATTAATGATAGTGAATGGTCAGGGTTAGTTATATCTTGGCGTGTTTGCCGTGGTACAAACACAGGGGTTCCCTGAGATCTAGAAATTGTTTTAAGCCGTTTTGAGAGTAAAGACTGAGAACAGATGCGTTAGTTAACTTGATTAAGAGTGGCTTTGTTACAGCATATTAAGTGGCTTAGAGAGTCATGAGACGACTTGACAAAACAGACTGAAAAGGTTGAACTTTCAGGAACCACTTATGTCCAGCAAGAGAATTGCTCTCTCTTCTATGATAAGGTAGCCAGTTCCCAGACTGCAGCACCAACACAAGGGGAGGCTGGGACTGATAATCCTAGAACCTCACCTCGCCTGCTGCGATCTATACCACCAAAGAGACGCTGGCTCCCTGGCTCTCCAAACCCACTGACCTGCTGGCTGCAGGCCGAGCCTTCTGGGAACTGCAGAGAGAACTGCTGCCATGACTGTGCAAGGAAAAAACAACACAACGAGCAGCTTTGCATCTTCTAAGTTTTGTGCAAGTGCACCTGATTGTCAAAACCTAACTCTTCTTTGCAACATGACTGTAAAGGCATTTAGGAAATATCCTTTTTATTCTTCCAGCCCCTTCAGAACATGTGGGATTATTAGTAAAAGGGTGGAATGGGAGCTAATCGTATACCCAGCACAAAGGATCCTTAATGCACTCATCCTACCTAAGGAAGTAGATTTGGAGCGATGTGTGATTTTATTCAGTTTAACTTAATTTCCAGTCCTGAAATGATGAGCTGATAGCGAAACCAGGGTAATCCAAGGCAATTTGGTCCATAAATCTTCCCTTTTCATGCATTACTTCAGGTAATTTATCCGAAATCCCACATACATGATTTTTAATTATGTATATTAGTAATGAATCTTTGGAGTATGACCACCATACTTAGGTAACTTTGACTGTGGTACCCAAACCTAACAGGACATTTTCATTTAGTCAGAAAACGTTTCCTGAGCACCCGATCTGTAGCTAATACTGCGTAGACCATCTTTAGTTTTCTATTTCTCACTTGTGTGGATTCCAAACTTAAAATACAGTAAGTCTCCAACTATAACTTTGGCTGGAGATGTGTTGGTTGGTGCTTATTTGCAGAATGGTCCCAAATATTTTGTAGTTTGGTGAATTCTTCACCACCGCCATCAACTTATAGAAGCCAACAAAGACCACAAATGTAAGAGAGAAAAGCAAAGAACATCAGCAAGACATCTTGATAAAGGACAAATCAAGAATAAATCAAGAGGTCCCTGTCAATAGAAATTTAAAGCACAAAATTTTATTTTCTTTTTAATCTGTTACTATAAAGTGTCAGGCATCTTCAGAAACAAAGTGAAGCTGACAGTTTTGTGTTGGCTCACATTTCCCATTACAGACACCTCTCATGGCTGTCCCGGAGCAAAAATAAATTTCCCTTTTTAAGCTTTTGATGATAAAAATCTCATCTGAAGCCTCATAAATGATCCTTTATTATCTATATTAATAATGAATAAATGTCTTTTGAATACCTCTGATCTTTTGCATTAATATCACCAGATGTATTATAGATAACCTTTTGATTTAACAGCACAAACTCTGAAACAATATTAAACACTAAAGGACTGATCTTATGGAGTCACTGAGGTCAGAATTATAAACATTTCTTTCAGTTCTAGGCATCCATTAGGTGACACTAACACCTATAAGTATTTATTTTTTGAATGTGTGTGTAAATTGTGTGTGTGTGTGTGTGTGTGTGTGTGAGAGAGAGAGAGAGAGAGAGAGAGAGAGAGAGAGAAAACCCTAGAAACCAAGCTCATAATTTTTTATTTTCTTTACCCTTTTATTTCTCACACATTCCATGTTCCCTCTCCAATTTTTTTCTAGTGTGAATTAAAGATCTCAGTGGAGACAGAATTTAAAGCATTCCCATAACTTTCTGCTTAATTTCTAACCCCCTTTCTTAAATAAAATTCATCTCTTATGAGTTCATTTCCACTTGGAAAAGCTCCAGTTGGAAAGATTCTGTTTCGTATTACAAAAAATGAAAGGATTATGAATGAGGAACAGCTACTCCTTCTTCAGATTTTTTTACTCAACTTCACTGAATACTCTTCTATGACTAAATGCCTCCTTCTTTCCATCCCAGCCTTGTACAGATGAAAGAATGTCAGAGGCTAAGATGGCATAAGTTGCCAGGTCATAGACCTAATCAAGGCAGAGCCACAACAATAACCCAGCTTCCTGACTCAGACCAGCTTTCTTCATCATATCCAGTTTCAATGCCTTCCATAAGTCTTACTTCTTGGCCTTGGAGCTGGAACACTGAAGATAACAGTCCTGAGTTTGTAGGCTCACTCTGGGAATGGAGGGCAGGGAAGGGAAGTGGGTAAGACAAAGGAAGAGCAGTTACATGTTCCCTCTGGAAACTTGACTCAGTGGCTTGACGTCATGCAATTATTTACCATGGAGAAATTTTTTCAGTCACCAGTATGCACATCTAGTAATATAATGCATCACAATATCTGGGAAGCTGATCTCTCAGTAAGAAAGTGATTTGTGTAGGGTGCCTGGGTGGTTTGGTCAGTTAAAGTGACCAACTCTTGATTTCAGCTCAGGTCATGATCTCACAAACTGTGAGATGGAGCCCCGCATCTGGCTCTGCACTGTCAGCATAGAGCCTTCTTGGGATTCCCTCCCTCCCATTATCTCTGCCCCTCCCCTGCTCATGCCTGTTCTCTTTCTCTCTCTCTAAAAATAAATAAACATTAAGAAAAAGAAAGTGATTGTGGATTTGGAATGAAGTAAGAAAACATAGATGGCCTTGACACAGACTCCTTCTCTGTCTTTTCATACTTTCCCTTTTCCTACCCTAAAAGTTCCAGAAAAGGACCAGAATTCAGAGTAAATTTACCCCAAAATAAATCTAAACCCATGTATTACCTCTTTCAAGACTATTTGCCTTTTTTAATTTTGTAAATAAACTATTTTAGAATAGATTTAGATTTACAGAAAGTTTTGAAGGTACTTATATTAGTTAATATTCTCCAGATAAACAGAACCAATAAGATAGATGATAGATAGGTAGATAGATGAAAGAAAGAAAGAAAGAAAGAAAGAAAGAAAGAAAGAAAGAAAGAAAGAAAAAGAAAGGAAGGAAGAATGAAAGAAATGGGCAATCTGTTTTACTGGTAGCCCACCACTGATTTAAATGTTAATCTCATCCAAAACACCCTCACAGAAACATCTAGAATAATGTTTGACCAAACATCTTGCACCCCATAGCCCAACCAAGTCCCCAAATGTGAATATCTTATATTAGTAAGGTATATTTACTATAATTGATAAGCCAATCAATTATTAACATTATTATTAACCAGACTTTACTCCATAGTTTATTCACATGCTCTTAGCTTTTATCCAATGTCCTTTTCTGTTCCAAGGTTCCATGCAAGATGCTACATTACATTTGGTAATCATAACTTCCTTTGCATCTCTTGGCTTTGACAGTTTCTCAGGCTTTCCTTATTTTTGATGATCTTGCAAGCACCCTCTTCTTTCCTAACTCCTCTTCCATTTTCTTTTGTTACATCTGCCTTACCCCCACAAATTCAGCCTCATGAAATCTTTCCAATTCTATGAGGCTTATCTCAAATTCAATGTCTTCATGAAATCTTGAATAGAAATTGAATTCTTCCTGCTCTGAATTATCACATAATCTTGTCTGTGTCTGTTTCTCACTTAATACTCTGCATCATAATAAAGTTATTTGTGTTTGCCATGTTGACAGTTTACATGAAGCCAACCCAAAACTTACTAGGAACAATGACAACACTTTGGTATCCTGCCATGTGAGCACATCCTTTCCATCAATGTGGGTTGTTTGCCCTATAGGGACTTAAGAGACTCAGAAGTGACTTTGGACCTGGGTAAAGTGTGAAGACCAAGTCCATGTGAGCAGTTCAGCTTTTATTCTATTGTTGTTTCTTTAATCCCTGTCCTCTAGCATGTTTTCTTTCATTAGGGAGTGAAAGGAGCTCTGACTTTTTGGCCTTTACCACTTCTTTCTGACCAATATCCTGCATGACTGTTCCTTCTAATAGGTGTTGTTGGGTTTGCTTTGCTGCCTCCCACGGTTCCCTCCCTTTCCCCACATTAACCTGAATTTTCTGGGTAATGGCGCAGTCACCAGCAGCCTTAAAGCTCTCCAGCCTGTCTGCCTCACTCCGCTCACCCTGCCAGGTTCCCAGTGGGACTTCGGCGGAATTAGCCACATAGAAGCTCAGAAGTGAGGCTGTTTCCACACAAACAAAACCGAAAAAGGAGAACTGGTTCAGTTAGACAGACCAGGTCCTCAATCTTTATGTCTAATAAAAGACCACAATTAAGTGGGCCACAATTGTAGCTTGCTTGCCAGAAATGCCCAAACCTGTTGGACACCTGAAGAGTTCTTATATCTATACATAAAGCCATTAGTATAAACTCAGTTGGTTAATACTTTGCTTATACCACATGCCAAGGTTATACAGATACTTCAAAAAAAAAAACTTCAGATGAAAATCTGGGGGTGAATGTAGAGATGGCTCTAAATGAGCTGCATGTTAAGTGGAAAAGAGGAAGTTCTGAAAGCTACCTCCCACTATAATTAATCTAGAGATATGAGGTGAGCACTTAAAGAAAGATTGAGAGGTGGCCATAGAATGATCAGCTAGGTTCAAAAAAAAAAAAAAAAGTGCTATGTGATTCCTGTGCACAGAGCTGAAGCTACACAAGGCAAAGGCTGGCCCTAATAATCATCACAAAGTTTGGTCTTAAGGTTAAGCTCTACTTGGGAGAGTATTAGCCAGAGCATCTGCAACTAGTGTGGTTCAATTTGTGGGTACAAATAGTCAGCAAGGATATGTCCCAAGTGTCAAGCCTAAGATAGAAATATGAGGCCAAAAACTAAGAAACAAGCCTTCAGCCAAAAGAAAAAAGTGAACCTTGATCCATACCTTGTACCATAAACAAAAATTAACTCAAAAAAGATCATAGACCTACATGTAAAGCCTAAAACTGTAAAACTTCTAGAAGAAAATATAGGACAAAATATTTGTGACCTTGAGTTAGGAAAAAAAAAAATTAGACATGACACCAAATGTATAATCCATAAAAGAACAAATTGATATATTGGCATTCATTAAAGGTAAAAATGTCTGCTCATCAAAAGGTACTGCTTAGACAGAAAAGACAAATCACAGCTTGGATGAAAATCTTTGCAAAGCATATATCTAATAGAAGATGTATATCCAGAATATATAAAAAAATCTCAAAACTCAACAAGAAGAAAACAGCCCACTTAAAAAATGGGCAAAAGATTTGAACAGACACTTTATCAAAGAAAATACATAGGTGGCAAATTAGCGCATGAAAAAATGCTTACATAATTACTTATTAGGGACATACAAATTAAAGCCACAATGAGATCCTACTATTAGAATGGCTAAAATTAAAAAGATTGACTGTATCAAGTATTGGTGAGAGTATAGAGGCACTGGAACGCTTACCCACTATTGGTGGAGATGTAAAATGACACAACCACTTTCAAAAACATTTTGGCAATTTCTTAAAAAGTTAGATTTACCATGAGGTCCAGTCATTCCAATCCTAGGCATTATCCCAAGAGAAAATGAAATATATATCTATACAAAGATTTATATAAGGATATTCATAGAACATTATTTTTAATAGCCAAACACTGGAAACGATCCAAATTTCCATCAACAAGGAAAGCGATCAAACAAATTGCTGTGTGCTCATACCCTGCAATACAATTCAGCGATAAAAAGAAATCCACCATTGGTAAAAGCACCAACATGAATGTATCACAACATAATTAGGCCAAAAAGTCAGACAAAACAGAATACATTCTGCATGATTCCATTTATATCCATTCTATCTAGAAGACACTTCAGAAGCACTGCTGAACAGACCATATGATCGCTAAGTTTCCCTTCATGACCCTTCTTTCAAGAATATTGATTGGCACTGTAGACCCAAAATAGACCTGGGTCTCCTAACACTTACAGCCTACAGAGGAAGATAAGTAAATGACTGGATGGATCATCACAAACTGGCGAAGCTACAAAGAATTGTCACCTGGTGTCAGTTGGTCACCTCCTCAGGAGCTTCCCAGGTGTGATCTGAAGCTGGCACCCATTCTCGGAGGGCGAAGAATGAGAGACCAAAGAAAGAGGCAGGTACTCCAGACTGGTAGGTGGCAAGTTTCATAAACAAAGAAACTTACCTACATGCTTATCTTGGGTGGCTGCAAGATGAGTAGATCTCCACACTCACCTGCCAGAATCTTAAAAGTTTACATAGAGGTTTTAACCAGGTTCAATCACATATACCATCCAGATGACCTCAACACCACATCACTATCTCAAAGCTGTGTCCTTGGGGGCTAAGCTTCTGGAAGTGCAGAAGGCAAGCTGAGTGCACATTCCAAGGACAGTGGAGGGAGTGAAGAGCCTCTGATTGTTTGGGGTCCAGCTGGTAGGTCCATGGGCAGTCACTTCTCTGAATGACCTCCCCGGCACCCCACCCCATGACCTGGCCTTACAATCTCATATGCCCACCCCTTCACAATGTGCCCTGAGAAAATAGCAAGGGGATATATTAACATAGAAGTGACTTCTTTGTAGCTGGCTGCAGTGGAGGCAGATGCCACAGCAAAAGTACAAGTACGTAAAGAAAAAATAAAGATTAAGACAATGATTCCCAAAATCAGTGACAATTTTCTCCACCAAAAGGCCCATGATCCGGACCACTGATTTATTAAGTCCCTGAGGCAAGAGATCAGGATGACTTAGGGTGTTCACGTGTGCCCTCATGTGACTTACTAAAGAAGATACATTAGCACACTCATCAGGTATAAACACAAAACATTCAGTTTAGGTAATGGCACAGATGTCTCCTTGCAAGGCAGTAATGATGTCCAGGCCATTCTATTTTGGAGGACAGCTTTTCTCATTAGAAACATTCTAGCATTCAGCAAGGATAGGCATTGTTGGCTATCATTCAAGGCTTGCAGAGGGCTTCTATGTGTGCTATAACATCCTCCAGTTCAATGGAAGGAAAAGAGACAAAAGCCAAATAATCCTACCAGCGGAAAACAGAACATACCCACCTGGCCTTGAGGAGAGGGAGATTGGCTGTTTTAGGAACTTGACATGGTTGTAACATATCATACATGTTATCTGGAAAAGGCTGCACTGTCAGGTATAAGAAGAGGGATTGGGAGAAAGATATGCCATACCAGGACCCTCACTTTCTCCCCTCTTCCAATGATTCATGTTTCATTTCAGATACAGGATGTATCACCAGGTTCATCTTGCAGTAAGGACAAGATCCCAGGGGCGACTGAATAGTTGCACTGCACCCAGGGGTGTGAAGTAACTCACTCATCCAGGGAGATGTCCCATTGCAAATTCTGATAGATAACTCCCTTTCCAGTTGGTGATGGACTTGGTGTTCTCAGCAGCATAGTACACTGACCCACAGTGATAGTTGGAACAATGGCTGTTTCCTGCGACTTCCATACCTATATGGTATTAGGTGTCTAGTATATGGGGGCACAGACCCTACTGGTCGACCAGTCAAATGTACTAAAGCCTGGGACATTACTGTAGTTCACCCAGCCAAGGCAGTTTTACCTGTTAGTAATTTAATCTGCTGCTTTAATATTTCACTTTTTCTTTCTACCAATCCTGTTACTCACAGGTTATAGAGGAGATAGAACCTGTATTCAATGTCAGGTTCTTTTGTCCAGTTTCATACATTATGACCTTTGAAATGTGTCCCCCCATCACTGTCTCGTTTGTAAGGGTATCTATACAAGGTACTCAGCTTCTCTAATCCCCTAATGGTTGCAGCCTAGTTTGCACAATGACAGAGGAAAACAGGTTAGTCCATACCCAGTGTCTACACAAACCAGGGCATATTTAGAACCCTCACCTGGAGAGAAAGGGCCAACACAATCAATTTACTAATCACTCACTGGGTAGGAACTCTGGTGGATGGCCCCAGACTCCTTTGGCAGTTACCTTGGGTGTTATTTAGAAAACACAGGGCATGCTATTATTGCTTAACCAAGTCACTGTGCTCACTGTGCTTCAAGAGCAATCTGGCATCCTTGGCAACCCCCCATCCCATCTGGGCTAAATGGTAGCTACTCTTTCTGTGCACCCAATCTGCTGTATCTACTGAAGGATAAGTTGCTAAGGCTTATACCTAAACTATAGCATCAGCTTTGGGAATTCCAGGCGGTGTCAATGTCTCTTGAGCCAAGACAAGAAAAACAATGGAGACTGCCTCAGGTTCTTACAGGTAGACCCAAATGTCTTTCCATGTATCCTGATCCTTCAGGAGCTTGTTGATGACCATCCACCCATTGGCTTGCCATTATCTGAGCCACAGAATTAATACCTTGGCTCACATGACATCCCAGCTGTCAGTGCAAAGGGTTAATGGCCAGGACTCATGTGATGACCAGCCAACTAAACTCCACTCTGAGTCCAGCCCATTGGCTGCCAAAGTTTATCCCTTCCTCTGAGGTCCCACACGGAGAAGCACTTTGTACACTGCAGGAACTGTTAGGTTTCTGCTCCCTTCCAGAGCTGGGGCCAAAATCCTGGGGACACTCTCTCCTTCTGCTGTCTCTGCCACAGTGCCTGACCCATACTTTCCTGAGTCACAGCCACATCTAACTCAAATAGTAGCCCTGCTTAGGAGATATCCAGAGCTTTAATCTGTTTCATTAGTATTTTTTCCTTCTCAAAGGCAGCTTACTGCTCTGATTGTCAGTCCCACATATTCCCTTTGCTTACTAGACAGCATAAGGGGTAGAGGCACTGTGCCAAGTGGGGAATAAAAGGCTTCCCAAACCCCCAAATCCCTATAAAGTCTTTCACCACCTTCATGTTCTTAGGAGCTGGATAGGCTTGCACCTTATCAATCACAGCTTCTGAGACAATTAGCTTCTTACCCTACCAGACAACTTCTGAAACCTTACAGTAGTGACTGGGCCTTGAATTTTCTGTGGTTTTAACTGTCCATCCTTCCCTTGCAAATGTTCAAGCAAACTCTGCAGAGTGTCCTGCAGCAAAGTCAAGTATTCACCTGTTAACATTACATCATCAATGTAATGGGCCCATTTCACTAGTGTGGGGGAAAATCAGGACAGGTCACATGCTACCATCCTATGACAGATGGTGGGGCTGTGCAGGTAGCTTTGGGAAAGCACTTGAAAGGTCCATTATTCTCTCCAAAAGGAAGACAGATTGTTCTTGAGACTCAGTGACCAGGGGTATCCTGAAAAAATCTTTTGCTAAAGCCAGCACAGCACAGGATACTCTTAGTATCATGGCCAAGGTATTAAGATGGTGGCAATGTTGGGCACAGCTGCATGGATGGGGCCCCACCCTGTTCAATTCTCAGTTCCACTGTCATCCACCACTGGCCATCTAGCTTTATACCCAGCCATACTGATTGTTGAAACTACCAGGGGTAGGGCGTACAATACCCATCTGGTATAGTTCTTGAATAGTTTCTCCTATCCCCTTATGCCCCTTGGCCATTTATATAGTTTGACAATTACCATTCTTCACTCAGTGGCAGGTTTACAGACTCCCTGTTGGCACTTATCTTCTTCATTGGTTTGATTATTCTAACCCAGAGGCAGACTTCACCAATAAGAGGTTTGTAGAATTTTGCCTTATGGGATATCAATGTCTAATATGTTCTCTGGTATTGGAGAATTAAAAACCTCATATTCTTGGGACCCCTGGGTAGCTCAGTTGGTTGAGCTTCTGACCCTTGATTTCAGCTCAGGTCATGATCCCAGGGTCACGGGAATCGAGCTCCACATCAGGCTCCATGCTAAGCATAGAGCCTGCTTCAGATTTTCTCTCCCTTTCCATCTGCCCCTCTCCCCTGCTTGTGCTCTCATTCTGTCTCTAAAGTAAAAAAAAATAAATTAAAAAAAACTCATGTTCTTGGAGTTGGGAAGAGAAGGCCCAATTTGCATTGTCATAAGACCTTCCTGAACATAACTGTTTGCTCTCCATAACCATTGATGGTGTTGAGGAGGCCAGAAAATTTAAAAGTATCACCATGTATTAGAATACATTCAACTCCAGTATCCACCAGAGCCATCACCCCTTGTTTATTTCTGGAGGACCAATGAATAGTGAGCCTGCCATGAGACTTCTGATCACTCCCAATGGCCCTCACCTGGAGGTGCTCTTGGCCTGCATCCTGTCTCTGGGACATGGGAGGCACCCAGACTAACAGGACTGTGTCCTTGAGGCCTCTGCTGTATCAGATGGGGTACCAGGGATGCTAGGAGCATATGGGGCAGATCTGAACTGTTGCTCAAGTTTTAAGGCTTTCCACAGCTTGACCAACATAATGTTAGCTTGTCAGTCTATTTCTTCAGGTGGGGTCCCACAGTAATGAAGTCAAACCACATCTGCTTTCAAGTTACTTTTCTGCATACTTTATAGCCAACTGGATTAGTCTTTTGGCTTCCCAAGCTCCCTCTCAATCACAAGCCTTTTGAACATCCCATACCCCAGATTTGCCAGCTTTATGCAGATCTGCAATGGATTCTCCACCATCATAAATATCTTGTATCACAATTGGGCTTAGCATAGATATCAACATCCCATATCATGTGCTGGGGCAGATTGGATAATATTAGCTCTGATTCCTGTAGTGAATGTGGCCCAATCAGGGCCTTGAAAGACAGGGGCACAGATTTCCTGTCTCATTCCCAACTCCCTAAGAATTTGTTGTACACCCTCTATAGATTTCCAGGGTCACATATGCCCAGGGAGTTCCCCTTCATTGTGCCAAAACTCTTTGTAAGGTAGAATGGTCCAATTTATGAGGGAGTGAGTACCATGAAGCCCCTAAGTACCATGCAGATGCTGCCAAAGGCAGGTTGTGAGGTGATGTTGCTCATCTTCTCTGTCCCCTGGTAAGAGAAAAGCCATCACTTCCTGGATTTCATAGCCACAAGCCTGGATACTCTCCTTGGCCTTTTGCTGGAACTTGGCAGCTATATCAATAAGTTCAGTGGGAGTATATTCTCTCATCAGGTACATTTCGTCAAGTGGAAGCTGCCCCACTGGCTAGGGTTGCTGTTGCTGCGTTTTTAATTTCTTTTGTATCAGGGGTCAGTGACCATGGGATGTTTCATCCATTTCATGGTCCATCACCTTAACATCCTCCTCTTTGCTCTCATCACTTTCCCAAGGATTCTATGCACAGTTTCTCTCTCTCTCTCTCTCTCTCTCTCTCTCACACACACACACACACACACACAAATTAAAGCAGGCAGTATTTCCAGGATGCCGGCCCACCCATTTATTCACATAGGGGTCCACAAGAATCCAACCTAAGGACCACCTTTCTCAACACAGAGGTCGTGGCCAAGTTGGGATTTCCCCTGCAAATACCTCTTTCCTGAAACCCATTTCTTTGATACCCTGGATGGATCACCAACTATTGGTTCACAGTCTCCATTGTGTGAAAACAGAATGGGCCAAAATCTTTGGGATGCAGCAAAAGCTGTTCTAAGAGGGATGTTCATAGCAATACAGGTCTATCTCAAGAAGCAAGAAAAATCTCAAATAACTAACAGAAACTTACACCTAAAGGAGCTAGAAAAAGAAGAACAAGCAAAACCCCAAACCAGTAGAAAGAAGGAAATAATAAATATTAAAGCAGAAATAAACAAAATAGAAACAAACAACAACAACAACAACACCAAAACAATAGAACAGATCAATGAAACAAGGAGGTGGTTCTTTGCAAAGATTAACAAAATTGATAAACCTTCAGCCAGACTCATCAGGAGAGAGAGAGAGAGAGAGGACTTAAGTACACAAAATCATAACTAAAAGAGGAGAAATAGCAATGAACACCACAGAAATACAAAGGTTTACAAGAGAATATTATGGAAAATTATATGCCAAAAAAACAGGACGACCTAGAAGAAATGGATAAATTTCTAGAAACATAACCTCACAATACTGAATCAGGAAGAAATAGAAAATTTGAGCACCAATTACCAGCAATGAAATTGAATCAGTCATTGAAAAACTCCCAAAACACAAAAGTACAGGACCAGATGGCTTCACAGGTGAATTCTACTGAACACTTTAAAAAAGAGTTAATATTTATTCTTCAAAAACTATTAAAAAAAGAGAAGAGGAAGGAAAGCTTCCAAATTTATTATATGAGGCCAGCATTACCCTGATATTAAAACCATATAAAGACACTGAAAAAAGAACTACAGGCCAATATCTCTGATGAACATAGATGCAAAACTCCCCAACAAAATATTAGCAAACCAAATCCAACAATACATTTAAAAACTCATTCATCAGAATAAAGTGTGATTTATACCTGGGTTGCAAGGGTGATTCTGTATTCACAAATTAATCAGTGTGATACATCACATCAACAAGAGAAAGGATAAAAACTATATGATCCTTTCAAAAGATGTAGAAAAAAGCATTTGACAATATACAACATCCATTAATGATAAAAACTCGCAACAAAGTAGGTTTAAAGGGAACATACATCAACATAATAAAGACATCTATGAAAAACCCACAGCTAACATCATACTCACTGGGGAAAAACTGAGAGGCTTTCCCCTAAGATCAGGAACAAAGCAAGGATGTCGCCTCTCACCACTTTTATTCAACATAGTACTAGATGTCCTAGCTACAGCAATCAGACAAGAAAAATAAATAAAAGTCATCCAACTTGGTAAGGAAGAAGTAAAACTTTCACTATTTACAGATGACATGATATTTTAGAAACCCCTACAGACTCCACCAAAACTACTATAACTGCTAAATGAATCAAGAAAGGTTTCAGGATACAAAATCAATACACAGAAATCTGTTGCATTTATATACATTAATAATGAAGTAGCAGAAAGAGAAATGAAGAAAACAATCCTATTTACAATTGCACCAAAAATAATAAAATACCTAGGAATTAACTTAACTAAGGAGGTGACAGACCTGTAACCTGAAACTATAAAAACACTGATGAAAAAAATTGAAGACAACACAAATGGAAACATATTCCCTGCTCATGGATTGGAAGAACAAATACTGTTAAAACTGTCCACACTACCCAAAGCAGGATATAGATTTTTATGCAGTCCCTATCAAAATACCAAGAGTATTTTTCACAGAACTAGAACAAACCATCTTAAGATCTGTCCAGAACCACAAAAGATCCCAAATAGCCAAAGAAACCTTGGAAAAGAACAAATCTGGAGGTATTACAATCCTAGATTTCAAGATATACTACAAAGCTGTAGTGATCAAAACAGCATGGTACTGGCACAAAAAAAGCCACATAGATCAGTGAAATAAATAGAGACCTCAGAAAAAAAAAAGCCACAATGATATGGCCAATTGATCTTCAACAAAGAAGTTAAGAACATGCAATGAGTAAAAGACAGTCTCTTCAACAAATGGTGCTGGGAAAACTAGACAGCTACCTGAAAAAAAGAAATGAAACCATAACACTTTCTTAGACCAAGTATGAAAATAAGCTCAAAATGGATTAAGGACCTAAATGTGAGACCTGAAACCATAAAACTCCTAGAAGAGACCACAGGCAGTAATTTCTCTGACACTGACCATAAAAAACACTTTTCTAGATATGTATCCTGAGGCAAAGAAAACAAAAGCAAAAATAAACTATTGGGACTTCATCAAAATAAAAAGTTTCTGCACAGCAAAGAAAACAATCAACAAAACTAAAAGATAATCTATGGAATGGGAGAAGATATTTGCAAATGACATATCCAATAAAGGCTTAGTATCCAAAATATATGAAGAATGTCTAAAACTCAACACCAAAAGAAACAAATAATCCAATTTAAAATGGGCAAAAGACATGACTGAATATTTCTCCAAAGAAGACCTACAGACGGCCAACAGACACATGAAAAAAAAATGCTCAATATCATTCAGGGTATCAGAGAAATGCAAATAAAAATTATAGTGAGGTATCACTTCACACCTGTCAGAATGGCTAAGATCAAAAACACAAGAAACAACAAGTGTTGGTGAGGATGTGAAGAAAAAGGAAACTTCATGTTCTGTTGGTGAGAATACAGCCACTGTGGAAAACAGTATACCAACTCCTCAAAAAATTAAAAATAGAATTACCATATGATCCAGTAATTCCACTACTGGATATTTACCCAAAGAATACGTAAACACTTATTTATTTATTTATTTATTTATTTATTTATTTTTCTTAAATATGATATTTATTGTCAAATTGGTTTCCATACAACACCCAGTGCTCATCCCAACAGGTGCCCTCCTCAATACCCATCACCCCCCACCCCCCATCAGCCCTCACTTTGTTCTCAGTTTTTAAGAGTCTCTTGTGCTTTGGCTCTCTCCCACTCTAACCTCTTTTTTTTTTTCTATTTTCCTTCCCCTCCCCCACGGGTTCCTGTTAAGTTTCTCAGGATCCACATAAGAGTGAACACATATGGTATCTGTCTTTCTCTGTATGGCTTATTTCACTTAGCATCACATTCTCCAGTTCCATCCACGTTGCTACAAAGGGCCAGATTTCATTCTTTCTCATTGCCACGTAGTACTCCATTGTGTATATAAACCACAATTTCTTTTTTTTTTTTTTTTTTTTTAATTTTTTTTTCAATGTTTTTTATTTATTTTTGGGACAGAGAGAGACAGAGCATGAAAGGGGGAGGGGCAGAGAGAGAGGGAGACACAGAATCGGAAACAGGCTCCAGGCTCTGAGCCATCAGCCCAGAGCCCGACGCGGGGCTCGAACTCACGGACCGCGAGATCGTGACCTGGCTGAAGTCGGAGGCTTAACCGACTGCGCCACCCAGGCGCCCCTAAACCACAATTTCTTTATCCATTCATCAGTTGATGGACATTTAGGCTCTTTCCATAATTTGGCTATTGTTGAAAGTGCTGCTATAAACATTGGGGTACAAGTGCCCCTATGCATCAGCACTCCTGTATCCCTTGGGTAAATTCCTAGCAGTGCTACTGCTGGGTCATAGGGTAGGTCTATTTTTAATTTCCTGAGGAACCTCCACACTGTTTTCCAGAGTGGCTGCACCAATTTGCATTCCCACCAACAGTGCAAGAGGGTTCCATTTCTCCACATCCTCTCCAGCATCTATAGTCTCCTGATTTCTTCATTTTGGCCACTAACTGGCATGAGGTGATATCTGAGGGTGGTTTTGATTTGTATTTCCCTAATGAAGAGCGACGTTGAGCATCTTTTCATGTGCCTGTTGGCCATCTGGATGTCTTCTTTAGAGAAGTGTCTATTCATGTTTTCTGCCCATTTCTTCACTGGATTATTTATTTTTCGGGTGTGGAGTTTGGTGAGCTCTTTATAGATTTTGGATACTAGCCCTTTGTCTGATAAAAAGATATATGCACCCCTATGTTTATGCAGCATTGTTTACAAAACCCATATTGTGGAAGCAGACCAAGTGTCTACTTTTCTATCATTGATAGATGAATGGATAAAGAAAATGTAATATATATACACAATAGAATATTATTTAGCCATAAAAAGGAATGATATCTTGCCATTTGCAACATGGATGGAGCTGAAGAGTATAATGCTAAGTGAAATAAGTCAGAGAAGTCAAATGTCATATGATGTCACTCACATGTGGAATTTAAGAAACAAAACAAATGAGCAGGGGTGCCTGGGTGGCTCAGTCAGTTAAGTGGCGGACTCTTGGTTTCAGTTCCGGTCATGATCTCACAGTTTGTGAGTTCAGGCTCTACACTGGGCTCCACACTGACAGCATGGGGCCTGCTTGGGATTCTCTCTCCCTCTCCCTCTCTCTGTGCTCTTTCCCTGATTGCATTCTCTCTCTCTCTCTCTCTCTCTCTCTCTCTCTCTCTCTCTCAATAAATAAATAAATAAACAAACTTTTAAAAAACAAGCAAAGAAAAAAAGAGACAAACCAAAAACACAGACTTTCAACTCTAGAGGAACAAATTGATGGCTACCAGAAGGGAAGTGGGTGAAATAGGTGGAAGGGATTAATCAAGATGAGCACTAAGTAATATATAGAATTATTGAATCACTGTATTGTACACCTGAAACTAATATAGGACTGTTTTTTAACTACACTTGAATTAAAATTTTTAAACAAAGTACAAAAAAAAAAAGAAACAAAGAAAGAAAGAAAGCTCACCAATAAGAAAATAATCAAAGGCAGACCAAACACCCTAACAGCTCACCAAAGATACAGATGGCAAATAGCATATGTAAAGATGCTCAGCATTATATATCAGTAGGGGATTTCAAATTAAAACAACAATGAGATACCACTACCCATCTATTAGAATGGCCAAAATCCAACACACTGATGAGGGTGTGGAGCAACAAGAATTCTCATTCGTTGCTACTGGGAATGAAAAATGGTACAGCCAGTTCAGAAGACAGTTGGGCAGTTTCTTACAAAGCTAAATATACTCTTACCACACCATCCAGCAATCATGTTCCTTGGTATTTACTCAAAGAAGTTGAAAATTCACATCTACACAAACGCCTGCATACAAATCTTTAGAGCAGCTTTATTCATCTTTGCCAAAACTTGAAGCAACCAAGATGGTCATCCTTCAATCGGTGAATGGATAAATAAACTGGTACATGCAGACCGTGAAATATTTTTCAGCACTTCAAAAAAATGAGCTATCAAGCCATGAACAGACATGGAGGAACCTTAAATGCATATTACTGAGTGAAAGAAGCCAATCTGAAAAGGCTACATCCCATATGATTCCAACTATATGACAATCTGGAAAAGGCAAAATTGCAGAGATAGTAAAAGGACCAATGATTGTCCTTGTTAGTGGGGAGGGAGGGATGGATAGAGAACAGATTTTCAAGAGAGTGAAACTGTTCCGTATGATACTATAATGGTATATCCGTATTATTATACATTTACCAAAACACATGGAATATGCAACACCAAGAGTGGACCCAAATTTAAAGCATAGGCTTTGGGATTATGATGGGCTATTGTAAGGTCATTGATTATAAATGTACCATTCCAGTGGGAGATGTCCATAAGGAGGATGTGATCAATGAAGATATAGGTAGATTCACCTGTGCGGGAGCGGGAAGTTGATGAAATGTTCATATGTGAAATGGCAAGAATTCTTTTTATAATAGGGTATTATAGATAGGTTCTCCAGCCTTCAATATTTAATAGAAAAAAACCACCCATGAGGGGTCTGAAAACAGCCATATCTGCATTCTAGGGCCATGAGAATGAAGTTCCAAACTAAATATAATCTAAATCACTATCCTGACTCAAGACTTTGTCTTTTCCAGGTAGTAAGTGAGGCAAAAGTGCAGGCCTCAAGAGTATTATTTTGTAAAATAGGGCATTTATGGCTTCAGTAATTGGAAGTTATTGAAGGCTTGTGAAAAGGAAATAAAGGTGTTTAAGTGGTTTAAGTGGGGAGTGGGGTTGGCATGCACACGTGTGTATGTAGGTATTTCAACAAATAAATCTAGCCTTTGCTGGCAAAAAAAAAAAAAAATTATTTTAATTACCAGACATTACAGAGCTATCATTTTTACAGCTGCCATTTAAGAACAGAGGAGTCACATTCCCTTGATGGCCTGCGAGATACTGAGGGGGAGGGCTTACTCTTTTAGATCATAAGAGGACCTTTTGATTCATTCTCACCCTCCTCGGGCAGTCTTTAAACTCTACTGTTTTCCAAGGCTCACTGACTCTCACTGATACACATTCACATGCACATATAATCCAAAGATTAGGCACCTTTCTGCATAAATGTGTAGATGCTATTTAATAAATCGCTTACTTCCTTTTCCCCAGTCCCCAATCACCTACTATAATTATTTCTTAATGGGCCAACTTTCCACTTTACCATCTGCCTACTGAATATATGTTTGAGGAAACCCATTTGCTCACTGAATTATTTTCATCCTCTTAGATTACAGCATTTCTTCTTCTTCTAATTGCCCTAGTAAGTGTTCCTGATCTTTATGTCACTTCTGATCTGTTTCCTATTCCTGGACTTCGGACTCATGTCTCATTGGGGTGATTTTCATATTTTGAAATGCCATGCAAGAATTTTTAGTCAATGTAAGAAAATACAATATATCATAAGGTTGTACTCTAAAAAGGTGATAGACTGAGCTCTTTCCAGTAGATGTCTTTTCTTCTTTCTGAAAACATAGATTCTGAATTTTGAGTGAACATGGAGTAAATAGGAAAATTGTTAAAAAATGGCAATTCCTAGGTCCCATCCACAGAACCCATAATATATATCTGTATATAAGAGGAATCTGCTTTTTAACAAGTATTCCAGGAGATTCTAATACCAGTTAATGGGCCACTCTCAGAGAAAGTCTTCAAAATAAATAAAAACAGTTGGCTGGCATTGCAGGAATTGTAAGTTTCTACTTCAGAAAATTAGAAATAAGAGTTAAAAGAGCTTCAAGATTGGTATGCTCCATAATTCCAGAATGTCTTCAAGGACCTAGCTTTCTTCCATCTTTCAACTCTGCCATGTGTGGTCTGCTGGCTTTCTCCTGAGCTGGTTCCCCTCATAGTTGCCAGATGGCTGCCCAGTGCCAGATATCACATCTCACATCCAGAAATCACAACTCCAGAAGAAGCCATGTTTCCCTTTTGCTTCTTCTAAAAAGAATCCTTCTCCAGAAGTATATATAGGAGATCAGTAGACCTACCCTCACATAATTCACTGGCCTGCAGTGGGTCTCACATCATCTCTAAGCCAACAGATGGCATGAGAAACAGAACCACTCATTGCCTCAGACTGGTCAGGAGCTATGTCACATAAGGGAAGCAGGGAATAAGTAAATCAAATGGAAAAAAAAGTCAGAAAGTCCTTAAGGAAGTAGTCCTCAATGATCATGGAATATTCTAGTTATTTTCCACAATGTATTTTTCATATAATTCCTCCAGAGTAGACCACTGAAATTTCAATGATAGAAGTCACTGTCAAGATACAATGACAACAAGAAAAGACCATCTAACCTTTGGATTAGGGTATTACCACTCTCCAAAGAGCTCTTGCTGCTCCTACTAAATCCTAGAAGGCCCTCCAAAGTGAAAATTAGCTGCAGCAGATACTTGAGACACAGTGCTGAGTAATCATGTTCACCTGGTATAAAGTCATGGTCACCATGTTAAATGTAATCCACAACACTCCTTCCTTATGGTACAATCTCCAAGCAGAAGAGCAAAGAGGAGATAGGAGCAAAAAGGAGATAGCTGACCGCCAGTTTTCACTAAAACAAACAAACAAAAAAATAACAAGTACACCCCCAATGTCTCAGGAACAGTAAACACTGTAGCTAATTGTTTGATTTTAAGAAAGTGAAGGAAATGCAAGCACACCCAATGGGCAGTGTCAGGGGTGGGTGGCCTCCTGGACATCACCCCCTCACCCACCTGCACTCAGGGGAGCAGCCCAAGACCACAGCTGAAGAGGATAGATGAGTAGGTTTCCCAGCATGGGACATCCACCTGTGAGATCTTTGGTCTGATGCATTCCACCAGTGACTCCAAGCATCCGCTGAGGAATTGAATCAAGTAGAGCAGGTCAAAGTTCAGGTGAGGGACCCTGGAGCACAGTGGCCATGACCTTCATTCCCACCATTCTTTACTGCAGCATGGCCACTTTTTGGCCTGTCCATCAAGGTCAGCTTCTGTGTTCCCTTCCTCAGCATTTCAAGGTGGACCCATGCCTGGGAGTACACAGTGTCCGGGCAGCCCTGGAGACCACCTCTGCCTGAGATTGTGGAGCAGTGGCTGACAGCGGGCTCCCGAGCCTGGCTTTGGTCCCCAGCCCACAAACCCCTGGCCTGGCCCCAGCTGCACCCAATGCCCCCTGGCCCTGTTTTCTTGAGTCACTGACAATGAGAAACTAACATTTTACACTTTGTAATCAACCTTTAATGTAAATTCAAACAGAAAAGGAAGCAGAAATGTCCTTAATCTTTGAATGTTTAAACAAGCCCGTGAAAAAAAGAAATTTACTAACCAAATTTCTCACAAATGGAACCTTTGGTGTCATAAAAACAAAGATGAATGCTATACATAGTTTAAAATAAACCAAATGGCAAATTAAATAATTTCACACCAAAATTCATAAATGATCACTTGGGCTAGTCAAGAATACAGACGTATAGATTTCATTTGATTGAGCTCCACAGAAAATTGATTTTGCTTCTCCAAATTAAAGGTTTGCAGCAGCCCTACTTTACGCAAGTCTATAGGCACCATTTTTCCAACAGCTTTGACTCCGTGTCTCTGTCACATTTTGGTAATCCTTGCAATATTTCACACTTTTTCATTATTATTACAGTAAAACCTTGGTCTGCGAGCATGATTTGTTCTGGAAAAATGCTTGTAACCCAAAGCACTTGCATATCAAAGTGAATTTCAAGAATCATTGGCTCAGTTGTGATCATGTGACATTCGGTGCCATCTACTACTCTTATCACAAGAGCTCATTGACCGAATGAAAATTGATTGGAAGTGTTTGCTTGTCTTGAGGAATACTCACAAAACAAGTTACTCACAGTCCAAGGTTTTACTGTATATTTGTTATGGTGATCTGTGGTCAGTGATTACAACTCACTGAAATCTTAGAGCTCAGCATTTTTTGGCAACAAGGCCATTTTTAATCAAAGGTATGTACATTTTTCAGATGTAATGCTATTGTGCACCTAATAGACTACAATATGGTGTAAAATATAACTTTTATATGCACTGGGAAAGCAAACATTGATTTGACTTACCTTATTGCGATGTTGACCTTATGGCACTGGTCTGGAAGGGAACCCCAGTATCTCTGAGGTATGCTTGTACAAGACCTTTCTCTCTGTGTTGTTGTGGCACCATCAGAACAGCTTGGCATCAGTAAGAGCAAGACGGGCCAGCAGGATGACCAACTCATCCCAGTTTTCCCAGGACTCTCTCTGTTTTAAAACTGAAAGTCTCGGGGCACGTGGGTGGCTCAGTCGGTTACACATCTGACGTCGGCTCAGGCCACGATCTCATGGTTCATGGGTTCAAGCCCTGCGTTGGGCTCTGTGCTGACAGCTCGGAGCCTGGAGCCTGGAGCCTGCTTCGGATTCTGTGTCTCCCTCTTTCTCTGCCCCTCCCCTGTTCATGCGCTGTCTCTCTCTTTCTCTCTCTCTCTCTCTCTCTCTCTCTCTCTCTCTCTCTCTCAAAAATAAATAAGCATTAAAAAAATCTACAAAAATAAAACTCAAGGCCCCAATCAAATGGGGACAGCAAGGCCAGACCGTGCCTGTCAAAGTCAGAGAAATGCAAGGAAATTGAAATTGAAGAGCAGACACTCCAAGACCAACAAAGGACGTTAAATAATGTCGAAAGAAATCAACAGATAATTTTCAAAACTCTTAGAGATAATTTGTGAACAATCATGATAAATGGAACATATACCAAAAGAGTCTGAGACCCACAAAAGGACTACTTTTCTAATTAGGGAAATAATGTATTTCAGAAAGCATACAGGCTGGTTGTTTCTAACATCATTCAATTCCATTTAACTAAATTCAGGAAGCAATTCTAGTAAAACACTGTCTAACAGACAACTGGTCTCTAGTTAGTGATCACATGTGAAAATAAACATGTTTTTACTAACAGGTATGAGCCACTACACAAATGAACTGTGAAGACACAATGCTAAATAAAAGAAGCCGGCCACGAAAGGACAGATACTGTATTATTCTTTCAAATTCATAGCTGTTGCTACAGGCTAAATGGAGGGAGGAATGAAGAGTTAATATTTCATGAGTACAGAGTTTCAATGGGGAAGATAAAAAAAGTTCTAGAGACCACGGTGGTTGTGGTTGCACAACATTGAGAATACACTCACCGTAAGCCTTGACAATTGAAGGAAAGCTAAATAAACACAAAGAGCCTAGATATATTTTCTGGGAAAAAAAAGTAGCAACAAATATTTTTCTTATCATGGTATGAATAATATGGTCATTGTCAGTAAAATGCCCCATCAACTGGTTTCTAATCAAATGAGAAAAAAAAAAAAAGAAGAAGAAAAAAAAGAAGAGGAAGAAAGAAGAGGAACAAGGTGGAGGGGACACAGGGAGAGATGATTCATTCATTCAATGTAAATAAATTTCACTGAAACTAATAAAATCTATAAGGTCATTTAAGCATGAAAAGGGAAGTGGAGAGTATAGCCATTTAGATACAAAATCATGACTTATAATATGCTGTCCTTTCTAAAGACCACGAGTAAGCCAAAATGTTTTCAAAATTACATTTTCCACATCACCTGAGCTGATATACCAGAGTAATGTGAACTATTATAAATTTGACTTTCAAAGGGGTGTTTCAACCTGTATTTTCCAGTGTGGAAAATTAAGCCAATCCTTCTGAATTGATTAACTGCAGAAAACAAACCTATGGGGGACAAGGATATATTTCCTGACTCTCTAGGCTACCTCTTTGGGGGAATGTATTTTTGATATTCTCTTGGGAAGGAATGATGCAAGGTTGTCATTTAAAAAATCAAACACCACATTTAGTTACGGATGAAAGTTGCCAGACTGTAACCCAATTTTAATTGGGGCATCAGTGCAGTTGCTTTGTGGTTATTCTAAAGGTTTGGGGGGGGGGGGGTGTCTTCCTATTTGTTTTGTAATTGTTAGCGGGAGTGACAATATGAACTGTGTCCTGCACAAGGCAAGGCATAAAGTAGACACGTGACAAATAGTGTTGAAGAAAAGGAAGGGGGGGAGGGAGATTAAGAACAAGGTTCAGGAAAGAATCACCACTTTGTTTATATTTCTACTGAGCTCCTCGAGACAGTCAGCCCACAGCCATCCGATGGCTGTCCAGGCTCAGGGGCAAACGGGAATCTTGTTTTCAGCCATCGACACTTTAAACAAATGCCTGAAAACAGTGTTTCAAGGAATAAAGGAAACAAGTGAATGCCCTTATGAGAGACGAAAATGTGGATTATTTCCCAAGAAGCAAGACTGTTTAATGTGCTTTTAACAGGAGCAGAGAGGGAAGGGGGCCCGGCACCCCTCGTCTCTCCCTTGTTCAGGTTCCAGCCTGTCTACCACACAGACCTGAAGCCTCCGGAGAGAGTCCCATAAATGTGAACTGGAAAAACTTACTATTTCGCGCTCTCTTTCCCTGCCCCTCCCCCAGCCCCCGCCATTACCCTTTCCAATTCTTCCACCAGCCATGGACAGACACTATTTGAATCATCCTAGAAGCGGTTTTGGGCAAGAGGAGTTTGAGGGAGAGGAGGACACAACGCAATAATCAGTCTTAGACAAAGGCAGGGAAGGAAGCGTAGCAGAGAGGACAGAACACAGAGCCTCATCTGTAATGCAGGGCCTGCCGTCCCCAGATGTTACCAAAGCATCAGGATCTCTCCCTGCAAGAAAAATTGGATTAGTCACCGTCTTGTCTCCTAATGGACACACTCTGTGATCTTTAGAGCTTCATTTACTGGGTTAATAGTGCTTTGCCTGAGTTCCTTTGCTATGGAAGGGAAAAAAAAAAAAAACCTGTAAGAAGAAATATTCTGGGTGCCGTCCACAACCACTGACACGAGTAATATCGTATTCATCACAGACAGACCTCGTATCTCATTACTGCTGAAGAGTTTCCCCGGAGGCATCTGAGCTTGGCCAGGCCAGGCCTCTCATGTGGAACCGTTCAGGTATATTGTGAAATGATTTAATGCGATAATAATGTCCACTTTGCGAGATAGATTATGTTTTTCATAGTGGCTGATGGTTAATGAATGATACATTAGCAAACATCACTAAAACGTTATTGGGAAATGCAGATGGAGAGATGGAATTCTTTTTCCTGCCTCTTCTTGGCTTTCTCCCCACGCGGTCCTACCGATGCCCTTCCCCCGCTCTGATGCATAAAGATGGAAAGCAAAAGAATTTCCAAGAACCAGAAAACTTAATTTATTTAAAAGGGGAAAAAAAAATCCCAGCTGTGTGTCCCTGCCTCTCAGCCTCTCCTTACAGAAGGAGGGATGAATACTAAACACATTCAAACATGAGCTGAAATATCTCTTCTTAAATCAAATGAGAATCAATGAAAGTGCGAACCTGAACAAATACATTATATGTTGACCCAGTTTATTAGATGAAGCCGTTTACCCTGATTTGATTTATCTGGCAATACACAGCTCAGCTGTGAAATGAGATAAGCCGAGCCCATACACCTTATTTACTGTATTATCACAGCTCTTGCTAGCACTGCCATGGTTAAGGGTCTGTCAGCATTTCCATTACAAACCCCTATTTTTAGCTGTAGAGATTCACTCCCAGCAGCTACATGGCAATGGCAGACCCTAACCCAGAAGCATGGCCTCTGAAAAGATGGATATAATTCCATTTTATTATTCACAGTCTTGCGTTGCTGAGTAACCCAGAGCAACGTGGATGCTCCCGTGTCCCTGAAGCTTGCTCTCACCTGCCGAAGAAGCCAGGCACATCCACACCGTTTTACACCGTATTTTGATTTTTCCCTCATCGTCCTTTCCTAGGTGGACATTTCCAGTATGTTCTCTTTCTGTTTCCGCGCACTTTGGCGTGCAAAAGCATTCGTGTTTGCCGGGGCCCTTCCCCACCCTCGGCAAGTCTTCCTCCACAAGGCAACGAGGGGCTGAGATCATAGAAGACAGAGAGGCGCACTGTGGGAATAACGGGTGCACCTGCCCAGAGGGCAGGAGAAACCACCCGAAATTTTGAGTTTTTCAATGAACATCTATAATCCAGCTGCCCAGCTTCAACGAAGTTACACACAGAGAGAATGAGGCAGGGGTAGAGGGAGGCTTCTATCATTAAAGTTTAAAGAGGCAACAAAAAAGCATTCTTATCTGTCGGTTTCGTTCTCGTTCCCGAGCCGCCGAGCATGCAACCCCATGAAACCACATGTGGGTAAGAATCTTCATGTGATCGTTCGTGGCAACATCTCCGGATTTTGGTGTGTGGCACAATAAGGCACAGCAGAAAGGCGGGCCGGAAGTCCCAGGGAACTCGTGTTCAGCATGAGAGCCCTAGTGAGATCCCCACTGGTCTCAGGTCTGAATGGGGGCATGACCACGGGGCGCAGGGAACAACGGACCCGGGAACCGCAGGGGCGTGTGGGTAACATGGCAGGCTGGCCCCGTGCTTTATCCCTGCTCTTTCCTGAAATGCCACTAGAATGGGAGAAAAGGAATAGAATTGGCACAAACCCATTGGAACAAGGAAGACAGGAGAGGCTGCATCTTAAGATGAGCAAGTTTAACCAATTTGGGGGACGCTGGAAAGAGAGTAGTAACTGACTTAACAGAATGGAGGAATCTTCTTTGCAAGTGGAACACCCACAATGCTTCCCCACAGCAGAGGAGGGGATACAGAGCTAGTGTCTGAATAGAGTCACCTAGAGACGCTCTGGTATCTGCTCAGAGTGGAGGGTGGGTGACACCATCCTAAAAGCAGGAAGATAATGGAAAGTTTATGGACTGAGTAACGGGCCCCCCAGTTCCCTTGCCTCACTCTGCTCCTAAAATGCTGGTGGCCATACACGTGTGCGTTCTCAATGCAAGAGTTTTGTTTTTTGTTTTTTGTTTTAGATTGAATGGAAAATAATAGGGATAGAGTGACACCAACAAAGAGACAAGGCAAAATGCTAAGTCAAGCAAAGCCAAAAACTGAAGAAACTGAAGACAAAAATGTAACCACAGTATACAGCAGGCTCAACGGTGAACAATGTTCACAAGGTTCATGATCAAGAACGATGTAAAAAGTGGTGATTTTAACCAAGTCAGGGAGATGGGGAAAGCGAGGTGTGAAAGGCAGTCTGAGGAAGCCAAGTCTTCATGTACGTAAATGGACAGGTCTCAAACTGGTAGATGAATGAATCACAGTATAAGCATACTTAGAAATGTGTAACTAAGACCCAAGAAACAGCAAAAAGATTCCTGGTTAATTGTTCAGGAATGGGGAATATGGGAGTCAGGTAGGTAAAAGCTAAAGTTGGGGTAAGGATACTTCTGTCATGACTACTGGAATTAATTCTAAACTTCTTGGTGTTCATAAACTCATTGAAATATGTAAAAATGTAGTCAAAAATAAGATGGGTAGGCTCTGCCTTCCTATTTCGCATTTGGATTTCTCTATGACCCTGAAGGTGGCCCAGCTGTGGGAAATGGGAAGAGCAGGAACAGAAAAATGCCCCCCCCCCATATCCCTCTCCATCTCTGCTCTACCATACCACCCTTCTTTCATTCCTGGAATTCTCGGGACCTCTTCCCATAACATACCCCATCTCCTCAATATACTCTTTCCCTCTTCTTCTCCCTCCTTCCTGCTCTACTCTCCATTCAAATTATATTCCTTGGGGAACCCTCTGCCACCCTCAGTCAAACACCCTCTTGTCAACTCTCGTATCATCTGAATAACTCTTCTGAAGCCAACTCATAGTGCTTTGATCCATTGGTTCATGGCAAATACTAAGCATTCCCTAAGCAGCAGGGTGTTTATAATTTTTCTCTCTTTTTAATTCTAATGACCAGCACAGTAGCCACCCATAGACAGCACTGTAAAACATGCTGAATGGAAAAAAAAAGAAAGAAAACACAAAATAAGGAATAGATGAGGCTGACATTCTTTTAATGGAGTCTTGATACTCCCAAACTTGAATAAATCCAGAAAGAACCTTTCCTAGGGAAATTTCTCCCTCTCCAGCCATGAAGATCACATGCAATGATTTCCTCGACTCGGTGTTAAGAAATTCCCCTTATGAATCTTCTTATACTATTGGTGAAAAATGTAAATTGGCATAGCCATTATGGAAAACAAAATATTAAAAATAGTACTTGCATATAAACCAGCAATCCCATGTCTGGCTATATGCAAAGGAAATGAAATCACTACCCCAAAGAGATATCTATGCTGTCATGTTTTTTGCAACATTATTTGAGATAGCAGAGATATGGAAACAACCTAAGTGTTCATTGACAGACTATAAAATGTGGTGTATAAGAATACTATTCAGCTTCAAAAAAGAAGGAAAACTTGCCACTTGTGACAATATAGATGAACCTGGATGACACTGTGCTAAGTAAAATAAGCTAGACATAAAAAGACAAACACTGTACTATCTCACTTATATGCAGAATCTAAACAAGTCTAACTCAAAGAAGCAGAGAATGGAATGCTGACTACCAGGGATTGAGAGGGTGGGAGAAATGGGGACATGTTGGTCAAAGGGTACAAACTTTCAGTTATAAGGTGAATACATTCTGGAAACCTAATGTATAGCATGGTTACCATGTTTGTTTTTTTAATGTTTATCTTTGAGAGAGAGAGAGGGAGAGAACATGAAAGGGGGAGGGGCAGAGAGAGGGGGTGACAGGATCTGGAGCAGGCTTTGTGCTGACAGCAGAGAGCCCAACGTGTTCATGAGCCCAACTCACGAATCGTGAGATTATGACCTGAGCCAAAGTCAGATGCTTAACCGACTGAGCCACCCAGGTGTCCCTACCTTGATGGGTAATTTTATGTGTCAATTTGACTGGCCTCAGGGATGCCCACATAGATGGTAAGACATTATTTCTGGGTGTGCCCATTGGGTGTTTCTGGAAGAAATTAGCACTTGATTCAGTAGACTAAGTGAAGAGATCCACCTTCATCAATGTGGGTAGGCATCACCCAATCCTTTGGAGACCCAGGAATGGAACAAAAAGTGAAGGAAGAGTAAATTCATTCTCTTCTTGTGATGAAATGTCTGTCTTCTCCTTCCCTTCTTTTGGTTCCTGGGCCTTTGGATTCTGGGACTTACCCCAACAGCCCCCTGGCTCTCAGGACTTTGATGTAAGGATGGGAATTACACTGTCAGCTTGGTGTAGAGACCCAGAGGCCTTCAGACTCAGACTGAATTTTAACACCTGCTTTCCTGGTTCTCCAGTTTGCAGATGACAGACGGTGGTACTTCTCAGCCTCCTTGACTGTATGTAAGCCAATTCCTATAATAAATCTCCCCTCATATATATCTATGTATGTATCCTGTTGGTTCTGATTTTCTGGAGAACCCAACTTATACAGTTACCATAGTTAATAATAACGTATTCATACTTGAAACTGGCTAAGAGAATAGATCTCAAGTGTTCTCAACCACAAAAAAAATAAAATAAAATGATAACCACGTGGGGTGATGCATGTGTTAACTAGCTAGATGGAGGCAATCACTTCACAATGTATATGTATACCAAAACATCACATTGTATACTTTAAATGTATACAGTTTTTATTTGTCTATCAAATCATACCTTAATCAAGGTGGTAAAAAAATGCCTCGTAAATATTCAGTATCCTTCCTCAATGGTAAATCATCAATATCACAACTCAAGAAACAAGAAAGAAGGGCGCCTGGGTGGCTCAGTCAGTTAAGCATCTGACTTCATCTCAGGTCACAATCTCACGGTTTGTGAGTTTGAGCCCTGTGTCAGGCTCTGTGCTGACAGCATTATGGAACCTGCTTGGGATTCTGTGTCTCCCTCTCTCTCTGCCCCTGCCCCGCTCACGCTCTTTCTCTCTCAAAAATAAGTAAACGTTAAAAATATTTTTTTAAAAAAAGAAAGAACCAGCAATAAATACTTAACTGGTAGTATTTCAGAAACTAGTATTCAAATCTATTTTAAAGACTTAATAATATGTATAAGCAGCAGTCATATTTTCTACATCCGGAAGTTAAGTCTTGTCCTGACAATAAATCTCAAAGAACTCATGAGAACAAGTCACTGATTTGGGGAAAGATGAATTTCTTTAGGACCTTATGGGATTCAGAGGTTAATTTCACTCAGTGTTCAGATTTCAAGGGGAGAGTCTACCAGTTTTCCAACAATATGCCCAGATCCAGCTGACTTCCTTTTCCCCTGAGGTAGAAGGTAGCATTTGGTTTTGACAATTCTTGTGCCCAGGCCATAAAGTTCGAGACCCTGGTATTTTTCAGCTGTTTTCAGCTCAGACCCAGGGTTTGTTTTGAAGCCTCTGTCTTATATCAGTGGAGCTGGCTGTGGGCCAGAGAGTTACTCAGATGTCTAGAGATAACTCTAGAAGAATGAGCTGTCTCTATGCAGATGGTCCTTCAAATTGTATCAAAGCCACATACTTCATTCAAAATTACTTCCAAATTGTTAGGCCATACAGGGAAAGAAATGTGGGGAAACCTCTGGCCTGATAGACAATACTATATATATATATATATATATATATATATATATATATATATATCACGACAATACTCAAGTCTACACTTGAGATGAAATCTGGAAGCAAAATGCTGTTAGGCATTCCCTGAATTTAAGACTCAACCATGTGAATATCTGATTAAAGTGGGATGCTTGTCTCCTAGGACACATTCAAATTCCAACACGGTACTTAACCAACACCCAATAACATTTTGTTATTCAAGTTTCCTCGAGTATCATCTTTTAAAATTACATTCTTCTAACACTAAAATGAGCTGTTTCTACATGGGGATGTTTTTCCCCCTTCAATTTACGACAGATATAAATGGTCCAAGTTTATTTCTCACATCTGTTCTGCATACAAGAATCTGCTGTAGTATTTGGATGCTTGGAAATTCAGTTTGGGTTGTTTACACTGGCTGTCCACAAGGCTGTAATACAAATTCAGCTGCGACGTACTATGTAACTATTTTAAAAATAACACGATGCTGGGGAAAGGACCCCACAGCCCTAGTTACTACTCCATTATAGTCACATCACATTCTCTAACTGGGACAGACTGGGCTAGTATTTCACCACAGTTCTCCTTTATATTACAAAAACACCACTTGCTCTGTGTTAAATGATCTCCATCTACCACCAAGCACTGTTCTAGTACAGGAAAAACAGGATAGAGCCCCTCACATCAAGGTTATTTCTTTCCTGAAGTCCCAAAGTTTTCATATGTTTTGAAGAAGCACAAAATACTTTGGAACAGTGAGTTCATGAATTTTGAAGCCCGACACATCTGTCCCCGGGCTTGAACGACACTTCAGAATCACAAGGACAATATTATCCACTTCATAGATTTGAGGTAGTAAATTCAAGGAGACATTTACCATCTTTTCCTGAATAAAAGACATGAATGAACAGAAGATACATCCCGATTTTACTAGAAAAAGATTTTAGTGAAAAGAAAAGGAGTTTTCATTATATATGTATTGAAATTGATTTTAACGTGATTTTGGAAGGAGGGAGGCATGACTTCTAATTTCAATATGTTTGTATCATACCCTGAAATCCATTTAGAAACCAGGTCACTTTTTGCATTGATCTGCATTGTTTTTATCGTTTCTCCTGGACATGGTATGTGCCCAACTACCAGTGTTCTATCCACTACTGGTTTTCTCTGTCTTCCTGAGGAAAAGGAAACCTTGCTTTCTTAGCTAGGCATATTTTCACCCGGATTAGGAATTCACCTCCTTACAGTATTGCTGGACATAAAAGTGGTGATATGTGTAACATCTTCTAAGAAGCCCCTTAAAAGTTAGCTGGTTCATATCCTTTGATACTTTTGTTCTTCTCCCTTATCCTTCCTGGTGGATGAAATGCAGCTACATGGGTTCAGAAAGCCTTCCTATATCAGGGAACATCAGACCAAGGACAGTGGATCAATGAGAGTGAGAAGCTGGATCCCTGACAGTTAAGGAACTACCAAACCAGAGTGTGCCATCCACCCCAGGGCCCCTTCTATGGAGAGAAAAAGATAACTATCTTGAATAAGACACCATCATTTTGGATTTTCTGTCATGTGCAGCTGAACCAAATCCTGCTCTTGACACACGTTTTTTCCAGTTTTCTTCTGGAAGCAGGGTTTGCTACATCTAGTAGTTTTCAACTTATTTCTTCTTTTCCATTTCCTTGGTTGGTGGCAAGACCACTCTGGAGCTCATATACCGTACTTCTTTATGAAGCCTGTAATATTGAAGTTTGAACTTTACCAATGCCTTTGCCGCTCCTTAATCGTCACTTATAGAAATAAAATTGATTCTAAAACATTATGATAACTCAAAATCCACCTCATTTTTATAAAAATTTCTCTCGTTATGCTGTCATCAGTGCTCAGCAGCCCTCTGTAATGCAGGTCACTGGACACAGGAGATTTTTTTTAGATACTTTCCTTGGAAGGAATCTTGGAGGAAATATATTTAATTTTTTTAATGTTTATTCATTTTCGAGAGACAGAGAGAGACAGAGCATGAGTGGGAGAGGGGCAGAGAGAGAGGGAGACACAAAATCCAAGGCAGGATCCAGGCTTTGAGCTGTCAGCACAGAGCCCGACACAGGGCCTGAACTTACAAACTGTGAGATCATGACCTAAGCCCAAGTTGGATGCTTAACAGACTGAGCCACTCAGGTGCCCCAGAGGAAATATATCTTTTAAGACCAAAGAAAAACTATAAATAAAGGGCTGAGTACAGTGCCAGCTCTAATGAAGAGAAGTGGATGGTGATTACAACCAGCCAGGACCCTGGAAACCCTTCCCACCACAAAGTGAGCTTGGACTCAGCTAAGAGCCCTGGATGTCTGGCCATCATACCCATATGAGAAAAGTAGTCTCACAAGTTGACGGCTGCAGAATAATTCTTTACCCACAGAGTTCTCAGTTGTTACATGAGGAGTTTCACCTTCTTTATTGCTTTCATTGTTATTATGATTCCTTAAAAGCCTCAAGAGAGGTGCTGATGGTAGCACTTTTCTGGGCTGTTATACACACCCAAACATCCCTTGGAGGGCTGGAAGCCTACTGAGCTCCAACTGTGGGAAGTCAAGCCACCTTGTTCTCATGACCAATGTACAGGTCCCTATTGTGCTGGATGAATTATTCCCTCCTGTATCAACAAATACAAAAGTGCCTTCTAAAGAGCCTCAACACATCAACCTCTGTGCATTCCATGAAGCTGATGCAAAGTCCCCATCTCAGATTGGTCTCTACTCTGGGTGCTCAAACACAGGAACACCTGGCAAGCCCACCAGCTGTTCGAAATCAGCAGGCTTCTGTGATGCCGAGAAAAATGATGTAAGAAATGTGTGGGGAATCCATTTCTCTGAACACTTGTACCACGTTTCCATCCCCAGGAACCTTCTTTCAGCTGCAAGAAAGAGGAAGTCCCGCCCAGAGTTTCGGCTGGATCAGTTACTTAGCTAGGTAACCTTTCTCAGCCTCAGTTTCCTGTTATTCAAAATAATCATCTGCGAGATAGGATATTATGAGGATCAAAAGAAATAATGTGTGGGAAAGTGCCCGAGGCATCTGAACATCCATCCGTACAACAACTAAGTTTGGAAGTAGAGGTGACAGTACTCTTTTCTAAGAAGCTGCAATATATTCTATATAGTTCTTTCTAGTCAATATACTCAGACCAAAGAAGAGAGAAATCTAAGCTCCCCTCTTTGAAATCAGTTTTTCAATGAAGATTTGTCAGTTTTGCCGCAGTGCCTTCTCCATTACTGGTCCTGGTTGCTGACATAATATCTGTCTTCTAGCAAATTAGGCAGAAAAGTTAAAAATGAAAGAATGAAGGAATGCTACCCTAAAAACTCTGCTCATTTTCTTGACCTCTTTTAGGATGACTAGTCAACGTGACTTTGGATTCCATAAGGAATCCCTCTGGTTTTTTATGTCAGACTGATAAATGATTTTATCCACCACAGAATGAGGATTTTGATTGTCACCAGATTGAATAAGCATAGAAACACGATACTGTTGATTCAGAATCGGCAGGACATGAGTCTTCAAAATATTCTTTCCTAAAGTAAAAAGATAGCCACAAAGTCTTTGGTATTCCTCCCAGGGGAGGTGGGTCTATGCCTCAGCTTTACCCAAGTCTTCAGAAACCGCAAGTTTCCACTCCTATCTCTTGGAACACCCTTTGAGTGGGCATGTAAGAAGTTCTGTGAGCAGGTCCCAGGCTGCAGGGGCTACGGCAGGCACACAGCTCAGTCCCAGTTCAGTCCAGTCTGCCAGCCGTTAGTTTCCTATGAATGCTTAAAGCATTAAGTTGGTAGCTTAAACCAACACACATTTATTTCCTTATAGTTCTGGAGTCAGAAGTTCAGAATCAGTTTCATGGGGCCAAAATTAAGGTCTCAGCAGTATCTCACTCCCTCCAGAGGCTCTAGAGGAGAATCTGTTTCCTTGCCTTGCCCGGCGTCTAGGGCCACATTCAGTACATTCCTGGATTCTTGGACCCCCTTCCTCCAGCTGCAAAGCCAGAAAGGAAGTTGCTTGCTTCAACTGTCACAGAGTATAATCAAATCTCTGCCCCTCTCATAAGGACACTTCTGATTATATTTATAGCCCACCTGGATAACTCAGGATGATCTCTCCATCTCAAGATTTTTAATTGAATCGCATCTACAAAATGCCTTTGCCACGTAAGTTCCATTTGCAGGCTCCAAGGATTAGGACCTGGACATGCTTGGGGGCTGTTATTCAGCCCACCCTACCCACCAATGCACCAGACCTGTAAGTAAAGCTGTTCTGGATCCTCCCGACCAGTCCAACTGGCAACTGAATGCATCACCAAGTGACCACAGTTGATGCCATGTGGAACAGAGGAATCATCCAAATGAACCCTGGTGCAATTCCTGGCAAAATCATGAGGTATAAAAAAATGGTGGTTGTTTTAAGTTTTAGGGTAATTTATTACCTGGCAACAGGTAAACCAGAACAAGTATTGGTGGATTTGGATTGATGGATTTCATGCTCCTCCCATAGATGCATCTTGTGACACAAGCACATATCTTTGAGGTAGCTGTCAGGGTCAAGAACACCTTGAGGATTACTCCAGTTTAGTCTCTCATCACTGTTTGAGATGGGGGAAGTAAAAGGACATGGCGCATCTATTCCATTAGAGGAACTGGTGACAAGACCTTCTTTTCCCATTTCCTCTCCAGACTCTTTCCACCTTCTTCTTTTCTCCATCTTTCTCCTCTGAATCTAAAGAAAAGACACACTCTGAGAGTAAAGTTGAAATGGTGGGTCTGAAAAGAAACATTTCCATTTCCGTTTTTCCTCATTTTAATCTCTTCCCTCATCTGCAGTAACAAGCTCACCACATACCTGTCGGAGAACCAGCGTCACACAGCTGCTCTTCATTCCAAGCTCCAGTGGGTCCCTCTTGTGACCTGGAGAAGCCTGTTAGGGTGTTTTTAATATTCTAGAAGATGAGCTGTCCTAATAGCCTTTGCCCTTACTCCGTCTCAGTGGAAACAAGACATGCTTTCTAATTTTCTTGTTTGGAAGACTGAAATCCTTGATGCTGGTTCTGAAACATGCCATGTTAATAAATACTCCTCAACCATTCAAAGCACTGGAGAGTCTGTTAAAAATTACAAAAGACTTTACAGATGAGTTACCAAGTTTGTCCACTCAAGCCATGACTCGGGACATCCTGTTCCTTGTAAACCATTCATTTCTTCAGGGGCACAGATGATACATTTACTTAGAGACACTGTGCCCCCAGGACTGTTGATGAAGAAGAAACATGGAAACATAAATAGGGTGTCCTCACAACCTAACCCCAGACATTCCTGAAGTCCTCGTGTCTGCAGCAATTTGTCCTAGAGCTCAATGCTAATCCCCTTGCCCCACGTCGGAATTGTGACTAACAGAGCTTAAGGCAATCTCCAACCAGGGTATTTGCCTTTCATTAGGTAATTTCTGAAAATTCTCAAGAAAGTGAATATAATTTACTAGTGAACGTGGTGGAGAGGTGGGGGTATTTGAGAGATAACTGTAAAAGAATTACTGTTTCCTGAATGAATAAATGAATACTCTCTTACATAGCAGGCCAGCCTTATACATTATCTTACCGTATGTCTACAGTCTTTTTTAAAATGTTTTTTTTTACATTTATTTTTGAGAGACAGAATGTGAGCAGGGGAGGGGCAGAGAGGGAGGGAGACACAGAATCAGAAGCAGGCTCCAGGGTCCAAGCTGTCAGCACAGAGCCCAATGCAGGGTTCGAACCCATGAACCATGAGATCATGACCTGAGCCAAAGTCGGACGCTTAACCAACTGAGCCACCCAGGTGCCCCTATATGTCTACAGTCTTAAATCCATCATTGACTTTCAAAGCGAAATGTTGGAATCAGACCCCCAAAACATTTTAGATTGTGACATTTAGCCATCTTTTTCCAAGTAATGTTTGTTGAGGTCATAAGGACATTGAGAGTGAGGGATGATTCCCCTTTGACCCACATTAAGCACTACTCAATTCTGCTTAATGCGAATGTTTTGAGCATGTCATGTATGCCAGTCACAGTGCTATATCTGGGAGTATGGTGTGAACAGGCTGGGATGACTAACCATCCTGGTTTACCCAGGGCTGAGGGGTTCCCAAGACATGGGATTTGAACTTGTAAAGCCAGATAAGTCCCAGAGCAACCTGGAGGAGTGAGGAACCCTCTGCCATTCTAGAACTACAGGTAAAAAATGGAAAACAGATAGTGAACACAGAATTACAACTGGGGGTTATGCCATAGGCAGGGAGGAGAAAGTTGCCCTACTTTGATGATTAGGAAAATCTTCCCCAGAAGACACTTAGGTTTCCACTTAGTGGAATCCATGGAAATTAGCTAAGAAAGCAAGTGAAAAACATTTTAAGAGAACCCAGGAGCATGTGTGAAAGCTTTGATGCTGGAGAAAGCATGGTGCATGAATGACATTGGACACAGCCCCTGTGACAAAAGTCTGGAGAGGAGGGAGAGATTGTGTCATGGAGAAGATGCTAAAAGGCCAGATTGGGAAAAGTCTTACACATGATATTCTGGATTCTAGATTGTATCCCAAGGGTTATGGGAAGTCATCGAAAGGCTTTAAGAAAACCTGTACATAAAGTTCTCATGCTAAAGTCTACTCTAAAGTCCTTCTGCTGCCAAGTTGTTCTTTCTTCGTGAAGGGGCCAGTTATACTCCATACTGGGTCTCAACCAAAACCCCTTTCAGGCACAGTGAAATAAGCTATCCTTGGCATCAACAAAGCTAGACATGCACATGAAGGACCCAATTTTAAGTAACTAGTGATGGGTAAGTCTGAACTGCTTGTATAGACATTTATAACTACTTGAAAGCACACTGGAATCTATCCAGCTCACCTTCAGCCATAGAAGAATGCCCCAAATCTTGCCCTGGTAGAACTTAGCTTAACAAAGACTCCAATCACTGCCCAGCCATGTGTACCCTGCCTTTTGGAACAATCTATAGTGGGTGAGTTTCTTATGTCCTCATCCTCCCCAAGGATGTTAATTTAATGGAAGCCTGGCTTTTCCTAGGTCACTGTTCCTCCAAGTATGGTCTGGGACCAGAACATTAGCATCACTTAGGAGCTCCTCAGAGAAAGAAACCCTGGGGCCCCTCCCAGACCTACAGAATTAGAGTCACTGGGGGTGGAGTCCAGCATCCTGTGTTCTCACTGCATCTCCAGGCAATTCTGACACAGGCTTCTATTTGAAAACTATTGCCTTAGGCCAACCACTTGCTCCACAGCTAACTCCAGTGATGGATGCTGCTCTCTCCTCATCTCACAGACCACGAAAAGTAGCAACTACTCCAGATCTAGAATTCTCTCTATTTCCTTACTTTCTGAGCCTTTCCCTCACATGTGGTGAGCTCTAGCCCACTGGACTTACCCGCTTTTCCAGGTCTGCTGGTCTCCTCTTTGCACTTGCCTTCACTTTGCCAAGATCCTGCATTTTAACCTGTTCTTACCTACAGTCACAATCTCCTTTGCCCCTTGACTTGACTCTATCTGCCTTTCCCTTTTCCAGTTTCAAATTAATGTAATTTATTTTCTCTGCATTGTTCCCAGGTTGCTAGGCTCTATTGCAGGAATTCATATAACCAGCATTCAGTCAGAAGTGTAACCTTCAAACCCAAAGCATCCCTGCCTCTCTTCTTCCTTCCTTCCATCTTCACTTCCTTCCTTCTTTCTTTCTTTCCTTCCTTCTTTGCTTCCTTCCTTCCTTTGTCCCTTCCTTCCATCTATCCATCCATCGTTCCTTCCTTCCTTCATCCCTTCCTTCCTTCCATCTGCCCTCCTTTTCTTCCTTCCCTTCCCTTCCCTTTGCTTCCCTTCCCCTCCCCCTTCCTTCCCTTCCCCTCCCCCCTCCTTCCCTTTCTTCTTCCTTACTTCCCCTCCTTTCTCCCTCCCTTCCTCCCTTCCTTCCTTTTCCATTTTGGTTGGCTTCCTCTTTAATTCTTTCCATCAGCCCTTCATTTTCAAACACCCAAGCCATTTTATTAAAGCCTGGGGGAATCCTTCCCATGACCAGGAGTGCTCCAGCCGTTCTTCTCACCTCAAAATGTTTGCCTCAGAACCACCCAGGAAATTTGCAAAATATTCAGGTTCCCAGTCCAAAACAGTATAAGTCTAAGTTCTCTTCAAACAGATTTTTTAATATTTGAAGACAATTAATTACCACATCCTCCAAGACTTCTCCAACAAGTCAATTATGCTAATTAGTTCAGTTGTTTTTCTCATATACTAGATATCTCATGCTTTACATACCCCTTGTCATGTTCCTCAGTAGTTTCTTTTTTTACAATTTTTTAAATTTTTTTTTGAGAGAGAGAGAAAGAGTGAGAGAGAGTGTGTGAATGGGGGAGGGGCAGAGAGAGAGGGAGACACAGAATCTGAAGCAGTCTCAGGGCTCTGAGCTGTCAGCACAGAGCCTGACATCGGGCTAGAACTCATGAACCACAAGACCATGACCTGAGCCAAAGTGGGATGCTTAACTGACTGAGCCACCCAGGCGCCGCAAAGTAGTTTCTGATTTTTCATTCTCTCTTTTAAAATGTGCTGGCCAACTCTCAACAATAGCCAAATTGTGGAAAAAGCCTAAATGTCCATCAACTGATGAATGGATAAAGAAATTGTGGTTTATATACACAATGGAATACTACGTGGCAATGAGAAAGAATGAAATATGGCCCTTTGTAGCAACGTGGATGGAACTGGAGAGTGTGATGCTAAGTGAAATAAGCCATACAGAGAAAGACAGATACCATATGTTTTCACTCTTATGTGGATCCTGAGAAACTTAACAGAAACCCATGGGGGAGAGGAAGGAAAAAAAAAAGAGGTTAGCGTGGGAGAGCCAAAGCATGAGACTCTTAAAAACTGAGAACAAAGTCAGGGTTGATGGGGGGTGGGAGGGAGGGAAAGGTAGGTGATGGGCATTGAAGAGGGCATCTTTTGGGATGAGCACTGGGTGTTGTATAGAAACCAATTTGACAATAAATTTCATATATTAAAAAAATAATAAAAATAAATAAAAATAAAAATAAAAAATAAAATGTGCTGGCCAAAATCATTACAAGGTTAATATTTCAGTTTTCCCTTTGGCTCTCCCTGCATAAATTGTTACCCTGGGTAAAACGCATTATTTTTCTACACTCTATCCCATTTTGGAAATGTACCAATTTCTTGGCTAGATATAGTAACCAATATGACACATCACCTATGGCTACATGGAGAACTTTAGAAAAATATATACACCCAGGGGCCTCTCCTCAGTGACTCTGAATTTTAAGTAAGTGGGACCCAGGAAGATGGGACTTTTTAAAGCTCTCTAGACAATTCTGACCATCAGCCATCTTCAATTGTACCACCGGCCTAGACCTTCTGAAAAAGTTTTGACATTGAACTCTGGAAACTGCCTCTGTCTCAAATAATTATTTATTCAAGCATAACAAAGGAGGAAAAGGCAGTAAATAAAAGAAGGAATTTTGTTTGATCTATAACCTAAAATTGGAAAGAGAGTATTTCTTTTTGCTTCCTCTCCCCAGATTATAGAATTTTTCAAACCCTGTAATATTTTTGATGTATGATTTCAAATAGAACATAATTAGGTAAACCTTTATCAAAACATTATATCTCATTTAAATGGCCACACAGAAAATTATCTAAAATCACTTTGGGACCTTAACAAAAGACTTTGGTTTGAAATTATTTTTAAAAATCTACCCATTGGATTTTCTATGGGAAATTATTTTTAAAAACCTATCCATCATGTAGACCCATTTATTTCTGTTCCTCCTGGCTAAGTACAACTATAAATCCTAGAAACAGCAGAAGAAGCAGGCAAAGGAGAACTTTTGGGAGGGGTGAGATGAAAGTCAACCTGCTTTGAAACCAAGGACTGAAGAAACAACATGGGGCAGGGTGCCTTGTATCTGCCCCCCGCCCCCCCTCCCCCCCCTCCCGCCAACAACAGAAGAATGTGACTAAGGCCCATCATTTTCCAACCCAACCTAGTAAAAGAAGGCAGCCCAGGTAGGCTCATTCCTTCCCTGGAATGAGCAGGCACGCCCTCCAACAATAAGAGACAAACTGGCACTGTCTGCAAGGAGGCTAAGCAGCTAGAAGATGTTCATTTTCTAGGCAGGGCTGGAAAATCCTCTCCTCAGCAGAGATGCCCACAACAGGGAAACATCCCTCCACACCCCTGGAGACTCCCCTCCCTCACCAAGGTGGGCAGTGGAGAGGAGGCTTACCTGGGGAAACACCTCCAGCCCCTCAGGCAGCACCAGCAGGGACCATTGAGCACCCCCATTGGCACATGATAAAACAAGCAAACAAAAGAATACCACAAAGGCTCAAAAAATTAAACTGCCATTGAAACCACAGCCCACCAAATTAGGTCAGGACCTGGGACCTAACCTATGCAGAATGGCTGCTTGCTAAGTAAAAGATTTCAGTGAGACCCAGGATCCCTTATTATAATAGCCCAAATGACCAAGAGACAATAGGAAATTATGTGTCATACCAAGAAAACCACAACTTGAATGAAAAAAGATTCATCAGATAAATCCAACGTTGGAATATTCTGACAAGGGTTATTAACTAGGCATCATAAAAACACCTCAATGATCAATTAAAGATTTTCTTAAAATGAATTAAATACTTAGAAAATCCCAATAAAGAAATAGAAGTTATTTTTTAATGAAGTGGAAATTACAGACCTAAAAAAGAGAATAATGAAATAAAAATCTCTCTGTCTATGAAGAAATCCAAGAAAATACAAAATAGATTTTTGGAAAGATTATTCATTTTGTAGCTCCAGGTCTGGGCATAGTTTTTAGGCAGTATCAGGTGTTCAATAAGATTTATTGGATGGATAAAACACATAACATTGCAACTTCTTTCCAGAATTCTAGGGTCCAGAAATGTTCAATTTTCAACAAGTGGCACAAATAAGGATAAGGGAAATCTTGGAGAAGATGATGGTTAATTTTACATATCAGCTTGACTGGCCATGGTGCTCAGATTAAACACTATTTTAGATTTTGATCCATGGATGGGCATCATCCAATCCTTTGAGGGTCTTAATAGAACAAAGGGTGAAGAAAGGAGTTCATCCCATTTTTTTCATCCCTGCTTGAATTAGAACATTTCATCTCATATTCTCCTGTCCTTGAACTGTTATTTATACCATTGGTTCCCCTGGTTCTCAAACCTTCAGACTTGGACTGAGTTAAACTACCTGCTTTTCTAGGTGTCTAGCTTACAGATGGCAGATAGTAAGACTTCTCTGCCTCCATAATCACATATACTGATTCTTCATAATAAATAAATATGTCTATGTCAATATAACTATAAATATATATCATATTGCTTCTGTTTCTCTAGAAAACACTGACCAATATAGAAGAAAGAATAATTTCAAAAAACACCAATAAACTGAAATTCACACTGCAAGCTTTTTATAGATTCTGAACCTCACTAATGGTCATTGTGTTTTGGGATGCCTGTTAAAACAGAAGCCCAGGCCCCATCCCTAAAGGTCCTGATCCAGTGATCCAGTGTGTCAGCCCTGGGCTCTGCATTTATATGTTCAACAAGCTTCTCAGGTGATAGTGAGGCAGCCTGTGTGTGGCTTGATCTGGGAGAATCAAATTTTGGAGACAATTGCACTGGGGTAAGAGACTACACAATTTGTGGCCCTTTGAATGAGGCTATCTCTGTGAGTCCTAAAAGCCTAGCAACTTTCCCTGGGGCCATGAAAAAATAATATCTTGAAAATTCTATAGCATATGCTTTTTTCCTTCTTTTCCCAAGATTTGCCATCCTCCCTTCTGCTACCAGCCCAACAAGATACTTTGGACTGTATTAGAAGATAGTTGTTGTGTTCTCTAAATCATGTCTCCAAAACCAGGTGCTAATATAACAGAGCCTGATAATATGGTTATATTATTTGCAGGTATTACCAGATGGTTGGAAAATCATATTTCACAACACATAAAAAAGAAATGATTTGCCTTAGCTCTCCAAGTGATCTCCCTCTCCAAATTTAATCATAAGCCCACATTTTCAAAACTTATCACTCACAGGGGCACCTGGGGGGCTCAGTGGTTAAGCGTCTGACTTTGGCTCAAGTCATGATCTCATGGTTCGTGAGTTCAAGGCCCCTGTAGGGCTCTGTGCTGACAGCTCAAAGCCTGGAGTCTGCTTTGGATTCCCTCTCTCTCTCTGTCCTTTCTCTACTCACACTGTCTCTCTCTGTCTCTCAAAAAATGAATAAACGTTAAAAAGTTTTTTTAAATAAAAATTTAGCACTCAGGAATTTATGAATAACCACTTAAAATATTGATGAAATATTAATTTGACCAGGGTAGTTGTTCATGTAAATTATCTTCAGGGATAATGGAGTTCTTGGACTGAGATTTGAGCCTTGTCCTAAATGATTGCTTAGCCTTTTGGAAAACCTTGCCTTGAGTCCATCCATACCTCTTTAAGACCACAAACTCAGAGAGTTCTGGATTGGTACAACCCATTTTCATTTTTTGTTAACCAGTTTTAGTAATAATAGTAAGTAAAGAAGGGCTACAGAACCATCTTATGGACCCAAAATAGAATCTGTCAGATCTTCCCAGGTTCCCATTTCTCACGTTAGAAATTTCCATTTCCTTTCCCAAAAAAAGTGGGGGAGGGAGGGCCCTAGTTGATAAGCCCTTTCCGGGACTGCACGGTGTCAGATAGAGGGACACTCCAAAATAGCATGTTCCCGGACTTGATCAGGCTTGTTTTGTCTGGCAAATGAATTATGTAAACCTTATCCACCAGAAACTGTTTCAAGTCAATTAATTGTTGTAATTACTTAAGATTTCTTTTTAATGAATATGGCTCTCCAGGGACTCGATGATATCCTGTCATCTGTAGGGCCTGATAAATGAAATGTGATTTGTGGCTCACTGCAAACTGAACCCTTGTACTTGAGCAATGTGTGCTTCCCGCGTGCTCGTTAAATGGAAGAAATGCCCTTGATGGAGGCAGGGACATTCATTAGAAACAGTTCCCAGTTAGCTTAAAAGTGAGGGGCAGAATGGCTGCACTCACCCTTCTCCTATCCTTCTTCCTTCTGTCCCTTTGGAAGGGAATTAACCAAGCCCATGACCTCATGAAGCTGCACATTATAATCATTATCAATCTCACCATTCCCTCTCTCATATCCATTAGGTTCAATAAATTGAGGTCTCAGAGAGCTATTTGGGGATGATATTTGGAAGCTAATATAGAAAGTGCAAGATAATTTTCCTAGCCTCTGTTCTCTCCCCACTATTACTTCTCTCATCTTTAGGGGTTCATCTCTCCAAGAGTTGAAAAAGTAGGGTGGCTTCTCTCTTACATGGACACCCCATTTCCAAATGATTGTAAACTGTATATAGCTACAGATGAGAGAATCTAAAATGGCACAACAAAGTACTGGAAACAGTACTTAAATGTGGGCACCACCTATTCTAGCAAAGAAGACTGTATAATAAAGAACAAATTTTAAATGTATCTGTTGTCTTCAATGGTTTTATTTTTGCCCAGCAAATCATTTAGTCTATCTGAATAAAATAACGTTTTTTCTGAGACATTTCTACTTGGTAACCATTCTAATTATAAAGCAGTTTCAAGCCAAAATTTGCAGAGAGGATCAAAAGAAGTGATGTTGTCTACAAGCCTCTTCACTGTAGTGTATCTTTCACTGTCTCAAAATCACAACTCAAGGAAAATCCAGGGATGCCAAAGACATTGGAAGATCAGAGATTTTATTAAAGTATGGATTCAATTAATAAATATTTGTTGAGTGGATGATAATGAATTAAGCACTCTGCTAGACCCCTCAGTTACAGTGGTGAATGACCACCATTCATAGCTACATTCATTGCATGTTTACAATTGTCCTACAAACTGTCCACAAATTGTCCTACGGGCTTTGCAAACAAGACACAGTCCCTGACCTCAAGAGTGCACTGGGCCTTTAAACCACCCTTTGTTTAAATAAAGGTTATAAAACAAGACAGACAGCGAGATCACAATATCCAACTTCTATTAACTGCCTCTGCAATGTCAGCAACCGTGTTTCTACTCATGTTTTCTAATCCAAAGGCAACAGTTGATTACCGAGTGCTTACCCTTATTCAAATTGCAGTTCCCTGATGGGGAAGAGCTGCCAGAGTGCTGGTCTTGACGTCCACATCAAACAACTGTGACTTTTGGCAAGTTATAGAAATGTTTTTATCTCTGTTTCTCAACTGCAAAATGTAAATAATGATGATGATGATGATGATGATGGCACCTGCGTCTTAAGATTTGTGTGAAGAAATAAGTGAGTTAATGAATGATGAGTATCTTGTGCCTGGGACGGAATGAATGATCAGTAAATTGCTTATTATTATTATGTTATCATCATCACCACTATTATCTAACTTGTAATTGATAAGGAAAAAAAGGCAAAGAGAAATTAAGTTACATTCCCAGTATTGTGTAACTAGGAATAGAGAGAACTAAAATTCAGAACAGCTTTCTTTCCCCCAAACTGACCACTATTTCTTAAACTGCTATGGGAAATGCTGTAGCATATCAAGAGAAGATTATGCCAACTTATCAATTCTCCTCTTCCTCAGCAGCATCATCAGTAACCATAGGCATCATGTGTTGCAATTCTTGGTGACTCAGCTGTACTAGGAACACTGGATTTAACACGATTTTAGTTAGGTGAAATATTTTAATGTAAGAATCATAGAATGTTAGAGAAGTAGTACAGAGCAAATTTGAATCCTTAATAAACCCCTGGAAAGTATTATTATTGTCCTGATTTCATGATAAAATTGACATTCAGATTCATTAAAACACTTGCCCAGAGTCATACAGAAAGTGGTTAAATTAGGACCCTTTATTTCCCCAAATCTCATGACCTACAAATACTTAGAACAGGCTGGCACTGTTCTAACTACACTACACTATCTTTTCTGAACCTTCCTCCCTTTCTACTGATCACACCTGCAATTAAATATCTGATAGATCAAGTTCCTCTCATTTCATTTATTTACAAATATGGTTTCCCGGGAATTCTCTCCCATTTATTTTTCTGAATTATCATACATTTCAGAATCATCCAGTCAAACACACAGAGTTAATCTTATTGGAATTTTTGTTAGTATCACATTAAGCCTATCAATTAACTTGAGAAAATTGACAAAAGTATTCTAAATACTTCAGTCCTTCCAGCAGACAGTTTTGTTTGTCTTTTCTTTAATTTCTCAAATTTTACTGTCTTCAGTATATATTTTTTAATTATCTGTAGGTAGCTCCTAAGCATTTTTGATTCAAAATTTGCTAAGTAATTATTAAGGACATTTTGTTATTGTAAAAGATCCATTTTCTATTATATTTTCTAATTGGTAATTACTGATATTCAGGAAGGCATTGATATTTTTAAGTCAGGTTTATAATTGTCCCATCCATGTATATTTTTCCCTTTTTCTTAGTCACATGTCTACCCTTATAGATTTCCTAACCTCCTTTGCAGCTATATGCAGGCAGGTAACTATGTTTCACCAGTGGGATGTAAATGGAAATTACCTGTGCAACTTCCAAGTCATCTCCAAAAAAATCTTTGGAGTCTACTCCTAGAACATAGACTTGAGATAAATTATCTTTAATCATGAAGCAGTGAACAACTATAAAGCAAGAATTAGCAAACTATGACCCGTGGACCAAATCTTAACAGTGGCCTAATATTTGTATGGACCATGAGCTAAGAATGATTTTAAATTTTTAGATGGTTGTGAAAAAAAGAAAGAGAAAGAAAGAAAGAAAGAAAGAAAGAAAGAAAGAAAAGAAAAGAAAAGAAAAGAAAAAAGAAAAGAAGAAAAGAAAAGAAAAGAAGGAAGGGAGGGATGGAGGAAGGAAGGAGAAAGAAAAGAAAAGAATGTGACAGACTGTATGTGCACTCAAAACCTAGAATATTTACTTTCTGGCCCATTATAGAAAATATTTGCCAATCCCTGTTCTAGAGGACTGGCTGTTGTACTGCAGGATGGAAGGAACTGAGTCTCTTAATCACCGCTTGGAACACAGCAGTCCTGCACTTTTGACCACTGATCTCTGGACTATTGTAAAAGATGAAAGAAACTGTCTATCTTATTTAATCCATTATGTTTGAAGTCTCTCTGTTACAAAAGCCATTAATCTAATTAATCAACTAACTGACCTCATCAGTGTTAACAATTTTTCAATTGATCTCTTGCAATTTCTAGAAAGACAACCATGCCATCTACAAATAATTGGAGTTGTTTTTTTTTTCCTCAGTAACAAACCCATTGCCTCTTGCATATTTTTTGTCTTATTTTTAATAGCTGTAAGTTTCAGGACAACGTAAATTGATAGCAGTGATAGCATACATCCATGTTTTGTTTTTAATTTTAATGGCAATGCCTCTAGCTCTTTACTGCCTAGTAAACGATTGCCTTTTGATTGTAGATATTTGTCATTATCTTAAGCATATTCAGAAGAAAAACTGTTCAGTGGTTTTTTCCCATTTTTTAGTTATCTCTTTCAAGTTTTGGCATCAAAGTTGCAATATTTTTATAAAAGAAACTGGAAAGTTTCTCGTCTATGCTTAGAAATGTCTTATGTAGCATAGGAACAAGCTATGAGTTGAAAGTTTTAAAAAAATTAGGGGCGCCTGGGTGGCTCAGTCGGTTGAGCGGCGGACTTTGCTCAGGTCATGATCTCGCAGTCCGTGAGTTTGAGCCCCGCGTTGGGCTCTGTGCTGACAGCTCAGAGCCTGAAGCCTGTTTCGGATTCTGTCTCCCTCTCTCTGACCCTCCCCCATTCATGCTCTGTCTCTCTCTGTCTCAAAAATAAATAAACGTTAAAAAAAAATTTTTTTTAAGTTTTTAAAAAATTATATCAAAATAATCCAGCTCTACAGCATTTTTAAAATAATTCTTCAAAAAGATTTTTAATTTCTTCCACGATTATATTCAGCAATCTATTTCTTGAATTAATTATGATCATTCATAGTTTCCTTAAAAATCATTCATTTTGCCAACATTTTCAAATTATTAGCATAAACATACACACCTTTCTCTTCATTTTATTTCCTCAATATCTGATGTAATAATCTTATTTTGCTTTATTGTCTTATCTCATTTTTGTTTTGTTTTTGTGATTGTTTACCAGAATTACCAAACACTTGCTGGTTTTTAACTGTTTCCAGAGAGCATGCTCTTGGACTAATGAACTAATTTTATTTCGTTTGCTTTCTAACATTTATTTTGCACGTGTGTTTATCTGTATAATTTTTGTATCTTTACATTTTTAGTTTTGTTAGTTTCTAACATTCTAGTAAATTACTTCATATATTTTTTCTTTCTTAATAAGAAAATTTTATAGTGCTACAAAATTTATTCAGGGTGTATTAGTCACATCCTATAAGTTTTTGAGATGTGCTGATCTTCTTTATATTGTATTAAGATAATGTGTGTTGTAGTTTGGGTTTTCCCGAAAGTAGATTCAGAACAAATGCTTGGTTATAGAAATGATGTGATGTGATGTGATGTGATATGATTCTGAGATGTGATTCTTGGAAGCACAAATGAGGAAGTGAGGATAGTAAAATTGGGCAGGAAAAAACAAGAGAGGGCAGATTAATAAGTGGTTTAATGCTACAAGCAACTGGAGCTCCGACTCTGAGAAAATGTTTATATGTCTTGGAAATGTCCCATTGAGGAAAGAGGAAGCTGGGGTATGTATCCACAGAAACTCCTAGGAGTATTAAATCCTCAGTAATTCCAGGCTACTATGCCTGTGAGCTAAACACACTAGAGAAAACTTCCAAGTAGAAAAATATAAAGCCATAATAGTTCAAGGTAGGAAACTATCACTATTCATGGATAATGTTCATCTCAGCTACAGGTGAACCTAGGCTAGGCTGAGGAGGCAAAGGTGTGCATTCGCAGTACCTGCCACAATGTATACTTACAGATTTGCTTTTATTTTCACTTAGGAATTGTTTTCCAAGTGGTTTGTTGGCCTTAATTCTTTAAATGTGTATTCACGTACTTTTAGATGTTAATACAAATACTCATGACACATTAAAATATTATTCTCAGTTATAATATGTAAGGTTTTCTTTAAATGAAAGAATTACAGATTAACCTGTAGGAAACTTTAACTTTTAGAACAATAAACACATTTTTTAGTGTAGCTGTTTTATAGATTTCTTCCACCCATTCAGTAAGTATCTATTCAAATTCATTATTGTTCAAATAGTTTAATATTATTATTTTCTTATCTTTAATAAATGTTTTATTTTGACATAATTTCAGACTTGAAGAGAAATTGAAGGAATACTACAGAGAACTTCTCCATAAACTCAATCTAGATGCATGGGTATATTTCTAGATTCCGTTCTATTCTGTTGACTTATTTGTCTATCCTTTTATGAATATCATGTTTTCTTGATTACTATAACTTTATGTTTTCTTAAAGTCAGAAAGTATAAGTCTGCTGGGGCGCTGGATGGCTCAGTCGGTTAAGTGTCAGACTTCAGCTCAGGCCATGATCTCGCGGTTTGTGAGTTCAAGTCCTGCATCAGGCTCTGTGCTTTGGATTCTGTGTCTCTGCCCCTCTCATGCTCATGCTCTGTATGTCTCTGTCTCTTGATAATAAATAAAGTTAAAAAAATATTTTTTAAGAAAGTATGTCTTCCAATTTTGTTAATTTTTAAAATTATTTTGGCTTTTGGTTTCTTTGATTTTTATAGAAATTTCAATGTAAGTATTTAAAGCTGTAAATTTCCCTCTAAGCCTGCTTAGATATATTGTACTTTAGTTATTATTCAGTTCAAAATAGTCTCTAATTTTTCTTGTAATTTCATCTTTGACCTTTGGAAGGAAGTTAATTAATTTCCAGATATTCAGTGTTTTCATAGGTATCTTGTTTTTGTATTTTTAATGTGATTAAAATATATTTTAATGTAATTTTATTCCGTGACCAGAGAATGTACTCTGCCCTATTTCAATCTTTTTAAATTTATTGAGATTGTACTGCACAGCATATGCTGACCTTGAGGTTATATTGGTGAACATACATGTACTCTTGAGAATAATATATATTCTACATTTTTGGGTATAGTATTCTATTATATCAATTAGGTCAACATGGTTGATAGTGTTATTCTGATACTTATTTCTTTATTTATTTATTTTTTGCCTAGTTGTTTCACCAATTTCTAAGAAAGGCATGTTAAAACCTCAAACTATAATAATGGAATTGACTATCTCCCCTTATTTCTATTAATTTTAATTAATATATATTAAAGCTCTGTATTAGGCTTATATACTTTTGTGACTGCTATCACTTCCTAACAGATTCCTTTATCATTATAAAATGTCTTTATCACTAATAATTACCTTTGTTTTGAATTTGTTTTTGCTATTAATTCCACTCCACTCTTCATATGGTTACTATTTGCATGTATATATTTTTCTGTCCATTTCTGTCTATGTCTTTATATTTAGAGCACATTTCCTGTAGACTGTCCATAGTTAGGTTTTGATTATTATCCAGTCTGATCATCTCTGCCTTTTAATTAAGTCTTTAGTCCATTAATATTTAGTGTACTTGTTAATATGATTGGAATTAGGTCTATCATTTTAGTATTTATTTTCTGTTTGTCCTTTTTGATTTTGGGTCCCCATTTCCTCTTGCTTTATTATGGATTTTTAGAATATTTTTAAAATTCTTTTTAGATTTACTGCTCTGCATTATTTTTTAGTACATGATACAAGGATCAAAATATATCCTTGATTTTTCAAAATCTTTTTCAATTATCATTGTTCTTCTTTCCATTTTTTATGCTACTGTTGGCATATATATTACATCTACATACAATATGCACCTCACAAGAAAAATGTTATAACAATTGCTTTAAATAGACATACATAGTTTAAAAGAAAATAGGAGGAAAAATTCATTTATATTTACCCAGATAGTCACCATCTCTAATGCCTTCCATTCCTTCCTGAAAATATGAGTTTCCATCTGGTATTATTTCCTTTCAGTCAGAAGAACTTCATTAGCATTTCTAGTGCAGGTCTGCTGCTGACAAATTCCCTTGATTGTTTTTCATTTGAAAATGTTTTCCTTTGCCTTCATTTAAAAAGATATTTTCACTGAATATAGAATTTGGGGTTGACAGTTTTTGCTTTTCTTTCAGCACTTTAAAGAAGTTATTCCATTCCCTCTGGCCTCCAGAGTTTCTGATGAAAAATCAGTGATAATCCAGAATGTTGTTCCCTTGTATGTGAAGTGTCATTTTTCTTTGGCTGGTTTAGATATTTTCATTTTATATTGTGCTGACTGCACATACTTTTTCTGCCAATTCTCCCTCTCCTTTCCTTCTGGGACTCAAATGACACATCTATTAGACATTTTGATCTTTTCTACAGTTTCATGTGGTTCCATTCATTTCTGTTTAAATTGTTATCTCTTTGTCCTACAAACTGGATAATTTCTGTTGATCAATCTTCAAAGTCATGAACTCTTTTCTCTGTCATATCCAGTATGTTGTTAAACACATATAGTAATTTTCAAATTTTAGACATTGTATTTTTCAGTTATAGAATTTCCATTTGTTCTCTTTTTTATAGTTTGAAATTCTCTGATGAGATTTCCTATATTTTTCATTCATTTTGACCACATTTCCCTATATACCTTTGAATAGAAATATAATAGCTGTTTTGAAATCCTTTTCTGCTTCTGCTAATATCAACATCTGGATCATTTTGAAATCACTCTCCATTGATTCCTTTTTTGCTTGAGTATATGAAGCATATTTTCATTTTTCTTTATGCATCTGGTACTTTTAGATTATGTCCTAAACATTAGGAATGCCAAATTACAGAAACTATAGATTCTGTTCATTTCTTGAAAATGTATTTTCTTTTGGGGTGCCTGAGTGGCTTAGTCAGTTAAGTGTCTGACTTTTGATTTCAGCTCAGATCATGATCTCACGGTTTGTGGGCTCAAGCCTCACATCAGACTCCACTCTGACAGTGTGGAGCCTGCTTGAGATTCTCTCTCTCCCTCTCTCAGCTCCTCCCCAGCTTGTGCTCGCTCTCTCTTTCTCTCTTTCTCTCTCAAAATAAATAAATAAGCATTAAATAAAATAAAAATAATAATAATAATAAAATAAAATGTGTTTTCTTTTAAGCAGATATTTTGCTGAACTGAATTCAAATACCAAACTCTGAAACCTCAGGTTGGTTCTTTCAGCTTTAATTGGGTTGCTTGAAGTCTACCCTTTAGATATGTTGTTTGAGGGTTATCTAGAGATTTGGACAGAGTTTTCACTCTCATTTTTGGGCTTCCTCTCTTCTGTGGCTCTGTCCTTTCAAAGATTTCCTGCTTCAATTTCCAGGTGTTGTGGACCTCAAATTCTGTCCTTTAAACCAGTAAGATGATGAGTCTCTCTTCATGTTTTAGCAACACCACACGGCACCAACTGGGACTTGCCCCCAGGCTAACGCCTAAAAGTGTGACACACAGTTTTATTCCCTTGGCCCAGCTTTTAATGTTTCTCTAAGTATCTGCCTGCTTTTATTTGCTCTCCAGCAAATATATATAATGTCCGAAGATTATAGTCATTATTTATGAGAGAACTGATCTGATAGGAGCTACTCTACCATTGCCCAATTAATCATTTTTAAGCATTTGTGGGTGTATAATTTTTATAAATTGGGGATATTATGCATCTCATTAGTCACAATGAAAGTGGGCATTTTGCAAACCTAAGACAAAGACCCAAGTAATATAAAAATATATAGCCCAGGGACACCTGGGTAGTTCAGTCAGTTTAGTGTCCAACTCTTGATTTTGGCTCAGGTCATGAATTCACAGTTCATGAGTTCAAGCCCTACATCGGGCTCTGCACTGACAGTATGGAACCTGCTTCAGATTCTCTCTCTCCCTCCCTTTCTCTCTCCCCCTCCCCCACTCTCTTTCTCAAACATACGCGTGGTCTCTCTCTCTCTCTCAAAAGAAATAAATAAACTTTAAATGTATATATATTTAATAATAAATAAATATTTATTAAATAAATTTATTTATTAATATTTATTAAATAAATATTAAATAAATATTATATATATATATATATATCCCAAATAAAACTGTATCCTCTTACATGAATATTGGCCATGATATGACAAACAAACACAGCCCTTGTAGAGCCTATGCTGATTTTAATAATGTTGCAATTATTTAGAATGCAATGGGCTATATGTGATTATGAAAGCCTTTCAAATTTGGGCAATGTGTATGAATAAAATAATGTAATCGCTTTTGCTTGAAACTGCAATTTTGCCTGTGGGCATTTTGTAAACCACCAGGGATTATCAGAAGTCTGCAGAGGACACTTTGAGAAACTCACCCATCCATCTGTATAATGGATACACCTTTCGACACTTGATCTTAGCCAAAAAGCCGAGAAGCAATGGATACACTTTTCTAAAGTTTCTTCCTTCTTACCACATTCTACTCTTTGTTTTTCCTCTTCGTAGTTGCAGTTTAATCTCATCTCAAATAGACAGGTGTCCCAAACTTTGTTCTCAAACAACAAAATAAAATAAAATAAATCCTCAGTGTTCATTTCGAGGTGCATTATACCAATAGTTACTCCTCCGTGTCCTCTACTCAAGCAGATAGGAAACGTCATCAACTACTGCTGCTTCTTCCTTCAGAATAGTACTTGGATTCTTCTTCATTCCCAAAGTAAGACTAACAGAGGCCAGATATGTAGTATGTGCTCAATAAATACTCCGGTAAATGAAGGAATCTCATCCATCATTTTGCTTCTATAAATTTATTTTCTTGGGCCACAACTTCACCCATTAGACTCCTTTGCTAAGAAATAAAATTGTCTTCCTTCAGCACTCTACTTGCCTTGGGCCTAATTCTCAAAGCCCAAATTAAGTTTCCTTAACTTTTCTCCTAGTCAATATTTAAATCCTGGATATAGTTGATAAATTAAAATCAAAAAAGCCTCAGGACTTCCTCAGCAGGCATTGACTGTTCCTCTCTCTATTCTCCCCCAGTTCCTGGCTTATTTAGTGTCAGTCAAGAAAGGCTAACCAGCTTCCCAGGCAAGTGGTCAGATAAGCAGGTAGCAGGAATGCTCTTCAAGGAATTCAGAGGTGAAAGCTATCTGAGATATGTTCCAACTTGAAGTCACTTGTGCTGTGTTTTGAACCGTCCATCTGGGGAGTCCATTCTATTATATGCAAACATAGTGCAGGAAGTGATCACATCCCCAAAACCCATTCTTTGATGTCAGTTTCTGAATTATTTGCAGTGAGTGGAAGTCCCTTTCTTCTCATCTGCCTATGAGGTTCCCCACCCTCTCAGATGTCCTCCAGCAACCAGGACCAATAATCAAGGCTCGTGCCTCTCATTTACTTGCACTCTGCTTTCCTGCATACATTCACTTTTTTTTAAGACTTTTTTTAAGTATCTCTACACCCAACGTGGGGCTCAAACTTACAACCCTGAGTTCAAGATTCACATACTCCACCGAGCCAGCCAGGAGCACCCATCCATTTACTTTTTTATATAATTCACTTTTATTGAGCTAATATCTCATCTCCCAAATAATTCACAGTTTTAGATTAACTTCTTCTATGCTATCATTTTAGGACCCTTATAATGTTGAATTATAGACAGATTAGATACATGATAGATTATAGATAGATAGATAGATAGATAGATAAACATGTATTTACTTAACTAAAGAAATATTTTTAGTTAAATATTTTTTAGTTAAGTATATCTGTTCATCTAATACTCACCAATCTGTGTTCACATACAATGTTTCTTATTGTTTTTATTGTTATAGTGTTATCTCTACAACATCCGTTAAAGTCAAATTTCTTTGCTCATCCTCTGTTCCAGGGCTTCTAATGTCATACAGCTCTCCAAACCACATTCCTTCTAATTGCTTGAAATGTCCATACAACTTCTCACCTTTCTTGCCTTCCAGAAGTTTAAATTCAAAACTCTTTAAACTATAGATTTTTCTCTTTTGTTATGTTTGTTTGTTTATTTTGAGAGAGAGAGAGAGAGAGAGAGAGAGAATGAGTGGGGAAAGGGCAGAGAGAGAGGGAGAGAGAGAATCCCAAGCAGGCTCTGCACCATCAGCGCAGAGCCTGATGCAGGGCTTGAACTCACAAACCATGAGATCATGACCTGAGCCCAAACGAAGAGTTGGACAAGTCACCCAGGCACCCCCAGATTTTTCTTTTTCAAGTTTTCTAAGATCCATTGCCTCTTCTTTCAAACACTTGCTGTTCAGTCTCCTTTTCAGGTGTCTACTTTGTCCTCATTGTTTCACAGAATCTTCTTAATGTTGCTTTTGTATCTTCTTTGAGTCTGTCCTCCATATGTATTGAAACAGTAACAAAATAAACAGGCAATTCAGGCAATCTTCTTAAAAAATTTTTTTTTATGTTTTTATTTATTTTTGAGACAGAGACAGAGCATGAGCATGGGAGGGGCAGAGAGAGGGGGAGACACAGAATCCGAAGCAGACTCCAGGCTCTGAGCTGTCAGCACAGAGCCCGACGCGGGGCTCGAACTCACTGCAAGATCATGATCTGAGCTGAAGTCGGACGCTTAACTGACTGAGCCACCCAGTCACCCCGCCAATTCAGGCAATCTTAAGAAAAATCATATAAGCAATGTATGGCAATGGCATAAAAAGGGCAAAATTGGATTCTGGTTTTTTGGACAATTGTTTGGACATATAACTCTTCATTCTCTATCCACATATGAAGGCTTTGTTTATTCATACTGAGGTTACTACTTGGGTAGTGCCATATTTTATTATAGTGATCATTATAAAATAGATTGCTAATGCCTTCCCCCCAAAAATCTGTCAAAGGTATTTTAGGTGTCGCTGCACCACTAACTCAAGCTGTTCATATAGAATGAAAGTAATCAGAATCGAGAGGAAAACTAAGAAAAGAAATAACAAGCATTTTCCAAAAGTGCAGGAGCACGTGAAAACTTGTCTAGGCTAATCATCAGGAGTGTAAAATTTTTATTTCTCAGTTAATAAGCGCCACCTGTGTTTATAAAAAGTCTTTGATGACTTCTTTTGTCTCTCACAAAGAATATAAAACGTTCTTAGAATGGATTCCACAGAGAACACACATGTTATTAATACACTTTAAAATCCTCCCATATGACTGATGTAACCTTCATTATCCTCTCTCCTCTCCTTGCTACACACTTTCTTCTTTAATTTTTTTATTGAAATGATATAATATAAAAAATCGTTGACTACATATAAATCAATTGCCTGTGACACGTTACAGGGAAAAGGAAAACATCAAGATTGCCAACAACAGGCACTCAGTCTCATAAAACTTGTAACCAATTTCCAAGCCAAGGCGTAAACTGTAATATATTGCTACAAACGTATAACAATAATAAACTATTTGAATTGCACCTTCACAGTCTCTGTCGTTAATAACAAATAAGCATGAAAACATTTTGACATTCGTTTTCATGGGTGTCTGCTTGTTTATCAGATGTGTTCACTGGCATTATGGAATACACCCCTCTCTTTGGACGGGCAGGAGGAAAGAGGGTGCCACAGCTTTAGATACTAACTACAGACCAGGAGAACTCTGTTCATGGGAAAATTCTAAGACTGAGGTTTTGTTCTGTTTTGTTTTGTTTTTTAATCTCAGCTCAAACAAAAATGGTACCACACTTTCCTCTGGCTCTCAGTGAATATAAAAAAAAGCAAATTCTCAGTGTGATCAGTGTTTTATGATTTGGACTCTCTCAGACATCTACTGCTGCATAAAACCACTCCAGAATAGTGGTTCAAAACAATGACAGTCACTTATTTTGCTTATAAATCTGGGGGGCCACTGGGCTTAGCTAAGCAGTTCTTATCTGAGGTTTTGAATCGGTTGGAATCAATCCGTGGTGGGAGCTGAGATCCGACCGAGGTCACATTTGAAAGCCTTTGACTCAGGTTTAGTGCCCAGGCCGGGGAGGTCCAAACAGCTGGGTGCTGGAGGAGGTGGGCAACCCTCCCCCTCTCTCTTCCTCCCCCTCCCTTCCTCCATGTGATCTCCGCACAGGTCAGTCTCAGGGTGACCAGACTTCTCAGTGGTGACCAACGGCTCAGAGCAAGTGTCCTAAGACAGGGCAGATCGAAATTGCCCCACCTTTTCTGACCCCGGAAATCACACTCCCACTGTGCTCCACTCATTGACTGTCACATAGGCACATGCTCTTTTGGAGGGGAGGAAACGTAGACTCCACCTTTTCATGAGGACCTGGCAAGGTTTTCAGAGGTTCCCATGGGAAATAACGTCGCAGATATTTGTGCAAAAACCACAGTCCGCCACACGGACTTCTGCGGCACACTAACACATTCCAATGCACACAGGCTCACACACGATAAATAGAATTCTTGATTGATAGTGCAGTGAAATTCCATATGGCTAACAGTGTAATGTTTCCTAAACTGTGTTCCAAAAGCATAGCTGTTCGTGAGCGAGATAGCTTTGTAAATGACCATGTTCAGCTAATAAAACAGGATGAATTAGTGGAGGATTTCTTAGCACTTTTGAAAGGCAATGAGGTAGAAAGAATCCCGTGAATTTTCTTACTCAAAATATGGTTCATGTACCAGCAGCATCGCAGCACTTGGGCACTGGCTAGCAGTGCAGAATTGCAGGCCCCATACAGGCCCACTGAGTCAGCGTCTGCATGTTAACAGGATCCCCCGGTGATCTGTGCACAGAAACTTTGAGACGTATTTTGTTGAAGGACTGTGTCCTGGGCAGTATTTTCCAAAGTTATCCAAAGAGCCTTGTTTCTACTGTAAGCACTTCCTGAGGTTACTAGGAATTCATCCGGGGGTATCTTCAGCCTCCCCCACCCTGCACCTAAAGGAGCAAGCCACTAGACCCAGCTCTCTCAGATTTCTCCCAAGAGAACTTGATGATTCTACATGAGCCCCAACCCATGATCTCAGTCCAGAAAGTGGTAAAAAGAGCCCTTGCCTCCACCCCCCTCCACGGCTTCCCTCCCCGCAATCTACTGGAGCTTGAAAAAGTGAGCTTTCTCTTAGCACCCTTTCTCATCCGGTTGAAATTCCCCTTGCAGCTCAATCTAAGTTGTATCTTTGCTTCATTCTCAGCTGTATCCCCAGTGCCTGCAACACCGCGAGTCATATAAGAGGGATCCACATCCCTAGAACCCAAGGATGAATGAGTGAATGACAGCGGAAAGGGAGTCCGGAAAGGGAGTTATGAAAGCTCATAACTGCAAGGCCCTCTCTTACCAATAAGTAACAGCTATTAGATGAGGTTTCACTGGGTCTCTACATAGCAAAGGTTGTTTTTGAAATAATCAGTGTGTAAAAGTTTGAGTTTGGCATAGGTGAACCTTTGAACTAATAGTGAAGTAAGAAACATAGTAGCAGACAATCCGCACAGGCCATCTATGGCTCCCTCGTGTGCCAGGGGAGAAGCATGGCTAACTGGGAAGCAGAGAAAAGTAGAAGAGGCTGAGGACTTTTTCTCAGAGACCGGGATTAGCTAATTACACATTGGGTAACCCAACGTGGCCCAACCTGTACCATCCTGTGTTGGCCATTCAAGAAACACTGGAGTCAATCAAACCATCAAGAAACACAAATTGCTCTCATTTGGAAGTCCTTTGGAAGTGGTAGTGACATACCAAATCCTGTCATAATACCTACCCTGGTTAAGAAGATCTGATTATTCTGCTTGGACTTTATCCTTAACTATAAAATGTAAAATGTCAACCAGAATTTCTCTTGCTTAGGAAAATGGTCTATACGTGGAAATGTGGCTGGTTTATGATGACGCTGTCGACTGTATTTCAGATATGCATTTTTTTCAATAAGGAAATCATTTTAGTGGAGTTTGTGTTTTATTTAAAAAAAAAAAAAAAGGCAGTATCATTAGTTGGGCTCTCAGACTGCATAACCCTTCCCACAACAGGCTCAGTCACCAGGAACCATATAGATTGGAAAAAGAAACACATCACTAAACACCCATGAAAGGCGTCTTTGTAAAAGCATTGACGGGAGGGGAGGGGGGAAGCATCTAGGTCAATCAGCCTCAAACACAGGATGAGATATTATCAAAACAGATTTCACTCAAGCTAACAGCAATCAGCTCTCAAGTTCAACTGTTGCCTAAATACGTTGAACTTCCCATTAAAAGGTAGACTCCTGGCAGCATTGGGGTGGGGGAGGGGTGGTATGGAAAATCATAATGTTTAAATGTTCGTGTCTCCTTCCACGGAACAAAAGGCAGGGCATTTCATATCCAAGTAACCAGTGCACTTTGAGAAACATAAAGCCTTTCATGTTGGAAGAAAAATAAACCAATTTTTATACTCGAGAATACAATAGCTATTTCTGTTTTCAACCCGGTGGTTTGTTTAAACTGTAGGGACTATTAGCGGTCTCCTGCAAAGCCGACGAAGTAGATTTGGGTTTTATTCTTACCATCCATAATGGCTGTGCCACAAGAAATACCAATTTCCCTTCGACATCAAGTTCTGCTAAGCGAGGAGATAAAATGAGGGAGCTTACATTAACATGGGAATTATATAAATGAGTTTAGACAAAAACCACTCCTAAGGTAAGCTACCTATTTTTCAAGTCACCAGAGTCTAACATAATACCAAACCGGTTTACAGCTGCTAGGCAACCCGACCCAAAGTGACCTGTTACCCATCTTTGCTCAGAAATACAAATCTGTTACAAAGAAAGTCTCCTGTCTTCGAGAACAATTAATCCTAGCTAGTAACTCACAGAATCTATTCATAAGAGCGGACAATGTAATTTTTTTTTTCCATTTTGGGAAAATAAGTCACAATTCGGAAAGCAAAATGAAGAATATTAAGACTTGTGTCTAAGACGTGACTGTATCATCAGTCTCTTCCTAGACAGGACCCTCACCCACCATCATCCAAGATGCAACTTAGCTGTACCCAGAATCCCTCCTGATGCTCCAGAGATATGCAAAGTGGGAGTATTTCCTCAAGGGGAGATTTTAGATCTCTTGAGCCAAAGCTTTTATACCTAAGTAACTTTGCAGAAGCTTATCTATATCAGAAGTCAAAAATCTTTTCTTAGTGGGGAGCCTGGGTGGCTTAGCCGGTTAAGCATCCAACTCTTGATTTCAGCTCAGGTCATGATCTCGTGGTTTCCGGGGGCTCGAACCCCGAGTCAGGCTTTGTGCTGACGGTGCAGGGCCTGCTTGGGATTCTCCCTCTCCCTCTCTCTCTCCTTCCCACCTCTGAAAAGAAATAAATAAACTTAAAAAAAAAGAAATATTTTCTTAGTACTGTCCTCATAAGAGGAATAATTATATCACTAAAGCCTCCGGAAATTTCTGAGTTTACGTAAATACAAACATCTGCACAAATATACCTAACCCGTTTAAAAACAACACCATCATTGGATATTAAGGTGAACCCTCCTTGGAGAAACACTGCCCAAATGGAAGACGCAAGGCAAAGATGTTCCACAGCCCCATCCTGGCTCCTGCCCAGCACTCTAACCCTCTCTGGGTGCAAATCTCTGAGCACACGAAGGTTTGTCATGCACGTGCATTTCCCATACCTGGCACAGTGTGAGGCCACCCTTGTTCTGGCCCCGAGGAGAAGTTCTCTTTCCTTGCAGCAAGATAATGTTTTAAAAAGCTGACTTTTAAACCTCTTACTGAATTTTTTAATGGATTAAATTCATCATGTCACCAGCTGCTGTGCAGCTAATAGAGCCATAAAACACTGTATTAAAGGATTACCCATGCAAAATTTCCTCTTGTGCTAATGTGAATTTTAATACTTTTAACATTTAGTTGAGATGGGAATGTCCAAGAACAGCTTGTTCAATAGGTTGTTCTATAAAATTAAGTTCCTCGTCTCATCAGAAATGCCAGGACTCCATTAAGTTAAAATTTTACAGAGAGGCTAAGATGATTCACTGTGTAGCATTTGTGAGGAGGGAGACAACATCTGCTTCTACATTAATGCTCTAAAAAAAAAAAAAAAAGCAAGAAAAGGAAAGAAAAACAGGCATGCATCCCGTGAGTTCACTGACACTGGCCTGAACAGAGGAACATGCTAACTTCAGGTTTGTAGGACCCTAAAATGATGCTGATTATTGGGAACACCTAAATTTATGTCCTCTTGAATGTCATTTGTCTGAAGCTCAAAAAGTCTTAACATATACAAAGTGGTGATTATGCAAAATCACAAACATATCATATTTTACAGAACAAAAGTGTGAGTATGTGTATCATCCAGATGGCGGAAGAAAGACTAGAGGGAAAATGTAGCTGATGGAGGTTGGAAGAGTCACAGGAGAAGACTGTAGAAATTATGTAGTTCAATTTCTTCGTTCTATGCATGGTCAACACTGAGACCCTGAGAGTTCCCGATTGTTCAAGATCACATAGCGAATCAATGCAGAGTAGAGAATAAAACCCAGGTCTCCTGACACCCAGACAAGAGACCACGTTCTACCTTACATATCTATAAATATGTACACATCGATCTTGTATATATGAAACAGCTTTCGTGTTAAACAACAATAAAGAATCAATAAGTAAACAGTGATAAGATCACATTTCCTCTTGTGAAAGCTTTATAAACAAGGCAACAAAGCTTTCAAAATTAGACTCCCCTTCCCAATATTTAACTTGAAATTTTATCTCCTTAGTTACATCTCCTTACCCTGTTTTCATGAATGACCCTTCAAAGCTGAATTGTAACTGTTACCTATGCATCTCAAACATTACAACACCTCACTACTTACTAAAGAAGTTGTACCTTAAACAAGGTTGCTAAAAACAACATGGACTTTTTTCTTTAATGCTGTTCAGTAATTGGTCTGAATGTAATCATCAACAGAGGCTCCAAATTCTCATCACAATGTAAGTGGACATGAGGATGCGCTCTGCGCCTGATTTGAAAAAAAGAAAAAAGCAAAACACAAAAACCAACCCCAGATGATCAGTTCCAATGGCAAGTCTCCAAAGCCAACGTTCTTTACCCCAGCTGAATTTTGTCCACAGCTCCCTATTTTGTACTCTGTATGTATTACTGTTCCGAGAGCCTGTCATTTCTTATCAGAATGAGAAAGGCTAAAGAGATAATATTTCAATAACATACTGGCCTGATCATAAAATAACTCAATGGAAATGTGTAACTGCCTCAGGCAGCCTGGCAGGGTACTCGTCAGTCAGATGATTTCTATTCTGTTTTTTTTTTTTTTTTATGGTTACATTTTCTGTTATATCAGACATCCCCTCAAGTCTTAGTTATGCTTTTATTCAAAAGGGAGAACCATAGTAGAAAGACCTACAGAACTTATTATGATCTATTACTATGAAGAAATAAAAGTAGCTGCCACGGTAGCATATTGATAAGGACAGGCCTGCCACATTAATTGACCTTTTTTCATCTTACCCACCAGCGCTGAGGCCTGAGTTTCTCAGTTGCTAGGCAACAGGGGTCACAGTTTCCAGGTCTTAAATGCACAACCTAGTCAAAAAGATGATGTGATCTTCAGAGAGAAAGCAAATGCTTGCCAGTCATAAGAATTTCCGTGGGTACAGAGGTTTTGATTCTTTTTTTTTTTTTATCATGCTAAAAGCTGAAATGGAGAAACTTTAACTCGTCAAAAGATTGTTGGGAACAGATTTTTAAATTCCGGTGATTAGAATCTATGGCTGAAACAATACGTAAGAGAATACAGTCATGCTTCTCTTTGATACATACACTGACATATGGCTTTTAGCTGCCGGTAGAACAGTGGTCAAACTCGCCCCTGAAACACGCTTACACACGCAGACGTGCCGAAAACACAGAGCGATCTCAGGGGCTAGATTTGGGTGGGGGGCTGATTCGGAGGTGAGGGGGGTTTCTGCTTCTGTTTATTTTTTAATGTTTTTTCGCAAACATTACTGCATCCTGCCATGCTTAATGACTGCTGCAGGCACACAGTTCGGAAAGGTCAGCGGCAAGAAAGCTCTTTCCCTACCCCTTTCTCCACTTCTAAGTCAACACTTTCTTTAAACTTTAATAAAGGCCACGAAAGGGAACCTATTTCTCAACCAGAAAGAAACACTCCATCCCATATAATTGCATTGGACTCTATATTCCATTGGTATGTATTTAACTTGAGTTATTGTGACCCTAATAACATTTCAATAATGGTGACTGTTTTAACAAGGAATTTGGTAGGTTTAAGTAAGTGTCAAGAATAAGCCAGGGAAGGATTTTGAACTTTCCATTTCATAATTTATTGGAATATCTTACCCAAGGCAAAGAGCAGCTATTTTTATTTTACTTCATTTCAATACCCACTCTGTGAGTATAGTGATATCTTGTGGAAGACACATGGTAATTAACTCCTGAAGTTTTATTTTTGCTTAATGTGATGTTTTGGGGGAGGGAAGAACAAAAACGTGTGTGTGTGTGTGTGTGTGTGTGTGTGTGTGTGTGTGTGTGTGTTGGGAGAAGAGTAACTCATTATAAACTAAAGGTGAATAATTTAGAATCCGGAATTTAAAGACAGATATAAGGGTTTGCTGGTTTCTTTCACTCTGGGCCATATCTAAGTTCCTACAGATCCCACCTGATTTCAACCTTGGCCACAAGACAGACACCCTGACTCATATAAATAGCAATGAGATAGCCAGGAGGCAGGTCACGTGCCTGGAGACGGAGGCTGTCAGAGAACTCTAATGATTTCTTTGGCCCTTCAGGGTGAAAAATTTACTTCATACTTTTTTTGTCTAATATTTGCCATTTTCCTTTCCCTGAAGATAACTGTCATTTTTAGATATGTCTGCTGCCTTTTCCAAGTTGTCGGCCCCGAAAGAACATAATATGAAGTAGTTGGAAAAATTCCACTGAGTCAGAATGCACACACACGCCAAACGGAATGGCTATCACTAAGGGGCCTTCTCTGAGCTATTTTGCACCAGGTTCTTTCAGACTCGCAGATCCTGCTTTTTGTTAAATTTTGGTGGTAACTTCCAGAGACTCACAGGTCAGAAAGGAGGAGTGGGAAAAATAAGCTTTCTCCACAACAGCCTCCTACAATCCAAGACGATCTCAGCTGGCGTAGTCTGAGCAAATGTGGGCCAGAAGGTGTCAGGAAAATGTTTGGCTTGTCTACAACAAATGCAAAATGGGGGTAAGAGTTGAGGAACTTCCAGTGCCATTGAATGAGCTGATTTTACGCCTGTTGAATCTAACAAAAATGTTTGAACCACTGCTTTGCCTTTTTCTAATAAACTTTTAAAAATATATTGTATTTTACATATTATGGGTCCATAATAAATTGGGGGAGAAAAAGAACTGGTCCTCAAGAAATACCGTCCTCAGCTGAAGTCCTTATGCTCAACTTGCAATAGTCCTGTACAACCGTGATGAATCAAACCTCTGTGCAGAGCTCTTTCCAATGGCAGAGGCAGGAACCCAGCAGGACCCTGTTGACCAAAATCTGTTTACTTTTGCATGATGCTTGCAATTTGGTCCTTCGAGCTAAGCATTCTTTCTCTGAGTATCTGAGGGTCCAATCAATGTAGACACCTTGATACTTGTATGGAGTCACTGTCAAGGGGGTCTCCTCTGAGAACAGGGGGCAGATTTTTGAGCTCTGTTGCAAGAGGAAAGAGTTTTTGTTTCATTTGCTTGTTTGTTTTAATAGTGTTGAGACAAGGGCTTAGTAGAGAATCCAAGAATCTTGGTTCTGAAATAGGTCTTGATGAAACTGTGCCCCCCTGCACCGCTCTGACCTCCACATCTCTGCAGCTCTCCATGAAGTGCATCTCTCCGTGGCCCTCCCCCACCCCACACCCAACAAGGAGTGATCCTGACCTTCTCTAAAACTTCCTTGTTCTGATCCAGCTGATGAGAAATTCTGTCAGAGGGCAACTGAGCTTGCCCCCATTGGACTATTTGTTCTCAGGTTCATTCTCTACTTTCCCCTGTTCAGTATCACAGGAATGGTGGTTTCCAGACTCCCTTCCCCTCTTGGTTTTCCTTAGGTTTGTTCAGTGGGGGGCAGAGGGGGGATCCTGGCAGGAGACTGCAGTGTACTTCTAGATGCTACTCCTGGTATGGAGGCTGTTCACTCTATACAGTTCTCAGCAGAACCACAGACAACACCTCCAGGGCACAGCTCATCATTACCCAGCCAAAAGAACCTAGAGAGGCAACAAGGTCAGCATTCCTCAACCCTACCGCAAGCACCAGAGAAAGAGGCACATGTGCAGCCTGGACAGGGAGCTAATGATAATTCTGAAGAGTTGAATAACAAGAGGAAGATATCATAAACACATACAGGTCTGTTGTCATTTCAGCAAACAGAGAGAGTCTCACCAGACCCAGGAGTAGCCCAAGAATGCAGACCACCAACCACAAGGATGGGGCCACCAACCACAAGGACCGCCAAAGAGACAGAAAAAGAAGAACTGAGGCTTCCAAAGAGCCACCCACAGCCAAAGGGCCTATCTGCAATAAAGAGCAAACATTGAAAAATAAAATCCTGAGGCTCCTGGTGGCTTAGTCGGTTAAGCATCCAACTCTTGGTCTCCGCTCAGGTCATGATCTCACAGTTCATGAGTTCAAGCCCTGCATGGGGCTCTGTGCTGACAGCATGGAGCCTGCTTGGGATTCTGTCTCTCTTTCTCTCTCCCTTCCCTGCTTGTGCCCTCTCTCTCAAATAAATAAGAACTTAAAAAAAAAAATCCTAAAAGGATTAGGCAAGTAATTATTTTCTAATCTGTGACTTTTCTTTGAATTCTTCCTAAAAAGAGACACTTCCTCCAACCCTCACTAAAAGCCACATCGATCATTTAGATTACTACAATAGTCTCCTTCAGAACACCCCGACATCTGCTATCCTTGTCCCAGCCCCTTCCACTCAGTGGAGCTAAAGTGTACTTTCCAACATAATACCCAAGGGTGAAACTAAGGATTCTTTCCTTCTTGCTCTACTTCAGCAGGCATCTCTAGCAGCAACTGCATCTGTCCAAGTTTCCAGCTCCTACCAGGAGGTCCCCCCTGTGGTTCTAGAACCACCCAAAGGAGCCAGCTTCTGGAGTCTGGTAACATCACCTTTCTGGAGTCCCTCTAGCCCTTCCTCCTGCTGGTAACCTCTGAGTGCCCCCACTGACCTGTCTCCTAGGCTCTTCTAGAGCCTATGTAACCAATCCCCTAGTTAAGTTCCCTCTATTTGATATGCCCAAAGGGATAGTTATTCTCTTGACTTGATATATGTGCTTGATACTCTTATGGGTAAGTCTCTAAGGGCAACTATGTAACTAATATCCAGGCATAGCTTGGGCAGAAAGATCTCTGATGGAGAATATAGTACACATTAATTACCACTACGAGCTTCTCACTGGGCTAAAGCTACTTGGGCATCAAGATCTTGTGTTGTTCCTCACTGTATCCCCAAGATCTAATACAGTGCTAATGCATGATTAGTACACCAAGACTATTACTTGAATATATTTAGATGAAGGGTAAGGAATATTTTACTTAAATATTTTTAAATGCAGAAAGAATTAACACATTCGTTTTATACTGTGCAAAAGACTGGTGGGGGGGGGGGCTTCCTTTAATGTTTTTAAACGACAGGAATCCCTGGTCACACTGTTTTATGGACCCATAATTGGCCCATCCTTTTAGTGATGCAATGAGCCCAAAGGAACTTAAATTTTCCAATTAAAAATAAGTCAATCAGATTTGCCTTCAAAAAGCAAGAGAAATTCCTTCAGCAGAATTCCTTTCTGAAACCCAAATTTAGCTAGTTAAATTCTACCTGGCAAAGTGCACTTAGTCATAGGAGGTAAATTATCACATCATAAAACTGTCTGGTAGGATTCTAGCTGTTTGAGGTGTTAAATACCTATGTCGCCTTCAAAGAAAACTACTTTTGACATTTACTTCTTAGAAGAAAGGCAAGAACTAACATAGGCAGGGCTGGCCTGAGGCAAAATTGGGAAGTCACAGAGATTGTTCTTGGTTGACTTGCCTCTCTTCCTAACTTCACAGTTTGAGACCCCTCTCCAGCCCTCCCTGCTGCTGTTCCCCACCTGGGGAGGCAGAGCACACACTTAAAATCTTCACTTCACTATGCTACAAATGACTGATAATAGCTTAGAAATCTGTCCCTCTCTGGAATGTGTACATTTTTACAGAAATCAATTAGATTAGTGTTTCTCAAATCTTAGCAAACATCAGAATCACCTGGAAAACTATTACGAACACAGATTTCCAGGGACTAATCGAGATTCTCATTAGGTAGTTATGGATGGGGTCCTGGTTTAGGCATCTTTTAACAAGTTCCCAAGTGACGCTTATGCTGCCACATGGGGATCCCTGTGCGAACTACTAAATTAGGGGTAGATACCCACTCGCTGCCTAAGGCAGGTTCAGATGCTTCTGAATATGAGATCTGCCCATTTCCATATTTCTCAAACATGTCTGCGCATCAAAATTTAACAAACAAATAAATACCCAAATATGTTTTAAAAATAAACATTCCCTGGAATTTACCCTCGATATTCTAATTTATTAGGGCTAGGGTGGCACTTCCAAAGGTGTTTGTTTTTTTAAAGCTCTTCATTTAACCCTGAGGGTTCAGGCCTTTGGGAATCTCTGCCTTGGGAAGTCAGTGTTACAGAGAAAAAAAGGGAAAGCAGATAAGAGTTCAATCCCAGTCTCACTTCTTACCACCAGGGGAGCTTTTGATGTGTTGTTGAAATTCTAGAAGCTTCAGTGTGTTTAATCTATAAAATGTAATCTTCAGCAGACTGAAAGTTGTCTCTTGTCAGTCTCCTGCCCTATCTACTTGAAAAGCAACACCTAACTTTGGATTCTATAAGAAAGAGAGAAGAAAAGATAATGTACCTGTTAATGACAAAATTTTAAATTTGGGGCTCCCAACCAAAATTTGGGGAGTGGGACAGGAGGGAACCTGCCCCTTTTAATCGTTCCTTTTTTTTTTAATTTATTTATTTTGAGAGAGAGAGAGAGCATAAGTGGGGGAGGAACGCAGAGAGAGGGAGAGAGAGAGAATCCCAAGCACAGAGCCCAATGTGGGGCTCAAACTCACCAACCAGGAAAGTTGAGCCTGGTTGGTGAGCCAAAGTCAAGATACTGCTGCTTAACCAAATGAGCCACCCAGGCATCTCCTCCTTTTAATCTTTCTTATTTGCAAAAAAAAAAAAAAAAAAGCCACTTTGCCAACGAGTGAAGAATTGACTCCTTACAATGTGGTCGCTACTTGGGCAATCCGCATACACCATCTTTTGGGTTCTTTCACTACAGTAATGGTTATGTCTCTTGATTGCTTTGAACAACAGCCTTTACCTATGTAATTATAGCCCCCGGCTCCTGGTTACATTTTTTAATTGGGTGAAAACCTAACATCAAATAACTTAGAAAAAGGAACTGGAGTCATCCTTGTCCAGTCCGTTAATAGAGTTTGTCTCTTGCCACAAGAGAATAACCTGTGACTTAGCCATTCACTTAAATGTGTTCAATAGTTCTCAGAGTGGGGCACCTGGGGGGCTCAGTTGGTTACGTGTTTGACTTCTGCTCAGGTCTTGATCTCAGGGTTCATGAGTCCGAGCCCTGTGATGGGCTCTCAAGCTCTGCTGACAGCTCAAAGCCTGGAGCCTGCTTTGGATTCTGTCTCCCTCTCTCTCTGCCCCTACCCTGCTAGCTCGCTCGCTCTCTCTCTCTCTCTCTCCAAAATAAATGAACATTAAAAAATAAAATAAAAAATAAAATGCTCATAGTCAATGAGAGGAACAGTCATGTCAGCAAAGCCCTCAAATAAAATACTGTAGGTGCCTGAATAGAAGCATGAATAGGGTTCAGTGTGGATACACAGGACACGATGCTAAGTGTGTTTCAGAAAATCGCTAGCAGCTGCCTAAAAGATAGATCGAATAATTTATGCTAAACGCAGAAACCAATTAAGACAGTGTATTCTGAGCTTCGGCATGTCTAGAAAGCTTGATTAAAAAACCACATCCCTGAGTCCTAGCCCAGAATGAGAAAGTCTAAGGAAGGCCCCAAGAATGTGCTTTCCTAGAGAGCTCCCGGGGGATGCCGATACTGCATCCTTGGGAGAACGTTGAGAGGGGTGCTGGCCGAATGTGTTGAAGTGCAATATCACGATCAGAGCCTGACAGGCAGGGCTACCTGCTGGAAAACGGCTGACGCGCCGTGCAAGCTTTCCGCTGAACACATTCGAAAGCCCTAGATTCGAAGGGCAACACAAAGATTAGAGGCAGCAGAGCATAAGGGAGAAACATGCACTTTACACTCACAGACCTGAGTGCAGAGTTCAGCTCTGCCACATACTGGCTGGGTGAGCTGAAGCAGGCCACCCAGTCTCCCAGACCATGTCTCCGTCTATAACATGAGCAAAACAGAGCCGAGCTCCCAGAGCGTCTACAGCATCCAAAGAGATGATACGCACGAGGGAACGTGGCTCTGTGGCCGGGGCACAGTGGGCCATTAGGTCGTAGCAGCAAGTGGCACAGCCTCTGTTCTCTAACCACACACGGTCTAATGGTAAAGACTGATATTCACAAGACTTTGTACAAGGAGGATTATAGTAAATGCTATATCTACGGTTAAAAAATTAAATTCAGTGGAAGAACAGGTTTTTTTTTTAATTTTTTTTTAACGTTTATTTATTTTTGAGACAGAGAGAGACAGAGCATGAACGAGGGAGGGGCAGAGAGAGAGGGACACACAGAATCGGAAGCAGGCTCCAGGCTCTGAGCCATCAGCCCAGAGTCCCACGCGGGGCTCGAACTCATGGACCGTGAGATCGTGACCTGAGCTGAAGTCGGACGCTTAACCGACTGAGCCACCCAGGCACCCCGAAGAACAGGTTTTTAATAACAGCCACCTCACAAGGGTGCTCTCGGGATTAAATGAAATAAAGCATCTAAAAGACCCCAACACGTCCCTAGTATTTACCTTAATAGGCACTCAGCAAATTGTTCATGTCTTTCTCCCTCCCTTCTCTTGATTCTGAGATTTCTGTGAGTGTCTCATGAAGTGGATGGGGTTTAAGCAAAACTTACATTCTCCTAAACTATGCTGCTTGTGTCCTTTTCCCCAAGGTTTTGAAGAGATGATATCCCATCAGATTGCCTGACCACCCAGGTTACATCCCAAATGCTTCCAGATCCTATGGAGTTCAACATCCCAGGTTGCAAAGTATTATTTCCCTTTGAATAAACCCACTACGACCAAATCGCTCCCCTGTCTGTGTGACGAAAGGTAGGAGGGAAACTCACTGAAGTGTAACATTTGGGATCAGAAACTTAAAAACATCTTTAAAAAAAAAAATTCTATCAGAAAGATCATCAGAACTGCTTTGGTCAAACTCACTGTACCTGCGGAGGCCTTTTTGAACTTTCTACCTTTTGGTGATGCTTTTGATCTGCAACGCACATGATCTCATTAAAAGCATATTATTTAGCTTAAACTTCGAACACTTACCATTTTTCCCCAGTAGCCTGGGGCTCAGGGCAATGTAATGCAGTTCATGCAAGCTTTATGTCAATGGCAGCATGTCATAAAGTATCTGCCAGGATATTGCTGCAAAGGTATGCTGGGAAAAGGGGTGGGTTCTGGCTCACACACTTTAGAGAGCTTTGCAAGGTGAGGTCAGTACCCACCTGCCAATGAAATGACTCCTAATTACCCAGGAATGTTCTGCCTCAGCTGGCTGACATACACGGCAATAAATCTTAGTGGAAAAACCAGACACCTGGTTTTCAGATCGGACCTGGTTTTCCTAGGTCCAGTTAAATTAATTGTCTTGCTTCTCAATCGTCATACAATCTTTGGAGAAAAGGTACAAAACCTAGATGATGAAACCGGCCATTGATGTGTAGCGTAGCTTTTTCGTTAGCCAACTGAAGGTGATGGGGGCCTTACAAAGCAAAGCCAGCTATTGTTGCTATGAATACAGTGTATAGATAGAACCACTCCCGTTATTTATAATGATATCTGGAAGAGTTTACTGTGCTGGATTCTTTATGTACCCCCATGCTGTACATAGGAAATAAATAGAACACAAAGTCTGCAGAACACAGACGTGCCTTACTCTCATCGAGAAACACATTTAGTCATGAAAACATAGAACACCAGATAATCGCTTGTTTCCAGGACTGACGCCGTTCCCAGGTAATATCAGCTTCTCTCTGGATGCAAGTCAACCACTTTCTGCTTCAATAAGGGGGTTAAACGGCAGGAGCATAAACGGGTCCTCTTAATGGTGCAGCCCAAAGTGAAGAAGTGGACCTGATATAACAAAAATGTCCAGAGGTCTGAGGTTTGGAGTAATTCGTGGACGAAATAAAGTGAAAGACATACATAGGCTCCCTCAATATTACCTCCCTGTCATCCCACTGACTTCACATCTCATGTGGCTTCTTCATATTCCAGTCAGAAGCAGCAAGACGCAGGGAAGGCAAAACAGGAAGGGGTTCCAAGATTTGCTCTTATCTCCTTGTCCAGAATCAGGACACATGGCACCTGCCAGCTGCCACAGAAGCTTGGAAATAGAAGGGCAAGATGATTATAATTGCTTGGACCAGTCATGAGCCATCCCCGGGAACTGGACACATGGCAGCCGAAACAAAATCAGGATTCTGTTAGCAAGAGAGAAGAGGGGGGTGGTGGATACCAAGTAGGTAACTAACAAGGTTTGCCCACACTCTCCATTTTGAGATGATTAACACTTCTTTATAAAATCATACATCAGGGACACCTGGGTGGCTCAGTCGGCTGAGCGTCTGACTTCGGCTCAGGTCATGATCTCATAGTTTGTAGGTTCGAGCCCTGCGTCGGGCTGTGTGCTAACACCTCAGCGCCTCGAGCCTGCTTCACATTCTGTGTCACCCCCGCCCTGTGCCTCTCCACCGCTCATGCTCTCTGTCACTCAAATATAAATAAACATTAAAAATTTTTTTCCTTGAAAAAAACAGGGTTTCTTGATTTTTAAACTGCAAATAGTTGTTACAAAAAGTTTTTTTTTCTTTTAAATAAATTCACACAAAGAAAGAGAAATAGAAAGCGACGGTAGTGACCAGCAAGAGGAATAATAATTACATTCATCTTAATGTGTGTGTGCCAGTTCTGTTTGCATTAACATTGGAAAACTCCAATAAAAAAAATGTTTTTTTAATAAAATCATATATCAGACAGGACAAATTGACTTACCCAGGATAGGCAGAATCTTCTATATCTCTTTGTGATAAGGACCAGGGTTTATTGGGTTTGTGAATGGTTCAAAATGTGATTCATCTGGTTATTGGAAGAAGAGCTTTATCTCCGTCATTCCAATAGCCCCTCTGTAACCCTCACAAAGGAAACCAAGGCCCCTCCTCTTCCCCGAGCCCTGGAGCAAGGCCCTGCAGTGAAGCCAGTGCCCTCCCAAGCTCTCTATGAAGTCAAAGAGCTCTGGCTAACTGGGTGGCCCAGTCGGTTAAGCATCTGACCTGGGCTCAGGTCATGACCTCACAGTTCGTGGGTTCAAACCCTGCATCGGGTTCTGTGCTGAAAGCCTGGAGCCTGCTTCGGATTCTGTGTCTCCCTCTCTCTCTGTGCCTCCCCTGCTCTTGCTCTCTTTCTCTCAAAAATAAGTAAATAAACATTTTTTTTTTAAAGGAAAGAAAATATTCTCTTAAAAAAAAAAAGCAAAGGGCTCCTCATAGCTCTTTATCAACACTATTTTCTTTCCTTTTGTTCATGACCTCCACGTTCCTTCCCCTGCAACTTCCCAGTGAGTCCCCGTATGAGATGCCCACTGGCTCTCACAAAGGAAACTCGACAACCGTCTTTGAGGAATAGTGATCTGATCTCTTTTGTCAGCACCTGTTGGCAACCTTCCCAACTCCTGGGCTTTTACAAACTGATGGGTGAAATCATTTATGTGTCTAAGAAGCCATGTGGATAGAAGGTGCAGAACTCTTGGGCCAACCCCAGGGCACTCCTTCTAATAAGTTACCTAAAAATTAAATCCAGGACAACTTTACCATCAAGGCTTGTGTGATAGTCCACACATACAGGCTCTAAGTTCAATGTCTCGCCCAGTGTAGCACCATCTCTCAGAGCAACAGGAGCCCTGAAAAAACTTCACAGTATATTAAGTACAATTAGCAGAGCAAACATCAACACCACCCGCCCAGTAAAGAAGTAATCACTCAGCCTTCATTCCAGCACCCATTAAGACTTGAACCATTTCTCAAACCAGTGATCTTTTTAAGTGATCATTATCATGAGCGCCCTCCTAAATTAGGGAATCCTCATTAAGGGGTACCATAATGATATTAAACTTCAGCCTTTGCTACGAAGTGAAGGTAATAAAGCTTCCAGAGAAGTGACAGCTTCTATTTTTGATCCAAACCATAAAAATAGCTAAGCACTTTCTAATGCTTTGATAAGCTAGGCTTTCTTAAATATGCCTTTAAGAAGCATTTCCTAGAATGACAGACAATTCAGAGCTGGAAGGGACCTTTGAAAGCATATAGTTCTGCTCCCCTCATCTAACAAATGAGAACTCTGAGGCCCAGACACGTCAAATGATGTGCACAGTGTCTTACTGCTAGTTAGTTGCAGAAGTTTAACATATGTAAATATAGTCAGAAATAAACCTCATTGTGGGGCGCCTGGGTGTCGCAGTCGGTTAAGCGTCCGACTTCAGCCAGGTCACGATCTCGCGGTCCGGGAGTTCGAGCCCCGCGTCAGGCTCTGGGCTGATGGCTGGGAGCCTGGAGCCTGTTTCCGATTCTGTGTCTCCCTCTCTCTCTGCCCCTCCCCCGTTCATGCTCTGTCTCTCTCTGTCCCAAAAATAAATAAAAAAAAAAAAACGAAAAAAAAAAAAAAAAAAGAAATAAACCTCATTGAGACAAAAGCCTAAAAGCATGTGCACTTCTCCACTTTGGCCTCCTCTACAAGGCACCAGAGAGAACCCGCTCAGTTCAAGTATGTGAACTTGACCATAACAAAGCTATTCGAGAAAGGCTCATTAGACTTAGCAAATAAAAACAAGGGTACCCATGCAAACTTGCGTTTCAAGGAACAACAAATAACTTTTTAGCATCAGCATGTCTCGTGCAATATTTTGGGCATCCTAAAAAGCATAGTTGTATTTATCTGAAATTGACGTTGACCTGAACATCTTATCTATTATCAGACGAGACTCATTCAAGTCCTCCAGAAGATGATAACAAGAAGTCATGAGAAGTGCTCTACCTATGACATTGTGTTATGGATGTGTTAGGGCTTCCATAACAAAGTACCACGACTGGGCTACCTTATGCAACAGAAATTTATTGTCCTCCGGTTCTGGGGGTTTGAAGTCTGAGATCGGGTGTTGACAGGGCTGGTTCCTTCTGCGGGCTCTGCCCCAGGTCTTTCCCCTGGATTCTGATAGTTTGTTGGCAACCTTTGGTGATACAGAATCCTAATTTCTGCCTTCATGTTCCCATGGGGTTTTTCCTTTGTGCATGTCTGTACCCAGATTTTCCCTTTACATAAGGACACCAGTCTTATTGGATCAGGCCCACCCCAATGACTTCATTTTAAGTTCAATATATCTTTAATGGCCCTATCTCCAAATAAAGTCACATTCTGAAGTAGTGGGGTAAAGACTTCACCATGTTATGAATGGATAAAGAAGATGTGGTCTATATATACGATGGAGTATTACTTGGCAATCAAAAAGAACGAAATCTTGCCATTTGCAACTACGTGGATGGAACTAGAGTGTATTATGCTAAGCGAAATTAGTCAGTCAGAGAAAGACAAATATCATATGACTTCACTCATATGAGGATTTTAAGATACAAAACAGATGAACCTAAGGGAAGGGAAACAAAAATAATATAAAAACAGGGAGGGGGGACAAAACATAAGAGACTCTTAAATATGGAGAACAAATAGAGGGTTACCGGAGAGGTAACCCTCCAGAGGGAGGGCTGATGGGCTGAAAGGGTAAGCAGCATTAAGGAATCTACTCCTGAAATCATTGTTGCGCTATATGCTAACTAACTTGGATGTAAATTTAAAAGTAAATATATTTTTAAAAAAAGACTCTGCCGTGTTTATTTGAGGGGACACTATGCAACCCACAGCACATCCTAATGAAAACTCCCTACGGCCTGTAACACTTTCAGGTACAATAATCTATTAAAGGTACAGAAGACGGTACTGAAGGCAATCACTGTTTCCTTGCTCATCACCAGTGATAATGCTCCATCTGTTTTGATGGGAAATATCTCAAAACTAACCTGGATGTTCTCCTATCTTTTATTGTCCTTCTCGGAATGTGCCCTTCTCGCTACTTATTAGCAAGCATGGAATTGTTCTTAGACTTTGCTTTTAGGTACTTTGATCCTTGGGGAGCAGGACTCCATATGAAGTTTGATTCCTCCAAAGGCCAGTAGTTTGCTTCACTTACCAAGAAAGATGACCACACAAGGCTCTACCTTCTGCCTCCCCGTCTAAGCTTTCATCTTGTATGTGGACTTGTGCCCTCTGACCCCATCAGCTTGGCGGACAGCACTGGCAATGCAAGGGGCGTGCGAAAGCCCTCTTGTCGAGATGACTGGCTTCCTGCTTAACGTCTGAGCTTCAAGGAGGCCACAGAATCAGGTAGTGGTAATTACTGCTTAATTACTTTATGTCCCAAGTTACTTTATGTTCCATATGAGGCCCAGATATGTCAAATGATTTGCTCAATGTGTTACAGGTAGTTTGTTGCAGAACTAGCTTAACATGTAAGAAATCTAGGGAGAAATAAACCTCTTCTGGCCAAGCAAGACTCCAAGCTAAAGACTCCTGCCCCCCATGCTGCCTGCTACTATTACCTGAGAAGTCAACAAAAAAAGGCAGGATTTACTTGACTGGAACCTAATGAAGATGGTTTATTAGATCAGTAAGGATTTGGACAGTGACTTCCATATTCTTGAATGAATTGCAAAGTTTGCTTCAAAGATTACACCAAAAACTGTGGGTGCCACTCACGAGCAATGTTCCATCATCCAGTTTTATATAAAACAGGATAAGTGCACCTGGGTGGCTGTGTCATTAAGCATCTCACTTCGGCTCAGGTCATGATCTCAGGGTTCATGAGTTTGAGTCCCACTTCAGGTGAGCCCTGCTTCAAGTGAGCCCTGCTTCTCTCTCTCCCTCTCTCTCCCTCTCCCCCTCCTGGGATTCTCTTTCTGCCCCTCATTCACTTGCGCGCTCTCTCTCTCAAAAAAAAAAAAAAAAAAAAAAGGAAGGATCTATTGTAATATGACATTCTGCCCTTGATATGACATTTCACTAATGCCATTATGTTAGAAATAGAGACGGATTAACAAGATATTGTCTCTTTGAAGATGATGAAGTGATCTCAGAATAAAGAACATCAAAGTTTCAAAACCAGAAATGAATCATATTTTCTATTTTATGTTCTTACCCAAAAGAGAATCATTATTCGCAATTAATATTTTTAAGCAATCAGATTAATTCATTTTTCTCTTCATCTAACAACGTCTTCCTGCTTCATTTTCTACTTACATAGAATGTAAATGCGTACTGTAACTTCTGGGATTGTAACCTATTTAAAAGTCTCCATAACCTCAAGGATCATAAGTGGTAGAACAGGTTAAATAAAAGTGTATTGTTTTTAGCCAGAGGCCTATGCAAAGGTATAGAAAAAAAAAAAAAAGATACAATTTAACTTTTAAAAAAAGCCTAAAAGTTCCCAACAGAACAAAATTAGAATTTTATTGGCAGTAAGAAAATATGTGATTTCAAGTACAATTTCATAAGGTGAACCTTAGAACCCTCCATCATGAGGTTGATTTAGCTGCACTGTCTAAAATTGTTTGGGCTCTGATTTTAAAGACAGTCTTTGCAAAAAGACAAAAGACCAAAAGATGTGTCCAGGCCTGTGGTAGTAAGGGAACTACGATTTCTGAAATCGTTCCTTCGGTGATCCTGATTTCACCCTCACCTCATGAAATTTTAGCCATGGTTTCAGATATACAAAGCATAATACAAGATAGAATAAAAATACTTAAAATCCAGTCAAGGACAATACACAATAGATTTGGGGTGCTTGAGTTGTAAAAATGGATCTGCTATATACGTGTACTGCCTGTAAACATAGTCTACAATATAAAACTTTTCCAGACTTGGGAAAGGTAAGGTTAACTATGGGAAGTAATGTTTTGTGATCCCTGATTGTACTCTACCAAACAGACAAAATGTACACTGAAGAGGCTGAGCACTGAGCATCTGATTAAACATCAAGCTACAGAAATCAATGTTTATTTGAAAAATGAACTGGTAGTCCACAGAGATGAAATTACTTCTAGTATCGTAATATATGATTCCTTACAATGATGTAGCTGCGGATGGCATAAGTTTTATAGACAGTCCTTAGTGGTATCCAAAATAATTAAATATCATTTAATGGTAGAACTCAAATGGCAAATGGGCGTAAATTTGCATAATTTAAGAAAACACGGTCGAGGTGATTACTTACTTTAATTTTAGAACTTATTTTTGATCTTTAAACAGAATAATAGAATTTATAAGTATTTTTTTAGGCAAAAAAAATACACATGTCTTAAAATGAAAAAATTGATAGTTAAGAAAACGTTGGTACGCTTTCGATTAGGTTAAAATGGGAATAAAAAAAAAAGGGAGTGTACCATGCCAATCCCATATTCAACCACCAGGTGGCACACTAGTGCCTTCTTTCCCCCATTCAACAGTAGAAAATACCATTGGAAGAATGGTTTCGTTTTTTGTTTGCTGTTTTTTACGCTTCTATCCAAAACCAACTTAGAGTCAAAAAAATATGAATCCACAAGTGGTTCTTTCTCAACTTTAAGATTTTTACTATCAGTGGAAGTTATTTTGCTTTGCTTTTTCATTAAGCTTTGAGCCAATAAACTCAGTGATGGGCAGAAGTACCAATAAAAATAAGTCCATTGATGATTCTTTACATGGAAACAGTAACAACTGGAGAAGTAATTTTACCTTTCAGGATACTCAAGCAACGATTGCTGGTATTTAATATTCTATACTTACACTTCATATTTGTAAAGCATATTACTACAGACTTATAAGTGATTACAAAAGTGTGATCAAATAAAAGAAATCTATCCCATCTAGTTAGAATCTTGAACACTGGAAGGATATCGGTAGATTTTTCCAACATTTTAAAATGACTTTTTTTGCTAAGATAGTGAATCAAAACCACCCCAATTTTTTAAATATCTCAACAGAATTCCCCATTCATGCTAATTTAGATTCGTGGATAGAGATTGTCATAATGCCTTCGGAATAGTCTTTCTTCCCTAAAAGTAACTATGTCTCTAATTTTAATTTACTGAAAAAGGGAACCCTTCTTTTACTGAAGTATATCAAACACATTTGGGATTTACCCCCAGTTGACTAAGAACTAGCAAGCAAGCAGTACGTTAAATAGCAGTTTATACCAAATTTTCAATGGCCACTGACCAAACAGGCTGCACAAGTGGGAATTTTGCTCCCTTTGGTTCTAAAATGATCACAAGGTAGCATGAAATGCCACCAACCAGTTCTGCCACCTTGAGCAAATTATCTGAAGTCTTTATACCTTCTTTTCCTCGAGTGAAAAATTCAATAAAGTAGAATATTTCGAAAGCTCCATTTCACTTATAAAACGATTCTTTGTATTTGAATCTAAAGCATAAGAAGGCATTGCAAAGGAATTAAGAAAAATAGGAAAAGCTAGGAAAAATTCTTCATGCAACAAACGACCCTAACAAAGACAAGAGTGTGCAGATTGCCTCTCATTGTCTCCATCTTCTCCAATGCTTGGAATCAAGAACTCTAAATGCACAAAGAAAGAAGAAACGCTTTTGGTTTAGCATGTGTTTACTTACACCGGTCTAATTGATATTTAAGAAAAGAATTCATTAGGATCTTGCTCTAACTGCCCTCTACAGAATTTTCAGCAGTGCAGGTCTGCTCAACAGATTCCAATTCCTGGAAACCACAACTTAAGCGTCCGACACGAAAGATAGTCATGGCTTTAGATATATGTGTTATGCCCGTGTAAGATGATCCTGTAAGCACTAAACCCCTTTTCTTATAACATGTGCTTGAATTACTCCCATAATTTAGAGCTGTATTATCTCTTCACATTTAGTTTACAAAACCAAGATAAAAATCTCTGAATTCCTCAACTTTGAGAATGATTCTATAGTATGCATGTGCTATATACAAAATCTATGCTGAGCCAACAACACAGCCATATTTTTACTTAATAGGCATATTTCTACCCCTTCCGTAATAAATTGACTACCACTTGAATTTACAAATATGTCCAAGAAATACATTTAATGGCCTAACTATAAGAAGGTATGTTTCTTTTTTAGCATACAAAGGCTTCTTTCTCTATGGTGTGCTTCTGATGGTATTTTAAAGAAGACGTTCACAAGAGATAGGTCCTTAATTAAGACTTTAAAATGAGGGCAATAAATATATTTTATTGGTTATAATACCTTTTTCTTTATTAGAAGGATAACAGACTGCTGGTTAACTGGTCATGAAATATTAATTAAAAAGAAAAATATATGATAGAAGCTATCTCAGTTGGTGCTAACTCATTTTTTCACCTGGATTTTTTTCTGCATAAAGTTAAAGCCAGATGGACCCAGTCATGTCACCCATAGGGAAAGACCGATTGGTCTTGCCAGTCTTGTATGTCAGCTCACCCACCGACAGAAAGCTCTGGAGTTTCTTGGCACCAATATTCAGAACCTAGAGAAAATTTCATTTGGACCTGAATCAGAAAGCATGCTCAGGACAAAACATTCACGGCAGAGTGTCCCACAGACGTGTGTATGAACATAGCAGTTATTCATGGAACACTTCAGTCCCCACCAAGCAAGCAATGGGGCACAACAAGGGAACTCGTTCTGCCCCAGACACCTATCATTGCTAAGTAGCACCTTCCATAGCTTATCACATTTCTCCCGGATTCTACCCACTTTCCCATACTTCAGCCTGCTGCCCTCAACCTGGCAGGGAGATAATTAAAACAGCAAACTGATAATTGTCAGAGGAGTTGGGGGTGGGGAGGGGGGAGATTGGCGAAATGAGTGAAGGGGAGTAGGAGATATAGGCTTCCAGTTATGGAATGAATGAAAGGTACAGCACAGGGAATACAGTCGATGATATTGTGATAGAATTGTATGTGCAGATGGTAGCAGCCCTTGTGAAGGGTGTAGCATAGGGTCCAGAGAAGTTGAATCACTGTGTTGCACACCTGAATCTAATGTAACATTGTGTGTCAACTATACTCAATTTTTTTTTTGATTTAAGAGAAAAAGCAGATGTTTTAGAATAAACGTAAATAGCTTAAGAGAAAGTAATCCGCAAATACCACCTATGATATTTTTAAAATGGGATGGAGATAAGCTTCTTTGGGCAACTCTGATATACTCTGGTGTCATATTGCTGGAAGGAATTCTGGGGAAGAGCCCTGACTCTCAATTGCCCGGTTCGGTGCAGGTTCATGTGCTGATGGTCACCCTCAGAGGAAGGATTTACTTGAGGACTCTGCAGCAATCACCATGGCAACCAGAAGTCTCCAACCCATCTCAAACTTTAACGTGAATATGAGTCATCAAAGACCATCTTGCTAACAGCCAGCTTCACATTCAACAGGTCTGGAGTGGAGTGGAGGTTTGCGGTCCTCAGACCTCACTCGGTGTAGTGAGGACTTTCTTTCCAGGAAGCTTTGAGCTGTTAGCCTTTTTCCAGTAAAGGGAAGGAAGAGCAGAGCTTAACTAAGTCCTTTAAGTTTTTGTGGTTTTTTTATGCAAACAGATTCTTGGTACCTTTTTAAAATCTCATTTACAGTATGATTTTTACAATATCATTTGTGTAACAACTGATAATTTTTTAAAACTTAAAAAAAAATAAACAACTTTTAAAATAATTGGCAGTCCCTTGAGGCACCCTGGGTGGCTCAGTCGGTTAAGTGTCTGGCTTTGGCTCAGGTCATGATCTCACAGCTCGTGAGTTCAAGCCCCGCGTCAGGCTCTGTGATGACAGCTCAGAGCCTGGAGCCTGCTACAGATTCTGTGTCTCCCTCTCTCTCCCTGTTCCTCCCCCACTCTGTCACTCTCTCAAAAATAAATACAAACATTAAAAATGTTTAAAAAATAATAATAAAATAATTGCCAGTCCCAAGGTGCCATTTCCCTTTGCTTTCCAGAATGTCTAATATTCATTCACTGGCTTCTCTATATTTTCAACCTTGAAAAGCACTAGAAGGCTTATTTTTTCCTTGATTAACCGTTTATTTTATGTTTAAAATTATAACACCGTAAAATTGACTTTTTTTCCTTTGGCGTACAGGTCTTTGAGTTTTAACACATGTATAGATTTGTTTAAATCCCACCACAATCCAGACACAGAACAGTTCCATGACCCCTCTTCCCCGCCCCCCCCCCCCAAAATAAAGAGTTCTATGATTTTGGTTTCCAAATTTCCACAGCTTTCTCTTTATTTCTCCCTTGGCTCCCAAATTTGCAGGCAACGTTATAAGAGTTTGGTTTTTTAATAAAAGTGAAGTGAAATTAAGTATTGTTATGAGAAATTTTCCAGAAAATTCACACTTGAAGTATCAGGAGACCCTAGAGGGTTGAAATTCTGAGGTTCAGAACGACTGCAATAAAATGATGGAAGTCGTGAATTCTGGCTGGAGACAACACATCCTCCTGGTCTGAGCTCTCAGGTGAGCCTCCACTTGGCCTTTCCTCTCTACCCCGGGCTCTTTCGTGACCTGCCACTTTGGGAATGGATCACACCCCCAGAGACAAGAAGGGCCACACCCCTGCCATAAGCCCGGCTCCAGGTATCTCTGCCTGCCTATAACTGCTCTGTCCGCCATTGGTCACAGGGTGTTGCCCATGGACCTTCCTGCGATGGAAGATTTCTCCACAATGTTCTCTTTATTGTATTGCCAGAGTCAACCCAGGAGAGGGTGCAGGCTGCCTCAGAGCCCACAGCAAGCTGTCAGTGCTGATCCTCTAGGCTGGAGGTATAGCACTCCTCTGCATGGGGAGAGCCCCAAAATAGGTCACTGACAGAAGGCGGGAATGAGTTAGGTCATTTATTCTGTTTCAGCTTGTAGATCAATGGAAACCATTGAATCCATACCCCCCAAAAAGTTTCAAATCACGGGAAAGATCTCAGATTCTTCAATGATTCACATTAACAACTATAGGTAAAAGAATAAACCTTCAGGAAATGACAGAACTGCTTTAATTTGGGGGCTGTTTCCAGCCCCTGTATACTTTTAACTCCATTCCTGCCTCAAAACAAAGAGGTCTTGCAATACTGCCTTTGATTTATGGAAAGAAAAAAAGACGATATTACTGAAAAGACCCATTACTCCTGTGCCTCGTCATGTAGTTCAATGTTAAGTACTCTACAAAACTGAATCCTTGGTGGAATGCAATTCTGTAATTCAATCGAGAGATCTTGCTAATGTCCCAGTCTGCAGGAACATAGCTTAAGGGTTTTAGGTTTAGCAGGAAACCTTGCAAACCAGAGACGGAATTACAGCCTGCGTCTTCAATCAGGGATGAGGGAAGGTTGTTGGCAATGTAATATTATACAATTATTAAGATTTTTAACAGGAAGTACAAGAATGATAAAGCTAAGATAGTCTCAATCAGGTATTGGGGCTTAGAAAGTAAAGGATGAAGACAAGATGCCAGATGGACAATACATGGATAATTGTTGGCGTTGGATGATTAGTAAGTGAGCACTGAGTTGATCAATTCTATTTCAGCATATATTTTAAGATGTCCATAATAAAAAGTTAAAAAAAAAAAAAGATGCCACCCAAAGTATTATGACGGGAAAATAAGGCTTTTGGAAATTCACAGAGTCTGTAGATGCTTCTCATTTTATGTATTACGTGTAAATATGAATAAATATTATTTGATAACTTCTGCAGGATTATGGATCAATTGACCATGTAAATGGAAATAGTGTAAACAGGAGTAAGGTACCTTCTCTGTGCACTAAAGGAGCTCTCTTGTATAATAAATTCTGTGGGGTTCTGTGGGGTTGTGTCATCATATATTATTCATACATACACCCCCACAAACACCCACACCCACACCGCCCCCCCACACACACACACACACTATTATATATATAGTCAGGCGCTTCCAAATGGAAAATTAAGATTGTAGGAACACCGGTTATTTATGTCACAAAACAGTCCTTGTACTATTTTCTTTAAACATTGGTGCATAACGATAATATGACTCAAGAACTTCTATTTATGTACCAAATTGTTTCTAACCTGTAATTATGATTATACTCATTTAGGAAGCATTTGAAAATACTTACTCGCTGGCCCTAACCAGTCACGATTAATCAAGTTGATTAGTCAATTAATCATATTCTCTAAATTTTTAAATTGAAGATTACTAGCCTGCTACTCAGGAACACAGCTAAGGCATAAGGTGAGAAAATGTCTTCAAAACCAAGATTACTATATTGTTTAGATAACCTCAAATATCCATGCTAAGTAGAGAAATGTTTGCTGTGGATAAATTAAATTATAGTGGAAGTCATGGTACACTCGACGTTAAATAGAACAAAAGGAAGTAATGCGCCGAGCTGTGATAGTTGACCAGTTGGCCAATGGTGGATCCGTGATCAGTGATAGCTTGAGAATCTGTTAGTACAACAGGCAGATAAGAGACGTAAAGACATAGTAAAGAGCTCCAGGACCAAGCTATCCTAACAGACATGGGGAAATTCACCCTTCCCATTGTACTTTCTGCTAGCAACAACTCTAAGATACTCACCACCAGAGACTTTTCTAACTTTCTTCCAGGGAATCTCTTGCCCTACAGACCTGGGTTTGTTGGGATTTGCATAGCTTGTTGGTTTTGTTTGTCTAATCTCAGATGAGATAGTCTTTCATTTTCTCTGTCCTCAGCTGAAAACTCTTATTTGGATGAAGGTGCTTCTTATGCTCAAGGATGTTTGTTACCAAACCACCAGTGTCAGCTACCACATGGTGTCAGAAGGGAAGACAAGGCACGCTGGCTTTGGACTAGCCTGAATCCAGTTGCAACCAAGTCAAAAAAATAAATAATAATAATAATAGTACTATTAGCTCATCTCTATTCCATTAAGGCTTCTGGGAATCAGTTTTTTCCTTAGAATGGGAATGCCTCAAATTCAGAAATGATCATGTATGTACCGTATCATTACAGCTAAATTCAAGAAGTCCTTGCTGGAACAGTTTAGCGTATAGTAACTTCTTTGATCCTTACAAATCCAATTTATTGGATCCTGTTATACAGGGAGGACATGAATTATCCATATTTTACATATGATCAAACTGAGGCTCAAAAGAGCTTATGGCTTACTCACTCTTAGGTTGCCTGTCAGAGCCCAGAGAAACCTGAGTTTATGATTTCCAATCTAGTGCCCGTGCCGCCAGGAGACAGCTGCCCTCCACAGTCACTAATCAACACATACGTGTATTGAGCAAAGCATTACACTGGATGCTATGGAACGGACAGGAACAAAAGGTCCCTGTCCTGCAACAGCTTGAGATCTAATTGGAAGAATAAGACATTTCATTTTTGTGAACAAAATGAAAAATAACTATAATACCAGTATGAAATGTTAGAAAATAGATCATGAAAGACAGTACAGGCAATAAAAGCTACAGGACCTGGTGACTCAAACTGAGCAAGAGAGAAGGTTCTTTCAACAAATATTTGTCCACAAGTATTTATTGAGCACCTACTATGTATCCAGGACTTTTCTCCAAGGTCAAAGACTTTGTACTTTTCTCACCCAAGCTCTCGCAGCATTTGGAGACTCTGGGTGGGAGAGATACTAAAAATACACACACACACAGGTGCCTTTTGGGGGCCCATGGGGTGCAGAGTTAATAGGAGCCTTCCATGGACAGTGAACAGTGCTGGGGTTGGGACCCAGGACATCATGCCGAATTCGACATGGCCAGATGTCTCTTTCATGCCCCTACCTCATTCCTCTCTTGTCAAGCAATCTGTACCTTGATAAAACCACTGATAAAACATTCATGGGACGAGATTAGGTTTTAAAACCTACCTAATGTACCGTGAAATGTGTAGTGTTGGCTCCAGCAATCAAAGAAGCCCTGTGGACCCGCTCTGCTTTGTAGCCATTTGACCTGTCAAGCTCCGGAGCCATATTCTTCTGGTTTTTGTCCTTTCAAGTTGCCGAGGGAAAAGAAATCTCTGCGCAGCTCTGTCTGGCTTGTCTGTCTTCCCAGTTACCTGACCACACACACATCCTTTATTTTTCTGCTTTGCTGGAGTGGTTTCTTCCACATTTCAATCAAAGCCTGCTGCCAACCAGAACAGCTGAGGAGGTGATCCCAGAAAGGATTTGAGAGTACCATTTTTAAGAGGAGCTGTGTTTATTAAATAAAATATGTTTTATTCTCTTTGTTTCTCAGTGATGATAACTGCAACAGGGAAAGTTGCATGCTTAACACTGGGCCCTGAGCTGGCCGTGAGTGGTTTTTAATTTAATTTAATTTAACTAATTCATTAATATAATGAAGCAACTCCTGCCTGCCTACTATGTGCCATGAATGCATCAGGAAAAAGAACTGATTTTTTATATTCTACCATAATTTTTCATGGTGGTTACTACTAGACCCATTTAAGTAGATGACAAAGATTGAAGGAAGTTGATATTTGACTTAGACACCATTATCCCATTTTATATTTACCTCCCACCACCCCAACATAGACCTTCTGTTCTGTCAGGCCAGTGTCCTTGCACATGGCTCCCTCAACCCCTGTGTCCTGGGGTCCATCACCCTGGCTTGGAATGTCCTCACACATGCTTATTCATACCCCATGTATCTTTTATGGCCAGGTCAATCCTCAAATCCTATTAATGTTTTCTTGACCACTCAGTCCTCTTAATTTCTCCCTTTCCCCTGAAATCTCTTCTACAGCAGTCGTAGGTGTAACCTCTCTCTTCTCTTCAAAAGATCATATGCAGGAACTGTGATGGCTGGTGCCATACACCATGTTTGGTACCGTTCACAGTGTTGTGCACACACTGGGTACTCAATAGATACTTGACCAAGAGACTGATTGGCTGTAAACTAATCAGTCTCCCGTACTGTTAGAGGACCTACAAAGAAAAAGTGGGTCTTACCAATGCATATATTTCCGTAAATCTATTTTTTATTCTCACGTTAGAAGATGGTAATTTAACCTATCTCATTTTTGCGCTCTACCCTTTGGCATGCTTTCTTGAAGAGTCTCTGTTCCAAATGACATTCTCTTCTTTCTTCGGTCCCTTTTTTTACCCCACCGGCAAAAATGTTACCATTTTCATTTCCTGAGCCAAATGCAAAACCTAAACGTGGTGATTCCAATTAATTATATCCCAATTTGGTTGTTCTCACTAACCAAATCAAGGAGTCTCCATCCAGCAACTGAAAGCTGGTCAGAGTCTTGAAATCCACCGAACAGATATGCAACTTCTTATACTGTCCAATTCCTGGTATTATCTTAGCTACAGTCAGAGCCCAGTTGCCTTTGTTCCCTTAGAAATTATCGGCTGCCACCTATCAGATCTGTTACTGTGTACACAGGGCTAGGTACACCCAGGATCTGGAAGATTTCTGCAAGCCACTCTTTGTGTAGCATAACTATACATGATTTTAAAGATCTTAACCCACCTCTCGTTCTCCCTGCCCCCCAGAACTAATCTATATGCTAATTTGCACTTGATAATGCCGTCCCATAATATGGTAATTGCTGTAATGTTTTCTAGGGAGAAAAAAAAAGTAGAAATTGAGCCATGGCTTCATCTCTGAAGTCTGCATTCATGAGAACCTCTACACAAAGAGCAAGTTATAAAGCACATCAGTGGGTTTGCCACATTGAGGTCAAAGTGAAATCGCTCTGGAAAAACTGGAAATATTCTCCTGGGCTACACTATTTTGAAATGATCCTCAGAAGTACGATGTGTACCAGGAGGCGGTGAGCTATAGCCTGTTGTAGATGAGTTAAAAATGGTTGCGTTCCCCCACCGAAGAGGGCTTCTAGATTTGCAAGAAAGTCTGAAAACCCTGACTTAACACTTCATCCTCCGAAAGATGGCCAAGGCTTCCAGGCTCCCAGCTTCTCCACATAACCTTTATGTGCACATAGTCTTGCCCTATTACCCTACATGTGCCCTCCAATGCTATTAAGATATCAAATGCAGAAATGACAACAAGAGAGCCCTAATTAAACAGCAGCAGCCAAAGCCCTCGAAGGAACAGCCTGAACCCAAACAAGAGGAGCTCGGGGCTGGAAAGGGGGGAGAAAAGACAATGGGGGCTTTGAAGTCAGCTGGGTGTAAAGCAATGGGTTTGTTTTGTGTATTTAAAGGGCCAGATGACATAAAGGGCTCCCAGTGCTGTCGGGCCAGAGACCAAGCTCAGGATTCACCAAGACCGAAGGGGTAATAACACTCACTGAGTCCTGTGACCAGAATCAAATTGTAATTGGCCTCGGAGATCACTTATGGCAATCAGGGAAGTAATATGCTTCTGAATAATTATGAATAATTAGGCACATTTATGAATAATTACACTGATAATAACTATCTAACTCATTCCATTTTAAAATTGTAATTCAGTCATTATGCACTGGGTAGTCATTCCCTTCATCCTGATTTCTGCATATTCATGGCCTAATCCATCTGCCAATCTTACGGGGACTGGGTCAAGACCCTTACAGCAACGGCCAGGTCCTGGACTCACCCTGGGGACAAGGAAACATACTGATGCTCAGAGTCAGAGCTTCATATCCTCCTTGATAGACTTGAGAGGACTCTGGACAGTAGAAAACAGCAGAAAGAACATGAAGAACTATTTTCCTAAAACATTGGAGCCTTGCCAACCTGTGACTCGTTTCTCAATATGCAAGTGACTTAAAGTACCGTCCAGGAGCTCGTTGCTATGTTCAATACTGCTGGTAAAAAGCTGTTTCCATGTGTCATTGAGAAGAATACCAGTACGTTGTACAAGAGCTGTCTTTTAAGAGCGTCTTCTGATCACGGTACCAGGCCGCTTAGAAAATCAGAGGTTCCAACTTGAAGAGAAAGTCTTAAAATAATGTGCACTTCTTCAGGCTTCAAAACAAAATGCACCCTTGTCTTATTGCCAAATGTTTTTCTTCTTCATATTCTGTCTTTCCTTTTTCTTCCTCTTCTTCCCTTGTCTCTCTCTCTGTCTATCTCTCTGTCTCTGTCTCTGTCTCTCTCTCTCTCTCCCCCATTACCAGCTTCTCCACCACCTCTGCATCCCTTTCTGTTCAAGTCCTAACATGGACAATCATAAAAGTAAAGTTATATTTTCCTGATTCCAAAAGTAGTAACTGCTCACTTGGAAATTTGGAAAGTGTCAGGGGGAGAAATAAACAAAGAAATTTTAAAAAATCAATAATCTCAGCACCTGAGAGAACCAATATTAACTTGATATGCTAAGGCTTCTTACATATTTGTACACCACCAAAATTATATTACAAAAGTAAGTTTGCATCCTGACATTTTCTTTAACATTTTCCATATTATTAAAATAATAATTGTCCATATTCATAAGTCATGAGCGTTTTCCATATTATTAAACTCATGTTTAAAAGTTGCATGTTTGGGTGGCGCCTGGGTGGCTCAGGCAGTTAAGCGTCTGACTTTGGCTCAGGTCATGATCTCACGGTTCATGAATTTGAGCCCCGCATCGGGCTCTGTATAGACAGCTCAGAGCCTGGAGCCTGTTTCCAATTCTGTGTCTCCCTCTCTCTCTGTCCCTCCCCCACTCATGCTCTATCTCTCTCTGTCTCTCAAAAATAAATAAACATTAAAAAATTTTTTTAAAAAAGTTGCATGTTTCCAAAAAGAGTAGGGAGGATATTTTAAGATTACTAAAATGTGTAGAAGTCACTGGTGTAGTGGTAATCATTTGGCCATGTATAAATGTATCAAATCATGTTGTACACCTTAAACTTACACAGTATTGTATGTCAATTGTATTTCAATAAAGATGAAAGAAAAAAAAAAAGTTGCATGTTTGGGGCGCCTGAGTGACTCAGTCGGTTGAGTGTCCAATTCCGGCTCAGGTCGTGATGTCTCAGTCTGTGAGTTTGAGCCCCATGTTGGGCTCTGTGCTGACAGCTCAGAGCCTGGAGCCTGCTTCGGATTCTGTGTCTCCCTCCCTCTCTGTCCCTCGCCTGTTCGTTCTCTGTCTCTCTCAGTTTCTCAAAAACAAATAAATGTTAAAAAAAAATTTTTTTAAAGTTGCACATTTGATATGGCCAAATGATAGCACATGAAAGTGTGCATGACAATCATTTACTGAAATTTAGGGTACCCATGTTTCCCATTTTGCCATATTATCCTGTGGGGACGTTTTCTTTTGTTCTTATTTATTACCCTATTATTTCCATGTTTCTTTCTCTTTCTTTTAAACTAAGACTTGACCTGGGCATAAGAAGTATGCTGCCCCAGAAACAAATAAGACTAGGGAATAATGTAACTGGGTTAGTGCCTGGGCAGGCTTGCAACATACAATCTCTTTAGGTATGAACAACATTAATATCCTGCAGTGTAATCCTTTTGATGCAGAATTAAGCCATACCAGGATCCCATCTTGAATCCAAACCAAGGTGGCTCAGTAACTGAAACACATTATGATACATTCTTCCCTAAGACTTGATTGCTGAAAAATCGAGGCACAAATGGTATTTTATTCAGCTGCTGGAAGAGTAGTTTCCAAGGCTTCTGAGGCATCGGAATTACCTAGAGACCCTTTTAAAAATATCTTTCTGGTGTTCACCAGTTGATATTTTGATTCCACAAAATCCAGAGTATAGGCCAAGCTGGGAAGAGAAGCAAGCAGCCAATGATAAAATTCAGCATGGCATTCCAAGAACCCCGGGACTTTGCTGTAGAAAGAAGGTGGTTCATGAGCACGTGGGTCTCATAGTCAGATGGACATTTGAGAAAGAGGACTCTGACTCCAGTGCAAGTGAACAAAATAGAGTGGTTGTGGGATCAGGCATGAGGGGAAAGAAGTCACTGGATGAGGTTGGCTATAGAGGCAACCCGGATATCTGGTCAACCAACAATGAGAGCATGAACTGAGTTAGAGCACTGTGGATAGGAAGACGGAGAAGTAAACTATATGTGGTAGAATTAATAAGATCATGTCAGTGTCAGATGTGAGAACTGAAAGACAAATCTAAGTTGACTCCCAGTTATCTAATTTGGAATAACACAGTGGGAGGGGAAGCGGCCAGTAGGTTTGGTGTGAAGGCCATGATGAATTCACCTGGAAACCATGAGTTATCAAAGAAAAAGGAAAACACTGTTCAAAAATAATCACTTTCTGAAATTGTTGTTTGGATTTTTTTAAATATAATTTACTGTCAAGTTAGCTAACATACAGTGTATACATTGTGCTCTTGGTTTCAGGGGTAGATACCCATGGTTCATTGCTTACATACAACACCCAGTGCTCATCCCAACAAGTGCCCTCCTCAATGCCCATCACCCATTTCCCCCTCTCACCCGCCCCCCTATCAACCCTCAGTTTGTTCTCTATATTTAAGAGTCTCTTATGGGTTTGCCTCCCTCTCTGTTTGAAAGTTTTGTTTTTCAAAATATAAATATTTCTATTATGACGCAGTGTGATAGCACTCCAGTGAGTGTAAAGCCTTCTTAGATGGCCAGCCTTTCATGGAGAAGCCAACAGAAGAGCTCTTGTGAGACAGATATTTGGCATCACCTGTTACTCTATGATCTGGAGAGAAGTGCTCCAATAATTCTTCACTTTGTCTCCCCAGCTAACTTGGGGACAAAAAAAGCCACACATATAATTCAATCATACCTCAGTTGTAGATCTTTGTGAGTTCTCTTCCCTGGTATGGTCGGACACCGGTAGTTCCTTGCATCAGGCAGCTCTAAAGAGATTTGATGCCCTCGTCTCTGTGTCCCAGCAGGATTTCTTGTACACTTTGAGGACAGTTAACATCCAGAAGAATTAACCAGAAATTCTAGAAATAAAAGTTAAAAAAAATGCTCTGTGGAATATATGAATCCAAGAGTTGGAGGAATCAAATATTTTGTTTAGAGTTTATGGGCAGACTACCTGTAAAAAGGATGAACCCAATTTTTTGGTTTTGGTTTCATCTGAACATTTTATCTCCAAGGTACTGGGCTAGCATCCTATTCTAAAAAAGAAGCCACCGATATTTCAAAAGCAACAAGAGCAAATCCAAGGGGTATTTTTCAGTGGAAAAACTGTATCTCAATTGTAGTATCTTTTCTAGGTGGAGTAAATAGAAGGGAATAAGAAATATGTCTTAATATCATAAATCCATTAAAAATCCTGGTTTCTGGAGATAATTAACAACGCAGGAAAAGGCACAAAAGCAAACTACAAAGTTGGGTATTCACTACGATTGTAACTACATTTTTAAAGTGTAAAAGAAAGAATGGAAAGAAACACAGCAAAATATGAACAAGAATTCTGTTACCTTCGGGAAAGTACATTTTTTTGTCTATTTTGCATCTTTTTTTTACAATATGGTCATGTCAAATAAACGACAGTAACCCCAGCAACTAAACAAACTGTGCTCTGGCCAAATGAAGAGAAATTAGGAGTTGGGGGTGGGGGGAGGGTGGAACCCAGAGAGGTCAATGTTCTTACACAAGGTCATACTATACATCAGTTGAAAGAGCTAAAAACAGAGCATATAAGTAATGGTGAGAATCACACACTCTCTTGGCCAAGCAGTGAGAAAAATGAGCCCCAACCAGGGGCTCCCAACCAGGGGGAACCAGGGTTCCTAACTCAACTATCACCTTGAATGAAGGTCCTGCTTGGAAAAGCAGAAATGTGTGCCCTTTTGGGCAGTAACTCCTGAACCGGCCCATGAGTGTATAGAGGTCCAGCCATAAAAACAGAGGGATTTCTCTCCTTAGCAAAGGGGGCTGTACCCAGGGTGTGAGCTGTCACCAAACACCATCAACATCTTGAAAACAGCTTGAGTTTGATGTCTCAGGGAGCTTCCTTATCCTCCCTCCCTTTGCATCTCCCTTCCCCCCCAGAACAAAGAGGCCATTATCTTTTTGTTTTTCTGAATGAGGTATTTGGATAATGATTCCACTGCCTACCCAGCCTCTTCCCCCACTGCCCTGCTGCCAGCTAAATTCCTATGATTGATGGGGGCAATACTTTGAAATTTTGAGATGTGGGGGGCTGGAGGGGAGAGGGCAGGGAACACCATGGTCAGGAGAGAGGCAGGAGGGGATGCTGCTGACATGCCAGGGACATTAGAACATGTCAGGGCCAGTAAATGATTCATTGAGGTAATAATGATAAACATTTGTCTCTGAGCATATATGTGCATTTTACCTAACAGTCTCAAGCATCCGGAAGTGAAGAGAGGCTTGGAATAAATCAAAGGAACAGGCCCTAAATGGGAATCCCTAAGGAACGGGATCTGAATTGTAAATGCCTGCCAGAATTTCACACATCAAATTACAATAAACAGAATGATATTTTAAGCAGCTCAGTACTTAAAGGGTACTGTATGGAGTCCTGAGGATTTTCTTCTATGTTAAGATTTCTCTATGTTGCCAGTTGGATCTTTGCATGTCTCTCACTCACTGGGGCACTGCCATTGTGGATTCAGCTAAGGAGAGATTTTCGACCCGGAAACCACGTGTGTGACAAACTCAGTCCCGGTGCCCCACCTTCCCTTCCCTTGTGGCCAGTGCCTTTGCTACCCAAGGAGGAACCCAAAACTTGTATTCCCAGAGAGTTTTATCGAGAAACAGCCAATCAAACCAACTCTGAGGCATTGGGGGACATACTGAAGACCTGAACCTTTAACGCCAAAGCCTTATTTGAATCAGAACATGTGCTCCGATGCCCACCTTAGTCCCTGAACGAGTGTCACTTCTGAATTTTTCACTTTGTCCATCACCTGAGCCTTGGAAAGTGTATACCTGCAGACACTCAAAGGGCAGTAGTCTTAACACGTCCCCTGAATTTTTCACTGAAATGAGCCAGGTCTGGTTCAAATAACACCATAAAATAATAGGATATTTGGCCAATTTCAATTCAGTTTTTTTGTTCAGTATACTCTGTCGTCATCAGCATCAGACACATTAATGAGAATCCTGGTATAGAAGATAATGCTGACCTTGCATGTTTCATTTTTAGAGTACTAAGATGGCTACTTTGAGCCCCAAATTATCTCCTCCACTGGCCTGTCATTGTCCCTGAATTTTCCTCATTAAAGATGAATTTCTTTGAGTAAAGCATTCTTTAGGGTCTGTAGAGTCAATAGCACATCAGAACAACTCAGAAAGCTTTCATAAATGATTGCTTCCCAAGCCTACATGAGACCCATTTTCTCTCCCAGGATGTGGTCTGACAAACTTTATTTTTTGAATTCCCAAAGTGATTCCAGTGTGTAAACAGGTTCGGGAACTAGACTTGTCCCACCTCCAAAGCATGAGTATATATTATCTATCTTGGATTCCTTATGCCAAGCTAATGTGCCCAGCACATAGTAAGTTTCCAATAAATATTTTTAACTTAACTGAGAAAGGAACCATCAGTCAATAATATTTTCCTATAAAACAGTATCATCCAATTGCTTTCCTATGCAACAGAGGGAGTATGGGCAGTGTGAGTGCCCTGGGAGACAAGGAGAAAATGGACATAAGAAACAGAAGAGTGAGAGTCAAAGTAGGGAGCACCAAAGACCAACACTGCTCTGCACAATAATTTTGTCCAGAGTTTCAATAGCCTTCTTGGCGACAATCACTTAAAATCTAAAATTAAAGATTAAAATACAGAACTGACTTTTTTTGTCCACGAGGACAATAAGTATCTTCTCACTCATGACACATTTTCAAACATAATCATCATAGACAGGCTAACCCCAGGCACAATTGTGCTATAGGCAAATGCTTTAGGTTAGGTTCCCCAAAAAGTTGACTTTGAGAGCAAGTAATTTATTTGGAAGGTGATCCTAAGAAATAATGAGAGGAAGGGGGGTTGGAGAAAGAGCTAGAAAGATAGGAAATCAATAAAGGGTACGCTTTGGAACAGGTTACCACTGGGAGCAGCTGAGGCTCAATCCCATTGGGAGACTGAGACAGTGGAGAGCCAGTGGTTCTCAAAGTGTCATCCTGGATCAGCAACACCAGCATCACTGGGGGTGATGGTTCATTTCATATGTCAACTTGTCTGGGCCATAGAGTGCCCAGATATTCGGTCAAACGTTATTCTGGGTGTTTCTATGAGAGTGGTTCTAGATGAGATTAACATTTGAGTCAGTAGGCTGAATAAAGCAGATTGCTCTCCCTAAGTTGGGTGGGTCTCATCCGGTCAGAAGAAGGCATGAATAGAATAAAAAGGCTGACTTAGAGGGAATTCTCTCTCTTTGCCTATCTTTGAGCTGGGACATTGGTCTGCTGCCTTCAGACTTATACTTGGGCTGGAACTTACACCTTATACTTTCTTGGGTCTCCAGCTTGCCAACTGCAGATCTCTCTCTCTCTCTCTCTCTCTCTCACCATCTGTCTATATACTTATATCTATACATCTGTATCTATAGATTCCCTACTGGTTCTGTTTTTCTAGAGACCCTACATTTACACACTTGAGAACTTACTCGAAATGCAAATGCTCAGACCCACTGAATCTGGGTGGTGAGTTTTAACATGGCCCTAAGGTAATTCTGGCACATGCTAAAGTTTGAGAATCACTAGTATACAACATGCCTCAGAGTTAAAAACTCTCAGCAAAAAGCCCTAGAAGAGTCAGTGCTAAAGGGTGTCCTTTGTCCTCCCCCAGTAATGCTGAGATTGTTAACTCTCCCATTTAGGGACCCTTCCTCCTTTCCCCAGTTGTCTTAAGTGTGGTTCCACTACAAAAGAAAAAAAAAAAAAAAAAGGAAGTCACGGGTGGTCATAAGCATGGTTCACTTATTATTTCTAGTTTCCAAGCATCGAATAGGAAAGTGCTTCCTTGCCAATTCTAAACTGAGGGGTAGCCATGTGACTTCCTTAGGCAAACAGAATGTTAGTAAAAGTGGCACATGTCACTCCTGCCTTGGAAATCATTGTGACATCTGCAAAGATGAAGTCTCAGACAGTCTGAGTCTCGGAGTGACCATCAGGACCAAAGCTCCCTGTCCAGGGGCAGCTTCATAGGCATGCGACCCATGCTAGTCCCTGCTCAGAAGGGCCTTCCAATGAGTTCAATGCTCTACTGCTACCATCTGGAAATACTTTTTTTTTTAATGTTTACTTATTTTTGAGACAGAGAGACAGAGTGCAAACAGGGGAGGGGCAGAGAGAGAGGAGACACAGAATCCGAAGGAGGCTGCAGGCTCTGAGCTGTCAGCACAGAGCCCAACATGGGGCTCCAACTTGTGAACCGTGAGATCACGACCTGAGCTGAAGTTGGACGCTTAACCGACTGAGCCACCCAGGCATCCTTATCATCTTGAAATTCTTAATAATTTTTTTTCACCTGGTACCACAAATTGCATAGCCCATCCTGTTCCTGCCAAGTCAGAGTGTACATGAGGCATGAGCAAGATATAAACTTTGGTGTGTTAAATCACTGGTATTTAGGCTTATAATGACCTACCTTCACTGGTATCAAGACACTGTCCACCTTACCCCCAAATAGCCTATTAATAAGTAAAAAATTTTGTCAGATTCATAAATGCCACTTTATAATGACAGCTTTCTCTCAAAGGTCAAGAAATATTATAGACAAAAGAAAAGTTAGGAATAATCATATCATATGTGATAATTATTACCAATATTTATTAAATATTCTTTACTACTATCATTTGCAGGTTTCACTCACTACTCAGAATTGAATCACTCTTAAATACAGAGACCTGAGGATTGTTGGAAGGCTGTTGGGGGGGGGGGAGGGGAATGGGCTAAATGGGTGGGCAATAAGGAGGGCACTTGTTGGGATGAGCACTGGGTGTTATATGTTAAGTGATGAATCACTAAATTCTACTCCTGAAACCATTATTATACTATGTGTTAAATAACTTTGATTTAAATAAAAGAAAAATGAATAAATAAAAATAAAAATAGAAAAAAAAAGAATTGAATCAACTTCTCTCCATTGGACACACAGAATATAAGAAACTCAAAATTGTTCAGTCTAGTCAAGTATTTGATTAAATATTCCAGTAGACCAGGGGCTTCTGAGTGGCTCAGTTTGGTTAAGCACCTGACTCTTGATTTTGGCTCAGGTCATGATCTCATGGTTTGTGAGTTCAAGCCCCACATCAGGTTCTGCATTGACAGTGCAGAACCTGTTAGGGTTCTCTCTCCCCCTCTTTCTGCTCCTCCCCTTCTTACACAAATGTGCTCTTTCCCTCTCAAAATAAATAAATAAACTTTAGAAAAATAAATTAATGAATGAATGAATGAATGAATGAATAATAAATGAATAAATAAATATTCCAGTTGACCAAAGGTCATTATTCATAACATATAAACAATTTTTGGAATCAGAATAGACTATAATATACATATTACTCAAGCTATACTGCCTCAAATATAACTTTTCTTTGATAATTCAAGATAATTCCAAATTTTCCAATGCCTTGATCATGGTTTCAAATGTCAATGCTCTGGTTTCTCTTCAGATCGCATAAATCTTTCGCCTTTTACAAATGTCAGTCATCATTTTTCTGTTGATAAAGATATACAGATAAGAGGTGACTGGGTAGCTCAGTTGTTTGGGCATCCAACTCTTGTCCTCAGCTCAGGTCTTGATCTCATCAGGCCCGTGCTTGGCTCCATGCTGGGCATGAAGCTTACTTTAAAAAAATAAAAAAAAAAAAAAAAAAAAAAAAATATATATATATATATATATATATATATACACACACACACATATGTGTGTGTGTGTGTGTGTATGTGTGTGTGTATATATAAAGATACACAGGTGAAAAATATTAAATAACAGAAAAATTTTATGTAGGGGAAATAATAATAAACATAGCAACATTAGGTGGTAGTAAGACTACCAACTACATGCTGAACATAGAACTAATTTTCTCCACAGCTATCCTAACAGGGAGACTATGATCCCTTTTATCTTTGAATGGACATTTCTAGGGACCAGCAAGCCTGCCCAGGTCACGCAGCCAGTAAAAGGCCAAGACAGGAATGTGAGCCCTGACCTGTCTCCCCCCAAGCTCTTTCATGAAAGGCTCATGAGCTTCCACAGCAACATTCAACATGTACAGAACTCAAGAAAGAGAAAAAGAAATATTGTATTGATAAGCAAATAGGAAAATAGCCCATTTTACAAGAGTAAAGTCACAAGGCTAAACTATTATTTAAAAAAAAATTTTTAAGTAAAAACAGCTAAAAGAAAACCACATTATAATTGAAACGATGTAAAAAAAAAAGTGCTCTGTCATCTATAAGGGACCTTACAAACATAACACATTAAATAGTCTATTTTAGCTGATACAGAACTTATAACTTTATTTTTTGTTGTTAAGTTGGAGCTGAAATAATGGTAAGCACTCTTCAAGTTTATATGTCTAACCTAGTGGCTAAATTTCATTTTACAGTAACTTTTATCTCCTTATATCCAGAAGCTGATGGAAAAAAGATGAATAAAATGTGAGAAGATTAGTAGAAGTTTGAGAAAGGTCAAATAAAATACCATATATGTTGTTTCTGTTTTAATTGGATAGCATCTTATAGACCTTGGTCTTTGCCAGAATGATTAATCTGTCACTTGAGTTATTTGACTATTGATTCATTTTCAGAAATGTGTTGACATAAGTCTTACTGTAAAAAGAAAATCCACTCCCCTGTCTCCTGCCACCAGGATTCTGAGGCTCATGCCTTTGCCTTTTTGCATGATTAATGTTGTTCTGAGAAACCCGAAGAATCAATAAACATTTTCTGAAGCAGAGATGTCTACATCCCCAAAGAGGGTTGCCTGTCCAGTTTCCCGCTCCATCCACAAAATGCATTACCCTTTGGAATGGAAGGGGCAGGCTTGGCTGGTTGATGAGAATCAGGAATTTTGTTCAGATTGTTTACCCTTTTCAGTATGAAAGTCCTAAGGTGGGGAGTACACCAGAGAGTCTCCCTGGTGGCCGCGAAGAATAACTACATCTACACAGGTTTATACACATCCTGAATGACCCAGCTTACTGCCGTTGATATTGTGATATTGTCTTCTTAAAAGAACAAAACAGAGAAATCTCTCATCCTCTCTCTGTCTCTGCCTCTCTCTCTCTCTCTCTTTCACACACACACACACACACACACACACACTCACACACACACACATGCACACAACATATAGGATTCTCTGGAATAGACAGCATCATCCTCCAGTGCTTAGAAACATAGTTTGTCCCTGCAAACATTATTCACTTAGACTGAGAAAAATTCTCTTCCCTACTAAGGCCATACAATTTGACTCTTCTGCCTCTTCAGTGGGGGAAAGATATGACCTCGCTGTATATAAACACAACTGTGTCCAACAGGCAAGAGCCCAGGAAAAAGAACAGAACTAACAAAGCAGTAGATGCAGAAGAGATAGGAGAAGAGATGCTTTGGAATCCTCTCTTCTTTGGTGCCATTACATGAAATTATCATGAAGATGAAGCTGTGACTTCCAATTCTTTTTGAAGCAAGGGCTCCTTTCTAAGTAAAATGAATAAAATAATTTGGAAGTGAGATTTAAACGTATAAAAGGAAAAAGGGAATTCACCACAAATGTCAAGTGCTCTTGGCTCCCCTGCCTCCCTACCCCTGCACCTGCTCAGTCACACTCCCCAGTGCCCAGGAGGGTGACTGGAAGGTCCAGCCTTGAGTAATATCTGACACAGAACCCCTGTCTTGCTCCACGTCACTCCAGACCCGGGGAAGGATGAGGAAAAATGGATGACTGAATGCACGGCTGAGCCCTTTGTCTGGTGGAAATGGGATTCTTGTTGTAATTCTGGTCTCCTGAGTTGGGGCTGATTCGAAAAATAAAGCAAGACAAGGGGAACGTGATCTGATAAGCCGAGAAATGACTCTGCCAATTCACTCAGCCCGAACGAGGTCCCTGCCGGGACCTTGTCAACACATTAGATTTGAGCTCAAGAGTTGCAAGAAAAAGGCTTTTCCTGTGTGCTCAGTCCTGGGTCACCAGCTCAGAGAGGAAGAATAGGAAGACTACATTTTCTTAAAGAGGATGCTGTGGCCCTGTCTTCCGCACAGCCATGATTCCAAAATCAGCACGCTTCTCAGGCTATTTGTGTCACAAATCTTCAGAGAGAATTCTCTCTGCGCCTGGAAAGAAGAAAAATTAGCAGTCCAGCCATGTCATAGAACCAACCTGGGACATTATTTAATATATCTAATTACATGAGAATAATTTCATTAGCACCAGCTTTCATTTGAATATGCTACAAGTGCTCCCAAAAAATGTATATTTCCTTAGTGGAACACATCCGTAATGAGGTTTTTTTGTGGCTGAAGATTTACTCCATATGACAATCACAAGGTACCACATTTTGAGCTAAACGAACACATTAAGCAACCAGACGGTACTTGTTGGGTCCCTAGTTATCATTATTTATAAAGTATTCTCATAACCACTAGGCAAATGTTGTTCAAGTCCTATGTGCGGTGTTAGGGAGAGGCTCTGAGGATCTGAAGAGTCCAGGGATCATGGGTTCCTGGCTCCTTATTAGCCATCCATTTCTCCCAAGGTGGAGACAAGCCACTTCAAGGGCCAAGGAATCACTTGCTCTCTCTTATCAGGGTGCAGTGTAATGGGTTTCCTGCTCTGGACAGGATGGGAAATGAAATGTGACTGAAGGTGGGAAAAATGAGGCTTTCCTCCTTACTTTCCTTCCTTTCTTTTTCCCTCCCTCCTTCCTTCTCCACTGTCTTCCTTCTTCCTTCTCTTTTCCATTTCTCCTTGCATCTCTCCCTTCCTTCCTTCCTTCCTTCCTTCTTTTGTTCTCCTTCTCTGCCTCTCTCTCTCTTCCTTTTTTCTTCCCCTCACTTCCATCCCAGTTGTGTTCTCCACTCTCAGCACACCAGAGAAAATAAACATTCAATAATGACACTTACTACCTCGTGATGAAAACCTTCTGATTTTAATTTTTGTGCCGTCCAAAGTCTCGAGATATTTAGCCTAAGTGTTATTTACAGAGAACTTCATCATCCCACGACACCTCAAAGACTCCTCAAAAAATATGTAAAAAATACAGCTTATACCGCTGCAAATTGCGAGCTCAAAAAGTTGTCATCCACATCATTTTTCATGAACTTTCCATGACTCTGCCGAACTGTCATCTGCCTCTTCAGACCCTTCTATTACCAACGACCCTCTGTGTTTTATTTTTCTTCCACACAAACTTGAAGCATGCATTTCTGTAAATTGCCACCAAGTCCCCTAATTACTTAACCGTATCCGGTACCCAGTAGCACTGAAATGCCATTCTCCTGGAATCAGCAGGAAGGGAACCTGCTGTTACAGATGAAAGCAGCCCACCAATAAAACCTCATTAATACCTGCAGCTTTAAAGAAAGAAGGCGAGCCGTGGCCATGCTTCAAAAATGTCAAGAATACCAAATGACGAAGGGAGCCTCCTTCCAGCTCCCCAGGCCTACCCCCCAAGAACAGACAATGTTTTATCCAGACTGAGTAAGAGAGAAAAGGCAGCCCCCGAAAGAAATCCAAAGGGGGAAAAAATACGCTAAATTCCATTCTTTTCTCCTCTGCCTTCTGCCACCATAAGTGTGTTCATCCCGACAGAATCTCTAGCAGAAGCAAAAGAAAGAGAACTTCAGGTGAAAGGTTACCTACATTTATAATGTCAGGCACCGAGCCTGCCGAGGTAAAAGGTAAATGGTAATTTTATCATTAGCATGCCTGACCCCTTGGCCGCACCATATCTCACAGGAAACTTTAAGAACAGCTCACCTGTCAAGACACAAACGTTTAAAGGTCAATGCGCACAGAAATCTTCCGGAGCTCAGAACTGAATTGCTGACACCTTTTATTATTGCCGCTTAAATAAATGATTCGAGGGGAAAGACAAGGAAAGACTGGTTTAATGTTGAGATTTCCATGAAGGATTCTTGGATTTTTGTTTCAAACACTATCAAAAATACTTTCCCTGTGTTTTGGTATCAAGGAGCAAGCAAAACCTTGATGATTCATAAATACTCCTGGACCTGAGGGATTTTTAGGATCCCACAAAAATACACTATCCCTTGGTAATGTGGTTTTGCAAAGGAATTTCCCTTCCTGTTCCACTTTTTATTCCACATCATTATAATTTCAATATTGTTTTGCCTCCTTTTTATTAGGGGGAGGAGAGCAGATAATAAGGAAGCTTTTCACAGCACTGTGTGAATGGTACTCAATTAGAAAACCAAGAGAGACAAATAGGGATTTGAAAGATTGTGCCACTTACTTTTTCCAAATTAAAATCATAGAGAAAAATACGTTGCTTAAGGGGTGCCTGGGTGGCTCAGTTGGTTAAGCGTCCGATTTTGGCTCAAGTACTGATCTCGCGGTTTGTGGGTTTGAGCCCCACATCGGGCTCTGTGCTGACAGCTCAGAGCCTGAAGTCTGCCTCAGATTCTGTGTCTCCCTCTCTCTCTGCCCTCCCAAGCTCACGCTCTGTCTCTCTCTCTCTGTCTCTCTCTCTCTCTCAAGAATAAACATTAAAAAGAAAATTTTTTTTCAAAAGTTGTTTAAAAGTAAACATGGCAGATCTCCAAATAAACATGGAGTTACCACATGGTCCACCAATATATACCACCTCTGAGTACCTTACCAAGAGAATTGAAAGCCGGGACACAAACTGATAATCGTACAACCATGTTCATGGCAACATCATTCACAATAGCCAAAATGTAGAAACAATGCAAGTGTACATTGACAGATGAATGGATAAACAAAATATGGTCCAAACTTACAATGGAACATTATTCACCATTAAAAGGGCATAAAATGCTGACACATGCCACAAACTTGAACCTTGAAAACACTATGCAAAGTGAAAGAAGTCAGACACAAAAGGGCAAATATTGCATGATTCCACTTATATGAAATGTCCAGAATAGGGACATCTGCAGTAACAGAAAGTAGATTAGTGGTTACATGAGCCCAGGGATAAGGAATTTGGGAGGTGATAGATCAGGGGTGCAGAAGACCTTCTTGAGCTAACAAAAATGTTCTAAAATTGATTGTGGCCATGGATGCATAATCCTTTAAATATAACAAAAATCATGAAACTGTGTACTTAAAAATGAGTGAATTGTACCGTATGTGAGTCATATCTCAATAAAACTGTTTTTATTTAAAAAGTAAACCTATATTCAGGTCAAAATGCTAACATTACTAATGGTATGAAGTTAGTAAGATTGCCAAATAAAATACCAATTTTTTGTTTTATTTTGAGAGAGGTGGGGGGAGGGGGGACAGAGAGGGAGAGAGAGAATCTTAAACTCGAATTCACAAGCAGGGCTCGAATTCACGAACCACGACATCATGCCCTGAGCAGAAATCAAGAGTCCAACGTTTAACCTACTGAGCCACCCAGGTGCCCCAAAATACTGATATTTATATTTGCTAAATATGACAACCGTAGATAAAAGAGCTCTGATAAGTGTTGCAAATAATACCTTGAAATTATTATTTGGTTCATTCTCCACATGGATTAGAATTTTCTTCCCTGAACTTTAGAATTTTTCCATTTATTGTTATCGGAGTATGGAGAATCCTTCTGAACCTGTGTCTTCACAACAAATCATCAACCCAATACTCTTGTAGATGGACCACAGCAATCAGACACCACAGAAGCCTATTGGAGTAATGGACATTTCCAGCTTCCACCAGTACTGGGAAGTTGCAGGATCTGGTTAGGTGTAATCCCTTGGGAAGTGGTCCTGCTAAGCCATAGAAAGTTGGTGCTTCCAGCCTTCCGAAAGTATTTGGGGGAAATTAGCTACCTTTCACTATCTCCCTACCAAGCAAGCGAGGAGAGACTTATCTGCACGATGAGCCTGGGAGGAGAGTCTGGAGCCTTTTCACTGAGCCCCTTATGGGCTCTTTCTCAATCTCCTTTGCCCAGAACACACGCTCAATGCTTCCCCGAGTAGAAAGCAGCCTGCACCTGCCAGGATGCCCATAGGTTCCCAGCTGTTCAGTATGCCACTGCCTAGGTAAGCCAATCCAACTCAAAGAGGACAAAATGGAGGACTGTTTCTTACTTCAACACTAGCCTGGATACTCCATTCCAGCTTTGCGAGCAATAAAGCTGATGGAGGGGTCCTCATCACACTCCTGTATCTCAGTTGGTCCAGAGTCCATACCGAAAAAAGTAGCGACCACTTATTACCTCTCCCGGTCAGGAAAACTGATCATCACCCTTGAAGTAGCCACTCACCTTGTATTTAAATAAAACCATAATCTCTTTTGAACTACTTTATCACAGCTACACTGTTGGAGCCTGAGGCCATGCTAAAAAAAAAGATCACCAGAATGCCAAGCAAAAGATGGGGTCGGTCATTGAGAGGTTTATTTTTTAAGCTTCAAAGGACCATAAAAGTGGGCCCAGAGAAATAAAATATGCGGAAGGGAAATAGACAAATCATTTTACATATAAAGTTATTAAAAGTGAATTTTAAGTTCATTTATTTAAATTCAAGTTAGCATACAGTGCAATATTGGTTTCAGGAGTAGAACCCACTGATTCATAACTTACATGTAATAACCAGTGCTCATCCCAGCAAGTGCCCTCCTTAATGACCGTCACCCATCTAGCCCATCCCCCCATCCCACCACCCTCCAGCAACCCTCAGTTTGTTCTCTGTACATAAGAGGTTTTATGGTTTGCCTCCCTCTCTGTTAAAGTTGTTAAAAATGCTGGGGCTCCTGGGTGGCTCAGTCTTGCAGTTCATGAGTTCGAGTCTGCATCAGGCTCTGTGCTAACAAACAGCTCGGAGCCTGGAGCCTGTTTCAAATTCTGTATCTCTGTCTCTCTCTCCCCCTCCCCTGCTCATGCTCTGCCTCTCTCTGTCTCTCAAAAATAAATAAATGTTAAAAAAAATCTTTTTAAATGCCTCTTAAGGATGCCAGGATTTTATACCTTCTAATTTTATCTTGAAAAACCAACTTAAAGCAAAAGGAAATGCCAACCTTAAAACTTCCATCTTAAGTACCTTTCTGCCTATTCGAAAGGAAACAACCAGCTTCCAAGGGGAACTGTTGTAACATCTACCTTCACAGACATCAGTGGCCATTTCATAATAATTACCTACATGCATTACAGTCTAGATGATTGGGGGGTGGGGGGAGAAGGGTATTCATGAGTTTTTGAGGGGCAAGTGATCCCTAACAGAAGAGCATCAGATTAAGGTTTCTCAGGGATTTGCCCCCAAGAGGCCCAAAGTAGTTCTTTGCTCTAATAATTGTGTTTTACCCTCATCTATGAGACCATTCCCCAGGGTCTTACGGCTTCCTCAGGATCATCCTGGTGGCTCTGCTTTCTGTCCACACTCCTCACGTCACCTTCACAACTACACTGAAAACTCTTATGATCCCCACAATTATAAGATCCAGAGAAATATTCTCTCTACTCCAAAGGCAGATGATATTCTAGGCAGGTCTCATCCTACCCCTCTCCTCTTCCTCTCTTTCTCCCTCCACTTCCTCTATCTTTCCCCCCTTCTCTCTCCCAGTCTTCTCCCCACTCCCACTAAACCATACACCCGGATTTTTGCATAAGTCATGTTGCTCTCTAATAAATATCTGTCAAGAATGTACTGGATGAAGTTGGCACTTAGGGCAAAATACTCTGACAATTAGCATTCTATCATAAATTTGTACTGCTGTTGAGGTACCCATGGCCCGTGAATAAAAGGTCTTTTTCATGAACCTTCTCAAGATCATGCTTGGTTTGTTAGCTGTGGAATTGGTCATCAGGCACCAAGAAATGGGAGGCCCAATTTGTAAACAATATTCAAAAATTTGGGCTCTAGTAAAACTCTGCACAGTATTCAAGGCTGTCCTGAAGGACAGGGATGAGCTTTCTCTCAACCTTGCTCTTCTCTCTCACATCCCTGTTATCTGGGATCAGAAGGAAGGCAGGGTTAGGACTTCATTGGGCTGGTGTATACGTAAATCAGTTTGAATATTTAAAAATGTTACAGAGTGGTCTTTATTATTTAAATGTTTATTTATTTTGAGAGACAGAGAGAGCACACACTAGTAGTAGAGGGGCAGAGTGAAAGGGAGAGAGAATCCCAAGCAGGTGCCACACTCAGCATAGAGTCCGACTCAGGACTTGATCCCACGACCATGAGATCGAGACTTGAGCTGACATCAAGAGTCAGACGCTTAACTGACTGAGCCACCCAGGTGCTACTAAAAATGTTACAGAGTGGTCGTAAAGGAGTGGTCAGACAAGCCATTCACTCTCCAGTGAGTTTGGGAGTTACCAGTGGAGTCAATGCAAAGAACGGCAAACTACTAACACAGTCAAATCTGAACATCATTAATCCTGAGCAAGAAACACTCCATTGTGTCCTGCTAAGGGGTAGAATATAGCCCAGTGAAACTTTGGGTTTATTGCCCAACTGTCTGCAACGGTGTCCAAATACTTAGGTGATTTCTAGGAACATAAACACAATCAATAAATTCAGCCCAATAGCATGTAGATCAGGGAAGAAAGCCAGCTCTTCTCTTTTGAATTATCAGCTTCAACAATGATTAAAGATAGTTTGGGGGCTATTTTATTTATTCTGTTTGAACGAATGAAGTAAGTTACCAGAGATGATTCCATGCCGGATGGCCTGAGAATAAATTTTCCAGCTCAAACTTTAACATCAAATCACACCATGTCCTGTGCCCCCATAATCCATTTCTGTACAACCCAATGATCAAAACCTCCTACATTTGTACATGTGATATTTATATATGTGTAAATATATGTTTGTATATAATTATTTGAACATGGAGAAAAATCTACAATCTAAGTCATGAACATTGGCTGGGTATGATATGGAAGAAAAAGATGCAGGGAGAAGAATTTGTGAGTCCAACAAAAAGGCAAAAAAATGAGATCACAAAACATGAGCATGTATGATACGGTCATATAACTTTACAGTTTTTAAACTTTAAAATTTGTATGCAATTTTAAAATTAAACAATAATGCAAAGCACATTTTTAAAGAGAGAGACCATGGGGCACCTGGGTGGCTCAGTCGGTTAAGCATCCGACTCTTGATTTCGGCTCAGGTCATGATCTCACGGTTGGTGAGTTCAAGCCCCACATCCAGCTCTACACTGACAACACGGAGTCTGCTTGAGATTCTCTCTTTCCTCTCTCTCTGCCTCTCCCTCAACCGCATTCTCTCTCTCTCTCTTCTCTCTCTCTCTCTCAAAATAGAAATAAATAAAACTTTAAAAGAGAGAGAGAGACCACAGCCCTCTACATTTGGATAAATTTCCCAGGTTCCCCCTGCAGCCTCTATCCCTGCCACCATAGAAGTTGTAGCAATGAGTCACGATTGCTTCTGGGCTTGCTTCTAGAACTTCTCCATGTGTCAGCAAGGTGAGGGTGAAGGCTGTATTCTATTGTTCATCCACTAACATGCGCAGTTCCTAGCATGCGGTGATAGATGCTCAATAGAGTTCTTGGAGTGAATGAGTGACAAGGCATCACTTCCAATGGATGCCCTAATTTACCAGCAAGGAGGCAGGTGGATTATCCCACTTAACTGAAAAAGCACAAAAGAATGATGATGAAAAGAAGAATGTGAATTCTAAGGCTGCACTGCCAATCAGTAACATCGCAACTCGAGGAATTTTGTTTTAAGTATTATTCCCTTTTCTAACTTCAGATCCAATGGAGACATTCCTATCCTTTTTTAAGAAATAAAGTGACTTGATAATGCAGAATGAACCAAAGGTCATGTCACTTGCCTATTGGACCAGATATGCTTTCTTATTCATCTTTCCCCCCCTCACTATCTCTGTTTTTTGCTGTCAGAATTAAAAAAAGCTCAGAGGTGAACTTTTAGGAGCACTTTTCCTCTGAACATAGAATAAGGAGCTGAATTCTCCATTTCAACACACCACTGGTACCTTCACCATTCAGGACTCATGCACTAACTTTAACCTAAATGAGAAAAAACTCAGCGTAGCCATACTTGACAGTTGCTTTGAAAAGAACTGCTAAAAAAATAAAGAAATAAAAGAACTGCTGCTGGATGGTAATCATCTCTCAACATTGGTTGTGGTTGTCAATTTAATGAGAATCTCTTGATAATTTTCTAGCATGTTGCTAATTCACAAAAATTTATATCATTAAGGTCATTAAACTATTTTATTTGCTATGAGCTATTAAAGAGGATGCCGATAATTTAAACTTGCTTCCTGATCAGGCAAAAAAAAAGAAAAAAAAAAAAAAAGTTGATGTTGTGTCCCGTTTCATTATATCTTCATTCTTGCCTTTTAAAAAAGCTAGAGATCCTTGTCTCCAATTAATTTTTCCAATTGTTAAATTTTTCTGTGTCAAAAGATACCATTAGGTTGGGGGAAAAAAAGCCTTCAACATAAATGAAAAAGCTTCCCAAAACATTAGTAACATTGATTTATTTCACTCTACTAATTATTTAAAAGATGATATTTACACTCATCCCCTTTGTCACCCTCCAACTGCTGGTGACTGTACGTGGCCTCATAAGCACTGTTCACAGAAGCAACTATGTTTAGCTGTGTCAGGTTCCATTGGCTTCCAGAGAGCTTCAGACAAGGAGCATAAAAAAAGGGTGACAGTTTCAGAAGCCACTAAAATTTTATACTTGGCTTTGTGACCAGGATTAACGCATTTTAACAAAACTCCATGAGAAACACGGGCTGATCTGCTATAAGTCTGTCACAGCCATCAAAACTCCCAACATGTTGGCCCTCCTCATAAACAGTAAGTATATTGTAAAACCATTTTATAGCCCCTATAAAAATATTTTGACTATTTTACCCAACTACCTGAGTAGGACACCTGGTAGCAGTTAAAGAGAGAGAGAACAAAAGAGTCCCCTTTCCAGATTCCTCTTTCCAGTCAAGCCTTTGAATTCAGGGGAGGGTAGAGAAAAGGCAAGTCACTTTTCTGTGAAAGTAATATGCAGCTAGGCACAGGCAGCACAGCTGTATAACGGCTTATCAAAACAAAGTCTCTTTTCTCATCATAGCTTCTTTTCTTTTTTTCTTGAAGTTGAAGAATACTATCAGAATACTATCTGTAGTAAGAGTTCAGGACATCCGACAATCTGTTAATTCACTGACAGTTTCCCTAGTTTTTGTCCCTACTTCCAACTTAGGACCAACCATAGAAAGCCAAATATGCTGGGTGCCTGGGTGGCTCAGTCGGTTAAGCATCCGACTCTTGGTTTCTGCTCAGGTCAGGATCTCACGGTTCATAGGTTCGAGTCCCATGTTGGGACTTCTTGGGATTTTCTATCTCCCTCTCTCTTTCCATCCCTCCCCTACTCTCTCTCTCTCTCTCTCTCTCTCTCTCAAAATAAACATTAAAAAAAAGTAAGTCAAATATGTACACTTACCCAATCATATGGAGGCCCCATGTCTAGTTAGCCCAACTTCAACATCCCTGAGCCAACAGCCTGCAATCGGGGAGGGCATACTTGAAACCTTCCCTTTTTCCCACGATAAAGCTTTCCCAGTCTACCCACCTCTGAGTCTGCCAAAACACAAGTAAGTGATGGTGGCTGGCTCCCTTAATACACAAGCCCTGAATAATAAATAGCCTTTGCTCATTCTTCTTGGCCTTTATTGATTTCCACAGGGCAAAAGAAATTCTCTCCCAATGACATTTCTTCAGGCATTTCTTCAAGGGCAATTCTATTGACTGACTAGACTCAGCTTACGGAAAGATGTTCTTGCATCTACTGCAAGTACAGACAGATTACTCCCAAGTCTCTTTGCGATTTTCCCAGAGGTCTATGTGAGGTGAGTAACTTGTTACCTTGTCCCATGGGTGGGGTCCCTGTCCCATGCGTGGGGTCCCTGTCCCATGGGTGGGGTCCCTGTCCCATGGGTGGGGTCCCTGTCCCATGGGTGGGGTCCCTGTCCCATGGGTGTGGTCCCTGTCCCATGGGTGGGTCCCTGTCCCATGCATGGGGGGTTCCTGTCCCATGCGTGAGGTCCCTGTCCCATGGGTGGGGTCCCTGTCCCATGCGTGGGTCCCTGTCCCATGAGTGAGGTCCCTGTCCCATGGGTGGGGTCTCTGTCCCATGCATGGGTCGCTGTCCCATGCGTGGGGTCCCTGTCCCATGGGTGGGGTCTCTGTCCCATGCATGGGTCGCTGTCCCATGCGTGGGGTCCCTGTCCCATGGGTGGGTCCCTGTCCCATGGGTGGGGTCCTTGTCCCATGCATGGGGTCAAGAGAGGAGAATGAACGTATAGATTCTACAGCACTGGTGTCCAGGGACTTGGCCCAGTGGGACTATTCAAAATCCTCCAAGTCTCCAATACTCATGTCAACATCGATTTCCTCCAAGAAAAAAATCTCCCCAAGTTCTTCTGGAAGAGGAAGCTGAATGCCAGGACTGCCCTCCTAGCTTCACACCACCCTTAAAGTCCAGCCATCCTGGCCCTACTATGTCCCAAGTATAAAGGACACACTCATCTCTCCTAGAATGGAAGTAAATGCCCAATGTTCAAGGCCAAATGAAATGTCACTTCCTCTCTTTCTCTCCTCATTTCCCTAGGAGAAATTACTTGCTCCCTCACCTGTACCTGCAGAGCTGGACGTAAGCTTCTATAACACAGCTTGCCATAGGACATCCTAGCAATTTGCTTAGATGGCCATCTCCGTAGATGACCTGAAACTCCTCAAGGACAGGAACTAGATCACTGCCCAGCATATCTCTACATGGAGAGAAATATACAAAGGGAGGAAGGGAGGGAGGGGAAAAAAGGAGGAAAGAAGAAAGAAAGAAAAAAAGAAAGAAAGAAAGAAAGAAAGAAAGAAAGAAAGAAAGAGAAAGAAGGAAAGAAAAGGAAAGGAAAGGAAGGGAGGAAGGGAGGAAGGAAGTGAGGGAATGAAGGAGGGAGAAAGGAAAGGAAAGGAAAGGAAAGGAAAGGAAAGAAAGAAAGAAAGAAAGAAAGAAAGAAAGAAAGAAAGAAAAGATTCAAGGAGGGAAGGACAGAGGGGAGAGACAGAAGAGGGGGGGAAAGAGAAAGACAGGAGGGAGGAAAAGGGAGAATGGGGGAAGATTGACTTTAAGAATTGTTAACACATCCAGCCTTTATCACGTGCTTTGGTTTTCTATATAAACGCTTCTTTCTTTCCAGGTGTCGTTTCTGTTCAGGCATCCCCAATAATGCTTCAGTCAGATTACACTGTGTATCAACTGCTCATATTGGAACAGAATATGTATACCTCCCTGAAGCCAATGAGACACCAACCCTTCTTCTTAGCCCAGTAGCAGGTCAGACAGATTTCGTCTGAATCCCGACCCTGCCCTCCACCTGTTCTGGGTTCTGCTGCCTACACTCCCTGAACCCTTGATCCTTTCATCTGTAACCTGAGAACAGTGACACCGACTCAGAGGGCCCTTTTGTACAAATAAATGAGACAAATAGGCAAAATTCCCTGCCCATATAAAAGGCAGTCCGTATATATTCATTTCTTTCTCCCCTTTGATTTGCTCCTTTTCATTCAGGCATCCAAGATCAGAATCTGGTAGCCCTGGTTGCTTCAGGCACCCTGTCACATGGGTTAGTCATAACTTTTTTCTCAAAAGGAGCCCACATTTTAAGCACTTTATTATTTTTGCTCACCATCTCCAGAACAGGAAGTTACATTTCAAGCAAATCCATCCCTGATGAAATAGGGTTACCCATCTCAGAGATGAGAGCATGCTCAGTGCTGTTGTCTTAGAAACCCATTTCTCCCTCCTTCCTTCCCGCCCCTGCTCCTCTCCGTGTCAGGAGGAAGGCTACCCAGACACAGCTCGACAGATGCAAGCCTCCAAAGAACTCCGCATTCCAGGGAGCTGAACAACAAACAATAAAAACAAAAACATTGCCTGAGGTGAGGATGGCCGCAAAGGGATGCTGGGGTATAAAATAGGCTATCCCTTTGACTTCAAGAGAGCCCAGCCATGCTCTCCAAGGGCAGCTTCTGTGACCTCACCCCTCTCCCGGAATACCTGCCACCTCTCTAGTTTTATTGATAGTGATTGCTATCAAAGCAAAGGGTGAAAAATGGTTTAGGCAGGTTGAGGGGTAAGAGATGAGGAGAGTAGAAGAAAGAGAAGGGGGAGGTTAGTAACTGTTGAGAGTAAAGGAATTAAAATTGCATTCAATCAGAGAGGGGGAAACTCTACTAGGGAACTATTTAAGTGAGGGCAATGAACGCCTCCAAAGAGTAGCCTCAAGTTAGTCCGAACAGGCCAGGTTCATCCCAGTGTCCTTCCCAAACTCTCTGTTTGGGGTTCGTGTCCATGGAATTAGGTTAGCAAGGCAGAGAGACAGAGGGTTCTCAGGATGCATGAGACAAGACACTGAATGCTGGTGTCAGTCTCATCCTGGGGCAGAACTGCAAATCTGTGAGCAGCCTTCTTCAAACACTGAAGAAATGTGTGTGAAATCTATCGGCTTCCATCCTGAGGATCGCCTTAGTGCCCCAAACTAGGAATTGAGGGGAGCCTCAAGTTCAGAGCCCATCCAGTTCATGTTAAGTTGACTTCATTTTCAGATTTTCCCTCGGAAGCAATGTCTGTTGGAAACCCAGGAGAAAGGAGAGCAACAGACCATTTGACTTCAGTTCCGAGCAATACTGGTCTTTTGAGTGGACGCCACATGTAAAGGGTGGAGTGATCCTGAAGTTGTCCATGCAACACAGAGCAAAGGCCAGAGACTCACTAACATTCAGAAAACCTTACCAAGACCCTGCATCAACTTTTTTTTTTTAACTTTTTTTTATTTTTGAGAGACAGAGAGAGACAGAGCATGAATGGGGGAGGAGCAGAGAGAAAGGGAGACACAGAATCCGAAGCAGGCTCCAGGCTCTGAGCTGTCAGCACAGAGCCCAACGCGGGGCTCAGACTCACAAACCGCAAGAGCATGACCTGAGCCAAAGTCGGACACTCAACCAACTGAGCCACCCAGGCGCCCCTCCTACATCAACTGACTTTTCCCTCTTCTGTGTTCCCTAACAGAGCTGACTTTTCCCTCTTCTGTGTTCCCTAACCACGTAATCCATACCTGAATTGTATCATAGATCATATTTTTAAAATAACCTATAGATTCGCATGTCTGTCTGCCCAACAGACCAGAAACCTCTCAAAGACAAGGATTATGCTTCGTTCAACTTTTTGCCTCTAGCTTTTAGCACTGTGCCTGGTATATTATAGATATTCAGGAAATGTTTGTGGTATAAATGAATTACATTACACAAAATCTAAAAGAGGGAGCCTCTTCCTCATTTAGTCCCAAAAGTGATGGTGGAGTGAAGAAGTCAATAATTAATCGACTTTTATATTTCTACCTTTCAACTTTTGTTGTACTTATTAAGGACTGCCAATGTAATTTTTAAAAGTAAACTATAAATATCGACAACTTTTGTAAAACAGGTAGTAAATATTTTCACTTAAATTTATTTGCACTGCTCTGCAAAACAGCTGGACTCCCAGAATTATTTTAATGTTTATTTATTTATTTAGAGAGTAGGGGAAGGGCGGGAAGAGGGAGAGAGAGAGAATCCTAAGCAGACTCCAAACTATCAGCACAGAACTCAATGTTGGCTCAAACTCACCAACCATGATACCATGACGTGAGCCAAAGTCAAGAGTCAAACACTCAACCAACTGAGCCACCCAGGTGCCCTGGATTCCTAGAACTTTAATCAAGAATTCCAATAATGTTGTTCAAATATGGTAGTCCCTGGCAATTGCCTAAGGCTCGTCTTTAGACTCTTGGATACCACCCCAGCCTCAGGAATTCAGGAATCCATACATTTTTAACAAGATCTCTGAGTGTTGGGATCCTATGAGCTAAGACGGTGATCTCCTTTACTAGATAGACAATTTCACACAGTCGCTTAACGAAGCTTATTCAATTGACTTATCTGTAGGGTAAGGAAAATAACGACTGCCCTACCAACTTGCAGGGTGATTGTTAGGATCAAATACAATGCTTTAAGAAAGTGACAATGTGCTGGTAAAGTGCCATTACTATAATGAACTCTACCGCAACCAAAATAATTCAATTTATTGAGAAATGCACCTTCTTCTGACCCCAAGACAGCATAATCTCTCAAAGTAGGGAATAAATGGGCATTTCAAGTGTTGAGTGATGGAATCAGGAATGCCCCCCAAATTTGCAAATGGAATGGTTTCCTGTAGTGTGAGTAACAACCCAGAAGCAAACCTACTGATGTGTGGAGTTCTAAATCTCATAAACATGGAACAAGGATAGCATAAGCAGGCAGAGGAGAGGTCCCACACTTCTTTAGAACCTTCCAAGGGATTCAAGAGCAACACCTGCCCATCTGAGAAGCGAAGGATGAACAAATGCAATGATGGTAGAAAAGGAAGCATCTGTGCACCCGCAGACGTGGGAAAAAAGGGAAAGATTCTGTCTTCTGTTTTCACGACCTGGTCATCTTTGACGCGGCTCTAACTCTGAATCACCTAATTAATTAAGTTATTTCACTTAGTCTGATTGGGGAAAATGAGAAACACAGTGTTCATGCTCCTCCCTCTTGGTTGGAATTGCACCCTGTATAAATTGTTGACATTGTGAAATTAATCTCTCAACCGTTCGATTTCCCCGTGCAACTCTCCAAAGGATGTTTTTGCGGCTTGCCCCTAAATTTGCCTGCTTATGTCTAACACCCTAGTAAATTGAGTGGGGGTTTTTTTTGTCTTTTGTTTTTTGTTTTTTGCTTTTTGTTTTTGTACTGGCACCAGGCGTTCTGGTTTTGAGAATATTGTTTCATGGAACAGTCAGAGCTGCACAGTTGGCTGGAGGGACAAAAGGCAAATCATCACAACAGCAACATCACACAGGACCAGGATGTCATAGGATGGAGTAAACATCATTTGAACACAGTGACTCTAACAAGGTTAGCATGTGAGGAATAATTTTATAGTAATCAGGGTTGCCAGATTTAGCAAATAAAAGTACAGGACATTCAGTTAAATTTGAATTTCAGATAAACGTGTAATTTTTTGGCCTAAGTATGCTGTAAGCAACATTTGGGACAGACTTATACTAAAAAAAAAAAATTGTTTGTTGGCTGTGTGAAATCACATTTAACTAGGAGTCCTGTATTTTATCTAGTATCGTGATAGTACCAATGTGCCTGCTATTTCTTTTCCTGATGACTCTCAGCCTTGGCTGCCCATTAGAATCACCCGGAGAAATAGGAAAACTCTTGATGCCCAGACCACATCCCAGGCCAACTAAATAAAATCCTTGGGGGTGGTAACAGGTGTCTGTATTGTTAAAACTTCCCATGCAATCTCAAACCTCAGCCAAAGTTGAGAACCACCATCAGATTTTTGTTTTTCAGCTAAAGAAACTGTAAGAGAGATAGACAGATGGTTGACAGTTGTATTTTCTAAGCCTTCTTTAATTGAGATAAAGTTTGAGCTTTTTTTCGAACTCTGTCTTACCATCAAAGTATGAGCTATGAACTCTTCAATAAATAAACAGTGACTGAGCCCCGTTCTGAGCCTGTGCCAAGCCCCTGCATAACCAGCTTTCTTCCCCTCGAGGTTTTGCAGGTGAATTCGGGTTAAAATTGAACTCTAGGCACAAATGCGAGTTGGGTCATGTCACTTCTCTGATCCCAGAGCTCCCCAGAGCCCCCCAGGTCTTTCCCAAACTGTACATGATCTGTGAGCCAGCATTTGCTCACCCCTCTGACCCCTCTGCAGACACACAGGACGCACCTGGGCTTTGCTTCAAACCGGCCACACAGACTCCCACTTTCTCCAATCTCTCCCTCGGACCACAAATTTTCCTCCCCCATATTCACACAGTCCACATCCTCACCTCCCTCTGGAATTTGATCAAATGTCACCTTCTCATGGAAGCTGGCCCTCTCCACCTCATTTGGAATTGTTATTCCCGCCACTGCACCTCCCATCTCTCTTGTCGGCTTTTCTTTATTTCCTATAGTATGTATGACCCTCTACCATAGGGCATAATTTACTCTTCTAATATTTTTTGCCTGCTATCTCCTGTTACTTACTGGAAGGTAGGTCCCATGAAGGCAGGGGTTTTGTCTGTTTTGTTCGCTGTGGATCCCTCCCACTTAGAAGAGTACCTATAGTCTAGTGGGTATATAATAAATTAATGTTGCATGAACGAGTGGATGAATGGACAGACGGATGAAACAATTTACCAAATGCACCTTGAAAATAATTAAGAAAAGTAGCTACCACCAAGAAACAATACTCACACTGCGATGATACAGAGGGTGAGATTGTCAACCCAGTCCCACATGAACCAGGAATTCTACTCAGTATCAAGCTTTACTGGTCATTTCAAGGATTCAAGTCATCAAGAGGCACAGATGGTGCAGAGAGAGGTCTGGGACCTTCATGGTAGCTTTCCAGGTTCTTCTCAGAGCATCAGATGCTCTCTGGCTTAGATTAACACATGGTGTGTCTAAGCAATGTGTATAGCTCAAGTCACTGACTAAAGAGTTCTGCCTCCTTTACAACACATCCATTTTTACTCACACAGTCCATGTGGTGTTTCCCAGGGAGCCATACTCCATAAATGCATACATTCCATGCCAGTTTATGATAGGCAATTCTAGGCAACCAGATACATCCTGCTAAAAACATTCCATGGATGAGGACTCTCCTGCTAGCAAATACCATTTGGTTGTTTACCAGAAAAGGTCATTTCCAGGTTTACAATGAAATTGGACTCAGTTATCTGACTTTTCCTTTTTCTGGTGTCATGTCCCCATCCCCCTAACCCCAATAATGAAGGGACAGAATGGATAGAAGATCTGCTGCTTAATTCTTTTCTTCCCAGGTAAAAAAGGAACACGGAATCAGAGTTGCAATGAAGCCTTTCATTCCCAGGTTATTTGAAATGAGAAAAAAAAATTGGTAGGAAAAAGGCAACTGGAACAGCCTAATTATGCCACATGGGCTTCTGGTTTATTCTAGACCTAAATAAATGTCCTATCTCCTATTGCTCATCCCTGCCTGCTGCCTCCTGTGGCCTCACTGTTACAGTGTGAGGGGTCAAGGGCCACTGTTCCAAATAGTTGTGTTGAAGGAATGGGTCTGGATATCTGATTCAGGCCATAGGCTCCCAGCATCCTTCAATCTGGTCTGAAATGGCTTCCAAAGAAAAGGAAAGCAGGAATTGGTGTAAGGAAAAGAGAAGGGAAAGTAATGCCTTTCTCTGTCTCTATGAAAAAAAAGGCATGTGCAGCTAGTCCCTGTGCGTGTCAAAAAGGAAGAAAAAGGAAATACTCCTCAACCATGAAGCTGCTGCCATTTCTGGAAATGGCCTGAGCTCTTTCAGACACCGGCTTGACCCTCCGTGGATGATTGCTTCTCTGAGCTAATGTTGCCCTGAAAAAGTGCTGCTTCCAAAAGGCTCTTGCCTAACCAGGGGCCCTCATGTGGAGTATGGCCCAACGCAAGTTACATTACGATGCTCGTAGAGCCAGTCTTGAGTGCTTGTGTAGTAGCCATTCGCATGATATGATCTCAGCAGTTGTGGTCATACAAACACAAACCCCCAAATACTTCCCTGTGTCCCCATGGTTGCCTCAAATGAGGCTTCATTTCTGCAGCTTAAGGCTTTCTCCGTCCCGCTCCAGCTTAAATGCCATATTCGAGGGTAACATTTTTAGCCTAACGTTTTACCCTAAAATTAGTTTAATGTTTAGCCTGTCTTTCCCACCTAGAATCATGGAGATGAGAGTGTTCTAGAAATATCACTCAATCCCTAGTTCAACCCTTTCATTGTATAAAGGAGGATGCTGGAGCCCAAAGAGGTGACATGGTTCACCTGAAATCAACCCCAAGAAGAACTGGTAACAAAGCCAGCATCGGCCCTGTGGCTCCTTATTCCCTCCCTGAGGCTGCGAAAGTCTTGGCTTCAGTGTAAATAAATTTAATGAGGTATTTCCTAAAAGCAGGGTGAGAGAAATGGCAAGAAGGTAGGTATTGGATTCCTGAAGTAGGTAGAGGTGCAGAGAGAAAATGAGTAGACCCAATTCACAAATTTTGCCTAGGGCTAGACCTTCATACGTTTAATAGATGATAATAATAATAATAGATCCACTCATTCCTTCTTTTCTTCTGAGGGACTAAATTCGCCAGTTCTTTTTGATGGTCAGATAGGAATGATATTTGAGGGCAATGACATTCCATATACATTATGCCCTTGATGTCCCAGGGTGCGTCTTCCTTGAGGGTTATAATTCTTTAGCTGGCTTCTCGTCTACTCCTGGTTCTCACACCAATGACTTACACCCAAGAGTGTATATCTATTATAATTGCTACCTAAAGAGAATAAGAATTACAGATAAGTAATTTTCTTTTTCTAATCTAACCCCCTGGAGGCATTTCAGCAGCTAATACGGGTGATGACAGGCATTTCTGCTATAATTTATACAATTTCATTTTTCTTAATCATGAATTTTAGTTCTCTTACGTCACCTGCTTGAAATGGAAGCAGGGCTTTTTTTTTTTTTTTTTTTGTCACTGCTTTTACTTTTGTAGTCTCTCTTGCAAAGCGCTTACGATGTCCACACAATTATGAGAAATTTAGATTAGCCTCTTCTCTGAAATAGCTTGCCTCTAATTGCTCACAAATTCTCTTAAAACAATGTATAAAGCATGAATTCAGGTGGTTCAATAGGACACCACAGTTTCAATAATATGTGAAAAGTTATTAAGTGAATCTACCAGCCCATTTGTATATAACTATTTGCCTTGGCAGAGAAATGGTGATTAAGAATGTATATTTAAAATAATCTGTATGCTACAATATGAAAAAGAATTTAGGGAATGTCTGGGGTTGGTTTGCATACTTCATTTTTGTGGTTTCCATATCTAACACAATGGTTGATGCATGGAAAGAGGTCAGTAAATATCGGTGATTTGCATTTAACATGATGAAGAGGTTATTAAGTAAAGGAGTATTCTGATCACCCCTTTAAACTCCCTGCCCACTCCTTCAAAGCCAGTTCAGGTTAGCCAGCCCTGAGGAATCCAAGGCTAGTGTTCCCCAGTCAAGAGAGTCCAGATGTTTTGATATGGCCCAGGATCATCTGAGATCTAGAACTGTTGGGGGCAACACCATTAATGGGTCATGTGATTGATTTAGTAGATCAGCAAACAGGATTCTGTTGGAGTAGCAAGCAATGATTTAGAAAGGAATGGAACAGAGTACACCTCACATGGTAAGAGAAAGTACTGTTCTGTAAAACGTTTTCATTTCCTGTAGACAGTGGAGCTAAGTTATGCTGTGAGATGTATTTCTTCCTGTGGCTCAAAAGAAGTTTGAAAGCTATTACAGTAGATTGAATAGAGGCTCCCAAAAAGATTTGTCCGCATCCTAATCCGTAGAATCTGTGAATGTTAGTTTATTTGGAAAAAGGGTCTTTGCAGATGTAATTAGGTAAGGATCTCAAGATGAGGACCTCATTCTAGATTAGGTAGGTGGGCCCCAAAATCCAAAGACAAGTGTCCTTATGAGAGAAAGGAGAAGGGAGATTTGAAACAGAATACAGAGAGGAAGCAATGTGTGACTATGGAGGTAGAGATTGGAGTGACGAGACCATAAGTCAGTGCACACCTGGAGCCACCAGAAGAGAAAGGAATGGACTCTGCAGGGCCTCGGGAGGGAGCGTGGCCCTGCCAACTCACTGTTCCAGTCTTCTGGCCTCTAGAACTGTGATAGATTTCTGTTGTTTTACACTACCAAGTTTGTGGTAACTTGTTACAGCAGCCACAAGGAAACTAAAACAGACATTGATCTCAAAGATCCAAAGTCCTGTGTGTTTTCAAAAACTCCAGAACCAGCCTAATCCCATCCCAGTCTATACTGAAACCACAAACTTATCCAAAGAATTAAATCCATTCTTTGGTTACCCAAAGTTCACCAATATATTTTTTTTAAGCCACGGCCTTTTCTGAGAAACATAGATATTCAAGGCCCACAATCCAATACAGCTGCTAGGGAGGGAAAAAGAAACTCATACACTCACAAAAAACCACTTAAGACAACCCTCAACCTACTCTTTTCTGAAAAAGAAATTTTATTAACTTTCTGTGCAGTAGGTATTTTCTGTGCAGTAGGTATTTTTTTAATTTTCCTAATATAAATTTATAATAATAGCTGTGCATTTTCAAACTAAAGTAATGGATTAGAAAATCACTATTTTAAACTTCTCCCTTGTTACTAGAGTCAGCCAAAAAAAAAAAAAAAGGAACTTGGCAAAAATGAGGAAAGATGGCTTATTTAATAACAATATAATTTTCAATTCTTCCTATATTTTTTCCAAGATTGGTCAAAAGAACTGTTGTTTCTAGAAATGTCCATGTAACCAATCACCACAGGGCATGCTACCCATTGCTGGTCTTACCCATAGGCCTTAGCAACCATAAGCTATCCAATTAGAACATGACAAAATGGAATTATAAGTGCTTATAACTAATCTATTGTATGATTTGTATCAGCAGTAATTAGTGCTATGAATTGCCAAGTACCTATCATAGTTTTGAGCCACCAGCTTTCTTTGTCCTCCGGCTTTACACGAAGACTATAGTGCATGTCATTTCAAGACCAGCACCTATGTGAAAAAGCAGGCAAGACAGCCCAAAATCTCTTTCATTCACTTAGTTACCATCATCTTTCCATCTTTAAAAAAAAAAAATTTAATGTCTTTTTTTTTTGAGAGAGAGAGAGAGACAGAACACGAGCAGGGAAGAGGGAGACACAGAATCTGAAGCAGGCTCCAGGCTCTGAGCTCTCAGCACAGAGCTCAATGTGGGGCTCGGACTTGTGAACTACGAGATCATGACCTGAGCCAAAGTCAAATGTTCAACCTACTGAGCCACCCAGGTGCCCCATCTTTCCATCTTAAGGTAGTGACTCGGGGCACTAGTTTTAGAAAGCCTAGTAGAATGCTTTGCACATAGTAGTCATTCAATAAATACATCTAAACTAATTGAATTATATACTTTGAGAACATAGTGAAAATTAGATGGTAGAGGTAATTATCAAGTGGAAAGAGGGGGATAGAAGGGGATAGAAGATGAATTGTGGCAAAAACCATCAACTAGCCCATTGTGTTTCTGAGCATGTGTGCCCCTTTCCTTTTACATCTAAAAAAAAAAAAAATGAAGACAAACAACATTTTCAAACTGGCATAGGCCTCCTCTATTAATATGTCAGCTGAAGTTCAAACCTCTCCCCAACGATAACCCCTCCAATGCCCAGGAAGCCACATCAAATGAAATTCACTAGAGGCTCTCAGGCCTGGCAAAGACAAACCACCCTTCACCAGGACACGTCGCATTGATGAATTGCCCTCTTCATACTCACGACTCTGCCTGTAAAGGTGATTTGTGTACGTTAGGATGGTTGTAAGGGATGATGTGAGAGGCCCTTAGGAGTGAACCGAGACAGAGGAGAGATAGCTGGTAACGGTCAAGGAGCTGGCAGAGTTGGTGCGGACAGGGACGTTCAGGAGGAGGTCACTTTCCCAGGTGGCAGAATTGAGCGGACACATTGTTTTAATTCACATTCTTTTGGGGCTTTAGGCAAATAGCAAGAGAGAGAATAGCACAAATTTGTAGAAACAGACAGTGCTGGCTTTGAAGATGACCTGCCCCATTTAACTCTGACCTTGAACACGTGAATTAACAGCATGCCGGGACCTCAGTTTTCCTTTCTGTGAATTTGAGATAACACCAGACGTCAGGTGGTTATAACTATTCATTGAGCTGATGTCTGTAATGTGCTCAGCACAGTGATTGCCACTACACTCAATGAAGTTTTACATGTTTTTAAATGCATTCTTGTTCTTAGCTTCCGTGGGTTCACTTAGCCTAGTAGCATCTAGGAAAAGGTAATTGTTAACTTTTCTTCAGACACAAGTGAGCATATATCTTCTGTGAGGATAAAACTGATAAATCGTATTTGCTCCAGCCCGTCCTATGCACACTGCCACCAGCTTCATGAGCATAGAGCTCTAATGCTGTCTCTCTTCTGCTCAAAAAGTCCCCAGAGTCCCTCCCCTACCGTTTCATTAGAATTTCGTTCAAGACAGCATGGACACATGGGGGGAAATGCGTGCTTAAGAGTCCATCGGACCCGAGCTTCAATGCTCGTCTCGCCATTTAGTGACAGGTGACCTCTACTGAGTTCCTTAATTTCTCTATGCCTCAGATTCACATCCTGTGGAAAAGGAACACTAACACTGTACAAAAAGAAAAATAACACTTGTCTGGGGACAGGTGGCCTAGAGATGAAAAATTATGGCATCCTCAAAAAGATGTATCAAGCCTGGTACAAAGTAACCACTACGTAAAATTTAATATTTTCATTCTTTGGCCGCTCTATTCCAAATCTGCCATCCTTTGATCCCACAGTCCATTCAGACGGAGGGCTCCAACTCAATGCCTCGCTTGGCATTGCCTGCACACTGCGTCCTTCCCTGGGGTGCCTGCCTACCCTCAAACCTCAAGTTAAACCCCATCTTTCCCACAAAGTCTCGTCACTCCCCAGAAGAGGTAATTGCCTCTCTGAGCTTCCTGGACCGTTGTCTTTGTTCTCCTTGTAACCCTTCACATTGTGTTTATGTTCACTGGTCTAAGTTTTATCTCCCCAAAAAAGTAAACTCCCTAAGGGCACAGTGCCCATCTGCATCTTCATTCTTTCCGACCTGGCATACTTCAATAGGTCAAAACACATTTGTTGAATGAATGAATCAATAACAAATTATATGACCTTAAAGAAAAATTTATATGAAATACCTATGCTGAATTAACAAAGAAATTTAAGGGGCGCCTGGTGGCTCAGTCGGTTAAGCGTCTGACTTTGGCTCAGGTCATGATCTCATGGTTTGTGGGTTTGAGCCCCACATCGGGCTCCATGCTGACAGCTCAGAGCTGGAGTCTGCTTTGGATTCTGTGTCTCCCTCTCTCTCTGCCTCTCCCACCTCGCCCCCACTCATGTTCTCTCTCTCTCTCTCCCTCTCTCAAAAATGAATAAATGTTTAAAAAATTAAAAAACAAATTTAAATGAACTATCTGCACTAAAGCAAAGACTCTGTCTTTCATTTTACATTGCATGTGTACATAAAGGAAGCTACATGGGTTTACAAACAAGTCTAAGAAGATTTCCAATGCCCGTTTTCAGTATTTCATTTTTATGGCTTCCCACTTCCTATATGATGCAAATGGGGAGAGATGTCACCAAGATGGCAACAGAAGTCGGTCCTGACTTCACTCCCCATCATAGGAAGAACTAACTACTATTCAACAAGATGTCAGCAAGAGAATCCTAGAACATAGGGGTGAGCCTGAAGCATCCCCTGGACCATAGACACCAAGACAGACTGCATCAGAAGAAAAGCAATTACGCATCAACCACACTGCCCCTCCCCCAGGCCAGTGCAGCATCACGCAGAGAGGCCTCTCCTGAGCCTCTGGCTCCCCTAGTGGGAAAAGACAAGCCAGGGGAGACAACCAGAACCCTAGAATTGTGGGTCACTTTGCAGGAGCCTCTGCTGTGATCTCACACCACAGGAATTGCAGGGGAATCTGTGTGGCTCAACCACTGGGAATCTATTATAGAGAAGGGAAGAGGGGTTTGCACAACCAGCTCAGGGATCTTAGCAGAGCAAGTTGGTACCTGCAGTGCCCAAGTGGTAATCCCAACCAGCAGTCTTGCTCATCAGCAGAGCCCAAGTCAGGGTTACGCTCTGGCCAGGGAACACAGCGGGGGGCAGATCCACCTGATTTGGGATTTACTGGCCTGAGAGCACAATTTGCCCATGCTTGGGCAAGGAGCTAAGTCACAGCTCCACCCTCTGTGGAGAGTGTCTTCTGCTCCATCTGACCAGAAGGGCTGGAGAAAACTCCTGGAAGAAGTCAAAGCATCCTGTTATGCTTCAAAATACAAGACATCAAAATACAAGAAAGACAGCGGGATAAGAAACAAGGAATATGGATCTACAAAACAGACAGAAAACAATGAACAAAATGGCAATAGTAAATCCTTACCTATCAATAGTTACTTTATTTTTTTTTTAGCTGTGGATCATTTTATTTATTTTTTTTGCCTTTTTATTTAATATGTAATTTATTTATTTTTTAACATAATTTATTGTCAAATTGGTTTCCATACAACACCCAGTGCTCATCCCCACAAGTGCCAAGTGCCTTCGTCCTCAAAAGCAAACAGATTTAGGGGTGCCTGGGTGGCTCAGTTGGTTAAGCATCCAACTTGGGCTCAGGTCATGATCTCATGGTTCATGGTTTCAAGCCCCACATTGGGCTCTATGCTGTCAGCACAGAGCCCACTTCAGATCCTCTGTACCCTCTCTCTCTGCCCCTCTCCCATTGGTTCTCTCTCTCTCTCAAAAAAATAAATTTTTAAAAAAATTACCTTAAAAGCAAACAGATTTAATTATGCAATCAAAAGACATAGAATAGCTGAATGGATTAAAAAATAAATAAAAAGCCAAGAGCCAACAATATGTTGCCTATACAAGATTCACACTAGCCTTGAAGACACACATAAACTGAGAGTGATGGATGGACAAAGATACCCTAAACAAATGGTAACCAAAAAAAGCAAGAGTAGATAGCTATACCTGTAGTAAACAAAATGTACTTTAAACTAAAAACGGTAAAAGAAGACAAAAAATTTACCATGAAATGATAAAAATGTCAACACATCAGGAAGATATAACAATCGTTAATATTTATGCACCCAGTGACAGAGCATCTAGATATATAAAGCAAAAACTAACAGAGCCAAAAGGAGAAATAAATAGTAATAAAATAATAGTTAGGGACTTTAATACTCCACTCAACAATAGATGTCTCAGAACCAGAACCAGAAGTCTTTACTGATGGACTTACAAAACATTTAAAGAATTAACACTAATACTCAACTCCTCCAAAAAATTGAAGAATAAAGAACACTCCCAAACTCATTCTATGATGTCAGCATTATCCTGATACCAAAAACACTACTAGGAAAAACAAAATTACAGGCCAATCTTTCCAATGATATGGATCCAAATTTTCCCAATAAAATACTAGCAAATTGAATTCAGCAGTATAATAAAATCATCAGTCACCATGATCAAGTGGAAGTTATCCCTGGGATGCAAGAATGGTTCAACATACACAAATCAATCAATGTGACACATCACACTAATAGAATGAAAGAACAGGATCATATGATCATCTCCAAAGGTGCAGAATAAGCAGTTGACAAAATTCAACATCCTCTCATGATAAAAAAAAAAAAAAACAACTTTTAAACTAGTCATCCAAGGAACATATCTCAACATAATAAAGGCCATTTATGACAAGCCCACAGCTACATTACACTCGGTGGTAAAAGGTTTAAAGCCTTTTCTCTAAGATTAGGAGAGTGTCCACTCTCACCATTCCCACTCAACACAGTATTAGAAATGCTAGCTAGAGCAATCAGGCAAGAAAAAGAAATAAAAGATACCAGAATTGAAAGAAAAGAGTAAATTTGTCTCTATTTACAGATGACATGATTTTGTATATAGAAAATCCTGAAGACTCAACAACAAAAAAAATCTGTTGGATCTAATCAATCAATACAGTAAAGTGGCAGGATGCAAGATTAGCATACAAAAATCAGCATTTATATACACTAACAACAAATTTTCTGAAAAAGGAAGACATCAATCCCATTTACAATGGCATCAAAAGTCATAAAATATTTAGTAAATTTAGCTAAGGAGGTAAAAGATCTCTACTCTGGAAACTATAAGACATTGATGAAATAAATTAAAGAAGATACAAATAAATGAAAATGTATCTTGTGTACCTGGATTAGAAGAATTAATAATGTTAAAATGTCAACACTACCAACAGCCATCTATAGATCTAGTGGCATCTCTATTCAAATTCTAATAGCATTTTTTGCAGAAGTAGAAAAAAAACTCCTAAAATTTATATGGAACCACAAAAGAGCCCAAATAGCTCCAAATAGCCCAAAATAAAAATCCTGATAAAGAAGAATAAAGCATCAGAACAATATGGTATTGGCATAAAAACAGACAAATAGATCAATTGAACAGAACTGAAGCCTATAAATAAACCCATACATATAGAGTCAACTAATATTTGACAAGGGAGCCAGGAATACTCAATGGAGAAGAGACCATCTCCTCAATAAATGGTGCTTGGATAATAATTCACATATAAAAGAATGAAAGTACACCCATATCTTATGTAATCCACAAAAATCAACTCACAAATGATTAAAGATTTAAATGGTGGGGGGGGGGGATGAGGAATAAGAGGAAGTTGGTCAAAATGTACAAACTTCCAGTTATAAGATAAACAGGTACCAGAGATGTAATGTACCAGGTGATGATTACAGCTAACACTGCTATACGATATACATGAAAGTTATTAAGAGAGTAAATCCTAAGAGTTTTCATCACAAGGAGAATTTTTTACCTTTATTTTTTTTCTTCTTCTTTCATTTTAATTGTATCTGAATGGGAAGATCGACGTTAGCTGAACGTATTGCAGAAATCATTTCACAATATACACAAATCAAACCAACATGTTGCAAGTCTTAAACATATATAGTGATGGATAAACGAAACTGGGGGTGGGGGGAAGTAAATGAATTTAATTGCATTACTTTCTAGCATTTGACAGCTTTAGGGCTTTGTGTAAGAGAAATCAAAGTAGTCAGATATTTCATTAATTCAACGGGGGAAATGTCAAAATACCACCTTTGTATACACTAGTATATTAATTACATTTTTCTCTTTTCATTTGCTTAGGGGTCATATAAACACTTCAAACACAACCAAACTATTCAGTTTCCTGAAAATTCACTTCCATAAATTCTTTAAGTTTTGTGTTATTTACATTTTTAGAAGTCTTTAGTACTACTGACACAAGCTACAACACGGATAAACCTTGAAGACAGTGTGCTAAGTGAAATAATCCAGACCTAAAAAGATAAGTACCATTCCCTTATTTGAGAAACCTAGAGTAATCAAATCACCGAGACAGAGAGTTGAGGGCAGTTTGTTGGAGGCTGGGGGGGAGTGGGGAGGGCGGACGGGGAGGACGTTTGGGCAGTTCACGTTAAATGGATGCAGAGATTTAGTTGGGGAAGATGAAAATATCTGTGGTGATAGCTGCACAACAGTTGTGAATGCCATAATGCCATTGAACTGTACGCTTGAAAATGGTTAAAGTAGAAACAATTATGAAAGGAAATTAATCAAAACTATCTGAAATCCTTTTCACATTACCAAAAATACTAACTGTGTGATACCACTGCTGAAAAAAAATCTGGGTTATAAATATTAAAATTTTCTTGGGGCACCTGGGTGTCTCAGTCAGTTGAGCGACCTACTCTTGATTTCAGCTCAGGTTATAATCTCACGGTTCGTGGGTTCGAGCCCCGTGTTGGGCTCTGTGCTAACAGTGCAGAGCCTACTTGGAATTATCTCTCTCTCCCTCTCTCTCTGCCCCCCCCCCATTTGCACTGTCTCTCTCTCAAAATAGATAAACTTACAAAATAAAATAAAATAAAATAAAATAAAATAAAAATTCCTTAAGAGATGAATGGATATACCTTATCTTACACACAATTGTGTGTACTGTTCCCGGCCAACAGTGGTTCTGTATCTCACTCTGTTCAATGGTCAGACCTCTACATTTCATATATCCATACTTTCCTCCTATTTGCAAACATCTTTTATTAAACCATTGTCCTGGAGTAAAAGACTCTCCACTCAAGAGCTAGATAGCTTTGGATTTTTAAAATTGGTGTGAATGTGCAGAACTTTTAGTAAGTGAAATCATGGGAATTCAGGAAAGTAAGCCCTGAGACAATGAAAATTAGCAGACCATTTGACAAAGAAAAGACAGAATCAAGTTTTAAGGAATGTGACTGTAAAGGGGTAGCACATGGGAGTTAGGGGGTTATGGAAATGTTTTTCATGTGCTTATGGTTGCATGCATCTCTGCTTATGGTTGTTAAAATGTATAGACCAATACAGCACTTTACAATAAGTAAAAATGTTTTTCAACAGTGTAGATCCCAGTGTTTAATTTAGTCATTTCTGTCTTTTGCATCTTGTCTTGGTCATAGAATCCACATCCTAGGCATCACCATTGGCCATGAGAGTACACTTGTAGAGGATAAGAGAGAATAGCTAATAACCACCCTCAAGTATTAAACAAACACTCCATGATCTCTTTAAGCAATTGAAAGAAAGTTGATCCAAATTAAGCCCGTGCTATGACATTCCACTGTTGGTCTCTCCTGGTTCCACCCTTGATCTCTCTGAAGCTTCAGAAGTGTGCCCCCAATAAATATTAACCACCAGATACAAGCCAGCATCTCCCTGTTTCAGAATATGCCTCTTGTCAGCTCTCCTTAGGATGTAATCAGACCTACATTTAATATACTTGTAACAATAGCAAAGCGCCTCCGGGACATGATGTGAAAAGTAGAAGTCAGAAATCATTTTTGCTTTATTTATTATGCTGTCATTTACTGTCATGTGGTAAAGGCCGAAGAATCTAATTCCCTTCGCTACTGGGATTGTAGCAGCTTGTCTTTTCTATGCAGATTTCATATTTGAAAGATACTTAACTGGGCTGTCTTGTTACCTGATATTGCTGATCTGGTATTCCCAACTGCCTTGAGTTCTCACGTGGAGAAAAGTGAATTCAGTCGGGGTCATCTTGCAGAGTTTGGTGGACCTACAACTAGGTAAACACAAGAGATAAGCTTTGGTAATAGAATAATGACTTGCTAGCCACATAGCTTATGTCCAGTATACATTTCTTTTTCATAAGAATGCAAATGAGGGGGCACCTGGGTGGCTCAGTCAGTTAAGCCTCCGACTTTGCCACAGGTCATGATCTCACATGAGTTCGAGCCCTGCGTCGGGATCTGTGCTATGCTGACAGCTCAGAACCTGGAGCTTGCTTCGGATTCTGTGTCTCCCTCTCTCTCTCTGCCCCTTCCCTGCTCATGTTCTGTCTCCATCTCTCTCTCTCAAAAATAAATAAACTTTAAAATAGATACATAAAATTTAGATATTTTGTTCATCATGGATCTCACGTTAATTTTAATTTTAAAAAAAAATGTTGCCTTAGCTTGTTATTTATCTTAATTGTTCAGATTTTTGGCAGAGAAGAATGCCTTGCTGACCTCACTCTGGTCCCAGACGGCAGCACAAAAAAACTTACGTGGAAAGTAATGGAATTTCCTTAAGAAAAAATGCAAAAGACTGAGCAATATAACTTAATGATTCTGCCATTCAGTATTGTATTTTACCAATCATATTCATTTCCTATGGCTGCCATTACAAAGTACCACAAACTGAGTGGCCTTAAACAACATGAATTTATTGTCTCGCAATTCTGGGAAGCTGGAAGTCCGAAATTTCGGTGTCTCCAAGGTCTTGCTCCCCCTGCAGACTTTATGGAGAGAATCCCTCTTTGTCTCTTGCTGGCTTCAAGTGGAGGCTGGAAATCTTTGGCTTTCCCTGGCTTACAACTACATCTCTCCATTTTCACCACTATCATCATGTGGCCTTGTATCTCTTCTCTCTTCTCTCTTCTATCATCTTCTTATAAGGACACCAGAGGTATTAGATGAAGGTCCTACCCTCCTCCAGTATGACCTCATCTCAACTAATCACCTCTGCAACAACTTAATTTCCAAATAAGGTTACATTCTGAGGAACTGGGGGCTAGGACTTCCACATGTCTCCTTGGAGGACACAATTCAGTACATAACACCCAACAAAACAGTCGATAATTCGTATGTTACTACATATTTAACCTGCCAGCACATCAGGTTGCATGTGTGGTATTTGTGTGTGATGTGGCGGTTTGTTGGTGGCAAATGAAGGTCTCATTGGCTACCTGATGGTCCCACTCTGCGCTTTCAATCACCAAATACCTTCCCTTCACGCCCCCTGCTGATCTCTTGTTTTCTTCTCTGCTGCTACCTGCCGCCTGTCATTATTCACTCTGTTCTGACCTTCAATACTGCTCCCTAATCTCTTGCCACTTTCTAGTTCCACTCCCCACTCGTGTCCCAGGGCCCCCCAGGTAAAGAGCCCATACCCTAAACAGCCCATGTTCTCCACCCAGATGCTTCCTATTCTCATTCAATTGACCTGAGTCTCCTACTCAGTGCATGTGCCTAACCTTTGCTACACCTGGGTTGTGCAGACCTCATGTGAGATGATCCTCATGCATCCTATTTTCTAACAGCTTATTTTGCTCACTGCACGGGGAGAGTCTCCCAAACTCCTCGTGTGAATCGCTATCAGACTCAAGATTCTGTGAGGGCTTGGGGGAGCAGGAAAAGAGAGAGAGCAAAGACTTAGAAATGCAACATTTCTCTATCACCCCCACGCACTGGTTTTCTATTCTTCTTGGACAGCCACCACCTAAGAGCCGTAGACCATTTGTTTAATTACTTTGCTTTTCCCCAACTGCTAGTAATGAAATGCTGCCCTCTCTAAAATAATTTCCTGACTATTTGCTAAGATTCATCTCTGACATTTCATTAAATATGATCATTTAACTGTACAAGTACAAATGCATTTTTAATTTAGCTTACTGCAGATATTACAGATGTGGGGAAATGAATTCGTATTGCTCTAGGACAAATATATCATTCACATATGCATGCGACAAAAGAACAAATTATTAAAAATTACTGAAACTTCCATGAAGATTTATATTTAACTTTTCCATTTTCAATCTCCATGTCATTGCGAAAACATATAGCATGTCACTTTGTCAGCTATGATTCTGTGAAGAATGTGGGGGTGGGGGGAGGTGGATTCCGTAAGAATCTTGATCAATAGCCTGCATCTCTGTCATTGACACAGTGTGGCACTAAAAGAGGTGGAGACCGAGTTTCAAGTGTGAAGTTAGGAGGTTAGCAGTCTTACCACTAAAGCAGTAGGTTTTTGCCTTCTCTACAAAAGAAAATGGCAATAGGAAGTGTGTCCTCTGTCCCATGTACTATAAATCCAACCATAATACATGCTAAAGTCTTGTTTAGTCGGAAAGGACTCAAAATGTAAACTGGGGTGCCTGGCTGAGTCGGTAGAGCATGAGACTCTTGATCTCAGGGTCATGAGTTCAAGCCCCACGTTAGGCATGGAGACTATTTAAAAAAAAAATGTGAACTCACATTCTTAAATGTCTTCCTGGTGTCTATTATCCTTGGATTCAAAACTGACCAAAGGAAAGAGCAGCTTGGCTTCTTTGACTTTGAGCTACAAAACCTAGAATTTACAAGTCATGAGCTAACAATTATCATATAGGGTATCACGTATTTCCACAGAATGTACTTTTATTGTTGTGGAAAGAAATAAGCCTATTTTCAAAAATCTTTACGGTGTTTTTTTAGACTGAGGACAAAAGCAAAATAATAGTGGTTTGAGGCAGAAGAAAAAAATTCTTTCTGAAGTGGAAATTAGAAAGAAGCTTGTCATTTCCAGATATCACAAAGCTAAAATAACTCAAATATCCTTCATACTTAAGACACCAATAAAATAAAAATAGTGTCCAAGCCATCTACTAATTAGTTTCATTAGTTTTCAAGTCATCTGCTAACTATAAGATTTGAAGCTTGGAAGGGACCTTTGAGATCATGTAAATTATGCCAATTTGGTTATTTTATAAAGAAGAGCAATGAGGCTCAAATAATTTGCATGGACACACAAGGAGTTGGTGGCCAAACCCAAATTAAAAGGCAGGGCACCCAATTCCAGGTCAGCATGTGATTCTCAAGGAATTACTAAAATCCACACAGAGAGAGAATGTAAGCTTCACTTTGTTTATGAGGATAAAAAACTCTATAATCAAATGACCAGTATGCAGCTGAGCAATTAGCCATCAACTGAGTGATCTGTGCCTCATCTACTCACATTGGCAGGGGTAAGAAGGGTTAAGTGATGACAGGGAGTTAGAAGAACTTGCCTCATTGGCCTAGTGAAAAACACTTACCTTCACAGACCTCCTAGCTCCCAGTTTAGTACTTTGTCAGTATGTCTTTGATGGTTAAGTTTATGTGTCAGTTTGACTTTGTGCATCAACCGTGCCATTCTGGGTGTGTCTGTGTGTTTCTGCATGCGATTAACATTTAAATAGGTAGACTGTGTAAAACAAATTATTTCCCCTAATGTGGGTGGGCCTCACCCAAGCAGTTGAAGGTCTGGCTAGCGCAAAAGGGCTGACCCTCCGCAGAGTCACAGGGAATTCCTTCTGCCTGACTCCCTTGAAACAAGGACATTAGCTTTTCCTTGCCTTCGGACTCAAACTGAAACATTAGCTCTTCCTTCAGGTTCTGTACTATCAGCCCTCCTGGGTCTCCAGCTTGCCGGTTGTAGACTTTGGGATTTACCATCCTCTATAATTATATGATCCCATTCCTCACAATAAATCTCTTCCTCCATATATATGCATCCTATTGATTTTGTTTCTCTGGAGAACTTACTACAATATCCCTGGTCTCTTTCAATCTCACACTATTTATCATTGTTTTTCTAAATTTCCAATTCCCCGTTGAGAAGAAACTTTAACTCAGGCAAACACTGTAGAAACCCAACGCCCAAAAGAGTCTGCAGAAGTACAAAAACTTGCATACCAGAGCTCTTAGAGTTCTAAAATTGATGCCACATAAATATCACGCATAAGAACTCTCTGTGTTACAGTAGGAAGACTCATTGTCCCAGTACCTGTTTAGTGTGAAACTGACCAACCCAGTTGTCTTCTTTTGCCTACAGAGATTTTGAAATATCACACTGAGTGATCACACTACTTTCAAAATTACTGACACTGCTTTGGTCACTCATATTTGATTTGGATTTTCTCTCTTCTAATGAACAAAATATCTTTCTCCCTTACCAAGCTGTGAAGGGGACGTTTCCAGACACAGAGTGTTAAAATTCAAGAGGAGAGAGGCAGTTGCCCCAAAGTTCTTTTACTTGTGTGTAGTAAGTGGTAAGCATAGTGGTAAGTGGTAAGCCTTGCTATGTGATGAAGCAATTAGGCCAGCCAGGAAGATCTTTAATTCATGCGCCCCAGGCTGGTACAATACCATCATTTTCAAGTGTTGTTTTCCTGCTTCTGTTACAAGTGATGGCATTGAGTGAGCCTGTGTGCCCGTGAGGACTTCGCCCATTGCCAGTGAGGGGGAACAAGGGGTATAGAAGCATCCCAAAGTGATAAAGTTGAAGTGAGATTATCATCGACAAAGATTTTTTTTAACACGGGAACAAACATGTCATTTTTCAAAAGCTGACCCACAATCTGCTAATTCAAACAGATTTTTTCATGTCATGTGTCAAAACATTAAGAGAATAATTCTGTCTCTCCGAGACTTAGCAAACAGCCGGACCCAAGATGGAAGTGAACGACTCTCCTATCATAAGTGTTTGTTTTCAAATATTTGTAGCGTGCAAGGCTGTTGTCTTTTATGAGAACAATAGCATTGTTTCCATTACTTGTAGTGTGCAGAAGGAAACTGAACCCTCTACTTGCTCAAACAGAAATTTTCTTTTTTATAAGAAGTGGTAAGGAAGGAGCATGGAGGTGGGAATAGGAGGAAATGATCCGCTCACCTGAAATAAGACGCAGCTTTAGCCTCCTACGGCACTAATCCCAGGGGAAGTACCAGTAGGTTTATCTTTTTTTTTTTTTTTTTTTTTTTGAGACTGGGAGAGACAGATCATGAGCAGGGGAGGGGCAGAGAGAGAGGGAGACACAGAATCTGAAGCAGGTTCCAGGCTCTGAGCTGTCAGCACAGAGCCCGATGCGGGGCTCAACTCACAGGCGGTGAGATCATGACCTGAGCTGAAGCAGGACGCTTAACCAACTGAGCCACCCAGGCGCCTGCCCCCTCCCCCCCCCCCCGCCGTAGGCTTATCTTGACTGCATTCCCATTCTCTCTTTTCCTAAGAATTTGGAGTGCCAAGGAGCCAGGCTTTATATGAGATGCACAGACTGACTCCATCTCCAAGCCTGTTCAGCAGCACACAAGCCTTCTGTAAATGGAATGCCTGTCGTCTCCCGCCCTTGATGTAATTTGGTCCAGAACTGCCACATCTCCTATCTTGACTGTTACATACTTCTACTCATCTGTCCCCTGTGGCACCCCTCTGGTGCCCTCCCTCTGTCCCAAGATTGATGTTCAAAAGTGCTACACACACCCCCAGACTTTTGACTTCTGATCTCTTCTCTCCCTCTGTCATGAACTGATAAGACTGATGATGACCTCACTGTCTAGAATCACCTCCCCCACCTGAGTACTACACCGCTTGCAGGTAGCTCCTTTTAGAAATGAGTCACGCTTTGGACGCATGAGAGTGGTCACACAGTGGAAGGCGATGGACCATTGGAATACAGAAAGCGAGCTTCCCATCCAAGCATAAATCCATGCAAGTTTTCCCCACCCATTTAAGCAGGTCATACCAATCTGGAAAATGTACATCAGCAAAGTTCATCTCCACAGGTCCAGTCTCCCTCTTCTGTGCTCCCATTCATCCTCCAAAGCCCTGCCTCTCCCCCTCCCTCTCGCAGACATCAAGATTCTCATTGCCTTTCTGCTGATCCTTCAACTTTCTATCAGCTTCCACTTTCAAGAAAGGATATACCATCGCTTCCTCACACCCCAGTGTGAAACCAAGTTGTGTTGCCTCTAATGACCAAACAATTATTCGGTGCCCAGTAAATGCACTGTTCTGCCCAATAAGAGAAGCAGCAGAGTGGAGAACAGACTGTCCAGAAACATGAGCGCAAGCCCAGCTACACTAACCTGCAACTTTGCCTTCAAGGACTTCAGTTTCCTCCCCTCTTAAACAAGAGTACTGGACTAGGCGATATCTGAGAGACCTGTCATTCTTGTGGACTTGAATTTGCACAGTATTTTATACTCTTCAAGATATTTTCACATATTGATTCAACCTATACTATCTCATCCTTAGCTTCAAAACAGCCTGTGGGGTAGACTGGGGAAGATACTATGAGTATCTACCATACTAGAGATGGGAACTTTAAGGCTCAGATTAAATTGCCTCCACCAGGTTACGTCTCTCTGAGGGGATTCACTATGTGGTTAGAAGTCATGAAAAAAGGGGGAAAAAAAAACAAAAAAAAGTAGCATCTGCTTTGTAAGGCAGTTAATACTCTGGGAATTCAGAACAAACACCCCACCCTTCCAAACCCCGAATGTCACCAGGGACAGCTTTAGTTAGAAAAAATACCTACCAATGGAGGGGCAACGTGGGCCAGATCAGAAGGGAAGAGCAGGTTTTAGTAAATGATGGTGATCCAGAAAGGCATTTGCGGCAAGGAAAACAGCATGAACAAAGGTCTAACGAGTAATTATCATTTTCCTAGATCTATACTTGGCAATAGATCTTCCTTTCAATTCTACTGGGAAACATGTTGATTTCAGAAAGGTAAGAAGTAACTATTAAGTGCTATTTCTGGACCATAAGTGAGAGAAGTGCCCACTGAGTTCTAGAGTGAGGTGGTACTTAAGATAAATAGAAATCAGGAGGAGATCAAGTCAAATACCTTGCCATGTATCAAGGGCTACTTTTGATCACCAAATAAATGACTGTCCCCAACTTACCATTACTGCTGTCCAGGATCGGCCAAAGGAAATAATCCCATTTTCATGAAAATTACTAAGATAATTTTAATAAAGGTGTTAGTACAGCTGAAATACCCCATCAAGTGAGACAAGGTTCCCTTTTCTAAAGCAATTCCTAAAATAAGGTCCCACCTTTTCCCTAAATTTCCCTCTGACAAATTGGAGGAGGGGGTAAAGACATTCTCCTGCCCCTGCTCTGGATGAAGTAGACAGCAGCTATACTTTTTTTCCTCCTCCTGCTAAAAAAAAAAAAAAAAAAAAAAAAAAAAAAAAAAAAGGTGTTATATGTAAAGGCAATGTTTCAATTATTTCTGCAATCCAAGCTCTTGTTTATTCTTTATTCAAAATTGAATATTTTATTGTTAGCATATGTATGGATCTTAGTCACCTTCAACTGCATGACAGAAAGGCAGGACTGTGTACATTTAATTCCATTTTCATGGCGTTCCTAGTGCTATGTCACATGCACACAAGTACCTAGTGGTCATGAAAACAAGGAAAATGCTGGTGAAGATGATGTTGGTTAAGAGGATGGTGATGATGGGGGCACCTGGATGGCTCAGTCGGTTAAGCGGCCGGCTTCGGCTCAGGTCATGATCCGGCAGTCCGTGAGTTCGAGCCCCACATTGGGCTCTGTGCTGACAGCTCAGAGCCTGGAGCCTGTTTCGGATTCTGTGTCTCCCTCTCTCTGACCCTCCCCCGTTCATGCTCTGTCTCAAAAATAAATAAACGTTAAAAAAAAAAAAGAGAGGATGGTGATGATGATGACGATGACGACAAGGCTCACAAAGATTTATGACAAATTCTTCCTCATCAATACCTTCCACATCAAAGATAAGCCATGTCTCTATGGCTTTCAAATTTCTTTCCTCCTCAGCGACACCAAATTTCACTGAAAGGCTTTCATCCTTTTCTTCAGGATGAAAATGGGAACACAGTCATCTTCGGGATGATTCGACAGGGCAAAAGAAAACAAGCAGTTGCCCATAACTCAGAAGAATTGCTTCATCATACTCTACCGGAAAACATGTCAAGTGGGATAAAGGAGAAATCATAGAAGAAAAATAAATCAGAACAAGCCTCCAATGACCTCTGAGGAGGAGCACTATGAAAATAAACGCAAGAAAGTTAAGTTTTCCCAATAAATGCTTGAAACTTGAGCCCATCTGAGGAGATGCTGGAGGCAAAGATGCCGTCGGATAACAGCGCTTGGTCTCCGGAGGCAGGACGAGGCCACCTCTTCCCATCCAGCAAACCAGAGCTGATTAGCTGTGACAGGTAGCTCTGAATAATTGCTCTAATCACATCACATCAGTGAGCTCCCTACCTCATCCCTAGCAAAGGAGTGACGCCGTAGCCAGCTTCAGAGGCCAGACGCCCCTAAACCTGACATCTCGAACAAAGATGCATTTATTTTAATGGAATCATTACTTGATGTTGTTCATCGGAAGAGGGGATTCAAAAGAGTCCATTGGAGGCCTCAAAGTTGGGTGTAGATACTAAGGGCCTCATTAAGTGACTCAGGAGTTTGTATTTGCAGGTTGACTTGATGACTGGTCAGTGAGCCCGATAATAGCAAGAGGGGCCAAAAAATGTCACCCGGAATTGGGTTGTGGCTTCAGCTCTTCCAGAGAGTAAGGGTAATTAGGGCGGTGGTGTTATCAAAACTTTTCATGTCAACTAAGGAATGCACTCTCTCTAAATAAGAAACTGTCAGATCTGCTTAAAGCTATGAGTGACAGGGACTTCTTCCCAGCCTATACCTTCTCGCTGGAAATGCCAACTTATTTTAGAAGGCTAAGTGGTGAGATGCTTCACGTGTTTCTCGGTCTCCTGTACATTTGTTTGTTTTGCTACTAAATAAAACATAAACGATAAAACATCTTAATCCTTGAGGAAATCGAGTGTCTCTGGCTTTCCCTAATACTCAAGCATTTGTGTCTTGCTCCTCAGATAATGTTTATAGAAGCCCAAATAACTTATTCTGACTATGAGCAATGAATTATCCCAACTGTACATCCAATGGCAAGGCATTTCATGGGGGGAAGAACATGGCATAAAAATCTCTGTAATGTGCTAGAGACCGCTGGAGCTCATGAAGCTTCATCTGAGTAAACCTTGTAGTATAACATCACCCATCCATTCACCAATGTGCAGACTTTTTTTATGATAGGACTTAGCAGATCTTATTAGAGGTCATTATTTTTGTGTCTATTTCCCCACATGAACTTGAGCTCCTAGAGGGCTGGAACCGGTCTGCTCATCATTTAATCCCTAGTGCCTATCCCAGCACCCAGCACTTAGTAGGTGCAGAATAAATGTGGCACCACCAATTTTTCTTTAAAACCTGAATCAATTACTTTGGTTAACACAATACCAAATGATCATTTTAGCTAAAGTTGTGCTTCTAAATTAACTTCTATGTTATGTTAATACCATTCCTTTATCCTTTCTTTCTCCTCTTTTTCTTCTCTCTCTGCCGCCCTTCCTTTTCCTAGGGCTTCATTCATTCTATCTCATTCACTATGAGGTTAATGTAAGATTTTCCTTAAGGAAAAAATATGTCAGAGAAGAGAGTGAAAGGGAATGTGTATTCACTGAGTGACTGTTATGTTTGATGGAACGCTGATTTTTTTTATACATTGTCTCATTTGATATTCACAAAAAGAGAGGTGGCTAATATTATTTCAACTGAGAAACTGGGTCTCAAAAGAGAGTGAGAACTTGCCCTGTGTCTATTCTAATTCCAAATGGCATCAACTTTTCCCGTGCCAAACTGCAAGGAAGTAAAATAAGAAAATTGCTAACTGAAATAAGGTAGAATATGTTAAAAAAAGAAAGAAAGAAAGAAAGAAAGAAAGAAAGAAAGAAAGAAAGAAAGAAAGAAAGAAAAGAAAAAGAAAGAAACAAAAACAGGGTGCCTGGGTGGAACAGTCAGTTAAGTGTCCAACTCTTGGTTTCAGCTCAGGTCATGATCTCCCAGTTTGTGAGTTCAAGCCCCACATCGGGCTCTGCTGACGGGGAACCCGCTTGGGATTCTCTCTTTCTTTTTCCCTCTCTCTCTCTCTGCCCTTCCTACTCTCTCTCTCTCTCAAAATAAATAGATAAACCTTATTTTAAAAAAAAAAAAGGTTCAAAGTCTCAATAGATTCCGTTATTATCCAGCCAAATTTTCTATACCTCTCTTCTAAAAAAACTAAATTTTGGGCCAACCAAAGTTCTTCACACATGCCTTAAGCCTTACTGACTATATAAATGTGGAAGCTCACAGGGTCTGCTACGTACAAGAATGTTTCAGAAAATATATGCATATTCACACAGCACCTCTGCCCTTCTTTCCAGAAAACCTATAAATATTCTATGTCCTTTCATAGAGGGAGGAGGGGGAAATGAACAAAGAAGTTCAATCCATCTGCAAATTAGTTCACATAGCCCTTTTAATTGTAGAAATGACTATGGCAGAGCATAACCCTAAAATTTTGTTAAAGCTGCTTTTACAAGTATAACAGGCAGAAAAAAAAAAAAGTGGGTTCTATTTCAATAATGAAGAAAAATAATCATTTTGAAAAGGAAACAAAATGTTACATTCAGAGCGTTAACCAAGGATCAGAAGGCCTCCAATGCCACGCGAGTTTACACGGGGCCTATGCGCTCAACGAGACCAGCATCACAGGATTGCTTCCCAGCTGAATGCAGCCAGGCCTCAGAACCACTGGAGCATTGGTTTAACAATCTGACAGTTAATCCAAAGAACAGGACATTAAAAAACATAACCTTGAGTGAAGTAACTACATTTTCTCTGCAGCCCAGAAAGATTACCTGAAGGCCCCCTACAGCCTGGAGACACTTTGGGCTTCTACGTAATCAAGGACCTTTTTATATATATAAATACATACATATGTGAGCCTATCTGCATATACATACATATGTGATTTTATTTTTTAAGTAATCTCTACACCCAACATAGCCCTCGAACTTACAACCCCGAGATCAAGAGCGGCATGCTCTACCAACTAGCCAGATAGGCACCCCTAAACAAGAACCTTTATATGGGCATTTTACTCCAAACATTGCCCAGCTCTCCAACATTGACCCTGTATCACAAGGAGAAGGCACGAACTTGTAAGCCAGTCTGACTGGGATTCTGATGAACTGAGTGCAAGCTAGTATGCCTTTCTTTAAAAAAAAAAAAAATTAATGTTTATTTATTTTTGAGAGAGAGACAGAGACAGAGCACAAGCAGGGGAGGAGCAGAGAGAGAGGGAGACACAGAATATGAAACAGACCGTAGGCTCTGAGCTGTCAGAACAGAGCCCGACAGGGGGGTTGAATTCACAAACTGAGAGATCATGACCTGAGCCAAAGTCAGACGCTTAACCAACTGAGCCACCCAGGTGCCCCACTATTCTGCCTTTGAAGGTAGAATCTGGTTTAATTCATCTGTGCATAACCATGGACAAATTCCACTGACATTTAAAAAAAGACATTCATGTATCTTCCGTACATACATTGAGTGGCTAAAGCTGAGTGGATCAGGCAAGAATCTGGAAAGTTAGGACTTTCACTTATAATTCTTTTTTTTTTTAATTTTTTAAATGTTTTTACTTATTTTTGAGAGAGAAAGAGAGAGAGTGGGTGAGGAGCAGAGAGAGAGGGAGACACAGAATCTGAAGCAGGCTCCAGGCTCTGAGCTGTCAGCACAAAGCCTGATGAAGGACTCAAATTCACAGACGGTGACATCATGACCTGAGCCGAAGTCAGACGCTTAACCCACTGAGCCACCCAGGTGCCCCTGGACCTTCACTTATAATTCTTATGCCATGACCATATAAGAAATTTTTTCATCTATAGGCCAAATATTGATGAACTTCTTCAAATAGTTTGGGGGTGATAAATAAATAAAATATCTAAAGATCTGGCAATGGAAAACAAGATCCCTAGGAGAAAGCATGCCTCTCTGTGACATGGGAAAGACGACTGTTGGCATGCCAAGTTTCCATCTCATAAACTTCACTGGAGACTTCCCTGCAGAGAACTTAAGGAAGCCATCCAATCTCCCTTATATATCTATGTAATTATCCATTACATGTAGCAGTAAACTTCTCCCTGTAATTTTCTATTTTACTTACAGCGACTAGTGACATTTGCCAAAAAGACAACTCTTGAGCTTAAAGATTCACGACCCCCCAGTCTTCTTTTCTGATGCTCTCAGCAACAAAGGTTTGGGCCTGTTTTATCCCCACCCGCACTACTTTTTGGATCAAAGTGCCAGCTGCACTTTGTAAGTAAGTTCCTAAACTTCCAACTGCCCTATCACAGGAAGTAGACCCACACCGCGGGATCAGAGCCCGTGTTTAGCCGCTGCTTCCTTCAACTCTCCCATTAGCACCCCAGAGATGACACAACACAGCACGTGGATGCATGGGAAGGAGTGAAAGGGCACAAAATAAGGACAAACATTCTATAATCCCTACTAAGAACCAACTCACTTAACATAGTAAAACCTACCACAGTGGGGAAACTTAGCAAACAGGAAACCAAACCTACTGATCCATTAAATACCCAGAATTTAAATGTTACAACTCCTTGGGGTGTCTGGGTAGCTTGGTGGGTTAAGCATCAGACTTCACCTCAGGTGATGATCTCACGGTCCATGGGTTCGAGCCCCGCATCGGGCTCTGTGCTCACAGCACAGAGCCTGGAGCCTGCTTCAGATTCTGTGTCTCCCTCTCTCTCTGCCCCACCCCTGCTCACTCTCTGTCTCTCAAAAGATGAATAAACTAAATAAACTTAAAAAAAAAAAAAGCTTTTTTAATGTTACAACTCTTTAAATAGGACAAAAATATTGACACATTCCTATCCCCCTAGAAATTTATTTGCTTGAATTTGGCAGACTTCCACTAAACTTTCTGTTCACAATTGTGTCATTTGAGCACCATTTGAGTGGGGAACTGGATGCAGATATTGGCCTAGCATTTTGCACAGAACCTGTAAACAGATCAGCTCAAGTTGATAGGTATCTTCAAGCAAACTGCCTGGGTGCTAAATTTATGTCAATTTATTTATCGAAAGCAACAAATTCATGTATCTTCATGGGGAATGCTTCCAACCTGTCTCCCTAGGAGCTTAACAAGGATTGAGTTGGAAAGCTGGAGAAAGGAGATGGGTGGGGGAGCAGGAGCCAGATACAAGAGGAGGTCTGAGAGGGAGGTTCCCGGGCCACATTTTGGTCTAAAGAAAGCCATCTTTCCTCTTCTCCTTGCTTACCCATCACCCTCAGTTTTTGTCTTTTTTTTTTAAATGTTATTTATATTTGAGAGAGAGTGCAACCGGGGGAGAGGCAGAGAAAGAGGGAGACAGAATCCAAAGCAGGCTCCAGGCTCCAAGCTGTCAGCACAGAGCCTGGCTCTGGGCTCGAACTCACCAGCCGTGAGATCATGACCTGAGCTGAAGTCCGACGCTTAATCGACAGAGCCACCCAGGCACCGCCCCCCCCCTCAGTTTTCTTATGACTGCATCCCTGAAAGCCTGGGTAGCATCCATTTTCACACAGAAGTCACTTGGGTGTCAGCAAAACCAAATTAATCACTATTTTCAGATTTTCCATTTCCATAGGAAATTGAGATATTTTAAAATTCCATATTTTGTATAATATTATATTATAATAGTTATATTCATCAGAACAGGTTATGCTGGGGTAACAAAGTATACCTCAAATCTCAATGACTGGTGGTATCACCTGTCTCTTTTGATAATTTTATTTTTTTTTAATGTTTATTTGCTTTTGAGAGAGAGAGAGAGAGAGAGAGAGAGACAGAGAGAGAGACAGAGAACGAGTGGGAGAGGGGCAGAGAGAAAGAGGGAGACACAGAATCCGAAGCAGGCTCCAGGCTCTGAGCTGTCAGCACAGAGCCTGACACAGTGCTCGAACTCACGAACTGTGAGATCATGATCTCAGCCAAAGTCGGATGCTTAACCGACTGAGCCACCCAGGCAATATGCAGATATTGGCCCAGCGTTTTGCACAGAACCTGTAAACAGATCATTTTTGATCATTTTAATTGTCCATAACATGTCACCTAAAAATGGGGAGATTATGATCCCACCAGATTTTAAATGTATGTTTTAATCTTTAAGTCATTATCCATTGAGGATTTTTGTATTATAATTAATTTTTCAGTGGAGCATGGGTGGGAAAGAAGTCATGGAATATATAGAATTTTCAGTAAGTTAAAATAATATACTTTTCTGATAAAATTTTAATGTATGTTAGTGATTTCTATTTTTCCAGGGTCAGGGTCGGGGGGACGGGGAGGGAGGAAGAAATTCTGTTAATGATGTTGGATGCCAACCCATGCCATGAAAAGGGGATTTTGCTGAGCTAGTCATATCTTTCTTCAAACAAATACCTAGACCAAATGCAATGGACCCCCTTGATCTGTACCTTGTGGTACAGCCCAGTCAATGCCCCACAGAGACAATGTGACCACATTACTCCTCTGCTTACAAACCTTCAGTGGTTTTCCAGTGCTCTTAGTGACCATGGCTCCTGTGGCTGCCACAGCCCATGTGACATGGTCCCAGCTTCCTTCTCATCTTTGGCTGCTCCCCGCCGCACCTGAACACGCCTTACCCTTACCTTTCAGCCTCTCAAACAAGCCTGCCATTGGCCCCTCACGTGCTGTTCTCTGCCTGGAAGGTGCACTCCCCCTCTCTATCCCAGCTCTCAAATCTCTGTACTTGGCCTGGCCAACTCCTTCCTGAACATCCTTCAGGTTGCACTTTGAGAGCGACTTTCATCGGAAGCCTTTCCTGGGAACCTGAGACTTGGTCCAGCACCTCTGATTTACACATCCCCTGATACTCAGTACTTCCTCTACCACAGCACTTAGTATGCTTTATGCTGGTTGCTTCTTTAAGTGTTTGCCTCCTTCAATAGACTCTTAAGTGAAAGTACTAAGAGAACTAATAGCCCGTGGAGGTCTGAGGTCAGTTCAAAGAGATCTCAGAGTTCAAGGACCACAGAATTCCCTAGCAGAGCACCAAGAGGATACCCAAGGCCTGTGAAGAACCTGCCATAGTCATCATATCCCTGTCAAAGTGCAAAGTGGCCAGGACGGAGTGGACGCCTCAGCCCCCAGAAGGATCCATGGCCTTTTCCCTTCATTCAGCTGCCATCTTGAGAAGAACGAGGGGCAGGAGAAGACCCTGAAAGGGAATTTAAAGTTTTTGAATTGAACCAATTTATCTGAAAAGGACTGTTTTAGGAGAAAGAGACCATTATATTTAGTTGTCAAATGTAAGTGCCTTCTAACATCAATGAGAATGGAGCTCAAGAGTAATACGTGTTTGAGTTAAAAACCATAAGGGCAACAACGTTTTTTCCTCACATCTATAGTATAGTGTCCTATTTGCACCTGTTTTATCAATGGGAAAAACATCAACTCAACACCTCTGACCAACTTACTATATTTGAACAGTACAAATGTGTGACAAGCAATTAAATTAACGCTTTTAAGAAATACTCATCATCCTTAACAGAAACTTCCTTATTGTGATCAGTTCATGTGATGTGTTTAGAATTATACACAGAATAACATTTACCTGGTGTTTTACTAGTTCTGAGTTATAAATGAGGAACTTGAGTTGGGGGGAGGGGCGAACTTACCACACAAGATCACACAGTAGCATGTGGACTTGAAGCCCATTTATGTTCAATTACAAAGCCTATGCACGTTTGACTTTTTCCAAAAGTTTGTAACAGGAGTTTCAGTCGTTAGAACATGTAGTTAAAAATATTTTTCAATCTATAATACGTGATTTGAAGTTCTATAGGTATGCAGTGTCAGCTCCATAAGTAAATAGCATGATTTTCTAAAAAAAAAAAAAAAAAAAAAAAAAAATCAGAAGTTTCTATTTTAGGAATCAAACGCTTGGCTCTTCTGTTGATATCTATGTGACACCTGGGACAAGTGATTTAACCATTTTGAGCCCAGTGTGTCTTCAGTGGTAAGATGAAAGGAAAGATATTGACATCAAAGGAAGTGCTTAAGGTGTAGTAAACATTAAGTGAAGCTACCATTTAACTCCTCCTTTCCTTGGGGGCGTTCAGAGGAAAATGAACTTTCTTTGAAGAGAATGGAGGTGGATCATGATTTGTCAATGGCTTCTTCCATCTGAATGTACTCCATTGCTCAGGTTGTTGACATTATTGGTGTTTCCACAGGAAGAGCAATCCTTGATGCCCTTCTCCTCTCCCACATCCCTCTTGAGCTGCAGGATCGACAAAGATGGGCTATTTCTCCCCACCACTGGTCTTGAAGCTTATAGAGCAAGAGGAGAGCTTGGCTAGGCGTCCCTAGAATGAACTATAAATGAAACCCTTGTACACCTGCCTCAATGTCCTCCAAAGCTAGGACTGCTGCTGTTCACCATAGACTTCTGTTCCATGAGCAACAGAATACAGGACCAGAGGACAACCTCACTACGGCACAGAAAAGCACAACAAATTTAATGCTGATATCTTGATTGATTAAACCTCAGTTAACAGTCTAGGGATCGTCATTGCTCATTGTTGAGAACATACCTTCCCAAAACTTCACATTAAATTAGGCTGACCTGGTGATAAAAACATGGTTGCTCAGATGATATTAACCAAACCTGGACTATAGCAAATACAGCTGACCCTTGGACAATATGGGTTCGAACTGTATGGGTCCACTTATACATGGATTTTTTTTCTATAAATACAGTACTATAAATATTTCTCTTCCTTATGATTTTTAAAAAATATTTATTTAAGAGACAGACAGAGACAGAGCATGAGCAGGGGAGGGGCAGAGAGAGGGGGAGACACAGAATCCAAAGCAGGCTCCAGGCTCCCAGCTGTCAGCAGAGAGCCTGAGGCAGGGCTCGAACTGACGAACCATGAGATCATGACCTGAGCTGAAGTCTGACATTTAACCAACTGAGTCACCCAGGCGCCCCTTCCTTATGATTTTCTTAATAACATTTTCTTTTCTCTCACTTACTTTATTGTAAAATTACAGTATGTAATACATGACATACAAAATATGTATTAATTGACTGTTGATGTGATCGGTAAGGCTTCTGGTCAATGGTAAGCTATTAGTAGTTAAGTTTTGGGGAAGTCAAAACTTATACACAGATTTTTGACTGCATGGTGGAGGAGGGGTTGGTACCCCCAATCCCGGTTCAAGGGTCCACCGTATACATTCTTCAGGATGGCAGGCACTGCCTGTTGGCTATAATCCTACCAGCTCATGGGGCACCTGGGTGGCTCAGTCAGTTAAGCACCCAACTTTGGCTCAGGTCATGATCTCACGGTTTGTGGGTTTGAGCCCCATGTCAGGCTCTGTGCTCACAGCTCAGAGCCTGGAGCCTGCTTCGGATTCTGTGTCTCCCTCTCTCTCTGCTCCTGCCCCACTCATGCTCTGTCTCTCTCTCTCTCTCAAAAATAAATAAACATCAAAAAATAATTTAAAAAATACTATCAGCTCATGTTAATAGCAAAGAAAGAAAAAGTCTTTTAAACTTAAAAAAAAGCTGCTCGTGTTTAAATCAAGAAATCACAATTGTTTTAATAAAATGAATAAATAATCAGACATAAGGATAGGGAGGAATATAAGTGAAATATGTTATTTCATATCTATCATTTTCAGGGTTTTTTTTTTCCCCAAGATGCAAGTCATAATCCAACGCATAGATATCACCTTGCCATCTAATACCCATTTTAAAAATGAAAATTAGAAGTAGCTCAAAGAAAGTGTAAAATAGAACTCTCCAGAGTTAGAATCAGAGCCTTTGTTGTTAAGAATTGAGGAGTAGGTTTTCCCTGAGCATACATTTGAGTTTGAGGGATGTTTGATAAATAATATATTATTTGTAATAGGAAATAAGTAGAATAACAACAACAAGAAAGTTTCCTCATAAATAGAACCAACCTTCTTAGAAAGAAAAGTAAGTGGTTGTCATTGTGATGAATTAAGTTTTCCTACATGGCCTCTGGATGGGTGGTAGAGACCAAGTTTTTTATTTAATTATTATGACCTAAAATCTATTGTAAAAAAAAATTTACTTATTTACTTCAAAGCACTGATTGCACTTAAAATACAAAGCATTTAGGAAGGGGTATACTTTAAGCTTTTATCAGCCATTTACCACTTAGTAGATGTTATCTCCTAAAAGCAAATTTTGACAGCAAGAATGGGTAGAGGAAGTAGGGCAGGCAGAAGGATGGAGTGGAGTCTCAGAGGCCGTAGGTCCTTATAAGGTGATGTCTAGAACACTTACCAAAAAAAGGAAATTTACCCAAAATGATGCCTGACCTCCTGAAGGCCAACTTCTATTTAACATTTTTTGCCAAGGCCCAATGCAAATGCTGAAAGAACTAAATAATCCCCAAGTACTTTAGCCAGAGGCAACTAAAATCCATTTATAATGCCCATTTATTTCCTTTGAATATGGCTCAAACAAATAATGACAACAGTTCACACACTTTCTGACATATTGCACATTACTTTTCATCAGTTGGACAAAGGAAGCAGAAGGAACCAGGAAAGGTCTCCCTGGTAGATGGGAAAAAGCTGAATCAGTACCCAATGCTGTCCTCTGAAGGAGGGTACCATCTCTGCCTTCTTCAATGCTATACTCCCATCCCCAAGCACAGACCTTGGGCACGGTCCTCAGTGACTGAGCATCTGAATAAATATCAGGTGATCATCATTAGAACCCTACAAAACATGCAGGGCAAGTATGATTTGGCCAACAAGGAAACTGAGGCTGAAAGAAGTCAAGAGATTTCCCCAAAGTTACCCAGGGCAAAAATAAAGGTGCTCCTGAATCCTCTTTCAAACCAGTTCTACCCAACGGGGTGCCTTTCTTAATGGATTGAATGTTTGCTTCCTCCCAAAGTTCATATGTTGAAGTTCTAAGCCCCAATGTATTGGTACTTATAGGTGGGGCCTTTGGAAGATACTTAGGTTTAGATGAGGGTAGAGTCTTCAGGATAGAATTAATGACCAGAGCTCCCTCTCTCTTTCCAGACACAGCAAATAGGGACCTTTTGCAAGCTAGGAAGAGGGCTCTCCTGATCAGGGACCAAATCCAAATCTGCAGGTATCTTGATCTAGACTTCCAGCCTCCAGGACTGTGAGAAAACAATGTCTATTATTTAAGCCACCCAGTATGTGGTATTTTGTTATCGCAGCCTGAGCTAACTAATACAGCCTCCAAGTTTACCTTGAGTTTATTAGAGTCACTTATTAATCTGATACAGCACCATATTTCATAGAATCTAAAACAGTATTGAGACCCATTCCAGTATTTTATGTATACCACTAAGAGAAAAACTACCTCCATTTCCAGTAAGGAACAATGCTTCCTTATCTCACATAAAATTATGTTAAGCTCATTAAGAGAGCTTTTCTAAATCTATTTAGGCATAGATTTTTATCAGGTATCTCTTTTGCACACACGTTCAGAGAAAATGATATAAATTAAGATATTCCTAAAACTTTTTCATAGAGTCCAACTTTTTGAATCATTTTTTAACCCAGAACCATCCTTTGTTTGTTTTTTTAAGTTTTTATTTAAAACCCAGGCACCCAGAGTCTCAGGGCAGCTGAGCAACCAACTCTTGATTTAGGCTCAGGTCATAATCCTGCAGTTTTTGGGTTCGAGTCCCATGAATTACCACGCTGTCAGTGTGGAGTGTGCTTGGGATTCTGTCTCTCTCCTTCTCTCTCTGCCCCTCCTGCACTCTTTCTCTCACGATAAGATAAACTTTAAAAAAAAATAAATACATAATAAAAATAAAACCCAGACTCATGTTTATGTTTTGCCATGCAATGTCATTTTTGGTGCCTTAAAAATCTTTGGTCATAAATCCATAAGTGACCTTAAACTCACCAGAGTTGGGCTCCTGCTCAGCTTTGTATCACGTGGTGTTGGGTTGATTTCAGAGCCCCTCTTCCATGAGGCTGCTACGTTGCTCTGATTTGTCACTATCTCAACTCCCACCCATGACCATCCATCCACATAGGTTAAAAGACTGATTCTTATTGTCCTAGAATTTTCTTCCAAGCTCTTGACACTCACTGTGAAGTATTTGGTATCACAAGTTACAGGCAGTGACGAGTACAAACCAATGGTGACTGTAAGATGTATCTCAGTATCAAAGATGTTTTAAAAATTCTATGCTTTTGCAATCAATGAAATTCACTTTTATGGATTTTCTATTTGCTCTGTGTCTCTTCACTAGAATCTGAGATTAGGGATTTTTCCTATTTATTTACAGCAATGTCTCCAGCCCCTAAAACAGTCCCGGGAGTGGTCAGTGCTCAATATACATTTGATGAAAACATGATTGAATTAATTTATTCATAAATTATATTACATTACCAATTTAGGAGAAGTTTCCTCGTTTTCAGTTAAGATTTGTTCTATGATAGAAAGCAGTATTTATAGTATGATATGTTCAGAGGGAAATAAAAAAAAGATAAATAACCCAAGAGTTGTAGCTAACTGACTTTTCCTTTTATTTATCTATACTTTCTAAATTTTCTAACATGGCATCATCATGTTACTAATTTTAACATAAAAGTGTAACAACTGCACATTATTTTAACTCACAGTCCTTTAATTTTATTTAATAAAAGGCTAAAGCCATCTTTACTTACAAAGCAAAGGTACCATCTCAATTCAATTATTTTTGCATTAACTCTATTTTCAATAATTTAAGTTTTAGAGCATTTTGGTATTGGCTTCCTTAAAATTGCGTGTCTATAGCCTCAGGATAAATGGAAGGAGAGCAAGTTAAGGTACTTTGGGATCAGTCAAAATCTCATTAGGAACCCCAGGCTTGGGCCTTATTTCCTACTGGCTTGAGCAGATACCTGTTCCCCCAGGTTCTGTGATCTTCAGGAGGGATCCCTGGACATCTGGAAGTTCTCTGCGATCTGATGGTTCTGAAGAAGAGAACTGCAGGTTATTGGCAAGTCTATTCTCTGCTACTCAAAAAGACGTAAAGAGCTAAGGAAATTGGGAAAGATATTTCTGTCGAAAAATCAGCCTCTGAGACTGGTCAACTTCAAAGGGAGTGGAAAGGGGGGGCGCCTGGGTGGCGCAGTCGGTTAAGCCTCCGACTTCAGCCAGGTCACGATCTCGCGGTCCATGAGTTCGAGCCCCGCGTCAGGCTCTGGGCTGATGGCTCGGAGCCTGGAGCCTGTTTCCGATTCTGTGTCTCCCTCTCTCTCTGCCCCTCCCCCGTTCATGCTCTGTCTCTCTCTGTACCAAAAATAAATAAAAAACATTCAAAAAAAAAAAAAAAGGGAGTGGAAAGGGGATTATGGGCTGAACTGTTTTCTTCCCTCAAATTCATATGTTGAAACCCTAACTCCCAGGACCTCAGAATGTGACCGCATTTGGAGATAGGGCCTTTAAAGAGGTGATTCAAGGGGCGCCTGGGTGGCTCAGTCAGTTAAGTGTCAGACTTCAGCTCAGGTCATGATCTCACCATTTGTGAGTTCGAGCCCTGTGCCGGGCCCTGTGCTGGCAGCTTAAGAGCCTGAAGCCTGCTTCGGATTCTGTGTCTCCCTCTCTCTCTGCCCTTTCCCCATTCGTACTCTGTGTGTCTCTCTCTCCCCAAAATAAATAAACAGAAAAAATACTAAAGAGGTAATTCAATTAAAATGAGGCCATTAAAGTGGTCCTAATCCAGTCTGATTAGTGTCCTTGTACAGGGAAAAAATTAGGACATACAAGAGAGGCCCCAAGGATGCTCAATTGCACAGAGGGGTGGCCATGTGAGGACACAAGCTGAGAAGAGGAGCCTCAAAAGGAGTCAATCCTCCCAGCACCTTGATCCCAGACTTGTGACAAAATAAATTTGTGTTGTTGGAGGCACCCAGTCTGTGATACTCGGTTATGGCAACCCTAGCAAAGGAATGCAGGGTGTGTGCAGTTAGTGACCCTGAGTTTTCTAGTACAACTTAAAAAAAAAACTTTTTTAATGTTTATTTTTTGAGAGAGACAGACAGAACATGAGCAGGGGAGGGCAGAGAGAGAGAGGGAGACACAGAATCCGAAGCAGGCTCCAGGCTCTGGGCTGTCAGCACAGAGACCGATGTGCGGTTCAAACCCATGACCTGATCAGATCATGACCTGAGCTGAAGTTGGACGCTTAACCGACTGAGCCACCCAGGCAGTACATTAGTACAACTTTAAACTCAAACTTAGAGTGATCCCCTGTGGCCTCTGAGAACCTGTACATGATTTGTTGCACTGATAGGAAATGGTGGCATAAATGCCTTCTGCCTACAGGTAATTCCAAAACTCTTATTAGCCTTTCCTCTCAACCTTCCCCCATACCAAATCTCCATGGTTTCTAGAACTTTATGGCTGAGGTGTATCACCTGGGTGGCTCATTCAGTTAAGTGGCCAACTCTTGGTTTCAGCTCAGGTCATGATCTCATGGATTTGTGAGATCAAGTCCCATGTTGGGTTCTGCACTGACAGCACAAAGCCTGCTTGGGATTCTCTTTCTCCCCCTCTCTCTCTCTCTGCCCCTACCCCCTCCCCAAATAAATAAATAAATAAATAAATAAATAAATAAATAAATAAATCTTTGTGGCCAAGAGACCGGTTTGAAGTCCCAAGTCCACCTGGGATTCTGAGATAGCACAAGCAGATCAAGGGCAGGCACAAAAAAGGATACAGGAAGTTAGAAGTCTAGAAAATACACCATCCAGTTAATCAGCCCCTTTACAGATAGTTCTAAGTTAGTTGCACCTAACGATGGAAATGAAAGCTTATAGTGTAGAAAAAAGAAACTGACAGATTATTAGCCTGACACTCTCCATTTGCTAAACAGAGATAATAGATTCATTATCTCAGCCCCCCTCTCCTTAACAGTATGGGTTTGATTGCCCTCTTGCCTACAGGTAATTCTCCATCAAAATTAAATCCGTCAGCTAGTTCTCAATTTTATAAACTATGCAGGCAGGGGGAGAGAGGAGGTCGGGCGGAGGCTGACGCTGGGTGGGAGGGAGGTTATCTTTCCCGGGGCTGCTAAGACACCAATCCAGAGTTTCTCTGAACCGAGGACCTTGAAATATGCCTGCATTCACGGTCCCATAGTGACATCAGCTGGTCAGATCCCAAACAACAGCCTAGCTAGGGAGGAAAAGGTTCAGGGAACAGATTAAAAAGTTAACTATAGCCAGGAATCACTGGGTAAACATATTTTTTTCCAGCCCTGGCACATAAGCTAGATTTTCATATTTCTTCCAAATACATATAGGCATACCTCATGTTATCGCACCTCGCTTTGTGTTTTGCAGATATTGCTTTTTTTTTCTTTAATAAATTGAAGGTTTGTGGCAACTTGGTGTCAAGCAAGTCTATCAGTGAGATTTTTCCAACAGCATTTGCCCATTTTGTGTCTCTGTGTCACATTTTAGTAATTCTGACAGTAGTTTAAATTTTTTCATCATTATATTTGTTATGATGATCTGTGATCAGTAATTAGGATTCACTGAAAGCTCAGATGATAGCATTTTTTTAGCAGTAAAGTATTTTTTAAAATTTTTATATGATTTTTCAATGTTTATTTTTGAAAGAGAGCATGGCGGAGGGGCAGAGAGAGAGGGAGACAGGATTAGAAGCAGGACCCATGTTGACAGCGCAGAGCCCAGTGCAGGGTTCAAACTCACAAACCGTGAGGTCATGACCTGAGCCCAAGTCTGACACTTAACCTCTTCACCGACTGAGCCAGCCAGGCGCTCCAGCAGTAAAGTATTTTTAAATTTAGATGCATTGTACATTGTTCTTTTAGACATAATGCCATTGCACTCTTAACAGACTATACAGCAGGGTGTAAACATAACTTTTGTATGTACTGGGAAACCAAAAAAGTCATTTGACATGCTTTATTGCCATATTCGTTTTATTGCAATATTCACCCTATTACTGGGAATAGAACCCAGTATCTCCTGGGCATGTCTGTAATGTTATAGCTGGCGGTAAGTTAGAAGCAAGCTCCTAGAAATGGGACTTTAAAACCTTCCAGTGACAACAGGATGATAATAAGGCCAAGGTAGCTACATGAATTTTATAGATCAGGAATGAATTTTAATTTGAGAATTTAGAGTGACAAGTGAGCGCAGAGTGAGATCCCAACTGACACTGAACTGATAGAGTTTCTGACAATATTAAGACATAAAGTGACTCCTTTTGGAGAGTTTTGAAGCTCTGCCAGTTAGCCCAGGCCCAGTGTAAAATACAAGAAAATAAATGATTCAGAGGGGTGGTTATAAGAAAATATAGCCACAGGGCATGTGGGCAACTCAGCTGGTTGGATGCCCGACTCTTGATCTAGACTCCCATCATGATCTCACAGTTTGCGGGTTCCAGCCCCAAATCACAGTCTGTGCTGACAGTGCAGAGCCTGCTTGGGGTTCTGTCTCTCCCTCTCTCTCTGCCCCTTCTCGGCTCTCCCTCTCCCACCCTCCCTCTCTCTCTCTCTCTCTCTCAACAATAAATATTGAAAAATCTTAGAAAGAAAGAAAGAAAGAAAGAAAGAAAGAAAGAAAGAAAGAAAGAAAGAAAGAAAGAAAATATAGCCGAGTCTATCTTAGTCAGACCTCTTTTACGTAGATCAGCAGAAGGCCTTTGGTGGGAATTTTGGCACGGTGCTGATAATTTCTTAACTGTCATTTCCATTTTTGTAAGTTTATTTACTTATTTTGAGAGAGAGAGAGCACAAGCAGGGGAGGGGCAGAGAGAGAGGGAGAGAGAAAATCTGAAGCAGGCTGCATGCCATCAGTGCAGAGCCCAATGTGGACCTCGAACTCCCCAACTGCGAGATCATGACCTGAGCCGAAATCAAGGGTCTGATGCTTAACCGACTGAGGCACCAGGTGCCCCTCCATTTTTTTCTTAACGGTACAGGAGGTTCTGTGGTTGAAGAAGAACCAGAATGCAAGTATGGAAGAAGAATCTAGAGCACTATGCCTGTAATTCACAGTAGGGAGCAGAGGAGAGATTTAAGAAATATTCTTGGGATCCATAGAGAACAGTATAAAAAAAAAAAAACTGTCTCAAACCTGAAATATGCTCAGGAAAAGAAATCAAATGACCAAGTATTAAGTGAGAGAAGCTGGGCACTCAGGAAACGATTTATTTCTTAATTCAAAAAAAAAAAATTTTAAGAGTAAAGGAAATATATTGGGTTTTTTGTTTTTAATTTTTTTAATGTTTATTATTTTTGAGAGACAGAGTGCAAGCAAGGGAGGGGCAGAGAGAGAGGGAGACACAGGATCCAAAACAGGCTCCAGGCTCTGAGGTGTCAGCACAGAGCCTGACGTGGGGCTCAAACTCATAGACCTCGAGACCATGACCTGAGCTGAAGTCGGCCACTTAACTGACTGAGCCACCCAGGCGCCCTAGTAAAGGAAATATATTGTTAAAGAAAGAATAAGGAGACTGGTTAAAATTGAAAAAGCCTTAACACTTAGATACTGGAATGTTGTATTATCATAAAAATACAACCGATAATTCAGTAATTTGAGCTGATTTTCTCATGCAGAAAGTCGCTAAGCTCTTATTCGTACCTACCACCTACAATAAGATTTCTTGCTCACTACCCGTCTCAGCCACAGGCACACACTTGTTCTGTTTTATGTGCCTTCTTCATTCAGACTCTAGGCTGAAGAAGTGCCCCGTGTTGAGGACACAGTAATTTTGTGGCAGAGAAAAGAGCTAAGACCAAACCACTTGATGGCGTTTCACGTTTCTGCTTACATTTCATTGACCAAAATAAGTCAAACATCCACCCCTGACATCAGCGAGGCAGGAAAGTGTAATCCTCACATAGACACTGAAAGCCAGGTGGTTACAAACAGGAATGGATAATACTCTTACAGAGAGGGCAGAAAACAATTAGAAACAATAATCCAGTCTACCATTCCACAGAACGCCCATTGTCTAGCGCGGGGTCTTGTAAAAAAGGAGATGCTTAATAAATGCTTTGAATTAGTATGTGAATGACGTAACTATTATAATTAGTACGTGAATTAGTATGTGAATGTACGGTAACCTCACACTAAATGCAGAGAGATTCATCTTCTCTGGTGTAGAGTTTTATCCCATGGAGCATTACAGAATAACTCCACTTTTCTGCCATAAATGACCTACTAGGAATAAATCTCACAAACGTGCTGTTAAGCAAAAAAAAAAAAAAAAAAAAAAAGCCAGATGCCAAAAAGTACCTACTAACTGGTGGATGGATAAAAAAAACCATGGTATATCCATACAAAGAAATACTACTCAGCAGTTAAAAGGAATGGATCTTTTGATACACACAACTGCACGGATGAGTCTTAAACTAATTATAGGGAGTGAAAGACAAAAAAAGGAGAGTACATTCTGTAAGATTGCATTTATATAAAACTCTATAAAATGCAAACTAATCTGTGGTGACAGAAAGTGGTGGCCTGGGGAGAAGAGAGGTAGGAGTGGAGACAGAATAGATAAGGAAACTCTGAGGATGATGGATATGCTCATTATCTTAATCATGGTTTCATGAGTGCATTCATACGTCAAAACCCAGCAAGTTGCTCGCTCCAAATATATGCAGCTTATTTATGTCAATTATGTCTCGATAAAGCTTTTAAATGCTTTTAAAGGAGAACTTGCCGTACGGTTACATTTCTATGACATTCAACAACAGGCAAAACTAATCTATGGTGGCTCCTCTCTGGATAGGTCGTGACTGGAAAGGGTGCGGGAAACCTCGCTTCTTGATCTGGATGCACACTGGAGTCACACACGTGTGTTCTATTGGTGAGATCGCATTGAGCCATATGTTTACTATTGGTGCACCTTTCTGTAGACAAATTGTGCTGCTGTTCTTTTAACAAATAGCAACTATCTTAAAAATATGAAAGAAAGCCATCTTCACCAATAATTTATCCATCGCAGAAAAATAATAGTTATGTGATTGCATTCAGTTATCATCTACCTTTGAGATTCAATTCGAGGGCTGTGTGTGGATTTTTTCTGGCAAGTCTCCACGACTGGGGACAGGCCACAGAGACATATAGGCTGTAGTCAAGGGGAGTGAGCAACCACAGGGACCAGTGGAGGAACGTGTCAGCATGTTGACCAGGGGGCCATTATCTGTCCCCAAAAACCGTGCAAATGTTCATGCTTCTGCTCTCTTTTGTGTCCCTAATTTCAGTCACCGTCACCTGCAGTCTCTTTTTATGTAGGGACACTGGGGAATCCACACATATATCCAAACGGTGCACAGGCACCCAAAGCGACTCGAAAAGCAAGAGAGCCATGTCAGACTCACAGATGGGATAATGCTACTGCAAACAGCTGAGCAAGATAAGAAATAAAAGTTCCCATTTTCATGAACTTATCATTTGCACTTTGTGATATATTTAAAAAAGAAATGGTTCATTCAATGGTTTGGTGGTCAAAGGGGATTAAGTTTCCCTTCCTCACAAGAATAAGCTTAAATAGGGGCACCTGGGTGGCTCAGTTGTTTGAGTGCCTGACTTCGGCTCAGGTCATGATCTCATGGTTTGTGAGTTCAAGCCCCGTGTCAGGCTCTGTGCTGACAGCTCAGAGCCTGGAGCCTGCTTCAGATTCTGTGTCTCCCTTTCTCTCTGCCTCTCCCCTGTTCACACTCTGTCTCTGTCTCTCAAAAATAAATAAACATTAAAAAAAATTTTTTTTAAAGAATAAGCTTAAATAAAAATGATTCAAAAGTTTATCGTTTACAACAACCCCCACCTCCCAAACAAAATTAGTCTGAATATCAGTCAGAAAATCAGTCTGAATATCAAATAACTTTGACCTTTGTATTTATTTTATACACAATTACTTGGTTACTATGAATGCCCCTATGGAGTAAAAACAAATTACGATGTCTCAAATTGCATGCTTAAGTAATTTTATTTTTTAAATTTATTTATTTACTTTGAAGTATTTTTTTAACATATATTCATTTTTGAGAGACAGAGTGCGAGAAGGGGAGGGGCAGAGATGGGGGCGGGGGAGACACAGAATCTGAAGCAGGCTCCAGGCTCCGAACAGTAAGCACAGAGCCCGGCGCGGGGCTCAAACCCACGAACTGTGAGATCATGACCTGAGCTAAAGTCGGACGTCCAATCGACTGAGCCACCCAGGTGCCCCTATGTATTTATTTTGAGAGAGAGAGAGAGAGAGAAAGAGAGAGTTGGGAGGGAGAAGGAGAGAGAGAGAGAAAAAGAGAGAGTCCCAAGCAGGCTCTGCACTACCAACACAGAGCCCAACACAGGGCTTGCACTCATGAACCACAAGATCATGACCTGAGATGAAATCAAGAGTCAAACACTTAACTGACTGAGTCACCCAGGAGCCCCACGTGCTTAAGTAATTTGAAAAGAAAAGTTTTCAAAATGCCATTGATCAATTGTCAAAACCACTACTCTCTTCTCATGCATAAAACTTTAAGACAAGGGGGTGCCTGTGTGGCTCAGTTGGCTGAACGTCCGACTTCAGCTCAGGTCATGATCTCGCGGTCTGTGGGTTCGAGCCCCACATCGAGCTCTGTGCTGACAGCTCAGAACCTGGAGCCTGCTTCGGATTCTGTGTTTCCTTCTCTCTCTGCCCCTTCCCCACTCATGCTCTGTCTCCCTGTTAAAAAATAAATAAACATTTAAAAAAATCTTTTTTAAAAACTGTAAGACAGACTCCATCATTAAAAATGTGAAAACAACAAAAATAAAGAGCTGACAATTCAGTTCCACAGCAAATATCCACTACTCACCAGGTGCTGTGCTGTGGATGACCTAGATAAATTCAAAACTGATTTTAAAAAAACATTTTTTAAAGGGACGCCTAGGTGGCTCATTCGTTTAAGCGTCTGACTTTGGCTCAGGTCATGATCTCATGGTTCATGGGTTCGAGTCCCAAGTTGGGCTCTGTGCTGACAGCTCAAAGCCTGGAGCTTGCTTCAGATTCTGTGTCTCCCTGTCTCTCTCTCTGCTCTAACCCACTTGTGCACTCTCTCTCTCTCTCCCTCTTTCTCTCTCTCTCTCAAAAGTAAATAAACATGAAACATTTTTCAATTAAAAAAAAAAAACAGATTTTGGTACCCAGAAGTAGGGTACTTCCCTCCCCAACAATATCATAGAATACATGCAGGCTTTCAGACTGAGTGGTTGGAAGAAGTCCTGATGACCTTCGGGAGGCTGTTAAGCAGAATCGTGACCATAGCCCTAAGGAGAAGGTTGCCAAATAACTCAAAGGAAAATGAAGAAAATATTCCAAGAAGCTTAAAGAAAAGGGATCCTTGTGATGTAGTAACAGAAAATTTAGCAACAGCATTGCTATGGGAAGGTGGAATAGAAGATGTGTTTCTGGAAGGGATAACCTAGCTCAGGGGACACCCAAGCAGAGTACTGAGAATACAACCTGCCTTTATTTGCTGTGTATGGTAAAATGTGAGTAAGAGAAATAAAGCAAATTAGATACGCTAAGGAACATATACATACAAAGGATCCAGGATTGCATTCAAAAATAAATTCTTTCTAAGAAATACCTTCTGGGGGCACCCGGGTGGCTCAGTTGGTTAAGCGTCTGACTCTTCATTTCAGCTCAGATCATGATCTCATGGTTCTCAAGACCAAGCCCTGCATCAGGCTCCATGCTGACAGCGTGGAGCCTGCTTAGGATTCTCTGTCTTCCTCTCTCTTTCTGCCCCTCCCCTGTTCACTCACGCTCTAAATAAATAAATAAATAAATAAATAAATAAATAAATAAAACCTTTGGAACAAAGATCAAATCCAAGGCACGATCAGGAAAACAGTCTAAAGATGAGGCCAAGGGTGTGACCATACAGTCTTTTGTTGAGATCTCGGAAGACAGTACCCCTTTAAAATAGAAAAAAAAGTCATTGTCCCTCAACTGTCTTAGAGGGAATCTAAGCTGCAAAGGGGTTTATTCAGGGGATTTGGAGTGTTGCTTTTGCCTAATGAGATGGGTTACAAACCAAGTCCCAAAAAAAACTTGCAAATTTTTTAAAGGAATAATACTAGTTTGAATTGAGAGGGATAGACAGTACAAACAGAATGGTAAAATTTGCATGCTTAAGAATTACTCAGCTTTAAACAAGGGCCACATTTGATGGAAGAGGAAAGCTATTTCAGAGGATGAGGCCAAGAGCCACAGTGAATCACTTCCAATCTTTAAGCCTGAACCCTAATTGTGGAATTGGCAACACTTGTGCAGCTGGATTTCAGGATTGCTATGAACCCTTAAGGGCTATGTACCTTCACCTTATCTGAACAGAATGCTTACAATGGTTATCCCATGCCTATCCCATCATTGTGTATTGGGTTAAATGGGGCCTGTATACTGTGTCACTGTACTTACAGCTGTTTCAGTCAAAAGGAAGAGTTCCTATGGTGCCTGGGTGGCTCAGTCGGTGAAGCATCCGACTTTAGATCAGGTCATGATCTCACGGTTCGTGAGTTCGGGTCTCTCATTGGGTGAGCAAGAACCCTGCCCTGGGTGAGCACGAGCCTTGCTTCAGGTGAGCCCCACCTCTCTCTCTTTCTCTCTCTCTCTCTCTCTCTCTCTCTCTCTCTGGCCTTTACTCAATGGCACCCTCTCTCTCAAATAAAAGAAAGAGTTCCCAAGGAGTTGTTTCAGAGGTGTAATGTTCAAAAGCCTGCCTCATCCTCACCTGGACAAGATTTAAATGATGGGACGCTGGACATTGAGTTGGAGCTTGCTCCTGGGATGAGGCTTTGGGCGAGTGCGGTTTCCATGCAGGACAGACTTGAATTATTGTGGCCAGAAGGGAGACGTTAGCAGATTGCATTTTCTAAAAATGGCTGCAACAATAGTTTTCATCCCATATGCTCTTCCAGAACTTTGCAGCTACTCTTCCAGAGGCAGAGTCTACTTCCCCTGCCCCTAAATCAGGGCATCCTTGATTAACAGACTAGGATGGAAGTGATACTCTGAGACTTTGAAGGCTTGGTAATTTTAGAGGTAAATTTTTCAAAATGCCCTTGATCTGTATGAAAGCTGAAACCCTCTTCTCACCCAGCATGCTTTAAGATTCCCCAGGAATCCCCACCAGAAGAGAAGGAAAAATTCAATCAACCAGAATAACGTCTGACCATCACTTGAAATGTGAAAGAGGCCAAAAGAAAGAACTAGAAGTGCAATTCAGAACTGGATATCCACCAGTTCTGGCTCTGTGATAAGCCTGGGTGTGCCCAGAGGAAAGAGAAGTGATCTCCTGATGGAGTTCACTGACAGAGGGGACAGAATGTGAGCCATTAGTATAACACAGGGTAAGAAGAGCTATTAAAGATGCCCAGATACAATGGTTTAGATATAAAATAGGACAGCAAATAATTCTTTTGTGGAGAAGACAAAAAAAAAAAAAAAAAAAAAAACAAAGAAACCTAGTTTCAGAGTGATTATATTGGAATTAAATGCTGAAGGATGAATAAAAATCTTCCAAGTGGACAAAAGTCATTCACATAAAGGCCCTGAAATAATTAGGACTAGGTTTCACTAGGTGTGTGACAGAAAAACACACACACAAACAAACAAAAAAAAACTGGCTTCACAAAACAAAGTTTTATTTCACTGTTGCAAAGAAGCACCTGCAGCTGGGATGACATCTTTATGACCATCAGTGAGTCAGGCTCCTTCCATCTTGTTCATCTGCCATCCTCCACGTGTGTCTTCCTCCTCATGGTCCAAGGTGGTTCTTCCAACACAAGCCATCATATCTGGACTCCAGCAAAGAAGGGAGAGCTCTTTTGTGTGGTGCTTTAGTTTAAATCATGCTAAGCAGAACGCAGCCTCACCTGGATGCATGAGAGACTGGGAAATGTGGTGTTTATCCTGGACAGTCAAGCGTCCAGGTGAGAATCAAAGGTTCCATAACTAAGGAAGAAGAGAACAAATATTGGAAGATATGATGAGTCTCTGCCGCAGCTGTGGAGGAATTAAAGTGTGTGGCCCATGGAGGAGCTGGAGGAAATTCAGCATTGTGAGACCATAGCGAGTGCAGAGGTGAGAGAGTAGGAAAGGCAGCTGGGAGATAGGAGGGGGCCACTTGATGATGCGTCCCTGCCAAACTAGGGAATTTTGGAATGGCTGTCTCAACACTAAGGAATCACGAAGAGATGGACTGGATTGAGCATCGTTTTAAGATAATCCTGGCAACAGTGAGGTGATGGCTCTCACAGTGAAAGAGAATACAGGTAATATAGTACGTGTGGCCAGCTAGCATCTCTGAACATCCTCCCTACATTCTGGTAATTTCCCTAACTATGAGTTCCACCTTCTCAAGGTAGAAGCTGGAAGCTCTCAACCCCAGACTCCCTTGGAGCTGATAAGTGGAATCCAGGTCACAGCCCCAGACCCCCTTGGGAACTTGTATAAATCTATGGATGGGAGAAATGGGATTAAGATCTGGGAATACCCATGAGGGTATCCTGGGTATGCTCCTCAGGAAGGGTATAACTTCTGGGATAAGGCCAGTTCTTGAACTAATGGGCCAAATTTGGATTCAATTTTAGCCTTCTTCCTTTTGTTATAATTCCCTGTAGTTGCCTTGACCCTTCAGGAAAATCAGGTGGTGTGAAAGAAAACAAAGGAAGACAGCAGAAACAGTTGTGAAGCCTGCCTATCTTCACCCCTCCACAGGCACACAGAGAGGGAGCAAAATGGATCAAAAAATTGTATCCAGCAGAGAAATGAGTAGATGTCCATGGGAAAGTTAGAAGCAGAGATGGAGAGGACCAGCGGCCAAGAGAATAGCTCAGGAGGAGCACAAATCAAAATCTTCTCTTTCAATTTACACCAAGACCCTTCAAGACAGGAAAGTTTAAGTTCCCTATAAAATTGAATCATGGGAACTTGTGATATCACCCCAGCCAGCAGTTTCTAAATTCATTTCCTGTGGCAGCCCCTGTCTTCAAAGGAAATGTTATAATTGTTGAAACTGAGGGATTGGTAATGGGGATTCATTCTAGTATTCTACTTGGTGTGTGTTTGAAATTTTCCATAAAAAAACTATTAAAGAAAAACTGCATTGACATTTAATACATAAAACAAACTAAATGTATGGTTTGAACACTGCGAAATTAGTCTTCCAAGATCCAGCATACTTGCTAAGAAGCATTTCCAAGGAGTCCTTGGCAGATGGTCTACCATTGCCTAAATACTTATAATGACAAGCAGCACACGGATCTTGAGGCACTCGGAGTTGGCTCTGCTTGTCAGAAAATGCTGATATTGATCCAAAATATGACCCCCTTACAACTTCAATTGAGAACCAGATAGTTCCTCTATCAAGGAATTAGATTTATCCTTTTTACTTCGTTCAGTGCATTTTCAAATAATCCCAAATAAGTGGCAAAGTTTGGTATTCTATATCACAGTAATACATGCTACGAAGTCTGTGAGAGAGATGCTAAGGGCCATGTTTCTATCCTCTGGGTTAAAAAGATGTGAGCAAAATGTTTAAGTTCAATTAAGATGCCTACAGGCAAAACCTGACAGAGTGTTTTACATTGTGCTACATAACAGATTGAGATTTTTTTTTTAATATCATGGTACTCGTCCGTCTTCACCCACCTGTCAACTCCACATCATTTGTTATTAATTTAACACCAGAGAGCCTGGAAAGAGCTGCAAGCTACCAAGGGCACACAAATCAGGAGCGAAGACAGCAAAGCCTCCCTGGAGATTCTTGTTCACAAACTTTAAAGGAATTTGAAAAATGCCCCTCAATTTGGAAAATGCTTGATATGAAATCAAGGGAAGTCTAGAAACACAAGTCTCAGTTGCCTAATCTCAATGCAGCAACTGAGGATAAGGTACGAATAGACAAGTCATCCGTGGAACCCCAAGACCACTGTGTGAACACATACCTGTCCCTCTGATTTTCTTTGGCATCTCCTTCCTCAATTACATGGACCTGTCTCCAGCACCAGCTGATTCTAACACAGGGACATTTATGCGCACCTCAGCAGGATGAGCTGGAGGAAGAAGCGTGTCTAGTTTTCAGGCTGATCCTTGAAGCAATGCCCCCTTACAAAGAATCACAGTTGGCCTTACACTGGAATATTGTATGAAACATGCTTTTCCCATGTTAGCCAGAGCCCAGTCTCAGATGAGTAGTGTTCATTCCATGTCTAAATGCCATCCTACTCTCAAAAATGTTTTAAAACAAAGTGACACTTTAGCGTCAAGTACATGGAAAAAAATCCTCCTCTACTAAATGCCCTAATCAAATCCCATCTACTTACGTTGGCATGCATATATATCCAAATCTGTTGAAAGCCAAGGATAAAACTTAAATATTGGCACTGACCATCATGCAACAGCAACTAACAAAATGCTCAGCAAACCTGCTATCTTTTCCAGTGTAAATCAGGATTCTTACAGGAAACAGAATCCAACTCTGATGATTCAAGAAACTTTAATGGAAGAACTATTTACAGAGGTGTGGACATGATTAAGGAAAATCAAGAAGGGATGATGAGGTACCCAGGGATTAGCAAGAAGAGAGAGCCATTGCCACTACTAGGTTGCCAGCTGCTCTCAGATAACATGGCCTATCTTCTGCTCATTCCACACACAGGATGGACTCCTCCTCAAGGCTGGCCATCTTGACTGACAACACTTCTTCATCCACTAAGAGAGTTGGAAGGAAGTCTATTACACACACCCAACTGACTTCAGGGGAGAGATGGGTAGGTGCAAGACAGTCTAGAATGGCAAGAGCAAAGAGCAAAGAATGGCTTTGGCCTTCATCATGCCTAGGGCATCAGAGCGGAGAAGAGTTCCCATACCCAAGCTAGGACTATGAGGTTCAAATTTCCTGTTGATGTCAAGACCTCAAGGAGGTATGTGGAGTTTCCTTACATAAAGTACCAGATGTGCACTGGTGGGGAAGGGTTAGGTTGATGCCTAAAAGCTGTCAGCCATCAAACCTCAAAACTGGAATCAGACTCTATCAGACAACCAAACAAATGCAAAAAGGGAGAAAGATATAGAAACTCCAAACTCTAGCCCTCCAATGTCCTGCCTGTGCCAACCACACTGAACCTTTCTGGAAGCTTGAATCTGAATCTGGAAGATTCAGAGATCTTGGGTGATGTCATCCATAGTGTGATGTCAGTCTTCTGGGGCACAGAGCAGAGCTAAAGAGAGTGGAGAATGGAACCAAGGGGCAAAGGAAGAAGAACCAGCTGATACACAGACACCATTACTCAGCCTCCCTTCAGCTAGGTGAGGCTTCATGACAGAGTTCTAGCATGTGGACAGAAGTGATGTGCCACATTTTTGGTCCTGGCCCATAGCACTTGGCATGGCCCTCAATGCTCTGTCTGTGCTCTCATCTATAGCTCAGACTGAAAGGATCCAGAGGAGGATTTTTGAGGTCTTCAGTGATCATGGAGCCATTAGACTAGCTGAGCCTGGGTATTTAAATGACTGTGTCTGTCACAGACCCACACTCAACAGTGATATGAGTGAGAAACCAATTTGTATGTGCTAAGCTTCTGAGATTACGGAATTACTTATTACGTAGACAAATGTAGCCAATACATACATGAATATTTGGGGGGGTGGAGAAAAATTCTAAAATTAACCAAAGTTTGCAAAAGCTTTTAAGAATAACTTAAAAAAAATATATCCTAACAATTATTAGCAGAAAAGGACCATGAAATAATAGGTTACCCACTTGGGGCCAAAGCAATCAAACCTTTGCATCTTAAGTTTCCCCTGTACTTTCTGTCAGTATTATAGAAGCTGTGCCCTATTGGATGGAGGAAAAGGAAAGAAAAATAGCTTCTGAGTATGAATCCAACAGTAGCTGCCATAAATGGGGACAAGTACGGCCCTTCAACACCAGCATGTGGACCGATAGTCCTTGGGTATATATATAGTTTGGACCCCCTTTCTTCAACGCTATTCTGTCTCCCTAAGATTTCATTCCTAAGATTACTATTCATTTAACCTTCATTCCTTCATTCTAGAAACATTTATTGAATGGCAACTCTGTGCCAGTCACCTTCCCAGTGACTTAGTGTCTACTTGTAAGAGACCTACAGGTCAAGTGTAGCAAGTGCTTTGTTGGAAGGACCTATGGGGTTCAGGAGGACCCAAAATGGGGAGTGACCAGCTCTGCCTTGGTCAGAAGCAAGGGTATGGATGGATTAGAAAAGTCTTCAGAGAAAAGGTGACCCTGAGCAGGCTGAAAAGTAGTAGCTATATGGACACCTGTCCTTCTAACAGCCTGTACTCTTACGTGAAAGAATTAGCCTGTGCCAAGAGATGGGTCAGTGTATGCTAAGTCTTCACTTTAAGGGTAGCACGGAGGACACGCCGCGCCTGTGGGCCTTCCTCCAGAGAGGTTGGGAAGATATTCTGCCGCTACAAATCCTGTGATTATCTGCCATCATCGCCCCCAAGGCTGAGGTTGAAGCTGGGCCAACAGCTCTTCCCTAACGCATTCTCAGCTCAGCAACAATATTGGCACCAGCAGCAGCTGCTGGCAGGCGGGAGAGCCGCCACGGCACAGCAGTGACCCTTGGATGGCTCTCCGGCTGAGTTCTAGCTGAGTTGTGATGAACTGCTGTCCCCAAGAAGAGCCTGGAGCTTCGCGGAATTGCCACTGAGTCTGAGAGTTATGAGGCTGTGAGAACAGGTCCAGCAGGGGCGGGTCTCAAAACCCACTGGGAATTGGATTCTTTCTTTCTTCTAAGGCATTTCCCTCTCTGAATGCTCTAGAAATTCATTTTCTTACCCTTATTTGAGCCTCAATTTCCTCATCTGTAAAATGGGGTTAATAATAGTATTTGCTTCAAAGGTTGTGGTGAGGATCCGTAAGTCAATACAAGAGCCCAGGGCGCTGTCCAGCACAACAGTGAGTGATAAATGTTTGACAGTCCAATGAAGAGAATAAGATGGCCGTGATGAGGTGATAAGTGGCCACTTCCAGAGCTCAAAGAAGGCAGGCAGTTCAGGAAATCAGTAAAGGAGTGACTGGGGGCTGCTGAAAGGAAATGATTTTTCCTTTAGGAAACTGCTTGCCAACTCCTGATTTGTAGTTTTCGGAATCGTTTTTATTTGCACTGGCCCACCCATCACGTGTGGATTTTTTGCTTTTTGGGTTTTAATATTTACATAAAGGCAGAACTCTACAATATCCTCATGGTTTGTGTGTTCATTGCTTTGACCCATGGCCCTAGCTTTCAACATCATTCTGTGTCTCTGTGCATCCATTTTTTCATTCAACAAATGAATTTATCGAGTCCCCACTCTGTTCGGAGCCTTGTACAGGTGCCAATGACTCAGCAATAAATAGGACACGGTCTTTGTCCTCAGGGAGCTTGCTGGCGATGGGCAGAGAGACAAGAAAGCAGTTTCAGTGCCATGGGCTACTTCTGCCTTGTGGAGGGAACATTCCCAAGGAGGCTCTGAGAGCTCTGACCTCAGCCCTAAGCGAGGGTGGTGGCATTCTTGGTGGGAACAGATGCAAAGACCCAAAGGCAAGAGGGCACATGGAGCTTTCAGGACTGTGAGGAGACAGGCAGGGCTGGAGCAGAGAACACCAGGCAGGAGGCATCGAAAAGTGAGTTTGAAGAAGTCAACGGCAGTCAGGTTATAAAGGACCTTCGTTGACAGGCTAAGGAATCTGGACTAAATTCTCAGTCCTCGGCAGGGGACTGACAAAATAAACTGGCACTTTAGATAGATGTCTAAAGCTGCAAGGTGGAGGACAGAAGAGAAGAAGCCAAAATGATGTGCAGAGCCCATGTAGGAGCTACCCCAGGTAGCTGAAAAATTTCACACAGTTGATGACAGTATTTATGCTAAGGCATGAGCAGTGAGGATGGGGAACAGCAGATACAAAAAGCAGCTTTCAAAGGCTAACAGTGACCAGAAGGCAGTCTGGGCTCAAGTACAGATCCAGTGTAGACACTCTGAGCCAGTCTGCCCATGCTAGGGAGGCAGGGAGGGCATAGAAGACTGTCTTGGGCCTTGAATCCACCCTGGGTTGTCCTGCAGTGGGACATGAAGGAGAGGGAAGACTCAAGATTGGTGCCTGGACTTCTGACTTGGGCAAATGTTTGAATGTCATTCAGTGAGATGGAGACCAGGAGAGAAGGGGTGGCCCTGGGGAAAGGGCATGAGACAGTACAGGGAGCTCAGTTCAGACATGCTGCATCTGAGGTGCCTAAGAGACTTTGGAGTAAAGACTTCCGAAGCAGCTTACAAGGCTCTTCTGACTCAGCCTCTACTTACCTGTCCAGCCTCCCCTCTCACTACTCACCCTGAGCGGTTCCTGCAAAGAATCAGGTTCTCCTCACATTACAACCTTTGCACATGCAATTCCCACCACCTGGAACTCTCCCCTAACACCCAACCACCCCAGCTCTCTCCAGACCAATCCATGCATTCTTCAGGTCTTGGGTTCGGTGCCAGGACCTCCTGGAAACTTCCCTGACCTCCCCCAGCTCCACATTAAGTGTCTCTCTGTGTGTTCTTGTCACTCTCTCTATTTCCCAATCATTGCCTGCCACAGGATCCCAATTATCTGTTTTCTAGTCTCTTCCCTCAAGATGCCCTAAACCTAATAGGGCGGGGGTTGCTCATCAGTGTGTCCCTAGTGTTTGGTTCAGTGCCTGGCACATAGTAATGGCTTAACACACACATGGAACACCTGTAGATGTGTGAGGTGCCTGTGACAAAGAGAAACGGGCGCACAGGGTGCAGGCATCACCTATGTACCTCTCAATCGATGTCGCTTAAACATGCGTTCAAAATCCCAACATATTCTGAAATAGAAAGTTACGTTCCCCCAAACTGCTAAGAGCAATCTGATACAGTAACAGTTTCTGGCATCTGCAGCTCATTTTAACAGATGCCAATATGACACACACAAAGCTGTCAGGCCTGCTCCGAAAAGGAAAGTCAGCCAGTTCATGTTCCACTTGCCAAATTAATTTCACTTGACGTTCAATTCGTATCCTAAGGTGCTGTGGACTTAAAATTTGACTGTAATAAAAGCAGATTAGAGAAGTGTTCCATCTGACAAACTCAGGTCCTCGAGTTATCTTTATTGTGAGTAAGGCTGCCTCGACAGGGAGCTCTCCGATCAAATATGCGAATCATCTAAGAAATGCGTCCATTGATTATTTTAAATAAAATACCTTTCTCCTCTTTCCTATGCCTGATGTTGACTGGAGAGGAGGCACCAGCTCACCATAATCACAGAGAAAGGAGACAGCAGGAAGTTAGAACTCTAGGGGCTTGAGGACAGAAAACTGAGTTGAAATCTCAGATCCTCTATTTGTTTAATGTTTATTTATTTATTTATTTTGAGAGCACAAGGAGGGGAGGGACAGAGGGAGAGAAAGAGAGAGAATTCCAAGCAGGCTTCGCGGAGTCTGACGTGGGGCTTGATCCCATGACCCTAAGATCATGACCTAAGCTGAAATCAAGAGTTGAACACTTACCTGACTGAGCCACACAGGCACCCCTCCTCTATTAAAGGGGGTCTCTATTAAAGGGGGTCTCAACCCCAGTTGCACATTAGAATCACTTGGGGACTGTTTTTTGTTTTCTTGTGGGCTTTTTTTTTTTTTTCAATACCAATGCCTGGTCCCAACCCAGATAAAGTAAATCAGGATCTCCTGGAATATAGCACGACATCTGCATTTTTTAGAACTCCAGGTGATTCATGCACGTATTTATTAGCTATATGAATTTGAGTAAGTAATTTAATATCCCTGGTATGCAAAATGGAATGTGGTCGATGTGTGCCACTCTAATGGCTGACTGCCAACTTTTTTTTAATTTAACAGTTTTTTGCTAGAATTAGGTTTAAGAAAATATCCATACATTGCAATTGATTGATATGTCCCTAGACCTCTTTAAATTTTTAAGTTCTACTTCCCTCTTTTATTTTTTCTTCACAATTTATTTATTGAAACAGATCATTTGTTCCAAAGAGTTTCCTATGATCTAGAATTTGCTGATGGTTTAACGTGTTCTTCTTTCCCCCTATGGGTTGCTAGAGCAAAAAGCTTAATTACATTCAGATTCAATTGGCAAGACTACTTGTTTTTAATTTTTTTTTATTTTTTATATGTTTTATTTATTTTTGAGGGAGAGAGAGAAAGAGACAGAGCATGAGCAGGAGAGGGGCAGAGAGGGAGACACAGAATCTGAAGCAGACTCCAGGCTCTGAGCTGTCAGCACAGAACCCGACATGGGGCTCGAACCCATGAACCGTGAGATCATGACCTGAGCCAAAGTTGGATGCTGAACCAACTGAGCCACCCCGTCGCCCCACCTACTTGTTAATGTACCTTTCTCTGAAGCACTTTATATCTATTGTCTCCATTTTTGTGATGTGAGCAACTGTTAATAACCATTGCCTAGATCTATTATTTCATTGAAGGATGCAAAACAATGATAGTCTATTGTTTTATCTTCATTTCTTAGCTTGAGCACTTCCATAAAGAGAAAATTACCCCTCAACAGTATTTGGTTTCCCCAAAATGCAGTAACTATATAATAATCGAGAGGGAAAAAAGTTCCCTTTTTTGATTCTATTATTTATCATTTTTCAAAATGATGAACTGGATCTGTAGAATCACCCAAAGGTGATCAATGAGGGTCGCTTTGATTTTGTTCTTTTTTGTTTTTTAGTATCATTATGAATTCATAGATTCAAATATATTTAAAGTGTTTTAATCCACTGCAGTCTTAGTGACACTCAAATGATCTTATCTCACCCTTTCACGCTTCCTTGTCACTCTTTGATAACTTCTTTGCTTTCTGCTCTGACAAGATGATCCAGGATCATCTGATACATGTCTTGTCCCAGATCTGGAATCAGTTCTCCAAAGAACGATTATTCCTTTCAGTGGAAATAGTATTCGAAACTAAAACCTGGGTCTGATTGACTCTCAGTGTTATGCAGTTGTTCCTGTTTCTAAGACTTCTAAGTGGACACAGCTAGATAGAAAATACTTTTCATTTTCTTTAAGATAAAATCATTATGAGCTCATATTAGGATTTCAATTCAACGAAATCTTGCCATTTGCAACTACGTGGATGGAACTGGAGGGTATTATGCTAAGCGAAATTAGTCAGAGAAAGACAAAAATCATATGACTTCACTCATATGAGGACTTTAAGATACAAAACAGATGAACATAAGGGAAGGGAAACAAAAATAATATAAAAACAGGGAGGGGACAAAACAGAAGACACTCATAAATATGGAGAACAAACTGAGGGTTACTGGAGGGGTTGTGGGGGGGGGGGATGGGCTAAATGGGTAAGGGGCACTAAGAAATCTCCTGAAATCATTGCTTCACTATATGCTAACTAATCTGGGTGTAAATTTTATTTTATTTTATTTTTTTATAATTTTTGCTTCAACCATCAAAGAAAATTTATTTATTTATTTATTTATTTATTTATTTATTTATTTATTTATTTATTTTAATATATGAAATTTATTGTCAGATTGGTTTCCATACAACACCCAGTGCTCATCCCAAAAGATGCCCTCTTCAATGCCCATCACCTACCTCCTCTCCCTCCCACCCCCCATCAACACTCGGTTTATTCTCAGTTTTAAGGGTCTCTTATGCTTTGGCTTTCTCCTACTCTAACCTCTTTTTTTTTTTCTTCCCCTCCCGCATGGGTTTCTGTTAAGTTTCTCAGGATCCACATAAGAGTGAAAACATAATGGTATCTGTCTTTCTCTGTATGGCTTATTTCACTTAGCATCACATCTCCAGTTCCATCCACGTTGCTACGAAGGGCTGTATTTCATTCTTTCTCATTGCCAAGTAGTACTCCATTGTGTATATAAACCACAATTTCTTTATCCATTCATCAGTTGATGGACATTTAGGCTTTTTCCACAATTTGGCTATTGTTGAGAGTGCTGCTATAAACATTGGGGTACAAGTGCCCCTATGCATCAGCACTCCTGTATCCCTTGGGTAAATTCCTAGCAGTGCTACTGCTGGGTCACAGGGTAGGTCTATTTTTAATTTTTTGAGGAACCTCCACACTGTTTTTCAGAGCGGCTGCACCAATTTGTATTCCCACCAACAGTGCAAGAGGGTTCCCGTTTCTCCACATCCTCGCCAGCATCTATAGTCTCCTGATTTGTTCATTTTGGCCACTCTGACTGGCGTGAGGTGATATCTGAGTGTGGTTTTGATTTGTATTTCCCTGATGAGGAGTAATGTTGAGCATCTTTTCATGTGCCTGTTGGCCATCTGGATGTCTTCTTTAGAGAAGTGTCTATTCATGTTTTCTGCCCATTTCTTCACAGGATTATTTGTTTTTCGGATGTGGAGTTTGGTGAGCTCTTTATAGATTTTGGATACTAGCCCTTTGTCCGATATGTCATTTGCAAATATCTTTTCCCATTCTTTTGGTTGCCTTTTAGTTTTGTTGATTGTTTCCTTTGCAGTGCAGAAGCTTTTTATCTTCAGGTCCCAATAGTTCATTTTTGCTTTTAATTCCCTTGCCTTTGGAGATGTGTCAAGTAAGAAATTGCTGCGGCTGAGGTCAGAGAGGTCTTTTCCTGCTTTCTCCTCTAGTGTTTTGATGGTTTCCTGTCTCACATTCAGGTCCTTTAGCCATTTTGAGTTTATTTTTGTGAATGGTGTGAGAAAGTGGTCTAGTTTCATCCTTCTACATGTTGCTGTCCAGTTCTCCCAGCACCATTTGTTAAAGAGACTGTCTTTTTTCCATTGGATATTCTTTCCTGCTTTGTCAAAGATTAGTTGGCTATACTTTTGTGGGTCTAATTCTGGGGTTTCTATCCTATTCCACTGGTCTATGTGTCTGTTTTTGTGCCAATACCATGCTGTCTTGATGATTACAGCTTTGTAGTAGAGGCTAACGTCTGGGATTGTGATGCCTCCCGCTTTGGTCTTCTTCTTCAAAATTACTTTGGCTATTCGGGGCCTTTTGTGGTTCCATACAAATTTTAGGATTGCTTGCTCTAGCTTCGAGAAGAATGCTGGTGCAATTTTGATTGGGATTGCATTGAATGTGTAGATAGCTTTGGGTAGTATTGACATTTTAACAATATTTATTCTTCCAATTGAGTGCAAATTTTAAAAAACAAAAAATTAAATTAAAAAAAAGATTTCAATTCAAGTTCAGAACTGAGGAGCTTTGATTCAACTCTTCTTTCTTGCATCTGCTTCTCCTTTCTTGCAAACCATAATTACTTCTTTGCTTTGTGCTACAGTATATGTGCCTTCGTAGGCATACATAGTGCACACGCCTTAGAATACCAACACTGCCAACATGCTAATCAAACAAACAAAAAAAACCCCTGCAGATCTTCATGAACTTTTGCCTTTAGAGTATATCTCACTAAAGAATGTACAACTAAATTATTGCGTTACAAAGCCATTTAAAAGAGTTCCAAACTATGTGATTGCGCCCCCAACTTGACGTACCATTTTGCTTTATTTTGCTTTCAGTATTTTAGGGACAAATTCTTAGATGTGATATGTTTATAATTATGTGAAAACGTGTATCTGGTTCCAAAGTCAAACCTATAAGAAAAAATGTAATCACAAAAGTCTAGTTTCTATTCCTGTCCACTTCATTTTTTTTTAAGTTTTTGGTTTATTATTCCCTTTTTAAACAGAAGCAAAAATATACGTGTATTTATACTACCCACACTTCGTTCAATGAATGGTAGGATGCCATAAACACCTTGTCTACCTTGCTTTTTCACTTAACAACATATTCTGGAGATCATTTTCTACCACCATATAAAGACGTTCTTTATGCCTTTTTTAGAGCTACTTAGCACTCTGCTCCCTATTTCTTCAGCTCATCCTCTATTTCTTCAACTTGCTCCCTCTTTAAGGACATATGGATGTTTACAGTTTTTTACTATCATAAACAGGATGGCATTCAATAGCCTTATACACATATACCTTCTTGTTTCTATATTTTTATCAGTATTCCGTGGAATCAAGCCTGGTGGTGGAATTTCTGGGCCCAAAAGTAAAGATGTTTGTAATTTTGCTAGGCATCACCCAGTTCCACTCGTGGGAATTATATCATTTTGCTGTCATCTGAGATGTATGAGAGCACATATTTCTTCACATAGCCGATCACAGATTGTGATGTCACCCTTTTGGATGTTGCCAATATGACAGATAAGAAACGGTATCAATGTGGTTTATAATTTTCATTCCCCTTATTGTAAGTACATTTTATATTATTATGAGTACATAGTGTAAGTACAAATTACCCATGTTTTCTTTTGGTACTTGTATGCCTTTATTTTATACACTTAAGTCTCTAATATATTTGGAATTTATCTCTCTGTGTGTGGTGGAGGCTATTGAAAAAGTCCAGGGGCGCCTGGGTGGCTCAGTTGGTTGAGCATCTGACTTCGGCTCAGGTCATGATCTCACAGTTCTTGAGTTCAAGCCCCACATCGGGCTCTGTGCTGACAACTCAGAGCCTGGAGCCTGCTTCAGATTCTCTCTCTCTCTCTCTCTCTCTCTCTCTCTCTCTCTCTCTCAAGAATAAATAAACATTTAAAATAATAACAATAAAATAAAATAAATGGTCCATCTTTTCCCCCACTAATTTGAGTTTATTGCATATTAACAAATACAACTGGGTATCTATCTGGATTTTCTATTCTGTTCCACTGATCTGTCTCTTCATATGTCAATACCACCCTGTTTTGATTATAGAGGATTTATAATAAAGTTTTTTTTTTAATTTTTTTTAACGTTTATTTATTTTTGAGACAGAGAGAGACAGAGCATGAACAGGGGAGGGTCAGAGAGAGAGGGAGACACAGAATCTGAAATAGGCTCCAGGCTTTGGGCTGTCAGCACAGAGCCCAACGCGGGGCTCGAACTCACGGACCGCAAGATCGTGACCTGAGCCGAAGTCGGACGCTTAACCGACTGAGCCACCCAGGCGCCCCTATAATAAAGTTTTAATATGGTAAAGGGCTCTCCCGGCCCCCAAACTACATTGCTCTTTTTTCACACACAGAATTTTTATGGCTTTTTATTATTATTCCAGAATAATAATAGTAATAAACTACCTGTTAGATTTTTCTTGCAATTTAGTAATTTATAAATTAATTTACAGAGGCTTGACATCCATATGGCGTGCCTGCCCATTTGTTCAAATGTACTTTTGCAGCTTTGAGTTTTTATATTGTTTTACATATAAGTGATACCTATGTTTTTACATCTCCTTTTTTAATATTTAATACAAATGGGATCTTCTCTTCAATTATAACTTCTAACTATTGATTTTTTAATGTTGCTATTATAATCCACTGCTTTGGTAAATTCTCCTACTATTTGTAGTTTTCCCACTGATTAGCTTGAGTTTTTGAGATATAAAATCAAATTCTCTACAAACAGATTTGACCTCTCATTTCCATTTGTATGCCTCTAATTACTTTTTCTTACGTAATTATGCATTGGCTAAAACTGTCTCACACAATATCAAGAAATAGTGGAGATGGTGAGCACTGTTACCTTGTTCCTGATTTTAACAAGAAAGCTTCTAATGTTTTCCCATTAAATAAAAAATAAACTGCTACCTTTGGGATTTTGGCACACACTCACTCATACACATATATGTATATAGTAATTGTCATTGTATTCAGTGTTCTTAATGCGAATGAGTATTAAATAACGTCAAATGACTTTTTTGAGCCGGCAAAAGGATTATATGATTTTTCTCCCTAGCCATATTAACATGATGGATTATACTAACAGATTTCCCAATGTTGGACCACCCTAGCATTCCTGGAATAAAATCCACTTATTCGTGATGTATTTTCTTAATATGCCATTGGATTCTGTTTGCTAATATTTTATTTACGATTTTTACATATATATGTATAACAGATTGTTCTGTGGTTTTCTTGTTAGGAAAAATCTTTGACAGGTTTAGGGATCAATGCCTTCATCTCCTTGTAAAACAAATTTCCAAGTTTTTCTCTTTCTATGTTCTGGAATAATTTCACCAGCATTTAAATGATTTGATCTCTAATTTTGGTAGACTCCCACTGTGAACACATCTGGAGTTGGTACTTTTTCGTGGGCAGTTCTTCCACTCCTCCCTCTATTTCTTCCCTAGTGACTATTAGTCTCTTTACGATTTTGTTCTCACTGGTGTCAATTTGAAGTCACATTTTTCCAGAAAATAACTCAAAACATTTTTCTTTTTTTAATTTTAATTTTTTTAACGTTTATTTATTTATTTATTTATTTATTTATTTTTTGAGACAGAGAGAGACAGAGCATGAACAGGGGAGGAGCAGAGAGAGAGGGAGACACAGAATCCGAAACAGGTTCCAAGCTCTGAGCTGTCAGCACAGAGCCCGACGCGGGGCTCGAACCCACAGACTGTGAGATCATGACCTGAGCCGAAGTCGGATGCTTAACTGACCAAGCCACCCAGGCGCCCCTCAAAACATTTTTCTAGGAAGCTTCATCTAAGTGTATATTTACAGGGACTTACACAAAACAAATCTCTTATGATTTTGAAAATTTTCTCCGTTATGATGGTTATTGCCTTCCTGTCACTTCTAATTTTGTGTATTTATGCTTTCTCCCTTTTATATCTTTCACTACATACAGTAGCTGGTGGTTTGTTAATTTTGTGAATTTTTCACTTTTGCAATTTGATTTTATTCATAAATTCTACTCTCTCATTGTTATTGTTTTCTTACACATTTTTTAATATTTATCACTTCTTTCCTTGTGCTTTCTTTTGGCTTATTTTTAAATTCCCTATCTACATTTCAATTTTAATTTATTTTTCATTTTTATTAATATAAATATTTCATAGTATAAATTTTCCTCTCATAACTGTATCATAGATCCACAAATTCTACTATTTCATCCTGTGTTTCCTCTTTGGTCCAAGAGTCGTTTATTAAAATGTTTTTACATTTCTTTTTTTTTAATTTTTTTTAATACTTATTCATTTTTGAGAGACAGAATGTGAGTGGGGGAGGGGCAGGGAGAGAGGGCGAGAGATAAAATCCCAGGCAGATTCTAGGCTCTGAGCTGTCAGCACAGAGCCCAACGTGGGGCTAGAACTCATGGACCGCAAGATCAGGACCTGAGCTGAAGTCGGATGCGTAACTGACTGAGCTCCTGTTTTTACGTTCTAAAAGAAGTTTTAAAATTTTTATTTTATTCTTAGTTTATGATTCTACTGCATTGTGGTCAAAAAAGGTCCCTCCGTTTTTACATTTCTAAAAGAAGTCTTTTTAAATTTTTATTTTATTCTTAGTTTCTGATGCTATTGCATTGTGGTCAAAAAAATAATGCTTTTGTTATTTTTATTCTTTAGAATGTATTACTTTTCAAATTTATTTATTTTCTTTGTGACCAAAGATGCAATGAATTTTCATGAATGATCCAGGGGTGCATGTGAAATGAAGGTATGGTAGGTGACAATTGCCCCCAAGAATATCAGGTCTTATTTCTAGAACATGAAAATATATTACTCTATAAAGCAATATTAAAAAGGTCTGCGCAGATACGATTAAGTTAAGGGTTTGTAGATGGGGAAATTATCCTGGACTATACAACTGAGCCCTATATGCAACTACAGGTGTCTTTGTAAGAGAGGGGCAGAGGGAGATGTGACAAACTAAAGAGCAGGGCTGTGTGAAGACGGAACAGAAAGAAATCTGAGGATTCTGGCCTTGAGTATTGGAATGAGGCAAGCCGCCGACATCTTGATTTGGGCACAAGGAAACTGATTTTGAACTTCTAGCCTCCAGAATGTGACAAAACGAATTTCTGTTGTTTTGATCCAAGACGGTAGGAATTTGCCACAGCAGCCACAGGAAAACTAACACAAAAGGTGTTTTCTCTATTTATCAGGTTTCAGAGATTTGTTCATATGCATGTGTTCTACATTACTGATTCTCTTATCTGGATTTTCTATATTCTTCCTGATTTTTTTTTCCACTTGCTCTGTCTCAGATTGAGAGAAATATACTAACAGCCCCTATTATTCCTGAGTTTCTATTTCTCCTACCATCTCTTGTTGCATCTGCTTTGATAAAAATTGTGTCACATTTTGGGGCATATAATATGGGGTATATATCTTTAGCCTTTAGCATTATAAAGTGTCCTCTGTGTTTTTTTGGATGTGGTCTTATAAATAATACAATGTGAATTTTACTTGTCAGCCAATACTTGGCCTCATTATTTTTGTCATATTGGTAGAGACAGACATACAGTCATCCACTTACATGGTCTGTTCCATTTACTTGCATTATCTCTTTCTTTTGGTGTTTAGGAAAGTTTATATTTTTGTTCTAAGGTTACCTTTAGAATACTACCTTTATATATTAATCAAATCCTCTCTTCTTTGGAATACTGCTTATCAGTTGCCTATCATGAACAATATTGGAACTAGCTAGAAATCTTTTCTTTCTCCTTCCCTCCTTTTCCTTCAGCACCTAATGTAAAATAATAGCTTTTTTTCCTTCTAATTAACACCAACAGAGCAATCAGCAAGCTGCTCTCATTCCTGTATGTTCATTATCTTATCTTCCCATTTTTGATAGTCTTACAAATAGTTATAGTTTTTAATAATTATATATTTTTTATCTTAGAGAGAGAGAGAGAGAGAGAGACAGAGAGTGCGCATGTGCAAGTTGGGGAGAGGGGCAGAGGGAGAGAGAGAGAATCTCAAGAAGGCTCCACACTGTCAGCACAGAGCTCCACGCAGGGCTTGATCTATGAACCATGAAATCATGACCTGAACCAAAATCAGAAGTCGGACACTCAACCAACTGAGTCATCCAGGCGCCCCTGCATTTTTTATAGTTATATTGTTCCACATTTCAGAGCAGATAAGCAATGTATAATGACCGCCTCCATTATTTCTGTAATTTAGATATGATATTAGAGATAAGTGTAAAATCAATTCTTTGAATACTGAATACTGAAGTCAAAACTCAATTTCTCAGATTAGCTTACAGCCAGGACACAAGCAAGTGACTAAATTATGCCAATCAGAACTTTGATCCAGGGGTGCCTGGGTGGCTCAGTTGGTTGAGCGTCCAACTTCGGCTCAGGTCATGATCTCGCAGTTCGTGAGTTTGAGCCCTGCATAGGGCTCTGTGCTGACAGCTCAGAGCCTGGAGCCTGCTTCAGATTCTGTCTCCCTCTCTTTCTGCACCTCCCCGCTTGTGCTCTGACTCTCTCTGTCAAAAATAAATAAACATTTAAAAATAAAAAAATAATAAAAAAGAGAGTAGTCAGGGACACCTAAACCCCTCTCTCTATTTCTACCCCTAAATTCTATTTAAAACAAGCAAGCCATGATATTTATATACCACAGCTGGCCACAGCAAAAGGCTTTCCAGCCAACCATAAAAAATTGCTTTAGTGGTGCAGTTACATTTCAAAATTACAATTACAAAATTACATTAGTCATACAAAAATACATGTTCACTTTAAGGCAAAAAGTGAAACATATGATCACCTTAAATACTGAAAAACAGAATATCAATGCCAAAAGGAACCAGAGAGAATCCAAGCCCATTGGGTTTATATTTAGGGAAATTGAGTCTCAATGAGGCTAACTCCCTGCCTAGAGTGACATAAACAGCGCTGAATAGAGAACAGAATCTTTGGGCTCCTGAAATCCGGTTTAAATTTGCCTCTTTTTATGTGTCACCACCTCCCTTCCTTTTCATCTCAGGAGCCCTGCAGTAGTTAATTTTCTCCCCCAGTCATTAATATCCACACAAAAGTAAGAATACTAGAGAGTAAAAAGACATCCAGTATTAAAAGTCATCAGGGCTTGAAGGGAAGCTTTCTACATTAAAACAAATTTTCTTTTCAATTACAAATCTATCCGCAATAATTAAAATCAAAGTGCATAAATTAAAAGATGATATTCTACCCGATTATCCACTCAAACTTCCCAAAACTTTCACGTCTATCATTTAGGGGAATATCCATTCAGTTATTTTTATCCCAGAACTCAAATCATCAGTTCAGGTAATTTAGATCAAGCCTTATTTTAAATACACCATCCACTAGAATCACATAACTGTGGCATCTTTTTTATTGTTTAAAGTTTATTTATTTATTGTAGCAAGAGAGCAAGATGAGCGGGGGAGAGGGAGAGAGAACCCGAGCAGGCTCCACACTGCCAGTGAGGAGCCTGAGGCAGGGCTTGAACTCAGGAACCGTGAGATCATGACCTGAGCAGAAATCAAGAGTTGGAGGCTTAACTGACTGAGCCACCCTGGCGCCCTTAACTGTGGGATTTTTTAAAATGTTTCATTATAAACAGAAACTGAACCTAAATATTGAAAATAGATCATGTGAATTTTCTTAGAGTACTGACCTTTTTAGAAGTAGTGAAATAGTCATTCAATTCTCTGTATTTTGGAAAGTAAAGAGAAAATAGATGTACAACAATCCACTTACACCAGAATTTCTTTTGTATTTTGTTTATGTTGATTTGGCCAAATTCTCTTTTCTCTACATTTAATTCTGCTACCAGTGTTAACTCATTAAGTATTTTGGAGTAAGGAAGGTGTCACACAGGGACAGCACTCTCCATGAAACTTCCATATTTCTGATTTAGTGAACTACCTTGTAGTAATTCTTTTCCATTTTTCTCAGACTGACATAAATTTTGTTTATTCACTCAATTTGGAAAAAAAAAATCTTTCTAGAAATCTTTTGGAAATTCAAGGCTTCAACATATGCTACCCATTTTCTGTCTTGAAGATGTAAGAATATAGCGGCTCAGGAGGGAAACGTCACTGCATTGCTTATTTACATGCCAAAAGCTACTTAAATTACATCATCACTTTATCTTCGTGGCATGGCAAATAAAGCTCATTAAAACTATTAATGGCTGATTTTCTTGGGCCATAGGAATTGCTTGATGTTATCTAACATACCAGTGCTCTATAAATAGTCTTTAAATTTATATTTCTACTGTTACTATTAAACTGTAGATTGACAGACGGAAAATTAGTTTTTCCAATACAGCATTACGACGCTATTAAAATTCCTATGACTAACACCATGTTAGAAACTCCTCATAGATTGTGAACTCTTTGCTATTCAATTTGTTCAAATTCACAGATTCCTAAGCCAAACTAAAGTAAATCTTGGTTCCAATTATGCATAAAAAGACTCTTAGCATGCCAAATCAGCTAACCAGTTAACTCTGGCAGCCAGGAAAGCAGCCTGCTGTCTAGAAGTTTGCCGACTCCGTCTACAGCAAAGCCCGGCTCTGCCAGTAAGCTCGGGAGCTCCAAGACCTCACACAGGTGTTTGCTACCACCTCTCCACCTGTCTCACACCCATCCTTCTGCCCCGCCCCTTACCTTGACCCCGCCTCTGCGCTCAGCGAGACTTCCACGCCCCCCTTGCGTTCAGCCAATAGATGGTGACATTGGTGGGAGCGGGCCTTCCCTCCCAGCCAATGCAGGAGATCCTTGCTGTTCTGGTCCCGCCCCTGCCAAGAGCTCCTGCCGGAAGATGGCGGCGGCCGCGGAGTTGAAGCTGCTGGAGAAGTCCCTGGGACTGAGTAAAGGGAACAAATACAGCGCTCAGGGCGAGCGCCAGGTGAGAAACGGGGGCGGCGCGGAGGGGGAGAGGTGGACAGGAGCGGGGCTTGCTGAGCCCAGGTAGGACGGGGTGGCCGGCAGAGGCGGACAGAATGAGGAGGCGGCTTTCCTTCTCCCCACGTGTCTGCGCCGCAGGACCGGCTGGCGTCTCTCGGTCTCCCCCTGCGGCCCTGGCTCCTAGAGGGTGCAGGGGAACCTCCCCAGTTCGGGTTCAGCCTGAACGTTTTCTCCTGGGAAATTGTCGTCATCCCGTTCTGGGAAAGCGAGAAAGGGCCTCAAAGAGTCCAGTCTGGAGGCCCCGCGTTTGCATTCAGTGACAGCATTAACTAGAACACTACCTTTCATTCAGTGTCATTCAGCCACTCCAGAGAGCTAACAGGATGCCAGGTAGCGCTGTGCTGGAGCTGGGGAATGCAGCAGTGGTTGAGACGGACTCACTCCTTCCTCCTCCGGAAGCTTGGTTTTTTTCTAGGTGGACAAACTTTGCTGCTGTTTTAATTACAAGTGAAAAGTGCTACATTGAAGCGCAGATGTCTGAGAGAATACATAGTTGGTTTTGCTACAATCTAGGAGATTCAAGGAAGATTTTTCTGTTTTTCAAGTTCAGTGTGCAGCGTGCAGAAAATGAAGGGGAAAGGTACTGGGTATGAAATTGACTGGGAAGGTATAAGGACTCCGATTTCTCAGGGCGTTGAAGAACGTTTGTGTTTCATAAACATCGTTGTTTGACGTGGATGGAATGTGTTAGAAAAGAGGAATGATTGTAAGCAGACAACTTTGGATAAATACATTTTTCGTCCCTTTGAGATTTTTTCCATGTGACGCTTTTCTTTTTGTGTTCCTCAGTTTGGTCCATGGTAAAAAGCAGTCCTTGTGTAGTTTTTATACATAAGTTAACCTGAAGCCTAGAAAAGTCATGGGACTTGCCTAAGATCAGCCCATTGATTGGTGGCAAAGTAGACATTGGAGACAAAAGGCCTGCTGTTGCGTTTTCCTCTGGCCTCTTGCTGATCCCTTCCCTTCGCCCACTATTCCCTAGTTCGGTTTCTGTTTTTTAGAGAACATTGCCAAGACGTGAGTCTTGGAGGCTTATCTAGTATGAGAAACAGTCTTTGGCAATTTAGGGCAGAATGGAATATATACTAAGTGGAGGAAAACGTTGAGGAATGTGAAAGGAGAAAGTTAATTTTAACTGTGAGATTGGATTTGTAAACTTCACAGAAAAGCTGCTATGGAAAGTGTGTAAGACCAAAATTATGAAAGATTGGGAAATTTGGAGCAAGAAGTAGACCAATATGAAAAGTGCTGCAATGCAAAGTAAGCCCAAAATTATAGTTTGAGGGCAATTGTGAGGGCTTTGGAGTTCAGAGTATGGTTTTTTACTTTATTTTAATTGAAACTTTTTTTTTTGTCTTAGCAGAGGGTAGCTATTGAAAGTTTCTATTTGTGTGTTTGGGGAAAGGGTTGGGATTATATGAAAAGATTCAGTCATTTTGGGGGAAGACAGCTGACAGCAGTAAGCCAGCAATGATATGAAAAGTTGGAGTTCAGGAGCGAACAGTCGAGAAAGAATTCTTGACATGTCTTTGGTGCAAAAAGGGTGGTTTTATTAAAGCACAGGGACAGGACCCTTGGGCAGAAAGCTGCACTGGGGTTGTGAGGAGTGGCTAATTATATACTTTCAATTTGGGAGGGGGTTAGGGATAGCGTAAGTCTCTAAGGGGTTTGGAATCAAGGTTTCCAGGACCTGGAGGGGCTAGCTGTTGTTAGGAAAAGGTCATTTACTACTATCCAGTAAAACCTTCTGAGACCCTTCAGATGTATATCAGTGGGCCACATGCTTGGAAGATGATTGGTAACATGTATCTTTGAGGAGGGGTAGAGATAAAGAAAGTTTCCAAAGGAATTTTTTTGTGAGACTTACAGGTTCCTGGAGATTAGGCTAATGTTAAGCTTAGGTTGCCTTTTCCCCTTAGCACAGTATTAACATCAAGGCAGTTGAGTTTCTAGAGGAAGGTCACTCTGCCTTTCTCAAGGATTGTCAATGGATTGTAAGTTGTAAGAAAGTTTAATTTTTTTCTTCTGCCTTCATTCTCCACATCAAGCAATAAGGCATTCTCTGTACCATTACCAATTATACATTAGTCACCTGTCTGTGTACCACCTCCCCATCCATAGTTTCAATGTCTGCAGTTTCAGTTCCCTATGGTTAGTCATGTCCAGAAATAGACACTATGTCAGAAGGTCGGGAGTAGCCTAGCACTATGTCACAATGCTGATGCTGTCCACCTCACTTCATCTAATTATATAGGCATTTTGTCATCTCGCATCATTGCAAGAAGGGTGAGTATAGTAGAATAGGATATTTAGAAAGAGAGAGAGACCACATTCACATAACTTTTGTTACATTATATTGTTATAATTGTTCTACTTTATTATTAGTTATTGCTGTTAATTTCTTCCTGTGCCTAATTTATAACTTCAACTTTGTCATAGGTATTTATGTATAGGAAAAAACATAGTATGCATAGATTTGGTACTATCCAAACCTATGGTTTCAGGCATCCACTGGGGGTCTTGGAACATCTTCCCCACAGATAAGAGGGGACTAGTATAATTAAAAATTGACAGGGCACCTGGGTGTCTCAGTCAGTTAAGCTTCCCACTTCAGCTCAGGTCATGATATCATGGTCCGTGGGTTCTGAGCCCCACATTAGGCTCTGTGCTGACAGCTCAGAGCCTGGAGTCTGCTTCAGATTCTGTGTCTCCCTCTCTTTCTACCCCTCCCCCCTTGCACTCTTGTCTCTGTCTCTCTCTTTCAAAAATAAATAAACATAAAAAAATTTGTTTTTGTTTTTTTTAATTGACAACAATCCAGGGGCACCTGGGTGGCTCAGTTGGTTAAGTGTCTGACTTAGGCTCAGGTCATGATCTCGTGGTTCATGGGTTCAATCCCCACATCAGGCTCTGTGCTGACAGCTCAGAGCCTGGAACCTGTTTCAGATTCTGTGTCTCCCTCTTTCTCTGCTCCTCCCCCACTTGAGCGTTCTCTCTCTCTCTCTCTCTCTTTCAAAAATAATAAAACATTAAAAAAAAATGTTTAATTGAAAATCCAGGGACACCTGGCTGGCTCAGTCAGTAGAGGATATGACTCTTAATCTCTTAGGGTTATGAATTCAAGCCCCACGTTGGGTGTAGAGATTATTTAAAGAAATTTTTTTTAAAAAATTGAAAACAATCCAAAGATCCAGCTTTGGGAGAATGGTTCATTAAATTATGGTACATCAGCACATTGGAATATTACTTATATAGCCACTGATGGTGATTACTTAGAAAACCATGGCCTTCTAAGAATAATATGAAAATAGCCTGTGCCCCATGATTGCAGCTATGCAAGATTTGTGTACTTCAGGCTGTATAAAGGAAAGAGAATGGACTTTACAAGTCAGTCTTACTTTATCCAAACCCTGACATTATCCACCTTGCCATTACAAAGCAGGTGACCCTGATTCTTTGTAAGATGATGATGAAATTACTTTCCAACTTAGAAGATGTAGTGATTAAATGAGAAGGTAACTGGGAATTTTTTGAGTTAGCATGGTGGGATTGTGGATAATATATTTTTACAAATAATCCTCTTTAGAATTAAATGTCATTTCCCCACACACAGTCATTGTTTGCAGGTTCTTTTTCTGGTTTTGTAATGTTTTGTTTTTTAAATATAACATACATTCAGAAAAGTGAATAAATCTTGATGAGTTGCCACAAAGTGAACACAGGTAGGTAACAACACAGTCAAGGAATAGAACATTACCAGCAACCCCAGAGGTGCTGACAGCAAAAAGCCTGGTGCAGGACTCGAACTCACAAACTGTGAGATCATAACCTGAGCCACAGTCAGATGTTTAACTGACTGAGCCACTCAGGTGCCCCTCCATGCATTTTTTTTTTAAGGATATTATCAGTGATCTTAGAGGTAGAGGCTTCATTTGAGTATGAAGGCAAAAGTGAAATTTCAAGGAGCTAAGTAGTGAATGGGAAGTAGGTAAGGAAGTGGGAAACCAGAAAGTACCTTTTGTTACTTTAATTTTTAGGAGGTAACCTTTGAATTTGTATCTGATAATGTTAATCTCTCCATATACTTCACAGGGTCCTGTTGACCTAAATGTGAGCGTGAAAGTGTCCCACAAAGTGTAAATCACTTTACAAGTACAGATACTATTTAGTGACTGGAAAAAGCAGCCATCTTCCCAAGAAGATATTCTTGTTTGGTTTGTTTGGGTTGTTTAGATTGTATACTTTTTTTAATGTTTATTTACTTAGAGAGAGAGAGAGAGCGCGCATGTGTGTGTGTGAGCTCAAGACAGGCAGAGAGAGAATCCCAAGCAGGCTCTGCACTGTCAGCAAGGAGCCTGACACAGGGCTGGATCTCAGGAATCCTGAGATGACCTGACCTGAAATCAAGGGTTGGTCGCTTAACTGACTGAGGCACCCAGGTGCCCTTGTATGCTTGTTTTTGGGTAATTGGTCAGTCTCCCCATCAGGTGATACTTTTTCTTTCTTTCTTTCTTTTTTAAGTTTATTTATTTTTGAGAGAGAAGGAGAGGAACAGGGGGAGAGAGAATCCCAAGCAGGTTCAAGAGTTAGATGTTCAACTGACTGAGCCACCCAAGCACCCCACCTCCCCATTTTCTTTTAAATTTCTCATAGGTCTTTGCTTGGTTGTACATCAAAAACATTTAAATTAATTAGCAATTTCTTATAAGCTGACCTTTTGTATTACTGTTCTAATAAGGGAAACAAAAACAGTATTATTTTTCAGATGATTACCTGAAGCCCAGACTATTATCATTGGCCCCAATTATATTTTAGAATGTTTTTAAAAATATAAGATATTGGCCAACAGTGACCTTACTCTCATAATTCCAGAATTGATGGATATGCAATTCATAGCAACCAAGTCACCATCACAGTCCATACCTAGTTAATGAGATCGCTAATTATATTAAGATCACATATCACTAAAAGCAGCCTAGATCTCATTTGGTGGTTGTAACTACATCAGCATTAAGTGAGTGTTACTATAATTGTATCTTTTTGTTATTACAGAAGTCAGGTTTATTTAAGTATGTTCATCTTGCTAAAATAGGGTATTGGTAACCTTGATTGAAATTAATGCAGTATTATTAGGCTTTCCATTTTTTCCTCTTGTATAAGCACAGTTATAAATTATGTAGAAACATACTGATTTTTGCAATGTTACTACGAGTTTTACTCCAAACATCTGTTACCAAATTGTAAATAATAGAACAACTATTTTGCTGATTTTCATTTGTATATAATTTAGTACCTTAGAGTAGAATCCTAGATTGTCTTGAAAAACCAGTGAGGGATTTGATACGTAGAACTTAAAAACATGATGGTACTTGTTTTTGAAATTTATCTGAAGAATTTTTTTCTTTTTAAGATTCCCGTTCTTCAAACAAACAACGGTCCAAGTCTAACAGGACTGACTACTATAGCAGCCCATCTTGTCAAGCAGGCCAACAAAGAATATTTGCTTGGGAGCACCGCAGAAGAAAAAGCAGTAGTTCAGCAGTGGTTGGAGTACAGGGTAACTCGAGTGGATGGGCACTGCAGTAAAGACGATGTCCGCACTCTGTTGAAGGTATTGTGATTCGCTGTAAAGGCTAAAATAAATGCGTGACCTGTTAATAGCAGGAAGCTCTCTCTCCCCTGAGATTCCGTAGCTGAAGCTATGGGCCTTCTTGCTTCCTTTTGCCTCAGGGTAGTTTGTACCTGTTATTACCTGTGCTGGTAAGAGTCCACCAGCCCTCCGCCTTCAGATCTCAGCTCAGATACCCCTTCCTCAGAAATGTTCTCAGCCACCTCTCTCTCTCTAACAGATGTAGGTCCTTATTCTATGTCCTTTTTCTCATAACGTTCATCATAGTCAACAATTACTTGCATGATTTTTATTTAATGTCTTAATACTTATTTTCTCCATTCAGCAGTAAAGTACTTTGCAAGGGCAAGAAGGGAATCAGAATCTTTGGGAGTTACTAAAAAACACTGTTAGATTGATCTGAGAAAGCCCACATTTTTTCCCTTGAGACGTATTGTTTTAAGATTTGTATTTTCTTTCCAAAGAAGCTAGATCAGAATAAAAGAATCTATTGATATAAGGTATAAACTGAAGATGGCTCCAGAATCACCAATAATAAAAAACATTGTGGGGCACCTGGGTGGCTCAGTCAATTAAGCATCCAACTTCAGCTTAGGCCATGATCTCCTGGTTTGTAGGTTTGAGCCCCACATGAGATTTGCTACTGACAGCCCAGAGCCTGGAACCTGCTTCAGATTCTGTGTCTCCCTTTCTCTCTACCCCTCCCCCCCCCAAAAAAAATAAACATTAAAAATTTTTTTTTAATTCCAAATGATATTTTTTATTAATTACATAAAAATAAAGCAGGTTAAAAAATTTTTATAGAAGTTTAGAATTTGAAGGATCCTTAGAAATCATCCAGACAACCACATACCACTGCAGGAATCCCTTCTGTTTTCTAATTTTATTCCCATTATATAAATTGGTAGTGTAAGTTGTGTAAGAAGTTCTCATAGTACGAAAAGCTTTTCATTTATCACTCGGGGAAATGGTTTAAACTATATTCTTGATAGATATCATCAAGAGAACTGGTAGATTTCAGGCCTTGTTTCTTTATAGGTGCTATCCTGATCAACTATTCATGCTTAATATCCACACTGACCCTTCCTGCTGGCCTCTGCCGTGCTCAGCAGCATTTCCAAAGGGAAGCAAGCATGTCTGTTCTCGCAGTGAATGTGAGATTTCAGGCAAATGTAACTATCTCTTGTAATTTCCCAGAAGAAAGGATAGTAATAGTACTTAATTCTGAAAGGTATGAACAGGATTTCACTGAATTGGGTTTATAAGTCCAAAGTTGTATTCAGAGATTTGGTATTAGGCACATGGAAGTAATTCCACCAAAACGGTGTATCTGGGATATATAAATAGTATTTGAAATTCCAATCCAGAGAATCTGACCAGAGATACTACCATTTTTGAAATGTAAAAGGGGATAGGTGACTTGGTTGTCCTTGCCCTGCCATAGTTTCCTAATCTGTACCTACAGTGATGTGTCAGATGCAGCTCTAAGGGCTTGTGATCCAGTACCCATTAAGGGTAGGCTGTAAGAACACAGCCCCTGTCCTTACAGAACGCAGACTGGTAGGGAGACTAATGTATGTATAATGGACTGCAGTGTGATTTTTGGCCATATGAGCATAGATGAGAAAGTGTTGTCTTCTGTTTTGCTTTGCTTTTTGCTATTTCGTGATAGTGTTTTTATCTTAAAGACAGTAAATACTTATTAAAGAAATTTAGTAAATACAAATAAGGGAAAAAAATTTTAAGCATTTATAGTCCCACCAAGAGAGAACTGCTACTAACACTTTAGTTGTCAGATATTATTGAACTCCTTTTGTGCTCTTTCCATGCTTTTCCTTTCTGTATATACATGTGTGCATTTTATTTTAAAAGTGGGTAGCTATTGGACACTGTAACTTGTTTTTTTGTTGTTCATTGACAGTGAGTTCTGAATATCTTTCATGTCCCTAAATATTCATTTATACTACCTTTTTGATAACCTGTTAGTATTGCATCATATAGTTGTACCTGAATTTAAATGATTTTTAAAAATTTGCTTGTATGTATTCTTTGCCCAGTTTTATAATGGGCTATTTATCTTTGTATTACTTATTTTTAAAACTTTTGCTAATAGAATATTATGAAAGGGTTTACTTCTTACTCTCTATAGAGTTCCATTTCAGGCTAAAACCATGATTGTAAGTTTAAATGGCTCACAAATAAGGTAATACAGAATTTCAAAATGGCAGGCATTGCAAAACATTAACATTTGTTGAATCTAGAAAGAGGATATATAGCTGTTTATTATACCACTTTTTCAATATTATTAGGAAGTTTAAAACTAATTAGGAAAACAAAACTCAGAACTCTGTAGGGGGAAAATATCTGATAAAGTTTGGCAATGGCATGGGAAAGACTTTAAAACAAAGGAAATGAACATCAAACATTAGTTCTGTGACTATCTGAATATGTGAAATTCTGTAATGTGGTAGGGACAATTTGATTTATATCACTAATCAAAAATATTATTTAATTGTAGTTTTTTAGTCTAAAGGTGACAACCTTGAGAGTCTTTATAGCTAAAACATCCATATGAATTCTATTTTAAGGATATATACCCAAAATAATTCACAATGGGTCTTAAAGAGATATTTGTACACTCATGTCCATAGCAATATTATTGACAATAGCTGAGAGATGGAAATAATCCAAGGGTCCTTTGATGGATGAATCGATGAACAAAATTTGGTATATGTAAACAATGGAATATTATCAAGCCCCAAAAGGAAGAAAATTCTGACTCATGTAAGAGGTTATTATACTAAGTATAAGCTAGTCATAAAAAGACAAACTCTCTATGAGTTCACTTATATGCTGTATTGAAAGTAATCAGTGCATAGAAACAGAAAGAATGGTGGTTGCCAGGGTCTGGGGTGGGGGAGATGGGGAGTTGTTTAATAGGACAGAGTTTTATTTTATTTATTTATTTTTTTAATGAAATTTATTGTCAAATTTGTTTCCATACCACACCCAGTGCTCATCCCAACAGGTGCCCTTCTCAATGCCCAAAACCCACTTTCCCCTCCTTCCTACCCCCCATCAACCCTCAGTTTATTCTCAGTTTTTAAGAGTCTCTTATGGTTTGGCTTCCTCCCTCTCTTTTTTTTTTTTTTTTTTCCTTCCCTTCCCCCATGGTCTTCTGTTAAGTTTCTCAGGATCCACATAAGAGTGAAACCATATGGTATCTGTCTTTCTCTGTATGGCTTATTTCACTTAGCATCACACTCTCCAGTTCCATCCACATTGCTACAAAAGGCCATATTTCATTCTTTCTCATTGCCAAGTAGTACTCCATTGTGTATAGAAATTTCAGTTTCTTTATCCATGCATCAGTTGATGGACATTTAGGCTGTTTCCATAATTTGGCTATTGTTGAAAGTGCTGCTATATAAACATTGGGGTACAAGTGTCCCTATGCATCAGGACTCCTGTATCCCTTGGGTAAATTCCTAGCAGTACTATTGCTGGGTCATAGGGTAGATCTATTTGTAATTTTTTGAGGAACCTCCACACTGTTTTCCAGAGCGGCTGCACCAGTTTGCATTCCCAACAGTGCAAGAGGGTTCCCGTTTCTCCACATCCTTGCCAGCATCTGTAGTCTCCTGATTTGCTCATTTTGGCCACTCTGACTGGCATGAGGTGATATCTGAGTGTGGTTTTGATTTGTATTTCCCTGATGAGAAGTGACGTTGAGCATCTTTTCATGTGCCTGTTGGCCATCTGGATGTCTCCTTTAGAAAAGTGTTTATTCATGTTTTCTGCCCATTTCTTCACAGGATTATTTGTTTTTCGGGTGTGGAGTTTGGTGAGTTCTTTATAGATTTTGGATACTAGCCCTTTGTCCGATATGTCATTTGCAAATATCTTTCCCCATTCCGTCGGTTGCCTTTAGTTGATTGTTTCCTTTGCAGTGCAGAAGCTTTTTATCTTTATGAGGTCCCAATAGTTCATTTTTGCTTTTAATTCCCTTGCCTTTGGAAATGTGTCAAGTAAGATATTGCTGCAGCTGAGGTCAGAAAGGTTTTTCTTCTGCGTTCTCCTCTAGGGTTCTGATGGTTTCCTGTCACAGTTAGGTCCTTTATCCATTTTGAGTTTATTTTTGTGAATGATGTAAGAAAGTGATCTAATTTCATTCTTCTGCATGTTGCTGTCCAGTTCTCCCAGCGCCATTTGTTAAAGAGGCTGTCTTTTTCCATTGATGTTCTTTCCTGCTTTGTCAAAGATTAGTTGGCCATACTTTTGTGGGTCCAATTCTGGAGTCTCTATTCTATTCCATTGGTCTATGTGTCTGTTTTTGTATCAATACCATGCTATCTTGATGATTACAGCTTTGTAGTAGAGGCTAAAGTCTGGGATTGTGATGCCTCCCGCTTTGATCTTCTTCTTCAATAATACTTTGGCTATTTGGGGTCTTTTGTGGTTCCATACAAATTTTAGGATTGCTTGTTCTAGCTTCGAGAAGAATGCTGGTGCAATTTTGATTGGGATTGCATTGAATGTGTAGATAGCTTTGGGTAGTATTGACATTTTGACAATATTTATTCTTCCACTCCATGAGCAGGGAATGTCTTTCCATTTCTTTATATCTTCTTCAATTACCTTCATAAGCTTTCTACAGTTTTCAGCATACAGATCTTTTACATCTTTGGTTAGATTTATTCCTAGGTATTTTATGCTTCTTGGTGCAGTTGTGAATGGGATCAGTTTCTTTATTTGTCTTTCTGTTGCTTCATTGTTAGTGTATAAGAATGCAACTGATTTCTGTACATTGATTTTGTATCCTGCAACTTTGCTGAATTCATGTATCAGTTCTAACAGACTTTTGGTGGAGTCTATCGGATTTTCCATGTATAATATCACGTCATCTGCAAAAAGCAAAAGCTTGACTTCATCTTTGCCAATTTTATCTATTTGGGTCATCTCCCTTTTATCTATTTGGGTCATCTCCCTTTTCTTTTTGAGAAGCCTGTCTAGAGGTTTATCAATTTTGTTTATTTTTTCAAAAAACCAACTCTTGGTTTCATTGATCTGCTCTACAGTTTTTTTAGATTCTATATTGTTTTATTTCTGCTCTGATCTTTATTTCTCTTCTTCTGCTGGGTCTGGGGTGTCTTTGCTGTTCTGCTTCTATTTCCTTTAGGTGTGCTGTTAGATTTTCTTTTGAGGATTTTTCTTGTTTCTTGAGTTAGGCCTGGATTGCAATGTATTTTCCTCTCAGGACTGCCTTTGCTGCATCCCAAAGTGTTTGGATTGTTGTATTTTCATTTTCATTTGTTTCCATATATTTTTTAATTTCTTCTCTAATTGCCTGGTTGACCCATTCATTCTTTAGTAGGGTGTTCTTTAACCTCCATGCTTTTGGAGGTTTTCCAGACTTTTTCCTGTGGTTGATTTCAAGTTTCATAGCATTGTGGTCTGAAAGTGTGCATGCTATGATCTCAATTCTTTTACACTTCCTAAGGACTGTTTTGTGACCCAGTATGTTGTGATATATCTTGGAGAATGTTCCATGTGCACTCGAGAAGAAAGTATATTCTGTTGCCTTGGGATGCAGAGTTCTAAATATATCTGTCAATATAGGATGGAGTTTTAGTTCTGCAAGATGAAAAAATTCCAAAGATTGGTTACACAACAGTATGAATATTCCTGATATTTACACTTAAAAGTGGTTAAGGTGATAACATGATTCTACTGCAATTAAAACTTTTTAATATGCATATATAAAAAATACAGCAAGCCAGTAAATTATATAGTACTCTTAAGAGAAATTATTGAAGAGTTTTTTTTATATTTTGATGGAAAAAGTAAATCTAACATCATAATTTACAAAATGATCTCCCCAACCCTGGGGGGAAAAAATGTGTGCCTTTGAAATGGACATAGATGGTGTTTTGAATAACATTTTTAATGTTTTTTTATTTCTTTAAAATAAGACTAATAACGTTTACCCTATTTTTTCAAAATGAGGTGATTGGTTTATGATCGGTTCTTTTGAATGAATCTGAGTCTATTAATGTCAGAAATTAAAAAATTAAAAGTCAGTGTTTTGTTTTCGAATAGTCTTCTAAATGTTCCAAATCTAATGATATGGTAGTTGACTTGATTATTATTGCTTTTTAGATTAATATCTTATTTGTTTTTTCTAGGATCTTAATTCGTATCTTGAAGATAAAGTCTACCTTACAGGATATAACTTTACCTTAGCAGATATCCTGTTGTACTATGGACTCCATCGCTTTATAGTGAGTATTTGAATAGTTGTTAGCTTTTTTCTCTGTAATGTTCAGAATGATTTTTTTATTTGTCTTGAATTTAAATCAAATTTGCATTTCACCTTTTCAAATAAAAATGAATTTTTTTATACAAAGTACCTTATGCACATATTCCTTCCACATAATCCATCAAATGCAGTAGCTTCCTGTTCCTTGACCTGTTTGCTTCCTGTTCTTGTCTCTGCTCCTGTTCGCAGCTACTTCTCTTGCCATTCCGTAGACTTGACTGTCATCATGGCCTGGACTAGCCCCCCATCATCACCCTCCCAACTCTCTAATTCCTTTTTTTTTTTTTTTTTTTTTTTTTTAAATGTTTATTTATTTTTGAGAGAGAGAGAGAGCACAAGCCGGGGAGGGGCAGAGAGAGAGGGAAACACAGAATCTGAAGTAGGCTTCAGACTCTGAGCTGTCAGCACAGAGCCCGATGCAGTGCTCGAACCCTTGAACTGTGGGATCATGACGTAAGCCAAAGTTGGATGCTTAACCAGCTGAGCCACCCAGGTGCCCCTCCTTCTAATTCTTAATTCCAGTACCACGTCTTCTGTACAACCTCTACTTCTTAGCTCTTAATCTCTTACTCATCCCGTCATTATCTGAAGCAACTGGATCCCTTCCCTTTTTCCAAACCTACGTACTTTTTCTCCATCCAACCTGGATCTCCTTTTGTGTAACTTCAAATACTCTTACTAGTGTCTTCAGCTTCTTTGCTCCACTGTACATTCACCACCCTTTCCCTGTAAATCCCCACCTCTTGGTCAGTTCTAATAAATGCTTCCATCCTGTGTCCTTGTCCAGGCTGAGGTCTGTGGGAGAAATCACAAAGCTACAGATTGGTGCCACTGTGAATTTATACTGTTCAGTTTCAGCCGGGCTCTCATCTGCATCAGCTCTTCATTCCTGCTAGGCATACTTCCAGACCCTTAGCGCTTTCCTTAACCCCTCCTTTTCCCCCCTCCTTTGTCTTCATTATCTCGGAGCCTTCCTCCCTCTTTCAGCCATAAGGTGGAGGCTATTGATTTGAATGCCCTCATCTTCCCCCATCTTCCAGCCCCCCTGCCCCGCCCCCATGCATGCATCCCTCTTGTCTCCCTTTTCTGCTCTCTTACTTGAACTCCCCCTCCTGCCCTATTTCTGGATCTTGTCAAATGTTACATCCTTTCTTCCTCATATCTGCCATTTTTCCCTTTATCTGGTCAATCTCTTTAAATTGTTTCCCATCCTAAATTTATTTACAATTATATGGAACTCACTGTGTTCTCTATTCTTCATAAGTGTTAACTCATTTAATCCTTATAACAGCCCTATCAGGTAGGTACTATTATTATTATCCCCATTTCACAGATGAAGTAAGAGAGGCATAGAGAGGTCACATGTCTTCTTTGAGATCACACTGTTAGTGGCAAAACCATGTCTGGAAACCAGGCAGTTTGGCTCCAGAATTTGGGCTTCCTTACGTCTATCTCCCCCTGAAACTTCCTCCCAACACCGATCTTCTTCCTTGTGGAAAAAAATAACCCATTTTCTGTATTCCGTGCCTCGTGCATCCAATTAATCAGGTTCTTTTGTTTCCACCTCCGGGATGCCTCTCACATACATCTTGCTGCGATCCTGGGTGATATTGCCCTAGTTCCAGAATTGATTATCTCCTGTCAGTGCTGTTGAAATGGCCTCCTGCCAGCAGTCTCCTCTCATACAGTCCATCTTCATTGCCACCCGAGCGATTTTTCTCATGAATGTGTCTTTCTTTCTCAAAATAATGAAGTAGCTCCTCACTGCCCGGACGGGAGCCCCTTCTTCATGTTGACCCTCTGGCCTCATTGCCATCATTCTCCCCACATGCCTCTCTCTCTCGGCCGTAACATACTCCCTGGTCTCTTGCCCTGCGCCCCCTCTGCTCAGGGCCCTCACTCTGCTCGTCTCATTTGCTGCCTGGGCCCAGCCCTTATCTTCCTCCCAGATTCGCTCACATTTCACCAAGGGTCACTCGGCTACAGCACTGATTTCCTGGTGAGGCCCCCTCAGGCTCCTGAAGCCTACTGAAGTGCTCTTTCCTCGGTTTCTCTTTGTGCCTCCCAGCCTCCCTCAGCTCTGGCTTGTTTCACTTTATACTGTAATTCTTCTTGGAAAATTTCTTTCAAATCGTAAGCTGCTTGAGTCAGAGACTACGGCAATTCGTAACTATAACACCGCTGTCAGACATAATGCCTCCCAAGTGCGTACCGTCTACACTCCCCTCCACGAACACTGACGAATGTAATTAACATATTTCTCTGTATTTTTCAGTTTTATGTATATTTTCTCCTTGTACCTCAGATAAAGGAGACGGAACTAGTGGTACTACCCTCTTATTATACAGAAGGAAACTAGTGCTTTGTGCAAAGACCGCCTGGGTTTTGGAAGGGCCAAGACAAAGTCTGTCTTCTGCTGCAAGTGTCACAATGTGTGGGGATGCCCTTCGTATGCTGTCAAATACTATAATGTATGATAGTTTTTCTTCACGCCCTGCTCAAGCTCTAATTCCTCAGTTGATTTACTTGGCTTATTAAGCATTGTTCCTCTAAGATCCCTGAGGGATTGTGCTCAGTTCTGTAACATCGTCACGGTAACCGCCTAGGTACGGTCCTTCACTCAGCCTAATAGTCTGTGTTCTCACGACGATACTTAAACTGAGTTTATTGTATGTGCCCATTTTACTATCCTTGAGAGACATAAAAGAAGTATAAAGCTTGTTTTCAAGCAACTGTAGATCTCTTCAAAGAAATAAGACCATTTTATAGGAAGAGAATTATTGAATAAAGCAAAGGGCTAATTTCTGGTCAGAATATTATGTGAACAATTAAAGAGGCAGATGGAGTAAAGTAAAATGTAGAATCATCAAATTGTCAGAAAAATATCTGCAGGATTTGGGTGGCTTTAGCTATCTAAGGGAATTTTCATTGCTTCAGAAAGCTAATGATAAGTTTGAATATAAATAATTGCATTTAAGTAGGATGATCATAGGATTTCTCATCCAGAACAACACTTTGACAGTGAAAGGAGAGTTATTAATAATTATTAGTCATTACTGATACAACAAGAATAAAGTGGGACAGATGTTTCCTTATGTTTAGAAGAGGTAAGACTCCATTTCAGGCAAAATAAGGGGACTGAAGAAGGTCATGTCATATCATGTACACCTCGCAGCTCTTAGCAAATACATCGTACAACTAGATGCTTATTGAGATCAGTAGTACTTAGCAATCTCTTCCTCTTTGTGTTTCCTGTTTTAGGTTGTAAATCTTGAGAGTGCGATCTTTAGTTTTAAGCTTCAGTATGATTAAATCTAAAATTATCTTATTTGAATGCAAAGCCAGTGGAAGTAGAGCTGAAATTCTTTGATCACCCCAGCCTCCTTTTAGTCCGTTCCAGATTCAAAATATTTTAGTAGCTTTTTGAATGTAGAAGGGTGACATGGCACGGTTTACCTCATTTCCAAATGCAAAAGCCCACAAGCTAAAGATTGTTCTTATGGTATCTGTGTATCTTTATCCTGGTGGGAAACCTCCATCTTTCAACCAGGAGGCATCTGTGGCTTGACTCGAGGGAGAGTTCATAGCCAAGAGCGTGGCTACTTTCCAGAGAGGCACAAGAACAACATCTGTCTAACAACCACAACACTCTTGTTGACATTTTTAAAACATTTGAGTGTGACACTATTTCATTTTAAAGCTTAACACTAGGAGAAATGTAATCTAATCCTACGTGTGGCGCTATCTGCAGGTAGGGAAGGCCTGTCGGGCCTTCCCTAGGCCTGCCTCCTTGTAGTGTCGAGCTCTCACTGACAAAGAGCCATTTCTCCCATCTAATTTAAAAAAAAAAAAAAAAAAGACAGTAATGAAGTGTAACTCTTACAACCTGAGTATGTATTTACATTTTTCTCTCTTCTGGCTAATGCAGGTCACGTGGTAGGGAAAGGAAATACTCTGAGAAGGAGGGAGCTTGTATGGAATTTCTTTGCCAGCAGAGTGACCAAGGTCATAATTCTATAATGCAAAATATTCATAGCATGAGCTGCAAAGTTACTTAGGTGCTCCCAAGGGTGTTTGGTTTTCAAGCAGTTTAGAAGTATTTTGTCCAATGCAGCATGTTAAAATTAGGGTTACGTTAAGAATATTTAATGATCCATGCCTATTTATATTTTCCTGTTTCGGAATGTATACCTTCTTTACATGTAGTGACCTAGGATACTATGATGAAGGATATTATACTTCTCTTTTTCAAAACAAAAGTGAGTAGAATAATATGTACATCATGTAGCAAGGCATGCATTTGGCTTCATGAAATGAGTACATAACCAAAGCGTGTCTCTGACCCCGGTCCAAGTGCAGGCAGAGTACGTCAGAGAACAACTTCTCAAGGAACCCCTCACAGACTAAAACCTCTACTGTGATGGACTTGCACTGTGGTGTTAAATGACATCCCTGTTGAGTTAGGTGTAAATCTATCCATATGAGAAAAGGTGATTACTGGGCATTAAGTTCAGACAGAATCAATGTGCTGTTCAGTTTGGCTACCTGCTCGTATTCATCAGACAGTTTTTGTGCTTCATTTGCTTTGGCGGTATATATTTATCTTTGCCCTCATGCATTCCTTTGTTTTCATGTTATTAAATACTTTGTATGTAATCAACGCAGTGCCCTAAACAGCAGTCAGGGAACCTTCAAGTCCTCAAATAATCCCACAGTATTTTGTTTCAGTGTAAGCCCAACTTTAGTTGTGGCTAAGTTACTCTAATTATAAGATCTGGTCTATCGTAATTCCCTTTGAGGAATATTATGTTGTTCTCCCTTTGTTAAACTGCCGGTTAGTGTGGCTGTTTATTGTCATACCAGTGACTCATTGCTTTCCTAAAGTGATTTCACTAGTAGATAGCAGTCCCTGTGAGCAGACTGTTGCTCAAGATTATGAAAATCCTTTGTAGGGTTATCTGTTGCCTGACTATCAGATTGTTATCAATTAAATTACATTTGTTCTGAAGTCTGCAACACGAGTGGAGGTATGTCGTTCTTTTAGGAAAGAAAGGAAAAGTAAAAGAAATTGCTGTGGTGCTGTCCAGGAACACTAACCATAAAGATTATCCCAGGGGTTGCATGGTGCCAGTCGGAAAGATAGCAAACCAGCCTTACAGCCTGATCTGGAATGGGTCACTTAAAATGTTTCTCATGTGTCTTCATGGGAAATTAGTGTCTAAGAATATTATCTGTTTGGCTTTGAAGTTCAGGCTAGGTATAGAGAGCCAGTATAAATAAAAAGGAATGATTAGGTAGAAAGAGTCAAGCATTGTCACTGTAGACACAGTGGCATGTGGGCCAGTGAGAAGCAGGAAATGGTGACTGGAAAGTTGCATTGTGTTTCCTGTTGCAAGAAAGGAAAAGAAGCCGACTAGAAAGGGATGCTGTAAAACCAGTGTTGTAAGTGAAGTGGCCCAGGGGGTCCCATCTAAGAAGTTCTAAAAACCTGTAAGGTTACTTGGGGGGTGGGGTGAGATCTGTTTTGTGTTTGTTTATCGTGAGTTCAGAAATAGAACGTCTACCAAAAATGTAGAAGAGAGCTAACAAATCGATCAGTCATAATTTTCTCAGACTCAGGGGACAAACTCTACAGTTTAAAAGGAGGGTAAGTGGTAGCCTGAGCCTTTTGGAAAAGCTCTTGTATATTTCTGTCACTTGAGGTTTTTTGTTTTTTGAGAGAACGAGAGAACGTGCACTTGTGGGCAAGGGGCAGAGGGAGAGAATCTTAAGCAGGCTCCATGCCCAACGTGGAGCTGGATGCGGGGCTCGATCCCACAACCCTGGGATCATGATCTGAGCCGGAATCAAGAGTCAGACGCATAACCGATTGAGCCACCGAGGTACCCCACTGGCACAATTTTCTGAGGGAAAATGAACAGATTCACGTTCTCTGAAATAGATCCATCTTGTTGGAATAGATTGGAAATGTTAGAAGAAGGTTTAGAAGCTCTTGGAATAGAAATTATTTCATACCATCTGCTGATAATCTCTATACTGGAGACTCTAAACGTGAAAGTTTTAAGTTGGAGAATATTGGTTTTGCTGTGTGTTATATTTTATTGTTATTACTTTAAATAATAGTCTGAGTAGCGGCATTAGCCAGTCCTCCGTGATAGCAAATGCTGTTCTGAAATGTAAACAGTAAACAGACATTGCCCTTTTGACTTATGTTTGGAATCTGATTGAATAACTTGAACATAGATCATAGATCAAACAAGCACTTTATTGTTTGGAAATGCTTTCTTCTCAGTGTGTTTTAATTCATCCTGAAAAATAGCATCTCACACAGTGGCTGAGTGGAGACTTTTAAATGGAAGTTTTGAAAAGAGTAAATTGTAAGGAAGCGGTCAGATTTGAATCATGTATTGCAGCAGCTAACACAAAATCGAGTTGGAGTGGAACTTGGTCTGTTTGCTTTAACTATTGGTAAAGAGGTTTGCTGAAGTTGATTTGGAGTTTACATACGTATGTATGTGTGAATGAATGAATGAATGAATGAAGAAAATTCACCCCCCGTCTCCTGCTAGACTTGCAATTATGTTTAGCAGTGGTTGAGCTTTTTCAAAACCTTATATTTGGGGGCACTTGGGTGGCTCAGTCGGTTGAGTGTTGGGACTCTTGACTTTGGCTCAGGTCATCATGATCTCTAGCCCCACTTCAGGCTCTGCACTGACACCACAGCGCCTGCTTGGGATTCTCTCTCTTCCTCTCTCTCTGCCCCTCCCTTGCTCACGTGCTCTCTTTCTCAAAATAAATAAGTAGACATTTAAAAACTATATAAAAATAAAGTCTATGTAAAAATTTTTCTTTTAAATCTTACATTTTCTTTTGAAGTCACTGGGGAAGTTCACATATGGAAAGCATTTAGAAAAAGAACAAAACATTAGCTCTTTTACAAAATGTTTTTTACCTTTTGAAACATAAACTGATAATTCAGTTTATTCAGCAATGTTTATTTTCCTCCTGTTTATAGACCAGACAGTTAGGAATAAGATAATTCTTCACATGTGAAGCCATGAATTCTCTTGTAATAAAAAGTACCTTATATATATAGATGTGTATATATATATATGCACACACATATGTATACATGTATATGTTTATATATACATGCTATAGACTAATGATATTGTAAGTGAAACAGTTATAGTAACAGATTTCTGATAACTAGAGTCAACCTTACACTGCCTTAAACAAGATGAATATGTTTTCATCATTTGTGTAGCAACTTATATGTACGGACTTAAACCTGAAACTTAAATTTTTTATGTAGCAGAGGCAGAAGATTCTCACTGCTGATAATCTAAGTAAACTGAGCCAACAGAGATGGACTTTTGAGACTACCCAAGACAATGTTAAAAGATCAGATATTGATACAGTAGTATCCTCATGTCCACGGTAAAAAAGGAAGGCAGGATGATTTGTATCGGTTTTGCTTTTTTAATTGCCTTCTAATAAATATAAAGTGGAAATAATGAGTTCAGTTAAACATCTGAGAGAATATTATGCGACTGCCTTTTAATTTTATCAACATTATTTTATATTCTGCAATAGAGTTTGCATACTAGAGTGATTTGTCCTCAGTTTTGTTGACCCAGGCAGAATATTTGCCTGTAGACACAAGTATATGCTAACTTCTGAACAGCCCCAGGACAGCTCTCTCACTAAAAGTGCCTTCCAGTAAGCAGACCTCTAATGGATTTGAACCACAGGAGGCTTTTTCCCTCGTGTAAAATGTTCTAGTCAGTTTTACAGACACTTGTAATATCTGAATAAATGTGGATTCAACAACAGCAAAAGGAGCCACACTATCGTAAACATGGGCCATGGCTGTTAGTTACTGGCCCCCTGGCTCTCTCTTTACCTGACAACTCTCCTTGATTCTAGTTTAAGATTTGGCTTAGAGAAAAGTCGTTGAGTCACCTACTTTGGAATTTGAGCCCAGTGAAATGATAGGACCGACTGTTTTTATTACGTCTTTTTCTAAGGAGATCTCTGGGCATTCTTGTAGCTTGACAGGAAATTGTGTGACCTGCTGCACTCAATGGAGATAGAGTTCAGCTTTGTGACAAACTTAACTGAGAAGGTCTGTTCATCTGAGGCACATGCCACTGGAAATAGCCCTTCCTTGTATTAAGCAATAATCACTTGAAATTAAGTGGGTCATTGTCTTCCTGAGTACAGTTCTTCCTCAGAGTTAATGAAAAGGAAGTGATAGTCTCTCTCCATCTCTCTCTCCCTCTCTCTCTCTCCCTCTCTCTGTGTGTGTGTGTGTGTGTGTATATATATATATACATATATATATGTATATATAGCATCTATATGTGTGTATATATGTATATATATATATATACACACACCAGCCATCTATTGATGTGCGTGTATATACACACATGTATTAGAGTTTACATAGTATTCTCTTGTTAAGCATGTTAGATCCTAATAAACCTTTCTTTTAGATTTGCTAAAAAAAAAAAAAATATTGTGGAAAGAACCAAGGTCTTACCTTTTGGGAGCTATTCTCTAACTTTCTCCTATCTTCCTTTCCAGTAAAGTTAAAAACAAACTCTTTCGGCCTCCAGATGCTGGGTTAATGTAAACTTTTCATTTGTTGAAAATTTGAGACTTCCTTAGAAAGCATATCTGGTGTTGAACTGAACATAAAAGCATTAAATAAATAGCTCTTCTAAGTGGCTGAAATTATTTAATCCTATCCAAATATATTGGCTTTTGAGAACTGGGGTTGTTTTTTTTCCCCCCAGTTTTTATCTTTTAGTCAAATGATATTGATAATTGTTCTTATGTAATGTCTGTGTTGTGTGTGTTTTTAATCTCTATTTAGGTTGACCTGACAGTTCAAGAAAAGGAAAAATATCTTAATGTGTCTCGCTGGTTTTGTCACATTCAGCATTACCCAGGGATCAGGCAACATCTGTCCACTGTTGTCTTCATCAAGAACAGACTATATACTAATTCCCACTAGAAGCGATCCATGACATACAGAAGCGTGGTCACAAATATTTTAAATGGAAAGTATATTCCGGACCAGAGGACTAACGTAAATTGATACGCAGTCATTCTTTGTTTGCTGAGGTTGATAGAATAAACTTATATCCGAATGTTTTCTGTCTTCTTTAGTTGAAATTTTGCAGCTTTTATATGTAAAAATTCAACTGTCAAAACTTTGAGTTGAGATCAAGTTATAAATTACTTTGTTTTTATAGATGAAACTTATTTTAGTATATAAACTTGCAAATCAGTGGCTTAATCTTAAGAGAAAAAGTAGTCCTTTCAGTGGCTGACATATTTGACTATTTATTGACCTCTCCCTCATATTTTAAAATTCATTTTCCGCTTATGGATATTTACAGTAATTTGTTTACTAAAAACTATAATAAATTGTGCCAAGGATACAGAAAGGGAAGACAGATGGATTTGTTTTCAAATATTTATGTGAGCCAGTAAATGTGGTTGAAAAAATCTTTTTTGTTTGTTTCTTTCTTTCCTGTAGCCAGTATTCATTGAGGTGAAACTAACTACTGAACTGCCCTGGAGGGAGCTGGAATAAGATACATTCATTGGAGTTAATGGTTCTTTTGTTGTGGTTGGGCTTATTGGAATAGGCAGTGGCTAAAGACAAGAAGGGAAATTCTTGCTATCCCACCAATTTTAGGCCTGACAACTAGTAGGTTTTTCTGAACTAAGAGCCAACTCAGGCTGCTGTTGAAGCGCTGTAAAGAACAAAGAGGCACATTATTAACAGATCTATACATTTTATAACTTACTTGCTGGGTAAATAATCAATTACTGAGATCTAAAGAACTTATATTTCTAAATAATAAGAAAAATAGAGCCTTTGAGCACTTACTGTTTAATACTGTTATTTTGGTGCTGATGCTGAATCTAAGCGGTATACAGTTCAAAGGTCAAGTGAAAAAAGAGATTTGGGAAATATATAGCCCTTTGGTTGAGTTCTTTTATCACTTACTAGCTTTATGACCCAAAGCAAATCAGTTAACCATATTTCCTTATCTATAAAAATAAAGATCACTCACTTACAAGGATTAAATGAGGTAATATATGTGGAAAAGCCTAACATAGAGCCCATGTCTATCAGTAAAATTTTCTCTTTTTGTTTGTAAGACACCCCCCCCCCCCACCCCGCGCCTCCATTTTTGTCCTTTATGTTACTAAGTCAGGTTTAAGAGGCCAACTGTGGTGAGTGCTTTGTAAAATAGGACAGTTTTTATAGGATTAAATCTCAAAATGTATTGCCCTTAGGAACATTTTTAATTTTATAATACAGCCTTTAAATTAGAAGCTATAAACTTGTATTTGCACACTGAGACTAGAGGGCTCAAGTCAATCTTGGGAGTTCGTATGTGTGCCATAGAGGCAGACCCAGTCTGTGACATTTCGTTCAAACCACCACCCCAGCTGGGTCTGCCACAAGTATCCCGTGTCATGTTTTACTGCTGCAAATTCCTCCTTCCCCCCAATACTTCTCTCTTCTGCCCCCGGAACTGCTGGGGGAAGTAAGCAGGACAGACAGGATAGCTGAGAGATGGCTACCTAGCTTTCCCATTCCAGGCATCTCCCTCGTTCCCTTCAGGGTTAGGTCAGTTGTAAGGAAGCGGCAGGAGGACCCCTGTCTACCTCTTTGCCGAATGCCCCCTCCTCCCACATCTACCTCTTGAGTCCTTGGTACCCTTACGTCTGCTAGTCAGTTCTTTATGTAGGTGCATGGCATTGCTTCCACAGGTGTTATCTGGTGCTGCTAGGTACCAGGACTTTCCGTCACTAACTTGGGTCTTAGAGGATGAGAGAATGGCAGAAATGTAAAAGACCTGGCTCCAGTAAGCAAAGGTCAGATGATGTTCTCAGCATCTAAAATAGAAACAATTCGGGGTGCCTGGGTGGCTCAGTCGGTTAAGCGGCCGACTTCAGCTCAGGTCATGATCTCGCGGTCTGTGAGTTCGAGCCCCGCGTCAGGCTCTGGGCTGATGGCTCAGAGCCTGGAGCCTGCTTCCGATTCTGTGTCTCCCTCTCTCTCTGACCCTCCCCCGTTCATGCTCTGTCTCTCTCTGTCTCAAAAATAAACGTTAAAAAAAAAATTAAAAAAAATAAAATAGAAACAATTCATTTCCGTGTAGAAATATTGCAGTGCCTCCTAGGTCATTTCTGTCAGGTACTTCTCTGCCAGAAATGCCCGTCCCATCTCACCTGATACTCTCTTCAGTATTCAACTATGTCTCGTCCTCCTGAAAGTCAGGTCTATCCTGACTGACCCACCTCCCCATACCCCTGCTTCTGGCAGTTGACATTCTGGTACCATTAGGATTCTGTCTCTCTTCTGCCAGACTGTTAATTCCTTGGGAGCAGAGACTTCCCTTACATATCCATCCCTCAAAATAATGACTGGCATGCAACAACAGACGCTAGGCGTATGTTTGTTGAAAGACTATAGTATTATTTTAAGTCCATTTTGTACTGACCAAGAAAAGTCTGAGGGTGAGTTGCAATTAGGTACAGCTGTAAGTAGCAGAAAAACCAAGTAACATCATGAAAGTGGTTTGTTTCCTCTCATGTGAAAGAATGCACACAGTCCACAGTTGGTATCAGGCAGGCAGCTGCCATCTTTCTGCTTCTCGGTACTCAACAGGTAGTTTCCTTTCTCTCAATTTACAGTTCAAGATGGCTACCAGAGCCCCAGACATCAGGGTCCATGATCAAGAACCAGAGAAGGGGGAAGAAAGGAAGGGCAAAAAGACGGTCTTCTCCCAACTGAATCAACTGAAGGACCTTTCCTGGAAGCTTTATTCAGCACTATCTGTTTACATGTCTGGCCATCTGAGCTGGGAAGAAGGCCGGGAACCTAGTTCTCTGTCCCACACATTGTCATCCAGAATAAAATTGGTGCTCTGACAAGAAGAAGGGGTGAAAAAAGGATACTGGGCAGACAGCTAGTATCTGTCACAGGAAGTAGTGTTTAAATGGGGAAATACCTTCTGAGTGCCAAAGTGTAAAAGAAATTTTATTAGTAAATTGTTGACATTCCATGGATCATCAGTTTGCAAACAATTAGAATACAGTAAGTACTTTTCACTGAGCACAATTTCCATGGTTCAGAAGCTATTTCAGAGTTCTACAATACTCAAGAGTTACCAGGAGGGTCTATTAATGTACTTTTAATAATAATAGCTAACACTTATTGAGCATTTAGTATGTAGCAGGCAGACTTCTAAGTGCTTTAAGTGAATTCACTCCTTTAATGATTATTCTCTTTTTTGCAATTAATGAAACTGAGGCACAGATTTGTTAAGGAACTTACCCAGGATCACACAATCAGTATCGAGGAGCTGGGGTTCAGACAAACGTTTGGCTCAAACTTAACCTGTAAACTACTTTACCCGTGGACCAGTAAGTTTCTGCTTAAATCAACTTGAGAAATCAGTTTTTACCAACCTTAGGGGAAAAAGCTGCCCTCCTAAGCATTGGATAAAATAAATGAGTAACTTCAAGAATAAATGAGGTAGTTACACATTCTGAATATGCTTAAACTCATAGATCTGTACACTTCAGGTGGGTTAAATGGGTAAACTTTGTAATATGTGAGTTATAGCTCAGTAAAGGTTTTTTTTTGTTTACTCTAAGGCTGGAATCATAGGGGGAGCCTGGGTGGTTCAGTTGGTTAAACGTCTGACTCTTGATTTTTGGCTCAGGTCTCATGATCTCATGGTTCTTGAGTTCAAGCCCCACATCAGGCTCTGTGCTGACAGTGCAGAACCTGCTTGGTATTCCCTGTCTCCCTCTCTCTCTCAAAAATAAATACATAAACTTAAAAAAAAAAAAAAAAAAGAATGGAATTACGTATCAGCCTCACCATATAAGACCTTGAATAAGTCACTGAACATGAAATTCCTCTTAGGAAATAGAGATGAAAATTTCTGATCTCATTGTTTAATTTGCAATGATAATGTATAAAAAGTATATTGTATAGTGCCTAGCACACAGAAAGGGATCAGTACAATCTACTATGGAAAATTGTAAAATCATAACCTACAATTTTATAAAGTGAAATCCTTAATCTAATTCTTAAGTCTTTTCCCTTCTGCTGTCCCTGGGACACCTGTGCAACATGAGCCCATCTGAGAGAAGACAGTTGGGCAGAGCATCTTATGATTTTGGAAAACATGAATTTGTCATATTACTTACCAACTTAAAAATCTCTGCTCCTTACATCTTTCAAGCTGTTCCAAAAAGGGACCATACTATTCATTTTGTTTTGCTTTCTAAAAGATCAGTGAGACTCCTTTAAAAGAAAGTGGGGCAATCTTTGTGCATGTTATTTCTTCTGAAGAGTGTATGCCCCTTTCCAACCATTTTCTTTGATTCACAGAAGCCTGCATCACTGATAATTCAATAATCCCTCAAATATTTATTTAGCACCTACTATGTATCAGAAACCGCTAGTTCCTGAGGATGACAGTGGCATTAGTGCTTACATTTACAATCTAATGGTCTATGACCAAATTTCTGAAACAGCGTGTAAAGTTTCTTTGAGAGGCCGCCATCACTCAACATTGTTGGAAAGTAAATAAAAACAATCAGGTACCATTTACTGAATGTCTACTATGTTGCAGACTCTTTACTAGACACTACACATTCAGATTATCTCATATTAAGAAGTTAGGTTGGGGCATAGGCCAATCCACATGCTAACCAACACCTCACTTAAACTGTCATTGGAATGAGCAGGAATTGTACAATTTCAGAGTCAGAGGACATAGTCTGCCACCATAGTCTGTTACAGGGGTTGATTTGACTGCCCTGAGTGGACACATGGCCCTGTCTCCATATTCCACATGCAACTTTCAAGAACAGATAAAAAATTTCAAATAGGGAAGGGTCATTCTTCAGTCAAGAATCCATGGATTTTTCATTCATTAAAAATGAACACTGGTTTCAAAACACAGATATAGTAGGACTGGAGGCAATTTCTAAAGGTCATCTGACTTTAGGCACAGTTATATCCAAAGCTTCCAGATGTCATGAAATATTTTGTGCAGTTCTGTGGTTGTAAATCTCAAGTAGCTGCTGTCTCAGTATGGTAGGAAAATGTAACAGAGCTTCAAGAATGACCTAATCACCTATCCGTACCTGACTTTCTGGTTGAAACTCCACTCCCTCCTCATCCAAATTCAGAAATAAGATTATTGCACTTAACAGAGGTTCTTAACAGATATGTGGACATTCTCATTTTTACTCCTTGTTAAATGGACGTCCTCCATTGGCTCCACCCAACTAAATGTGAAGCCATAGTTAACTACAGTCAGTGAGAAGCTCATAAGGTCTTCTGCAAGGATGAAAGCAGGAAGGTAGGAACAGAATGAACAGGAAGATCACCTCCTGCCAGTGCATCATATGAGAGCCCTGCTAAAAGTCCTTCCAGAAAAGCCTGAAGATACGTTGATAAAAATTTAAGCAGACCTATCATTGGGAAAGAATAGAACTCTATTACAATCAGGTACAGGTGCATCCCACTGTAAGATCGAACACGCAACTATTGGACAAGTAGTCAAATTAGAATTATTGTGAAGTATAGCTTTTTCATTTATATATTTTTTTCCATTTAACTTCATTCCTTTTAAAAAAAAAAAGTCAGATGTTACCTGAACTTTGATATTAATCTAGCTTTGGCAGAGATGTGGTGGTTTAATGGATTAGAGCATTTAGCTTTTTACCCCAGAGAGCAATATTTCTTCTTTCTCTCCATAATTAGATAATCTGCCCCTACCCATTACCAGGGCACTAAATTTCAAGTTCTCCATACACCTGAGCAGGCTGCTACATATCTGGCCATCTTAATTTTAGTCTTGATTTATTGAAGCTGAATTACATTTCTAACTTCCTGGAGCTCTGGGTGAATTTTATTGCAAAAGCAATGGGGAGAAAGTTACCATCATATATCTCTCTTGCTGGGCAGAGCTTTTAGGTACACAAGGGGCTCTGTATCCCACTGCTCCATGTCTTATATGCTGAATTTATAACACTTTGAAGCCCAGCTCTAGGGTTACATACAGGCATATCAGAGATGAGATGGGGAATTTGATTTTGCAATAATGATTACTTGTTGCTGAAGCCCACATTCCTGCAGGCTCTGCCTTTATTCCCAATACTAGTGGTGAATAAAACCAATTCCAACTGCTACCTAATCTAGCAAAACTCATCTTTCACTTACGAGAGAGGCCAAAAGAAGGTAGACGGGAAGTCAGGAGCATTTGAGATGTTGGCTAGTTTTACTATTACGTCTCAAGGATTTCTGATTCCATTATCGTGATTCCTTTAGGAATATTTTAATCTTTTAAACTTTCATTTCTTTGTGGGGAGAATGAAAGCTTTGCATCTTTTCCGGCCTGGTGAGTTAATGTGATGGCTCATTCGTGCTGTCTCTTCCACTTCAAAGAGACTGGGTCCCTAGGGCTAGCCAATTGTATTATGGATCCCGCAGATTTGGCTTGCCATTCCTGCTGAGTGTCATCTGCCCTCAGTCTTGCGGTGGGTAATTTTTGTCCTCCCTAACATCATCTGCTTGAGAAATTTGTGCCTGGCAGGCCTGTCTGTCCAAGTTAAGCTTGAAATACAGTAGCCACACAACTAATTTGACAAGGCATAGCTCTAAACAATAAAGCCACAGGCTTGCTTTGACCAAGACCACAAACTTCCAGCCATCTGATTACCAAGTCCCAAGTTTCTTTGGTGCGGTCCATGAGCTAGTCTGTTCATGTCATATAGGCTGTCCTTCCTCTACTGCCTCATTTTTCCGGAACTTCTACAACACACACACCTTATCTTAAAGTCAGTTAAGAGATTTTTAACCCTCTGGTTGGCCTCATCCACTTGGCAGTTTCTAACTGTTTTCAGCATTTGACTTGAGCCCTGTCACTTGGATAAAAGAATCTAAGAGTTGACTATCCTTGCCAGAAGTTTGGGGAATGCACGATAGACATTGCACTAAAGCAGTGGTTCTCAGACTTTAGCGTGCGTGGTAAATCACCTAGGACTTCTATACAAGTTGCTGGGTCCCAATCTGTGTTTGCGTGGTTCAAGAGGTCTGTTGTGGTTGGCCCTACCCCGAGGACCCCGGTACGACACTTGTCCAAAGATTGGGTGACAGTAGGCATAGAGCAGCCTGGTCACTCAATGATGGGTGCTTTTGTCCTTTGGCATGGCTGAGTCGAATTTTCTGAAGGTGTGGCCAGCATGGGGATGGAGCACTCTACATTCTGATCCATTGGCCCTATCACAGGAGCACGTCCCTCTCATGGTGGCTCTGCAGTAAAGCACCACATGCACTCCAAGCGATGTATCTACACCAGAAGCATCCATCCGTAGGGGCAACAAGCAGGATTCAGTACTAGACTATGGAGTGGCTGTCCCCCGGAAGATGGTGGATATCAAAGCACAGCATGCTGCTTCCACCAAATGGCCTCTCAAGCCTGGTGTGCCAGGTGCATTCCCAAAACTTCATGAGATGCAGTAATATTTACCATCTTACCTCAAAAGACCCTCTAATCTTTCCTTCTCCTTTGCTTTCAGTCGTTTCTTCCATTTTTAATTGTTTTCATCCTCCTCAAAAATAGGTTAGACAGAAGAGGATAAACAGTGATGTCAACAGAGAATGTTCCAGAGGAAAATCTTGTGAAATAGATATGATAAAAAGCAAAATAGATTTAGGAAGTCCCCCCCCCCCCACCCCCCAGCGATGCCTCTAAGGATGGGCTTATACCAAGGAATGAATTTCAGTGTTGTTCTCAATATGTATATAATTAAGTGCTCATTTTATTTCTATTTTCTAATTTTCATAAGATTCAATATGGATTTAGCAAATACTACCCCGAAGTCAGAACTTTACTCCTATTAAATTAACATTATTTCCATGATTTAGATATCTTAACTCTCATAAAGCACAATAACTGGAAAAATCCTTTTGTATTTATATGGTCTGAAACTGTCTGATATTGAGCCTCTGGAAAATGATCTTGGATCGTGTAAATATGAAGGTGGGAATACCTGCTCTTAAAAACACAGAAGTACTTAATGTATGATTCCATGCATATAATATTTTTTAAAAAGACAGAATTTTAGAAATGGAGGATATATTATAGGTTGCCAGGGATTGGGATGGGGACAGAGAGGAAGTTGGTTGTGGTTACAAAAAGGCATCATGGGCTGTCCTTATGGGTTTGAAACTGTTCACTATCTTGACTGTGATAAAATTATATAGAGCCAGAGGCGTCCGAGTGGTTCAGTTGGTTAGGCATCCGACTTCAGCTCAGGTCATGATCTCACAGTTTGTGGGTTCGAGCCCTCGTCGGGCTCTGTGCTGACAGCTCAGAGCCTGGAGCCTTCTTCAGATTCTGTGTCTCCCTCTCTCTCTGCCCCTCCCCCACTCACACTGTCTCTCTCTCTCTCTCTCTCTCTCTCTCTTTCAAAAAGAAAAACATTTTTAAAAAATTTTCAAAATTGTATAGAGCCAAATACACGCACACTCTCTGTCTCTCTCTCTCTCTCTCTCTCTGTCTCTCTGCCTCTCTCTCTCTCTCTCTCTCTCTCTCTCTCACACACACACACACACACACACACACACACACACACACACACACCATCAATATAAGAAAATGGGAAACCTGAAAGATTGGTGAATTGAATCAATGTCAATATCCTGTTTGTGATATTAACATTTGCAAACCATTACCACTGAAGGAAAACCAGGTGGAGTGTACAAGGAATCTCTCTGTATTATTTCTTACAACTGTGTGAGAATCCATAATTATCTCAAAGTTTCATTTAAGAATACAGAAAAATCTCATCAAACCAGACAGCAAGAGGTAATACCAGACCTTTGGCAGGATGATATAGGGTCCAAGCAGCCCTAATCCTAGCTGAAGTTTCCCGATGCAACAGCACTGCTAATGTGACTCTTTTCTGACTCCTTGTTATGAACCTAACCATCCCAGAGAACAACATAACTCAGTAGTAGGTAGAGCAATACAATAAAACAGCTGGAACTTGTATCTACAGATTATAAGCAACAGAATTGCAGAAAAGTAATTGTACAGTATTTTAATATTGTTCCCTCTGGTAGATTGTACCCTCACTGAGAGAAGGAAAAGGCTGAACGGTCTTGCTCACTGCTATATCTCAGCTCCTAGCACTTCACTTGGTACATAGAAAGTGCTCACTACATGCTTGTTAAATGTGTTGGAATGAAGTTTACAGCCCATCTGCCCTTTTAGAGGTCAAATGGCTTCTCTCTTCCCTCCTTCCCAATCTCCCTTCCCCACTCTCTACTCACCCATGTAAATGCATGCAGAGAGACCAAGGTTGTTTCTGCCACACGCAAGCTGGGCAGTCATTTAACCTCTCTGTCTCTCAGCATCCTCATCTGTAAGATGGTAATAATAACAGCAGTATCTGCTTCAAAGGACTGACATGAGAGTTAAATGAATTAATATGTGTAGAGCACTTACAACATTATCTGGCAAACCATGGTTGCCACGTAGGTGTCTGTTCAATTGCAACACAATTCTGACACTGATTACCAGAGTTAGCTTAGACCCCACAGGTAAAGGACACCATCCTCTACAAGACTGCCCTTACTTCAGACACCAGGCACAAGCTCCAGGTTCCCAAGCTACCCATGTTAGCTGTCTACAAATTTTGGAGGTGCCCACTCTATCCCCTCAGGTTCAGTAATTCACTAGAATGGTCCTTGGAACTCAGGAAAGTACTGTACTTAGGATTGTAGTTCTGTTGTAAGGGATACAAATCAGGACCAGCCAAAGGAATACATGCATAAGGTGAGACCTGGGAGGGTCCCAACAGGAAGCTTCTATATCCTCCGTATACCTCACCCTCTAGGCACATCAGGGGGAGATTGCCAAGTAGGAAGCTCACCAGGGCTTGTACAGGTTTTATTTGGGTTTCATTACTTAGACATGGATGCTTGAATCATTGGCCACGTGATTGAACCCCCTTGCCAGGACCCACCCCCCTCCCCCCAGAGGTCAGACTGATATTTACATGGCTCAGAGCCCCAACCCTCTAATCACACAGTGGTCTTTGAGCTCCCATCCTGAAACCATCTAAGGGCCTTTGAGAGTCACCTTGCTAGCATAAACTCAGGCCACCATGAATAACAAAGTGAATATCTAAAGTGAGATATTCCAAAGATTTAGAGGTTATCTCCAAGGAACCAGGAACAGAGATCAGCCAAATCCTTTACTATACACCATAAATAAAGTTTACTGAGTTGAAGAGGTGGAGGGGTAAGGAAGGGAGCGCTCAAAGGGAAGAAGCAGAAATATTCCTGGCACAGCCATGGCACAGTAGAAAGACCCCCTAGCTGACTGGGCTTCGCTGTATTGTAATGCACCAGCCTGGTCATCTAGGCTGATGGTCATGGACCATCTGTCCATGGTTCCGCTCTTTGGTAGCTGTGATGTCATCCTGTGGGAGTACCCGGATCATTGTAAGCCATCTTAAATCCTGTCGATGACAGGGAGGGCATAATTGAAACACACAATTTAATGGATTTATTTATTTACCTACTGTTTCTCAAAATTGTATTATTTCTCACAGAATTCATTATTTCTCACAATACAGATCAGGCAGCTTTCTGGCTTCATGTGGTGGTATCAGTTTCACTGCAGATGGTGCAACTGCATTCAAAAGGCTGATGGTCGGGATGAAGGAACCAAGAATGGCTCCCTCATATTTCTGCGGCCTGGTGCTGACTGCTTGGTGCCTTAGTTCTCACTCACACAGCCTCTCTTTACATGTGCTGTCTCAGTTCTCAGGGCAGGAGACCCTGGACTTGCTGACAAGAGAGCAAAAGTAGAAACCACCAGGTGTCTCAAGGGCCTAAACCGGCACAGCATTTTTTTTCCCACCATGTTCTATTCGTCAAAGCAAGTCAAAGAGCCAGTCCAGATTCAAGGGGATAGGAAACAAACTCCAGGTCTTGAGGGGAAGAGAGAAGCATGTTGCATGTATACACAGGGAGGGAAGGAATCACTGCAGTCATCTTTGGAGGCTCTCTACCGTATCCTCTGAACCTCAGTTTACTCATCAAAATGGGTATTTTAATAGCTACCTCAACTAGATTCATGAAAAGATTAAGAGACATGGGGAAGATGGTATGTGATAACATTTTATAAATTGTAAAGTCCTAAAAAAGTACAAGATATTTTAGTGGTGGGTGATACAGGTGGATTGTAAGAATGAGAAGAGATTATACCAGGCTTTAAAAGGAGATAAGAAGGTTGTTGTAATCATAATAACATTTATTGAGCATTTGGTTTGTGCCAGGCATTGTACTAAGTGCTTTATAGGTATTATCTTTTTTAATCATCACAACCTCATAAATGGATATTTTATTGCCATTTGACAGGGAAGGAACTGCAGGCAAATGGCAGAGCCAGAGCTTCAACCCAATTCGGTCTGGTTCTAAAGTCTTAACTACTGCACCTAGAATTCTTCTATCACTTAAATCATAATCAATCGGCAGTTGGGTAAGGGGAGGTAGGAGCTACCCCGGAACTACTGAAACAGAACTTTTGAATATGGAACCCAGGATCTGCATATGTAACAGCCACATTAATGTGGAAGAAGCATTAACCTTCCATAGTGAGCCTTTTCAGATTTTTCAGTAATTCAAAGACACTAAATGTTCCTTTATTTTCTTGAGAAAGAGAGTAAGAGGGAAATTGGAGGAGGAGCAGAGAGAGAGACAGAATCAGAAGCAGGCTCCAGGCTCTGAGCTGTCAGCACAGAGCCCAAAGGGAGGCTCGAACCTGTGAACTGCAAGGTCATGACCTGAGCCGAAGTTGCATGCTTAACCAATTGAGCCACCCAGGAGCCCCAGTTATTCAAAGACACGAGAAGACAAGCTATGAGAGGAAATTTGGGTTTGCAGGTACAGAAGAAAACTTGAGTAAGAAAAGTACCTAGAAGGGGGGAGAACAGTGAAGGGCTTTAAAAATAATTATATTTTCTAGAGGTTGATGCTAAAGCTAGGGAAATGAAAGTGAGACTAGAAAGGTTACAAACCAGAGGCAACAACTTGGAATTAACCAGCTGTACATTTCATGTATTAATCCATCTATTTTATGTCTCTGCCTTTGGGCTTGTTGTTTCCTCTGCTAGAAAACCACAAGTTCCATCTTCTTCTCACATACCCTGATTGACATTTCTTCATTTCAGGTCTGAGGACAAATAGGTTGCCTCCTCTGGGAAGTCTCTCCTGGCCACCTCCCACCCCCCGGGGTGTCCCACATGTGCTGCACCTTCCTCCATGCTATTATTTGTAGGATTTACACTTTAAATGTTGGTTTATGTTTCTTCAGCACTCGACTGCAAGACCCTTGACAGTAAGGACTGTACAGAAAGTGGGGGGGCTGGGGAACAAGTGAAAGCATAGAGATGATTCCTAGAACCACTGGATGAACACAGGAGGTGAAGGAGCCATTGCAAAGTGCACATTGTCTGCACAAAGACTTGTTGAGGCTTCAAGGTGAACTTTATGGAGTTTAACAAAGAGCAGCAATTAGATATATGCATCCCCAAAGCTGACACTTCATGAACACAATTCAAAGCAGCCCAGCAAATCTTTCTCTTTCATAATTACATGTATTTCCTCTTAGACCATATAATACACAACCGGTTGATATTTCACAAACGCAAATGCCAAGAACAAATTTGTTTTTTCTTCACAGCGGCACGGATGAGGCTAAGTGATTAGACTTAGACTCAAGTTACTTAACCTTTAACCCTATTTCTTCATTTGTTATAAAGAAATGATAAAATCGTTTCCCTGAGTTGCTAACATGACCAAACGCGGCAACGCACGTCAAAATGCTTTATAAAATATTGGTGGCAGGTATAACAGAGATAATATACTTCTACTACTACTAATATTGATATTATTCTGCGGCTGTATCTTCTCTCTTTCAATCTCCCTAATCCAGAATAAATTCCAGCCAGTTTAAGGTGCAATAACAGACGTTCACTCTAATTTTCAGGCAAATTCCAATTCCGCCAGCATCTGCCCTAACCCAGCATGGCGGCATCGGCTTCTTCAAGTTTACAACTCTGGCTACCCAAACACAACTTGTTGCCCGCCGAGTGGACTCAGCTTCCCGTATGCCCTTTGATGACGCTTCAAGCCTGCGCCCGGAAGGCGGGCAGTTCAGGTCTGCGCAGGCGCAACGCGGAGGCGGGTGGGCGGAGCAGGTCGCGATGAGTGGCGGAGGGACGGAGACGCCTGTGGGTTGTGAGGCCTCCCCGGGCGGCGGCGACAAGAAAAAGGACTCGCTGGGGACCGCGGGCTCTCCAGCGCACCTCATTATCAAGGGTACGGAGTAGTGGGGCTGTCGCTCTGGTGGATCCCGGCGCTGCTCCACCTCCGGGGCGGCGCCCTCTGACCCGGGCCGCTCCCTGGGGCACCCCCCGGCTGCAGGGCGGCCTCGCGTTCGTGGGAGGTAGGGGGAGTCGTGGCCGGAGTCCGCATGGTTCCCCACGCCAGGTGCCTTCCAATAACAACCAGCCAACTCAGCCCCTGTTACTACTTCGAAAAACCCGCGGACGTGAGTCTTGAGGCCCGCCCCCTCTCCCCTTTCCCAAGCCCCGGACCTTTGGGCGCAGAACTTCTTTGGACGCCGCCTCTTGATGGTGCTGTAACGCGTAGATACAGCATCGGGCTTAGGGGTCGAGAAGGGTCTGCTCCCTCAGTCAGGTCGTTTAGGAGTTGGGTGACTTTGGTTCGGCCGCTTTACCTACTCTGCCCCTGTGTGCCCCTGGGTCATGCAAGGAGTAAATGAGATATACGAAAGCATCTTAAAACATGAAAGCGCCATATACAGCTACAGATGTCCATTTGGTTTGTCGGCTTTACGCTGGGAGAGGGTTACAACCTGGATTCTCACAGAACTTGAGTAGGTTTGATTCCCAAAGCTCACAACAACCCTGTTTTCCCGTAGCAGGATCTTTGCCGGTTAAATACTGCACTTTCTCATCCTCGTCCTTTCTTAACCCTGTGCTGGTCCTGTCTGTCCCAACATCTTGCAGCGTTGAACACCCCCACTCCCCCCGTAGGATTCCGGAGTCCTTCAGCACCACCCAGGGAACGACATCCTTCGGTTGCTGCTTATTTTAACCTTATCTGTCAAGATTGTAGACAGCCCCCAGCACGGCTGGCTGTGGCTATTTGTAGACTTCATGTTGTCTCTTAAGTCTAATTAGGAGTGTTGAGAGTGGTGCGTGGGTGTTAGGGCTAAATTATAAATGTTTTTATGTGCGATCTAAGTGAACTGCTACTTAAAAATGTTTTAAATTGCGGTGAAATACATATAAAGTTTATCTGAACCATTTTTAAATGGACAGTGTTGTGCCATTAGTACATCCCTATTGTTGTGCATCCATCACCACCGTCCATCTCCATAACTTTTCATCCTCCCGAACTGAAACTCATTGTAGGGATGAAACACTGACTCCCCATCTGACCCTTTCCTCCAATCCCTAGCAACCACCATTCTACTTTCTGCCTCTGTGTGACTGCTTTAGATAATTCATATACATGAAATCTTACAGTGTTTGCTCTTTTGTGACTGGCTTATCTCACTTTGAATAATGTCCTCAACGTGTCCTTTATCCACTTTGTAGTCTGTGATGGAATTTCCTTCCCTTTAAAAGCTGAATAATATTCCATTGTATGTCTATACCACATTTTCTGTATCCATTCGTCTGTGGATGGACCCTTGGGTTACTTCCACCTTTTGATTTTTGTGAATATTGCTGTGAACATAGGTATGCAAGTAACTGTTTGAGCCCTTGCTTTCAGTTCTTTCGAGTATATGCCCAGAACTGGAATTGCTGGACCAAATGATAATTCTATTTTTAATTTTTTGAGCAATCACCATACTGTCTTCCATAGCGACTGCACTATTTACAGTCTCACGGGGCACAAGGGTTCCAGTTTCTCCACATCCTCACCAACACTTGTTATTTTCTGTTCTTTGGTAGTGGCCCTCCTAATGGGTATGAAGTAGTGTCTTGTAGTTTTGATTTTCATTTTCCTAATGATTAGTGATGTTGAGCATCTTTTTATGTGCTTATTGGCCATTTGTATGTGTTCTTTGGAGAAATGTCTGTTGAAGTCCTGTACCCGTTTTTTGATCAAGTTTTTGTTGTTGAGGTAGAAATTCTCTGTATAGTCTGGATATTAACCCCTTTTCTCATGGATGATTTGCATATATTTTCTCCCATTCCATGGGTTGTCTTTTTCATTGTTGATTTTATCCCTTCATACACAGTTTTGTTTTGTTTCTTTCATGTGTTACTTTAAAAAAAAAAAAAAGATTATTCAGGGTAGATTTTTTCAAGTTAATCGAAAAGTGAGTTTTAATTAAAAATATGTCTAGAATTTTCTTGGCTTTTTTATGGAACCATTCACTCTTCATTCTGAAAGTCTATTTTTAGTTCATCCTTACTTGAAGACCATTGGTTCTGAACAGATCATTGTTGAATTTTATTGCGAGAATTAGTGAAAAGGAAATAAATAAATGATTTCACTGCTTATGCCCTGGGTCTGTAAGGGTTTGTGGCCCAAGGGTTTGTGGCCCATGGGTGGGGGTTAGGAGGTAAAGAGTGGGAAATAGGAAGGGCTTCCTGAACTTTTTTTTACTGAAGAGTAAAGTGTTAGCAATTAAGAAAAGAGGGCAAGGGTATTTTGGACTTAGTTTGCAACAGCCTGAGCAAAGGTGTGGAGGGCTCAAACAGCATGGCCATGTTTGGGAAATTACATATATTGCTACAAAGTGACTCTCAGAGAGGTGGAGTTTGGTGGAAATCAGACAGTAGAGGACTTCTTGCCTTAGATTGGACTTTTTCTTAAATTAGGAAACTAACCAGCAAGTATGAGAATCATGTGGTTAGATTTGTATTTTTTTTAATTTTTTAAAAATGTTTTATTTATTTTTGAGAGACAGAGTGTGAGTGGGGGAGGGGCAGAGAGGGAGAATCAGAAGCAAGCTGCAGGCTTTGAGCTGTCAGCACAGAACCCAGCATGGGGCTCAGACCCATGAACTGCAAGATCATGACCTGAGCTGAAGTTGGACACTTAATCGACTGAGCCACCCAGGCACCCCAGATTTGTATTTTAAATAAAGCACTCAGGCAGATAACAGTGGATCCTCATCTTGTGGATTAGGTATTTGTGAATTTGCCTAATTGCTAAAATGAATTTGTAACTTCAATATCAATATTGATGATGCTTTCATGGTCATTCCCACATGCACAGAAGAGAGAAAAATTTGAGTTTTTCTACATGCACATTTGTAGTTGAGGCTGAACAAGGCAACCCTTTGCTTTTTGTTTTACCTCTCATACCGTAAATGGGTCCTTTTTGCTTTTTATTTAGTATATTTTTCACATTTTTGTGCTTTTGTTGCTGATTTTGCTTTTTCAAGTGATCCCCAATGTGTAGTGCTGAGTTTTCCCTAAGTACACACATATTCTGTTGTGTACCTTACAGAGAAAACACTGTAGAAGACAAGTTTCTTTCAGGTATGAATTACAGTGCTGTTTGCTGTGAGACAAATGTGAATTAGTCAACAGTCCACAATAAGGAAGGAGATTCACCAATTTGTGCGTTCGGCCATTCCAGAAAGTGCCAAAGCAACATTCATAGTGTGTGATGAAGTGATGGGAAAGCAGCTAAATTTGTACATTCTTGAGATGATTGACCGAGCATAGTGGACAGCATTGTCGTAAAGCTGAAAGCCACAGAAATTTATGGTCAGTTGTGTAAGGTCAGGAAAACGTTCAACTCTTCTGTCTAGTGCTAGCCATACTTTCAAAGGTGGTACAGGATGAAAGTGTTCAGCTTGCAGGTGAAGTAGGTTATGCAGGTCAAGGGGCTGTGGGAGAACTTTAAGAATACCTGGTAAGTGTTATACACAGAAAAGGATTCTATTGGAAGAGCAGATGGTAAACACTAAGAGTTGGGGCGCCCAGGTGGCTCATTCGGTTGAGCATCCGACTTCAGCTCAGGTCATGATCTTGAGGTTCGTGGGTTCGAGCCCTGTGTTGAGCTCTGTGCTGACAGCTCGGAGCCTGGAGCCTGCTTCCGATTCTGTGTCTCCTTCTCTCTCTGCCCCTCCCCCTCTTGTGCTCTGTCTCTATCAAAAATAAATAAAATATTTTTAAAAAACTTAAACGCTGAGAGTGGCATGTTTCACAAGGATGTTGGAAAACAAACCTGTGTGACACAAGTGGCATTTTGGTTTGACAAAAAAATGTGACCAGAAGCTTGCAGGAACCCAACTTTGTATTTCCTGGAGGACCAGTAGTTCAACGCTTGCTAGTTTAGTGTTGGAGGCAACTGTGTAAACATTGCTACTGGGAATGACAAGAACTGACTCTGTGTGGAGTGGGTTATAGAGAAAAGTGACTAGTTAGTTCAAATAGTCCTAGTGAGACAAGCAGGGATGAAAAAGAGGGAGTGGTTTTGAGACCTGATAAGGAAGAAGAGCATCTTTTTGGTGATGCCGTGGGAGTTATCAGAAACAATTGCAGTAAATTGTTCCTTATGATATTACAATAAAGGCCTGGAAATTCAGGGCCAGAGGAGAAACTTCTTCTGTTAGATAATGAGAGCTCTACAATTGACCATATTTCTCCATGTTCCATAGCCACATGGCATATTGATCTTCCATTAAAGTGCTTATTTTTCTCTGTCTTTTGTGTGAAGGGGTATTTGTCCAACACTCATATTAGAGGGTGAACTTTTGGAGGATGAAAGATTATTTTACCTTATATATCAAACAACAAAAGAATGCTTTGCAGGGTTAGGGTTGAACTTACGCGAAACTCTGTAGCTTACATTTACATGATCAGACTTAGAGAATTTGTCCTTGGGACTCCTGAATTATTATTATATGCTTGCTTTGTTGTTGTAATGTTACAACAAAAATATTTAGTGGCTTAATTTCTGTAGTAACATGTATGTTCTCTGCAAGTCTTTACTATCTTAAATTTTGGGGTACAGTTTTGGAAGTGATCACTATCCATTTCTAAACAGAATTGAATTCTCTCTCCAAAGGCCACCTAAATTCTATCAGGCTGCAGAAGATCTCCCCAAATCAACAAAGCCTAATAGCTTCTCATCATATAGAAAAATACATGTTAACCCGCATATCCTCTGTGGGTGATACAAATAATGTTGTCTCTGAGATACTAATTGGAGGAGAGAGATAATTTCCGGACAATATAGTAAGTAGTAGGATAGAAGTAATTGCCCCGGGTGCTTTGGGAGGCATAAAATAGGGGCACTCCTTGAAACCTTGGAGGAAGCTGAATAGAACAAACGAAAATTTCAAGGAAGTGTGATGTCAGCGGTTTGGAAGGAAGAGCAGGGATTCAGGAAGGTTCCCGGTGGTGACGAGAGCACGAGCTGTGACAAGGATGCATGAGATAGCGCAGTGTGTTTGGAAAACCGCCAGTCGTTCAGAGTTGTCAGCATGGGGGGAGATGAGGCTGGAACCAGGCATATGGAGGACCCTGTGTGGCTACTACAAGGCGTGAACTTCAGCCTGTTAGACAGTTGTGTTTCAAAGACACTGGTGTTTGTTGAAATGTGAACAGTATTATTTGCCACATAGGTTCTCTTAATCAAATAAGGTCCATGAATTTCTGCATAGTGCAACCCTCGCTTGGGCATTAATAATTCATATGAGTAACTATCGGCTCCCAGAAGATCTGAGGTAAAGGAACTTGTCTAACTTGATTTTATCTAGTGTTTCCCAAATTTAACTAAGCATAGATCTTTTTCCTTTCTCTTTTTCTTTTTTTCAAAATGAACTCCTGTTACCTTCTTATAGAAGTGTTCTGGGTAATGAGTCATTGAAGGACTTAAGCAAAAGTTACGTATCTGTTTACGTTTTTTTATTTAGCATACTTCCTAAGATGTATCCTAATAAACTCCTTAAATAGAGTAATGAAATTTGCCCCATTGCATGTCTGCAAAAATAAAAGATTCGAGGAACAGGTTATACCAGTAAATGAACATGAATGATGCATGTTACTTATTTGGAGACTTAATTTCCTCTAGGAGTTTTGAGGTTTACCCCTTGCACAATATAATTGTTACAAAGTAGAATGAATAGAATGACTTACCAAAAACAGTTAAAATTTGGAACTGTTTCCTTTAATTTTTTCAGACTTGTCAAAAAGTATAGAGACCTGTAAGGAACACTCTACCCATCTTAATAAACACCCAAAGCCCACTGGGTACCTTGCTCTAATTGTGTTGTCCTCTCTCCTCTCTAAAGGTAGCTACTGTTTTGGATTTGCTGTTTACCGTTCTCATGCATTTCTTTCTACTTTTATTGCTTCTGTATGTGTCCCCAAATTAAGTGTCTTTTATATGTTGTTTAAGTTTAGATAAATACCTTTATTCTGCTGAAACCGGCTTTTCTGTTAAGCATTATATTTATGGGATTTATCCATGTTAATAAATGTAACTTTAATGTATTGGGGTTATTTTCTAGTTTATTTTGAGAGAGCGTGAACGGGAAAGGGGCAGAGAGGGAGAAAGAGAGAATCCCATGCAGGTTCTGTGCTGACACGCGGCTCTATCTCACAGATTGTAAGATCATGACCTGAGCTGAAGTTAAGAGTTGGATGCTTACCCGACTGAACCAGCCAGGCACCCCAGTGTATTCATTTTTATTTGCTGATTTATAGTATTCCATTGTTTGAGTATGTTTAGGTTGTTTGCTTTTTTTCTTCTTTTGACATTATACTCATATTGTAGTAAACATTTATAAATTTCTTTCATTTGTGCAAGAGATTTTCCAGGGCACATACATAGGCATGGAACTGCTAGGAGTGCAGATCCTAAGCTGTATTAGATATTGCCAGATTGCTCTCAGAAGTACTTGTACCTATTTACTGGCGATGGATATGATTTCTTCTAAATCCAGTCTAAACTAGATTTTAACCTACATGTATTTGTGGGAATTGGGAAGAGTGAATCACGCTAGAGATTGTGCCCCCCAGTGTGGATTAACTTTGAATTTCATTTTGTCTTTATAGACCTTGGAGAAATTCATTCAAGGCTTTTAGATCACAGACCAGTTATTCAAGGTGAAACCCGTTATTTTGTGAAAGAATTTGAAGTGAGTATTTAAACCTTACTTTGTAAAAATGCTGCCCTAGTTGTTAGTGTGTTAATATACAGAAGGGGAACTCTGTGGTTTTAAAATCTCTGATTTCCATTCATGTGTTCGTAACATAGACAAAGTAGAGCTCATTAGGAGGCATTGCCATTCATGGAAGGAGCGGAAGGAGGAGAAGGAGCAGGGGTTTGGGCTCAAGTTTCGGTGCCTGCTCTGGGGTATTTCATGTCTGTTCTCAGCTTTTTTCATCCGTAACATGAGATACAGTGAAAAAAAGATTTTAAAGACTGATGGGTGTAGGTCTTCCAGATCCATTTTCTATTTTTTTTTTCCTCAGTTGGAGCATCAGCACCCACCCAGAGCACTCGGGTTAAAGCATGAGACTCATCCTTGGTTGTTCCGACCCAGTTAGGACCCACATTCAGTGACCGTTTCTTTTGGATGTTACTCATAAATCTCCATCCCTTCTGATTTGTGTGCCTGCTTCATCAGCCCAGTCAAAGCCAGTGTTTCCCATGCCGCCAGAGTGCTCAGACATTATTTCACTTTTTAAAACCCTTTGATGGTATTTGCTATGCACAGGATGAAGTCCACGCATCCTTGACCTGGCCCCTGCCTTGCTGGCTTTGCCATCTGCCAGCCGACCTTTCATGCTGCGCTCCAGTGATACTGATGTGCCAGCCTGCCATCCTGTTTCATAGTACTGTTGTTTTACACGTGTATAATTGGTTCATTGTGCATTAAGCAGCAACATGCCAAGCTACTGTCAGATAGATGGTAAATGGTGTTGCACAAAAAATTTCATGGTTCTGTGTAAGTTGGGGTTCTATTTCCAAATAAGACTCCAAGCAGGGAGTCTAAACCTACCAAAAGGAGAGAACCTTTTCATAAATCCTTTAAAACTTCAGAAAGCCTGTGGTACAGAGCGCTCGAGATAGAGGGACAGAGCTGCAACATCAGATATCATTTCTAGGTTCAATAGACTCATACTCAAAATCTGCATAATACCTACCTCACAGCGTTGTTGGAAAGATTAAAGGTATGCACGTTCACACAATGAGTGCATCTCTGTGTGTGTATCTTAGAATGTTATCTGGTACCTAGGAAGAAATAACTGTTAGCTATTTCATCATCATTACTGTCGTGGTGGGATACACATAATCTGGGACACACAGAATATTATCCAGAGATGATTCCCTTTTATGCTATTTGAAGATTATTGCCAGTTCCTTAGAATAAAGTCTGAGCATCACATGGCTGGGTTCTCTGCTCACACTCTCTCAAGGTTAAAATCAAGATGTTGGCCAGACATTGTTCTTATTTGGAGCTCAGAGTCCTCTTCCTAATTGACATGATTGTACCAAAACTCAGTTCTTTGCCCTGATACAGTGAAGTGCCCATTTCCTTATTTGCTGCCAGCCAGGGGCCCCTCTGAACTCCTAGAGACCACTAACGTTCCTTGGTACGTGGCTCCTTCCATCTGCAAAGCCACAAATCAGTCTCGCTCATGTGGAGTCTCTCCCTCTCATGCTTGCCAGGAAGAGCCTAGACTCTGTAAAGGACTCACCTGATTAAGTCAGGCCCACTGAACATAATCTCCCTTTCTTAAAGTCAGCTTATTTGGGACCTTAATAAATCTGTAGAGTATAGATACAGTGGCACCTAGATTAGGGTTTGATAGAATAACTAAGAGAAGGTGTGTGTACGCTGGGGGGGGGGGGGGGGGTCTTGAGGGCCATCTTAGAATTCTGTCTACCATAAGCTCTTATAACTACCTGACATTTTTCTTGTTATTTATTTGTTCATTGCCTGTCTTCTTTCATTAGAATAGAGGTACCATAAGAGTCAGGACTCCTGATTGTTTAAAAATGCCTTATTCTCATTATATTAAAAATGCCTAAACCAATGTCTGATGCACTGTGAGTGCTTAATATGATTCAAAAGAAAAACAGCAGAGCCTTGACAAAAACTTGAGTTTCCTAATGTCTAGTGATGTCATAAGTCATCTTTTTCATAAGTTATCTTTTTTTCTTTTTGCTAGTCTGATTAATTTGAAATACTGAATAGTTTTTAAAATATAACTTTAGAGATCTACTTGGTATTAAACATAGAATTTTGGACTTAAGATGGATTTTCTGATCCACCCCCCCCAACCCACTTCATAGAAACTGAGCCCAGAGATGGAAAGCAACATTGAAAAGTTGCACATTGCTAATTAATGGCTGAGTTATCCCTAGAAAATTTATCATTATACCTATATCAGCATTCTTTTTTTTTTTTTAATTTTTTTTAATGTTTGTTTATTTTTGAGAGAGAGAGAGAGACAGAGCGTCAGTGGGGGGAGGGGCAGAGAGAGAGAGAGGGAGACACAGAATCCGAAGCAGGCTCCAGGCTGTGAGCTGTCAGCACAGAGCCTGATGCGGGCTTCAAATTCACAAGCTGTGAGCCCATGACCTGAGCTGAAGTCGGACACTTAACCGACTGAGCCACCCAGGTGCCCCTATATCAGCATTCTTTGAATAATGTAGATGGTTTTTGTGAAAAGGCTATCTATACAAGTGAAACTGAATGTTGAATTCAAAATGAAAAAAGTTTTACATTTACGCCGTTAAGAGCTCACTTCCTGTTGAAGCCAATGCCTCTTCTAACTGGGATAGAAGATAGTTGCCAAGGGAAGATGGGCATGTGTCTCAGAGGAGAGAGATTACCTGCATTCCGCATCGTGAGCCCTTCCAAGGTCTCTTTGGAAAGGAGGCTGTGTTGAGGAATGAAAAGAACATGGGCCTTGGAGCTTGACATCTTTGGATTCAAATCCCGCCCCCGTCTTACTAGCTATGATTACTTGCTTTACTGAGTCTTAAGTTTCCCACTTAAAAATGGGAAGAGCAATATATACTGTGCAGTTTTTGTGAAGATTAAATGATAAGTTATTTTTAAATCCCTGATACATAGGTGTTAGACAAATGTTGGTAACTGTTGTTATTAAGAAAAAGATGGTAGCAAATACAGTCAAAAATTTTTTTAACTCAGAATTTACAATAATTTGAGCTTGAGTTCAATTTTTAATGATTTTAGGGAAAATAGAGTTTTGCTAAGCAGGTGGCAGAACTGTTATCTTAGAAAAATGTTTGTTTACTAGGGACACCTGGATGGCTGAGTCATTTAAGCATCCAACTCCTGATTTTGGCTCAGGTCATCATCTCCTCATTTGTGAGTTCAAGCCCTGTGTTGGGCTCTGTGCTGTCAGTGCAGAATCCTGCTTGGGATTCTCTCTCCCTCTCTCTGCCCCTATCTCTCTCTCTCTCTCTCAAAATAAATAAAACTTAGAAAAACAAAAGATGTTTGCTAGAGAATAAAATTATCACATCGGGTATGATAGAAACAAGCTTGTTTTGCAAGTGTCTCGAGCACTTACTTTGTGTGAGACATAACATAGAAACCAGTGCTGCTCTGATAAAGAGGACGGACACAGACGCACCCTTCATGAAGCAAGATATTCTCATATTGTCATTGAAGACTGGCCTCTGAAGGGCTCAAAAATATCTTGTCAGCTAAGTTTAACTTGTTACCTTCAACTAAATGTAATATAATTCCTTTTCTTGATAGATACTTGATCCAGGATTTTACACGATAACCTCCCCGGTTGGTCTTCCTGAGGGTTTGGAATAGCATAGAAACTTCCCTGTATTTTCTGTGTATTGTATTCTGACATTTCTCCTCAAATTAGAAGAAAGCTGAAAGCATTTTAGAGGCTTTGGATTTGAATATATATCTGCATTATTTACAGTTCCTTTTCTATCTTGGTCCAAATAGTAGCATCCACTAATTCACCTCAGATGGCATGGTTGGGCAGAGAGGAGTGGCAGAGCAGTGTTACCAGTACACCCGAGAACTTTCATCTCTCTTGCATTTAAACGTAGTTCACCTTAAGAAAATCTGACTAGTATGTAAAACTACAGATGTTTATAGTTTTTATATTTCAGAAAGTTAATGCACGGGCCAACAATCATCTTTTTCTATATAAAATTTTATTTCTAAAGGAGGGGAATAAGTGCCACATGGTGGCAGCATTACTTAAAGTATTGAAGTTCTGTTATATTTAAGCTCTCTTTTTGTGTTTGTTAGTATTTCTGGACAGTTGACTGACTGTCTTTCTCCTGACTTTATGCAGATCTTTTATATCCGTGATTCTACTGAACAGAGATCCCTGTAGGGCCTTTTCCATGAGCATCAACTTGGTAGTGTGAGTGGGGAGAGGCATTGTCTGCCGTACCGTTATCTTTCTAGCCCCAGAGGGTATGTTGTGGCCTCTCATGTGGAACAGAGGAAAGACCCACATTAGTGAGAATTTCTGATGTGTTTTGGGGATATATGGTCCTGTACAAGTTCTTTATTTCTTTTTTTTTTTTTTTTTAGTTTCATAAATCTTTTTAATGGAAAAACATTTTTTATTGATTATAGTTGGCACACAATGTTATATTAGTTTCAGCTATAGAATGTAGTAATTCAGCAAATCTATCCATTATGCTGTGTGCCCCACAAATGTTGCTACCATCTGTCACCACACAAAGCTGTTACAGTACCATTGACTATACTCCCTGTGCTATGCCTTGTATCCCCAAGACCTATTAATTTTGTAACTGGAAGCTCATGACTCCCACTGTCCACCCATTTTGCCCATCCCCCCGATACCTCTCCTCTGATTGCTTATTTCATTTTTAGCAAATTTTATTCCTTCAGTGCTTTATAGAACAGTTGTTGATTACCTACGTGTATCAGTAAGGAATATGTTTAGGTACTAGTAACAAACACCTGAAAAATAGTGTCTTTAACAAGTATTTATATTTCTCTCACAATACCTGGAGCCTAGGGCTCTATGATGTCAGCTTTTTCTTCTAACTTTGCCTTCTACCTCCCTGCAGTGTTGCTCTTACCCTTATGCTTATAAGGTGGCTCTGGGAACTCCAACCATGATATCTGCATTTCATGTAGCAAAAAGGAAGGCAGATGGGGACGAGAAGCAGTCTGTGTACAGGCACATATAACACCTCAAATAATACTTGGAGACTGATAGGAAGAAAGAGGAGGAGAATGGATCCAGAACTGTCTGTCACAGTAGGTATATAAAAATAAATAAGAAACAGTCTATCTCCAGAAGTTGACAGTCTAGGGAGAAGACCTATAAACAGTGAATTTTCATGGTGGAATTATTATGATAAAATAAGCACAAAGCACTTGAGATCTCAGGAGGAAACAACTCCAGAAACAACTCCCCACAGAGCTGGGAGGAAAGTTTTCATAGAAGGGGTGGTGTTTGAGCTGAGAAAGGAAAATAGATGTTAGCAAGTAGAAAAAAAAAATGGAGGAAATGATGATTATAATTAGAGGCTAAAAAACAAAGGTATTCAAATAAGTACAGTATTTGCAGGAGTCAGGAGGGATTGTGTCGATGAATTTGAACGTGGATTGAATTCATGAAGAGAAAATCCTTCAAAAGGCAAACAGGTCAAGCTAGAATTTCATTTGATGTCCTAATCTCTCATTTTTGGTTAATAGATTATTGGAGTAACTGGCAGATTATTAAATATCAGGGTAAAGCATGTCCCATATAGCATATAATAAACATATGTATATACAATATGGTTTTAAATCTTGTTGGACTGACCAGTTTAGTGATTGAAAGAAAATTTTAAATTCTTATATTGGTCTCCCATTTCCCTTCTAACACTATCAAATTACATCTTAAATGTAAAGGTTATAGTAACTGTACTAATATTATTAATAATTGCTAGCACTTTTGAGCACATACTTAACCAGGCACTGTTTTAAGAACATTACATGAGCACTTGCTATTCATTTCAACTTAGAAATTAACTGTGTGATTTTATGGAGTGTTACACATCAGAAGCCAAGCTTCATTAGTGCTGATCTTTGATATTTATGCACCAGAATATATGTGAATATATATGCAGTTAAATAGATGTTAAATAGTCTTCCTTTTGTAATGAGTGTCAACAGTACACCTTGGTCAAAAATACCAGCATAAAAACAGGCACGTACCAGAGGGTAAGTTCAAGGGCGAGACTGTTTTCTAATTTCTAACATCTTTTCTAACACTATCATTGGGCCTATATGTTGTTTAAATGAACGAGGCTATAAACTCCCTTTCTACAACGTGAGACTCCCAATTTGCCTGCTAGAAGAAATAACCCTTTAAATAAGTGGTTCTTTTTTATCTTTATTTTTATGAAAGTATAATTGACACAACACGTTACATTCGTTTCAGGTGTACAAATTAGTAATTCAGCAAGTCGGTGTTATGCTGTACTCACCATAAGTGTAGCTACCATCTGTTACCATGTGATGCTATTAACAGTACCATTGACTGTATTCCCTCTGCTGAGCCTTCTGTCCTTGAGACTTCTTCCATAAGTAGAAGCCTGTACTTGTCCTCCGCTTTCATTTCATTTTGCCCATCCTCCCACCTCCCTCCCTTCTGGCAACCATTTCTTTGTTTTCTTTATTTATGGGTCTGTTTCTGCTTCTTGTTTGTTTTGTTGTTGAGATTCCACATATAAGTGAAATCACATGGTATTTGTCCTTTTCCATCTAACTTATTTCACTTAATGTAGTAAGTGCTAGGTCCATTCATGTCATTGCAAATGCCAAGATCTCATTCTTTTTTATGAGTGAGTAATATTCCAGTGCGTGCGCACATGTGTGTGTGTGTGTGTACACACATACACACACACACACACATACATATCCCACATCTTCTGTATCCATTCATCTATTGGTGGACACTTGGGTTGCTTCCATAGCTTAGCTATTGGAAATAATGGTGTAGTATAGGGGTGTGTGTTTTCATTTTCTTTTAATTTTTTTTTAATGCTTATTTATTATTGAGAGAGAGAGATAGAGCGTGAGCAGGGGAGGGGCAGAGAGAGAAGGAGACACAGAATCCGAAGCAGGCTCCAGGCTCTGAGCCATCAGCACAGAGCCCAAAGCAGGTCTCAAATTCACGAGCTGTGAGATCATGACCTGAGCCAAAGTCAGATGCTTAACCGACTGAGCTGCATAGGCACCCTGTGTGTTTTCATTTTCTTTGGGTAATACCCAGTAGTGGAATTACTGAATTGAATGGTATTTCTAGTTTTAGTTTCTTGAGGAACCTCCATACTGTTTTCCACACTGTTTGTACCAGTTTACATTCCCACCAACAGTACATAAGGGTTCCTTGTTCTCCACATCCTTGCCAGCACTTGGTGTTTCTTATCTTCTTGATTCTAGCTATTCTGACAAGTGTGAGGTTTTGATTTGCATTTCCCTGATCATTAGTGATGTTGAGCATCTTTTCATGTGTCTGTTGGCTGTGCATATATCTTAAAAAGAAGTTGGTTTAGGTCCTCTGCCCATTTTTTAATTGGTTTATTTGTTATTTGGTGTTGAATTATGTAAGTTATTTATGTATTTTGGATATTAACCGCGTATCAGATATATCATATGCAAATATCTTCACCCATTTAGTAGGTTGCCTTTTCATGTTGTTGATGGTTTCCTTGGCTGTGCAAAACTTTTTTTTTTTTTTAATGTTTATTTATTTTTGAGAGAGAGAGAGACATAGAATCTGAAGCAGGCTCCAGGCTCTGAGCTGTCAGCCCAGGGCCTGTTGTGAGGCTCGAACTCAACGAACCATGAGAAGACCTGAGCCAAAGTCGGACGCTTAACTGACTGGGCCATGCAGGCGCCCTAGTGCAAAAACTTTTTATTTTTGTGTAGTCCCATAGTTTATATTTGCTTTGCTTCTTTTGCCTAAGACCAATATAAAAGAGATCACTGTCTGTATTTTCTAGGATATTTATGGTTTCAATCCATTTTGAGTTTATTTTTGTGTATCAGGTAAAATAAGTGGTCCAGTTTTATTCTTTTGCATGTGGCTGTCCAGTTTCCCTAGCACTATTTATTGAGGAGACTATCTTCCTCACTGCATATTCTTGCCTCCTTTGTCATAGCTTAATTGATTATATAAACATGGATTTATTTCTGGGCTCTCTATTCTGTTCCATTGATGTAGGGGTCTTTTTGTTTTGATTGCTACAGCTTTCTAGTAGATCTTGAAATTTGAGATTAGGATACCTCCAGCTTTGTTCTTCTCTCTCAAGACTGTTTTTGGTATTTGGGGTCTTTTGTGGTTTCATACAAAGTTCAGTATTCTTTGTTCTATTTCTGAAAAACGCTGTTGGGTGTTTTCATAGGGATTCTTAACTTTATATTTTAACTTTGATAGTGGTTCTTAACATTAGTAAGTCAAGGTGTCCTTGAAGAATTTTTTTTCTCCCAGAAAAATGCATAGAACACCTATATGTATTCAATTTGAGTACAATTTCAAGGGGATTCTGGAACCCCAAAGCCCATCCATTGACCGCCCCCCCCCCCACCAAGTAAGACCTATACCCTGAGTAGAACTGCAGAACTCCACTCTCTGTTCTTCATTGTCTTTGTATTTGAATTGAGAGACCATTCCTTTGCATCTTGACAAAGAAAAAATGCACCATAAGAAAGGAAATAATCTTTATAATCTTGATTCATTCAGATTCCAATGCCATGGGGGGAAGATGGCAGCAAGCTTTGACATAGTTTTTTGTTGTTTTGTTTTGGGATTTTTTTGCTTCAATCTGTCTATAGAAACAGAACTACTAGGGTAGCAAAATCAGGCAACATCTATAATAAAACCAGGGGACAGGGTATCCCCCAAATACCAAATGACCAAATCACCAGCTAAACAGCTAAAAAGCTTCTGTGGTATCAGAAACTAGAGGAAGACATGGACGGATGGCAGAGGGTCTTGTGAAGCTTGAATGTTGTTGCTTATAGTAGGGAACCAACTGACAATAACCAAATACATGGAGACCAAGGGTATTCTATAAGTACTAATATAAACATAACCATGAGAACAGAAACACCAAATTTTTCTCAATCCTGAAAGATATACCAAAAAAGAACAAATAGACCACATGATCACACAAAGGTGATATACATTGTGTGTGTGTTTATGAATTTCATAAAGTGAAATAAGAAAAGTCTGTATATCATGTTTACATTTAAGAAGGAATTGAAAATATGTATATACTTATACATATGAATAAATGCATATATACATTTATATATACCTTTGTGTATATATGTATATGCATGTATATATATATATATATATATATAGATGTGTATCCTTATACTTAAGACAGTAGTAGGATAAAGTTTTAAAAGAATTACCTAAAGAGAGAGTTAGGAGGTAATACAATGCAAAAGACATACATAGAAGCTAGACTTTATATATATAGATCTATATGTAGATATATATGTGTGTGTGTGTGTGTGTGTGTGTTTTAATACAGTTTTGGAGACATGTAAATATCTTACATAATTTAAAAGAAAATTTTTAAGGAACAATCCCTAAAAAATCAAGTGAAATGTAAAAAAGCAAACCTGTCTTTCTGGATGGTGGCATTGCCATGCAGAAAGAAATTGTTCCAAGTAACTATAAAACATAGTAATTTGTGCATATATAGTCAAATATCCCTTCAAAACAGCAACAACAACAAACCATTAATCTGTTTTCAGTAATCATTTTGTTGATACTAGTGTTGCTGTTGTTTGATTGAAGTAGTGATAAAGTAAATTGTAGTTCTGTCTGGTGTTTTGAGAACTGCAAAGAGACACAGGACTGAGAAGTATAATTAAAAGCGTTATTTTTCTTAATTTGTGATTATAAACTTAAAATGCATCTTTTTAAAAATTATTTTTAATGTTTTTATTTCTTTTTGAGAGGGAGAGAGAGAACTAACAGGGGAGGGGCAGAGAGAGAAAGGAAAAGAGAGAATCCCAAGCAGGCTCTACACTGTCAGTGCAGAGCCTGATGCAGGGCTCGAACCCATGAACTGTGAGATCATGACCTGAGCTGAAATCAAGTTAGACTTCTGACTGACTGAGCCACCCAGGTGCCCCATTAAAATGCATCTTTTAAAAACAGATACCTTGGGGCATGTGGGTTAAGTGTCCTACTCTTGATTTAGACTCAGGTCATGATCTCATGGTTTGGTTTGTGGGATCGAGCCTCGTGTTGGGTTCTGCACTGACAGTGAGGAGTCTGCTTGGGATTCTCTCTCTCCCTTGCTGTACCTTCCCCAGTTGCAGTCTCATGTGAATGCTCTCTCTCTCAAAAAAAAAAACCCAAACATTAAAAAAAAATAAAAACACTTATTTCATAGCCTTGTTCACTAAAAGGCCTAGAAATAATGACTGACATGGTAGCAGTGAGCACCCCCAGTGATCATTCTCTAAGTACGATTTCTAAATAGTGGCATTTAGAGACCTGCTGATTCCAAGTCTGAGTCTAGAAATGTACTAGGTGAGCCTAGAGCACCCATTCGTATCAAAAGCAGAGAGGTTACTAAAGAACATAGAATTTTGTCTGAAGCATTGCAGAGCCAACTTAACTAGGCTCCCATTGGACAAAAATAGGACAGTTTGAACACCAATAAGGAAAAATACTGTAATGGCTTGAAGAACCTCAAAATTGTTAAATCTATGAGTCATAGGAATGCATAGAACAAACAGAAACCTTTAGAGAATACTAGGGAACCATATCATTATTTTTGTTAAACAAGTTAAACTGTTAAGTAAGAGGAAGTAATCAAGTGTTTTATTTTGCCTTGCATATGTAAACATTCCTCAGAGTAACCAAGTGGTTATGGGGAAATTTCCCTTTACAGAGGTTATTCCTGCTGATAAATGAAGACGGAATGCTACCAACATCCTGCTGAAAGTATACAACCCACCTCCCTCTGAAATATTCCTGCAAACAAAAACCAAAACAAAACCCTGAATCTGATCAAGCCTCTAGTTCTAACTACTAATTTACAGGAAGGAGAACAGACAAAGGGATATGTTAAATTACACCATGGGGATTCATTCAGCCAAATAACAGACTGTGGGAAACTGCAGAACAGATGACTCAACTTTTTTCAACAAATTGCAAAGACGAAAGTGATGGAGGGGAAATCTATAGATTAAAAAAAAAAAAATTAAGAAACATACTAACCAATTGCAATATATGTTTTCCTTAGATTTGGGTTTAAACGGGGATCAAAAAGAACATTAATGGGATATTTGAGGAAATGGGAATATGACTTTGATATTTAATGATATTAAAGAATTGAGTGTGTGTGTAAGTGAGTGAGAGTGAGGGGAGAAGGGGCAGAGAGGTGTATTTTTTTTTTCTTAAGAAGAGTCTTTGTCTTTTAAAGATAGATGTTGAAATATTTACAGTTGAAATTATATGCTGTCCAGGATTTGCTTCAAAATAATCTAGGATTGTGGGTAGGAGGATGTATGGAATGTTACAGGGGGAACAAAATCAGCCAGGAGTTAAGAATCGTTGATTGGCGATAAGTACAGGATTCATTGTTTATTCTTTCTCAACTTTTGTATGACTTTTTAATTTTTTACTATGGAAATATTAGAGTAAAAACCCAGCCATAGCTGCTCCATAAGAATGGCTCAAAACAAAACAAAAACCCCAGTGTCACAACTAACTTATTACTTCTCTACAGTCAAGTTAACTGCCCTTCTTTTTTTAGTGAACTTTTTATTTTGTATTAATTTCAGATTGACATTAAAGTTGCTCAGTTAGTATAAAGAGTTCTCCTGTACCTTACCCTCACTCAGTTTCTGTCGCTATTAATGCCTTATATTACCATACTAAATGGGTAAAAACTAAGAAATTAACATTGGTATGTTACTATTGATGAAATACCAGACATTATTCAGGTTTCACCAGTTTTTCCATTACAGTTGTCTTTTTGTTCTGGGACCTTATCCAGGGTACCACATTGCGTTTTCTTGTCAGTCCTGCTAGCCTTCTTTGGTCTGTGACAGTTATCTCTTTCCATGTTTTTCATGACTTTCACAGTCTTGAATACTGGCCAGTATCCTGTAGAATGTCCCCCAATCTGGGTTTGTCTGGTGTTTTTTTTCAGATTAGACTGGGGTTATGGGTTTTGGGGAAGTGCCCTTCTTGTCACATTACATCAGAGGGTACATGTTATCACCATGACATCACTGATGATGTCAACGTTCATTGTCTCCACCGTGCAGTTAATATTTTTCTCTTTCCCTACTCTGTTCCTTGGAACCAAGTCACTGGCCTACCCTCAAGTGTAGTGGTAGGTAGTGTTAAAGTCTGCTTTCTGAAGCAGGGTGTGTTAGGGATCAGGACCACATCCAGGTTCAGCGACTGACTAAATAGGCCTTAGCATATGGTCATATTGGTAGCTAGGCTTCAATATGGCAAAAGGATATAGAGCAAAATCAACAAAGGGAACAGGTGTGTGACAAGAAGTTTGGAGAAAACCAAATAGAAGCTTCCCAGAGTCCTCTCCCAGTGGAGTCACACAGATGTTCTTCGGTCCCCCAGCAATGAGCTGTGACAACACATGTGAAATGTCTACTGGAGAAGCTCACCTGAGTATAGGAGTCCAGGGATTTGATTGGCGACTGGTCAAGTAGGCACTCTCTGCCCAGCATGTATCAAAATTCCAAACTCCCAGAAGAAAGGATGTGTCTTTTCATTTATAGAAAGTTTTCTACCAGCGTAGGGAACTATTTACTGGTCAAGTTTCTAGCCCCCAGCCAAAGGCCAACCATGCAAGCAGGCCTTTCTAAGGACAGTGGTCAGTGTCAACTCTTTTCTGCATAGGAAAGTATTCCCTTTATGACGCATTTTTTAGAAAAATGGAATTAGTTTTAAAAACAGCATAATAGTAGGACCTATTATGTATTTTATATAAAAACAACAAAAGTAAAATTAGATCAAGGGTGTCTTAATTTCCCTGCTGTACAGAATGAAGTATGTGGCAATCTAGGCCTCTTTTGGTTCATTTACTATTTCTCATGCCCATTAAAAAAATTTTTTTATGTTTGTTTTTGACAGAGAGGGGGAGAGGGAGGGGCAGAGAGAAAAGGAGACAGAGAATTCCAGGCAGGCTCTGCACTGATAGCAGGGAGCCCAGTGTGGGGCTCGAACTCATGAATGGCGAGCTCATGACCTGAGCTGACTAGACGCTTAACCAACTGAGCCACCCAGGCGCCCCTTCTCGTGCCCATTTTTAAACATTGTTATAAAAATATTACTGCAGCTTTTGAAGCATTTCATAATTAAAAAATGCCTCCAGGTTGTGACTTCATTTATTGCCAAATAATTGGAAGAAAGCTGTGTAAATTTCAGTAATAACATATAACCAAAACCTGGGTGGAAATCCCAGAAAGTAATTACTGAGATTTAAGACACAATATGTATTCATAATTTACTTTCTTTTAATAGGAAAAACGGGGTCTTCGAGAAATGCGAGTTCTTGAAAATTTGAAGAATATGATCCATGAAACAAATGAACATACTCTTCCCAAATGTAGAGAAATAATGCAGGACGACTTAAGCCAAGTTCTCCAGAGATGTAAGCCAGCATTTTTTGTGTGTTTTTGTTTTGTTTTTTAACGCTGTTTTATTTCAAAAGAATGCTATGCCAAAATGTATTTCCTTCAGTGTTTTGGTGGTAGGTGGAGAGAGAATTCTTAATCAAAACCTATAAAATGGAAGCCCTGTCACAGAGCATGTGACTATCTAGTGATTAATGTGTGTTGCCAATGATGTTGAGAGCATTAATCTCCAAAGTGAGATGTGTGCATCGGGGGTACACAGATAAGCAGTCCTTTTAGGATGTGAGAAAATTGTAGCGTTATTTACCTTTTTTTAAATTTAATTATGCATAAGAAGTTTGATGACTAAGAATTAGGCAGTGAAATGAAACTTGTTTTTCAAACAGGATACTAGAATTTTTAACTCTTTTTAAAAAAGGATCCCATCATAAATGTTTGTAAACATTTTATAACTTTTTTCATTAAGCAAAATATTGTAATGTGGAGACACATTAAAAAAGAATCCTTATTAAACATATAAAATAAAAGGAGTTTTATTACTAACTGATTTTAAAATTAGAAGTATATCAAAAACTCAAGGTTTCTCCTTGGATCTAGATCCATACTGACACTGTTCAGCTTGTGTGAGGGTAGATAATGCTGGCAAATAATGATGGATTACTGAAGTGCAAATGAAAAAGTACCTTTCTGGGGGGCGGGGGGGTGGGTGGGGAAAAAACAAAACTAGCCAGTAATATAATGACCTGTGAAGGAATACAGTACGGAGATTTGGTTAATAATTGAAATTAGCAAGTGTTTGTATTCAGGTCCAAGTTAGTCTCATGTACTCTAATGTTAAAAGGGGCTTGGAGAGAATTAATGCCCCAGGATTACATTTGGTATCTTTGAACGAAACAGCAGAAAGTCTAAAATTGACTGTAGGCTTTTGCATCTTAGTACACACATCATTTGTTTGTTCAGACTGTTACTTCCTTAACCCTGACAAACATTGTAGATATTATACTAAAAAACTCGATTATTAGTAAGACTACTTATGTATGCATTTGAGATGTGCCTGTAACTATTCTTTTCTACACTTTGAGTCATAAAGATAAATTGGGTAAAACTTGGTAAAAATCTGTGAATGGTTATTTTGATTTAATTCATTCTTGGGCTAACATAACTTCTGATGTGAAGACTAGCCTCTTAAAAGTAGTCTCCACAATGAAATAGAAAAGTATTACTAGTAAAATGGAATTCAGACTGTAAGTGTATCCTGAAATGAAGAATTAAAACACATAAAATCCAAAGTTGATAATTAAGGTTTTAAGATCTGTGGACTACTCTGGGTGTAATTAGCTCTGTGGACCTAAAAAATGGCTTTGGAGGTGTTTTCCTGCTAGAAGCATGGAAGGCTTCTTCAGTAGGCTTCAGCCCAAGTATTTTCTGCTAAGTATTATGAGCATGGGTAGAATGGAGATGATTATGTGCTTTAATTTTAAAGCTTTGCCTGGGCCCATCTGTCGTTCCCAGGGAATTGCACGTTTAAAAATCTGACATTTTAAGTCAGAGTGCTGGCTTGTTTATTTTCGATACTGATTCATCAAGGAGTTGTACAAAATCATGCAAGCCAGCTTATATGGAATGTAGTGGAGTATATTCTGGTCTAAGTAGTACTCTACAAGCCTAGTGATGAGTTAAGTTTTGTTTTGTGCCTGTTAATACAGCTGTCACATTTATCTCTTCCTGTGCTGGTGGTGCGGTCAGCTGTGCCACTCAGAACTCTGCAGCTGTGGACCTCCGGCTGCTGGTCTCACATGTTGCGCAGAGCTAGGTAACTGTGGAGCAGTAAGGTGGGGACATCTTGAATTATTGGAATGTAGACCTATTACAGAATCCTCAGCTTGGAACTGTTTCCGCTTTTGGCTGTGTGGCCACCCACCTTGTATAGTGTCTTTGGATTTGATGACCAGAAGCTTTAGAACAAAAACTTACCTGTGGTATAAAGTCATCAACATACAGCCTTTATGGGGGCACCTGGGTGGCTCGGTTAAGCGTCCGACTTCGGCTCAGGTCATCATCTCGCAGTTTGTGGGTTCAAGCCCCACTTCGGGCTCTGTGCTGACAGCTCAGAGCCTGGAGCCTATTTGGGATTCTGTGTCTCCCTCTCTCTCTGCCCCTCTCTGCTCACACTCTGTCTGTCTCTCTCAAAAATAAATAAACATTAAAAATTAAAAAAGAGACAGCCTTTATGTTATTTTTTAATCCTGAAAACAGTATTAGTGTCTATGCCCTGCTTATTAATTATTTAATAGACTTACGGATTTCACCACATTTGTTGTCTGGAGATCTTGCCTTAGTATTAAGGACCTAGACCTTGATTTTAGAGTAAGAAGGACAGAGCCTGTGGGTTTTCCTTACGTTAACTAACACGGTCATAGGAAATTAATTTTCTTTCCTTACCTGCTTCCCTCTTTTTTTAGAGAGACATGACTTTGTTTTTTTATTATTATTTAAGCAGAAAGATGTATGTTTAAGTAATAAGAAAAAAAAAGGGGGGGGAAGAAAGCAATAAATCACCCTAGTAACTACCTGAAAATAACCATTGCTTTTTAACATTGGTGAACATCATTTTAGACATCTTTGTGTAAATCCAAATAGAAGGATGGATAGAGACATGATAGCTGAATGAATAGCTGGGCCGGTATGAGGGAGAGAGCGCATTTGATAATGAGATCATACACTTTTTTTTTTAATGTGTATTTTTGAGAAAGAGAGGGAGAAAGAGAGGGCGAACATGCCCTTGGGGAGGGGGAAGAGAGGGAGGGAGACACAGAATCCCAAGCAGGCTCTGAGCTGTCAGCACAGAGCTGGACGCAGGGCTGGAACTCACAGACTGGCGATATCATGACCTTGAGCTGAAGTCAGATGTTTAACCAACTGAGCCACCCAGGCACCTCTATTTTTTTTGTTTTTATTTTTGTTTTGTTTTTGTTTGTTTGTTTGTTTGTTTTGTCTTATGGGGAGGGTCATACACCTTTTAAGCTTAGGTATTAATTTTTAATTTTATTTGAATTTAATGCAACAGATACTTAAAACTGAAGGAAATACCTTAAAATAAGTGTCACTTTTGCATAAAAGATAGTATTTACTAAAAGATCGTTCAAGGAAAAATAATTATAAAAAACATTTAGAAGTTAGAGTCATGATGTCATTATTTCTGCATTAATTAATGCCTTGAGAGTTGGAGGCATTCAGACATTCACAGCTTCCCTCACCACTCTCTTCCCCAACCTCACTTGTGAATTTTAACTTGATCAAGGTTTATAGTATTTGCTTTCTGTCCTGAAGTCCTAATGCTGCCACTTATTTATTTAGTCTTAGACTCTTGACTTCCTTCTCATTTGTTTACTGGATCTTTAACGATGATATTATAATTCTGTTTGTTTCCTTAGCCCTGTACTTTCAATTTTTATTTCACGCAATATGTTTGCTCTCTTTTAATAAAGAGAGATTTTGTATAACGGAGCACCTATGGACAATTTTATTAGGTTTTCTTTCAGAAGGGAGGCTGTGTCTGTTTCATCTGTCTCTCACATATTGTGAGCCTTTCTCCACCCCTCATATCTGTTTCTGTACAAATTAAAGCATATTAGAGTTCTAACAATTTTGTCAACTTATTTTCTTTTTCTGACTTTTGGGGGATGAAATAATTAGGGGTTAGGAATCTCAGTTCTTGGCCATCATACCACATTTCAAAGTTTATAGTATACAATTATAATTTTTCCTTGTTCAGTAAGTGATGGAATTTTTTACCTCTTATTTTTTTTTAACTTTTTATTTATTTTGTGAGTGATTTAGGAGACTAAGTTTGTGTGGTTTTCCTTCAGTCTGTCTCTACCTAGAAATGTTTAAGAAGTCAATGATTTAAAATACCAATTTTTATTTTTTTTATTTTAGGGAGAGAGAGAAAGCCCGAGCAGGGGAGAGGGGCAGAGGAAGAGAGAGAGAGAGAGAGAGAGAGAGAGAGAGAGAGAGAGAGAGAGAGAGAGAGAGAGATCTTAAGCAGGCTCCACACTCAGAGCAAAGCTTAACATGAGGCTTGATCCCACGACCCTGGGATCATGACCTGAGCCAAAATCGAGAGTCTGATGCTCAACTGACTGAACTACCCAGGTCCCTAAAATTAACCAAAAATTTTATAGCACTTTACTAGTTAGAATTTTTACCAGCATCCTCTTCACTCACTGCCTCTCCCTTTTCTGTTCTCCCTACCTCTGCTCACATGTAGCTTACTAACAGATTTTTTGGGCACAACTTTGAGAACATAACTGGGATCTGACCATCCTCACCACTTCACTAACTGCTGCCACCCTGGTCTAAGCCACTCTGATCTCTCACCTGGATTGTTCTAGTAACCACATAACTCATCTTTATGCCTTTCCTGCCTATAATCTGTTCTCCACATAGGAGCCTGAATGATCCGTTTGAAATGTAATTTGGCTCTTGTCATTACTATATCAGAATCTCCTCCTCTTGCTTACAGAACAGCCAGACTCCTCACAGTGGCCTAGATGATTCTACATAATGGCGCCCACTCTTTTATTTCCTTCCATTTTCTTTTCCCACACTTCATTCGAGCTACTCTGGCCTCCTTATTCTTCTAATATGTGCCAAACATGCTTCCACTTCAGGGCCTTTGCACTTGCTTCCTCTGGAATACTCTTGTCAGCCTTTTTTTCTTTTTTTTAATTTTTTTTAATATTTATTTTCGAGAGAGAGACACAGAATGCAAGCAGGGGAGAGGCAGAGAGAGAGAGGGAGACACAGAATCCAAAGCAGGCTCCAGGCTCTGAGCCATCAGCACAGAGCCTGATGTGGGGCTCGAACCCACGGACTGCAAGATCATGGTCTGAGCTAAAGTTGGCAGCTTAACTGACTGACTCACTCACGCGCTCCATTGAATACTCTTGTCAGATATTTGTACATTCTCATTTCCCATCCATCTCTGCTCAGGTGTCAACAGTGAGACCTTCTTAGCTACTCTGTAATAATCATGTTCCCTCGCTCTGGCATTCTCTGGTCTCTTTACCTTGCTTTTTCCTCCAGAGTATCCACCCCAACCTGGCATGCTAAGTATTTATATGCTATCTGTCTCCTCAACCAGAATATAGGTTCCATGAGTTCGGGGACTCTGTTCTCTCCAGTACCCCTGGCACCTAAAACAGTGGAGTTCCGAAGTAATTATTTGTTCCTTGAGATGAATGAATGAGAATTCAGCTAACATCTAATACCAAGCCAAAGTTACTTGCTTATGTATGTATTTGAGGTTCACACATACCCATCTTGATAGAATGTATTTGTTTTTCTTGTGTGAGGACAGTCGGGACATTGTCACCTATCATATGTGACACTACTGTATGTGGTGCTAATTTCAAAAAATCTTTTGGTTGAGAGAAAGTAATTTGACATTTCTTGACTCTTTAAAATAAGTATGGTCTCCTGAAACGCAGACAACAGGGGAAACGGCTTCCTGCTGCATTAGGTACAACCAGTAAGTGATGTGGAAGTGATAGGAAGGTTGAATAATAGGCCTTTTCCTCTTGGGGTCTCTAATCATGAAGAAGGAATGTTTGGTATGGTCACGTGATTTTCTTGTATTTTAGAAAAGCAGGTTTCATTAAATTTAGGACGTAAGCCTTTCTTATTGTGTGGCTAAAGAATTAAAAAGTCAGCAACTTCTAAGGGACTGAAATTTCTAAAAATGGGCGTTCTGTCTGAGCACAAAGACAATCCCTGTAAGAAACAAAAGTGTGCCTTTGTCAGATGTGTTCTAATTAAAATTTTAAAGGACATAACAGATGACAAAATAATGTCATAGTCTTGTAATTCTTCTCTTAGGTTAAGCTCAGAATGATCTGAAAATGATGAAGCACCCAAAGACCACAGAATGGATTTTTTTTAAGTTATGTTCAGAGTCAGGGGGAAAAAAATCCAATCAGGAAATGATAGAACCACTGCTTGGGAAGAATGATGTAATATTAATATGCCACAGAAAGAAGGCAGATCTAATCAGCTCCCATTTTGTTTTGTTTTCATCTTTTCTGTTAGAACAAACAATGATTGGGAACATAATTTTCAGGGCTAAAATATTATCTTTGATATAACTAAAATATATGGCTACTGATAAAAACATTACTTTTTAAAAGCAGAATCCTCCTCTTTTACCATATTCTCACAGGGAGGGACCTAACATTTTTCTGAAAGGGAAGTCACAGTCCCTGCCCTGCTGAAGAACTTGGGACCTATTCGGGACTAGGTTTGGGTAGGAGAGGAAGGCATGTTGTGAAACACTACTAAACCTCTGTGTAAGCAAATGCAAGGTAAAGTGGTGAAATACCCACATACCTGGTAAAGGAATTTCAAATAAGAGAAAATCCTTATAGGGAAAGGATTAATCTAGGAGGGCTTTATTATGAAGGCAGGACACCATAAACTGTTCTCTTAAGACAAGTAAAACATTGTCATTAGGAGACAGGACTAAGGAAAGCATTTTCAGTAGGGATAGTAAGTAGAATAATATTAATAACAACCTTCCTTGACTGCTTACAATGTGTGAGGAACTGCTCTAAGTGCTATTAGTATTTAAATTACTTGTCAGCCTAGTATCCACTCTGTTATCTCATTTAATGTCAGTTCTGAAGTCCTCTCATTAGTTGTTCCATTAATTTTACAAATGACGAACTGAGGTGCTGAGGTGTTAGGAAAAGCAACAGTGACAGTGCCTGGCTCATAGCAGATGCTCACTCGGTATTTGGCAAGTGAATGAGTGAGCAAGCAAACATGCAAGTTACACAACTAAGTGCTCAACTGTACATTTGACTACAGCTCCCTGTCACCTGCGTGCAAAACAGTGAAGTGAAAACACTTGTATACAGAAATAAAATGGGTTCAGTAAATGAAGAGGTCTGAAGAACTAATGGATGAAAACCAGTTTCATTGATGAGATCACAAGAGGAGAATGTTGAGGGTATGAGCCATGCCTTTAGAGGCAGGGATCTGATTGTATTTATTTTTGAAAAAATTTTAAAAATTTTTATCCAGTTTTTGAGAGAGAGAGACAGAATGCAAGTGGGGAAGGGGCAGAGAGAGAGAGAGACGCAGAATCTGAAGCAGGCTCCAGGCTCTGAGCTGTCCACACAGAGCCCACCGTGGGGCTCGAACTCACGAACGGTGAGATCATGACCTGAGCTGAAGTTGGACACTCAACTGACTGAGCCACCCAGGCGCCCCTTACAACCTGCTTTCTGCACTTATTAGTCATATTACCTACTGTTTGTACCTCAGGTTTTTACGGATGCCAGAAATCTGTGAAATGGGATAGTGATCCTCTCCTAATTTAGGAAGATGGGATTGAGAGGAGTAATACATGGAAAGTACTTAGGACAGGTCTGGGCACATAGTAATAATAAATAACTCTAATAATTATCATGAGCAGTTGTGGTTCATTAGAAAGGGAAGTCACTCGAAGGAAACAGTCCAGAGAAATTTATTTGAATCTGGCAGTGGCAGTCAGGATGAACTAGCAGGCAAGAGCAGAAGCAGGAATGGGAAGTTGTTGAAGCCTTGTGGGTACCAAGTACTGCCTGCAAGAGAGAAGTTTGTATGAATGAGAAAAAGGGAGAGGGAGGGCTAATGAATCAGAGAGGCACTGTAGACATAATGAGAATGTAATAATAAATTTATCAGGCATTTTATATCTTTTTAGAGGATTCTGAAGCCATTGTTGACAACTTGCCATTGGAATTAGTACCTAAATGCCCTTGGCTTATACCTCAAGGCTCATGAATGATGTTGGTTCTAATTATGACATCCTAAATATATTGGCAAAACTTCTTTTTTCCCTTCTAGCCAGCCTATCACAACCAAAATAATATCAGTTTTTTTGCATAGTTTCTTGAGATCTAAAACAATTCAAGTTTTGGGGGTGTTTCTTTTAGCTAAGTCTTGAACAAGGGCTGCTGGTTGAAAACCCATTGTCTGTTTTATTTCAGTGCAAACAGCTTCTGACGCAGTCTGTAGACTCCAACAGAAGGAGCAGGAACGAAAGAAGGTAAAAGTACATCATTTGGATAATGGGACCTACAGCTCCTATTATCATCATATTATTAGCAGTTGCTTTTTATTTAAAAAGTCTCTGAATTTGTTTTCTTTATGCAGTGATTTAAAAAGTTTAAAAATGGCTAATTCATTGAAGATGTGTTAAGGAGGTATGAACACTTGATTGTACCACCATATTTTTATAATTCAAATTGCAGATCTCTTTTTTTTTTTCCTTTTCAACATTTCCAACTATTCCCTGAAAGCAGTATTTGTCTCATTGAGGAGAGAGAATAAGACTTTTACATGGAACAAAAAATGCCTACCAGATTGGGAATATAAATCTTTTCTTTGAGCCTGAAGCACTGATGAGTATGTTATGTGTATTTCTTCTAGAAAAGGAAGCATTCATGCCCGTGGATGGGTTACTTAATGAATAGTCATAAGAGTATGCGAAACACTTGCTGGGTAGTGCTTTGCTTATTGAAAGTATATCTTAAGTAAGTTTAGATGTAGAAAAACAACACAAGAATTTAAGGTCCTGTGATCATTTGCTATTTTCACTTACAGTTTCCATAAAGTATTTTTATAACTTATTCATTGTTCTGAACTAATAAAGATACACTTTTTAAGAAATGCTGAAAATACTGAGTCACTCTGAATATAGTGTCTTTTATGGGTAAATAAGTGTTGCTATCTCCATTTCTCTGGAATGTGCTGTGGTTAATCCACAATAGTAGTTCAGATCTGCACTGTATATAAAAATACAGTGGAATAAACCATGCCAGAGTTTACATTTCTGTACCCTCTGCTCAACTCTAAATATTGATACAGAGTTTAAAATTCAGCAATTTGGTGAATTAGGCCTTAGTGAAAGGACTTAACATTTCAGGCAGGTGGGAAGGCTGCCCGAGAGGTGTAAGGTCACAGCAGGCTGGGTCAGGAGGCAGGGCCGTTGAGCATGTTGATAAAATGGCAAGGCAAGGCCACGGGCAGGATCATCTGTTACGGTGTCATGCTTGCATCATGTCCAGAGAACACTGTAAAGACAAGCACAGGACCTTACATAGGCCATGCCAGGCTGACACCGGATGTGTTTCTTTAGTTCTCTCCTCTGCAAGGTGCCAGTGGCGATATTTCAATTTGTTAAGTGTAAGGCAGTTCATACACTCAGGAACTAGCAGTCTAGAAGAGGGAGCCCCAAACCACTAACACTAGTGCCGTGTAGGATAAACTAAGAGCTGTGATCAAGTTCCGAAGAACTTTGTAGGATCTTGGCTGATGTATTCAGAAGATGGTGACATTCAAGCCCAGCCTTGAGTAGTGGGTAGGAACTCAGTTTGATAGAGGATGGGAAGAAAGATATTGTAGGGCGAGGGATACAGTGTAAGCAAAGGTAAAAGATGTGAGAAGTCAGCAGTCTCACGCAGCTGACATGTAGAGTATCTAAATGGGTATTTCCAGAGATAATTGTAGAGTCTTGAATGCTGTATTGAACAGTTTGTTGCTGAGGGCATCAGGAGTATTTCTGTTTAAACAGAAATACTAGTGGATAGAACGCTGGCTGTACTGGCTATTCCTGTAAATAAGCAATTCTCTTGGTTTTCAAAATAAAATAAAAAAGAGTTGTGGTAGCACGTTGCTATGTGATTTAAGCAGATTCATGTGAATGTGCACTCACACATTATTGGTCTTCCTAAGACATTGTCAGTGCAGTTATGATTGTGATTAAATGGCAATTTTTGTCATTCTTGAGCATAACTAACCTAAAATTATAATTGGAATCGTTCCTCTTGTCACTTGGAACTTTTATCACATTTGGTGTATTAACTGTATATAGGCAGGAGAATGGCCGGCTTAGGTGAAGAAGTAACTGGCATCTTCTACTTGTGGTAGTTCCTTTTGTCAGCCAGCCGTTTGCCCTTGGACAGGTCCTTGCCCTTCAAGCTCCTCATCTGCAAAATAAATACCGGTTTTACTTACCTGATAGGTTGATTCTCTCCTTACCAGATAAATTGTATTACGTAATCTACATGAAACAGCTTTGCAGATTGTCTCTCACTCCAAATGTAAGGCACCATTTCTCCCCTGCCAGCCCAGTCGTTTGTTTAAGGTGCAGGTGTTCACTGTGCGGATAAGAGCCCTGCTGTGGTCTGGTTAGAGTTGGTGAAGCATTGGGAATCCTGCCCATTCATGATTTTCTAAATTAAAAGATACTAAGATACCATCACATGGTTTGAAAGAAAAAAAAAAAAAATGGCCTCAAGAAATAATAAAAGCCCTTAGATTATGTTGATCTTAAATATACTTCTTACAGGTATTATGTCAGAGAATGTTACTAAACCATTTTTTAATGTGGAATACACAATACAATGTACTGAAATGTGTTTCACTAAGAATTAGTATGCCATTTATGAAACCTACATGTATAAGAATCTGTTCTAGGGGCGCCTGTGTGGCTTGGTTGGTTAAGCATCTGACTTCGGCTCAGGTCATGATCTCACGGTCTGTGAGTTCGGGCCCCGCGTCGGGCTCTGTGCTGACAGCTCAGAGCCTGGAGCCTGTTTCAGATTCTGTGTCTCCTTCTCTCTCTGCTCCTCCGCTGTTCATGCTCTGTCTCTCTCTGTCTCAAAAATAAATAAACGTTAAAAAAAAAAAAAAAAAAGAATCTGTTCTGAATATTTTCTCACGATAATTTAATAAAATTAACCAGCTGAATGTTACACAAAATGTATTTCTCAGAGCTCAGAGAAAAGTAAAAATTCCTTATATCCTTTCAGGGCAATAAACTTTTAGTCTTTGTTTCTTTTCTAGTACTTCTCTAATTAGCAGAATATTTGAAATATGTATCTTTAAGGACTTTTTTTTTTTTACTGCTGTATCTGGTTTTTGCGGAAACTGACATGGCAGAGGTTTCAGATTACATATATGTGTATATAAAAGATGTAGACATAAAGTTTAATGTTGTATCTAGCAAAGGTGTACAAAGAAAAATCGACCTGTAGCTTCATTGTACAATCTAATGGTAATTGTTGCCCTTGGTTATACTTTTGGCTACATTTTGTATATTTGAATACCTCTCAGGACAAAGAAAGATGGGAGTAGTAATGGAATAAAATAGACTATTGCCATTAATCATTAATTCTTTTATGTCAAGACAATTTGTGGAATTCTGTGGGAAGTAAATTATGATAAACGTCATTCATCCAAATTACACTTCCCACAATTGATACCTAAAAGTACATTCAGAAGAACAATAAATGCACATTCCCCAGTTATTTGACATATGTCTTGAAAAAGTACCCACTAACGCAAAGCTGCATTTTGGAAGCTAGCATTAAGAGTAGCGAAATGAAAATACAACTAGCTTAGAAAATTCACTGACTCTGAAAAATATTCCATCAAGGGAAACGAGCTGTTAATATCTATAAGTAGTTTAAACTTAGGTTCATGCACAAGTGTCAGTTTGTGAAGCCGTATTCAACCAGACTGGACATGATAATAAAATAAACATGAATCCTTTAATTCATCTTGTCTCTAGAAATTTATTAGATTTGGTTATACCCCTGCATGATTTTTTTCATGAGAGCAGTGAAATAGCATATCCATTATTCTTGATAGAGCTTAAAAATACAAATAGATCAGTATGTAGTATTCTATTTAAAATCCTTATGATGGCAGTTATTCTGACACTTCTTACTAAATGAATTAAATTCTTTATTTGTTGGTGTAAGGCATAGGTAAAATTAGTGACAGCGTATTATTGACAGATGTTTGAAAGGGCCTTAGACCCTCATTGGCTTATTCAGAGTTTTCCTTTAGACTAGGGTTTCCCAGCCTCTGCAGTATTGACATTTTGGAACAGATAATTCTTTGTTGTGGAAGCTGTCCTGTGCTTTGTGGGATGTTAGCATCCTTGGCTTTTACCCACTAGATGCCAGTAGCCCGTCCTCTTGTGCTGTGATAACCAAAAATTTGAGGGACAAGAGGGTCAAAATCCACCTCCCCCCACCCCAGTTAAGAATCACTTAGACATAATATATGCAAAACTTTTATGTATCCCAGAGTTCATTTATAGACCTGTTTAAATTTATCTCTAAAGAGGTATATGTAAGCCAATTTTTATTACTAGTTCTTTCTCTCTTGTAGAAAGAGATGAAATCATTAGAGCTAAGTACTTCTGGTACACAGTTATGGTGTATTAATAAACTTTCTCTTCATTTTCTTTTTTTTATGTTTACTTTTTGAGAGAGAAAGGGAGAGAGAGACAGAGCATGAGTGGGGGAGGGGCTGGGAGAGAGGGAGACAGAATCCGAAGCAGGCTGCAGGTTCTGAACTGTCAGCACAGAGCCTGATGTGGAGCTCAAACCCATGAACCATCAGATCCCGACCTGAGCCAAAGTTGGAGGCTTAACCAACTGAGCCCCCCGGAAGCCCCTCATTTTTTTAAAGTTGGCATTTTCTAATTTTATCTTGAGAAAAACAAACGTATCCACTTATTTAAGAAATGCGGTTAATTTCATTTAGGAGGAACACTCTGAAACCTGATTTGAGAATTTTTTTGTTGTGGTAAAATACACAGAACATAAATTTTAACTATTTTTAAGTGTGCAAATCTGTGGCGTTAAGTATACTCCTATTCTACAGTCATTACTGCCATCCATTTCCAGAACTTTTTATCTTCCCCAGCTGAGACTGTGCTCATTGAACACTAGCTGCCCATCCCCACCCTCCCCCTCCATTCCTGGCGACCACCATTCTACTTTCTGTCTCTATAATTTGACTACTCTTGGCACCTTTTCTAAGTGGAATCATACAACATTATCTTTTTGTGAGTGGCTTATTTCTCTAACATAGTGTCTTCAAGGTTCCTCTGTGTTGTAGCAAGTATCAGAATTTCATTCCCTTTTAAGGATGACTAGTATTCCGTTGTATGTATATTCCATATTTGTGTATCTGTTCATTTGTGGATACTTGGGTTGCTTCCACCTTTTCGCTTTTGTGAATAACACTGCTTTTAACATGAGTGCATGATTCTTCTGGGTATATATTCAAAAGTGGACTTACTGGATGAAATGGTAATTCTGTTTTTAATTTTCTGAGGAAAATTTCCTGTTTTCCATGGCAGCTGCATTACTTTATAGTCCCTTCAGCAGTGCACAAGGGTTCCATTTTCTTCACATCCTGGTCAACTCGTTATTTTCTGTTTCTTTGGTAGCAGCAGTCCTGATGGGTGTGAGATGGTCTCTTACGGTCTCAATTTGCATTTCATTAAGGATTAATGATGTTGAGTATCTTTTCCTTTGCTTATTGGCTGTTTGTGTATCTTCTTTCTAGAAATGTTCATTCAAGTCCTTTGTCCATTTTTTAAACCAGATTGTTTTTGTTGTTGTTGAATTGTAGGAGTTCTTTATATAGTTTGGATATTAACCCTTTATCATATATATGATTTACAAACATGTTCTCCCATTCTATGGGTTGACTTTCACTCTGTTCATAGAGTCCTTTGATACACAAAAGTTTTTAATTTTGATGAAGTTCAGTTTATTTTTACTTTTGTTGTCTATTCTTTTGGTGTTCTAACAAATAAGTCATTACCAAATCCAATGTCTTGAAGCATCCCTCTCTTCTAAGAATTTTATAGTTTTAGGACTTAACATTTAGATCTTTGACCCATTTTGAGTAATTTTCGTATATGATGCAAGGGTCCATTTTCATTTTTATTTGCATGTGGATATCCAGTTTTCCCAGCACCATTTGTTGAAAGGATTGCCCTTTCCCTATTGAATGGTTTTGACACCCTTATCAAAAATTACTTGACCTTATATGCAGGGGTTTATTTCTTAATTCTTCTATTCTGATGGTCTCTCTATCTCTGTGGCAGTACCACACTATTTTGATTATAGTAGCTTCGTGGTAAGTTTTGAAATCAGGAAATGTATTTTATAAAATGTAGGTTTTATTATTATTCAGATATGGTGAGGCCAACAGATTAGGGGGTGGTTGCCATGGAAAGGTTGTTTGTTACTCATAGTTCCCAAGAAGAGGATGCCTGCCATGCACATGGGACCCTATGAGGAAGCACCAGAGTTAGTCAGGAGGCAGAGCAGGGAAAATGGGTTATTGTAGTTGCAGCAGGAAGGAACATGTGAGGCAGGATTAGCAGGTTTAGGATTGGCTAATTTGAATGATTTCAGCAGACTCTGGGGCATAGGGCTCTCCCTGGCTATCTGACCTTGTGTGATTAGGGCAGGTGGATAGTGGCCCAGAGGGTGAGAGCCCAGTAGAGGTGGTTGGGGTATAGGCTCTGGGCTGGTTAGCTTGCATATAAAAGGTATACTATGGGGGAGTTGTTTACTATCTCTAGGAATAGGCTGGCCCTGGGAGGGACAGTCTCTCCAGGGCGAAAAGGGTCCCAGATGTCAAAGCCTCCTGGACACATGGTTAATAGAGTGTGAGACCAACTTTTCTTTTTTCAGGATTGATTTGGCTATTTGGTGTCACTTGAGATTTCATACGAATTTTAGGATGAATTCTTCTATTTCTGCAAAAAACATCATTGGGATTTTAATAAGGATGCCATTGACCCTGCAAATCACTTTGGATAGTGCTGACATCTTAACTACATTAAATCTTCCAGTCCATGAACATGAGATGACTTTCCAATGACTGTGTCTTTAATTTCTTTCTCAGGAATGTTTTATAGTTATCAGTGTATGTCTTTTTTCCTCCTTGGTTAAATTCATTCCCAAATACTTTATTCTTTTCAATACTGTTGTAAATGGAATTTTCTTAATACCTTTTTTGGATTGTTCATTGTTAAGAGTATAGAAATGCAACTGATTTTTGAGTATTGATTTTGTATCCTGCAAAATTTGCTGACTTTGTTTATTCTAGTAAGTTCTTTGTTGCAATCTTCTGGTTTTCTACATATATATCATGTTGTCTGTAAGAACAGATAATTTTACTTCTTTCTTTCCGATTTGGATGCTTGCTTGCTCTCTCTCTCTCTCTCTCTCTCTCTATCCAAATTGCCCTGGTCAGGACTTCTAATACTATGTTGAGTAGAAGTGGTAAAAGCAGAATCGCTGTCTCCTTCCTGCTACTGGAGGGAAAGCTTTCAGTTCTTCACCACTGGATATGAGGCTAACTGTGAGTTTTTCACCTATGGCCTTTATTATGTTGAGATAGTTTCCTTCTATTACTAGTTTGTGCAGTGTTTTTATCATGTAAGGGTCTTGAACTTTGTCAAATGTGTTTTCTGCAGAGATTGACATGATTTTGTGTTTTTCCCCCTTCATTCTGTTGATGTAGTATATTTCATTTATTGATTTGCATGTATTGAACCATCCTTATGGTCCAAAAACACTTGTTTATGGTGTATGATCCTTTTAATATGCTGTTGAATTCAGCTTGCTAGTATTCATCAGGAATATTGATCTGCAGTTCTTTTTTCTTATAGTGTCTTTGTCTGGCTTTGGTCTCAAGACATTGATGGCCTCATAGAATGAGTTGGGAAGTCTTCCCTCCTCTTCAGTTATTTGAAGAGTTGGAGAAGGATTAATGTTCATTCTTCTTTAAATGTTCGGTAGTATCACCAGTGAACTCGTCTGGTCTGGGGTGACTTGATTTTTAATGCCACGTGCTTTTTCATATGACCTCTTGCTAGAAAAAGAAAAACTAGTGCAAAGTTAGTTCTACCTTTGTTTTGAAAATTAGCAGGAGTCCCACATATAAGTCCCCAAGTGGGTGGTACACAGTGTGTGCCTATGGATTTTTTTTTCTGCCTGTTCAGGCATATTCAGTCAGGTTTTTTAAAGCTCTTAATTACTTTTGAAACTGGAATGTAAAATACTTATTAGTTTCTGTCATTTTTAAAACATTGCTGATCCTGAGAGACTAATAATTTAAATATTTCGTTTAAATAGCATTATATAGCAAAAAGAGTAGAAAACTGGATTTTTAACCTTACTCTACCCTGTTCTCACTGTGTGACCTTGGAAATTGGTCTATAGGAGCAGTGTATGTACAGTATTTTATACCTAGAATAGACCTGGTTTTAACATCCCCCCAACAAAATTATTTTTAATTAATAAACCTGATGTTAAAGAATAATAAGAAAAAAAAAATGCAGGTGGTGTTCTTTTTAACTTTATGTATGTAGTCACACCGGTAAAAAAAAAATTAAAAATTTAAGAAATATTACACCACCAAAGGAAAAAAAGAAGAGATTAATAAATTTAAGTACATCAATTATTTTAAAAAAAAAAAAAAAAAGGAAGCACCTATTATCCAAATTAATGTTATGGTAATGAGTAATAATATTTTAGTTTGCTTTTGATTCTTATGCAAATTTATTAATAACTTCATCTAATTTGATCTTTGACTATTTAAATAGTATAGACGGATTTATCAATCAGGTTTGAGTCATAGTTGATTAAAAATGCTTTTTTTTATAATTTTGAAAAATTTCTCACATGAAGCAATAGATACATAGTTCAGAAAAGTTTTAAGCATAAAGTAAGTCTGGAAGAGCTTTATAAAAATCACATATCACGATCAATTCCAGAAATGCAATGCTGTCTTTGTTTCTTTGGCAACTATTCTAGTGGCTCCCAATGCCCCCACAGTATAAAAAAGTTTAAGTACAAATAAAAACATATGCAAGTTTAAGTACCAAGAAAAGATAACATAGAAGAATGGATTGGAACTAATTCAGGTTTCATCTGCAGTTGCTCTACTCTCATTATTTAAGTGCAGTAATATTTCATTACTCCCAGGGAGTTGGACGGGCTGAGCATCTAAAGAAAGCTTAAATGATTCTGAATTATTAGGAATTTGCTTTTTAAATAAACGTGTATAGCCGACTTCACCTTTGTCTGGGACGGGCTACGTAACTAGAAGTCCTCTAAATTAACTTCAGTGTAAAACACAAAACTTATTAAAGGATAAACAATAGAAATGTGTTAATTTGAAACATACTATTAAAATTCGACAGTAACCTCAGTAATTATTTACAGCTTTAGACCAAAGAGAGATTTTTGGTTTAGGAGTATTTTATCACCAGCATTTTTCAGTATTGTCAGTGTCTGCTGATGATAAAACACAGTCTTTCATTTGTTTGTGTCATTGATTTAAATTCTCTACAGACCATACACTCTTATTGCTTGCACCCAGGGCAGAGCTCTCCCACCCTCCTGCTGTTGCTGTGCCTCTCGTACATATTGTGTCATTACTGAAAAGAGAAGGCTGCAGACCATCCTATGTAATAGGACTTCATTTTGTTGTTCTTAAAGAAATATGTTTGTATAAACATCAGGAAAAAATCTTCAGTACTCATTGAACTACTAATAATGCCAGGAAAAAGGATCCTAGAGAAAGGATTTGGTATGTATGTAGGGGAACTGTCACTTCCTATTAGACTTGTATGAATCCGTTTGAATGTAACTATAGTTTGATGGGATTGTTTTTCAGATGTGTTTTAATTAGAGGAATACTTATTTCAGACTAAGTCTTCTGTAGAACCCCATTAATTGAACATAAAAGCAGAATGGCTATTTTTGAAAGTGATGGGCACAGGTGATGGTAGTATACAGTTAGTTCAGTATTTATAAAAGATTTTTCCTTATTTTTCTGAGAGTTCTTTGTATTATAAACAGATTCATTGGCACGTCAGGCTAAATCTGTGGATTTTCTAAGTGTATGAACTGGGGTGCATGCTGGCATTAGAATGGCTTTGGTGGCACCGAGGATGTAGTGTGGCAGTCTGTCGGGAGGCATATCTGCTGCTTCTGATGAAGCAGCTGCTCAGCTCCTTGTTATTTTGTCCAGTAAAGTCACAGCTGGCCAGGTCGCATGTCCTCACATTTGGAGTAGATACACCCTAGGATAACCTTCACGCCTATTGACTTAGAACACTGTTTACCTTTTGCTTGAGTGATAAGTGAGAGACAGCTAATTGGGGCATTTTCTGCTATTGTATACAGTAAAACCTTATGTGTCTAGGAGTTTTAGCCAAGTTTACCACAAGGCTGAGGTTTTATCTTCTTCAAGCACACCACTTTTATAACTTTATCTTGGATGGAAATCTTTAAAAACATCTTTCATACTTGTTTAAGCAGCTAATGTGTTTTGCAGATGGATTCTGAGTCCCATGGTCTTTGGGACCTGCAGGGCTCTAAGAGTAGGCAGCAGCCTGGGGAGGGCAGGAGGCTCCGTGATGTCCCCGAACCCCCAGGACCTCCTCTGCCTGCACGTGCTCCACACTATGTACACATGCTGCTTCACAAAGAAAATAATAAGTTTAAGAATCAAAAAAATTTATATATGTGTATATATATATATGTATATATATATATATACACACATATATACATATATATATATAATTTCATACTTTCCTGGTTTTTGCAACAAATTTACTAAATGTTATAGACTAACTTTCTTTACGAATTAGGAATTACTGAGAATATACAGTTTTACATTATGGTGAATATGGAGATGTCCTCAGGGAATTAAGAGAAAGAGAGAATGTTCTTTTTTTTTAATCTTTTTTTTTTTTTTTTTTTTGAGCGAGAGAATGTGAGCAGGGGAGAGGGCACAGGGAGAGCGGTAGAAGGAGAGAGAGAGAGAGAACCTTTGACTTATTTATTTGTTTGCTTGTTTATTTTGTGAGAGAGAAAGACGGAAGGCACAGGCAGGGGAGGGGCAGAGAGAAGGAGAGACAGTCCCAAGCAGGCTCTGCACCATCAGCACAGAGCCTGATGCTGTGCCCAAACTCACAAACCGTGAGATCATGACCTGAGCCGAGATCAAGAGTCAGACACTTAACCAACTATGCCACCCAGGTGCCCCAAGAGAGAGAATATTTAAGCTGGCTCCCCACTCAGCACGGAGCCCAACACAGGTCTCAATCCCACAACTCTGGGATCATGACCTGAACCGAAATCAAGAGTTGGATACTCAACCAACTGAGCCACCTAAGCACCCCAAGAGAGTGGTTTTCTGTACCAAATGCCCTCAAAGACTGTGTTTTAAGTTTTTGTTATCTGTGTTCTCCTGCCCTATATGTAAGGCTGATGCCTATCATTTCTTCCGGTCTCATTTATCAGCATTTTTTTTCTAATTTGTGACATTTAATATGGTGTACTTTTGGAAACCCAGTTAACTAACGGTTGGAATTATGTGTAAAGTGGGGCGCCTGAGTGGCTCAGTTGGTTGGGTGTCCGACTTCAGCTCAGGTCATGATCTTGCAGTCTGTGGGTTCAAGCCCCGCATCAGGCTGTGTGCTGACAGCTCGGAGCCTGGAGCCTGCTTCGGATTCTGTGTCTCCCTCTCTATCTGCCCCTCCCATACTCACGCTGTCTGTCTGTCTGTCTCTCTCTCTCTCAAAAATAAATAAACATAAAAAAAAAAAAGAATTACGTGTAAAGTAAGGTAAGTAGATTCAAAATCAGAAGAGCTTTTCAGGAACACCACAATGCTTGTAATTGGACTTCTTGGTATCTTTTTTTTCTTTTGATGGATTAAGTCTTACCATATAGTTCTCAACTAAATTTCAGGAAGATGTTATTTCCGGGTAGCCAAATTTTATTTATGTATATAAAGAGTATGGGATTGTCAGTATATGAATGTATAAATCGCCTTCCATTTTTTGTTTTTGTTTTTACTGATTGCTATGAAGAATGCAAGTTTGCATAGCACTTACTGTTATTAAAAGTGAGAGGCTATGAAATAGAATGACTTTAAGAACTTCTTGATAAGAAAGCAGGACTAGATTTTCAACTGGATTAGAAACTGGTCAGCATTCAACATCTTTTCACCTGGACTGTGAGGCCAAGACATGATCTGTCTTCTGTGCAAAAGCTAGTTGGATAGTTACATGTATATATATATAATATCATAACATCCTGAAACTATAAAATAGACATACCAGTATTTAGCAACATCTTAAAGTCTTTTCTTAGAACCAGATGGTAAATAGTGGAATCATCAAGGAAGATTGAATTGAGTACAGGAATGGGAAGAGGAAAGTCACTTTTATTTGAGTGCCTGTATTCATATTATTACAAGAATCTGTTCCTGAAATTAAATTATTAAAATTAAAGGGAAAAATGGGGAAGATAAAAAGTGGTTTGATCTGGCTTCTAGATGTTTTGCTTATAATTCATATAATAGTAATATCAGTTTTCATTAAGCTCCACAGGCACTGAGCTAGGACATTAACATGTATTACCTCTGTTCTTCATTAATATTATTTATGACTGTAAAGTATTAGTCTCCTCATTTTAAAGTTAAAGAAACTTTAACTTGCTCAGCCTCATGCAACTAGTAGCAAGTGAACCAGAATTTGAAGTGTGCTTCCCAAATCTTCATTTTTCTGTGGAGTTGTACTAGAAAAAGTGCTCTCTGGTGGGAAGTGGAGTCCGGCCTGTTGCCTTATGGTCCAAATCACAGGGTTGGCTGGGCCAGATATGGTACGTATCCTAAAAGAATAAGAAGAAAAGAAAAGGCAGTTAAACAGCATCTGAGCGTGCCTGTTTCGTTAGTGTTTTCTGTATTTATTAAAAAGTAAGTTACAGCTAAAGCAGGATTCCATTTTTGAGGGAGCTCGTTTGCATTTTCTTCTCTCTCAGAATATAATATGTTTGCCAAAGTTCCATGAAAAGAGTTTAATGAATTCTTCATGTTTTATTCATCTTTTGGAGAATTGTAGTCCATGAGGCTGAAAAGTTAAAAGGTAAAGTGGATTTTGGTTAACCTGTTTCCCAAATTTATAGCGTCAACAACCCCTCCCTAGCCCTCTCACCCACCACCGTAGTGCCTGTGCAGGTCCCAGGGTCTGGGACACATACTAAAAGGGAACATTTGACTTTAACTCAAACCTCAGCCTCTAATCCAGCCTCTTTTCGCTTGAAAAGGCTTGGTGCAGAGGAACTTCAGATCACATTGGCAGAAAAAGCTCTTCTAATAGTTGTTTCTGTGTTGCGAAAGAGACTTTTAGCTACCTATGTAAACCTTCCTCTGGAAAGATCCGATTTGCTCTTTGTGATAGAAAAGGCATGGGTTGGGTATCACAAAGACCTAAGTTTGAGTCCAACTTCATAGCTGAGTGACCGTGAAGAAATTAAATGTGGTGTCCTTTAAACCTTGATTTCTTCATCTGTAAAGTGAAAGTAATGTAATTTTATGAGAGCAGTTTTTAGAAGCAGGTAAGATAGACAAAACAGCTAGCAAAAATATGCGCTTCATAAATACCTAAAGAATGATGGATCGTCCAGCTTTTCATCCTGTTTATCATCAGGACTCAGAGGGGAGAGAAACCAGAGCAGCAAGGACACATGGCAGCATGAAAACACAGCTTCCTTTTTTTCCTGTTACCTATCTTTCTGGTGTGGCCAGGCACCTGGGCACCAATGTCTGTGTATACCAGGTGTCCTGTTTCCGTTAGAGTGCTGGAAATTAGTGCTGACTTGAGGTGCTTTGTAACTTGTTATGGTCTGCATCTGTCACAGTTTTTGTTTGCTTCATAGGACTTAGTCTGTATCAAAGCTTAACTTCTGAAGACATGTATGTAGAGCATTTAAGGCAGGGATAAAGGATAAAGTTATTTTGCAGACTCTCTTTTCCTCTTCAGCTCTTTGTTGTGCATCTTCAAAGATAATTTTAATTGTACTAAATGTATGCCTTTTTGACATACACGTGGTTTTATCTTTATTGTCGTGGTACTCAAAAGGAAATTTTTTCGTCTTCATCTAGAAATACTAAGAAAATCTCAAGAAGAACTTAATATATCTGACGCAGACGCGTTAGGTGTTTACTTACTTTAAGGGATGGAATTGAAGACATGTCTTCCATTCTTTTCCAGTGATTCACAATCTATACTTTTTTCATGTATCTAAATATGGAAGACCTGCACTTTAATTTAATATAATAATGCTTCTTTTTGGCATATATTCTTTAAACTTGATGTAAAATTTATAGATAGTTAAATGGAACTTGAGGAGAAATAGAGGCATAAACTTTTACTTGGATTGTGTTTGATTTTGTCATTTAAAGATACCAGACATTTTTGAGATTCCAGAAATATGGTTACCCATGTTCAGTCATGGTAAGAGAAGCCTTAGATGTTTCTATACGTCATGTTCCTATTGGACATTAAAACTGTAATGCAATTTTAGCATGTGTCTTTCAAACTTATTGCTGTAGTAACCAAATATTAAGAGGTAAAGTTATGTTTGTCTCTTCTGCATAGCAGAATAATTGTCTGAAAAATGTCATGTGACTTTTAAATTTCTTTTCTCAGATTCTTAATGACCATTTAATAGCTAGTGAAAAACAGCATATAATCCAGTGGGAAGATTTCATGAAAGAACAACACAGCAAACAGGCTGAAGTGGATGAAGAACACAGAAAAGCCATGGAGAGACTTAAAGAACAGTATGCCGAGATGGAGAAGGACCTAGCAAAATTTTCAACCTTTTAAGAACTTGAACCACAAGAGTGACAAAGTAATAAGAAAACATTGACTTCCCCCAAAAAACTGTTCCTACCAAACCATTTAGCCTCTGCTTCAAGCTTAGCAATATATTCAGTGGCACTTTTACATCAGAAGAAAGAAAGGTCTTACTGGAGTCTTAAGTGTTTAATAGAAGAGAGCTACATCTTTCCAGTTTTAAGTGCCTATATATGATTATTTGAATGGGGAGGAGTAGCAGGAAAAATGGTACAAATTTGTTTTTTGTTAATCAGAATTGGGTGTTCTTTCCATTGATCATCTCAGAGAACTGTTAAGTACAGGCTTCTTAGAAAAATAATTTAATTCATTCTCACACAGGGTGAACAGTAGTTATTTGACTTAGAAGCAGATACAGTAGCTGCCTGTCATAACGTCCTTGGCTATTGGAAGAGTGTTATACAGTATTATTCCATGAGTAATGTAGACAAAAACAAGTGTCTTTGGAGCAGAGATCATATTTAAGAGAGGGGACAGTCAAAACCTTGTCTCTACTGAGGCAAAGATGGCCACGTTGGCCTTTGAACTGCCTGCTGGGAAAGGTTACAGATTTTGCAGTTCAGCATAATGCCGTGTGTTTCACTGAGTGACAGAACACACTTGTTAAATTTTGTGGCCTTCCGGCACTTAATATTTTCAACTTTTAAAACATACTTAGAAGGAAAAGCTTACCAAAAATATATTTGACTTTTAGCCTTTCCAAGAACCATAATCTTGTCCGTAGTATTCACCTCATTTACCTCGTTTTTGTGTCTGTTTTGCTGTGGGTAAGCTTTGTAAGATAAATAATGTCCATACATGTTTCAACTGTTTAATGAGTAATCAGCAGAATCTGCCAAGGAGTCCCTCTGGAACCATATAAAGATTCTGGCTCTGAATAAACCAGAAGTGTTTGCCCACATAGCAAATGATCCATGTTAAATGTAAATCCTTTTTTAGTGTTCAACGTCTGTTCTCATAAGCAGGTGTATTATGATGAAACATGTACCAATTCTGTCATCACTGTGATCTTTAAAAAAAAAAAAAACCTGCTTTTAACAGTCTAATTGAGGAACTAAATTGATTTTTTTATTTGCCATAAACCAAGCAAAATTAAATGCAATAATTTCTTGAGATTTATGGCAAATGAATTTGAGGTATGGGTAAATCTTTCAAATATTTTTTTAGTGCTCTTCAGTAAAGAAAGGGGCAGGAAAGAAAATACCCGACTCTCTTGTGTTATCTCAGTCTTGCTACTGCAGAAAAGTGACAATGCTTGCTTGTGTAAATTTATGGCCCCCTGTCAAAGCTTCATTCTTGGCTCCATGTTGAAAATGTGATTAAAGTTAATAGAGGAGATGAAATAAGTATTTGAGATTTCTTTCAATAACACTGAACTTCTGCCAACTTTCTCTGTCCGCTACTGTAGGCTTGACAGGTTCATCAATCATTCTCTGGTACCTGGACTAAAAAAGAGCACTTGCTGACACAAAGGCATGTTGGAATTTTCTTAATTCTCTTTCAGTGGATGGAAAAAAATAAAACCGTACTTCCAAAAATAGCCCACACATGAAAAGGGAGGGGAACCTGAAATGAAAATTCCCTTTGTACTGTAGGCAGTTTTTGGAATGCTGTTAATTGCCTGTGCACCGTTTGAACAGATGCTATAACCAAGAAATCGGGACTGTGTGTGTGAGAGCAAATGTACTCTTAACTGGTTCCTCCATCCACTCGTGCAGCAGAGGTTTCTGATGGTGTTTGTTCATCTCATATGAATAATAAATACCATCATAAGTTCGTATATTTTACATAAGGATCTAAAGGACTTCTTAAACTAAAATGAATTGGTGGGCATCTTGAACTTTAAACGTTAAGATAGTACATTCTTTATTTACAACTTTGTGAGCTATTCAACATAGTGTGTAAAAGAGACAGTTGGTTTGCCTTCCCCTTAATATTTTCCCTCGCATCTCAGTTTCCAAAGCACTTTTGATAGATATTTTATTTACATAAAAAGTTAACTTTAATTTTCAACATTTCTACTGTTTATGTGGTTGAGCAGAGGTAATATAGGTTCTGTGTAGCTCACAGGATTATTTTATAATGATCAAATGAAATAATGTTCTGTCCTTTTAAAGTGCTATAGCAACATTTGTTTTTAAGGCCTAAGTATTTTCTGTTTTTCATTATGATTTCTTTTTTTGACTTAATATTTGCGGGTGGTTTTTCATTTCATAACCTGTAGATTTTTAAATTGTTCTTATAATGAATTTATGCTGTAATTGGATTGTGGTTAGAGAATGGGGCCATATCAGACTGGTACATTGAAATTTATTTGCTTTATGACCTAAAATATTGTTAGTTTTTGTAAGTGTTTCACTAGTGTTTCAACATACACTGTTTTCCAGTTATTGGATATCCATTAAAAAAACTTACAGTGTTGTTCAAATTATCTGTTTTACTGTTTTCCTTCTCAGTGATCCCTCAGATTCTGAGATATGTTGAAATTTCCTACTCTAGTGGATATTCTAATTCTTCCTGTCATTCTGTCAATTTTCATTTTCTGTATTTTGAAACTTTCTTATTAGGTACATATAAGTTTAGCATTTTCTTTCTTCAAAGTTTAGAATAAATCTTACATTTATAGTATAGCTTCTATTCCTAGTAATGTTTTGTATTTAGTTTTGTATTACTTTTAAATCTGTGTTTTTTAACAAAAATTCTAGGTGGATTTTTTTCTTTCTATCTGATTATCTTTTAAGTGGAGGGTTTAATCCATTTAAATTTGTTGAAACTAGTAACTTACTAGGATTCATTTATCTCATCTCTTGTGCTTTTCTGTTTGCTCACTGCCCATGTTTTGTTGGTTAGTTGTTTTGTTGCCTTCTTTTAGATTGAGTTTCATTTTCTTTTTCTTTTTTTTTTCTTTTTAATGTTTATTCTTGAGAGACAGAGTGTGTGTGTGTGTGTCTGTGTGTCTGTGTCTGTCTGTGTCTGTCTGTGTGTCTGAGTGGGGGAGGGACAGAGAAAGAGGGAATCTGAAGCAAGCTCCAGGCCCCGAGCTGTCAGCACAGAGCCCATCGTGGGGCTCAAACTCACGAACCATGAGATCACGACCTGAGCCGAAGTCAGACACTTAACTGACTGAGCCACCCAGGCGCCCCTTGCTTTCTTTTTCCATTCACACTCCCTCTACTAGTTTAAAAGGTAAAACTTGGGGCGCCTGGGTGGCACAATCAGTTAAGCGTCCAACTCTTGATCTTGGCTCAGGTCATGATCTCAGGGTCCATGAGTTCGAGCCCCACATTGGTCTCTGCTCTCATGGTGCAGAGCCTGCTTGGGACTCTGTCTCTCCTCTGTGCCTCTCCCCCACTTGTGCTTTCTGTCTCTCTCTCTCTCTCTTTCAAGATGAATAAACATAAAATGTTTTTTAAAAAAAGGTAAAACTCAATTTTTAACTTTCAGTGCTTACCAAGAAGTTTAACCTGCATAGTTAACAAAATCCAAAGTTAGTGCCTTTCCTATCTTCCTAAACAAAGTTTTATTTCCTCAATCAATTAGTGTCTAGAATTTTAATTTTATCTGTTTCACTACAAAAATAGTTATTTTATTTTATAGTCAGTATTTATTTAGATTTATCCACAAGCTTATCATTTTATTATCCTTGAAAGTTAGCTGGCTCTACAGTTCTAGATTGATGATTATTTTCTCTCAGTATTTAATGATATTCTTTCATTATCTTCTTGCATCCATTGTTGCTTCTGAAATCACAGTTATAGCTGATCACTACTCCTTTGAAGCTAACTGTCTTCTCTCTCAGGTTCTTTATAGTCTATCTTTGGTGTTTTACAGTTAAAGTCATCATAATACAATGTGTCTAGCTGTGGATTTTCTTTTTTATTTTAATTCCAGTATTTTTGATCTTTTTAAAATTCTTTTTATTATCCTATTCAAATTCATTGAGCTTTCTAAACCTGAAAATTAGTGATTTTTCACAATTCTGGAAAATTCTCAGCTACTGTCTCTAAATATTGACATTGCTCATTCTCTCTGTTCTCTCCTTTAGGAAATCAAATTACACTTATATTTTACCATCCCACTGTTCTTCGAATCTCTTTTATATCTGTTTCATATTTTGTCTCTTGTCTGCAGTGTGTTGAATTCTGGATATTTCTTTAAAAATCTATTTTCCAGTTCCCTAATTTGGCGTTCTTGCCATCTCTAACCAATTTATATCTTAATTGAGTTTTTTTTTTTAAATTTTTAAAAATTTATTTATTTAGAGAGAGCAGGGGAGAGTGGCAGAGGGAGGGAGGGAGGGAGGGAGAGACAGAGAGAGAGAGAGAGAGAGAGAGAGAGAGAGAGAGAGAGAGAGAATCTTAAGCAGGCTCCATGCTCAGCACAAAGCCCAAAGTGGGGCTCAATCTTTGTGACCCTGGGATCATGATCTGAGCCAAAATCAAGAGTCAGACACTCAACCAACTGAGCCCCTAACCCATTGAGTTTTTAACTACAGTTGTTTTTTTCTTTACCAAAAGTGTTGTTTCTTTCTTTCTCAAACATTCCTGGTCATTTGAAATAGCTCCATTATTTCCTCTTTTTCTTTTCTTTTTTAATCTAATGTTTATTTATTTTGTGAGAAAGAGAATGAGCAGGTAAGGGGCAGAGAGAGAGAGAGAGAGAGAGAGAGAGAGAATCCCAAGCAGGCTCTGTGCTCTCAGTGCAGAATCCAACTCAGGGCTCGATCTTAGGAACCATGAGATCATGACCTGAACCAAAATCAAGAGTCGATTCAGACACTTAACCGACTGAGCCACCCAGTTGCCCCTCCTTTTCTTTTCCTAAGACATAGTAAATGTTTATATTCTGTATATGATAATTTCATGTTTTCTCCTTTTTTGTTACTCTAAAGCTACCAATTTGTTGTATGTTGTTTGGTCTGAAACAAGCATATTGGTGATTTGTTTTCTAATATGATCAGTGATTTTGGTTATGAGTTGGTATTCCTCTAAACTTTATTTTGGGGAGTTTTTATTTAAAATATGTTTCTATAGGGAGATAGTGTTTTCATTTTTCTCGCACCACCAGTTTGTATCTTGTGGCATGACGAACCCTGGATCCCTTCAGTTTTCCTCTGGGGTTTCCTGCCTCTCTCTCCCCTGTCCTTCACTGCATGCATGCACATGTGCACATACACTTAGAAGTAGTGTGAATTTCATTCTCAAACATAGGTGAGTGTTGGGCTGTGATAAGGCATTCTCAGAGGAGACTTTTTCCCCTTCCTGGATCTCCTTGGAGTAAAGAAAGGCACATTTAGGTATTTTCTAGTTTACTCATTGAGAATGACACCTTTTGGGGGTTCACCAGTCCTACTGCTCATCCAGCTCAGTCCCTGTTGCAAACTGAATTTGTCCTGCCAAATTAATATGTTGAAGCCCTAACCCCCCGTGTGATTGTATTTGGAGATAGGGCCTTTACAGAGGTAATTAAGGTTAAATGAAGTCATGAGGGTGGGGCCCCGATCCTGTAACCAAGTCCTTATAAAAAGAGGAAGAGACAACAGAGCACTCTCTCTCCACTTGAACACAGAGGAAAGTTCATAGGAGGACACAGCAAAAGGTGGCCATCTGTAAGCCTCACCAGAGGTAGAATTTTCTGGAATTGTGATTTTGGACTTAGCACCTCCAGAACTGTGAGAAAACAAGTTTGTTTAAACCATCCCATCTGTAGTATTTTGTTACAGCAGAGCAGATAGTCCCAAATTGTAATTCCTGTCCCCCACGTAGGCATGGCTTCTTAAAACTGGAACCCTTTCAGGCTACAGGGATGGGAAAATGCTTTTAGGACTGTTACCAATTGCCAGTCTAAATGATGCTATGGAATTTCACTTTTTCCTATCTGCCTTCAGTTGTTTTCATTAATTTGCCATTACTCAGCCATGAATAAAAAAATAAATGTTTTTCTCATTGTTTTTGGTATTCAGTATCTAGTGAGATTTCTCTGTACAGAAATAGCATGTCAGACAAATACATGTTGATTTGATTATATTAAAATTTACCTACCCCAAGGGGCACCTGGGTGGCTCAGTTGGTTAAGTGTCCAACTCTTGATCTCAGCTCAGGTCGTGATCTTGGTTCCTGAGAGCCCCAGGTTGGGCTCTGTGTTGACAGCATAGACCCTGCTTGGGATTCTCTCTCTTCCTCTGTCTCTGCCCCTCTCGCAAGAATTCACATGTGCGCACTCGCTCTCTCACTCTCTCTCTCTCCCCCCAAATTAAAAAAAAAAATTTTTTTACCCCCAAAAGAAAAATTTCCCCCCAAATTTAAAAAATTACCCCCAAAAGAAATGTCCATATTCTTGTATAAAAGGTGATACCTTTCCTTTTCATTATTGTACCAAATATTGTTCATTTGATTGTTTATTATCTCTGGACTAATTTGATTGTTTTTATTACTTCTGCTGGAGTCTTCCTTACTATTTGTGAGCTCCTGAAAACAAATGAGAGTATAATAGTCTTTCTGAACCTACATCACTTTCACCTGAATACATCATTTTGGATTCTTTTCAGGACATTATTGTTATTTCTGAATATGTAGATAGATATTATGGCTATGTAGATAGAGGTATTAGATCTGTGGTATTAAACCTGAAGTGCCATGAAAACCTGGAGGAGTCACAAATGCCTCCAAGATACATTGTAAATTGTCGTCTTTGCTCCTGTAACACACATAGGATTTCCATCTGAACACTTCCATTCACTTTCTCAAATGTTTTTAAATGTACATGTATTTTGATGTGTTAGGTTCTTGATGCCATTGCAAATTAAAAGTAGAGCCTTGTATTGCTTTGGAAGTTAGCATGGTGACTGTCTTTCCTGAAACTGCACCTTAGAGGCTCTTTTTTGCAATTTGAGGCTATAAGTCTATATCTCAGGATGAAAAATACCAGAAAAATATTTTAAACACTAATTCAGTGAAAATATGTGAAGCTACCATTCTAGAAAATGTACTTTCTAGTAGTTTTTTCTTAGTCTTTCAGAAGAGTTTTACAATCATTTCATTAATTTTCAACTTCAATAAATATGGATATTAATATTTTATTGACTTAGTGTAATTCAAGGTCATAGAATGAAGAGAGGATCAAAATTGCTTACATCACTGCCTGCCTGCTCATCCTCTTCTCATTTTTAAATTTTAACCGCTAAAAACAGTGGTTTCTTGTCACTGGTCTGGCAAAATTAACAAAGCAGTGTGGCCTCTGAAATTTTTATCTTTATGTTCCATAAAAAACAGAAAATGAGATTTTTAAATGTGATGCATTATAAGAGCAATAAATTAATAAGTAACACCTGATCCTCACACAAATTCAAGATTATAATTATTTCTGAAGAAATAATCCAAATCGATTTAAGGTAAGTATACATTCATACAACATAGCTTGTAGCTTCCAGTGTACATTGTACTTTTAAGTGCCTTACATGTAATTTAATCTTACTTCATCCTTGTAAGCAAGACATACACCCTGTGTTCTTTTGGAGAAAAAGTAAAATGGTAGAAATATAGGTAATACAGTGTTTTGCTCACCTATCACTGAGCCAGCAGCAGTACATTAGATAGATTAAAAATACCTAATGTTTTTTAAAAAATATTCCATAAATACTATCATGAAAATCCACATTATAGATGTGTCCGCCAATTTTTCTTTACCATTACATAGTTTTTTTAAAAAAAAGAATGTTTCATGTGCTATAAACACTAATAAGTCAATATGTGAAATTTCCGTGTTCTAAGATATTCTAAATTACTGAAAATATCTACTGTTTCATGCTGTGCCACAGGATAGAAAATGGTATGAGTTTGGCCAAGGTTAAGAGATAAGTGCCACTAGGGAAGAGACCGCTGTGTGATTTGAGGTCACTGAGAACAGTCAACACACACCAGGCCCAAGTGGTCCAGCCTTTTTAAATAGCAAAAGGAGAGACAGGATAGAAGAACCAACCTTTTGCAGTGCATGTAGCCCTCCTGGCCAGCCAACCCCCTCCACAGCCAATGTGGGCAGTAGTATAGTATACTTTTTAAAAATGGAAGTGAATATGGAATGTGGTTCCCATTATTCCTCTGGAGTAATTGCTTTCCTCCCTTAAACTTAAAAAAAGAAAATCAAGTTTGATTGAGACCAGGCAGGCATGGAGTTTAGACTTCATAGCAAATCTTACCATTTATGAGTGAAAATTTTGACTGTAAGAGAAGTCAATGTCCTCTGCAAAGAGAGACAGTTTTACCTCTTTCATGATATTATATATAGAAAACCCCTGAAGATGCCACCAAAAAACTGTTAGATCTAAAGAACTAATCAACATTTTCAGCCAAGTTATAGGATACAAAATACACAAAATGCAGTTGTGTTTCTATACACCCAACAATAAAAGTAAGAGAAATCAAATTAAGAAAACCCATTTACAAATGCAATTGCCTTACAAATTGCACATCTCAAAAAGAATACCTAGGAATAATTTTAACCAGAGGTGAAAGATTGATACGCTGAAAACTACCAGATATTGATGAAAGAAATTGAAGAAGACACAAATAAATGAGAAGATAATCCTGTATTCAAGGACTGGAAGAATAATAAAATGTATAAAATGTCTGTACTACCCAAATTCAATACAATTACTATAGATTTCAATGTAGTCCCTAACAAAATTCCAATGGCATTTTTCACAGAAATAGAATAATCCTAAAAACAGTATGGAACTACAAAAGACTCGGTAAGCCAAAGCAGTTTTGAGAAAGAAGAACAAGTCTGGAAGCATCACATTTCTGTATTTCAAAATATATTACAAAGCTATAGTAATCAGAACAGTGGAACACATCGGTGGGACAGAGTATAGAGCCCAAAAATAAACCCATGTGTATATGGTCATTTAATTTATGATGAGAGAGTCAAGAATATACAATGGGGAGGGTGCCTGAGTGGCTCAGTCAGTTGAGCATCTGATTCTTGATTTTGTCTCAGGTCATGACCTTGCAGTTCATGGGATCGAGCCCTGCATCCAGCTTTGTGCTGAGAGTGTGGAACCTCCTTGGGATTCTTTCTCCCCATCTCTGCCCCTCTCCCCAGTGCGCACATGCACGCTCTCAAAATAAATAAACTTTGATATATACATACATACATATATATATATATATATATATATATACACACACACACACACACACACACACACACACACACACATACATACACAATGGGGAAAGGATAGTTTCTTCAATAAATGGTATTGGGAAAACTGGACAGCCACATGCAGAAGAATGAAACTTGATCACTATCTTATACCATACACTAAAATGGATTAAAGACTTGAATATATGGCCATAAAGCCCTAGAAGAAGGAAGGCCTAGAGGTAAGCTCTTTGACATTTGATGATTTTTTTTGCATTTGATACTAAAAGCAACAAGTGGGACTACTTTCAAAAAACTTATTTCTGTACATCAATAAAATGAAAACTGGGAGAAAATATTTGCAAATCATATCTGATAGGTTACTATCCAAAACATATAAAGAACCCATACAACTCAACAGCATAAAAGCAAACAATGAATTGGAAAATGGTCAGAGGAACTGGATAGACATTTTTTGAAAAAAGTGATACAAATGGCCAATAGTTATAGAGAGAAGTGTTCAACACCATTAATCGTCAGAGAAATGCAAATCAAAACCACAATGAGATTTTACTGCATGCCTGTTAGAGTGCTATCAAGAAGATAAGAAATAACAAGTATTGGCAAGGATGTGGAGAAAGGGGAACCCTCACACGCTGTTAGGGGAAACGTAAATTGGTGCAGCCGCTATGGAAAACAGTATGGAGGTTCCTCAAAAAATTAAAACTAGAACTACCATAGGATCTAGGAATTCCACATCTGGGTATATATTTATAGGAAACATTATCACTATCTGGAAGAGATACCTACACCCCTCTGTTCATTGCAGTATTCACAGTAGCCATGATGTGGAAACAACCTAAGTCCATCAACAGTTGAATAAAGAAAATGTGATACATATGTACACACTGGAATATTTAGCAGCCATAAGAAGGTAATCTTGTCATTTGCAAAAACATGGATGGGCCTTAAGAGCATTGTAAGTAAGTTAAGTTACAGAAAGACAAATACTGTGTGATCTCACTTATATGCAGAATCTTCAAACAAAAAACAAAAAACAAAAAACACAGAAACAGATTGGTAGTTGCCAGAGGTGGAGGGTGGGGAGTGAGAGTGAAATGGGCAAAGAGGGTCAAAGGTACAAACTTCAGTTGTAAAATAAATAAGTCATGGGATGTCATGTAGAGCATGGGGACTATAATAAACAGTACTATATTGTATATTTGAAAGTTGTTAAGGGAATAGACCTTAAAAGTTCTCATCACAAGAAAAAAATTATAACTGCAAAGTGATGGATGTTAACTTATTGTGGTGACCATTTTGACATATATACATAAATCATGTTGCACACCTTAAGCTAACACTGTGTTATATGTCATATCTCAGTAGAGCTGATAGAAAAAAGTCAATATATGAGATTAGATAGATTGTGTTTAAAAGTTTCTCTAGGGGCTCTTGGGTGGCTCAGTTGAGCTTCCGATTCTTGGTTTTGGCTTGGGTCACGATCTCATGGTTCTTGAGTTCAAGCCCTGCATCAGGCTGGCCGCGCGGAGCCTGCTTGCGATTCTGTCTCTCCCTCTCTCTCTCTGCCCCTCCCCTGCTCATGTGCGCATTCTCTCTCTCTCTCTCTCTCTCTCTCTCTCTCTCTCTCTCTCAAAACAAACATTAAAAAAAGTTTCTCTATTGCATAGATGTAATTCTTAACTTTTATGAAATTGCTTATATTGCTAAAATTCTAATTCTACAAAGAAAATACCCTGTAAATGATTTTAAGATTTAATATAATGCATTCCCTTAAAATATATTTGTAGAGAATTTGAAAAGAAAGCTGCAAGTCAAACCACTTTTTTAAAAACATCATGTACTCCAAAAGGCTTAAAAAGCTTTTTTTTTTGAAATGTATCATTTTTAAGAAAACAGTTTATAAAGTTAGATTATTATCACAAAAATTTTTTAAATGTCAATTGCATATTAAATAAATTTGTCTCAAAAATTAATTATATATCAAATAAACAATTTCTTCAAATGGAAGACATTAATGTTTAATTTTACTAAGCAAAATTTTGATTCTAAAGAATGTGTCCTTTGCTTGGAATCTAAAATTTATAGCTAAAACCAGCAGGTGTCACTGTGATAACAGATTTGTTTTCTTTTCCCCTCCATTTAAGCAGTTATGTGTAGATGGGTACATACCATCTATGAACAAAGATGTGTAAGAGATAATGAATTTAAGGTACGTCACTGAGCAAAAATACTAGAATGTAGAAAAGTATGTACAAGATTTCAGGAGGATTAGGAGTACATTTGAGAATTGTATTTTTTCATAACTTTATTCCTGTCTCAAACATACATATTTTTTCATTATGTAATTGATGTGCGGGTTTTATTAGCAGTAAAAATACATAGTAAAAAGCCTCAGGTGATGTTTTGGACTTTATACCGAAGTATATAGACTAGTGCACTGATGATTAGGTTACATCTGTGTAATGAAAATCAAATCAAGAAACAACATTTCCAGGGGCGCCTGCATGGCTCAGTTGGTTAGGCATCCAACTCTTGATTTCAGTTCAGGTCATGATCTCACAGTTTGTGGGTTCAAGCCCTATGTCGGGCTCTGCACTGACTGTATGGAGCCTGCTTGGGATTCTGTCTCCTTCTCTTTCTGCCCCTCTCCCTCCCTCCCTCCATCTCTCTCTCCTCTCTCTCAAAATAAATAAACATTAAAAAAAAAAGAAAGAAAGAAACAGCATTCCCAGGAATGTTTTCAAATGAATTTTTGAAAAACTCAGTCCTGTACTCCAAATAAAGGTAGAGTTATAATTTCTAAATGAATGTTTAGAGACAAACATATAATTGGTGGAAAATAATAGGAATTAAAGAGGTGGTTGTCAGGGCATTTTTCCCCCACCTAGTATGGAAGCCAAAGTAGGATTTAATAAGCATTTATTCCTTGGCGCATTGTGCAGAGTCTGGATTTGATTCCAAGAGAAATACAGTCGATATAGCATTCAATCTTAAAGGAATTTATAATCAAGTTGTGCATATATATAATAATAGGAAAGCCAAGACTATAATAATAATATGATATCAAAGACCGTAATATTTTATAATATGTCAAAGGCCATTTTATATATATAAATATATATGTATATGTATACACACACACACCCCATAATATACAAGCGAATTCCAGGTAGGAACTATCTTTGTGAATTATAATCAGGAAATCGTTCTTAATAGAGATAAAACTTGAATTCATTAGATCTTAGAGAACAAAAAGGATGGCAGAATATGTCTGGTTCAGTTTAGTTCAATAAGCATTTATGGAGCACCTATATTCTAGCCACTCTATTCCTCAATAGATACTAGGGATGGAGAAGTGAATAAAGGTTGGTTTCTGCCCTTGTTTATCAAAAACACAGATGGAAATACGCCCAGCAAATTCAAAATAGTAATTCGTAGACGCTTCGATGTTGAAAACAGTGATAGGGAAGACTAGATTTTGGAAAGCACACTGGTTTGGGAGCCAAAAGACTGGCGTTAGTCATACCATCACTAAATTTATACAGGGACTTAAACACATCACTTAGAAAATTTTCACATCATTTCCAACTTTAGTAATTTGTGTTTATCCTGTAGGTAATGAGACTATTAGAGTAAGTGGCACTATGAAAGTTACAGGAAGGTTACTCTGTAGACTCAGAGCATGACTGATTGATAGAGGAAATTACTAACCTGCTCATGGATCTTGAGAATGTACTTGAAAACAGCAGTTCCTAGTCTAGACAGGGCAGGGTTAGAAATGAAGATCTTGGTTTGGAATTTAAGGTAGTGGGGATTGTTAACATCCATATATAGATATGTTTATGTGCTATTTATATTACTTATGCCAATTACTAGCACAGTTTCAGATTTAGATAATCAGCCCCATTACCCTTTTTATATGATTCTTAATTGTTTTCCAAAGTAACTGAATTCTTGCTTTTGAGAGTACGATCACTATAAATTAGGAAAGTCAAAAAGATATTGAAGGGTCTTTTCTTCATCTTTTAGATATTTTGCTTTCATATAATTAGTGGGAAAATACTATGGGGTTTTAAGCAGCTACCCCCGTTTAAGGATTTCCCATTTCCTTTCCCAGAAGACTAAATTGTTCAAGGACAAAGAATGTGTTTTATGCTGTTTTATATCCCATGCTGAGAACATGTGCTGACTATGATTTAAACAAGGGAAATTCTCTCCATATTACAGAGCTAGTCATGAGTTTGTTAAGGAAGATTTGAATTATCTACGCTACTTACATTTGTGTTTTATAATGATTGAATATGAAGAAATACATAGACTAATGTGTTCCATTATTTTTAGTGTATACATACCATCAGGTTTCTGGTCTATCATCACCTAATTTATTATTTGCTATTTCTCTTAGGAAGCTTTTAACGTGAACTATATACTGCAAAAATAGAAACTTGAAATCTTAACCTCTTTGAAACACACACACACACACACACACACACACACACACACACACACAATTACTCCCAATTAACCAATATATACATATTTTTTTTCCCAAAAAATTTAGGTCATCTGTTTGGAACTTGGAATGAATCTCTAGATGGAAATAATGATGTACATAGTGATTAGGCTCTTAGCTAGCCCACAAAACTATTAGGTCTCAAAATATTATGGTACCAGTAGTAGAACCAGTAGTATGTAATGATGTAAGCCACTATATTTAATTTTTTTTTTAATAAAATTTAAATGTACCCAGATTTTCAACTTGAGAGACCTGGAATGAACCCCTCTTGCTGTAGCTCTGAAGGTAATGTTGCCAGATAGGAACAGAGGAAGGAGAAATCCCTTAGTTCATGAAGAGAGACTTCTCTAGTTTAAACCAAATCCTTCTTTGTCGCCAGTCCTGGCCTCACACCAGTCAGCTTGCGTTTCTATTGCTACTCTTACTGCCTCAAAACAGAAAGTTTCTTCTCTGGTGCTGAAGAGATTTTGGAATTCTTAACATGATTTGTTAACAATAGGAAGCAGATGACAGAAAAGAAGCACTCTTCCCTACCGCCATCATGCACACTCACACATTTTTGAATGTCATTAGGTGAGGATTGATGGAGGGAGGTGCGTGGGGGGATGGGTTAGATGGGTGATGGGTATTAAGCAGCACCCTTGTGATGAGCTCTGGGGGTTGTATGTAAGTCATGAATCCATAAATTCTACTCCTGACACCAGTATTGCACTGTATGTTAACGAACTAAAATTTAAATAAAATTTTTAAAAATGTACTCAGGTGACAATGATAGCTGTTTAAACCCACCACTGGATAAAGGTATCTTCATTTGCAGGTTCAATGAACTTCATACATTTTGTCTGAGGTTCTTTCTTTTTTTTTTTTTTTAATTTTTTAAATGTTTATTTATTTTTGAGACAGAGAGAGATGGAGCATGAATGGGGGAGGGTCAGAAAGAGAGGGAGACACAGAATCCGAAGCAGGCTCCAGGCTCTGAGCCATCAGCACAGAGCCCGACACGGGGCTCGAACTCACGGACCTGGAGATCATGACCTGAGCCGAAGTCGGAAGCTCAACCGACTGAGCCGCTCAGGTGCCCCTGAGGTTCTTTCTTTTAAGTGTGGGACGTTCTGTGAGGTGACTGAGTTGGCTGTGAGGGTGCCACCTAAGGGCTTTCTTTGGGTCTTGAGAAATGACAAGTGGCTGTAGAGAGCAACTCCTAAGGGTTTATTTTCATTTTTTTCCCTCTTCCCTTCTTTCATGTCCAAACTAGTCTTCCCATCATAGATCTGGGTTACCATGAAGTGAGTTAAAGTGGTGTTGGAGATCCCAGGTCCCAATGGTGTCTACAATTATAAGATGGTAACAAAACACCTTCCTATATCTGATACATGTGTATATGTATATAGCTCTTGCATTGCTCTTGGGTTTATTGTCTTACAATCTCTTGTAAGTATCTTCTTAAGGTCCCAGAGTGAGACTGACTTGAGTGCTGGAATGCACAGACACTACTGTCAATCACCTGAGAAAGTGGTAACTCTTAGGGCCAAAGGGGTTGAGAATCCCTCCATTCTCCCCTCCCTTTCCCTTCTCCTCTGTACTTTCAGAAATCTGGGCACACTTGATGGCATTCCTGGTGGGTTGGGGTTACAGATAACCTCTGCTACATGGAGCTAGTCAGGGAGTCTCTCGATAGGAGTGCTTGAGCCAAAGATGAGTGAGTTATGTTTTATAAACCAGATTATCTAGTTTTATTTTATGCTATTTCCACTTTGTAACCTCCAAATCCTTGGTGAAACCTTTTTTCAATATTCCAACATGACCTCAGTGGTGTGTGTGTTGAGGGGGGGTGGATTTTGGGAAGTGGGTGTCCCTTGGCATCATACATGGTGGTGATAGCAGGGAGAAATCGCCAAGGGAGAAGGTGGACATTATACCTGGGAGGCCTGGTTACTATTCTCCAGTAGAAATTTCATCTGCACTGCCCACCTAGGAGCATCTAGATTTGATTTTAGTAAATAAAAGGGCAAGTTCCCTTTTAAAGTGTGATTACTGTTACTGGAAAGTAAGAGGCAATACTCATAGTTGCTATGGCCAACCGACCGACTGAGCCAAGTCTAGATGCCCATTTGTACACTGCCTTGTATCCTAAAAAAGCAACAAAACAAAACTTTGATTAAATGTGTACAGAAGAGGGGCGCCTGGGTGGCTCAGTCGGCTAAGTGTCCAGCTTTGGCTCGGGTCACGATCTCACGGTTCGTGAGTTTGAGCCCTGTGTCGGGCTCTGTGCTGACAGCTTGGAGCCTGGAGCCTGCTTTGGATTCTGTGTCTCCCTCTCTCTCTGCCCCTCCCCAGCTTGCACTCTGTCTCTCTCTCTCTCGCTCAAAAATAAATCAACATTAAAAAAAAATTGTAATGTGTACAGAAGAAAAATGCATGTTTCAAACATAGGTTATAACCAGTTAAACTAATTTACTTCCATTTTTTCAGATGAAAAGATAAAAAATTTAGAGATGATGCAAAATCATTAATTTAACAGATTACAAATGTGTTAAAACTACCATCTAGACTCATGAGGCCCTCCAGAGGCTCCCCATTTACCCTTAGCTACTGCTCCATTTATCTGCTCACATTTGCAGTAAAATGCCTGAAAATTTGCTGTTGTCTCCACTTACCCTACCTTGTATTCTCCCTTGAGGCCTTTCCAGCCTGCTTTTCAGTACCACTCCTCCACTGAAACCCCTCTTGGCAAGGTCACCAGCAGCCTCTATCGAGACAAATCCAATGAGTTCACAGTTTTCTACCCCAGCAGTTGATACTGTTGGTTACTCCCTCCTTCTAGAAACACTTTCTCCACTTGGCTCTCTGATCACCATACATTCCCAGGGTGCTTTCCACTTCTCTGGGTATGCCTCTTCTTTCCAACCTCTAATTTTATATGTGCCTCAGGCTCAGACCTCCAAACTATTCTCTTGCCTACAGCCAGTCCCATGACTTTATCCCCAATTTATATCTCTAGCCCTGACTTTTCCCCTCACACATTCAAAAATAGGCCTGGGCAGCGTCTCTACTTGGACATCGAAAAGATGTCAAACTTCATTGTCTCCACAGAACTCTTGATGCCCCTTCCTCCCAAACTGTCCCTCTCCCACCCTTCCAAATGTCATGAGTATGAGGCTCCACCATTTATCCAGTTGCTTGGATCAAAATCTCGGCATTGTGCTTGATTCTTCCGTCACACACCACATCCAGTACATCATTGAGCCACGTTGACTCAGCCTTCATATAATATCCCAAGTCTAACCACCAGTTTTTACCAGCTCACTGCTGCAATTCTAGTCTAAGCCACTACCGGTTTTCTACCTAGATCTTAGATCCTAGACTACTGCTTCTTGACCAGTCTCCATGCTTTTTCTCTTGCTCCCATCAATTCATTTCCCTCACAGCAGACATGTGTCTTTCAGAAAGCACAGATCAGAGCATTGTCATTCACCTGCTTAAAACTAATGACATCCTCTCCCACTCAACAAAATCCGTGCTTCATGGCATGGCCTATGAGGTCCTGTCTGTGTCACATTTTATCTCCCACCCCTGTGCACATTTGCTTAGTTTCATCTAGCATGCTGGCCTTCTTGCTGATCTTCAAACATATCCAAGCTCATTTCCACCCAGGAGCCTCTGACTGACGTGCTTTTGCCCCATATCCAATCACGACTCCCTCCCTCATTTTCTTTAGCACTCTGGTCAAGACATCACCTCCTCAGAGAGGCCTTCCCTGACCACTCAGCCTAAAATAGCACCCTCACATTTGTATTTAATGTCCCCTGACTAAAATATAAGCCCCATGAGGGCAGGAACTTTGTCTGTCTTACCCATTCTGTATTCACAGTGCCTGGCATGTGGGACTTATTGATTGATTGGATGGATGGATGGATGGATGGATGGATGGATGGATGGGTGAATGGGTAGGTGGATGAGAGGAAATGCTGTAGTCTAGCACTCTTCACCTGTATTTCTTCATACCTGATTTTTTAAAAGTGTAGAATAAAAACAAATGTAAGAACTGAGGTATTTCTTAATAGCTTAATTCTACATTTGGTAATGGATTTTTTAAAAAAACTTTAGAGACGATGTATTCTTAAACTTTTGAATGACAGTGCTAGACATAGATATTTCATATAAATGGCTTTCTCTTTATTGACCCATCCTATAATATAGTAATATGCTATTCAAGGGGAAAATAAAACTTCTCTTCCGCAACTATTGGAAACGAAGGTTGAATCATAATAGAGACTCTACCTAGAAAATTCTCAGGACTTCTCATTTCATTAACAAACCATCCAAATAATAACCTCTGTTAAGAGGAGATATGACGATTGTAATATACATAACTGAATCAGACAGAAGTATCTGAGAACCGCGAAATATGGGCTAACGGAGGGGGTAAAAGTGTCCATTGTGAGTTCAGTTCCACCTTCACGACTTATTCATTAGGTGACCACGGGCAGGTTACTTAACCACCCTGTGCCTCAGTTTCCTCATCTGTAAAATAGGGGTGGTGAAAGTACCAAAACTTACCTCATAAGTTTGTTCTGAGGATTAAATGAGCTAACTTGCGTACTATATTTCCAACGTAGCCTGACGTATAAGTACCATATTTATGTTTGGTTTGTTTTTCAACAGTTTTATCATCATCATCAATTCTAGATATCCATTTGGGAATTCACTCTTTGCGGTCCATCCATAAAAAGGTTGATAGGTCATGATTGTAAGTAGATTAAGCTTCTTAAAGTGAAGTCCATAGTAGTTCCCCTTGGAGCACTTAACTGGATTAGACTGCTTTCTATGGTCTTAAAATACATACTAAAGCCAAAGAAATACTAGTTTTGTAAATCCTTAGATGACACACCCATACAGCTGGTACCACAAATGATGTCACATTTCAGGAAGATCAGCTAATATATTCCATGGAATCAAAGGTACTTCTCAGGATGAAATGTTTTACTTCTGGTTCCCAGGCTGGTCTTTGATTCAGACCCAAATTAGAGAAAAACCTAGCCTTTCAAACAGGTCTTTGCTGAACCAATTTTGACAGCACTTAATTCACCAAAGTTATTTATTACCACATTTAGTAATTTTGGTGAAATTTCTCATTTCTCAAAACAAGTTTTGCTTACACCCTTTCAAAAGAATGTTATTGGTATGTGGGTAGGTTGTCTGGGGCCAGCCTCTTATCTAGAGACCAGATTCAAAAAGTCTGAGTTCAGCGAAGTGACTTACTTAGACTGCATGCTTTTGTTTTGTTTTGTTTAATAAGCATGTATGAGTCTTGCTAAAACACAGTGCTACCCCCATCTAAGAACAATGCCGCACACATCATTTCCTGAAATAATGGAGTTGGAAGGCAATTATCTACTCACAAAACAGGCTGAAACAACAGTTCCTGATATTCTTCTCAAATACTTTAACTTCCCAAGGAATCCGGAAAAAATAATTCCATGAGCCCATGTTGTGAATGAAGGTATGACATTTCAGTTTCCTTCACTGGAATCCAGTGACCAGCAGTAATGAATTAGTACCACTTGGCGTTACTAAGAGGGGCTCTGGCTGGGTAAGTTGTTTGTCTTTGCTTTGGGAACACTGTACTGCCTTATAGCCTCTGGTGAGATGATGGCCTTGGGTCCTTTTTTGTCCATTTCTGGGAACCTTCCCAGAGATTACCTGCGGCCTCTGGAACTATAGTTATTTACGACATTGTTTTCCTTTTACTCCTGAAGAGAATTTGGGACTTCTGTTTCAGGCTTTCTGATAAGAAACATACACTTGCTAGAGAGAACGAATATCCATTTCATCAAAACATGTTTTTGAGTAGCATGAGAGCTTTTTGAACCCTGTGGGTCCTTTGTCTTCAATGCGGGTTGGTAGATATTCATAATAAGAGCTGCATTCTCTGTGATCCTTCACAATCTGGCCATCACCGAGGTAGCCTAATCATGTTCGTGGCAAACAATAGAAATTAACATTTCTAATATTTAGACACTACCTTCTGGAAATCTCATCTGAAGGACAGTGGCACGACAAATTACTTCATTACTTCATAACTTCATATTACGGGTTTTCTTCTTTGTGTCCAGAGAAAAAATTGGGGACGGTCATTTGGACTTGAAGCCTATACTATGCCAACTCTGAAGCTATTTGGAAACTTCCAGAGGATTGCCTGTTTGAAATGTCATCTGAATATTGGACTTTGTGTTGACATATCCTCCCTATGAAATAAGAGGTATAATGTATTCTGTGTAAGTGTCACAGGGAGTAACATTTAACAGAATGAAGAGAAACCTGAGACACTTCATTATGTCAGGAGGTTGCATAAGCTGCGTCCAAAAGTTTTTCACAGTCGGGTAGACTATTTTCAGCCTGCCTTGTTTAGGTATTCATAAATCTTTTCCCTGTCTGGAAGCATAGATACTGATTCAGTGCCTTTTCATTAGGATACATCAGAATCAAATTGTTTGACATGCTCTGTGGTGAAATTTATAACTTTCAGAAGTGCAGTGTGAAATCTGCATTTAAAATTGTTTGTTTCTGATTTGTATTAGACATAGACCAGTTCTTCAGAAATAGCGGAAATAGCTATATTGAGGTTTCCTTCCTTTAAGATATCTTTCCATTTAGCCCGGCCCTCACTTGGCTGACCTGTGTGGTTGGCAACCTTCATCTAGCTCCTTCTAATGGTGTTATGTCCACATTAGAGAATTCCTTACCGCTTGACGTTGTCTTCTTTTGACTCCTGTTGACCCTTCTTAAGCCAAGAGGCCCAAATTGAGAAACTGTAGATGGAGATGGTCAATGTTTTAAAGAGGTAATGGATGAAATTAAGAACATCTAAAGAAGAGTCCATAAAAAGCTGAAAGCAAAAGTAGGGCCTGTGCCGTTACGCAGTGCTGGATGGAAAGTAGACCACGTACGGTCCCAGGATCGTGGATAAAGCCGTCTCTCTGGGTGGAAGCGGGCCAAGCATGAGGTTTGGTACTTTGTTCCTTCTGTGGAGTGTGCCAGGGCCAGGTTCTGGTGGTCTTAGGTCTAATTTAAGAACTCAGAGAGAATGAGCTGTGTTTGGATCCTTAACTCAGTTGCCTTTGTTGTTTGGCTGTGGTTTCTATCAGTGGAATCATTTTTTTGGCTTTTCATTTTGGCTCACTCCCAGGATTGGCTTAACACAATAGTTAGCCAATTCTACAAATTCCAGTTATTTTAATAGTCTTTATAATTACCTCAGAGGGAAATCACCAGCTATGAATAATTAACACATCTGTGAAGCACTTAAATCCTAATTGCAGCCATACATATTCAAGGTTGGGTGCTATTAATGTTTTCTAGTATCAATGTTATTTCCCTGGTAATATAGCAATTTGGAAGACATAGTTGGTTTTTTAATAACAAGAGTTTGTTAGCCTCGACATCACAGGCTGTAAGCAAAGAGAGTTAGAGTTTGTTCCTCATTTTCTACTCATTGTTACCCAGGCTGGATAAATGATAAATCACGAATCTTTTTTTTTTCATAATGCCTTTTCTAATATAGAAAGCTCTTGTTCTAGGGATATGTGGGTCGTACAGGCAGTTAAGTGTCCAACTCTTGGTTTCAGCTCAGGTCATGATCTCATGGTTTGTGAGTTTGAGCTCCACGTTGGGCTCTGCGGGGCTCTGTGCTGACAGTGCATAGCCTGCTTAGGATTCTCCCTCTTCCTCTCTCTCTTCCTCTCTCCCTCTTCCTCACCTCACACATTCTCTCTCTCTCTTTCTTTCTCTCTCTCAAAATATATAAAGTTAAACAAAATGCACTTGTTCTAAAAAAATTGTTTTTAATTTTTTTTTAACATTTATTTATTTTTGAGAGAGAAAGAGAGAATGTGTGTGTGTGTGTGTGTGTGTGTGTGTGTGTGTGTGTGTGTGTGTATAAGCCAAGAAGGGGCAGAGAGAGAGGGAGACACAGAATCCAAGCAGGCTCCAGGCTCTGAGCTGTCAGCACAGAGCCCGAAGTGGGGCTCAAACCCACAAACCGTGAGATCATGAGCTGAGCCGAAGTCCAGCACTTAACCAAGCCCGGCACTTAACTAACTGAGCCACCCAAGTGCCCCAAAAATGTACTTTTTCTTTTTTTTTTTTTATTTAAAAAAAAATTTTTTTTAACGTTTATTTATTTTTGAGACAGAGAGAGACAGAGCATGAACGGGGGAGGGGCAGAGAGAGAGGGAGACACAGAATCAGAAGCAGGCTCCAGGCTCTGAGCCATCAGCCCAGAGCCCGACGCGGGGCTCGAACCCACGGACAGCGAGATCGTGACCTGAGCTGAAGTCGGACGCTTAACCGACTGAGCCACCCAGGCGCCCCAAAAATGTACTTTTTCTAAAGCAAGATCTATTTTAGACCATATCCAGGAGGCTATAATGCTAATCCAGCCAACATTTATCTAGTTCTTACCACGTATTTTGCAAAATACAGGGGATGTGAACAGAATTTAATATGTAGCTACTGCCTACAAAATATTTTAGGTGGAGATGCAAAGTCTAACCTAAAGGAAATAGTTGGAACACAATTTAAAACTAAATATTAGAACTCCTGGATTGTACAGGAGGAAGAGATCATTGTAGGCTGAAGTGGTTCATTCTTTCTTCCAAGGAGGCTTCATGAAAGAGACAGAATGTAAAAGATGAGTGGCATATAATTGAACAGAAAAGAAAGGAGAAATATTTATAGAGCCTCTTGAATGCCAGATTCTGTGATAGTAGCTTCATATACATAATCTCATGAATCCAGTAGAGTGGATATTTATATTCCTGTTTATACAAGAGAGTCTTAAGGATTGGACAGATTAAGTAGCTAACTCAAGCTCAAATATCCAGTGACTTGCTAATCAGTAATGGTTAAGGTCATTGGCTCTGAGTTGCAGGCAGTTTGGGATTTGAATCCCAGCTCCTCTGCTGACTGGCTGTGCTTAGTTTCCTTCTGCCCCAGTTTTTTCACCTATAAACTGGCAGGAGATAATAACAGCTGCCTCATAGGTTTAACTTGATGGATAACTATTTAATGAGACAAAGAATTTAGCCATTTCTGATGTACTGTAACCAATCCATAAATGTTTAAAAATATATAGAGAGAGAAAGTTTGAGATTCTCACCTCCATCTTGTCTGACCCCTAAGACTACACTCTTCATATTAGATCACCTTGCAGAGGGAGCAGATAGAAAATCCCACACAGAGTAAGAACAAACATTTTGTCTGCTAAAGAAGAGTCAAGTCCTGTGGCACCTAGGTGGCTGAGTCAGTGGAGCGACCGACTTCGGGTCAGGTCATGATCTCATGGCTCGTGAGTTCGAGCCCCGCATTGGGCTCTGTGCTGACAGCTTGGAGCCTGGAGCCTGCTTAGGATTCTGTGTCTCCCTCTCTCTCTGCCCCTCCCCTGCTCACACTCTGTCTCTCAAAAATGAATAAACGTTAAAATTTTAAAGAAAAAAAAAGTCAAGTGCTCTTCATGCCTGAAGTAGGGTTGGATTGATGAAATCATGAAAACGCGACTGGCTAAATCCTATGGAAGTGAATGATATAGGGCCTTAGGAGCTAGATGCCATAGGGACCAGAAAAGCCAGCTGGTTTATGAATGGGAGAGCGGCATGGGAAAGTGTTGCTCTAAACAGTGTAGGCGGAGGGCTGGGGGTGCTGGAAGTCCTCTTGGGGAGCTGCCCCGTAAAGCGTGAGGTGATGTGGTGCTGCTCTGGGGGAAGCAACGGGACGTCCAAAGAAAGGACACCCAAGGGAGATGCTGGTCCTGGTGACATGACCTCTCTCAGCTGACAGCACGGCCCCTGGGCTCTCGGTGCTGCCCTTGCCGCCTGCAGTCCCCACGCATTACTGGTGCCACCCTGCTGTGGGTTCTCTGCTCCAGACCTTAAAACCTCCAGAGCCGCGGTCAACTTGCTCTAAAAATAATCCTGTCTTGAGTAAAAAAGAAAAACCAATAATGTTTTCTGCTAAATAAATCACAAAATAAACTGAACGAGATAGTAGACTACAGAGTCTCTCCCTAGTTTTTTGGCTGCAGCAAGCCTCACCTGCTGTTTTAATGCCTACCTAAAATTTGCGGAAGATTTGGTAAACTGAATCAGCACTTCTCAAACTGACTTCACATTTTCAATTTCATATCCCCTACTCCCCCATTTTTTACAGCTCCCCCCCACCCCTGCAAGGACTTATATGTCCAGTTTGAATATAATAATGCCCAATCTTTTTTCTTAGCAATATAGGTGAGTGGTTATACCAGCTAGGTCTTATAGGTAGCTACAAAGGTTAATCAAACAGATTAAAAAAACAAGTGGCATGTATTAGCTGAATGGCCCCTGCATGAATCCTTTGTGATTAAACTAAAAGCTATCATCTGTAGGTATTGCCGATAGAGGAGCCTGAGTCTGGCAAATGATTAATAACCATTATATGTTCAGCGAGGAGCTGGAATTAAAACATACAAGAATTGTAATAATAACAGTAATAATTAGATGATTAATTGGGAAAGGGTGTATGGTAATGATTAAGAACATGGAATTGGAACCAGGCAGCCAGGGGGTCAAGTCCTGGCCTTACTCGTCTCTAACCGAATAAACCTAGCACATTACTTTACCCAGAATCAGCCTCAGCTTCCTCATCTGGTGGCTACAAGGGCTAGAGGGAGTAATATTTGTGTACAATAATACCCAGCGCTTTAGAAATGCTGAGTAAATTCTTTTGTTGTTTGTTTTGTTTTTTGCCCAGTAAATGTTAGTACTTACAGTTAATCACACATTATACCTTCTAGAAAAAACTTGCCCACCTATATATTTGCTTTGAACCCGTCAGTCCTGTGAAGTAGGCAGGAAAGGTGTTACTATTCCCATGTGATGTCAAGAACTGAAGTTCTAAGAGAGGTTAAATAACTTAACTAAAGTTAATTAATGGCAAATCCAGGACTCAAAATCCAGTGCTGTCTCCTCTGGGCTTTACAACCGCACATATCAGAAAAGAGACCGGTGCTAAGGGGTCCTGGCTTTCGTGAATTCAAGAGCCAGTCCCTGATCACGGTAACTTCCAAGTGCCAGTTCGCAATGATAGTACGTGACAGAGTTTTGCTGTACGCACCATTTGGATGCTTGGGCCAGATGACTGAAACGAGAAAATGAGGGTCAGTATAGGGAGTTTTAAACAGTTAAATGTATTCAATTTAAAGAACTCTGCCTTTTACTCTGAAGTTTGTATCTTTCCTACTTTTTGATGTTAAGATACTCTTATGATGGCAGAACAGAAGTTATTATTATTTTCTTGTTGTTGTTGTTGTTGTTAACATCTCTGCCTAATGTCCTAGAACTTGGGCAAAACCACACTGGGCCACAAGTTTTGTTTTTGAAATTTTTTCTAACCCCAAATTTGAGAACCGATTCTAGCTCTAGCATGATTTCATTATTTTATGTAATGATAGTTTGAAGTTTACAATGGTAGTTTATCTACATTCGGCCATGAAATCAGGCACTTGGGTGTGTGTACAGTTTTACTTTTATCTCTTTCCCTTTTTTATTATCTAGGTTATTCTTAGCCTTTTGGGCTGAAGTAGGTCATTTGGGGGATCTAATGAAAACTACGGACTCCCCTCTCTGCCTCCACCCCCAAAAAGCACATGCATAAACAGTTATTGGTACAAATTGAGCTGTTCACATACTTGGTGGTACTGGAACCCAGGAACCTCTAGGTGGCTCTAGTTGTTCGTCCATGTAACCCATTTTGTTTGTTTCCGTCTTGTTTTTCTCTATGGAATATTAGGGCTGACACAGGTGAGACTGGTTTTACAGGAGTAGAAGGCTCAGTGTCAGGACTCAGTGTTGATTTGAGGTTCCTTACACCGTGTGTGGTTTTTCAGATAGAGCTAGCATTTGATGGAAGATTACAGGAAACAAGGACTCTTAGGTATGGTTGGTGACAGTATAAATTAATGTAACATCTTTGGAGGGCAATCTGGAAATATCTACCAACATTTAAAATACATATACTTATATTTGTATGTTAAGGCATAAAGGGGCGCCTGGGATGCTTAATGCATCCAACTTCAGCTCAGGTCATGATCTCCTGGTTTGTGAGATCAAGCCCCACATCAGGCTCTCTGCTGTCAGCACAGAGCCTGCCTCGGATCCTCTGTCCCCCTCTCTCTCTGCCCATCCCATGCCTGTGTGCACGCACTCTCTCAAAAATAAATATTTTTTTTAAAAAAGGCATGTATACAAAGATCTTTGTTGGGGCTTTTCATATATGAGCAAGCTAATGAAAGCATGTAAATATCCATCAGTTTGGAACTGGTTAAATAAATTAGGTATATTCAAATTAGTACACTATGCAGCCATGAGAAAGGGTGACTGTAAGATATGTGAAAATGCATTTTAAAATAAGGAAATGCACACATCCGTGGGTTTGGATACTCCTGCATATTTGGATATTTCTGGATATTTCAGCCATTGGTAACAATACTGCCCTTAGAAGTGGGGACTGGGAAGCCAAGGGTCTCCAATGGGAAAGATATTTGCTTTTTTAATTTACTGTAGTGACTAAATGATTTTAATCAGGTCCCTGTATGACTCATTCAGTTTTGTAAAAACTAGCTTAAAGAAAGGAATTAATTTTTTTAACTTCCTATGCAATACGAGAAAAAGAGATCAGAGTATATTTAGCTTAAATGGCCTCAGTGAAAAGGGTTGATACAAGAAAACAGGCCTCTTTGCCTCCTTCTCTAATGTGAGAACAGGGGGGTACCTGATAGCATTACGAGCTGGTAAATGAATAAATCAAAGGAAATAGCTGTTCACACAGCATGTGGCCAGGGTAAGGAATTTACCACCACAGGCAGTCATAGAGTCAGATTTTGTGGCTGGATCTTTTTTTTTTTTTTTTTTTTTTTTTTTTTTGGAAGTCTGGTCACCTATGTCCAGTCATAACATTAGTAGTTATGCAAGAAAAGATAAGGATAATCAAATCTGATGGTGCAGGATGCAAGCCGATCATTGCAAAGGAAGGAATTTCTCCCCCAACCTCCCTTCTTTTCTGGCTTCTTCCAATGCCTCCAAATAACATTACACAATTAGCTAGGTTCACTTTGAAGAATTAACAGTACTTCCTCTGACTCATTAGGTATTATCCATGGCTGGCCAAGGGAAGGATTCCAGACCTGACAGGGCAACAGAGCTCATAACTCTTTTTTCTTTTCTTCTTTTTTTTTTTTTTTTTTTTGCACCCTGAGCAATGTCCTCTCGAGCTCAGAGTTAAACGTTTTGGCAGGCCAGCTCTCCCACTGCTGTGCTGCTCCGGCCATTCCCAGGAAAGAACATGTTCAAAGGGAAATAATGGGTTTCAGTTCTTCTCCTGTGGAGCTGGCAATCTCGTAGAAACAACAAACGCTAGATTATTGAGGGAGGGACTGAATAGATATTCAGGAAATAATTCATGCTTTTTTCTCTGTCTCTTTCCTTCTTTGGCTACAACTAGTAATGAATCCCTCCACCAGGGGGTAGACAGAAGACATAAACTAGCACTTACCAAGCTCATTTAGCCCCAGTTACAGGTCTGACATTGTTATTGGTCTCATTTATCCACATGACTCAAGAAATACTGCACCTATCCATGTGCCTCTGTCTTATGTCTGAAGATTAAGAGTAGAATGTATCTAATTGTCTTGGATCGGAGCAAGTAAATGGAGTGTAGAAAAGCATACTGTGTCAACGTGAGCAAGATAAGTTGCACTTAACGAAATCCACTGCAGAATGACTCCATTCTGTCCCTCTCATGTGATCAGGTCAAGGGCAAACTTTTAAGTGTCTAATCACATGAATAAGAGTCCCCTCTTGTTCTAAGCATTTTCTCTCATATTATGGAATCCAGTAGTAGGCAGACAGGGTATTTGTTAAATGTGCAGGATGAATGTGCATCCTTATTTCAGTGCTTTGTTTCAAAGGGCCTTTTCCATCAACCAGCAGCTGGATGACACAGAGACCCCAGGCACCATCTGGTAGCTGGACCCAGGGACACGGCATTGTGCATATCCCAGAGACATAATTCAGACACTTGGTCGTCCAAACACCCAAAACCAGGAGAAAGTTTGTCTCTATCATTATTGCTTGACTTAATTACATTCTACAAAGTTCAACCGGAAAAAAAAAAAATCTCTCATTACATTTAATTACAATTCCTCGTTTAGCTATCCAAACCCATTGGCACCTTCAACCTTTTTAAGGAAACCCATTCCATTTACTTTTTGTGGTGATGGAAATGCTCTGGATCTGCGCTGTCCAATGTGGTAGCCATGAGCTGTACATGACTATTGAGCACTTAGGATGTGGCTAGTGGGACTGAGGAACTGAACATTTAATATAATTTGATTTTAAAGATTTTTTTTTTAAGTAACCTAAACACTCCACAGGGGACTCGAACCCATGACCCCCCAAATCAAGAGTCACACGTTCCACTAACTGAGCCAGCCGGGCACCCCTAACACGATTTGATATTAATTAACTTGGAATCAAAAACACCACCGGAACCTCGGGATTCCTTGCATCCCCACTCCAATTTGATGTTAGCATCCCAGCAAGTGACATAGCCATTTTCTTCTTTCCTGGGCAGAGCGTTGGTTCCCTTTTTTTTTTAATTTTTTTGTCATTAAGATTAAAAAGCACTACTGAAATATATTTTGCTGTGTTCACACAGTCTTAGCAAAAGTGATACAGTCGTGTCGCTGCGTAAAGGCTACGACAGTTGTTACTTAGACTCTGTTGTGGGGCCTGCCCTTATACCTAATACCCCAGTGGCCGCATCAGTGAACAACCATAGCGAGGCGTCTTTTTCTAAATGGAGTAACCTTGACTGAAAATCTAGGAATCTAATGTTTGCATAACCAAGAGCAACATGGGGTACTAGGAAATTCCACCAGTAAGCCAAGCAACTTCTTGGCAGCAGGGACCATGCCTTTTATCTGTTTCCTTAGTTCCTAGCATAAATTATAACATTGAAGAAGTCTCAGGAAAGCACCCACCACTCTAGCAGGTATATTTATTAGCAGATATGTTATAGAAACATGCAGTACAATGAATAAGAATTAGGCAACAGCTAATATAAAGACACTGCAAACGCACCGATGAGTCATTTGAGTTCTGTACCAAATAAATGGTATCCTACATTTATAAAATCTATGAGTCCAGAAAAAAATTTCCATTTTCCACTACATTTTTACTTCTGTTTGGATTTAATTTTTATGAGGGGCTCTACCCCTTCCTGGCCATTCCTTTCCATCTCGACTTGCTTTCTACCATTGCACTGACAGACGTGATATCGTCAGCTGCTTCCCCCTCCCTCACCCCTGCCCAATTTTACCGTCACTACAGTCAGGGGTATGAAATTACTTTGTAAACTAAAGCGCAGGGTCATTCCTTTTGCAGATAACAAAACAAGAGCCTCGCTTTTCTACTTTGAGATGCTTTCACAGGATCACCTCCACTTTTCCTAGTCCCCTGTCTGCTTTCTTCATTGTTCTCATCAAAACAATCGATCAGTTTCTTTCCCTGATTAACTCATTCCTGCCTTAAGCCCTTTTTTTTTCGAGTTGTATCCAATGACTTATATGTCTTACCATCTCAAGTGCTCTGGCCTCATTCCCTTCTTGGTATCAAATCCTTGAAATCCTAACTCACACATAGAAGTTTTCTCAAACAGCAAAACCAGTGTGTTATGGAAGAAAGAACTCAGCGGCTCCAAGAAGTGTGATTAACTGATTTAAGAATCAGTCTCTTGTGTCACTAGCTGAGTGTATGATCAACTATACTTTGATTTTTTTTTAATGTAAAAATAAATACAATAAAATGAAAAATGATGTTTAAAAATATAGAAAGGTTTTTTTTTTAGAATCCCAGCAATAATCAGGAGGGGTATAAATGAAATTACTCCAAGGTCCCTTGCATTTAGAAGTAAAAGTGTTAATGATATTAGCTATTAAAAAAATGCTATTTATTTTTAATGTCATCTCTACCCCCAACACGGGGCTCGAACTCACAACCCCAAGATCAAGAGTCACGTGCTCTACCAACTAAGCCAGCCAGGTGCCCTGATACTAGCTTTTGATATTGAATAATACACGTTGTAATCACTCCTATTAAAAGAATAGTAAAAGATTGAAAACTGCCAAGTTAATGGAAGAAAATTAACTTAAAATATTGTGTCAATTCTAAAGAAGGCAAAAAACAAGATGGGGAAAAGAGGACCTGCAACAGGCAAGACCAGCATAAAGCTCATAGGAAGATGGCAGATTTCGAAACAAAGGTATATGAAGATGTACCTTGAATGCAAACAGAGAAAAAATGCTTCACTTCAAATATAAACATTGAGGGGTGCCTGGGTGGCTCAGTCAGTCAGTTGAGTGTCTGACTCTTGATTTTGGCCCAGGTCGTGATCTCACAGTTGCGAGTTCAAGGCCCACGTCAGGCTCCGTGCTGACAGTGCAGAGCCTGCTTGGGATTCTCTCTCTCTCTGTCCCCTGCCTCCACCTCGCTCACTCTCTCACTGTCTCCCTTTCTCTCTCTAAATGAATAAACATCTTTTAAAAATCAAGATACAAACCAGTGATTATGTTTATTCAAAATAGGCCTTATTATTTACTGAACTCTGGGCTAAATGCTAGAATTGGAAAGGGGGATCAGAGGTAGTGTCTGCTTTCCAGGAGCTCAGAGGAGCTGTGGATCATGACTTACAGACAAATGGCTGTGACAAAGTAATGTGCTAAGTGCCATCAAGAATCAATACACAGAATAGGACCGGTCTTGCCTCATGGGATCAGGATTGATTTCCTAGGGAGTCAGCATGTGAATTGGGGCTTGACGTATGATTGGCCTCAGAACAAATGAAGAAGATGGCTAGGGATGTTCAGGTAGAAAATGTACGAACACGAGCAAAGTTTAAAAGTGCAGGCATGTCTGCTTCAGATTCTGTGTCTCCCTCTCTCTCTGCCCCTCCCCTGCTTGCACTCTGTCTCTCTCCCTCTCTCAAAAATACACAAACATTCAAAAAAATAAATAAATGTTTTTAACTGCAGGCATGTTCACTCAACCACTAAAAAAAAAAAAAAAATCAGAAAAATCAATACTTATTAAGTTTTGCATTCGTACTAAAGACTGATAAAACAGAGAATGGTCTGCTGCCAGGAGGCATGAGTAAAAATAGAAATTGAAGGAGAAGGCTTCTTTGTTCATCTAAAACTCCATGCCTGGATCTTAGCTTCCATAGAGTGGATTTATTGTATATATTTGATAGTAGCCAAGCTCTGATAGGAGTAAATGTTGAAATTAAAAATCGTGCATATCCTTTAGGGAAAATGTGAGAGCTTCTTTTTAATCTCTATTTACTTTTGAGAGAGAGAGACAGACGGACAGAGCACGAGTGGGGGAGGGGCAGAGAGAGTGGAGACACAGAATCTGAAGCAGGCTCCAGGCTCTGAGCTGTCAGCACAGAGCCCGACGTGGGGCCGGCCCAACCTTGTGAACCGCGAGATCATGACCTGAGCCAAAGTTGGACCCAGGTGCCCCAACGTGAGTGCTTCTGTGAGTCGTTCACACTCTGCTCTCCAGATGCTGATAATGCTCCCTGACGCACAGCGAGAAATGTGTCTGCTCTACAGGTGTGGGGTCTTCTGTCTGCTCACGCTGCTCACGCTGCCACCGTGTCCCCACTTGCAAGCCAGCGCATACCCTGGACCATTTTCTAAGTGGGCAGGCAGCTCTTCACTGAATGGCCATTTTGAAGACACACTGAGGTCCAGGCTTTGTGTGCGCATCTGCTGTGCACTTAACACAGCACCCCACAGCCATCTCCGGATGAGTCTGTCTCTCATATTCATGTTGTTGTCCCCTTCGCCTGCCACAGGGGCAGACCCCCCGTGGGTGATGAGCAAATGTTTGCTGCAATCACATTAAAAAAAAAGCCTAGGTGGTGAGTGGCCCTAATAGTGAAGTTGTGGCATCAGGAATGCGTCTCGACAGCCCCATTAGGGTGCGGACCGAAAAGGGGAGCATCTATCATGCCAACCAAGACACTTCTGAGTGTGAAAAAAGGTGCTATTCATACATATGCCAGGGCAAACCCAGGATTTTCTGGAGGAAAGCGGGAGATACGGTCACCCTCTTATGACTGTCTCCCCACAGGATTATTGCAAAATGGCCCTGTGTCACCCCAGGGAGGGTGATCCTAATCCCAGGTGACCTTGGAGAGTCATACAAAGCACCACTCTTGTCCATTCTAGATCTCTGAGAGGAAGGCGGTCCCGGGACTGGAGCGGGCTTCCCCCACCCCCCCCCCCCGACCCCTACCGTGTTTCCTCAACAACCCCAATTGTGACCCACCACATTTTTAAGGTTGAGCTCTCATCCCATGCGGGCCTTCCGGGTTCCTGCTAACTTGCCAAAGCCTGGTGCTTGGCCCACACGTGGCCCATGCCAGATGCTGAGAGGTGCTTGGTTCCCACGCTGTGTTTGCCGGGAAGACATGGTGTGACAGGTGTGATTCGCTCTTCTCCTGCCCTGTGCTCCTGCCGCAGACATAGAACCTTCCCCAGAGCAAGGTCCCCATGTTGCCTCTCTGTCTACATTAGGTGAAAGCTCACAGTGTTGATCTCACTGCACGCGCTGCCGAGGCCACAGTCAGGGTGGTATTGCTGATGGCAGGGGAAGAAGTTCAGGAGACAAGAAACGTCTCAGTAGACCGAGTCTGACAACGGGCGAGATGAATGGCGATGATAGACGTTTGCAATTAAAAGCACCCCCAGCACCAAAAAATAGTTTCCATGCTATGTAAGAAGTACGTAAACATTACAGCTGATTAACATTTGATAAACTCTTAACTTCCCCATTTCTCTGATAGGAAGGCTGTGAAGTGAGATAAAGCAGACGCGCGCCGCCCGAGGACAAACATCTCGGCATCCCATAAGCCTTGAAATGTTTCTTTTTTTGTTTTCAAGACTGGTTGCTATTTCCTGCGCGACTCTTGTTTATTAGCGCGTTGACTCATCTAGAGTCGAGCGCCCCGTTTGCACACCAGGGAGATGGGGCTTGCACGTGTGCTAAGCGGAGTCGCAGGGGGAGATAACAGCCAGCGACAACAATGGTCTTCCTCCATCCCCGCCGGCCAACAGGGCTTTTGGCACAGTGGGCTGAGAATAACTTATCATCGGTGCCCCAAAAAGCTCTAAAGTTCTGGAAGCCCAGAGTGGTTGTTTGCCAGACAGAGATAACAGGCAGGATACGGCCGAGAGCCAGACGCGCTCAGGAAGTCAGGGCTACACCTGGCAGAGCTTGCAAAGGAAAGGGGATGAAGCGGCCACTTAGCGCACGGTTTCCTGGTTGCCCCGTCCTGGCTGGCCTCGCAAGCGAGATGTTCTTAAGTTAGCCCAGAGGACTGACTGTATCACGGGGCCATGAAAAAAAAAAATACTTAATGGATTATGGTGCAGGGAAGAATTTCCACAGACGTGATTTAAAAAAAAAAAAAAAAATTATTGCAAGCAACTCATCCAGGAGAGAAAATCTGTTCCTTTTCAGTTGCTCTCGTTAAAAAATAAGATTGTATGAAGTTAGGGTTTGGTTGTCTTATGAATCGGCGTCTCAACGGATGCCACGTCCTACATTCTTTTTTTTTTTTTTTTTTTGAGTTTATTTATTTTGAGAGACAGAGACAGCATGAGCAGGGGAGGGGCAGAGAAAGAGGGAGACAGAGAATCCCAGGCAGGCTCCATGCTGTCAGTGTAGAGCCCAACGTGGGGCTCGAAGTCATGAAATGGTGAGATCATGACCTGAGCCGAAATCAAGAGTTGGACACTTAAATGACTGAGCCACCCAGGTGCCCCCAACATGTCCTACATTCTTAAAGCATGGCTCTGATAACCTAGAGAGGCAGTTGAAGATGCCTCAGAGACCGGATCTGCCTGCGCTGAGCTTTCCAGAGCATCTGAAACCAGTATTAAGTGCTCCACTCACCAACTGTGCCTTTAGATTCGGGACGATGCACACTGCTCCACAGGCTTCTTCTGCTCAAGTCATTAGATGCACCAGATAGCACGCTTACCAGTTTCCACTATACATTTGTGATGAAAATTTCCTTCACTGTCTCATTGAAACTTTTAGGGTAACAACTAAGACATCAATAAAGGAATGGTTGTTTTGGTAATAAGTTCGGTGCCATACTGTGAATCAAGCTACAAAGGGCTACGCTGCAGTGTATCAGTGCTAATAGCCATTATTAATTTGAGGGGAGGGGAGAGCAAAGAGTCTGAGTTGTGTTTCATCAGTTTTCAAAGCCACAGAGCCACAGAGTCACTGGTTCAGCAGTGACTCAAAGCAAATGGCGGAGTCTGCTGAGTTATTGGAATTTTGATACATAATCGATATTTACATGTGACTTAAGATTCGGTCATGAAAGCCCCCATGTCGATACTAAGTAACTTAATTACATTGTGTGTAAATACAGTATATTCTTTCCCCTCCTCCAGCACCTACTCCCATTCTTAGTTGTTATAAACTCATCAGCAACATCTCCAGGAGTATTTCATAGGCATCTATCATGGTATTGTGCTAGATCACCTGAAAAAAAAAAAAATCCATCCGGATTTTACAGCACTCCATTCTTTTAATATATGGATAGGTTTGTTTTTATGTTGGTTATTTAAATCCCCCAAAGAGAAGAAGCTCAGTAACAGCCATGTGTTGTTTTTTGTTTGTTTGTTTGTTTGTTTGTTTTGGCTATGATACAACAGATTTTCAGTAAGACTTTGGCAAGTGAAGGCTATGTTTAGCTATCGATTATTTCGGCATGGGCAAGGACCACACCCTGCCGAGTTTTATCCTTAGTCTCTCGGTCTAAGTAAGATTGTGATTGGCCATCTGATCTCAATAGTAGCTAATTTCTTACAGTGGGTGGCTCATTAATTTAATATAGATAACTCAAAGAAATTCTAAGGCCAGAAAGGCATAAATTTGACCTACCTGTTAGGAAGGGATTTTAATGCCCAGAGCCCTAAAAATAGGATTATGAATTTTGTGCTTTTGCCTCCCTTGGGCTGGCCATCTGGAGGGCAGGTGGGAAACGACACAGCGATCCAGAAGCCCTAGGGTTGACTTCTGAATCATCTTCTCCATATAGAAAAACAGATCCTAATGGGAGAATAATATCTGGCCCGCTCCACAGAAGGCCTACAGTTTATATGTATATATGAGACAAAACTGATTTCGGTCAGTGTAGAATGTATTGTGTGATTGGTGAAGAACTGTTTTCCAAAATTCAGTTAATGTGGAAAGTCAAGTATTTTTTTCTTTGCAGAATGTATTATAAACAATTATGCTTTGGGACAATAATATTTGAGAACAGAAAAGTGATTAAGGAAAAAAGTGATTACATTGAACACATTTAGGGCAAATCATCTGTTAAAGAGGAGCAAAAGCACTCTTAATTACTATATCGTATTTTCTCAAATCTAAGGTGCACTTTATTATTATTACATGTTACCATTTCTGCAGTGGACAGATCATTTCTTACAGTGCATATCTGTATTTAATGTGGTAGTGTTACATTCCTTCCCCACCACCCCCAAAGTCTGTCATTAACTCATCATCTTAAAAATCAGTAGCATTGTGGTGCCTGGGTGGCTCAGTCGGTTAAGTGTCTGACTCTTGATCTTGGCTCAGGTCGTGATCTCGCGGTTCATGAGTTTGAGCCCTGCATCGGGCTCCGTGCTGAAAACACAGAGTCTGCTTGGGATTCTCTTTCTCCTTCTCTCTCTGCCCCTCCCCTGCTCATGCACATGCATACACACACTCTCTCTCTCTCTCTCTCTCCCTCTCTCTCTCTCTCTTTCTCAAAATAAATAAGTACACTTAAAAAAAATTCAATGGCATCTTAGAATTTTTTAGAATATAAAGAAGCCAAGAATTAAGCAAAGATAAATTTTCCCACCTTTCTGGAGTCTAATTTTACATATTAAAGTTTAAAGATTAAGTATTTTCCTATCTGACTAAGTGGATGTCCTTAAAAGAGTATCCCAAATGAGGGTGATCATTCTACTCTGTATTTCTTTGATGAAGTCATTATCCATCATAACATTTAGAATTTTTTAATTATTCTCAGTTAGTAACTAATAATAGTGGCAAGCAGAATATAAAATTCATTCAAAATGTTTCCATTTGGACTCAGGCCTCTAAAAATCCCTGTTTACCTTCCTTAGCAACTCTCCTATAATGCATGCATGCATAGTGCAGGCATTTATGCATGTAAATGCTCTGTTTCCACCCCAACTGGGTGTCTATCACATAATTCCCACACCAGCTACCTGATTAGCATCATACTCCACAGGTTTCTCTCTCTCTCTCTTTTTTTTTTTTTTTTTAATGTTTTTTTATTCATTTTTGAGAGATAGAGAAAGAGCGTGAGCAGGGCAGGGACAGAGAATGAGACAGAGAATCCGAAGCAGGCTCCAGGCTCTGAGCTATCAGCACAGGGCCTGACATGGGACCCGAACTCACAAACTGCGAGATCACGACCTGAGCCAAAGTTGGATGCTTAACTGACTGAACCACCCAGGCACCCCATCACACTCCACAGGTTTAAGGGCTCAGTCTTAGAAGACTGCCCTCACTTCAGACACCAGGTGAAAGCCCCATGACTTAAGGGTTCCCATGAGTCCCCCAGGTTCAATAACCCACTGGAGTAACTCCTAGAACTCAGGAAAGCACTATACTTATCACTATAGTTTTAGCATAATGGATACAAATCATGGCCAGCCAATTGGAAGACATGCTCAGTGCAAGGTCTGGGAGGGTCCAGAGCATCCCTACCAATCCTTGTGGCATCTAAGTGTACCACACATCAATGTGTACACCAATCAGGAAGGTCCACTGAACCTGTGTCCAGAGTTTTTACTGGGGCTTCATTATGTAGGCATGATTGATTAAATCATGGGCTGCATGATTGAGCTCAATCTCCTGGAGGTAGGGCTGGTCCAAATTCCAACTCTCCAGAGACATGGTTGGTCTTTCTGGGGACCAGTCCACACCCTGAAGTTATGGGGTGGAGTGGGATGGGGGAGGGCACCTTGAGTCGTCTCATTACCGTTATCAGTGGCACCACAGCACTCTGGAAATACCAAGGGTTTCTGAACCTCTGTGCCAGGAAAGGGGGACAAGGATCAGATGTATATTCTCGATTATACTACAGGGTATAATCCAGATTTTGTGTAAGGCTCTCCTTTGTGTCTCTAATTCTGACCTTTCTACTGGCTTACTCACAGGCTACTGCAAGTCATTGGAAGCTGTCTTGCTTCCATCTAGCTCAGCAAACTCAAAATCATGCTTATCTGCCAAATTAACTTGTCCCAAATTCCCTGTAATGGTTGATAGAAACCACTGTCCTCCTGGACGTGAAGACTCCAAATTTTAGATTCATTCTTGACTCTCTCTTGTGATTAAGATTTCCTGTAAATCTTTGTCTGATTACATTATTTAGATCACTTTTCCAACCTTGTTGAACCTAGGCCCCCTGATAGTAAGTGTTAAAAATCCAAACGCAAACAAAGCAAGTTAAATTCCACACACTGCACTTTGTCCTTTGTCCCATAGATTCTGATATGTCCCCTCTGGTGGAGAGTTTCTGGGCTGGATTATAGTCACATCACAAATATGACTTGAGACGTTTTCAACTCTTCCAAATCAAAGATCATCAATAATGTTTCAAGGGAACTTTCTCCCTGTGCCTTTGAACACACTGCCAGTAGATATCAACTGATGGTAATACAATCACAGTAGAAGACTTTAACACTCCACTTCATTGATGGACTTCATCATCTACACAGAAAATGAATAAGGAAACAATGTCTTTGAATGACACATTGGACCAGATGGACATAACAGACATACACAGAACATTCCATCTTGCAGAGCACTTTTTTGAATTTAAACAAGGGTAGGGCTGGCATGGGTAGCTCGAGAGTGGCCAGGAGGTTGCAACACAAACTAAGCTCATTTTTCCTTTTCTTCCCTCTTCCTTGTTATTCTATGTTATACATCCCACAAATCACAATTTCCTGACCCACTTTTTTCCGGCATCCATTTGCTCATTTGATCCTTCATTTATTCGTTCATCCCGTATCTCTTGAGCACCTCTCGGCCAGGCACTGTTCTAGTATCGGGACAGAGCAGTGTTCAATACCCAGCCCCCTGCCCTCCAGGAGATCCCAGTCTCATGGCAGGGGCAGCAGGTAGGTGAACAGAGATACAGGATAACTTCAGAGTGTGGTAAGTGCTAGGAGAACAATATTAAAACAGGCTCAGATGATAGAGATTGATGGGGGGCAGTGTGTAGCTTAGGTTGGGTGTTCAGAGAAGGCCTTTCTGTAGGGGCAGCATTTGATCCCAAACCTGAATGACCTAGATCTTATCTCTTCACCCCTGTTATACCCTATGTAAAAGAGAGGGGAAGAGAGAATCCTAGGATCACACTGCACGGAAACCACGGTACATAGTAATTGAGAACACGGGGTCTATTTGGAGACAAACAGACTTGCCTTAGTCCTTAGATCACAAAGGACTCTTTGATCTTAACTCTGAAATTAGAGAAATTGAGCCCAAATTTGTTTAGCTTGAGCTTGCTCTTAGTTCCCATCTGAGAAACTCTGGGCTCAGATAGCCCTAGCATTCTTTCCTGGAAGCAGAGTGTGATAAAACCACACACTCAAGCTGCCGCGGCGTCCTACATTGCTTCCCTTAGTGTCCCCAAAAGAGCCTCGAGGGGTCCATATGGGTTTCCTACTAAAGCGAGAGCTCAGGAGTGAGCCACTCTGCTTCTGCTCTTTTAGATTCCGTAGCAGTCTCTTTCTCTCTCCCACTCCCCGCTCCTCTCTCCATAAATAAACCTGCCTTCTGTTTATTTAGGGTGGTGAGCGAGTTTCTACTTTCACAGCACACAAGGTCACAGTCAGCCTAAGGGCCCTCCTTGAGGTATTCTGCATTCAGGAATCTTTGGGGGGGGGGCACACCTCTGGGGATTAATAGGAACAGGCAGGGCAGTGACAGTGAAATGTGAAGAATCTGGGGGAGGGGGGTGGAGCTGGGCATCACCGTGCAGGCATACGGTGCTTTTTCCTGGATGACTGAATGCCTTATTATTAAGTCACACAGAGGGGGAAAAGCCGCTTTTGGACTGAAACCAAATACGGGAAATTTCAACACCAGAGGTGGCTTTATCCGAGTATTTTGTAAGGACCTCTGTTTCACACTTTGAGCCAATGTAATGTCAGGCTTACAGATATGCTTTTATAGCTCTTAATTGTAACTCATTTGAAATACAGGTACATCGCTTTGCAACTGCTTTAATGCATCAGGACAACACTATGTTTCATCCAAATTAATGTAACATTTTCAAACACTTTTTGTGGGGCACCTGGCCGACTTCAGCTCAGGTCATGATCTCACGGTTCGTGGGTTCGAGCCCCGCGTTGGACTCTGTACTGACAGCTCAGAGCCTGGAGCCTGCTTCGGAGTCTGTGTCTCCCTCTCTCTCTGCCCCTCCCCCACTCTCACTCTGTCTCTGTCTCTGTCTCTCAAAAACAAATAAACATTAAAACAAAAATAAAACACTTTTTGTACCTGTTTATGCCTCCAAGCTCAGGAATTTCATTCTGGTTTTCTATTCTTTTCCGTCTACCCAGCTCATTCTCACTCTGCTCCCACACCACACTGGACCTTCACTGTCTGGTCTGGCAGCGATTTCTCTCCCTCTCTCCCAGTCTCATTCTCTAAGAAACGGAAATGGAAACAAACAGAAACTAAAAGAGCTGGCGTCTCCGAGGGATGAGCCGGGTTTCTTTTCAGGTGTTTTCCCTTCTATGTCCTGCTAAACTGATGGTTATACCCAGTGTGAATCCACAGAGAAGGAGAAGGTCAACAGAGGAAGTGAATCCAGATCAGAACACTATCCTGGCTGTACTGCCGCAGCTTTTGTAAAGATTTCATTAAATATCAGGCATAGCCTGCTCATGGATAATTAAATTAAAAGTTGCCTGTGGAGAGCATATTACATGTAAGAGAGTAAGTAGTAACAAGAAACAAGCCACCGGTCCCCAAGACCTCCCATCGACAGTGCCTTCAGTGCTCGAGAACCTGGAGGCCTCTGGGGTTCGTCAGTTCCTAAAGCTCTGTCCCCAGCTCTGACTATTAGATAGTTCTTTCCTTTACTAAGCTGACATTTCTCTCTCCTCACTGGAAATAGTTCTGTGGCTGGTGCGGGGCACGCATACAAAAATAGGTCCAGTTTTTCTTTTGGGTGAAAACATCAGCCTGCCTTATCTCTAGGTTAAACACATTTGATTTAAGTGAATAATATTGATAATGTTCCTTCAAGTCCCCTCAACAGGCTGCTTTTTTTCCTGAATTCTTTCTGATTAGTCTCTATCCCTTTTATACTGACTGTTGTGTCCTAAACCTCTTCCTTTAGTGTTTTCTCACTGCACCTTTTTGGCCCCCTTTCCTCTGATAATACATTGGAGTGCTATCCACCAGCAGCTACCCCCACCCTTTACATTTGCTTTTAGAGATCTACTCCTTTTATTTAAAAAAAAACAAAAACAAAAACAAACAAACAAAAAAAAACAACTACACATATTCCTAAAACCATAGATGATGTGAATAGGAATATATAGTTGTGGTGTGATTGGTAATTCATATGTATTTCTCTCTGGGTTTGGAATCCCCCAGGAAAGGCAGACCATTGGGAGAATCTGTCTTTCCAGATAGAACTCATCCAAATGCCTCATGATACTGAAAATAGCATTTTGTATTTATATTGCATGCTATTTGGTAACAACCACTGTTCTAAAAGCTTTACGTGGGTATTCTCATATAATTGAATTCTCATAAATTCACAAGGTAGGTGCAGCTAAGGCTTAGGAGGATCACGTGGCTTGCACAAGGCTCTGCAGGTTACATGTTAGAGCCAGGATTATAACCCATCTCCCACAGTGATATCCTGCAGCGACTTCTGTGGTCTTTGTCATAATGCCTCGTATAAGTACTTGTTGTTTTCCTGATGATCAAGCTAACAGAAACCTAACCTTGTCTTCCAATGTTTCCCATCTTGACGGTTCATCTGAATGGCTTGAAGCAACTCCAAGTGTTCTTGAAGTTCCTGGATAACGATCCGTGGATTTGGCTCTTTTAGGACATGCGTTTACTTCCTCATGCTTGTTCTCTTAACAAGGTTTGCAGTGCAGTTATCACAAACACATCAAAATTATGTAAATGTCTTTCCTACTAGATGAACTGTAATTGAATGACCGCTTTTTGTGTGTTTTTTATGTTTATTTATTTTTGAGAGAGAGAGAGAGAGAGCACAGTGGAGGGGTAGAGAAAGAGAGAGACAAAGGATTCCGAAGCTGGCTTGTCAGCACAGAGCCCGATGTGGGGCTTGAACTCACGAGCTGTGAGACCATGACCTGAACTGAAGTCAGACACTTAACCCACTGAGCCACCCAGGTGCCCCACTTTTTGAGTGTGTGTGTGTTTTTTTAAATAAGCTATTGAGGTTCACTTTACATGCAATAAAACGTGTACACTTAACAGTTCAATGAGTATTGACAAATATATAAATCCATGTAATAATACCACCCTAATCCAGGTACAGAGCATTTCTGTTAATCCAGAAAGTTGCCTTGTGCCCCTTTTTGTAGATCTTCCCTCCACCCACCCAAAGGCAACCAGTAATCTAATTTTATCACTAGATCTGATTCCTATCACTACACCATCACAAAGTAGAATCATACATACATACATGGGATCTTCTATTTCTGGCTTCTTTCACTCAGCCTGATGATTTTGAGACCATTTGCGCATTGTTCTATTCCTTTTTTTTGTGGAGTGGCATTTCATTAGATAAACATACCACAGTGTTTATCCATTCACTCAGTGACAGACATTGGAATTGTTTTGTGTCTAATATGAATAAAGCTGCTATAAATATAGACAAGTTTTTTGTCTACAACGTCATTATCCTCTTGTAAAACCCTGGTTGCAAGTTAAGTGTACATTTAACTCCGAAACGATTGTATCATTTTATATTCCCAGCAGCAGTGTATGAGGGTTTCAATTGTTCCACATCTTTGTCAACACTTGGTTTTGGTAGATTTTTTTTTTTTTAACTCTTAGCCTTTTTAGGAGATGAGTAGTGGTATCTCTTTGTAGTTTTCAGTTGCATTTCTCAGATTCCTAAATGTGTTGATATCTTTTCTTGTTATTTTTGGCCATCTGGTTATTTCTGGTCATTTTTGGTTATTTTTGTACATCTCTTTTGGGAAGTATCTGTTTCTGTAGTTTTAGATCTTTTTGTTTTTTGGTGGGGTTTATCTCATTAGTAATAAGAGATCTTTATATATCCTAGATAGAAGTCCTTTGTCAGATTCATTTATTACATTATTTTCTCTTGGCTTGTGACTTGCCTTTGTATCTTCTCAACAATGTACTTTAATTTTAATTTAATTTATTTTTGCATTAACAGTTTTATTTGAAACGAAAAGCAAAGTCAGACTTTTAAAAACAAAACGAGTCTCATTTGACAGTCTTTTTTTTTTTTTTTTTTTTAAACAAATAGGATGCACTCTGCTGATTGGATTATATGGTGGGCATTTTCCATAAATTGAATGAACTTAATGTTTGTTTGTTTATTTATTTATTTATTTATTTATTTAGATAGAGCATGAGCAGTGGAGGGACACAGAGAGAGGGAGACACAGAATCTGAAGCAGGCTTCAGGCTCTGAGCTGTCAGCATAGAGCTCGATGCAGGGCTTGAACCCAGTAACCACAAGATCATGACCTGAGTCAAAGTCAGACGCTTAACTGACTGAGCTACCCAGTTGGTGAATTATTTATTTCATAAATTGAATGAACTTAAATCAGCAGCTCAAGAGGTGGTTTTTCCAGCTTTGAGATATAATTATCACATGATCTTATGTAAGTTTAAGGTGTACAAAGTGTTGATTTAATAGATTTATAAATTGTAAAATGATTATCATTGTAGTATCACCTCCATCCTGTCACATAGTAACCATTTTGGGGGGCAATGAGAACATTTAAGATCTACTGTCTTAGCAACTTTCAGGTATATGATAGAGTATTATTAGCTCTAATAACTACGCTGTATATTAGATCTCTAAACCTGTTAATCTTATAACTGAAAGCTTGTACCCTTTGACCAACATCTCCCCATTTACGCCATCCCCACCCCATCCCTAGAGTGATAACTGCCACTCTACTTTTTCTCCAACTTTGTCTTTTTTAGATTCAATGTATAAGTGATACCTTACAGTATTTGTCTCTTTCTGTCTGACATATTTCACTTAGCATAATGCCCTCAAGGTCCATCCAAATTGTTGCAAACTGCAGGATTTCCTTCCTTCTCATGGCTGAATAATATTTCATTGTATATATACATATAGACTATATGTCCTGTTAAGGTACTTAACATCTGTTGATTGGTACTTAGGTTGTTTCCATATCTTGGCTATTGTGAGTAATGTTACAATAAACATGGGGGTGCAGATATCTCTATGAGATCCTATTTTTACTTCCTTTGCATATATATATATATATATATATATATATATATATATATATATACACACACACCCAGGAGTGGGACTGCTGGATCATATAGTAGTTTTATTTTTAATTTTTTGAGGAACCTCCACACAGTTTTCCGTAGTGGCTGCACCAATCTGCATTCCTACCAACAGTGCACAAAGGTTCTGTTTTGTCTACCTCTTTGCCATCACTTGTTGTCTCTTGTTTTTTGTTTTGTTTTGTTTTTGTTTTTATATATGCTAGTAATTCTAGCAGGTGTCAAGTGATCATCTCACTGTGGTTTTGATTTGCATTTTCCTGATGATCAGTGATGTTGAACACCTTTTCATGTGCCTGATGGTCATTTGTGTCTTCTTTGTGAAACTCTATTCAGTTCCTCTGCCCATTTTTAAAAAGAGTTGTTAGGTTTTTTTTTCTTTTTGGCTACTCACTTGTATGAATTTTTTTTTTTTATGTTTGGGATATTAACCCCCTATCAGATATATGATTTGCAAATATTGTACAGTTATACAGTTTCAGGTCTGAAATTTAAGTCTTCAATTCATTTTGAATTCATTTTTGAGTGGTGTAAGTTGGGGGTTGAAGTATAATTGGCATTAAATAAACTACATATGTTTAAACTGTACAGTTTGGTGAGTTTTGACATATATACACCATTGAAACCATTATCATTATCAAGATAATAAACATTTCCATGAGCCCCTAAAAGAACAGTTTCTTTCAAAAACTTTTAGTTTTGAATGAGTTGCATTCAAGGGGGCCGGGATAAGTGTCAAAAAATGAGGTTCAAAAAAATAAATAAAAATAAAATTAGAATTTTTAGTTTTGAAGTTCAATTTACCAAAATTTTCTTTTGTGGTGATTTTTCTTTGTTAATTTTTTTAAAGAAAATCTGTGATAAAATATTGCCTAACAGAGCAAAAGTTCTATACCATGTTTTCTTCTAGAAAATTTTTATTTTTAGCCTGTACACCTAGGTCAAAGAACCATCTTAAATTAATTTTTGAGAACAGGGAAATAGGATTCAAGGTTCATTTTTTTCCTGTGTGGATATGTAATTGTTTAAATAACATTTGTTGAAAATGTTCTGTTCCCCCATGGAACTACCTCTGTGACTTTGTCAAAATTGACCATACGTATGTGGATATATTTCTGGATTCTGTATTTTATTCCACTGATCTACATGTCTGTCCTTTTAGCAATACCACACTGCCTTAACTACTGTAGCTTTATGGTAAGTCTTGAGATCAGATAGTATAAATTGTCCAACTTTTTCAAAATTACTTTAACTCTTCATTCTTTCATTTCTGTGTATATTTTAGAAATAGCCCATAAATTTCCCCAAAAAAAAAAAAAACCCAGTGGAATTTTGCTTTGTATTGTGTTGACTCTATGGATATTTGGGGAGGATTGACATCTTAATATCCTATGAGCATGGTATATTTCTTTTATTTAAACCTTCTCATTTACGTAAGTCTTTTATTTCTCTTAGTAGTGTTTTTTGTATTTCAGAGGTCTTACATATCTTTTTGTTGAATTTATTCCTAACTATTTTTATCGTTTTTGATGCTATTTTAAACAGTATTGTTTAAAAATTCAGTTTCTAATTATTTGTTGCTAGTGTATAGAAAGATAATTCATGTTTATATACTGACCTTATATCCTATGACCTTGCTAAGTTTACTTATTAATTCTAGTATTGTTTTCATATTTGTTAGGATTTAAAAACTTTTATCATCTGCAAATACAGATAGTTTTACTTCTTCCTGTCCAATCTGTATGCTTCCTCTTCCTCTTTATTTTTTTATTTTTAGTTTTATTTTTTGCCATGTTCCACTGGCTAGGATCTCCTGTACAGAATAGAAAAGAAGTGGTGATATTGGGCATCCTTGCTCAGTAACTGATCTTTGGAGAAATGTATTCAATATTTCACCATTGAATATGCTGCTTGCTATGGGTTTCTCACCAATGCCCTTTATAAAAATGAGGAAGTTTCTTCAGTTCCTTGTGTGCTTAGAGTTTGTGTGTGTTGTTTTAATAATTAGTGGATGCTGACTTTTATAAATGACTTTTCTGCATATCTTGAGATCATATGATTTTTTTCCTCTTTATTTTACAGTGTGTTGAATTTTTGGACTGATTTTTTGGATGTAAAATCTTGCATCCCTGGAAAAACCCTCACTTATCATGATGCATTACCCTTTTTGTATATCTCTGGATTTTAATTGTTTAATTGTTTAATTGTTTTAAGTTTGTTGATTTATTTTTGAGAGACATAGAGAGACCTTGTGAGCAGGGGAGGGGCAGAGAGAGAGGGAGAGAGAAAATCCCAAGCAGGTTCTGCACTGTCAGCACAGAGCCTGATGTGGGGCTTGAATTCATGAATCATGAGAATAGGACCTAAGCCAAAATCAAGAGTCAGATGCTTAACCAACTGAGCCACCCAGGTGCACCAGTTGTTAATTTTTTAAAAGAATTTTTGCATCTTTTTATGACAGATATTGTGTTCTGCAATCCTTTTGTATTATTTTTTTAAGTTTATTTATTTATTTTGAGAGAGAGAAACAGAGGGCACAGGCAGGGGAGGGGCATAGAGAGAGGGAAAGAGAGAGAGAGAGAGAGAGAGAGAGAGAATCCCAAGCAGGCTCTGCGCTGCCAGCACAGAGCCTGACGTGGGTCTCAAACCCACAAACCATGAGATCATGACCTGAGCCAAAGTCAAGAGCCAGTCACTTAACTGACTGAGCCACCCAGGTTCCCCTATTTGTATTATCTTTGTACATATTAGTAAACTTTCCTCCTTTTGTATTTTCTGGAAGAATTGGAGATTACTATTATTTGTCCTTTAATAGTTTGCTAGAATCCACCAGTGAAATATCTAGGCCTCCAGTTGTCTTTATGGGATGATGATGATGGTGATGATTAAACTTCTTTTATCGGTATAGGACTATTTAAAGTTTCTAGTTTTCCTTGAGTCAGTTTTGGTAAGTTGTATTGTTCAACCGTGTAACAGCTATTCTCTGCTGAGTCCTGTGTATTATAACCCTATATATGTGCAGCCCAGCATTTGGCAACCTGAAGGGAACTTTCACACAGATTTTTGCTCACATACCTCCCCCAATCCCTAAGCATCTCTGTCTTCTCTTGTGCTCTTCCCCTATTGATCCTGCCAAGTGTAACAGCTCTTAGTGCTGGTCTCTGCCTCCTCAGCTTAAGGGAACTGCCATGCACTGTTTGGGCTCCAGCTCCCTGCACCGTGATCAGGAAATTGTCCCTGGAAAACAGCCAGAGCAATCAAAAGACACACCCCGTGAGTTTTCCTTCTTTCATGGCTCACAGTCTTGTACTATGCCAGTACCAGAAAACATTTGCTTCCTACAGTTTGTCCAGTTTTATAATTGTTTACAGTGGGAAGGCTAGTCTGATATGAGGCTTTCTATTATGGTGACAAATAGAGATCACTTTTTGTGTTTATTATTAGTATTAAGTATTAAGTAAAAGTGTGAGTGGGGATGTCCAAACTTCTATATGTAGAATATGTGACCTCTTGTGACCCAGCTTGTCTACCCTGTATATTCATCTAATCTTATCTGTTGCCACACTGCCAAGTATTTTATGCTTCAGAAAAACTATGCTACTTACTGTTACTGTTTGCCATGTGTATGCACAAATGAGGCTGGTGTACTTGTTCCCGTGGATCCTTGGGTGTTTGGTATGTGCTATCTTTATTGCCCTGAATGTTTCCTTCTGCTTCTCCACAAGGTAACTTGTGTTTTTCCTTCAGAACTTATTCTGACCCCTATGGCTGGATCACAGAGCCCTATGCTTACTCCTATCATAGCACTCAGCATAGCAAATTAGCATTGTCTGTTCGTTTTTTTTTCTGCCTCTTACATTTGTGGACAGCAACTAATTCTTATTTGTCTCTAGATGAATAAATACCTAGAAAGTCCTTAATAAACATTTGAAGAATGACTGATCTAACACCATTAATTGGTACTTTAACTTAAGGCATGTGTTGTAGTGTTTCACTGCTTAAAATAATTAGCTTTGTTAATCTAGCTTAGTGTGCCAAACTAGAAATAAATCACAGTCTTTCAAGGCCAGCTCTTGCCCTTCAACCTTAGGATGGTGGTATCCCATAGGCCAGACCCCATAGCAGCCTGGAGTGAGACATTTCATGACTTTTCACTTTTATGTTCCTGGATCATTTGATTCATGATCTTGGGCCTGGTGGCTCTTTGCTCTGATAGATGACCTGAGAATCTGGCCGCTGTTATTTCGGCAGGACTCCTGGTGCCCCAGGTCCCAAGGCAGCCCCACACTGCAGCTTCCATTGCTTTAAGCATTCTGCAATGGCTGGGTTCCTTTGCTAGAGATTAGATATCTGGCATTTGAACATCAGGCTTTCATTTTCTGGGGACTTCTTCTGTTTGCATTCCATTTTAGTGTGCCCTAAATTTTCCTTGTTCTTCTATTGGAGAGGAGATGATTCCTTTCTTGGGTGCATTACTTTCTTATTTACATGAGCATTCTACAAAGGTTTGAGTGTCTTATGTCTTAGAACTGCACTAAATACGACATTCTGAATATAGATTCTCATACTGAGACTAAAACTTCCTTGGAAGTGTGACTTCTCCCTCAGAAGAGTGACTGGTTAATCAAAACTTCTGCTTGCTGAGGGATTTTTGACTCTCTAGAGCTTCAGAGTTGGGTCTTTATTACTTATAAGGACAGGGGCAGGAGACGGGAATGGGGAGAGAAAGAGAGAAAGAGAGAGAGAGAGAATACGAATGAATGAATCATAGGCAGGCCATGCTCAGTATGGAGCCCAATGCAGGGCTCAATCTCTGGACCATTAGATCATGAGCTGAGCTGAAATCAAGAGTCAGATGCTTAACCTTAGCTGAGCCACCCAGCTGCCCCAAGAGAATACTTCTATACTACAGAGTTTTTTTCTTTATCAGTTGGAAGAAATGCACCAGTAGAAATGTCAGAGCCAATTGGAAGGATTATGTGATGACGTTCTAAATTCTTTACATGATATTTATTCTTTTCAAAACTTCATCAATTTGGATCACCTTTTTTTCCAGAAATTTTTTCACTCTCAACAGGTTTATTGAACGTGTAAGCATGCAATTATATAGAGACTCCTCTTATAACTTTAGAGGATTTTCTGGTTATTTTTAGAAATTGAGAAAAAAAAAAACCAAGGCGTTGGTTTTTCTGATTGTTTTAATATGTTATTTGGCCAGGAAACCCAGAAATCTCCAAATCCGGTTTTGGCCCACCCGGTCCTCTTTTCTGAAGGGACTCCAAGGGAAATATAAGAACCGGCAACAATAGCAAAGTGACACAGAGAAAAGTCAAGTCTAGTTTCGGCTGGGACTTTACCTTGGCACTGCAGAGTTGAATGGCAGTAGGCTACACTGGGTCTGCGTTGCACAGTCAGGCCTCCTGGATCATCGAGAATGGGTAGGACCAGAACAAATATCTCATCATCCTACTCCAGTGATCCAGAAGAAAAGGAGATGAAGACACAGCATTTTCCCCAGTAGTGAGAACTGCCCCAGGACATTTCTGACAAACCAGTAATTTACTGCCCAGTTGCCACATTGGAGAAAAGATAGAAGAGAAAAAGAGAAAAGAGATGGCCAGGGTCTCCTGATAGCCACAGAAAGGGACCTGTGTCTTGGGGGTGGGGGAGGGGAATGGGGAAGGAGTGTACGAGCAATAAATTGGGGGAAATAAGAATTCCCTGAATTGTGCATTTTAAGATATTCATTTATTTCCAATTTATTATTATATATTTTGGTGTTGACAAATTTTAATGTTGACACTAGAGTGGAAACACAATTACTTCTCAGCCTTGTCAGCCACTGATTTGCTCCTGAGTCAATGTAATATGCATTTTCAAGACAAAACAGACACTCGCTTTCAAATGAGGCCTGGAAAGAGACAGAGAGTTAGAGGGTTGCTCTGTTCTGGTCTAACACTCTCGTCTTCATTTTTTATATTCTTTAATATGTCTGGTTCAAATGTGGTTTAGTATGGATGATATTTTACATGATCTGGGTGTCTTTCCTCCTTGTGAAATTCTGAGGTGGCAAAGCGGACATTCACTGACAAGACGTGAAGAATTGCCAGATGGGGTTTTCTCTTGACTTATGACCTAAACAGAATGCAATATATATATGTTCTACTTCTTGTCTCTAGGAGTTTAATATTCTAAATACTAGTACAGCAAACAATTCTATAAAAAATAGGTTTATGATCTAATCTCCATCATTCTGCCTTATATTACTGAAGATTTTATAAAATAAGTTGGCTAAACAAGAATTAATATTTTTCCCGAAGTTATCTTCAGGGTACGCTCTGCTTCAATTGTCAGTCTTTTTCACTATTTATTTAACTGAGAGCCCTGTTGTTTTTTGTACATAAATTAATAGTTTTTGCAGACATTTTACTCTTGCATAGCAAATACACATCTACATTTTAACTGACTGATAGAATTTCAACCTATAAAGTATATGAGCAGTTTCATCCATGTTTCATTAAGTATTAACAATAAATTAGACTGGCATGCCTTGTTGTAAACTGATGTCGTGCTACTTAGAAATTTTGGTCACATGGTCATGGATCATTCTTAAGGAAGACTAAAAATGAAATAGAATTCAGCTATTTGACCTTCCATATGGCCATGAGCAAAACAGAAGCAGCTTTAGGCCAGTTGAAAGTTGCAGCTGATATTTGGTGCATCTTAATATTGACTTACATTTTTTCCTATTTTTTTCTAAATAATTATAATTAGGATGTTATATTCTGTTTAACCATTTGTTATTTGGGAGACTTTGGTGGGAGTTCTTTTAACCAAATTTTTCTTATTACTTTTTAAAAAAAATGTTTATTGATTTATTTTGAGAGAGAGAGAGAGAGAGGGAGAAAGAAAGCAGGGTCGGAGCAGAGAGAAGGAGAGAGAGAGAATTCCAAGAAGGCTCCACACTGTCACCACAGAGCCCAACACAGGGCTCAATCGCATGAACTGTGAAATCATGACCTGAGCCGAAACCAAGAGTTGGATGCTTAACCGACTGAGCCACCCACACGCCCCTTATTACTTTTAAATTTTATTATATTATCACCAAATAACATATACTTTTAACATATGATTTATTTTTCTATTTTATTTATTTCTTATGTATTTGATCTGTTTTATGAACAGGTCAAAATAGGTGTGTTAAAATGGTCTTACAATGATTAGTTTTGCAAAATTATCTGTGCATTTTTTAAAGCAAATTTTCCTATGGGTGTTTTGATACCGTGTTATTCATGTATTAAAAGTTCACTCTAGGGGCACCTGGCTGTATCAGTCGGTGGAGCGTGCAACCCTTGATCTCAGGGTTGTAAGTTCAAGCCTGACACTGGGTGTAGAGATTATTTAAAAATAAAATCTTAAAAAAAAAAAAAAAAAAAGTCCACTCTACTGTTTTCTACCTATGTGACCATGGCAAGTTGCTTAAATTTTCTGAGCTTCATTTCCCTCTTTGTAACCTAGGGTGGTAAGACTTACTTTTCTACAGTCTTTGTTGGAGGATTAGATGAACTAATTTTCACAGAGGGAAAGTGTACATTTAATAGTAGTTATTATATGTTCTTTGGGTTTTATGCACTTCATCAATGGCACTTTTTATTCTGTTTGATCCATTTTCAGTTCTGCTTGGTGTCAAATTAGTACTGTCATACTCGTTTTCTTTGGGTTTCAGTATGCCTGAAATCTCATTCTCTATTTTTTTATTATAGTAAAATACACATAACATAAAACTTGCCATTTTAGCCATTTATAGGTATACAATTCATTGGCATTAAGTACATTCATAATGCTACTATCCATTTATAGAACTTTTTCATCATCCCAAGCAGAAAGTCTATACCCACTACTTAATGAAGTCTATACCCCATTCTCCCCTCCCTCTAGCCCCTTGTAACCTCTATTCTACTTCTGTCTCTGTGAATTTGCCTTTTCTTGGTATCTCATATAAGCAGAATCATACAGTATTTGTCCTTTTGTATCTATTTCACTTAGCATAATGTTTTCAGAGGTCATTCATGATGTGGCCTATATCAAAATCTCATTTATTTTTATTGCTGGATAATATTCCATTGTATATATATATCTGTGTTTTGTTTATCCATTTCTCTGTTAGTGGACGCTTGGGATTGTTTCCACCTTTGTCTGTTATGAATGATGCTGCTATGAATATTGGCATATAAGTACGTGCTTGAGTCCCTGCTTTCAATTCTTTGAGTATGTACCTAGAGGTGGAGTTGCTAGATCATATGGTAATTCTATGTTTAACTTTTTGAGGGGCTGCCAAACTGTTTTCCATAGTGATGTCCTATTTTTTTTTTTATTTTGAAGAGTTCTGTGTTAGGTGTATCTGTTTTAGGTGTATCTCTTGTGATACAGTTGCCTTTACTTTTTTTCAAAATTTTACATATACTTTCATGTTATCCTCATAAAATACACATGAGATATGTGCAATTACTTTTAACTTACAAAGAAATAAATGTTCACTAATAGAATAAATAATTTCCCCAAGCCACACAACTGATGAATTTCAGGGAGTTTAAGTGATTCCAGACCTCTAACTATGGAGTGCTCTTTTTATATGATGGCTCCCATTTCTCTCCCAATAGATTTTTTTTTAATGTTCATTTATTTTTGAGAGAGAGAGAGAGAGAGACAGAGTGTGAGTGGGGGGAGGGACAGAGAGACACACACACACACACAGAATCAGAAGCAGGTTCCAGGCTCTGAGCTGTCAGCACAGAGCCCGACGCGGGGCTCAAACCCATGAACCATGAGAACATGACCTGAGCCAAAGTCAGATGCTCTACCGACTGAGCCACCCCGGCACCCCCCAATAGATTTTAAGTTACTAAAAATGGGCCTATGTCTGATGCATTTTTATGATCCTCTGTACTTTGATGAGTATCTTGCAAAAAATAGAAAAAAAAACAACACATACTTATTGGTTGGCAAATTCATCATGCAGCTCTCCCTTCTAAAATATCCATATTTCTGGGGTGCCTGGGTGCTCAGTTGGTTGAGTGTCCAACTTCAGCTCAGGTCATGATCTCATGGTTTGTGAGTTCGAGCCCCGCATCCGGCTGTGGTGCTGCCAGCTCAGAGCCTGGATCCTGCTTTGGATTCTGTGTCCCTCTTCCTCTCTGCCCCACCCCTGCTTGTGCTCTGTCTCTCTCTGTCTTTCAAAAATGAATACACACACACACACACACACACACACACACACACACACACACACAAAATCAGAATATCCACATTTCTGACCAACCCTTAACTAAATCCTGTGCATCAGCCAAAGGAAATATCATACTTCACTTAATTTATTAGACCATGGCTGTATACAACATTTTGCTGAGTCACTGTTCTCCTAATGCACTTGCTTTCTGTTGGACACTTGATCCTATGACACCTTATTACCTGCTTCATATTTCATGTATCAAATATTTTCTAAGTTCATTATTCAATCATTCTTTCCTGTGCCCGGTCTGAGATAGTTAATACCTGCAAAGAGACACAACTTTTCTTCTTCAAGAGTTTCAATTAATCTTTGATTTTCTGCAGTTTGAGTGTGATATACCTAGGTATAGATGTTTTTGGTGTTTATTATGCTTAGTCTTTTCTGAGCTTGCTGCATCTGTGGTTTAGTGGCCATTATTAACTTTGGAAAATTCTCAGTCATTATTTCCTCAAATATTTCTTCTGTTTCTTTCTTATCTCTACACCTGTTATTCCCATTACAGTTTCAGCATAGTATGTTCCATATTTTTCATTCTTTTTTTCTGTTTATATTTCAGGTTTGGAAGTTTTTACTCATTGATTGTTTCACTGGCCATATCCAGTCTCCTGATGACCTCATCAACTACATTTTTACATTTACGTGACAGTATTTTTTCTTTTTAAAAAAAAATTAAAAAAAATTTTTTAAATACAGTATTTTTTATTTCTAACATTTCCTTTTCTTTATTGGCATTCCCTTCACTCTATTACCTATCTGTTCTTTCATGTCATCTACTTTTTCCATTAAAGCCCTTAGCATATTAATCATTTAAAAAATTTTTTTTAATATTTATTTTGAGAGAGACAAACAGAGCATGAGCAGGGAATGGGCAGAGAGAGAGGGAGACACAGAATCCAAGCAGGCTTCAGGCTCTGAGCTGTCAGCACAGAGGCCAACACAGGGCTCGAACTCACGAGTGAGATCATGACCTGAGCCAAAGTTGGACGCTCAACCAACTGAGTCACCCAGGCATCCCTGATCATAGTTATTTTAAATCACCAGTCTTATAATTCTAAAATATCTTCCATATATGAATCTAGGTCTCAGGCTGGATTTGTCTCATCACATTATGTTTTTTGCCCTTTAGCATGCCTTGTAATTTTTTGTTGAAACCAGGTGTGATGCATCTGGTAAAAGGAACTGATGTTGATAGATCTTTAGTGTGAAGTTTTATGTTTATCTGATTAGGAGTTAGGCCGTTTTGACCCTGCGATAGCTTTGGTCTTAGAGGCTAAACTCTTCTCTCATATCCTTGTTTTTGTCTCTTTTGTTGTTTTGTGGTGTCCCTAGAAACTTCTCAAGTCAGATCTGAAGCTCACAACTTGTTATTTGAATTTTTCTTAGTTGTAATCCCCTATTTTTTTTTTTTTTTTTACAGGAACTCTACTGATGTGGTGGTAAGGCGAGTAGAGAGAAGAAGCCTTCTATAGTCCTATGATTAGGTCTGTGTCTTTTAGTGAACTTGAATTGGGTATCTCCCTTCCCCCACATGAAAGGCTAGAGGTGGCTGCAGTTGGGTGTTTTCCTATCTCCAGGTCAGTTTGGCTTTGGTATAACCCCAGTGGGTTATGTAAAACAGTTTCCTTTCAAGGCAGGCTTTATTAAAGAGAACAGAGAGCTCTGAGCATATTTCAAAATGATCATATTTCCACACTTTCTGTTAGAAGCACTAGGAGACCACTGTATGATCTTCACTGTAAGAACTGGTAGGGCAAAATGTGGGAGCTCTTCGAAGACTGGGCCCCCTTAGAGACTTTTTTTAATGTTTATTTATTTATTTTTTGAGAGAGAAAGAAATCACAAACAGGAAAGGGGCAGAGAGAGAGGGGGAGAGAGAATCCAGAGCTGGAAGCGGGGCTCAAACACACAAACTGTAAGATCATGACCTGAGCCAAGCTGGCTCAAGAGTCAGACACTTGACCGACTGAGCCATCCAGGTGCCCCCTTCAGAGATGTTTAATTCTCTAGATTGTCTACATCAAATCTCGAACAGTCATTTGTAGTTTAAAATGTTCCTGCTGATATTGTCTCCAGCTGTGAGTTTCTGCCTCTGATTTGTTCCTGGTATGCTGTGATTATCTGGGTCCATCTGTCTGACTCGTTTTCAGGGCAGTTTGCCCTGTGACCTCAATTCTGATTGATCTGAGAGTTTTTGTTTTTCAGTTTGTTCAGGTTTGTTTCTTGTTATGAGTACAGAAGCAATGACTTCCCAGCTCTTTACATGTCAGGCTGGAAACCAGAAGTCGTATTTATAAATATCTTCCCAAGTGATGGGATCTTTGTTGCTTTCTCACTCACCTGCAATGTGTCTAGGGAGCCAAGACCAAAATGATACATGAGTCAAATAATCTCGGGAGAATGGCTGAGCAATGTTTATGTTTTCATGATGTTAGTTAGCATGCTTTTACTTCCACTCAAAGAATTCCCTTTAGCATTTCTTGTAAGATGGGTCTGGTGGTAATGAAATCCGTCAGCTTTTGTTGGTTCAGGAAAGACTTATCCTTGTTTTGTTTGCAAAGGATGGCTTTAGTGAGGATAGAGGCTTGGTTGACAGTTTTTTTCTTTTACTCTTTTGAACATGTCATCCCATTCTCTCCTGGCCTAAAAAGTTTCTGTTGAAGAAATCTGCTACTGGTCTTTTGGATGTCCCTTTGTATGTGTCTGTCCTTGTTTCTTGCTGCTCTTAAAATTCTTTGTCTTTGACATTTGACAATTTAATTATAGTGTGTCCCCGTGTATGGGGGCATTTTGGACATCATGCACCTGGACATCCATTTCTTTTCCCAGGTTTGGGAAGTTTCCAGCCATTATTGTTTTAAATATACTTTCTATACCTTTCTCTTTTGTTTCTCCCTCTGGAATTCTCATAATGTGAATATTATTTCTTTTCATGGTGTCCTATAATTCCTGTAGGCTTTCTTCACTCTTTTTCATTCTTTTTTCATTTTGTTTCTCTATGTGAGTAATTTCCAATGTCCTGTCCTCCAGATCACTGACTCTTTTGTCTGCATGATCGAGTCTACTTTTGCAACTCTTGAATTCTTCAGTTCAGTTATTGTATTTTTCAATTCTAGGATTCCTGATGGGTTTTTCTGTTTGTTTGTTTGTTTGTTTGTTTGTTAATGTTTATTTTTGAGGGAGAGACAGAGCATGAGTGGGGGAGGGGCAGAGAGAGGGGAGGACACAGAATCTAAAGCAGGCCCGAGGCTCCGAGCTGTCAGCACAGAGCCCAATGTGGGACTTGAACTCACGAACTGCGAGGTCATGATCTGAGCCAAAGTCAGACATTCAACTGAGCCACTCAGGTGCCCCTTTTCTGGTTTGTTTTTAATGGTTGCAATTTTTTTTGTCAAACTTCTCATTTTGTTCATGCATTGTTTTCCGAATTTCATTTAGCTGTCTGTTTTCTTGGAGTTCACTAAACTACCTTAAGAGGATTATTCTGAATTCTTTTTCTGACAGTTCATAGAGCTCCATTTCTTTAGGATCAGTTATCGGAGCTTTATTAGTTTCCTTTGGTGGTCTCGTGTTTACCTTATTTTTTAAATGATCCTTGATTCCTCATGTTGGTATCTGCACATTTAACAGGGTTCCTCTTCCAGACTTGATAGCTTTGTTTTGGCAAACCTGTCAGCTTCACCAGTCAGCTCAGTTGGGGATTCTGGGTGGGTCTACTGGTAATATTCTTGGGCAGGTGGAACCTACTAATTTGGTCTGTTTGGGGACAAGGCAATGTTTGAGCTCTGAAAATAGGGAGGGGGGAGTGTGCCACCGGTTGAGAACAGTTGGATAAGATTACTGGCTTGGTTCACTACCCAAGTGAGGCCGTAGTATGGGCTTAGCAGTTGGTTAGATTTTCTGGTCTAGCTTACAAATGCTCAGCACTGGGTAGTATATCCAGTAGTAGTTGAGGCTATGAAAATTAGCTTTCCTGCCCTGGGAGGGCAGCAAGATAGGACCCAGAACCCATCTAGCTTTGGAGATCTGAATCACACCAGAGTGTGCACTGAATTCCTAGTTAGGAGAGGCTACCAGTTTCACTCTGCAGATGGGGGAAGCCATGGGCTGTGCTCTCTGTTCAAGTGCCCTGTACAGAAGGGTGTTGAATGGGCTATGCAGCCTCCCATATGCTCTGGTCAGGTTCCCTGGTGGGACAGCCTGAAGGCTGCAATGAGCAGGTCTATAAATAAGGTCCCCTGTCTGGGCACAATGGGGAAAGGAGCTCTAAAGCCAGTAACACTGTTTGTTTATTGTCTTAACTCAAACCAACCTGCACCACACACTCCCGGATGACACAGGGCCAATTGGCTTTGTTCTGCAAACTGTCAGCTCTGCCTGCCACCCCTCAGACTGAGTACCGTGGGGTTGTCATGGCTCCCAGGAGTTATGTCCAGCCCTTCTGGTCTGATGAGTCCTGAAGACACTCTCCACAGTGTGCCGGGCTGTGTCTCAGCTCCATCGACTGAGTGGGAAGGTCAGGGCCACTCCAGGTTACTCTGTTTTCCCAGACAGGATCCCCCGTGGCTCCAGGCCAGGAATGAATTAATCCCCCTGCCTGTGTGTAGTATGGAGATGCTGCACACCCGTATTGGCTTTGCTTTGGGGGCCGTCAGCTCCGCCTGCCCACCTCTTGGTTCATGGGCCACACAGCCTCCAGGAGGCTTTGGTCAGAAGGGACTGGAATACACTTTCACAGTGGGTGGGGTATGATTCAGTTCCTTGCCCGGGTGTGGACAAACCAGGCTCTAGGGGCCGGCAGAACTCCTTGTGTTGAGGATCGAAACCAGGCAGATCTGTACCCCACTGAGATCCCCGGCCAGAGCGCACCCCTGACTTGGTTCTGCAGATGAGCAAAGCCGCTGGTTGGGATTAAGCACTTGGGCACTGCAGGTGAGAACTCAGTCTGCCAATATTCAAGTGCTGGTTCTTGCAATTCCCCTCCCCCCAACTTTTCTGTCACAGTCAGATTTCCAGTGATTGAGAGACACCCCCCCCCCCCCCCGAGACTCCCCTGCAGTCCCTGTAGGGCAAGATCACGGTGGGGCCTCCCATAAAGCAACCCACAATGCTGGGGCTGGGGGAGGCCCTGGTTGACTTTTCCCACTGGAGAAACTAGAGGCTCAGGGGAGACGTCTCCACATGCTGCTGCCCTGTCCTGGGGGAGGGGCAGTGGGGTCAATGCACAGCCACCTCTCTTACCCAGCTAATGCAGCCTGTCTTGGTCTCTGTGGTGAGAGATGCTTCAGCCTCATACCTATTTTTTAGGATTCTTTCAGTGGTGTCTTATTCCTGAATAGCTGTTAGTTGTTCCTGTGAGGCAGTGTGAATTAGGGAAGAGCCCCTGTCACCATCTTGGTGATGTCCCTTAGCTTTACGTTTAACCCACAGCTTTCTTTAATCTTAACTATTCCTAACTATACCAGTATTTCATTAGGGTTTGCTCTTAATGGTTTTCAAAAATACTCTCCAGTCTCCATTTTCTTTTTTTGTTGTTGTTGTTTTTAATGTTTCTTTACTTTTGAGAGAGAGAGAGAGAGAGAGAGAGAGAGAGAGAGACGGAGACAGAGCACGAGCAGGGGAGGGGTAGAGAGAGGGAGACAGGATCCGAAGCAGGCTCCAGGCTCTGAGCTGTGAGCACAGAGCCCAACGTGGGGCTCGAACCCACAAACCAGGGGATCATGACCTGAGCCGAGGTCAGGTGCTTAACCGACTGAGCCACCCAGATGGCCCAAAAACCAGAGTTTTAAATCTTTCTAGGAAGTACCCTATCTGGAATTCGTGTGAGATCTTTTTATTCTTACAATTCAAAAGTTTTGCTAGACTATGTCACCCACACCCACCACCGATTCCTGCCCTGGGTATTTTCTTGTATTTGTCATTACCTCTGAATAATGGCTGTAAGAGAGCTGTGTGATGGGATACAGATGGAGGGCTTTATTCTGGTTGTTTGGGGTAGAATAACCAAAGCATAGATGGCCAATTTGCATCCACATTTAGGTTCCAGGTTTCAGACAGTTGGGTAGGCATGATGTCTTTGGCCTATCATTTTCCAAATATGGGAGACTTATAATTTGTGGCAAGATCAGCCTATTTTTTTTTTAATGTTTGTTTGTTTTGAGAGAGAGAGTGGAAGAGGGGCAGAGAGAGAGGGAGAGAGAGAGAGAATCCCAAGCAGGCTCTGCAGTGTCAGCACAGAGCCAAATGCGGGGCTTGATCTCAGGAACTGTGAGATCATGATCTGAGCTGAAATCAAGAGTCTGACGCTTAAACAACTGAGCCACCCAGGCACCCCAGACTATTTTTTTAAGGAACAGTTTTATTGACATTATTCATATGCCATATGACTCCCATTTTTAAAGCGTACAATTCAGTGGGTTGTTGTATAGTCACAGATATGTGCATAACCCATCACCTCAGAAAGAAAGCCCATGCCCCTTAGCTACACCCTCCCTCTACCCATTCATCCCTGCCAACCCTAAGCAACCACTCATCTACTTTCTATTTCTATACATTCGCCTGTTTTGCACATTTTATATGAATGGTATCATGTAACATACAGTCTTTTGTGACTGACTTCTTTCCTTTAGCATAATGTTTTCAAGGGTCATCCATGTTGTAGTTTACAACAGTACTTTCTGATCACATCACATTCCATTATATGAATATTACCACATTTTATGTATCCTTTCATTAGTCCATAGACGTTTGGTTTGTTTCCACCTTTTGGCTATTATGAATAATGATGATGTAAGCATTTGTGTAAAAGTTTTTGTAGGCATACATTTTCATTCCTCTTGGGTAGATACATAGGAGTGGGATTTCTGAGTCATATTCTAACTCTGTGTTTAATCACTTGAGGAATTACCACACTGTTTCCTAACGTAGCCACACCATTTTGCATTTGCAACAGCAGCTGAGGAAGTTTCTGATCTTCTCACGTCCTCATCAACACTGGCTTTTCATTTGTGGCAATTCTTGAGTGTGTGAAGTGGTATCTCATTATGGTTTTGACTTGCATTTCCCTGATAACTAATGATGCTCAGCATCTTTCCATGTGGTTATTGGACATCTGGATGTCTCTTTGGAGAAATGTCTATTCAGATACCTTGCCCTTTTTTAAGTTGGATTATTTGTCTTTTTATTATTGAGTTGTAAGAGTTCTTTATATATTCTGGATATGGTCCCTTATTAAATATGCTACTTGCGGGGAGCCTGGGTGGTTCAGTCAGTTAAACTTCCAACTTTGGCTCAGGTCATGATCTCACCATTTGTGAGTTCGAATCCTGAGTTGGGCTCTGTGCTGACAGCTCAGAGCCTGGAGCCTTCTTCAGATTCTGTGTCTTCGGATTCTCTGCCCCTCTCCTGCTCATACTCTGTGTCTCTCTCTCTCAAAAATAAATAAACATTAAAAAAATGCTACTTGCAAATATTTTCTCTTCCGTGTGTCAGCTTTTCACCTTCTTGATATTGTCCTTTGACGTTTTTTTTATTTTGATGAAGTCCTATTTATTTATTTTTCTTCTGTTTTGGTGCTCTTGGTGTTGTATCTATGAACCATTACCTAATTCAAGGTTATGAAGATTTATGCCTATGCTTTCTTCTAAGAATTTTATCATTTTTAGCTCTTACATTTAGGTCTTTGATCCATTTTGAATAAGCTTTTTTATGTGGTATGAGGTAAAGGTCTCATTTCTTTTTTTCTTTCTTTTTCTTTTTTTTTTTTTCTATGTGGAAATCCATCTGCCCCAGCACCATTTGTTGAAAAAACCTATTCTTGTCCTATTGAATTGTCTTGGAATCCTTGTCAAAAATCAACTAGCCTCAGATATAAGGGGTTATTTCTGGATTCTGTGTTCTCTTTCATTGATCTATATGTCTGACCTTATGCTGATTCCACATAGTATTGATTTTTGTAGCTATGTAATTTTCGAAACAAGAAAGTGTTAATCTACTAACTTTATTCTTTTTTAAGATTGTTCTGGCTATTTAGGGTCCCTTCCAATTTCATATGAATTTTAGGACCAGCTTGTCTATGTCTGCAGAAAAGCCAACTGCAATTTTAATAGGAATTGCATTAAGTTTTTAGGTAATTTCAGGAGTATGACCATTTTATCAATATTAATTTTTCCAATCCATGAATGCATACGTCTTTCCATTCATTTAGGTATTTTCAAATTTCTTTCAGCAATGTTTTGTAGTTTTCAGTGTATAAGTCTTGCATTTTTTAAAAATCATTCCTAAGTATTTTAGTCTTTTTTATGCTATTGTAAATGTAATCTTTTACCTAATTTTATTTTCAGATTGTTCACTGATGGTTTATAGAAACACAGTTGGTTTTTGTATATCACTTGTGTATCCTACAACCTTGCTCAACCTGTTTATTCTAATTTTTCAAGATTATTTAGGATTTTCTGTATGGGAGATCATGCCATCTGCAAATAGAATTAGTTTTATCCCTTCCTTTCTATCTAAATGCCTGTTATACCTTTTTCTTGCCTAATTGCACTGTCTAGAACCTTCAGTTCAACACAGAATACAGGTGGTGAGAGCAGGCATCCTTGTCTTTTTCCTGACATTAGGGGGAAGCTTTCAGTCTTTTACCATTAAGTCTGATGTTTGCTGTGGGTTTTCACAGATGCCCTTTATTAGATTTCAGAAAGTTCCATCCATTCCTGGTTGATTGTGTGTTATTATCACGAAAAGGTGTTGGAATTTGTCAAGTGCCTTTTCTGGATCGACTGAGATGATCATGTGCTTTTGTTCTTTTTTCTGTTAAGATGGTGTATTGCATTGATTGATATTCATATGTTGAATCAGTCTTCCATCACTGGGATAAATCCCACCTTATTTTGGTGTATAATATGATTTATGTATTGCTGGCTGTATGTGCTAGTATGTTGAGTATTTTTGTGTTTATATTCCTAAGAGATATTGGTCTGTAGTTTTATTATGATATTACTGTCAAGGTCATACTTTTAGAATGAATTGAGAAGAATTCTCATCTATTTTTGAAGTGTTTGTGAAGGATTGGTATTAATTATTTAAACATTTGGCAGAATTCACCTGTGAAGACATCTCCTGAGCTTTTCTTTGGTGGTAGTTTACTTGATTATCAAACTAGTCAGATTTTCGATTTCTTCTTGAGTCAATTTCAATAGCTTGTATCTTTCTAGGAATTTGTGTGCGTTTCATCTAAGCACACAGTTGTTTATAGTATTCCCTTATAATCCTTTTTATTATTGTCAGGTCAATAGTAATGCCTCAATTCTTTCATTTCTGATTTAATCATTTAAATATACTCACTTTTTGGGTTAATCTTTCTAAAGGCTTTATAATTTAGTTGATCTTTTCAGTAAAATGACTTTTGGCTTTAAGAGTCTTCTCTGATGTTTTCTATTCCTTATTTCATTAATTTCTGTTTTCATTTTTATTGTCTCCTTTTTCTGTTTTCCTTAGATTTAGTTTGCTTTTCTTTTTCTAGTCACTTAAAATGGAAGTTTAAATTATTGATGTGAGATCTTTCTTCTTTTTTAATACAGGAATTTACAACTATAAATTTCCCTCTACACATGGTTTTAGTTATATCCCATAAATTTTGATATGTCTTCATTTTCATTTATATCAAAGTATCCCTTAATTTCTCTTGTAATTTCTTCTTCAGCTCATTTCTTATTTAAAAATGTGATGTTTAATTTTCACATATTTGTGAGTTTCCCAAGTTTTTGTGATTTCTAATTTGTTTCATTACAGTTAGTATTGACATACTTTGATGTCAATCCTTTTGAATTTATTGAAAGTTGTTTTATGACCTAATGTATTATTTACCCTGAATAATGTCCCATGTGCACCTGAGAAGAAAGTGTATTCTGTTGTTATTTTATAGCTATCTGTTAGGTCTAGTTGGTTTATAGTGTTGTTCAAGTCTTCTATTTCCTTGTTAATTTTTTGTCTTCTTTTATGCGTTATTTAAAGTGGGGTATCAAAGTCTTCAACTATTATTTGTTAGAATGTCTATTTCATTCTTTAGTTCTATCAGATGTTGCTTCGTGTATTTTGGGTCTCTTTTATTAGGTACATACTTATTTATAATTATTATATATTCTTAATACCTTGACCCTTTTATATTTATTACATGTCCTTCTTTATCTCTGTCCTTCATGACTATTTTGTGTGATAGTAGGATAGTCAACACGAGTTTTTTTGTGTGTTTACTATTTGTATAGTATATTTTTCTCTACCCTCTTTCTTTCAACTGGTTTGTATCCTTGAATCTAAAGGATGTCTCTTTTTTTTTTTTTAATTTTTTTTTTTAACGTTTATTTATTTTTGAGACAGAGACAGAACATGAATGGGGGAGGGTCAGAGAGAGAGGGAGACACAGAATCCGAAACAGGCTCCAGGCTCTGAGCTGTCAGCACAGAACCTGACACGGGGCTTGAACACACGGACTGCGAGATCATGACCTGAGTCGAAGTTGGACGCTTAACCGACTGAGCCACCCAGGCGCCCCTAAAGGATGTCTCTTATAGACAGCACATAGTTGAGTCATTTTAAAAAATTTTTTTAAATGCTTATTAATTTTTGAGGGACAGAGTATGAGCAGGGGAGGGGCAGAGAGAGAAGGAGACAGAATCCGAAGCAGGCTCCAGGCCCTGAGCTGTCAGACAAAGCCCAACGTGGGGCTCAAACTCAGGAGCTGTGAGATCATGACCTGAGCCGAAGTCAGACCTTAACTGGCTGAACCACCCAGGCGCCCCAGAGTTGAGTCATTTTTTAAAAATTTCTTATCCATGGGGCACCTGGGTGGCTCAACTGATTAAGCGCTGACTTTGGCTCAGGTCATGATCTGGCAGTTCACAAGTTCCAGCCCCACAACGGGCTCTGTGCTGACAGTTCAGAGCCTGGAGCCTGCTTTGGATTCTGTGTCTCCTTCTCTCTGCCCCTCCCCTGCTCAAGCTCTGTCTCTCTCTGTCTCTCAGAAATAAATAAACATTAAAAATTAAAAAAAATTCTTATTCATTCTACCAATCTCTGAATTTTAAGTATTTAATTCATTTAATATAATTACCAGCAAGGTAAAATTTAGCTACGCCACTTTCTATTTTTCTTATGTCTTTTTTGTTCCTCTATTCCTCCATGACTGCCTCCTTTTGTGTTGAATAAATGTTTTCTAGCATACCACTTGTGGTCTTTTTTCTCATGTTTTACTATGTATTTTAGTCATTTTTTAGTGGTTGTTTGGTAGTTACAATTAACATCTTACCATAACAATTTTATTCAAATTAATACCAATTTAATTTCAATAGTATATAAAAGCTTTACTTCTCTATAACTCCATTCCTGTCTTCCTATTTTGTGTTATTATTTTCATATAAATTACATCTTTATACATTATATGCCCATCCACACAGATATATGATTATTGCTTTATTTAGTTGTCTTTTAAGTTATATAAGGGGGAAAAAAGAGGTGTAAAAAATACGTTTATACTGTCTTTTATGTTTACCCATGTAGTTACCTTTACAGATACTCTCTATTGCTTCATGCGGATTCAAATTATTGTATAGTCTTCATTTCACCCTGAAAGACTCTCAATTTCTTTTTTCTTTTTCTTTCTTTCTTTCTTTCTTTCTTTCTTTCTTTCTTTCGAGAGTGCAAGCAGGAGAGAGGGGCAGAGAGAAAATGAAAAAGAGAGAATCCTAAGCAGGCTCCACACTCAGCATGGAGCCTGCCATGAGGCTCAATTCCACAACCGTGGGACCATGGCCTGAGCCAAAATCAAGAGTCAGATGCTCAACCAACTGAGCCACCCAATGTTCAACTGACCGAACCACCCAGGTGTCCCAAGAGTCTCAATTTTTAATGTATTTCTTAGAGCCATTCTACTAGTGACAGTTCTCATTTATCGTTTATCTAGGAATGTCTTAACTTCCTCCTTTTGAATGATAGTTTTGCTGGATATAGAATTCTTTGTTGACTATCTTTTTCTTTTAGTGCCTTAAATATAGCATTGGTTTTGATTTCAACAGTTTGATTGTGATGCGTGTAGGTGTTCATTTTTCTTAGTTTTGTTGAAACTCTTGAATGTGTGTATTAATGTCTTTCCTCAAATTTGGGAAGTTTGGGGCCATTTTTTCTTCAGTTACTCTCTGCACCCACCTTTTCCTTCTGGGATTCCCATTATGCATGTGTTGATGTACTTAATGATGTCCTAGGGGGTCTCTGAGGCTCTGGTCATTTTTCTTCTTCTTCTTCTTTTTTTTTTTTTTTCCTGTTCCTCAGGCTGGATAATCTCAGTTGAATTCAATTGACCTTAGAATTCTCAAATTCATGAATTCTTTCTTATGCCTGCTCAACTCTCCTGTTGAACCATCTAGACATTTAAAATTTTCATTTAATGTACATCTTAGTTTCAGAATTTCTATTTGGTCCTTTTTATAATCTAGATTCCTTTATTGATATTCTCTGTTTGGTGAGACAGTGAGATATCATTCACATACTTTAGTTTTTCTTCTTTGATATATTCAAAATAGCTGACTTAACGTTCTTGTCTGGTAAGTTCAATATCTAGGCTTCCTCAGAAACAGTTTCTATTGATTACCTTTTTCCCTGTGTGTAGGCCACTTTCTTTTTCCTCTTTATGTTTTATAATTTTTGTTGGATATCAGCATCCTTAAAATGTTCCAAAGCTTCCCTTTCTGGTTCAAATCCCAATCCCTCAGTAGGGCCTATTAGATCCTGCATGAGTTTGTCCTCACTGCCCCTCTGATTTCACTGCCTATTACTCTTGTTTCTGTCATTATACAGCCTCTCTGTCCTTCTTTCCATTCTTTAAATATACTGGTCACTCATGTCTCAGCTCATTGGTGCCTCCTCATAGAGGTTATGCCTTCCCCAGCCCACCCTCCATCACATATCCCTGGCTTATTTTATTTATAACATTTAGCACTACCTGAAAAGATATTATTCTTTATTTCTTTATTGTATATGAGCCCGCCCCCTCACAAGACTGTAAACCCCCTAAGAGCAAATGCCTTGTCTTTTCTCTCTGCCATATCTTCATTGCTTAGAATGCTTCTTTGGCATATAGTTAGACATTCATTGTTAAATGAATTAAAAGCTAAGGTCACAGTTTCACAGGTTCCAAAAAGAGACACACTCTAGTTCTTGAAGAGGATTAGAACTTTGTTTTTCTCCCCTAAAATTTCTCAAATCTGTGTTCTAGCTATGCAGATATAGTTAATAAACTTTCTCTTTAAAGGCAGTTTTTATAATTGCTTTATGAAACTAATTACTATCTATATTAATTATGCCCCATATACAATCTTAGTCTCTTTTCACTCTTGGCCTCATATCTTAAGACCTCTGTTTATTTTAGAATTCAACTTTGTATGTTAAATAACCCTTCCTTCCCTGAACACTAGGAAAAAAATAATCACAGGAAGTTCTGGAGAATTTCAGTCCCTAAAGTTGGAGACCATAAGATTTGAAAGGAAATTGAACAATTATAACCTGTAGAGGACAGGACCTATGGAAATTTGAGTTGTAAATTAGGCTCTTCAGCATACAAATCTATTCTTCATGCTATTACTTACTATGCTTAGTGCTGCATTATCCCCACAGAGTAAACAAACCAAATCCGTATTTAATCTTAGAAAATTTTCTATCATTCCCTGCCACTCTTATGTTTAAGAACCACTTTTCCTCTTATGGCACTCCTTGCAGAGATGAAATCTGTGAAGTTATTGTGAGTCCTTTATTAGTGTCCTAGTGGTGAGCACACCGAGGTGTGGCATGATGACTCGTTCTGTGTAACTAACTCCACTCTATCCAGGAACTGAGCCGTGTCCATAAGTGTAAGAGATCCAACCCCAGATGTCAAAAAGTCAATGTTTATTTAGGAAAGGAAATATGTCATTGCGTGATTAACTCCTAGAAGCAATAGTAAAAACTTTTGAATCATCTGAGTTCATTTTAAAGTGCCACTTTTCTTCTTTACTTTGTAGTTGGGATTATTTACTAAACACTAGGTTTTCAGTAAGAAAACAACCTGAACACTTGTCAATATCAAGAGTTTCCTTTTGATGGTTAGTCCATAAAATTAGCCTGGAAAATTCATAAGTTAATTATTTCCTGCTTTGAGAGGAGCTTTTGAACCTTATCAAGGTTGTACTTGGGTGGATTCCACTGGGGTGTATTCTCCTGGAGGCAGGGAGTAGCCTGTGTGCATGGAAGGATTCTGGAAACCAGAACCAAGTGGCAGTGAATGACCCAGGCATGTTATAAGAAAGGGTTCATTCAAGGACTATGTAATCCCCACAGCCCTTCCATTGTAAATGAGTTGCAGGATATCTCCTTGACTTGGCACAGATCAGGCCAAGAGTCACTGGCAAGCATGCTCTGATGGTTCAGTCAGTTACAGCATGATACTAACAGGGTCCAAGGACATCCTCTGATTCCTCTCAGGTCAGTTTGCTTGGTTCAGAGGAAGAGAGTCTAGCCCAAGGTCATAAACCTTACCCTTGGTTATTCAGCTAAACCTAAGCCATTTAAAATTCTGTTACACAGTTATGATCTTAGTTCTATAGCAGATCATGGTAAACAGCCTGCAGAAGTCACTTTCGAAATGCTATCCTCTTGGTTTGTCCATGCTCCAAGTTTGTTTTTAGAGAGAAATGTTTCTTAATGTGAATGAATAGCTACATATGGGAGAATTATACAGATTGTACAAAACATATCTAGACATTTGTTAGCCTATTCATTTAACCATTTATGTGTTTAGGACTAGGTTCTAAGAATACAAAGCCAGTAAGAAATAATTCCTGCTGTCAAGAAACTTACAATGTGCGGCACCTGCGTGGCTCAGTTGGTTGAGCATCCAACTCTTGATTTCAGCTCAGGTCATGATCCCAGGGTCGTGGGAGCAAGCTCTGAATGACACTCCTCGCTGAGCATGGGACCTGCTTAAGTTATCTCTCTCTATCCCTCTGCTCTCTCCCCAGTTCATTTGCTGTCTCTCTAAAATTAAAAAAAAAAAAAAACTTAGAGTATAATTAAATACCCAGTTTTGATTTTTTGGAATATACAAACTTTTGGGGAGGAAAACAATAATATGAAGTCACATGAAAGTCAAGTATTCTCATGCAGTTCTACAAGTAAGCCTTTCTTTTTTCCTTCTAATTAAAATTAAGATAAAAACAGTGAGAGAGGCAAACCATAAGAGAATCTTAAATACAGAGAACAAACTGAGGGTTGCTGGAGGGAAGCAGGGGGTAAAATGGGTGATGGGCATTAAGGAGGGTACTTTTTGGGATGAGCACTGGGTGGCATATGTAAGAGATGAATCAGTGGGTTCTACTCCTGAAGCCAAGAATACACTGTATGTTAACTACTTGAATTTAAATTTAAAAAATCTATTTCTCTTGATGTTGTAAAATAAATATTTTTTAAATAATTAATGTTTTAAAAACTATTTCTGATACACATAACATATACACATATTAATACATATAAATTAGTTACAGGTGCTTCAAAAAAGGAATCTAACTTGAGTATTCTATTTAAGAATATAGTTCTAGGATGACTAAAATCAACAACACAAGAAACAATAGGTGTTGGCAAGGATGTAGAGAAAGGAGAACCCTCAAGCACTGTTGATGGGAATGCAAACTGGTGCAGCCACTCTGGAAGACAGTATGGAGGTTTTTCAAAAAATTAAAAATAGAACTACCCTACAACCCAGCAATTCCACTACTAGGTATTTATCCAAATGATACAAAAAGGCTGATTCAGAGAGACACGTGCACCCCAATGTTTATAGGAGTGCTATCAATAATAGCCAAATTATGGAAACAGCCCAAATGTCAACCTACTGATGGATGGATACAGAGGATGTGGTATACATATGCAATGGAATACTACTTGGTGATCAAAAAGAATGAAATCTTGCCATTTGCAACAACATGTATGGACCTAGAGTATATTAAGCTAAGTGAAATAAGTCAGAGAAAGACAAACATCATATGATTTCACTCACGTGGAATTTAAGAAACAAAACAAATGAGGGGTACCTGGGTGGCTTAGTTGGTTAAGCATCCGACTTTAGCTCAGGTCATAACCTCACAGTTTGTGGGTCTGAGCTTTGCATGGGGCTTTGCACTGAGGGTGTTGAGCCTGCTTGGGATTCTCATTCTCACCCTCTCTCTCTCAGGCTTTCACTCCATCTCAAAATAAATAAATAAACTTAAAAAAAAAAAGAAACAAAACAAATGAGCAAAGGGAAAGAGAGGGAGAGGCAAACTAAGAAATAGGCTCTTAACTGTAGAGAATACACTAATGGTTACTAAAGGGGAGGGGGTGGGGGTGAGTGAAATAGGTGATGGGGATTAAGGAGGGTGCTTGTTGTGATGAGTCCTGGATGTTGTATGCAAGTGTTGAATTACTATATTGTACACCTGAAACTGATATTACACTATATGTTAACTAACTGGAATTTAAATAAAAACTTTTAAAAAAGAATATAGTTCTGGAGAGTAGTAATTTTTGTTCGTTTTTTTTTCTTACACATTTATTGTGAGAAATTCAGAATGCACCAATCAAAAAGAAGAAAATAAAATTATCCATATTCCTGTCACTCAGATACAACAGATACCACTCAGATACCACTCATATTTCAGAATATGTTTTCTAGTCTTTTGTTATATATACATAATTATAGTTAACATTTATTGTATATTAAAAGTTTTGCATACTGCTAAGCTTATCACATGCAGTATCTCATTTAATAAAGTTCGAGTGCCGCATGTGTTTTTTTTCTTTTGATTAAAAAAAATTTTTTTTAATGTTTTTATTTATTTTTGAGACAGAGAGAGACAGAGCATGAGCAGGGGAGGGGCAGAGAGAGAGGGAGACACAAAATCCGAAGCAGGCTCCGGGCTCTGAGCTGTCAGCACAGAGCCCGACATGGGACTCGAACTCACAGACTGTGAGATCGTGACCTAAGCTGAAATCGGATGCTCAACTGACTGAGCCACCCAGGCACCCCTTTTTTGATTTTTAAAAATTGAAGTATAATTAACATACAGTATTCTATTAGTTTCAGGTGTACAACATATTGACTCAACAAGTCTATGCATTACTCTGTGCTCACCATGATAAGTGTAGTTACCATACAACGTTATTACAATATTATCGCCTCCATTCCTTGGGCTGTACTTTTAATCTCTGTGACTTATTTATTTTATGCTGGAAGTTTGTACCTCTTAATCCCCGTTATCTATTTTGCCCACCCCCCACCCCACCTCCCATCTGGAACCACCAGTTTTTCTCTGTATTTAGGAGTGTGTTTGTTTTGTTTGTTGGATTCCACATATAAGTGAAATCATATGCTATTTGTCTTTCCCTGACTGATATTTTACTTAGCATAATGCTCTCTAGCTTTATCCATGTTGTCACAAATGGCAGGATATCATTTTGTTTTGTGGCTGAGTACTATTCCAATCTGTGTGTGTGTGTGTGTGTGTGTGTGTGTGTGTATCATCTTTATTAATCTATTGATGGACACTTGGATTGTTTCCATATCCTGGCTATTGCTTCCATATCCTGGCTATTGCTTCCATATCCTGGCTGCAGTAAACATAGGGGTTCATGTATCTTTTCAAATTAATGCTTTTGTATTCTTTGGGTAAATATCCAGTAGTGGAGTTGCTGGATCATATGGTATTTCTATTTTTAATTTTTTGAGGAACCTCCATACTGTTTCCACGGTGGCTGCACCAATTTACATTCCCTCCGATAGTACACAAGGGTTTCCTTTTCTCCACATCCTCCCCAACACTTGATATATTTGTCTTTTTTGATAGTAGCCATTTTGACTTGTGTAAGGTATATTTGATTGTGGTTTTGATTTGCATTTCCCTGATGATGAGTGATGTTGAGTATCTTTTCATGTGTCTGTTGGCCATCTGGATGTCTGTTTTAGAAAAATATCTATTCAGGTCCTGTGCCCATTTTTTAATTGTATTGTTTGTTTGCTTAATGTTGAGTTGTATAATTTCTTTTTTTTTTAACATTTATTTATTATTGAGAGACAGAGACAGAGCATGAGCAGGGGAGGGGCCGAGAGACGGGGAGACACAGAATCCAAAGCAGGCTCCAGGCTCTGAGCTGGCAGCACAGAGCCTGACACGGGGCTCAAACTCACAAGCCGATAGATCATGACATGAGCTGAAGTCAGACGCTTAACCGACTGAGCCACCCAGGTGCCCCTGTATAATTTCTTTATATATTTTAAATATTAACCCCTTATCAGATATATCATTGGCAGATATATTCTCCCATTTATTAGATTACCTTTTTGTTTTGGTGATGATTTCCTTCACTGTATAGTTCTAATAGTTTATTTTGGTATAGTTTACTTTGGTATAGTTCCAATAGTTTATTTTTGCTTTTGTATAGTATAGTTTGGTATAGTTCCAATAGTTTATTTTTGCTTTTGTTTTCCTTGCCTGAGGAGATATAACTTTTTTTAATGTTTATTTATTTTTGAGAGAGAGAGAGAGAGAGAGAGCAAGAGCAGGGGAGGGACAGAAAAAAAGAGGGAGACACAGAATCCGAAGCAAGTTCCAGGTTCCAAGCTGTCAGTACGGAGCTCAAACTCACAAACCCTGAAATCATGACCTGAGCCAAAGTCAGATGTTTAACTGACTGAGCCACCCAGGTGCCCCAAGGAGATACGAATATGTTGCTAAGGGCAATGTCCAAGAGATTACTGTCTATGTTTTATTTCAGGAGTTTTATGGATGCAGATCTCACATTTAGGTCTTTAATCCATTTTGAATTTATTTTTGTGTATGATGTATTAAAATGGTCTGGTTTCATTCTTTTGCGTGTAGCTGTCCAATTTTCCAAACATCATTTATTGAAAAGACTGTCTTTTCCCCATTGTATAATTCAGGCCTCCCTTGTCATAGATTAATTGATATAGATGTGGGTTTATTTCTGGGATCTCTACTCAATTCCATTGATCTGTGTGTCTGCTTTTGTGCCAGTACCATATTGTTTTCATTAATATAGGTTGGTAGGATATCATACAATCTAGAAGTGTGATACCTCCAGCTTTGTTCTTTTTTCTCAAGCTTGCTTTGGTTGTTTTGTGGTTCCACACAAATTTTAGGATTATTTGTTCTAGTTATGTGAAAAAATACTACTGATATTTTGATAGGGATTGCAATGAACCTATAGGTTGCTTTGGGTAGTATGGATATTTGAGCATTATTAATTCTTCCAGTCTATGAGCATGGTATACCTTTCCATTTGTTTGCGTCATCTTCCTCAGCATGTGTTTTGTGGCAGTTTTTAATTTAATATATTGTGTGTGACTTTCCATTTAATTAAATATTCTACTGAGGCATCATTTTAAGTGGCTGCATGGTGTTTTAACCATAGATGTATTTAATCAAATTTTAAATTTTTTTGAACTTTTTTTTATTATAATAAGAGTTCATGATGAGCATGTGTTGTTTATAATAGCAAATGAAACAAAACAACAACAAGCAAGAAAATATTTTGTAACCTCCAAGTTTATTTCCTTAGGATCCTTCAGAATATTTTTTTAATTCTTAGGAATAGTTCTGAAAACAAGTGCTTGAACAATTTTAAGACTTTTAATGGAAATGCCGAGAGAATATTCTTTTTGCATTCAGGGTCTGTATTTCCAGAACATAATGGACTTAATGATGATCTGATATTTTTCCATTATGTAAACAATCCATTAATTTAGTACACAGAGTGAACTATGTTACTCTTCTTGAGTTGTCCATTAAGCAGCTGCAGCTTTGGAGTTGCCAGGAATTCACCCAACCGGCAAAACCTTGGGACACTTTATTGGGCTCATGGTACCTACTTATAGCACTGGAGGAGGTGATGCATGTCCTTCAGCTCAAAGAAATGAACTCAAATAAATTTGTATAAGTTTAAATGCCAAATGAAGGTTTTTATAGGTTAAAACATACCCTGCAACTTCTTTACCCTGTAGCCCACTTCTATCTCTGTAACATTCAGGCTCTAAGACATATGACTGAGTAATTACCAAGAAAGATTAGAAGCAGGAATAATTCTAGTCCAGCAATGTGGGGATACTTGAACTTGGAGGTCACATCTGAAGATCTTACACCCTTCTGGGCTTGGGCATCTTGAGACATACAGCATTCACCATCAGCCCTGGAAAAGTTTCCAGAAAGTTCTGGATGCTCTCAATATTGGCACCAAGGAGATTGCTTAAATCTTCTATATGTCCTTGCAAGTGTCCTGCAACTATTGATAAAATGAATACAAAGATCATATGTAATGTGCATGTCAAATAGTGAGGCTATTCAGGAGTCAACTCTTAATATACCACTAACACAAAAGGAGATTCTGTTTATTATTTAAGACCAATGAAAATGCCAGTTTTGGCTAAATATTGGAGAACTATAAAGATTCCTCTAGGGGGACAAAATAACAACAACAACAATAGTGGTCAAGGCAAATTTGACCTCAAACCTCTCCTTGACTCATAATATTTCCTGTTCCCTCATTGGTTTGGATTTTATTCTAAGACTTTCTTTCTGGAATCATTTGGTACTTATATCTGTGACTTTGTTTTTTCCCTTAGAGAAAATGGTGTAATGTAATTGGAGACTTAAAAAATATTTTCTCACAAAAATACTAAGTGCATAAATTAAAAACAAAACCCTAACTCATTGTTTGAGTCTCCTCAACTCCAGCCATACCTGAGTAAGACCTATATATGGATTCTACAGAAAAGGAATTAACTGGTAATTAACTGGTAATAGTTCTTTCTTCTGTGCAGAATCCAACTGTAAAAGGTAGTTAAATATCACCTGCACACTGGGGCCTTATCAGTACTTTGAAATATTTAATCATACTTCCTATGTTAGCTTAGAAGGTGGGGAAGTAGTCGCATATTTACCTTGGTCTGCTGTGGGCACTAGTTGTGAGTTCTATTGTATCCCTCATTATATTACTTACAAGTCATTTATAATGGGCTGAGTTCATACTCTAGCTACAAATTACTGAGAAGCACTTAAAGTCACTCTGGAATAGCTTTTAAGGTAATAGCATTTTTTAAGGCTAAAGAAAGCTTCTTGTACCATCCATGGTACCTTCTATAAATGCCCTTTGATAAGTTTGTGGTTTTAAAAAATGAACTTTTTGCCTTGAGGTGGAAATAAAATCATGGATTTAGTTTAAAGTAGGACACTTTCCTGGTTTCTGTAGATTTAGCTAGGCCCAAGGGAATATAATTCCTGGAATCATATTTTAAGTCTCAATATTATACATTGAATTATAAATATTGATGTTGCTTTTTAAACAGGTTTTTCCATCAACAGCATGACTCTTAAAAAAGTGCCTACTCCCCCACTATGATTTTTATTGCTCAAATGTATCACATGTTGGAATACACCTTTAAATCTATAAGGAAAGCTAATGATGATAAAACAGACATAAATTTACTTTCACAAAAGAGCTCTATTCCATAAAGTGAGGTATGACTCAGCTGCTGTGAAACCTATCAACTTATAATGTAGATTAAGTGATTACATTTAGTATTTAGCAATATCTTTGACTGTATTCAGTACTTTTAAATTTATTACTGCTGTTGTTTATGGCATATATGTGTGTGTGTGTGTGTGTGTGTGTGTATGTATAATTCTTCTTAACATTGGAAATAATACTTTTTAAAGAAAACATGATTCTTCTATATTCCACAAGAGTGTTTGTAAGTCATGCATCCAACACTTACTATATGCCAAGTCCTTACAAAGAAGTTTTGGTTAGAGATGATAGTAACTGTGAAAAGTCTTCTCTGTGCCCTTTTCAAGGGCAATTAAGCATCCAACTTTCAAATGGCACTGAGAGCCACTTGAGTTATTTAAGGATGCTTCTATTTTTAAAGTCTTTACTAACAGTCTTCGAGATACATGGTAATGCTTAATATAGGCTTCCCAAATTGTTGACGACACCCTCTTATTAGTTTGGCTGCCGGTGCATGCACGCCTGTGTGCCCATGCACGTGTTGTCTGTCTTCCTTCAGCGCCTTCATTTTCCTGCAAATTCCCACTGAGTTGCTGGACTCTGAGAAATTCCATGCCTTTAATATACCCAGTGGTGTCAGAAACTACCTCTTTGTGACAGTTGTGCCTTATGTAAGGATTTTCCTTATAGGTTCTCTCCTTAAGAGATGCTGGTGTTTGACTCTGTTAAACTAGGACTTCCAGGAAATGTTTGGGTAATTGAAGGAAGATGGAACTTATAATGGAGTCAGGGTAACTGGCTTCCTGGAATACATGTCTTGTACACACACCTCTCCCCTGAATACCCACACGTCTTGCTTGCAGCACATTCACATAGAAGCTGCTTGTCTTCCCATGCGATACCGCACAGGCATGAGAGATGGGTGGACATCCTGCCTACTGTTCTTCGCAAGGAAAAGGAAAAGCAGTAAACTAGAGGCAGTTTTTCCACCCTCAAGCAAAAGCTCTTTTCTCATTTCAAATGGAAGAAATGCCATCTTTGTCATTAATTCACAGATCTTTATTGAGGGAGGGTGGCAGAATGGGGTTAGGCCTTGGGGGAAACAACATGGAAGAAAAACAACCTCTGACATCACTTGAGTTTCTAGTTTAAGGAAGGAGATACACAATCCACAGATAACCCTGGGGGGACACTCCCCAAAAGGGGTGAAGAGGTGGAATTAGAGAAAAGAGAAGTGTCTGCTTGACTAGGGGTCAGAGAATCAGGGAGTGTTTCTGGAGGGAGTCAACAACACCTGAGTCTCACCCAACGAGCTGGCCTTACAGAAAGGGAACTTGTAGACCCGGCATGCAGCCTGGGCAAAGAACTAGACAGGAAACTGAGAGCATGTCCACTCTCAGGGGATGAGAGCCCTCAGGGTCTTGGAGGGTGGGAGGCTAGGAATGGTAAGAAATGAACGAGGCAGAGGCTAGAGATCAGGGATTTGGAATTGATCCTGGTGTAGTGGGAAGCCTTCATCAGTTTTCACCAAGGCTGTGATGCAATACAGTTTGCACTGGAATTTAAAGGATTGCCACTGGGCAAGACTAAATGGTGGGACATTGGTTAGGGGAGGCATGCGACCAGCAATAGAAGGCCACAGAAGTGGAAAGGCCAAGCTGAGGTCGTGGGCCAGGGGGATCAATGGAAGAGCAAGCACACTGAGAGCTAGTGAGGAGGTTGGATGAGTGAACTCAGAGCTAACTGGGCAAGACTGGTTCACTGTGTTCTCTGCTTGTGCAGAACAGTGGTCCCCTCCGACCCTCAGGGGGTCTGTTCTAAAACCCCAGCTAGTGCCCGAAACTGCAGATATTACCGAACCCTATACATACTATGTTTTTTTTTCTTGTACATACATACCTATGATCGAGTTTAATGTATCAATTAGGTAAGAGATTAACAGTGATAGTAATACAATAGAACAATTACAACAATATAGTGTAATGAACGTTATGTGAATGTGGTCTCTCTCTCTCCCTCAAAATATCTTACTGTACCATACTCACCCTTCTTGTGATGATATGAGGTGATAAAATACCTACATGAGGAGGGGAAGTGAGGAAATTAATGTCGACTTTGTGACCTAGTGTCAGGCTACTACTGACCGCCGACATATTGGAATGATCTGAGGATCATCTGCTTCAGGACAGAAAAAGAAAATATGGATGAAGGGGCACTGCTCTACTGGTGGCTCCCCCAAGTCAGCGAGCCCCCTCTCCCTCTCTCAGCACCATAGGTCAGGCCTCACCACTTTCCTTCTCTCTTGTCCCTTCTTTTTCTTCTCTTTCTCATCTCCCGGAGTACAGCCAAGTTATTCTCTCAGAGTGGCTTCCAATCTAGAAACTTCAGATTCCTGCTTACCTTCTCCCCCTCGCTCAACCCCCTCCCTCCCAGTCACCAAACTGTATTGATGCTACTGAGAATTTCCCAGTCTGGTTCCGTTCAAGCCACCACTGCTGCTACTGAGTCAGGCTTTTCTTTACTTCTTCATTCCTCCTTCTTCCTGCCATCTGCCATTGAAATCCTTGTCAGCACTGATTAGCATGAAGAACAATTAGAGGTGTGAGAAAATAAAACTCATCCCACCTAGCCAATTTTCAATTTTGCAGACATTTAAGCAAAGAATTAATGACATTTGGGGAGGTTTTTGTTTGTTTGGTTTTGGTTTTTTTGTAACAATTTTTTTTAATGTTTATATTAGAGAGAGAGTGTGAGCAGGGGGGAGGGGTGGAAGGAAGGGGGACAGAGGATCTGAAGTGGGCTCTGCGCTGACAACAAAGAGACTGACTCAGGGCTCAAACTCACCAACCATGAGATCATGACCTGAACCCAAGTCAGACACTCAACCGACTGAGCGACCCAGGTGCCCCTTTTTTAAATAACAATTTAATCTGCCTTTTCAGTTCTACAAAAGTTTGATTGAATAAAGGAATCAGGACAATTTTTTTCTAAAACACAATGAATTATATAAATAGTAGGCCTTATTCTAAAATTACTAACGAAGAAACTACTGTCCCTTCCTGTCTCCTTTTCACCAAGAAAAGCTAACCTATTTCAATGAGGAACAAAACATTTTTAAAAATGCACCCCTCTTGTATAGGAAAGTGATGAAACATTCTGGAAACAAAAAAGGGGGGGGAGTTGCAAGGGATTACTCTTGATTATGGCAAATAGCTAATTCAAATATTCTACATCATTTTATTTATTCTAAAATATAATGATTAAAGTGAGAAACAATCCCCTAAGCACAATGTGGCTGACAGTACTCTTCCATTGTTTTTGTGTAGATAGGACAAGGTCCTTAGGCATTCTTGCCAAATAGTGTCCTGTTCAGAGCAGTCACTAATACCAGATCTTGTTAATAAGCACTAATCTCTTTTTAATAGACTGCGTTTGATGCCAGATTAGTAAAATAAACTCTCATCTCTCATGATGACACTTTGTTCCTGAGAACTTTCTCTACTTACCTTGAGGACATTATGTTTGGAGATTTTTATGCTTCAGAATACATCTAAAAGACTTCTGCCTTGAATGGAAAAGGCTTTCTATATTGCTGAGACACATGTGTTTCTGGGATGGGAAGGCACCAACTAAGCTATAGAAGCCATTCATAAGCGAAGAATAAGAACGCCTATTCCTTCTTCTTAGAGTTCAGTTTAAAGACAAACAGAAAGAAAGGAAGTCCTGACACAAATATGATTATGAAAATGGTGATTTTAGAAGACCAAAATTGGTGAATTGCCCACATTCGTAAGAATATAGCAGCAATTTAAAAAAAAAAATGAAGGAGCTGCTATAGGTATAGGATACGATATTATTGAAATCTGACAAATTTCCATCAGTGAAGTGCTTGAGAACTTCCATGACTATGTGAAGCTCCCAGGGTAACCTGGTCCAGAATTTGGGGGAATGGGAATGGGGTTCTTAGCAACCTGGGAGACGGCCTACCTTGATCCAAGGAGACCCCTCTTTTAGATGAAAGCATGTCTCTGCACAATGACCCCTGGCCCTAGACATGGTATCAGGAATCCACAGGAGAGTAGAATCTGTGCTGTGATGGCAGGAGACACAAAGCACCTGACAAGTGAGAAGTTTGGGTTCTAGCACCATCGCTTCCACTCGTTGGCTCTCTATCACATACAGCAAATATCTGAATGTCTTTCACTCTGACTTTTCTCATCTCTCCACATGGGGACAATAAGTGTTCCTTATGTATCACTGAAGATTTGACAAGGAAGGGTCAAGGGAAAAGATGGAAATGAGGGCACCTTGCAACAGGACTCTATAAAGATGAGGTCTTGTAGTATGCTTTGGTGTGTGCCTGAGGAGCTCCCCGAAGGCCAGGGAGTCTGTGAAAGGAAAACCAGATGGGAAGGTGAGTCACTTCCGGCTTTAGCTTTATCTCTATTATTGGCATTTTACGTAGTGAACATGTATTAGTAGATTACTTGTAAAATTTTAAAATCTGAGAGAGTACAGAAATAGGACTATGGCATTTTATAAAAGAAATATATTATCTGCTTTAGAAATTTAATGTAAAAGAAGTAATTCATTTGTTTTTCTCTTTGAAGATAGGTCCGTGGTCCTCCATCATTCTGAAATCCCAAAACCTTTTTTTTTTTAATTTTTTTTAACATTTATTTATTTTTGAGACAGAGAGAGACAGAGCATGAATGGGGGAGGGTCAGAGAGAGGGAGACACAGAATCCGAAACAGGCTCCAGGCTCTGAGCTGTCAGCACAGAGCCCCACGCGGGGCTCGAACTCACAGACCCCGAGATCGTGACCTGAGCTGAAGTCCGCCGCTCAACCGACTGAGCCACCCAGGCGCCCCCCAAAACCTTTAAAAACAGAGTTTTAACAGAAGTTTTCAGCAAACTTATTAGATGATAAAAACATAACCTTAACTAAGGTTAGTCCTTATTCATTTTCTTTTTTTACGTTTATTTATTGGGGGGAGGGGGGGATGTGCACGTTCATGGGGGAGGAGCAAGAAGAGAGGGAGAGAGAATCCCAAGCAGGCTTCATGCTGGCAGTGCAGAGCCTTGATGTGAGGCTCGATATCACAAACTATGGGATTATGACCTGAGCCAAAATAAAAAGTCAGACACTTATCTGACTGAGCCACCCAGGCATCCCTTTTTCTTATATTTTTGGTAAATGGCATACTGAGAGCATGCTACATCACACATAATACATGAGCTGTTTTCACTTGTGAAAATGCAAAAAATTCTGGTATATTCTGACCCTGAAATTTTCATATAAGGAACGGTGTACGTGTATTAAATTCATGAATAAAGCAAATACTCTAGTAGCTCTCTTTCTGGAGATGTAGTCAGGATAAATCCAGGGGTTTCAGGTCTGGTAACTTTCCTAAGAGCATAATTCAGTACAACAAACATTTACTGAGTTGGTACTTGGAGGGGAAAATCAAGATTAACAGGTGATTGTTGTATAATGCAAGGAATTTGCATTATAGTGGGGAATGCACTTCCACTTAAATTTAATATAAATTGCATTGGAGTCAATGTTGTAAGAGGACTATAATCAGAAGGGAAAGATGGGTGAGAGCCCAGAACTCCTGGGGGTGGTGGAAGGGTCTAGACTGAGGGACAGTGAGAGAGAAGACCGGTTAACACTTTGATAACTTAATTCCTTTTTTCTTTAGGAGTAACCATTTGTGTTGTTGGCTTTCTTTCTGCAAGATCTAAGAGGCCCGGTGGAATCAATATTCCCAAAACGCTTCCCAGGGTTATGAGACCTGCTGAAAGTGTAAGCACTGGGAAATGCTGACCCAGTCATTCAAAATTATGGTGAGCAAAAGTCAAGAGTCTTCCCAACCAGAGGTGTTGCTGTTGCAAAGGGGCCCTCTCACCCAGGTTTCAGGAATTACAGTTGTCCCTGAAAAGGTAACTGCTAAAGCATTACGTTGATATCAAAACACATGGGTTGTAAAGCCACCAAAATGATAGTAGATGGTGAAGAAAGAAACTGACGATTAAAACATGATGAAAACCAGTTTTTCCACTAAATCTTAAACATGGCAGACCAAGCCCTGAGAGTGAGCAAATGGGAGACTTAGGGATTTTTTCCCCCGAAGCCTCATTTGTGGAAAGGGTGTCTTATGACTTTGGTGCCATTTGTTCCTTTGAAATTGCTTCCTTTTCTTTGTTTCCATTTTTTTTAAGTTTATTTATTTATTTTGAGAGAGAGAAAGCACGAGCTGGGGGGCAGGGAGTAGCAGAGGGAGGGAGAATCCCAAGCAGGCTCCTCAGGGTCAGCGCAGATCCCAATGTGGGGGCCTGACCTCACGAAACATCATGGCCTGAGCTGAAATCAAGAGTTGGCCACTCAACCGGCTGAGCCACCCAGGTGCCCCTCTTGATTTCCATTTTTATGATTAGCAGCCTACATAGTTCCATAACGTGGATATACCATATCCAGAAGGACAGTGCCAGGAATTCTGCAGGTGGAAGCAATCCCAGGTAATGTAAAGAAGGCGTGGTGTCCTTTAATGGAAGAGAATGTGAGCGTAGGTACCTACGTGTCCAGCATTCCACCCAACACAGGAGAGCAGCTGCAGAATCGGCAAGTGGGAAGCGCCGTCTTCGGGACCTGTGACAACTTCTGTGTACACGTGGCAGATACCGGCTCTGGCAGCCTAACTGGAAAGCCCAGACTAGCGTTATAGCCGAGAAAACTGCCCCAGGACTAACAGCAGGACAGAACCTACACCCGCCAAAACCTCAGCATCTCGGAGCCCCATGTGGCGAGAGTTCTATGGAAAAGGACTCGACACTCTCAAAATTCCACTCAGAGGGAGCTGTTGGTCGTGGCTCTGGGGACGCTAATGGCTGTTGTCATGGTCATCATTTTACTGTCATGGCAGGTGCCAAACCAAAACAGAAAATGGAGAAGAAAACGTCTATGAAAACCTTTGAAACACACAAAACTTGTTGACTTAGTTGGAGTTGTATTCCTTCTAGCCGTATGCCTTCTTCTGGGCTGTCAAACTCGTAAGATTTGTGGGTGGCAGGATGATGTCATCTGTATTCAACAGCTTGTAGTAATTTCCACTCCCAGCCCCGCTCAAAGGTTGAGATTATTGCGGTAAATGGGATCTGAGCTTACAGATGAAAGCCTCACTTTTCTTTTCCATTGAGATCACAATACTGTCCCCTCTAGCAGGATGACAATTGTGGTGTCACCCACATTACATCATACTATCTCCCTCGAAATGGCCTCATCTAAGTGTGTGAGTGCAGCTGTGAAAACAAAACATATTTTACCGTGAGCTTTGTAAATCCTCAAGGCACATATTAATGAGTTTGCCGTTTAAAAGTAATATAAAAAAATGTAACATAAGAGGTGTGGCCGCTGTAAGTGAGTCAGGAGCAGGATTCAGGAGGTCAGAAGGCTGTGAGAGATCAGGGCTGGGTACAGTGGCTGGGCCTGGCTGCTGGGCTCTTCTCGTGGTCCTACCTGGTGCATGGAGGTGGCGTTCCACTGCTCCTGGGTAGCCCAGGGAGAAAACTCCTTCCTGCCATGCCAAGCCATGCGTAGACCACAGGATGGGGGGCCACTTATATAACCAAGTTATCACCAGGTGATGATATCAAAGGGTGATCAAGTGATTGTATCATCTTCTGAACACAACACTGACCATACTGCTCTTGAGATCGGAAAGGCTGAGGACCTGCTCCAACTTCGGGTCCCAAATCTGGAGAAGCATCAACAAACAAATAGAACAAATGTACCAGAATCAGATATCGTCACCTGACAGGGCAAAGCAAAAGAAAGTTCCTGATGTTGGGAATTAGCTTCAGCTGACAAGATGTGATGTTGATAGACAAAACTAAACGTGGATCAAGAGATCAACCAAAGGAAGGCTTGCCTCCTTGATTCCACAACTGGCAAAAGCCATCAAGCTCACAGAAATGCGTACTTCGTGGTTACCCCAATGATGTCACCCATGCTTTCTGTGCAAAGCGCCCCTTCCAAGAAGCTGGGGACATACCTGCCCAGTCACAAATGGGGTGGGGTGTGAGGTGTGCGAGGCTGCATGGTGTCATGCTTCCCAGAGGGCTAGCTCTGTGGCTGGAGCTCTCCTAGAAACTTTGCTCGGTCTCTTGCTCTTTGGTCTAGTCTTTTGCTGTGTTAAAATGTGCAGAGAGAAAATAAGAAAAGGAAGGCCACCATAATGTCAGACAAGGGGCGCCTCTTTCAAAGAGCTGTGTATGGACAATCAGAAACTGTCTGGTCAGCTGTCACCTGTTCCCAGGATGCATCTCTATCCAAAATGGAAGGATATGCTGAGGCTCATTCTCATCAAGGGAAGGGAAGACTTGCATGGTGTTTCACTTTGCTGGGGCTATGTAACAAAGCGCCACAGACTGTGTGGCTTAAACAACAGAAATTTATCCTCTGACTGTTCTGGAATCTAGAAATCCAAGATCAAGGTGTCAGCAGGATTAGTTTCTTCTGAGGCTCCCCCTCCCCCCCTTGGCTTGTAGATGGCTGGGTCCTCACGTGGTCTTTCCTCTGTGCGTGTCTGGGTCTTAATCTCCTCTTCTTTTAAGGACACCCATCCTATTAGATTAGGGTCCACCCCATATGACCTCATTTAACTAATTGCCTCAGTAAAGTTCTCATTAACTTAAATACAGTCACATTTTGAGGTCCTGGGGGTTAGGACTTGAACATAGGAGTTTGGGGAACACACAATTCAGCCCATACACAACAGAGACCTCGCACCTCGGAGTCCCTGTCTTCCACCAGCTAAACTCAGGCACATTTACCGGCCTGACTAGACAGGATCGCAGTGGTAAAACTAGGGAGGACCACTCAAGAGCCTCAGAGATCAGACCGTTTGGACTTGGCCTTTTGCATTTTAAAACAGCTCTTAATGTGTTCTACGAGGGACAAAGTTTAAAGCTGCTGTGGAATTTTTTTTTTTTTTCCTAGGGAAAGAGTGGATTTCTTCCTTCACTGCTTCCAAAAGAAGTTTCCAGGGTGTAGGGCATTTCTTAAAATCCATATGAGGTCCTCATTATTGTGTCTGTTTTGCAGACAAAACACTTTGCCAGGAAGTCTTTGGCAGAGGCAGCCCTGTAAGTCAGAAGTTCCAGACTCCTCAAGCCTCAGTGACACAGATGTAAGCGGTTACCAGTGCGGACCCGTGCTGCCTGACTGCACGTAGCGACATGATGCACCTAAGGGCCTGGGCTTCTTCCTGTGATAGAAAAGGGAGGCTACCTCCACGTGTGTAGGGACTTGGCTGGAACAACAGGAGTAAGAACACTATGTTTTGAAAAATGCAAAGAGATTTTTTTAATGGAGCAGAAAAGCTAGTTACATCACTGGGGTTTGCCCATCATTAAATTCATTTGGTTTATTTTATATTATGTCTGACCTGCATGTGTGAGGCTGTAAATTCTTCTATGTTTGGTAAAACACTGAGCAAGAAGGCACAACTGACTAAATACTAGATATTCAAGACCTATCTTTTCTTTTCTTTTTTTTTAGAGAGAGAGAGAATGTATGGGGGGGACGGGCAGAGGGAGAAAGTCTGGTTTTTTTTTAATGTTTATTTATTTTTGAGACAGAGAGTGGCAGAGAGAAGGGGCAAAGAGAGAGAGAGAGTGACAGAGAAACCAAAGTGGGCTCAGCACTGACAGCAGAGAGCCCAATGTGGGTCTTGAACTCATGAACCATGAGATCACATGACATGAGCCAAAGTCAGACACTTAACTGGGTGAGCCACCCACCCTGAAAGAGAGAGAGAGAGAGAGGGAGGGAGAGTCTTAAGCAGACTCCACACTCAGCATGGGGCCCAGTGCAGGACTCGACCCCATGACCCTGAGATCATGACCTGAGCTGAAATCAAGAGCCAGACGCTCAACTGAACCATCCAGACACCCCTCAAGACCTCATTTTTAATGTTGGTCAAAAGGTACACACGTTCACAATTCTCCCATTATTTCTAAGTATGATGACTGAAGACCTGATTTTGTTGCTTTAATGCAATCAATTGTTAAAGTGTTTTAAACTATGGTTTTCTTTACATGGGTTTTTGGTTTTGTTTTGTTTTGGTTTTTTTTAAAGAGGGAAAAATAGAAGGTAATGACATATACGGAAAAAAACGGATTTGGATCAAAACTCCTTTAAAATTTTTTTTTTAACATTTATTCATTTTTCAGAGTGAGAGAGACAGAGCATGAGTTGGGGAGGGGCAGAGAGAGAGGGAGACACAGAATCCGAAGCAGGCTCCAGGCTCTGAGCTGTCAGCACAGAGCCTGACTCAGGGCTGGAGCTCACAAACTGCGAGTTCATGACCTGAGCCGAAGTCAGACGCTTAACTGACTGAGCCACCCAGGCGCCCCTGGACTAAAACTCCTTAAAGAGAAATTTTTATTTCTATGGAAACACAATTTTAAACACAATTTAAAAAGACAAGTAGGTGAAAATATATGGTGTAAGTTTTTTGGAAAACATTTCTCAAAGTTTCCATAAGGGTCTCTGTTTATAAACAACTTTAAAATTAATTTTGTTGCCTTAGGGGCCAGAAATTTAGATTCAAACAAGGGACATCTGGAGATGCTTAGTAAGTGAAATAGATATTCTGAATGAGGCATCGTTCTGTGGAAGAGGAATACACTGATGCTTTAAAAAAATTTTTTTTATGTTTATTTATTTTTGAAGGAGAGAGAGAGAGAGAGTATGAGTGGAGGAGGGGGAGAGAGAGAGGGAGACACAGAATGTGAAGCAGGCTCCAGGCTTCGAGCGGTCACCACAGAGCCCAATGTGGGGCTGGAACTCACAAACCACGAGATCATGACCTGAGCCAAAGTTGGACGCTTAACCGGCTGAGCCACCCAGGTGCCCCAGTACACTGATGCTTTTTTAGATGCTTAAATATACCAGCACTAAGTTTTGGGTTTTTTTGTTTGTTTTTTTTTTTTACAGATGAATGCTAATTCACCCTGAGTTGATGTACATAAAATTAGTGTTACATTTCTATATTAGCTGTTTATAAAATAAAATATGATAGGGTCTGAGGAGTCTTCCATTGGAAAGTGAAGGCAGTAGCTCTCACTAGAACTTCTCAACTCAAAGCAAACAAACTCATGAATAGGCTCCCTTTAATCATGAAGGCAGTGTCTAACTTACAGTCTATTTAATCTACAATGCAGAAAGGGAATGCAAGTTCTAATTTTTCAAGTTTAGAATGTGCAATTTTGGAAAGGCCATGTTGTTTAAAAGCAAAGGAAGAGGAAGAAAATCCTGCTGTAATCACTGTGCCTAAGATAATTATGCTCTCATTAAAAAAAAAAAAAATGTTCTGAGACTGCTATAGACTGAATGAATATTCATATCCAACCCCCCACCCCCACCCCAGGTTTCATTTGTTGAAATCCTAACCCCACAATGTGATGGTGTTGGGAGGTGGGGACCTTTGGGAGGTGATGAGGTCATGGTGGAGCCCTTGTGAATCGCATCAGTGCCCTCATAAAAGAGACCCCAGAGAGCACCCTCGCCCATTCTGCCACGTGAGGACACAGAGGGAGGATGGCTGCCTCCCAACCCGGAAGTGGGGTCTCCTCACCAGGCTTTGAATATGCCTCCCCTTGACCTTGGACTTCCCAGCCTCCAGAACTGTGAGAAATAAACATCTGTTGGTTATAAGCCTCCCAGTGTGTGGTTTTCTGTCAGAGCAGCAGACTAAGATGGGCACTTTTGGGTGAGGAGGCTTGGCTTTTGGACACATTTTATTTCTGAACACTCTTCACCCACCAATTCCTAAATAAATAGCCGAAGAAATATAAAACTGGGAAAAGCATCCGCTTACACAGAAAGCTAAGGAAACAAATCATCAAAATGGCAGAAGTAAACTTGTCTCCAAATGCCTGGCATAGCTCCTGGGAAGTAAGAGGGTAAAGTCCTGGCCCCCATGGAGTCTCTGGGCTGGGAGGGCTGAGTGCTGGAGAAAGGGGTGGGCTGTGAGACTAATCTGGAAAGCGCCGGGGGGAAGTCTGGCTGGGTGTGCGCACTGCTGGGATCCCCTGCCAACAGTGGCCTTGCAGGATGCAGAGATCCAGGCTGCTGTGATTAGGGAAGAACTGTGGCTCGAGGCTCAGGAGAGGATGTCTCCCGAAGCGTAAAGGTGATTGTAATTGTGGCAAGCGGCCCGGTGAACCTGGGACCCTTTCCCCAAACAAGAGGCTGCTGGGAGCGTTAGGAGCCGCAGCCCAGGATGGTGGCAGGTCTTTGTGGACACAGTGACAGCTGTAGAGAGAGATGGGGCTCAAGAGGCAGGTATTCAGATGCCAGAGAGGAGGCTTCGCTGGAACCCTGGTGCCCAGCAGAGTGGCTTCCCAGTAGATAGAGGAGAAATTACAGAGACCAAACTCTCTCATTGGCATAGCCGGTGGCTCTGATGCTCTGCTCCCTTTAGGCTGGACCACTGATTATCAACAATCAGTAAACAAGAATAAAACTAATATGCTGTCTATGAAAAGATTCTTTATTATGAAATCCCACCAGTAAGATTCAGAGAAAATGTATATTTTTTTAAAAATTTTTTTAACGTTTATTTTTGAGACAGAGACAGAGCATGAACGGGGGAGGGGCAGAGAGAGAGGGAGACACAGAATCAGAAGCAGGCTCCAAGCTCTGAGCCATCAGCCCAGAGCCCGACATGGGGCTCGAACTCACGGACTGCGAGATTGTGACCTGAGCTGAAGTTGGACGCTCAACCGACTGAGCCACCCAGGCGCCCCAAAAGTGTATATTTTTAAAGAGTGTTTATTTATTTATTTTGAGAGAGAGAGAATGTGCCAGAACACGATACGGGGCTCAGTCCCACCGCCCTGGGATCATGACCTGAGCCGAAATCAAGAGTTGGACACTTAACCGACTGAGCCACCCAGGTGCCCCGAGAAAGTGTGTATTTTTGAAAAACATTTGTGGCAAAAAATACAATGAATTTCAGACAGCAACTGCTCTTTACTCTCAACATTAAAGAAATCTGCTCTCCATCAAATTAGATGACCTGTAAAATGATGTGACAGTGGAAGATTATGTTGAGGTATAGGCAGAACCATGCAGAGAAATAAATGAGGTATTGAATATATGTTTTAGAACCAAGCAGATAATGTCAGAGTCAAGATGCATTCGAAGCCCTAAAGAGCAGAATCAACCCTGCCAAAAATTATTTCAGTGACACAGAAGACAGGCTGGGGGCGGGGGGGGGGGGGGGAACATATGTGTGTGTATGTATATATATAATGCAAAAAATAATGAAAAAAAGGAAAAGAAGTATATGTGGGATTTCATGGATATACATGGAGATCCAATATGTGGATAACTATTTCTGAAGAAGGCACCAGAACAAATGGACCAAAACAAAATTCAAACACATCTAAAACTTCCTTAAGACCTAAATCTCCCAATTAAAATAGCTCACTGGGTCCTAGGCAAAATGAAGAATCTCAAACTCTTAATATACCCTCATCAAAGTTCCAAAATTTAGGTAAAATTAAGAACTCTGTTAATGCCCTGATAGAAGATTACATACCAAAAAAAAAAAAAATTTTTTAAGGGCGCCTGGGTGGCTCAGTCAGTTAAGCATTCGACCTTGGCTCAGGTCATGATCTCACAGTTTGTGAGTTCGAGCCCCACGTCGGGCTCTGTGCTGACAGCTCAGAGCCTGGAGCCTGCTTCAGATTCTGTGTCTCCTCTCCTCCCCCACTCATGCTCTCTCTCTCTCTTTCAAAAAATAAAAATTAAAAAAAATTTTTTTAAGAAATGCTAACTGGTCTCAGAATTCCTTTTTTAAAAAAATAATATAGGTGGTAAAATTTATAAATTTTGTAGATAAAATCCATTAAAAAAAATACAGAGATGATGCAATCAATGCCCATAGAGTTTTGAGGGAAAAACTTCATGACCCAAAATTCCTTATGTAGTTGAGCTGTCTCTCAGTTGCCAAGAACATAAAAGCATTTTCTGAGATTCAAGGGCTCAAAATATACAATTCATGTACTTTTCATGGCACAATGAATACTCAGAGAAGTAGTCCTTTGCTACTCAGATGTCTTCAATCCAGCAGCATCACATCATCTGAGACCTTGTTGGAAAGGCAGAATCTCACTCAGGCTTCACCTCAGCCCTCCTGAACCAGATTCTGCATTCCAACAAGATCTCCATGTAATTGATATGCATATTAAAGTTCCAGAAGTACTGCTCTAATAAACCAAGTAATTAATCAAAATGTAAGCCCCCCACACAAACAGTAAAGTCACAGCTGAGAACTGCAGTGAACACTTAAATACCATAGAATAAAATCTTAATAAATGTATATTAAAAGTCTACATACACATTTTATAATATAAAAGCATAACCTGAAAATTAATGTCTACAACTTAACATAAATAGAGAAGAAGAGTTAATGACAGGAAATAAAATGAGCCTGTTATGTCTTTATGGTTCAAAGAGATTCAGTAGAATTTATTTGAGATGTTTTATCCTTGATGTGATAGACAAATATGTATATATTCAAATATGTTCTTGAAACTCTTAAATGAAACCTAAATTATAAATTAGCCATGTAACAAACTACTTGAGAGGGAAAAACTCATAATTCATAATGTAAAAGAAAAAAATTAAAAATTGAAGAATGAACCAGAATACATTCTTTGTGGAAATAAATGCAAATGGGACAAGCTCCCGTATTCAAAGAATTAGTCAGATTTTTGTCAATGAAAATAGTTTTATTGCTTATCTTTAAAGAAAATGGGAAGTACAAAGCAGACACAAAAACCCTCCTGGGATTCCATTATGCGCAAATAATCACTATAAATGTTCTAATGATCATCTTTCCACAAAACAATTCAGTTTTTACAAATGGGGCAATACTACACGTGTAGTTTTGAAACCTACCCATTGGAAATGATGTGTATAAGTATATTTGTTATTGTTATTTGTTTGGTGTGGCTTGATGTAGTTTGTTAATTTTGAGAATTTTGTTTTCAGTATTTTTTCTGCAAAGTTCTCTCTCCTCTTTGAAGGCATTTTTCATCTGAGACATTATGGTTTTCTTCCCCCTAGTATTTCACTTTGACTTTCCCTTACAGTTCCCATTTATCTGCTAAAATTTCTCATCTCCTATGACTATTGTATACTTTTTTCCCCTACAGCATCTAACATATGAATTATACGTATTGTAAATTCCTTATCTGATAGCTCCAATATGTGGTTTACCTCCGAATCTGGTTTTATTTATTGCTTTGTCTCTTGTTGACTTTGGTTTTTTAATTTATTATTATTATTATTTAATCTCGTGCACGTGTCTTGTAATTTTGGGTTGAATGTTGAATTGAATGGAATTGAATACACTTTGTTTGAATATCGTGTATAGTATAGTCAACATTGAGGTAATGTGCCTGCAAAGGGGCACACCTCTTCTGTTAGACCATTAGTGTTGGGGGTTGAGGAAATAGACTCAGGAGTTCAGGGAGGTTTGACTTGGGCCGTTGTTATGGTTACCTTCCATGCACCATTGGTTTCAAGTCCTCTAGCATTACCTTGTGCTTAGGGTGGGGCTGGGGTTCCAGACGGTTTTTCTCAGTGTTCCTGTCCCACCGTCAACTTTCAGTCTTCTTTGTTTGCCTATGCCAAAGAAGGGGACGTTGCTCCCCATGCTCTTGTCCCCTCCCCAGAAGTTCTTGCTTATTACTTGGTGCTTGCTAGCCTGGTGGTGGGGAGAGGGAAGGGGCAGGTGTTCTGCCCCTTCTGTTGTGCTGGTCCAGCTCAGTCTTAGCCTGGTTCTGTCTGCCTGGGTCTCAAGGGTGGAGCTCTCCTAGTGACCCTACCTCTCTTCCCCATGATAGCCAAACTCTCCTGTATCCTTGGTGAGTCTTGTATGGGCCAGTTCCCTGCCCCTCCTTCAGATGTGGGAGATCTCTCTTCATACTGGTATATGATTCTGGACCCAGAATTGCTTACTGCTCCTTCTTCAAGGGTAGAGGATGTCCCTTTTTCTTTTACCTATCCCCTAGCTGCCCCAGTTTCCCAGTGTCTCAGGAAATTGAAACTTTAAAAAAAATTGTTTTTAACGTTTATTCATTTTTGAGAGAGAGAGAAACAGAGCATGAGCTGGGGAGGGGCAGAGAGAGAGGAAGACACAGAATCCTAAGCAGGCTCCGGGCTCTGATCTGTCAGCACAGAGCCTGACACAGGGTTCAAACTCACAAAGCTTGAGATCATGACCTGAGTCGAAGTCAGATGCTTAACCAGCTGAGCCACCCAGGTGCCCCAAAACTTTTTAATAGGGGAGAAGAGTCCAATCAGGTTTTTGTGCCTTTCCTACAATAACAGCCACTCCTGCCCCAAGTCTTGGTCTCCTGTTCTGCTCCCACCAACCACTTTCTCGGGAGCCTCTGGTGGAGGTCCATGTAAAAGATCCTGTGTATGGGGGCACCTGGGTGGCTCAGTCGGTGGTGGCTCAGTTGGTTAAGCGTCTGACTCTTGGTTTTGGCTCAAGTCATGATGTCACAGTTGGTGATACGGAGCCCCGCGTCTGGATCTGTGCTGACAGCAAGGAGCCTGCTTAGGATTCTCTCTCTCTCCCTCTCTCTCTGCCTCTCCCCTTCACTCGCTTCTTCCTCTCTCAAAATAAATAAACTTAAAGAAAATTAAAAAAAAAAAAAGACCCCCCATGTGTGAGTGCAAACTCCATTTGTGTCTGTGCTCTCGGGTTTGTACTCACACTAGCCCACACTTGGCCTTTGCAATTCATTAAAAAAATTTTTTTAAGGTTTATTTATTTTGAGAGAGAGAGAGAGAGAGAGACAAAAAGGGAAAGAGAGAATCCCAAGCCAGCTCCACACTGTCAGCACAGAGCCCCCTGTGAGGCTCGATCTCATGATCTTTGAGATCATGACCCGAGCCAAAACCAAGAGTCAGATGTTTAACTGACTGAACCATCCAGACACCCTGCAATTCATTTTAAAATCTAACTGAATTCTTCTTACCCACAAGTATGGTCCCAGCATTTCTTCCCCCTATGCTCTGCTATAGATGAGCCCATGCTTGTATTTCATCTTTCCTTGCACGAGCCTGAAGGATATTTGTTTTGTCCTGTGGCTTCAGTTCTCTGGTAAGTTCATGAAAAGTTAGTGTTAGAGTTTATCGTGGTTTTTTCTGTTGTCAGGGTGGGGAAATATTTTTTTCCTGCTTTTTACATCCTAGGTGGAACTAGGCATGGTTTGGAATGCTTTACGTGTAATAACCCACTGCTTCCTTACAACAACAAACCTATTAGGTGGATACTATTCTAGTCCCCATTTAGCAGATAAAGGAACTCAAGCACAGCAAATTTTAATTACCCAAGGTCACATAGCCAGAAGGGCCAGAGCTGAAATGCCAGTCGGAGTTGTCTGATACAGTGGCTGCACCACTCACCACTAAAATATACTGTTATGCACATTGTGCATTGTGCATGGTCTGAATATAGGTTTGCTTTTTTGTTTTGTGTTTTTGTTTTTTTTCTCAGTCCCCTCCTAAGGGATAGCGGGGTTTTTTCCAGTAGTTTGCTATTATAAACAATGCTGCAATGAACTTGTGAAGTTACCTCCCAAAGAAATTTAAGGTCCTCAACTTATTGCTGGGTCGAAGGGTATGCTTATTTAAATTTGAACTATCTATTGCCAAATTGCAACTAAGAAACATTTTTTATTTTTTAATTAATATTTTTGAAATATTTATTTACTTTTGGGGGAGGTCAAGCGCAGAAAGGGCAGAGAGAGGGGGACAGAGGATCCGAAGTGTGCCCTGTGCTAACAGGCTTGACAGGCTGACAGCAGTGAGCCCGATGTGGAGCTTGAACTCACGAACTGCGAGATCATGACCTGAGTTGAAATCCGATGCTCAACTGACTCAGCCCCCCAGGTGCCCCAAGAAGCATTTTTTTTAAAAATTAAATTTAAACTTTTCCAATTACAAAATTACAAAAGTGATATGAAGGCAGAATTATTGCAAAAAAAAAAAATCAGATGACAACTGTTACACACACACAACCACAGCCCACTCCAATCCCGCCCCTCTCCTTGTATTGGCCACTATCACAGTTTAGCATGTATAGCACATAGGATTTTGAAAAGCAGAGAGAGAGAGAGAGAGAGAGAGAGGGAGAGAGAGAGCACATGTCATGCAGAGAGCACAGCACAAGCAGCATCTGGCAGAGGCAATAGGGAAAGCAGCCTATCTGGAACAGAGTTACACGATGCTAGAGACAAGCTAGTAAAAGTGGAGGGAGCTGTGAGCTGCAGGCAGAGGATCTGTGGAGCCGTGGAGTAGGAGATACAGAGCTGTTCTTTACGTGGGGGCAAAGCAGTGATGTGACAAAACTGGCTTTTAGGTGATTTTAGACTATCTTTATTAATCTGCTTCTTATTTTAAAATGATTATTTATTAATTTATTGGCCATTAATTATTAGATTATCTTGGCCAAAATTGGTGACCATGGAACTGGTAGTAACTACTGAGATCCTGGGGAGAGCAGCCAGGCAGGATGTGGTGAAGGCCTGAGCTGAAGAGTGGTAAGAACTCGGGGTACCCGGGTGGTCCAGTCAGTTAAGCGTCCCGACTCTTGATCCTGGCTCAAGTCATGATCTCATGGTTCGTGAGTCTGAGTCCCACGTTGGGCTCCACACTGACAGCATGGAGTCTGCTTGGGATTCTCCCTCCTTCTCTCTCTCTTTCAAAATAAATAAACTTTAAAAAAAAAGTGGTAGTACAACTAGAGAGAATGTGTGGAATGAGGCTTCTCAATAAACTGACAGGTGACCTACTGGAAATTACCAACATATCAAAGACATAATGAACTTGTGTATTGTACAGATGGCTGAACATTGTAACTTCTTAAGATAACTGTCCTCTCCATTTACTCAGCTTAAATTCCATACTCAAGAGCTATCGTTTCTTCCCTCCCTACACTCTCACCCTGTTTTCCCCTCTGCCTTGCTACCTCACTTGACTAAACCACCAACCTGGCCAAATTCAACTGCAGTCCCCTGTGGTTGCCCCACACAGCAGATTTTCTGCAGAGGTGAGACTGGAGAAAATCCGGGAATGTCACATTGACTTCAAATGGGTCTTCAAGGCCACCAGGCAATCATACCAAACTGCCCTGGTCCTTCACACTCTCATCCCTTTCTAGACCTTGATTTCAGACTTCTCTTCCCTCCCCAAACCTCCCATACTTTCCCCCCCATCTTTGGTCTCAGTTCATGACATTGCTTCCCATTTCCGTGACAAAGTAGAAACAACCAGAAGAGAATCGATGTGGGTTCCCACCACAACCACATCTACCCACCTCTCCAGATCATTGCCCACCCCTGGGCCTGCCCTCCTCTTATTACAGGCAACTGGTGGTGTTCCTTGGGTCAGCCAACCTCTCCCCCTTTACAGCTGGTGACACCCCCATACACACTCACTCAGAAACAGCGCCCCAGAACTTCTCCCTTCTCTCTCCTATACCATCACTGTGTCCTTCTTTTTTTGGATCAGCCTAGAAATGTGCTGGTTTTTCTTCCATGTTAAAGAAACAAAACTCTCTTGGCCACACTCTCCCCTCCAGTTACTGTTGTGTTCCTTTGCTTTTTTTTACAATAGAAGTTCTCGAATGTGTGTGTGTTTTTAATTTTTTTAAGAGAGAGAGAGATTGCGCAAGGGCAAGGGAGGAAGAGACAGGAGAGAGGGAATCTTAAGCAGGCTCCACATTCAGCGCAGAGCCCGACATGGGACTCCATTGCACAACCGTGAGATCATGACCTGAGCCGAAATCAAGAGTCGGACACTTAACCAACTGAGCCACCCAGGCGCCCCTTGAATGTGTTTTTATACTCATTTCTCTGACTCCCCTCCTCCTGCCCCTCTTGAAGCCAGTCAAATCAGATTTTTGCTACCACCTCTCCACCCAGACTACCATGTTCAAGCTCGCTGTGACCTAAACATTGCCAAATTCAGAACCAAGCGTTAATACCCAATCACACCTGACCCGTCAGGAGGATAACCTGCAAATGTGCTATCCAAACTGGGACATATATGAAAGGAAATGGGGTATGAGTAATGATTACACTTGGTCCCCCGGTGCAAAAGGGGATCGTCCAGGGCAAGCAAAGACATATTAGCAGATTTGCAACATCTGCTCCCTCCCTCTTCTTTGAAACATTTCTACTCTTGGCCTTCAGGGCAAGAGTTATCAGGCTGTCCTCCTAACTTGCTGGTTGCTCCCTGTTAGTCTTTGTTTTGTTTTGTTTTTTACATTCCTCCTCATCTGCTGGTCTTCTAAATGGTGAGAGGTCTCAGGGCTCAGACCTTGAACCTCTTCTCTTGTCTAGACTCTCTCCCACAGGGATCTCATCCTAGCTCACGGCTTTAAATGCCATCTACATGCTAATCGCTCTCAAATTTATATCTGGCACATCTCTCCCCTGAACTCGAATATCCAACTGCCTACTCTGTGTATCTACAGACATCTTCAGTTTCATGTGTTCTATTTTGAGTGACTATATACCCCCCAAACCTGTTTCCCATCAAAGTGAAAGACATCTCAATCCTCCCGGTTGCCCCAGCTAAAAACCTCAATGTCATCCTTAACTCATGTCTTTGTCACACAACCCTCATCTGCTCAAGCAGCAACTTCTACTGGCATTTAACATTGAAAAGTGTGAGTCACCAGATGGGGTGGCCGCAATCGTGCCCTAATCGTACCTTACCTCCGCCCCCCTGCCCTCTTCGTGTTCCTCAGTACAACTCTCCGCACAATGTTGCTGGACAGGAAGTCAGGGCCTGTCATGGTTCCTGCTGAAAACCCTCCAATGACTTCCTTTCTCATTCATGAAAGCAAGCATTCTCACTCCGACCTGCCTGACTCTGGCTGCACCTCTCTGACCGCCTCCCCCAATATGTGCCTCCTTTGTCTGTTCGGCTGAGTCCTCCGCAGGGTTGCTCTGCTTCCAAACTGTCACCTCTGTTACCCCCTCACTGCCCTCACGTCTTTACTCAGAAACCACCTCCCCAGTGAGCCCTTCTTAACACATCAGTCCCATCTGAACCCTAACACTTGACACCCCCCTTCCCTGCCTTATCTTTTCCTCCTTGGCGCTTAGTCCTGACCAACAGAGTATGTATCTCCCATATCCTGAAGCTGTATTAAGGCAGGGGTTTGGGGGTCTATTTTAGTCCTCGCCAAATCCCCAGCACCTAGAAGTGTGCCTGACCCGGACGAGACGCTGATACATGTTTGAGTGAATTTCCCTGCAGTAGGTCCTCACGATAGAGGAGGAGTTGCCGGAGCTCTAGCAAGGCAAGGAGACCAGACGTTTATCTTTGCACGTGAAATGCGACCTAACCTTCACAAAGTCGTTCGCAATGCGTGTTTGCAAAGCATGAATGGCACAAGATATCCCACAAATGAAAAAGGGTCTGTGATGAAAGAAGTTCGGGAAACGCTGCCTATGATACTGTTGGAGACTCAGAGGGTGTGTTTATATATTCAAATCCCTGAGACATCCTTTGGTGAGTAAGCTTGTCTCTTCTAATTTCTTCCTCATTCCTGCTTCATCTGGCCATTCGTTTAGTCTTCCCAGCTCCTTGGCACACGCTCCTGGTGTTTGCGGGGCTCCCAAGGTCACACGTCCCCGGGTGTGAACTAGAGTTCAGGGCACTCGGCCCTGATGCAGTGAGACTTCCATTGGAAACTAGTTTTGTCATGCAGAAGCCATTCCTGCAAGGGGGGTGGCGGGTGACGGCTGCAGAGGTTGAATCCTGTGTCCTGTCTCTGTCGAAACCCGGTGTTCTGCAAACATGTTGGAGTCAGAACTCTTTTCTTAAGAAAACCCCTGTTAAAGGGGCACCTGGTTTCGGCTGAGATCATGATCTCGTAGTTTGTGGGTTTGAGCCCCACATCGGGCTCTGTGCTGTCGATGCAGAGCCTGCTTGGGACTCTGACTCCCTCTCTCTCTCTCTGCCCCTCCCTGCTCACTCGCTCTCTCAAAGTAAATAAATAAACTTAAAAAATTTAAAAAGAAAAGAAAACCCCTATCTACTTCCAGGGAACATCAGCATTCCTTCAGTGGTCTGTTCCATGTCTGTGTGCTCAGGGCCCTGCAGCACCCCCTTCAGAAGCACCCCCCCCCCCCCAGAAGCACCAGGGGCAGAGATCCGACTATGCATCATCTAATCCCAGTGCTTTTCGACATTGGATGCTGGGCCAAGGCATCAGTACTATTTTCAAGACCCAGCTGATTGTAGGATGCAGCCAGAGCCTAGAACCATTAGTTTAGGTAAATCATTTTCCTGGATTCTAGATTTGGAAGTGTTCTGGGACTTGGGCAGCCTTTAAGAGCTGGATTCTTTTTCTTTTTTAAAAATGTTTATTTATTTATTTTGAGAGAGAGAGAGCTTGGCGCTTGGGTGCGACCATGAGTGGGGGAAGGGCAAAGACAGGGAGAGAGAGAATCCCACGCAGTGTCCACACTGTCAGCTCAGAGCCTGACTCAGGGCGTGTTCCCACGAGCCATGAGATCATGACCTGAGCTGAAATCAAGAGTCAGACGCTTAACCAACTGAGCCACCCAGGTGCCCTTAAGAGCTCATTTCTAAGCACCATGAGAGTAGCATGCCCCCATGCCCATATGGAACACCACAGACCACGGACAAGGCCACCAATGCCAGCTAGCACAGCCAAGAGAAAAGTAGAGCTATTTAGTGAGTGGCATCCATCCTTGGTGAGAAGACTGTTCTCCTGCTCCCAAACTCAGGTGCCCATGTGCAAATTGGTGCATCGGCCTGTTGACCTTGCACTCAGGGAGCCCGGGAGAATGGCAGAAGAGCTGCCATAGTAACATCCAGCAAAACGAGGAGCTGGGAGAATGACAGAGGTGAGGAGGAGCACAAGAATCCACATGTGCAGAGGCTAAAGTGAACCGCCCTAGAAAGCTAGAGCCACACGTCCATGGACTTTGAGAAATAGCACAGTTGTTTCAGCTCAGTGGTCACAATCCGTTCAAGAACTTTTAAAGTGTTTCCCCTGGCATGGATCCCACATGGATTCTGAACTGGATCTAGGATGTTACAGCGTGTTTTCCTGTGCTTAATTGTTCAGGAGGAGACGGGCAGTGTTGCCCAGGGAGCTCATGTGGGTAGCGAGTGAATATCAAATTTCCATTAACCATTTTCAAACGCTGAAAATAGCTTTATGTCTCTGAGGGACTCCAGGCTGGGACATTGCTTTAGTCTTTTTCTTTAGACTTTCTCTGATGAGAGCAATCCTATAGCTCTGCCCTCTTTCTCAACAATCACATTTGAAAAGTCACAAAGGCTCACTGAGAAAAATGGTTTCTCTTCTTTAGATGCACCTTCCAGAACGTTCTGACCAGCAGTCAGAACAACAGGATGCAAATGCTTTCAGTACCTGCCCCAAAGTAGCATTTTCAGCCCAATTAATAACTCAGGATGCACCTGCTAAAGGGGTTCCGATGGTGGCATTTTAGTTTCTGTATTAACAGAATGTTCTGTGGGGTCCTCTTCCCAAAGTGACAACATACCGGGGTTTCATTTTACTCTCAGAACGTGGAAAATGCAAGCTGTAGTTTCCCTGTCGTAGCAATTCTTCCTATTTCAGCTTTGATTGCACTCACTGGGATGAGGACAGCTTTGCAAACCATAGGCTTTGTCACACACCCCTTGGGCTGCTGTTGGGATAAGGGCACAGCTCCTTGAAGGCTACAGATTTACAGTAAAAGGGCAGTGTAGCAACACTATTTGTCAGTAGTAGGAATACTGATACCAGCCTTCGTGCCTGTAGCCTTATCTGTTTGGGATAAGGCTGTGATTGTAAAGGTGTTTTCTGAAGGAAAACCAAATGACTATGGCTTTTCATTTAATCCTTCATGCATTCGTTCAACAAATATGCGTAAGTACCTGCACCAGACATGATGTTCACAACCCTTACCCCACGGAGTCTACAGGGGAAGGCTTATACCAACAAATAATTACTGTTCCGTTCAGGGGTATGGAGAGAAAGGACAGCTATTATGAGGGCATAGTGGGGGGTGAGGGCTAACCCCTCCTGGGGGGTCAGAAAAGCCTTCCCTAAGAAAGTTGTATTCACTTCATGTTGTAAAAATTCCATTTCTCCACTCTTAAGCCTTCTTGAGCTGGAAGTCAGGCTGCTGAGAGATGGGGCACTCCAGCAGGGGCACTCGTAGCTGCCGCCATATGAAGTGGCACCTCCGTTCCACATGAGGGCTGGGAATTCACAGAGAGTCATTCCAGGTACAGGGAAGAGCCCGATGGATATTTGGGAAAGAGTAAGTCACTTAGTCTTCCTGGAGCCTGGGAAAAGAACATGGGTCAGAAGATGGGCTCCTTCACCCAACACTTGTTGAGTGTCTACTACGTGCCAAGCATTTGGGTTCTCGGGAGAGAGCGGGGAACATGACAGATATGGCTGTCCTTCACAGGGCTTATTGATGGAGAAGAGGGCCAATTAACCAACTTAACCCATGCGTCTGCAACAAAATGACATCAAATTGTGGAAAGGGATGTGCGGAAACCAAACCATGCAGTGACAGAGACAATGTGGTGAGCAGAGGGAGGCGGCTCCAGAGGGGTGCGTAGGGAAGGTGTCCCCGGAGTCGGTGATGTGGGGGCAAGAGACCTGAGGGCGCAAGGTGGCCAGTCACAGGAAGAGAGAGGAAATGAGCCTGGGGCACCACAAGTGCAAAGGAGGGAATCTCGTGGAGGGTGGTAAGAATCATCCAGAATGGGAGCAGAGGGCACAGCGGTAGGTCAGGAGGCTGCATCTTTCCTGAAGGCCCTCGGAAGCCGAGGCAAGGAGCTGGGGCTGCATTCTAAAAGAAAAGGAAGCCACTGAAGGAAGTTAAGTGACAGTTTTAGGATTTTAGCAGTTCTAGCTGCTGTGTGAAAACCTGTGAAGCCTGGAGGGACTCAGTGGCAGACCATGTGTGAAGTGATACTGCGGGTCGTGGCAGGGAGTAAGTTGTTGGAGATGTGTTTCAGACATGGAAGTGACTGAGCCTCCTGGTGTGAGGTGGGGGCCGGGGTGGGGACTGAGACGCAGCATTAAAGGAAAGGGAAAGGAAGCCGTGCAGCTGTGAGCAAACCCCAGGGAAGGGGCGCTTCGCTTACCGAGGTGGCGAAACTGAAAGACAAGCGCATCACTGTGGGGAGTCACGAGTTTGGTTTCGGCCACACTTGTCAGAAGGACGAACGGTGGTGGCAGATAGGTAGGGAGAGCTCGGAGAAAGGTCTCAGCTGGTGTAAACACTATGGAGTCGTCATCGTGGGGGTGTCTAAAGTCATGGCTCTGAGTGAGGTCACCCAGGGTGGTTGGGGGGAGTGTAGCCAGAGGAAAAGTGGGTTGGAGGCTAAGCTCTGAGAAGCTGACACGGAGGGGTGGAGGAGTGGCGAGTAACGGAGGGGGCACATGGGAGAAACTGCCACCAGTCTCCATCCTGAGTGGATCCAGATGTGGCCAATGGCGATTGGACCAAAGCTGCCAGGAAGCCCAATGAGATGAGCAGAGCAAAGCGCTCCTCTGACTAGCCAAGTGGACACCTTTGGTGACTTTGGTGTCTGGTGGGTGAGGGAGCCACAGAGGCCTGGCTCAAGAATGAATGGAACGTGAAATGCGGATAATTCTTGAAAGATTTTGCTATGAAGGAAAAGTAGGGAATTGGGATAGTAGCTGGGAGATTGTGAGGTCAAGGGATGTGTTTTATCTTTAAGTTCGGAGATCTGAAGTGTGTTGTACGTGCACGGAAAGGTCTAGGAGAGACGGAGCAGTTCATAACCCATGCGGGGGAGAGAGAGAGAGAAGACAATGGAAGCAGTGAAGCCCTTGGGGAGGTGAGCTGAGATAGGGTCAGTTTCCTCTAGCTGCTCTTACAAACCACCATGAACTTGGGGGCTTAAATAGCGCACATTTATTCTCTTACAGTTCTGCAGGTCAGAAGTCTGAAATTAGCTTTACTGGACCAAAGTCACATTGTCAGTAGGGCCAAAGAGCCCTCTTGGAGTCCCAGGAGAGAAGCCGTTTCTTTGCTTTTTCCAGTTTCCAGAACTACATTCTCAGCTCACTGTCCCTGCCTCCACCTTTAAAGCCAACCGTGGAACAGCTTCAAATCTCTCTCTGCTCTGGTTGCCTCCTGCACTCCTTCTGTAGTCAAACTTCCCTCTGCCTTTCCCTTATTAAAAAACTTGTGATTACATTTCAGGCCTACCTAGATATTCCAGAATAATCTCCCCAGCTCGAGATCCTTAATCTCATTACATCTGCAAAGTCTCTTTTGTCCTATAAAATCACACTCAGAGGTCCCAGGGATTAGGACCTGGATATCTGTCTGGGGAGGTGGGTGGAGGGAGCCATGGATATGCTCTAGAGCACTGCAGAAGACTGGCCTTTGTAAGGAGGGGGATACTTCCTTCACTTGTATAACAATAGGGAAGAAGGGGAAGGGGCCACAAGGGTGTGTATAGATTTGGTGGCACAAACATGAGAGAGTTCACGCTTTGGGCTTCAGTTTCCTGAGAGCAGTATGAGGTCAAGTTCAACTGAAAGGGTGAAGAGGGGAGTGGAGGGAGGTTGTTGGTAGAGGTAAACATGGCTGATTGGGAAGCCAAACTATGTCTCAGGCCTTGCCAGAGTCACTGCAAGAGAGCATGGCAAGACATCAAGTATGAGAATCCATGGGATCCAATTTGGTCGGGAGGCAAGGGAACAGAGCGATGTGGATTGTAAGGAGACTGTGAGTAGATGTGGTCTGGAGCTCAGAAGTCATGATGAGGGGACACTGAGCAGTAGACTATAAGTACAAGAGGCACTGGGCAGAGTGGGATGCCTTTGATTCAGATTCCGGACACAGTGCAGTTTCAGGTTATAATAAGTTCCAGGGTTTCCCTTTGGGAAGGAATCACTGAGGGACAGATAGGTGGGCCATCTGAAGACACCAGGAATGAAGACGGGAAGGTGGTGGCCAGGAATACGGTGAGCCAGGAACCAAATCTTCCATGAACAACGGGGGGAGCCACCTGGAAGAGGTTAGATGACAAAAGTGGGCGGGCGACAAGGACTGGAAGAGCAGTGGATGCCATACCCAATGGCATCACTTGAATGGCAGCTAGGGGGTTTGCAAGAGGAAGGGGGAGAGACGGTTTGGGAGGAGCAATGGGGAGCAAGGAAGCCATCTTTCAAGGTGTAAAAGAATAAATAGCTAACATTTGGGAGGACTCCCGTGTTTCACTCCCGTGTGCCACTCTTGTGTTGGAACTTCCTGATAGCACAGGTGAAAGAGTTTGTATGACATTTGGGGGAGCATCGGGATAAGAGTCTGGCAATAATAGATTATTGGAGAGGATCCCTGGACTTCCAGTGGTGAGTTTCACAATGACACAAAGCACATGGAATCTCATCACAGAGGGCCTTGAGTGGCAAACTAAGGAATCTGTGTTTGACCATGTTGGGGGGGAGGGTGTGTGTGTGTAGGGGAAGGTATTGAGCAGCAAACTATCATGGTCAAAGGTAGGCTTTAGGAAAAATAATTTTCCTGATGTGTGAACAAAGAGGCCCTTAGAAAACTACTACAGCAGGCCAGGATTAAAGTCTGATGAGAGTATGGATACTTACAATGGTGGAAAGAAAGGATAGATGCAGGAAGTGTGGTTGGTTTGAATTATAGGAGATAAAGGAAACGAGGGAGCATGTGAGAGATGATTCCCATTTTTCAAGCTTAAGTGGTTGGGAGAAAAGGTTTTGAAGGGAATTGATAGTTTGGTATTTGGCAAAGCATGGTTAAAGGTTTAGTGGCGGCTGACCCAAAGTCTGGAACAGAGTAATGACAGGTGAATCACTGGGATCTTCCGCTGTTGCCATGCCAAATGCCTGGAGTTTCCCAGATTGAGGACAACCAAGGACCAAGCAGGATCCCAGGAAGCAACCCAGTGATTCTGCCTAATTTAGCTTCAGGCCCCCAGGGCAGAGCCCAAAACTTCAATAACCATATGCAACAAGATATGTGTGCAGGTATGAACTGTGAGGTGCCCAAGCCCAGGGAATACCTTTTACTGGTTCCACAAGGGGGGCAACCAGAGTAGGGGTGTTGTCATTCACCTTAGTGCAGGGGGTGCACAGTAGGACGCCAGCCACCCTTTTGAAGATGAGCACTGCGGGACTTGTTTGAAAGAAGCCACTCTGACCTCTCCTTCTCACCCCAAAGTTAAGGCAGGGCGGGGATAACAGGCCACGGTTTCACTTGGAACGTGGGTTTCATCACACTTCTGACTGAGCTCAGGCCCAGAATCACAGTTGAGGTCTGGCCAAGCATTTGACTCATTCAGGTGCAAACCCCACCCACTTTTGCTCAATCCCCTCCATTCTGCTGACAGCCGCTCTTTTCTTCCTTTAGCCTGAAATCCCGGGGTCTTTGTGTGTATGGCTACGATTAACCGACGCTGACATTCCCATCTGTGGCTTCCCTGCACTAGTCACCTTACTGTGGGCTGAGCGGGCCCCGGGGCGTGCTGGCGGCCGGGACCACTCACCTTTTCCCCTCCGGTGCTGGGGGTAGGAGGACCGCGGACGGGCGCGCGCGGACTCAGCCTCCGGCGGGCAGCGGGCGCGCGCCAGGCGCGGGGCGGGGCGAGAAAGGGGCGCGGCCTCTGCGGGGCGGTGCGCGGGGCGGCGCGCGGGGCGGGCGGCTGCGGGCGGGCGCCGCCGAGGGGACCGGCCGCCGCGGCGAGAGCGCGCCAGCCCCGCCGTGATGCCCGCGCGCCCCGGACGCCTCCTCCCGCCGCTGCCCCGGCCGCTGGCCCTGGCCGCGCTGCCGCTGCTGCTGCTGCTGCTGGGCCATGGCGGCGGGCGCGGGGGCGCCTGGGCCCAGGAGCCGGGGGCGGCGGCGGCGGCGGACGGGCCCCCACCGGCCGACGGCGAGGACGGGCAGGACCCGCACGCCAAGCACCTGTACACGGCCGACATGTTCACGCACGGGATCCAGAGCGCCGCGCACTTCGTCATGTTCTTCGCGCCCTGGTAACTGGCCGCGCCGCGCTCCTCGGGGCCCCGCACCCTGCGCGCGGGGGGCGGTCGGGCCGGGGGCGCCGCGGCGGGCCGGGGTGGGGGGGGTCGCGCAGTGCCGGGGCGGCGGGGGCGGCGCGGGCTCGGGCCGGGGGCGTGGGCGCTCGCGGCTGACGTGGCGCAGGGCGGCCGGGGCGGTGCAGGAGGGGGCGGACCCCGAGGGGGCAGCCGGGAAAAAGCCGTCCCGTCCCCGCTCCCAGCACACCCTCCCCCCCCCCCGCCCCCGAGTCCCCGGACCGGGGGGAGGGGCGGGTGGCCTTGTCGCCCTGTGGGGCTACCCCGCCGGTTCCCCAGCCCCCGCCCCAAACTTCCTGCGCCGGCCAGAGGCGGCGGCCTGCGGGTGCGGCTGGGACCCGTGGGCCACGTGCGGCGGCCGCCGGCCAGTGGAGTCCGGCAGTGAACGCTCGGAGGTCGGATTCCGTGCGCTCGCTGCAGGGCAGATCCCCCTGCACAGGGGTTTAGTTGAAAAATAGCAACTCGCAAAGGTGTGATTTCCCCCTTTTGTGTGTTCAGGATCTGGGAAAGGGTGGTCCGGGGAGAGAAGGGGTTCCTGTGCTACCCCGGGAAGCCGAGAGTAGTGCGAACGCTGGAGACCCCGTCGTGGCTCCGAGTCGATGGGGGAGCTGTGTGTGCTCTAGGCGACTGCAGCGCACTGGCCCCTCCATCCAAGGCTGACCCCCGGCACCTCCTCCCCACCTCTGTCTTGGGGCCTGGTCTTCTGGAAAGTGTGAGCTGAACGGAGCTCCTGCCTCGGTTCTCCGGTGGAGGCGTCCGTATGGGCCTCCGTGCCAACCCCAGAGACCCCTTCCCTGCGAATTGTCCTGCAGAAGGACTTCCTGATGTTCACAGAAGCACAGGTAGTGCTTTCCTTCCAGCGCCTGGATGCCCCGGTGGAGGGAAGTTCTCATGGGGCAGAGCACAAAGCCAGTGTTAGGGCACAAGGCAGTTTGCAGGCTTGTTGCAGCACTTGGCATCCTTCCCCAGAGCGGGAGAGAGGCTCACTGAGATGGGGGGAAGCGATGTAGGAAGGAACAGAGAGAAGATGCCCATGAAAAACGTCCTGTTCAGGAACTGTGCGGGCGGAAGTTGGAGGAAACTTTTTTTCTCTTTCTTCCCATATTCAGGCTGTTAACTATTTCAGTTCATTTGGAGTTAAGTCAACTTTGGCGGCAAGTCTGAGTGAGAGCTGGCATTTATTAGCAGTGTACCCGTGGGGTACATTGTGTTTCAACTTCCCAAGAACCAGCCCCGACTTGAAGTTTTAGATCTACCAGTGGTCTAGAAAATACTTTGTAGCATAAAATAATCGTTCATTATTAATAGTTCCTCTGTGAAGGAGTATTCTCAGAGTATCTATTCCAATTAAATACATTACTTAATTGGAGTCTATTTCAGTGGAGTAAGTCCGTGGATTTTTTTTTCTTTATTTTTTAAAGAAAAGCTGACATGTAGACATAGGAAGTCTGTGCAGTGCCGAAGGAGTTTTAATTTTGGAGTCTCAGTAATACCAGCGAGTCCTAGACTGAGTGAGAAGACTGGCAACTGGGCACTTCGTATTAAGTAAACTCCTTTTTCAGTGTATGTGACTTACAGATTTAGATTTTTTTTTAATGTTTAGTTTTGAAGGCGAGCGAGAGAGCGCACACATTTGTGGGGGAGGGGCAGAGAGAGAGGGAGACACACAATCCTAAACAGGCTCCAGGCTCTGAGCCCTCAGTACCAGAGCCTGACACAGGGCTGGAACTCCCAAGCCACGAGATCATGACCTGAGCCGAAGTCAGAAGCTTAACTGACTGAGCCATCCAGGGGACCCATGACTTACAGACTTTTAGGTGGATGTTCCTAGGAACATAGCTCTTTAAAGTTTTTGTTTGCTTCTTAATTATCCACTACAAAATACTTAGATAAAGATGTTGGGTTTCTTTTTTTTTTTTTTTTAATTTTTTTTTTCAACGTTTTTTATTTATTTTTGGGACAGAGAGAGACAGAGCATGAATGGGGGAGGGGCAGAGAGAGAGGGAGACACAGAATCGGAAACAGGCTCCAGGCTCCGAGCCATCAGCCCAGAGCCTGACGCGGGGCTCGAACTCACGGACCGCGAGATCGTGACCTGGCTGAAGTCGGACGCTTAACCGACTGCGCCACCCAGGCGCCCCAAGATGTTGGGTTTCTATGAAGGCATTTAAAAGTTAGACCTTAAGGGCACATTGGGGCTCAGATAGAACAGGCTGTGGCCTACACCATTCCCCCCACCTCTTTCCAGGTTTAGTCTCTGGAATGTTGGAAGCCCACATGTAACTTGGGGGCAGCGGCAGCATATAATGAGAATATTGCTCTGTATACCTGCACTCTGAACCTGGCAGATGTAAGGTTATCCGGCTGTAGATTTTGTGCTAACATCAGGACACGGCTTCTGTATGGCCGATGCGCGTCACCTTGAATCTGGTGACTGTCAGATTAGGAGGGCCAGGTGGCTTTGCTCTATTACGTGGCCACAGATGCAAGATTTTGAATTAAGCTACTGTCCCAAAAGTTCATACTGTAGCCACAACGGTCCCAAACCAGAAGTGCCCACTACATGGCACCTGTGGATGATCCATCACTAAGACATTGCCAGACATTTAGTACCCGTTAAGCATGTGCTGGTTACTGGAAATAAAGTTGTAAAAGGAACAGTGCTTGTCTTCACAGCACTTGAGCTGTATAACTTATATAACTTAATATAACTTAGGTAGAATTCTGATTTTCCTTCACAATTATCTTTCAGAAAAGAGGGAATCATTTTGTAGTTGAGTTTCTTATAAAGCAAGGATTCTTTTAGCTGGCCAGGAAAGTGCTGCTTAGGGAAGACACATTAGCTTGAGGCAGACTTTTTTGGTGCTGCCTTTCAGTGCTTATGACGGAGGTCATCTGTCAGAAAAGAAAAGAGGCAAAGAAATGTAACACTGATTTTGTTGAAAAATTACTTTGAGGACATAGTGACCATTTTGAGTGTTGGGTGTTCTTTATAAACAGGCATTTATTTTTTTTTTAAGTTTATTTATTTATTTGGGCAGGTGGGGGGAAGAGAGAGAGAGGGAGAATCCCAAGCAGGTTCCGCACCTTCAGTGACCTTGGGCTTGAACTCATGAAACTGTGAGATCATGATCAGAGCCAAAAATCAAGTGGGTGCTTAACTGACTGAGCCAACCACGCACCCTATAAGTAAGCATTTTAAAGATCACTTTGAAAAGCAATACGGCAGCTGGTTTCTTTGTAGATACCATGAATATACACCAGGTGAAAAAAACAAAAAACACAACAAAAACTCCTACGTGCCATAATGCTACTGTGACTGCACCTGAAGCTTGAGATAAAGTTTCCATGCTGACTCATATAGTATTCAAATGTGGCACTACAGAGAGCTGATAATTAAAAAAGGTGATCAGTTATAGGACTGAAAAAGTAGATTTAGTGATGGACAAAATGCTGATGCTGTCAAGAAACGGGAAGAGTAGCAAGAAGCAATAATTCTAAGTTAATGTATTATTTTAAATGATAGGGGATTTAAAAATGTACTCTCAAATTCGTACAGCGAATATCAAGTATACATTTGGTTGCATCAAACCGAGAAGTTGGGGTAGCCACAAACTTTTCTAAAGTTTCTCATTGGGGAAAATGCAGGATTGAGTGAATTTTGAGGTTGCCTCGCGTTGGCAGATACTTAGTTATTTAGTAGAGAGTCCTGACTAAATAAAATAGGGGCGATTATGGCAGGCAGTGTGAAGCTGCTGCAGTAGAAGGAGAGCAAGGGAACTTTCCAGAAGAAGAAGAGAAGAGAATGGCACCAGACAGCCTGGGTAGTCAGAGCCGACTTGCTGGAGGAAGCGATACCCAAACCAAACCTGAAGGGCAAATAGGAATTTGCCATATGGGCTTAGGGAGGAGGCATCAGAGAGGGCGTGTACCAATGCCCGTGTGCCAGCCAGTCTTTCCCCCTTCAGAAAACCACAAGTAGTTCAGTTCGGCTCCAGGTTAAACTGCAAGCAAAGGAGGGCAGCAGGTGTACAGAGGTCAGATTGGAGGTCAACAGGGGCCAGTTCAAGGCGGATCTGTCTCAACAGCTTGCTATGTTTTGGTTTCCTGCTGAAAACAATGCAGGAACTCTTTGGGGGGCTGGAGGCCGAGGAGTGAGGTTCTGTGGTAATTGTGAGCCATCCTTCCCTGCTGTAGTATAAAGAAAGGATCAGAAAGGTCCACTGCCGTATGGAAATGGGTGAAGAGGTGGGCCGGCACCCCCTGACCCGATATTCAGTGTGCTTGCTCCCCTCCCCTTGTTCCAGGTGTGGACACTGCCAGCGGCTGCAGCCCACTTGGAATGACCTGGGAGACAAGTACAACAGCATGGAGGACGCCAAGGTCTACGTGGCTAAAGTAGACTGCACAGCCGAGTCAGATGTGTGCTCCGCCCAGGGGGTCCGAGGATACCCCACGTAAGTGGGAGGGGCCCGTGTTTCCCGTATGGGTCCAGGTTTTCCAGAGCCTTTTGCCAGCTGCACTCGGCTAAAGAACATACAAGTTAAACTCCTGGTAAATTTTTATGTAGTTCTGAAGAGTGAGGAGATGATAAATGTAAGCAGGCAGTCCCTGGTGTCAGGGAGAGGTTATACTTAACACCGTCTTGTCTATATTAGATGTCTTTTTGTGCTGTATTTGGAAAGAGCCTTTCATTAATCAGTGTCGGGTTTCCTGTCTATAAGGGAATGTGTTTGTGAGACAGAAATGGCGGTCTCCATGGGGTCCTGTCAGGTTTGATGTTCACAAGTACCTTTATGCAACGAGCATACTTTGTCATCAATTTTACTTTGAGTTTTTGGTCACTCTGCTATGCTTAAGCATCCTTCCTGGAGTAATTTTCCCATGTGACTAGCACAAGGGCTGTTTCTGTTGGAAAGAAAAGTGACAAACTGGAATATAGCAGTTCTGACCAGCGGTGCTACTTACTCCCTTGACAGTTAAAACAGGTTTTTTTGGTTTTAAGAAGTAGAAATTGAAACTGGCTTAACAAGCAATAGAGGGATGACTTAGAAGGCTGTGGAAGAGGCTCTGAGGCTCCCCTCCAAGGGCTTAGGGGCCAGTTTTTACCTTTACCTCCTTAATGTGACTTAACTTTCCAGCTCTGCATTTCTCTGTTGCCCGGTGGGCTCGGGCTCACTACCGATGGGCCCAGCTGGGGTGGAGTGTCCGCCCCAGACAGTCCTTGTGGCCAGAGAGGCGGGTACTGTAGGAAGGCAGCAGTGCCCTCAGACCACATGGCAGGCGTTAAAGTGAAGAGCCCTGCTCCAAAAAAGGGAAGAAGCTGTGTCCAAAAAGATGGGGGAGGGGCTGGCCACTGCGATTCCCCAAATATTTATTCAAATTGATGAATGAAGTAAATTCTTATAAAACCTGGGCCTGTCTTCAAACCCAAGGGGCGGCATGGAAAAGTGGAAGGAACTCTGGGTTGGAACCTAGAAGCCACGTCTGAATCCCGGCTCTACTGTTTACTTATCATGCAGTGCTGGCCACGCTGTTTAACCTCTGAGTCTAAAGTAGGATGTTGATACCTTACCGCCCCCCCACACCCCCACCACCCTCATTGTTGTATGAAATTACGTGTTTGTAAATACCGACCTCAGCATACTCAGTAAGTTAAAGTTTTCCCTTACATTTAGAAATTTGGCATTTTCATAAAGGACACTGGAATTCTTGCTCTTTGGTGACTGCTGCTAATCCAAGTGCCATGATTCAAATCAGATCAACTACGATAGGCACCATTGTCCTGTGCTTCATAGCATTGCCTTTAAAGTAAATGTAGCTTAGATGAGGGGCATCACAAAGAAGCTGTCAGTGAGTAGTGGGACGCACGGAGGAGGTAAATGTTTACCTGTTTGGAACCTGTTACTTTCAAGGTGCAAGGGCAACAGAGACGATTGGCTGAGGTGTCTACTGTTAAATAGCTGGCTGTGTATGGCCATGTACACCACCAACCACACCACCAGGAAGTGAGACAGGACTGGTGATAGGCTGCGAAGGGCAAGTGTTAGGGGGCGCCAGAGGGGCAGTAGAGGGTTCCACCAAAACCTGGTCAAAGGAGCTCTCTGGCTACGACATCAGTTACTCCATAGATGTTATTCACAGATTTTAAATGAGCCGCATTGGATCGTGTGTCCTGGTTTAGAAGATGTGGTCTGTCCAAGAAAACCATGCACTGGTTTTGTGTTGTTAAAAAGAACTAGAATGAGTCCACATTATACTGAACATTGATGGCAAGGAACTTCTGTAACCCTCAGGGCCCTACACACAAGTGCCCGAGAACAGGTTGTTGTTTTTTTTCCATAGAATGCAGGAGGCAGGGTGTGCTGCATTAAAACGAGTCACATGAGGGCACACATGAGGGCATTCATGCATTGACCTGCGTGAGCTTTTACTTCCTCTGAAACAGCACTCATGTCATAGAGATACATGAGTGAAAATGCCTGAGCGTGCACTGTGGGTCAGTGCATTCGCTTTTATGTCATTCTAACCCTGGTACCTTCAACTGAAATAAAGGATTGCACAGGGAGGGAGTTTGGGTTCCCATGTTCCTAGGGATGGCTCAGTGTGCTTAGAAAAATGTTTTGAGGTCATGCTGTTGAGCCAGTAAGGAATCTTTATCATCTGGGAAACTGTGAGCCAGAGCAGGGCTGAAGGAGGTTTGCTAGGGCTGCCGAAGCAAAGCACCACAAACCACATGGCCAAAGAGACCAGAAATTTATTGTCTCATAGTTCAGGAGGCCAGAAGCCCAACATTGAGGCATTGGTAGGGCCATGATCTCTCTGAAACTCGGAGGGGAACCCCTCTCTGCCTCTCCCTAGTGTCTGGTGGCTGCTGCAGTCTTTGGGGTTCTGTGCTTGTGTCTGCAGCACCCCAGTCCTCTGCCCTTACATGGCCTTCAGCCTCTGTGCATGTCTCTCTCTGGGTCCAAATTTCACCCTTTAAAAAAGATCCCAGCCATATTGGATTAGGTAGGGCCCATCCTCGTAACCTCATTTGAACTTGCTTGCCTGTATATAGATCCTATATCCGAACAAGGTCACATCCTGAGGGACAGGAGGCTTGGACTTCAACAGATCTGCTTTGGGGGACATAAATCAGCCAGTAGCACTGTCTCCTCAGTTGTGCTAGGATTTTGATCACAGATTTCCAGAGTGACCCATAAATGGAGATTTTTTTTCCCCCTATAGTCTCCTTGAAAGAGAAACAGATCACCAGGAAAAGCAGATGCCCCTGTGGAGGTTTGGGAATAGCAGGAAAGTTTGGGGCTGTCCTTTAGGCTTGTACCCCAGGGCCCACTCCCTATCCCAGATGCCCTGGACAGACTGAAAGGTCTGTAAAGGAAGCTCTGATTTTATCCCCTAGGCTCTGTGAACCTAAGGAAGAACCCAGGCTTGGGCAGGATAAGAAGATTTCTCATCCAGTAAGAAGAAATTAAAAAAAAAATTGTTTATTTTTGTTTTGCTCAGTGCACACCAAATCAGAAAAAGTCACAGGTTAGGTTTTACTGCATTTTAATGTTAGCAAAGAAATGAGGAATGGGTTTGGTAGTGCCTGTTCCTTCCTAGTAGTTTGAGGATCCACCTCCTTTTCCACTCTGAAGAGCTGTGGTGGGGGAGGCGCCTTCTGGAAGAGAGAGTCGGGGGTGGAGGAGTACATTAAGGATCTTCTAGCTCTGTGGGCATAACACGTTTCTAGAGCTTCCTGAGGTCTCAGGGGCGGGTGTGGGCATTCGTGATTGTGAGATCATTGGGGTTGCTTAAAGTGTTAAAGTTCATGAAGTAACGGATGTACTGGCCAAAATGGTGAGTTTAGCTTTTTGTTACAGTCGTAAAAGTAAAAGCTACTGAGGAAGCGGGGCACATATTCTTTATTGGAGGCACATTAGGGATGTCACTCTAAGTCCATCACAGGATCTTAGAGCGCGGGTAAGGCCTGTAAGCCTGTTGTGATTAAAGTGCTGATTCCGGCTAATGTGCTGGTTTTCTTGTACTGCTACGAAACTTCCTTCTAAGGCCTTTGGGGAGTTAGCTCTTAAAACCACAGTTCTGATACCTGCATATCTTGACTTCTGACACTCTGCTCCTGCACATCGGGCTCCTATTGCCAAAGTCCACAGATGTGCCATAGAAGTGATAAGGATGTTTGGATGAACAGCTCACCAAAAAGTGCTCGTCTGTGTTTCTTTTCTTCTGTCAGTAGCCATATTCCCCGCCCCCACTCCTCCATCCTGGACACCCTCTATTAAGTTTTATCTAGAGCGTATTTGTCCCCTATCAGTGGAATGATACGGGATCTGGAAGTGTAATTTCAGTCTCTGACAATGTCTTTTGCTCACCCACTAAAGCAAGTGCTACATATTCTATCTGCAGATACCTTCAGAGGCTAATATATGTAGAAAAAGAAAAGACTCCTCAGTGAGGAGGTGAATAGACCGTATCAGCCAGTGTCAAGGCTATTCTTATAGCTGGCAATGTAAATCTCACAGAACCTGGATATTCGTGCTTTGTTAAGAGTTGAAGAGCTGACAAGGTAGCATGGAAATACATTTATTGCAAAACAGTGCTATTTCTACTACAGCCTTAATTTTTTTTTTAAACGCAGCACATAAAAACTACTAAAGCCTAGGAAGGATGACAAATCCCTAGCAGGAGAGAAGCTTGGAAGTTCTGTCAACCGAACGTTGGTGGCTTGGGTTTTCACTCACAGCATCTTAGACTTGATGTGTTCCACTCAGTCTTACTTTTATTGAATAAGTTAAGAAACTTTTTTAAGTGTGGGATTAAATGGATATGTTATCTCCTAGGACATTCTTTTCCTTTCTTTTTCATGTTGTATCAGAGGGCAGCAGGTCTGTGCCTGGCTGCGGTCCACTGATTGCCTCCCTGCACAAGCTTGCCCCCCGATGGGACAGCGCTGTCTACTCAGAGCACTCTGAAGGATTTAACTGTCTGCTCTGTCCTGTGCTCTGTCACCCTTTCAGCTTGAAGTTTTTCAAGCCTGGCCAAGAAGCTGTGAAGTACCAGGGTCCTCGGGATTTCCAGACACTGGAAAACTGGATGCTGCAGACGCTGAATGAGGAGCCTGCGGTGAGTGCACATGAGGCTTCCCTGCCTCCCGCCCGCTCTTTCTTCCTGTAGTTTCGGGGTAATAAAGAGTCCACTTCAGGCAAAAAAAAGTAAAGCTACCATTTCAAAGGAACTTTTTACTCTTTTAGAACTAATTGATGCTGTAAGTAAAAATGAACTTTTTTTCCCTTCTCAATTTTTGTTGATTTTGGTAAAATACACATAAACTTTACCGTCTTAGCCACTTTGAGTACACAAATTCAGTGGTGCTAAGTCCATGCACCCTGTTGAGCAGCCATCCCCACCGCGCGTCCCCGGAACTCTTTGCACCTTGTAGAACTGAAACCATGTCCCCGTTAAACCAACTCCCCAGCCTTTCCCCTCAGCCCCTGGCAGCCAGTCCTTCTACTTTCCATCTCTATTTTCACTGCTCTGAGTATCTTGGTGGAAACAGATGAACTTTTGAAAAGCTTTTTATTATGGAAATATTCAAACATGAACAGAAGTAGAAAGAGTCTTATCTTCGGTGCATGAGCGAGGAGCTGTGTAATGCAGATGGCCCCGTGTGCCTGCCCCCACCTTCCACAGTTACCCCCATTTTGCCCAACTTGTGTTATCATACCTGCCTTCCTAGCTCTTGTTTGGCTGCAGAGTCAGCCCTGGCAGAGTGTCATTTGTGAATATTCCAGTAGCATCTCACAGGTGCACGCTTCCCACTTCCTGACATAAACCTCTGGGCCAGTCTCGCATGTAATACAGTTACACTAATTTCTTAGCATCACAGGGTTGACTTGGGGTCCAGTCCAGGCCGGCCTCGGCCCTCTCCTGCAACCGCGAGCGGTACAGCAGGGTGACTCCCTCCTTGTCCTCTGCACTCTCAGTCCCCAAAGGTGCTCACTGGCTTCACCAATAACCTAACGTAATAAATACTCGTAATACTGTCAGTGTCTTAATGGCCCTCCCTACGCTAAGGGTAATATCAGGAAATGGTGGGAACCGTATGATTTCTGAGATATTTTTCAAAGATGTAGGTCTGTGTAGAGTTATACTAAGCGTTTATAACCCTCCCCCTCTCCAGTGGTTGTCGGGAGCCTTGGTTTTGACCTGCAAGCACTCAGAATGCGTGGCACGTTCTGATTGGTGCAGAAGGCCCGCGGAGGCGGGGCGGATTGGCCGGTGTGTGGGCCCTGGCGGGGCAGGTCTGGAAAGACGAGGTGTCCGGTGCCACGTGTCTCTGGTGAAATAGAGCCCCTGGAGTCTCTGGAGGCAGTTGTAATCCCGCAGTCCACTAAGGCTGCTTTGTTGTGTCAGGTGGGCTTTCGCGGATCCGAGGGTTGTCGGTGCCCATGCGCGGCTCCAGCGGTCTTTGGGGGGGATCCACTGCTCCCGGTGCCGTTTCCCGGGGTGCCTGTGTGGTCCTTCGGCTGTCCCCCGCGTTCTCTGTAGATGTCGCTGCTTATCCAAAACCCACCTGCTTCTCAGGTGCTGCTTTACCTCACGTTTTACAAAGTCTATAACTGCGTGGTGAGGAGCGTTGGTGTTCGCGCTGAAGAAGTGTCCAGCAGGGAGGGACTTCTCTAATTTTAGGCACCAGGGAAAACCACAGACCTCTCAGGGAGTGAATTTGCATCTTTGTCATGGCAAGAGAGTTACACGAGCAGGTGGAACTTTCATGTCGATTTAAACTTAAAATTGTTTCCTCTGTGAAAAGTGCTCTGAGTGGAGGAAGCCGATTTTAAAGAGGGAGTAACCGTCTCAAAAAAAAAAAAAAAAAACCCACTTACAATACTTGTTTTCCATTATTCCACCAAAAATCCAGTCTACTGTGAGGACGTTTTTTCAAGGAACCAGTAGCCCTTAACAGGATGGCAGAATGACTTCGTCCGGTGCTTCAAGCTCCCGTTTTGAGGAGTGGCAGCCTCAGAGCAGGCTGGGAGGGACAGGGAGGCCCCGCCCCTGCTGGGGGCACAGTGTCTCCAGATGAAGGGCCATTGCTGCTTGGGGTCCACCTGCTGCCATATCCTAGTGTCAGAGCAGTAGGGATCTCAGGTCATTGCTGGAAAACAGTGACAATGTGCCTTCCTGTCAGAAAGTTCAAATAGTCAAACCTTATATTGCAAACCAAAAATTTTTTTCAATTAGAATTTGCCTTTCATTGTACATGAAAACTTTTTAAAAAGTTCTCCATCTGTGTTTATACCTAAGTAACTTAACGTATGCATTTTTATATTTAAAGAGGATAAATTTAGAGTTTTCCCCTTAGTGTTATGGCAATATTAAAGAAACTCAAAGAAAAGAAATCCTGATGCTATATCTTAACTTTCTACTTCAACTTTTATATTTTCCTATTTGCTTCTGTATTTTTTTTCTTAGTCATAATCACATAAACACAGTTCACTTTAATAGTGATATTTTTGTATAGTTATATCATCTCAACATTGGTCATATTTTATATTATGTGGATTTGCCATAATTCATCTCTTCTCTGTCAATGGATATTTAGGTTGTATTTTTTCTATCATCAGAAATGCTTAAGGAGCATGTTTATTTTTGTAAAAGACATTTTTTTCTACTTTTGAGTGATGTTTTTAGAATATATTCTCAGACATAAAATTGCCAGGCAAAAAAAAAAAAAAAAAAGAAAAGAAAAGAAAGAAAAAGCAAGACTACTTTTATGGCTCTTGATGAACATTGCCAGATTGCTTTCTTAAGAATCTGTAAGCTCACAGTCACCAGCAGGGCAAGACTGTACCCATTTCTGTGGTATACTGTGTTTTTGCCATGACTGCGGGGACTGCTCTGGTATCTGCCACAGGGCAGATAGTGACAGTGCCCCCTCCCCCCAAGTTTCATAAATGAGCATTGAACATCCTATAAAGGGTGACATACAGTGTTTTGCATTATTGGAACTCACTGTTTGCTTAGCCACCATTCTGTCGGGCATCTTTTCGTGTGGGTACTTAGCACTTGGAAAGTTTTGACAGGCCCGCAGCAGCAAAGAAAGCTTCACGGTGCTTTACGATTACAACTCTGCACAGCTTTGAGCTGTCAGCACTTTTTGAAGCTTTTAATAACTTGGCTATTCTTTCTCATAGAAACGTGTGAACTGCCAGATAAAAATTGAGTAATCTACATCCCATGTCTATAGCAAAATGGCGATTTTTCTGATCCAGCCTCAGAAATTGAGAACTTTAGACTTGTGTCCTGTGCTAACTGCCTAGTTGTACACAGTTGGTGCCCGCTCAGGGACTGGCAGAAGCATCCTTTAAAAAGCCACTTCTCGCTCCTGCGTTACGTGTTTCTGTCCCAAGCTTCATTGAGTGAATTAAGAAGCACAACTCAGGTCTGCTCCATGGTTTTCTCGCTCTTGCGAGAAACAGTCACCATCTCTTCTGTCCCTTTACCAGTCCTTCACAGTTTGTTACCATTTGTGTGAACAGAGGATGGCCAGGCCCTCCTGTTCTCTGATGGTCTCTTGCTCTCCACTGTGTCTATCTTGCTATCTTTGTATTTTCAGGTAGTACTTCCTTTAGAGCCAGTCCGTCAGGGATTTCATTTTGAATTCCATGTGGAATCTGAGGTCACGCTGCAAAGAACAGGGCAGTGTGCTTGTTTGGGGTGGGCCTCTCCTTCAGTTTGTCTGCTCTGTTCGTCTGGGGACAGCGAAGAGCAAGTTGGGGTGGGGACAGGCATCCCTGGCTGCCTTGAGTGCCGATTCTGGAGCACTTCCTGGAGGTGTGGCTGGTGAGGGGCCTCCTGCTGAAGTGTCCAGATGATCTGACAGAGTTGGTTCCTGCCTTGGCCTCCCTTAACACAGCAGCATGCCCCAAGGGTTTGATGTAGCCAGATGAGGGAGGAGATCTGCAGAAGGTTCCAGACAGACACAGGTCACCTGCTCAGTGGGTTTCTCTATGTCTTCACATACAAACCCAGTGACTGTTGTTTTGTTTCTATTAGACACCAGAGCCAGAAGTCGAACCGCCCAGAGCTCCTGAGCGCAAGCAGGGACTATATGAGCTCTCAGCAAGCAACTTTGAGCTGCACGTTGCACAAGGTATGGTGGGTGAAGCTCATGGGTGCTCACAGTGGGACGCGCACCTCTTAGAACCACTGACCATCCATCACTCCTTGATTTGCTGGGCTCTTTCTTCCTGCCACTTGAGGGCTCGTGGGTACCATCTGTGCACTTAGCAGTGGTCTCTTCAGGACCCATTAACGTCCTTGTACAGTGCACTTCCTCTTAGAAATCATTTCTCCTTTTGTCTCTCTACTTACAGAAATGCCAGTTTTAATGCTAGTTAAAGATGTAAGTTTTGGAAAGCTCACAAAGCATGAATGGGCACGCTTAATTTGTATACTAGTTAGACAGCGCATCCTTGGATAAGAAAGTATTTATTTATATTAATGTGAATCATATGCTTGTTGACCAGAGGCAGAAACAGAAGTTTCTCTTATGTGTTCAAACTAGAATTTAATGGGACCATTTTAACGTGTGAATCAGAGTAGGTGTTCTTAACACTTAAAACGGTTTTTTGTACCACATCTCGTTTTTTTTTGAAAACACTCTCCTAAATAGTAAAATGATCTATATACGGTTTCTAACGTAAATAACACATAAGTCCTTTATTCACATGTTTCGGAACAATTGGCTCAGCACTGAATGACTTGAAAGCAAATTCAGCTTCCTTGTTGCTCTCCATTCTCAAATGCTGCCATGGAGAGAAGTCCTCCTGTAAGACTGGGCTGGAAACATTGTGAAAAGGGCTTAACATTATGTCTGGCCCTGTAACTTCATGCCCGCTGGGGGGTTGAACCCCCCCCCCCCCAACTTAAGGTCTAAAATAACTTACTGTGATGCCTTCCTTTGTTTTCCCTTTGTGTTCAAGGTTGTTATTTGTACCAGGGCTCTGGGGGGGAGGGGGTGGCGGTGACAGTACAATTTCAGGGTGTTTTCCCCAGTAGGGGGTTCACTTTAGTTCCCATAAGCCCAGCTGGGACTCTCTCTAAGCAAATCGTGCCTGAAGGGCAGCATTGTGGAGATGCCACCTTGTGCTGCTCACATGAGGATCTGTCCTCAGAAAATGACAGTCACCTCTTGGCCTTAAAGCTTCCACTGATACTCTGGTAGGTTCCTTCCTGGACATCCTGTCTCCACCTCACAGCACAAGTTAGTGTCATTTTCTGTCTAGAGAGGCATGGCTTCAACCTCATGGATCACTTGCTAGTTTTTTGAATCAAGTGTTTCACCATTTCCCTTAAGGTGTCATTGCTGTGGGTGACAAAGCACTGCCATGAGCGTTTGGTGTGGCAGTGTCCTTCTGTGAGCCTACGTCACATTTTGGTGATGCACTCACAACCTGATTGTGGTCTGGTCTCAGCCTGACATCTTTCAGGCCCTAGGCTGGTCAAGGCAGAACAGCCTAGAAAAAGTCTTCAGTATCCAAATGACGATGTTGTATGGATTTGGGTTTTTTTCTCCTAGCCAAGGACTGTTTTTAAAACCTTCTGTTTTATTGTCAAATAAAACACAGACACAGAAAGCCCTCAAACGTAGGGCTTAGTGAGTTGTCATAGAGTGGTCAGCCTATAACCACCGTCCAGTTCAAGAAATGGCACTGCCAGTCACCCCGTGCCCTATCCAAGTCCCAGTCCTCCTGCCCTCAAGGAGGCACTTTCCTTGCTTTTCGTCATCATTCACTATCCAGATGTGCCTTCCTTACATTATAGTTTAATTTGTTCTTTATTTTACCTACGTCTCTCTTGCGTCTCAATCTACATGTTCCCCCAACATGTTTTTCTTCCTTGTATCCTTTTGCTGAGCACATAGGTTATTGGACCTGTAGAATTCCCCAGTTTCCACTGTGACAGCTGTGTCCCATGGCATGGTTGAACATGTTTCCCTAGATCCGTTAACTTATCAGGGTTGCCAAATGCCGATAGTCTCATTAAAACATCCTTTCTTCATTGTTTTAGGGAGAGAAACTTGCCCTCATTTATCACATGCTTATCCAGTGGTGCAGTTTGTGTAAGAAAGGTGGGATAATTGCCTGATTCTTCCCGTTTGTTGCCAGTTCTTCAAATAATGAGTTGGTTCCCTGTTGTCCTCCAAAGATGACAAATTAGATTTTGTTTTGAGGATTGCTATGAGTTCATGGATATACACTTACTTGATGGAGTCACTTTTTTACCAGTTAAAGGGTTCATACTGCAGTTAGTTTTGCGAGAGGACAAAGATCAGATCCTTGCATTCGATCTTGAGTAAGGTATTAAGTCACTCCTTCTCCCTCCTCTGTCTTGGCTCTCCACTGAAGGCGACCACTTTATCAAGTTCTTCGCTCCATGGTGTGGTCACTGCAAAGCTCTGGCTCCAACCTGGGAGCAGCTGGCTCTAGGCCTTGAACATTCTGAAACTGTCAAGATTGGCAAGGTAAGTGAAAGCCCTTATTAAACTGGAAATAGACCGCCTTTGGCTGGATTAATTAGCAGAGTGGCCCATTATTCATTCTGTGTGCAAAGTCGCAAACTTGATTTATTAATTCCATTTAGTGTGCCACTTGATAATTCATTTCACCTTCACAGATGGCAGCCTGGTTTCAAATGTGCTGGCTTTTCCACAGCCTAAAGATAAATTATGGCTTTGGCTTCTTTGTTTATTTTGAAGCAATGGCCAATTCTGAATTGGCAGCCCCAGAGCCCTTTCTGCAAAGATATGGGGCACAGCCTTCACGAATGTTCACTGGCCGGACTTGGAGGCCATCCACATTTGACCTCACCCAAGAGCTGTCCCCTAGAGGAGCCTCAGCCCTGTGCTCACAGAGGCATGCAGAAGGTCCCCCTCTGGTGAGCCCCAGCTTTCACTGCTGCCTGGGAGTCTTTCCAGCTTTCCCCACTTTGCAGAGAGAAGCCAGAAGTGGTGTCTAACAACTTCTGTATAAGTGGATTTTCTGGAAATCTCCAGAGCAGCTCCCGGGCCATCAAGCACTTTTCATCTCACCCAGCCTTTGGCATCCACCAGACGTCCAGGCATGGGTTTCCTTTTATAAAGATCTCATGTTTTACTTTGCCAAAGGCCTGACTTGTATACAGAAGGAATGCTGCGTTTCCAGAACTGCAGCTCATGAGATGATCTGCCCGGGACAGGGAGATGGCCAAAAGCACAAGCTTAGGGTCCAGGCAGACCTGGCTGGCCAGCCTTTTTGACAGCTTCTCCACACCTCAGTGTCCCCTTTGCAAAACCACAGTAAGACCTAACTGGGGCGGGGGGAGGTGGCGCGGGGAGAGTATCGAAGTCAGATGCTCAGTACGATGTTTGGCATGAAGCAGATGCCCGATGAGTTGTAATAGTTGTCGTTCAATGGATTTTCACTGTTGCCTATTAAACACTTTTATTTTTTTAATGTTCATATGTTTTTGAGAGAGAGAGTGAGCAGGAGAGGGGCAGAGACAGAGGGAGACACAGGCTTCAGGCTCTCAGCTGTCAGCACAGAACCCGATGCGGGGCTCAAACTCACAAACGGTGAGATCATGACCTGAGCCGAAGTCGGATACTTAACTGACTGAGCCGCCCAGGTGCCCCATTGTTAAACACTTTCAATTATGTATTCTAGTTATATGTGTTCTTATAATTTTATATTTATCGAACATATCGTGGAAGTAGTCATAATTTTCTTGTGTTCTATCCTCCCCATTCCTTGTATCCTTACTTTAAACTATTTTGTGAATTCTCATGGGCGATTATTTTCAGGTCATGTCTGTAGAGATTTCTGGTAGAACCAGGTGTGAGCCAACACAGTTTGCCCATGCGGGCTGTGGCCTCCGTCTCCGGACATGTGTGCGGCTGGCTTAGACTGGACTCTGAATGCCCCCCACCCAGACTTCAGGCTGGGGCTTCCTGTGCTTCAGTTTAATACTTTAACTGCCGACTTCAGTCTTAGGTGTGAATGTAATATTTTTATCCTACTTTGTTGAGATCCTGAAAAACAACAACTTAGTATCCCACACAGCTGATTTTAACATCAGTAAAAAATCAAAAAGAAGTGACTTAGGATAAACGGTTTCATGAAAATGTTGAACATGCAGAATCTTGATAAGATTCAAGTGAAACAAATTTAAAGAGCTGTAATAGTTGAGCTTATGGAATTAAGAACATGTAATCACCTTAATTTGATATCTTTTCAGTTATCTTTATTTTATACTGAATACTCCTGTTTCAAAACTCCCTAAGTGTGAACATGAGAATAAATATCGCAGCTGGTGTTGGTGTAGGCCTCTCTCACTGACGGCCAGGCCTCCCCTCCCCAGATGTCAGGCTAGGCTCCCCTTCTCCCTCTGCTAACATGCTCCAGGTAAAATGTTGCTTCCTAAAAATTGGCATTTTTAAGTGAGATAAATAAGTCATGTCTCGCAAACAAATCTCATCCCTCTGCTCCCTTAGCTCAGGTGTATTTTGGGGTAGGTTTTAGGAAGTCTCTCCCCAAACTGCCACTGGCCGGCAGAGATGCTACAGATGAAGTGTGTAAAGTACTGAGTGCCCAGTGATCCATTTAGCAGGGAGGCTCACGAAGAAAGGAACTGAGCATCTGGTCTTACTTTACTTTTAGGTCGACTGTACGCAGCACTATGAACTCTGTTCAGGAAACCAGGTTCGTGGCTATCCCACTCTTCTGTGGTTCCGAGATGGTCAAAAGGTACGTACGTCTTCAGGTCCTGGTATCGAGACCAAGTGCTTCTCTTAACCACAGTGGGCTGTTGCCAGTATGAGTTGTTTGGGCACTGGTTTGGTTTTTTTTTTTTTAATTTTTTTTTTTTTTTTTTGAGAAGAGTGCACGAGTATGCATGTGTGTGTGAGCAGGGGAGGGGCAGAAGGAGTTTTTTTTTTTTTAAGTTGCATTTCATCTGAGAGAGCATGAGCATGAGTGGAGGAGGGACAGAGGGAGGGAGGGAGAGAGAGAATCCCAAGCAGGCTTTGCATTGTCGGCATAGAGCCTGACTCGGGACTTGATCTCACAAATCGTGAGATCACGACCTGAGCTACAACTGAGAGTTGGACACTTAACCAGCTAAGCCACCCAGGTGCCTTGGGCACTGGTTTCAAGGCATACATAATCAACAAAAACGTCTTGGCCTCAATTAGTAAGATTCGGGTAGCTGACAAAAACGGTCAGTTGTCCTGCTATTTCGAAGCATTCCCATTGGCTGAGGTTAGCACTAGAATAGCTCGGGCGTACCGCCGGCTGTAGCTGTGCTCTGGCCACAACCGTTGAGTGGAGTCAACACTGGCTCCCGGTCGCTGGCGCTCACTCCCACTCTCCTGTCTATCCCTGGCCGATGGTCAGCTTCTCAGCACACCGGAGTCGGCCCCAGTCATGACTCTGGGCTCTGCGGGAGGCAGGTGCTGTCAGGTTCTCTCCCCAAAGCTAAGGTGTTCGGTTTGTAACGTGCACTCTCGTGTGAATATGAGCGTGCGGACGCTGCCCAGTCCCCACCGCCAGGGTGACGGCATCAGTGGAGGTCTCATGGGGGTGAGTGGGGTCGGGACGAGGTTTGAGCGATTCAGAACACTTAAGTGTACTAACCTGACAGCATTTTTGTGCGGCCCTTACCTCGGACAGATTGACCAGTACAAAGGCAAGCGGGATTTGGAGTCCCTGAGAGAGTATGTGGAATCACAGCTGCAGAGCACGGAGCAGGGGGCCCCGGAGGCCGTCGAGCTGTCAGAGGCCCCAGTGCCAGCCACTGAGCCCGCGGCCAAGGTGGGTGTCGGCTGCGATCAGGAGCGCCTGGGGTGGCCCACCACCTCCTGCCCACAGAGGCCGCTCTCCTCAAATGCTTTGCACAGAACGGCAGTTGGGGGTCAGCAGAGAGTAGTTCAGATAGTTGGCTGAGGCTGACATTTCAACATGAGACATTTCCTTCAGCCACTTTTAACATGCTTGTGAGGGGTAAACCTAGGAGCTCCTCTGAAATAAACATGAGACAAATCCTAGGAGTATTTGGCGTCAAAAGCTCTGGAAAAGTCGTCCCTTTTTGATTCAGTAATCCCTGTACTTGAGGGCATTTGCTACATGAAAGTTTGGCTGCTGTTAGGCCCCCGTTTCTGTCCATTTCCACCACCTGCTACAGTAATTTGATTTTCACCCTATGGTAAAGGCCCCTGAAAGGTCTGCAGCAGGAAAGATGTACACGTTGGAACTGAAAGGCACATTGCCCGAGGACATTTAGTTTGCTTAGGCAGGCAGTCTCTGACTTACTGTGCTGTTGTCTTCATTCACCCAGTGGAAGGTTTCAGATCCACTTGTTCTGCATTTATCGAGCCTGTTACATTTCAGGCACTGTCCCAGGCCACCAGGAAACAAAGGCAAGTAAGACTCTTTCCCTACCTGTGAAGGGTACCTGGTCTAGAGGGGAGACAGATGAGAACTTGGAGAAGCAGATGTCCCAGGTGTGTGACCCAGGAGTGTGCAGGCCCAGTCATGATTGGGGCAGGCAGGCGGGAAGTGTCACTTGAAGAGCTGAAAGGCAAATTGGTAATTGCTGCAGAGACGTGGTGGACGTGGAGAGAAAAGGTTTGTCCGAGGAAGAGCGTGAGCAGAAGCACGTTAGTATAATCGGCTGGGCGTATTTGGGGCAGGGCCAGCCGTCAGCTGGAGGGAAGGGGGTGAAAAGGACAGGGGGTGCAGTGCAGGATGCCAGAGAGGGGAGGTAGGAGCTGGATCATAGAGGACTTAGTCGGCCAGCCAAGGATTTTGAGCTTCATCGTATATGTATAGGGATCCAGCAGAGGGTTTTGAGCAGATTTGAATTTTAGATGACTGGCAGAAAGAGATTGAAAGTATGAAAGGGGGGGAAGTCAGTGTATTAGGCCAAAATGATGATGAGACCCCAAAACTACGGCTGTGACAGAGGGTGGAGACAAGGAGACAGCAAGCATAAGGAGCCTCACCCTCCTGAATACAGTCGGGCAGGTGGGGTGAGGGGTTGACTGGAGTTGTGGCATACCTGGTGGTCAAGGGCACTAAGCGTGAGAGAAGGACTGAGGGGCGGGGGGAAGGGAGGTGATCAGGTCAGTTTTCAAGTTGCTGATTTTCAGGGCTGTGGTGGACATTCAGGTGGAGATGTCCGGTGGACAGTTAAGTAGGACTCGGGAACTGAAGCAGGAAGGATATGTGCACTAGAAGGGTAGCCTTAGGCGTCAGCCGATGCTGAAGCCATGGGTGAAAAGGAGGTTTTTCAAAGAGAGTCAGGGAATGTTTTCCAGGAAAGCAGAGCTTGGTTTCCTAGCTAAGAACCCTAAGGCCTATTTGTCAACAGATTTCCAAGCAGAATACTTAAGTTGCTACATCCGTTTACACCAAGCCCTTAGCTGGGACACAGTGGGCAGGGGAAGGGGCAGCATGCCCTCGTTCTGCGAGGCCAGAGCAGTGAGTGTGCAGATGTGTGTGACCACCCTCCTCCCGGCCCCCCCAGTAATTCTTGAACCCTCAGCATTTACATAGCAGATCCTGACTTGCTGGGACCATCACTCCCTGAGCCCTAGTTGTTTGGAATTGGAAAAAGACAGTCATCTACTCCCTCCGCGTGGAGTGGGGACAGGAATGGGCCTCCTTGCCCCCTACAGCCCATGCCTTAGTTGGACTCTTAGGTTGGGGACTTGCCTAGGTGTTAGTTCAAAGTCGGAGCTTTGGTTTAAGAAGTAAACGAATGATTCTGCAGTAGCTGCGACCACATACGTTGGAGGGGACTGTGTCACGGTGGTTCTAAAGGTCACCATCCCAAATTGAATGTAATTATACACTGTGGATGTTTTCATCAAACACAGAACAGTTTCTATTTATAACACAGTTTTCCAGCAGTAAGTAGGTCTTTCAGTGAGCATGGCGTCATGTTTCTGGACATAAAGAAAGATGGTAGTGTTCTACAATGGGCCCCTTGGCGGGCTTCGCCTCCGAGTCACTGACACGCGTTACTCGATGCCAGACTCAAGCGGAGCAGCCCTGGTACGTTTAGCCACATGATAAATCATCATATTCTTGCTCTCATGAGAGAATCACAGATCCATTTCTGGAGAAACCCAGGAACATAATTCTGCAAAGAATTGTCAAGACCAAATTGCTTTAGAGCAGGCTGCCTCATGGCACCTTCCCCCTACATTCTCCAGCCAGAGCTTAGATGAACAGTTTGCACGTTTACTTTGAATTTAAGAAGCCTAGGATACGTAAAACACGTATCCTTGCCTGTGGTCTTGCCACTGTCGACTGCGAAGGCAGTACACAGAGAAGGGAACTTGTGCACATCCACGTGCTAGGAGAGCGGTAGGGTCACTTAGAAAAGACAGCAGGTGCACGCACATCAGGTGAGCCAGTGAGTCGGTGTCTGGGACTCTCCAGTCGGCGTCGGAGGCTCTGGGCCGGAGAGATGCACACTGTGGCACAGGCCGCACAGAGCCAACTGGTCCACACCATGGAGCCCTGAATGACAGCAGCCACACCTGAGCCCCTCTTCCCCCCAGTGGCCGGGGAGGACTGCGTCCTGCCACCTCCTCGAGGCATCTCCCGGGCTCAGGACCTTGGGGACCTACCTGTGGTGAATCATTGTCCCTTCTTGTGTAGCTTGTGAAATGCACGTTTTATAGGTATCTCCGTGTGACCTTGGAGCATGTATGACAGCACTGTTAAAAGATTATTGATTTGTATTTCTGTAATCCCTGCTCTAAGTGATGCCTTGGAACTGTGGCCTTTCCCTCCCCTGCAGGGCACCCTGTTGGCACTCACGGAAAATAACTTCGATGACACGATCGCAGAAGGAATAACCTTCATCAAGTTTTATGCTCCGTGGTAAGTGGCCGTTTGATGAGAAACTGCCTGGTCTCGGTGCACTTGAGCCCCATCAGAGTTCTCTGCTCATTAGGCACCGCTCTAGACTCGATGTTAGGCCTAGATGTTGCTACATTTATACACAGGTTAGGTTCTAGGAAATGAGGAAAGGTTATTGTTTGCACCTATATTCAGGTATGTTGAAGTTCGGTTTGGTGGTACTCATGAAGTTATTTATAGAGAATGAGGCCAGTTTATTTTAAAATTCAGTCTGTTTTGGAGAAAACATGACAATGTGACAATAGAGAATTAGGATGGCCATATAAAAGTTAAGCTTTGTGGTATCTGCCCTTGTCCAGATAGACTGAACATCTATATCACGATGTAGCTTTGCTCCTTAGTGTCTGAGACGTTATAGAGAAATCCCATGGGGCTCCTGGGCAGCCATCCTATATGTTACCCAATTACCTGAACCTTCCTGCTGCATGGTCCTCAGAGACCGGAGCAGAGAGGGCGACACCAACTTTGTGCCCAAGGCTCCCTGAAGTGGGGCAGGTGACAGGTGCCAAGAGTCACCTGCACTGCTGTAACTCTGCATGTCCTTTCTTTCCTTTGAATCTCTGTTTTCTGAGCTGTAAAACGGGAAGAGTGCTTTGTCTTCACAAACAATCCGCTTAGAAAAGCACGGTCTCAAGGAGAGTGTTAGGTTTTGTTTCTAAACACGAACAAGTAAGGTCACCAGCATGTCACTTCTGCTCTTCGGTTTGTTTTCGTTCCGGGTATTGATGAGAAACCACAGGGGCAGAGAAGAGAAGTCCGGGAGCACGCGACTCACAGGAGTTGTACAACTTTTGTTCTTAAAGAATAGAAACACTAGTCAATAACACCTTTAAATCTATTATTTTCTATTTTTTTTTATTTTTTTGAACCTAAAGCCATATAGACCAAGTGTGAGGACAGAAGATCCCCTTTCAGTGAAGGGGTAAAGTGCTGGGGAAGGGGAGGGTTTGCACAGAACTTGGCTTGGACTTCACTGCTCACAGCGAATGGATGACGTTTCAGGGAAGCTTTCAGGCTGCCCTGACATTTTGAGACCACAGCAATCAAATCTAAAATGAAATGTCTTTAAAAGAAGTTTTTGGTGTCCATTTTCTTTTCTGTTCATCAACTCCTGCTCATGGTGCACTTGCTTCATTCATAATCCAGCTAGCTCAGTTTACCACATCCTGGAAATGGTCTCAGAACCTAAACTTGCTTTCAGACCAGCCTGTTTCCATTCAGTTCTCCAAAAGCCTACTTTGGATGGACTTCGAATTCCGTGTCTGGGACGGAGGAGGAGGAAATGTTAGCGCACCCAGGGGGGAATCTGATATCTTACACATTTCTAGGCAATTGCCGACTGCCTCTTACAGAAGAACCAAGGCTTGGCTCGGCAGCTGGATTTAGGTGAGTGAGCTTGACCCAAGACTTCAATAAAGCTGTTGTCGTCCTGTTCCTAGGTGTGGTCATTGTAAGAATCTGGCTCCTACTTGGGAAGAACTCTCTAGAAAGGAATTCCCTGGTTTGGCAGAGGTCAAGATTGCGGAGGTGGACTGTACTGCCGAACGGAATATTTGCAGCAAGTACTCGGTGGGTACATGCAGAAGTATCGGGGACCCTGAGTATCGGGAGCACGCCCACATGGAGCTGTCATCTGGTGTGGTGGCCTCAACCGGGACAAAGCACAGGGCCTCGTCGTCTTTGCGAAGCGCTCCTTGTGTCCTTTTGAGGCTGTTGCTTCATTTCCGTTTTGAAAAGCAAAAGAGATGCTCTGCCCGAGGAAGGGCTTTCTTCTCCCACTGGTTACACACCTCTCAAGGGAGACTTGAGGCCTTGCTGTCTGCATAGAAGGAGGTGCCACCTCGGCACGGCCACTTGCTGGCTGAACAGTCAGCTGACTTGCAGCCTCGTCTCAAGCCCCTAAGTGGCTTATTGTTCAGCCCTGAGCGTGTCCTAAAGTACAGTGGTTGAGTAAGGGAAACCCCTGACTTCCTCCCGAAGGGACTATCCCAGCCAGCCGGGCTTCCACTTGGTTTTGTCCTGAAGCGTTGCCTTCTTTCTGAGCTGCTAGCACAATCTGATAGCCCAAAAGGTTTGTAGTTCACATTTTTGCTTTTGTGCGGTTTTCTTAAAACATCTGGGGGCTCTGGAGTTCCCTCATTAGATTGAGAATAGGTGCAACACAGACGTCATTTACTCATCACTCGAAGGTGCCATTTTTTCTGGTGCCTTAAAGCCTTAGAAAAGAGCTGGAGATGTATATTCTTGTGACTCCACGGGGTCCACAGAGTGGTTGGGCATTAGCAGGGGGCTTGTCAGAAATGCACAGTCAGGACCCACCTGGACCTGCGGCATCAGAATGTGTCTGTTCACCGGGTGCCCAGGTGGTGGCATGTGCACGGAAGCTACAGAAGCTGTACTTCTAGATAAAGTCCTTCCTTTGACACTAATCCTGAATATGCTTTTGAATTGGAAGGTGAATAACCCTGAGGCTTTGCTTTCTTGTACTTTTTAAACGGTCTGCACCTTTTAAAAATTTAACCATGGGGGTGGTGTGCTGACAGCTCAGAGCCTGGAGCCTGCTTTGGATTCAGTGTCTCCCTCTCTCTCCCCCTTGCTCACGCTCGCTCGCTCTTTCTCAAAAATACACATTAACAAAAATTTTTTAACTTAACCATGAACTTCCCTGGTTACAACTTTAGGAGTTTTTTTCGGCAGGGGGTGGTGGTGGTGGTGGTTTATCTCAGAAGCAATTTGTATGTGACCTGGACCACTGGTCTTCATACTTTCTTTTTTTTTTTTTTTTTGAAGGTACGAGGCTATCCCACATTGCTGCTTTTCCGCGGAGGGAAAAAAGTCAGTGAGCACAGTGGAAGCAGAGACCTTGACTCACTGCACCACTTCGTCCTGCGCCAGGCAAGGGATGAGCTGTAAAACCCAGTCCCAAGTCGCCCGGCCACCCGTGCCCAGGGTGTGGGAGCTGAATTGTGCAGGTGTGGAGTTTCACATGGTGGTTTTTCAGAGAGCTGAATGTACTAAACTTGTGGTATCTTCTTTGTGTGTGTGATTTTTAAGGCAACACACTCTACAAATTCTTTATTAAGTTTCTCTAAGTAAACACGTAACTCATGATCCCTTCGCAAACAATATTTTCAGTGGCGATCTGTCGTCCCCTTTACCTTTCTCTTGATGAATCTAAATGGTTTCCTTTGAGACTAAAGTAGAGTTGAGAAAAATCAAATTGCTCAACTACTTTTGGCTCCTGAGTGATTCTGGTGAAAGTATCATCTAAAGCATCGTTTGTGAACTGCCCACAAGTTCTGGAAAGGTGGCAGTATTGATATTCTGCTGATCTTAAGGTCATAACGGACTTGTTAGTAAGGTGGTTGGTCAGTAACTTGGAGCAGATCTAAACACAGAAACCCCACACCTCTGGAAGATACCTTCACGTCCACCCCTGGCTTTGCTGTTTCTGTTAATACTACTCTCATCGCGAGAGGTCAGCCATAATGAAAGCAATGGTACTTCTGACGTGTGCCTGAGTAAGACAATGCTGGTGCCATAATCTGTGTGTGTGTGTGTGTGTGTGTGTGTGTGTGTATGTGTGTATGCTTCTGTTTGTTACAGGTGAAAGATTTATTAGTTAGGTTCTCATGCAGCCAAGAGTCCATGTGAACTTTAAGATTTGACGTCTCCCACAGAAAATGTGGCACGGAAAGTTTCACAAGACTTGTCCTGACTCTTCTGTTAACTCATAGAAAGATTCTGGTTGTATTTGCCACCAGGGGGGCAAAAGGACTTAGGTGAGCTTTCCCAGCCCCGGGTCTCCTGACCAGGGTGGCCCTCCTGCTCAGCAACAGGGCCCGAGCTGGAGGCAGCCTCACGTTCTGCTTCTGAGTAGTCATTTTAGAGTCTAACTGTACTTTGCCTTGGAAGAGGTCTACTCTCTGCTGTATGAGGAGCGGGATTAAGTTGGCCTCCAGACCAAAGACTGAAGTAGGTGGGGCTGGCTGGGTCAGGGCTGACACAGGCCAAGTCACTGCCAATACCGGAGTTCTCGCAAGCCTCGCCATCCTACGTGTTAAGCATTCTTAACTGTCACACTCGAAAATAAGCACCCATCGGACGAGGCTCCCTTAAGATAATGTACCTGTATGTTCTTTGCCATCGAGTTACCTCTCGTAATCCCTCCCTCTCCAACACTCTTTGCCCCGCTTCCCATGCTCGGGGGGTGCGGGCAGTGGACACACAGTAACTGGTGGTGGGAATCTGATAAACAAGACCACTTCTGCTGTCTGCGGCAGAAGACAACAGAGCAGGATCTCGGCCAACCTCTGCCTTAAAGGAAATCTTTATTAATTATGTATGGTTCACAGATGTTCTTTGAAAACCCCAACTTTCTAGAGAAGCACAATCCTCATGAGTGGCTTCAGCTTTGCATCATGAGTCTTGTATTAAGAGAAAATCCAAGTGGTACAATTTGTTTACACTATGATACTTTCTAAATAAACTCTTTTAAAAAAAGAAAAAAAAGTCTGGTCTTTCCTTAAATGTTACAGCAAAACAGATATAAAATAGACAATAAATTATAGTTTCTATTTACAAAAAAGCTGTAAGTGCAAACAGTTTTAGATCATAAATGTATTATTTAATCAGTTTAGTATGAAATTGGCTTCCTAGTACATGATTGTGAAAAAGACACTTTAAAAACATTCTACGATTTCATCGGCGTCTTACTTTCTACAAGAGAAAATGGGATTCGGGTTCATGAGGGCATGCCCATCCCATTCCTAGTGGCTGGGGGCTTCCTTCCTCATTTTGTTTCCTTTGTTGCTTCTAACCCCGCGACCCGGCATGCTGTCCAGTAAAAGGCAGACAGCCATTTTACTGAGATAGGTGAACTATTAAAGCCGACATTCCCGAAGTTAATGTGCTTTTCCAAGAGCCGTTCCAGAAGAGAAGAGGCACAGAATGGCTTTCACATGTGACACGGTTAAAGTGACGGCTGTCAAAAATGCTTCTGGCCCCCTGTAGCCTCACCGCAATGCCCAACTCGCCCCACTTATGGTGTTAGCAGAGAAAATAGCAAATGTTGGGGTGGGGGTAGGGGACCGAGGTGTGGAAATGACATCGTTTGTTGGACCGAAATAAGTATATTTTCACACCAACAGAACTCCAGCACAAACGCTAACGGCAGTGACGGAGACAAGGCACTTCCACGCAGCCCTGGGGATGACCCAGGCTGTTGATCCTACATGAAACCAACTTTTCTGGGAATGAAATCTGTGAACAGAGGCATTTCCCCCCAGTTTCCATTATCTGTAGGTCTCCCTTCGACAAACACTACAGAACGGGTGGATACTTTAGCCGAGAATACTCCTTTTAAGATTATTTTCCCTATTTACTGTTAGACACTAATGCCACAAATAGCTTGATCTAAAGCTAAAACTAATTTCAGTGGGCTCTTTTTCTTTTGTTGGGTGTGTGTGTGTTTGGGGGGGGGGGAATACTTCAAAGTTATGTTTCTTTAGTTAACCAGACTTCATACTGCAGACATCCAAACTCCATTTCCTATAGACCAACAACTACTCACATTATTTACTGTGTGAGCGAATTATTAACGAGGCCCTTTACAATCTTCTGTGGGCGGTAAGGCACCAACCAGCACTGAACGGCTTCGAAGCCTCGCCTCCCCCCTTCGCTGTGCTTCTGAATGTTTGTTTTTAAGGCAGATGTCATCTGGGAACCCAAGGCAGCATCTGTGTCCCCAGCAACTGGTTTTGAGTTAGTGGCATCCACAAGCTCTGACGACCATATTCCTATATTTTTTCAAGATGACGTTGGAGTTGTCATCAAAGTAAAGAACCGAGATGGCATTCAGTTTGGTCGGCGCACAGCACGGTTTGGGGACATACTCAGGATTCATAAGGTGAACCTGTTCCAAAACAGAAGGGGAGAGGCACCGTTAGAAGCCATACCTGACCCTGGCTGACTCCTACCTATAAAGTGAAGCGGGGAGGGTGCCTGGGTGGCTCAGTGGGTTAAGCGTCCAACTTCGGCTCAGGTCATGATCTCACGGTTTGTGGGTGTAAGCCCTGCGTTGGACTCTGTGCTGACAGCTCAGAGCCTGGAGCCTGCTTCAGATTCTCTGTGTCCCTCTCTGTCCCAACCCCCACTTGTGCTCTCTCTAAAAAAAAAAAAAAAAAAAAAAACCATAAAAAAATTTAAAGTGAAAGGGGTCCCCAGGAGCTCACCAGCGTCTGCACGATCGCGTGGTTTGTGGCGTTCATGTGTGCGTTGAGTGGGAAGGAGCATTCTCCATCACAGTAATTGGCAGCATAGCCCTTGGGTGCGATGATCCAGTCCTTAGTCGAAAGCAAAGGGACATGACATGTGATGAGCATACATTCCTTCTATCATCTGTGTTCTTCATAATCCTGTGAGAAGGCATTCCTCACGTAGCACAGCTACACAGACCAACACAGGGAGGCCAAGTTCACGTTCAAGTGGCAAAGCCAGGATGTGAACCCGGTCTGTCTGGCTCCAGAGCCCTCGCTCCTTCCACAGCCTGCAGGGCCTTAGCTGCTGCCCACCTGCCAGACCGGGAAGCACACAGGTGGTTGGCTCTCCGCTCCTGGCCCCCCCCCCCCCCCCCCGAGGGGCCTCGAGTATGCCTTCCTCATAATGCCACCTGCGTGCAGTAAATGGTATCTCCTATCCCTTGTCACCGAGGATTTGCTCATAAACTAGTGGTGGCTCTCAGCTGTGGGGCTCAGCCTTTGTGCTCCTCTAGATAGTTCAGGTGAGTCAGTTTGTAGCCATTGGAGAACTGTCAGGGCAGTTTCTCCAATGCTTTCTCAAAACACAAAATTGGTGGGGCGCCTGGCTGCCTCAGTCAGGAGAGTGTGCGACTCTTGATCTTGGAGTTGTAAATTCGAGTCCCACATTAGGTGTAGAGCTTGAAAATAATATCTTACACACACACACACACATACACACAATTTGTTTAAATGCCCAAATAAGCACATGCCTTGTGGACTTTGCAAAGAATGGGAGAAGAACACTGGGGATGGTAGTATGGATCCTGAGAGACACAGAACTTGGCAACCAGGCTCCCTGGGAAGGGGGGGCTCTTGGTGCACAAGCAGGTCTGGCCCTTCCTCTGCCTTATTCCAGAAGCCCAGGCATTTGGAAAGGCTCCCAGTACCTTCACACAAGGAATCGCCTCAGCCCTAAAGCTCAAAGTCTTTGATGGTAGCTGCTCCATTAAGATAGGAAAGGGCTGCTGTGAAGGGACCTCTGTCCGCCTTGCTGTCCAGAAAACTCACCTGCCATCCCAGGTCTTGGAAGCTCACGTAAAGCTCATGTTTCCTGCAGGCTGTTTTCAACTCACTGCTGTTATAATCTGTCAGAGGAGATCAGAAGATGCACCCGTTAACCCACTCATTCTTTCATTTGAAAACATACACCGGGAGGGGTTGCTGCAGCCCAGGCCCAGTACGGGGCTCATGACAGACGCGAACCTAGCCCCTGCTAGACACAAAGGCGGTCACCAAACAGCTCTGTCACATGCCCAGTCGCTTGGCTGTCTCGTTCATGCCATCTTGTTCACGCCAGGGCGGGTGCCGGGCACACTGGCACACAATGTGTAATTATTGACTTGAATGGATGCTTTCAAGTGACAGATGATCGTTGTGAGCCCGTTATGTGCAAGGCCTACGGACAGAGTTTACAGATGCCCCCAGACCCCCCTTGGGCTCCTGACCTGGAAGGCACTATATTCACAGTAAAAGCCACACCCAGGCAGGGTTTGCTATCATTCAAACAGACACAGTCCTAAAACTGTCCGGGGGCTGTGAGGACAGCTGGGTCAGGAAAGCATCCGGAAGGAAGGGTAATGGAGCAGGGCCTAACCAAGAGAGTGTCATCAGAGAGAAAGAGAAAGAGAGAGAGAGAGAGAGAGAGAGAGAGAGAGAGAGAGAGAGAGAGAGAGAGAGAGACGCTGCAGCAGGAATCACTCGAGAGAGAGACGCTGCAGCAGGAATCACTCTGGCACCGGTCCCTTGCCTCACTTCCAGCGCTGAGCCCTTTGCACCAAAGCACTGACTCCTAAGACAGGAAGCCCCGTGAGAATCTGCTGAAGTATCCTACCTGCCCTGTGCAATGCGGGAGCCACGAGCCTGGCCTAACCTAGAAGAAGGGGAGGGCCTGGATTTGTTTCGGTTGACTGGAACAGCTCTAATGTGACATGCCCTCTGCTAGACCGCGGGAAACAGGAAGAGAGGTTACACAAGTCTTGCGTCCTCCAGGAACTTAGAGAATCTAAGGGGCGGTATGAGACATGTACACAAGTAACTCCAATACAGAACAGCATAGACGCTCCAGGCAAGTGCGGATGGCAAATCCCACTGGGAGTTCGGAGAAGGGTCAGTTATCAGGAGGAATAAAATGGGACATGAACGGCCTGGAACACCAACCAGAAAGATTGGGACTTTCTACCAGAGGCATTAGGTAAGCCTGTGAAGGGTTTTGAGCCAGGGAGCGCTATGTTCAGAGCTATGATTCTACAGGATCAATCTGGTAGCAGTGTTCCAGGGAGATGAAAGGCAGGACTCCAGAGAAAGGTTCCTAATCTAAAATGGATTTTGATGGATACAAGAGCCTGAGGTCACTCACATGCCTGTTTTAATCACATGAGCCAGTAAATTGCCTAATTGTTTAAAGCCTATTTGAACTGGGTTCCCTATTAACTTGTGCTCCTGGACAGCTTGGCCCGAAGTAAGACAGGACACACGAGTTTGTAAGGGGAAGAGACAAATGGTACTGACTCCACTCAGTCACCTACACTGGGAGGAGAGAGAGGCTACCTTTTTGAGGTGATCTGCTAAATTCTAAATTTTTTCATGCTCCCTACCTGCCTTTTTCACCTGGCAGAACAACTCTTGCTGTAATTTCAAGTACCTGGGAGAACTGAACACAAGGCCATGCTGAAGGGAAGTCTTCACAGAGAAGAGCACTGAGGACTCTTGCTTAAACACACACACACACACAAACCACCATTACCAGGCAAGACCAAACCTCTTGCTGAAAACAATCCCTCAAGAAAAAAATCAAGCACACAAAGGAATAAATTATCCCTAAATTTAGAATATAAGAGAATACACAGAGACCACAATAAGAGTAGTCTGAGTGAGATTACAAAAAAGAATACCTAAAATAATGGAAGAAATAAAGTAAGAAATAGAAATGCTACAGCAAAAACATTATGGAGAAAGAACATGAAAAAATGATAGGTGGATGTGAAAGAGAACAAAATAGAACTTTATAAAACCAGAACCATTGAAGATAAAAATGAAATGGATGGTTTAAACATCAGATTAGACACAACTGAAGACAGGATTAAAGAACTGAGCAACAAATTTGAAGAAATTTCCCAAAATATAGCCCAGAGTGAAATGGCTCAAAAATAGGACTCTCTTCCTATAAAGAGATAATGGAAGACAGAATGTAAATTCCCGTGTATTTCTAGTAGGAATTTCTGAAGAGAATAATGGGGGAATAATATTTGAATATATAAAGTGTCGGGGTGGGGGGAGGATTTTCTAGAAGTGAAGAAAACCAAACATCTTTATATTGGAAAGGCACAATGAATCCTAAGCATAGTAAATAAATTCCTGTCTGGCCACATGTGGTGAAACTGTAGTATATTAGATGCAGAGGAATGCTTAAAAGCAACCCAAAGATAAAAAGAAAATAATCCACAAAGGAACATAAGGTAGATGGACAGGAAACTTTATTTTAAATGTTTTTTTGACAGAGAGAGAGAGTGCACGAGAGAGCAGGCATAAGAAGGGGAGGGGCAGAGAGAGAGGGAGAGAGAGAAAGAATCCCACGCAGGCTCCACACTCAGCGTAGAGCCTGATGTGGGCCTCGCTCTTACAACCATGAGATCATGACCTGAGCTGAAATCAAGAGTTGGATGCTTAACCAACTGAGCCACCCAGGTGCCCCATGGACAGCAAACTTCCTAGCAACAAAAATATACAACATAAAAGGTTTAATACCATAAGAATGATGCTGTCAACCCCGAATTCCATACCCAGCTATGGTGGATACTTCTCGTTTGGGCCACCCAGCTCCCAGGTTCACCTCTCATTTGGAATGAGATGGGAATTCATAGACAGGTGAGAATCAAGGCCCGATCCCCCCCAAGATAGCTCCTGTCTTTCTTCCCTGGCAACTGAGTACAGGCTCATGACTTCATTAATGCCAGGCAGATCCCCAACCCGTGAGAAAGGGACTCCAAGGGAAAGCCAAGAATGGGCAGCTTGGCAGCCATGTGTTCAGGGTAATGGCATTCCAAACCACACTCTCCTTGTGACTAGGTCTCAGCTTCATCACTTGATTCCCTGTGTTTGGTTGTAGGTTGGAGGAGTTCCTGATACTCTTACGTTAGTTTGCTCTTTGATTAGAATCTGTTTCTCTTCCACGTAGCCAAGAAGGGCCTTGACTAGCTAAATTATTATTCCACGGTTAAGGGATAGGGAGTGCAGGGTGCAAGGGAAGTGACGGTCACTATCTCATATGGGTTACTGAGACTGTCTTTCCGTTCACATGTCTTCTAAGCAGAGACCTGCAGGCATATTGGGAGTAAGGCAGGAAGCTATTTGGGGGAAGAATAACCTGCACGGTGAGAATGACAAATGCAAAGTCCCTGAGGAAGCAGCCTGGCCAGCCTATCGTACAACAGCCTGGTGAGGGCTGCTGTCTGTTTAGTAAAAACCCATATCCTCCATCTACCCCCTGGGCACACAGCTATTGGACATTTCCCACTACGGTTAGGTGTGGCCATGTGCCTAAGCTCTGCCCACGCACTTGGGGAGAAGAGGGGGTGTGCGGCTCCCAGGCCTGGGCCTCCCGGGTGCACATTCCTTCCTTTCCTGCCAGTTTTGAGCAGGGGTCAACCTTTTGAAGACTCCAAGGCTCTGGTTCTTTGTGCTCCTGAAGGTTTCTTGGGTTAGATGCTAAGTTATATGATCTTCCTACTTATAGTCTCAGTCTGGAGTTTTCCCCACCCAACATCAGTTGGCCTGTGTCCCCGCAAAGTAAACTTCCCCCCAAATGCCTTCTCTGTGCTGGGGACCATGATCTCTCCAAAGTCAAGCTTGGAACTGTTCGCCATGTGAAAGGCAGAGATTTCTGGATACTTTTCCTTCCCAGGTTGATGAACATGGACAGTATAATATAATAAAGAATATACATCCTGGCAGAGCTATAAAAACCATGAAATCTCCTAATAGTTCCAACTCGTGGGTCCCTAGATAGGCTCGGGATGAGGGCCGGCTGCCAGAAAGACCAACCATGATGTCATAGAGCAGGACTCTGCTTCTCTACCTTCACCAGTAGGTCTGTCTGTGAGCCTCCTGCAAATTTGACTCTCTCAAAGCTCAACAAAGAGAACTTTCTCTGTAAGAACAGCTATTTCTTTTAGAGCCAGACACTGGCATTTTTGTTGTTAAGTAAAGATTGGGGCTGGAGAGAGGAAAGGGAGGAATTCAACTCTCCTGTTTTTCCTCCTACAGACACTTTCAAGCCACACTTAAGTTTCCTTATAACTCCATGTTAAGTGCTGGCTGAGAGTATATAAATATTTGTGAAGGTCAATGCTCCTCAAAATACTTGTGTCTGCCACTCAGGGGTCGGTGCCCTGGGTTCTACAGTGGAATTACACTGCCATGCACCATTTTGTTTGTTTGTTTGTTTGTTTGTTTGTTTGTTTTTAAGGACTGAGAGATTGCAGAAAAACATTCTCCTGCCCTGGCCCCTTGATATTTGTTTAGATGCATGGTCTGGACAGGCCCAGTGAAAGTTCATGCAGTAAATTCTCAGTGGGAGAAAGGAAGGCAACACGACTTTGTCCAGATGGGCTCGCCAGTCAAGGGGAAGGCAGAAACAAGAAGCCATATTGCTGGACAGAGGTAACAGACAGACAAACAAACCAGAGCAACAGACCCGAGGCTGACACAAACCTCCCCAAGGGCAACAGTCCTCTGTCTGATGCATCGTGAGACTCATCAGGGAATTCAAGCCCTCTCTCAGACCCTCAAGCCAGGATCACTGGAAATGGGTCCCCTGCCACCAGGGCTATCTGGGCATTCTGGCATGCAGATGTGGCAAAGGCTGGTCTGGGAGCTGAGACACATCTTCAAGGAATCTAGGTTTCTCAAAGTTGAACACAGAATGTGAAATCTGTCTTCCATTCATCCCAGGGGATTCTTTGGCCTAGAGCAGAGGGCAGGGCAAGTGCCCAGCAGCCCAGCTAGGATTCTGGCCCAGCCAGACCAGGCCCAAGGGGGTTGTCCTGAGTACCATGGATAAGCAGGGCCCAGCCATAGATGGGTTGGGGCAAATAACCGTCACCAGGTGACAAAATCTAACAATCATAAAAGCCCCCAGGATTAATTTCTTTCATAACCAGAAATACGTAGCTCCCTGGTCTACTTTTAAATAGGAGAGAAACATTTTCCCTCACCACACATTTCCTTCCTTCCAAGAGAGAGAGTGCAAGTAGGGGAGGGGCAGAGAGAGAGGGAGGCAGAGAGTCCAAGGAGGCTCTACACCGTCAGCACAGAGCCTGACACGGGACTTGAACTCACAAACCGTGAGATCATGCCTGAGCTGAAATCAAGAGTTCAGATGCTTAACCAACTGAGCCACCCAGGCGCCCCAGCCCTCACCATAGATTTTCAAGCTTTAAAAGCTTCAGATGCCCCACACTGGGAGAAGGGGGGAACCTTTAAAGACCTAAGACAGCCCTGCCCGTTTGCCCCCCGCAAATGAAGATCCTTGGGCAAAATCTTCCAGGCTCTGTTGTGGGAAAGGCACCATCCTGGTCGGAAACGAGGACGAGCAGAGCGGGGCTGGGACAAAGGCCAGGCTCCCACACACAATGCATTCTCCCTAAGCCTCCGTTCTTCCCATACTTTGCTGAGCGACACCTGCATCTCTTCCAGGCCTTCTGGGCCATTAAACCAGTGGCACAGAAAGTGTCATGCCCATGCCCAGTGGCCAGGGCCACCCGTTTTGCACTGTGGCTGCTTTGGAGTAGTCAATCTTCCAAGCCTCAGGTGTGTGTGTTATTCGTCGATCTGGGTAGTGCAGGAGCCAGGTGCACCGCAGAGGCTTCGGGGGGAGGGGCGGAGGGCAGCACAGAATGAGCTCTATGGAGGTATGTTCCCTGGAGTCCAGGCTGATGGGCAGGAGGGTAGGGTGACACACGTCTCGTCCCGGCGCTTCAGACACCACCTCACTCCCACATCCGAGAGTCCTGCTGGGAGCGGGTGGGGGTGGCTGTTCCCGTCTGGATGGGCCACTGGAGGCCAACGTGGTGGGTCCCACCACACACAGCTCTTCGCTGACCCACTCACTTGTCCTCGGCCCCCGCTTCACCTTCCAGTGCCTCTCTCACCTGGACAGCTACGGCCAGACTGCCACGGCCTCCTCGGTTCTGGCTGGCTGCTCTGTCTTCTCGGCTTCTGGCCCGCGGCCCTGACACTCAGTTTCATCGGCGACAGCCTCTACTCCCCGACCTTACGTTCCATTCTTCCCTGTGATGCCTGAGGGGCGGCTCACCTACAGACAAGAACTAGTGGGACTAACGGGGGCCTGGGTGAGCCCCTGTGACAGTGGGGGCCACCACTGCCTCACAGGACACTGCAGGGAGACAGTTCTCTTGCTCAGCACAGTGAGGACAGAGTGCTTCTGACCCACTGTAAGCAGCCAGCTGGCCTGGCACCTCCTCAAGGCATCCGTGTCCCTAGGCAGTGGCCATGTGTACCACATGTTTGTTCTGTCCCGAACACAAGGGTCACATCCCATACACCCTAAGGAGGACATCCAGCATTCCTTGCTGCCCCCCGCCACCCATCTCCAAAAAGCCATGCAGACAGTAAAGCACAAAGGAGCCGTAGGAGGGGAGAGCTTGGGCCCCCACCACTGGCTTATTTCTGAAGCTGATTGGCTACATGGAGTGAAATGCAGGCTTCCCAGGCACCAAAGGTCAGGGGATTCTCAGGGGAATGAGTCCTGGATGAGAAGGGAAGGGCCCAGCAATGATCCTGACTTCCACGGCAGGCAGCGAGTGGGAAGGGTGGGGACCATCATGCCAAAGTGGGAGCCATGCAGCCAGCCGGGTCCCAGGTGTCCAGGCAGCCTGCCCACCATCCTTTCCAGTGCCAGGAGAAGAGGACAGAAGAGAAACAAAAGGGAAGACATGGAGAGAGGAGACAGGCAGACCAGGGACAAGGTCAAGGCAACCACACGTAACCAGGTGAGTGGGAAGGAGGGAAGCAGGCAGGTGGCCGCCTCCCCGGCCAGGGCTTCTGCACAGGCCTGCTCAGCAGTGCTGGGCTCGCCCACAGCTGTTGTCCCTGCTCAGCAGGCTACACACCTGGCAGGGGCTGGGGACCAGGTGGCACGCCCCACACTGTGTTCCCCGTTCTTCTGAGCCCAAAGAGTCTTCCCAGAGGAAACTCGTGTTTTAAGTTATTTTTAATGTTTTATTTTTGAGAGAGACAGAAAGAGAGAGTGAGCGAGCATGAGTTGGGTGGGGCAGAGAGAGAGAGGGAGACACAGAATCGGAAGCAGGCTCCAGGTTCTGAGCTGTCAGCGAAGAGCCCAACATGGGGCTCAAACCCACAAACTGCAAGGTCACGACCTGAGCTGAAGTCAGATGCTTAACTGACTGAGCCACCCAGGTGTCTCAAAACTGGTTTTTTAGAGAAACAATTGACTACTCTTATCTCCCTCCTCTCCTAGAATGACAAGGGCAAGTATAACATTAGCAGCTGTTGAAATGGCACGTTGGTCTTCATTGATCTGGCTGCACCTTCCAGATCGCCCAGCCTTATCAGCCTGTCTTAATCCAAGAGTCTCTGGCTCTCCCTCCCTGCCCCACCCCTCCAATGGAATCAACCTGACCATTAAGAATGTGCTGGAGGAAGCCCAGCGCCTTGTGGAACCACACTGAGATCTTGATCTCAGGTCTCAGTAACATCACAGAATGTTGGGGGGCAGGGAGCTTGATCTTCAGAATCTAGACTTGGTTTACAACCTGGATGGTTAGATTGAGAGTCAACCGGGAGGTCCCATTCTTCTGGGGTGCTGGAATCTCAGCCTCTCCTGCTTCATTTAATTGGGGTGGACTTTGGCCTACTTTCAGCCTTTATCTCGATTATCAAAGAATGTGGAGATTAACTATCTTGAAAACAGACACAGGCTTCTCTTCAACACTGAGCGTGAACACTAAGACTCCCTGTGTTTTCAGCACCTCTGCTCTCTATGTTCCCTCCTAGACGGAGTCTCCTGGCCCCCAGGACCTGCCCGTGGGCTTAGCAGGTCTTGGTGGATCATTCAGGTTTTTGCAGCTCCTGTTTATGCTTCTTTATTATTTTCCTTCACCACTGCTGGCCGTTATTACATTCCCACAGGGTAAACCTAAGGATGGGGTAAAGGGGAGCCTATCACTCCTTGATAACTTTTACCCAAAGGGACTTCATGGTAAAGCAGAGTCAAGTATTATAAATATGGAGTTTGAAATGACTCTGTTGAATCACTAACACCATGCCTGTCGGCCACAGCTGTGAAGAATTAAGACTTGATTTCATTTTAGAAAGTCCTGAACAGGCCTGTACTTCTTGACCAAGACATCTGGAAGCCAAGCCGCAGGCCCTAAAATTTTAAGTTGAGATCAAAATGACAAATTACAATTCCCGATTCCTTTGAAGAACCATAAACAGCTAACTCAAAGCCCTGACCCACGTCCATTCTTCTCAAGCTTTGGATGGCCACAGAGGGTCAGCCCACTCAGCTGTGGCATGCCAACCCCCAGAAGCACATGAGGAGCTAGTGGGGACACCTGCCAGGAACTAAAAGGCCAAATAAACATTGATCTGTAAGAAGGAGGCCCTCGGCCTGCAGACCGGAGTTCCCAGAGATCTACAGCAAGATTTCACAGTCATAATAAAGTACCCAAACCACTGTTTTGCAAGCGACGCAGTCCTGTTACCTTGCTTTTATGCTGGATGTGCACTGAATGGTCCCAATCAGGAAGTTCATGAGATACAAGATATGAACTATCAGTGAGGTCAATGGCATATCTATAATGTACCAGAGCCACATTTCCCCCCAAGGATCCTTAAAGGCACATGTCTGGGTGGGTTGGAAAGAGACAGAAGAAGAAAGGACTCTGAAATGCTAACTGGTAGCATCTGAAGCAATGAAGGACTCATTCCGAAAGACAGACAGGGTCTTGAGGAGTCGTTGATTCACAGATGGTTGGCAGAGGTGCGTGGCAGCAACAAAAACATGAGGATTAAAGAGGCCTAAAGGTCATCTAATTTTACATAAATCGTTAAAAGTGGCAGAAGAGTTCCCACACTATCATCTGCCACAGCAAAGCACAATTCTAAGTCGCAGCATTGGCAGCTAGTGGGTTGGTGGGGCAGAAAACCTCAGACTCACCAACAACTGCTCCCTCCTCAGTGATGTCTTGGAAACATCCTGGGAAAATTAGCTAGGTTGGTATCTAGAATCACCACATGGATCCATCCCTCAAGGCCATTTGTTCATGGCACCAGTAGTGAATTGGCCAGGTGTTGTCACAGTCCTCCAGTAGGTGAAATAATGAACCCCAAGAAAAAGCTACTATAAGAGAGGGTGAGGGGCAGCAGGTAGAAAGACCAGCACACGAGAGAAGGAACTGGAGGATAGGGTGTCACAGAGCAGTAGGCCGGGAGAAATGGAGGCTGAAAACTGCCAGATTCACTGGAATTGCCAGTAGGCGGCACAGCGTGGCTCGGACCAGCACTAGTAAAACATGTGTAAAAGTGATAAACAATGCTGTCCAGATGATGTCCAAGCCCACTGGAGAGGTGTGACACAGCCAACATCCATCATTCATTTGGAGCAGACAGCTGCAAAGAAGCAAGGGCAAGTGAAAACCATTCAGGAGCCTTCGATCCAAACCCACGCTTCAGTGCGTGTGTTTGCAAAGTCTGGCTTGAAGGCCAAGTACAGATGTCAGAGCAGATTCCGGTGGGTGGTGGGGAGGAGGTGGATGGGGCTCTTGGCCTTTCTCTTGTTGTGGACTCGTCCTACCGGCCCAGGCATCTGCAGCTCTGTTCCAAAAATAGCCACAGATTTCCCTGCCATGTTTCACCCTGATGACAGGCAATTTGATGGATTATGTTAACTTCTTTGCCCAGATGTAGGATGGTCTCTGATGGGCTTCCGGTGGTGGTTGTTTCTGTGGAGAAATATTAATTCCTTGGGAGCACTCTATTGAAGAAGGGGGGCAGCAGAGGCAAAGTAATCTCTCCCTTCTAACTTCCAGAAGATTTACAAAGGGAAAGTCCTGTCTGGAGTCATACCAGAGACCACAACTTTTTGTCTCAGTGGCAGCTACCTGGTTCAGGAAGGTCCAGCAAGACATGAAGGTTTAGTCCCATGGTGGCCTAGAAAAAAGGACAGTCCAACCGGATGGCCCATTTCTCTGGGTAGCAGACCATCTTTGTGGAATTCCCTTCTCCAGGAGTGACCTCTTCTGTTATGTATCTGCTCCCATTAATAGCAGGGATAAATGAAGAAAATGTTAAATATATAAAGTAGCACTTGAATGGGCCTAACCTGAGCAATTTCTCGAACCAGCTTGAGAGGGCCTTTGAAGACAGTAAGAGGGAAGGAGAGTCCTTCTTAGTCACACTCTCTTGGGGGTTGTCCTTGGAACAGGTGAGGCCAGAGGCACTTGCTGTGAACTCTCTCATCCTACTACCGCTGAAAAGAGTGAAGCGCGTTTTCAAGTGCTGGGTTGGGAGGTGGGGGAGGGAAGACCAAGACAAAGCAGATATACTTGCCTGTTATTCCATATTCGATCAACTTTAATACTCGTATTTAATTGCAACTTATCAAATTGAAAAAAAAATGTTGAAAGGGACATGGAAAAGAATAATTGGGTGACATTATGGAAACCCAAATCAGAGACATGTCTTCCCAATGAAAAACTCTTGCATGTGTACTTGGGGGAGGGGGTGTTGAATAAATCAAGTGAAATTTCAATTTTAAAAAGCAATCAGCATTCCCAGAGCTGCCTTCGTGTCTGGGGTCCCAGTACCAAAGTGACCACAGTTCGTTCATTAATTGAAGCCTAAAACACTGAGATGATTAACTCTCTTTAGCAGGCTTCCTCTGAAGCGAATAAAGGAAATCAATCATTTCTTTGTGTTTTTTAAAAACCCAACCCTCACTGTTTTTAGTGGTAAACACAGGAACACCCATGCTGGGCAATGCTTCCAAGAAACACCAGGAGGACAAGCAGGAAAATGTCACGTCACCCTGGGTGGTAGGTCCTCAAAGCCCCACAGCTAAGTTGCTGGGGAGAGAAATGCCTTATTAAGTCAGACTCTAAAATGAAGACCATTCCTCCCAAAGAAAAGATGAGTACTTTGGGAAGTTGCATGAACTCTTTGTGGCCACTGATGAGGACACTTTTAAACAGTCACCTGGAGGAAGTAATGCATCTTCCAGATCTTTTTTACATCCTTCCCAACGATCCTAACATACGCTCTCAGAACATACTTCCCACAATTGGAGGTAACTAATCTTTGAGTATTATGGACCAAATCAAACACTTCTCATTTAATCCCAGCAAATCTACCAAGTGTTAAGCATCCCCACTTAATGGATGAGTAAACTGAAGCTGGAATGGATTAGGTTTGCCCAAAGTCAGTCACAGGGTAGTAATAAGGGAAGCAACATCTCCGGCTTCAAATCTTACCACAAAAGTTCAACTGCATGCTTGAATCCTGGGCTGGTTCAACAGCCTGAGGAAACCCAGAACTTACAAGCCTTGGCTTTAGAGTAAGATGGATCTCTGCTGGAATTCAACACTTACTAGCTATGTGAACTTCAAAACATTGAAGAGTGGACTTCCATACCACTTCCCAAAAAAAGGCACAGCACGGTGGGGTGGGCATCTCTGAAGGACCACTGAATTGACAAGTAGTGGTGTCAATTGACTCTCACCCTTTGCACCTGCCCGTTCGGGGCAGGATGGAGCTGACCCCATTCTCTAGCTCCAGGGTCAAGCACATGACCTCAGCCTGGCTATCTACTAAGCTACTGTGAGAGAGACATTCTCTCCTGAAGCAGAGGTAACCAAGGGTGATAAAATCCTGGAGCTGTTGGTTGCCTTCTTTACCACCATGTTAGAGATAGTCTTTCTAAGAATGCCACCAACAAGGGAAAAATTGAAAAGGAGAAAGTAAGACTCCTAACATCATGTGAGCCCATGATCCAGCCATGACTAAAGCCAGAACCCTCGATTTCCCAGTTCAATGAACCAACGAAACCCATCAGAGAAGGCTGTTTGAGCTGACTTTCCATCACTTTCAGCCAAGAGCACCAACAAATGCAAGTCCATTTTCTGCAACTATACAAAGTTTACTTGTGCACCACAACCTCCCAGGTGTCATGCAACTAGAAGAAAATCTAGGTGTCCTCAGGATCTTTATGTGAATGAAAGAAGAGTTGGAAGAAAAAAAACCAGAAGGATGCTTTTCCAGAAAAAGAGACTCTCAGGAGGTCTTCAGCCTGCAGACTCAGTACCTGGATAACAAATGGTCCCTTCTGACGGCCCTAGGAACCCATCCAGATAATTGGTGGCTGTGATGAGGCACCTCTGGGTTTCTGTATTTGCCATGCAGAAGCCATGCGACGGCTAAAACATCGACACGTCCTTGTTCTCGCTGAGGCCCAAGAGCCAACTAGGCTTCCTGAAAAACCAGGCTCCACCCAAACCTACCTGAAGCGCTGGAGACCCGCGACACGTCCTGCGACTGGGTAGAGCGATTTCGGCTCTGCTGTCGGCGCCGCCCAGGGGCTGACCTTGTGGTGCGCACATGGACCTCACTCACTTTGAAGAAGGCCACCATGAAGGGCTGCTTGTCGTAAGGGCCGTCTCTGCCCACCAGGCCTGCAGCTCGGGGGTTGATGTTGAGTCCTTGAAGGCAAAGCACAGCGCACCTGTCTTTACCCATGGAAACTTGTTCCTGCAGCTGTAGACCTGAGCTTTCCTGGACACCCAGGTGCCAGCCACAAAGAAGGAGCAGGAGGGAAGAGCACTGTGCACTCTCAGAGCCCTGATGACTCCCCTCAGATGGGCAGAATCAAGACACTCCTTCCAAAGTTCCATGAATTAGAGCCAGGGGTAGTGTGAACTCTCAAGGCTTGCCCATCCCGGATAGACTTCCCCCTACATGATCATTCTTTCTTTCTGATGATATAGGTCATAGAGTCGCTAACCAGTGAGGTGACTTCACAGGCAAAGTGTGCCCAGTCTGGGACCTGATAATATAGATCTGATCAGATCTGATCATATAGATCATATAGTCGCCAACAAGTGAGGCGACTTCACAGGCAGAGTGTGCCCAGTCTGGGACCTGATGATATAGATCTGATCAGATCTGATCATATAGATCATAGAGTCGCCAACCAGTGAGGCGACTTCACAGGCAGAGTGTGCCCCGTCTGGGACCTGCATGAGGACCCTGAGCTGCTGGGCTTTGGTGCTGCAGAAGAAGAGGGTGCTGGAGGGGTTCTTGTCCAAACCCACCCAACTGTCAGGAGGTAGACTAGGCTCCCCCCCTGCCTCCACTAGCTGTCTTCCCATTGTGGCCCCTGGAACTCAGACCACCTACTTGTATCTGGAGACCTCAGGGACAGGTTTTGCTTTTCAATAGACGTTCTGAGGGAATAGTCAGTGAGGTCATCTTGGAGCCGTGGTCTTGACTGTAAACCATGGTTCTACCATAACTGTTGCAAAGGAGACGAACGAAAAGTGTTTGCCGATCTGAGCAAACTTACCATCCCGAGTCACCACGCTCAGCTGAAGCCCCATGTTGTGCTGTGGGGTCACGACCCACAGGTTGCTAGTGGCTGTGATGTCAAATTCCAGCCAGCCTTCTTCTGAGGCCCACACCACGCGGGTGTCCAACAAAAATAGGTCAGAGTCTCTGAAAGAGAGAAAAGACAGTGTGGTGAGTACCACACCACCTTCTTGACCCATCCCCTCTGTCCTGCCTTGGCATTAAAGTGAAAATGCCAGCATCGGATCAAGTTCACCTAGGAGACACTGCATACAGTGCCTACCGCAGTTCTGGCTCACACACACAATACAGTCTGGAGACGGATATCTGCTAGGGCACTTCAGAGCAAGGAGTTTTCTCCCAAATATAGGTGGACCCCTCAATTTCATCAAAGGCCTTGCTAGGGTTGTTCATGCCAAGTCTTTCTCTGAAATAAGGGAGGGAGGGAGGGGGGAGGAGGAAGGGAAGGAAAGAAAGAGAGGGAGGGAGGGAAAGGAAGTCATATTGTTGCTTCCTTTATGGCAAATGAACTCTAAAAAGAGAGAAAGGGGGGCATGAAAAAAAGAATTAGGAAAATATTAAAATCAAGATTCATGTGAGCAAAAAAAGAAAAAAGTTGTGCTTTGTTCATTTTTTTTTTTTTTGTAAAATTAGGGCATGATAATCTTCACATGTTAGTTCCCATGAAATAATGAGAAACAAGAAGCCACATCGTATCTATGAGTAATCATTAGTCCCTTGCTTTTAATTAAGGACTGTGAGTAGTCCTTGCTGAGTGTGGGGTCCTTCCTCGTGTGGACAGTATGGCCACGGGTGTATGTTGAGTGATTTTAAAGTTCATCCTGGCACAGCTGTGAGCCATGGCTGGGGTTCTTGTAGGCAAACTCAGAATCCATACCCAGGGAGTAGTTTTATATATGTATCTCTGTCTATCTATACATATGGACATAATTTTTGTTTATAGTTTTCAACTAACATAACCCTAGGAATTGTGGGAAGGTGGGGTAAGGGTTTCTTCCTGCTCCCGCACACGTTGTGATAGAGTAGTGATAGGGGACAGTCCCCTTCATGTGTTTCAGGGACATTCTGAATCTGAGTTGACATCCCAGGATCACTGGCACGAAATGGCCAGGAATTCCCATGACAGGGAAGGGGAACCACTTTGGCCATGGAAAGATTCAAATCTCCTGGTGCCATATTTTACAGGATAGAAAAAGGACTAGAATTAAATACTGAATTTAAGATTAGTATCACAATACTAATGTCGTACACCAAAATTGGTTATAAAAGACTTTCATCCACTTTGCTTTCCTTAACAACAATCCTGAAAGCTAGCAGCATATCATTATATAGCTGGGGAAACGGAGACTCAGATGTGAGGTTTCAGACATACAGCTAAGATCAAACGCTAGTAAGTAAAAGAACTCGCTAGCAAGGGGCGCCTGGATGGCTCAGGAGGTTAAGCATCAGACTTTAGCTCAGGTCATGACCTTGCAGTTCATGTGTTTGAGCCCTGCATCAGGCTCTGTGCTGACAGCTAAGAGCCTGGCACCTGCTTCGGATTCTGTGTGTGTCTCCCTATCTCTCTGCCCCTCCTCTGCTCATGCTCTGTCTCTCAAAAATAAATAATTGTTAGAAAATTTTTTTTTTTTAAAAAGCCTAGCAAGCATGAAGAAAGCAAACAGATTCGGAGTTTTCCATACTATCATGCTGCCTTCTGAGATCAATATGAAAGACAGCCTGTGGCAAATGAATAAAATGCATTTCTATCCCATCAAATATCTGTGAGGCCAGTGAAAATGTCTAAGTTAAACATTTTAGATTTCTGAGGGGAAACAATTTTTCCTGTTTACATGGCTTAGAGTTAGAAGGAAGTTCTATTGTCATCTTTTCCAAGCTTAAAACAGTAGGTAGAGCTAAAAGTAGTTTACTCAGCTGCTGACCAGGGTCCGCGGGGGGCCGCTCTCGGGCCTGCCATCTTTAAAGCACTCTCCGATGTGCATGTGTCATACCTCCTGTTGACAGATTACCCCCCAGGACTGAGGTAACTGTAAGCAGGGTGATGGGGGTGTTCATGGAAAACAGCAAGAGGGGAGTGCAAGTCCAAAGCTTTGAAGTGAAGATATAAAAAGACATAAATTCTGATCTAGAAGGTTGGAGAAGACCCTCATCCAGAAATAACACAGACGCTATGGACAGCAATGTGGGAAAATGTCCCGAAGGCAGCATGAGACGTGTCCATGTCAGAGCGGCACCCTCGAGGATGAAGACATAGTGAGAATTTCAGGGTGCCACGCTGCCCCTGAGGCGAAGGGGGTCCGCTGTCACTATCTGCAGAGCTCCGATGACGGACCTGGCAAACGATTCTTAAGGCCTTGTAACAAGGACGCAGAAAACCTCAGTCTGGGACAGGAGTGTGGCAGAGATGGTACGAAGAGCTAGAACAAACTTTTATTTTGAAAAAGTAGGGTTTATAATAATGGAAATGGGCCTCTATTACAAGAGAAAGCAGGATGGGACACAAGTCCATCATCCACAATAGGAGAGAAAGCAGAGAGGAGAAAAGGGGAAAACATGAATCAGAAACTAAACTTGAGGTAAAGGGGGAAGGTGTTGACGGGAAGGATTAACAATCATGACGTGGAAAGCATGAACTCCTCGGGCTTAGTGGAGACCCGTGGACACAGGGAGCCTGACGTTCTCTCCTGACTGCTCCTGAGTCATGCCGGGTCCCCGGGCATCTGTGATGTCTCTCCACCAACTTCCCAGGCCGTGCAGTGAGAACGCTGGTCCTCACTGCTTAGGAGACCAGTGGCATACACAAACACAGCCTGGCAGCTGAGTCCAGAAAGATGGAAAACTCTGTGGCTCACCAGCAGTGAGGCAGCCTCAAATTCAGATGTTCTTTGAATCTACGATGCCTGGGTCCCATGGGAAGAAGGTGAGCTAGAGCATGCGCTTAACATGATGGGACTAAATGGACAAGGAACAACAACTATTCACTGTGTGCTTTCGATATGCAGGGTGCACCCAGAGCCTCTCCTTTATTCCTTGGGGACCCCGAGAGGCAGGTCCTATTACTGTCTCTCTCCTACAGCTGAGGGCATGGAGCCTAGAGAGGTGAGGTATATCAAAAGTCACACAGGTATTAAGTGGGGTGACCAGAACTTACAATCAGAGCACACACTCTTGGCCACCACATATCTCAAAAGCAGAGTCAAGAAAAGCACAGGGCCCAGGTTGAAAACTACTGCACCAGGGCTCAGAATAAGGTAAGGGTTCAAATCTACTGCACACCAATGCCAACATCAGCTGGATGCAGAAACGTGTTAAGATACTTGGAGCTGGCATGTGATCAGAAATCACGAGCAGGTTCTCCTATGAAGGCCAGGGAGGAAGAGGTGAAAGGTGCACACAGGAAGGGACCAAAGATGGCTGACATCTGCTGAACTCAAGGGACCTTCTCAGTCTTGCTCTACTCTTCTTCCCACGCAGAATATTCTCTGCTTAGACTGAGAACACTACTGACACATATTCACCCAGCCAGGGTGAAAAATTAAAAAAACAAACAAAAAACAAAAGGAACAACTTCATTAGCTCACCCTCAATGTTTCCAATAACTCAGGTATTTAAGAGACGCTATTTGGGGTGCCTGGGTGGCTCTGTTGGTTAAGTGCCTGACTCTTGATTTCGGCTCAGATCATGATCCCATGGTCCATGGGATCGAGCTCCAAACTGGGTTCTGTGCTAACAGCACAAAACCTGCTTGGGATTCTCTCTCTTTCCCCCTCTCTCTGTCCCTCCCCCCTTCACACTTGCTCTAGCTTTCTCTCTCAAAATAAATAAACATTAAAAAAAAGACATTATTTATGGCAAGTCAATGAAGTGGGTCAGATCTCACCCACATCTATTTACTCTTCTTCAATGACACATAACCTTCTTAAGTCTCCTTACTATAAAAGTGTAGCCTCAGGGCCGCTGGGTTGGCTCAGGCAGACAGGTGTCCAACTTCAGCTTAGGTCATGATCTCATGGTTCATGGGTTCGAGCCCTGCATCGGGCTCTGTGCTGACTGACAGCTCAGACCCTGGAGCCTACTTCAGATTCTGTGTCACCCTCTCTCTCTCTCTGCCCCTCCCTAACTCGTGCTTGCTCACTCTCTTGCTCTCAAAAATAAATAGAAATATTAAAAAATTTTTTTTTAAATACAAGGATTCCCTTCTGAATCTTATCTAAAACATGTATAACCAGTGGATAAAGAATCCTAGGGTCTGGCCAAAGTGACTGCCATTAAAAAAAAATTTTTTTTTAATACAAGGATTCGCTTCTGAATCTTATCTAAAACATGTATAACCAGTGGATAAAGAATCCTAGGGTCTGGCCAAAGTGACTGCCATGACTGGACTATTTGGACTTCCTACTTGGATCACTGACATACTCAAGTTAATACACCATGAAAGAAGATTCTGAAATGAGAGAGAGACAATTTTGAAAGAATTTACTGGGGCGCCTGGGTAGCTCAGTTGGTTGGGTGGCTGACTTGGGCTCAGATCATGATCTCACAGCTCATGAGTTCGAGACCTGAGTCAGGATCTGTGCTGACAGCTCAGAGTCTGGAACCTGCTTCGGATTCTGTGTCTCCCTCTCTCTCTGCCCCTCCCCCTCTTACACTCTGTCTCTTGGTCTCTCAAAAATAAATAAACATTAAAAATTTTTTTACAAAAATAATTTACTGCCTATTTTGTTCTCTATCAACTCACAGAACTCCATGTTTCATTCTAAATATGCATTCCATCTTCAAGGATACAATAATTTTATTCTCAGTGTTATCTAACCTGAGGGAATGAGTTTCCTCAGACTGTGATCATCCTGGGAAAATTAAGTTCTTAACAATTAATAAGCCTAACAAGAGATTTCTAGAAAATGTAGAAATTTCTAGAAAATTTCACAAATTCACCTTGGGGCTAGAGTTGACTGACCAGCAAGTCACTTGCAAAGACTTGTGGAACTAGTGTTGATGGGCAAGGTCACCTCTACGTGGTCCCTCCCATTGAACAGCCTCCAAAGCACCTGCCCTTGTAGGTGACACTCTGTCAGGCTGAGAGGCAGACCCATGGCGAACACAGTGGGTCTCTTTCTTTTTCACCCCCAGGGAAGAGCAGGAAGTATCTGAGCTCCTAGTGGCCAGCTTTGGTCTTTCCTGACAGATGGCACCCATTACAGTCATACTGCCCTAGACAAGGTGCAACTTTGCTTACTACTCACCATTTTACTAGAAATGTTCTTGATAAAGTAGAATTTAGATGTTTGAAGCAAGCAGATTTATGAAATATTTGATAAGGTGAGCCTGTGGTCTTGTGCCTTTATTTGTTCAGAACATTCCTCTACCTATGTCTAGACTTAATGGTAAACTAAGATACGAAACGACATTCTTATAGTGATGAACCGACTTTATATGCAATGAGGTGAATTTAAACTTCAAAAAGAATGGAAGTCAAAAGCCAATCATTTTAGAAAGTGAGATAATAAAGCAGCATTTTTACTTTCTTCTTACATAACATATCATATATAGAGAATTATGTTTAAACTTTTATCACTAAAAGGACAGAAAAGAATAGGATATTTGAAAACACAGCCCTACAACTCAGCGTAAACTGCTACACACACATCAATTTGAGTAACAAGGGTGAAGGCACATTATTATTATATAATTAGCTAAGCTCTCATTGATTTTATGCCACTTTCTATTAACTAATTTTCACCTCAAGGACTAGCATGGTATAAAGAGATGTTTCAAATGGCAAAGGCACCTTAACTCTGTATGGAATATTCCATCTTCAACAAACGAATACAAGTCACTTTGCTGACAGAATATTAACCTAGCTAGCCCTTACATGCTGTTTACTACCTGAATGCTTTTACACATGCTAATGCCTCACAACCACCATAAGAGGTAAACGCCAGGGATACCATCACAGGTTTACAGATAGGGAAACTAAGGCACAAAGAGGTTAAGAAGCTTGCTCGCAGTCATACAGCCAGTAAGCGTAGAGCTGGGATTTGAACCCAGGCAACTTTGCTTCAGTGGTGCACATGCTCTTAATCAATCATCAGAGCGGTGGTTCTCAAGTTCAGCTGGCTTACTGTTGGAATCCCCGGGAGAGCTTGTTAACACACAGACTGCTGGGCTCACCCCCAGAGTTTCAGGGCATGGGGCCTGAGAACTTGCATTTCTAAGGTTCCCAGGTGATGCTCTGGTCTGGGAATGACACTGTGAGAGCCACTGACCTACAGCATAGTCCCCCTCCCTTGAATAGGACTAGCATTACCTTCAATGCTTTTTAGACTTAAGGTTCAAAGCTAACTGCTCTTGGGAGTTCTTGCTCCTCTCCTTAAAACAGTACAAAGCAAATGTAGAATGCTCACAGAGTAAATGTTTGATTGTCTTATGGATTGGCCTTACCCTCAGGGAGTTATCAAGTTAGATTAATAATCAGAATCACAAGCAAGATCAAGTCCAAAACAGCGGTATCATTAGAAGGCCCACTTCTCTGTGTCGAGGATGGAGAGAGGTAAAGCGGATGACTTTCCACAAATTCACAGCTACCTAACCTGCAAAATAATGTTCTCCTTCACTGGGATATATACTCCAACATGCCCGAGTGATCAAGCACAGACTAAATGAGAAATCCAGCCGGCTTTTAAACATGTTATGTGCAAATGTTACGCTGTCATTGTCATCACCAATCCTACATTTCCATATCCTGTATGATCTAGGGAAATAAAACAGGAAAAATGCTGTTCATCTGTGACTTTTCTTTAAAAAACAACAACAACAACAACAACAACAACAACAACCCCAGATGTCTTGTAAGATAGTCTTAGCTACTACCATGGCCGGCCTCCCACAAGGCTGGACATCCTGGTAAGAAGATTCATGTGACTAAGGTGCCTCGGTGGCTCAGTCAGTTAAGTATCCAACTCTCAACCTCGGCTCAGATCATGATCTCACAGCTTGTGGGTTTGAGCCCCACATAGGGCTCTGAGATGGAGCCTGCTTGAGATTCTCTCTCTTCTCTCTGCCCCTCCCCTGCTCATGCTTTCTCTCTCTCAAAATAAATAAATGAACTTAAAAAAAAAAAGAAAGAGAGAGAGAGAGAGAGAGAAAAGAATATGCACATGACTAAGGCAATCTGTTTCTGGGAACGAATAATATGTAAGGCACAGTTTCCAGAAATAAAGACCTATTCTCATGTTTACCAAGTTACCACTTGGTAACAGTCCCTAAACAACAGTTTCTCTTGCCCACCACACCCTGACTCCCCCTCTCCCCCCAAGTGGAGCATTCTTTTGAGTATATCCAACTCTTTATGATAACCTCAATTCCTTTCTGTAATATTCTCTTCTACATTGTGCCTATGCAAAGAACAGAACTTAGATTGGCTAAGGAGTAAGGTTCAGTAGCTGCTTGAATTTTTTTCTTGAATTTCCAGTAGACCATTCTAGGTATGACTTCACTAAAAAGATGAAACTAACTAGTTATATAACCTGAGCTGTGGGTCAGCTGTATTGTCCCTTTTTCAGGGGCAAAGGAACAAATACTGAAAAGTTCAATGCTTGCCTGAGGCCCACACTGAGTGTGCCAAAGATTATCAAGTCGGCAAGTAAGATTTCAGGAGTCCCTGAGGATCATACCTGTGAAAGCCAGATACAGAAAGAGAAACAGGTGTGGCTGGGTACAGTGATAAAGGGCTTTGATTTCCCTCTGCCCCAGGTACAATGAGGTTCTCTAATCCCGGCTTTCTCAAATTTGCCCTTCTCTTCAAAAAAGAACGTAGTCTCAGGTATCTCACCTTTACCTCAGTGAAGATAAAGGTTCGTGTCATTTCAGCAAGGAGCACTGAAAACCCAACAGCATTTTTAGAGCAATCAATCTATAAGAAATGCTATTCGAAGGAAATTGCTCTCCTAGATCCTGGAACTGGATCAAGTACCAGGTTCAGGTCCTGTTCCCAAAACAACACCATTTGGTTAATAAATCAAAAGCAACATTTGTAGGGATTCATTATAAAGATTTCACCATAAAAATAATAAAAATACTATGATTCAGAGACACAGGCTTCTGGTTATGATGTAGCAAACTAACATTCCCACTAAGAACAATTGGGGGAAAAAAAGCCCATTTGTCGTCATCTTAGAGCAATAGGACAGTCAACTCTTGATGGGTCAATTTCACAGAGAAAAAGAAAAACACATGGAGGTGAGCCCCGCATTTGTATTCTCTTCGTATTGCCTTTTCATTTCAGGACATTGGATAATTCCTAGCCTGATGCATGGGTATCAGAAAGGAGCAGGAGCCTATAGCTTGGAACAGTATCTGTAACTGAGGATAAAAACTGGAGTTTCAGAAAGCGAGGGCTTGAAGGGCTAAGGTCTCAGAGGAAAGGGGCTGCATAAAAGTGAGCTCACAGAAGTTTGGGTTCACTTCCTCTAGGGCCTTGGATCTTTAAGTCCTGTATACCTTGAAGTCCAATGTTTCCGTGTGAGATATTTGCCAAATATTAGGCTGTGTATGCATGGAGTAAGAAGTTGAGAATACAAAGAGAGAGAAACTGCTTAAAAGGCAAAAAGCAAAGCAGAGTTTTTGGCAGTTTCTTCATTCTGGGGAGTTAAATACTAAAGCTCAGAGCCCACCAAGGAAGAGGAGTTCTGGTAAACATCCTAGACTTTCAGCTGAGACTCCCTGAAGAGCTAAGCTCTAGGAGAAAGGGAAAAACCAAAAACAGATAATCCTTAACACATCCTTAAATACCCCCATTGGAACAAAAGAACAAGATGATCATGGTGTATTTTGTCTGCCTTCCAGAAGAATTTAGAGTCCACTCTGGAAAGAGATAACAGTATCTATTAAATATTTTCCATAAATAATTTCCAGAATTTATGTTTTAAAAAGTATCAGGCATGCCAAGAAATAAAACCAAATGAGGAAAAATCAAGGGAACAAATAGATAATGGGAACAGACCCATAGGTGATCTAGACAATAGAGTTATCAGACATGATCTCTGAATCAAGCCTTGTATAAAAAGGATAATAAATGACAAGTTAAGCTTGTTCCAGGGATGTAAGGTTGGTTTAACATTTGGAAATCATTTAATGTAGTATATCACATTAATAGGGAAAAAATCATATAATCATCCCCAAAAATTCAGAATTTTTTAAATAAAATTTCACACCAATTTCTAACATTAAAAAACTCTTAGCAAACCAGAAATAGAGAACGTCTTTATTCTAATAAAGATTACCTACAAAAACAGTTTTAGCAAACATCATCCTTAATGGTAAAATATTAAGTCTTCCCCCTATAAGATTCAAAATATCATAGGGATTTCTAATCTGAGACAGAAATCTGAATCAAATTCAAAATTTTACTGGATGTCCAGCTAGCATAATAAAAACAAGAAAAACAGAGGAAGATAAAGTATAAGAATTACAAAAGAAGAAATAAAACTGATATTTATAGATGGCAAGATTATATTTATAGAAATTCCAAAATTTTGCACAAAAAAATTTTTAGAATGAACATGTGAATTTGCAAGGTTGCTGGATATAAGATCAATATACAAAAATAAGGGCATCTTGGTGGCTCAGTTGGTTAAGCATCCAACTCTTGACTTCAGCACAGGCCATGATCTCACAGTTCCGTGAGTTTGAGCCCCCTATTGAGATCTGTGCTGACAGCACAGAGCCTGCTTGGGATTCTGTCTCCCTCTCTCTCTGTCTCTCAAAAATAAATAAATAAACTTAAAAAAAATCCAAAAGTCAATTGTATTTCTATATGTGAGCAAAAATAATTAGACACCAAAATTTTTAAAAGCTAATAATATTTACAATAGCATAAAAAATATTCAAAACCTGGAATATTATAATGTTCTATAAATAAGAATAATGTAGTAAAAATATCCAAGACACAAAAAATTATAAAGAATTACTGAAAAAAGTGAAAGAAAGCCTAAATAAATACCACATTCTTAGACTGGAACATTCAATATTTGTAAGCGTCAATTCTTTCCAAATTGATCTCTAGATTTAATGCAATTGCAATTAGAAGCCCAGCAAGTTTCCTTGTGGAAATTAAAATGGTGATTTTACAATTTATACGGGAATGCAAAAGGCCATAAGCAGCTGAGAAAGTCTCAAATTCTGAAGAATTTAGATACCATTTTTCAAGACTTCTTATAAAACTGAGAGAATGAAGAGTATAAGATTGGTGCAAGAAAAGTCAATCAATGGAATTGAATGAAGGTCTCAGGACCAGACCCACACAAACATGGCTACCTGGTTTATATTGGAGACGCCACTGAAGTGCATGGAAAAAGGATAGTATTTCAATAAATGATACGGGGTCAATTATGTATTTCTATTCTTACACAGTGAGGCTATCTAATCTACTTCACAAGTTCACTTAGGATCTCTAATATCTATTACTTTAGTGAAACCATTATGCTGAGCTGAAAACTTTCATTTAAAAAAAAAAATTTTAATGTTTATTCATTTTTGAGAGAGAGAGAGAGACAGAGACAGAGCACAAGCTGGAGGGGTGCAGAGAGACAGAGAGACACAGAATCCGAAGCAGGCTCCAGGCTTTGAGCTGTCAGCACAGAGCCCAATGTGGGGCTTGAAACCACAAAACATGAAATCGTGACCTGAGCCAAAGTCAGCCGCTTAACCAACCGAGCCACCCAGGCGCCCCTGAGCTAAAAACTTTCATATCCCACTGCCTCTTGGTCATCCACTCATGCTTCAAACATGTCCACACCTGAACTCCTCCTAACTCCCCTTCCCTCGCTTATTCCTGTGTTCCCTATCTCTATGAATGGTTCCGAAGAGCACTATCAAACTAAATGTTCTGGAGAAATGTGTTTTTGCCCTTTGAAAGTTGTTTTCTCTCCTGAAACAATTTTATATTGTATATTTATATCGGTGAACTTGGCCAAAAATTTAGCTCAAGCAATAATTCAATCTGAGATTGTTCCCAGGTACTCTACTAGCATGGGTTTTGGGTTGCCTGAAGAAATCTTTCTCAGTTTCAAAATCCAACTCTAATGCAGCATTGCCTGTTTCCCTTGATTCAAAGATGCATTTCTTCACAACCTAAGGCTACTTAAGTCAGGATGAAACACATGAACTGAAACAACAACAAAACTTTGCCTATCTGCAAACAGAGGAGTATGTTGTGATATTGCTTATTATCAAGAGGAACTGAATTTTAAAGTTGGGAATGAATTCTCAATCTAAATGTCTTCCAAAGACTGCACCATGATAGAACACAGAAAAGTTACCATATACACAGAAGACGGACTATGACTGCCAGCAATGCAATTGCCAAAACATATAGAGCAGAATATGGAATTTCCAAACTAGCAGCAGCGAGTGGGCCAATGCCTGTGCCAAACTGTACCATCTTTCAGACCCTGAAAACATTTCTGGCGGGCTTTCAAGAGATGATGTTTGACTTTGACTTCTAAGTGGACGAAATTCAAGTAAGAACAGTAAAAGACTGTCTTTAACCCAAGAAGAAATGTAGGTGAAAATGATCTTCTTGAAAGGTCTCAAAATTGCACTATTAATCTAAAAGTGCTATCAAAGTAAAGATCATGAGTACGTGTTATGGAAAGCAACAGGCTACCATCATGAACGGGAGGTCCCAAGGTATTCAGAGCAGCCTTTACACTCCAAGCATGAAGACAAGCTTAGGGTGTATGAGTTTCAGGAGAACCTGGTAAAGTAAATGGACAAACAGATAATACTAGGAATAAGTAAAGATACTTTAATATAAGATTTTCTAGTATTTTTTCTCATCTACACCCTTCCTCTAGAAAAGCTAATAGATGCTCAATAGCTCAACAAAGGTTTTCTTCAGAAAAACCTGGAAAGCCAAAGAAGCAGGGCCTGAATTCTAGCACATCTGGTCCCCAACAGAGCCCCATCTCATTGGACATCCAAACAGAAGCATCCTTTGGAATGCTTGCATCAAAGCTAAGCAGATGGATATAAGGGATGTGCCAGAAGGGGACTGCTGACCTCTTTCTGACACTTCAGCTTTATCTTGGGACTGTCCCCATGTCATCGGGGTGACTTTTGGGAAACAGCAGGTGACAATGGAGGCCTAAATTGGGCTTGGCAAAATTCACATGTGCCACGTTTCATTCTCTAAAAGGAAACATGCCGGCCTGCTTAGCTGATGGGGTCAATGGTTAAGTCCTCCTAGCGGGGGGATATGTGAGAAGGCTCTTTCCAAACTCTAAGTGCTATGCGAGTGCCAATTTTCACCAGTGTCATCATAGAACCATGATGATGTAGAATATCAGATATTAACACCATGTGCAAAGGGCACCCTGTGCTACTCTGATTTAACTGTGAGCACTGTTGGGTTGCTAACCAAATGCTGCTCTATGGGTTGCTCCAGATCTTTTCAGCACTTAGATTCTATCTCAGGGCTTATTCTCAGTTTTTGAATAAAGTATCAAATGTTTCCCTGTTCTTACTCAAAGCGCCATCTATTCAAGTAGTCACTTTCTGGAACTTACCTAGTCCAGTGATTTCTTATCAGTAAGAGGAATATGTTTCTGCAGAATTCATAGCAATGGCCTATCTTCCAAGAATCTTTTCTGACCCTGCCCTGGGTCAGCCTTCTTAGCTGCTTTTATATCAAGAGGCCCAACATATCATTTCTGCCTTAGCTGAGGCTATGACTTCAGCACCAGAAAACCTGCCTTTTTATGTTTTTATTTTTCAAGGAGGCCAACTATTTTGCAAAGCAAACGTTTGTTAAATTAAGTTAATCCATCAAATTCTCCAAATTTCACTTAAACACAGATTAGACAAATAAGTTTCTTCACAAGCCCGGAGGATCATTTTTAGCCAGGACACCCCAAGACGGTACAGATGGGGAGATCAAACCTTCCCCAGAAGGAGTCCTGCAGTTAAATCTGGAGGCCTCAGGAAGAACATTAAGAGACAGCAGGAGGCCTGGGCTCCTGGCCCACCGATAAGAAGAGAAAATCTCCTCTTGGCCAACCTGGAGCCCTTCAAAAGCATGAAATTCTCCCAAACCTCCCCATATTTCCCCTTTCCTATGCACAAAAGTTAAATACATCCGACCGCCAAATACTCCCATCCTAGAAGGCAGAGAAATTACAACTTTGCTTTGACACAGTCATCAAAGTTGGGACCGTTTGGGATTTTGTTTTCCAAACTCGCTGCTGGCCTCGAGAAAGTATGACACCACCATGTTAAGCACAAGGCAGCTGTTCATTTTTGGCTAGAGTTCAACATAAACCTTACAAATGGTCTGCTAGCTCTATTTGTTAAATAATAATAATTTTGAAAAATCCCATAGTTACAAAAATCCCAATCTAGTGTTTTCACTAGAAAGCTTTTCCTGCAGAACAGAGAAAACCATGTATTCCAAACAAATGCCTGAGCCAGAAAGGTACTGGTAGGTTATTATTTTTTTTTAATGTTTATTTATTTTTTGAGAGAGAGAGAGAGAGCAAGTGAGTGTGAGCCAGGGGAAGAGCTGAGAGAGAGAGAGAGAGAGAGAGAGAGAGAAGGAGACACAGAATCCAAAGCAGGCTCCAGGCTCTGAGCTGTCAGCACAGAGCCCAATGCGGGGTTCGAACTCATGAACCACAAGGTCACTACCTGGGCCGAAGTCGGACACTTAACCGACTGAGCCACCAGGTGCTGGTATCAGTAGGTTATTTCTGCCAGATAAATACAGTGGACAAATAATTAGGCAGATTGAAAATCAATGGCTAAAGCAGGTCCAAAGAATCACCACTGAGTATAAATTCTCTCTGAAACCTCAAAAGACAAAAATCTACCAACCAATAATTTATTATTTCAAAAGAGACCCTCCCTTAACACTTATTAACTATGCTTTTATTCAGGAGTGAAAATCAGACATCAGAAAACTTTCCCTTCTTTCTGAAATTTTGGTTTGTAACAGATACCACAATAGCTATATTTTGCTTATTATATAACCATCCCACCTAAAAACTCACATACAACCATCAGTGCATATGTTCCACACCATGACGTGTCCCCAAAGCCTGGCATGTGTCTTTTCTTCTTCTCTGTTTCCCTCATTACAGACTTGAAAATGCACAAGGGCCAAATGTTGGCAGTGCTCTCAAAGTAAACCTTTTATGGGGCAAGTTAAGGTCCGTTATTATTTTAGTGTGCCTATTTGTGGCAGACCCACACACAGATCCATAGGTCCAGGAGAAGCCAAAGTCATCCCTAAACCTTCGGACATTCTTGGGAAGTCAACAGACATCCAGGACCGAAAAAGCAAGAATCGAGACTTGGCGTATAAAACCAACGCTGGCGAATCCCTTACAGAGTTTGTAAATGTGGGGCTGCTTTCCTCTCTGCATTCGCTTTCATTTTTATCTGCCTACTTACCACAGACTTGCCAGGCTGTCACAACACATGCTGCATTTCCACGTCACGAGCGCTCACATGGAAGCATGCGGTGGTGCTAATCTGTGCGTCGGGATCACCAGTCTCTCTGGACTACCGAACTGACTGACCCCCAAATACTAAGCACAAGTCAAGGTCACTGGCTTGCTCTCTTGTGCTACAGGATTGCACCAGCTGCTGTAATATTTCTCTCCTTGGCCCATCTAATCCTCCAGAAACCACTCTGTGGAAGTTTTTCTTTATCGGTGAGCAGCCCCAAGAACATGTTCTGTTGAAGTTCTTTTGTAAAAACAGCCTGGCCTCATTTCAAAAAACAAGAATAATACAGACAGGGTGGGGAGGGGGCAGGGCGGGGCACGTCTATTGTTGCCATGAACCCAAATGAGAAGAGATAGATTCGAGACACACAAAGATATATTGTATCATTTGGATGTATATATTATATGCAAACTCACAGCTTTCTATTAACTTGAATCAGTATCATTTGCAAGCATCCTTACGTAACTGTCACGTGTGAATCTATTTTAGCCACCTTCTCGCCCATCATTCAAAGTAGGCACTGAAAAACGGTGGGATATGTTTTTTGCCCAATAAGGCACGTGTTCTCTGATCACAAAGGATGCTTAGTAAAGACCGTCCACTGGCTTGCTTAGGAACACAAAACTATTTGGAAAAATCTTCATTTTAATAACAAAAAAATCTCCCTGCTGGCCAAACACTACCATTCAGAACACATCCCTCGTCATGCTCATGGCTGCCCTTGGACTCCACATCACGTTCCACAGACACACTCGGGGTCAGACGATGGCGGGGTGAGAAATGGGGGCCAGCCCCACCCTTTGGGGTTCCTTGCGCCTTCATACCTGTGCTGATGCTCCTGCAAGACTTGATAAATGCTGATAAGAAAAGTTTGGTTTTTAAAACTCCCCACAACACAGTCCTTGTAGATTCGGAATTCTGCAGCCGTCACCGCCTCACCCTCAGGAATCTGGGATAAGTTGAACTTGAACTCTTTGTGGTATCGCTGGCCAGGGGAGAACTCCTTCTCGTGCTCCACTATAAGATTAAACAAGAGAGAGTGACAACTATTGTTACTTGACTAAGTGCCACAGGCTCACCTCAAGAAAGCCGCCCCGTTTTCATTCATAAGTGGATTACCGGTTACCAATGGCTTAGGAGAGGGGATGGGGGCGGGGGGGGTAGCAAGAACCAACAGAGGCTGACCTGTCACACAGGCTGAGATTAAAATCCCTCATTTGACCCAAGGATTAAATAAAACTCTTAGATTCTATTTAGTTTAAATACTTTAAATACTTAGTTGAAGTACGTTGCATAAAAGCAAGTTATTTTAAACTCTTGGCTTTGGATGTCCTCATCCACGAAGACAAGAATTCACAGGGCTTCCCAAGGAAGTTGTGAAAATGGAGAAAATGAATATGATGGTGCCCAGTGATCCTGGCCCCGGTCACCCCCTCCCGCCCCCTTGACTTCCTGCTGCCTGGTCCCCCTCAGATTGGTTCACCAGTCACCATCAAGCAGTTGACGAGACCAAGGGTAGCCCTGAGCTGACCTCTGAGGGGGATGGTGGGGGAGGGTCCTTGGGGTGGAGGGGACCGAGGAGTGCATTGACCTCAGCCTGCATCTCCAAGAGTCCTCGGATTTTGCCTGCTGCTCTGTGGAAATTTTTGTTGAGGGGTTTAGGGTAAAGTTTCAGAGAAAATGCCACCTTAACCCAAGTCCACTGCCCTCCCTTCTCCAGGAAGAAAGGGAGGGCTGCAGGAATCTGAGGCCAGGGCCCCTCCACTTAATCTTTGTGTACAACCCAAGTGTGGGGACGGACACGTAGAAGCAAACTGCCAATGGTATGTATAGCTTGCTATTTTCTAAGGCTTTTCTAAAAACTGGGAAAGATTTGAATCTGAATGTCATTTTTACTTTTTTTAAACATGCTTTTTTTTAAGTTTATTTATTTATTTTGAGAGAGAAAGCACTAGAGCAGGGGAGGGGCAGGGAGAGAAAGAGAGAGAAAGAGAGAGAATGAATGAATGAATGAATGAATGAATCCTAAGCAGGCTCCATGCTGTCAGCACAGAGCCTGACGTGGGGCTCCAACTCACAAGCCATGAGATCATCACCGGAACTGAAATCAAGAGTCAGACGCTTAACCGACTGAGCCACTCAGGCGCCCTTGAATTTTTTTTAAATGAAATCTTTCCCCTGCATGAAGATAAATTATGGAAAACTACAACCGCTGATTATCATTTTTCAGAGTCAGCTTCCAGTTGTCTATATAAAGTCCTGTGTGAAAGAAATGGTATCAACCTCAGATGCTTAACTCATAAACGTAAAAATTAAAAAAAGAAAAAAAAGGGACTGGTCTGCTTCCCACCATAAATCCTTGACTCTTTTCTCCAGGGTTGGAAACGCTTCTGCCCTACTATTCCTATTGGTTTTTTTTCTTAATGGCAACCGCAGTGAAATCTCATGAGTAAATTAATCCTTTATGGCAGAGTTTTCCCAGGGCTGTGGGTAGGAAAAAAAAAAACAACAACAAATTATTTGCCACCTCCAACTGCCCATTTTCTCCCACATGTGTTGGAGATTTAGCTTCTTTAAACAAAACAAAACAAAAACACCAATAACTCTTTATAAGAACCTAAAACCTCAATGGCATTTGCGGAGGAAGCTAAGGAAAAGTTAAGCCATGTATAGGCAGGAGATTTTAAATAAAGAATTTCTGAAACTGCCATGTGAGTATGCTAAAATCTTTTAGATTCAAGTTATCTCTTCATTTGGGGGGTGGTATAAAAAATAAGCCTGGACTTGTGTAAGACCTTGATAGTTAAAAAAAAAGAAAAAAACAAAACCAAGATCTAACCACAAAGTAAACCACGGTTCAGTCCCAACAAGAGAACAGGTTTTCTAATTTAGTGGCTAAGCATGAAAAGCAATCTTGTTGGGGAGTTCACCCAAGGACACCCATACATGAGGGTATATCACTTTTCCCTAAAACTGATCTGCTTTTTAAGTGTGATATGTTATCATTGGTGGTTAAAAAGTGAATCAAATCTGATTTCCCAAACAGACTTTCTTTTTTTTTTTTTTTTAACGTTTATTTATTTTTGAGACAGAGAGAGACAGAGCATGAATGGGGGAGGGTCACAGAGAGAGGGAGATACAGAATCTGAAACAGGCTCCAGGCTCTGAGCTGTCAGCACAGAGCCCGACGCAGGGCTCGAACCCACGGACCGTGAGATCATGACCTGAGCCGAAGTCGGACGCTTAACCGACTGAGCCACCCAGGCGCCCCCCAAACAGACTTTCTTAAAAACAAAACAAAACAAAACAAAACAAAACAAAACAAAACACCAGTCACATAGCTTTTCTATAGGGCCTTTTGGTTGCTTAAATTTTAATATCAATAAATAAAAATATATTGTTAAGATTCATTTGAAAGAATGCATACGAATTCCTCAAAGAAGTCTTTCAATCACTATTAGTATAAACAATAATTAGAAAGAAGAAATAATGGATGTGATACAAGATATAAGATAGTAACAAGATATTTCAGTTATAAGAAGTAAACAGAAACTTCAATAAATCAGGAATGTGGTCTCTAGTTCTAGACAAGTATATCACCCCCAATAAACCACAGTTCTGTGTATTCAGACTACTGGGTGGTCCCCCTCCCCTGGGGTGGGCTCCGTGACCTTCTCTGTACCTATTTCATTCAGCAACAGTGCTTCTGAGTGACTTCCAAGCTTTGAACTTCCTTCCACTTAGACTTCTTGGAATGCTTATCTGGGGGAAAGATGGTTACCATGTAAGAGGTCCAAGTACTCTGACCCTCTATGCTATGAGGAAGCCCAAGCTAACCATGTAGAGAGACTGTATGGTACATGAAGAGACAGATGGAGGGAGAGAGGGAAGAGTCCAGTCAGTCTCTGACCACCTCAGCTGAGGCACCACACATGTTATAAAGATGCTATCTTAGATGCCCAATCCAGGGGAGACTTTGGAGGACTCCAACCCCAAACAGCATCTGTCTACACCTGCATAAGAGACCTTGAGCAAGAATTACCCAGTTGAACCTGGTCATTTCACAAGACTGTGGGAAGTAGCAGCACATTGTTCTAAGCCACCGTGATCTCGGGTGGTTTGTTACACAGTAATCGGTAATGAACACAAAGAGGACTAGGGAGGACAGGAGAGGATAAGAAAGAGATGGGAAGTCTGGGAGAAATCACATGCAATTATTAAGGATTTCAAAGTGCTGGGAAGCAGTATGTATGACTGAGGAGGAATCCTGGCAAATTATCACAGACAAATGTGAAGAGTTAAAGAATCTAAAAATGAGAAACTAGGGGTGCCTGGGTGGCTCAGTCAGTTGAACGTCTGACTCTTGATTTTGACTCAGGTCGTGATCCCAGAGTCATGAGATGGAGCCTCTCATCTGGCCCCATGCTGATCATACAGCCTGCTTAAGATTCCCTCCCTCTCTCTCTGTCCCCATCTCTCTTCCTCCCTCCCTCTCCCCCACTTGAGTGTGCTTGCTCACTCATCCTCTAAAACTAAAAAAATAAAAATGAGAAGACAGGAGCATAGTTCAAAGCCTTCACCTTATTACAACACGAATTAGAGCTCATTGCCTTATTATGTGCACTTTCCCAGTTCTCTACTGACCCCACATTACCTTGAAGCACTTTGAACTTTCTTTTGCCTTTCCTTTATTCCTTCTTTGACGAGATTCAGAGATCTGACTGCCCCCACCTCATTTTCAGCCCTCTCACTCAACCCCTTTACTCCACTGTCTTCCAAACCTCTCTTGAAGCCTCTTGGCTGGAAGTTGTACCACCTTCTTTCCTCTCCCCACGATACTTCAGCCACGAGTCATTAGGAGTTTGCCTGGAACGCCTCTCTCCCCCAATCTTTTGCCTACAACTGAATTTACATAGTGTGTGCACTAATGTCTCATAGGGATACAAGAAATAAATGCAGTTATGTCACTGCTCACACGTGCATTTGAAGACCACAGTGGTAAAACTGTAACGTTTCCAGCAAGCTTAGCGTTCCCCCTTCAAGCTCTATGATTCTGGACTCCTGGAATATCAGACAACTCAAGAAATATGAGAGGTAATGAAAGGGAGAGGGCTGAGTTCTGAACTCAGCACTCAAGGCTATTTTGTAACTCCTAGCCTTTTGGCATCTCAGTGGTGGTGCCAAACACGCTACATGATTGAGTAGTATCTAAAAGCGTTGATGAAGGGTCATTCTGCCAAACTGGTTTTGAATTCCAGCTCCCCTTTTCCTGATCTATGTGATGCTGAGCAAGATATTAGCCAAAATTTGTTATCAGTGAAGTGAGAATCATAGCATTTCTGAAGATTAAGTGAGACAATCTATACAAAAGAGTCAGTGGTAGAGTAAGTACTTAATAAATATTAGTTGTGATGATCATTAGCTGATGCTTGAGAATCTAGCTCTACTGATGGAGTATGTCTTTGCTGAGTAATTAAAATTTACTTCAGAGTCTTTAGATAAGGCCAATCAATGGTTCCTCTAAATTACCTTTTTAATTTGGAGAGATGCATTCTGTGTAAAGAGCAGTAAGTCAAATCACTACATTGAGTATTATCAGTCTTGGTGTTTGGCTAATGAATACAGTTCTGTGTTCTCTGAGGTGGTAATTCCTAGAATTTTTTTATTTCAAGCACCAGTAAAAACTTAACAGTAACGACCTTCTGCAAGGTCATTTACTTTTTCTGTTTGCCATCTTTGAAAGCAGAACAAACAAAACAACAAACTGCATCCTTTTAACTTGATGATCATTTCTAAAGGTTCTTTTAACACCAAATAAAATAGAAAGGACATAGTTGAAGACCATATACAATCCCATATACCAGGTGAAATATCAGACCAGCACCAGACCTTTGCCCAACATGCAGGAACCATAGCCCGAAGGAGTAGAAGTTCTTAGTTGAGGATTCAAAATGTAAGTTATATAATACTATATATACAAAAGGATATATGCAACTTACGAAGGTAATGAAGCATCCTAACAAAGCACTGAGAAAACCAGCACCCAACTGGAATATGACTAATACTGTGTTATTCCTCCCTGGTGCCATCTCCGGCACCTGCCCAAAAAGTATCCAGACACATGAATAGTGTCCAGCATTTTCTTGCCTTTTAAGAACTAACAGTTTCACTACATATGTATCACTAAATCAGTGCTTTTCTTTTTTCCCTTAAAGTCTGTCAGAGACATAATGGAAACTTTATAGGCACACATGGAAAATCCAGGCACGGTCACAGCTAAGAGTGAAGGCGGCCCAAGCAGATGGCCATATTGCCTGTCAGCTGGTGGGGAGGTGAAGTCCCATGGGTGTGGCCTGGCTGCTCTGGAGGCGATGGGTGACTAATAATTCTTCTTCTTCAGCTCTACCTCGTACAAATCCACTGAAAACACGAACGTTTTCTTAACAAGCGCTGGCAAGGATGTGGAGAAAGTTAGAACCCTTGCACTTTGCTGGTGGTGACCTAAGATGGGGCAGCTGCTATGGGAAACAGTTTGGCAAGTCCTCAAACACACACCGAATCACCATATGATCCAGCAATCCCACTTTTAAGTACAGACAGGTATCCACAAGAATTGAAAACAGGAACTTCAACAGATATCCGCACACCCATGTTCCTAGCAAGATTCACAGTAGCCAAAAGGTACAAGCAACCCAAGCGTCCACTGATGAATGAAAGGATAAACAATGTGGCAGAGACAGACAGAGGAATATTATTCAGCTTTAAAAAGGAAGGAAACTCTGACATAGGCTACGACATGGATAAACCTTGGGGACATTATGCGAAGTGAAATGAGCCAGTCACAAAAAGACAAATATACGCACTTACATGCGTGTCAAATTCATAGAGACAGAATGTAAGAATGGTGGTTTCCAGGGGCTGGAGAGGGGAATGGGGAGTGAGTGTTCAGTGGGGACAGAGTTTCAGCTTGGGAAGATGATAATGTTCTGGAGACGGATGGTGGTGATGGCTGCACGACAGTGTGAATACACCTAATGCTGAACTTGTACAATTAAAAATGGCGGAAGTGGTAAATGTTATGAGTATTTTACCACAAAAAAACTAAAAATGGGCATTTTTCTTACATAATCACAATGCGTGATCATAGCTAAGTTAAATAATTCATTTTCTTTTTTTTTTTAAGTTTATTTATTTGAGAAAGAGTGCCAGCAAAGGAGGTGAAGACAGCAACGGAGAGAATACCAAGCAGGCTCTGCACTATGAGGGCTCCATGTCATGAACTGTGAGATCATGACCTGAGCTGAAATCAAGAGTCTGACGCTCAACTGAATGAACCACCCAGGTGCCCCCATTACTGTTTTCTAATATCCAATCCCTAATCAAATTTCCTCAAACACCTCAAAAAACTATGTTGCTACATTTGGTTCATTGGAATCAGGAGACAAACAGGGTCCACACTTGGTTGTTCTGTCTCCTAAGTCTCTTCCAAAATAAGCAAACCAGGAACAGAAAGAACCCCACTAATCTGATCATGAATCCATCTAAAAAACCTACAATGAACAACATTCTCAATGGTGATACACTGAGACGTTTCCTTTAAAATCAGGAAGAAGACAAAGATGTCCATTTTCAGTCTTGAGGTCCAGTTCAGCATTGCTGAGATTAAATAATAGGAAAGGAAGAGTACTATTACAAATTGTTAAACCTAGTAAGAAAATTCATCAGATTGCTTCCTTGATGGTCTCGGTGAGTTAAAGTTGCTCTAACAAAAGTACTACAGACTGAGGGGCTGAAACAATAAACATTTCTCACAGAGATCAGCGTGCCAGCACATTTGGGTTCTTGCTGAGGGCCCTATTCCCCCTATTCCTGGTTAGGTCGTCGTTTCGCCTACCTTGGCGCATGCACATAGAGAGACACAGTGTGAGCTCCAGTCTCTTCCTCTTCTTTTTTTCTAAGCTTATTTATTTTAAGAGAGAAAGTGGGGGAGAGGCAGAGAGAGAAAAGGAGAGAGAGAGAATCTCAAGCAGGCTCTGCAAGGCAAGCACAGAGCCCATTGCGGGGCTCAAACCCATTTTGAGATCGTGACCTGAACCAAAGTCAGATGCTTAACCAACGGAGCCACCCAGGTGCCCCCAGTCTCTTCCTCTTCTTGTAAGGATTCTAATCTCATCATGGAAGCTCCACCCTCAGGACCTAATTATTTCCCCAGGGTCCATTCATAACACCATCTCATCAGGGATTAGGGCTTCATCCATATGAAATTTAGTGGACACGAACCCACAGTTCCCAACACTGACACTAAAAGTTGTTTGTTACTTGTTCACATTATTTGTCCTGTTACTTTTCAAATTTACAGTTTGGAATTTTTGCATTTGTGTTCATAAGTGACACTGGTGATGGGCTCATCTCATATAGCATTGTTCAGTTTCAAGTAATACTTGCTCTTGGAATCAGCTGGGAAATGTTCCCTCTCTTTCTTTTCAGGAAATGATCTCTTCCTTCAAACCCTGGCAAACTTATCTGTAAAATCATCTGATCCTGGTGTTTTTTCTTTGGGGAAAATTTTTAATTACTCATTCGCTTTCTTTTAAACATATAGAAATATTCGAGTTATCTATTTCTTTTTAAGTCATTGTACATTTTCTAGAAGTTTGTCAACTGGGGCATAATTTATCAAATTTATTGCCATAAAAATATGTATTTATTTTTTTGAGGAAAAGAGAGAGCATGAATAGGGGAGGGGCAGAGAGAGAGAGAGAGGGAGACACAGAATTCCAAGCAGGCTCCAGGTTCTAAGCTATCAGCACAGAGTCTGATGTGGGGCTTGGACTCAGGAACTGTGAGATCATAACCTGAGCCAAAGTCGGATGCTCAACTGACTGAGCCACCCAGGCGCCCTGCCATAAAATTTTTCACAGTATTCTCATATGATTTAATCTCTGCTCTATCTACAGCTTTTTCATTCCAATATCATTTATTTGTGAATTCCCTTTTTTTTTCTGGATTCGTCTTACTGGAGGCCAATTTTTTTTTCTCACTATTGCTTAATTTGATTGTAATATTGATTTTTCTTTTTTGACATGTCGAAAGCAAAGAACTTTTTGTTACTTCTTACAAACAAGGAGACAGGGAGCTAACTCTCAAGACTTACTACAGTTTCTGAATCACATCCTGCTAAGTCTGAATTGTTTCAGGTGTCTAGAGAAAAATAAAGACACAACCTTTTTCAAGTAGAAATATAAACAGAAAAGAAAGAGGGGAGAGTGGTGGGAAAAGAATAGAACAATCTTCCTAGTTAATACATTAAAGGATAGTCACATAATCAGGATTTTCTCACTATCTGGACTCACTCACTGGTTAACTTGGCAAGACTTAGTTAAGGCAAAATTACACTCATTCCGTAATAAATTCTACAATTCCAAATGCTTCATGCTTCCACTTATAGTCATACACCAAACTTAAAAAAATTGTAACTCTTTAAAAAAAACAAAAATTTGCCATTCCATTGACTACTGTAAACAATTTTTTATGCTATGGCATAAGTTTCTTTCATTTTAGGTGACAAGGACTGGTTTCAAGGCTTGGTACAATAGCAGCCTTCTGACTTTTAAGATGCCAGCATTCAACCTGAAACAGTAATAGAGACATTGATCTGGACTCTTTGGCTCACTTTTTAACCACAATGAGTTAACAGACTTTACCCTCTAGGGTGCACCAAACATTTCTAAATATTTGTTTCTATTAATGTTCTATTAGAATCACAAATATCAAGATGAATATTTTCCTGGCTGCCATCTTATTTTTTTAAACTGATTTTTCTAAACTTTATTTTTTTTAAATGTTTATTTATTTGAGTGAGAGAGAGAGAGAGAATGTGCACAAAAGCAGGGAAGGGACAAAAAGAAAGTTGAGGGGGGGGAGTATCCCAAGCACGCTCCACACTGACATCAGGCTTGACCCCATGAACTGTGAGATCATGACCCAAGCCAAAATCAAGAGTCTGATGCTCAACTGATTGAACCACCCAGGCACCCTAACTTTTCTAAACTTTAATTTTTATTTTAAACAGTTATGGACTCACTAGTAGTTTCAGAAATAGCAGAAAGGATGAAAAAAAAAATAGTCGAAAGATCCCGTGACATCTTACATAACTGAATAACAGTTAAAAAAAAAAAAAAAACAACAAAAAAACAAAAAAAAAAACACCAGGAAACTGACATTGATATAATACTTTAACTAGACTTCAGACCCTACTTTGATTTCACCAATTTTTACACCCATTTTCTGGTGTGTGTATATGTGTGTCCATACATAATTCTACGACATCACATGTATCGATTCCTATAACCACCACCATAATCTAGACACAGAACTATTCTGTCCCTTCAAAGTAAATCCCTTGAGCTGCCCTTTTAATTCAAATGACTTTTTAAGACTAGATCGAGCAATAAAGAGCTTTCGGACCAACACTAAGTGCCTACATGTCGTCATTAGTAGTACGGGTTAGCCAACACATTTTTTTTTTACTTTTAAAAACATGTTAGAAACATTTTCATACCAAAATACAGATGTTCATATCACTTTAGGTTGGGGAAGACACTCAGCTAATAGCCACAACTATATATGTCTTCCAATGGAAAAAAAGTTGCAGACTTCAGCTAACATGAGAGAATACACTCAGGCACTTAAGTCAATAAACATGTGTCATGAGGAAAGACTTAAACTGAAAAATTGCAGCCTTGCTAGAGTTCCATCAATATCATATAACCACATTTTTTGCCCACTTATAAAGACTGCTATAAAGAAGCAATCAGACATTTAATTAAAACCAATATATACATGTATTTTTTTCACTATTAAAAATTTAACAGCTTCGGTCAAAACACCTAGATGGGACAGCCTAAAAGAATACGCTCCCATATCTCTGATTAAAAAAAACTTATTCAACTTACTTAAACTAAAAAAAAAAGAAAAAAGAAAAAGAAAAATGAAAAACAAACAAACAGTTCACCCATTTCTTCCACCCCCAACCACCTGCCTCTTGCAATCACCAATCTGTTCTCTGTATCCATGAGCTTGGTTTGTTTTGTTGTGTTTTAGATTCCACAAAGAAAAGAGATCATATGGTATTTGTCTTTCATTTTTCACTTCAAGGTCCATCCATTTTGTCACAAATGTCAAGATTTCATTCTTTTATACAGCTCAATAATATTTCTGTGTGTGTGTGTGTGTGTGTGTGTGTGTGTGTGTGTGTATTACAATTTCTTCACCCGTTGATGGACATTTAGGTTGTTTCCATGTTTTGGCTACTGTAAATAAGCTGCAACGAACATGGGGTGTATACACTTCTACTTAGTGTTTTCATTTTCTTTGGATATCCAGAGGTGAAATTACTGTATCATATGGTAATTCTATTTTTAATTTTTTGAAAAATTTCCATACTGTTTCCCACAATGGCTATACCGATTTTCATTTCCACCAACAGTGCACAAGGGCTCCCTTTTCCCTACATTCTCACCGACGCTTCATATTTCTTGTCTTTCTGATACTAGTCGTTCTCACAGGTGTGAGGTGGTATCTCACTGTGGTTCTGATTTGCATTTCCCTGATGATTAGTAATGTGGAACATCTTTCCATGTGCCTGTTAGCCATCTGTAGTGTTGTTTGGGAAAAATGTCTATTCAGATCATCTGTCCATATTTTAATCAGATTGTGTTTTTGCTATTGAGTTGTAGGAGTCTGTTGTATATTTTGGATATTAGCTCCTTATCAGATATATGATTTGCAAACATTCTCTCATTCACTACATTGCCTTTTCATCTTGTTGATGGTTTCCTTTGCTGTGCAGAAGCTTTTCAGTTTTGGTGTAGCCCTACTTGTTTACTTTTGCTTTTCTTGTTTTTGCTTTTGGTATCAAGATTCCGAAAATTATCGCAAACTCCAATGTTAAGGAGCTTAGTGCCTATCTTTTCCTCTAGGAGTTTTACAGTTTCAGGTCTCACATTTAAGACTTTAATCCATTTAGGGGCACCTGGGTGGCTCAGTCAGTTGGGCTTCCGACTTTGGCTCAGGTCATGATCTCGCAGTTTGTGAGTTCGAGCCCCGTGCCGGGCTTTATGCTGTCAGTTCAGAGCCTGGAGCTTGCTTCGAATTCTGTGTCTCCCTCTCTCTCTGCCCCTCCCCTGCTCATACTCTCTCTCTCTCTCTCTGTCTCTCAAAAAATGAATAAATGTTAAAAAAAATTCTTAAAACAAAAGACTTTAATCCATTTTGAGTTAAACTTTGTGCACAGTGTAATAAGACAGTGGTCCAATTTCATTCTTTTGAACGTGGCTGTCCAGTTTTACCATTTATTGAAGAGACTGCCCTTTCCCCATTGTATATTCTTGGCTCTTTTGTCATAAACTGACTATAGATGTATGAGTTTATTTCTGGGATCTCTATTCTGTTCCATTGATACATGTATCTGTTTTATGGCAATACTGTTTACTATAAATTTGTAATGTATTTTGAAATTAGGGAGCATATTGCTATGTTGTTCTTTCTCAAGACTGTTTTGGCTATTTGGGTCTTTTGTAGTTCCAGACAAATTTTAGGATTTTTTGTTATATTTCTGTGAAAAATACCATTGGAATTTTGATAGGGATTGTACTGAATATATTGCTCTGGGTAGTATGGACATTTTAACAATTCTTCCAATCCATGAGCATGGAATACCTTTCCATTTATTTGTGTCTTCTTCAATTTCTTTCATTAATGTTTTATAATTTTTAATATATAGACCTCTGAGCTCATTGGTTAAGTTTATTCCTAGTTATTTTGTTTCTCTGGTTATCCAAATTTTAATTTTTGTCAAGAAATTAATGTGGTTTTTTTGAGTATAGTAGACACATCATGTTAATTTCAGGTGTACAATACAGTGATTCATTCATGGTGATAGTGATTTATGTGTTATGCTGTACTATTTTATTCTCTTTAATGTAAATGGGATTGTTTTCTTTTTTTCTGATAGTACATTAGTGTAAAGAAATCCAACAGATTTTTGCATGTTGATTTTGTATCCTGCAACTTTACTGACTTCATTTATTCTAATAGTTTTTGATGAAATAATTCAAGGTTTTTATATACAACATATCTTCTGCAAACAGTGACAGTTTTACTTCTTCCTTTTGGATGTCTTTTTCTTGCCTAATTTCTCTGGCTAGGATTTCTAATATTATGTTGAATAAAAGTGGCAAAAGTGGACATTCTGATGTTGTTCCTGATCTTAGAAAAAAGCTTTCAGCTCTTCACCATTGAGTATGATGTTATTAGCTGTGGGCTTGTCATATATGGCCTTTATTATGTTAAGGTACATTCCCTCTATCCTGCATTTTGAAGAATTTTTATCATAAGTAGATGTTGGATTTTGACAAATTCTTTTTCTGCATCTGTCGAGATGATCATACAAGTTTTATCCCTTATTTTGTTAATCACATTGACAGATTTGCAGACGTTGAATCATTCTAATATCCCTGGAATGAATCTCGCTTGATCATGATGTATGACCTTTTTTCTTTTCTTTTCTTTTTTTTTTTTTTTTGACATCTCTTACACTCTTCACCTGTTTCACCCATCCCCCAACCCCCTCCCCTCTGGTAACTACCAGTTTGTTCTCTGTATTTATCAATTTGTTTCTGTTCTTGCTCATTTGGTTTTTAGATTTCACATATAAGTGAAATCATATAATATTTATCTTTCTCTGTATGGCTTATTTAATTTAGCATAATATCCTCTGGGTCCATCCACTTTGTTGCAAATGGCAAGATCTTGTTCTTTTTTATGGCCAATATTCTATTGTATACATATATAATATCAATGTCTATTAATGGACACTAATGTTGTTTCCATATCTTTGCCATTGTAAATAATGCCACAATAAATACAGAGGTGCATATATCTTTTCAAATTAGTGCTTTTGTTTTCTTTGGGTAAATACCCAGTAATGGAATCAGTACAAGATCATACAGTTCTATTTTGAATTTTTTGAGGACCCTCCATATTGTTTTCTACAATGGTTCCACCAATTTATATTGGCCTATGATCCTTTCAATGTGTTGTTGAATTTGGTCTGCTAATATTCTGTTGAGGATTTTTTCATCTGTGTTCATCAGGGATATTGGGCACACTTCATTATTTCCAGAACTAATGTTCTGGAAAATTCTTAGCCTTTAGCTCATTGATGAGGACGCTCCTCCATTCTCTTTAATGTCTCCTTCAAGAATGACAATTAGATGTGTTTCAGACTTTCATTTTAATTTCCACTGCTCTTAACTGCTTTTTTATGTCATTTATCTCCTTGTCTCTTGGCTGGAAAATTTCTTTAGATCTATCTAAAAGTTCACTTGTTTTTACCGTATAGCTTAAGCCATCTATTAGTTTCTTATTTTAATGAGTTTTTAAATTTTTCTAACTCCATCTCTTGTCATCATTGTTGTGTGGTCTTTTTCAGTTGTCAATTGTTCTATATCACTATTATGTATTTCAGTATTCATTATTCTTTGTGTATTTCCTATATAGTTGTCTCACAGTTTCTAACTCAGTGTCTGTTTTCTGTGAAATCCTTGGCAAATTTAAATCGGCACTGCTTTCCCATCCCTCTGAGGACTTTCATTTTGCTTGATTATTACCTTGTGTGTTTGCAGATTTTTAGGTAATTTTTGATTGAAATTCATCCTCAATGTTTAAATGGTTTGCTTTTCTCCCCCCCGCCCTCTCCAAAAAGAGAGAGAGAGAGAGAGAAACATGGACATTTGCTTTTGTGAGGAATGTTACTGACCTGGACCCAGTTATTTCCCCACATTGAGGGCTTAATGTGGGAATGTCTAGGATAGCTCTCCCACCTTGGCCTGGACTCTTCACTGCTCTCATGATCTGCAGGAACGTTGGTATTTGCATTCACAGAAACCTAGCTTTTATGTTTGTTTGCTCACAGTAACACTCAGGGGAGTCCTCAAAGATGTCCCCAAGTCCCTGACATTCATGCTGTAGACATATTTGCTTTTGTTTATCCTGGATCGAGTCACATTTTAGCAGGAGGGCCTTACAAATTATCTAGTCTGCAATATTTCCAGAATTTGAAGTCTTTCTTTGATTGGTTACGTTTGGAAAACAACATTTGGGACACACTCCTCTCAACTCCTAAAGATATTATAAAACATGCCTAATGTTTGAGGAGTTTACAAGCATTTTCATACATGCTATCTCATCTGTTTCTCAGAATGGTCCCAGAAGGTAGACACAGCAAATATTATCACCATCATAGCAATAGGAATCCGACACCAAAGGCAGTTAAGGGGCTTCCCTTTGGCACTTACATTTATGATTTCAATTATTATTTTATGCTAATGCCTCCCACATTTCCCATCTCCAGCTCATTGCTCTCCCTTAAGGAATGGGTTTATCTCACTACCTGGGACACTTCATCCTGATGCCCCGTATGCATGGGGAGTCAACATGCACAAAATGAGACTCTTTTTCTCTCCCACTAATATGCCCCTGTAGCTTTCTTTACCTTCTCCACCCTTATCACTCCCAATTGGCCAATTAATCACCAACTCCTGTTGATTTTACCTTCTAGAACTGCATTGTGTAATACAGTGGCCACCCACACTAGCCACATGCAGTTATTTAAATGTAAATGAGAGAAAATTTAAAATTCAGTTCCACCATCACACCAGCCACATGTAAAGGGTTCAGTGCCCACGTGTGGCTGGTGGATACCGTATTGGCAAGCATATCACAGAACATTCCCATCATCACAGAAAGCTCTGTTGGATGGCACTCTTCTGGAAATTTCTCTAACCCACCTGTCCTGTTCCATGACCACTGCCCTTATTCAGAGCCGTCCTGCTGCCTCAAGATGTGTCCCTAGCCCATCCTCTCTCCACACTGCAGCTGGTACCACAGTCATAGACCCAAACTTGAAAATCGCCTGCTTAGAGCCTTTAATCTATTCCCCTGAACTTCTGTCCTTACCCCTCACCTTCTCCTGCCTCAAACTCTACTCTTAGGAGACCTTAAACTGCCTTTCCCTTACCCTTTTTTTTTTTTTTTTTTTACTGTTTTGTTAAGGTTTATTTTTGAGAGAGAGAGAGAGAGAGAGAGAGAGAGAGAGAGAATGAGAATGAGCAGGGGAGGGGCAGAGAGAGAGAGAATCCCAAGCAGGCTCTGCACCATCAGCATGGAGCCTGATGTGGGGCTTGAACCACAAACTGTGAGATCATGACCTGAGCAGAAAATAAGAGTCAGATGCTTAAAAGATTGAGCCACCCAGGCACCCTGACATTCCCTCAACTTATACAATCTGCGTGCCTTGTCAAAGAACTTCCCCTCCCTAACCTCCAGGATGTAGATGTAAACTTTTAGAGGCTCAAAATTTTGGAGATGCTTTGATGCTTCTATGTAATTCTAAATGAAAACAATTTATTAAAGCCATAAAACAAGGGTAGGTACATCAGAGTTTTTGCTTCCTCCATAATTATGAATGCTTTGTTGAAAAATATCTAGCTGAAACTCTTTTTAAAGTAGATATCTTCAGGGGCACCTGAGTGGCTCAGTTGGTTGAGTGTCCAACTTTGGCTCCAGTCATGATCTCACCCTCCGTGAGTTCAAGCCCCGTGTTGAGTTCTGTGCTAACAGCTCAGCTTGGAGCCTGGAGCCTGCTTCATATTCTGTGTCTCCCTCTCTCTGCTCCTCCCCTGTTTGCACTCCGTCTCTCTCTCTCTCAAAAAATAAATAAACATTAAAATAAATAAATAAATAAATAAATAAATAAATAAATAAAGTAGCTGTCTTCACTCAGTGTTAAGTGTTCCTCTTTTGCTAAAACTCTGACCATTACTTGCCTTGTGTAATGGGTAATGCAGCGATATTTTAAATCTTCCTTTAAGGCTGAATTCCAGGAAGCCTTCCTTAACTGCTGTTTCTCTACCCTCCTTACCCCCAGTTGGTTTGGGGACCTTGACTACAGGTTTCTGTCATATTCCATGCAAATCTTCAGCGTTGCACCCCACCTCTTACTAAGGTGATCATTGTTCGTGTATGTACCTTACCCACTGGAGCACAAGCCCCTCAGAGGCAGAGTCCCTGTCACATTCACTTTAATACCTCCAACAGAGGGTTCAAGAATGTTTGTTGAATGAATGTATAAGCCAGGACTGAGGTCTGCTCCATGCTCTTTCCTGGGCACTGTAGTATCCCCACTGGACAAAAAGAGCCAGAACAGAACTCAAGCTTTGGACTCCAGCCTCTGCGATCTGTCTTCAAGACCCAGGGGCATTCTCCAGAACACAAACAGCTAAACTAAGGGACCAACTCAACACATCTGTCTGGGTTTGTTTCTTGAAGGAGCAGCACTATAAGCCCAGAATGCCAATTAGCATATTGCTTTGTACTAGGGAGTTGAGGACACAGACTCTAAGCATGTTAAATTTTAAAAAGCTAAAGAAAGAAATTAATCTGCTCAAATTACTTTAATTATACTCAAGCCGTATCACAAGGTCATCATGCACAAGAAAGACGGAATCACATCCTCAATTCAGAGAAACAGACCTCTGGCACATGAACACGCTCTCTTTCATCCATTTTTAAAAGAAGTGAGGGGCACCAGGGTGGCTCAGTCGGTTGAGCTTCTGACTTCAGCTCAGGTCATGATCTCACAGTTTGTGGGTTCGAGCCCTGCGTCAAACTCTGTGCTGACAGCTCGGAGCCTGGAGCCTGCTTCAGATTCTGTGTCTCCTCTCTCTCTGCACTTCCCCTACCCATGTTCTGTCTGTTTCTCTCTCTCAAGAATAAATAAACATTAAAAAAATTTTTTTTTTAATTGAAGTGAAATTTACATAACATGAAACTAATCATTTTAATGTGAACAATTCAGTGGCACTTCGTACATTCACAATGTTGTGCAATCACCACCTCTATCTGGCTCCAAAACATTTTCATCACCCCAAAAGCAAACCATACACCCATTAAACAGCAACTCCCCATTGCAGCCCCTGGCAACCACCAACCTTTGTTCCATCTCTATGGATATTTCATATGAATGGAATCATACAATCCTCTGTCACCGGTTTTTTGCACTTAGTAATGTTTTCAAGGTTCATCAACAGTAGTATCACCTATTGGTCCTTCATTCCTTTTTATGGCCACGAAACATTCCTTTGTATGCACATACATTTCGTATGTCCATTCATATGCTGATGGACACTTGGACTGTTTCCACCTTTAGCAACTGCGAATGGCACCTCTGTGAACGTGCATGTACTTATCTGAGTGCCTGTTGTCAATTCCGTTATGTTTGTCTTGCTTTTCCTCTTCCATTTTCCTTCTCAGCCACCGATTCCCTAGAATTAATGTTGGATGGGTTGCTCATTACCCACCAGAGTTAAGTCATAGCCTGTCCCAAACACAAGGGCAGGGAGCTGGGCACCCCCCTCTCCAGGGGCAAGCTATGCAGGACATCTGAGAAGAGACTAGGTGTTGAGTGAATGTGCCCAGCACACTCTCTGGCACACAGTAGGTCCACAATAAATGTTTGCTGAGTCCGAATATAAATGAGGTTAATCCAGGGGGGCCTGGGTGGCTCAGTTGGCTAAGTCCAACTTTGGCTCAGTCATGATCTCATGGTTCATGAGTTTGAGCCCCGCACCAGGCTCTGTGCCACCAGCACAGCCAGCTGTGCCACCAGCTTTGGATCCTCTGTCTCCTAGTCTCTGCCCCTCCCCCACTATCTCTCTAACAAATAAACATTTAAAAAACAAAAAATAAATGAAGTTAATCCAGAATTACAGAACAAAGAGAAGGAGAAGTAGATATTGGAGAGGAAGAGTCCAAAGTAGAAAATGATAAGTCAGAGGTCAACACACAGAAGGGGCAACAAGAGAGACTGAAAATCGCACTGGTGGGAAAGCTTCTTGCCAGATGAAACCCTGGGAGCACTGAAAAAGAGAGAGGTCCTCCTAATGAAACAGCTAGCTTTTTTTTCTTTTGAAAGCCAGATGTCTAATACACAAGGGAAGAGCACAGGGCCAACAGGCTGAAGAGGGGAGGTTGAGAAGCAGCAGGGTCTCTGTGTCAAGTCACTTAATTGTTTCAGCTTTTTTCTTTTTGGAGGGAGGGAGGGAGGGAGGGAGGGAGGGAGAGAGAGGGACAGAGAGGCAGAGAGAGAATCCCAAGCAGGCTCCATGCTGTCAGCACAGAGTCCAATGTGAACCTCAATCTCATGAACTGTGAGATCACAACCTGAGCCGACACCAAGAGTCCGTTGCTCACCTGACTGAGCCACCCAGGCGCCCCTGTTTCAACTCTTGCAGTATCTACACAGTGGCCATAAAGTCTGGAAACAATGTAATATTATTTTATCATGCATTAGAATGTGATGTCTATACTTCATTTGTTACGGACTTGCCTACACTTACGGATATGGTGACCACCCTCTACGTGAGCAGTAGGAACATCTACCCACGAGGTAGCATGAGAGGCAAATGAGACCCTGTGCACCAAAATGCTCCATAACCCACAACGGGGCTATAAAATGCTACATGATGCATTCTTTTTACTAAGCACAGCATATCAACATCACTACCATTAGGATTTTTCTCCATCTTCAACCCTTTGCAGAGAAAGACAGTACGTGCAAACGGGTACATGAAAAGCCCACAAAAGGAAAAACCCATCCTTAAATGATTGAGAATTGAACTGCATTGGGCAACAGTTTCTCTCATTGGGTGGCAGCTTAAATAAACACTAAATCCTGCCTTTCTCCACAGCGGACTTTTGACCATGACAGTGGAGCTATGCGATTTACTAAAACGTTCAAGTTTTAAAAGTTAAAAGTAACTGACAGGCCAATTCCTTGCTTCAGTTCCCAGGGTTACCAGGGTTTCATATTCCTATCAAGTTACACCACATCAGATGACCTGCTATTATTCGAGGCACAGCGTCGAGAGTGCCAAACACGGGGACGTGGGGAGAGTCCTTTCTCATGATCCCTTCCGACCTCTCCTCCCCGTGATTGGTCCAGGGTGTCCTGACCCTGGGAAGTCGGAGGCCAGCCCGCTTCCCTCCTTGCAGGCATCTGCATGGCCCTCCCTCCCCACCTTAACAACACCCAAGCCAGTGGCCACAGAAAAAGAAAATGCAGGCCTGTGACTGCAGAGGGCTGGAACTTCCCTCCAACGTACACCCCACAAGGGCGGGGCATTTTGTCTTGCTCCCTTAGGAGTCCCGAGTGCCGAAAGTAGTACCTGGCCCAAGGAAGGCGGCCAGTACGTACATGTTGACAGAGTAAAGGACTGACTCATCCAGAGCCAGTGGAGCTGTACTTCTCAAGCTCTGGGCGGCCTGACCTGGGACAGACCCTAGACTCCGTCCTGGTCAAACTAAGACCTGCGGTCCCAAGTGGGGATGTGACCGTGGCTGCCGAGCTGTGTGCGGGACGTGAGCTTATCATGCCAGTGGCTCTAAACAAGAGAATGGAAAAATGCCACCATGGGGGGCAAGATGGTCTCTGTAGCACAGCCGTGTGATGCAAACACACAAACACAGAAAAGGGTCATTCCTTTCCTTTAATAGACAAAACTCGGATCCCTACATCCTTGCAAAAATACAACAAACACTTCTCCCAGGACTGCTCTCAGGGAATATCTTTCCGTCTCTGGACAATAAGCCCTCCGGGTCCCTTTTTTTTTTTTTTTTAATTTTTTTTTCAACTTTTTTTTTTTTTTTGGGATAGAGAGAGACAGAGCATGAACGGGGGAGGGGCAGAGAGAGAGGGAGACACAGAATCGGAAACAGGCTCCAGGCTCCGAGCCATCAGCCCAGAGCCTGACGCGGGGCTCGAACTCACGGACCGCGAGATCGTGACCTGGCTGAAGTCGGACGCTCAACCGACTGCGCCATCCAGGCGCCCCGCTCCGGGTCCCTTTTGAGGGATAGCTGTGCTGGTGTGTTTAGCCCTGTTGGATTCTAAGTTGGATCCTAAGTTGGATTCTAAAGTGTTTACAAGGCAATGCTTCCTAAGTTGAAAAACCACCACCACCAAAAAAAAAAAAAAAAAAAAAAAAAAAGGCTCATCAAGATTAAGTATTTGAATGTATGGTTTGAAAAAACAAAAATACAGTCGACACCTACAAGAGGCTTTAAAAACATGAGAAAAGGAGGGGCACCTGGGTGGGTCAGTCAGTTGAGCTTCTGACTTCAGCCCAGGTCATGATCTCGTGGTTTGTGGGTTCGAGCCCCACATTGGGCTCCCTGCTGTCAGCCTGTCAGCACAGAGCCTGCTTCAGATCCTCTGTCCCCTTCTCTCTGCCCCTCCCCCACTTGTGCTCTGGCCAAAATAAAAAAAAAAAAAAGAACAACATGTGAAAAAGGGTAAGAAATGCCTATGGCTCCCACCTTCCTGCTCCTCAAAAATATCACGTAACTTCTGACTTAACCAAATAATCCTTACCTCAACAATGTCATTTCCTAGGCAGTTTTATTTATAAGACTAAAACTGAGTCCAATCCATGAGGTACTTCCGGCTTTGGCTCCCAGATGATGACAACAATGGATGGTCTAAAGTCAGAAAGACAGAACTGAGCTGGGAAACAGTCAAGTGTGACAGATTGGTGGTATGCACTCATTTGTGTTTTTCATTTGGTTCTGATTTACTAATTAACAAATGGAGCAAGAAAAACATATTTGGGTTGAGTTGGAAGCTTTCACAGCTCATCTCCACTTCCTGGAGCCCTCAGTGAAATACTCATCTTGGATTTGTTGCCCTGTGATAATTTCCATGTCTAACATGGCCTTGTCATTTCACTGCAGGATTGAGTTTGGGAAAAACCAGGCTGGAGAAGAAAGTTCTTATCCAAGCATATATCTGAGGGAAGGAAGGAGGGAGGGAGGCAAAGGAACAACAAAGCAACCAGCCAAAGGTTTCTCAGTTACTCGCGCTCCCCTTCTAATTCAAAACATTATACTTTATTATTGGTGCAGCACCAGAGAGCACATTCTTTGCTCCGGTGATTCACTTCATTTTCCTGAGAACACAATGGAGAGAGTATCTCAGGGTAGAGTTACTGATTTGCCTCCAGATTAAGTCCAAGCTAAACTGCTCACTTCACGTTTTGTTTTCCCTGAAGCACAGCAGGTCCACATGGCGGGTGAGTCCTCGTAGCGGGTGGCTCCTGATGCCGAGTCACAAGATCTCAATTCTTTCAGGAGCTCAAATCACAGATTGATGAGACCAGCAAACAGGCCTGGCAAAAAAAAAAAATGGGCTTGGGAAAGAACTGAGGAGGGCCATAAAGATGATAGAAAATCTCCAAGGACACTTGCCCTTGGTTTTCGGATTGACACAGGGCTGTGATGTGTTTGGGCCAATATTCCAGCCTCACTAGTGTGGACTGAAATGATCAAGAGTCATGGTTCATAGGACAAAAAAAAAAAAAAAAAAAAAAAGATGAGAGGAAATGAGTGGATGGGGGTTGACTGGGGGTCCCAAAGAACAGCTCACATAAGTCAGGGAGCATGTGTCCACAAAAGGAATCGACCATGCAGCCGTGGAAAGACAAGTGTCATCCCACTCCACTCAATGGGCGAGTGCCTGAATCCATTACACTCTCGACTCGGGTGGCTAAGGGTGCGATACTATGTCGTGCTGTTATCTCGTGCGGTACTTATCTCATGCAGGCTCTTGCTAACCTATTCTCTTCCTACCTGGTCTTGGCACTAACCAGACAAACCAAGTTAAGAAGACAGTGGGAAGAAGAAAAAGGGCCATTACTCAAACGATCTCTGCTCAGTAGTGCCTCTCCCATGAAACCTTCCGCCAAAAGCAATTAGTAATCAGTGCAACTGATGGTCTGAATTCTCTTCTTTCTCTTTTCACAGCTTTCGGATGCCCAGAGGTTGGCAGTAAGGAGCTGAGTGCAAAATAAACCGCGAATGAAATCAGGAGCCCTCAGGTAATTCAAACCCAGGCTGACAAAAGGCATTTCCATAGGCCCCTCCGGGTGTGGGATCATGCCAGCCCTCTGCACTTACTGGGAGATAAATACACCATAGAGGAGAGTAAGAATGAGAGAAAGTGAATGGGAAGCCACCGACAGAAAGTATTTGACTTGGCTAGAAGTCACTTCTTGAATAACAAAAAGGAAGCTGCTGCCTTATAGTCCTTAGGAATCAAGAAGGGCATCTACCCAGTGGGCCTTAGAGAGAGAATGACGTCTAACAGCACAGCCACTGTCAATGTGCCTCAAGCCTCCCTGAGTAGTCTGGAAGGATCCACAGCCCCTGTGATATGGCCTCAACTCACAGGACACCCCAAGCCCCCTCCGTCTTTGGGATCCTCCTCAGCCCTCCTCCTGGCTAGAGTGTGACCAGCCAGTACCCCTGTGGCACGGGGTGACAAATAAGAACGGGGGACAATCCACCTTTTCTGTAGCCCTTCTCAACCAAAATGCCAACAGGAAAGAATAAGATGATGGGGGAATGCTCCCCAACAGGCTGCCACTGGTCTATAGTAGATGGAGTCTTTGAGAGCCACATGGTTGAAGAAGCATTGCGTACTTCAAATTAAACCTTGGGGAAACACTTTGTGCCTTAAAACCACTACGATTCTAAAAATTACCAGATATGAGCAGATTTTATCATGGCCTGACAAAGTCCAGTCCACAGCAAAAGAAGACCCTAGAAGGTGAACATGGGTTGAAGTCTGCACGTTTTCAACGGTGCAGCAAGCGTGTGGATCCCCAGGGCAGATGCCTGGGATCCAGCTGTGAGATTCTCCGGCACCTTCCCAGCTCCAGGGGGGAGGATCTAATGGCATCATCCAGACCAGCTCTTCGATTTCCCACTTGTTCCCATGTCAGTTCCTCACTGGCAAAGTACTGGAAACACCAACACTAATCCCACCTGAAAGTGAGGTGTGGCTCTAATTACCAATATTGGAAAGAGAATTGAAATATGCATGTTTCAGAAAAAAAGCCAACATGCTTCACCTTCAAAAATCACTAAATTCAATACATACTTCCTGAACATCTATGATCTACAAGGCATGTATGGATAAGCCTTTGGGATTTTCAGATCATCCTCTATATAGTTCATATCTGCACATGAAATCACTGTAAAGTTGTTAGCCAGAGGTGCCTGGCGGCTCGGTTGGTTAAGCAACTGACTTCGGCTCAGGTCATGATCTCGCGGTCCTTGGGTTCGAACCCCGTGCCAGGTTTTGTGCTGACAGCTCAGAGCCTAGAGCCTGCTTCAGATTCTGTGTCTCCCTCTCTCTTGCCCCTCCCCTGCTCACGTTGTGTTTGTCTCTCTTGCTCTCAAAAATAAATAAACATTAAAAAAAAATTTTTTTAAGGGTTGTTAGCAGGCTTTTGAAGATACTACGGATACACTAAATGGTATATTACTATTTAACTGGATATTCGGTTAAGCTCACCCTCCTCCACCATGACCTTAAACAAAATTAAACGATTACACAACAATAACTTGCTGTCCTCCCTCTACTATGTACCAATCAGGAAGGGTCAATAAATGTCTGTGGTCAAAAGTGGGTTTGAAAGAGGGAGAGAGGTCGCAGCTGCATCCATTCTTAGAAGGCTCACAATGGCCACAGGGAGAAGGGGCCAAGCCGGACAGAGAGCCCTGCTACTCACTGACCCTTGCTCAGAGAGTTCTGGAAAAGACACAGGGACATCCATGTCAATCAGGAGGTCTGGACCTGCCTTCAGGTGACAACAACATTATATCACTTCTTGAATTCTTCCTCCGAGCTTAAAGCCCCACTTGGCTCCTCTCTGTCTCACACCTGACTCTAAGACACTGGAACAGCCTACCTGTACTATCTTCAAAATCTATCAGATTCCAATCAGCTCACCATCTCCCCAACCACCATCTGTTACCTAAATTATTGTGGCAGTCACCTGACTCTACTTTCTGACTCTACTTCCCCTACAGCCTATTGTCTACACAGCAGCCACAGTGATTCCTTCGGAATATAGATCAGACGCATCCCCAGCACCTAAGTCTCTAAAGTACCCTCCTGTCTCAGAGCAAAAACCTCTTCAGAATAGAATTCAAAATCCTCAGGGTGATGCACCAAGCCCTGATTTAGTCTCTGACTTGGTCTCTGACCTCATTTTGTACCACTGAAGAAGTTTCTCAATAGGGCAATATCATGAACACACCAAGCACATTCCTGCCACAGGACCTTTGCACCTGATACATCCTCAGCAAGAATGCTGTGATTCTGATGGCCATGCAGCTCACTCTCTCACTTCTCATTATCTTTCTGCTTACATGCCATCTCCTTGGACAGGCCATCTTCCCTGACCACCAGTAACAGCACATCTAGTTACTCTCTCTCCCCTTAAAAAGCCTGTTTTGTTGACCTCCTCCACTGCATTTGTCACCAATCTGGTATTATACTGAATTTATTTAAAATGCATGTTCCATGAATGCAAGAACTTTGTGTTGGGCATTTTTATATCCTGAACACCTAGAACTCTGCACAGTACATGGGTGATGGTCAGTAATTCTTTCAAGTGAATGAATAACGGTTTGATTTTATTTCCTCCATTGGCTAAAGAAAGATGATAATTCATCTGCCTCTTGAAGTTCAATGCTTCAGTGAGACAAATATGTGGAAGCATTTTGGAAAGAGTAAACTACAGTACTCTAAGTGGAAGGTACCATTCACTTCTTTTTGCCCACTTGCCTTGGAACAAAGCAGAGTCAATAATAACTCCAGCAGCTCCACTTTCCATAACCGAGATGCAAGGTGCGTAGATGTGCAAGAAAACCCAGCTGACAACACATCGTGGTCACTGCAATCCCTCGCATTAAAACTTTTTCCGTGGAGAAAAGAAGATCAGGGTGAACGTCGGATAGAAAAATGTAAGGTACTGATGGTCACAGAGAAGGTCAAGCAGGCCTGCTGCCATCTGCAAATTCCACACTGGGGAACTTTACGGTGAACCGACGCCAGAGAAAAAAGAGGGGGCACATTCACTGGAGCAAGTACGCTAGCCCTGATCCTGCTGCAGGGCTGAGGGCCCGCTGTGGTTTCCAGAACTCAGTGGCATGGAGGAGCTAGTTGCTATGGCTTAAGATTCCAGCACATCAAAAGCCTTCTGAATGCTGGCACGGCTGACTTCTGTAACTCGGGCTTTTGAAAGCCACACCACTCTTTCGGTAATCTGTCCTATTTTGCTTCATTTTGTACCGCTGCTCCCAGAGGAGTGCTAGCAATTAGGAGGGAGAGGTAAAAGGGTGGCGGGGGGGTGGGGTGGGGGTGGGGGTGGGGTGGGGGGGAGAGCACAGTAAGAGGAGGGAGGGGGCAGATGGGGGACCTCACAACTGGGCTGAGGCCGGAGGGACGGGAGGACAGTGTTTCCACAGTCACTCCCAGGATGAAAATAAAAGCCCCAGAAATAAGTCCACGGAGCAGTGATGGGGTGGAGTTGAGGCAGCGAGAACAGGGCTCCAGGTGTTAGGAAGTGATGTGGTGAGAAGGAAAGCTTCAGGAACCTGACCAAACACCCCAAAGAGGACAGAGGAAAGAAAGCACCACTGGTCCCTGCAGCCTGCCTCCCTTGCCAAATGCCATAGTCCCCTGAAAAAGTCCTTCCCGGGGGGGCCTGGCCAGCTCTGTCAGGACTGCATGCGACTCTTGATCTTGGGGTCATGAGTTCGAGCCCCACGTTGGGTGCAGAGATTACTAAAACTAAATAGACTTTTTTCTTTAAAAAGCCACTGTCTGCTGAGCTAGTGACATTGAAAAAAAAAATTCCTTGGGGCACCTGGGTGTCTCAGTCAGTTATGCATCTGACTCTTGGTGACGGCTCAGGTCATGATCTCACAGTTGGTGAGTTCGAGCCTCATGTTGGGCTCTGTGCTGTGGAAAGCACATTTAAAAAATTCCTTTCCACAGTCGGGGATGACCTTCAGTCAGTCCTTGGTTGCACAGGGAGGAGGACGGGTAGAAAGGTGAAATTCACAACCATAGGCTCTATGTTAGGTTACATCTCATTCCCAGTGACTTTCCCCAAACAGCCAGTCCTTTCACAGATCCCCTTTTTCTTTTTTAGAGAGAGAAAGAGAGAGAGATAGAATTTCAAGTAGGCTCCACGCCAATGCGGGCTCTATCCCACGACCCTGGGATCATGACTTCAGTCAAAATCAAGAGTCAGATGCTCAACCTACTGAGCCACCCAGGCGCCCCCATAGATCCCTTTTTTGTGCACCTAGGGTCGAATATTCCTGGAAAGGAGGGAATGTTTTGTTTAAATAAGAATACATTGAAAACAGATTGTGGGCCAAATCGTCTGCCAAGTGGGGTAGATGCGTCACCTTACCCACTCTTCCTGATGCCCGCATGCAGCAGTCACTGTTACCACACACACAGCACATCTGGGGAAGCAGACTCTCAAAGACAGAAGAAACCTGCTCAAGGTCACGTGACTGATAAGGACACAACTGGGACCTGACTCCAAACCCAAGCAGTCTCATCACACCATGGTGCCCAAGGTAGTTACAGGAGAGATTCTGGGGACACAGATGGCACCAGAGGTGACCCAGGTTCTGCAGTCTTGATGGACACAACGCAAGAGCCCTAGAGTTCTCCCACTCAGACCAGGAGAAGCCAGCCCTCAGGTGGGGACAGGAGAGTCTGACCCCAGGATCCCAAACCTCACAGCCAGACCTGGATGGAAGAGTGAGGCAGAGAGTGACAAGAAGCCTGGGAATCCTATTCAGCTCAAGCATGTTGACGATTCCCCAGAATAAAGGAACACAAGGGGAAATAACCCACAATAGGCAGAATTACATCCAATGGGCCAAAGGCTCTTGGGGAAATGTAAAAGATGAAGGAATCATTTAATGACTAGCGAATGTGCCTTCCCCCATCCAACAAGCTCATCTGCCTCAGGGAATGAGCTGACAGGTCAGGTGCTGGCTCTGTCCTCAACCTGACTCCCTTAGGGAACATACACACTATATATGCTTTCAGTGCCTGGGTCACAAAGCAACCACAGGGCTAGAAGAGCTCCCAGATACAACCTTTTTTGGGTGGAGAAAGAAGAAGGACCACAGGAAGCAAAAAAGGGCATTCAGTCATCAGCAAGTCTTGAGACCCAAAGAGCTTCTGAGCTTCTCAACCTGTCACAAACCCCCCCGGGTCTGATGTCATCGGCTACAGGTAAGAGCTTGTAAATGCCGCAAAACCCAAAGCAACCTTAGTAACAAAAAAGGACAAACCTGTATTGTGTATCTGGAACTTGCTAAGAAAGTAGATCTCTTTTTTCTTTTAATTTTTAGAAATATTTTTTAACGTTTATTTATTTTTGAGAGAGAGAGAGAGCAGAGCACAAGCAGGGGAGGGGCAGAGAGAGAGAGGGAGACACAGAATCGGAAGCAAGCTCCAGGCTCTGAGCTGTCGGCACAGAGCCCTAAGTGGGGCTCGAACCCACAAACCATGAAATCATGACCTGAGCTGAAGTTGGACGCTCAACGAATGGAGCCACCCAGGTGCCCCAAAAGTGGACCTTAAAAGTTCTCATCACAAGCGGGGCGCCTGGGTGGCTCCATAAGTTAAGCATCCAACTTCGGCTCAGGTCATGATCTCGCAGTTCGTGGGTTTCAGCCCGGCATCGGGTTCTGTGCTGACAGCCTCAAGCCTGCTTGGGATTCTCTCTCTCTCTCACTCTCTCTCTCTGCCCCTCCCCTACTGTCTCTCTCTCAAAATAAATAAATTCATAAAAAGAACAAACCTTTAAAAAGCGTCTATTTATAAAACACTATATGGAGTGACACCGTTTGTATGCACATACATATATTAAAATGTACACACATACACCCACTTTTCCAAAGACTGAATGGGTGTATACAACAAACTAGTCAGCTGGGATGACAGGATTATGGATAATTTCTATTTCCTTAGTTTTGGTTATCTCTATTTTATGATATTTTATCGTTCCCAATATATTTTATTTCTAATAAAAATACATTTTTTAAAACAAAAACATTAAGTGGACCACAAATGCACCCAATTGCACCAAACTTTCACTTTATTTCTCAAAGCTAAATACTCTCAGATGACTAGAAACATAGTTGGAATGCCTCTTTCCCATCTGATAAAAAGATTACTCACCGTAGTCCAATTTATGTTAACTCTGCCACCAAAAAAAAGAAAGAAAGAAAGAAAATGTAGCTTCTGCTTCTTGGTGAAAATCACAGTATTACCTCAACTCCAGCTGGATGATGGAAAAACAACATTTAGGATTGAAAGGCCATCTTCATTTACATGCTGAGTTTTGGAGGAATATTGTAAGTGAAAAAAAAATTAAATACAACTAAAAATGATTTTCAGAACAGATTCTGAGTTCCCACAATTGGCCTCATTTTGGTCTGGGAACACTGCTGAGGCCTGTCAACAGGGCCCTGGGGCCTGCGTGCCACCCCCGGTCCTTGCTTTCCTTCCTCTCACCCTACTTTCCCTTTTTCACTCTCCTATTTGTCAAATTCAAGTTTAAACAACCGCTGGACCTCCAGATCTGACAGTCAACATACTCTTGTCAGGCCTACCATGGCTAAAGCATTAGCCCATAAACTGACCCGGATGAACTCCCAGCCAGTGAACTGTGAACAATGAGACAGTGAAATAGGGATGCAGTCATACCAGGTTTGCGTTTCCTCTGGATCATTCTCACCAGCTGGACCTTAAGCATGATGAATAAGGTGTATAGTGACCACCCACGTCGGTACGCCCAACACTGAGGGATTTCCCAGAACGCAGCCTTTTAGTGCTAAAACCAGGATGGTCCCAGGCAAACTAGGGTGAGCTGGTCACCTAAGGCCTTAGGCTATCAACTTCAGTAAAATCTCAGGATCCAGAAGATGTCCGGATTGGAGAGCACATGTGGACACAAGCGCAGGCATGCACACACGCAGACTCACACACAGAATCTCTCTCACACACACACACACACACACACACACACACACACCTACATGGGTACCTGCTCACACCTGGTCGCTTTCTTTCCCTGATTTTCTTTTCCAGCCAATTCTTACAATTCACCTTGTCATCACGAGTGAGCTTTCTCCCTCTGAGTACTCATGTGCTCACAACTTGCCCTGGCTGGACAGGGGATATCCCTCTCTGAAACATGAAAGGAGCATCTTGCCAATTTCGTGTGTTTCTGTTTTTACACAATGCAATCATCAGCTCGTTAAAGGCTCTCCTTTCCCCCAGAGAGGGATGGCCTTTTCCTGTTTTGATATTATCAACATGTCGACAAATGACCTCTGCCCCAGGTTGTAGGACCTCTGACCTGGCAGTCCTATGTGACATGGTCCCAAAGACCATGAGGAGCTGTATCCCCTGCTCACTTAGCAAACAAAGGGCATGGAGCCGGGCTCCAGAAGCCCAAGCCCAGAATGGGGCTTCCTCATTCGAGAAGAGTCAGTACTCTTGGCTCTGTGACCTTGACCAAGCCAGCTACAAGCTTTGCCCTTTGGCGGCTGCTATGTGATTAGTGTTTGATTGCAGACAGTGCTTGCCTACGGAAAAAGGAAATCTTTGAAAGCACCACACCACAATAAAGCCCTCGCTCCCGTTGTGTATGTTGACAAAACGCAAGTTATACAAAGATGTTGGTTATTGCCTATAGCTGCTAGCAAGTTTGGGGGGGAAAAAACTCCCCAAATCAGAGTTAGAAGTGCTGAAATATCCCACAAGGGGCGGTAATAAGTTAAATAATATGATTCAACAAGGACTATTCAAAATCCCAGAATCTCTTATTTTTTTCCCCAAATCCCCTTCAGCAGAATAGAAATTGTCCCAAAAGTATAAAACAAATACAACATTGCCACTCTTGTCCTACAAAAAAGAGAAATGCTTAGCAATGTTTTTATACCTCTATGGCAGTGAGATTAGGAAATCTGGGAAGCTGACCTAGCTCTAACTTGTTCCTATTTGCCTATTTTTGATCTACTGCAATTCTCTGTGTCTTGTAAATTCTGAGAAAAATCAGCAGAACCAAACAGTCTAAGCCATGGATTTAGTCCGTTTTATGCTTTTTAAAAATTTTTTGAGGAAACAGTCCAATTACAAATGTGCTAAAAAAACAATGTGCGGGCATGGAGACATGAGCTAAATTTACTCACCTGTTGGATCCCTAACGTGATTACCCATAACAGATGGGGACCAGCTGGCTGAGAAACGTCAGGCAAAGGGCCTGACACTCAGGACTTCCACTTCCTCACTTTGCTACATGAGGTGGCTGTCCAGGATGATTCCCAAAGCCCCTTCATTCCAACGCTACGTTTCTATCATTACAGGAGGTGTCTGGGATCATCTAGTATTCCACATGAGATTCAGCTAATCCTCAGCTGATGGGAACTTGATAAAAACTTTAAGTAAAACTTCTAAAAGCACATTTAATTCAGCTTTAAAACATGAGACAGCTTTCTGCTTTGCTAAAACATACAATGATTGAAGCTCATACAGAATACCCACATTAGCATTCACTAAGAAAGGTAAGACAGAAACAAGGTCATTTGGTTGAAAGAACCCCGAAGATCACAAGACCAGAGCATATGCTTTGCTCCCTCACCAAAATGAAAAAATGCAAGAATCAAATGAGCTCACTGACACATGAAAAACCACCTTGCAAGTGGTAAAGTTCAAAGACCAGACTTTTTTTTTTTTTTTTAATTTGACAGAATACTTGGTTGGCCAAGGACCTGCCTAAAAGTTGGTTTCGTCAAGTGAAAATGATGCTGGGGATGTGAGGGACCCAAGGCTTGCTTTTGTTTTTGAGTTTATTCGTCTCTTTACTCTAAGTATGGCTCCAGAATGCTAGACCTGCCTGGTGAACTGAAGGATCTGATCTTAGTAACTGAAGCATTACCATCACAAAAAGACCAATCAGCTAATAACCGGTGTCAGGCACAGTAGAGCAATAATTTCTTGCTTCTATAGCATTCTGTAGTATTTTCCCTTAATGTCATGGTGGATTTTCTTTTTTTAACCTAATATATAACCTCCCTAAGGAAACCTGACATTAACAGAAAAAAGTAAAACCAGAATCCACCACAACCAAAACAAACTACATACTCTGATGTGCTAATGTGCTCTAATCAAGTTGAACTAGTCCTCAGTTTAATTAGTCAGTCTCAAATAAGGGTCAGCAAGGACAGAAAATGTAATTATGGATAAGACTTTGAGAGACATTCTACTGGGAGGGATTCTTTCAAATATTGTTTCGGGGCGCTTGGGTGGCTCAGTTGGTTGGGTGGCCAACTTCGGCTCAGGTCATGATCTCACAGTCCGTGAGTTCGAGCCCCGTGTCGGGCTCTGTGCTGACAGCTCGGAGCCTGGAGCCTGTTTCAGATTCTGTGTCTCCCTCTCTCTGAACCCTCCCCCGTTCATGCTCTGTCTCTCTCTGTCTCAAAAATAAATAAACGTTAAAAAAAAATTAAAAAAAAAAATATTGTTTCAACGTCACCTCCCCCTCCAGAGTTACCATGGTGAAATATATTGACGTTTTCCTAATTATGAATTTTACTTTAGGTCAGAAACCAAAACTGTATCTGCAAAAAAATGCATAGGTTTTGTGGTCAGATTTATGTTTAAATCCAGCTCTCTCACCTAGCAATTCATGTGACCTTTGAGAGCTATTTGACCTCTGAGCCACTTGCTTACTTTTAAAATGGGGAGAGCATCATTCTGTGACTTGAGAGGATGAAAAGGGCCCAGGCATTACCTAAATGTCAATGCCAAGGTCTGTACCCACCTCCTCTAATTTGTCTCTTTTCCCACCATTCCCTCTTCCTTTTCTAAAAGATTCATCAGGAAAACATACACACAAGTCTCTCTAGCAGTTTTCCGTCTTACAAATGGATGGCTTCGCAACCCAGCGGGTAGGACTTCCTTAAGGCCTCACTGTTGGAAATGTCCTAACATAGAAGCACAACCCCACCCCAAAGCGTCACAAAGTCAGCCTGTAACCATTTTGCAAGCAAGCACAGCTTAAACCATATTAATACAGAAATGATTAGTAAAATTCGCCTGCCAACCATTTGGTTTCCAGCCAGAACTACTATTTCTATGCTATGTTCTATTTCCTCTTGTTCTATTTTTGGATAAATAAGTTGTATTAGGAAGTCAAGCAACTGGAAACAAAGGAAAATGTTAATACTAAGCATATCTTTGCTGTTAAATGCTTATTATTGTAGTCGGAATGAACCAAGCCATTTTCCTCCATTCTGAAAGACCTTATTGTAGTGTGTATTCTCTATTTTTAAAAATTTAGTATTAATTTGATTCAATTTATAATTCTATGATCATTTTAACCTTTAAAATGTTTCATTCTAAATGTAATTTCAACCAAGACTATAGCATTATTATTGCCACCATTAATTCTTAGCAAAATAATAAGTGCTATTATTTATTGAACCCTTATTATGTACCAAGCAGTGCTAGGTCTACAAACATCTAGTCTGGTTTTTGCAACTCTCAATATTAACTTACTGATGAGAAATTTGCCCTAATTCCTAAAGCTTATCAGTGTCAGAGCCAGGATTCCAGACCAGATTTTTTTTTTTTTTTTTTGAGAGAGTGAGCAAGCATGTGGGAGGACCAGAGAGAGAGAATCCCAAGCAGAATTCTCACTGTTAGTGCAGAGCCTGACGCAACTTTGAGATCATGACCTGAGCTGGAATCAAGAGTTGGATGCTTAACCGACTGAGCCACCCGGGTGCTCTCCAGTCCAGATATTTTTATTGCAAAGTCTGTGCTCTTAACCACACTGCTATCCTGTGTTCATAGAGGTAGGCGCCACACATCCAAAATTATTTCCACATTCATCAGTTCATCAATGTTTTGTTCCCACAGCACTTGGTGGAGGTCTGAAATGCAAGTCTTCCAGGAAGCACTTTGAGTAAAGGCTCTAATTGCTCGGTGAGGCTGATCCCTTGATTATATCCTAGGAGTTCTTATGTTTACCAGGAGAGAAGGGACCCCAGAAAGGGGAGAACAGTCTTACAATTGGTGACTTGGGAGCCTGGCATCACATAATTTGAATGGTAAAAAAAAAAATAAAACAAAACATGAAATGAGCTCATTTTATACCTCAAACAGGTTAACAAAGGCACATTAGTTACCACCAAATGAGATAACTAAGGCACTAAGAGATCAAGATATTTGCCTTAGAGACAACAGACTTTCAGACTACATTTCTCCTCCTGATGGTCTGAACAAAGAAACAGATACAAAGAGAGAAAGACAAGATGGAGAGACTCCCTATGTTTGCTAGTGAAAGATTCAGGGGTGGTGTAAAAGAATTAAGAGGATGTGTGCACTTTATGCAAAAGAATTAAAAATTCCTGAAATAAAATGAAAGAACAACAGAAGCTGGTGAACAAAAGAAAGACAGAAATGGGGAATATGATAAGTACCATCTTAAGGATCAAGAAAAGTCCAGAGTTTTTGGCATGGGCTATGGTAGGCAAATCCTAAAATGGATCCTTGACACTATCTGCCCTAAGCCCTAGGACTGTAAAATGATGAGATACCATGCCCTGATTATGTCATATGACCTGGCAAGATGTAATTAAGGTTACTAACCAGTTGACTTTGAGTTAATCAAGGGGAGATTATCAGTGAGAGCCTCATGTAATCCTAGAAGCCCTTTAAAAGCAGTTTTCTCCAGGGGTGCCTGGGTGGCTCAGTTGGTTAGGCATCCAACTGCGGCTCAGGTCATGATCTCACAGTACGTGAGTTCAAACCCCATGTCAGGCTCTGCAATGACAGCTCAGAGCCTGGAGCCTGCTTCAGATTCTGTGTCTCCCTCTCTCTCTGCCCCTCCCCTGCTCCCACTCTGTCTCTCAAAAAAAATTTAAAAAAAATTTTAAAAAGCAGCCTTCTTCAGCTGGTGGCAGAAGTGGAAATCAGAGATTCCAGGCATGATGTGCCACCATGGGCCCTGAAGATGGAGAGGACCACCTGTTGAGGAATGGGGATGGCTTCTAGAATCTCAGGGCAGCCCTGGCTGGAAGCCAGCAAGAAAATGGGGACCTCAGTCCTACAACCACAAGGAAATGAATTCTTTCAAAACTGTGTATAAACTTCAAGGTAGATACTTCTCCAGCTTTCAGGTAAGAGGCCAGCTTGGCCAGTATCTGGATTTCAGCCTTGTGAGGCCCCAAGAGGAGTACCCAGCCATGCCCCCCAGATTTCTGATCTATACAACAGTGAGCTAACAAATGGAGATTGTCTTGAGGCCCTAAGTTTGTGATAATTTGTTATGTAGCAGAAGAAAACTAATACACTGGCTGACTTAGATTCAAATCTTAGCTCTGTCATCAATTTCGTCAAGTAACTTAATTTCTGTGTGTCCCCATCTGTAAATAGAAATAATTACATGCAGCCCGGAAAGCTGGTGGGAGGACTTAAACAGCTGCGCTTGGCCTGGCACGTAGAAGCTGACACCTGTTACCTGTGAGGAAGAATCCGAATAGCTGGAGTCCCTCAAATTGGCCACCAGATGGTGCCACTAAACAAGAACAGCTGGGTTTTCACTCAAGCGCCCGCCCCCCCCCCCCCGAGAATGGGGGGGGGTAGTAACGGGAGGGGGGGAAGTGTCATCATACAGCTAGCTATTTACAAACACAACTTTTCACAACTCAGGTGTACAAAACCAAGAGAATTCCAGAGACAGACTGTAGAGGGATGCTATGGAATATCTGTACAAGCGTTAAAAAGCGTTTTATGTAAGGATTTACTTAAAACCTATGTCATTTCAGGTTTTTATAAAGTTTATTTTATTTATTTGGGGAGAGCGGGGAGGGGAAAAGAGAGAAGGAGAGAGACGATCCCAAGCAGTCTCCGCGAAATCAGCACAGAGCCTGATGCAGGGCTAAATCTCACCAACTGTGAAATCATGACCCCAGCCGAAATCAAGAGTTGGACGTTTAACCAACTGAGCCACCCAGGCGCCCCAAAACCTATGTCATTTTTTAAAGAGTATTTGAGGAAAAAAAATAAATAAACGTATTTGAGGTGGTTTACAAAATAAAGCCCTATATCAGGTTAAAAATTAATAAGTGAGTGGGACAGCTGGGTAGCCCAGTCAGTTGAGCATCCACCTCTTGATTTCAGCTCAGGTCATGATCTCACATTCGTGAGACTGAGCCCGTGTAGGGCTAGAGGCTGATAGGTGCTGAGAGTGCAGAGCCTTCTTGGGACTCTCTCTCCCCCTCCCTCTCTGCCCCTCCCCTCAAAAATAAACTTTAAAAAATTAATAAATAAGAAAACAGGGAAAGAGAAAAGAAAACCAGAGGTGTATAAACTATGTGACATTAAGATCTTTCCTCATGCTAAGGATGGTGTTCAACCTTCCCGGCAATCATTGAAAACAAGGAGACATGGCCAGGGACCCAATCCACTGAGAGCAGCTGCTCAGAAAAATGCACAGACCAGAGGTTGGGGGAGAGGGGGCGGTCCTCATATGGGTCCACAGAAGCAGGCCAGTTCACCATACTCTGAAAGGGTGCTCGAAAGTACACCACAGATATTCACAATTCTTTCTCGATCTCTTTTCGTGCCTTCTGCACATTTTAACATCAATTTCAGTATTTTACTTCATGATTTGCATGGGTTCCTTACACAAGAGTAGCTTTTTGTCAGATCTGATGTCTATCTAAAGGGCTAATACCACAAATGTATTGTTTATATTTTGACATAAGTGAGATTTTGAAAGTTTATCTTGTCTGTTCTGTAGGTATATATTTCCCGATACGTATGTGTAAGTAATATGTATAGAAGTACAAATACATTATACAATCTCATATTACTTTACAGCTGGAACAAGCATTTCTCCATCCAGAGACAAGTTAAATAGTCACCTTTATTTCCTTCCAGTTTAATTTTGTAATGGTTTAATTTTGGAGATCTCCCTGTCGCCCAAAGACTACTGAATTTCAAAACGTGTCTGAGGTTCAGGCTTGTGTTCGAAAGTACTGGAATGGGTAGTGTTCTTCAAGCAAATAAAAGGAAAATTTTTCTAAGACTGAAAGTTTCAAGTAGATCCTTGTTATCTGGAATGAATTCACTATCAGTCCTGAGAAGAAGCAAACAGATTCACCTCTTATTTCCTTTCCTTAACACCCTTCCATTTTCTCAATCCAATTATAACACAGTTCTATCAAAGTATAGAAGATGTACCCTTGATCTAACTCAACCCTAACCCAAAACAACCAAATCTATGTTGAATTTGGAATCTCAGTCCTGGCTTGCAACCCCCACCCTGTTTTCTCCATTTGAACACCTGCCTGTGTTGACATAAAGCTCTGAGCAGAGAGGCACCACCCTGTTCTCTTATAACCATCTCAGAGCAGGAATTTCATATCTATGGGCTTTTTTTCTTTTAGTTAAGGAACCTAATTTGAAGACAAAAACATGAAGTGTTTTCATCATCAGAGGCTTCTACCGCCCCAAAAGAAAATTCGGTGCTTCCATTACAGAAGTTACCTGGAGAGAGAGTTCTCACCACTGCCAGAGTTTAACTGGAAAAGTTGAGCCAAGGGAAAAGAGAACCCATTTGAAGAAAGGAGGGGATAGATGTTCGGGAGACAATGATGAGGCCTGGAATCAATTAGGTCAAATTATACCCTGTATTACATGCGCAAAATACCTCCTGTTACAGTCAAATGCAAGAGCAGAAAAGAATACTACCCTGAACTTAGACCCTATTCCTGAACGCGGAGTGCTTTATAAACAAAGTTTCCTTAATCAAGCTGTTTCGATTAGAGCGGGTCAGAAACTGCCAGCTGAGAAGGCTTTTCTCTAGGGCATATACATTGGCCCTAACAGGGGGCCCATCCCCATGGCAACTAGTTACCAGGCCAACGATTATCCCTACAAATCAGACCTTCCTCCCAAATATTCTTTTCCATCTCCTCCTCCACCATTGATTTCTTCCTCCCGTCATTTTACCCATCAAGCAAGTGTGTCTTACTCCACAACCCACCAGATACCCCGAGTCTTTGCCCCTGATGACCTCCAAGCCCCTCTGACTCTTGCTGCTGGGACTGGCCCCATTCACGCTTCCAGAAGAGCCAGGAACACTGAGCATGTTAGAGGGGATGTCCCGGGCTTCTGGGGACAGGATCCGCTGGGGTGAGGTGTAGATCTGTTCACTCAGAAATCATAGTTACAGTAACTGAGGCCTAAGAAGGTGTCAAGAGCCTGTGATACGGTGACAGGCGGGGGCCTTCTTGAGAAGACAGCACTCCTGTTTACATGCTGACCTTTGACCCCATTTAGCATGCGCACCTCATTTACTAAACAGGGCTCTAGTCCCGAATTGGGAGCTGTACGGAGGTAACAGCACACTTTCCAGGCCCTGGACCGTGGCATTTTCCAATCAAGGGAAAAGCAGCATCGGGGGGCCTCTGTCAGACTCCGGGGTTTCAAAGTATGGCTGTGGCTGGGTCAGAACTCCAGCACGAGTTGTGGGCTCCACACTGTTGCTGTCCCCATGGGAACACAGGGCAAGCACGCTTCATCTCAAACCCCCTGCCCCCAGGGCTTCAGAGCTGGCTTAGGTGACAGCAAAGCCTCTCTCCTACACCCTGAGAATTCCCTTTTCTGGAGAATGAATGTATTTTAACGCCTTATAAACACTTCTGGTAAAATACAAGCGCAACCATTACGTATAATCCCTCAGAAAACAATCTTAACGGATCCTCTGGTTAATTTTCACACTTCATAAGCTTCCACTTTGTAACATTCGAGGAAGAAAGATCTAAGACAAATACAAGACTGCGTGTGAGCTCCTCAGGGACAGGGACTTTTGATTTCTTCTATTAAGTCACGGAATCTGGCACAGGGGCTAGAGCCAAGTCAGAGCCTCAGCAAGAGTTTGGTGCTCATAAGGGTATCCACCCTGAGGGAAGCAACATGGCCCCTGTGCTTGGCTATTCCCCCAGCTGCCTCTGTAGTCTTGGGACAGCCACTAGGCTAAGCTCAGTGTGCTCATCTATAATTTAGGATACTGAGCTGGATGTTCTCGAACATCCCTTGGAGCTTTAAGATTCTTATGATGCAGGGCGCCTGGGTGGCTCAGTCGGTTAAGCATCCAACTTCAGCTCAGGTCATAATCTTGCAGTTTGTGAGTTCAAGCCCCCGAGTCCGGTTCTGTGCTGACAGCTCAGAGCCTGGAGCCTGGCTTTGGATTCTGTGTCTCCCTCTCTCTCTGTCCCTCAGCTGCTCACACTGTGTCTCCTCTCTCTCTCCAAAAAATAAATAAACGTTTAAAAAATATATTAAAAAAAATAAAAAGATTCTATGGTGCTATGTAGCTGTGCTCTTAAATTTTGAGGATCACACAACTTGAATGGAACCATTTTGCTATTTATGGATAAGGTGAACAACCTGGCATAGAGGAAATGTTTAATTCACATTCCTCGGTGAGCCAAATAAATGTGTTGTTTTTTTTTTTTCCTATCAGTACATACAATTAACCAAGAAAGTTAGACCCAACTTTGGGAATTTGTAGAGCAGGAAATGTAAACATATTTGTATACATATATTTTTAAATGGCTTAAATACCTTGGGCTAACAACATCTAGCTGTGTACATAATCAAGTGGCCAACAAATATATGACTAACTGATCTCACCGTGGAGGAGATTTTGGAGAGCTAATACAATATATTTTCATGATCAGATTCCATTTCCTTTGATTTTGCTGTCTTTGATAATGTTTTATTCCCTAGAAACTTCCTGAGCATTCAACCCAATTAGGCTAGTTTAGACACACAGTCTTTTTCTCAAGCTGAGTGTGGTATAAATTCAAACACAATCACACACTGTTCACCCATTGGGCTATAAACCCTAAAAAACAACAAATAGCATTTGCAGTAATAACTGTGTCAGTCTATCTTACAGAGTCTGAAGATTTCCACTGAATGGTGGCGGGTGGAATGTGGTCACTGGTCGGGAGTATCTCCTGGATTAAATGTTTTCTGGCATTTCTCAGAGGAGAGCAGTTAGTCTGCATTTAATTTTTAAACCACATTTCATCCCCTTCCGCCTCTACACAGCCACACACAGAAGAAAAAAAAAAAAAAAAAACAAGCCTGTTGCTCATGCTACGCATTCTTTTTCCAATTCTTCTGGGCCGTTCTTCCATTTCTGTTTAGAACAGCTAATCTTCCACAAACCTGGACTGAGTGCAAAGAGGCACATTTTGCACATCCCTAATCACACAAACATAAATAAGGTTTGGACACCATTAACCCCTTGAACAACAGCTTTTTCCTGACCCAGGAAATGTTCAGGAAACATATGATATCTCTTTCCCCGCTCATTCCAATGAGTTTAATACAGGTTGCCAAAACTACCAGAGAGTTCCATTTAAATAAATGCAAGCAAAAGTTTACAGGATCTAAGAATGAATGTTTAAGCCATAGCTTTTAAATCTGTATCAACACAGCCATTTTAAGCAGAGTATATTTCTGTGCTGTACATCCATTAGAACAAACAGGGCCCCTGCCGAAGCCTTTTATTTAAAAAAAAAAAAAAAAAAAAAAAAAAACTAGCTCTAGATTTTCTTTATGGCCACAAGTTCTCAGGAGTCTCAAGACCCAGGAGTGCTAATGCGAAGTGGATGCTTCTGATCACAGTAGGTGAATATGTGCCTGCCTTGCTCTTTCAAGGTAAATAAAATCTGACACGTTCAGTATCTTTTGGAAAGGAAGAGGGAAGCTGTTTCAGGAACCATCTACATCTTCTTTAGTCCTCCCATGTCCTAAGAATAAATGTGAAATTTAAAATTGATAATTCAGAACATGCAGTCTTGAAAAGTGAACTGGGGCCCAGAAATCCCAGGCAATTGGTTTTGATAAGACTGCAGTGTGCTCCGCCCACCACAGGGGGCACTGTGCCGTTTTTGGTCAATGAAGTGTGCATGGTTAGCAGGTCTATTTGCAAAAAGCTTCTCCATTCATCAGTGAACGTTCAGATTTTATAGAAGTTTGTCTTCTACCCACCAAAAGCACAAGCTGACTTTAATTATAACTGCAATTCTTTATATGTGTATTTATTTTCTTCCACTTTAACACTTAAAGACTTTAGGTTAGGGGCGCCTGGGTGACTCAGTTGGTTAAGGGCCTGATCTTGATCTCAGCTCAGGTCATCATCTCACAGTTCGTGAGACTGAGCCCCACGCTGGGCTCTGTGATGACAGCAGCACGGAGCCTGCTGGGGATTCTCTCTCTTTCTCCCTCTCTGTCTCTCTCTCTCTGTCTCTCTCTCTCTCTGCCCCTCCCCTGCTTGCTCACACGCTCCCTCTTGCTCTCAAAAACTTAAAAATCAAAAAAAAAATTGTTCTTCTAAAAGTGAAAAGCTCTCAAACCAAATATTGACATTGGTTTCCCCAGTCATAATGAAATATGTGCTTACTGATTCACATAGGTTACTGACACATAAAAGAACTAGGATCCTTCACAAGGATGAGGTGGAGTATGGCTGCATCCCATTGTTGTCTTCAAGATGCATTTGAAGTGTGATGGAAGACACAGTCTGCCCTTCCCAGGATGGTCTGAGTTGTCCTCTCTCCCTTATGACTGCCTCTCCCCAACTTCCTATACAGCAAAGGTTCCCAAACCTTGCACACATCAGAACTATCTGGAAGGTCAATTAAAACAAATTGCTGGGCCCACCCCTGGAACTTCTGACTTAGTAGGTCTGGGGTGCGGTCCAAAATGTGCACGCCTAACAATTCCCAGGAGAGGCTGATGCAGCTGATCTTTGGACCACACTTGGAGAACCACTTCTATATGTGTCAAAGGTGGGGATAGGGGACAGGAGATACCAGATTCCTGCAGGGTACTATTCTCTCCCCCAACTACAATCATAAGGAGAGCGTTATCTAAGAGGATGACCCAGTGTTTCCTACTTATAAGAGTGAATGGTTAACTGACAAACGGAAGCAAAATACGTTGGGATAGGATGTTTACAGAGCTGGTAACTAGTGACACAGAAGACAGATCATGGAATCCTCTTGTCAGGAAGTTAGGATTAGGGGTGACCCTTAATTCAATGGTCTGATTTAAAATGAAGATGGGGGGTGTTAACCAATCCATTCCTGTCCTATGACAGGTGAAGTATTTCCTTTCCTACCCACCCAGCTACCCTAGATTAACCCAGTCTCTTGAGAAAGCATGAAACTTTTATTCTAAGCTATATTTTTTCTTTTAAAAACTTAGTAATCCAAGCACAGTGTAAGAAGATGGACTCTTAAGCGGAAAATATTAATTTCGTTAGGATGTAAAGTCTTTAGAGTTGTCTAACCCGAAGAAAGAACAAGATAACTAAGGGAAAGACCACACTGAAAATTCTTTAGACTACTTTGATATATTCCCTTTATTTAAATCTTTCCTCCTTACTTGTCAGGACCAGAAGTATGTGTTCCTTAGAAGCAGAGAAAATATCAAGAGCCAATGAAATTCATTTGCACAACCACAAAAGCCACACATTTCCAAGTCAAAACTCTGGAGAGGGAAAGGAAAGAAGGTACAATTTACACATGAGAAAAGCCACATAAATTTTCACAGTGAGAATGTGAAGGATTATAGAGATATTTGGACAAAAGGAAATTAGCTGATTAGCTGTCCTAGAAATGGGTCATAGGGACTGTAACCTACAGACTGCCTATTCATGCTAAGAAGGGATCACTAGAATAGAAGTCGATTTCATCGACCTGGGCTGGATAACAACATACGTATCATTCTGATTTGAAGATCCGGGTCCCCCATGTGAGAAGGGGAGGGGGAGGTCATTGGGGTCCTGGAAATCCAGAGAACAGCACACGTCTCATGTTCCCTGGGTCCCTGAAGGCTGGCACCAAGTGGTTAACTTGATGTGTTGAACAGGCTTTGCAGAAAACGTGTTCGATGTTAATCTCCTAAAAAGCATCCAACCACATCGCTGACCCCACATCTCAGAACACAGCAATTCTTATGTGTGGAAGACTGCATTCTTTCCAAGTGGACACTTCACACTTCAGCAGTAATGAGACTAAATGTGACTGTAGTCATGTGTCATTCCAAATGGAGATAAACAGACTCAAATGTGCCTTCCATGGTGACCTCGCTTAGTGTGGGAAGCCTCACTGGGACATTTTTCACATTGTGGAGTAGTTAAGACTTTAATGGCCTTGTGACTTCTGTGCTAGAATATTTTATGATCTCTACTGACCCTCAAAAATGCTCTTTGTGGGGTTTTATTTTGCCTTACATGGTCCTACAAGTGCTCTTCTAAGAGTGAAAAGCTCTCGAACCAAATATTGACACTGTTTTCCCCTGTCATAATGAAATATGTGCTCACTGATTCACATTCATTCCTATTACTTGAATCCTGTACAAAATTCTAAGGGGGACAGATCTGGTTTCCTTCCAGAGTATCTGATGCATCTATACAATTAAAATTCCATCTGTCCTAAGCCATTAAAACAAGACAGCAGGGCAGACTTGGTTCTTTAAATGAACCTAACACAGAACCACAGAGAATAGTTCCATCTCAGCCCTTCATGTTAAAAAGACACAAATTTCATTCTACTTTTTAAGATGACTGCAGCCAAGATAACCATCTTGTATGTGCTGAACAGATATGGATCACTTCACATACCTGTATGTCAGTGTGTAGCTTTGTAATCCAAAAGATAACATTTATGTATTGACAATGAGCTCAGGATTATTCTGCCTCTGCTGGACAGATGACAGACAGCATGGTCAACAAAGCTCTTTTACACAGGGAGGACTTAGGTGAACTCCTTTGCATGGCTCTTTGTCTACTGAAAAGAACTGAATCTCTAGGCGAAGGGTGAAAATTTGAAACTGGCAAAGTCAGCATCGGTGTAAATTGGGTTCCATGTTGGATAATAACTAGCTTTCTATGAAACACTGTGTCACTTCGGCGTGACCTGGGGGTTTACAAACATCAGGTTGGTGAAGAAGAGGGGAGAGCATTTCTGGGTGATGGCATATTTTTTATACACTAAAAATTGGTCATAGAAAAAGATGGAAAATATTTTAAAATCGTCCAGTCCAGGGATGGAAGTAACCTAATTTAAACCAACCCAGTACAGGTCGTCAATACATGTTTAGTAACAATCCTGAACATGCTCCTTCCCTCCTTGACAGGGAAAAAAATCACCTACTAACCAACTCTTTGTGTTTAAAATAGAAGTTGCTTGAAGGAAGGAAGCACATCTTTGTGTGTTTCCTGAACCCAGCATAGTATAACTGGAATGCAGATGTTTGCTGAATGAATGAATGAATGAATGTACCAATGACAAATGAAGAGAAGACTTCCAGCATTACCCACGTGTCTTTGGGTTCTAAAATCTTACTCCCCACTGAAGTTCAGGTTGATGTGAAATTAATAATTTAAGTAAGGGACTTGGGTAATCAGTCCTGACAGTCACAGAGCTGCCTGAAAACTCTGCCCTGACATTCACTATGTATAAGGCCAGGGCTTCCACTGAATTCTTCTTTTTCTAAAGAAAAAAGCAAAGGAGAAAAGAAAGAAAAGAAAATGTCGAAAAATCAGTTTACACGACAAGATGGCTAGTGGCGAAAGGAGCTAGAGGTTTTTTAAAAATATGTAATGTTTTAAGGGGAGAGAATCATGAAAAAAAATAAATGATCAGAAGTGAGGGTTAAAACCAAAACAAAGGGGGTAACCCCTGGAGTCCTTTACTTCTTCCTGAAATCTCTGTTTTAATGTCCTAACTCAATGACGGTCTTAGTTCAGGCTGCTCTGGGTGCCTGGGTCTTAGTTCACAGCCCTGGGGGTGCCTGGACGGCTCAGTCAGTCAAGCATCCGACTCCTGATTTTGGCTCAGGTCAAGATCCCAGGGTCATAGGATTGAGCCCCATGATGGGCTCTGCACTGACTGTGGGGCCTGCTTAGGATTCTCTGGAAGTGGAAAGGAGGGGAGGAAGGGAAGGAGAGGAGAAAAGAAAGGAAAAGCCTGGGTGACTTATGGACAACAGAAATTTCTTTCTCACAATTCTGGAGGCTGGGAAGTCCAAGGTCAAGACACCAGCAGATTTGGTGAATGGTGAGATACTGCTTCCTGGGTTACAGAAAGCCAACTTTTTGCTGCATCTGGTGGAAGGAGGAAGCAAGCTCTTTTGGGACATCTATAAGGGCACTAATCCCATTGATGAGGGCTCCACCCAAATGCCCTCATCTAATCCTAGTTATGTCCCAAAGTCCCCACCCCCTAAAATCGTCACATTAGGGCTTCAACATAATCAATTTCGTGGGACATGAGCACTTGGTCCACAACTGTGACTATGCACCTAACTTGTCTGAGATTCTACAGGAGATCAGAATTCTTTAGCCTGGCATTTGGGCTCTCTACTCAATGGGTCACCCACCCCATTCTAGAAATGTCCATCTCTCATAATGCTCCAATTCAGTCCCTCAGACCTAGCTGGAGTAAATTCCTTATTGTTTCCTGCACACTCTTCTCTCACTTCCCCCATTTTCAATTCATCGTGGCATGCCAACTTTGCATATCAGAAAGCTTGCCTAGAAAAAGGGGTAGGTACCATGTGGTCACTGTGCTCTGAGCCCTCATTTCAGGAGTGGAACATGCAATTATGTTGATCACAATAGCACATGGTAGACTGATTACCACGTTTCACCCAATCTAAAAAGCCACTGATCGTGAAACACAGACTTCACTTACACAACCAATAAAGTTAAAAGCACTTCTAACTAAACTATTGCACACCATCAGTTGTCTGGCACAACCTAACTTCAGAAGTTGAATGTGGAAGGAAATCCACACCTCGAAGTTACGGAAATCTAGTGGCATTCATAAATTACAAAAGGCTCGCGGAGAAGGGAAAGCATATCTGGGCTGAGGGAACTACAAAACAGGGCATTATGATGGAAATGCCATGTGAGCTGGGCCTGGAAGGTGGCGAGTTTTCTAGAGGTGGAGAGAATGGTACGGACAAAGGTGTGAGGTGGGCCAGCATAGGGGGTAGGCATTGGTAATGGGATGGAACTTACTTTGCATGCAGGGAAGAAATGAAAGACAAGACAACCTGAAGGGTGCTGAATGCCAGTTGGAAGTCCATGGGGGCGTCCCCAGGGATTTTTGTGTAGTAACCCACAGAGACCGTTAATCTGGTAGCAGTATCTAGGATTACATCACAACTGTATTCAAACACTTCAATGGATTCTAGTTAGAACACATCCAAACTCTTTTTCAAGAACTCCAAAGCCCTGAATGATCTGGCCACTGTGTCTCTCTTCAGCTTAACCCACACCTCTCCCCGTCTACCATGGACCCAGCCACATTCGCCTGCAAGGCTCTTCCTTGGGTCTACACAAAGCGGGTCCTTCCTATGCTTCAGTTCCCCACTCACCGTCTCAAATGGTGGGGATGGGAGGGGGACCTGCCTGGCCAACTCCAATCAACAACGTCTGTGGTTTTCCTATTCAGCTTCTCACATGCTTCTTTCCTAGCACCCACCACAGCTGGAAGTGGTTTCACTCATACTGTTTCCTTGTTTCGTTGGTGTCCATCCTTAGAATGAAAGGTCCATCATTACAGGAAGCACGTCTCCCTTATCTTCTGCTCTCCCAGTAAGTACTATGGGTGAATACATGAATGCCTACCCTCCTCCTCCCCTAGTGTGTGCGCACTCTAAGCCAGAGTGCCAGCTGGGCTCAGGGCCCCTCGATCTCACCACAGTACACAGGGCATTGCCTAAGACTAGCTCTCTGGGATAAAGAAACCAGGAAGATGCTACATTGTCAGCTGACAATCCAAAGGAGGGAATCTCAGCACATCCAAGGGCATTGCTGCCTCCCTCTCCTCTTAGCAACCTGCTCTGAAGAAACACATATTGTCAATAGCAGTCATGTGACTGCCCTGTCCTTCCCTCTCCCTGATGCGAGGTCTATCTGACGCTTATAGAACAGTGTTCTCCTAACTCAGTCATGCCACAAACCGTGGGTTGGCTGAACACGGTACTTACTCCACTAATTCTGACTCGGATAGGAAAAGCCCCTTTACTTGTAAACATAACCCCTGCACACGAGGGTTCAAGAAAGATGAACTGTGTGAGCTATCCCAAGTCTCTGAACAGTGCTCCAACATAGGAATCAACAAACTGCAGGAAGACAGGGTCTATATACAACAGATCTTTTTCCTTAATAACTGATGCTAATAAACGATAAGCTGAATTAGGTAGTAAATCGACTGGCTCACACAAGGCATCTTTTTCAAGCTGAAGATCTCTTGAGCATTCCACCAAATGTCTTGTAAATGGCCTATTGGCAGGTTCTCTGTGCTCAGGAAGCTGATTAGGACTTTGCCCCTTGGACCTCTGTCTCCATCTCCCTGATAGAAAAGGCTTTCTACAGATTTCTGGGCAGTACATACGTCTCCCTGACCTATATCAAGCTGACCTCATTCGTGAATTCTACTATAGAACCATCTGTACCCCATCTTGCTAGATGTCCACAAGGCTGCTGTTTCTGCCAACCAGAACCACATCGCTGTGTCTGCCTTGGCTCCAGGACCCACTAAGTCATGAGAGGCAACCTCACGTCTAAGCACTCCGCAAACCTCACAGACATACAGAAGGCATCTGTAGTCATGTGGCATTCTGCAAGCCACTTGAGCTACCCACCCACCCCAGTTTGGCACACATCTCCCAAACTGAGAGGGAAACGCGGAGGGAAAATATTTCCTCTGACACTACTCTATTATCTGGACAGACCTTTCCCAGTCTCTGAACTATTTCACAAAACCACCTGAGATCGGGGGTGGGGGGTGGGTGGGTGGAGATGATGCCAAGCCTGTGGGCGAGCATGACTTGGCAGAATCCAATTGTCCTGGGCCCCCGCATTTGATCACTGTGCATCTCAGAGCTCACTGTTGACCAGAAGGAAGTGATTTCCTGTTCACCTGGGTTTGCTCTTAAGAATGCATTCAGACGCAGCCTGGCAGAGTCCAGCCCGAGCGTCAGTCACTGCAGGTGCTGCTCTATCGAGTTTCTCAGTGCGTCACTGCTCAGCGATGAAGAGCTGGCTTTAAGTCCAGTCGTATCAGGCAATGCCAAAAATAAGAGGACTGGTCTTCAAGAAAACAATAAACAAAACAGTTTGAAAATTCTGCAAGAAAGTTTTTCAGAGGATACAGTTTGAGTTAATAAGTGCACTATTAAAATGTTAATGCTGAGCTACCAGAATGAAGGAATACTATTTATTCTCTTGCATGGGAGGGATCATCAATTTAGAAATATTTTGCTTCATCATCTTTGCCTTCATGACTACATCCCAAGACAGAGACACATTTCTTCTTCCAAATTAAGTGGTCAAATGAGAACAATCTCAATTTGAAAAGCCTGTTATGTATGGCTTCCTCCGACCTGAGGCTAACTGACCCTTCTCCCTGAAACTGAAATACACATGGCTGACAATGACCAGCTCAACTGGCTGGAGTCAAGGTCAAGGATTTGTGGCCCACCTTTGATTCGCTTTGTTTTATGGCTGCAGCCCTGTCTGGTTCAGGTGAAAATTAGCTGGGGTAAAGAATCATGGGCACTAGAAAATATGGGTTGAATTTTTTTAATTAATGAAGTTTTATTGAATCAGGTTAATCAGTTGGTTTGTAAAATAATGCCACACCAATAAATATCGCCACTATGCTCCCGAACATGGAGATAAAATAGAACAATAGAATGAATCCCAGAATAACTAAATAAAGTGATTATATCAACTCACCCTCCAGCCCTAAAGGAAAGAAAAACTTCTTCAGTCAGTAGGGAGAGCTACTACTGACTCCCCAGAGTTTAGTAAGAACAGATTGCAAGGGATCCCACCATCCAGATAATGTATAAGACCTGGTTTCCCACAACTGTAGGGCAAAGGAAAGGAGAGAGGAAGAATTTTTTCAGGACATAATATTAACAGATTTTTTGAGACTTTGGGGCTATGGAAATAAAGGCCAATACATGGCGAAACAGGAGATCAAATGCACTATTTATTTTATGGATATTGATTATTTACAAAGTTTTCCACTGGAATTATTTGATTTTATGAGATAATTTTTAACGTCTGTATTTAAATCTTTTCCTTAAGAGATCAAAGAACGCTCACATTTATTATCTCATTTGTCTTTACTACTTACTGTGAAATAGGAAAGATAAAGACTATTCCATTTTATAGCAATCAGAGTGATGTTTGGAAGTGGTCATGTGAAAAGGGAGGAAACCATATGGCAAGGTGGCTATTCTAAACACACACACCTTTTATTGTTCAGTAACATAAATATAATATAAACAGAGAAAGTCAAAAAGCATCACGCACTAGAACCTGATCAATTCAGGACTTCATTAATTTTGAATGTCTCTCTCTTTTTTTTTTTTTTTTGGAATGTTTGTTTTTTTTAAATATTTATTTTATTTATTTATTTTGAGAGAGAGCATGTCCCTGTGAGCGGGGGAGGGGCAGAGAGAGAGGGAGAGAGAGAACCCAAGAAGGCTCCATGCTGTCAGCACAGAGCCCGATAGTGCTTGATCTCATGAACAGTAAGATCATGACCTGAGCCAAAATCAAGAGTCCAACACTCAACCCACTGAGCCACCCAGGTGCCCCAGGAATGTCTGTTTTCTTGATGGCACCTGACCCTTCACCATTTGAACTTACCAATAGATAAGGAGTTCCTTAAGCAAATGGAAATGACACATATGAAGGAAAGAAACTCAACTGTTAAAGCAGGTGTGGATTAAAATCAAGCTCTGCTTTCAAGTTTTAAAGATTCTCAAATTACAGGGGCACCTGGGTGGCTCAGTTAGTTGAGTGTTGGACTTTTGGTTTGGGGTCATGATCTCATGGTTCATGAGTTCGAGCTCCACATCAGGCTCTGTGCTGACACTGTGGAGCCCGCTTCGGATCCTCTGTCCCCCCATCTCTTGCCTTCTCTCAAAAATAAACAAACATTAGGGGCACCTGGGTGGCTCAGTCAGTTAGGTGTCCAACTTCAGCTCAGGTCATGATCTCATGGTTTGTGGGTTCCAACCCCATGTCGGGTTCTGTGCTGACAGCTCAGAGCCTGGAGCCTGCTTCGGATTCTGTGTCTCCCTCTGTCTCTCTGCCCGCCCCCCACCAACCCCACTCACAATCATTCTCTCTCTCAAAAATTAACATTAAAAAAATTTTTTAATAAATAAACATTAAAAAAAGATTCTAAAATTACATCAAGTCCTGTAGATATTATTTTTTTCACAAACACAGTAGGTTGGCTGGTGCTGTTGTCAACTATAAATCATGACTGTTTATTTATTAAAGTAAGCTAACTGGTTCAGATGCTTGACTAACTCATTACCAGCTACTGCAGATATTTTAAAGTAATGGCCCTGTGCTTACAAGGTGTTGGCATTGGAAGAGACCTTAATATTCATGTTGGTGAATGGATGACTGGATGGTTAGATTGTTCATTTGTCCATTCATTCATTCATTCATTCATTCATTCAATTTACAGGGAAAATCCAAGGCCCAGAAGACTTAAATAATTTGCACAATGACATTCAGCTACAGCTAAATAGCCTTTCTTTGAGAAAAAAAAAATCATAACTTTAATTTCTTCAGTAATTTCATCAGGTCTTCCCTGAATTAATCAAAGTTACTTGCAGTTTTCTGAATTCTACTTCACACACAATTACCAATTCGGCATCTGACCCTGACCCCCTGCTTTGATTGACTGAGACTTGGTGACCATTGAAAATCCACAATGTAAATAATCCTTGAAATGGATAATTGAGAAGTGAGTGCAGTAATTTTAACAAATTAGCTTGGCACTCCAGCCTTAAAATGAGGTTATTCTGTTGAATAAGCTGTTCTCTCCTCTGCCTCCTTTGGAGTCCTTGCCAGATTTTGCCGTCCAAAACCCTGGAATTCGCAGTAGCCGAAGTTTTCATGCTCTATGTTGGAAAGTTCGAGTAAGCTTGTTACTCTTAGGCTACTGACCAATTAAAAATCAGTACATGATGTGGGTGAGAGAAAGTGAGTGAGTGAGGTCAAGAGGTAATAATTAAAAATGATGTAATGAGATGATCCAATCTCCCTCGGCCTGCCAGAAGGCCCACTGGTGACCACGGTCCTGGTTTCCCTGTATCACTCTGGCATCTAGCCAGAGAATCTGTGAAATAAAGCCACCTCTAATCCTACCAGGGGTTTCTCCGGTTCCTGAGCTGAGGCCAGTCGTTGTAAAGTCTGAATCTATGGGAATTACTCTAGAGATCATCTTCCTTGGACTACAAGTGGTGTGGGGATCAAGGACTATTTAGAAATACTTCATAGTGACAGGTGTCTGATATGTCCTTGAACTACCACCCCTGGCCCAGTGTGTGGCACACAGCAGTCTTCAGTGCAGGAGTCTGGAAGAGATACTGGAGTCCTTACCCTCACGATGAACAGGACTGGCAAAATGTCACCACTGTCTTTGTGAGTAGGAAAACATACTGTGGAGAATATGAGAATACGTGGAACAGGAGCACTGAACTGGTGTGTTTTTGTGTGTTCCCCACAGTGATGGGGGATATTTGCTGAGGTGTCTGTGCACACGGCACCAGAGGAGAGCTGGATGGAAGGTGGTCATACAGTACCAGCTCTGAGAGCTCTGAGTGACTATAAACACAGACTTGACCTCCTTGAACCTCAGGTCTTCATCTGTAAGGTGGGGAAAATGACCCACATCATCTCTGCTATGGACTGAATATTTGTGTCCCCCAAAATTCGTATGTTGAAATCCTTCACCCCAATGTGATGGCATTTGGAAGTGGGCCTTTGAGAGGTGCTTAGGTCATGAGGGTGGAATCCTCTTGAATGGGATCGCTACACTTATAAGACCCCAAAGAGCTCCCTTACCCCCTTCACCAGGTGAGGACACAGTGAGAGGACGGCTGGTTCAGCCTGGTTAGGAGGTACACTCTCACTAGACACCAAATCTGCCAGTGCCTTGACCTTGAACTTCCCAGCCTCCAGAACTGTATGAAATAAATGTCTGATGTTAATAAGCCACACCCAGTCTATGGCATTCTGTTATAGCTCCCCTAGCAGACTAAGACAATGTCTGTGGTTCCTGCTGAGCCCAGAGTCCTCGGCCCTCTGGTCTTGCATCCAGTTCTACCTCATGACTCATGGCAAGGAACTGGCTGACTTGGCCTAAAAGTGTAGCTTACGGCCTTAAAATATAAGGTTAGTGGAATCTACAGAGATGAATGCGTTGGCACACTTACACACATGTGTGAAGTAGAAGAGGAGTTTTGTATTTAATCGAAGGCTTGGTCCCCTTAGTATACTTCACTCAACCAAACAAGTCAGCTAATGAAGAAACCACGATTGAAGTAGAAGAGTCTCTAGAGGCAACTTTAGCTTAAGGGAAAGAATGGTAGAGAAGCACAAGGTCCACAATATAATGGCAAGTGGAAGTCACCCTATCCCAGGACAGGACGGACCAGTCAACATGTCTGACCTTTTCAATTGCTAGTTTCTACACTTCTCACAGCATCACGATGGAACAAATGATCATAGAGGAGTTCACTTAGTAAAAAAGAAATACACATAAATCAAAAAAGCAGAGTCTAAAATAATTTTTTTTTCACGTTGGGGTTCTCTAAAGCTTGCGTCAATCCACTTTTTTTGTTGCTGTTATTAATAAAGTTGAAGTCTAAGAGATGAACCAAGCAATCTCCTGGCACATGGAACTTACTACTCATGCAATTTCTACTCCGAGAAAGAGATTTACAGACCCAGTGAGAAAAATAAATCAAAGGTACGCTTGTGAACGTTGTCCAATAAGAACAGTGGTGTGACAAAATGTCGCCATTTGACGTTTGATGGTTTATTACTCTCTCTCAACACCCACTCTTGTTTCTCATCTAAAACACAATTTCACATGGAGATAATTTATAAGCACCAATTTGCCAAGGTCGATTGCGAACCTTAACTTTTCACTCAATGAATTCTTAGGTGCTTATTAGGATTAAAATACATCACCTCTTAGAATATTAGTTCCGTAGCTTTCCAAGCCAGGAGAAAGTTGAAGCAATTATATATTTCACTGCTTGGGATTGGTGACAGCCCATGTTTTGTGTAGTGGATGAACGAGGGGGTGCTGCCTGTGCCGGATTTATTTTGGAGTCTGTGAACTTAGGGACACATTAAATAGAGCATACATTTAAAAATAAGCACCACCTGAAATTTCCAGTGTGTCATCCTCTACAAAGAGTATGATGATGTATATTTGTTGTACTTACTGTGAAGTTTCCTATTGCTTTACCAAATCCTCATTATTGGATTTGTGAGTCTGCATTGAAGGTTAGTATGAATAGGTAGCACTGCTAAAGCATTCTTTAAAGAAGATACATTACAGGTCCAGAGTTTTATCACTTCAGTTGATGAATAACAAAAATAAGCCTCAACCCACACAACAACAGAACTACTTGGGCCTCTGTTTGGGAACCTAAGACAGTGCAGATATCTGGAAAACAGGACCAATTATCCAGAAAGATTTAGATAGCTGTGAAGTGAGAAGAAGATTATTTTGGGGAATTATTTCACTAATTTACAAAATCTGAAGATCTGATTTAACTGTGAATCCAGCAGCCTTCTCTTGTTAAAAAGAAGTCTGCTACTAATTTGCTTACAGAGTAAATGTTAAATGAAATGAAACTAAAATTCCATTATATATTTATTCTACTAAAAGTTAAGTGATAGAAGAGAAAACACTATTTTGTAAGTATTACCTTTTCTGGCAAAACAGAAACTCCTTCACCATGAATTCTAGGCCCCATGGAAGTTAAAACATTCAACACATACAATTTTACTTCTCTCAACAGAATGTCCATAATATAACTGACAAGAATTTAGGAAAAGTTAGCTAAGATACTCTGGCATCAAGACAAGGCCCAGAACTAATACTCCTACACATGAGAGAGAAATACTATTTAAAATGCCTTAATGCAACAATGTGGAGAACAGGGTGAAAATAACATTTTTCCACCAAGGACTTTCCTGCGACAAAACCAGCACCTTCATGGCCACAATGGCTAGATTTGGCTTCACCCTCAGTATGTCTGCCAAAGCTTTCCTACCTCCGGTATCATGAGCTCCCCTGTGGCAATCAAGATGGCACTCTTCTTTTTCTTTCAAGATCTTTCAGCAGAATGTGACATTACCCTTCTTGAACGCTTGCCTCCTTTGCTTTTGAGATCCCATGCATTTCTGATTCTTTTCAGCCTCCTTCCCAGGATCCTCTTCTTGCACTTCATCTTAGTCTACCCCGGGAGCTAGTTTATCTCCCCCCTAGGGACTCTCCCTGGGCAATCACATCCATTCTATAGTGTCAACTATTATTCCACGCTGTAGACTCCAAATTCTAAACCTCTACCCTGGACCTTCCTTACAAATTACAAACTTGATTCCAATCACCTACTCGATATTTCCCAAGAGTACCTCAAAGTCGACATATTTCAAACTAAGCTCAATCTTTCCCCCAAACCTACTCTTCCTCCTCGTGATGGTTAATTTTGTGTGTCGAATTGGCCACTGATGCCCAGATTAAACAGTGCATCTGGGAGGGAGTTTCTGGATGAGACTAGCATTTGAATTGGTGAATGTAGGAAAGCAGACTGCGCTTTGCAATGTGGGTGGGCCTCACCCAACCTGTGAGGGCCTGAACAGAACAAAGGTAGAAGGAGGAGGAATTTGCCCCTTTTTTTCCTCCCTCATTACTTGAGCTGGATGAGATCATCTCCTGACCTCGGACTGGGATTTATATCATTGGCTCTCAGGTTCTTGGGCCTTTAGACTATGGCTGAATCACTCCACCAGCTTTCTAGGGTCTCCAGTTGGGACTTCTCAGTCTCCATGAGCCAATTCCCCATAATAAATTTCCTATTCTATCTCTCTCTATAAATTTATAATATACTTTTACATATTTATGATTGATCATTTTAATATATATCATATGCAAATATATATTTAAATATATAAACCCAGAATATGTATTATAAATATTTTAAAATACCAATTTATATATTTATACATTTATATATTATGTATAAATATGTTATCTATTTTTATCACATATATTAAAATATATAACTATATGTTTTATTATATATAAATATATACATATTTATCACATATATGTAAATATATATTTAATATATAGATGTGCATCTATATCTCCTACTGGTTCTGCTTCTCTGGGGAACCCTAACACACTTCTCATTCTCTGACTCATTTAGAGGCATCACCCCCCAGCCATGCACACAAGACAGGTGTCTGGGAGTCATCTCTAACACCTCACTCCCTGCCATCCCTGCCCTTTTCCAATCAGTACCAAGTCCCACCAACTGGACCTCCCCAGTGGCCTTTCAGTGTGTCTCCTGCTCTCCACCCACACTGTCGCTAGCTCATCCCAGGTCTTCATCTCACCTGGACAATTTGAGAGCTTCCCATCTTCAAGTTCTATCCCATCCACCCTCTCCCTGCCACCCAGCAATGCACCTAAAAACACATGTCTGATCACATCACTCCTGATTAATTTCTTTCAATGGCTTGTCATCACCTAGAAGGTTGAATCTAAGGAGCTTCTGACAAACTGGCCCCTTGTGACCAGAACCTTGCTTACCTGTCTGACCATACTGCTGTGTGTTAGAAACCCCTGCACTAACAGGGCTATTTTACAACTCTCTAACAGGGCTGCTTTCCCCCCTCTTTGCAGCCTGGGACCACCACCACCATCCCCTGCCCCAATCACATCCTCCAGATCATCTTCCTGGGCCAACTCTGATCCCCTTGGTACTTGATTCCATCCTTGGGGAACCTGCACCAACCACTTCAGACTGGGCCAGGGTCCTCTCCTGGGCTCTCTGTGCCCTTTATTCAAGCTTATTTCAAAATCCCAGATTGTGTGTAAATGAAAACTTCCTGCCTCCGTGTTTTCCCCCATGAAAGGTTCTGGACATAGAGACTATGCCCCACTGTGTTCATAAAACCAAGTGCACAGAAGGTTCTTCACCTCCAGTACCTAGCCAAGAGACATTCAATATGTTTTTTTTTTTCTTCCTTAACTTGGCAGTGGTTATGCTATTTTGCAGTTTAATAAACATTGAGAAACCATAATTGTTTACAGGACTCTGTTTCCTGCATAGTACTGGGATTCTGAGGTCTATAAACTTTTCTCTAGGGTTAGGGACAGCCTACTCTCACAGTTCTTTTCACGCTGGGTTAGGTGTCCCTTGGAAAATTCCTCCATGGACTCTCCTTACAAACAGTTTGGCATAGTGAAGTGAGGCCAACCTGTGTGTCCCAATCCTTGCCCTACCACTTAAGAACTTGGGCCAAGTGACAGCCCCTAAAACTCTCCGCATTTCATTTCCTCTTCTTTAATCTGGGAGTGAGGGTGCTACCTCCTGGGGTTGTTGTAAATGTGGCAGAATTTACTGTGAGGTTTTAAATCATGTATTATTTTCCCATTTCCCTTCCCATTCTTTGACCATTTTCCATTTGGGATGCTACACATGGGTTGACCTAAGTCATTTCCCCCATTATTTCATGGGGGAAAAACCAACAAGAGAACAAAACAACCCAACTTTGGCCTCTTCCATTTCAAAAGTCAAGATCCTTCCACAAACAAGTGTTGGCAGAACTCATACTGAACCAGGTGTGCCTCCCGCCACTCTTTCCCAGACACCTGAAAGGAAATTTCCAGGCCATGGGATGGGAGAGAGCAGGAGGGAGTACCAAAAGGACAGATACTGATGTGGGTCTCTGAGAATGAGCCTTACCCATAGGCAGAGCTCAAGGCTGAGAATGACAGAACCTTTACAGGCACCTAGATCCAGACCTTTGTTTCAATCCGAAGCCCTGGGGGGACATGGAGTCCTGAGAGCATCAGGGGGCAGAGAGAGCAGACTAGAAGTGGCTGCATAGGTAACTGGGAGAGTCACAGAGAACTTCCTAGAGATCACAGAGGGAATGGAGAATAATACCTTCTTCCCCCATGCAGTTGACAATGGAATTAGTGGAGATGCAGCCGGCAGCTCTTAAAAGGCTTGGCAGTGTGACAGCAGCATATGCTGGCCTGAGCTAGATGGCCGGGGCTCAGGTGCAATCACAGACACACCAACAGACATCAAGGTAGAGGGAGCACTGTGCCTGGGGGTGAGAGGAGAACACCTACACCCTAGCAGACACCCCTGCAAAGATGGTAACCAATGACAGGTGTCTTCCCTCACAGCTTTGAAGTTATGAGAACGTCCCACCAAGAAGATGCACCACCACAGAGAAGGATGGCTAAAATTTAACTAAGCCTCTGAACTGACTGTTTTCCGGGCACCAACTCTATGACATTTCTGCCATCAGGCACCCATGCGGATGGGAGGCAAACTCATTTATAGAAAAATACAGAAATTGTACTTCTTGAACCCCAAAGTGAGTGACCTAGAAATGCAGAATTGTTACGTAATAAAAAACCATGTGGCCGTTTTTGAGTACTTAATATGGCACATGACAATTAGTGGTTACCGCTACTAGTCTCTTAAATAGGAAATACTTAGCTGCCAAGTGGCCCATCTCTTCTTTCCCTCTTACAGTTCATGTGCTACCACTGGATCTGGGCCAGGCTTTGTAAACCCTGAAATGTTTGCCGTGTGGCATATGGAAATGTTGTGCATGACCTGGCAACTGGCCAGTGACATCAAATGTGATTTGTCACCGATTCTACATGGTTGGGACCATTGTCTGCTTCCTCCAATCCATGAAAACACAGACTAAGAAAATAAATATCCACACATTCATTTTACTCCTACACATGTATGTATGAGTGTGTGTGGGGGGGAGGGGAGTATATGTCTGTGCATTCCTATTTTATGCAGGCATTAGGTAGACAACATACAATCTCTGCCCACAATCCAGTGGAGACACAGATGAGTACACAGCCCATCTCAATACAGTGAAAAAGATGTTAGGAGATGTGTGCTATGGGAACATCCACCCAGAAGAACTATGATGATGAGTTTTATGTGTCAACTCAGCTAGTTAATAATAGTATCCAATTATCGATCAACCTAGTCTAGGTGCTACAGTAAAGGTATTTTGTAGATGTGGCTAACATCTACAATCAGTTGACTTTAAGTAAAGCAGATTTCCCTTGATAATGTGGGTGGGGCTTAATCGGCTGACGGCCTTAAAAGCAAAAGCAGATGTGTCTCAGGTAAGATGAAATTCTGCCGCATCACCCCCTGCCCGAGTTTGCAGCCTATTGGCCTGCCCTACAGTTTGGGATTGTCAGCACTCACAACTGCATGACAATTCCTTAAAATCAATTCCTATGCACCTATCCATCCACCCATCCTACTGGTTCTGTTTCTCTGACAGAGGCAAAAACCCAACCTGTTTTTGTGAGGTCAAGGAAGTCTTCCAGGGTATTGACTTTTAAGCAAGAGATGAAGTGTAGAGAAGGATAAAGACAAGTAGACAGATGTGAGATGTATTAAGAAGATGGAACTGATGATTGTCCATTGAAATGGGTAGGTGGGAAATGGTGGGAAGAGGAAGAAGCAGCTGAGAGAATGCCTTTTTTGCTGGCTTGGGAAGCTGAGTGCATGGTGATGGCAGTTGCAGGACAGGGGCACAGAAAGGGTGGCAGGCTTAAGGACATGATGAAACACATTTCTACATGCTGAACTTGAGAGGTCCCTGGGACTCTGAAGCACCAACGTTCCAAGGGCAGTTTGGAGGGTCTGGAGACAGAAAGAGGGAGAAAAGGAGAAAGAAGATTCTAGGTTAGATATACAGATTTCACAGACAACCCCTCAATGACAAATTGAAGCCCTGGGGGGACATGGGTTGCCACAGAGAGTGAGGAGAAGGCATGAGGGCCAAGGGAGGGGCCCGAGAAAGCAAAGCAGAAAAATCAAGAGCACAAACGCCACAGGGACATGATGCTCCCAGAGGAGAAGAGACATAGCAGAAAGACCATCATGGAGCATTCCTCCCCAAATGCCAGGACTGACCATAAACACACAGGGCTGGGAGCAGGTAATGGGTCTATTGGAAATACTTCAGAATTGTGCCCGGCTATCGTAAAAAGCTCGGAATTTTTTTTTAAAAAAATATTACTTATTTTTGAGAGAGAGTATGAGCAGGGGAGGGGCAGAGAGAGAGGGGACAGAGGATCCAAAGCAGGCTTTGCACTGACAGCAGCAAGCCCAATGTGGGGCTCAAACCCACAAACCATGAGATCATGACCTGAGCCAAAGTAGGACACTCAACAGACTGAGCCACCCAGATGTCCCTATTCTATTTTTTAAAGTTTACTTATTTTGAGAGAAACAGAGACAGCATGAGTGAGAGAGGGGTAGAGAGAGAGAGAGAGAGAGAGAGAGAGAGAATCCCAAGCAGGTCCCACGCTGTCAGTGCAGAGCCCCATGCAGGGCTCGATCATGACCTGAGCCAAAACTAAGAGTCAGACGCTTAACCCCCCAGGCACCCCCAAAATCTCAGAATTTTAATAGAGAAAACAAAGCATTGCCACCTTCTCCTGCAAATAACCACTTCCCCTCTACCCTCTGACAGGGGGGAAGCCAGTCAGGGGGAGGGAAGGCAGTGAGACTGCAAACACCACTTTCAGGAATTCTGTCCCTGCAGGGGAGGTGTGAGGAGGGGAGGGTCAGAGAGGGCTCCTGTGGGAGGCGGGCAGACAAAAGAATTTTTTTTTTTTTTTAAATCTCATCTTATCAGATTTTTTTTTTAATATATGAAATTTACTGTCAAATTGGTTTCCATACAACACCCAGTGCTCATCCCAAAAGGTGCCCTCCTCAATACCCATCACCCACCCTGCCCTCCCTTCCACCCCCCATCAACCCTCAGTTTGTTCTCAGTTTTTAACAGTCTCTTATGCTTTGGCTCTCTCCCACTCTAACCTCTTTTTTTTTTTTTTCCTTCCCCTCCCCCATGGGTTTCTGTTACGTTTCTCAGGATCCACATAAGAGTGAAACCATATGGTATCTGTCTTTCTCTGTATGGCTTATTTCACTTAGCATCACACTCTCCAGTTCCATCCATGTTGCTACAAAAGGCCATATTTCATTTTTTCTCATTGCCACATAGTATTCCATTGTGTATATAAACCACAATTTCTTTATCCATTCATCAGTTGATGGACATTTAGGCTCTTTCCATAATTTGGCTATTGTTGAGAGTGCTGCTATAAACATTGGGGTGCAAGTGCCCCTATGCATCAGTACTCCTGTATCCCTTGGATAAATTCCTAGCAGTGCTATTGCTGGGTCATAGGGTAGGTCTATTTTTAATTTTCTGAGGAACCTCCACACTGCTTTCCAGAGCGGCTGCACCAATTTGCATTCCTACCAACAGTGCAAGAGGGTTCCTGTTTCTCCACATCCTCTCCAGCATCTATAGTCTCCTGATTTCTTCATTTTGGCCACTCTGACTGGCGTGAGGTGGTATCTGAGTGTGGTTTTGATTTGTATTTCCCTGATAAGGAGCGACATTGAACATCTTTTCATGTGCCTGTTGGCCATCCGGATGTCTTCTTTAGAGAAGTGTCTATTCATGTTTTCTGCCCATTTCTTCACTGGGTTACTTGTTTTTCGGGTGTGGAGTTTGATGAGCTCGACAAAAGAATGTTTAAATGCTCTTGGGAAGGAGACGCAAGACAGGCAAACGGGAACCTGTCCAGGAGAAGGCAGATAAGTGGTCGCTGGGCAGCAGAAGCTTTTCCACATGACAAGAGGAAAGGAAAGGATGCTCCTCAGAGAAGCTTGGAAGCATAGCAGTGGGAAAACCTTCAGGAAGCAGTATTGGGACATCTGGACATCCGACAGTGCCCAACATGGTGACAGCTGACATGCCTTGAGGGAGGAACTTGGTGGTTTGGGTTTTCTTCTGTTTTTACTACAAAGGAGGCACGATGGACAGTGATGAACTCTGCCAGCACCCTTGCCCTATCCCCTCTGTCAGATGCTAGAAAAGTTCTCCAAGTAGAGGGGGCAGGAGGAAGGGGACCATGGGAAGAAAACGCTTGAAAACGAACTTGAATAAACACACATGCGCACGCACACCAGTAAGAACAGCTGTGTGTGCAGGTTCTTGGGCCAGCATCAAAACAAGTGGTCCAGGCTCAGAAACGTTCACTGTGGCAACTGGTGACACACAGGAAGCTTCTGGAACACAGGATAATGCTCAGAACTGACAGAGGTAATGGCCCCAAGCGAGAACCTGATCAACACTGAGCGATGCCGACCAGCACTGGCAGGCCTGAGCAAGCCAGGGACACGGGCCAGGGTGCAGGCTGCAGGAGGCAGGCCAGACCAGCAGCCCCCAGGCCCAGCGAGGCATGCTGCGGCCTGGCTGCGGTCATCAGAGGCCGCTGAAAGCATCTTCTTGGTCTGAAATAGAAGGGTCGTTTGGAAAAGGCCAGCCAAGGAGAGCCTCTGAAGAAAGCCTATACGAGCTGGGAAATGATTACCAGCCCAGAGTACTTCCAGAAAGGAAGTTGTCAAGACATTCTGGAACTGGTCGCTTAGGAGCAAGTTACCCACTTTCCCTGAGATTTGTGGAACGTTTGCCAGCCTGTCTGCCTGCTGTCTCCCCACCTCGCTTTATCCACACATTTTCAATTCAAGCATCCATGTGAACTACAGTCTCGTGGGCCTCATTCTTCCTGGCATTTTTCTACCTATTTTTAAACTTCTGTCTATCTTCAGTTAATTTTTCAGTGTCTTTGGGGACACTCTCCCTTGACCTTTCCCTCTACATATATGCCTGCTAAGAGTCACATGCTCTAAATCAGTCAGTCATCTCCCAAACGGGGTCCACAAAGCCCTAGGGGAAGGACAAAGATTTTTCTGGACGGGGTATAAGCACGGAGGACTTCTAAAAGTAGATTACATTTCCAGAACCTGTTTCTATATGAATTCTTTCCTAAAACTGACGAGGCAGAGATTGTGCTGGGTCTCCCTTCCTACTTCCCCTTTCACCTCTCCCCTCCTGAATCTTATTTTTTTTTTAAATTTTTTAATGTTTATTTATTTTTGAGAGAGAGAGAGAGAGAGAGAGTGCGAGGGGGGAGGGGCAGAGAGAGAGGGAGACACAGAATCCGAAGCAGGTTCCAGGCTCTGAGCTGTCAGCACAGAGCCTGACACGGGGCACAAACTCAAGAACCACGAGGATCAGGACCGGAGCCAAAGTCAGATGCTTAACCAACTGAGCCACCCGGGTGCTCTCCCCGACTCCTGGATCTTAAAGCACACTGACAGGAGCGTGAAAGCCTCTGGGGTGCCAAATAAAAAGAGTAATTTGAGAATGTATTCCCAAGACAGAGGCCTGAGGAGCAAAGCACAGAAATGTTTTCTTTATAATAAATAGAGGAGCGCCTGGGTGGCTCATTCAGTAAGCATCTGACTCGTGATTTTGGCTCAGGTCATGATCTCAAGGTTCACAGGATTGAGTCCCACATTGGGCTCTGTGCTGTTAGCGCAGATTAGGATTCACTCTCCCCACCCACCCCCACTTGTGCGCTCTGTCTCTCAAAATAAACATTTTTTAAAAGTTTATAATAAGTATAGATATGATATAATAAGGGGAGGAGGAGTCTTATTTCTGTCGGGTGACAAATTCACTGCATGGCCCTTGCTTTTCTGATCTATATACCCCAGATTTAAATCCAGAAGTTAGATGGTTGCTTGAAGACACATGTTAACACATTTTTTAAAATTGAAAGCCAAAGTGACCACTTCTGATTTGCTTTATAAGGAGAACTGGTCCTGTCACTATTTGTCTTATAATGGTGGATGTTTTCCAAATAGGAAAATCCATAACTTCAACATTTTGAAGAAAATATATTTAAAGCATGTATACAATGTTACAAGGCATGGAAGACTGCACCTTTAAGACTATTCAAATTTATTTTAAAAAAAATCTTTAATTGTTCACACAAAAATGTGTGAAGGGGTCCATAGTCCTTTAGCATATACATGGCAGATGGTATTGAGATCATGTGACTTAATCATTTTCCCACTTTGTGCCGGTATACACAATAGTATACACTTGAGTTTCTTCTTACTCAGAGTTTACAGACAGTCTAGCTGGAAAGACTAAAGTATGAACTGGGGAGTTTGTTCCATACTGGATGCAAAGAATGACTCTTCTTTGTCTAGTGTCCTCAACTAATTGTTACCAAGCCTCTGCCCAAGCGTACTTGGAGGTCTGAATTCAATTGATTGAGCTCTGGCAACATTCCTCCAAGGACTCCATCTTATTCCACTGGTTCAAGAGATATACTCCAGACTTGTCCAAAGAGCACCTGTACACAACAGGCTGAGCCACACTTACAACCATTGATCGTCACTCTCCATCATTTCTAATGGGTCACAATTATCACATGTTATTTGTCGTCTTGCTGTGTGTACATACATATGCAAATACACCGTCTGATGAAAGAATGTGCCTGGATTTCTCTGGAAGAGCCTAAGTGAGTCAGTGTCTAAAATGGAGTTACACCTCTAAAACAGTTATCAAGTATTTAGGGGTGAGGTGCTTCAAGCTATACTTGAAGCAGGCACCCCAGCCTGACATAATTTCATCAAAATGACTTTGGATTAAAAAAGTAAGTCAATGTACCACAGTCAGCAATCCAGAAGGTGGGCAAATCATGCCAAAGATAAATGTGAGCCCACCAATCAGCAGAAAGGAAGGAGAGCCCAAGAAGGGAAATGCCAAGATCAAATGATTTATGGGATTCTGGGTAAGAAATCTTGGTATTGCCATAATGAAAGTAATAAACATTCCATAGGCGTTAGGAAATAAGAATTCCAGAGAAGTTCTACCAGTATCTACTATTTACTAAATCGAGAGTCTTCATTCCAACCTAACACACAAATATGCCAGAGTTGAATGTAGCCTTGACCTGTTTTGGATAGAGTAGGCTCGGCTGAGAAAAAGTAGCTAAGTGGCACACCACACGAGGCAAATGGTCCCTTGGTTTACTAACGGCAATGCAAGCAAACAGATCCCTCCTCTGACTGAGGAGTCTAACAGATTCCTCTTGGAGCTCTGTCGCAGCCTGCAACAATTCATCTGTCAAAAAAGTGCATGAATGGGAAAAATCCAGTGTTCAAGCCAAGGACTGTGTTGCAAGTGTCTAAGATTGTTGAGAGCCGGCCAAACACGCCTTTATGGATTGTTTTCACTCTCTTGGCTTTGTAGCACCTCATCCCTAAATACTTGATAACTGTTTTAGAGGTGTAACTCCATTTCAGACACTGACTCACTTAGGCTCTTCCAGAGAAATCCAGGCACATTTTTCCAACAGATGGTGTATTTGCATATGTACACCTGGCAAGACGACAAATAAACACATTTTCCTTTTACTAAGAGATGATCCACATTCAGCTATTCAAAGACGGACTTCCCTGACTCCTTACTTTTGTTTCCTCCCTGATGCTGCCTCCTTCCATTGGCCTTCTACTTCTCCCCAGTGTCTCCATCAGAAGGCTAGTGGAAAGGAAACACAAGGAAGAACACTGAACTCAAACTAGTTAATTTAGCTCCATACAGTAGCTCTGGGGAAAAGGCTCAGGAGAGAAGGATGTGAAAACTATTACCAGTGTCTGGGAATTGTTTGGGGGGATCTTAATTACTCCCATTCTTCCTACTTTGAAAGGTCAGGAGTGATTAACAGCTGGAGGTTCAGTGGAATGGATGGTCAAATTGGTGGATCCTCAAGGAGATCCTTCCTTTTGACCCTGACCTGGGTCCCCTGCATGGGGTTTTTTACCTGATGCTCTGAGTGAGCACTATAAACCATCAATCACTGCTTTCCTCTCTACTTCCTGGGCTGTCTCAAGAAATGCTCAGTATGGCAGGCTTGTTGCTGGGGGCTGTCTGTTCAAGGCCGACTGAATCACAAACACAACATTTGATGCCCATACACAAAATTACCTCTAACTCCCAGAAGGGCAACCTGCTAATTGATAACCTGCCTAGAGTAACAGGTGCTGGTCAGGAGCATGGCATGGCATGGCATGGCATGGCATGGCATGGCATGGCACGTGAGGGCCTTTACTAAGGAAGCATTGCCAAGGATGTGAGCTGAAAGGTTTCCGGAGGGATTTTATTTAAAAAAAAAAAAAAAAAGGAAAAACAGACTAAAGAAGGGAAAAGCAGCTGTTTGGAAATAAACTGTAAAACATCTGTAGCACACGACTAGAATTCTCTAAGTATGAGCATGAACTTTTAAAGGGACCTCATCTTTCACAAACACCACCCCAACTACCCAGCATATACCAAAGGCAACCGATCCTTGGCAGTCCCCCTGGCACGAAGGAGAAGAGGCGTGCCCAGAAGAGCCATCACAGGGGAAAGGCCAGTTTCCCTGGCAGCCATGGAGCATAACTGTCCTTTGCTGCACCAGGCCACAAAGAAGGGACAGCTCAGAGAAATTGTAGCTATAGGGCAGTACTGTCTCATCGTGGATGGTGCATAAAGAATGGAACACACTCAGACTGGCTCCGCCTCTACTGGGAAGCCTCCACTTACGCTTTCTGCTTTCTCTCGACTCTTTGGGGGTATGCTAGTTAGCAAAAGGGCAAACACACTTTCCGTACAGTTTCTCTGTGTTTTTGTTTTTGTTTTTTTTTGCATCACTGTAATAGAATTTAGAGATTTTTTTTTTTTTAAATCAAGGTTCAAGGGTCTAAGTAGCTCGATTTATTTTTCAGTAACTAAGTTACCAGAAACTTGTAGCGTGGCTGTATTTATTTTCTGAAGAAGGCTCCAAGTTGGCAGAGGGGTCCTTGGAAGGACATATTTCTTCACGTTCTCTTGATCTCAGTGTGTGGAGATTCGCTTAACAGCTGGTTTATGTACAAGTGTTTTTTTCAGCCACGTCCTCCCCCTCCATAAACAGACTTTTTTCAGGCAAAAGAAGTCTGCGAGACACAACAAAATACGAGGCTCCTCACACTTCTTCCAGCAGCAGACACAGTAAGAGTTTAGGATGTTCATCAGGTTGCATGCCTTCCATTTATTCCTTTAATAGCTTAAGGGCAAATGTGTTGAAAATAAAAGATGCCTCTTCTCCCTGTCCCCTAAGGAGGCCTTTTCCAGGCTTATCATCACTCAAAAGGCAATCATCAAGACGCAATATCATGAGAAATGCCAATTTTACTAAGTGTTTGACAACTGGGAAGGTCAAACAGGAACGAAACCCTTTTGTCATTTACCAAAAAAAGCAGGTAACAAGGAGACTAGTTGTGACGCATACAAAGAAGTAAATTAACCATTCTTTAAGCCATATAGATTTTTTAATGACAGCTATAATTCCTTGCATTTTTTAAACATCATTTATTTGAAGAGTGCCAAACTCTGTAAATTCAGTCTCCACTCCCTCGACAGCACTGGTGGTGGGAGATGGGCGCTGTTTTGGTAAATACTGAAAGTGGACCATCGCCGAAAGCTATCTGGTATACCATCACACTCTTGAAACTCCAGCCCTCCTCTGGCTGCCTAGAACAGGTGTCTAGGGAGGAAATCTGTTCTCTCTGGAATTCATCTCAACTTTCTCGTCTCCATGACTACTCTTCTCGGTTTGCCAGTAAAGCATTAGCTATCCCTTGCTAAGTAGGTGGCAGATGGTTCTAGGGACTTCCCCTCCCAGGACTGAAAAGTTCACCTCAGACTCTAAGAAACACAGACACTCCTTCACTTCCTCACAGCACACTCTGGAGCCCTGGGAAGGGCGACCCAAAGTAGGAGGCAGCCCATCTCTGTGGAGACAACTGGTCCCTCCCTCCCTCAGCTGCTTCTATAAGCTCAGGGTTAGCATCCTACTGAGGAATAAGAGGATTTCTTACACTTCTTCCAAGATCAACTTCCTACACTTCCTTCTCTTTCGTGTTTGATCTTCCCCCATGCTTATGTCACATACTATCATCAAAAGTTCAAAGGACTTTGTAAGAAAAAGTGAATTTTGCCAAACGTGTTAATTAAAAAAAAAAAAAAACTATGGAAAAAATATTTGAGCTGAGGCATGAATTAAAAAAAAAAAATTATCCTGACAGAGAAAAGCTTTACTTTGTAACACTTGTGATAACACCCTGGACAATTTAACATTAATCACATGATCTGAACAAACCTTCAGATACATAAAGACCCATTGAACTATATTTGAAGATGGCCAATGAATTTGTTTTACAAGAAATTATCAGTAAAGATTGCTAACATTCACATTTTTAAAATAATTTTTTTAATGTTTATTTTTGAGAGAGAGACACAGAGCACAAGCCCGGGAGGAACAGAGAGAGAGAGAGGGAGACACAGACTCCGAAGCAGGCTCCAGGCTCTGAGCTGTCAGCACAGAGCCCGATGCAGGGCTCGAACTCATGAACTGTGAGATCATGATCTGAGTGGAGGTAGAATGCTTAACCGACTGAGCCACCCAGGCGCCCTGCTACCTTTCACATTTCTTAGAAAATAAGATGAATTTAGATAATAAGCGGGGGGGGGGGGGGGTGCCAGAAGATGCGTCACACATTTAATGATGAAATGCAAAAATGTCTCTAATCACAAAAGCAAAGTGAAGAAGGAAAGAACATTTTAGGTGTCTGTGTGCGTTACAGAATGTGAAGGTTAGAAATAACAGCACCTTAAATTTTTAAATATACAAAATTATTGACCCAAATTTCTAAAGATGTTCATACCCACTTAGCAGATAATAAAAAATACTGAATTTTTTTAAATAAAAAGATTAAAGAATGAAAATCGAAAGGAACCATTTTTCTATGTAAAGGAAAATAAATGGCAGAGAGAAATCAAATAAAAATTGGAACTTTTCAGACCAGAAAGATAGGGCCTTAAAAAGAATCCAGCAGAGGGGCGCCTGGGTGGCTCAGTCGGTTAAGCATCCAACTTTGGCTCAGGTCTTGATCTCGCTGTTCGTGGGTTTTGGGCCCCGTGTCGGGCTCTGTGCTGACAGCTCAGAGCCTGGAGCCTACTTTGGATTCTGTGTCTCCCTCTCTCTCTCTGCCCCTCCCCGGCTCGCACTCTGTCTCTCTCTCTCTCTCTCAAAAATAAATATTTAAAAAAAATGTTTTTAAATAATCCAGTAGAAATATACAACAGCATGGAGGATGGGAACATCCACTGTTTTGAGAACTTCACAGGTTATCTCCTTAAATTTTCACAGTGGTCTTACCAGAAAGGTATCTTCATTTCAGATGCTCAATCATGTTTCTCTCTCTTGGGGCATCAACTACACCGTCTCATCTAGATCCTTCCCAGGGATAACTGAAACACAGCAAGTCTCCCCCAGCATAGCCGCATACTCCCATCCTCTCTGGTACATACCCCTTCTCTCTCGTCCCCTCCACAAGCCAGATTCCAGGAAAGTTGTCTCAACTCTAGGTCTGCATTTCCTAACCTCTTATTCTTCCCCTTGCCCATCGCAACTTGACTTTTGCCTTGATCTCTCCATCCAGTCAATCTTGGTAGTCAATGATCTCCATGTTGCAAAATGTGATGGACAATTTTAAGTTCTCCTACCGCTCTGTCAGCAGGATTTAAAACTGTTTGTTGCTCCCTCTTCCTCCATACACCCTCTTCTCAATGCCCCTGGTTTCTCTCCCACCTCCCTGGCTGCCGCTCAGTTTCCTTTGTCAGTTCTCTCCTAGGCCCTCCTCCCTCTCACTCTGTATTCCTCCCCTGGGTGAGTGCATCTATGCCCATTGTTTCAGTTACCTCGCAACACTCATGGCACCAAGTTCTATGCCCATCCCACATCTCTCCTGACTTGAGATCTCTAGAAAAACAGTGAGTACACAACAATTTCTCCTTGGTGACTCAAAGACCCCTCAAAACTCAACATGATCATGATCCAAATTGTAATCTATCCCCCACCAACCCGGTATTCCAGATTTCCCTATCTCCACGAATAACACTCCCTCCGTCCAAGGTCTGCCAGCTAGAAACCTATGCATCACCCTCCAAACCCCCCTCTTGCTTGCTCCTTCACCCCTTATCCATCACCATGTCCTGTCCATTTACCTCCGAAATCTCTCAAATTCATCCACTTCTCTCCATCTCCTCTGCCATTCAAGCCACTGTTTTTAAACCCAGCTACTAAAATCACTTTCCCAGTGGGCTCCCCATCCACTCCACCCCCTCCATTCTGTCTGTTCTCTGCACCAAACCACAGTGATCTTTTCTGAAATGCATTTTGGACCAAGTCAGCCCCCCACCACCAATCACTTGAAACCTTCCCCATTGCTCTTGGGATAAAGGTTAAAACCCCAGATACAGCCTGCAAGACTTTGTACTTACCACCCCACCTTTCGGTTCCACCCAAGTTCCACATCTTCTGCTGACAAAGCCTTCAGCCAGGTGCCATTTATTCCAGGACAGCATCCCAGAGTGCCCAGTCTTGCTTGATAGCTTTTGCTCTTTCGGAGCACTTAACTTCAATATGACATTATACTCGGTACTAAAATTACTTGGTTGATATGTCTGGTTTTTTTTGGGTTTTTTTTTTTTAATTTTTTTTATTTAACTGCATCCCCGGGCACAGTTCTTAGCACTCGATACACAATTGTTAAATGAACAAATGAATGAGAGACTCACTTAAATAACGTACTAATTCAGCTGGTGACAGAAGTCTGATTCAGAGGAAAACCTATCAAATGCTAAAGGTCATGTTCTTTCCGCTACACACCACCTCCCACAGCAAATGCTCGCTGTGCAGTTGTTGAGCCTGAATCCATACAAATACAGTAAAAACGGACTAACAGAGTCTTTGTCCATATCACCACGGGGCATGCCTTGAGCATGGCAGAAATAGCCACGTGACACGTATGAAGGAGCGTGGGTTTTTGCACTTATCGGCTATGTGAACTTCAGCATGTTAATCCTTCTGTGCCTCAGTTTCCTCATCTATAAAGTGGTAATAAGGAATTTGGTGAGAACTAAATAGACTGCAAATACTCTCTTGACTCTTGAATGCTAAGCATCCAATGAGAAGGGGCCAGAAGAAACAGTGGAAGTAGCTTTCATGCCAGTGTTAGGGCAAATAAAAATAGTCCCATAGTGCATTACACTGTTTGGATGAGAAAGTTGCTAAGAGATACAGGTTAACGATATAACCTCGAATTTAACAGATATTTATTGATCACTTACTAAGTAGAAGCTGTTTGGGATATAAAAAAAGGGCTTTAGGCTAATTCAAGGATTAAGGAAAACGAAGACTTTGAAGGGTCTTCCTTGACTTTTTAAAAAACACTAACGGGGCGCCTGGGTGGCTCAGTCGGTTGAGCATCCGACTTCGGCTCAGGTCATGATCTCACGGTCCGTGAGTTCGAGCCCCGCGTCAGGCTCTGTGCTGATAGCTCAGAGCCTGGAGCCTACTTCAGATTCTGTGTGTCTCTCTCTCTGACCCTCCCCCATTCATGCTCTGTCTCTCTCTGTCTCAAAAATAAATAAACGTTAAAAAAATAATAATAAAAAATAAATAAAAAATAAAATAGAAAACACTAAAAACGCTACCGCGGTGGGCTAACAGTCTGACACCAGATGTGAGATTGAATTGGTCACAGAGACTCAAGGGTTGAGAAGATCTTGATTCCCCAGAATAAGTCATGACAAATTAGCCAAGTAGAAGGAGCACAGAAATAAATTACTGGGTGTGTACACTATCTAGATTCTACTTAATTCTCTCTCTCTCTCTCTCTCTCACTCACACACACACACACACACACAACCACAAACAGCCTATGAAGTAAGGTGGAATGAGGTGAACCAGAGAAGCAAATTGGTTGCCCAAAGGCAGCCTGTGGTTTCAGGGCGGAAAGACCATAACGCACCCAAACACTCTCACCAGACACCACAAAAAGACACCGCGAGCACCAACGAGGTACCAGAGAGAGCTGTTTTCTCATCAATCCCTTCTTGACCTCAGATGGCATCTCTCTGCTATTTAAGTGTCCTTCTTCACTTTGGTGCCCCTGACCATACGATGGGGAGGGTGGGCTCACAAGGACGCAATGCGGATGGAGGTCCTGCAGCTGAGAACCCTGTGGGAAACGTAGAGCTCTCTGCAAGAGTAGTAACGTTTTTCTCATCATTGTTGTTAAGTACACAATTTGCACATTAAAAGCTCATTAGAGAGTAAACCCACCCGGGTGAGGAGTGGAGGCAGTAACTTGAGAGTCCCCCAGGGGGCACCATGGTAACTTGGCACGTGGAGGCCACACAGTATCAGGTTACTTGGGCAGCCACCACAAACACCTGCAGGGCTGTAACCTGGGTCTTAGGGAAAGTGCTTGGGTCCTCTTGATCCACTCCGTGGGGAGACCCACAGGGGTTCAGAAATTGCCAAGACAATCCGCCCGGCAACCCCCAAGGCATGAATTACTACTCCCTAAGCAGAGTTGTGTGGCATGCCTAACGTAACATGAAATCAGAAATACTTGAATACCTACATGTTCGAGGCATTTGTCTATGAGCTTAGGGGAAAACAAAAAAGTTGCACAGTACCTGCCCTCGGAGTGTTTATGATCTTGTTGGAGAAGGCAGGCATGAATAGAGAAGATAATCCATGAGGCAAGATGACTGGATACCAAATGAATGTCGGGGAGAACAGAGACCACAGACAGTGTGCCCTCCTCGCGTCCCACACCGAAAAACAAGTTCTGCCCCTGACTCAGTGAATCTGGGAAGATGCTTCATAAGACCAGACTCCAGCAAAGCATGGAGGGTTAAAGCAAATCATCTCAAACTCTTTTCTAGGTCTAACATCCTAAGACTTTAACATCAGTTCCAATTTCTCTACTTCTCTCATGCTTTTTCTGTCACTCATGTTAAGAAACTTACAACTGTACAGCCACAGAAACAATGTCTAGAGAGCAGCTCCAGGTCTGCTCATTTAGAGAGAGGCAGATACCTCTAGGGGTCAAGAGACGGGGTTTGGAGTGAGACATACCTGACTGCTTACTGAATCCTGCTGTTGCTGGCTATGCAGCCCTGAGCGAGGTACTGAAAGCCTCTGTCTCCTTATCTCGAAAATGGGGAGGACATGAGGCGCCTGGGTGGCTCAGTTGGTTAAGCGTCCGACTTCAGCTCAGGTCATGATCTCACGGTTTGTGGGCTTGAACCCCGCGTCAGGCTCTGTGCTGACAGCTCAGAGCCTGGAACCTGCTTCGGATTCTGTGTCTCCCTCTCTCTCTGAACCTCCCTTGCTCACACTCTGTCTCTCTCTCTCTCAAAAATAAACAAACAATAAAAAATTTTTTTTTCTAATAAAGAGAGAAAGAACAAAATAGAACATTTGGTGCATTGCACTCAATACATGCTGGCTGTTCATAACGTTTGTGTTTTCACGTTACACTTCCCTATAGTGTACATTTATCCTGTGTATCCCACTGCTTTGAGATGAGGGTACCCAGAAGGTAAGTCACGTCTTCTGTAACACACCTCTCCCAACAAAGTTCCATACTGTGCTCTGAAGGTCAGCCGACAGTCAGCAAACAGTTATTTAAAACACTTTGCAAATGGTACAGCTGCTTGCTCCGAGGAGATGCACGTCTGAATACGAGCATGTAACCAGACTTTTGAACTAACAGGTAATGTTCCTCATAGAAAAGTTATTTAGCACTCCTTTTGGGAAGGAGGGAAAACACAAGGGCACTGCTATCACTAACGCTCTGCAAGCCAAAGAAAACACTAACGTATACAGCCTCGTCTCGGGCGGGGGCCCTGAAGAGGCTTGGTAGGCTGGAAGTCACGGCTATGCAAGCAAGCGGCCTCCCAAAAGGTCACTCCCTGAGTGGCTCCAGCTCTAAATATAAAGGTATGTTTGCACAGAGTACTAATTTGGTAGTTCTCATGTGTTTACTAGGGTTTTATACTTTACTTTCAGCATTTTGTTCCCTGTGCATTAGAAAAAAAAAATGATGATTCTAGAAAGATACAGTCTTCATTAGGTTTGTGTGCTTGTTTTATTTTAATATTGGCCTAACTTCCACTCTCTCTTCCCAGCTTCTCTCTCCTGCCGAACCCTTCCCAAACCTGCAAGTGCCAGAAGTCTGCGAAGAAACAAGGCACTTCCTATCTTTATTCTGTATCTTCCATTTTCCAGTACATGTACTAGAGCAAGAGAGTGGGCATTCCATTTGACACAGAGTCACTCTGGGCCAGCTTTAGCATGCTTTAAAGAAAGCGCTCTTATAAAGCAAGTATTCATGTATTACTTGCATAACTTTTTAAAGCCACAATGTGTCAAAATGCATCCAGTCCACTGTCTCCTAACCTGATGGCTATTTGAAGTACACATGCAAAGGTGTGTGTGTCTCTGTACAATGCACATGCAGGGTCAGTGTTAACAGTCTGAAGCTCAAGTGCACCCAGGGGCACCTGGAAGCACTCAGACCTGATCTGGTCAACTCAGCCAGCGCCTATGTCCCCCCTTCACCTTGCCAGGTACCCTGACGCAGAAGATGCCTGCCCATTCTGAGGACAACCTTCTCAGGTGGATGATACCCTTCCTTGATCAGGGGCATAGGAAACACTCCACTTCCGTGTGAGAACCCTAAGGTGAGGCTGTCCTTTAGAATGTGGAATTTAAGAAACAAAACAGATGAACATTTAGGAAGGGTGGGGAAAGAGGAGAGAGGAGACAAGAGACTCTTAATGAGAGAGAACACACTGAGGGTTGATGGAGGCAGGTGGGTGGGGGACAGGCTGGATGGGCGAGGGGTATTGAAGGAGGGCACTTGCTGTGATGAGCACTGGGTATTGTCTGTAAGTGATGAATCACTGACTTCTACTCCAAAACCAATACTGTACTGTATGTTAACTAAAATTTAAATAACATTAAAAAAAAAAAGAATGCTAAGGAGCCATTCCTAGCTCCACAGCATAAATAGTTTCTGGTTATGACCTCCTCATATTGTAGTAACATGAGTGCCTGACATTAAGAAAAACTCTGAGACTAGGTATTCAAGTTGTGGCCAGATTAAAATCGCAAGGACTTGATTATCACTCTACTAGAGGTCTTCATTTTTTTATAAATGTCTTTCCCTTCTCTTCACTCCTCCATCATAAAGTAACTAGAGTATGGTCCTGACGGGCTTCCCATATCAATAAAAACAATACGATAAATCATTGTACTTACACTCTTAGTTTGACAATGACCAACAGTAAATCCGGGGAATGAAAAATAAGCAATTTTGGCGAATAGACCACCCTGAGGAAACAGCCCTAGTGACTAAATATTTGACTGACACTGTCAGGTTCTTCCTCCTGAAAGTCTGGGAATGGGCAGGGGACTCCCTGGCTAACTAAAAAGAGGCTCTTTGGGAACCATCATTTTTCCTGGATCCAAGAAAGCAAGCTATAAAAGCAAAGCAGAAAACCAAACTTTATGTTACTTTCTCTGTTAACTTCTCTTTTACTATATCAAAGTCTCCATAAAAGTCTCTTTTAAATGTTCTATCCAGTCCCAGACAGTTAAGGCTCTTGGGCCAAAATGGGAAAAAAAATAAAAATAAAAAATAACAAATAAAAAAAAGAGCAGTGGGAGAAGTTCTACCAATGTCTTCGTATATAACTTAGGCAACTATCTCAATGACTAAATTCCTTCTTTAAGCCCGTAATTTTGTTTCATCAACTTGAGGAACCACTCCTCAAAATTAAAACCTTTCATTTCCAAGCACTATAAAACTTAACCTTTTTATTCCTGCCCTTGGTTACATAACAAATTAGGGGCATTGGTTTTTTTTTTTTTTTTAATGTTTATTTATTTCTGAGAGAGAAAGAATGAACACAAGCAGGGGAGGACCTAGTGAAAGAGAAGGAGACACAGAATTCAAAGCAGGCTCCAGGCTCTGAGCTGTTGGCACAGAGCCTGATGTGAGGCTCGAACCCACAAACTGTGAGATCATGACCTGAGCCGAAGTCCCAAAGTCAGATGCTTAACCGACTGAGCCACCCAAGTTCTCCAGGGCATTGATTGTTTTAATTAAAATTTTTCAAACTAAAGAAAAATATAGAAAGTTTCATATTTGAAGTGCTATTTCATCCTAATGTGAGGAAAAAGAATGGAAAGGAAGTTACTAAAAATATATATAATTTCATAGGAGATATGGAGAATGATGCCTTCTTTGCTACCCCAAATGTTTAGTTTTAGAATCATAGAGGAGAAAATATCAATACTGAACCAAGTCACTGGAATTAATGAAGAATATTAGCAAATTTCACTCTAGTCATCAAATAAAAGCTAATGTGACCTGAAAGGCCAAGCAGAGAAAGTCCTCTTGACTGGGAAGCAAAGAAGTAGGAAGATGACAGAATCGGAGGGCTGAGCTTGCCTCATTCCTCCAACTGGGGACATAAGCCCCAGGTCCCTTGACTCTCTGCCAACAAGTGAGCAATTTCATAGGATAAAGGGCTCATCTTCCTAAGAAGTCAACTTCACTCACCAGGATGTAATTTAAGCCATCATTTTACATTAAAAATAAACAAGGGGCACGTGGGTGGCTCAGTCAGTTAAGCGTCTGACTCTTGATTTGGGCTCAGATCATGACCTCACAGCTGGTGGGATGGAGCCCTGCGTTGGGCTCCATGCTGATAGCATGGAACCTGACTAGGATTCTCTTTCTCCCCCTCTCTCTCTCTATGCCCTTCTTCGGCTTGTGCTCTTTCTCTCCCTCAAAGTAAATAAACTTAAACACATTTTTTAAAATAAACAAGATGTGTTATGGACAGTGAGCAAAACTTGCAGAATTTTTTGAGAGAATGCAAGGAATTTGAAAAAATATCACAGGCTCTTGGTGGTGGCTGTGGGTACTCCAGATCTTTCTAGAATACAAATGGGGTCTCCACAGCCACTGAGGCTGCTTCAGCAGCTCCATGATTCTCAAAAATTTCCCACCAACTTCATGCTTGGAGCAGAGGAGAGACAAGTTTTATGATGCAGATATCTCCAAGTTAGCTAAGCTCACATTTTAACATTTTGTGCTTTTTATCTTAAACATTCATGTGAATTTCCAGTCTGCTCCACAATATATCCATGTGTATTCTGATAAAGAAATAATGTCTTATGCTATTTATCACTGAGGAGAATGGAGGGTCTGGGGAAACATGGTGTATTGATCTACTACATCCTTAGGAAACCTCCAAGGATATGTTCTCCTATGGTAGGTAGAAAGAACCCTAGACTGGAAGATGTGGGCTCTATTCCAGTTCCTGATACTAGCCAGCTGTGGGACCTTAGGTCAGTCACTCTCTTTGGACTACATGTGTTCTGTGATAGTGAATTTAATGTGTCTACTTGCTTGGGCCATGGGGTGCCCAGGTATTTGGTCAACATTATTCCGGGTATTTCTATAAGAGAATTTTGGGATGAGGTTAACATTTAAATTGGTAGACTGAGTAAAGCAGATTACTCTCCCTAATATGCGTGGGTGAGCCTCAACTCACCAGTTGAAGGGCTAAACAGAAAAGAAGGCTAACACTCCCTGGAGTAAGGGAGAATTCTCCTGCCTGATACCCTCAAAATGGAACACCAGCTCTTCTTGCCCAATGAACATTGGCTCTTCCTGGTTCTATAGCAGCTTCCAGCCTTTGGACTTGAATTGGGACATTGGCTCCACAGATTTTAGACCTGCCAGCCTCCATAACCACACGAGCCAACTCCTTATAATAAATCCCTTTCTATATATATACACACACCCTATTGGCTCTGCTTCTCTGGACAGCCCTAATACAAACTCTCAATCTCCACCATTCCAAAATATTATAATTGGAATTACACATTCAATGTTTCTCACTGCTTCTCTCTCCCACCCAAATTCTAAGAGTAATTGGACACACTTGGCTCCTTCCTTCCTTCCTTCCTTCTAGTTTTTATAGTCCTAGAGCTAGTGTCACTGGGCAGCCAGGGAGGCGGCGGGGGGGGGGGGGGGCTCCATAATTTTTTTTTTTAAAGAAATATACAGCATGTTAATGCAGGTTAATGTGAAAAGACTTTAAGTCTTGTAGTAAATAAGTCTTTTAAACTGTTTGGAATCCCTTTTTAAAAAAGAAAATATACGTCAACACCACCACCAGAGCTCTTCGGCACACATTTTTAAAAACGGCAAACTGGAATAACTGTTCGGGGCCCAGACATTGCCACCTCTCTCTCCACCTGCCAGCCTAGTAATGCAGGCACCAGGTAACTCTGTCGTGAGTCACCCTGGTGGCCATAAAGAGGAAGCACGTGGCTCAACTCCTACTGAGAAAACTGGTATGAACTTGGCATCCTCTAATTATCCCTGGCCCCTCTCTTTGCTACTAAAGCTGCAACAGTGCTCGACTCACTCCTCCTTACTTCAATTCCCTCCAGCTGCCCTTGGGTTTCAATTGAATCTAAACTCACCTGGAGGATCCAGGCTAATTTATCCTTGACCCACATCCCATTAAGATGTACCTGCTGATCCGAGCTGTTATTCATCCTCTACCTTGTCCTCTGGCCTAGGGGTTTGTCCATCCTGTATCCCTTAGCATAGTGCCTAGCACGTAAAAATTACGGGTGCCTGGGTGACTCAGTAGGTTAAGCATCCAACTTTGGCTCAGGTCACGATCTCACAGCTCGTGGGTTCGAGCCCCGCATCGGGCTCTGTGCTGACAGCTCAGAGCCTGGAGCCTGCTTCAGATTCTGTGTCTCCCTCTCTCTCTGCCCCTCCCTCTCTCTCTGCCCCTCCCTCTATCTCTGCCCCTCCCCTGCTTGCACTCTGTCTGTCTCTCTCTCTAAAAAAAAATAAAGAAATATGAAAGAAATTTTTAAAAATTACATATGATTTCTCTTACGTGGAACTTAAGCAACAGAATGAACAAAGGAAAAAAGAGAAACAAAACAGACTCTTAACTAGAGAACAAACTGGTGTTTGCCAGAGGAAGGTGGATGGGGGAAACAGGTGAAGGGAATTAAGAGTACCTTTATCTTGATGAGCACTGAGGAATGTATAGAATTGTTGAATCACTACACTGTACCCCTGAAACTAAAATAACACTGAACGGTAACTAACTGGAATTTAAAAAACATTAAAATAATGGCCAAGTAGCAAAAGGGGGGTAACATTAGCAACAGATTTATTTTTAACTTTATTTAGAGAGAGAGCGCACACACAAATTGGGGAGGACGTGCTGCAGAGTGGGGGGCCATGGAGAATCCTAAGCAGGCTCCATGCTGTCAGTACAGAGCCCCAATGCGGGGCTCGATTTCATAAACCATGACCTGAAACGAAATCAAGAGTCGGATGCTCAACCAACTGAGCCACCTAGAAACCCCAGCAACAAATAGTTTCAAAAAGCACTTAATAAATTTCTGTCGAATATGGAAATGAATGAATGAATGAAAGTGCAAAGCAGCACCTGAAATAGGGGAAATTTCCTGTGACTCAGCCCCGGTTCATGACAATAAGGAGTAACGAACAGCCTCCTCAGATCTGGGGAGCGCACAGGGCTACAGTCTGCAAGGTATTGTGAGGGCAACACAGTGGATTCAGGCCAATTTAAACACCTCTAAGAGAGGACCCTTCTTGTCGCCAGAATCAGAACAATCTGAGCTCATTGGGCACAGGGGGACATGCACCTACTGCGTGTAATGCAGCTGCACCTCGCTGTCCAAGAATAAATCAGGTCACCAATGCTATTAGGGTGGCAGCTACGAGGGCCAGTAATAAATCACAGATTGAAACACTGAAAGCCAGGACTCCAGAATTACCCATTCAATCCCTATCGTTCTACAAACGAGAAAACCGAGGCCAGGAGTCGTTAAGCAACTCACCGAAAGTTGAAGATTTCAGAGCCAGGACTGAAGTCCAACTCTTCTGGTTCCCTGTTCAGGGTGTTTCCTACAACACCACCCTGCTTGGGACTTGCTCAAGCCTTAAACCTGTCGCTGAAGCTTTTAACACAAATGTTTTGAAATTGTTTTAAGAAATTCTTGGAAACATCTGCTTGCATTCTTTCAAGTTGTCAGAGTATCCAGAACAGAACAGCAGCAGAACCCGAGTGCAATCCACCCAGGCACAACACACACGGTTACTGGTTTTCCACGTCCTGTGGCAGTTTTTCATCTCTATCGGGACATCCGATCCACTGTTGCTAAATGATAACAGCAGGACCTAACTCATCCATGGCTGCATAGAAAATTATTACAAAACCATGTTGTTACTGAGAGCAGTGTCACGAGCAGGGTCTAGGGGAGGCAAGGTGGCAGGAACATAATCTAAGGAGCGCATCCTTGCTATGTCTATATGCTCATCACACAGCATATGCATGATAAGATGCCAAACCCAGGTTCCTTAAATGGATTTTATTTCCTTTCCCAATGCTTTGGAAATGCTTTTCTTTTGGTTGGAGAGATGGAGAAAGAAGGTCTAAGCTTCGGGTTTTGCTGTTGCAAAACATGCATAATGCCTGAAATTCTTTCATCCAATTAGTTCAAACACCATTGGACAGACACAACTTCACAGCTTTTCCAAAAGTCTAAGCTTATTCCAAAGTAGAAAGTTTGTTTAAAAAAATTTATATATATATATATGTTTACATTTATATATATATATATATATATGTTTATATATATGTACATATATATGTATATATATACATATATATGTATGTATATATATATATATATATATATATATATATATATATACATACATACACACACGCACACAAAGAAAGAAGGCAGGAAGAAAAGAGGGGAGGAGAGGAGCCGCAGAGGTGGAAATCAGCACATGAGCGCGAAGCTGTGCTTGCTTGGCAATCCAAGCTGGAAAGTATTTGGGTCCCACCATGTAGTGACTCATCTGTACAGTCAGGGTGCAGGTAACACAATACAACTGAGCAACTTGAAGCAGAAAGTATCTTAACTTAGGCAATTTGGTGTTTATGAATTTGTGAAGGAGCTGGCGGCACAGGCCCTGGGCTGGGCCTCCAGGAATGAGGCCTAGAACAACACCCCAGAACTGGCCTGCCAGGGGAGCCCTCAGCAGCACAGTCAGAAAGCCACTGCTGCCAGCTGTCCCTGACACCATCCACCCTCTCAGCCATCCCCAGGGAAACAGGAAGCTGTTCCAGAGGTGCGCTAGGCTTGTGAGATCTGCACCGACCAGCAAGTGGAGGCCTCAGGCACTGCCCCTCACCCCTCAAGTTGGTTCCACAGTCTATCTGACTGGGGGAACTGGTTGCACTGGGTCTCCTGGCCTCTGCAGCACAACAAGGCACACTAGAAGGGAGATGGAGAAGTTCACAGGCAAAACCATGGTACGCCCCACACCCACCAGGCAGAGAAAGTCCTCCTTCCACAGAGCAAATGCCTCAGCCAGGCTTGGGGTGGAGGAGTGGGAGTTCATCTTCACTCTGAGTCACCTCTTTCTAGAGCACCCCAAGCTGAAGCCTGAGCCCTCTTCCAGGTTAGCCAAACCTCCACAAAAACAGTATATCCCAAAGAACAGGTTCCAAAGGAGACAGAGATGGCCAGCAGACACATGGAAAGGTCCTCAGTGTCACTAATCCTCGGGGGAACACAAACCAAAACCACCGTGACACCACCTCACACCTGTCAGAATGGCTAGTATCCAAAAGACCAGAAATGGCCAAGTGTTGGCAAGGATGTGGAGAAGAGGGAAACTTTGTGCAGTGTTGGTGGGAATGTACATTGGTGCAGCCACTGTGGGAAACAGTATGGAGGTTCCTCAAAAAGTTAAGAGAAATGACCATAGGATCCAGCAATCGTACCTCTGGGTAGTCATCTGAAGGAAACAAAAACATGAACTCAAAAAGGTAACTGCACCCCCATGTTCATTGCACATTCCTTACAATAGTCGGGACATGGAAAGAGCCTATCGATGAATGAATGGATAAATAAGATACATATCAATAAATAAGATATATGTCAATCATAAAAAGAACGAAATCCTGCCATTTGTGACAACACGGATGGACCGTAAGGGCATTATGCTAAGTGAAATAAGTCAGAAAAAGACAAATACTGTACGATCTCACTTATATGTGGAATCTAAAAACAAAAACAGAATTGAATGCATAGACACAGAGAAGAAATTGGTGGTTGCCAGAGACGGGAAGGGGTGGAGGGTAGAGAGAGGGTGGAGGGGGCCAAAAAGGACAAACTTCACTTATAAGACAAATCCTGGGGATGTAATGTACAGCCTAAACAAACAAAACCCCAACAGGCACACAGCGGCCTTGCTGTAATCAGCTGGGAACCAAATCCTGGGATGCCCACCTGCCTCAACCTATGCCGCTTTCTGCCCAGGCGAAGCCTGACGACCAATGCTAGCAATTTCTCTTGGTTAAGCTCTCTGTGCCCAACTCCCTCCTGGACACCGCTTTTGAAGCTGGGATCCTGCCCTCTTCTCCCCTTCCAGGAATCCTGAGAAGTGCTCTTCCGAGGCCTCATTCACTTGAGCTGGGCCCCTAGCACCTGTCACAGGTTAAGTGGGGCAGCTAAAATGTGATGGCCACCAAAGAAATGGGTTTAAATCCCGGCTCTGTCACTGAGAGCCGAGTGAACCTGGATGAGGTACTGCAACACTGAGCACTAGTTTTCTAAGACGTAAAAGGAGGAGTCTAGAGCTGCCAGGGATGTTCAAAGAAATGCAGCAAGACAGCTTAAGGAGCCTGGTGAACCAGGTCCGCAAAAGTACGCAACCCATCCTTTGTTCTTTGACTGGGCTGTGCTCATGCCTCTTGCTTCTGCCTCACCTTTCCTGCCCCCACGTGCTTGGGGCTGACCAGTGCACACTTGCCATCAGCTGCCCACCTCTCTGGACATCCGCTGACTGTCTGCCACCAAGCAACATCCCAGTCTGCCACCCCTTCCCGGGCCCCTTTTGAGACCGGTGGTTTTCAACCACGGTGAGTCATAACCAGATGTAATAAGACACTGGAGTCTGCAAAAGATTCACATTTTTCATAAATTAGATGAATGAGGCTATCCCCAGTCTCGCTCACCTCCTTGCACTTTGAGGAGCTTTCTTGGGTGCAAAGGAAAGCATGTGGGTGGGAACTGGCACACCAAGACTTATCTCCGCCACAGCCTTGAGGGAGCCACGTAAGTCCTGGAGTGGACTGTGCACCGTGTGTGACACCCCGTGGGCCAAATCCAGGCTCCACCACAAATCGATGTCCACTCACCGGCTCGTCTCAAAACTGGCTCTCCTTTGGGCCAGCAAGGCTGGAATTAGGTAGGCCCCTCTGAAAATAACAGGGGTGATGGTTAAAGGCACTGATGGCTTCTGGCCTTTTGATACATCCCCAAGAAATCATGACAAACTGGTTAACATGTCATTATCCCCCCAAATTCCAAATAGGCTCAAGAAAAGGGTCTCTCCCAGGAGAAAGAAATGGAGGGAGGAGATGTGTCCCATTAACTCCAAGCCATCTGTGAAAACCAAAGTCGGATGGCAAACACATGGACATACCAAATATCCTTGGTTGCTTCAGGAAAAGTCACCTGCACATACTAGTTTTACGCAATGTTCACATTTCTCTCTATTCCTATTTTTTATTATTTTTTAATGTTTATTTTTGAGAGAGGGAGAGAGAGAGAAGAAATGCGAGTGGGGGAGGGATAGAGAGAGAGGGAGACAGAAGATCTGAAGTGGCCTCTGTGCTGACAGCAGAAAGCCCGATGCAGGGCTCGAACTCACCAACTGGGAGATCATAACCTGAGCCACCGTCGTACACTTAACTGAGCCACCCAGGTGCCTCTATCCCTATTCCTTTTAAAAGCTTTGGCTTCAGGACGCTCTTTTGAACGTCTGCACATGCACATACATATTAATAGCACAGAACACGGTACACGATACTGAATACATGTACATGACCTGCACATTGATTGTGAGCCTATGCTTATGCACCATGTAGGCCTGGACCAAAGTTTGGCTTGCCCATCCTTTCCCTGTTCCTGATCTGTTCTGTATGATCCTCTCCACAGTCATCTCTGCTTTCCTGTCACTCCCTAGAACCCTGCTCAAGCACATTCACTAGGAAAATGCTTTGTGATGAATGAACACAATTAATAGCAGATGTTCTCTGTTCTCCCATTCCTCCCCTAGTTCCCTCTGGAATATGGAGGTCATCTGCCTTTGCCAAAAATGCCATGGTCAACAGTAAAACTGGGTCTGTTGGGCTGTACACATGCATGTAAATGGAGACAGAGGGCAGAGGAAGGTTTATGCTGGGATTTTATGTGCGCCCCTTGAGAGCAGGTGCAAGTGGAAACCGCTAGAACAGTATCAGGCATTAGTTGGGAAGAAATTCTATAAAAACAGAATCGAGGTTCTTCTAAGTATGCTTCTTCTGTCATTTTCCTAACTGTGAACAGCATATAGGGGCTACAGTGAGAAAATCCCCTCCAAGAATATGAAAAGAAAAGAGAGAGAGAGAGAGAGAGAGAGAGAGAGAGAGAGAGAGAGAGAGAATTGCCCTTGGAAAATGAAATTTTAAAAATGAACCCATAGTGAATCCAATTAAGCCACCAGAAGGAGAAGGATTGGTTCCCAGGCTTGCAAGGCATGAGAGTAATCAGATCAAATGTTCTATAAAATACCTAAAGAAGGAATGTAAGAATGTGTTAATCAGCAGTGGGCATAGGAGGTGCCTGTCACCTGTTGGTCCCTGGATCTTAGGAAATGAGGGCATCCAAAGATTAAGACACACAGGTTCTAGGGACGCCTGGGTGGCTTAGTTGGTTAAGCGTCCCACTTTGGCTCAGGTCATAATCTCAAGTTCATGGGTTCAACGCCCGTGTCAGGCTCTGTGCTGACAGCTCACAACCTGGAGTCTGCTTTGGAACCTCTCTCTCTCTCTCTGAAAATGAATAAATGTTAAAAGAAAAAAGACACAGTTTCCACCCAAGCACTGTCCAGAGTTAGGGGAGCCCACCCCCTGGGAATTTAGAGAAGAATCCCCATTTTACAAGCCTAATTAACTCTTGCACTTGAGTTCCTGTTTTGCCTCCCCACCTCCTCGTGACAATTTGACTCCTATGGCATCAGCCCTCCAGGAGAGAGCATTCTGGCAGGAGGATACAAGTTCTTAGTCCTGTTGGCACTTATTCTCACTGTAAATCAATAAACTGGCATCACGTTTGAAATCAGGCTTGCCCCAGCCCCCACCCTCAGGGAGACAACCCTCCTCCATCTGACTACATTTGTCTGGCCCTCCCAGTAAGTTATAATCTTGTCGTAAATCAATAAATTCGTTACTGGCAGAATGGGCCGTGAGACTTTACAACTGTGGGACAGGCTCTGTTTGACCAAGGAAAAGAATCCCTGATAGGTGTGATTCTGCCCATGAGACAGCACAGGAACACACCCTTGCTAGGAATAATGACAATAAAATGGAGGGTGTCTCTGTTAACTGGAAGCCTCTCTGTTGGTTTAGGACCCAGATGCATTTGTTTATGCCAGGTGAGAGCTGAAGTGCTCTAGAAAATAGAGGAAGAAGACTGTAGGGTTCCCAGGAGTGATCCTGAGGCGGAAAGATGGGAAGGGGGTTACTAAGGCTGACAAGGTCAAGGATGCAGCCCAGGTGACAAGTCCCTTTTAGTGAGAGCTGAACAGATTTCTAACAGAAGCAATGACCTATATGCAGTTTCAGGTTTCCACAGTGCAGCCTGCTAGGCCATTTCCACTCCCTATGACAGCCTCTCAGCCCCCTGACCAAAGGCTTCCAGAAAATCTACTGAGGAGCAAGACTGCAGGACCATAAAAAGCATCAAAACACAAACTCTGGGGCTAGGATGCCGAAGCCCAACGTCTGGCTCCACCTCCCACTTAACTGCATAATCTCAGAATGAGCTACATAACCTCTCTGCCTCAGCTTCCTCACCTGAAAATGGGGATAATGAGAGCAACCACCTTACATAATAATGCCATACTTACGAGGGAGGGATGATTTCACCAATAGGTCAAATCCGTGTGGAACATGAACCTCTTAGGCACACAAGCAGACACACAGGGGCTGCCGCCAACACAACCACACAAACACGAAGGCAGCAGAAGGTTTGAAAAGGGCACAGTGGAGACTCAAGGCAGTCAGGTCTACAGCAGAAGGAGCAGGGTGCTCCCAGGAGACATCTGGATTAGACCAACAGTCAAGAACATTCATCGAATGAACATTTACTGGGTGTCTGGTATACCTCTACTTTTCTACAGAGCTCTAACTTGGTTGACCAGAGTGATTTTTAAAAAGAATTACATTGAAGATGAAGAAAAAGGGGGAAAAAATAAATATTAGAGCAGAAAGAGGGTCTCAGCCTCCTTCCTGTTTCATAAAGACAAAGAATCTACCCAGTTAGACCCAGTCTTGGTTTTCCAACAAGACAAGGAATCAACAATAATCTCCAAAGAATTCCCTTCAGTTCTCAAGAATGCTGAAGGTCAGGGGCACCTGGGTGGCTCAGTCAGCTGAACATCTGACTTAGACTCAGGTGGTGATCTCACGGTTTGTGGGTTCGAGCCCCACATCAAGCTTTGCACTGACAACATGGAGCCTGCGTTGGATTCTCTGTCTCCCTCTCTTTCTGCTCCTCCTGTGCTCTCTCAAAAATAAATAAACATTAAAAAAATTTTTCAAAAAAAGAATGCTGCAGGTCAAAGACTCCCACTGAACATTTGAAAAATACTGCTGTCCGAGACCTATTTCCAGTAATGCAGTCAGTCACTTGGTGAGTGAGTCCTGGGCATCAGGATCTTTAAAGTCCCCCACTTGATTCTAATGAGCAGTCAAGGCTGAGAACCACTGGTATGATGAATTTTAATCTATTTCCACCTAGGTTGCTTCTCGAGATTTCCTAACAACGGAGATTACCTGGGATAATAGGTGAACATACAGATTCCCTGGGTCCCCTCCCTAGGATTTCCAAGTTAATAAATCTGGGACAGAGCCCAGGAATTTGCATGTTTACAAGCACCCTGGGTGATGTATGTACTCTGGGAGGTTCAGAAAATAAGGTGCACTTTTCAGAAAGGGTGTGGACAATATTGGAAAATCAACAGGGAAGTTAAGAATGACTCTAAGTATACCTCTTTATATCCATAAACCCAGTCTCTCCCTCTGAGGTTTTGTTCCAATCCCAATCTAAGTCCAGGACTCCAATGACAGACAAAACGGGGAAAAAAAAATTCCCAGTTCTGCAGATACTCGATCCTTAGTGGGCCCCAGGCCCAGAGAGAAGAGAACCAATTGTTACATGTGGTTTCTGTCATTCCTTATGGGCTCATTTCTTTTCACTATTATTTGAACCAAATCACCAGGACCTAGCATTTAACAATGATGTAAGCTATACACACATCACTGAATAAGCACTTAGATATCAATTCACTTGAAAGTATGTTCAACCACTTAAAAACAGGATGTGGCTTATTTTTTATTTTAAATGTTTTATACTGTATCATTTAAACTGTTCCATGCATTTTTTTAAATAAGGCAGAAGGCTTCCAGCTCATTCTTTACATTCATACTGGAAGTGGCTATATAATCCAGATACCAAAACAGGACAATGACAGAAAACAACAAAAATGGAAATGCATAGCAATTTCATCTGATTATATCCAAAGATCCTAAAATAGTTTATTAGAATAATTATATTATAAAAGGTTTATTCCAGGATGCAAGAATGATTCAACATTAGAAAGTCTGTTTGCATAAATCACTACTTTGAAGGAGCCCACAGTTGCTATTATAGATTTTTTAATAAAATATTTCTTAAAGTCCTAGACAACGAAAGAACAGGACAAGACAGTTACTGATACTAGAAAGAAAAATACAAATGTATCTTAATTTGCAGATGGCGTGGTGGTCTACCCCCAAAATCCAAGAAAATCAACCTCTTTACATTGTTTCTTCCCTTGTTTGATCTTAAATAAATGTAAATTACAGTTCACAAATTATAATACTTTTCCAAATATGTTTTTTTTCCTGACATTCCATGACTCTATACGCAACTACCTTAAGTATTTTCACATGCTTGATCTCTCTGTGACCCTACCAAGTAAGTCTTCAGGTTTTTAATTCAAAGGCCAAAAAATGCAGAAACCCAAAAATCCTCTAGAGGTCATGGCAACAGGCATGTGAAGATCATACACCTGTCCTGAACTTGACCCCAACTCAACACATGCAATGCATAAGCCCATGGCCCTCACACTCTGCTGTATCTGCTGGAGTATCTCTAAGGGAGCCTGATGCCCAGCTTCCCCCCAGAAACATGATTGAATTAGGGTGGAGTGTAATCTGGGCATCAGATTTTTTTAAAGCTCTCCAAGTGTTGTTGTTTTTTTTTAAATGTTTATTTTTGAGAGAGAGAGACAGACAGACAGACAGACACCAAGCCTGAGCAGGGGAGGGGCAGAAAGAGGGAGAGAGAAAATCCCAGGCACACTCCCCACTGTCAGCACAGAGCCCGATGTGAGGCTCTAACTCACAAACTGTGAGATCATGACAGGAGCCGAAGTCAGATGCCTAACCAACCGAGCCACCCAGGCGCCCCTAAAGCTCTCCAAGTGGTTCTAATGCATAACATAGCTCAGGAACCACTGGTTCAAGCAGTTCTCAGGTTGCTCATCATTTTGGCAAATGTAGGCTATGAAGAGCTGGTCAGCATAATTCTGCTTTGTCCTTTCCAACAGTGACCCTGGTTCCCTTTATTTATAACCAGTCTCCCTTCTAGTTCAGAAATTACCTGGGACATTTGCATGCTCTGTTTGTCTTTGGTTTTGTTTTTCCCATCTGCTTACTGTACTAACTCATTACATACTTACTATGTTTGGTTTGGGGAGGACATGTGTGTATCCCTTTAGCACTGTTTTAGCTAGGCAGTACAATAAAGTTTCTATCGTATTTATTGACTGCCTACCATGCAGATGCTTGGTTGGGAGTGGGGGGGTAAAAGCGATGAATGAGGCTCAATCTGCACAGTTTACAATGTGGAGAAAAAGACACAAATGACCATAACATACAACAGAGCATAATAAGCTGTGATGAGTTCAACAGGAAAGGAACAAATAAAGTGTAACAGGAGTTCAAGGGAGAAATATTCCTTTATACCACAAGATGATGAGACAGAAAAAAGTAGCCAATCCTGCAGGGCTGATGAAATATGAAAGAGGCCCCTGAGCAGCATGAAGAGGCGTGACAAGGTGATGCCTTTCCAGAGGAGCCATGATGATCAGCAAGAATGGGGCTGGGGTGGGGGGGCAATGGGAATGAACACATGTGACAGGGACACCGAGGTGAGGCTGCTCAGAGGCTGAAGACCTAGGTTCAGCACAGGTGGCCAAGACCATCAAGACAGCCTAGGGGAGCAGATGTACAGAGGTCAGAGTGTCTGGAAAAACCCAGGGCACCCAGCTAGAACAAAGGCAGGGCACCAAACGCAAGTAAAACGAATAATTTTCACTTCCGGTTTCCACTTTGGCATGTGAGGCTCTCATAAGTCTCCAGTCCATCCTAACAAGTAAAAAGTTGAACAAACTAAGAGGCACCTGCGTGGCTCAGTTGGTTAAGCGTCCAACTCTTGATTTCTGTTCAGGTCATGATCTCATGGCTGTGAGATCAAGCCCCGAGTCAGGCTCCACGCCGGGCATAGAGCCTGCTTAAGACACCTCTCCCTCTCCCTCTCTCTCCCCCTCCCCCATTCGTGTCCTCTCTCTCTCTTTCTCTCCCTCTCCCCTCTCAAAAAAAAAAAAAAGTGCTGAACAAGCTGAAAATCAATAGCTCTTCTCAGGTCTGTCAGTGAAGTGAGGTCACAGGACAAGCCACCATCTAGGATACTGGAGACATAGACAGGCAGATACAGTGAATCACAATTTACTGGAGCAGAAAACTCCAGGGAAACAGGACCCAGGAAGGGAACCCTGAACTGTAAATAACTGATCATTGGAGGTTCCATGTGGACCAGTTTGAGAACTTACAAGTCCAGGGGAACCTCATATTTTTGCAAGTTTTACATTCTTTAGGAACTTGACCATGTTCTCACAATGAAGATCAGAGAAAAATCCCCTCATGCTTCCAACAGGAGGAGAGGAAAGTACTCATTTTAAAATGAGTGCATTTTAAAATGCACTAGAGCACTCTATTCTTTTTTTTTTTTTTTTTCATTTGAGAGAGAGGGGCTGGGGAAAGGGGAAGGGGGAGAAAGAGAGAGAGAGAGAGAGAGAGAGAGAGAGAGAGAGAGAGAGAGAGAGAGGGGGAGGGAGGGAGGGAGGGAGGGAGGGAGGATGAATCTTAAGCAGACTCCACACCCAGCACAGAGCCCAATGCTGAACCAATGGAGCCACCCAATGCCCCTAGAACACTCTCTTCTTAGGGCCTGTGCTCATGACACATTATTTCAGTAGAGCCCAACCAACCTGGGGAAAAGGAAATACCAACTCCAGTCACCACAGGCCATCATATCCCACCAGAGAAAAAAATTGAGAAGCACGAGTGAAGTTCAGAGCACAGGGACACAGGCTCACTTAAAGACCAAAACCTAGTCATAGGACCATAGAACATGGTGTCCCTGTCCTAACACCTCACCACCACCTTACTGAGGATTTGTTTATTGAAGTTCCTTTCATCCAGTACATTATGTCTGTCTTTCAACAAAAAATTACAAGGCATACTAAAAGGTCAAAACAAAAAACACAATTTGAAGAGAAAGAGCAAGTATCAGAACCAGACTCAGATATAGCTGGGATGTTAGAACTATGAGATCAGGAAATTAAAATAATTAGGACTGTCAAGTACAAAAGATTTACCATATGCTGTTAAACTTTCATCCACCAAATAAAGAAAATTACTTTGTAATTAGCTTCATATCTGGGAGAAAAACAGCTGAGAACTGAGTTTTCTGACACTGCCCCCTCCCCTACCTGTTGAATCTGAATGTCCAGGATGGGACTCAGAACTCTACACTTTTTTTTTTTTTTAACATTTATTTATTATTGAGAGACAGAGAGACACAGAGCGTGAGCAGGGGAGGGGTAGAGAGAGGGGGAGACACAGAATCTGAAGCAGGCTCAATGCTCTGAGCTGTCAGCACAGAGCCCAATGCGGGGCTCAAACTCACAAACTGCGAGATCATGACCTGACCTGAAGTCGGTCGCCCAACCAACTGAGCCACCCAGGTGCCCCCAAACTACACTTTACAAAGCCCCCTGGTTACCCTGATGATCAGGCAGCTCACAAATAACTGCTATTTCAAAAAAGGCTTATAGGGGCACCTGGGTGGCTCCATCAGTTAAGCGTCTGACTCTTCGTTTCAGCTCAGGTCATGATCTCATGGTTTGGTTCGTGGCATAGAGCCCCACATAGGGCTCTGCACTGTCAGCACATGATCTCTCTCTTTGCCCCTGCTCCTCTCTCTCTCAAAATAAATAAAATAAACGTCAAAAAAAGAAGCTCAAAGTTTACTGTTATCTTCTCTAATGAGCACACAATAACTATAAAAAACATCTTCAAAATAGAGTTGACCCTTGAACAACATAGGTCTGAAATGCACAGGTCCACTTATACAGGGATTTTTTTCGATACAGCACTGTGCTTAGTTTTCTTTTATGATTTTCTGAATAACAATTTCTTTTCTCTAGCTTACTCGATTGTAAGAATATAGTATATAATACATATAACACACAAAATATGTTAATCAACTGTTTGTTATTGGTAACAGTAGTTAAGTTGGGGGGAGCCAAAAGTTATATAGGGATTTTGGACTACACGGAGGGACTGGCACCCCTAACCCCACATTGTTCAAGGGTCCACCATACTAGGCTAGTTTCCTTTTGGTTTGTTCTTTACTAGGGCATTTCTAATTTCTGATTCTTTTTTGTTCTTGTTTGACTTTAAAAAGTCTTCAAAATAGGGGCACCTGGGTGGCTCAGTCAGTTAGGCATCCAACTCTTGGTTTTGGCTCAGGTTATGATCTCGTTGTTCATGAGCTTGGGCCCCAGGTCAGGCTCTATGTTGACAGTGTGGGGTCTGCTTTGGATTCTCTGTCTCCCTCTCTTTCTGCCCTTCACTCGCTCATGCTCTCTCTCTCTCAAAATAAAATATTTTAAAGTCTTCAAAATGGGACAGTAAGCTCACCAATACGATAGGAATGATATCTAAAATAGCTTTATGCATATCACGCTTCAAAGTCTCCTGCCTAGAGAATATGCCATCAAAATATATACTGGTTTTATTTAATTGTGCACATTATCCTAAAAACAGCAACCCTACACTTAGGCACAAGGAAATAGTCTGTCATCACATACCTTCTAATTAATGATTTCTGATCATCTATTTAGATCATCAAAGTGGACTGCAAAACCACTCAAAACCTGCAAATGAGATGCAATCATCAAAACTCTCCATAGGATCTTCCTTCCATCTGCCTAAAAGACCAACCAGAAGTACATACTATGTGCACAAAGAATCTCCCACTTAAAAAATATGTCATCACAAAGGCATCAAACTTACTCCAACTGTCAGAACATTACACTCCCCCCCCCCAAAAAAAAAAACAAAAAAAAAACCTCTCACATCCTAACCCATGGACCAGGGAATGTGTTACTTTTTATGGCCAAAGGGATTTCATAGGTGTGATTAAGGATTAAGGATTTTGAGATGGGGAGATAATCTCAGATTATCTAGCTGGGCCCAATGTAACCTCAAGGGCCCCTTATAGGGAAAGAGGGAGGGAGGGAGGGAGGAGATGAGACAAAGACCTCACGCTGCTGGATGTAGTGTAACATAGAGGAAGGGGCCCTGAACCAAGGAATGCAGGAGGCCTCTAGAAGCTAAAAAGGCAGGGAAACATATTTTCCCCAGCGGCCCCCTGAACAAACGCTGTCTGACTAACACTTGAAATTAACCCAGGGAGACCTACACTAAACTTCTGATCTACAGAACTGCAAAAGAAAGAGCTTGCGGTAATTTGTTACAGCATGCACAGGAAGCACGCTGCACCAGAGTGCATTGAACGAAGGTCAGTGACTTAATGAGAGAACAGGAATCTGGGTCTGTCACTTTGGGGGGCGGGGGGGTTGCTGATGCCAACCAGGTGAGGAATGCACTCTGGTTAATGTGTGTTTCTGATATGCTTATATGTCATTGTCACTGTTAGGTGAGATCATGGAACAGAGTTAACCCAACTGAACCAAGCAAGGATTGACTAGCCACGTTGTTTGTTTCGGGGAGAGAAGAGGGATTATTTTTCCTCTTAACCTATAATGGTGGGAGTTGATGCCATTGTTCCCTGTCCTTCTTACAATTCTGAGAAGAGGTAAAAATAATAGATATGGTTGAATGAAATGGGGTTTCCCCATTGTGGAAAAACTAGTGTGGCCTTTTTGAGAAATATATCCCCAACCCCAGCATCCCTGTGCCAACCAACTACCCTAACCAATCAGGAAGGAGATGGAGAAAACAATCATGGGGAAATTTGAGGCTTTAAAGTCTCAAGGCCGGCCCATTCCAGGAACATTTTATCAGCCACCATTTGTCGGGAGGACAGATTTATAATGAAACGGAATGAGTTACATACCAGTGAGAGTGAAATAGGGCAGTGTGTGTGTGTGTGTGCGTGTGTGTGCGTGTGTGCATGTATGCACATGCGCATTTGACCAAACCTTCCTCATGAAGGTGGAGCCAGGGGTTAAGAGATCCACCCATAGTCCTTGGAGCACATTCTTCCTCCTTCAGTTCCACTGACGACGGCAATGTGTGCTCCATGCTGATGTCCACAAAACCAGTCATGAAACACCATGGGATCCGTCTTAACAAATCCAGGGATCCATTAAGGAATATGACTGGATTTGCATTCTGGAGGGGACTCAAGTTATTCAAGTCAAACATTTTCAAAGTTCCATCTATGATCCCTCTTTAAAACCAAGAGCTGGGGGGCAATTGGGTGGCTCAGTCAGTTGAGTGTCTGACTTTGGCTCAGGTCGTGATCTCGCAATTCGTGAGTTCGAGCCCCTGCATTGGGCTCTGCGCTGACAGTGTGGAGTCAGCCTGGGATTTTCTCTCTCCCTCTCTCTGCCTCTGCCTGGCTCATGCTCTCCCCTCTCTCTCTCCTCTCCCTCTCTCTCAAAAATAAACAAACATTAAAAAAAAAACTGAGAACTTAGAATAGCAACTCATTGAAAAATCGATATTGCAGGGAGGAAGGGGAGGGGCAGACCAATGGGGAATGAGACAAAATTCAAACTTCCCACAAGTCTACCACTACCAAGAGAAGACTTGGTCTTGAAGTCAACTCATTATCTGCACGCAGGAAGTATTTAACAAATGTCTATTAAATAAACGAGGGTATGTATAGAACTCCGCAAGCCGTCAATGGCCAAGATGACACGACCTCCATTTACTAACTGAACGCCTCCTGGCTTCACTCTTCCCTACTGCTCCAGTGGTGGGTAACCAGACCCCGAGTTCACCCCGATGCAGAAATCTGACCTCCTCCATAAGGTGACACACCAAGGAGGGCCCATCATAACAGTGCACGCTGCACATTATAGAGTGCACACCGTGAGCCTACATTTGGACAGTAAAGAACAAAGAAACAGGAGTGTGGTCCAAGACTTACTTCTAGTGGGAATAACTTACAAATATAGGCTGCTGGGGCCACGAATTTCCGATGTCTTTTTCTCAGAGTCGCAGATTATTTTAAACAAGAATAAGTGGAGAAAGATAAAATCTCCCTTCCATCACCCCCAGGAAAGGACATCCAAGGGCTTGTATATTAAACAGAGGTTAAATCTGAGTAAAGCGGATGAAATTTCAGACTCCCTTTTCCCCCAAAGCCTTCCCACACTAATCGTTCTGAATACTTTAACCGTCTTAGCTGAAAACACAGAACGGTCTCTCCTCACACCCAGCTTATCCTGGAATACACAGCAGATACCCCGTCCCGGCCCTGCTGAGGACCACCTGCTCCCCCAGGGCCCTGACACATCACTTCTCTCCCCTGCTGTGGGCTCTCTGGCAGGGCACTGTGGTTTTTTTCACCATTTCTGAGGACAGAGCCTTCGCTCAACAGCTGTGTTTGTTTACAGGACTAGAACTGAACGCAGGACACACACGCTTGACCCAGCAGAGTTTTTCTTTTGGCATCTTCCCCTCCAGACTACACAATATATCCAGCCTCATAGTCCAATTGTAACTTGCCATCGGTGTGAGCCAAAAGGGTGGGCAGAGAGAGAGTCACCACATAGGGGAGCCTTGTACTATTCGCTCAACATTCTCTAGAACAGACATAGGTTTTTCCTTTAAGCAGGGCCAGGAGGCCACACCTGCATGGCCATCTGAACCTAACATGTCCTTACAATGGAGGGACAGGGTCCTCACTTTTCAGACACAAGGGCCTAGTAAACAGCCCTCGGAATCCATGAGAGGTTGTGCCAGGGCACAAGCGAGCCAACCTGCCCGTCCAAGACCACAAACCGCACTTTCTTATCTGGCAAACTGTCCCCAATAGCAAATGGCTTTCTGTATGAAACCCACTAGCCTTCATTTTGAGTGGGGTTTTAAAAGGATGACAGCAAAAGTCTGGGATACAAAAGAAAACGTGGCTGTTTTCTTGAGACTTCTTCTGTTCAGAAAAAATACTCTTGGTTTTTGATGGGTTTTTTTTTTTTGGGGGGTTGTTGTTGTTGTTTAACTCCCATGAGAGTGCCCTCCCTCTTCACAACTTTTTAAAAATAAAGTCATCTAGAAGAGAACCATTATCTTCCGTAAAAATACAGAGCCTTATCATTACTTTTCAAAATAAATACTTATGGTCCTCTTTTGTCAAAGTAAAGGGGTGTCTTGTGCTTTCATTTCTTTGAGATTCTTTTACATTATTCCTCCCCCGGGGTTGGCTGCAGAGAATGGAAGCTGAAAATACCCGAGAACTTTTTCCAAGTTCTAAATTTGCTTCTGAGATGCAGGCTTTGTACTTCAAAACACGGGTTTCTAAAAGCCAATCTATTTACCCGATATTAGTTTTGGAATATCTGCAAAGCAGAGCGTGGGGCACAAACATGCCTGGGACTTTGGCGGTCAGGTGGGAAGTGGGGCCTATCACACACAGTCACATTTTGACGGGGTTGTGGCTGAATCTCAGAGTCGTTCAAAGGCTTCCGGGATGCCATGATTGCACAATGAACCTCAGCTGGCTGCCTAACTGTGTTGCCACGCAGCTTCCCCGACAAGCCAACTCCCAAGATTCCCTCTGTCACCTCACAGCGTGTCCCCTGAAGGGGATCCGTGAGAATATGGGTGCACAGTCCAGGTTTCGCTGGGACATTACGGCCACTGGAGAAACATTTGAAATGGATGGACACACACCCAGACATGCACATTGAGCTGCATGTTTTGATTAAATCAGAATTGTTATAGACACTATAGTGTTTAAGAATACTTAGCATGCCATCAATAATGTTACATTTCTATGGTCTCTGTTGACCATTTCACTCAGCCGGCATTGCATTTAGAATGTACTTACATAGTCGTTTTTATTATATATTAGTCTTATTTGCCCTGACGTGTTGTCAGCTCCGAAAGGGCGAGGACGATCGCATAAGTGTTCAAATCCCACACACAGCACCTTAGCAATAGATGCCTGGTAACCTTGTGAGAGACAAATCATTATTAAAGCAAACCTGAAATTTTGAATCAAACCGTCGACCCAGGAAGTCACTGGCTAGGCCCAGACATGTCCTTTGAAAAAGAACATGTAACATTTCATTAAGACATGGCTAGTCACATCCTAATGAAGACGCACCCTCTTTCCTGTGACAAATCCAAGGTGAGCAAGACACTGTTCTTACCCCCAAGAAGGTTATAGACCAGTAGGGGCAGTAAAAAACAAATGATGACTGAGCAGTGAGGAAGTACACATAAAATGCTGAGAAGACTCCAAGGAAGGGGTGTTTGTGTCAACTCAGAAGGGCTCAGTCAAGACTTCATGAAAGAGGTACAATTTGACACGGGCCTCAAAAGTCAGCCAAGAGCAAAGGAGAGCCAGCAACAGGAGGGGCCTATGATGGAGAGAGAGAGGTGCCCATGGCTCAGCACCTCAGTGGCTGTGTCTGTGCCCTGGCCCAATCCATTCCTCCACCCTCGTGGCCTCCACTCAACAGCAACCACGGCTGGGTTTGGTTAACCCTCAGCTGTCCCAGAATTTTCTGTGCTATTAATTGATCACACGGAGTCTATTACAGAATATCAGATGTCCTCCTCAATCTTACAAAAAGAAAAATGCACTTGGAATTCTATGTTAAAATAATATAACGTGCTCCTTCTGTCTGCTGCCCAATTACATTAGGTTGGAACGCTCGACTGGAAAACTTACTATAATGACCAGCCAAGTGCTGAAGGGCATAATGTTTTGATTGTCAAACAGGTTGTACATGATGCAAATATATGACTTAAGAAGTGATTTCACAAACATTTTGGTAACAGTAATCTGAGTCATAAGCTCCAACGTAGTCTCATAAAACAGCTGTGTATATAAGTAATCCAAAGATGGTCCTTAAGAAATGTTACAGAGAAAAGCCTTAAAGAAGAGGAGAAAGTTTGAATCTTGAAGAGGATGTCGTTTGACATTGTAACTTTAGCATTCAATGGCAAAGGCCAAATTGACCACACAAACAAAATGTGCCACTGCCATTCAGATCTGCCAGCATTATTGATCTGAGGAGAAAGACTAATAATTATCAATCTTACAAAATTTACTGGAGATTTTCCACCCACTAATTATAGCATTAGGCAAACAAAAGATATTTGGATGGCACCGTTAAGATAATGTTCACTTCACAGAGAAATTGTTTATCCATCCCAGACTTTTACTTTGATTTGTATATTTTATTCACTGGGCATCTGTCTTTGCTTATGAAAATACTATGGTCCAGGAGAGTTAAGTGACTTGCCCACGGTCACCCAGCAGCAAAGTCAGGTACGAAAATGGTGTTCCTCACTCTACTCTGATTCCTTTAACACATATGTAGGCCGACAAAGATACTCAGGAAAAGGGCCAAATAAATTGTAATTCTGCATTTTCTGCATCAGTTTCACTGGGGCTCAATCACACCAGCATAAAAAATTTTGAAATTCTGATTTCTTAAAAATAAGAATGGAATCTGGTGTGTGGAACAGATTTCTTTTTTCTGTGACTTCAAACTTTTAAAATCTGATTTGTTTCATCCCATGGAAGGTGTCTTTTATTTAAATTTCAAAGCAAATTCAAGGCAAGAGTTTAGACTTAGAAGAAACTTAAAGAGCTTGTGTTTTATTGCTGAGGCAGCTGGGACCTAGAAAGTTTAAATTTAAGGTCACCAGGTAGTTAGTGGCAAAACTAAAACCAGAAACAAAGTGCTCTGGATTTCAGCATCTTGAGTGGTGGCTGAGTTCAAACTGTCTACAGCACCGAGCTTGAGCTGTTTTGTTTGTTTGTTTTCATTCATGCTCTGACAGGTCCCCGCTACCTCCAGCTGCTCAAGGAAATATCTGGCAAAACTCATCTGGCGGAATTATTCTGTGGCAATCTATGACCTTCCTAGCGACACAAGTTCCTGGGAAGACTGAAGGTGTTGCTAGTGTTGAGGATATTTACATGGTCATGATGGATTTAAAAAGCACGTAACTTCAGAGAACACCTCCTGATTCACTGAACGAGTCCCCAAAGCCAGTAGGGAGACTAATATTCTGCAAAAGGAAAGCCTCCTTTGTACCACTGAACTATTCAGAAGATAATTCAATGGTTATCATATGCCAGGCTATGTGCTTGAAGATACACAAAAATTATAGTTTCTGCCTTTAAAAGCTCTTGGTCTAGTGAGAAGCACTGATAAGTAAACAGACTGACTCGTGTTGGTTGGACAGGAGACAACCTCTCCTTCACCACTCCTCAAACCACAGATGCACCTGTACACAAGGTGAACAGAGAAGGAACACGGGCTCCACTTCCTGCTGTGCCCGTGAGCACGTGGAAGGTGGGTGCAGAAAGGGTGAGGGTGTTTGTGGCTAGGTCAAAGTCAAGACTGGATAAAAAAACTGCTAGGCACAGCCTGACCCAAAGGCTGCATTTTTCTAATGCATCAGGTTTGGCAACTGGCCTCCTGTGACCAACCCCTCTAAAGTATCCTAAACGTTCACCTTCTGGCCACTACCACCACAGCTATTCAAAAGAAGTCAAAATTAACACACCAAGACCACAAGGCCGAGGAGGGAGGACAGGGGTCCTGTTGATCTTGTTTTAAATAGGCTTGGTTGCAAACCGTAGTTGTCAGTATGGCCATTTTCCAAAAACACAAATCTAGTAAGGTCCTGCAAGGACCTAATAGAAACGCAGGTTAATTTCTTGGTCTCTAAAAAAGTGCCTGGTGGTGAGTCTTCAGCCAAAATTCACTAAATCTATTCCTGATTCTGTCAGTAATTTCTGGCCATGAGTGAGAATCACTATACCCTTATTCAGTTCCCTGCATGGCAGTAGGGATATCACTTACCTAAGTATGGTGGCCACTCAACTTGCTTTCATGTTCTCAAGTATGAATTCATAAAGATGCTAGAACCTGCATAGATTATCTTCTTTCCAAAAAGAAGCTGAGCTAGAACTCTGTAGAGCAACATGTGAGATGTTTGTGAAAAATGCTGTGTATTTGGTTGCTGTTATCCCTATGCAAGAGCATTCTTCTCTAACCAGAAAGAGTATTCTGTTTCTCATCTGCCATGATTCTGTTTCTCATTTACAGAACTTTGATCTGAAAAAGGAGCCACTCCTATGGAAAGAGGTCACAAAGGAAACTTCCAAAGATCATTGCAGGTAGGATTCTGAAATGTGTGAACCTTCAGAGAACAGCCATTTTAGCAGAGTAGGGAGTAGTGACCAGCAGTTATGACCAAGGTTGTGGAAAGAATGGAAGGAAATGCTAGATGGGATTTCCTCCCTGCTCAGCAGTGCAGTTATCCTTCAAAGGGAATGAGTACAGAAACAGCTATGAAGATGAAGCTTTGGGTGCACTGTGGAGCTATAAAAGAACACCAATCAAGGCGCCTGGGTGGCACAGTTGGTTAAGCATCCGACTTTGGCTCAGGTCATGATCTCACAGTTCGTGAGTTCGAGTCCCACCTTGGGCTCTGAGCTGACAGATTGGAGCCTGGAGCCTGCTTCAGATTCTGTGTCTCCCTCTCTCTCTGCCCCTCCCCACTCATACTCTGTTTCTCTCTCTCCTTCAAAAATAAATAAACAAAAAAAAAATTTAAAAGAACACCAATTGATTGCTGGGTAGGTGGCTCCCACATAAGGGAGGAGTCTGGAAAGGAAGTAGACAGCATCTTTGAAACTGGCCTTGTTTCAGCATAAAGAATTTCTTTATCAAGAATAATAACTGATGTGAGCCCCTTTCCCTCTGAGCTCTTCCACAGTTTCAAGGGATCAAAGGAATTTTGGGGACTCACAGTTGCCAATGTGTTGGGTTAAACAGTATCCCCCCAAAATTCATGTCCTTCCTAGAACTGTAGAATGTGATCTTATTTGGAAATAAGGTCCTTGCAGATCTAATTAGTTAAGACAAAGTCATACTGGGGTCAAGTAGGCCCTTAATGCAATATGACCAATATGCTTTTGAGAAGATGTGAAGAGACAAGAAACAGATAGAAGGCCATGTAATGGCAGAGGTAAGACTGGAGTGATGGAATGCCAAGAACTGCCAGCAACACCAGAAGCTAAGAGAAAGGCATGGAGCAGATTCTCACCTAGAATCGAGAGAGAGAGAGAGAGAGAGAGAGAGAGAGAGAGAGAGAGAGAGAGAGAAGGAGAGAGGAAGACGACGATGAAGAGGAGGAGGAGGAAAGGGAGGAGGAGGAGGAGGAAAGGGAGGAGGAGGAAGGGGAGGAGGAGGAAGGGGAAGCGCTCAGCATCCCTGATACCTTGATTTCACACTTTTAGCCTGTATATCTATGAGAGAATAAATTTCTGCTGCCCAAAGCCACCCAGTTTGTGGTACTTTGTGATGGAAGCTCTAGGAAATTAATATACCATACTATAGGACCTTCCCTTCCACCCATGAAGGAGTAACTGCTATGGAACGCCCCCCCCCCCCGACTATAAAACTATTAGAAACAGAATAAAAGTTTCGAAACAAATGATTTGAGCCTTACAATTATCCCAGATCACTACCAGGAGACAGATTTGAGGGGCAGAGGGGCCAAATAGAACCCAATAAACTCACTGGGTTTTGGAGACAGAGACTGGAGTCTGGGGAAGCCAAGGTAGCTAAATTTACAGGGGTGAATACCAGACGAGAGAGAGCTACACACACACACACACACACACAGCACATGCACGTTCCACAGATTTTCACAGGGGTCCTCTCTAGCCTTTAGCAGAGTTGTGAACTGCTCATGTATGAGAAAAACCTCCAAGGCAGGGAAAGAACTATGGGAAAGCAATACGAAAAAAAAATTACCAGAACCCACACATGGCTAGAGAAATTCTGTGTGTCCAAGAACCAGAGTGTAGAGGCCTCTTATGAGAAATTGGGTAGATTCTTAAAAAGAATGTGCCTTATTTGTGAGATAACTTATTTGTAAAATAAAGACTGATCTGGATCTACCATAACAAAGCTTAAAAGCAAACCTCAAAAGGATCCTCAAACAGATCCACAAGTTACTTAACTACACACCAAAATAAAATCTAACTTTCCTCAAAAGAATATAAAATCCAGCACACAACACCAAATCAAAAATTAGTAGACATGCAAAGACACAGAAGTATAACTCATAACCAAAAGAAAAAAATCGATACAAACAGATTCAGAAATGAAATAACAATTAGTACACAAGGACCTTAAATAGCTGTTATCTTAACAATATACTCAAGGATGCAAAGAAACACATAAATACAAGGAGGAAATAAATGGAATGGAAGATATAAAATATCCAAATGAAACTTCTAGAAATCAAGTGAAAAATATACCAGATAAGATTAACAGTTTAGATACTGAAGAAGAAAATATTAGTGAAGTTGAAGTCATAGCGATGGAAATTATGCCAAACAAGATAGCACAGGAGAAAAAAAAAATGACTGAAAATAAATGGGCAGGGTTCAGGGAACTGTAGGATAACAAAACAGTCTAGAATTTCTGCCATCTGAAGCCCCGAAGGAGGGTACAAAAAAGGGAAAGACTGAAAACTGATTTGAAGAAGTAACGGACCAATTTTTCTGAATTTGAAGAAAACTATAAACTCGCAGATCCAGGAATCTTCAAATAGGAGAAACATAAAATAACACCAAGGCACACGATAATAAAATTGCTGAAAACAACGGTGATGAAGCGAAAACCTTAAAAATCAGCCAGATAAAAGAAGACATCACATACACAGGAACAAAGATAAAAAGAAGACTGCTCATGAAGCCATTCAGGATAAAAGTCAATAGAATGATATCATCAAAGCACAGGAAGAAATACTGTCAAATAGAATTCGATTTTGAAAGTGAAATTTTTTCAAAAACAGAGATACTTTCTCTGATAAATAAAAGCTGAATTTATCACCAGTACACCTATACTACATGAAACATTAAAAATAAAAGTTCTTCGAACAGAAGTAAATGATTCTAGATGGAAATTTTGATCTACACAAAGAAATAACATGAGAAATATGTAAATATAAAAAAGTTTTAAAATTTGTTTAAAATGTTTTAAAACATAATTAATTGCTTCCAATTTAAAAAAGGAATACTAAAGGATTTGTAACACATGTAGATGTAATATGTATGACAACATAGTACAAAGGACAGGAGAGAGAAACTGAGGTATGCTTTGTAAAGTTCTCCCACTACATGTGAAGTGTTAAAACATTATTTAAAGATAGAATGTGATCAGTGTGATATATATACATACACACACACACACACACACTGAAAATCCTACAGGAATTACAAACAAACAAACAAATAAATAAAGGTATTAACCAGTAATGGAGAATGGAGATAAAATAAAATCATAAAAAATACACAATCTAAAAGAAGGCAAAGAGGGGAAGAAAAGAACAAAGCACAGATGATACAAACAAAAAATAGCAAAAATTGTAGATTTAAACTCAATCAAGTCCATAATCATATTAAATGCAAATGTTCTAAACACTCCAGTTAAAAGGCAGAAATAACCAGATCATTTAAAGACACACACACACACGCACACACAAGATCTAACTCCATGCTATTTACAAGAAATCCAATTTGTATATAAATACACAGACCTGTTAAAAGTGAAAGATTAGAAAATTATGCCATGCACACATTAATTAAAAGAAACTTGGACAGGCCATATTAATTTCAGATACAAGATGGCATCACAACAAAAAATCTGACCACGGATAATAAAGGACATTCCATAAATGCTAAAGAGTCCAATTCATCAAGACATATAAATCCTAAATGCATATTCTAGAGTAATACAAGAAAAAATAGTAGCACTGAAAAGTAAACAAATCCATAATTTTTGTTGAAGAGTTCAGCTTCCAGGAATCAACAGAACAAGTAAACAGAATGCTAGTAGAGATACAGAAGGCTTGAATAACACCATCAACCAACTTACCTACCTGCCATTTACTGAATGCTCCACCCAACAAGAGCACAGTGTATATTCTTTTTAAATGCACAGGAAACATTCACCAAGTCGAGACAATACTACAGTCCTGAAACAATATTCAAATTCAAAAATTACTGAAATAATACAGAGTATTCTCTGATTACAGTGGAATTAAGCTGGAAATCAGTAAATCCCCAAATATTTCAAAATTAAACTGCATACTTGTAAGCAATCAACAGGTCAAAGAAGAACTCACAAGGGAAATTTTTAAAAATATTTTGAAATGTATGCAAATGAAAACACAACATAACAAAAGCTGGGGGTTAGAGGAAAACCTATACCATTTAATGCTTATTTAGAAAAGGAGAAATGGCCACATACCAGAGTGATGAGAGGACTTAGAACTTTGGCACTTAGAATAATTTTATTTTGTAGATTTCTGGGCAGAGTCTCAATGCCATCGGAAGTATGACTTCTTTCCTCCACCTTATCTCTCTAAAAACAACTCAGGCTCTTCGTAATTAAGGGTATTTCTGAAACAAAGATAACCTGGCTGTGTTACCTCTGTGAAGAAGGCTGTGACCAAGATCAGCGGCTCTCAAAGCGAATCACCTAGGGGTCTTCTGAGATTCTGAATCAAAAGATACAGAATTGGGCCTGAGATGACGCATTTCTAACAAGCTCCTTAGTGAGGCAAACCACACTTTCTGTAGCAGGGAACAAGAACCGTGTCCCCCAAATACATAAGCTCATTTTAGCCAGGAACAATTTCTCCCACCAAATCTGAGTTTTTAGCCTTCTCTCATGTACTTTTCCTCTCCAGAGAAAAATGCCAAGAAAAGGCTGGTGGGTGATTAGGGCAAAGTTACTTAATATGGATGAGACAGGGCTTGCCAGTGACCATCTGATCAATTAAGTAGCAGGTGCGTGATTGAGGTCAAGACTGGCTTTAATAACCATTACTTAAAATGTTCTGAATCCTTTTCTTTAATGCCTAAAATTACTTTGGACTCAGACCAGTATTTTTTTTTTAACAGCAGTGCTCTTACCATATATAATGCAAAATCTTAAAAATGAAGTTCTGTGCTCAATATTACCTGCTTCTGCAGTGTGATACGCTCTGACTCCCGGCCGACCCTGCTTCTTGATCCTCTGAGCTATAGGTGTAGGTGTTTATTATGCCTACCAGACAATACTCTGGCACCACCATGGCCCTACAGAGGATGCTAACTGGCAAAGAAGAAAACCCAAAGGGCAAGAGGAAAGGGTAAAAACCATGTGAGCAAGATTTCATGTAGCTGTTGCTGTGTATCCATCTAAACTATAATCCATGGCTCTCAAAGGATAGTTGTACTCAGAACCCTAAAAACATGCCACACTTTGGGGGCAAAGATTTTTGTCCACCTGAATCTTCCTCATCTCCACTTTGCCAACGGCTCAACCAGAAAAGCCCAGCGATTGAATGCCAGCGGCACTTGAAGCTATGGCTTCCTGACATGAAAAATTACGTAGTATCAAAGTTACCCCTTTTCAAAAAGGAGCATATGATCTTAAATCCCATAATAATACATTTAGAACAGGAGATAATTCCACTCGCAAATTCATTGCTAGGACTTAAAGACTTTAGAAGGACCTTCCAATAATTCATCAAGCAGGACAGGTGAAAATCAGCCTAGAACTTAAAGTTTAAGTAACTCACATTCAGGACCTAGATTCCATAGCTCTAGAATAGAAGCCAGAAAACCATGGCCCATGAGCCAGCCACCTGGTTTGTAAACACAGTTTCATCGGGATACAGTCTCTCATATGTTAAGTTACTCCTCCCTCACTACTGTAGGAGACTTGAACAGGGGTGAAAAGACCATGCTCGCAAAGCCAAAAATATTTACTATCCGGTTCTTTAAGAAAAAAAATTTTCCAACCCTTGTTCTAGAAGCATTAGCATGTACCAAGACTTGTTAAGGAGGTGGAAAAACTGAGCAGACAGTTATCAACGACCACAGTACAAAATTTAAATGAAGTGTCTTTGCGAAGTAGTGAGCTTCCTGTAACTGGAAGGCTTTAAGCAACTCTGACGATGCTCACCGTCTCAGAACTGTGGTGAAAGGGACACAGGCACCCCTTGAATGGTTTCTTAAATCACTTCTGAGATTCTGCATCATTTTAGGCTATCATTGCACAGAAGTCCACATTAGACTTCTTGAAAAATAGTCTCACCTGACTTACAAAGAAAAACATCTTACATTATACCTAAGAGAATCAAAAGAAAACACGTGTCTTGAAAAGGAGAGCCCTGGGTATCTTCTGGTGGCCAGTCTGCCTGTAATGGGCCCACAGAAGTGACTCTGCTGGACAGAAGCCATGTCTAATTCTGAGGCCATTATAGCTCTTCACATGCTATGATTGCTCCACAGAGATTTGTAAATATAATTTAATGATGTCTCTGTGTAATCCAGATTGCCAAATCTTTCCGCAATCTTACTCTTGGGCAGAGAATGTGTGTGTCAACACCATTACATACTCTTAAATATCTGCTGCCCTGTTAGGATCTTTTAGAACAACAGTGAGTATTGTTTTCTAGAAATCCAGGTGGGTGGCCTCCTGGAGAAATAAGGTAAGGCTTAAAAAGTCAAAGATTCATCAGTGTTTTTCACTTCTTAGCCAAATTGCTTTCACAATATGGCAAATTAAGAGGGCTTTTTTAAGTTTGCAATTAACGTGTTTCACAGGTCTACTACATTTTAGTTAGGGAGCCCCATGAGATTGACCTGGGCTCCATTCCTCTGCCAGAGGAACACTCTTTGTGATTCTCAGGCCAATTCTTTGACCAATTTGGCAGCATGACTGGCTGGGCTCGCAGGTAGTAGAGTGAGCACTCTCAGCGAAATGTTCATTTTTATGGTGTTGGCTTTCACCTACATATCAGCAGGAGGCAATACCACTTGGTCAAGTCCGCCTTTACGCGACATCAAAGGCACAGAGCTTACTGTGGCTGAGTACAGAGTAATCCAACAACATTCAAGGCTTTGGGTTATGGGCAAGCACAAGTAGGTTCAGCATTTTCGCTCTGGCTCTAAGTTAAGAGTAACTTAAGCAGCATCCTGACATGGATCCATCCACCATTCTAGCTGATGCCATCTGAGAAGGCATGCAAGGTGGAGAGAATTAGAGCTCAGGCACGGCAGAACTGGGGGCAGGAATGGAGTAAGGAAGTCACCCGACATTTAACCTCAAAGTGTTTGAGGACCTCGGATACCAGACTTAAAAGGAAATAAATAGCAGCCAGGCTATTAAAAAGCTTCCCATTTATTAAGTTCCTCTTTCCAGTAAAGAATGTTAACTTTGTTTTTAAAGAATAGAGAATTTTAAAAAATCAAAGGTATCTTTTTAATTTCAAATTCTCGAACCACCTGGAAAAATGTCAAGATACACCTAGTTAGTTCCCTACATTTAGTTCCCTTAGTTAAGCAGCAGAAAGGCAGAGAGAACACAAGGAAACCGCCCAATAAAAATTACCTGTTATTGCAGAAGTCACTCTGGGGACTCTCAAGCTGAATCACCACATTGTACAATTTCATAAACTTTGAAGAAAAACATCTGATTTTGTTTCAGGATCCCTCTGCTTCCTCCTCCTGTCCTTATCATTCCCTAATTGATACACTCCAAGTAGATTTCTATCATAGTGCCAGCTACGCTCCAGAAGTCCTCTATCTACACATCAAGCCTCTCTCTTCTCTGCTGCTGGCAAAGCACGGCCTATGTGCTTTAGAGTCCTTGGCACTTGGCAAAGCAGCCGGCACACAATAGGGACCCAAGTGTTCAAGTGGATGGACAGACAGGTGGCCCTGACAGTAGGGAAAGTGCCCTATACACACATGGTGTCCACACTTCAGCCCCCCGCCTGTCACCTGCCCTTGCCCACAGTGATCTGTGCCTTTCTTGGGCTAGCTCTAGCATCTGAGGGGCACTACCCCTCGTCTACTTTTTTTTCAATTTTTCAATTTTTTTATGTTTATTTTTGAGAGAGAGAGAGCGAGCGAGCATGGTTGGGGGAGGGGCAGAGACAAGAAGGGAGACACAGAATCCAAAGCAGGCTCCAGGCTCTGAACTGTCAGCACAGAGCCCGATGCGGGGCTCAAACTCCCCAGCGGCGAGATCATGACCTGAGCTGAAGTCAGATGCTCAACCTACTGAGCCACCCAGGTGCCGGCCCACCCTCATCTCTTTAAATCCTACCCACCCTGTTGAGGCAGTGCCACTCAAAGTATGGTTCACCAACCACTTGATTAAAAACAACTTCTTCATCCGACTTCAGTTCAGGTCATGATCTCATGGTTTGTGAGTTCCAGCCCCACATTGGGCTCTGTATTGACAGCTCGGAGCCTGGACCCTGGAGCCTGGAGCCTGGAGCCTGCTTTGGATTCTGTGTCTCCTTCTCTGTCTGCCCCTCCCCGACTTGTTCTCGGTCTCTGTCTCTCAAAAATAAATAAATTTGAAAAAAAAAATTTTTAAACAAAATTTCTTAATATGCAGACTCCTCGGTCTCAGAGCAAACATACTAAATCAAACCCTCTAGGAGGGAAGCCCAGGATTGTGCATGTTAAATAAGTTCCTCAAATGATTCTGATGCCCATTATCCATGGGACACACTTAACGTTTAAAGTCAACTCAAGCTTGCCTTCAAAGTCAATCAGCCAGGCAATGTCACATTGTCCCATGTGCCCTGAGGACTGTGTGTGACACATAACCACTTGGCAAAAGACGCCAGCCCTACACTCAGGGTGACATACCAGGGTGTAGGCGATTTCTGTAGAGGAGAGTCCCAAAGGTGTGGTCACAGAATAGGTGTGGGATGTACTGGCTCCCTGACGACAGGAAATGGTGTCCTTGACAACTTATTATTGATCTTGAACAGTAATTTGCTTCTCCCTTAATTCTAAAAATAGATTTGAGACAATTTACAGAAATACAATTTTATAGAACATTAAGCAGATGTGGAAATAGGAATAAAAGGGGAAATGGGGAAGGGCAAGAAGATAAGGCTAATATAGGAAAATAAATACCACAGATCAATCAATACTAATAGCTCTGAGTTTCCTAGTGACCAAAGAATATGAAAACACAAGCATTTACAATAACTCAGTATTCATAAAACACAAGTTGGGGCGCCTGGGTGGCTCAGTCGGTTAAGCGTCCGACTTCAGCTCAGGTCACGATATCGCGGTCTGTGAGTTCGAGCCCCGCGTCGGGCTCTGGGCTGATGGCTCAGAGCCTGGAGCCTGCTTCCGATTCTGTGTCTCCCTCTCTCTCTGACCCTCCCCTGTTCATGCTGTGTCTCTCTCTGTCTCAAAAATAAATAAACTTAAAACACACACACACACAAGTTAGAGAGAAAAAAAAACAAACAAACCTGAATTTCCCTGACACTGGCAATTTGATCTAAGCACAGCTTCATATTCTGAAAAGCATACCAATAACATGAAATACCTATCCCACATCCCACTGCTCCCCATTGGAGGCACAGCGCCTCATCCATGATTGCCTTCGGTAGACAAAGCACACAATGGTCAGTGAGCATCTATAGGATGTTATAAGTTCTCACCATGAAGGACAGAAGGCCAGCAGCATCGAGGAGGGAATTGGTGGAACTAGACGCTTGCTCTATTTTACTAGGATCTCTGCTTTGGCTAAAGGATGTCGGGATTTGCAATTTTTTTCATTTCCCACAGGCTCATCTTCTGTGGATACCAGCATTAGGACATCATCATAACACAGTAGCACACTTGAAATCAAGGGCCATCAATTGCAGTCTAGAGCCATCAATAGGCACAAGAAAATTATAAGACTATGGAAATTATGTGACTGTGGCATTTCAAAATTATAGCCCTACGGAACTGGACTGAGACACTGACAGGGAATCTTCATCATTCATCGTGGGTAGCTTTAACAATAGCAAAAATCTCCACCCACTCAAAAGCTGACCATAGGCACTAAGCTAACTTATAGGGTATTTGTGGTCACAATTGGTGGAGCTCCCAATCGTCCTGATTTATTTTATCTTACATTGGCAAGATGCTTTAGCTTTATAAGTCTCTCATAAACGTTACCTTAAATTCCAGAGACTACATAATGTATTTGTGCATTCCAGAAGAACTTAATATTTATTACCTAGTGCTTCCCAGTTTTTTATGGTTTCCTCTTCTTCACAGAAGAAGAGGATGTGTCAAATAGTATCACAGGCAAAGAAAATAAATATTTTTTTGTAATGGCCCCTTATTGCAAACAAATGCTATGGCTTATAACCGAGCACTTAAAATGTAGCAAGCACTGTGCTAACCTTGTAACATGTAGCATCACAGGCACCCTAAGAACTAAATGCAATTATTATTTCCTGTTTATACAGGTGACAAAACGGAAGCACAGAGAAGACACTGACCTAATGCCCACCCAACTAAGGGATAAAGCCCATATTCAAACACAGGCAGCATGCCTCTAGCAACTATTGGTGTAACCCTCCTTCTCTCCCAGAATACCGCCATCCCATCACTTACTTAAGGGATTTCCAAGGAGACAAGAACATCATCGAGGCCCTCTATAGAAAACACCACATTCATTTTTCTATCACTGCCTTAACAAATTACCACAAACTTGGCAGTTCAAAACCACCACGGTTCCATAGGTCAGAAGTCTGACATGGGCCTCACTGGGCTCAAACCAAGGTGTCAGCAGAAATGCTCTCTGTTCTGGAAGCTCCAGTGGAGAATCTATTTCTATGCTCATTCTATGCTGCTTGCGGTCACAGAACTGGTGTCCTCATTTCCTGACTGGCTGTGGGTTGAGGGCCCAGGCCACTGAAGCCCTTGGCTTGAGCTCCTTCTTCCATCTTCAAAGCCAGCAACAGGGGGATGACCCCCTCTCGTCTCTGCTACCTTCCTCTTCTAAGGGCCCATGTAAGTAATCATCCAGGATAATCTCCCGAGTTTAAGGTCAACTGTTCAGCAATCTTAACACCCTCTTGCCATGCAAGGTAATATATCCCTAGGCAAACCTGGGGGGGGTGGGGGGGGGCAAATACTATGGCAGCCCCGCGTGCTGCAAATATGGACACCAACTGTGGTCACATCTCTCTAGCCCATCTCTCATACACGTGGTTGTCCTGGGTGTTATGTATTGAGGTAATGACATTTTGTGAACTATACACTGTGGTCAAAAACTCTTAGGAGTATGTCCTTACGTGATGAATTAGGGAAGTCGAAAGGAGGAGAGCTTGTCACCTGCTTGAATTGACACTGGCTAATTCCCAGCCCCAGGAGAGGACACGGGATCCTTCATGCTACCTGCCACAGGTGTGGGCTGGCCAACGGAATGGAGACAAACCTGGTGGAGAAGCGAGCTGAATTTTGATCTGGTCAGTCCCGTTGGGCCGAGCAGCCTGTGAACAAGGCTTGGTTCACAACTCTCCAGCCTCCTCTTGAGCCAATTAGTTTCAAAAATGGAAACATTCTCTGAGCCTTGACCACACTTCTAGGCTCACAAACCGCTGCTTTTAATTGTAAGGAGAAATGAGGGAAAGGGTTCCAGGAAGACCAGGTTAAGTCTATTTAAATCCCAACCCTTCGGAGCGTAGTTACTGGAAGTGGCACTTTTTCCACAAGTTATAATCTCTTAGGTGCTATTCATGAATTTGTCACCTAATTTCCCTTCTTCATTAAACATTCTAAACCTAACTAGAGGAAAGGAAAAATGCAAAATACGTGTAAAATTTCAAAAAGCCCTTCAGATGCTGCAGATACAGATCAAATGGAGGGGGGGCGGATTACCTAGACGACTGCAAATTGTCCTAGCTGGTCTCCCCCTATGCAGCCTCTTCCACACTGCTACCAGAAATACCTTCCTAAGCACACATCAGCCATGCCACCGCCTGACTGAAAATGGTTCCTCGCTGCCTACAAAATCAAATCCAAACTCCTCAGAACTGCTTCAGTGTTCCCCACAGTCTGGTCTTACCTTGCCTTGTCAGCCTCCTCTTCCTCCAAGTCCCATAGCACCTCCAGGCCCACCTGCCCTTGGACCCACCGCCCCACCGCCATCCCCTGCCTGGTCTCCTCAGTCTGGAATGACAGTGCCTTTCACATCCACCAGCAGAAAGCCAACTCTTCTTTCTACCCTCAGCCTAAATTCATGTCCCTCCATAAATTAATCACATCCTCCTTGGCATGCCCGTAATATTCCGCTTTTAGCTCTATCACAGGCACCACCAAATTCTGTTTGGGGTCAGGGTCAGGCATCTGAACATCTGCCCCTTTCTCTGGAGGACACCACGGCACCTCTCCCTTCCCTACTGGAGTCAGCACTTGGCCTGATGTGTTGAGAGAGCTCCATCAACACACTGGACATCCACATTAAATCCGTCATTTCTAATACTGAAAACACTCCCTGGGTTTAAGGAACGTTCTCGTCAGGGTGTGTCACCCAGTGCCTCAGACTCCGTTTGGTAAGAGGCACATTGTCACTGGATCTCCCACAATGTCAAAGGATGTGACAATAGAACCCATATACTTTTGTCTTCATGTGCTAGATGGGATCCTGTTGTAAATACATCTTTTTGCATTCTGGAGGGGGGCGGTATATAGATAATCACTATAAAATCTTTCTGCTTTTCTATTTGTTTGAAATTTTTCGCAATAAAACATTGGCCAAAATTAAACGGTGAATCGCAACTTGGAATTTGCATCCTCAGAAAAGGTGTAGAAGTAAATCAAAATATTTGCAGAAATCAACATGAAGAAAGCCAAGAATTCATTGTGGAATTGTACATGAAAAGCACTTAGGTAAGAGTTTGGTAAACCATGTTTGCTGCCCAGTAGGAAAAAGCATGTACCATAGTTGACCTTAGAGAATCATGGAAATAAATCCCTCATTCCAGCGAAATGTTCTGGTGACATATTTTATTTTTGTAGCATTCACGGGGCTATCCCGGTTGTCTCTGTGGTTTTAGTGATGCAAGGTGGCACTTCAAGAGAAGTTTCGATTCTGAGTTCAGCTTCCTATGAGCCAGGCTCCAAACACCAGAAGGGTCACAAAAATATTAACACCTAATGAGAGGGACAGATCAAGTGCATGAGAATGAGCAAGCATGTCTACTGTCCTGAAAACGCAGGTGAGAGAAAAAAAAAAAGTCGAAGGGATGACTCATTCGCTTCAGAAAAGTGTCTCACATCACCCCACATCCCACACCAAGAGGAAAAAAGTTAGATGATGTATTACAGACACAAGATAAATTGTGACTCTAACAAGAGCCAGTCAAATAGGGAAAACATAAGACGACAGATATTACGATAGCCAAGACACCTTAACCTTCTAAGTCCTGAATAATGCAACATTATACACTATTACTTATTCCTAAACAGAGCCAAAAAATAAAAATAAAAAATTAAGCAGGCAAGATATGGAAACAATCTAAGTGGCCATGGACAGATGAATGAATAGAAATAATGTGGTATACACAATAGAGTATTATTCAGCCTTAAAAAAGGAAACCCTGGCACACCATAGACGAACCTGAAGGACATTATGCTAAATGAAATAAGTGAGACACAGAAAGGCAAATTCTGTATCACTTATATATGGAATCTAAAATAGTCAAACTCGGTGCCTGGGTGGCTCAGTCTGTTAAGCGTCCAACTTCAGCTCAGGTCATGATCTCATGAGTTCATGAGTTCGTGAGCCCGAGCCCCGCATCAGTCTCTGTGCTAACAGCTCAGAGCCTGGAGCCTGCTTTGGATTCTGTGTCTCCCTCTCTGTCTCTGCCCTCTCCCACTCCCACTCTGTCTCTGTCTGTCTCTCTCTCTCAAAAATAAATATTTTAAAAAATTTGAATAAAAAATAAAATAGTCAAACTCAAAGAAGCTGTGGCTCAGGGAAGAGGTGGGGGGAAGGGCAGAGAAATGGGACGGTATTGGACAAAGGATACAAAGCTTGTTACCCATGGTGAGTTCTAGATCTAATGGACAGCATGGTGACTACAGTTAAAGCTGCACTGTATACCTGAAATGTGCTAGAAGGGTACATCTCCAGGGTTCTCATCACAAAAGCACACAGACACAGACAATGGCCACTACATAACATGATGGATATGTCAGTTAGTTTGAGTGTGGTGATCGTCTCACAGTGACTTCTATTAGGTCATCACGATGTATACTTTAAATATATACAATTTCTATTTGTCAATTATACTTCAACAAAGCTGAGGGGAAAAAAAACACTACCTAATTGGGTGGGGGTCAGGTAACGGAAGTATATACTATAAAACATACCTTCCTCCACATTTATACAGGTCTTAAACATTAAAAAATACAGAATATTATCACTTACAAATAGGAATCTGAGGTTATTTCACATCTCTCTTGGCTACACTCTTGCAATTCCTCAAATAAAATATGAAGGAGAGCGGGGTCTGCTAGTTTTATGGCCTGTATCAACTCTGTGTCCCTCCCTAGAGCTAATATATCTCCCCTCAACCTAAGGCTAATATATTTCCTGGAAATAAAAGTGTTTATGTCTTGCATACTCTAGGAGGGAGAGCAAAATTTAAGTGGGAGAAGGGGGGAAAAATGTTTTTTGTTCCAGGACCTACCTGTCTCATTACACATAATTTAAGTACTGAAGAGCTGTTTAATTTTAAACAATTTTTATAACCATCTATAAAAGGAGAAACATCACATCTTGTAGGTGCTTACTCTAATTTGACATTTTTTCCAACCTATTTGGACACACTTGTGCCCACTTAAGCAGTCTCTCTGGATCGGTTGCTCAGAGTTGAATTCTGCTGGATTCATTTCACCAATGGTCTGGAAATACAGTGGGGCAGTAATGCACGTCTGTTCCGGCAACCAACCCAAGAGACCACCCTCCCCCTGGCCAGACCTCGCTGCTCCTGGGCAGGGGTATCTCAACCCTGCCCACAGCTTTGATCTGTTTTCAGGTTTTAAATGCTCCCTGTTGCCTAATGGGGAGCTAAGTGACTTAGCTTCAATAGACATTATGTCACCTCCTCAGCGCTTACGTAAACAGAGTGTCTAACACCTTCACGATGTAAGCCAAGCCATCGAGCCTACAGTAGAGGCTGACAAGATACATATTTTTGGATCGGCACCTGCCAGAGTCCCGCCTCCTCGGATGCAAGCTTTCTGCGGGGCACGACCAGGAAATTTATATTTAGACTTAGTAGCCATTCTTTCTCCTACTAATACATATTAAAGTCAAAATGACATCAGAAAGAGGGAAAATAATCTTTCTTCTTCCTGAGGTCTTTTTTCCCTAAACCATCTAGAAAGTCACAGAACATTAACTGTGAGAGGAGAAGGCAAGGTCCCTTTTTAGAACTGCTTTTGTGAACAGAAAGAAGGAGCATTCCTCATATCTGCACAATATTTCACAGTTTATCATTCTCTTGCTCAAGTGTTTGGTGTTATTAGTGAGAGAGAGAGAGAGAGAGAGAGAGAGAGAGAGAGAGAGAGAGAGAGAGAGAGAGAGAGAGAGACATGCACACACCAACTTTATTTTGGACAAACTGACTTTCATTCATCCAGTGGGCACTTATTCAGGATCAACAAAGGTAAGGTACCATGTTAGTTACCTGCAGGTGGGGGGGAGGGGGGTGTCACGGTGAATAAAATATTACATGATCAAGAATCCAAGAAGCTGGTGCTGAAGGTGATTTGCCCGAATCCACACAGCTGGTAGGTGGCCGAGCCAACACTGGAGTTCAAGGTTCCCAGATCCTTCCTGTGAGCCACATGGAGCTCATCTGCAAACACGCGTCTGGCGTTCTGCGCTAAGGAAAGTGCCCGGTCACCGGGCTCCAAACGTTCTTCCAAAGAGTCATGGCCTGTGGGTGAGCAGATGTCAGGAAGGCTCCCATGACAGCATGGCATTCGAACCGGGGCTTGAAGAACAGACAGAACAGAGAATGCAGAAATCGGCAGCTGTGCAATGTCAACGTTAAAAGTCCGGAGAGAAAGGCCTGGAGGAGGAAATCACACAGCAGTTAGTGAGCCTGAGGAGGGCACGCACACACCAAGATGAGTGTGGGAGGTAAAGCTGGAAGGGGTGGGAGTCAGGCTGGCATTCGGGCGTCATTCAGCACCCTGCGAGGGTCCAGGGAAGGGGTGGAGGACAGAGAACAGGCCACACCTGCTATAGAGCAAGAGGACCCTCTGGGGGCCATGCAAGGGTGGGTTAGCTGCAGAGGTGACAGCACACAAGTCTAGGCCAACATCATGGAGACCTTGTGCGGGGAACGTGGGAAAAGAATGGAGCAAAGAGATGGAAGTGAGAGCTATCTCAGAAGCTCAAACAGAAAGCCTGGCGATTGGCTGGATGTGGGAGGAGGAGATCAATGCTGTACCTGGGTGCCTGGCTCCCAGGTGCTCCTCCCTGGCCCACTCACTCCTCCCGGCCAGCGTGCTGACACATAGATTCCCACACCAAATGCCCAGGAAGGACAGGGTCCAAGAAGCTGCTTGCTCACAAACACGCTAGGTCTGAGCCACCCACTGTCACCAGCCCACAACAAGTACAGAAGGGGAGACTGTTCAGTTTTACAGCAATTTGATCATTTCACACCAACGGAATCCAATAGTTAAAGATTGAGGCTTGATTTTGTACATACTGGGGGGCGGAAGGGTGCTTTGCCATTTCACTTTTCTAGTAACTCGTTTTTGGTGGACTTTAAGAAAGTATACACCCCCAGAAACAAACAAAAAAGCTAGTTCTCATGCAAAGACAGCTTGAGGTGCACTGCACCACACGATTCTGATGCCGCGTTGTGCCTGGACCACACTCCGAATACACGGGGCACAAAAACAGAAGGGAACACACGAACAGGTACTCAGCGCTGGCAGACCTCCCCGCAGCTGACATCTGGCCCTCTGACTACACCAGCTGCGGGGCTCCCCATTACGGTGGCCCACTCAACCCCAGGCCACCGCACCGCTGCGGCGGGTCACCCAAAAGCCTGGCACCTGCCTGTCATTGTGCCCTGTGGCCACAGATCCCCTGAATCCTGTGCCTGACTGTGTGCTCCCTTGCCCCCACCCCCCTCCCCCCCGACCCCAGCCCTGTGGCTATCTCAGCCCCACATGGATGTCTAGCGCCACCTGCCAAACCTTCTGCATCTTTTGCTGCGTTTCAGGAAATGTCCCAAAACACAGCAGGTGTGGGCAGGACAGAAACAGAATGAAGAGGAAACAAGCAGTATTACGGAAGAAGAGAATTTTTCAAGGGGACTAGAGAGCAAGGAGAAAAAAAAGTGTCCAAGTGACAAAAGTCTTGTGGAGTCAAGGTGAAGACTTGGGACAGCAGCATGATGAGGACTCCCTGGTGGGGAGTCAGGGTGTGGTCAGGTAACTTCATGAAAATCTTCCATCACCTGACTGCTGCTATTAGGAACATTAATGCTGCTCTAAATAATTTTCTCTAAATTCTCCCCTTACTGTCTACTAATGTTCCGTGTAAAAGTCTCAGTTGTTGCCTTGTGGGAGATAATAGGATTGTACGTGACATCAGTCATTCTTCCAGGCAAAGGCCATAAAGAAATACAATACTTATGTTTTCTTGCAAAAAAAAAAAAAATGCAGTTTCCACTTCAGCTTACAGAACATTTGGAGAAGGATGAGCATAGGGGGGGAAAGTTGGGGGTAAATTGGAGTCTACTTTCATAAATTTCTTGGACTTGTGCCCTGCGTAAATTGCCAGAATGTAAAACAGAAACACAGGAAAGCATCTTTGTGATGTTTTCCAGAAGGATCAAATCTTTTAAACTTGAGTATTTAGAAACAAGATGTCAACAGGATCACTAACAACCCAAAAGTACCCCTACAGGCTTGATTTCAAAACTGGAAAAAGATATTCAACCTATTTTTATTATTATTTCCTAAAATAAATATGGGAGGTGAGATATAGGATAAAAGCCAATCACAGCTGCAAAGAGCAGGTTTGACCGCAGGAAGACTTGACCCCAAGGTTCTCTGATCCAAGATAACCACTTACAAACATCTTCAGCAAATTCCTTGAAGGGTGTTCAGAGCCTGTAAGATGAATGCATGAAGAGCAACGTCACCCGTGAAAAATGGGAATTTTCACTGAAGTTCCTGTGTGTGAGGACTATTTCATTCCCTGGCATAGGCAATTATTTAAAAGAACAGCTCAGTATATGCTCACCATCTTGATCGTGGTGATGGTTTCGTAGGTGCATGTGTATGACAAAGCTCATCAAATTGTACATTTTAAATATGCAGCTTATTCTACATTGATTATTCCTCAAGAAAGCTGTTTAAAAAAAAATAAAGAATCAGAGAAATACAAACAGGGAACACTCCTAGCATGGAGCTCGGACAATATCTAATATGGAGTTTCTCTGTGTTTCACTGTATTAAGAAGTCCTAGCCATCAGAGTCCAACCAATACTTGCAAAATCCCCGCAAGTGTTTACAACAGAGGGAATTTAATGAAGAGAAATGGCGGCATAGATAGCAGGTGTCAGAGTCAAACAGGTGATGGTGAGTCAGCCTGCAGATTAGCAGCACGAAGCCACTTCCACCCCCAGGAAGGAGAGCGTCCAGGGCCCCCAGCGGGAGGCAGAACAATAAGGCAGCCCATCCAGAGAGAGCTGGAGTCACAGAAGAGCAAGGAACAACTAGAAAAGCAGCTGCCTGCGGTCCCACACCCTATCCACAGAAGACCAGGGAAAGGGTCAGGAGTGGATCTGGGGGCACAGACGCCCGGGGCAGACACAAAAAGTGGTTACAGAGCAAAAGTCAATTCAAAGAAAACGCTCTTCTTCAAGCAAATCAATCAGCAGACATCACTGCTGGGCATGTCCGAGCTTCAACCTGCTGATGGATTTGTAAATCTCAGGACTAGGATATAAATGATATTCTCCATGATATTCTGCAGAACATCCTGGAGACATAGTGTTCCCTGAAACACTATTTGGAAAATGCTGACCTAGCCAGTGCTGTCATGTTGTACAAATAAGATAGATTACAAGGCAAGAGACCAATAAATTTGGGTAAGTGACTTCAACAAGGTATTATAAAAAGGAATAGCACTAAAATTCAAGCTTCCTAACTCTTAGCCACACATTCTTTCCTCAATTCTGTATTGAAGTGCTGTAAGCACTTCCCAGCACCATCAAGAAAACCCGCAACTTAACCATTCTAGAGGGCAAGGAGTCATTTTGGCGGTATAAAACCACCAGACTCCATGGAGATACATACAATCTGCCATGTTAGGTCAGTGACAGCCAAGGACACCAACACTGAGAAAAGAACAGATAGGAAACAGGAAATAAATGCAATGGAGTTGCTAAATTTACTAATGGGAAGAAAAGAAGGGAAAAGTGAAAGAGAAAGAGGGAAACCAACCTGCACTGGGGACCACCTACATGCCTGCAGCTATGTTAGTTTCCACATCGTATAATGATGACACAAATGTGCACGCATAACGGTAGGTCAAACACCCTCAATTCAGCAGATGAAATAACCAAGGTGCCAGATTTGTGGCAGCAGTTTTCCAAGCTGAGGTTCAGGGATTCCACACTAAATGGACCCTATAAAAATGCAAAGACCTGTTCTGAGGCCCCCGGAAGAAATGCGGCTCTCCAAATATTTTTAGCTGCAGTACCTATGTCCTCCTCACTATTACCTACCCTGAGTCTTAGTCCTATACCCTATGGTATCATTTCACTTAGGGCTCGATCAAACTTCTATCCTACCAGAGGGGTAGTTAAACCACAGCACATCCTAACTCAGCGGTTATGGGCCAAAGCTAATTTTCTCAAGCCCGTGGATACAGCCATGGCCCCAAGATCATCCCTCTTTTTGAGAGGTTTCTTAAGGGAAGGGGGGAGCAAGGGGATCTAGCTACAATTCAGTGAGAAAATACCCCACTAAAATGGAGAACTGTATGAGAAGTGGTGAGAATTCACAAAGTGCCTCACCTGTAGAATGCTTGTTAAAAAAAAAAACGCCCACAAGTTCCCAAAATATCTCAAATAAATCGCTTTTTGTTCAATTGCACTCTTTTAGAGTTACCATGTTCCTTGCTTATACTGGTATTGCATTTTCTTATTTACCATTAATCTGTGTAGCTCTATCTCACAGAAAACAGTTCAAAGCAAATAAGCCTAATCTATAGACCACTTACAAAGACCTCTGGATTTATGGAGTCTCTATTAATTTAGTTTTAATCTGATCTAAACAGTCTCTCCTGAGGAAACCTTTAAAGGTCCCCTGACCCTGCCTCTAGGGCCAGTAAAGCATATTTTTGTGAGTTTCTCAATCCAAAATCACACTACGTTTTAATACGTTTTCAGAAAGGAAGGGAAAAAAAACTTCATTCCTCCCCTAACCATCCCCCAAATTTCAATAATTTACAAGCACAGAATTCCTATAATTCTTGTTCATTCTTTAGGCATGACTCCCCCAAATCCTGCAGAGTGTGGATCAAACAGGGCACAAGCCAGGGAGAAATTTAATCGCTCATATCTCTGCCTAAGGGATTGTCTAGGTACTATGGTGACAGACACCTCAATGAAAGTATGTGGAGGAAAAAAGATTTTTAAACTCCCAGACTTAAAAAAAAAAAAAAAAAGGTGGGGGAGGGATTTCTAATGGATTTGGGGTCAACACACAGAAGCACAAAATAAGGCCCATGGAATCTATCAACATCACTTATTTCTATACCAATGTGGTAAAACCACAAAAATATTATTCAACAAAAGCATTTTATTTTTCTCCCCACAAGCTCTGCATATTTTGAATTTTCATATTCCCATTGATTTGTTTTTCTGGTTACATGTACAGCTTCTCCACAGAGGAGTTTTAGGGCAGTGAAACGACCCTGCGTAACACTGTAATGACAGATACTTGTCCTCATACATCAGTCCAAACCCAGGGAATGTACAACAGCAAGCATGAACCCTAATGTGAAAAATGAACTCTGGGTGCTGATGATCAAGGTCAGTTCATCAAGTATAACAAATGCACCACTCAGGTGTGGGATGTTGACAACAGCAGAAGTTATTCATTCGAAGGCGGGGAATATATGAGAAATCTCTAGATCTTCCACTAAATTATGCTACAGACCTCAAACGGCTCTACAAAAATAAAGTTTTTTTTTAATGTACAACCTCTCTGTTAACATACTCTTACATGAGTGTTCAAATAAAATCTGGAAAAACCAAAGTCAAGTAAAACTTTTAGTCCTTAATTCTGTAGTTTACAAAGCTCTCTAATATTTAAATGTAATTCACAGATTTGAAAGAGGGGAGAGCAAATAACTGGTCTCAGAGACTTAAGCAAGGCCAATTATAAAAATCTCCCAACCTAATCAGCACATAAAATAGCTCACACCAATGATATGGTTGGTTCATGCTCTAATACGCACATCAGAATGTTTTGCCAGCCCATGTTCATGCACAGGAAACCAACAAGACTGTAAACACAGGAACAACAATCAACACACACAGATGTTAAAGGCTGGAAGTCACATTCTGGACAAGGTGAAAAGGGTAAGTGGCAGGAGAGTCATAATAAGGATCGAGGCGGATATCAAAGTTCAGCATGAGGAGGGCTCACGGCTTGGCTCTGCTTTGGAGACACTGTTTTCTGCCTGCAATAAAGCAACTACACACGCCCACCCCACGCCCCCACCCCCACCCCCACTGAGCTCTGTGATGATGAGAAAACAATCTGAACATAAAATCAGCAATACGGAGCCAGTACATTTCAGGCCTAGGACAATCCCAACCTATCCAGCAGGATCAGTAATCAAGGGCGTATGCCCATGAACCTGAAAGTCAGTAAGGCTCTCCTGCTCGGAACCAGAGCCTCATTCTGCAAAAATGCTTTGGAGGAGAGTCTTCTACCCGGTCATCTGGGACAGAGTTAGAGATAACAAGGCCGTGGGGACCAATCAAGGAATTACCTGATGTCATTTAGATATCATTTCTATTATGGACTCAATCATTTTCATAATGGACACGGGAAGGGCGGGAAGAGAATCAGGGCCTGCAGACATCAGTGGAACAATGCCACTCACAGCAACCTGGTTTTCAACTCACTTTCAGAGCAGAAAACAATTCTTTGGGGTCCGCGGTGCTTCAGCATGCCAAACAAGGTGATATTTATAGACCTGCACTGCTTTTTCTTTTCTAAAAGCAGAGTTCTAGGAGACAATGCTACCCATGGAGAAAAAACCCACAAGTTTTCAGATCTGGGCTTCCCCACTTCTTGCCTAGCACAGTGCTCTGGCAAGCTTTTGTAATTTCTCCTTAATTATCCACTCCTGCCTGATAGAGGGCTCCATGACCCTGTTTCTCTGATGCATTAGGATCTCTCTGTGGTTGTCCCTCAGTCTTAAGATGTAACAACAGTGAAGAGGAATTGGTCCTGAATAAATCAAATTTAACTGCAAACATAAGTGAGTAGATGATATGCAAAAAAAACCCCTTAAAGTTCTAAATTCTATGATCTACAAAACAAGTTTACCACTAATCCCAAACTCCCTATCAATTATAGTGAAAACCTTGCTTTAAAATGGGGTGTCTGTTGCCCAGGCACGTTTCCCCAGATAAAACAATGTTATGGAAGGGAGTTGTGCCCCCAGCCAGCTCCAGATTCTAATTTTATCCATAGCAGAATGAAACACTATACACTTAAGGTGGGGAAAAATGATGGAGAACAGTATTTTCCAAACACTAGTAACTGAACGAAAAATCCAATCAACTTCGGTGAACTACTGGAAAATCCAATGCTTCCAGTGGAAGATGAACAGGAACACCTCTGAGTTCTAAGAATTTCTGGCACTCTCAAAAACTTTAGAGGGTGATGGCCCTGGTTCTTTAGTGACTCTATTTTTCATCAAAATGAGAATGGTTAGGGGCACCTGGGTGGCTCAGTCGGTTGAGCATCCCACTTCGGCTCAGGTCCACGGGTTCGAGCCCCACGTCGGGCTCTGTACTGACAGCTCGGAGCCTGAAGCCTGCTTTGGATTCTGTGCCTCCCTCCCTCTCTGCCCCTCCCCCACTCATGCTGTCAAAAATAAACATTAAAAAAAAATTTAATGAGAATGGTTTTCCTTCTCCTTAACTCAATTGTCACCACTTTCCTATATTCCAGGGAAGACTGGAGCCATTTTCTGGCTTCCAAATTTCCAGAGGGCAAGAGTTAGAAGTGAGCACAGTCAGGGTGTTAGAGAGGCAGTAAGGGTGTTATAAGAGGAGAGAATGCGCTTGAATAAAAGCAGCTGAGCTGTCATGATGAAAACAGACAAAGAAGAATGTGTCAGCTTTTTGTGAGAACACAAGAGAAGTCAGCAGCTGGGTCATACCAGCCCCTGGGTGACACCCTGCGGCCAGGGCAGCCATGTTGTTGGGCTCTTGGTTGGGTTGTGAAATGACCACAAGGGAGGGTGGGACCGAAAGGTTAATGTGTAACAGCTGTAAACTGCTCATCTCTTAGTTTCTCTACTGATTTCTACTACTTTTACTTAGGTATTCATGGAAGCTTCTAGTCAGGAACACAATCACCTGATTAAAATCTGTATTGCCTGCTTTCCTTCCCCTGCTGGAAGCACCGAGGGATAGGAAAGAAACTAAAATTCAAACAAGGGGGTGGGGGAGGGGAAGCAGGAGGAGGCTCAAAATAGAAAAATTAAGAGAAGGCTATAAAGGCTTTTTATTAGAATAAGCATTGTATGGATTCGTTCATTTTTAAATACACGATGGGAAGCAAAGGACGGACTTGTGAAAAAAATTAGACAAAGCTGGTGAACGATCCAAGAAATGTTTACCCTCTTCATTTTCCCTAACTCAGCTCCTTCAACAGAGGAAGGGTGAGCCAAGGATGATAGCGCTGTCACCTCTGAGTCGGCTGTATACACCTCTGATACCCAGCATGCACCCATCCAACCCCCACATCCAAGTAAAATATTATTTTGAAATCCAACATTTAAAGTAGCTAAACTCTGGGGGCGCCTCGGTGGCTCAGTTGGTTGTGTCTGACTTCCGCTCGGGTCACGATCTCACGGTTCATGGGTTCAAGCCCCGCGTTGGGCTCTGTGCTCATGGCTCAGAGCCTGGAGCCTGCTTCGGATTCTGTGTCTCCCTCTCTCTGCCCCTCCCCTGTTCACACTCTCTCTCTCTCTCTCAAAAGTAAACAAACATTAAAAATAAACAAAAATAAGAAAAAAAGTAGCTAAATTCTGAAGACAAGGTGTACATGTTGAATAAAGTGCTGAACTCAGTCCGTCTCCCCTCCCCCACACAATTTTTTTTTTTTTTTTTTAATATCAGTAGGAATCCTTCCTCCATGCTAATCAGAGGTAAGCTCTTAAGTAGAGGAACTAAGCATGATTCAGCACATTTAAAAAGGATTTATACCCATTCTTAGAAGGACGACCAGAGGAAACACCATCTGAGGTCTAAACAATGATATCTGCTTGCCCTTTGATCTGAGTTTAAGAACACTTTGTACAACTTTTTTTTTTTTTTTTTTTTTTTGCTGAAATACCACTGAATTTCACATTTACTATTTGAAATCTGTTTAGAACATCGACTGCTTCTTTGAATCACACTCTTGCAAACAAATTCTCCAAATTATATTTGCTGTGAGTAGCTTGCAGGCAGGGATTTATTTTCTGCTAACAAAAATCTTAAGTACAGACAGCCTAAATGAAAAATAGTACCACTGATCCTATGTTTATGAGAAAGAGACAGTACAGTGTATCTGGTTACAAATACAAGTAGGGAGTATTCCATTTTTCTTCTAATTTATGTTTCCCAAGGGTAATTTTGTTCAGAAGATTGCCAGTATTTTTAGTACAATAAGTTTCTTGTTACTTGTACTAATACATACTGATTCCCTTTTCTGAGCATAATTTGTTTTTTTTTTTTTTTTATTTCATTTTACTCTAGCATCTGGAGATCAACACCTCATTAATTCAAACTAAATGAAGTCTGAAATGCAGAGATCTACAGAAACCCTTCCACTACTCTCAAATGTGATGCACATTAGAAATATACACATGGGTAACTAATTAAAGAGATTATTAAAGTATTATGATATACATCGAATACCATCAACCTCAATGTCCTAAATGTCTTTACTTCAAATTCAAATGATTTTGACTTAATAAAAATCAGGTACACCATTTATAAATGATCAGACCTTCCAGATTAGTGAAATAAGAAGTTTAAATGAAGAATTTAAAAAATACCCCCTGTGAGAAGTGCAACCAAGGAAATAAACAGGGTGTTGTGACAGTAAAGAAGTGGGTGGGGGTGGGGAGGGCACTAATTTCTATAGAGGGGTTAGAGAACGCTTTTCTAAGAAGGCGAATTTTAAGACCTCAAGGATACTTCAGGATACTTCTCCAAGGTCACCAAATTGGCAGGCTTGCTTATTAGACTGCCAAGACATTTTTAGCATTAGAAAACAAGTAGAAAATGGCATCGGTGGCCCTGATTGAATGCAGGTTCATGAGTGCACTGGGCTAGTCCAGGCAGCCTCTACACCAGCCGGTTTGCACTAGGGAGGCTGGACACATCTCCAGCCTATTCACCCACAGAGAGTTTAAAACAAAGAAACAGTAGTGAGCTGGTCAAATGACCAGCATTTGGGATGTGCGGGGGCGGGGGGGGGGGGGTTAATTCTGTTGATTGATACTTCTGATAGCCACTTTGGCTGACAAGGTTCAGGTTGTTTCAAATGTATTTCATGAGTAAATTATTCCCAGGTCCCAGGGAAGAAAGATGTTTACCACCATGTAATACTTTCTCTTGTACTCTGTTTATAAACCTAACCTACCCCACTAGGTATCCAAGTACTTCAAAACATGTATCTTCTTGTAGGTTCTTTAACAAATGAGTCATGTAATGCAGCAGCTAACACGCCGTGGACATGGAAATCTGCAGAATTCTCCCAACATCCTGATTTAGAGAATCCACATTGCTAAGCAATTATAGTACTTTCTTCCAGTAAACTGTCCTTATGCTCAGAGCTATGATGATCAGATTTTTTTAACCACATTTTAGCCTCTCATTATGAAATTCTCTTTCTTACTGCTAAATGGATTTAGATAGAATTTCTGGACTGGCAGGTGGCATGGTTTGGGCATGGGCAGGGACTTGGATTCTACTTACCTGGAAAAGTTTTCCCCCTCTAACTGCCCATGTGGAGTCCAGGACCGGACCTACAGGCAGTTAGGACTTGTAGTCGGAAAGCCCAGGGCTATGATTGGAGGGGCTTGGGGCAAAGTTCCCTACCCAGGAATCTCTTCCAGTTCCAGATTAGCCTATCCCAGGCCTGAAACTACACTACTGTTGAATTCTCTTCGAATTTTTCAGTGGTATATTTTGGACCTCGAAATTTCCCTTATGTTAAGAGATACTATGTTAAGCCATCACCTTAACAGGATTAGTGGACAACCAGCTTCAAGCAGTGTGACTCAGAACCAATGTTAACCTATAGACTAGGAAAGGTCAGACAAGCAAGGAATGAGAATTCAGAGGTCCTTAAACACATTAAAAGTCACCGCCCTTTACAAACTTGGCCTCTGGCCAACTCTAACAATTTCAAATACCACCTAAGGCAGTGGTTCCCAAACAATGGATTCACCTGGGCAATCTCTGAAACGAGGGATACCTGGCTTCCACCCCACACATTGATTTAACTGATGGGGGGGGCTCCACCTGAGCACCAGGATTTTTAACAGCCCCCAGGTGATTCTAATGTGCAGCAACAGTTGGGAGCCACTGACATAAGGAAGCATTGCTCTTCTCACTGGGATGATCTGATTTCCTTCAAACATTAGGATCTCATGTCTCAGTGCTTCTTGACCATGGTGGCACATCCGAAAAACCAAAGACTCTTCAAAAAAAAAGAAAAAAGAAAAAAAAAAAAGATGCCAGAGCCCACTCTCACGGACTCTGATCTAACTGCTCTGGGGAGCAGCCCCTCAGCATCCCTTAGGTCTTTAAGTGTCCTCAGGTGATGTCAATGGCCAACCAAGGTTAGAACCATGGTCTAAGCCCAGGAACTGTTTCTGGAGACCCTAACATGATTCTCCGTGAAGGAGCCAGAAGTACCATTCTTTTTCCACTTTGTCCAAGTTGGGACTACCCCAAGAGGCAATAAAACATTTCCCCAAGGCTGTCAGGAAACTGAGGGGAGGGAGATGGCAAGAGGTGGAATTCACTGAGCCAGAAGAAGCCCTCAAGTTAGAAGACAGAAGAGCTCCAGCCTCTGAGCCGCCCCTCCCCCGCCAACTTTACTGACTGCAATGAGAAGCCTCAGAGTGCTTCCTGGAGATGGCTCAACCTTGGCTGTGGTCCCAATAAATGGTGAAAACTCTTGTCCAATCAGAATTCCTGGCACTGCAAATAGCAAGATTGGCAGGCCTTGAGCCTCCACTCCCTGTGAGATTCTGTTTCATGTATTTCCCAGGAGGATTTCTGCACCAGTTGGAGGCCAATCTGACCTCCCCCTTGGGCCCCCACTCCTTTCTTCCCCCAAAGCTCAGCAGAGTTGAGAGTCATCTCATAGACATACTTGTAAATAACTCGCCGAAATATTTCACATAGTTGTCACTCAATGATGTCAAATGTCCGTACATCTCTGACGCGGTCTGGACAAGTGTCCGGTAACCCACTTTGGGGCGTGGGCAGGGCCACGCGTCTCACACGGGAAAGGACGTCCGCGGAGACCCCACCCCTGGCGTGGCTACCGCACCCCCATTCCTCCCAGCCCAGACGGCGTCCCCTACATCCCTTCGCCTACGCGGAGTGAATTTATGAATGAAGAGTAGCATAGATCGGAGGCACTGATCCTGAAAAAAAAAGTCTGCTTTACACCGTTCTCATTTACAGATGAGAAAACTCGGAGAAAAAAAGGCTATGTGACTCCGTCCGGGTTTGCCACAGAACATTTGTGGCGGAGCCCGATTTAGCCGCCCTTGAATTTCCATTCTGTTGCCTGGCAACCAGTTCAGACCAGCTCAGCGCCCAACCCCGGCCCCTAACCCGCACCCTTTCTCTGCCCGTGCGGCTTGGGCAGCAGTTATCAAAAGTTCAGCCTTTGGGGGGGCAGTGGTCAAAGGCATGTGAGCTAGGGCCCTGGACGGGATACCCCAGCTGGGCTGGGGGTCCGGTCCCAAACCCGCGCGAACCCCGTCTGGCGTGCCTTACGAGGTCCTTTTGACACCTTCCTCTGCAACTCTCCTCCTCCGCCAATTCCCTGGATACCACTTAGCACAATCATGTCAAGTTTCTAAAGTTCTAAATCGCTATCAGATTCCCTAAAAGTCCCGGTTGGGAAACTGGTACTCAGAGCTTTAAGGGTGCAAAAAACCAAAAAACAAACAAAAAATCAGGAGGGGAAGGAGTGTTGAAGAGCCTTCTCCTTCCCAGCTGGCTACGGCTCGGGCGGGACTTTTCTGCTAAAGTCGAGTGAACCTGGACCCGGCCGGGCGTTCTTGGAAAAAGCGCGGAGTGTGCTCGGACGCCGCACTCCGGCAGCCTCACGCCCCGAACCCGCCCGCCGCCGCCGCCCGCAGCCCCAGCGCGCAGCCCCGCCCGCGGCGCGGGGGAGCGCACGTGCAGCCCACCGCCGCGCAGGTGGAGGGAGCGCAGCCCGCCTGCCCTCGCGTCCCCGCTGCGCCAGCAGGGCCCCGCGTGCCAGGGGCTCCCCCACCCTCTCGCCTCCCTCCCCGGGCCCGGGAGACCGTTAAGGGGAGGGAGTTCTCGTCGTTACGCTACCCTAGATCCTTACCCAGGTTCACAAAGCTCATGACCATGTCCGCGTCGTTGAGGAAGGCGCTGTCCTGCGCACTGGTCAGTGGGGACGTGCCGCCGCCGGGTCCCGAGGCCAGGAGGCTCTTGCCGTTGACCGGGTGCGCCGCGCCGGGGGGCGGCTGCCGGGGCTGAGACGAGCCGGCCCCTCCTCGGGGCCCGGGCTGCCGCCTCTCCTCGTCCGACGCCCAGTCCTCATCGTCGTCGGCTGCCAGGGCGTTGTACAGATCCAGCATGAAGAGGGGCGCAGACTTCAGCCGCCCGGGAGGGGGCTCCCCGCGAGGCTGCTCCTGCGGGAGCGCAGCGGGCTGCGGCTGCTGGAGGCCGTGCAGGGGCCGGGGCCGGTGCGGGAGCCCCAGCACGGAGAGGATCTCCTTCTGCATCTCGCGCTTCTCGTGCGTCTTGAGCCGCCGGTAGAGGAAGCCCGAGGAGGACTGCGGCGGCGGCGGCGGCTGCTCCGCGTGGCCCGGGCTCCCGCCGTCCCCCAGCAGCGCCCCCCCGCCGGCGGCAGCGGCGGCGGCGGGCAGGGGGGGCCGCAGCGGCGGGGGGCCGCAGCAGCTGCACAGCAGCCCCCACCACCAGCACAGCCACTGCGCCCTCCGCCCCAGCATCCCCGCCCGGCCGGGCTGGCCCCGCGGGCCCCGCGAGGCGTGGAGCGGCGGTGCGAGGCCGGAGCGCTGCCGCTGTGGCCCTTAGCGTGAGCAGCCCCCGCCACCTCTCGGCGGGCTCGCTTCCCCTTCCTGGCCCTCAGTCCTTATCTCTCATCGTCCTCTGGGGCGCCCCCAATTGCCCAGGCTGGAGGGGAGGCGAAGAGGACGATCACCCGGAGAACCACTTGGAGGGGAGCCCCACACTCCGGCTCAGGTCTCTGGAGGCGCAAGGTCCGGGCCAGGTGCGTCCGAGTCGGGACTGCGCTGCAGCCCGCGCCCTGGCCCCTGGGCGGGTCACGGCGCGGTCACTCTCGGGCCTCGCTGCCCCGCGCACGTGCGCTGTCCCGCGCCCTCCGGGGCGGCTGTGTGGGACCCGGGGCGACCGGGCGGCTCACCAGCTGGGGGGGATGCCCGGCATCATCCCCGCGCACGCCTCTCCTTGGCTGGCACAGCCGCGGTGAAGTTTACTCCGCCGTGGGGCCCAGGCCGTGGCGACAAGGCGTCCCGAGATGCCAGTCTTCTCCGCGAGGCTTAACTTCCTTCCCGCTCACAAACTCCGCGCCCTCCGCCCTCGGGCACTGTCGCTGCCCCCCTCAAAATCTCCGCGTGCCGCTCGACCCCCCAAGCAGAGGCGGCAAGGATCTTGCTTTCCGTTCTGAGCTCTCCGGCTGCCCCGCAAACACCGCCCGCAGAGGGAATGGGAGGGAACTGGACCCGCGCGCAGAGCAGCGACCGCGGCGTCGGCGCGAGAATTCGCAGACTCCCGCCTCTCGGAGCTGCGCTCCCCGCAGCGGCCAACGTGGGCTTTCTGGTGCGCGTCTCGCTCAGGTACCGCACTCCAGCCCCGGAGAGTCCCTGCCCTCTTGGGTAACAGACAGGTTGGCAGCCAATGAAGAGGCGCGTCTCGCCTGTATTTAAATAGGCCCGCCCCCTTCTTTCACCCTCCCTCTCCAGGGAGGCGTTGCCTCGGCCGCGCGTAGGTTTCAAGTACAGAGGATTCTTGGAGGCACCCAAAGTGGGCGCGAGGTAGCAAAGGCTGAGAGGTCATCTCTAGTGTGGACGATCTAATCAACACCCTAATTTAAGCCTGTCTGTTTTAGAATCATATAAAAGGCCTGACCTGATGCTTTAACTAAATAAAAGCAAAAACAACTGTTAAATCAATGCCGCCTGTATTAACAGAGGAACAACAGGAACAGTTTCTCTTATTGCTGTAATATAGACATTCAGCAGACACATGACTTTCAAAGGCAGCTGCTGGAAGCTGGGACACACCTTCTGTTCACAAACGGGCCACGGGGCCACAGACAGGACCAAATGTAAGCCAGAGCAGGCATCCCGAGGGTTTGGGGCCATATACTGTGATTCATCGCTTCGTTTCGGCCTTGGCTTGGCTTCTTAAGACAGCACCTTAAAGAAAGAGGGGCAGTCAGATAATATAACCAAAAAAAAGCCACCCTCTATCTTCTTGGAAATGTTTCAGTGCTCCAGTTTTTCTGTGAACTTTTCATGTTAATGTATTGAAATACAATAGAGCTTTTATGACGCCAGATAAAACCTGAGGAGAGGCAGTATGGGTAATTCCAGCCCGGGCAGGGGCCTGGCATGTTCCCGTTCAGTGTAATAGGGCAAAGAAAGTCAGGTTGCCGGGAGCATTAGACAAGATCAGGCTTGGAAGACACACGTTACATTACATTTGCATGATGGACACACTTCTCAATCACAGACACGACCCCCTCTGTCCAAACACCACCACCACCACCTGCCATTCAGGATGCAAATCCGCTTGCCCTCACACTATCCAAGAATGCCCAGTAATCTATGTCCGGATCCTACAAACGCATTCACTTAAAACACTAGGATCTTTTACTTGGTGGAAAGTGTACGGATTAGAAAACAGACTTCACTTTGGTCCAAGGCATTTCTGAGCCAGACCAAAGAGCTATAAACTATGGGACTCATGGACTTATGAGATCATGGGGTTTCTGCTGCTCAAAATCTGATAAGCATTTCTGTCTTAATACAAAGAATCTGTTTTTCATGGGTGAGGGTCTTCACCCCCCTCCACCCACTGGATTGCTTTTCTCATTCTCTCATGGCCCAGAGAGATCATCTAGTCTTTAATTCTACAAATTTAATTTTCTCAACTCGAGTTTAATTCTGCAAGTGTGGTCTTTAGTTCTACAAAGGTCCCATAGCCATTGACCTCAGGCACCACAAGGTCAACAACATTGAAGGCCAGTCTTTAACCATCTGCAGGGATTCTTTTCATCTGAAAAGAAAATATATCACTACTTGGTCTGGGCTACCAGGATCCTTAGAATTTAAAAGCCTCCATCACTTGTTCCTTCTGTATGGGACTTAAAATCACTACAGTACATAACATCACAACAGCCAAGAGCTCTGATCAAAAGATCTAAAATCTCAGCGAGTATACATAGGCTTCCTGCCAAGGTCCTTCTCCTTTCTCAAACGTAGTCATACCTTCATTTTAAGATGGCTGGTGAAACACAGCAGAGTAAAAGCAGCTTTAAAACCTACAAGCAGAGTAAAAACCTATTAGGGCAGTGGAGAAAGCACTCCAAAACTGTAAAACCCTTGAGCATACACAAGGGCACCTAGATAGAGCTGTGCTATTTAAAACACAAAAGCAAGTTGTGACCCATCTATATGCACTTGTTGTATATGCACCTATGGTCTAGCAGAGAACACACGGGCAGACACACGTACCATCTTCCCCTTTTGTTCGGTACTTGGTTAGAAGTAGATGGACCTTGTGACGTGAGTCAAGAACGGCACTTAATGATGCACTACCAATTAAACATCTGAGCAGCAACCCTGACTCAGGTCTGCCATGCTCCTCACATCCCCATCAAGGTGGCCTCTCGGTTCCTGTTGAATATCGCTGGAAAAAGGAGGTGCTGAGGGTGCCTCCAGATGATAAACACAAGCTCTCTCAAGAGCCAGAGGGAAACTATGTGAAATGAAAAATGATAAGGATCCTAAGGGCAGTGACATTCAATTGAGGACCACAAAAGAGGGTATGCTCTCCTCATGTCCCTGCTACTCCCAACAGGTGCACTTGTTTGCTGGAAAACACCAGGAAACATCTTTGGATTGGACGTTGGGGCAAAAGGGGATAAAGAGAGGCAGTTCTAACATTTCTACAACCTCAAAATTGGGACCACTGCTTTTCCAAGGCAGTTGGAACTCTATGTGGATAAGCACCCCTCACCACTACCTCACCCACTCCCTGTCTCTCTGACCCCTCCCCTGCACCCCCTGAGAAGTCTCAGGTTAGGGAGCTGGACAAAGTCCAGCTGTGATGCAGGAGGGATGGAGTGAAGGGAAAAGGGCAGGTTTGGCTCTGGAGTCTGCTGGAATGTGTGAACCAACTGGAGAAAATCAGAGGTAACTTCGCCCCCTGCAGGACACCAACATATCACCACCCCCTTCCTCTGTGCCGGAACAACCTTCATTAAGTTCTCTGGATGTGTCTCCAAAACATCTGGGTGGAAAGAGGAGGAATTCGGTCAAGAAGCCGGATGTGGGAGCCAATCCACATCAAACATCTGGTTGCTTGGCTGACATCTCATGCAGATGGCCTTCAGTTTTCTGGAAATAGGTTGCCTGTCCCACTCCCGCCCATTTAATGAAGGAACGAGGAACCCTCACCAAAAAGCACAGGTTTATCCCATGACTTCAGAGATGCCGGGGAGAGGGGGAGAGTCCCGCACCCAGGTGCAATTAATGCACAGGGCAATTCACACAACAAAGTCTTTAAAACGGCAGTTCTTCTTGTTTCTTTTATGAGGGTTTCTGTTCTACATTTAAAACACACATGACCAAATTTCCACTTTTAAAAGATGTTGTTTCTTGGGGGCACCTGGGTGGCTCAGTCAGTTAAGCACAAGACTCTTGGTTTTGGCTCAGGTTATGATCTCATGGTTCATGTGTTCAAGCCCTGCGCTGGGCTCCATGCGGATGACGCAGGTCCTATCCTGCTTGGGATTCTCTCTCTCCCCCGCCCCCCCAACCCCCGTTCTCTTTCTGCCCTTCCGTCACTCGCTCTCTCAAAATAAATAAACTTAAAAAAAAGATGCTGTTTCTTAATTTATGTTAAGTATTCTATACACTTTCCTTTGAATCAATTATTAGCAATAAACTGCAGTTGCCGTCTTTGCTTTTATCCTAAATCGCACATTGCCCCCTTTCAACTGTCTTGCAGAGGCATGCAAGCTGCTTCTAGAATGAACTTAAGTGCCATAAACTACATCGCTCTTGTGTTGAAAAGCCTGAGATCTGGTCACCTTGAATCTTTGGGAACCCCCACTTAAAATTCTAAATTTTAGGGGCAGCTGGGTGGCTCAGTCGGTTGAGTGTCTGACTTCAGCTCAGGTCATGATCTCACGGTTCGTGGGTTCAAGTCTCACATCAGGCTCTGTGCTGACAGCTTGGAATCTGGACCCCGCTTTGGATTCTGTGTCTCCTTCTCTCTCTGTTCCTCTCCTGCTCATGCTCTCTCTCTCTCTCAAAAATAAATAAAGATTAAAAAATAAAAACAAAATAAAATGCTAAATTTTAATCTTTAATATTAGTCTAAGAATTTGATTATTCCTTAATATTCATGTCTTTAAAAAATTTTTTTAATGTTCATTTATTTTTGAGAGAGACAGAGTGTGAGCAGGGGGAAGGGCAGAGAGAGGGAGACACAGAATCAGAGGCAAGCTCCAGGCTCTGAGCTATCAGCACAGAGCCTAATGTGAGACTTGAACCCACGAACCGCGAGATCATGACCAGAGCCAAAGTTGGATGGGCGCTCAACCAACTGAGACACCCCGGCACCCTGATCCTTAATATTAATTTCTCAATAGAATAACTTGCTCCAATTTGAAAAATATCCATTTGGAGTTAAGTGAAAAGGAAATATGGTAAGTAAACGTGTGCCGAGTGTGAGAAATGAAAACTTGAGAGTTAAATAAATATTGCTTCTGAAAGCTACACCTGTAAGGCAGCCTTCAAAATACGTGTCTCATCCAAAAGTCTGTGGTAACATTTACATTCACTCACACTTTCCTTTCTCTGTCAACTATTCAAAAATGCTGGGCATTCACACTTCAAAATATCATTGGAGCCATCATATTTTCCTACTCGTGAAGGACATCTGGTGGCAAAGTGAAAAACTAATACATAAATCTGTTTCCAGAGATTTTTTTTCCACACCGTAACCCAAAAGGCAAATCTGTTACTTGTGTGTGCTTCAAACATTTTGGCCAAGCTCAGATCTTTATCGTCCTAGGACTTAAGCTGTCCGAATAATATTAAGCAACAGAATCTTTAGAAATATCCAAATGATTAAACGGTTTTTAAATGTTTCATTGGATAATCAGTGGGAGCGGACTGAGTCTTAAACTTATTTTACTAAGCAAAACAATGCTCAAAACCTTTCCATGACTAGTTCTACTATCCCTGAAGCATTCTGTTCCAAGAAGTCATTGGACACTTGGCTCCTCTGGGGAGTGCCTGAGGCTTCCCAGACTGTGTTGGCCTCTGAGCTTGACTCCATTCCGGGGTCCCCTCTGTACCCCATGCCCTGGATGTGTCTCTCGTGGCAACTAGGAGGCTCCATGAAAATACGACATTATTGTGGTCGCCCATCCCCTTAACTAGCAGAGCTGTAAGCAGTGGTGTGGGGGGCTCGGGGAAGACTACACTTACTGGGTAAAATCAGGTTGAAATAAAAGTCAAGACTATCTCTAAAAGACAAGAGAAAGTCTAAGAAGATGTGTACCAATGGGAAGGCTGATGATGACACTAATCACCCAGGCTGCATACGTTCATTCACCCATTCATTCAACAAATATTTGAATGCCTAGTATGTGTCAGGCAAAGATCTCTGCCCTCATAGATTCTAGAAGGGGAAGATGAACAATGAATGAAATAACCAAGAAAATATATTGTGGTAGACAGGATGTTGTCTCCATGATTCTTACCTATAGTGTTACATCTATGAATGTGTGACCTTATATTGCAAAAGGGACGTTGCAGATGGAGTTAAGATTGTCAAACAGGTGATGTTAAATTGGGAAGATTATCCTAGATGATCTGAGTGGGCCCAGTGTGATCACAAGGGCCCTTAAAAGTAGAAAAGAAGGGGCGCCTGGGTGGCTCAGTTAGTTGGGTGTTGGACTTCAGCTCAGGTCATGATCTTGCAGTCTGTGAGTTCGAGCCCTGTGTCGGGCTCTGTGCTGACAGCTCGGATCCTGGAGCCTGCTTCGGATTCTATGTCTCCCTCTCTCAGCCCCTCCATCCCTCACACTCTGTCTCTCTCTCTCTCTCTCAAAAATAGATATTAAAAAACATTTTTTAAGCATAAAAGGAAGGCAGAAGAGATGTGTCAGCCTGAGAGTGACTCAGTCTGCCTTTGCTGGCTTTGAAGGTGAAGGGGCCACAAGCCAGGGAATACAGGTGGCTTCTAGAAGCTGAGTGCAAACCTCAGCCCACAGCTGCCTAGAAAACAGTGACCTCAGTCTTGACTCTGAATTCTGTCCACAGCCTGAAAAACCTGGCTTCTCATCCAGAGACTCCCAGATAAAAGCCCTAGGCAGCTGACACCTTGATTTTGACCTGGTGGGACCCAGGGCCAAGAAAGTAGCCAAGCCTAATGGACTTCCAACCTACAGAACTATGGGATAAGTTTGACTGTTTTAAGCCACTACATTGGTGGCATTTTGTTTCACAACAAGAAGAAACGAATATGTATATAATATGGCGGTAAATGCTGTGGAAAAAATCAAGCCAGGAAGTACACCAGGTCAGGAGTACGTGGATGGTCTCCTGAGGAATCTTCACTGAGAAGGCAAACACTTGAGTGAAGACATGTCAGAGTAAAGAGAGTAAAGAGAGCCAGCCCTGAGGATATCTGAAGAAAGAACTTCCAGAGGAATGAAAATAGTAAGCGCAAAGGCCTGGAGGCAGGGGCATGCCTGGTGAGTCTGAAGAAGATCAAGGAGCCGTTGAGGCTACGTCAGAGGAAATGACAGGGGATAATAATAGGAACTTAGGACAGACCTCCAAGGAGGGTGGGAATTGGAGGCCAGGGTAGCATGGGGCCCTGGGCATCCTTATAAAGGCTTAACATTTTTTCAAAATTTATTTTACTTATTTTGAGAGAGAGAGAGAGAAAGAGAGAGAGCAAGTGGGGAAGGAGAGACAGAATCCCAATCAGGCTCCACACCATCAGCACAGAGCCCGGTGTGGGGCTTGAACTCACAAACCGCGAGATCATGACCTGAGCTGAGACCAAGAGTCAGACACTTAATCAACTGAGCCACCCAGGTGCCCCAAGGCTTCAGATTTTAAGAAGCATAAGATGGCATAACAACATGGACAAATGTCACAGACATAGTGCTGGGGAGAAGATGCCAGGCACAAAAGAATACATTCTGTAACTCTACTTATATAAAATTCAGAAACAGACTGAACTAATCTAGAAGTCAGGTTAGTGGTTACCTCTGGGAAGAAGAGTAGGAATAATAATGGAATAAAACCAAAGGGCGGGGTTCTCAAGAGTTGGCCTATTTCTTTACTTGGGTGGTAGTTCCACGGGAGTTGTCAATATTAACAATTCATTGAGTGGCACACGTATGATTTGTACTCTTTTCTGTATGTATGTGGTTATAGTGCAATAAAAAGTTTGACTGAAAACACAATTAAGAGCGGGGCACCTGGGTGACTTAGTTGGGTACGCGTCCAACTTTGGCTCAGGTCATGATCTCACAGTTTGTGAGTTCGAGCCCCACGTCGGGCTCTGTGCTTACAGCTCAGAGCCTGGAGCCTGCTTCGGATTCTGTGTCTCCTCTCTCTGCCCCTCCTCTGTTCATGCTCTCTCTCTCTCTCTCTCTCTCTCTCAAAATAAATAAATAAACATTAAAAAATTAAAAAAAAAAACAAGGGCCACCACCACCAATAACAACAAGCGCAAGAAGGGAGGGTCACAGGATAAGGTTTTGAGCAGAGTGACACGTGCTGACTTAAATTTTATCAGAATCCCTTAGGCCATTGTGTTGAGAATATACTCTAGAGTTGCCAGGGCAGAATCAGGGGGATGAATGAAGAAATTCTTGTTATTGGTCAGGCAGGAGAAGACGGTGGCTCATAGGGGACCTCAGGGGGAAGCAGTGGAGAGAGAAAAGTGGTTGGATTCTGGACTTATTTCGAAGGCAGACCCCAGTGCCAAACTTCTTCCCCTGTACTGGCCTCCCCCACTGCACAAGGCCTGAGGGAGTAGTGTGAATTTGCTGTGGATGGAGGAGAAGACTGTTCGTGTTCTGGTGACCGTGGGTTACCGTGCTATGATACAGGGGTGGTCTGAGGGGCTTTAAGCACCCCCATCTCCATCAGCACCCACGCTACAAAACCCGATCAGAATAAACACTGTGTGCTACCCAAGAACAGCTTCAAGACAAGCCCCCCAATAATAGCCTTGCAGTGAGATTCCCTATGTAGTCATATAGCAGCTCCTCCTCTGACATAAAATCTAAGACATGAAGTTTGGCCACTAACCCTAATATTATAAGGACTCCTATAAATGTAGTATCCTGGGTGGAATATTGGAGCACAAAAAAAGGACATTAGGTGAAACCTAATGGAATCTGAATAAAATATGGAGTTTAGTTAACAGCAATGTATCAACAGTGGTTCATTAGTTGTGACAAATGCACCATAACATTCTAAGATGTTAATCATCGGAAGCACCGGGTGGGGGATTTATAGGAACTCCTTGTACTCACTTGGCAGCTTTTCTGTAATTTTTAAATTATAGTAAAATAAAAGGTTTATTTTAAAAATTATTCCTATAGCTTTAATCTTAGGATGCAATAAGTAACATGTGTCTATATTCCAATCCAGGGAGTGTTTTATTTCTGTAAGTATATTCTTTCACTTCTAAAACTTCCATTTGGTTCTTTTTCTATATATACAACTTCTGCTTCTTGCTGAAACTTTCGACTTTTTCATTTATTTCCAGAGAATCTGTAATTGATTGATGAAGCATTTTTAACGACAGCTGCTTTCAAATCCTTGATGATTTGGATAATGTGGGATAATTCAACACCTGATTGATCTTGAGGGCGGGGTCAGCTGAATGTCTTTTCTCATTTAAGTCAGGATTGTCTTGCTTCTTCATATTACAGGGTTGTTTTTTGTTTTTTGGTTTTTTTAAAAAGCATATCCTGGACATTTGGTCTGTTATATGAGGAGCCTCTGGGTCCCAGTTAAATCTTTTATCAGGCAGTTGCACTGTTTAGCTTTAGCATATAGGTCCTGGCCTACTTTTGTAGCTATGGTTCCAATGGCAACTTAATTTCCAGGTTTGTAGTGTTATTTTTATCTGCATCATTAATCTGGTGCTGTTGGGATTCCTGTTCTCCCTGCTAGTGCTGCCTGAAGGGACAGAAGAGTCTTCCCCAGTCCAGACTATCAGGTGTCTTTCAGTGGGAGAGGGCAGCCTTCAGGATAGGAAGGATTTCTTGGAGCCAACTTTTAAACACCCACATATTGGGGCGCCTGGGTGTCTCAGTCAGTTAAGCGTCTGACTTTGGCTCACGTCATGATCTCACAGTTCCTGAGTTCGAGTCCCGCGTCAGGCTCTATGCTTGACAGCTCGGAGCCTGGAGCCTGCTTCAGATTCTGTGTCTCCCTCTCTCTGCCCCTCCCCTGTTGGTGCTCCATCTCTAGTTCTCTCAAAAATAAATAAAAACATTTAAAAAATAAATAAAACAAACACCCACATACTGATTTTCTGTGAAATGTTAGTTCCAGGATGGTTTCCTCCAATGACTGCATAATAACTGTGGTCACTCCTTCCTGTTAAACGAGTACGTGTTCATTTTTTCTTGTACCGGAATGAGACAAATCTACTCCAGTATGGCCCATATGGTATATTCCAGAAATAAGTAGAAACTGCTATTTGGGCTTTCACATGACATTATTTTCCCAAATTTCATATGGAGGTTAGTGAATTTATTAAGTAAACTGGAGTTGTGGGCTGAACAGGTAACAAATAGCTAACTCATAAGCCAGTCTCCAGATATCCAGTGTGTAGGTGAGAACCCACTACACCTCACTTTCACGTAGAAATCTAGACTGCAAGCTCTGTTGTCTGTCGGCACCTAACACAGTACCTGGCACATGGTAAGGTGCTAAATGAGCATGAGCTTAATGATAGAATTTCATCGGTTAAGGCCTTGGCTGGGGAAAGAGAACACATAGGACACCTTCCTGATCACATACTTTCTCGACCGTGAGAAGACCCCATAACATAGAAAAGTATGTGCATTTGTAATAGTTAAACTAAATTGTAGCCAAGAATAATAAATACTAAATTATTCATTAAATATAACTGAAATGTCAGGGCTTTAAAACTATGTATACTACACGGACATTAGCATGGGATAACTAAAGCTAATTTTAGCAGTCACCTCTACTACTTAAATCACACCCATAAAAATGAGACGTTCATACAGAAATAAAACTAAAATTTGCCAATACACCTCAGAGTAAAATGTTATTTAAGGATTAGTAAAACATTTATTTTCCTAGCATGTGAATAGGACACTTGTTCTCATAATTTTCCTTCACGTCCTCACCAGAACTGAATCTTCTGGCATCTGGAATAGATTCTTTCAAATGCATACATCCACCTGTTTCAAACTCAGACTCCCCAGAATCAGTAAAAGGAAGCTCTCCCAGATGACATCAGCAGGACAGGGCTCCTGTCAGCCAAGCACTTTGCCGTGAAAAGAATGGGATCTGTCCCTGTCATTAGCAATGAGCCGAAGGGAAATAAAAACCCCACTTATTAAATTAAGAAAATGGTGATATTATCACTTAACAAGTTTTCAGAAGTGTGTGTGCCTTGTAAAGCATTTACCGTAATTACCCTTGCTGTACGTCATTTGCTCTTACTTTTTAGCAGAGCAACTCAAGAGACATTTTCTTCAAGGGGCGTGTGGGTGGCTCAGTTGGTTAAGCACCGACTTCGGCTCAGGTCATGATCTCACAGTTCGTGAGTTCGAGTCCCGCGTCAGGCCCTGTGCTGACAGCTCAGAGCCTGGAGCCTGCTTCAGATTCTGTGTTTCCCTCTCTCTCTGCCCCTCCCCTGCTCATGCTCTGTCTCTCAAAAATAAATGAAAATATTAAGAAACATTTTCTTCAAGACTGTTATGCTCTAGTTATGCAAGATGCCTAAGTTCTAGAGATGTGCTGTATAATATTGTGCCTATAAGTAAACATATTCTATAGTGCACTTAAAAATTTGTAGATGGTTGGACAGCTGGGTGGCTCAGTCAGCTAAGCATCCAACTATTGATCTCGGCTCAGGTCATAATCTCACAGTTCATGGGATGGAGCCCCACATCTGGCTCAGTGCTGACAGCGCAGAGCCTGCTTGGGGTTCTCTCTCTCTGCCCCTCCTCTGCTTGCACTCTCTCTCTCTCTCTCTGTCTCAAAATAAATAAATAAACTTAATATTTGAAAAAATTGCTGATGGTAGATTTCCTCTTAAGTATTTTTACCAAAAGAAAAAAAAGGGCAGGGGGAACACAAGGCACTTTTTGGAGGTGATGGATATGTCTAGTACACCGATCGTGGTGATAGTTCCATGGGCGTACACATATGTCCAAACCCATTGAATTGTATATATTAAATATGTGCAGCTTTTTGTATATCAATTACACCTCATTAAAGCTGATTTAAAAAAAAGACTTCCATGTTCTTTCCTTTCCTACTCTAAATATGTTTCACTCAGCAAAAGCTCAGGGCCTCAAAGGGGCCCTTCCCAAAGAAGCTCAGCCTTAGCAATGCTGCGGTGGGGGGGGGGGGGGTTGGGGGGGTGGAGGGAGCTGGTAGAGAACTCAGGAGCCTGAGATTTGTCCCTGAGCCAGGAAAAGAGCTTCCTTGGCCATGGCCAAGAACTTCCCATGGGCCAAAGTCCTTGTTGTCAAGGACTTTCAGTACATCATTTGGCAAGCGTGTGTTAAGCACCTGTTGGGTATACACCAGGCACTGTAAAGAGGCTGTTGGGTTTCAGGAATAAAAAGACAAAGTTCTGACCTGACCTCAAGGAGCACATGGTCTATCATGGAGATGGATATACAAGGAACTCTCAACATGTTATGGCAACTGCTACCAGTGGAGGTGTTTATTGTTTATAAATAATATATAGGGGGAGTCCTGGGTCAGCCTGAAGGAATGTGGGAAGACTCCATAGCCTGGGAAAGTTATTAAGAAGATAGTTTTTCAGTTGAGACTTGGAGCACAACAGGGAGATTTTTCATTTACACAAATGGTTACTAAGTACTTACAAAGTGCTTGGTGCTGAGTATACAAGTGTGAACAAAGCAGACATGGGTTTTGTCCTTATGGGGCTTACAGTATGACAAAGTAGGCAAATAAATAAATGAATAAATCTGTGATTACTAGTTTTGACAAATGCATGAGCCAACCATGGGGGGAAACTAAAGGAAGTCATCACAGGCTGAAGGAGCAGCATGTGCAAAAGCCTGGAAATAAAGAATTCAGGGCATGTAAGAAATGAAAGCCAGGGCACCTGGGAGACTCAGTTGAGTGTCCAACTCTTGATTTCCGCTCAAGTCATAATCTCACAGTTTGTGAGAGCAAGCCCTGTGTCCAGCTCTGCATGGAGCCTGCTTGGGATTCTTCCTCCACTCCCCCCCTCTGCCTCTCCCCCATGCTCTAAATAAATAAATATATAAATAAATGTGTTAAAAAAAAAGAAATGATGAAAGCCAATGCAGCTGACACATAGTAAGTGCAGGGTGAATACAATGATCTGAGATTGAAAACATAAAAGACATATCATACAGAATTTTGAGAAATTTAGATTTTACAAAGAATAAGGGGGCAGCACCAGAGGCTTTTATCCAAGAAAAACATGGCCTGATACAGTATTCTAGACTATTCCACTGGCTGCTCTGCAGAGCAGGAAGGCCAGTAGGGGATGACTCTAGTAAGCCAGGTGACAAGATGGGAGATTAGGGTAGAGATACTGGAAGAGAAACAGATGGTTTGGTAGTATGTTTGTAAGCAGAAAAAGTACAGGACTTGGTGATAGGTTGGAATGAGGGATTGAGGAAGAAGAGGAATCACGGATTTATATTTGAGTAAACCAAGCGGCTGTGGCTCCATTTATTGAGGTGGGGAATTTGGGAGAGAAATAAGAGAGAAAATTTAGAAAACAGAAGTTCTGTTATAGACATGAAGCCTGAGGTCCCCTTGAGATTTCCAAGTGGAGTTATCAAGTAAGCAGTTAGAGAAACCATTCTAAAATTCAGAGGAAGCATTGGCTGAACAAATTCATCTACATGTAAGTAATATTTAAAACCCCAGGAATGGGAGAGGTCACTTATGGAAAGATGGAGATAAGGAAGATGCAGAACTGAACTCTGGGAAACATCAACATTAAGAGTGCAGATATAAGAGAAGCCAACAAAAGAGAGAAGTGACCAGAATGATTAGAAAAACTATGTCACAATGAAAACGTTAGTATCATGGAAATCCAGAAAGGAGGAGGGTAGCAACGGTTAGCCATGTTGAATGCAATCAAAAATAGGGAAGTGCTCCTTAAATGTAGCAATATGGGAAGAAGAACAATAAGATGGTAGCTTAAGGAGGACAAGAAGCCTAGGGACATTTTTTTTTGTACTTGTGACAAGGGGGATGGGCAGGAAGAAGGACAGTTTGTCAGCGATAACAAGAGGAAAAATAGAGAAAATGGCTGAAAATGAGGAAAGTGGGAGACTTGGTTGCAAGAAGATAAAAAACAACTTATGTTCTATTTTCTTAAAGAATAGGAGGCCAGGTCATCAGGTAAGAGTAAGACTCATAAGAGGCAGAAAGTGGAGAGACCTTGTGGTGCAAGGAGAGAGAATCTGGTAGGAAGCTATTAAGATGGCTCCCAATAAGCCTTACCTCCTGCTTTTCATGAACTTGTGTTATCTCTCCCCCTTGAATGTGAGCTGGACTTACTAACTTTTAATGAATACAAAATGGCAGTGATGGGATGGGAAGTGATGGGATGTTCCTTTTGAGATTAGGTTATGACAAGAATATGGTTCCTTCTTGAACACTCTCACTCATTCTGAAGGAAGTCAGCTGCCATGTTGTGAGCTGCCCTGTGGGGAGGTCTACCTGCCAAGGTACAGAGGGAGGCCTCTGGCCAACAGCCAGCATGGAACTGTGGCCTTCAGTGCCACAGCCCATGAAGATCTGAATCCTGCCAACAACTACATAAGTGAAGTTGGAAGGACTCCTCCCTCACCTGAGCCTTCAGAGGTGACTGCAGCCCAAGCTGGCAGTTTAACTACAAACGCATGAAAGACCCTCAAGTCTGAGACTCCCAGCTGAGATGTACCCAAATTCCTAATGCACAGAAACGGTGAGACACAAACCTTTGTTGTCTCAAGATGCTGGATTTGGGGGTGATTTGAACACAGCAATAAAAAATGAAAACAGAGAAGAAAACAAGGAACAGAAGTCTGGGACTATATGAAATTCAGTTAACTAGAGAATTACAGTTAGGATTGGTACTGTTAACTAACCCATTTATTAAGGAATCTCAACTCAGGGGGCACCTGGGTGGCTCAGCCAGTTGAGCGTCTGACTCTTGAGTTCAGCTCAGGTCATGATCTCATGGTTCATGAGTTCAAGCCCCACATCAGGCTCTGTGCTGACCATGCAGAGCCTTCTTGGGATTCTTTTGCTCTCTCTCTCTCTCAAAATAAATAAACTTAAAAAAAAAAAGTCTCAATTCAGGGGATGCCTGGCTGGCTCAGTCAGAAGAGCATGCAGCTCTTGATCTCAGGGTTGTGAGTTAGAGCGCCACGTGGAGTGTAGAGACTACTTAAAAATAAAATCTTTAAAAAAAAAAAAAGAAAAGAAAAAAGAAGTCTCAATGCAGTAGGGTCAAAATGTAAAACATTTTATATGTTTTTCCAATCTATGCATTCAGCTTTGCTCTCTTGAGTCCTCATTGCCCAGTCCTTAACACAGCTGCGGGGAGACATCATAACTTGCCACTCACTTTCAGTTTAAAAGCCCATACACTTTAACATGCCAGTCTCTTTATTAAAATGTCTGACTACAATTTTGAAGGAGCACCCCAAAACCCACTGTGTGGTTTACAGGTTGGATAACCAGTGCTCTAAACCTTATAATAATGTTTCACCAAGGGTATCCCACAGAACACTATAACTCCTTAGCATATTTTTTAGAAATCTGCCAAAACAAAACCAAAAGCATATACAATTTTTATTTTCTCTAAAATTCTTTTAAAATATAAGTATAAGAAAAATGTTTAATTATTAAGCCGTGTTTCCTCATTCTTGATAATCCGCCTTTAAAAATGGTGTGTCCGATGAGTAAATGCTGAGAAGTGTGTCGTGTGGTTGCTTTGTGTATGACTGAATGGCTTTAATCTGCTTACTGATGGATGTGAATGTTTCTAAATTTATTATTGCATTGATGTATGTCTTGATCTGATGATCGTTGGTCTCTCTTGTTTAACATTTGATGTCTGTGATACTTTGTTTTTGTTTCTTTAATGTCTCTAATGTTTTAATTGATGGGAACACATTTGGAATGATTTTTTGGAGGGATTAATTTATCAGTGAGACAATACTTTTTCACTACGCTAGTCCAAGTCTGCAAAATATCTCCTGTGTTCCTGCTAGTGTTGTATCAGTTTTATAATTTTTTTCAGTTTTATAATTTAAATGTATTAAGTGTTTAAGAAAGTCTGGGATAGGATAGGCTGACCTACAGAAATGCTCAAGTACTGGAATTATCGTTTTTATTTCCAAATATATTTTCTTGACTACTAAACTTGTGTGTGCATGTGCACGCATGTGAGGGTGTTGTGTGAAATTTAAAGCTATACTCCCTTGCATGCCAGCATCTTGAATTGGACAGAAGAGTATGGTCTCGAAAGCAAGGTCTTTCCCCTCTCTTTCTGAGTCTACCTCCTCCAGAGATAACGACTGGGAGCAGCAGACAAGAAAGCAGAGGTTATCCGAAGCAATGGATGTCTTACTGGTGGTGGTGATGGGGAGCATCTTTGATCCACTCTGACTTATCTGATGCTGGTACCCTCTGCTAACATGGTGGCCTTATACCCAGTATGTGTGGTTTGGGGGTTGGTGTTCAGGTTTACCCCTACCTCCTCCACTACTGAGAATCCCTTCAGAAAGGGGTGCCATGTGTCTTTTTGTCTCCAACAGTGGTCTACACACTCAATCACCTCCCCAAGCTGGGCATCCCATACTGGCCCAGACTCTTCCTGGAGAGCCCTCCTTCTTGCCTCTCAGCTAACTTCTGTGTTCCTTTGTATTGAGCCATGGAAGCCACTGAAGTCTTTTCCCACATCCCCTAAAGGCCAAAGAGAACTACACTGAGGTTCCCCAACATCTAACTTCTTCATGAAAAGCAGGTCAAAATACAGTCCTTTCTCACCCTGCTGGCAAAGAGTAGAAAGCCTCACCTTAGAAATTTCGGGCAGAGGAGACCCTGTTTCTATAGCTACGTATGCTCCTAAACTCTAGGGGACCCATGTCAGGCTCTCCCACAAATCCCTTCACCATTCTTCCCTCTGGTCCTATAGCAGCATCAGAATGGAACAAGAGTTTTCCGCTTCAGAAGCATGAAGCCAAGGAGTGAGACATCAACCTTCTCTTCTTGCAATTCACCCACCTCTACAAGTGATTCTCCTTATGTTCCCTGCATGTGCATGGCTTTGTGATAAACAGTCCCCCACCTCCAAGAAGAGAGTATAGAAAAGACATGCATTCCCCTACCAGGCCAGTGACTCCTGACTCCATTGATTCCCCCTTTGTTACCCCCTTAGGAGTATGGGGGAAGGATGGGAACCATGGATGAGGATTTTAGGGAAGCTATTACAACCTCTTTAATAATCCATGACAGAGTGTCTGGTTCTAAATGTGGGCAGCTGCTGCCACTTACTGCTTCTCTATCCTCTACTTTGGAACCCCAGTTACTGAGCCAGGAAAATAGTAAATGTCTCACTTTATGTGGCAAACAATCATTGGAGGATATTCTGAGGACAGAGAATAGCCTATGCAAAAGCCAAGAGGCCTTTCAAGAGCATGAAAGACCACGGTAACAGATAAGTAGATCCATATGCTTGATTTGCAAGGACTTTGAGACCTGAGTCAAAAGATGAGGCAAAAGACACAAAAAGAGGCCTATATGCCTTTCTAAAGATAAAAACTATGTAATATAAGTGATGCAGAGTCACTGAAGAATTTTTTGCAAAAGCTGAGAAGATCCAATTTGCATGGTAGAAAGGTGACTCTGTGGCAATGTGTCAGGGAGATTATGGAGATGATCTAGAAACAAGACAACATGTCTCAAGTAAGAGGGGAGAAAGGCTTACATTAGAGCAATAGTAGCTATGATGTCCATTGTGAACAGAGGTGAAAGAGGTTTAGCTTATAGACCAGACAGCTCTTTATGAGTAATCAGATGCACAGGAAGAGAGAGGTGGGGACATTTACAATGGTCCATTGGTTTCTTAATTGAGGGAGCTAGTGGATGATATTTGCAAAGACAGAGAGTTCAGCAGAAGAAAATGGTAAATTCTGCTTTGGACCTACTGAATTTGAGGTCTTTATGGGACCTACTGAGTTTGAGCTGCCTGGTTGGACAGGAAGGAATGCCCCTCAGTGTCAACCTGTCTGGAGACGTTGATTTGGAAGTTGGAGCCATGAGCATGAATGGGTTAAGTACAAAGTGATAAGAGGACCTGGGGCAGAGTTCTAGGGACCACAGACATGTTAGAAGTGGGAAGAGGAAGATGAAACTACATACACAAACACACACATACACATACCCCACAAAGAATTTACCACTGAAGTAGGTGGGAAAATAGGAGAGAATAGTGTCATGGGATTCACTAAGGAGATTACAGAGCAAAAATGCTATAGGAGAGCATTTGATGGCATTTGAAGAGTTTCCACTGGATGTAACCACCAGAATGTCATGTGAGATCTTGGGGAGTAAAGAGCTGAGGGGTGGAGGCTGGTGTAGAAAGTACTGGAGAGTTAATGGAAGGTGAAGTAGAGAGGGCAGAAGGAGAAGAAGGTCTACTGGGAAGGAAAGAAGAGAGACATAAAAGTTGGAGGCAGTTGTGGGGTCAAGAGAAGGTGGTGTCTGTTGGCAAGAGTGGGTGATGGGGTTTCCACTTTAACTCAGAGAAGGGGCAGGAGAGTCATGTTGAGGGTTTCCTTTGGTTCTTCATGCTGAGACAACTGTGAATGCTAGAGATGCATACTTATAAATTAATCTGGGGTTTGCTAAATTTTATTTACCAGTCCCATGAAGTATGTAATACTTCAGTAGAATTTAGTAGTCAGAAATTTCCAACATCTACATTTCCATTCTTTACATTAGCCCAATTACAAAAGCAGCCCAAGTGTCCATTGAGAATAGCACTCAGCCAAAAAAAAAAAAAAAGAATGAAATCTTGCCATTTGCAACAACATGGGTGGAGCTAGGGAGTATTATGCTAAATGAAGTCAGTCAGACAGAGAAAGACAAATACCATATGATTTCATTCATATGTGGAATCTAAGAAACAAAACAAATGAACAAAGAAAAAAAGATAAACAAAAAAACAAGACTCTTAACTATAGAGAACAAACCAGAGGGGAGGTGGGGGGGGGGGATGGGTGAAATAAGCAAAAATTATTTATTTATTTATTTATTTCAATTATCTGCCTAAATCTCTGCTTTTCTTCCCAACAACAGAAATCTAGAAACCAGGAATACTATGTCCAGGCCACTGAAGACTTGTGAATTCAGTTACTCTTGGGTTATAATATTCACATCTACTATTTTGATAGAAACCATAAACATCTTTGAAAGCATACCTAACTGCAAATTGTCAATCATCTGAATCAGCCAATAACTCTTCCAATCTTCTCCCAAACCTAGATCAGCCCCAAACGCTGTTTGAGAAAAATCACCTGGTATGGAGACTGGTTATCAAGACCATAGTCAGCAGTTTCCCCCGGACACTGCCTATGGAGCCTTCCCTCAATCTCCACGCAATGCCGGGTTCATACCTCCATAACCTGCTGTGACTCCCACTGCCCTTTTTATCTTCACTATGACCTTGCTTCACACTCCATAAAGGACTGGGGGAAGAATCTACTGGGGGAGAAAATGCCGTCACCTTCCCACATCAAATCTTTAAACTCATTTTCTACGTCTTCCTTCCTTGTCACAACGAAGGAGGGGGCTCCCCTCCTCTTCCAGGGATGGTGTAACCTAGTGCAGAATGCTCCACGTGCACTTGGTCACATCCCTTTGTGACTTCTCAGCTCCTTTGATCAGCCACCTGACATCCTCTCCTTCATACATACACCATCATCACTAGCAATCTCCCCCTCCCTGGTAGACGACTTTCCTTATTGTGGCCAAATGCTTTCGGATGTCCCAGTTTCAAGACCTCCCCTTCAATCCGTGCCCAACACACACTCCCTCCAGTTTCCTCCCCATCTTTCCCCTTCCCTGGATGGCTAAGTTCCTACAAAGTGGAGTCTGCATATGCTGCCGGCTTCCACCCCCACTATGCAGGGTCACTACCTGCCTCCACATTGTCAAATGCAGGATCAACTTTGGAAACTCCTCAAAGCCATTAACTTGACCTCTTCCTTGTTCTTAAAATACTTTCATCTCTAGGTTTTTGTGAAACCCTCCTCTCTTGGCTCTATCTTTTCCCTTCCTCCAATCCATTCTCCACAGCAGCCATGATCATCTTAAATGCAAACTGTACCCCTACTCAAATCTTCCAAAGACCTCCAGAAATCCTGCCCCACTCTCCAGCCTCAAAATCGATAGCCCTCCCAGGACACCTGGGTGGCTCAGTCTGTTAGGTGTCCAACTCTTGACTTCAACTCAGGTCATGATCTCATGGTTTTGTGAGTTTGAGCCTCACATCGGGCTCTGTACTGGCAGCACAGAGCCTACTTGGGGTTCTCTCTCTCTCCCTCTCCTTCTGCCCTAACTCATGCTGTCTCTGTCTCTCTCAAAATAAATAAGGGGCACCTGCGTGGCTCAGTCACCCAGGACACCTGGGTGGCTCAGTCTGTTAGGTGTCCAACTCTTGACTTCAACTCAGGTCATGATCTCATGGTTTTGTGAGTTTGAGCCTCACATCGGGCTCTGTACTGGCAGCACAGAGCCTACTTGGGGTTCTCTCTCTCTCCCTCTCCTTCTGCCCTAACTCATGCTGTCTCTGTCTCTCTCAAAATAAATAAGGGGCACCTGCGTGGCTCAGTCAGTTAAGCTGACTTAACCTGAGTTCGGTTCAAGTCACGATCTCACAGGTTGTGAGTTCGAGCCCCACATTGGGCTCTGTGCTGACAGCTCAGAGCCTGGAGCCTGCTTCACATTCTGTGTCTCCTCCTCTCTCTGCCCCTCCCCTGCTCATGCTGTCATGCTGTCTCTCTCTCTCTCTCTCTCTCTCTCTCTCTCTCTGTCTCCCAATAATAAATAAATGCTAAAAAAATTTTTTTAATAAAAATAAATAAATAAACTTAAAAAAAATTTTTTTAAATTGTACCCCTCCCTCCAATGCTCACTGCCCTCCCGTCACCCTGATCTCCTTCCATTTCTGAGAAGGTGGCTGTATCTCCTGCCTCCTTCCTCTTGGCACATTTTGTTCTGTCTGGATTAGTCTTTTCTCCCTCACCCCAACTCTTCACCTAGGTGACTCCTACTTCAATGCTTAAATGTCACTTTCTCAAAGAGGTTTTTCCAAGTTTAAACTGGACTCCCTGTAATAATCTCACATAGCCCTCTTTCGATTTTCTTCATAAGATTTATCATAGCTTCAACTATTCATCAACTATGCATGATTGCGTGTCATGTCAACAACTCTATCACCTCCAGGAGGTCAGAGCCTCTGTGTATTTTCCTCCCAGAAGCCAGCATTGTCACAGCTCCCAGGAGGGACTCGACAAATATCTGTTAAATAAAATAAAATATTACTTTTAAGCTAATTTATTTATTTTGAGAGAGAGAGAGAGAGAGAGAGAAAGCTCAAGCAGGGGAGGGGCAGGCAGAGAGGCAGACAGCATCCCAAGCAGGCTCCACACTGTTAGCACAGAGCCTGATGCAGGGCTCAAACTCACAAACCGTGAGATTGTGACCTGAGCTGAAATCAAGAGTTGGATGCTTAACCAACTGAGCCTCCCAGGCGCCCCTAAAAGAAAGTATTATTTTGAAATGACTTTGTACACTTGAAAATAATATTCTCAGTGTATTAATGATATGTTATCATTTGCAAAAAAAAAAAATTAGAAAAACAAATCCCCCCCTGCTTTCTGGTCACAAGATGCTATAGCATAGCAGAAAGGATGTAACCCAGGTGGGGACACAGAGAGCCAGGTCTGGCTATGCCCTCTGGGTCACAGTTTTCTCCTCTGTAAAATAGAGGTAACAATCATACCTAACTCATGTTAATAAAATTATCGTGAGGATTGAATAAAGGAAAAAAAATGGGAAAAGTGCTTTGTAAACTGTAAAATGCTAAATAAGCATAGTTATTAAGATGCTGCTGCTGCTAGATTTAATTCCTTACAGAAAGCTTATTTCCTCATTAGTTTTCTTTACAAAGGAATAGGTCTTTAAGTTTGTTTAAGTTTTGCAAAAATAGGTTATTAAGTTGTGAAAGTATTGGAAAAACATAGGTCTGTCACTTGGCTCTAGTTCACATCTAGTTTTTGATTCACCCAGCAATACATACTGCACATTCTGTTGAGGAGAAATCATGGCAAGTCTCTATTTTTTTTCTAAAGCTGTGTTTTTTCGATGCATCGATTAGATTAACTTATTGAGATCAACATGTTGGAGTATGAAGTCACCTACAATTTAACATATGTTGATAAATGCAAGGAGCTGGGCCATTGAAAGTTGAAGGAACAGGGGCACCTGGGTGGCTCAGTCGGTTAAGTGTCTGACTTCAGCTCAGGTCATGATCTCACAATTCATGAGTTCAAGCCCTACTTGGGGCTCTGTGCTGAGAGCTCAGAGTCTGGAGCCTGCTTGGGATTCTGTGTCTCCCAATCTCTCTACCCCTCCTCCGCTCAGGCTCTGTCTGTCTGTCTCTCTCTCAAAAATAAATAAACATTAAAAAAAAGTTTAAGGAACAAATATCTTAAACAAAAGGATTCCTCCGTGTTTTTTAAATGATTTTTTTAATGTGTACTTATTTTTGAGAGAGGGGGAGGAGGGGCAGAAAGAGAAAGGGACAGAGGATCTGAAGTGGACCCCATGCTGACAGCAGTGAGCCCCATGTGGGGCTTGAACTCACGAACCCACAAGATCATGACCTGAGCCAAAATCAAGAAGCAGATGCTTCACCGACGGAGCCACCCAGGCACCCCAATGATCCCTGTTTCCTTTCCCTTAAATGCCTCACAGGATATTGTTGATTCAACCAAAGGGAGGGCATTTGGAAGTCAGACGGTGATTTCTACTCTCATACCAACTTGGAGGGGCATCACCTGTGTCTTTTAAAAATTCGTTTGATACACGTTAACATGTTTAATATATTCTTTCTTAAAGTGGTATTTACTTAGGCGTGACTTTCAAAACTGATTTGCTAATTTAGAAAGATCATCCTTCAACACTCTATAGTCAATTATGTTAAAAGTGCTTTCCCATAAAGCTGACAAAATAATTCAATAGACCAGCATAGTTGTTTATGGTTGCCGAAAATTTTTTCAGTTTTACAAGATCATGGATATGTAAGCCCTACCAACATCTGCAAGTATCATCCTGATGTCTAAACAGGCTTGTAACTGCCCAGTATGTGATAAAACTGTCAAAAGTGCATGGAGGCAGCTGCATAAATTCTGGAAAGCAAAGTCAAGGTTCTATTTATTCTGTGACAGTATAAGAGTTGCACATTTTACAGCATTACAGAAAGTAAAGCCCTTACCCCAACTTGTTTGCTTTTTTAACTCATTCTATGGGGATTTCTCCCCAAGTGCTAAACATTTATTAACCTGCTCTGTTTTTAAGATGAAATACTGTATATATTTTTTATTTTTTATTGAATATGTATTCGTATATGCATACATTCAGAAAAGTGCATATACATTCAGAAAATGTACATTCAGTAAAGTGCATATGTTGTAACACACAATTCAATGAACTTTTACAAACTGATCACCCAGATCAAAGAAACATGACCACCCTTTGGACCCCATTCCAGCAACTACTCTTCCTAATGATAACAACAGCTCTGACTTCTAACAGTGTAAATAATTTTGCCTGCTTGGGTACTTCATACAAATGAAATCAGACAGCATGCTGATTTGTGTCTGACTTGTTTTGTTTAACACGGTGTTTTTTTTAAATGTTTATTTATTTTGAGAGAGAGAGAGTGAGCTGGAGAGGGGCAGAGAGAGAGGGAGAGAGAGAATCCCAACCAGAGCAGAGCACGACACGGGGCTCAGTCTCACAAACCGCAAGATCATGACTGACCTGAAATCAAGAGTTGAATGTGTAACTGACTGAGCAACCCAGGTGCCCCCAACCCTGTGTTCTGTACACCTTTATTAATCTGTCTTCAGTCAAATGCTAATGTCCCACAACATTGTAGTTCTTATCCAATAATTCAATAAATATTTGTTGGGCTCCTAATGTCTGCTGGGAACAAATGAATCTTCATTTCTAGGGGTAACGTTTCAGGGTTCACTTGTTTATAGAAAGTCAGTAAATAAAACTTTAGTTTACTAACCCATCTTTCAAAGTTAACTGCTTTGCCAAACTGAATTCAACTGAAAAAATAATTTAAAAATCATTATACACATAAGGATACAGGCAACACTTTATTTTTCTTTAAATAGTCACAACTCCAATTGATATTAATAGTCTTAATGTTTACTCAATAATGGCAGGGTTTTCTCTCATGGCATTTGTGATATAAATAATTTATTCTGTCTTAAGATTTATAAATCCAACATCTTTGAAGCAGTTCTTTGAATAAATCTGCTCAAGGACACACTGAACCTGGGCTATGAATCCCAATTTTGCCACATATTAGCTGTGTAACTTTAGGCAAGTTTCTCAATCTCTCTGGGCTACTTTCTGTACTCCATAAACAAGATGGTCAACGTACATGATTTCTACAGTCTTTCCTCACTCAAAAATCCTACTAATCTTTGTTAAAAATAGGAACTATTTCCCAAATCAGTTTACCTTTTCTAGTTTTCAAGTATAGGTAGGAACATGCTAAAAACAAGAATACCAGGCCAAGGGAAGCAGAAAACTCCATCAGTTTAACTTAAAGAGGACTAGCGGCTGCCGTGGACCTAACTGAGCCTGGACCAATCCAAGATGCGACCTTCACTCAGTAGAGCGCCTTCTGTTTGCCCTGTACAGTGCCTGGGGGTCCCCGGACACAGAACCCGAGGGACTTATCTATTTACCTTATAGCGGTGACTCCCTACCACATCCAAAGTGTAACACAGAAATATAATTTCTTTTAGGCAAACACCACTGCTATGGGAAGGAAACCTCCAAAATTATGTTTCCCCATTTGAAACTTACATTGAATTACCCAAAGAAAGAGCTGAATCTGGTCTCAGAGCAGCATTTTTTTTTTAATTTTTTTTAACATTTATTTTAACGTTTATTTTATTTTTGAGACAGAGAGAGACAGAGCATGAACGGGGGAGGGGCAGAGAGAGAGGGAGACACAGAATCGGAAGCAGGCTCCAGGCTCTGAGCCATCAGCCCAGAGCCCGATGCGGGGCTCGAACTCACGGACCTCCAGACCGCGACCTGAGCTGAAGTCAGATGCTTAACCGACTGAGCCACCCAGGCGCCCCCAGAGTAGCATTTTCTAAACAGCAAGCTTAAGCAAGAGCCTGACTATACACCCCAGAATCTGGATCTATTTTCCCAAAGAGAAAAGTGATAAGATGTGTTGTCTTTTTCCTGGGGCCTATGAAACATTTGATTAATGGCCTAATCTAGCAAATAACAACAAAAAATAACACCTGCCTACTTACTCTCATCCTTAGAACTCTTAAGTTTGACCACAAAGCTTAAAAAACTGTAGTTAGCAGGTAAGGGACAAGTTTTATCCTTTCTTCTGTGTCCCCCTGCTTATTCCACCCTCAATGGGGAAAACTGGGATATTCTTCAAGTTTAAGGAGTAATTATTAAAATGAAGCCCAAACTCTAAAGGATGTTGATAAATATACTAATATATCATCTACTCAAGTTCATGTCTGTTTTCTAGTTGGTTAGCTCTAAGCCTGTGGCTTCATTTAATTCATACAGTTTGAGGAAAAAGCAAAAACTAAAACAGAATCCATTGATAGGGGCTTTCTGTCCTCTTCAAATGAGGAATTACAAACATTTAAATCAACCACCAATCCTATTTTTGGTTTATTTGAGGCAGAAATACATCAACACAGATTTTTTTTTTACCTCTGAAAAGTAAGTCACTACTTACGTAAAACAAACACCCCAGAAAGGAAAGCTTCATCATCCCCAGCCTGCAGTGGGATTTGGGGAAGCGTGCTGACGTAGCTCAGGATTTCATCTGCCAAACAACAACTGAGCTCATCTGTACGGAGTTGGTAAATTTGAAAAGGTAAACTACTAGAAATGTTGCATAATGACACCATAAGAAAAAAAAGTCATTTTTGAGTTCGCTGTTCTTTAAACTCTTTGAATTCTTGATTCAGTGGCTCTGTTGAGTCACAGCTGTGATCCATGTTGGCATGAACCAAAAATAACATGGCTAGCTGCAAAGGTTACAGGGTTTGGGCCAGCTTTTTATGGCCACACAGCAGTACCTTTCTGTTGAGTGGAAATGTAACATTTAGCTTGTAAGGGAAATCTTTCTCAAGCAGGTTCTTATTCAAAGTTGTCTTAGGTCTGCCCAAAGTGTTTGTTTCTGCTCTACTGAAAGCCAGAGTGAGCAGACTGCTAAGGTATAAAATATACGGTGTTAAAAGAACACATGTATCTTCAGGGGACTTCCTCTGAACATCCCATGCTAGACCAGACTACTAATGGAGAAAGTGAAGCTCGTTACTGAAGCAACATAAAATCAGTTCTACATCTGACTTTGATTAGAAAACATAAGCCCTTTTCAGAATCTTTCCCCTTTCTTTCCCCTCCTCCCCTCAAAATGGCACTACAGACTGCTTCACTTTTTCCAATCATACAGTGATATTTGGAAAGTTCCACTTGCTTCCATTAAGAAAAATACAGAGAAGGAAAAAATACATAATAGCCATCTATCATTTTGTATGTGAGGTTTAGCTATGGGATTCTCAAAAAAAAAAAAAAAAAGAAAGAAAGAAAAAGAAAAGAAAAAAACCTGTGTGTTATATGAATAATTTAACTACCATAGTGATAAGCCTATTTTCCTTTAAAGAAATGATTTGTATATTTAAGTTAGGTTTTGTTTCGTAATCTCTCAGCAAGGGTTTATTTTACCCTGACCTCTTTTGCAGTCATTTTTGTCAAAATGTCAAAATACATTCTGTCACTCATTCACATAGAATTATTTAATGCCTATCATACTCTAGACATCGAGATACAGAGAGGTAAGTGGCGTCAGCCCTTGTAATAGGGAATCTAGTAGGAAAGATTGGCTTGAATCAGAGAATTACAAAACGAGTTTGGCAAAGCAATCGTGATAAGGACTCCTCAGGAGAACAACACATTTGGTAGAGCATAATGTTGAGAGGGCTGAGCCTAATCATGGAGGTCAAGAAAGGCATCTCCGAGTAATAGTTGAGCAGAGATGCAAAGGGCGGGACAGAGTCCACTGGGAACGAAGAGTGAGTGAAGAGTAATCCAGGTGGAGAACTGTTTCCTGGTGCAGAGTCCCTCCATCTGAGGAACTAGAAGCAGGTCTGGGTAGCCTGAGGGCACAGCAGAGCCCCAGAAGGACTTGGGGATTGGGGAAGGAGGCTGACAAGCTGGGTAGCATAGCGACCGTGCAGGGACTAGGAGCCACTAAATAGACATTTGAGTCCTTCTCCCCAGAACAGCAGGAAGTCATTAAGGTGTAATAATGAGTAAGTAGTGGGTGCCTTAGTCAGATTTCAGTTTTATTCTTGTCACAGAAGCTAATTGTTGAGTAAAAGAAAAAACAAAATTCCAGGGGATCCAAAAATGAATTATGACCTTAATTATTCATTATTGTTAGGAATATCCCTAGCAACACATGTGAAGGATAAACTTGGCACACACCAGTTTCCTAGCAAGGACAGACAATGACTCTTCTCTTCATGGTCATAGAAAGTTGACCCAAACCCTGGTAACCTTTGCCATTAGTCATGTCGGTTTTGACCAACCCAACTCACCTGTTTCCAAAACACTGGGAGGCACTCTGGCAAGACGTGTCCAATTCCCTCAATAGGCCAGTGAACCCAAGTACCCTGCGTCCTTGGGTATCTCCAAATAGAACACTGGGAAGAAAATGCAAAGGCAAAGGGTAGATCTCAAGATCTCAAGTGATGACTGCTTATCAGAATGCTAGACCATTAGCTGGCACTATCCTTCCAGAAGGCATTTTTGTGTTCTGGTTTGCTTTGTGTGAAAGAGAGCCTCAGACTTTGTAAAGCTAGAGAACAGTCCCTCTGTGGTACACTTCCAAGTTCTATCTTCCCAAGACCTTGAGGGCCCCCACAATCACCCCACTGCACATTCCACACCTTGAAAGTCAGCTTCTAGTGCCTTCCTCTCTTTCTTGCCTACCTCCTACTCACTAAGGCTTAACCAGATTCAGACACTTAAGACCTCCTCCATCAAGAGAAAAACCTGTAAGCAAAGTTCTAACAAGGAAAAAGGTGCTTTTTAATATTTTTAAAAAATACTTTCAAGAATGAGGAGCATAGGATGATAATGCGTAGGCAAGGTCTCCCTGCCCAGGCCCGTCATGTGGAGTAGCCCCATTCAGCTGTGAAAATTAGGTAACCACATGAAACTGAGCGGGCCCTTGATAATGAATAGAATGCTCTTAGCAGACCTGCAAGTTGAATGGAAGGAGCACATGTCACATAGCTCATAGTGAAACCCAGTCAAAGGCCCAGGCAAGGATTTTGCCTAATGATGGATTAGTATAAGCAGGGACATATTATAACTCTCATGGACCCCAGGCATTTCTGCCTTTCTGGTCCCTTCTCCATTCTATATATAACATATATTACACCAATCATCATTTCTATTGTATAGTACATGTATATATACTGCATTAGTGTAAAGACAAATATTACATATAAGACAAATTCTTCAACCTAAAAGTTAATTTTTTTTCTTCCGACTTAAAACAAAAAATTCAAACATTTTACGAACTCCTGAAAGTATTACAGGCTCTCAGCACTGAGCCCACTGTGCCCAGGGGCTCAGCAAGAAAAACCTTTGCACAGAGTAATGCTTCTTGCACTCAGTGAAGGTGGTCCCCCCTTCCACACTGGTCACAGCACTTACCGTGGTGTCAATATCGCTGTCCCACTTCCCATCGGTTTGTGAGCTCCGGGAGCACGGAAGCATATTGGGGGCAAGTTTTCTTCCCCATCACTTGGCAAAGTGCCTCACGCTTCTTGGGGACTCCTTAAATGTTTGTGAAATGAGTGCATTGAATGATCTGGGTTGGGGCGCGGCTGAGAAGATCGTGCAGCTAGACTTGCTGGGCTTGGAAGACCCATTAGCCGGCATTCGAGGCCCAGCAATGACCCTGTGCAGATGTCCCTGGAGGATTGCTGAAGAAGGCAGGGTGGGAGTCAGTCTGCCCGCCTGGGAACTCAGGCCGCAGGATCTATGGCACATTCCCTAACCTCTCCAAGCCTCAGTTTCCCCACTTTTAAAATGGAGGATCCTGAAATTGGGGTAGATGTCAAAGGGATAATAGTGTGGGGAACTTAGCGCAAAGCCAGACACATAAGAAGGAATAGACATATGTCAAATGTTATTGTCAGTTTGCCTGAATCTCTCATCTACATAGTAGGAATGAATTACACCTGTGTTACCAGGCCATTGTGAGAATAAAGGGAGGCAATAAAGGCTGAGGTACCTTTTTAATTGTGGCAGAGTGCTGAGAAAGCACAACACATCAGAAAACCTGACTCCGTATCCCAGCTTCAAAGCTTGTTGGCAGGCAACTACCAAGCCTCACATCACTCATTCACAAAATGCAGTTGATGCCTACCTGAGAACGGAGCTTGGGGGTGAAATGATATCATGAATGTGAAAAAAGAGCTTTGTAAAGTCCAAGGAGCTATTAAAAAAAAAAACAAAAAATCACTGCCCAGGGGCACCTGGGTGGCTCAGTCAGTTAAGTGCCCGGCTCTTGATTTCAGTCAGCTCAGGTCATGATCTCACAATTCATGGGTTCAAGCCCCACAACAGGCTTCACATTGACAGGGCAGAGCCTGCTTGGAATCCTCTCTCTCCCTCTCTCTACCCCTCTCCCTCTTGCTCTCTCTCTCAAAAAAAAAAAAAAATCACTTGTTATTTATTGGTCACAAATATCCAAAGCAATAAATTCTCACTTGGGGCTTAACAATGGCAGCCATTGATTTCACCCTCTCCTGTTTCCGGTCTCCCTTCTCTTCCTTCCTCTGCTGTCAGCCCCTTTTGGGTTTTAGCATTTCGTTCCTTAAGGAGGTCTACCTTGGAGTTTCTTTGTGTGTTTAACCCCTTAGACTCTGGCTAACTTCAGCCTTTTCTCCCAAGTGCCTACTGGTAGACTGAGGTCCCTCAGGACCATCCCGTTCCTCTGGGGAGTTTGACTTCACTTGGTGGGAGAACCTCTTGAAATTTGTCACTTGTCAAATCCAATAACCCCAGCCTGTGTTCAATGAGATAACATAAAAGGCACCAACTGCTGTATTCACTTCCCTTTCCCTGCAGTAGACACACGTAAGACTTCCTGCCTGTTTATAAGGCTATTGTTCTAGGTTGGGGAGGAAGTTGTAAAACAGTAAAACAGAGAAAACCTCTCTGATAGCTTTATCCTGTAGGGTAAGGTCAAAACGACCCCTTGCTGCAATTGACAGTTTTAAGCCCCCCAGAGAGGCACGTCTGACTCTGCTCTCAGACTTCAGACATCGCCACCCCAGCCGGTGACTCACCCTCCCAGAGGAAAGGGTGGGGCTGCCAAAAGTAAACAGATCAGGACACCTAAGTCTGAGAACCCTGGGAATGTGCTATCTTGGGAGGAAGCTGCCCGGCTCACTAGGAGATCATCAGGGCAAACATCTGGGTTTGAAAGAGATCCCTGTGGACGGGCTGTCATTGACATGGCCAATTTTTAGCTTCAAACCCTAGAAAAGTTTCCCTGTGATTCACCAAATATCTCTTTTCAGTTTTCTGGTTGCAAAGTAGAATTTCCTCAAATTTCAGAAATTATTTAGAAGCAAGGATTCTCCTTTTTGACCCATGCAGTCTGTGTCTTCCTCTTTGAGTGTCTCTTTCTCTGTGCTCCAAAACTGAGAACCCTGGCCCGAGCAGAGGTGGGTTAACCAGAAAGAGGTATTTCCCCATCCACTGTTCCCCAGGACTAGGAGCACCTCGGAGGACAACCGTTATCCAGGGCCTGAACTCCTTCTGCTAGCGGGGCCTTCCAGGGTGCCCTCTTGGCCTGGCTTCTCTAAGAGCCGCTGACCCTGCCATCTACCCCATATTGCCCCACACTGCACAGGTGGGTCCCGGCTGCCTTGCCTGGACCAGTGTGTCCCACCTATGTCAGGACAGGTGCCTGACCTGAGCTTGCCAGAACAGATTCTCCCAGGACTGAGGGACCGGAAATAAGAGACGCTAGTCAGTTTCTGTTTATGTGACTGAAGGTGGAGGAACATAAAAATTCAGGAGTTGAGAGATAGCCGTCTTCTGCCATCTGCACTGAGGCACAGGATCTGATGGTCTCTGGATAAACAATAAAACCCCTGTGATAAGATAAAACCAGAGAGAGAAAAAGGAGAGGGGGGGAGAGGGGTAAGGAGAGAAAGGGAGAAATAACAGTTTGGTGTCTGGTGGCTCTTAAGTTCTTGACTCCTGACCCCTCCCCCAACAATAGGCTTCCCTGCCCTTGGGTTCCACAAGACACACCTGTGTCCATGTGATTCCTTCCCACTCTTTACTGAAGCTAGTAATCAGGCTGATTTCTGATATTTACAACCTTAGCCCTGAGGTTGCCTCTTTACCAGTATTTCCCCTTTCTTGGCAGCTACCTCGATTCTGTCATCCACATTTCCATCAGTGCCGTGCACATGCTTTAGAGGAATGTGACTTCAGAACAGTACATATGACTCAGGGTTAAGTTAGCATAACCTGATCCCCTGACCACAGGTCAGGTTCAGGAACAGACCCATCAGACATTGAGGACAATGAGATGGGAGGAGTAGCTTGATGTGGTCTTTTGGGAGCTTCTAGAATGACCCCTCACTCATGCCTTCGATACGAATGGGAGTTCATGGCAACCATCTTGTAACCGTAAAGAGATGACCCCATGGAGGGCTACGTGAGAAAATAGAAAAATGGGGGAAGATGCCTGGTCTTGGAAGACATCACTGAGCTATGAAATCAAACCATTCCTAAAGACCACCTTCTCTCAGACTATCCCATTACGTGGGCCAATAAATCCCTTTAACTAAATATCTTAACTAAAATTTCAAGACACTACCCCAATGTACATGTTTCCACAGCAGTAATCCCAAACTATTTCAGTGTGTTTTGGGAGAATAAACAGTGAAACAGGAAAAGAGTGACTGATTAGAAAATCATACCAATGGAAACTTAAGCAAGCCATGTACTTTCTTGAGCCCAATAACGCATACGCTGAATGAAAAGAAGTAGACTTCCAACACCAACATTCTCTCATTGTAATCATAGACCCTCTGCCCCAACTTGTATTGAGTCCTATGGGGGCTGTTTATAATTACATATGTGAACTATGCCATGTTCTCAAACTCAGAAATCAACAACAACAACAACAACAACCATTTCATTTACATTAAAGCTCTCACTGTGAGGGAAGACACCCAGGGTTAGAATTCTAACACAAAGGTGGACGGGGAAAACACAAAGAGTCTTCTGGCTGAGTCCTATTCATAAAAGCCAGCTGTTGGAGCATTTTTTAGTTATAATGACCAAGGAATCCATGGTTTTGGTGGCCTTGCTGGTCACACCCAGCCAGGGGACACCCTTCACTTGAGCTGTGTGGTTGTGGTTGGCTCTGACAATGGAAAGAGCAGCTGGTTCATCGGGCTTTGTGAAAAAGGATCTAAGTGTGTAATATTTAACTTAGGCTTTAAATCCATTAGGGAACACACTGAACCCTTAAAAGTTAGTATTTGTTGTTGATATTATTTTTCAAGACATTTTTTCATTGTCAGAGATCATTGTTTTTCTCTTTTGTGGCCTGGTTACCGCTAAGAAAATAAAACCCATCCCAACCCAGAAACTCAGAACTGATACTCCAGGTTCTCTCACTGGAAAGAACAACAAAAACAAAAACCTGCATAATTAACTTACACCACAAAGGGCACCTACAAGATTGTGTGTGTGTGTGTGCGGATATGCACACACACACACATACATACACACTCACACCAATTCATAAAGGATCTTGGACCCAATCACCCAGGAATCAAGCTGGGACTAGAACTGCTGTATGGATTTACTTTTACTGGAGTTTTCCAAATGTTCAAGTTTAGAGCAGACTTCAGTACGCTATTTTTCAACAAGTCTCTTCTCCTTACAGCTTTAAATATAGCTGAGCAAAAGTCAAGCATGATCTCAAAAGAACAAAGCAGGAAAAGTTCATAGATCATCATTTGGTGAACTACCAAGGATATATCATATGACACGATCTGTATGTCAGGCCAATTTTAAGACTGATGTCTACCCATACTAAGGAATATAATACTGGAGAAAAATATTCTAGAGATTGTAAAGAAACAGTATGGTGTGCATTTCCCAAATGCCTTTAGATTAGCTTAAAAAGCATGGTAAGTTTTGTCAGCCAAAAACATATTTCAAACAAAAAATATTTCACAATTTTCTTGACTCACAGACTCCAAAGTTGAGACCTAGAAGAAATCATAGTGGTTACCCCGTTCAGTCTCCCCATTGTTACTTGGCATATCTATATTTAGTTATGTAGAACACTAGTTCGAAATATAACTAAGCCTATTAAGAGTGTAATATTCAACACTATATGATTTTATTTACATGAAATTCAAAAACAGGCCAAACTAGTTGATGGTGTTAGAAGTCAGAATATTGGCTCCAGCTGGGAGGGAGGAAGGAGACTGAGGAGAGGCCTGTGATGATGTTCTGTCTTTTGATCCAGGTGATGGTTACTTTGGTACATGATAGTTGTGACATTTATAATCAAGCTGTACATTTATAATCTGTGCATTTTTATGTGTATGTTATACATTAATCTAGAAGAAGTCTATTTCCCAAAACAAGAGCATAGATAACCAAATCTAATTAAAACAAAAACAAAAACAAAAAGGAAAGATGTTGTGTTTTCAATCCATTATTTAATTTAGAAATCCATTACCTTTTTATTCTCCTTTTAAATTCACATATGGGGCGCCTCGTGGCTCAGTAGGTTAAGCATCTGACTTGGTTTCAGATAGGGTCATGATCTTGCAGTTTTGTGGGTTCAAGCCCAGCATCAGGCTCTGTGCTGACAGTGTGGAGCCTGCTTAGGATTCTCTCTCTCTCTCTCTCTCTCTCTCTCTCTCTCTCTCTCTCCCCCCCACCTTGCTCACGCTGTCTCCGTCTCTCTCAAAATAAATAAATAAAACTTTTTTTTTTAATTTCAAATTTAAATTCACATACAGTCTAACTCACGGCTTTTGGTGTCTATGAGTCAGACAAATGCATGCCATCAGGGCACCATTATGAAGATACAGAACAGCCGTCTCATCCTCGAAGATTTCCTTGCGCTGCCCCTTTGTACTTGACCCTTCCCCCACATTCACCCCTAGCAACCACTGATCTGTTCCTATAATTTTGCATTTTCCAGAATGTCATATAATTAGAATCATACAAAATGTAGTCTTTTGAGTCTGGCTTCTTTCACTTTGCACAAGGCACTTGAGATTCTTCCACGTTGTTACGTGAACCAGTAATTTGTTCCCTTTTATTCCATTCTGAATAGCATCCCAGTATTTGTGCTATGGTTTGTTTATCCATTTACCAGTTGAAGGACATTTGTGTTGTTTCCAGTTTTTGGCATTCACGTACAAGTTTTTACGTGAACAAAAGTTTCCAGTACTCTTGGGTAAAAACCTAGGAGTGGGGTTGCTGGATTATATGGTTGGTGTATGTTTAACTTTATAAAAATAAAAAAAAAACTGCCAATTTTTTTTTTCCCTGAGTGGCTGTACATTTCATTCCTGCCAGCAATGACTGAGAATTCCAATTGCCCTGCATCCCTGTAAGCACTTAATATTGTCTTTTTTTAAAAAAAGCCATTCAAATTGGTGAAGAGGTCATGTTCACAGAGAACATTCGCCCAAGATTCTGCTAAAGGTACACATAGTAAATTTAAAATTGAGGAAGAAATAGATACATTAATATAGTTCTGCAGGCCGATTGAAATGATTTATTTCCCAGGCACCTGGGTGGCTCAGTCACCCTGGACTCAGGTCATGATCTTGAGGTCCGTGGGTTCCAACCCCGCATCAGGCTCTGTGTTGATAGCTCAGAGCCTGGAGCCTGCTTCAGATTCTGTGTCTCCTTCTCTCTCTGCCCCTCCCCTGCTTGTGTGCGTGCACTCTCTCTCCCTCAAAAATAAATAAATATTAAAAAATAAAGGTGAAAGAATTCTATTTCCTTAAAAATGATGAACTTTCTTTTCAATCTGAATCTTTTCAATAATTGATACTGAATATTTTCTATTCATTGGCCATTTTTGTTCCTTTCTATGTGAAATGCCTGTTTAGATACTTTGCTCCTTTTCTGTTAGTATTTTTAAAACTAATTTGAAAGAGCTCTTTGTGCTTTATGGAAATCAGACTGTCGATTGCCATTATGTTGTGAATAAGTCGGTGCTTTTACTTTATGAAGTTGGCTGCTAGAAAGAGATTTTCTGAAACTTAGACTCAAATTTATGATTATTTTTCTTTATGGCTCCTGAGTTTAACATTATCATTAAAAATCCCTTTTCCATTCAAAAATTATAAAAAATTCTCATCAATGTTTTCACTATTTTTTGACTTTATTTTCTTCTGGGTAAACACTGATCTACCTAGAATTAATTTGGGGGTAACAATTAATGAAAAGATCTCAACCTATGGAAATTAAAATTAAGGAAAAGAATTAAAATCTGTAGGTAAAAGATGGAAAAAAATTCTTAAGATTAATTAACATCTTTCCCAAAATAATTTTTTTTAATTTAAGCCTTTCAGTCATTTTCATTTGCCACTACATTCTAGCTCTCTAACCATTTGAGATTTTTCCTTTTGCCAGCTTTATTTAAAGTTGAATGTAACAGGGACTTCATGGGGAAATGTGGTATCAAGGTCTGTTCTTAAATATTTCAAATGTAAATGCAAATTTAAGTGACACACTTTGGTCTTGGTTAGCTAAACAATATACCCAACACCTATTCATTTAGAAAACCTTATTGAGGGTGCCTGTGTGGCTCAGTTGGTTGAGCTTCTAACTCTTGATTTTGGCTCAGGTCCCAGTGATCTCACAGTCTGTGAGATCTGTGCTGACAGTGCAGAGCCTGCTTGGGATTCTCTCTCTCCCTCTCTCTCTGCCCCTCCCAGCTCATGCTCTCTAAATACATAGATACATACATGCATGCATACATACATATATACATACCTTCCTGGGAAAAATGTGCATTCCAATGACAATAGTTTGATCACAGTAAATGTAAATTCAAATGCATAGTTTATCCTAAATATATAAGAATATTCCCATCACCACTTGTTAAGCAACTCATATTCCCCTCGCACTGACTTGAAATGCTACTTTTGTTATATAATAAATTCTCATTTTTCCTTGATCAATCTATGAAATGGACACTTTTATGGTTCTATCAGATTATGCCTCTAAACATGAAAGAGACTAACCTTCATTTTGTGTGTGTTTTATTGTGAAAATTAACATAGATACAGAAAAGTGCATTAAAAATGTAAGGACATTTAAACAGTCATAAAGGGAATCTCTGGGCAAACACTCATCCAGGTCAAGAAATGGAACTAAAATTTATTTTTTAGGCTGTCTCCCACAAACTTCCTATTAAAATAAGAATTATGTTAGTTCTGATGGTTAGGCAGTCACGGTTAGTCCTTTAGTAAAAATTGGGATGTAAGTCGATAGTGGAACCACCAATGCTCCAGGAAATAGAAAGCACTTGGTTAATTTTGCTATTTTTGTAAATTAATAGGCTTTAAACTTCCTTATAATTCTATACTACACAAATACAATGCAATAATTTTTCCTTATTATACAAAAAGATTTTTCTAAGTTAATCAATCCTGTAAAAAAAAGAACATGCAAACTTGAGAAGGACCCCTTTTCAGATGTTCAGAAGTATTTGTTTATTTATAAATGGTTAGGACTGTGCTGTTCAATATGGCAGCTACTAGCCACAGATGACTACTTAAACTTCAATTTATGTTCATTGAAATTACATGAAATTAAAAATTCAGTGCCTCAACTGCACTAGCCACATTTCAAATGCTCAAGGGCCACATGTGGCTAGTGGCCACCACTGATACAGCACAGATACAGAACATCTCTGTTGACGCAGAATGTTAAGTTGGATGGTGCTGGTTTAGACCTTCCTTGGCTTCCACAAGTGATTTGGAGTGTCTTAAAACTTAAAACTAAACACTAAAACATGAATTTGAGGCGTCTTTAAAACATTCAACATCTACAATTAAAATAAACACAGGAAAGAGAGATCATAAATTACAAAGAGGGAAAAAAAAAGCAATGTACTAGGAACTAGTGATATTATACAATGAAGCACTAAATCTTTTTCTAACCTTGTTTACCCAAAGCTAAACCAATAAAGCATCTGATGAATTTCTCATTAGGCAGAAGGAAGCACACACTTTTATTTGGCAAGCCATACTGTTTCCTGGCAACATTGGGTGAGAAAATATTAATGGGGGATCTTCTATCAGTATAACCCATGGATGGCCGGACCATTTATGTGGCCTCTGCTCACCCTGCACACCTTGAAGCCAATGTTCATCACCTCAAAACAGCAGCAAAAATCACTAGGAAGATTTTCCTGCGGGTTTTACGGGGAGATGAAAAAAAGACTATGTCACTAAGCACAAGACAAAACCTCATCCAACTTGTATTAGCCGTCTCTGTCCTTGTCCATCCTAAGGTCTCTTCTCCACTCCCCCTTCAGCTCAGTTTTCTTTTCCTTCTCTCCTCCTACTCCCTAATTCTTCACCCACAGCTTCTAAAAATTCTCTTTATCTGCCCCAGCAATTCAGCTCATGCCCTTCCATGCACACCTCACTCGGCAAAACGAAAGCTTGAGTGGGAAGCGAATTAGCAACCTACAGTCCTGCCTGCGGCCTGCCTCACAGAAGGCGTCCTCTGCTCACCACATAAGAAACGCTGAGCAACCATTTGAATAATGTCTCTAACAGCAATTTTGAAGACAATTTTAAAAAGCTGCCATTACGACATTAAATTCTAATTTAGTCCGAGGGATTCTCTGACTTAAAAATTTAAGCTAATTCGATCCAGATATTTGCTTTCTGGTAAACTTGGTAGCACTCAAGGCAAAGCAGAAAAACAAATAGACACGCATACAAGGGATGATATGTTTCACTTCTGGAGGAGAGAAGCGTGCAGTTTTTATGGGAGGACATTCTTTTTTCCAGCTCTGCAGCTGCTGACATCTGGGACAGAGGGGAAATGACTTTCCCAATCACAGAGATCAGGAAGAAACAGGTCTGAGGTTCCAGCATATTGGCCTTCTGGACAATTCCATTATGCCACCCTGCCTCCCTTGATGACTACAGCATGGGAGAGGGCAATAGACACAAAGTTCATCATGGTAGTGGCCAAACCTGGCCCCAGAGAGTCCAGGTAGCCAAGACTGGTCCAATAATGAATTCCTCCAGAGCAGCAGCTCTCTGCTAACACTACATTTCAGAAGAAGGAATGTAAAAAAAAAAAAACCACAGACCTTGTGTTTACCACCTTCCTTTTTTTTTAAGTTTATTTATTTATTTTGAGACAGAAAGATAGTGTTGGGGCGGGGGGGGGGGAGAGGCAGAGAGAGAGGAAGACAGAGAGAATCCTAAGCAGGCTCCTCACTGTCAGCACACAGTTGGATGTGGGGCTCGAATTCACAAACTATGAGATTGTGACCTGAGCTGAAGTCAGACACTTAACTGACTGAGCCACCCAGGTGGCCCCCCAACCCTTCTTTGTAGACAGAAATCAATTAGAAGTCTATTTAGACATTGAATTCATACACTCAGAGAAGTAGGAAAAACTCCAGAGCTCGTCCTCTGCAGCTTACTGCTCCATTTCATGGATGAGGTCACTGAGGCCCAGGAAAGTTTTGTGATTTGTTTAAGATCACCGGTAGATTAGGGCCAGAACCAGAACCCAAGACTGCCTGAAGCTCCAGTTATTTAAATCAGAGTTCATAAATCATTGGCTTATACAGTGCTTTTAATTTTTCAATTACTTGCTACAATTTTAAAGTTGGGAGATGGTACCTCCACAAGTCTACATTTGTGACTTTAAAAAGAAAATCAGGGGGCATCTGGGTGGCTCAGTCAGTTAAGCGACCGACTCTTGATCTCTCGGCTCAAGTCATGATCTCAAGTTTTGTGACAGCACAGAGCCCGCCTGGGATTCTCTCTCTCTCTCTCTCTCTCTCTCTCTCTCTCTCTCTCTCTCTCTCAGAATAAATAAATAAATAAGCATAAAAAAAAGAAAATCGAAGATTCGCTAACATGGAGGGACAGCCATCTCCTCTAGGTAAGCCATGAGACCCTTGGTTCACTGCATTTACCAAATAGTCTCTACATACTGCACCTGCTGACGTCACCATTTACACGGCCAGCCTGCCGCCCAAAGTCCTGTGAGTAGCAAGCTCTGCCTGAGATCCCTAGTACATGTTTCCCCTCCCCGGTCAGGCAGTCAGCTCCCCAGACTCAGAACCATGCCCGAGGTATTTTTGTAACTCCAGTAGCAGTGGCTGGCATATGATTGGTACTTAAGGCATGCTATTTTTTGAATAAGCAGAGCCTGAATTATGGATTGACAGTTACAGAGGGCGATGAGAAGGGGCACATCTTTCTCTGGCTCACAGTTCCGCTCTCCTGAGTTGCCAGCTTCTGAGAGACATCATCATCCATGGAGACTACCTGGTAGCTGGCCCTCATTGGTCCCTGACCACCTCAGGTCCAGCAACCTCCAGCTCTACCTCCTTCACCACAGAACCTTGGTCACACAGTCGCACACAGAACCTTGGGGTTCCTCTGAAGCATTAGCTAGCCAACATCTCCTTTCCCTGACGAAGCTCCCATCTTGTCGGCTCTGTCACGCCCTGGCTTCCACCCCAGCCAGTCTCTACACATGCAGCAACAGACCTTCAGTTCTCTGCCACTCTCCTGTCTCCGAGGCTGTCACAGTGCTCCTGATGGCACCGCCTTCCTGGCCAGCCCCGACTCCCTGCTCCACATCACAGAGCCTCAAAATGTTTTTCAGACTCTAAAGAAGTACTGTGGTCTAATAATTTCAGAGCACTTTTTACAAACATTTTTAGGGTTCAAAATGTGTAGTTTAGCAACTTTAAACAAATGCCCTACTTTGAGGAGGTTTTTGCCCTGCCTTTTATCTTTGTTTTTTGTTTTCTGGTGTTTTCTTTGTGCACCATAATTTTTCCTTTGTCAACCATAAGGTTTGCATTGTGGTGTGAATGTGTGTGTGTGTGTGTGTGTGTGTGTGTGTGTGTGTGTGTTTTAGTTACCCAACAGATAAAGCAATGCGTTAACCTTGCTGAAAACTGTGGGTGTATCATTTCTAGAGCAACTATTTAGAAGTAACTACTGTAAGTTGAGCTTTTCTGCCCACTGTAGAAACAACACATCCAAGCATGCTGAAAACTTAGAAAGGTGGCTCTAGAGGCACAGCTATCCACCACAAAGGCACAACATATAATTCAACTATGTAACAAATATTATATTTCCAAATAAGTAAAAGGCCACAAGTGGGGAAGAGTGGGAGCTGAAAAAAAAATCCAAATTTCATTAAAACAGTGGTTGCAAGCAAAACTGAATTAACTTTGACAGTCACAGTTGCATGAAGTATCTGTTATTACATGTGTCAAGATAGCCAAACATCTAAAACTGAAGTATGAAGGATCCATTGTTCAATCTGCAAAAGGGCAAGATCATGTAAATGAAAATACGATAGGAAAAAAGGTACCAAAGAGAAAGATTCCAATAGAAACCTTCTGATAAAAACTCAAAACATATACAAAGAAACTTCGCCAAAAAATAGACAAAGAGAGACAAAAATCTTGAAAAGATTTACTGCAAAGAAAGTAGTAAAATGAGGAAAGGCTATTCAGTGGTCCAATTGCTTAAAACAAAAATAGAAAGGAGAGGTCAGCAACGCTGACCAGTTGGGAGGGAGGGGTCCACACAAGAGTGATCGGAGGACTTCAGCCTTCCACCGCCCTCTTGGACTCCTAGCTGAGCCACTCCCTATAAATATCCTGGGAGACACAATGCCAGGCCCCCAGCCCTTTTATCCAGGATCATTCCCTACGCCCTTGCTGCATGAAACTTTGGGGGTCTGCCACTTCAAGAAGGCATAAAAAATGCTAGGAGTTGCTTAAACAAACAAAAATGAGCAGGCAGGTTAAAAATAAGCAATGAAAACAAGAAGTGGAATATGCCTTAATGCATTATCTTCCTGGTAGAATAGCAATGGTCATTTAGTTATTATGATTGTGATGAGTAGCTAAGAATATTTATTTCAACCTCATTTGTTTTGCTGTCTATGTTAGCCAAAAAAAAAAAAAAAAAAGGACGAAAAGTCAACAATTAAAGCCGGAGGGACTCATCATTTTCCCATTTCCAACACTGCCTTATGAAGTGGTATGTCCTTGTGGGATTGGGGTGGGGGGGGTGCGGTAGAGGTGGGGTGGAAAGATCATCGACAGCCATTTTGCCCAGACATGTACCAAACCACTGCTGAACAGCCAAAAAAAAAAAAAAAAAAAAAAGCAACAGGAGATCAGCCAAGAGGAAAAGCGAAACCCCCCCCCCCCCCACCATGGTGACGGCAAGAGCAGGCTCCAAAAGCTACTTCCAGGGGACACCCCAGCCAAACAAGCAAGCAGCCCTGGAGGCACAGGGTCTCAGTACCAGAGCCCACAACCACATTCATTTACCACGTGCCATTTTTACAGCGTGTTCTAGTAACTAACCAGGTGAGGCATAGGAAGCCGTCCCATCACCGCCCATTGCCGAGGTCTTCCTGGATGGGCACGTCCCTCTCCTCTCCTCTCCTCGCTGCTTTCTGACTTCCCCGCCACATGCACCCTCTCTTGTCCTTCCGCAGAGATGTTGAGTCAATTCAGTTTGGTCTCTGTGTTCTGCATTTGAAGGCCTCGATCTTACCCCCCTGCCCCTCTCTACATACGCGGTAATGCTGCTCAGGACGAACGCTCACTCTTTCCCAAACACACTCAGTTTCTCCCCTCAGGAAGCTGTCCTGCAGCTCTGGGTCCAGAGCCCTGGGTGAAGTGGGTCTCCATTCTACTTTCCTTCCTTCTAAAATGTCACTATCCCGGCATGAAGGAGATAAGACTTGCCCTGAGGGGTTCTAGAACTTTCTGACACTTCCTTCATGTCACGCCTTCCACCCTTTCCGAGGGTCTGCTCCTTGATGTCGAGGGCAGGCCTTCATACTCACAGTCACGTACCTCAAGCCGCTCAGGCAGCATCGTGTACATACTAGGTACTTAAATATTGTCTGGATATTTATGATTGAATGGGATTGAATTGTAAAATAAGATTTAAGTGGTCTAAGCTGTGGGTGCCCTGAAGCTACATTCACAGAAGCAGAATTTTAATGCCAAAGAGAATCTGAAAACCCTACAGATGAAGCTGAAGCCTGGGAGGATTATTGTCTTGTCCAAGGACATACAATCAGAAACCGAAATTGGATGATTGAAAATAAGTTCCCCAGGACTTAATTCTGATGATCTTATAACATATTAAGGCAAAATACTGATATGTTAATTTTGGAATATCTCTTGAGGAAATTGTCTGATTTTTCAGCCATATATGGCAGTCTGCTGGGTCCCAGGCACTGTGCTAAATGTTCAGGGCAGGGCCCACTGCCTTGCAAGTGTATAAATTAAAATAGTTATTAATGTCTTTAGAAAGGCAGTAAATAAATAGGGGCGCCTGGGAGGCTCAGTCAGTTAAGCGTCAGACTTTGGCTCAAGTCATGATCCCCCAGTTCGTGGGTTGGAGCCCCGCGTCGGGATCTCTGTCTACAGCTCAGAGCCTGGAGCCTGCTTCGGATTCTGTGTCTCCCTCTCTCTCTACCCCTCCCCCGCTCGCCCTCTGTTTCTTCTGTCTCTCAAAAATCAATAAACATTAAATAAAATGAAAATAAAATAAAATAAAATAAAATAAAATAAAATAAAATAAAACAGAAAGGCAGAAAGTAGACTGTCATTCCACCAAGATCCCACATGGGAAGGCTACATGGAACCAGAACAGCTCCCTTATTCCCTAAATCAGTGCTACTTTTTAGCTAACCACATTTCCTCTGTACATGCAAATGTCCATTCTGTTCACCCATCTGTTCTTATCTGTGCCTTCTGTAATAAAAGCCTTAGTTTTAAATCCACGCCTATATTGCTGTCTGCTTTCATTTTTGGCTCCTCTAATATCACTCCTGGCCACAGCTGCATGGCTTCTGTCTTTAATGTGGATGATAAATAAGTCTTCAATTTTTGACATTATGAGGTTTATGGTGGGTCATTTTACTCTAGGAGATACACACCACCTCCCCAGCTTCCAAAAGAGGGGAAGAAAAAGAGAGCACATAAGAATGATTTGAATGATTTTAACTCCTAACTTGGCCCTTCCATATTTTGTCTTCTTTTTAATCCTCCCCTTCCTGTTTAATCTTTTCAAGATCACCATCTTCTAACACGATGTGGAAACGAATGGGATGCTTCTTAAACGTAGCCTGGATTAGACATCTGTGAATTGACCTCTATTCTATGTAATTTTTCATGGCTTCTTGTTTTGTTTCATTTTTAATTCCTTCAGCAGACGCGAATGCTCTCTGGCTTTGCCACAAGGACTACTACATAAGCAGTGAAAGTTGTTTACAGGACACGGTTCCTTCTGGGGGCATTGTGTAGGAGGTATTCCCTCACGCAATACAAATCACCTTCCTAAAGCTGACATTTCATTCTTTGTGTGACCCTTCTTGTTCAAATAGCCAACCATTTTGCAAACAGGGAACATCACACAGAGCGTCAGAACTCCAGCCAAGCCTGGGCGGAGGGGGCTAGGTCAGACAGAGTCTCAATCATATGTTACACTTTCATTTCTTCCATTGGCTTGTGTCCCACATGCTATTTAACAGCAGTTAGTGCCAGTTTCCTTTGTTTCTGGGAATGTATCAAACGTGTACCTAACATGAATTTAATTCCTTATCAGAGTTGAAATAAGAGTTTGCAAAAAAGTATGAACAATCCTCTCCACAGGTTTAGGAGTGAACAGTCTTGGATGTATTGCTGGATTATGGGTTCTCTTACCTAAGAGTGTCTTGACTACACTGCCTTCAAGCATAGAATGCAGAAGTGGGACACATTGTAAAGACTTCTAGAAAATAGAAATTTGAAGGTGGTTAAAGATAAATCACTAACAAACAGATTCCTTAGTCAACTGGGTCGGTATCTGTCAAAGAACACTTTGTAGGTGTATGATTCCACATATTTTAGATGCAAATTAGTAACTATTGTCTGTTTTCCTTTGCTCAGAAAATGTCTCCATTAGTCAATGTTCTCCAGAGAAATAGAACCAATAGGATATGTGGGTACACACACACAGATTTTAAGGAACTGGCTCATGCCTGCAGCTGTGAGGGTTGGCAAGTCTGATATTTGTTAGGCAGGTCAACAGGCTAGAGACCCAGGGAGGAACTGACGTGGCAGTTTGAGTCCAAAGGAAGTCTGGAGGCACGATTTCTTCTTCCACAGAGGACTGTAGTTTTTTCCTCTTAATGTCTTCAAGTGATTAGATGAGGTCCACCTGCATTATGGAGGGTACTCTGCTTTACTCAAAGTCTACTGATTTACAGGTTATTCTCATCTAAAAATACATTCACAGTGACATCTAGATTGATGTCTGACCAAATATCTGGACACTGTGGCCCAGCCAAGTTGACACATAAGATGAACCATTGTAGTGCCATGTGCACAATCTGAAGTTCTCTACAAGAAATTAAAACATTATGTTACTTTATGCAATATCTTCTAGTTTTCAAAGCACTTTATCACTTTGCCCTTAGAGACATTATGACATGAAACTTACAGTTGAGATCCCTTGAAAATTGGAAAGAAAAGGCCCTTTTTCAAAAGTTTAAGTCCTTTATCTAGAACTTACAATATAGCAATTGCAGCAACTAATGTAATAAATGGTTCAACTCCACCTACTTGATCCATTACATGCTGGAAAAGTGTAAGACCAGTGGTTCTCTTGTAACACTGTGTGTATGGGGAAATGCATTCAAACCTATAAATCAAAATACCAGTAGTATGGTAGCCTGCCTGGGTCAGTCTCCCATAAGTTAGGGATCATCGTGGGGACTCAAGGTGAACTGAAACTGGGGGTGCCTGGGTGGCTCTGTTGGTTAAACATCCGACTACAGCTCAGGTCATGATCTCACGGTTCATGAGTTCGAGCCTTGTGTTGGGCTCTGGGCTGACAGCTCAGAGCCTGGAACCTGCTTCAAATCCTGTCTCTTTTTCTGCCCCACCCTTGCTTGTACTCTGTCTCTCTCTCAAAAATAAATAAACATTAAAAAAATAAAAGATAAACTGAAACGGGAAGAGCGATATGTTCTTTGCCACCAATAACTTCTCTGTGCATTTGCATAGTCGTAAGAAGCAATCACTCTACATTTTTATTAGCTGATGTTCTCTAACCCAAATAATCCCTGGTACCTGGGTGTACAAAGGAAAAATGATCTGGAGAAGGTCCCTGCTACTAAAACTCTTTCCATATGAAAGTTGTTTATTAAACAAGGGCCATCTTGTCTAGATAAAAGGAGAGGAGTCATTTTAATTGTTAGAATAACAGCACTCAATAGTGATGTGACCATTGGAGTTTTTGTTTTGTGTGTGTGTGTGTGTGTGTGTGTGTGTGTGTGTGTGTGTGTTTTGTCTTGGAATATACAAAAGCAAGGAAACAAGAACAGAGAATCTAAACCGTGTAATGGAAAAAGAAGCCCATCTATGTGCTAACACAGTTAACGCTGTTACTAGGATTGAGCTGTAAATAAAAGCTCCCAAAGTGATAAGGGTAATATGTACAATGTTATGCATTTACCAGATGCATTTTTATTTCCCTCCTCCCAGCCCACATTTCCCAGCTTTCTGGTAGCTGGGGAGGCAGGACTGGGTGCTGCTGACAGACGGCTGTCGGAAGTTACACAAGCCACTTTCCTGCCCACCAGTGCCCCACCAGCAGCATGGTCCACGAGCTCTCCTTTCCAGTCTTACAGACCGCACTTTGAAGATTGCATAGTCATGAGAGAAAAGGATCCTGAAACCCCCAGTCCCTGCTTGATAAAGACACACCGAAGAAAACCATCCTACAATGACATGGGTGAGAAAAATCCTTTGTGGTGTCAAGCCACAGAAACCTGTGGTTTATTTATTAGACAGCATAACCTATCCTATCCCAATAGACAGTACCCAGTTCTTGCCATCAGACAGTGGAAACACCATATCTTAAAGCAAGTAGTATATTCTCAGGATTTGTCATGTGGAACATTATTCAGAGAATAAATAGCATGATAGGTTACACAAACTGTTCACAGCTTTACCACACATTTAGAGGCTTCCTTCATTCCACTGTTTCCTGTGTTGGCCAAACTTCTAGCGTGGCATTCAATTCCTTCCACGGCCTGGGCATTTCCACCCTTTCTGGTCCCATCTTCCTTTCTCTGTTTCTCATTTGATTTCTGGAAACACCAACCTACCTGTGGTTCCCTGCATATACTCTGCCATTTCACGAATCTGTTCATTCTATTCTTCTTGCCTGCACCATTTTTTCCCAGCCATCTTTAACTGGTCTACCCATCAAGGTCCACCAAAGAAGTATAACCACTGCAGTGATCTAGAACAAGGGGCTTATTATGGGGATTTGACCCTACACAACTGTGAATGCTGGTTACACAGCTTATGTGCAGCTGTTGTGTCTATATCTGGTGCTGGGCCTGGAGGGAGCAGGGCCATGTTCACGTCTGGGAAGGAAAGATGAATGTGAAGTGGGGAGAGCCAAGGGCAAACCAGAACCCACATGGATAAGAAGCTGGGAGCCCAGAAGGATGAATGGAGTCTGTGCTGGTCTCTCATACCTCAAACTTCAATGATGCTAGAAGGGAGGCTGGTATCCCTCATCACAGAGCTAAACACACACCTGGCCTAGCCATCTGAGAAGCTGAAGGAGGGAGTCCAGAGGGAGGGGAAGGAGGTGCAGACCTCGTTGCTTGCCTGACTCCAACAGGGCAGGTCAATGGATCTGCAGCCATAAGTGTGAGCGACAGCGACGTCTGGCCCTATGTTGACATTCTGGGCATAGATATGGCTGCTGCTTCTCATTCACCTTCCAGACCTCATGCATGTTTCTCTTACAATTAATCCTAACCCAGAATCAGACAGGGAAGGGAATTCTGGGGAACGTAGTCTCAGCTTAGTCAGGGTAACAAGTACGAGGTCACCACACTGGCTAACTGGCTCTTCTTTTAAGACTCAGCGAAGGCAACACCTTTCTTAGAGAGTTATCCTCAACTTCCAGATTGTGCTCATTGACACTTCTCTGTGCTTTCTTAGCATTCTGTGCATGCCATTGTCACAGCATCTAACACATAATATTTAACTCACTTATGTGTCTGTCTCTTCAGCGGAAATGTAAGGTCCCCGAAGACAGGGGCCACATGTTGTGCATTTTTCTGTCCCAAGCACCGTGTCTGGGATGTAGCTGGTCTTCAGGAAACATGGAACAGAACTGTTGACATCCATGCCATCAGTAACTTATTATCACCACTCGTCAAACTAGGATCAGATCTAGAAACACGGGAGAAGAGAATCAGGAAAAGCTCCCCTTCTCTCTAGCGCTCAAGCCTGAATGGAGTTGGACCCACCTCGAGCTGACTCAGGTGGGTGACAATGCGGAGCAATCTCTCCAACTGGGGGTTGCTGAGGGTGGGTGAATGTAGACTAGAAACAGTCATCGGACACTTCCGGGGTGCCGGGCATCCTACACCCCTCACATCTCGGACTCCTCTTTCTATTCCCACCAGAGTCATGTGAGGTGGGTATTACTACCCCCAAGAGGAACTCAGGGCTGTTGAGTGAGCTGCCCACAGCTGCCCCAAATCACAGCTGGATTCATCTGACTCCAAAGTGCGCCCTCATTCTGCAGCAATGCATTCCCTTCTGGCCCCAGTTTGGGGACTGCAGGTGGCTGGTATGGCAGTGCGACTCAGAGGGAAAAGAGAAGGAAGGGGCGCCATCAGCTGGTAAAAAAGCCTGAGGTGCTTATAAACAATCTTCCCTTAGTGGCCCCATCCTCTTCCCACAGAGGCCAGGCAGGAGGGGTGGGAGGCCAAATCACCACCTCCCTCCTTCTTTCCCTCCCTATCCCTGCCTTCCTCACCCTGCACCCTGGTCAGCCGCATCTCCTCTCCTTTAGGCTCTTCCTTGCTGGCCTTCTTGGGTGTTCTGCTGAAGCCTGCCTGGTTAATTATGTGTTAAATAGAGCCCTACAGTGGAGTGAGGGAGGGGGTCATAGGCTGGGATGTACCTGCCATGCCCAGTGCCCCTCAGGCTAACTAATTGCTATCCCCAAGCTCCTTGACCATGACTATATAGTCCTGCAGATTGCTTGGCTTTAGGAACGGAGCATGATCCCTTTGCAAAAATCATGGAAGGCAGCAGGGAGAGGTGGCCTTTGCACTCAGACCAGCCTGAGTGTGCGTCCTAGTCAGGTCACTCACTACATGGTCTCAGGCTGCTTACCCTTTCTGGGACCCACTTTCCTCCAAAATGAAGACAGTGCCCACTGTGGTTGGGTGGTGGTTGGCAGGGGGAGGGGGGGTGATAAATGGGATGGAATCACAGGACACAACACCAAGCCCCGCGCACAGACGTTGCTGTCGTGGAGATCTTGTGGCAGCTGCTGATAGCAGCCTGATTTGGGATATATGAAAGGAAGTGGCCCAAACTGAGAGCAAGTTCAGGGTTCCTGTAGCTCTCAATTGCTTGGCACCAGGGACTCAACGATGCGGCTCAAATAAAACCACTCCTATTTCTCAATGGAAAAGTCAAACACTGCTTCTCTCTTTGGTCGAATAGGATGCACACCTTTCCCTGACTGTGTGCCTGCCACGGCATCTGTGCTGCGTGTGGAGAGATATCTAAAGACATCGAAGACAAATTTCCTGGCTTCAAGGAGCTTTCCATCCAAGTGTCTTTTAAAAGGAAGGCATTTGGATCATGTGAATAAAGGGTTAACAGCAGCTCTTTCTGCCTTTATGTAGTTGCTATTTAACAGCAGTAAATTCTCATCTGAACTGCAATTGACCCCTGTGCGCACAATCATGTTATTCATATTCTTATAAACAGAGGGTACAGTATGTATAATTTCCTAGATTTCTGGGAGGGGATGTATCATAACTAAACTCCAGCTTTTCCTTTGGAGAAACATAGCCATTTGTTTCTGGTTAGCTTCAAAGCGAAAACTAATTTTTTCCTTTTATGTGTCAGTAACTTGAGTGAAATTTGTCACTTGTTTTTATGAAAAATTCTTTGCCATTGCCTTCATTGCTTGAAGAAAAAAAAACCACCCACAACACTCGCACTTCCTACATGGTACAAGGGACGTGAAATGCAGTGACAGAATGGTGGTGTCATTTCTAGTCATGGAAACTAACAGACGTCCCGCAGAAAGGCCCAGAAGCTGGCAGTCCCAATGCGAATCTATTTTCAAGTGCCTACTGTGGGAGCAAGACCACTGGTGACATCTTGTTCCAATTTGAGCAAGGTTGAGCTGTGGGCCAGCTCCTTCAAATCATAACCAGCACAGAAATTACCTCCTACCAAAAAACCACAAGGGTTAGACTCTGTAAGAATGAATCCCGGAAAAGTTGGAACTCTCAGGTCCAGGCATATTTCTGAAGCAAGCCAGTCGAGAACAGCATTTTCATTTTCTTTCATTGGGGCATTTCTTGTTTGTCCTGGGATGCAGTACCCGGGTGTGTTGGGGATGATGAAGAGCAGCTTTATTTTGCCTTAAAAAGAACTAACAGCTCTTTCACCGCTTTGCTTTGAGCCGGGGCTATTTAGAAAATGCCCCACCTATTTTTACCTTGCTATATACGTATTTAATAGATACCATGTCATTAGCAAATTACCAAAAAACATGAGCTGACACAGTCTCAGAAATGAGTCAGAGTAAACAGGATGTCTCTCTAGGAGCACAGTTCTCTCCGAGGACAACTTCCTCTGGGTGGCATTTTCTTTCCCAGGGCATGCCTTGGTTCCCCCAAAGGACCATAAAGATTGTGATACTTTAGGGAGGTGCCCTGTTTACATCCCAAACCCCAAACATCATGATATACACTGTGGCTTTGAACTCACAGTCTGCTTACCCTCTGTAAGTTCAAGTGACCAATGAGCAAGGAAAGAAATAGGAGTGGCCCTAAGATGATTCAAATATGCTGGGTACACCCAGGATAAATGAGGAGCAGTCGATTCACATTTAGGATTCAGAAGTGTACTGTGTGTGTCACTATGGGACATGACGTACGGGACTGAAGAGGGAGGGAGAGAGCTGAGGTTGGTGGTCAGCGGTGGCCACCTGGACTGCTCTTGGAAGTGCAGATGGGCCATGTTGGTTGTAGGGAACCACCGGCCTCTACATCCCATCTGAAATGATCACTGGTGATATTGCCTAAATTGTGTCCCCTGCTCAAAAAATTCATGTGTTGAAGCTCTCACCCCTAGTACTTCAGAATAAGACTCTATTTGGAGGTAAAACCTTGAAAGAGGTCAAAGTTAAAATGAGGTTATGAGGATGGGACCCTAATCTAATCTGACAGGTGTCCTTATAAAAAGAAATTAGGACACAGACATGCACAGAGGGAAGCCTGTGTGAGGACACAGGGAGAAGATGGACATCTGCAAGCCAAGGAGAGAAGCTTTTGAAGGACCTGGCCCTGCTGACAGACACCTTGATCTCTGACTTCCGGCCTCCAGAACCATGAGGTAAATTTCTATTGTTTAAGCCCCCAGTCTGGTATTTTGCTCCAAAAAAGAATGGCAGCCCTAGCCAAGTAATACAAGTAGTGACTAGCAGTTGCAAAGTCAAATTATTCTGGAACTTCTGGCAAACTTTGGCTATTTTCAGAATTTCCTCAAAGCAAGCAAATTGAGAAAAGTCTTTCTTCGGGATTTTAAAATTAGGCAAAGGGATAACATTTGAGAGGCTTTTACAACCACAGTCCCCAATATATTTCTATTTTCCTCACTCCTCTGGCTGTTGAGCATGCTGGGTCACTACTTCCAGTCTCCCTGAGCCCATTTTCATCCTCAGTGACCTGTCCTCACCCTCCCACTGTGCACAGAATGTCACCAACAGTATCTCCAAGCCACTTCTAAATGCTTCTCCAATGACGGTCTTCAGCTGTGTAACGTTTGACATTGTCATTACCCCTTACTTTCCCCCCTGATTTCTTTTAACAGAAGGAATACTTGCTTTCTATGAAAATTCTACACACTGCAAAAGCATATGGAGTTAAAAGTTAAGACCCACTCCTCTTCCCCATCATCAGCCTCCTTAAAACAGTGGGCTGTCCATCAACTGATGAAAGGATCACCAAAATGGGGTAAATCTATGCAAGGGAATGCTATTTGGCAGTAAAAATAAATGAAGTATTAACACATGCCACAACATAGATGACCCTTGAAAGTATTATGCTAAATGAAAGAAGCTAGTCCCAAAGGACCACATACCGTATGATTCCATTTACACAAACTGTCCAGAATAGGCTCATCTGCAGGGCGGAAAGTAGTGGGTGTCAGGAAGTAGGGGAAGGGCAGATGGGAAGTGACTGCTAACGGGTTTGAGATGTCTTTTGGGGGCGGGCGCAATGAAAATATTCTACTTTTTTATTTTTATTTTTATGTTTGGAGTGAGAGATAGCGTGAGTTGGGGAAAGGGCAGAGAGAGAGAGAGAGAGAGAGAGAGGGAGAGAGAGAGTGAATTCCAAGCAGGCTCCACGCTCAGTGTGGAGTCCAATGCGGGGCTCCATCCCACAACTCTGGGATCATGACCTGAGCCTAAATCAAGAGTCGGACGCTCAGCCACCCAGGTGCCCCGCAATGAAAATATTCTAGAGTTAGATTGTCATGATGGTTGCATAACCCTGTGAATATAATTTTAAAATTTATACTTGAAATGAATGGACTATGTGGTTTGTGACTTATCACACAACAAAGCTGTTAAAAGGAAAAACAAAAACAAAAGCAAAAACAAAACAGAAACAAAAAGCTACATGTGGAAGCCAGAGGGCCCCCTGGGCAAAATACAGTGATCCTCATCTTCTGCAGAAGAGGATAGGGAAGGTTGAGGATGGACTCAAGATTTTTAAATCCTATGAATAGATTGAAGTCCTAAGAGTAGCTGAGCTCAAAAGAATGTTAAGCCAACCAAGGTATGTCATCTCTACCAAGACCAGCTCCCTTTTTGAGGAACAGGACCCTGACACATGGAATGAGGACATCTGGGTTGATGCATCCAAAAATCTTGAATTCCCAGATTTCCTTAAACCTTCTAAGCCCACAGAAGTGCCCTCTCTCCTCCCCATTAAGAGCTAACACTCCTCTCTTGTTTCAAAACAAACAGGGTGCCTGACTGGCTCAGTCAGTTAGGCAACCAACTCTTGATTTCAGCTCAGGTCATGATCTCTGGTTCCTGAGATCAAGCCCTGTGTCAGGCTCTGCGCTGACAGCGAGGAGTCTGCTTGGAATACACTCTCTCTCCCTTCCTCTCTCTCCGCCCCTCCCCCAATTGCGTGTGCCCTCTCTCTCAAAAATACATAAACATTAAAAAAAATTACAAAGGTCTGTTCCCTCCCAAAATCACATACTTTCCCTCCCCACTTAGAATCTTCCTTGTCTCCCCCCACATCCACTTGCCATGAGGCCAATAGCCAGGGTTAGTTAGGTCACTTTGTCACAGGGCTGGGGATGAGCTGGTCCCACTAAGTGGTAGAATCGTACCACTTGGTCTGAAGGTCTCAATACCTCATCAAGGCCCCAGAAGATGGTGCAAACACCCCCTAAAGCATGGAGAAAGCAACGGTCCACACCAAGCCAAGTAGGAGCACCAGAACTGCCATGGCAGATGGTGGGTGAAGGCACTGAAAGGCTCAGAGCAGTGGGCATGCTGGAGTGGGCGGGGTTACAGGGAAACCTAGAGGGCACCCCATTTCCCAAGGTGGTAAGGAAGGCACAGGAGAGACGGGCTCCAGCTTCCCTTAGGGGTTTAGGGGTGGCTCTGCAGGGGAAGCTACCACAGAACTGAGTTCCCAACAAGAAAGGGCAAGGCAACCCCCCCACCCCGCCCCAGTCGAAGCCAAGTGACTGCAGTCACCATCAGAAACCAGAAAGACTCAATTGTCACATGAGTGTCCAGATAAGAGGGACAACACAGAGGCCTGACCCACAGGGAGTTAAGGGAAACAGTTCAGAGAACATAGATCCCCACGGGACAGAATAGATGGCGGCCAATGAGGATATTATTGCATCTGTACAGTGAGAAAGCCAAGGTTGGGTGAGCCAGAGACTGAGAGGGGAGGCCCCAGCAGTCATTGTTACTTTCTCTGGGTTGAGACCTAAGGCCATTTTTAGTCCCAGAACCCATTGATTAAAGGAGAAGCTGAGCCCCAGGAAGAAGATGCTGACATACCACAGGAAGTATGTATGGTAATGAGCCTCTTAGTGCTTCCTAACTCAGGTAACTAAGAAAGGAAATACTCAAACATTTCAGGACCATTGAATACAGGGTTGACTATTGATATCTGAGGACCCCAAGTGACATCATGCCCCACCCCCTGTTACAGTGGGATGTATATGGGGGCCAGGAGTCCTAGCAATGAACCAGCTCACTTAGGTCCACTGGTTCCACAGACCAGCCCAGTGGTCATTTCCCCCGTGTCCGAACATGTCATTGGTACTTAGTAATCTCTTGCATCAGTTCATTGGATTGTGGGATAGGAGTTCTCCTGGTAGGGACATTAGCCCACTAATTTCCATTTTCTACGTTTCCCTGGAAAAGATGCCCATTGGAATCCCAGATTAACTGCTCCCAGACCTTACACAAGATAATGGATTCAAGCAGCTCAGAAAGGGACTGTGGTGGGTGCCATAAGTGTCTCCCAGACCTCCAGACCCCTACCCATCCCCTACAGGGATTACCTGGGCTAAAGAGAGATCCTCAGTCAAGACCATACCTACTTCCTAGAGAGGCTGGAATCCAATGCCTGATTGGTGTAGGCGTATGAAGGCCCGACACAGTCATCCCAACTTGGGACAATGCTGAAGACTCAGCTCAGCTCCAGAACAACCTATAGCACCACTGAGGTCTCACTGAGTCTACTGCAGCTCACCTTCTCCCTCTGCCCATACCTGGTTCCTTCCCTTCCAGTGTACTGATCCCAAGAATGTCCCTAGTGGCTCCAGTACCCTCATCTCCTTCTCAAAACCTGCTTCACGGGGAATGCAGCCTGTGATAAGACAGACCTGGGTCTTCATTTTCTCTTACATGGAACATCACTGTAATATTCATTACTCCCCATTACATGCCTTCTCTCAAGAAACTATGGGAAAGTGTGTTCCACAAAAATATGGGAGCAAACCAGGAAAGAGACTTGGGATCCAGGAAACAAGGGATTCAGCCCAAGAAGGAGGTAAGAGGAAGGTCCAGAGGACATCTATGGAGTGGACCTGCACAGTGTCCAGTTCATTCCAGAGCTGGAGGATAGAGCTATCCAGGAGGGACTTCTCCAGGAAAGAAGAACACAGTGGCATCAAACACCTGATGTGTCTGAGTATGTTTAGAACATACTGGACTTTCACAGTCCCAGTACACAACTGGGGCTATAGGTCCCCAGGAAACCAAGCAAACGAAGAGATGACCACATGAGACAGTTATTAACATCTGAAAAACCAAACATTTCACGAGGAAGAAAATAGACTCTGAGCTCACCACTTGGCTGGACTGTGACCGGTATTTACCTGGTTCTCACAGTGCAAACACTGAATATTGATTTAACCAAAAAATAAAGCTATTGGGAAAATAGGAAGAGAGACGAGTTTGTATGCGTGGAGGCTGATGTAAGGAGCTAAATCCTCACTTTCTTCAGTAGGAGGCCATAGGGTTATATCTAAAATTGGAAAATAAGACAGAAGGAGGATAAACAGATATTCTGACATATGGAAATAAACAGCATGGGCAAGAACTACAAGAGATATGAGTTGGAGCCCTGGCAAGAGGAAATCCAAGCAGGGAAGAGTTGAGCAAAGAGCTACTTGCTCTTTTTTGTTGGAAATTGTGTAGAACCATTTGATTCTTAAAACTGTGTGTAATGTGTTTTAAAGTAGCACGTGTTTCTTTACGGTAATAAATATTAACTTTTCTAAAGTAAGGGAGCCCCAGGCGCGCCTAGGTGGCTCAGTTGGTAAAGTGTCTGACTTCTGCTTAGGTCGATGATCTCATGGTTCATGGGTTTGAGCCCCACGTCGGGCTCTGTGCTGACAGCTCAGAGCCTGGAGCCTGCTTCAGATCCTGTGTCTCCTTCTCTCTCTGCCCACCATCCCCACTGACTCTCTCTCTCTCTCTCTGTCTCTCTCAAAAGTAGATAAAACATTTTTTTAACTTAATAAAAAAAAATTAAGGGAGCCCCATAAGTACTCAACTGATTAACTGACTGATTTACCTAATATAAACCAATGGATTATTTGATTTTCAGCAAAAAGTGCCAGGAGTAAGGAGTGGATCCCAGCTATCAGATAAACCCACAGCTGGCCTCTTGCTGCTTCAAGCACAGTCCCTGCCCACCTCACCCAGATGAGAAGTAGGAAATCAGCCCAAGTCTGGCCCTGAGTCATTGCTGGAATAACTAGCGATGCTGCCCCATGGTGCTGGCCCTTCATTTTATTTACTTAGGAAAACCCCTTCATTCAGAAACTATGCTCTCTTTTGACATTTATTATGCAAATGTTCAAACGCTCACAAGATTGGAAAGAACCCCCGTTTACCCATTTGCTACCTTCAACAATGACCAACATTTTACCCAATTATTTTATTTGCCCCGCCCCCACCCCACCTTCAACCTGCCCCATTCCCTTCGTCTCAAATATTTTAAAGCAAATCCCAGATATCGTGGTACTTTAACCAGGAATAGCTTAGTGTGCATCCCCAGCTATTGAAATGGATTCAAATAAGGTCCACATGTTGCATTTGATTGCTAAGCCTCTTAATTCTCTTTTATTCTCTAACAGTCCCTCTCTGTTTTCCTTGCCACTGATTTGTTGAGGAAACAAAGTCATTTATACTGTAGAATGTGGAGTGTTCTGAATCTGGCTAATTACTTCTTTGTGTCATTTAACTTGTCCCTCTAATGCTTGTGTTGCCTGTAGATTAGTCATCAGGTATAGGTGTTTGCAGAGATTCAGAATCAATGTTTGGATGGGAATAGTTGCTGAGTGATGCCATGTGCTCCATCACAAGGCTCACAATTCTGGCTGCCTGAGTTAGAGTCCTGCCAAGACTCATTACTAGGTTCACACAGTGTCAGCCCTATTTCTCTAGCATGAAGGTCTCCACAAAGTTTTCACCCAAAGGCTTGAGTATATGCGATACGTTGTTCCCAAAGATCACCACCAGCAGCTCCTCCTCTGTCTGACCCCAGAATTGTACGAAATGGTGAGGTTGGTCCGGATTCAGAATTGCTGTGGAAGAGTTACTACCACGTTCTTCCCATTCTTCCCCTTTTGACCAGCTGTGCCCTGTGCAGCCTCACCATTGTATGTTGGATGTGTGGAGGGGAAAAAACTTGTCTTCCTAGTCCATAGGACTCAGATCAATAGGAGCTACACCTGAGGACCTGGTTTAGATAACAAGACCCTGGACTTTCAGCAAATGCCAAAATGGAGACATTGGGGGAGAATTAAATGTATGTTGCATGTGGAAGGGGTATGAACTATTGTGGTTAGGAGACAGACATTGACAAGTTATTCCTGAGATGCCCATGTCTCCCATCAGAGCTGGAGTCCACTTTCCTTCCTCTAAATCTGGACTGGCTTTGTGATTCGCTTCAGCCAATAGAAGGTGGCAGAGGCGACATGGTATCCCTTGAGGTTTTAGTCCTTAAGAGACCAGCCAGCTTTGACAGCTTCTGCCTCCACCCTCATGGAAGCCAACCACCATGTGAAGAAGCTCAGGACAGACTGTGAATGATGAGAGGCTACTGGCAGGAGAACTGAGACTCCCTGGTGACAGCCAGCACCAAGACCTGCAATGTGAGTGGGGCCATCTTGGACACTGCAACCCTGGCTGCAAAGAATGTAGCCCCAAATAATGTAGCCACATTAGTGACCCCAGCAGACCCATATGATTGTGGCTTGTCATGCATCAGCAGATAGCTCAGATTCATGATAGTAGATGATAGATGGATGGATAACAGATACATAGATAGATAGATAGATCCATTGATAACTATTACAAGTTTCAAAATGTGATTTTTCTAATTTCTTCTTCACTGATTAACTGAAAATATGCTTAAAAAAAGGACAACTTCCTGTAAGAACTATTTGTTTGCCCTGAAAGGGTAAATATAAGAAAGGAAGGACAAACACTTGATGTTACTTTAGAATTTTCATAGTGCCCTGTAATTCCAACTCATCACTGAGGTTTGAGTTTTTGGTTTTTTGGTCTTTGGGTTTTTTTTAGTTTTTTTGCTTTTATTGTTTTTGTGTTTTAGTATCATTGTGAGCCTTTGGATATTTATGTATTTATTTCAACCTATTACAGCTCTTATCCTTGCCAATACTCAAATAGCCCCTTCTTTGGCCCATGGAAGTCTCCTCAAGTTAGATCTCTGTTCTTGTGATAGGACCCCATTAGTCCTGATAGCTTCCTTGCTTTCTGGCACAAGATGTCCTAGGTTCATCACATATGTTTCCTGCCCCAGATCTGGAGTCAGCCATTTCTCTAAGGAGTCCTCATTCCTTTAGTGGGAAGTGCAACCTGTATACTCTTAATTTACATTCAATTCCAACAAACTTAGACATTAAATTTCCTAGCCCCAGATTCTTAACAATATTCCATTAGAAATGGGCTGTTATAGACGTACACTCACAGCTGTAAGAGGGACAGCTAATAGCCCATTAATAGGAGAGAGAACTTGGAAAATATGATGAAGTGCAGACATGTGAAATCAAAAGTTTCAGCAATTTGTCCCACTCCACACTTGCATTCTTCAAGAAGAGATCTTCAGTATTCCCATTTGAAATTAACCTCCTCTTCCAGCCTTTCCTTACATTTTATTTATACCTCTATTGTAATATTTATCAAATTGTTATTATGGTTGTTTTGGTCTGTTTGTCCAGATCTGTACCCCAGGGGCCCATGAGAATCATCTAAAAAGTTTTTTATTAACAAAATAACATAACAAAATTTTTAATGTTAAACTGAGATATACTTGATGTATAATATTGCATTGCATTAGGTACATGACATAACAATTTCATATGTGTATAAAGAGCAAAATGATAGCCAGAATAAGTTTAGTTAACAGCCATCGCCACACATAGTTGCAATTTTTTTCTTGTGATGAGCGCTTTGAATATCTATTCTGTTAGCAACTTTCAAATGTACAGTACAGTATTATATATATTCGCCATGTTGTATATTATATCCCCTGGACTTCCTTATCCTATAACTGGAAGTTTGTACCTTTTGGCCACCTTCAACCATTTTGCCCTTCCAACACTCCCTATCTCTGGCAACTGCCAATTTGTTCTCTGAGTTCTATGAATGCAGGGTGTTTTTAGATTCCAAATGTAACTGAGATCATATAGTAAAATTAATTAATTAATTAATTAATTAATTAAATAAAATGATGTCTGGGTCCTACTGTCAGAGAGTAATACTCAGCAGGTCTGAATATTTTTGAAACTTGCCAGATTATCTTGTTTGATAATCAGGGCTAAGAATCACTAATCTGTGACTCTGGAAGAGTAGAGCCTCATTAAGTAGTTCTTGTATCCCTCATAACTGTGTTACCCAGAACTGCCATTCAATAAATGCTTGCTGATTTGTAATGGGATTGAAGTTGACTAGGAAGCCTGAATCAAAAATGGCTAATCATTTTCAAGGTAATAAAGTAGATGAGTGTCCCACCCTATCCCTTCAAAGGACTGGACCCGTAGCTATTTAGGAAATTTGACTGTTCAGGACAACATATTTCCAGAGGTGTTCAGGAAGCTCAAGATTACACTAATTTGGGGGAAAAATCACTATATTGCAGAAGCTTTTATCCCAAGGCATTAAATCTCACTAAACATGTAGGTTGGAAAGACTCCTACAGAGCAGAGTTGAAATCCACATGGAGAAAATACTAATGTGGGAGGTATGGTCATGTGGCTTGGAGATAAAGCTACTATAATATGGCCAACAAAAGATTTTCTGAACAATGCCACAGTGACAGCCCTGGTGGCATATATCCCAAACTGCCTTTGATTCTCTACCATCCCTTATATGTATGTGGCTCATTGAAACTCCTGGTGGGAAGGAAATAAATACATCTTATATAACATACTTATTTGTATTTCTTCCACACTTAGCAGTGTGTTAGACATAACACATAATCAACAAATAAGTATTCAATCTTTTAGGAAGGAATAAGAGTGTGCTTGCCACCTGTGTCTTGTATGAGTCCTGTATCTAGCCAGTTAGGACCACATATTTTTACTATTCTCATTAACATGATATAGCCACAAAAGCATTGAAAATATGATCTTTCTATTTTAGGAGAAACAAAGAACTACAATTTTCTCTAAAAATAACCTAGATTGGAATTTTCTTCCACCCATGAGAGCACTATGTTTATGAACACACAGTCCCAAGACCTGTGTCAACAACATTCTAAAACAATGCTTCACTGTGATAATCACATATAATAAGCATTTGGTTCCTTAAGTTTTCATTAGTTTTGGAAATTCTTTTAGCCTGACAAAGACGGGATCTTTTTCACCCCCTTATAGCACAGCCCATCTGGTTAACAGCAGCCTTATACTAGGGTGCCTGAAGAGGGACAAAAAGTAAATTATGGATAATAGTGTCCCATGCCCTGAATCTGTTTCCAATCCCGAGAAGAATAGCAGAATAGCTTCCAGAGAAACTCCAGACTCAAAGTCAAGCCTTTGAAATACTCAAAGTCAAGCATCTACGATCCCTTTGGAAAATTTTCTGGAGCTATCTGGGCATAGATCAAGAGCTTCGCCAATCTAAAGTACAAGTCACACCATGCAGAAAGAGCTACTTCTAGTGGAGAATGAGGGTATCATTTATCTATTGCCTGTCCTTCAGGATTCTTCATTGAAGGTAAGTATAGCTTTGCCGCGTAACTCCCAGACACTCTCTTGAAAGCAAGTCCTTATTCCTTTAGTGATCCTCAATTGGGTGAAGTGTTTGAGAGTTGCAGGAGCAGTTTCAATTGTCGCTTTAACTGGGAGGAGCCCAAAAATGCTATACATCCCATAATGCATAGAACAATCCTTCAGACCAAAGAACTTTCTTGCCTAAATACCAGTAGCACCTCCTCTGAAGCTAACAATTTAGTTACTTAATTACCAAGTTGGAAATAAGACATTAAGACCCCTAATGCTTATTTGGCTCTTCTGTTGTAGGCAGGTGGTGATCATCTACATATTACATTATTGAACAGAACCATCTGGAAAAAGGAGAGAACAATTCATCTCTCCCCAGTACAGGATCATCCATTAGAGATGTACCCATTAGTATCTGTTGTTGGATGAGGCCACAGGTTAGAGACATTTAGGGAATATAACAGTTACAGTTAATTAATTCCACGTTCTACTCAACCCGTAGTCTAAATTTGAGGATGGCAATAGGAAAATCTAGAAATCAGCTTCAGCAAAACTATGCCAACCAAAATAAAATTAAACCAAAAGCAAGTCCAATACCAGGCAAATGTAATGAAGACAGTCTGGGAAATTATCAGAGGAATTAAATGATTGAATATAATGACTACTGGCATGAAAGATGTTTTCTAAAATGAAGGAGCTGGTCTAAATTCTCTTATACGTTGATAGTTACTAACTTTCTCTGCTCAGGAGGCAGATGTGTTTGGTTCTCTGTACTTTTAGTTTGTATTTCTTGTACCCCAAAGACAAAACTGAGCATGTATAAAATCAAATAGAATTGCTTTCAAGAAGATACAACCCAAAGTGGAAGTCTTGAGATTTAGTGCTTTTGAGGGATATGACTCTAATGGAATCCTGCTTTGTTTTCACCTGGCTCAGGCACAAGTGATGAGGAATGTACTCAGGACAGCTTTTAGGCAGAAAATATAATCCAGATTCCCAGATAAATTCTGAGTTTTAAGGCAGCGCTCCAAATGTAATGAGGTGAGGTGCGTTCTGATTAAAGTACTGCATGTCTAAGAATGTTATAAATACCTGCCCAAAATATGCAAACAGACACATCTTCATGTATTAACCAAATATTTGTTGATCTCTAGTATATCTATGCCATCATGCCAAAGAACTAGAGTTTGGTTTCCTTCCCCAATGTGCATGCCCATTCCACAGAGCTGAACAGAAGGATAAGGGGTGGAGGGGAGGGACTAGCAGAAAACAGGAGAGGATGGGTCAGGCAGGACGCAGTGGGGCTGATTGCCTCCAAAACGCAAGTCACCCTTGGAAAGTCTTCCAATTTTCAGCAAAGGCAGGTATAGGTATGTCCACAGGTAAGCCAGCAGCATCTCCTATTAAAATGATCTCTCTTGTTTCTGGAGACTGTGCTTTGAACAGCTTCTTGGGATTTGCTTCAGCTCTTGTTGGTTGGCCGACAAGATTCTGTGTTATAGAGAATCTCAGTCTGATTCTGTGTTTATTATAAATACAGACATTAAAATATTCTTCCAGGATATATTCAAAGACATGGTGGAATTTGGATAATACTTCCCAGAACCAGGATATAAACTGCAGGCCATAATATAATGGCTGGGATGCTCAATAAGACAGAATCTTATATCTGTATTTATGCAGATGTGGCTGGAATGTATGGAGATCCAGCACAGGGCATAATACAAGCCATCTTTGGAAGTGTCTGACATTACTAAATACTCTTGCTGGTCCAGGAAGTAGCATGGAGTCCATGTGGAGGTTGCCAACAGAGTTCAGGAATCAAAAATGAAGCTAACTCTCTGAGTCTCCCATTGTCCTAGGTAAAAATGTCACAGTTATTATAACAAAGGGCATCATCCTATATGCAAGGCTTCCAGAAATTTATACAGACCATGATCAATATTTTGCAGAGTAGGGTCATAGCCAAAATGCAACTCTGAAGTCTGGACTCTCTTTTTCCTGGTACGTTAACTGGTTATTTGGCAGACCTAGTCCTTCCAGAATGCTGAATCCTTTGGAGGATATAGAAGAATATTTTCAGGACTTGAAATGGTAAGGTTAAATACTTAAAAATGGGGAGAGGTGGTGATGGATCTCTTGGATTGAAGAGATCTCTGCACCTTCCCACACTTCCTTTAGAAGAGACAGAGAACAGAAATACAGTAAAACCTTGGATTGCAAGTAACTTGTTCTGTGAGTATTCCACAAGATGAGCAAACATTTCTGACAAATTTTAACTTGATAAACAAGTGATGGCTTGCAATACAAGTAGTACATGATGCCAAACATCACGTAATCACAACTGAGCCAATGGTTCTTCTCTCTCTCTCTTTCTCTCTCTCCCTGTGGGATTGTGGGTGATCATCTCCCATGCTCAGTCTCAGGCCACAGTGTTTGGCAGAAATCAGTGATTTTTCAGAATTTTGGCAAGTGCCCACAACTAGCACTGGTGTATTTTTTGTCATTTGAAAGCACCTATGGACAGTCCTTTGCTTTTCCATGCAAGAGCAAACTTAAAAATGCTTTGCTTCATTCTAGGTCAGGCTACCTGCAGATATAGACCCTTTCCTTCACTGCCTTATTGCCAGTGTCATTAAATACAGTATATGACAAGAGTTTATTAATACTGGACTATAGTCAACATCCATGCAAGCATATACAATGGCCCCATGCAGAAAAAGTCGAAAATAAAAGCAGTAAGGAGATGATTATGGTAGAAGTTAAGAAGGAAATCATCAAGAAGTACAAACATGGATGTGAGTGACCAAAATTGCAAGATTTTATAAGAAGTCTAAGTCTGCATCTCATCTGCAGAGGAGGAGGAGAAAAAGGTGGAGGAATCCATCACTTCAAATGAGATTAGGCAGATGTGTAAAATTTGGGAAACAGTGCAAAATTTTGAAGAAAAGCATCACCTGAATAAGGCTGTAGCAGTGCAAGCGATGAATCTGTTTAATGACAATGCAACGTCATATTTCCATGAAATCCTCAAAAGAAGGCCAAAGCAATTGTCATTGGATACGTTCCTTGTGAAAGTTGCACAAAAAGAAAAAGATTCCGTTGAGCCAATAGATAGCAGTGATTCTGTTAGTGATAGTGAAAATCGTCCTACACAATAACCCTCCCTCTTTCTTCTCCCTCACACCTGCCACGAAGGTTATCAAAGGTAAGTGCAGGTTAATTTGTTTACTTTTCTTTCTCTTTTGTATATTCTTTATTATTTTGTATTATAGTACAGAATTGTAATCATTTTTGCATGAATATGTTTGGCTTATGGAATGAATCATCTGAGTTTCCATTATTTCTTATGGGGAAATTTGCTTTGATATACAAGTGCTTTGGATTACAAGTATGTTTCCAGAATGAATTATGTTCACAAACCAAGGTTTTACTATAATCTAATCCTGTAAAGTAATACAGGAGATACCATACACTTCTACTTCATGAAAAGGCATTTTTGATTAAAGACAAAAAAAATCTCATGACAAAATGCAATTGCTTTTACTTTACTGTGGACTTTTAAAAGCCAAAATATTCAACCAGTTAAACAAAGAACAGGAAAGAAAGAAGATACAATCAAGTGATGGCATCTACTCCTTTTGCAGTGACATCTGGGAAAGCTTGGTTACCAGTGAGAGGTTGTCTGGGTAGGAAGGGGACCAATAAGTCTGCACAGGGGAAGATCTTGCTTCAACACACACACACACACACACACACACACACACACACACTTGGTCTCTGCCCTGTCTGCTATCCTATTGGCCATTTATCCAAGGAGGACTTCTATATTCCAAAGTTCAGTTACCACAGCCTTGGAGGCCTCAAGGCCCATACCAATTGAAGTAATGATTCCATCAGTCTATAGATTTCATATACATTCTCTTTTCAGACTTATCTAAAGACAAAACAAGAACAGATATATCTGGTTGGCAAGCCAGCTGTCAACCACGTTAGCCCCCAAAATAATTTTTAAATTTACTGGTTATTCTTTTTTTTTTAACTTTTAAAAAAAATGTTTATTTGTTTTTGAGAGGGGGGGGAGGGAGACAGAGTGCAAGTGGGGGAAGGGCAGAGAGAGAGGGAGACAAAGTCTCTGAAGCAGGCTCCAGGCTCTGAGTTGTCAGCACAGAGCTTGACACAGGGCTTGAACTCACGAACTGTAGATCATGTCCTGAGCTGAAGTCAGGTGCTTAACTAACTGAGTCACCCAGGTGACATAGTTAATTATTCTACACATAGACATACACAATTATCTCTAGGTTCTGAGGAAGAGACATCTGTTACATGATATTTTTCCAGGAGAAAGGAGGAGCCTAAGACAAAAGTCCTCAAGTTATCTCCCCACATTATGATACCTCTTGACCTGATTTCCAGCCTATATTGGCACAGATTAGATTTGGAATTCATGTATGTCAAGGATTGGACTCAGTTCATCAACTGTGAGCTTTAGCTGTCCTGGTTTATGTCAGCTTCCTCATAAGAGAACGGTCAGATTCTATGTGCATTGAGTCCTGAATCCATCTAAGCTCAGGTCTTCACTACTTAAACATTTTTGATTTTTAGAAATGTCTTATATCCCACTGGTAAATTTACCTTAGTCAAACCAGCTTCTTTGAGAAGCAGGTGTGGGGGCAGAGGTAAATTTTTATTTACCTGGAGTCTTCTTATGAAGGTTGCTCTAGCATCATGATACTGAAGACATTAATTTGATGATTTGGAAGATTAGTATTGGAATAGGCTAAGCCCAAGGTAGGTGTGAGCAGGTTCTTCAATTTCTATAGTTGATTTAAAGAGGTCTGTTATTAGAGAAACTTGAATAGAAAAAAATGGGAAATGAATCATGTAGCTCGTGCTTCTGGCACACCATACCACATCCCTCCAGTCCATCTAGTTTCAGTGCATCTCTGACCAACAGTTCTGTGCATACTACCAAAATCCCACATCAAGAGCTTTTCTCAAGGTCCCTCTGATTTTCTGACTTTGAGATTTCTCTAAAACTATTGAAATCTGCTGAGATTCAACTATTTTCAATCCATATACACACTGGAGTTAAGACTCCTGGGGATAGCCCTCAAATAACAGGGGCAAAGGCCAGTATATAAATGTTACAGACCACCTGTCTCCTGGTGGGACAGTCTTGAGTTGCATTCCACAGTTCCTCAGAGAATCCCCAGTGGAACTGACCCTTTCTGTCTCTTTCTCCCTATTCTCTCATTTTTGCTTCCATAAATCACCTCCTGAATAAACTTTGTGCACCTAGGAGCAAGTCCTTGTCTCAGGCCCTCCTTTCAGAGCATCTCCTTCAGGACATCTCCAGGAGAGTGTATACTTGTCCAGGGCATCAGTTAAAACTTCTCCAGTTGAAAATGTCAAGAAATCCAACAGAACATGTATTTTGATCAATGGGAATGTATTGGCTCATTGACCTGGAAGGTGTAAGGACAAACTGACCTCAGACAGTGACTGCAATGTGGGGATTTCAAATATAACATTAAGATCCAGCATCACTGTCTTTTGACTCAGTTCTACAGCCTTCCATATGTTGGCTTTATCCTCAAATAAGATTTCCCTCTGTGGTCATAAAGTGACTATAGAAGTTTCATATCTTTTCTTCTTTAAGCTTCAGTTGCACTACAAACAGCAAGAATATCTTTCCCAGAGATTCTAGGAGTCCCATCATGTTTATTTGACTTCTTCTGGGTTGCATGCAGATAGGCAATGGGATGCTCCAAATCTACATGTGGATATGTAATCAAGGGAATGGGTAAGGGGTGACCTCCCAGAAAGAGATCACATATGGTTGTCAGAATAAAGGTAAATGGTTTCTGGGTGACGAAATACAACTAAAATCCATTACAGTCCACTCCTCTGGGCATCTCTGAACACACACACACACATGCATGTGCATGCATGCTTCCTCCCATATCTTATAAAGTTGCTTGAAATACCTACTTAAAATACATTCACCACTTCTCCAAAAGGAGATAATCCAATTCTAATCCAGCACCAAACCTAGGATCTCTGGATAATATGCAATCTTGCCAGTCAAGGAAAAAATGTCATGCATCATAATCTGATATAGCTAACTGATCATTTTAGCAACCCCTGACACTCAATATACAGTGGTGGGGGAAGAACAAGATAACTTCCATTAAGCCATTTGAGAAAAGCAACAATTAGAAATTACTTAGTGTTCATCAATCCAAAACAAATATCATGTTCCACTGGACAGGAATAACAAGGCTTACTTCCTGGCATTGGACCTTGATCCTTGGTTAACCAATCTGGACAGCTCTAGGAAGTTCTCCCTCATCTGTTTTCTTCCATGGCTCATGGTTTCTCCTTGGGAGATCTCTTTGTCCATTATCCTCCATAGTCATAGCTCAGATGGTCTTAAGAGGTAATGCTACTTAAAAGCTATACTCTATCAACTCCTTTCTTAATGACATGAATTTAAGCTGAAGAGTGTCTTCAAAATCAATCACAAATTGTTCTTGGCTTAGGCTTATGTTTTTATTATAAGCCCTCACTGAAACCACAAAAAGTAACCAGCATACTCTAACACCCAGAATTCTTCCTACCAAGTCCCCTTGTGTTGTCACCTTTGGTAGTCCATGGTGTGAGTGCCAACACAAGAGCAGGTGAAAATTTGATGAGCATTTTTACTATGCTTAACTACTATTGCCAACTTTACAACCTGAGGTAGAGAATTCCTTCTGACTTCCATTCAACGTTGACTCAGCCGATTATGGAATCTGCTACTTGCTAATCCTTACTCCTGGTACTAACTTATCGATCACTCATTTATTCAACAAATATTTCTTCCATGCCTATTACATGTCAACCATTGTTCTCAGTTCTACTGATACAGTGGTAAATCAGGCAAGATCCTGCTTACACGGAACATACAGTTAGAATTCATTCATTTCCATGAGACAAAAAAAAAAAAAATCTGGACCTAATAGGATTAAGCCAAAAAATGTAATTTATTAACTAAGATAACTGAAAAGTTCAGGGGTAATATTGGCTTCAAACATAGCTTTGTGTAAATGCCAAATGATGTTGCCAGGACCCAGTTTGTCTTCATCACATGGTCTATTGGCCATGGCCTATTCTGTATCTTGGCTTTATTTTCAGACAGTCTCTCTCTTCCTGATCACAAGATGTCTACAGAAGATCTAGATTGTATATCTTCCAGGCGTTAAGCCCAATAGGATTTCATTTTATTCACTCTGATTGAGTCATACTGGGTCCCTAGCCAGGGAACTGAGACATGCTGATTGGCCAGACCTGAGTCATATGTTCTGCACCTCAAAGGAGCCAAAACAACCAAAAGTAGATGGAAGGAAAGTGGATTAGGGGTGGTTCCCCAGAGTGATATTGGGGTGTGGTTATCAGAGACGAGTGAATGGATACTGGGCAGCAAAATGTATCCACCAGATCCAGAGGAGTGCGGATGTCCTGACTCACATACACACCCAGTCCAGGATCTCCAGGAGTTGACCAGGAGTTGGTGGTGCTACATTCAGTTGAGAAATATCTGAATCAATGATTCATAATGGCCAGTGAGTACATGAAAGCTCAAGTCCCAAGTCAGAAAGTTATTGAAAGAAAGTATGGGTGTTGCATATGCCAAAGGGCATTCTGACTGTCCTGACTGAGCTTGTCTGGAAATTTTGTTCCCCTTCATCACACTCTAAGATCTGGGTGAGGTTATATGTCCCTAAGATTCAGTTTTACAAAGGCTTGGGCTCCTCCAAGTTGCTTCAGAAGATTAGAGATTGGAAGGGAGGGAGTAGTAAGGCTGTAATGACATATTACCAGTTTTCTCGAGTCATTGCCAAGAATTACTCAAAGCTGGAGAATAACAGGGTAACAAGAAGAATATGACACATCTTTTCAGAAAATATATTTTGCTCAATAGGAAGTAATTTAAAACATTACTTATAAACATATATAATGGCATAGAATGCAACATTTACATTAATTTTATGACACAACCATAAACTTCAAAAAAGTTTTCAAGCTTGCTGGGGATACTCAAAGGAAAATCACTTGCACAGTGGAGAGAAAAAAAACCAACTCTTTTCCCCAGACAGAGATTAAGAAGCATGATCCTTATCTAAGAAGTTAATCCAGCCTCTCTAAGCAGAAAATTCAGTGTATTGGCAAGGTCTTTTTAGTAGCCAGGGAAGCAGCCATTGAATATGGCTGAGTAATGCGCCTGTTTATTATCCCCAACAGGCCCACTGGGAAACCATTTGAAATCCAAAGTGAACAGAACTTCATTGTGAGTAAGTAGGCCTTGCAATTACAGAATTGTGAGGAAAGTATTAATCTCTTTCTTTCTGTTAGACAATCAGGAAAATAAATATGCACTTTCACAACCCACACTGGTGGGCAGGGCATAAAGAAGAACAACCTAGGGAAGTCTGCCAGGACAGTATCCAGGAAGAGTCTGACACTCTTGGTTGGATTTGAAGCAGTGGTACCAAAGCCCACTGCCTGACCAACTCTGGGAGACTTGGAGAGGCAAAGACCACCAGAGCCCATCCTCCCAGAGCCTCTGAGATACTATTTCTGGGCCGACTAAAACTCTGGAAAAGTACTGCTATCAGGAGAAAGGTGTGTCCTAGGGGATTAACAGTGCCCCTGATAGAGTTTTCCTAATCCCTCTAATGGCAGAGAGGTAAAGTTTAGAGGAAGGAGGCACATGGTACAGGGGTTGAGGGCCTGCACACAGAAACTGGGTGCATCAGAACAGAGTCCCCTATGGGAGGCTGGCCACCTTACCTGCTTGTCCTTAGACACAGATAATGTCAGCATACAGTTTGCAATTCTTACCATAGGTTGTCATTCCCTTTGGTTTTCCCCATTCCTCCAATAAAATCTTATCCACCCAGACAGCTATGTGTGGAAGGCTATAAAGAGAAGCTCCCCAGAGCTACAAAGAGGGGTGTGAGGCCTGTATCACTGTAGTAGAAATAGTTTGAGAAGTGAGGTGGCTGCTTAGCTCACAATTCCCATGGTGATCTTGCCTTTCCCTCCTTTCTTTGAGGAAATTGCTTTAGTCTTAACATAGGGTCCACCTGTGAGCTGCATGGCACCAACTCAGGCCACACCAGTCAAAGGGAAGCTCTTGGCCCCAGCTAGGCTCTTCCACCTGGCCCCGGATGCAGGCCAGCCAATCAGAACCCTTCCCAGTTTTGTCCTCTCAGAGGGAAAAGTTGGGAATGTGTGTGCCTGTTACTACCGGTACCCATGATTCAAACCCTAAGGAAAACAATAATTTAGGGAAATGATGGCATGTAAAAAGAAAGAAGTGAAAGAGAGAACCCTGTTCTTTCTACCATTTACTTACATGACTCAGTACATTCTCCCTTTTCCTAAGCTGCTTGGTATTGGATAATTATCACTTGAAAATAAAGATCCTGTTCAATCAGTATCCTTCACACCACACGTGTACACGGGCAACACATGCACACACACACACATATGCACACACATGCGCATGCATGCACACACACAGGCACACTGCAGTCAGTGGATTCCAGACTGAGACCAATGGTGAGGGAAGTGGAGTCTAAAGTAGAAAAAGTGGGCACATAGCCCTGAGAAGTCACATCAACACCTTGAGAGCAGATGGAAGACATCCATGCCTCTTTCCCAAAGGAGATGGAGAGAAGGAACTTTTTAAAGGTGGGAAAATTCACAGCCTAGATTTGCAAGTCCTGGGACCAGAGCTAGAACCCGAGCTTGAAGTCATCAGAAACAGATCTCACGCTACTACACCAAGTGGGCCCCGCAAGTGAAAAGGAATTTTGATTGGTAATAAGAATAGGTATATAGTAATAATTTCTCAAAAAGTGATAATAATCATGAAAACTATTTGCTGGATTAACTTTTACATCTAAGGCATCAGAGTAGATTTGGTGTGCCATAATATGCAATTATTATCTAAATATATTTTGACATTTCTGAGAAGTTGCTGGTAAGTATCAATTTTAAATATTAAAACTAAGATACAGAGAAGAATTCTCTTCCTGGATATGTCCCAGAAAATCAGAGCTCCTATTCTATTCCAGAAGAAAGGCAATGAAAGCAGCTTGATCTGGACTCAATTGGGTTGCTGCCCCCCTCCCCCGCTATGATTCATACACTGAAGGTCTAGCCCCCAATGTTAAAGAGATGGTCTTTGGAGATGGGACCTTTGGGAGGTAACTAAGGTTAAATGAGATCATGAAGGTGGAGCCTTCATGATGGGATTAATGCCCTTGTAAAAAAAGAAAAGAATTAACTCTTTCTTTCTCATTCTCTCTCTCTCTCTCTCTCTCTCTCTCTCTCTCTCTCTCTCCAACATGTGAGGATGCACCAAGAAAGCAGCCTTCTGCAAGCCAGGAAGATAATTCTCACCAGGAGCCAAATCTTCTGGGCACTTTGATCTTGGATATCCAACTTCTGGAACTGCAAGAACTGATTGTTTAAGCCAACCAGTCTATGATACTTTGTTATGGCAGTTCGGACAGACTAACTCAGAACCCAGGACCACAGATACTGCAACCTCCCAGGTTCTCTGGTTTCCAGTGTGGAGTTCCAGTCTTCTGTCACACTATCAGGTAAGGCACCAGACTTGCCCCCTCTTCTTCACTTCACTGGAAACAGAAAAGAGATAAGAATGGATTGTCCCTGAGGATCTGGATGTGTAAACCATGAACCTGACATTCATTCTAGCCATCCACAGTGGCTTCCTACTAATAACAGTTCTTGACCTAAAGAATAAATTGAGCAATTAGATTTATTTTTAATATGAAACATTGCATAGATAAGATTCATTTTCAGGAGAAGGAAAAAAACTGTAAAATTAGAGTCACACCCTCCTGATTCAGAAAGTTCCTGGCCACTGGCCTATTCAGAAACTGTCAAAATAGTATCTTATATTCAAAAGCATGTTTTTATTCTATTGTAGAGAAGTAAAAGGTTGATTTTTTTAAAAGCATAAGTTCTAAAAAATGAATAAGTCACTTTAGTCAAAAATCTTTTTTGTAAGGCCTGAAATAATTAAAATGGTAGGGATAGTGCAAGCTAATATTTTTGAGTCATTCTTCTGACCTTGTGTGCTCATTTTGAAGTGCAAAAATTATTTCTGAAAATGGGTTGTAAACACAAGCAATGAAGGGGTAACTAACCATGAAAGTAATTAATTAAAAGATTTCCCACTTAGTTGCATGTTTTCTACAGTAAAAACACTTTTAGAAAATTGCTAACATTAGAGACTCAGATGCACTATTAGTTAAATCTTAATTTAAGAAAATTACAACCACATACAGTTACCCTAAGAAGCTTGCATCCATGTGGCGGCCATCCCCACCTAGGAGAGCTAGTTTTCTGGAAGCCCCAGGATATGGCTTAACTTGGGGAAACATTAAGGCAAAACTAAGGTGGGAAGGGAGAAATTACAAGGAAACATGTGGATGTCATTGTAATAGCACTTTAAATGCACAAAATTCAAGCATAAAGACAACATAGGGAGTCAGTAAATTACCAGTGATATTTTTTATTGTGGCAAAAATATGTAACATAAGATCTCCCCTCCACAAATTTTTCACTGTGCAGCACAGTATTGCTGACTATAGACAAAATGATGTATAGTGGATCTCTAGAACTTTTTCACCTTGCAGATTTGAAACTCTGTACTCACTGAACAGAACAGCAACTCCCCACTTCTCTCTTCTCCCCCTAGCCCCTGGAAACCACCTTTCTACTGTCTCTATGAATTTGACTACCCTAGGTACTTCACATAAGAGGAAGCATACAGTATTTGTCCTTTTGTGCCTGGCTTATATTACTTAACATAATGTCCTCAAGGTTCATCCATGTTTTAGCCTGTATCAGAATGTCTTTTTTCTTAAGGCTGAAAAATATTCCGTCATATGCATAGACTGCGTTTTCTTTATCCATTCATTTGCCAATGGACATTTAGGTTGTTTCCACCTCTTGGCTATTGTGAATAATGCTGCAATGAACATGGGAGTGAAAACATCTCTTCCAAATCCTGATTTAAATTGTTTTGGAGAAATATCCAGAAGCATAATTGCTGGATCATATGGTAGTTCTATTTTCAACTTACTGATATTTTATGTATATAAATCTGCAGTAATTATTTTCTAAGATTAAGGTCTATTTATCATGTTCTAATAGCTAGAAACCGTTCATGATTTTGCTTTTCCTGGTTTCGGTGAAATGCTTGTTTTTCTTTATTAAAGATAATGAGCATGTAAATTTTTTACATTTTTTGTCACTAATGTTATGGCGTGAAATGTTTCATTCTTACTATGATTCTAGAGACATGGAACAACCTGTGTGTTTGAGAGACTTTGTGTAGCGCTTGAGCACATAGGTATTTCTTCACCCCCTTCCCACTGCCCAGAGTTACACAGCTTCACTTGCCCAGTATCCTTTCAAGGCAAATCAGGAGCTGTCAGCAACTCTGATTAATGTCTCAGCTCCCTCCTTCCCACAGACAGGAGAATATGGTCCAAGTCCCATATTAGATTTTCCTCATCTTCCTTCCTTTCTCCCAAGTTTTAGTGGAAAAACCTCTCTTCCTGATCTACCACTCAGTTTATATTCCTTTCTATTCCCAACCTCCCGATATTATCCTTTTCCAAAGCACACACATAAGAAACAAAGTTCTTGCAGTTGACAAAATGGTACGCAGAAGTAAACCCCTGCATAACGCAACGGAGATGGGGAAGGAATTACCACTCTCTTCTGAAACCATGTTTTATTTTAGGTGAAATTTTTTTTTTAACATTTATTTATTTTTGAGACAGAGAGAGACAGAGCATGAACAGGGGAGGGTCAGAGAGAGAGGGAGACACAGAATCTGAAACAGGCTTCAGGCTCTGAGCTGTCAGCACAGAGCCCGACGCGAGGCTCGAACTCACGGACCTCAAGATCATGACCTGAGCCGAAGTCGGCCGCTTAACCGACTGAGCCACCCAGGCACCCCTGAAACCATGTTTTAAAGAGGTTGCTTGAAATGTGAAAACAAGCAACAGCCATGGGTGTCCACAAGCAACTGCATAGGCTCCTCAATTATGTGTCAATTCTGTTTTAAAGATCTCAAGGCCCATCAATAACAGAAGTATAGAAATTGTAGCAGATTGTATTTTCCAAAGATGGCCACAACAGTATCTCACAGCCCACACCATTTACTTGAAATGGACTTTGACAATCTTCCCACAGAAATGTGGAGTCCGTGTTCCCAGCCCATAAGTTTGGGTGAGTTTGTAAGTCTGGTGAAAGGGATGTGTGACTTCAGAGACTAGGTTGTAAAAGATGATAAAGCTTTCCCCTTGGTTCTCTTGGGACACTTGCTTCTGGAGGACTGACTTACCATGTAGGTCATCTCTATACTCTGAAACCACCATGCTAGCCCAAACTAGCCTATACAGGGAGACCACATGGAGAGTCCCTGAGACTATTGAAGAGAGATGTCCAGCTAACCCCAACTATCCCATTTCCAGTCACTCTCTGACTGAAATGACATCAGAAGCTGGAGCCAGAACCACCCAGCCAAACCTTCCTGAATTCCTGACCCACAGAATCATGAAAGATAAACCACTAAGTTTTGGGATGATTTGTTACACAGCAATAGAATTACTTACCTTTTCTCTTTCCTCTTTAATAATATTCTCTCACACAATCTTTCTTTTTTTTATTTTTTTAATGTTTATTTTTGAGAGAGAGAGAGAGAGAGAGAGAAAGCACAAGTGGGGGGGCAGAGAGAGAGGGAGACACAGAATCCAAAGCAGGCTCCAGGCTCTGAGCTGTCAGCACAGAGCCCAACACAGGGCTTGAACTTGTGGACCACAAGATCATGACCTAAGCCAAAGTTGGATGCTTAACAGACTGAGCCATCCCAGGTGCCACTCGTACACAATCTTTCTTAAAATTGAGTATGGAATTGACTTGATGTTTACTTAAATAATTTTTATTATAAATATAATTACATATGCATTTAGAGGTTAATACAGCTGATCCTAGAGTCAGTCTGCTGGACTAGAATCCTTCTACCACTTATTAATCACATGACCTTGGGCAACTTACTAAACTACATTTCAGCAGACCTCCGTTGTGTAACAGCCATGCAGTTTTTGTGGGAATCAGTCTTTCAACTACATGGATAGACTTCCCTGGGTATATGGAGCCAACCATGATAATCTCATCCCTATTGACACAGTGATTACTTCAAACCTAAACCAATCGGTGCCAGACATTCTCTTAGCTACAGAAATTGGTCTGAAGCAAAACAATCGCAGCAAGGCCAATAGAAGTTGTAGGAGTGACTCTTTCTCCTAGGTGTGAATGAGAAGATAAGTGGCCCTGGTAGAGGAAGCCGGCCATCTTGGGATCCTGACCAAAGCCAACCAGAAAATGAAGCTGACACATAGTAGAGGTTGAGCCAAAGTAATTATAGAGAAACTGAGCCAGACCCCTGGCCAAACTACCTGAAGCTCACTCTACCTCTGAACTTTTCAATTCTATGATTTGACAAATCTCTATTATTATTTTTAAAACTTTCAATTGAGCCTTACATTACTTAAGCTTTACCTCTCTGTGCCTCAATATCCTCATTTTTAAGATGGGGATAATACTGGTGCCTTCTTCTTTGATTCATCACAGGAAACAAAGGCAATAGTACATGTAAAGTTTTTAGATTAGTGCCTGGCAGAAAGAAATGAGCTTAATAAAGTAAAATATATGCACATAAAGCTAGGATTAAAGTGATAGGTATGGTTCTCATGCAACTATAACTTAAAAGCAAATTTATAAATTAAATTCAAACAAGCAGAGACGCCTTGATGTCTCAGCCGGTTAAGCATCCCGACTCTTGATTTCAGTTCAGGTTATGATCTCATGGTTTGTGAGTACGAGCCTTGCATTGGGCTCTGTGCTGACACATGGAGGCTGCTGGGATTTTCCCTTTCCCTCTCTCTCTCTGCTCCTTCCCTGCTCGTGCACTCTCTCTATCTCTCTCAAAATCAATAAAAACATTTTTAAAAATTTAAGCAAGCAGGGGATTGAACGCATTAATGCAGTCATTCAGGTGATTCACAATATGCTAATATTCATTGTTTTATAAAGTCATAGAAATTAAGACAGAAATTAAAATATTAAATCCTCACCAAGAACTCATAAGTCCCCTAGAACACATACAAAACCCTAGTAGAAACCAAAATGTCAATTCGTTACCCATCCAGGACATTCCTACTGAATGAAGAAGCGTAACAAATGTGTTTGGAGATCTTTCCTAGGGAAATTAAGCCAGTTGAATTTTCTGCTTTATATCCAGAAATCCTTGAAATCAAAATGTCATCATCCCATTCAGAAAAGTCTCAAAAAAATGAACTTCAAACAACTTGACTGAGAGATAATTTAGTTTCACACTCCATCCATTTCCTAACAATGGAAAAGGTATTAGAATCCTAAAATACAGTTCATTATATTAATCAATTTAACACCATTTTCCTAATGGAGAGCTATTGCCTCAACAGTAATGCCAGTCCTTCAGATTTTTTCACACAGTGTCATAATTAGCCATGACATTCAGCGGACCACCTGACAAGAACAGCACAGCAAAGGGCAGCTTAAGTTCAATTACATGTCCATGGTTCTAGAGCCAGGAGTCAGTTATTCACGCTGAGTAAATAACATTGATTTTGTTTATTTTATCGTCTGTGTGATATACACTGAGGCTTGAGCAGCTGGTAAATTTTATAACTTGTTGAGATAATTTTTACTCTTATCTACAAAGCTGCATTCCATGGAGTTCTTTTCTTTCCTTCAACTATAGCTGTACTTGTTATGAGAATTCTCATGGTGAAAATTTCCAGTTAAAGACAATTGTGATATAGAGTGGGTCTACACTTGGCAGAAGACCAACCTCAACCATCGCTCAGTTGTCAATATAGTAAAGGGAAAGGAGTCATTTTGATCGAGGAACATTTTTGACAGATCAGAAATGCTGACCTGGGGTACAAGTGAGATACTGTTTTGATAGCAGATTCTGGCTTGAGCCTGAGCTACATGATGAGGCAGATTCAGACTTGCATGGTATGATGGGCTGTAGAGCCTGGTCATTGGAAGTCTATTTGCAAGGGTGCTGACTCGTAGCAAAAAGCACAGAGTCTTGGGCAGACATGTAACCTTGGGCCTAACTTGAATCTGGGTCTCTGAGGGGTATCTGTGAATCTTTTCTGGGGACAGGGGACATGTTTAAAGGAACCCCTCTTTATGGGTTTGTTTTCTTACAGTCCACCTCCTAGGAGTGGGCCCCATCGAGGTACACCCAAGATGGTGTCTGACTCCTGTATTTCCTGGGTGGCTACTATGCCTGCCCTGGTTATTTCTTACCATATAAACAAACTATCCAAACTGCAATGGCTTAAAACCACAATTATCACTCACAATTTTGTGGGTCAGGAATCTGGGCAGGATTCAGTTGGGCAATTCTTTCTCCTCCTTGTGCTATTGCCTGGGGTCACTAGATGCTGTTCAGTCTGGATCTGGAGGGTCTAAGAAGGCTTCGCTGACATGCTTGGTGTCTTGATAGAAATGTCTGGAATATTGGGCTTAGCAGGATCCCTCTCCTTCTCCAGAGAGTCCCAGGGCCTTTCCACATGGTGTTTCCCACAGAGTAGTTGGATATGTTACCTGGCAGCTCAGCACTCCAGGAGACCAGAGTGGAAACTGCCATCCTCCCAAAGCTGGGCCTGGAACTGCCATAGCTTCGCTCCTACTATATTCAGTTGCTGGGGCAGTCACAGACCAGCCCAGAATCAAAAGTGGGGTGGGGTATACTCTAAGTCTCACTGGGAGAAATCCTAAAGGAATGACAGCCATCCCAATATCCTCCCTCTACTGAACAAGCACAGCCCTAGAACCTGGATGATGATTGAGGCACCAGAAAATCCTAGCTCAAGGTCACCATTAATGGAATGAAACATGGACTGAGATCTTGTTCTGAGGAGCCAGGGTGCAGCCAGAGCCCATGTTTTAGAATTCATGTTCTCCTTCTTTTTACCTCACTGGGATGCACTAAATGATAAGCCAGATTCTTATCTCCATGCTGCTTCCATCATTCTCCACTGCTCATCTCAATTTTCTGAATGAAACAGATCATGAGGCTCTCCTGGAATCCTTCACTTCCTTAAGGCTTAACCAGTAGACCAGGTCTCCAATGTCTTCTAAAAAGCTTCACAAATATTCAAACAAGGTTTAATGAGGTATCTTCAGAAAAGAAGATTTTTTTTTACTTCACCAAGAAAAAAAGAGAGAGAAGAAGGAACTTGATGTTTGAAGAAATATATAAATATTTGGTCAGCTTCTGTAGAGCATTTCAAAGAAACAATGTTATGTCTGAATCAGAATCTGAACATAAAAGTTCAAAAGATAACATGATAATGCTTGCTTGGCAACCCCATCTTCCTGATGGAAATGCAAACAAAGTCAAAGCTTTTTATTCAAAATGGATTGTAAACACTGGGCCCTACCAACATGCTAATTTGCAGATTATTTTATTACTGTGTACTTTTTGAGACTAAATTGGAACCATCTGTCTTCTCGAGAATTAACTAGAAAAAGATTACAACTGAGCACAAGATGGCAAAGTTCATTTCACTTGCCTCTTGCTGAAGATGGGCCCATCTATCTGCTGGATGTTGGAACCATTTTTAGTGTGTGTGTACCCCATTATTTCCTAAAGTATAAAGTATAATTAAGAACATACCATAGTGAGTGATGCATCCAGACTCATCTATATGAAACATAAGTTAATCCTTTTCGTCCCTTTTTTTTTTAATATTCATTTTTCCAAAAGGCATCTGGAACCAGGTAGCCCCAGGCCTTACTGATTTATGCATTCAAACTAATCATGTTCTGTTGACTCCATATCTAGACACTCTGATTCTTCATCTATTTGATTTTCACTGCCCTGAGTCACAGGAAAGCCTGTCTTTTCCCAGGATCCCCTTCTCCAATAGTCTCCAAAGTCCCCATGGAAATTATCCATGAAACCAGATTGTTCCCTAGGCTTTCTTTCTATCTGCCTGAAGAGAGTTATTTATAGTCAGACTGTCACCTGCAGCTCTCTAGACCTTCTGTTCCAGGGTCCAAAGCCCTCTCCATCCTTCTGCCCCATGGACTCTTCTCTGCTTCCCTCATGTTGCCTCCCCAACCCCACTACTACTGATCTTGGAATCCCTTCACCTCCTACTTCCCACAAGTCTTCCACATCCTCATCCTCCAGACATCTCCTCCTCTGACCAATGGGAAATATTTCCTGATCCTCATAACCAGGACTTGTAGACGGACTTCCCACACCTGAGTTGTTGAGCTCCTAAGCTGGATTTGGTTATTTTCTTTATAAGGAAGCCCTCTTCTTCCTAGCATGCACAAGTACTAGAAGTTGGGGTGAGGACTGCTTAAAGGGGAGCATTGAGGACTGGTCAAGAACAGCTTCAGCCTATACCTGGAACCATTGGTAGTTAGGTCAACTTAGCTGTGCTATTCAACCTGTCCACTCTTCCAGTCTTCTTTCTCACCCATTGTTGGTTGTTGTTATTGTTTTTCTCAGCAGCCAAGATGTCTTTCCTAGAAATATGGCTTCCTTTAGGGACTCCCCAGTCAAGAACGGTCTTTAGACTCTAGTAAAAAGACCCTTACCCTGAGCTCCATGTTTTAGAGGGCTCTGCTTCAGCTTCCTAGACATGTTCCACCTCAGACAGTGAGGAGTCTATAAGACCGAGGGATCATGCTCGCTCAGAGACCATGGTCTTCCATGCTCCAGGTACCCAGAATCCTGGAATCCCTGCCCAAGTGTCCCCGTGATATCCTAGAGTTTGCAAACCCTCTTATCTGGGGCCTGTTCTCCCAAGGGCAGGCTGTGCCTCCAGTACATGCAAGGCTAGACCTGGAGGTGGACAAGGGACAACGATTTGGGGGATACTGTGGACCAACCTTCGAAATGTGGTCTAGTCTAGGGTGTCTGCATATCTGCATTTGAGTCTTCTTGCAGTGACAGATGGAGCTACATGTGTAAACAGAAGATGGGCAGATCCTAGGCCACATTGGCTCTCCCGCACTGTGATGTTTAGAAATGGAAGTCCAAAAAAGTCTAAGAATTCTGAATTTGATCTTTGCCACCCGGGTTATTATGAAAGTACATTTGTCAAAGTTGAAGGATATATTGTATTTAATATTTTATTAAGCTAGTTTATAACTTTGAAATATGTGAACATACAATTGTGGGCCTTCATTTAGTCTCTTGCCTTGATCCTGGTCCATGTCCCTTGAACATGCTGAATTTGAACTGCTGAATCACCACCAAAGGATGTAGTTGAGCATCTAAGTGTAATGGAATACACTGTAACAGCTAAGATGATACCCAAAATTCTGTGGTCGAGGGAATGTGCTCGAGAGCACCAACAGACCTCTAGGGGGCAGTGTTGCCTAACCCTCAACTTGCCCAGTTAAGGGACAAGTTTTGGTGTATCCAGAAAACTTAAAAATGGAGATTGATCCACCAGCTCTTCCCAGATTTTTCAAACCTCAGCCAGGTGAAACCTTGGCTGTTTCTGACACTGTTTTACAAGATGAAGTTCAGTTTCTCAGCCTTTCTAAGGGCAGATCTGAGCATCACTTCTCCTTTTCAAGAAACAATCACCCTCTCACCTTCCTCCCCACCCGGGAGCATAGGGACCAGACTGCATAGGGACACAATGGACACCGGAAGTGAAAAATTTGTTGAGCAATGACTTTCATTCACCCTTTAGTCGGACAGACTCCATGGTCTTGGGGCTCTGAGTTTCCCCCAGCGTCTACCCTAGGTATCATAAGTGCTAGTTCCTCTAGGTAAAGTGCCAGAAGACCTATATGTAAAGGACTCACCCTTCACCTCCTGTGTAGACTGAGCTACAGGGTGACCTAGGTGCCGGCTGCAGGGATGAAGCACAGAAATCGACTGCAGGTACTATATCAGGGCTTTGTAATCAGGGAATCCTGCTCCTCCTCCAAAAGGTGTCGCAAGAACTTTGCCAGGCAAGTTACACCCACTGGCCTCAGTTAACACCCCCGAGAGCATGGGGTCAAGTGCGAGGGAAGAACCACTGGCTGAGCATCAACTCCATGCCAGACCAATTTAGACTTTATTTAGATACTTTCTTTAGTCCTCACAGCCACCAAATGGCTGATATCTAAGAATTTGTGCTTCCCACTTTACAGATAGGGACCAAGGTCCAGAGAAATGGTAACCAGATGTTAAAACACAAGATTTACCTGAAGCACGAGACAACAGAAAGGTGAGAGACAACAGTACAAATTTTTCAAAACTGATTCATGACTCTTGGGTCCCTAAACCACATGAAGAGAAGGGAGTGGGGGCATTGAAAAAGAGAGTTCTCCGGGTGCTGTGTGTCCTCCCTTCCCCCTTGGGAGTAGTGGCTAGGGATGCTTTTCCCTCACCTCAAGCCTATGAGAAAGGGCTTTAGCACTACCACCTAGAAAACATAATGTGTGTCCCCTGTAGTTTGGGGGTACCCAGAAGACTGGTATCTAACCCGTGCCTGATAAGTCTGAAGGGGGCAGGATTGATTGGTTCCTGAACTGTGGGCAGAGGCTGCTGTCACACTGGGTTTGGCCCAACTAACCTAAATATGTCATAGTAAAGAATGGATGATGAGAAAAAGATAAGGAGGGGATGTCTTAGATCCTGCCCTGAAAGAGTTTTCCTACAGGGGCACGGGAACCTTAATAGTAAGAGTCCAGAGAGGAACATCCAGACGCCTAAGAACTGTGAAGGGGTCACAGGGAGCCAGAAATTACAGAGATGTTTAAAAAAGGTCGGGGGGGGGGGTGGCGCCTGGGTGGCTCAGTCGGTTAAGCGTCCGACTTCGGCTCAGGTCACGATCTCGCAGTTCATGAGTTCAAGCCTCATGTCCAGCTCTGTGCTGACAGCTCAGAGCCTGGAGCCTGCTTCCGATTCTGTGTCTCCCTCTCTCTCTGCCCCTAACCCGCTCACATTCTGTCTCTGTCTCTCTCAAAAATAAATAAACATTTAAAAAAAATAAATTAATTAAAAATAAATAAAAAATCAACCTGCTTCTGATTACCCCTCCAAATGATAACAGTGATTTTTCCCAAGATATAGGACTATAGATTATTTTAATTTGTACACATTTATTCACTTAATTTTAGCACTTTCTATGTGCAAGTCACCCTTTATTTCACTTTGTTTTTTTTTTTAAATTTTTTAAACATTTATTCATTTTTGAGACACAGAAACAGAATGTGAGCAGGGGAGGGGCAGAGAGCAAGGGAGACAGAATCCGAAGCAGGCTCCAGGCGCTGAGCTGTCAGCACAGAACCCAACACGGGGCTCAAACTCACGAACCGTAAGATCATGACCTGAGCCAAAGCTGTACGCTTAACCGACCGAGCCACCCAGGTGCCCCATATTTCATTTTGTTTTTTAGTGAATTTTTTAGAAGGTTAATTTTAGTGCTGCAGGAAAAGAAGTCCATGCAAGTGAAAGCCGTCCATGCCTGTTCCCTTGGCAAGCAATATGGGAGGCAAGAATGTGAGTGTCAGGAGTGAGCATTTGGCATAAACCAGCTCTCCGCGGGTCTCGTCCAGAAAACACAGCTGCATAAGGATGATGTGCGAAAGCAAGGCCTACTGGAAACATCCCTGAGTGTTAACACATGTTACATAAAATACAAAACTTGAACTTCAGACTATTGACCCAAGAATGAAGAGTTTACCAGAGCAGGATCTAACCACACAAAAGAGCGATGTTTGCATCCTAAGGCCGTTTTCCCTCTGCAGCACATTGTACATATTGTCATATCAGCCACACAACTTAAAGACCTACAGACCCCCTCCTCCCCAAATATAAAAGTACATATAGTCGTTCTCCCACAGTTACCATTTTACCAGACACAGGTTCAAATATTAAAAAACAATCTCAGGGGTGCCTGGGTGGCTCAGTCGGTTAAGCATCCGACTCTTGATCTCTGCTCAGGTCATGAGCTCATATGGTTTGTGGGTTTGTGCCCTGACAGCATGGAGCCTGCTTGGGATTCTCTCTCTTCCTCTTTCTTCCCCTCTGTCTTGCACGCGCACACGCTCTCTTTCTCTGTCTCAAAATAAACAAAATAAACTTTAAAAAATGATCTCAGGCATTTATGCTTGTGTCTCTAGCCCTCTGTGCAGATTGCTCTTCATATTCTCTCTCTCTCTCTCTCCCTCTCTCTCTGTCACACACACACACACACACACACACACACACACTGTCTCTTCTCTTCCCATTCCTCATCCCTGCCCCCTTTCCCTACCTTCCACAGGCCAGGGTATTAAATGTTTTCTGTTTCTTAAATGCATCACGCTCTCTTCAGCTTCTACACATACTCCCACCACCCTTTATCACCATGAAACTGCCCTTCAGCTCCAAGTCTGAGTTGGGTACAAGCCCACACATGGTCTATTTCTACACCTTAATTGTCTACCTTTTGTGTATCCTCTAAACTATAAGTTCCATGAAAGCAAGGAATTTTCTTCCCAGAATGTCCTTAACAAACAAATAACTAGTGCTCTCTGTGCCAGGCTCAACTCTGAGTAGGACAGCACCTAGCTGCCTGTCTGGAATACCATGGGTACCTCCCCCAAATTGGTTGACTGGACGGGTAGACAGATGGATAGGAATGTGTCAGGAACACGTTCAGCTGCAGCAAAAATAAAACCTAAACAATGTTTAAATAATTAAGGAACTTATCTGACTCACACAGCAAGAAGGCACAGGTAGGCTGTCCAATGACAGTAGTGTCCCAAAAGTTATCAGGGGATTCCATCTTCCTATTGTCTACCTTTATGACAAAAAAAAAAAAAAAAAAAGTGTGCTGATGTCCTGACCCTTGGTACCTGTGAATGTGATCTTATCTGGAAATAGGGTCATGTAGATGTGATCAACTTAAGACAAGGTCATGCTGGAATAGGGTGGGCCCTAAATCCTACACGACTGGTTCCCTTACAAGAAAAGAAGAGACACAGAGAGAAGCCATGTGACAACACAGGCAGAGGTTGGAGTGATGCTTCTATAAGCCAAGGAAGTGTCAAGGATCGTCAGCAACACCAGAAGACAAAAAAGAGGCAAGGAAGGATCCTCCCCTAGAGTCTTCCGAGGGAGCATGGCCCTGCTGACACCTTGATTTTGAACTTCGAGACCCCAGAACTGTGAGACGTTACATTTCTGTTGTTTTTCAGCCACCTGGTTTGTGGTACTTTGTTATGGCCACCTTAGGCAACCAATGAGATATGACTTTCATCTTCCTCTTCACAGGACAGCAGCTACTGCTAGACATCTGTGGTCTGGTCAGGAAAAGGTGGGGGAAAGAGCAAAAGTCTGATGGGTCATCCCGCAGTCTAGACTGCACCCTCAGGGAGCTTTCCTGGAAGTCCAGTCAGTGATGCCAACGAACATCTCACGAAAGAGGGCTGGGTCACAAAGTCACCCTCCAGCTGCAGGGAAGTCTGGGCAAGTGGATGCTCTTAGTTTTCAGATTCGACAGTTGAGGAAGGCAAGTGGGACTGTAAATGATGCTGGACTTGCCAGTTCATAGTAGCTAGCAAGTCATTGCCCTGTTCGGGTCACTAATGTTACCACACCACCAGTGTCTGTCCCCTCCCCAGTAATATCCTTACTTGATAACAAATAAATCCTGCATTCATGAGAACAGTCACTGTGGCATGGCTGACTGGTTAGAACATTACAATTAGGAATAGGCCTCTCAAACTGAGGGTTGAGGGGGGTGGGAGGGAGAGGAGGGCGGGTGATGGGCATTGAGGAGGGCACCTTTTGGGATGAGCACTGGGTGTTGTATGGAAACCAATTTGACAATAAACTTCATATATTGAAAAAAAAATAAAATAAATTCAAATGAAAAAGAAAAGGAATAGGCCTCTCATAAATGGTAACAGGTGAGAAATATCCCTCTTTGCTCTCTCATCCCCATGACCAGGGTTGGGGTGAGTCCAGGGAAGGATCACCACTTGAAGGAGATGGCTGTCAGCCCACAGCTCCTGCTTCCTGGGCCTCTTCCCTCAGCCACTAAGGTCTCTGCCTGTGAGCTGCTATTCACCACCACCCCCTCTCCGGTAAAACTTGTAAACGATCACTGAGCCTCAAACTAGGCTATTCATAGACTAGGTCAGAAGTACCCACCACCCCTTAGTGTTTGGCTTTGACATTCTGATTTTTTTTTAATGTTTATTTTTGAGACAGAGAGAGACAGAGCACGAATGGGGGAGGGTCAGAGAGAGAGGGAGACACAGAATCCGAAGCAGTCTCCAGGCTCCGAGCTGTCAGCACAGAGCCCGACGCGGGGCTCGAACTCACGGACCGTGAGATCATGACCTGAGCCCAAGTCGGACGCTCAACCGACTGAGCCACCCAGGCGCCCCTGGCTTTGACATTTTGAAATTATACATGTAATATATATATTCTCCTAAAAAATCAACAGGTCAAAGATTTATAGATTAGAAATGAAAAGTCTCCTTTTTTCAGCACCACCCCCCCAAAACCTGCCCCCAGTCACATGTCCCTTAGCAGATGCAACCACTAATAACAGTCAGTGTGTTTCTTCCAGTTTGCTGTCATCCATGCATTTATACACACACACACACACACACACACACACACACACACACACCAAGTACAGTTTGCACACTTCCTAAATGGGATTACACTGCCACCCATTTGTTCCATTTTACAATAGGTCTTGGTATTGCTTGTAAGGGTTTGCTGTGATTTATCAACCACACCCACACCGGACATAGGTGAAACAGCAAGTGATGGAGAAGCTCAGACTCCTGCCAGACTGCCTGGGGTCACATCCCATCACAGCTCTGCCTCCTGCTGGCTCCAGGCCAGGAAGAAGCTGCTTCTTCACCGTTTTGTGTCTCAGGTCCTTCATCTGTACAATGAGGATAATAAAAGCACTTACAGGGTTGTCACGGGGGAGTAAGCGAGTTCATTTATGTAAAGTGCTTAGGCAAGTACTGACCCAGAGAAGGCTTTCTGTAGGTATGAGCTGTTACTCATCATAATGGCAGTATTTCCAATTTTCCTAGAGTAATATTTTAGCAAACAACTTACAGACAGCTCTGTGTGAGCATGTGTGCGTATTTCTACGGGACAGATTTCCATTCCTAGGAGTGGAATTGCTATATTCAGAGACCTCCACATTTTAATTTTGCTAGACCATACTGAGCTGCGTCTCCGAAAGAGTATATTTATTTGCACCTGCACCAGCACTGGATATTAACTCCAGTCTTTGGCAATCTCTGGGAGGAAATGGTGTTTTGATGTTTTATTTTGCATTTCCCAGATTACCACTAAGTGTCAGTATCCTTAGCCACTTTCCGGCCCTGTTCCCCTTTTTCTTCTGTGAATCCACCTGCCACATATTTTACCAATTTGCCACTGGATGACTTTCCTTTTTCTTATTGATTTAAACGTGCTTCCCATATATCGTGGCTATCAACCAGTGATTATATACGCTAGTCAGATTTTCATCCAGTGAGGTGTGTGCCTATTATTAGTCTGACATGCATCATTATCAAATTTTTAGTGCTCAATTCCCACCGTCTTTTCCTGTGGCATTGCTTAGGGAGGCCTTTCCTACCCCAGCATATGGAAAACAGTCCTCATTATCCAAGGAAGCAATGAAAAAAAAAAAAGTTTGGGCTGAAATTTTATCTGGAAAAAGTAAGTTAAACAAGTGTTTTTTAATATTATATCTAACCACATTTCCATTATAATGAGACCCATAAACTACTTTTCAAAATGTGCAAGACATAAATCAGGCTTTTACGGAGGGGGATCATCCTTCTGATTGAAATCTGTGATTGCATAACATAGCCTCCTTCGTTTTTTTACAGCACAGTCGTTTTACAAAAATATCTGCAGACAACATCAATTCTCCCAAGGGAGTCTCTCAATCCTTTGATGTTTAAATCATTCCCTTGTGACGGCTCTGTCCTGATTTGCTTATGAACTTTCTCTTCTTCGTGCCTTAACTGGGCTCTCTCCTGTTGCGAGAACTTCACCTGCTGATGGCTCCACAGGAGATCTAAGGAAGGATCCACCATCATTTTCATCAGCTGCATGAAAAGCCCTACCTCTTGCCAGGTTTGCGTTGTCACTGTGCAGTCCATTCGTTCTGGCACGATTTCGCCGAGTGTTTACAACACCAGGCTCTAATCAGAGATATTTGGTATCTGAGACACATGTTTGAGCCCAGGAAGATTTTACATGTGGCCAATCCATTACTTAATATTTTCGTGATGTGTCTATTTTTTGCTTTTTGTGTAACTCCATCACTTCAGAAACTCAGATAATGAGGACTGGAATAATGAGGACTCCTTGAGCCCGCCATTCCATTAAGTGACCCAATACCAAGGGGGTGTACTGAGCGCTATTCTAGGCCCAACAAATAAGGCTCTGTAGCAGTCAGGGTTGTCTGGAGAAACAGAATAAATGTAGATAGAGAGACAGATGGATAAATAGATAGATAATAGATAGACATTTACCATGGGGAATCAGCACATGTGATTAGGAGGGCTGTGAAGTCCTATGATCTGCCTGCAAACTGGAGAACCAGGAAAATCTAATTCCAAAGTCCTAAGAACCAGGAAAGCCAGTGGTGTAAGCGCCAGTCCAGGGGAAGAAAAAGATGGATGTCCCAACTCGAACATTCAGGCAGAAAGACGGAATCTGCCCCTCCTCCACCTTTCTCCTCTGGTTCAAGCCCTCACAGATTGGACAAGCACCCCCCACACCAGGGGAGGGTGGTTGGCTTTACTCAGGCCACTGACTTCAGTGGTAATCTCCTCCAGAAACACCCTCACAGTCATATCCAGAAATAGTAACCAGATACCTGAGCACCCTCTGGCCAGGCAAGTTGACACGTGTAGTGAACCATCACAGGACCTCTGACAGGTGTACTGCCTTCACCTGAAGCACATATTTCCTCTTCTTTTGAAGGAACAGTACACACTGAAGAACCCTCTTCCCCAACCCCGCCCTACATCCCCCTTACGCTCATCTGCATACACCAACACCACCAGCCTTCTTCCTCCTAATACTTCCTATGAAAAGCCTGAAACCAAAAACATCAGGGAAAAATCAAACTTAATACTCGTGAGAAAGTAAAATCCTGGTCAGGGCAAGAGGAAAGTTCAGAAGTGCGTTACACAGTGAACAGATGGGCCTCATTCCCCCACCTGACAAACAAGCAGATGGGGGTCACGCTGGAAAGAAAACAAACCCCCACCTTGTTCCAGCTCCAGCATTCGATGGGTCAACATCTGACTGTCCTGAGCCAGGCACTTAGGTCAGACTCACTTCCCATATATACTGCGTTCCACAACTGTGTCTGAGGCTTTGATGATGTCCAAGTCCAAAGACAATGAGCTCCCCACCTCCAGCCTCCATGTTGTGGGCTCTCTCTGCCACTCAGACCTCTGGTCGGGGAAAGGAGACTCCCATGGGAGGGAGTGTTATTCTGTGTCAACTTGGCTGGGCCACTGTGCCCAGATATTTGGTCAAACATTATTCTGGATGTTTCTGTGAGGTTGTTTTTGGATGAAATTAACGTTTAGATTAGGAGACCATAGGAGCATATTATCTGCCATAATGTGGGTGGACCTCATCTAATTAGTGGAAGGCCTGACTAGGGGAAAAAAAAAAAAAAGGCTGACCTTCCCAAGCAAGAGGAAATTCTGTCAGCAAATGGCCTCTAGACTTGAATTGCAACATTGGCTCTTTCCTGGGTCTCCAGGCTGCCAGCTTACCCTACAGATCTTGGACTTACCAGCCTCCATAATAGGGAGCCAACTCCTTAAAATAAATCTCTCTATATGAATATATAAATATCCTATTGGCTCTATTTCTCTGCAGAACATTGACTGATCCTGTGAGGAAGTCAGGCCAGGCCTTCCTGTCCATTCATACAGGGCTAGTTTGAGGAAGGATCTCAGGTTCACTCAACAAAGCTATAAATGACAGGAGCCTAGGATATTGTTTTTTCCAAAGATACCTGAATTTCAAAAGGGAACAAATGTCACTGGTTTTTCTAGTGGGTTTCTTTTTCTTCTTTATACTTTTGTGATTCTTTCATATATTCTTCAATTAGGTATTATTTTCGCATTTGCAAAATGAAATTTAAATATAAACTTACTGTGTTTTGGGGGCACCTGGGTGTTTCTGTCGGTAAAGCGTCCGACCTCAGCTCAGGTCATGATGTCACCATTCGTGAGTTTGAGTCCCACATCGGGCTCTGTGCTGTCCATGAAGAGCCTGCTTCAGATCCTCTGTCTCTCTCTCTCTCTGCCCTTTCACCTCTCTCACTCTCTCTCTTTCTCAAAATAAACATTAACGAACAAAATAAATTTACTGTGCTTTGCCACCTCTACCTTCCATAAATCATTGCTATTTTCCCCTTGTGTCTGATACTGAGTTGACCAGCATCCTAAAGCTGGAGTTCAACCTCTTTGTTTTCACAGATTCATTTACTCATCGGCTGATTGACTCAACACATTTTCATCTGGCACCTCTGTGCTTAGGTGTTCCAGGAGTCGTAACAGGGGCTAGTCTGCCTGAGTTCGTATCCCAGTTCAGCCCATTACTAGTCCTGTGAGCTCAGTCTAGTTACTTAATCTCTCTGTGCCTTGGTGTTTGTTGGTTTCAGTCAAAAAGGACAAACAGTAGATGAAACAAGTTGGCAGTTGAAGCATTTAGGGCAAGGCTCGGTCATTGTACAAGCTCTCGCTTCATATTCAGCTAGTATCATTCCAGATGCTGCTAAGGGAATAGCTTTGGCTGGGGGAGGCGGGGAGTAAAAGAAGTTTCTGTGTGTTGGTTTCCATTTTTGGAGTGAAGGGGGAAGTGGTCAAGCTGTCATTTTGAGGAATGCAAACAACACAAGAAGAGGCAAGTGAAGGGGGTTGGAAGGTGGTGATAGGGGTCCATACACGGGTAACAGCACCAGGCTGGACCTTGTGGTGTCCTCCAGGGCACAGGGGTGGGAACAGAGAGAAAGATGTGGATTATTCCAAGCTGGGTTTCACCTTAGTGTGGTGGAAGGCCACCAGAAGCAGGGATGTGGGCTAGAGAGTGGGCAGGGGGACAGACAGAAGCAGGCACAGGAGTGTTGCGCCCTGCTTGTTTCTGTAGAGGACACCAGACTCTTACAGAACCAGAGTGAGCCCCACCCCACCACTTGGCACACAAGGAAGGCTGTATGCCTTTTATTTTTTGAATTGAATTCAGCTCAGGCTGCAACATGCCAGCTTAGCAAGAAGTTCAACACCTTCCACTTGTGGCTTCCTGCCAACGTCTTAGCATTGTCCAAAACCCCCCACATACTTAGTAGTGTCTCCAAAGCCAGTCCCCTCTGGTTTTGGTCACACAAAGCAAAACTGAGACCAATGCCCTTGGGGCTGAAGGAAACCACAGCCACCCTCAGAACCCAGCTGCTCCAGATCTAGCTGCCTGGCCAGGCAGTGAGGATCACAAGAGCTACAGTTAAGTACTCATCTTGTCTGGTTCAAAGAAATCATTGGTGCTACTGTGGGTTTCAAGACACAGCGTTTCTTCAAGGCAGCAACATTGCGCTTTCCAGGGGTATTTCCATGCAGGAAGCTACACACCCAAACCAGCTCTGGTTCCCAAGGTCCCCCCGCTACAGGCATGCACCCCATACCAGGCAGATAGGTGCCCCTGCCCAACACTACTTCAGAGCAATGTTTCCCTCATCACAGCCAAGCCATCTTTTTGAGCCCAGGTCACCAGCAGCCCGAGGAAGATCACGGAGGTCCCTTTTCTCTGTAGAACTGCCTCAGCCTGAGACCCTCTCAGAATCTATAGGGGTCCAAATAGCATCCAGCCTCAAAGAGAATAGGTTGGGGTTTCCATTTCTCTCCTCACAGGAAGGTTCTTTCCTTTCTACACTTTGGTGACCAGAGGGATGAGGACCCTCAATCAAGCCATCAAAAGGGCCCCCCACTCCCACAGGGCAAGCCTGGCTGCACATTTACATAAATAAAGAGTTCACTCAACCCTTCCTGGACCAAAGAAAAATCTGACTTGCTGTCTCTACCTCAATAGAGAAACAACTAGTGTGGTGCCTGGGTGGCTCAGTTGGTCAAGCATCCAACTTCAGCTCAGGTCATGATCTCACAGTTTGTGGGTTCGAGCCCCACATCGGGCTCTGTGCTGACACCTCAGAGCCTGGAGCCTGTTTCAGATACTGTGTCTCCCTCTCTCTCTGCCCCTCCCCTGCTTTCTCTCTCTCTCTCTCTCTCTCTCTCTCTCTCTCTCGAAATAAATAAACATTAAAAAAAGAGTTAATGGGGGTGCTTGGGTGGCTCAGTTGGTTAAGCGTCTGACTTCAGCTCAGGTCGTGATCTCACAGTTTGTGGGTTCAAGCCCTGCGTCAGGCTCTGCGTTGACAGCTCAGAGACTGGAGCCTGCCTTAGATTCTGTCTCCCTCTCTGCCCCTTCCCCACTCATGCTCTGTCTCTTTCTCTCTCTCTCCCCAAAATAAATAAATGTTAAAAAATATTAAAAAAAAAAAAAAGAACTAGCAATAGCAGCTTTTCTCCATGTTAAAAAAAAATGGTTAAAGATTAAAGCTTGACAATAAAATAAACAACCTGATTTTATTTTTTTAACCTTTTTAAAAATGTTTATTTATTTATTTTGGCGGGGGCGGTGGCAGGGGGGGCGGGGAGAGAGAGAATCCCAAGCAGGCTCCATGCTGTCAGCACAGAGCCTGATGTGGGGCTCGAACTCACGAACCGTGAGATCATGACCTGAGTGGAGATCAAGAGTCAGATGTTCAACCAACTAAGCCACCCAGGTGCCCCCAACCTGATTTTAAAATGAGCCAAAGACTTTAACAGACACCTCACCAAAGAAGATACACAGATGGCGAAAAGGCACATGAAAAGATGCTCCACATCAGAGGTCATCAGGGAAATGCAAATCAAAACAAGGAGATACCACTACACGTCTATTAGAATGGCCCAAACCCAGAACACTGACAACACGAAATGCCGGTGAGGATGTGAAACCACAGGGACTCTCATTCCTTCCTGGTGGGAATGCAAAATGGTGCAGCCACTTTAGAAGACAGATCGGTGGTTTTTCACAAAGCTAAACATAGTCTTACCATATGATGCAGCAATTGTACTTCTTGATATTTACCCAAAGGAGTTAAAAACTTATGTCCACACAAAAACCTACACACAGATGTTACTAGCAGCTTTATTTATAAGAGCCAGATCTTGAGAGCAACCAAGATGTCCTTCAGAAGGATGGATAAATAGACTGTGGTTTATCCAGACGATGGAATATTATTTAGTGCTAGAAAGAAATGAGTTATCAAGCCATAAAAATACAATGAGGAACCTTAAAGACATATTACTAAATGAAAGAAGCCAATCAGAAAAGGCTACATAGTGTATGATTCCAACTCTATGACATTCTGGGAAATTCAGAGCTATGGAGACAGTCAAAAGATTAGTGGTTGTCAGGGGTTTGGGGGAGGGATGAATAGGTGGGACCCAGAGGATTTTTAGGGCAGTGGAAATACTCTGTATAATACCATAATGAGGGATACATTTCATTGTACATTGTCCAACCCCATAGAATGTGCAGCACCAGGAGTGAACCGTAATGTAAACTCTGGACTTTGGGTGATTATGATGTGTCTGTTCAGGTTCATAAATTGTAACAAATGTCCCATTAGGGTGGGAAACGTTGAAACAGGAGAGGCTGCACATGTGGTGGAGCAGGGGGTATATGGGAAATAGCTGTATCTTCCTCTGGAGTTTGCTGTGAACCGAAAACTGCTCTAAAGAAATAAAGTCTTAAGGGTATTTTTAAGTAAATAAGGAATTGATTAAAGATACCGTTGCTGTTGCTTCATTCAAGCAAAAGTAGATGGATTAGAAAGAATGTGTTCCTTCTTTTGAAATTGGATTGCCTAGGACAGTGGCCCTCACTCATTCATCCAACAAATATTTATTGTACGCCTACTGTGTGCCAGGCACTGCTCCCGGCACTGGGGATGTGGCGGTGAGCAAAGAGACCATGTCCCCTCCGCTTGTGAAATTTACATTCTCATAAGCTATATTAGGTAATGAAACGCTACAGAGGAAGATAATAGAGCCAAGGGAAAGGGAGAAAGAGCTCATTTTTCAGTAGGATGGTCTGGAAAGTCCTCTTTGGTAAGAAGACTTTTGAGCAGAGAACTGGAGGATGTAAGAATCAAGCTTTTTAGGCAGAAGGAAGGCAATGAGTGGGAGCAAGCCTCTCATGCTTGAGGAGGCTGGAGCAGTATGAGTGACAGGAGGTGAGACCAGAAACTTGGGACTGGGCACAGACCATGCAGGCCCTTGACAAGCTTAGTGAGAAGCTTGCATTTTACTCTGTGTGAGATGGGCAGCCACAGGGAAGTTCTGAGCTGAGAAGTGACATGGCCTTACTTCCACCTTGGAAGGACCATGTTGGCCCCTGGCTCCTTGGTGGAGAGACAGGTGGTAAGAGGGACAAGGTAGAAGCAGGGAGACCAAGTAAGGGTTTTTCCTGACAGTCTGAGGTGACGTGGGCTTGAATGAGGCTGATGGTGGTGGTGGTGGAAGGAGATGGTAAAATGCATGATAAGGTCAATAGGATTTCCCAATGGATTGGATGCACGTATCAGAAAAAGAGTGAAGGATGAGCCACTGGAAGCATGATGCTGCAATTTACTGAGATGAGGGAAACTGGGGAAGAACGAGTAAGAGGGGCATTTGAGAAGGAATCAAAAGTTCAATTTTAAATATGCTTCGTCTGAGATACACAGTAGGCATGGGGTGGTAATGTCCAGTCTGAGGTTCAGGGGGAAAAGGCAAGAGTCCTGTGGAATGGTCAGCCTATGAGTTGTAGTAAAAGTAGAGGAACGCATGGGAGGGCCTGGAGAATGCACACAGATGTGGAAGAGGCCAGAAGATTGAGCCATGGGCATTCCAATATTTAAGGCTTAGAGACAAGAGGAGAAAACCAGCAAAGTGTGCTGAGAAGGAATGGCCTATGGCGTGGAAGGAAGAGCCAGGAAAGGGTGGAGCCGGGGGTGTGAGGAAAGTGTTTCGAGAAGGGACTCAGCAGTGATGTCAACTACAGTTGGGTCAAGATGAGGACTGAGACTTGACCACTGGATTTGGCAACGCGGAAGTCATTTCTGGCCTTGACTGGGCAGTCTGGGTAGAGTGTTAGAGGCAAAAATCCAAGTGGAAATAGACTCAAGAGAGGACAAGAAAAAGAGGAAGAAAAGAAAAAGGGAAAGTGAGGACAGCAAGTACACAAAACTCTTTTGAAGAGAATTGCCATAAAGGAGAGCAGAGAAATAGGGTGGGATGAGACGAGGGGCAGGGGTGAGGGAGTTAAGCTAAGGTATTTGTTTTGTGGTTGTTTTGTTTTAAGATGGTGAGCATCAGTGGGTTTGAGTCCTGATGGGAAGGGGCAATAGAGAGAGGAAAATCGATGATGCCAGACAGAGGGAAATACTTGGAACACCGTCTTTGGGTGAAGGGAGAGAGGACAGATTCCAGAGCATGAGAAGAAGTGGTGTTCTTCGATGGAGCTGCGGATAAGCCATCCATTGTAACAGGAGCCAGGCTCAGGCTCTTAGAAGTTAGCAGAACTTTTTGTGTGGGGGGGCTTCTTTTCAACTGTCTGCCACAAGGTGGCAGTAGACAGCTTCATATAAACCCTACAACTCCCTAACACCTTTGGGAAAATGGCAAAAGCTTAAGTAGATTTGAATTTTTTTTTTTTTTTAAAGACTTGGTGGCTGTTCTGAAGGACAACACTGGTGCCTCCTGGTCCTTGAGCCTCATCTTAAATAACACCTTCTCAGTCAGTCTCTCCCTGCCCAACCCTCCAAGATAGATCTCCAAGTCTTCCTGATCAAACTGCTCGAGGCTATGTGGTGCTCTCCTGGGAAGAACACGGGGGATAGAGTCTGGGCAATTGCCCAGGCAAGCACAACCGGGACTGATATGAGAATGACACTCCAGCACCAGAGCAACCAGGAAGTGCTTGCCGCAGTCTGAGCACGAGAGGCTTGCTGTCTGGACCAGAGCAGGGCAGTGAGCATCAGAAGGACAGGAGGGGCTTAACACCTAATGAGGAGATCATCTAGAGCAGTAAAGGAGAGGGAGAAGTCCAGACTGGTTGTCAGGTCTCTGGTGTGAACAGGAAGATGGTCCCATGAGGTGAACACAAGGGACAACCCAGGAGGCAGAGCCAGTTTGTGGGCAAGGTGATGACCACAGTTTTGCACTGTGGAGTCTGATGTATGTGGAGAGCATTGGGGGAAGATGTGCAATTTTACACATAAACATGGTGCTTGCAAGAGAGAGAGAGGACTAAGCTGAAATCATTGAATTGGTTACTGTCAATAGTTAAAACATAAGAGTGGGTGAGGAGCATATAAAAAGAGAAAGGTTATTTACACTGAGAATCACCAATATTGAAGGATGAGCAAAGGACAAGAAATCTATCCAGAAAGAACAGCTGGAAAAACAGCTGGAGCTGTGAGGATCTAGGCAGTAGTAAATTTCCAAAGAGAGGCTATGTTAGGGGCGTCTGGGTGGCTCAGTTGGTTAAGTGTCCGACTTCAGCTCAAGTCATGATCTCATGGTTTCGTGGGTTCGAGCCCCACATTAGGCTCTGTGCTGACAGTGCTGAGCCTGCTTAGGATTCTCTCTCTCTTCCCCTGTCCCTGTCTCTCTCTCTCTCTCTCTCTCTCTCTCTCTCTCTCTCAAAATAAATAAATAAACTTAAGAAGAAGAAGGAGGAGGGAGAGGAGACAGTGGCCACTGTTTTAGTCTGCTAAGGGCTACCATATCAAAGTGCCACAGATGCAGTCTTTAAAAAATAGAAATTTGGGGGCGCCTGGGTGGTTCAGTCGGTTGAATGTCCAACTTCGGCTCAGGTCATGATCTCACAGCTTGTGTGTTCGAGCCCCGCGTCGGTCTCTGTGCTGACAGCTCAGAGCCTGGAGCCTGTTTCAGATTCTGTGTCTCCCTCTCTCTCTCTGACCCTCCCCCATTCATGCTCTGTCTCAAAAATAAAAATAAACGTTAAAAAAAATAGAAATTTGTTTTGTCAAGGTTCTGGAGGCTGGAAGTTCAAGATCAAGGTGTCATCAGGATTGATGACTCAAATCTGTCTCCTGGACTTGTAGATGGTGGTCTTTTCCCTGTGTCCTCACCTTGTCTTTCTTCCGTGTGTGTCTTGTGTCCTCATGTCCTTTTCTTAGAAAGACCTCAGCCCTATCGGATCAGGCCCTGCCCTAATGATCTCCTTTGAACTTAATTGCCTCCTCAAAGGCCCTTTCTCCAAATAAATTCTGATTCTGAATGCTAGAGGTTGGTACTTCGACATGGGGATATGGGGGGACACGATTGCACCCATGGCAGTGGTTTAATAGTTAAACATAGCACAGAGGCCCAGTAACTGAAAGATGCAAACTTCCCTGTGGCCTTGGTGATGCAGAAATCATTGATCTCAGCCAGTGCTTGCTGACATGAGACAGCAGTGAGTTACAGGAAGTTCTTGATATGTGGATAGAGGCATGTGCATGGGGAGCTTACGAGAGTCGCCACTATATCTCTGCTCCCTTTTCTCATTTGAAAAGCAAGGTGTAAGGGTATTTGGTACCAAATAATTTAGATGTTATGGATATCATGGGGTACTCTCCAGAGTAGAATGATTTCACCTAATGAGCACTTTCTAAGTGCTAGAAAAATTCATTTAATCTTCATGACAAATCTATGAAGTGGTACTTATAATTTCATTACCAAGTTGAAGAACTGGGGCAGTTGGGGATTAAGCAATTTGCCCACAATGACACCGGTGTTGGCAGCCAGGCTGGGAGTCATCCTCATAGCTGTTGGGAAGCTTCAAAGCGCTTGTCCTTACCTACTTTGTCATGCTGTCTGTATTGAAAGGAGACAGCAAATTAGAGATGGGATATGTACTACAAGTTCATTCGTAAGTCATTTGCCTGGATCTTGGAATACATTTTCCCAGAGAAATGTGATCAGCGGTGATTGGGCCCCCACCAGCCCACAAGTGGGCTGTTTAAAGTACAATGTATGAGAACTGCTTTTTATACACTACCAAAAAAAGAAAAATCGAAGGCTTTTGCCACACTAGTGATTAAATAAAACAGCAAAACAAGAATATCATTGAGCAAAAAGCTTTTGAAAATTATCTTAAATGCTAGGCCTTGATTAAATGTCACTATGGAAGTCAGTAGGGGAAGGCTCTGGGGCATTTTTTTTTTTTTTTGAACATTTGAGTTTGAAACGTTTCTTTATTCTGTCCAGTTTACTTCAAACATATGGTTCCCTCTCCGCTTTTTGATTCAAGTCATTCATTGGTCATGACTGAGAAGTTTCTTGCTCATAAATGTAATTTTGAGATGAATAGAATTTTTTTCAAAAATTAGTTAATATATATAAAATATAAAATAGTGCCTGGCAGGTAGTAAGTAGTTTAGAGTGCTGGGTAGTCTTCTATAGGCTCTTTGAATGTATTCACTCTCTTATATTCATTCACTTAATTCTTACATAACAATCCTGTTATTGCCCCAGATTTATATTGAGGAAATGGAGGCCCAAAGAGCAGCTTTCCCAAGGTAACACAGCTAGCCAATGGCAGAGCGAAAGTGCAAACTCAGATTTTTAACGACTTTAAAAGGGAGGAAAGAGGCTAATGAAGATGTGTGATGGTTAATTTATGTGTCAATTTGGGTAGGCTAAGGTAATCAGATGTTTGATCAAACACCAGTTGAGATGTTGCTGTCAAGGTATTTTTTAGATGTGATTAACACTTAAAGTGGACTTTGGGTAAAGTAGATTACCTTCCATAATGCGGGTGGGCCTCACCCAATCAGTTGAGGCCTTAAGAGCTAAGACTCCGAACACTCAGAGAAGAAGCAATTCTACTTCCAGATTGCCACATAGAAATTCTGCCTGAGTTTCTGGCCTTTGGACTCAAGATTGCATCAGCTCTTAACTGAATTTCTAGCCTGCTGGCCTTCTCTGCAAATTCCAGACTTTGTAGTCCCAACAATTGCGGAAGCCAATTCCATAAAATAAATCTCTCTAATTCTCTTTCTTTTTCTATCTAGACAGGCAGATAGATACACAGACAGATGATAGATAGATGATAGGTAGATAATAGATAGATAATAGAGAGAGGGAATAGAGAGATCTCTGTTGGTTCGTTTCTCTAGAAAACCCAAATACACATGTGATAAACATTACCCACAATCAGCAATAAAGCCGTGGAATGAAAGAAAAATAGGCAACAGGGAAGGCTGAGCTTGCCTACTACGGAGGAAGATGTGGGGAAGGGTTCATGTTGGCTCACACTATACTTGGAGCCAGATACCAGGTAGTAGTGTTGAACCCAAGCAGCATGGCTTCTCACGGTGGAAGAAGGGGTTTTGGAGAAGATGGAGGGCCTCTTCCAATGGGGGCACTGGAGTGTGGGTTGGGTGGAGGTGGGTGAACAACATGCAGTTCACAAACATTAAAGACAAATTAGCACCAGCATCCTGGGGACTCCTTTACACGGGTCTCTCAAGTGTCCAGGAACGAGTTATTCAATACGTTCATTACTATCATCTTTATTCCTCCCTTATGATTTTGGTCAGCTTTTTTGGACCTTTTGTGACATGCAGCAAAACTCACCAATTTGTTAAGTATTTAAAAATTTTATATGTTTCGAGGAACATGCAGTCGTGTTACCAGTCACCACCACCCCAGTGCGGGACATTTCCAGCACTCCGAAAAGCTCCCTCGTGCCCCTTTGCTGTCAATCCCCTCTCCTAACCCCTGGCTCTTGCCAACCACTCTGTGTCTATCACTGTAGCTCCGCTTTGTAGAGCACTATGTGTAGGTGGAATCAGATGGTATGTATTCGTTTGTGTTCAGCCACTTTCACTTAGCATTATACTTTCGAGCTCCCTCCATATGGCTGCATGTATCAATAATTCATTCATCCAATTTGCTGGAATTGTCCCACTTACCAGCTGGATATTTGGATCCTTTCCAGTTTTTGTCTATTATGAATAAAGTTGCTATGAACATTCATGTACAGGCCTTTGTGTGGACATATGTTTTCATTTCTTTTGGGTAAATACCTAAGGGTGGGATTGCCAGATCATGTGGTAAGTGTATGTTTAACTTTATAAGAAACTGCCAAACTCTTTTCTCAAAGTGGCTGTATATGGTTTTTAATTGACCACAAGAGGGAAGGAAGAAACTAGGGGAAAAAAATCTTGCTGTTGTTTACTAGAAAGTCAACAAGAAAAGGCTTGGTGGAAGAAAAGTTTGGAAATAGCAGTGGGTTCCATTTCTATGTGCAATTCTCTTCCATGGGCCACAAAATCAAGAGCTGGTTGTGCTTTGACTTCTTCAAGTTAACATAATTTGAGACAGGTATGAGTATTCTCAGACCTCGGATTCGAGGACGCCAGGAAAAAAATGCACTAAAACATTTTTTTAGATCAAATTAATTTTGGCTTGGTGCCCACATTCCCTGGGCTAGAAGAAAACTCAACCTCAAACCATTCTTAAGGTTCTTTCCTTATCTCCAGTGACATGAAAAGGTGCCAGGGTCTTACCTGGACCAAAGCCAAGGGATGGGTCCCCTCTGGGACACCGACTGACCAGTCCCTAGGTCACTTGGCTGTGCTAGAGAGTCACTAAGATATTTCTGCCAGTCTTGGAGGATTGATGACAGGAGGCCTCTCTTGGTCTAAGTAGCTCCAAATGTCAAGCACCCCTGATAACACCATGAGATTCTTGGGGCACGGGAGCATTTGACAAGGCTAGGGATCCCACAGCCCCTTCTTCTCTGAAGTATTGCCAGCTCAAGGAGCAGGATGCAGTGCCCAAAAAGGTTTATAAATAAAAGGGAAACAAAGAAGTCTTGGAAATAACTCCTACTTTCCACCCAAGTAACTTGTTAGCTACTTGGAAAAGAGAAAGAAAAATACACGGCAAGGAAAACGTAAATTAATGTTATAAAATTATCCTGCCAATACGGAGTAATGTTTGTGACATGGTCAAAATAATTCATCTTTTTTAAAAGATGGAAAAATGAACACATGAAACTATGAGAAATGTTGAAACCAAATGGAAAAAAGGATTAAATGCCAGCTCACACTCTGCCTGGTAGAGATGAAGATCTTTCAGGAGACCCTCTAGCTCCATGAGCGACCTTCAAATTGCTCACCCAGAATCCTCAAGCATCCTCGACCCAAGGGAGACAAAGCTCTCAGGCTCGCAAACCTGGTTGATCTGAGAGAAGAATGTGAAGGCCAAAAGAAGCCACTCCTAGAAGGTGGCTTGTCTCTGGCGATGACAACAGACTGCACTGGGCTTTGGGGCTTTTCTCCCCTACAGACACATCTTGTTAATCTCAGATTTTTTGCTTTTTCACGCAACAGGGAGTAGAAGCTAGACTTCGTGGAGACGTTGAGAAAAGTTTGGAAGGGGAAACTGTGGTTCACACATGTTGAGAATGCTTAATGTGCTGCAGGTGGCTAATCGTCCAATTCCACCATCATGGCGGTGATTGTGAATCATGCTTGCGATACTATCTCAGTGCACAGTCACTGGGTATCTCCGCTAAAAACTATGGATTGATGGCAGTGGGACCCCGCTGGTCAAAGTGGCTTTCAAAGGGCCTTAGTGTCATTAGCTGGCGGATCTCACTCCCTTCAAAGCCCTCCTGGTGAAGGAACTAACATCTCCACTTGCCAGACCCAATGACAGTATATGATGCTTACCCCAGGGCACCTCTTGGTAGCTCTAATCTCAGCAGAATGATCCCTCCTCTTGTCACACCCTCTTCTCTGGCTTCTCCACCTCCCTGGTTTTCCCCCTTCGTCTATGACTACTCTCCCTCTTTGCTGGCCCCTAATTCTCCACTTGACATCTAAATGAGACATTTCCACTTGACATCTGCCCAGCTCAGCCCTCCCTGCACCATCTTGCTTGGCCGTCTCATTGGTCAGTCACCTGTTGTAGGCGCTGGTTCCCCTGCCCCCGCCCAGCAGACTCTCTTCTGCCTTCACTACAGTTTGGAAGTCACTTGTACCATTTGTCAGGCTTCCATATGGGTGCTTCTCCAAGACAGTGTTTGTGTGAAAGGCAGAGTTAGGCATAGGAAACGGATAGAGACATTTGAGCTTTTTTTGATACTCATTTCTTTTTTTTTAATTTTTGTTAATATTTATTTTTGAGAGAGGGACTGAGAGAGAGGGAGACACAGAATCCAGAGCAGGATCCAAGCTCTGAGTTGTAGGCACAGAGCCCGAAGCCAGGCTCCACCTTATGAACTGCAAGACCATGACCTGAGCTGAAGTTGCCACTTAACTGACTGAACCACCCAGGCGCCCCTTGGACACTCATTTCTTATTTGGTTATTGACAGTCACCCTTTCCTGACTCTCACTCTTTGGTTGTTTGCACTGTTAGGTTTTGAAGGAAAGAAGTTTCTGAGATCAGTGTTCCCTCTGTCAATGTCAATCAGAGGTCAGAGACCCAAGGAATATGTTTTCTTTCCTTCTTTCTTTTTTCTTTTTTGAGAGAGAGAGAGGAACAGATCACGAGCAGGGAAGGGCAGAGGGAGAGAGGGAAAATCTTAAGCAGGCTCCACACTCAGCACAGAGCCCGAAGCCATCCTATGATCCTGGGATCTGACCTGAGCCGAAACCAGGAGTTGGATGCTCAGCCAAACTGAGCCACCCAGAGGCTGCCCCCCGACTTTACTATTTATTTATTTTAAGAGAAAGAACACGAGTGGGGGAGAGGAGCAGAGGAAGGGAGAGAGATAATCCTAAGCAGGCTCCATACTCAGCGCAGACACGAGCCTCGATCCCACAACCCCGAGATCATGACCTGAGCCAAAATCAAGGGTCAGACGCTTAACTGACTGAGCCACCTGGCACCTCTTATTTTGTTTTTATTTAAAAATCTCATTAGAGGAAGCATATGTTTCTGCTGTGTCTCATACACCAGCCTATCTATAATATTCTTTCCCTGCTCTTATCGCAAATTGTAATTATGTATTTATTTGAGTAGTTATTTTTTAATTTCTTCCCCAAGCGTTAGAAACTCCATGAGGTCAAGGATAGTATCTTTGCTGTGGTCTCAGTCATTAGCAAGCTGCCTGCACTTGTATAAAGTGCATAAAATATTTGTTTGTGAACGAATTAATCAACAAATCAGTCAGTCAAGCAATGGTTACCCTCTCCCACTCATAATATCATGGTAACAACTAATCATGCCTCCACACACATTATTCTGGGGTGTGTGTGTGTGTGTGTGTTACCATTAACAGACCTAGTTGAGTAATACATCCTGACACTGTGCTATTTGCTCTGCCACATGCCAAGGTGAAGGAATTCAAAGTATGAATCCTTTGTATCTTTTGGTCCCCATGCGGTGTTTAGGCTAAAATAGACAGTGGCCGGTATGTGCCGTATCACAAGCATAGACCAGGGAAATGGCAAATCAAAACCACAATGAGATAGCACCTCACACCTGTTAGAATGGCTATTATCAAACAGACAAGAGATAATGAGTGTTAGTGAGGATGTGAATAAAAGGGAACCCTTGGGCACTGTTTGAAGGAGTGTAAATTGGTGCAGCCAGTAGGGAAAATAGTATGGAATTTTCTCAAAAAATTAACAATAGAACCACCATATGATCTAGCGATGCTACTTCCAAGTATTTATCCCAAGCAAATGAAAACACTCTCTCTTCACCACCATGTGCATTGCAGCATTAGTTGCAAGAGCCAAGACATGGAAAACAACCTAAGTGTCCATCGATAGAAGGATGGATAAGGAAAATGTGGTTTGCAGCGGAATATTAGTCAGCCATAAAAAAGGAAGGAGTATTATCAGTCTTGAAACGAAAGAAATTCTGACGCAGGCTACAGCATGGATGAAGCTTAAGGACATTATGCTAAATAAAAGAAGCCAGACACAAAAGGTCAAACACTGTATGATTCCACCTATCTGAAGCACCCAGAAGAGCCAAATTCATAAAGGTGGAAAATAGAAGGGAGGTTGCCAGGGACCTGGGGAGAGGTGGGGGATGGGGAGTTATTTTTTTTTTCAGTATATGAAATTTATTGTCAAATTGGTTTCCATACAACACCCAAGTGCTCATCCCAAAAGGTGCCCTCCTCAATACCCATCTCCCACCCTCCCCTCCTTCCCACTCCCCATCAACCCTCAGTGTGTTCTCAGTTTTTAACAGTCTCTTATGCTTTGGCTCTCTCCCACTCTAACCTCTTTTTTTTTTTTTTCCTTCCCCTCCTCCATGGGTTTCTGTTAAGTTTCTCAGGATCCACATAAGAGTGAAAACATATGGTATCTGTCTTTCTCTGTATGGCTTATTTCACTTAGCATCACACTCTCCAGTTCCATCCATGTTGCTACAAAGGGCCATATTTCTAAAGAAGACATCCGGATGGCCAACAGGCACATGAAAAGATGCTCAACGTCGCTCTTTATCAGGGAAATACAAATCAAAACCACACTCAGATATCACCTCACGCCAGTCAGAGTGGCCAAAATGAACAAATCAGGAGACTACAGATGCTGGAGAGGATGCGGAGAAACGGGAACCCTCTTGCACTGTTGGTGGGAATGCAAACAGGTGCAGCCACTCTGGGAAACAGTGTGGAGGTTCCCCCAAAAATTAAAAATAGATCTACCCTATGACCCAGTAATAGCACTGCTATTTATGGCAAGGGATACAGGAGTGCTAATGCATAGGGGCACTTGTACCCCAATGTTTATAGCAGCACTCTCAACAATAGCCAAATTATGGAAAGAGCCTAAATGTCCATCAACTGATGAATGGATAAAGAAATTATGGTTTATATACACAATGGAGTACCACGTGGCAATGAGAAAGAACGAAATATGGGGAGTTATTTTTAATAAGTATAGAGTTTCAGTTTTACAAGATGAACAAGGCTCTGGAGGCGAATGGTGGGGATGGCTGTACAACAATGTGAATGTACTTAAGGCCACTGAACTGCCTACTTAAAAATAGTTACAATTGCAAATTGTGTTATATGTTACCATATTAAAAAACAAACAAACAAAAAAAACTGTAAAGTCTAGGCCAAGTGCTGTGGGAGTTCAGAGGGAAGTCTTCTGTGTCTCTCCTGCGAGGATTCTGATTCCAGTTACTATGACAACGTATTTTTTCATCCCTAGTGTAGCGTATTAAGTAAGGTCCTATGGGCAGAGGCGAGTGCTTACGAAGCTAATTAATGAAAGATTGGGTAACACTAAGGAGAAGTAAAATGCATTTTGTTTAAGCGCTTTTCACGTGAAAAGATGTTTGAAAGCTCTTCAGGAGAAGGCTTGGGGCACGGTTTCTAAACAGCAGACTTGGGGCACTGTCTCAAGTCCTGATCCTGACCTTGAATCACCCTGACTTGGACCATCATTTCCATTTCAACATGGATCCCAGGACTGTTCGCTTCTGGAGACATTCACCAGGCAGAACAGAGCTGCTCAAATATATTTGCTGCTTCCAAATAACAGAGTTTTCTTTTCCATTTTTAAAAAGCAAATTTCCTCTTACTGCCAGCTCCAATCAGTACTTAACCGCACAATGACTTCAACTATCCCAAATGTTCCAAGAGGATGGAAAACATTTCCCCTGCACACATGTACGTGGCTCTGAGGCAAATGGAAAACGCCAAGTAAGGGACGCTTTCGGGAGCTGATGGCCGGCCTTGCAGATCCTTTTCATGAAAGCCTCGTGGTGGTGGGGAGTGCTATTTCAAATGAATTCCCTGGAGCCTGAAAAATAATAAATGCCACTCTTACGTCTTCCCCCTTTTTGTGTTTCATTCTCTCCTCCAGTCTTTGACCCTGGCACCCAGATGGTGCCAGCATCTGTTGGCTTGTTCCCACCAAGATGGCTGTGCATTTACGCAGCCACAGGAATTAAAGAGTCTGGAAAAAAGGAGCTCTCCCACCAGCATGGACCACCAGCACAGCACAGCCACTCAAGATGGTCCTTGTGAGAGCAAAAATCATTATAAATGATAGTTCCATCTGAATAGGTAGTGTTCCAACAATGGTTGGAACATTTTTGGTTCCTTTTTAGTATTAAGTGCCCTTAAAAGATAATAGAAATTCTCTTTTAAGGCACCCAGTCTTTTTAAAGAGCACAAAACCCCCCACAGACTTGTAATCTGATAATTCAATTTCTTTGGACATGAAATCAGTGTGAGCATCTTTACTGAAATGGAACTCTCATTATTTTCTGCTTCCTTTTTATAATCTCTAGGATAAAATCTGAGCAATTCCTATGTATCCAAGACCCCATTTTACATGGGAAAAAGGTCTTATCAAATGAAAAGTCTCTCAAGGTTTGTACTCCTCCAGATAAACTCTGCTGACTTTTATTTGTCATTTGGGTCACCTTTCATTTGCTGTCTGGTGCAGCAGTTGTGGAAGCTCTGATGAGGAAGGTTAAGTCAGCAGGCAGAGAAGGACCACACCTCCCAAGGCTCTCCCGCTCCTTCCCCTGCTCCTAAACAGCTGGGACCCAAAGACTGATCTCAGTATTGTCAGAAACAGCCAAGCACTACCATTTGTAGTTAATTTAATGACTGTTTTATCAGCCAATTAGGTAGAGCACTCCAGGTGGGAGAGCAGACCTGGATGGAGATTTAGTGAAAACATGTTTTTAAAATAGGTGATCCCCGTTTCATTCGATGGTGGACCAGCGGACGAGGAGTTGCAGTCCCAACATTGGTTGGTTACCTCACAGTCAATAGGTACCCCACAAGTTCCCCATGATTCAAGCATCCCTGTGGCTCTCCAACCTGGCAGGATGACTGAAGATTGGAAGAAGCGATCAGAATTAATTTAGCTGAAGCCCACTGGTTTTGTGTGTGTGTGTGTGTGTGTGTGTGTGTGTGTGTTAATTTTTTCGAAATTTTATTTATTTTGAAAGAGAGTGAGTGAGAGCGGGGAAGGGGTAAGGAGAGAGAGAGGAAGAGAGGGAATCCCAACCATGCTGCCAGTGCAGAGCCTGATGCAGGGCTCTAACTCACAAACCTACCAGATCAGGACCTGAGCTGAAATCAAGAGTTGGATGCTTAACCAACTGAGCCATCCAGGAGCCCCTGAAGCCCATTGTTTTTAACAGATGCTTTTACCAGATCGTATGGCTGGTTCCACTATTCTAATAACCCAGGAAGTCCTGAAAGGAAGATACCATGGGTCCAGTGATGGAGCAGCTCCAAGCCCTGTGAGTTTCAGCTGCTCCTTGGAGATTTCTCCTTTGGACTAACCCTGCCTCCACCACCTGGGCTCCTGCTGCTGCTGGACCACCCAGGCTCATGCTTATGCTTATGCTTAGCAAAAGTGAGGCAGGCTGGTAAGAAATCCTTAAAAGATGATAATATCATAATATATATCAATATATAGTAATATACCATATAATTATATAGTATATATGTATATAAAATAAGGTCAAACAAAAGGCAATGTACAATTAGTAGGGAAATAGTTTGGCTTTACATAGAAAAATGGAATAGAGTGGGGCGTCGCAGGGGCTGGGGGGAGGGGAGACGGGGAGATAGTGGCCAAGGGGTACAAACGTCCAGTTATAAGATTAAAGTTCTCGGTGATCTAATGGAGAGCATTATAATACTGCATAATACTGTACATAGTACTGTATTACAATACACTTCCACTGTACTATAATACCTGAAAGTTGCTAAGAGTAAATCTCAAATATTTTCAGCACAAGAAAGAAACGGTAATTATGTGACAGGATGGAGCTAATGCTATGGCGGCAATCATTTTGCAATATAGAAATGTATCGACTTACACAATGTTATATGTCAACTATATCCCAGTTAATCTGGAAATCATTTTTTAAATTTTAGTTTTAAAAAAATTAAAAATAGTTCAGCTTTGAAGGTAGAAAGTTCTGGTTCTACTAGAGTTTGCTTTATTTCAGGTCCTTTCCAAATACCACATAGAATTCCCCAGTATGAAGACCCACAGAGGGAACCCTCTTTCTGATACTATAGCTTTTCCTCCTGTTTCCTAGTTTTTGACATAGTGAGTAACCTCCTTCCCACCCACTTGTGCACAGGGACTGGTATTCCCAGGGCAGAGCCAACAGTTTTAAAACACTTTTTTTTAAGGTTGTAAATCTCTGATTTGGAAGACAGTATAGATATAATAGTTTAAAATGAGATATGTAGAAAAAAAACAATAAAATAAGGGCATGTGAGCTCAAACTCTCTGTATGTAACAAATACACTTTCTGGGAAAAAAATTTCCAAAGAGAAGTTTTACTTCAGGTTCTAGCACAGGAACACAAGTACTCCTCACTCTAAACAAGTTCCTTGTAAGATACAAAAGAGAGAGAATCCAAGCACACAATGTGTCCGTATTCACCATAAAGTATCCTCTCTGGGACGTGCGCATGTTTGCAGGAAACAAGCACAGCTTTCTGCAAAGGTAATTTCTACTTTCACCAGAGAAGTAGGTGAAAGTGGTTCTGCTTCTGCAGCGGTTCCTAGTGCATGCAAACACCAGCTTCAGGATGTCCCATGTCACATATTTCCTCCATATGAATTATAAGTGTGGTCCCCCCTTTGCTGAAGGCAAGTGACACCATGATGAAGGGCATGCAGGTGAACTGGTAATTGGGTCCCAAATAGTTACAAATCCATGAGAACCACTTGTAGAAGTGTATCCTAGATATTGTGAAAGAAAATCGCACTGACTGGATAAATCTGCTTGGTATTACATTCTTTTAGTCTGTGATATTTGCATATATACCTCTTCTGTAGCTCAGGACTTAAATATTCACAAGCCATCTGACATCTGACAGAGTTTAACACATAACCTTGCTTAAATATTGGACCCTCTGCAAGGTCATATGCAATGGGTCCAATATTTAAGACTGAACTCGTTTTTCTCTGCACATCACCCATGTTCCTTAACTTCTGCTCCCACAGTCCACATATTGACAGTGTAGATGCCTTTTCAGGCTGAGATGAGGGGTCTACATCACAAGGACTTCTGGGATCCTTCCATTTAACTAGCTGATTCCAATTTCCAGTAACTGTCACATTCCCTCCTGGACAGAATTCAAAACATCTCAGTTTCACTCCATATCCTTCAAATAAGAATGGGGATCCAAAGCAACCCAAGTGTCCGTGGATGATGGATCGATAAACAAAATGCGATGTCCACATACAATGGAATATTCCCCATCCTTAAAAAGGAAGGAAAATCTTGTCATATACTGCAACATGATGAAACTTGAGGACATTATGCTTAGTGAACTAAGCCAGCCACAAAAGGACAAATACTATATGATTCCACTTACATGTGGTGCCCAGAGTGGTCAACTTCATGGAGACCGAAAGGAGAAGTGTGCTTGCCAGGGGCCAGGGTGTGGGGAGGGAGAATGGGGAGTTACTGTTTAATGGGACAGCATTTCAGGTGGTGTCAGAACATGTTATGCATAAGCTTAATACCACAGAACTGTACACGTAAAAATGGTAAAAATGTTTAATTTAATGTTATGCATATCTTACCACAATAGAAACATTTATCAAAAATGCAAAGAATACGGGGAAACCTGGGTGGCTCAGTCGTTGAAGCGTCCGACTTCAGCTCAGGTCATGATCTCATGGTCTGTGGGTTCGAGCCCCGCGTCAGGCTCTTGCTGACAGCTCAGAGCCTGGAGACTGTTTCGGAGCCTGTGTCTTCCTCTCTCTCTGATCCTCCCCCGTTCATGCTCCGTCTCTCTCTATCTCAAAAATAAATAAATGTTAAAAAAAATTTTTTTTTAAATACAAAGAATATGGATCCAAATAGTTGCTTTGGGAGGAAACCCCAGGAAGAACCATGAAGGAAGAAAAAATTCAATATGGGGTATATCAATGCGTTTCCACTGTGGGCGACTGGGTTCAATTTCTCTGAGCAGAGCACATCTCAGATGGGACCCCTGAGAGTGAGGGGGCTGGGGTCTTTACCCACCACCTGCAGTCCCATGCTTTCTGGGAGTTTTAAACTCTCTGACCCTTCTAGCTCGCGTGTACCAGGCAAAGCAGTCACCAGAGGCCAGCAGACGCAAAGACAGGTGCACAGGCCATGGACGGGTACAAGAACTGTCCGCAGACAACCCCAGGGATAGGCCAGGGAGATGTAGGTCAGCCACCAACGGTGTCTGCTACAGGCACACCACGTTCCAATAGCCCAAAATTCATGTTCCAGGACAAGCAGGTCTGTTGTTTCCTCACACAAGGGCAGCATAATGCTTTGGTGACGATTCTTTAAAAATGCCTCTATTTGCCACTTCATTCGCAGTTAACAAACGACATAGTTATGTTTGGAAAAGGTTTCCTTGTCATCCCCTAATTTCAAACTGCACCCTCTGAAAACATTTCCTTTTATAGATAAACATTTCCAAGCCGAGAATATTCAGTCTGAGGGTATTCCAAGTAATGTTGGAAGGATGGAGGAATACTCCTCTAAGCCAAACAAATTTGTTTCACTCTTATTAAGTTTGGTGATGTTTCAATTTGAAGGCTTCAGACAGAAAATGCCAGGAACTCCTTAGGAGAAAGAAGTGTGCATTTTTTTTTTATTGTGGGTAAATATACATAAAATTAAGCACTTTAACCATTTTTACGGGCAGTCCAATGGCATGAAGTACATTCACACTGTTACACAACCATCACTGCCACCAGGACTTTCTCATCTGCCCAAACTGACACTCTGCATCCATTCAACGCTGACTCTCCATCCCCCACCCCATCCCCGCCCCCAGCCCCGGCAACTGCCCTTCTACCTTCTGTCTCTGTGAATTTGACTCCTTGGGGACCTCATGTAAGTGGAGTCGTGCAGTGTTCGTCCTTTTGTGGCTGGCTTATTTCGCTGAACAAAATGTCCTCAAGTTTCATGCATGTTGTAACATGTGTCAGAACCTCCTTCCTTTTTAAAGCTGAATAATTTTGCGTTGTACGTAAGGCCACATTTTCTGTATCCATTTATCTGTCAGCGGGAGCTTGGGTTGCTTTCACGTTCTGGCTGTTGTGCTTTTTTAAAAAAGAAACGAAATTTTGTTTGGATCAACTGATAAGATAAATACCTCACATAGACGTACTATTCTGTGCTTTCTTGCTCTCATCAATAAAATAAGAATGAGAATAGGGGAGCCTGGGTGGCTCAGTCAGTTAAGGGTCTCTTCATTTTTGCTCAGGTAGATCTCACCACTGTGGGATTGAGCCCCGCGTGGGGATCTGCACCGAGTGGGGAATCTGCTTGGGATTCTCTCTACCCCTCCCCCCCTCTCTTTCTCAAAATAAATAAACACTAAAAAAAAAAAAGAATGGAGGGCCCCTGGGTGGCTCAGTCGGTAAGCATCTGACTTCAGCTCAGGTCACACACTCACTTTCACGAGTTCAAGCCCTGCATCAGGCTCTGTGCTGACAGCTCAAAGTCTGGAGCCTGCTCTGAATTCTGGGTCTCCCTCTCTCTTTCTGCCCCTCCCCTGCTCGCATTCTGTCTGTCTCTCTCTCTCAAAAATAAGTAAAGATTTAAAAAAAATTTAAAAAAAAGAATGAGAATAAGAGTGCCTTCCTCCTAGAGATTAGGACTGAAGAGGACTGGCTGAGTTAATACATGTAAAGCACTGGAACACAACCAGGCACATAGTAATCACTTAGTAAATGGTAACTATTATTACCATTATGACTGTGATTGAGAATCTACTTTAAATGTATTTGTTCTTTTCCCGGTCTACTAGTCTCATGGGACCTTGAGAGTCCAATGTACACTTTCTCTTTGTCATCACAAATCCGTTCTTGAGGCTGGGGTGTGTCATGGTTACATATCAATATAATGACTAGCCATTTATAATGGTGTCTTGAAGAACATCAAATGACAAAGAAATGTGTTCCTAATATGAATAGGAAGCTTAGTGGTGGATTAAAAGTTATACAAACAGCATAAGGTCATTCAAAAATACATTAAGCCTATACAAAGATGTTTTATAAAAGTATGTCCATTTTTGGGGCGCCTGGGTGGCTCAGTCAGTTAAGCGTCCGACTTCAGGTCAGGTCATGATCTCACAGTTGGTGGGTTTGAGCCCCATGTCAGGCTCTATACTGACAGCTCAGAGCCTGGAGCCTGCTTTGGTTTCTGTGTCTCCCTCTGTCTCTTCCCCGCTCCCACTAGTTCTCTCTCTCTCAAAACTAAACATTAAAAAGTTTTTTTTAATAACAATAAAAATAAATAAATAAATAAATAAAAGTATGTCCATTTTTTCTTTCAAACACCAGAAGAACAGTGGTCCTTGCTTTCTCACCTGGGCTAATGCAATCCTCTCCTGATTTTCTCTGACCCCTCTCTGCCCTCCATTCATTCTCCATTCAGAGACCAGAATGTTTCAAATATCTAAATCCAATCCCAACTCAGGGCCATAGCCTGTAAGGTCACGGGCTGCCTTTCAAGGTCTGGCCCCTCAGGACTTCTCAGCCTTCACCACTGCCTCCTTTTCTCCTCGCTCAGCGAACTCCTGCCGCATCAGCCTGGTCCCTGCCTTGGGGGGGTCTCTGCCTGGAATGCATCATCCGCACCTCATCTGCCCATAGCTAGCAGCCCCTTGTCAGTCAGGCCATGGCTCAAATGTCCCCTCCTGGGGAAGGCCTTCCTCACTTCCCGACCACAGCCGTCACCCAGTCCATCACTATCACGGCACACCGATTGTCTGCACAGGATTGTGCATCCCTGAAAGTTTTCTTCTTTGTCCAGTCTGTGGACTGTGAGTTCCATGACGGCAGGGACCTTCTCCGGTTCACTGCGGTGTCCCCGGAATGGTGTGTGGAACAAGGCACAGACACAGTGGGTGCTCGCTGTGTGTGCTGGAGGAGGGAGAGGGGGAGCGACAAAGACCACACCACACACAGCAGTAGAATCTCTGAGACACAGAGTTAGGCTACACATGATTTCGGGGGGCCTTGCTTGTATTTCTCACCTTTCCTACAATGTGTGGAAAAGGTGTTTGTGTAACGTAAAACTCTTTTTGTATCAGGCAATCAGAAGGAGGTAGTTTGCACGAATAACGGCTTCTGTGGCGTAATGAAACCAGCGCAAGAATAAAATTTGGAGGAAATCATGCAAAGAGGGCTCACCCACATGTTTGGTTCCCTTGCTTGGTATCTGTGTCTCCTCTCACATCCTCAGCCTGCTTGAGGCACAAACGGGGACTTCTCCCTCATTCCAGGGCTCGGAACATCAGCAGGTGCCATGTCAACAGTTACTCGTTCTTGGAGAAATCTGAACCGAGCATCATCAAGGAGCAAGACACAGAGCCAGGCACTGACTCTGTCTGGGGGGACGACATCCCTGCCGTCATTTGACAAGGAGGTATTGAGCGTGAGGATGAAGACTCGTTCGGGGCATTTTGATTTCTGGCGAGTATAATACAAAGCAACACCGCCAGGAAATGGCTCTGGCCAAAAAGGTCGGGAGTCATTTGAGAAGACCCTTATGGGATGAGTTAAATTTCAATACTGGAGATGCTCCCTGATAGACAATTTTATCTAGCCAGATTCAGAGGGAGATCGGAGAATCATTTTCCTCTGGTCATACTCAGCACATTCTGAATACAGAGAATGGTGGGTATGAAGGTGTTTTAGGGAAAGGACTAGAGGCAGAAGGAGAGAAGTGACACATTCAGTCATCAGAGGAAGAACAGAAGTGTCTGTTCCCTCATCATGATGGCCCTGGCACCTTATCAGGAATCCAACCTGAACTCCCATCTGTAAGATTTTAATAAATCTGCCACAGCAGTGTATATGAGTGTGCATATGTGTGTATACATTCACACACACACACACACACACACACACACACACACATTGACATGGTGCCCTTGTACTAGGTAGGAAGATGAACTCGGAAAGTAAGGGTGAAACATTTAATATTTAATACACACATTAATCTTGAGTAATTAATACACACATTAAGTGTATTGAGTCATAATACACACATTGATCTTGAGTAATGTGTGTATTAAATATTAAACGACACCAAGCAATTACAGAGGTGGAACCTATTCTGATCTTTAGGAAGAGTCTCAGTAACTCAGTAACTGTAAGACGTAAAGGCAGAGGAAAAACCACAGCCCTGAGCCAGGAGGCAACTTTCAGTGTAAGTGAGGCTGCCTCAAGAACTGCATAATAACTCCAGGAAAGCAGGAAGAAGATGGCTTGTAAACAGAAAAAGTTAAAGTTATCAAAGTTACCACCACCTCTTGCATTTTTAAATTTGCGTGAAGAGTCTCTTTGGCTCGTGTTGTAGGATTGGCAATTCCAGAATTCACGGTGAGAAGATGTGGGGGTGCGTGAGTGTGGAGGTAACGGGAGTGGGAGTGTGGACATAATAGAGGTGGGTGTGGGGGAAGTGAATGTGGAGATAACAGGGGTGAGTGTGAAGATAATAAGGGCGGTGTAAGACACAGACCAGACTTCCTCTCTTGTGCCTCACTTCTATGGCCAGCACCATGACTCCATCCCCCAAGAGACAAAGAATCTTTGGGATTATTGCCTCAAGAGAGAAAATCAATGCCTTTTTCATTAATCTCCCTCGCTCTTCTTTATCAAAGCAGTCCTTCTGGATGAACCTAAGTGCCTTGCTACCAGGACAAGATTGACCTGGGTAACAACTATGTGCAAATAGATAAATACGTGTACAGAAAATCAACCCTGATAAGCTGTGTTAGGCATGACAGTGTCTGCTTTTAGTTCTGGATTTTCGTGCAGCCATCTGAGATCAGCACATGACAGTATTTTCCTAGCACGGGTCAGATACTCACTCAGGAACAAGATAAAGCTGGGATGAGGACCCAAGCACTCAGAGGCCCGCTGGGAGCGAGCGTGCACAGGACAGAGGGTGGAAAGCCCCTGCCCCGCCCACGGGCAGTATCATCTCTGAGAATAGAGAGGCCTTGGAAGAGCATCCACGTCTGAATGGAATTCAAACCACTGGCTGAAGGTGTTGTGAGGGGAAAGACATGCCTGTACCCTTTGCCCACGGCAAGAAAGGAAAGGGGTCCTGGCCACAGACTGACCTGTAGCTTTAGCTTTAGGAATGTGGATTTCACACACCTCAGAGGAGCGAATGTTACTGCAACATGGAACTGAGAGAGTTTTTAAATGACTACAAATCAAGACACAAGGGAAGTTCTAAAAGTGAAATTGTCATAGCCCCTGCTGCTGGGGTGTGGCTCTTGTGAAGGCTCCATGGGAAATTCTCTGTCCCCTTCTGCCCCTTTCACTCCTCCTGGGGACACGCCGGGCGGATGGGTGAGCTTAGGAGGAGGAGCTGGGGATTCCCCGCCTGCACAAGGCAGGTGCCTGCTCCACAGGAACAGGGCCTGACGGAGGGGCGTGCATTTGCCCAGCTGTGCGGACAGCTGGGGGTGGGATGCCATCGGGGTCCCCCATACTTCAGCTGTGTTTTCTTAGAGTATCAGCATTAATAAAGCCAACATTACTGTTCCATCTGGCCCCTCTGTCCATCCTGTTCTGAATTTGGGTGGAGAGCAGCGGGATCCTAAATTATACCAATTATGAAACAATGGATGGCCAGTGTTTCTGTGGAAACAGAAAGCAAGTTAGTGGATGCCAGGGGTCGGGGGCAGGGAGAAAGGAATGCGGAGTACTACAGGGACTGAATAGTGTTCCCCCAAAATTCGTAGATGGAAGCTAACTCCCGGTGTGACTATATTTGAAGATTAGGACTGGGATGGGGGTAAATAAGATTAAATGGGGCCATGAGAGCGGGGCCCTGATACAATAGGATTAGGGCCCTCCTATGAAGAGATACCAGGAAGCTTGCTCTCTTTCTCTCTGAGCGTGCACAAACAGGTCACATGAGCACACAGGCAGTGCCTACAAGCCCAGAGAAGAAACCTCAGAATGAAATCTACTTTGCCAGCACCTTGATCTTGGGACTTCTCAGTCTCCAGAACTGTGAGAAATAAATTTCTATTTTTTTTTAATTTTTTTAATGTTTTTTATTTATTTTGAGACAGAGAGAGAGCATGAGCAGGGAAGAGGCAGAGAGAGGGAGACACAGAATCCCAAGCAGGCTCCAGGCTCTGAGCTGTCAGCACAGAGTCCAATTGGGGGCTTGAACCCACGGACCGTGAGATCATGACCTGAGCCAAAGTCGGACGCTCAACCAACTGAGCCACCCAGGCGCCCCCATAAATTTCTATTTTTAAGCCACTCGGTCTGTGGTATTTTGTTAGGACAGCCCAAGCTGTGAGTGACCACCAATGGGTACAGGGGTTTCTTTTCAGGGTAATAAAAATGTTCAAAAACTGATTGTGGTGACGGATGCACAGCTCTGTGAATATACCAAAAACCATCAAACTGTGCATTCTAAATGGGAGAATTATATATGGTATGTAAATTGTAGCAATAAAGCTGTTTTTTTAAGCAGTGATAACATTAAAAAAATTTTTAATGTTTGTTTATATTTGAGAGAGAGAGAGAGACAGCATGAGCGGGGGAGGGACAGAGAGAGGTGGAGACAGAATCTGAAGCAGGTTCAGGCTCTGAGCTATCAGCACAGAGCCCGACATGAGGCTCGAACCCACAAGCTGTGAGATCATGACTTGAGCTGAAGTTGGATGTTTAATGAACTGAGCCGCCCAAGAGCAGTGATAACATTTTATATACAGATTTCTTCTAGAACTTACAAATAGTGAAACAGAGTTAAAGTCCACACATGGCAGATTCCACCTGTAAAATGTCAAGTGATGGGAGTCGGCACACCAGATAGTAGGCTTGGGGATGCAAGTGACAATGACTTAAACACAATGACACTGCATCTCGATTACTGAGAAGTCCAGATGCAGGGCTCTTCCAGGATTGGTTCGTTCTGAGTCTCAACACTGTCACCAAGAACCAAAGCTCTCACCACACTGCAGCCTTCAGTATGTGGGTTCATCTTCTTATGTCCCAAGCATCATGCTTCACACAGCCATGTGCTGAGGTACAAAAGTGAATGCTTTTTCTAACATATCACTTTTTAAGAACAAGAAAAGCCTTCTCCAGGAGGCCCCCAGGAAACGGCCTCTTATGTGACACTGGCCAGAACAGAGTCACATGACCACTCCTAAATCAATGGGGGAAGGTGTTAGGTCACATGACTAGCTTAGACCAAGGAGCCGGGGAGTCCCTTTCCTGAGCACATGGGCTCTGTAAGCAGGAAAGCAAGGGTGAGGAATGGACTTAGGGATGCAACCAGTGATGTCTGCTAGTGAGCTGAATGATCCCTAAGGGTCTTTGCAGCTCAAATATCTGGTCACTATGTGAAACACCAACATGTAACCCCAGCTAAATAGTGCCCCTTGTTTCTAACATGCACATGTCATAACATTTGCCTCTTTGTTCTTTTACATCAGCTCAGATCTTCCACCAAGAATCTCACGATTCATTCAAGAGCCCAACCCAGGACAGGTATTCAGAGCAATGCTAAAGAAGTACGTACCCAAAGCCACTACATTAGTTAGGATAACCTAGGGTGTGCTATGGTAACAAATTAATCCTGAACTATTAGTAGCTTCACATAACAAGGATTTATTTCTTCCTCATTTGCACATCCCACGTGCTGTAGTCACTCAGCAATCCGGGCTGCCAGACGATCTGCGTCTCATGATGCCACCATAGTAACATTGCTTCAGAGTCTGACCTGACATGGAGCATTCACACCTGCTCATTAAGTGCCTTCTGGTTCAAAGAGACACTTGTTCCTTCTGCTCATAACCCATTGGCCAAAACTACTCATATGGTCCTAACATAACCGTTAAACATCTGGGAAATCTTCTCACGTGCCCAGGAAGTAGAGAAAAATCGAGTTTGATGAACACATCTAGTCTCTATCACAGACACTTTCCTTCTCAAATCATCAGAACCTGGACTCTTTCTCCAAACACTTCTATCTTCTAGTTCTACACTGACATCTACCATCTGAATTATCAATTAATAATTTTGCATTTATACCTGAGGACTTATGCATTATTTTTTTAAGCCAAAAAAAATGTTTTTAAAGCACTCCCTCAGTTTTATTTGTTTATTCCTTTCTAAGTCATGAACATACTATGTAAGAAGATGACAAAAATAAATGAACATAAACTAAAGGCTGGGTATCCATGAACAGAGTCTAGGACTGTAATCAAATAATTTTATATTAAATATATAAATTATCATATGCAGTTACAAATACAGTCATTATTTGGCTCTACTGAAATAAACCACAAAGGTGGAAAGTCCACATAAAATATTATAATTCATGTTAATTCTAAGCAAACTGACACCAACTCTCCAACACCAAGTGGGTGTCTTGCAACACAATTTTGATACTAACTACCTGCAGTTAATATCACACTAACACAGGCTTAAAAAGGCTCCATCCTCCACAAGACTGCCCTCACTTCAGATGCCAGCCACAAGGTGGGTTCCCAGGCCACATGCATTTCTGATTACAGTTTAGCATATAGGGTGCAACTCAAAAACAGCCAAATGAAGGGACGCATAGGGCAAGGTCTGGGGGCAGGAAGATAGGGAAGACAGGACAGGGCACAGAACTTCCATGCCTTCTCCTCATGGAATGTAGCCACGCCACTTTCCCAGGACACCAACATGTTCGCCAACTGGGAAGCTCTACTGAATCTCAATGTCCAGAGTTTTTTATAGGGGGCTTCATTATTATACGTGATTGATTAAATCATTAGCCACATGACTGAGCTCAATCTTCAGTTCCCTTCCCGTCCAGTGGAGGACAGGCTGGCCCAAAGTTCCAACTCTTAAGTGGTGGGTTTTTCTGGTGACCAGATCCTGTCCTGAAGCTACCTTGGGACCCACCAGGAACTGTCTCCTTAGCATAACAAAGACACTCCTGTCACTCTGGAAGTTCCCAGGGGTTTGAAGCTCTATGCCACGAAGTGGGGACAAAAACCAGATGTATTCTTTATTATACCTTGCAAACAAATCATGTTTTCGGTATTTCTTTTCATGCTCTGTTAATCCTACAGTATTTCTGATCAGTGATGATAATGGCCGTTTTCCTAATAGGATAACAGACCTAAACTAATATCATCAGGAAGGATCTTAGAGATTCCCCTTTTAACAGATAAGGAAAGTAAGACTCATAGAAGTCATACTGCTTGCCTAAAGCAAAGCTAGTTGGTAAAAGAATTGCAATTAAATCCTAATCTTCTGTTTGGCCTTCATACTTTATAGAAAACCACAGTATCTCTCTCTCTTTCTCTCTCTCTTTTTTTAATGTTTATTTTTGAGAGAGAGAGTGTGAGCAGGGGAGGGGCAGAGAGAGAGGGAGACACAGAATCCAAAGCAGGCTGCAGGCTCTGAGCTGTCAGCACAGAGCCAGACACGGGGCTTGAACCCACGAACTGTGAAATCATGACCTGAGCCAAAAGTCGGATGCTTAACTGATTGAGCCACTCAGGTGCCCCCCAAAACTACAGTGTCTCTTAATGCCATGTGGCTAATACATATTTTTGGAGAGGCCCAACGCCTCCAATCCAGAGTTCCCTACGAACCTACCCCACAGCCAAAGGTAAATTGCTCTTGGTCACAGCTGGTACCAGCCCTAACTGGCTTCTACTTCCTGATGCTCCAGCAGCCAAGTCTGTCCCCTACTTCTATCCTGGTCCTTTCACAGAAGCAGAGAGATGACAGAAGAAACCAGTTCCCCCTACACACCTCAGAATGACCAGAGCAGGCTTAGAGCCAGCCTAAGCAAGGGTAGTATGATTACTATGCTATCAGAACCCACTCCAATACCATCATCTGCATTCTGAAACCTAAGACCTTTAAGGTAAGCAAATCCTTTCATTTTATGATGAGGGATATGTTCCAAAATTTCAAAACCCAGCAGAGAGAATACACTTATGCAAACTCTCTCTAGAGTGTGATTGACTGCTATCTGATTATGAGTTTTGCTTTGCATTTCATTTTAAAGCCAGAGAGCATTAACAACCACAAAGACACTGACTATATTAAGTGCATCCTGAAATTATACCCTAAGCTGAGCACAGCAACACTGAATGTGCTTGTATTTCATTTCTAATCCCTTGCCACTGCTTATGATGGAGATGTTGATGGGGGTGAAGTACGCTATGGGAGTAGAAGCAGGAAATGTATATCAACTACAAATTGACTAGTAAAATCTTGAACTGTCTAATAATGAAAAAGCATTGCCCAATTGCCCCATAATCAAGAATCATTGCCCAATTGCTTAATAATCAAGAATAATCAAGAATCCTCATGAATTGTTGCCTTCTTCCCTGGAAGGCCAATGAATAGAGAAAGATATGAGCTTCTAACATGAAAGTAAAACTCAAAATTATTAAAGAAAACTTTTTAAATGTTTATTTATTTTTGAGAGACAGAGCACAAGTGGGAGAGGGGCAGAGAGAGAGGGAGACACAAAATCCAAAGCAGCTCCAGGCTCTGAGCTGTCAGCACAAGAGCCCGATGTAGGGCTCAAACTCACAGACTGTGAGATCATGACCTGAGCCAAAATCAGAGGCTTAATCAACTGAGCCACCCAGGCACACCAAAATTCAAAATTATTTAAAAATTCACTCATCTAAACATATGTTTGTTAAAAGCATAAACATACCATGTTTATTCATCTGGGTCCTTTATGAAGAGAAATCTTCTCTACTTGTTATACATCCCTTCCCCTCTAAGGAATAATTGAAACAAGCTGTTTTTTTCTAGATAATTCTTTCTCCCTCTTCCCCCAACCTCTAATCAAACAATTTCCTCAAAGATCATAATTTTTTTAAGATTTTATTTATTTTTTCAAATTATTTTTAAACGTTTACTCATTTTTGAGAGACAGAGACAGAGCACAAGCAGGGAAGAGCAGAGAGAATGGGAGACACAGAATCTGAAACAGGCTCCACACTCTGAGCTATCAGCACAGAGCCCAACGCGGGGCTCAAACTCACAAACTGCGAGATCATGACCTGAGCCGAAGTCGGACGCTTAACCAACTGAGTGACCCAGGCACCCCTAAAGATTTTATTTTTTTAAGTAATCTCCACAGGCTATGTGGGGCTCAAACTCACAACCCTGAGATCAAGGGTTGCACGTTCCACTACCTGAGCCAGACAGGTGCCCCTCAAAGATCACAATTTTTAAGACCCCTGAAGAAGGATGAACTGTATTAAAACATGATCCCTTTAAGCCAATGGATTGATGAATCAGGCAGTGGTTCTCCAAGGCTGGCCAGTGAACAACTATCAGCCCTTTTCATCAAAATTGCCTGGGAAGCTGTGTGACAATGAGATTCTGAGAGCTTATTATATTAATGTGTAAATGTGCTATGCTCCTGCTGTAGGCACTTAGTTTGATCTCTAATATATCAAAGCTGTTATTAAAAAACAGTTGTCCTTCAAGTTATGCATAGTTCATTTCATCAAAAGTAACTTGTTTTTTAAAACTTCTGCATTTTTTTCTCAAAACAGTAAAGTCGTGTATCACTTGATCATTATTAAATGGAAAGACCATAAAAAGAAACATTTATTAATTATCTGTAATATGGCTAAACTCTGCACCAAGAGGAAAATTCATAACTTTTGATGGTGTTAGTCTTTAATTCCCAAACGAATGCCTTGATTCATTGCCAAATAAATATTAAAGAATGTTAGTAAATCAAAAGAGTGATTATTTTAAAATGCTAATACTGGGAGTGGAAATAAAAGAGCAAAGACAAGTGTAATTTATCTCCCTTTTTATGTGCTATAACATTCTCTAATTTGGACAAATAGCTCTTTATATTCAATAAAACCACTAGGCTATGAGTCATAAGAACAGAGCAGCTACATAATTTGCAGGGCCATGGGAAAAATAAAAATGCAGAGCCCTTGCTCAAAAAGCAGGCAAACCAAAAAGATTTTTCCTGTCTTTCATGATCTCTTTCTTGACCCGTCATAATGGGTTTTATTTGTTTTCAGTCATGAGGATGGTCACTGGTCAACTGTTGACTCCCATAGGAACACTGGGGTGAAGGCGCCCAAGCTCTCATGGGGCCAAGGTTGGGGAATGAGGGGCTGTCTCAGTGAGGTGGGAGGTGAGAGTGAACCAGGGCTCTAAGCCCCAGTGTCCCATAGGACTACTCTAACAAGACACAAATTCAATGATAAAAGCTATTAGGAATTTCAGAACGACAATGGCAGAGGATTGAACCCCAAGCACAGATTCTCTTCCTGAGAACGGGGCTCAATGTAACATCTACGAGGTTAGCCCCACAAAAGCGTTGGGGTTATAGGGATATGCTATATGGACATCCAGAAAGGACACCCAGAAAATTGTCAGAATAAAAGCTGGAAGATGCTGTTACTTATTTTAAAACACACACACACACACACACACACACACACACACACACAATTAGTCATTCTTTTATAAACAAAACCCAAACTTTTTGATCAGGGGTGGGCAAACTTTGTCCAAAAAGGGGCAGATGATAAGTATTTTAGGCTTTGGAGGGCATACTATCTTGGTTGCAAGTACTCAACTCTGCTTTTACAGCTCCCATATGGCCATAGACAATATATAAACAGGTACAATGGTGTTCCAAGAAATAGTCATTATGGACACTGAAATTTGAATTTTATAGGATTTTCATGTCATGAAATATTATTTTTCTTTTGACTTTTCCCCCAACCATTTAAAAATGTAAAAACCATTATTAGCTCACAAACAGCAGGTGTCTAGTTGGATTTGGACTGTGGGGAGTGGCTTGCCAACCCCTGCCTTGCAACAAAGTAGATTCAGTATGGATGATTAAAGAAGCCTATACTAAATCCCTCAAATCTATAAGGGTGCCATTTCGATAGTGTGATCAAGAGAAGTAATATTTATGAGTATTCAGAAGAGAGTGAGACTTCAAGTTAGGAAACTTGGATTGTAGGCCTGGTCCTGTTCCACACCAGCTGGATGCTAGGGACTGAATAATGTCCTCCAAAATCTAAATGTTGATGCCCTGACCCTCAATGTGACTACATTTGGAGTTAGGGCCTGTGAGGGGGTAATTACGGTTCAATGAGGTCATAAGAGTGGGGCCCTGATCTGATAGGATTCGTACACTTGTAGGAAGAGACACCAGAGTTCACTCTGACTTGTGAGGCCACAGTGAGAAGGCGGCTGTCAACAAGCCAGGAAGAGGGCTCCCACCAGGAACCACATAGCCAAACCTTGATCTTGGACTCCCTGGCCTCCAGAACTGTGCAAACATAAATTTCTGTCATTGAAGTCTATGTGTCGGCATTAGGAGAGACTAATATGTGAGGCAACCTCAGTTTCCTCACCTATAAAATGAGGGGGGAGAAATGATGAGATAAGCTCCAAAGGCTTTTCTAGCCTTAAACATTCTAAGATGTGAAAAAGTCTTTTAAAAAGTCTTTTAAGGGACGCCTGGGTGGCTCGGTCGGTTGGGCGTCTGACCTCGGCTCAGGTCATGATCTCGCGGTCTGTGAGTTCGAGCCCCGTGTCAGGCTTGGTGCTGACAGCTCAGAGCCTGGAGCCTGCTGCGGATTCTGTGTCTCCCTCTCTGTCTGTCTCTCCCCTGCTCACACTCTCTCTCTCTCAAAAATAAATAAAGATTAAAAAAAATTTAAGTCTTTAAAAAAAATTTTTTTTTTTTAAGTACTCATTTCATCCATCCTTTCCAAGAAAAATACCTGAGGGTTAAGCCCAGGGCAAGGTTCTATGTTTCCACCTGCAAAAAGCAAACCCAAGACCTCTTCTTGTTCATCAGAAAGTTTTCCCTCCTTAAACTGTATTCATTTGGTACACATTGTATGTGAAGGGGGTAGGGAGGTGTGTGAACCACAGCTTTAGTAGGCAGTGCTTTTGAAAGATGGAGTTTATCTAAGAATTTGCATTCAGTCCCTTCAGAGTCAGTGAACTTTAATTAAACAACACCAACAAAAGCACACAAGCAGTGTGGCTGACACCATAAAATTCTGCTTCTCTTTTTCCTTTCTGTCGGCAAACCTCTAACATAGAGTCAAGAAAAATCATCATAATCTATAGATGCCCTCCTACCAATCTTTAATTAGCCACTTTTGTTCTCTGTGCTTTCTCAATCCAGTTAGTTGATAAGTTTAACTGACATCAGAAGTATCTGGGAAATTTGCTTAAAATATAGATTCCAAGGTCCTATCCCAGACTTTATGTAAATTGTGATCTTCAGAGATGGAGCCCCCAAATCTGTATTTTTTATTAGCCCCCATTATGATCTTGATACAGCCAGCCCAGTTCAGGTCCCCCGGCCAACGTTTGGAAAGTGGCACCAAATCACACAGGTCCAGTGTTCAGTGACCAGGACCCTAAGGCCACACTGGCTTTCTTGTACACTGAAATCCTGGGTCACAAAAACATAATGACCAAAGGTCGTTCACCCAGTATTTACTAATGACCCACAGTAGGATCAGAACTATGATAGCCAGGCACTTCCAGCCCCTTGTAGGGAATTCTGGTTCTACCCAGAGATCTCAGACATGATGAGACATAGGCAGAATTGTGGCTCTTCACCTTGATTCTCTCATCAATGAAGTAGAGATTATAAATAGATGTGTACCCCTTTCCTGCATGCATTCCCCGAGGGGCAAGGCCTGCCACCCCACCACCTTGCAGGTGATGGCCCTGCTCTGAAGAGGTTGTTGCCAGGGGTCGAGGAAAAAGGCTGTGTGGTGGGCAGGTCACAGAGGGCAGTGGCAGATGAGCACAGCCAGTCAGTGGATTGAGGTCCCAGAGGAAAATGAGTTAACTCTCACAGGCCCTGTGGGGAAATGAAAGCCAGATGCAGAATTGTCTCAATAGTCCTGAGCAACAGATGGATGTCCCTGCATCACACAGCCCCCAGCTGTGCAGTGGACATGCTCAGCACCTCCCCGGGAACCCGCAGAGGCAGCCAGGCAGGGGAGACAGATATATTCACGCATGCACCAACGTTTGACTTTGTTCAGACCAACGGGAGAGAAGTGACTTTTGGGTGCGATAAATGGTGGCAGGGGCATCACATGACCAGCCCCATCGCCCACTACCTGACATCATGCTGCTGGCCCAACGAAGGAGCAGACGATAGGCCACAGGGCAGGGGCTCCACAACGACCTTAGCACTAACCAGCCTCCTTTCTTTGAGGTTTCTCAAGATCTCCATCCACAATCATAAGGGACAGCAGCTACACCTGAAGTCTGTCACTGGCTGTACCTTACCTGCAATAGTGTCCCCGCTTCAGACACCAGGAAGACCTCACGGTCTATGGGGAAAGGTCAGACCAGGTCAAGGTCAGGTCTCACCTGAGACCACAGGGGAGGTGCATCAGGGCCAGGCCAGCCCAGCTGAGGACACAGTAGGCACGCCTGTTGGGGCAGAGTAAGCCGAGCTCAGCTGTAAGTCTGCAGGTGCAGGAGGATGGGAATGCGGCCAACAGCTGATATTGCGAAGCCCCTGAGCCCTGTTGGGCCCACCAGGAAAATGTATCGCATTTGAAAGGGCTCAGGGCCTAGAGTCACCCCTGGGGGACATGCCACACTGGAGAGTCCTAGGGGTTCTCCAGAGCATGACACGAAGCTGCATTTCCCAACGTTGTAATCCCCTCCACAACACCCTGGTCATCCATGCACTTCTGGAACACTTCCTGCCCCGACGCAGACGGTCTCAGCGGTTGTGAGACATTTTAACCAGGAGAAAGTCCTTGGTTTGTCTGAGCTGCAGTCTGTCTCCCCATGACTGCCCTACACTGCATACCAGCACAACGTGTGGGGGGTGGGGGGGTACCTGTAACGTGTGCATGAGCAGGCCCCCTGACCAGCAGTCTCACTTGCAGGAATCGGTTCTACAGACATGAGCACAATGTGCAAAACAGAACAGTGAACGATTTTCATGGGGAACTTTCATGCTCTCCTGCTGAACAAGCAGAACCTTCCGTCTTGCTCTCCTGCTGTCCAAGATTGCCCCTCGGGTGTGCCGCAGAAGGGAGCCCTCCCCGAACTCCCCAGGACAACGGACTTGACAGCCTCGAAGGGTCTTCCTTTATATGCTCTCCATCTGAGATGCTCTGGCCTCACTGTCTTCTCGACCTCATTTCTTTCTCCTCCTCTCAGGATAAGCCGAGGGCTCCATGGAGAGGAGACGAAGGTAAAGTTGAATTCCACATGCTCCCTGAGCTGTCCGAGGCCACCTCTTCTGGCTAGGCTGGAAGGGGACAGTCGGGAAAAGGGAGGGAATCCACGTGTCCCCACACAGACTCTGCTCATGGGACGCCCAGCGCGACCACCCCTCCCGCAGTCACCAAGTGCACAGCTGTGGCGGAGGGTCCACTGTGAGGAGCAGCAGGAGCGGCCACAGGTCCCACAGCCAGGCCGTGAGCACAGAGGCCCCCGCATCTGCAGGCCCAGGACGGAGCAGCCGCCCAGGCCCAGGAAGGGGGGAGGCAGAACGGCCACGGGAGCAGCAGCACAGGCCCCTGGGGGCCCTAAAGGGCTGCAGGGGCAGCGCGACCCTCCAAGGGCTGCACGATGGGACTGCAAGAGGGGCAGAGACGCCAGCAGGTGGATGGCCAGATGGGAGCCTCATGTCACCCTCACAGAGGGAGGCGACAGGAGCAGCTGAGGAGGAAGCCAGGTCTCAGCGCGGAGTCGAGGCCAAGGAGGGAAAATGGGGAAGAAGGGGATCCCAGGAGGGGGAGCTCCCCTCACCCACGTGACCATCCTCCGGCTGCCCCACCAGCCACGACAAAGGGAGAGGCTGGAGCAGCCCAGGGGCAGCCCCCAGGGCTCTTCTGCTCACAGCGCCCCCCCCTCCCAGTCTGGCCCTTCCCTAGCTGGAGGGTGGGGGGTTGGGGGGGCCCTGACATCACCCATCCAGGCCCTGCTGGTGACAGGCCAGTGGCACAGGCTCCTCCTCCAGGAAGGTCAAAGCCAGCCCTGGGCAAAGGGGTCACGGGACAACCGTGGGCTTGAGGGCTGGGCGAGTGTCTAAGGCCGCGGGGGGAGCACACAGGCCAGGGAGGTGACTGCAGAGGGTGGCCGAGGCTGACATCCGGGGCCAGACATCTGACGACCTTGGACCCTGCAGCAGGAGCCAGAGCAGCACGCAGTAGCAGCCAGGCTTTGGACAACGCCCCCAGAGCCACACGGTTTTGCTTACTGCGTGCGGGTCCACGAAGGAACCGAGGCCAAAGGGCCTCCGAATGTAACATCCTCTAGTGTCCCACAGCCCAGCAGTGACCACGCAGTGGATTCTGTGATGTCACCATGCTGCAGCCTGAGGCCCCGGTCTCCAGGTCCCCGGAGAGCAGGTGCCAGGGCACCGCCCTGCTAGGCTGTGCCTGCTTTGCCTCCCTGGGCTGCCGGCAGGAAGTACCGTCCACACCTCCTCTCCTCCTCCTCTCCTCCTCCGTCCCCAGGGCACCTGACCACAGACATTCAGGCCACAAGCAAGGCCTCCTGTCCCCTCAGGATGGTCAGGGAAGGGGTGCAGATGCATCTGAATTGCCAGCAAACAGAACTGGGAAGAATCACGCAGACCCAGCGGTTCCAGAGGTCTGTGCTCTGGAGAAGTGCTCACCTGTGTTCCAGGAGATGAGCAGGGAATACTCGCAGGAAAGTGTTTGCAGCAGCAAGCACCAGGAGTGCCAAACGTCCCCAAACAGGAGGAAGTGTGGACGCACACACAGCGGGACACAGACCAGAGTGACCGTGAGCACACTCCGCACAGGAGCAAGGCTGCACCCCACATACCGTTGAGCGAAGAAGTAAGTGGTGGAAGAAGACACGCAGAACGGCTCAAAGCCAAGACTGAAAATGTCTGAGGGCACATGTTTGGAACAACAGTAGAGAAACGAGGGCATGGAAACCACAGAAGGCAGGAGTGTGGATGTCTGCAGGGTGGGAGGAGGGAGACGTGATCAGGGAGGCTTCCACAGGGTTGACACATGACAAAAACCCACTCACCCCCTTCCAGTAAGATTCAAAATTCGAAGTGACAAGGTCACAAGACGACGTCCACTGTGCAGTGCTATGAGGAGGAGGAGAGGTCATGCCCATCAAGTGCTTGGCACAAATAGGTGCCCTACAGTTATGCTAATATTATTACTGTCATATTAGTGCAATTGTTCCTGTTTTCAAAGGGTTTATGATCTAGGAAAGAACCCTGAAAATATACACTAAATGATTAATGAGATGATAGAGGTGCTGTTTTCATGTTTCAGTGAAGAGAGTGGGAAGCCTCCTGGGTGGGACTCAGGGAATGAGCCCGATTCTGTTAAAAGGAAAGACAAGAAATGTAATTGCAGTCAGGAGGAAATGAGTATCATACATTTGTGGAGAAGCTTATAGCAGAAAACTAAGAAATTTCATTTCAAAGATACTTTTCGAATAACAACACAAAATGAAGTACTCTGCGGGGGGCGCCTGGGTGGCTCATTCGGTTAAGGGTCCGACTTCAGCTCAGGTCATGATCTCGTGGTCCATGAGTTTGAGCCCTGCGTCCGGCTCTGTGCTGACAGCTCGGAGCCTGGAGCCTGCTTGGGATTCTGGGTCTCCCTCTCTCTCTGACCCTCCCCCATTCATGCTCTATCTCTGTCTCAAAAATAAATAAACATTAAAAAAAATTTTTTTTAATGAAGTACTTTGGAAGATGAGTTTGCTGTCATTTTTCTCTCGCAAATATGTTATACCAGAAACAGGATAAGCAAATACCAGGTGACCACGTAGTCCATGCAAGGCGGGATGGGGTGACACAGTAAGGAGGGAATGTACCTGGGCTTGCAACCGGCATTCCCACTGACAAGTCATTCGAGCCATGTGAGTTCTGTTTCTTCAGCTGTGAAACTGGGACCAGCCAGTACCTATCTCGTGGGGTAGTTACAAAGGTCAAATACAATGGTGCCTCAGCTGCTGTTCGGCACCCCACAGAAGAAACTCTGCTCCTAGGGAACCTAACCCAACACATCTATGCAAAGTGCCTCATTAGTAGAAAGCACTCAAGAAAGAGAAGCTACCATATTTCAAGTCTAAGAGGCATCAATCATAAGATGCATGCTAAAGACAACATTTGTGTCCGCCACAAAATATATATGTTGAAACCTCATCCCCAGTTTGTGGTAATTGCATTGGGGCCTTTGGGAGGTGATCAGGTCACAAGGGTGGAGCCCTTGTGAATGGGGTTAGTGCCCTTATAAAAGAGACCCCAGAGAGTCCTTGCCCCTCCTACCATGTGAGGACACAGCGAGCCAGGTCTCACCAGACACTGAATGTGCTGGCACTGTGATCTTGGACCTCCCAGCCTCCAGAACTGTGAGAACTAAATGTTATTTCAGTCAGCCAGTCTATGGCATTCTGTTACAGCAACCTGAATGGCCTAAGACAGTGCATGCTATTAATTAAGGGGGTAGGTGCTTACAAAACTACTGAAAAAGGCTGGAGGAACAGGCCCCAGGCTGGCTTTTCAGGAATAAATCCCAGAACAACACCTGAGAACTGGCCCGCCAAGAGAATTGCCACCTCGGCCACAACCAGGAGCTGGGGAATCAGGAAGCTGCTGAGTGACAAAAATCCAGGATCACATGGCTTAGCAGAGATTCAATGATAAGGAAGCCACTGCTACTGTGGCTTTCTCCAGAGAGAAATGCCCTTGGTTCAAAAAACACCAGGAAATCTCCCCAAGAACCAAACCTGCAGAACACAGGCCCTGCTTTCTGCCTGGGATGCCAGCTTATGCTGCATTCACTCCTACCTGCAGATGGCCCACAGGCCCATCTGACTGGAAGCCCGCAATCGCATCGTTAACCCTTGTTGCAAACCAGAGGCATGGCTTTTAGCCTCTACAGTGCAGGAAGACAAATGAGAAGGAGGGTAGAATGAGCCCCAATCCCCCACACCCAACCCAGGGAGCTTAGGTAAAGAACCCATCACTGGCCTGTAACCAGCTAGAGCAAACAATGAAAACTGATACCTGTTTTCCCTCTTGGCATAGGGAAGAATCAAATAAAAGGGAACAGCTAACCTGTTTCTTTTCTTCTAGGTGACTTTTGTCCCCAAACAGGAATGTCTCCCACTGTTATCTACCCAGCAATAACACAGATGGCTTTTTGAAGTAGCTGGTTTGCAAAGCAGCTGAGGAAGTGAAATTCCTACAAAAAGTAAAAGAACGCTCCTTTCAACTAAAAGAGTTATCTTTTATGGCTCTCACATCAGATTCATTGAAATTTTTTCCTCCCTGCAAATACACTGCTCCTTCTTAATGATTAAGCAAGCCAACAGAGCCCTAGAAATTTCAGAAATTCTCTGAAATGCTTTACTTCTTGCTTCCCACGGAAAATTTCAAGACTGGTGACACTGGTTTCTCCAAGCAGGTGAGGAGACAAAAGTTTCATCTAACCATCACCTGCCCTGGTCACCTCAAAGGTGAAGGGGACAACATCTCACCCTCCCGTTAAGAAGCCTCTACTGGTGGGGGTGCCTGGCTGGCTCAGTGGGTAGAGTATGACTTCAGGGTTGTAAATTCAAGTCCCACATTGGGTATAGAGATTACTTAAAAAAATCTTTCTTGGGTATCTGGGTGGTTCAGTCAGTTGAGCATCCAACTCTTGATTTCAGCTCAGGTCATGATCCCAGGGTGGTGGGATCAAGCCCTGTGTTGGGGTCTGTGCTGAGGGTGGAGCCTGCTTAGCGATTCAGTCTATCTCTCTGCCCCTCTCCCCTGCTTGCTCTTTCTCAAAAATAAATAAATAAATAAATAAATAAATAAATAAATAAATAAATAAATAAATAGAAAAAAAAATAGAATATTTGGGGGAAAAAAAAGAAGCCTCCACTGGGATACACATGGGGAGCACAGGGACAAGGTGACACATCTGTGCCCTGGTCATCAAGTCACCCCTTCGCATGATTCTGGGCAAACTACCATCTTCCCTGGCCTTAATGATTTCACTTCTAAAGTGTGGACTAAGCTACTTTCTCTAGCACCTTCCATGAATATGAGGGCAGGAGATAAAACATCGCCATAGACTGGGGCACCTGGGTGGCTCAGTAGGTTAAGCGTCCGACTTCGGCTCAGGTCATGATCTCACAGTTTGTGAGTTCCAGCCCCGCGTCAGGCTCTGAGCTGTCAGCTCAGAGCCTGGAGCCTGCTTTGGATTCTGCGTCTCCCCCTCTCTCTGCCCCTCCCCCACTTGTGCTCTGTCTCTATCAGAAATAAATAAATGTAAAAAAAAAATTAAAACACATAGGCATAGACTGCACGGAGTGTAGAGCAATAAGCTAGTGTGGCTGCCCACCCCCCCCGCCCCCATTCATCACCATAGTGAGTCCCTGCTACCTCCTGTGCACTTCTGTGTAAAACCTAGCCTTACTGTTTTTTTCATTCCAACAGAGAAATTCTTACTACGGCCAGACATGTACATTTCCCTCCTTCTTTTCTACCAATGAACGTACTATGAGATGCCAAGAGTGCAGCCCTCAAGCTTCATGGTCAAGAGCTGAGTCTTAATGTCAGGACCGGATATGAATCTTCAGCAACTTACATTAGCTGCTCAATCTCTCCAAGCCTCAGTGTCCTTATCTGCATACTGGATATTGACGATGACAGTAATTCCCATAGGGTGAAGAGTGAATATGATATATGTGCTGCTGGCTGTGGTGTGCCACCCAGATCTCCCCTATGAATGGAGGCAATTTTCCCCAGCCACCAGATGATAGCCACTATCTGACATACTCCCCCAAATTGCCTTTGGTCCAAGGGAGACCGCGTCCAAAGTTACAGCCCATCCAGGGTGTTGGGTAGAAGGTGGAGCTTGCACCCAGTGAATGGTGGATGTGGGAGTATAAAGGTCTGCTTGCTGCTTGCCCCAGCTAGAGACAGCTCTGAAGGATCACCCCAGTCTCAGAATCCCTACTCCCTCTAGGATCAGGTAAGGCCTTTGTCCTGACTGCATTGGAGTTAAATTTCCCCTTCTGGCCAGTCAGGCTTCTTTCCCCATCCCACAGGTGCAGATCCTGAGAGCACGCTCAGCATCAAATCTCAGTCTCAGACACTGTTCCCAAGGAACCTAAGACATGTATGCAGTGTCTCATGAATAGGAAGAATTCAGTAAAGGGAAGCTCCATATGTCATCAAGTCTAAGAGTCATCAATCACAAGAGGCCCATTATTTTATGTACCATTAAGAAAGAAAAGTATCCCAAATGGCAAGTCTAATAATAGGTGACACCCACATAGATAGAACTCAAACACCAACCAGAGAGTGTTCCTCCTGCAGAATAGGACAGCAAGGCTCAGCCACAGTACTGGATGAAGGAAGGGGGAAAAATCACCCTGACGGTCTGCATTGAGCTCTCTTCAAGCAAAGAATTGAATCTGAAGGACCTCAGGGTGATAGCACTGTTCAGGTTTCAGAGATATTAAACAAATTTTTTTTAACGTTTGTTTATTTTTGAGAGAGATACAGAGACAGAGTGCAAGCAGGGGAGGGGCAGAGAGAGAGGGAGACACAGAATCCGAAACAGGCTCCAGGCTCTGAGCTGTCAGCACAGAGCTCAACGTGGGGCACGAACTCAGAAGCCGCGAGATCATGACCTGAGCTGAAGTCGGACACTTAACTGACTGAGCCACCCAGACGCCCCAGGTTTCAGAGATGTTAAAATAAGTAAGAGAGGTATTTATATTAGAATCAATGAAGTACAGCACTATTCTGTTCAGAAAGACGTGAGCATGCCCAGCTGTCACTCTGCCATGACGGTCACTCCGAACATTGCCCATGTAGCTCACCACAATCAAAACTGGCCACAGGAAATGACCATGTTTCCTCTGAACCCTGGAACCAGTAGACCCAAAGCAGAAATCACAGAAATAAAAGCATAACCCACTATGGGCAGAAATAACATATTCCAATAAGACTGATAATGATAGGAAAGAACTCAGAATAGGAAATGGGAAGCCAGGGCCCCAGTCTATTTCTCCTAATTAGCTATTGGAACCAAGATAATTCACTTAACTTTCCTAAGGCTCAATTTCCTCACACCTTCTCAACAATGCGAGGGGAACAAAAAAATTAAAAAAGAAAAAAAGAAACTATCCTTCCTACTCAAGTATTATAGTAGATGAACAAGTACTTTGAAGAGTTAGTAATTATTATTAAACATATATGTATTGAACACTTCCTACATGTTTTAGATCCTGGAGATACAACTTTTTACAAATAAAATCCCTGCTCACATAGAGCTTGCATTCTAGCAGACTCTAGCATCATTACTGTAAATCGTTCTTCCTTCTGTAGCAGGAATTTGCCACACTCACAGATCACCAGAGAAGGCTCAGTTCCACACGGGCAAGGCTTTGAACAGGGTACAAGAAGCACAGTATGGTCATTGCCTACTTCCACACATACTATTTAGAAACGTGTAAATCAACTGCACTCTGAGTTCTGATAATGAGACATTAGACATTTATTTGCTTGCAGGTCATGCTGGGAAGATGGGAATTTGGGCGAGGCAGACACATCTGGAGATAAGAGAATACCTCTGATTTGTCACATCCAGCCCACATCCATTGACAAGGGCATTGAATCCTTCCACATTCCTGAGCCCCTCTCTCTGGTCCAGTCCCCTCGGATCAGGCACGATCTACCTTAACTCCAGACCAAAGCAAAGCAAGCGATCACTTTCAGATGACTGCAACAGTAAGTACGGTGGTTAGGGGCAGATGTTCCAAAGGTAAACACTTCTGAGTTGGGGTCACTTCTCTGATTTGTGGTGGCTGCGCAGTCTTGGACATGTCCCTAGAGCTCTAAGTCTGGGTCCTTATCTGTTAAGTGGGAATGATAGCAGTTCCTATCTCGTATGGTGTTGTGGGGATTAAGTGAAGTAATGCATGTTAGGTGCACGGTACTTGGACAGAACAAGTGCCCAATGACAGCCGTCATCATTGCTGTTGTTGCTACTGTTGTTATTACCAGCCTCCACTTCCGGTCTAGATGTGTGTCTCAGTGATGTTCCTGACAGTTTCTGGAATGTTCCCATAGCTAGAGAATTTTCGGGGAACTGAAGAGGAGGCCAGAAGTCCTGACACTTTTCATTGCAGCTTCCTGGTAAAAGAACAATGGTTAACACTTCCATGACCCTCTAAGAGATGCCAAATCCGGAGGCCTGCCTGTCCCGTCTGAGCTCTGAGAGGCAGTTAGCTGCTGTCTGCTCACCTGTGCCCCACTCCCTCCATCAATTCCCTCAGGCACCCGGATGATACCCAGTGCTGCTCAACCCCTCTCCTCACACAGACAGTACAGGGGCTGGGCCACAGGCCCTACACTGACAAGTGAGACAGGTAAGGAAGGGTGAGATGGCGGGAGAGCCTCCTGGGAGCAGCTATTCCCTTCATCAGAGACCAGCTCACCAGCTTCTCCTAACTCAGAAAGCCCAATGCTCCGAAATCAAGACTTGGCTCTTTCATTTTGACTTTTAATGTGCTTCAATTAAAAGAAGCGGGTCCGGAGCCAGAAAAACATGGCACACTGTTCCTTTTATGTTTATATATTACTCAGAAAACTGACCTCCAAGAAGTTTTTGAAAATTTCCAAACTCAATTCTTACCCTGTCAAACAAAGCCACGTTTACAAATAATTGTTTTTAAAAATAGATTTTATTTTTTAGAACACTTTTGGTTCACAACAAAATTGAGCGAAGGTATAGAGCTCCCATACATCCTGACCCCCGCATGCACAGCCTCCCTGTCAACATCCTCCCCAATCATTGTCTTTGATGATCACCTCTAATAAAACAATCTAAAGCTGCAGACCTTTTTTCGTGAATCTCCTGGAATAACTTGCCTTGCATATACTAGTCACACTCTAACCTGGCAAAAAATTATGGGAAATGTATCTATTCTTGATAAAACCATGATTCAACAAAGCTATCAATTCTGCCTCCTTGGCTCCAAATTCTACTTTTTCTCTGAAGAAATCAAACTGTTTACACCTGTAATATTTTTTAGGTGATGAGGCTATTTTCTCAAGTGGGTTGTCCACATATATCTCCTGTAACAGGGAGAAAATTCTTTCTTTTCCTTCCACCTCTTTAAGTCTCAGCATCCATCTCAAATTAGATCCCTTTCTCTTTGTGGCCTCAGAGTTAGTTTATTTCTGCTTCAGGGTTATTACTAGAACCACTAAGTTTGGTACTTCATCTCCAATAGACTGCTACTCGAAACCCATGACCCACAGGCATATGCCCACAAATACTCTTCATGTAGAATAACACAATTTTCCACATGTAGTCTGTGTCTTCACCTATACTGTTAACTTCCCAGTGCTTCTCAACTGTTGGTTTCTATTCTCCCAGTGATTGTCCTAAAGTGTGTTTCTTTCAAATTCCCAGCACCAGGCTGGATACACTGTACATATTCCAGTTGAAGTACAGTTGCTTCAAGTTGCCTTACCCAGGGGAGTCCAGGGTCCTTCCAGATTGATAAAAGTAAGACAGGCTGACTTGTTAAGAAGAACGTCTCTTAAATTCCTTCCTCGAAGGAAGCTGGACTTGCTTCCCTCATGGCTTAACCGAGCATTACTGATAACCATCCCAGGGCATGGGGTTACAGCTACCAGTCCTAGGCGTGATAGAACATGTTTAACTGAACTAACTATACCTGACTCCTAATCATTCGTTGCCTTAAGTTTCTTCCAGACTATCTTGACTCCCTACATAGACTGGGAGCTCCTGGAGGGGGGGATGCTATCATATTCTTTCTTTCCTTTTTTTTTTTTTTCTCTTCCCATTGCTGAGGCATAGCTTCAATAAAATAAAATTCACCAATTTTAAGTGTGTGATTTGGAAAGTTTTAACAAACGTATTCAGTCTTATAACCAACACAATAGTGACACAGAATATTTCCATCATCCTAAAAGCTTCTTTGTGCTACTTTATAGTCTCCTCCTCCCGCCAACCCCTAGCAACCACTGATTTATCACTGTTTTACCTTTTCTAGAACTGTATATAAGGGGAATCATATAGTATATATACTCTTACGTGTGGCTTCTTTACTTAACATGCTTCTGAGATTCATCCATTGCTGTATCAGTAGTTCACTCCTTTTTATGGCTGAGTAGTATTCTATTGAATGGACAGATAATTTGCCTATCCATCTGCCAGCGGATGGACATTTCAGTTGTTTCCACTTTGGAGCTACTGTGAATAAAGCTGCTATGAATATCTGTGAACAAGTCTGAGTGTGGATATGTTTCATCCTTGGTAACACAGAAACACTCTAGGAGTAGTCTAGGAAAAAGACTGCTGGACTGTATGGTAAATGTACATTTAACTTTTAAAAAGAAGAAAAAAACACTCTAAGTCTTCTAAAATGACTGTACAGTTATACAGTCCTGCCAGCATTAAACGAGAATTGTAGTTGTTCCACATTCTCAGCAACACTTGATATTATCAGTCTTTTAATTTCAGCCATTCTTGGGTGTGTAGTGTTGTTTTATTGTGGTTTTAGTTTGCATTTCCCTTAGTAATGACGTTCAGCATCTTTTCATGTGCTTATTTTTCATGTATCTTCCTTTGTCAAGTGTCTACTCAAATCTTTTGTCCATTTTTGGGAGGTTGTTTCAAAAGAGTTCTTTACATAGTCTAGCTATGTCCTTTGCTACATGTTTTGTGAATGCTTAGTCCCATTCTACAGTTTGCCTTTTCAAGTGCAAACGTTTAATTTGATGAAATCCAACTTAATGGCTTTCTCTGTTTTCTTTTATGTGTCCTATTTAAGAAATCTTTGCCTAACCCAAGGTCACAAATAACTTCTGCTATGTTTCCTTTTAGAAGTTTTATATTTCAGCTCTTATATGTAAGTTTATGATAAACTTCAGGTTGATGTGGTATGAGATAAAAATTGAGGTTCATTACATTTCATATGGATATCATGTTGTTCCAGCATATTTTGGTAAAAGTATTATCCTTTCCTCACTGAATCTCAGTAGGTTCTGAAAAATCAACTGGTCACATCTCTGTGCATCTAATTCTGGATTTGCTCTTCTGTTCTACTCATGTCTATCCTTATGCCAATACCACTCTGTCTTAGTTACTGTAACTTCATAATAAATCTTGAAACTGGGTAATATAAGTCTTCCAACTTTATCCTTTTTCCTTCTAAAATGTTCTGATTCTTTTAGGTCCACTGCATTTCCATACACACACACACACACACACACACACACACACATTTGTTTTTTTTTTTTTTTTAAGAGAGAGAGAGTGAACAGGGGGAGAGTCAGAGAGAGAGGGAGAGAGAATCCCAAGCAGGCTCCATGCTGTCAGCACAGAGCCCAATGCAGGGCTTGATCTCACAAACTGTGAGATCATGACCTGGGCTGAAATCAAGAGCTGAATGCTTAATCGACTGAGTCACCCAAGCACCCCTTCCATATAATTTTTAAATCAGTCTTTCAATGAAAGAATGGAAAGAAAGAATGGAGGGAAAGGAAGAAAGAAAGGAAGAATGAGAAAAGGAAAGGAACAAAGAAACAAAGCAGGCCAGCCAGTCTGCTAGCATGCTACAACATAGATGAACGTTCAGGGCATTATGCTAAGTGCAATAAGCCAAACACAAAAGGACAAATATTCCATGATTCTACATAAATGAGATTCCTAGAGTAGCAAAGTCAGAGACATAAAGTGAAATGGTGGTTGCCAGAGGCTGGGGAAGGGGAAATAGGGAGCTATTTAATGGTACAAGAATTTTGGTGTGGGAAAATGAAAAAGTTCTGGAGACGGATGGCGATAATGGTGGCACAGCAATGTAAATGTACTTAATGCCACTGAACTGTATATTTAAAAGTGGTTTGGGGACTGGGTGGCTCAGTTGGTTATGTGTCTGACTCATGATTTCGGCTCAGGTCATGATCTCACAGGTTCCTGAGATGGAACCCCACTTTGGGCTTGGCGCTCACAGGGCAGAGCCTACTTGAGGTTCTCTCTCTGCCCCTCTCCTGCTTGCATGTGCTCTCTCTCAAATAAACATACAAAATAAAAATGGTTAGAATGGTAAATGTTATGTATACTTTATAATAAAAAATACATTATGCTTTTTCTAAAAAGGGCCTGCTGGGAATTCATTGCACTTGCATTGAATCTATTGTATTCAATCTAATGAGAATTGGTATGTTACATTTAGAGTGTTCTGATTTATGAGCATGGCATCTCTCTTCATTTATTTAAATTTTCTTTAATTTCTCTAAGCAAGATTTATAGTTTTCAGTGTACAGGTCTTACACACATTTTACCTCTCTACATATATTTTATGTTTTTTTATGCTATTTCTAATTTTCATTACTAGCATACAAAAATTATAAGATTTTTGTATATTGACTATATAGCCTTGCTAAATAAGCTCTAGTAGATTTTTTTTGATAAATACCTTACAGGATTCTACATAGAGGATTATTTCACCTGTGAATAAATACAACATTACTTCATCTTTTCTAATCTATACACTTTCTTTCTTTTTACTGCATTATTGCACCAATTAGGACCTTGGTACAACATTGAGCAGAAAGGGCAGAGCAGATGCCTTTGTCTTGCTCCCAATCTTAAGAGATTATTCATTCTTTAACCATTAATTATGATGTTAAATCCAGGGTTTTTGTAGATGTCCCTTATCAGGTTGAGGAGGTTCTCCTCTATTTCTAGTTTGCTGACAATATTTTGTTTTGTTTTTTAAAACCATGAATAGGTACTGAATTTTATTATCTGCTTTTCCTGCATCTAGAGAGGATAATAGGATTTTCCTTTTTTAGTCTGTCAATATAGTGAATTACCTTTATGTTCAATGATGTTCAATATACCATCCTTAAATTCCTGGAATAAAACTCACTTGATCATACTTTTTTTTTTTTTAATGTGTTGCTGGATTCATTTGTTTGCAAAACTTTGCCAACTTTTTGTTAAGGTGTCTAAGCTCATGAGATCTGTTGGTCAACAGTTTACCTGTAAGATCTTTGTCTGATTTTGTTATCAGGGGGACAGCTGGGAGTTTTCTTCTTCCATTATCTGGGTTTGTGAAGAATTGATATTATTCCTCCTCAGATATTTGGTAGGATTTACCAGTGAAGCCACCTGAGACTGAACTTTTCTTTGTTGGAAAGTTGGGACTAAAGTTTTCTTTGTTGGAAAGTTTTTAACTGAATTCAATGTAGTTACTGAATAGATATAAGATGATTTCAAATGATGTTTCTTCTCAAGTGGGCCTAAGTGATTTGTATATTTCAAGGAATTTATCCATCTAAGGTGTTGAATTTATTAGCATATTATTCATAATACTTTTTTTTTTTTTATCATTTTTTAAGTGTTTATTTTCAGAGAGAGAGAGTTCAAGTGGGGGAGTAGAGAGAGAGGGAAGAAAATCCCAAGCAGGCTCTGTGCTGTCAGAGCAAAGCACAACACAGGGCTTGATCTCATAAACCAAACTGTGAGATCATGACCTGAGCGGAGATCAAGAGTCGGACACGTAACCAACTGAGCCACCCAGGTACCCATTCCTTTTTATCATCTTAAAGTCTACAGAATCTATAGCAACATTTCCATGTTCACTCTTGGTATCAGTAATTTGTGTCTTTTTTTTTGTTTTTCCTCTTGGCTAGAATCTGGTTAGATCCATCTGTCTAGAGGCTTGTCAATTTTTTTCAACATTTTCTTGAAATCTGCTTTTGGTTTCATTTACTTTCCTTACTGCTTTTCAGTTTTCTAGTTCACTGACATCTGTTCTTTATTGTCTCCTTCCTTCTGTTTAATTTGATCTTTTTCTACTGTTTCCAGGTGGAAGTTTAGATCATTAATGTGAAATTTCATCTTTTCTTAGTTAAGCATTTAATGCCATAAATGTCCTTCCCACAAACTTCGATGTTGTTTTTATTCTGATTCAGTTTAAAACACATTCTGATTTGCCTTATAATTTTTGACCCATTAGTTACTTAGAAGTAGGCTGTTTCGTTTCTAGATGTTTGAGGATTCTTCAGATATCTATTATGGATTTCTAGTTTAATTCTGTTGTGGTCATATGTGAGCACATATTTTGTATGATTTCAATCCTTTCAAATGTACTGAGAGTTGTTTTATGGCCCAGAATATGATCTTGGTCACTATCACAAGTGTGTCTGAAAAGAATATTCTGCTGGTTGTCCAGATGGAGTGTTCTACAAATGTCAGGTCAGGTTGGTTGACAGTGTTGTGCAACTCTTCTCTTCTTCTCTTCACTCATGTGCTGTCTGCCCGTGCTATGAATTACTGAGGGAGGAGAGTCGAAATCTCCACTGTAATTGTGAATTTGCCTGGTTCTCCCTCAGTCCTGCCGATCTTTGTTGCAGGTATTTTGAACCTCTCTTGTGAGGTGCACATATATTTAGGATTGTGACATACTCTTGATAAGCTGAATTCTTTGACATTTTGAAATGTTCCTTTTCATCTGTGGTAGCATTCATTGTTCTAAGTCTACTTTGCTTGTAATATACTTTCTTTTGATTAGTGTTAGGACACATTTTCCCTATCTTTTTATTTTTAACCTACTTGTATCCTTATATTTAAAATGGGTTTCTTATAGATAACATGTGGCTAGGTATTGCCTTTTTATCTAATTTGACAATCTCTGTCTTTTGAGTATTTAGAATATTTACACTTAATGTTTAATAAGGTCAGTATGAGTGGGTTTAAATCTACCCTCTTGCTATTTGTTTTCTATTTGTCTTATTTGTTCTTTTCTTCTTCTTCCTTGTATCTTCTTTTAGATTGTTTTTAATGATTCTGTTTCCTCCCCACTATGGTTTATTAGCTATTCCTCTGTGTTTTATTTATTTAGCAGCTTCTCTGGGGTTTATTATATATATTTACTTACCACAGTCTGTATTCAAATACTATTATACATGTACAGTGTGAAACCCTTACAACAATATACTTCCAATTCCCCCTTCCACACTTGTGCTACTGTTGTCTACAGACAGCTGTGGCTGATTCAAGTATGTGTAACCAGGTCGCGATCGGTATTCCCACAATACCACAACCTACATACAGAGCATACTATATAGGAAAAAGTGAGAAATGGAATAATACATTCCATGCTAACAATGGTATCTCTATTTGGGGGAGAGGCTGACTGCATAGTCACAATTAATCAGAACAGCCACCAACCAGCTTTAGCTCTGGAGCAGGGTACGCTGAAGCCGACAGCTGTGCTAGACATCAGCCCTTATTTGTTGGATCATGGCGGTGCCTAGGAGAGAGTCAGGAAACTCTGTGGCAAGAGGGTGAAATGGGAGACAGCAGTTATTTACTAGGCAGTTTAGAAGCATTTCAGTATTTTTACACTGGTCAGCCATTCAGGTGCGTACCAGCTGTATATATACCCTGGAGGTAGGTAATGTGAAGCACCTCCCTATATACACTTCTTTACAGAGTCTTCAATGATGTATTGGCTTATGTGCCAATATTATAGTCAGACAGAATTCTGAAGGCCTAAGAGAGGTTGGTCTCTAAGCCAAGCAAGACATATGAGGCAGAGCAGAAAGAAAATATTCACAAGTATGCTACAAATAATAATGGCAGGTACTTAGTACTTAACATCTATCAGACACCAGGTGAAGCAAATCACATTCATTATCTTGAAACCTCAGAGCTACCCTTGAGAGCATACTGTTACTCTCAATCTACAGATGAGGAATAGGAGGCATGGAAAGATTAATTCACCCAGGGTCACAGTGAAGAAGGAGGCAGACCTATACTGTATCCATCTGACTCATCACAGTGGTCCCTTTGATAGGGTATTCCTTCCATTATGTGAAGAATTTGTTATTTAAAAGTGTTTCATTTATATTAGTGTCAGCAACAGCAAATAAAGCCCATCTCTCTGTATTCCCTATATCTCCCCTTAATTAGCTTTCTCATTCTAAAAGAGGAATCATGACTTCGAGCTGGAAGAACAACTTGGGTTACCAAAGCGCCATGATTATGGGAAATGAGCCTCATAAACACAGTACTCAAGCAACCCAACCCCAAATCCCTTAATTGGTGCCACAAGGTATGATCCTCAGAAGGCAGGACTCTCTGGAGCCTGCAGCCTTCCTTAATTTAATAGTGTCCAGATGTTATGTGCAGCAACTTTTTAAAGTGGAAGTGCCTCCTGCCTTTTATTACTAAACCAAAGAACTAAAAATAAGCTTAGAAGTTTACATTCTATTTTATGGCAGCATCCTTTCTCTTAGGTGGCCATACTGGTTTTTTGAATGGGAAACTGACTCAACTTACTCAGTACAGATGAATCTAGCATGCAGCCCCTTACATCCGACAAATCTTACTTTTTTCTTTCCTGAAAGACAGAAATACAAATCCTGGTCCCAATCTAAATATCCAAAAGCTGTGAGGACTTTCAATTACACCAAATTCCCAAATTTGTGACCAGAGTAGGAAGTACAATCATTAATGTAACAAATAAGTGAGGTTTAGTTTAGTAATTAACACACCTGCTGGCTCAATTGTAACAACTCAAAAGCAAGCTACATAAAAAGAAATTAGCCTTATAAATATACTCAAACAACTACAAGTAGATTTTGTTTTTTTATACTCAAAGCAACAAAGCTTTACATCAGACCTCTTGGACCTTTATGAACTCACTAAACATTAAAAGAAAGCATCCTCAAAGACATGGGTAAAAACCCTACACACACTTTTATAGTATTAATATTTCTGTGTGATAGAATATATAGGTGATTAGAAAATATTTTTCAAAGCCAATTTAAAACATCTTATGTAAAATTTACCATTTGACAACTAATTTTCACTAAAAGGCCTGAGATTATCCAATCAGCCTTACTCAAAAGTGGCCAATACCTGGAGATCATTGATCTAATTAAATTCTGAGTGATGAGTTAAGTTTCCTATTGAATGTAATCAGTGTCCTGGGCTCTGCACAGCAGCCACCTTGACAACAAGTACATGAAAGCAACCAAGTCTAAATATTTGAGAAGCTTCCTTAATTTCTTTCTGCTCACAGATCCCTTCTCTCTTGAGTTTCAGCATTAGCACCATTATCCTATGATAGATTGAAAAACCATACCCACATCCTCCTCCTCAAGATAAGCAGGAAATGGGAAGCAGCAGACAGGGGATTAAGCAGGTCTGAGTTTTTCCTCAGTTGTTTCCAATTTCCTTATGTTGGCTAAGATTTCTCTAAGAATCTATCATTTAACTATCAAGCAGTCTTAATTTGGGGAGGTGCTGTGAGATTTTGATTTTTATGAGTTCATGTGAAATGTAAAGCTGATTGATGCAATGAACTTGGGTGCACAATTAAAGGGTATCAAGATACAAAGCAAGTTCATTTATGGATCAGCTTGAATTTAACAAAATGGCAGGCGGCAAAATGTTCATTTTTTTTGGATTTTATAAAGGAGTTCAGAGAACTTGGTGGATATACAGAGACTGCTATGAAATGGCAGACATTAACATGATGGGAATCCATTAGAAAGTATCCACAGTTAATAAAAGTTTGTATAGGGGTGCCTGGCTGGCTCGGTTGATGGAACATGCAACTCTTGATCTTGGGGTTGTGAGTTCGGGCCCCATGTTGAGTGTAGAGATTACTTAAAAAATAAAAATCAAAAAAATAAATAAATAAATAAAAGTTTATATAGTGGTTAAGAGCAGGGGCTCTAGTTCCAGTCTTTGTTGTGTTGTTTGTATGATGTTGGGAAAATAATTAAGCATCTCTATGCCTAAATTTTCTCATCCACAAACATTTATTACCTACATTATTCAAGGAATCATACGAAGCACTTTGGGGATTCAAAGATAAGCATTATGTATTTTACTTTCAAAAAATTTTAAAACCTAGTCGGAGACAGAAGCAGTGCATGAGTAATTATGAGAGAGAAATACTGAAAGAGCACGGACCCTGGGGCAAGACTGCCTAGACTAGAACTCCAGCTCCACCACTGTCTTTGAGAATGAGAGAAAGTTACTGAGTTCCTTCAGCTTCAGTTTCCTCATTTCTAAAATGGTGATAATATCAGTATTTAATGGTGTGTCAGAGTGTTTTCTGAGAACTAAATATGTTTAATATAAAGAGCTCATCAAAACCACAATGAAATACCACTTCACACCCACTGGAATGGCTATTACCAAAAAACAAAAAACCACCAGAAAATACCAACTGTTGCCAAAGATATGGAGAAACTGGATCTCTGGAGCATTGCTGGCCAGAATGTAAAATGCACAGACCCTGCGGAAAACAGTGTAGTGGTTTCTCAAAAAATTAAACACAGTTACCTTATGACCCAGCAATTCTAATTCTAGGTACACATTTACAAGAAGTGAAAGCAGGGACTCAAACAGATCTTTGTACACCCATGTTCACAGCAGCCAAAAGTTGGAAATAACCCAAACATCCACCAACAGATGAATGACGAACAAATATGGAATATACACGCAATGGAATATTAGTTAGCCTTGAAAGAAATGAAATGCTGATACATGCTACAACATGGATGAACCCTGAAAACACTAAGTAAAATAAGCCAGACACCAAAAAAACAAATATTCTATTATTCCACTTACATGACTTCCCTAGAATAGTCAAATTCCTAGAGACAGAAAGTGGTGTGGTGGTTACCAAGGGCTGGGAGAAGGGGTAAACGGAGAGTTGCTGTTTAATGAGTAGAGATTTTCAGTTTGGGATGATGAAAACATTCTGGAAACGTATGGCAGTGACAGTTGTACAACAACATGAATGTTAATGCCACTGAACTATACACTTGAAAATGGCTAAAATGGTAGAGGAGACTGGGTGGCTTAGTTGGTTAAGCGTCAGACCTTTGATTTTGCCTCAAGTCATGGTCTCACAGTCCGTGGGGTCCATTCGCACAGGCTGTCAGAGACTGCTTGGGATTCTCCCTCTGCCTCTCCTCCACTCACACACACACACACTCTCTCTCTCTCTTTCTACTCATACACACACACACACACACACACACACACACTCTCTCTCTCTCTCCCCCTCTCAAAATAAATAAACATAAAAAATTGGCTAAAATGGTCAATTTTATGTTACGTACACCGTGTGTGTGTGTGTGTGTGTGTGTGTGTGTTTGTGTATGTGCAAAACAGAGTCTGCTACATAGTGAGTGCTCAATAAATGTTAGCTATCCTTAGTGCTTTTAAAAGACTTCAGGAGAGAATATTGTTATAGCCAGTAGATCATAAATGTAGGCAAGAAGGTACCATCAGAAATAGGATTAAATAAACAGGTAAAATGGGTAACAGTTATAGTAATTATTAATATCAGTACTTTATGAATCAAAAATTAGATATTAAATGACAGGGGCTTGCAAATGCTTTTGTCAAAATTTAAGATAATAAATTGACAACCACTGTGGGGGGTTATATTGATAAAAATGTAAAACCTGCTCTCAAGGAGCCATAATCCAGTGAAGGAGTCTGAAACATAAAGAGGCAAGCATGGAAAATTAAAACATGCAAGGATCAAACAAAGCCTCTTATCATCTACATCTATATTTTAATGGATAGTTCGCAGTAGTTGATATTATACTTAAAAATCTGTAAAGAACCCTGGTTACATTTTACGTGTCATTCTTGCCCAGAAACCATACTAATCTTCTCTGTATTATTCTCTGTATTATTTCAATTTTAGCGTATGTGCTGCTAAAATGGGCACTCTGGTTACATTTTTCCATACTATCCTACTTTTCCCCAATCCCACCACCCCACTTCTCCTTTCCACTTATTTCTCTCTTCTACTAGAAACCCAAGTATGCCTTTCAATCTTACTCTTCAGTTTCTTCCACTCAGCAAAATCAATGAAATCATATTGAAAAACAAAATGATAAATTAAGTTACAATATATAAAATTGCTGGTAATTCAAATGGTTTTGACCCACAAAAGCAGCAATTTTACATGGTTCAACATTATAATGCCAAAATCCTTAAGATTTTTAAATCTGAATTTTATATATTTAGAAATTAAGTACAACAGCAGTAATAAGACTTCAAATTGGCAAGTGAACAGTTGATTTCCAACTTATAAATCTGAGAGTTGTTTCTCATACCTGAAGCCTAACAGCCAATCTGATCTAAATCCAGTCAACCTTTGTGTCATTATCAGTCACTTATTGAAATAATTAAAGTTTCATTTCTATTTGGAACCCACCCTGGAGTCTTTATCCTGGGTATCCAAGAATCACGATGTTGCTATTAGACATGAGATGATTAACATTTAATGCTTAAGTCTCACCTGGGTGATCCATCATAACAACAGAATATACTAAGAAAAATAAAGGGACGACTGATGCATACAACATGGATTGATCTAAAAACACGTGGAGTAGAAGAAGGTATGTATGGTAGGATTCTGTTTATATGAATTCTAAAAAAGATACATCTAATCAACAGCAACAAGAACCAGTCTGTGGTTGCCTAGAGGGGGGGCAGAGAAACTGCCTGGTAAAAGGGGCATATGGTAACTTTTGGGGATGATGGAAATGTTCTCTATCTTGATTAAGGTGATTTTGTTGGCAGGGGTAAAAGTTTGTCAAAAGTCAATGAAACTTACACTTAAAATGGATGTATTTTATTTTATAGAAGCAGTAAACCTCAATAAAAATGATTTACATGAAAGAAAATACAGTGTATTTTTAATTTTAATTAAAATCTAATTTTAATTAACAAGTGAAACATAAGCATCTGATTTTTAAAAATTAATGTATTATGGATAAAAGCTAAAATCTTCTTCGACCACCTTCTCAATCCTGGTTTTCACTCCTAACGTCTCCCATCTATAACTCCTCCCCCAAATAATCACTATTATGAATTTGGTATGGGTTCTTCTAAACCCTTAAAAATGTATTTACATACATATACGGTCACAGAAAATGTATAGTATTGTATTGTACATAAGTATAACTTGTATCTATCTTTCTTCAGCTTGTCATTTTCACTCAGCATTATATTTCTGAGATCTATCCATGTTAATCTAGATAAAGTTTATTTCTTTTAGGTCCAATATAGTAATCACACGACTATTCCATATTTTATTTAACCAGGCCATTTCCCTTCTGACAGATATGTAAGTCGTCTTTCCCTATTACAATTTACCAGTATAGTGGTAAATAGTAGTTCCTGGGGTGGCCACAGGGCTTATAGGTGGTGTTCCAAGGGGACATTAACCTAACTGAAAGGTTTAATTTTTTTTTAATGCAAATGTATTTGTGTATTATTTATATAGCTTAAGTACGGACTTTAATTAAAGAATTTTCTGATACATAAACTATCACAAAGAATGAAACAAAATCAGTAATAGGAAGCAATCATCTATTAAAATATAAGTAAAACAAAACTATAGGGCATGATAGTGTACTCATGGTTAGAAACATAAGTACTTACTGAAAATCAATAATCTGAGCACTAAACAAGTCATAGAAACACATTCTTTTACTCAAAGCAATTGTAATTAAAATATTGGCATATTGGTTATCATGGCATAAGCATAATTAATACATGCACAAATACCTCATTTATATTTTTTGCTTTCTTCTTTTATGACTATGGTGTCTTTCCCCATCCCTGAAATGACAGGAGTAGAAAAAAAAATATTACAAATGATGGACATTTTAATATCAATGTTAAAACGATAACTCACTAGTAATATACTTCAGAACAAGTTATAACATGCATTTAGAACTAAACAGTAATTGTTTTTACTAAGTAAGCTCTACACTCAACATAACTTGAACTCATGATCCTGAGATCTAGACTCACATGCTTTACCAACTGAGCCAGCAAGATGCCCCTAAACAGTTGTTTAAGAGTAAATGTAGAAAATTAAACGTTAAAACCAAGGGACAAAATTGACATGGGGACAAGCAAAATGAGATTTTTTTAAGTTGCATTTTGGAGTTCCACTTTAAAGGTGATTTTGAATATACACTCATGAGAAGGGGAGAATTCATTTCAAATAAAATATTGAAGTCAGAAATGGCCTGATATCCTTATGCTGGCTCCTATCTCAGCTCCCTACAATTCATTCCACCTCAAGTGTGGATATCAAAGATTAGTCCTACACTACTGAGAAGGATGTATTTCCTACTGATACTCAGTTTATATTTAAACTCTAAATATATCTTCTCTAAAGGAAAATTATTTCATGTTTATATTTGAGGCTAATGTATTTAAGTCAATAAAAACTGACCAGAGATGCCAAGAATTACTCAAATGGAAGAAGCATGAACAAACCATAAGTAAAAGAATAACTCTGATAACTAAGAGTTAATTTGTGTATAATTATTATAAAATACCATTCATTATGTGAATCAAAAGGGATTACTAAGCAAATACTTCATATTTATAAGAAAAGGATAAAATCACAGCTAGCTTGAAACCTATGAAATGAATGACAGTGAGATGAGCAAAATTATTGAACCAATAAGCATTACTAATTCCTGATCACTATTGGCCCTGAAGAGAGAAAAGATATCATTTGAGAGGCCATTATTAGACAAACACTGGGCATACGTTACTAAGTAAGACATCGACCTGCCTTCAAGGAGCTCAGTCTAGTAGGGAGAGTAATAACATAAGTTCAATAAAAAGAACATGCTAAGCAGAGTGCTGACACAATGGGAGAGATCAGCTCTGCCTCAGTGAGAACAGGTTTCATGGAAATGACTAAGCTGGGTCTTAAAGGACAAGGAAGAGCTCACCAAGCAGGCTTTAAAAATAAAAATTAGGCAGCAGAACCTCACAGAGAAAGATATAAATGTGGGACAGTATAGATGAGGAACTCTAAGTAATTCAGGCTGGCTACAGCATAATTTTGGCATTTCATGGGGTTTTGGCAAAATACAATGATGGGTAGGCGGAGCCCTTATCCTGGAGGGTTTAAGAGCCATTCTAAACAATGTGAATTTTGACACTGAAAAGTTTAAGAGTGAAAGTTCACTCTGGCAGTAGAGTAGGGATGTCTCCATATAAGACAAGCTTACAAGCAGATAGAACAATTAGGAAAAACTATCATTTTCCAGATGGACAGCAGTAAGGACAGAGACAAGGAGGTGCATGTAAAGTATCTTCAGGTAAAACTGACAGCAATTAGGAACTAAATGGTAGGAATAAAATAGAAGCCACTAAAATAAATCCTTGACTTCTGCTTAGGTGAATAGATGATGGTCATCCCATTAATCAGAATATGGAATGCTGGGAAAAGAGGGGAAGAATGAGAAAAAGTATGTTCAATTAGAGACCTGATGAAAATGAGATCCAGGCAGATGCCCAGAGGCAGCTGGAATACAGGAATAGACCACAAATGACTTACATTTATTATTTTAGTATTAGTTCATATTTTTCTAGCCATCAAATTCTATGAGGGTTATTAACAAGGGCAAAATTGACTTGACATTAAAGTTTGGATCTTCTCTCTGACCCTATATACCCTTTAACTCAAGAATTAGCAGGAGAGGGGCGCCTGGGTGGCTCAGTCGGTTAAGCAGCCGACTTCGGCTCAGGTCATGATCTCGCGGTCCGTGAGTTCGAGCCCCGCGTCGGGCTCTGTGCTGACAGCTCAGAGCCTGGACCCTGTTTCAGATTCTGTGTCTCCCTCTCTCTGACCCTCCCCCGTTCATGCTCTGTCTCTCTCTGTCTCAAAAATAAATAAAAACATTAAAAAAAAATTAAAAAAAAAAAAAAAAAGAATTAGCAGGAGAAAGAAATAATAAGAAAAAGGAGGGAGGATGGAGCAGAAAAAAGAGATCTAGGCAAACACCTTGTTGACAGTTAACCTCTTACCTAGACATTACTTCCATATGTCATGACTAGGAAACTGACTAGGAGTAAAAGAGGGAAACCCACATCCAATCAGGCATATAGAGAACTATGCCACCAGAGCTGTGGTTATTTGAACTAACGTAAGACAAATGATATGAATTCTCATCAATTACTCTCTGTACTGTAATTTACTCTTATAATCCATTTTCTCAACATACTCTACAACAGACAGATCTATTTACTTTTCAAAAGTAAACAGTTCAACATCAGATGATGCAGTGTTAGACTCACCTCTCTTTCCTTCTTCTTGAGTCCCAGTTTTTATCCTTATCTTTATTTCTTTTTCTTTTATGTGGACTCCTACTCCGATCCCTTCTATGTCGTGAACACTCAGCATCCAAATAGCTCCCACCAGACTGCCGTGAATCTACTGAAGCCGATCGCCTTTCTTCATTCCTGAAAAACAGAAAGAATAGTTCAGTTTTTTCTTTAATTTTTTTTAATGTTTTTTTTTGAGAGAGACAGAGACAGAGCATGAGCATGGGGGGTACAAAAGAGAGGGAGATAGAATCTGAAGCAGGCTCCAGGCTCTGAGCTGTCAACACAGAGCCTGACATGGGGCTCAAACTCACGACCTTGGGATCATGATCTGAGCCAAAGTTGGATGCTTAACCAACTGAGCCACCCAGGTGCCCCAGAACAGTGTTTGCCACCAAACACACACAGACACACCAGCTTAAAGTTGAATATTCTATATCAGAACAACAACAGAATCGATAGAAATAGGTATAAGCTGGGGCACCTGGATGGCTCAGTGGGTTAAGCATCCAACTTTGGCTCAGGTCATGACCTCACAGTTTGTGAGTTTGAGCCCCACATCAGGCTCTATGCTGACAGCTCAGAGCCTGGAGCCTGCTTCAGATTCTGTGCCTCCTTTGATCTCTGCCCCTCCCCTGCTCGTTCTCACTCTCTCTTTCTCTCAAATAATAAACAAACATTAAAAAAAAATAGGTATAACCTTACATTCCATATGAGAAGACAATTAAAGAAATCTAGCTCTTAAATATCTTACTGTGTTAATATTTCATCAATATATTTGTTTCTCCAAAACTGTCAAAGGGCAATGTCACAGAGAAACCCTGGTATAATAATCTTGAGGAAGGACAACATGGAACAATTTAAGCATATTAATTAACTACAGTGTGTTATTAATGGTCTTAGAAATGCTAAAATGTAGTCAAATGATTATAAAGTAACAGATTAAAAAGAGAATATTTTACCAGTAAACACCATGACATACTTTTCAGCATCATCCTCTGGTCTTTCCTGCTCTTCCTGCCAATGACTACTGAGTTCTTCCATGTGCACATTTATGACATCCCGAATCACCTTAGGAGAGATAAGCACCCAATCTCAGATAAGAAAGCTTTTTCAAAAAATTAAGCTAGAAAAATCACTGCTAACAATCATCCAAATATTTACTAAGAGTTATGACAGAATGAACAGTGGGATATGAGTTTAGAGAATATTAAAAATTCTGTGGCCAAATTACAACATGAATGGTAGATGAAAATACTACAGGGGCACCTAGGTGGCTCAGTTGGTTAAGTGGCTGGCTTTGGCTCAGGTCATGATCTCACTGTTCGTGAGTTCAAGCCCCATATCGGACTCTGTGCTGATAGCTCAGAGCCTAGAGCCTGCTTCAGATTCTGTGTCTCCCTGTCTCTTTGCCCTTCCCCCACTCTCTCTCTCAAAAATAAATGTTAAAAAAGAAAAAGGAAAGTACTGTAATTGTTGCTAAACTTGCTAATTGATTACTATCTTATGATTAAGAAAAATATCCCTATTTTTAAGAAATACACGCTAAGTATTTAGTGACAAAAAAAATCATGGGTTATGAAACTTAAATAGTTTAGAAAAAAAATAATGCATAGACAGAGATCAAGAAAGAGAAAAATATACAAATTAAGAGAGAGTGCAAATGACAAGCAAATGGGACAAAATGTTAACAGGTGATCAGGGTAAAGGATATTTAGGAGTTCTTTGTACTATTTTTAGTTTTGCAACTTATTTGTATGTTTGAGATTATTTACAAATAAAGCTTTTTAAAAATCTTGTAATTAAGATGAGAGACAAAATATGAAACATTATAGTCACTTCACAGATACTTTCCTATAAGATTAATATAAACCCCTTACCTGTAAGAACCATTTGGAAGTTTCTTTCTTTCCTATTTATCCATGCCATCAAGCACAGGGCTAGTGAACTGAGAAGCACAGATGAAACTAAAATAGAAGGTTACATTTCCCTCATGCCTAATTAGAAAATGTTTTAAGAAGGTACAGGGGACAAGGGGCAATCTCAAAGACAAACACTAAAAAGTTCAGTTCTGACTGAGTTTCTCCCTACTTCAAGGAAACTTTCAATGGCTCCCAAAGTAAAATGGAACAGTGTCCAAATTCCTTAATAGAGCCTTTGAAGCCTTTCATGATTTTACTACATCACATAGCAGAAACCAGCCTTATCTCCTACTGGAGGTTCAGAAACCCTAAATGCTAGCCATCTTGGACTACTAATGGGTATCTCAAAAACTATACTTCTATTTATTTTTAGGAACACTAACCCTTCCACCTGGAATATCCTCATCCACCACTTCCCCTCCTCCACCATATTCTCCTGAGAAAATCTTAGATGTGTCCAAGTACAATCCAGAGAGTGACATGAGTCATAGACACCTGAATTCCAATTCTAGCTCCAGCACTTCCCGAGTAGCCTTCCATGACTCCCTGACTAGCTCTACATGAACTCCGTGAAGCCCAAGTATTACTGGACACAGTTTCCACAGACCTAACCTTGCCTAGATTCGCCATAGGAAAGAGCTGATGAACAGACATTCTTTATCCTTCCTGCTTCTCCCTTTCCTTCAAATGCTATCTTCTCTATGAAGCCCATACCAATCTTATCTTTTAAAAATAATTGCTCTTTTCTCCCATATACTTTGATCTCACTTTATTTTAATACTGAATGCAAGCTGTATTTTGAAAGCTCTGTTCCACTTGTATAAACTATTCTAAGCTCCTTAAGGGTGGTGTCTGTTGCCATTTATCTTTACCTACCCAACAGCAGTGTGTTATGCACAGTAACTACAGTAGGTAACTTTTTTCTGAAATTTGACAAAGTTCAGGTTTAGTCCAAACAAAAATTATAGAGGACATGAATGAAGCCAGAAATAGATAAAATGTTGGAAAATTCATGACCAGGAATATGATAAATCACTGAAAGATTTGTGAACACTGAAGTTTTTACAGATGAAAGGTATTTGGGATCTGCTTCCAAAATTACCAATGTGGAGGAAGGAGGTAGCAAGTGAGGATATAAAGAAAATGACAAGGCCATAATGTTGATAATTGTTGAAGCTGAGTGACAGGGACAAAAGAGTTCATTAGACTATTCCACCCACTTTAGCATATGCTTGAATATTTCCATAATAAAAAGTTAACCACAGGGGCGCCTATCTAGCTTAGTCCCAAAAGCGTGTGGCTCGCTCTTGGTCTCTGGGTCGTAAGTTTGAGGGCCATGTTGGGTACAGAGATTACTTATATAAATAAACTTTAAACAAAAAAAAAAAGGTTAACCATAAAATTGTGAAGAACACTAGCAGCAACACTTACACTTGGTTACAAGGTACTGAGACCAGAGAAGAAACAACTGACGAACTACCAAGTATTTGAGGGGACTGTACGAATACTTAGGTAATATGACGAGGTCCCAGACCTCTACTGGAAGAGATAAGACTGAAACATATACTTTAATTATACAAAGAACAGCATAAGATTAAATGCTAAGCTATGTGGTACAGAGAGCATTAAAACAATAAATCAACAAATGACTGAGTCAACTAGCACCTCATGGAAAACAATGGGCCTTAAAATTTATATCAAGATTTAAAACAACAATAAAGAGCATTTCAGGTGAGAAAACATGTTATTTGGACATGTAGATAAGAATAAATGTGTGTAATCAGATACAGTTTAAGAGACATGCTTGACTAAAGCAAAAGAAAATGCTTGGTAAAATAAGGTCAGATTATGGAAGGTCTTAGAAATCATAGAGAGAAGTAAGAAATAATGTGGGAAGAATTTAGAGATTCAATAAGGAGATTATTTGTAGAGTCTGAGCAAGGTAATTCATGTACCAAAAAATTCATCAACTCTGACTATCCACTAAAGGACATCTGAAAACAACTTTGGATATACATCAAGAGATTAATACATAAATAATTTATACCAGACATATCTTAAGCCCAAACATTTAGAAGAGTACATAAAAGCATGCTAAAATTTCTGTAAGGAAAAGACAACAGCTGTTTATTAACCAACTTCTGTGTCCACATGCATTATCTCAATCAATTCTTATAACACCCCCACAAAATCTACATAAAATGTATACAATGAAAAAAGTTGCAACTTAAAAAGCTCAAAGAATTTGTGCAAGTCAAATAGCGAATGATAAAGAGTACAATCAACACTCAAACCCAGGTCTAAGGCCAAAATCTATGCTCTTATCATGATACAATGCTTTCTCAAAAGTAGGTATTTTTTAAGATTGTACAGCCTCTTTACAAAAGATTTTTGTACCTTGAAAAGGCCTTATTTGCCTGGTACAGTGGATCTGAAAGTAATGGAGCAAATACAAATCAGGTATTTGTATTTCAAGGTGGCCACCTTGAAGCTATTTTCTTTCAAAAAACCTCTATGAACTGTGGAAATCCATAGAACAGATAGAAAACTATCGAAGGGACATTCTGTTCTCAACAAAGCTCTAAGAGATTATGTAAAGCTTACCTCAGTATATGATTTCTTGGTTATGTGAACATTCTTAGCTCTATAGGACTGGCGTCTTCTTTTATAATCTCTCACTTCTGCTAGGATTTCAAGGTAAGACTTTGGACTTTTTCGACTATTATCTAATAAAAGAATAAAACAAAATTATTATATCCTTGGAAGCTTTTAAATTCTTACTAATTAGCAGGAAGAAAGACCGCAATCATCCAATATTTCAACATGTTTCCATGCATACAAAAACATCCTAAAAACTCCATATTATACAAATAGACTAAGTTTTATATCATTCCTTTTCTCCATTAGTTGAACCTAAGATTGTTAAGGTACAAAGATTAAAAGACCAGCACAGCTATAAGTGACATTCTTATAGAAGGAGAATATGCTTAATGCAAAGGACAGAGAGCAAAATTTCATGCCCTGAGTAAATATCTTAACATATATGTGAGTATCGGATAATGCAAAACCATCCTCTTTCAACTCAAAATGGCCTAACAACTAAATCTTTGTAACACTCAAAGAGCGAAATGACAATTAAGAAATATAAAACTATTATATTCATCTCAAACCTTGATTGACTTTGGCAGCCAAGTCTACAAAGAGATCACTGTCATTTTCAATAATTTGAGAATCCGAGCGCTTTTTCTTCGTCTCCTCCATTACAAAATCATAGAGGGCAAGACGATCAGCTTGTGTTAGATCACAAACAAACCGTTTGTGATTCAGAGGAACTTCAACAGGTAATGAAGAATAAATCCCTAGTAAAAATAAAACCACAAGAATAAACAATACATGAAGCACTGTGGACTTAAAATTTACTCCTTATCTTTAAACATGCGCTGTAATAATGCAACATTAACACAATTGTTTTCACAGTAATCCCTAAAATACGAAAAATATCCGTCTGTGTGATAAATAATAAACAGTGACTTTATCCTCAAAGCCATACCCACAGAAAGCATGTACTGTGGATGTTTGCTATTCTCTCCAACAACATTAAGACACATCCCATGAAGGCAAGCAATAATAACCATGAGATAATTTGCTCATAAGGAAACCTTCTGGGTAACAATTTTTAAAAGGCTACCCATATGATAAAAATAGTAACTTCCTTTCTGTTTATATGCTTTTTCCCGTAAGAGCTGGGGAAAAAATGCTTTTAATAGGTAATACACGCTGTAGTCCCTCTGAAAATATATTATAGAAATATGAAAAATGTGTAAAAAATGTCTTTTTTATATGAGACATCAAGTTAGATGCTCCGTATTCAAAATATACCCCACTTGTGCAATGACTTAGAGCCAGGGACCAAAACACAATTAATTAGGTAGCAGAAATCCCAAACTTCCTCAGACCAGAGAAAGACAGATAAAACTGAGACTAAATTTGTTTTAATTTTCGGAAGAGGAAGCATATTGACACAACCAAATTAATTTAAAAGAGTTAAGAGCACTGCCCCCCCCAACAGTCACAGAACTTTCTAAAATCTGCTCATTAATGAAAGAAAGTAAATACAATACCTTGATATGATGTATTAAACATTGAAGAAAATTTTTGTTTTGAGATTCAAATTTTCTCAAAGAAATAAAAATTTATGGTAACTGTAAATAAAGCAATTGTTTTAACACAATTCTTTCTAGCCTTCATTATTTACTAATGCAAACAATAAATAGGAGCTACTACCCTAAAGTAATAACTTTGGTTCACAGAACAAGTAAGATCAGTAGCTCTTCCCAGATACTTTTATTTGATAAAGTCTAGCCTTAACTTCCCAGATAAAGAGGCAAAAGAAAAATTCAAGTAAGAGCAAACTACCAACTAAGCACTACAACACAAAAAAAGAGATGACTTTACATTTGTCTACATTAGGAGGAGGGCTACACTGAATATGAGTCCATGAACAGATACGGATAACAATACAGGGTCATTTGTATTAGTCGAAGGGTTTTGAATTAGTATTGAAGGGTTTCCTTTCAAGTCAATCAATTTTACTATAATTGTGGTAGACACTATGAAAAGCTTTTTTATGAAGGCAGATGTGAAAACATTTAATTTTGTACCATAAAAATGAATTAGCTTTGATAAGCCTAATTCCTTTGAATATAGGCTTTTATAAAAATCTGGGAGAAAAATACAAAGATTAGAAAACACTGATATATTACAAACAAGATCCACATAAACCTTTGCCTATTATTTTTAGACAAAGAAATATAATTTCCTCCTTAAATTATTCTGAGTTGTCTTCATTCATCTTAAATTTCTGTATGGTGATGATGGATACTTAAATTCCTTGAAATTCAACGAAAATTCCAAAGACTCTAATACTGTGACAGTGGTAAGATCAAGTTTAGAAATTTGAGTGATACTTTTAAAAGGATATCATTTGCAAAAAGGATACTGCATATCTTTAAATAAGGAGTACATTCAGGTTCCTAATTCCTCTTTATACTCACCCCAATTACTGAAAAAGAAAAAGTACAGGAAAAGTTAAACAACAAACTGCATTCAAATCATTCAGAACATAGATATTTCTGACAAAAAAAAAAAAAAAAAAAAGGATAAACACAAATAAGCTTACATTTCCATAAAATGTAACTTTTCAAACACAAGCTTCTACAGGATTTAGAAATACACCTAGACGTGCTGTAATCATTAAATTCCATGATCCTCTACTTTTTTTTGTAGTAGCCTTTTAAAAGCTGTAGCAAAATATATATAACATAAAATTTACCATCTAACCATTTTTAAGTGTACAGCTCAGAGGCATTAAGTATATTACACTGTTTTGCAACCATAACTTCTGTCTCCAGAAGTTTTTCTTCACCCAAACTGAAACTCTAATCTACCTTTTTAGTAACTCTAATTCTTTCTTTTTAGTCACTTTTGCCATCACAGAGCATCTTAAACGTATGACATATATAATATTAAACATTAATAGAAGGTACTGGCTCAAAGATACAAATTCAGAATTTTAGGAAGAATACATACAGAGTCAATTTCCAACATCAGAGATAAAGAAATTAAGGCCCATAGAGGTAAAATGACCTGCCCAAGTCACACAAGTGGTAAGAACAGATTAGGCCTAGAACCAATCTACTAGGGTCTCTCTAGGGTTTAGTATAATACACTGATCTTCAAATCATGGCCATGATTCAAATATAGTCATGAAATTGATATACAGCAAATAATACTGAAAGAAAAAGATACGCCACTAAATGTAAAATGATTGTTTATGATTAAAATTAGCATCTTGGTTATAAAATTAACACCTCATGGTTGATAATAGGTAAGTACATCTCATGGTTGCATCAAGCTTTCACAAGTTCATGAATTGAGAATTCTGTACACTGAGTGGAGACCTGGTATGACTGACAAAATGGAAACATAAATATAACTTATCAAAAACTTACAACTTAGTACAAGACACACAAAATATTAATTAAATGGGAAAATGTAAATTTGCTTATGTTAGTCATTCTTCCTTCAAAGTAAATAAATCAGTAACATATTAAAAAAGATTCTTGTTCTAGGCTGTAAGATTTAAAAATGTCTAAGACATAAGTGGGTCACAAAAATAATGTCTATTGAGAAACTGCAGAGCTCTACACAAGATGAAAAAAAGTTTTAAAAAGAGGGTTACAGATCATTTAAGAAAAAATTCTTAACAGTTTAATTTAATGGACTGTGAAAACAAAATAAAAGTTCCTCTTAACTTTTCTACTGAAAGAACTATTCAAAGTAATTCTTTGCTTCTGTACAGAACTAAATTCAATGTCTAATCCACCTTATTACTTAGTTAATATAAATTAAAAAACTTGAGAACATTAAATTACCCACATATATAAAATTCTCACCCATTTCATTATCTTAATATGGCTTTCTATACATTAATGTGCTTAGAAATTAAATTGCTTAGACAATAGAAATTACCATATATTAGAGCTAGTGCTAGTTTAGCATTCATTATCTCCATTGTTTTAAACAACATTGTAAGATAGTTTTATACTACAGAAAAGGAAACAAACCTCAGGAAAACTGTCATTTGTACCAGGCCAAGCAACTAGTTTCTTTCCTTAAAATAGGCTTACAAACTAGAACAAACAATGAACATTACTAATAGCAGTGAGTAGGTACAGATTTGAAGTCTGTGATTTCCTTGTACTTACTTATAATAGACACAATAAATAATGAATATATTTGAGCAACAGCTAGAATCTTAGTCCATAAATTTCACTAAATGAAATTTTCTAACAGAAAACAGAGTAACTCAGAGTGTGTACCAAAATTCAGAACTTGGCCCTCAATCCAGCTTTGCTATTACCAAGACTTGCTATTATCTAACGAAGGAGTGTTAACCCATTTCTGTGTGTCTCTAATTTCTTCACCTGATATGGAGGGGAAAATATTTGTCCAGATTATCTCAAGTTAGTTATGAAAGAGAAACAAAATACATAAAACAGCTTTAAAAAAGAATCTCTTTAAAAAAAAATAAAATATTGAGAGCCTTCAGAACAAACACACCAGAACCTTATCATTACTCTCAGATAGGGTTTGTTTCCTTATCTGTAAATCAGATGCCAGATTAGATGATTTTCCAGTTCTCTTTCAACTCTAAAATAAATTCAGCAAATCTATCTGACTAGTTAGTCAAAAAGGCCTTTAACTATTAACCCCTCCAAAAAGACAATAGCAAAATCCTCTACATTTTTATTGGTTTGTTAACTAAACTGGGGGTAAGAGACAGAATCAATAATAAGGGCCAAAAAAAGGCTTGACTGATCAGAGCTCAGTAATCTCTTCAAGTAAGAGTCAAATGTCTCCCTCAAAGAAAAAAAACCCTAGAATTTGGCAAAATGTACATAAAAATGGGAGCTTTAAAACAGGAAATACAAGAAATGTGCTTCTGGCTGTTGCATGGAACCAATGTAATATACACCACCGGTAAGAGAGTTCCTCCTCCTGAAGCCACAGTGCAGCTTAAGAAAAAATCAAGTCCAGATATTGGCTTAGAACAAAGGGTAAACACTGAACTTCAGCAAGGGAGAAACAAATCCTAACTACGGGCTAATGAATATAATTGAGCTAGAAAGAAAAATGAGGGGAGGGAAAAAAAAGGTAAGATGCCCAGAGAAATCTATCTTTAGAAGGTTCAAAGACAACTCAGAAACCCTTATAATAAGGAGCCAGTAATGCTTTGGCTACATGTTATATCTAGGTTCAGAAATCTATTAACTCTATCTACTCATTTACTTCTATGTTTTGGATGGATTTCGTTTTCTTTTCATTTCCTAAAAGCTCATACTTAAAAATTCTAACTTAGTCTCTGCTAAATTAAGTCCCTGGAAGAAGGGACTGGGCATGAAGGGGTCCACAAACTTTCTGAACCTGTATGGAAAACCTTGTGTTTGGGCTTTATTCTCAAATTCTCTTTCAGCCTAAGCCTTTCCTTTTACATTGTGTTTCAATATCCTTACATTTAACAATGGGCTAATTCTCAAGAAAGGAAAGAAATCTCAGGGTTAGACAATCTCAATGGGATTTAGTTACCAAATAACTAGAATAAAAATGATCTACAAGATAATCTCACCTATTAGGTGATTCCAAGGCATGAAACCCTAGCTAAGACAGCAACCCAGTGAGATTCTGCTATATTTGAGCAGAAAATATCTAACAAATGAAGCTGACACCAAACACATTGGCCTAATGTTAAATGTAAAACTTAATTTTTCCCATGTAACTGTTTGCACAAGATTTTTCTTAAAAATTAGTAACATGTCCTTAAAAAATAGTTTGAATCATTAATTAGCTCAAACTAAGATGCTACTTACTTTGATTATAACAGTCACCCTCTTTTCCAACTGCAGTTCTAGCTTGTTTAATTATCTGGAATTGTGAGTCCTTATCTGTCAAAAAAGCACCCATAAACACAGAATGAATCATCAGTGTCCACAACTAAATTAACTAATTGGTTTCTAATCCAAGCTCTTTGGGCACATTGACAAATCTTCCAGAATCTTAAGAACAAAACACCCACATCACTCCCCACGTAATCTGAACGCACAATTCTTTCAGATCTAGCCAGAATCCAGTAAGTAACAAGACTTCAAGCGCTTCAGAAAACATTACCATCAGGCATACTGCAGTAGGTGTTGCAAATGTTAGCAACCAATAATAGCTACCATTTCTTGACTCTAGCTAAGCGTCAAGCACGCTTCTAAGCATTTTACATATATATCATTTAATCCTCACAAAGGTGCTATTATCACATCCCCCATTTTATGAAGAAATTTAGGCAACAAAAATGTTAAATTACCTTTCTGAAAGTCACAAATCTATTAGTGACAAAACCAGGAGTTGAATCAGGGCATTCTGATTCTACAGCCTGAAATTTTAACCTCTATCTATGCTGTTAACACCTGGAACACACTTCCATACTCAGTCTGCAAACTGTGTTGTGTGGCCAGATTTTTGTTATAACCAAGAAAGAAAGTATCTGTCTTACTGTACAAAGCTTTCCATGACCTATTAATAAAAGCCTCATCTCTAAATTTCAGATTAAGCAAACTACTTTCACTGTACATTAATTAATCCTACATTCTCTCAAGGTACAAAATGTCCTTCTTAAATCACAAGCCTACTAAAAAGTCGATTCTTTTGATAATTCAAAAATGAAATATCAATGCCTATAGTAAGATATTTTTAAATTATAATTAAATTTGGGGCACCTGGGTGGCTCAGTTGGTTAAGCGTCCGACTTCAGCTCAGGTCACAATCTCGCTGTCTGCGAGTTCGAGCCCCGCGTCAGGCTCTGGGCTGATGGCTCAGAGCCTGGAGCCTGCTTCTGATTCTGTGTCTCCCTCTCTCTCTGCCCCTCCCCCATTCATGCTGTGTCTCTCTCTGTCTCAAAAATAAATAAACGTTAAAAAAAAAAATTTAAATTATAATTAAATTAATACTTACTCAAAGTAATTGAAGGTATCTTCACATTCTCATAGAAAAAATCAGAATTATACATTTTATCCTAAATGGTAAAAACAAAAAAAAAAGTTAGTATTCTTGAGTAACAGATAATTGACTATTTTAAGATTTGACATGAACAAAAGATATCATTTAAATATTTCTTAATAAAGTTTGCGAAATTAGGCAAGTACCATTCCACCCCACAACTGACTATTATTTTGACAGAAAACCTCACACTATATCTTCCGAATACTGTAAATTTATTAATGTAGGAATTACATGACATATATACATAATAAATATAGGGTACCTCTTCTTCCTTGGTATAGCCCAGTTTCCTCAATCTACAAGATACCATGTGCTTTGCTAAAGATGATTTAGGCATGTGATGATTGGAATCATAGGGGCATATCACAACGTCATCCTATAAAAAAGAAACAGAAGCAAAAAAAGGGGTACATAATATTTAAATAAATGATTATACCGTTTAAAGTTTATTACTCGATTAAGTGGTACTACCCATTCATCTCTTCTGGAGGCCTCTTTCCCAACCCCCTGTGTGATGTATGTGCCCATTAAAAACAAAAACAAAAACAAAAACCTCCCTCCTTCAATCTCTCTCTCCTTTATAGCCCCCTCTCCACTCCTTCAAAGACCAACGCTTTGAAAGATTTGTTTACAGACAAACTACCAGTCAGGAGGTTACTAACAATCATCTTACTACTATAGCCAAAGCACATGTCAGACTCTTTAAAATATGTGAACTCTTAGAAGGTTACAATCCAACTGTTCATTTCTGTCATCCTCATACAGTCTTCATGTCCTACCTCTCTGGTTCCTTCTACTTGGTCTCCTCTAAAGACGTCTTCCTTGGGGCACCTGGGTGGCTCCAGTCGGTTAAACATCCGACTTCGGCTCAGGTCAGGATCTCAGTTCTTGGGTTTGAGCCCCGCATTGGGCTCTGTGCTGACAGCTCAGAGCCTGGAGCCTGCTTCAGATTCTATGTCTCCCTCCCTCCCTCCGTCTCTCTCTCAAAAATAAATAAACATTAAAATATTAAAAAAAAAAAAAAAAAAAAAAAAGATGCCTTCCTTGTTCTACCTGTACCCCTATAAATGCTGATGTTTTATATAAGTCAAACCAGTGACTTTGTGCCGTTTGATATACACTTACTAGAAGATCTCATGGCTTCAATTTCTACTATATACTAAGGACTCCCAAAATCTAAATCTTTAGACCTGGATTCTCTCCTGAGTACCTTATACTAAAAACACTAACAATCCACTATAACAAAAATAAATTCATTACATTCATGGTCTCCTGACCCCCAAACCTATTCCTCTTGGGTTTCCCAGTTTCAGTGAAAGGTCCCACTTCCTCAAGTAGAAAACCGTCTCTTCTCCCTCATCACTCACATCTAATCAATCACCTAGTCCTTTTCACTAAATAACTCTGAAATCCTACCACATAATCCATCCTCTCTGCCACTTCCCCACTTCAGGACATCATCATCTCTCTTCTGGATTACAACAGCCATTGCCTAACTGCTCTGCTTCCAGATCTGTTGTCCCTTCCACTCTCCACAATGCAGCTACTTTGAATTCCAGGTCTGCTACTTACTGATTACATGAACTTGGTTCAGGTACTTAACCTTTCTTTGCCTAAGTTTCCTCATCTAAAAAATGGGTAAAACAGGACTTCTGTCACAGATTTATTGTGAAGATTAAATAAGTTATACACGAGTTTATACACATAAAACAATTCAAACAGAGCCTGGAACATAGCAAGTGTCAATAAATGTAAGCAATTATTATTTTATTAAATGGCAAATATGATGATATAGTAGGACTTAAAATACCTCCATAGCTCATAAAAAAAAAAAAAAAAATCCAGATTCTTTACTATGGCTGACACAAGGACCTTTAAGATCTGGACCCTTCCCACCATCATCCCCCTCTTTCTCTATAGCCTATGCTTACCTATCCTTAACCACCTTACGTTTCCTGATCTGGTCACATCCTTTTCCCCTGCTGTTGATGCTTCCCCTGTGCTTCACCCAGCTAATTTAGCATACTTTTATCAGCTGAGAATTCACCTTATCCAGGAAACCTCCACAGTCCTACGACAGCCTCCAATAACCTGTACTACAGCTAGTCATAGACTGAGTCACATGATAATGTAGGCTGATTTCTCTGCACTCCCCGTCACCACACCCAGACAGTAAGCTCTGCGACAGGACCTGTGACTACTGTTCACTGTACTTCAGCATTAAAACACTCCTGCAGAAAAGTGAGGCTTCATTAACTATCTGGACTGCACCTATTCCAGGAATGATGACTATCACGTACCAGGATTTTTAAACCAGTCACTGTCTTGAATAGCAGACCTTGGCTCGGTAAAATTTAGATGTACACTCACAGCTAATTGTCATAATTTTGGAATTTTACAAAGAAGTTTTAGAGAGGCAGCATGGCAATTAAACACACAGACTCTCGGGAGCCAGAATGCCTGGGTTCAAAATCCCAATCGCCCTTTACTAGCAGTGTGTCCTAGGCAACAAATTACCACCTCTCTGGCTTTGTTTTCTCATCTATAACATGTGGCTAATAGGGTAATTAGAAGCATTAAACGAGGTAACTAACCTATATAATAAATAGCATAAGCAAAGTGCTATTTAAGTGTTATTAGAAATTTCAGTGGTAAGGAAAGGCATGGTAGGATCCACGCAATGGAATTCACAGCTTCAAACACCCCTCTAAACAAACAACAAAGATCTTTTTAGGGGCACCTGGGTGGCTCAGACAGTTAAGCATCCAACTGGTTTCCGCTCAGGTCATGATCTCACAGTTTAGTTAGTTCTCACCCCACTTAGGGCTCTGCACTGGCAGAGGGGAGCTTGCTTGGGATTTTCTTTCTCCCTTCTGCCCCTCCCCTACTCGCGCTGTCTCTGTCTCTCTCAATTATATAAACTTAAAAAAAAAATCTTTTAAAAATTTCCACCAGGACTTTAAGAAACGTGAATTGTTTGTGTGTAAACTAAATATACTCTAACTGCCTTTGGGGAGTCAGTCATGTAATTTAAACCTGGGAGAAATTATTAGAGCTCGATAAACCCAGAAAGAGTATTAGAGATCATGAATTATCCGAGTGAAGCGCTTCCGTTCCTCCCATCCCATGAAAAATAACCAAAAATCAGGACTGTTCACTCTCATACACGTGCCTACATTTTTAAAAACAATTTTAACGTTCAAAAGAGTTGCTAGTCACCATCTCTTAGTGACATCCTCTAATAATCCTAGAATCGGTGCTGTCCCAGGCGGAAGCGTACAACTTTAAGGCAGAGACAGCTGAACTCGCAAGCTCTCTCCCGACGCCGAATCTGGTGCAACTGCGGCATCCATGTGACAGATGACAAAGCAAACGGCCAACACGTCTGCTAGCAGCACTCCGACTCCCCTATTTTCTAGGTAAACCCCAGACCTGCCACCCCTCCCCACCCACCGCATTTTCACCTCCTCAAACCCAAGCTCCGCGCTAGGAGCGCCGCACAGGTGGCGGGTGCGCGTCGTTCCGGCGGCTCCCGCGCGCCCCACCCGAGGCCCGCCGGCGACGAGGCGCACCAGGCCGGGTCCCGGGCGCCCACCACGGCGCTGCAGACGGGCGGGGGCTCCCACGCGGAGTCCTCCCCCGCCAGAAAAGACCGCAGGTGGAGAGCCCCCAAAAGGACCCTGCGCGCAAGCCGCCCTCACCTCTGCCGCCCCCTCCTCCCCGGGGTCCAGCCGATCCAGGCTCCAGCCCAGGGACGCCGTCACCTCCTCCAGCGTCCGGCAGCAGCTCTCCACGAACTCGCTAAGCTCCAGCTGCAGCCGCCGCCGCTCCTCCACAGGAGGCGGCTCGCCCTCCATGGCCGCACCCGGCCCGCCAGAAAGAAGCGGCAGAACAGCCGGCCCCGCGCGCGGGCCTCTGGGAGGTGTAGGCGGGGCCATGCCGCCACGTGACTGGAACCGCCTATAGGAAAAGGCCCCGGAAGGAGCAGAGCTGTCATTTAGAGAGGTGTTCCCCGGTCTCTTCCCGGTGTTGCAACTTGTGTAATTGCTCCCGGATGCGTTTGCGACGGGGCTTCTCTGAACTGCATTCCAGCCTGCCCCCACAATTGTAAAACAAACAAAAAAGTTTATGTCGCCCTTTGCTCAGTTGCCTCTAAGATTCTCCGTCCTTCCGACGAAGCCAGGCCATGTTGGGATGAGGCCTTCACTTAATCCGGCGACTAGTACAGGCTCCTGGCAGCTCCCACTGGACACTTGCCCGAAGCTTGGCCTCTGTCTCGGAATTCGCCTGCGTCTACTCAGCCCTCATCCTGCACGACGATGAGATGGCAGTCACGGAGGATAGGATCGATGCCCTCATTAAATGTTGAATCTTTCTGGCCAGTGTCACCATCAGGAACCTCATCTCAACGTAGGGGCTGGTGTACCTGCCCCAGCGGCTGGCGCTGCACCAGCAAAAGTGCTGCCCCGTCCACCACTGCTACCCCCTAAGAAGAAGAAAGTGGGAGCAAATAAAAGAACCAGAGGAGTCTGATGATGGCATGCATGAGCTTTGGGTCTTTTTGACTAAACCTCTTTCAACATGTTCAATAAAAAACTGAACTTTTTTGTTTTTAATGGTTTATAACTACAGAATGTTTAAAGAGTAGTACAAGGAGAATTTGCAAAGCCGTCCTCCAGCTGGTTAACATTTGCCCACGTTTGCTTTCTCTCGCTCTCTCCACACACACACAACCTCACAAACTTATTTTGCAGAATTATTTAAGGGTCAGGTGCAGCTGTTTCAACCCCCAAATAGGTCTGTATGCATCTCCTAAGAATAAGGATATCGTCCTGCATAACCACCATACATGATTAAACCTCAGATAAATAATAATTTTGTAAAACCATCTAATGTTCAGTTTATATTCAAATCTCCCCAATTGTCTCCAAAATTCCTTTCACAGCCATTTGATTAGTTTTTTCAACCCATGAACTATAATCGGCTCTTGTCTCTTTTAACCTGGAATGTCTCCCCACCCTCCTTTTTAAAAATTTTTTAACATATATTTATTTTTGAGAGAGTGAGAGGAGGGGAGAGGGGGAGAATCCGAAGCAGGCTCCAGGCTCTAAGCTGTCAGCACAGAGCCTGAGGTGGGGCTTGAAATCACAAACCACGAGGTCGTGACCTGAGCCAAAGTCAGATGCTTAACTGACTGAGCCACACAGGCACACCCCACACCCTCCTTTTTAAATTAAGTCATTGAATTTTGTCAGGAGCCTCAGCCAGTTATCTCATAGAATGTTCCTCTTTCTGGATTTATCAGGTTTTTCCCCCATGATTAGATTTTTTTGAATAATTTTTGCAAGGAGATGTGTATGCCTCTTTATTACATCTCATAGAGGACACCCATCTTAAATTCTCCTTCTATTAGTAATGCTAAATTTGATCACTTGCTAAAGGTAGAGAGCTGTATCACTCTGCTGTAAGACATTTTCCTCTGTGGGATGATACTTTGAAGCCATATGATTCTTCTTCCCCAACAAACTGATACAATACTTCAGTGAATCTGTCATTATGTTAGGAGTTATAAATGATGATTCTCTAGTATTATCATGGCTTCTGTATTTGTTAGCCGGCATTCTTACCATACTTTCTTTTTGTTCACTATGAAATCAAGGGATTTTTAAAATTTTTTAATTTTTTTTTATTTTTGAGAGAGAGCACGAGCAAGGGAGGGGCAGAGAGAGAAGGAGACACAGAATCCCAAGCAGACTCCAGGCTCTGAGCTGTCAGCATGGAAACCAATACAGGGCTTCAACCATGAGATCATGACCTGAGCCCAACCAACTGAGCCACCCAGGCGCCCGGAATCAAGGGAATTTTAAAATCATTATTGATTTGAGGTTACTTAATTCATTATTACATACTCTGTTACCATCACAATTCTTAACTGATTCTCAAATTGTCCCAACCTTGACCAGTGAAAGGTTGGTTTGATTCCTTTTCCTTGCTTTGATTAACCCAAGCTTACTTTGTACATTTCCTATCCAAGACCTGGAATCAACCCTTTTAATTTCCCCAAATGGTTTTAACTCCCAGAACCTAATCCCTCTTATATTATTTTATACTATTTTCAAGCTTAATGTCAAATCTTTGCTTCCCTTTGCACTTACTTCTATCAGATGGAGAAACTGTGGACAGAATAGCTATTTCAGATAGTACAATTCTCTCAACAACAACAACAAAAAAAGTTTTGAGTATAAATAAGCAGTACCCAAAAATACGGAAATAGGCCAAGAGCTACAAGCAGATATGAAGGGATGAATTCCAGTTTATTCATACTTTGTCCACAGCATACCTACCTTTATCAGCATTTATATGTTTAGCTCAACTAGCCTAGAAAATGTGAAACTATTTTTGAATGTGAAATAATGACTGTCATTGAAAAGTTGTATATATACGCCCCTTTTCTGTGGAGGCTCACTATAAATGAGCCAAATCAAAACTTATCCAAGGCCAAGCAAGTCCTGTCTCTAGGACACAGCCTATCTCGTCTCAGAGCTTAATAACAACTTTCAGCAACAGCTTAGAGGTATACTCTTTCAACCATAAGAACTGCTTTACATGGATACTTATTCATCTGTTTAATCACCATTTTTTCTAGAGAGATCTCCTGTCCCGTTCTGGATTAGGCCTCTATGATAGGCTGAATTGTGTGTTGTCCTCACCACCACCATCACCCCCCATTCATATCCTGGAGCCCTAACCTCCAATGTGACTTATTGGGAGTTATGGACTGTAAGAAGGTAATGAAGGTTAAATGAAGTCATAAAGAAGAGACTCTAATGTGATAAAACTCAAGTCTTTCTAAGACAAGGAAGACACACCAGGGCTTCCCCCGCCCCACTACTTACTGCCTACCATTCAGAAAGAGAGCTCCCACCAGAAACCAATCTAAGGACACCTTGATCTTGGACTTCTAGCCTCTAGAACTGAGAAAATTAATTTAAGTCACATAGTCTATGGCATTCTGTTACGGCAGCCCAAGCTGACTGATACAGTCTCCTAGCTCTAGCATGAAGATCCTTCTTCATTTCACCCAACACAGCATTTACCACTTATTTTTCTCTTCCTTTTATATTACAATGTGTTAATACCAGGGGATCCATGGCTTTGGGCACAATGTGTAGCACACAGAAGTCAATTATTAGTGAATGAAATTAATTTCAGAGTGCCTGGGTGGCTCAGTCGGTTAAGCACCCAACTTCAGCTCAGGTCATGATCTTGCGGTTTGTGAGTTCAAGCCCTGCATTGGACTCTGTGCTCACAGCTCACAGCCTGGAGCCTGCTTTGGATTCTGTGTCTCCCCCTCTCTCTGCCCCTCCCCTACTCATGTTCTGTCTCTCTCGGTCTCTCAATAATAAATAAATATTTTTTTTTAAATTAAAAAAAAATTAATTTCAAGTCTTCCAGATTGGGAGGGGAGCAAGGAGAAGGAGGTGAGACAAGGAAGGAAGGAATGCTGTTTTCATCCGAAGTATCAAAAACCCCAATAATTTAAGTATTATCTTAAATATGATCTTTTTTGCTCTTCACAATTAACATTTCATTTGTTTTCCTATTTTCTAATCTGTACTGTACTTGATTATATTAATACATATTGCTGATATATGAAAGTTCTTCCACTGATTGCTTTATAGGTGTCTTCTGTCCCCATCCAGACTGCAAATGTCTTGGAAGTCGTATGTACTGAATATCAATGTATTGAATCCTCATAGTATCTAGCCTAATACTAGACATAACAGGTATTCAGTAAGGTCATATTGATTTAATAACAAGTGTTTGAATTTCAAAAGTTTCTCTTTGATACAAAGAATAGGTTTTATCTCATTGTCCTTCAACAGAGAGCCAAAAACCCTTCAGGACTCATTTTTATAGATTCAAGGACAACTCATACGTCTGAGGGGACAAAATGAAACACCATATATTTTGAGAATACCCAAAATAGAATCTTAGGCACTTCATTTTTTTTCTAATGGTATTATGGTGACTTTTGCCCATGCTACTTAGAATTCACTGTCCAGGATAAACAAGAACTGGGTATTGACATGTGGCCTGGCCTCTTTACATGGGCTTCTTTCCAAGAGCTCTGCCTGGTACATAACAGGCACTTGAGAATGTTGAAAAAAACTACAAAAGACCAACTTCTAACAAGAATTCAGAACTAAGATAGTTTTTTTTTTTTAATGGTCATCCTTAATAGGCACTTAGTAAACAGAAGGTTTTAGACATATTAACAGAAAGATGCTGATAAATGCCTCGTATGTATAAACATATAAAATCAAAACACAGAAACTTCAAAAGTCTAAAAGTTTATTGCCAGAATTGCAAACTTCATAAAGACACCTTTTTAAAGTACATAGTAAATGACAAGCAAAATAAACAGAAAACTTTGACCAAAGAAAAGCAAAGATTGCTGCTATCACGCACATATAGTCAAATTAATGCCGAACCAAACAGGTGCATTGAAGAGTATATAGGTTACACGATCCACAATCTAAAACTAAAGGAGACTCATTCCAAAATGTTTGGGTTTGGGGCGGAGTATTCTGGGGAGAATGGGATGGGTAATTTTCTCCTAATACAGAAAATGGAAATATTTAGATGAAAAACAGACTGAAGTCTAGAATATCAATGATCAACTTAATTTCATCTCCAAGAACAGAAATCTGTATTATAGGCCAAAAGAAGTACAAGAACCAATCAAAAAAAACTAAACACAGAAGGAACGAACTCTAGATTCAATTTGTGCTATCCTTACAACTGATTACCATTTCAGACACACTACATCCAGTGTATTAGATATGTTAGATGAGCTGAGAAGATAAAAAGCCAGAACAGTATTTGATTTCAACCAAGGTTATATCTTCTTAATCATTGAAACTCTATCACTATACTGCAAGCACTAGGTTTTCTTTTGTTAGTATTTAGTAAAGTGAAAATTCACATAAGTAAAGCCAAGGAAGTAGCAACTAACTGATTACTAGTGCCCAATAGAGCTACTGCTAAAGGAGTAGGAGTAAGAGTAGGAAGAATTCCCTGTTGCATCAAAGCTTCCTCTTCGGGACCCACTTCGGGAACCAGAGCGAGAGCCGGAGCGGGAGCCGGAGCGGGAGCCAGAGCGGGAGCCCGATCGGGAGCCTGGGGCAGAAGACATGTTGTAAGGGCTAGGCAAGCCCTTGGAAGAAACAGAGGCGGCCTCCAGAAGGCGTAGGCCAGTGATATCTTCCACCATGGAGCGATTCATGGCATCCTTATAGGATATTTTTAATTTGGTTTTGGGGCAGGTCAGGATTTTGGCATAGCTGCTGGTGTCTTGCAGCCTCTGAGCTGCTCGGCCGTCGATGAATCCTTTCCTGATGGCTTCTTCCGTGCTTATCCTCCCATGCACTTCTGGGTCAACAAGGCCTCCAGTGAGGTATTGGAACTCTAGAAAGCGCTGACCTGCCTCATAGGGGAGCCATTTTTCTTTTACCGCCTCTGCTGCTGACATCTTCTTCTTTCCCTTCACACCTTCAAAGCCAATGAAGGCTTTCTGAGCGGGCTTCAGCCTGGTGGCCATATCTTGGTCAATCAGGCCCTGGGAGACTGCATCCTGAAGTGAGAGCTTCTGACCACTGGTTGGGTGGATGATGCCACCCGTGCAAGCCTGAGCTTCCAGAAGCCTCTGACCAGTGATGCTATCGACAATGCCCCGCTCTATTCCCTCTGTAATGGAGATCTTCTCTAGGTTTTCTGTGTCAAAGATGGCTGCAATGGGGCTTGATTCTTCCAGGGGGTCAGACAGAGAGCTGCTCCTGATGGTTATGTTCCTGACACTGGATATGGTAGAAATCTTACTTACTGACTCATGTCGGCTGTTGCTGAAAACATCGTCACTGATGCCACCACCTATGCCGCTGCTGTTGCCCACGCCATTTTTCAAGGAGATCATATCAGCAAACTGAGTGAGGCTGAGGCTGCCAGATCGGTACTGATCAAAGAACTTCCTATCAATGAGGCCCTTGTCAATAGCCTCTTGAATATCATACTGACTGCCTGTCTTCCTGTCTACCAGGACCACCCTGGTGGAGCCGTCAGATCCAGTGATGGTTATTTCTTCCCACTCGCACTCCTGCTCACACAGTTCTCTGAAGGTTTCATAATCTATAAGGCCCTTCTTGTAGGCCTCCTGAACAGACATCTCCTTGTTGGTCTCTGGGTCAACGATGACCACTCTGCGCTTCCTGAGGGTATTCTTTTGTGATGTCTGCACCTCTTTCTTCTTTTCTTTCAGGGGCAGAAGACAGAGCCCTGTTTCTTCATCCTTGATGCATCTTTCTTTTAGCTGAAGATAGGTAAGATTTTCTTCTGTGTTGGGGTCAAAGAATCCTTTTGTATCGTCACTTGGATCAGAGAGAATCTCACTGAGCTCCTCATTAAAGTAGCCCCTCTTGTACGCCATGTCAACTGGCAGGCGATGGCTCTCCTTCGGGTCGATGATCCCCCCGGTTGCAATCTGTGCTTCCAATAAACGAATGCCATGGCCCTTTTCAATGAGTTCCTTGTTCATGGCTTGGAACAAAGAGATGATGTTTCCCGTTTCAGGATCATTATACCCGGTGACAGCTCGTTCTGCAGACAGGAGCTTCTCTTTGAACTCAATACCCACCAGGCCTCTTTTGTAGGCTTCTTCCACCGGTAGCCTCAAGTTGCTAACAGGATCCACTATAAAGCCAGTAGCTGCTTGGGCTTCCAGCAACTCCAGGGCAGTACCAGGTCGGACCAAGCCAATTTTCATGGCCTCATAAATGCCAAGCTTCTGTTTCGTGGTCTCATTGTATATGCCCGCTATGCAACTTGAACCCTGAAGGAAGTCTTTAATTCTTTCGCCAACCTCATCATAAGAAATCTGACCTGATTCCAGTTCATTTACAGTGGATGGTCTCAATATACCAGAATCCACCAGCTCAGAGACGGTCACCTGTTGTCTGATTCCTTGGAAGGACATACTTCTCTTCTGCACTGACAACAGGAGCAGACCAGTGTGTGGTTCGATTCTGCACCGTTCTCTCAGCTGCATGTAACTGACCTTCTTTTTGGTGACTGGATCCACAAAGTTCTTCTGACTATCTCGGGGATCATTCAGGGACCGATACAAATCCCTGTCAATCAGCCCACGGGCCAAGGCTATGTCTTTCGGCAAAAAGACGCTATTCACGGGGTCCACCACACCCCCTGAAGCAATCTGGGCTTCCAGCAGGCGCATTCCGGTTTCTCTATCAATCAGATTTTTCTTGATGGCTTCTGAAACAGATACGGTCTTGCCTGAAAACGGATCATCGAAACCAGTGATAGCTTTCTCTGCTGTGTATATCTGTTGACGGTCATCAAAGTCAATGAGGTCCCGAGCGATCGCGTTGTCAACGGTCAGCTTCTCATTCCTATGGGGATCAATTATACCGCCTGTAGCTGCCTGGGCTTCCAGGAGCATGACTGTGGATTCCGGGGTGATTAATTTCTTTCTTTTGGCCTCTACCAGAGAGTACTTTTCCTTAGGGGAAGCAGATGCTCCAGCGATAGCCCCTGCACCCCGAAGGAAAGGCTGGATTTCAGAAGCAACTTCTTCCACGGACTTTTTCCCCTTCAGCAGTTTGTCCAAGGTTGTTTTGTCAATTAGCTGGCACTCATAGAGCTGCATGGCCGTTACCTTCTTCCTCAGTCCATCGAACACCAGCTTTGAGGAGTCAACCGTCCACTCGTATTCTGTCTGGGTCTCCCGATGGGACCCATAGGGGCGCTGCTTGAGTTTGTCGATTTCCCTCTGAAGTCGGGAGCGCTCTGTTTCCAGCTGTGACTGCGTCTCCCTGGTGGAGTCCTCCAACTTGCGCCTGTACCGCTCCTCAATCCTCTTGATCTCTGCCTGGAGTCTTTCGATCTCACTCCTAAGGCTGTTCTTCTCTCTCTCACTCTTCTCTCTTTCCGACTCGATCTTCCTAATCGTCTCTTCCTTGCGGGAGTACTGGGTTTTCCACTGATTGAGGTCATTCTGGATTTGCTGTTTCTCACACTCGAGGCGTTGTTTCACCCTGCTTTCCGCATCCAGCGTTGCTTTCGCGCGAGTGAGCTCATCCTCCAGCCTCTGCAGCCTGCTCTTGTCTTGTTCCAGAACTTTGATTTTCACTAGAAGGCTCTCTCTTTCCTGCACCACCTGAGTGCACTGGTTCTTTGATTCCTGAATCCGATTAGATGCCTAGAATTTAAAAAGAAAGAAATGGGAAGAAATAACGTTTTGATCGTATCATAGGGTTATAATTCCTCTTTTCCTACACTTAAAAAATAAAACTTAGTTTGAACTTCCTCTATTTTCCCTGGATATACTGCTATTTTGTTATCTTATAAATTATGAAAAAAAAATTCTGTAGAGGTATGTTGCCACTTTGATAAATGGCATCATACTTACTTTTTTTTTTAGAAGGAACTAGGAGAAGTTATATACCAGTCTTACTCTTAACAGAAATAATGGTTTGAAAAAATATGGGGAATTTTGTCCCAGGTTATCACACCTGCTATACCTACATCTCCCCTCTTACAGCTATACTAACATGTTTAATAAAACAAAATAAATCTATGGGCATATACACACCCTACACCCAGCCCCACACAAATATTGTCTATAGAAGTCAAACGTATTAGAACTTAAAGAAGGTATTTTTAAACTAGGGGTTAAAAGAAAAGCCTAGCAAAAACAAACACATCAGGGTCGTGATCAAAAGAGAACAGATCATGCATGCAGAAAAGCCATGTAAGCAAGCAAGAAAAAGTGATTTCAAAATTGCATAGACAATACCTTTACCATGGCTTTTATTTAGGAAAATTTTAACGAAAAAAATGCAGGTCATAGCTCGCTAAGTAAGAGCTATCTTGTAGAAAACAGACTGGAATAGTCAGAGGACAAGCTCTCAGGTGTTAAACCTGATGGTGTGCTAAAGTTTGAAAAGCACGGCCAAACAGAGGTGACACACAGATTGGTATTGATGCGGGAACAGGACAGAAGGGCAAAGAGGGCAAACTGCTTTCAAGCAGTGGCCTGGGTTATGACAGCTAGTAGTACAGCAATAAGGAGAAAAATTAGACTTTCTGCAAGCGGCCATCCCAGTTAGCAGGAGCACAGCTGAGATGAGATGAAAATGGAGGGAATTATTTGAAGGACAGGGAAGCTGTGATCAAATATTTGTGAATACCTCTAAAGCCTGCTTTTGGAATTTCTCAATTTCCTGTCTCAAATTTTCCCTCTCTCTCTGTAAATCATTAATCAGCCCCTGCAGTTCCAGGGTCCGGTTGTTGCTGATCTGCAGCTGGCTCCTGAGTTCAGCGATGGTTGCATTTCTATCGCTATCCGCCTCGCTCCGGCTCCTCCTGAGGTCGTCGTATTCCAGCCTCAGGTTCCGAAGCTCCTCCTCCAACATCAAGTGCTCCTTGGTCAGGTTCTCCGTGAGAGACTGCAGCCTCTCGATTTCTATCTTGCTTTCATTTAAGCTCCTGCTTTTATCCTCTATCGCCTTCTGGAAATGCTCGTTCCTCAGGTGAGCCTGTTTGACATTCTCTTGTTCCTGCAGCAACTGGCGTCTCAGGGCCTCAACCTCCACGGAGAGCCTTCTCAGCTCTTCCTGGGTCCTCTGCTTGTCCCTCAGGTGGCCGTCCAACACGTCCCTCTGCTGCCGGAGGTCGTCCTCGCTCCGTTTCTTAACGATGGATGCTTGCTCCAGCTGCTGGGTCAGGCTGGTGATTTTTATCGCCTGCTCCTTCAGAGACCTCCTCATGCCTTCCAGCTCCTCCTCCAGCTTCTTCCTCTTCAAGGAGTCTTCCGAGGCGGTCCTCCTCAGCCGATTCAGCTCCTCCTCCACCTTCTGCTTCTGCAGCTGCAGGTCCTTCAGAGAACTCTGGAATCTCGTGATGTCCTGGTCCTTCACAGCCCTCTCCTGGGACACCCGCTCGTAGTCGATCCTCAGGCGCGTGAGCTCTTGCTCCTGAACTTTCAGCTTGCTTATCGTCTCCGTCGCACTATTATTTGCTTTCTGCAGATCATACTGGGCCCTCTGTAATTTAGCGTTCTCTTCTTCCAGGCGTTTCCGTTCACTGGTTTCCGTTTCTATCAGTTGTTTTAACCTCTCGATCTCCTTGTTTTTATCCTGGATGGTCTTGGCGGCATCATCGAGCGACTGCTTGTATCTCAGGCTCTCTTCCGTCCGCATCTGAGTGACCTGCCTCAGCTCAATCTCCAGCTGCTGTTTCCTCTGCGACACCTCCGAGCCCGTGGCCTTTTGCTGTTGGACGTCTTCTTCGACCCTCCTGAGGTTCTCGGTGGTCTGGGCTAACGTGTTCTTCAGTCGCTTTACTTCCTCGGATAGGCTGCGGTTTTCTCTGGTGAGGCTGTCGATCTGGGCTCGGTAGCCACTGGTGTCCTCTTCCTTCTGCATGGTGAGCTGGTGGATGGTGGTCTTGGTGATGTTGATCTCAGTCTCGAACTGGTTTTTTAAGCTGATGATTTCCTCGTCGTAATTGTTCCTTACCTTAGCCAGTTCATTTTCATATTCCCAGCGGCGCTTGGCCTCCTCCTGAAACTCAGCTTTGAGTCTCTCAATCTCCTTGTTTTTGTCCTGAATGGTCTTTGCAGCCTCTTCCAGGGACTGTTTGTGCCGAGCATTGTCCTCGGAACGCTGCTGGATGACCTGCTTAAGCTCCATCTCCAGATGCTGCTTCTTCTGCATCATCTCAGAGCCACAGGCTTTTTGCTGCAGGGCATCTTCTTCGGCCCGCCTTCGCTGCTCGGTGGTCTGCAGAATGCTGTCGTTGAGCCTGACGATCTCGTCCTTCAGATCTCGATTTTCCCTCGAGAGCCTATCAAGCTGGTTTCGGAGATTTTTGGAATCGTCCTCTTTTTGCATGGATATCTCCTTGATGGTGGTCTTCGTGATGTTAATCTCTGTTTCATACTTGTTCCTTAAATTACTCATCTCCTCATTATAGTGGTTTCTTACCTTTGCCAGCTCACTTTCATATTCTCTCTTCCGGGCGCCCTCCTCCTGCAGCAGAACCCTCAACCTTTCTATCTCGTACTCCTTCTCTTTGATGGCTTTCTCAGACTCCATTTTCTGCCAGCCAAGGCTCTCCTTTTCACACTGCCTTGCCTTCTGCAACTGGTCATAGTCATTCTTCTGTTGGTCAAACCTGTCTTCCACAGCCTTCCGTCTTCGCTTCTCGTCCTCGATCTCGTAGGTCAGCCTGGTGATCTTCTCGTTGAGTTCTTTTATTTGGCCGTAGCACTTGTCCAGGTTTTGCTTGGCCGACTTGCCGTCCAGCTCTGCCTGCCTCTTCAGCTCCTCCAGGCTCACAAGCTTGGCTTTGAACTGGGAACATTCTGCCTGGTACTTCTGCAGGTTCTGGTCCAGGAATTTGTTCTTATTGCAGTTTTCAGAGTTGGCATCTCGGGCCAGTCTGAGCTCCTCTTCCAAAACTTCAATCTTGGTGTTTTTCAGCTGCGGAAGTGAAATCAGAAATTAGGATGAAAGGAAAACCTCTCACGTCCTAAAAAAAGAAACAGTCTTTTCCCCCCCTCCCAGACCATTGTGTGTTCTCGCGTCTCTTCCCACACCTGCACATGTGCACACGCACACCACACACATAAGCACACATAGAAAGAGTGACACAGAGCAAAAGCTACTGGACAAAACCCCACGAAATCTGTATTCTCGTCGTAATTCTTCCATCAACTGCCTGAATGATCTTAGCAAATAATACAGCATCTTTGAGGTTCCCCTGCCTCATGTGTAAATGAGGTGATTTCTTCCAAGATCAAAAGCTTAAGATTTCATAAGTTACGTTTCCTTTATTTCAAGGTATTAAATTTCCATACAAACTCAATGCATGTATTGGAAATGATGAGTAAATTAAACAATCAGATGTTTTCAATGTTCATAAAAACATCAAAATTTGATAAAGCAAATCTGTATGTTGGTAAAAAAATCCAAATCCAGCCAGTCCAGGATGTTCTCTTCCTTAATTTAAAAAACACATGGGGCACCTGGGTGGCCCAGTTGGTTAAGCGTCCGACTTCGGCTCAGGTCATGATCTCATAGTTAGCATTGGGCTCTGTGCTGACAGCTGGGAGCCTGAAGCCTGTTCCAGATTCTATCTGTCTGTCTGTCTGTCTGTCTCTCTCTCTGCCCCTCCCCCACTCATGCTCTGTGTCTCTCTCCCAAATATAAATAAACATAAAAAAAAAAAGAGAGAGAAAACACACACCAACAAAAAAAGCAAAATCCTTGACCAAACAGTAAATGAAATTAGTGGGGTTTTTTTGGTAAGGTAAAGCAGCTAGAATTTTGTAAATATCACCTAACTCCATTCAGAGCAGTGTCCTGAAGCACAGAACTAACCCCTGACTTTTGAACAAATTCTACAACAGTGAGTATATACCAGGGAGTATGTCCAGATCCATGTTCTAATGAGGCAGTAATAATAAGGCTCTATTCCATTTTCTTTTCCAATGCTCCAAGGAAATAAATTAAGTAAATTACCTTCAGGTCTTCCAAACTCTTCAGCATCTCGCTTAAGAACCTATAATAGTCTCCAGACCTTGTAAGTAGTTCTATGTATCGAGCATGCATATCTGCGGCCTTGCAAAAAAGGGGTGAAAGAAAAAAAGAAAAAAACAATTATTGCATTAAAAAAATGTCCCATGCAAGCTGACCAATTTTGTTTCCTAAATCAATGAAATAGTGAAATTATAATTTAAGAGTGAATTCCTGGGGTGCCTGGGTGGCTCAGTTGGTTAAGTGTCTGATTCTTGATTTCAGCTCAGGTCACGATCTCATGGTTTGGGAGTTTGAGCCCGGCATTGGTCTCTGCACTGACAGTGTAGAACCTGCTTAGGATTCTCTCTCCCTCTCCCTCTCTGCCCCTCCCCTGCTCACATACTCTCTCTCAAAAACAAATAAACACTTAAAAATTAACACAAATAAAGAGTGAACTCCCTTCCTTCATGTGTGCTAATTCCAAAATCTGGAAGCACCACAAAAGGCTAACAACATTGTATCCTATCCTTATCCCTCTAGAGTGTTTCCCCTAAACCATCTGATGGGTGATGTTCTCTGTCATCTTTGGGAAGAAGTTGTCTTTTAAAAATCGACTAGACATCTTCTACTTGTTAAAAGCTTCCCTCACTAAACCCAGAATTTAAGCGCAGTTTCTACCAAGATCCTACTATATAAACAACAGATCCAGACTTCCACTAACCGCCTCCTAAAATCACTCCAGTATTGATGACTCCTACTAAAGGAGCATAACCTGCTATTAAACCCTTTGGGAGTGGAGACCCTATAACAAGGGGTGAATTCAGGGTCTGCAGGGAAGACAGGAAGAAGGCAGGGACAGTGAAGGTGCAGGAGGGACTGGCTCTAAGAAATACGTAACGATGTACATACCTCTTGCAGAATCACCCCAGAGGGAGACTGAACCAGGGTTCTCTTGATGGGTATGTTCAGTAGGGTTTCCAATCCTGAGGTGTATGATGCCAGCTGGAGTTCATAATCCTACAGAATAAAAGGTTTAAGACAAATATACTCAATGAACTTCACAGAGTCACTGACAGCTACAATTTCATGGTTCTGAATCATCAAGCTGTGTTTCTCATGACCAACCTCAAAGGCTACCATGCATTGATAGTGTCCAAGTCACTAACATGACATTATTAAACCAAGGAGTGCATCTTTATATGCTATAGGAAGATGTTTACCCATATTACCAGTCTAAAGAATGAAGACCAGGCACTTCACTGATATTGCCAATGTGAAATGAACTCAAGTAAATGGATAACAAACTTTTCACGGTATGTTCCGGAGAGAACATATAAAAGCCACAATTGCTATCCTCAAGCAGTTTTTACTCTTTCGAGTAAATCAGAAAATAATGCAGTTAATAATATATACTTTTAAAATATGGAACACTTCACAAATTTGCATGTCATTTTTACACAAGAGTCATGCTAATATTCTCTGTATCACTCCAGTTTTAGTAGGTGTGCTGCCAAAGCAAGCACTTACCATTATTCTTGATGAGATGACAACATTCTTTGAGAAACGAACATACCTTAATCGAATTTGCACAAAGTTCGGCGATTTTCTGTACTTCCTCTGATTTGTCTCGCTTGCCACAGATTTCATTGTGCAAGTTCTAGACAAAAAGTAAAATATTTATAAGCGTTGAAGTATATAAATGTTTTTAAATAAATGCTATTTCACTGCTGAACAATTGGTTTTCCACAGATTATGACTACGTGCAGTGAATTTGTATTCTCACAGGTCAGCCTTAGAAGATGAGCATGTTTTTCCTTCAGGAGAGTAAGCAAGATCTTCGACTTCTTACTCTCTAAGAGGAATCTTTCAAATCTGTACACTTTTCTGATCCTATCACCTCAATTTATAAAGATACTTTACTACAATGTTACATTATTTCTTTTACAATTGATTTCCACGATGATTTCCTTTCAATATCTCAACTGTTTTTCCACTGGGCCTTATGCAAGCATTCACCAAATGGACTAGTAATATCAAACACCACTTCAGGGTATTGGGTGACTCAGTCGGATAAACATCCGATTGTTGATTTCAGCTCAGGTCATGATCTCACGGTTCATGTCAGTCTCTGCACTGACAGCATGAAGCCTGCTTGGGATTCTCTCTCCCTCTCTGTCTCTGCCTCTTCCCTGCTCACGTTCTCACTCTCTCTCAGTAAATAAACATTTAAAACAGTCTTTAAAAAAATATATCATTTCAAACCTAGACACTGCTATGAAAACTAGAGGAAAATACAGTGCACCCTCAATGTTATCTAAGGAAGTGACAAACTGGCTTGTACCTTCTGCTCATTCAAAAATCGCAGGACTGTGTTGGAATCACCAAACTTCATGGATTCTAAGGAATCCTGACGGCGTTTGGCATCATAGAGCCACTTGCAGAAGGCCTGATAGTTATCACGGTAATTCCTCAGTTGCTTGATTTGTTTCTCCAGGTCCCATAATCTGCAGAAGATAGATATGATAAAATCAGAAAAGCAGTGCTACTGGTCCTGAGAGTATTTAACAGAGTTATCATATGACCCAGTCATTCCACCTGCTGTGTGCTCAAGAGAATTGAAAACATGCCTCCCTACAAAAAGTTATACATGAATTTTCATAGTGACATTTTTCATGATAGCCAAAAATCATGAATGAATGAAAGTAAAAAAATAAATAAAATAAAATAAAATAAAATAAAATGTAGTAAGTATAGCTATATGATAGAATATTATTCAGTCATAAAAAGGAATGAAGTACTAAAACAAGCTACACCAAGGATGAACCCTGAAAACATTATGCTGAGTGGAAAAAACAGTCACAAAGGAGCACATGATATATGATCCCTTCATGCAAAATGTCTGGAATAGACAAATCTACAGAGACAGAGGAAAGATTGGTGGTTGTTTAGGGCTGGAGGATTGGGAGGTAATGGGAAATTAGTGATAATGGGTACGGGGCTCTTTTTTTAGCATAAAGAAAATGTTCTAGACATAGATTGCGGTGATGGTTACATAATTTTAAATATAATAAAATCCATTGGATTATACACTTTCAATGGGCAAATTGTATGACATAGGAATTAGTTATCAATAAAGGTAAAAGCACTGTTAGTAAAATGAACTACTTGCAAAAGTGAAGAGACTTTTTAAATCCTCATTTGGAAGAAGGCATTTCTTTTGTAGAAGATTTAATTTTCTTAAATTTCAAAAGAACACTCACTCAAAACATCTACTCCTTCCAACAATCCTAGCAAGAGTTTATAGGGCCCAAAAGGGCCTGATCAATGGCTTCCACTATTTCCCTAAGAGCCTGGAGAGTACCTGGTATGGGTTGGTTCAAGCTTGGGTACCTGCTTCCCTCATTTGCGACAAAGCTGACTCCAGACAGTCCATGAACAGAGCGCCTCTTACGCCTAACTTACACAGCAAACCAAACCACTGCTTTTAGAGTGACAAATTCAAGTGACGCTATCTTGGAACAACCAAATGGGAAGAAAGTAGGGAAGGAAGTTGGCACACCTGTAGTCTATCTGTTTGTCTATTTTTTGCCAGCGGTCTGTCAGCTGTGTGACTTTGTCACTGAACTTGCCCAGATCCAGGTCATAAAGTGGATATTGTTGTGAGGTCTGGGAGTGGATCTGCTGGGCTTTCTGGAGCTCTGTCTTCATGGTGGCCAACAATGACTTCTTCAAGTTCAAGTCATTTTTGATTTTCTGTCATGAGAGAAAGAAAGAGTACAAATTAATCTCTTGGAATATTTGTATCTTTAAGTGATAATCAAGCCAGAAAAATATATTTGCTGATTACATTTCCCATTATTTATGTCAATAAATAGCTCCTTACTTATTAAGCTACCCCCTTAATAAAGGATTCAGTGTGTATGTTTGTTTGAGAAATGCTAAATACCATACTCTATTCCATTCCTGAATAATTATAGTACATATGAATATATTAAAGAAGAAAAATCCTATAGTGAAGAAACTAGTTCAATTATGTTTAACTCTGCATTCCTCAAACAAATCTCACCACAAATTATATCCGCACATAGTTCCTAATAGTACGCTCTAGAAAGCAGTGTGCTAGAGATAACGACAGATATCAACCATGTGTGGCTGGTGAAATCCAGTAATCCTCAAACTCATGAAAACTTAGTGAAGCCTTGGATTTGGGTACTGAGTAGTCCTGCATGATTTCCCATAATACTGTTTATAACAATGGTTATAAACTGAATAGAACTTTCAGTTACCTTCAGTCCGCAGCGGTAAGCTTCCACTTTATCCAGATCCAGGCACACGGTTTCCTCTTCAGTGAGTCTGGCTTCGTAAACCTTTAACATGTCTTCTGTCTGCAGGATAGCTTGGAGTAGAGCTCTTACTGTGCATAAGCTGTAAAGAGCAAAGGAGGCAAATAATATTGCCAGTGACGTAATTAGCCTTTGAACATTTGGCTCTTGCCACTATTAATTAAAGAAGCCGATAAAAATTTATTTTGCCTATTTCTAAGCTGCAGGAGCCATAAACTCCTATATCATCTTTCCCCCCTATCTCATCTTTCAGACAGCCATTCTGCATTAATTGAAGAAGAATTCTAAGTCCTGACTCTTACAGCATATATCTCAGCTGTAAAACACGTTAGGTTTCACAACAGTGGAATTAACATCTCAAAATTACTATCTCAAAAGCACAGTATCTACAAAAGTACTATCTCAAAATTACTATCTCAAAAGTCTGCAATGAACAGAAAAAACTGTAAGGCAAGACTGTAGTAAGTCAGGCATACAGAGCAAATGAAGTCTGACAAAGCTTGAGAAAAGCAAAACATCTGTGATAAATGTTAGGGGCGTTTACCTATTTAAGTAGCCATCTGTAACGCCATTGATATTTTCCAGTTTCTGAAACAGTCCAAATACTTCATTCTGTAAATAGCAGTATTTTTCTGAACCTCTGAAGTTAGCGAGCATATCTTTAAGCTGGTTGAGAACTTCAGCGATTGCCTGGGAATCATTCTGCACACTCTGTCAAAAAAGAAGAAAAGCTCTTGATTGAACTGTGTGATTCTTATGATCATTTCTGTCCTGAAGAAGTCCACTAAATGGAAAAGACTCAAGAGATAGAGTTGACATTCCATTTCCTTCTTTGAGGAGGCCTTATCAGCACTGTGTAAACATGGCCCTCTTACTCAGAATATATTATCTTAGATATCCCAATGCAGTGCGCAGGCATGGCGGAGCAGGAAAGATCACAGGGCTGGGAGTTGATTATACTTGGGCCGTAGTCCCAGCTCTCTCTGTAGCTTTGAGGTTTTACCTCCCCCGACCAAACAAATCTCTTCATGTCAGTTTCCTGTCTATAAACAAAAATAATTCAGGGCACCTGGGTGACTTAGTCAGCTAAGCATCCAACTCTTGGTCATAATCTCACAATTTGTGAGTTCGAGCCCCACATCGGGCTTTGCACTGACAGGATGCTTGGGATTCTCTCTCTCCACTTCTCCCCCACTCACTCACGCTCTATCTGTCTCTCTCAAAATAAACAACTAAACTGAAAAAAAAAAAAAATCTACTTGTTTAGCCCATATCATAGGTGGTTTCAGGCAGCAACCAAATTAACGTTTATGAAAACTTTAAAAATGAACAAAGTACTATGTGGACACAAAGGAAAAACACTGGGGTCTGATTCAACAATCCACAAACCAACATGAAGGTGCTTTAATCCCCAGCCTGGTAACCTTCTACAAATTTGGAAGTAAGGGAAAGAAAAAAGGAAATCCTGCTAGAAGCCTGTTTTCTTGAAAATCAGTGCTCCTTGCCTATAAGTATTTAAACCAGGAGGGTTTTCTAATTAGCTTGCAGATAAATAATATACCCGGAATCGAACAAAATATCACCGGATGCCTACCTTCAGTTCATTTATTTTCACTGTGATGTGGTGTGTAGACCCTTGGTCTGCTAGCAGGATGTTCTTAAGGCTCATTCTGCCCTCACAGTGTTCCATCTGCCTGCGAATCTTCTGGAGTTCCATCAGCATCCATGTTTCCTGCTTGTCATGTTCTCTGTTGGTTTCAATCACTTTATTATGGTTGACATCTTGGCAGGAACCATGATGAGTGATTTCAGTTGTGGTTACTGTAAAAATATGTTAGGACCACAAAAGTCAGAGAATTCCTAGCTAGAAGGGTACTTGTCCTCAAAAAGCATCTGTACTGCCTAAACTGCAGCTCCTTCTTTGATTTGAGTCTGAAAATTTGGTGTATGAGTGACTTCTGATATGTTATTTTTCAAAGTTGATTCTGAAACCATTTTCTGTTAAAGCTGTGTGTGCGGTTTCGTGCAAACTACTTTCTGTTAAAGCTGTGTGTGTGGTTGATAACAAAGAGAATAGACGCTCCAAACCTGTCTGGTGCTGGGGGTAGCCGGGGAGCTGTATGACCAGGGTCTGGTAGTGCTTCTGGGCATCTGTGAACTGGGACTGCATTTTCCGCTTGTCATCATCTCCAAACATCTCCGAGCCCTGGCTGTTTCTGATGAACTCTTGGTAGTGCAGCTCAAGGTCAGATATTGTCTTCATGTAATCTTCCTGCCGCATGGTTTTCAGCTGGAAGTAAACCAGGCAGGAGTGTTTGATTACCCCCACAGGGTGACCAAGGGGAGTGCCCAGAAACGCCCTATGCTAGAGGGGGCTTAAGGCAATCCTTGTTAAAGACCCGTTAAGATATAAAAGGTCCTGGAGAATTACGAGATTGCTCCTCAGAACCACAGCAGTGGGCTGTCAATTTATTTTTCCTACAGAATTTTATTCTTCAAAGGAAATATTACTCAGAAGTCGCAAATCTAAAGCAGATCACAGCAAAGCTGCTCTGACCGCAAAGAGAAAAGGGGGACAAAGGGGATCCCAGACTTACTCATTCTGTACCTCTCTCCTGGCCCTGTTATCCCTAGTGGAACCCCTTAAGCCGGGATTCTTCAGACCACAACTTGAAAACAACTGATCTAGAGGAAGGACTGCTTTGAGTGTTATGCCATGAATTCTGTCCCACCATTCACTTCTGTGATATCCAGTTAATAGTTTACGACCTAGCTTTCCACTGCATCAAAGGACAATAGGATCCAGGATAGTACAGGACCATGTGTCTTTTCCATGGGTACTTCTGGCTTGTCAGGTAACTTCAGTCAGTACTTCTTTTTGTACCAGAGCCAGCCGTGTGCAAATCCCTCCCATCCTACTTGGGATGAGCCTTGCAGGCAGGCTGAGCTGATCTTCAGATGAGATATGAACAGATTAGCTGCCCTGCTAAAAGGTCTGCCTGGCAGAAGTGAGCACCACAGGGGGCAGCTTGGCGCCTCCTCCAGGCAGCCTGCGTGGTCCTCAGGATGTACCTTGGCAATAGTCATGGCCCTAATTTTCTCGATGTCGATCATGCAGTAGTGCCAGGACACGAGGCTCTTCATGTTGATGTACAGCTGGTTCCACAGAGCCAAGATGGCTTCGTAGTATTGTTCGATCCTGGAAGGCACAAGGGGAAAATACACTGGAACCCAGCTTTCAAACTTCCACCCAAACAGGAAACCTGCTATGCTCACATACTGTGTTAAAACTAAAACAAGAACTTGGGGAGCCTGGGTGGCGCAGTCGGTTAAGCGTCCGACTTCAGCCAGGTCACGATCTCACGGTCCGTGAGTTCGAGCCCCGCATCAGGCTCTGGGCTGATGGCTCGGAGCCTGGAGCCTGTTTCCGATTCTGTGTCTCCCTCTCTCTCTGTCCCTCCCCCGTTCATGCTCTGTCTCTCTCTGTCCCAAAAATAAATAAACGTTGGAAAAAAAAAAAAAAAAAAAAAAAACTAAAACAAGAACCAACAGAGTAATAGTTAACGTATACAGTGAATGTATACTTTCCAGACATTCATCATTTCAATGGGTCTGGACTAATTTCTTCCCCCAAAGTTCATTCTCAATGATTCACATCAGTGTAGACAATTCACTTTTGCTCAAAACACACATTTCCTTGTTACTGTGTTGTTTGTCAGCAACTTTTTAATTTACAGAGGTCTAACACCATGCAGGATGGCAGGGAGAAACCAGTGATGGAATGTGGATGGCTACTGCAGCCTGGGAGTGAGTGTGTGGGCTCATTATGCTACTCTCCCTATTCTGTGTACAGTTGAAGATTTCCATACTTAAATGTGGAAAAGAATCTGCTGTGGACAATCTGTAAAATGAATGCTCTACTTGCTTGTTGATGAGCAGGTATTCCTAAGAAGGGCATTTTATTTTTGTGGCTACCTGTAAAATTATTGATTGTCTAAGAAGGGAAGAAGAACTTTGAAACAATGCTTCAAGATACATGGTAAGAATGTTTCCTCACAGACATCCAGGTCCAGGAGGCACAGAGAACTCCCATCAAAATCAATAAAAGCAGGCCAACAGCAAGACATATTGTAATTAAATTTGCAAAACCCAGTGCTAAAAAATCTTAAAAGCAGCAAGACAAAAGAAGTCCTTCACTTACAAGGGAAACCTCATAATGCTAGCTGGAGATTTCTCAACAGAAACTTGACAAGCCAGAAGGGAGTGGCATGATGTATTCAAAATACTGAATAGGAAAAATCTGCAGCCAAGCATACTCTATCCAGCAAGGCTAACATTCTGAATAGAAGGAGACATAAAGAGTTTCCCAGGCAAACAAAAACTAAAGGAGTTCATGACCACTAAACCAGCCCTGCAAGAAATGTTAAAGGGGGCTCTTCGAGTGCAAAGGAGAGACCAAGAGTGACAAAGACAAGAAAGGATCAAAGAAAATCTCCAGGAACAATGACAACAAAAGTAACACAGTGGGAATAAATACAGATCTATCAATAATTACTTTGAATGTAAATGGACTAAATGCTCTAATCAAAAGACATAGGGTGTCAAAAAGGATAAAAAAAAAAAATGACTCATCCATATGCTGCCTACAAGAGATTCATTTTAGACCTAAAGACACCTGCAGATTGAAAGTGAAGGGGTGGAGAAATGTTTATCACACAAAATAAAGTTGGAGTAGCAATACTTATATTGGACAAATTAGACTCTTTTGCTTTTGTATCATTTTTATCCTGCTTTGGTATCAGGGTAGTAATGGCCTCATGGAATGATTTTGAATGTATTGCCTCTATTCCATTACTTGTAAGATTTTGATAAAGATCATCATTAATTATATAGTTTTTAATGTTTGGTAGAATTCACCAGTGAAACCATATGGTCTTGGGCTTTTCTGTGCTGGGAGATTTTTGATTTCTAATTGAACTTGAATTCTTGTTATTGGTCTAAGAAGATTTCCTATTTTTTGGATTCAAGATCTGAGATTCAATCATGGTAACTTGTGCATTTTTAGGGATTATCTGTGTTTTTTTTCTAAGTTATCTGAATTGTTAACATATAATTGTTTATACTAATCTATTATCACACTATGTATTTCTGTGGTTATATGCTGTACTATTTTCTCTTCCATTTCTCATTTTTGTTTTTGAGTCTTCTCTCTTTTTTTTTCTTAGTTAATGTAAAGCATTGCCAATTTGTTTCTTTTTGTGGAAAAACTGGTTATTACTTTCCATGTTCTGTTATTGTTTACTCTGATTTCTATTTTATTTCTTTCTGATTTTCTTTGTTCTTTTTTCTTCCTCTAGTAAATTCTAGCTACGTTTCTTCTTTTTCTAGTTCCTAGTGGTGTCATGTTGTTTATTTGAACTTTCTTAATACAAGCATTTATAACATAAATTTCATTCTAACATCCGCTTTTGCTGCAACCCATACATTTTGAAATATTGTGTTTGCTTTTTCTTTGGTTTCGAGACATATTTTGATTTGCCGTTTGATTTCTCATTTGGCCCATTGCTTGGACAGTTGTGGGTTGCTTAATATTTATATAGTAAATATTTAATATTTTTTTAAAAGAATGGCTTCCTCCAGTCCCCCTATACAGTCAGACATTCTTTTTTACCTTCCAATAAAAACTATAGTATCTTCAACAAAAAGTTACATGACAATGCAAGGGGACCTTCCCAAGGCTGCTTTTATCAAAGGAGGGGATTATAGTGAAAAAGGGTGGGTCTACATTTCTTGTATAAGCATTTGCCCCCTATTTCTCCACACTTGCATTCACGATGTGGCCACTAGGAACTTCAACAACTTACTTGCAAGAGAGGTCCACAGCCAGAGGATTCGGAGGGGGTATAATCAGACCAACAGAAGGGACGAGCATGTCCACGCCTCCCGGACCCGTCACATACCACTTGCTGCGCTCATTATTGTCCTTCAGGATACACTCGTCCCCTTTGTGCACGATTTTCTGTAAGGCAAGCAGCCCGGTGTTTTGGCTTTACTCATGAGTACACACATTCTTATCTTTTTTCTCAAAGGGAGAAATAGAGATGAAATATGCAAACTGTTTGAGCTTTTATCTTATTATTTGCCCTTAAATGAAGATGATCTTTACACATCCCATCAATACTGATGCTTTAAATAATACATGTGAGCCTAAAAGGTGTGTATAAAATGAATTAGGTAAAGTAACTTTCCAACGACAGCTTGGGGAATCCATCAGTAAAGCGAGAAATCCTTTTGTAAAGCAAAAATTCCCCCCGTGGCTTTTCTATTTTTGTGAGTTCATATTTTATATATTAAATTTGAGTATGTGGGAGTCACCTGTCTCATTCACTTGCTCTTAAAAGTTAGAAATAAAAAGAAATTCTGAAATTCTTTCCCAGAAAATAACTTTCTAAATTAACTACAACATCTAAATAGCTTACTTTTTTTTAAGTTAATTTATTTATTTTGAGGGAGAGGAGGAGAGAGCGCACAGGCACGAACAGGGAAGGGGCAGAGAAAGAGGGAAAGAGAGAATCCCAAGCAGGCTCTGTGCTGTCAGTACAGAGCCCCACATGGGTCTTCATGTCACGAACTCTGAGATCATGACCTGAGCCAAAATCAAGAGTCATATGCTTCACTGACTGAGCCACCCAGCCCCCTGAATAGCTCACTTTCTAAATCAACTCCATAGCTTCTTGAAATGGGTACACTTCAAATAGAACAACTATCTTAACTAGTGAAATGTAATAAGCTTGATATTTATGTATTTCATATCTCTATTTCAACTTGCTTCTCTCCATGCAAGTTCTCTTTTTTTTTTTAATGTGTATGTATTTTTAAGAGTGCGAGAGAGAGAGACAGAGTGAGATTAGGGGAGAGGCAGAGAGAGAGGGAGACACAGAATCCAAGGCAGGCTCCAGTCTCCGAGCTGTCAGCACAGAGCCCAATGTGAGGCCAGAACTCACAAACTGTGAGATCATGACCTGAGCCGAAGTCAGTCACTTAACTGACTGAGCCACCCAAGTGCCCCTTACCATGCAAGTTCTTAAAACATCTCCACCTGTTAGAATAAACTCCACCGTTTTATAACATGTATCTAAACAGCTGGTCATATATTTCTTAAATCCTCCATAATTTTTACAGGAAAACAAAGTTGTGCGGGGGCGCCTGGGTGGCTCAGTCAGTTAAGCATCTGACTTCAGCTCAGGTCATGATCTTATGGCTCATGAGTTTGAGCCCTGAGTCAGGCTCTATGTCTTTTGACTCTGTGTCTCCCTCTCTCTGCCCCTCCCCTGCTCCTGCTCTGCCTCTCTCTCTCTCTCAAAAATAAACATTAAAAAAAATTAGAAAAAAAAAGAAAAAAAGCTGTGAAAATCACATAAGTAATTAGTAAAAACAAGTCCTCTTTCCATATAAATGCTTGTATTTACCACAGAGCCTAATGGATTAATATGCTCAATCAATTCATAATGTCTGTAACCACATTCACTTCAAACGCAGCATAATGCTCACATTCCCGCTTTCTTTCATGTCAGAAACTTAAAGTTCTTTATAGAAATTTTAAAATTTTAAAATTTAAGATTTAAAGGGTGGGGCATGGGGTGGCTCAGTGGGTTAAGCATCTGACTTCGGCTCACGTCATGATCTCACAGTTCATGGGTTCCAGCCCTACCCTGTGCTGACAGGGCAGAGCCTGCTTGGGATTCTCTCTCTCCCTCTCTCTCTTTCTCTCTCTCCCTCCCCCTCTCTGTCCCTTCCCCCACTCTCATGCACTGTCTCTCAAAATAAATAAGCTTAAAAAAAAAAGATTTAAAGGGTAATCACAGATGAAGTTCTGCATATTAGAAGAAGAGAAGTATTAATACTTAAAATGAAAAGTTTAAAAATAACTGTTGCCCTGGGCACCTGGATGGCTCAGTTGGTTGGGCATCCGACTCTTGATTTCGGCTCAGGTCATGATCCCAGGGTCATGAGACAGAGCCTCACGTAGAGCTCTGTTGTAACCTCAGAGCCTGCCTGGGATTCTCCCACTCCCTCTTTCTCTCTGCCACCGCCCTCCACTTGCCTCTCTCTGTCTCTCTCAAAATAGATAAATAAACATTTAAAAAATAATCACCACTGTCCTAAAAAAATAATCACCACTGTCCTAATTATCAAGAGCTATGATAAGAGTCAGAGTAAAGCTGCTGCAGTTCAACAGTTTGTTGCTCTGTGTATGAAAGCAAGGCATTGACTTGGCTGCCCACTGATACGTGGATTAAACTCTACTCCCTCGGCAAAAATCTCTAAGCAAAGAAAGGGAAAACATGTGATTCATTCTGAAGAAGTGAGTGCACACCTGGTCTTGTTTGTAGTCACAGAGAGCCCTGAGAATAATGGGTTTGTTGCTTCTGTAGTCTGGGTTGCGTGGTTTCAGCTGCACAATCTTCTTGGACTTGTTTACCAAGTTCTGGACCTGACGCTTGTATTCCAGGATTTTCTCTCGTTCTTTCTGCAATTGGAAATAAGATTGTACTTTAGCATAGGTGCTCAGTGCATTTCAGGTAAGACCTGCAAATGACATTAATATAGCTGCTACGACGTCACAAATTAGGTATTGCTACAGTTGCCTCAGCTACAAAAGGCTGCAGGTTTATCTATCTGCAGGGACGATAGGAACCTTTCATAACAAGCCACTTCAGCAGCTACAGAGCCATGAATGAAGTGGGCAGGAAAGAATATCATTGTGTGAAAAGACTTTGCCAATAGAATTTGAAGTATGCTTTCCAAAGGAATTTTCTTGGTAAGTAATCAGTATTCTGTCTTTGTTTTGCGACGATACCTCCAGCTCCTTGATCTGTTCCAGCAGGCGCTGCAGGGGCATGTTCTTGTCACAGGGGTACTTCTTCCTGATGGAGTCCTGAAGGCCCTTCAAGTAGGCTTCAGTTGACTGGGCTTCTTCAAAAAACTATTAAAGATGAGAGTGATCACATGTTAAGGAAAAGGAACTCAGTAGGCAACTACTATTTCCATTTCAAGGAGCACCTTCCCGGAGTCTATTTAATAGGTGGCTAAAGGAAAAGGTTACAGCAGAAGGTATATTAACCTACGTGACAGCCAGAGTCATCTGAGTGACTCATGATCAAGTTGCCAATCTGTGCTCCTTGACACGAAAAGCCAATAAATAGGATTTGTAAAATATTTTGAAGACTGTATTCAGTGCTTCTAGGAGTACATTCAAAAGATAAAGTATTCTGGGGCACCCAGGTGGCTCGGTCGGTTAAGAATCCGACTTCAGCTCAGGTCATGAGCTCGTAGTTCACAACGAGTCGGGCTCTGTGCTGACAGCTCAGAGCCTGAAGCCTGCTTCAGATTCTGTGTCTCCCTCTCTCTCTGCCCCTCCCCCACTCATACTCGGTGTGTCTCTCTCTCTCTCTCTCTCTCTCTCTCTCAAAAATAAATAAAACATCAAAAAATATTAGAAAAAAAGAAGATAAGGTATTAAGACCTATACGACAATTAAATTACTACTAAGCATAAAAACCTGGAAGTAGGCAGCATTTTCTTTGAGATGAACATCAATGCACTTAGTGATCTGGAGAATCCAGCTCCACTGTGTCTGAAGGGTATCCATATATGCCTGAAACAAGAAACCATCAGCTGTCACATTGCCACTCAGTGACAAGGACATCCATTCTTTGATTGACATGTGAGCTTGAATGAAAGCTATGAAATATGTTTTATCTATACCAAATCAAGCAAACATTTTTCTAAAAATTGAAAACAGAAACTTCCCAATGGGGGGGGGGGGGTGCCTGGGGGACTCAGATGGTTAACCGTCTGACTCTTGGTTTCGACTCAGGTCATGATCTCACAGTTTGTGAGGTCTGTGCTGATAGCGCAGAGCCTGCTTGGAATTCTCGCTCTCTGTCCCTCCCCCACTTGTGCACATGCACAGTCTCGCTCTCTCAAAATAAATTAAAAAAAAAAAAAAAAAAATTCCCAATAGGGAACTCTTGGTATGGTAGAAATTAAAAACAGTTTTAGCAAATAGATACCACCAGGAGATTAGCCAAAATATTCACTCAAATGGCATAGTTACTGACCAATCAGAATCAGAACAGACACTGGGTGGCACTGGGGCAGGGTCCTTCCACTGCACCCTGTTCCTATACAGCTTCTGGATGATGAGGAAGTCCAAGGAACCCATGCAGAGGGCTTGAGGGGTTTAAGGCAGTGACTCTTATCAACTGGTATGAAGAACAGTTTCTAACAACCAGTATGGCCATTACAGTGCTGCTACCAGCTAATGTTGGCCTTAAACACAGCCCACAGATGGCAGCCTAGGGCAGAGGTCAGCGGCCCGAAGGCTACACTGGACCCACTGCCCTAGGTTGGAACATAAATAAAGTTTTGTTGGAACACAGTCATGTTCATTCATGTTGTTATGGTTGTTATGGTTACTGTCACACAACAATGTCGGCGTTAAGTAATCTCAACAGAAACCAAATGGCCTGCAAGCCTAAAATATTAATTATTTGGTCCTTTCCAGAAAAGCTTGTCAGCCCCGAGTCTAGGGTTTTGATCCCAAAATATGTAAAATAAACTTGTCATGGCTTTATGATACATACGAATCATTCAATCTGTAGAGTATTACTTTATAAAAAGTTCCCCTTTACTCTCTAATGAAAATATCTCTTGAAGCCTACCTCAATTTTGTCTGAAGCTGGATGCTGATTGAGGACAAGTTGGTCACTTTCTTGTTTAAGCTTATTGAGCTCTTTTTCCTTAACTTCCAGTTGGCTCATGCGTATCTGTAAACGAAAGAAAAACAAATCCATCAGAGCAAAGTCACCATTAGCCGGCCATCACTTCTACTGGTTTTAGGGAAAATTAGAATACAAAACTGCATTCTGGAAATGAACAATGTCAAACAGTCGAATTATGGTGTCCTCAAGAATCATAGCATTTTAAAGACCAGAAAGGGTGTTTGAGATCATCTAGTACATGGCAGATGTCACACTGGAGACGTGTCTTGTCCCAATGCACACAGGCAAAGGGACAGCAACAACTAATGGTGAGATTTCCTAATCCTAGATTTGAATCCACCACCCTACTGGGCTACACACACTTTGGGATATCCAAATGCATAATTCTGACTCTTATCTACTGTCTTCCAGGATGGTAAGCAATGCATTGCCCCTCTGGAGTCACTGAGAAGTTTCCAGAAAGGAACGGCTTGTCATGACCATTTCAACTGAGGCAGAAGTCCACATAGCTGATTAAATTATTGAGGCCTTTGTCCCCATGTCGGGGCCCTCTCAGGCAAGAGCCTCGCATCTACAACTCCGAGGGGCAAGCTTACAGAGAAGGCCTCCTGCTTCTGGGCGATGTTGGTGTTCCGGTCACTCCAGTCATAGAGCAGTTCCTCCTCCTCACAGTCATTGATCCACATGATCTCTCGGGACGTGGCCTGGATGATGTTCTGCAGCTGTCGCAGGTGATCCATCCTCTCAAAGGACGCTTTCTGCAAGGCAAGTTCAAAAGCAGCATTAGGATAACAGTATGCACCTTACTGGTGTTCTCTGCAGTTTCCATAGATAAATCTGTGTGGTCCCTTTTATTTAAAAAAAAATTTTTTTTTTAATAGACAAATACAGGGGCGCCTGGGTGGCTCAGTCAGTTAAGCGTCTGCCTTCAGCTCAGATCACGATCTCACAGTTCGTGAGTTCGAGCCCTGTGTCAGGCTCTGTGCTGACAGCTCGGAGCCTGGAGCCTGCTTCGGATTCTGTGTCTCCCTCTCTCTCTCTGCCCCTCCCCCACTCATGCTCTGTCTCTCTCACTCTCTTGAAAGTAAACATTAATTAAAAAATAAATAAATCACATGAATCGGTAAAATCTTCCCTGACCACCTAGGATGTAAAAAAAAAGAAAAAAAACAAAAATCCATCCAAACTTATGATCAACAAGGGAGCAATTTTAGATTCAGTGGAATAGCCTAACGCAAAAGGGTCTTGATTCAGACACTGACGTTTGGTTTCGAGAATTAGTTTTAGACTACAAAGGGAAAAACAGATGCTTAGAAAGATAAGCCAAGTTTTTCCTGCCCTCTGCCGCACGCCAAAATTTCAAGGTGCCATCAGTCATGCCCTGGATCTAATAGGACAATTGTGTCCTACATTGTGTCCCACTAGCCACATTATTTTAAAAGGATCACTGCCAACAAGAAAATATTGAGGACGTGAAGCCAGGGTGTCACAAGTAGGTGAAAAAAATGGCAACCACTCTTCTTACCAGTCAAGTGAACTGATTTCACGTTTGTCATAAAATGGTGATGACGGTCTAATCACTCTCTATCTAGGGAAAACAAGTCTTATTTTTGTTTATACTTCATAATTGCTGCAATTGACCAATGGAAAAGCTTTATTTAACACCAAGTATTTAATCTGTGTTATATACGTGACCCTCAACTTGCAAATAAACAGAATATCGGTGAATACTGTCTTCAGAAAAAAAGTCTTCTAACTTCACTTCTGAAGGAACCCCAGCAGTGGAAATGCAGTTAGCATCTACAAGCCCCTAACTATTACTTCCGGGTACTTCCTGGGTTATTAGGTGCTGCCGCCCAGGCTGTTCTCCACTTTTATGGAACTGAACTGAACTGAATGCAGAGATGTCAGAAATAAGTCTGCTTACCAACAGGTTTTCATACTCCTCCTCCAACTGGTAGATCGCAGATTTCTCCCTCTAGAAAAAGACAAACAGCGAGCAAGTAGTTAATTCCCCTCGTGGGTTTGTACAAAAAGAGCAGCCCTTCTAAACCTCCTTTTTGTCAGATATTGACTTCAGATCCCTCAGTAGAAAGAAGTATTTGCTCTAGAAAATCTCAGAAAATCTCTCAGTAAAAATCCCTTTTACTCATAGGGACCTTTTCCCTCACTGGCTTTTTTCTTTTTTCTTTTTTTTTTTTTTTTGAGAGAGACAGAGAGAGAAAGAGAGAATAAGCAGGGGAGAGACAGAGAAAGAGAGAGAGAGAGAGAGAGAGAGAGAGAGAGAGAGAATCCCAAGAAGGCTCCATGCAGAGCCTGATGCAGGGCTTGAACTCACAAACCATGAGATCACAAGCCAAAATCAAGAGTCAGACACTCAACCAACTGAGCCACCCAGGCGCCCCCTTACTGTGCTTTTGTTGCTATCACCACAAAAGGTTGATCACTTAAAGATTCACATGTTAATTCATGTGTTAAGTTTCACAAGACAACTTAGGACTCTCTAGACCTTAGAGAAAAAAGGGAGAAATTTGGTGAGATATTCAGGTAGACAAAAGTAAGGGAGGAAAAAAGGCAGAAGTGAGGATGAGTATCTCTGGTCTAAGTAAAAAAGTGAGGGATTTAAAAGCAGGAGATCTGGTCAGGGGGATCCAAGTACTTAAAATCGAGTGATTATTTCATGCTGTATTTCTTGAGCCAGATGCAAGTCAGTCCTTTGACAAAGGAAAAGTGTTAGGAAGAGACACGATTTCCCCTATTAGAAATCCATTGAATTACCACATAGGAAAGGATTTTCCAAGCACACAAATTTTATAATTGTAGCTCTTTCTCTATTTAAGAGATGCTCTGCTTTCTAAAAACAAACAAATAAAAAACCCTACCACCCTCAAATACCCTATTCTACAAACTGTGCCCAAATGCATGTGTGTCCACCTTTCGCCTTCTGTTTACCTCTCCCTCGAGTGTTAACACAGTCTCTAGCAGGTCTATTTGAGCCTGCTTCCCCATTTATGAAATGGGATTTTTAGAAATTTCCAGTCTGTTATGGAAGAAATCTTAGGCTAATGTTTCAGACAAAAACGCCCGGGATCGAGAAATTCCACAATCCCTCCATATACTTTTCTAAGATTCTAAAAATGAAAACATCTCAAAGTACCAGGTCAGCCTTAATTTTGTCCAGCTGCCAGCGATAGTCCCCAATGGCGTTGTGGATGCTCCTGTGGCTGTTGATGTGCTGCTCCACGGAGGCCAGGTCCACGCCCCAGGCCACCATATCCATCTCCGCCTGCCAAGGGAAAGAGTGTGCCCTTCATTTCCAATCCTTTCCATTAGATTCACCTTAGCCCCAGCAACAGGGGTCAGAGTATCAAGGGACAGCCATAGCTTCCATTCAGATAAACATGAAGATATAAATATTCAATGTTCTTGAACCCCCCCCACCCCCCCCCACCCCCCCCCCGCCAAAAACTGTAAAGGCTTGGAATTCCTGAACAGCAAACAGGGCTTGCCCAATACTTCCCACAACTTGTTCAACCCCAGCTCAACACGGCTGAGGAGAGATGATGCAGGAAGGAGACCCCTGAAAGCTAGATTATGTCCTCTAACGAAAAAAATATCTACCTGTGCACATGCAAGTGGCATGTATCTGTATAGTATGTGTATGATATATTAGAAAATACTGATAGAAGTTCCTATATTCAGTCATTTTATTTTTTTTAATATTTATTTGTTTTGAGGTGCAGGAAGGGGCAGAGAGAGAGGGAAAGACAGAATCCCAAGAAGGCACTGCGTTGTCATTGAGGTGAAGTGAAGTGAAGCCTGACACGGGACCCGATCTCACGAACGGTGATATCATGAGAGCTGAAATCGAGTCGGGCCCTCAACTGACTGAGCCACCCAGGTGCCCCTATATTCATTTTAAAATGTGCATCAGAAATAGCTCAGTAAGCTCAGTCATGTACTACTTCCCAAGCTAAACGGCTGACCTCAAAGTACTTTTCACTGTTCATTTCTTTAAATTATTGCGATTCGTGTTAATTGTTGACTCTTTAAACTTGCCATTTACCATTACCTTTCAGGATGCAAAACTCCCTATGGCCCACTTCAAAGAGAAGTTACTACAGCACATACTCAAAGCCTCATGTTAGCTCTTTAAGAATTAAACCTGACTTTCCAATTTGAGTCCCCACTACTTCAAATTTAAGAATGCCACATAATAAGAAACAAGCGTACTATTCCACAAGTTTCATACTGAGGCAGGTCTATTATCTCATGTTTCTTTTGCACGAGCTCATGTAAATTTTCAAATCACCTGTGTCATCTCTTACACACGCCAAGGCCAAACATCCCAGTCTGGTATTGCAGCAAGAACATAACACACATTGTTCTAAGCCACATCCATGTTCTAATACACTTGGCAAGCCTTCAGAAAGGGGAGCCATTTCAGTCAGATTGCTGAAAGTTACCGGGGACTTTGACCTTTCTCTCCCTTGCTCTTTTCGGCTTTCGAGCAGAAACAGGTGAGTGCACTAGGAAGTTAATAGGATGACCAGGCTCCCGTGCACGCCCCTCATTACCAGCCAGGTGTATAGTATCTGAGCAGCCCATCAGCAGAAACACAAATCAGGGAAACAACAAAAACCTGGCACAGGAGATATGTGACTGCTTACTGATCATGTGGCTGGGGACACTGCTGCTCCCTTATCAGCTAGCTGGGCCTGTGGCCCAGTCTCCTGGGAGTGAGAAAGAATGCAGGCTGTGCCTGGGGGAAGAGGGATAAGAGGAAAAGGGCCCCGAGACAATCCCAGAGCAAACCCTCAGTAAGTGATAAAACTACTAGTTCCTTTCAAACCATGGGGGCCAGCTGATCTGAACTGCATTGCTCATCAATGGCACCTATTAAAACAATACTCCCCCACCACGACAGAAAAGTGAGCCCACGGGACGATGCCATTTTCCAAACTTTTAAAAATGTTGAGCCTTTGCTACAAAGGATTCTTGTCAAGCTACACCCAACATGAATACAGAAAATGGTGATGAGCTGTCATTTTATATAACTGTCATACTGACTGAGGAGGAATTAGGCGATGGGATGTTTTCACACCAAACAAGTAACTTGGTTCAAAGGTTGTCTCACCTAACATCACTTATGATGTAGCTCAAGCCCCACCGGCTCTGCCAAGCAAGCCTTCCTTTGAGGGCTCCATTCCACAGGGACTGGAGCACCACCCCTCCCCCAGCCCTATCTGAGCAGGATTTTATTACAGCTCAAACACAGCAATTAATCCCACACTGTTCTGGACAGAAATCTGGCATTTGGGCGTACATGTCTTGTTTTCTTCAATAACATTCATTTCCAGGACCATGAAACATAATTTTGAACACACCCTTTCTGGTATGGTGCCAATAGATATAAAAAAGCTCAAGGAATGTGTGTTCAAAGATGAGAAGAGAATCTGAATACATGCAAATAGGACTCTTATTTATGTTTCTGGGATTATAACTGACTTTTCTCCTCTATAAGCCCCACCTTCTATAATAGTATTATATGGTCTTTATAACAAGTAGGAGAAAAGCTTAATTGAATGAATGAATGTACAGACCCGTAAACCCTCACCACTTAGGTAAAAACATATACAAAAAATGTTAAGTGGTTGAGAAACTTTGAACCCACTGCTCAGTTGGTCCAACAACAAACAACAAAACCAGTATTTCTTACAACCACAACCACATGGCATAACAAACGATGTCTGCACAACTTATCATTCTATCGTATCCACCTTCTCGAGAGAAGGGTGGGTTATTAGCATCAGGTTTTTCATTATAAAATCCCCATCTACATGATTATGATATATTTCTAATGCCACCTGTTCATTAAAGGGCCTAATGACCACATAAAACAACAAAACAATAATTAGCATTGGAAAACACTTTGTAGAAACTGCAGTTGTAGGGAAAGGCTCAGCATATACTTTGGTTGCCATTATTTTACTCCCCTCCCACACCCATGACGTAATGATTGCACAAGGCAACTGATACTTCAAAAGTATAAGGTAAGCAACCGATGAACCCAAACCAGAATATCCAGTTTTACTGTTTCCAGCTCCTCCAATTTAACATTTTAAATAAACCTCTACAAGATTTTTTTTAAGTACCTATCAGTAACACGGATGAGGTCACTTACCACCTTACCACTGCTCAGGTAGAAAGAACAATGACCCATGAACTCCAACACATTTTCAGGTTGGAATGGTAAGAGCTAGATATTCAAAATCTACTTATTAAATTATACCTGTTAAATATTACCTGTATGATAAATTAGGACCATAAAACAATGAGGCTGATTCCCTAAGCCACAGAAGAGAAGAAAAAAAAAAAAAAGCTGAAGTTTTATTTATTTCAAAAAAGAAGCATTCAATTTAAATTGTATATCAGGAAAATATGGAAAACAGCAAGTTTCTACTGCCAACTGAGGTCCCAGACCACTCTGTGGCCAGACCACTGGGGCCGACCCTGCTGTGTTCTATACACCTGACACCCAGGTGTGGAACACTCCAGAACCAACCGCGTCTGGAAGTTGCTTACCCTCTGCTGCCTCATCCACCCCAGACATTCGCTGGTGAGGCGTTTGGTGAATTCATCCCACCCGGAGCCACTCTGACAGGTGTACCCTCCACCACCTTTGGAGCTGGCCCTTCGGACTCGAGGGACGCTAATGGCTTTATAAAGGGCTCGCATTTGCTCCTGGAGCTGAAGCAGTCTGAAAGGAAAGGAAAACAATTACACTGTGGCAGGAAAACAGCCTATGAAGACATGTTCTGGACAAATGTCCCCCCTTCTGAGTCTCCTTTGTGTTAGCACGGAGGTCACAAATGTCTTATTTAAAGAATTCTTTTCTTTTCTTTTCTTTTTTTTAAGTTTATTTATTTTGAGAGCAAAAGAGACAGGGTGAGTAGGGGAGGGGCAGAGAGAGAGAGGGAGAGAGAGAATCCCAAGCAGGCTCTGCACTCCCAGCGCAGAACCCGATGGAGGGCTCGAACCCATGAAGGTGCAAGATCGTGACCTGAGCCGAAACCAAGAGCCAGTTTAACCAACTGAGCCACCCAGGTGCCCCTGAAGATTTATTTTCTTTACCACATGACTTGAATCTCAATCACATACAAGAACCTCAATATTATGATGCTCAGAGTCTGAAACATCACAGAAAGTGTCGCTGGCTTTGCCTAACCCGGTAGTACCCCCTGCTTCCCCCCAAGTTTCACCCTGGGAATTTGCCTCGTGCCATGGGCCCCAAGTACCATGACAGCAAAATCAAGACCACCCATCTCTGCTATGAACTGCTTTTTCAACTCTACACGCCTCAGTTCTGTATGCATCAAACAGGGCTTGCCTTGGTATTAGACTCTTGAAAGTCAAATGCTGTGCCCAAGGTTTTCGTTGCCCCCTAAAAAATGGAGGTACATGTAACATCTCATAACAAACTCAACCCCTCAATCAATACAAGCCCACTCCTTCGGGCACCTCTGTTTAATTCTTTTCATGGCAGCTTTGTGATTCCACCTAAGAGGAAGGTAGAATAGAATCACTATATAGCTACTGTATATAGTAGCTGCACAAACACCAAGCATGCCCAGCCTTCCTCCGGAATGGCTGTGGTTCCTTCAAGGGAAGACCTGGGCCACATGACTGAGTGCCAGTGGGTGCATGACATTCTTCTTCATGAGGCCTGCCGGTAAGTGTGCTCTGTGATAAAGGCAATACCTTTTCTGATAGGCATCACAGGGCTGGCCCATCTGTCGCATCTCTCTGATCAAGCTATCGGTAATTTCCATCTGATCGTTGGCCTGGGCAAAACATTCATCCAATTCTCTGCTCCGAGCCAGCTGTATCCCATCTCCATATTTCAGTTCCTAAAGGAAAGAATCCACATGAAGGCAACACACGATGCTGGAGAGGAAGACTTTCACTTGTGTTCACGGAAGCAAAAGCTTCTGCTGTAAACTTGACAAATAGTAGAAGATGCCATTTTGCATGTGACTAACTGAAAATTACCTTATTAATTTGGTGGGACAGGTAGGTAAATATGGGCGGATTCATGAAGCAAAATTTGTGGACTATATTTTAAATTTTTACTAGGCCTTTAAAGGCAAAGTTACGGAACACTGAGTTTTCCCTTGCTTCAATATGTTAAATGCTATCTTTCATATTTACAAAGAACATCCATCCAATGGGAATTTCACTGGGGTCAGAACACTCTACTGGATAAAGTGTTTTACACACACACTGAGCTTTTCCTGCATCTTCTAGGAACACAGCTTTTCAGTTCTTAAAAGGAAGCTATCTAATTCATGGTATGGGGCTAATCAATTTCCCGCTTCTGATGATGCATCACAGTCGTGTGAGATGTCACCTCTGGGGGAAGCTGGGTGATGGGGTACACCAGGGTGGTCTGTACCATTTTTACAACTTCTTATGAGTCTATAATTATTTCAAAATTAAAAATTGTTTTAAAAAAAGAAAGCTTCCTCTTTTCACATGCAAGAGGCCACTGCTTCAGGGCCATAGATGAGCTTTCCCTCGAATTTTACAATTGCTGTTTTCATTTGACTTCAGCCAAATGAAGCAAGTATGCTATCTATTCCTGACATTATTACACTTCAATGCATGTAAGTCAAAATACACTGAGAATATGATGCCAGGTACATTTTTACAACCACATGTAAAACGTTTCCACAGCCACTACAAATCGTGTCCAGGACTGTGGTGTGTATGTATTCAATAGTAAATCACTGGAGCCTCCCATTTTTGTTTTTAATTTTTTTAATGTTTATTTTTGAGAGAGAGAGAGACAGAGTGCAAGCAGGGGACGGGCACAGACAGAGGGAGACACAGAATCTGAAGCATGGAGCCTCCTATTTTGCTTTATGTTAAGGAATCACAGCTCTGTGAAGAAGAATGTGTTTTAAATGAGAGACTTGGCAGGGGGGGCAGGGTAGCGCATGGGAGGCTCAGTCGGTTAAGCGTCCAACTTTGGCTCAGGTCATGATCTCGAGGTTCGTGGGTTTAAGCCCCGCGTGGGTTGTGTGCTGACAGCTCAGAGCCTGGAGCCTGTTTCAGATTCTGTGTCTCCCTCTCCTTGCCCCTCCCCCATTCACGCTCTGTCTCAAAAATAAACATTAAAAAAATAAGTCAATAAAAAATAAAAAAATAAACCAGGGACTTGGAACAACCAGAACTAGAGTCAAGCTAGTTTGCTGATCCCCAAATATCCTTTTATACTGATTAAAGTGAAGTCATTTTTTAACTGGGTAAAATAAACTAGAACCCACACAGATCTCTAAAATTGAGAAATTAGAACATTAAAGATATTCTCCAGACAGAACACATAAATTTACTTGGTTAAAATCTCTCTTTGTATTTCACAGGGGGAACTTTGTGATGGGCCAGATTCCAGGTGTAACCCCTACATTAATGTCAGCATAGGGAAGATTGAAACTCAATTCCTTCCCTGGAGAGATACGATAAATCAGGGGAAACAGAGAAAAGGTGTCTACAGCCCCACCATTCTGGTTTTTAGCAAAACCAGAGCAAATCTGAATGCTAGTTACAGTGCTTTAAAATTAAAACTTTACAAAGACAATCCATGATTGCTAAGCCTGTTTCAATGAGAACTTAAGCTAATACTCAGAAATAACATGAGGCTTTCATAAATGTTACCATTTTTCCTCAATTTTCCATTGCTCATTTTCTTTCTTCCTTCCTTCCTTCCTTCCTTCCTTCCTTCCTTCCTTCCTTTCTTCCTTCCTTCCTTCTTTCCCTCCTTTCTTCCTCCCTTCCTTCCTTCCTTTCTTTTTCTTTTCTCAAATAGAATTGTTCTCACAATACAGTAATATTTCCTGACCAAAAAAAAAAACTTATTACATTGATGGCGTACGTCACAATCCAGTGACATAAACATGTCAGGTTGCATTTCTAGGAAGAGAAAGCATGACAATAATCATCAAAATAATAAATAAATGACAGGTTGTTGCAATTCCAAAAGGGTGGCAATCCGTAAACATTTGTTGGAAACTGATGGCCGTTGTTAAACCAACAAATAGATGAAGAAGATACACCTCCCTCTCTAGTCTGTTTTGAAAAAGATAATCTCTAAACTCTAAGTATGCAGGACATCAGTGAATAAGGATGCACAGATCAGGACAAGAGGTCTAAGCTAACGGGGACAAAGGTAGAGGTGGATGGCATTCTCGAAGAACAAGAAAGCTCACCGGCTGTACAATCAGCTCGGCCCGCATCAAACAATCCGAGCAGTTCTGCAGAAGCTCTTGGATGGTGTTCTGGTTCTGGTGCCTGGACATCGTCCCGGTTTGACTGACAAAGCAAACACAAAGAAAGCAGATGTGAAATTTATTTTTTTCCCCATTTCGAAATAATCTCAAACTTTCAGAAAAGCTGCAAAAATGAAACAAAAACACGCCTGTAGACCTTTTGTGCAGATTCCCTCATTGTTAACGTTTTGCATGTTTGTTTTATCGCTCTTCCCCTCTCTGCAGGTGTATTTATTGCCGTATATACACATTTGTCTGGGGACGCCTGGGTGGCTCAGTCGCTTGAGCATCTGACTTCGGCTCAGGTCATGATCTCTCAGTTTGTGAGTTTGAGCCCCACATCGGGCTCTGTGCAGACAGCTCGGAGCCTGGAGCCTGCTTCGGATTCTGTGTCTCCCTCTGTCTGCCCCTCTCCCTCTCGCTCTCACTCTCTCTCTCACAAATAAACATTAATAAAAATTAAAAATAAACATTAAGAAAAAAACTTATATACATTTGTCTGAAGCATTTAAAAATATTCATAAACTCTTTACCCCAAAATATTTCAGCATGTTTCCTAAGAATAAACATTCAATTATATAACCACAGTACAGTTACCAAAATCAAGACATTCAAAATTGAACATTATTTTGTAATCTATAGAACTTTTTCCAATTTTACTAATTAGCCCAATAATGTCCTTCACAGCAAGCTTCCTCCCCACCCCCAGGTCTAAGATCCAAACCAGAAATATTCCCTTGAGTTATAAAAACACATTTCCAGCAGCTTATCCATCATCTTTCCTGCTTCATCCCATAATAACTGATAATGCGGATTATCCATGCAAGGCCCTCCAAGGGAAGACCTCAAGGGATCAGACCCAGAACAGGAAAGTTTCACAGTCAAGTCTGGCTGAGGAAAACAGTAGGAGGTGTGAGAAGAGTTTATTCTACAAAAAATATTGATAAAGACATATGTGTCAGGAAAGCAACGGGAAATTTAAACATCTTGAATGCAAAAACAAGCTGCTTTTCCTTTCAAGATGACCCTAAGGAATATTTTTCTCTACAATGATAATCACCCAAATGCACATCTCACATGAAACATTTCCCTGGCAGATGCATGGCAGAAACCTTAAACAAACAAAAAAGGCGGAGGGCACCACCCAGGTGAAGCGTCTGACTTCAGCTCAGGTCACTATCTTGCAGTTCATGAGTTCGAACCCCATGTCGGGCTCTGTACTGACAGCTCAGAGCCTGGAGCCTGCTTCAGATTCTGTGTCCCTCTCTCTCTGTTCCTCCCCCACTTGTGCTCTGTCTCTCTCTCTCTCTCTCTCAAAAATAAATATTAAAAAATTTTTTTAAAAGGTGGTGTTGTAGATGTTCCATATTTTTTAAAGTTTATTTATTTATTTTGAGAGAGAGAGAGAGCACAAGCAGGGAGAGAGAGAATCCCAAGCATGCTCCACGCTCAGGGCGGAGCCCCACATGGGGCTCGACCCATGAACCATGAGGTCATGACCTGAGTAGAAACCAAGAGTTGTACACTTAACTGACTGAGCCACCCAGGCACCCCTGTAGATGTTCTATATTTTAAAGAAAGAGATTACGAGACTATAATGTGCTCCAGATATACATAAAAAGAGCAACATAGAATAAAAGTATTATTTTTTAATTTGCCAAGATACATTCATTATGCTACAGCATAGCCTCCTAAGCCTTAGTGGAAAGAGATTTAAAGCATATTAAATTATTGCTGAATGTTTGGGAAAAGGCCTCCTGAGTTCCTCACAGGGCTTCAGAGCCACCAGGGCTTCAGCCAGGACTGGTCTACACCTGCAGATAAAACTGATGCCCGTTGGACGCACTGGACTTTCTCTTATGTGTATATGTGCCTGCATGTGGGGGTTGGGTGTGTCTGTGTGTGCTGTAAAGAAAGAATGTCACTTTGAAAAAAAGGAGGGATTTGTAAAACACAGGCTACCCCATGGGTAGATGGGATGAGATCGCAAGAAACTTCTCCCACAGCACCTGATTCTGCGTCTTTTCACGTTGGGGAAGCAACTGACTTTCTCTGCCACCTATTTCGGTCCCTCTCTCCAAGGAAGGCTTCTCAACAAGCCAGCACTAGCTGATGTACGTGGGTGAGGAAGCTCTCCCTGGGAACCACTCCCGGATGATGACACGGCTTCTCCAGGCAGGCCCAGGCACAATGCTGCCTGAACTGCCCACCTACCAAAACCCACACACCCCGCCCCTCACCCCCCATGAGCACAGCCTTCTCTTTCTTCCACTCAGAATTATACAGGAAACCTGGCACACTTCTCATATCGCTGAGATGTAAACAGGACTGCATCAGTTGTCAAAACTTGTGCAAAATTCCAATGGACTTAAGAATCACATGAAAGAAATTCAAGAGACAAAGGAAAAAATTAGGAAATACAGAAACCTCATTTAGAACCCGAGGATGGATAAGGAATTTAGGAAGGTCCTGTGTAATTATATTTATTTTCTTTATTGAAAGGTGATGAGAGTGCCTTTGTTCTGAAACGTTTCGTGACTGCTTCCAGCAATCTGGTCCAGAGAGTGATTCCCACAAAGCAAGCCAGTCCCCGGTATATAAACGAAAGGGCTATCTCTTAGTGCAATGCAAAGTCAGGGTTCCTCAAATGATTTAATAGCATGGGCTATTGTAAAAAGTATCACAAACTGAGCTGCAAGACAGAGGCTGATAGGAGAAACTGAGTGAAGCGCATATGAAAACTCTCTAGTGGATCTGCAACTTTTCTATAAATCTAAAATTATCCGAAAATAAAAATGTATTAAAAAAAAAAAAAAAAAAAAAAAAAAGAGGCAGGGAGGCCAAACTCAGCTGTGGATGAATGGACCAAAGTGTACATACGAGTCTTTTTAAGAGTGAGGTGATGACACTAAATTCACTTGATGACAAAACAGAAAACTCACCAGCTGCTTTTAAACCAACTATTAGAGTAGTTCCATGACATAGGAATGAACTGTATGCAGCAAAAAGGGAGGTGAGGGAATTCGATGTTGGCTTAAAAATACACGGACTTTTGGGGCGCCTGGGTGGCTCAGTCGGTTGAGCTATCAACTTCAGCTCGCGTCTGAGTTCGAGCCCCGCATCAGGCTCTGTGCTGACAGATCGGAGCCTGGAGCCTGCTTCGGATTCCGTGGCTCCCTCTCTCTCTCTGCCCCTCCCCCACTCACATTCTGTCTCTGTCTCTTTCAAAAATAAATAAACATTAAAAAAAATTTTTTTTAAATACATGGACTTTCTGCATGTTTTTTGTTCCCTCCTACTTTTAGAAGACATTTCCCCTACAAAGATCTGAACTTAATCAAAAAAACAGGTAACTCCGTATGTTGCTAATAATTCTGAAAAAAATCTTCATGCTTCACTAAAGGACTTGCCTATGTTCACCATGCATGCCTTAGACATCCACTAAAACCCCCTATGTGTTGCTTGGCAATTAGGCGAATAGATTAACCACTGTACAGGAAAGAGAAAAGTACAAAAATTGAATCTTTTTAAGGGTCAAAAAGAAAAAAAAGGGAAAGCTAAGTGTTAGAAAAACATAATGAAGAATTTTCCATCTTGCTATATGTCCATAGGAAAATATGACCTAATTAACCAAATTTCAACTTACGACTTTTCAAGACTTCATCTGGTTCCTTTTTTTAAGTTTATTTACTGAGAGAGAGAGAGAGAGCGAGAGCACGCACGCACGCACGCACACACGCACACACGCATGTACGCATGTCACAGGGAGGGGCAGAGACAGAGGGAGAGAGAGAATCTCAAGCAGGCTCCACCCTCATCGTGCAGCTGGACTCGGGGCTTGATCTCATGAACTATGAGATCGTGACCTGAGCGGAAATAGAGTCAGACGCTCAACTGCTCAACCGACTGAGCCACCCACGCGCCCCAAGACTTCCTCTGATTCTCAAAGAGAAATCTACCCATTTTGTCTCTCATCTGTAAAAACCCCACTTCAGCAGTGTGGCCAGGAACACCCTTTGGGCACAGAGCTAGGTGAGAGAGGGAGCCAGGTGTAGGCTTTTCTAATAGGTGAGTCCAGCAAAATCAGGGGCAGGGAGGCTCAGGCTGACTGAGGTTTAGTGACCGGGGAAAAGAGAATCCACTTTCACGTTCCATTTGCTTGTCTGCGGCCCTAGGAAGACTCCACGTAGAAATGGCTGTACTTCAATCAGGGAGAAAGTGCAGGCGAATGGACTGTGACTCATCAAGTCAGTCCGCCATCAGACGCTCAACACTGTGCAGGATCCGTCAGCATGACAGCCAGGAGAAAATCAGAAAAGAGTGAATATTGCTCCCTGAGAGCTTGCTCAGGGAGCACGTGCCTTTTTGTTACAGCTGTGTGCCACTCAAAACTTTTTAAGTCAAGTCATATTTTTAATTTACCACATCACAATTTCAGAACTTTTTTTTTTTACATCAGAAATTTCTGGACCTCAGTTTTCTCATCTGTTAGGCTAGATAGGATATCTAAGATTTCTTTAGCTCACTCCTCTGTAACTGTTTTATGAAACCACCAAACTCACTCCTACTGATCATAATACAAAAGTCTCTTCTAATGGTAGGGAATGAAGTTTCCTCTTCAGTTCACAGGGTGACTGGAAAAATGCAAAATTCTACCACAGATGAAGAAATAATTTTTAAGTAAAAGTACTTATTTAGCAAGCATATAGAGATTTTAAAAATCCCTGGCCTCAAAAAAAATTGTCAATACTGCTATGTATAGATGTTGGGGTGCAGCGATTTTAAACCATGTTGGGAATTGAACTAACAAAGCTCAAAGTTCAATTTTTAAATTCATGGGAGATGAAAGATGTCATGTAAAAAAAAAAAATGTTTTAAAAAAGCCCACAAGAAGACAAAACTTACTTGGGTCAAATCAATCAAAAATACTGACTTCTAAACTAAAATTAATTACTGTCCTTGAAAAAATAACATTTGTCCTTCGAAGTTTTTAACTTCTCAGAAATTCTGTTTTACCTTCAAACATACAAAGGCAAGTGGTTCATACTATAAAGAACCTGCCTGAACAAACATCAAAAAAAAAATTCATTCTAAAACTTGTTTAAACAAGTAATGGTTCTAACTGTTTACATAAAGTTCCCTTCATCAATGGCTAAAAGGAAAACCCATTCTGGATCTTAATCCAAATTTTAAAGACAGACCACATGATTATGTGAACAATATTAGAGAGCTTTTCATGTTTTATTTTCCTACTGCCAAATAACATTCTTTTCTTTAAAAATAAGACTTCAACATTAGCTGTATTGAGACATTAAGTTTAATGCCTATTGCCGAGAATATAAGCAAAAAACACAAGACAAATATTTTGAGTGCATGCAGCATTACAAAGTAAAAGAAAAAAATTTAATATTTACTCTTTCTGATTTTCAAAGTCATTTTATAATAATCAGTACTGCTCATTGCACACGTGGTCCGTGCCAACTAATTCTGTATTGCTTTTGTGTATACACTTTCTCTCCTGTTGGATTCTTTCTTTTCTTCCTTCCTCTCTCTCTCTCCCTCTCTGTCTAGCTCTACCACCATGTTTATCTCTTGCCTTTCTTTTGTTCAGTCCATCAACACAGGGTCCTTATGTCTCTTTGTATTCAGGTTCACAGAATAATGGCTTTAGAAAAGCTCAATAAATATTTGTTGGAAATTATAATTATGTAATGCATTAATATGGATCTTAAAGCCTATTTGCTTAGCTCTTTCTAATTTTAAACAAATTTTTTAATGTTTATTTAATTTTGAGAGAGAGAGAGAGAGAGAGAGACACAGAGCAGGAGTGAGAAAGGGGCAGAGAGAGAGGAAGACACAGAATCTGAAACAGGCTCTAGGCTCTGAGCTGTCAGCACAGAGCCCGACGCAGTGCTTGAACTCACGGACCGCAAGATCATGACCTGAGCCGAAGTCAGCCGTTTAACCGACTAAGCCACCCAGGAGCCCCAGCTCTTTCTAATTTTCAAAGCATTTTCACGTAAACTATTCTGAGTTTCTTTAGAGGATCTTAAGTAAAAAGGGGGGGGGGGGGAAGGTGACGTTTGAAAAAGGAAAACATCTTTACTTCTTCATTTCAGGGCAATATCCTACCTCCAAGACACACTAAACACAGTACGTATCAGTCGAAATGTCACTGAACAAGCTCAAAGTCCTTCAGAACTTACAGACCAAACTGCTGCCTCTTCACTAGGCTCTCAGGTTCACACCTCTGCCCTCATTCTGCACTAGTTATTTACACACCTGTCCGTCCTACTCCTGTCGAGCAAAGTCTCACATCTTAGTCATCCTTGACTCACACACGCACCTAACAACACAGTTTTGCACAAAGGAAGGTACTTAATGTGTATTTGTTTGGTTTAGTAAAGGAGAAGCAAAACGAAGGTAAATAAAAAGGCTGATCTGAGGATACTACCACTCGCTCATTACCCAGATTTCCAAAGCCAAGTCAGGTGGCGCATCTATTCTGCCCCCTACCCCCATTCCCACCCCAACAATGTACAAAGAGAGTTTTCTTCTATAAATTTTAGAAAGGGGCCTCCTCTGAGCCTTCCTTTTGTCCCCACCCATGAGCTTTGGAAGCAGTCTCTAATAAAAGTTCACATCCTTTCCATGTTCATTATCTTCACACGGTTTTCCGTGGATTGGAGCATCACGGGGCAAACGAATCACATACCATTAACTTCATATAAACACTTCCGAGGTCGGGGAGACAGATTCCGCTCTCTGCTCAGCTACTTCCACTTGTACAGCCTGGGACTTTGAGCAAATAAATGACTTGGACTCCCGGTGCCTGGAGTTTCTGCGTCTGCAACATGTAGGAACACACCCACCTCCTGGGGTTGACAAGACACTCAGAGGAGCCAGTAAAGGCCCACAAAGCCCAGAAGAAATTCAATCCTCACTGCTGCTGCTTGCTAGGCTAGGCTTCTCAGATTTGTTTTATTTTTCATTTTGCGTCTCTGTCTCAATGCATAATTTTGAACTTTTCCCAAAGATGTTTTGCATCAAACCGGGGTGAGGTGGGAAGAAAGAAAGAAAAAGAAAGAAAGAAAGAAAGAAAGAAAGAAAGAAAGAAAGAAAGAAAGAAAGAAAGAAAGAAAGAAAAAGAAGAAATGGATTAGGCAGTAAATATGAGGCATTTCAGAGGTTATTACAAGACCTTAAAAGGGGCACCTGGGTGGCTCAGTAGGTGAAGCGTCCGACTCTTGATTTCAGCTCGGGTCATGATCTCACAATTCGTGGGATCGAACCCCATGTGGGGCTCTACACTGACATGGCAGGGCATGCTTGAAATTCTCTCTCTCTGCCCCTCCCCTGCTCTCTCTCTCTCTCAAAATAAATAAATAAACATTAAAAAAAAAAGATGTGAAAATAACACCTTGAGAGGATTCAAAGAAAGCGATACATTTTAACAACGTGAAAGAAATTTCCTAAAGAGATGAGAAAATTCAGAAAAAGATGTCCTCTTACCCTTCATGAAGCAGAAATGACTTATCAATATTTGGTCCTTACAAACTCAATACCACAATAAGGATTTGTATTTTGAATTATTCCCCTATGAGAAAACTTACATTCATTCTGAAGCCTAAAAAAAAATCATTGACAGGTTATCTGCTTATCCATCAAGAAGTCAGCTCCTTTTTAATTTTTTTCAGGTGCCAGATGAAGTCAGGGATGTTATGTTTGCATGTAAAAAATTTAGTTGCAGGGGCACCTCGCTGGCTCAGTTGGAAAAGCATGCGACTCTTGACATTGGGATCCCGAGTCTGAGCTCCACGATGGGGGCAGATATTACTAAAAAAATAAATAAATAAACTTTCAAAAGTAAATAAAATGTTTTTTAAAAATGTAATTCCAAGCAAGAACTTAGACCTATTTGCAAAAGCATCATCATTTTCACGAAATGTAGATTTCACATCCATGAGGTCCTTGCAGGTTCTGGACCCGACCAGTCCAAGCTGTTGGTGGTAAGATGTAAATTGCTGGGCGGCACTAACATTTTACAGGATGTTGCCTCAAAGGAGAGGCTCGCTGAGTCTTAGGGTCTGTGGGGCGGTGCCTTCAACATCAGAACCACACCTGACCATTTCCCACCAAGTGCAGGAGGGAGAAAGAAAAGCAAAGGGTGGGGCAGTGCCCTAAGCACCTGGGCCTCCAGAATGAAGCACTCCTTCTAGAACCTCCTCATCTGGAAAGACAGGTTGGCTGAGGGTTGAGTTAGACTCCCCAGGTCACACCCAAGCCCTCCTTTGCTCCACCCTAAGCAGTCAGCACTGAGGCATCAGGGGCATCAGCAGTTTTTTTTCTTCCCCAAGACATTTCAATCACCTGAACAACAATGAAATTATGCCCATATTTAGAGAAAAAAATTAACTGCTGTTGAAAGCTGCTTTGTAGGTCTGACCAACATGAGTTGGCTTAACACAGCATCATGCTGTGTTTTTTCCTTGGCAGATGGAAACCCTACTGGAGTATTAACAAAAGAATACATTGGTTATGAAATAAATATTTCACAGGAGTGCAACAGATTAAAAAGAAGCAAACACTCGGTTTAGGTAGAAGAGTTTACCGGGACAAAAGATGAATTTTTTTTTTTTTAATGTTTATTTATTTTTGAGAAAGAGAGAGACAGAGCATGAACGGGGGAGGGTCAGAGAGAGAGAGGGAGACACAGAATCTGAAGCAGGCTCCAGGCTCTGAGCTGTGAGTACAGAGCCCGATGCGGGGCTCGAACTCACAGACCGTGAGATCATGACCTGAGCCAAAGTCGGAAGCTCAACCGACTGAGCCACCCAGGCGCCCCCAAAAGATGAATTCTAATAACTAGGATTTGATCTTTTCTTGATCCATTGTAGTATACTGGATTCAAGTGCAGCTCAACCACTAACCAGTTGTGTGACGCAGGCCAAATCATTAACTACTTTAACCTCGGTTTTGTATCTGTAAAATGGGAAGTTTGTCAGGAGGCTTAAGAAAACATATATAATACACCTGGCACACTGTAGGTGTTTGCCAGGTGATGGTAGCTATTATTAACCACTCATCTGATATTTTTATAAAATATGTAACTTACTCAAAGATAATAACCATGGAAGTGTTTGTTATCAGTCATAGATTGAGCTAAACTGAATCGTGCTTTGCAATCGCTTCCCAGAAAAATATTTAGAAGATCCATTCTGTGAGTCACCCGACTCCAGGCCTGTTTTCTCAGGCTCTCCCCGGCCTCTCACATCCAGTTCTCAGCCGAAGCTGCCACTCCACCCACCACATCTACTTTCCTATCCTGAGGCCAGGCCCCCACCCTCAGTCAGGCTTTCATCACCTCTCCACCCTGCTCACTGCTACCACAGAAACAGTGCTACAGCTCGCGAGGACAGTCTTATGTCCCTGTTCCTTCAACGTAGGAGACCATCACTGACTTCGAAGAAAACCTGCCGTGGCTCCCCTCTACATTGTATCCACATTCCCCACCACCGAGTCAACGTCTCCCAGGCTCTGGCCACAACCTACCCTTCTTCTGAGTCTTCCTGCATCCCACTTGCTCAAAAAGCAGACCTGCTGCTTTTTCACCTCCCAGACTTTCCTTCCCCTGGAATGCTCTCTCTGCCCACCCATCTTTATCAGCTGAAACAGTTCAACGTCTAATTCAGCACAACTTTCTTTATAAAATCTCACTAGTACCTCCAGTACAGTATGAGCCTCTCGGTCATTTACACCTTCTACTATCCTTTTGTATTATAGTACTTATTTTTCTTTAAAAAGCTATGTTCCTTTTAAGAAGTCTTTGGGGGTGCCTGGGTGGCTCAGTCAGTTGAGCGTCCGACTTTGGCTCAGGTCATGATCTCGAAGTCCGTGAGTTGGAACCCCGCATCGGGCTCTGTGTTGACAGCTCGGGGCCTGGAGCCTGCTTCGGATTCTGTCCCCCTCTCTCTCTCTGCTCCTCCCCCACTCATGCTCTGTCTCTCTGTCAAAAATAAATTTAAAAAAAAATAAAAAAAAAAGAAGTCTTTGTATTTTCACCTTTGACACTCCTTGACACCTAATACACAGCAGATGTTCAGTATTCACTGAATGACTGAATGACTGAATGAATGACTGGAATTGAGACTCTTTCATTGTTTAGGTACAGGACTGTCCAGTCTAATACCCAAGGTACACATGGTCTAAAGGCACAGAATGACAGGAGGGCAAAGGTGAGAAGCCTTGGGTTCTCATGCCAACTTAGCCACTAGCGGACTCTGGGATTTAGGGCAAGTCTTACTTGACTTCTCTCTAAAGTGGAAGAGTGAGGCTTTATACACCTCGGCCCTCTCTCCAACTCTAAAATTCAATGCAAATGGACCTCTTTATCTCCTGCTAAGGAAGACACTTAGTTTAAAACAAACTTTAAAATATATATCAAATATTAAAATATAGATCACATGTATTTTGGTTTGGAAATCACGAGTTCTGGAGAGAAGTAAGCATTAACTTTATAACCACATAGTTCTGAAGCTTAATGACTGTATTTGGCTTTTAATCCTCCTACAATATCCACACTTTGATCAGTGAGAGATCTAACTGTGGGGCTTTGTCTACCAAACTGAATTTTGCTACCAAATTTCACTACAGATTTATCATTTCTTTTAACTGTAGGAACAAGGCGACAGTAAGGTGGCTTTCATTGAAAGCAATATTAATGTAACATCCTATAAGAAAATCCAGTTTAAATTTTCAGAAATATATCTTACATCATCAAGCACATAACATTTACCAAACTTTATCAAGTAGAGCAAAAAACAGTTAAAGTAGTTGTGATTCCGGTCAGCCTAAAATAAAGAAAACACAAAAGGTGGGTGGGCACTGAAGAAGGAGAACCACAAATGAAATAAAATACTGTCTTAAGAACTGACAAGTGTTATCAATGCAAAGCACAGACACAGGACAGTGTTTTAAAGTCATTTTAAAAAGAAAAATAAGTCTTAGGCTCCTTACACACTCAAATTAGTTTATTTAGGGGAAGGTTAAATACAAACACGGATTGTTTAAAAAATCAGCAATCTAATTCTGCCAATAAAGTGGCAGTGTTTTAAAGAAACAAGTTTAAATTCAACCAGTAGTTTCATACAGGTTTTGGTGCTTTAAAAACAAACAAAAAAACTTCATTTAGAACAACTTTTGGTCAGAAAGCACTTATTAAATTCTTAATCCTTCTTCATTTGGCAGAGGGCAGTCAGGGTCATACATGGCATCCTACTTCTAGAAAGTACGTGCCGGGGGACAACAAATCCCTGGGCATAAAACCATTAAAAAAAAGGACCACACGAAACTGTGTGCGTGAAAGCCTCAAGTCTCCTAAGTCAGGCGCCATTATTTTTTTAAATGCAGAAGTCAGCAGTTGCAGGCAATGTTTTCGTGTGCTAATTCTTGAATCCAGCAAGGGTTAGCGGCACCACTAGCCGGGGGGGCCAGGCTGGGAGAATCTCCATTACTGGATCACGGAAGAATGGCCCCACAATGACTCAGGCCTCCAAGCAAGACACCCCGCTGCCCTAGCAGATCCACCTCAAAGTGCAGAAAAACACCCCTCCCCAAAAGTAATTCTAAACTCCAGTCTGTTTCCCCTTCTCAGAGAGACTTAAAACTTGACATGTTTATAAACAGCGCTTAGGTTGGAAAATAATGCTATGAGAAAACATTGAGCCCCCTCAAAATGTAGTGTTTCCACGAAGAATCCTTATAAATCATGTATCTTTATGCAGTTCATTAACCAATATAGTAATTCATTACAAATTTACTTCTACAAGGAGCCAAGGGAGTGAAATGGTCAATTAACAGTAATATTTATTGTCAATTTAAAATATAAGGACTCTAGATTAACAGGTTCATATTTTTTAAAAATATAAAATGAAAATAAAACACTTGGTTCGTAAAATGCCAGAAAACACTGCTGCTCAAGAATCCTTGCAAAATTCTGACTTGGATTTAAATGGGTAGATGAAAAGAACGTCCTTCCCAAATACAGGAAGACTGAGAGGGGAAAGTGGAGTTTCGGATTTAAATGCTTGGCCAAGTTTTAAAACAAGGTTAAAAATCAAAGTGATAACTAGTAACATTTTCTCCCCATTCTTCCTACTACTTGGCACATTTTTCCTGGAAATCCCCAGGCGCATTTTGTTCAGAAAACAAGAGCGCCAAGGCTAAGACAAGTCTTCGCTAACTCTAAAAAGAGAAAATAAAATGTCAAGATGCTCGGGGAAAATAAATATATAAATAAATCGAAGCAGAAAACAGGTCGCAACTCGACTGGTCCTGCCTTCAAAACTGCTGGTAAAACAAAAACCCCCTGGAGTGTATTCAGGTTGCTCCTCCCCAGCCTAAGGCCACAAGGCAGGGTAAATAATCTTCTGGAACGCCGGCCTGTTTCCCAAAAGCCCTACTGGGGAAGGGCTTGCAGGGGGCAGGGGGAGGGCGCGGACCGCGAAATTCTCCCGGCTGCCGTGGGCATCCCAAGTCCAGCTCTAGGGATCGAGTCAATGCAGCCTCATGATCTTCCCCCACCCTCCCAAATGACCCCCGCGATCAGTTTCTGCGAAGTTTCTGAGAAGACCCTGCCCCCATCCCGCAGGGCCCCCGACTGGGCCCCCTGACCAGGACAGGCTCCCAGCGTCGCGGGCTCGCGCTGTGAGAAGCTGCGCCCTCCGCGCCACAGGTCCCCGCTCCCGCTCGCCGGCTCCAAAAGCCAACCCTGCGCCCGCACTCTGCTAGCAATACACCGAGGTCGTTCCTCCGAGTTTTAAAAGGAGGAGACAAAGGGCGCAGGCGCGGGGCCACAGGTACGCTCGCCGGCTGGGACTGCGGCGCAGCGGGGCCAGGGCGACCGGAGCGTCCCGGGTGAGCTGGGACCTGGGGCCGGCCCGCTGTGCCTGCGGGGAAGCTCCATTGGGTAGCAGGGGAGGCCCAGGCGGGGCCTTCTCGGGACCAGACCCCGCGCGGCCGGACGCACGGCCTCTACACAAAAGCCCTTGGCTGGCGCAGCAGCCCTGGCGCCCGAGCTGGGGTGGTCTCGGGGCGACCAGGAATTTGGAGTAAGCCACTGGAGCCCGAGGAGCTCCGAATCCGACCCTGGCTAGCCGGAGCCCCCGCTGCTTTACTATTCTACTTTTGGTTACAGTTGGAGAGATTGGGTTTTATCGTTGCAGCCCCGCCCGCCCGACCTCCCACCTGCCGGCGGGGACAAAAGGGATGCCAGCCGGACCCGGCGGCGCAGGGGGCAGTCCGGGAGGCAGAGACCCCCACGGCCCGGCCGGCCTGCGGCGTCCTCCTGCACGCCTCGCTGGCCAGCCTCCAGCCCCGGCTAGCAGGAAGGGAGAAGGGCGGGACCGAGAACCCGTTTGCAGGGAAGGAGCCGCTCCGCTCCCCGCTCGCACACACACCCACCCGGCTGTGCGCAGCGCACAGGGCGGCAGAACACCTGGCTCTGCCCCGGCGCGAACAAGCAATGCTTTCATGAACTCGAGCAAAACGGTTTTCCTCTTTCTGGACCTGGCTTTTCTCGTCGGTCAGAAGAGGGAGGGCTCGGTGCCTCCCTTTCCTAACATGCTGGGGTTCGGCAAGGAGAGTATGGAGACCCCCCACCCCCACCCCCCCGGTCCCAGGCTCCCGGTGCTTGCCCGACGGCCGGTACCCACCAGTAGCCGTCCGAGTTCTGGTCGGTGACCGTGCAGCGCCGGGAGTAGTACATCCTGCTGGTGCCCCCACCGCCGCCCCCGCCGCCACCGCAGGTCACCTCGTAGCGCAGGTCCGGGCCGGACTCGGCGCGGGTCATGCGACCCAACGTGTTGATCCGCGGGTGGGAGCCTCCGTTGCAGCTCATGTTGGCGAGCACTCAGAGAGCCGCTCAGCGCCGAGGCATAAGCGAGGGCGGGCCGGCTCGGAGAAGGTGGAGGGGTTCAAAGAGAGGCCCCAAGCCGGGAACTGGGGTGGGCGCAGAAGGGTCGCGGGGACGCTCCTCGCCACCAGGGCCGTCCCGGCCGCTGCGAGCGCGGCGCGGCGGGCGGAGGTCGGGCGCGGGGACGACGACGGGCAGGGACCAGGCGCGGGAGGAAGAGCTGTGGCTCGGCGGGCGGCGAGGGCTCAGAGGAGCTGGGTCGCGGTTGGGTGTTGGTGTTGGTCGGTGGGGGCGCGAGTCTCCTCCCCGCTGGCACCCGGCACCGAGGCCACACCTGGCCGGTTTCTTCCCAGGGCGGGGTGCGCCCGCCGCGCCTCCCCGCCCCCCGCGGGTGTCACCGACGCGCTCGGGCCGCCCCTCCCCACCTGTGCCCGCCGGCCCGCGGCTCCGCCCTGCGCCTCCGAGGCCCGAGGAACGCGAGCAGGGGCGGGGTCCCCGAGACCCGAGCGCCCCGGGCGCGGCCACCGAGGGGAGGACTTGCGCTGGCGGGGGCCGCTCGCTCAGCGCTTCGGCTGCAACCGCCTGGAAAGCGCGGCCCCTGCTTTTCAGGATTTCCTCGGTCCCCGGGCGGAAGTAAGCCGAAAAATGAGGGCCATTCGATTGGACTGTTACTTATTAAACATTTACTTTTGCCAATCCCTTGAAACCGTGCCAGCCAAGCTTTGAATAGAAACATAATTGAGAAGAGCATGCTTAGATGATGAAATTTTTGTTTGGGGAGTTTTTATGAATTTTTGTATTCCAGTAATCCAGAAAAATTGTCTCGGAAGTTCGATTTCCGACGTGTAAAACGATTTTTACACGGAGCCATCACTTTCTGGAGAAGTTTTCACCATTAGTAATGCATTTCCTTGCTATGAAGATAGAGAAGAAAACACTACCCACTTTCTACGAAGTAATGGGAAAATCTAAGTTGTAGTTTATTTTATTTTGCCTGTTGATGGTCATTTGGAACAAGAAATTGCAAAGGACTTCCACCTTTAGACTCACTTTTCAGATTTTGTGAAAGAGCCTTGGGAATGCTTATCTCGCGCCCCCGAGCACCTTCTCTCAAGACCCATCCCTTGCGAAAGTCAACTTTTGCCACAAGTCAGTGGCGGAGGCATTCCTGGGACTTTAGTCTAAATGAAAGCAGCGAAGAGCCCTGGACAGACATCATCCACTTGGTACAGACGAGTAACTCTGAGCCAGAACATTCCAGCAACTTACTTACTCCGGGGCCCCTCCCAGTTAGTGGCCAGGGGTAAACCACACTGCAGTCTCTGTGACCATGATTGAGGTACAGGCTCAGTCACACTATACACAAAGAGCTGTTTTTACAATTTGGAAAACTGTTAAAATTACTCTTTAATAAACACCATTTAAAGGTCCTGATAATAAATATTTGTCATCTTCCCTAGCAACATCCGTTAACTCAACTTCTTATACAATATACTGAAATGTTTAGAACTGAAAACAAAAATGGAGCTACATTTGTAAGTTGTGACGGCAGCCGAGGAGTTTTCTCATATTGTAGTTCCCCTAGTTTTATATATATATATATATATATATATATATATATATATATATATATATATATATTCCCATATTATAGCACCCCTAATTACAGCTCACTTTTTAGGCGCAAAATTTTTTTAATTTTTCTTAACGTTTATTTACTTTTGAGATAGAAAGAGACAGCGTGTGAGTGGGGGAGGGGCAGAGAGAGAGGGAGACACAGAATCCGAAGCAGGCTCCAGGCTCTGAGCTGTCAGCACAGAGCCGGACTTGGGACTGGAACTCACAAACTGCGAGATCATGACCTGAACTGAAGTCTGTGGGTCGCCCAACCGACTGAGCCACCCAAGTGCCCCTAGGCACAAATCTTTAACAAATGAATTGCCCTGTTCTTTTTCTTCACAATCCACCACAGAGTTGAGTTGACCAGGTTAAGCACAATGAGATAAAAGCTTACCACTGTTAGCACACTCAGTAATTTCCATCATTGTGTCACTTTCCACTTTTTTTAGTAAATGTGAATGTGATAAAGTTTAAATTCAGATGATCACACGAACACTGATGTACAGGCAGGAACGGTATTTCCTCTGAAAATTGAATATTCAATGGCTGGATGTTAGTATCAGCACAAATAGCTCATAATATCCATTGGTTGGAGCGGAGAAAAGCCATTTGGGATGCCACGGCATAATGCACATAATTTGCTTTAGGATGCTTTGCCCCTATGCATCTCATTTGTTCAGCAAATAATTATATAACCTATTATATGGGAGGGCCAGCGTTAGACTTTGGAAAATACAAAGGTGAATAAGGCACAATCACTGCCATTAAATATACAGTAAAACTTGAATTAAAAAGATTCAGGGATTCCTTTATTCTAATAATGTGTAATAAGAAGGTCATGCAATTGCACAGAATTCTCCTTAAAAACAGGACACATCTGTGAACCACATCGCAGTGACGACCAAACCTCCACCTAACTCACCGGCTACACATAGACCCAACGCCACCCAGACTCACAGCCCTGTTCAATCTGTTTACAAAACAGGAGAAGAGGTGAAAAGTACAATCCACCAATTACACACCTCTGGCTGCCATTACTTCGCAGCCTATCTTCTGACTTCCTGAACTCCTTTAGGTATTCCCAGGAAGGCAAATAGCTTCCAGCTAACCAAACATTCCAGGTTTGGGAAGACAATGGCTTCCATTTATCTTTCTCTAAGGATGATAAAGGAAGAGAAAAGGATGAAATAGAAGATTGACATGAGAGATGGAATCCAGATGTACACACATTAGTTGTCCAAATTGGCTCATCTCATGGAAGGCTCCACGGTGAAGTTGGGGATCAGAAGACCATAGTTCTGATCTTTGTGCCACAATTTACTTGGGCAAGAGCTCAATTTCTTCACGTGCAGGAGGGAAACAATAATACATACCCTGCCAACTTTATAATATGTGAACATTCTTGAAAATAGAAATATTGTATAAAGCTAAGGTATCACCCATGAAACCAAAAGCTCTTTGCTAGCTGTGAGATTTTAACCTTTAGTGTTTTTGTCTTTAATCCCCCATGAATCAATAAAACTCCCTTTGGGAGACATTTAACGTTCATTCATTTTAAAAACAATTAAGCATCTACTATGTGCTACACAATAAGCTCAGCACTGATCACATGAAGGTGAGTAAGGCAGGGTTCCTGTTCTGTGGGATATCACATCTGTAATAGGAAAAATAAATCACTGCAATATGTTACATATGTTATTACAAAGGTATGTTTATAGAACTGTGGGAGCACAGCAGAAGGTTTAGCTTGTTTCTTACCACCAAGTTCTAAAAGGTCCCAATCCAAAATCTGGCAAAGTCCTCACGAGCTGACCTGACTAAGGTCAGCTATTTTTTTCCCTGCCACTTGTAGATACCTCCCCTTGTACTGTTAGAGACAGATCACTGACATGTAACTTTCTCTCGGGCTGCCCTTAGAGATGACCTTGTGGTTAGGTAAGAGGCATCAGTCATATCTTGAGCATATTTTTGAAACTAAACAGAGCACCTTGATTTCAATGAGATTAGGAGGGATCATTTACTTGCTCAAAATCCCATGGGAACTCTCATATCTCTATGTTGGTTAAATGATATCCCTTGGCCACAGAGAAGATTTACAACCCATGAGTTAAAATGGCTATTCTGCCTGCCAGGGGAACAGTATTTTAACAAATGATAACCACAGAAGCTAGGATTGGAACTGTAATGCCAGTAAAATGCCTATTAAAATAGCAGATAATTTAATTCTTGGTAATTGCATATACCTTTGCCTTTTCTTTCTTACTCTTCCATTTGTATGAATAAATTAGAATCCTCCACAAATAATTAAATCTGGGTTCTCAATATCTCCAAAATAAGATTGATCTCTCCTTCTTCAAGTTGAAACTACTCATTGCAGAAAACAATTTGATAAAGCATATAAATTTCATTTCAGAAATAGGAAAACGTTGGCAAAACATATACATTAGCCCCATTCTACTTTTATTATCCTTGGTTCAAATGTCCTTCAGGAACACGAAGGTGTTTCTGTTTGTAGTGGTTTTCCGTTTTTACCAGGAGAAGGTGGTTAACTTTTTAAAAATTTTAAAAGCTGAGAGAAACATCTCAAATCCATTTTCTGCCACTGTAGTGAAAAGATTTTGTTGTTGATGCCACTTGTTTGGGTTTTCACACAGGTGATATCTAATAAATGGTACTATCCTTTTTTTTTTTTTTTTAAGTTTGTTTATTTATTTATTTTGAGAAGACAGAGATAGCGTGAGTGGGGGAGGGACAAAGAGAAGGGGAGACAGAGAATCTCAAGCAGGCTCCTCACTGTCAGCACAGAGCCCAACACGGGGCTCGAACTCATGAAACCATGAGATCATGACCTGAGCCGAAACCAAGAGTCAGACGCTTAACAGACTGAGCCACCAACGTGCCCCTATCATTTAGGTTTTAAGAGTATGTTTTTTGACTGCCTCTAATTGGATAGCATGGATACTGGGGATTCATCCGTCCTGTCCTGCCTGATCCTCTTTTTCATTAAGAGCCCAAGTTGCAAGGTAGGGCGTCTTGAGGTTAAGGGTATGGATGATGGTGAGCACAGCTATGGACCACCTAGAGGCCACCCTACCCTTGGCCAAGTGACTTCTGACCCACCAACCTAAACAATAACTCACATTAATTTTTAGTAGGTAAGCCACACAGTCAATAAATATAATACACGTGCCAATTAAGTTAGCCTTTTCAATATGCTCTCAAAGTAATTTTTTAAGCTTGCCATGATTGTTAGGAATCGTCAATCTGTCATGTTAGGACTGGAATACTTACTCAGACTTCTATAAATATAAAACCAGGATGCAGATTATTGCTGGTAAAGCCAGTTATCAGCAAATGTCACATCAATATACAATGTGCTTATAGCCACATGAAGAAAATTGTGACTAGCTACTTAGCCTTTACAGGAGGAATTCAAAATTTATGTTCCATAGAGAATTTCTGAAACAAAAGCTGCCTTAAAGAATTTTTATACCTATTCTTCTCAAAACTTTTAGAGCCTTGGAACTCTCTTTATAAAAGAAACCCTATGAGAACAGCCAGCAATCGAAATAGATCATGATAGTGCCAGACTAGTCATAGCTTGGTGGAACCCAGTATCCACCCATGGGACCTGCCCCATGCCTTCTGATGCTCTGGCCCCAGAAAGATTTCCCCAACGAAAGTGCCATATAAACTAAAATCCACATTTTATTTTCTTTTGTTTTTAGTTTTTTTAATGTTTCTTTTTGAGGGAGAGACACAGAGTGTGAGCAGGGGAGGGAGACACAGAATCCAAAGCAGGCTCCAGGCTCTGAGCTGTCAGCACAGAGCCTGATGTGGGGCTTGAACTCACAGACCATGAAATCATGACCTGAGCTTAAGTTGGGCGCTTCACCAACTGAGCCACCCAGGCGCCCCCAAAACACACATTTTAATGAAAAAAAATAGTCCTGGAGAGGTTAAGACAGTTTCCTGAGTGATTTAATAAATAAAATATTAGAATTCTGTCTGTTTCTGGCCTCATGCCCTTTCCACTATGTCAAAATTCCTGTACAATCAGACATGAAAGCATATTATTTCTGAGCAGTGATTTGTTATCAGTTTAAACCCAACAAACTATCCTGTTGATTGTTATCCTCCTACACTAGACATATAGGATGTCTGGAAATTCAGTAAAAGTAATCAGCCTGCTCTACAGAAGTCACACCAAAAAAACGTGTTCATTATTTTTAGTCCTGTTCTTATAGCATAGGTGAAGTGATTGTTTTTCCTGGTGTCTTTAAATCACAGTGCATATTTTTGTTTAGTTTTAGTTTTTTTTTTTTTTTTTTAACATTTATTCATTTTTGAGAGACAGAGAGAGACAGAGCGCAAGCTGGGGAGTCGCAGAGAGAGAGGGAAATACAGAATCCGAAGCAGGTTCCAGACGCTGAGCTGTCAGCACAGAGCCAATGCAGGATTCAAACTCACTGACTGTGAGATCATGACCTGAGCTGAAGTCGGATGCCAGCCGACTGAGCCACCCAGGCACCCCTAGTTGTTTTTCTTTTTTTTAATACAGCTTTCATCATTTAGAAAAAGTGAAATTAGAGATTCATATACAAACAACGTAAAATCAGGATAGAAACAAAGCCATAGATGATCTGATATCTAACTTTGGGTAGAGTGTAATGGAAAGGAAATGTCACCTAATCTCTGAAGTGACCATCTTTCAAAATTAGAGACATTCGTAAGCAAAATAGCAAGTTCCCGCAACCATTATCATTTTATCATCAGGAAGGATTTATTGCATGTATATTGTTTCCCTGCTGCAAAGAGAAATATCCACATAAGGGAATTTAAAGAGTAAGTTCCTATCTTTAACTATCTTGACATCTAAAATATCTAAAGCAGGAGACAAAATATGAAACATAAACCAAGTGCTAGTATTCACAAAGACACAAGAAGTGAGCATCTAAACAGAGCGGTAGCTGGAGAGAAAAATTCTCAGCTTCAGTAGACTCTCCTGATCTAGGGTTGAAATAGTTTCATTTTGTCGGAGACTTGGTAAGATTACAGATCTCAGGGAAAAAACTCTATGCAGATTCTTCCACAGCACCCAGAAAAAAACTGAGGTGACAAGAATTTACGTTCCTTATCAAATTCCCAACCTATGAGGGGCAAAATCTAGATTAGACCTGAGAGTTTGCTAGCAAATCAAGGAAAATATTTGCTTAGAAGGATGAATCCAAAGTTGGGGTTTTCCCCCCATCATTGTAAAAGTATGTTTGTTTGGTGTAAAACAAACAAAAACTCACAAATGGTAGAAGGGAATGCAGAGAAGCTAAGAAAATTTTGTCTATAATTATACCACCCAGATGAAGCGATCACACTATGCATTTTTGGTAGATTTCCTTCCAGTTTTCTTTTCCACTGAATTTCTTACCTGATGTCAGATTATATAAATTTGTTTCCAGCATTAATTTAGCATTATACCATGAACATTCCCAGCCTCATCTAAAATGTCTTATTAGCATTATTTTAAAAGGTGCGTACCATTTTGTTGTTTTTAAAGGTTCTTTTAAAGTGGCTATCTGCAGATCCTGGAACGTCCTATACGAGAGATCCTCCCCATTCTAGAATTTTTCACATCAGTGGCAAATAGTATCCACTGCGGATGGAAAATGAGACAGGGTGAGGCAGAAATGAAGCAGTGAGCCATCGCTTCATGGAAGACAGTCACAACAACATCAAACATGTTTAGGAAAACAATCCTGCCCTGTCATAGCCCAGCAAGTCCTTGCAGGGTCTTCTGGCAATCCTTCTGTAGCCCTCAGTATAAGGGTTACAGACCTCAGAAACCAGAGGTTTGTTTCCTGAAACCTTGAGTAATCCATGGAAATGGGTGCTGTGGAAGCTCTAAGAGACTGGGCCACTTCTGGTTTCTTTAATGAGCTCCTCGGGATTTAGTGAACTGAACACTCATCTCCAAATGAGAAACCTTCCCTTTAGCAAGCTTTGGATTCAAGAAAAAGTCATGCACATCAGGAGGAGAGCCCACAGGATTGTTTCTTCTGCCATCAATTAATGCCCATTACAACAAATTCAACTGGATCTGATTTGTGTGTTTTTTACTGATTGGCAGAAGTTTCACCTGGAACGTGCAAACCATGCTGACGTCAGACAGAAACGTTTCACATTTGGGAAAGAGAGCACAGATCTGTAGCAGTTTCAGCAAACCTGCGAAGCAGTTCTGTCTTGCAAAGGTGGGTGTGGAGAGCGACGCGCCATTCTGCCAGTCTCGTTAAACCTGTCTGGTAGCTCCCTGAAGTTTTAACTGCTTAACAATTTGGCTTCAGGTGGAATCAAGCAAAGCATCTGGAGTCCTTTCCCACCAAGGTACTGAGGAGACATGTCACCTGTCATCTCCAAACAATCTTTTATTTTGCTTTACTGAGTAAGGGAAAAATAACCTCCTGATTCAAAATCAGAATTACTGCATCCTAAAACAAAAAAATCAATATTTCTGTTGGTTTTGCAGCCGTGAGAAAATATGTAATATACAAAAGGAGGGTTTTTTAAAACCTTTTTAACTACAAAGGGAGTTGTCTTTGTAAGAGGGACTTATATTAATATGAAAAACATTTTCATCCCAGTGTTATCAATACAAATAAGTGTTAAGAAAATGAATGTGTTTATATAATCAGGAATGTAGAAAGAAGGCAAATGTATTGTAAAGTAAAACAAACAAACAAACAAAATGATGGGGGCCCCTGGTTGGCTTAGTCCATAGAGCATTTGACTCTTGATCTCAGGGTCATGAGTTCAAACCCCATGTTGGGGGTGGAGCCTATTTGAAAAGAATAAATAAATTTTAAAAAATTAAAATTCATTTTTTTGAGAATTCACCTAAATTTGGTTGTTTCAGTTTATTCATTTATATTGAAGTTAGTTAGTATACAGTGTATTATTGGTTTCAAGAGTAGAATTTAGTGATTCATCACTTCCATATAATACCCAGTGCTCATCCCAACAAGTGCCCTCCTTATGCCCATCACCCATTTAGTCCATCCCGCCACCCACTTCCCCTCCAGCAACCCTCAGTTTGTCTAAGAGTCTGTTATGGTTTGCATCCCTCTCTGTTTTTATTTTATTTTTCCTTCTCTTCCCCTGTGTTCATATGTTTTGTTTCTTAAACTCTACATAAAAAGTGATTCATTTCTTTAAAAAGGCAATTTTTAAGCCACATATACAGTGTGGTCAGATTGTTTACATTAAAAAGTATATGTTAGAAAAGACATATGAAGTTGATCTTAAGGTGTAGAGGTTATTGATGGGAAGTGGCTACATAGAACACTTACTTGTTGGAGTATACATTTCTAATAATAGATTTTTAAAATAAAGGTATGCAATTTTGTAGGAAAATGGTAGCTTCCATATCTAGTTTTGAAAATGAAGGGGAGATTCCCCAATACTTGAGTCATAAAAATTTGGTGTTCATCAATGTGAGAATAAAAATTATAAATTCATTTATTTCTACAACACCTTACAGGGTTTTAAAAAAATGTTTTAATTGTAATAAAATAAATATAATTTAAAATTTACCGTTTTAATCGTTTTTGAATGTACAATTCAGTGGGATTAAGTATATTCACAATGTATGCAACTACCACCACCCATTGCTAGAACTTATTCATCATCTGGAACAGAAACTCTGTACCCATTAAACACTAACACCCTTATCCCCTCCCCTAACCCAGCCCCTGGGAACATCTGTTCTATTTTCTATCTCTATAAATTTGACTATTCCATACTCCTCGTATAAGTGAATCATACAATATTTGTTATTTTTTGTCTGGCTCATTTCACTGAGAATGATGTCTTCAAGGTCCAACCACGTTGTAGCCTGGGTCAGAATTCCCTGCTTTTTAAGGGCTAAATAATATTCTATTGTATGTATAGACCACATTTTGTTTATCCATTCATCCGTCAGTGGACATTTAGGTTGCTTCTACCTTTTGGCTATTACAAATAATGCTACGTTGTTTTTTAAGTAGTAAAATTATTATAAACTTACTCTTCCCTTTATAACTTCCCCTCTTCCCAGAATTAATAACTGTGCTATTTATTTATTTATTTATTTATTTATTTATTTATTTTTGCTTCACTATCTGTTATTACTGATTTATTCCCAAACTTTCCCCTAGTTGAGTAAATATTTTCTCAACACAAACATCCACAACAGGTATTCTGTTAATTTCATCTTCTTAAAGAAATGCTTCCTGGTTGGGGGGGAGGGGGTGGTGGTGGGAGATGGGTGAACCGAGAGAAGGAAGTCAAAAGACAAACTTCCAGTTACAAGGGCACCCGGGTGGCTCAGTTGGTTAAGCGTCCAACTCTTGGGTTTGGGTTCAGGATCTCATGGTTTGTGAGTTCAAGCCCCCCATTGCACTGTGCTGACAGTACAGAGTCTGCTTGGGATTCTCTCTCTCCTCTCTGCCCTTCCCCTGCTTATGCTCTCTCTCTCTCTCTTTCATTCTCAAAATAAATAAGCATTTGAAAAAAAAAAAAAACTTCCAGTTACAAAATAAGTCATGTGGATATAATGTACAGCATGGTGACTATAGGGTTTTTTAAATGTTTGTTTGTTTGTTTGTTTGTTTGTTTATTTATTTATTTATTTATTTTTAGAGAAAGAGAGCTGAGGAGAGGCAGAGGGAGAGAGAGAGAATCCCAAGCAGGCTCCAAACTACCAGAGCAGAGTCTGATGCATGGCTCGACATCATGAACTGTGAGATCCTGACCTGAGCTGAAATCAAGAGTCAAACACTTAACTGACTGAACCACCCAGGTGCCCCAACATGGTGACTATAGTTAATAGTACTGTGTTGCATATTTGAAAGAGAGTAGGTCTTATAAGTTCCCATCACAAGAAAAACATTTTTTATTGTAACCATATGTGGTGATGGATGTTAAACTAACTTGTGATTAAAAAAAAAAAATCCTTCCTGGAATCTTAACGGCTTGCTCTAATCTGAGCTGACTGCTTCTCAGACCCGCTTCTCCACAGTTGACCTGGGAGATCCTTCACTGTCACCCTTCCTTTGCCTGCTGTGTGTTGGTTATACCTTCTGTTTTCTGGATCCTATGTCTTTCATTCTCTTGGTTTATTCCCTCATTTTGATGGCACTTGCCTTCCACCAACCTTACTGAGAAAAACTGCATGGGAGATACCTTTTTTTGAGAACTCGTGTGTCTGAAAGTGTCCTTATTCACCACATACTTGACTGATAATTTGACTGAGTACAGAATTCTAGATTGGAAATCATTTTCCCTCAGATTGTCAGAAGCATTGGCTCTATTGACTTCTGTTTGCAGAGTTACTGCAACCACTCTGAGCTCTGAACCACTCTGGTTCTCTGTACATTTTACAAAACTTTCAGTAATCAGGATGTTCTACTATTTTTAGATAATGAAATTTAGGGAGTTCCACCTAAACACCATTCTTGTTTGGTCCCCAGTGCAGGAGAAAAAGAGTATATTATGGTTCTCAGAGACAGGAACAAAGTCAGCAGTCATTAAACATGGCAGTTATTGGAAGAAGAGGAAAGTGGATATTTTTTTTTAATTTAACACATACGGTAAATAAATGAGTGAATCTTCCTTATGAGTAGGAGAAAAGAGGGCCCTTTTTTCCTCTCTTATCCTTCTTCCTTCCTTCCTTCCTTCCTTCCTTCCTTCCTTCCTTCCTCCCTCCCTCCCTCCCTCCCTTCCCATCTCTCTTTCTCTTTATTTCTTTCCAGAGATGGTTTCTTTATCTGGGAAAAATCATTTCCTCCACGGAGACAGACCTCTCTCCTGGAAATGTAACAAGAGCAAGCAGCCTGCTCTAACTCTACTTCCTAGGCTCCACCTACTTGCTCCTGGTCAAATTAAAATGGAGTGGCAAGAGAGGTCCACAAGTCCACCCCAGTGACAGGAGAAGGAGGAGTGACCTCACCAGGCTTCACCTGTGCTCTTTATCACCAGGGGAGCCATCGAGCACCTGCTGCCCATCCCTTCTCAGCAGGTCAGCCCCACCCCCCACCCCTCACCTGGCTCTCACTCTACCTCATCTAATTCACCTTTTTCCATTCAAGTGAATCTCTCCTGCTGGCAATTGAGCTGCCTCAGTTCAGTTTCACATTCCATAGATTAATCCATTCCATAGAGTAATCCATTTCCTAACCCTAACCACTGTTTATCTCCCAAAATCTCTAAGAAAACAAAACCCAGCCTGGTCCCTAAGTCACCTTTACTTCTTGACTAAGTTAATGCCACATGCTCCATACATCTCATCAATGTAACCTTCTGATTTAAGCTGGTCTCCTCTCCAGCTAAACACTCACCTACAATGAAAATGAAAATGTCATTGTGTATATTTCAAGTGTCACTATGCATGTTAGTAAATGGTTTCAATGGCCATATTAAAAATTCATAAAGGATAGAGAAGACACAGGGACTACAGCCCTTCCCTTACTCTGTCCTTTGTCTCTCTTTGTTCCCATAGTGGTCACAATGGACAGGGACTTGATCATGTCCTATTCAGAGTGGATTGCCCCATTCCCTTCCCCACTCCATACCACACACCAGCACCAGACTAACCTTATGGAAAGTTCTCCTCATGTTCTTCTTCTCCTCAAAACCTTCCTGGACTCCCCACTGTCAGCAGATAAGAGACACACTCCCCAGCCTGCCATTCCAAGCCCTCCACAACTGTATTCCAATCTACCCTCTACACACACTGTGTTTCCCTGCCTCCATACCTTGGTTTGTACCCATCTCCCACTGCAATGCCCTCCTACCTTTTCCACACATTCTGTTAGGTTCTTGTCAAGTCTTCCTCCTTTATGAGATCCTCCCAGGTCACCAAAGTTTGTGGTTCGTTTTCAAAGTTCATCTAATCATCTATCTGTCTATCCATCCATTCCTTCATTTAGTAAAAAAAAAAAAAAAAAAAAAAAAAAATTTTGAGTACTTAGCCAAGCATTGTACTAAATTTTGGAGAAGCAAAAATAAATAAGTCATCCTCCCAATGCTGGCAGGATTGACAATATAATAGAACAGATAGTAGCTACCATTTACTGTGAACATACTATATACCAGGTGTAGTACAAAGCATTTAAAACATTTGCCATAGTTATCTTCAGAATAACACTGTGAGGGAGGTATTGAGATTCTGATTTTATTGATTTATTTATTGATTTACTGATATTATTGATGATAAAATGGAGTCAGCAGTGTCAGGTTACCTGTCCATGGTCATTCACATGGTAATTAGCAGAGCCAAGAAAAAGAGTCTATAAAAACCCGTCCTAAGGTCTTGACTCCTACGTGACACATTCTCTCTCACCACACTACCCACTTCTTTCTCTTTCTCTCTCCCCATTCCTTCCTCCCACTCTTTCCTCTGAGCTCAAAGCATTTGACAATTTTGATCATGTACTACACATTTTCTCTTCACATTTCCTTGACTGGTTATTTGATATTTTGTATACTTATACCATATTTCCCCAATTAGAGTTGCAAATGCCAAGAGACAGAGGGAATTAGGAGAGGATGGGATAAAAAATATGACTTTTACAGAGTAGGATTAATATATTTGTTCCACTTGTAATAACAGCTTTGTAATGTCAACACCTCAATACTTTATTGAACTAGGAGGAGATCATCCATACATTAAATACAAATCACTAACACTTGCAAACAATGACTCCCAAACTTTTAAATTATGAGGACCATTTTATTGTTAAAAATTGCAAACCTGCACGTAAGCAAAGTTACACTTCTGACTGCAACTGACGGAGCAAATACAACTGTGTATCTCAATACTGTTGAGAAATAATACACGTAGGTATAAAATATTATTTATGCAGTTATATTTAATGCTTGCAAACCCATGACAAATGCTTCTGGTCTCTTCAGGCATCCACATCGCAGAGACTAGAAACCACTGATATGAGTTTGCTGACCCTGAGCTGAGAGTAGACAGGATGATGTCACCTTGTAAAGTGCATTCTTCCCTTCTGAGTCCAGAATTCTTTTATGAAGAGGAATCTTAATTTAGGGCAGAGCTCTGACTTGTATGTGTCTTCTGTATTCAACAAGAATACAAAAGGGGGTTGGGTCCCAGCTCACTGATTACGCAATGCAATTAGTACAGGTGTTAATGGGATTAACAGTAGTGGATTCAGTGGAACAAATTTATACCCAATTCAGCAAATTCATTTTAACTGGCACTTACCTCTCCATAATACAGATCTCACAAAAGTTTGAGCTAACAGATATGGGTTCGGTCAAAGCTGAAAATGTACTAATTGTCAATTGATAACAGAATGGATGCCATGGGAAGAAGAGAATCACCCTCTCACCTCTCTTGCCTTCTGTAGAAACTTTTATCATAAATCTTTGCATTTTATCTAAAGGCAAGGCACGCCTGGATGGCTCAGTCAGTTAAGCGGCCAACTTCGGCTCAGGTCATGATCTCGCGGTCCGTGAGTTCGAGCCCCGTGTCAGGCTTGGTGCTGACAGCTCAGAGCCTGGAGCCTGTTTCAGATTCTGTGTCTCCCTCTCTCTGACCCTCCCCCGTTCATGCTCTGTCTCTCTCTGTCTCAAAAATAAATAAACGTTAAAAAAAAATTTTTAAAAAAATAAAGGCAAGGCTATATTATCTGGCTAGAGAGTGTTTGTGAATGTGCCTGCAAGAAATCATTGGAAGCACCAAATATATGACTTACTGCATAACAGGAAAACACTATTCAGTATTTTTTTCATACATCTACCTAATGCTTCCTTAAGGAGGCCTAAAGATCCTCCTGACATGAGACTTTAAACCATAGGCAACACACCAAGTGTAGGCTGTGACTCTCACCAGAGTAGTAGAGCTGAAAGGAGAGAGGGCAGCCTAAAATCCAGTAAGCAATTACCCCACGAAGAAACAGGCCCACTCATTATGGGGTGCAATCCATTGTTGTTGCCTAATTGACAAAGTGATTAGGTTTAATTTTAAAAGTAATAATGATCTGGATTTATTTGAATCTAACCCATCCAAAGTTTATACTTATTTATTATAGAGAAACATGCACAAAACTATTATCTTCATCCCAAAATGTATGTAAAGCTTTCATTATGTGCATGCCATAATTAAAAGCAACCACTGTCTATTTTAAGAGGTGAGGTGTCTCTTGTACTGTAAAGGTCAGATCTATAAATATTCTATTTGAGCTCCTAAGTCTCTGTCCTATATGAAGAACAGAACTTTTCCTTGGAAAGTCCAGCCTTCACACAATGCTTAGCACATAATAGGGCTCAGAAAATGAATTCATGAATGAGTTAGTGAATGGGATGTCTGTGGTTTCAGCAAACAGATGTCTAAACCCAGACACTCCACCCTTATTCAAGGAAAACAGAGGCTCAGACTCAGGCTGATAACCAAAAAGCCATACATTCTAACAGTTGGGTTTCTACTCATTTCCCCCTTCCAGATCTGAATTTCTTATCGTTATTTATGTATTTATAGTTTATTTATTTATTTTGAGAGAGTGTGAGCAAGGTGGGGGTGCAGAGAGAGAGGGAGAGAGAGAATCCCAAGCAGATTCTGTGCTGTCAGCACAGAGCCTGATGAGGGGCTTGAACCCACAAACCATTAGATCATGACCTGAGCTGAAACCAAGAGTTGGATGCTTAACCCACCGAGCCACCCAAGGGCCCCTCTTATAGTTTTTAAAAAAAAATCTTTAGGGGGCACCTGGGTAGCTCTGTCAGTTGAGCATCCGACTGGGGTCATGATCTCACGGTTCGTGAGTTCAAGCTCCATATTGGGCTCTATGATGATAGCTTGGAGCCTGGAACCTGCTTCTGATTCTGTATCTCCCTCTCTCTACCCCTCCCCCACTTTCATTCTGTCTCTGTCTCTTTCAAAAATAAATAAACATTTAAAAAAAATTTTTTTAATCTTTAGGGGTGGAGCGCCTAGATACCTCGGTTGGTTGGGTACCCAACTTTGGCTTAGGTCATGATCTCACCAGTTCATGAGTTCATTCCCCACATCGGGCGTGCTACTGTTGGTGCAGAACCCACTTCTGGCCTTCTGGTCCTCTCTCCCTGCCCCTCCTCTGCTCACTGTCTCTCTTTCTCCCCAAAATAAACAAACATTAAAAAAAAAAGTCTTTAGTGGTGCCTGGTTCAGTTGGTGGAGCATGTGATTTGATCTTGGGGTTGTGAGTTCAAGCCCCACTGTTGGGTATAGATATTACTTAAAAATAAAATCTTGGCGGGGGGCACCTGGGTGACTCAGTTAAGCATCTGATTCTTGATTTCTGCTCAGGTCATGATCTCATGGTTCATGAGATCAAGCCCCACATTGGGCTCTGAGGCTCAGCATGGAGCCTGCTTGGGATTCTCTCTCTTCCTCTTTCTCTGTCCCTCCCCCCCCCCCCAGTCTCTCTTTTTCTCTCTCAAAATAAATAAATAAACTTAAAATAAAATGTTGGAGTGCCTGGGTGGCTCAGCCAGTTCAGTGTCTGACTTCGGGCTTGGGTCATGGTCTTGCAGTTGGTGAGTGTGAGCCCTGCATCGGGCTTGCTGCTGGTAGTACAGAGCCCACTTTGGATCCTCTGTCTCCCTCTCTCTCTGCCCCTCCTCCGCTGACATTCTCACTTACAAAAGTAAAAATTAAACATTAAAAAAAATAAAATCTTTAAATAAACAATTTTTAACATATGCTTATTTCTCTTGTATGAAAATATGACTATAATTAATATTAAAATGACACCATGGAATATTGAATTCACTGACTAAATTTATTTATTTATTTAGAAGAACGAGTGGGAGACAGGGAAAAGGGAGAGAGAGAGAATCTTAAGCAGGCAGCACGGAGCCCACTGCAGGGCTCAATCTCACAAACCGTGAGATCATGATCTGAGCCAAAATCAAGAGTCAGATGCTTAGCTGACTGAGCTACCCAGGAGCCCCCACTGACTTGTTTTAATAATAGGGATTTAGATGATTCAAAGGTTGTCATTTTAATCAGAAAACTTAACTGATGGTGACGTAATGGGTTTTCATAACATGGAAGATAGTTTTTATTGAAGTATAATTGACATGCAGTATCCTATTAGTTCAGGTGTCCATCCTAGGGTCTGATATTTGTACACACTATGAAATGCTCCCCACGATAAATCTAGTTACCTCGTGTCACCAAAGTTATTGAAATATTATTGATTATATTCCCTATGCTGGACTTTTCATCCCTGCAACTTCTTTCTTTTATAACTGCAAGTTTGTACCTCTTAATGCCCTTCACTTATTTTGCCCCACCCCCACCCCCTCCCAGCTCTGGTAGTCTACAGCTTGTTTCCTGTATCTATGAGTCTGTTTCTGTTCTCTTTTTGTTCATTTGTTTTGTTTTTTATAGTCCACATGTACGTGAAATCGTACAGTATTTGTCTTTCTGTCTGACTTGCTTCAGTTAGCATAATACCCTCTAGGTGCATCTGCATTGTTGCAAATGACGAGATTTCGTTCTTTTTTATGGCTGAGTAATACTCCACTGTGTGTACATACCACCTCTTTGTCCATTCATCTATCGATAGACACTTGGGTTGCTCCCATATTTTTGCTGTTGTAAATAATGCTGCCGTGAAAATAGGGGTACATATATCCTTCAGATGGGTGTTTTCTTTGGATAGATATCCAGAAGTGGATTGCTGGATTTTTTTGAGAAATCTCCATACTGTTTTCCATAGTGGCTACACCAATTTACATTCCGACTAACAGTGCGTGAGGGTTCCCTTTTCTCCGCATCCTTTCCAACACTTTTTCTTTTTTTGCCTTTTTTATAATAACCTATCTGATAGTGAGGCACTATCTCATTGTGGTTTTGCTTTGCATTTCCCTGATGGTGAGTGATGTTGAGCATCTTTTCACTGCCTGTTTGTCACCTTCAAGTCTTCTACCCATTTTTAAAAACATAGGATTGTCTGGGTTTTTTGTTTTTATGTTGTATAAATTCTTTACATATTTTGGATACTAACTCCTTTTGGATGTATGATATGCAAACATCTTCTCACATTTAGTCAGTCACCTTTTTGTTTTGTTGGTTTCCCTTACTGTGCAGGAGCTTTTTAATTTGATGTAATTTCATTTGTTTACTTTAGTTCGAGTTGCCCTTGCCAAAGCAGATGTAGGGGCTGGTGCCTGGGTGGCTCAGTCAGTAAAGCGTCCCACTTCGGCTCAGGTCATGATCTCACAGTGCGTGGGTTCAAGCCTCACAGCAGGCTCTGTGCTGACAGTTAGGAGCCTAGAGCCTGCTTCTGATTCTGTGTCTCCCTCTCTTACTGCCCCTTCCCCGCTCATGCTCTGTCTCTGTCTCAAAAATAAATAAAACATTAAAAAAGAAAAGAAAAAAAAAAAAAGAGCAGAAGTAGGGGGCACCTGACTAGCTCAGATGGTGGAGCATGGGACTTTTGATCTCAGGGTTGTGGGTTCAAGTCCCATGTTGGGTGTAGAGATTACTTAAAAATAAATCTTTTTAAATTATTTTTTAAAGTTTACTGGGGCGCCTGGGTGGCTCAGTCGGTTAAGCATCCGACTTCAGCTCAGGTCATGATCTCACGGTCTGTGAATTCGAGCCCCGTGTCGGGCTCTGTGCTGACAGCTCAGAGCCTGGAGCCTGCTTTGGATTCTGTGTCTCCCTCTCTCTCTGCCCCTCCCCCACTCATGCTCTGTCTCTCTCTGTCTCAAAAATAAATAAACATTAAAAAAAAATTTTTTTTTAAATAAAGTTTACTTATTTATTTTGAGAGAGAGAGAGAAAGAGAGAGAAAGTGCACGGGAGGAGGGGCAGAGAGAGAGGAGAGAGAGAGAATTCCAAACAGGCTTTGAGTGCTGTCAGCGCAAAGCCTGATGTGGGGCTCGAACCCACGTACCAGGAGATCATGGCCTGAGCTGAAATCAAGAGTCAGATGCTTAACTGACTGAGCCACCCAGGTTCCCCAAAAATAAAATCTTTTTAGAAAAAGCAGAAGTAAAAAAAGAGATTCTCTGAGGTTGTGTGTGTCTATTGTGGATAAACAATAAAATCAATTCGAGGCAATGTGTGCAGTGGTGATTCATTCTGGAGAGCAGGATTTGTTGAGGAAAGTTTGTATGCAAGGGAAGCACAGCTGTCCACTGAGGACATAAAAAGAAAAAGGATAATGGGGCACCTGGGTAGCTCAGTTGGTTGAGCGTCCGACTTCCGCTCAGGTCATGATCCAGCAGTTGGTGAGTTTGAGCCCCGTGTCGGGCTCTGTGCTGACAGCTCAAAGGCTGGAGTCTGCTTCAGATTCTGTGTCTCCCTCTCTCTCTGCCCCTTCCTGGTCATGCTCTGTCTCTCAAAAATGAATAAACGTTAAAAAAATTTAAAAAGGAAAAAAGAGAAATTGGGGCAGGAAACAAATAGGAAGGTGCATACACATGCACATCTGGCTTCCTCAGGAGCCAAATGATTAAACAAAAAAGGCTGATCCCATTTGTAGGAAAGACTTTTTAGCCTTTGAGTTTATGGCTTTATATCAAGCTGGTCCAACTTATAAGACACAAAGGAAAAGGCGAAATAACAATCATTCTTTAGAATCGAGATTGCTGAGGTAAAAATATTACCAAGGAAGGTCTCTGTCCATTGCAGCAGATTTAAACAGGTTAACTGTCAAAATGGAAAAGTTCAAAGGCGGAAATATTAGTGTATGGTGTTAGAATTAGGGTAGTGGTTACCTTGGGGAGTAACTGGGGGGAGGGGTACCAAAGAAGGGCTTTCTGGGGTGACGGCAGGGTTCTATTTCCCAACCTGGAGACTCCGTGTGTACGTAGGCGTGAAACTTCATCCAACTGTACTCCTATGATTTGTATATATTTATGTATGTATGTTATACTTCAACAAAAAATTTACTCAAAATGCCTACTTCAAGGTGTTTCATTGCCTTGGTAATTCATTGGTAATTGAATCTATATAAAAGAAGAAGCAATTTCAAAGCTATCCCTATTTTTCTTTAAAGAAGGTGCCTTTAGCTCCTTCTATTAGCATCTATTAGTATAGATACTAATAATTAAGAGAAAGAGTGCCTATTCATGAATCAAGTGTTTTGAGCTTCCCAAGAGATGAGAAACTAGCCTCACATAATTAAAGGAAGTATGGGGTTACCCAAAGCCAACTGGGTAGAGAAAAGTCTAGTCCTCTTCAGGTCAAGGGGTCAGCTAGCCTGTACTTTCCTAATTGTTTTCTTCTCTGGTATTATTAAAGGCCTAATTGGGCTGCTGGTAAACAATGAATACAGATTAGTGGTCATTAACCAGGGAGGTGGATCGCCTCAGCAGGTAGTTTCTGCTGGTTTTACTTGCCGTTGATTGATCATCAGGGATGACCGGGGTATGACTGTAGCTGCCCTGCAGCCATGTTCTCACTCTAAGGGAGATACTCTTCCCTCTACCCCCGCCCCCACCCCCACCCCCACCCCCACTTGCGGGATGAAGATGGCAAACACAACACAGGGACACAGAGGCCCCACAGTACTGAACAGGCCTTCAGATGTGACTGCGGCCCTCTTCCCTTAGCTCTTCCATCCAGGGCCTTCCTCCACTGACCTAAGTGGCAGTGCTAGGGCAGCTATTAGCTCCTAAAGCCTTCCCTGTCAGGCATACCCCTTTACCTTGTTTTCTCCAATCTTTTTTTTTTTTTTTTTTGATGTTTGTTTAGTTTTGAGACAGAGACAGAGTGCGGGCAGGGGAGGGGCAGAGAGAAAGGGAGACACAGAATCCAAAGCAAGCTCCAGGCTCTGAGCTGTCAGCGCAGAGGCTGATGATGCAGGGCTCGTATTCACAAACCGTGAGATCATGACCTGAGCCAAAGTTGGACGCCTAACCGACTGAGCCATCCAGGCGCTCCACTCCAGTCTTAAAAGTTGGCAGAAGCGACAAGTAACTCCTCTTTATGGAAAAAAAAAAAAAAGAAACTCTAAAAGGATTTTTATTATTTTCATACTGAAAATATGTTGCAGCATTACATGGGATGGGACTTTCCAGGGAAGTTTATCAGCATTCCGTAAAAACACACACCCACTTCAACACAGTAGATGCCCCTCTGTCCCCATGAAATGGCGATTCTGTGCAAGATTCCATGAGTAAGAAGGAGCTCTGGTGGTCTTACAAAGTTTGAAAACAGAGGCTCCAGCAGCTCAGGGGTGGTGAGAGTGGCAATGTCCAGCTGGCCCCGCTCGGCGAAGGCTGCGCTGTCCCCACAAATGCCCAGGTGCTCCCCAGCACAGCCTCTGCTGAGATGCCCAGAGGAAAAGGCTGTGCAGCTCTAGAAGCGGTAAAGGGAGAGTTCAAGGCCAGATAGGCCAGACGTCGTCCGAACATTCTCATGTACAGACTAAAGGGACTAAGTACGGACTAAAAGGGAAAAGGGGAGCAAAAGGGAAATAAGTCAAAGTAACCAACCAAGAAATTAAAGACCCCCAGGCAGTAAACAGAGAAGCTAAAGTCGGGACAGGTCAGCTTCTGATGAAGCAGGAGAGAAAGCCGCCAAATCTGCTTGACATGATCGGAGTCTCATCAATTGCCCTTTTTGCACAATCCAGAGGAATTGTATTTTATAAATGAAACTACTTTATAAAAAAATTTTTGTGAATGTTTATTTATTTTTGAGAGAGACAGAGACAGAGTGTGAGCAGGGTAGGGGTAGAGAGAGAGGGAGACACGAATCTGAAGCAGGCTCCATGCTCTGAGCTGTCAGCACAGAGCCCGACGCCAGGTTTGAGCTCATGAACTACGAGATCATGACCTGAGCTGAAGTGCAACACTCAACCGACTGAGCCACCCAGGCACTCCTAAATGAAGCTACTTTATAAATGAAAGATGTTAATAGTACTACAAATACACTTTGAAGAAGTAGAAAACACAGGGCGCCTGGGTGGCTCAGTCGGTTAAGTGTCCCACCTCTTGATTTGGGCTCAGGTCATGATCTCATAGTTCATGAGTTCGAGCCCCATGTTGGGCTCTGTGCTGAGCATGCAGCCTGCTTCAGATTGAGATTCTCTCTCTCTCTTTCTCTACCTATTTCTCTCTCTGCTCCACCCCTGCTCTCTCTCTCTCTCTCTCTCTCTCTCTCAAAAGAAATAAACTTAAAAAAGAAAAAGAAGTAGGGGGCACCTGGGTGGCTCAGTAGGTTGAGCGACCGACTTCTGCTCAGGTCATGATCTCACAGTTCGTGGGTTCGAGCCCCGCATCGGGCTCTGTGCTGACAGCTCAGAGCCTGGAGCCTGCTTCAGATTCTGTGTCTCCCTCTCTCTCTGCCCCTAACCCACTCGCATTCTGTTTCTGTCTCTCTCAAAAATAAATAAACATTAAAAAAAAAAAAAGAAGTAGAAAACTCATTCTATGCCTTAAAAAACATTTTTTTGATAAATATAAATACTTTTTTTAAGAAGTGAGTTCATGGGCTCGTTGTTTCTTTTTCAGTACAACTAGAAATCAATAAAATATCAAATTCAGGGAGGCTTTGACCATAGGCTGGGAGGGAGAGGAGTGTGTTACCAGTTTTTAATCCTGTAACAAGAAACATAACCAAATGGCAATTTGAAGTCATAATCATGCATTTAACTTGTTATAAACACCTGATACTAACTTTTTATCTTTTAGTGGAATTATGTATAAAAATGCTTCCTGATCTGGGCTTCTCTTGACAGACTCGGGTGTTCTCGGTGACATCTTTGTTCTCAGGTAGCTCGGCTTTTCCTAATAACTTTGTTAATGTGTTGGGAAAGATTGGAAATTTTGGAAAATGTAATGTAAATGATATGAAGTCATGAATTCGTAGGATTTTAGACCTAACAGATTATCAATGCTTTTTTTTTTTTTTTTTACGTTTATGTATTTACTTTGAAAGAGACAGAGAACACTTGAGTGGGAGAGGGACAGAGGGAGAGGGAAAGAGGGAGAATCCCAAGCAGACTCTGCACTCGGTCAGTGTACAGAGCCTGATGCCTGTCTCAAATTCACAAAACCGTGAAATCATGACCTGAACCGAAATCAAGAGTCGGACGCTCAACAAACTGAGCCACCAAGCAGCCCCAATGTTTTTTTTTTTTTTTTTAAGTTTATTTATTTTGAGAGAGAGAGAGAGAGAGAGAGAGAGCAGGGGAGGGGCAGAGAGAGAGAGGGATAGAGAATCCCAAGCAGGCTCTACGCTATGAGTGGGTCATGATCCCACAAATGGTGAAATCATGACCTAAGCCAAAATCAAGAGTCAGATGGTTAAACAGCTGAGCAACCCAGGTGCCTCGAGATTATCAACGCTTTAAGATAATGATATTTGAGAGCCTCTATTTTTTTCCAAATTTACTGAAATATAACCAACGTACAACATTCTGTCAGTTTAAGGTATACAGTGCAGTGATTTGATACACATATATATTGTGAAATGCTTACCATGATAGGGTTAGCTAACACCTCCATCACCTCCCATAATTACCTTTGTGTGTGTGTGTGTGTGTGTGTGTGTGTGGTGAGAATATTTAATATCTGCTCTTGGTAGATTTAAAGTATATAACATATTATCTTAGTAACTTTAGTAACTTAGTAACTTTAGTATTTTATTTAGTAACTTTTAGTAACTTAGTAACTCTTAGTAACTTTAAAGTATATAACATAGTATCGCGAACTGTGGCCACCAGGCTGTACATTAGAGCTCCAGGACCTATTCATCTTATAACTGGAAATTTGTGCCCTTTGACTTACATTTCCCTCACCCCCAGGCCCTGGGCAATCACCATTCTATTCTCTGTTTCTATGAGTTCAGGTTTTTATATACCACATATAGGTGAGATCACATAGTATTTGTCCTTTTCTGACTCATTTTACTTAGCATAATGCCCTCAAGGGATTTTAAGAGCCTCTTCTTAAGAACAATTTGTCCCCAAATTTTAAGCTGGAAAGTCGATTGAATCACTATCTGGGGGGAAAAAACTGTAATTACATAGCTTTTTATATATTTTTGGAAAGATTTTATTTTTTAAGTAATCTCTACACCCAACATGAGTTTGAACTTACAACCCCAAGACCAAGATTCACATGCTCTACTGACTGAGTCAGCCAGGCATCTCTACCTTTTTCCAGTTTCAGTACTTATGCTAAGAACTATATGCAAGTTGATCATCAGGTTTATGCACTGATCACCAGATAAAAACCAGTAAAACATCAATTGAGGAAGAAAGAAAGTCTGAAAAAACTAGAGTGGTAGCCATCATCAGCAGGTGGACAGGGGCTCTTGACCCGGAAAGGTTATGTGCCTTTTCTGATGTTGTGTTGCTAATGTTTTATAGCAAACCAAGACCTGAACTAGGCCTTAAGTTTCCTTCATGCCTTAGCTCAGTGCTGTGTCCAAACCCCACATGGCCTCCTGAAGGCAACTCATTGTCTTAGGGCCACACCCAGCTTGCAAAGCAAAAACAGCCAGAAAGGGGTCCAAATCTAGATTATTCCAACTCACTAGTTCGCTTATAGTTATGATTTTTTTTTTTTTTTTTTTTTGCGTTTATTTTTGAGACAGAGAGAGACAGCATGAGCGGGGAGGGGCAGAGAGAGAGGGAGACAGAATCTGAAGCAGACTCCAGGCTGTCAGCACAGAGCCTGACGTGGGGCTCAAAGCCACGAACCGCAAGATCATGACCTGAGCAAAGTTGGACACTTAACCGACTGAGCCACCCAGGGGCCCCTATAGTTAGGATTCTTAACGCTCACTGGGTATCAGTCCATCTGAAAGAGCTTTGAAAAAAATACAGTTGCCAGATTCCTTTCCCAGAGATTCTGACTCATGTGCTTTGGGGTGGGGCCCAGGCATTTTACTTTTTTAAAACTCCCCCCAGGTGGTTCTAATGTGTAGCCAGTTAGATGAAAATCACTGCTTTGTGGCACTGGTTCCCACCCCTGGTACACATCAGAATCATCTGGTGGAGTTCTGAAAGCCACCTGCCTGAACTCCACCTTCAGAGATGCTGGTGCACCTGGTCTGGGGTGCAGCCTCGCACAAAAGCTTCCCGGGTGATTCTAACACGTAGCCAGGGACGAGACCCATTCCTCGTGGGCTCCCCAGCCATTCATCACTGGCCTAAGTTGTCTCCCAGGGAGGATTTTAGGGCCCTGATTATTGCCATTCTTAAAATTCCAGCGCTATCAATGTTCAATAAATGCTTGTTGATAGAATTGCCTAATGAGGATCAGAGTTAATGGACCAGTTAGAAGAAAAGGGCAAGCTTATGAAATAATGAGCATTTAGTATGCTAATGTCCTGAGGGTAGCTTATGCAGTCAGATAGGCAAATATTATGAGAATATGCAGATTATCCTACAAATGCATAGTAGAGGCTACTATCCTAAGCCTGGAATATCCTTATCCCCAAGGATATTTCAAGAATGGGAATAAGTAAATTATACCTACCTTAACGAATTCCTACCACAGACAGAATCACTCTTTACTGAGTCTAAAAGCAATCTTGGCACAAGCCTCTGCAGAGCAGGCTAATTCTGTTACCAAATGTTGTGCCTAGATGAGAACCCAGATGTGTTTTCATGGAGGATAAGACCCATCAGTGTGAATTCATACCAGTAAGAAGAGCTCTTTTCCTGAATGGATTTGAGGACCCTAAGAGAGAAAAATGATTTTCACTCTGAACATGATTTAACAAGAATGTTAAGTGAACACGTAGGGATAGCAAAGCTGTCTATTCGGCATAATCCCACATTTGTAATAAACAGAGCTAGGAAGAAATTTAACCAAATAGTAATATTATCTTTGCGTAGTGGGATTACAGTGGCTTTTACTTTATCTTTTATACTGTTCTATGTTTTCTAAATTTTCATCAGGTGCATGTATTCCTTTTTGAACAAAGGAATCAGTCGCTGGTCTATGGCCCTGGTTCCCATCCTGGGGACACACTAGAATCAGTGTGTGGGGGAACTTTAAAAATTATCATGGGGCGCCTGGGTGGCTCAGTTGGTTAGGCAACTGACTTCGGCTCAGGTCATGATCTCACAGATCATGAGTTCGAGCCCCATGTCAGGCTCTGTGCTGACAGCTCAGAGCCTGGAGCCTGCTTCAGTTTCTGTGCCTCCCTCTTTCTCTACCCCTCCCCTGCTCACACTGCTCACTCCCCTGCTCTGTGTCTCTCTGTCTCTCAAAAATAAATAAAGGTTAAAAAAAATTTAAAAATTATCTGCCTGAGTTCCATCTTTTTAAGAATTTAAAAGACTTGAGACCCATATTAAGAATCTAATTGTGTTCTCAGGGGTGCCTGGGGGGGGGGGCGCAGTTAAGCGTCCAACTTCGGATCAGGTCATGATCTCGCAGTCCGTGAGTTCGAGCCCCACACTGGGCTCCGTGCTGACAGCCCAGAGCCTGGAGCCTGCTTCCAATTCTGTCTCCATCTCCCTCTCTCTCTGCCCCTCCCCTGTTAGCACCCTGTCTCTGTCTCTCTCAGAAATAAATAAACATTAAAAATAATAATAAAAAAATAAAAGAATAATCCAATTGTGTTCAAGCTTGGGAATGATCATTGAAGGGTTTTCTAAACCTGTCAGTACGTAGGTGAGGAGGAACAGGTTTGTCCTGCAATTTGAAAATTTAGCAGGTCTGGCTGTGCTTTCCTAAGCAGTTGGAGATTTTGCAATCGCGGTGATGTGCTGGCCAGGCTCAGCAAAGTTGGTATCAGACAGGGGAATAACGAAGATGAAGTTCCCAATAACCAGGCAGTCTATCCATTCGTTGCCAATTCTGACAAGCTAGGAATGCACTAAACACTCCAGATTGGATTGCTACTGCTGATTGATAGTGTGAAGCACACGGAGATGTAAGGAGACCATGCTCACAAAGACTTGTGGACTAGTATCCCTAGATGTTGACACTTGGCCACGACAGTTGGAAATCAGATGCAAATAACATACGGTTTGCAAATCAGAAGATGCAAAATGAGATGTGGATGAGCCTTTCAGAGAAATTTGAGCCCTGAGTTTATGTGCGTGGTTTATCTATCTGCTTGCTAAGTGCAGTGAATAAAATGGGCAACAAAACCTCAAATCCAGAGCGAGTTTCTCTTACCTTCGGGAACAAGGTTCTCTTTCCTCAGAAACCTCTCATAGCAGCCATCTATAGACTACTTTTTAAAAACCCTGATGCTCAGTTTCCTTTTTCCTGTCCATTTCTTTCACCTCTTTTCAGGCTATTCTGTTGCTTCACACAAATATTCTTCATTCGGTACTTTCCCAAAACAAAACTCTTTCTCTTGATGTCTCCCACCCTAAATACCCCTCAGTACCCATCCCATTTCACCGCCATCGGGAAATCTTACAGTCAGAAAGTTTTATTTTCTGCCTAACTGGATGCCATCAATTACAAATTGAATTGTAAACAACTTGAGGGAAGGAATCTACTTATTCATCTGTATCCCTCCAAAAGCACATAGCTCCAGGAGGCTATTACACATTTGTTGAACAGGTGAATTTCAAAGAAATGATATTATAATGATATCATATGTTTATTTATATGGAGCCATTTTGATTTTTTAAACATTTTATTTATTTTTGAGAGAGAGAGAGTGTGAGCGGACAGGTGCAGAGAGGAGAGGGAGAGAGGGAGAGAGAGAGAAAGAGAGAGAATCCACAAAGCAGGCTCCAGGCTCTGAGCTGTCAGAACAGAGCCTGACATGGGGCTCGAACCTGTGAACCACGAGATCATGACCTGAGCTGAAGTCACACACTTAACCGACTGAGCCACCCAGGCTCCCGTTATATGAAGCCATTTTAAAAGTACATGGAATTTGGCAGCTCAAATGGGGGCATCCCCAGAATTGTGAAATTGACATCTCTTGGGAATTTCTTAGAAATGCAGTATCTTAGCCTCCTGATTCTTCTCTCTCTTCTCTCCCCCCTACCCACACCCTACCAAATCAGAATTTGAGTTTTAATAATAATCTCCAGACAATTCCTATAACATTTGAGTCTAAGAAACATTGGTCACTCAACCTTGGCCACACATTGGAATCTATGCAGACTCTAAAAATGCAAGATGTTGGGGCGCCTAGGTGGCTCAGTTGGTTAAGCATTGGACTTTGGCTCAGGTCGTGATCTCGTGGTTCATGAGTTTGAGACTCGCATTGGGATCTCTGCTGTCAGCACAGAGCCTGCTTCAGATCCTTTGTCCCCCTCTCTCTACCCCTCCCCTGCTCTTTCTCTCAAAAGTAAATAAACGTTAAAAATATTTAAAAAAAATAAAAATAGGGGCGCCTGGGTGGCTCAGTCGGTTAAGGGACTGACTTTGGCTCAGGTCATGATCTCACGGTTCATTGGTTAGAGCCCCCCACCCCCCCCCACCCCCCACCCCCCCCCACCCCCCACCCCACCCCCACCCCCCCGTGCAAACATTCAGCACAGAGCCTGGAGCCTGCTTCGGATTCTGTGTCTCCTTCTCTTTCCACCCCTCCCCCACTCGCGCTCTGTCTCACTGTCTCTCAAAAATAAATAAATGTAATAAATTAAAAAAATTTTAAATAAAAATACATGATGTCTGGCCACTTAACCTCCAGGATCCCTAAGATCCTGATTCAATTAATCTAGGGTGGAGCTGGGAATTAGGATTCTTAAGAGTGCCCCTGGTGTCCAGCCAGAGACAAGAACCATTGTGAATGCCCTTACTGGAGCTTTCCCAAACTCCTGCAATATTTTGTAAGCCCAGACCCTCACCTACATGGTGATTTCTCTCTTTACAACTCAACCTTCCCATCAGATGGTAGTGCCTTTTATCTTGCAAAACATACCTTGTGGTTTCATTTGTTAATAAATGTCTATTGTGCCCCTAGAATTTGTCAGCACAAAGCCTAATCTCAAACTTGCTATCACAGTGAATTATCTAAATTCTCTTTCTTGGGTTCTTTCTTTACTATCTTATTTTCTAATTTTGTAAGCATTCTCCAGTGCTACGGTAAGTATGGGTTATCATTTCCAGAGTGGAGGAAAAGAAAACTACCTTTGCCCAGTTTTAATTTTTTTTTTTTAACATTTATTCATTTTTGAGACAGAGAGAGACGGAGCATGAACGGGGGAGGGGCAGAGAGAGAGGGAGACACAGAATCGGAAGCAGGCTCCAGGCTCTGAGCCATCAGCCCAGAGCCTGATGCAGGGCTCAAACTCACGGACCGCGAGATCGTGACCTGAGCTGAAGTCGGACGCCTAACCGACTGAGCCACCCAGGCGCCCCAAGCCCAGTTTTAAAGCAACCTAGAGATTATTTTGAGTCACAAAGACACCATCAAAGGCTGATTATATTTAAAAGGAAATATAATGTTTATAATATTTAACCTTTATAATAAACATGCCAACGTTCCACTTTGTCATCCTCACTGTAACTGATAGCACCTCTAGAGGGCTTACGATGCCCCCGGGAACTGTGCTTTTCCTGTATTAACTATCTCAGTTAATCCACCCAACGACCCTACAAGGATTATTTTTGGGGTGAGAAAATAGCGGCACCAAGAAGTTCATAAAGTTGCCCAAGGTCACACAGTTTGTCATGACCTGAAGACAGGTCCTGAAGACAGGACTGAAATGCAGGCAGGCAGACACAGAACCTGCTTATACCCGTGCTGTGTGTTCTCTTGAGGCTGGTGTTTCGGGAACATACGATGATGATGATGTGGTTTCAGATTCCAGAGCATGGGAGAGCCTTGTATTCTGTCGTGGTTTTCTTCAGATCATTTAGCACTTTTTTCCAAACCCTTTTCCCACTTTAATCTGTGGCCCATAAAGCTGTTTCCCATGTACAACGCACTGGGAGGTTTAAAAGGATTTCATGTTTGGACAAATTCCTTCCGAAGGTTGAGCAAGATAAGAAACAAGTTCTGACTAATATCGTGAAGTCCTAAGTAAAGAAGTCTTGATGGTTTATGATGAAAATTTCCCTTCCTAACCAAGTCCACTTTTAAATGTTAATACCTCATTGAAGAAAAGAAGGTAAATAAATGTAATACGTATAATGTCAGCTAGGAGATGATTTCTTTTCATCTCTCGTTGTTTTTTTATTTATTTAAATTCAAGTTAGTTAACATACAGTGTAGTGTTGGCTTCAGGAATAGAACCCATTGATTCTTCTCTTACATATGACACCCAGTGCTCATCCCGAAAAGTGCCCTCCTTCATGCCCAACACCCATTTAACCCATTTCCTCACACCCCTGCCCTCCAGCAACCCTCAGTTTGCTCTCTGTATTTACGAGTCTCTTATGATTTGCCTCCTTTTCTGTTTTTATATTATTTTTCCTTCCCTTCCCCTATGTTCATCTGTTGTGTTTCTCAAATTCCACATATGAGTAAAATCATATGATATTTGTCTTTCTCAGACTGACTTATTTCACTTAGTATAATACACTCTAGTTCCACTCACATTGTTGCAAATGGCAAGATTGCATTCTTTTTCATTGCCGAGTAGTATTCCATTGTATATATACACCACACCTTCTTTATCCATTCATCGGTCAATGGACTTTTGGGCTCTTTCCATAATTTGTCTATTATTGATAGCACTGTTATAAACATTGGGGTGTTCTAAAGCTAGATTTCTCAACCCCAGCACTTTTGACATTTTAGGCCAGATAATCCTTTGTTGTGGGGGCTGCTCTGAACATTATTAAGATGTTTAGCAGTATCCCTGGCCTCTACCCACTAGATGCCAGCAGCACTCTCCCCAGCCTGTAAATTGTGACAACCCAAGGTCTTCAGACACTGCTATGTGCCCCCTGGAGGTAGTGAGTAGGGGAGTAAATCCTCCTGCCACCCCAGCTGAGAACCATTGTTCTGAAAATATTCAGGGGCACCTAGGTGGCTCAGTTGGTTGGGTGGCTGACTTCGGCTCAGGTCACGATCTCACACTCTGTGAGTTCGAGCCCCGTGTTGGGCTCTGTGCTGGCAGAGCCTGGAGCCTGCTTCAGATTGTGTGTCTCCTTCTCTCTCTCTGCCCCGGCACCTCTTGCGCTCTCTCTCTCTCTTTCAAAAATAAATAAACATTAAAAAATTTTTTTAATGAAAATATTCATTGGAATTCAATACTACATATAATTCATATTTTGCATATTTTGTTTCTAAATATTGTCTCAAAGATTTCATGTCTTCTTAATAGGTCTCCCTTGTATTTTTCTGCTCTTCTCCTGTCCTTGGCTTCCTGAGCCTTCATCAGATAAACTTTCCAGGTAATTTCCAGAAGGCCTGGAAGGCCTAGCAGGGAGCATGGAGATGGAAGGTCCATGAGCGTGATTCTAGGTGGGTGGGGGTACAAGTGGGATCTGCCATTGTTGCTGCCTTAACTACAGCCCTGGCTTGATCTCTGTGGGTGTCCCACCGAAGCTTATGTGGACGTCATAACAGCTCAGACATTATTCCAGCAGTTCCTTGCAGAAGACAAATGCCTAGGAGCACCTGGATGGCTCAGTTGGTTGAGCGTCTGACTTCGGCTCAGGTCATGATCTCACGGTTCCTGAGTTCGAGCCCCGCATCGGGCTCTGTGCTGACAGCTCGGAGCCTGGAGCCTGCTTCGGATTTGTGTCTCCCTCTCTCTCTGCCCCTCCCCTGCTCACTCTCTGTCTCTCAAAAATAAATAAAGATTTTTAAAAAAATTAAAAAAGAAAACAAATGCCTAATCTTTAATGGTATTGACAAACATAAAACATCTCAGCCCCAAATGCAATTTGCCTAAGGGCAAAGCAAGACTCTGATATATTAGCAGAAAAGACAAATTTAGAACACATGAAATAAGTATGCCGACTGGAGATGTTAGTCATCTTTACTCCATATGTATGTGGGACTTCATGGTGCATATATTTATGAATATGAATATATGTGGTAAGAAAATATTGTTTCACTTCCTTGGATCAAGTTTAAGAGGACAAGTTGCACAAGATTGCCCATGGTCAGCTTCTAGTTGACCCTCAACCATGATGCCTAAGAACTCTACCACTGATCACTTACTATGTACCAAATGCTGTCCTAAGTGCTTTACTTGGGGTGTCTCATTTAAGCCTTGCAATAGCCCTAAGAAGTGAGTATCACTGTCCTCTCCATGGGACAGATGACAAAGGCTCAAGTTGGTCAAGTAATTTGACCAAGCTCATATTTCTAGCAAGCCATGAAACAGGATTTCAAACTCAAACAGTTTGTCCCCAAGGGGTGTGTGTGTGTGTGTGTGTGTGTGCGCGTGTGGATTTTTTTTAATTGTGGTAAAATATACATAGTATAACATTTACCATTGTAGCCATTTAAAGTGTGATAGTTCTGTGGGATTAAGTACATTTACATCATTGTGCAAACATCCCCATTATCCATCCATGGTACTTTTTCCATCTTTCCAAATGGAATCATCTTACCTATTAAGCACTAACTTCCCATCGCTCTCTACCCCCAGCCCCTGACAACTACCATTCTACTTTCTATCTCTGTGAATTTGACTACTCCCTGTAAGTGGAGCCATACAACGTTTGTCTTTTCATAACTGCCTCATTTCACTTAACATAATGCCTTCAGGGTTCACCTAAGTTATAGCATGTGTCAAGATTTCGTTCCTTTTTTTTAAAAAAAAATTTATTTTATTTTATTTTGAGAGAGAGAGAGACAGAGAGGGAGTGAGTGCACAGGCTGGGGAGAGGGGCAGAGGGAGAGACAGAGAATCTCAAGAGTGGAGAATCTCCACTGAACGTGGAGTCTGACGCGGGGCTAGATCCCATGACTGTGAAATCAAGAGTCTGGCGCCCAGCCAACTGAGCCAGCATCCCTAGGGTTTCTGTCCTTTTTAAGGCTGAATAGAACTGTATGTATGGACCACATTTTGTTTATCCATTCATCTGCTGATAGATACTTGGGCGCTTCCACTTTTTGCCTGTAAAAAGTGAATAATGCTGCTATGAACACGGGCGTACAAATATCTCTTTGAGGTCCTGCTTTCAATTCTTTTAGATATATATCCAGAAGTGGACTTGCTGTGGTCATATGGTAATTCTATGTTTAGTTTTTTCAGGACTCATCATACTAATTCTGCAGTGGTTGCACCATATTCTTACATCCCCATCAGCAGTGCACCCTGGTTCCACTTTCTTCACATCCTCTCCAACATTTGTTTTTGTTTTTGATGGTAGCATCCTGATGGATGTGAGGTGTGACCTCAAGGGTTTGAAAGTTAGTTATATGCCAAGTGTTTCCCTTCTAGAACTTTTCTTCTTCTTCTTTTTTTAAAAATTTTTTAAGTTTGTTGATTTATTTTGAGAGAGAGTACAAATGGGAGAGAGGCAGAGAGAGAAATGGAAAGAGAGAGAGAGAAAGAGAGAGAGGGAGAGAAAGAGAATACCAAGCAGGCTCCACACTGTCAACACAGAGCCTGATGTGGGTCTTGAACTCAGGAACTGTGAGATCGTGACCTGAGCCATAGTTGGCGCTTAACCAACTGAGCCACCCAGGTGCCCCTAGACCTTTTCTCCTTAATTCAATAGTAGTTGCACTCATGTGTGCGTGTGCGTGCGCACACACACACACACACACACAGTGGAAAGATCTTGATCATAATACTACCAGTAACTCATGAAGATTCTTGGCCATTACACTCCTCACTGCACTCAGCTTGGTTTCTTTAGCAAGCTGTTTAGGAGGATGGGAGGGCAGGAATGGATAATATAACCACCACCCCCCAGCCTCCAGCCTCCTGGCTGTTAAAGTATGTTTCTTCCTCTTTTCTCTCTTCTACACTCTCAGGGTCCTCTGTAAGCACTTAGGAAACAGAAAAGAAATACGTAAATCACATTTCAAGAGACATCAGCTTATTTTGATTCCATTAATTTAATGGGAATGACTGCTCAGGAAACCTGTTCTGACTTGATCAAGGGAGCTTGGTGTAGGCAAATTCTCCACCTGGCATACAGAACTTGGGCAAAAGGTGTGGCTGCCAAGGGAGACAGGAGTGACTCACACCTGCTTACGACTCAGCAGGGGCCCTACCCTAGACACGTCCCTTTCTCCTCCTCCCTGTTTTTCCTCTGTCTGTTCCATGCTTCCAGGCCTTCCTTGCTTCCAGGCATCCTGGGAAACAGTGGCTGAAATCACATGGTGATGAATCATAACCCATCTGACCACTCAAGTGAAGGCAGTAACAATGACTCCTGAAGTTTCAAGACCCAAGGTCCCAACTCCCAGGCCATGATAGTTTCAGAGCACCTCTAGTTCAAAGGCCTCTGGCCAGAGCTGCTTGCTCAAAAGGTTGAATAGCTCTGAATCTGGACCAAAGCCAAGTTCATTCAGGATGCCAAAGAACTTACACAGTGAGTGAGGTCTGTGAATCAGGCTTTGGGTGTATCCTGGCAATTAAAAAAAAAAAAAAAATCATCCAGTGTTGGAATCACAGGATTGTAGCATTTGAAGTCTGAAGGGACTTTTAGATCTATCATATCAAAGAATTTCAGGATTAAAACAATGTGTATTATTGATCTTATCCAAAATTGTATTGCAACTGGCTGGTACTATCTCACCAGAACCCATTGCTAAATTTTCAGGAAATTTATGAACCAGTTGACTTTGGTGGGATATTTACACCAGAGAAATTAACAAGCAGTACAAATCAGGGCTTCCTTCTTCCCCCTTTCCTCTTCCACCAAGAGTTGATTGTTAAAGATTTACTGGCACATCCTCGATCCTTTTATTTATGGATGAATTGAGCCCAGAGAGGAGAAATGACTTACCTAGGATCATACTATTAATTAGTGTCAGAATTTAGACTCCAAATCTTTTGCACTCTATTTCCATCGATGGCTATCGAAAGCATAGCTCTGTCACCCAAGACCCAGCATCCTGCCCAAAAATAGAGCCATGAAGATGTTACCGCCATAACCACAGGGAGTAAGAGACAAATAGTTATCTTGAAAATAAGTTGTCAGGGGAAAGAGACTGCCTGCTATTTAGACCCATCCTGGAACTTTCTCTAGGGGTGGAGGCTAAGTAATGAGCACCGTTCTTGTCATACGTATGTGGAATGCAACAGGGAGACTGGACACAGTCCCTTCTTTGTAACAACCTCAACAAGAAGAGGCTTGGTAGTCCTGGAAGAAAAAGTGGCATGTTTGGTAGATTGGGGGTAAACAGCCTGACTATAAATAAGAAGGGATTCAGATCTGTAGCCTGAAAATCCATCACCGAGTACGCGTTCTCAGATTTGCTCTACTGTCTCTTGTGATGACTGTGGTTCCAAAGCAGAAACAAACGAACATCAATGCTTGCACCTGTTTCCCTGGTGTGACTTCCTGTCCTTGCCCAGCAGAACTCAAAAGTCCTGATTTAGGACTTTCACAGGATGGCGGAAGTAGAGAAAGCAGGGCCTGCTACAAGCCAGGGGAGCAAGCAAGGAGAGGGCAGATGGAAAAGATGGAAGCCCTGCCTGGGCTGCACCTTCCAAGTGGGCCCCCAGAGCTGGTGCTCAGAAAGGCAGAGGGGTCCCCACTCCACAGAGGGGAGTGAGTCCAGAAGGAACGGGGAGGCCTCTGCTTCTCCCTGGCTGAACCACCTGGACTCGCAACTGGAGCAGGGAACGGGAGCAGCCATAGTGTATGGGATGCGGAAGAAAGGCGGAATCCTAACATTTCCAAGGCAGGAGAGAAAGGGTCAGATGTCTCTCTGGTTTTCATTTCCTCCACACTCACTCTGAAATCCCTTACAGTCGCTCTGGTCAACTGCCTTACTACTGGTGCCTTTCTCATCATTTTCCAGAGGCTCTTTGTCCGTCCTGACCTCCTCATCCGTGACAACGTTTGCTACATCTGACTCTGAGAGAAACCTGCCTTCTGATCTCAGACACTGCAACCCCCACCCTATTATTTCATCCTTTATAAGGTTGCAATCTCTTTATCCATCACTGTACTCTTGGCCATGAGTAGAGTCAAGATCTCATCTGAAGAGTGATGTGATTCCTAGTGTCACTGACCAGGACAAGAGGTCACTTGTGATGGGCAAAGGAGAAGAAAACTCAGGCCCTGGGTGGGTGGCCTTCTTGTCCAGACTTCAGATACCATGTGTGTAAGGAGGGCAGAAGAAAACCAGTCAAGTGGAAATAGCCAGTCAAATCCTTGGAAGAGAGGAGCCCATACAGGGACCCAAAGAAGCCATACCACCTTTGAGGACATGGTAGGGCCCTATTCCCCTTTGGAATGAAACCCATGAGTCCCTCAGAACAACCTGGCTGTGCTAGGTGAGAACCGAATACCTTGCAAATCCATTATTTGTTGTATTCTCTTTTGGTCTCTGTTAGTACTTGGAAAACTCTTTTTTTTTTTTTCCAACAAATGTCTCATTTATTTTATTTATTTATTTTTTTTAACATTTATTTATTTTTGAGACAGAGAGAGACAGAGCATGAACGGGGAGGGTCAGAGAGAGGGAGACACAGAATCTGAAACAGGCTCCAGGCTCTGAGCCATCAGCACAGAGCCTGACGCGGGGATTGAACTCACGAACCACGAGATCATGACCTGAGCCGAAGTCGGCCGCTTAACCGACTGGGCCACCCAGGCGCCCCAACAAATGTCTCATTTATTACTGAACGAACACACTGGTGCAGAAGCACAGTAGCAGAGAAAAATCATTTTCCTGATAAAACACATCCATTGTTCAGGCAGTTGTGATGTTTACAGAGTAATAGGATAGGAACACGTGACCTTCATGCAGCATAAACTTGTGTGCCATCTTGTGTGCGATCCCTTATTGACCCAGCCTGGTCCTTCTTCAATGCTTCCTCTCAGAGTTGTACCTGATTTTATTACCAGTTTTCATCCAAATCCAGTGGGGAACAGGATGATTCTGCTTTTGTTTCTTGTCCAGGAATCGCTTGATCCTGAAAGTCTTGTGGGAAGACATGGCGAGGGACAGGCAACTGGACACAGAGAAAAGGAGAGAGAAGGGAAAGTCTTTTTTAATAAGTTCCAGTGTATGGGGTGCGTGGGTGGCTTAGTCAGTTAAGCATCTGACTCTTGGTTCTGGCTCAGGTCATGACCTCACGGTTCGCAAGTTTGACCCCCGTGTAAGGCTCTGCGTTGACAGCGTGGAGCCAGCCTGCGATTCTCTCTCCAACTCTCTCTGCCTCTCTCAAAATAAATAAATAAACTTTAAAAAAAAAAGTTCCAGTGTATCACAGCAGTAGTAATGGAGAAAAGTTTTCTTTAGGGTGGAAATACTAAAGCAGTGGCAGCATACTAAATCATTGAGTTTCTGGGTTTTGAACTGACTTTATTTATTTGTTTATTTATTTATTTGTTTATTTATTTATTTTTATTGAGAGAGAGAGAGGGTGCAGGGAGAGAGAGGGTGAGAGAGAGAATACCACAAGGGGCAGATTTGGAGAAAAGCAGGACCCACCGGATGCAGGGCTTGAACTCACAAACCATGAGGTCATAACCTGAACCGAAGTCAGATGCTTAACCGACTGAGCCACCCGGGCATCCTGAAGTGACTTTTTATATCTGCCACCTCTTCTTCGCAATTCCTCTTCTGGACTTCCGACCCTCTCCACTGCCCTGATCCTCCCCTCCGCCTCCTCAGGCTGCACCATGAGGCTGTTTCTGGCCCCTTGCTCTGTGTCTGCCCACCCGGTCCTCAACAATGCCAGCCCTTGTCAAGACTTCAGTTGTCACCTTTGTGAGGATGATCCCAAACTGTGACTCTGGTCTTGACATTTCTCCAAATTTCCAGCCTTCCTCTGGGCCACACTGCTTGGTGAGGCAGTTGCTGTCTTGTCAGCATTTCCAAAGCGGAATTTAATTCTTTCAGTCCAAGCTCAAAACTTTCAAAATGATCTTGAACAACTTGCTGACATCTAGTTATCAAAGCATATTGACCTCATGTGCACTGATCTCTTCATGCCGCCCTCTTCTGTCCCACATCCATGTCACCACCTAATCCGGGCTCCCATTACTTCCTCCCCACACCATTGCAAACCCTCCTAACTGGTCTCCCCACTTCCGTTCTCTATCCATTCCAAATCAACCTAGATCAACCTTGACAGATTTCCCTTCCCCAAGCGCTGTCAAAAATTTGTACTCCTTGGCTCAAAGTGCCTCACTCTGCCTGATATTCAAGGTCACCGATGGTGGGTGCACCGTCACCAAAATCTACCTCCATCTTTTCCTCAACACAAGCTCGTGCTTCCCTGCCTGTTTCAAAATGCATTTTATTTAAAAAAATTTTTTTTAATTTTTTTTATGTTTATTTATTTTTGACAGATAGAGGGAGAGAGAGACAGCATGAGTGGGGGAGGGGCAGAGAGAGAGACACAAGGATTCTGAAGCAGGCTCCAGGCTCTGAGCTGTTAGCACAGAGCCTGACGCGGGGCTCAAACTCACGGACCTCGAGATCATGACCTGAGCCGAAGTCGGACCCTCAACTGACTGAGCGACCCAGGTGCCCCTTTTAAAAAAATGTTTAATGTTTGTTTTTGAGAAAGAGAGAGAGAGAGAGAGAGTGCAAGTAGAGGAGGGTCAGAGAGAGAGGGAGACACAGAATCAAAGCAGGTTCCAGGCTTCAAGCTGTCAGCACAGAGCCCAATGCAGGGCTCAAACCCACGGACCGAGAGATCATGACCTGAGCTGAAGTCGAATGCTTAACAGACTGAGCCACCCAGGTGCCCAATGCATTTTTTTTTTAAATTTTAATGTTTACTTATTTTTGAAAGAGAGAGCTTGAGCAGGGGAGGGGCAGTAAGAGAGGGAAACAGAGGATCTGAAGCAGGCTCTGAACTGACAGCAGACAGCTTGATGTGGGACTTGAACTCATAAACCATCAGATCACAACCTGGGCCGAAGTCGGATGCTCAACCAACTGAGCCACCCAGGCGCCCCTAGTCCAAAATGCATTTTAAATGATAGGTCCACTCGGACCTTTTCCTGATACCCTCTCCAGATGCCCTGCTTGCTCTCATGCAGCCCTAGTGCTCTGCGGGCTCCCTTCCTGCCCTGTATCATCACAAGGCCCATGCTTGTTACCGTTCGTCAGCTCCTTCGTTTCCCCACCGCGGGGAACGCCGTCACCTCTTACAGGGCCCAGGCCAGAAACTGGAGGATTCCAGATGCCTTCCTCTATCTCACTCGGGTCCTTGCAAATCAGCCTCTGAGACAGCTCTCTCACATCTGTCCCCTCTGGTCATCCTCCCTTGCCCTGTGTGAGCTCAAGACATCCCCATCTGGGAGCTGGGGCAGGACCGTCCTTGTGGCATTGAGATAGAAAGCCTGCCATCTCCACCCAGCTCGTTACCTGTGTGATTCTGGGGAGGTTGCTCGGCTTTTCTGAGCATTAGTTTTCTCACCTGCGAAGGGTTAAAAAAATAAAATAAAATAATTTCCCACCTGGCCCCTGGCTGCAGTGACACAAGAATAAATCCAGTGCTCTCTATGCTACCAAGGAGCTCTATAAAAAAAAAACAACACAAAACCCTGTCTGATCCCACCTATAACTTCCAATGCCAATAACTGGCAGAATAAAATTTTGTTGTTTTTTTTCTTTTGTATTTGTTGGGTTTTTTTTTAAATTTTTTGGTTGTTTTATTTTTTATTTTTTATTTTGTTATTTATTTTTTATTTTTTATTTTTTTGCTTAGCCTGTAAGACCATGCACGCCATGGCCTGGCTGTTCCTCTTACTGCTCTGAGGAGCCCCCAAGATAAAAAAGCAAGCATGCTCCCTGCACGCAGCAAGTCCTTGCACACACTCAAGTCTTGCACGTGCTGTTGTCCAGGTCTCTGATCATCCTGAGCCACCTCCGCTTTACTCCTTGATGCTTTCCACGTCTACTAACTTCTCACGCTCTTTAAGACACAACTGGAGGGTCACCTTCTCTGAGAAGCCTCCCTGGCCCCCCAGGAAATGTGGGGAGTGCTCCTCTGTATTCCAATCATCCCCATACTTAGTCCATGCTATTTTCCAACTGGCTCTCCTTCCTGCTGAACTTGAGGTCCCTGTCCTGTTGGACTTGATACCCTGGTACCCAGCTCTGGGCCTAGGATATATATACTGCTAATAATTTGGTATTGAACGACTGAAGGAATGAATGAATCCTATCCGTGCCCCCCACTCCCACATACTATAAGTTCATCAAAGACCAAGGTTGTATTTCTTCTAACATCTGCCAGTTGGTCCTACGCTAAAGAGATTCTTAATCAATACTTGGCTGTTTAAAGAACAGCCAAGGAGGACAGTGTGGCACAAACACAGTGGGCAAAGGGGACAATAAGATGAGCCAAGGGGGCCAGACAGGAATGGAGCTTTGAGGCCATGGGAAGAAAGAGTGTGGGCTTCGTGCAAGTACAGTAGGAAGCTACCGGAGGGGCTGAAATAGACGAACAACTTCAGGTTTATGATTTTAAGCAAAGCCGGGCCGTAAAGGCCACATGCTGTATGACTTCATTGTATGACATACTTATCACGCTCAGAACCCTCCCCAGGAAATATTCAGTTTTCTCATCTCTAAGGTTAGACCAACTCACGTCCAAGGTCACGTTTAGTTCCATGTTTTTTTTTATTTCTTGTTAAATAAAAAATGACTGTTAAGCTAAAGGAATAGAACCCGGCATAGCAACCCCAGGGAAGGGATGCCTAGATTCTGTTTCAGCAGCACTATGATATGGTGGGAAGGACCCAGGAGATTTGCATTCTTCACTGGTTTGAGCATTTACCACTGGAGTGACCTTAGAAAAACCATCAAATCCTCCAGCTCTTTGTTTTTGTATCTCTAAAATATGGGAGCTCTAGAGGATGGCTTCAATGGTCCCTCCCATAGAAAGTTTGAGTTTTAACCCACCCTCGCTTTCTGAAGGCAACCTAGACCCGTCTTGGAATAAAGTATGTATTCACCCACATTGTAGATTCTAACAGTTTTAATAAAATTAATGCCATTGATTTTTTTTCTGTTAAAAAGACTGAGATATGGGGAACCTGGGTGGCTCAGTCAGTTAAACGTCCGACATTTGATATCAGCTCAGGTCTTGAACTCAGGGTCATGAGTTCAAGTCCCGCTTTGGGTCCATGCTGGGTGCACAGTGTGCTTAAAAAAATAAAAAAATTTTAAAAAGACTGAGAGAAATACATGGAATATATTGCATATTAAAAAGAGTGTGGTAGCTCCATCTTCAAGAAAACACCAAATAGTAGATGATGCTGGTGCTGCAGGACGGACCTGGAATGGGAGCTCACAGAGGCACGACTGAGGACAAGGAGTGGATCCCTGTCACCAAGCTGGGCCACCTTATCAATGACATGAAGATGAAGTCCCTGGAAGAGATCTATCTCTTCTCCCTGCCCCTCAAGGACTCTGAGGTCATTGACTTTTTTCTGGGGGCATTCCTCAAGGATGAGAGTTTTTCTGTTTTTGTTTTGGTTTTGGTTTTTTAATGTTTATTTATTTTGAGAGAGACAGAGACAGACTGTGAGCAGGTAGAGGCAGAGACAGAAAGCGACACAGAATTCGAAGCAGGATCCAGGCTCTGAGCTGTCAGCACAGAGCCCAATGTGGGGCTCAAACCCATGAACCGCAATATCATGACCTGAGCTGATGTTGGACGCTTAACGGACTGAGCCACCCATGTGCCCCTCAAGGATGAGGTCTTGAAGATTATGCTTGTGTAAAGCAGACCCCTGCTGGCCAGAAGACTAGGTTCAAGGCATTTGTTGCCATCGGAGATTATTGCGGACACGTTGGTTTGGGTTTAAGTGCTCCAAGGAGGTAGTCACTGCCATCCATTGGGCCATGATACTGAACAAACTTTCCATTGTCCCTGTGAAGTGAGGCTACCAGGGGAACAAGGTTGGTGAGCCCCACACTGTCTCATGCAAGGTAGCCAGCTCCTGTGGCTCTGTGCTGGTGTGTTTCATCCTTGTCCACAGAGGCACTGGCATCCCTGCCCACAAAGGCACTGTCTCAGCCCCTGTGCCCAAGAAGCTACTGGTGATGGCCAGTATTAACAACTGCCACCCCTCACCCAGGGACTGTACTGACACTGTGGGCAATTTCAGCAAGGCCACTTTTTCTTTTTAAATTTATTTATTTATTTATTTTGAGAGAGACAGAGACAGTGCAAGTGGGGGAGGGGCATAGAGAGAGGGAGAGAGAGAATCCCAAGCAGGCTCTGTGCTACCAGCACAGAGCCCCATGTGGGGCTCGAGCTCGTGAAACTGTGAGATCATGACCTGAGCTGAAACCAAGAGTTGGATGCTTAACAGACTGAGCCACCCAGGCACCCCGATCCATGTCACTTTTGATGCCATTTCCAAGACCTACGGTTATCTCACCCCTGACTTCTGGAAAGAGACAGTGTTTGCCAAGTCTCCCTACTAGAAATTCACTGACCATCTTGGGAAGGCCCACACCAAAGTCTCTATACAGGGGATCCCGGCTCCAGCTGTGGCCACTACATAGTGTTACACAAGAAAACTAAAGTGAAGTAAATCCTGTAAAAGAAAAGAATGTGATAGATTTATAAACACTGACATGGAAGATGTCCCATGAGTGTTGCTGTTAGAAAACTGAGTTACAAAACAGTATGTAGTATAGTCCTCCCTTATCTGAGGGGGTCAGCTACCCTCAGTCAACCTCAGTCTGTAAGCAGATGATCGTCCTTCTGGCACATCAGTAGGTCAGTAGCAGCCTAACACTATATCACAGTGCCTCTGTCAGTCACCTCACTTCATCTCATTACGTAGGCATTTTATCTTCTCATGTCATCACAAGAGGAAGCAGAGTGAGTACAGTATGGTAAGCTATGTTGAAAGATCACATTCACCTGACTTTTACTACAGTATATTCTTATAATGTTTTTATTTTATTATTGTCTATTATTGTTTATCTCTTGAAATTAGACTTCATCATAGGCATGTACATATAGGAAAAAACAGAGTATATATAGGGTTGGATACTCTCTGTGGTTTTAGGCATCCACTGGGGTCCTTGGGATGGATCCCCCATTGATAAGGAAGGACAACTGCATAATATATCATTTTTATAAGACAAGAGTGTATGCACATATAAATACACAAATCTTTTCCTCGCTCAGTCTTTACTGTCTTACTATGCACCACAGTCCGCCCAGTGGCTCCAGGCAAACACACAGAAATCAGTCACTCTTGGTTCCTTCCCTTCCTTCGCACCTTAGCTCTCTCTCTTCATAGGAGACAGGGGGAAAAAGCCCATGGATGTTGGGAAGTTTTATGGTCTTGGGAGAGAAGACAATGCACCAAAGAAGATTAGAGAATAATTTGGAATAGATGTTGTCATTGGACGAGAAAAAACCCTGCGGCCGCGGTGGTCAGAGAAGAGACATGAAGGGGCTGAGTTGGGCTCGAGTGGGGAGTCAGGCTAGATGAGGGCAGGCCAGAGGAGCAGGCATGTGAGGGAAGTGGAGGGAGTGTGTGGCATGTCAGAGGAGAGGGGCCACTACTGAGCAGGCTGGGCAAGGCACTTGTGTTCATCTTCTAGGGGTCCCACAACAGAGTTCCACAGATCGGAGGTGTTTAAACAACACAAGTTCATTTTCTCAGTTCTGGAGGCTGGAAGTCCAAGATCAAGGTGTTGGCAGGATTGATTCCTTCTGAGGCCTCTGTCCTTGGCCTGCAGATGCTGCCTTCTTCCTGGGTCCTCACACAGTCTTCCCTCCGCATGTGTCTGTGTCCTAAACTCCTCCTCCTTTTATAAGGACACCAGTCAGACTGGATTAGAGTCTATCCTACTGACCTCATTTTAACTTAATCACCTCTTTAAAGACCCTGTCTCCAAATACAGTCACATTCCGAGGTGCTGGAGGATAGGATTTTGAGGGAAACACAGTTCAGTTCGTCACACTGTCTATGCCTGAGGTATAGTAGGTGGTCAGGAAATGGTTGAAAGACTGAATAAATGAAGCGCATGAGATTGCTTTGTTTATGGGCACAGCAGGAAGTTTGTAGGACACTTAAAGTTGGAAAGATCATGAAGAGAAAGTCTAGATCCAAGCTCTAAGACACTCTTGAGCAAAGGACCCCCATGATGTTGATGTTGTTGCAAGCACATTAGACGACAATGTTATGCCCTGTGGTTTGGAGCAGAGGTGAGCCTGGGAGCAGAGAGATCAGGTGAAAGACCATTTCAGTCATTCCAGGTGTGTGGTGACAAGAGGTAGTGGCCACAGAATGAAAGCTGGAGGCAGATGGATGTGCCCAGGGTGGGGGTGGGAGGGGGTGGTGTTCCAAGCACCTGCACCCAGCTGATGTGTATGTGAGAGCCATATTCTGCCTTCACCTTGAGAACAAGGAGTCCTCTAGAAACTGGAAAGGCAGTGGTTACCAAAGCTGTGTAAGATGATCTCATAGGTCCTGGGACATCAATGACTCCAAACAATTCCTTTTGATTCAGGGCCCTCTCAATTTGTCCCCACCCTCAGCTGGGTCTACTCTGCCCTTGAATATGAGTAGACTGCACTAAGACAGATTCTGATTGGTTGGCAGAGATATTAAACTTATTCCCACCTTGTCTTGGATTTTGTGGTTCTCTCCCCTAAGCACACCACTTGTACCCACTAGGACGCCCTCTCCCTTCTTCCCTTCCTCTGAAAATTCTACCTGGCTTTCAAGGCCCAATTTATATATTGCCTCATCCACACACCTCTTGGAAGCACTACAGCTCATGTGGGTCTGTCCTTTGGCTGAGCCCTAATCACATAAGGGCTCACTATAAGATGATATATAGTGATACTATAAGATGTATCATGACGTTAAATAAGGTACCATGGCCACGCTTGAGATATTTGGAACATTTTTATGCCATGCAAACTCCCCCATGAGACTCTAAGTTCCTTGAGGTCATGGATTTGGAGCTTCTTATGTATTTGCTACACTGTGAAACCTAGTGCATATTAGGTGCTCAACAAATTAATGCTGAAACAATAGCCAACATGCCAAAGGTCCACATAAATGGAATTAGCAGGCAAAAAAGGGCAGAGATAGAATATAAGCATATTCATTTCAATTCGTAGAAATGGCCACTAAGCCCCAACCCCACCAGCTTGCCCAGTACTTCCTTAATACTGCTCAAAAAAAGCCTTAGCTCCAAGTCAAAGGGGTTCTTAACTTCCAAAAGGAGCTTCATGTGTAGGAACTCAAACTTGACTTAACCTCATATGCATAATGTTGATAAAAGGGTTGAGTGGACCAAACTCCTGGCAATCTGCACCTGAGGAGGTGATTAACCAGTCCTGGGAAGCAGGTAGGACCAACACTTCTGATAAGGATCAGGCAGAGGGCCTGAGGGAAGCTGGCACCAGGGTGGCCTTTGGGGAGGAAGGCAGTTGTTAGAATTTTCCTTAAGGGAAGAAACCAAAGGAGAATTGGCAGTTTTTTTTGAGAAAATGTAAAAGCTGATCCTCAAATTTGCATAGAATTGCAGGAAGTAATGAATAACAAAAAGAATCTTGGGAAAGAAGAACAAATTGAAAGAAAAAAACAAGAAGAAGAACAAATTGAGAGGACTCACACTTCCTAATTTCAACATTTATCACAAAACTGCGGTAATCAAATGAGTGGAGTGCTGGCATAAGGACAGACAAATCGAGCAACAGAATAAAATTGAGAGTCTAGAGATAAACTCATGTGTCTATGGTCAAATGATTTGCAACAAGGGTGCCAAGTCCATTCAATGGGAGAGAGAACAGACTTATCAACAACCGATGCTGGAAAAACGAGATTCCTACATGCAAAAGAATGAAGTTGGGCTCTCATACACCGTACACAAAAATAACTCAGATTGATCAGTGACCTAAATATAAGGGCTAAAACCCCGGGGCACCTGGGTGGCACAGTTGGTTGAGCATCCGACTCTTGGTTTTGGTTCAGGTCATGATCCCACGATTCATGGGATTAAGCCCTGCTATCAGCATGGAGCCTGCTTCAGATTCTCTCTCTCCCTCTCCCTCTCCCTCTCTCTCTCTCTCTCTCTCTCTCTCTCTCTCTTTCTGCCCTTCCCCTGCTTTTGCTCTCTCTCAAAACAAATAAACTAAAAAAAAAAAATTAAAATTTTGCGCACCAAAGACATTATCAAGAAAGTGAAAAGAATCTATGGAATGGAAGAAAATATTTTCAGATCAAATATCTGATAATGGTTTATTATCTAGATTATATAAAGAATTCCTAGGGGTGCCTGGGTGGCTCAGTCCGTTGAGCATCCGACTTCAGCTCAGGTCATGATCTCGTGGTTCGTGGGTTCCAGCCTCACATGGGGCTCTGTGCTGACAGCTCAGAGCCTGGAGCCTGCTTTAGATTCTGTGTCTCCCTCTCTCTGCTCCTCCCCCAATCGTGCTCTGTCTCTCTCTCTCTCTCTGTCAAAAATAAATGATAAAAACTTTAAAAAAAAAAAGAACTCCTAACACTCAACAAGACAAACAACCAAATTTAAGAAATGGGCAAAAGACTTAAACAGACATTTCTCCAAAGAAGAAATACAAATGGCCATCAAGCATGTAAAAAGATATTCAACATCATTAATCATTAGGGAAATGTAAATCAAAACCACAGTAAGATACCACCTTCTAACCATTAGGATGGTCATTATCAAAAACAAATAAATAGAAAGCAACAAGTACTGGTGAAGATGTGGAGAAACTGGAACCCTGATGGGGATGTAAAACGGTGCTGCCACTGTGAAAAGCTGGTGTCTCATCCCAAAAACTAAACGTAGAATTACCATATGACCCAGCAATTGCACTCATAGGTATATAGACAAAAGAACTGAAAACAAGTGTACAGATACTTGTCCACATTATTCACAATCACCAAAAGGTAGAAACAACCCAAGCATCCATCAGCAGATGCATAAACAAAACATTGTATTCAGTCCTAAAAAAGGAATAAAGTTCTGATATAACACAGACAAACCTTGAAAGCATTATGCTAAATGAAATAAACTCAACAAGGGGTGCCTGGGTGGCTCAGTCAGTTAAGCCTCTGACTTTTGATTTCGGTTCAGGTCATGATCTCACGTTTGGTGAATTTGAGCCCCACACTGGGCTCTGTACAGGAAGTGCAGAACCTGGTTGGGATTCTGTCCTTCCCTCTCTCTCTGCCCCTCCCCCACTCATCTCACTCTCTTTTTCTCTCCAAATAAATAAACTTGAAAGAAAGAAAGAAAGAAAGAAAGAAGAAAGAAAGAAACCAAACACAAAAGGTCAAATATTGTATGATCTCATCTATATGAAGCATCTACAATAGGCAAATTGATAGACACAGAAAGTGTAATTGCAGTTATCAGGGGCTGGGGAAATGGGGAGTTATTACTTAATGCTCACAGAGTTCCTGTTTGGGTGGTAGAAAAGTTTTGGAAATCGATAGTGGTGATGCTGGTACAACACCGTGTATGTAATTAATGTCACTGAATTGTACTTTCAATGGCTAAGTGGCACATGGCAAATTCCGTTACCTATATTTCAGCACAATTCAAAAGAAAAATCTTATAAAATGAAATGAAACAAGAATTGGTAGAGACAAGGAGGAAAGAGAATGCAAGGTGGGTACGGTGCTCTCTGGAATGGGTTGTTATTGGGAGACTGGATGGTGGTGGGCAGCCTTTTATTCCAAAGATATTTTGTGTTAGGCACCAAACATATGCCTAGATACAAAAAAAAAAAAAAAGAAAAGAAAAGAAAAGAAAAGAAAAGCAAGCAAGAAAATCATTAGCAGGGAAGATATGCTCCAGCAAATATGAGAGAAGCAACATTGACCTTTAGAGTTATGAGACACCCACAGGCTCTCTGGGTCAACCCACGATGCCAAGATAATGACTCTAAGGTCACTGTCTATGCCCAAGTTTTACCATTCTGGTGGCACTTATTTCCTCTGCCATGTCGAAGCTCAAGTCTCATATAATATATGGGAATGTCACAAAAAAATGTCTCAGGTGACAGGTGCCAGAAAGCTTGTGTAGCTCAAAAACGTTTACTCTTCCAGCCTCTCTTCTGTAGAAAAAAAAAAAAAAAAGGGTGTGCCTGGGTGGCTCAGTCAATTGAGCATCAACAGTCCTGAGATCGAGCCCCGTGTTGGGCTCTGTGCCAAGTATGGAGCCTACTTGATTCTCTCTCTCCTTCCCTCTGCCCCTCTGTTGCTCAATATAAACAAAGAAGAAAAAAAAAAAAAAAGAGGCCAGTATGGCTTGCATAGTCCTTTCCATTTACTTTTTAAGACAAAATATGTCTGCTTCCTATTCTACAGCATTACAAACTCTGCTATCGTGAGAGAAAGCTGCACAGAGTCACGCTCCTTCCGCGAAGGCATGTGACTTTAAATCCTCCCCCTGGCGTGTCCAGGAGTTACCAGCTGCACCAGGATAGTGCTGCCCGGCGCCGTCCTCCACCTCCTGGGACAGGCTCTGAGCAGGGTGGTGTTGCAACCTGTCTCTAGAATGGCATGAGCATTGAGATACAGTACTTCGCAGTGCTTGGCACACAGTAGATACTCAAAATATGTTTGTGCGATACAGAGAATCCCAGTGCCCTCTGAGCTGGAGAAAGAAGCACGAGGAGGTGATTTTGAGGGGCAATAAAAGTGACATCCATGGAATACTAATGAAGTCTAAGTTCAACGTTAAGACAGGGACATGTTTATTTTTAAAAATTTTTAATGTTTATTTTTGAGAGAGAGAGACAGAGCGTGAGTAGGGGAGGGGCAGAGAAAGAAGGAGACACAGAATCTGAAGCAGGCTCCAGGCTCCGAGCTGTCAGCACAGAGTCTGACAGGGGCTCGAACCCACGAACCGTGAGATCATGACCTGAGCCGAAGTTGGATGCTTAACCGACTGAGCCACCCAAGCACCCCTAAGACAGAGACATTTTTAAAAGAGAGCACACACGGTCCTTTATTTGCTTCAAGTGTCTTTGACTATCTCTGCCATTTCATTTCAATGATCTTAAACCTTCCATTGGATCAGGAACTGATTTTCAGCAATAGCCACTGTTGAAATGAAGACTGAACTGACTGTAAATCGGGCATGTCATTAATTATTTAAACCTACTGAATGAAATAGACCACCTGAGGGGCACCTGGCTGGCTCAGTCCCAAGAGCATGAGACTCTTGATCTCAGGGTTGTGAGTTTGATCTTACATTGGGTATAGAGATTACTGAAGAAAATAAAAACTTTAGGGGTGCCTGGGGGGCTTAGTCAGTTAAGCGTCTGACTTCAGCTCAGGCCATGATCTCATGGTTCATGAGTTTGAGCCCCATGCTGGGCTCTGTGCTGACAGCTCAGAACCTAGAGCCTGCTTCAGATTCTGTGTCTCCCTCTCTCTCTGCCCCTCCCCCATGCGCGTGCGCGCGCGCTCTCTCTCTCTCTCTCAGAAATAAATAAACATTAAAAAAAAATTTTTAAGAAAATACTTAAAAAAATAAGTGAAATAGACCTCCTCAAAAGCACAAATAAAAGTGATGTAAAGAGACTTTTAAAAAGGATACTTCTGTATGAATGACATCTGGGTAAATTTGATATGATGGCTAGTTTGCTTACTTTTATTTTCACTGCTTTCTTCTGATTTAACTTGTGCTATGCAGTTACACCCCACAGCTGGCCCTAAACACTAATTGCTAAGAGACAGCTCTTGCAGGGAGGTAGATTCAATTAGCATCACGTCTTTAATGACCCCACATATTACATGCGTCACATGTATAATTACTTATTTTATGGCATCATGCTATCCCATAGATAAACAAAAACTTTGAGAAAATTTACTAGCTTTTTGGGGCGTGTCCCCCAAAGGGTGTCATTTTCATTTGAACCAGTAACCAAGATGAAAATAACCCTACTGTCAAGGGTTAACCTGTGGAGGTACATTAAGTTCAGAAATTCCCCCTTGTGAGGGGGAATTTTAACATAAAATGGCCAAAATGTCCATCACACCCACACGTACAAGGAAAGGCACAGCGTTGGAAGTGTACATTTGAATAATCTAGACATCTTGTATTCAGAGAACTCAGAGAAAAGCATGGGAGACTTCCCTATGAGTAAATCATTAATACAAAGTCTGACTTGGGGCACCTGGGTGGCTCAGCCAGTTAAGCATCTGACTTTAGCTCAGGTCATGATCTCATGATTCATGGGTTCGAGTCCAGCGTCAGGCTCTGTGCTGACCGCTCGGAGCCTGGAGCCTGCTTTGGATTCTGTGTCTCCCTCTCTCTCTCTCTCTCTCAAATAAATAAACATTAAAAAAAACAAAGTCTGACAAGGACACAAGGCAGACATGAGGAGGGGTTAGAGGCCAGCCACAGCCTTTATGTGGGGATTCAAAAATGAAACACGAATATCGAACAATGAACGGGCGTTTTCATGGCAGACAAAAGTCAGGATGACATTCCAGAAAGAATGAGCAGAGCAGCACGTGCCAGGGCATGAAAAGGGTGGTGGGTTTGGGAGAATTCCCTGTAAACCTGCGCTGCTGTACCTGGGGCAAAATCAGTGGGAGGTCAGAAGAACAATGGAAAACTTGAGGTAAAGCCTGAGATTTCTCCTCACTAGGTAATAAAGGAAGCCTCTGCACAGGCAGTTCGTCTTCATCTTAAAATACAAAGGTAAGTTGGGGTATTGGATTGTAAAATACTATTGAGATAGAATGAGCAGTCCTAGGAACAACTGAACCCCCAATCACCAAGCTCAGCCGTGCTCCTCAGAGAACCAGTAGCATCAAAAGAAGCCTGTCTCTTGCCATGCTCCCTCCGTCTCCGGTTTTTAAGAACTTGTCCGTTTACCACAAGGAAGCCAGGCGAAAGAAGGACAATCAGACGTGGAGGGTATTGGGGCAGTTCCCAACGGGCTGAGTGAGACTGCGGTCACTGTGCTGCTGTCCTGGGTCAAGACTGAGAAGCTGCGGAAGGAGAGTTAGGGGTGTGGCAGGTAGGAGATGATGCACAAGGAACAGCAGTCCGGAGAACTGATAGTTTCTGTGGGTTTTTTTTTTAAAGTTTATTTATTTATTTTTGAGAGAGACAGAGACAGCATGAGCAGGGAAAGGGCAGAGAATCCCAAGCAGGCTGCACTGTCAGTACAGAGCCTGACGCAGGGCTCGAGCCCATGAAACCGTGAGATCATGACCTGAGCTGAAAACCAAGAGTCGAACAAAGGCTTAACCGACTGAGCCACCCAGGTGCCCCAGAACCGACCGTTTCTACACAGTAGAGTTCTGTTCTCTATTGCCTACTCGCCATTCTCCAAGAAAGGCGGCTGTTGCTGGCAATTCTCATTCCACACCCCCCACTTCTGCTGTGGATGGATTTCCTCCCCTAATGTCTTCCACCATCCGAATGTTTCTGCTATTCACACCCTCAGAATGGAGATTCCACACGAAGCTGTCTGGTGTTTATCATGGACCACAGGAGGTGCTCTGCCTCTCATTCTGTTTCCTCCCCAACGTCCACTACTCCCTACCAGAAAAGATTAGAAATTCTCTCTGATCAAGATGTGACAAGGTTCATTTGCACATTTAACAAATTATGTTCTTTTTGTGTAACAAATATAACTATTTTTTTTAATGTTTATTTTTGAGAGAGAGAGCACAGGTGGGATGGGGCGGGCACAGAGAGGGAGACACAGAATCTAAAGCAGGCTCCAGGCTCTGAGCTGTCAGCACAGAGCCTGATTCGGGGCTCGAACCCACGGACTGTGAGATCATGACCTGAGACAAAGTCAGACGCTCAACTGACTGAGCCACCCAGTGCGGTGCCAGGTGCCCCAACAAATAATTTTAGTAAGTTATTGCAGCATCTAATTGAGGAAGGGGAGGAGGAAAGGAGATAATATATACAAACCCACCATTCTGTGGTGGGTGCTCTCAACATATTATCTCATTTAATCCTCTCAATGTTCCTGTGAAGGAAGCTTGTTCAACCCATTTTACAGATGTGAAAATAAACAAGAACTGCCCAGCCCAGTTCTTGAATACAGTGGTCTAGGCAAGTATCCAGCACAGAAGATGACTGATAAATGGTAGGCAAGTTTCACTAGATCCTTGTCCCTGATCAAGTTGATAAAGATTTACCTAGGTTTTCCTGCTTTTTCACCCCGAGCCAGTTATCATGTCCTATCTTGGCACTCAAAACATATATTGATGGAAAACAGAAAGTTCTTCACACTATATTTGGCTCTCTAAAGGAAAAGTCAAAGTCTTATATGCATTTAAAATACTACTTTTTGCCACAAGGGATTTAAAGTGATTTACCACAAAGATAGGTACAATAACATGACTAAATATAAATATGAATAAAATAATAAGATTATAGATAACATAAATATAATAGCTAAAATAAAAGTTAATAACAGAAGAGTAAAAAAAAAGTATCATAAACTACAAGCTATAAGGAAATATATAGTTGCTATAATTAAGCCTTAATTTTTACTTTTTGTTTACTACCAGCCAAACTGAAAATGAAAACATGGTCAGTTAATAGGATTTTTTTTTTTTAATGTTTATTTATTTTTCAGGGAGAGAAAGACAGAGTGTGAGTCGGGGAGGGGCAGAGAGAGACAGGGAGACAGAGAATCCGAAGCAGGCTCCAGGCTCTGAGCTGTCAGCACAGACCCCGACGTGGGGCTCGAACCCACAAATTGCCAGATCATGACCTGAGTGGAAGTCAGACGTTAACCAACTGAGCCACCAGGCACCCCAGTCAGTTCTAAGTGTTAGAGAGAAAAAGAAACTTCCTCAAGGGAAGCTTAGCTTTTCTAAAAATTTAGTTTTAAAATATATACCTCATACACAATTTCATATTAGCTTCTACCCTCCCTACCTAATGATAGAATAGACACTATTCCTATCATACATTCCCATAGCAAAAGCAAAGCATTAAAGTAGAATTCTCCAGTCAAGGTTAGAGTCTCTAGAAAGGTCCTCAAGGTGGGATACAGATTCCATATCAGTTATCAATTGCTATGTAACAAATCACCCCAAAGCTTAAACCAACCACCACTTTATTTGTTCATTATTCTGAGAGTCAGCAAATTGGGCTGAGCTTAGCTGGGCAGTTCTAACAGTACTCAAGCCTCACACTACAGAGGTTCTGATTTAACTGGTCTTGGATGCGGCTCTTTATTGGCAGCTCCCTAGGTGATTCTTACGTATTGTCAAGCTTAAGAACCACTGGCACAGTGCATAACCCTGAATCACAACTGAGAGAAGGCAATTATCCTCAGGTGAAGTTAAAAGGACTTTAAGAAATGCCAGACCCAGGGGTGCCTGAGTGGCTCAGTCGGTTAAGCATCCGACTTCCGCTCAGGTGATGATCTCACGGTTCATGAACTTGAGCCCCGCTTTGGGCTCTGTGCTGACAGCTCAGAGCCTGGAGTCTTCTTCGCATTCTGTGATTCCCTCTCTCTCTGTCCTTCCCCTAGTTGCACTACATGTCTCTCTCAAAAAATAAATAATAAACATTAAAAAAAAAAAAAAAAAAAAAACAAATGCCAGACCCAGATTATCCAAAACAATAGTGAAAAAGAACAAACTTGGAGAATTCATACTTCCTGACTTCAAAACTTACCATACAGTTACAGTAATCAAGACAGTCTATAGCATAAGTATCAATATATAGAGAGCAATGGATAAGAGCTGAGAGCCCAGGAATAAATCCTACTTTTATACTCAGTTGATTTTCAACAAGGGTTGAAAGAGCCCCAAGATCTTTCAAAGGGGAAAGAACATTCTTTTCAACAAATGGCACTGGGGCAACTGGATATCCACATGAAAAGGAATGATTCTGAATCCCTTCCTTCCATAAGAGAGAAAAAGTAATGCAAAATGGATTGCAGACCTACATGTAAGGGCTAGAATGCTATAACTCTTAGAAAAAAAGCCCAGGACTGTATACCATGGCCAAGTAGGATTTATCCCCAGAATGCAATGTTGTTTTAACATCCAAAATCCAACTAATGTAACTCACTATACTGATAGAATAAAGGACAAAAAAACCACATGGTCCTCAACAGCTGCAGAAAAATCATTGCTCAATATCCAATGATATTCATGATACAATCTCTCAACAAACTAGAAATAGGGGTACCTGGGTGTCTCAGTCGTTTAAGCGTCCAACTTCAGCTCAGGTCATGATCTCACAGTTCATGAACTTGAGCCCCATGTCGGGCCCTGTGCTGACAGCTCAGAGCCTGGAGCCTGCTTTGGATTCTGTGTCTCCCTCTCTGTGCCCCTCCCCAGCTTGCACTCTCTCTCTCAAAAAATACATAAAACACCAAAAAAATTTTTTAAAAAACTAGAAATAAAAGGAGGCTTCCTCAATTTGATACAGGCTATGTATGAAAACCTGACAGCTGACACTATACTTAATAGTGAAGACTGAACATATAATGGAATACAATTCAACCTTAAAAAGAAGGAACTTCTTTTTTTTGTTGTTTAAAATTTTTATTTATTTTTGAGAGAGAGAGAGAGAGAGACAGAGCATAAGCAGGGGAGAGGAAGAGAGGGAGGGAGACACAGAATCCACAGAAGGCTCCAGGATCTGAGCTGTCAGCACAGAGCCCTACATGGGGTCAAACTCACGAACTGTGAGATCATGACCTTAACCAAAGTTGGACATTTAATCGACTGAGCCACCCAGGTGCTCTGGAACTTCTTCTTTTTTTTTTTTTTTTTTTTTTTTTAAGTTTATTTATTTATTTTGAGAGAGAAAGAGAGAAAGAGAGCAGGGGAGGGGCAGAGAAAGAAGGAGAGAGAGAATCCCAAGCAGGCTCCACACTGCCAGTACAGAGCCCAATGTGGGGCTCAAACTCACAAACCATGAGATCATGACTTGAGCCTAAACCAAGAGTTGTAAGCTTGACTGACTGAGCCACCCAGGCGCCCCAAAAAGAAGGAACTTCTGACACATACTACAACATGGATGAACCTTGAGGGCGTTATGCTAAGTGAAATAAACCAGTCACAAAAACATAAATATTGTATGATTCCACTGATAATGAAGTATCTACAATAGTATAATCTGTAGAGGCAGAAAGTAGAATGGTGTTGTCCAGGGCTGGAAAGATAGGGGGATGGGGATTTTTTGTTTAGGGGGTACAGAGTTTCAGTTTGGGAAGACGAAAAGAGTTCTGGAGCTGGGTGGTGGTGATGGTTGTATAACAATGCGAACGTACTCAATGCCACTGAATTGTACACTTAAAGATGGTTAAAATGATAAATCTGATGTTATGACTTTTATATTTCACCACAAGCTAAAAAATAAAAAGAAGCAGGGGCACCTAGGTGGCTCAGTCAGTTAGGCATCTGCCTTCGGCTCAGGTCATGATCTCATGGTTCATGGGTTCAAGTCCCTCGTCGGGCTCTGCACTGACAGTGCGGAGCCTGCTTCTGATCTTCTGTCTCCCTCTTTGTCCGCCCCTCCCCTGCTCTCTCTCTCAAAAATAAAATAAACATTAAAAAAAAGAAGTAGATAAAACAGTGAAAAAAAAAAACTAATGTTTCCCTCTAAGACTGGGAACAAGGAAAGAATATTTTCTCTCACCACTTTTATTCAACTTTGTCCCAGAGTCTCTAGCCAGTGAAATAATGCAAGAATAAACAAATAAAAGGTATATAGATTGGAAAGAGAAGAAGCATAACTGTCTTTATTCATAGACAACATGATCCTGTATGTAGACAATTTTAAGGAGTTTCCAAAAACTTACTAGAATTAGTAAACCAGATCAGCAAGGCCACAGGATAAACGAACCAATACACAAAATTACTTGTATTTCAATATACTAACAATAAAAAATCTAAAAATAAAATTAAAAAGTATTTCCAGGGGTGCCTGGTTGGCTCAGTTGGTTAAGCATCTGACTTTGGCTCAGGTCATGATCTCATGGCTTGTGGGTTCAAGCCATGTGTGCCAACAGCTCAGAGCCTGGAGCCTGCTTCAGATTCTGTGTCTCCCTCTCTCTCTGACCCTCCCCCACTTGCACTCTGTCTGTCTGTCTCTCTCTCTCTCTCTCTCTCTCAAAAATAGACATTTAATTTTTTTTTTTAAAAAAAGCAATTCCATTCACAATAGCATCAAAAAATAAAATACTTGGAAATAAATTTAACAAAAGAAGTGCAAGAACTAAAACCAGAAAACATTACCAGGTATTTATCTGAAGATCTGAATAAATGGAGAGATGTACCATGTACATAGACTAGAAGGCTCAATATAGTTAAGAGGGTAATCCTTCTGGGATGCCTGGGTAGCTCAGTCGGTTAAGCAACCGACCAGCTCAGCTCATGATGTCATGGCTGGTGACTTTAAACCCCGCATCGGGCTCTCTGCTATCAGCATGGGGCCTGCTTTGGATCCTTTCTCTCCCTCTCTTGCTGCCCCTCCCCAACTAGCATGCATGCTCTTTCTCTCTCGAAAATAAGTAGACACTTAAAAAAAAAAAGGGAAATCCTTCATAAATTGATCTAGAAATTACATGAAATCCTTATTAAAATCTCATGAGTTTTTTGGTAGAGTTTGACAACCTGACCCTAAAAGTTATATGAAATTCAAAGAACCTAGAAGAGCCAAACAATTTTCAAAAAGAAGAACAAAGTTGGAGGACTTATACTACCTGATTTAAAAACTTAACTATACAGCTATAATAATTAAGACAATCTTATATTGGCATAAGCATAGATATATGGGGCAATGGAACAGAATAGAATGTCCAGAGATAAGCCCTTACCTTTATGATCAGTTGACTTTCAACAAAGATATGGAGGCAAAAAATATGTGTGTGTGTGTGTGTGTGTGTGTGTCCTTACCTCACAGTATTCACAAAAATTCATTAATAGACTTAAATATGTAGGAATTAAATAATTATGTTTACAGATGCTAAAATCTACCCCCCTAAAACCCCCTACCCCCCCAAAAAACCCCTGACTAAATAGCTCCTTGCTTTATTTTACTCAGGCAAATGACTAAGGCTAAAGATGGGCCAAATATCTTGAATGGAATTGTGTGTTATTTTGAACACTTTTATCAATATTTTTCACTTTGTGACCAGATTTGTCAAGCTGAGTCTCTTGGAAGGAAACCCCCATCACAGCATCCTGCTGGACATCTGCGTTGGAAAGAAAGGCAATGGGATTTTTAAGTTGACCCTGAGGGTATTGAAAAATCCTAGATGGGTTCTAAACTCAGATTTTGTTTTATAGAAGAATAAATTTGTTTTCCATTAAGAGAATTTAATTAAGAATTAGGCCAGTAAATTCTCAAACTCAGCTGTAATCATTCTCTCCAATTTATTTCAAAGACATGGCCAAGAAGGGGAGACCTACCCAGGGCTGTTTGCTACCAGATTTCTTTGGCCCCCGAGGGTGGAGAGGGTTTACAAAGCCCTCAGTCAGAAGCTGTGGTTATGGGGATTTCACACAGGAGATGCCCAAGTGTGTGTTTCTCCTGACAGCCTGGAACATTGCTGATCCAGGACCGAGCCTGCTTAAGTGAAACGCCTCGGAGGCAAGCAATCCCTCAATTAATCTTCTCTGGCTTCAGTAGACCTGAGAAATGAAAGGGCACAGCTCTCTCTCAAGGGAGAGCTGTGGGTTTGTCCGTGTCTTCTGGATTCCTTCCAGCTTCTGGGTAGGTTTTCTTTCTTGCAAGTCTGGAATGGGTGTAGAAAGCAGCACTTCCGTTCATGTCCACCAGTGGTAGCATGCTCGTTCACCTACCAACACAAGCAGCAACTGGTAGGACCAACACCTTGCTTCTTTTGTTTAGAGATTTGGTACAAAGAAAAGCAAGCCCCCTCCTATGAGGCTAATAAAAGCGAATTTGTCTTTAAAACAAGGATATACACCCCAAACATGACTTCCACCTATCTCCCTACCTACCCACAAATACTCATTAAAGTTGAATTTAGGGGACGCCTGGGTGGCTCAGTCGGTGAAGCATACGACTTAGGCTCAAGGCAAGATATGGTTCATGGGTTCGAGCCCCACATTGGTTCCACTCTGACTGCAGAGCTTGCTTGGGATTCTCTCTCTCCTTCTCTGCCCCTGCCCCACTCGTGCGTGCACTCTCTCTCTCAAAAAAAATAAATAAACTTTAAAAACATCGAATTTAAGAATAGCCTCTCATGTCTTTTAAGACATAAACTCCCCCCTTAACAAATTAACCTTAAAAACTCTATTCCAGTTAGTAGTGACCTTTCTTCATTTTGGAATATGTCACTCTCTCATCAGAGACATCAAATCTGTTTCTTCTCATGAATAATAATGTCACAATTGAGAATTATAACTTTTGGGGAGCCTGGGTGGCACAGTCGGTTAAGCATCTGTCTCTTGATCTCAGCTCAGGTTATGATCTCTCAGTTAGGGAGTTCAAGCCCCGCCTCAGACTCTGCTCTGATGGTGCAAAGCCTGCTTGGGGTTCTGTCTCTCCTTCTTTGTGCGCCTCCCCCACTTGTGCTCTTGCTCTTTCTGTCTCTCAAAATGAATAAGTAAACATAAAAAAATTTTAAAAAGAATTAAAACTTTTTTTTAAGGTTTACTTAATTTTGAAGGAGAGACACAGAGCGTGAGCAGGGGAGGAGCAGAGAGAGAGGGAGACACAGAATCAGAAGCAGGCTCCAGACTCTGAGCTGCCAGCACAGAGCCTGATACGGAGCTGGAACCCACAAACTGTGAGGTCATGACCTGAGCTGAAGTCTGATGCTTAACCAACTAAGCCACCCAGATGCCCCAAGAATTATAACTCTTAATATTTATTTGCCCTCATGCTATACTTTCTCCCTGAGAATTTCAAGATGAAATGACTATCATGTTAGGACAAATCATTTCCCAGTGTGGCACACAACCATACTGTCCTTTTCAGATCTATTCCTCGATTTTATGATAAATAGATTGTAGGAAATGACAGGACCACTCCAAATTTGTGACAAAGTTAAGCCTGGCATGCGATCCCTGCTTCTCCAATGTTACTTCTGGGTATTTCTCCTACCAATACTCTATTTCCTACCATTTTTTAAAAAATGAAACATTGTTCTTTTTCATCATCCTGCCTTTTTCTGATATTTCCTCTCATGTTTTAAAACTAGCATTGTTTTGGGGCACCTGAGTGGCTCAGTTGGTTAAGCGCCAACTTCAGCTTGGGTCATGATCTCACAGTTCATGAGTTCAAGCCCCGGGTCAGGCTCTGTGCTGACAGCTCAGAGCCTGGATCCTGCTTCAGATTCTGTGTCTCCCTCTCTCTCTGCCTCTCCCCCAGTCGTGTTCTGTGTCTGTCTCTCAAAAATCCTAAATAAAAACATTTAAAAAAAAAGCTAGCAGTGTTTTAGATTATGAAATTAATACTATTCCTTATAAAGTTTTAAAATATGAAAAGTTATGAAGAAGAAAATCAAGTCACCCATAATCCCTCCACCAAGAGATAATCACTGTTAACATTTTTGGTGTATTTCCCTTTAGTATTTTTATGTATGACATTTCCCTCCCAAAACTACATAGCAAATAAATGAAAGGCAATTTTCCCATTCTCAATCCATATCCATTGTGGATAATACCACTTACGTTTGGTCTTGAACTTGTCCCACAGTGCCACCAGCCCTGATCTTCCAGTCCCTGCCTTGTGGTTTGTTTCTCCATCCAAACCTTGACCCCAAATTCCCCGGCTGGGGCACCACTCACACTGAACTCCAGCTTTGGGTTTTGACTATTTGACTTCATTGTTGTCTGACCCCTTGGACCTTTGGGAACATGAATTGTAAAGGCAAAAACTTCATGGAACTCTGCACCCAACATAACAAAAATCAAGCAAGACTTCATGAAGAATCTACATTCTTCATCGTTTTTGATGCTTTGGAAATTAATCTAGGGTTTTACTCTGCCTTTTTTAAAGGCAGGCATTTTCAAAGACATAAGATGCTGGAGAATAGGCACCAGGCCATTTATAACTCTAGCACATGGCCCATAGTAAGTGCTCAATAAATGTCTGATGAGTGCTTAAGTGACATCTATTGAATTCTTACTTCCTGTCTGGGGGAATATAATTAAAGCTGGAAGTTAATAGCAACAGTAATGAATGTGGTCAGTGGCTCTTCATCCCTTACCAGCCAGAATCACTGGTCTTTAATCATTTAAACATGTCTGTTCCCCTAGGCTGGGTCTCCCCTTCCTGATGACTGGCCTCCTCCTGCTGCCTTTGTGCCTGCTGCTTCCACTGTACCTCCCCTGATGGACCGAGATGTGGCTCCCCAACCAAGGACAGCACTGGCCTCCCCCTCACTGACCAGCAGCCCCTCTTCTCACCTCCCACCACTGCACCTGTTGTGGTAGACCCCCTTCTTGCCAAGCTGTATGACCATTTTTCATCCTTGTCTTAGCTAACCTCTCCAAGGTGGTTGACACACTTGCCCTCTGCCCCTCTTGAAACTCCCTCGTTGGCAGGCACAATTCCTTCCTCTGAGCTCTCCTGATCCTCCTGGCTGCCCCCTTCCAGCCTCTTGGGCAGAGTCCTCCACTGCCTGAGCCATAAATGTTGGAATCCCCCCACACTTGCCTCCTTGGTTCTCTTCTCTTCTTACCCCACAGACCCGTCTCTCTGATCTCCCCCATCCCATGACTTCTGCACCATCCATGGGTCCTGCACGCCCCATGGGGTGGAATATCACAGGAGTGTCCCTCCAGATCCACATGTCCCAGTGGAACTTACATCTTCCATTTTAATCCTGCCCTTCTCTTACTGTTTCATGACACCCAAGCCTGAAACTTTGGGAGTCCCCATGTTCTTCCACAGGCACCCCTCTAATGGTTCACCAAGTCCTGCCCATTCTACCTCTTTTCTATTTGTCCAGTTATCCTCCAGACTGGGATCTTTCCAAGATGTCCATCTGAACTTCCCTGCCCGCAGCAACACCCATTCCTCTTATACAGCCTCCTTCATGTGGTTGGCAGGCCCTTTGGAATCGGGTCCGTGCTTACCTCACTAGCTTCATCCCTTAATAGTTCCTGGAGTCTAGTCATACCCAACCTTCTAATTCATTCAAAAAGCCCTGCTGTCTCTTGTCTCCAGGTGGTTGCACCCACTTTTAATCTACCTGGAGTCCTTTCTACCCCTTCCTTCACCTGGCCAGCCCCTGCCCCTCCTTTGGGTCTTAGCTTAGACATCATTTTTGGAGGAGTTTTTCAGGAAGCCCCACATCCCTTAGAACATGCTCCTGATACACATGCTGCAAAAATACTACGTACCGTCTGAGCACTTACACGCTAACTGTGATTGCCTTCATACCTGCCTGGGTGGCCAAGTGAATGTTCCGTTTGCGGAGAGGCAGACGCCAAGTTTATCCTCTTCCCTGCATGCAACACAGTACAATGCCAGCACATAGTAGATGCTCAGCAAAAACACTGGGTGAATGTCAAATTAGTGAATGAGCGAAGGAATGAAAGAATGTTCTTCTCTCTTTTGTCAATGTTCTTTTCATCTCTTGCCAGGATGAAGCAGAGATTCCTAACAGACGTCCCCACACTCTTGTCCAATTTATTTTCCACATTTGGGTACCAATGATCATTCTAAAAAGAAAACCTACGGGCGCCTTGGGTGGTTCAGTCAGTTAAGCGGCCGACTTCAGCTCAGGTCATGATCTCACTGTTTGTGGGTTCAAGCCCCGCGTCAGGCTCTGTGCTGCCAGCCCAGAGCCTGGAGCCTGCTTCAGATTCTGTGTCTCCCTCTCTCTGCTCCTCTCCTGCTCACACTCTGTCTCAAAAATAAATAAACATTAAAAAAAAATTAAAAAGAAAAAAGAAAAAGCAAACCTAATCATGTCATGCCCTGGTTTAAAATCAATGGCTATGCATTTCTCACAAGATAAAGTGCAGACTTAAGCATAGTTTTAAGGCCTTTTAGGATTTTGCTCCTACTTACCTCCTCACTACAGCCCCTCTCCTGATGAAACACTAATTTCCAGTGCCTCTGACCCACTCTTGGCTCTTCCTGAAGGCCAGGCTCTGTGGGCTCGGGGCAGGGGTGGGGGGGTGTGCTTTGCATATGCAGCTCCTCCCTTTCCCCTTTGCCCCGCCCACCCCCACTTCAGCCTCAGGACGCCCCTTAGGAACCACCTGTTAGGAATCTGAGCCCTCAGTTCCCTGGCAAGTAGAATGAGGTATCTTAATGTGGTTCTTCATCTTAATCTGTAGGTTCTTCCCTTGTCTTCAATCAGCCTTCATCAGCCTGTAGGTGTCCCGCCAGGCAATTCCACACGATTGGATTAGTGAGAGGGAAGAGGAAAGCCTCAGCTCAGTGAGGAAAGTAACAGGTGAACAGTGAGGTCATTAACACAGAGCTATTTTCAAAAGTTTCAAAGATAATCGTGACCCCCGATGACAATCCTGTGCTAATATCTCAGCAGTCACATCACCTCCTCTGTGGTGGGAGGGGACAGACGTGCAAAGGGAACAAGGATGGGGGAGGGGACAAATACGAGAGGGGCCTTGCAAGAATCCAGATGAGACTGACCACAAACTGAGGCAAATAATTAACTTCACTTTCTGCACCTGCACTTCATTCCCACCTTTAAAGTATCACCAAGATAGCCTGCAGATTTTACTATATTCTGCTTTTATCCAGTTATTTAAATTTGGGGTACAAATTGTTTTTTGATAAACAGAATCACATTTTTAAATATTGCTGCTTAAAAATATTGCTGCTTGTTGCACACCCATTAAGGTGACCCATTAAAAAAAGAGAGGAAAGAAAAGAACATGTTGGTGAGGATATGGAGGAACTGGAACTAAAACAATAGTGGTTTCCCAAAAATGAGACATAGAATTACCTGATGATACGGCAATCCCACTGCTGGGTATTTACCCAAAAAGAATTGAAAGCAGGGACTCAAAGAGATATTTGTGTACCCCTGTTCATGAGAGCACTATTCTCAATGCCCAAAAGGGTGGAAAGAACCCACGTGCCCATCCACGGATGAATGGATAAAGGAAATGTGGTGCATACATACATTGGAATACAATATTATTTAGCCTTTAAAAAGAAAGGAAATTCTAGGGGCGCCTGGGTGGCTCAGTCAGTTAAGGGTCCAACTTCAGCTCAGGTCATGATCTCATGGCTCATGACTTTGAGCCCCATGTCAGGCTCTGTGCTGACAGCTCAGAGCTTGGAGCCTGCTTCAGATTTTGTGTGTCTCTCTCTGCCCCTCTCCTGCTTGCACTCTTTTTCTCTCTCTCAAAATTAAATAAACGTTAAAAAAATGTTTTATAAAGAAAGGAAATTCTGACACATGCTACAACACGGATGAACCTTGAGGTCATTATGCTAAGTGAAATAAGCCAGTCACAAAAGGACGAATACTATGTGATGCCAATTTTAGGAGGTACCTAAAGTAGTCAAATTCATAGAGACAGAAAGTAGAAGGGTGGTTGCTGGGGGGTGGGGTTATTTTTCATGGGTGTAGAGTTTCCATTTTGTAGGATAAATGTCTGGAGATGGATGGTGGTGACGGTTTTACAACAATGTCAATGTGTTTAATGCCACTGAACTGCACACTTAAAAGTGGTTAAGATGGTAAGTATTATGTTACCTGTATTTCCCACAATGAAAGAAAAGGCGGGAGCCCATGAATGAGTCCGTTTGTAAAGCCAAAGTCTCCTGTATTAGGTGAGGAGTCACACTTCTTCCTCCTAACTAATATGCTTTGGAAGTTCAGGTTTATGTATAAACCTAAAGCCGGTCACACCTAAGATCTGTTTTGCTCTGCAATCTGCCCATTTTCAATCACTTCTCCAAGGAGATTCTGTGAGAGTCACTCATATACAAATATTTATTTAATACTTGTGCCTAACAAATTACTTAGAGTCATGGTCATTCACACACCTCCATCACTATGTGTTGTATGACGAGCAACCTGTTGGTTACTAATGTCATTCTGTAATTGTCCCCACCGCAGGGAGACCATCACAGAAGTGAAGTGAGAAACTCACACTCCTCTCAGCCTTGTTGGTAGGAGTGCTGGGTTGGGTGAATAATGGATCTACCAGCCACAAACGAGGATTCCTCTGACTCACTGGTACAAGAAGCTGCTTTATCTCCCTGGCCCCCCCCACCTGTCCCCCCCCCCCCCCCAGTCTTTTCCTCTGGAGAAGTCAGGGACTGAGATAAAAGTGAGCACACTGCACTCCAAGTGTAAGGAGGCTGCTGAATCAGGAGTTCACCCAGCCCTCACAACATGGCCCCAACAACGCCTTGGCCATGCCTTTCATCCAAGGACCTCAAAGTCCTTAAAAGCATTAACTTGTGAATCCTTGTGCAGGTCCTGGGAAATGATCTGGGCTATTTCAAAGTCAGAAAAACTAACGCACAGTGGAGGTCATGGTCATACTGAGTATCACACAAGATGATGGTCCAATAAGAACTGAGGACTTCCATGTTATCTTTAACCAGCATCCCCTCTCCTGCCTTGTTTTAGAAATCAATTCATATTTTCAGTGGGCGGGGGAAAAAGGAATAACAATTTTGTACAAAACATAATCCTCCAATAACCCAGTAATTCAGGACATCTCAGAGAATCTATGTTTTTCATTGCTTTTAGAAAAGCTGTTCTTCCTGAACTTTCCTGGGAGTGTCTCTCCTTTTGGAAAACCTTATTTCTTATGATGCCAGAAATCTCTTGGAAAGCAGTTACCTCAGGCTATAAGACAGAGAATTTCCCAGACTTAGTGTACAGAAAAATCACCTGGAGATCTATCCGATCCAATAGTCTGGATGGGGCTGAGCTCAGTTTCTTGGTCCAAGGACCACATTTTGGGTAGCAAGGAGCTAGACAGAGAAAGCCCCTTGCAGACAATGAATGCCCTTCCTGAAAAATAACATGTGAATCCTATGCATTCCTACCCCTAGCACCAGATTTCTGGGAGCTTAATTTTTCTGAGTCTTTAATTATTCTGAGTTTAATTATTATGACTCTTTAGAGTCTCATTTGCAAACCATGCTAATGTTAGCACCTTGCAGCACTGGATGGAGATGAGAAAGTTGTGGTTTTTAAAGCTTATACAAACTAGAGAGACAGCATTCTCTCTGATCAGACTTAACATGGTTTATGGACATGATCCTTTAAAAGAGCAGTACCAAGTATAATTGTTTGCTAAGCTGCATTCCAAAGCAATAGATTGAAAAAAAAAAAAAAAGAGTAGCATTCATAAGAGGTCACTTGGGGGTGGAAAGAAAATTTATTTTCCTCTTTTTTTTGATGTTTATTTTGAAAGAGATGTATGTGTGCTGGAGCAGGGGAAAGGGACAGAGGGAGACAGAGAGAGAGAGAGAGAGAGAGAGAGAGAGAGAGGGAATCCCAAGCAGGCTCCACACTCAGCAACACCCCCCCTCGCGCCCAAGGAGGAGGCTGGATCCCACCACCCTGAGATCATGACCTGAGCAGATATCAAGAGTCCCAGACTCAACTGACTGAGCCATCCAGGCGCCCCAGAAAAATTACTTTCAAACTAACTACCCGGTGCACCTTAGGTACATAGTCCAGGCACATACAACATTTTGCTGCACATATCTATCAGTGTTTGACATGACCTTTCACCTCTGCCCTGTTATTCATGGTCCCCACCGTTGTCATAGTAACACTGATAACCCTTCCTGGCTTCTCAACTCCTATGGAATGCCAGAGTCCTCCAAGCAGTCTCATTTCTTAAGGTTTCCCGTCTGTCATCCTGTAAACTAAGAGGCAGGTGACGCCGCAGGGCACAATTTCTGAATGATAAGGCATATTGCAAAGTCCCGGTTCTTCTTGGACTGCACACTTCCACCCACAGCCAGCCCAGCACAGGCCACAATCACAGCCGGGGGAGGCTGGCCTGCACTCCTGCGGACCAGGCATCCAGGACAGGGACAGAGCGTGCGTGCACCTGGCAACATCTACTGCCCGTCAGCACCTCCCCAGGTGCTTCTGAGCAGGGAGGATGGCAGAGAGGGCACTTAGGAGGAGGGGGCTGGCTGGGGCAGGGAGGGAGCAGCCCCTCCAACTCTGGCTTCTGCTGTACAGACTTTCATTCTCTTCATAAATTCCTACCGCCTGACAACAAAGAACTTCATCTTTTTCTTTCATACTGGCAAATATTGCAAATGTTCTGAAAAGTGCAGATAATACGGCAAATAAATACATACCAGCTTTATCAGATACCAACATTAAATTTTTCGCAAGAAACAAAGGTACAGGTACAGTGTTCCCTGTATACTCCTCCCTGGTCCTCTTTCTCTTCCTCTTTCCAGAGCTAACTATTATCATCACTTTGCTATTTGTCATTTGTGCGAACTTTATACTATCACTCCATATGTTACCTGATAATAAAAGTATGCTGCTATTGGGGTGCCCGGCTGGCTCAGTCGGGAGGGCATGCAACTTACAGTCTCGGGGTCCTGAGTTCAAGCCCCACACTGGGCATGGAGCCTGCTTTAAAAAAGATTATGTCATTGTTTTGCATGGCTTTATATAAATGGCATCCCACTGAATGCATCATCTTGAAAACTTGTTTTTTTTTTTCACCTGACATTACATAACCATGGTGATACACGTAGTTGATTCATTTTCAGTTTCTGTAGAGTATCCCATTGCATGGATTTAAATGTATTTATGCATCCTTCTGTTGGTGGGCATTGAAGTCACTCAAAATTTGCACTCTTGGGGCACCTGGGTGGCTCATTTGGTTGAGCGTCAGACTTCAGCTCAAGTCATAATCTCGTGGTTCATGAGTTTGAGCCCCGCATGGGGCTCTCTGCTATTAGTGCAGAGCCTGCTTCAGATCCTCTGTCTCCCTCTTTCTCTGCCCCTCCCCACCTTGTGTGCTCTCTCTCTCTCCCCAAAATACATAAGCATTAAAATAATTTGCACTCTGGGTGATGGGCATTGAGGAGGGCACCTGTTGGGATGAGCACTGGGTGTTGTATGGAAAGCAATTTGACAATAAATTTCATATTAAAAAAAAAATTTCACTCTTACAGATGAGGTTGCCATGCTTATACTTGTAAAGTCTCCTTGTGCATATATCCCAGATTCTCGACCCAGGAGTGGAATCCTTGGGACACAGAGTAGGTGTATCTTTAACTTTGCTCAAAGGCAGCCAATGTGCTCTTCCAAGGTGTCCCAGCTTACCCGTCCAGTAGTAGTGGGGCAAGCTCCTATCTCTTCACATCTTTGTCAATACACAGAAGAGTTCAACTTTTTACTTTCTGGTAGTCTGGTAGGAAGGAAGTGCTAACCCCATCCTTTTTTAAAAACAGCCTTCTTGAGATACAATCTGTGTACCAGACAATTCCCCATTTAAAGTGTATAAGTCAATGGCTTTTAGAAGTATAGTCACAGAGTTGCACATCCATCACCACAATCAATTGTGGAATATTTCCGTTACCCCAGAAGGAACTTCGGCCCCTCTTAGCCATCACCCCTGTTCCTAGCCCCTCCCCCTCTCTCCACCCCCACCCCAAACAACTGCTGATCTCCTTCTGTCCCTCCAAATTTGCTTGTCCATTCTGGACATTTCCTATAAGCTGAATCCTGCTTCTGTTCTTTTATAACCTGACAACATAACACTTTGTGTTGTGTCTTTAATTTTGAAATATTTAAATATGTGGTTGGTGCCCATTTTAATTTGAATTCCCCTAATTATCAGTAAGTCTCATTAGGTTTTCATATGTTTACTGGCCAATTGGAATTCTTCCTCTGGAAACTGCCAGTTTACATTCTTTTATCCATTTCTTAATAGGATTGCTTGTCTTTTCCTTCTTTGGTTGTAGGAGTTAGTTAAGAATTCTGTATATGAATCCCTTTTTGGCTCCATATGGTATGGATATTGCTGGAAGGCAATCCTCCCTGGATTTCTCAGTGTTCCTGGACTGTCCAGACCTTTCTGAGAAACAGATATTGACATGCTACCAAGACAGAGAATGCCCCCTTTCTCCCCAGACCCATTTTCTCCTCATTTTCTAAAGGTGATAAACCCAGAGCTGGTTGTTTACATTCCAAATGGTTGTAAAACCCCAGAAACCTTCCTCTCCTCTCCCAGAGTGGATTTGTTTACACTGGAGAACAAAGGGCTCCCCCTTCCACAACCAGGGCGATGTGCCAGCAGGATCCACTCATGCTCTGAGACCCGTAATTGTAGAGTTCTTCTCTGTGTTACAAGCCCCTGTACATGCAGGCTGCATCCAGGCCTCATCGCATTGCCTGTTGGGAGCTGGCTCAAAGACCAATATGGGAGCAAATAATCAGTCCATTCTCTGATCCAGAAACTCCACCTTTCTAGTCAGTATAAATAAATGTCTATAGATATAAAAACTTAACAGATATTTTCTCCTAGTCTTTTCCCTTTGTGTATGCTGTCTTTTTTTTTTCACTGTGGTAAAATATACATACATAAAATTGATCATTTTAGCCATTTTTTAGTATACAATTCAATGACATTAATATAGTCACAATGTTATGCAACCATCAACATTATCCATTTCCAGAAATTTTTCATCTTCCAAAACTGAAACTCTATATACATGAAACACTAACTTCCCATCCCTCTCCCCCCCAGTCCCAGTCCCTTTGCCTACTCTAGGAACCTCATGTAAGTGGAATCAGAGAGTATTTGTCTCTTTGTGACAGGCCTAGTGCACTGAGCATCACGTCTTCAAGGTTCATCCATGTTGTAGCCTGTGTCAGAATTTTCTTCCTGTGTTTTAATTGTAAAATACATATAACATAAAATTTAGCACCTTAGCCATTTTTAAATGCATGATTGACCAGAACTAAGTAGATTTGCACTGCTGTGCAACTGACACCAGCATCCGTTCCCAGAACTCTCTTCATCTTGCAAATATGAAACTCTGTTCCCATTGTTTAATGGTACTTAATCCCCACTCCCTCTGTCCTCCAGCTCATTCCTTTTTTAAAAAATATCTTTTTTTCTTAAGAGAGAGAGAGAGACAGTGCATAAGCAGGGGAGGAGCAGAAAGACAGAGAATCCCAAGCAGGCTCCTCACTGTCAGCACAGAGTCCATCACGGGGCTTGGTCCCACAAACTGGAAGATCATGACCTGAGCTGAAATCAAGAGTCAGACACTTAACTGACTGAACCACCAGGCACTTCTGGTCCGTGTTTTTTTATATTTCATGAAACACCATTTTAAAAGCATACCATGCTTAAAAAAATACGTGTGTGTGTGTGTGTGTGTGTGTGTGTGTGTGTGTGTGTGTGTACTATGCTTGCTATAATGGCCTGCCTGGTTCTGGCTCCCATTGCTCTGTAATTATAATGCTGAGGCTCTTTATCTCCAACTCAGGCTCTAGGCCAAACCTGCCCAAATCAGGGCAGAGAGCTTGTTGGCTGGTTCTACTCAAACCTTCTGCCCTGGGCCCTCCTGTCATCACTTCTCAGGCCCATCCCCAGTCTCAGGACTCTGCCCTCTTTTCGGACTCCTCTTGGCTGAGCCCTGTGTACTCTTTCCGGTACTTCTAATGAATGGAGTCTTGTGTCTGAACTCAGTTTCAGGGTCCAGGTCCTTGCTGTGTCCTCTGCCTGGACTGCCAGTACCTCCTCAGATCAGCTGATTGCCTGAATCCTGCTCACCTGCCACGACTTTCTCCAGCTGCTTGCTCTAGAGATCTTTCGTAAGCCCCTCCTCAGTTCAATGAGGTTTTAGACGACCATGGTTGGGGTCACTGCCTCCTCCCCAACACTGTTTAGACTACATCCAGAGGTGCCTACATTCCTCATGTAAACAAACTGATCATCACTCGTTCTACTTTTTTTTTTTTTAAGTAGTCTTCCTGCCCAGTGTGGAGTCCAATGTGGGGCTTGAACTCCCTATCTTGAGATCAAGACCTGAGCTGAGATCAAGAGTCGAATGCTTAACCAACTGAACCCCCCAGGTGCCCCATATTCTACCTTTTTTAACATCACCTACTACGTGCCAAACACTGCATGGATACAGACAGACAAGGCCCATATCCTCATGGTGCTTACAGAGAGAAGACCATAAATGGAGAAGAGACAATAAATAAACATGTGAACAAATGAAACAAGTGTAACATATACTAGGATTCTAAAGGTTATGAATAGGGTGTTATGCTAGAGAGTTAGGTGGCCATGAGGATGCTGCTTCGGTGGTTCGGGAAGGCCTCTTGGAGGAGGAGATAAGGGATCTCAGACATAAAGCAGGTGAAAGAGCCAGAGAAGGAGCGTGTGGACAGAGGCCCACTGTATCCACAGGTTTCAGAGACCATCAAAGGATCAACATGCTGCTGCCTGGGACTGCGCCCTGGCTGAGGAGCCCTCCCTCTCCAGCTGGGCCCCTCAGCTCAGCGACCAGCTCCGTTACCTCCAGGGTACTGACTGTGTGGTCACCTTGGACCTCTGGGAATCTCCCCACTGTGTGCCTTGGCCGATGTGCTATGGTCGTTCCCACTGCCAAGAAATTCATTCAATAAGATTTTTGACAAGCATTTATCAAGGAGCTAAAAGGGGGCCAGCCCTGCAGATGCAAAAGGGAATAATCAAAATAAATGAAGGCAGGGTCTTGAAGCAGTATTTGTATACCTCCACGTTCATAGCAACACCAATCACAAAAGCAAAATGGCAGAAGTAAACTAAATGTCCATCAGTGGACGAGTGGATAAACAAAATGTGCTATACACATACAAGGGCATGAAATATGATTCAGCCTTAGACAGAAGGAAATTCTGATACAGGCTACAACCTGGATGAGTCTTGGAGGACACAGTGTTAGCCAGTCACAAAAAGACAAATACTGTATGATTCCAGGTGTCTCTAGAGTCAACAAGTGTACAGAGACAGAAAGCTGAAGGGTGGGTGCCGGGGAGGCAGGAATGGGGAGTTAGTGTTTAATGGGGACAGAATTTCAATTTTGCAAAATGAAAAATGCTCCGGGGACGGACGGTGGTGATGGTTGCACAACAGTGTGAATGTACTTACTGCCAATGAACTGTGAGAACCTCATAAACTCTCCACAGGAAAGAATCCATTCAAACACCAGCACTAAGACACTTGACCAAACCATGACATGGCTTCTAACAGCCAAGGCCCTCAACTCTGGGCCAACCTAGCCCCCACCTTGAGCTCTCTGTCTGGAAAAACTCAACCTTGCCAAGCCAAGAGAATTCACCCTTTGTGTCTGCTAACACCTAATTAATAACTCCCTTTCTTAGAGTATGTACTAAAAAAAGGAGATTCAAATTGTAAGTCTATCCTCCTTTGAGATGTATGTTTCTGCTACAGCCCAGAAGTCTCTTTCTCCAGTCATTCCTTTTAAAAGTAATCATCAAAAAGGATAAGGCCTTGGGGCGCCTGGGTGGCTCAGTGGGTTAAGCATCAGGTACTGATCAGCTCAGGTACTGATCTCACGGTTCGGTTCATGAATTCAAGCCCGGAATCTGGCTCTCTACTGTCAGTGCGGAGTCCACTTCGGATCCTCTGTCCCCCTCTCTGCCCCTCCCCTACTTGTGCTCTCTCTTGCAAAAATAAATAAACATTAAAAAAAAAAAAAAAAAAAAAGGATACGGCCTCTGGTTCCCAGTCTCTAGAGGAGAGTAGAAAGATGCCTAACTTTGATACATGCAGTTAGAGGGCACAGCTGGCCTAACTGTAAGTTAGACCAACCCTCTTTTTTTTTTTTATTTTGTTTAATGTTTATTGATCTATTTTATTTATTTTTTGAGAGAGAACGAGAGACAGAGCACAAGTGGGGGGGGGGGGGCAGAGAGAGGGAGACACAGAATCTGAAGCAGGCTCCGCGTTCTGAGCTGTCAGCACAGTGTCTGACACGGGGCTCAAACTCACGGACTGGGAGGCCATGACCTGAGCCGAAGTTGGACGCTTAACCCACTGAGTCACCCAGGTGTCCCTAAACCAACCTTCTTAACAGCTTTTTGTAATGTTTCATTTCCCTGTCCCTGCTTGAGCCCTGCTGGCTTCTCTTCCCCACCCCCTCACTCTCCCTTATTTTTATTTTAATTCCAGTATAGTTAACATACAGTGTTCTACTAGTTGTATAATCAGGAGTACAATATAGTGGTCCAATGATTCCATATATTATTCAGTGCTTATCTAGGTAAGTGTACTCTTGACTCTCCCTTTATTTTTTTTTAAATGTTTATTTTTGAGAGTATGAGAGGGGTGAGAGGAAAGAGAGAGACAGAGATAGAGACAATCCCAAGCAGGCTCTGCGCTGTCAGCATAGAGCCGAAGGCCTACCACCCTCAATTGCGGACCCCCAACAAGAAGAGAAGGCAGCAGGAGGAAGAGAAGTTTCCTCCTCCTCCAGCAACAGCCCAGCTCATGGGATGTGGGCATACTCAGCCAATGAGAAGCCACTACACTTGGAACTCCTGGTTTACTCCTATGGGCCTTTAGTTTATAACAACTTCCAACTCCCCCACTCCAATAAAAGAGGGGTCCTCTCCGTTGTTGAAGGACTTGCTTATGGTTTTGCCATAGCTTGTTCTTATCAATTTTAATTTTCTTTGAATTAATTTTTCTTTTCAATTAATTTTAATTTCCAAATAAACTCGTTTTTCCTGGTAAAAAACTTACTATTTCATTTTGTTACTTTTTTGAAGTTTATTTATTTATTTTGAGAGATAGAAAGTGCAAGTTGTGGAGGGGCAGAAAGAGAGAAAGAATCCTAAGCAGGCTCCATGCAGTGAGCACAGAGCCCGATGTAGGGCTTGAACTCACAAACCTTGAGATCATGACCTGAGCAGAAACTGGACACCTAATCCAGTGAGCCACCAGGCAACCCTACTGTTTCATTTTGAAGGATAACAGAAGAAAGTCTGAGAACTAACACCATTGCCCAGGTGAGTTGGTAGTGGAAGGAAGAACAGTGAGAACCACCATGGCCAAACCCTAACAAGTAGCTGATGTGAGAGATCCAGAAGGAAGGTGGAGCCAAAAGAAATGCCCAGGTTGAGGGCAGGGCAGTGACAGTTCCAACAGGGAGATGAAATCCAAGAAAAGGAATATATCTCAGGGGAGCTGAGCAGTTCAAATTTAAACTGGTTGAGTTAGAGAAGCCAATGGGAAACGCATTAATTTATAATATAAGGCTAGTTAAATAAATTTGTTAAATAAGTTAAATATGATTTATTTCTTTATATTTTTTAAATGTTTATTTATTTTTGAGAGAGAGAGAGAGATCGCACACTAGCAGGGGAGGGGCAAAGAAAGAAGAAGACAGAGAATCTAAAGCAGTGCTATCAGCACAAAGCCCGACTCAGGGCTTGAACCCATGAACTATGAGATCATGACCCAAGCTGAAGTTGGACACAACCAACTGAGCTACCCAGGCACCCCTGTTTGTTTATTTTCTTAAGTTTATTTAAAGAGAGAGAGAATGAGCAGGAGAAGGGCAGAGAGAGGGAGAAAGAGAATCCCTATCAGGCTCCACACATTGTCAGCTCAGAGCCCAACTTGGGGCTCAAACTCACGAACCGTGAGATCATGACCTGAGCTGAAATCAAGAACCAGACGCTTAACAGACTGAGCCACCCAGGTGCCCGCTTCTTTATTTCTTAAACTGGAAGGGAGAAGTCCATGGTAGACTCAATAGGGTTAATGATTTGATAACTCCTGCCCCACCCCACTCCCTCTACTGAAACCAGATCCTTTGTAAATTGGGTTCATACTGTAGATTGAGACACCCCTCTCCAAAAGATAGAAACTACACAATAGAGGCCTAGCTATCTCAGTCAGTAGAGCATGCAACTTTTGATCTTGGGTTGTGAGTTCAAACCCTACACTAGGTGTAGAGATATCTTAAAAAGAAAAAAATCTGTAAAAAAAAAATTAAAGGGGCACCGGGGTTGCTCAGTCAGTTAAGCTCCCAACTCTTGATTTCGGCTCAGGTCATGATCTCACAGTGGTGAGATGGAGCCTCGTGTCACACTGTGAGCTAGGTGTGGAGCCTGCTCAAGATTCTGTCCTTCCTCTTCCCTCTGCTCTTCCCCCACTTTGTGTGTGTGTGTGTGTGTGTGTGTGTGTGTGCACAAGCATGCATGCTTTCTCTCTCTCTCTCAAAAAATAAAAATATATATAAAAATATTAAAAAAGAAGGGCATTTGGGTGGTTCAGTCAGTTAAGTATCCAACTTCAGCTCAGGTCATGATCTCACAGTTCATGGGTCCAGGCCCCATGTTGGGCTCTTTGCTGACAGCTCGAAGCCTGGAGCCTGCTTCTGATTCTGTCTCCTTCTCATTCTCTCTCTCTCTCTCTTCTCCTCTCCCGCTTGTGCATGCTCTCTCTCTCTCTCTCTCTCTCAAAAGTAAATAAATAAACTTTTTTTTTTTAAGGCAGATTCTGCTTGTGCAGGTGGGTGGGGCTTGAAGTTCTGCCCTCTAACAAGCTCCCTCCCTGGTGATGTGGATGCTGCTGGTCTAGGAAGCATTCTTGAGTAGCAAGAGGCTGGAACACAGTGCTGCGATGTTGAGAAGGCAGGAGGGGAAGAGAAAGGAAAGAGAAGGAAAACTACCTTCTCAGCCTCAGAAATCACCTGCGTAACCTCCATCCTGCAATGCATCTGAGTTTGAGAATGCCTCCAAGGGCACGTGGACAAGTGATGGGAAGAAGTCTCAGGACAGACAGATCTGGTTTGGGATCCCAGGCTCTGAAACCTATTAGCTATGTAACCTGTGGCAAATTACTTCTGTCTCTAAAATGCCTCAATCTGTAAGTGATGCAGTAATGGCTACTTCCCAGGATGGGAAGTGTACAAGGAAATAAGCGTCAAGCCCAGCTCCTGGCATGCGTTAGGGATTCTGCCAGAGCTAAACGTGTTTTTCTTTTGAAATCTAAGAGAAGCCTATTGTACGTAACCCTCATGGACTTGTTAATAGACTATGAACAAGGACAGGGAGATGGGGGACAGGGGACAGATTAGATGTTGGCTAAGCTGGTGAGCTCTGGAGCCAGGCTGTCTGGGTTCAAATTCAGAGCTCTGTCGTTTATTCACTGTGTAAAGTGCTCAGGCTTCAGAGCTAAGTGGAGATGGTAAGAATGCACATCCCTCACAGACTTCTAATGAGCATGAAATGTGTAATGCCCTTCCACTTAGAAAACCCTCAATACAAGATAGCAGTGGTTAAATTGTGTCAAATTAGCAAAAGTGATCTTTCATAAGGAAGTAGTCAAAGACGGACTTTGTGTCCCTTGGCCGAACACCATCTGCAAGGTTGAAGACTCCACTCAGCTGCCCTTTCCCTCTGTGCTTTCCAGGCAAGCTCCCTGCCCGACACGCCTTTCTTCCTCTACCTCTTCCTTTACCATTCATTTTCTATTCCCCTTCTGTTTGCCAACAAGCATAGTCATGGTTGCCAAATTAATTCATCCTGGGAAAAATTTAAAAGCTGGCACGCCCGAGCTTTCTTAGAATAGTCATTTTTCCATGAGCTCTTTGCCTGCAGGCCAGCAGGTTTGTTGAAACCCGCCCCGTCCTTCTCCCCTCTTCTCCCAGGAGTGTGGACCTGGGGTATTTTTCAAGCCCAGGTTTACTGACCCCCTGAGACTCTCTTAACAGAGTTTAGGATCAGGAGCAACTGGACAGTGTTTTGCTCCAGATAAGATCTGAAGGACGAGGGAAGCCACACCCACAGCATAGGCGCCTGTGTGCGTACACACACACACACACACACACACACACACACACACACACACATTCCCTCCAGAAAAACCTCTTTGTCAGGAGTTTCCTGAGGGACAAAAGATAGGAGCTCACTCTTCACTGCCATCCCTGTTTGTCCAGACCCTGGAGAGTCTCCCATCCAAATATGGAGAACAGACCTTGTTTACAAGGGTTACATCCTTAGGAGTCAAAGATCAGAGTTGCAGATCAATCCCACTCAGAGACTGAGGTCATTCTGTTATGGCCTGAATGAAACTTGTTTGTATTTTAAATTATAAAAGTCACTGTCCTATCAGTGGCTAAAATACTCTTTAATGGGAGGTAGACACATTATTTTTTTTTTTTTAACTGTATCTTTGCTTGTATATTTCCACTCCGAGAATGGCCAGCATCATGTCTTGCCTAAACTCTCGCCAGCCCCATCATCCCACAGTAACCCAGGTTCAAGTTCCTCCAGCATTTCCCTGTCAGCTCCCTGTTCCAAACCACTCCGTGTCTCCCTGTACCTGCAGCATAAAGCCCTGATCCCCAATCTGCCACGTGGACATATAAGATGTCCCACAATTGGTCCTCATCTGTCTTTCACTGTTCTCTCCCACACACCCTCCACTCCACCCAAACAGGTTGATTCACTGTTCTCCCAATAACCCAAGCACATTCCAGCCTTAGCTCAGACCAGACTTCTAACCTCTGTTGATAAAGCTCTTTGTTCCCTGATTCAACACATTTTCACAAAGTCCCCACTATGTGCCAAGAGGAGAGACTTCACAGTGACAAGGCTTGTGAGGGTGGCAGACAAGGAATCGGACCGTCCCTTGACAGTGTGAGAAGTGGTATGGGGGTGGAGAGCAGGGTTCTGGGGGAGAGCAAACCAGTATGGGGGCAGGGCAGTGCATGGGAAGGAGGGGAAGAATAGCATCAGCCATCCTTACTGAGTACTTTTTTTTTTTTAACTTTATTTTGAGAGAGAGAGAGAGAGAGAGAAAGCACAAATCAGGGTGGGGCAGAGAGAGGGAGAGAGGGAGAGAATCCCCTCCACACTGGCGGTGCCCAGACCAACAACTCAGGGCTTGAACCCACGTACGATGAGATCATGACCTGAGCCCAAGTTGGACATTCAACCAACTGAGCCACCCAAGCGTTCCCTTACTGAGTGCTTTCAATAACTGCTGGATAGCTATAGTTATCCCCATTCTGGAGAGGAGGAGGCTGAGAGCTTGAAAATGGCAGGGGTCTGGGTGCTGCTGGCCACCCTGCTGCATGTCACTGGGAGGCCCACCTCCACCGCCAGCGCCCCCATATCAGACAGACCTAAGGGACCACCCCTGGCAAACAGAAGCTCTTGCCTTCTGCATTTCACTTGGCGAGCAAGGGCACGGACCCTTGTTCTTTGCGGTGTTTTTAAACGTCGCGTGCATGTCGTATCTTGTCGTCCTAGCTGGCTGTGTCTCCGTGGGCAGGGCATGGTTTCACACACACTATTTTGCAGAGAGTAGGCAGCCCATAAATGCCTGCTGAATGAATAAGTGAATGAATGTACTCATAGCACCTGGTTATCAATCCGAATCATCTATCCTCAAAATTGCTCTACAAAAGAGAGAAAATTGTTCTTTCCTACTTCACAGGGAGTGCTGAATAGATCAGTTCACTCGTGTCCCTGATGAGACTTGAGATCTTCAGATGAAAAACACTAAATCCTGCTGGATGGAAAAAAAAGAAAAGCTTGTAAATTAAATAAAATATATTTCACTTCACAACTGGGGCCTCTATGAAGCATAACATCTCATTTAAACTCAAATTGAAACAAAGAGAGTGGAGAGCAGAGGGGAAAATTAAGTTTTCTTCTTTAATGTCCTTTCTCGTTTTTGCAGCATCTAGGAAGGTTTCTGGGCGCTGGGCTTGTGCTGCCAAAATGAGAAGAAAAGTACAAAGGGACGCTCTGCTCAGAATTGGCCTCGTCCTGAAGAGTGGGTGGCCCGCCTCCCCCAAGGCTGGGTCGCCAAAGCTCTGGAGGAGCTTCTCACTCAGCAATTATGGCTGCTGGAGCCACACCCAGGCCCCAAGCACCCTCCAGCTTTCGTCTCTGGGAGAAAACGCTGCTGAGCACTGAGGGAATCTGCAAGGAGATTAAAAATAATTGAGGGAGGTCTCCAGCTTTGTGCTCCTCGCCTTCCCCTCGGGGTGTGTGTCTTCCACTCCCAGGTGCCTCTGCTGGGTGGGAGGGGGCCTTCTGGGGAGGAACCATGTTCGGCTGACCACACCCTTCTTCAAGGCTGTCCTCCCCGTGTGGAGGACTCCTTGCCTTCATTTTCTTCTCTCTCTCTGATCCTTCTGGCCACTTTTGCTGTCTCCCCTGCCTTCTCCTACCCTGTGCTGTCTTACCTGCCTTCAAGGTTGAAAGAAAAATTGTCTTCCCTTGTCTACTCATGTAACAGAACCCTAGTTTGTCGTCCGGCTGCACAGGAAAGCCCATCGCTGAGGAAGAAGTTTATTTGAAAGGCCACCAAAGGAGGGGACAGGAGCAAGGGCCTCAAATCAGCCTCCAGAAAGGGAAAAGTTGGGGTTTTTTAAAGGCAGGTCGAAGAGGGTCTACATGAGACAGGAGCTAGTGACTCAAAATCAGATAAAGGAAGTTACCAAGTAAAGGAGGGTTAGTCTCATTTTGTTGGTCTCAAAGAAGAGGTGAGTGGTCCCAACTGGTTCCAGCCAGCTTCTTGATGAAACCTTGAGTTCCCGCAAAACAACTAAATTAATACTTGGCTATCGTGGGCATCTTCAAGCAAGAATATTATCTTACGGGAACATGGTGGCAGACGGCGTTCTGAGAAGAGGCAGAAGTGAGGAAAGAGCTCCAGCTTCCCTTATCTGCCCAGTCAACTCCTTGGTTACTGGTTTCACTCACACTCTGTCTGGGCAACTCGCTTATTCATACAGTCAAGTACCACCCCACACCCAGTAGGAACATCCATTTATACACTCGCCCTCCCAAAGTACCAACTCATTGTGCCCCCAAAGTATCTCATTCTGTCTCCCCAAACCTGGTCATCTCCTGATTTCCATCTTGATGGAAACAGTCGGGCCACTGTCTAGCCTGCTACTCCGGGACGAAGAAACCCAGGAATCACTGAGACACCCCACCCCCACTCCTTTCCCTCTAGCCACATGGCTGTTATGTACTGCCATGTCTAATCTGTTCCATCTCAACTGCCACTGCCTTGGTGCAGGTGCCACTTTCTGTCTCCAGAATGGCTACTCTGTCTCCAGTTTCTCCTTCAGTCCAACTTCCATTTGTGGCCAAGGGGATATTTCTAAAATGACAATCTGATTATGTTCTCACCCTACCTAAATCCCTTCAGTGGGATTGTGCTGCCTAAAGCAATAGTTTCTTAGAGATTTTGAAAGATCGAGATTGAGAGGACCCAAGAAAGGCTGAGTCAGGATCTCTAGGGACTCATAGGCAGTTAGCCTGGCATGGACCTGATACTGAAAATCACTTGCCTAAAGAATAAACTTCAAATTCCTTCAAAAGACCTTGGCCCCAATACTCATCCATTCTTCAGCCATCTTGATTTCATTTCCCCAAAGATACACCCATTCTCTGCCCTGCTATTCTGCTACCCAGATGCCCTCCCCAACACAAGGCTTTCTTATGCCCTGGACAAAATCAATCGCATCCTCCTTTGGGCCTCCTCTGGACCTTGTAGTCAAGAAAACCCCTACTATATTACTTGTCATGTTTTACCTATACTGCATTTTTTAAAACATGTCTCTCCCTCCAGTTAGACTACAGACTAACCCCTTGAGGAAAGTCTTAACTAGTTTTGCACCCCTCAGCTCTTAGCACAGGGCTGGAACATCACTGGTTCTCAATAAATGTGTAAGAAAGGCATGACTAAGTGAAGATAAATATAGAAGATACCTTCTTTCCACATATGGAATTTTAGAGAAATGGAATGATATGAAGAGCTACAAAAAAATTTTGCAGTTATGTAGCTTTTAAACCTTCTGAGACTCCAGAATCTTTCCATTTTTCTGCCTTGAGGTTTAAAATCTCCACATGATCAAGGGCACCTGGTTGGCTCAGTTGGTTAAACGTCTGACTCTTGGTTTTGGCTCAGGTCATGATCTCACGGTTCGTGAGTTCGAGCCTCACCCAAATCGGGCTCTGCGTTGACAACGCGGAACCTGCTTGGGATCCTCTCTCTTCCTCTCTCTCTGCCCCTTCCCTGCTTGCTTGCTATCTCTCCAAATAAATAAGAAAACTTTAAGAAATAAAATAAAATCTCCACATGATCACTACAAGTTTCTTTTTCCCAGGATCCTCAACTAAAACCACCAAGCAGTGATGCACTAAGGTGAGAGTGCCATCAGCTCAGGTGCAGACATAAGGGATGGCTTTGTCTGTGAAGATTCCAAAGACAGTAATGAACCAATCAACATTCCTTCTGCTTTTATGGTCACCATGTGCTGGCAATTCTAAGCAGTGTGAGTCTGGAGAATCCTATGCCCTTCATTTTCTTCTGGCCTCTCTGACTGCTTCTTGCCTGTCTCCTCTACCTTCTCTCTATCCTTCCAGTCCTACCCGCCAAGTAATCTTGTGGTTCTTCTTCCTTTCACCGTCATAAGTGAAGAGATATATGATGTTTAAAGCTTTCTCAATTAAAAAGAGAGAGAGAGGGGCGCCTGGGTGGCTCAGTCGGTTGAGCGTCCGACTTTGGCTCAGGTCACGATCTCGCCGTTCGTGAGTTCGAGCCCCGCATCGGGCTCTGGGCTGATGGCTCAGAGCCTGGAGCCTGCTTCCGATTCTGTGTCTCCCTCTCTCTCTGCCCCTCCCCCGTTCATGCTCTGTCTCTCTCTGTCCCAAAAATAAATAAACGTTAAAAAAAAAAAATTTTAAATAAATAAATAAATAAATAAATAAATAAATAAAGAGAGAGAGAGAGAGAGGGGCGCCTGGGTGGCTCAGTCGGTTTAAGCGGCCGACTTCGGCTCACGTCATGATCTCGCAGTCCGTGAGTTCAAGCCCCGCGTCGGGCTCTGTGCTGACAGCTCAGAGCCTGGAGCCTGTTTCAGATTCTGTGTCTCCCTCTCTCTGACCCTCCCCAGTTCATGCTCTGTCTCTCCCTGTCTCAAAAATAAATAAACGTTAAAAAAAATTTTTTTTTTAAAGAGAAAGAGAGAGAGAGCAGAAAAAGCTTTTGACTGATGATTCAGTTCATCAATGATTGCCTTCCTTGGCCTGCTTGAAAAGATTCTTAAGAGGTCATGAAGATAAAAGAACTAGGCATTCATGTAAATATAATATTTTTAATTTTCTTTTCTTAGGTGCTCACACCAATGAAATAAAAAATTTCTGGGCCATTTCTGCAGTGTTTGTATATCCTTAACTAAACAATTCTTTTAGAATTTGCGACATAGTTCTGGGTAAAGATATGTGATGAGCACACACACACACACGTGCATCTAATTTCGTTCCCCTGAAATGTTAAAACCACAGAGAACAAAACCTGCACAGGGACAGGGAGAATGAGACAGGAGACAAAATAAAATTTTGGAAGCTGGAAATGGACCTGTGGTAAATGACTTTAGCTAACTTGAAAAGCTGAACACTGAGAAAATGGGGAAAACTGAGAACAACTTGATTTAACCCCAGAATCCTTAAAACACTCAGGAAATGGCAGCACCATTTCTGAGGTATCTCAGAAACCAGGGGTAAAGGAGATGTGACTCCCATCCTAGGGAGGATGAGGTGAAAGCTGTTTATGAAGCAGTTAATTAAATCCATAGATTCCCTCCCGCATTCCACGACTGCCTCTCCCCCACCGCAGTGTGAGGTGGGAGATCTGTTCTCAGGGGAAGGCAAAGAGAGGTTCTCTGATCTGGGAGACACCAGGTACAGTTAGGGGTGAGGAGACTCTCCTGAAAGGGGAAGATGACATGAATGTTTACACACTGAGGAATAAGGCAGTTAAAGCCTCTACCTGTGCTAGGCTGGTTAACCAGGCTCTTGCCTCCCAGCAGGATGCTGGACTATCTATCCTCTGTGTGTGTGTGTGTGTGTGTGTGTGTGTGTGTGTGTGTGTGTGTGTATGTGTGTGAGCACCAAGGCCACAAAACTGGGTCAAGACAGAATTTTTTTGTAAACTGTATTGCAGAGATATGGAAGAAAGTATATTCATAAAAGAAGAATGGGATAATATGAAAAAGCTGCATTGAGAGGATTTTTAAAAAGATATTGGAAATTAAGACTTTTCAAAAATGCAAATTCAAGATAAAACTGGAAATCTCCCAGAGAAAAAAGACAAAAAGATGACAAATAAAACACAGAATTGGAGATCCAAGGCAGAAGAGAGGTGAGGGGAACCTCATGAGACAATGAAGAGAGACCCCAGAATGACAGGTGTGCACCTGCACAGGGGTAACCGGCCCAGGGAGCTTTTGTGAAGATGAAGTTGATAGGATGTTTGATGGAAAGGAACATTTTGGGAAGGGATCTGGACAATTAGCAGAGAGTTTGGGATTGAATTAGTCATAGCCACACAGAAAAGGAGGCAATTTTTTTTTTTTTTTTTTTAAGGAAGAAGGGCACCTGGGTGGCTCCGTCGGTTAATGTCCGACTTCAGCTCAGGTTGTGATCTCGCAGTTTGTGGGCTCCAGCCCCACATTAGGCTCTGTGCTGACAGTTCAGAGCCTGGGGCCTGCTTTGGATTCTGTGTCTCCCTCTCACTCTGCCCCTCCCCCACTCATGCTCTGCCTGTCTCTGTCTCAAAAATAAACATTAAAAAATTAAAAAAAAAAAAAAGAAGATAGTTGTTAATATTGGGGAGGAAGATTTTTCCTATACCTTTTTAGATTCTTTTGGTTGGTCAAAGAATTACATTGGCATGAGATTAACCAGAGAAAATCAAATGTAATTACACATATATGGTGAATCCATATAAACACTACAGATTCCAAAGACAGGCAAAATGAGGTATATGTCATCCTGAACTAAGGAGAGGGGGCAGGAGTCTGGGATGAAAGAGTAAATGATAAGCAAATGTTTGCAGGGCCACTCAGAAACACTGGAACATAAGGAGGAGTTTTAACAAACAGACTTTGCTAAGTTCCTTCCTTGTCTACTACACCTATTTTATGTTATACTGTAGATATCTATGGTGATACTTCCCTTTCTGGAGCAGGTCCTCTATCTAAATTCTTCTAGACAGGGGAAAGGTCAAGGTTTTTCCTGAGCCTTCTGTTTCTTCAAAATACTGAGGCTAAAAGAATCTGCATGCCAAGAAGACACATTTGAGGGTGGCAAATTTTGCTCCTCTACATTAATTTGGGGAAGAACTCATAGCTATAATGGTTCAGGATCTGCTCTGAACAGCAGAAGTCCCACTGGCATAAATACTGAAACTGATGTGAAATACAACTAACTGACCTGGAGACAGGGGAGAACAAAGGAAGTGTAAGTGTGTGGGCTGGGGCTAAGGGAGGATTAGACCTAATTCTCGTCTTTCATAGAAGAAAAATAACTAATGCCATAGTCTGGAAATGAAGCAATGGTAATACAATCTTGCTAATTGGAGATATAGAGGCAAATACGAAAGAACCAACTAAGAAACAACTAAAATAACATAGCTGACACCAAAGGAGGAATAATTGGGGAGGGGGGAAGCATGGGGAAAGTGGTCTAAGACTATTTTCTGTGTAACTTGGTGACTTGACTTTTCAAAATAAATAATACATACACTTGACAATAAGGAAAACAATGAAATATGGGGATCTATTTGCAAGAGCAAAAAATGTTTACTCTAAACTGAAGCAACTTATTAATATAAAGTTTAGAATTTTTTAAGTAAAGAAAGAATCCACTGGCTAACACCAAAGTGAGTCAAATTTCTCACCTTAAGCAGGTGGAATTATTCAATTTCTGTAAGCAATTCATGACACATTTTTGAAAGAATGGTAATAATGACATGAACTATCTGTAGGAAATGCAAGTTGTGCACACAGAAAGCATACTTTCTACCAGTGCTTTTTACAGAACTAAAAGACATCTTTGTAAAGGCCAATTTTCATATTTCAGTATATACATAAAATATGATAGCTTTTAGAAGGTTTCAACCTTGGGGGCACCTGGGTGGCTTAGTCACTTGAGCATTCTACTTCAGCTCAGGTCATGATCTCACGGTTTGTGAGTTTGAGCCCCACATCAGCTCGCTGCTGTCAGCACAGAGCCTGCTTTGGATCCTCTGTCCCCCTCTCTCTGCCCCTCTTCCACTTGTGCTCTCCCAAAAATAGAAAATAAATTTAATAAATAAAGAAGTTTCCAACCTTGAAAGAAAACTTCTCCCAGTCGAGGTAAAAACTGATTTCAGGCTTTCAGAGTTAGAAGGGCCAGACCATTTGAACCATGAGTCTCCCAGTCAGGATTTGGGAATCTTATGTCTTTGACCAAACTTTCTTTGAAGAACCTCAGAGCAAGCATGGTATACCAGTCATGCTCCAGAGCAGATGAAACTAAAGCTTTTCTTTTTTCCCTTTGGATACAGGTATTCTCAAGACTTACATGTTTTTTTTTTGTTTGTTTGTTTTAAATTTTTTTTTAACATTTATTTATTTTTGAGACAGGGAGAGACAGAGCATGAACAGGGGAGGGTCAGAGAGAGGGAGACACAGAATCTGAAACAGGCTCCTGGCTCTGAGCTGTCAGCACAGAGCCCGACGCGGGGCTCGAACTCACGGACCGTGAGATCGTGACCTGAGCTGAAGTCGGCCGCTTAACCGACTGAGCCACCCAGGCGCCCCAAGACTTACATGTTAAACTGGGTTTTGGATTGATGGTCTTCCCTCCTCACACCCTACATTCATTGCCTTTAGTTCAGAGATGTCCAGTCTACCCCCACCAGCCATATTGTTACCACCTGTCTTTTCTGAGCGCAGCCCGTCACTCTCTGAATGGCCTCTTCCTTTCCCGTCCCCATGCTGCTCCCCACCCCCACACCCTGCAGACACGCACCTAGCATCTGGGACTATTTCTCAGACAAGTTGCTCATGGAACAAGATTGAGAAACTCTTTAAGATGATCTCCTTCTTTCTCCCTTAAACCTGAGACTTCTTCCAGAACCGTAAGAATACAGTGCCAGTTCTGGGCTTTGTCTGCTTCCTCATATCCAGACCTGATAACTTTCTAATTCCTTAAGACTTAAAGCTCTCTCCACAAATTCGTAAGGGCTACTTGAAAGTCTCTGAACATCAGCATTCCATGTATGAGCCCAAGGGCCAAGCGCTCTTGTGTTTTCAGGGAGGTTTCATCATTTGGGAAGAAGATCTATGTTCCCTGCATGCCTATGTAAGTGATACATTCTTAAGGAATACCCAAGAGATACAGGGGAAAAAAATAACCAAAGAACTCCATTTCTTTACAATAGAAAATGTTTGAAGAAAGGATGGCCACAGCGTGGGGAAAGCGACCATGCCTGTTTCTTGAGGAGTTTGCACTTTGGAAATGAGACTAGAGATAACATGGAAGGCAGAGGGGAGAGATAGAGGTTGCTCTTAGTCCAAACACACTGGAGTCCTGGAAATGCATTCCTTCCTGGCTGTGGGAGTGAAGATGAGGGTAAGATGGCTGTCCTCTGAGTCAGCTCACAGGGGCTTGGCTGGCTTCCACTGTGTTCTAGAGTGGATTAATTGTGGACTCTGCTAAACCAAGGCAGCTCCAAGCATTCGAGGGGGGTAGGGTGAGGTAAAATCCCCTACTTGACTGCATTGACCAGCTTGGAGGTTTCTTAGCAATGCTGAGTTCAATGTGTTCCTAAAGGCAACCCAAAGCTTTTCCTTCCCCAAGTGACTAAGGTACACACTGACCAACATGTCACGTGATAAGAACACAGAAACGGTTTTATCCAGGAACTGAATACTAACTGAACAACGACATTCTCCATCCTAGAATCCTGCTGGGCTGAACTGGGTCATCTGCAAATTTTGAAGTATCCCACCAAGGCTTGCTCACCTCCTCAAGCCCGATGTAGGCACTGATTCCACAGCCACCTCTCCAGGTGGCTGCCAGCTCAGGACAGGAACACCTTCGGAGTGCAGAGAAGTACATTCCTCCCCGCATAAATGGGTGCAGAGCGGATAACACAGTGTAGGACGGCAGAAGAGCTGACAGTTGTTTTTAGCATTGCTCATCCATCAAAAACTCTCTTGAAACCTCACACTCAGTTCCTACCTTTCCTCTTCTTCCTGTCCCAAATGACTAACAATAGGAAGTGAGGCAAAACTTTTAGTGTAGGAATAAATGGGATTTTATTTTTAATGGAATATAAAATGGTTATAATCCCTGTAAACTTTTAAAGTCATCCCATCAGGAGGAAATGGTAAATTATATTACCCTCACTTTAAAATAATATGTCAAATAATTCCCAACCCTAATAGCTACCTGTCTTAGTCTGTTTGGACTGCTCTAACAGAATACCATAGACAGGGTGTGGTTTATAGGCAATAGACGTTTCTCACTGTTCTGGAGGCTGGGAAGTCCAAGATCTAGGTGCCAGCAGATTCAATGTCTGTCCATGGACCGCCATGTTCTCACATGGTGGAAGGGGGCAGGAAGCTCTCTTTTGTAAGGGGACTAATCCCACACATGAGGGCTCTGTGACCTAATCACCTCCCAAAGCCTCCACCTTGTAATATCATCACAATGGGAGTTTGATATTGACATATGAATTTGGGGGGGACACAAACGTTCAGTCTATGGAACGTTCTTAGAAGAGTCTTACAAGGATTGATTAATTAACTGAGATACTATTAGTTTCTTCCTCTCAGTAGTCCAAAAGAACAGAAACATTTCCTTCAGCAAACCACTGGCATAGCTTTCTATGAAGACTGAATAAGAAGGGACCACTATCCTAACATGGTACTGATATTTGGGATAATCATTTTGTGATAATCTTTTATTGTTTTGCCATAGTGAAAAAAATAATATATTAGAGTTGTTCATGATTTTAGACTTCATACCACTGTACTGTCTGTGTGATAATCCATCTGTGTGTATTCTTGTACCTCTTTCTTCATTTTTTTTTCTTTTTTTTAAGTTTATTTATTTTGAGAGAGAGCACAGAGAAAGGCAGAGAAAGAGGGAAAGAGAGAGAATCCCAAGCCGGCTCTGTGCTGTCAGTGCAGGCCTGACACGGGGCTTGATCTCACAAACCATGAGATCATGACCTGAGCCAAAACCAAGACTTAGACGCCTAACCAACAGAGCCACCCAGGAACCCCATCTCTTCGTTCACTTTCATGAGCGTCATATTGCATCATATGTGTAAGCCACTTTCCCCATCTATTGCAGGAAGACACGAAGCTGCTTCTAGTTTAGGGTCATTACAAGCAATGGGTCAGGAACATTCTTATATATGGCTCCAGGAGCACAAGTTTCTCTAGGGCAATGCTCTTTGGTAGAACTTTCTGCAATGATGGAAATGTTCTACATCTGCGTTGGCCAATTCAGTGGCCACCAGCCACATGTGGCTATTGGACACTGAAGTATGACCAGTGCCACTGAAGAACTTAATTTTTATTTATTTCATTTTACTTAATTTAAACTTAAATAGTCACCTGCAGCCTAGAGGCAACTATTGGACGGCACAAGTCTAAGAGATATACACAGTAGTGGCATTTCATAGTGGTTCAGACCCTTAGCATGTCTGCACATCATTTCCAGAGCTTCCTTGTGGGGAAATAGGTTCAAGAATTCCTTATACTTTTATAAAAAGTTTAGACATTAAGTAGGAAAAAAAGCTTAGGGCGGAAAGCCGCCACCACAGGGCAAAAGCGCCCAAGGTTAGCTAGCGAGCCATTATAATGGGATCACAAGTAACTTGTTATATCACCTGCAGGAAATTACTTTCCATCTGGCACCAATATACTATTGTCCTTTGATCACAAACTCCACCTGCCCCCCCCCTCCCCCCCCCCCCCAGACCCTTTGCTTCTTACACACAAGTTAATGATTACTATCTGATTGTTTTCTTCACGTTCACCACATGTGTAAGATACTGAGCGCTCAATAAATACAGAGACGAAACCCCCTGTTCGGGCCTCTTGGTCTCCTCCCGGACATTAGTCTCCCTTGTATTCAATTCTGCATCTGCTCTCTTGGACAAGAGAGAACTCCAGACTCATAGTCTGCAACACTTCCTAACTGGTTTCCATGCCATGACCTCTCTGCTTCCCAATCTATTCTGTGCCACGCTGCACTGAAACACCACTTCCGTTAGCTGGTTGCTCCAGCACTGTCACGGTCTGCCTGTGGGATGGGTGCAGGGTATACAACCCTCTGGTACTCAGGTCCATTGTTTCTGGAGTTCCTGAGACTTCAGTGAGGTGATGCATATGATGTCTTTGAGCAGCATACACAGTAAGTGCTCACTAAGTGGTCGCCAACATTACTCTAATGGTTTTAACTGATTAAGTCAACATTTCTCCACTCAGAGAAGGCCTCTTCCAACATGGTTCCATCTTACTTCATGTGACCTCACTAGGCACACACTGTTGACTGCCTACCCAATGCCATTTCCTCTTTCCCCTTGAGAAAACCCCAAGTGCATCCCAGTAATACATCTTCCTCTGGGTGGTGGCCGTGTGCTTCAGGGGAAGTGGCCCATCCCTAATCCCAAGGGGAGAACCACAATTAGTCCTAGCCATCCTGGACCAGTCATTTGCAGTGCAATGCAATTTGCATGAAAATCTGCAAGGAGACCTCTGATAGATGTATTCTTAGCTGATAAAAAGAATAACGGGGAGGGGTGTCCTTTTTTTCTACCTCTGGATATTGTCATGAGAATGCGATTGCTCTGGTGATGGCAGGATAGAGTACCATAAAGAACCGGGTCCTGGATGAAGACCTTGGACTGCCAAGTTATCCAGCCAGGATGGGCCTGCCTCTAAACATGGGTGTAAGATAATGCACTAGCCCTGTTCAGGGCTTGTTTTCAGCAGGTACACACCTGTTGTCATATTCGTTGTCAGCATATTGAAATACGTCTGTGCTGCTTTGTTAATAGCATTGTCCCGAGCCTCCTGAGTGTCTCAGTACCACCCCAGCCCCTCATTCCTCCCCTAGAATTTGCTAGGCTTTCCCTTATCCCCGCACAATGGGTAAATACTGGCCATAGCAGAGGCCTCCAGGACCCTACTCCATCACCACAGCCAGGGGCCATTCTTGTTGTAGTATTAAAATCCATGCTGAAACTGGTATAACGTTAAAAAATCAATTTTGTCTTTACTGTTTACACCACATGGGGCAGGGATTACTGTTACTTGCAACCCAAAGCATGCTAATGGACTCTTTCCTGCCAATCAGAGCAAGCCTTTCTAGGATGGCTCTTTGCCACGTAGCTCAGCTTTTCACCTTCCTACCCCCAAACTAACCCATCCCTTGATCTATTTCCAAGCCATACCCAACCACTCCAATCCGTACAGTTTGCTCCTCACTCCATATGCCTATAGCATATTGCCTATACCACACAATGTGGCTCTTAAAAAGGCTTGCATTATTTCCCAATTGTTCCGTGTAGGAGTGCACATGCACGTGTGTGTTTTATTCCATAAGGAAACAGTAACATTAAGGGCAGGAGCTGAAGTATAACCCTTGTCTATCCCCCAGTAGCATAACATCTGTAAGCTTACAATGATATTTAAATTAGAAAAGAAAGACTCCATGAATAATATGGCTACTGTTGATTTTCATTGGCTATTTATTCACAGGGGCCTTATTTTTATTTTATATTTTTGGTGGGGGAATGGGCGTTTGGAAAATAAATCTAAGGTATGCAAGTCAAAATGGACTCTGAGCTCTCAAACCTCCCTTGTGACCTCAGGGCACATTTCATGTGGTCAAAGCCTCTCTAAGAATGCAATATGAAAGATCTATAAACCAGAGCCCAAGGAAGCCTCCGGATAGCATTTCATTCTGTTGTTCTACTTAAACAAAACAAAACAAAACAAAACAAAACCCAACACCACAAAGCAGACTCGCAGGTGGCTAAGAGGCTTGTCAGGGAGCTGGGGAACCAACTTTGGAGCAGCCTGGCTGTTCCCCTGGGTCGGCGGTCAAGCCGTTGCAACTTTGCCCTCAGAACTAGAGCAGAGTGCTGGCAATCACATCTACAGCTTTCTGCTTTCCCCTGGACTTCTTGGAACTGTGACCGAGAGCATCTAAAATCCCTTCAAGAACGGGCACCTGGGTGGCTCAGTCGGTTAAGCATCCGACTTCAGGTTGTGATCTCCCAGTTTGAGGGTTTGAGACCCACATCAGTCTCTCTGCTGTCAGCTTGGACCCTGCTTGGGAGCCTCTGTCCCCTTCTCTCTGCCCCTCCCCCACTTGCTTGTGTGCTCTCTAACAATAAACATAAAAAAAAAGATTAAAATGGGGAGTGGGGGAGAGGGGAAAATGGGTGATGATCATTGAGGGCACTTGTTGGGATGAGCACTGGGTGTTGTATGTAAGCCAATTTGACAATAAATTATATTCATTTAATTTATATTTATTTATATAAAAATATAAAAAATAAACCATACTCTAACCTAGGGAAAAAAAAGATTAAAATAAAATAAAATCCCTTCAAGAACAGGCCATGAGAAAGTGGACCTCGTTTCCACATCCAGGGCATAGATTCTGTGAGAGCCCTCCCCTAAGCTGGGGACAACAACCACGGCCAGGAGGAGCCTTGAGGCTCCTTCAAGTGCCTGGATCTCTGAACCTTCCTCGCCAGCTTCAAGGAGATGACCTGATTGATGGAGGGGAGCAGGAACACCAAGCGTGGCTGGAGAGGCCAGACTGCCAAAGCCAAGACTGCCTGATCCTCACCCACCCCCACCCACTTAGGGGGCAAGCCAAGCTGTGTGGGGCTGGCCTCTGTGTGCAGTCTGAATGCCCATAAGCACTGGCTGGGAGACCAGATGGATCCCGCACCACCAGTTCACAGGCACCGGGAATCGCCCTCCTCACTGGCCCTTGTTGTCTGCAAACACGTGGGTTTCCACTGTGCATGGGCGGTGCCTGGGCTGCCTCCATGTGACCGTGGCACACGCCTGGGCAGCGCCCACGCCCGTCCTCCGACGGCAGTATCCAAAGCACCCCTAGTTCATCTGATTCTCCACTCCGCCCCCCCCCCCCCCCCCCGCCCCATCTCAAAACACATGGTTCTGGAAAACAGACTCCTGCACTCACTGGGCTGCTGATACCGGCTGGCATGTCACCAATCATGAGGGCCCAGGGGAGGTGGCTGGACCAGAGAGAGTCCACCAGGGCTGGGCCAGGACTCCCTTGGGCTTGAAGATTAGAAGCTGCTGAAATCTCAAACCCGAAATACAGCCATTCAGAGATCTTTTCTGCACTTGCCTTCTTGTCGGGGCTTGTTCTTTCTTTGTTACAAAAATGTTCTCCCTTTGTTAAGATGGTTGAAGGATTTTTTTCCCTTTTTTCTCCAGGACTGCCTTGTCTGCAGCAAGCTGGTCTAGTCAGAGAGCTAGATTTCCACCTTTGTGACACCTTTAGGAACTTGGATTCACTCTGAAGAGCTGTCCCCAGAGAATCTGATCTTCATTGCCCACCCCCTGACTCCAGAGGCAGGTGCATTTAAGCCCACAGTGGCCTATCCCAGGGACTCAGATCCACTCCCCAAGGTCTAAAGGATCTCTGACAGCTGCTGGGATGGTGAATCCAGCTAATGCTCAGGACTGCTCACTGCCTTTTTGGTGAGGACACTTTCTGCCCTGGCAGGCACAGGCTAAAAGCAGCGAACATAATGTGTACTCATTCGTAAACTGGAGAAGAAGCAGTGAAACTAGTTCAGGGTGGAAGGTGAAATCTTAACCAAAAGCGAGCTTTCCAACAAAAGGGAGAGCTACTGGCTTTCTTCCCTTCCACTGAGCTGAGCAATTACATGTGCCAGAAAACAGCCATGACCTAAAGCAAACAGCCAAAAAGCAAAACCAAAAGACAGCCGAAAGAACCCAACCCATGTCTCTACCGGAGAATCCTAATTAAAACCTGGCCTGCCTGCCCAGAGGAACTCTGGGGTCCCGAAGTGGAGTGACATCCATTGCTCAGTGATTCACAGCCTCAGCCCCACAGCCCACCCTATGGGATGAGCACGCATTCCTTCACCTAACTGGGAAGGCCAGCTTCTCCGAGTCAGGTGCTAGGTGTGGGTGCAAGCTCCCTGAAACAGCTCCACCTTGATCCGGGAGCAGCACACTGAGATCCCATGCCCCACATAGGGAGAGGCTTCCCAACAGGATGAGCAGGTCCTGAGAGCTAACCGACTCCTCCCGCTGTTTTAAGTGAGGGCAGGGCCGGCCCCAGGTAAAACTGTGAAGTCAGTAAGTTTGACTTTTGGACTTCTCCACCCTCCCCGTTCTGCAAACTCCTCACTTCCCACCACACCCCTTTGGGCATTCCACTGCCCTCTACCTCATTCAGGTCTGCTCAACAGAAATTAGCCTTTTACAATTTGGGGTGAATATGTCTCGAAATAAAATGCCTCATCTGCTCTTAAAAACTTATTTCCAGGGGCGCCTGGGTGGCTCAGTCGGTTAAGCGTTCGACTTCAGCTCAGGTCATGATCTTGTGGTTTGTGGGTTTGAGCCCCACGTTGGGCTCTGAGCTGGCTTTGGATTCTGTATCTCCCTCTCTCTCTGCCCCTCCCCTGCTCATGTTCTGTCTCTCTCTGTCTCAAAAATAAGACATTAAAAAAAAAAATTTTTTTTTTAAATTTATTCCCAGAAGCAGGTTGGTTGGTCAGTGATCCCCCCGTATGTCAAAGGCTGTGCCATGGACTCCGTGACCCCTTGCTCTGGAGTTCTTGGTTTTGAAGTTCTAAATTATCCTGTTTATAAAATAAAACATTCATTTTGGAAGAGGGTGACAGAGCAGTAATGTGGCGCTGTAAGTAAACTTGCATTCGAATTTCCTAGAATTCTGAGGGGAAACCGGCATTGATTACTTCCTACTTGTCAAGCATTGAACTTTCACTGACATTTGATTTCCATACCATCCTCATTTCAAATGAAGGAACAAGTTCAGAAAGTTCAGTTTGCCCATGTTGATCCCGCTAGTGAACACTGGAGGTGGAATTAGAACCAGTCAGAATTTGTCTGACTTGTAAGTCCTGTACTTAGGGATAGAAGAGACCTTAGCAACCTCCTGGTCTAGCCTCCTCATTATGGAGCTGAGGAGAAAAGGGCTTATGTCAAATGGCTTCCCCAAGTTCACTGATCCTCTGCCCAACAGCTCAGGAAATTCAACAGGCAACAAGTGTGTGTGTATATATATCTGCCCATAGGTTTTTGGTATAATAACTTCTCCCTTCCTCCGAATGGCTTTGCTCTTTTTATTGACAGTATTGCAATATGCTGCTTACTGAAACCATTTAAAAATTCTTCGTAGATGGGGTATAAATAAAATAAGAAGGAATATCAGATCCTGGACAAGAGTTCTTTAAATGTGGGACCTTTTCAGTTACAGCATGTGGCCATCTACCAACACCTGCATAAGTGTTGACAATACCATACATGAAGTGGCTATCCTACACACACTGCGGCAGTCTTTTATAACTTCATGTATGCTTCCCTAGTATAGTTCACATTTTCTAAGAAAAATCCTTACCCTCCATCCTTCATTTTAAATGGAATGGCACCTTTTAGAAACCAAAGGAGAAAAGTGACCAATACTTATTTTTTTTTAATAAACATTTATTTTGAACTACGTGACTTACTACATTAATCCTCACTGCAGTATAATGGATACTATTATCTTACAATTTTCAAGCAAAGATCCTGCCACACTGTCCTCACCAGCAACAGACTTTAAAACACAATTATGATGGAGGCATCTGGGTGGCTCAGTCAGTTAAGCATCTGACTTTGGCTCAGGTCATGATCTCATGGTTGGTGAGTTTGAGCCCTGCATCAGGCTCTGCATTGACAGTGCAGAGCCTGCTTTGGATCCTGTCTCCCTCTCTGCCCCTCTCCAGCTCACACACACACTGTCCCTCAGAAATAAACTTTTAAAAAAGTTAAAAAACAAAAACAAAAACAATTATGATGGTCCACAAGGGAACCTCAGATTAAACATGGGCATGACTGCCTGGAATATTAATATTACTTGGTGGTCATTTAAAACTTTCCAAAAAGTTTTTAGCAGGAATTTATTATTAATTAGAACACAACATTCACATGGATTTTTTTTTTTTTTTTAAAGCTAAAACAAGAGATTTGAAAGAAATGTCATGCCTGGCAATAGAGTGGAATGCAGTGTGGGGCCATGCTTTTCTGTCCCAGTGAGTACCTTCAGTAGAAAAGTTTGAGGAGTAAACTAACAAGCTAACAAAATACTGTTAGAAAAAATAAGTATTGGGGCACCTGGGTGGCTCAGTCAGTTAAGCATCCAACTCTTGATTTCGGCTCAGGTCATGATCTCATGGTTTGTGGGATCGAGCCCCGCATCAGGCTCTGCGCCTGCAGAGTACAGAGCCTGCTTGGGATTCTCTCTCTCTCCCTCTCTCTCTGCTTATCTCCAGCACGTGCACACACACACTCTCTCAAAAATAAACGTTAAAAAAAAAGAAAGAAAGAAACAAGTATTTAATGCCTCCTCATACTAATTTATTCTTAAGAAGCCCCATTTTTCTCTCTTGTATATATTATCTATTATCTATATTTAAGCCAAATGGAATGGCAATTTTACCTTCAGAAGTAATAAATATTCCTGAATATGAAATTTTAAAAACGTATTCATATACAAAATTTAGAATTTTCTACCCCACAAAAAATAGGTGCAATTAATTTTAATATATTTTCTTAATACTTATATGTTTAATATATTTATTAAATTATTAAAATATATTTAATATATTTTCCAATATAATGTAGTCCCCCTACCCCTTATCTAGGGGAATATGTTCCAAGACCCCTACTGGATGCCTGAAGCCACAGATACTACCAAACCCTGTATATATAATTTTTTCCTGCACATACACACATAGGATAGTTTAATTTATAAATTAGACACAGTAAGATTGACAAAAACTAATAATGTAGAATAATGATAACATACTGTAACATAAGTTATGTGAATGTGGTCTCTCTCAAAATATCTTACTGTACTGTACTCACCCTTCTTGGGATATTTGATGATAAAATGTCATGTGAGGAGATGAAGCAAGGTGAATGATGTAGGCACTGTGACCTAGTGCTAGGCTGCTGTTGACCTTCTGAGGATACATCAGAAAGAGGATCATCTGCTTCTGGACCACGGTTGACCACAGGTAACTGGAACCACCGGTAAGAGGGAGCTACCGCATGCAAAATATTATCATTGCAACATGGAATCAATATTAAAAAGTGACTAAGTTACTTGACATTCTTTTTTTCATATTAAGTTTTCAGAATCCAGTGTGTATTTTGCACTTTAACGATCCAGCCCAGACACATGGCAAGGGCTCAGCAGTCATACGTGGCCTGTGGTTACCACCTGATGGCAGCTCTAGAATTCTGAGACCTCATCACTCAAACACTTTCACTTTCTAGAAGAAATTGAGGCCTAGAAAGAGAAAGTGAGTCTCAGCAAGTTAACAGCATGTCAGAGTCCCAATCTAAGGCTCTTCAAATGTCTGTTTCTGTGTGGCTGTTACTCTTTTCTTGAAGTATGTGTGCTGTTTTCAAGTAAAACAGCTCCTGATTAAATGAGCTACAACTTCTGGAAAAATGTTATTGAGTTATTTCTCCAGGAGTTCTTTAAGAGGATTAATTCAAAGATCTGCCACCAAACATGCATCTGCCAACAGGATCCGTTCATTTAATCCTTTTCTAAGGGGAACGTAGAGATGAACTTGACCAGTGTAGCAGAGTCTAAAAGTTCTGGCAATCAGCAGCCTAAATGGCCATTGATACAGCTTGTAGGACATGTTGATAATCAGAACTCAAGAGCACACCTCCCTCTAGAGGAGCAAACATTATTACAAGGACAATGAACACAAAATTAAAATGGCACACAGTAAGAAAAAGTTGCCTTGAGATTATGATTCATATAAAAAGCAAATCTGCCTTGTATGGTAACTGGCACCTTAAACGCATTTATTGTATCTTGAATAAACAAACTCTTTTAAGAGATGTAATTCTAGCCTGGTCCCTTGGTCTTTTTAAAATCACTGATGTGCTACACTTTTTAAAAATAATGGAATTGTAAAGAAGAAAATTTAGGACTACCTGGTCTGACTCCCTCAATCCACAGATGAAAAATCTCCCCCCAGAGAAAAGTGGCTTACCCACTCCTCCAGCCAAGAGAGAGAGATTGGGCTAGTGGCTCCTTTAGCCCCTCAAGCAAAGTCTGACAGTGTTTACATGCTGGGGGAGCAGGAGACAAGCTCCCAACATTACTGCCAATGTTGGTACCATTTAATGAAAAACCAGGTTAGGCAAGACCAAATATGTAGTCAACAATCATGCCAATCTCCTGGGGATGGGGTATTCTTTTATGCCCTGTTGAGGGAACTGATCAGGATGGTGCCTCACTGTGGTAGTTTCTGAGCTTCTCAAGTGAGCAGAGGTCTTGTTTAAATTCAGAACCATCCTCTATTTATTTATTTAATTAATTTATTTAGGTTCCATGCCCAACGGGGCTTGAACCCATGACCCTGTAATCAAGACCTGCAGGGCACACCTGGGTGGCTCAGTTGGTTGAGCATCCGACTTTTGGCTCAGGTCATGATCTCGCAGTTTGTGGGTTTGAGCCCCGCGTCGGGCTCTATGCTGACAGCTCAGAGCCTGGAGCCTGCTTCAGATTGTGTGTGTGTGTCTCTCTCTCTCTGTCCCTCTCCTGCTCATGCTCTGTCTCTCTCTGTCTCAAAAATAAACATTTTTTTAAAAATTAAAAAAAAAAAAAAAAAAAAAAGACCTGAGCTGAGATCAAGAACTAGATGTTTAAGAGGAGGGGCCCAGATGGCGGAGCAGCATGGAAGTTTTCTGTTTCTCTCATCCCTGAAATGTAGTTAGATCAACACCAAACCATCTTGCACACCTAGAAAACTGATCTGAGGATTAACACAACAATCTGCACAACCTGAACCACAGAACTTGGCAGGTAGGTGGCGCAGAGAGGTGAACTGGGGGAGAGAGAAGCCATGGAGGGTAGGGAGCTATTTTTGCTTGCAGAGAAAGGACAGACACAGAGGGGAGAGTACAGAAAAAGCACTCCCCCCCAAAGCAGCTGGAGAGAGAGAGAAAGAATGGAAACACCCATAAGGGACTGAACAAGAAAAGGAGAAAGGAAAGGGTTTAAATACCATTAGGACTCTATAAACAGGGCAGCACAGAGTCTGAAACTCTGCAGCTCAATACCTGGCGGAGTCCTAGTGGGAAGGGTGAATCCCCAGGAGCAGACAGTGAGGTCTGAGGGGTCCTCAGGCCACACAGGGAGAGGCAATTCCCCTGCTGAGAGGACATTTAGTAGAGGCTGTGCAGCCTTCCCATAGGCAAAGGTTCCAGTGGGCCCCGGAAAAGTGCCATGTTTGCTGGTGTTGGTACAAGGACGTTAAGGGGGAAGATTGACGCCCGATGTGTGTTGTGATTTACCATAATCCCTGCAATGCTGCTGTTACAAGATCCCTCGAACTTCTTCTGGGGTGGGCTGGCACCCAGCCACAGTCTCTGGGCATCTGTAGCAGCACAGTTGCACGAACATTCCTCAGGGAAGGCCGGCACCCGGCCGTTGCTCAACGAGACCCTCCCCCAGAGGGTCAGAGTAGGTCAAAGCTGCAGGGCCCTCAGAAGTGAAGGGTTTAGAAACACAGACCCATCTGAGATAGTACTCAAGAGGGAGGTGCCACCTGGCAGGCTGATAAGTTGGTCACAGACAGTGTAGAAGTGGGAAGTGGATGGAAGCTAGAGACAAAGGAGAGGTACTTGATTGCCGGTCAGGGAGAGTACAGAGTTCTGATACTAGAGACTAGGTAGCCAGGTGATGACATTTTCACCCCTCTTGCGCATGCACCTACAAGTGTACATGCGTCACAGCAATTCAACCCAGTAAACTAAGCAGCAACATCTAGCAGAGAATGGAGCCATTATATCAAGCTCTGTCCAGCTGTGCCAACTGTGCTCTAGAGGAACACAAGTCTCTCCGCCTGCTTAGTTTATGAACTATAAAGTACTTCATAGTTTGACTTCTAGGGGAAACTGGATGTCATTTCAATTGTATTTCATTCTGTTCACTGGTCCATCTATTCAATTTTTTGTCTTTTTCTTTTCGTTTCTTATTTGTGAATACATAAAGAGAAACATTTTTATTTTCCATTTTTTTAAAACGTTTATTTACTTTTGAGAGAGAGAGAGAGAGACAGACAGACAGAGCACGAGCGGGGAAGGGGCAGAGAAAGAGGGAGACACAGAATCCAAAACAGGCTACAGGCTCCGAGCTGTCAGCACAGAGCCCGGCACGGGGCTTGAACTCACAAACTGTGAGATCATGACCTGAGCCGAAGCCAGACACTCAACCAACTAAGCCACCCAGGTGCCCCTATTTTCCATTTTATAAAAAGATTTTTATTTAATTTTTTATACTAAATTTATTTTTTTGTAAAATTTTTAATTCTATTTTGCTTTCATCATTTCATTTTATTCTATTTTATTGTATTTTTTTAAATTTCAAACGTTTTCCTACTTTTTCTTTTCTTTCCCTTTTTTCTCTATTCTACCAAGTTTATTTCAACAACCAGACCAAAACACACAGGCGGTAGCATCCTTTGCTTGATTGTTTTGTGTCATTTTTAATTTTTATTTTATTTTATTAATTTTCTTCCTCCAAAATGATAAAACGAAGGAATTCACCCCAAAAGAAAGAACAGGAAGAAATGATAACCGGGGACTAAATCAACACAGATACAAGCAAGATGTCTGAACAAGAATTTAGAATCACGATATTAAGAATACTACCTGGGTTGAAAAAAGTACAGAATCCCTTCCTGCAGAGATAAAAGAAGTAAAATTGAGTCAGGATGAAATTAAAAATGCTATAACTGAGATGCAATCTTGAATGGCTGCCATGCTGCAAGGATGGATGAAGCAGAGCAGCGAATCAGCAATATAGAGGACAAACTTAAGATGAAGAGAGAGAAAAAGGGGTAGAAGGTTTATGTAAGCAAACCATAGCAGAAAACTTTCCTAATCTGGGGAAAGACACACACATCAAAATCCAGGAAGCACAGAGAACTCCCATTAGATTCAACAAAAACTGACCACTGACAAGGCATATCATAGTCAAATTCACAAAATACACAGACAAGTAAAGAATCATGAAAGCAGCAAGGGGAAAAAAAGTCCTTAACCTACAAGGGAAGACAGATCAGGTTTGCAGCAGACCTATCCACAGAAACTTGGCAGGCCAGAAAGGAGTGGCAGGATATATTCAATGTGCTGAATCAGAAAGATTTGCAGCCAAGAGTTCTTTACCCAGCAAGGCTGTCATTCAAAATAGAAGAAGAGATAAAGAGTTTCCCAAACAAAAACTAAAGGACTTCGTGACCACTAAACTAGCCCTGCAAAAAATTTTAAGGGGGACTCTCTGAGGGGAGAAAAGACAAAACAAAACAAAAAAGACCAAAAGCAATAAAGACTAGAAAGGACCAGAGAACACGACCAGAAACTCCAACACTACAGGCAACACAATGGCAGTAAATTCATCATCTTTCAGTATTCACTCTAAATGTCAATGGACTGAACATTCCAATCAAAAGACAAAGGGCAAAAGAATGAATAAGAAACAAGATCCATCTATATGCTGTTTATAAGAGACCCATTTTAGACCTAAAGACACCTTCAGATTGAAAGTAAGGGTATGGAGAACCATCTATCATGCTACTGGTCGAAAGAAAGCTGGAGTAGCCATACTTATATCACACAATCTAGATTTTAAAATAAAGACTATAACAAGAGCTGAAGAAGGGCATTATATCATAATTAAGGGGTCTATCCAGCAAGAAGACCTAACAATTGTAAACATTTATGCCCCCAATGTGAGAGTACCCAAATATATAAATCAATTAATCACAAATATAAAGAAACTCATTGACAACAATACCATAACAGTAAGGGACTTCAACACCCCACTTACAGCAATAGATCATCTAAGCAGAAAATCAACAAGAAAACAATGGCTTTCAATCACACATTGGACAGGATGGACTTAACCAATATATTCAGAACATTTCATCCTAAAGCAGCAGAATACACATTCTTCTCGAGTATACATGGAACATCCTCCAGAACAGAACACATACTGGGACACAGATCAGCCCTCGACAAGTACAAAAAGATTAAGATCATACCATGCACGTTTTCAGATGACGTTATGAAACTCGAAATCAACCACAAGAAAAAATTTGGAAAGACAACATATACTTGGAGACTAAAGAACATCCTAGCCAATGAATGGGCTAACCAAGAAGTTAAAGGGGAAATTAAAAAGTACATGGAAGTCAATGAAAATGTTAACACCACAGCCCAAAAACTCTGGGACACAGAAGGCAGTCATAAGAAGGAAGTATAGAGCAATCCAGGCCTTCATTAAGAAGGAAAAAAGGTCTCAGATATACAACCTAATCTCACACCTTAAAGAGCTGGGGAAAAAACCAGCAAATAAAACCCAAAACCAGCTGAAGATGGGAAATAATAAAGATTAGAGCAGAAATCAATGCTATCAAAATCAAAAAACCAGTAGAACAGATCAATGAAACCAGGAGCTGGTTCTTGGAGAGAATTAACAAAATTGATAAACCACTAGCCAGTTTGATCAAAAAGAAAAAGGAAGGGACCCAAATAAATAAAATGAAGAATGAAAGAGGAGAGATCACAACCAACACTGCAGAAATACAAACAATAATAAGAGAATAAAACGAGCAATTATATGCCAATAAGTTGGGCAAACTGGAAGAAATGGACAATTGCTAGAAACATATAAACTACCAAAACTGAAATAAGAAGAAACAGAAAATTTGAACAGACCCATAACCAGTAAAGAAATTTGTATTAGTAATCAAAAATCTCCCAAAAAAGAAAAGTCCAGGACTGGATGGCTTTCCAGGGGAATTCTACAAACATTTAAAGAACATTTAAAGAACATTCTTTTGAAGCTGTTCCAAAAAATAGAAATGGAGGGAAAACTGCCAAACCCATTCTATGAAGCCAGCATTATCTTGATTCCAAAACCAGACAAAGACCCCACTAAAAAGGAGAACTACAGACCAATTTCCCTGATGAACATGGATGCAAAAATCCCCAACAAGACACTAGCCAACCAATCCAACAATACATTAAAAGAATTATTCACCACGACCAAGTGGGATTCATACCTCGGATGCAGGGCTGGTTAAATATCCACAAAACAATCAATGTGATACATCACATCAATAAAAGAAAGGACAAGAACCACATGATCCTCTAAAAAGATGAAGAGAAAGCATGTGACAAAATACAGCATCCTTTCTTGATAAAAACTCTCAAGAAAGTAGGGATAGAAGGATCATACCTCAAGACCACAAAAGCCACGTATGAAAGACCCACCACTAATATCCTCAACGGGGAAAAACTGAGAGCTTTCCCCCTAAGGTCAGGAACGTGACAGGGATAGCCACTCTCACCACTGTTATTAAACACAGTATTGGAAGTCCTAGCCTCAGCAGTCAGACAACACAAGGGAATAATAGCCATCCAAATCAGCAAGAAGGAAGTCAAACTTTCACTCTTTGCAGATGACATGATATTCTATATGGAAAACCCAAAAGATTCCACCAAAAAACTGCTAGAATTGATCCATGAATTCAACAAATTCTCAGGATATAAAATCAATGCACAGAAATCTGTTGCATTTCTATACACTGATAATGAAACAACAGAAAGAGAAATCAAGGAATCAATCCCATTTACAATTGCACCAAAAACCATAAAATACCTAGGAATAAACCTAACCAAAGAAGTGAAAAATCTATATACTGAAAACTTTAGTAAGCTCATGAAAAAACTGAAGACACAAAAAAGTGGAAAAATATTCCATGCTCATGGATTGTAAGAATAAATATTGTTAAAATGTTGGTCCTACCCAAAGCAATCTACATATTCAATGCAATATATCAAAATATCACCAGCATTCCTCACAGAGCTAGAACAATCCCAAAATGTGTATGGAACCAGAAAAGACCCCAAATAGCCAAAGCAATCTTGAAAAAGAAAACCAAAGCTGGAGGCATCACAATCCCAGACTTCAAGATGTGTTACAAATACCACCAGGACAGTATGGTACTGGCACAAAAACAGATATTTAGAACAATGGAACAAAATAGAGAACCCAGAAATGGGCCCACAAATGTATGGCCAACTAATCTTCGACAAAGCAGGAAAGAATATCCAGTAGAATAAACACAGTGTCTTCAGCAAGTGGTGTTGGGACAACTGGACAGCGACATGCAGAAAAATGAACCGGGACCACTTTCTTGGAACTAGAGTGTATTATGTAAGCAAAATTAGAGAAAGACAAATATAACATGATTTCACTCGTATGTAGAATTCAAGATACAAAACAGATGAACATAAGGGAAGGGAAGCAAAAATAATATAAAAACAGGGAGGGGGACAAAACATCAGAGACTCAAATATAGACAACAAACAGAGGGTTGCTGGAGGGGTTGTGGGCAGGGGGGTTGGGCTATATGAGTAAGGGGCATTAAGGAAGACACTTGTTGGGATGAGCACTGGGTGTTATACATAGGGGATGAACCACTGGAATCTACTCCTGAAATCATTATTGTACTATATGCTAACTTGGATATAAACTAAAAAATTAAAAAAAAAAAAAGAGTTGGACACTTAAGTGACTAAGCCACCAAGGTACCCCTCAAGTCAGAACCATCTTTTAAAATAAATTTATCTTAAAAACTTTGTCTATTCAGTCTATATTTTAGAAAAGATGACAAAATGTGTAAACACAAATGTTGGTTTCAAAGATTCCCATTGTTACACATTGTGGTGATTGAAGAATTCATCAGTCAATCCAATTTTGGCTGAGCACTTTGGATAATGCTCAAATGGTGTCACATGGTCAAAGTCAAAATATCAATCTAGTTTAAAACTCATGAGTTCCAGGGACGCCTGGGTGGCTCTGTCGGCTAAGCGTCCAACTCGATTTCAGTTCAGGTCATGATCCCATGAACCGTGAGAATAAGCCTCAGCGTTGGCTCTGTGCTAACAGTGCAGGAACAGGCTTGGGATTCTCCCCCCCACCCGACACCCCCGCCACTCCCCTGCTCTCGTGCACACACGCTCCCTCTCAAATAAATACTAAAAACAAAAACCCATCAGTTCCATTGACTTGAGTGCCACAGGGGCAGTGCTATAGTCTACAGACAAAGCTCGGGTCAGCCACTTTAAAGTGGACACCGCTGGTCAGGGTAGGGCTAGAGAGGGTACAAAGAAGTCCACATCAACTTCTACTTTTCATTGTTATGAACATGAGGGGCGCATCCAATTGATGTAATACCCTCATTTTTGTTTAAGGAACACGACCTATCACTCACTTAAATATTTATGGAGCATTTACTATGTTTCAGACAGCATTCTAGGTGCTGGGATACAAAACTGAACAAAGGTAAAAATCCTTGCCCTTATGAAGCTTACATTCTAATCAGAGTTTCGGAAGTGAGCGAAGACACGTGATATACAGAAGTAAATTCAATATCTAAGTAAGTGAGTTAGAAGAGCTCTAGAAAAACAGTGCAAAGGTAATAAAGAATGTAGGGGCCTCAGGGAAGTGGGCAGACAGCCATGCCAAACAGTGGTTAGGACAGGGCACTCAGAAGGTGGCATCATATTTTAAAACAAGGATCAGGTTCGGCAGAACTAAAGCTTCCATCAGCCTTTGTTCTTTACACAGGTTCTCCAACTGCACCCTACTAGTGGCATCTGAATTTCAGACCCAAAAGTTCATTTCAAGTGACACCAAGCAAGTCCAGGACCAGTAGGCATCACGATTCTGCCTATACCGACTTTATTTGGCCCACATGGTTAAACCTTGATGCTCAGGCAAAAACAGTTACTTAAAAATAATAAGACAAGTATATAGACACTAAGTGACAAGCCCTGTTTTTAATACGCTTTAAATCATCTTAAAAAACACTTTTATGGAAACTTTTATACATAGAAATAGAATAACACAATGAATCCTATACACCCATTACTCTCAGCTTTAGCACTTACTAATGTTCTGATCTTGTCTTGTCTACTGCAGGGATGGGGATAAAGATGGAGTATTTTCAAGCAATCCCAGACATCCTATTTGTCTGACCCATAAAGTCTTCAGTCCACACAGAGAGCACAATTTTTAAAATGGAACAATACCACCCTCATATCCAGTAAAATTACAATTCCTTCCTATCATCATCGAATACCTACTCCATTTTAAATTTCTTCTGTTTGCCTAACAAACAAACAAAAAAAGCCCATCTTCTTACAATTGATTTGGTCTATTCAGGATCCAAACGACGTCCCCAGCATTGGCATGCCTGCCTCTTAGACTTCTTTCACTTTTTGCAACAGCTTTTCTTCCTTTTTCCCTGACAGATATTCTGACTCTGGATTTGGATGACTGATTCCTCCCAGCCTCAGTTAATCCAGCCCCTGTGTGCCGCTGACCACATCTGGAGACTACCTGGATTCAGGCTCAGTGGCTTCTGTAGGAGGCAAGATACTTCACAGGTGGCTGTGTTGCGCTTCTTCCTACTCCACAACAGGAGCGCCCACGTGTCTGGCTGTTCCACTTTCAGTGACTGATGAATGGGTCTAGGCACTGAAGGCCTGATCCACCCCTCACCAAGCTCTCCTCAGCGTCCTTCACAGGAACTCTGTGAGGTGGGCCCCACTACTATCTCCACAGAGGTCGCCGCATCTGTCTACTTCACGGCATCAGGTTCTGAGAACCTGAAGCCGCCAACACCACCGAGGCTTGGCCTGCACCTGAGCTCAAATAGATCCCTTCCCTTTCTAAGTCCTGAAACACTCCCACGGGGTCTTTCAGAACTCGTTGTCAGACACCAAGAGCCTTGTGTCCTCAGCATCTCCTCTGAGGGTTCCCTTTTACTTACTGCATTTAAACTCTGGCTCTCCTGGGGGCACTGCTCGACCTGCCACCCTTAGTTTCATGTCATCAGACACCGCTCACTTCCCCTCCAAGTGGCAAGCATCGATGCCATGCCCTCCCCGGCCCACTTCCCTTCTCTCCCTGAAGACTGAAGCAGGGCTCCTACGGACACTCTAAAACTAGGCCTGTCCTAACACAGATGGCCCTGCCATGCCCTAGCCTCAGTTCCCTGGCCTTCCGGCCTTCAATGCTTTTGTCTGCTACCCTCCCGTGGCCACTCCCACCCATGGCTGCACCGCAGATATGTCCAAGGGCAACTTTCCATTAGTATGACCTTAAACATACCTTTCTCTGGCCTCCTCTGTTTTTCCAACTTCTGTACGCTAGTAGCATCGTGACTCCAACAATTCTTTGGCCCCAAGGACCTACCACTTTTTCAATGACAAATCTAGAACCCCATGATGGTCACAAACAGTGGTTACACAGGTTAAAAATCTCATCCAAAGAGGATGAGGTTGATCAGACTTTAAACAAAACTACTACTAAACAAACAAACAAACAAAAACTATTAAGTAGCACTCATGAGACATGAAAGCGTCTCAGAGAGCTACAAGTAGCTCTGCTCACACACTAGATGACCCCCTTACCGTTCTTGGGGTTGGGGGGGAAATGAGGACAAAGATTGTGTGGCTGTGTGGTTACTCTAGCTGTAGGACAGCCACCTCCTCACACTCATGGCCTGCCAGCACTTAAAGCACAATGTGCAGTGACACAGAAGATGAAGGAAAGCTGAAAACCAAAGTCAAGAATTCCACCAATTCAAGTCTTGGTTCCTCAAATTCAAGTCCAGAGGTTTCCATAACACTATCAACTGGGACCAAGATGCATGGAGAACACAGGTGCAAGAAAAGCATCTTCTCCTTCGGAAACTAGCTTAGATGATTTGATACCCAGCATTCCAATTTGCCCTGGGGCATTTACAAAAGTCTTTATGTCCAAGGCAACACAAACCCAAAGGCTACAGAAGTTAAAAACTGCAACCGAAATGTAGGGACTGTGACAACTTAATCCGATTCAAAACACAGCATAAAGAGCTCTTGCTTAATGATTACCCATGGTTGAAAGCTGTGTCCATCTGATGTGCTCATAAAACATCTTCCTGGGAAACTATACTTTGAGGAGATGCTGATCAGTGCAACTCTTTCACCATGACAAAATAACCCCCAGAAATCAAGGTAGAACTCTGAACGGTCATGGTTTCCACTTACTGTGTGTATAAACAACTAAAAATTAGAAAACCTGTCAAGCTTTTGAAAACAAAAAGATTTTAATGTCCTCCTTTGGAGCCCATGACGTTTGAGATGTCCTTAAACCGAATTTTTTTTTTTTACCAGCTTTTAGAACTTTTCAACTCTTCATTTGCCAATCCAATAGACTAATGAGATCACAGCCACAAAACAGGATAGGCCCACTACCAAAAAACAGCAAGCTGCTCACACTGAATTCAACAGAACATTCTTGAAAAGGAGAGACCATCTCAAACAACCCTTTGTACCAAACCAAAACGTTTTCCAACCTCTTGAGTCCATCTTCATCAAGGAGAGAGAAAACTGAAGGAAACCTGATGCCAGCACAGAAACCTGGGTTTTCTACTTGTCAGACTGAGACAAATAGTGCCACCATAGTTCCTGTCTTTTTGCTGCAAGGCCGTGCTCAAATGCTGGAGCATCTGGGCCTGTGCAAGTTCTGGTCCCAAACTGCTTCATCACAGGAAGGATGACACCTAGAGCAGCCCTGGAGATAGCTGTGATTTTGTGCTTCAAAGAAATTATCCAAATTTCTCACAGTTAACTTTTAGAAAGAACGTACATTATTTGAAAGGATTAAGTATCAACAAAATATGACAGGAAATCAGATACATGTACAATTGACAAAATTATGTACCAGCCTTTGAGTCAAAGACCCAAACCTCATCCCTCTGGATGGAAAGTAACTGTACAACCAATAATCCATGGGCACTTAAAACCTGTCAGGCACTCAAAATTCAATTGCAACTGAAGTCAGCAAATAGCTCTAGAAGTCTGCCTAAGAAGAGACTCCTTCTAAGCCTTCTGGTGAGAAAGACAGGAATGGGGACATACAGTTTCAGACAAGTTTGCCAGGAATATTACCAGTGGCCCACAAATCCAAACAGGGAAACAGCCTATCAGCAAGACAGTTATTAGAAAAATGTTCCTCAAATTAGAATCTACCCCCTCCCCTTTGTTTAAAGTAGGTTCCACGCCCAGCGTGGGGCCCAAATTGGGGCTTGAACTCACGACCCTCACGCTTAACCAAGCTACCCAGACACCCCCTAGAATCTCCCTATAGTCCCAAATTTTGGTATTTTACAAGCCACTTCTTCCCGGAAGCAATGCAAATGAGAAGGAATTGTCCCTGTATCTTGCTGACACTACTTCTGCCCAAGAGAAATTGATTCCAAACTTCATAATTACATTAGATTCACCAAAAGATAGCACTGAGAAACTTGGCCTCTTCAAATACACCCTGTCAGAGACTAAGACCAAACAAATACAACATAGGGAAGATCCTGAAGATAAAACCCTCAAAGGTGTATAGAATTGTTAAGTCTGTTTCTGCTTTCCCTTTGGTTAATTGTAGAATATTTTAGAGGGGCTGTTGTATTTCACTGAATTACATTTTGCATTTTGAACTTTTTGAAGTCAGGGAGAAGATTGTATGAACATAATAAATGTGATCTAATATTTTAAAAGCTTAGTTGACCACACCCACTAGCCCACCAACCTTCAAACAAGCAGGTGCAAGCTTCAGTTTAAGGTAAACTAAGCTTATTTGTAGCAACTGTTTCTGAAGCAAGGGCTAAAACAGACATTTCTAACATAAAGTATATGGTAAAAAGTTAAAAATTAATTTCTTTTGACCTTTGTGCTTTGTTGCAATGTAAGCTTTTATCTCATCTCTTACCCCCAAAACCTGCTCCAGCCACATTCCTTCCCAACACAGGAAGTGGCAACTCCAACAGTCTCTCAGTTGCTTGGGTCACAAATCCTGAAGTCATCCCTCAGTGTCTGTCACACGCCTGATACATACTCCCCTCAGCACATCAGGGTTGCTCCACTTTGTGTTACACCCAGAATCCCACTGCTCTCTCCAAGTCCACTGCTACCATCCTAGACCAAGTCACCACCATCGCTCACGTGGGCTACCACCGTAAGCACCCACTGGTCTCCCACCCTTGCTTCCTACTCAGGACTCCACACAGGCTAGAGAGATCAAGATCCTCCCAAAACCCAAGTCAGATCATATCCTTCCTCTGCTCAAAACCTTCTAATAGCCTGGCACCATCGGATCTCCTCTTTCTCAGTTATGGGAGTCTCTTGTTTCTAGAACTTTCTGGCACACTTCTGTCTCAAGGCCTTCCCACCTGTTGTGCCTGGAATACCCTTCTCTCCGAATATGCACACGACTCACATTCTTCAAGTATTTGCTCAAATGTAGCTGCTTAGTGTGGACTGTTTGACAATGGCAGCCTCCTTCCTCCCCAGTTCTCTCTTTACTGCATCCTTTCTCTCCACAGAATTCACCACCTACTCAGATACTGTTTTTTATTTACTTGTTTAACGTTTTCCTTTCAAAATGTAAACTACCTGAAGGTAGTAATTTTTTGGTTTTGTTTACTTCTGTATCCCTAGCACCTGAGCCACTCAAATATTTGATGAGTGAATGAACAGGCCAAACAGCGGAGTGTGAAACAGCTTACGAACTGGGATGTCTGAACTCAAGAGTATCAGAGATGATGCATAAGTGCATCACAAATGAACATCAATGCATACCTCACGGTCGTAACAGTTGCAGTGAATGATTATGTCAACAGCCATGTGAATTCTCTTCGAAGGGAAACTTCCTTCTACAGAAACCGTGGCCCTGTGATCAAATGATTTCAGATGGGTCTCTGGCATGTACAAACAAAGCAAATACAATCTGCCAAGTCTGTCCAAAGTGCCTTTACACTTAAAGACGATGAATGCTCATTACATTATAACATTTATGATGCCTCAAAAAACACACTGCAGGAGAAAAAAATACATATAAAAATAAAATTGTACAAAGTTCTTCATATAGTTGCTTAAATAAATCCTCTGTCAATACCACACAGAGGCAGTGACTGGGTCTAGATAAGAGAGCTTAGAGCTTTTTACATAATTAGATGAGAACACGTAACTCCGTCTTCACGACACTGCCGTGATAACCTCAGTTAAAATCAGTAGCACGTCTTCAAGACGCAGCTCATAGCTCACAGCGTGGGTGAGAAAAGTGACAGATGGTAAATTACTCTTATGTTGTGGCATTCTGATTCTATTTGCCCTTTTTCATCCTGGCGGTCTTCTCCTTTCTTTTTTTCACATGTTTTGGAATTTTGTTTTTTCTTTTCTCTCTCTGGGCTTCCTTGACCATCTTTTTTCTTTCCTGTCAAAAAACAAAAATAAACTAAAAGAACCTGCAGACTTCATTTGTTCAGGGTATTAACTTTACTATTACAACTAAGTAAAAAAATATATGTCAAAAGATAAAAGTGAATATAGCTAGATGAAAATGATTATGATTTAGTAGTGAAATTTCATTCGAAATTTGTCTTTGGAGTTTCTTAACATAAATTTGTGGAGCACTTGGGTGGCTCAGTTGGTTAAGTGTCTGACTCTTGATTTTGGCTCAGGTCATGATCTCCGGGTTCCTGGGTTTGAACCCCACATCAGGCTCTGCTCTGACAGCATAGCACCTGCTTGGGATTCTCTCCTTCCCTCTCTCTCTGCCTCTCCCTGACTCACACTCACTCTCTCTCTCAAAAATAAATAAACATTAAAAAAAAAAAACGGGGTGCCTGGGAGGCTCAGGCGGTTAAGCGTCCGACTTTGGCTCAGGTCATGATTTCACAGTTCGTGAGGTCAAGTCCTGCATCAGGCTCTGTGCTGACAGCTCAGAGTCTGGAGCCTGCTTCAAATTCTGTGTCTCCTTCTCTCTCTGTTCCTCTCCTGCTTACACTCTGTCTCTCTCTCAAAAACAAAGACTAAAAAAAAAAAATAAAAACAAAAAACAAAAAACAACCCTGAAGACTGCCAGGTGCACCTAGATTAGTCAGTCGGTTAAGTGACTCTTAATTTCTGCTTAGGTCATGATCTCAGGATCCTGAGATCTATGCCCAGCATGGAGCCTGCTTAAGATTCCCTCCCTCCCTCTCTGTCTCTTCCCCCCACCCTCAGCTCCTCCCCCACACCCTGTCTCTAAAAGAAAAGAAAAGAAAAGAAGAAAAGAGAAAAGAAAAGAAAAGAAAAGAAAAGAAAAGAAAAGAAAAAAGAAAAAAGAAAGAAATTTGAAGACTGCCAAACAGAAATATCTGGGAGGATTATTAAATGTTTGCAACTAATTTTCTTCACAAGTTTCATACTCTAAGAGAAATAAAGGTTGGAAACAGACTAAGCATTTCTAGTAGATTGAAAGAGAAAATTCTGTGCACGTGAGCTCGGTATGTCTCTCAGAAGTCTTAGGACCCACATGTTGTAAAGTTTAAAGGATCAAGCTAAGAATAAAGAGTAACATTTACACAGCAGTCATGTATCATTCAGTCAGTAGTGTCTCTTGTCCATGGCTAGGAGTGGAGTAAGTCTTTTAGATCCTGGCAACACTTGACGGGGCTGCAAATCCCCTGTAAAATGGCGTTTCAGTATTTCATCATGGGACAACTCCAACATCATTTGTATTTCAAGTGAATTACAATCATTTCTGATCAATGAATTCAGTGCGTCCTTCTCTCTAGGCAGTGCCCAGGGACCTCTTAATAGCAGTCCAATCCCTAAACAGTGTGACTTCCAAAGGCAAAGTTCACACTTAGAAACTAGATCTACAACTGGAAGTACTTACTGATCAATACTATTTTCTGCCATCATAATCTAGATACGTGAGCAAAGAGAAATGAGGCTGGCTTTGCTGCCACATTGAAGAACAAGGGAATCTGAGTTCTCACTAACCTTTTTATCAACTTCAGGGTCAGCAGCGGGTTTCCTGGAGCAGGCCTGGTCTCCCTGCTCTTCAGAGTCTGTGTCAGAACACTCAGAGCTTCCAGCATCATCTGAATCAGAACAAGCCTTTTCCTTAACCTGATCTTCCAGAAGTGCAGGAACCTTGAAAATATTACAAAACCATGTCATTCGAAACCACTTAGTTATCTATTGTTAAATGTGTTAAAGCCACAGTTCAGATTTTTTAGCCTTGCAGATATACACTGAAAAACAACATCCTGTACTGAAGCATCGAAAACAACAGAACATCAGGGCAGAAGCTAGAAAACAGCCCATCTCGTAAGGCTCAAGAACATACCCAAATGAAGGAACTGGGGCTTTCCTGGGTGACTCAGATCAAAGACAGAACTGAGCTGGAATATCGAAAGATGTGAAATGTAGATGGAAGTAAGAATTAAAAGATTTATTTGGATAATCTCACAGCTGTTTTCCTATGAATACGATTTCAAGCAACAATTTATTGTTAATCAAAAGGGAAAACAATATTTAAACAAGAGAGGTTTTCTTTTCTGACATTTAGAAGTTTTAGCAGAAAGCATTTTTAAAGAACAAGAGGTTTTCTTTTTATAATAAAAAGTAAACTTTAAAAGGGAACTGTACAAAAAGGTTTCCTAGCCAGTTTTAACAAAATGTTCCTGGCCTGGAATTCATGGCACAACAGCCCTGTAACACTTGCTATATGTAACACACAGTGAGTATGTGAGTTTTCCTAATTTGATTCTTCCAAAAACAAACACACATCAAATTTTCAAAAAGCAAACTATGATCCTTCACATTTAAGCCTTTAGTTAAGAACATTAAAATAACAAGAACTGCCTTTATTTACTACTGCGTAATTAGAATTAATCTGCACCATCCTGAAATGTAAAACAAAATAAAACAAGACTTTTCCAAGAAAAAACCCCTAAGGAATCCAGCGGTATAAGACTGCTAGACTCATGAGGAGATTGCTCTTCAACAGGTTATAAAGCAGTAGGAGACCAGATTCCATTGTGTTTTGTTTTTTTTTTTAAAGCTGACTGTAAAAACATTAAGAAATACATGGCTATCATCAATAATTTCACAAATGAAGACCAGGATATAAAAAATATCACTGCCTCAGCAACAACAATAGAACAATTCGGAGGCAGAATGAGAAATAAACCGTAAATTCCCAAATTTCAGTCTTAGGATTAAAAGAATGAACACAAAAAGGGCATTTCTGAAAATTCCCATGAACTTGGAAAGGATCTATACTAATATAATACCACTGTTAATTTAATTCTAGTATACATCAAGTTTTACACCCTCCAAAGGAGTATTCACGTAAGTAAACAGCAACACATGTTCTCATACCTTCTGAACTCCTGACAAATCTTTCTTCATTCCCGTAACAGTTTGGTACAGAATCTTATAACCAAAGAGACAAAAAAGAAGAGTCAACATAAACCTACGCTGTGAAGAACACACCCTGTAATATTATGGAAGAACGCTGGGAGCTGACCGGTACCTTCTGTGATTATTAAAAGGAGCCTAAAATTTATCTCCTCTTAACACACAGTTTATTCTTGGTGGGAATTATTCTTGCCCACCAAACATAAGAGACATGAGCAAACTCTGGCCCACAACCTGCCCACAACCTACCCACAGCTTGATGGTTTTTACAGATGAAACTCTGCCACCAACCTGATGACACAAAACTCTAACTCTGAATCTCAATTAAATGAAATGTATTCTGCTCCCCCAAATAACTCCATTCTTCTCTCATTAATAGGAATTGTGATTAGTAGGAATTGATTATTATTAAAGAGCGTTTAATTTCATCAATAAATACTTGGGGAAATTTTTTCTTTGTTATATAATGACCTACATAATAGCCTCCAATTTGCTTCCTGGCCTGCAAAGTCAAAAATATTTACTATCTGGCTTTTTCACAGAAAAAAAAGTGTTCCAGACCTTGAAACACATATGTTAACAGACCCACTATAATAATGATTTATAGCCTAGACTTAAACAGATATCTTCAATTTTCTGCAACTATCGTCTATTGGACTCAAATGTGTCATTTTTTCACAAATGCCAGTGAACATCCTTTACATCCAATACACAGAAAGGACCTGTTAATGCAAAGGGAATTAGTCATCTCACTAGATTAGAAGCCAACAGTCAAGAGGTAGGTATGTGACAGTAGCTTCCTCTGTAAATTTGCTTGCTACATACAAATCAAGCTACTCACATTGTCTTGTTGGGCATTCATGGCCATATCCTCTTCCTTCAATTTCATCATTATATCCACATCCCTCTCGTAATTTTTTACTTCGTTTAAGGTTCTAGGAATGTATGCTCGCTTAAACACCTAACACACACAGAGAAAAGTAAAACCAAAAGTGTTATTCACATGCTTCTCTCATTCACTGAGCATCCCACACCCGTCATGTCACAGAATCTATCGTCATCTACAACACTGATTTTCAGCCAGGTTCTCCGCACACACTGGTGTTTACATCTGCTGTGTGGTGTGCAAAAAGGAATTTGTTACTAACGATAAAATATGAAATGATTTGAAGTTACCCTTAAAATAACACCTCTCTCCCTTCATTTGCATTCTCAAAAGCTTTTCTGAGTGGGAAAGGAAGGAATGGAGTTGCATTAGCAAGTGCTGCCCCTGGTTATGCCTTACAAAGGAACATGTTCTTACATGGAAATATTGTCTGTCCTGTGCTATGGTGAAAAGGGTTCAGAATTGGTGATAAATATAGGGTGCCTTATAGTCATCCATCACACTAATAGCTGTGAGAACATGGATCACACTCACAAAAAATCCACTGATCTTCAAGGCTAAAACAATTTTCTTTTTTACCAGAAATATTTAAAATCTACAATGTTACTGAAATCAACATATAAATCATTTTAAAATTCACAGTCATGAACTGAAACAGGATTTTCCTTCTTGAGTCAGATGTTTCAATAACTTCTTTAAAAATGTGCTCTATCTCAAGTATTATACTCTCTGATTTCAAACTACACTACAAAGCTATTATAATCAAGAGAGTATAGCACTAGCACAAAAACAGACACATAGATCAAGGAAACAGAATAAATAAGCCAGAAATAAACCCATGCATATAAGGTCAATGAATTTACAACAAAGGAGGTAAGAACACACAATGGGGAAAGGACAGTCTCTTCAACAAATGGTGGTGGGAAAACTGGAAGCCACATGCAAAAGAATGAAACTGGACCACTTTCTTACACCATTCACAAAAATAAACTCACAATAGAGCCAAGACCTAAATGTAGGACCCAAAACTATAAAACTCCTAAAAGAAAATAAAGGCAGTAAAGTTAAACAACAGTGTTGGCAATATTTTTTGGATCTGTCTCCTCAGACAAGGGCAGCAAAAGCAAAAATATGCAAATGGGACTGCATCAAACTTAAAAAGCTTTTTCACAGCAAACAAAGCCATCAACAAAACGAAAAGGCAGTCTACCGAATGGGAGAAAATATTTACAAATGATACATCTAATAAAGGGTTAATATCTAAAATATGTAAGGAACTCCTACAACTCACCACCAACAAAAAAACAATCTGATTTTAAAAATGGGCAGAGGACCTGAACAGAGATTTTTCCAAAGACACACAGATGGCCAACTTACCCATGAAAAGATGCTCAGGATCACTTATCATCAGGGAGATACAAATCTAAACCATAATGAGATATCACCTCACACCAGTCAGAATGGCTGGTATCAAAAATAAATCAGTGTTGGCAAGGGTATAGATAAAAGAGAACCCCCATGCACTGCTGGTGGGAATGCAAACTGGTGCAGCCACTATGGAAAACTATATGGAGGTTCCTCAAAAAATTAAAAACAGACCTACCATAAAATTCAGCAATTCTTCTGAGTATATAACCAAAGAAAATAAAAATACTAATTCAAAGAGATAGATGTACCCTATGTTCACTGAAGTATTATTTACAAAAGCCAAGATAAGGGAGTAACTTAAGTGTCCATCAACAAAGAAAATGGAGTGTATGTATGTATGTGGATACACATACACACACAATAAAATAAAATTATTAGTAAAAAAAAAAAAAAAAGAATGAAATCTTGTCATTTGTGATAACATGGACAGACCTCAAGAGTATTACATTAAGTGAAATAAAAGAGACAGACAAATACTATAAGACTTCACCTATATGTGGATTCTAAAAAAAACAAAACAGAAACTGACTCATAATATAGAGAACAAGGTGGTGGTTGCCAGGTGGGGAGAGGATGAGGGGCAGAGCAAAATACGTGAAGGGGATTAAGAGGTACAAACTTCCAGTTTTAAAATAAGTCACATATAAAATACAGCATAGGGAATACGGTCAATAATATTGTAATAACTATGTATGGTGACAGATGGGAACTAGACTTATTGTGGTGACCATTTAGTAATGTATATAAATGTTGAATCACTGTGCTGTACACCTGAAAGTAATATAATACTGCATGTCAATTATTCTTCAAGTAAATAGAGTTCTCTATCTAGAAAAATTGTCTCATAGGCTGCTGAGTGGAATGATGTAGTGAAATGTATTTATATAATCTGGCTCAGTTAAATTATGCACAAGGAAAACAGTCATTTGAAAACTGCTTCTCTCTTAAAATCAAGTTTGTGACCTAGCATGCCCTTAAAACAAATAAAAAACAAAACACAAACAAAACTCAGTGTTTCCTAAGCCTGTGAGTAGATAATAAATCTTACCTCTTCATCCACATGATCTTGGCTGGACCTTTCTTCCTTGGTCCTTTGAGATGCTATTTCCATGGCCTTGGAAAGAAATCAGAAGTTACTTTCCTTTATATTCAACCTATAGAAGATGCATCCATTTCTCAATTTTAGTATAAACCTGCTCTAATTTTTACCAGTATCACCTCTACACTTCTGAAAGAAAAGACTCAGTGACCTCTCGTGATACAGGTTAGCTCTCTCAGTCAGACCTCACCAAAAAGGCTGCGGGAAGCTCACAAGTAACAGAATAAATCAAACTCACCTAGCCTCAGGGGATCCCCACCCCTTTCCTTAAGAGTAAAACTACTTTTCCTAATTTTTAAATGATTAGCAAAAACAGTTACTAACAGAAAACTGAGACCCAAAGAATGAAAGACCTATTTTTTAATTCTTGAATAGTCAATGAAAGAAATGAAAGAGGAAAGGTGGATTGTCCTTTTGAGTATGTGTCTCTAATGCTGTGGAAGCATCAACCACCAAAGAAAGCTCTTTGAACAAACGATGACTGACACTAAGGTGACAGATTTTACAAGAGTCTTCTGGCTTGTAAAATTGGATTCGTTCTCTACTTAGAATATACAGGAAAGAGGAAAAAATTGTGGTACTAGGTTTTTTTGTTTTACATTCAGACACTAAAATTAGTGCTTAAGAGTTTAGAAATAAAAATGATACCATTTATCCAATTAATATATGCAATTGCTTAGTATGCACCAGTACTGACTGAGGGACAGGCAATACAAGAAGAGAACTCCTGTCCCTTAACAGTTCATGGTCTAGTAAAGGGTGACAACACTAAAAAGAACTTAATAACAGAATGCAGTACAACTACTTCTATTACAGGCTCACATAATATGGGAAATACACCCGTGGAAACAATGATTTTTGCCTGATTCCTCCTGGAGAAAGCTTTTTGAACTGAGCTCTAACATTCACTAGGCAGAGCAAAATGTGCAAAGGTAGAAATGGGAAGGCATTCCAAGGAAAGGGGAGAATACAAAAAGGGTATGATAAAACCTGGAAAACTGTTTCGGGGCATATATGCCATGTATTCAGTATTCTAATATTTAGAGGCAACGAAAGTAAAAAGAGATACACTGAAATCAAAAGGGTGTGACCAAGAGAGGGAAAAGGCAGCCCTAAGAATGGGAGAAAGTATCTATAAATCACAGATCTGATAAGGGGTTACTATTCAGAATATATAAAGAACTCCTGTAACTCAACAACAAAAAACAATCCAATTTAAAAATGGGCAAAAAAGTGGATGACATTTCCCCAAAGAAGATCTATAAATGGCCAACAAGCATGTGAAAAAACAGATGCTCAACATCACTAATCATCAGGGAAATGCAAATTAACAACTATAAGACACCACCTCACGCTCACCAGGATAGCTGTTCCAAAAACAGGAAAACACCAACAGGAAAACAAAACCAGAAAATGGCGAGGATGTGAGTATGTGGAGAAACTGGAATGCTTGCACAGTGTTGGGTGGCAATGTAAAATGGTATAGCCACTAAGGAAAACAGTGTTAAAATTAAAAGCAGAATTACCATATAATGCAGCAATTCCACTTTTGGGTATGTGCCCAAAAGAAATAAAAGCAGGGTCTTGAAGAGGTATTTGTGCACCCGTGTTCATAGCAGCATTTTTCACAACAGCTGAAAGGTAGAAGCAACTCAAGTGTCCATCCACACACGAATAGATAAACAAAATGTGCTGCATGCCACGAATGAATCTTGAGGACATTACGCTAAGGGGATCAAGTCAGCCAGAAACAGAAACAAACAGCTTGATTCCACTTATGTGAGGTACCTAGAGTAGGCAACATCACAGACAGAAAGTAGGATGGGCTGTGGGAGGGAAGAAAGAGGAGTTAATGTTTAATGGGCACAGAGTTTCTATTTTGCACAAGGAGAAAAGTTCTGAGATGGACGGTGGTGGTGGCGGCACATCATTGTGCATGCACTTAAGTGACATGTACACTTAAAAATGGTTACAATGGCAAGTTTTATGCTATGTACGTTTTACCACACTTTCAAAAATTCTAGGATTCAGAAAGACCTCTGAGAAACAAGGGAAACACCAAAAGCGAACAGGTCTCTTACTAAACATTCATGAACTCTGGCAGTCTATGTAACCCTGCCCAATGCTTCATGTCAAGAAACCTGGCTTTCTCATTGGCCTTTTACTGTACTTTTGATTCCCTATCTGTGAAATCAGAAGGAAAAGGTCTCAGGAAGCTGTCAAAATGAACATATGCTAAGCAATCTGAGTCCCTAGAAGCGCCATGTAAGTGCAAATTACTATTGCCATTTTCTGCCCTTTCCCTTCCTCGCCCCATCTCACCTTTGAGAGATAAGCATCTATGTTCTCATGTGTAATGGATGGATCTGTGACAAATTCAAAGAGTTCCCGCACAGTCATCACGGCAACGCTGTGCTTCAAAAAGAAATCTGTTGGAAGGAAAATATAATGATAGCTTTATGAGGGAAAAGGTTTATTCCAACTACTTTACAGAGAAACAAAGAGATGAATAAAAATACACAATCTCCTAGCAAATGGTAATCGCTGTATCAAATGATTTAGGGCCATATCAACAGCTTAACAGTGCAAAACCACTATACAAACAAGCTGGCTGGAAACTCCAGTTCCCACTCACCGTTGATATTGGCACAGTCTTTTCTCAAGAACTCCAAGGCATGTGGGTGGTCATGCTCCACGGACTGGGAAACATCAATGATGTACACACCTCCGCTATGGTACCTGTGGGCCAGACACACAGGGACTTGGATGCTACTACTTTCCTGCATTCCTTGCTTAAAAAATTCTACTTTAAAAGCAAGGGAAATAACCCATAAGATGAACAAGGTGGGTAAGGATAAGAGGCCGCTTGACTAACAAGAGATGAAAACCCAGAAAATTTCCAAAGTCCTAGAAGCCTGTTAATGATCAGATGGTCAATTCTGTGACTGTGGTCACCAGAGGCAGAGAACACATCCTATACTATGACCGCATGGAAGCCAACTTTAAAACTTTAAAATTTAAAAATGACTTCTTACATTGGGATTTTATTTTTTTAAAGGACATGAAACACCACGCAGGTGGCTCCTAAAGGACAAAATGCACTCACAGCATGTTAAATTCACTGAGATCCGCGTGGACGAGTCTGGCATCTTGATACATCCTTCTCACGAGTTGGATGACCTGCAGATACAACTCCCGAGCCTTGGATTCTGAGAGCTGGACGTTTTTCAACAGTGGCGCTGGCCTTGAATAAAAATCAAATGAACTAAGATAAAATGCCCCAGAACAAGTTTTCCTGCTTTAGACTACATTGCTACATGCACTTCTTTTTGACAACTCATCGCTGAACAATTTGGCTCATGACAGATGTACCATTTCAATAAGCTGTCAAGAAACAAGTGCTCTTGCAGCCTACTATACAAAACATTTCTCAGAAACAGGGTGAACTTTGTTATTCTGAAGCATTTGGGGACTTAAAAAAGGTAGAATAAATTAACTCTATGCACTCATACAGTAAAAAAAAATCCTACGAAATACTTCAAGATAAAAGGAGCTATTTAAATGGGAAATATTTATACACTGTATACTTCAAAGCACTTAAAAATACCATTCTGAGCATGTAATTATTAGGCCTTCTACGTACTCACATGTCATCTTTACCAATGAAACCCATGACAAGAACATGACTTCTTAGCAGGATAGGTTCTGGGCATGGGATCTGTGCGGTGTTTAGCCTGTGATATTCAAACAGGTAAAAGGACGAGTGAGAAGGTGACACAGCATCTAAAGCAAATTATAATGGCTACAGAAGATTAGTATCACTGTTAGGAGGCAGCGCCAGCATGTTTCAACTGTATTATTGTTTGTCATAAACTCTAGGGCCCCAGTGATTTTTAGGTGACACCATGATGTACGACCAAGAATGACACGACACTGGCAATTCAACTACTCACAGTCTCTAACACTCGGTCCCATTCCAGAGATGTTAACCTGTCAAATGTACATCTCAGAATTGATGAGATACAGCAGGTATGTCTTTTCAGCTGACTACCTAAACAATGATTAATAAAAACAGTTGGACTCAGGGTGCCTGGCTGGCTCAGTTGGTACAGCATGCGATTCTCGATCTCAGGGTCATGAGTTTGAGCCCCATGTTGGGCACAGAGTCTACTTACAAAATAAAACAAAACAAAACAAAACAAAACAAAACAAAACAAAACACGGTTGAACTCATACCTAACATCTAGCTAGCTAACTGAACACAGGAAGATTTCAGAAGGACTTTCAAAATAAGGATTTAATACTAAAGTATCCAATGTATGTTACCTCTGTATGGCACATACAAAGTTAAAAGTTATTTGAAAGAGAAAAAAATACTTCAAATTTTTTGAAAACCTTCATCTCAGCTAAGCAAGTTGCCTTCACTTGATATAAAAGGATCAGTACAAAGAATAATACATAAACATGTCCAAAACTGGAAAGAAAGAGGAGGGGTGCCTGGGTGGCTCGGTTGGATAAGCATCCGACTTCAACTCAGGTCATGACCTCGTGGTTTGTGAGTTTGAGCCCCGTGTCGGGCTCTGTACTGATAGCTCAGAGCCTGGAGCCTGCTTCAGATTCTGTCTCTCCCTCTTTCTCTGTCCCTCCCTTGTTTAGGCTCTCTCTGTCTCTCTCTCAAAAATAAATAAACATTAAAAATTGTTTTAAAAACAACTGGATAGAAATAAGAAAAAGAAACTATAATAGAGTTTAGGACCTAGCAAAACTGTCTAAACTCCAATACCTATGACAAAATAACCCATCAGTCTCAGCACCAGATTGTGTTACTTCCCTGTTTAAAATCTTGCAACAGCCACTCTGGAAAATAGTATGGAGCTTCCTCAAAAAAGTAAAAATAGAACTACCCTACGACCCAGCAATTGCACTACTAGGTATTTATCCAAAGGATTAAAAAAAAAATGATTTGAAGGGGTACACGTACTCCAATGTTTACAGCAGCACTATCAACAATAGCCAAATTATGCAAAGAGCCCAAATGTCCATGAACAGATGAATGGATAAAGATATGATATATATAAAATGGAATACTACTCAGTGATGAAAAAGAATGAAATCTTGCCATTTGCAACAACGTGGATGGAACTAGAGTGTATTATGCTAAGCGAAATAAATCAGGCAGAGGAAGACAAATATATGATTTCATTCACATGTGAAATTTTAGAAACACAACAGATAAATATAGGGGAAGGGAAGGAAAAATAAGATAAAAACAGACAGATAAACCATAAGATTCTTAAATACAGAGAACAAACTGAGGGTTGCCGGAGGGCACTGGGTGGGTGGACGGAGCCAAATGGGCAATGGGTATTAAGGGGGGCACTTGGGGTGAGCACTGGGTGTCACATGTAAGTGATGAATCACTGATTCTACTCCTGAAACTAATACTACGTTATACGTTAACTAACTTGAATTTACATAAATAAATTAGGGGTGCTTGGGTGGCTCAGTCGGTTAAGCAACTGACTTCAGCTCACATCATGATCTCATGGTTTGTGAATTCAAGCCCCACATTGGGCTCTCTGCTGTCAGCATAGAGCCTGCTTCAGATCAATCCTCTGTCTCCCTGTCTCTCTGCCTCTCCCCACTTGCGCTCTCTCTCAAAAATAAACATTAAAAAAATAAATAAATAAATAAAATAAAGTCCTGCAACAGCCCCCTATCATCCTCCGTATAAATTCTAAATGCTTTCACATGGTTACCAAGGTGCTTCAAACGACTCACCCTTGCTGAATAAATGTAAATTTTTCTATAATGGATTCTCAAAACAGAGAAGATAAGGTAGTTTCTATTTGCCCAGAAATTGGTTTCTTTTGCATACCTCAGATCTAACACAACTGAACAGCACTATGAGTCCCCACCTTTACACAGAACCACACTGGGATTTGTCAGCAAGAAGGAGCTGGGGCCAGTATGCCTGGCACAGCACAGACACCCGCCCTCGAGAGTCACCTGATTAAGTTCCTCATTTCTTTTTCTGCCCAAGTTTTCACCATCTTTCTGGGGTTTCCTTTACAATAGCCATGACGAAATCTTGAACAAGAAAAACACTTGTTATTGTAATCGTTCTATTATTCTAGTTTTTATTTTTTTAGGATATAGAAATCAGGCCACTGGAAAAAGAATCTGAGCTCACTCACCTGAACTCCCCGCTTACATACTTATCCCGATCTTTGAACACCAAAATAGAAGTTTTGTAAATTTTGATTGCTCTGCTGTCTCCATTTGCTGTGCTAGCATGGTACACATTAGCCTATTTTGCATCAAAAACAAAATAAGTTTGTATAAAATAACAAAAGTATTTTAATTTTCAACTGTTTGATTCTATCCTCAAAAGTCAAAAAAACAAAGTCAAGTGAACTGAAGTAGCATGTAGAAGAAACATCATCTTTTGAATACATCAATTAAAATATGAAACATCATACCAAAAGGTACAGTAAGTAGATTTACATATAAGATCCAATTTATAATTAAGCATGAAGCAGTTTCAAACATCTTTGCATCTCAAGTATGTGAAAAATATTTCAAGACATTCTTACATCTCATGATTTATAAACTGAATTTTACTGAGGGCTGCTTCCCATAGAATGAGTTGCTAATTTACAAATGCCATGTCTGTCTGTCTCCATATCCACGTACAAAGAAAAACTGAGAAAGAGATTTGCTTATCCACAGAAACTAGACTATAAGCCCCTCCTCCCATAGTAACTATGTGGCAAGGACTGGGGCCTGCAGTAATCTGACCACCTATGCCTACCCTGGGCACTACCTGGACTCAGTGATCCAGTACAGCAACGATAGTGAAAAGGCCGATTTATGTGCACAACTTCCTACGTAGCCATAAATATTAATAAAGCTGTTTTTACAAACACTAATTAAACCATCCTGACTTGTGCATGCTTTTTTTTTCTTTTCTTTTAAAGGCACCATTTATTTACTACGTGCCTTAGTTTCATTTGGTATCTGAAATAAGAAAACTAACATGAAAACATTCAGGCATCCAAAGAAAAGCTCACTTCTTTTCCCGTGCTAATGCAGCCATTTATCTCTGATATGATTCCTCTAGTCAACATCTTGAATAGTATCATTCGTGTTCTAGGATCCAACACCTAAAAAAATGCAAAAAATAGAAAGTTCAGAAAGATAGTATCAAGTATTTCTCATTGAAGCACCTGACCATTAATAAACTGAAGAGCTTAAATACTATGCTATTCTGGCTGACTGACAGTCTCAATTGTGGTGTTTTTATTTATTCTGATTTTTAGTAAATAAAATACGACACGAAGGCCAAAGGAACAAGAGACAAACCAACAAGTTCGTTCAGACACAGAAGTCAAAGTCTACCAAGTTCAACAGAAGCAGAAATGGACTCTAGATTGATATTAGCTAATAGAATATATAATGCAAGCTGCATAGCAGTTTCACATTTTCTAGTCACACTAAAAGCAGCAAAAAGTAGCAGGTAAAATTAATTTTGATATACTTTATTTAATGCAATCTATCTAAAACACTATCAATTTCAACATGTAATCAATATAAAAAGTTATCAGTAAGAGATTTAACATTTTTTTTTTAAACCAAGTCTTCAAAATCTGGTTTATGTTTATAGCACATGTCAATCCAGACTAGCTACGTTTCAAGTGTTCAGTGGTCACTGTACTGGATTTGCAACTTTAAACTGGGGTCAGCACCCTACAGCACAGAAGTCAAATCCAGGCCACGGCTTTTTTTTCTGCAGCCTGCAAGCTAGGAATGGTCTTTACATTTTAAAAGTTGCTTAAAAAAAAAAAAAATTGTGAGCCACAGTGCTTGAAATATTTATTATTTAACTCCTTATTTATTATTAAAAAAAAAATTTTAATGTTTACTTTTGAGAGAGAGTTAGAGCGTGAGCAGGGGAGGGGCAGAGAGGGAGGGAGACACAGAATCTGAAGCAGGCTCCAGGCTCTAAGCTGTCAGCACAGAGCCCGATGGGGGACCCATGGACCATGAGATCATGACCTGAGTAGAAGTCGGACACATAACCAACTGAGCCACCCAGGCACCCCATTTATTTTTTATTTGAGAGAGAGAGAGCAAGAACACGCGCACACACGAGTGGGTGGTTGGGGAGGGATGGGACAAGGGAGGTGAGGGAGAGAGAGAATCTCAAGCAGGATCTGCACTGAGTATGGAGCATGACCAATGTGGGCATAACCTGAGCTGAAATCAAGAGTTGGATGCTCAACCAAGCCACCCAGGCGCCCCTATTATTTAACCCTTTAAAGAAAGAGTCTGTGCACCTCTGCTATAGATGAGTAAATCAGGGAAAGGGTCTCTTTCAAAGTTAGAGCAATCAATCTTGAGTAAAAAGGATCCCAAAGTCCTCTTTAACAGAAAGCAAGGAATTTAAAGCCTGGTCTCATCCATGCCTGAACTCAACCAGCCAGATATTTACATGCAATTTCAAGGGACACTCACAGCAGCCCCTCCAGCTCCACAGAGAGAGACAGTGTGAAGTGGCCAAATCTAACTATACTTTAGGGTCTATCCTTCAGTGATGCAGCCACAGTCATACCAGAAACCTAGGGTTAATAAAAACAAAACAACCCTGGAAAGACTACAGGACAAAAAGCCAAACTGCAACTATGGCAACTAGAGAGGAATGAAAGGGAATTGGGCTAACGGGCCCTAACTGACATTCCCACTTCACTGCACAGGTCAGCAGAGGGAAGCGGCGCACTGAGAATCCAGGCACACACCTGTGTGGCTGCAAAACTGGGAGGAAGCCAAGGCAGGGGTGTAGGAGGAGCAACGTATCAAAATGGCTTAAAAACAAAATAGGGAAGAGAAACAGGAGAATGGAATAAACTTTACAAATACATATTTAAAAAGACAGCTTAAGACCAAGATATACATTGTTAATTCAAAATTAATTTTGAAAAAGGGGGAAAAAAGGATTTCTTGCCTTTGTTATTTTAGGGTGTTTGAAAATTATGGCTGCCTCACTTCTCTCAGCTGGACTATACGCTTTGTTTCCAACCACACACACACAAAATAAATGAGAGGACAAGGAAGACACAGATCTCAGACCCACTCCTGCCCAACTACAGGTGGAATTCTTCAACTGCACAAATGGTTCTGGAGCTCAGGTTGGGTGTTACTCTGCTGGGGACTGAGGTGGCTAGTAGCAGGGGGTTCACATCTTGTATCAAGGATCTGGGGATCACAGGGGCTACTATTCCAAAATGTTTGTGCCTCTGTGTAGGGGTGAGAAGGGTGGTAGATAGCAGTAACAATGTTCTGACCCTTTTTACCACCTTCACGTCAAAAATCGGAGCCAATGCTAACTTCCAATTCACAACTCTCTACATATGGGAAAATTAGGAAAAATTTCCCCCATTCTTGAACAGAAAGAATAAAACCAGCATAATGTCTAAACCAAGTAAGGGATTTCTAGTGAAAATCTGAAGGCATTGCCCTATCCCTTCACTTTGTGACAGGTACCTTCTAATAAAGCTCACAAAATTCCTGCACATCTTAAGACAAAAGATTTCTGGACTTCCAGTAAATTCTGCATCCTCATAGAAGATGAAAACACCGCATGGTGGCCACAGAGGGGGGCATGACTCTAAGTTATCTATTATCAATAAAACAAAATGTAGACTTTTTTTTTTTTAACGTTTATTTATTTTTGAGACAGAGAGAGAGCATGAACGGGGGAGAGTCAGAGAGAGAGGGAGACACAGAATCTGAAACAGGCTCCAGGCTCTGAGCGGTCAGCACAGAGCCTGACGCAGGGCTCGAACTCACAGACCACAAGATCATGACCTGAGCCGAAGTCGGACGCTTAACCGACTGAGCCACCCAGGCGCCCCTCAAAATGTAGACTTCTAAACTCAAAACTAGAAGGAGTAATTTTAGGTAACATTAGCATTAAGCAAGAAGAATGAATGCAAACTATAATCCCAAGAGAAAAGAAGTGCTAATTTAAAATGAGAACTTAAAATGCTAACTTAAAATGAAAGCATATTTAAATTGTACCTGTTCCACAGTTGCTCTGTCTGCCTTATCTTTGATGCGATACCTAACCAAAACCAAAAAAGAATGTGACATTCAAAATTCAGAAGCCAAAATAAAAAGTTCGAAATGTATCTCATCCCATAAAATTCCTAAGTAGGTACTTTCTTTAATAACCCATTTCATAATCTCATTGTAGTTTCATTGCTCAGTGTTGCTTCCTTTGTGTCCCCTTAATCATTAGTTCAGTTCCCTAGAGCAAAAGGAGCACATCTGCAGTAAGAAAAAATCATTCTATCCATATTTCAGAAGGATTAGATAAAGAGAGCAGCCGGGGTAAGGTGAACCATGCTGCAAAAAAGGAAACATCGGGTCTGTTAATATTGTCTTTCAATCTTTAATGATTCTATTAATCTAATGTGAGATTTAAAGTCATTTATATCACCTTCTCTTTAGAGTCCCTTTCTACAAAGACACGGGTTTTTGTCATCTAAAGACAGTTCTTGAGTTCTGCATTAAAATGCAGAGTCTGACTGGCTTCAGCTCAGACACTGATTCTATTAGCACACTAACCTCAACTCAAAGATTCAAACACAAAGATTCAGACACTTCTATGAAATAACAGATGACTATGGCAGTTCTCAAAAGGCTGGTATCTCTTGGGGATAGCAATAAACCAGAAGAAAAGTGATTTTTAGTCAGAAGAAAGTTGGTTTTTAAGTTCGGTTCTAACACTGCTAGTTGTATAAACTTAATGTCATTTTCTACAATATGTCAATGCCCTAGTATTTTTAGCATATAGAAGTTAGCTTGCACTTAAACAACTGGTTTTGAGAAGAATAAATAGAAATTATTCTTATTAGATCACTATTTAATTTTAAATCTTCCCTTACATTTTTTAAAATATTTCATGGAGGGGTGCCTCGGTGGCTCAGTTGGTCGTGAGTTCAAGCTCCACACTGGGCGTGGAGCCTACTTAAAAAAATTTAAAAATAATAAAATAAAAATTTAAAAACATTTCATGGAAGGGAAAAATTTTTAATAAGTTTTTAAAAGGAAGCATTTTTACATTTTAACACTTCAGTTTAAACTGGAATCTACATTTTAGTTTACCATTACCCTCCCAAGAGCACATTGTGAATTTCACAAGATTATAGTTTGACTACACATTTAAAACTCACTTAATATTCTCAACTTACTAAGGAAAGGACACCCTCATTTAAGCTAAAAAGAAAAAGAAAATAACTGGTTTAATCATATAAAGAAATATCCTTTCCAAAAGAATTATAACCAAGATGCTCATTTGTCTAGAATTAGTCCCTATCCGCCATGTTTTATAGTTAAAATATTACTTACATATCTGCTTCCTTTTGTCTAGACTTTTCGGTGACTTTATTTATGACAGAATCAGTAACATTTAGCTTATCTAAAAATTAAAAAATCCACAATGTAAACAACCGTTAAGACAAAAAGACAACATTTTGAATAGAATACTTTTTCCCTCTTCCTCCTCTATTTTCCAAATATTTTGTTACATATAGAATATCTTTTATTGATGAAAAACTATTAATGTTTTTAGATGTTGAGCATGAAGTTGTGTCTCCTTAGTGACAAGTGTTGTCACTGTCATCAACACAGCTCTAATTTGAGCCACAGAAACCCAGATCGAGGAATCTCCCCAAAATCCTTTACCTGCATATGCTGAATTTCAGACACTTGTTAATACTTTATACGGCTAATTTGGGAATATAAACTGCCCGAATTCCAAGTTTAACTCTAAAAACTACAGTTTCATTTCAAGTTATAGGTCAGTGATAGGATATGAGAGACACTGTGCTAGGTTTATAATGAATCAACTTCCATAAGACAAAGATGATCCTGCATTTTTTAAGAGGTGGTGGTTCAAATCAACATTCTGATTCCTTGCATTCAACAGCTCACTAAATGATTAATGCGTACATAAAAAGTGTCTAGTAAAACAAAACGTATTTATATTCAATATTCTAGTACAGTTGATACTTGAACAACATGTGTTTGAATTATGCAGATCTACTTATATGTGGATTTTTCACAGTAGTGTACTGTACATGTATTTATGACTTAACATTTTCATTTTCTTTTATCTAGTTTCTTTTATCGTAAGAACTTAGTATATAACATACATAACATATAAAATGTGTTTATCAACTGTCTATGTGATCAGCGAGGCTTTTGGTCAACAGTGGGCTACTGGTAGTTAAGTTTTGAGGGAGTCAGAAGTTACACGTGGATTTTCAACTGCATGGAGTCAGCATCCCAACCCCCAAGTTCAACGGTCAACATATTTTCAACGTTCTAGTCTGAGACAATGCTACTTTAATACAAAACAGACGAAAACTTGAACAGATATGTGTAAATTTTTTTACAGCAGAGGAGCAAACAGAGCTAAAAAAGCAGAAGCTGAAGTCTCTTCCTAAAGCCAGGTCTTTAAATACTGAGTTTTTATCTTCTCTAAACATTATTATTATTCAGCCAGTAACACTGAACACACTCATTTCTTGAGCTAACAAAATTTATGACACTTCATGGCTTCTGAATAACTTCCTCGTAGCCCAAATATATTTTATGAACTCACCTAGATTAATTTTATTCTCAAATTTCCGTAAGACCTTGTCTGCTGGAGTAGATATTTTGGCCAAATTGTAGGTGGAAGTCTGCTGATTTGCCTAGAAGAAATAAGTTCCAGAGTTGAAGGCACTAGTTATAAATACAGACCTAAGGTTAGTTATTACATGTCTTTCTCCTTAGCTAACAGTTAACTATCAGAGCATCAATACTTGAAGGAGTACCCTAAGAAAAGGTTAAGAATCAATCATATTTGCTCAAGAAATTTTTTAAAAAGACATTTGAAATAGGACAAAGTTACTGGCTAAAATGAAGAGTCTGTATAATCTGTATTTTTTAACCTCCCTACAATGTATTCCTCATTATTATAAATAACAAATTGTAATTAAATGCATTTTTTAATTCAACTGTTAATAGATTTAGAATTTGACAATGTTCATTTACCTCCAAAACGTATAATGAATGGCTAAGGCCAACATTAAACTCGTTCTAAGAATTTCATTTTGGGCCTATTGTCTCAAGAAAGGGAAAGGTCAGGCATGAGGCTTACCACTTACACTGGCGCTATACACAAACTAAAATAATAACAAAAAGAAAGAACCCTTATTCAAAGGGAGTATAGTACAGATAAAAAGGGCTCATAACAATGACTGATTTACTCCACGTATCTCAGCTTACAAGTGTGAGGCTGACTGCATAGACCTATGCTGTCTGTATAGACCTATTTAAAGTTTTCTACCAGATATAACTTTAAAAACATTTCTAAGTACAGATTCACAGTAGAAAACACAGGTAAAATTTTAATCATCTACAATCCCAGCACCCAAAGATAATAGTTAACATTTAAGCATATACACTTGCCTTTTATTCTATCTTTATTAAAAGAGAATAAACTCTGTATTAAAATAGCTCAACGTCTCACCAAAACAGACAAGTGTGAAATTCATCTGGTTGTTTTTAAAATGCACTCATTCTTATCCACAATATAGCAATCTTAATATTCAAAGAAATACTGTTGGTTTTTTCCCCCTCCATCTCTTTCAGAAATCTTTATGCTTTAGTAAGATGTACCATGTTAATCCTAAGGCTCTGCAAAATCCTGAAACAGAGTACTTCCAGTTGAGAAGCAGGCTCTACAGTCTGATAACTTGTGCCCGGTACACAGTAGGTGATGGCAGATTCATGTCATTAATATAGTTTTTCACTGCAATGTATTTTACGGCTGCATAATATCCCATTGTGTGAAATCAGTCCCACAACAAATTTAGTCAAGCTTGTTTCCAGTGTTTCTCTATAAACAATGCTGGAGAATCATTCTCATAACACCATTCTTGGCACAATCTTAAAAGAATTGCTGAATCAAAGCATTTATTTTATGTTTTAAAAGCTTTTATCACATACCAGTTTATCCTCTAAATAAGTACTTATTTACTCAATCAGCAATTATAGATTTTGCATCTTGGTCAGTTTCATAAGTGAAAAAACAGCATTTCTACATATTTAATCTGCATTTTTTAATTATTAAGGAAGCTGAACTTTCTCTCCATGTTTCCTAACCATTTGTAGTGAACTGCCTATTTGCATCTTTTCCCATGCAGACTTTAAAGCTCCTAATCTTACCATAATTTAAATAGTTTTTAAAATGTACTGACTATGAAAAGAACCTACATCCAGGAAATTATCAGAAATACAAAAAGGATGAAGAACAAAACCCGTTAAAGGTTGGGGCTACAGGGCAACATAACCTGAGGGAAATCTTCCAATTCAAGTCAAGAACAACAAAAAGTCCTTTGAAAAAAGAAGACATAAATAACATAAAGATGTATACAATCATTTGTAAAATACCTGTGGGTTACTCCTTGCATTTGAGATACAACCTTTGGTGAGTTTTCCAACTCCATCATCCCAATCCCAGTCGTCATCATCATACTCCTCCTCCTCTTCCTCCTCCTCCTCCTTCTCTTCCATATCACCTCCACCCATCTTCTCAGGCACATTCTTCTGCAGATCTTCAAACAGAATATCTTCCTCTCTGATGGTCCTCAGGTCAATGTTTTCACTAGAAATAACAATGTGCAGCATGTTTCCACATAACTCTAATTGGATTTATACATGCAGCTATTTGTGATATAACAGACTAAATTTATACCAATAAATCTAAAAGTTTTCCTCTCAACGTTATCTCCCAATAAACTCAAACTTAATACCAGGTTCTGTTTTTCAAAGTGGCATTCCCATTGTTTGCTTATTCTCCAGGTCCTACTAAAGAAGAGGTACATCAGATGTTAAACCACTTCGGCCTTAATGAAGTCAGGATTTACATTGTCATTTTCTCTGCTGAATGAATGCACTCTGACCAGTACACCAGACCCAATTCCAGGAAAACCATTCACAGATATGTCTTAAGAGTCAGCTGGGGGAAAGCTTTCTGACAAAATTTGGGACTAAGCCTAAAGCAGCCTTACCTTGAACTCAATACCACTCCAACAAAAGAAGCTATATCAAGATTTGTGCTACATAAAGAACTTCAAATCACCCCTATTCATAAAGGGAAGGAATGGTGAACATAAGCACCACAAATGAGTGGTGTAATTCAGAGCAGTCTGGGTGTAATTCAGTAAGAGAAGTGGTGATTGTCAAACCCAGAGATCAGGCCCAGAGTAAATGGAGCACAACCAATAGGGTGTTTTTCTGCCATGTGAAAATTCAGAGCCAGTGCTACCAGATCTTAGTTTTTCAAGAGAAGCCAGAAGTGTGGACTTTTAAATCTCCCACTTAACTGGTACATTTAATTTTAACCAAACACTGTGCATACCAAACAAAATATGTCTGCAGGTCAGATTCAACAGAGGTCCCACCAGTTTTGACCACTCATGTAGAGAACAAACACAGGAACCACATAGAACCCTGATAATGTGAACTACCAGCTTAAAAATGGTCAGACAAGAGTTCAGTAAATTCAGGTGATCAATCCTGATTATTAATTAGCCACAGCTCAAAGGGTTCCAAATCTCCATGGACATGGGTGGGAAGAGAATAATCATCAAACACCTGCTATTTACTACGATTTTGTAAACAAAATCCTTAATTTGATCCTTTAATTGCCAACAATCTACAATGGCACATTAAAGTTATACCTCATTTGTTTGTTGTTTTTTTTTTAATTTTTTTTTAATGTTTCTTTATTTTTGAGACAGAGAGACAGAGCATGAACAGGGGAGGGTCAGAGAGAGAGGAAGACACAGAATCTGAAACAGGCTCCGGGCTCCGAGCTGTCAGCACAGAGCCCGACGTGGGGCTCGAACTCACAGACTGCAAGATCATGACCTGAGCTGAAGTCGGACGCTCAACCGACTGAGCCACCCAGGCGCCCCAAAGTTATACTTCATTTGTACCAGAACTTCTCAACCTTGGCTGGACAATTCTTTGTGGTGGGAGGTCGTTTTCTGCCTTGTAGGATTTTAGCAGCATCTTTGGCTTCTACCTACCCAATACATTATGCTCTCCCCCACCTCCCAGTGGAGTGGACCCTGGAGTGTGGCAGGGTCACAAAGTCCACTGGCTTATCTTCACAATATCCAGTGATGGATGGTAAACCAGTGTATACCCATTACTGCCAACTATTTACCAGCCACACTGGGCTGTTTCTTCTTCCTACTTCTTCCCTAAAGACTTTTATATGGTTATCTGGAAACATAAACCTGGAATGCATCTGAAATAAAATCTTCTTGTTTCTCTAAATCTTATGTAACCTTTCAGTATTAGATTATCATCATTTGGTCAGGAAAGTCTCCCATCTTCTTCACTCCTTTTTCCTTTGTACTACTTACCCAATTCTAATACAAATAATTTGTCCAATTATTTAATGTTTCTCCTCCTATCATGTAAGCTCTGTGTCAATCAGGGTGGTGTTTACAATGTATCCCTACCCACTAACACTAGACCTGGCACACAGAAAATGATCAACATATTTTTACTGGAAAAAAAAAAATCCCCAAATGACTACTAAAATCTACATGCAATGAATCTTTACTGTGAATATAAAGTAAAAAATGTTTTCTTGGAATTCCAAAGGAACTCTTATGTTTCATGTAGGAGTTATCCTGAAATCCTTTTGCCTCACATCCCACAGCCAATCTACCACCAAACCTTGTCACTTCTACCTCCAAAACATATCCCGTGACCCTATCTCTAGCTCCCCTCATGTTTGAACTGAATTACTTTATCACTTTTGAACTGCTTCCACTCATGCCCTCTACAACCATCCTCTCCATAACAGAGTAATTCCTTTAAATCATAAATCAGATTGTCATTCCCCTAGTAAAATCCCTCCTTTGGGGGATGGCTTTCTGTTAAGACCTAGAATATCCCAACTGCTTATCATCCCTTATAAGGCTCTATATGATCTGGCCCCTTCTCACTTCTACATTATTACCTAGCCATCTTCTCAACTACCTGTGCTGTGCTCTAGGTACACTGGCCTCTAGCCCTTTCTTTCACAGCCAAGAGTGATGCCAACGTTGGGCCTGTGCATTGTTGTCTCCTCTTCCTGAACTGCTGTTCCCTCTGCTCCTCCTGAGGTTAGTTCCAGATGTGGACTTAACTCATCCCTGACACTGTCATTACTTAATCTACCAACTGATTTTAATTATTTGCATAGAGTATATTATCTGTGGGGGGTTTTTGTTTATATCTCTATGTACTTAATTGTCTGCCCTCCTTCCCAAATAGAAGGTAAAATTCAAAGACTGCAGGGACTTAATCTTGTTCACCACCATCTCCCGCGCCGAGGACAAAACCTGGCCCACGACAGGTGCTCAAATATTTTTTGAACGCCAAATGCAGTTAAAGACTAAAAATCTACGTTTCCCAACCACTGTCTCCAACTCTGCCTCTCAGCGAGGCTAGCCAATCTGGAACTCCCTTCACAAGTGGCTTTCGTGAACTCCGGCGCAAAGTGGGTTAAAAGACCCGGCTGGCATGGAGAAAGAAGCAAAGGGCTGTGGAGAGACTACTCCGAATGAAATACCTGTCTCCCTCAAAAAGCCCGAGGCTGCCCGCGGCGGCGGAGACAGCAGAATCCTTACGGAGTCTGTGTGCCCAAAGGGGCTCGCCCACCTGTCCGAGGAATCCGCGTCGTCGAACTGCCCGGGAACCACCCGACTCATCAGCAGCCGCCGGTAGTCCATGACGGAAGCGCGCAGAGCCTCGGCGCCTCTGGAGGCCGTCCGCCCCGCGCTGGGACGGAAGCCGCACAGAGACAGCGCTACACGCAGCCCATCCAACCCCCTCTGGGCAGATGCCCGCCTATCAACCTGTTCAGAAGCTCCAACGCCAAAAGCGAACGCCACGTGCTAAGAGAGATAAGGACCTACAACCAGGACAGTTAGGACCGCCCTGACCGGAACTCCCGCCCGACCGGAAGTCTCAATCCTGCCGGAAGTCCCGCCCTTCCCCCGGCCGCGCCCCTGGGGCGTGGGGCGTGGCGCAGGGCGTGGGAGCCCGCCTGGCGTCGTAGCGAGCCGAGACTGGCTAGAGCGGTGGGCGGGCGTCACACAGGGCCGTTCCAGCGCGCCCGTGTGCCAACTCCGAGTTTTTCAAAGCCTTCAGTGGATGAGGTCGTGAGGCGTTTTTCTTCCTCCCGCGAAACCCTGTGCGGAAGGTGGAAGCGCTAAATCCTTACAGCGGATCCAAGAAGCTATGGACCCTGAAAGTGAGCACACTTTTTAGACTTGAAAAGTTTGGTGCATTGTTTTGAGGGAAAATGAGAGGAGTGATTTTTAAAATGTTTGTCATACAACTGAGAGAATTTTACAACTAGAATGTTGGTGGTAACTCCAAATGACGACCCTTTTAGCGCCCATCTTAAAACAGCTTTATAATGTTCCTGGAATATCTACCCAAACATCTGAATAAATACTTTAAAAATGTTGGCAAAGACCTGGTAAGGACAGGATGAGAGATGGAAAAAGTAAACCTAACTTTAAAGTAAGTTGACAGATTGCGCCATGTGAACAAATTTATAAAAGTGTAAATGGAAGTTCTAGGTTCACCAAGAAAGAAATTGAAGAAATAAGGGCCTTGAGTTTTTTTGCGTTTGGAAAACGAAGATTTTTCAGATTCCTTTCACCACAGCCTAGGCAGCATTTATGTGTTCGGAAGGTGGAAAAGGTGAGCATAAAGTTAGGCCTTTCACTAAGCCCGACTAGCCTGCTTGTCTTACTGGCTGGCTTTTTATACTTCAGACGATGGCATGGCTTTGGGAAAACAAATCAAGCCTCAATAAATTGTTCATTAATTCGATAATTCAATAAAAGAATCCGAGCAAATAGGTAGCAACTGTAAATTGAGAAGTTTTAATAGAAATAAAATCTTTGGACTGCAGGATTCATTCGATCAGTGTTTACTCTGCGAACAACATTGCTGTTTGCTGCGGTGATTACTGGAAAATCATGAATGGACTCTTCTGGAGGCATTTATAATCTGTAAATACTAACACCCTTGAAAGGGTGGTAAAAGCTAAAACGGTAAAACAAATAGGTGCTGAATTGTAGAGATTTCCCATGTTGCAGGAATTTTTTAGATAGATGAATGGGTATATAGGAAGGCTTTAGGAGAGAGAAGCATTTGCCAGGTCAGACTGAAATAGTAAGGAGTAGGATCTGACTAGAGCAGGCGAGTATTGGATAGGTAATGTGAGTCCAGGCTATGGGAGTCCTAGAAAGTCCAGCAGAAGAACTTGGACTCCAGGTGATTGGACATCCTGTCCACTGCCATCCCCGACCTGAGGAAGTCATGAGAGTATGGGCCTGTGTGATGGCGCGAGTAGTAGAAAGAAAGCATGGGTTACGAAAAACATTTTTAAAAGAGAAATGGACAGACTTGGTAATTGGATGGCTCATAATGATGAGCTAGAAGGATACCAAAGGCATCTCCAAGTTTTCAAACCCAGTGGCCTGAGAGAATGGGTGTGGCATAGGAAAGTGGGGGACACGGATTTACATTGTTGGATTTGACTTGATAATGAGATAATAGAAAGTACCAAGTAAATAGAAAAACAGTATTTTGTGGAACCTAATAGTTCTCTGATAATATTTTGTAAATATCTTTTGATTAAGTAACTGAGAGGTCCCTTCACTTTCTGAGTCCCAAGTCTTCTAGGGAATTATTGGATAGTAGCCACACATATCGACTTGTTTTTGTCCAAATCAGTATTTGCACTATACAAAGTGACCATGGTATACTCAGACTAAAAAATTTCTTTTTCTAATAACTTGACCAATGACATTTTAAAATTTAGGACACTGAACTTTGCTGCTTTCTTAATGTGAGAAGGCATGGGGGACAAAGCTCTCTGTTCGCATATACTAATAAACATTAAAATTATGTTTTTTTTTTAAAAGAAGACTTTCATCATTCACCAGTTAGGAACAAGGATTATCAAAAAGTTTGGTCATCACCTTCAGATCCTGTGCATTTTGAAGTGGATGCTTCTCATGAAAAATTAGAAAGCAACTTGGAAGCGGATGCCAGGAATGTCAGCAGTCTTTGTCAAGACTTAACTCGCTCAGATTCTCCCTTCTATATGGACACCAGCAGTACCAATTCAGACTTGCCTCAGGTGTGCATTACTTGTAAGTTCTAGGAGGTATAGATGTATTCGGCTTTCACGTTGTCTTCCTCTGAAAATGTCCTCAAAAATACGAAAAACAGTAAAAGAATCTCCAGTGGAGGCTCAAAGGAGGGGAATACACGGTCTAGTTTTCCCAAAGGTAGAACGTTACAAATAGAGCATTAAACCTGATCCTTTCTAGCCTCCACACAAAGTCCTAAGCATGCAGCCAGGGGGACATGGCCACAACAACTCGGTCACAGAGGCAGGAAAAGAGCCCAACGGGCCAGACATCTGGTCTTGAGCATGTTCTAATATGTCAGCATGCAAATGATTTAGATGTCATTCATCATGGTATTGACAGAGCCCTGCATGTAAATGACTTTATCTTAATGACAATTACAAGTGTCCTTTCTCATAAACTAAAAAAAAATTATACTGTCCCAAATTGTGATGAATGTTTGACAATTACTAGCAGGAGTGTAGGGAAATAATAGGAGTGAATTAGTTTGTGCCATATGTAATTGTCTTTTTATAGTTTGAAAATGGACAAATATTGACAATTTCATGTGGGCTAACCCATAAATTGGCATAAACTATCTAAAGGGCTATTTAGTGGGGTGCCTGGGTGGCTCAGTTGGTTAAGCGTCTGACTTGATTTCAGCTCAGGTCATGATCTCCTGGTTTGTGTGATCGCAGAGACTGCTTGGGATTCTCTCTCTCCCTCTCTCTGTGCCCCTTCCCTGCAGACATGTGCATGCACAGGCGCTCTCTGTCTCTGTCTCTCTCTCTCTCTCTCTCTCTCTCTCAAAATAGATAAAAACAAAACAAACTGAAGAAACACATCTTTAAAAAAAATAAAGGGCTATTTAGTGAGAGGAAATTGCATTTTATTTTTAATTCTATCTCAAGGAAGTATGCAAATGAGCTATGTGCAGGATTACCTATAATAAATAAACATCAGGGGTGCCTGACTGGTTCAGTTTGAAGAGCATGTGACTCTTGATCTCTGGGTTGTAAGTTCAAGCACCACACTGGGTGTAGAGATTATAAATAAACAAGTAAACTTTCATGAAAGGTATTATTTAAACACTAGAAGCAACCAAATTTTTACCGATAGGAACCTAGTTAGATGTTTGCACAGATGTACAGTAGATATGTAAACCTTAAATATGATAATACAGATACACAGTTGACCCCTGAATAATGCAACACTTAGGAGTACTGACTCCCCTCATAGTTGAAAAGCTTCATATGACTTGTGACTCCCCCAAAAGTTAACTAATTGCCTACTACGACTAGAAGCCTTACCAATAACAAACAGTCAATTAACACATATTTTGTGTATTATCTTTATTATATACTGGAAAGAAATGTGATTTAGAAAATCATTAGGAGAATAAAATACATTTATAGTACTATACTGTATTTATAAGAAAATCTGTGTAAGTGGACCCGGGAAGTTCAAACCCATGTTGTTGAGGGGTCAACTGTATATTTGGTGACATAGAAAAATGATCACATTGCTTCTCACTGGGTAGTGGGCTTTTGAGTGTTTTTTACTTTCTCTCTTTTTTAAAATGTTGAAGATTATTTTCATAATGATAACTTTTATCATATTTTCATTTATTTTTTTAAGTTTATTTACTTTGAGAGTGCATGTGTGTGCATGTGCATGCAAGTGGGGGAGGGGAGAGAGAGAGAGAATCCCTAGCAGGCTCAGCACTGATGCAGGCTCCAACTCACAAACTGCCAGATCATGACCTAAGCCAAAGTTAGAGGCTTAACCAACTGAACCACCCAGGTGGCCCCTTTCATATTTTCATTTTAAAAGAAAATTTCATCATAGTATTACAGTGTTAATCAAAGTCTAACATATTATATATATCAAATTGTAAAGAATGAATCTCCTAAATTATGTAAGAGGTTCTCTGTCTTGGAACTCACGGAGTATTTTATTCTTTATAAAGAATTTATAAACCAAAGGAACAACAAGCATATTTTAAAGACAGTATTATCATAGAAGGCTAGAGTTAGAGGTAGTCTCTGAAATTCAACGAGTACTGGAGTTCCAAGAAGTTTATGTAAATATAACATCAATACATGTGAATAGTACTATTTTTTTAAAGGATATTCTTCTTGGGGCGCCAGGTGGCTTCTTGGGGCACCTGGGTTGAGCGTCCGACTCAGCTCAGGTCATGATCTCACAGTCTGTGAGTTCAAGCCCTGCGTCGGGTTCTGTGTTGACAGCTCGGAGCCTGGAGCCTGCTTCGGATTCTGTGTCTCCCTCTCTCTCTGCCCCTTCCCCGCTCATGCTCTGTCTCTCTCTGTCTCAAAAATAAGTAAAAACATTAAAAAATAAATAAATAAATAAATAAATAAATAAATAAATAAATGATATTCTTCTTGATATGTTTAAAATCTAATTAGCAGGAATGGTCTAAATTAGCAAGAAGTCTAAAAAACAAATTTTTATAAAATATAACTCAGTTTTTATCATACTTATTAGGTACCTTCAATAAGTGGAACAATGTTATAAAAAGCATGATTGAATAGAAGCTTGTAACCAGCTGATTTTAGTAGGAGATACAAATTTTTTAGAGCATCATTTGTCTTACATGCCTGGTACACTGTTCATAATGAAACCAATGTTTTCCTCAAACATTTAAAACATTACTTAATAAAACCTTTCCCTTAGATAACATTGAGATAACTTTGAGAATAAGTCTTACATGAATTTTTATAGATTTTTATCTATTGGAAATCAGATTTCACCTCATTACTGGAACCCACTCTGTATCTTCACTGTTAAAAGACTTGAATGACAACTACCCTAATAGATCTTTAGACCAGATTTAACAGACTCCAAAGGATTATCAGAGATTTATACATTATTATATACTCATGTTTGTAGTACCACGATTTGACTTACAAAAAAAACTAAAATATTAAAATAGCAAGATACTTGCTTAACGTCATTTAATATCGTGACTCCCTTAGCATGGTTTTACTTTTTAGTAAAGGAGCTCAGATATACAGTAGGGAAGGATACTGGAAAGTACATTCTACCCATGCAACAAAAAATACTAAGAGAAAAGTTACATAGCAATGTACATACACATTTAGAAGAAGCTTCTGATGTTTGTTTAAAGTATTAACACTAATGCCTTTTTTATTATTAATACAGAATGAAATAAAGAATGTAAAAAGGGAAGATGAGTCTAAACTCACACTTGCTGAAGAAATTTATAGCACACTAGATGACTGGTTAGGTGGTGAGTATCTCTTTGTTGGCAATACACAGAGAAACAAGATTTGTGTGTGTACGTGTCCTGTGATAACAGCAATAATAGTAATAGCCATGTGCTAATATACACTTTATATGCATGATCACACTCCACAAACAATCCTATGAAATAGGTTTTTTTTTTTCTTTTTGAATAAGGGTTGTTTTTATCTACCCAGATGAGAAGCATGAGGCCCAGAGAGTAACATGAGAAGTACAAACCATTAGCAACACATTTGACTATCTTAAAATAAAAAATAATTTCTATATGACCAAATTATAACCAACAAAATTAAAAAAAAAAAACAAGACACAGACTAAAAATACATGCAATGTATACATTGACGAGATTAGTATCCAAAATAAAGAACTCCAATAAGAAAAAGACCCCTAGAGCTTGATAGACAAACAGGTCAAGTGTACGTATTAGCTTGCTGGAGCTGCCATAACAAAACTCCACAGATCGGGTGACTTCAACTACGGAAATTTATTTTCTCACAGTTCTGGAGTCTGGAAGTCCAAGATCAAGGTGTCAGAAGAGTTGGTTTATCCTGAGGCCTCCCAGATGTCCTTTCTTCCTTATAAGAACACCAGTCATATTGTATTAGGGCCCCACTTTTATGACCCCATTTAACCTTAATTACCTCTTTATAGGTCCTATCTCCAAGTACAGTCACACTGTAAGATGCTGGGGGTTAAGCCTTCAGCATGTGATTTTTGGGGAGATTCAGTTGAGGCCATAACAGTGTCTAACAGGCAGATCACAGAAAAGGAAACCTGCAAGACTATTCAAAAGACCACAAAATACCATTTAATGCATACCAGTTTAATATGCGTTGGAGGGACATAGTAGAGCAAATAAACTTCTATGCTCTTGTTGGAAGTATAAATTGGTACAGCTACTTTGGAGGGTAATTTTGCAATGTCTAGTGAAGTTGAAGGTAACATTTTCTATAATCCAGTGATTCTACTTTGAGGTATGTATATTCAGAACCTAGACAAAAATTCTTAGTGTACAAGGAAACATGTATAAGGATGTTTACTGAAGGTTGTTTTTAACAGCAAAATTAGAAACATATCTAACAAAAAGGGATTAAAGTGTAATCCTTCAGTAAAATGAACCAAATCACAGATATTTACATGGCTAAGTCTGAAAAGCAAAATTTTAAGTGAAATAAAGACTTTTGTATGGATATAAATATATACATATGTTTTATGTCTAGTGTATATGTTACAAATGTAATTTGAGTCTATTTACATACAATTTTAAAGCATGGAAAATAGTACTGTACTGTATATCACCCAGGGTGCTGCATGACATTTTGAAATATTTAGGAAGCTGTGACACTGGACATCTGTTGGACTCCACAAACTACCAGCTTGAGATAGTTTACTATTTCAGTGTAAAACCATACTATAACCCTTTCTATAAAGTATTACTTGCAAAGCTGGGTCTTTGAAGGTTGCTGTGATAAAAAGCAAGTATTGTACAAAAATCAATGTAGAATAGAAAGTGATGGTTGGCATTGTCCTATCTGATTCCAAGATTTGAGACATGTGATACCCAGTAGTGCATCCAAGTAGTAAGTTCAATTGTATGAGAATAAAATAAAGCATTATATTTTTCTTTCAGTTTGTGTGTAATTTTCGAACATCTAAGTTGTTGAGACAAATACTGAAGTTGAGCTTCACTACTTAATAAATGGAACTGTTAGGTATTTCTTTCCAATTCTTGGAAGTTGATATATATTATTTAAGGTACATAATTGAGTAATGAAAGCAGAAAAATATGGGTGGAAAGAATAAATACATACCAGCTTTCGTAGTTATCTCTCAAGAGGGGGAAAGGAGGGAATTTAGATAGAAGGAGGCATCATTAATTAGTTTTGTAACGTTTTATTGCCTATTTGCTTCTGATTTTTATCTTTTTAATTTTTAAAATGTTTACTTATTTTGAGGGAGGGGGAGAAAGAGTGAGGGAATGCTGAGCATGAGTGGGGGAGGGGCAGAGAGAGAGAGGGAGAGAGAGAATCCCAAGCAGGCTCCACAATGTCAGCCCAGAGCTCAACTTGGGGCTCAAACCCTAAGATAATGACCTGAGCCCAAACTAAGAGCTGGACGTTTAACCAACTGAACCACCCAGGCATCTCTACTTCTGATTTTTAAAAATTTCTTGGGGCACCTGGGTGGCTCAGTCGGTTAAGCATCCGACTTCAGCTCAGGTCATGATCTCGCAGTTTGAGAGTTCAAGCCCTTCATTGGGCTCTGTGCCGACAGCTCGGAGTCTGGAGCCTGCTTCGGATTCTGTGTCTCCTCCTCTGTCTTCCCTACTCATGCTCTGTCTCTCTCTGTCTCTCAATAATAAATAAACGTTAAAAAAATTTTTTTAAATGTCTTAAGTCTGGATAACTTGTCATGTTGACAAACACAGCATTTAGAAATAGTGTTCTAGAATCCCAGGTGCACTGCCTACCCAACCTGTGACATTAGGCAAGTAAGTGACTTAACATCTCTTATGTCTCAGTTTCGTTATCTGTAAAACAGGGATAATAACAGTGCCTGGCTCAGGGGATTGCTGTGAGATTAACCAAGTTTATGTGTGTTTGTAATTATACTGTTCATTGTGCTTTTGTATTCTTTGGACACATAATCAAAACATTTTAAAATTACAGTACAACAAAAGAATTTTGAAGATATCTTGGAATTTGTTGTAATGGCATTTGACCAGAATGATGTACAAACTTTTTTGGTAGCAGTCATTTGAGAACTTCTGGTCTCCATGTAAAAAGTAGTTTATTTTGTTTGCTAGCACAAAGCCATGCTGAAATACACTCAATAAAAAAATGTTGTCATAAATATAATTTTAAAAAGACTCCCAACAGTTTATTTCATAAATGTAAATATAACTGTTAGCATATAAATGTATGGACAGCTAATTCTTATTTCCATCTTTCTCTTTCTAATGAGATTTCAACATTGGAAATGACTCACAGAATGTACTACCTCAACTAGTTGACCCCAGCATTTCTTCCTTCAGACAATTTGAACCCATTTGCAAATTTCATCACACAGAAGCATTTAGTAATGAAATGATAACATTTCAAAATCTGAAAGAAGGCTTACCTTATACAGTACAACCTGAAATGCAAAATCATGTGTATTATTGTGCAAAAGGCACTAATATAAAGGAAGATTCATTTAAGGAAGAAAATTCACTGGGAACTAGCACTTCTACAAATGAAGAGCAATTTGCTCATAAATGTGTCATACAACCTTCTAGAAGTCCACCTGTAGTCCACAGCAGTGGAGAGACAGTGAAATTCATGGAAATGTCACTGGCTAAAAGTGCTGCCACAGAATCTGCCCTCAAACCTAGTCAACCTCAGAGCTTCTGGTATGAGGAAAATGTACCCAGTGATGTTGACAAACCGTTTTACAAAGAGAACGGCTTTAACCAGCTTGATCTGAAAGCTAATTATGCAACAGAGAAGGTAAATTTTGGGGTGGTCAATATAGCTTGTGGAGTATTAAAATATGTACTTTCAAAAAAAACCCCAAAACTATGTATATAATTTTAGACTTTTCCAAGTACCACTAAATCTAATAATCAGCAAGAGGGACATTGCTTCTCTGGGGAAAATACCTTCTGAGATCTTAATCAATTTAGAAACAGATTTTTGTATTAAAATCATGTCCATACATGGAGATTAGCCCTACTGAATGGTCATGTCTTTGAGGACCAAAGCTCTGTCTTACTCATCCTTTTATGTGTCTTAGCATCTACATGGTGCCTTGGCTTTTATATTTGTGAATCAAATTGGCTGGAACTCAAGAGTTTACAGTAAGGAAAAGGTTGAGAAGAGGAAGAAGGATGGAGGTATTAAGTTATTTGACAGGAAAATCTTAAAATTTTTCTATCATGAGGGGTTTCAGTTAACAAGTATAAAATGTTAGTTTTTCTACCAAAGTGAAAATACTAATTTGTCTTTTGACTTATTGATTCTGGGCATACATGTAGTATCCTAAGAACACTGAAGATGCCACTAGTATAAATTCTATGTGCTCTCTGAAAATTTTTTAAAAGTAATAGTTTTAAGACTTGGTATGGGCAAATATAATCCAAGAATAGTAAAAATAATACCTTTTTATTTTAAGTCTGATGAGAAAAGCTATGACTATTTTTCATTTCCAAGTATGAGCAGTTTTTTTGTTCATTTATTTGGAAGCACTATTTAAAAGAGAACTTTATTTCCCTGTATTGATTCTGGAAAATGGCATTTAAAAAATCTGCTTAATTAGCATTTCTCAAGATTGCTCCTTCCTATTTCCACTGCATTTAGTCATTTATTCAGTCAATAAATACTTTCTGGAACCTATTCTGTGCTAGGCTCTATGCTATGTGTTGATTATATAATGGTTTTAAAGAATGTGGATTTTGTCCTCATGAAAGTAACACCTTAGTAGAGGAGACTCACATTAAAGAATCAAACAAATAAATGTAAACTTTCAACTATGATAAGGCTCTGAGTGGTTACATATAAAGTGTATGTAAAGTGTAGATAACGTGCTGTAGTATTACATATAAACTGTAAGCTGCAAGGATGGTAAGAGCTGTGAATAAAATGACAGGAGTCTTACTGTCCTAGTCAGTGAGTTTGGGGGAGGCTTCTGGAAGTAGTGGTCATTGAGCTGAGCTCTGAAGGATAAGTTATGAGTTAAGAAACTGTGGGTGGGAGAGCATTCCATGCAGAAGTAACATGTGGAAAACCCTGTGGCTTCAGGGAACATGGCACCCACTAGGACCTGACAGAAGCCTGGATTGAAGGAGGCATGTAGTAGATGAGGACGAAAGGTAGCCTTAGGCAGCAAGACCAGATAGTAGAACCTGTAGGCCTCTGTAGGGATAGTTGTTTTTATCCCAGAATGATAGTAAACCATTAAAAGAGAGGTCCAGTGACACCTGAGTGGCTCAGTCAGTTAAGCTTCCGACTTCAGCTCAGGTCATTATCTGGCAGGTTCATGACTTCGAACCCTGCATAGGGCTCAGTGCTGACAGCTCAGAACCTAGAGCCTGCTTCAAATTCTGTTGTCTCCCTCTCTCTCTGCCCCTTCCAGGCTCGCTCGCTCTCTCTCTCTCTCTCTCTCAAAAATGAATAAACATTAAAAAAAAAATACAGGGGTCCAATATCTCTAAGTTCTAGGAAGTTATACAGCCCATCCTTGCAAATATCTTTTACAGGATTTTTAATGTCATATTCATTTCAGTATTTTCTTACTACAACTTATTGTCCTTTGAAAAAGGACTCCTAAATTGGTCTCCTAATTGAAAATTAGGAGATTGGTCTTTCCAATTGAAAAATTGGTCTCCTAAAACCTGTGTTGTGGGCAGAAAGTCAATGGCAAAACATGTTCGTCTGACATTCTTACATTCACAGGAGTCATAGCAATGAGATAATGGTTTAGCAGGCAATAAAAGTAGTTTTCATTCAGGGGAGCCTGGGTGGCTTAGTCGGTTAAGCACCCAGCTCTTGATTTCAGCTCAGGTCATGATCTCACGGTTGTGGGATCGAGCCCTGCATTGAGCTCTGCACTGAGCCTCATGCCTGCTTAGGATTTTCTCTTTCCCTCTCTGCTCCCCCTCCCCCATGTGTCTGTTCCCTCTCTCAAAAATAAATAACAGCATTTTTTATTTTTTATTTTTTAATGTTTATTTTTGAGAGAGACAAAGTGTGAGTAGGCAAGGAGCAGACAGAGAAAGGGAGATACAGAATCCAAAGCAGACTCTAGGCTCTGAACTGTCAGCACAGAGCCCAATGTGGGGCTTGAACTCACAAACTGTGAGATCATGACCTGAGCTGAAGCCAGACATTTAACCGACTGAGCCACCCAGGCACCCCAAATAAATAAATAAACATTAAAAGAAAGGTAGTCTTCATTCAGAAGAGGCCTCACAGACTGTAGGGTAATTGATAAATTTGTTTTAATTCATTTGAAGTCAAAGAAAGTACATGTGTTCAGAAAATTTCGCACCATAGAAAGTGGTCAGAGTATCAAAGCTGAGTTTTTCTTTTGTAAAAGTAAATATGATACCTATCATATCATCACTCTTTGTGCTCTGCTATCGGTGTTATATATATTCTTAGCAGTTAATACCTAAGTATGTTTGTTAAATAGGTATTATTGGAAGTGGATATTATCATTGTTAGAGCTGAGAAAACCAAACTAGGGACCTAGGACTTAAGGCTAGCTCTGATTTCAAAACTTATGATCTTTATACTCTTTTTCACTTATTTTATTTACTATAAGATTTCAGTGTCTTCGAAAGGAATCCAGAGTTTCGGGGATATTCCTGAGATGCCAGTCAGTCACCAAAAGGAAGTCACAGTGGAGGACATGGACAGACCAGGGACTGTCTCATATTGGTCTCCTGCAGTCATTTCTTGGAGTAGTGGAGCATCTCAGGAGGACAGCAAGGCACCTGACATGGAGCAGAGTTTGGAGAGCTTACAACCTCTGGAAGAGGACATGGCTTTAAATGAAGTCTTACGGAAATTAAAACATACTAACAAAAGGCAGCAAACTCTGATCCAAGACCTGCAGTGTAGTAACAAGTATTTAGAGAAGAAGGTCGAAGAGCTCCAGAGGCAGACTACCAAGCAGCAGGTGTTCGTTGACATAAATAAGCTAAAGGAAAAGGTGGAAGAACTAATTGAAGACAAATACAGAGTGATGCTAGAGAAGAATGATACAGAGAAGACACTGCAGAACTTGCAGGAGGTTTTGGCTAACACCCAAAAACATCTCCAGGAATCTAGGAATGAAAAGGAAACCTTACAGCTCGAGCTTAAGAAGGTCAAGGGCAATTATGTTCACCTACAGGAAAGGTACATGACTGAAATGCAACAGAAAGATAAAACTGTAAGTCAGTGCATGGAGATGAACAGAACCTTAAGTGAGAAAGAAGAAGAGGTAGAGAGGCTGAAGCAGCTCAAGGGAGAATTGAAAAAGGCCACCACTTCTGCTTTGGACTTGTTGAAAAGGGAAAAGAAGACCCGAGAGCACGAGTTCCTGTCTTTACGGGAGGAATTTCAGAAACATGAAAAGAAGAACCTGGAAGAACGACAGAAACTGAAATCAAGACTGGAGAAACTGCTCACTCAAGTTAATAATTTACAGTTCATATCTGAGAACGAGAAGGGGAAGAATGCCAAACTGAAGCAGCAGGTCAGCTCAGTAAAACAAGAAAATGTGAGGCTACAGCAGCAGATTGCAGGGAGCAAGGAGCAAAATTATGCCCCTCGGTTTGAGACGGCTCATTTAAAGGAGGACTCTGGGGAGGCAGTGGAGGCAGATATCACAAAGGTATGGTCACAAATTCAGAATCTCTAACGCAGAATTTCAGGAGTTTCTAACAGTTTGCTCATGCATATTTAGATGCAGCACTTTGTCAGTAGAAAGAATTATTAACAACGACAAAAAAAGGGAGAGTTGGAAAAGGTACCACAGATTTGGAGAAGCTTCTCTGGTTCTTGGGTACTCACATTAAAGACAGCTACTTCTTGGATACTCACCTAAAGAGGCTATTTCTGGCCTCTTGTGACTATTTTGGTAGAGATGAAAATTAACATGGGAATTTTCTGGGTACCTATGACCAATCATCTGAAGTATCCTTTGAGAAAGGGTTTTCTACGTGGGGATCTCTATGTTTTCATGTCACTTCTGCCTATTCAATGATAAAACTAAATAACACAATTACGTATTTGGTTTACAAAGTAAAACAAAACTATATTATATCACATATTAATTTTATGAAAGTATACACTTTTTGATTGAGGTGTAATTGACCGATAACATCAGTTTCCAGTTTACAACATAATTCGTTATTTGTACATGTTGCAAAGAGATCACCACAATAAATCTAGTTAACATCTGTTAAAAATAACATGAAAGCCTCATAACAGTACATTTCAAGAGGCTGTAATTTTGTATTCTATGCAGTTCAAATGACTTGGTAGACAAGAACCTGGAAGCATGTCCTGGAAGTGATCATTTTCATAAGCCAGAGCACATCTATTTCAGTTTTGAAGGCTTGTCTTGAGATGTTTATAGTATAGGGGCACCTGCATGGTTTAGTTGGTTAAACATCCAACTCTTGATTTTGGCTCAGGTAGGATCTCACGGTTGGCAAGATAAAGCCCCAAGTTGGGCTCTACACTGACAGCACGGAACCTGCTTGGGATTCTCTCTCTCTCTGCCCCTCCCATGTGCATTCTCTCTCTCTCAAAATTAATAAACTTAAAAATATTATTTATAGTACAGCCTTATTAATTCTGACTATTTAGAAAGAAGGCTAATCTGGGGGCACCTGGGTGGTTCAGTTGGTTAAGCGTCTGACTTCAGCTCAGGTCATGATCTCACAGTTCGTGGGTTTGAGCCCTGCATCGGGTTCTGCGCTGACTGCTTGGAGCCTGGAGCCTGCTTTGGATTCTCTGTCTCCCTCTGCCCCTCCCCTGCTTCTGTTCTCTCTCTGTCAAAAATAAACATTAAAAACTTTTTTAGAAGAAGGCTAATTTTTTTAATGATTCTTAGGAAAATATTGTCTTATACTTAAAAAATTCTCTCTGTGATCTTTTCTCCAGAAAGAAGTTAGGATTTTCTATGCCAGTGGTTCTCAAGCTTTAGCATTCATCAGCATTAGGTGTGAAAATGCAGATTGCTGGGGCCCACCTCAGCATTTCTGATTCAGTAGGTGTGCAGGGAGGAGGGTGGTGCTAAGAATGTGCATTTCTAAGAAGATCCCAAGTCTCACCCTTGCTGCTGGTCCCAGGGTCACACTTTGAAAACCACTAACCTAAGCAGAGATGACCTTAAGTTTAGCTGCTAACCAAATCATGACAAATTTTGAATTGGTAAACTCTGAATAAGTTAGTACAACTGTACAGAGGTTTATCACAGTACATATTTTTTTTCTTGAATTTTCTTTAAAAAAAAAAAAGTAGTGGTGCCTGGGTGGCTCATTCGGTTAAGGGTCTGACTTTGGCTCAGGTCATGATCTTGCAGTTTGTGAGTTCCAGCCCCACATTGAGCTCGCTGCTGTCAGCCTGTTAGCCCAGAGATCGTCTGCCCCTCCTCTGCTCATGCTCTCCCCCAAATAAATATTTTTTTAAAAAAAGGAAAGTTCTTTGTTTTATCTTGACTAATCAATTTCTTTAATATCCCTAAGTCATCCTTACTCTGCTTTTAGTTTTGCTTTTCATGAACTCTAGGTCTGTTTTCTCAAAAGTGTGGTCTGGGAATGTCCATGAGATCAAAAGTATTTTCATAGTAATAGGAAGATGTTATGCCCTTGCCAGTCTCATTTTTTTCACAAGTGCTCCCAGTGGCATTTTCTAGAAACTGTTGATCATTGCTTTTATGGCTGCTCCATGTGTGAAGCAGATGTAAGAATCATGCTGTCTTCTATGAAGTCAGCATTATAGATACTTACAAAAATGTAAAAGATGCCACTCTTTCCACTAATTTTTTCCTTTGGAAAATGTGGTAATTTCATATTAAAATTGTTATTTATGTTGACACAAAGGATTTATTGTTATTTGAATAGATTAGTAAAAATTTTTATTTTTTTTTTTTAATGTTTATTTTTGAGAAGGAGAGAGAGAGAGAGAGAGAGAGAGAGAACATGCACACAGAGAGTGGGGAAGGGGCAGAGAGGGGAGACACAGAATCCAAAGCAGGCTCCGGGCTCTGAGCTGTCAGCCTAGAGCCTGACATGGGGCTCAAACTCATGAACTGTGAGATCATGACTTGAGCCAAAGTCGGATGCTCAACCAACTGAACCACCCAGGTGACCCAGTAAACATAATTTTTAAATGTTCTCAGTCATAATTTCTTTTTTTTTAAAGTTTATTATTTTAAGAGAAAGCATGTGCATACACACGCACCAGTGGGGGAGAGGCAGAGAGAGAAAGGAGAGGGAAAGAATCCCAAAAAGGCTCTGTACTGTCAGTGTGGAGTCCAACATGGGGCTCGATCCCACCAACCTGAGCCAAAGTCTGGAATGGGACGCTTAATCAACTGAGCCACCCAGGCACCCCCTCAGTCATAATTTCTAATACAAAAAATATTGATAGATATACCCCATATAAACAAAAAGGCTTTTGGGATTCTTATTAATTTTTGAGTCCAGAAAGGGGTCCTGAGAATCAGAAGTTTGAGAACCACAGCTCATAATTTTGTTTTTTTTAAGTATTAACATTTATCTCCAATTTCGTTTTTTTTTTTTTTTAATGGTTATTTATTTTTGAGACAGAGAGAGACAGAGCATGAACGGGGAGGGGCAGAGAGAGAGGGAGACACAGAACTGGAAGCAGGCTCCAGGCTCTGAGCCATCAGCCCAGAGCCCAATGTGGGGCTCGAACTCACGGAGCATGAGATCGTGACCTGAGCCGAAGTCGGAGGCTCAACCGACTGAGCCACCCAGGCGCCCCCAATTTCGTTTGTTTTTAATTTTAGAAAGAGAGCATGAGCAAGTGGGGAAGAGGGACTGAGGGAAAGAAAGACTCTTAACCGGACACAGGGCTCGATCCCACAACCCTGGGATTATGACCTGAGCCGAAATTAAGGGTCAGACACTCAACCAGCTGAGCCACTCAGGTGTCCCACTATCTCTTCAAATTTAAATTTGAGTGCCACGTTGTTAGTGCTGCTCAAAGTTTTAAAGAGTGGTATTTAATTCAGAATTTTACTTAAAGAGCAATCCAGACTCTCTGTCTTTATTGTAACACCTCTGAATTGTGTACACATAGGATGCAAAGATGATACATTCTAATTTGTTCCTGAATTGCTCACCTTGTGAAAAAGAAAGCCTGAATCCCCCAGATGTGAAAAGAACCTCTCAGCTGGTCTCCAAACTTCACAGTCTTCTGGCTCTGGTCATAGGACTTCTCACATGTCAGGTAATTTAAAAAATTCATATTTTTTATTGGGGAAGGAAGAAATATAGAAGTTGGACTAAACCAAAGAAGCAATATAAGGCGTTGGAGTTAAGTCATGGGAGAAAAAAATGGAAGACAAAATTCATACCTCCTCCTGCTTCTTTTTATCTTTCTTTAACACCTAATTCCCACAAGTAAAATAATATAATCAGATACAAGATAAAGGCACCAGAGAAAACCTTTTATTCTGTACTTCTTACATGTCATGGAAACTCTATCAGAGTGATAGTCTTGTTCTCTGGCTCAGTTGGTTCCTCGTGATTAGTGAGTGTTCCCATCATGGAGCTGTTTGCCCAATCTAAAATTTAGCTTTTGGGCAGGGGGAGAGCAGTGGGGAGTTGTATACATTAGTGGAATGAAGAATGAAATTAGTGTAGGCGAGTTTAAATTCTGACTTCACCACTTTCTGGCTCTGTGACTTGGCCCAAGTGACTTTGCCTTTCTCAGCCTCAGTTTCTGCATTGTAAGTAGGGGAAATGATACTTGCCCCTGCCCTTGGGAGGTTACAAGCACTACATTTAATGAGAGATGACAGTACAGAGCATGACATTTGATAGCTTCTCAAATGAGCTAGCTGTCTTTCTTCCTCTTCATTATTGTCCATTTCTTTGATCTTGGGTGTAGTCATCAGAGCCCAAATTGGGGGGCATGGTCTATGATGTTCCTGATCCAACACAACCCTTATTTCTATTGTGTTTTAGCTAAAGTTTGTTGAATGCTAGCATTTATTTAATGCTAGACACTGAGCTGAGCATTTTATGCAGAGATCACAAAGTGGCAGCATGCAGACTATATCCACCTAACGTTTTGTTTTTATATATGTGACTCTGAATGTGGCACAGACTCTCCTTAGCTGCAAACTTTTCCAGCCTACTTTGTTCCTTCAAACATTTGCTTACTTAACTGTAAGCCTCATTGGAGGCTGCTTCTCCACCACACCTCCCCATGAGGAGTGTGTCCTCATCCCTCTTGTTGGTGGATGTCATCCCACACCAAATATTATCTGTTTGCTTATTCTGTGTCTCCCACCCCCACCAGAGTGGAAGGCTTCAACATCAGAAACGTGGTATGTTGTATGCCCCGTATCTAATTCTGATGAAGCCCTTAATCAGCACTCAACAAATATTTGTTGACTTTCCAACCTGTCCTTGGAGGCATTTAAATTTACTGTCCCTGCCTTTCATGGGTTATCTCATCCATTCCTTATGTCAGTCTTTATATTCTCAGGCTTAAAAAAAAATGGAAACAAAACATGGAAAAACAAACTGGGACTTAGAACTGTAAGGTGTCTTGTCCAAAGTCTCACATAGGGTTAAGCGACAGAACTCAGATACAAACTCAGGCAGTCTGACTCATGCACACAGTTTTGGCCCTGAGGTTATACATACAAATACCTTCATTCTAGGCACCTAGAGCTTCAGTATTGTTGGGGATGTCTGATTACTCTGCTGTTAGATATAGCAATTTGGCTGAAATTTGGATTTGTAAACTGACCGGGCTAGGCTAACAGGAGATGTTCACCTTATTATAGGTGAGTATTAACTTCCCAGAGATTATACCAATCTGTCCCAATAGCCACTTACATACAAGTGTGAATCTATAAGAATTCTTTCTTATAACCCTTTATTAGGTGTCTTATGGATGAGTAATTGAGTTCAATATTATTTTATCTCTTTTGGTTTGGTCAGGTATTATGGAATTTTGTGTGTGTGTGTGTGTGTGTGTGTGTGTGTGTGTGTGTGTGTGTGTTTTCTGTCCTTCTTTTAGCTTTAATGAAAACTTTTTAATATAGCTTCTCAAACTATTACCCTTTAGGACATTACTACTACTGATGCTGAATATTTCAAAGATTGTGAGAAAATCAGTGATATAATGCTACAAAAACTGAAGCACTTCCATCTTAAAAAGAAAAATTTAGATAAAGAGGTACTGTATTCTTTATTCTAAAACCTGTATCATTTTTGGTGAAAATAATAGTCAAAGAGAAAGGTAACATAAAACTCTCCAAATTTTGATTTTTTTAAAAGAATCATTTTGGAGGACCAGATTAGTTTTACTATGGCCCTAACTAAGGAGATACATTGTTCAACATTTGGCTTGTTTTATAACTTAAGTTTGTATTACAAAATATTATTCATCTACCAAAAAAAGGTATGATTATTTTTTCCACTTTTGCATGGCACTACTGATTCTTTTTTTTTTTTTTAATGTTTATTTTGAGACAGAGAGAGAATGAGCACAAGCCAGGGAGGGGCAGAGAGAGGGAGAGAGACAGAATCCGAAGCAGGTTCCAGGCTCTGAGCTGTCAGCACAGAGCCCTATGTGAGGCTCAGACTCACAAACCACGCGATTGTGACCTGAGCCGAAGTCAGATACTTAACCGACTGGGCCACTCAGGCATCCCAGCACTACAGATTCCTGAAGAACAGTGTATTTTGATATCCCGATAGTGGTTTCAAACTTTATCACTTGGAATAGTGGATACATTGAAAACCAGTCATTTTATTTTTCAAGTGGCACAAGCATAAGGGAAGAGATTCCTAGAATTTCTTCAATTATTCTTTTCTTGGTATAGTGGTACAGAGATGGAGGGACAGATTAAGAGAGTAAGTGAAATGGGGAGGGTAATACCAGGATGTTAACTTCTGCCAGTTTTCATATGAGAAGAAAACAGAAGTGACAAGTTTATCAGCTAACGGAATAAAAATATACTCAAGTATGGGATCTTGGATTGTAGTAACAAACTCAGTCCTATATTATCAGGAAATTACTTCTCTGAACTGGTGTGGGTAGAAATTTATGCAGGTATTCTGGGGAGTCTCTTTGTCTTCTAGTTAACCTGTAGAGAAAAGGATCAAGGAATAACAGATATGCAGAGAAACAGATACATCCTCCATTTTTTAAGCTACCCTTCAAAAATAGGCCCCATTGATGGGGCACTGAGGCGGCTCCATTGGGTAAGCGTCTGACTTCAGCTCAGGTCATGATCTCACGGTTTGTGAGCTCAAACCCCGTGTCGGGCTCTGTGCTGACAGCTCAGAGCCTACAGCCTGCTTCAGATTCTGTGTCTCCCTCTCTCTCTGCCCCTTCCCCACTTGTGCTCTGTCTCTCTCCATCTCTCAAAAATAAATAAATAAATAAATGTAAAAAAAAAAATTAAAAAAAAATAGGCCCCATTGAGGGTTGGAGCAGGATGTTATAAAAATACAATATCAGATGTTTGTGTTCTTTTGGTAAATTTACCAAAATATTGGCAGATGAAATGATGTGGTGTCTGTGATTTGACTTAGTGAAGGGGAGGATTGGAGTGGGGAAGACATGGTTGGGGATATAAATGATACAAGATTGGCTGCTAACCGTCAATGGTCGAAGTTGGGTGATAATTAAATGAAGGTTCGTTCAAGTTTTTTCTCTATCTATATTGGAAATTGCTCATAATAATAATTCTGTGCTTCATAGTTTACCTCACTGATTTTTAAAGAAGTTTGAATTTTGAAGATTAAGATTTATTGTTATTATACTGAAGGAACAAATTAAAAAATAAGAAATGATTATAAATTACACCTAGGAAAAATTGGTAGTTTCTTTTTTTCCTCTAAAGAATTCTGATAGCCTGGTTGTAAAAACAACTGAATATTGGCATAAGCTCCCAGAGATTCCCAAGCCCACCCTCAGGTTCATTGATTGGTAGGACCCGTGGGACTCTGCACAGAGTCATACTCGAGGCTCTGTTTCACAGTGAGGGGATACAGAGCAAAGTCAGCGCCTGGAAAAGGTGCTCGGGGCAAAGTCTAGAGGAAAACAGATTCAAGCTGCCAAGAGTTCCTTCTCAGTGGAGTCACGCAAAATGCACTTCATTTTCCCAGCAATGAGCTGTGGCAATATATGTGAAGTTTTTACCAGGGAGCTCATTAGAGACCCAGCACGCAGGATTTTTATTGGGGGCTGCTCACATAAGCACCTCTGACTAGCACATACTAAAATTCCAGACCGTCCAGAAGGAAAGAGGTGTTCAGTAAACACTATATCTTTGTACAGATAGATGAGGCACAATGAGCTGTTCATATTACAGAACGATGGAAATCCTCCTGCAATCCAAGTTTCCAGTCCCCAAGGGAGCAATCTGACTAGCAGGCCTTTCTAAGGAGAGCAGTCTCAGATCTGCTGTGTGATCGCTTTTCTGTACATGAGCTGTGAAAACAGTAGATCTTTGGAGACCAGGGATTAGATGGTGCATGATTTGATGATTTTATTATAAATGTTATAGAATGTAGTCTTATTTTGTCTTCTTTTCTGAAATGTAAAATGCTTTTCTTCTTAGCTACTGAAACATAAAGACAGAATCACAGCTTTTAGAGAGTTGATTACTAATGAAAAAGCATTTCAAGATCGAGTTACTGAGGTGAGTGTAATATTTACTGTGCACTGTCCTTAACATACAAAAATACAATTTCAGATATTTATGTTCTTCTGGGAAATGTGTTGAAATCCTCCCAGCTGTATGTTCTATACGTCTATGATTCTAGCCATTGAAGATCTCTTTGATTGTTAAACTTATAAAGTATTTATTGTCAAATTTTCCAAGGAATGTGGAAGTGTTGGAAGTGAGCACAAATGTATGTAATCTCAGGTTACAGGCTTTGATTCAGATGAAACCAAGAATGTTGGAGATGTACCTATCTTACTGGGAGCCAAACGGAATAAGTACCACAGTTTGAATGAAGAGCTTGATTGCTTGGTAAGAAAGATCTTTTGTTGGTTTGCTATCCTTTTTATCCATAGCACCATTTTATGGACAAGTTTAAGAAACTATCAACCTTCGGGGCGCCTGAGTGTCTTTGTTGGTTAAGTGTCCAACATCAGCTCAGGTCATGATCTCACCGTTCATGAGTTCAAGCTCTGCATAGGGCTCTGTGCTAACAGCTCCGAGCCTGGAGCCTGCTTCGGATTCTGTGTCTCCCTCTCTCTCTGCCCCTCCCCCACTCATGCTCTGTCTGTCTCTCTCAAAAATAAATAAACATTAAAACAAATTTTTTAATTAAATAAATAAAGGATTCTTTGAATCAAACTTAAAAAAAAACTATCAACCTTCAAAAACTTTGTTCATTAAAATGGTCTTACACTGGCACTGTGGCAGTATTATTTGACCACAAGAGTATAGAATTGAAGTTTGTACTTTCAGGTTTTGAAATTTTACATATTGTTCTACCTGATATTGTTTAAAGTAATCAGATTTATTTTTTCAAAATGCAGAAATAAAAAAACATGTGCTATTTTTCACAGCGATTGAAGCACATTTATATTTTTGCACATTATTTATTTTAGTAATCTCTACACCCAACATGGGGCTTGAACTCACAGTCCTGAGATCAAGGGCTACATGCTTTTCTGACTGAGTCAGCCAGACACCCCACTACCATCATTTTTATATCAGTATATCAATAGCTGTTTATAACAACTATGATTTAGGAGTACTTTGGGAAATAGTTCTTATAGTTTACTTTAGATGCCATCTAAAGATGAAGGCATTACCACAGAAAAGAAATAGTAATTATGTGACTTAAGGGAGGTGTTAGCTAATGTGGTGGCGATAATCATTTTGCAATATAGAAGTGTATCAAACCAACATGTTGTATACCTTAAACTTACACAATATTATATGTCAGTTATATCTCAATAAAGCTAGAAAAAAATAAAGATAAAACATGAAAAATATGTTATAAGAAAGTGAAAATGTGAGGTGCCTGGGTGGCTCAGTCAGTTAAGTGTCCAACTCTTGATTTCCGCTCAGGTCATGATCTCACAATTTGTGAGCTCAAGGCCCGAGTCAGGCTTTGCACTGACAGCATGGAGCCTGCTTGGGACTCTCTCTCTCCCTCTGTCTCTCTGCCTCTCCCCTGGTCACACTCACTCTCTCTCTCAAAAATAAATACATAAACTTAAAAAAAAAAAAAAAGTGAAAATGTGATCTTGGTATCTAGATAGTTACAGAATTACAATCAATTAGATTTTACTATAATGAAAAGGTGATTAATTAATGTAATTTGTTTTTTAATAGTGATTAATTAGAGAAGTCTATAATATTTCTAAATTATTAAAAATTGGCATTCTGCACTAAATTCATAGCATAACCATTCATCTTTAAGAGAGAAGAAAAAGTCCAATGGGCTCAAAAGTTTCTTGTAATTCATTAACTTTTTAATTTAATAAGTAATTATTGACTTCCCAGAAAAGGCTAAAAGTTGTAGTCACTCTGGAGACAGAGAGCTAAATCAAACATGGTGTCCACTTCTTTTTGTTTTAATTTAGTGTTTGTTTATTTTTGAGAGAGAGAGAGCATAAGCAAAGGAGGGAGGGCAGAGAGAGGAAGACACAGAATCTGAAGCAGGTTCTAGACCCTGAGCTGTCAGCACAAAGCCCAATGCAGGGCTCGAACTTACAAACCATGAGATTGTGACCTGAGCCGAAGTTGGACACTTAACTGACTGAGCCACCCAGGCAACCCCCTGATGTCCACTTCTAACATAAATAACTATTCATAAGGGGTAATGGAGAATTTTTTTAAGTTTATTTATTTTGAGAGAGAGCACAGAGAGGCAGAGAGAGAGGGGGAGAGAAAGAATCCCAAGCAGGCTCCACACTGACAGGGCAGAGCCCAACATGGGGCTCAAACTCATGAACCATGAGATCATGACCTGAGCTGAAATCAAGAGTTGGGCGCTTCACCGACTGAGCCACCAAGGCGCCCCAAAGGAGAAATTTCTTAAAAAGTGATACAGTGACTAGCATCTGTCAGAGGCCATGTTTGTTGAATGAGGAGTTCAGAGGAGGACCAGATGCTGTCCAGGTGGGGGAGTCATGGAACACCTCGTGAAGGAGAATGGCTGGTTATGTCCGACCATAGAGGGATGAGAGCAGACCCTCAGTAAGTTCATTAGTAGTTTCTCTGCTTCAGCATAGAAGATACTGCGAGTGAACTTCATGTCCCCAGCAGTGGGAAGCTGGGAAGGACAAAGCGCACACAACTGGAAGCATGTCAGATACACGATGTCATTTTTTTTTTTAACGTTTATTTATTTTTGAGACAGAGAGAGACAGAGCATGAATGGGGGAGGGTCAGAGAGAGAGGGAGACACAGAATCTGAAACAGGCTCCAGGTTCTGAGTTATCAGCACAGAGCCCGACACGGGGCTCGAACTCACGGACTACGAGATCATGACCTGAGCCAAAGTTGGACGCTTAACCGACTGAGCCACCCAGGCGCCCCACGATGTCATTTTTAAAGTGTGCTGTGGCCTACTTGTGCAAACCATGTCTCAGACCAAATAATTGATGAGGAAGGGACAACTCTTCACTGGAAAAGTGAGCTATTAAAAGCGGAAGAGAAGAGGCATCTTTTCCTAGCAATTCTAATGGCTGCTAAAACCCTACATTCAAGACTGAGGTGGGGTGCCTGGGTGGCTCAGTTGGTTGAGCGTCCAACTTCAGCTCAGGTCATGATCTTGCAGTTCATGGGTTCAAGCCCCGCATCGGGCTCTGTGGTGACAGCTCAGAGCCTGGAGTCTGCTTCCAATTCTGTGTCTCCCTCTCTTTCTGCCTCTCCCCTGCTTATGCTGTCTCTCTTTCTCCCTCAAAAATAAATAAACATGAAAAAAATTTTTTAAAAGACTGAGGGGGAACTTTCAGTGAATGGGTCAGACTGACAACCACCTGAGCCTGCTGATTAATGTCAACCTCACTAAAGGGGAGACACACATGCCTGTGCCCCCTGACGTGCCACAGGAAGGACACACACACAGCAGCATCTATGAAGCCTTTTCAGCAAAACAGCTGGGTCCGAAGGCAGCTTTCTAGACCTAACTACCTTGACAGTAGATAAAGAGATGAATTAAATGACACCATGGTAATAAATGCAGAATGTGAAAAACTCTCATCAGTCAACAATGGACACAAGGAAAGGAAGGAAGCGAAGGAATAACGATTATAGACTAAAGGAGTTTGGAGACAAGAAACTAATCAACCAAATGCAGTGAGTGTGTGACACCCATGTATACAGGTCCTGATTTGAACAAACCCACTATAAAAAGGTATTTGTGAGGGGCTCCCGGTGACAGCTCAGAGCCTGGAGCCTACTTCAGATTCTATGCCTCCCCCTGTCTCTACCCCTCCCCTGCTCACACTCTGTCTCTCTCTGTCTCTCAATAATAAATAAATGTTAAAATTTTTTTTTAAATAAAAAAGTATTTGTGAGATAGTAGCAGAAAAATCAACACAGTCTAGGTATAATATTAGAAGTTATTGTTAATTTTACTAAATGAAATAGTGATATCACTGTGTTTTTAAAGCCCTGATCTGTTAGTGATACATATTGAAAAGTATGTGTGAATGAATTAATAGGATGTCTAGGTTTGCTTTAAAATACCCTAGGAATAGACACTTGGGTAGCTCAGTTGTTTAAGAGTCTGATTTTGGCTCAGGTCATGATCTCACGGTTTGTGAGTTTGAGCCCCACGTCAGGGTCTGCACTGGTGGTGCACAGCCTGCTTGGGATTCTCTTTCTCCCCCTCTCTCTCCACCCCTCCCCAACTTGTGTGCACATGTTATCTCTTTCTCAAAAATAAATAATAAACTTTAAAAATAAACTAGGGGGGCCTGGGTGGCTCAGTTGGTTGGGAGTCCAACTTCGGCTCAGGTCATGATCTTGGCCGTAAGTTCTAGTCCCAGGTCTGGTTCTGTGCTGAGAGCTCAGAACCTGGGGCCTGTTTCAGATTCTGTGTCTCCCTCCCTCTCTTTGCACCTGCCCCACTGGCGCTCTCAAAAATAAATAAACATTAAAAAAAAATTTTTAAATATTCCAGGGAAATGAAAAGGCGGCCAAGTTGGGGTGGTGGGAGGTTGAAAACGGATGAAAAAACAATGGAAAATGTTGATAAGTTGTTGAAGTTAAGTGCTGGGAACATGGAGGTTCATTTATACTAGTCTCTCTACTTTTGTATGTGTTTGGAATTTTCCCAAATAAAGAGTTTTAGTTGTGTTCTTTGTTTTTGAAGTGCAGAAGTATGCTCCAAAAGGCTCATTTCTCATTCTCTAAGGAACTCTAGGCCAGCAAGACTTGGTCTGCTGGAGCTAAATTTGAGGCTCATACCTCCTCTCCTCCTTTGTCTTGTGCTTCTCTTGTGGCCCTTCTGACCCCTTGCTTTTGGTTCTTCTTCACAATTCTGATCCTCTTGTTGCTCGTTTCACCTCCTGACCTCTTCCATCTTGAGACAGCGTCCTTGACCCCAGCTTTGCCTACTGACTGGCTCTAGCACTGTGGTTGTTTAACTGTCAAGTGCAAAATGTATCCTGATCCTAGAAGCCCTTGATAAGGTACACCAAAGGTGGGGATTTAGTCAGAGGGAACAGACAGGCGTCTAGTTAACAGTGCTGAAGTTCAGGGGTGCCTGGGTGGTCCCAGTTGGTGAAGTTTCCTATCTGACTCTTGATTTTGGCTCAGGTCATGAGTTCAAGTTCATGAGATCAAACCCTGAATCAGGCTCTGCGCTGACTGTGCAGAGCCTGCTTGGGATTCTCTGTCTTCCTCTCTCTCTCTGTCCCTCCCTCCCTCAAAATAAATAAATAAACATTTTAAAAAAACAGTGATGGGGCACCTGAGTGGCTCAGTCGGTTGAGAGCCCGACTTCAGCTCAGGTCATGATCTCATGGTTCGTGGGTTCGAGCCCCGCATGGGGCTCTGTGCTGACAGCTCAGAGCCTGGAGCCTGCTTCTGATTCTGTATGTCTCTCTCTCTCTCTGCCCCTCCCCTACTCGTGCTCTGTCTCTCTCTCTCTCAAAAATAAATAAATATTAAAAAAACAGTGATGAATTTTAGGGTTCAAGTTAGGCTAGTTGTAATGATTCTTCAGGGTCCTCCTAGATCCCATCTTCAGTAAAATAGGAATTTTTTTTTTTAAGTTTATTTATTTTTAAGGAGGGGGAGGGGCAGAGGGCAAGGGAGAGAGAATCCCGAGCCTACTCCATGCTGTCAGCACAGAGCCGAAGGCAGGGCTTGATCTCACAAACCATGAAATCACGACCTGAGCCAAAATCAAGAGTCAGACACTTAACTGACTGAGCCATTTTAGTGCCCCCAAAATCTTTTTATAAAAATAAAATACTTTTACACCAGTATTATAGAAGATATCCTTTTTTTTTAAGTTTACTTATTTATTTTGAGAGAAAGTGTGAGCAGAGAGAGAGAATCCCAAGCAGGCTCTGTGCTCTCAGCACAACAGAGGGCTTAATCCCATCAACTGTGAGATTATGACTTGAGCCGAAATCAAGAGTTGAATGCTTAACTGAGCCACCCAGGTGCCCCTAGAAGATATCCTGTAACCATAATTATATAATAGTTGAAGACTAAAAACTGAAATACTATTCTAAAACATCCCACTTTACTGTAACACTCACTGTATTAGATGAGACGTTAATTTATTCTTTTGGTAGTCTTAAAAGTTAGAAGTTTATTTCTTCTCAAGGAAATGCTCAGAAAGTAGCAAATTCGCTTCATTTTCATATTCATCTCCTATAGTCCTAAAAATAAGGAAACAAATATTATATAAGGCATAAAACTACTACTCTAGGAAAACTTTTCTAAGTAAGCCAAAAGAAAACCATCACAACCCAATGTCGTATGGTTCCTCTGAACTATTAAATATACCCACCAGTTCCTGGATTTGGATACAGTATTTCCTTGAGTAAACCTTACAGTTTGTGGGCCTCTCTGCCACTGAACCACCAACCTCCTGAGGAAGATTCTGGGCTCACTGGAACTCAGGTCACACAGATGGGAGGGCTATCCAGTTGGGCGGAACACTTGCTCCTCAGTTTCCACAGGAAGATATCGACCTTACCATCTGTTTCTTTGCCCTCTCCAGCACCCAGGGTATTCATGGGATACTCTGCTCCCTTTCCTCATCTTTCTGGTTTTGATTTTCCTAAATCCTATTGTGAAGCCAGTGCAAGAAGCAATACTTGCACGACAGATCCTGGTTGCAGGATATAACATCAGTCTATTTGTTGACCAACCTAGAACTTAACTCTTCCATCTCTGAAAAATTATCTGTGCAGCCCTGTCATTCCTCCCAGAGCAATCCACAGTAGAAAATGCATTTCACTTCTTGGTCAAATACACATATACCCCACACACAGAAGAAACACTGGGTTTTTATTGTTCTGTTCTATTCCATTTTTGTGCATGTTGGTCATAAATTCATTTCACTGCTTAATGAGTCACAACCTGGATCATGATTATTAGCAGAAAGCTGCTGCTTGAAACATGTTGTCTTGGCCCTCCAAAAGGATTGCTTTTACCAGGTTGTGTTTCGTGTTATGCCCTTAGCAATCCTAGGAAACCTCTTTCTCTATTTGTTACAGAGAGATTGTTGTTTCACTTAGTGCCATGTGGATGAGAACTTCCTTTGAGGCCTCAGGCCTACTAGGAAAAACTCTTTAGAAACAGGTGTGTTTTCATCACACGAATAATGCAAATCATGTAACTGGCCAGATGTCAGTTTTGCTTTAGCTGCCAGGAAGTTCAGTATCAAATGCATGGCTCTGTAGTGCAGGTTTTAACTGTCTTCATGTATGCATCTTGTTCTTCACTTGTTCTGTACGTTCTGGTTTAATTGCATTTAACTTATATTTTACTATATGTATTCAATCTCAAAACCATGTAAAGAATTGGGAAATCAATCAATCAGCCAGCCTTCAGATGTCCCAGTCTCCTAGGCCATTCATAATAATGACAGATATATTTACGATCATGGTTAAACGTTATTTCTACCTTGACACACTTTCTCTGTAAGTTGACAGCAGCAGAGCATAAGACAATCCCATTTGAGGAAAAAGTGTTAGTGTAAGCAAAAAAAAAAAAATTTTTTTTTCTTAGGAAACCTGGAATTTTGAACTATGTAGAACCAAATAGCTTGACTGTATTACCAGGCCACTTGTACCTCTCATCATAGAAGGCCTCAGTGATCCTCGCAGAGGTGTGTGGGAGGCACAGCAATGGCCACCCAACACGGCAACAGAGATTTTGTGTCGCTTAATGAAATAAAAAATCTAGGCACTTACAGCAAAAGGGACTTGGTAGCTATGATTAAATCAAGGAAACTTCTGTGGAGATAGATGATTAAATCAAGGTCCTTGGGATGTGGAGGTGGATTATCCTGGATTATCAGGATGGGCCCAATCTAATCTCATGCATCTAGCCATGTCTGAGAGAGCTACAGCCTTGAAGAATGTTAGAGATGCAACGTGCTGGCTTTGAGGATGAGAGAAGGAGACCACAAGCCAAGTGACGTGGGCAGCATTTAGAAGCTGGAAAATCTCCCCTAAAGCCTTCAGAAAGGAACACAGCCCTGCTGACACTTTGACCTTAGCCAAATGAGATCCCTGCCAGACTTCTAACCTACAGAAATGAAAGATAATAAATTTCTGTTGTTTTAAGCCACTTAGGTTTGTGGCTATTTGTTACAGCAGTAATAAAAAGCTAATACAAGAGGTATTGGCCTTATTTTTTTGGGGGGGTGGATTTCAGTGCCTCATAATATATTAGGGCAAGTTAATATATTATTAACTTGGAACTATGTCCATAAATCTAGAACACAGGGGGACTGTAAAGGGGACCCAACCCAGGAAATCTTCCTCCAGAGGACTTTATAACTGAGCAGTAACACCTGGTCCGAGGGAACCTCATCCAGCACCACCAGCCAGCTGGCTTCTTCACCTCTCAGTACCTGTATCCACACAGCATGGAAAGCAGCTTTCCGGGAGAACTTCGTCCTCTACTCTGACCAAGTGTATAGGGCCTGTGAATAGGGCCAGACACAGGTACTCTTCCTCTGCCTAGCTCAGCCCTACCCTGGGAGCCTGCCTCTTTGAGATCATTGGCAAGGCCCCTCGCCACTGCTGGAGGTCTGCATTTGCACCACGTGCTCCAGCACACGTGGGCAGACCCCACAGGAAGGGAGGTGCTGGGGAGATGAGAGAGCATGCCCCTGCACTTGCTGTCAGCCCTCGAGCACCCTCCAGATACTTCTTATCTCCACTTATGCAAGGGCTCTGATGCGATCTTAAAAAGTATTTATTTTAAATATTTCACACCAATATAATATAATAAATAAATATAATATATAAATAAATAGCCCTGTATGTACCACCCAGGTAAAGAAATGAAACGTGAATATAGTTGAAGCCCCCTGTGGCTGTCTCCAGTTGCATTTTCATCCCCTCCACCCAGTGGTAACCATTATCCTGAATTTAATGTTTACCTTGACCATGCAGGTCTGTATTTCCTGCATATATATGTATCTTTAAACAATGTGCAGTATTGTTTTGCATATCTTTTATTATTTTACATATCTTTTTTATTGTACATCCTTTTCTAAGTTTTTTGGCCTCAATCCTATAACTGTAAGGTTCTTTTTTTTGTGTGATAGATGTAGCTGCATTTACCCATTTTCACTCCTATGTAGTATTTTAACATATGAATAAATCATAGCTCACACTAGAACGTTTCAGATATACCGAGTCTTTGTCCACAAACCTTTGCAGAGTTGAAATCACAATGTCTATATACTGTTGAATTTTAATTGATATATCACACATTTTTATGTGCTACTATACTATCCTTATAGATTGTATATAGATTATATATAATTCTCAATGGCTGCATAATATTCCATAGAGTGAAAATACAATAATCTTTTAGCGATTCCCCTTATTGGATGATTGAGTTCTTTCTGGTTTTATGGAGAGGCTTTTCATTTGTGATTATTTCCTTAGAATAAATTATTGAAGTGGCATTACTGCTTTTAAAGCTATAAATATGCATGTGAATCTTTATGTACATAATCAAATGAATTTCAAAAGACTAACTTTACCTTACAGATATCAGTGTGTTAATGGTGCTATTTCATCAAATATTACCACTTGAAATGTTTCTAACAATTGACCTTTTAGTTTATACTTGTAGTAAGATGAAACATTTTTTAACATACTGTTTTTACAATTGTGTGTGGGGGACAGTCTCACCTGCAGATTTTAATATATACAGAGTTTAACAACTCTCTTTTAACAGAGATTTTAACATATGCATTATATTTTAAAGAATAATAATTGTGATAGAATAAATAACATCCTGTTATATGCAGATTCCAAACTGCTTTCCAAGACAAAGTTTTAAATGTTATTGTATATATTCCTAGGCCTGATAACCATCTAAAGATTTTTTTGCTTTTTCTTCAATTTCACGTGTCCCCAAATCTGATTTCTCTTCTACCTTCACCTAGTTATGGAGACTGACCAAGGAGGGTGGGAGGCATGGGGAGCAGGGGGAGGAGTTTCCCCGTGAGGGCTGAGATCCTCACTGGGCGCAACAAAGGATGCCAAAATCAAAGGACTAAACAAGGCCAAAAACCATGCAGGAATGTCATGGGAAAGACCCAGAAGGGAAGCCACAAGAATCATCGACCAGATAGGAGGATGGGGTGGAGGTGTGGTGGCACCAGGTACAGTACCTATGGATCCAGAAATCTGGGGCCAGATAGAATAGAGCCAAGTGAAGCCTCTTCTCTGTGAACCATGTGGTGAATGGGAGCTCTATCATCGGTTTGACAGTGGTCTAGATCTCCTGCTATTTTAAGCCAAGTGCATAGATAGTCACTTTACTACTCTTCAGTTTCTCATACTTCATCCAAATCTACTTTCTTTTAGTGGAGACTTCAAGTGGGTTCAGGTTAGCATTCAGCTCAGAAGTGCTACAGTGTCTCTGAGACATCAAGGAAAAGACACATTAAAGGACACCTTTCATTAATATTATTCAAATATCACATTCAAGGTTATCTCATGGTATCTTCCTTTACAAAAGAAAAATGTTACCACCACTCCATCCTTTATTATTTAAATATTACTTTACATATACTTTTTGGTATGCTTTCATGAAAATGTTTTAGACTTTTTCAATGATTCAATTCTGTCTTCTAAAATTTTTCTTTTTCTTTTTTTTTTTTAGCTTATTTGAGAGAGAGAGAGAGAGAGAGAGAGAGAGAGAGAGAGAGAGAGAGAGAATGTGCATTCAGGGGAGGGGCAGAGAGAGAGAGAGAGGGAGAGAGAGAATCTTGAGCAGGCTCCGCACTCTTAGCACAGAGCCCAGTGTAGGACTCCATCTCATGAATTGTGAGATCATGACCTGAGCTGAAATCAAGAGTTGGATGCTTAACCAACTGAGCCATTCAGGTGCCCCTAAAATATTTCTATTTTGAAATTTCTTTTAAACTCTAAAATTTGAGCTTTTAATGAAAAGACAAGCAATGGACTGGGAGAAATTTACAAATCACAGGGATATTTTTAATGTTTATTTTTGAGTGAGAGAGAGAGTGTGGGGGAGGAGCAGAGAAAGAGGGAGACAGGGGATCCAAAGCAGGCTCCATGTAAAGCCTGTTGTAGGCCTTGAACTCATGAACCATGAGATTATGGCCTGAACTTAAGTCAGATGCATAACCAACTGAGCTACCCAGGTGCCCAACAAATCAAAGATTTGATAGAGGACTTGTATCTAGAATATGTAAAGCACCAGGGTGCCCAAGTGGCTCAGTTGGTTAAGCGTCCAACTTGGGCTCGGGTCATGATCTAATGTTGGTGGGTTCGAGCCCCGCATCAGGCTGCATGCTGACAGTGTGGAACCTGCTTGGGATTCTCTTTCTTCCCTTCTCTCTCTGCGCCTCCCCCACTCATGCTTTCTCTCTCTCAAATAAATTAACTTAAAAAAGAAAACTTAAAAACATATGTAAGGCACCCTCAAACTCTATAAGAAGAAAATAACCCAATTTATTTAAAAAAAAATTTTTTTGGGGGTGCCTGGGTGGCTCAGTCGGTTGAGCGGCCGACTTCGGCTCGGGTCATGATCTCACGGTCCGTGAGTTCGAGCCCCGCGTCGGGCTCTGTGCTGACAGCTCAGAGCCTGGAGCCTGTTTCGGATTCTGTATCTCCCTCTCTGTGCCGCTCCCCCGTTCATGCTCTGTCTCTCTCTGTCTCAAAAATAAATAAACGTTACACAGAATCCGAAACAGGCTCCAGGCTCTGAGCTGTCAGCACAGAGCCAGACGCGGGGCTCGAACTCACGGACCGTGAGATCATGACCCGAGCCAAAGTCGGCCGCTCAACCGACTGAGCCACCCAGGCGCCCCGAAAATAACCCAACTTAAAAAGTGGGCAAAAAGGTTTTAATAGACGCTTCACTAAAAGGATACATGGATAGCAAATAAATATGTGAAAAGATACTCATCATTGAGATGCACATTAAAACCACAATGAATACCACTACATAACCCATTATAGTGTCTGTTAAAAAGACTGATCACACTGAGGATTGATGAGTACGTGGAACAACTGCAAGTCTCATATGCGGCTGATGGGAATGTAAAAGGTACAGCCACTTTGGAAAACATTTTGGCAGTTTATTAAAAAGCTAAACATACACCTGCCATTGGTCTACTCTTAGGTATTTACCCAAGGAAATGAAAGCATATGTTTCTACAAAGATTTGGATGTGAAAGTTTCTAGCAGCTTTATTTATAATCAAAAACTGACAGCAACTCAAATGTCTAGCAACAGATGAATGGATAAAAAAAATTGTGGTATGTCCACACGATGGAATACTACTCAGCAAGGAAAAAGGGATGAACTACTGATATACATGCAACCTAGATGAAGCTCAAAATTGTGTGGAGTGAGAAGAGCCAGACAAGAGTAAATACTGTTCGCTTCTATTCTATAAAACTCTAGAAAATACAGACCAGTCAATAGTGACAGAAAGCAGATGGGTATTTGCCAGGGCTCACATAGAGTGTGGGAGTCAGGGAAGACAGGCAGACAAGAAAGAGGAATTACCAAAAGGCAAGAGGAGGGGCAGTGATGGATATGTTCATTATATTGATTGTGGTGATGGCTTCATGGTTGTATATATATGTGAAAACAGCAAACTGTACTCTTTAAATATGTGCAGTTTAGGGCCACCCAGCTGGCTTGGTCAGTTAAGCGTCTAACTCGATCTTGGCTCAGGTCATGATCTCATGTTTCATGGGATCAGGTGCCATGTCAGGCTCCATGCTGATAGGATGGTGCCTGCTTGGGATTCTCTTTCCTTCTGTCTGCCCCTACTCCAATCATACATGCACATGCTTTCTCTCTCTCTCTCTCTCTCTCTCTCTCAAAATGGGTAAATAAAAATAAATAATAAATGTTTAATAAAATATATTTAATAAATTGAATAAAATTGTTTAATAAAAATATGTGTTGTCATATGTCAATAATACTCTTTTTTTTAATTTTTTTAACATTTATTTATTTTTGAGAGGTAGAGAGAGAGAACAAGTACGGGAGGGGCAGAGAGAGAGGGAGACACAGAACTTGAAGCAGGCTCCAGGCTCTGAGTTGTGAGCACAGAGTCCCACGTGGGGCTTGAACTCACAGATGGTGAGATCATGACCTGAGCCAAAGTCAGACCCTTAACCAACTGAGCCACCCAGTCGCCCCTCAATAATACTCTTAAAGCAGTTAAACTTTACACACACTTCAGCAGAAACTTAAAATTTTGATTCCTTTTCACTGTAATCCAAAAAACTGCTTTATGAGAGCTATTCCTTCACCTCTAAAACAAATATTCTTTAAGGAATATTCTGCTCTTATTTCTTTAATCTGAGGTTAACAAATTTAAAAAATTCAGTCAGCAGATTTAAAAGAGTTATTACTTTGATCTTGAAAGCCATTAAAGAAATCCAAAACGTGCCATGAAGTCTATAAATGAAAAACAGAAGTGAGAAAGAATTCCATATTGCTTTAGTTAGAGGTCACGAGATACCTGAAGCTCCAGGTGAGGAGTGCAGGGAAGTAATAGAATGGGAAAAGCCAAGCCCTATGCTAATAGTTGATCAATACGGATTTTAGTCTTCCCCACTTCTAGACCTTTCAAAAACTTTTAGATTCTCTTCCCCTTGATTCCATCTGTTAAACTGAGATCATAATATCTGTACTCCCTACCTTAAATAATGTATGTAGTCAGAAGAATAGGACCATTAATTTGGTATTGTCCCCATTTATTTACATAAGAGAGAATAAGAGAGTGGCTATTCCCGCAGCAAATTTGTTTTGCTGTTGCTTCTCCTATGGGATTTCACTACAGACATGTAAGTATATCTAAAACATTAGAAGGTTGATGGCCATTTTGGGGGCACCTGGGTGGCTCAGTCGGTTAAGTGTCCAACTGCGGCTCAGGTCATGATCTCAGGGTCTGTGAGTTCAAGCTCCACATCAGGCTCTAGGCCGACAGCCCAGGGCCTGGAGCCTGCTTTGGATTCTGTGTCTCCTCTCTCTGCCTCTCCCCCACTTGTGCTTTCTCTCTTTCTCTGTCTCTCTCTCTAAAAATAAACATTAAATTTTTGGTAGTTTTTTGTGTGTAAAACATTAGACCTTAGGTCAGAACATGACATACATTGAGCTGAGCCTTTTTAAAAACTTGGTGTCATTTATGCAAGTTGAGACTATGTATCAAACCTGAAAATGCATCATCAGGGACATCAGTGCTTTACTTCAGATGGGAGCAAATATATCAATGCACTGGTTATAAATGGAAAGAGGATAATGAAGATTTTGGGCAGACGTTCGTTTTCACTAACAAATGTTCAATTATTTGCAAAGGTCTTTCATAATGTTAAATTGGAGGAAGTTATAATTGTGAGTATAAAATTATAAAATTATTTCTGTTCCTCTGTTATAAATGCAATCTAACTAGGATTAGTGTCTATTAATTCACTTGTGATACAACTTGGTTTAAGAGAATCTTGGAATAAGGGCACCTGGGTGGCTCAGTGGATTAAGTGTCCAACTCTTGGCTCAGGTCACGATCCTACAGTTGTGAGTTCAAGCCCCACGGTTCAGCGCTGACAGTGCTGAGCCTACTTGGGATTCTCTCTCTCTCTCCCTCTTTCTCTGCCCCTCCCCCACTAGTGCTATCTCTCTCAGAAACAAATAAATACACTTAAAAAAAAAAGAGAGAATCTTGAAATAAAGTATAGGCTACTGTTCTCATTAGTTCTCAGCAACCATGTGTGGTTTTCATGGCAGTTTCCAGGTTAGTATTTTTACTGATGTTTCTCCATAGATCACAAAATTAGGAAATCTTCTAGAGTCAAAAGAAGACCATTGCAACAGACTCATTGAAGAAAATGACAAATATCAAAGATACGTAGGCAACTTAATAAATAAGGTACAAATGTTCTTATAGAAATATTTGTCTTTAAAAACTATGCCAAATATTAAAATAATAGAATTTTAGTGCTACAAAGGATCTGAAGAATGATGGAACACATTTATATTGATTCTTTTCACTTCATAATGACATTATAAAATGCTCCCATCAGCCTTTTAGCTGACATCTAACAAAGAACATTCTGTGTATCTATCCCCTGCTGTTGGCAATTTTAGGTCTTAGTATTACGACTTCATTTTGAGGGTAATTGTAGATCTTTTCAACTTAACATTCTAGTTTACCTTCTGAAAACTGCATTAACTTTAACCAAACAGGCTCTAACCCTTAGCTGATACATCTACCACTTGTGTGGAAGACAACTGGATTATAGTTGACTCACTACAGTTGTCCATTTTCTGACACTTCACTCTTCCTGCATGATGAATAGGTGCTTTATGATTCTATTTCTATTCATATTCCTGATTTCAAACTGTAAGGAAGATGTTTTGCCTACTGTAAAGCTATTGATGAAATTCACATAATTGAACTTCAACTGAAGAGATTTTTATAAAAGCAAATATAAACAAAAATAAAAATTCTAGAATTTATCATAGAATAATTTTTTGGCTTATTTTTTTCAAGGTTACATCATATGAAGAAATTATCGAATGTGCTGACCAAAGGCTTGAGATATCCCGCTCCCATATTGTACAGTAAGTTGAAAAAAGCTTAGTTTTTAATTTTGTAAACATTTACCGGTATTTTATTTTGCTCTCTGGCTTACCAAGTTTATTTTTTTAGGCTCCTAGAAAGAGGAAAAATGTGAAGTTTTTATAAATTAAGGCCATTCTTCAATCAAATAGTCTGCTCAATGTCTGACTACTTGAATAACCAGATTTTCATCTTCTTTTCTCAGAGCTCCCTTTGATTTCAGGGAGGGGGGTGGTGACAAACTTAGTGAGAAACATCCAAAAATTTCAGGAGCTATTCCATGGTGTTCAGGTAAAATAACCTTGCAATGCTTAGATTTTATTCACAAAAAGTTTTGAATGCACACCAAATGAAACATATATAAATATATATATATATATATATATATATATATATATATATATATATATCAAGTACCAACTAAACTCTCTCATGAGAATGAGATTCAGCTTGAGGCGTCTGGGTGGCTCAGTCAGTTGAGCGTCCTACCCTTGATTTTGGCTCGTGTCATGATCCCAGGGTCATAGGATGGAGCCCCACATCAGGCTCCACTCTGAGCACAGAGTCTGCTTAAGATTCTCTCTCTCCACCTCTGGCACTCTCTTTCTCTCTCTCTAAAAAAAATAAAAATAAAAATAAAAATAAAAAATAAGGTGCACCTGGGTGGCTCAGTCAGTTAAGCGTCTGACTTTGGCTCAGGTCATGATCTCACAGTCTGTGAGTTCAAGCCTCACATCAGGCTCTGTGCTGACAGCTCAGAGCCTGGAGCCTGTTCAAATTCTGTGTCTGTCTCTCTGCCTGTCCCCTGCTCACTCATGTGCGCTGTCTCTCTCTCTCAAAAGTAAATAAACATTTATAAATAAATAAATAAAATTCTGCAATTTTTTTCACTTATTATCTTCATTTCTCATATGCTGTTTCTTCATCCTTCCCCCAATTTCATTTATACTGTGCTGGCTATCACTAAGCTTAAGCAAAAGGTCTTACATAGAAGGAACATAGAAGGCACATTCTTACATAGAAGGCACACCCCACATGTGAACTTTCTATAGGGCTAACTCACCACAAGATAACTAACAAAGGCAGTTCGGGTATTTGTACCTTGGGAAGTTTGTTTTTGTTTCTTATTATTGTATCTAAGCAGAATGAATGTTAAAACAATTTTCCCATTTTTCAGACTGACATTGACAAATTTTAAATTTGAAAGAGGAAAGGAGTGTTAATTATACACTGAAGACAAGTAAAATAAGACTCCTCCTTAGCTTGTAACCAAGAAAACTCAGCCAATGTTCAAACATCATGGGCTCATGAAATATAGAAATAACAAATAACCTAATATTTCTAAACCAATATCAAACCATCACTCTGGCCACATTTCTTTGCCGCAGTCATTTTTAAAATTCAAATTTTTTTGAACTTACATTTCAGAAAAGTGACTGATCCACTTTGTGGCCAAGAAGAGATTTGAGGGGCACCTGGGTGGCTCAGTCAGTTAAGCATCTGATTCTTGATCTCAGCTTAGGTCATGATCTCACAGTTGATGAGTTCAAGCCCCACACTCTTCACTGACAATGTGAAGCCTGCTTGGGATTCTCTGTCTCTCCCCTCTGCCTCTGCCCCTACCCCGCTTGCTCTCTCTCAAAATAAATAAACTTAAAAAAATTTTTTTTAAGAGAAGAGATTTGGGGTGCCTGGGTGGCTCAGTCAGTTGAGCATCCGACCTCGGCTCAGGTCATGATCTCACGGTCTGTGAGTTCAAGCCCCGCGTCACGCTCTGTGCTGACAGCTCAGAGCCTGGAGCCTGCATAGGATTCTGTGTCTCCTTCTCTCTCTGCCCCTCCCCCATTCATGCTCTGTCTCTCTCTGTCTCAGAAATAAATAAACATTTAAAAAAATAAATAAATAAAAAATAAAAAGAAGAGATTTGACATCTGGGTTCTATAAATTTTACTAAAATGGTTGTCAACTGTGGATGCTCATTAAAATTCCCTTGAATGCTTTTTAAAAATATCACAGTGCTCAGACTCTACTCCCAGATGCAGTAAACTAAAATAACAAGTGGGTTCTGGGCATCAGTGTATTTCAAAAGCTGTCCAGGTGATTCTAATGTCTGGACAGTTCAAGAACCACTGCCAGATATCATGTGAGTTGATTTGCTTTAAGTGATAAGAATCATCATTTTTTAAATCAAATATAGTCTCTTACATTCATGAAAGCAGTTTTTTTAAATTATCATGAATTAGCTTTGATCTTTAAAAATATTTTTTGATGCTTTTATTTATTTTTGAGACAGAGAGAAAGCACAAGCTGGGGAGGGACAGAGAGAGAGGGAGACAGGAACCGAAGCAGGCTCTGCACTGACAACAGATATTCTGGTGAACTCATGTGAGATCATGACCTGAGCAGAAGTTGGATGCTTAACTGACTGAGCCACCCAGATGCCCTAGTTTTGATCTTTTTAAAAGGTGTATGCTACATCAAAAATTATCAAATACATCATTAGAGCAATGTTTCTTTAAGGTGGTGCTATTCTGTTAAAATTTAGCAGTGTTTGAAGTATCTTTAAATATTTTCACTGGATATACTGTAAGTTTTCAATTTACATGCCTTGAATTTTAGAAACAGCTGCTTGCTTATAAAAGCCGTTAATGACACTTGATTTTTCTAAAAGACTAAATAAAAGAAGGAACTTGGTGAGATCCATTTTGCGCATGCAGCCAGAGTAATCTTTCTGAAATATAAATCAATCTGATCATGCCTCTTAAAACACTTTTAGTGATTTCTTCCACCACTTTTAGATAAAAGAAAAATCCTTAACATGACCTAAAATTTTCTTCACAATGTGGTTTTTGCCTGCCTCTCCAGTCTCATCTCCACACTCCCTGCATTGCCTTCAGCCACACTGGAGACGTTATAGCTTCTCGAATGCATCACATTCCCTTTGGCCTCATAACTTTAGCATAGGCTGTTCCACCTGGAACGCTAAGGCTACCTGCACCTCAGTTATCTCCTACTGTTCTTAAAATCTCTACCCAAGTGCCCTTTCCTCAGAGGTATATTCACTGTCTTCCCAGTCTGAGTAAGGCAGCTTTTCCGTAATGCTACAGAGATTCAAGTAACCAAGCATCTGTCTCCCGAACACTGCTCTCCCTGTAATACCTGTGGCCAGATCAGTTTCAGGTATAAAAGTACCGCTCCATATATTCCTGGTTCAGGGACAGTTTTCTATGGAATTTTAGACTTGTTCTCTGTACCCTCCTCCCCATCACATCTATGACAACATCTTGGTGAGAGGTAGATCCTCTCACAAAAATATCCCAGTTCAGAGTGCCTGGGTGGCTCAGTTGGTTGTTAGGCTCAGGTCATGATCTCATGTTTCATGGGTTCGAGCCCCACGTCAGGCTCTGTGCTGACAGCTCAGAACCTGGAGCCTGCTTTGGATTCTGTCTCTCCCTCTCTCTCTGCCCCTCCCCCCCCCCAAATAAATAAACATAAGCAAAAATTTTTTAAATATCCTGGTTTAACATACAGATGGCCAACAGTTACATGAAAAGATGCTCATGTCACTAATCATCATACAAATCAGAACCACAAGGAGAAATCACCTCACACCTGTTAGAATGGCTATTAACAAGACTAGAAATAACAAGTATTGGCTAAGGTGTGAAAGAAAGGCAACTCTCATGCACTATTGGTGGGAATGTAAACTGGTGCAGCCACTGTGGAAAGCAGTACGGAGGTTCCTCAAAAAATTAAAGATACCACTACCATATGATCCAGCAATTCTACTTCTAGGTATTTATCTGAAGAAAATGAAAATCACTGCAGCATTATTTACAATAGTCAAGGTATGGAAACAACTGAAGTATCCATTGATGGCTGAAAAGAAAAAGAAAATGTGATGTACGTATGCAATGGAATATTATTCAGCCATAAAAAAGAAGAAATTCTACCATTTGTGACAACATGGATGGACCTTGAAATGCTAAATGAAATAAGTCAGAGAAAGACAAATACCATATGATCTCACTTCTATGTGGAATCTAAAAACTAAAACAAAACAAGCTCATAGATACAGAGAACAGATTAGTGGTTGTCACAGGTAGGGGGTTGGGGGGGCGGTGAAATGGGTAAAGGGGGTCAAAAGGTACAAACTTCCAGTTATAAAATAAGTCATGGGGGTGTCATGTACAGCATGGTGACTGTAGTTAATAATACCATGTTGCATATTTGGAAGTTGCCAAGAGGGTAAATCTTAAAATTTCTCATCACAAGAAAAAAATTTTGTAACTCTATATGGTAACAGATGGCAGCTAGACTTATTGTGGTGATCATTTCACAATATATACAAATATTAAAGCATTATGCTGAACATCTGAAACTAAAATGAAGTTTTATGTCAATTATATCTCTCTAAAAATTATTTTAAAAGCCACAAATTAGATAGCACTATTTCAAAGTGCATTAAACCCTTGAAGAGCCTCCCCTCACCCTTAATATAAATGCAAACTCTCCACTACAGCTGCTAAAACCCTGAATTTTTTTACCTCATGCTCTTTCTCCCACCTCATCTTGGTCTCTCCTTACCTATTCCTTGTAGTTGCTAGAACTTGGCAAGACATGTCTGTCTCAGGGCATTCACACTTGCTCTTTCTTCTGCCTAGAATGTTTTCCCCTGACCTGACATTTTGCCCTTCTCAACCTATAGTCTCTGTTCAAATGTCACCTCCTCCGAGACCTTCTATGACCACACTATCTAATGTGACCCTTCTTCCAGTCCCTCTGTATCACAGAAATACATACATACATAATACATGCTCAATGAACAGGATAGACAGTAGACTGGTCACTGAATAAGAAAGAATAAGTGAGTTAGAAGAGAAAAAAACGCATACACTGTATTACACAAACACATATGAAATAAAGGTCAAGTGAAACTGCTCAGAGGAATAAGATCCAAACTACCTGGAATTTCAGAAAAAGAGAATGGAATGGTGGAGAATAAACTATGGAGGATTTTTCAGAACAGGATAATGTAAAGAAACCAAGACCTAGAAATGTTGTTGTAAAATTAAAGAACACTAGATAGGAAGAGGGGATCTTAAAACCAGGCTTAAGAGAAATGACCTTATCTGCAAATGCAAACCAGCTTGACTGACCTCTGTCCTGTGGATAGCAACAACAAAAGCCAGAAGAGAGTGGAATACTGTCTGTGAAGTGCTGATAAGAGTCACTGCCAACCTAGAATGTTTTATCCACTTGAACTCTTGAAGAAATGCAGATAAGATACAAAAACTTCAGACAAAAACATAGATCATTTCTTGACAATAAGACTTTATTGCTAGAAACTTCAAAATGAAATGAAAACAGAGAAATGACAGCAGGTGCAGCAGAGATTAATTAAGGAGATATTATAATAAAAACTTTATACCAATGATTTTGAAAAATTAGATGAAATGGAGAGTTTATAGAAAAAATATTAAAAGCAAACAAGGACAGCCTGAGAAGCATAAATGATAAATTAATTTCATCATAAACATAGATACAAAACTTCTCAACAAAAATAAACAAACTGAATCCAGCAATGAAAAGAACAACAATGCTTCCTGAGCAAATTGAATTTATTACAGCAATGAAACATTAAAAACTCTATTAATAAAATCCACCACATTAACTGATTAAAGGAGAAAATAGCATTTAAATAGGCTCAGAAATTCTACAGCAGTATACATTAAAAATATTTTTGTACAGCTCATGACAAAAATACAAATAAGGGAATCTTGTACTTTTTTTTTAAGTTTATTTTTATTTATTTTGAGGGAGACAGAGACAGCATGAGTGGGGGAGGGTCAGAGAGAGAGAAGACAGAGAATCCCAAGCAGGCTTTGTGCTGCCAGTGCAGAGCCCGACACGGGGCTCAAACTCACAAAACCACAAGATCATGACCTGAGCCAAAACCAACAGCTGGCCGCTCAATCGACTGAGCCACCCAGGCACCCCAGGAATCTTCTACTTTTTGATTAAGGGTATGTTCCCATCCCATGCCCTCCCAAAACCCAAAGCCAATATAATAATCAGTTGAAACACTGTAAGTATTTCTTTCATCTGAATATCAGGAACAAGATAAATAAACCCATTGTTGTTGACAATTCTATGTAGTAATATGCTGGCAGTCCCCACCAGCGTCCTAAGAAGAGAGAAAGAAATTGAAATTGTGAATATTAGTATAAAAGTAACAAAATTGTCATTATTTTCCAATGATATACTTGCCTACCCAGAAAGCCCAAAATAATCTACAGATGAATTATTGATATTTACAAATGACTTTAGCAAAATTGACAATCATGAAAAACTTCTAAAGTCAATTTAATTTCTTTACACTGTAAATAAACTAAATAAAATTTTAAAGTCTATATATAATAGCAAACAAAATTTCCCTACAAAAAATGTGCATGAACTTTTGAAAGAAATTTTTGTCTTTATTGGAAGATTAAAGAATACATAAGTAAGTGGAGTGCAATAAAATATTCATGGAGTAATGAGTAGAAAGCTTTAATAATTAAAAAAAAAAAAAAACCAGGGCACCTGGTGGTACAGTCCATTAAGTGTCCAACTCTTGACTTTGGTTTGAGTTCAAGCCCTGCATCGGGCTCTGTGCTGATAGCACAGATCCCCTCCCTCTCTCTCTGCCCCTCCCCCGCTCATGCTGTGTGTGTGTCTCTCTCTCAAAAATAAATAAATATTAAAAAAAGTTTAAAAAGATAAATAAAATTCATATGGAAATTCAAAGGGCCACAGAATGGTCAAAAGAACTTTGAGAAAGAAGGACAAAATTGGGGGAAAACCTGATTTTAAGACTTTCTGTGAAGCTACAATAATCAAAACAGTGTGGCATTGATGTTAAAATAGGAAAAAAGATCAATGGAACAGAATATGGAATCTAGATACAAACCCACACATATATGGGTGACTGATGTCTCATAAAGGTGCAGACGTGATGAAGTAGAGAAAAGATTGTTTTGACACATATGGTGCTGAAATACTTGGATATTCATTTGTTTAAAAAGAAAAACTTTGGGGCGCTTAGGTGGCTCAATGGGTTAAACGTCCTGCTTCAACTCAGGTCATGATCTCATAGTTTGTGGGTTTGAGCCCCATGTCGGGCTCTGTGCTGACAGCTCAGAGCCTGGAGCCTGCTTCCGATTCTGTGTCTTTCTCTGTCTTTGCCCCTCTCTGTCTCTTTCTCTCTCTCAAAAATAAATTTAAAAAAACTTAAGAAAAAACAGAAAAACTTTAATTTATACCTTGTACTACAGCCAGAAAAAATTCAAAATGCATATTAGATCTAAATTTAAGAGCTAAAACTATAAAACTTCTAGAAGAAATATAGAAGAAAATGCCTCTAACCTTAGGTTAGGCAATGATTTAGAAAAGACACTAAATCCATTAAAGAAAATTTGAGGGGCACCTAGGTGGCTCAGTCGGTTAAGCGTCCGACTTTAGCTCAGGTCATGATCTCGTGGCTTGTGAGTTTGAGCCCCACATCGGGCTCTGTGCTGACAGCTCAGAGCCTGGAGTCTGCTTCCAATTCTGTGTCTCCCTATCTCTCTGCCCCTCCCTCACTCATGCTCTGTCTGTCTGTCTCTCTCAAGAATAAATAAACATTAAAAAAAATTTTTTTAATAAAATTTGATAATTGGATTTCCTCAAAATTAAAAATTTCTTAGGAAAAAAAAAATCCTAAAACTTATGTAGAATCACAAAAGACCCTGAATAGCCTAAAGCAAATGTTGAGAAAGAAAAACAAAGCAGGAGACATCACACTTTCTGATTTCAAGCTATATTTATAAAGTGATAGTAACCAAAACAACATGGTACTGGAATAAAAACAGACACATAGACCAATGGAACAGGACCAAGGGCCCAGAAATAAACTCACACATTTACAGTCAACTAATATTTGATAAAGGAGCCAAGAATATTTAATGGAGAAAAGACAGTCTCTTCAATAAATGGTGCTTAGAAATTGGATATTCACATGTAAAAGAATAAACTAGAACACTCCTTTCCACCATTCAAAAAAAGAACTTGAAATGGATTAAAGACATAAATGAAAGACTGAGAACCATGAAACTCCTAAGAAAAAAGATAGCTTAAAAAGCTCCTGGACAGGGACGCCTGGGTGGCTCAGTCGGTTAAGCGTCCAATTTCGGCTCAGGTCATGATCTCACAGTTTGTGAGTTGGAGCCCCACATCAGGCTCACTGCTGTCAGCACGGAGCCCACTTTGGATCCTCTGTCTCCCTCTCTCTCTCTGTCCCTCCCCCTCTTGCACTCTTTCAAAAATAAATAAAATTAAAAAAAATTAAAAACAAAAAGCTCCTTGACATGAGTCTTGATTTTTTTGGATGTGACACCTAAAGCACAGGCAACAAAATAAAAAAAATAAAGAAGTGGGACTACAGCACACTAAAAACTCCGCATGATAAAAGAAATAACAAAATGAAAAGGCAACCTGCAAAATGGTAGAAATATTTGTAAATCATATACCTTATAAGGGGTTAAAATCTAAAATATGTAGAGAACTCATACAACTTAATAACAGGAAAACAAACAATCCAAGTTTAAAATGAGCAAAGGACCTGAATAGGCATTTTTCCAAAGAAGATATTCAAATGGCCAACAGGTACAGGAAAGCATGCTCAACATTACTAATCATCAGGGAAAAGCAAAATCAAAACCACAATGAGATATGCCTTCATACCTGTTACAATGGCTATCATCAAAAAGACAAGAGATAACAGGTGTTAGCAAGGAGATAGAGAAAAGGAACACTTATGCACTGTTGGTGGGAATATAAATTGGTGCATCCACTATAGAAAACAGTGTAGAGGTTCCTCAAAATATTAAAAATAGAACTACCACATGATCTACAAATTCCATGTCCTGGTGTTTATCCAAAGAAAATGAAAACACTCAAAAAGATATATGTATCTTTATGTTTATTGCAGCATTATTTACAATAGTTAAGGTATGGAAGCAATCTAAGTGTCCATAGATGAATGAATGGATAAAGAAAATGTGTTATGTACACACACATGCACACACACACACACACACACACACACACAGAAGAATACTATTCAGTAATAAACAAGAAGAAAATCCTGCCATTTGCAACAACATGGGTGAAACTTGAGGGCATTATGCTAAGTGAAATAAGTCAGAAAAAGACAAATACTATGTGATATCACTTATATGTGAAATCTGAAAAACAAAATAAAAGAAAACCCAAACCCATAGAAAAAGAGATCAGATTTGTAATTAACAGTGGTGGGGGATGTGAGGAGGCATGAGAATTAGGTGGAGGTAGTCAAAAGGTACAAATTTCCAGTTATAAGATATGTAAGTACTTGGGATGAAATGTAAAACATGATGACTATAGTTGAACATTGCTGTATGGTATATTTTAAAGTCCCTAAGAGTAAATTATAATATTTTCATCACAGGAAAAAAACTTTTACTCTTTTTTAAAAGTTTATTTAATCTGAAAGAGAGAAACAGCATACATGCCAGAGAATGGGAGAGGGGCAGAGGGAGAGAGAGAGAAAATCTTAAGTAGGCTCCACACCCAGCACAGAGCCCAAGATGGGGCTTGACGCAGGGCTCTATCTCACAACCATGAGATCAGGACTTGAGCCCAGATCAGGAGTCAGACACTTTACCAACTGTGCCACCCAGTTGCCCCTATTTTCTCTTTATTTTTCATGTATTGATATGAGATGATGGATGTTGACTAAACTTATTGTGGTTGTGGGGAAATAGGTTCTACTTACATAAATGGGTTAGAAAAAAGTTTAGGGTGGAAAGCCACCACCACGGGGCAAAAGCACTCGAGATTAGGTAGTGAGATATTGTAATGGGATCATGAGTACTTTCCATTCTGACACCAATATACTATTGTACTTTGATCACAAACTCCACTTGCCCTCAAGATCCTTTGCTTACACACAAGTTAATGATTACTATCTGATTGTTTTCTTCCATTCACCATGTGTGTAAGATCTTGTTTTCTTCACATTCGCCACATGGGTAATATCTTGTTTTCTCCACGTTCACCATGTGGGTAATATCTTGTGAACTCAAATACGGAGACGAAACCCCTGTTTGGGGCTCTTGTCTCCTCCCAGACATTAGCCTCTCACATATTCAATTCTGCATCCACTGTCTTGCTGGACAAGAGAGAACTCCAGGCTCATAGTCTGCAACATGTGGTAATCATTTCACAGTATGTATAAATCAAGTCATTATGCTGTACACCTTAAACTTACATAGTGCTATGTATGTGTCATTGTGTCTCAATGAAACAAAAAAAAAATTAAGCTTCTGCTCTTCAGGAGACAGATAGAGGAATGAAAAGACAAGCCACAGTCTGAAAGAACACATTTGCAAGTCATATCTGATAGAGAACTTTTATCCAGAATATATAACAAATCTCAAAACTCAGTAGTAAGAAAACAACCCAATTAAAATGGCAAATATTTGAACAGATACTTCACCAAGAAGATATATGGATGATGAAGAAGCACATGGAAAGATACTCAGCATCATTAAAAGACAAAACCACAATGAATAACTCTACACAACTACTGGAAGTTTTCAAAGACTGACTCTACAAAGTATTGGCAAGGATGTGGAGCAGCTGACCAGCTCAGACCATCCCGGTGGGAATGGAATATGACACAAGCCACTTTAGAAGCAGTCTGGCAGCTTCTTCCAAAGTTACACAGACACTACTGTATGATTCAGCACTCCTATGTGTTGATCCAAATGAGGAGGAGATGCCAATATTAAATAGGCCCCCTGTTTACAAACAACTTGAGTTTATCATGCTTCATTATTAGAGAAAATGCCATGGAATAAGTCTTTGTATTTCTAGACTTGTGTACACACAAAGATGACTGTGCATGCCAGCTTTATTTGTAATAGCCCAGAGCTGAAAACAACCCATATGTCCCTCAAATGGTAAAATGATAAATTGTAGAATAGCCACACAGTAGAATACTACTCAGTGATTAAAAAAAAAGAGAAAATGAATGGACTCTTGGTACATGGCAACAACATGGATCAATGTCAAAATAATTGGACTGAATGTAAGATTCCATTATATAAAATTCTAGGTGATGGAAAGTAATCCATAGTGAGAGAAAGCAGGTCAGTGGTTGTCTGGGGACTTGGGGGCAAGGAGGAATGGGAGTGAGGGATTACACAAGTACATGAGCAAAATTTTGAAGATGATGGATATGTTCACTATGTTCATTGTGATTATTGTTCTCTGGGTGAATATATATGTCAAACATCAAACTGCATGTTAAATTTGTGCAGTTCATTATATGTCAGTTATACATTAATAAAGATGTTTAAAAAACAAAGAACAAACGCCAGTGCTAACACAGACTTTACAATGGGTAAGTCTGACTTCCACTCCCAGGCAGGGACATCATGCCATCTGTTGGCTTGGTCCAGTTAGCACTTTCATTCTGCTGGATGGTGCTGCTCTGCTTGCTTGGCTTTCTGCATGAGCTGCCAGTGTCCTTCAAGGGAAGATATCACTTCCCCCATGGAAACCAATGACTCCACCTACCTGGCCTTAGGTTGTGACTTTTTGTCCTCAGCTCTATGCACAGGAGCACTGTGTATAAGTACGTTACATTGGTGCTTGCAGCACGCTTAGAAGAACTTTTCACTCTCTCTTTTTTTACTTTTTTTTTAAATCCTAAAAAAAAATTGTTTTTAATGTTTATTTTTGAGACAGAGAGACAGAGCATGAGCATGAGCATGAGCAGGGGAGGGGCAGAGAGAGAGGGAGACACAGAATCCGAAGTAGGTTCCAGGTGTCAGCAGAGAGCTGAATGCAGGGCTCAAACCCACAAACCGTGAGATCATGACCTGAGCTGAAGTCAGACGCTTAACCTACTCAGCCCCTTTAGTCTCTCTCCTTGAGTATCCTTTTCCTCCACGACTTGGGCTGTTGTTTGTGAGCTCTAGAAAGACAAAGATTTATTCCATGGCATTTTCTCTAATAATGAAGCATGACAGACTCAAGCTGTTTGTAAACAGAGGACCTATTTAATATTTTCATCCCCTCCTGGATGGACAACATCTCCCCTTTAATCTTTGAAAACAAAAGCCTGATATCTCTGGACAATAATGCAGAGGTTTCAGAATGACACCCCATGAGGCATATCCCAAGGCAGATGTGTTTTGTTTGGTCCATCTAATGTTTAAAGTATTTTTGAAATATTGCTAATATTTAAAAAGGAAGATTTCCTGTAAAGATTTAGATTTCCATCTCTTCTTTAAAATTAAGATCTAACATCATTAGTGCAACATTCCCACATGGCAACATCAGGCAACATCAGCCAAGTAGCAACTTTGTCCTTTAGGCAGGGAATGGGTATGATTCCCTCCCAATCAGATGGGGGCCCCCAAATGTGGGGCGACCAGACTGAGTGGAAGCCAGTGGCCTGGGCAATGAAAGAATTCACATGAGGCAGAACAAAGGAGATAGAAGTTTATTGAATACACCGAAGGGAGCAGTGGGCAGGACAGCAGAGGAGAGACTGTCTGCCACAAGGCAGTGGGTGGGGACTGTATTTAAAGAGGGAAGGTGAGGTGGTATGGTGACCAATGGAATTTTCCCTTTTTTGGAACTGTGCCTGGCTGTAAGTAACCCATTGGTCAGCTAGGGCTTATGGATATTTTGAGGTAGGCTGCCTGATGGGCCGGGTCTGTATTCAGCCAGGAGGTTGGGGTCACTGTGGGCCCTTTTGCCTTGATCAAGTTTTCATGGCTCAAGTCTGTTACTTAAAAGTGACCTCTACAATAGGGGCAAATGCTCTCTGGTTTGTCCAAATCCCCACTTAGCTGGCTTTACTCAGTTCACATACTTGCTTGACTCTTCCATAGGCATTTGAGGTAATGACTTCTGCAAGCGAATTTCCTATCCTCCACAGATCTGTTTACTCTCCATAGTAGTCTGAAAAACAGCTTCCCAAAGACATCCAAATCCCATTTTCTGGAACTTGTGAATGTGCCCTCGTATGGCAAAAGAGGCTTTGCAGGTGTGATTAAATGAAGGATCTTGAGATGGTGAGATTACCCTGCATTATTCGGGTGAGCCCTAAATGCAGTCCCAATTGTTGTTACAAGAGGGAGGCAGAGAGAGTGAAGTTTGATGACAGAAGATGGCAATGTGATCAAGCAGCAGGAAGAGTAAAGGCCATGTGCCGAGGAACCTGGAGCCAAGGAATTAGGACAGAGGCCAGAGAGAGGGAAAAGGCAAGGCAAAGAAGGCTCTTTCTGAGCCCCTGGAGGGAGCACATCCTTGCTGACACTCTGACTTTAGCCCAGTGTATCTGATTTCAGACTTCTGACCTCCTGAACCGTGGGAGAATAAAGGTGTGTTTTTCAAGCCTCCAGCTTTGTAGTCATTTGCTGCAGCAGCCACAGGAAACTAATAAACTGTCCCTGGATGGGAAAGGGAGTTTGGGAAGAGACTACTTTAATTGAATTTGCCCTCCTAAAGGCAAGAAGGGAACCTGCTTGTACCTCTCTTGCTAAAAGCCATAAAAGTAGAACACAAGTAAATCTCTAACAGGCCACCTGTGTGCTGTGATCCTTCCTACGACACTATTACACATTTCCCCCATGTTAAAGCAGTTCACAGCTCAAGGGTTGTGCTTTTAAAAATATTTTTCTTTTGAATGTTTGTTTATTTTTGAGAGAGAGAGCACAAGAAGGGGAAGGTCAGAGAGACAGCGGGGCAGAAGATCTGAAGAGGGCTCTGCACTGACAGCAGTGAGCCCGATGCAGGGCTTAAACCCACAAACTACAAGATCATGACCCGAGCCAAAGTCAGACGCTCAATCTCTCAATCGACTGAACCATCCAGGCGCCCCCAGGGGCTGTGTTTTTAACGTGTTATTCCCAGGATCATGTTGAGTTTCCTCGAGCAAAGGGATCAGTTCTCTCACTGTCTGTGTAAATGAATAGAACGTCTGTCACTTTATAGGTTTACTACTATCTACTTTCCTTCTTCACTACTGGAACCTATAAAGGAAGAAATTAATTAAATAATTTGAGTTGCTAGGAAAGAATCCCAAATTCTCATACGGTGAGGTGGATGGATGATATACAGGAAGCTAGATCACCACTTACACTTATCGTCTCAAATCCCCCAGTGAGTCCAACAAAATATTAGTTTAGAAAAGTCAGTTTTAGTCATAAAATCCAATTGTTTCTTCCTTCAGTTTAGAAAAGAGAAATAAACATCTGGAAGATTTAATTAGGAGGCCCAGAAAGAAAGCAAGAAAATCAAGGTAAGTTTTCTCTTTGTTTCTAAATAATAATGTCTTTAACTTTAAAACATAAGTCTAATGAATAATACATTTAAAAAACTTTTTTTTTTCCTTTTCTTAATTTAAGATACACTATATGCAAGTGCTTGGTATTTTGCCTGGCATAAAATAGTTGGTAGATAAATGTTTTTTGTAGAACTTGAATTGGAAAGCCAGAATACCTGCCCTCATGGAACTTACAATCACCTCTAAGGAAGATTATATAAAGATATGAGCTAATATTTTGTCTACACCAAAACAGCTTACATATATATCTTATGACCAGATTTTCTTACACTAATATTAAATCTTATAATACATACATTATTTCTGTAATTTTGTTGCTACAAGGTATATGCACAAGCCCTATGGGGTTGATTAAGACCATAGCAGGATATTAAAATGGGATTCCTCACGGCCTAGTCCCTGAGGTGCTAAAAAAACAGTTATCAGTTCTCAAAGTGAGAGTGAGTTTCCCCATGTGCAGAGTTTCTGAAGGAAATTGCAAAGAACTGCTTTCAGGACTCCTATCTCTTGACCAGATCCAATGTATAAAAACTGTGGAGAGTGGGGAAGACTGGAAAAGAAATTTCTTTGAATCCATCATATCGTGAGCTCCCATTGCCCCCGAGTAATTCTACCTCTTTTGCTTAAAGCCTGGTGTGGGGGTTTCCAGAAGATCAACTTGAGAGCTTTGATATGTATGCCCTAAAAGTTGGGAAACAACGCCAGTGACACACCATGCCTGAGATAACTAAAGCAAGCTGTGGCAGATCCAAAGAGGGGCTGTGATGGGGTGGCCTGTTCTCTCTGAGCTCGTCAGCAGGACAAAAGATGTGTGTGATAGTTTCTTAAGAACCAGACAGGAGAGAGTTGAGTTATCTTGGGCTCTGCCCAAAGCTGCCTGGAAGGCTACCAGCACCAAGAGGCCAGAAGGGAATGCCAGATTTTTAGAGGCTGATGGAGTATCAGGTGACCACCAGAAGGGAGATGCATTGGCCTTGGTCAAGGAAACTGCAGGACAGAGGTCCCTAGCAGTGGCAAGCTCCACAGACGCAGTCAGCTTAGCCACTACAAGCCCAGAGACTGAAGTCACCATACCAAGTAAAAATGTCCCAGCACCTTACTTCTCCTCCCTCCTCCTGCAAATGGGGGAGATGGTGAGTGAAGAGGGAGCAGAAATTGACCCCCAATGGCAGGTGGTGCTCCCAACTACATGCCTTAGCTTGGCAAGGGGGAGGAGAAGTCCTACTTTTGAATGAAGATTAAAGGATTAATATGCAAGACCGGACATTCTGCTTACTGAATTGAGATTGTGTTCGTGCCCCACAGTGAGGACTGACCTCACCTTAGAGTTAGCCAACGACATCACTGGGCCTGCTGCATATTTAGCCAATGGCAAAGGAAAAGCTTTCTTGAGTGAAGAAAGTCTAAAGCAGAAATGGGAAGCAGATATTAAAGTTGAGTTTTGACTATGTCATGAGTCACGAATGTTCAGCATACCATTTGCAATACAACTATGTTTTGAGAATTAAAACCCCTTAGCAGATTATCCTACTATTTGCAAAGTGATAGGTTAACTATGATTTTTTCCCCCTAATATGAAAGAATACAATCTGATGCCTGGCATATTACAGATGCCCTATAGTTGCTAATTTAAACTGAATATGAATCTTCTCTGAATTGCTGTCAGAAACTGTGGAATGTTTTTCCCATCCTTATTTTAAAATAAGAAAATTTGCATATAAATTTACAGATTTCACTAGTACAGCTAGTTGTTTATTTAGCCTATTTTCACAGTTGGTTTGAGGCCCATTTGTGTAAACTTCGAATGGCCTTTGAAGTCAGGGGGTGAGCTGAAGTAGAAGAGCCCTTTCCGGCTGGTCAAGGCTGTTTCTTAGAAAACTGGAGACTTACAGGAGCCTTCAGCCACCACCGTCCTTGAAGCTTCCCCTCAGCACGGGGAACACACTTTAGACTACCTCTGCACTGCCTCAGAATTGTGGTGCTCCTGTCACTGACTGTCTTCAGTAGTGGAAAGAGTGGGAAATTCGGAGATAAAAGCGAGCACGTTAATAGTTTCAGATGTCTTTTTTTTTTTTTTTTTTTTTTGCTTCTAGTTCTCTATCATTTTCAAGAGCCAGAATCTTATCCTAAAGAAGTCCATGAGAATGTTAAAACACAAGACTGTGGCTCAATATTTTTATTTAATTGCAATGAGACTGATCCATATATTACACACTGAAAAGCTTTCTCTGAATCTTTTAGGTGCTCATAGTTCTATCCTAAATGGCAATTTCTCCTTGAAAGTGAAGGCAAGAACATATTAAATAATGGCATACTTGTTCACTAGGGTCTCTATTTTAGCCCGCCACTTTTTTTTTTTTTTAACGTTATTCTCTGTCTCCTACAGACCAAGAAGATTAGAATATCATCCAAAGTCCTTGACCGTGGTAGGTCATACTGATGATCACTATAAAGAATATTCTGTTTCCATGTAATTTGACCGTAGCACAAGATTAAATAGGAGTTCCTAAAGTTACATTTTAGTAATGTTCAGTGTCGCTTTCCTTTCTGTCCTCAGATGAGGCCTCTTTGACCTCTGATCATCATACATCCTGTAACTGGGAACCTTCCTTCTGAAATTTTCCTTGTATTCATCCTCTTCACTGCATCCCTACAGCCACTGCCACATGTCAGGCCCTCATCATTTCTCATCTGGCCTATGACAGTCATCTCCTACTTGTTTCTGCCTCCAGCTTGGCACCCCTTCCTTCCATCCTCCACAGAGTAGACAGAGAGTCATCTTTCAGAAGCAAAAAGGATGATGCCCCTTCCCTACATAAAACCCCTCAGTGGTTCCCACTTGCATTCTGGATCAAATCGAGCTCCCTAGCGCAGCATGTAAGGTCCTCTATGATCTGGCCCTCACCCTCCTATCCAGCTTTCTCATTCACTGCTTCCTCTTTGTCATCATACACCAAACCACATCTAACCACTTGCCATTTTCCAAACATGCTGTTATTTTTATGCCTTCCTGGTATGGCCCATGCATCTTCCCCTGCCAGGAATGTTCTCTCTCAATTCCTTTTCTCCTCTTACTTCAGTTCCCACCTCACAGACTTACAGACCAGTTCAAGCTCCATCTCCTGTATAAAGCCTCTCCTGCCCTGTCTCCCACATGCAACTGACTGGCTTCCTACCACGTGCCCACACTGTCCCCTTTGATAAAACAGCACCTGCAACATTTCATTACTGTTCTCTACTTGCACATCCCTTAACTTGACTAGAACCCTTTTAGTGCAGGGATTGTCTCATATTCATTTTGGTATCCCCCAGCACCTATCCCCTAATAGGTACTAAATAGGAGGGGGTGTTAGGCAGACTCAGGACCCAGGACCAATGCTACCCATGGTGGAGTAATTCCTAATATAAGATGTAGCCACTGGTGCCCTTGTCCTACCCCAAGCCAAGGGTATGTATTCATGAAAACCTGTGGCCTATTTGTGATATAGCTTTGTGGAAGAGGGGTACAGTCAAGGGCATGTCTGTATATGCTCCACTGAGACCCAGCTGTTCTAATAGTGGAATTATGAGAATACCTTAATACTACCTACCAGTTCTTAGTTATACTGTGCTGGTAAGTCATTTTATGAAATATTTACATTCTTGTTTCTATTCCTTTTTCTTCATTCTGCCAGCTGGCAACCAAACCAAGGAAGATGAAACTCAACCACCCTTGTTCCTTGCCATGTTCCTTAATGAGAAAAAGGTTGAAACAAAAAATTATTTATTAAAATATAGTAGTGGTGTTATCTGTGAAGTTTATCCATCTACAGGCTGTACTACTTTTCCATATGTATATAAGAATTAGCTGTTTATGCAGTAAGAATTGTATATATAATTAAGAATGCCATATGTAATCAAGAATCAGCTGTCCTGTCACTGAATGCCTGTGTTTCCTAAAAACTTGATACATTTTTTTCCTTTCATTTTTAGATGCCAGATATTTTAGAAGGAAATAGAAATTATTTAAATTAAATAGGATTGAAGATTAAACATTAATCATTTTCGTCAACCAGTCCAGGAGCACAGTCATTACTAAGTATAGTAACCAGATCAATCATACAAATGATACATTAAAATCTGTATAAATGATGAAATTATACATCCTAAAAATTGTGATTACTTTTCTTCTAATTTATTCCTGTGAATGACAAAACATATTTACTTTTTTTTTTTTTTTTTTTTTTTTATTTATTTTTGGGACAGAGAGAGACAGAGCATGAACGGGGGAGGGTCAGAGAGAGAGGGAGACACAGAACCGGAAACAGGCTCCAGGCTCTGAGCCATCAGCCCAGAGCCTGACGCGGGGCTCGAACTCACGGAGCGCGAGATCATGACCTGGCTGAAGTCGGACGCTTAACCGAATGCGCCACCCAGGCGCCCCAAAACATATTTACTTTAACATAAACAGAGGAACAAGTGGCTTCTTTTGCAAATGTCTATTTTCATTCACACAATATCACTTCCATATTATCAAGCCTTTAAGGACACATAAAACAGTAATGTATCTCATTCCAACTTTTTGTTTCTGCCTGTAGGACATCGTTTTTCTCTTCCGGCAGGCAAGCTCTTCCTACTACCAACCAAATTTTAAGACACTAATTCTGAAATCCTTTGGAATTAAAACACAGATGAAAGGGGAGGACTGGTCCTTTGAGACCTAACTCATAATTTCTACTTTAACATAGTTTTGAGGAATTAGTTCTGAATTTAAACAAAGGAACCAGAGACAGCTGATTTTGTGAGATAAAACAGAAAAACAAATGTGCCTACATGCATATTATCCTCTTGCTAAATCCCAGAACCAGGATGGAGATGTAGCTGTTGAATCAACTATTGGAAGGGAGAAATTATTTTAGCTTGCTGAAATTAGTTTTGCACTGAAATTACTCAGGTAAGTACAAGAGAAGAATATATGGAGAATATATATCTGCACTTGAAGGAAGCGCTGAATAAATAAAAGCTATTATTATTGTTGTTATTTTTGCTGAGGAATTCTGTAAGACAGATCTTATGTGAATTTTGAAACAGAAATTTTAACTTCTCAAATTCAAAAAGTTGCAATACCATTTAAGACAAATGATGAGAAATGCACAGAAAAATGCAGCTGTGACAGTGTTGTGTTTCAGAAAATTAAGCATTGAAAGTTTTGGAAATGATTCCAGTTTTAAAAAGAGATATTGTTTCCCTGGAGGATCCCCTCCAGGGAAAATCAAAAACATGACAGGAGAAAGACAAATATTAACATAAAGATGGCTAATGCAGTTCTGCAATCTGTACACTATTGTGATGAAACTTTTGGAAAGGAGGGATTAACATAGGCTGTCTGCAAACAGGAGCGTGTGCCTAAGCACCACATTTGCCATGTATGTTATTAGACATTTATGATATTTTACCTGCAGGTTGTCTCAAAATGAATGTGCCTCCTCTGGTGCATGACTGAAGGATGCTGAGTCTAAGCCTGTACTTCTTTCAAAAAACATTTAGTGACTTTCAATAAACTGTGTGACAGCCTCTATGTTAGATGCCAAGGACACAAAGAAAAATCAGGCAAGGAAGGACTACATAATCCATAGAAGATAGATACACTGTTGTAGAGTGGGGTGCAGGTGTAACTGTCCAGGGTACGCTAGAAGCATAGATGAAATGACCCAGGACTATGTCAGGGAAATTCAGTACACCTGAGCCAGATCTGTCCCTGACTGGACAGTCCCCAGACAGATAGAAGGGGAAAACAACAGCACAGTCAAAGCACAGAGGCATGATAGGCTCTATTACATCCCATGAACCACAAGTCATGTCTAAAACCCACATTCTTCATATGGCAGGAGGCGAAGATGGTCATGAATAGCATTGTATGCCTGGCCAAAAAATCTGAACTTTATCCTTATGAAATCTCAAGCTCCAAAAGCTTTAAAGTAGAGGAATGATGTGGTCATATATGCATTTTGAAAGATCACCTTAAAAGTGATGTAAAGGGTAGGTTGATGGTGGGTGATGCTATAATCAGAAGTACCTGTTAGGGGCACCTGGGTGGCTCAGTCAGTTGAGCGTCCGACTTCGGCTCAGGTCATGATCTCACAGTTCATGGTTTGAACCCCACGTTGGGCTCTTTGCTGACAGCTCAGAGCCTGGAGCCTGCTTCCAATTCTGTGTCGCCCTCTCTCTGCCCGCCCCCCGCCCCCAGCCCCCGTCATGCACACTTGCTCACTCTCTCTCTCTCTCAAAAATAAATAAACGTTTTAAAAATAATAAAATAATAAAAGATTGTGACACTTGCCTATAGAAATAAAACGCTGGGTATGAGCAAGTAGCATATGTAATTCCGGAAGCTCCACTCTGAAATATTTACAAAGGACTCTAGGAGTCAGTATGAATTCATAATTGTACCTCTGGGGTACTTTGTGAAACTGAACATAGATCCTCCCGTATTTAGCAAGGCCAACCTTGCATGAAGAACAATTAGAACATAGTTTTTAAGAAATTCCAGTGAGCACGATATGGTGAAAAATTCAATGGCACTAATGTACACTTGAGGGTCCTTCTAATAAATGGGGCCAAGGTCAACAAAGATGTTCTGAGAAGAGAATTTCTGTGATTTCACAGCACAACCACTCTACTGATGAATTCCACTTCCATTTGGACTAGAGGATTTGAACATCCCTATCAGAGACCTTTGGTACTCGGACAATAGGGTCTAGGAAGAAGTCAGTTCCCTCTCTCCCATGTCTCTCCTTTACTCTGATGCTACTACCACACAACACTCTGACACCAGATGTGTGGTGTTTTTCCACACACCAAGCATCTGACAGCAATTCTCTGTGACATCCGCTGGGTGTCCTACAATTTAAATCAATTCTGACACTCCCCACCTGGAGGTAGCATCAGACTCCACAGGGTAAGGGCTCAGTCCCACAAGACTGCCCTCACTCCACGGCAGATGCCTATCACTAGTCCAGGTGATGACCAGCTATAAATCAGAGGTTCCGACAAACCCCTCCTCAGGTTTGATTAATTTGCTAGAGCACCTCACAGAACTTAGGGAAACACTTACCTTTAACAGTTTATAAAAGGATACAGATGAAAAACCAGACTAAGAGTTACACAGGATGAGGTCTTGGGAGGATCCTGAGTGCTCTGTCCCCATGGAGTTGGGGTGTGTTCCCTTCCTGGTATTTGGAGGTATTCGTCAACTGAGAAATTCATTGAATCCTATCCTTTTGGGATTTTTATGGAGGTGTCCTCATGTAGCCGTGACTTATCATTAAATCCATGTCCAATCCTTTTCCTCTTTCTGGAAAATAGACAGTAGAGCTGAAAATTCCAACCTCCTAATCATGGTCTGGTCTTTCTAGTGACCAGCCCCCAGCCAGGAGCCATCCAGAGCTCACAGAGTTGCCTCGTTAGAACAAAAGATGCCCCTAATGCTGTTCTCACTTAGGAATTGACAAAAGTTTTAGGTGCTCTATGACAGGAACTGGGGCAGAGACCAGTGTATATATTTTCTTCTATCTCACAAATAGGTATAAAAACTACAGTACATAAATACATGAGGAATTACTACAACTAATACATCTTTTTAATATATTCTTCCCTTTATTGAGGGATGATCTACATACTGTAAAAGACACCTATTTTAAGTGTAGAACTCAGTGATTTTACAAAGTAAATGTATAGTCATGCAATAATCCCCACAATCTAGTTTTAGAATATTTCCATCTCACACACCCCAAATCTCCTCTAGCCTACTGGCAGCCAATCACTGCTTTCACCCCCAATTTCTTCAGGATTCTGGTCAGTCTTGTTCTTGGGAAACATACAAGAGAAGGGTTAGTACGACAAACTGTGATCAGCTGCTGTGTCTGAACATGAGGCATTAAGGCTGCTACTTGGTTACTTTCTTGGTATTTCACTGTCATCTGCCATGACCCATCTAGTTCTTGTAGGGGCCAGCTGGCAAATTAAATTGGAATTTGATGGAGACCACCACCCTATGAGAGTGGCACACACTTCTACTATTCCCTTGGGATGTGGGTGTGCTTTTAATTTACTATCTCCATTGGGAAGGAGAGTAGTAGTGGCAGCTTGAGAAGCTTCCACTGAGCCCTTCACACTCTTAATACTCTTGATAGCTCCCCAAGGAACCAATGTAACCAACCACCAAGTATGTCCATTCCATCTGTACTTTCAGGGACCATATATGGTGGGTCTGATAACCTGAAGGATCCACTGTTGGCTGGACCCAGGATGAGACTCCATTTATTACCTGGCTCCTTTATACTCCTACTCTAAAAGGGGGCCATGTTGGCATGTTAGATCCTGGATATAACATCAGTTCAGACCTTGTGTCCAAGAATCCTCCAAAGGCCTGGTGTTCCCCTTTCCTCAATGCATGATTACTGTGAGTAAATGTCCGTCCTTTGAAGAAGGATGGGGGATTCACAACTGAATGGCAACTATTGTGGGGTTTCAGGACTCCCCATCATAGTACCCTGGCTTCTCTGCAGTTACTGGGTTCTGGAATTGAGAACCAGCTCAGGCGCAGCTGAGGAGGGGACCATGACTTTTTCCTGGGTGACTGCCCTCAACACCCTCCCGATCTTTCTTGATTTCTTTAATTGTATAAATTAACACTAAGTTGAGTGCCCACGTATCTTATTAACCATTGCCGTGGCTCTCTCCAGGTTACTCCTCCTGCTCGTTCTCCAGTCCTCTCCCTATCAGACTTTGCAGCTCATGGTGACGGTGATAACTGAGCCCACCCTGTTGGATGGTTAAGGGGTGCCATCTGGTCTTTGTTCTCATCCACTCATCCTCATTGCTATCAGCCCAGTTCTGTAACAGCATCCTTTACCCTCAGCCTGGGCTACAGAGGACAACCCACCACTGGCCTCACTGAGGCTGGAACCCTTCTTGCCTCTGCATTCCTCATTGCTTTGGTAGATGGAGTGTCCTCCAGGCCCTCTCCCAGAATGTGAGCTGGTGAGTCTTCCAGCCTTACATAGTAGATCCATTCCAACAGGCTTACGTTTAGGAGCCAGGCAGAGGAGGAGGGGCCGGTGAGGTGGAAAGAGAACTAGGAGAGTAAGGTTGTCACTGAGTCTAGAGAAACAAGTGTGAAAGAAGCGGGGAACGGGGCTCAGATGAGGACTTTGGGGTTTAGCAAGATGGAGATGTTTTACTGTTGAAAAGAAAAAGCCCAGTTGGAATAGGTGGAGAAGAAAGTTGAAAGGTGAGCTAGTGAAGTTTTACTGTGTCAGAAAGCAGGGAAATGAGGCTGTTGCTGAAGGGGAACAGGGGCCACGGGGAGTTTTGTTTTTTTTTAATTTTTTTTTTAACGTTTTTATTTATTTTTGAGACAGAGAGAGACAGAGCATGGACGGGGGAGGGGCAGAGAGAGAGGGAGACACAGAATCGGAAGCAGGCTCCAGGCTCTGAGCCATCAGCCCAGAGCCCGACGCGGGGCTTGAACTCACAGACTGTGAGATCGTGACCTGAGCCAAAGTCGGACACTTAACCGACTGAGCCACCCAGGCGCCCCGAGTTTTGTTTTTTAACTTGGGCGATATTACCGTATGTTTGTATGTTCATGGGAGCAATGGATTGGAGAAGTAGAAATGTATTATGAGGTAGAAAAGAGAGGGCTATCTTTGAAATACACGTTTTTGAGCAGGGGATAGGATGCGCACCACAAATGGTAGATGCCCTTGGTGGGCCTATAAATATTTTTGTTGTAACAGAAAGGAGGGCAGAGCCTAGGTGTACAGAAGGACATAAGTGGAGGGTTTTGTGGACAATGATCAGGTGATTGTGCTTTTGTCTGTCCATTCTTTTCAAGGCAATATGAGCTGGGGAGGTCTGTGAATTGTGCAGAAAGAGAACCAGATGGGAAGAGCAGCCGGGAGAGAATGTAGGACCTCCTCCTAAGTTAGGAGAGCTTAGAGAGCCATGACTTCTTTGTGTGTGTGTGTGTGTGTGTGTGTGTGTGTGTGTGGTGTGTATTTTAAATGTTTATTTTTGAGAGAGAGCATGAGCAGGGGAAGGGCAGAGAGAGGGGCAGACACAGAATCTGAAGCAGGCTTCAGGCTCTGGCTGTCAGCACAGAGCCCGATGTGGGGCTCAAACCCACAAACTGTGAGATCATGACCTGAGCCGAAGTCAGACGCTTAACTAACTGAGCCACCCAGGTGCCCCAGAGCCACAACTCCTACGAAAGCTTTCCTTATTTTCTGTTTCTTTTTCCTGTCATGTCCCCTTTTCATAAGGAATTTCTTTCAGAGGTAAAGTATAGCACAAAAAGCCCAATTCTTTTCTTTAGCCCTTGCTAGGTGACGTCTTTGCTTGCATGTAATGAACACACCATTTTTTTTGCTTGATGTTTTTTCATTTCCTATTAAGCCTACAATTAAACTTCAGTTGCAAATTTGTGGAGAACAGATGTCAATGGTAACAATATAACAAATTCAACAAATATTTTCTGTGTTATCACAGAGTGTACTCTTCTGTAACCGTGACGCCTAGGCACACTGATCCCTGGCCTCAAGATGTTTAAAGACAAGACACATAATAAACTATATATTGTGTTGAAGGTAGTAAGCACTGTGAGTGAAGAATAGAAGGAAATAGGCAGTGGGGGAGAGGGGGAGGGAAGGCTGGAGGGTTGCGATTTTAAATTAGGAGATGAAGGTAAGCCCTCAAGGTAACAGCTGAGCAAGAGTTTAAGGGACATGAGGAAGTTCCTCAGCGATGTGGTAACCTGGAGAAATAATAACACAGAACAAAAACTGGTGCTTAATGAGCCCATTTGCCAAAGAGGCTGAAGGAACACTTAAGTAATCAGAGGAAGAGAAGGCTCTGCTTTTGCAAATTCTAAGGGAATACAATGACCAAAGGAGAAATTCAACTGTGGATCTGCCTGAGCTGTAGGAAGAGAATAACCAGGATGTGGTATATTCCTGGAAAATGAGTATCTTCAGACAGATAGGTGCAGAGGTGAGAGAAAAAGAGAACGTGGGGAAATATTTGGAAAGACCTAAATAAATTAGTAGATACTTTCTTTCTTTCTTTGTTTTTTTTTTTAAATTAAGATTTTTAAATTAATCTCAGTACCCAATATGGGGCTCAAACTCACCATCCCAAGATCAAGAGTCACACATGCTCTACTGACTGACCCAGCCAGGTGCCCTTAAATTAGGAGATAGATTCTTAATTCCATAAATCAAGGATTGGAACCAGCTAAGGGGGAGAGCTCTGGGTGGGCACTATGGGAAATCTGCTTATTATTGGGAGAATGTAGATCATAACACAGGATTTGTAAGCACCAAGATCAGGGTAAGTATTTTACTTCCCTGATCCACAGGCAACTACTTTTTATTTTTGATGTTTATTTATTTATTTTGAGAGATCTAGAGAACTCGCAGGGGAGGGGCAGAGAGAGGGAGACAGAGAATTCCAAGCAGGCTCCGCACCCTCAGCTTGGAGTCCAAGGCGGGGCTGGAACTCACAAACTGTGAGACTATAACCTGAACGGAAACCAAGAGTTGGATGCTCAACTCAGGCACCCCAACTACTTTTTATTTTAATACCAACTGGGCAGTCACATAGGTTTCTTTGTTTTCTGTTTGTATGTTTTTATTTTTCCTAAATTCTGCATATAAGTCACTTCCAGGATAGGCACACTTTGTCTCTGATGAGTATTAGGTAGCTGGCTGCCTGAAGTTCAAGTCACAAATAAAATCAATTAGTAATCATTTAATACCTGGTGTGGCAGTCCTAGTTTAAGACTGAACTAGATTATCCTCACCGGTTCAGGCTACTGTCTAAACACGTCTGAGAACTGGAGACAGACCTACTAGGAATCTCGTTTGAGTTGTAATGAGAATCCTCCCCATGGGAAATCAGTCCTCTGAAGGGAAATGAGAGTCAGTGAGACATCCTTGGTCCAGTGAGGAGACAAGAGGTGATTTTGAGTACTGAACATAATGCCTATACTTTGTTACACGGCTCACATTGGATTCATTCTGGTACAAGGAGAGAGCAGCAAGTTAAATAGGATTGTTTGTCAGAAACCTGTCACACATCAGTAACTCAGAAAAGGCCTGATTTGAAACTCAGGGAACAGAAGCTGCCTCACGGTTGGGAAGGAGAGTCTTCCCGCACCAGTAGAGTACTCTCAAGGTTCAGCCACCAAGTGTTGACAGTGGCCTTGGTGGCGTTGGCAGAGTGGCAGCTTTGGCAACCGAGCACAGAAATGGAGGCAGCAGCAGAGTGGGAGAATGCCCTCTCAGGAAGTGCCTCACTTCTGCCAGGTGCCTTAGCCATGTTAAAAAAACAAAATTGAACCAAGTAAATGTGAAGATCTAACTGGCTCTTTTAAGCGACTCGTGAATTGGGCAGCATTTCACCTAGCAAGTAGAGGGCAGCTCCAAGGAGTCGTACAAAAGGGAAGGTTTTTATAGGAAGGAGGGTGGGGCCAGAAGTTATTAGCAAAAGAAAAGAAAGGGTTGTTTCAGGCCTGGTCACCTGCCCTTAGGGGGAAGAACAGGGTGTCTTATTAGGTTGATTACCTTACCTTCTTTTGGGAGACAGAAAAGGGCCCATGTGACTAGATGCCTCATTGATGCTGATCAGAAAATTCGTGACTGACTGGTTATGACTCTATTTCTGGGGGAAGTTGACACCGCAATTAAGTAGCATATCAAGTCCAGATTTGGGGTTTTGGCCTAAATGATGCCATTTTGGGCCTGTGATTTTCTTTCTAACAGCAGTGGCGGCAGTGGCACTGGTGGCCTGGTGGAGTGGAGTGGGGCTGAGCTGCTTGAGCTCAGCACAGTCAGGCTGTGATTTTAGTAGACAGAATTAATGGCAACAGCAGCCACAAACTGCTTTTACAGGGGCCCCAGGGCAAAGAGGCCTTGAGCAGAGCCAATGCAGGAGCAGAACAGCAGATGGTCCTAGGCCATGGAGCAGGAATCTGGACTCAGCCTGCCAGGTTCAAATCTTGCATCTGCCCTTGACCAGCCTTTAAGCTCTGGGTAAATTACTAACCCTTCTGTGTCTCAGTTTTCTTCTCAGTGAATAATATCCAGCTCATAGGGATTTTTAGAGATTACTGAGATTATAATGAAAGCACAGCTCTAGGAAATAGTGATGGAAATAATAAGCAGGCAATAAAGGTTAACTTGTTTCATCATCTATAGGACATCTCACACGGATTCAATCCAGTAATACTTCATATTCACATTGTTTAATTGCATGAAATACCAGATTATTGGTAACAACCCAACTAGATGAGGAAACTGAAGCACACTGAACAGCCATTGCTGCCTCTATTTTATATTTACCAAATGTTTACCATATGCCAGGCACTGTTGTAGGTGATTTATAATTCTGGAATGTCAAGTAAGAATTTAAGAACTGTCAAAAAAAAAAAAGAATTTAAGAACTGTCACTATTTAACCATAGATGAGGTTGTGGGCAGATAGGGGGCAAGATCTTTCAGTGTATATTTTAATGCTTTTTGGGTTTTTTTTTAACAATTATATATTACAGAACATATTTCTGCTTTTCAGTGCCACATACGGGCACTTCATGTTCCTTGTAGCACTGTAATTTAAAATTATACGAAGACTATCGCGCGCTGGGCACCAGGCGGAACGTCACTCAAACGAAGTAACTACTTGCGACGCTAATTAATTGGGACCAACGGACAAGCAGGGCGGAGCGAGCAACAAACCACTGGTGGCCAGCCCGCGTCTAACGCGGGAGGCGGACTTTCCCGGGAACATCGGAGGCCGCCGGCAATCCGTCACGTGACTCCTGGGGCTGCCCGTGCTCCCCCCCTTTCCGAGCCAAGCAGCCACGTTGGCGGCGTTCCTGGGCCAGAAGTGGGGGCGTGGCGAGGGCCCTTGCGTGATACGTGCCCCGCCCCCTGCCGGAGCCCGGATGAAGAGTAACGCCATTACCGCCGGAGCCGCGGAGAGCACTGGCGGGCGGTGACTGGTTACCGGACCGGCCGCGCCATGAGAGTCCTCTCCCGCCTGCTTCTGCTTCTCTTGCTTGTGTTTCCCGCCACCCTCTTGCTCCGAGGCGGCCCTGGAGGTGAGGCGAGGGAGTAGGTGGCGGGTCTTGGCCGGGAAGGAGACGAGACGCCACCGACCGCAAGTTTGAAGCTGGAGGCGGCAGCGGCTCCTGGGTCCGGCGTGCGTCCCGCCACCCTCTCCCTACCCCTTCCCCGACCCCCGGCCGGTAGTAGGGGGTCTCAGCGCGCGCGGGCTGAGTCCCGCTGGGGTCTCCGCCTCTTGCGTGCGGAGCGCGGGGCAGTGCCGGGCGACCTTGCTTGGTGGCCGCCCGCAGCCTTGGGCTTCTCCTCTGGCCCGGGACCCGCGCCTGCAGCTGTGGCCGGAGTTGGTGGGTCCTCGGCTTGGGGGAAGGAGGTGAAGGGGCAGTGGGCACAGCTGCACCCCAAGCGCGCTCTGCAGCCCGTTGTATTTCTTCTGGCCGCCTCCGCTCCACCCCCATCCGCTCTGGGCTGACGTGTCTTTAGCTTCCACGCTGGGAGCCCTCCATTCATTTGCTGAAACCCTTGGTCTCTACACACCTAAACTCTTAGAGCATCTTTTTTTCTGGCCATCTCCCTGTTTATCAGCACTCGGTCCGTCCGTGTTACCAGGAGTCTTCATTTCAGAAGAACTCCACATGTTCGCCTTCATTGTCCACCCCTTACTCCCAGGCCGAACGAGGAATTGCTATTACTTGAGCCCTCGGTTTTCTTCTCCTATCGTTTTTCTGTTAACTGTTTTTTGTTCTGTGGGAAACAGCGCTTTGCTCTTGGGGGTGGGGGGGTGGGGAATCTAATTCGACACGATACGTTTATTTCGGCTTATTCTTTCCAACAGTTAACCTGGTGTGGAAATAACTTAGAACATTAATGATGTGGAAACTTGGCTTTTTGCCCTGGTTCTATCAGGAACTTCAGTTTTCTAATCTGTAAAATTCAGTCTGACTAAATGATTACTAGAATTCCTTTCATTCTGTAAGTTCAAGCAAGCTGTGTGGCAAAATGAGTGATAGTGCCAGGTACCCATGAGTGGTTTTGCAAAGAACAGTGAGGTGACTGGCTTCTATTTAGTGGATAGAAAACCAAGTGAGAGAATTACCCAAACCTGTTAATGAAATCATTTGCGGGTTTAAAGAGGGATTCTTTTCCTTTATGAGTGGCTTGCTGGTCTGTGCTCACTTGGCTTTTTAAAGAAAATTAGACGATTGTACTTGATTAGAATCTAGGTGTATTTTTTCAGATTTTAAAACATTTTCATCTTTAAGAAACATCAATTCAGTATCTAAAGCTAACTGGATATCTTTAAGCATTTTTTGTGAGGAATGGTCTTTCAAAGGATGTTTTCTCTTCATTTTTCCAATTGAAAATTGCTAGACTTTTAGGCACAAGATTGTTACTGGTTAACATTAATATCTACTGAAATGTAGGGTGCAAATTCATTATATATATTGAGAAGTCTTGAAATTTAAGTACAGCTTAAAATTGTGTGAGCATAGGTATTTTTCTTACTGGTTTTAGAAAATGACTTGTAAATTATGAATGCACTATTTGAGTCTTTCTTCAGCAAACAGTAGAAGCTATTTTTCACAATGTGTTCGCAATGTGTGGATCAGTGTTCTTTGATATTTTAAATAAATCTTAACAACCAGTAAGAACTAAAGGAAGTGGAAAAAACTTAAAATGCATAGTCCTTAATATGTACTGTTTTTCTTGGGTATTGCAGCATGTACATATGCTTCCTTTCCCACATTTTTCCCTCTACTGAACTGCCACATCATCATTTTTTTTCTGAGGAAAGTTGGAAGAATCACTAGGACTTGGAAATTCTTTTTTGAGGTCTTGCCTGAGATAGATTTAATGTGACTTATTTAGAGAACTTTTGTCTATAAAATTATAATTTCTTGGCCTTACAGTTATGCTTAATTTTTAAGTGTAGGGAAAATAAAAAAGTACTTAAACATGTTTGAAGGTATGTGCAGAAATAAATGCATGCTTTCAGGGCTATGAGCCCTGAAGTTATCAGTGCAGTTTTCATTAAATCATATGCATTTATGCAAGCTAGTTTTTACCATGGATGCCATACAAATGTATGTTCCTTGAAATTACATGCTATCAAGTTCTAAAAGTTAGAACTGTAGTCAAGTTTAATAACAAATGTTTCTTGCCTAGTTATTGAGAGTGCTGTTTTCCTTTAGGCCTGAGCAGGGTTTTTGTTTGTATGGTTAATGACAGGGATTAAATTTTGGAGCTTTTTACATTTATCTTTGTATGTACGTACGTACGTATGTATTTATGAGAGCACTAGCAGGGGAGAGGATCAGAGGGAGAAGGAATCTCAGGCTTGATCCCACGACCCTGGGATCCTGACCTGATCTGAAATCAAGAGAGGCTCAACCGACTGAGCCACTCAGCCTCCTGGAGCTTCTTTAAAACAAACTTGCTTCAAGTTTTTTATTTGAGCCTCCAGGCATCTTTAGTTTCACCTTCATTTTCCTAACAATTAGATCCTTTTTAAAATTAAACAGCATTTCCCATTAAAATTAACATATAGTTGGTAAGACAGTCAATAAGATAAAATCATGAATCATCTAGATGCATTGTTATTTGTCATCATTCAAGTGAACTGAGAGACTGAGTTACTCCAAGGGGGAAAGTGTGTTGCCTATACCTGGGATTAAAAAACATTGGTTTGCCAGGGGTAAAGGTTAACTGTTTTGTATTTTATTGTTAGGCTCATTAGCTGAGGCTCAAGATCTTACAGAAGATGAAGAAACGGTAGAAGATTCAATAATTGAAGATGAAGATGATGAAGCAGAGGTGGAAGAAGATGAACCCACAGATTTGGTTAGTGTTCTATACAGTGTAACTCATGTATATGTCATTTCTAGAATTTATCCTTTTATAGACAAATTTGATATTAACATTCTTGCTTTTAGAGGCTTGTAAATGTGATCAAAGTGGATTGAAGTTGGGAGAATGGGGCCAGTCATTGAGGATGGATTATAAATATTTTCTTGCACAAGGAAGGAGACATGAAACAAAGAACAATTAAAGATCATATGATTGTGAGTCTATGAGGGTAATAGTATAGTGGGAATAGCACTGGACCAGTGTTGATAGATTTGGGATGCATACTACTTAGCTTTTTGACCTTGAGTAGCTTTTCTCTCTGGATTTCATTTGCCTCTTCTTTCCTTCATCCAGTAAGCAACTATTTACTGAGTCCCTACTATGTGCTAGGCACTGTTCTTGGTGTGAGGATAGACCAGATATTTTCTCTGCTATCGTGGAGTTTCTGTTTTTGGGGCGGTATGTGTGTATTTTGCTGGCAGGAAGTGAGGAGCAGGCAGTAAACAGTATATAAAATGCGTCCTGTGAAGAGGAAGGGGTTTAGAGAAGATGTCTTGAAAGTCCTCTAGTTCTGAGACTTACTCTAAAATTACAGTATGACAGTAAGAATGTTAGGCTAAAATCAAGATTATTGCTGCATGCTTCTAGCTAATTTCATTTCCTCTCTTGGACTACTATAATTTATCCTACACATTTTTTTTTTCTTTACTACTTTTAAACCCCAAAATTGGTCCTTTTCGCAGTCTTAGCAACACATTGCCTTCAGTGTCAGAAAGTGAAGGCTATCAGGTGCAAACGCTGTCAAATTTTCTACTTCTAAATATGTTACTCACTCATTCTTTCTACATTTTCCTTAAAAATTAGTTGTCTTTACTGTCTTCTAAGGCTAGCCCTACCACCTGTGTTCTTGTCCCCCTGTTGTCCTGTGGGATTTTGTATTATTCTGTAATTTCACATGTTGATCCTTCTTAGTGACTTGATTCTTTCAAACTGTATATGCATATACAGTACTTACATACACCACTTTGTATTCTCCACTTTAAGTTGCTACACATTTTATCTTTACCAGCACATTTCTTGAAAGAGTAAATGTATAGTTTTACTATATATCTAGTAAAACTGTTCTTGCTAAGTCACTACTGACCTAATTGTGAAATTCCTGGTCTGTTTTTCATTGTTTTCCTGTTCAAACTCTTAGCATTTGCAGAGTAGAGTATCCCTTCCTTCAGTCCCTTCATGTTGGCTTCTGTGGTACCCTCCCCCTTTAGTTTCCTCTGCCCATCTTCTGTTGCTTGGTCTTTCCACTATCTTCTCTCCCCTGCTTATCCCCATAATGTTAATGAAACCTGTGGTTTCAGGGCTCCTGGGTGGCTCAGTTGGTTGAGCGTCCAACTTCGGCCTAGGTCATGATCTCATGGTTTGTGGGTTCGAGCCCTTATGTAGGGCTCTGCACTGATAGCTTGGACCCTAGAGCCTGTTTCACATTCTGCCTCCCTGTCTCTCTGCCCCTCCCCACTTGTGTGTGCACTCTCAAAAATAAATAAATAAACATTAAAAAAACCCCTGTGGTTTCAACCAACACCATCTTTAACTGACAACCTTCAGACCTTGTCTCTAACCACTTACCTTACTGAACTCCAAACCTTTATTTCCAGCTCTTTGCCAGTTAGCACCATCTGGATATTCCATTAGTACCTCAAATTTTATTTATTTTTTTATTTTTAAAAATATTTATTTATTTATTTTTGAGAGAGAGAGAGAGACAGAGAGAGACAGAGAGACAGAGTGTGAGCAAAGGTAGGGGCAGAGAGAGGGAGACACAGAATCTGAAGCCGGCTCCAGGCTCTGAGCTGATAGTACAGAGCCCAATGCAGGGCTCCAACCCACAAACCGTGAAATTGTGACCTGAGCCGAAGTCGGAAGCCCAATCAACTAGCCACCAATGCGCCCCTTAGTACCTCAGATTTTATATGTCCAAAATGGAATTCAGCTTTTAGCATTCATCACACCTCCATAAATTATTTACTGTTTTGATATGGCTCAGTGATTCAAGCTCTTGCCTTATTACTTCCATTTCTTTTTATCCCACAACCCATTAAATCATACCTTCAGGGTGATTTGTCTTAACTTTCTCTAGCATACCCTTTCCTCCTTAATACAGTTTTAGGGTTCCTGCCTTCTTGTCTCTGGTCTCCTTTCTCAAAGGTGGAAATTCACTAAGTCTTACTAAATTAGTGGTATCATTAAGGATACTTAAAATATAACATTATACAATTGCATAGTCATCAAACAAATTTTTGAGTGCCTTCTCTTGAGTACTAGCTGGCTGTGGAGAATTTTTCTTAAAGTGTAAGACAGTCTTTGCCCTTGACGTCTGTCTATTGGGGGAGAGAGTGTTTTACATAAATGGAAGGCAAAATGCCAATAAACAGTAGTGCCCTTAAGCATCTCAATTTATTAAGGGCCTGAATATTTCAAATATATGAATATCTTTGTAATTCTCATTGATGCTTGGAGAAGGACTGCACTGAGGATTAAAATTGTAAATTAAAATTAGTTCATATTTTCTATCACCTTTGTTGAGACCTAATTTACGTATCATGGTAGTCTCTTTTAAACATGCAATTCAGTGATCTTTAGTAAATACTAAGGTGAGCAGTTCTGAGTTTTAGGACATTTCCATCATCCCAATATGATCCTGTCCTTCTTTTCCTTTTCTTTTCTTTTCCCTTTTCCTTTCTTTTCTTTCCTTTACCATTTTTACCAAGTTGTGTGATGTCTTCTCAGAGGAAAATTGTTCTCTGAATCAGGATAGAAATCACTCCAAGGGTGAGGACAAGGTGCTCGAGAACAGAAGTCTGACAAAAGGGCTACAGGCCAAGTCTAGTGGTCTTTATTCTTTTACATAATTGTCTGTGGCTGCGTTTATGCTGCAGCCTCAGAGTTGAGTAGTTGCCCGAGGGACCTCATGGTTCTCAAAGCCAAAAATACTTGGTATCTGGGTACATGGGTTGGTGCCACTTTCAGAGTATTGTTTCCTCCACCCATGTTGTGGGAGGATGGGGCAGGTAGCTGGGGAAGACTGTTTGAGACTTTTTCCTATAAGGTAGTATTCCTGGTATTTAAATTAAGGGGGAAAATGAATACTATTTGTTTTAACTAGAATGTAAAATGTTCCTTTGACAGACACATTTTAAGCTTTTTTCAAACTTTACAAAGTTTACCAACCCATGCTTTAGAACCTTGAAGCTTGAAGTGTGGTTTGAGTACTTGCAGCCTTGGCATTTCCTGGGTGCTTTTAGAAATACAGAATTTCCGGGGCGCCTGGGTGGCTCAGTCAGTTAAGAGTATGACTTTGGCTCAGGTCATGATCTCGCAGTTTGTGAGCTCAAGCCCTACAAGCTTTGCTGACAGCTCTGAGCCTGGAGCTTGCTTCTGTTTCTGTGTCTTCCTCTCTCTGCCCCTCCCCTGCTTATGCTCTGTCTCTGAAAAATAAATAAATGTAAAAAAATTTTGGGGGGGAAAAAAAAAGAAATACTGAATTTCCAGCTTTCCCTAGAGTTATATCAGATCTGCATAAAATCTCCAGGGGATTGGTATGCACTTTACTTTTTGAGATGTAAATTTTATTTTAACTGATGAGATACACTGAAATTCATTCACTAATCCCAAGAAAGCCTCAGAGAAGCAGTCTTTTGTGCTAAATCTAGTGAAGTCATTTTTTTAAAGTCATTATTTAATTTTTTAATGATGTATTTTTACCCCATAATTACTTTTTAATGTTGTTTTTCTTAGGCTGAAGATAAAGAAGAAGAAGATGTATCTGGTGAACCTGAAGCTTCACCAAGTGCAGATACAACAATCTTGTTTGTGAAAGGAGAAGGTAATAGAGAAATGTTAGTTTTGATTCAGACATAGGAATTTTTCAGATGACAAGCTCACTTTATTTGGGAAGCAGAGATGCTTAAGATCTTTATTATTTTCCTCTCTTAGATTACAAATAAGTATGTAAATACATATCTCCAAACAAGTTTTCCTATATGTGTGAATAGCCATATCTGTAAGGTAGTATTCTTGGCATTTAAACTAAGGGGGAAAATAAATACTATCCATTTTAACTAGAAGTTAAATGTCCTTTTGAAAGCTACTGTTTTAAAACTTTTTTCAAACTGCCACAGTAAACTAACTCATATTTTGAGTGTAAATATTAGTGAAATATTAAATCTGTACGATTAGGCCTTGATTAGAGCCTTGGTTTCAGTAAAAGAAAATACATATAATGTCTTAGGTTTATTGAGGGCTGTATGGCAGACACTGTTCTCAGTACTTTGTGTGTATTATTTAATCCATATGAGGATAGTTACTACTGTTCAGTAGAGAGTCTAGAGAGGTGAGGAACTTGTCCAGGGTGACTCAGCTGGTAAATAGATTGTGAAGACAGACCCAGATTTGTCTGTCCCAAAGCCTCTGCTAAACTGGGTGAAACTCAGCTCTGTAGACCACAATGTAATCATTGAAGACTTCTTTTTTGAAATTATTAATTATCTTGGTCTTCTCAAGTTTTGTTTTATTCTCACCTACATTCCAATTTTATGCCTCCAATAGGTATGATATGAATAAGAGATTCCCCCCTTCTCCTTTTTTTGTAGCTGTCTCCTGGGGTCTCACCTTCAAATTTGTGTTTTGAGTGATTGCTCAAAGTGGATATGGGTTACCTGGTTCGTTTTTGTTTTTTTCTCAGTATTTTAACAGATACTACAATTTTCAGGTGAACCTCTTAGGCCTATCTTTCTGTCATTCTTCTGTTATTTGCACAGATAATAGATACTGAGTTGAAGGTGACTTCAAGACAGATAGTCCCACGGCAGCATAATCTTAACTGCTAAAAGTACACATCTCTTTCTTAGACCACATGATGTGCAAGTGATGTAGTCTGACATTGAGATACTCCATTCAGTTCTTAAGTTGGAACGCTGGAGCACAGACAAAGGTTGCAGTTTATACATCAACTGTAATCTGTTACTAGTTAGTAGGGGGCTGGGGTGAGCTACTAAAAAAGATTCTGAAACCAGGTCCACGTGTAGGAGAGGGTGCCCAGATCCTTATAATGTCTCTTCGTGTCCTTTGAATGTTTTCTAATCTTCTGGTTTCTTTTTTTGTTTCTTAGATTTTCCAGCAAATAACATTGTGAAATTCCTAGTAGGCTTTACAAACAAGGGTACAGAAGATTTTATCGTTGAGTCTTTAGATGCCTCGTTCCGTTATCCTCAGGACTACCAGTTTTATATCCAGAATTTCACAGCTCTTCCTCTGAACACTGTAGTACCGCCCCAGAGACAGGCGACTTTTGAGTACTCCTTCATTCCTGCAGAGCCCATGGGTGGACGACCCTTTGGTCTAGTCATCAATCTAAACTACAAAGATCTGAACGTAAGGCCTTCTAAACCTTTTTTTTTTTTTTTTTTTTTTTTTTTTTAAGTTAGAGATGGAGGAGGACAGTTGACATTGTTTAATGAATACTCTTATTCATCTAAGTGCCTGTTTTGTAGTTGGAACTGTGATGGGCAAGAGGGAGGCAAAAATAAATTACACATGTTTGTCTTCAAATCTAGAATCCAGTGGGGGGCAGATGGATGTAAACAGGTGATATCACAGCATTTATAAATGATACATAGTGAGGGATGGGTGTAAAGTGCTGTAGTATGAAAGTGGATGTGACTTGAGCTAGATGTTAAAAGGAAAAGGAGCAGTAAGCCACACAGTGGAGTCTGCTTCGTATTCAGATGTTAATATGTGTTAAGTAATCTATTTTGTACTTCCTTTTATTGCTTGCATTTTGCCCATTTTACTGCTTTTATTTGTAAGTGAAGGTCTTTCTGTAACTGTTTTTCCATCGTTTTATACCCTCATAGATAAAAACATAACCAAGTATTTTTAGGATAGTTAGAGCAGTGAGGTTTATGGTTTATGAGAACCAAATAGTCTAATATGCTCTGTTGTCTTTTTTGTGGTTTTTAATATACACATTGTATATCCAAAGAATTAATGAGAGAAGGCCACTAGAATTTTACTGCTGAGAGTTGACTTCTAGGTGCCAACTATTATGTCCTTTAAGATGAGAGCACATCTAAACCATTCCCTTCTCAAAGTTTTCAAAGAGGGAAATTTCATCCTCCCCTGGAAGCTTACTCAACCTTTTTATCGCATAGTGTCAACATGTTCACTCATGTCTGAGATCAATTTCTCATGCTGCCATTAAGTTTTCTTTTTTTCTTTAAATTACTTAGTGGGAGGGTTTTTCATCCTTCAAAATAATGTATTAAGCTTCCTCAACTTCATAGTTAAACAGTTTGAATAATTATATATTTTGTCTTGTTTTTGAGCACACATGTACATAGTTTCAGTTCCAGTTTGAATGTTAGTTTGTATCAATGTATTCTGATTGCTGGAATTGTCATTGGAGCAATGTGGATGGAAAGATCTTGAAGTAAAACTTAAATAATTACAGTTTAGCAATAAGTGACAGTTTTGAGAAAGTAATGCCTTGTTGTGAAGCATCAAACGCTGAAAACATCTAAGTATTGTCCCAGTGACTATGAGGAATTTGAAAACTGAAGTTGTGTGAAACTGACAAAATTATTCCAAGACCACAACATAAACATCCTTTGATACTGCAGATCATGTTTATTGTAAATTGATTTCCAATTCATTGTGAATTTAGAGCATGGATTTGACTTCTGTTCAAATCTAGTTCTTAAAATCCACTACTCTACATTTTCATGCTGTTCCCTTCTTTTTTGGAGGATTCTGTACAACAGAAGTTATGGCTTCTAGTTAATGGGTGTTCTGTGGGGTTTTTTTTTCTTTCTGCACATTTGTCTCCTTTTTACTTTACTTCCCTGTTTTCTCACACCTTTCCCCTTCTCTGCCCTCATGAAAGTGGAGGACAACTTTAGCAAGGTTTTTTATTTTGTAGAAGAAAGTAATACAATGTTGAGTCTCTGACACTGAGCTAAGTGATGAGAAAGCTGTTTCTTTATCTGTTGGGGATTCTTCTAAGAAATTGTACCTTTTATTTTTTCAATGAATTTCACATTTTTGTGATTTATTTTATTAATAGGGCAATGTATTCCAAGATGCTGTCTTCAATCAAACAGTTACGATTATTGAAAGAGAGGATGGATTAGATGGAGAAACGTAAGTGAAAGTTGCAATGTGTAGGTAGATCTTGATTTCACATGTCAGGCCTGGAAAGCTTGCTCCTGTCAACATTTGTTTTAATAGCGAAAATGGACCTATAAATTCTGTGAAATCTATATCTTAGGTGGTTCTTATAACTATTAACAGAGAGGAAGGATAGTTGAAACTGATAAAAAAAAAAACTTTTAAAAAAGATAGCTGGCTTTCTGAACAACCCCTCTCCTAAATTCTTTTCTACCCCATGCTCATAAGCTGATCACCAGCCTCATCTAAGTTACATACCTCTTAAATCGCTATTAAAAATATAAATTAGAAGATGTTATTATCTTGGAAACGGTGTTCTTCATGAATAATGATGAGTCATTTCTTACCGTATACATATATGTAATTGAGCAAAAGCAATTTTTAAATCAAATTATGCAAAATAATATTTGAGGGAGACAAAAGCTAATACAATTATTTTAACTAACTGAGCTTGAGCTTGAGTATGACAAATAATAAAGTAATTTTATTTATTTTAGATCAGATACTTGATTTTTTTTTTTTGACTAATTGTTCTTAAAGATAAAAGTAAATTTGTGGAACTTACTACCTAGATGTAAATTGAATATAAAATATTTTCTTCCTTTGCCCCACAAGTTATTTGGAAAACTTACATTGTGTTAGAATTACAATTGTAATTAGTTGTGCTATTGTTTGAGGTAAAGCAGAATTCTAGTTTTAATTAGTTGTGTTTCTTATGAATTAAAGCCAGTTTGTTTTTTCTCCTTTTATATCAGAATCTTTATGTATATGTTCCTTGCTGGTCTTGGGCTGTTGGTGGTTGTTGGCCTTCATCAACTCCTAGAATCTAGAAAGGTAATTCTAGATGAATGACTCTTACAGTCATACATCAAAAGTTGTTATATACTGAGCATATTCTAGTTATTTGTGGCTTCTTGCTGTCATTCTGAGTTTGTGTATTTACAGGTTTGTTGCACCTTAAAAAAATTTTTTTTTTGTTTATTTTTTGAGAGCAAGCATGAGTGGGGGAGGGGCAGAGAGACCGGAGAGAGAGAATCCCAGGCAGGCTCTGCACTGTCAGCACAGAGCCCGATGTGGGGCTCGAACTCAAAAACTATGACCTGAGCTGAGATCAAGAGTCAGGTGCTTAACCAACTGAACCACCCAGGCATCCCTGGTGTACCTTTTTAAAATAAAACTGGGGCACCTGGGTGGCTCATTTAAGTGTCCGACTCTTGATTTTGGCTCAGGTTACCATCTCATGGTTCTTCGTGAGATTGAGCCCCATGTCCGGCTCTGCAGTGGCAGAGCCTGCTTGGAATTCTCTCTGTCTCCCTTTCTGCCCCTCCCCTGCTCACATGTGCCCTCTCTCTTTCTCTCTCTGTCTCAAAATAAACATTAAAAAAAAATAAACTGAAGATGAGACCTTGGATATGTGACTGATTTGTTTAGACTTTCATATACATACAATTAGCGTCTTTGGCTACACCCTCCAGAATGATCTTTACCTTCTTACTGTAATTCTAAATCGTGCTAGAATTTTATTCTTTAAACTCAATAAGATTTCATTGTTCTGTTTACTATGCTTTTTCATGGATTTGTTACTCGTGAGCAACACAGATTTTAGATTTGCTTTAATACTCTTAACTGTAAGGATAGCAATTACGTAAGTCTTTTCATTTGAAAAAGGAAGAATGAATTTGGCTGTATTCTGTCTAGCTTCTGCTTTCTTGTTAAGGTACTAAAGTGGCAACACTGAAGCGCCTGCTATAATCTTGGTTTCTCTTTCTCTGGATACAGTAGCTAATTCCATCACTGTATCTTTATCTCCCTGTCCTCCCTGCAAAAAACCAGAGCAACCCATATTATTGCTCTCAATGGAAAATATAACACGATTTGTGTCAGAGACAGTAAGTACTTCCTCTTTAAAAGAGAAATACCGGGGCGCCTGGGTGATGCAGTCGGTTAAGCGACCAACTTGATCTCGGCTCAGGTCACAATCTCACGGTTCATGAGTTCGAACCCCGCATCAAGCATCTGAGCTGATGGCACAGAGCCTGCTTGGGATTCTGTCTCTTCTTCTGTCTGTCCCTCCCCTATTTGTGCACTCCGACACCCACGTTTTCTCTCTTAGTGAATAAACTTTAAAAAAATAAAATGTTCTTTATTTTAAAAATAATTAAAAAAAATAAAAGAAATACTTGGAGGGCACCTGGGTGACTCATTTGGTTAAGCTTGGCTCAGGTCATGATCTCATGGTTGTGGGTACTGTGTCGGACGTGGTGCCTGCTTTGGAATCTCTGTCTCCTCCTCTCTCTGCCCCTTCCCCCCTCCCCCCTAAAACAAACATTTAGGATAAAAAATAGAAGAGAAATACACAGGGCACCTGGGTGGCTCAGTTGGTTAAGCGTCTGACTCTTGATTTCAGCTCAGGTCATGATCTCGTGGTTTTAAGAGTTTGAGCTCCACGTTGAGCTCCGTGTTGGCCATGTAGAACCTGCTTGGGATTTTCTCTCTCTCCCTCTCTCTCTGCCCCTCCTGTGAGCTCTCGCTCTCTCAAATAAATAAACTTAAAAAAAAAGAGATGGGGCCCCTGGGTGGCTCAGTCAGTTAAGCACCTGACTTCAGCTCAGGTCATGATCTCACGGTTCACGAGAGCACAGCTCACGCTAGGCTGTGTGCTGACAGCTCAGCCTGGAGCCTGCTTCAGATTCTGTCTCCCTCTCTCTCTGCCCTCCTCTGCCCACACCCTGTGTCTCTGTCTCTCAAAAATGAATAAATGTTAAAAGTTTTTTGTTTTTTTTTTAAAGAGAAATACTTAGTGCTCAAGTGTTAATTTCCATAACTTTCTTTCCCACGTTTTCATGATAGCATTTTTGCTATAAATTTGTGTATTAGGTATAATGGCATCTTTAAATTTTTTTTTTTTTATTTGGATGAAGCCATTTTTTAGTTACCTTTCTGTGTATATAGTCTGGTTTCTGGACTGTATAACTAATACTCTTATGTAAATGGCTAGGTTTTTTTGTTTGTTTTAAGAGCAAGACTAAAGAAGGAATTGAATCACTTTCTTCCAAACAGTTTTGCTGCAAGTACTCCAGGGACAAAGTTTGAGGTTGTTGTTGGCTTAAATGAGATTTTATGTTCTTGTTTTGTTTTACCTGTGCCGTCTGTTTAAAAAGTGTGTTTAGGTAACAATGCAGCAATCTGCCTGCCTACATTGAATGTTTTAGTAATTATCTTGAATTTTGTTTGATGTAGAAAACTTATTCTTTAAAGTTCGTTTCCCAAAGAGAAAGAAAAATTGTATAAATAGAAGTTCTTGCTTTGTCCACCAGTTGTATAACAACATATGAAGCTTTATAGCAGAGGAAAAGGTCTTTAAAACCTGAAAACAAATAATTGTTGCAAAGATTTATTACTTATAATTTATTCTTTTTTTTTTTAATGTTTTATTTATTTTTGAGAGAGTGTACACACACACATGGGCGGAGGAGGGGCAGAGTGAGAGGGAGACAGGATCTGAAGAGGGCTCTGTGCTGACAGCAGAGAGCCCTGTGCAGGGCTTGAACTCACAAACTGTGCGATTGTGACCTGAGCCGAAGTCAAACACTTAACCCACTGAGCCACCCAAGTCCCCCCCCCTTATTGTTTATTCTTTATAATTAGTGTTAGACATGACTTTTTTTCTTTTAATTAATAAAATACTTAAGTAAGGGTATGTTTTTAAAACTATTTAAGATATATAAATTAGGTAACTTAATAGGTCTTTTTAAAATTACAGTGAACAACATGATAGAACTTCTTTAAAATGATGTTTTTTTGCTTTTTTAGCGCAAGAGACCCATACAGAAGGTAGAAATGGGTACATCAAGTCAGAATGATGTTGACATGAGTTGGATTCCTCAGGAAACTTTGAATCAGATCAGTAAGTACTCTTATAAATGTGGCTGGAAATTTTTTCTCTTAAATGGAAATCAAATTAAGTATTTTAGATTTAAAAACACTTGGTCAATTCTACTTAACACTCATCTTTTCCATTACTTGTATAGAATCTAGTATAATATGATTAGTAAACACTTAAAAATTTTTTTTCTGAGTAGTATTTTTATGCTTTAATTTAGAATGCTTCCATATCTGCAGTTTAATCTACAAATGTGTGAATTCTCTGTATTCCTAATCTTTTCCTATCTCTTTTTTTCTGTTGCTTCAGTGCAGAGTAGAAGAGGTGAGGCAATTAATTTTTTTAATGGTGTTTGCTATGTATAGTTTTGGGGAGGTTGTATAGCATATGAATACAGTACATTTAATGAGTAATGGAACTGTTTTTTATAGCACTATATTTATTAGAAAAACTAACTACCCACTGCAGTTTGAAAGAATAAACCTAAAATATTGCTTGGTGGTTTACCTAACATATTTCAGCTTTATCACATATGCAATTAGTTAAAATATTAATCTTTATAGGTATTTTTTCTTCAGCTGTAAATGGGCTTTAAAAAAAATTTATTGTAAAAGCAGTATGGCTTCATATTAAGAACAATAATAGGGGCATCTGGGTGGCTCAGTTGGTTAAGCATCTGACTCTTGATTTCGGCTCTGCTCATGATCTCACGGTTGGTGAGTTTGAGCTTCACATCGGGCCCTGCAATGTGGAGCCTGCTTGGGATTCTTTCTCTCCCCACCCCCCTGTGCCCCTACCCTGCTCACGTTCTTACAAAATAAATAAACTTAAGAAATTAAAACAAAACAAAAACCGTACAGAATGAAAAACTGAGATCACCTTCTCACTCCACTAATTTCTTTTTCTTTTTCTACAAGTAATTGTTATTCTAAGTATTTTCTGTACATTACCAGTGCATATGGCTATTGTTTCTGTGACTATTGTACAGAGATGGCATAATGCTACGTGCACTGTACTAGAATCCCAAGTTTTCGTATGTTGGATATTTTTTTTTATGATACTTATTTACTTCATTGTTTTTAACAGCTGGATAGTATTCCTTTATATAAATGTGTCATGATAAATTGAACGTGTTCTCTGTTGAAGGATGTTTTAATTCCAGATTTTCATTCTTAATTTAAAACTATAATGAATATTTTTATGTAAATTTATGGGATAATTTATCATTTTTTTTTTAATTGAGGTAATTGACATACAACATTATATTAGATTCAGATGTACAGTGTAGTGATTCACTATTTGTATATATTGTGAAATGATCACAGTAAGTCTTGTTACTGGCCCCACACCGTTAAAAGTCTTTTTTTTCTTGTGATAAGAACTTTTAAGATGTTTAAATATACAATACAGTATTAACAACTATAGACACCATGGTATCCATTACACCCCCATAACTTATTTTAAAAAGCTGAAAGTTTGTGCCTTTTGACCCTCTTCTCCTTTCACGGACCCCGCTATCTGGGATAGATAATTCCTTAAAAGTAGAATAGTTAGGTCTAAGATTATATACATTTTTTTTAATGGAAAAAGCTCTTTCCCTCCCAAAAGATAGTGTCCGTTTATGTTCTCAGCAGTGTACAACATTGCCTGTTTCTTTTCTACTCTCACGAGTCTTTCTCAGGCATTAAATATTATCAAATGTTTTAATCTGGTGGTATGGTACAAAATGGGATCATTGTTTTTCATTGACAATTAAGAATGAGATTTGAGGGGCACCTGGGTGGCTCAGTCAGTTAAGCGTCTGACTTCAGCTCAGGTCATGATCTCACAGTTAGTGAGTTCGAGCCCTGCATCAGGCTTTGTGCTAACAGCTCAGAGCCTGGAACCTGCTTCAGATTCTGTGTCTCCCTCTCTCTCTCTGCCCCTCCCTGCTCACTCTCGCACGTTCTCTCTCTCTCAAAAATGATAAATAAACATTAAAAAAATTAATAAAAATTAAAAAGTAAGATTTGACTTCTTTATACATATATAGCCACTTATTTTTTTTGTGAATGAGCTATTTGTGTCCTTCCTGGATTTACAAATTGAATTGTTTCCATGTGTATTACTTTCAGGGAAGGTTCTCTATTGAAACATAATTATGGTAGGGTAGGTGCTTTATTAAAAGTGGGTACAAAGTAACAGCATAGGAGGGGCTTTCATTCTCTAGGAGAGAGTAGGAGAATTCATTCATAAAAGTTGACTTTTGACCAACCAGAGTCTTGAGTTAGATGAAAAGGAATCTTCAGAGTTTTATGTGCTATGCCAAGGATTTGGCTTTTCTTCTTGGTAAAAGGCAGCCATCAGATACTTTGAAGCAGAGAAATAAACATATATATTTTTAAAAGAAATTGTAATAGTTTTGTGGTGTATAGTTTAGCAAGCAGGAACTACTAGAAGTAGGGATACCGGTTAGATGAATTCCGTAAAACATCTGAGAAATCCTTAGGGCCTAAGCTAAAGCAGTAGTGATGCAGAGTAAAATAAACTGGAAAGATATTTCAGAATTGGAGGGAATTGGCCTTTGGGTGACTTTTTGGATGTTTTAGGGAGGAAGGAGGAAAAAGTACTTGTGAGTTTTAGGCATCTGGGTAGAAGATGATCCCATTAATGTTAGGGAATATAGGAAGAGCAGCGGACATGCATGAGGGGTGAGGAGTTGGAACTAGATCTGTTGAGTGTGAAAGCCCAGATAAGGATATCCAGTAAGCTATTTGAAAGTTGTATTTAGAGCACAGGTGGATCAAGATTTGGAGATGTTGATGGGTGCCTGGCTGGCTCAATAGGTGGAGCATGCAGCTCTTGATCTCAGGGTTGTAAGTTTGAGCCTCATGTTGGGTGTAGAGATTACTTAAAAATCTTAAGACAGGTGCCTGGGTGGCTCAGTCTGTTAAACATTCTACTCCTGATTTCTGCTCAGGCCATGATCTCATGGTTCCTGAGTTCAAGCCCTGCAACAGGCTCAGCATTGAGAGTGCTGAGCCTGCTTGGGATTCCCTCTTCCTCCCTCTCCCTCTCGTCTCTCCCTCTCGTCTCTCCCTCTCGTCTCTCCCTCTCGTCTCTCCCTCTCGTCTCTCCCTCTCGTCTCTCCCTCTCGTCTCTCCCTCTCGTCTCTCCCTCTCGTCTCTCCCTCTCGTCTCTCCCTCTCGTCTCTCCCTCTCGTCTCTCCCTCTCGTCTCTCCCTCTCGTCTCTCCCTCTCGTCCCCCTCGTCTCCCCCTCGTCCCCCCCTCGTCCCCCTCGTCCCCCTCGACCCCCCTCGCCCCCCTCGCCCCCCTCCCCCTCTCAAAAATGAGTAAACTTGAAAATAAAGTCTTAGAAAAAAGATTTGAAGTCATTGAATATATAGCATAGGTGGTAGCTGAGGTCCCATGAAATAATGTCTTTAAATTTAAATAAATCTTTAGATAACCTTTTCTCTATAAGGACAAATTTTCCCCATTATCCTGACATTAGTTATAGCAAAAGATGGAATTGGGTTGTACAGTAGACTGTGGTATCTTTATAATGCATCAGAATTACTTGTAAAGTCTGGTATGTTAAAATACAGGCTCTTCAAAAGTAATTAAATTTTAAGTGTCTTACATGGAATTAGCTGAAACTAATTTGAAAAGTATTAAAAGTTATAATTAAAAACTAAAGTCACCGTAACAGCTGTGGAGCCACCTCTCCAAAAGAATTCTTTCATGACAAATAGATTGGGAGAGTTAGTTTTATAATATCTTTCTTCCTGACATTATTATTCATGAGCTTTAAAGCTGAGAATGATTATACTTCAGATCATTGATAATTGTATTTTAATCAGCAAGTGTCAAGTATTTAGTCTTTCACAGTACTCTGCTAGGTCATGAGTGGTATGTTAAAAAGAATATTACTGTTTTTTCAGAAGTTTACATTTCTACTTGAAAATAAAGCACATGTATGAAATATTTGAGTAATCCAAGGTAGTATATGATATGTGCTAGAAGGAGTTACATGGTACAGACAACTTACAAGTTAGGAAAGAGGACCATATGAGAATCTAGGGAAACCTTGTTGAAGGAAAGAATTGAACCGTTGAGTGCCTCCGTGTACTGGGCATTCACTCTGCAAGGTGAGGTGCTATCCCTCTATTTACTGATGAGACACTGCTACTGAGGAAAAGTAACCTGCCAAGATCCACAGCTGGATTTGTCTCATTCTGAAGCCCACGTACTTTTTCAGGAAGACTTAATACTCAAAGATGGGTAGAGTTGGGATGTCTAGGTGGCTCAGTTAAGCATCCATCTTCAGCTCATGATATCACGGTTTGTGAGTTCAAGCCCCAGCCGTGCTGACAGCTCAGAGGCTGGAGCCTGCTCTGGATTCTGTGTCTGCTTCTCTCTTTGCTCCCCCCCCCCCCCCCCGCTGCTTGTGCACGTTTTTTCTCTCTCTTTTTCTAAAAATAAACATTAGAAAAAAAATGTTAAAAATAAGTATATAAATAAAAATTAAAAAGGTGGGTAGAGTTAAAGTCACTAAATATTTTTTAGTACTTGTCTTTCTTCCTCAAAATCTGATTGTCCAGCTGAGTTTGTTTTAGGACCACGTCTTACTACCAAAAGACACTCGTATTATTCCTTCTCTTTTTCTTTTATTACTTATTTCTAAAAACAAAAATAATCCTTTTTAGTGTTTTTTTTAAGTTTTCATTGTTGTTTTTGGGGGTTTGTTTGTTTGTGTGTTTACTAATTTCTGCACCCAACATGAGACTTGAACTCACGACTCAGATCAAGAATTACATGCTCTTCTGACTGAGCCAGCCCAGGGCATCCCAATTATTTGCCCTTTTAGAGTGCAGGTTGTTTTTTTGTTTGTTTGTTTTCTATACAGATACAGTGACACACACTACCTCAAAAAAAATTTCAATTTGCAAAGAAATAACCTTTTCCTGACAGAAATAACATCACATTTAAAGAATTATGAATTACTTTATTAATAATCATGTTGAAATTTCTTCAGTTGTTTCAAAAATACCTTTTATAGCTGGTTTTTCCAATATAGGATGATGCATTGCATCTGTTTGTTCTGTTTCTTAAGTCCTTTTTAATTTATAGCAGCTCAAGAGATGGCCGCTTGTCCTCTGGAAAAGGACTTCTCACACTTTATTTTTTTTAATTTTTTAAAGTTTATTTATTTTGAAAGAGAGAGAGAGAGTAAGCGTGTGAGCAGGGGAGGGGCAGAGAGAGAGGGAGAGAGAGAATCCCAAGCAGATTCCATGCTGTCAGCCCAAAGCCAGGGCTTCCCAAACTTTGTGTGCAAGATCACTTGAAAATCTTACGCAGTTTTGGATTCAGTTGTTCTAGGGTGGGGCCTAAGTGTCAGTGTTCTAATAGGCTCCTAGATGATGCCAGTGCTGCTGACCCATTGATCACACTGAGGGAATGAGACTCTAAAAAATACCTTGTTCCAGATTTCTCTGATTGTTTTCTCCTGGTGTATTTTAGCTAACATTTCTTTTAACTTGGAAGACTAATCTATAGGTTTGATTAGATTTAGATTAATCATTTTTGGCTGATATGTCATAACTTAAAAGTACTTTTCCCTGTATCACATCAAGAAACTCTATCTGATTAGTGATGCTAAACTGAGCACTAGATTAGGGTGGTAGCCACATGATCGTTCCATGTAACCAGGATCGGATAGGTCTTTTTTGCTTCAACCTAGAAGTTACCTGTATACTATCACTTTGACACGCACCAATGTCCAGTTCTCTAAACCATTCACCATTTGATATTCCTTTCCTGAATCAGTAATGTTTCAGAAGTTGTGATGATTTTTAATTGAAATTTGTTTAATTTTTACTAACTGCTATTGTTTTGTAAAGTAAAGCTTTCTTTCATCAACTGGGACTTTTTGGTTACCTTAAAAGGACAATTCCTATTGAAAAAGCAGGCTAAATGCTTAATTCTTATCTTTATTTTCCAATTTTCAAAGAGTTGGTTTAAAAGCCACCCAAATGGTGACAGATGAGTTTTTCCTAATTCTCTCCTTTTTGACTATCCTGTATAGACTCGGTTTTTCATAGAATCTGTGGATTTTAGTCAACTGTATTCTTTTTGATGCTCAAATTGTTAAAGAGTTTTGACTACTGGTTGCCTTTTTGAACTACCTCCAATCTTACCCTTTTGTACTTTGAATGATCCCTTACTTGTTGGCTCAAGAAGATAATCTAGACATTTTGTACTTTCTCTACCTTAGGCATGGAGCAAGCTGTTTCTCCAAGGACCCCTGGATGATACTTAGAAATGAAAATCTGGACATTAGGGATGTCCTTGACATGGATGACATGGTTTCTAGGCCCATTCTGTGAACTGAGCTAGAAAATAGCTATTTTTTCAAATCCCAAATCATATTGATATTTTCAGTTCAATTTTTAATAGTATTTTTACTTAATTTTGTATGCTTGTATTTCTCTTATACTTGGTTCCTTACAGCAATAGTTCTCAAACTGTAGCCCTCCCCAGAACCACCTGAATTGCCTCTTCCCCTTGTTAGGCCCCACCCCCTAGAGTTTCCAATTGAGTAGGTCTGGGGTGAGGCCCAAGAATTTGCATATCTGTATTTTCAGGTGACTTTGAAGCTACCAGACCATACTTTGAGAGCCACTCTTAGAACATGCTTTTCTCAGAGTAAAGGGGTTGAGACAAATGGAAGATACTTTAGGTTGAAAAAATAGCCATTTCTTTCAGAGATGGTACATGTACTTTGCATATTTGAGGATAAAATGGAGAACACCAAGAGAAACTTTGAAGATCATGGAGCAGGAGGTGTGCATGGAAGCAGAAGGTCTCTCAAGCTTTGAGGAATTACCTTTGGGGAGTGGTAGTGTGAGGACAAGCGAGTGTAAGGGGCCAGCATTTATTTTGGAAGATTTTTCTCCATCTCACCAGAACATGAAAGAGGGGTGTGGTTTTAAACAATTTGAGCCTGTCCCTAATAAGGTTTTTTTTTTTTCTTTTTAATTTTTTTAACGTTTATTCATTTTTGAGAGAGCACAAGTAGGGGAGTGGCAGAGAGAGAGGGAGACACAGAATTGGATGCAGGCTCCAGGCTCTGAGCTGTCAGCACAGAGCCCGATGAGGGGCTGGAATCCAGAAACTGCAAAATCATGACCTGAGCCAAAGTTGGATGGTTAACCGACTGAGCCACTCAGGTGCCCCTAATAAGTTTTTTTATGAAGGGCAGGGTGGGCATTTTCACATCGGGCCCATTTACTGAATATCATTAACATATTTTAGTGTTTTTTGTTTTTTCAGTTAACTGATTTTTTCATATACTTTAGGTTTTACTCTTAAAAGCTAAAATATTTTGATCTTAAATATTTTGTTGGATTTTTAAAAATAGTTTTTTAGGGTTTTGGGTAGGGAGGGTTGTAAGAGGGGGGTGTTTTTTCTTTGATGGCTGAAAAGCATCATACACATTAGTTATTGTTTTTTAGTGAAGTAAAATGCTGCTCTCTAGGCCGTTAAGGTATTTGGAGCCATTTTCCCAAAAGCTGGATGTTTTTAGGCCACTATCTTAACTCTGTTTCTCATTTATATGCTTCTTTTTAAATTTTTTGTTAATGTTATTTATTTTTGAGAGAGGGCAGGTGGGGGAGGGGCAGAGAGAGAGAGGAAGACACAGAATTCAAAGCAGGCTCCAGGCTCCAGGCTCTGAGCTGTCAGCACAGCCCAACGCGGGGCTCGAACCCACAAATGGTTTGATTATGACCGTAGCTGAAGTCGGATGCTTAACCAACTGAGCCACCTAGGCACCCTCTCATTTATCTGCCTCTTAACTTTGATGTGCTAGGTAGGTGATGGAGGTCTTTAGACTTGAGACTCCATTAAGCTGAGTTGGCTGCCTTACTGGAGTCAGATTGTTGTGTGTTGAAATAGGCATTGCAGTTCCTCTGAGGCACTTTTTCCTGTATTCTCATATTTAAAACCCTGCTGCAGGTGGTTGAAATTGTTGGAAGTCAGTAATCACCACTTCACATCTGCATAGTAACAGCTGTATTTGCACAGATGGCTGTTAGATTCTAAAGTACTTTTTGAATCAAATGTCACATTCAGCATATTGTTTATTTTAAAATATTATCTAGGGGTTCGTGGGTGGCTCAGTTCTTTAAGCATCTGACTTCAGCTCAGGTCATGATCTCACAGTTCGTGAGTTCAAGCCTCACATCGGGGTATGTGCTGACAACTCAGAGCCTGGAGCCTGCTTCGGATTCTTCTCTCTCTCTCTCTCTCTCTCTCTCTCTCTCCCCCCCCCCCCCACTCTCTCTCTCTTTCCCCCTCCCCTGCTCGCACTCTGTCTCTCTCTCTCTCAAAAATAAATTTAAAAAAGAAACATAAAATATTATCTAGTAATTGGTCAGTTGTCTGAAGGCAGTAGTTTAGTCTGACCTTTCTGAAATCTGATGAAAGTTGTAGACTTCTTCAGAAAAATGCTTCTGTGCTCAGTTTTAGGTGAGTTGAGCCTCCCCAAATGCATCATTAACTAACCTGTTTTAATAAAGTACTGAGATCAGTTTTCACGTGATTTGTAGACTCAGTCTTAATATTTCATAGTCACTAACATTTAAGCACATTTTAGAAAAAATTTAGTTGCTAAATATTCTCGATAAACATTTACTATATATTTTAAAAATATGGTGATCTGGTAATTTTAGAAAATAAAAATTAAGATATTGTAGGTGGATTTTTTTTTTCATACCGTTCTTCATGAAATGCTTACAAATGAACCCCATACTTTGGTGTTAAATACCTTTTTTTTTTTAAGCTGTAAAAATAATTATAATTTGTAACATATTCCCCAAAGAGCTTATCTTCCTAATATGTATGCAAAGGGCTCCTAGAAAATAAAAAGGGTAGTGGTCAGAGAGAAGACAGCTTTTTTAAAGAAACATAGGTAGTGCTTACTGGTTGGACATAGAGAGACACCACCAATTTAGCTATTGTTTAGTAGACTCCACTAAGAATCTAATGTAAGAGATAAAGAGAGGGATGCCTGGGTGGCTCAGTCAGTTAAGTGTCCAGCTCTTGATTCTGGTTCAGGTCATGATCTCACAGCTTGTGAGTTCTAGCCCTGCATCAGGCTCTGCACTGGCAGTGTGAAGCCTGCTTGGGCTTCCCTCTTTCCCTCTCTGCCCCTCCCCTCCCAGGTGCATACCTGCTCTCAAAGTAAATTAACATTGTAAAAAAGGAGATAAAGAGAAAAAAGTACAAAGATAATACTTAGGTGTGCAGGATGGTTTTGGTATTGATCATCTGTCCAAAAATTTCCTTTAATCTGCTGCTGCTTCCAGGAAAATGTATGAAATTGCCAAAAATTATGCAAACTGCATGGCTACATTTATAAATATTAATTTGTAACCAATATACATGTTTTTGAGCTGCAAACTTCATACCTCTTACAGTATTTCTAAAGTGTTTACTTATGCATGTATAAGCATATTCATTGTAGAGTTTAAGAAGATTATACTTGGTGGCTTCAGTATTCTAGTAACCAAGATTAGGTCTTTTCCCATCCTGATTGCACGAAGTTTTGTTTTAATTGAGTTACTTCTTGAAGGATTATCTTAAAGGTTATTTTAAAAACCTATACTAGATAAGAAGCATTTATTATTAGGGTATTTTTGCATGTGTGTGTGTGTTTTCTTTTTTTAACTTAGTGGTAAAGCTGAAGGAAAATGCTTTTTAAAGGTCTTTTGAATCCATTGTACTTAAAATAAGCAAGTTAAAAACTTTCTCTTTTCTTCCAGATAAAGCTTCACCAAGAAGGTTGCCCAGGAAACGGGCACAGAAGAGATCAGTGGGATCTGATGAGTAAATGTTCCTTTGTGCAACAATTCAGTCTTTACTTAACCTGCCCTAATGTTTTTCGGCCTGATGGGAATTAGTGCAGAGAAGCCATATCACCATAGAAGGCAACTACTACTTATGTGTGGACTGAGCAATCAGAGTCTGTGGCGATAATATTACTGAAAATGCACTGCATTCATTTTTCTAAAGTAACAAATTTGGTTTTTTTTAAGCCATTAAAATCTATGTGTGTGCGTGTGTATGTATGTGAGCAGTTGGTCTTACCAGAATCATTGTTGAACTACCTGAAGCATGCCTTTAGAATACTGAATATAATGATGTCTCTTTTTGACATTTTCTGATATTTCCCCCCAAAACTTAATGAATATTTGTCCAATATGATTGTAGATGTCCTGCTTTTAGACTGTTTTAAAGGAAACTGTTTTTTAGAATTGCTCAAATCCCAGTTGATGGCACAAATTACTGTTTTGTTCTTGTTGCTGTTTTACAACTAGTATTCTAAAGGCACACACAGGAGTAGCTGCTTTTTAGCAATAGAATTGTTTTGGTATTTTTGCTGCTGTTTACTATAATGCGCACCTTCAGAAAACTTCCCAAATGAGTCCAAGGAATTTGGGGATTTCTAGCAACAAAATTGTGAAGCATGAGAAATCTGCTGATTTTGATATATAAAACCAGCCCCACCCTCTTTTTGTTTTTATTTTTGTTTTTACAAAAAAAAAAATGGTACATTTGTGGGAACTGAGTTGTGTTATCCATCGTTTTCTCTCTGACCCAAGAGGTAGCTCTGCAGTGATTTTAGACCTCTTTAAGTTGTTGTTTTGTTTTTTTTAAGAGATCATTTTTTCCCCCTTAATTAGAAGTATCTTGCTTTTAGAAAAATTGCCTTGGTCTACAGACTAAGCAAAAAGTCAGTTTATAGGGGCAGAGATATATTACAAGTAATACTAATCTGTTAAAAAAAGATGAGTTGGTTATTTTTTTAAGTAGTTAACCAGTTGGTTCTTATCTAATCTTTTGGGTATTTTGGTTGTTCAGAAGCATTTATTTTTTTAGTTAATCTAAAGAATTCCAAAGTTTTAAGCACTTAAGATCTCAACCAAAATTAAATTGGACTTCATAAAACCCTATTAGAGTCACTCTTGTCATAGGTAGTAAATAAAGTTTGGCATTATTGTCAGACTGGAAAAAGGGTAAAGTAAAATAGATGAACAAATTAAGAGGCTTTTCCTCTCTGTCTTTAAGCCATAGTCTCCCACGTATATTTCGTAAGGAAATGGTAAATGAAATTCTAGTGGCTGTTTAATTCCTGATCGGTCTTTATTACAATGAACTGACCTCTCCTCCCCTCTTCATTATAATCCCCACTCACGTCCATGCAAAACAACAGCAAAACAAGACACACAGACAAAAAAATCTTTCCAGGTTCTTTAAGTATTTAAACATCTGAGCCAAAGCCAGAATAGAATAGAAGTTACTGTATAGTTGTTAATCATTTTGCAAGTAGGGGCTAAGGTGTCAAATTATCTATATTGGCATTGCTGAACTATAAACTTTCTATACCTGTAATATAAAGTGTTTGAGTTTTTAATTGGGCTGTATGATCAATAGCTTATTTTGAAAAAGCTCTATGAGCTGTAAAAACTGCATGTTTTTTGTTTAATGTAATATAGGAGACCCTCCACCTTCTCAAGGAATATATTCCAAAACATTGTTTTGTGAATTTCTAAGTTTGTGAAACTACTAGAACATAATGCGGTGAGGTGTAATTACAAAATTTAAATGGCTTCTAGAGAGTTTTATTGACTACTTGGTGATACTTAGGCAGTGGCAAAGCTACACTGAGTTACAGATGCCAGCCCTTCAGCCTCCTAAGTAATTTGCCTTACATACTAGCCTTTCCACTGCTGAGGTTCCGATCAGTGCCTCAGAAATCATTTGTCATGTTTCATTTTTTAGCATAGATTGGGAACAGTTGAAATCCTTTAAATCCTCAGCTGCCAGGGGTCTTCTATAGTATCAGTATGTGTTTAGCAGAAACTAACTCCATAATGAATGGAATTCAATTCCACACATGGTTTGTTCAAGCACACTTAATAAGTAGCCTATTTTTTAAATGTCTTTTTTAAATGTAAATATTTGGATGAAGTTTTTAAAGTTTGTTTTGATATATTCATTTGCTACACCAACCATGGTTTCAGAATTCACCTTTTGAGTAAATTGGTTTCAGAATCTGTAAAATGAACCAAGAATCTTGTATATCAAACCTGTTACCCAGACATGTGAGAATAATGTGTTCATAAAGCATGGATCTCGCTTTGGTTGTATAGCTTCATTCATTCATTTCATGGTCTCACATAGTGACTTTTAAGACTCCCCCTGCCTTCTTGAACCCTCTGAGGTGTTGTCTGAGGAGGGGCGGGGTGGGGTGGGAATGGGACCTGCAAGGTCCTGAGGAAGATAGAACTCAGAAGAAAAGGAACATGGGCTTGGTTTTAGTGAAGTTTTTAATTTCATATAAGCTTCAGAAAATAGCTTTGTGGAAGCTATTTTCCACAAAGGCAAATTTAGATCTTAAAACATTAAAAAGTCCACTGCCTGAAGCATGTATTTGCAGTGCATCAGCCTGTACTTGTATTTGCCTCTGTTAAGGAATAGTTAATGGTGAAAATATGACATTGAAATCTTTAATGACTGTTACTTCGGAGGTATAGTAGTAGGTAAATGTAATAATATGCAAGTCTCATATAGCATTCATCTTTTGTGGAAGAAAAAAGGTACTTAGTGCATTTAAATAATGCAATTTGTTTTTTTTAACCTTGAACTTGGCAATACACATCATCTCTCACCAAGGTTTTGGTAGGATACAGTCCTTGGGTTTTCAGTCTTCATTTTAGTTCCAAAATTAGATTTTAGCTTAAATTTAAAAATTTAAATCTGTATTTTCAAATATACTTGAAGTAATTTGCCACACTTTTGGACCACATCACTTATAGCTGTAAAATCAGTACATTTGCTCTAATTTTACTAAATAAAATCCTACTTGGAACATCTCCACCTTAGCGAAGAGCAGCCTGACATGTCAACCCCTTACTCTTAATTAGCATAAGTGGAATAGGATATTGGGAAGGAAGAAGAAAACTTACCTGACCTGCAGACATCTAAACAGTTTCTTTAGGGGCTCTTATGAACTTTACCAGTTAGTATTTGTAGGATTTTTTTTTTTTTTATTTATACAAAAGCCTGAACTTTTGTAGTAACTAATTACATAATCTGGAGTTTGCCCTTTTTTACATTTTGGAATTATCTGGGAATATGGCTCTGAAGCTCAGGTACCATTTAATGTAGCTGCTTTTTTAAAGGCAGTAGGAAAGGAATTCACTTATTAAACATCAGTGATGGACTGTCCTCTTGGACCTTTCCATTCATCATCTAATAAACCTTCAGAACAACTCCCTGAGGGAAGATGATTCTCATTTTTATAGAGGGGGAAAAACCAAACCCTGAATTTAAGTAGCTTGCTCAAGGCGTTATGTATTGAATTTAGATTCAGAACTTTTTCTGAAACTCCCACATTCTTTCCCCTGACCCATGTTTAAGACGGAATTTTATAAAACCAAGCATTTGGGCAGATTCAGCAACCAGAAAGTTCCAAAAAACTCAATACTGAATGTATTATGTCTATGCTTGTACTATACAATAGTATATAAATGCCTTTCAACTCTAGAACGCTGTAAAACCCCAGAATCTTCTCAGCTGTTATATGTCGATTTGTGCATTAGTTTGTGATGTTTTTGAAATTTTTATATGATGGTTCAGTTATTCACAATACCCTATTTAATCTTAGTTAATGACATCTCTTAAATGTACTCCTGAGTAACAAAATCATGGTCTTTAAAAATGTTTTCTTTAAGATTGGACGGGATTTTCAAGTTTTAAGGGGTAGAAGATTCATCTTTGTGTAAAGAGATGAGGATGAGGGGCTTGTGTGTGTTTCAGTCAGTTAAGTGTCTCTTGATTTCGGCTCAGATCATGATCTCACAGTTTTGAGATAGAGTCCCCACATCAGGTTCCTAGGTGGACAGTGGAGCCTAACTTAAGATTCTCTCGCTGCACCTCACCTATTTGCATGCATGTACTCTCAAAACAAAACAAACAAACAAATGAAAGTGAATTACAGTTGACCTTTGACTAATGGGTTTGAAAGGTAGGGTCCACTTATATGTGGATTTTTTTCAATAAATAGTGCTGTAAATGTATTTCCTCTTATGGTTTTCTGTAAATTTTTTTAATGTTTTCTTTATTTTCTTTTTTTTAATTTTTTTTTTAATGTTTATTTATTTTTGAGACAGAGACAGAGCATGAGCAGGGAAGGGGCAGAGAGGGAGGGAGACACAGGATGTGAAGCAGGCTCCAGGCTCTGAGCTGTCAGCACAGAGCCCGACGCGGGGCTTGAACTCGCGGACTGTGAGATCATGACCTGAGCCGAAGTCGGATGCTTAACGGACTGAGCCACCCAGGCACCCCTTTTAATGTTTTATTTTTGAGAGAGACAGCGTATGAGTGGGGCAGGGGCAGAGAGGGAGGCACAGAATCTGAAGTAGGCTCCAGGCTCTGAGCTGTCAGCAGAGAGCCTGACATGGGGCTTGAACCCACAAACTGAGATCATGAGCTAGAGTCAGATGCTTAACTGACTGAGCCATCCAGGCGCCCCTCCTCTTATGATTTTCTTAACCTTTTTTCTAAAGCTTTATTACAGGGATATAGTATGTAATATACAAATATATGTTAATTGATTATATTATTGGTAAGGGTTCTGGTCAGCAGTAGGCTGATTAGTACTTAATTTTGGCAGATATTTTGGAGTTAAGTTTTTGGAATTACTCAAAAGGTATATGTGAATTTTTTAATGCATGGGAATTGGCAACCCAAACCCTGCATTCAGGGGTGAGCTATTCATTCTTGGGTTATACAAGTACACAAAATTGGGATTGTAGGTTAGGCTTGTGTCTTCTATCTATTCAAGTAGGGATTTTGCTTAGTGGGCATCATGGAGCATTAAAAAGAAAATCCCATGTCCTCTAGAAAACATGAAGGACAGCCCGTATGTAGACTTCTGTTGTAGTACCTATGTCAGTTTATCACTGTGTTGCTTTTCCCTCTGCTAGACTGAGTTCCGCATCTTGTTTGCCTTTTATCCCCAATTTCTAGCTTGCAGTTGTCATGTGGGAACCACAAGGTTTAAAGAAAGTATGAGAAAGTGTGGGCCAATTTTCATTTGTCAACTCTTCCATGGGATTGTGTTCAGAGGTATTTCTGGTGATAACCCAATATCATTGGCAATTGTCAGGTTGAACAAGGACAGATGGTATGGTATGCTAGCGTTGGGATTAGGGTGTGGTCCACCATGGCCACTAGCCAATGGTGGCCTTGAGAAAGCAGCTCATCTCTGAAGTCTTGATGTGTTCTTTTTAAATTGAGAGATACTCGAAGTGTCAGTCCCAAATTGTCTGATTGTGTTACCTACGAACCCTTACTTAATACAGTATTATTAAATGATTCTTCTTAAATTTTGTTAACTTAGCAAAACGAAAAAGAACTAAGGTACAGAATGGACTGCCTAGAGGCTGCCTGAGGTTCGAATCCTAGCTCTCTTAATTGGAGAAAGTCGTATCACCTCATTGGCTTCAGTTTTGGGTACCGACCTTTTGGAGTTGTTAGCGGTTCAGAACAACATAGCCTAGCACACCAGAAGCTATGGAAGTGATTGCTGCTGCTGTCACAAAGCGCCACGCTGTTAACGTCCCATGATGCGTATGCGCAGTGGTGTACCTGGCACTTTTTGGACTTCTCTGTGGAGTAATATAGTTAAATCTGTATGGGAAAGCTAAATCCTGGTGGTTTTTTAAGCTAAAGAGTGGAAGTCTTAAGACGGACATGTAATGTGGCCAGCGCTCCACATTTAACAGTGAACCAGAGTAGTGGGGCTGGCACTGGGAGTGCTGTTGTAATCTCTTAGAGCCTGCACATCAAGCTGAGAATTCTGTCTTTCAGAACCCTTGGAGTGGCTACAGGTTTTCCAGTGGTGGCAGTGCTTTTCAAAACATTTTTGAAAGCCCTCAGAATTTCTTTGAGCTTCACACCAAGCCACACAAAGAAAATCAGTCATGTTTGTGTATCTTCAGAAATCTATTTGATCATCCGTTTTACATTCGTCAAAATAGGTGCTCAGGCTCTAAAAGCATTTTAGAAAGGGGTAGGAGAAATATTTTAGTCAAGAATAGTGTTCAGATTGAGCAAGTATATATATATATATATATATATATATATATATATATATATACACACATATATATACACACACACATATATACACACATGTGTGTATATATGCACACATGTATATATGTGTGTACATATATATGTATATACACACACATATACACACATATGTAGATATATATATACACACACACACACACACACACATCAAACATCTGTGTTCTTCTATACATTCTTAATACAACTATCCTAGATAACTGCATTATCTGTGATGAAACCACTTCAAGTTGCCCACAGGCACCCATGCACCCATGGGGCACCCATGCACCCATGGTGCAGATTTGGCCCATTGCTATCTCTAGCTTTACTGGGACAAGATCCGTGAATACTCAGGGAGCACGTTCACATTCACGCACAAAATATGCTTACCTGTGTTCTAGTTTCATTGCTTAGGATTGGCTTGATAGCTTCTCTGAGGTTAGATATGTTCTGTGTTTTTTTGTGCTGTCACAGCCAGAAGTCAAGATGGATTTATAAATACTCTGGACAGTGGCTCTTTTAAAAAGACCTGTAGAAGATTTAAAGCAGTTGGTTCTCAGTATACTTGAAAACAGGACTTCATTCCTTGAACTCTTCCAGGCAGTTGATGATTAGAGTCCTATGTATTTTAAGGTCTTGAATTTAATGTCTCAAAACTGTTCATAATCAAGTGAACTTTCCATGGCTTAGAAATACTGGTTGTGTATTTGAATTCACCCCTACAAGCTGCTGGCACTCTGTGTCTTCACTAAGTGGGAAAATAAGACCTAGAGGGGGCTGTCGGCTGCCTGTCCTGAAGCCGTCCGCAGAGCCCTTCCTAGAGTATTGTCATTTCCAGAACCACCGGTAAGATCCTGTGACCCATGGAGCACTACAGTGACTTTTCACATGGCTGATGGCCTGATAGATCTGGTTTCGAGGAGGAATCCTAGACGGGCGCTGTCTTGGTTATCTGTGCAGTGAAGACTTTACTGTGCTGATGCTGTCTACACGAGGTGCCCAGAACTGTTATGGGACCTTACTCAACTGTCACCAATCCCATTTCTCAGATTCTTGAGACTTCTATTTCCAGATGTGCACCTCCTTTCCCATTGTCCTCACCATCTCTGACTTTTTTCTTTTTGTGCCCACCTATACAGAAACCCTCCTGTCTTAAGTCTTTTGCAGGATTCTCTTGCCCCTCGACCTGCATTGCTGTTTATGTTGTTTTCTCTCTTCGTCAAAGTATCTCTTAAGCTATTGGCTTCTTTTTCTTCATTAGGCTTTCAGTCTTTTCATTTCATTCAATTTAGCTTCTGTCCCCACAAACCTGCTCTCAGGATCTCATGGTTCCCTACTTGCCAGCCTTCTGCAACTCAGTTCTCTGGCCTCCACTTGTGCATTTAACCCACTGGCCACCAGGCCCCCCTGCCAATTCCCCTTAGTTCCTGTGATGCTCTTACCTCCTTTACATGTCACTGCTGACTAACCCCAACCTTTGGTCATTGTTCTCTCTGTACTGGCTTTGAATAGCTTTATCTGCTGTGTTTATTACCTCAATCCCCAGCTATTTTCCTGGTGCCCTCCTGCCTGTGATTTCCTGTTCACTTAAACTTTTTATTGTAACCCCGAACAAACATGTCACAGATGTTTATTTCCCTGCGTGAATCTCCCCTAACTTCTCACCATTCTCTAGTAACACGACTCATTTATCCAGTATTAAATCTTAAAAAGTCCGAGTATAGTCATTTGCACATAAGTATTTAATAAATTCTTAACTAATTTTAGCTCTGCTATGAATTAAATTAGATTACAATTCTGCTTCAAAATCTAACAATTTAAGAACTTCAAAGAAATCTGAACTCAATTCATCATAGGCAAAACTACTTCTGGTTCAAAATATTTCTTTTAATATTTCCTAATTCATTGCAGGAGGTCTTGGGTTTAGTATTTTAATTCCAGTGCTTTCAGACTTGGAAATGTGATTTCTAGCAGTGTATTTTAATCAGGTTATTTATGACACAACTTTCTTCTGCAGTGTGAGATTTTATTTGGTGACTGTATCTAAGATGTTATCTGGCTGTCTTGTAGGACTCTTCAACGAAAGTTGGCCTGATTAAACCATAACATTCTTGTGCAGCTTTGAGAATGTTCCTGCTGTATGAGTATCTCTTATCACAGTTTTTCCAGTTTCGTAAATTCAAGAACACCCTTTTTCTTTGTTATTTCCATTGGTCTAACCTACCGCCCAAACCGTCTGCTGCATCTTCTAAAATTTACATATCCCTTCATTAAAGCTGATCTCGAAAGTATTTGTATGCAGTAAAAATGTTTCCTAAAGTGCCACTGCATATTACTTCTAGGTCTTAACGATGAGAAGCACGAAGTGAATCTAAAACATTAAGCAAAAAAAGGAAAACTACAATATTGATCTTAATTACCCCCTGGAATTTGTAAGAAAAAAAAAAAAAAGCTTCACACATTGTCTGCATTTAAAATTCCGACATTTCAAGTAACAAAGTCTTCTTTTAGAATAAAGATGATTTAGGGTGAGTTTTGTGCTATTTGTCAGTGAGTTGACTGTTCAGGTGGTGGACGTAAAACCCACCCCCCACCACTCTCACATATTGAGAGTTTGGGTTCCCAGTAATTGTACAGACTGCATCCTCTGACCTTTTAGACATTTTTTAAGCAAGCAGAGATGCATCTTTGATTTAGCTTACTCAGCACATATTGATGAGTCAGTACCTAGAATTTCCTTTTCAAGATTTTATTATAAGTGGCAGAACTGAATTAATGTGTTCTTCATGGAAAAAGTATGGAGATCTCCAAAAAACTTTGGAAATTTAGTGTTTGTAACTATGTCATGTTTTTTAGTCTTTGCTGCTGAAAGGGAAAAAAAAAAATGAAGAATCAAAATATTAGGACAGTAAGAAACCAGCATTTTAGTTTCTTGTCCACAATGCTTAAAACACGCTGTATTCTATAAATTTCAGATTAGTCCAAAGTCTAAAGAGCAGTATACCCACAGAATGCTAAAGTAGGTTTTTGTGGTAGGGTGATAGACTTTTTTTTTCCTTTTCAAGATGTTTGTAATATGCTTATATTTTATAATGGAAGAAATAAGTGTTAAATTTATCGGAGCCTCCTACAATGAGTATAATAATCACAATGGTTGTGGGCAGTTTTGCTGTAGCTCATAAAATGAGCCCATCTTTAAAACTTGGATGTATGGTCACTTTATATATTCAAAAAAATTAAGATAGATTATTGATGGAAAATCCTTGAGAGTATTTTTCATTTTTTCCTTAAAGGAACCAAACCTTCCCATGTGTTATTTTTCGAATTTAATAAACGATCTCTGTAGCCAGGTTTGTGCCAGGCACTGAGTGCTGGCGCTCTTCCCCCACACCTTGTCCGCCAATCCCTGTGCCCATGATGGCCCAGTGATTCCAGTCCGGCCCCTTGTCTGGACTCCAGTCCCACTTAAGTTGGAGCATGGAGACCCACCATCGTCCACAGGCGCTCTGGTATTCCCTTGCCTCTCACATCTCTTCTGCTTCCCTCTGGCCCCCAGCCTTGGCAGGTCTTGAGCCCACACATTGTCCTTGATTCTCCTTGCCGGCTAGCCTTCCCTGACCTGCTTACCTCATCCAAGGCCTCTGCTCAAGCACCTGCATCACACCACTGTTTATTGTCCGTATTCCCTCACCACTATCTGAGATTACCTTGTTCTTCCATTATCTGTCACCCCCTTTGGAAATGGAAATTTTTGTGACAGCAGGAATTTTATTTAACTTAACCGGATCACCAAGGCTTAAACCATTACTAACACATGATAAATGTTTGAATATATATGGATTATTTAATTATCACACAACCATACGGTGAAGTAGGTATATCCTCATTTTGCAAGTGAGGGACCTGAATACACAAGTAGCTTACTAAAAATCACTCAACTATTAAGTGACAAAGCTGAGATCAGAATACAGGTGTGTCTGTGTCCAGAACTTTCACAGGATCTCCCTCATGATACGGAAGTTTTCCAGGTGGGAGTCTGGTCACCATTCACTGGCAACTCAGCAGAAAATAGGCTGAATTGCTGTGCTTTGGATTCACACATGCCCGAGTCTTGGCTTCCCTCTGTGCACATACGCACCAGACTTCCAGGCTCACGTGGCGGAAGACTGTACCCTGGAGGCTTCTAGAGAATAAGAGGCTGAAACGGCCTCTTCGTGGTACATTTCAGCCCCGCAAGGAAGCACTTACTGAAACAAAAAAAGGAAACTGGCAAGCAAGTGCCCAAGAGTTGCTAAAGTGTGGTTGATACGAAATCCTGTAGGTGAGTTCTAGAAAAAAGGAAGTGAAAAAATAAGGAAGCTGTGGCTTCAAAATGAAGTCAGTTCCCAAATTGTGACTGAATTGTAACCTTAAATGTGTTTTTTTGTTGTTAAATGCATAATGACAAACTTAGTAAATTATACCAAGTTGAGACAGCTAAGTAGCTATCATAGGTGCACAGAGGCTGCCCACTAGCCATTACAGGATCACCATAAAGAAAGAGACCAAAGAATACTAGCAGTGTAAGCCCCCTTCAGGTAGTGTTTCAAGTCAAGAGACTAGCTGTGTTAAGATAGATATAGATATATTTTTTTAATTACTGAATTTGTAATAGGAATAATTGTGTGTTTTGGGTTTCATAATTTATTATTTTTTAAGTTTTTTTTGAGAGAGGGAGAGGGAGAGAGAGAATGAATGGGGGAGGGCCAGAGGGCAAGTGAGAGAATCCCAAGCAGGCTCCACACAGTGTGCAAAGCCCAACTCGGGGCTCAGTTCCGCAAACCGTGAGATTGTAACCTGAGCTGAAATCAAGAGTCGGATGCTCAACCAACTGGGCCACCCAGATGCCCTTGGGTTTCATAATTTTAAATCAGTAGTACTCTTCTTTTAGAATCCTGTTATTCCCAGGTTACCTGTCTGCGTGGGTGTGTTTTGCTGCCCTCTGCTGCTAACAGTTGGTACAACAGTGAAGTGTTGACTCCCAGGGCTACCCCTTAACATTGCTAGAAAGGTGAAGGATTGGGAAGAAGACAAGTCTGTGTTAGGAATTTTTCTCTCCTAAAGCAAACTACTGTTTCAACCAATGCAGCCCAACCACACTATGCATGCCTCTGCTCCCCACAACTAACCCCCAAAACTAAACATCAAAGTGAGAAATGGTGCTTTTGCTAAGATGTCAATGAAATGATTTGGATTTTTAAGTTATTTGAAGGATCACATCAGTAGAAAGGTGAATGCTGTAAAAGACACCCCTCCAGCCAACCACACCCAGAATGTGTTCTCTAGATTAATCTTAACCTTCCAAGAGCCATCCACCCCTCTGCTTTGCCTCCATCATGTACACACACACACACACACACACACACACACGTTTACTTCAGATGAACTAACCAAATATTTTCGCTTGTTGGACATGAGTGCAGTGTGATGGTTAATAGCTATTGAAACTAGATTTTGCTTGACTCAAGGCTCACCCACTTAGTGGCTGGATAACCTTAGACTTGCCACTTAACTGGTCTCAGCCTGTTTCTTCTGTAAAATGGGAATAGTAACTGGAGTTATTAGTCACTAATATTCAATGAATATTTATAAAGCCCTCACTATATGTCAAGTGTTGCATTGAACTTATTAAGATAACTGCATGTAAAGAAAGCTTATCTCAAAGCCTGGTCCAGAGTAACCTAATTTTCACCAGTAAGAAGTAGGTTTCTTTTCCTCATAAGTAATTTTTGTGTGTCAGCAGCTAAAAAATCATCCTGTGAAATTCTAAAGGGTGGTGCCCTTCCTATTTTCTGTACTTAACAGAGCCTCATATGTTATTACAGTTAGAAAGAATCTTATGAGTTATCTGGTCTAGCTTTTGCCAGTCCAAGACTCTCTTCTGTGACCCCCCCGTATGGACACCTCCACTGGGCCAGGCACCCATTCCATCCTTGGACAGCTCCCCTATTAGACAATTCTTTCTTGAACACAAATTGCCTCCTTGTGGTCTGTTTCCCAGTTTTCCCCAGATCATCTTAGAAAAAATCTGCTTGTTTTCTCTCATGACAGTCCTTCATATATTTGAGGAGACCTATCATTCTTCCTTTGTAGGCTAAAGTAAAAAGTAATAATAACCACCTCAGCCTACATGGATTTTTCTTTCTAAAATATTCCCATTATTTTTTTTTCCAAGGGAACACTGTATTAAGATGATGGAAAACACCTAGCCACTTAAAGTCATACATACTGTATTGAGTAGTGTAATTTAAGGGTCCAAAATAATTATTTGCAACTAAGGTTGGAAATAATCACCATTTGTTCCCTCCCTCCAAAATGCATTACTTCAGCAGTTATTTGCTGTCAGGCAGCATTCATGAATGCAGGTGCCCATAAGATTGGATGGAGGAGGCTTGCTTAAAGCACAGTGTTCAGGGCACCATCCCCAGAGCTTCTGACTTGAGTTCTGGGCTGGAGCCCAGTAATCTGCATTTTAATAAGCATACCCAGTGCTCCCACATGCTACAGTGTGCCCCCAGGAGAGCCTGGTGTCCCACCCGAAGCACTACCTGGTGCAAAGGAAGGAGCCCATCTTCTCTGCTGGCCCCCGGGGAACCCCTAACTAGCCGAAGGGCAGGGCAGCACCTGCACCACAGACGGGGATGGGTTGGGTTGCTGGGCTCTGGGGACCCTCCTTCTGCTTGTACAGGAATGGGGCTGCTTCGCTTGCCTTTTCCTATCGTTCCTGCCCTCTTCTGGGATGCCCCAGAGGCCAGCTAAAGGCAGTGGTGGCGGCTGACCCTTTGAGCACTTCCTGTGATCCAGAAACTCTTCTAAGCATTTTACTTGTGTTCACTCATTTAATGGCCAGGGCCCCCTGCCCTATGAGAAAGGCTCTAATACCATCGTGGTACAGCCAAGGAAACGGAGGCCTCGAGCAATAAGGCAGATTGCCCACTGTCATTACCCTGCTTTAGAGATAGTAAGGCCATCCAGGATCTGGACCTGGGCAGTGTGACTCCAGGAGCCCTGGCCCAAGGCACCGGGAACCCTCCCAGGGCTGTCAGACCCATCCTCCCAAACACTGATGTCCCAAAGCCACCTCAAACTCAATCTGGGAATTGGTCACTTTTCTCCCTAGGTCACTTTCTCCTTCAGTGTTTCCTGCCTCCGTTGGTGTGGTCACTGCCACGGGAAGCCCCCGTTTTACAGGTCCCCCCTCCTTCCTACCTCTTACCAGTCTCTGCTCAGCTCACTTCCTGCATTTGACAAGTACAGCTGGCCCACGGGGGCGTGGTGCTGGCTGTCACTTGTCATTGCTGGGGTAGCTCAGACCCCACGTCCCACTGCCAGCCCGGTCCCCTTCAAACCCACCACCACCCACACACTGCCCTGTGCTCATCACAGATTGGCCTCCCGATCCTGTCGCTCTCCCCTGCTTAAAACCTTGCGGCGTCTCCCCACAGCCTGCATGACGAAGACCAAATCCTCCACTGTTTGTTTCCCCCGGACCTCGGAGCCGCTGTCTCACTAGTCCCCACGTTGAAACCGTTCCCTCGCTGAGCTGCCTGTCCTCTGCGCACAGCACCCTGTTGCCACCGTCCAGCCCTCTCCCTAGATGGAGGACCCTGACACTCTGCCCCTACCTGCTGGCCGAGCACCTCGCTTGCGGGTAACCTTTCAATCTGATACAGTTTCAAACTTCCAGAAAAGTTGCAACATAGCCCAAATTCCCTCTACTCTTAACCCTCATGCTGATCATTACTCGTTAACATTTTGCCACATATACACATACACGTACACGCTGACCTATTTGAGGGTGAATTGTAGACATGATGCCCCTTTGCCCCTGAACACACCCGTGTTTATGTCCAAAAGACAAATGCACTCTCTTATATAACCAAATTACAGTGGTCGGAGTCCGGGAGTTTAACACTGATGCGAGGTTTTCTAATCCACAGGCTGTGGTCGGGTTTCACTAATTGTCTCAGTGATGGTCATCACGGCTGCATTTTTTTTCTGGTCCAGGAGCCAGTCCGGGATCACCTGTTACATTTAGTTGTCAGGTCTCCTTAGTTTCTTTTAACCTGAAACACTCCCTCAGTGTCTCGGGACTCAAAAAAGCATGTTTAAGGAGTCAGGCAGGTTCCTTTGCAGAATGTCCCCCAGCTAGAGCTCATGTGCTATTTCCTTGCCCTCAGATTCATATTATGCCTTTCTGGCAGGAACAGCACAGAAGTGATGAGGAGCCCCGCTCAGTGCCGTGAGCCAAGAGGCACCTGCTTCTGCTGTTTTGTCGTTACTGTTGTTGATACTGATGACCCGGGAGACGTGGGGGTCTCATTTAGTTTGTTCAACCTCGGTTTTCACGTCACCTCTTCAAAAGGAAGCTTTCTTAGCCTCCCGCACCCCTCTTCCAGGCACCCACAGGTCTGGGGGCGCTGTTCCTATATCGCCATTCTCAGCGACTCGATCTAATCCTGGTGGTTGTGTTCCTGTGTCCCCCACTCTGCTGCAAGCTCTGTGAGAGCAGGGACCACATCTTGTTCGCCAGGGCAGCCCCCGCTCCCAGTTCAGGGCCTGGCACGTAGTAGGTGCTTCATACATAATGCTGAGTGAATGAAAGAGTGCGTGAGACTATCCTTGAGCGGGTTCAGTCACAAAGCAAACCCCCACCCAGCTCTCTCCGGATCAGGCTTTGTGGCTTTTTCTGCTTTACTCGTGGAGCATGGCTAAGTTTTTTTTTATTTCTTTTTATGCCGGGTTCTCGCTGAAAGCATGAAAGTCTTGACTAAAGCCCAATAAAGAGGCACTGTGTTTATCCTTCCCTTGGGGAATCACAGGATGGACCGATTTTAGAAACTTCGAATCCCAGTTTAAGATTTTCCCATTTGCTTCTTCTTGGCGTGTGGGAGGGTCAGGGTGGGGGAGATTCTCTGGGTCTTTTCTCATGTGAAATATTTGGACCCGAAAGAGCAGCACGAAGCATCTTTGGTGGGCAGGGGGGCCCACAGCCCAGTGGCCTCTGTCCAGCCACACCAGCCACACACCGCACCCCGGGTCGGGAAGTGATTCAAGGGCTGTCCCGAAGCCTCTCAGGAGGTCACTCTCTCCCTTTGTTGTTTCAGACGCAGGAGGAGGGAGACGCACTGATGTTGTCATCAGACCTCTCCCGAAGCTTCTGCCATCTATGGTCTCCAGGGGCTGGGGCTACGGCTCCCCACAAGCCTGCTGCAAGGAAACCCCACCCCCCGGACATGCGGTTCCTGGAGACCGGCCATCCTCTCTGCACCATTTTGCTATTTGTGAAACCTAGGACAGCACCAGCCCCCTCAGCTGGATCCTCCCCTGGCTCCCGCGGAAAAGCCACCGCTGGGAATGGCTGTGCGACCAGGGCTTTGTGGCTTTTGAATAACGGCTGTCGTGCGTTGTTTCTGGGTGGACGTGTCCTAGCCCATCAGGCCTCCCCTGCCAGCAGGTAGGATGGGGATGTGGGGACCCGCCAACAGCGAGGACCGAGTGAACTGTATGCCCCAAGCAGTAGATTCATTCCGTTCAGCTTGCTCTTACCCCATTACGTAGATGGTGGCAAAGGTCAGGAGACAGGCGGCTCTGGGTGAAGGGACTTGGTTGCAACACACACCTTAGCAGCTTCCAGGTTCATCTTAGGAACATGTTCCGAGATGAGCTGGGCCGAGAGGGGCCTCAGAAGGAGTTGGGCAACCGTGGCACTCGCAGGGCCTCGGGAGCAGGAAGAGCTGAATAATGCTCCCCGTGATGGCAAGTGAGCAGGCCTTTTCCATGAGTGGGGTCCTTCCTCCGTCTCTGAGGCCTGGCTTCTGTGTGCTGGTGCTCATAATAGGCTCCCCAGGGCCCTTTCATTATGCTGACATGAATTAAGTTGAATTGCATTGAGTTGAATTGGACTGAAATAAATTGAATTGAAAGGCGTACAAACAAGTATGAATCTCTCGCTGAGTGCCAGGCCCCAGGGAATCACCAGAATCGTAATACAGTCCCGTCCACGCCCACTGGGCCTTATAAGGACACTACCTCAGACTTGCAGCGGGAACACGTTTGGGGGGCGGGGGAGGAGGAGAAGGGGCAGGGAGGGCGGTGGGGGAGGCTTCGAGAGGAGACGTTCTTTGAGCTGAGCCTTCAAGTGCAGAGTGGGGACTCTGGAGAGGAGGGAAAGGCAAGAAGGACATTACAGACCGGGCAGATAGCAGGAACAAAGCAACTTGTGTGTGAGGAACAGGGGGAGGTGGCGATGAAGCCAGTGACCATGATCCAGCCGAGAGATGACACAGAGTCACACAGAGAAAGTGCGGCTCAGATGTGGCCGGGGATTCTCGTGCATCCCAACCACCTAGAACATTCCGCACACCTAAAGTGGAGTTCCCAGGGGGCTGGCCCAGGAAACTGCATTTTTTAAATCACCTCTACAAGTGAATTCAGAGTTGGAGACTGGCCATCAGGGGGTGGAGGGGAGCCTCTGCCAGGTGATCAGGTCCTGTGTCAAGTGAGTGATCGGCACATTTCGTGCAAGTCAGAACCCCCGGAGTGCCCGTTAGCACACAGAACTGCTGGCCTCAGCCTCAGATCCTGAGTCAGCAGGTCTGGAGTGGGGGCCTGGGTATTCTCCTCGTGGATATGCTGCCAGGGGGTGATGGGGATGCCACTAGGCAGCCAATCTGAGGAAACACCCTTCTGGGAACCCAGCCGGACTGAAGGAAGCCCATGGACCCTTCTGCGGCTCTCAGGACTCAAGACAGTCATATTGGGACCACTCACATTTGCCCATCCTCGGTTTCCAGCCGTCTGTGCCACAAGTGTGGTGCTTGGGCATGTGACATACCCAGTACTCACTGATCCCAGGGTGGGTGAGCCTGGGCCGAGCAGCCCAGCAGACCCAGCTGGGGCATCCTGGGGTCTGGTGCTCAAGGCCATGCCGTCCCCCAGGCTGGCCCTGCAGAGGCGCATGGCATTCCTAGGGATCCATGGGATATCTAGTTTCCTACAACTGGAAGTGGTTCAATTTCTCCAAGGTCACAGGTGAAATCCCCAGGTGTCCCTTGGAAGGGCTGTCAAGAGCAACTAGGGAAGAGCAACGTCCCATTATAGATGCCAAATGCCTTATTCAAGGCCACACAGCTCAGGTTACCAGGGTGGGAGAGAGGACAGGGGAAACCCTCTTCTCCTTATTACCTCGCCGTCCCCCACAGGGCTTCTGCCACCTAAATGCGCATGCAGGCCGTCAGCATACATTTTACAGCTGAGGCACCCAGAGTTGAAAACCTTATTTAAATGAACAAATGTTGGGGTGCTTGGGTGGCTCAGTCGGTTAAGCGTCCAACTTCAGCTCAGGTCGTGGTCTCGCGGATTGTGAGTTTGAGCCCCGCATCAGGCCCTGCGCTGACAGCTCAGAGCCTGGAGCCTGTCCGTCTATCTCCACCCCTCCCCTGCTCACACTCTGTCTCTCCCTCTCTCTCAAAAATAAACATCAAAAAAAAACTTTTTAATGAACAAATGTTCCCACCTACCCCAAAGAGAAGTCAAGTCACAGACGTCTAGTCCTAGGCCAGGGGAATCTCTTGCTTTTCCAAACAAAAGCAAAAACCAAACAGCACTTTCTTATTTGTCTGAATTCTACAAAGATGTTTAATGAGTTGTGGGGGGGAAGGCGAGCGTCATGAATGCAGACCTAGCTTGCTTGGCATGGCAGGTGTCCAGCAGGGACACGTCTGTGCGACCCATGACTCACGGGGCACTGTCTCTGGAACCTGGTCCTGTGTTCACCTCTGGTGAATAGCAAGATAACTATGGTCATAGTAATGCTAGGACTAGTCCCTACCATCTCTCCAGAACTTACCATGTGCCTGACCCTCTTGCTACGTGCCTGGCAAGCAGGAGCTCCTGGACGCCATTTTGTTCCTTCTCCTTCAACCCTATAATCACTCACGTGTGCGTGGTGTCAGGTACACGCAGAAGATCGACCCAAGGCACCATATGGGTCTGCCCATAAGCTGGGAGGCCTAAATGACGGAAATGTGGTTCCTCACAGTCCTGGGGGCTGGAAGTCCAAGATCAAGTGCTATCTCCTGAGGCTTCTGTCCTTGGCTTGCAGATGTCCATCTTCTCCCTGGGTCCTCACGTGGCCTTTCCTCCATGCACATGTATTCTTGGTGTCCACATGTCCAAATGCCCTCTTCTTATAAGGCCACCAGTCAGATTGGATGAGGACCCACCCTAATGGCCTCATTTTGCTTCAGTTACCTCTTCCAAGGTCCCCTCTTCAAATACAGTCACAGTCTGAGTACTAGGGATTGAGTTTGGGAGGGGGTACACTTGGGTGTGTGAATTCAGCTCATAACAGGCAGTATTTCCTTTGCCATAATCTTGAATATATAGGTGTTTAAGGGCTTTGAAAAATTAAGAAGTACTATCTCTCAAGCTTACACTGCCCTTCTTTACCTCACAACCCAGTTTATTTTACCTTCAGGTATATGTGTAATATTCGCAGCCTCCAAACTCTTGAAAACGTGTGAAGCCCCTTCCATTCCTAGAATTTTGAGCAGCTTCTTGGTAAGCCTGTCTCTAGTATCATTAAAAACCGAATTCTGGGCCCAGAGTCTCTCGGCTGTCCCCACCACGATGGTGTTATAGAATGTGGAGGATCTTGTCTAACAACCCCGGGACACAAGAGACCCATGACTCTCGTTGGCAAATGTTCCTTGCACAGCCGCTGGGCCTCAGGGATCTGTTGCCTCCCATGCACAGTCCAGGCGTGGGAAGAAGGGCTCACACCAGCTCATGGAGAGGTGAAGGGGTGTTCAGCAGAGCCTGTGACCCTTCCTAGGGCTTGGGGGGGCATCACCAAAAACACCAACAGAGGAACTGAACCATCAGAAATGACCCCGCTCCCCAACACAGGGTCCCTGCTCCCTCTTAGAAAATGAAAAACCTAGGGGCGCCTAGGTGGCTTAGTCGGTTGAGCATCCAACTCCTGATTTCAGCTTGGGTCCTGATCACGGTCATGAGATGGAGCCCTGCGTTGGGCCCTGCACTGAGCATGGAGCCTCTCTTTCTCTCTCTTTCCACTCCCCTCTGCCCCTTCCCTTGCTCATGCTCTCTCTCTCTCTCTTTCAAATAAAATTCAAAAATACCTTATCAGAGAATGAAAAAGTCCAGGACTCCCGTGTGGCTCAGTTGGTTAGACTCTTGATTTCGGCTCAGGTCATGATCTCATCATTCACGAGTTTGAGCCCCACATCGGGCTCTGTGCTGACAATGCAGAGCCTGCTTGGGATTCACTCTCCCTCTCTCTCTTTGCCCCTCCCCTGCTGCGCTCTCTATCTCGCTCAAAATAAATAAACATTTAAAAAATGTAAATGAAAAACCCTAAAGTGAATAGGTAATAGAGAATTTTCTGCAACATGTAGAAGCACTTAGGTCAATTTATGGGGACTATGAATCCTTTTCTCCAGAATCAGAAGTGAAAGTAAGGCTTTTCTTTTCCCATCTCTTCGTTGTCCCCCTATAATCCCTGATACAGAAGACTGAGGTTCTATCACCATGAAGGCCTTAAGTACTCACAGAGGCCTGGGCAGTATCATTTTAGGGGGCTTGTACTTATTGGAAGTTCTGTATGCACCTTACATTCTGGGAAACAGGCATTTCATACCCATTGTTGAGATAAGACATGAAGGTTCAGAGGACCCAAATCAAGTGCAGGTACGAGGCTTGGATTTGAACCTAGGGCTGTTTGGCTCCCAATCCCATAAGCTTTGCGCTGTGTCTCCCTGCAGGATGCCGGGAGATGGGTAGGTCCCAGCCTTCTGCACAGTGGAAAGCTTCAGGGAGCTTAAGATTCTCAGTGTTTCCCCGACCCCAGAGACTGATTAAACTGGCCTGGGGTGGGCGCCCGGTCACCCAGGATGTAAACAGTCCCCAGGGCATTCTAAAGAGCAGCCAAGGCAGAGAACAACTGCCTTCCAAGGAAAGCACTTGGGAAGGCCAAAGCTACAAAATGTGCAGTCGAGAGGTGAGTGGGAAGTCATTAACTGAAAACTTGCATGTCAACTTGGCTTGGGCTAAAGTCCTGCCACTCACTGGTCTGCGTTAGAGGTGAGGCCACACCTCACGTCCCCACCCACCACCCAGACCACACAGCCCAAGACTGCGAATCAGGGCTTTGTTTCCGCTATGAAAACAGACATGGACTAGCTAAAATGTGCAGGGTGCATTTTGGAGGGGGCACAAAAAAGAATAATCGCCCCTGCCCTGCTCTTTCATGCTGAGGAGATACAGGTCAGCTTAAAAAAGCGAAAAAAAGGGGGCGTGGGTGGAGGGAGAAGGACAAATATATTCCATTATGTGATGAAAACCAAGTGAATGATCTTCGCAGAAGAGCTGAGTAGTCTGGGAGGGCCTCCAGGAGGGGGTGAGACTGAGGAGCAGAACTGTCAGGGGATGCAGTCGTTTGAGGGAGTGCTGGAGCAGGAGACCGCGGGTGGGTTGGCCAGGTTTGGGAAGTAACATTTCGGCGTCCTTTTCCAAGCCCACACAGGGCCGTTGGAGGTGTTGGGTCAGAAAGTCACTTGAGGAAGATTCACTGGCTGTGTACCAGCTTCACTTTGTCCTGGTGTCCCCTCCTCAGGGTCCTCCACAGCCACGCGCTGGGCCTCAGTGACAGGTGGGGCCTGGGAAGGAGAAGACAGGTGTTGCCTTGAAGGAACAGGTGGTTCTAAGCCCCCGTCTGAATCCCACTCTCCCCCATAAAGGCTGCAGTGTGAAGCGGGTTAACCTTTTCCCAGCCAGCACGCTGTGAAGAGTGTAGTGGTTTCTCTGCCCCGGGGCTAACCTGGTACTTGAACCCTCCCTCCTTTTTCTACCTGAGGGCAGGACTTGGGGGGGTGGGGGTGGTGGGCACACCAGCTCTCACGACTGGCACTGAGGGGGCCAGAGCTGGCCGGCCTCTGCTTCCTAAGGCCTGTCTTTGGTGCCTTCCTCACAGGGCAGCTCCAGCCTGACACCTTCAGCTCTGCTGCCCTCCCCTCCCTTCCTCTCCCTGCGGGGTAGACCCTCCCCAGGCAGCTGGCTTTCTCAGGCTGACTCTCCCTTCTCCGGGAACATCCAAATACCCAGGACCTAGCCCTGTTCTGGGGCTGATCCAGGGTCAACCCCTGACCCCACCAGGCCGATCAGATAAGCTTGCCTGGGAATTCAAGAGGTGGCAGGGAGGGACCCAGTGTCCCCATGGGAGCCCTGCAGGTGGAAAGACCTGGACCCCGTGGACTTAAGTCAGCCTGCTGTTCTGCTTTTGAAAGAGACTAAGCTGTTCCCCCTCGCCCTTCCCTCCAGCCCTCCTGTTCTGCCAGCACATCTCTCCCTTTGGGGTCACCTGCCTCCTGGCCTTGCCTGTCCCCCAGACTCAGCCCTTAGTCCCTCCCCACCCTCCCAGCCCTGGGTGAATGCAGTCAGTGGCTTTGGTCACCAGCCTGAGGGCCCCCATTCCTGGACACTCTAAGATCGATAGAGGGCTGTGAGACCTGTCTCTAACGGAGCCATGTTTTGTGTCACAAAGCGAAGCAGCATGTGTTCACTGGAGTCCCTGTCACTCAGTCCCCCCAAGGCCGCACTGTCCCCGGCTCCCACGCCACCCCTGCCCTCCACCTGGCTCTTTGAGACGGTCTCTGGCTTCGTGGAAACAAGGATGCCTTCCAAGGGGGATTTCTCAACTTTCCCCTCTCCCTGGTGGGGTTGCAGATCTGCGTTTTCCTCTCCCCCTAGGTCCCCATCTGTTCTTCAGAGCTTGGTCACCCGCCCTTTGTCCCTCCTCCTCCTGGGCTTTGGTCAACCACCAGGGAATTTCTTGCCTTATCAGTGAACGCTACCCATCCCCCCACTCCCCACAAACACGTAACTTTTTTCCTTTATCCTTAAGTCTTCCCAGGACCCAGAAATCCCCTCTGGTGACAGTTTTATCTCACCCCTTCGCCTCTTTGCAAAGGCTCTGTCTTCACACCTTCATCTCCACTGTGTGTCGTTCCTTCCCTGGGGCTTCCACCCCCTACCCCCCTCCTGCAGCGTGGCCCCATCCTCCTCTTCCAGGACTGGGCATGTTCCCCCTCCCTCCCTTTTTTTTAGACAGTGATGTTCTCACCCCTGCTTCTCTGAGCTCCTCTGGTGTCCTCTGTCTTTCTGGGTCTTTCTCCCTCTCTTTCTTCCCTTCCTTAGCTGTACCCTCAGCCCAGACACCCTGACTTGGATCCCCCTCAAGCTCTCTGCCTCCCCCTGGTGGCAGCCCTAAGTTCTCCTCTGGGGAACTTTCTGTCTCCAGGCAGTTTAGGGGTATCTGACCTGGGAGGGCTCCAAGAATGTGATGTGACCCACCATGAGCCTGCAGCTCTGACCAGGCAACAAGAAGAAATCCTGGGGCCCTGGGGCATCTGGGTGGCTCAGTCGGTTAAGCACGCAACTACAGCTCAGGTCATGATCTCACAGCTCATGGGTTCGAGCCCCACATCGGGCTCTGTCCTGACAGCTCAGAGCCTGGAGCCTGCTTTTGGGTTTGGTGTCTCCCTCTCTCTCTGCCCCTCCCCCACTTGTTCTCTCTCTCTCTCTCTCTCTCTCTCTCTCTCAAAAATAAGTAAACATTAAAAAAAGAAGAAGAAGAAATCCTGATTTCACTAGCCAGAACTAGCAGCTGGGGTTGCTAAACTGTTGAATACAAGGGTGAGCTGCTACCTTGGGGGGGGGGGTGGGGGGGGGTCGGGGCGGGGTGGACCCTCTGTGACCACAAAATCTATAGGAAGAAAGCAGAACGGGGAGAAGAGGCAGGTGAATCTAACCACCTCCCTTGAGAACCTGGATCTGGCCATGCCCACAGGTTGCTTGGGGACTTCTCACCCAGTCCCAGTCTTGCATAAGTTGGCCTCGTTGGGTTTTTGTCACTTGCTGTCATGGCAGGCACCTCACGCTGTCCACGACCCACCAGACCGGCTTCTCCTCATCTAGTTTCTCCGGCTTCATTCACAGCGCCGTCTCCTCTGTGTGCCAATGATGACTCCAACATGCTGACCCCTGCCCTGTCGGGTCTCCCTCATGCATGATGCCAGGTGTCATCGTTGCATTGTTTCAGGAATTTCCTCACTGGCTCCTTGTCTCTGCTCAACCTTATGCTCTGCAGCTTGGATGTTTCTAGATCACGGCCCTGATACACCAGCTGGTACACCCACTGGCCTTCAATGACCCGCCTGTGACCAGAAGCTGGGCCCATTATGCAAACTCTGCTAATTCCCTCATTCATCACACATGCAGTCTTCACTGTCCTCTCAGTAGGGTGGGGAGTGTCCCCATCTACCCAGTGGCTGTTAGCCCATCCCCCTCCGGCAGGCCCCTCACCCCTTCATTCACTTCTCCCTGCCCTGTCCCCAGGCCTCCCTGGCTGGCTCACCGCCACCACACCCTGCCTGCTGAAACCCTCCCAAGTGCCATTCTCCAGGGTCAGCAGCCAGAAGTGTCCCCCCTGCCTGAGCACCCACAGTGCCCTGCGCTCCTCAACCATGTGGCCACACCGGTCTCTGACAAGAGTTACCTGCCTACCTCTTTCCCTCCTAGACTTCTGGAGAGCGGGGTCTGTCTCCCTTGCTTGGGATCTCCTACCAGTACCTGCACGTCCTCAGTGCTCACAGATACTGGCTGAGTGAGGGAATGGCCACAGCTGACCACAAGGCCTCCTGGGCCCCAGCCCCCTCCCTGCCCTCCGGCCAGGACTCCTTCCAGGTAATTCCCCGGTGCTCCTGGGCCTCTTTCAGAGATGATCGCAAAACTCACCTCCAAGAAGCCAATCCGCAAACACTTATCTTGCTCTTTTCTTTTCCCCCAATTAAATAAAAAACTCCTAAAAAAAAAAAAAAAAAAGGCAAGACAACGCAGAGGAGGAAGGAGGGAGGGATGACTAGGTAGACCCCTGAGGATTTCTCAGGCAATGAAACGACCCTGTATGATACTCTCACGGTGGATACATGTCATGATACATTTGCCCAAACCCTCAGAACAGACAACCTGTCGTGAGTTCTGGGGTGAAAGACGACGGACTCTGGGTGACGATGACCTGTTTTCTGTTGTAACAAATGCCAGGCCTGGTGGGTTGCTGATGGTGGGGGAGGCTGGGGCTGTGGGGGCACAGGGTATACGGGAAATCCCTGCACCTTCCTCTGTGCTGCTGCGAACCCAACACTGCACTAAAAAAATAGTCATGGGGCGCCTGGGGGGCTCAGTCAGTTAAGTGTCAGACTCTAGCTCAGGTCATGATCTTGCAGTTCGTGAGTTCGAGCCCCGTGTCGGACTCTGTGCTGATAGCTCAGAGCTTGGAGCCCGCTTCAGATTCTGTGTCTCCCTCTCTCTCTGCCCCTACCCCGCTCGTGCTCTGTCTCCCTGTCTCTGTCTCTCTCTCTGTCTCAAAAATAAATAAACATTAAAAAAAGTCTTAAAAAAAGACAGCGCATAACAGGAAAAATTGACATGGTGTTATTCAGTTTCAATAAAAAATTACTAGGTGTTTTCCTCCTGGTGTATTTACTCCCACATCCTCCATTCACCCCTGCCCACACCTCCCTGGCATTTGCTCTCACTGTTCCTTTCACGCTGACAGGGCCCCTCCCTGACTCACTCACTGGTGATGCCTCCTCCCCTTCTCCCTTCACTCAGCTCACAGACCAGCCCCTGCTGGTCTGCAGCACCCAAACTCAGGACAGTCAGCACTTACCTCAGGTGAAGGAGAGCTGGGTTGCCGCCCCAGAGCCAGTGAGCTGAGAAAGAAAGGCAGCTGAGAATGATGTGGAAGGTTCTGGAAGGATGTGGGCAAGGCAAAGTTCGGGCAGTTCTGCCGGCTCATGTGGCCCCTTTTGGGTCCCAGAGCTGGGTACACACTGCACAAGTCAGAGTTCTGTGCTTTCACCAAGAGCTGGGGGCAGGTCTTGGCAAGGCGCACCCACCATTAGTGCTGGCTTGACTGAGCCTCACTGGTTCTGATCATGAAACTCGATACCACTCTCAGGACAGCAGCAAATACAACTGGGCTTGAGGTTAGTGGGGGGACACCAGCCCCTAGGAAATCAGCGGCCAGGCCTGAGACACTGAGGGAGTCCTGGGACCCAGGGAAACACACAGGGCTGGATTCTGGACCTCTGAGATTGAATGGAGCAGTGTCACCTCACCAGCCGTGCCACTAGGCGGCGCTTAGGAACTTAGGAAGGTGAGCTCTGGGCTGAGGGAGGGGCCACTTCCTGGGAGTGGGCCCAGTGCAGTCAGTCGCAAGCACAGGGCTCAGGGTTCAGTGCTCTGAGGGTGCCATCTTGAAAGTCTTGATGATTTCATCCTTGAACTGGGATTTGGGAGTGAAGTCTGATGGGGTTTGGGGGCTTGGAGCCTTGCCTCATGTGTTGTCCTGCTTTTCTCCACCTCCCTGCTTCCTGGGATGGGGTCTTGGCTGCCTACCTCCCCCCTTTCCTAGAGATTACAGCCCCTTGGGTCCAGGTGGGGGCCTGGGGGTGGATGCAGGGAAAGTTGGGGTGTTGGTGTGCAAGCTCCACATGCTGGGTTGTAGGTGAGGTCTCAGGTGCTTGTGGGCACCTCCCCACAAGGATCCCCCATGCCTGACAGAGTGTGACCTTAAATAGCAAATAAGAAACACCATGGAGGGGCGCCTGGGTGGCTCCGTCAGTTAAGCATCTGACTCCTGCTCAGGTCATGATCTCTCGGTTCGTGAGGTTGAGCCCCGCATCAGGCTCTGTGCTGACAGCTCAGAGCCTGGAGCCTGCTTCAGATTCTGGGTCTCTCTCTCTCTCTCTCTGCCCCTCCCCGTGTCCATACTGTCTCTTTCTCTCTCAAAAATACATAAACATTAAAAAAAAAAAAGAATCACCATGCCATGGAGAGAGGCAGGGGGCAGGGGTGAGGAGGAAAAACGTTTTTTTCTGCTTTTTGAACAAGGGTTCTACATTTTCATTTTGCCCTGCATCCTACAAATAATGCAGCCAGCCTGGGCTGGAGGACAAGAAGGTATCAGAAGGCAGGGCGGCCCAAAGTTCCAGGCAGGCGACCCCAAGGTTGAGCCCAGCCATACTTCTTAGAAGTTCCTTTCCTGGGGGTTGGGGTGTGGCCCCAGGGTAGGGCAGAGTCCTTGTACCAATGCTGGCAGGTGAGTAGCTATACAGGCTAGAAAAGAGGCCCCGGAGGGGTGCTTCAAGGAAGGTTCTGGTGCATTTCCTAGATTTTAGAGAATACATATTTGCAAACAGTTTGCCTTAATGTTAGCCTGAGGCGCAACCAGAGGTGCAACTGAGGAAAAGGAGTCTGGGACAGTCTTTAATTTCTGGAGCCCTGATTTTCCAACTTTCCTAGACTGCAGATTCCTCTGGGAATTCGCTAAAAATGCATATGGCTGAGGCCCACCTCCTGAGATCCTGAAGCAGTAGGTCTGACATTGAATTTTTAACAAGCAATCCAGAAAATTCTCTTTAGTGGCTGGGCCATGTGGGTGGGGGACCCACACTGAGTTGCTTGGGCACGAGGGAGAAGAAACCATCTGGCAGGATCTGCCCTGGTAGGCACCTTGTGGGGCCGAGACCAGCCGTCCCTGCAGGGCCCGGCCCAAACAGCCCCACCTTGACTCCTACATCTTGATGGTTGTTTTGCAGCGAAGAGGTGGAACACTTGGGGATTCACCGAGTGACTGTGGGGAATATATCCCCCACAGGGGGATGGATGGATGGTGCCCAAATCACATCTGCTTCCATGTTTCACAGGAGTACGTGCTCCCAGTTTCTTCTTTTGTTTTAAAGATTTTTTTAAAGTGTTTATTTATTTTTGAGAGAGAGAAATAGAGGTCGAGCGAGGGACAGGCAGAGAGAGAGGGAGACACAGAATCCAGGATCTGAGCTGCCAGCACAGAGCCCGAAGCGGGGTTCGAGCTCACGATCATGACCTGAGCCGAAGTTGGATGCTTAACCAACTGAGCCACCCAGGCACCCCCAGTAACTACCCTTTCAATAAACAACACACACTATCACAGGCACCCCACGACACCCATGATCTTAGGATTTTTCTGGTGGTCAGTTTCATCCTAACAAGGCCACAAATTAGCTGGCTGGCCTGGGCAAACCATTTCAACCCTGGTCTCTGCTCTGAGATGATAAGGATTTTTTTTTTTTTCCTTCCCGGCTCACTGGACGTGGGTGAAGACAAGTAACAAAAACCACAGGAAAACACTCTGCACTGTGCACGCCGCTGTGTAAACACGTCCCAGATGAGGAAAGAAAAAAAGTTGGGCCCCACTAAAACAGCGATATTCAATGAATAAAAGTAGTTACATTTTCTAAACTGAACGGGTATGGGTATCACCGTGATTTAAGACCCCCATCAGAGAGCTTCCTGGGTGCATGGACGAAGGCAGGGCTGGAGAACAGCTGTGCCCCACGCTGGCTACCTTGGCCCGAAGCATTAATTCCTGTCTTGACCACCAGGCTGGGCTCCAGGCGGCAAGCAGCAAGGGCCAGACACGTCACGGCCACATTTGGCTGTGGCTTCCTTCCCCTAAAAGTAAAACGGGAAAGGAGAGCCCGCTGGTTTCTTATTTAGGACACTGACACTGGCAGCCTAGAATCTGAGGGGACCGTTCTGTTGTTGCTAAAGAGCAACCTTCAATTTTAAGTTTAAAATAAACCCAGCCGTCCTTCTCAGTCCGCGGCTGCCTGGGGAGCTGGTGTTGGAAAAGGAGGGGCCCAGGCCGCTTGGGGCGAAGACAGGGAACCGGGAGCTGGCTGGCCATGGCACGTTGGAGCGTCCTTCTTCCTTCTAGTCCCCTTCTAGGAGCCTTTGGAATCCATGAGTAGGGCCAAAGTGCAGAAATGCCACAGGAAGTTTTTGGGTGGCTTGTGTGTTTAGGCGTTTGTGTTATCTCGTGGCTGAAGCCTGGACTGGTGGAGTTGCTGTCAGAAGGGTCCAGAATCCACAAACACTCACACTTTAGTGCGCGCCCAGTCCCCTGGGGCTCTTGCTACCTTGCAAGTGCTGACTCCCAGGATTTGGGGCCTGAGGGGGGCTCACTGTAGCAAGGTAGCAAGGCCAAGACCTCATCCTGGGGTCAAGGTCTGCACCCTGCCCCCACCAGGCCCTCCTGTAGACAGACCCCAGGCTTCGCTGCAAAGGCGGAGGCCATGAGGCAGCTCTTCCTAAGATGCTGCCTGGTGTGAAGCAGGAGTTTAAGGTGCTTCCCTCCCAGCAACCCCAGCGTGTGGCATCTGCTGCTCACCAAGGCCCAACGGAGTCCTGGGCCACTGTGACCATGAGGCCTGTGGTGGGGAGTGGCCAGGTGACTGCAGACACAGAGGAGACCCACCTCTCTCTGGGCCCCTCCTCCGTTGCAGGGAGCAGTTTGACCAGTTGGGCGAGGTCTGTTTCCTCAGCTCTGGGCAGCAGAGCAGAGTGACCCCAGGGACAGGTGGCAGGCCCCCAGGACTGTCTCTTGAGCCCTTCATCTTCCTTCAGTCAAACTGGAGAAGGCTAGGTGGGTCGAGACAGAGAGACAGAGAGAGAGAGAGAGAGAGAGAGACATGTACTCAGGGGCTGTGGGCTGACTTGGGACCTGGGGGAAAGAGTGTGCAGAGTTGCTCAGGGATCAGGCCTTCCCTCTGGAGAGCTCCTTCCCTGCTAGTCTGGCTCCCCTCCCTTCATGGGAGTCAGCAGGGGCTCAGGCAAGGCCTAGACCTCTGGGGCCTTGCAGCTTGGTCATCCCCCACAATCCCCTTGGCAGGCTGTTCCCCCCAACATCTAGGGAAGGAAGGTGTCCTGTGCAAGTTCTGCCCACTCGCCTCCCCTGGAGCCAATGCAGCATTTGTATGAGGAGCAGCGGTGAGGGGAGCCTTTCCCTCTATGCTTACTTGGTAGCAGGTGTTTTGTTCCAAGCACCTGACATGTAGCAAATCTAGTCTGCCCGGCAGTCCCACAACGAAGTAAGTATTCTTTTTAAATGTTTATTTATTTTGAGGGAGAGAGAAAGAGAGAGCAAAGGAGGGGCAGAGAGAGACGGAGAGAGAGAATCCCAAGCAGGCTCCACACTGTCAGTGCAGAGCCTGACGTGGGGCTCAAACTCAGCAACGGTGAGATCATGACCTGGGCTGAAACCAAGAGTCTGGAAGCTTAACTGACTGGGCCACCCAGGCACCCCCAGGTAACTATTCTTATCCCATTCTTATGGATGGGGAAACTGAGGCAGAAGGTCATTTACTAGGCATAAGAGACAGAACTGGGATTTGCACACCAGCCAGCTTGCCAGAGACCTGGCTCGTGGCCGTTTCTCTGCCCTGCCTCTCTGACACAGGGGCAGAGAACTAGCTGTGTCTTCAGGTAGGAGGACATAACTTTTGGGACCCCTCCCCCTGGGGCTGGCTCACTTCCACCTGCCCCCTGGGTAAATTCCATGCAGGGAGGCATGTCCCTCATCCAAGCGATCAGAATGTGAGGGTTCTGGCGTGGCCATTTGGATTAGTGTCCACTCAGCTCATCAAAGCTGGTTTTGCTCAGGCAGAGCCATGGGGCTGCAGTCAGAACTTAAAATCCTAAGGCTCCTCTTCCCCATCTGGGAACTGTCCCATCCCAGACAAAGTGTCAGGGGCCCCAGCCTTTCAGTACTGGGTCCTGTGCTCCTGCCCTGCAGAGGAGAGGCTGGCCAGGCACTGACAGCGGACCTGGGTCAGGATGAGCAGCAGGTGTCAGGGTGGGAGGGGGCATGCCCAGAGATCATGCTGGCGAGGAGGGTGCTGTTTCTCTGGGACCCACCACAGAAGGACTTGTGTGTTGGAAGGACAGGGTTGGAAGCAGCCACTTCCTAGAAATGGGGCACTTATGTGGGGTGTAAAGGATCAAGGATTTTTTTTTTTTCCATTGGCCACCTATCCTCTACCAAGGTTAATTTTTCAGGATTGAAGCCTCCTCTTTTTTTATTTTTTATTAAAAAAAAATTTTTTTAACGTTTATTTATTTTTGAGACAGAGCATGAACGAGGGAGGGTCAGAAAGAGGGAGACACAGAATCTGAAACAGGCTCCAGGCTCTGAGCTGTCAGCACAGAGTCCGACGCGGGGCTCGAACTCACAGTCTGTGAGATCATGACCTGAGCCGAAGTCGGCCACTTAACCGACTGAGCCACCCAGGTGCCCCTCTTTTTTTATTTTTTAATAATTTTTTTTAATCTAGTTCCAGTATAGTTAGCATAGAGTATAAGATTCTGGTGTACAATTTAGTGATTCAACACTTCCATACATCACCCAGAGCTCATCACAATAATAAGTACTCTCCTCAATCCCTGTCACCTGTCTCTCCCATCCCCCACCCACCTCCCCTCTGGTAACCATCAGCTTGTTCTCCAGAGTCAAGAGTCTGTTTCTTGGTTTGCCTCTCTCTCTTCTTCTTCTTCTTCTTCTTTTTTTTTTTTTTAATTTTTAATGTTTAGTTTTGAGAGAGAGAGAGAGAGAGGGCATGAGCAGGGGAGGGGGCAGAGAGAGAGGAGACAGAGAATCCGAAGCAGGCTCCAGGCTCTGAGCTGTCAGCACAGAGACTGATGCGGGGCTCAAACTCACAACCTGTGAGATCATGACCTGAGCCGAAGTCAGATGCTTAACCAACTGAGCCACCCAGGTGCTTCTGGGCGGTTTTTGTTCGACTGCTTTTGCTTCGCATTATACTCTCTAGCTCCATCCACGTCATTGCAAATGTCAAGATTTCATTCTTTTTTATGGCCAAATAATATTCCATTGTATATATGTATATTACCACATCTTCTCTATCCATTATCTATCAATGGACACCAGCGAAACCCCCTCTTTTAAAAGTGAATTCTGGGGCACCTGGGTGGCTCAGTTGGTTAAGCGCCCGGCTCTTGATTACAGTTCAGGTCATGATCTCACAGTTTGTGAGTTGGAGCCCCGAGCTGGAGCCCCACATTGGGCTCTGAGTTGACGGTGTGGAGGGTACTTGGCATTCTCTCCCTCTCTCTCTCTCTCTGCCTCTCCCCCACTCACGCTCTTTCTCTCTTGCAAAATACATAAAAACAATAAAAAAAGCTTAAAAAAATAAAGTAAAAGTGAATTCTGAACATCTGGATGTCACAGCTAAGCCTGTGTGCTCTGGCTGGTGTCTCAAAGCTTTGACTTCTCTGTAGCTAATGGATCTGATGGCTCATCCAGTCATGTCGGCTCCCCTTGAAAATATACCGTGAACCCAACCTCTTCTCAGTGTCTCACCTCATCACTCCATTCCAAGCTGCTGCCTGTTCTGGCCTGTGTCACTGTGACTACCTTTTGACGGCCTCCCTGTACCCACCGCCCCATCCTCCCACGGTCCACAGGCAGCCAGCAAGCCCCTCTGCCCTTGTCGCCTGTTGCCCCTGCCCCCCTGCTCATCCTACTCCAGTCTCGAGGCTTCTGCAGACCTGGCAGGCTCCCCCAAGGCCTTTCTCTCCAGGGCCCTGCCCCAGACATCTGCATGGGTGACTTTCTTGCTGCTTACTGTCCTGAGACCTCTCCAGTCGTCCTGTCCAGCCCTTCTGGCCCCCAGGCCCCCATTGCCTCCTTTCCCCTCTGGACCTGCATTCCTCTGCATCTTCCTCCCTAGAGTTTATTGTCTACCACTGTTAAAACCCAAGTTCCACAAGGAAAGGGATCTGTTTTGTTCCTGCCTTATTCTCCATGCTTAGTGCTGTGCCTGTCTTTTCTGTCATGCTCCCCAGGGGCGGCTCACTTGCTCTTCACACTGACCAGTGCGGTCCAAATCCCCAGTCAGGGAAATGACTCCATCCACCCTGGGGGGATGGGGTAGGGGGGCTGTAAATGCGTCGATGGCCAGCAGCACCCACCCCCCACAACTGGAGAGGCTTGTCCAGTCATTACATTAGAATCATTCCCGTTATTTGATTATCTTAATATAAGTTCAAGACCTCTTGCTGGCATTGCAGCCAGTCTCCTGGGGGCTGGTGAGAGAGGGGTGTATGTGTGGGGTCTCCCAACAGAGGGCCCTGGAAGTCTTACAGACCAGAGAGAGCACTGCACCTCTTGTCTCACTGTGACCCGGCACTTAGCCCTGTACCACGGTGAATGCATTTTAAGCACTGTCTACAGACAGCTTGCCCTGAACCCAGCTTCCCCGAGTTACTTTTTGAGTCCTGGCTTAGAAGATTCGGGACTTTGCACATTTGCTACTTTACAAGGACAGACCTCCCCACCCCCGGCCCCCCTACTTGGGTTCCCCTGCACCCTTATAACGGGCAGGAGGAAAAGGCAAAGCGGACATCACGGGAGGTGCTGTCCAGAAAACACAATTCCCCTTTCGCTGTTGCTAAACCAGTACAGACGCGTCACCTCCCAGGCCGAGGGTGAAATCACTGCAAAGGCCCCTGCACGTCCTGACTTCCCACTCTCCCACCCACCCTCCCACCTGAGCCAGCCCTGCACCTGCAGCCACGCACAGGTGGCTCTTCTTTTCACGTCTCTTCTTTTCAGAGACGCCACCTGGGGGACAGAGCTGTCTTTCGTGGGTGCCCCATGCCGAAGGGAAGAAGGCTCACAGTTCCCCTGATGGCCCTGGACACCAGCAGCCTGTCCTGCACGGGCTGCGGTTTGGGGGCTGGATAAGGTGGTGGGGTGACAGCAAATCACAGGAGGGCCGTGTGACCGGCAATCTGCCATTTTTAAAATATAACATTTATTGCTCAGATGGTTTGATACAGAACAGCTTTTCTTCTCATTTTGAATTTGGAAGTATTATACAACTGAATACAAAGAGGGACACAAAGTACCAAAACCAAACTCGTGATTCTGTTCATGTGGCATAAACCGGTTTTGTACATAACATGTAGCAGCAGTTTTTAAGTTCCCTTTAGAAAAATATGAATTCTACGTATTTATTATTGTTTCCTGTTTAATGCATGGGCTGAAATCACTGGGATCAACTTCCTTCTTGAAGAAAGAGAGGCTAGAAATGAGGGGGGTTTGAAGGTATGATGCATCTTTCTGAAACTGGCATCTGACTGTCACGTAGCTTCCCTCGGGACTGTTTGGCAAACAGCCCCGGGTTTTATATTTTGTTTTCACAGCCAGGAGTTTCATGTAGTGATTGAATCTCAGCATTGTGTCCATAAATCAAAGAGAAAAAACAAGAGAAAAAACTTGCACCTCAAAAAACTTTTCAGAAGATCCATATATATATATATATGGATATATATATATATATACTTTTTTTTTTTTTTTTGTAAAAGCCCTGAGAGAAGGAGAAAGAGAATCAAACAAAATGTATAGGAACAAATTAGCTGGACATGCAAACTAAACTATGATTCACCCAGAGTTTAAACAAATCACAAATTTCACAGTTTAATATTGGGGGGGGGGGAGGGGCAGAACAACAAACAAATAATACATTTCTCAACCTCACTAATAAAATGTGGCAAGACCTTATTGACTACGAGGGTACAGATGGAGGCTAAATAAAGCTTTAAATCAATAGTGATTATTGCGAGCTGTGGCCCAGCAGTTCTGCCGGGCCGTTTCCTGCTACATCTCACCGCGGCATAAAGGGTTAACTCATGGCTTCTCTCCACATGGTTGTGAGTTTTAGTGTGGAGAGTTGCAAAGAAAAACAAAACACAAGATACCCCAAATAATAACAACAAAAATAACAATAACAATCGTCATTAAAAAAAAAAAATGGAAGGGATGCACGAACTGGTTTCAACTAAGCAAACCACACTTAGTATAAAAGTGATACAGGGGATCATTGGTTCTGATTTGTATTCATCTAAATAAAACCTCGTTCTGGGTTCATACATCCCCAACACAGTTACAAATCATATATACCTCAACCTTTTTCCTTTCACATGCAAAGACGTCACTTTTCATTATCTCAAGAATATAGATCTTCCTTTGAAGTATGGGAGGTTGGATTTTGGCCACGAGAAATCGCTAAGGAAGCGGAGAGAAAAGGGTCTGTGTGTCTCTGTGTGCATGAGTGTAAGTAAAGTGTGTGTGTGGGGGGGGCGGTGCTCAGGGCTAGGAGGGTCAAGGGTCCTGGGAGGGGTGGGGATGGGGGTCCTGCAGGGGGAAGGTGCGAGGGGCTGAGTGGTGGAGCAGCACAGGAGGCCCCTGGCAGCACAAGGCTCGGGCACCCTGGAGGTCTTGGCTGGAGGACCGGATGCTGAACACAAGCTCAGCTACAGTAGGATAGATTTCTTTTCACTGCTGGCGGCTACAGTGAGGGAATTCGATTACCTGTATGGGATGCTCATGTAAAAAAAAAAAAAAAAAAAAAAAAAAAAAAAAAATCCTGCCTTTTTGCACCCAGGGGTTCAGGCTATTTCAGGAGCTAGAAACAGCACATTTATCGTCAAGCACCAACCCCAAATCACAGGAAGGTAAATACAAATCTATTTTTCATCTTCAATCTTGCATGTGCAGTTTTATTACCAGTAGTAGTACTTCCTCGCTTTGAAAAATGACAGTAGCACAGGCGGGTAAGGCTTGGGCTGGGTTTGACAGGAGGACCGGTAAGGGACAGGTCTCCTTGCTGCCCGACTTTCTCAGAAGCCCTGGGCGCGTGCCTCCTGCTCTCCCCTCTCTGAGCTGCTCTTCGGCCGTGTGGGAGGACCGTTCACGGCCCCTGCTGGATTCTGCAGTCACGGAAAAAAGGCTTGTCTAAGTACAGTGGAAGAGCTACCACCCAGGTGTGGGGGAGGCGGGGGGCAGATGCCCACATGGGGACCCAGCGGCAGCCCAGGTCTCCCCGGACAAATATTGCCCATTTGTTTCTGCTGACTGCAGAGACCAGCAAACTGATGAACTAATAATAATAATAATAATAATATTAATAATACATATACCAAAAGGGGGAGGGAAATCAGATATATGACATCTGTGCATGTTTTCTATAGGGTAAGTTGCCAGCATAACTCTTCTCTGCAAGTTAAGAACGGATGTCTTGACATTTGAACAGTAATACCACGGCTAACGCTGAAAACACGTACAAGGTTGAAGCTAGAATCTTTCCTGGTTTGGCTTGCACCAAATTGGAAACCTTCATCGACCACATCCTGCAACACCGAGGATCCAATCACAGCTCCACCATGTAGCAAACAGAACAAGAGAAAAGGTCTATTTGAGAAAAGAATATCTTATCCATATTTCCTCTGGTAATTTACATGAAATTCACATCATTTTCTTCCAGTTATTGGCTATGGGTATCCAAGGGTGTATTTTTTTTCTTCTGTTTCCAGCTCACAGAACATTCGTTACTATCACAGATTCGCAAGAACAAGCTCACACACACCAAATACAGAAGGTAACATTAATGCTTAAATGAAAAGGTCCTCTCCAAATAATTCATTAAAATATTTGCTTTGTTTTTCAGAAAGTCATTTTGGGAAAACACAACACCCAGGCTGACACTGAAGGACTGGTGAGTAGTTAAGGCACTCGAACTGTCCATGCTGCATCTCTCGCACAGGGATGTAAGGCTATGGCACCGGACAAGATGGCCCGCTCCTGCTCATGTCACTCTCTCTCTCACTCCCCGAAAGCTGAAGGGCACTGAGAAAACCTCATGAAACATAGATTCAGGACACTTTGCTCTGCTGGCTTTGTCTGTGTGCTGGTGGGGGGACAAGACAAGCTGTCATTCCATTCCCAGGAGTGGTGAGGCACCGTCTGCAGCCAGGAGGGGATGGGTGGGCCTCTTGCCCTGCAGCTCTGGCAGGTCTTGCACGAGGGCCGCCGGGCTCTCAGGGTCTGCGTCACCCTGAGACACCTGCTCCTTGGGGCTGCCCGCTGGAGCGGCCTTGGGGGCATTCCTGCCGGCTTCAGCCTGGCTGGCACCTGCCGTCCGGCCCCCTGCCCGCTCCTCCCTGCGGCTGGGATCCTTGGTCGAGTTGGCCAGGCTCTCCTTCCGGCTCCGGGTGACGGCAACGTGGTTGCTGGCTGGTGGAGCCGATTCGGCCTCGTTTTCGGAGACAGGGTTGTTGCCGCTGTGGGTGGACTCACTCTCACTGTCCTCCTCGCCTCGCTCATCCTTGTCGCTGTCCTTCCCAAGCTGCTTGGCGTGCCTGGCTTTCTGGTGGACCCGCTGATGGCGAACCAGGCTGTGCTTCAGGGTGAAGGTCCGCTCACACGTCTGACATTTGTATGGCCTTTCTCCTGGAGCAACAGGAAAAAAGAAGTCACATCAATGGTAAGGCCACCAGTATCCACCTCTCCTCCCTACGCAAAAGCAGTAGCCATGTGAGCAGGCAAAGGGGCAGCAGGTAGCAAGGGTCAAGACCCCATACTCAGGGAAACCCTCTTATTTGTCTGAATTGGCAAAATAAGGTCATAGATATGCACGGGGCTGGCCTCAGCTTCTCTCTCCCTTTCATCCCTCAACCTAGGTTTTCCCCATAGGATGCAGGAACCAGAGTCTCAGGGTGGAAGCCTTGTGGACATCCAGACTACCCTGGAAAAAAAAAAAAACAAACAAAAAAAACCTAGCGAAGGACAGCAGCAAGGTCCCTCCCATGGGGACAGGCACCACTTCCAAGGGTTGTGCAAGACAGGCAACTCCTAAGTCAAAGGTGCCAGATACTCTGTGTTCTGATACGGAGCAGCTGGGGCTTTCCCTCTTGCTCACAAATACTGAGCTGTGAGCACCTGAGAAAATTACCTGCCAGGAGCTCAAGAACCACTCTCTCCCAGGAGTCAAGCATGGGAGCCCTCCGATCCCCAGAGCCCAGGCCCTGTGGACTGCAAGGCAGAGGAGTGTGCGGGGAGTATGTGTGCACCGTGGATGCAGCAGCAGGGACGGGAGGAAAACCAAGACCAAGATGTGGGGCCTGGGTTTCTTCTGTGGAGGGGGTAGGTGGGATGTGTTTGCATCTTTTGGCTTTATAAGTACGTTTAGGTGTCTTCCTTTCTACCAGAACAATGGCCCCTGCTTTGGGGTTCCTACCTAGGGAGTTCCAGGAGGAGCAAGGACACGTGTGGAGCAAGGACACCCAGACATGCCTATGAAGCTCCTGTTCAATGATATCAGCTTGGCTGTCGTAGAGCCAAGTAACGAAAAACCCCTTGCTTTGTGCTTCAGCAGCCAGTTTTCCACCTGAGGGCTGATGAGGAAGCCCAGGTGCCTCCCACAGAGCACCTGTTCACAGGCCACACCCCCGGTCCTTCCCAGGCTCACCATGGGCCCCCAACGCCAGCACCCACATTCTTCTAGATGATTCTATGAGACAGGGCAGCCTTCGTCCCCTTTCTACAGATAGGCTGAGGCTCAGACGGCTGACCAAAATGCTCTCAAAAATATCACTGCTGAGGGCCCACCCTGCCACCTCCCTGCCAGGACCCTGTATGTTCCAACTGCTAAGAGAACAGTCTGTTAAATTCCTAGTTTATGGTGCCTGTCGCGCCCAGCAGACACACTCAGGAAACAGTCTCTGGCCATTCGGGGGAGGCGCCTCCTCCAGACCCCGACTGGCCTCCTCGCTGGAGCATGCTCCCTGCGCAGGCGCGGGAAGCGTCGCCTGGGCATGCCCCGCCCTTACCTGTGTGCGACCGCATGTGCCGAGTCAGGTCCTGCAGGGACCAGAACCTCTTGTTGCACACGCTGCACACCTTCTTCCTCTTGTCCGCCTTGCTAGCCACGCTTCTCGGGGAGTCTGTCTTTGGCTTCTTGTCATCGTCACTCTTCTCCGAGGGCTTCTTCTCGGCTACGCTCTCCCCGTCGGAGGCGCCCTCGGCCTCCTCGCCCTGCTTCTCCGCGGCTGGAGACACCTCTTCCGCCGGGGGCTCCTCCGAGGAGGGGTTGGCGGGCTTCTCCTCAGGCTCAGGAGCGGGCGGCACGGCGGGGACGGGCAGAGGGCCCTCGGCCCCTCCGCTCGCGCCCGTACCCTCCTCTCTGGGCTCCTCGCGGCCGTGGGCCTTCCGGTGGCGGCTCAGGGTCCCCAGGAACTTGAAGCTCTTGCCGCAGACATCGCAGGCGTGCTTCTGGTCCTGCTGGGCGGGGCCCCCGCTGCTCGCGGCGCCCCCTTCGCCCTCCGCCAGCTTGAAGCCCATCAGCCTGCTGGCAAGGTTGAGGTCCAGGCTCTTGTTGCTGACGGTATCTTCCTCCGGGCCGTCCGCGTCCTCGTCCTTCTCCTCCATGCTGTGCTGGTCCTCACGCTCCTGGCTCTCCCCGGCTCCCTGCTCCTCCCCGTCCCCGGCAGGTCCCCGCTGCCCCTCCTCTGCAGGGAGCTCCTCCTGGACCTGGATGGGCGCAGGGGCTCCCTCTGCTGCGGGCTGCTCTTTCTCCCGGGAGGTGAGGTCCAGCACTTCGCCCCCCACCGCTGGGGTCTCTGCGTCCGACTGGCTATCTGTGGGAGTGAGCACAGGGGCACAGGCTGAGGCCCAACGCCACCCAACACGCTCCTCCCAAGGGTCCCATTGTGACTCTCGGCTGGACCCACCACCCCCAGGCCCGTATACCAAGCCCAGCGAGGATACCTCTACCCCCACTCCTTGTTACCACTCATATCCCCAAAGGCCGCGGCGAACCTGGGGTTAATTGACGAAACACACGGGTTGGGGTCACAGGGCAGGCTGCCCTCGGAGCTCCGGCCCTCCCCTTCCACTGCCCCCTAGCGGTGCCAGGCACCCTCCACGGCCACACACAGGGATGCTCAGGCCCCCAGAAGGTGTGAGCAACTCAGGGCAGCACAGACAGAAGGATCGGCGAGAGAGGAGAGTTGGTGCATTCCAGAGACTCGCAGCACTAGGGAGGTTGAGGAAGCGGAGCTGTAAGTTATTTTTCCAGTGCAAAGAGATTATACAAACATGCAACATATATAGGACCACTGCCCGAACATAGTACCTGCTGAGCGACTCACAGAAAATGGCCCAAAGCATGTATTCTGTGCCATGGCACACGCGCTCCCGTCCGAAGGCTAACTGCCGGGTAGAATTCCAAGGCAGGAGATGCATGCACACCTGGAGGCCTCCCTGGCTGCTGTGAGGACCCCACGCAGTGAGTGGAAACACTTCCTATCTCTTCATTTGTTCCCGCCTATCCACCCTCCATAGGAAAGCGAGACGTGGCAAGTCTACTAGTTTCTAATGACCTTCGTAAGGGATGGCACTGGGGCAGCACCAATGACACAGAACAGACCACAGTATTTCTCACAAGCACCATCTTCTCTTCATTCAGGTTGAATACGGACTTAATGACTTCTTTATGTGCTATGACCCCGAGGCTGTCTGCTGAGACCTACTATTTAATTCTAGATCCAATATCTTAGGGCAGGGATTCGGAAATTCCTCAATTAGGGTGACAGAGCCCATTGTTTCCTGGCTCCTAGGTCAGATGCACCTGCCTCATGATGCCGATCTCGGATCACAGTGCCTGAGCCAGCAGATTCAGGCACCTAACCTGGACCCTCACTTGAGGTGACCAGACATATCACCATGTCCATCACTGAGTCACCCACTCCATTTGCCATCAAGGCAGTCCTGGGGCTGGGGGTGAAGGAGCTGGTCTTACCCTTGTTGTGGTCACTCCTGCCTGGGGCTTTTGGCTTATGTACAACCATCTACACGGCACTCCCACTTACATAATTTCATTGGTTTTGTTCTGACTGCACCTTTTGGCAGCCACTGTTTATCTCAAGAGGCTTCAGAAGGAAACACATATGTGTGGTGTGGATATAAGATTTCTGTCAATAAGTGATTTTATAAATTATCCAAAAGTTAAAAAAAATTATCCAAAAATTTAAAGAAGACTCCTGAGATATACACACCAATGTCTTAGGTCTTATTAACTAAAACTATATGCCCATTTTTGGGAATCATTCCAATGGGGAGCATCTATTAAATGGATTTTGGTATAAGCTCTACCAAAAAAAAAAAAAAAAAAAAAAAAAGCATAGAATGCTCAGTTTCTTAAAAAAAAAAGCTTAATCTCTGGTTACTTCCTATTTGTCCCAGTATGTTCTAGGCAGTTTTGCTTATTATTTTTTTTCACCAAAGAACATGGGTTATTTTCAAGTTTCACTGCAGATCATATTTAAGATGATCTTGAAATAAAAATCATGACTTCTGAAACGAAACCCAAGTAAATATGCTAATATCAGATTGTTCTCATTCCCCCGTCCTTCCTTCCTTAGCTCATCCTGTATCTAGTGAACAAAAAGGAGGCTTGACTGTGCTCTACCAAACTTCCACTAGGGGGAGTGTTTTAACAGGGCAGTCCCATACCCTTGAAGTTCTAGCAACTCCAACTGATTTTTATTAGTGATTCCTGGCAACAGTAGACTTAGCTTCTCATTTCATGGATATCCAGCTTCTAATGCCTGCCAGGTCCTATTTTGATCCCCACCTTCGTCAACTGCCTACACTTTCAAATGCAGCCAGTACAACCAGTGACTTTTATAAGCAGTGTTACTCTGTTCTCTTGTCGGAGTCTCCCAGTCCCTCATTCATGATGCTAAATCTAAGAAAATTGCTAGCGGAAGCGGGAATCCTGCGTGCACCAGTAGATAACAAACCCACAGCTCCTGCTACAGGGAAAGGGGAGACTTTCAGGTCAGTGCCACAATGAAATATCTATTGCTTCCTAGAAATTCTATGCTACTCAGCTGATGAGACCAACTACCAGCCTAAATACCCAATCTGACTGGGCAGGGGCACAGCTGTTGAGGAAGCTGCTGTCTGTATTTCACCTGCCCAGAAGCACTTCCTGTGGTGCAGTGTGCGCTGGCACGCGGACTCCTGGACTGCTTAGGGCGGCCACTGTTAAGAACAGTGTAAAACCTTCCATGTTTCTACTGATTTACAAAGTGACATGCATGTGCCCACAAGTATGAAGGCTCCCACAGGCATCACCCAAAAAAGAACCACGAATATCCCCCAAAGGCAAAGTGGGCTAGGGAACCTTTCTGCCATGAGAAAGTGAGTAAAGAGCTTCGGTTTAATGATCGATATGCCCCTTAAGCCAGAACTGCCCCTTGGTAGCATTGTTAGCATTCCTTTTGGGGGGGGGGGGGGGGAAATCTAGGGCATATGTTCCTGAAAGAACTTATGTGATTGAAAAGGTCAGACTTATGTTATAAAACAAATTTAGGGACTTTAACCTAGGCATATAAACCTAGAAAACCTCTCAAGAACTTCCTTGGTCATTTCCTGCCTTTTTTTTTTTTGGTTTTGTTATGTTTTTAAAAATGGTCTTTCTCCAAAGCCTCACTTTTAACTTCACGGGAGGGAGCCCCAAAAGCACCCCATACCCCCACCGTGCTCACCTGGGTTCGAAACTTTCCTTGAAATCACTCAACTCCACCTCCCTGACCCCTCTGTCCTTGCCTCTTTCTTACTATGTATGGATTGTGACCACAATTAAACCAAACATTTATTTTCTCTGGTTTCACATTACAGCTTTCAGTGAATTTTCTTTTTCCAGAGGCTTTGTCCCTTAAAGAAACCCTACACAACTTCCAGGATGGGCTGGAGGCGGGGCTCTGATGGGATGTGGAAAAACAGAACTCACAACTGCAAATTTAAAAACTACACCCACAACGTAAAATCTGGCACTGAACCAAAGCTAAGATGTGTATTTGAATTAGCTTTGTGTCTGCAGGCTCCTATAGCTGTCCAGAGGTCAGGAGATCTGGGTTCTGTGTTCCTCCAGAGGATCAAGAAGCTGAATGCAAAATGTGCATCTGGCAACTTTGAGAAACCGAGAGCTCCCCTTAACCTCCTCGATGATCCACTCCTGCCCCTCTTCTGGAACTGTGGGTGGACTCACACGGCTGCTTTCCTAAACCAGGCTTTGAGAAAATGTTCAGGGGCTACCAGGTGACACAGTGGCCGGCTGTTAAACATTAAGAGTGATCACCCGCAGCAAATTCCACCAGCGTCGCTGTGGGTTTCCTGGGGGCTGAACAGCGGAAATCTGGCTCATAGGGATCCAAGTTATGGCAAGGTTCCATGGGTGTCTGTATCTTTCTTTACCCCAATATCCTGGCAAGTGATGTAGAAATGGAAGCTGGAGGGAGGAGCCAGCAAGCTGGCTTATATTTTTATACCCTTAGAGGGTTTGATCTTAACCAAAGGGCCTGGCACTTCAGGGCTTGGAGGAGGTACAGGGAAAAAGCAGAAGTTCCACATCGATTCCTCTTCCTGGAAATGCTACCCATTCAGATGTGCCCCTCTCCCCCCTGTAACTTAGGGACAGGTGGGCTGGGGAAAGGGGGACTTCCAGACAACAGAGCTCCCATCCTCACCCAAATCTGAGGGAGACAGACACAGGGCACAATTATACCCCCTGGAAAAATGCATCTTGGGGAGACCCTCTTTGGGTTTGAGCAGTGGGGAAATGTCAAGCTTTCTCGATTTGCAGGATCAAATCCATGCTGGTTACTAACCAATGGCCAACTAGCCATGTAGGTAAGTAACCTGCAGTAGCCAATTTTCTGATCTGTTTGTTTTGGGGGGTGAGAGGCACAGGACCCCAGCACTTGGAGACGATGGAATGTACTGAATAGAGGACAGGAGTAAATACAGAAGCTGTAAGGGAAAAAAACAAAAAGGTGGCAGGAGACGCACTGAGCAGCCGTTAATTGCTCTGTAGGGGCTGGAGGAAGGAAGCACATATCAGCACATGAGAATAATACCCGGATTCAGGTCAAGCAGAGATGTGATTAAAGAAAGGACATGCAGAGTGCTTTTTCAAACAAGACAAAAGTTGTTTTTTGTTTTTTTTTTTTTTTTTTACTGGGAAGAGAGTTATTGAAGAGAAAAACACCCCCACCCCACACACCCCTCCCCGTTGAGGGCTGGGCATCACTACTTCCTGAAACACCCTGACATCTGAGTGAGCCCATCTCTGCTCTGGAGGATGCGGCGGAGGCTGGGGTTTGAGAAAACACCACCCCGCGCCAGTAAGGTTTCATATCCCTTTTAGACGGGATACTACCAAGAGCTAGAACTGTACCCCCAACCTCACACCCCACTTCCAGAGGGACCCGACAGCAGGAACAGACGTGTCCGCTGGTGGAGGGGGGGGGGGGTGAGGGGCACAGATCTTCCCTAGTGGCTCAGAAAAACGATCTGGGGGCATGGTCAGTGTTTCCCCAGTCCCCATCCTGCTGCATTTCCCAGTCCTCGGCAGGGCCCACGTCTACAGCAACTGCCGAGTCCTACAGAGAAATGAGGAAGGCAGCCTGCCACACGCGTGCGAGGCTGGCCAGCGGGGCTCTCCGAGCTGCCCTCCTCTGTCCCTCTCCTCCGCTCCGTCACCCGGAAGCACTACCTGTGCTATCATGGGGTCCAACATCACTCTCTTTTGACTGGGGGATAAGCCCGTTTCTTCTCAGGGAACAGTTGGTAACTCCGTGTTTGCGCAATTGGTGGCGTTCACAGTTAGATTTGGTAGAAAAGAAGGCATCGCATTTTTGACAAGGGAAGGGTTTCTGACCTGAAGCAGGAAAAAAAATATATATTTATCTGGCTTTCTACTGTAACGAAAAAGAAAAGTTGCTTTCCATTCATTCTTTTGGGGTAACTGGCATTTGTCCCCCCGCCCCCCACCCTCCACCCCTTCCTTTAAACACACACACACACACACACACACACACACACACACACACACACTTAAAAAAATACTGATACCACATCAATAACTCAAATGAGATCTTCCCTTGAGTGAAATGGAATGAAGGTTTTGTCTTCAAAATACTAGAAGTTAACAACGAAACCAAGATGTTTAAAGTAAAACAGCAGCATTACAGTCGAAAATCTTAAGAAACACAACAACCAAAAAGAGTGAGTGAAGGGATTTTAGAGCAGAGCCAGGAAACACCTAGAGTCTGTCACAAGGAGAAGCCGCCTCTTGGTAAGGGCTGATATGGCAAGTACTACAGACGCTGGTGGGTCAAACTGGAATCTTGGGCCCCTGGACGTGTCTTTGGGAGCCGCTCCTGGCTTCCTGGTCTAGCTGGGTGCGGCCTGCCCACAGTAGACTGGAGGCAGGGAAAGGGGCTGAGACAGTCCTACAGTGACCTCTGCCCAAGCTCACTGTGGTCCTAGCGGGCAAGGCAGAGGAGGTCCGCTCCTTGCATTAAAGGGTCTTTGTTCCCCTTGCTGGAGTACACAGTGACCAACAAATAACTGAGTCTGTGTTAGATCAGCTGCTCCAGGCCTGCCTGGCTGCCTGTGAAGAGAAGTGGCTGAGTGGGCCCTCTGCACCCCCACTCCACACTGGGGTAACTCCTGAGACAGAAGTAACCTGATTTGCTTTGCTGGTCTTATCCTTCCACTTCAATTCCTTTTGTACTGTAAACACAATACTTCAACATGCGGACCAGGCTCTTCTGCAACGTGTCCTGGGTGCGTGTGGATGGATGTGCAGAGAAAACAAGGGTAAGGAGGATGGCGAGCAGGAAGGGGACAAGGGAAGGGATTAGGTGAGCTTCAGGAGAGAGAAGGTGGAGGTAAATCATTTACTCTATCGCAGGCTTCTTCTGCTTTCCCCCACAATTGCTAAGGTCCTGGTGTCTGATTCTACAAGAGAACAGGTTTTGTGTACTAACAAACACCACTTCAGAGCTGCAGCCTGGCATGTTTGCCTTGTAACCTTGGGACTGCCACAATCAAATGCACGTGTCAAAAACTGGCAGCAAAGTTAACCAGCACAACCCCCTCAAAACACCAATCATAGAGGCCCTTCAACCTCCCGGTTACTATCAACGGATGCCCAAACTAGTGCAGGTGACAGGCCTGGGCACTCACTGTGACCGGAACGCAAGGGCCTGGCGCCTGGGATTATTTAGCACAAGGGGACGGGGGAATTAGCACTGCACACCACACAACTCCAGGGGGAGCTGTTCACACAGAGCACGCTGGTGTGCAACCCCACACAGCCAGAATCGCTGCCCTGCCAAGTTCTAGCACCAGCAGCAATCCCAAGAAAGGGGACGTCCCTTCCCTCCTGAGCTGCAAAATTCGGCTTCAGAATCACTAGTGCAGCTTTTTAAGAATGCAGATGCCTGGAACAATCAAAGACCACGGAAGGAGAAACGCACAGATCTGACATGTGTGCTTTTAAGGAACTCACATGGGACCTACAGGATAAAAAAGTGGAGAACCCACTGACCCCTTGAAAGCTTCCCTCCACATAGCCCAGTGGGTGTTTCTGCTAAGTCGTAAAACTGACAAAAATGAAAAACAAAAACAACTCGCCTTTACATGAAGACTAGTTTTTTGTTGTTGTTTTTTTATGGTGCACGCTTCACGTTATTCTTGCTTTTCACTAAAAACTGAATAGAATCTTTAACAACTGTTAAAGTTTTAAGTAACAACTTTAACAACTGTCACTGTTTTAAGTAAGAAAAACACTTGAAATGTTTTATTATCAAAGGCGACATCATGGCTTCTCTGAGGCCAGGCAGTGAGGGAGAGAATTAGCGGAGAGCAAAACAAGTCAGAAGCTATGAGGATGAACTAGATAATTCTCAATTTGAAATAAAACAATCGGCTGCTTGCTTCTTCCCATGACAAGATTTCCTCTGGCATTTTCCACACTGGTAAATGCTTCACTTTTACAGCTGGGTTTGGACAGCCAGGTTCATGCCCCATGATGAAGATTCATACACTAAATTCAGACAACGGCCCAAAGATGTCAGAGTACTGTATTGGGTTATGAAGAGTCTCAAAGTGACAACAGGAATCTTTAAAAATTTATCTCTCTCTGCATAAGCCTTACATTCACTTGTTCATTCACTCTCTCGTTTATTTTTACTGCTGTACAACTGACACACGCAAGCCTTACATTTTTAAATAGTAGTGTGCTCTCTGATTGCATGGACAGAGAAAAACATGAACACTTCCAATATTTTTTCATCAGATAGGTTTCCCCAAAACTTGTTGATGGGTAATTTACACGGAAAAGTATCAAATGATGTCACTTACTTGGTTAGCTGCCACAAATTACTGCTTTAGCAGAGGTGTTTCTAAATGTACCTGTGACCACAAGAAGTTATCTTTGCACCAAAGACTCACGACCTCCCTCCACCTCCAGCAGGAGCCATAAAAACCATCAGCTAGCCAGCGTCATGTTCTACTCTCAGAGAGCAGTCAGGAAAAGGGGGAAACCGTGTACTACGTGATGCTATCTGGCCTGCTGGGGCCATCAGGAGCAGAAGAATGAAGAGTGAGAGTAAGTTTGAGAACTCAGCTTCATACCCTCAGACTTCTTTCCATTGCCCTCCACCCTCGTGGGGAAAGCTTCTTTCTGTATTTGACAGAAGGCTGGCTGGGCAAAAATGGCCAAGGCCGCCATTTTCAGAAAGTGAAAAGTAGCCAGCGTCACTGGTGTCCAAGGCACTTTCCACGCTGAGCTTTGCCCATCTTAACTGGTTTCAAACTCTGACGCCAGTTGCCCGTGAGCAGCGGGTAGCACAGGTGAGGGTGGAGGGCCTCAGGTCGGCAAAGAAGAGGCGCTAGAATCAACTGCGAGAATCCCAAAATGTCAGAGCTTGGGGGGGGAGGAGGGAGTTTCAGTCATCCCAGGGTCCTGACTCCTTCATTTTGGGAGAAAAGGGACTGAAAGGGGAGGAAGATGGGGATGAGCAGAAACGGGCCAGCTGCATTTTCTGGTACTCTCTCGGCCTGTGGCCTAAATGAAGGGGAAAAGGAAGGGACAGTGGACTGTCCTCTCCCCAAGAGGCAACGCTCTTCAGCAGAGAAGGCAAGGAACCAGGAACCGTCCCTGCTCACCAGCACACAGGCTAGGAAAATAGTGCAAGGAAGGAACTCGGCTGTGCATGGAGAGCTCACCAGGGCAGATGAAACAGGATGGCAGACGCCAGCTTCCTTCTGAGACACAATCCCTAGAACCCGAGCCCTGTGCCCCTTGCCTGAGCCACAGCGAGCCCCACTGGACACAAAACATCTGGTCTACCTAATGCTGCCCATCTAGGAGACAACTTACTGGCATTATGATCGTTCTGTGTGTTTGCCAAGAGGTCACGAGAAGGTGGACTCTTGAGACACATACGTGGTTTTGCTTAAAGGCGATCTAAACCCAGACACTGCTCAAAGCTAGATTTCAACACTTAAAAAAAAGGCTTCTTTCCTGTATAACACTTTTGTTTACAGGGCCATTTCAGAACCGAGTTTAGTTTCTGTGCTCATACATATGAGCCTCAGTTTTATTCCCAAGTTTCCGGAGGGAGCATGTCACAGAAAGCTAGGGAGCCAAGGCACAGGCAGCTGGGGGATTCTTCAATAGCTGAGCGTCTACCAGGAAAACACCAGTCTGTGGGAAGAGTGGGTGGGTCAGATGATTTCCCAGGCTCTGTCCAGCTGTGACACTCGATGAATGGAAAACGTTCTAACACAACACCAGACACAACAGCCAAGTGCTCTATAAAATTATTTAACAGAGGTGATGCTGAGACTGTCAATGGAAGCTGAAGCAAGTAAAACAGCAAAGGAAATTAACAGAGCCCAGTGGGCGTCAGCTTTATACAGTGTCTGTGTGTGTGGCTAGTACTATCCTGAGGTCATTCAGTCTGATTACTAGGATCCTGGTCCATATCTCTGTTCACCTTATCTCCAGCCCCTTGCCAGCCTTCTGCCCTGGTACATGTCAGGATATGACGGCAGAAGCAGGCATGCCCTATACACCTGCCAACAGAGAACCAGCAGCCACATACCTCGGTTGTGGGGCAGCTGCAGGGAACTTGACCCTGGCTTTGAACTCGAGCTCTAAGACCACAGGCAAGTTACTCAGCCTCTCTAAGCCTTCATTTCCTCGCTTCAAGATGTGGACAACATCGCCCTCATGGGATGGTCATGAGGACTAGCTCTGGAATGTTTCTCGACCAACCCCGAGTGCTCCCCTCAAGTTAAGGCCAGCAACCCTCACTAGAAGGACATGGGATTGTCACGTGGTACGACAGGAGGTCATGGATGGGGCTCCAACAGACACAGCTGCCAAGGGTCTAGTAACTGGAGAAGTGGCAGAACATGTTTATATTTATGTCTACCCCACCCTACTCCATCATAAACAAGCCTCCCATCTTCCTTGCTGCTTCCAGATGCTACCAGACTTTACACCAACTAGGACATTTTGGCATTCGAAAGCCAGACAATTGAAATGACTGCTTTCACAAGTGGGAACTCAGATGAGGCACCTGTGAGACGTGGGCACAATTCTTGAAAGGAAATGCCAGCTGCTCCAGTCCTATTAGGAAGACTGGTGGTTCACTGGGAAGGGCGGAGGGGACGGCATCAGGGGAGTGTAGAGGAGGTGGCATGGTGAGAGCCACATGCATCGTGAGATCCAGCCACCTGCTTTCTGGAAAGTGGTAGCAGAAGCACGCACTTCTCCAAAGGCTCTGCAGGTGACAAACAAGTGTCACCCAAAAAGAGTGGCAAGAGACCTCTGCGTGGGGCACCTCCTGTTCAAGATGTGTCTTCTTTTCTGTCTTAGAACTGTTACTCTGTCAGGCTTCAATGATCTCAAAGGAAAAGAAAATGGCAGCCTGAGAAGGCAGCACACACTTGAGAAATCTAGAAGTTCTGGTTCCTGTTACATATTTGAGTCCTCCGTGGGCAGGTACTCCTGGTTTGCTGCCACTGGAGTCTCGGGTTTGAGCCCCTGTCTCTCACCCCAGAGAGAAAGGATGCATCTCAGAGAGACTTGCTCTCCCCTCCCTCGTGAGTAGAAACAGCCAGCCATGGGCGTCTCTGAGGCTTCTGTGACAATCAACCTTTTGGAATGAAGCCTTTCCCACCTGAGTACAAAGCGTGGCTCACACATAGTTCCCCGCTACCTTCCCCTCACCACCGTAAGCCTTGTAACTGACTGGGGTTGTCAGATCTAGCAACCAAAAACAGTTAAATTGAATTTCCAATAAATGACAAATCAGTTTTTAGTCTATCCTCAATGTTGCATATTTAACCTGTGCTAAAAGTTATTTGCTTTTTATCTGAAATTTATGTTTACCTAGCATCCAGTATTTTATCTGGCAATCCTGTATTATGCAATTCTTTATTTGGTTTTAGGTCCCACCATTAGTATTTGGGTGGTAATCTCCAAAAAGTTAAGGATCTCACCCAATTTACGTCTACTTCGATGACATAAACCATGTATAAATATTCAGTAAATCAGGATTAAGACAAAAGCGAATGGTCATGTGACTATTAGAAGTACCTGGTATAAAATTACTTAAAACGTATCCTTTCAGGGGCCCTTGGGTGGCGTCTGTTAAGTCAGTGAAGCCGCTGACTCTTGGTTTTGGCTCACGACACGATCTTGCGGTTCTGTGAGTTCAAGACCCAAGTCCGGCTCTGTGCTGGCAGCACAGAGCCTGCTTGGGACTATCTCTGCTCCTCCCCCACTCACACTGTCTCTCTCTCTCCCAAAATAAATAAGCTTAAAAAAAATGTATCCTCTTAAATAAGCTTTTTAAAAGTCAACATATAGAAACTAACATTTGAAATACACTTTGGGATATATCTTTTTGGCAATATGAAGTCTGCAATATTCCCTTTAAGAATATATGGAGTCAAAAGGACTTCACAGAATGTTCAAAGTCTTAAAACGTTGAGGAATCTGGGACGGACTTTCTCCTGCCAAAGCACCAATACCTCAATACCGAGTTCCACTTCTCCCTAGCTGCCTCCTGTGGGGAACCAAGTGATCTTGCTACATCCTCCTGAAGGGCCGAGGCAGATGCAAGTGAATGATCCAATGGGCCCAGGACCATTTTCACCCCCCAAACACCGACATTCAACACTGCCTTCACCAGCAGCTCCTCGAAGGCCGAGACACTAGGAATAGGTCATTGTGGTTACAAGGGCACGGGGGGAAAACCCGCTGGCATCACCAGGCAAGCCCCCTGCTTCAGAGACTGAGGCTGAAGAGAAGCTAGAAATGGGGCCATGGGAAAAGGGTCCCACACTTTTGACCCCACCTCCTGTTCTCCCCATCCCTGGGGCCGGCCAGGCCACAGCCTCCCTTCTGGGAAGTAGCACTCGGGGCCTGGTGGGCCCTCTTACCAGTGTGTGTGAGCATGTGCCTCTGGAGGGAGCTGGCCCAGGGGAAGACCCGGGGGCAGTGGGGACAGTTGATCTTCTGCAGGCAGTTGGCGTAGGAATTCCGCTTCACCCTCAGCAGCTTGTCTTCGGGGGGGCTGCCCTGCTCCTCGTCACTGGGCCCATTGTGGTCGGCGGGGGCTCCGGCCACCTCGTCCTGAGCGTCGTCCTCTGCGCTCTGTAGAAACGGACTGAACTTGTTGGTGTCCGTAGTGGCCAGCATCTTTTCAATGCTGGCAAACTCCCCACTGGAGTCCAGGTCCACCCCGCCGCTGCCGGAGCGGGGCCGGCTCCGCACCCCCTTTTTCCGGCCCCTCTTCTTGGACAAACCCACGGGCCCCTGCTCGGTGGGGGAGGCTGCTTCTGGGCTGTTGGCAGGAGGCGACGGGTCGCTGGATTCTTTTGGGCTGGTGGTGTTGGTGGGGGCGGTGGCGGCTCTGGGGACAGGACTTCCTAAGCCGTCAGGAGCCGCGCTATTGCTGCTAGTGCTTGCGGGCCCCGGCTCTGTCACCTTAGCTTTCAGCAAGGTGGGGGCCGAGGACACAGATGAGATGATCTGGGCGATGGAAGCCAGTGGGGGCAGCTCCTCCGTCACGGGGGGCTTTGGCAAGAGCAGAGGGGGCTTGGGGCGCAGCGGCCGCAACAGTGCCGGGCTGCTGAGGAGGGTGGAATTGCCCAAGATGGGGGAGCTGCTGACCAGAGCTGAGGAGTAGATGGGGACAGCAAGCTGAACGGAGCCCTGCAGGGGCTGAGCGTGTGCTTCCAGAGTGGTAGCTGCGGAGGCCGGAGCTGCAGGGGCCACGGGTTTTTCCAGGATCCCGCTGGGCCCCAAAGTCACTGGCAGGGTAGGGCACGGTGGAGGACCGGGAGAGGACCGCTCATCGCTCCCTGGTTCCTGCTCAGGCTTCTTGACTTCGGCAGGAGCAGCCGTATCCTTGTCTCCTTTCCTGAAGTTCTTGGGGATGGACAGGTCGATGGGCTCCATGGAGCAGTCGTAGGGGGCTGAGGAGGTGGGGCTCAGGAAAAAGGCGGCATTCTCCTGCTTCACCTGGACCAGGGCCAGGCCCTTCTGGGAAAAGTCCAGGGGCTCGTTGAAATCCACTGCGAAGTTGCTGGCGGGCTCCAACTTGACTGAGACATGGGGAGGCAGAGGCTGGGAGGCGCCCCCGTGGAGAAAGCCGTTCTGGGGCTCCAGGAAGGTGGCCAGCGGTTTTCGTTCGCCAAAGGTCCCGCCGCCGTCCTCGATCCTCCCCGAGGCCTCGACGGGCGCCTCGGCCGGGCTCAGGCCGTCGGCCGCCAGGACGTAGCTCTCGATGTCGTGCTCGGGCACGTGCAGGTGCTGCTTCAGGATGTGGTGGATGCAGTTGCGCTTGGCGGAGAAGGCGGCGCTGCACTCCTTGCACTCGAAGGGCTTGCGGCCCTTGGGGCAGCCGCCCAGGCCGCGGCCGCAGTGCGTGCGCATGTGAACGCGCAGCGCGCGGTAGTGCTTCAGGTCCTCGCCGCACAGCCGGCACACCGTGTCCGGGGAGCAGAAGGCGTCCACCATCTCGGCGGCGCTGCTGGTCACGTACTCGATGTTCTTCTCGATGTCCTTGCGGGTGGCCTTGAGGTGCTTCTTGCGCAGGTGCCGCTCGCAGTTGGCCTTGACGGTGAAGGGGTAGTGGCAGATCTTGCAGATGTAGGGCCGTTCACCGCTGTGCGTCCGCAGGTGGCGGATGAGCGCGGCCTTGTCGGCGGCGATGTAGTCGCAGATGTTGCACTGGTATGGTGAGATGCCCAGGTGGGAGCGCACGTGGGCACGCAGCACCCCCGAGAAGGCGAACACCTGGTTGCAGAAGCGGCAGGGGTAGAGCACCTTGCGCATGGCCGGCGTCTTCTTGCTGCCGGGCCCCGTCATGATGGCCTTGAGGTCACCCTCCGTTATCTCCTGCTTGATCTTGGCCTCCATGCTCAGGGGCAGCAGGGCCTCGATGATGCTGTCTTGCTCCAGCTGGGTCTTCATCTCGGCCTGGCCGGGCAGCTCTATCCGCGGCTGCTGCAGGAAGAGCTGCGTGGCTGTGTCTGGCTGGGCTCCGGCCTGGGACTGTAGCAGGTGGGCATTGGGGACCGCCTCCACGGGGGCTTTGAGGAGCTTCAGGGGCGGTGGGGGGAGGCTGGGGCTGATGCAGCCCGGGGAGGCCTGCTGGGCATTGAGGAGAGGGGGTGGTGTGGAGGTGGCCACCACCGTCCGTGGGGTGACCAGGGGCTTTGGCTTCAGAGGGGGCATATGTTTGAAAATGGCCTGCAGAGGGGCAGCAGGGGCCTTGGAGAGAGGCGGAAGACTGATCTGAGGGGGGGCGGAGGCCGCCATCTTCAGAATCTGCTGGATGTCAGCCAGCTCGATGGCGGACTCGCCGGAGATGGGCTTGACCACAATACTACTGTCGGGCTGGATGATGAAGCCCTTCTGGAAGGGCTGCAGGGACAGGTGCTTCATGCTCTCCTTGGTAGCCGGGAGGACCGTGAGAGAGCCGCCCAGGGAAGCAGCTTCGAAAGGAGACAGACTCAGCATGTTGGTGCAGCCGGGGTCCTGAGGTAGCTGACACCTGAGTGTGTGGAGCTGTATTGCTTGGTTGTCATCCGGCAGGGGCTCCTCAGCGGGGGCAGGCCTGACGTCTTTGGTGTGCTGCAGGCCCAGCAAGGCCAGGAAGACCTTCTGGTCCAGGGCGTCACCAGGCAGGGTCTTGGCCTGCAGCCTGTCCCGTCCCTGGTCCGTGGCGACATGGGTCTGCTTGTGCAGGGTGAGCGAGGAGAGCATGGGGAATGCTTTGTCACATGTGTCGCAGACAAAACGGTGCTGTTCGCTGATGCACCTTCGTAGGTTTGTTTCACACCAGGCCTGTGTGGAAGGCGGGTTGGCAAAAGCAAGGGAATAAGGAGGATTTAAAAATAATCACTACCCCGAGATGCAGAAAGTATCTGTTATATAGCTGCCCCAGTACCCAGCCTCTCTCTGTACTATCTAAGGAGTTGGCCTCCCCCTGCTTGCTAATTCCTGTCCCTAGGCTGAATAAGGAAGACCACAAAGCACCTTAAACATCATATTGCTTGACAAATGACATCAATCCCTGGGGTATCTCAGAGAAGCAATGAAATACAGTTAAGTAATAATAACACGAGGGGCACTGCCTGGGAAGGGGCCTGAGGCTGTGCCATCTGCAGGGAGGGTTGTGTGGGTGTATACGTGTGGGCGTATACATGTGGGTGTATACATATGGAATAACCCATTACCCTTGAGGCTTCTGTGCCTTAAGAGTTTCACTGTTGACATCCTCGATCTCAATTTTTAAAATTGAAAAAAAAAAAAAAGTTTCAAAGTAGTTTTCAGTAGGCAGGGAACAAATATGGTTCAGGTTAATAATGACCCAAAACATTTTTAATAGAAAGTACCACACTGGAAATATTTACCTGTAATGTGGATATTAAAGAAATATTTAAGAAAACAAATTCAGTTCAGATAGGGGTGGGAGTGGGGGTGGTGAGCACTTCACAACTTTAAATCCAAACGCCCAAGAATGGGCAAAAGGCATCGATGAGCTAGACTCTTACACAAGGTGGTAAGAAATTCAACACAAGATTAAGACCCAACTATCCTTTCTCAAGAACCCAATGGAGACTGAAAGGGTCAAGCTGAATTGCAAGAGAAAACGCTGTTACAAAAAAGACAAAACCCAAGGGACAACATTTTACAGAAGGGAGACCTCAGGGTAAGGAGGTGTAGTCCAACCACGCGGCCCAGGGAGGTGGCTGCTGGTTCCACAGGCTGACCAAAATACCTGAGAAATTCGAGGAAACTTCCTACAGGAGAAGTCAGTGAATCCTAAGTCATGGAAGCCAGCAGGAATGGAAGGGTTGTTCTGTATGAAAGGCCTTCCCATTGCGTCCCTGGGAAGCTGTTTGTGGACAAGCGCGTTGTGGCGTAGCAATCCTCGATGTGTTCGAAAGGTGACACAGCAAATGTCACATCTGGGAGAAAAAAGGGATAGGATATAAGGAGGCGGCCCAATCAGAGTTGCCACTTGTCCAGGAGCCTATTATATTTGTTGTTGCTTCATTTCAATTGAAATAAAAATGGTATAATCTCGAGAAGCCAGTCTGCTCACGGTTAACACCAAGAAAAACGCTTCCTTTAAAAAAGTATTTTATCAACTTCTGGATATCCAAGCTTTGTAGACAGAACAGGTGTGCCCATTAAGACAGCTGGGAACCTGAAGCCACTGTGCTTACTTCTGCTTACCTCAATTATGTGGCATAGAGCGATCATTTCCAAGGTTTTCTCCCTCCCTCGGCTCAGTGGATTTTAGTGATCATAAATGTTTACAAGCCAAACAGCATAAATTTACACCGAACTGAGAGCAATCACGATGGCATCCCTGGTCTCTGATCGGGATGAAATGATAATCAAATTCTCCAACTGAATTAGTAGTCCAAGCCAGTGACTGTGTGTTCAATTCTGATATTACCATCGTTATCTGAAAAATAACTGTAGCTCCCACAGTAAGCAGGCACCACGACCGTGGCAGGCAGGTGGATATCCAGACTTCCATCTTACAGATAAAAACACGGAGGCTCAAAACGTTAAGTGACATGGCCAAGGTCACACAGCCAGTATGAAGCAAAGACAAAATATGAGCCTCCTTCACCCTCCTGCCCACACCTGTTATGATGTCTCCTTTTCCTTGAAAGACCCCCACAGATGCAGTCCATCTAAAGATCAGCACCCCCAACTTCAGAGGTGACCTCCACCTTCAATGTCCTGGACCACACAGATGTGAAACACACACATTTTATAATGCTTCCTCCACTCTTCATACCAGCATCACCTTCTGGGTCTTCACTCAGAACCACTCTAACAACTATCCTATCATCGGGGTGTTATCAACATCCCCTAGACTGGCACTCAATACGGTAGCCATGCAAGCCATGTGGGGCTGCTTAAGTGAATTAAAATTTCCTCAGTAACATCAGGCAGTGCAGTGCAGACCTGACCTGCTGCTATGTTTCCATGACCGCAGAAAGTTCTGTTGGACAGTGCTGTGTGCCTAGCACCTTTCCAAGTATTTGCACGTACACATGCCTTTGCCACTTACGAAAACCCTAAGGCAGGTCCCACGAGTGCTTTACAGAGAAAGAACCTGGGTCTTGGAGGGGTAGGGCGACCTGCTGGAGTCTGCATCTGGACTACATGCACATTAATGGAAAACTTTTTTTTGCTTTGAGATTCTTCTCTGGAAATAGATAACGAAATGACCCGCGAGGCAGCAGAGTTCATCGTCCTCTCGCGCTGAAAGAAGTGCCAAGTATGTGCGACTCTGCTGTCCTTATCGCGCGGTGGCAGGCCCCAGCAAGCGAGGTCCTGCCGTGCGTCCACCTCTCCTATCTCCGCTGCTACCTTGGCCGCGTCTCGCCATCAAGACTCCTGTCATCATTCAATTAAATTTAGAATGCTGGGTTCCCATGAGCCACTCAAAACACAAAGCTCCTTCTGGGGGAACGGTGCTGAGGTCACCAACCGTGAGACGCCCCAGGGCCCCCACAGTACGGCCACATTTCCCTCCCTGGCCATCCCTTGCACGCAGCCCACGTTCCGGGGGGATGGCCCCCCAACCACAGGGAGCCCTGCCCAAAACACCCAGAGTGCTAAGTCCTAGGCTGTGAGAAAGTTAAGCAGGGAAGCGGTGTGTCTGTGGCTCCTTAGGCGAGGCTCTCCTTCTGTCCAGAACACGCTCAAGTTCCACGCTGCATGTGTGGAGGGGCTGTGACCTCGATGCCCCGTGGCAGCTCTGTCCTTTCCTGTTGCTCTGGAAACGTTTTTCTCTTCTATCATGGGGACTTCAGTCCCCCCAGACCCAAGTTCAATTGCACACTCCTCATAGTCCCCAACCCATCCCTATGCCAGCAGTCAGCTGAAAACTCTGTACTGACCTGAAGGGACGAGAGAAATGTCTGAATTCAGGAAATTTAGCGCTGATCAGATACATATGATAGTAAGAAATCCCTGTTACTTTTTGAAGTTGTGACAATATTTTGGTTATGTCTTTTTTTTTAAACATCCCTTTCCTTTAGAGGTAATGTAATGAAATACTGTTATGTGAAATGTGATGCCTGGGATTGTTTTGAAATGATCTGGGATGGGGGAAGAGGCGAAACATGATGGGCCGTGAGTTGGTAATTCCTGAAAATGGGGGGAGGGTGCGTGAGAGGGTCATGACATTGTGCTCTCTACTTGTGCATACGTTTGAAATGTTCCTGATACACTTAAAAGAGAGAAACATCTAATTACAAATGGCTAATGAGAGCGGGCTGACTTGTGGCCTCTTTTTCTGAGCTTCAGAAATGTCCACAGCACTATCTGTGGTAGATGCGTGTGGGGATTTCAATTTATAAACCCCAGAAGAGAGGTCTTTATGCTGAGTCTCACTGTAGCACAGGTGAAGGGAAGGAACCCATTTCCCCAGCAAACCTACGGGACAATCAGAGCTTCTGGAAAAAAAGGTGGAGGCGCCGAGCCCAGGGCTCAGGAAGGCTCCATGGTGTGGGATTTATGCGCAGGCAGAGTGAGCCACACTCGGTGGGCTGGGCAGTCAAGCCCATGGCCTCATCTGGCTTGGCCTCTTATGAACCCAGAGATGGTGCTGACTGTCTCTCTCCCTCCTTCTTCCCCTCTGTCCTGTCTTGGCTGTAAGCAGGTGTGGATTGGGAAGCTGCAGGAAACAGAAGCTGGTCTGTGCCCTCCCTGGAAGGTGAGAACAAGAGGAGGTGAGAAAGTCTAGGGTAGGCACCAAGGGCTGTCACCCACTAGGCACTCTGCACCTGAAGTCTGCACTCTCTCTTGCCAAATTAATTGTAGCACTGACTACAAACACCTAAACTCATTCAGTCCAACAACCCCGCGAGACAAACAGCACCAGTAGGAAGCGATGAGTGTGTGATCGATCATTCAGTTACACCTGAAAGTTGGCCCTGGTTCCTCACTCAGCTTTCCCTGCACCTTGTAGAGAGGGGCTCATTGATCAAAGTCCACTAAAGGCTGGGTGGGGCACTCATAAAAAAAAAAAAAAAGTCATGCATACATTAACTATTTTATCTAATCTAAAACATAGACAGTTGGCCCTTGTTATTGGTGGGTTCCGTATTTGTGGATTTGCTTACTTGTTAAAATGTATCTGAAAACCCCAAATGAATACTGGCAGCACATCTGAGGACATGCACAGAGAGGAGAAAAACTGGAGTTGCCCTCCGCGCATTCCTGGCTATGGCTGAACGCAATGCTGCCCTGCCATCTTGTTTCAGCTCCCATCGTACATGAGTGTCCTTCTGCAGTCTATGTAGAGCCATATTTCTAGCATTTCTGTGCTTTTTGCTGGTAATTTCATGGCTTAAAATGGCTCCCAGCACAGAGCTAACATGCCACCTATACTACACAAGTGCAAAAAGCAGTGATGTGCCTTGTGGCAAAAATGCGTGTGTCAGGCAAACTTTGTTCAGGCGTGAATTACAGTGCTATTGGCTGTGAGTTCACTGTTAATGAGTCAGCGGTATTTTTTTTTTTTAATGTTTATTTATTTTTGAGAGAGAGAGAGAGAGAGAGAGAGAGAGAGCGAGCAGGGGAGGGAAAGAGAGAGGGAGACGCAGAATCTGAAGCAGGCTCCAGGCTCTGAGCTATCCTATCAGTGCAGAGCCCGATGCGGGGCTTGAACTCACAAGCTGTGAGATCGTGACCTGAGCTGAAGTCGGATGCTTAATGGACTGAGCCACCCAGGTGCCCCGAGTCAGTGGTATTCATTCAGATTTCCTTAAACAGAAACAAAAGTTTCTGTACTGATTAGCTGATGAAAATGTAGACAGAGGCTTGTAGGAAACGGTACCCTGTGTTTCCTCTAGGAACAACATTTAACATTCGCTAATTCTGTGTTTGCTGCAATCTTCAGGGACATAAAGGGCAGTAACCGATCCCACATTCACTCTCCAAGGGCTTGTGTTTGAGTCCAGCTGCACCCAGAGAAGTTCCATGTGTTTGTTAGGGCGCGAATCATGCTCCCCATTCAACATCTTTGATACGCGGTTTTAGACTCTTTGAGGCAGAGCAAGAACTTAGATTTTTGCATATCAAGCTAAAGCAGAATTCTTTTAGGATTTATGATCCTTTTAGGCTTTTATGATTATTTCTCTCAACTGCTCACAGATGTCTCGCCTACCCTAAATTTGACAGCAATTTAAAAAAGTATCTGTCTAATCTGGACCACAAACAAGACAGCCCAACTTAGCTTTCACAGAGATTATTCTTTTTTTTTTTTGGTGTTTATTTTTGAAAGAGAAAGAGAGAGCGTGTGCATGCGGAGGAGGGGCGGGGGTGGGGGTGGGGACAGAGGATCCAAAGCTGGCTCTGTGCTGACAGCAGAGAGCTTGATGCGAGGCTCGAAGTCACGAACCATGAGATCAAGACCTGAGCCAAAGTTGGACACTTAACCGACTGAGCCACCCACACGCCCCTCACACAGATTATGCTTATAAAAAAATTTCACAAGCTTATACAAAATTCTATTGATTATAGGAAATGATCGCAAGTATTACTGACATAAACAGGCTGGGTATAAATAATACTGACTCTTGGTATCATGCAAGTCGACTGCAAAAGGTGAGCAGGTGAGCCTGAGAACTGGGCTGCAAACTTTGCAAGCTGTACAACGCCTGGTAAGTAGAAGAAAGTTTTTGAGCATGTACCCTTATCCGTTTGTTGTTTAACACACAAATGTGTGTGCGTGCGTGTTATGTGTAGGTATTTGCACATGTCAGGTAAGTCACAAAATACAAAAATAAACATTTTTAAAGGGTTAGATAAAAGGTCTATCATTTTTTTCTTCTACTCCAGAGACCTTTCTGAATACCCTCCCTGAGTCTACTGCATCAGTGTGACGCCTGCTATGAAAATTCAGTGTGGGGGCACCTGAGTGGCTCAGTGGGTTAAGCGATTGACTTCGGCTCAGGTCATGATCTCTCAGTCTGTGAGTTCGAGCCCTGTGTCGGGCTCTGCGCCGACAGCTCAGAGCCTGGAGCCTGTTTTGGATTCTGTGTCTCCCTCTCTCTCTGCCCCCCTCCCCCCTTTCTGTCTCTCAATAACAAATAAATGTTAAAAAAAAAAATTTAAAAAAAAAGAAAATTCAGCGTGAGGGGCAACAGAAGTCAGTTTTCTACAAGGGAGTAGAGTGTCTCGTAATGTGACAATTAGAATTTACTGCACTTCTATCATAGCTGTGAGTTTTCAAGGATACCATTTTCTTCACTTATCTCTCACACGTCTATCCCTTCCTTCATTCTCTCGTTCACTTTCAAACCCCTCCCATCTCTGGCATCTGGGTTAGTTTCACACATAGTAGGTGCTCAATACATGGCTGACAACCAGCACCGACCACATGCTCTGTGTCCTCCCCCGTGTAAGGTACCTGGGGAGTGGTATGGGATGGGCTCAGGGATCAGGGACAGTGGGGGAGGGGAAGTGGAGGTCGTGTGACCTTGGACCACTCATTTCATCTGCATTTTGGCTGCCAGCTGGGCAGAATTTCCCAAACAGGCCTGAGACAGGAATCTGCCTCCTCATGACCTTCTTAGTATAGTGAGAATTAAGTGAGAGTCTAAGGACATTTGATGCCACAAGCCTTGAGAGCTCTTCCCCATCCTTCTCCGGGCCTCTGTTTTCTCATCTGTAAAATGGGCATTTTTAGAGCTACTATCAGTGACGGAGAACCAAATGCTTGGGAACCTGCAAGGTGCTATTTAACCATTATCGTACACTGCTAGGAACAAGAACCATCAGGAGTAGCCCATTTCCTGGCCACTCTAGCTAACATGAGAATGCAGGGAAAATGAATTTTAATTGCAAAGGATGTGTTCTCTCTCTTCATTTTCAAGAACTCCACCATTGTCTCCACTGCTTCTGTTTCATCTTGAGACTCACAGGAGAAATGCATGTCCTTCCTGGTTGCCACCTGCTCCCCCTCACGGCCCCCACTCCTGCCCCCCCCCCCCCCCCCACAACCCCGGGCCTCCACTCCTGCTCCCAGGGCCACAGCTCAGAAGAGAAGCACATGTCATCCCAGCCTGCACGAGCACCAAGAGCCTTCTAAGTAAGACCTAAACAAGGCCCACATCCACAATTTCACACCTCTGTTTTCATGGGATTCAATCAAGGCACTACTATTTCACTTCTGAAAAGATACAGAATGTCATCTCGCAAACAAGCAGCAGGAAAGTGGCAGAGGAAAAAAAAAATCTGCTTTGAAACCCGAAGCATATTGTGAGGCTAGTTAAAAGGAAGAAAATAAAACCCCACAGAAAAACATTGCCTCCCATCTTATGCTTGGCACCTGTTGGCAGACCTTAAATAAAACCAGTGTGGAAAACCATCACCCAGAAACATTTGGACGGGTCTTTGTCAGCCAGAGACACTCCGGTTCAACCAGCCTTCCCAAGGCCCCTGGGGAAAAACACTTTGCAACTGTATTTCTAAAGAGCTCTTCAAGGACAATGGAGGTCACTGTCAATCTGTGGGCAATGCTGCTTGTTGCAGGCTCTGATCTTGGGGTATTTGCTAACCTCACTTGGGCTTGTCAGTCTTCATTAAGACCACAGCCATTGGTCAGGTGGTCCCCGCAACTCTCCCTTCATCCCCGCTTGTGGGATCTCTCAATCCTGCCCTGGATGGTACTCCAGGTACTCATGGACCATACCATTGCAAAACATTCAGAAGGAATAGGGCTGTACTTTAATCATCCTAGGACCAAGGACTGTTGTAGGGCAGTTTCATCTTGTGTGTGATTTTGACAATGTCCCTGAGGGAAATCTTACAAATTGAGATTGCTTTTTTTAAAAACTTAATTAAAAAAAATTTGTTTTTAAAGTTTATTTATTTTGGGGAGACAGAGAGAGAGTGCAGGCGGGGGAGGGGCAGAGTGAGAGGGAGACACAGAATCTGAAGCAGGCTTCAGACCCTGAGCTGTCAGCACAGAGCCTGATGCAAGGCTCGGAATCATGAATCGCAGGATCATGCCCTGGGCTGAAGTTGGACACTCAACTGACTCAGCTACCCAGGTGCCCCTCCAGTTATAGGATTGAAAAATTCTAACAGGGTGCCTGGGTGGCTCAGTCATTAAGCATCTGACTTTGGCTCAAGTCATGATGTCACAGTTCCTGAGTTTGTGTCTCACATTGGGTGAGCATGAGCCTTAGGTAAAACACAAGCCCCACTTTGGGTGAGCCCCGCTTCTCTCTCTCTCTGCCCCTTGCTCACTTGTGCACCTCTCTCTTTCTGCCCCTCTGGAAAAAAAGAAAAAAAGATGCTAACAGAACTCCATTGATACTTCTAAAAACAAAAGTTTCTCTTTTTGGGTGGCACCTGTGTGGCTCAGTTAAGTGTCCAACTCTTGATTTTGGCCCAGGTCATGATCTCATGGTTTGTGAGTTCAAGCCCCAAGTCAGGCTCTGTGCTGACAGAGCCCCTCTCTGCCCCTCCCACACTTGCACGCACACAGGCATGCTCTCTCTCAAAAAAATAAACAACAAAAAATTAAAACCCTCCTTTAAATGTTTTATTCTTTTAAAATCACATACTGAAATAAATTACTCGAAGGGAAACAAAAACTCATCAGTGGAAAAAACTCCCAAGGACAAGGTGAGGTTACACATCAAACAGGAATGAATGCCCATACAGACATTCGGCCCACCCTCAGCTTACACACGCACACCCATACACACCTGTATGTGAGCCCCCAATCATTCTGCTTGCAGAAACGGTGTTTCTGCACCCCAATGCAGTTCACCAGAGCCGATTTCACCCAGAAAACACATGAATTCCAGCACATGACAGCATATTCTTCCATAAGAAAGAAACCTGAATTCAGAATACTGGAGATTTTACCATTCTCACTTTGTCACCTATGACGGACCAGCCTCCCACAGAGCTGCTCAGTCACGGCGGCTCCTACTCCTGGGGTGGGGGCCCCACGGCTGTGTTAGGGTCGGGCAGCAAGGCAAGAGCTATGGTTCGGGGCATGCAGTCACGGCCTCATAACAGCAGAGGCACGAGGCACAAGGCCTGCAGCTTATCTGCTCCCCCCACCTTCCTTAGCACCGCTTGCAAGGTCACCGGAGGGTATGGGTAGGTGTGAACCACAGATAGGAGGGGGCTGGGGTGGGGGGTCTTAAGGGAGTGAAATGCCTCCCAGCAGCATGTGGGGGTGCTGTGAGCTAAGTTTCCACTGTGGCCCCGGGGGCTGGAGGGCTGCACGGCAACCACACAGAGCCTTCAATATGTACTTTATCCACAGCCCTTCTTGTCCCTTCTCCTTCAGAGATTAAGCAAATAAGCAAAATTACACAGCACACTGGCCCTGGCCTTGGCGGGCCTGGACAGAGCACATTCGGAGCACAGTCGGAGAAGCCTGAGTCTCACAGGAACAGTGAACTAACTGCACTGGTCTTGAAGCCACACAGAGACCCAACCCCTCCAGCCACAGCTCAGCCCCTGCCCCTGGCTGTCACAGGCACACAGACAGCAAGGCAAGGACAGAACAAGCCAGCTCCAGCAGGTCAAGGAAATACTCTCCTTCGTTAGCTGAGGGGACTGGCTGTCCTTTTAATTCTCAAAGGACTTTAATGAAAATGAATGCTCTTATTCATACCCACATCCACCACCAGTCTTAAAAAGACAAAAGTCAGAATTTTCAATCACCGAATTGAGGACTGACCCCTGTCACAGTGTGCCTGTGGTAATGAGGCAGAACACCGTGGTATCAGTTATTTTATTTATTTACTTATCTATTTATTTAGTTTTTAGTATTTATTTTGAGAGAAAGACAGAGAGAGAGAGAGAGGGAGAGAGAGAGAATCTGAAGCAGACTCCATGCTGACAGCAAAGACACCCATGAACTGTGAGATCATGACTTGGGCCCAAGTTGGATGCTTAACTGGCTGAGCCACTCAGGCACCCCGATATCAGTTCTTTTATAACACATGCCCTTGTAAGAAGACACTACAGCCTTCCTTCTTATTTATTTCTTCAAAGAAAACTATACGTAAGCCTGTGCTAGGGTAGAGATGCAGTGTGACAAATGTGCTACTACAGTCTGGGCATTCTGGGTAGGGAACGGAGGAAGCCCTAAACAAAGCCAGCGGTTTGGAAGGCTCACAGCAGAGCCAACAGTTACACATCAGGAATAGCTCTCACCTGGGGCGCCTGGGTGGCTCAGTCAGTTAAGTGTCCGACTCCCGTTCAGGTCATGATCTTGCGATTTGTGAGTTCGAGCCCTGTGTTGGGGTCTGTGCTGACAGCTCAGAGCCTGGAGCCTGCTTCCAGTTCTGTGTTTCCCTCTCTCTCTGCCCCTCACCTACCTGTGCTCTTTCTCTCTCTCTCTCAAAAGTAAATAAACTTAAAAAAAAAAAAAAGGAATAGGTCTCACCATTAAGGACACCAGCCCTGAAATTAGCAATGTGTCCACGCTCTCTGGAGCGGGTTTCCAAAGTACTTAAGATGAGAAGGAAGCATGCGCACCTTTCAAAGATGAAGAGTCAAGCCAAGGTAAATCTGAAGGCAAATGTATCAGCAACGGGACTTACAGAAGTGGAGAGCGAGGCCACAGAGAAGCTTTAAAACAAAACCCCCAAATCATGTGGCTAAACAATTGGGAAATTAGCTCCTCCCAGTGCCTGCTACAGTAGTGCTGTACTCATCCGGTGACCACAACTCTCTGGGCCAAGAAGAGAGCTCTGAAGTCAACCGAAAGCTCAAGAGCAGGTGAAAGAGATAAGCAGCGCCCCCTCCAGGCGTCTCCCCTGTACACCAGTATCACATCTACCATCATGGCAGTTAAGGGGGGAAAACATATATTTACTATGCCAAACATATTTTGGAAAAACTGCTTCGGCAAATCTCAAACATTAGGAAACACCTTTCTTCAGAACTCTCAGGCCTCCCCAACAATCTAAGGAAAATGATGTGTGGTTCCACTATTTAAGGAACCTTCAAGCTTCCGTCAAGTTCCTTCAAGCTTCTGTCTGGCTTTCACAGTTGGATTACAAAATTTGGTAGGTAGGACTCAAACCAAATTTAAACAGCCATTCAGCTTCCCAATCTTTACGAAAGCAGAACTAGAAAAAAGCAGCTCTTTGTAACAATAAAGACTAGAAGACAAACTGCTTTTATGTTTTATGTCAATTATAAATAGTACCTGGGAGAAGCCCTGGAATTTGACTCTTCAATTTCCTAGGAATGGGATACCCATTCCATGTCTGTTGCAGTCTGAGGACTGGCTTGCCCCCTTCATCCTCGCCACAAGTCCTCAAATGCATTTTCCAGATGGGCAAACAGCGTCGGTTTGCCCGGGGGGCCAGGGAGATGCCAGGTAGCAGGCTGGGCTGGATGGAGCTAGTCAGCTTAACTCCACTTTGCTATGCTTCTGTTCAGAGGACAGTGATTTGCAGATGCCCTCAGCTCCTTCTACAACCCATGGCACAATCTTAATGTCTGGACACCAGACAGGGGCTCACCTGTGAGCCTTCCCTGCCACTAATACTCCCTGAGCAGCCAGAGGGCCCGGCCCTTGTCATCAGAACCTGTGAGATACCTTGCTGAGAACACTCAGCTCACCCTGGCTACTTCCTTGATATACTGAATTTCTTGCCCATTACATTGTTTTAGCCGAGAGACTGACATTCCTTCTTAAAAGGGATTTCATGCTCCATTTTTTCCTGCTCTGTCTCCAGAGGCAAGAAGGGGTAAGTGCAAACAACCTCTCCTTGGAGCCCCACCCGGTTCAGACATTCCTGCCCTGGTGCCCACCCTTCCCCGCCCTCCCTCCCGTCCAGCCAGAGAACTGACATCCAACAGCTGCACTAATCTCTCCCAGTTGCTGGGAGCAACAGTGAGGGCCCTGTGACAGGGCCCTGGCCGGTGGCTGGCGGGTGGCGGCTTGCCCTCCCCACACCCAGGAATCTGCCAGACTGCACACTGCGTCCCGACACCCTGCCCGGATGGTTCAACCAACCAGCATGGCGTGAAGTCAGGGCGGGTCAGAGGCACTTCATCGTGGGCAGGTTAAGTGCAGAAGCCGGTGGCCGCCTTGGCTCTGAATAGCCCAAGTCGTGGGGAGGCCCCTCTGGCAGGGTGGAGAGGGGGTCCTGACAAAGGTGCCTCCGACTTCCAGGTTGGCCAGGGGGACATGTCCCCTGCCTCCTCACTCAGCCCCCGGCACCATTTCAAAGCTGCCTCCACTTGGCCAAGCCATGGACCCCTGGGAGTCTTAAGTACAAGATGCTGATGAATACTTTTTATACCCTTTTCCCTATTTTTAGGATTACATTTAAGTGTGGGCCCAATGCCATGTGAATTAGTCTTTAGGGGCTCCCTGTAGGTGATGGGGGTGTGTATGGGGAGGGTGGTGCGGTGAAGGGAGCCAAACATTCCTTGGAACACTTGAGAATCCAGAAGAAAGAAGGTTCTGGCACCTCCCTCCACCACTAAGATGAAGGGGGTGGCTTTCAGCCTGGCCTGCGTGCCTGTAACATCACTTATCCTCATCGTGCAGGTGCGGGACAAGCTCTCATGCAGCCGGAAGGGTGAACCTGTCAGAGCCCACTGTGTTCCCCACATACTAATTCTTGACATAGATTTAAGGGCATCGCCTTAAAACTTTTCTTACTGACAATCAAGATCAATAATTTGATCAGACGGAGGAGAGCCTCCACCTACAGGACACAGTGAAGTGTCACAACATCCAGTGCAAAATGTCAAGGGAAGCTTTACACTAACTGGATCAGGCTCCCTCTGCTTCGACAATAGGCAGCTTGTGCCCTTCATGGCCCTGAGTGTATCCCTTTCGCTTTGTTTTAGAACTTCCCATTTACTTGTTTCCTGACTGGCTCTGGAGGGGCCCTGTCTCTAACATCATTGTATTTTTTCCTTCAAGTCTGGTGGAGTGCCTGGCACACAAGAAACACTCAATCATTTGGATATGTTTTAACTAAAATAATTTAAAAATTATTCACCACCCGACCTTTAATCGAGAAGCCACGTAAGATTATACAATAAGTTTTGCTATATTTTGCCCTTGGCAGCAGTCACAGAGCCATGGTAACCACCCAGCTGTCAACCCTCCTGGCCCAGCCCCCGCCAGCCTGAGACAAGTCATTCAGACACAAGCCCAGGGGTCTTTACAGCCAAGCTGCTGCCTCGGTGCCCTCCCTGCCGTAGGTGGGCTTGTCCTGGACCTACACCTGTGTGGTGGGCTTGTCCTGGACCTACACCTGTGTGGTGGGTTGCTGTGCCCCTGAAATGTGGCTGGTTCAAACTGAGATGGGCTGTTACTGCACCTCACTCACTGAACTGCACAGGCCTTGTATGTAAAGAGGAAGGTAAAATACATCCCTGACAATTTTTATACTGATTACGTGTTGATGTTATATTTTGGTATCACTGGTATAATGAACAAAGAAACATGATTAATCTTGCCTACTTCTTTTTACCTTTTTTAAATAAGTGTTTATTTATTTTGAGAGAGAGAGAGAGAGAGAGAGAGAGAGAGGACATGAGCGGAGGAGGGACAGACAGAGACACAGAATCCGAAGCAGGCTCCAGGCTCCGAGCTATCAGCACAGAGCCCGATGCGGGGCCTAAAGCCACGAACCGTGAGATCATGGCCTGAGCTGAAGCTGGATGCTTAACCGACTGAGGTACCCTCTTTTTACTTTTTAAAATGTGACCACTAGAACGTTTAAAGTACTGTCCCTCACCCCTGATTCCAAATGCCAGCTCTCAATAAGCCCTCCTTGTCTAGGAGGATGTGGATTTACTGTTGGTCATGTCTGGGCACAAGCAATGCACAGCACGAAGAGCTAGAATGGCTACCAGCAGCTCCCTGTCTTCCCTTTGCTCAATGCTAACACACACTTCATTAATTTGAAACACAGAGGAAGGGAGAACGGCCTCAGCAGTTACACGGGTTTGGATCTCCAACACTTTTTATTAAGGGATAACAGGCACCTGGCCAGCTTTGGGGGGTGGAGGGGGTGAGGGCAGAAGAGCAAGAAACCAACAGCTGTTTTGAGTTATAAACTTTCTGTTTGAACTGGTAGCATCCCACTGTGGTTCTGCTGCCTTTGGGGTTTGCAAATGGAGTTGGTGTCTATTTTAGCTCTGGGTTAACAAGCAGCCTCTCCCACCGGCTACTGTCACAGTTCACTGCCTGGCTGGGCCCTGCCGGCTCATGCCTGCCCCCATGGCCTCCTCTGATAGCAGGCTATTATGTGGAACAGGAGAGCAGAGAGGAGAAAAGGGAAATTAACTGTGTTCTGTAATCAAGTCCCTTTGGTTTCCAGATGCAAGCCCCACCCCGCACAACAACAGCCACTAGTTGGGGGATGGCTTGCTCACCACCCGCCTCCCCACAATGGATGCGCTGTGGGCACAGCGTCTGGGGGCTCCCGTGGGGTGGAAGGCTGCCAGAAGGGGCTGAGGCCCAGCCAGGCTACCGAGCAACTCCAGTCAACCCCTCTCCAGACAAAGGGCATTATTCCTGAGTAGGCGAGGAAAATAGGCAGGACTTGAGGCTCAACTTCACAGATCATCTGCCCTGTTGGCCTTGCAGTCACGGCAAGTGAATTGCCCACCAAACTGTGCAGAACAGGACAACCAGTGTCCAACGCAGGGCCCGTCCCCACCTCTGAATAGCAGGCCCAGCCTGTCCCTGGGGCAAGTGCTTGTCCAGAGGGCCCCGCTGCAGGGGAACCCACTCCCTCATCCAGGCCACCATGTGAGAAGGGGACACTCGAGAGTCCTCTATCACTGCTATACGTGGTGCTGTACAGGCTCCAGCTGCTCAAAAATCTTTCGTGAGACTCAAATTATTTTTCCTGTAGGATAGAATTATCTGTAAGGGGACAAACGGGTAGTTCCGAAGATGAACTATGATCCCAGACTAAAGCATGAAGTGAAACAAAACACACAGAGGAGCTCAGAGACAGGCACTGTGTTCCCTCTGTAGTGCCAGCTCGCATGGCTATCCGGCAGCAACGTGGGGTGGGGGGCGGGGTCCCACGTGCTGTCTGCTGCCTCTGCCCACGACTCGCCTGTCTGGTCACTTCTCCTCTGTTTGCTCAGGTCCTCGGTTGAGAAAACTATTTCAATATTCACCACCTACCACAAGCCCACATCCTGGGGATGCTGCGGATGCTAATGAAACCATTAACGTTCCCAAATCTCTCAGGACCAGAGGGCCCGCAAAAGGAAGAGCCAAGTGCTTTTTCTTGGTAGACAAAAGAACAGCTGTTAAAGAGACCAACCCCTAGAATTTAAGGCCGGAAAGGGAACACAGGGACTACCTGGTCCAGCTCTCCTTCAAGGTTCAAATATAGCTGATCCAGGCCCCATGTGAGTAGGATGGGGTCCAGGGGTTCTGACCACCAGTCCCTGCCCTCTCCTACGCGGTCTGCAATTCCCCAAGACGGGGGAGTTATGAAAAGACATTTTGTAGCACTTCAACTGCTCAGCAGTTTAAACTTTTCATGGATTCTTCTTTCCCCCTAATGGAAAAAATGTCAAGCTGATGTGATTAAGTGTAATCGTCTGATGTGGCTTTAAGCCGCCATAGGGTTAGGCTTTTCCTACAACACAGAAGCCTTCAACCTGGTCAGACTTCTGAACTCCCAAATCACACCCAAATGCCTTGTCCTGAGGAAGGAAATCTGGCCCATACGTCGGTGAGTCAGACAGGTGTCCAGATTTCCATACTCCCAAGCTGCCTTCTGAAGCCCAGAGCTGCGGGCACAGAGGCGCTCGCCTCCGCTCTGGGTGAACCTTCGGCTGTGCCTTGCAGGCCACAGCTTCCAAGTCTTCTAGTGCCCCTATGGCACCTGGTTCTTTTCAATGCTCAGAAACCGTGGCAGTAGCATTTTAAAAGTGGCAATTCTGTAGGAAAACGTTCCAGACCTGTCACGGAGAACACAGGACTTTCTTCCTGATGAAGAAGTTCTCCGAGAAGATAGGGAAGGAAGGCCAAGTCCACCTTGTCCCCGGCCCTGCCCTGAACACTGCTGGAACTCCTATCACCTTCTCTGCTTGGGCAAGCGAGGAACCAGGAAAGCTGGAGCCAGCAAAGACCAAAAATGGAACCCAGAACAGCAGAACAATCATGTCTCACTATCTTACTGTGACAGCCTTCACGTTAGGCTGAGTGTCTTGCACGAAGCAGAACAGAACTCCTCTTACCCCAAACTGCTTTCTCAGGTTTCTGTGCTACCAATCCAGTTGAAACATGGACGAGCACCTGGCATGCCCTTCCGTCCTTGCCACACTGTTGCACAAGCTAACAATCACTTGGGCTGCAACACCTTTTGTGTTACAGACAATGTGCCTGATGCTCAAAAGCCCCCTGTGACGGGGCACCCTGTGCACAGTGGACTCTCAGCAAAGGCTCCAAGGGCCCTCCCAGCAGCGAAATGGAAGTGCAGTGAACACACCCTGTGGCTACAGCCACTTCTTCCTTCTGACACTTCTCAGCCTGGTTTCTTCCCTGCACCATCCACCTTTCTTACTAGCTGCCTTGCTGTCATCAAACTCAAGTTAAATCCCATTAGCCCAGTTTGGAGGACTGGGGAATAAAGACAGGTCATAGGCCAGAAAGAAACAGAAGGAAAAAGAGCTTTCCAGAGTACAGCTGTGTCCCACTCTTTCTCCTACCTTAGTGGGTTATCTGAGTGGGTCTCCATGTGGGTCTCCAGTCCATACTTGCAAACGAACTCCTTGAAACATATTGGGCAGTGAAACACTTCGTCCACCTTCTCCAGATCACCCGCCTGCCCATCTTCTACCATCTTGGGGAAAGGGAAAAAAGTGAAGTCAGGAAGGTGGTCTCCCACGTGGGTCCGCTTCAGAAGAGAAGCCAATACTCAATCCAAATCTAAAAGGAAAAGGAGGCTTCCTTCCTAGGGATTAAGGATGCTACTGACAGTCCGTTATTCACACAACACTCACTGAGCGCTCCCATCCATCCACCTTCAACCCACTCATCCATTCAATAAACGTTTATGGAGCACCTAGTATCTGACAGGTACAGAGAATCAAAGAGTGAGGACAAGAGCCCCTAATACGTATGAAGCTTCCACTCCAGCTGGAGAAACAAAAAAGCACAGAGCTACGAAACACGCTCTTCTTCTCTTGGGGCTCAGGTAGGGGGACCCACAGAGAAGTGCACACGGGTACTCTTTCCTGCAGACACCTTATAAAACAGTGTGGGAAAACACAGGTTAAAAGCTTAGGATGGATGTCTGCCAAGTCCCCAGACTGTGAAAATAAAGGCAGAGGTATTTCTGCCAGGAGTCCAGTGGTTAGGCACATCTGTGCCGGGAGCAGTGAGAACCTTTTTAGCAGGTGCTGGGTCTTCTTTCTCTGACTCGGCATCATGACTCAGCTTCCTCTTGGAGGACAGCCGCCTGCGCTTCAGTGGGGATGGGGGCGCCGTAGCTGTAGCACTGTTAGGGTCCTTCTCATGAATCTTCATATGTCTGGAAAGAACAAACACACGTACACACAATGTGATTTAGCAAAAAACCGAGTTGGCTTATTTTTTTTTTTAACTTTTGGTATTATACATTTAGGGGTTGGTATCTACATTTTCTTTAAGGTATGGGGTGTAATTTATACAGTGATTTCTCTCTTTTCAAAGCTTTATATCATCTCCCTGAACCCCTCCTTGAAGCTCTCACAAGTGCTATCCAAAAATGGTGTTCAGTGCTTTGCGGTCTGTTGGAAGACGTTCGTGAACTTCACGGATGCTAATGAGATAAAAGACCATCCGATTTGCCAGGTCTGCTTGTTCAGACAAAAGGTACTCTTTTCGGACACACAATGCTACAGAATAAAGAACTCCCAGATCTGGCCAGCTCCTAAATCAAGCCATCATTCTGCATCTGCCACCTCACAAATGCCAGTGGTATGTGTTCTCTTCTGCTTTCAGAGGCACGCTGGGGGTCAAATTTGAGAAGTGCTAACACACGAATGTCTGGAGTGAACCGGAAAGACTTTCTGTGTCGTTCATGATATTACATGGATTTATGGATTGTGAGAGTAGCAGGGGCAACGGGTTGAGTAAATTGCATGTTGCAATCCTGACATCTGCAGGGCCAGGAACACACATGTAAGAAAGCATTACACATAGTCTGTACCTCTGCTCCAAAAAGGGAGCTTTATAGGTGACCTGATTTAAATGACCTTACTTTATCCAGTTCTAAAACAAATACCCTATGGACAAGGTCCCAAGGCCTATAAGGAGAGAAAGAGATTACAAAAAGACAGTCAGTCTCAATTTCCTTACTCTGTGACATCAAGGGTTTGGTTTTCCTAATGACAATCGTCACCACCATCATCATCTTTGGGGTTAAACTGTGCCAGATGGAAGAATGGAGACCAGCTTTTTAGAAACAGCTCTTTTCACAGGATTATCTTACTAGGGAAGCACTTAGGAAATGGGAAAGATGGCAAAGCTTTCATACGTGGTCTGGTCACAACTCTAGAAAGAAGTACAACTCAGCTCAGCTCCTCTGGGCTGTGCCTTCTTCAGAGGGGACAGGCCGGGGGAGGACAAGGCTAAGCAGCCTGTGAACCCCCAGCAGTGGCAGCAATGAAGGCGTGTGGGCCCACAGTGCAGTGATGTGGCTGAGTGCGTGCCCACCCCCCCACAACCCTGCCCCACACTACCTGTGAATCCTCTTTTCTCTGGGTGTGTGGGGGTGAGACCCTGGGTGCCTCCTGTTCCGGTTCTATACACATACTCTAGGAGGTGGAGGGCCCCCACACTCGCCCCTGACCGTCTATCCCCCAGCCCACAGAGCCATCCACCAGCAGGCTAGATATGGCCTAGCCTCGGAGAAGATGGGCCTCAGGCCCAGCCTCTGTTCTCTGGGTGGGGGCTGGGGGATGTCAGTGTGGCGGAGTAAGCAGATCTAACAGGAGAAAATGGAAAAGCACACAGACAAGCATCATGCCCATGTCCACATAATTCCTTGCTAAGATTATCAGGAAAGGATGATTTATTATTAATTCTTGGTCACATAAAGGCTCAGGAAAGTTCTGGGGAACCAACTGCCCTGTCCTTTTTTTTTTTTTTTTTTTTAATGTTTATTTATATTTGAGAAAGAGAGAGAGAGCGAGTGAGCACGTGCAAGCAGTGGAGGGGCAGAGAGGGAGACACAGAATCCGAAGCAGACTCCAGGCTCTGAGCCATCAGCACAGAGCCTGACGTGGGGCTTGAACTCACAGACTGTGAGACTGTGACCTGGGCTTAAGTCCGAAGCTTACCAGACTGAGCCACCCAGGCGCTCCTACCAATAGCCCTGTCCTAAGTAGCCCTCCTCCCTCATTCCAAGGTGACTGATTTAGAGACCATCACTTACTATCAGCATTGAGAGGAAAAAAGGAAAGGGCTGGCAAGTTTCTTTTGATATTTACTGTATCACATATTCCAATTCTAGAAGTGTAAAAAAATGTGTTAAAGCACCTAAGAACTAAGGAAGTATGAAAAATACTAAGATATGTAAATGAGTACCAAACCCTTTCAATAAATCACTCAAAATTAATTTAAAAACGAATACCTTCTCTACAGCTGACAGGTTACTTGTGCCCGGTAACACGAGGCCACAAAAAACCACAGAGAATACTGGAAATCTGAGACTGACAACTAACTGTAGGTGGCTCACTAGCTGAGCTCCACCTTTTTTATCATATGATCCGCACATTTACAGAGTGACCCTTATTATCCAGATCTGAGATTTGTGACGGAAGCAGTTTTCACAGAGCAGAGGATGAGGGACAGTAGTGGGCACGTGGTGAGAACCTATCTGGTGGGAAATTTACAGATTCTCATTTCTACTTTGCAGAGGAGGCTGGTGAGGTGTGGAGAAGCTGACATGCCCGGGACCCTCCAACCAGGACAGACCCAGGTGTGCTGGCTTCAGAGTCTGAGCTTTGCCCCCTAGACTGCCTCCTAAGGCCAAGCCTTTGATTTGCATTCTGGACCACCAGAAGGCACCTCAGGGCTCCAGCCTGACCCTGGACACCTCCTCCCTGAGTGACCACAGCCCAAGGCCTAGCAGTTGGTACTGAGCTCTAGCCAAACGTCAACAGGAAAATGAAGGGGCCACTGGTCAGAAACAGATCATTCCCCACCTCCGGTTCTGCCTCTGTCTTATTCTGAAAAACTGGGGCTGCCCTTGAACTGCACTGCTGCTACAGGCAGGAAGAGGAGACCAGATCAAAGCAGTCTCAAGGGCTTGGTGGCGAGTACACCTTTGCTGAACACATCGACCCACTCCAGTTCTCCGACTGAGGACTGAGCCCGTTGGAGCCGCAGGTTCAAAGCTCAAGTGTGCTCCTTTATTCCAGGGTTACACCTCTGGTTGACAAGACATGGGGAGTTTCCAATCTGCCCATTCAGCCAACAAGGTGACCAACAGCTGTGGGCTCATAAACTCCATTCAGTCAGTAGTTCAGCTGCCAGAGCTGGGGAGCTTCAGCCATTTCTGAAGTTGGATGTGATCTGCAGTTAAGACTCTCCCTAACCTGACCCCTTCCCTTCTGCCCTGGCCTCTGATAGCAGGAGTGGCAACATTAACTGTCCACTTCCTCCTGAACACTCACAGGAAGTGGGGCGTGTCACCAACAGGAGCCAGTAATGGCCTCTTCCCCACAGAGCGTGGCCAAGAGAGGAAGGCTGGGGGCGGGGAGGGGCAAGCCTGCATCTCTTCTTTAGAAGGCTTGGGTTTGTTTTTCTCATTTCCATGTACCCTGAGGATCAGTAAACAACGGGCCTCAGAACTGGTGGGGAGTTGAGATGCTCTCAGAACTGGCGGGGAGTCGAGATGCTCTCAGAACTGGCGGGGAATTGAGATGCTCTCTCTCCAGCCTCCCACTCAGCTGGAGAGATCACCATTTCATTCTGCTCGAACACTTGCCGCCAACCAGGACTTCTCTGTTTTTTAGCGATGCTAATTGTTACAGCCATCTTTCCCATGTTGAGTCAAAAATCCCATCCTTCTTTTAAACGTCCATCTATCCTCCCAGGGCAATATCGAATTGGTCTACATTCTCTTCTAGATGGCAGCTCTTCAAATATTCACGACTGCAGTGTTTCTCCAAAGTTTCTCTTCCCCACACTGGACAATGCCAGCTCCTTCAGTGGGCTCCCTCAGGCTCTGCTCTCAACTCTGTTGACTGATACTGGTCACTACTAACCCTGGGATGCGCTCCGGTGTGCGGACATCCTCTGTGCCATGTTGGATCGGAAGGAATGGCAATTGATGTGGTGTGAGGGTTCGGTGATGTCACACCCTCACTTCCAACTAAGATCCCTGTGACTTTGTCACTCAAACTGCCATCGAGGCATGTCTCCACCACGCTACACTTGAGGATTACGTCTTCTTTTTTGTTTTGTTTTTTGAGAGAGAGAGTGAGAGAGCTGGGGAGAAGCAGAGGGAGAGAGAGCATCCCTGGCAGGCTCCACACTCAGCATGGAGCCCAACGTGGGGTTTGATCCCATGATCCTCAGATCATAATCTGAGCCAAAATGGGAGTTAAACATTCAACCGACTGAGCCACCCAGGTGCCCTTAATTTACATCTTTTGAGCAGTTGTCTTTTCATTTTCCAGAGTGGCAGGGATGAGAAATATGCAGTCTTGGTGTGGTTCAGCAAACTGCGTCTCTCATGCATTGCTGAGGGGAGTAAAAATGGTAACAACCTTTCTACAAAGCAGCTGAGCAACAGGGAGCAGAATTTTAAATATGTGTGCCCTTTCTCCAAGTAATTCCACTGCTAGAAATTTGTCTTGAAGAATTGAACAAATGTGCACAGATTTATGCACAAGGATTCATGTGTAACACATGGATAGATGTGTTGCAAAAACACTTCTACAGGATTTTCCATCTGCTGGTCTTATATTTTAAAGTGACCTCCCTGATTTCCCTCTTGCCCTTCTCCTGTGCCTTCTCTACACAGCAGCCAGAGTGAGTGTCTAAAACATGGATCATATCATACCACTCCACTGCTTGAATGCCTCTGACAGCTCCATTCCTAGAATTAAATCTGGCCTGTGCCCATTTCTCAGACCTCATATGTTGGCGGCATATTCTGACCCCAAGGCCCTTTCAGACACACTAGCTCTCTCTGGGTTCCTCAAACTCATTCAACTAGTCTGGTCACAGGGCTGCTCCACCCCAGAACTCTAGGGCTGGTGCGGGTCATTCAAGTTTCACGGCAAGTGTCCTACCCCATTCATGCAGAGGCCCTCGAGCCCACTACCCAGTTTTACCTTCCTCACAGAACATACCAGAAACTGAAAATACCATGTATTTCAACTTGTTTGACCATCTCCTTGGCTTCCATTGAAAATAAGTTTCAGGGTGCCTGGGTGGCTCAGTCTGTTAAGTGTCTGACTTCGGCTCAGATCATGATCCCATGGGTCATGGGTTTGAGCCCTGCCTCAGCCTCTGTCTTGACAGTATAGAGCCTGGAGCCTGCTTCAGATTCTGTGTCTCCCTCTCTCTCTGCCCCTCCCCCACTCCTGCTCAGTCGGTCTCTCTGTCTCTCAAAAATAAACATTAAAAAAAATAAGTTTCATTATAACCTTGTCTCTCTCCTTCTCTGCACTAGCGCTGGTGGCTATCTAAGTACCTGCCAGATGGCCGAATGGCTAGACAGATGAATGCATGAAGTATAAGCAGAAAACCTGTCCAGTTGCAATATCACAACAACACATGTCCTCAGCTTCCAAGATACCGTCACAATTAATTACCTTACTAGGGTTTACTGTGAACAAACTTGATATGAGATCGTATAGCAAACAGTGTTATAGTAAAAGTGCTTCAACAAAAAACACTGAAAGATGAAAACTGAAGACACACATGGATCTCTCCCATTATTGGTATTAATCTGTGTTTCTGCATTCAAACCTTCATCTACATTCACAGTAAGCTTTTTGCATAAAATTCTAGAATTTTCCTTCAGTGGCATGTCACTTCAATAGTAGAAATCCTGCCACACCATGGTCTAAGGAAAAAATTTTATCAGAATTCTTCAAGGATTCGAGTGAAGTTTTCTCCATTCATAACACCCGGGGGTGAGGAGGGGGCTAGGAGGGTTTCTATAGTAATGAACAAAAACAAATATTGCAGATTTTTTTAAGTAGAAAAAAAATCTCCCTACTTTCTAGTACTGATAGGGGCCTACTTTGAATTTTGACATGGAGGCTGATTTTCAACTCAAATATTCTTGTAAATGTAATTTTCTTAATTTTTTTAAATGTTTATTTTTGAGAGACAGCGTGCCAGTGGGGGAGGGGCAGACAGCAAGGGAGACACAGAATCCAAAGCAGACTACAGGCTTTGAGCTGTAAGCACAGAGCCTGACATGGGGCTTGAACTCACAAACTGTAAGATCATGATTTGAGCCAAAGTCGGAAGCTTAACCGACTGAGCCACCCAGGTGCCCTATAATCCTTTGTTTTCTAAGACGTAAGGTGTAAGAAGACCCATTTTAGCTAGGGTGGGCTGTTGGTAAGAATACTGAATATATCGCGGCTAAAACAAATACATCTTATTCCAGAGCTGAAACGCCAATCTAGGAACTCAGAGGAGACAGACCAATTCCTAAAGCACATCCTTTTCTCCCTCCCTGAACTTCCTCGTTTCCAGCTCCAAATACAGTAACTTTCTGTTAACCTTTCTTAGGTATGTTAAGCCTGTAGATCTGGAAATGAAGGTGCACTCTTACCGCTGAAGCACCACCTTGCTCTGAGAAGCAAGCAGGAATGTGGGAAGAAGATAAAGCAAATTCGGGTGCAGTAGAGAGACCAAGTGACGGCAATGAAGTCTTGGGGGTGGCCTTGAGCACTGAGACAGTTCAGATATATCCTGGGTCTACCATTCAGTAGCCAGGGAGATTCCACAAGTTTCTACATCTGTAAAATGGGGACAAAACTGCCGGTCTCAAGCTGTGGTCCTCCAACCAGGAGCAATGGCATTGGCCAGGAGCCTGTTACAAATACAAGTTCTCAGGCAGACTCAGAGACTCTGGGCCAGGGTCCAGCACCCTGGGTTTCCACAAGCCCTCCAGGTGGTACTCATGCCTGCTCAAGTGTGAGAACCACCGGATCACAGTTAAATTCTCTTCAACTCTTCATCCTGGTCACAGGCTTGGTTAACTGCCTGGCTGGGATGTCACCATCTTTTGGATATAAGCCTTAGACCGCTCCCAGGCTCACGCTGCAAAATACCAGCAGACTCTGCACAAGTTTATCGGGCATAAACACATAAACCAAAAACATGATGAAACTTAACATTCTCAAAATTATTTTGGGGGTAAAACCCTTTGGAAAACTCTCAACAAGTGTGAAGGATCACCCCGTGGAAGGTGTCCTCTTGGCAGGTCTCAGACACTGTTTACACTCTGCTCTTAGAGAATTTGCCTCATTTACCTGAAGAAGTGCAAAGTTCAGGCAAGATCTAGACCTTTCCAGGATTTGCTAACTTCTCCTGCTTAATTTCTACGTAAGTTTCATTAATCCGGGAGCTGAATTATTAGGTCCTCTGAGCAAATGGCATTAATAGGAAGGTCACTCTTTCAGTACACAACACAAACCAAACACAAACCAAACACAAACAGCGCTCAGCCCTGCGGGGGGAGGGGGGCCCTCCAAACTGCGTCAACAGGCTCCAACAGGTTTTTGCAGCCTGATTACAGATTCCCCATTCCTACCAGTGCTCGCTTTGCTTTTCCAACAGTCTTATGAGAACCGAAAGAGGGATGAATGAGATTCAAAAGCATCCCTGCTCCACAACCTACATTTGAGGCCAAAGAAAAGCAGGTCTCCCTAACTGATGGACGGGGCAGGAGTTTAAGGGTGGATAGCTGTGAGTGTCGCCTGAGTCCATCCAGTCCTGTGCCAGTCCACGAGGAACCAACCATGCGGCTCCCCGTGGGGTTCCACCTCTGAGCCACCTTCTAGTAATCCGGGTGTTGTTCAGGTTCAGTCATGCTGATCCAGAAGGCAGGTCTTGGCAGCTGTGCCTGGGTGTGGAGGAAGATCTGACGATGGTGGGTGTAAGCAGCCTCGTGGACTGAAGACAGCACTTTCAGAAAAGTCTAGAAGTCAAACTACCGTGAGGTGTGCATCTCAGAGAGGCGTTTCCCGGCGCTCCTCAGGCTGCCTGTGGGAACCCTGGCTGCAGCCTGCTCTCGGTGCTCCCGAGACGCTCTCGCTGAAGTGCCCGGATGCTGCACCACCCCCTCCCCGCCCCCTGCAGGCCAGCTACACCCCATGTCACACCACGTCCTCGATAACGGCAGTGTGACTCGAGGAGGGTGCGCCTGAGTCCTCACGCGAAGTTTCCTCCTGCTGCATCTGCCTCTGCTCAGGGGCAAACAGATGAGCGCGGTGACTTTAAAGACCACATCCCACGTCAGGGTTTTTCCCACAAGCTCCCATTCCCCTGCAGCAGGGGGACGCGCACCCCAAAAGTGGAGAATCTCTCTCATCCTGCGGACTGCAGCCTGGCATGTGGGTGGGGCCAGCGTAAGCAGAAATCGAACTGTATGAAAAGTTAAGGGATCTCCATTGAAAGCAGGGGGTGCTAGAGGTTCAGGTCCTAGTTGCTCAGTGCAGTTGCCTTTGGACTCTACCTCCACTGCTCCTCGGCCCACAGCTGCTCCCCAGTCCAGACTCCGGGGTACCGTTCTGGCTGACCCCCAATTGCTGCTCTCCTGTCTCTGGGTTCTCCTGTAGTGGTAGAGAAGGAACTTCCTTCTCCATCCTGATGTCATGCAAAAACCCAGTACAAACACTTCCTCCTTGACGGACAGAGCTGGGTTGCCATGCCTGAGGGATAGGTTTCCCTGAGTGTCCCCCACCTCCCAGCCATCTTTCAGGTGGGAGAGAGGTAACCTTCCGGCTACCACATTCCTTTCCCCCTACTTCCCTACTGATATTGGAAGCCGCTGACTTCAGAACAGAGTCGAGGTACAACAGTCTCCAGTTATTGATGGTTTACTTAGAAAACAGAGGGCCCTTCACTGCTCCTTCCTCCTCTCCTGAGGTTCAGATACGGTGTAGGGGAGCTTGGCGGTTGGCCCATGTACATAAATACCAACCTCTGCAAAATCTTTATTCTAGACCTTGTTCCTAACCAGGTTCTTTAGATCAGTATACCCTAAACCCTCTTGTACTTTTTATTCCCTTTGCCTGCCCTTGTTTTGCTAAAATAATTTGGTAGAATGATCTCCATACCCTATTTGGCTCCCTGGATACCTGTGTATAATACCCACAAAGACACACAGTGCATAGTTCAGTATAAAATCATGGATTCCTTAAAAACAAACAAAAGACCTCAAAGTTTAGATGTGTTGACCTCTGTCTCACCCAAAGAGAACTCTCATTCACGCAAAGCTACAATTAGTCAGCCTGGGCTGTCCCTATATTAATCCAGGAAATGATAAGCAGAAAGTCACCGCTTTCCCACCTGACAGTCCTGTACGTATTTCAGGCAGCCGCCATGTTGTAGTGTACTCTTCCCCTTCTCTGGGCTAAACACCCTCCATTCCTTCCACCACCACCCCTCCCCAGATGGCCCAAGACCCCAATCCCAGGACAGACTCCTGTGTCTATGGCCTTAGGTAAGGAAGCCCCATCTGAAGTTGGCATTCCCAGCATGGCCCCATCAACCCAGAGCCATTCCCTTTGAGGGAAGCAATCACCACTGCCTCCACCCCCACCCTGCAGAGAATGCCTTTCCGCAGAAAAGGGCTAAAAAACCATAGACAAAGCAATCCCCCATTCTAACTGTCACTGACTTGAAACATGGTCACCCAGACCCTTTTCTTGCTTCAGCCCCGAAGGGAGTTCACTTTAGCTTTCTTTCTTAAAGACGGCAGAACCCAGTTATTCATATCCTTTTTCTTTTTGCAGAGGAGGAAGAGATGACTATCTCCACAATGAGGTAGTGCCAACTCACTGTTCGCTACTCCTCAGCCTCTTCCAAAAGAGGAACAGGAAATGCTTAGGCTGGGCTGTTTGAGATGGCCCGCCACATGCCGAAGAGGGAAATGGAAGCTGTTGGTGGTGGGTACAGAGAAGAGGCATGGTGGAAAGTCACCACCACTTAGGGGATGCCATAATGTATTCTTCAGGGGCCACGGGGAAACAGCTAAGAAGGAGAAGGGTACCAAGATCAGGTTGTGTCCCATGTGAGAGAGGAAAAAAAAAAATGAACATAAATGAATCCAAAGAGAAAGGTCACCTGCAAAAAATAGCCAGGCAACACAGCCCCTTGTCCATGACCGCAGAAGTTCAGGGTCACCTTGAATCTCAAATGGGATGAATGTGGTAGACACGGGCCTCTGCCTGCCAGAGGTGACACAAATAACCAAACGATGTGCTGCAAGGGACAGTGGCATGCTGCCTGATCAACGGGGGCCCAGGAAGAGAAAGAGCCTGGGAAGGAAGGTCCGAGATTGGCTGACAATCTTAGCTGAACCTGTAACATCACAAACCTCCATTTTCCCGCCTGTAAAATTACAACAGTCCTCTCGAATGAGCTGAGTTATATAACCACGAAGAAGAATTAAGTGCTGACGTTACATACCAATGCCTATTATGCAACCGAGTCTCTGGTGTAAGGGAAATACAAAATCTCTCCCCATGGAAGACCAACAAGCTCTCCATCAACCCGAAGTCCTGAAAGCAGCAGAAGAGAAAGGCTCTTTGGTGTGTGTGTGTGTGTGTGTGTGTGTGCGTGCACCCACACTCACACATGCCCAAGGGCAGGCGAGTGGGGATTCAGTATGATAAATACCTGTGCAAAGATTTCTGGGCTGCTTCTTCCCTTTTTAGTAGGGGTATGTGTTGAGGGGGGCGGTACGGACAGAATTTGCTGCTAATCACCTTCCTTAACAAATCAGAAAACAGTGATTTTCTGTTTGACAGTGAGTGGGCACGTTTCGATGTTTGCTAGCACCAGCTTGTTCAGCCCAAACAGGTTGGACAGGTTAAATATTTAAACAAAGACGGAAAAATGCAAGGTATAAAGCACGAGGCACAGGTTTAAGTTTGTGCTCTTACCGCTTGCAATCAGGCTTGCTTTCCTCCTCCCCTCTGCTACTTTGATATTATACAAGTAAGTGGGGACACACACTCACGATCTGTTCCCCATTGTCAGGGCATCAGCGGAGGGCAGGGTGGGCGGGGAGAAGGGGGTGTGTTGAGGTCCGGAGCAGAGGACAGCCCCCCACTCCTCATCCTACCCCCAGCAAGCACATACCTTACCTTCCGTGACCTAATTCCTAGCTCTCACAACTGCCAGCTCGTTCAAGTGTAGGCAAGCACGGATGCTCCAGAATTTGATGCCATTCACCACTTTTACCTGGTGCAACTGAGCTTTCAAAATATTTCAACGAGATATGTCAAGAACACCGTGGTGCCTGCCTTCAAGAGAAACTTCTTTTGTGTCTGCTCAAATCTCCAAAACAAATACCACCTCTGCCAAAACAGAAGAAAGCCTGAATTATAAACATTAGCATCTAGCCTGCCGAATGATAGTGAACTACTTAATTATGAAGCATATCATAAATCTGAGAAACAGTGATAGGATGAAAAAGGCTTTCACATCCCCACACATGGCAGAGTTTTACGAGTGAGCTCTCTTTGATATAACTGAACTTGACCTGGTCCTTCTGGAAAAAATGCCGAATAAAAAGGGAGCACCAGCCACAAGTACATTTTTCAAATATTCTTTCAAAAAAATTAAGCTATGCTCATTGTTAAGGGGTATTAGAAAAGAAAAAACAAACACAAAGTAGCAGGGAAAATGTTCTAAAGAATGTCAGTCAAACATGAAACAGGTTTCACAAGAGACTGTCAATTGAAAGGGGTCAACTCTCAGCTTTGCTATTTTCTTATGATTTTTATTTTAATGGAGGAATAAAATTCTGTGACAAATCACTCTGACCTGTTCTTTTTCTCAGAGTGGTAGTTTGCTATTTGCAGATTTCTAAAATGTAAAAGTAAGAATTCTGAAAAGAACCACAGACTCTCATCAAATGGTATAAACACAAATCCACGCAAAAAACAGAAAAATACCACAGAAAAAGCAATGCCCCCCAAAAGCAGTGTTCAAATAATAATGAGAATTTACACAATTAGGAGAAGAAAATTCAGGCGTATGGCACACAGCTGCTCTACAAAATACCGCTCTCAGACTGTCAGGTTCTTAGATCGCAGCTTATGGTACCCTCGTGGTTGAAGGTCAAGGTCTCTCTTCCTGGTTTTGTAAACACACATGCTCATGGGCATGCGGAAGGAACTGGGGGGTTAAGTTTCCGAAGGGAGAAGAGAGAGGCAAAGGAACCATAATTTGTCGAACACTTATGTGAGCCTGGGGCTTGGGTATACATTACAGCATTTATTCTCATCATAGCAGACTCTGAGAGTAGAACGTTGCCCCATTAAAGATGAAGACATGGAGGCTCTCTTTACCATTCCACAGAGCATCCTTTATCAGCACCAGCCAGAGAGGAAGGAAGAGCTCTCAGAGGACACATGGAGAGGCCGCCTTTATACAAACCACTACTGACGTTAAAATAAAAGCGTACAGGTTTCAATTCCAGACAATGAGATGTAAAGAAAGGCTATAAAAGTGTTTAAGTGTAATCAAATAATAAACTCACTTGGTGAAAGCTTAATAATGCTACCGGGGGAAACTGGGAACTTGGACATTCTGCTGCGATACGCAGATTTGTGAACGTTCACTCTTGAGGGGAAAATTCTGGGCCTCTTAATGATGTGGGCTCTTGAAAAGAATGAAAAGCATATGAAGAGGCATGATCAGGGAACCAAGTATTACACTTCCGTGATTTTTTTTTTCTAGTTAAAAAGAAAAAGGTTTTAATAAAGCTTTTGAGACTACACCCAAAGTATGTGTGACTATTTCTGTAAACACAGTACCACACAGATGCAAACTGCCTTGATATCCAAGTATGATTATCATGAAACCACCAGATATTCACCGAACAGCACCAAACGTAAGGGTCCTATGTCCAGCACAGTTCATACATTCTCATTATGCTGTGTACACACCATTAAAATCTCCACAAACCCCTCAACTGTCTCAGTGGAACTGACTATGTTAAGATCTCTGAGCACCCCCGAGAGACACTCTCTTCTGATTTGTCTTTCCTCAAGGGGAAGATACTTAGTTGTAGACAATTGAAACGTCATTATATAATAATTGTTTCCTTCTTTTTAATAGAAATAGGGTTAAAAAAAAAAAAAAAGTTCACACAGTCCTGGGTAGGATGACCCAGATTTTTATCCTAGAAATTATTTCTTCCCATGTCACACGATACCTTCCTTCCTTCAAAGGAATCTGTCAGGGGAGTCAGTGAGTACCTGGTGATTAAGACTTGTTTCAAGATGGGACTAGCTGAGCCTCCGAGTGCCCACCTCCACTCCGGAGAAGCAGCCAGTCCCAGAACTAGTCATAGGGTGTCCTCAGAAACTCGTTTTTACCATGAAAGAAGTTCACAGGGCCCTTCCTCTTGCTGGGCTCTGAGGGTAAAGAAGTGACTGTCCCCTTCCAAGACACTGCCCTACCTCTGTTCCTTCTGTCTTTAAATGCTGGCCACCTGTTTGGATACCCAAGTTCAGTTGTGCATGCCAAGGGCTGGCTCCACCTAAGTATCCGAGAGTAGTGAGCTAAATTCAGAGCCTCCACGGCCTCATTTGTCATGGGGCAGGGTCACATTTCTGTACTGCGAACGTTTTCTTCCAGCATAATAGGAACACATAAGCCTCTGTTCCTGAAGACTGTCCATTATCCAGCGGCATCCTCAGGGTCTATGTCTCCTGCACTTAGCAACAGAAAAAGTCGTTCCCGTTGCAGTAGGAAATAGAGCTTGTGCCCAAATAACTAAAGGACACTCCAGGCATTTCGCTTCCTCATCTTGCCCCTTCCACTGACATGGCCAAAATGCAGACACATGCCTGCTCTTCGGAGAATGAATGGAGAAGCTGGTTAGGAAAGCCCAGTCCTGCTGGGGTCTTTGGTATGTCTGTAACGTTAACACAAACTCCACAACTCTCCTTATGGCTTTGAAGTCTCCACTTTGTAAAATGAGCAAAGTGGAAACTAATTTCCTATTTTCTCAAGGCAATTACATTCTGGCAAAGGAAAAACACCCATTTTGGAGGTAGGATTTCTTCCCAAAGGAGATCTACTTCTATCTTCTCTTTCAAATATCATCACTTCTGCATAGCTCTGAAGTCCAGCACTTTCTGGAAAGTTTTGCAAATCGCAAAGCTCAATGCCCTTTTTCCTACATCGAGCTCTCCCGGCGGGTGTGCTCTGGCTCAGTTTCCCAAGTTTGTTTTGGAAGACAAGTACTGCTCAATCCAAATTTTCAACGTGGGAGCAACTGATAAAGAGTTGGGGGAAGTTAAAAGTTGGAGCCGCGGTGATCTTTCCGTGATGCGTGTTTTGCACTTGATGCAGCCTATTATTCTGCTTGGAAACTAAGCTGTGGTCAGACGGTTTGGGACGAAGGATTTCGAAACCTCAAAAACACGAAAGTCCGCAGACAGGGAAGCGGCAGCTTGAACAAGTGTACCCGATCTGGTAACAGATTGACACGGTCTCTTGCTTATGCGCTGAGGCTCCCCTCCTAAGACTAAGGAAACGCTACCAAAAGATTGACTTGTCTTATAAACAAAGGTAACTACTGCATCATCCTAAAATGACTAGCGGCCAAAGGAAACAGAATGAGTTGCTTCATAAAGTGGGTGGCGACAGAGTGCCTCATTGTCGGTTAAGAACAACCTGAAATTGAAAAGGAGTAGTTCCTGGGGTCTGGGTTGCGAGATGTACACGGAGGACCTCTGAGTGCAGCAGCAACCAGAGTCTGGGATGGAGCCCAGATCTGCCCTCTACAGCAGCCTGCTCAACACTAACCACTGGGAAGGCGAGGCTTATCTGGAAGAACGTGTCCATGCGGAGACAGGCATCACCTGTGCACATGCAGATGCCCTTTGGAGCAGGAGGCGGAGGGAAGGTGAAATCTGTTCCTAAATGATACTGTGTGCCAGAATCGAGCCTTGGGGAAATGGATCTAGAAAGCCACACCACAAGGAATCATGTCATAGCAGGGGTCCTACTGAATCTGCACGCCTCAGGGGAGTAGCTGAAAATCAGACCCTGAAACTGACACAGAAAAGGAGGGCCTGGTTGTCAACAAGACAGAATGGGACACATGGGGGTGGTGCGAGCGCCCAGCACTCAGGGGGAAATGAATGCAGGCCAGGGGGTCTTGGATCACTCAGCGGGGCGTGGGCCCCAGAGCCCCCACAGATGAGCTCCTGGCTTTCCCTGATCCCAGCCAGTGCCACAGACGTGGGAAGCAGCAGCAAAAGAAGGAAAATGAGAAAGGAGGAAAAAGAGAAACAGAACTTCCGTCTTCAGCATCAAACTCATAGTCGACTGACTTCCTTCCATACTCTGAAAATCGAGTGAGGATACAGCTCCTCAAAACGTGGGTTTTCGCTGTTCTTTTTAATTCCTGCACACACGCGTCCCAGGACAGCTCTGGTCTCTGATTAATGAAACACAGGTATGTGCTCAGGGGAGATCACAGCTCACTATTTGAGTCTCACGTTCTGGAACAGATCCCTGGGACAAAGAAGTCTAACTCCACTCTCTCTAACACATTTTTTATGTTTTCACATTTTTATAATTTTTTTTCCCCAAAAGTACGGTTTCACCAGCAAATGAAAGTGGTAATGACTGTGATTGATTACCACAAACTGAAATGTTCTTTTAACCTATTATTTGCAATTTTCTGCAGAAAAGGCAAAATAAATGTGGTATGATGAACTCAAATATTCTAAATGTTAAATTACAGATTCAGTGTGTAGCAAAAAGAAAACAAAAATAAAAGCAACCTCTTGATTTATTTTCTGGTATTATAGGAATGCTTACTTGGCATACTGTCTGTCCTTCAGTGGCAGTAGGAGAGCAACACTGGTGACCACTGATAAACATCCTAAGTGCTCTGCATGTATTAATTTGTGAATCCCCACAGTGTAGCCATAACACTGGTACAGGTATCACGGCTTTCTATGGATGAAGTAATCGAGACACAGAGAGGCCAAACAACTTCTCTAGGGTCACACAGCTAGGAGTGGCACATGCTTCACAGAGTATCACAAGTGTGCTTTCAGCTCCAATAATACAAACTGAGAAACATCCCCCACCCACGACATTTCCATGCTGCACTGTTATCCTTCGAAATGCTTTCACAAACATTGCTGCATTTGAGCATAAGTTCTCAACGAGGTCTTCCTATGCCATTCTGTTAAAGTGTATACAAATTAAGAGATTCCTGTGGCGTCCTGCAGAATTAGGCCTAGAACTTGGCCCACAACAATTAGTCCTCCGCTCCCAATCAAGATGACTCATGATAAATAAAATCAGTCCAAAATCCAAAATTAGCACAAACATCCCTAAGGCCTGCTTGAAAAAAAAAATATTTATAAACAATAGTTTACAAACAAGTCCAATATATACTGTTTACAAATAAGAACTGTATCTTAGGATAATATCAAGGGCTGAGCTATAAAAAATTGAGGATCATTTCTACCCATGTATACCAAACAAAAAACCGTCATAAAATCCAATAAAAGGCTATCCCATGCTCACTAAATAAAGTGACTGAAATAACTTGGCTGAAATAGTTTAACGTTAAAAATACAGTTGACCTTTGAACGATGGGGGTGTGAACTATATAGGTCTGCTTATCTATAGATTTTTTTGGTACAGTGAAGTACTGTAAATGTATTTTCCTTATGATTTTTTAAAGTGTATTTTTATTTATTTTATTTTAGAGAGAGAGAGAGAGAGTGTGTGTGAGCAGAGGAGAGGGGCAAAGAGGGAGAGATCTTAAGCAGGCTCCATGCTCAGTGCACAGCCCAAAGTGGGGCTCGATCCCACCACCCTGGGATCATGACCTGAGCTGAAATCAAGAGTCAGATGAACAACTGAGTGAGCTGCCCAGGTGATGCCCCTCCTTATGATTTTCTTAATCATGTTTTCTTTTCTGTAGCTTACTTTGTTGTAAAAATATAGTATATAATACATACAACATACAAAATACATGTTAATCAACATATATGTTTATGTGCTCAGTGAGGCTTCCAGTCAACAGCAGGTTATTAGTAGTTAAGTTTTGGGAGAGTCAGAAGAGTTGTGTGATTTTCGACTGACTGGCGGTTGGCACCCCCAACCCCTGCATTGTTCAAGGGTCAACTGTAATGCTCTACGAGAGCATGGAGCTGCTTTGGGGGTGGGTGAAAGAGTGCTTTTTCTATATCAATTCTTTCTCATAGTCATTACAAGCATGGCCACTAAGCCCACAGCAGACATTCAAGTCTCAACCTTGGCTGTTACTCTGATCCCAAGCAAGTTTCCTCATGCAAAATGGGATAGCAATTCCACAAACCTTACAGGTAGAGTGCATAAAAAAAATTGGCAATCGACAAGGAAAGAGAAAATGTGAACAACATATAAACCAGCTAGACCTCCCGGCACCTCCAGAGGACACACCAAGCAACAGCAGAACGAACACTCTTCTCAAAGAGACACGGGCCATCCTCCAGGACAGACCATATGCTAGGCCATAAAATGAGCCTCCAGAAATTTCAAAGGATTGAAATCATACAAAGTATGTTCTCCAACTACAATGGTATGAAATTAGAAATTAATAGCAGAAAGAAATTTGGGGATTCGCAAATATGCGGACGCTGAACATTCTGAAATAACCAACGGGCCAAAGAAGAAATCACAAGGGAAATTAGAAAATACTTTGAGATGAATGAACAAGGAAACGCAAGATATAACTAAAGAATGCCTAAAAAGAGATTTATAGCTGTACATGCCTGTGGTACAAAAGATGTTCTCAAATCAATATCCTCACCTTCTACTTTTAAACGCTGGAAAAAGAGCTAGCTACCCTAAAGCACATAGAAAGAGGGAAATAATGTAGAGTGGGAAATTAATGAAACAGCAGAAAAGCAACAGACAATAAAACTACAAAATCAAAAATTGTTTCTTTGAACATCTCAATAAAACTGACAAATGTTTAGCTAGACTGACTAAGGAAAAAAAATAAAGAAGATGCAAGTGATTGGTATCAGGAATGAAAAGAGGGGGCATTACGACTCAGGACAGAAAGGCCTATAAAGGGAAAGTGAACAACTGTAGGCCAACCAATAAGATAATTTAGATTAAATGGCCAAATTCCTGGAACGGACACAAACGACGGAAATAGACTCAAGAAGAAACAGAAATGTGAAACAGACCGATCATAAGTAAAGAGGCTGAATTAGTAATTTAAAAACTTCTCAGAAAGAAAAACCCAGGTGGCTTCACTGGTGAGTCCTACCAAACTCTTAAGAAGAATTAACACCAACAAACTCTTCAAAAAAACAGAGGCAGACAGAATACTTCCCAACTCACTCTGCGAGACTAGCAGTAGTGCCCAGACAAGGACTCATAAGGAATCGACAGACCAATATCTCTTATGAATATAGGCAAACGTCCTGTAATAAAATACTAGCAAACCCTGTCCATCAACATGTGAAAATGACCGTACCAAGTGGGATTCATCCCAGGAAGGAGGCTGGTTTAACATACAAAACAGAACACAAGAAAGGTAAAAAATAATCAGACCATCTCAATAAATGCAAAAAAAAAAAAAAAAAAGGCGTTTGACAAAATCCAACCCCCTTTCGCGATGAAAGTGCTAAGTGGACTGGGACTGAAAAGAACTTCCTCAAACTGATAAAGGGCATTTATGAAAAACCCATAATGAACACCATACTTAATGGAGAAAGACTGAATGCATTCTCCCTAAGAACAGAAATAACACCAGGGTGTCCGTTCTCTTCACTTCTATTTAACACTGCACTGGAGGGGCCAGCCAGGGCTAGCAGGCGAGAAAAATAAGGCATCCAGATTAGTTTCGAAGGAAGAAGCACACTGTCTCTATTTGTAGGTGACATGATGTCATATACAGAAAATCCTAAGGAATTCACCAAATAACCATTAGAATGAATAAACAAGATCAGCAAAGTTGCAGGAAACAAGAGCAGTACAAAATGTGAGTATTTCTATACACCAGCAATGAACAATCAAAAACACAATTCTAGGGGTACCTGGGTGGCTCAGTCGGTTAAGTGTCCAACTTCAGCTCAGGTCATGATCTCTCAGTTCGCAGTTCGAGGCCCACATCAGGCTTTGTGTTGACAGCTCAGAGCCTGGAGCCTGCTTTGTATTCTGCGTCCCCCTCTCTCTCTGCCCCTCCCCTCCCTCTCTCTCAAAAATAAAGATTAAAACAAAAACAAAAACAAAACAATTCTAGGGGCGCCTGGGCGGCTCAGTCGGTTAAGCGTCCAACTTCAGCTCAGATCATGATCTCACGGTTCGTGAGTTCAAGCCCTGCGTTGGGCTCCTGGAGCCTGCTTCGGATTCTGTGTCTCCCCCTCTCTCTCTGCCCCTCCCCCGCTCGCTCACGCGTGTGTGCTCTCTCAAAAATAAATGTTAAAAAACAAAGCAAAACAATTCTACTTCCAATACCGTAAAAAAAAGGACACTTAGAAATTAATTAACAAAATAAATACAAAACTTGCACTTTGAAAACTATTTAAAACACAGTTGACAGAAATCTATTAACATGTAATAGACATAAATAGAAAATATCTCAAAGTTTTAACACTGGTAAGAGGACAATACCTCCAAATTGATCTACGTACTTTATAACCCTTATGCCAGCTGCCTTTTGTGTGGAAATTGACAAGCTGTTCTTAAAATTCATACAGAAATCCAAGCAACCCATAGTAGCCAAAACAATCGTAAAAAAGACCTAATTTGGAGGATTCACATCTCCCAGAAAGTTGCAGTAATCAATACAGTGTTAGGCCTTGGGGTAGACATGAAGACATATAGATCAATGAAACAGAACTGAGTAGAGAAAAAAATCCTTCCACTGATGGTCAACTGAATTTTGACAAGAGTGGCCAGACCACTGAATGGGGGAAAGAAAAGCCTTTTCAACAAAGTGCCAAAGACTAAAGTTGGACCCCTTCTTTACACTATACTCAAATATTAACTCAAAACAGATCACAGACTTAATGTAAGAACTACAATTATAAAACTCATGGGATTCCACTTCACACCTAAGAGGATGGCTTTCGTGAAAAAGACAGGCGGTAACAGGTGTTGGCAAGGATGTGGAAAAGCTGCAACCCTCACACTCTGCTGGTGGGAATGTAAGACGATGCAGACACTTTGGAAAACAGTTTGGCAGGTCTTCAAAATGTTAAACATAGAGTTACCACATGACCCAGCCACTTCACTCTGAAGTATCTGCCCAAGAGAAATGAAAACCTATGTTCACACAAAAAGACTGGATGAGAATGTTCACAGGAGCATCATACATAATAGCCAAAGAATGGAAATGATTCAGATGTCCACCAATCGATGAAGAGATAAATAAAATAAAATATGGTAGATCCATACAATGGACTATTATTCAACAACAAAAAAGGATGAAGCACGGATATGTGCTATAACATAGATAAATCTTAAAAACATAATGGTAAGCAAAGAAGCAAGTCACAAAAGGCCACATGTTAGAGTACACAAATCCAGAGACAAAAAGTAGATTAGTGTCTTCCTAGGGCTGGAGGGTGGGGAGTAATGAGAAGAGACTACTGATGGGTATGGGGTTTCTTTTACGGGATGATGAAAATGGCCGAATATTGATTGTAGTGATAGCTGCAGAACTCTGTGTATATACTGAAACACACTAAATTGTACGCTTTAAATGGGTGAAATATATGGCATATGAATTATATCTCCTAAAGATGAAAAAAAAAAAAAAAAAGCAAAGTGTCGAGCCCAGTGCCTGATGCACACAGTAACTGTAGCTTTAACTATGGTTATTTATAAGATGCACTGTCTGATACATCACTGTAGAAGGCAGTAACTATTTACAGATGTGCTTGACATGTGCCGTATTCAATCACAGATGCTGTCCCCAAATGGAAATTTTCCCAGTCAGAAGTGACTGGGCCCAAGACCAGAGAGGTCTCGTGGAGAATCATCAACAGTGAGCGCTCAGGGCCAGCGCAGCCTCAAGGACAGTAATTGTCACTAATGCGCCCCACTGCCCTCTCCATGGGAGGTTCCACTGGGCATGGGTCTCAGGAAGAGGAAGCAGGGAAACCGCCCAAGAAGGAAATAGGCAATACCCAGGAACAGATTTTGAGAGGGCAAATATGTAAGGGACAAAGGACTTCTTTTTTGGGGGGGTGGGGTGGGGGGGGTGGGGAGAGGATAGAAGGACCAGGCAAAACAAAATGGCAAAAGAAGGTAAACTGATCCTGATGGGCTGAACACGGTGGTAAAAAAGCAAAAAGCCAAAATGTAAAAAAGAATACTAAAAAATGGTGATGATATTTATTCACCTCCTTCTTCCTGCCCAAAAACACTCCCAGAAGGAGATGAGGGGCAAAGAGGACTGAAATTTACATGGAAAGAAAAAAAGTAAAATACTTTGTAAAAATCCTTTAAAATATTGATACCTTTTGTAAAGTCACACTATACACCTTCCTTCCAGTCCAGACTGAGAAATCCACAGGCTTTGGATTCCTGCAGCATTACTTAGAAATGCAAACAGTAATGACAGATAACATTTATGGAGTGCTTGCCATGTGCCTTGACTGTGTGCAAAATTCATGATCTCCTCACCCTCACCCCACTCCAGTGAGATGGTGGATACTATTAAAAGGCTCATTTCAGTGAGGAGGAAAACGAGGTACAAAGGTTAAGAAACTTGCTCAAGAATGGAAAACTTACAAGTGGCAGAGTGAAGATTTGACACCGAGTGCCTAATTCCAAAAGCCAGAGATCTATCACTATTACCAGTATGTCCCAAGTACACCATCAGTGGTTCATAATACGGTTTTAGGTAGAATAAACTGGCCTATTTCCTTTTAGTATTGGTATATAATTAAGTATCAATTTCACAGTAACGCTGTAAAGTGTTCTTTGGAAAAAAACGTGTTAAAAAAAATAATGGCGGGGAGGGGAGGGGTGGTTAGTCAATTTTTAAAAAGCAGAGCAGCGTGATGCCTGGAAAGGAAATATAGAAAAGTAAGATAGTCTGGTTTTTCTGAGAAGGTGATATTTTTTTGAGTCCCTTTAAAAACTTTCCCTAGAGTCTTGATGTTCCTAAAATGTTTGTGTAAAACAGGAGCATTTAAGGGGCGCCTGGGTGGCCGGCTCATCAGTGAAGTGTCGGAGTCTTGATTTCATCTCAGGTCATGGTCTCACAGTTTGGGAGTTTGAGCCCAGCATCAGGCTCTGTGCTGACAGGGTGGAGCCTGCTTGAGATTCTCTCTCTCTCTCCCCCTCTCCCCTGCTCACACTCTCTCTCAAAATAAATGAACATTTTTTTAAAAAAATGAGCATTAAAAAAAGGTCTTTTTGTTCTAACCCCTCAAACCATATGTAATCATTCTATAAAGTTTATTTTCTATTGGTTTTGTCCCACACAATTTTAATATGCCCACCATGGGGCTCTCTCCCACTTCTGAGTGAGCTGCTTTTCTCCCTCAAGAAATAAATTCCTGACATTTATCAGATCTTCTTTTTCTTCATTTTATCCCATCTTATCCTGAAGTTCTAAGACCAGGCCATCTCACTATTTATTCAAAAGCCCCAGAAATTTTTCGCAAGGAAAAGAGCTGCAGGGAATCTGGGAGGCATATGCAAATAGATTTTTAAGAGGCAAGGGTTACCGTGCTATTCCTTGAGGGCTCCTCAGTATCTGATAAGCTGCCCACCTCTGGCACCCAAACAAAGAAACTCCAATTGGCAGAGGGGGAAGGACTCTGTGTTTCATCCTGAGGATCCCCAAAGGCCAAAGACCTCGCCCAGGTACTTCTGTTTCCCATGGCCAGACACGTCCCATACCCTGGAGAGAATGAGCACATCTCTCCCACTTCTCCATGCAGTGCACAGATCCTAAGAGCTTGGAGGCAAGTCCCCTGGTGGCTCAAAGGCCACTTGACTTTCTGTCAACCTCCAGAGGCAAAGGCCGCCCTCACCCACCTGTGCATGTTCCCATTGGTGGTAAAAGACTGGCCACACACAGTGCACTTGTAAGGCCTCTCGCCAGAGTGCACCAGCATGTGGCGGTCCAGGGAGCTGGCCGAACTCAGTGACTTCCCGCAGATGCTGCACGAATGGTCTGCCCCTCCAGTGTCCGTGTTGTGCTGGGGAAAGCAATCATCACATTGGTCACTTGAGAAGGTGGGTCAAAGCTTGGCAATTATGAAATGCAAATTAAGAGCTTTATATAAAAAAAGAAAAAAAAAACAGCAAAGCTTCTCTGATATTTTTTTTTTTTGTTTCATTTTAAATATCTTCCCAAATGTCAACATCTACCAGGAACACAGGCAAATAACTATTCTGTGTGATCTTCTTCCACTTTCGTGTTCCAGTTTTGGAAAACACTTCTGCAAGGCCCAGAGAGGGGTGGGGTCTCTGCAGGCCTTTCTTGGGGACACACATAGATGGACTGACCACATACATTAACATGAGCAGAAGGACTCTCAACTATGAAGCTAACGTGAAATACGGTCTTTGCATTAAGGCAACATCCATTCTTCAAGTTTGCTGACTCAGTCTTGCTGTCAGGGAAAGAGAACTGAAAACTGCACAGTTTAGAGTTCTAGCCTCTGAAATACATTAAGAAGGAACATTTCTCTCCAAACCCAAGTTACTTAATGGTATTATTCCTCAGTGCCATGTTATGATTTTAATATTGTCAATCCTTCTCACTCATATGCAGAATTTAAGAAAAAAAAAAAAAAAACGAGCAAGGGAAAAAGAGAGAGAGAGAGAGAGATAGACAAACCAAGAAACAGACTTTTAACTTTAGAGAACTGATGGGTTACCAGAGAGGAGGTGGGTGACAGATGGGGGAAAGAGATGATGGGGCTTACCGAGTGCCTGTGTCATGATGAAAAAATAAATAAAATGAAAAAAAAAATTATCCATTCCCACTCCAAAAATATATATATATTTCCAAACAAACAAAAAAATATACATACATATATATATATACATATATATATATATATGTATATATATATACACACACACACACATGTATGTATATATGATTAATCCTTCTTTGTTCTCGATTCATCCATAGTTTGTCATCAATTTGCCACACCAGGCAAGGGAGAAGGATAAAGGTCATAATATAGAAGCCAAAAGAAATGCCAAATGAATAAATTTCCTGCCGCATGATGTAAGTTTATAGCAGTATGAAGACTTGGGATCTATCTCTACAATCTCACTGTGCTGTGAGGAGGTTTGGTTCAAACTGATGAGTCATATGATGAAAAGTCTTCTGTTCGATGTGGTCATTTTAGCTAGATGTTTGCTAACTTCTGAAAAGGTATTCTGTGTTGACCAGGGATTCTGTCACGGTAACACGGACCTGCAAAAACTTATTTCATAACCACCCCTTGAGATTATTAAAATATTAAATCTGAATTAAGCTCAGCCACAATGCATCTGCTAAGATCAAACTGCCCTCTCTTAATGAAGAAAGATTTCTAATACAAGTATGAAATCGGCAGCAAACCTGACGGATGTGCATAGTTAGCTGATGCTGTGTAGTGCAAATCTTTTCACACAGGGGACAGTTATAGGAAGACTTCTCCTCTTTCGTTTCCTGCAAAGACATAATACAAGGGAAAATCAAGTTCAACTCACACAGTAAGCCAATGCCTCTTGTTCCTGTCGTAAGCATCTGTCTCTCAAAGAGCCATAACAATAAATCACGGAGAGCATGGTCTCCAGAGCCTGTCCAGGTATGAGCTTGGGTAAGTCACAGTCCTGTCTGCCCTCAGTTTCCTCATGTGTAAAATGGGAAAAAATAACGGCATCTCCCAGACCGTGCTGTGATGAGGATTAAATCAATGAGCACATGTTAAGCACTGGAATAGTGCCTGGTACAGGCTAAGTGCTCCATAAATATCAGTGTTCTTATTAAACACCATTTAATTAATCATCAGTGCCAACAAAAAAAACAAGGATCAAGTCACAGCAGAGGTAGAAACGGAATAGCTCTCTCCCCAAGCCCCACCTACGTGGCTCCAGTCACTACTCCTGAGCACACAGGAGAGGCAGTGAAGTTCTCCTCCCAACATGACAAGGCTTCCGTGCCCAGCTGTGTGCCCCACAGGCATCGACATGCCCCTCTTACTTGCTGCTTGCACCTGCTTGACACCGCTCATCGATAATCAGTAAGAATGCTGTCCTTTTCCAAACTGTGATGGGGGGGCACACCCGGGCTGACGCCTTCCACAGAGGGTGACAAAAGAACCAGATCACTACTTGGCAAGGTGGATCATTTTATGTTCCCTCTACACACCCAGGACAGGCTGCCTTCAAGCAATAGATTTTTACCTTTCTAAGGAAAAGAACGAGCTCCCTCACTAGCCATGTGGTATGGTTCCTTTCTCCAAATAATTCACGGGGAGCTGCCCTGGACGTGCCCCCTCACCCACACGGTCCCCGGTCTCTGCCCTCATCTCCCAAAACCAACAGGATCAAGGCATGGATATCTCGCCCAGGAATCTGAAATGAGGATGCTTAGAGACTGAGATCAGTGGGTTTCCCACTGATCAGCAGAATCACCTGGGCAGATTTCTGAACGACATAGTTCTAGACTAGACTCCTGGCATGCTGATTCAGAATGGGGGGGGGGTGTACCCCAGAAATCTGCTCGTTTCTCAAGTTCCCCAGTCGTTGTTCATATGCACCCAGGTTTGGGGGTGACTAAGTTACTACCACAAGTGATCAGGAACACCTGAATTCAAAGTTCATGTAGTCCTGGGGCTGAGCTGAGCACTGGGGCGAGCCCAAGCCATGACAATGCAGCTGGGGAGGACGTGGGTGCTCACGGAAGTGGGAGACCAGGTAGCCTGAGATAGGGGACGGCACCATCTGCCAGGCTGGACCCTCAGACTTCTTTCAACAGACCTGTTTTTACTTGTACTCATCTGAATGAGTTTCTGTTCTTTGCAAATAATGCCCATCCTTGAACACTTACTATGCGCTAAATGCTACATATAGAAATGTCACAACCACGGCTACAGATCCCATTTTCTGGATGAGGAAACTGAGGTGCAGAGAGGTAAGTAACCTGTCTCAAATGAGGAAACCATGAAGTAGGAGACCCAGGATTAAAACTCAGGCTGGCTGCTCTCCCAGCCCATGCCCAGTTTAGGGCATGACTATGCTACACAAGTCTCATCAAAAAAAAGGATTAACCCCAAGGCACAGAAAGGAAACACCCTTGTGGTTGGCTCATGAGAGACGATGAAAATAAAAATCACTCTGAAGACTCTAAAAACAAATGGCACCATAAACCAGATGGGGTGGAGCGAATGCATGAGGATGTCCAGGATGTATATGCCCACGGTACTTCTGTGTCCTCTTCAAAGACTAACAGGCCTCATTTTTAAGCAATACAAATGCTTTTCTCATCTGTGGCACTGGGTCTGAGAAAAGGTACACTACATATTTTTCACCCTCAAATTTTTTTTAAAAAGCAGGGGAAGGGCAGAAAGAGAGGGAGACAGAGGATCCAAAACAGGCTCTGTGCTGGCAGCAGTCAGATGTGGGGCTCGAACTCATGAACTGTGAGATCATGCCCTGAGCCGGGATCAAGAGTCGGACGCTCAACTGACTGAGCCACCCAGGCGCCCCTCACTCTCAAATTAAAAAAAAAAAAAACACAAAAAACCAGATAGGAAGCCTAAGGAAGCTGATAACCCAGAGACAGTTACAAAAAAACCTGCCAGCCTCACCACCATCCTCCCAGGGGCATGATGTGTATGGAGCAGGGAGAGGTGTCACTCCTTCTCGGCCCATCCGACTCCAGCCACAATGGAGCTGGCCAAGAACCACCAAAGAGAAACATCAAAAACGAAAGCATTCACAACAAAATGAAAGCAATCGCTATAATAATGAGGGCTGTCTCATAGCTGGACCCAAACTTAGTCCCTGGGGTATTTTTGTTACAGAACAATATATATTAATAAAATTTTTTTTAAAGAAAGATTCATCAATAAGATGTCAATAAATGGGGTGCCCGGTGGCTCGGTCAGTTGAACGTCTGACTCTTGATTTTGGCTCAGGTCATGATCCCAGGGTTGTGGGATTGAGCCCTGTGTCGGGCTCTGCACTGAGTGTAGAGCCTGCTTAGAATTCGCTCTCTCTCTCTCTCTCTCTCTCTCTCTCTCTCTCTTTTTCTCCCTCCCTCCTTGTGCCCCTCTCCCCACTCAGGTGCTCTTTCCCTCTCTAAAAAAAGAAAAAGTCAGTAAATGTCAAAAAGCCAGGCGTCTGTGTGGGTAGCCTCCTGAGGCAGCACGTTTCTTGAAAAAACCATCCTGCGCACACCTGGAGGTAGATACTGGACACACTGAGTAGGTCCTTGGAGCCTCCGGCACCAAACCTTCTGTGAGGCTGGCAGCTGCACTCCGCAGACCCTCACACAGGTCTACAGAATCCACAGTGGTCGGGGAGAAGGAAACCTCTGGACTCAGATTTAATTTTCACAAACAAACCCAACAGCAAAGAGAACAGCCCTGCTGTGAATCCAGTTACTGTGGCTGTGCTGGTGGAAGAAGCAGACTTCCTGAGCTGACAGATAAAATTAGCAGCTAATGTGATAACTAACCATTCCATAATGAAACAATCTGGCACCTGTGTCGGCGTCCGGCTGTGGCTAATCTGTCCTGGAACTCGGTGCTAGTGCTGATGGGCCTTCTCCCCAGGCTCCCGCTCTCGGCCTTCCCTACCCGCTCACAGGTAAGGGTGATGCCCACTCTCTCCCCAACTGCGCTCTGCTGTTTTTAATGTGCTGTCTTTCCACGTTACCTCTGGGCCAGAGGTTACCTCCCCTGCGAACACTGAGCCTATGCCCTGAGGAACCCTGGAGGACACAGAAGGTAGATGGAAATGGCTCAGGTACACCCGTCCCATTTGCTTGCCCACACCTGCAGAGTCACCTCCATTTACCATGCAGGGATGGAGGTGCTGTGGGTCACACTCTAGGGTTCTACCTCCTGTCTCTGAACCACTGGGCAGGGACCAGAGCCTGGACTACGGTCAACTCTACCTGTGTCGGGGAAATGCCGGGCTCGTCCCTACCCATGCCACTTTCTACCGACAGAACATAGAAGGATGAGGAGACGGTGACCGTACGTATCTCGTTCATCCCGAAATGCCTGCCACCTGGTGCAGTACCTGGCTGGAAGTATATATTGTGAAATGGGTGGATGGATGGAGAGATGGACGGATAGATGGATGGATGGACAGTCACGTGAGAGTGGAAATAAACCTTTTCTTCCCAGAGCTAGCGCTCCGTCTCGACTCAGGCCACAGTCATACAGGCTGAGTATTTTCTCAGGTACCCATGGGAAGAGAGGCAGGCAGAGACAAGGGAAAAAAGAGAGAAAAAGGTATCAATGCTCCAACCCTCCAAACATCACTGAACCCTGCTAAGTCTTCAGCTGTGAGGAAGATGGGAATGAACGGACCCTTCTCCTATGCTGCTGGAGTGGGTTTTAGGCTGGAACGACTTTTCCTGGAGGACAAGTGGTAGCCAAAGCCTTAATTAACATACTTCTAAGAATTTATAGAAAACCATCATGGATAGTCCTCAGACAATTCTGTATAAGGACAGTCACTTGAGGATTATTAATAAAAAAGGAAATGAATTCACAAAAGCCCAACAGGTTTACTTTCCAGTCCATCCCTGGCATTGAGAGGAACTGAGAAGACTGCCTTTCCCCCCTGAGGATTTGGTGTAAACCCATTAAGTAAGTTAAAACAAAAATTAAATGTGGAGTCATCAGTTCAGATTACACGGATTCAGAGAAGAAATGAGCACCACACAACCCCTGCCTCGCTCCCTGAGTTTCCTTGAACACACTGCTACCAGAAGAGTGACAACTTTTTCTCAAGTGCCCCATTTGTACGTTAATTAGAAGATCTGTTTTATTTCCCAGTGGAGGAGCCTTAGACCTTTGTAACATCATTAATCAACCCTTCCAATCCTGGCCCGCCCCCTTATTCTTCCCCACTCTTCCTGATTTGATGCCCACTAAAAACTCAAGAGGACTAAATCACCCCATGAGTGGCATTCTCTGAAGCCAAATTCTGTGCTTTGTCAAAGGTGGAAAGCTGAATGGGAGATCCAGCAAAACCAACACTTATTTGCTACCTGATCTGAAGACACTTAAAAAAAGAAATCAAGGTGGTGGCTTTAAAATCCCAATTAACCAGCTGTGTGAGTGAGGAAATGAACTACATCACAGTAGAGGAATAAGTCCAATTCTTTGCCTTGGCCATCACGTGAAGACAGCTTGCATTCAAATCAAATTAAAGGGCAGAGAATAAGGATTCCACCAATACTGACACCACCGCAGAGAAAATTTCTTCCATGAAAGAAATTGACATAAGCCCGGAAAAGTTCACTCTTGAAGCCTCTCGGCATGTCCCTTTAGTTCTGAGCTTGTCCGAGGTTTTGGCTTAGGAAGCTGGGGCTTAAGGGAACAAACTTCACCCAACGTTCTCATAGACTGAAGCCACCAGATGTCACCAGCTAGCGCACAGGAGCTTACCTGGTTCCTTCTGCCAATCCGATTTGGTCCTGGAGGCTTCGTGGGGGACTTGGTGCTCTGGGGGCTCCCGCCATTCTCGGCGACCTTCCCTACACTCATTACTGCTGACATCATGGTGTTGACGGAAGACAAGTCTGAACCTTCCAAGCCAATGGGCGAACTTGACGTCATTGGGTCAAGGGTTTAAGCTTCTAAGAAGCTTCTGCCATAGAACTGAAAATCGGAAATCGCTGCTGTGATCAATTGGTTTAGCCCCTGTCAGAGCCCGGTGGCACTGGCCATGGCTACCATAACCGTAAGTCAGGCCAAAACACCGAAGGCCCTCCCGCTTCTTCAGTTCAAGCTGACACTCGTGCCCATAATGACTTGAAGCTTTCATCTAAATGAAGCACTGTCATAACAAAGACTAACTGATAACCTCGCTTCCTTTCTGTGCATCTGTACTGACACAACCCCCCAAACTAGCAGAGGCAGGTCTCCTGGCCTTTCCTAATCTTTCATTAGACAGAGCAGGGAAAGGCTCTGGAGTCTTTCTGTCAGCCCAGGGAGCTGACATTTGCCCGGCACCCTCCTAAAAACCAAGCTCATTTACTACTACAGGAATGTTCTAGACTTAACAACTTATGATGAGAACCTTCAGGTCTCACGTAACTCCACTGCTGTAATTCGGTGCTCTTAATGGGGAGCCCAAATTGTACACGACAACTGAGAAGGCAATCCTCTCAGAATTATAACCAAACTTCAAATCAACATAAAAAGGACGTTTCTTAAAATATATGAGTAGGTAATGTACCTATACCCCAGAAGATGGATGGAAGGAAAACCCAGCCCCCACTGCCAATTACCTCCATTTTCTGCCCCAACTGATACACTATGAGGTTTTCTCTCGCTATAGCTATCATCCACGTGGAGTAGGAAATGAGTCTGTGTTCACTTCTTTTTTTTCTTCTCTTGTATCACTTGTTGACACTGGAAGGGAAGCAAAGGCAAAAAAAAAAAAAAAAAAAAAAAATCAGTGAATGCCTTTTCACTTAGGGAAGAAAAAACTGATGCCATTTACTTGTAATCTCAGGCCACTATATTCATGAGAATACAGGGAGAACAAAAGGGAGGCGATTTTAAAAGTCATGTCTTTCTTCCAAAACCACATTCTGTGGTTGTTTTTCAACCTTAACTGATGTTCCCTACAGTGCTGTCACCGTCACTCCCAACAGCCAAAACGATTTTGTGGTATTTTACTTTCTGGAGCTCTTAACTACACACACACTGAATTTCCCTCCATACTCTACACCAGTCCCCCACGAGCGTTCAGACTCCTACTTGACCCCCCTCCCACCTCTACCTAAAAGTGACTGAAGATAAGGCAGGAAAGCAATTCACGAAAGGCTCGTAGTTTAGTACTAGACTATGTAGTATTAGGTCAGGCCTCAAAGAAAGCTGGTAACAGGAACGGCATGACCAACCGGAACACCCACCACACCTCGTGGCCATTGCAAAATTGACTTCTGGAGCCTTTTCTAGTTACCTTCCTTTGAGAAGTGCCATCCAGTTACATGCCTTACCATGGCTGTGATATGGCCTCAGATTAAGTCTGCAGGTAAGTTACTTCCCTCATTTTATCTAGAGCCAAAGCCCTGCCAGTAAGCCTCCGATCCTATACTGACCTATATTAACTGTGCCTTGATAAATTCCACATGTCCTCTACTGGACTTGTAGTCAAAGATCAAGCTCATCATCTCGGCAGCCAAGTGAATGCTCAGGAACACCACCAGAAAGAACATGATTTCTTGTGGTTTCCTCCTCCAACTTGAGGGGACATGACCTAGGATATAACAAACGGTAACACCCAGAGCTACCAATGCAGCCAGCAGCAAGCAGAGCAGGAAGGGCCTGGGGACATAACTTTATTAAGCCACGTTGTTGTCAGCTCAGAAGTCTCAAGCTAAAACCTTAGCAAAAGAGCCAAAGAGAATCTCAGGGACGGTACTTTTCCAGCCAAAAGACAAAACGTGCCTTCCTTGTGGGCAGCCATTTTGAAGATATGGACTTAACGGATTTCCAAATGGGGATGAAAAGGACTAACTGCAGAAACATGCAACTCGAGACAATACACCTCGTCTTAGCCCGCACATCTTTCCTATAAAGAGAGAAGAGCTATGTCCAAAATTAAAGCAAAGGCCAAACTGCAGTCCTTCTGTGGTTTCGCCATCAGAAGACCATTCAAAATTGTGCTTCAAACTTCCTATTTTAACGGTCTTTGAAAATTTATTTGGGAGATTTCTCTCTCTTGGGAAAACCACGAGACACAAACATACACATGTAAGTGGGCATACATACACAGGCACACCTGCATCTCTAAAAGCACCATTGGTTCCTAGAGGTGTTGCAATCAATCAGCAGACAATCATCTGTTTGATTCAAATATGTGGATACCTTTGATACTAAAACCCCTCCCCCATAGTTGTAATATATAGTAAATTATAAAATAACTGGCCAGAAACTGTTTTTTGTAATTATGTTATGTCAGTAAAAAGCAAGTTAACCTTTCTGATTCATAGGAGGAGTTTAGAAGGTAATCTTGCTTGTGTCCTGATACTAGGAAAAAAAGAAAATGTGGTAGAATTTATGGAAATCTGGGAACAGGTTAGAGTAAACACCTCTAGGACTAAACGTAGAATTTTATAAGTTGTAAAAATTACATTCGATTCACTGAGAAAATGGAGAGGAGAGAAACGGACAACATGAGAAGTAACAAAAATACATTCGTGTTACAGAGCCAGATTACTAGGGATAATTTTTGTTACAGTCATTATAACATCCAATATACATTCTTACAAACTCCCTAAGTGTCTTAAATACACAATACCTAGCCATTGTCACTACACTAACCAACATAAGGGCTGAATGTTGCAAAGGCTTATTCCAACTGGAAAAGAAAAAAGCCACACAAACTTGTTATTTCCCATTTTGACTGGGCAGGAAGACATTTGCTACATTTATTTCCTTTTCTGGGATAAAGTGTAAAGCGTTGACACTACTCAGTGATGACACCAAGATCACCTGTGTTTACTTCCTTTACCTAGTTTAAATGTAAGTAGCAATATGTATATATTTTTCAATAAATTTTTTAAAGTTTATTTATTTATTTTGAGAAAGAGAGAGAGAGAGAGAGAGAGAGAGAGACAGTGCGAGCAGGGGAGGGGCAGAGAGAGAGAAAAAAAGAAAGAATCCCAAGCGGACTCCTCACCCTCAGTGCAGAGCCCGACATGGGACTCAAACCCATGAACTGTGAGATCATGACCTGAGCCAAAAATCAAAGAGTCGGACACTTAACCAACTGAGCCAGCCAGGTGCCCCAGCAATGTTATTTTTTTAATAGAGACTCTTCTCGTCTCAATCTGGAAAGTGCAATTAGTAAAATGAACCCCCCAGCTACACTGTTTGAAAAGAAGAGCACCGTCATTGGACTCATCCCTCAATTGCTGTTTCAGAAGCAACACAAACCAGCCTTACACACCCAGCACAGGTTTTTACTCCAGTGTGCTCCTGCATCTTATACTTGAGTTCTCCCTTTGAAAGGATGCAGCAGGGAAGAAGGGAGAGGTCCTGGCATAAAATAAGGTAGCTCACTGTTCCAGGTTATGGGGGAAAAAAAAAAATCCACCTTAGCATTAAGGCACATCTATGCGCTAATTTACCCAGAGGCCAGTCGGCCAGGATTATTAGTGAGTTCTACCTACCTATACCTGATGTTGGGCTATACTGGGGTAATAACCCAAACTAACAAACCTAAACCTTCTGAGATTTGATCTCAGCGATGAAAGAGAAGTTGAACAGCTTGAAGTCCATTTACAAAGCACATTTTTTTCTTTACAGATATTAATAGTCTCAATATTTTCATTCTTTCCTTTGCTCCCTGACGCCACCCTCCACATCAGCCCTAACACTGCAAATAACCACCACCAATAAAATCTTAACAATAAACAAATTAAAAATCACTAACCCCATTCTAAGGCAATGTCTTCCAACTGGAACCAGAGAGAGCTGGGAACCCAGATGGAGTTCCCAAATCACAGATAAGAAAAGAAGTCATCATCTTCATGCACATGGCCAAGTGGACTGGCCTGGCATTCCAGTTTTTAACACAAACTGCCTGAATTTGGGTGACAGGGGGCAGCGGGGAGGGAGAAGCAGGGCTCTGCTGTCTGAAGCACTCCTTCCTGTGAGACCAATACCCGGTACCCTCTGAGGTTTCTCATCCCACACTTCAGGCCCACTGGATCAGAAGAGCTCACAACTCAGAGTTACAATTTCATTGTGGTTTTGCGTCAAAGCCTCAGGAGGACCTTGGGAAGAAAAAGGGCAACCCATAGGGAATGTGGGGGGGGGAGGGGGAGGGAAAGGAAGACTCAACACTGGAAATTACTGGGCCTCAAGTGGAGTCCATAAAGTGTAACTGACCTGTTTTCTTCGTCTTATCAAGCTGGCCCTCCTTACCGAGGAACAGACGCTGGCCCAGGCGTGGGCAGGGTCACACCTCAAAGCCACCACTTCTGGAGTACAGAGTCGGAGCAGCCTGCAAAAATGAGAAAAGGTGGCATGAAGAGGGAGTCAAGACCAGGCAGAAACGATCCTGTGTCCGGATCTCTTTTCCCGGGGATCCGGGAGAGCACAAGTTAAGGGCAACAGAACATTTCCCATCCCCGCCTGCACGCAGAAGCAAGCTTCCTTCCGGCTCCGAGGCTGATTCCGCCCAGAGCTACCCGCTAGCATCCACCGGAGTCGAGAGTGCCTTGGACAGGCAAGAACCCCCTAGCACGCCCCAGCAGGTCAGGAGCCATATCACATGAGGGCAGCTGGGACCACTGGCCCAGGCAGAGCTCTGGGCATTTAGGGGCATATTAAGAGCAGATGCTGATGCTGCCAGCTTCAAGGGCAGAGGAGAACAAGACAGCACTAAGTGCTATCAGCAGCAGAGTGGAAAGAGGACAGCTGAAGAGAGTAAACACCATGGAACCAAACAGTCTCTTAATGTAAAGGACAGATTAGAGCATCTTCTCCTGAGTGATGGGGGAAGTGTCCATGACGGTTCAGATAGGACCAAACACGTATCTTCTCCTTTCGGTAGGGGGTATACAGAAAGCTTTTCAAATGACACAGGCTCCTCGGGGAGTCTGAGCGAGTCTGCTCTGGGGTGCAGGGGCCTCAAGTCCCTTCCCTGGGAGCAAGTTGGCCCTCTACAAAGTCAGCGAGCAAAGGAATGCAGGATTTCCAGAGCTGCAGCCTTCAGCCACATTCTCTTGGTTTCTGGAAACGGCTTCCCGCAGCTAAACGGAGAAGATCAAGAAAGACATAAATCAAGCCCTGCCGAGAAACCCTGGCGTGGCCCACCTTTTCATTCGTATCCCCCTTTTCGGAGTGTCTGGAGAAAGGTGCTCGATCCTGTCACACGCCTAGTTATCACCTTGAATGTTCCTCACTTTGTAGTTCCTGAGCACCTAGGGCGGGCAAGCCCCCTGCAGGACTGGTCAGCTGGGGCAAGAAAGGGCCACCGACCCATGACAAGAAGCTCCTGAGGCCACAAACACTCTCCCTCCACCTCACTGCTTCGATTCTCCATCTTTTCTCTTTGCCCCCTTCTCTTTTGAAAAGTTCTTTGGATTCTGAAGAAAGTATCAAGAAATAAGGAGTAACTGTAGGGACAGCCCCTGAATGGGACAGAGGCCCTGTAAGTCTCGAGGAATCCTTCTTACTACCCAATTAATTCTCAATGGTTTTGGGGGATGAGAACCTCCTGAAGGGTGTGATAAAAGTTATGGACCTTCCCACAGGAAAGTGCACATTTCCCTTCCGCATCAAGAGTTCAGGGGCCCCAGACACTCATCTGAGGATAAGCAGGATAAGAATCCTGGTTTTAGTTGACATCTAACCCACCTTCCTTTAAACTCTGAATCAAGTCAAGTTTATTAAAATGCCCATGAGGTTTTAGAAATGCACAAACAAAACATCTTTTCAGATCATCCCCACCCAAACTTAAAGATGCCTAGGGGCGAAATGAAACACTGTGGAAGAAAAAAAAAAAACACGCAAAACAAAAAAAAAAAACCAAGCCAAATTTCCCTGTTATTATTCATTTCTTCATTCGTGGCAACTTTTATTAGGAAGAAAGTCTGAAGAGGAATACCTCCATGGTTTTTTGTTTTTTTGTTTTGTTTTTGAAACTACCACGATCTCCAAATAAGTGAATTACAGTTCCATATATAATTGTTAAAAACACACATCAGAGAGATGAGTCTCTGCAATTTAAACTTTCAGAATATAATAACTAAGACTCTCATTAAAATTTGAACTCCCTCCCTCCCTCATTTAAAAAAGATACTGTTAAAAAGTCCACTGAGTAATCTCAATACACACCGGGAACCAAGGTGGGAGAGGGCCAACCCCAACACACTTGACCCTGAAACTTTCATCCTCTGATCTTGGATGTAAAGGATTTGAATATTTAGAATGTCTTGCAATTCTAGCTGAGTAACAAGAGTCACTACCCTGTTTGTCTGGGGTTCCACCAGGCCTGAGGGATTCACAGAACTCAGCGAGTGGAAAAGTACGGGACAGTTCTTGGAAGAACATTCAAGATACCCCTTACCTCTATCACCATCGCCTCAGGGAAAGCGGGGGAAAAAAAAAAAAAAAAAAAGAGGAAGGAAAAAGGGAAAAAAAGACCTAGTGAGGAGAGGTTCTGTTCTAGAAGGTGATTCCCGCAGGGGTAAGTGACTGCAGCACAGGCTGGGAATTCAGAGGGGTGGTCTCGGGGCCTCCCAAGGGAGGATGCTGAATTTCTGGATTTGCATTCCCACACGGGCTCTGCCTAGATCCAACGGAAGCAAGATGTCTTGGAGTGGGCAGAGGTCCATCTGTGATGATGAGGGGGCAGGGAAGGCCAGCCCCCAAGCCCCAGCCCTTGAGCAGATAAGGGACAATGCTATGTAAAGCCAGAAAGAAAAGATTAAGGAGTCTGTCTCCAGGTCCAACAGAGATAGCAAGCAGGAGATGAAAGATAAAAGGGAAGATGGTCTAGAAACAAAGCTTCTCAGCTTCTGAAAACCCAGAGGATTCTTCAGTGAAATCTACAATCTGTCCTAAGGCCCGCAGGACAGATGGGGTAAGTTAGATGCCTAGGATGACAGTAGAGGCCCACGGACAGCGCTGAGCCTACAGAGGACCACAATACTTGAGATGGTTGATCTGTGGACTGGAACAGCCTAGTGGACGGTCTAGCTGGCCGGGTGGGGCCAACCCAGGAGAGTCTCAAAGAGTCTGAGTGAAAAGGAGTTCAGATACTAAAATGCTCTGGCTTCTAAGGGAGCTCTATAAGCAGCGAGGACGTCTCTCTTAGGATGGGCTCCATCAGGAAGGAAACATTCTTTCCTCCATCTGAGCTAGGCTGGAGACAAAACCAGACCAGGCTGGATGTCGCACCACAGCAATGCCCGTTCTCCTTGGCCTGCAAGCCTAGGGACAAGACGGTCTCCTCTAACCAGGACAGCCTCGCGTGTGCTCTGAAAGCTCACAGCTGTGATGACGGCTCTGAGTTCCAGGAAGTTGATGTGTTTCTTGGCGTAGGGCTCAGTCTGTGCCTTGGAGAGGGCGGCAACCCAGGCAGGCCACCCTGCCCCCTCGCTGGCATGGGCTTTGGTCAAACGAAGCCTTGGAGTGTGGCACAGAGCACTCCAGCAGACTGGGCACAACTGGGCACCGTGGGCTGCACCTGCCAGTTCTGGATCTTCACCCCACTGCGTGAGGAGACGGGGTGGGCGGTGGAGAATGCACCGCTTGGCAAAGCCCAAGTTTAGGAGAGGAAAGTCAGGAGGAGGGGGCAGGGCAGTACCCCAGGTCCCAGGACCATATATGTGGGAAGTGGTCAGACTTTCTGACCTGCCACTCAAAGCTCTCCAGGCTCTGGCCTTAGTTTACCTTCTAGCCTTCCTGCCCAGTCTCCATGATTACCTCTCCATTCAGTTTCTTCCTCCAGAACGTATGTCTCCTCGAATCCAATCCTGCAGGGGCCACCTTCCACACGAAGCTTCCCTCATTCCCTCTGGGGGAACCCCCGATGGTTTTTATTATAAAACTCTGCAATATTAATACTAATACTACTAATGATGATGACACCAGCTAATGAGTTTTGAACACTACTTGCCACACACTAAGTGCAGTATCTCATTTAATCCTCTCAGCAACACAGAGGAGTACTGGTTCCACTGTACAGATGAGCACACTAAGGTGTAGGGGGTTAAGCAACTGCCCCTAAGATCATGCTGGTAGAGCAAGGCAAATCTAGTTTCTAAACTCCACTAAGCTTCTTTTAGACAAAATTTGCAATTCCTGGCACAGGGCTTGAGAGAATAGATACACATTCTCTGACTTGTCCCAATCATATTCTGAGGCATTTCTGCCCTTCCAGATGGCTCAGCACCTGGCCTCCCACTTTTGCCTATTTCTAGGGAGGGCAAGGAGCTCTCACCTTACACCTTCACCTCTGCCTTCCACTCTCTGAGGACGCACGACTGGACTTCCACCTCTGATTGAAAAGTTCACCACATGGGGTAAGGGTCTGCAAGCACTCACCACTGCCCTTGCTGTGCAAAGGGATGGGGGTGGGGGGACCTCCACATTCTACACCCTTGTGTTCTAGAAGGAGAAGGAAACTGGAAGGAAGCCACCAGCCTCTGCCTGAAATCCCAAATAGCCCAGTCTGTCCAAGTGGCTGGATCCAACTGATCCAGCGATGTGAGCTCAGAGGCAATCTGTATCCTCTGGGTCACTCCTGCTTCCGTGCAAATGGAATGCAGGCCTGGAGCGAGAGGAATTCTGACGGGGAAGTCTACACTTTCAGGTCCTGGGGTTCCAACAAGGTGTCTGTGGTGGGGAAGTAGCAGGGCAGGGAGGGGGCCAGAGAAGAGGAACACAGACGGTTGGGAGAGGGAGCGGACAGAACCGCACAGATCAAAAATGAAGTGAATACCACGTGAAGGAAATCTCGGCCTCATCCAGTCAGTGAGAAGTTAACTACCACTAAACCTCCAGCACCAGCCACCCCAAAGTGTAGTCCTCATGCAACGGCATCCCGGACCTTTGCTAGAAATGCAGATTCTCAATATATGCAAAATCAGGTCATTACACTGTGCACCTTAAACTTACCCAGTGCTGTGTGTCAAGGATACTGCAATAAGACCAAAAGGAAGAAAGAAACACAGGTGCTTGGGCCCCACGCCAGAACGACTATGTCAGAAATACCTCCAGGGATGGATCCTGTAACCTGTATGTTAGCTCTTGGGGGGTTCAGATGCAGCCTTGAAAACTAGCATTCAACTTTACGTAGAATTCTGGAAGAGGGGGGACATAAAACGAAGGATCTCCCTGGGAAACTTTCTTTCTGTGAAGATTTGGGAGAAGCCACTGTTTTAGCATAGCCCCAGAGCAAAAATCAAGGCACTGGAGACAGATCTCAGTTTTAACTTCAGCTGTATTCACCACTATGAATGAATGAATGAACAAACGAATGAACTAATGAACGAACGAACGAAAGAAAGAAAAAGGAAGGAAGGAAAGTATATGTGTGGGAGGGATTAAATATGCAGGGCCTATTTTAGCTGCTCAGGAACAGGGACACGTCAGATGTGAACTTCAGACAGGGCAGGGCTGGCCTACAGTGTGCGGGAAGCAAAACCACTCAGCCTGGCCTCTGTGAAGCTCTGGGCCCTCGAAGTCATCTCTCCAGAAAGCACGGGCCAAGCTGTCACTCACAGAAAGGGTACTGGAGGATGTTCTCCACAGTTGAAGCTGCAGCCGGGATTTCTGGTGGTCCCGGACCCCCTCACGGCACCCTCCCCCCACAATTTCTCTGCTGCTCCTGGCAGCAAGGGCCACAAGGGGCAGGAGAGAAGGAACAGTCGGGGAGGAGAACTCTGAGGGAAGGCAATCCTAAAGAACCATAACAGCTTCAGAACTAGCTCATGGTCTCCTGCAGTTTGTCTCTTAATGTCTCTTCCCCTCGGAAGGGGAAGGAAAAATCCAAGAGATCATTCCTGCAGCCTAGAGCGGCTGCCCTTTACTGATCAGGTTTCAGGTGCCCCCGTGGATACTGGCAATGCCACAAGCTGCTGACTTTTCACAAGGAATACTGTCCTCAGGTACAGGAACATTTTAATATTCAGTAAAGCGTGTGGGGAAGGAGCGGCTTCGGCTTCGGGGAGAGTGATGGGTTCCATGCTGGAAGCAGTTTCTCTTTTAAAACTAAAAATCACTTGGACATTTTGATTGTTACATTACATACAATTTCAGCAGGGAGGCAAGTGTTGACTTGGAAGACAGGGTTCTTGCTTACCAAACTTAACTACGTGAGTCAGATCAAATTTACTATTTAAATACAAACTGCTGGGAAGATGGGGAGGTTTTCTGGTATGTGCTAGATAAAACCACCCGTGGTACCCCACTCTTCCTCCCGTACCTCTCTCTCCACAGTGAAGCTGGCTTGTTCAGAGGGGGGAAATGGGGCAAAGTCCGGCTTATAAGCTTTTGTCAGTAAATTAGCCTGTGAAGAAGCTGACTCCACTCCTTGCAGCTCTTCTCCCGGGAGCACATCTTACTGACAGGATCTAACTACTGCCAGACTCGCGAAGCCGTCACAGCTGCCACATGGCAGCCATTTGTTACCCAGATCCCTGGCCTTTTGCGGGGGAGGAGGGTGGCTCGGTGGCCCACCTAGCGTGGCCCTGTCCCTCTCTCCAGGTGAGCTAGTCTTTTCTCCTAAACTGGCCACCAGGATCTGGTATTTCATCACCATCTTGCCCAACTTAGCAGAACTGTGTAGGACTCCCTACTCTGCCTGAGGAAGCAGGTGAAGAGAAGAGGCGGGCTGCCAGGAGGCCCTAACTGAGGGAGCACTCCAGCCGGGCAGAGGGTCAGATGACCCACTGGGTACCAGCACCTATCCTCAGGGCAGGGCAGGCTTTCCTGGGCTAAGGCAGAAGATGTCTCCCCCACCCTGCAGGAAACTGAATTTAGAAGCCCCCACCCTCCCCACCCTAAGATCTGCTCTGCTGGCTTATCAGGAAAGGGTGGGGAGAGGCCTCCACATCACACCTTGGCTGAGTAATTTAAAGAAAGAAGAACACTGCCATAAGAGCAAACAGGATTTAAATCAGAAGTCTGGTGTAGATCCAATTACACGTCTTCCAGAGTACCTCCTTCCCCAATAACTAGGGGGCATTAACTATTTGTGACATAAACTCCGGGCTGGAAAGTGTGTGAGGTACTTCACACACACACACACTTGGGGAGGATATTTAATCCTTCCCCAAACCTTACAAGGCAATGATGAGGTTATCTGGCTGGCTATTAAGCAGCTCCTAGAGGGGCAGGGCCGGGATTCTAGCCTGGGGTTGTCGGACTCCAAAATTCTCTGGTACCTTCCTCTGCACCAAAGATGATCATGGAAAAACCATTCAGAGAAGGGCAATTAGCAAGCTATAGGACTGGGAAACCAAGTCGGGGAAACCAAGAAATGGCTGAAGGAACCGGAGATATTCTGGAAAAGGGGGCACACTCCTCTCATGTGTTCACCACGGCAGGAACAACATCTGGGTGGGAGGCACCAGGAAGCAGGTCTGGGACCCCACAATCCTTTTACCAGAGCCTTGAACAACCAGAGCTGCTCACGGATGGAATGAGGCCCCAAGAAACATAGTCATGAGCTTGCTGTCCCTGGAAGTATTCAAGCAGAGGCGGAGTCACCACAGCTCAGTTTTGCAGAGGGTGAGAGACCAAATTATTTAGATCCTCCTTTTGACTTTCAGATTCTGTACCTCGAAGAGGGCCGTCCCTTCTCCCTAATCCTGTAAGATCCAGAAGCAGGAACGAGGAGAATACATTACAGTAGCAGAGCATCAAGAGCGCAAGATGTCTTGGACTGGAAGCTCAGCTTGCCACCAATGGAGAGACTTTAAGTCTCTGAGCCTCAGCCCGCATCTGGAAAATGAAGCTAGTAATACTGCTCTCACAAAACCAGGATCAGTCAAAGGAGTATCTACTAAGACACTTAACAGGCAGTACAGCGCCCACCAATGCCAGCTATCTATGTTATGCCCTTTACCTCCTCACATTCCAGTTCATTTAGCCCCTGGGCCAAGTCTCCCCAACTCCTAGATTCATCCGTGGGCCTCACCTCCTGCACCACCAATGCTTGGAGGGCAGGGGTCAGTTGGGGGATCTTGAAAAATTTCCATTCCAGCCCCCATGTTGAACAAGGAGATATAATTCATCACAAACGCAATCCCGTTAGCAGCGAGGGGTAGAGGAGCCACTGCCAACGTCACACGGAGAGCAGGAAATAAAACCCCTCCAGCTTCAGTCTGCGTCTGACACAAATCCCGGGGAACTTCGCATTTGCTTAATCAAGCAGGCTGGCGCTGCGGGCTCCCGCCGGGATGGGCTGGCTCTTCCTTCTTGAGCACCTTTTCCCTCCCAGCTGTGGAACCTGAGTGTCCTGCAGCTGACACCCAGTCACTCCCAGACTCTCCTCTGAAGTGGGTCTGGCTGCCTTCAGTCACATTACAGCTTGGAGGAGGAGAGGCTGGAGTAAAGTTCAGCGGCCGTTTGCAGAAGGGTTTTAGGCAATATCCTGCAACTCTTAAACAGGCCATGAGGTGTAGGGCTGGCCTTTCTGACATGCTTGGGGAAAGGGGCTGCAGGAACAGGATTCTCCACTTTTCCCTGCTGAGGGGCTGGATGCAAGCTAAGGATTCCTAGGGCAGGTGATTAATCAGGGACCAGGGCTTCAAATTCCCAGGATTTAGGGCCATTTCAAGACGACACCCCTTATAAAACCCAAATTAGTTCATGGGAGATAGAAAGTATTGTTCGAACTGCTTCTACCCACCCTAACAGCTCAGAGAAGGCAGAGGGAGGAGATCACTTCTTCCCTTGCCCATTGGAAAAGTGGTCAGCTGTGGTCAAAATTTCACAGTGGGTGATCAGACATTACAAACCGTCAGCTGAGAATGACTGCTGGGTGAAGCAACCGTGCCCAAACTACCAGGAGCTCTGTGGGCCTGCCCTCTATGCCCTCTAATGGGTGACCTTTCCCCCTCTGTTTTGCCTCTAAGAAATTATGAAGAAAAACAAATACTCTGAGATATAAGAGGCTGATAAGTGTTTATCACAAGTCGACCAATCAAAAACATTAGCAAGCACATGGTTTTTCTTAAAGTCCACTGAGCCCAAACCAAAAGCTTATTTCCAGGGCAGGATGAGGCACTGGGGAGGAAGGTGCCAAGTGGGGCCGGTCCCCCAGCCCCAGCACTAAGGAGCCAACCAACAGAGAGGCACCTCGGAAGGAAGGGAGATTAGCACAGTCCTGGAGGAAGTCTGAGGCATACGGGTCCTCCTGGCTGTTTCTGCCCTGACCCGCCAGGAGGGTGATTAGTTCCCGACAACTGCACTCCTGGACTCCGGAGGGTGTCTAATTGCGCTGCTGTGGCACCAACACAAAGGGCCCGGCTCTCAACAGCCCAGCAGGGTCCGAAACAAGGATAGAGTTGCCCAAAGCACGCGGCTCGTCTCTGTGTGACTGAGCACCCACAGGGCACTGGCCAGGCCCAGGCTCCTCAGTGTGGGTTCACACTAAAAGCCCCACCCTGACCCTTAAGAACCTTTTGCAAGTCCCTAGACTTCCTTCCTAAGTGACAAAGAACAGAAAGGACGATCTCAAAGGGGAGATCACCAGTTGAGTGAGCATTGGGCCAGCACCAGAAGTGAGCCTAAGAGGAGACACGTCACTGAGAAAGCAAACGGCGCTGGCCTGTGCGCCTTGCCAGCGGCACAGGGAACACACAGCCGTGCGGGGCTCTTCTGCTCGGCCCAAGGACGGTCTGATGCTTCCACCGGGTCTCCAGGGGTCAGACACCCCTGCAGGGAAAACTTCTGGAGCACAAAGTTTAGAGGGCCCGGCTCAGGCCCATTTAACTTAAGCAGTATGTAATACAAATGTCCCCAGGCAAATGGGGATATCAGTTGAAAAAAGACTGGCCTCCACTAATATTCTGACACAAAATGGTTTTAGGATGCTGTGAAACCACGTCCTGCTTCTCAGAGTTCTTCAGCCCGCTTGCAATCATAAAGCTGACGCTCTCTGGCTCACCCCCTTCATTTTACTTGAATGCCTGTGATAAAGGCACCCTCGCGTTGTTCAAAAAGAACATCCCTACTCTTTTCCTTTTATCTTCCCTTAACAGTTTGCCATCCAGTGATAGGAGGGGCCTCGCCTCCAACAGTCTGTCCTTTTATCTCCCGCTGACCATGCAACAACATGAGGCCAAGGACTGGATTTCCTGCAGCTCCCTTCGAGGGGCTGTTTGACTTGTTTAAAGTATTACTGGCCTCCAGAACCTTGGAACAATGCCTGAGCAACACCTACCCAGCATCCATTTCAGCTCCAACTTTAAAAGCCTCCAAGTCCAATGTACCAGGACTCCCTGTCCCTCCGTGTGGGAGCGGCTTGATGCTTCCAAGAAAGAGGACTCACTTTCCAGGCTCACGTATGTAGTTGCCTTTTGTCGGCAGCAAATATGAGCTGACTTCATCAAAGTACGGAAGCCCCAGAAGTTACTTAGGGTAGCTCAAGTTAAACTCTGAGTTAACACTGTCATTATCATAATAATGCAGTGGCATTTAATACCATTCTTGAGCCACTGGAACCCAGAGCAATCTGTCATGTGCTTCCTTGCATAAGCCTGGAATACACTGGATCCTTCGTGTGTAGAAGGCAGGCCATGACCTCTGATGTCCTTCCAGGCTTAACTCTGTGTATGCGACTCAACTCTGCTGGGATGCCTAGGTCCGGGCTCAAAAGGACTTTCACCTGCTGCTGAACACTATGAACATCCCTGTGAACATCCAGGATTGGCAATGGCAGCAAAGTCCCATTTCATAGCAGATCAAGGCAGTTGTGGGGCTGTGTGCCACTTATGGGAACCAGAAGGAATTCACCCACCAGAGTACAGAGGACACTGCCTCCCTGCCATTCAAGACCAGGAGTTCATTCTCTTGGCCTCACACCAGCATATGTGAGGTTAATGGGTTTAGAGGATGATAAGATCAGATGTTCAAAACAGCCCACCAGAGTTTCTGGAGTATAGAGAAAATCTTTACAAAGTCAACTAAAAAAAAAAAAACAAAAGAAAAGACAAAGAAAAACTTCCTTGCCTAAGTACCCCTTAGCTCCTCAGAATCTCTGAGGTAAGAGGCCTGGGGGAGGAGCGCGGAACACGGTGGTGCGACGACAGTAAGCAAGGCCGTGGAGAGTTACGGTGGCAAATGAGCGACAGAAGCCAGGCTGTACATTAAATTCGCAACACAAATTTCTATGCCATCACTCTAAGATGGGGCTGGTATTTTTAGGATCTCCCTTTACAAGGCCCAGACAATACACAAGAGTGTGCAGACCAGATCAGCCTCGCTATCCCCATGCAAAATCCAGGAGGTTGCATTCTGCGTGTCCCCTCTCCCACCGCTGTGGGGCTTGGCCCTGTTGTTGGCCCATCTGAGAACAGGAGCTAGCTAACCGGTTCGGCACCACAAGCAAAACAGCAGGCACTCTTCAACGTCCTCAATTTCCTCCCAGCCATGAAGTCAGAACAACCGGTACAGACAAAGAAAAGCAAAAACTTGCGAAACAACGGCATCTACCGTGCTCACTGAATATGCCTGAGGAAACGTTCTCAGAGCCCTTTAAGATGCTTCATTATGATTCTGGAAAGAAAACGTAGTCCACTACACCCAGGCACACACATGTTCACACAAACCCAATTTCATACTCTGCCGGCCCCACAACTAGGACGCAGAAGTCAAAATATACCTCAAGAGAGTGGCCCCGGTTACTTAACAGATTTGGAATTGTAACTGACACTTTTCCATAAACTCTATTAGAGGCCAGTGACATCCTGGCATGTTCCCAATCTGGAAACAGAGTTTTCCTAAGGGCTGGGGTGTGGGGGTGGGGGTGGGGGTGGATGGCAGGGAGAGAAAACAGGGTGGATGGGAGGGAGAGAGAGAGATTATACAACAGTTTGCTACCTGACTATAGTAAAACTGCTGTTTGCAGGAAAGACAGAGATGTAGGGAAAAAACCCGTCTTTTGATTACTTGGAATTAACCCCTAATGTTATGCATTGGCCAAGGCAAGAATAATCCTTTTAAGGCTTCACCCACAAGAAACTACTAATTGTGATAACTTTTTTTTTTTTTTTTTTAACCCTACCAGCCGAGATTCTTCTAAGGGGAATCCAGTCTGGAAGACAGATATGCAAAGTAATTCCAGTTCTATCTTACATGAAGATCTTTAAAGTACCATGCTCCTGGTATGAGTCATGTGTCCTGTACAACCCAAATTTATAGTCAAATGCTATTATTCACATTAGGCAAATGTTTTTGTTTTTTTTTTTTCCAGTTTGGAGAAAGAGAAAACAAAGGGACACAGTAATCCATTCAAAGTTGCCAGGCTCAGAACGATCACAGTGTCTCTGTACTTGTCATTTCGATGGCTTCAGCTACCAGACAGGTTTCATTTTTTAAAAATGGGTCTCAGGGCACCTGGGTGGCTTAGTCGGTTAAGCATCCGACTTCGGCTCAGGTCATGATCTCGTGATTCGTGGGTTCGAGCCCCATATCGGGCTCTGTGCTGACAGTTCAGAGCCTGGAGCCTGCTTCAGATTCTGTGTCTCCCTCTCTCTCTCTGCCCCTCCCCCACTTGCGTGCATGCTCTTTCTCTCTCAAAAATAAAGAAACATTAAAAAAAAAAAGGGTCTCCTCGTTTTCTTGGGGTTTGACTTCCAGGCCCCATTCTTGCAGCTTTCAGTGTACTTAAGTCAAAGTTAAGGACAGTACACAGAAAAGGTGCATTCTCTCTGCAAGGAGTTAACTTGTTGAAGATGTTCTATACTGTTTTTGTGCCCTAGATGTAGGGCAAGATTTCGTATCAATGTGAAAACCTGAAAGAAGATGGTGGTCATTCTCAGACATTAGTCTGCTAATGTTCAAGATTTGAGAACCACCAGGAACTCTAAGACAGAGCCCCAGGCCTCAAAGGCTCACATTCGGGCTGCAGAGATAGACAAGACACATGGACATAAGTTCTAATCCGAGGGAAAATGAATCGTGAGCCAAACACTTTAGGGCTGCAAGCCTCCCGAGAGGTAGGTCATCAAGCGTGAGGGCAGTAGGGCAGAAGCAAACCTGAGCTTAAAGGAAAGATCTGGCTTTCAGAAGACAGGGCATAGCAGTTAGAAGGAAATGCGTGAAGACTCAAGAGGTATGTCTGGATGGTACACGGTGTCACGAAAACACTGGCCAATACATGCCTACATTTTCACCCATGCTGGAGCAAATAAAGAAAACCATACGACTTACTAAGATACTCACAGTACTGAATTCATTCTTTTCTTAGGGTCAGGTGCCTCAAATTTTAAAATGAGATGATAAAGACAGTAGATGGTTGAGACTGGTTATTAACACCCTTACTTGGCAAGAGAGAGAGAGAGACAGAAAAGACAATCCCCTGTGTCTACCTGCAAAAGTTTTGCCTTGGCTTTCTAGCCCCTGAAAATAAAACCCTTGGGAGCCATCAGACTATACCAGTGCGTTGCTGGAAGAGGGAGAGTGGAGTAGGGCAGAGGGCAAAGATGCAGTGGCAAGACTATGCTGGCGTCAAGGTTCCATCCGAGGGGGATGAACTTCATCCATGACTATGGAAACCCACTAACGGTCTATCCCCCTTCCTTTAAAAAAAAAAAAATCCTGAGATGAAATAATCAGATCGATATTTTTAAAACTTCTTGGCAGCATTTTAGGAAAGGGACGATGAGAGGCACATAACCCAGTTAGGAGTCCACTGCAATACAGTCTAAGAGACAGAGGGGAGGAGCACAGGGATCCAGGAAGACGTCACCAAGGGACTGACATTGTTGTGAGGCTGTGGGTGAGGGAGAGGTTGGGCTTCCTGCGCTGGCAACAGAGATGCAGAAAAAATTCCCAGTTTGGGAGAGAATAAAGAGAATGCAGCAGGAAGGGACTGGCTAGTAAGCAGGATGAAAAGTTCCGCTCGAAAGAAAATCTAAAACGTCCGTGGCCAGAAAGGGAGCAGATGGGGAAAAAAGAAGGTTCTGGAGGAGGTGGGAAAGGAGGGCAGGGGGCTGCCAGGCACGGGAAGATGAAACATTTGTGTTTGAACGGAATACATAACATGTGTAGCCATGTAAATAGAAGTATTCATTGTCAAATTGACCCTGCTAACGAACACTGACATAAGCTGCTGATGTTGGGGGAAGTGCTTGGAGAGCCTTAACTCACAGATTACAAGTCTACACAAAACTGTACCACATGTAAAACAAGAGAAAAACAAAAGCCATCCTCCTCTGTCTTTCAAAGAGCCTATCATATAAAACTAGCATGTTAGATACTGGGGAAAGCATTTTATTGAATTGATAGGGTCTGGAGCAGTGATGTCCAGTTGAAAGTTCTCCAACGATGAAAATGACCTCTATCTGTGCTACCCAATATGGCAACTGCTAACCACACGTGGCCACTGACCACTTGAATGGAGACTAATGTAACTAAGGAACTACATTTTAAATTTTTATTTAAGTTTAATTTAAATTTAAATAGCCACATGTGGCTACCAGCTGTTGTACCGGACAGCATAGGTTTATGGTAGTTTTTTTTTTTTTTTTTCTTTTCCCTCCAGTAATCTTGGGTTACTAGATTGTTTGCTTCCTGAAGTTTTTAAGCCCTAAAAGCAGGAATAAAGATGATCTGGTATGGTTTTACCTGCAGGCATGAGAGGGGAGTGAGCTGATCCCAGAAGTAATAAACTTTGCTATGAGCCTTTATTCTTCCCCGTATTTATCAGTGTCAATGTATAAAGGGAAATCACCCATGAAACCAACAACAGAGGGACATCTCCTAAGCCAGACTGACTTCTTCTAGGTGAGTCATCACCACCCTGCCCCATCTACCCCAAACCTGCTCAGACTTGGTTCCACCTCAAACATGAAGGTCAATGTGTGCAAACATGGGAAAATGGTTACAAAATCAGATCAAGTTTAAAAAGCAAGATAGTACACTTAAGCATTCTACGTTTTGATAATGTATCAATGGACAAAGTCTGGAAGATGTAATGTGAAATGAGATATATGTCACGGGAATATGCTGATTTTTTAAAAAAATGAAAGCATAATATCACTGCAAACTTGATTTTTAGAATTAATTTTTTTTTTCAGGGGCACCTGGGTGGCTCAGCTGGTTAAGCATCTGACTTCGGCTCAGGTCATGACCTCACAGGTTGGGAGTTCAAGCCCCGTGCATCAGGCTCTGTGCTGACAACTCAGAGCCTGGAGCCTGCTTCGGTTTCTGTGTCTCCCTCTCTCTGCCCCACCCCCTGCTTGCTCTCCCTCTCTCTCTCTCTTTCAAAAATGAATAAATATTTAAAAAATTTATATATGAAAAAAATTTTTTAATATACGAAAAAGAAAATAATTGGACTGCATTCCTTCTTAAGATATGAAACCATTCTGCTGCCTCCCTCCCACTATTTAGAGATCTTTAGTTATAGCTCAGTACCTGGCACACAGTGAGCATCTGTTTTAGCACACTCTAAGTAAGGATGCGCTGATCAAGGGGTGATATGCTCAGGTTGATAAGCCCCATTCTACAGGCAAGTACAAGATTCATACCGTTGAAACTGTATGTAGAATTTCTTGGGTAATAGTCCATAAATTTGATCAGATTTTCAAATGTTCCTTTTTCTTGTGAAGATGAGATCAATCACGTAATTCACTTCCGACAGGATCCAACACATGGCAGTGACTTAATAAAAGTTAGTGAAATCAATCCCCCAAAATGATTTTCCAATGCCTACTGTAAACAGTTCCAATGTTAGAACAGAATTCATGCTACAGAAAGGGGGTGGGGGAGAGATCATGGTGATCTCCATTTATGTCACTGCATTTACATGGTTTTGTTTTGTTCCCCCAGTAATTCTAGGAATAGCTGCTAAAACCAAGTTAGTTTCCTGATGCTGACCATTAGGTTAAAACAGATTTTTGAGTGCATATTACCACCACCTCTAGGCCATCAAAGGCACCGAGGAGGTTTTCTGTAAGATCCACGTAGAGGTGTAAATGTGGCCCAAACACTAGCAATTCCTGGGACTCTCAAAGGGGTCCCAGAATAGAGGGTGGTCTTGGGAGGATGTTTGTTTTGCAATTAACAAAAGGTAATGGCATGAGTGAGCCTTTTAAATAGAAGCCAAGAATTAAAACCGAGGCCCTCTATGCACCAAATAGTCCTTCCTTAAATTGCAATGCATAAATAAAATAAATTGGCTATAAACGGGAGGATTATATCAACTATAAAATTCAAGAGTCACAGCCAGGGGAGTGGGAAAAGCGACTGATTAAAGGTATAGGGCAGGGGGACTGGCTTGCTCCTTGTTTCCTCATGTAGCCTTTGAAGGTGAAAACCAATTTTTTTCTGGCCTTTAAGTTGGTTAGAGGTTAAAACAAAGCAACACAAACAAACAAAAACAAAACAAAACAAAAAAACCTGTCTGAAAAAATTAACAAATGGGAGCTGCAGTCACCCTTCCAATGATTTGGAGGAAACAATACTCCACCTGCGGCCCTCAAATACTTCGTGATGATAAAAAATGCATTTGTCGGTCTCCTCAGCTGGTAACTATGGCTCTGCCACTAGACTTGGGGTGTGTGTGTGTGTGTGTGTGGGGGGGGGGGGGGTGTTCTAGAAGCTCACCACCTGGGTGAAAGAAGAAGAAAAAAAGATGATGAAAAGTTAAGAGAATTAAGTGTTGTCCTTGCGATACTAAGGTGAAAAGTCCAGGGAGAGAACACTGGTAGGTGTAAGTGGAGGGGGAGGAGGGGTGGAAGAGAGACTGAAAGGAGCCCATACACAGAAGGGACCCTGAAAAGCCCAGGAAGCAGGTCCTGCTGACAGAGGGTGCGTGGGGGGCGAGCTGCGGGAAGCTGGGGCGGTGGGGCCGCGGGCTCGGTGTAGGCAGAGAAGATGATGTCAGTTTTCAGAGAACTTGTTCAAACATGGAATGGGACTGCAGGGGAGGGAGGTCTGACTGGAAACGGGAACAGAGAGAGAGGCAGGCTGGATGTACAATGGAACGGAGGGAGCTAGAGAGTAAGGGGCTCCTGACACAGGCTAGATTTCCTACAGCCCTAGAATGGGGACTGGGAAGAAGGTTTCCAAGCAGGCAGTAGAGCTAAGCTCTTTTACAGACACCTGGAAAGTGAAGAAATGACAGGAATCAGAAGGGGAAGTCTGGGTACTATGGGATTAGTCTGTGGGTCAGAGCTTCTGAGCACACATGCGATTCGCTGGCCAGAGAGAGACGAGGCCAGAACTCACTGAGCTGGGAGTCAGAGTAAAGAGGGTCCAGGATGGGACGGGAACACCCTGGTTAAGCCACAGAGATAGGAAAAAGGACTGGTAGGAAGGGGCAGAGTGTAGTGTCCAAATAAGTGTGAAAGCATTAGCAAGGAAGGTGCATAAACCTTCTGAGTCCGGGAAGATGAGAGAGTACAGAAAAGAACCATTTGACAGGGTGCTCAAGGAAGTTGTATGATCTTAATCTTGAACACACAGTAGGCACTCAAATATTTTACTGATTAGTAATCTCAAGAAAACAGACAGGGGGTGATATGCTGTGAGTAGGAGGAAGAGAAAAGGGGAATTGATGGTTTAAGGAGCACAGGGCCCCAAGGGCCCTAGGGACCTGGTGGGAGGGAGCACAGAGGCAGAGATAGATAAGTAAAGGCCTCCCCTGCGGCCCCAGTGGCCAGGGACAGCCAGGGACAATGGTGCTAAAGAGAGGAGAGGGATGGCTCTCAGCTTAGGTATTTACAACCACGTGATCATGATCTGGAGGTGTTCTGGAATAAGAAGGCGCTCAGGGGAGGATGGCATCCTGTTTCCCACTCTGGACAGCTGGCAAAGGAGAAGGAAGGAACACCGTGTCATTTCAAATGGTGGCATCTTTTATTACAGCGATTTGAGGCAAGCCTGTCAGGTTTCATCCAACAGATGCCCAAATCATACATGTAGCTGTTCTCCGAAACAGTAAACAAGTGGATTCTATCTACAAATACCAAGGGCTCCAGGTCTCTGAGGGGGCAGAAACGTTTTCTGAACGTTTCTAAACGCCCAACCCAAAATGGCTTTCATGGTAGCTCCCCCCCCCCCCAGCTGAACTTCTAACCCAGATGCGCCTCAGTACGGAATGCAGCCGGGAAATCTGCACGGGGGACTCGCAGGAGTTGGTTCTTAAGGGGCACGCAGCCCTCCGCCAGCACAGGGTCCCCCCCATCCTTCCCCTCAGGGTAAGCTGGTCTGGGCGAATCTGCGCACAGGGCTCTGTGATTCAATTAGCGTGAGTTCAGTTGCTCTTTTTAGGTCAGTTCTTTCTTCTTTTGTTTAGATCTGACTCAAGATTTGCTTCAATTATCTACACCTCTGTTAGAGCACCTAAGCAAATTAAACCATCTGAAGTGAGGGAGAGGAAAAGAAGGAACGGCATCTGTAAAGCAATGTATGCAAAACAGTTTCCCCCCCATCTCTGTTCCCTTACATCGCCACACTCCTAGGCAAGCAACTGTTTCTCAAAGGAAAATTCTAGACTCTGAAGTCTGAATGTGAAAGACCCCGTGGTTAAGCCCTGGCTTGCAGAAAACTAAAAATTTCAGCAATTCTGCAATGAAATGTTAGGTTCAGAGCTATACAAAGCGTAGCAGCTGTTCCTGGCCAACACGAAAACCGAAAGGGGTGATGCTATCTTTATCCTCTACCTAGAGTCGAAGCTGGTACCGGCCCAGGGCAGAGCTACCAAAGAGCCGGCTCAGTTCTAGCCTGCTGAGCCTGGGAGACAAAGAAGGCAAGGAAGTGCAGGGGCCAGCAAAGTACACGTAAACAACAACAAATAACAGACCCGCCTGGAAGACAGTGAATGCAGTTAATCATTGACAAGTTTTAAAGGATGCCAGGAAACAGAACTGCTTAAAAAGCAGTTCTCAATGTCATTTGGAAAATCCTTTGCCATCAGTTCAAAATTCGAAAGGTTAGATCGCACCTCACTCTTCCTGATTTTCCCCAGTGGGAAGGAGGAGAACCCTTTTCACCAATTTTCTTGGAAGCAAAACCACATCGTGTCTATTACAACTTAAGTCTTGATCATAAAAACTGAACAGAAACTATCTTCAGACCACCTCCTGGAATGAGGCCTCAGAGGAGCATCTGGGAGGGCAGAGGATGACAGAAAATGACCTGAGAAGGGCCTCTCGCGCGCCTGAAGCTTGCACACGGGTTAGCTGGAGAAACATGTTCCAGTGCCACTGGACCACCTCGCTCTGAGAAAATGCTTCCCAGCAACACCTGGGTGCCAGCCCTAGCAACCCCGTTCTATTATTGTTCAGCGTTAAATGACTGGGCGACTGTTGCCCAGCCATGCATCTCCAGGACTGGGCCCACGCTGTCCGCAGCCCGCCACACACATAAACCACCAACGACTGACGCTGCTGGGGTGGGGGTGGGGGGGCTTCACCCCTAATGTGAACCGCCACCGACACGCCGCACTTCCTGCTCATTCTGACAGCCGGTCTCCAAGAAAAAGAGAAGAACCACTGCAGGGCCTGGGGGGTTACCACCCGGAGACCAGCCAGCAGAACTGCACAGCAGTGAAGGAGCAGACTTGTGAGCCACACTTCTTGGGTTTGAATCCCGCCTCTTCTGCTTGCCAGCTGTGGTGAGTGGCTTGACCTTATGGCAGCGCCCTTGGACGGTTACGGTTATAGAACCCTTCTCTGCCTCAGTTTCCTCATCTATAAGATGGAGATGATGATAATACCTACTTCACAGGGTCGTTGTGAGAAACATCTGAGTTCAATATGTTAAGTGCTTTAACACGGTGAGGTTAAGAGTCTAACAAACTAAGTGCTTGCTATTATTATCCTACATGGGCTCACACCTGAGGGTAAGTTTAATGCACAAAAACACTAGCAAGTGCATATCGGCACTTCAGAGTTCATTCACTAATTATCAGTTCAACTGGTGCTACAAGACATTCCATTCATCCAAGGCAATGGTTCTCAAACTTGAGCACGAACCTAGAGAGCTTACTGGAGCAGAGGTCTGGGGTGAGGCCTGAGCACCTGCATTTCTAACAAGTTCCCAGGTGATGCTGATGCTGCTGGCCGGGGGATCACAACTGCAGAGCCATAGCTCGGTGGCATGGTTCACTTCTTACATTCCACCTTTGAGGCCTAAGCCTTCTCTAGTTTCTTTCTGTGCACAGTATGCTTTAAGGAGAAATAAGAAAGGAGAGTGGCAAATATGCCTGTGGCAAAGAGGTGTCTTGTTCAGAGAACAGCAATGTGTTCCTCAGCGTTGCCTGGTACCCTTACAACTTTGCATGGCAGGTGGTAGATCACATGACAAGTTCTGTCCAATGGGCTGTGAGCCAAGGGCCCGTGCATCACTTCCAGTCTGAAGCTTTTTCACACTGGCGTGTGATCTGCTCGCTCTCTCCTTCCTGGGGCTGCCTGGAAGCATGTGCAATGGCAGGACAGCTAGGAGATGAGAGCGGCCTGGATCCCTGGGCCACTGCCTGGAAGGGAGCCACAGGACAGGGCTGCTGGTCCCGTGCTAGTTTCATAGGAACAAGAAATGACATTTCATAGGTTGAGCCACAGAGGTTTTAAAGTTGGTTTCATACTTCAGCATAGCTCAGCCTAACCTAAGACAACTCGCTGTGAAAAGAACCTCTATATCAGTAGTCAGTCTTATTAAGTACAACCTATCACACACAGATGTGAAGTATTTTATACTAATATCAGTTAGCTGGGATTTCTACCCTATTCTCAATTCACTTCTGTTCATTAAAATAGAGGAATTTGGTTTTGTTTTGTTTTTTTAACCTCCCATTTGGGAGCTCTTCCTTACCAAATTTAAAAACTTTTCATCGCAACAGGATTATGTAACAGTTGCCAACAACTTAGAAAGCTAAATATGCTAAGAAGTACTGAAAATGTGAACAGTAAATACACTGAAGGATTCAGATCAAGAGCCCTAGGAAACAAATATGTGCACACTCACACTCCTGGAATCCCTTGATTCCCAAAAGCAGGCCAGAAGGAAAGGGATTCAATTTTATTCATTAAATCATGTTTGAACTGATAATGTATTCTGGCCAAATGAAAGAAGGTGATCTCTTTAAGGTAAAAGCATCACCATGTAACCACAAAACGACTCCTTAAAAAAAAAAAATCATAATTTCTAGTCAACCTAGGAAAATGTGCAATTTAACATGCAAGGGAATGAGCTGTCCACAATATACTAATCTTCCAGATGATGTGTAATGAATCATAATAAAAATTCTCGTCTCCTAAAAACGTCAGCCCCTACCCAGACACACACATACACATACACACACACAGCCAAAACAAAGCATAATCTAGAACTCCAAGGTAGGACATTTATGAAATGCACGAAAACAACTGGGGAGAGAGCATAGAATCACGTAAGCCCTTCCGGGTTTAAAGAACCGAACAGCACTTCTCTGGAGGGCGCTCTGTGAGGACAACGTCAGGGATCTACAACTGATCTCAAAGGTGGGGGGGCCGGCTGGCTCAGTCTGAAGAGCACGTGACTCTTGAGCTCAGGATCCTGAGTTCAAGCCCCACAGTAGATGTAGAGATTACTAAACAAAACAAGGTAGAGGGACTCCTAGCCAGAATTCTCCCTCACTCCTTCTGCAGAGGGCAGGAGAGCCCCTCTGGACACACACACACATTTTAGAACTCATGCTGAAGGAGTTCACTGGCTCTCTGCTCCCCACTTAGCACAGGCAAGGCCAAGCTCGAGATGAACAGACCCTGCTGCTTCAGGCCTTCTCAAGTTCCTAGGCCCCTAGAGTGCCTCATTCTCGGGGTGTGGCACATTCCATCTCTTTAGGTACTCCCATGTGGCCAAAATGAGGAAGAAAAAAAAAAGGGGGGTAAACACTCATGTAATACATTTGGTCACATATTAGAACTCGACCGTAAAATCAGAGTTGAAAATAATAAAAAGGCCCCAATGCTCAAAGCTGCATTTCTCTGTTTTACAGCTATTTAGCAGACTGTTGGGGTTTTGGGTGAATGGATTTTTTTTTTTCATTTCTTTCAGGAGATATGAAAAAGTCATGAACAAAAATGCAAACCTGAACACTTAAACTTCTTTATTTAAAAGAAAAATCATATGACACACTACCTTTAAGATTTTAGAGAAACCCGGGTGCCTGGGTGGCTCAGTCGTTGAAGCGCCCAACTCTTGATTTCAGCTCAGGTCATGATCTCATGGTTCGTGAGTTCAAGCCTCAGGTTGTGTTCCACGAGGACAGTGTGGAGCCTCCTTGGGATTCTCTCTCTCTCTCTCTCTCTCTCTCTCTCTCTCTTCCCCTCCCCACTCAAGTGTGTGCCCTCTTTCAAAATAAATAAACTTAAAAAAAAAAAAGATGAGAGAAACCACTGAAGTCTCACATATACCCTACAACAGGGTTACTTCCTCACTTTTCATTAAGGAGCTAACACCAGAGGACAGACACTGTCGGGAAACCAGAGAGAACAGGAGTAATGTGCAGTTCGATAATAGGTGGGTTTATTAATAATCACAGAGCTAAAGGAACTCAGCCTCACATCTTGCTAGTACTCTCCTGTAAGACCCCTGGAAACCCCTTATTATTTCGCAAGTTGATTTTATAATGCTCCTAATATGTCCTCAAATCAGAGTTATTGTGTGCACATCTGCAAGAGAAACATACTGGGAACATCCACGTTTAGCAAATGAAAGCCATGTAAAAGTGATCCCATGTGATTTTTGTAGTCTAACTTGTGCAGTTTAGTTCTTCCATAGTCATGTTCAAATTGAGAGGGCCAAAGCTCTAAGTTAATTCCTGGGGGTCTATAAACACTATGCTTCATATAGCTGAAAGCCCCTTTCCATTTACTTCTGCCCAGAGAGGTCTGTGGTTGCAGACTTCTACACATCATCCCGGTGTTAGGAATTTATTTGCTTAACAAGATGGTTGGCTCTATCCTGCTGCCCGCCCCAGCCTGGTGGCCACCTTCTCCCACACACAGGGAACTGTGGGTCGTGTGCTCACCAGGAATGCCGCTCCCTTCCATTCTCACTGCTGCTGCCTCTCTGACTGGCACCCCAATAAATCTGAGACCATACAAATGCACGTCCCTGCGATGTGCAACTTTTATGCACACCTAGGCCATGACCCAAACCATCCTGGCTAAATGACTCCAAAATCAGCACATCCTGTGCACCCTCAAGCTCCCCCTCTGCACCAACTCCCGGCACCAAGACTGCAGCTGGCTGCTCCTGGGGGCTGGTTTGCTGATCATATGACTGCTGAAATCCCTCAGATAAAAGCAGGCATTGTCCACTTTTCCTTGAAATCTCAAAATCCTGGATAAGACCAGCAATCAAGTAACATTTCAATCCTCCAACCACCTTAAATCAATTGATCAAATTCTTCTCTCTGGGTCTCACTCTGGCCCCCAGGGCCCCTTACAAATAACCCAACGCCCAATAAAATCCATTTTAGTCAGCCTTTAAAGCAGACCCACGGCATTTACTTCAAATACAAGATGAGGATTACGTGAAGGCGGAAAAGCTTTTAAACAAACAACGAACGTTATGGATCGAGACGCTAGTAACTGCCCAAATTTCTGTCATGCCCTGCAAGTGCTCTGGGGGCATCGGAGTATCAGCAGAGAGCTTCCCCCTTCCTTCTTCAAGGTAGGCCTCCAGCCCCACAGAGGAGTTCTCGGAGCCTGTGATTCATGGAGGCTGATATCCAGGCAGCCAGCAGCTGTTCAAATCTACGCCTGGATGTCTCCCTCCCAGGCACTTCCAGTTCCACCATCTCCACCTCTCAATGGTTGTCCTGGAGGCCCGCCCACTCAGGGGATGCGGTGAGTACATCATCTCCAACCGAGCCGTGTAGGGAGCCACGGGGCGCTGCGCAGCTCAGCACACCGAATAACACACAAGCCCTTTACCCTGTGCCACACCCCTCCTGCGCTGTCCCCACCCCAAGAAGTCAGCACAAAGACCTGCTCCTTGCTTCCTGGGAAGTAATGGTTTTTATTACTTTTCCATCTGCTGTGAGCGTCCAGCATCCAGAGAACTAATTCTTATTAAATGCAGCCCAACTACATTCATTTCCCTCCCCTGAACGAGTCACAAATGGCTACCCATAAGAGAATACTTTCCACCTTCAGCATGGCAATCCGGAGGTATAGTTTCCATGGATACACAGAAGACCGGGTTACAAAACTAATTACGTTTTCAAAGGGAATAATTTCTCTTAGCAAAACAAAACAAAACTCACAAAACCTATTTGATTCAGTAGTAGAAAAGTTTGTACCAACCTTATTCAGGTTAACTGCATTACAGCACATCTAAAGGCACCAAAGACTTAAAGAAATCTACTACCATTGGAAGCTAATTTAAACGCACTTATGAGTAGGATTATTAAAACTTAGGCCCAGCAATGTGCCATATGCAGATAAAAATCAAAATGCTTCAGAACCATTACTAGGTATTAGCTGCCCCGGGAGCTTTCCAATCCTGGGATTTCCATGAAAATGTCCCAAAATACTTAACAACACCAAGAGAGATTTTGGTGTTCAACCATGAGTGCCACAGTAGTCTCCATCTACAAAATGGAGCTACGGAGAGGAAAAAAATTAACAAATAACCTAAAAAACAGAATAATGGCTGGTAAGCAAGCATTTCGTTTTTCAAATTAGGATTGTTCCTCCTGGCCAAAAAAAGCCATGCAGACACCATTCCAGGTGACATGATCAATCCCGAGCACAGATGTGAACTGTGGAAGAATCATGAAAAAAACAAAGGCAGACCCATAAAAACAGACAAAAAGTGATTGGAACTCCTGTTTTACAAACTGTCCACCACCCAGGGTATGTAGGACTTCTTCAGTACCCACCAGATAGAGGGGGTCTTTTCTCTCACCAGCTTTTAAAAATCCATGACATTTTGTGTATTATTTCCACTAAAAATACAAAAAAGAACAATTCTCATTAGGAGTACAGATGAACAACCTGGTAATGGTATTTGGACACCATGTGAATCTGTTAACGAGTTTTTTTTTTTTTTTTTTTTGCACATTTGGGCTAAATAAATACCATTTTGGTATATACATGAATACACTGGAAGGTTTATTCTAACATTTTATGTTAACTCACAAAGCAGCTGCATATCACTGAGGGGAGCTGGTGGAGGGAAGTATTCAGAAATTAATTTTCCATATAAAACTCCTGGGTGTAAATCATTCCAAAGTATCTTTCAAACTTCCCCATCTCCTTAAGCAGAACATGGTGAATCAACATATGATTAATCTAACTTTTTTGGGTGATGACTCAGGATCATTACAGTGAACAACCATTACACAAGGTGCCTTCGGAAACTAGCGTAATATCCCCCCCTATTTCAGTTTTGCCCCGGTACCGCACGGCCTCAGTCAGCCATGCGTTTTTCCTAACTGAAATTTTTATTGAGATCATTGTGGATAGGCGTGCAATGCAGCTGTTAAGAAAGAACACAGAGGACTCCTCTCTGTTCACGTTGCCCAGTCTCCCCCAATGGTCACCAGCCATGCTGTCTGAATTCTTCTGCTCATTTGCTGACATCTTTTCTTGCTGTAAATGCAGCTCCTTCTGATGACTTGTCTCCACCCCGAGGCACCAACTTTGGCCTCTAATTTGTTGTTGACTTGAACACGTGAAAAAATGGTAGGCAAGTGGTCAGGACCACATGCGCAGTAAGGATAAATGGTGTTAGAGTGCAGGCCTAGCTGATCATCATGATTCAAGGGTAGGAGTGAGTGTTAGTACTAAGACTTCCTACACCTGCATGGCTTTGCATACCCCATTCCAACACACACACCCCCCCTCGCAGCTTATTCTCTCTCACTCACATGCTGAATATTCTGGACTTAATGCCAAATAAGTGACCTCCACATAAGTGATATATTGCTTTTAAGTCCACTGAATACCAGCTAATTAATCAATTGCTATTTCCATATCGGCAATTGGTCCTCTGGCAGAACCTGTGTCTTACTCTGAACATGATCTACCAGGTGCTGCTAAAAGTTTGAAATAAATACACATAGCCTTCAAAAAATTACCATTTTTTTTTCTGGACTCACTGATCTTTTTAAGGAAGTTTTCATTTACTGGTCATTTGTACTACTTGGAACAATTCAATTACAGAAGTTAAAGGAATAAAGTTCTAAAAAAGATATGATAAAGAGCATAATGAATGTGCTTAAGAGACTTCAGTCAATAAGAAAACTGTCTCTTTATTCTTCTACTGCATTAGGAGCTTCTCAAACAAAGAGGCTTGATGGAGACAGACAGAAAGGGGCTTATCAGCTTAGGAAATGCGAAGGATGGTACAATTAACTGTCACACACTCAGATATAATTCACTGCGATGAGGCCAATGAGAGAAAACAAGGCAAAGAAAAGTGCCCATCCTGTCTTTTTACGTGTAATAATACCCAAACATCCCAGCATTGCAAAACACCTTTTCTTCAAGGGTTATCTATACACGGGGCCTGAGAAGAAAAGCAATAGCCTTTGGAGGGAGGGGGGGAAGGAAGGAAAAGAAAATAAGAGGAGGAAAAGGAAGAGGTCTCTTATCTGAGCCACAAATGCCCCCCACCACTCACTCCAACAAACAGAAGGGCTATATCCTACAGGTATTCCAAGGGTGCGAGTGGGGCGGGGGGGGGGGCGGGGGGGGGGGGGACATCCAACTACATTAACTACGTTTCTTTCTTAGTCCTGTGTCCTCTCTGCTCCACGGACCCAGCCCTGCCAAGGGGAAAAGGGCTGCCGTGCCCTGCCCTGGCAATCATGGCAATCTGAAGGTGAAGTGCTGTAAACACACGAGGGCAGCTCAAGGAGGATCTGGACAGGAAAAGGGAGTTCACAAAGCACCTTCTCAACTGGCTGCCAGGGACATATCACAGGGGAGAGCTCCCCTCTCGGTGTTAAAAGATGCTCCAAAACCAAACAGTTGAAGACAGACAGCGACCATAAAACAGAAAACGTGTATGGTGTTAAAGATACTAAGAAAAGCAAGGTTCTTGTTCAAAACCAGATGTACAAGGAGAATTCGGTTTCTCCTCACGTGACAATATAGTTGCTTTAGTTTTCAGAGTGCCAGACACACTCGGATCAGAAACATGTTTCAAATGGTACAAAGAAGGCGGGGGGGGGGGGGCGGAGGGGAACCCACCCCTCCTCCTCCCCCCTCCAAAAACTCAAAAAAGCCATGACAACACCAGAAATAGCCTGAGCCTGCTTCTAAGCGCCCGAGGATCTGTGCATTAGGAGAGGTTCCCCCGTGATGTGTGTTATATGAGCTCAAGCATGACTATATATGGTATGTTTACGGAGGGATTAGATACAAACACCACGCAGAACTTATATCAGGCCAGAACTGAGCTTTAAAGAGCTCGGCCTCTCTGCATTTATGGCCACAAGCTATCCCATCCCCTACGTCCGCGGACTTCAGATGCTTGGAGAAGCAGTGTCTCATGACTTCCAGGCACTCAGAGCACAGGACTCTTCCACACTGACCTCCAAGTCTCCACCCCGACCTCCTCCCCCGCCCCTCCCCAGCCCCCCTGGCCCCCCAAGGGCCGCCCACCCCACAGTCCCACAGAGGCATAAATACGCGCAGAAGAATGTCTCTGCTGAATGGGGCCTATGTTACATGGCGAAGGGCACAGACAAGCGCGCCATCGATTTCTCAAGAAACAGCTGGCATGGCTGAGGCCTCTCCCACAGGCTCCTCATCTCCACAAAGTATTTTCATCACATCAAATGTTCTGCCCTGGAGAGGGAGAGCCAGACGCTGAAGGGGGGGGGGGGGGGGCGGGCGGAGTAGGGGATAATCTGAAGATGTTTTAAAGTCCTGGGAGAGGAAAGGGAGAACAGGGGAGGAAGGAGGGAGAGAGAGAGAGAGAGAGAGAGAGAGAGAGAGAGAGAGAGAGAAGGAAACAGGGAGGGAGGGAGGGAGAGAGAGAGGAGGAGGGAGGGAGAGAGAGAGGAGGAGGGAGGGAGAGAGAGAGGAGGAGGGAGGGAGGGAGAGGGGGGAGGGGGAGGAGAGAGAGGGGGGGGGAGAGAGAGAGAGAGAGAAAGAGAGAGAGAGAGAGAGAGAGAGAGAGAGAGAGAGAGAGGGGAAGGCTTCATCACTGGCTTTAACAGTCTTGCCCAACCTGTTCTGCGGTATGTTCTGTTAACTCCTTTCTGGCAAATGGATGCAAACAGCAACCCCTTTCTTTCCTCTTCTTTTCCCCACAGCCATACTGCAATTTAAGGCAGACTTGTAGAGAAAAGTCCTGAAGAAAAAGGCTAAAGTCATTACTGACTGAAGCCCATAACTTTTAATCATATGGTGTGATACCTTCACTACCAGCTCCCTGGGCTGTCATCTCCCTGGATACTGCCAACTTCCCAGCCCTCTCTACCTCCTACCTCTCCTCCTCCCCTCAAAAATACAAAAATTGAGGCTAGGTCCTTCACAATACATAAAAGGAGGTTAGGGTGAGCTAGGCCCAGTTTTCATGTACCTGAACAAAGCATTGTGTAAGAAGGAAGCATCACCTTGTTGGTTTTTTTTCTTCTTGGTTTTGTTTTCTGATTTTTTGGTTTCTGGTTTTTTTTTTTTGTTTTTGTTTTTGTTTTTTTTTGCTTGACATTAGGCATTTACAGGGTTAACAGACAACCTGCAGACCAGAAATTTACCTGCTTAGCAACAGAAGCATCAACTAAGCCACACTGGTTGTTTTGACACAGGAAAAGCAGTTTCTACCTGGTGAAAATAGCTGGTGATGTTTCAATTGGCATTTGAAGCAACACACATATTAATCACATGAGAAGAGCAGTCAAGAAACTATGGTAAGGGAGAAAAGTCCAATGAGAGTTTACCCAGCTTAAAGGTGCAGATCAAAACCAAGCTTGAAAATTGCAGGACCACGTACAGAAAGTGCTCTAAAAGTTAAGAGCAGACTCAGGGTTGAGAAAACTGTTCTTGGAAGCAGTAAAACCCAGGCTCACTTTCCCAGGGAACTTGTAACTGCTTAGTTTTTACATCAACCAAGACTGTAAGGACTCTTCAGGCGCTGGACTTAATCTTCACAAAGAAATAGATCTCCCACCCCCCCACCCCCAAATAGTGAGATGAAAAGGAAAACATCAATCTCACAAAAGAATACACCTTTTCCTTTTAACATGTTTGCACGTCTCAATTTTAACAAAAACAAATACAACCCTGGGCCTCCATGACAACTTTGAATGACAACAACTAAATACATTCCTGTACTTTATAAAATTCAAACTATGGAAAGCTTCTTCATTTTTAGCAAATGACTGTTTCATGTTTGGAAGCTCCAGGATGCAGAAGCTTGTAGAGCTGGTTGCTCTAAGATGTTTGCTGTTTTAACAGAAATTTGTCTCCTTAGCCACAGCAGGGCCTTAAAGCAGTCAGAAGTAACAATTTGGCCCAGTTGTTGAATGCGTAAAACACAGCAAAAAAATAAGTCAATACATGCTTTTAACGAAAAGACAATTAAATAAAATATAAAGAAGGCATAATGTCAATGTATGCATATACACAGAGTAACACATATGTATAATTAATTATAGGCAAAAGAATGTATATTTAAGAGAAACAAAACAGAAGTGAAAATCTTTAACCTTAATGGTATCATTTTCGGATGGGACCCTGTTTCAAAAGGAGAAAAGAATGATAAACAGTCATTTGTAAGGATAATATTCAAAGACTCTAAAAACCAAGTGTTAAAGAGTTTGGTTTTGACAGCTTCTCTTAAATTCCAAACTGAAGACAATACCTGATGACAAAGAAATGGTGTGTAAAGCTTAAAAGGAAATATAATAATCTAGGAAAATCCAAAACGTTCTAACAAACATCAATGCAATTTACAATAAAATTTCAAAGTGACACGGTTCTTTGAGATTATTTTTTGAAAAGCATAAATGCAAATGCAAGCCACAAAAATAACCTCTTTCTTTAATAAAGTAAAATACTTTCCCTTATTCGGAACCCCCATCTATACTCACAGTCTGAGCAAATTAAACCTACTTTCTGAAACTTACATTTGAAAAATGTAAGTTGGGTCAAAGAAACTGTAACCGTGGACAAGATGGTGGTATTTAAAGCAAAAATCTGGCTTAGGCAGGGAAAAAAAAAAAAAGGAAAGAAAAGGGGGAGAGAAAGGCCACAGTGATGCACTGATGGCGGGCAGAGTGGGCTGCAAGGCCAGTTGTATCTAACAGTTGTGCCCGCAACAAATGGTGCATTCATGAACTGCGTAAGCAGAGGCTGTTCAGAGGCTGTAAAGTCTGCACACGAAATGATGAGCGGCCGACTTTCCTGTTGTTCCACAGTTAAAAGACTAAAAAAAGGACTGAATTCAGTTAGAGGCACAGGCTGTCGCTTCAGCTGTGGCAAAATGGTGAGCAAGACGGTCTAGATAAAAAGGCTCCAAGTACCATTTATTCGCTTCTCAAAAGAGCTGGGCCTAATGATAATTGAGTAGACACCTCTACATAAGATAATCTCTAAGAGCTGGGGCAGGGGAGGCAGGGTAGAAACCAGAACATCCATCCATCCATCCATCCATCCATCCATCCATCCATCCATCTCCCCCCACCCCCATTTTTAAAGAAAATATTCAGCCTCTCCAAAATCCACAGCCTCAGACCAAGGGATTACGTGTCCATAGTCTATTACCTGTGACATAACCTCTCCATGGCCTAACAAAAGAAACATCTGGTACCAGCTACTCAGCATCCCTGATAATTGTCACTGTGCCAAGTTCTTAAAAAATTAATTAGTAGCATTTACACCTGCCAGTGCAGACAGCCTATCAGGGTTCTAGCACAGGTACCACAATACCTGCCTTCATAGAAAACTCAGGGCTGCAAGAAGCAAGCATTAGATGGGAGAATTTCAAGGTTTATATATCACTTCTTATTTTTATTTATTTTTAAAATTCCCAGTGGCTCAAAAGTATTCATTTGTCTCATCAGACATAAATATAAAAGTAACCCGTTTATAAATACAGCTTTGAATGCTAATTATTAGGGGTATTCATTAGAATCACCTGGGAAGCTTTTCAGAAGGATAAGTCCCAGCCTCACAACATGTTTTGGAGTGGGCCCTGACATGTGCCTTAAGGAAAAGTTCTCCCCTCACCCCCAGTTGAAGAATCACTGTTTTGGATGCTGCCACCCAGTGAAAAGGGAGCACACCAAGGCAGCACACCAAAAATGAGACGAGTGACAAAGTGGAGAGACTGTGCCAGGTGAGTCACTAGGTACTACGTTGCTCATGGAGTGAGGGCAATGGTGCCCTGGTGCAGTGAGCTGGCCACTTCAGGTTTTGCCCAGCCCTGTGACACAGACGAACCGGCAGGAGCCATGTGCCTCATCCACTTTGCCAGCTCAGGGCACACTCAGCAGGGCACAGTGGCAGGTGGCCTTCAGTCATCAGAAGTAAGGCTGACCGTCACCAAACCACCTGTTGTCCTCGGTGGTCATGCACTTAAAGTACAGAACATCAAGAAACTGCATCCCAGCTGCATGTGTTCCTTATCATCATCAACACACTGATTATGAAGGGAGAATGAGACAGACGCACCTCACTTTCAGGAGGGGCCCAGCACTGCTGGGAAGTAACTGAGTCTTAAAACCTGAAGCCACTTGAGGCCTGTTTGCTTGTATTCTGTCCCACCACCCCACTCTCAGAAGGCGGGTCACACTGGAAAGGAGAAAACAGGTGCCCAACACTCAGCGGGAAAGGACCAGGAGCCGTCCTGTTTCCAAGCTCAGCGAACCCGAACCGACTGCTGCCACTCTCCCCTCTCCTTGTCTCATGGAGCTCCTTCTCCCAGATCCTGGTCTGCTGCCTATAATGCCTGCACCATTCTGCTATGTAAAAAACAGTCTACATATATTTTCTAGCTACATGCTGCTTTCACTGAAAAACTGCCATCAGGTAAACCAAATGTGTTAACGTGGACTTGTTCTGGGAAATCAGTACAAAATACAAGTGGGCAAGCTCACGCCTATGCAAAACTTCTGAAAATCCAAAAGTGATCACAGGCTAAACGGCATCAAATTAGCAAAAAAAAAAAAAAGGGGGGGGGGACAGGACTTCGCACTGAGCGCACGCACTTTCTAATCTCTTCCTAAGAATTCACTTTTCAAAAACGAGCTCAATTACTAAACGGGCCCTTTGAAGATCTCTGGTTGTTCATTAAATTGCTGCTGGCCGTCGCGGGCCGAGGAGAGCGCGTCAAGGTCTTCTTGGAAGGGAGGCTGGCACCGCCCACCGGGAAGGCCGGCCCGAGCCCCGCCCCCGCCGGCCGACCGACCGACCAATCCGCGCCCGCCGCCCTGACTGACGGCCCCGCTGCCCGCTCACCGGGCAGCCCAGCGCGGGCGCTGAGGTGGGGCGGGCGGCCCGAGAGGGCCCCGGCTGGACCCGCGCCTCCTCCAGGTCACCCCCGCAGGCCCCCCGTCCGCTTCCCACTGGCCGCCCTCGGAGGGGAGGGGCGAGTCCCCCGGGACAACGGCGCACACGCTTCCAGCCGTGCGAACACACTTGTGCTTCGACGGCTTCCCCAGCGCACAAAGGCTGGTCCGCCGAGGGAAGGGGCGGCGTGCCCAGGCCGCCTTCCGCCCGCGCGTCCTCCCAGGCCCCTCCCCGGCCCCCAGCCGGCCGCCCACCCGCAAGCCCGCAGCGGCAGCGCAGGCGACACCCAGCCGCACAGCCTGGAGTCTGCAGCCCGCGGGGGGACGCGAGCCTGAGGGGTGGCTCGGGTGTTCTCCCCGCAGCCCCCTGTCGTGCACAGGGCTCTGCCGTTGTGGTCGGAGCAGCCACAGGGATGACTGTGCAACGAGGGAGCCGGGCACGACACCGACACCCGGGGGGCAAGCTTTATTTGACTGCTTCCACACATTGCACTGAATTGAGGGGCAAGAAAGACGACAATATTTATTGCCAGTAATTCTAAAGACATGCATCTCCTTTAGAAAAAGCACAAGTCACGTTCCTGGTTTTGAAAAGGCTACAGAGGCGAAAGTTTTACAGTATTCCATGATTTCTGAAAAGAGTATGTGTAGTCTCTGTTTGGCCATATTTCATTCTAGCACTTGGTTTATGACTTAACGTGTTAACCCCTAGAACCAAACTGGTTATCTATCTGAGGGCAATCAATCCCAAATAATCTTTGAGAAAGTAAAAAAGACACCCCTATAAAATCGAAAGAGATCGTCAGAATCACCGTGATAAATGTTATAGTACTTCCCTGCTGGGACCTTGAAACACTTTCATTCTAGAAGGCAGCCCTGACAAAAGCCGAGATTTTTTTCCCCTTTTTCTTTTATTAAAGTAAAAACAATTTTAAAATCACTTGCCTGCCATTCAGAGGGAGCATCTGAAGAAATCAGTTTTAACTAGCACATGGAAATGCTAGGCAAAGTAGCCTTGTCTTAGGCTCACGTAACTCGAGAGGCTATTTAAAATGTGAAACTGGATGTCTTCTCCCTAAATTCTCAATAATTTCTAAAAACTCAACATCCATGTGACCTTGGACTCTCTCATTTTCATCTGTCTCTTGCAGTGCACTCTCTTTGCTAACCATTCAGCACACTGCAAGCCCTGATAAAAGTAGTTAATGTTTACTGAAACCTGTGCATGAACTGTACTAAACCCGATAGGAGTGAAAAGGCAAAGTTCTGTTAACAGCATCCATGTACAATAAAACAAAAAGAGGGGGTGGGGGACAAAGAAGGGAGGAATAATTTTTTTTTCCTTCTGATTTGAACTTAAAATTTCTCACTGATGAATAAGCCAATTATATACCACCAAAGATGCTTTTAATCTGTTACCTTTTGGGAAAATCTTGGACACAAATAAACTTCAACTATTTAACCATTTTCTCAATGTTTCTTTCCAGAACTTAAAACTGAAACCAACCTTTTAGATCTCATATTCTCTTACTTGTTTTTGAAGGCCTAACTACCTACCTGATCCATAACCAGGTTTCCTTATACTCTTATTCATCTAAAGAGCTGTTTACAGATGGCAGCTGAAGAACTATTTCATGCAAACACAAATTTAACATCTCAATGGTTAACATCTAAAATATTTTTTCTTCCCTTGACTCTTTACTTTTTCAAATGTAAAAATAGTTCACTTCACTATGGTCTAATCAGATCTTGAATTCTAACATTTCTTACCATTACATTCATTCTAAGTACAGAGTTAAATATCAGAACTTACTGATCTTTTTCACTTACTGATAATCTGTCTTTTTCTCACATTTCCACATGATCCCTTTTTCTCCCATTAACTCAGTTAAAAGAGTATTTCAACTTACACACATACACACACAGACCGTATCCAGAACAGGATGCTCTCAGGTGTTTAAAGCCAACTTTCTCTCTCCCCCATCCCCCCCCCCCCCCCAGCTTAAAGGGCAGCAATAGAACCAGTCACCTTGGAAACAAACATCACCCAGTGTTTGCAGAACAAACAATGGTACCTTTTCAGCCAGTACCAGGCAGGCAGGCCAAGGGGCAGCCGAGCAATTCTGGGCCGGACAGGAGTGTTAACATATTGCATTCATTCAGTGCACGAAAAAGTAGTTCAGTACTGAAAATGAAGTGCTCTCAAACGTGTGAACATTTGGCTAGAAACCATAGACAAAGCAAGTAAGGTTTAAAGTCAAATAAGGCTACCCCTAGTTAGAAAAAAAAATCTTTTCATTATTTTTGGAATTGTTTTACATAGCTCATGAATAAGGTAAACTAAACTCCTGTCACTGAGAATTACCTTCTCCAGCAACCAGGAAGAAGCTGCTTAAAATCTTTTCAAAGAGCACGTTTCATCTAATCATTCCTACAAAAACCATCCTTTTCATATGCCACCATATATTGGTTTTCAAAACATCTATTACTTGGCACTTTAACCCACAAACTAATTTCTAGTACTGGCTCAGATCTGACTGTGCGCTAGAAAATTAAATGTCTTCTTAAATACAGTGCCAAACAGATAAATAAATCTGTAAGGGCCCCTGGATAACTTTTTGACCTTGGATAACAGCAATGACTAAACTTTCACTTACTGAAGACTTACAAAAGCTAATCATTTGGGTAGCTGAAGTCTGAGAGGGAGAGTCTGTTACAGTTTTTAAAAAGCTCCACAGCACAGTTAACATCCACAACAAAAAATACACAAGTGTTCCTCAGATCCTCCAGAATGAAAATTTTTAAGTGTTAAAGTAACAGTTTCCTCCTTATTCTGGGTGTGTGCCGGAGTTTTCCTTCCCACCAATTAAGAGAGGAGGCTGGGCCCAACTGAATTCTTTGGACGGGAGTTTGATGTCAGTTAAATACCGCAGTAACTGGCATTTTCTATCACCTCCAGACGAAGGGACAAATGCCTAATTAACATGGACCAACATGCAGCTTAAACTGGAAAAGTGCCTGTCCTTTTTCTTTCTTTTCTTTTTTCTCTGAGATTTAGGTCTTTAACATCCTTGAGTTAAAGCGCACAAAGGGTGTCTAATGCCATCTGACTGAGGTGTAAAAGTCTAATTAACTAATGCTTTTTTTGCGGCGACAGTAAATCAGCGAACATTATTAATCTTCCTGACTGGGCCTGAGTGTGTGAAGAGGGCTTTTGAAAGGGAACTAAACAGTGATACTGGGTGCCCTTGAAAATGAAAAGGAACCCTGCAAAGTGACGACTGATAATCCTAAAAACTACCGAGAAATACTTTAAAATACCACCGCTGGGCGCAGCACTAGGCCCTGTGCTCTCAAAACCATAAGGCTGTGGCTCCCGGGGCCGGAGAGGAAGAGGAGGAGCCAGGCCGGCAGCTGAGAGCCGCTCTGCTCTCCCTTCCTCTCCTTCCAGTATCACGCAGGCGCCCTGGGAGGGCAGAACCCGAACCCTCCACTCCTGCATCTGATTCTGCACCTTTGCAAGTAATTTTTTTTTTTTTTCTTTTAGTAGAACAAGCGAAAAGTATTACCCGGAATCGTCAGGGCAAGTGACTCCCACAGTTTGGCTAGTTTCAATCAATCCATACAACAACAATCCAAGCATTTGGCTTCTTGGTTTTACTGCCTGTTCGACACCAAAAAAAAAAAAAAAACAAACCAAAAAACAAACAGAAAACACACATGCACATCATACTCACATCAGAAAAGCATAGATTTATCGAATGCATTCACTGAATGCCAAAATGTGAAGAGAGAAAGCCAAGAGCCAGACAAGGAACTTCTGCACCACGGCCTGCTTGGCCCAGTCTGCAAGGATGGTAACTGCTGTCAGCCCCTCCACCCTCTGCTCTGGATTCCAACTCGTTGTCCCCCCAGCCACGCACCCCATTCCAGAAGGCAAGGCCCTGAGGAAGGCACTTTCTCAGTCCCACGCTGCCCCTGCCTCCTCCCGGGCCTTCCCAGAAAGCTGGGGCCCCAGGCTGAGCGTGGAGAGCCAGCACTAGGCTTTGGGGAAGGAACTCCCAGGGCTGTGCCACTCCCGACCCCACATCCAGAGGAGTGGCAAGGTCCAGGGCAATGACCCCAGCTGCATGCAGCTTCCTCCATCTTCTCGAAGACATCTCGGAGGGGCAGAGTTGGGAAAGGAAGTGAAAGGAGGACCAGGTGCCACGGTGGCTTGATCTTTCCCCATCCTTAGTATTTCTATCAAGTTTCTGTTTCACTGCCCCTCATCTAAGGGGTATGGGAACCTTTTTAATGAAATTCTGCGGGAAACGCAACAGGTTTGATTAATGACGTGTTTCTGCAAGCCACCTGATAATAAAGCACCCTTGAAACATCAGGTTCAGAACTCAAAACATTTTGATTAAAGATATTTATGTTTTGTTTATAGATTTAAAGGTCTTTGAAGACTGCTCTTCATTACTTGGTACACTGTTACACCCCCAAAATCATCTTTTCTCCTGTTCAAAAAGTAAGGTAGGTTCAGAGAAACCTTTACTTATGTATTCTAAACCGACAATGCATCTGTAACCCCTCCTCCAATAACATCTCTTACAAAAAACTTAGTGAGCTACTATGAATTATCTCCATATTGCCAAGTCACTGAAACCTGAAGCAAACTACAGATGGGGAGAAAAACCCCAGCTGACCGAACAGTTCTTCAAAATAAACTCAGCTGAAATCTTAAGATAGAACTCATTTCTATTTTTTTTAAAGATAATTACTAACATCTATAAAACAAAGAAGAAAGAAAGTGCAGATGGAGTCCCCTTTCCAATCAAACCTCTCTTAGAATCAGAACTGCAAAATTGTCTTGGAATTCTTGAAATTGTGTTTGGAGGGTTTCTTGCCTGGAAACCTTTGTGAGGTCAGTGTTCATCAGAAGGAAGCACCGCCTGTGATGTGCACTGGGAAAGTCTCACCGCAGCTGCGGGCATCAGGCAGGGGAGGCACTGGTCCCACTGTGCAGACAGCAGTGGCCCTGTAACTCACAGTTCAGGTGACTCTAGTCACAGGCCACCTCTTTCACCAAGTCCGCTTAGTGAAAATAATTCTTCCTGTCTCCTTTAGGAAAAATCCAGTTTTATTTTTTTTGCAGAAAATCCAAACAACACGGTCTTTTCTGGGTAGTAGCTTCCCCAACCCTGCTCTTTCCCAGGCTCAACTGATACGTGCTTACTGTGTGCCCTCTTTTGCTTGCTAAGACACTCCTGAAGGTTCACTGGAGCAAGCAACTTGAAAAGGCTATGTAAGTTTGAAATAAAGATTACATGCAACATTTTTTTGAATTTGCACAGATACCACATACAATGTAAACAGAATACCTGCTCCCAGCCTTAACTAATCAGAAAACCAGAGGGATGCTTTTCCTTCCTATTATACAGCTGACATCAGAAATGAGGTGGCTAAGTCTCCTACCCGCATCTGGGTGGTTAAGCAGTGTAAGGATTTTGTTGTCAGAGCCCAAGAGTAGTGTTGTGTTGTTTGTTTGTTTATTTACTGAGAGAGGGGGGAGGGGCAGAGGCAGAGAGAGAATCCCAAGCAGGCTCCACACTATCAGCACAGAGCTTGATATGGGGCTCAATCTCACAAACTGACATCATGACCTGAGCCAAAGTCAAGAGTTGGATGCTTAGCTGACTGAGCCACTCAGGCATCCCTAAGAATAGTGTTTTAAGAGGTATCACTACTGAACAATTACTAAGTCACTAACACCCTCATTTTAAAGAGAAGAAAATAGAACCTCAGGTGCATGGTTTTTGAGGAAGGTCTCACTTCACTGGCAGGTCCTCTGGCTGCTGCTCTGCCTTAAAGAATACTTAGAAATAAAGGATAAATAGATAAATAAAGGATACTTAGAAATTCCCTAGTTTTATGGTATTTATCCTTGATATGGAAGGACAATAGTGTCTAGCCTCACAAAAGCTTTTCTGTTTACTTCTACTGATTAAAAAGAGAAAACACTGCCTGGGAGCATCCTTAAGTCACCTCCTAAGAATATGATAACGGAAAGAGATTCTGCCCATTTTACAGATGGAAAAACCAAGGTGCAAGGTGCAGTATCTTTCCATTAACCATAATCAAGGCTGGGCTGGGTTTAGAACCTGACTAGTCACCTAGCCTGCAAATCCAGCCCTCTCTCTAACAGATCATATGAAATTAATCAGAAGGGCCAAGGGAGATATGCCATTAAGGTCTGTTGAAGTGTTTCTGATTCAGTTTACTTCTCCAACATTTCTTCCTTTGAAATAATGAGGAGCAGGTTGGGTGGGCACCTCTGGAAGCTTCAGTAGCGAGCAGATGGAACGGAATGCATCCTCCTAACCTGTCACATAAAGGCCTTCAGATCTTGCACCTGCACAGCTGTTCCTGGAGTTCGAGCATCTCATTTGCCCTTTAGAACTGATCTAATCGTTATTTTCCTAACATTCGACCTCAGAATTCTTCATATGTAGGATCCATTTTCCTCTAGGGCAGATGCCCCAGGGAGCTAGTTCAGGGGGTCCACTCATTCATACGCTCATCAAGCATCTGCAAACCAAGTAAACCATACACATACACATATATGTACTGTTACTTGGCAAGAGTGTGAAGATGCTCTTGTAATAAACTAATTCCATGAAATGTGTTATTTTAAAGAATTTTTTGTCGGAGACTGCCAATAGAATCTATAATTGAAATTGTGCTTGCTCTGGAAAAAGTTTTTCCATTACAATAGGTCCTTATATTGGGAAAAATTGGGAGTAACTGCTCTAAAATGTCCAAATAACATGACATTAATTGAAGCAAAATACCCAATTAAAAACACAACCACAGGTAAACTACATATCACATTGTATGTAGCATTCACAACACCGTGTCATACATCAGATGGGAAACTTCTTCTCAAGACAGTCTGGCCCTCTGGAAGGACTTTTTGAACTGCTCAATTTGCTTTTCATCAGTGACTGATTGGTTTAGAGTAATAAGAGGACAGATCATATGCTAATCAAAAAATAAATATATTGTTTCAGTGTTTTCCTCTTTAGAATAATCAATCTCTGATTAACTTTAATAATTCACAGTAAAAATTTTAATCCTCGATTGGCTTCATTTAACCTAGGAAAATACCCCTCCTCCCTTCACATGATGAATGCCCAGGGAATGCAAAATAATGAAAGCATTACCCTATGGCCCTCTCCCCTAAATTATGCACATCCAAGTAATGTGATTTTCATGTTAAAGAACATTTAAATACATCAGCAGATACTTATCATATCACATTAAATTTTTAACAGATTTGGTATAAAGGCGTGTACAAAAATGGGCTTTTTAATTGTCTACAAATGTAATGAATCCCATTTTAGTAGTAGGTTATGTTTTCACATAAGACCACCTAGAAGGACATACATTAAAAGTTACTTCAGACTCATGAAAGGAAATTTTACTTTGTGCTTTATTAGTTTTTTTTCCCTTTTTGTTCATTTAGAATTTCCTATGGTGAGAATGAGTTAAAAATGCAAAGAAATAACAAAATCCTAATGGGGAAAAAACAAGTTTGTAGACTTAGGAATATTTCCTTTGCAATCCAAGGGACAGGATGACAGGGGGTTTGATGTCTCTCACACTCCCTCGTATTATTTCCAGTAAATATGAACATTTTATAATGAGAAATGTTCACATAGTACAGCGATTCTGATTTACTGGCTCTTGATAGGATCTACTCACTAACATCCTCAGCAGGAATGCGGGGGCTCCTGCAGAGGGTTCGGACAAGCCCACGGAGGACAAATCTCTGGCAGTCTGGACTTGACAGGGTGGCTGACGCTGAAGAGAGCTTAACCTGCAAGACCAAGTCCTGCCCCACCCTCCCCGCCAGCCTGTATCTCTCTAGGCCTCAGGTTCCTCACCTGTAAATTAAGGGGTTCTAAGGAACAACTGGACGGTGATCCCTCAGGCCCTTCTGGGAGAATATTCTGACTAGAAACAAAGCAGACGCAAAATATAATTTAATCAAATCTTGCTCGTTGCAGCCATTTGCCTGGGGTAGATTTAAACTGATTTCACCAATGTTATTACTTGTTATGGCTTGACGGAGAGTACAGCACAAATAGGGACATTCGATTAATAAAATTAAAAGTTTTCAGTGGCTAGCAAATTTTCAGCTTTGCTGATTTGTAGGTCAACCCTGCCCCAAATGAAGCCACCTGCAGACGAGAGATTTGAAACACAGCAAAAGCAATGCCACTCATCCAAGCTTTATGCTGTGCCAGACACTGGGTAAGTATTTATAGTGTTTTATATCATGCCCTACAATCCCATGACATAGATCTGATTACTCCCTACATTTTACATGTGTAAAAAAGATCTGTTAAAAAAAAAAAACAAAACAGAAGATCTGTGGTGTAAAGAGCAAAAGCAGCTCGTAACTGTGGCGTGTGCCGAAGGGCAAGTCACATACCTCTCCGCCTCACTGCCTCCACCTATAAAGTGGGTTAACAGAACCCCTGCCTCATTCCTGCATTCATTTGATGAGTACTGACCGAGCACCAGATGTGCCAGGCACTGTGGTAACATGCTTGGAGTCATGGAGGAACAAACCAAAAAAAGGAACAAAAAGCCCTCCTGGAGCATATACTCCAGCATAAGGAAAACATAACACGTGCCTAAAAATCTAGTGGGTACTTGATTAACATTAGCTTCCTCACTTCCCCCTTTAGGCACGGAAAAAGCATTAGAAAACAAATCCAACAGAAGCCATGGGCTCCGAGTCAGCCCCAAGGGAGAAATTTCTACCCAAAGAAATACAGAAGAGCAAAGATTAATTAAGAGCACCTGTAGTGAAGGACACTGGCCGGGGCTCAAATTTGGACTCTGTCACTTAGGCTGGAGTGACTCCAGGCAAATTATTTAAAGGCTCTAAGCCTCAGCTTCCCCATCTGTAGAATGGAGAGAACAATGACCTCACAAGGTCAATGCAAAGACTAAAGGAGACAAGGCACAAAAAGCTGGGGTGCACAGAGTCTCCTGCATATTAAGGGTAGCTGGTTTGATTAGGACCATCTCCTCAGACCCCACCTTCTGTATCTGCAAGATGTGAATACACTGGCTTGGTAGGGTTCTTGTAAGGACTATGGAGATCATGCATGAAAAGCATTTACCCTGACTGGCACATGATGGGTGCACAGCTGCTTCTCAGAAATGACTGCACACAAATGAATGGGAAGGGGGCAAGGAGGGCATCCTCACGGACAGAGCTCAAAGGGAAAGAGCTGGGGAGGCCACACGTGGGGCAGGAGCCGCGAGGAGCAATTTGCTCCTTACAGAGGTGCTGAGTGTGTGTCCATGGAGCAGGATCAGATGCAGATAGTTGTGAAATGACAGACCCACTGAGTCTGGGTCACCTGGGGCGGCAGCTGGCGTGTGTGGATTATGCATCCAGCTGCCTCTCTTTCGGGCACTTTCCAGCTTCCCCAGAGGGTCGAAGAGCAAAGGAAAGGTGGGAAAGGGCTTTGGACTTTGCAGGGTTCTACAGGAAGGCTACAGAGGGTAAAAATGATATACGGGCGAGTTATCAGTAAAACTCCTACATCCAGGCTCCCTTTCTCCCCAAGCAGGCAGTGAGCATGTCCCTGCTGTCCTTTTGGGCTGTGGTGGACACCACAGTTTCTCTCACCAGGAACCACCAAAGACAGCCACAGACTTAAAAACCGGCTGGTGGGGGAGGCTGGTAGACTGGCCCCAGCCTCTGGGGCCACAGTGCTCCAGGTAGGGTGTCCACACAGCACATCTCAGGACACACACGTGCCAGGAAAGCCTTCCGGCCCCACCTTCAGTAAACCAGTGCTATTAAGGGACAAACCAATATGCCAACATTATAAACATGATATGGTGTTTCAGCGAACAAGCCCCCCAAAGGGATACACTAGACCATAAGAACCTGAACCTTCTACCAAGCAGGTCTCCACTGCCCTGGGCACCCTCCCTACCACACATCATGCTCTTGAGGGTAGCTCACCTGGAGTTGATAACTTAGAAGTCAAATATTAAGCCCAACATATGTGATTCAGCTTTTAAATGAGTCTGTCTATGGCTGTAAAGAAATCAAGCCTCCCTGCGGGTCCACATCACTCCGGTGGCGTTAGGCACTTCAGAGATCCTGAGCACTGCTTGGTTCATCCTGTACCAGCCGACGTGGGAGGCACTCTCTGCCTCGGGCCAGAAACGAACAGGGAAGTGAGCCACGGCAGCCACCCGGAGCACAGACATGCCACACTCCCCATTCTGAGGATGCCTCTAAAGCATGCTCAGGCCAACCTGTCACTTCTCCGCTCGAAACCTTAAGGCTCCCTCCCACTTACAGAAGCTCCAGGTCTCTACCTCACCCTGCCCCAGGTAGCCCTCCAACCCTATCATCTTCCAGTACACGATCCTCGATCCCAAATGACACCCGAAACGCCACACCCCACCTGCCCCTCTATGCCCACACTTCGGTTTCTTCTGTTAGCCTCAGCCTTCCCACGGGTGCTAGGCCTGGGGTCCACACTGCAGTGCGAATTCCTTTCCCATCGTAAACTCCCAAAGGCAAGAACCACCACGCTCCACCATGCCTCAACCTAGTGTCCTAAATGCAGGAGCTGGCTTGTTTAGGGATATTTGTGAGGCCTTCAAATACTATGTTATGCTCAAATCTAAGCAAACTGTTAAAGAATCAAGGTTCCAAAATGCTAGCTACAAGCTCTCCAGGTACAAAGGCGTAATGAGATTTTGTGTAACAAAAGAACATCCCTTAAAACAGCGGAGATAGGCCAGAACAGGAAGCTTCCCGGCAGTCTGACACTAGCCGTGTGACCTCAGAAACACGAGCACCACTAACCCTCAGCTTCCGGTCTCCAAAAAGAGGGGAATGATACCCACGCCCCATCCATGGAGTAACACACACAACCAGCCAGTACAAGGCCCTGGGCACACCCAGCGCTTTCCTTCCCTAACCTGTGTGCCTGGCTGTCACACAAACAAAAGGAAGATGCCTCCCGCACCATTCCCCTCCTGGTCCCCCAAAGCCCCGCTGTAGCCAGCACCCCACTTCCTCCAGCTCATGTCTAGCACAAATGAGAGACCATGTTCAGAAACAACACTGAACAAAGGAGGCTGCCAACAGCTCACAGACTCGTAACATAGAAAATCAGTTTTTGGGGATAGAGATCATTAACTTTAAGGTCTATGTTGTGTCCTACCTCCTGAATCGAGGGGACCCGCCTACATTTTTCACAGCCCTCTCAGCCAGGTCCCTCAGTCCATGAGTACCGGCTTTGAAATGTATCCAGCCACACATATAAAATTGAACACGTCTTCCCCAGAGGGCAGAGGACTCTGAAAACCTAAAAGAAAAGGCAATATCGTGTCCCTACTGTAGTTAATAAACCACTGATTGTCTTTGAGGCCTGCTATGTGACTTCCTACACACACACACACACACACACACACAGGCAGGGGGGTTAAGCCCTGGGCACCAGAGCTCCCCTTCCAGAGTGACTTCATATACAGAGAGGCAGGTGGAATCTGAGCAGAGGGCTGGGGCATGAGAGGCACAGCCACTACCTGGGTGAGTTCAAAGGCACAGGTGAGCAGGCAGGCCCTGCTCAGGGCGCTTCCTCTTTAGGAACAATTTCCACCAGGGGCTCTCAGCCCCCAAAACCTTCAGCCCCAGGGTCATCCAGACTGCAAAGGAGCTAGCCCTCTGCCTGCTCCCTCTGCAAGCCCATTCACTCCCAGCTGACAAACTGGTGATTACAATTACAACATAAATAATTCCCTCTGACTCCCAGTGTCCACTCCCAGAGGGAAAAGAGAGGAGTCTCTCTCCTCCAACTAATTCCGCTACCTGATAAGCCTAAATAAGTACCAATGAGTAAAACACAACTAAGGAAGTTTAAATATAGCTGGCCTGAGTTCTATTTGCTGAAATAAAGCTCCCACCTCTCAACCAGATCATGTCACATTTCAGAGGGCAGCCCACACATCCTAGGCTGAAAAACCTCTGGTGGGGGGGAGGCGCGAGGGAAGGTAAATTATCCTGTTAAACGCAGCACCAAATTCTAAGTTCCTGCTACACTTTGCTGGACATGTTGTCTCCTCCACTGCCTTCTTTTTCTAAAGGGTTAGTTAGCAGTGTTCTTTCTCTGAGACAAGCCGCTCACATCATGGCCCCACTTCAAAGCATGTGATGGCTCATCACTGTCTACACAAGCCAGCCTGTCTCTTTTTACAGAATCCCATCTCAACATCCCTCCATCCCTAACTCAGCTCAACACCCCTGGCCCTACCCCTCCAGCCAGACCCTACTTCCTACCCTACCCTGGCCCCAAAGAAGCCTCATATTTCTGCACTCCAGGGCCAGTACAAACACTGCTCTTCTGCCTAGAAGTCCGTTTTCCCTTCCCCACTTGTTTCTCCACATGGCCAGCCCTTCCCATGTGAAGACATCACTTCCTCTTTCCTCCCACTACTTCCCACTCCCGGGTCCTCTGCCTGCCCCCATGTCCCTGCTGGCTATGATGCACCGGGGAGTTTTAGGGCACGCTTTGCTCATCCTTTCATCCCTGGAGCTTAGTACCTGGGGAAAGTGTCGAGAAGTGACACTTCCCGATGCAGGGAAGCTGATGGTGGTATTCCATGGAGGGTTGGAAAGGGGCACAGAACGCTGGCCTCCCAACCCACACATCTTGTCCCTACACTCTGCTGAAGCTATCAAATTGCCACAAGCAAAATGACCACGACCATAATAGTAGCAGTAAGCAGAAGATAGCCCATTTACAATTGAGCTGGCAGCACACAAGGCTGAAATTTTCTATTGGTTACCAATTTCAAAACAATCCTTCTCCACAGACCCACCGGAAACAGGAAACAGACCATCAAGCACTCATTGCAATTCGAGATCTGCCAGTTCCCATAACTTGCTCAGGCACCCCCAAAAAGGGGAGGAACGATGCACACTGGTGACCTCCATCCCCAAACATCCTAAGGGAGAAAGGACGGCTTTCTATCACTGCCCTCCAGTCTACAGTGCTCCTATTGCTTAAAAAGCAAAGCAACCAAAGAACATTACCTTCCAAAGGCTATCTCCCTTGCATATGGACAAAGTTTAAGATCAGGTTAGTAATTAGATCAATTGCTACACCCCCTTCACTAGTTAGCACAGATGACTGAGCCGCTTATGTCATTGATCCTGAACCCTAGCATCTTGAGGCAAAAATCTTGAATTAATTTTTTTTTTTAAGTTTTTTAGTTATTTGAGAGAGACAGAGAGAGACAGCATGAACAGGGCAGGGGCAGAGAGAGAGGGAGAAAGAATCCCAAGCAGGCTCCACACTGTCAGTGCAGACCCTGATGTGGGGCTCAAACTCACGAATCATGAGCTCAAGACCTGAGCCGAAATCAGGAGTCAGACACTTAACCAACTGAGCCCCCCAGGTGACCCCAAATCTTGAATTTATATATTACGTGACAGCCTATTATAACATAAAACAGCAAGGGGCCTGTTTTCAAGGCACCGGCCCTACTGAAACCCAAACCAACACTCAATTTCCCCAAATGATTATAGAGCTGACAGGTCTTAGGCTTTTCCAAAATGGCCCACATACCGTTCTTACTTTGAAACAGAGCTTGAGCACTTTCAGTGACATTGAAAGCAGGCCTGAGAGCCAGGCACGCACCCCACTACCCATCACACGGAGGGCCAACAGAAGCCCCAACTCCAAGCCCTCACTCTTTCACTTTGGAGGCATCTCTCACCACATGAGAAAGACAACCTCCGATCCACTGGAACCTCTCTAATGGGGTCACGGGGGAAGTTTAGCTTCCAGAAAGATCTGTGCAGGGCTTCATCACTGGGTCTCTCCTATAGTGCCAGTGGGAGGCTCCAGGGACAGACACTTCCCTCCAGCTGATCTGTGAGCCAACACCACACCACCTGTGCAAGCCTCTCACTCCAGCAAACACACACCTCCCCTCCTGATCTTCCACTGAACGCATAGTCTGTCTAACTCCTCTTATCAAATGCCAGATAACCTGCCATTTCCAGAAGCCAGCAACCCTGTCACACGCTTGTTCCTGCACACCTTTCCCCTTGATGGTACATACCAATGGGCTCTACACATGGCAGGTGTCAGAGAATATTTATTTGGTGACTGGATCATGGGGTGAGCAGTGGCCACAAGCACAGGGTCTCGACTCGGGCTACACAGCGCCGGTTGCCACTCTGGGTCCCCATCTCATCTGAATAATGAGCATAATAACTGACCTACATCATAGGGTCAAAGAGTCGTTGTGAGGAAATGAATGAGACCATCCGTGTCAAGAATTTAGGACAACGGTGACTAGTACATGCTCCATAAATGTTAGATGTCATTACTGCTCCTCCCGGTACCCACGTGGAGTGTGTGTCCACCTGAAAAGCCTAACCACCAAAAAAGGGTGAAAATTAAAGCAGAATAACTTGAGATTTTTGTCATCAGATTGGAGTCATCGATTAAGTCCAGCAAGGGCAGAAGAGAAACTGAAAGACTTAACCTCTAACTTCTGGTTTATCTGATTTAAAACAAACACAAGCAGGCCTTGTCCGGTGATGTTTTTCACCAAAGGTGGTCTCTAACCCAAATGCGGTCTATAGAACGTATTTAAAGGCAGACTTCCCTGTACTATAAATGACCACATCACAGTTTCTGCTGTTTAAGGGTGGTGTCTATGTATTCAGCTTTCTGTAGAGACACAGGCGGCAGCACTCACTATGATGAGACCTCCAAGGGCTGGCCAACCACAGGAGCCTTTCCAAAATTTCATGGGCTATATAAAGGTAACGATGAAATAGAGCTGCCGAGCCATTTTGATCACATTCTCCAAGTACAGTAATTTGACCACACTACCTCCCCAAGACAATTACGCTCCCCCCTTTTTCTAGAGTATTCCACAACACGGATGCATGACTGCACACCATCTACTCTCCAATGGACAGATAAAGAGCAAGTGTCTACCCACATGCCATGATTATCACCCACATCAACATCAAGCGCTGCTCAAAAAAAGAAAACAACAATGAAAATGACAGGAGGTGTAACTACCCAGGGTTCTCAGCACTTACTGCCATGACATAACCAAATGCACATGGAACTGACTCATTCTAAGGCAGCACAGGCACTTTCCTAAGGAAAAAGTAATCTGTGCAGCACCTATCCCAATGCCACATTCTTTTTTTTTTTTTTTTTTTGAGTTTATTTTGAGAGAGAACATGCCCTCATGAGCACAGAAGAGGGGGGAGAGCAGAGAGAGAGAGGGAGAGAGAATTCCAAGCAGGCTCTGTGCTGTTCGCATAGAGCCTGACATGGGGGCTGATCCCACAAACTGAGATCATGACCTGATTCGAAATCAAGACTTGGACACTTAACCAACTAAGCCACCTAGGTGCCCCCAATGCTATGTTCTTAGCAAGACAACAATGGCTATGGTTTTCCAATGAAGGGACATATCATGGACAGATGGAAGATCATGGAAGATCACACAGCCTGTCCTTACTGATACCCCCTTGAAATTCTCTGGAGAAAGCTCATTAAAATTCCAAAGCATGTATCTTTTTATTAATTTGTTTCATGAACCTCTTCAGGAGCTTTACATGAAATATATTAAACTTTCATTCACTTAATCTTAACACAGCAGATGGTCTAATATATCCAGAAGGTAGCCACACAGAAGACATTCCAACATCCCAATGTCTAGGGAACCTAGCACCATCGAGCCCTTCAACAAGGGGTATCAGGATGCAAATACACAACTGTTTAGAGAAAAATAAATTACCCAACAGACAGTGTGTGTTCTCATCACTGTCTAGGGTTATGGATGAGTTATCCAACAGGGAACTTATAGGTTTGTCACAGATACTGGCTTCTGAATATACTACTGACAGCAATTCTGGATATTCATCACAAGGCCATTACCTAGTAAGTTTTATTGGCAACACACTTCTTGTTAGACCTCCAAATCCACAGCTCACGGTCAGGTTGAAAGATGTGAGTTGTTTGCATAGTACCTTAAGATTTAAATTTTCAAAAAATATGCTTACACCCAGTTTTTAAAGCTTTCTTCTCAGCATCTCCTTACCAGGCTATTTAAATTAGAAAGAAATAGGATGGGGCAAGGACTTTGTTGATTTTTTTTTTTTTTTTACCCTAACTGGTTCATCTTATCAAATATAGGCCTGGAATAAAGTGTGGTGTCTGTTCTAACAGGATTTATGGTTGCAGTGATGCAGAAACACCCACACTCCTGAGCAAGAAATGGAAAATCATGTTTTCCCCAGTGTGGACAGACAACAGCACTATTTGGAGCCCCCTGGGATGTTCGGGTTACACTGGTCGGGATTGATACCATAAAAGAGAAGCATCTTTGGGACATGCTGGGACTCACCTGAGGCTTTTTGATGAGTCATTTGTATAACGTCAGAGACAAGCATTACCAAATTCAGGAGCACTGCTGATACTTTCTTGTGAGATCACCTGAAGGGGTGGTGTCCTGGCTCACACACAGGGGTACGGCTGTGCAGGCAAGCGAGGCAGACACCGCCCCCATCAGGAAGCAGGAGTTTCCAGTGCAGGAGAAAGTAACTGAGGGGGCCCTCGCCTATGGACCTGAGGGTCACACTAAAAGAGGCAGCATGCCTCAGCTGCAGCTTCTAGTTTTCACCAGCTCAGTGGAAAACACATCACTTTCTATCTCATTCCACAAAGATCTGTCTGCCTTGAAAAGAAAAAAAAAAAAAAAGTTAATTAATGTAGTAAAAACCCCAGGTCTGCCTGGGAGGGGCAAGTGGGCCATGGCCAGAAGCGTTCAAATACAGGCGAGACAATCGCTCAGTGGGGACAAGCTATGTTCCTTGTGGCAGGGATTAAAATCTTTTCCTTTGACACCCACAGATCTAGTGGAAAGCCCAGCACACAGTAGATACACAGCAAGTTTTGTTTACTGAATGAACTCTGTTTTCATGCAGATTACCGAGCAAGCAAAATACTGATGCGGTTCTGAGACACTCAGAGTGTCAGGTGACCACTGAGAAACTATGAAATATGCTGGAAAATCAGGTCAGGAGGGAGTTCTGACACTCCTAAGTCAAAGGCTCGTGCAGTTTTGAGAGTCCTACCTTGGTTCATACCCAAAGCTTCTTCCCGAGCCCTGTGCTCACAAGCCAAACAGATCAAGCATCACTAAAACAAACAGAAACTTCAACGCTCCGAAGACAGTTGCAGATCTCATCCGAAAATCATTCAGAAGCTCGGGCCCTCTATAAGAAAACTTTCCATTTCCTTTAGACATCAGAAAAAATTAAAAGGACAGAAGGAAAGGGAGAGAATGAGGAGGGGAGGAGGAAGCTATTCACTTGTTTCCGTTTCTCCCTTTTTAAATATAGGGCTACTCTTCAGGCTTTTATCCATGCCAGGGGTGTAAGTCTGAACCGATGAAAACAATACAAGCAGAGAAGATGCTGAGAGTATTAAAGAACATAAAAATCATTCTTTAAAGAACAGGGAACATACCTTGTTTATGAACCTTGCTTTATCTAGCACTCTAGTTTCAGAGAAAGGCACCCCCACTCATCTACCACAAAAGCCAGACGTGGAAGCCATCTCTCCCCTTCCCCCTCCAGGAGTCCTTCCCACTGCTGAGATCTCTATCAAAGCCATCCAGGCTCCCCACCTTTATGGCTGCCATACTCCAAGCCACCACCGGTTTTCAAATAAATTTTTTTTTTTTTTTTGAGAAAGGGAAAGAGAGAGTGCATGCATGGATGCATGCACAAGCAGGCCTGAATGGGGAAGGGGCAGAGAGAGAGAGAGAGAGAGAGAGAGAGAGAGAGGTGCGGCGGGATGGCAGGGGTGGGAGGTGGGGTAAGAATCCCGAGCAGGCTCTGCATTGTCAGTGCAGAGCCTGACCTGGGGCTCAATCCCGTGAACTGTGAGATCATGACCTGAGCCAAAATCAAGAGTCAGATGTTCAACTGACTGAGCCACCCAGGCACCCCTGGTTTTCAAAATTTTGAAAAACTGGCCTTATGCATCTTGCAAACAGAAGGCAAAATAGCTTCCTTGCAGTCTAGTCTATCCTCCACTCTGGGCAGGAATAATCTTTAAAAATGCAAATCTCATCATGCCATTCTTTGGCCTAACACTGTTTAAGTTCTTAAGAAAAATTCCAAATAACTGTGGGTTACAGTGTGAAGCCCCTACCTACCTCACCGTGCTGTCATTCATTGGTTCTGTGTCTTTTCTTCCTACACACACACACACACACACACACACACACACACACACACACAGTGCTTTTCTCACTTCAGTGGGCAGCCCCCTCCCCAACCTCAGGACTTGAGTAAGCTGTTGTCCAACACACTCCTTCCTTCCCTCCACCATCTTTCAGACATTATTAGCTCCATGGGATGCCTTCCTTGACCTGCCTCCCAGTATCTTGCCCACACCCAGAGGTCAAACTTCATATGTCCTTGTCCTACTTCATTCAGTTTGCACCTAGCACAGAAGTACGTGACTTGGTGGACGAATGGGTATTTTCCAACCTCTGTAAAGCCAGCAATGGTCTCTTTCTCATACTACACTCTTGGTGTTTATTACAGCCTTCACATGGTATATATTCAAATACTAAATAAATAAAAAATAAATAAAGATCTGTTAATGTTAAAAAAAATTTAACACTCTGAGGTTGGCAAATCTGGGGGTAGAAAACTGTTTTCTAAAAGGAGCTTAGGGGTGCCTGGCTGGCTCAATCCACTGAGCATCCGGCTCTTGATTTCAGCCCAGGTCATGATCTCACAGTTTATGAGTTCGAGCCCAGCATCGGGGATCTGCACTGACAGTGTGGAGCCTGCTTGAGATATTCATTCTCTCTCTCTTTCTCTCTCTCTCTCTCTGCCCTTCCCCCGCTCATGCTCTCTCTCAAAATAAATAAACTTAAAAAAAACATTTTAAAGGAGATCAGGTCTGATACTGACTCCCAACTTGATAGAATTTTAGGAAAAAGGGCTTGTCCTGAACAACAAACAGTTCTCAGAAACCTTATTTTCATGATTTAAATACAAATTAAGTTTAGAGATGTACAAGTGAAGTCTCTTTTAAATTATACTTAGTTTAAAATTTTAACTTAACAGTTTGATCCAATATAGGATTAACTAACCAAGTCATGAGAAATCTGTTTGAGATGTTCACTAGTTTTATGTAATTATCCCTCAAAACAGCAATTAAAAGCCCTATGATGGCAGAGAAATGACTTTTAAAAAATCTGTTTTCCATAGCAGAGAAGAAAATACATAAGCCTCCTCAGAAATAAGAGTTAGAATATTGTATCTGAGTGTACCTGCCAGATCTGAGCCTAAAATGACTTTTAAAAAATCTGTTTTCCACAGCAGAGAAGAAAATACATAAGCCTCCTCAGAAATAAAAGAGTTAGAATATTATATCTGAGTGTACCTGCCAGGTCTGAGCCTAAACTCTAGTTATCAGGTAAGCACAATAGGAATACTTAAAGGTAAGGAATATAATTTTAATCAGCTAGGGTTTCATCTTATATGAAGGATACCAAGCCCCTCCACTATGCAGTTTAAAAAAATTATTTTAGGTACAAAAGGCTCCATCAGTAAAACACCTGTCTCTCACCCAATCTATCTGGTATCTCCCCTATCTTTGAAGCTGTAATGCACCTCTTTTAAAAGAAACTTAAACACTTTTGAGATGATTTTGTCTATTCAGAAGTGGGTTTTTTAAAATAATAAAGTCTCAGCATAAAGGAAACTCCCCTAAAACAGTGAAATGATTCTTTCCATCAATATGATCTATACTCAACTTCCATCAAGTATATTCCACACACATGCACCCACAAATAAAGTGCAGGTTTCTGATCTGGTGTTTTGTTTTCAATCCAAGGAGTAGCGGAAAAAAGAAAAGTTAAATTATACACAGACCAACACTCCTATTAACTCATCCACTAATGAAACAAAAATCTAACTAAGCAGAGAAAATGGGCCTACACGTTGGAGCTCTGAAATGATTTTGGTCTTTGATCTGTGTGCCCATCTCTCCTATTTAATATAAACTTCAAACTAAGAGCCATGGAAAGTGGTTATAATTAGTAAGGGCCCTAGTGAGACAGCTTTTAGTGCAATCAGGCATTAACAAAGATTTTTTTTCTCTTTAATTTCCAGCAAATTAAGCTCAGCAAAGTTTTATTTTAAAATTTCCGTAATTCAAAATTCTTCTGCACCACTGTTCCCTTAACACCAAATCTCTGCATGATGGGTGTGCTAAAGACTCGTTTACTTCTGTTTCCTACTCACAGTCTGTACTGATATTTAGGACTTAGCTTCCAAATTTTATATGCTCTTCTCCAACAATACCCTGCACTTCTACAAAAACTCTTGCTTTTGGTATGAGAAAATGGATCCAATCAACATACCTTATCAACTAAGCACCACTATGCAATCCTTGAGCTAGGTACAGAAGGTGGAAAAAAGAAGAGTTAAGTCCCCCCCTATTCTGGAGGTGGGGAAATACAGGTCAACAGGTACTTTATGACGGCCTGGACATCCTCTGGATGGAGGACCTGATTCTCCCTGCAAGAAGTGGTCTGAAAGAAAGAAGAAGAAAGAAAGAAAGAAGATCTAAGAAACGCTGTTTGCTAGAAGTGGATGGGGATGAGCCCGAATGAACAACCCATGCACACGCAGAAACAGTCGTGGTGCAGAAAAGTGGCAGGAGCCGAAACTAGAAAGAGAGTCTGGAAGCTGATGATGAAGGTCCTCGGGTGCCAAGCTGAGGAGTTTGGATTTCTTCCTGTAGACAACAGGGAGCCAAGAGATGTTTTTCAGCAGGCAAACACCATGTGCAGCTTGAGTTTCTGAGCAGAGTGAGGAGGATGAGCTGGAGCAGGGAATACAGGCGGCAGGAAGCTAACTGAGGAGGTGTTTGCGACATGATGAGGATCTGAGGTCAGAGTCCCAGGACAGAAGTTTTGGGGAGGGTCTGGTCACTGAATTTAGGGGTCAAGACAGACACAAGGTGGGCAAAGCACTTCCTGGCCAGAAGACTGGGTGGATGATGCACCTCAGACCACCTTCTAGAAGTATGGGAGAGGACTTTTATTTTTACAAGTTACCTCTGGGGCACCTGCAGGTAAGCCAGGTGACAAAAGGTCCTGGCTGGGGAAAAGCTGTAAATGGAGACTGAGGGAGTTGCTGCTTTATAGGTTAGAGAGGGCAGAAAAGCACCAGAATCCACGGTTCCTATTACCCAGGAACAGGACAGCCACGGGGGTTTCAGAGCAGGTCACAGAGCAAGAGCAGCACAAACAGATGTGAACAGATGCTTACTGTCTACCCACAGGTTTAGGATGTAAAAAAAAAAAAAATCTACCTTTCAGAGTCCTACATTTCTCTAAGGTCAATGGGAGCCCAGGCAATCTTAGGGGCGACTGGTACTTCCAGCAGACAGTCCTTCCCTTTCTAGAATTCAGTCTCCCTGTCTTCCTGCCTTTTTCTCAGCTCCTCACCTCCTGCCTGTGTGACAAAGCCCTGGGGGGGGGGGGGGTGGGAGTGGAACAGGACAAGGGTCAGGCAAGTGGCACCCGTGGCCACAAGCTCACTCGACCTTTCTGGTCTGAGGAAATCCGGTTTAAAGTTCGTATACCACATTTTGGTTCTTGAGATCAACCACCTTTTCATGTGTGAGATCCAGGAGTCCCAAGAACATGAAAAGAACCCCCGTGCCTTCCCCCTCACTCCCTCCTGGTCTCTTTCAGCTATGGGAGCAGCCTGCCATCCATGCCCCTCGAGGGGAAACGTATGGACAGAAGGCCAGGTTCCAAAACACTGCCCCAGAGAGAGGGTGGGTAGTTATGTAAGAATTTTTGCAAAAACCTGAGGAAACAAAACCAGGGAGAGTTATCTTGCACTTAAGAGTGCAAAAACGTGGACCGTCAAGCGCGTAAAGGCTAGTTCAAACACTGCGGGGGGGGGGGGGGGGGGGGGAAGACACTCAGCGTAACTTAAAACATGAGGGAAAACTGGCAGATGACAGCACCAGAGCAAGTTTCCCAATAACTGAAGAAGTGACTCGGAACAGCTTCCCAGTGCCAACGAATCTGGTTTGTTTTAGAAGCAGATGAGCTCTAGAACTTTTTATTTACTGTGGGGTTTTTAAGTATATTTAACGCCACTTAATGTCTTCCCCAGCCCCGAATTTTCTGTGAAACCTGGAATATGCCAGCCATGGTACCTCACAGGCATGTAATGGGAGCTTACTTGCTTTATGAAATTTCAGATCTCCAGATACATCACGTGTGCTACGCGGACTACACCCGGGCCACTTGCTCACACAACACAGGCCACAACTACTGTACCTTTAAAGCAGGAGTCTCAACCTCCACCTACTGACATCCTGGACTGGATAAGTCTTTGTTGTGAGGCCATCAGCTTGCACTGTGGGATGGATAGCAGCATCCCCGGCCTCTCTACCCACTGAGGGCCAGTAGCACCCCTCCCCCCACCCCCCAGCAAGGCAATCAAAAACGTCTCCAGACATTGCCAAATGCCCCTGGGGGCAAACCGCCAACTCTGAGATCCACTGCTTTCAAGGGTGAGTCCAAAGCTTTCCACGCCATGCCTTGTCCTTAAAATCCATCCCTAAGTGAACTTCATTAAGAAAAATTTACTAGTTCTGTTTGTCTCTCGGCACCCAAAGCAGAAAGAAAAGTGCTGTGTTTCCCCAATTTGAACATAAACTGCCAGGCAAATTTTGCCTCAAGGGTTGGAGCTGTGCACAATTCTGGAAAGGAAATCCAGAGTGGATACCCACAAAGCTTCCTGAGCTCAAAATATACCACTTTCTTCCATATATAGATTTTGAGTTTCTGGAACATTTATTATTCTTACAACAATTCCAGGAGGTAGAAAACCTACTAAAAAAAAAAAAAAACAAACGTGTACAATCACATTCATCAACAGAGATGTGCCAAAGGCTAAAAAGTTTCTTTTTAATTGCCTTACATTTTCAAATCCAACACAGAATTATTGTGAAAAGGATCTGGTCTCGTTTACAACACGCGCGTGTGCACGCACACACAAATAGGCACGTATTCTTTGGAAGCTAAGCTGACTTTAAAAAGCAGGTGTTCTGTGCAGCTAGACCCGGGTTAGGCTTATTACCAGCCACAGAGTGGAAACTGGCACAGCTGTAAAATGGGTTAATATACCCACCTAACCCTCACCGTGTTTGTTGCTCTGAGGATAAAATCTGAATCTTTGTTAAACGGCCTTCACAAAAGCAGGGTGAAGACTTTGTCAAAGGTACATCCTCACAAAAACTGAAAATTTAGAAACCATGAAACCACTATAAGTCTCAAACATTCTTCTGACGATCCTACCCCACAGCCTCTGAAAAAGGGGGTTAAAAAGAGAGGAGATCCTAAGCAAGCCAGGGAAAAACAAATAGAGCCATTTAAAAGCTTTATCTAATTACCCCCACTGAGACTTTTTCACTGTAGTCTGGCTGGCTGACAAAGAAATGGGGGGGTGGGGGGCGGTGTTCACCAGGCTTTCTCTCCCTTATCAGGACCACCCGCCCTCAGGGAGTCTGAAAGGCCTCAGGTGAATCCAGCAAGGGCAGTCAGTACCCAGTGTCCCCAGCCTTGGGGACTTCACAGAAGCTTTCAAATTCTCTTAGCATTACTTGTTTGAATCGCACTGAACAAACATCTCCACCCTCTCCCACTTCTTTTGTCTCAAGCACCTAGTCACAGGCCACCACCTTCATTGATGGGCAGATTGGTTCACCTGTACCCTGAAGTACCATCAGAAACAAGAAGCACCAGTAGCTGGAAGGAACAGCTCCCTGCGCCCTCCTCCCAGGCTTCCCTGCCTCTCCACCAACCAACATGGAGCTCCATCTCTGGCTCCAATCCACACAGGCTTCCCTTCATACCAACAGTGAACACCCAGAAGGTGATAAGAGAACCTTGAGCCCAGCACCGTTGATGACACTGTCCCACAGGGCAGCTACCATAAAAAGTCTGCCTCCCTTACTCATCTCCACTCCCGTCCCCCAACCCCCAAACCCTTCTTGATCTTCTACCTCAGTCGTGGTGAAAACAGAGCAGATGGTTTTCCTCTCTATCCTGCCTTCTACGGGAGTGGGGAAATTAAAAATAAGTGATGCATTTCAGAAAGCACATCGTATGCCTCCCTCTGTGTTTCATATGGTACACCTTTTACCTCTGATTTATGGGGAGGCCCCCCCGGGGCATGGAACTCACAATCTGACCCCAGCGTTCTGAAGAGGGCCACAGCTATTTCTTCTCAAAAATCACTTTCTAAGTCCGAGAAAGAGAACTCATTTACCCTGCCCTCCCCATAAAGAACCCATCCAATTTCTTAATTATATTTGGATATAAAAAAATGTTACTCAACTTTGCCTGTTCAGTAGGTCAGATGTACACAAACAACTCTGAGGCAGGGAAACTTCTGACTTATAGCAGGCTTGCCTTTCAACCAAGAGATGATGGTTACCAACCTTGGCTTCTGTTAGATTTCAACTATTTTATCTCACTGTACAACTTCAAGATCCTTAAACATACTTAAGGCAGAAAACCTTACGTAAATCATATTGCTTTCTATTTTCTTACATTTGGTCACCCTTCCAAAGATACGCTAAACCTAATACGATTATTTTCTAAAAGGTATGATAAACTGGGCTGAAAAAACTGAGATGGGGAGGTGGAATCCTATCAAAACCTAATCTAATCTCAGGAAAGGGGGAAGAAAACTATTGTCCTGTTATCAGGAGGGACTATATTGCATACTTTCTATTGATACTATATTGCATTTCTATCTTTTGAATGCAAATCTGGTTAATAAAGATGACAGTAAGACATCACTTTCTGGATTAGCTAGATTTTCCAAAACAAACTAACCTGTTATGAATAAATGCAGTAAGGTGGTGTTACACACATATATCCTCAATCCTCAGGAAGGCAAGGTTTAACCTGAACACACGGGTATCAGACAAGAAGTCCGCCCAGACAAGCTGCCATCTGACACGAGTTGGTCAGAGAGCATGAACTTCAATTAAAAGACACTTATAAAAGAAAGAGAGATTATTTAAATATGATAACAGAAACAAAACAAACTTAACAGCCTACCTTGCTAGGTCAGAGGACAGGGATGATTCAAAAATTAATTAAATCTAGTAAATAATGTAAAACAGGGAAGGACTCCCTTTCAAAAATGCTTTGGTTAATTTTAGCATCCTTCTGTTTAGCTGCTTAGCAACCCTTATCCTATGACCTTTTAAGCACCACCTACTTTTCAGAAGGATAATGAATAGAAACATCAAAAGGATTCACTTCTGACTGTTTCTAGAGAGCACATTTAACCAATTTTTGTAGGAGTTAAATTTATATTAGTTATATCATACAAAACCCTAAAAGGGTAGGATTTTTTTTTAACTTCGTTCACCAGGAATCTTCCTCTGCTGAAGGTAATAAATGATATTAACAACTGAGCTTAAAGACGGCAAAGATTTCCAAACTGACCTGAGAAAGTGGATCAACACAGCAGTTAAAAATTGAAGAGTAAAAAATGCGAGCCACATAATGGCAACTAGCTATTGCCTGACAATACAGCAGAAAACCAATAAACAACTTGATCAGATGCACACTGACAAGGTAGATTTATTTTCCTTCTTCAACATTCTATACCTGTGCTGGATGCAAATAAGATCTCAGGAGTCGGCCTGGAGATATCTAAAATAAAAGACCCTTCAATCAAAAGGTCACTTGTTGGATGATGTAAATAGTTAGGAATGGATGCACCACCTGTGCCAGCTGAGTCAGACCCATCTTCCCCATCACATAACAAACACTTGTCTGCCATCAGGGCTTAGGCTCTGAATTTCTGATGAGAAATTAAGGAGTATCTAGAAAAACGTAGAGACTGATATGCCATGTAACAGTAAGCATCAGCAGCAGTTTTTTAAGAGTTATCACATAACCAGCAAACCCTTTAAAAACAAAACATACAAAAATGCAACCTGTTTAGCAGTATTTTTAAGAATGATAAAACAGTGCAAGTTCATTAACAGCCTAAAATGGAGCACAAGCTAAACAAATAACTAAATCAAAGGGCTCTCCCTTTCTTTTGTAAAAGTGGGGGTGGGTGGGAGGGAAGGTGTTTTTTCACACATTTAAAACTCGATAAAAGACATTCAAATGTTTAATTCATCAGTGTAACCAAAGCTCAAAACACATCAAAGCAGGATCCATCAGCAGGTACCCAGAGAGCTCCTTCCAAAATGCAAAGGTAAAACACAAACAAACAACAACAACAACAACAAACCAGACATTAGTGGCTCACCGGTGCATAAATTATTTGAACACTAATTTCGGACCCATTTCTTCAAAAGTTCTGTGTAACAACTGGAGGGAGCACAGAACTAAATGTTTAAGAAAAGAAAAAAAAGTTTAAGTCAGGGCTCCAGCCTCCAACTTAGACTTCCGGGTTGCACTATGTCTTAGAACCATACCTGCCTACTCGAAAAAGCACCAGGTCTAGAGGATGCTTCTAAGGGCTATGGGTGGAGGGGGGAAATAAACAACCAAAACCCAAGAAAAAGCATTCTTTGCTTTGCAGTTCCCTTTTCTCCACCTTCCACTTCAACTAAACTTATTTCAGAACACACTCATGCGCATGCACAGACCACTTCGTGTCTAAAAGAAAAAAAGCTCTCAAAAATATGGGATGCACATTAGCAACTCAGCCTTTTGCAGAAATCATCTCAAGTCTCCTCTTAGAGACCGAAATACCTCGCTATTTCCAGCATCCCTATCCAACAGACAAACTTTATTTCCATTGGCGTTTACAAGGCTAAGCTTAAATCTAAACTCTGAAACAAGCACGAGGGTTACTTTTTCTGATGAAAACCCTCAGACAGGGTTTTCAGCACACCAAAAAAAGTTATACTTTTTATTCACCCTTCTATCTCTCTCCACCACCACCACCATCCCCCCAAAAAGAAGAAAAAAACTCCAAAGTGCCCCGAATGTGTGCTGCTGCTGGCTCTGAAGCCGTGTAGAATTTCGTAATGGAATGTGAACTGCTCGTCCGGATCTGGGCTCACGTTCTATCTTCTAACCAGTAAGGAGCGAGGGAGGGCAAATCTGCTGAGCAAGGAGAAATACTTTCCTCCTCTTTTATAACCCATCACGGATGCATCGCGGACGCTGGACGCGAGCTGCACGCGGCGCCTGTCAACCCGCCCACCCGCTGGCCGGTCCCCGCGACCCCGGGGTCCTCGTGCCCCCTGCGCCCCTCCCCTGCCCGGGGCCGCCCCCGCCCTCTCTCCCCCCCCTCCCCCCCGCCTTGCCCGCCCGAAAAGGAAAGTGGCCCAGCCGAGAAGTGGGCTCGGCCGCCGCGTCCCGCACTCACGAGTCTGCTCCGGCCCCGTGAGCGGCCGGGGAGCGAGTCACCACATCCTCGACGCGACCCTCGGCCCCTTCCAGAAAACACGCCGCTTCCCAGGGAGGGGGCCGGCGACGGGAAGGACCTCCCCTGCTCCTTAGCAACCATTAAGGTCGCAGTTTCCTAAGAGACCGCGAGTGGGGAGGGGGCGCGGGGGGCCGGGCTCGAGGCCGGGTGGGGGGGGGGGGGGCTGCACTGGGTCCCCTGCCCCTCGACGCCGGCCCTCCTCCCCCACCCCCGCCCCGGCTCGGCGCTGCGGGCCGGGATGGGAGGAGGACGGGAAGCCCCAGAACTCGGGAAAAATTGGTCCAGCGGGCGGCGGACAAAAGTTTCCGAGCGCGCTCCACAGCTGGGCGGCGAAGCGGGCCCGGCGGCCGGCCCCGCCTCGGATGCTCCCGGCCTCCTTCCTGTGCTCGTGACGGCGCCGGGTGCCGAGGTTCTCCCCCCCCCCCCCCCACCGCGATGCAGGCTCCGCTCCACACCGATGGCTCCCACGAAAACACGTACACCGCCAACGGAAGGGGCCAGGGAACAATACGCGCGGACACGGCTCCAGCCCCCTCCTCCCCCCGGTCACCCGGGGACGGTGGTCGGCGTGACCCCCAGCCAGGAGCGGGGGACGGGGGAGGGCGCAGGGTTGCCCGCGGCCCCCTCCCGGCCGGCGCCGTCCGCCAGGGAGGATCAAAGTCCGCGGAGCTGGGCGCGGCGGATGCTCCCACCGCGCAGCCCCGAGCGGGCACCCCCGAGCGAGCACCCCAGGCGGGCACCCCCGGATACCTTGCGGCGGCGGGCGGGCGCCGTCATCTCCGCGCTTCTCGGCCCGAGAGGGACTCGAAAGTATGTAGGAGAAAAGTTTCCCCTCCCACATGGGGGGGGAGGATGTCGGGGGAGAGAGGGCGGAAGATGGAGAGCAGCGCTGGGAAGATGTTTCTGGCCGGCGGTGCGCGCACCATCCGAGTCCCCGCGGTGCTGGTTAAAAATAAATTCCGCGGCGGGCGCGGCGGCGCGGGTCGGGCCGGATTCCTGCGCTCGGACGGCTAATATGGATGCGCATCAGGTCCTGGCGGCGGGGCGCTGCGGCGGCCGCGGCGGCTCGCGCTGGGAGCTGGTTGGCAGAGCCGGCAGCTCGGGAAGGGGAAAAGGAGCGGAGGAAGGGGAGGAGGAGGAGGAGGAGGGGGAAGAGGGGAGGAGGAGGAGGAGGAGGAGGAGGAGCGGCCCGGCGCGCAGCCCGAGGGGAGAGGGCTGCCCAGCTCATCCCCGGCCGGCCCCAACGCCCCGAGCGCACGTAGCGCGGCGTGGGGCGCTCGGGTCCTCGGCTCCGGGGAACGCCGAGTTGAAAAAGTACAACGCGCTCTGCACACTTCACCCTCCCCATCCCCAAAAGTTCTTTAAAAGGTCGCTCCCGCTCAGCCCTAGACATCTCGCTGCCACCCGAGTACCGGGAGCCTGAACCCCGGGCGCGTACTTACGGCCGGGCAGGGCGCTTGGCTCCCAGGCATGATGCAGTGGGGACCGGTGGGCTTCGGGGAGAGAACGAGGAGAGATGCAAACTTGTTCCGGAAAAGGAATCAAAATGGCGTTTCTGGATGTGCAAAGTTCATCAACTCCGCAGTCACTTCCCCTCCTCCTCTTCTCCCACAGGGAGGGAGGTGGGCGAGGAGCTGGCGACCCCGGCGCCCCAGCCGTCGTCCCGGCCCCCGCCTCGGCCCCCCGCCCAGCTTCTTCGCCCGCACGCTCGGAGACTCGCTCTCCCCCTCTCACCCTGATAAGTAGACACATCACGTGTTGCTCCTGCGAGTCTCCTGGGGACGTGTTACTGAGCGGCGGCGGCGGCGGCTCCAGCTGGGGGGTGGGGGGGATCCGCGGTACCCGCGGGTCCCCACCGCCGCCCCCACCCCGATTTTAGCGGGGTGACCGCAGTTTCCATCCCGGGATGGATGGAGGTGGAGTCCCCCACCCCACCCCCACCGCAGCCCCAGGTTTGCCCCACGCCCTCCGCCGGCGCCCCGGGCCAGGGGAGGGCCGGGCCGCCCCAGGGGAAGGGTCTGGGCCGCCGCAGCTGAGCGCGATCCCGATCGGCCCTGCGCTCGCCGGACGGCCACCTTCGAGGACCACCGCGCCCCCTCCCCGGCAGCCCCTCACTTGCTGGCAACTCCCCGCCCCCGGCTTTCCATCACTTCACTCCATGGTTTGTTTCACTATTTTAACGGAGGAGACGGATAGGCAGCGATGCCCGGGAGGCGCGAGAGGGGCGCCCCGGGGGCCGACAGGGGGTAGCATGGGGGTCGGGTTCCCCCGCCCGGCGCCGCCCCGCTCGGTCACGGAGGCAAACGGGAGGGTGAGCCCCACCCGCGCCGTTCCCTCTCCACGCGGTCCTCGCTCTGCATCCAGGTGGGGCGAGTAGATGATGGGGCAAGAGATTAAGGAACCAGCGATTCACCCCGCCCCCAACTTCGGGCTGTTTCCCCGAGCCCGGTCCTTCTAGCGCTGGGGCTGCCGCCCGGGAGCGTATTCTCCGTCCAACAAATTCAACTCTGACCGGCTTTTGTCACCTTCCCTTCCCCACACTCTACAATTGAGGCTTAAGCGGGGGTTACCTCGCCCCCAAGGGGCTGAGGATGGCACAGGCTCCTACCGCCGCTGTGTCCCCACCCCGCGACGGCACGGGCTGATGCTGTGTCATCCACGTCGCCCTCCGAGGCACCAGGGAAGCCACACGCAATATCTCTTTCTTTCAGAGGGCTCCTGTTTCAACTCTGAAAAGTAGGGGCCCTCTTCGGAGCTGCTTGCTCTCCATCCCCAAGGCGGCGGCTGCCACCACGCTTCAGCGTGGCTGTGGCGGCCCAAGTTATCACCGAGCCCCAGAGAAACCAGGCCTGGGCTGTGCTTCCTCCAACAAGCAGCTGACATGTTTCCCACTGTTAATACTTTTCCAACCGGGGTTCTGAGAGGAGCCTTCTCTCGCCCTTAGGAAACCTCTTTAGACAGGGGTGATTGTGGTTTTGGAAAATAAATGCCCCCCTGCCCCCAGTTTCTGAGAACAAACGTGCTTCCTAAATAGTTGTAGAGAATACTACTGTAGAATTGGGCGTTTGAGACCAGTTAGGCAAGACGATGTTATAGGTACACAAAGCTGCCTACTCTGTACTTACTATGACCTTTGACCCTGGCTCTACCACACCAGCTCCTCTGAGGACACTTGCATGCCATACAAAGTTGTAAGCCCCATCATGGGCCTTTAATTTGTGGCCTTCAATGGAATTCAGGTTTTCGGGGCTGCAGATGGAAAGAAGTGTCTATCTAGGGATGGATTAAGGATTCTGGCCAAGACAGAATTCTACAGAACCAAGCAAAAGCAGTTGGACCATTAGCCTGGAGATAAGTAGGCTGAACCACTGCCCAAGAGGGAACTGATTCAGCTGCTTGCTTCTCTGACGTCTGGAATCACCAACATTAAGTTTTCAGAACCTGTTAGGTTTCCCAGGGTCTGCTGTTTACTGAGGAAAACTCTACTCAGAGAAACTTCAGCACTTGCATTTTCCTATGCATCACCCCCCACCCCCTGACTCCACATCCCCAAGTGTGTTTATCAAGTGCTTTTGTGAAGACAGGCATGCCTGAGGAGGAAGTGAGCAGGTCTCTAAGCAGGAGTAACAGTTCACATGGTCACCATAGAATTGTGTCTGGAGCTTCCGAGTTGTAGTGTGTTCCACTAAGAAGGCAAAAGAAGGGCCAGGTAGGGAATGCTAGTTTATTTACTTGCCTTGCCTCAAGATTCCAGTCTCCCCAGCAAGTGGTAGGTATTGCATAGGAACATCAAAATTGGAATTTTGCTTGTAATTGAGCTCATTCTGTAAAATACACTCAAACCTGCAAAGCTACATGAATTTTTATGACAAATAACTACCTTTATAATGTCATCTAGATAATTCTGGCAACTAAAAAGAAAACAGTTTAAAAATAACATAAAAATTAAATTTTAGGGGCGCCTGGCTGGCTTTTCAGTAGGGAATGAAACTCTTTTTTGTGTTAATTTTTTTTTTTACATTTATTTATTTTTGAGAGACAGAGAGAGGCAGAGCACAAGTGGGAGAGGGGCAGAGAGAGGAAACACAGAATCCAAAGCAGACTCCAGGCTCTGAGCTGTCAACAAAGAGCCCGACTCAGCTTGGACTCTGAGCCAGAGGCTTAACCGACTGAGCCAACCAGATGCCCCAGGGCATGCGACTCTTGATTCAAGCCCCACGTTGGGCCTGGAGCCTACTTAAAAAATAAATAAATAAAAATTGAATTCTAATGATACTGGGTTCTGTGTTCATCTTTTCTAGCTAATTAATGAATTTGGAGTCAAATGACTTGTTCAAAGTTCTGTTTGTTCATATTCATATAAATATCATTTATCCAACAAATATTTATTGAACATCTAATAGGAAAAAAGAGTCATGCTATCAAAACCACAATGAGAAAGATGCCTCTCCACACCCACTTAGGATGGCTAGACTCAAAAAGATAAATACTAACAAGTGTTGACAAGGATGTGGAGAAATTGAAACTCTCCTACATTGCTGGTGAGAATGTAAAATGGTGCAGCCACTTTAAAAACAGCTTGGCAGTTCGTCAAAATCCTAAACATAGCGTTACCATATGACCCAGCCATTCCACTTCTAGGTACATACACAACAAATGAAAACATATCCACACAAGAACTGGTACACAAATGTTCACAGTAGCATTATTCATAATAACTAAAAAAGTGGAAACCCAAATAACCACCAATTGATGAATTAATAAAATGTGATATATCCATACATGGAATATTAGTCAGAAGGAATGAAATAGTGATACATGCTACAATGTGATCAACACTGAAAACATACTAAATAAGCCAGACCCAAAAAGGCAAATATTGTATGATTCTGTTTATATGAAATATTCAGAATAGGCCAATATATAGAAACAGAAAGTAGACTAATGGTTGTGGAGGGTTGAGAGTTTGGGGGGATTTGGGGATTGACTACTACCGTGCATGGGGTTTCTTTCCGGGGTGATGAAAATGTTCTAAAATTGATAGTGGTGATGGTTGCACAACTGAATATACTAAAAAGCCACTGAATTGTACACTTCATTTTTTCTAAGTTTATTTTATTATGTTTTTATTTTATTTCTGAGAGAGAGAGAGAGAGAGGGAGAGAGAGAGCAAGTGGGGAAGGGGCAGAGAGATAGGGAGACACAGAATCTGAAGCAGGCTCCAGGCTCTGAGCTGTGGGCACAGAGCCTGATGCGGGGCTTGAACTTACAAACCGTAGGATCATGACCTGAGCTGAAGTCGGATGCTTTAACCTACTGAGCCACCTAGACACCCCAAGTTTAAAGAGAGAGAAAGTACAGAAGGGGCAGAGAGAGGGAAAGAGAGAATCCCATGCAGGCTCCACACTGTCAGTTCAGAGCCTGATGCAGGGCTCAAATTCACCCACTGCGAGATCATGACCTGAGCCAAAGTCGGACCCTTACCCAACTGAGCCACCCAGGTGCCCCTGAATTGTACATTTTAAGTGGGTGATTTGTACAGTAAGTAAGTTATATCTTGATCAAGCTGATATGCTTATACATCAAGAAATTGTGCTAGATTCTCTAGCAGAGAAGTGATGCAAAAATGGATAATTCATATCCATTGCCTTAAAATAATTTATAGTCTAATCTCTGCATCCATATGAAGTAAGCATGAAATGCAAACCAACATATTAAAAACCATTAAGTTGGTGCGAGATTCAGGGGCTCAGAGAAAAGAGATCTCTTCTAGTAAGAACAATCAGGGAAGGGCAGCTGGGTGGCTCGGTGGGTTAGGTGCAACTCTTGATTTCAGCTTGGGTCATGATCTCATGGTCACGGGATCAAGCCCTACAACAGGCTCTCTGCTAGGCCTAGAGCCTGCTTAAGATTCTCTCTCTCCCTCTTCTTCTGCCCCTTCCCTACTCACATTCTCACACACTGTCTCTCTCAAATAAGTGAATAAATAAACAAACAAACAAAAAACAATCAGGGAAAGCTTCATGGAAGAGAAAGCCAATGGAGTTGAGCCATGGAGAACAGCTAGAAATTTTGCAGATGGAGATTGGGATTAGAATCAGCAGATGCAAAGGCATGATTGTAGCAAGTCATGGGTCCTGTTCACAGATCCGGATGGCATCTAGTATGGCTGGATTATGACATATACAGGGATATGCAGGTGACATGACCAAAAAGGTAAACAAGCTGAGGCTCTACCACAAGGAATTTTGAATACTATCCATGGAAAACCTCAGGTATGAGGGCCTGAACTAGGGTAGGGGTAGAGAAGGAATGGAGAACAGAAGATCAAGAACCACTTCAGAGGAAAGCCAGAAAAGCAACTGGTGGACCAGGGATGGGGGTGTAAAGGAAGCAAGGGCCCTGATGATGCCTGGGTCTTAGGTGACTGAAGGAAGGACTGACAAAAAGAGAAAGTCAGGGGTAGAAGCCCATTCGAGGTGGAAAGTGACAGAGCAGGGGATACTGAACTTGAGGTGGGGATAAATGGGAACCATAGTTTTCTGTGCTATGCAAAGGAAGAGAATCAAGAAGGAGGAGGAGGTGGACATTGGAGAAGGCTGCATGGATGAGGTGACATTCACGGAAGCTCACGAGATATGTAAGGTGTCCCCTAGGCAGAGAGGAGGGGGCAGGGCACTCCAGACACAGGGAGCAGCAAGTAGTAAGCACAAGGGCACAGAGGCGGAAAACAAGGTCAGTTTCCAGAACTGCAAATACCTCACTCTGTGGCTGGGGCAGAGGGAGGAGGGGAGGTGGCAAGAGATGGAGCTGGAGAAATAGCCAGTGGGCCGGACCGCTAAGAGCTCTGGGCACCTTGCAGCTGACTTGGACTTTATCCAATGGTGAGGCCCTGAAAGGCTTAAGGAGGAAGGCAGACAGAGCCTCCCTCCGAGGACTGTGGAGAAGGGTCTGGAAGACTTGAAACAGGAAGGCTAGTTAGGGATTAACAGAAGAGTCTGCCTAAGAAATACTGAGGACCCAGGGAGCCCTGGCTGTAGAGGTAGAGAAGAATGGACTAATTGGAAATACAGTTAGCATGTAGATTCCCCAGAACTTGACCAATTTGATATGAGAGAAGGGAAAAGAATCCCTCTGGAGCTGTGACCAAAAGGTGTGGAACCGAAAGATAGGAAATCACGGCAGCCATGGTGGAGTGATGACAGCAAAAACAGTGGGACAGGTGGAGGGACTAGACCAGGTAGGAGATGTTACAGAAATGAAACTCACTGGGCTTGGGCCCAACTGGTTGTGGCATGAGAAGAAGGGAGAATTAAAGAAGACTTCTTCCCTGAGCTCAAGTTTGGTACCTGGGTGGGTCCTGGGTCCACTGACCAGCGACGTGACTGGTGGCAAGAGGGGGTGGTCTGTGGAAGATGAGAGGAAGCTGGAACCAGGGAGCAGGCCCGAAGACACATCTTAGGGACAGAGCGAATGGGCAGCAAAAGCTAGAGGCTGAAGCCAAGGGAGAATGCCCGCAGTTAGGTGGGTGATGAGGAAGTGACAAGTGGGCTCTCTCTCTCTTTCTTCCTCTAAAGAAGCAAAAGAGCCAAGGAAGTAAGGGCTGTCAAGGGAAAAGATGGTCAACAGTGTTAAAATACAGAGAAATCAAGGCAAAGGGCCCAAAAAGGAATGAAGTTGGTAAGTCGATTTGAGAGCGCAAGGCAGGGCCAGCACACAGGGGCTTCCAGAACCACTGGAAGAGGAGGGGAAAGCCATGCTCTGTTGAGAAGTTAGGTGATGAAGGGAAGGGAGAGAAAGGATCAGAGCAGCTAGTATTTACCGAACCCCTACTATGTGCCAGGCACTGTTCTGAGGGCCTCATGTGTATTATCTTGCTTACCCTCTCCACCCTTCAATCTGGGAGGTGCCCTTATCATCCCTGTTCTGTAACTGACAAAACCGAAGCAGAGTCCCAGTGTCACAAGGCTGAGATGCACACCACACTATCTGACCCCGGAACCCACTTTTATTGTTGTTGTCCACCAATTCAGAATTGAGTGGTCTGCTAACAAAAAATGCCTACTTGATTGGACTAATCTCAATAAAATGCTCTTGATTTGCAGAAAACCATTGTCTGTGCAGTTGTTTTTACAAGGATTTAATTAGCAAGATAAGTCAATGTACAACTTTAATTTTTTTTTTTTTACCATTTATTTTTGAGAGACAGAGAGAGAGATGAGTGGCAGAGGGGCAAAGAGAGGGAAACACAGAATCCAAAGCAGGCTCCAGGCTCTGAACTGTCAGCATAGAGCCCAACGTGGGGCTTGAACCCATGGACCACGAGATCATGACCTGAGCCCAAGTTGGATGCTTAACCAACTGAGCCACCCAGGCACCCCAATGCACAGCTTTAAGATGGCTAGTTTGGTTTATAACCATCCACTCTTCACAAAAGCCTCAAGCACAAACTCTTTCTGTTCTCTAAGTACTATGCTCTGTATGTACAGACAACATTCTAAAGCTATAGCCTGATATTTTGTATACCCAGGACAGCGAGGCTGAAGATGATGTAGCAGAATCTACACTCTTAATGTCTATACCACTGGTTCTCAGCTGCAGTGATTCTGACCCCACCCCCACCCCTACCGGGGGATGTTCAGCAATGTCTGGAGACACTTTTCATTGTCACAGGTTGGGGGAAAAGTACCACTAATATCTATGGGTAGAGGCCAAGGATACTTCTTAACATCCTACAAGGCACAGGACAGCACTCACAGCAAAGAATTACGTGGCCCCATATGGCAATACTGTCAAGGTTGAGAACCCTTGCTTGATGGTGCCTTGAAGATTATCTCGAGGAATATCAGTGTCCAGGAAAGAGGTTTTAGAATGGGTAAACCACCCAGACCATTTATGTCACCAGGAAAGGAATGTGGATCCACAGAGGGAGAGAATACAGATATATGAAATAGAAAACAGCTTCTGAAGGAAGGGGTGTGTGTGTGTGTGTGTGTGTGTGTGTGTGTGTGTGTGTGTGTCCATGGCAGAGAGATAGGCCTTGCAGGAAAAGAGGGATACTTCCTATTCTATGACAGGAGGAAAAAGAAAAAGAATACTAGGAGCATACTGAGAGATATTGCTGGGAAACAGGCAAGTTGTGGGGCTTCACACCTGATGGTTTTGAATACAGAAAAGGGGCAGAGCCAGACAGCAAGCCGAGCAGCATGGGGCTGAGGCTTGAAGAGAGAAGACATTGAGGAGTTGGTGGTAGAAAAATTCCGCTGTTTTAGCTTCAATGCCATGGAGCCACAGAGGAGAGAAAACATATGGTAGGGATTATGGACAGTTGGAAACTGAAATGACTAAAATCCATCACAAGGGAGATGACACTGAGGGGGCAGGGTCTGAGAATCAGGAGTGGTCGTGGCCATGGAGGTGAGGGGGCAAAGCAGGGGAGAGAGCGAGGAGGGTGCAAAGGACTGAGGGGGGCTGAGACTAGGGAAGTGGACAAAGGCTCAGGAGAAAGAGGAAAAAAGGGACAGAGCAGAAATTCCAACCACGGGGTTGAAGGACATGGAGAAAGCTATGAAGAAGGGCCAGGACATGAGTCCTTGACAAGGAGGGTCTTGTCACTGAAAATGAAGGAGGGGACAGGCTCGAGAGGAAAATCATGGAGTTGGTTCCTCAGGATATCTTGAGGGAAGTGTGTCTGAGAGATGAGTACGTGACCCGCACAAATGAGAAGAGGGGGCCATAAGCAGATGGCACCAAAGTCAGAGGAGGTCTTGTGGGCTAAATTGGGTCTCCCCCAAACTTACATGTCAAAATCCTAGTCCCCAGGACCTCAGAATGTGACTGTATTTGGAGATATGGCCTTTACTGAGGTAATTAAGGTTAAATAAGGTCATAGGGAAGGGCCCTGGTCCAATAGGACTGGTGTCCTTGTGAAAAGAGATTAGGACACAGATACACACGGAGGGAAGACCATGTGAGGACACAGGGACAAGGCGTCATCTACAAGCCAAGGAGGAGGCCTCGGGAGGAATCAGTCCTGACGGCACCTTGATTCCAACTTCCAGTCTCCAGACCTGTGAGATAGACATTTCTGTCGTATATGCCCCCAGCGCATGGCACTTTGTTATGGCAGCCTGAGCCGACTGATACAGGAGGGAAGGATGTGAAAAGATGGTGAGCGTGGCACGGAAGGGACAGTAGAAAGTGTGTTCCTAGACTCCACGGCCTCCTTTGTGAGTTGGAGAACTAGTCTCCTGGAGGAAAGGCTTTTAAAGGAAGTGATGTCCCTAAAAACAAACCAAGTTTCCATCCAGGTGCAGAGGGAGGGGAAGCACCATGGAGGAGTCTTAGAACAAGGGGGTCTGCGTCTTCAGTGGATTGCACACCTCTTGTAAGTGGGGACTTGCCCTGCTAACAATTTCTCTGCCCCAGTGCTAGTACAGGGACTGGAATATTGCAGGTTCTTAAGGAATCTCTCTCTCTCTCTCTCTCTCTTTTTTTTTTTTTTTTTTTTTTTGCAAAGTGTGCAGAGGTGGAGGGATGGGAATGACCTGGGAACACAGGGAACCTGGGGGGGGACAGGGAAGCTTCTTTGCCCAGGAAGGGGTTGGCCCAAGAGTGACACGTACAGCAGAAAGCTGACAGGCAGGTGGAGAGATGTCCTTTAGAGTTTCCAAATCCCGTTAGTAATGCAGCCGAATAAAGTCTCCCTCTCAGACAAGGAGCACAGTCATAGGGATAGGCTACTGAGAACACCTTCATACAACTTCTGTTATCCCAAATACATTAGCTACTCAGATAACTAGAGGGATGCATTATTTCTGGTGGCTGACAGTTTTGCCTTTATATGTGAACCATTTGGAGTAAAATTAAAAAAAATTTTTAATGTTTACTTATTTTTGAGATAGAGAGAGACAGAGCATGAGCAAGGGAGGGGCAGAGAGAGAGAGGCAGACACAGAATCTGAAGCAGGCTGCAGGCTCCAGGCTCAGCTGTCAGTACAGAGCCCGACGTGGGGCTCAAACTCACGACCACGAGATCATGGCCTGAGCCGAAGTCAGATGCTCAACCAACTGAGCCACCCAGGCGTCCCATGGAGTAGAATTTTTTTCTAAAATGTACTATGCACTGCTTGCTTTTTCTCCCTCTGCTAAAAAAGTCAGAAAGTTAACATAGGAACAAAAGGGCATTATTGTAAACTTCAAATATTATATTGGATTGTCATACAAACATAACTTCTTATAAGAAAGATTTATACTAGGCCCAGAATGATCCCATCCTCAAGAAACTCTTCATCCTTGAAGGTATGTAATAGCTATTTCCTAGCATACCTTTAGACTCCACAGTAAATTCCAATTTGAGTTTTTGCCTGCTCTTTCTTATTTTTCCTCCCTCCTTATCTGGCTATCCCTAGTCCCTTCTTTCTGAATTCAGCGTGCCTGCCAATAGCAACCTCCTCTTCCGTTTCTAATTGATCAATTCCAATCCACAGTGTTAAGAAACTGGATAACCAACACTGCTAGAAATGTGTCGAAAGTCAGCCTGAAGCCCAGCACCTCTTTTGCTGCCCAGAAGCCAGCAGTTGCTTATTTCCTGATTCTCAGTTGGGTTTTAGATTGATAAGTTGTTAGCGTACTTCTCAACTATAAAAGTCGTTTGAAAGATATCGGCATGTTAGGCCATATTAAGCCAGCTTTCCCTCCATGATAAAAGTTCATCGTTGACTAGAATTTCATGTAGCTTCAGGGGACACAAAAAGAACCAGTGGTCCGTCCCTTTCCACCTTCAGGCAAGATGGCTGGTATTAGAAAAGTCGCTCTAGGGGCGCCGGGGTGGCTCAGTCGGTTAAGCGTCCGACTTCGGCTCAGGTCATGATCTCACGGTCCGTGAGTTCGAGCCCCGCGTCGGGCTCTGTGCTGACAGCTCAGAGCCTGGAGCCTGTTTCAGATTCTGTGTCTCCCTCTCTCTGACCCTCCCCCGTTCATGCTCTGTCTCTCTCTGTCTCAAAAATAAATAAACATTAAAAAAAATTAAAAAAAAAAAAAAAAGAAAAGTCGCTCTACTCTCATTGGATGAAGAGTCTTTCTTTGTTTTTAAGACATGTACTTATAATTCAATATTTGTTTCTTTGTGGGAGAGAACTCTTCATTCATGAGTATAAATAGGGAAAATAAATACTTCTTCAATACGCAGTATGTATATGTAACTTTGTGTGTTCAGTTGCGAATGCACGAACCAGAGTACTACTTCTGCAGTTTCCGGTAAGCAGACCCCCAAATGGGACTTGTAAGTAGAGACCATTGACAGTGCTTTAGTATTCCCAATGGCTCTGTCTACCCTGCCTGGCCACTGGCCATCTTGCCCACAAAATAGGCCCCAGGTCAAAGGAACAGACCAGAGTTTTCAGCTGTTTTAACTGTAATGCTAAGGAAATTGCAGAAAATCACGTGACTGGATAGCCATAAAAAAACCCTGACCATTTGTAAACTGGCAACAACAATGTGTATACACACATTTCTGTCCTAATAGACAGAAAACTCTCTTTCCCTCAGAAAGAAAGACAGTCCTATCGAGGGCTTCTGTGTCATTTCACAGTGAATGGGGAACTGGGATGATCTGACCCCCTGCCTCTGACTTCTGTAAGGCAACGGACTTAGCAATTTTGGGCACTTGAACATGCACACCTTAGGTAAATAATGGAGTACGTGTTTGGGGCACCTGGATGGCTCAGTTGGTTGAGCGTCCAACTTCTGCTCAGGTCACAATCTCACGGTTTGTGAATTCGAGCCCCACATTGGGCTCTGCGCTGACAGCTCAGAGCCTGGAGCCTGCTTTGGGTTCTGTATCCCCCTCTCTTTCTGCCCCTCCCCCACATGTACATGAATGTGTTCTCTCTCTCTCAAAAATAAACATTAAAAAAATAATAATGGTGTACATGCTCAAAAAATCAGTACTTTAAAGTATGCAGGCTGATTTACGTTACTTCTCCACATGACTAAAGAAACTTGACATTCACTTATTCATTCAACCAGCAATTTGTAGGCACTGATGATGTTCCAGGCTCTATATATAACAGTAAACAAAGCACACAAGATCTCTGTCCTAGCAAGTCCTATAGACTAAAGATGTGTTATGTTTTTTTCTTTTTTTAAAGTTTCTTTATGAGAGAGACAGAAACAGTGTGAGTGGGGAAGGGGCAGAGAGGGAGGGAGACAGAGAATCCCAAGCAGGCTCCATGCTGTCACCACGGAGCCTGATGTGGGGCTCGAACCCACGTACCTGAGATCATGACCCAAACCAAAACCGAGTCAGATGCTTAATTGACTGAGCCACCCAGGCACCCCAAGATGTATTATATTTTAATAAAATATCATGAAAACTTTAACAGGTATACTACAAGTTGCTTCCCTGGTGGGATTTTTCACAATAAAGGCAACAAATACCTCTGTTGTGGGCTGAATTGCGTCCCCTGCGCCCCCCCCCCACTCAAACTACAAATTCGTATGTTGAAGTTTTAACCCCTAGTACCTCAGAATGTGACTGGGGAATAATTAAGGTAACATGATTCCACGTTACCTTACAGAGGTAATTAAGGTAAGATGACGAGGTCATTTAGATATAGCCCTAACTATGGCTGGTGTCCCTATGAGAACAGAAGATTAAGACACAAACGCATACACACAGAAGACCACATGAACACACGGGGAGAAGATGGACATCTGTAAGCCAAGGAGAGAGGCCTCAGAAGAAACTAACGCTGTCCACACCCTGACCTTGAACTTTTAGCCTCCAGAACTGGGAGAAATAAAGGTCTGTCGTCTAAGCCATCCAGTCTGTGGTACTTTGTTATGGCAGCTCTAGAAGACTCATATAGCCTCCAAAACCTAAACTGCCCAAGTATAGAGAATATCTGTAGGCTAAAACAACTTCATCAGAACTGTAAGCTAGGATGTCGGGATATAAGCACCTACACACAGACAAATGGAATGAGAAGACCTTAAAGGAGTAAGACGGTATTAGATGATATTATGGTAAGACAAGTTTGTGATAATCCTAGAACTAAAGCCAGTTGGAAACAATCTGTTTAAGAATCTAAAGTTAACTACTAAAACTCTCCTATGCCCATGGAACAAATAGTTCACACCTTTTTAAATGATCCTATAGAAGAATACTTAGTATTTATTTATTTACATGTGCTGTATTTACTTAGTAGGCTCCAGGACCACCATGGAGCCCAATATGGGGTCTGAACTCATGACCCTGAGATCAGGACCTGAACCAAGATTAAGAGGTGGATGCTTAACCGACAAAGCCACCTAGGCACCCCCAGTTTTTTAATACTTAATTTCATTTTAAAAGTTCGTGTTTTTTTTTTTTTGAAGTGAAAAAAAAACTGGCTACAAATAGGTAGCCCAATTTTTGTTAACAACAACACAAATTCATACTCACATATCAATTTGAAAAGACAGAAGGTATGGACACTAAAAAATTAAACTGCTTATTTCTAGGTAGAAGGATAGCTTTTCTTTTGCCATTCTACTGATCTCTGTTTTCTTTTCTCTACAATAAACATGGAATAATTTTGTTATAAAGAAAAAAAAATAATAGTATCATTATATCCATTACATGAAATGAAGATCTTTGATGTCATAGATACTTCTATCAAACTCAAAGATTTGAAGCAATTATTGACAGAATGTCCTAGGCAACGTAAATAGTTCAAATTTTATTTTTGTTATTATTTTTTTAATGTTTATTTATTTCTGAGATAGAGAGACAGAGAGTGAGCAGGGGAGGGGTAGAGACAGGGGGAGACACAGAATCCGAAGCAGGCTCCAGGCTCCAAGCTGTCAGCACAGAGCCCAATGAGGGGCTCGAACTCACAAACTGCAAGATCATGACCTGAGCCGAAGTCGGTCGCTCAACCGACTGAGCCACCCAGGCGCCCCAAATAGTTCAAATTTTAAAATGCAAAGCTCTCTCCATATCAAATTCATTCCTCTTCCTCACAATTTATCTGTGTAGTATAACTCCACCAGTTCCTCATATTTCCTATGGATTTCAGCCATAACATCATATATCAGATCATGTTTTGTTCCTAAATTGAAATCCAAGTTTCAGGCTTCAGCCCAAAGAAGAGTTTTTCTTTCTCCTCAAGTTTCTCAGAAATTGGATTTTGTAAGGCAAAACAAGGACTGCAAATACCCTTGGAAGTGGCAGATTACAAAGGAAAGAGCAAGCACTGGGACGTGAGACAGCCCTGAGTCCCATCCTGGCTCTATTCCCTACCGGCTGTCACTACTACAGGTGTGTCTAACTCTGACAAACTTCAGTTCCTTCAGCTATTAAACAGATGTAATAACCATCTGGGTACTGTCATGAGGATTAAAAGAGATAACATGCATAAAACATTTAAAAAAGGCATCTGGCCCATGGTAGGTGTCCTGTAAAATACAGCTCTTAATACATCCATAAAAATTTGAGGCTATTAACATTTTGCAAACACATACATCTTAATGCAATAACATTATTAAGGTTACATCAAATTCCTTATGTAATCTTTAAAAAGATAACAGAATAGTGCCACACCAGGGTCATTATTTCTTAACCGTTACATGATAATCATTCATTTATGTGTATGTATATATAGCTGGATTTATGTATATGTGCATACGCATATAAGATGCTTATAAAGCAAAGTTGCACAGGGGTGCCTGGGTGGCACAGTTGGTTAGGCGTCCAACTTCAGCTCAGAGGTCATGATCTCACTGTGGGTTCAAGCCCTGCATTGGGCTCTGTGCTGACAGCTCGGAGCCTGGAGCCTGCTTTGGATTCTGTGTCTCCCTCTCTCTCTCCCTGCCCTTCCCCTGCTCATGGTATGTCTCTCTCTCTCTCTCTCTCTCTCAAAAATAAATAAACATTAACAGTTAAAAAAAGTTGCTCATAATCATTTTTAATGTTATTTAAATTACATCATGGTGACAACACACAAGATAAAGCAGTTATAACTGAAATGCGGAGTTGGAAATTTTCTGCAGTTATTAGAAAAATGGCTTATTTTATACAAAGAGAAGGACTTGAGTGATAGGACTCTATGATTGGTCAAACTGTTCCTGTTATTTCGGATGAATTTGGGTTAAGTGCTGATTTTCACATAATTACTTCAACAGAGAACCAGAGGCACATGGACAGTACCAAATATGTCCAACCCAAACAGCCAATAGGTGGTAGAGCCAGATTTGGAATCCACATCCTCCGTCTGTGGCTCAAGTTCTTTCTATTGCAGTGTATAGAATGACAGGAAACTTTATATCTATAGTGGGCTATACGTCTGTAGTTACAAACAGAAACACACTTCCAATAAAAAAAATAGGAGGGAGGGGCTCAGTTGGATAAGCGTCTGACTTCAGCTCATGTCATAATCTCACGGTTCGTAGGCTCAAGCCCTGCATCGGGCTCTGTGTTGACAGCTCAGTGCCTGGAGCCTGCTTCAGGTTCTGTGTCTCCCTCTTTCTCTGCCCCTTCCCTGCTCACACTCTGTCTGTTTGTCTCTCTCAAAAATAAATAAACATTAAAAAAAATTTAAATAAAAAAAATAGGAGGGAGAGGGGATGAATGCATCCAGATACTAAACGTGCAATACAACTCAGATCCACACAAAGTACATATGCTACATACTATGCTTTAGTGCCAATGCAGTGAGAGATGACCAATGGAATCAAACAGAAAACCTGGAAGTATTTGGTCTACGATAAAGATGGTTCAGATCACTAGCGGAGAAAGATACATTAGTCAACATAGTTGAACAACCTGAAAGGGGAAAAAATTCACATCAAATACCAACTTCACACTACATCAAAAGGTAAAAGGTATTTCAAATGGATTAAAGAATTAAATGTAAAATATAAAATCCTAAAAGAACCAGAAGAAAAGTAGGTAACTACTTATCTGATCTTTGAGGATTATACACGGGCTTTTTAGGGAGAGGGAATAAACCATAAAGGAAAAGATGTACATTTTCAATCACGTAACGATTTAAATTTAAATACATTTAAAAAAAACCCACTCTAGGCTAAAATGAAAGACAAATTACAAGCTAGGAGAAAAGCATATTTACAGGCAGAGTTGGTTAAGAGCCTCAATATAATTGGGGCACCTGGGTGGCTCAGTCGGTTGAGCATCCGACTTTGGCTCAGGTCACGATCTCACGGTCTGTGAGTTCGAGCCCGGCGTCGGGCTCTGTGCTGACAGCTCAGAGCTGGAGCCTGCTGCAGATTCTGTCTCCCTCTCTCACTGCCCCTCCCCTGCTCATGCTCTGTCTCTCTCTCTTTGTCAAAAATAAATAAACATTAAAAAAATAAAAAAAAAAGAGCCTCAGTATAATAAAGGCTACACTTTATTGAGCCTTTATTAGGTGGAAGACATGTAAGCTCTCTGGACAGATTATCTCCCCATAATCTTACAAGGGGGATACAGTTAGTTCCACTTTTAAAATAAGGAAATGGAGACACGGAGTGGCTAAGAAGTAACCTGTCCAAGGTCTCACAGCTAATAAGTAGCAGATCAGAGATGTGGATAGATGTAGATAGAATTGAGCTCACGCTTTTCCTCTCAATCACTGTGGTCTCTTACAAGTCAATATTGAAAGAACACCTCCATTGCAAAATGGGCAAAGGATATGGAAAAGCAATCCAGAAAGGAAAACGTATAAATACTTAAGTAACATATTTTTCATCTTCAACATCAGTAGTAATAATAAAAGAAATGCAAATTAAAACGTGGTAAGATTCTTTTCTCTATCAGATAGGCAAAAAAAAAAAATATTTTAAAATGTCAACATCTAATTTTGGCAAAGCTGAGGAGAAAACATATATGTTGTTGTGGGAATGATATTATTTTAAATCACCTTAAAAAGAAATTTGAAAATTTAAGTATTTTCCTCTTAAAAATGGCTCTTTTAGCCAGCCATTCCACTTCTTAAAAAAAAATTCTAGAAATGTTGCTAAAGAGATATACACAAAGATATTTGTATAAGGATGGTTGTCATTAGATTATTTGCTATTATGAAAAACTGGAAACAAGCTAAAAGTCTACTAATAGGATTTTGATACATAAATGGGAGAACATTCACATGATGGGATAACATGTTAACCATCAGCAATCATGAAGTGTAAAATTGGGAAATGTTCAAAATATAGTATGTGAAAAACAAATCTTACACAACTGTATGTGCTACTTTTAAGTTTTGTTTTCGTGCGCATGCACATTTTTCAAATTTTCTACAATGAATATGTATTAATTTTACATCAGGAAAACAATTGTTATTAAAATACCAATAAACTTGAAGCAGAAAAATAGGGAGTTTAAGATTACAGAATTTAAATATGATTTCTGGGGCGCCTGGGTGGCTCAGTCGGTTAAGCATCTGACTTCAGCTCAGGTCATGATTTCATGGTCTGTGAGTTCAAGCCCCGCGTCGGGCTCTGTGCTGACAGCTCAGAGCCTGGAGCCTACTTCGGAGTGTCTCCCTCTCTCTCTGCCTCCCCCCTACCCCATTCACACTCTGTGTCTCTCAAAATTGAATAAATGTTAAAAAAAGTTTAAATATGATTTCTACCCATAATTTAAATGTTCCAAATATTGGTAAACATGGGAATTCAAAATCGGAATCATCATAAGGAATCATTATAATCCTGTGAAACTCAAACCAGATATAAAAGCAAGGTACAGCTTTATAATATATAAAGAAACTAGTGGTTAGGCCACTAAAATGAAGATGCATCTGCCATCCCCCCTCCCCTTCCCACATTCACATATTTTACCCCCAAGGAGCTTAATTGATTTTCAGTATTCAAATTCACAGGAGGACTAATGAAGATCTTATGCAGAGACAGCTATTTTTAGAGGAAATAATAACCTGTATATTCAAAATAGAATTAATCTTTACTTTCTCTTTCCTCTCAGGTAACACTAACATAGTAGCTTGTAAATAAAGTTGCTCAAATTGTATGAATCTTCCAAGCTAACTGATTTCTAATTTAAAAACACTTAAAAAGTAAGAATTGAAATATACTTCTTCAACATATACAGAACAGCCATTTCGAACCATAGCCAACATTATACTTCATAATGAAAAGCTAGAGAAATACCTTTAAAAACAACAATAAAAAGCCCCAGATAGAAAAAAATTATGTATTGTTCTGTATAGGTCATGAAACAGATAAAGAAATTTAAATATTGAGAGAAAAAGTTAACATTATCATTACTTATAGATGATACCATCATAAAACCACAAAACCCAAAGAAATGAATGGAGAACTATATTCAAGAGAAGTTCAATAGTAATAGCTATCATTTATTGAACTCCAACATTGCAGCACTGATTTCCCAGAGTCATGTATCTTATAAGAAGTAGACCTGGGATTCAAACTCAATTCTGATTGTTTCCAAAGACCCCAAAGACTGTGTTCTTTTCAATATGTTTTTGCTTTGCTCTGTAAGGTGTATAGTTATAATGTACAAGTGCTCACACACACACACACACACACACACACACACGTCTTATCTAAAAGCAAGAACCATCACAACAGTACAACTTAAAAAACCCCATTCACAAAGCAAAAAATTCAACAAGGTTTGTGTGTCAGCAAGGAAAGAAAAAAATCCACCTCCAACATAATTTGGATATATATATATATATATGTATATATATATATATATACATATATATATATATATATATACATACATACATAATAAAAAGTAAAGATAGATGAAATAAGATTTGGATAGGAAGACTAAAATTATTTTAAGCATTTTTTAAATGTTTATTTATTTTTGAGAGAGAGAGAGCATGTGTGAGGTGGGAGAGGGGCAGAGAGAGAGGGAGACAGAGGATCCAGAGCAAGCCCTGCAGTGACAGCAGAGAGCCCAATTCAAACTCACTAACTGCAAAATCATGACCTGAGCCGAAGTCAGACGCTCAACTGACGGAGCCACCCAGGTACCCCAGGAAGACTAAAGTTTAATTTTCAAAACATATATTCTAAATTAATTTATACGTTAAACACAATTCCAGTCAAAACTCCACTGGATAACAAAATTTTACAGGGAGAAATGTTAACAAAAGAATTCCCACATGCATCTAAAAGAAAGAAACAGGTGAGAACAGCAAAAAAATTTTTGCCAGAAAGCAACAGGAAAAAGGGGTACTAATTATTTTAAAAAAAATTATGTCTATACACTTACTGGAAGTCAGTTTACGATAAAGGAAACATCACCAATCATCAGAGAAGGAAAGAATTATTCAGAATTAATTATTGTTGCAATACTGGTTACCAATTTGGGAGAAAATATCAAGGTAAGTTCTTACCTCACACCATACACCTAAATAAACTCCTTATGAAATAATATCTAGTTAAATAGAGATGTATTTGTAAAGCAAAAAAATAAAAAATAAAAAAGATAAAAACAAAAGTTGTCAAATTCCTGGAGAGACAAAAAAAAAAAAATGTATCATACTACTAGAGGAGAAAGAAGTTTTAAAACTTGAATGCAAATAAGGACAAGATTTACATAAAATTCAAAATTAAAGGGACATAAAAAAAGGAAGACCATAAATAAATAACGACCACATTGAAGTTATGAACCTGCTCTATATCAAAACTAAAAAAGCAAAAAACCAAACTGGTAAAAAAAAAAAATCATTTGTAGCAAAAACTACAAAAGAAATATAAATTTAGCAAAAGAGTTCATTTTTCTCTATTAAGTTAGAAAAAAAAATGCCCCAAATTTACCAGGATTCAATAAAATGAGTGAATACTCTCATATGCTGTATCACTAAAGGCACTGTAAATGGGCACACCCCTTTTGGAAAGCTTTATTTACATATTTTCTATATATATCACTGTGATTATGTGTTTTTTTTTAAATAAGAGTAAAAAATGATTGGAAAGAAATTTACCAAAATGATAAAGAAATAACATTAGAGTGATGGAAATGGCTTGTATTTGGGTCTTGCATTTTCCCATTTATCCTGGAAAACTAAGGCTTTTGTGGTGTCTTTTAAAATTTTTTTTTAATCTTCATTTGTTTTTGAGAGAGTGAGAGAGAGACAGAGTGAGAGCAGGGGAGGAACAGAGAGAGAGGGAGACACAGAATCCAAAGCAAGTGCCAGGCTCTGAGCTGTCAGCACTGAGCCCAATGTGGGGCTCGAACCCATGAACCGTGAGATCATGACCTGAGCCTAAGTCGGACACTTAACGGACTGAGCCACCCAGGCGCCCCTGTGGTGTCTTTTTAAAAGCAGTGGGAGAAGTAGTATGTTTTTGTAAAACTGAAAAATCTGTCAGTGGTTGAGTTAGTGTCCCAGTGAAGCACACCTGTCTACAGACTGGTCAAATCAAGTGCCTCTGCTCCTGCCCACGTGCTTGGGAGACGGAGCATCAAGGAATCCCAGCCTACCCCAAGCGCTACAACGTCCTTTCTCCAGGATGGAGCTCAGAGTGAGTCGGATCACACGTCTCTCATCTGCAGTTGCCTAAAAGCCTCAGCGCTCAGCTAGAGCAGACCAGTGCAAGTGCTTAGATTCGTGGAGTCTGGGCAAAACAAAAGGGCTGAGGAGCCTTCTCCTCATGCCTTGTTCCGTTACACAGAAACACAATAGGAGAGTTCAGCTATGCATGCCACCGAACACCAACACTAAAATGACCATTGTCCAAAAACCACGAGATACCACCCCAGACCCATTAGTATCAAAACAAAAACAAACAAACAAAAAAACAACAACCACCGTGGGTGGCTCCACCGGTTAAGCATCTGACTTAGGCTCTGGTCATGATCTTGTGGTTCAGGAGTTTGAGCCCTGCATCTGTGCTGACAGCTCAGAGCCTGGAGCCTGCTTCACAGATTCTGTGTCTCCTTCTCTCTCTGCCCCTTCCCTGCTCATACTCTGTCTCTCTCTCTCTCAAAAATAAATTACAAGTTAAAAACAAACAAACAAACAAACAGAAAACAACAACTGTTGGCAAGGATGTAGAGAGAATGGAATGCTTGGGCACTACTAGTGGGAATGCAAAATAGTACAACCTCCATGGAAAACAGTATGGCTGTTCCTCAAAAGAAAACAAAAATAGAATTACCCCTATGGTCCAGGGATTCCACCTCTGCACATATATGCAAAAGAATTGAAAGTGGGGTCTCAAACATATTTGTGTTTTTTTTAATTTTTTAATGTTTATCTATTTTTAAGAGAGAGACACAGAGTATGAGTGGGGAAAGGGCCTGAAGCAGGCTCCAGGCTCTGTGCTGACAGCTCAGAGCCCAACGTGAGGCTCGAACCCACAATCCGTGAGATCATGACCTGAGCCAAAGTCGGACGCTCAACTGACTGAGCCACCCAGGTGCCCCTCAAACATATTTGTATGCCCATTATTCACAAAATGTGAATGCAGCCAAAATGTGGGAGCAGTGCTCACAGATGATGAATGGATAAACAAACAATGGAATATTATTCAGTCTTAAAAATGAATGAAGCATTGGCATGTGCCATAACACAATGAATCTTGAGAACATTATGCTGAGTGAAATAAGCCAGACACAAAAGGACAAATATTGTATGATTCTACTTGCACGAGGTCCCTTGAGTTGTCAAATTCATTGGGACAGAAAGTAGAATGATGGTTGCCCAGGGGCTGGGGTGGGTGAAATGGGGAGTTAGTGTTTTAATCGGGACAGAGTTTCAGTCTGGGAAGATTTGAAAAGAGATCTGGAGACAGATGGTGTGACGCTTGCACAACAGCGTGAAAGTGCTTAATGCCACTGACCTGTGCATTTAAAAAAGGTTAAAACGGTAAATTTTATGTCGTGTATATTTTACCACTATATATATATATATATATATATATATATATATATGTATATATATATATATATACACACACACACACACAAAAACACACATACATATACACGCATACACACACACACGTAAACACACACACATATATATAAACACCATTGTCACATGAACACTAAAGGCACCAGTCACATTCACTCTGTATTTTCTTCAAAGCTGCCTATTGCTCCTAGGAACATCCTGGTGATAGAAAACGCACCTGTGGCTGGGTAAACGGAACATACACTGAGCCATAGCCAGTTCTAGGCAACTGAGAGCAGGGTCATGCTTCCTTCTTAGGCTTCGCATGAGTCAAATCAAAGAAGAACATGGCACACCGCACCAAACTGAGTGCTGGGACCATAAAACAATGCAGAGCAATTTCCTTATCGTCATGTCCTCAGTTTAGAATATTTTACAAAAGTAATTTACAAAGGGCAAAGTTCTCGGCCACAGCACCCCTTGGCTCACGAATCACCCACATAGTTCTTTCATGTTCCGTAGAGAACAAGCCTGGAGGGGCTCTCCTATGGAGTTGCAAAGGATGTCACCATGTCAGAAGTCTGAGGCTAAAATGAGGGTGGCTGAGAGGTCTGCTCTGAGCACTTGCTTCAACAATCTGAGCTCCAGTTTCAGGGATTATTTTGCGAACTCAATTTAGCTATAGTCAAACATGTCAATTTGTAACTTGCCTAAATAAGTCACCTGTCCCTAAGCTGGGGTCCTGAAGCACCATTCAACTCCACTGGTATTGTCTGCTGTACAAAGATACAAGCACACTTTTCTTTTTAAAACCTGGTCCAATGGCTCTCTGAAGCTGTCTTTAGTCTTCTAAAGACTCTTTGGCCACCTACTGGATTTTTTCAGCTCGAGAGCTGGGCAGAAAAAGAGCAACTTACTGCCCTTGTTCAAAGGAAAGCGAGTTACAGACTAGAAGCTAGACAGACTTTATTATTCGGAACCCACAGGGATTTGCAAGAGAATAGCTCAGACACAGTCTGTTACTACCCTCCTCTCAAGGAAAAAGCCAATTATTTTCTCCTACCTAAAGAGTTTAGCAGGAGTGTGAAACGTGAAAGCTTCTATGACATCTTTATCCTGGGCCCAAGGAAGGAAAAAGAAAAGGTGGCAAAATTTGAGTACCTTTGCTTTTTTTCGCTTAGTTACTGGGAGGAAAAAAAAGATTTAAATGACTTGTCAGTTTTTTCACTTATTAAAAAGGATTATCAGCTACTTTCACTTTCTAACGAACAGCTCTAGTCTCCCAAATGAGTTCTGTGTAAGGCATTTGATTTAAACGGAAGTCGTTTCGATTCGTAGAGAAAGAGATGTTTTTTAAAAAATATCTTTTTTTTTCTTCTTTTAAGCATGAGCATTCTGTTAGATGTGACCCTTGAGATCAGAGAGCAAAGCTAGAGAAAAAAAAAAAATGGAAGCTACGACTCATTCAGGAAGAGCACACTGAAAGTGAAAGATTCATTGAGGAGTTTCTAACTCTTGGGCCGTGGCGGAAGAGAAGCAGGTTCAAGGTGGGAGCTGAGAAAGGCAGGGCCGAGAGGAAGCAGTGGTCTGGTGAGGCTGTGGGGTGTGCCGGGAACCTGTGAGCTGTCCCAGCACGCTTGCTCACAGTATCGTATCGCAGGGGCCCCAAACCATGATTTTTCAAAAACGGATCAGGGTTTAAGAGGTCCAGGGTTTTAGAACCTGTTCCTCCGTTGCTCAGCCTGACAGGTAGTGCCTCCAAGGAGAAGCCTTGGACACAGGGGGAGCAAGAGCACACACGTGTGCGTGGGAAGGATGTGCAGGCCTCATGCAGCACTCATGTGTCTATCTACGCACTCACAATACTCATCAACATAGGAGGAAACACACTCAGAGAGCTGACGTGACATACAAAGGTCCAAAGCTACTTAAAGCTGGGACTTGGGTTTGAGACTCCTGATGCCCAGAGTGGAGTGTCTTTTCCTTACTTGAAACCTGAAAGCATCTGTCAGACAGCGGCTTGACACGGCCACGTTGCTGCTGTGTGCAACTGCCACCAGTGCCTGTGATGTCATCAGGAGGTGTGGTGTTGGTACCGACTCCCGGAACCCTGCCAGGCTCTCCATTTGTCCGGTGGCAGGCTATTGAGTTGCAAAAGAAAGCAGGAAAGAGGGAAAAGCACCTAAATGACCAGCAGCCTAGGGCGCAGACACACCAGGATGGACAGTTCCCCGGTGTGCATGTTCCTCAGGGCTCATCATCTGCCCTGGGCCCTTCCCTCTGGTCTTCCTTGGCTCAAGTTGCTTGAAGCATTGCTTTTTCTTGCCTCTCTGTTCTCTTTCCCTTCCCTCTTTCCAAGCAGCTAAGGATATCCCCAGGGACGTGGTCTCCTTTGGCTTTATTAATACCGATTATAGGGAGTTTCTGAGCACCAAAAACTTGCACTGTAAATAGGTTTGGATTATGAAGTTAGATACCAATAAAGGTCACATGTATTGGGGGCGCCTGGGTGGCTCAGTCAGTTAAGTGTCTGACTTCAGCTCAGGTCATATCTCACAGTTTGTGAGTTCAACCCCCGAATCAGGCTCTGTGCCGATGGCTCAGAGCCTGGAGCCTGCTTTCGATTCTGTGTCTCCCTCTCTATCTGCCCCTCCCCAGCTTGCACTCTCTCTGTCTCTCTCAAAAATAAATAAACATTAAAAAAAAAAAAGTTCACATATACCAAGAGCGCTGACTCCATCTTGAGTCAAGCGGTTTGCCTACATGATTTCATCTGACCCTTGCCACGACCCTTGGAGGCAGATATATACTCCCATTTTGCAGAAGGGAGGTTTAGAGAGGTTAAACTGCCCAAGGTCAGAGCAACCCTGGGTCACTGCAAAGTTCAGGCTTTACTACCACTGTTCCAGAAATCACACCCATGAGTGTCCCTCTGACCAGCTTGGCCCCTACTTGAAATAAAGATTCTGACTCTCTTCCAAGGGGCTGTGATGAAAACAGACCAATAAATCTAACTTTCTTTGTTCAGACAACTCTGAATGCACCGGTCTGCTGAACACCACCCTCCCTGTCGGGGGCCTTACCTCCAGGACAGGAGGGAAGACTACCACCGAAATGCCAGGTAGAAGAGAAAAGCTGGTGACCCATTTTTCTGAGATGGTTGAAAACTCAGTTAGTTGTAAATCTCCTCCTAGAATTGCCCCTCCTGCTGTCCCCAAATGCAAAGCAAGACCCTGACTTTGAGAAAGCAGGGGAAGGGCCCTTATTTAAGTTGTGATAGACAGAGTTTACAAGTGGTAGGGAGGACTTTGGGATGAAAGGGGGGGGGGGAACTGTTCTGAGCACAGACGTAGTGTTTTCCGGTCTGCCCCATGAATGCACCCAATTTCACCGAGCTAACAGGACAAAGGTTAGGGAGCAGTTGGTAAGCTGGAGAAGAGCTCACAAGCAGTTTCAGTGCTGTGACGAGCAGCAGCCACAGGAAGCAGGAATCAGAGAATATGAGGCATCCATACAGTGAGAGAACTCTGCTGGCGAGCTAAATACAGCAAGCAATCTTTCCACAGAAGAAACCATCCAGAGGAAACTGGTAAAACTGAATGTTTGGAACTCAGATGTGTGACAAATGGTCGGTCCTGTCTGCAGAGTCTACCATCACCAGCTACCTCTTGTGCTTCATCAGCTAGACCGACAAGGCGTGTTTCAGATTATAGAACGACATGAGTGGAGTTAGTATGTAACTCAAAAGCCTGGCATGCAAAGGCCCTAATTCCATCCTGAAGGAAGATTATTTGTGGGTGTGTATGTGTGTGTGCTCTCCACTTAGAAGAGACTTCTTTCCAGTTTCTGAGGCTTCTGAAAAATTCCAGTATCGTGCACAGGCTTTAGACTGTTTTCTGGAGGGGTTGATACACAAAGCCACCACACTGGACTCTGGCCACACATTGTAATGTCTTTCTGGCAGTTGATGGAGAAAGTTCTATAGGAGGGTGTAAGGGGGAGGGGAGGGAACACATCAGTTTAGAGGAGGCTCTTCTAGTGCCAGAAATACCCACTGTGGCAACTGCCATGGAAAACCCAAGTTGCTGAAAGTTATTGGCTTTGCATCCAAAGACGCTCCTAGATTCGGCTCACCATACCTCTCAGGCTCCTAATGAAACCCAGAGCCTGGGTTTCATTACGGGCCTGGAAGCGTCACCTCTAGGAGATGCTTAACAATAATCTTCCCTAGCAAAGAAAGAAGTGATTTGAAATCTTAACTGGCTATGGCAGAAAGATTCCTGTGTACAGGAACACAGACCTTGTCATGGTTATTTCATTGGCATGCAGGACCCTGTGGGTGGGCTCTCCTGGGTAACCAGGCTCCACACTGGTTGAAACTCCTTGGTAGATCATGTCAGTCAGATTCACCTGGCCACTTTCGGGATGAAGATTCCCAGCCTGGATGTGAAGGTTTCTTCACTACTCCTCTCTGCGCATGTGTGAGAACATGGTTCCACAGATACACCGCAAGAGAATAGCAAGACCAGCCCTTTAACATGGACCTGGGATTGCTCAACAGAAAGTCTATTGTTTCCTTAAAATAGACTACCTACGGCAAAGATGCTGTAAAAACACACAAATCCTGACACTCTCTCTTATTAGCTAACAACTTAGACAAATTATCTAACCTCTCTGAGTTTTGATTTCTTCACCTATAAAGGCATATATTACATACTATACAGGATTGTTACACAGTGTAATGCACACAAGTACTCAGCACAGGGCCTTGGTATTCATTAAGAGTGGTTGGTATTCATTCGCCCAGAGGTTCCCTTTCTACCAATCCAGAGTCACAGCTGTATACCAACTTATAGGTTGGTCTTTTATATACTGAAAATTGCTTAATAATTCTTATTTATTGACATATTTTTTCATGTTTATTTTTGAGACAGACAAAGAGAGAGGGGGAGGGAGGGAGGGAGGGAGAGAGAGAGAGAGAGAGAAAGAGTGGGGGGGAGGGGCAGAGAGAGAGGGAGACACAGAATCCAAAGCAGGGTCCAGGCTCTGAGCTGTCAACACAGAGCCTGACACGGGGCTCAAACCCGTAAACCAGGAGATCATGACCTGAGCTGAAGTTGGACGCTCAACCAATGGAGCCACCCAAGTGTCCTTTAAATACTTAAAATCACAGACGACCCCAAAGAGCTTTTGTTTATGTAGATTATATCTATCAGTATTTTCCAAACTGACAATAAGTTAAATTTATTATCTAAAATAACACTGATAAACCTATCACATGTTAACACAAATAGCCTATTTTTATGAAAAATAACTGCATTTTAAAACAAAATTTAACAAGAAGAGTACACTGCTTTACATTTTTGCAAATCTCCTTTAATGCCTGGCTTTACAGATGCCTGGATTCTCTGCTATCTTTACACAATCACACCTCATGTATCCTCTGGGTAAGTCCAGAGAGAAAAAGAGTGGAAAAAAGCAAATCTTATTGTTATAAAAATAGTTTTGACCTCATAGACCCATTGAAAAGATAATCAGTGGCGGGGGAGTGGTGCCTGGGTGGCTCAGTCAATTAAGTGTCTGACTCTTGGTTTCAGTTCAGGTCATGATCTCATGCTTCGTGAGTTCGAGCCCCACATGGGGCTCTGTACCACTGGTGTGGAGCCTGCACAGGATTGTCTCTCTCTCCCTCTTTCTCTGTCCTTTCCCACTCACACTCTCTCCCTGTCAAAATAAATAAATAAACTTAAAAAAAAAAAAAAAAGATAATCATGGATTCCCAGGGTTCTCCAAGCCAGACTTTAAGGCCCACTGCTTTTGACCAATGATAACAAGGAAACGCCACGTTTGCTTCTACTATTGAGGGTGTTTTTATTTTACCAACATCCGAATTTCAAATTTCAAAACCCAACCTCATTTTAAATCATTTGCCTCCATGTATATGCCCTCATTCGGCTGGAATCTGCCAGTCTACCTACTACAAGATAAGAATGCATGTGTGTATGTGTGTGCATACAATATACAGTAACTTCCTATGTAGAGAACTTCCCATGTCCACAGCTGACTTTTTGTTTTAAGTTTGTTCATTTATTTTGACAGAGAGAAAGAGAGAGAGAGAGTGAGCGAGCATGGGGGAGGGGCAGAGAGAGAGGGAGAGAGAGACTCCCAAGGAGGCTCCACACTATCGGTGTCAGGGCTTGAACCCACGAACCGTGAGATCATGACCTGAGCTGAAATCAAGAGCTGGACACTTAACTGAGCCACCCAGGTGCCCCCCAAACTGCCCTGTTTATCCGCCCCCCAAACCTGCTCCTCAGTGGGAAGCGTACTCCAAATTTTCCAATGAAGACATTTTTTTTACCTCCCCAAAGTCAAGTCCTTTGCAGCACAGGCCTATACTGTCTTTCCAACCATAGTTTACCCTGGCAAGTCCACTTTGCTTCAGCTACTCCTGGCCTCACTTCCTAAAAAGCATGCTTCCTCCTTAAAGTCTTCTTTAGAAGAACAGTAAAAAATTCTTTTTTCCCCATCCAGCCCAAACACAGAATTCTCCTTTACCACACCACTGCTTGATAGGTTTAGAAACTTCATAAATGGATTTATCAGTTACACATAGCCAGCCTGTATTAATTTTCATTGTATCATTGAAATAAATTCAAGACTAGAACGTTGTCAGTTGACGGTTATTTATAAAATGATTTTTCCTACATTGGGCACTGGCTTTGTGCCTCCAGCATATAGTTTGGCAGGGCCTAAGACACAGCATTGTAAGTCAGATCATTTTATTTATCACAGGGAACCCCACTACTTTACTTCCCTTTATGAAGATCGATGGAAAGAGGGTCTTGCTGCCAAGAAAAAAAAGCCATTTCTCCCACACAACTGGTTTGCTTTCAGACTAAAAGCACCCTCTGAATCTTCTTACTAATTATTTCCTTTATTTGCTTTGACTGCTAGGAAACTCAAGGTCAACTCTGAAGCCCACCCCTAGGAAATGATCTGGATTTCACGACACAGATTTTATGTATCAACCTTACCCATAGCTTTGGCTTACAATTCTGCTTTAGCTTTGATTCACTTACCCATTTGTTTTAAATACTGGTGTGCTATGTGTATTTCTAGAATCGCTTTTTAGGATAGAGCAGGGCATACATGAATAAGTAAACAGGGTGAGCTTTTAATCTACTTCAAGCCAAGTTTCTTAGATGAGCCCTTAAAGAGAATGGGCCAAAATCAGTTGTAGGGAAGTAGGAAAACCTTTAGCTGGCTATTCTTTTTCTATGGTCCATATAATTTTATACATTTCCAGATACACATGAGCTGTTACTTAATGTTACAAACTTTCTATCATCACTCATCCAAACCACTTGGAGGGGGTTCATTTGCAGAAGCTCTCTGGGATTAAGGAGAGGAAGAAGCAGCAGGAACCCCAGGTCAATTACATATATCATCTTTTCTATCCACAGATACCTATGAAGATGCTACTAACAGCTGAGAAAATTGAGGCTCAAAAGGGTTAAATAATTTGCCTAAAGTTACACAAATGTAAATAGCCAAGCCAGATTATGAAACCAGGTCTGTGGTATTCAAAAGATCTGGCAATGGGGCACCTGCCTGGGTGGCTCAGCCGGTTGAGCGTCTGACTTCGGTTCAGGTCATGATCTCACGGTTTGTGGGTTCGAGCCCTGTGTCGGGTTCTGTGCTGACAACTCAGAGCCTGGAGCCTGGTTTGGATTCTGTGTCTCCCTCTCTCTCTGCTCCTCCCCTGCTCGTGATCTGTCTCTCTCAGAAATAAATAAACATTAAAAAAAAAAAAGCTTGGTGTATGTTCATTTTGTGAAAATGGAGGGAGTACACATTTATGATATGTACACTTTTCTGTGTGGATATTATACTTCAATAAAATGTTAACAAGCAAAGAAAAAGGTCACGGGGCTCTTCTCTCACCGTACGTCAATGTGACAAAACTCAGATGGAGTAGAGCAGGAGAAAGTCATGAGCAGCTGGACGCATCAGCTGTGATGTTACTGCCTTAACTATTCAACACCGACAGCATTATTTTTAATGAATGAAATAGTAAATTTAATGAACGATGCTTTATTAGGTCTCCTCCAAATGTGGGCCATTCTCCAAGGACAATGGGTCAAAGGGATAGCCTAAGTTACAACCCATGCCTGTGTGTCTGAGGCCTTGACAATAAGGCAGGAGGCCCAGAGTAGATGAAAAAGTCATAATAATGATAACAATATGTATTTTTTATTTTCCTTGTGCTAGACTTTCATCTTCTCCATTGAAAACATGTACAAGCACACAGAATATCCGTAAATGGCCTTTTCACTCTGATGGATATTAAGTTCTCCGAGAGGCCTGATATTTTAGAAGAGTCTCTCTCACCATCTACCATTGTATATTTAAAAATGGAAGGGATGCCGGGTGCCTGGGTGGCTCCGTTCGTTAAGTGTCTGACTTCGGCTCAGGTCATGGTCTCGCAGTTCATAGTGAGTTCAAACCCTGTATCGGGCTCTGTGCTGACAGCTCAGAGCCTGGAGCCTGCTTTGGATTCTGTGTCTTCCTCTCTCTCTGCCCCTTCCTCCCTCCCTCTCTCTCTGTCTCTCAAAAATACATAAACATTAAAAAAATTTTTAAATGGAAGGGATGCTTAGGTGGCTCAGTCCACTGAATGTCCAACTTTTGATGGCAGCTCAGGTCATGATCTCACAGTCATGGGATTGAGTCCCATGTCAGGCTCCACTGAGCATGGAGTCTGCTTAAGATTCTCTTTCTCTCCCCCCTACCCCTCTGCCCTGCTTGTGTTCTCTCTCTCAAAACAAAACAACACAACACAACACAACACAACACAACACAACACAACACACAGTCTGAGTCTCTTCCAGTCCCTAGACATCTGCCAATCTTGTTATAGGCTGTAAACCTGACCATGACAATAGCTCTAAGGGATTCTTACCTGACTCAAGGACCAGGCAAGGACAACAGAACCAGGGGACAAAATGGGGAAGCTAAGCAAATGATGAATGTCATTATAAGCCATTGACAAGATCTCTTTAAACCCCAGAGTGATCTTAATGACTGGGCTGTCTGCGTCACTATTAGATGGACAGCAATTCTCTAGAAAACAGAAAACCCTATTTGACTACATAGTTAAAGGCAGAAAACCCAGTGGCTCAAAGCTAGGTTCTGGAGAAAGGCAGGCATTATCTTTCTATCACAACCAGGATGCAGAAGCTGTATGACCACAGGCAAGTTTCCTTAGGTCTCTAAGTCTTAATTTCCTGTTCAATTGATTATTAATAGAACTTAAAGAGCGTTCTGGTGAGGAATACATGGGAGAATACTCCCAAACCACTTGGCACAGAGCCTGGTGCAAGGGTAGAGCTCAAAAGTTCTTTCACTCCACTCCATGGGCATCTGCTAAGAAGTCATCAGTCTGTCTGATATACTGGTTTCCCATACATGCCTTCCTTTTGTAGAATCCCTACTCTAAACCACAGGGATGCTAAATGCCCAGTAAGGACTTGCTGAAGAAATGAGTAACTTACATGGCACATAACACAGTACCAAGACACAATTTTGATCCAAGTGGACCCTCTGGGCCTATTTCTGTGGGACACCAGTTTATTTTGTAATTAACAAAAGTCAGGATTTTGCTCTTAGGATTCACAAAGACAATGAGCACTCTGCGTCAGCTGTTTGACTCTGGGCAAGTTATTTAACCTCTGAGTGTCTCAGCTTCCTCTTCTATGAAATGGGCCAGTAATAGTAGTCTAGGGTTAAACATGAAGTCCCTGACGCATGGCCCTTAATTAGGTGACAGCTACATTATAACAAACATCCTGTGAATTTTTCCATTAAGCGATATGTGATCAATGAAAATGGAAGCCTACCATACTTTCAGTACTATCACTAGGTCCTGTGTGACTGTCAGTAGCACCAGGGAATCTTTTAAAATATTAAAGTCCTGGGGCACCTGGGTGGCTCGGTCGGTTAAGCATCTGACTTTGGCTCAGGTCATGATCTTGTGGTTTGTTGAGTTCGAACCCCTTGTTGGGCTCTGTGCTGACAGCTCAGAGCCTGGAGCCTGCTTCAGATTCGTGTCTCCCTCTCTCTCTGCCCCTCCCCCCTCAACCTCTGTTTCTCTCTCTCTCTCAAAAATAAATAAACGTTAAAAAAAAAAGAAAAGAAAAAAGAAAAAAAAAGAAAAACTACTCAGTCCCTGCCTCCTCCTCCCTACTCGTCTTACTCCCTTGGTGTAAGTCAGGCCCAGGAACCTGAATTTTCAATGCATCTCCTGAGTGAGTCCCAGCAGATGGTCACTGAACTGACAAACAATGCCTGGAACATGCCGAAGAAACCAGATCAAATGTTGGGTGATTCCCCTCTCCCTCCAAGAGACGGATTTATGGTTTGGGTAAAAACCATTAAGAATACATTGGTTTTTTCATTGGTTTCACTTTGAGTTTCTGCCCTCCTGCTATACAAAGTGAAATCATAGGGAGCCTCACGGCGTGGGTCCTTACCTCCCACGTGAGGTGGAGTACCACGTGACCAGAAAGCTTAGAAAGGAAACACAAGTCAAGGGGAACCTATATACACATATTGTTTTTTCTTTCTTTCTTTCTTTCTCTATTTCTTTCTTTCTTTCCTTCTTTCTTTCTTTCTTTCTTTCTTTTTTTAAATTATAATGCCATTATAATTATAAAATATAATTACATTAAATTATAATGTATTACATGTGACAGATGGAAAAAAACAATGTCAGTTATTCTCCAGACAAAGCTTACTTAACGCTGGATGATGCAAGTCTATGTATGAAGTTGTGACTCTAACCTCATGTTTATTACAGAATTTAGGGAAAAATCAGAGCATTGGAAATAAAACAGCAGAGTCACAGGCACACCATGGGTGGTCTATAAGAAAAGTACTGAAATCTAGTGATCTCATAAATGTAAAAGAAGTAATGAATGGAAAGCAGCCTAATATATAGGATAAAATGAACCAGATTGCCAAAAATCTCAGGTAGGTTTCAACAACAGAAGTCAAGGGTTATAATGGTTTAGAATCATGGACTTGAGGGGCACCTGGGTGGCTCAGTTGGTTAAGCATCCAACTTTGACTCAGGTCATGACCTCATAGTTCGTGGGTTAGAGCCCCATGTTGGGCTCTTTGCTGATGGCTCAGATCCTGGAGCCTGCTTCAGATTCTGTGTCTCCCTCTCTCTGTCCCTCCTCCTCTGCTGGCACTCTGTTTCTCTCTCTCTTAATAAATACATAAATAAATATTTTTTAAAAATTTTAAATAATGGGATTGAGCATTTTATCCATTTTGCATGGGACCAGAGCAGTAATTGAAATGGACAATCACCCAGATGTAAGTATCCATATTTCCTGCCTACTCGTAGCAGTATCTTATGCAACACAAGCACTTAATAAGTATTAATCAAAGATTATCATAATCAGCTCATAAAAAATACTAAAGAAAAACAAAACAATATTATACACCCTCCAAAAAACTGTAAAATATACCATCTATAATAGCATCAAAGATTTCCAGGTCCTAGGAATATACATTATATATATTTCTATATGTATATAGAAAATTGTCTAGTTTTATAAAAAAAATTATAAAACTTTTGGGACATAAAGGATATAAATGTAGAGAAATCAGTGTTTATGCACTTATATAATGCTTACTATGTGCTTTACGCATATTATATGCAACACATTTAATCCTCTCAATTACCCAGTAAGGTAGGTACAATGATGTATTCCTATTAACAAATCAGGAAATTGAAGTACATCAAGGTTAAATACATTCTCCAGGGTCATGGGGCCGATGAAGAGCAGAGCCAGGATCTGAACCTCAGGAAGTTGGGTACCTTCCTTTGAAAGACTCTGCACACCGCCTTTCAACGTGGTAGACTCCCTATTGTAAACAAGTCAGTTCTCCCCAAACTGGTCTATAGATTCAGTGCAGTCCTAATAAAAACTCCAACAGGTTCTCTTAGGGAATTTGTGCTGTTTCTAAAATTTATGTAGAAGGGCAAAAATGCCAAGAACACCAAGACATGCTTGAAGAAGACCGAGGCGGAGGAACTTGCTGTCCCCCATCCCTGCCCCCCCGCCCAAATGTCATGATTCACTCTAGGCCGTGAGAATAAGGATAGTGCAGGGTTGGATCAAGCATTGACAGAGACCAATGGAAGAGAATAGAGAGCACAGGAACTGACACAGCACAAATGGCCACCAGGTATATGACACAGGTAGTATTCCAGATTATGTGAAAAAGATTGAGTGTTTCAAGAAGTCGTGGCTGGATGACCAAGTAGGCATTTAGATAAAAAAAGAAAACAAAGCCCTACCTTACAACATTCACAAAAATCAGTTTTCAGATAAATAAAATACAATGAAATCCCATGTGAAAGGCAAAACTACAGATAAAAGACAGTATCTTTCACGAGCCTAGGATAGGGAAGAACTTCTTAAAGAAAATACAAAAGTACTGACCGCAAAGGAATCAAGTGATCAATCCAACAGTATTGAAAGAGACTGTGTGCCTCCAAAAGCATCATAAACAGACTAAAAAAAGAAAAGTCACAAAGCGGTCAGATATTTGCAACACATATAATTGAAAAAAGATTCATAACCAGAGGACATAAAGGTGTCCTACAAGTCAGTAACAAATCAGTAACAAAAAAGCAACCCATAGAAAAATGGGCAAAAGTTTAAAACACTTGAGAAAAGAAGAGTATCCAAATGGCCAATAAACCTTATTATTAATCAGGGAAAAGCAAATTAAAACCACAATGAGGCCTCATTTCATATTCACCAGACTGGCAAAAAGGAAAAAGTCTAGCAATACCAAGTTTTGGTGAAGATGTAAAGCAGTAAGAACTCTCACTCACTGTTACAGGGAGTACAAACTGGGACAAATACTTTGGAAAACAGCTTGGAATTACAGCGTAAAGTTAAAAATACAAATAGCCTATGAGCCAACAACCCACCTCTAACATGCACCCTAGAAAAACTTTCACACAACTATATTAGGAGATACATGCAATATAAGAATATTCTCAACAGCCTTTTTCATAAGAGCCAAATGCTGAAAACAGTTCAAATGTCCACCAGCAGTAGAGAAATGCATCACTGTAGTATATAGAAATACCAAACAGTGAAAATGTACGAACCAGAGCTATAAGCATCGGCATGGCTAGTCTTGCAATCCCATTGTTAATAAAACAAGTAAAAAGTAATATATACCAAACACTTGTAAAACTGAGTAATGCCATTTAAGGATACCTACATAATTGTAAACTTCCCACGGAAAGAAGAAGAAGGTGGTTTTGAAGCAGATTTCTAAGGCAATGTTCTATTTCTTAATCTGCATGGGGGTTACATATGCCCAGTTGTTCATTATTCTTTAAAGCACACATATCTGTTTTCTACACTATTCTGAATGTATACCAAATTTCATGATTTCTGATTATCCTCTTAAGAAAGTGCAATTCATAGGGCGCCTGGGTAGTTCAGTCAGTTGAGCGTGTGACCAGCTCCAGTCATGATCTCAAGGTTCATGAGTTCCAACCCCGCGTTTGGCTTGTTGATGTCAGCTTGGAGCCCACTTTGGATCCTCTGTCCCCCCCCACTCTCTGCCCCTCCCTAGCTTGCACTCTCTGTCTCAAAAATAAACAAACCCTCAAAAAAAAAAAAAAAAAGAAAAGAAAAGAAAGAAAGAAAGTGCAATTCACCTTCCTTAATAGGAAAGTGGCTTGCTTTTCAAAAAGAAAAGCACACCACATACTTTCAAATTAAAAAATTCAAAGATATATTTCAGAAAATAATCCACGGATGACAGCAAGAATGTTCAATTACAAGGAACCCTAAATAAGAGTGATAGCTAAAGAAAATCTGATTTTACTATCACTTTTATAAAAGTTTGAAGACAAAGGCTGGTTATTCACACAGAGGTTGAGTTCCATTACACTCTGGGGGAATTACCATAAAAATAATTAGAAACAAGATAAGAAATGCACAGCAGAGCAAATACCTGATGTTTTAGTCACATCTTATTTTATCCTTTTTTTTTTTTTTAATGTTTATTTATTTTGAGGGAAAGAGAGAGACAGAGTATGAACAGGGGAGGAGCAGAGAGAGAGGAAGACACAGAATCTGAAGCAGGCTCCAGGCTCTGAGCTGTCAGCACACAGCCTGACTCAGGGCTCGAACTCATGAACCGTGAGATCATGACCTGAGCCGAAGTTGGACACTTAACCGACTGAGCCACCCAGGCGCCCCTGCTTTGGTCACATTTTAAAGACCCACTGTAAGACTGAAATATAGCAGCACGACGATACTTTTTAAAACTGCTTTTACATTTCTTCATGTTTTGCCTTAAAACAGAATTAAGAACTTTTACCCAGACCTAAGACTTTCCACCCTGATGGCAACTAAGTATAAGAATTATACAGAAAATACAAATTATTTCCCCTAATGTCTGACCTCACACTCTGACAGCAAATAGATTTCTGGTCAGCTAGGGCTTTCTGAAAATGGTTCTGCATTTGTTTTGACTGGGAGGCCACTTAAATCTTACCCACTTGTTTAGCCGCAAGGATTGAAACAAAATGTTTGCTGGCAAAACAAACACGGGTTTTAAAATTCTCCACTTGGGCTGCTGGATAAAACACTTGTTTACTGAAACAAATGTTTTATTTGGAAAATGCCTGCCAGTGTGGACACTTTCCAAAAAATACACCATGATGTGCTAGGATGGTGATGTCTCACCCTTGATAGAAGCTGGCATTTTAGGGTAACTTCACAAAGGTTAACCTTTGAACCTTTGAGAGTAGAACCACAATGGGAAAACCAATCTGTTCAAAAATAATAATAATAATAATCAACCCCTAAGACCTAGAAGGCTCTTACTGGGTCATTAAATAGGCTAGTTCAATCCCCTCAAAGTTAATCTCTTTATAATCAAGTTTATAAATGAAATAATAATAATAATGACAATAATAAAAATAATACTAGAGCCAAGCCTCTCCCTTTAGATTTATTCTATGCTTTCTGGCTCTCCTATGTGACATGACATGAAAAACCATTTCTGTTTCTTAAGCAGATACCCTGATTGTGGTGAGCACTAGGTGTTATATGTAAGTGTTGAATTGCTAAATTGTACACCTGAGACTACTATTACACTATATCTTGACCAACTGGAATTTAAATAAAAACTTAAAAAAAAGAAATGCCATTATTAACCACAAAATAGGGTTAAGCATAAGGCAAGTCTAACTTGAAATCCATCCACGGATGGATAGTACCATCCCTAAAGTACCACAAGGGAACATCCTGAAAGACAGTCTTGGGACCCTGTGTTTACTTTCATATGAAGGCTCCAGTAAACACATTACCTTTGGCCAAATAAGACTCTCACTGATAAAACTTGGGGGTTTTATCAACAGTGGGGTATCTGGGTGGCTCAGTAAGCATCCAACTCTTGGTTTCTGCTCAGGTCATGATCTTGCGGTTTCATGAGTTCAAGCCCCGTGTTGGGCTCTGTGATGGCAGCATGGAGCCTGCTTGGAAATCTCTCTCTTCCTCTCTCCCTGCCCCTCCCCCACTTGTGTGTGTGCACACACGCACGCTCTCTCGCTCTCTCTCTCTCAAAATAAATAAACTTAAAAACATTAAAAAAAATTTTTTAACATTTATTTATTTTTGAGAGACAAAGCATAAGTGGGAGAGGGGCAGAGAGAGGGAAACAGAACCTGAAGCAGACTCCAGGCTCTGAGCTGTCAGCACAGAGCCCCACGCAGGGCTCGAACCCACGAACTGTGAGATCATGACCTGAGCTGAAGTCGGATGCTTAACCGACTGAGCCACCCACGCGCCTCACTTAAAAATGTTAAAAAAAAAAAAAAAAATCCTTATCAATAGTTTCCTGCTAATGTTAGGCAATAAGAAATAAAACAGATCGTTGTTATAGACAATAATGGTCTCCAAACTTTTTAAAAGTACATCCTCCACCTCTAAAAAACATTTTGCATACATTCAAGTATATGCATATTTTTACACACCAACTATATACTACTATTAGACCTTATAAAACAGGTACAAAAATGGACAATGGAAAGAACTTGACATGTCTTCTAAGAAGACATACAGCTGACCAAGAAGCACATAAAAAGATGTGCAACATCATCAGTCAACAGGAATGTGAAAATCAAAGCCATGGGATACCACTGCATATCCACCAGGATGGCTGTAATAAAACAACGTTTTTCAGAAAAGAAAATAACAAGGGCTGCAAAGACATGGAGGAACTAGAACCCTTGTACAGGGTTAGTGGGAAAGTGAAACTGGTGAAGCCACTGTGGGAAACAGTCTGGTGGTTCCTCAAACCATGTTAAGCTTGGAGTTACCACATGAGTAATTCTCCTCCTAGATATATGCCCAAAAGAACTGAAAACAAAGATTTGAACTGATACTTGTATATCTGTGCTCAGAGCAGCATTATTCAAAGTAACCAAAGTGTGGAAACAACCCAGAGGTCCATCACAGATGGCTAAACCAAATGCAGTACACAGGCAGTGGAATACTACTGAGCCATGAAAAGGAACCAAGTACTGACACATGCTACAATATGGATGAACTTTGAAAACATGATGTTAATGAAATGAACCAGACCCAAAAGGACATACAGTTGTCCCCCCGTATCTGTGGGGGATATGTTCCAAGAACCCCAGCGGATGCCTAAAAGCACAGATAGTATCGAACCCTATATATACTATGTTTTTCCCATACAAACACATAGGTATGATAAAGTTTAATTTGTAAATTAGGCACTGTCAGAGATTAACAACAAAGTAATAAAAAAATAGAACTAAAAGAATATTCTGTAATAAAAATCATGTGAATGTGGTCTCTCTCTCTCAGCATGGCTTACCGTATGGAAATCATCCTGCATCCTCTTGTGATGATATGAGATGATAAAATGCCTGTGATGAGAGGAAGTGAGGTGCATGACCTAGGCACTGTGACGTAGCGTTAGGCTGCTATTGATCTTATGAGGATACGTCAGGAGGAGGATCATTTGCTTCTGGACCACGGTTGACCGTGGGTAACTGGAGCCTCAGAAAATGAAACTGTGGATAACGGGAGGACTACTCTCTACTGGTATGTGCTGTATGGTTCCACCTGTACAGAAAATCTAGAATGGGCATAAGAGACAGAAAGTAGATGAGAGGGAGAAGGGAGACTTGGGAAGTTCCTGCCTAATGGGTATGGGGTTTCTGTTTGGGGGTGATGAAGAATTTTGGAAATAGCGTGCTGTGAATGTAATTGATGCCACTGAAATGCACACTTAGAAATGATTACAATAGCAAATTTTATGCTACATCTGTTTTACCACAATGTTAACAAAGTAAAAAAAAAAAAAAAGGAGAAGTTAAAAATACAATAGAGGTTTTACTATGTTCTTGTCACATCGTAGTGGGTCACTGTGCACACGACAGGGCCTGGTGGCAAGTGGGGGAGGGAGCTTCCAAAGCCAAACCAGGAATTAGTGAATTGGATTGGACATGGGAGACAGGAAACACGGGGCAGGTAATAGGGCCTGAGTTTTGGTAATGTCCCCAACTCAGAATTTTACTTTTAATTCCAAAGGAAAGGGGACCACTTTCTGTAAACTTTCCTAGAACTAAATACAGATCATCTGTGAGTTCTCGCCATACCTCACACCACAGACCCGGAAAACCCTCTTCACGTCTCCTACAAAGTGTTCATTAGAATGCCAGCTTGCTGGGAATCCAAGCTGGTGCAGCCACTCTGGAAAACAGTATGGCGGTTCCCCAAAAAACTAAAAATTAGAACTACCCTACGACCCAGCAATTGCACTACTAGGCATTTATCCACGGGATCCAGGTGTGCTGTTTCGAGGGACACATGCACCCCCATGTTTATAGCAGCACTATCGACAATAGCCAAAGTATGGAAAGAGCCCAAATGTCCACAGATGGATGAATGGATAAAGAAGATGTGGTATATATATATACAATGGAGTATACTCAGCAATCAAAAATAATGAAATCTTGCCACGTGCAACTACGTGGATGGAACTGGAGGGTATTATGCTAAGTGAAATTAGTCAGAGAAAGACAAATATTATATGACTTCACTCATAGGAGGACTTTAAGGGACAAAACAGATGAACATAAGGGAAGAGAAACAAAAATAATATAAAAACAGGGAGGGGGACAAAACAGAAGAGACTCATAAATATGGAGAACAAACTGAGGGTTACTGGAGGGGTTGTGGGAGGGGAGATGGGCTAAATGGGTAAGGAGCGCTAAGGAATCTACTCCTGAAATCATTGTTGCACTATATGCTAATTTGGATGTAAACTTTAAAACATAAAAAATAAAATTAAAAAAAAAAAAAAAAGAATGCCAGCTTGCTCACTGCGAGGGCCAAGGCACTGCCTTACCAAACAGACGGGTGTGCTTTTTCCATCATTTTATGGTCTTAGGTAAAACCCAGGTCCAACTGAAAATACTCCTTTTCAAAGCTGTTCTCAAAGTCATTTTCATCACTTTTCCCCCCTTGGGCTCACAAGCATCAATCATGGGGAAAAGTGACAGGAAATAATAAAAAGATTAACAGCTCAACATCAAGAAGCACCTATACTGCATATGCGGAAAAGTGTCAAATATGAGGCTGGCTGAGGACCAAGGTAATCAAAAGTAAAATACACACGAGTTTGAGGGCTAGGCTGACATTTCAGGAGGCAGAAGGCTCTGTTAAACACAGAAATGACAAAGCAAAGGGGCACAGCTACAGGACAATCTATTTCCGTACCAACACACAGCACAGAAATTTCCTGCATATACCATCACAGAATTCCACTGTAAAACAGGCTCAGGTAGATTGTTGGATTGTTTGATTTTAAAAGCTGGAGTATTTTCCAAGTAAAATCTAAGAACTTAGCTTTACAAGAAAAGTAAAAAAAAAAAAAAAAAAAAGTATGAAACTGCCAGGACCACCTAAACTTGCATTTTCTATGGATTTGTGATTCAGCAATATGAATTATTGGCCACTATCTCTTGGCAATTAGTTGACGTTCATGATTACGCTGTGCTGGAAAGGGCAAACATCTTTTAAGACTATAACATGAGCTAGTTGATTCAAATATGTATATAAATATACTTCTAAATAGAATTCGGTACATTATACTGGGTGAGTGTGTGTGTGTGTACCAGCGCACAGGATTGTGAATATGTAGGCATTCTAAGTTCTTGGTGAAACTCTAGATTGCCTTTGCCTGGTATGCTATCAGAGGAAACCCTTCCGTTGGTAATTAAGTTCCCACCATGAAATCTTGGCTTTTAAAAGATGAGTCATCCAAACACAGAGAAATATACATATCATAAATATTCTGGTTTAAAAGCATTCAGTTTTGGGGTGCCTGGGTGGCTCAGTCAGTTAAGCACCCGACTTTGGCTCAGGTCATGATCTCACAGTTCGTGAGTTGGAGCCCTGCATTGGGCTCTTTCACTGACAGGGTGGAGCCTGCTTCGAGCCTGCTTTGGATACTCTATCTCCCTCTTTCTTTGCCTCTCCCCAGCTTGTGCTCTCTCTCAAAAATAAATAAACATTACAAAAAAATTTTTTTTTTATTTTTTGAATTTTTTTTTTTAATGTTTATTTATTTTTGAGACAGAGAGAGACAGAGCATGAGCAGGGAAGGGGCAGAGAGAGAGGGAGACACAGAATGTGAAGCAGGCTTCAGGCTCTGAGCTGTCAGCACAGAGCCCGATGCGGGGCTCGAACTCACGAACTGTGAGATCATAACCTGAGCTGAAGTCGGACACTTAACCGACTGAGCCACTCAGGCGCCCCACAAAAAATTTTTTTAAAAAGTATTCAGTTTTATAAAAACACAAATTCAAAAAGATATATGTACCCTTATGTTTATTGCCGTATTATTTACAACAGCCTTGTTATGGAAGCAACCTAAGTGTCCACTGATAGACGAATGGATACAGAAGATGGGTAGCATGCATTGGTCGTTCAGTGGTAGAATTCTTAAGACGTGGTATTTACATACAATGGAATATTACTCAGCCATAAAAAAGAATGAGATCTTTCCATTTACAACAACATGGCTGGACCTGGAGGGTACTATGCTAAGTGAAATAAGTCGTACAGGGAAAGACAAATACGACTTGATTTTACTTATACGTGAAACAAAATAAAGGAGCAAAGAAACAATAATAAATACAGAGAACAAACTGGTGGTTGCCAGAGGGGAAGGGTAGGGCAGATGAGGGAAAAAGGTGAAGGGGATTAAGAGGTAGAAACTTCCAGTTATAAAGTTAGTAAGTCAGGGGGATGAAAAGTACAGCATGAGGAACACAGTCAATAATATTGTAATAATGTTGCATGGTGACAGATGATAATTACACTTATAATGATGAGCACAGAATGACATGTAGAATTGTCTAATCACAATGTTGTACACCTGAAACGAATATAATAATGTATGTCAACTGTGCTTCAATTTTTTAAAAATGATTTTTAAAAACGGTGTTCTGTTTTAGTTCCAGAGCTGATATTATTTCAAAACTTTTCTCAAGGCCCTCTCACATGCTATATTAAAAAAGTTGCCAAACTGGTTTTAACACATCTTCTCAGGACTGATAAGCAAAAGTTTACTAAAGCAGTTTTGAATAAGATAAACTCAGAACGATTCTATAAGTTTTCTCCCAGTTGGCAGCATGTTTTAATGAGCTGCTAAATAAGCTATATAAATTTCTAAAGCCACGAGAGAGACGTGAAGACGCTACTCCTTTGGTAGGACGTGAACACACAACGCCTTGGGAACCACAGCTGACATCCTGTTGGACTGCCTAGCTCCAAACCTGTTCTGTGGGTATTATGAATGACTGAGTGCAAACAGTAAGGGGTTGTGAAAATAAGTTTCCAATGTTAAAAAAAAACAAAGTGAACTGTAATAGATTTGGGTTGACCAAGAACTCTGACGAATGGCAACAATGTTTCTAATCTTTCTTGAGACTCTTACTTAACTATTTAACCTTAAAAATGGTTTCATTTCACGACATGATCATTTACCTGATAATAAATTCACAGGTTCTTGCTCATTTAGAATTTTTGGTTGTGGGGTGCCTGGGTGGCTTAGTTGGTCCAACTTTGGCTCAGGTCATGAACTTGAGGTTCGTGGGTTTGAGCCCCACATCGGGCTCTGTGCTGACAGCTCAGAGCCTGTGCCCCCCTCTCTCTCTGCCCCTCCCTTGCTCTCTCTCACTCTCAAAAATAAACATTAAAAAAATTTATTTAAAAAAATGATTTTTTTTGGTTGTTGATATTCACATTTACATAAATCATTAAGATTTCACTAGAAAAGAAAATAGAACAATGGCAAGTATTACCTGACCCTCCATGTACATCAAGGGAATATTTCCACAGAGTATGCAAAAAACGAACTCTGGAAACTCTAAGCAATAGCATAAATTAAATTCTGTAAGTTCACATTTGACTGAGCACATTCTCTTATTCTACTCTTACAGCATCAAGAAAACTTTAAAATCGATATCAAGGTGTTAGCACTATTTCTGGCATCTTAAAGAAATCTCAAGCATAAAATTGCGTTTTCCTGATGCACTGATTAACTTCACAATTAGCTGCTGTTGGAAAGGACAGTCAGGCAAGCCACCCATCTGACTTCTTTTAGGAGAGCATATGAATTCTTTAAGCTGCACCAATACATTCTTAGTTTTATGTGTAACCTGGGATTCATTTTCTGACATTTTTAGAATATTCCCTTATATTGTCTTTTTAAATTTTTTTAAGCTTACTTATTTATTTTGAGAGACAGAGAAAGCATGCATGCGTGCAAACAGGGGAGGGGCAGAGAGACAGAGACAGACAGAGAGAGAGAATCCCAAGCAGGCTCCCAGCTCAGTGCAGAGCCTAACTTGGGGCTCGAACCCACGAAATGTGAGATCATGACCTGAGCCAAAATCGAATGCTTACCTGACTGAGCCGCCCAGGTGCTCCAACTCCCTTGTATTGTAAATGAATTAAAAAATTTAGATTCTATTGCATAACAATGTGAATGTACTTAACAGTACTGAACTGTACATGTAAAAAGGGTGAAGATGGTAAATTTTACGTGATGTGTATTTTACCACAATTAAAAAAACCCACAAACACCTAGATTCTATCTTCTTTTACTGCTCTTCAGTGAAGATAAAAAAAAAAAGTCTCAACAACAACAAAAAACCATCCTTGGCTTCAAAAGTTAAAGTCTTAGAAAAATGGATAGTTTAAATTCTCTATGGGGGAGAGAATACTGCCCATGTAACCTCCTGGACTGCTTTTTTTTTTTTTAATGTTTACTTTATTTTTAGAGAGAGAGAGAGAGAGAGAGTCGGCAAGGCTTCTCAAGCAGGCTTCATACTGTCAGCGCAGAGCCCGACTTGGGGCTTGAGGGCTTGAACTCATGAGCCATGAGATCATGACCTGAGCAGAAATCAAGAGTCAGACACTTAACCGACTGAGCCATGCAGGACCCCCCTCCCCTATCGATTTTTAAAAAAAAATTTTTTTTTTAACGTTTATTTTTGAGACAGAGAGAGACAGAGCATGAACGGGGGAGGGGCAGAGAGAGGGAGACACAGAATCGGAAACAGGCTCCAGGCTCTGAGCAGTCAGCCCAGAGCCCGACGTGGGGCTCGAACTCACGGACCTCGAGATTGTGACCTGAGCTGAAGTCGGACTCTTAACCGACTGAGCCACCCAGGCGCCCCGTCCCCTATCGATTTTAATCATTAGTTTCTGCCTGCTAGACCACCAGACATGTAATAACATCTGAAGGTGAATTTTTCTCTTTATAGCTTATAAACAAGAAAGGAAAAGGAAGGGCAGGCAAATGATAATTTGTAGCCAGACAACAATTTGTAGCATGAGGTTAACTGAAAGCTGGCTGTAACAGAACATTTGCTACTGCTCAAGAGGACAGAGATTTGTTTTTCTGACAATAAAGAAATAAACAGATACTTGGATATGCAGATATTCTTTGAAAAAGGTGTCAACAGCAGTCACCTTTTAGAAACCCAACTGTAAATTTCTGACTACTCATTTCTCCAGAGGATGTGTGGTTGGAGAGCCCACGCCTTGCCTCTGACTCTTCTCTTGAAAAAGATCAGCCAAACAGTCTTCTCCTGAAGATACCGCCAAACACTGCACGCTGGGTCTGCGTATCCAAAAGTGTGGGAAGCGGTCTGCCCAGGGCTTCATCTTTGACAGGCTAGGATGGACAGAATGTGAGTCGCTCCGCATCATACCCAAACCCCCTTCCTACCCAGCAGGGCAGATGACCTCCACCCCTGCTTCCAGACCGGTGCTAAATTTGGAAAGCATCAGGTCATCTGGGTAAAAACAACTTCAAGTACTGTCTCTCAATGACTGTCCACTAGGAACAAAAGGAACACACGAAAAGTAGGAACTCTTGCTCTCCCAAGGGGAGACAGGAGGCTCAGGGGAGGCCTCAGAACTGGTAGAACCAACTGGTTAAGGTATTGGTTCCCCCAAAGGAATCCATACCAGAGTGGCCTGTAAAGCTTATTAAATACAGATTGCCAGCTCAGGAGATTGTGATTCTGTGTCTATGGCCCCTTAATCTGATGAGTCAGGTTCAGGAGACATTGAGTGAAACCACTTGAGCTAGAACAGTGCTGGATGAGTGGATGGGCTCTAACTAAAGGCCCAGGAATGACCCCTTTGTTGTGCTTTGTGAGGGAGGAGGAGAATTTTGAAAAATATATGTTTTTCTTACATATATATAAATTCTAATTGTGCATGTTCCCTCACACTGGTCCTTTGGTCACCAAGTTCAAACTGAGGAGTTCATTCCACACCTGTGGCTCTGGCCAATAATCACCTACTTCTATATGGATGACTCATATCACTACTTCCGGCCAAGACTCATCCCATTTTCCCTAAACCCGCTTCCAATCACAGCTTCAGATTCCATTTCTCAAATCAACTCTTCAATTTACCATAAACAATGGCTTCCTGTTCCAATTTCTGTTGATAGTACCGCCTCTCAAGTCTTTCAGACTTAAATTCTTACCCATCACTCTCCACATTCATATACTATCATGGATACTACACTTATCAAGGCCCCCTTGGATCCCTGTGACAGTCCCTCGCGGTCCCTAACCCCCCGCTCCAATCTAACTCACAAGATTAACCTTCCCCAAATGCAACTCTGACATGTATTCCCCTTACTCAGAATCCTGTCTTAATTCCACATTACCTGTAGAGAAAGTCCTTCCACCAAACTTAGCCAGGCATTCATGGTCCCTAATTGGTCTGTCCCTAACCTATCATGACCAATGTCACCATGTCCAATGACCAATTTCACATTTGATCCAACTCCTGTTGCAAAGCTGGTCTATTCAAAGTCCCCACCTGTGCCCTACAACTTCCTGCCTCTTGGCTGATCTCATTTCTACCACTTTTTCTTTGTAGCTATAAACATCGTGTGCATCCTTTAAGGCCTAAGTTCAAATTCTACCAACTCCCTCTGGAACACTTCCCGATGGGTGCCACTCCAGAACACGTGCAGCACTCTGCAACATCTGAGCCTTTCCTAAGTAAGGGTGTGCCCTCTCCCCTTCACTGTCCCTCAGGCTCTCCGCTCTCTGCCCCCTCCCCCGCAAGCATGCTCCTAGGACACTTTAAGACTCACCTCTCACTGACAATCATATACTAGCTGTCTGGCAATGTCTCCCTAGGAAGAGCAAACCTTCAATTCCTGCAGAGAACCAATTCAGGTTCACAGATAACATTTTAGAGAACAAACAGAAGAAGAAGAGAAAAAAATGTCTCATTCCATTTCTCAACTCCTGGTACCTTTCATCTATGAGTCCATCCATCATCTCTTTTTATGCATATATGCACATATTTTTACTTACCTCCTGAACAGTTAAATTTCTTGTATTTGTCATCCAGCTACAGCCCCCAGCTTAACTGACCATAGATTTGACTCTTTTAGGAACATGAACGTGTTTCTGTGTCATCTCCAAAGTGCTTCACACAGTTCTATACACAAAGTTGTCAGAGGAGATGTTTCCAGAATATGTATGTTAATTCAAAAAAATATTTGAGGGAGAGGGCAGTGGCTGTGATACATGGTTACAAATACATCACCCAAAATAATGTATGTGAAAACCTGCTACATATAGGTAATTTCTTGAAAACTTCCCCCAAATTTATGTAACAAATATTTTAAATAAGCAAAGATAATTCACAATATTAAGGATCCTGCTGTTGATCCTTTCTTAACAGATAGTCACTCCTTAATTGAATTTCCTTTATAAATCTGATTTACAACTAAAATGAAGACCACCCTACATATAAATGTTTCATGAACTCAGATGAAATTTGGGGAGTGGGGGGAAGAAGGAAGGGTGAAACTTCATTTCTTCCTTAAAATTTCAATTACTTTCTATGGCAACAATTCTGGTTTGAACCAAGGTTTTGCAGGGTTTTTTGTTTTTTTTTTTTATGTTTATTTATTTTTGAAAGAGAGAGAGAGCATGAGCAAGGGAGGGGCAGGGAGAGGGAGACACAGAATCCGAAGCAGGCTCCAGGCTCCGAGCTGTCAGCACTAAACTGAACGTGGGGCTCAAACTCATCAACAGGGACATCATCAAGACCTGAGCTGAAGTGGACTTAGCCGACTGAGCTAAAGGGACCCAGGTGCCCCCTTACCAAGGTTTTAAAGTTGAATTATCTCACAGAGAAGGAAGCCATGCTCCTTAACAAAGTGACAAAATCTAAGATTATGAAAGTGTTCATTTTTTTTTTCAAGTGTCCAGAAAACTACTGTGTAACTCTGCCTTTTACATCCAGAATGCAAGACAGTCCGATGTATGGGATTTGTCAGCTTCCAACACAGTTGTTCCACAGTCTGGGCCAACACTGGAAGTGAGAATAAAGACTTTTGCCAGTTGAACTGAAGATCCTTTATGGAGAAAGTAGTGTGAAAAGTCCAAGTCTCCCACCCCAAAGAAGACCAACTATTATTATTCATTATTATTATTATTACTCACATTTTACTAGTGAGACAACTCAGTGAAGTAAAAAAAAAAAAAAAAGTAAACTGGGAATGATTAGATGCCCACAAAAGTTTTCACTACAAACTAACCTCTTCTTTTACGTATTTAGAATATGATTCAATTTACAAAAATTCAACTTGCTTTCTATGAATACACACTCTTTAATGCAGAGTACATCTCAATTTTGGTTACTTCCTCTAGGATGGCCTTGGAAACGAATTTACAGTAACACCTAAGGCAGCTTTTCCGAGAACTCTGAAAATCTCTTTAGAGGATAACACATCCTTTTTTCTTTTCTGAATAAAACTCCGGCAGCTGCACATTTTCTTCTGAGTTTGTGGCATCATGGTTCTTTGGGCCCTGGCTCCACAGCCCTGTCCCGTCCTCTGTAACTAAGGTCCACTGAACAAAACCAGAAGGAAACATGGGACAAAACTCCAGAAGCGTGCCTCAAGGAGAGATTTGAGCCGCAAAGCCCACAGTGCTAAGCCTCCTCTTTTCAGTGTCTTGTTTTATTATTCTTTTCCCCTTGACTCTGCTTGTGTCCCCAGCATTCAAACCCAAAGCCCATCACTTTTAAATCTGGATTCATCCCTCCCCTAATCACATGCACGGGGTGTGAGGTGCCAGTGTGCTCAGGGGGAAACTAACTGGGCCGCTATTGCTTCTGCTTTGAGAAGGGCTGGGTTTTTGGGTTTTTTTTTCTTCTTCTTCTTCTCCTTTTAATAAAGGCCTTTTCATGTTTGTTTCTCAAGCCTTCCCCAAATACAAAACTGTCACTGTCCTCTACTCCTTCCAACTCTACGGTATCAGCTTCAAACCTTTGTATCAACTAAGTCAGCGTCTGTTAAGAACTTTGGTACATTTATGGCACCGGGGGGCCTGCACTCAGGAGACTCAAACTCTAACGCAAAAACGTCTTATGTATGATCTCGGAAACAGTAAAAAACAACCACGAAATAGGGCAAAAACCCACCTCTTTCCCCCGCTTTCCTTTCACGTCCTGGTTCAGTAATAAGAAAAGTTAATCCACCCCCTAGTGCCACGGCAGCCTCGTCCTGGTCAGGCTCACCTAGAACATTCATTGCATCATTGCATCCAAGCCAAACTCGGTTACTGAGGCAACTAAGTTTTTCTTCCCAAAGGGTCACAGGGAAACACATCCCTCGGGATCCCCTGGTAACCGTCCACCGATAATGCTGGGGAACCACAACAGCAAAAGACTGGCTGTCCAAGGCTGGCGTTGGCCGCCTCTGCCGGCAAGGGGGAGGGGGGGTTCTGCGTGGGGGTGCGCAGCGTCCAGTTACATTCCTGACCCACTTTCGCATCCCCTCCCTCCCCCTTCTCCTCCTCCTTCTCCTCCTCCTGCCGGGCAGGCCGCGAGGGCACCCGCGCTCCGCAGAGCCACCCGCAAGCCCTCCCTAAGCCGCCGTGGGCGGGGGTGCACCCGGCGTCGGGCTCTGCTGGGGACCCGGAGGGAGCCCGCCCCCGCCCCCACCCCCGGCTTCCCCTGCGCGGCCCCTCCCTGGTCACATGGGCTCGCGAGCACCTGTTGGCGACTTCGGCTCCTAGCAGAGCCCCTCCCGCCGCCCCGGCGAAGCCCCCTGCGGCAGGGGATGGGAACGCTTCCCCGCGCACGTTCCGCAAACCCCGCTGGGGTGGACGAGGGCGCGGGTGCCGGTGGGCGACGCCTGCCCGGCCGCTTAGCTTTGCAAAGTGCAGAAGCACCACGGCCGCGCGGCGACTGGGTGGAGGGGAGCCTACCCCTCCCAACCCCCCCCCCGCTCCCTCCCACTCCCCGCCGAGCGGGAAGGTGGGGTGCGTCCGCCCCCAGCCCGACTCCGCTGGAAACCTGGTCTCCTCGCGGGCACCGGGAGGGGATGCTGAAGAGTCCGGGCCGGGGCCGCAGGGGCGAGGGCAGGTAGCGGGTGGTGACGGGTGGGTGTGTGTTCCGAGCCGCGGAGTCCAGGAAGGGGGCGGGAAGCCGCCGTCTCAGCTGCAACTTCTGAGCGTGCAAAGCAACTCAGCAACTTTGCCTGCGCCGCGCCCCTCCCCCGCGCCGCCGGGCCGGGCCGGGGGCTGCGCCGCACTCGGGGGCCCCGGCGCCGGGCCCGGTGGGGAACAGATCTGGGGTGCGGGCTGGCGGGGGGCAGGGATGGGGTGGGAGGGCCGGGACTGCAGAAGTGGTACAGCTGCCCGGGAAGTAGGACTGGGGGTGCGCCTCCCCGCGCGCCCCGGGGCTTGGAAACGACGCGCGGCCCCCGCCCGGGAGCCCTGGGGCCCCAAGCCGCGCCCGCCCCCGCGGCCCCCTCCGGGCCGGGCCTGCTCCCGCTGCCGGGTTCTGCTCGAGGAAGGGGCGGAGGATGGCGGCGGAGCCATGGAAACTGCCGGGTGGATAAATAAGGAGAGGGCCGCGCGAGGCCGTCCCCCGGCTGCCAGCATCTCGGCGGCGGATGCAGCGCCCTGGGAAGCGCGGCCGAGCCCGCACAAGTCCCCTCCTCCCTCCGCCCCGGCGCCCCACTGCTCCGGCCTGGGCGAGGGGGGCGCCGCCGCGGGAGGCAGGCCCCGGCCCCGGGGGAGGTGCGGGGCCGAGGCGAGTGTGAAGGTGACCCGGGCCTCCCGGGGTCATGGGCTGTTTGCTCCGGCCGGCCCGAAGGACGGCGCGAGGCCCCAGCCGGTCCTGCCAGCCCGAAGAGCCTGGGGAAAGCCCCAGATTCGCGTCCAGAAAGATGCATTCGCCCAGTTCAGACATTCAGAAGCGTCAGGGGGGGCTAAACTTAGGCGTGAGGGGGAACGTGGGGGACCTGGGCCAGCCTGGAGAGGTACAGGCTGTCCCCGAAGTCATGCCCACGCTCCCGCAGCCGTCGGATTGGCAAGATGGTGAAGGATGTCAGCGGGTTGCCGGGGCCAGGCCTGTGCACTGAGGCATGAGGGGGGGAAGGGGGGGTGCAGAAGAGCCCAGGCCATCCACCGCACCCTTTCCCTGGAAGCAGATTTACGAGTCCCTCCAACCTTCTCCCAACACTCACATACTTCATCTGCCTCAGTGTAGAGTTACTGATGCTTTACGCCCCAGCCTAGCCCGTGAAGAGCTAGAGATGTTAATGGCGGTGGCGTGAAGTTGAGTCACTTCAGGGTGTGGGGGTTACTTCAAGTGAAAGTAAGCCACCTGCGTGGAGGAGCCCATCAACCGGCTGAATGATTTAATTACATGCCATCTTAATTTAAAGAGATTTACATGCTCATTGAGGACAGCTGGACAGTTACATTGTGATATGCACCTGGCAATTTTTAACTGAACAAGGTCTGTTTCACACTTAAAATGGGTGACCAAAAATTGCTTTTTTTTTCTTTTAACTTAACAATTCTTATCCTTAATGGGAAAGGATAGTCTTTTACCTGCTTCCTCTGAAATAACTGTGAAAACTCTAGGCTAGAGCCTGGTTTTCCAGAGTGTTGTTCCAGAGAACACTGGAGCCTCAGTATGGCCACGGGTGATGTTTGCAAAAAAGAGGTTCCGTGGTCATATACCACATTTCATTGATCCTGAGATGCACACGGTTTTGAATTTTAACATCTCTGATGTCCCATTTGATGGCGTCTTCGCTTTGAATTCTAGTTTACTTGGCAGTGGTTTTCTTTCTCACTAGTACGTGAAAATAAGGAAGTTTGAGAAATGCTGAGATACACAAGTTTGTTATACAACAAAGAAATGCAACACATATCTTCATAGCAAGACTTTCCAGAATCTTCTGTGTGCTGAGGTGATTGTGAATCACCAAGAAGTTATCATATGCAGACTTCCCTAAATGCATCCGTCCAGTCACTGGTTTTTGTGAGCATTATGTTGAAGATTAGTATTCCTTTCAGGAAATGCTGCTCTAGTGGTTGTGACAGATTTGAACACAGTTAAGGAAACATGTTCACATTTCAAAATAGTACCTGAGTGTGATCAGAGGTCATTAAATGATAAACTAAGTTGAGTATCATTACACAAAAGACAGAGACCATTTGGGGAAATATTCACAGAACTGTTCACAGTTATATTAGAAACAATCAGTATTATTTTTAGGGAACTAATCCTGGTGAACATGCAGTTCATCAGAAAATTCATGTATCTGATATATACTGTTGCTGTTACACTACGTCCTGCATTATTTTGATTTGTAGAAGCTGATAAAAATGCTTTATTAAATTAGACTGGCACTAAGCTACTAGCCAATTACTCCCATCACCCCCAAAGCTCACTAATGTTTATTTTTGAAAGAGAGCACAAACAGGGTAGGGAAGAGAGAGAGGGAGACACAGACCAAAGCAGGCTCCAGGCTCTGAGCTGTCAGCACAGAGCCTGATGCGCGGCTTGAACCCACAGACTGTGAGATCATGACCCATACCGAAGTCAGATACCCAACTGACTGAGCCAGCCAGGCACCCCACCCCAAAAGCTCATTATAGAAAAAAAAAAATTTTTTTTAAAGAAAGAAGGAGAAAAAGCAAGGAAGCAAAAAAAAAATGTACAAAAAGGTGTAATTTAGCATAAAAAATAAACCTGTCATTCATCCCTTAGCAAAGGTGAGAGGCACGGTTGGATTTTTATAAGTGAAAAAAATACTCTATTTGGAATGTTTCTAATACAAATAATATTTAACGTTTTAAAATGTGTAATTGAAAAGGTGCATTTTCATATACTAGCTCATTTTACTGTAGTATAATCCTGTAAGGTTGATGAACAGTCACTCTTGCCCTTAGATACTTGTGCATTTGTTTGTGTAACCGGAGTGTATCAAGTACCTACCGGGTTCTAGACATGACACTAGGCTTTGATGATAGAAAGACAAATATGAGAAAATCCTGCTCTGTGGAAGTTTGCGTCTGGTAGGAGAGATGGATAAATACAATAAATCATTGTAATGCAGTATGACATTGAGGCTTAGAAAGGTTAATGACTTACCCAAGGGAACTCAAGTCAGGATTTGACTGGTCTGATGATTTCAAATTCCCTGCTCTCTTCTATAAGAGACCTGTTCCCATCTTGGCAGGTAACATCATGAAGATATAGTACTTGAAATTAATTAAACATAAAATCAAACATCTGGAACTTCGAGAGCCAGAAAGAAATGTAGAGATTGCACAGGCTAACCCCCTCATTTCACAGGCCTGGAAAGTGAGCCACAGAGAAGAGAATGGATTTGCTCAAGGTTATACAGTTATCTAATGACTGAATTAAGATTAGAATCAAAGTTTGTTGACTCTCAGCCCTTTGCACTGTTAGGTGCTGCCCTGTGGTAAGAGACAGTGAAGAAAAGCCTTAGTAGAGTCTGTTTCTACTGTTGTGCAGCGTGGGCCATCTCAGTAAAGGCCTAGGGCGATTGTTGAGTCTGTGATAAAATGCCCCATGACTAAGCACTTATTTAAAGAAATATTTCTAAGAGGAACTGCAAGGGGATTTCAGCTGAGTTCCTTAAAAAACAGCCACTATCCTTAAAAGTTGAAGGAAAAAAATAAATACAGGACATTTGGGGAAATTTGCACATATTAGAGACTATTAAGGAATTATTGTTTAAGTATAAGTGGGTTTGCGATTAATGCTGTTTTTGAAAAGTTCTCATGTCTTAGACATATATAGTGAAATATTTGCACTGAAATGATATGATGTCTGCTACTGAAATAATCCAGCTTTCTTTTTGGTGGGGGTTCAGGGGAAATGAAGATTGTAAATGAAATAAGATGCCAGACACCCAAACTAGGAGGTAAGTATGTGAGAGTGTGTTATACTGTTATCTCTATGTTTGTGTATCACCCAGGGGGGCGGGGGGGGGGGGAATCTCTTCATAATGTTGAAATACCTTCTTTTTGGCCATTTCAGAAAGTTATTTCTCCTACCAGATGAGTCAAGTTCAGGGAGAAGTGTAATCAGTAATCGCTGACATTTGCATAGGCTAGCACCTTTAAAATTTACAAACTGTATTCTCACCCACGCAGACCTTTCCTCACTCTCCTGGATTAGTTCAGGTCTGCGTTGAAGGCAAAGAATCGCAATTGTGTTGTCCACAGAACCAGGCCTGAAGCCCTGTCTGAAAATTAAATTTTCTTAGCACTTTTAGATGGTAGTAAAAATCCGAAGGATTTCCAGGAATACTGAAGACAGGCACATGCTGCTCTTCCTCCTGTCTTGCAAGAAGATTTCCCTCTTTCATTTTAGATACGCAGAGGGGATGTGCTTCGATTTACATCAGTTAGCTAACGTTCTTACTACAAAATATAATGCCAGTCCCAAAGCCACATTATCATGGAATCTATAATAGTATTAAGGGCCTCTTTGTGGCTAAGAAGAGTTGGTGTGTTACTGTTTTTATTATAAGATTTATAGAGCTGGTTTATAATACTGTATTCTTAATTGTATGGGTAATATACTTAAAACACATGTGGTAGCTACAGTTCTGGTTCTATTTTTATGTGACTTTGGGTATTTTTTTTCCCCTTCCTTCTATTCATATAAGGTATACCTGCTTCTGGAAACTATCAAAATATCACAAAGACAACACAGTACATGTGGTTAATTAAAGGGATAGACACCCTGGAGGTTATAAGCCAGGTCATTATCATTCAATAAATATTTTATTGGCAATACTTACTGTTTTCTAGGGAGCTGGAAACTATAGCATGGGTGGGATTTCCAAGCACATAGAAATGCAACTAGTTTCCAAATGAGAGTATCTTCACTCCATCAGATGTTTTGGGGAAAGTAGTTTTCTCTCACCTTGTTTAAATTGCAGAAAACACTAAGGATGTGTGGAGCATCCCTTCCCGCCTTCACATCATGTTTGTGCTTTAAGTCAGTGGCTCCCAGCTGGTGGCTGAAAACACCCTCAGGGACACCAAGTTGTTGCAAGGGGTCAGAGATGCTTTCTGTGCGTCAAACACTTTCTGTAGACTGAATGATGAAATGAGTGGCATAGAAATGTACTCCGCCCAAACGTGTGTGTTTGTCATTAACGGATAAACTACAAATGCATTAGAAAGCTTTTCTGAGTTTATACCGTCACTCTCTTCTTATGTATCTCTTAAATCAATGAGTATGAAAAATATAGGTACTATCTTACCTATGGAGGGGACCAAAAAAAAGGAGAACCAGGTCTCTAGGGGAGGTGAGAAGCTTCTTCATACGTTTGGTAAAGCAAATTCTCTCTCTCTTTATTCCAGGAGACACATAATAATTTCTTTGTTTCATTATATATTATCTGACACCAGAGATGAAATGGTGCCAGGGATAATTGGATGCCTTCATGGATTTGTTTTATCATTTGGCTTTTAGAACCGGAAGTTCTAGGCATACCTTACCTTCTCTGCCACTTTTTTTTATACTTAATATATTCACTTTTGTGCTCCAAGCCAAGAGGAGTTTTTCCAATCCATGCACACTGTGAGACCTGAAATACCCAGGGTAGAGATCTCTGCGGGAACTTTTTACAGCAATGGAAACTTACTATTGGGTGCGTCTTGTCAGAAATGCAAATGTTTTGCAGAATGTCTCCGAAGGCTCTTAATACAGAGTAAATTTTCATTCCCTAAGTTTCTCTACTTGCTTTCTATACACTCTGTTTTCAGCAGGGTATTTTTTTTTTTTTAAGGGCCTTTAGCCTTGGATTATTACAGCCAGCAAGCTAGCAGATGGCATCATTGCTGAGTGGGGTTCCAGGGTGAAGGATGATACACTGAGCTCCCAGTTCATAATTGGAGGTGGGATTAGTTGGAAGAGTCGTGTTTATTAACAAATCTTCATTTTATTTATTCTCCAGTGATTGTTTGCCACTGATTAAGCCCTTACTCTGCACCTGACATGTTATGCTAATTTTCACAACCTTATGAGGTGAATACTATTATTCTTCCCTTTGACAGATGAGGAATTTGATGTTGTCAAGGAGGTTAAGTAATTTACCTAAGGTCATGCAGCCGGTAAGTGACAGAATGAGGATTTGAACCTAGGTCTGGCTTCAAACCCCCCACCAGCACAGACTACTCTTCAGAGAGGAGCTGGCCTCCTCACCGGCCCCAGGGTCTAATGACTTAAGCACCTGCTTATTCTTATCTTTAGAAAGCGAGAATTGCTGTAAACCGAACCAAAATAATGACAGCTGTTTCCTTAGACCATCCATCGTTAGTCACTTTTTCCTTTATCTCTCCCCAGCGAGCAGTAGGTTAGTAAGTGGCTTAACTGTTACCAAGATCATCCGCGCATTCAACCCACAGATGGCACTGGGCTAGTTATGACTTAACCTAATTATTCCGGCCTTTCTAACTTTTCACTTCTAGCAATAGTCATCAAAAAAGGGAAGATTCTGAAAGACTTATATTGATCTTACTACCTTAAAGAAAAGGGAAAATCTTATTTAGGTGAATGAGTCCTAGCTTTCCTATAGAAAGGGAGATTATTTATTACTTGTCTAAGTAGAAGTTAATTAAGAGGATATTGCACATGATAGCTATTAAGTCAGTAATGGCATATGGAGGCTGAAAGATCTCACTATTGGACACATATGGTGGCTAAAAATGGGGCATCTTCTTGGTTTGACTTCACCACTAGCCTTTCTTGAGTGCTTTGATCTGGATTCACTCTCACCTCTAAACTCTTTTTTGGACCTCAAGCCATTTTACCATCAGCTGAGGACTTATCTGGTCATCTTTCTCAGTGGCCTCTCTCATTTTGAGATGGAAGGAGATGAAGCGTTTCCAACCACCCGTACTTAAAATCTAAGAGGATCATCTGCCAGCAATAAACTCTTCCCCCTTTCTTATTAGGAGGACAAAAACCAAACGTAGGCAGTCAGATGGGCTCACATTGTATGGTATCTCCCATATGCCTGCATAAATCCTCACCACTCCCTTGGTACAGAAGTTAAAAGGAGCCACTTATATTTGGGAGTTGGGAGAAAGGAGGGTGTCCCAGCAAGGCCAGAAACAGTGGTTTCTGGGGCTGAAGCAGTGAGGTGGCATGCAGAGAGCATGTGCTAATGGTCAGGTAGCAACCCCCCCCCCTCAACTGGCCCCCTGGGGGCTGGGAGACAGGACAGTGAGAAGACTAGAATGCTGCCTCTTAAAGCAGCTAAGACCCCCCACAGAGAGAGAGAGAGGCTGCATTCTTTGTGGCAATAGCTGAAAATATAGTATGAGACTGGGCTCTGAGAACGGGTAGCCTGCCAGTGGCAAAGAGAGAAGCCAGCATCTCCCAAACATAAGACCAAGATGATGAACAGGGCCTTTGCACACCCAGGGCCTGTTACACCTGCCTGTCTGGGATGCTGGCTCTCAGCCCTGCCTTTGGGAAAGAGCTCAGCTTTATAATACTGGTTGCCCTCTTGCCCAAATAATGAAGAAATCCAAGTAAAAAGGTGTGTCTCTGTTTTTCCTTCCGAAGTTGGTTGATTTGGGTTACGGTTGTAGTTTATGCTGTGCCTCTAAATTTTATGTTGAAGAAAAAGCAGTGTTTCACATCACAAATTCAGCAGCTGAGATGTTGCTCTTGCTGTTGTTCTTGACCAGATGAGGTAGGTTAAACTCTTGTCAGCCGAACCTTGATTTGTTAACACTACCCATGTCCCAGGTAGCAAGCCCAGATGGCTTTCAAAATAGACCAGGCACGCATAGCTGACAAGATCCCAGTGGGCAGAAGGTAATGTTACACCACCTGTGATATAACTTCTAGAATGGTCGCTGCTGCCCCTTTGCTCCAGAATGTAGCTCCAGTGCACTGAAAAGTGGAAAGTCCTCAAACAATTTGTGGGAGTAGTGTGTGTGTACTTTCCCTAGAGCTGGTTAAACTTTCACTCAGCTTTGGAGGCTTCTAATAAGCAATTACAGCCTTTTCTATTCCTTTTTTGCTTCAGAGGGACAGCTCGCCAAACAAACTTCCTGGTGGCCGTTCAGAAGGACAAAATTCTTTGCCGAAGCATGTGCCAGAGTTTGACAATGCGCGGCAGCCATCGGAAACTTTTGGCACACACCGGGCCACAAGTGGGTTCCAGGGCTCTTAGGGACAGAGTGCTGCTAATTTGTGTGGCAACTGCTTCAGAATGGTGAGCGGGGATGACACCTGTTTAAGGAGCAGGAGGTCAGGACAGGGGATAGATTGATTCTCCAGGCTGAGAAACGCTGGTAAAGGAAGGGGAAAGCCCCATCTTGGAAGAAATTTCAATTATCTGCTAACCTGTGTGCCTGCTGGCAGGTATCTTGCTCCTCCCCAGAATGACCTGACTCTCCTTTGCCTTCTCTCCTGGAGAGCTGCCTCTTGAAGGGAATGTGCTCTACTATTTAGAGAGGAAACCAGGAAGTGAGGAGGCACAGCCCCGGCTTCCTGGTCAGGCTGCTGACTCACACAGCCCTCCTTCAGGCAATTTCCTTCATTTCTCTGTACCTCAGTTTCTCAGTTCAATGAAAGATGAAAATGGAATTCCCCTAGAGGCATTGGGAACAGCCTAATTAATGTTTATGTTTCTTTGAGATAACTGGGATTAAGAGGTCCTATTACTGTGGAGCATCATTACACGGAAGATTACATCTTAATTGTCAACTCTAGCCCTACACTGGATAACTAGCATTCGGAGTCGTTGGGCCATCTTCCCACTAGGCCTACACTGGATAACTAGCATTCCGAGTCGTTGAGCCATCTTTCCAATAGCCACTTCGTGATGTCCCTCTCCCTCCATGCTTTCCACGTTGATCTCGGGGTGTGCCATTTGCTTGTCTTCTGTTAGTAAAGGGAAGGAGACTTTCATTTCTCCTCCTCATTCCAGAGGCTAGTAGCCCCTAAGTGTTTGCCAATAAGAGCGACTGAGAGAGAGAGAGGGGAGAGAGAGAGAGAGAGAGAGAGAGAGAGAGAGAAAGATGCTGCTAAATGCAGCCTCTTCAAACACAATCCTCCATGTTCTTTTAAGGAATTTCGGCTGTCCCTTTGTACTTACTTGATTTTCTTTTCTCCTTTCAAAGTGTTGACTTCATTGTTTGGCCAGGGTGAATATATCACTTCCTCTTTGGGGGTCTGGGTTTTGTCTCCTGCTGGGTCTGAAATGTCATGTAATTTGTTGGGTTTTGCTAGATTATGTTGGGGGTTTGTTTGTTTTTTGGTGTTCCCAAATTGGCACTGCTTAGAACTCTTGACACTTCTACCCCCTGATTAATGAATGTGATAGAAATTTGCAGCCCCTTGGCATTTACCACAAGATATGCATTTGTCTGTAACTGCTCTCTGGGTTCTGTTGCCTACAAAGGGAGTTCCCCTGCAAGGGTAAAAAACCAACAAAACCCCGCTGTTATCTTTTCTTCCTGCTGTGCGGTCAGGTTGCTCTGTTGCTTTGCTCATTATCTGAACTTTGTTGAAGAGTGGATCGCTATGTGTTTCATCCACAATATGGTGCAAGCCCCAGATCTTTTCCTTTTCAGACTTACCAGCCTTTCCATGACTCCTCGTACATGACTTTTTCCATTCCTGGAAGCAGTGTTTCTCTACTCCAGTAAGTACGTTTTAGTAGATACACTTGGAATTTATTAACTCATTCCACAAGCATTATTTACTTACCGACATGTGCCAGGCACACGGGATGCAGGGCGTGTGCTAGGAATCGTGAGACTGAGTTCCTGTTCTTGGACAGCAGTGTGTGGGCAGGGCAGGGTGGTGGAGGTGCAGGTGGTGATGGGGAGGGTGATAATGACCCACAGGCTCCTAAGTTCCAGTGCACAAAGAAGGATTTCTGAGGGTGCACTAATAATATTTATCATATCCACAGTGTGAGTTTATTTATGATAACAAAAATATTTTCCTGAGCTCTTGCTATGTGCCAAGCACTGTGCTAAGAAACCTCATCCAATCCTCACTCAGCCCTTTGTGCTGAGGTGTATTGTCATCCTTATTTTCCGAACGAGGGAGGAGAGACTGGAGAGGCTAAGTGATGGTTGCAGGGTTGTTAGTAATTTCAAGTTTAGGCAGAGAGGCTGTGCTGTCCAGAGAAAGAAGAGCTTGCCAGGGCCGCTTTTGGACAGGGTCCTGCCTGTTCCTGTGACAGCACTAGACATTAAGTCCTCTCCCCACCTTTCTGTGAAAAAGGATTTGTTTCTTGTGTTCCAGGAGGACATTGGGTGGGCTTGCTGTGTGTTGAAGCACGTCAATGCCTTTACTAGCAGGTTCCTCTTAATATGGTCCTACCTCAGGGTTGTCTTGGCGAACTCTCCATTGGACTTAGCAGAAAAACTTGGGCCATTCTGCCAATACTGTGTGGGGTACATGCTTGGAAAGGATTTTGGGGGTGATAGTGGTGGCTAAGGAGCTCTCCTTTTATCTATTTGTAAAGAAAGAAGGATCTTTCTGTTTTTTAATTTTTTAATTAAAAAAATTTTTGTAATGTTTATTTTTGAGAGAGAGAGACAGAGTGTGCATGAGCATGTGAGCAGGGGAGGGGCAGAGAGAGAGGGAGACAGAGAATCTAAAGCAGGCTCAAGGCTGTGAGTGCAGAGCCTGACCTGGGTTTCGAACTCAGGAACTATGGGATCATGACCTGAGCTGAAGTCGGATGCTCAACCGACTGAGCCACCCAGATGCCCCAGAAGGATCTTTCTAATATATTTAAGGCTGTTAACATTACTTTATAGACTCCACATGAGCATCATGTAGGTTGATGTGCTTATCAAGGTCATCAGCAATGTCCTTGTCACTGTATTCAATGGGCACATCCAGTCCTTATATTTGACTTTGAGCATAATTTGTTCCTGACTGCCATCTTTTGAATGAATCTATTCTCTTGATTTCCTGGTTCTCTTCCTAGCTCTCAGGGCAGTGCTTTGTCTTTCCATGTTGATGATCTCCAAAGATATATACTCTTGCCCCAGGGCACTCTCATTTTCAGAGATGTCACTTCGTCATCAGGGCTTCAATGAGCGGCTTCACGTGAATGGCTCCCAAGCATCTCTCCTCCAGATGAGATGTCTTCTGCGGCTGGAACCCAGCTAGTTTGTGGGACTCACAGTAACCTTGAACCCAAAAGGTCTAACGCTGGATTGGTCCTGTTTAGCCCAAACCCTCTCCTTGCATCCTCTCTTTGTGAAGGCTGCCACGAGCCATGCATCCATTTTGCCCAAGCCGAGGGACTTGGCACCACCCTTGATTCTTCCTTGTCCCGCTCCCACTAAGAGCTCTTCCTTCAACCAGTTCTGTTGATCTCAGTCTACGATTACTTGAATCTTCTACGTTTTCCCATGCTGTCACTACCACCTTAGCGTCCACCATCTTCATTTACTGGCTGTCTGCAGTCACCTCCCTGCTCTTTCCTGCAGGAATTCTTGCTCCCGCCAATCCATTCTCAGCCAGGCAGCTAGAGTGACTTTTCCCAGCTGCAGATCTGATGATGTGACTCCCCTACATAAACCTCTTCAATGGTTGCTGCTGCTCTGAGGATAAAATTTAAATGTTTTAACATGGCTTGTAAGACCCTATATGATCTGGCCCCAGCTTTCGCCACAGTCCCTCACTTCGTGCTCATAATTCTCCAACTGAATGTGCTATGTCTTGCCTATACGGTTTGTAGGACATGCTAATCCATCTGCTTGGACTATTCTCCCTTGTCCTTATATGCTTGTACCTAGTGCTATGGGCTGAATCGTGTTCCCCAAACCCCCAATTTATATGCTGAATTCCTGACCCCCAGGACCTCAGGGTGTGAGCTTATTTGGAGATCAGGTCTTTGCAGAGGTAGTCAAGTTAAAGTGAAGTCATTGGGGTAGAGCCCTGATCCAATATGACCAGTGTCCTTATACAAAGGGGAAATTTGGACACAGAGATGCATAGAGAGAAGATGATGTGAAGACACACAGGGGGAGGGTGGCCATCTATGAGCCAAGGAGAAAGGCCTGGTACAGATCCCTACCTTGCAGCCTCACAACGTCATAGCCTCACAATTCTCCTGACACCCTGAACTCAGACTTATGGCCTTCAGAACTGAGAGATAATAAATTTCCCTTGTTTGAGATACCCAGTCCCTGGTACTTTGTTATGGCAGCCCTAGCAGACTCATATACCTGGATAATTCCTGCTTATCTTTTGATCTAAAGCTTAGGTATCACTTGGCTGTGACCTCCTAGACTGGGCTGAATGACCCTCTTCTGTGCTTCCCTGAATCTCCTGCTCATTGGGACCTCATTCTTTCTATGAAAGCATGTGTCAGTCTGTATGAATTGTTTTTTGTCTGTGCTGCCTAATAGGCTAAGCTCTACAAGGGCAGGGACAGACATACTTTACACATCATTGTAGCTCCAGAGCCTTGCACCTAGTGAGGGTAGAGTCTTGTATTAGGTATGTGTTGCTGCATAACAAATGACCCCACAATGTGATAGCTTCCAACAATAAACATTTATTATGTTATTGTGTTTTGTGGGTCAGGAATTATGAAATAGTTTAGCTGGCTGGTTCTCTTGTGAGGTTGCAGTCTGGATGTTACCCAGTCATCAGAAGGCTTGACTGGGTAGAGGTTCTTCTTCCAAGACGGCTCCCTCCCGTGGCTGTTGACAGGAGGCTTTCGCTACTCACCGCATGTAAACTTCTCCAGATTCCTGTTTGGGTGCCCTCATGACATGGCAGCTGATTTCCCTTAGAGGAGGTGATTCAAGAGAAAGAGCAAGTAAACTGCTATGGCTTGTACATCCTAATCTCAGATGGGCCATTATTTCAGCTATGTTTGCCACCTTGTATTCATTAGAAGTGATTAAATACAGTCACACTTAATGGGAAGGGAATTAGGCTCTATTCTCTGAAGGGAAGAGTATCAAGGAATTTACGGATATATTTTAAAACCACCAGAGGACTTGTTGAATAAATGAAAACATTTTGAATAAATGCACCAATATAAGCCTTTCTCGTTTATTGATCCAACCAGCTATTTACTGGCCTCCTACTGCTGCAGGACTTACCCCGGGTAGAAGTCTGAAAATTCTACTGGGAGAGTGGAAAACATAACAACAGAGGTCACACTGGTGCTTCATCTCTCAAGCATGCATGTGACAAAGACCAAAGGGCCACTCTACCCCATGAGCCCTGTCATTGTGGCTTCAGGACTATCCCAATTCCTGGCCTTGCTTTACCCGCCTCCACTGTTTCTCTCCCACTACTCCTGAGATTTTCATAGTAGCTCTTTTTCATTTTTATTTTCTAATGTGTATTTTGGAACCATTTTCATGGTTATTTATCCCATATCTCCATAGATCATCAGCTCTCGGAAGACAAAGCTGAGGTATATGATCTTTAGTACAGACCCTTGTTCACCTTGGTCACTGAATAAGCATTAGAGGACAGCGTAGGTGTAATCTGTTGCGTGAGTGTGTGCACCTAATAGCTTTGGTTTATACGGCACAGGAAGTTGCTGCTGCTGTCATTGCTTGCAGAGTTGAGGAACCACATGACCCTTCTCCCACCCTCACTTGCATTTCTCAGGCCCCGTGTGAAGTGTCAGAACCCTGACTTCATGTTCTGATAGGTTGCCAACCTCTGACACAGTCTTTTCTTCCTTTTTTTCCTATTAAAATTTGTTTTGATGCAGGGGCACCTGGGTGGCTCAGTCAGTTGGACATTCAACTCTTGATTTCGGCTCAGGTCATGATATCATGGTTTGTGGGATGGAGCCCTGCATCTGGCTCTGCACAGACAGCGTGGAGCCTGCTTGGGATTCTCTCTCTCCCTCTCTCTTGCGCTCTCTCTCTGTCCCTCCCCAGCTCATGCTCTCTCTCTCTCTCAACAATAAATAAATAGGGGCACCTGGATGGCTCAGTCAGTTAAGCAGCCGACTTCAGCTCAGGTCATGATCTCATAGTTTGTGAGTTCAAGCCCCATGTCGGGCTCTGTGCTGACAGCTCAGAGCTTGGAGCCTGCTTCAGATTCTGTGTCTCCCTCTCTCTCTGCTCCTCCCCCACTTGTGCTCCTTCTCTCCCAAAAATAAATAAATATTTTAAGAAAAAAAACATAAACTAAAAACAATTTTTTTTCATGTTACTATTTTTAATCATCCAGATAATTTTATTTTTCTCTGTTTCTGCATGTAATGGCAAACTACCAGTAAAAAATTTTTGGCCAGTTAAAATACTCATAAAGAGGAAGTTTTGAAAAGTCTGTTAGAAGATATATTAATAACAAAAAATGGGAAGAACATTGGTGTAGCTAATACCTAACATTTATTGAATGCTTATTATTTTGCAGTTGCTAATTTTTAAAATGTCAGTGTTTGATCTCACTTACTTCTCAGAATAGCTCTAATATTATCCTCACATAACAGATGAGAAAAATAATGCGTTGAGAGGTAAAGTAACTTGCCAACTCCTGTACAGTTATTAAGTATGCATATGACTGAGGCAGGCACTTTGACACAAAGTCTGTGCTTGACACTTTTTTTTTTTTTTTATAATTTTTTTTTTTTTCAACGTTTTTTATTTTTATTTTTGGGACAGAGAGAGACAGAGCATGAACGGGGGAGGGGCAGAGAGAGAGGGAGACACAGAATCGGAAACAGGCTCCAGGCTCCGAGCCATCAGCCCAGAGCCTGACGCGGGGCTCGAACTCACGGACCGCGAGATCGTGACCTGGCTGAAGTCGGACGCTTAACCGACTGCACCACCCAGGCGCCCCTGTGCTTGACACTTTTATGGTGCCTTTTCTCCCTGAGTCTTTGTTTATGCAAAAATTTTTAATTCAAGCACAGCTGATACACCATGTTACATTAGTTTCAGGTGTACTACATGGTGATTCAACACTTCTATACCATGCTATGCTTACCCCAAATGTAGCTCCCATTTTTTACCATACAACATCACTGCATGCTCACCATGCTGGACCTTTTATTCCCATGACTTATTCAGTCATAACTGGAGGCCTGTATCTCCATCCCACCTCACCTGTTTTGCCCATCCCTCCCACCACTTCTACTTTTTAACACTCCTTTGCAAAGATCACCTCCTTTCCTTCCCCAGCAATTCCAAAGGCTCAGGGAAGACCAATTTGAGGTTTCCGGAAAATCAGAATAGAAGGGCTAGAAAATATCAGTAGAATGCTGTGTGGCCAAACATTTTTAAAAATTTTAACGTTTATTTATGTTTGAGACAGAGAGAGACAGAGCATGAACGGGGGAGGGTCAGAGAGAGAGGGAGACACAGGATCCGAAACAGGCTCCAGGCTCTGAGCAGTCAGCACAGAGCCCGACGCGGGGCTCGAACTCACATACCGTGAGATCGTGACCTGAGCCGAAGTCGGACACTTAACCGACTGAGCCACCCAGGTGCCCCCAAACATTTTTAAATTCTCCTCCATTTTACCCAATGACTTAGAGCTAGCTAGTGGTAAGTAACAAGTAGGACTTAAGGCTAGGCTGGTCTCCTGAGTGCTACCCTGTGCTCTGTCCCTCGCAGTCAACAGGGAGGCATTAGAGCTTACGTCCTGTGGGAAGACGGGGTGCAGAGGGTGGTGCTGCCACCTACTAGATGTTGTAAGCTTCAGTTGATCATCTAGAAAATGTGGATAATAATGGTACTTACTCTCAAGATCGTCATGAGGCCTAAATGAAACAATCCACAGAGTTTGATATATAGGTGCTCAGTATATATATTTTTTAAATGTGTTGAGTGTGTGTTCGATTTTTTAACATTTTTAAATGTTTATTATTTTTGAGAGTGAGAGAGAGAGAGAGCACATGAGCAGGAGACGGACAGAGAGAGAGGGAGACACAGAATCTGAAGCAGGCTCCAGGCTCTGAGCTGTCAGCACAGAGCCTGATGTGGTGCTCGAACTCATGGACCATGAGATCATGACCTGAGCCAAAGCTGGATGGTTAACCAACTGAGCCACCCAGGCACCCCAGGTCCTCAGTAGATATTAACAATTATTATACTGTCCTAGCCCATATTTTATTGGATATAGGGGAGGCTAATAAAAGAGATTCCCTATTAGCATGTCAGTTGAGGATCTGCATTTCCTCATTTTTGTATCTTAAATCGGCAACCCCAAAAGTTCATTTGTTTTATCATACGATATAGTGTTTTGTTTCCTGGAAATAGAAAGCTTGCTAGGAGCAGTTCTGACAGTTAAAGATTAAGGTGTGTGTGAGTGGTGTGTACCATTTACTTGATATTTTGCAGAAAGTTCCTTACTGTCTGCTTTTGGTAATGAGACTGTGTTGGTGGAGGGATTCCATGAAGATTGGAGACTTCTGGCCTAAGACCACTGAAAGCCCAGGGCAGAGATGGAGACAAAGAGAGGTGGATTCTTTTAGATTTTGCCTGACACTGGCAAAAACTTGGGACAGAGACTGGATATTTGTTGCATGAGTCATGGAGAGTGAAAGGTGAAAGAATGGGGCATATTCTCCTTAACTATTTGGATAACTATTTGGATAAAGAAGGAAGGGAGAAGAGAATTTTTTAATGTTTATTTATTTATTTCGGGGGGCAGGGGGAGGGGCAGAGAGGGAGGGAGAGAGAGCATCCCAAGCAGGCTCTGCACTTACAGTGTGGGGGTCAATCTCAAGAACCGTGAGATCATGACCTAAGCCAAAATCAAGAGTTGGATGCTCAACCCACTGAGCCACCTTGTCACCCTGAGAAGGGAATGTTTTTAGGTGGGTTTCAGCATCTGAGGAGGGATCCACAAAATAAGCCAACAATTTCCAAATTTTTTGAAGTTTCTTTGTCACATTGCATTGTTGGATTAATGACTTTGTCTCCGCCAGTATCTTTTTAAAATTGAGGCCGATTAAGAATAATTTTACTTGAGGAGAGAACTAGATTACAATTCCCTAAGATGCTGATTGAAATGCTGAGATTTATAATTTTTTAAATATTTATTTATTTATGCATTAAAGTTTTTTTAAATGTTTTATTTATTCTTGAGAGAGAGAGAGAGCATGAGTGAGGAAGGGGCAGAAAAAGAGGGAGACACAGAATCCGAAGCAGGCTCCAGGCTCCAAGCTGTCAGCAGAGAGCCCAACGTGGGGCTTGAACTCATGAGCTGTGAGATCATGACCTGAGCTGATGTCGGACACTCAACCGACTGAGCCATCCAGGAGCCCCAATGCTCATTTATTGAATGACGCGCAGGGATCCCTGGGCAACTTTCTCTGTGGGTGTTGTTTCCTGTGGGGCTGAGGTGGGCACCTCACTGAGTGGTTTGTGACCTTGCTGTCCTGAGGCCCTTTCTTGCCCTTCATTATCTTCCAAAGCTTTGGTGGCTTTTGCCTCCTGTCCTTTCTAATTCTTCCAAAGGGACAATTTCCCTTGGAAAATAAATTAGTTCTTTTATTTTGCAGGAACGGAGTCCAATTTTCTACCTAAGCCTAGTAGCTAAACACGTAGCTAAAATTTCCTTTGATTCTCTTATCTGCATGCAGATCACTGAAGACAGAAACTTCAGATAAGGTCCCAGGCAACAAATGGATTATTTGTGGCACAGACCAAGTAGAAGGAGGAACTCGGTGGCTTTATTGAACTCCAATTCCACCTTTAGTTTACCGAGGAAACTTAGGGAGGGAGGAAGATGGGTGGGGACAGTGCTTTGTTTTTCTGCTTTTAAACTGCTGAAAGGCTCTTTCTCTCTCACCTTCCCCTTTATCACTTGGCAATGACCTTTCTTTTGCAATCAAGGGTAGCCTTGCCACTCACAACACCTCCCAATGTATGCGGCACATCTCTCTCATCCAATAAGGGCAGTAGAGGCAAGGCTGATGGTCCTCAAAACCCCAATGTGCTTATTAAAGAGGAGTTCTTATTTTGAAAGTTCCTTTGAATAACTTTAGCTGTGCTAGCCTAGCTTTTGCCTTCACTTTGTAATTCTGGGTCTAGATTCCAGAAGTCAGATCTATTTGAATGAAGGCACCGTGGAGCATAATGGATTTTAAGAGAGGAACAGCATGATCTGGTGCCTAGAACTGGGGCTGGAGGACCTTGCACCTGGTGCTCCCTCAGTGTTTGAAGTGACTTGGATATGACGACCTCCCCAAACTCCAACGCATGGGCTCATGACCTGGAGGGTCCAGGTCTCAGCAGTTTGTATGTCGTGTGCTCATTGCACACCCTTAAGATGTTCATTTCTTGACCTTTCTGCCCTGCACTTGTTCATTTTCCTTTTACTTCCTGCCCTACATCGCCGCCGTGGCTCTCCATTTTTCAGACATAGGCAGCCAAGGAAGAAGAGAATGCAGAGCTGAGAGGCAGCAGGGGAAACTGCTCAGAAAACACTAGCCTAAGGGGCTCAGAATTCAGGGTCAGGGTTCTATTTCTTGTCCTTCACAGATGGGTGATACCAAGCACAAGAGGGCTGTTTGCTGTGTGCAGGGCATAGGAAGGGGATCTTTTCCACATGAATAGGTGCAGAAATGTGGACTCCTCAGAAAGAAAACCTTTGTGGAAACTCATCAATATGGAGCACAAAGGACAGATAAAGAGCAATGACATCTTGACACAGGTACGCATGAGTCATGCACATTTTACCAAAGAATGGAGTATTTTTACAAAGGCATTTACAAATGCTCCAGAATCTTTAAGGAAACATTTTGTTAACTTTTCAGTAATTTCTTTTTTGTAAGCGTTGTGTTTGTGTGTTTGTTCCTCCCCCCTCCCCCGGAAGAACTGATGTTTTTCAGGGTGTGTTCATTCACTAGGTATGAACAAAATATTTTATAAGAAAATTTCCTTCAGGGGTGCCTGGGTGGCTCAGTTGGTTAAGTGTCCAACTTCGGCTCAGGTCATGATCTTGCAGTTTGTGAGTTCGAGCCCCTTGTCAGGTTCTATGCTAACAGCTCAGAGCCTGGAGCTTGCTTAGGATTCTGTGTCTCCCCCCCTCTCTCTCTGCCCCTCCCCTGCTCTCTCTCTCAAAAATAAATTAACATAAAAAAATTTTCCTTCAGTGTTGATGTTGAAAGGTTCTGCCTTAGAACCATATAGACCAGAATTAGTGCCATCATTTATACTATGTGATATTTGATAGATTTCTTTCTTTCTTTCTTTTATTTGAGAGAGAGAAGAGATGTAGGGGCAGAGGAACAGAGAGGGAGAGAGAATCCCAACAAGCAGGCTCCACACTCAATGCAGAGCTGGACGTGGGTCTCGATCCCATGACCATGGGATCATGACCTGAGCCAAAATCAAGAGTCGTATGCTCAACCTACTGAGCCATCCAGGTACCGCTCAACATGTTTCTTGACATCTGGGAGACTTGGGTCCCTATTTTAATGGAATGTCTTATCTTTTATATTTAAGTTGGTTTGTATGGCACGTTCCCCAATTTGTGAAATGGAGCGAACAACGTCTTCTTCAAGATTGTCCTTGTGAATCAGTGGGTGAATGAAAGTACGGCGAATGGCACCAACAGATTCTTAGCTGATCTCAGTTCCCTTTCTCTTTGTGTTTATTATACCCAACTGCAGGTGTGCCCCAGTGTACACAATAAAGGGCTATACACACACTGATTTTTATTTAAGGGCTTTAGAATAACTCTCTAAGGAACTACCAGTGAATTAATTACATAGCAGAAAAAAAAAATCAAGTTCAAAACACCAACTTGTTTTGTTCATATTCATTTCATCGACTACATGGCAAGACTTGCAGAGAAACAAATGAAACCAATAGAGCCTCTGCCATCCAAAGCCCTTGGTCTGTTAGATGAACCATATGAGATTGCCATTTCTGTAGGACAAACATCATGGACTGTCAGCCATTTCATATGGTTCAACCTGGTGGTAGGAGACAGGAAGGAGATGTTTCTAGCCGGGATCAAGAAGGCTTAATAGAAGGATGGCTGCCCAACATGGCACATGGCAGAAGGTCCTTAAGTAGCCCCGCTCTGAGTATCAGGTGCCATGTAACAGGGGAAGCCCAGCACTATCAATGTGTTCACAGGCTTCCTCTGGAGCTGCTTGCTGCCACTGATTTCTTGCTCTACACTTTTCTTGCTTCCAGCTCTCAGGATTGCAGCCTAGCCCTTGGGACAGGATACTCAGCTGTGTGGGCATTGACCTTGGTCTTCTGTCCAGCTGGCTCAGGCTCCTCCTCCTTCTGGGTGTCTTGGGAAAACAAGATTCCTGGTTGGACTGGGCCCCAGAACTCTTTCCTCAAGGTCACCCGTTTGGGTATGTGGAGTACCATTTTAGGAGCAGAGGACACTATTGTGTTTGCCGAGGTGGAGCTGGGGGATTGCGAAATGGCCAGTGTCCAGCTGGGTGGCCGCGCAGGGTCCTGTCCTGGGATAGGCCCTGTGGGGGTCCCTCTCTGATCTCTTACTCAGAACAGAGTCCACTCTTAGGGCCCCTCCTGCCTGGTAAGGTGCCCTGCCCTTTGCATTGGGCCTCCTCCATGCTGACTACACTTCCCATTGTCTGTTGTCACATCTTCTTCCTCCTGAAAGGGACTCCCTCCCTTCTAGCCACCACAGCGAGTCTGCCTTTCCCAGAGCCCTGCAGGAAGAGTGCCAGCCTGCTGCCTTGAGTCTCATCAGCCCAGGCCACCTCCAAACAGGGTACTCCTAGAAGTGGAGATAGGGGAGAGGCAGACTGTCATCCCTTCATTCACCCATTGTCAGGTTACTGAGCTCTTCTCTGGGTTGGGTGCTAGGCTGGTTGCCATGGTGAGGAGCTCGCAGTCTGGTAGGGAAGATTGGTCGGTGAGCAAACGTCCGGTACAGGATGCTGAGTGCTAGGAGACAGAAAAACAGATGAGGGGATGTCCATCAGAGAGAAAAGTGAAGCTTCCAGAAGGGGAATCTGGAGGACAGAGAAGGGAATTCATTTGTTGTTTCTTGAAGCACAGATTCGTTGGGCTGCTACGTTGTGCCAGGCAGTATACCAGGCACGACGGGGGGCGGAGGGGTGGTGGTGCAGTGATAAGCAAAACCAGATTATGTCCTGCCTTTGTGGAGTTTAGTGTCTATTGGGGGAGACACATATCGATGAAATAAGCACAATGATAAATGAATACTTACAAACTGTGTGAAGAATGAGAGAGCATGCAGAAAGCTGGTTAACAGGGCACCTGACTGATCTGGGGGCGGGGTGGAGGAGGAGTGGGGCAAGGAGAGTATCATTTGAATTGCGAGTTGAACAATGGGCCTGAGTTAGCCAGGTGAAATTGGCAACTAGGACATTTCGGACAGGAGAATTATGCTGGTGAGGGTTGAGAGATGGAGGGAGAGCCGTCCATCCAGGGAGCTGAGCCAGAGCACAGCTGCAGAGAGGCAGGACGGCCAGGATAAGGATTTGTTTAGGCTTTATCCTAAGAATGATGGGAATCCAAGGTTGGGTTTTAAGCCAGGGGGCAGGGTGGGTGCAGGGCTGGTGACAGGATCAGGTTTGAATTTTGAAAAGGCCTCTCTGGCAGCAGAATAGAGGATTACAGAGAACAAGTGCGAGGCAGGAAATCAGTAGTTATTTATTTATACATAATGGGATCCTATTGTATGTGTTGTTCTGTAACTTGCCTTTTTTTTTTTTTTAAACTTATGTCACACTGATCTATCTCATTCAACTTAACAATGCAGCCAGCCCAATATTTTGTAGTATAGGTGGATAGGCTATATAATGATTCAGAGTTTATTTCTAAATTATTTCTAAGTTTTCATGTTCACAAAATACTGGCAGGAACATCCTTGAACATGGGTGTGGCAGGTGGAATTCTGAGATGGTCCCAAGATTCCCACTCCTGTTGCACTACCCTGTGTAATCCCCTCCCCTACAGTGTGGGCAAGAACCATGGAAAGGATGGGCTATAACTCCTGTGACTGAGTTAATGGACTTGGAATAATCTGGGCGGGACTGTTTTAACCGAGGATCCCTTCCAAGGGGATCTCTGAAGGGAGAGATTTGAAATGTGAGGGGGCTGAAGGATGGCCACATGGCAAGGTTACATGAACCCCCAGGACCTGGGAATGACCTCTAGTGGTTGAGAATGGGTCACCTCTGACAGCTAGTGAGAAAACAGGACCTCCCTCATACAGGCAAGGAAGTGAGTTCTGCTAATACCCTGAGGGAGCCTGGAAGCAGATCTTTCCTGAGTTGAACTTCCAGATGAAAACACACGGGGCGACATCTTGACTTCAGTCAAGTGAGACCTTAGGCTGAGAACCCAACGAAAACGTACCTGACTCCTGCCCTTCAAACTGTGAGATAACAATTTTGTGTTGATTTAACTTGTTTAGTTTGTGTTAACTTGTTATGCTCAATACAAAATCAATACCATGGGGCGCCTGGGTGGCTCATTCTGTTAAGCGTCTGACTTCAGCTGAGGTTATGATCTCACAGTTTGTGGGTTTGAGCCCTGCATCTGGCTTAGCGCTTAGCATGGAGATGCTGGGGATTCTCTGTCTCCCTCTCTCTCTGCCATTCTCCCCTTCACGCTTGCTCTCTTTCTCAAAAACAAACAAACAAACAAACAAACAAAAAAAAACCAAACAAAAAAAAACTTAAAAAAAAAAGGAAACCAATATCATGACTATTTTAATGTATTTTTCAGTATTTCCATAGGACAGAGATAGAGAAACATATTGCCTGGAATTTGAAGGTGTGCCCATTTAAATTTTTAACAATTATTTTCAAGTTGTTTCCAAAAAGTTCACACCAATTTCACATTCCCCCAGTGGAGAATAAAAGTATCTATTTTCCTATGTTCTCACTGATTATTATGTTTGTTTGTTTTTTTTTATGTTTTGTCAACCTGATGGGTAAAAATGGTACCCATTTCTGTTAGAAGGTGCATCTTTTGGATATCTATCAATCTGTCCATCTATCTATCTATATTTGGCTACTCATATCTCTTGCTTTCTACTCTATTAAGTTTGTGTGTTTCTTCTGTGAAAAACAAAGTATGACAAGGTCCTGGTATGTGCAAAGTGCTTGATAAATGTTAAGTGATCACGAGTGATTTATAGGAATTAAACATATAACTATTCTATTAATCCTGTATTACAACTGTTGCATGTTTTTTTTAATGTTTATGTATTTATTTTGAGAGAGAGACAGAGTATGGGTGGGGGAGGGGCAGAGAAAGGGGGAGAGTGAATCCCAAGCCGACTTTGTGCTGTCAGAGAAGAGCCCAATGTGGGGCTTGATCCCATGATCCATGAGATCATGACCTGAACCAAAATTAAGAGTTGGGCACTCAACTGACTGAGCTGCCCAGGCACTCTTCTATTGCGTATGTTTTATTTCAATCTGATTTTTATGAAAAAATGTTCCAGGTTTTAAATGTTGGCAACCAATTAACCAATTCATAGGTAGAGCCAATAATGTGGGTCAAACAAAACCCCTAATGTGCAGCCTCTGTTCTCTCCCAACCCTCTTTCCATTTTGTTATCCTTACACATTTCTTACTCGCTGATACTTATCCCTGTTAAATGAGTGGGGAGTCTTGGGTATTTTCCTATGACTGGAAAGAGTTTATACATAAGAATTATCTTTCTTTAAAGGACTGGAAAAAGTCACTTATAAACCAATCTGAATTTGATGCTCTTTTTTGAGGGCAGAGGGGAAAAATATATTTTTGGCTATTGTTATCAATTTTTAAAAAAAATTTTTAATGTTTATTCATTTTTGAGAGAGAAAGAGAAAGAGACAGAGCATGAGTAGTGGAGGGGCAGAGAGAGAGGGAGACACAGAATCCGAAGCAGGTTCCAGGCTCCAAGCTATCAGTACAGAGCCTGATGCCGAGCTTGAACTCATGAACCATGAGATCATGACCTGAACCAAAGCTGGATGCTTAACTGACTAAGCCACCCAGGTGCCCCTATTGTAACAATTTCTTATCTGGCCATTACCCTGGCCTGGTTTTCTACCTTTTTTGGAGTCAATTTTGACATTTATAATTTCCTAAAAATTATCCTTTTCATCTAGATTTGCATATGTATTGGTATAAACATTTAAATGAGTTTTTTAAACACATTTTGAACTTTTACTGAACGAATAGTTATGACTCTTGTCATTCTTAACATAACTTTTCATAAAATCCTATTTTATGTATTTGTGAAAAGGTTATTATATATGTGACACAAAATTTAGTACACACAGAGGATATGTAGTAAAAAAAAAATACATGTACAGGAACACCCTTGTGCCCAGCTGTCAAGTTCCCTTCCCAGAAACAACTGTAATTTGTTTCTTGTGCAACCTCTACCACAATTGATTTTAGAATATTTTCATCATCTCCAAAAGAAGCCCTTGCATTCTTTTGCTATCACTCCCCATTTTCCCCCAGCCCCCTCCAGCTCTAGGCAACCACCAATCTCCTTTCTGTTTCCTGATTTGCCCATTCTGCACATTTCATATAAAAGGTATTGTAATTATGTGGTCTTTTGTGGCTGGCCTCTTTTACCTTAGCTTAATGTTTTCAAGGTTCATTCATCCATGTTCTAGCACATTTCAGTACTTCATTTTTTTTTTTTAATTGCCAAATAACATTCCACTGTGTTTACCCATTTGTCAATTGATGGATATTTGGTTCTTTCCACTTTTTGGCTATTATGAATCATGCTGCTGTGAACATTCTTGTACAGCTTTTTGTATGAATATGTTTTCATTTCCCTGGGAGTGGAATGGCTGGGTCATGTAGGAGCTCCATGCCTCACATTTTGAGGATCCACAAAACTGTTTTCCACAGTGGCTGAACCATTGTAAATTCCTAGCCCCTCATGTGCAAGGGGGCCCATTTCTTTACCTCTTCCCCAACACTTGTAATTTCCCATTTAAGAAAAAATTATGGCAGTCCTACTGGGAATGAAGTGGGATGTTATTGTGACTTTGATTTACATTTCCCTAATGAATATGATGTTTAGCATTGACCATTTGTCTATCTTCTTTGGAGAAATGTATGTTCAGATACTGGGCCCATTTTTCCATTGGGCTATTTTTCTTTTCATTGTGGCATTCCATTGTTTTCTTAGGAACTGTTTCTCTCCAATTTCTTACCAGTTAAGTTTCACCGTGACGCTATCCCCAATTAGGTAGAACAGCACTGTCCAATCGAAATACAATGCTATATAATGCATATGTGATTTAAAATTTTCTCTTAGCCACATTAAAAACATCAAGAAGAAACAAATGAAATTTATTTTAATAGTAGGTTTTATTTAACAATATATATTATTTAACCCCAAATATCCAGAATAGTACCATTTCTTATGTGTACTCTATACAAAAATTATTTATTCTTTTTTTATTTGTATGAAGACTTTTAAGGGTATATTTTACATTTACATCACATCTCAATTTAGAATAGTAATAAGCTGGGGCTCCTGGGTGGCTCAGTCAGTTAAACATCCAACTCTTGATTTTGGCTCAGGTCATGATTTTGAGGTTCATGAGTTCGAGCCCCGCATCAGTCTCTGCTCTGACAGTGTGGAGCCTGCTTGGGATTCTCCCTCCCTCTCTCTCTGTGCCTCCCCTACGTGTGCTTTCCCTCTCTCTCTCAATAAGTAAATAAATAAACAAACACACAAACAAACATTAAAAAATAGAATAGTAATAAGCGAAGTGCTCAATAGCTTCAGGTAGCTATTGTCCACCATGTTGGACAGTATGTACTCAGATTGTACCATAAGGTTTACAACAGTAAAAACCATTGTTTTGCTTGCTGCTGTTTCTTGTGTTCCGCAGTTGCATCTCTGCTGGTCGTATTTGGGGATGGGAAGTTGATGGAAATGCAAATCTAGTGGTCTCTTTTTACTCTGAGCAGCATAAAGCCAGTTTAGAGATGGTGCCTGGGACTTGAGGGAGCACATAAGATAATAAAGAACTATTGGAGGCAGGAAGGGAGAAACCTTGCACTGGCATAGGTGAATGATTGCTGTAATGAGGAAGGCAGTGATGGAAGAGGAAAGAAGGGGATATATTCCAAAGACACTGAGGAAATAACACAGAAGGGGCTTACTTGGTCAATAGAACTAGGGAGAGGGAAGAGCTGAGAATGACTGAGGACACTAGTTAGGGTGAACAGGGGCTGTGCCACCTAGGAGAATTTCAGAAGAAGACAGGGTTTGGGGAAGATGGTGACCAGTTGGATCCACTGAATCTGGCATGCCAGTGTGACATCAAATGGAGCAGCAGGCTGGACACGGGGCGGAGGGACAGAACCACCCAGGAGGGTTTGGGACTTCTTCACAGAGACGTGATAGGGGCTGCTAGGGAGGGGATGGCCAGTGCTTTGGGAAAATGCAGGGATGCGAGAAAGAAGAAACAGGACAACAATCTGAAAAGGAGCAGCCAAGGAAGAAGCAGGAAAATCAGGGTAGTCTAGAGTTTGAAGAAGAAAGTGGAGGGGTCTGTGTGAAATGCCACCATAGGAAGTAGATAGCAGCAATAATAACAATACTAATGGCATTGGTCACACATTGTTGCTCCTCTGTTGTACCCGTGAAATCTGGAGAATGAGAAAACTCTTGTTTCATGTGTAAGAATGTGATGATTACTAGTACATTTTAGTAACTTGGAAAGACAGTGTGCATTTTGGGTCTTTAAAAAAATTTTTTTTAATATTTATTTTTGAGAGAGAGAGAGCTTGAGCAGGGGAGGGGAAGAGGGAGAGAGGGACAAAGAATTGGATGCAGGCTCTGGGCTGTCAGCAGAGAGCCTGACGCGGGGCTCGAACTCACAAACCATGAGATCATGACCTGAGCTGAGGTCGGATGCTTAACCGACTGAGCCACCTACGTGCTCCCATTTTGGGTCTTAGAAGATAGAATTAATTCCACAGGCTGAGTCCTTGCTCTCTGGGGGAATCCAGGACTTGAACACCACTTACCAATCCAAAAGCCCGTGAGTGATCATAGTAAGTCTGGATTACGTCAGTCCTGCTGGACGGCCTCCAGGGGCATGTGAGAGCCATGGCAGTCCGGGCTGGCCTGCATCTCGAGCCTCACTTCCCTCCATGCTGCCTGGGGCTCTGAGCCTGGCCACACAGGAGGCCACCTCTCCAAGGCCCTTTGGCGTGTGCTGTTTCTTTCAAGGCTTCTCTCCTCTCTCGCCTGATCAAGAAGCCGGGATGCTTATATCATTTTCTGGCTTAAAACCTTTTAATGATTTCCCGTGACACATACAATAAAATGCAAACTCAGAACCATAATCTAGAAATCCATGTGTCATCTGGTCCTTGCTTATCTCTCCCACCTCAGTTCTTTCACGCCATACCTCACCCACTAAATTCTAGCCACACTGGTCTTGCTCCCTTACTCCAATAGCATACCAGGCCATTTCCTCTGCTTGAAAAGCCCTCCCCCCACATCTTATCGTTATGGTCTCAGCTTAAACATTGCTTCCTCAGGCTTCCCTGGTCACGTGGTCACTCTGTCACAGTCCTCTGCCCATTAGTGGTTCCTCCTCCTGGAATGTGAGTTTCTAGTGAGAGGACTTTGCACGTTGGTCCACTGCTCTAAGCCACTGGTCAGAGCAGTGGGGGCCCATGATAAGTGCTCAATATCAGTTGAATGGAGGGAAACACTACAGTCACCTCCTCCAGGCAGACTTCCCTGACTCCTGCTCTACCCAGCCTGGTTTAGGTTCCACTCTGATGTGCTCACATGGAGTCTTAGCTTCTCTTGGGTTCAGTACCTTCTATGTTGGGTTGTAACTGCCTTCCTGCCTGACCACCTTACCTCTCTTTTAAAAAAAAATTTATTTTTAACGTTTATTTATTTTTGAGACAGAGAGAAACAGAGCATGAACGGGGGAGGTTCAGAGAGAGAGGGAGACACAGAATCTGAAACAGGCTCCAGGCTCTGAGCAGTCAGCACAGAGCCCGACACGGGGCTCGAACTCACGGACCGCGAGATCATGACCTGAGCTGAAGTCGGACGCTTAACCGACGGAGCCACCCAGGTGCCCCTGACCACCTTACCTCTCATCGTGGCATTCCCAGTTTGCGGAAGAGCTCCTTGCCCAGAACAGACCTGCAACCAGTGTTTGTTGGATGTTGAGTGAAGGAGGCAGGGGGGAGTGAGAGTGACTCTGAGAGGAGTCCCTTCTCCCTGTGACTCTGGGGAAAACATGCAGTTCTCGCTGAAGCAGGAGGCAGCCATACTTCCAAAGTGAAGGCCCCGCCTGCCCCCTGCCCCCCTGGGGAATGTCATTTCCAAGTGTATCCATTCCAGACAAATACCAGTGAATCTTCCTGGGAGAACCAGGTAGCTGGAGTGTCCCTGGTGGTATAGGCCAGGAGATACGGATTGCCCTGGAGGCTTGTCCTGTAGGGGAGAGGCTAATAACATCCAGACACTGGCCTACTTGATGTTTATCCATCTGCTTTTTGGTGAAACTGTGTGGTGCAAAATGTAACAATACGGTTGCTTAACCATCACTGACTGCAACCTACTGGAAACAAAAGCAGTTTTCACTCAACCTGATTTTGGTGAAGTAATCATGAAAACTTGAAAAAACTTCGATTCAGGGGCACCTGGGTGGCTCAGTCGGTTGAGTGTTCGACTTTGGCTCAGGTCATGATCTTATAGTTTGTGGTTTCGAGCTCGCTGCTGCTGTCAGCCTGTCAGTGCAGAGTCCTCTTCAGATCCTCTGTTCCCTGCCCCGGCCCCCCCTCCCCATCCTCCCCCACTTGTGCTCTCCCCCGCCCCAAATACATAAAAATAAAAAATAAAAAAAATTCAATTTAAGTGTTAAACATTGTTTAAGAATAAATATCACTAAGATTTAGTTTTCTAGATTGCTGTTCTTAAAAATAATAATAATAATAATAATTTAAAAAGCACCCTGGGTGGCTCAGTAGGTTAAGCGTCGACTCTTGATTTTGGCTCAGGTTGTGAGCTCATGGTTTGTGATTTTGAGTCCCACGTCTGGCTCTGTGCTGACAGCGAGGAGCCTGCTTGGGTTCTTTCTCCCTCTCCCTCTGCCCCGCCCCCTCTTGCTCTCTCGCTGTCTCTGTCTCTCAAAATAAATAAAAATAAACTTAAAAAAATTAAAAAATTTAAAAAAGTACCCTTAGTTGCTAACCCCATTGTGTTTTTATAAGTGTGTTGAGATCGAGATGGTAAAATTCATTAAATAACGTGGGGTGGGAGATAGTTGGTTTTTATCCCTAAGGGGGAATCATTAAGCAGGGCCTATGGAAACAGGAAATTAAGAAAAGTAAGTCTGATTAAATAAATGTCCTTTTGCTTCCCTCATTGCCCAGTCCTCACAGGCCCCTTTCTGAACTTCTCTCTCCCTTGTCCTGCCTCACCCCTCCTCCACCAGTGCTTACCTCCAAGGCCTCACAAAAAATTGGATTCCAAGTACACTTCCTTGTTCAAAATTAGTGCCACAGGCATTGCCTTGGGAAGCTGGGATTCAGGTTGCGGATCTCACTGTGACAAAAGCAAGGGGAAAAAAAACAAATCTGTGGTGCACTGGGGACTTGAGAGACAACAATAATGAAATAAGATAGGGCTATTATTGATCTAGTATTGTGTACGCGCGAACAACTGCCCGGAGACAAACACCCTCGAGCTGAGAAGGCCCTCCGCCATGGCACTTGGTGGAAGTGCCCGGAAGGGACAGGGTGTCCCAGAACTTGAGGAGACCAGCTTCGGATCCCCTGAAGACCCGTCCTCGGTTGACCCCTCAGTGCGTTTCCGAAAGTGTAGGCAGCAGAAGTACCTTTATTAAGATTATTATTTTTACATTGCAAAGCACTTCCAACATCCTTCCCTCCCCTCCTTTGTGTTTACTTCCTTGTTTTTGAGAAACTGGTATTAGTGGTTTTTGGACAGATGGGTTGAGACAAAGCTTCTCAGAGGACTTAATTCCCACCCTTGGCAGAGGCTGCTTTTTCCTGGACAGGTGTCTTCAACTTTATCTTTGCTTCTGACTGTTGTCCTAGGTCTTGGCCGAGATGGATGTCCTCCCTGCCTTTTGCCAGTAAATTAGCCAGGCTCCTCAGATGGGTCATCTGGTTGACCTCTAGGGATACCTGTGGAAGATTCTTCCAGAGCACAGCCTGCATCATGCCACTCAAGATCCTAATTTAATCTACATTTCATAATTGCTCTTGTGTCAAAAAGGAGATCCAGTGTTTCCAAATGTTTTCATGCAGCTTCTGATACAGCTAAGGTCTCCATTTCTTTTCTTCCTGAGATACAAGCTGTGCCATTTTAAAAAAAAATTTTTTTTTAACGTTTATTTATCTTTGAGACAGAGAGAGACAGAGCATGAACAGGGGAGGGGCAGAGAGAGAGGGAGACACAGAATCTGAAACGGGCTCCAGGCTCTGAGCTGTCAGCACAGAGCCCGACACGGGGCTCGAACTCACGGATTGTGAGATCATGACCTGAGCTGACGTCGGACACTTAACTGACTGAGCCACCCAGGCGCCCCCCTTTTTAAAAAAAAATTTTTTTTTTAACGTTTATTTATTTTTGAGACAGAGAGAGACAGAGCATGAACAGGGGAGGGGCAGAGAGAGAGGGAGAAACAGAATCTGAAAGCTGTGCCATTTTTGTAAGGCTCTCCATGAAGGTGGCCTGGGACTTCCTATTTCTGTTTCTTGTATGTAGCTTTCCCCCATCTTTCCTCTTCCTGTGGCTCAGCTGTTACCAGGATATCTTGGACAGATTTCACCACTCTGAGCATTGCTAGCTACTTCTCCCAGTAGCCTTCAATTTGCCTTTCCCGAGTGGGTCACCAGTGGAATGCTTGGGTTGGCTTCAGAGCCTCTCCTGTTCTGACCACAACCGTGCTGAGAGTCTGTAAGTTAGGCAGGTAAGATGGGGCCGGCTGTTTCCCTGAACCTGAAATCCTCTGTGGGTTCCCTAAAAAGTGCTGTAGGGGTGATGAAGACAGTGGGTTTCCGTTAGGGAGCACGGATCTTGGTCAGGGATAGAAGAAGTGAACCCAAGGAAAGGGTTGAAGGAAGAAGGCTATTTAAGGAGGTACAAGTGACTTATGTTCTCGTTTAGACACCCCTTTCCTTCATGGACTCACTATAGTAAATAAAATCAGAGAGAGAAGAGGGAAAAGGAACAGGAAGGAAAAATTTACTGTGATTTTCCCCATCCAGTGTGTTCATCTCATGCATCCCTCCAAACCCGCCTCCGGGCCCCACCTCCCCATTTCTGTAACTGTATCACCTTCCCCATGCTGTGTGTCAGCTGGGACCCTGACGCCTTCGCTGCCCCAGAGCCCACCGGAGCAGCTCCCGGAGATTGTCTCTCACCACCTGTCTTCTTTCCTCATTTCCCTGCTTTACCACTCGATTGGCCCCCTTCCCCAGCTTCCAGGGGCTGGCTTGCTGGTCTGCCCCATCCTGGACTCTTTAAATCTGTCGGAACATCCCATATACCGTACCCCTGGTCACATGTTTGGGCTCCATCTCTCCGTTTGGTTCTGAACCCTTGGCACCTTCCTCCAGCTTTGTCTACATGCCTCCCTAGACGTGGTGCTTGCTCCTGTTCACTACCTTTATTTCAGGTTCTGGTCACCAGCATGGTGTCTGGTCTGACCAGAGCCCTTTTTTCCTGGCACAGCATTTTGTAGAGATAGGCAGTTCCTTTGCTTTTATGTCACTTCTCCAAGTGAGAGGAGCCAGATCGAAAGAACAGGTGCGGAATGGGGCACTGCAGGGGCCAACCCCCCTCTCACATTTCTGCTAAAATCCTACAGGGAGACTACCGGAGACTGAGGATCCGAGCCCTATTTGTTACACAAAACATGCTGGATGGTAAGCAGTGAATAGGACATGTGTACACGTTTAGAAAAAACGCTATATACCAAACTGATAAAAGGACTTATTCTATGCTTTTTTTCTATAGTATTTTATAACAACAATGTACTAATAGAATGTGTTTTGTATCCATCATTTTTTTTTTTTTTAATGGAAAAACACAACCCAGCCTACAAGTGCTGAATGGAGCAACCTTTATTAGCATCTTGGACAGCCCTAAGCTGGTTCTTGGTGACTATCAACACCATCATGGGGTTTACACTGAGGACCATACACTGGGCTGTCAGTGAGGGGTTAGCTGAAAACTGTCTGGTGTGCTTCCTTAGGCTGCGTGAGGCTGAGGATAAGAAGACCTCTGGGAAAGATTTTAATATATCACGTGAGCTTGGCCTCCTGGGGAACGTGAGGGGATAAAACAGATGTTGACTCCATTAACTTGTCGGTGAAGCAAACCAAACATCACCACAATGGGAATTGGATTAATGTTAGTGTTTTATTTTTATTGTTTAGGTTAATTTGGTGCGAACTTACTTTGTTCATGTGGACTTTACATATCAGATACTGGATACACATCGCAATAGCAGGACCCTGTAAATACTGTCTTCTGGATTTTCACCACAGCATGATGGATTCCCAGTTTCATAAACTGTATAACTCGTGTGTATAAACTTCCCTAATTACTAATACCTGGCTCTGTTTTAATTCTGCTTCCATATCTTCTTGACTTCTCTGCAGATATAACAGTAAGTTTCATGTCTCATTGCTCAATTAGTTGCTGTTGTTAGCTTAATAAGTGAAAGGCTTTCTGGTGTCATTGACCTGATTTTTAGGATTGCAAAAGGCTGTATACATCATTTGTATTTATTGCCAAATAAACCTTTGTAAGTGTATGCTTTCCTTGGGCCCATAATTCTCTTTTCAAACCTCATTGTTCTTCCCCAGACATAGTGGAACCACATCACAATGTTGGAAGTGGAGATAAAAATAACACTCTCCTTAAGAATCAATCTTGTTGTCATGGGGCCAATATGGTTACTATGTTTATAGAAAACACTTTTGAACCTGTGGAATGTTCAGGTGCTTGTGCTAGTGAGCTGTGTTACAATGGCATTCTCTGTGTCTTCAAATGCTACCTTTACTGACAGAGCTACCTCAACTCCATCAGGAAACCCATCAGACAGCCGGAGAGATTGAACCCTGTTGATGCAAAATGACTTCCTCAGTTGGTGATACATGTGGGCATTTTCCATTCTTGCTAAAAGGAAAAAAAAAAAAAAGACTCTTTCCTTATATGGTTGAGAAAACCTAGCAAAATGTTTCATTAACATCCAGAACTGAGTCATGTCCTCAAGTCATTTATAGAAGACCTATACTTTGGCATGAAGCACAATACACAGTGACAAGCTAGCCAGAGAGAAAAATCATATGTTGCCTGAGTTGGTCTTTACAACTTTTCTAACTTCAGTTTTCTGGATCTTCGGACTCTCAACACTGGTATTGACTATCCCTGGGTGCCCAGAGCTCCTCAAGAGATGATTTTCTCCTTGTAGAGCATCTATGCTTAAAATTCCTCATGATACTGCCCCTTGCCCTCCCCACTGCCATCTCCTGTACAGCGTCTATTCCTTAAGAATCCCACTCTGAGCTTATTGTCCTGTGGAAAACCAGTCTTTCAAGATAAGGGTTGTAGGTCAATAATGACTTTCCCTCAGAGCTATTTTAATTTTACTAGGAGATTCCTGGTAAAAGTACCAGTGCCTTCATCTGAGTAAATAAATCTCTGGTGTTGGGAATTTGAGGTATGTGGAATGACAAGTTGGGTAGATATTTTTGCCTGGGAGAGAGAGGGGTACCACTCCTCCCCGAACCGAGGAACCGAAGAGGTTTTAGAAACCATCTAGTTAAGTCACTGTGTGTCCATTTCCTCCTCTATGAAAATAAACATCAATGATGACTTTATAATGTTTCCTGCTCTACTATTTTCTGATTCTATGAAATAAGTGATTTCCTGGCACCAGCGAGATAGAGGTCACCTACTTAATTTTCCTGGACATATACGGCTCACCAATTCTTAAAACTTGCATTGAATTATTTGTACACCCATGTTCACAGCAATATAGTTCATAGTAGCCAAGAAGTATCCACCGACAGATAAATGCATAAACGAAATGTGGTCCATACACAACAGAATAGGATTCAGCCTTAGAAAGGAAGGAAATTCTAACACCTGCTACAACAATGGATGACCCTTGAGGACGTTACGCTGAGTGAAATAAGCCAGTCACAAAGGACAAATACTGGTTCCATTTAAATGAGGTCCCTAGAGTAGTCAAATCTGGAGAAACAGATAGTAGAATGGTGGTTTCCAGGGGCTGGGGTGGGAGCAACGGGGAGTTATCTAATGGGTACAGGGTTTCAGTTTGGAAAGATGAAAAATGCTGGAAGTTGATGGTGATGGTTGCACAATAATAGGTACTTAATGCCACTGAGCTGTACACTTAAAAATGATTAAAATGATAAATTTAATGTTATGTGTATTGTGCCACAATAAAAATTTGCATTGAACTCTGAATACCCAATGCTTGGTAACTGATCAATACTTGAACACAAGCGCATGGTACCTAATTTGTTGTCATTTTATTTTAACCCTATTGGTTTGTAGCTGCTAACGGTAGTTGAATCATGATACCACAGCTCTTCAGTTCATTTGTAAACAACAGCTTCCCTAGCCATGGTTGATTTAAGAAAGACATGGGTATAAACAGTCATGACTCTAACACATCTTTGTTCTGCAGATCATTGAACAGTAAGGTGTAGCACATTTTGCCAAGTATTATCACTCATCTAAATGTAACAAATGTGACAAAATACAGGATATTCACAGGTAATGTGACACTATCCTCAATTTCTATTTCTTGTGATTATGAAAAAAATTAAAAAAAAATTTAAATGTGTTTTATTTATTTTTGAGACAGAGAGAGAGAGAGAGAGACAGAGTGTAAGCAGGGAAGGGACAGAGAGAGAGAGAGAGAGAGAGAGAGAGGGAGAATCGGAAGCAGGCTCCAAGCTCTGAGCTGTCAGCACAGAGCCTGACATGGGGCTTGAACCCATGAAGCATGAGATCATGACCTGAGCCGAAGTTGGACACTTAACCGACTGAGCCACCTAGGAGCCTTGAAAAAAATTTTTTTATATCTTACAAGTTATATCTTGTAACTGCAAAGCACTAGCTTAGATTTGGAATTTCTTTTCAACTCCTTACCCTCCTCCTCCTCCTTCTCTTCCTGCTTCTTCTTTTCTCTCTGGTTAAAACTTTGTATGAAACATAAAGCAACTTATTAAAGGAAATAATTTGGCTTATTTCTACCTCAATAAGAGCTCTCCATGCATCTGAGTTTTGAGTCTTGAGATCTCTTCTTCTCCAACCTTGGAGCATTCATCAATTTATACTGAGGCTGAATGTTGAACATGGTGTTAAGTCATAGAAAGCTAAAGCTGAAAGGGACACCATCTAATCAAAACCAGCATTTGAATTTAATTTTCCCTTAATCCTCCCACCCCCAAGTATCAGAGTAAAACACATACTTATTATGGGTTTTGTTTCTTTAAAAATTTTAATTTTGGTAAAATATACATAAATGTCCTCCAGGTTCATCCATGTTGTAGCATGTGTTAGAATGTCCTTCCTTTTTAAGGCTGAATCATAGTCCATTGTGTGTATGTACCACATTTTATTTCTCTACTCACCTGTCTGGATAGTTGAGTTGTTTCTCATTGTAGATAATTTTGGAAACTACAGACCTATATAAAGAAAAGAAAAAAAAATAAAATTCTGTCATAATTCCGTTGCCAACAAGCAATCATTGTTAACATTTTGGCACATTTCCTCATAGTGGTGAGCACTGACATTTTTGTTTAACTCTTCCCATTTGTAAGGGATGATATCTTCATGCCTGTATGTTTGAATTTCTGATGATGTTTCTTAGAAATGGAGTCACTGGGTCAGTGGGCTTAAACATTTTTAAAGAGCTTGAAGGATAATGCCAAAATGCTTTCCAGAAGTAACTGTAATTTTAGCATGAGGAAACTGAGGAGCAGAAAGCCTTCCTTTGTGTTTTTGTGGCTCTTTTTACAGCTGGTAAAAAACAAATTTACACATTCAACTAGGTCATTTCACATGTGACTGCTATTGGTACCACACAAATAAAATATTGGATACCTGATTTGATTTCTTTCCCCCGTGATCTATGAGAGATTTGGTACCACGAACATTTCTCTTCATTCAGGGATACAATTACTGCTTCTACGTGCGGGTCTGGTTGGGATCTGGGATCTGGGGCTAGAAAGGATTCAGGGGTTTGTACTGATTTACATGAGGTGATGACAGCCAGAGGGAGGATGTGAGATCTGGGACACCACGTGGGCTGGGTCTAACCTCGCTGTTTCCCTGAGAGTGTAACTGAGATGGAATGTCTCCCACTTGAATGATGGCTATGAGGTCTAGTGCTGCGTGGGGAAAAGGCTGGGCGCTCGGTCCCACCCTCCAGAGCTCTCCATGTGATGTTACAATCAAGCCCTGCCTGGTCCTGATGAATCTTTGTCAACAATGGGCAATACTAGTCTGCCCAGACTAGCCAGTTTCTTTCCAGAGGCAATGTGGTTTTGTCGATGGAGGACCTCATGGGACATTGGAAGTCTAGCCCGCCGTTCACTGACTCGGGGAACTTGCTGGCTTCTCTGAGCTTTGGTTTCCCTATCGGTTTCCTCAGTGAGAATCCATTCAAATGGCTGCACTAAAGGGATTTGGAAACCAGAAAAGGTCTGAATAAATATCCAGTGTTATTGTTAGTCCAGAGGTAATCACGTAAGGCTGCAAAGATGGTGGCGTTTGTCAACTTTGAAAGCAACCGGCTCCCTCAGATTTTATTATCATCGTGACAGTATACTTTAAAAAATATAGCATTTTTAAAAATGTTTATTTTATTTTTGAGAGCGAGCACGAGAGAGATACACAGCATGAGCGGGGGAGGGGCAGAGAGAGAGAAAGACACACACGAAGAAATGGAGACACAGAATCTGAAACAAGCTCCAGGCTCTGAGCAGTCAGCTCAGAGGTGGACGTGGGGCTCGAACTCACAAACTGTGAGATCATGACCTGAACCAAAGTCAGTGCTTAACTGACTGAGCCACCCAGGCACCCTGTAAAAATATGGCATTTTTTAAAAAGTGTATTTATTTATTTTGAGAGAGAGAGAGAGAGTGAGTGAGAGAGCAAGTGCGTGTGAGTGGGGAAGGGGCAGAGAAGGAGGGAGACAGAGGATCTGAAGTGGGCTCAGCACTGACAGCAGAGAGCCTGACTCAGGCTGTGAGACCATGACCTGAGCTGAAGTCGAACGCTTAACCAACTGAGCCACCCAGGCGCCCCCAAATATAGCATTTCTCACTCATACTATTGCTTGATGCATTTTGTCTAGTATCATTTTTCATGCACATGGTTCTGGTACATATGCGATGTCATTTAATCCCAACAGCATCACCGTGAAGCAGGCGCTGCCACCTGTAATACAGAGGAACACCCTGTCCCATGAGGTTTTAGTGATTTGTTCTGGGTCACACAGAAGAGGAGAGGGGGTCTGAAATGCTGGACTCTGGCATTCAAGGCCAGTGTATCTGTACCAACCCGTCTCCCCAACCCCAGAACTGGAAGGTCCTTGGGTGGGAAGATTCCTTGGGTATTTCCTGCTTCACCTTGTGTGAACTTGGGCAAGTTACTGCACATTGAGGACCAGGCAGTCTGGAGCGCAAGGGACACAAAGGTTCTTTCCAGATCTCGATTCTGAGGTTCTCTGACGTAACCTCTTCAGCAGTGTTTACCCTCTAGCTCTTGCTCTTGCCATTACTTTACGTGGCCCTGCACCACCCCCTTACCGGAAGTAATGTGCGGGCAAGAACTGAGTCTGGGATGCCTCCTGCTGCAGCCCCCACCCCTCCCAGTGAAAGCTATTCCCTCCTGTAGGGCCCCACATAATATGCTTCTTGTCTGTCCTTAATTTTGAAGGCAAGATGCTTATTATTTATTAGTCATCCCAAGACAGTCTATTTAGGGCTGTTAATTGCCTATTTGGCAAACACACTTTAGTGATATGTACATATTGTGGTGTTTGACCCTGTAAACAAGACATTATTACTATCCTCCCCAGCTCACACTGGCATATAAAAAAGTGACATTAATACTTTACCTGTTCCCCTCACTGTGGTTAAGCTACCCGGCAATCTGTGTTAGCCGTTTTCAGACTGTTCTCATGAGGAGGAAGAAAAAGGGCTTCTTGCCCTTGGTTGAGTAGAAAATGGCAGGCTGTTGGGAAAAAGGTAAATGGTTAAGGTTTTAGCGCTTCTTCCGTTTTCAGATGTGTGGAACCCCTGTGGGGATCCTTGCCGGGCATAGGCGTGGGAGTAACCAAACTTCGGTGCATTGCCAGCCTGTAATGCTGCCTAACCTTGGTCTCAGCAGGAGACTTCCAGACAGCCTTGTGTGGACTGTGGCCGTGGAAAACCAGCTGCTGACACGATCAACAGTGCTGTGCTCTGTGGGGATGGGTGATGTGAGTCCAGGAAATTATAGGCTGCCTTGTTACCAGCCCTTCTAGAAAGATTATGGGGTGACTTACTGATCTTTAGGTGGGTCAGGGGTTTTGAGGGAAGGTTACATCTAAAGCATGTAGTTAGAGTTAAAAAGACAGACTGGAATCTCAGAGAGAGAGAGAGAGAGAGAGAGAGCGCGCGCGCGAGCATGGAGAAAACTCCAGACAAAAAGAGACCTGGGCTCCCGTCCTAGTTCTGCCACAGCCAGTTGGTGGGGTGGGGTGGGGGGGCTCTGGGGGCGTCTGTCCAGCTGCTGTGTATGCAGCCCCCTCCGATGCACAGAGCAGGGAACCCCAGCTCAGCAAAAAGCGGCTTATTCAGATTTCTCCCACTGACTGGAGTCAGGACCACGTGTTCTGCTGTCCAGGCCAGGACACCTTCTGTTACTCAAAATCACTGGATTTCAGTGGTCCTCTTTTAAATTTTCTTGACTTCCCTGGTGCTTCAGATTTTTTACTTTTTCTATTTTTTAATTTTTTTAATGTTTATTTTTTTAAGAGGGAAAGAGACAGAATGTGAGCAGGGGAGATGCAGAGAGAGGGAGACAGAGAATCGGAAGCAGGTTCCAGGCTCTGAGCTGTCAGCACAGAGCCCGATGTGGGGCCGGAACTCATGGATTGCAAGATCGTGACCTGAGCCAAAGACAGTCTTAACTGACTGAGCCAGCCAGGCGCCCCTAGATTTTCTACTTTTGATGCATTTCGTATTTAACGAAAGGGATAACTAAGGGAGTTTGGGAGGTTTTAGTGTGAATATTCACATAGGCCAAATTGTGTCCCCAGAAATTTGTAAGCTGAAATCTTAACTCCCAGCACCTCAGAATGTGACCTTATTTGGAAACAGGGTCATGGCAGATGTGATTAGTCCAGATGTGGTAGGGTTGGAGCAGAGGGGCCCCTAATTCAGCATTACAGATGTCCTTAGAGAAGAGAAAACAAGCACAGACACAGGCACACAGACACATAGACACATGGACACACAGATAGGGAGGACATCATGTGACAATGAAGGCAGAGGTCAGGGTGATATTTCTACACATGGAAGATTGACAGCAAAATACCAGAAGCTTGGAGGGAGGCCGGTGACAGATTCTCCCTTCCAGTCCTCAGAAGGAAATAACCCTGCTGATGCTTCAGTTTTGGACCTCTGGCCTCCAGAACTGTAAGGAAATAAATTTCTGTTGTTGAACCCCCGAGTCTATGGCATTTTGTTACGGCAGCTGTTGCTGACTGATACACATCATCCCCTTAAGGCTCTTCTCAGGTGAGCCCCTCACTGGCGTCTGCCATCGACCTTTGCCACTTTTGCTCTCACACAAAATACTTAACCTTTTCTCAAGTATTTTTTTAGTTTGAAAAGAACATGGTAACAGGGGAAAAAGTTAAGGAAAAAAGTAAGCACCCCATTTAATCATAAGACTTTTAGGTAGGGTTTTTTTAAAAAAATATTTATTTATTTATTTTGAGAAAGAAAGATAGGAAAGAGGCAGAGAGAGAGGGAGAGAGAGAATCCCAAGCAGGCTCTGTGCTGTCAGTGCAGAGTCTGATTCAGGGCTTGGTCTCATGAACTGTGAGATCATGACCTGAGGTGAAATCAAGAGTCGGATGCTTAACTGACTGAGCCACTCACGCACCTCAAAAAAAGAAAAAAATCTAAAAAAAATGTTTATTTTTGAGAGAGAGAGACAGAGCAGGGGAGAGGCAGAGAGCAGGGGACACAAGATCTGAAGCAGGTTTCATGCTGACAGTGGAGACTGATGTGGGTCTTGAACTCATGAACTGTGAGATCGTGACCTGAGCCGAAGTCAAATGCTTAACTGACTGAGCCATCCAGGTGCCCCTTGAAAAGACACTTTCTAAAGCAATTTATATGACAGTTTTTCTCAGGGACTTTTTTTGACATTCTTTTTAGGATACTAACCTAGGGTCATTTATCCCTCAGTCCAGTCCCAGAGTTTATATTGTTTGTGAGATTTGTGCCAAACTCTACCTAACAGAGAATGCACTCTCTTTCTTTGGCCTAAATATTGCCCCCACTTCCTAACCATGTCAGAAGGGTTACCTGAGCACTGGAGTCCTTTGTTCTGTGGAGCAGTTGCTAAAAAGTCCCACCTCTCCTTGTGGGTCCCTTTGAAGTCTGCTCTCCTGCTTATGTCTTTGGCCAGAGCTGACCACTCAGAAACTGTGTCACAGAGAGTGAAGCTGCCACCCTCTGCAGCCAAGTCCTCACAAGCATGTGACCATCACACACGTAAGGGTTACCCTTAGCTTTGTAGAGCCTGAAACTTAAGTTTATCTACTCCCCCAGAACTGTTCTGGTTGCTTCTGAGAATGAAACCCTCTGAAGAACAGTATGTAAGCCTGCATGGTGCCCACGCCCCTATTGTCACTGCTGCTAGTGACAGTGGAGCCAGAACAAAGGCAGCTGATACCCTGGAGAAAGCCTCATGACCCCTCCTGCCCCACAGAGTCACTGAGTCCTCATCCTCTGCACAGACCACCCTGTGTCTGTTACCAGTGTTCTCCAGACGAGCTCACATACATTTGATCAGGTTAAGCTTTCCTTTAGATTAATTATATAGTTGAGCTCTATGCTGTTTTTCTGTGTCAAAATCAGCCCAGTATTGACAAATTCACATAGTTCAGTGTAATAGGTTTTTCAACTTAAAAAAAAAATTTTTTTTTAATGTTTATTAATTTTGAGAGACAGAGAGAGAGAAGGAGCAGGGAAGGAGCAGAGAGAGAGAGTGGGACAGAGGATCCGAAGCTGGCTCTGTGCTGATAGCAGAGATCCCAATGTGGAGCTTGAACTCATGAAACAAATCGTGAGATCGTGACCTGAGCCGAAGTCGAATGTTCAACCAACTGAGCCACCCAGGCACCCCAGTTTTTCAACTTTTAAATATGACTATAAACAAACAAGGAGTTACAAAAATAGAGGTCTGGTGTATCCATCACTCAGCTTCCCCCAGTGGTGGCATGTAACATAATATGGTTCTTATCAAAACCAGGAAACAGGTGTAGGCACCATACAATCGACTAGTTTATAGGCCATACTTGAATTTTACCAACCTAGTAGCTTTTGGGGACTATTCCCAGTTATTTCCATGGTAACACATTTAACACTCTCTTATGATCTGTTTATTTTATAGATGATAGGGCTTCCATTTTGTTTTTAAGCTTTTGCAAATATCACATTCTCAAGCAAAAAATTCAAACAAGATTAATTGTGTACAGTTGTGTAGGGTGTGAAAGCTTCCTTTGTCACATAGAAGCGCTTATTCTTAGAAATTTGATGTGAATCTCTACCTTTTTTTCCACATACATATGCACATTCACATGTGGTGTATGTGTGTATATGGATGTGTATTTATATATATATATATATTCCAAATTTATGTACAACCATAATATGTAATTTGTTTTAAAATCACATTTTATAAGGGCACCTGGGTGTCTCAGCTGGTTAAGCATCTGATTTCAGCTCAGGTCATGACTTCACTGTTTTTGGGATCGAGCCCCGCGTTGGGCTCTGTGCTGACAGCTAGAACCTGGAGCCTACTTTGTTTGGATTCTGTGTCTCCCTCTTTCTCTCTGCACTTCCCCAGCTTGTATACTCTCTCTCTCTTTCAAAAATAAACTTGAAAAAAATCACATTTTATAAACCATTTTTTCTCATTAATATGTTATAGACATCATTCTGTGGCCATGACATATTTTCATTATCATTTCACTGGGTGAAAGACCGTTTCTCTGCCCTGTTTGGTGATTCACCCCACCCTCAGCTATCTCCTTCAATCCAGGCTCCCTGCTGTAGATGACACTGTCTTCCCTCAACACCCTGCCTCTTTGGCATCCCGTTTTTCCAAAGCAATTCCCTCGTTTTTCACCAAGGGCTGAATTTCCAATGGGACTCCAGGACCCTCCTCAGCCGGCTGGCTCCTCTGTACTCACCCGGCTTACCCTTCCCATCACAGCGAGCTCTGCGGACAGATCAATCTTTGGCCCTTCTCCACCTGCCACACTTACCATTTGTCATTTCTCATTTGCCAGACCCGTGTTCCTCCCAGTATTGTTAACTTAGGGCACATTTATGTAATCCTCATGAACTTCTGTTTCCTCATCTATAAAGGGAGAAGGCTGAATTGCCTCCAAGCCTTTGTGGCCTAGGGCAAGGAAGGGCCCCTTTCCCTGTAAAGGGCTGGGTAGTAAATATTTTAGACTTTGGGGGCCATCTGGTTTTGTCACAGCCAGTTAACTCTGCTGTTGCAGCACAACTGTGGCCATAGAAAACATGTAAACAATAGGTTCGGTTATTTTTCAGTAATGCTTTATTATGGACACTGAAATTTGAATTTCACACTGTTTTTACATGTCACAAAATTTTTTATTGTTATTTTTTAGCCATTTAAAAATATAAAAACCAGGGGGCGCTTGGGTGGCTCAGTGGGTTAAGCGTCCTACTTTGGCTCAGGTTATGATCTCACAGTTTGTGAGTTTGAGCCCCCATCTTGCTCTGCTCTGACAGCAGGGAGCCTGCTTGGGATTCTCTCCCTCTCTCTCTCTCTGCCTCTCCCCTGCTCACAGTCATTCTCTTTCTTTCAAAATAAATAAATAAACTTAAAACATATAAATAAACTTAAAAAAAACATATATAAAAATACCATTCTTGACCCACAGGTAGTACAAAAATAAAGACGGCAGGCTGGATTTGGCCCACAGGCTGGTCTAGTGGAAAGAGACTGAACTTTGGGGTCAGGCAGATAAGAACTGGAGCTTGTGAACTGGACAGGTTATACAACCCTCTTAAACTTCAGACTGTGCAGAGTTGTTGTGAGAATTAGAGATAACTTATGTAAAGTTTCCGACATGCAGAGGGCACTCAATATGTGTTAGTCCATTTGTCTTTCCCTTAAGGATCTTTCCAAGACAGGAATTCACTGACCCAGAGCACAAAGTCCATTTCCGTCACGAAGGCTTTCAGGCTGGCTTCAGCATGTTCTCTGCCTTAATTGCACATGTACACGTGTGTGCATAGAGCCTTTGTGTTTACATATGGGTTCCCTGCCTCTCCATGACAACGGGGTGAAAATTACCTCTCACCATGTCTACCTACGAGAGGTCTTGAATTTTAGATTGTACACGAAATGCCTCCATTAGCAATTCCTTAATCTCTCAGAATTTTATAGTACTTTATGGTATATGTGTGTTTTAAATCAGGAAATCTTAATAAAATAAAAAAGATCAATGTATTTTATATGTTCTATAAAAGAGACATTTAAGTCACTCAAAAAATCCTACGATTTCCAAGTCCCCTGCCACAAAAGTCTGGGGGGTTATTACCCCCAGATGCCAGATGAGGCATCTTTCCAGACTTCAGGACTCACTTCCCTGTCTAGGCAGGTCCCATGCTTGGGCATTTCAACCTGTTGGAGAATTCAAAGGGATTTATGGGGATTATTTCATTGGACACCCAGGACAAGTTTTATTGTTTATAAGAGGACACAGGCTCAGAGAGGTTGAGGTGATGGCCAAGGTCACACAGTGTGGGAGGACTAGGACGCAGGCCCCTGGACTCTGGCTCTGGTGGTCTGATGCATAGCTGACTTCCAATGCTGCTTCCAAATCTTGTATTTGGTCCACTCTGCTCCTTCACCAGGGAGTTGTTGAAGCTGCAGTCTACAGCTTTTTGATGTACTGTGAGAGATCCTAACAACTTTAAGCAATGCAGTTGGTCAATTGGCATTCAATAAATACCTGCCCGCTGGTTCAGACATTCAGGAGCTGGCATTAATTGTTGCCTTTCATTCAGCCCACTATATTACGGAGGCTACACAGAGATGGTTGTGTCTGTCAGGAGTTATTCGGTTTGGGAGTACTTTTTTTATTTTAAGCTTTTATTTAAATTCCAGTTAGTTGACACACAGTGTAATATTAGTTTCAGGTGTGCAGTATTTTTTTTTTAAGTTTATTTATTTAATTTTGAGAGAGAAAAGCTACTAGTGGGAGAGGGGCAGAGAGAGGGAGGGAAAGAGAGAGAATCCCAAGCAGGCTCCATACGGTCAGTGTGGATCCCGATTGCAGTGCTTGAACCCACAAACTGTGAGATCATGACCTGAGCTGAAGTTGGACGCGTAACCAACTGAGCCACCCATGTGCCCCGTGTTAACATTTCCAAAGACCATTGCTTGTCACAAGTGCACACCTATATCCAATTTGGGATTGGTTTTAAGAGCAGGAGCCTCTGGTATTATTATTATTTTTTAAATTATTATTTTTTTAGTGTTTATTTATTTCTGAGACAGAGAGAGACAGAGCATGAGTTGGGGAGGGGCAGAGAGAGAGGAAGACACAGAATCAGAAGTAGGCTCCAGGCTCCGAGCTGTCAGCACAGAACCCAACGCGGGGCTTGAACTCACAAACTGTGAGATCATGATCTGAGCTGAAGTCGGCCGCTCAACCGACAGAGCTACCCAGGCTCCCCCAGGCATTATTAACCCATTCTTAGCCCATTATTATCTCAGGCCTAGATCTCAGTGCCGGCTCCAGTCAGACGTCTGGTTATCTAAACTCTACAGGTCTTGCCTCCTCGTCTGTAAAGTGGAGAAATGAGTTTCTACCTTATAATGATGATGTCAGAATGAGAGTTGCCTGGCTTATAAACAGTGTTGAAAAATAGTGACCGTAAGCAATTAACAAAGAAGCTAGGTTGCATCGTGGTGAAAGGGCTCCAGACCTCAGTGGCTCACCGCCTTGTCTCCACGTATTTATGCCATGTCCATTGTGGAGAGGTTATAGCTTTGCCCCACTCAGGGGCACTTTGCCTTGACACTCAAGCAGACTGAGAAGCTTCTATCTGGAACACCAAGGCAGAGGAAAAAGCTTGGCAAAGCCCAAACTGGCTCTTAGAGCTGGACCTGACATATATTACTTGTCACCTTCCGTTGGCCAAATCAGGTCGCGTGGCCAAGCCTGCCATGATTAGGAAGAGAAACTCTTACTCTCCCCTAGGCAGAGGCAGTGCGTATTTTTGAACGCTCTTACAGTTTACCGCAATACATATGCAAAATAACCTTAGGAGGTGCTAGAAAGTGTGGTACAGAAAAGACATGTAAATGATGAATAAACATTAACATGGAGTCCGCTTTCAGGCTTAATTGCTTCCAGCGTAAACGATTCTTTCAGAATTTTCTGAGAAAGGCTTGTCCTTGTCACTCTCCTGTCGGGTTTATATAAAACTAGAGATTACTGTACATACACTCCCAACAGCTGTCGAATACACAGAGTTCTATGAAAGCCAAGCTTCTGCTTATCTTCTTGGAGGCTTTCAGAGGCAAACACTGATCAAAGCAAATAGCTCCTTTTTGTCAGCCACTCTAGGCTTTTAAGATGAATTTGGAGAAATTAATGGCAATGCACAGAGACTCATTAATTTAAACACACACACACACAACACACTATTGTCAACCCTTTGGATCCTGTATCAGTCAGGGTCCTTTAATTATAAACAACAGAAACCATTCAGGGGGTGGGGGAATCTAGTAATGGCAATTAGGTAGCTCAGAAAATGTCCAATAGAGTTTTGCACTTGGTAACAATGGCTGAATTGCATTGATTACGTTGCTGGACTGTTCCAGTAGAAAACCGACTGCTGCCAACATCGGGTATGAGACACTGTTACTAGAAAATGCTGCTAGGTTGCCCATGAAAGCTAGATGCTTCCTTTCTCTGTACTCTGCCCCCTTGCCACTGTGAATACTGGGTGACTTCCTCCTTTTTTTTAATTTTAATTTTTAATTAACATTTTATTAAATTTTTTTAATGTTTATTTATTTATTTTTGAGAGAGAGAGAGAGAAAGAGCAAGCAGGGGAAGGGCAGAGAGAGAGAGGGAGACAGAATCCCAAGCAGGTTCCATATTGTCAGCGCAGACCCCGAAGAGGGGCTTGAACCCACGAACCATGAGATCATGATGTGAACCGAAACCAAGAGTCAGATGCTTAACTGACTGAGTCACCCAGGGTCCCAATTTAATTTTAATTTTTTAAAAACAATCTTTTCCAAATCAAAATCTCATGCACACACCATCTTCACCAAGGGATCAAATTTTGCATCCCAATAGTGAAAAAGTTTGTTATAGCATGTGATGCATTATGACATACTCCACATCACCTATGAAATATTCTTGTATCAGGATGCACATAGTGTCAGATTGTTTTTATTTCTGTGATGATAGGAGCTATCAGTAATTATCGCCTAGATCCATCAATTCATTGGGGCTTGCAAAATGGTGATTTTCTAATAACTATTTCTTTAAAAATTTTTAGTTGAAATAATTTAATATAGATATGTTCTTTTCTTTATCTATTTTTGGGTTACCCCATTGTTCAGGTCATACTAGAAAGGCAGGATAAATGTTTGATTTTTTTTCCATTTATTTCTTTTTAAGATTATTCTATCATCCTCTAAAGGTGACCAATTAGTTATAAAATATGTATATTATCATGACTTCTCGAATCAAAACATATTTGATTAAAACACACGTGATGTTTCAATCCATTGCAGATATCATTTTTGAAGCTCAAATTGTTCTGTCTTTTGCTAGTGGAAGCCTCTTCAGTTTGGTTCCCATGTCCTTTTGACACGACCCTTGTAGCTTGTGCTCTTTAATACCTCACTGTCTGGCATGGCAGGCTCATTTTGTACATTTTGTGCCTTAGACCAGAATCAGTCATTTTCCAAGAGGTGTTTGTTTCTTTTAGTGAAAAATGGCATTTCAAGACCATGTTGTGGCCACTAATACTGTTTATTGCTATTGGGTCGGCCATTGTTTTCAGGTCTCTACAGTGGAAGGACCTAGGATATATATTCATATTTATGTAATATTATATGTGTTTTTAAGACAAAATAAATGAGAGGGGTGCCTGGCTGGCTTAGTCGGTAGAGCACCTGACTCTTGATCTCAGGGTGAGTTCAAGCTCCATGTTGGGTGTGGAGCTCACTTTAAAAAAAGACAAAATGAAAGAGAAGATAAAGCACCACATGAGTTTATAACTGGTACTTCCAATTCAAATTTATGATTAGGCTTTTTCTTTTCTTTTTTAAAAAAATGTTTTATTTAATTATTTTTGAGAGAGAGAGCATAAGCAGGGGAGGGGCAGAGAGAGAGAGGAAGAGAGAGAATGCCAAGTAGGCTCCATACTGTGACTGCAGAGCCCAATGTGGGGCTAGGTCTCATGACCATGAAATCATGACCTGAGCCAAAATCAAGAATCCATCAGTCAACTGACTGAGCCACCCAGGTGTCTCTCTCCCCATTTAAATAGTTGTGCTATATACTATCTACCTGACCTGAGCATATAATTACCAAATACTGTACTCTCTCCCCATTAAACCTCACTTAATCTTAGTTCTACAAATGTCAGTATATTGAATGTTCTTCACCAATCCTTATGCCAATGTCTCTGGCCATTTTGGTTGTCTGAAGCTTGTTCTCTAGCAGATTCTTCAGAAAGGGCTATGGATATGGCAACAACGTTCCTTCATTTCTTGAATGCTAATAGTTTGTGCTGTTTATACTTTACTTTTACTTTATACTTTAAAGTCAATTTTTTAGGATATAAAACCCTTGGGTCACATTTTCTTTCCTTGAGAATTTTAATACATCATTTTATTTTCTTCTGGCATAAGCTCTTGCTGTCAAAGATGAAAATTTAATTTTCTTATTATAAACATCGCCACCTGTTCATCTTCAGTAATTTTTTCTAGAATATATTTTGGTGTTGGTCATTCTGGGTTGGTATTTTTGGATACTTGGTGTGCTTTTTCAATATGTAGTTTCAATTTTTTTTTTCTTTTTCTTGGATAGTTTTTGAAATAAACGTTTTAGCTTCTATTCTGCTCCCTTGCTTTGGTTTTATTTTTCAGCAGCTCCAATTATCATGTGTTGGATCTTCTTTGCCTATTGTCAATATTTGTTAATTTCTTTCATATTCTCTTTATTTTTCTTCATTTTTTTAATTTAAAACTTTCCCATTAAAACATTTTCTTTTTCTCTTAAGGCATTGTCTATTTCATTTATTCATTCTAATTTTCTCTTCATTTCCAATTTTTGAAATGATGTTTTCTTTGATATAGAATATTTCCAGACTTCTGTCATTTCATTTCTGAGTTTTTCTTATTTTTGATTTCTGTCATTATTCTATGTTTTGTATCCTTAAAAAATTTATTTTAGGGGTGCCTGGGTGGCTTAGTTGGTTGAGTGTCCGACTTCAGCTCAGGTCATGATTTCACAGTTCGTGGCTTCAAGCCCCACATCAGGCTCTGTGATGACAGCTTGAGCTTGGAGCCTGCTTCAGATTCTGTGTCTGCCTCTCTGTCCCTCCCCTGCTTGCACTGTCTCTCTCAGAGATAAATAAACATTTAAAAATTTTTTATTTTAGCTTTTTTTTTTTTTTCAAATACAGGTTTTACACATATCCTTCTGGTAGGTTTTCATCATTTATAGAGATTTTTTTCAGCTTCTTTATCTTTTTTTCTTATAATAACTTCATGTGGGATTTTTGTTTAGATATTTTTGTGTGGTTTATTTAAAAAATCAGTTTTCCTGAACTTTTAGAAGGAGGCACGTTTGATGGTGCTGCTTCTAATTTTTATCATGTATTGTTTTCATGTAATGTTCCTGACTCTGTTCTTCTCCCTCACTTTTAACTGGATTGTCTCTTTCCTTTGTTATCCAACTCAATTTTGATTCCATTTCCAGAAACTTCTCCTCAGTGTGGAAGCCTGTCCTGAAAGGGAGCCCTGCTTTAGTGGTTTCAGGAATTCATAGGAGCTTGACTTCTCCAGATCTGTTAGTCCTTACTGAAAGCCTCTTGTTTTTGTCCACTATTGGATTGGGCAAAGCCCTTCTGGTTTCAGCTGCCGTTCTCAGGTTGTCCCACTGAGTTCTCCTTTACATAACTATTGGCCATTTGGGAATTCTACTCTCAAGTCCAGCAGACACCCTTTTGCTTCAATTTGCTTCCTCCTGCATAGGTGCTGAGACCATGTAAACCAAGTGACAGTTGATGATCTTGTATTTTGGGGTTTGAAGAGAAATGTTGTCATCCAGTTTTGTTGCAAATGTCCATGGCAATTTGGTTTTGCTATTTCATTTGAGAATTTGAGAATTCAGAAGGATTAAACAACTAATGCCCCTACCTGCATCTTCCCAGAAGTCCCTCTATACTATTCCTTTTTGAAACTTTTCCTAACACAACTGAAAAAGAAATGTCATGATGGTATACGTGATTGGTTGAGGTTAAGTCACATGCTTTTGGCCTAGTTGCTGAGGAGGCTGGGAAAGTAGTTTCTGACTTCCACCCTGGGGATGTGGAACTCATAAAATTGCAAATGCCCTAACGTAGGAAGGATATTGAAAATGCATGGACTACGTCCATCATGGATCTATATGCTGAAGCTTGGCTTTGACCCAGTTAAGGCAGGTTGCTGCCTTTGCAATGTCACTTCAAGGGCTTCAAAGTTTCCAACAACTTGAAATATTTATCATAATGACTTTCCAGAAATGAAGAGCATTATAACTACTTTTAGGATAAAGATATTATCCATTAAAGACTCCAAATTTCATTTTAATATTTGGGAGTTTTCTTTCCTTTTTATTTTTTAATTTTTAAATGTTCATTTATTTTTCAGAGAGAGTGACAGAGACAGAGCACAAGCAGGGGAGGGGCAGAGAGAGAGGGAGACACAGAATCTGAAGCAGGCTCCAGGCTTTGAGCTATCAGCACAAAGCCCCACGTGGGGCATGAACCCATGAACCGTGAGACCATGGGACTGAGCCAAAGTTGGATGCTCAACTGACTGAGCCACCAGGTGCCCCAATATTTTGGAGTTTTCATTCAGCGTATCTGATCAGAGGGCTAGGCAATTGGTGGTTTTATCACACAAACCAGTCATTGGAATGACTATTTTTTGGATATATTTATTCATCATAAATGGTCTCTGTATGTACACAGATTTTTTTACTCTAGAACTCAACAGAAGCATCCTATATTTACTGTTGTGTTACTTTGGATATTTCTATAGAGTGAGGAGAAGCCAGAGTCTGCTTCCTCTCTGAGAGTCTTATGTTTTATACTAGTGAGCATCATTTTTTTTTGGTGATAATACTACACAGTTCAATTGATTTTGACCCTTTCCTGGCATATCCCAACTTGTTCACTTTCCCTCCTGGCCTGCCACAGAGATCCTAGCATGCTTTGAAGGGAACTCTTACAGCTTATAAGTCAAGGCATTCAGGAAAACAAAACAAAACAAAACAAAACTTAAAAATTTTTACACATCTGCCCATTAAAGAACACAGTTCCTTAACAAAATATTAGCAAATTGAATTCAACAATACATTAAAAGGGTCATACCATGATCAAGTGGGATTTATTCAGGGATGCAGTGGTGGTTCAATATCTGCAAATCAGTCAATGTGATATATCACATAAACAAAATGAAGGTTAAACATTATATGATCATCTCAATAGATCGAGGGAAAGCATTTGGCAAAATTCAACATCAGTTTATGATAAAAAATCTCAATAAGCAAGTATACAGGGAATGTACCTCAACATAATAAAGACCATGTATGACAAATCCATAGCTAACATCATACTTGATGGTGAAAAGCTGAAAGCTTTCCTTCAAAGATCAGGAACAAGACAAAGATACCCATTCTTTGTACTTTTATTCAACATAGTATTGGAAGTCCTAGCCTGAGCAATTAGTCAAGAAAAAGAAATAAAAGACATCCAAATTAGAAAGGAAGGAATAAAACTACCACTATTTGTAGATGTCATAATATTATATACAAAAAATATACAAAAAAATACAGTAAAAAACTGTTGAAATTAATAAATTCAGTAAAGCAAAGTTACAGGATACAAAATCAATACACCAAAATCTGTTGCATTCCTATACAGTAATAATGAAATATAAGAAAGAGAAATTAAGAAAATAATTCCATTTACAATTGTATCAAAAGGAATAACATACCTAGGAAAAATTAATCAAGGAAGTAAAAGTTCTGTATATTGAAAACTATTAAGATATTAGTGAAAGAAATTGAAGAAGACACAAATAAATGGAAATATATTCTATGGTCACAGATTGGAAGAATTAATATTGTTAAAATGTCCATACAACTCAAAGTAATCTACAGATTCAATGCAATCCTTATAAAAATTCCAGTGGCTTTCTTCACAGAAATAGAACAAACAATCCTAAAATATGTATGGAACCATAAAAGATCCTGAATAGCCAAAGCACTCTTGACACAGAAGAACAAAATTGGAGGCATCATGCTACCTGATTTCAAACTATATTACAAAACTATAGTATTAAAATAGTGTGGTATTGGTATAAAAACAGACACATAGATTAATGGAACAGAATAGAGAGCCCAGAACTAAACTCATACATATATAACCAATTAATTTACAACAGAGGACCCCAAAATATACTGTGGGGAAAGGACAGTTTCTTAAATAGTGTTGGGAAAATTGGACATCCACATGCAAAAGAGTGATATTAACCCCCTATCTTACACCACACATAAAAATGAACCAAAAATGGGTTAAAGACTTGAAAGCAAGACCTGAATCCATGTAACTCCTAGAAGAAAACAGGCAGTAAGCTCTTTGATAGTTCTTGGCAATGATTTTTGAATCTGGCACCAAAAGCAAAAGCAACAAAAGCAGAAATTAACAAGTGGGACTACATCAAACTTCAAGCCTTCTGCACAGTAAAGAAAACCATCAACAAAATGAAAAGGCAACCTACTGAATGAGATAAAACATTTGTGAATCACATATATCATAAAAAGCTAATATTCAAAATATATAAAGAACTCATACAACTCAATGGCAAAAGACCAATCTGATTAGCAAGTGGGTAGAAGATCTGAATAAACATTTTTCCAAACGAGAATACAGATGGCCAATGGCTATATGAAAAGATGCTCAGCATCACTAATTATCAGGGAAATGCTAATCAAAACCACAATTCATATACTTTATACCTGTTAGAATGGTTATTATCAAAAAGGCTAGAAATCATAAGTGCTGTTGAGGATGTGGAGTAAGGGAAGACTTGTGCACTGTTGGTGGGAATGTAAATTGGTGCAGACACTATGAAAAACAGTACGGAGTTTTCTCAAAAAGTTAAGAATAGAACTACCATGTGATCCAAAATTCCACTTTTGGGTATTTATCCAAAGAAAAGGAAAATACTAACTCCAAAAGATGCTCCCCCATTGTCATTGCAGCATTATTTATGGTAGCGATATGGAAACAGCCGAAGAGTCCATTGATGGCTGAATGGATAAAAAAATTGTGATATATAAATTAGATATATACACACATATTGTCTGTATAATATATTATATAATATTACACATATAATATGCATTAATATTATACATATGTTATACATATTATAATATTACAACATTTGATGACATATATACTATATGTATACTGTATATACACCTATATACATATGTATATTATATGTATATGTATAATGTTATTCAGCCATAAAAAAAAGAACAAAATCTTGCCATTTGCAATAACATGGATGGAACTTGAGGGCATTAGGCTAAGTCAAATAACTCAAATAACTCAGAGAAAGACAAGTACCATATAATGTCTCTTATGCGTGGAATCTAGGAAAAAATATGTATATATAAACTAAGCTCATAGATACAGAGAACGGATCAGTGGTTGTCAGAGATGGGAGGTTGGGGGGGGTGGGAGAAATGGGTGAACTGTTTTTGTTTTGTTTTACTTTTAGTTTAAATGGAATAATAAAAAAGATACATACACCCTTCACCCCTGAAATTCTGGTCCTGAGTATGAGCTCTAAAGGAACTCTTACAGATTACAAAAGAAGAGAACATCATTCTTTATTTTTCTTATCAGTAGGAAATGAATGAGTCAATCATGGTATACCCATGTCATAAAATACCAGACAGCAGTTAAAAATGAATAAATGAAAGTTACATACAACAACATGTATAAAACTTAGAAGCATTATTCTGAGTGAAGAAAGCAACCTGCAGAAGAATGTACATAGTAGGACAGATGTAAAACCTACAAAGTAATATTGCTTTGGGTACAGTTGCTTTGGGTACATCGCTAATGGGTACAGTTGGATACAGAAATGGGGATATATTCATGCATGGGGAATGAGAAGCACCAATTTTAGAATAAAGGTTACTCAAGGGTAGGAAAGGAAATGGAATTAGGAAAGGAAACAAAGAGGGAGGACTTTGGATTTATTTTTTAAGCCATGGGTACCATTAAAACAGGAATCTGGAAGACAGAGGCTTAAAAAGAGGCAGAGAGAATCTGGGTTCAGGAAGGGGAGGAAGTATAGGCTAGTTAGCATATCATACATCAGCATCCATTAAGGTGATTGTATAAAAATATGACTTATTGACATGAAGCACTGTTAGGAACATATTAAGTAAAAATTAAAACTATAAAACAGAATTATTTTTTATCCCCTTTTTATAAGACATAATATATATGTGTGTATGGGGTAAAGTGTCTGGAAAAGAATACTCCAAAATGGTAATAGTGCTTACCTCTGGGTAGGAGGATCATAGATGAATTTTATTTACTTCTTTATATTTCTCTGCATATTCTATTGTTTCTAAAACAAATATGAACTTCTTTTTTTATTTAAAAATTTTTTTTAATGTTTTATTTATTTTTGAGAGAGAGAGAGAGAGACAGAGTGTAAGCAGGGGAGGGGAAGAGAGAGAGGGAGATCCAGAATCTGAAGAAGGCTCCAGGCTCTGAGCTGTAGGCACAGAGCCCGATATGGGGCTCAAACTCATGAGCGTAAGATCATGACCTCAGCCAAAGTCGGACACTTAACTGACTGAGCGACCCAGGTGCCCCAGAAATTTTTAGATAACAAATTATGGAAGATTAAAAAAAATTTCCCTCCTACAGAAAACTCTCCCTTATCCACTGCTGTTCCCTTGCCATTCTTCTGTGTGTGTGTGTTGGGGGAGGGGGGGTCTTAAAGCCTGGAATGTAAGATGATTTTCAGTGGTTTAATGCAGATAAAACATGTCTTATTTTCATAAGTATATATTTATTTTAATGTATATAACATAAATAAAAAGAAATTAGTTTCAATCAATGGTGCTGAAAAAGCCGAACATCCACATACCAAAAAAAAAAAAAATAATAATAATAAACACAGACCTTATATCCTGTTCTAAAATGAACTCCAAATGGATCACAGACCTAATGTGAAACATGAAAATTTTAAAACTCCCGGAAAATAGCAGGAGAAAAATATATCAGCACATCAAACCCAAGGTTAAGTTAATACTCAAACTTGGGGTGCCCGGGTGGCTCAGTAAGTTAAGTGTCCGACTCTTGATTTCTGCTAAGGTCGTAATCCCAGGGTCATGGGATAGATCCCCACATTGGGCTCTGCACTCAGGGTGGAGCCTGCTTGAGACTTTTTCTCTCCCTTTTGCCCTTTTCCCCCCAAACAAAAATAAAAATTAAAGTAAAATAAAACTAAAAAAAGGGATTTTTGCAGTGCAGAGGAAGAAGATTATCTTTTCAATAAATGGTGTTGGGCCTGCAGGATATGTATACTGAAAAATGTTGTTTAGATCCCTGCTTCACCATACCCTCTCCCAAAAAACAAAACAAAACAAAACAAAAAACCCCCTAAATGTTGAAGATAAAACAATAAAGCTTCCAGATGATAAACATAAACAACCAAAAACATACATAGTTCTCTTCCATTCTTTTGTTGTAATGGACTGAGTTGCATGGGGATTAAATAAGCACACAGCAGAAGTTGACAAGTTTGCGATGTATGACATCTGTCAGTAAATGGACTCCTCATTTCTGTCCCAGCCAAGGGTTCCTGGTAGAATATGTTATTTATAGCACAGCATACAAGTGCCTGGCAATACAGTGTGGGCAATGAAGCATGACAAATGGAAGGTGTCTCCTAGGGAAGGGAAGCTTCCTTTAACATTGCCTAGTTTCCTGTTTTTGCTGCTATATTTGCTAAGAGTGTCTGAAGCATATCATTTAATGAGGGCCTCGTCTGAAAACTTTTTTACCCAGACAAGCCAGGACTACCACTGACTACTTTTTTTTTTTTTTTTGAGCTGTGGCATCATTTTTATAGTTTATTTATTTATTTTGAGAGAGAGAGAGAGAGAGAGAGAGAGAAAGAGTACAAGCAGGGGAGGGCCAGAGAGAGAGGGAGAGAGAGACAATCTCAAGCAAGCTCTGCACTGAGACCGCAGAGACAGATGTGGGGCTAGAATTCACGAACTGGGAGATCATGACAAGAGTTGGACGCTTAACTGACTGAGCCACCCAGGCGCCCCAACCACTGACTACTTTCTAAGGAGATGTTGGTTAACTACCCTAGAGAATCTGCTGGGTAGAGACCACCGTTGTATCTGAGGACAAAGGGTGCTGAGCAGTGGCCTGAAAAATCCTACCAGGTATTGAGCACTTACTGAGTCAGTTTCATCTCACACACGTGTTTAACATTGAATCCACCCAAGCACACTGTGCAGGAAGTACCATTATTTTTGCTTTATAGAGAATTTTAAAGTTCAGAATGATTAAACTGGCCAAGTTCATGGGTATGTGAACTGTGCAGTTGCACTGGTCCCCAAGCTTAGAAAAGCCCTGTGTTTGGTTTAATGCACTATTACTAACATTTTGAAATTCTTTTTTTTTTTTTTAACATTTATTTATTTATTTGAGAGAGAGAGAGAGAGAGAGAGAGAGAGAGAGAACAAGCAGGGGGGCAGCAGAGAGAGAGGGAGACACAGAATCCGGAACAGACTCCAGGCTCTGAGCTGTCAGCACAGAGCCCAACATGGGGCTCGAACCCATGAACCATGAGATCATGGCCTGAGCCTAAGTCAAACGTTCAACCAATGAGCCACTCAGGCACCCCATCTTGAAATTAATAAATGCTTTTTTTAACAGAAAGCCTTATATTTTCTTTTTGTAGTCGATCCCCCAAATTAGGCAACTTTTCTTGTCCAAATGCATTAATGCTTGGACTCATCAAATGTCCATGTCTGTTTTTATGGAGATTGTGATTGTGACTGCCATCAACTTCCTAGAGCTCAACAGGCTGGTGGGGTAGCTCTACCATGTGATGAGGGGCATTTCCTGGGTCAGGAGGAAGAGTGGCTTGTTGCTGGTGGAAGGGGTGCTGGTTTTATTTACCCCTCTCCTTTCTCTCTGCCTGCTCTTCCCTTTCTCCCCCATTCTGCTAGCCTTCACCATCTTCCCAATGGAGTGCTGGAATTGGAGCCCAAGTCTTCTGATTCCAAAGCCCACGGTCTCCTACTAGCCCTACCTGTGCACAGACGGGTGTGCTTCCCAGTTCCAAATGTTTCAGCAACTCTTTAATAAGCCCAGATCCATACCACTCGCATCAACATTTTGAGCTCTGGTTGGATTGGGTGGCGTTTGGGGGGATGGATCTTCAGCTTCTCTGTCTGGTACATAATTGCCTTCTGAACTCCTGATGTTTATTTCCAGACACCAGCTGGACAGGTGCAGCCAGAATTCTTGCAGGCATCTCAGGCCCTCAGCGATCTCTCACAGCTTACCATTTTTCCCATGCTTGAGATCTTGTTAAAGAAGTCACCTCTGGGCCAAACACTCTAGCTGACCCAGAGGTCTCAGAGTTGTCTCTAGCTCTTCCCCCTTTCTCATTCTCAATGTCACTAAATCCTATATATTTTTGTTTTTTGCCCATAAACAGCCCCATCCCCTTAACTACTGCCTTAGTGTGTTCCTTGGTTATCTCTCCTGGACTTTATGGCCATGCTAACTGGGCTCTCTCTGTCTCTCTTTTTTTAGTTAGTAACACTCTCTTTTATAATCAAATTTACAAAATCTACACATGGTGTGTTGAAAAGGGGGAATCTATATATTTTTATTTTTTTAATGTTTATTTTTGAAAAAGAGAGTAAGCACAAGTGGTAGAGGGGCAGAGAGAGAGGGGGACAGAGGGTCCCCCTTCTAGGCCACCCTCCACATTTGTACAGAGTTATCTAATCATAAAACCATCCCGATCGTTCGTTCACTCTCTTGCTTGGGCTCCCTGTTGGCCACCAGACAAAGCCCAAACACCTTTCACTGTCTGGCCCCATTATGTCTGCACAATTTCATCTTCTTTCATTTCTCTCCTGTACTCCATGCAGCAGCTGCCCTGGGTTCCCTGTTCTCCAATAAAACTACCTTTTGTGTCTCTCTTTACATATGCTGTTTCTGTCTGGAACTACCCAGCTTGCCCTTCCCCATTCTCTTACTGATATATACATTCTGTACATCTTGGGTCATATGTCGTTGGTGCTGGAAAGTCTTCCCAGATGCCCCATCCTCTCCCTTCTGGACCTCTCTCTTCTTATTCACACATTATCACGCTATTTTGGAAGCATTTGGCCATGCGTCTGTCAGTGGTAGGAAGACAGGGATCATATTTATTCATCTTCGTATTCCCAGTGACTGGCACAATGCCAGGCACATAGAAGGGGCTGATGAGATACACTATGTGTGTGTGTATGAACCTTGAGTGATTGTATTATTTTTGAAAATTATTTTGATTTTTGAATTTTAAATAGATAATTGACATGGTATGTGTTCCTTTTGAATTAGAAAAAAGTGCTATCAATAAATGTATTTTAAAAACTATTTTTAAATGGTGTATAATTTAATAAACAATAAAAGATGCAGGTCTGAAGTGTTTAGGTTGATACATTGACAATTAGTATACACTTATGTAACCACCACCCCAACCAAGACAAAACATTTCTGTCACCTCAGAAAGTCTCAGATATGTCCTCTTCCCAGTCAAAGAAAGACCCATTGCCCTTAAAAATGACCCAGTTTTTGATATATATCAACATGGGTTAACTTTGCCTGCTCTAGAATTTCATATAAGTGAAATCATACAGTATGACCTCGTCTGTACCTGCCTTTCCCCCAATATCACAATGTTTTTGAGATTGTTCCACATAGCAATGCTTTGTTCCTTTGGTTGCTCAGAAGTATTCCATTGTAGGCCCACAGTTCATGTATCCATTCTCTAAGTATGAGTTAGTGACCTGGAAAATCTGAGAGGTATTAAGCCATTCTGTGAACTTGGAGGGTGGCACCCCTACAGCAGAAGATTTGGCTCTTAGTAGGGACTCTGAAGGTCTAGCTGTTACTTATGGTAAATGGCACCAGACCAATCCTTTCTTTTTATTGTTTATGTTCTCTCTATTGCCCTTGGTTGACACACCTTTCTGCTCACATTGTGCCTGCTTGTGGCATTTCTGTTGCTGATTTTTAGCTTCTGTGTTGCAGTACCTTACAGATAAATCAACTGTCTTAGAATCATGCTCTAAGGAATGGTCTGACAGGACCATGCCCATTGTGAGGGACTGTGATATTGATTTTGGTTCCCCCAAGGTCTTTTTTACCCCTTCCTTTCTTGGCCATGTTCCAGATGTCTAAATTGCTCCTGGATTGCACCCTCTGGCAGTTGGGGTCTCTGGGCTCCAGATTACCCTCAGCTCTGACCACAGTGGTCCTGTGCCCTCTGTCTGGTTGCATCTCTGTTTACTAGCCCCAGCCTGTATGCCTTCCATGAACCCTATGGTTCCTATGACCCTCTTGGTTAGGATTCATAACACTGACCCCAATCTCCTACCTGAAACTTGTCCCTGAGCCCAACTATGTGTCTCAGACCCTGACCTTACCTATGCCCTCACTGCTCATCATCTTAACACACACTGTCTTGGCATAGACACCTTTCAAAGTGAAACCATATAGGTACCAGGTTATGAACATTGGGAACAGCCAAGGGCACCCTGATTCATCACACCTGCCCACTGCCCTTTGCATAAATACCAAATACTTAAACTCTCACTATAGAACTATGAAGCTGGTGATAGTGTCCCTGTTTCAGGACAGATGTAAGAATGCATACAGAAAGATGAAATAACCACAAAGAACCCCCTCCATACACAAAGGTTATGCTTTCCATAGTAGGTTCCCCGTCTCACATCATTTAATAAGGTGATAAATCATCCTGGTTTGCTCAGGACTCTCCCAGTCTTAACACTGAAATTCCTGCATCCTGGTTGCAGGCAAACCAGGATAGCTGGTTTACCTAAAAGTTAACAACTTTGAAAACATAACCTGTTTTAATCAGAAGAACCTCTTGCATTTAGTTTCCCTGATGATATTGCAATCCCGAAGAGCATTTATGAACCCAAAGGAGATAAACTTTTAGAGATAGCTTTTTACTAGAGCATATCCATCTCTAGTGTTAGCTAACTGCATGTCTGTTTCTTCAGTGGTCCAGGGTTTGGTGTAGGCCAGAGTGAGGACAAGCACACAGGGCTTACCTCCCTAGAGGAGAGCAGGGATTCATGTGCTCACATCTGGAATTAAACACATTGTTGGGTCACTAATGCTTCAGGCATTTTGTTCGTGGACTGTATATTATTATACAATAGTGCACCATGGAAGGGGACTTTTATTCCACCTTCCCATACTCAGGACCTGTCAGCTTGCAGGAACTCTTTATTCTGGAAAATCTCCTAGAAGAAAGCAAAAGCAAGAAGGAATGCTCTCAATGCTTCTTACATGGGAGTATATGCCCTGGATGGTGGAGAATGTGGCATCCTGGGACTCAGGTACAGCAGGGATTTGTAGCATTTTGTTTCATGTTTTTTTACCTTGGGTGAAGGACGTTGTTATGTCACTGAGATTTAGGCTGTTAGTAATAAAATAATTTCTTCTCAGCATATATCTGAGATTCAAGGAAAACTTTAAAAAACAAATCTGAACTGCTGTGATAGGGCAAGCTGCAGAGCAAATGTGGGACTTATACCCAGGTGGGGCTGAGGCTGGGGAAATGGGCTGTGAAGACATGAAAATTAGAATCTCTTTCTAGACAGAAAGGGTTTTGTTCTCAAAAGAGTGTTGGAAACCAACATCTCAGGGGACAACAAGTTCAGCATGGGCTAGGAGGCTTTGGGGGACCTAAATTAGGTCCAGAAGGAAAAGTAGTATATGAATGAAGGTGAATGGGCAGGCGAGTGAAGTATACCTTGGACAGATGTGCACGTGCACACTTTTCTGTTTTCCAAGGCCACGTGCTTTTCACTCTATGAAAAGAGTGTTTTGGACTGTTTCACTCTCTCGTGTTTTGGACTTTGCCCCAACAAAGTATCATAGAAAGCACTAAATATATATGTTTTTAATTGAACCACTGAAATTCTTTATATCTGTTAAGGACTCCAGAGTCCCTCAGCCCTAGACTTGAATTCTAGCTCTGCTACTTAGCAGTTTCGTGTCCCCGAGAGGGTTGTGGAACCCCCAACACCCAGCTTCCTGTTCCTTACAATGGGGTGACACCTGCCTTGTCTCTGTCCAAGCTTGTGGTGAGGGTTAAACATGAGAATATACATGAAAGTGCTTTGAAAGCAGTAGACTTCTATGCAAATGGGTTAGCAAGCTGTCGCACTGAATTATGTTCCCCAATTCGTATGCTGAAGCCCTAGCCCCCAGTGTGACTGTATTTGGACACAGGGCTTTTAAAGAAGTAATTAATGTTAAATAAGGTCGTAAGGGTGGGTCCTAATTCCAAAGGACTGGTGTCCTTGTAAGAAGAGGGAGAGCCACTAGAGATCTCTTTCCCCTTCTGCACAAGTACAGAGGAAAGCCATATAAGCCGAGAGGGAGAAGGCAGCTATCTGCAAGCCAGGAAGAGAAGCCTCATGGGAAACCAACCCGCCTACCTTGGTCTTCCAGAACTGGGAAAAAAATAAGTGTCTGTTGTTTAAAGTCATCCAGTCTGTGGGATTTTGTTATGGCCGCCCTAGCAGACCAGTACAGAAGAAAATCAAAGTTTCAATGATTACAGAATGCTTTTGTATGCATCTTTTTTAAAAAATGTTTATTTTTTATTGAAAGGGTGGCAAAATACTATCAAGCAGTATTTTGAAATTTTTTTTTAAATTTTTTTTAACGTTTATTTATTTTTTGAGACACAGAGAGACAGAGCACGAACGGGGGAGGGTCAGAGAGAGGGAGACACAGAATCTGAAACAGGCTCCAGGCTCTGAGCTGTCAGCACAGAGCCCGACGCGGGGCTCGAACTCACGGACCGCGAGATCGTGACCTGAGCCAAAGTCGGCCGCTTAACCGACTGAGCCACCCAGGCGCCCCTGAAATTTGTTTTAATTAAGTGCTCACATTTTTTTGCATCATGAAATGTTGAGAATAGGTGTGGGTCTTGTCTTCTGCTGCTTTGCATCCTAGAAGCAGGTGGAAATGTCTGACAAGTAGAACTGGAAAAGTGCAGAATGGTATTCTTTGGAAGAAACTCTTGCACTTTTTACCCTAAGTCACTCCATCCCTGCCCCCTATATGTTGTTAGAGCTTCTGGGGACGGTATAATTTTTTTTTTTTTTTTCCCAGCTGTGATAAATGGTGTACAATGCTGGTTTAAGATAAGAGGCTACAGTTTTGTGGAAAGAGTTCTGAGGAACATGGATTCCCTGCTTCTTTCCTGCAACCCTGACTTCTTAGGCCAGTAAGTCACAGACATGATTGCTATACTCCGGTTCCAGTCTGTTCTCAGTGGTTGACATGAATTTATCTGTCTTTCCACCCCTCCTCTTTGCTCCCGACTAAGCCCTTTCCTCCCCCATCCCCACACCGACACCTGGACTCTCCCTTGTAATTTTAACACTTGGAGTCCAGAGGGACCATCTCATGTTGCCTTCATCCAGAAGGGCCTTGGAAAGCTAGAAAGCAAGCATCCTCTTTGTCTTAGCAGTGGTATATACTAGCGACCCAAGTGGTTTAACTTGTATTGACACTTTTGGGGTTACTAATTCAGTGATGGGAAATGAGGACTTTTCTGCTCTTTTCTCTTTCTGTTATGAAATATATTAATCTTGCCCCACCCTCTTTTGAACATCAACCTGTCACCTATCTTTGAGAGTGATGGTTTTCAAGGTCTGAGTGGGAAGGATGAGGGCCAGTATGGCCAGAGGCATTAAGGGTTTGGTGGGTTGGTCTCAATGGAAGGATTATCCTCAGGGTAGACACCACTTTTCCTCTGTGTGCGTGTGTGTGTGTGTGTGTGCGTGTTGGTGGTGGTAGTGGTGGTAAAATATATATACATAGAATTTACCAACTTAATCATTTTAAGTGTACATTTTGGGGGCTTCCAGTACATTCATATTGTGCAATCATCACCACCACTGTCTACAGAATGTTTTCATCTTCCCAGACTGAATCTCTGTCTCCATTAAACACTAGATCCCTCCCCCTCTCCCACTAGTCCTTTGCAACCACCCTCCACTTTCTGTCTTTATGAATTTGAAAATTTCACGGTTCTATGTACTTCATATAAGTAGAAAGAGGACAATTTTTGTCCTTTTGTGTCTAGTTTATTTCTCCGAGCATAATGTCCTTGAAGTACATCCATATTGTAGGCTGTGTCAGAGTTTCTTTCCCTTTTCAGGTTGAATGATGTTCCTTGTATGTATATGTCCCATTTTGTTTATCCATTCATCTGTGGATGGACACTTGGGTTGTGTCTATCTTTTGACTATTGTGAGTAATGTCACTACGAATATTGGTGTGCAAAAAATCTGTGGGAGCGTTTGAGTCTCAGCTTTCAATTCTTTTGGATAGCTGCCGAACAGTGTAATTGCTGAATCATAGGGTAATTTTATGTTTAACCTTTTTAGGTACTACCAAACTTTTCCCCCACAGTAGCTCAGCCATTTTCCATTCTTACCAGTAATGGCAGGCATCTTTGTCACAGGTGTGGGGATTTATTTGGCACCTTCAGATGCTCAGTTAAAGCTATAATTAAATGACAGGTATACATTCTAAGAGTACGATGGCACCTGGGCCATTATGTAACATAGAAAGATGTATTTTCTTCATGTTTTCCCATCCAACCAGATAGGAAGTAAAATAGCTTTGGGTTTGAAAGCTTTAATATGTAAAAATATTTGATCAAAGACAACCAAAGTCCTCATGCTCTACTGAAAGTGAACTTCTGGTAAATGAACTCTGTGGACGCACTGTGCCCTTATGCCCAAACATGATATGCCATTTACATGCCCAGAAACAAACTCTATTTCCTCATTCATTCCATAAGAGTTTGTGGAGCTTATTAGGGAAAATTCTTCCTAAATTGCATTTTTTTTCTCTTTGTGCTTGCAATCAAATAAGCATATCCTTTTTCTTGAACTTAAAACTCTATGAAGCGTGCAGGCATTTGGAGAGTAGCGGGTGGAAGATGCCCAGGAGGTGTTTTCTGGAATGGAACAGATAATTTCTGATAAGGTCCTCCAAACTGTGGTTTATCAGGCTCCACTCCCCCGCCACGCCCCCCCCCCCCCCCCCCCCGCCCCAGTTCTGGGCAGGGTGTAGGGAGGGAGAATTTACTTCCAAGTTATGTTTGAGAGACATTCTGAAGTGTGATGCTCTAGTACTTGCCAGGGACAAGCAGAACACTAGTCTTTGTGGTGACCCTCTGTCTGCTTTGCTCCTGGAAGTCTCTCCTGTAGCACTGACTCTGTGACTACGTTTATGGTTCAATTGAGCAGCGGACTCCCAGCCTGGACTAGAAGTCCTTCAAGAGTAGATTAGCTGGAGCTTGGTGGGTCCTGTCAGGCTGAGCCCGGGGGAGGTTCAGTCCCTAAAAGGGACCCTTCTGTACCCTGACAAGATGGCCTAGAAGCCAGTGGGAGAGGATTGAAGGCCCATGAAGAACAAACACTAATCCTGAGCTTGCTGGGGAGAAGGAAGAGGGGCGACCCTTCCTGACACCTGCCGCCATACCTGGGCGACTGGCTTGTTCTCCTGTGTGTGTTTGTGTGGGTTGGGAGGGGGTACCCTGATGCTCCGGTGCAGCTCTGCTCATCTGTGATCTTGATTCAGGGGGGAATATTATCATCTGATACAGTCTTCCTATCTAACACTTTATCAAGCGCAGCAGTCACAGCCCAACATCAATCTCTTGCTAACACATATATTCATCTTGATGGGGCTCATGGCACCCTGCGATGGTTACCATATGAACAGAGTTCTGTGATGAAGCTGCATTCCCCAGGGAGCATTCCTCCTTGCCCTTCTATGTGCTCCCATGTGGGCTACTGGGGGTCAGCAGTGACCCAGAGGCTCCCTACACACAGACTTTTGGCATGGGCCTCTTGATTCCCTTGCAAATGGAACAAGAAATCCATGCATGGTGAAGTGGGGGCGGGGGGGGGGCAGGGGACGTCCATGGGCTCTAATTAGCTTCTGTGGTATTGAGTCTGTTTTTCTTTTTCTTACAGCATGTTGACTTCACATTTTGATCTTAATGTGTTTCCTTATTGTGAGCCCCATTCCTCCAGTGGGCTGAACGGTTTCTCCACTCTTGGATAAAAGAACCTTCTGACAATGACAGTGTTGTAATGAGGGTGTGCCAGTATGGTCATCTTGAACATCCTTTGGGATGGCATTAAGAAAACACTTGGTTGAGCTGGGTGGGACCAAAGCAGATTTTAAAAAATGTTTTCCTTCTCTTTCTTCTTCTCCGCCATCGTGGTGTGTGCTGTGACTGTTTCTCGCCATGTCTTCTCACAAGGCTTTCAGGATCAAGTGATTCCTGGCCAAGAAACAAAAGCAGAATCATCCCATTCCCCACTGGATTTGATGAAAACTGGTAATAAAATCAGATACAACTCCAAGAGGCGGCATTGGAGAAGGACAAAGCTGGGTCTGTAAGGGATTGTACATGAGATGGCACACGTTTATGCTGCCTGAAAGTCATGTGTTCCATCACCTCCCTACTACCTGACCAGTAGATCTGTTTTATCAGGAAATTGACTTTTCTCTCTTATGATGCTTCTGCACCAGTAGGTTGGTTCAGTAATAAACATGTGAGACCTTTTGATTGAAAATAAATAAAAATGAAAAATGTTTTCCTTGCTTTTTCACACCTTTACTTTTCTACCAACTGATTTTCATGAGCTTTCTGGAATCTGGGTGAGTAAATTAACTGCGTGGAGGGGAGCTTTGCTTGAGGAAGGTTTTGCCTTTCTTTTTCCACACGTTTTATACCTAAGTTTTCACTGCTTTGTGGTCAAGGAGTCAGGTAATGACCCCTGGGGTTCTGAAGACTCTTTTTTTTACAATCTCTCCAAGAACTTATTCTTCTGACTGATGTTCTTTCCTCTACTTCCTTACTTTTCAGAAGGCAGCCCATGTACCAAGAGTGTATATATATTTTTTTCTTGTGATTGGTTAAGAGCAATTGTTGGTATTTAAAATACTCCTTTGACCTTGATGTACTGGCTTGCCATCAAATTTTATTGTGTAAGCTGAAGCAAAACAATCCATGTCTAAAATCTAGCTCTCGGTGATACTTAGCACACTGTGATATTTATATGTCAAATGCCACTTAATGGTAATGTAAATAAGACATTATGTGACTCTTGTGCGGGGGTAGACATTATTCTCAGTGCATTGTACAATACTCTCTGGCCTGGATCAGACTTAGGTACTTTTCTCTTTGCATATCAGTCCTTGAGACCTTGCTATTTTATCATATTCCTGTGGCATAAAGAGAAGAGGAAGACAAATTCTTTGCTCTTAAGAAGCTTGGAGAAGAGGCTTACAAGTGAATAGTTACATGCATTGCAATAGTCATTACTGTACAGATTTGGACCAGATTTGGGGATACTTACTGCCTTCTCTCTCTTTCATGGAGGGAAGGAGCATGTTTAAGAAACAGGGTGAATGAAGGTTGAGCTGAATCTTGACCAGGGTTTCTCATCCTTGGAACTGTTGACATTTTGCACCAGATCATTCTTTGTTGTCCTGTGCATGGTGGGATGTGGAGCAGATACCTGGCCTCTGTACTGGGTGACAATGACAGCAACCCTCTTCTCTTCAGGTTCTATCAATAAAAAATACCCCCAGACATAGCCAGCTGTCCCCTGAGGGAAAAGATTACCCCTGGTTGAGATTCACTGAGATTCTCTGAGTGAAATCAGAGAGGAAAAGGGCTTCCCATGCACAGCCAGGGATGTGGGAGAGAGCCCAGCCCATTCAGGCACCCTCAAGTGGTTGAGAACTGGGTGGAATTCAGTATACCTGGAGGCTAAAAGGTAAATAGGCCCGGTTTTGAGGTCTCCAAGCAGGGAACAAACTAACCACTCAAGTTCAGGGGCAGGCAATGGGGAGCAGCACAGTCAACTAGGGGTGTTATTGGGTAGCCTACAATGGGTGTCATTAACATTATGCACCATCTGGCAGCTTCCTATTGCAACTAATTAGGCTTGCTAAGTACTCTCTAAACCTCTAGAATCCTTATTTTAAAATGCTACACTCTAAAGTTTGGTGCCTTGGGACAAAACCCAGGTATCTTTGTTTATGGTCATGCTGTAGAGGGAGGACTTCATGTGTACTTGCTTGGAGCCAGTGAGGAAGGCTTCAGAAGACCTTTGTCACAGGAAGAAAACCTGCTGTGAAATATTAGAGGCCACCAAGACTACTGTCTGGAGATCAGGTGGAAGGCAACAGAAACTATGAAGCCTTGAAACAAAGACACAGTGCACCCAGGGTGGAGAGGAGGGCTGGCTTAAGAGCCATTAGAAAGTACAACTGGCCAGGCTTACATGGGAGCCTGGGAAGGGGAAGGTGCAGGATGAGCCTGAGTTGTCTGGATTGGATATCTTCCTTTTCTGGGTGCCCAGAAATGGGAGCTAAGAGAAGAGCCAATGCAGGTAGAGGGAGAACACAAAGATGGCTAGAGTCACCAGTTGGGACAGCGGGGCAATGACCTCTCAGACCACTGGAATCTGGGGAGAAAGGACCAGGCTGCAGATACATATTTGTGAGTCACTGTATTGAGGTGGTGGTTGCAGCTGTGGGTGAGATTGCCCAGGGGTGTGTGTAGAGAGTGGAGAGTGTAGGATCGAATCCTGTTTTCCATTCCTTGCAAATCCTGCCAGTGCTCTTTCCCCACAGTCACTTTCCAGGCCTGCAGCCCACCGTGAGTGACTCCCTCCCCCTTCCTTTTGAAGTAAAAAACCACTGGCTAAACAATCACCATACTGGAGATGCTTTGGGTCTGACAAACTCTGCATTTCTGGTAACTTCTCTGTGTTTTGCTCTTGTCTTCCTGACTCCACGGTAAGCTCATTCAGGCTGGGGTTCTATTTTTGCATCTTCTCAACCTGATTCTACACCAGTTCAATCCAGTAACGATCCCCAACTCTGAGGCCTATGGGATCCTTAGTTGAACCATGACTGGAGGACAAAGTCCTGTTCTCCTTGAAGAGCCCTACCCCCCTGTTCCTCCTGCTGGCACCTGGGGCATGGGGCTGACTCACTGAGTCAACATTTTTTGGACCTGCTTGGTGCATCCCAAACCCTGATTCCATGTGCAGCCTGAAGGAAGAAGAACCTTCTTGGCCTTACCTCTGAACCTTCTTGGCCTTACCTCTGAAGATTGGCAGTTTAATATACTAAAAACAAGCTGGATGTTCAAGTGACCTATTGAAACACAAAGCACTGGGTTCATTGTTCACTTGGGGGAAAATATGAAAATTCTGCTATTGCTGTGTGATTGGTGGTCAGCACCAGAACGACCAGTTGGAGGCCTTACTAAGCCAGGCTGCTGGAAGGACAGCTCAGAGGTATTGTAAAATGTGTTCTCTCCTGCTGGGGTTATCTGCCAAGAAGGGTGCAGCTTATCACCACAGATGTTTTCGCCAGGCTGCCTGTGCACTTTAACCCGCTGTTGCAACTGGGGTCATGCACAGGAGCCACGGGGTCTGGGCCCCCAGTGCAGCCAAGCCAGACTGGGGCCTGATGTCAGCTGCGTGCTCTGACCTGCCCACTGGGCACAGGCTGGTGAGGGGGATCAGTGCCTGGCGGGCTGGTTCTGCTCTGTTAAGACAGGGTGTGACAGCCTTGGGGGTGATGTGGTCCAGAGGGAGCCACAGGCTTCTCTGCTCCAGGCTTTCCTCTTCTCTGGAGGGAAGTGTAGCATGATCTGGGGCAGTCACCTGTTCTTTTTTTACATTATATGTTTTTCCTTAGTATTTTTTTTTTCAGGAATAGAATTTGGTGACTCATCACTTACATATAACACCCAGTGCTCATCCCAACAAGTGCCCTCCTTAGTGCCCTTTGCCCATTTAGCCCATCCCCCTTCCCAACACCCCCTCCAGCAACCCTCAGTTTGTTTTCTGTATTTAAGAGTCTCTTATGGTTTGCCTCCCTCTCTGTTTTTATATTATTTTTGCTTCCCTTCTCCTATGTTCATCTGTTTTGTTTCTTAAATTCCACGTATGAGAGTCACACCATTTTTTAACTTCTCCATCCGGGGGTTTTGCTTGCACTCTCTTCAGGTTTTGCTCTGAGTGCTGGACCCTGGGTGGTTTTCCTTCTTCCCCAAGCTGCCAGGTTAACATTGGTGTGAATCAGAAAGTGCGACTAGCCAGCACCCACAAGCACGTAGCACCCAGACATGTTTCAGCTCAACAGAAGCACCAACTGTTCCAGCCTCCTGAAAGTCAGGGCTTTAGTTCAGGGCTGCGGCTGAGGGCTGGATTTGCTCTTACTGGTATGGCTGTGTTTCCATCTTTCCAGATCCAACAGCTCAGGAGTGGAGAGTTATCTTTCTTTCTTTCTTTTTTTAATATATGAAATTTATTGTCAAATTGGTTTCCATACAACACCCCATGCTCATCCCAAAAGATGCCCTCTTCAATACCCATCACCCACCCTCCCCTCCCTCCCACCCCTCATAAACCCTCAGTTTGTTCTCAGTTTTTAAGAGTCTCTTATGCTTTGGCTCTGGAGAGTTATCTTTCTTGCAACTCATAAGGGTTTCAAGCCTTCTTGGGGGTATCAGAGCTGAAAGGATGGATGTGTGTGTACCAGAATCCCCAAATCTGTCTCAGCCTTACTATGCCGATTTTAGGTTTAAAAGCATCAAGAGAAACAGCAGGGTGAGCTCCATTTGGGCAAGAGCACTTTCATTCAGAATAACGCCATTTCAAATCTGTAAGTCCTATGTGCTCTCCTGTTCTTTCCATGTGTGTCTGACAAGTCTGCAGTTGTGAGTTTCTGCAATGTCAATTGCCCATCGCTTTTTCATTTCATGTCATGTCATGTCATGTCATGTCATGTCATTTCATTTCATTATCATTTCATTTTTGTTGGGAGGCACATGGGTGCAGAAAGGTGTGCACAGTCCGGCTTCTCTGTCCTTACCCAGAGATTTGCTAGCACACTTGAGGTGGGCAAAAGTCTCAGGTGCCTCTGTCTATGGGGTAGAGGTGAACTTGAGCTAGGGGGTGGGGGCAGAACAGAGAGATGGGGAGACACAGTCTTAGCTTCAGAGCCACAGGGGCTTCTTGGAGGGGCTAAGCGTTCTACAGACAGTTTGTGTTACAGGTAGCCCCTAACACTTCTTTGTTTGTGCCAGTGATCAAATCTTCTTCATTCCACAACCTCCAGCTTCCTGTTGTACCTGTTGATTGGGTACAAGTGGTAAACACCCTGGAGATGTAGAAGGCAGAGGGAGTGGTGGGGTGCTGAGCAGGGGAAGCTTCTTGCTCAGCTGCTTGGAACTTCCTCCTTCTCCCTCCATTGCTAATGCACCCCCCACCCTTCTTTCTCCTCAGATGGAGACCCTGAAAACCAGCAGCATTTGCTGGTCCTTGGCCAGATAGAAGGGTCCTTCTGCTTAGCACAGGAGGCTGCCTGCTGGCTGCCACCACCTGGGAACTGTGGGAACACATGGCTGCCACATAGGCAGTGAGTCAGCATCCCACCTAAGAGGCTCTGGGAACCCGGCAAGGGTGCTCATCACCTCGGGTTAATATTAACTGTCCAGGCAGGTCCAAGGCAAATCCAGGAAGAGAGGCGTGGCATCCCCGGGGTGGATGGAATGGGTGGAGGAGCCAAGAGTCCTCATAACCTGGGCTCTTCAAATGGCCCAGTTTATCCTTCCCTGAAAGTTTGTTTTCTCTTTCCCCACCACCCCACTATTTGGTGAGATACTGCAGCTGGTTTGGCCCATGTAGGGGAGGGGGCTGAGGGTCCCAGCACCCTTGTGATTTTTTAGAGGTTAAGAAAGGCTTTGGGGTCAGAGCTGGGTTAGAGGTTCAAGGTCCACTGTGGATGGCTGTAAGACTGCAGGAGGGTTGCTCTCTAAGTCTTAGTTTCCTCATCTTGGGGAAAAGACCTCATTGCATGTGCGTTTCATGGGAGATAACGTGAGTAAGTGGCAGCTGTTATCTTCCTTTTTACAATGGCTGTTTCCCTTGACTTTTTCCTCAGGATCCGGCTTTCCTGCCACAACAACCTATAGGGAAGCTTCCCAGACACCTCTGCTGTGAAACCTGGCAATGGGATTTAATGCACCACAAGGAGCAGCCGGTTTCTGCTTCCCTCAGTGGCGTGAGGAGGGTGACTGTGCACACAGAGGTGGGGGAACCACGCAGGGGCTGCACCGACCCAACACAGGGGCTGGGGTGGGGGCCGTAAATTGTTGAGTCACCCCAGAGGGGTTTCCTTAGTGACCCCAAATCCATCCTTGCACCCAAGATGTCTGGATTCTGGAATATCATCGGGCCTCTGACATTTGGAAAGGTGCGTTCAGAGCAGTTGTGAGCGAAAGCTGCAGCCTCAGGGGATTTGGGCTAAAGGGTCATGAAGTCAGGCATTGCACCTCCTGTCCTTGGAGGCTTATCATCCACTGACAGATAACCAGAGTCTTGGCCAGATGACTCACGAGGGTGGCTTAACTTCTTCCGGGATCGTTCGTGGCTAGCTCTTGGGAGATTGGGGGTGGGGGTGGGGTGAAGAGGAAGATTTGTTTGTTTTCTTGGCAAATATTTACTGAGCACCATTATGTGACAGACCCATTCTAAGCCACAGAAGATGCAGAGCCCTGAGTTCCTACTTTTTCATGCAGCTTCATTCCATGAATGGAGGATGAGAAGTAAATAGGTGTTTGAATAAATAAGCAAGAGGCTTCAGTGGGCAGTAAGCTGTGATGATGAAGAACGAGGCAGTGGTTCCCAAACTTGAACAAGCCTCAGACTCACCAGCAGGGCCAGTTAAAATGCAGATGGACCAGTGACACGGGTTCAGTGTCCAGGGAAAGACTGATAATTTGCCTTACGAAGGAGTTCTCGGGGATGCTGTTGCTAGTCCCTGGACCACACTTTGAGAACCACTGACTTCGTATCAGTATGAAGGGATGGGGTGGAGCTGGTTTAGAAACAGGACACTCAGGAAGATGGGGTCAGGGTTCCTTTTAGTTGGCTGGGAGGCAGAAAGCCTGGAGGCTGTATGTTATCTGCAACTCTTTTGTGGGAGGGACAGATGCAAAGAAACGGAAGACTTTGGTCTCCCTCACCTCTCACTTTTCTTTTGTCCCTGTCTAGATTAACATTCGGAATCTCCCTGCCCCGGGGAGCTGGCCGTCCAGTTGGCTTGAAGATGCGACACTGCTCTTTGGTGGAGAGTATTCTCATCAGTCTGTTGGTTCTCATGAGGCAGCAATTTGAAGGCCAGATCACAGTCCAAACATTGCAGAAACATCACTGCCACCAAAGAGAAGGACATTCCTGTTCTAGTTGTAATCAACCCCCTGGATCTTTGGGCCCCTTATTACCAGTCACTCACTGGGTAGATGTGTTTCTTTTTCTTTTTTATGTTTTATTTTATATTTGAGAGAGAGAGAGAGAGAGAGAGAGAGAGAACAAGTAGGGGAGGGGCAGAGAGACAGAGACAGAACCTGAAGCAGGCTTCAGGCTCTGAGCTGTCAGCACAGAGCCCGACGCAGGGCTCGAACCCATGAGCAGTGAGATCATGACCTGAGCTGAAGTCAGATGCTCAACCGACTTTGCTACCCAGGCGCCCTGGGTAGATGTGTTTCTGTAAAAATCTATCTGTGCATGAAATGAAGATAAAAGCCATCAGAGTTTCGTAGATTAGAATTCATCTGAGGGCAGAGGACACAACTTCGTCTTTCTATCCCAGTGTCTAGCCGTGTGCTCGCCTTAATGGTAAACCATAAATGCTTGTTGATTTCAAATATTTGCTCAATCATTTATTCACAACTGGGCACTATCCTGGGTGCTGGAGAGTTCAGGGCAAGGGAGAAAGATCCAGCTTCTGCTCTCATGGAGTTTATGTTCTAACTAGGGGATGCAGGCACATTAGCAGGTAATTCCCATGTCTGGTGTGGTCTTACATTGTATGTTAAGAGTGGGACCAGATGCTGTGAAAACACATAACCTAGGGAGATCAGGATGGCTTCCTGGAAGAAGTGATATATAGCATGAGGTGTGAGGGGGGTGGAGAGGAGTGGTGTGGGGGTGTCATATGCACAGGCCCAGAGGTGAGAGAGAGTGGGGTACAGTCCCTGACTGTCATCTATTTAGGATGACTGGAGCCAAGAATTGTACCTTGATCCTGAAGCTATCAAGTGAGGGACACTGATAAAATGTCTTCGGGGTTTCATGGCTTGGTGGCTATTCACACTGAGTGTAAAGGCTCTGACTTATGCCTAGGTTGGGGACATTCGTTGTGGCTCTGACTGGGTACTGTGTGAAGGTGGCTCTGTCTGCAGGTCCCAGGTCCCAGATTTGTACTCCTTCCCACCTGTGGAGCCAGGAGGTCTGGGCAAACCAGTTTGGATCAAGGAAGAGGCTTGTCGAGCTCTTTCCCATCGAAGGGCATTCTTGGAACCAGAGCGACAACTCTCTTACCATGTGGTGTAGGGAAAGACCGTGTCCAAAATGGTTGTTGAAACACTGAAATATAATTTTAGTGTTGATGGCTTCGGCCCAGAGAGGCACAGATGGTTTCTTGTTGAACTCTGTTTGCCGGCCTGGCACGCAGGCTCTGACTAATGACTCTGTGACCTGGGGCAAGCCAGGTAGCCTCTTGGCACCTCACTTTTTCAGAGTTACAAAATGGAGATAGACTGTGCCTCAAAGAATGGCCTGGGAATGTTGTGTATAGAAACAAGATGGTGTTTTTGAAAACATCGGTCTCATGGAGGAAAAGTTCAAACATCCAGGATGTTGATTGTTAAAAGGCATTTAGTTGGTGTGGCAATGGTCACTGCTTACTCTGAGTGTGTGTGTGTGTGTGTGTGTGTGTGTGTGTGTGTGTGTGTTTGTGTGTGTGTGTGTGCGTGTTTGTGTTTGTGTGTGTGTGTGTGCGTGTTTGTGTCTGTGTGTGTGTGTGTACTTAATGGTTAACTATTCAGCCTAGAATCTGTACTTAGTTTATTTCTAGAAAATACTTTCAGCTTGCTTTTATATAGACTTTATTCTTTTATTTATACAGAGAATAGTGTGCTCACTATAACAAACTTCAGGTTAACAAAACATCTCAAATACAAAGAGAATGGGCTGAACACCACTTTTTAGGTTATTTTTTAATGTGTACTTTGAAGAGCTATACATTTTCAGCTAAAAGGTTTGTGTTTTGTGTGAGAGGTGCATATCATCTCAGAAGCTCTTTGAATCCCTTTACCTTTCTTTCCAAAATGTTTTTTCTCCTCTGTTGAGATTCCCCCCAGCTTCTTTCTCATCATCAGGTAGCACCCCCTTTGAAAGCTCTTGAGTCTTACTTAAACTTGAAGATATACTAATATCTTCTGTCCTGATGGACTTGTTTTCTGGCCAAACTTCCTCCTGCTACAGCTGACCTAGATTTCCTCCCTTCCGCTTTGACTTTTTTGACCCTAAGACGTAGTAAAGATAAGACTGAAGTTACCTGTAGGTGAGACATGCAGAATTTTCTAATTATTTAGGAAGTTCTGTTTCTCTGGCTGACATGCATTTGTTTTGCAGACATCAAGGAAACTCTCCACCTAGAGAGAGGAATCTTTCCATGGGCTTTCTCTCTTTACTCTCTTTGATTTCCTTACTATTTCTCACTGAGGAATGGCATGGAAGGTGGAGAAATGAATGTCTACCATAAAACGCGAGTCATGTGCTTGATGCAAGGAAGAAGGAGGTTAAAGTGGCTGATGCCAAATGCAAATTATAGTTCATGGCTGAGAAATAATTAAGCTCGATGTGTTTTTTTTTTCTTCTTCTTTAATCCTAGAGTCCAATGTGCAGAGTCCTAAAGGGAAGCTAAGTGCCTTTAATCAACCTTCGGATGAAGCCTATTTGAGCCAACTTCTGTTCTTCTGGTAGATGTCTTAAGGATGTGTAAATAGAATCAGAGTTTTAAATTTATGTTTTTCTTAAAATCCAAACTTGGCTTCAAACCTAAGAACATTGGGAATTCAATATAATGTAATTTATTTCAGACTGCATGAGATTGGCTCACCTGGGAGCATTATTTCCTATTTGAACTCATCAGTTTTTTTCAAATGTTTATTTATTTAAAAAAATTTTTTTAATGTTTATTTATTTTTGAGAGAGAGAGAGAGACAGAGTGTGGGGGAGGGTCAAAGAGTGAGGGAGACACAGAATCTGAAACAGGTTCCAGGCTCTGAGCTGTCAGCACAGAGCCTGACACGGAGCTTGAACTCACAAACTGTGAGATCATGACCTGAGCTGAAGTCAGCTGCTTAACCAACTGAGCCACCCAGGTGCCCCAATTTATTTACTTATTTTTTGAGAGAGGCAGAGAAACTGTGAGTGTGGGAGGAAGAGAGACAGAGAGACAGAGAGACAGAGAGACAGAGAGACAGAGAATCCTAAGCAGGCTGTGCAAGGCTTGACCTCATGAGCAGATCATGACCTGAGCCGAAATCAAGAGTCGGATGCTTAACTGACTGAGCCACCCAGGTACCCCAGAATCCATCAGTTCTTAAAGGTGGTGTGCCCCGACTAGTATACCAGCCTCCTACCTGGTCTTCTTGACTTTAGTCCTGTTTTTTCTAGGTCATCCTTCAAACCACTGCCATAGCTATATTTCCCCCAAGTCAGAGACTGTTGTGCTTTTCTTCTGCTTAATCTCCTTCAGTGGCTCAGTGGCTCCCCATGACCTTCTGAACCCTTTCCAGATGCCTTTGCATACATTCAGTTCTCATCTTACTACTGCTCTAGCTACAACATTCCTTTCATTGCACCTGTCAAGCATCCCCTTTCTTGCCTTCCTACTTATCCTTCAGGATGTAGTTCTTCTTCTCTGAAGTCCTCTGTGTCTACCAAATAGGGCATCTCTCCTCCAGGCTTCTTTAACACCATGTCTGCATTGTAACATTATCACCTCGACTCATGATTTTTTCTTGACACCTCCATGTGCCTTACTAGTCTGGGGGACTTGAGGATTGGGACATGTCTGATTCAACTGAGGGTCTGGTTCAGAGAAGGTGATCAATAATTTTGTGTTGCATCAGTGAATTGATGAATAGGATGGAATGGGAGCAACATGGAAGGGAGGATTCATTAATAAATGTAAAAGTGTTTCCTTAGAAAGGGGGTTGCCTTGGGGTATGACTGCTGAAACTTAGGAAGAGTAATATTCCTAAGGTTGGCTGGTGCCCGAGCCAGTATATCTCTGAACGTGAGTCTTTTCAAGGAAGATTTGTTATCAAAGACGGAGGACTATGGACTGGGAGCCTCTAGGGAGGAGGAGAAGGGTTGGGGGCAATGGGGACAGCCTGAAGCTTAAAGAAAAGACTTTGGGATACTGTGAGGATATGTGGAATTTTAAGATGGAGCTGTCTTGATTTTTGTGATTTGAAAAACCACACTAGTTACCAGAACTAAAAGAGAAGATTTTCAGAAAGCAACAGTTATTTTAAAGGTTGATCACTGGGGCGTCTGGGTGGCTCAGTCGGTTGAGCATCTAACTTTGGCTCAGGTCATGATCTCACGGATTGTGGGTTTGAGTCCTGCTCTGAGCTGTCAGCACAGAATTCAAAGCCTGCTTCAGATTCTGTCTCTCTCTCTCTCTCTCTGCCCTTCCCCTGCTCATACTCTGTGCGTGTCTCTCTCTCAAAAATAAATAAACATTAAAAAATAAAATAAATAAAGGTCAATCACTAAAAGTGATCAGTCTGGGAGACTATAGTCTAATTTTTAATTTTAATCCCTTTCTTCTTCAGTTTTCCATTAGATTGTTAGCTGATTGAAGTCAAGGGCAATGTTCAAATTTTCCAATGATTTTAACTGTAAGAGTGATGCATGCTTGTAAAAATAATGTGCAAGCATACAGAATGAAGATGTAAGTCTCCGTCCATAGGATTATAACTGGCTATAGGGAACATTTGTGTGAACTAGAAAAAGCCACTCTTGCTGTCTGCCAAAAGTTGTATAGCAATACACATGCACATCTGTGATGTCTACTGTATGACTGCCCCCATGCGTGGTCTACCACGTGTGGCCACCCTCTGCACGCCTCCCTCTCAACCCACTCCCCTCCTCAGAGGTGGCCAGATCTTTATCTACCCATGTGTGTGTACACGTGCATGTATTTACACACCGACATGCATACTTATATATAGAGAGAGGAGGATCAAGAGGTTTATAGAAATGGGACCATATTTTACATACTTTTTGGTCACTTGCTTTTTTCCCCTTGACAATGATCTTGGATACAATTTTCTCAGTTTATATACATTTATGTTATTCTCTCTAGTGGATGCTCTTCCATAGCATGGCTGCACTTTATGTAACCACTCCTTTGTAGAAGGACATTTAGTTTGTGTGCACGTTTTTTTATTACCCACAATCATGTAATGTATGTGAATGTTCTAAAGTATAGGCTCATAGAACCTGGTTAAAGGGTACCGGATGTTTACATTTGGGCAGATGATGCAAAATTGTCCTCCAAAGTTTGAGCTGAATTACACTCCCGTTTCTCCACATCCTTGCCAGTAGTTGACCTTGTCAATCTTACATTTTCATCAGTTTGATGGAGGAAAAATGGCACCTCATTTAACTTTCATTTTCCTGATTACTAGGGAGGTGGAGCGTCTTATCATATTTTATCAGCTATTTGTGCTTCTTCGTTGAAATGCATGTGTTTATCCTTTGTATTTTCAAAATTGGCTTGTTTAATGTTTACTGTGTATGGATTGTAATCATTTACTACCTTGTTTTGTTTTCCACACATACTTCCTGTTAACTATGCACTGGAAATAAATGATGAAGGCTGAATGAAAGGTAATGCAGTAAATCAGAAAGATCATAGCATTCTGGAGCATAAAGGGGTCATGGAGATGATGTTGTCCAAATGCCTTATTTTACAGATGAGAAAACTAGGTCTTCAGGAGGCCAAAGTTATCTCATAGCTGGTTGGTGGCAGGTCTGAAAATTGATTCTAGTTCAGTTATTATTATTTTTTTCTGCCTGTTGTCCCTTCATGAAACAGTGTTTATGAAGAATATCATTGGTTCTTCTTTTCTGGGTACTGTGTTTTCCAAGTCAATCTTTATTAATTTAACAGAAAGCAAATCTGTTAAGAGGGAGAGGGTAAGCTTTCTTAGCCACCTGGGAATGGCTTGTGAGAGCCATGTTACTGGGCCGAAAGCCAAGAATGGTTTCTTACAAATATCAGGAGAGTAGAATGAATACATTTTGTGGGAAGAGAGGCATCATATGCTGAACCTTCAAGTGTTGTGTATTTTCTGGTTCTCAGTGCTTTCACAATCTATAATGAAGGATCTGCAGTAATCAGCAGATTTAGAAACCTTCATACAACACTTTAGAAAATATTGCACATGATTTAGGGGCATACTCTCCCACATGCAATGTATGTGGCTTGCAGAGAAGACTGAGGAAGCTTCTTTTAAGGAAGGAAACGTATGAAGGGATTGGTGAAGAGTCCATCTTCAAATCAAGTTTGAGACCAAGGTGGGAACTTCCCTTTAGGACCCGAGCATGAGGACAGAGCTTTCTCACAGCTCTGTAGGGGAATAGAAGACGAGGTGTTAAAGGCAGAGAGAGTCATATCAAGGTTCTATGGTGCCCATGTGGTTGGAATTTCAGGTGGACGAGTTTTCTTGGTTCTCACACAATACAAGGAAGAGAGGCAAGATAGACAAGATCAAGAACGTTCCCGGGCCTGTTGGCCATACTGTCCAGCATAGCCTAGGGCTCAGCTTCCTGCACACAGTGGACAGGAATTTGGGAACATGAAAGAGTTATTATCTGAATACTTGTCTGCGGTGTTGGGGCTGGAGGCCCCCTTGAGTGCAATCTCCCTTCCCTAAGTCATGTGGCCGCTAGAACCATCCAGAGTAATTCCTTTTATCATTATCTAGTCAGAGTTCATTTTCTCTCAGTTATAGGATGGTGATGATTATTATTCATTATAAGACAGTTGCTTTTTTTTGACTCGGGGTCTGATAAGGCTTATACAGGTTTATATAAGGTTTATATAGAGGGATTGGTGGAAATGCCGGTCTGCTTTTTAAAAGTTTGTTTATTTGAGAGAGACAGCCAGAGAGAGAGAGAGAGAGAGAGAGAGAGAGAGAATGAGTGGAGGAGGGGCAGAGAGAGGGAGAGAGAGAGAATCCCAAGCAGGCTCCCCACTGTCAGTGCAGAACTGTGAGATCATGACCTGAGCTGAATCAAGAGTTGGACACTTAACTGACTAAGCCAACTGGCGCCCCTGTCCTTTAAGTCTAGAGTTTCCTCTTTACTTTTTTTTCCTTGCAATTTTTCAATTTTTGGTTGTTTTTGAAGAAACGAAGTCATTCCTTCCTGTGGAGTTTCCCACACTGCTAACATTGCTGATTACATCCCCAGGGTGTTGTTTATCACGTTGCTCTGTCACCTGTATTTCTGAACTTCTGAGTCCAAGAGATTTGGTTACACTTGAGTTTGACTTGTTTAGGCACACAACCCCAGCTGGGAAGTGGTCTTATCACCTCTCTGACCTCACCTACCCCGCTTTGTCTTGCTCATTCTGTTTCTTCCCCCCTGGCCTTGAACATTCTAAGTATGCTCCCCCTGTAGGGCTGTTGCACCCCTGTGCCCTGTTTCTCACCTCCTTCAAATCTTTGATCAAATTTTCCCTTCTTGATGAGGCCCACTGAGGCTGCCAATTGAGTATGTATGTTGTCATACCAGAGTTCCCAGTCACACAACAATATCTGACACATGGTAGTGGTCACTACATGTGTGTTGGAGGAATTAAAGAAAGGGAGGGGGCCCTCTTCCTCCAATGCTACCTCTGGCTGCAATGACATGAACAAATATTCACTGAAATCCATTTTGCACCAGGTGTGCTGCATGCTAAATGCTTAGCTTATGTCATCAGGGCAAGAATATAGAGTGAGTCCTGTTATTATCGTCTTCCTACAAATGAGTGTAGTGGGCATGGAGAGGCACTGCCCAGGTCCTCCTCTAAGGGAAGCCTGTGGCTCCAGGGCAAGGAGTGCTGTCAGCAGGGAGCCTCCACAGTCAACCTCTTGTTCAATGTCATGTGTATTCTGTGCTGTCTACATTGATGACAGATCCCAACATAGCCAACTCCGATGGACCACATGTGCTCCAGATTTCCCCATGGAGCTGGCAGAGACTTATGTTGCAAATCTGTTTCTCCCTTGCCCAACCTTGATTCCTCCACCTTCCCTCTCTGCAGGTGTTGATTTTTAATAATTACCCTACAAGCCAAACCCCATCTCAGAGTCTTCATCCCAGAAACTCCAACCTGTGATGGCAAGGAAACAGATGTTTACAGGGTTAGATAGCTTTCCTGAGGCCGCAGTCTAGTGGGTGGTAGAACAGAGATTTACCAAGCTGTGGTCTCTTGTATGTAATGTATTGTTTCCACAAGTACCCCCTCTACCCTACCCCAAATCCTGAAAATGGGGGAGGACTGTCAATGCCGTGGTTTAGCTCTGTTCCGGTTCTCAGCAGTTTTAGCGAGGCAGTCTATTAACATTTAACATGTTTCTACGTGGCACTGGGTTCTTAGTGGCAAATGGCTGACTATATCACAGAGTAGGAAGATGAGTTATTGATTTCGCATCCAGTGGTTAGGAAAAGATTCAGCAGGGAGTTCAGAAGTGTGATGCTCTGAAGAAGGGCTGTGCTGGCTGGGACGTCAGGGACAGGAAGAGGGCTAGGTGGAAGGATGTCAGAAGGGTGGGGAGGGATCTCTGTGGAGAACCTGGAAAGCTCCTGAAAGTGAAATGTTAGCAAGATAAGCATGATGCATTCAGTTGGCTGCTGGATGGGGGATCTGGGCAGGGGGACAAGTCAGGCCAGGGAATTAGGACAACAGTGATGTCACTTGGAGGGACTGGGGACATCAGAGACAGAAAGACAGGGACACACAATGTGGCTTTGGAGTGGAGGACAAAGAAGGAAGAAGCAAGTTAAAGATGAATTCTATGCCATTAAACTTGAACATTTTAATTTGACTAATTTAATTTCACTAGTAACCAAAGAGATGTGAATCAGCACAACCATTCGGGTCAATTTAACCCATCAGAGTGACCTTCTCATTGTTTCAGTGAGCATGTCTGAGACGTTTAAAGGTTTGGGGAAGTGGACATTCTCATGCTATCCAGTGGGATTGCTGTAGCTTCTAAGACAACCCTTCCACAGCTCTGACAAGAAATTTTAAAAATAGTGGTCTTTATGGGGTGCCTGGGTGGCTCAGTTGGTTATCGTCTGACCCCAGTTCAGGTCTTGATCTCGTGGTCTGTGGGTTGGAGCCCCATGTTGGGCTCTGTGCTGACAGCTCAGAGCCTGGAGCCTGCTTGGGATTCTGTGTCTCCGTCTCTCTCTGCCCCTCCCCTGCTTGCACTCTTTCTCTCAAAAATAAATAAATGTTGAAAAAAATTACAAAAATGATGGTCTTTGATTTCCTAATTTCAGTGTAGTGAACTGTATGCAGAAGTAGAGAAAAAGGTGAAAAAGATCACATTTCCTAAGTTAGGAGCCCTTGGGAGTCCCTGCTTTCATCCTGGAGATTTTGGTGGCCTCAGGACCATAAGCCTCACCTTATCTCCTGACCCCACAAGTGGGTCCCTCCTCTGTGTCTCACAACATTGGTTACTTACTTTTTTTTTTTTTTTTTTTTTGTGAAACCACTGGTATCACTTTGTAATCTGTTTGTTTTGCCTTTCCTCTTTAGAGTTTGGGGTTCTCAGGTCAGGGGACATGTCATGACCCTGTGTTTCTCTCAATGAGCACGGAGAAGGCATTGATCACATATTTGATGAGTGAATGATTGAAGGGCTTACTTAGAATGGACAATGGTTTATTTTCAAATCTGGCTTCTCCAATTCAACACAACCTGCAGGCTACAGGTATGTGCGAGTGAGGGGAAAACACAGGGCAGCCATTGTCCATACAGCTTTGCCCAAGTCTCAGCAATGAGTATGAGAGCAACGAGTTCCTGTCTCCTTTGTTTCAGCTACAGAAGCCAGCCCGTGAGCTTTTCTCCATGTTCCCTAGAGAAGCGAGTATCTTCTGCTTCTGTCTGGCTCTGCTTCAGGTCCTGGCAGAACCCCCTTCTAGCTCTTTGCTGTGGAAAGAAAAAGTCCCTTCAGGTCCATACTCCCAGGGCAGGTGCTTCCCAGGTAAGACAGAACCAACTCTTTCTTCTTTCCTTGGCCTCCCGCAGCATATTTGGTCTCCTCTTTGATCTATTGTTTCATGGATACTGAAAGTCCCTTGAAGAATCCTCCCTTGTTTACCCAATATCAATGAACTCTTTTTTTTTTGTTAATATGAAATTTGATGTCAAATTTGTTTCCATACAACACCCAGTACTCATCCCAACAGTTGCCCTCCTCAATGCCCATCACCCACCCCCCTCTCCCACCCACCCCCCAACAACCCTCAGTTTATACTCAGTTTATAAGAGTCTCTTATGGTTTGGCTCCCTCCCTCTGTAACTTTTTTTTTTCCTTCCCCTCCCCCATGGTCTTCTGTTAAGTTTCTCAGGGTCCACATAAGAGTGAAAACATATGGTATCTGTCTTTGTCTGTATGACTTATTTCACTTAGCATAACACTCTCCAGTTCCATCCACGTTGCTACAAAAGGCCAGATTTCATTCTTTCTCATTGCCACATAGTATTCCATTATGTATATAAACCACAATTTCTTTATCCATTCATCACTTGATGGACATTTAGGCTCTTTCAATAATTTGGCTATTGTTGAAAGTGCTGCTATAAACAGTGGGGTACAAGTGCCCCTATGCATCAGCACTCCTGTATCTCTTGGGTAAATTCCTAGCAGTGCTATTGCTGGGTCATACGGTAGATCTATTTTTAATTTTTTGAGGAACCTCCACACTGTTTTCCAGAGCAGCTGCATCAGTTTGCATTCCCACCAACAGTGCAAGAGGGTTCCCATTTCTCCACATCCTCGCCAGCATCTATAGTCTCCTGATCATTTTAGCCACTCTGACTGGCGTGAGGTGGTATCTCAGTGTGGTTTTGATTTGTATTTCTCTGATGAGGAGTGACGAGCATCTTTTCATGTGCCTGTTGGCCATCTGGATGTCTTCTTTAGAGAAGTGTCTATTCATGCCTTCTGCCCATTTCTTCACTGGATTATTTGTTTTTCAGGTGTGGAGTTTGGTGAGTTCTTTATAGATTTTGGATACTAGCCCTTTGTCTGATATGTCATTTGCAAATATCTTTTCCCATTCTGTCAGTTACCTTTCAGAACTCTTAACAACAAACCACTTCTTACCAGAGTTCTCCAGTGTAGCCTGTAGGTTGTGGTGTGACCAGCTCAGAGAGGTGGCTGAGAGGCTTTCTGACTTAGACAGGGATGTCACCCTTTGAGGAGATGGAGGCCGTGGGGGCGGAGACCTTTCCTTTGTGAAACTGACTAGTAAAAAAGGAGCAGGCTGGGGTGATAGCTGGAAGGAGGATTAGATCAAGGGGAGATTTTGCATCCAGGTGGAGGGCTTTGTCCACGTGTAAGGTTAAAAATCCATGTCAATAAATATTTTAAACTCCGGTGAAGTGAAAGCCACAGGGAACAATGACAGGAGCCAAAGGGGAAAGTGAGCTAGTGGATGGGCATGGGAAGGGGAGCTGAGTGGATGAAGCAGTGTGGGGGAGTGGGTGGAGAGGCCGAGAGGTACAGTTCTGAAGAGAAGAGATTAGGCACATAGTGTGACAGTGAGTTCCCCAGAAGATGATAGAATGGAGGCTATGGGATGGCAGTGGGGTGGCTTATAGGGGTCTCACATTAGTCACAGGGGGAATTTAAAAATATACTGCTGTTGGACCTTTCTCCAAGATAGTCTGATTTAACTGGCCTGGGGTTTGGTCCAGGTATTGGTCTAGGTGATTCTAATGTGCCAGCTGCTTAAGAGCGACTGCTTTGGACTTAGGACAAGGGGCAGTATTTCTGCTGGAGGTGGAGAGGAGGAGAAGCCTGATGGAGAAATTGCAGATAGTAATACATATATAATATCATGTATTTTCCTAGTTCTTTTTTTCCCCACATTTCTCAGACTCTAAAGTGCAGATGGATCCTCTGGGGATCTTATTAAAGTGTGAATTCTGATTTAGTAGGGCTGGCTGGGGCTTGAGAGCCTTTATCTCCAGGGCGCCCCCAGGGGATACCACTGCTTCTGGACTGAACCTTGGTTAGCAAGGCATAATGTTTCCAAACTGCTCTCTTGTTGACCATCTTGTTTTGTATATGAATTACAATATGAGGCCCGTATCAGGTAGGCCTTACCATCCTCATTGTGCAGGCTAGGACACACAGATGGAGAGAAGGGAAGAGGGGCAGAGAGGGGCCCTCAGCAGCAACAGTTGGTAATCCTTTTGGGCCCTGGGCCACACACTTCACACCTGCTCCTCACTTAACCGAGTTCCTCAGACCGCACACCTGTAAGTGGTGAGCACAGGTCTTCTGACCCAAGCACAGAGCCTGATCTTTTGTGTTCCAGCAGCCTCCTTCAGGACATGAAAGAACATTGTTATTATTGAAAGGGAGAGTAAGAATAGGAGTTTAGGGACAAAGAAAGGCATCTGGAGATAGTGGTACAGGAAATCAGCCAAGGGATGGGGAGAGAGGCTGAGCAGCCATCACAGCAAGCTTGCTGTTGGCCCTTCGTAAGTTGGAAGTGGATCAGATCCCCTGTTCCATCAAGGGGATGTCTCCAACTGTGCCCTAAATGGAAGCTGAGAAGGCACATGGGTGGACTTTGGGCAGTCAGAGAGATGAGAACGTTTATCATCTGGGATAGGGGTTCTCAAACTGGAGTGAGCATCAGAATCATCTGGGGGGCTTGTGAAACACAGTGTGCCCCGCCCTCAGAACTTTAGGAGGTCTGGGGTGGGGCCTGAGAGTATACATCCCTACCAAGTTCCCAGATGCTGCTCATGTGGCCAGTCCCAGGACTTCACTTGGAGAAACCGGAGTAGTACCTGGCCAGAGACCCCTCTGAAGGTCAATGAGGTCAGTTAGAGCCAGAGTGGGCTGTTGATCCTGGTGTCTTTAGGGATGAAGTCCAGGGAGTGAAAGTTTAAAAGAGGGGAAAGGTGACAGTTTGATGGGTTCATTGTGGTATAAATTGGCAAAGTCTGACTCCTTGTCCTCTTGTTCACCTTTGAATCCGCTGGGAGTGGGAGAATTTGCTGCTTCTCTGAGTGACAGCGATGACCCCGGGGAAGTTAGACTTTTCTGGGAAAAGGTCAGCTTCTGCAAAAGCAAAGAAAAAAAGGGATGCAGTGAGAAATAAGGTTTGGGATTCTGCCCTCATGAAGTGGGACAGGGGTTATTTTCCCAAAAAAAGCAGCTGCAGAAGGGCTTACACCCACCAGGGTTGGGAAGGCTGGCCTCGTGGGGCCAAGGTACAGGACAGGAGCCCAAGAGAGGGCAGAGGGAAGGAAAAGGTAGGAAGGAGACGCATGGAGCACGATGCCAGCATGGGTGGACCCGTACTACCTACTGACAGGTGGAGACTAAGTGATCACAAATACAACACTTCCTTCGACTTGCCTGCAACTGATGGTCTTTCAAACAACCAACCCTCCTATTACCTCATTTGACCCTCCCCCCTCTCCCCCCCCCCCCATCCCCCAGCATCCCTGTGAGTATGGGGAGAAGGTACTCTCACTTTAGGCTTATAGATGAGGAAATAACCACAGAGAAAATTACATAACTTGCCTGAAGAGGCTGGGGCAGCTGCAGAGTTCAGGTCTTCCTGTTCTGGGGCCCCTGCTGTTTCTGGAAGCTTGTGAGGGCCTCAGGCTCCCTCGCTTTGAGGACAGGCCTGGGTGTGACTCAGTGGACACAGTGGGATGGGGAGGCACAGCCGTGGCTTGGGGATGGACCTGGCTCCCCAGAAGGGCTCACTGCTGAGTTAGTTCAGGGCAGAGGAGGAGACCAAGGTGGGTTGCCCCAGGTGATGAGGGTTTGGGGGAGGGAGGACCCAGAGAAGGAAGAGAGGTGGGGAATGTTTCCACAGGGCTCGTGGAGAACAGGGAGTCTGTTCAAGGTCTAGTGTTACTCTAGCAACTGGACGTTCTCCCCTTGAAAATGGGGAGGGGGCTGGGACCCAGCTCCTTGCACCCATTTCCCACCAATATGGTCCTCCACCTCTTGCTGCCTGAGACTTGTCCTTCTTCCTGCTGTCCTGTGGCTCCTGCTTACTGCCATGAGTTGTACTGCTCTCTCCTTCCTACGTACTGTTTGACTCCTTGTGATTCTCCTGATGTGTATTATACTTAGAATTTCTTAAGAATAATGACCTGGGGGCGCTTGCGTAGCTCAGTTGGTTAAGCGCCTGACTTTGGCTAGGTTGTGATCTCACAGTTCCTGAGTTTGAGCCCCACATTGGGCTCTGTGCTGACAGCTCAGAGCCTGGACCTGCTTGGGATTCTGTGTCTCCCTTTCTCTCTGCCCCTCCCCTCACTCATGCTTTCTTTCTCTTAAAATAAAGTCTGGGTGGCTCCGTTGGTTGAGCATTTGACTTTGGCTCAGGTTCTCATCCCATGGTTTTTGACTTTGAGCCCATATCAGGCTTGCTGCTGTCAGCGTGGAGCCCACTTCAGATCCTCTGTTCCCTTATCTCTCTGCCCCTCCCCTGCTGTGCTCTCTCTCCTCAAAATTGAATAAACATTAAAAAAAAAAAAGGATAAAGACTAGTTTGAAGATGGGCACAAGGATGGGGCCACCAGCCACCTCTCAGGCTAGTCCAGCACACCAAGATCAAGGTGGCAATGCGATCTGGTGGGGAGCAGGTGTCACAGCTGCCTGTGAGTGTGACAGGCCCTCAGAGAAGCATGCTCCATACCTTACAAAAGCAAAGCAGACCCCCTGTCCTAGGGACACTTGAGAAGAACTGGCACACTAAGAAGATTTCCAGAAATTTCCAGGATTTCCAGACAAGAGGAGTGAGATGAGATTTCATTTTCCAGACCTGAAATGTAGGGGAAGGGTGTGGCATCTGAAGCAGCCCACAAGACCAGAGCTGGGGAAAATGTTAGGCAGAGCTGGGTAAAATAGAGGGACATGGCAGTACGTGTCAGATGATTGGGCTAACTGTTCCTAAACCCCTCCTGACTGCGGCCAGTGCTGCTCCTGGGTGCCAGAGCTTGGCTGGGCTTGCAGGGAAGGGTCTGTGGGTTTCATTTGTGAGAACAGGCAGGGCAGGGCCAGTGATGGACGGATCAAGGTCATAAGGGGCAAGTACAGACTGACGCACGTACAGCAAACCACAAGAGTACCATGTCTGCATGGAGAAGGGGTCTTCACACATAATACATGCTGTCGGGACCTGTTTTTAAAGGAAGAGAATTCCATGCTCACTTGTAAACTCTAAGTGCTCGCAACAGCACCCTATCTGTCAATGTACTCCTAAAACCACTTCAAAGGAGACTCCTGCCCAAGGGGTTTAACTAGGTTTCATGGTCAGAAGCCACAGGATAGTGATGGAAGGAGGAGATGCCTGTGGCCTGTGGATGGTGAGTCCCTTGAGAATATTCCAGCAGAGGCTGAAGGGTCACTGAGCAGCGATCTTGCTCAGGGGTGGACAAGCATTGGCTGGAGGCAGGGGTAAGGGTTGGACCCCAGGGTCTTTGAGGCCCCTCCTCAGTATGGCTTAGAGATTCTAGCTTCTGTTTTTACCAGGCCCTCCATTCACAGGGCTGCCGGGAGTAAGAGGGGCCTTCAAAAGGCAGTCCTGTTGAGTTCCCTTCTGTCCTGTAGGTAAATGGCAACTCATTCGGGATGCAGTATTATCTGAGTGCAACATAATTCGAAGGGAATACAAAGAGATTATGTGTGTATGTTACAGCTACTTCTCATATAGCCTCTCCTACCGAAATGAACTGAAGGCAAAGAAAATGCATTCTTTTAACATCCCTTTGTCCTGTAATGGTCCCGCTCTCACGGAGGATCATTTCCTACACTGGGTTATAGTGATTTGTGTAGTTGTCTGTCTTCCCTGCTGGACTGTGGTTCTTTAAGCAGGATCAGTGCCTTTTTTTTTTTTTTAAAGTTTATTTATTTATTTTGAGAGAGAGAGAGAGAGAGAAGGCAGGGGAGGGGCAGAGAGTGAGGAGAGAGAGAGAGAATCACAAGCAGGCTCTGCACTGCCAGATCATGACCTGAGCGGAAATCCTGAGTCAGATGTTTAACCGACTGAGCCATCCAGGAGCCCCAGGGTCCATGCCTTTTAATGATGCTTTCACCTTGTACTTGGCCATCTTCTTAGACAGCACCATCAGGGGACCCTCACACTTTGGGAAGCAAGCGAAGTGGGTGATGTCATTATATACTCATTTGGTAGGTGTGGATTAAATACTTTGCCCAGGTGCTATGCAATTGAGGCTTCGAATCCGGCACTGCTCACTGCTCCCTCTGTGGCCTTGCATGGGTGCTTCATCTCTCCATGCCTGAGTTTTTCATCTGTGAAAACACACAGTTACTGTGAGACTTGCTGTAATACGTATGATTGGTGTATACCTATATCTATATCATCTATATCTATATGTATATCTATAGATGGGCAGATATAGATATAGATATAGATATAGATATAGATATATAACCTCTAGCACAGTACCTTTCACCTAGCAAATGCTAAATAAATGTGAGGCATTATTTTTTTAAGTTTATTTATTTATTTTGAAAGAGAGAGACAGAGGGCACGAGTTGGGGATGGGAAGAGAGAGGAAAGAGAGAATCCCAAGCATGCTCTGCACTGTCAGCACAAAGCCCAATGCGGGCCTCCAACTCATGCACCACGAGATCATGACCTGAGTTGAAGCCAAGTGTTAGAGGCTTGACCAACTGAGCCCCCCAGGTGCCCCCAAATGTGAGGCATTTTTACTGTGAGCAGAAAGCCTGAGTCTTACTCCTACAGGATATTGTTCATTATTATTTATTGAGCAATTACTATATGTTAAGCTTTGTGTTACATGCTTTACCCCAGTGAATCATCACAAAACTCTGCACGTTTTTTTTTTTTTTTTTTTCCTTCTGTTTTACAGACAAAGACATGGCGACCCAGGGAAGTTAAGTTCTTAACGGGAGTCGCCCCACTGTTAAGTGACACAGCCAATATTTAAATCCATGTCTTGCTAGCATTTCTGCTTGGGCTTTGTCGCTGTTTATGCCCACATGCTCTCAGGTTCTTTGTGCTTCTACTCCCTATAGGGCCTAAGCTCGGTGCTGGATTTAGAGGCAGGCAGAGACGACTTCTCATACTCTGCCTGAGTTACTTGGGCTAACTTTCCAACAGTTTGGATTTCTTTCAAGCCACCCGAGAATGCAAAGGAAATATCAGTTATGGCTGCAAAGGGTCAGCGGACAAGCTCCCAGGGCTTTCTTGCCCCCAGATCTGAGGTCATTTCAGCTCTCAGCAAGGAAGCCGGCTTCTGCCTGCTTGGCTGGGGTGGGGGGGAGGCACATCTGCACACCTGGGTCCACCTACCCCCCTGGGAAGCAATCCCTTTGCTCCTGGTCTCATTTCCATGGCCTCAGAAACCAACAGTAGGCTGCTAGGCCCACCTCACTTGCCCATGGAAGATGCTTGGGACATCCCACCTGTGAGCAAATGCATACACAATAAGGGCAAAACTCTGTGTTTTATGTGCTTTATATGCAGGCACTTTGAAGGCAAAGATTTCAAGGAACCCAAAAAGAATGACAGACCCTGACCCAAAGTGACTTAATACAAAAGCACTTTGTTTAGAGGCCTGAAGGAAACTGATAGAATAATATTGACTGTCTCTTAGGTACTCTGCCAGATGAGTCCAACATGTTTCCTTGTTAAATCCTCCCAAAGCTACAATGATGAGGACCCTCTCTTGGATGCAGAGTGTCTCATAATTACTAGAGGCAATGAAAAAATACACTTGTGTCAGCTGTGTCTGTCCCTCCACCCCCAGCAGGATTCTGCAGAGGGGTGAGGAGGGTGGGAGCATTGGCTGCCTCCCCCAGGTCCCTCCGTTGAGAACCCTGCCCTGTGAAGTTACAATGACTTCCCCACTGAAAGTCTGAGAGTACAAGGTTCAGGCGCTTGCTCTGGCCCAAGATCACATCATTAACTCCACGGCAGAATTAGGATTAAAATGCACCTCTGTCTGGCTTTTCCTACTAGCCCACACTACCATATGCTGTTTCATGCACTGCAAGTTCAAGAGAACTGAATTTATTTATTTTTATTTTTTAGTCTTAGAAATTTTTAAAGTTTATTTATTTTTGAGTGAGACAGAGACAACGTGAGCAGGGGAGGGACAGGGAGAGACGGAGAAAGAGAATCCCAAGCAGGCTCTGCACCATCAGCCCAGAGCCCAGTGTGGGGCGAAAACCCATGAAAACCATGAGATCATGACCTGAGCTGAAACCAAGAGTTGGATGCTTAACCGACTGAGCCACCCAGGTGCCTCGAACTGGGTTTATTTTTAACTTCACTGTTGACTAGTGCGTCCCCCCCACACCCCCAGCAGTCATACCTCCTCAGTCTGTTGCTGTTTACCCCCCTCTCCTGAAGGAAACCTGTCTTCACCTGGCACATTCCCCTTAGACTGATGACCAGTAGGAGAGCTCAAAGGAGCTACAGTTTGGTGTCTTCTGAAGGTGCTTGGGGGTCAAGGTTACATTTAATACAGAATAAGCTTGCTATCCTGAAAACATCTGGATTATTTGTAAACCTATTTTTGGCCACAGGCAGATACAATGAGAGTTGGGATATTAAGTTAAGGCAGAAACAATTCAGATTTTTTGGAATATGTCTTCTGACTTCAGGACTCCAGACCTTGAAATGGAGATATTTAAACAACGGAGTGTACTTACATGCTTTTGTTTTCACTGAGGTGTTTGGAAGCATGGGAGGCAAACCTGAACTGGATCATTAGCCCCCTTTTCTCGATGTAGAGCTTCACCCACACACAAGCACTTCTTGTGGGATCAAGACTCAAGCAGGGCTTGTTGAATTCATGAAGAATGTAGCCTTGGCTGGTTTTTAAAAATTGTGCTAAAATGTACATAAGACATACCATTTTAACCGGTTTTACGTGTACAGGTCAGTGGCACTAAGTACATTCACGCTGTTGTGCAACCATCACTGACATCCGTCTCCAGAACTTTTTCATCCCACGCTCGCTGCCCATTAAACACTAATTCCTTGTTTCTCTTCCTTCCCCAGCCCCTGGTAACCACCAGGCCACTTTCTGCCTCTACAACTTTGACTATTGTAGGGACCTCATGTGAGTGGAATCACACAACGTCTGTCCTATTGTGGCCGGCTTATTTCACTGAACATAATGCCCTCAAGGTTCATCCATGTTGTAGCCTGTGTCAGAAGTTCGTTCCTTTTTTAGGCTGAATTGTATTCCTTCGTATGTAGGCATTGCATTTTGTTATTCTGTTCATCAGCTGACGGACCCTCAGGTTGTTCCCACATTTGGCTGCTGTGGATATGGGTGCACACACATCTGCTTAAGCCCCCGCTTTCAACCTCTGTCTGCTTATTTTCATATCCTGTGGCATCATCAGCACTGAGAATTAATACTCTTTCCAGTTCTCTCAGAATAGCATTTCGGGGTCCTCTTTCAATACCTAATTGTAAAGCCCAGCAAAAAATGATTGGAAAAATGTTTCTGACAATAAACTTGCAGGAAAAGCTACTTCGCTTCCTGGTTTGCATCTTGCTGTTAAATTGTCCACTTTTAATTCCGGGGCACATCAAGCCATCGATCATTCTGTTTACTCGCCAACATGTGGTTTGTAAGGCAGGCGGTGGAGGGTGGAGTGACTCCCTCCCATATGATGTGTGGGGCACCCGGCTCTTCTGCTACTTTATGACATTCTGCACATGTTCCCGGAGACTGGCAGCTGTCCTGCTTCATCACTCTGTCACTTCCTTCCCTGTATTGCAGACCGAGCTTCCGAAGCCCTGAGCTTGGTTGAGAAGTCATTAAAAGAAAAAAAAAAAAACTTAAAGAATAGCTCAGTTCTACCGAACTCACTCTAAAAAGCTTGGCCTCGATCAGGCCTTCACCATAATGCCTCACGAACCCTTCCAGCTGGGTATCTTGCTGTGTTTTGGTTCTCACTGCCCCGTGGGCTCAGTTTGTAGGCATGGAGGAGGAGGGGTAGCCCTGCCTTGTGCTTCATCATAGTAGAGTTATTCTGGGTCTCAAAAGGCCTCGTAAATCTGCTCCCCAGATGGAAGCCTCCATAAAAGGCTCCTCTCTTTGTGTGAGTCTCAGATTTCCCTTCAATTAACATTCAACAAATGGATAATCAAATGGATGAGGTAAATTGTAATACCAAGATATACATATCTTTAAATAAAAAAATGCATATATATATATATATATATATATATATATATTTTTTTTTTTAATTGAGTGCTACTGTGAATTCCGACCTCCCTCCTCAGTTTCCGAGTAGCCATGTCAGTGGTAGGTTAACTGGGAGTCCTCCAACAAGTCAAAGATAAGCTGAAGGTCACTAACCAACACAGCTTTGACTAAACAAAATGTCACCAAGTCTCAACATATTAATGATTTCTTTTTCCAAAGGAATTACATAGCATGAATTTGAGTTTTTTAGGGTAGTTTGTAAGAGCCCAAGGTTTAATTTTTCCTTAAATTTTTTTTAATGTTTATTTATTTATTGTTTTTGAGAAAGAGAGAGAGACACACACAGAGAGAAATCCCAAGTGCTGAAAGCACAGAACCCTATGTGGGGCTTGAACTCACAAACTGTGAGATCATGACCTGAGCCGAAACCAAGAGTCAAAAGCTCAACTGACTGAGCCACCCTCACTCCCCTAAGTTTTCTTTAAAGAAGTTAAGGGAAGTTAGAACAGGAGGTCAAAGGCATGGGCCTCACAGTGTGACCCTGGGAGTGAGGAAGTGACCTTATAGTGAAGAACAGGATCTCAAGTGCTGGTCCAAGGTCTCCCTCCCTGCCCTGCAGACGCAGGAGCTATTAGTGCGTTTGGGACTGGTGGCCTAGTGACCTGGTGGCTGGGTGCTGCGTAACACCACAGGGCACTGACTCATGACACCGTGCAGGACGGCAAGCTCCCGATCTGTAAGTCGGAAGCCTCACACCAGCCCAGTGGCTTTTAGTCTCTCTGTCTTTCCCCACACAAGACCTGGATCCACTACCCTCCGCTTGGTGCTGTCGTTCCACACCATCGGTATAAAAACCGTGCCGTCCTTCCTCTATCTGCCACATAATTCTCTTGGCCTTTTATCATTTGCTTTTATTATTATAAGAGGACCACAAATTTTAAGCAATACCGAGCAGCATGAAAAACTGAATCCTCTCCCTTCCTTTGGTTTCTCCCCCATCATCACTGAACTGGATGTGAATCCTTTTGATTTCTGATTCCATAGAAATGCAAATCATATGTCACATTGTTTTACATTAAAGCAGTGGAGTCATATTTTACCTATTATTTTTGCCATTTGTCTTTCACTTAGCAATATATCGTGGGTATCTTCCCAGGTCTACATTTTGAGACTTAAATAATATGAGTTGCATAATATGATATGCAGAAATTTGCTATGATTTATTTATTCCTATGGAGAGAGTTTCCAATTGTTTCTCATTTTTTACTAATATAGACAATACTGCAGCCCAAATCCTATGTGTATAAATACTGAAGCTTTTATTTCTGCAGAATAAATGTCTTGTAGTGGGGTTGCTGTGTATGCCCAATTTTAACCTTAACACAGCTGTGTATGCTGTGTAAGCCCAAAATTAAATTTGTTTAATTTTCCAAAAATGGAGAAATTCATACCGCTACCAGCAGCAATGTATAAGAGTGCTCATTTCTTCACATTCTCACAAGACTGATGCTGTTCCAACTTGTCAGAGATATCTCATTATTGTTTCCATTTCTAAGTCTCTGATTATTAGTGAGACTGAGCATTTCCCCCCCATGAACTATTGGTTATTTGCATTTCCTCTCGTGAATTGCATGCCTATATATTATTTTTCATATTTTTGGGTTGCTTCTATATGGTTAATTTATATGATTAAAAAGTATTAGTGAAATTAAACCTAAGGCTGTCATAATGATACAATTCTTTTCTTTATTTCTTTTTAATTAATTAATTAATTAATTAATTAATTTTGAGAAAGAGAGAGAGCGAGAGAGAGAGTGAGGGGGGAAGGGGCAGAGAGAGAGGGAGAGGGAATATCCCAAGCAGGATTCTAGCTGTCAGCACAGAACTTGATGTGGGGCTCAATCCCACAAACTGTGAGATCATGACCTGAGCCAAAATCAAGAGTCGGACGCTTAACCAACTGAACCACCCAGGTGTCCCACAAATATTTTCTTCTAGTCTCTGTTCATCTTTTGATTTTGTGATGTCTTCTGTCATTCAGACACCATGGCAAAATTTTTTTGTTGTTGGATCCCTCAATCTTTCTTTTTTTACTTTTGAGATTTTTGTTTTGCTTAAAACCTTCTCTATTTCAAGCACACTTTCTCCTAGTATTTGATTCTAAAATTTTATTACTTATTTTTGATGTTAAAATTCTTATTCTCTCTTGGAATCCATTTTTTGATATGGTATGGAGAAAGGGATGTCTAATGAAATTGTGTTCTAGATGCTTTCTGGTTATGCCAACATTATTTATGAAATAATCCATTTCCCCCCTTTGAACCAATATACTTTCTTTATCACGTATTAAGTTCCCATATACCCTTGCCTCTGCTTCTGGGCTCTCTGTTTTCTTTCACTGATCTATTTGTCTGTTCCTGTGCCAATCCTACAGTGTTAGTAATGGCTTTAATCATTAGGGTTATTCTTTGGAAGGGTATACTCACTTACCATTTGTTTGAGACCATTTTTGGCAATTTTTGTACGTGTATTCTTCCATGGAAATGTTAAGATTATCTTTGCTAGGATGTAAACATTTTCTTGGTGTTCTGATTGGTATTCTTAATAAATCATTTTACTAATTTTGCGAGATATATACTATTTCATTGTTTTCCTTTCCAGGATCATTTTGTTTCATGTCTTTTGATAAAATTCCATAGTTGACTTAGTTTAAGCTGTATATGTTTCTTGTTACATTTATTCAAAAATACCGTGTGTTTTTGCCTCTATTATGAATAAGATGGTTTTTCCATTTCCTGAAGACTTTATTTATTTATTTATTTATTTATATTTATTTATTTAAGAGCAGTTTTAGGTTTATGGCAAGATTGAGAGGAAGGCGCGGGGATGACCCATAGACACCCACTGCCCCCCCACATGCACGGCTTCCTCCATTATCAACATCCCACACCAGAGTGGGACATTTGTTACAATGGATGAACCCGTAGACACATCATAATCACCCAAAGTCCATAGTTTTCATTAAGGTTCACTCCTGGTGTTGTACATTCTATGGGTTTGGGCAAATGTAAAGTGACATGTATTCATCATTGTAGTATCATATAGAGTATTTTCACTGCCCTAAAAATCTTCTGTGCTCTGCCTATTCATCCCTGTCCTACCTGGCAACATTGTTCTTTTTTATTATCTCCACTACTACTCTTTCCAGTAATATCTTTCCAGAATATTATATAGTTGGAATCACATAGGATGTAGCCTTTTCAGATTGGCTTCTTTCACTTAGTAATATGCGCCCAAGGCTTTTCTATGTCTTTTCACAGCTTGATAGCTCATTTCTTTTTACTGCTGAATAATATTGCATTGTCTGGATGTACCAGAGTTTATTTACCCATTCACCTACTGAAGGACATCTTGTTCGCTTCCAAGTTTTGACCATTATGAATAAAGGTGCTATAAACACCCATGGGAAGGTTTTTGTGTAGACAGAAGTTCTCAACTCATTTGGGTAAATAGCAAGGAGTGCAATTGCTGGATCATATGGTAAGAGTGTGTTTACTTCTGTAGGAAACTGCCAAAGTGTCTTCCAAAGTAGCCATATTATTTTGCATCCCTACCAGCTACATCCTCACCAGTATTTGGTGTTCTTAGTGTCCTGAATTTGACCAGTTTAGTAGGTCATTGCTCTGATTTTCTTTTCCCTAATAACCTGTGATGTAGAGAATGTTTTCATATGCTTATTTTCCATCTGGAGATCTTTTTCTGAAGTGTCTGTTAAGGTCCTTGACCCATATTGAAACCAAGTTATTTGTTTTCTTATTGTTGAATTTTAAGAGGTCTTTGGATATATATATATTTTAAAATATTTTTTTATTTTAAGAGAGAGAGAGAGAGAGAGTGAGCATGAGTAGGGGAGGGGGAGAGAGAGAAGGAAAGAGAGAATCCCAAGCAGGCTCTGTGCTATCAGTGCAGAGCCCTACGCAGAGCTTGATCTCATGAACCATGAGATCATGGCTTGAGCCAAAATCAGGAGTCTGATGCTTAAGTGACTGAGCCATCCTGGTGCCCCTGTATATTTTGGATATGTCTTTTGCAAATATTTGCTCCCAACCTGTAGCTTGTTTTCTCATTCTTTTGACCCTGTCTTTAGCAGAGCAGAAAAATTTGAATTTTATAAAGTCTAGTATATCAATTCTTTCTTTCATGGATCATGCCTTTGGTGTTGTATCGAAAAAGTCATCTAACCGTGTTCAAGGTCATCTAGTTTTCTCTTATGTAATCTTTAGTTTTTCAGTTTTGCATTTTATATTTATGTCTGCGATCCATTTTGAGTTTGTTTTGTGACAGATATAAGGTCTATGTCTAGATTTTTTTTTTTTTTTTTTGCCTATAGATGTCCAGTTGGTCCAGAACCATTAATTGAAAAGACTATCATTGCTCCATTGTATTACCTTTATTCCTTTATCAAAAGTCAGGTGACTATTGGGTCAACTATTGGGTATTTGGGTCCATTTCTGGGCTGTGTAGTTTGTTGCATTGATCTGTCTATTCTTTTGTCAATGTCACATGATCTTGGTTACTGTAGATTTGTAGTAAGTCTTTTTTTAAAATTTTTTTTTGTAATGTTTTATTTATTTTTGAGACAGAGAGAGACAGAACATGAACAGGGAAGGAGCAGAGAGAGAGGGAGACACAGAATCCGAAGCAGGCTCCAGGCTCTGAGCTGTCAGCACAGAGCCCGACGCGGGGCTCGAACTCACAAACCGTAAGATAATGACCTAAGCCGAAGTCAGACGCTTAACCGACTGAGACACCCAGGCGCCCCTGTAGTAAGTCTTAAAGTTGGATGGTGTCAGTCATCCAATTTTCCTCTTTTTAATATTGTGTTGCCTATTCTGGGTGTTTTGCTTCTTCCTATAAAGTTTAGAATCCATTTTGTTATGCACAAAGTAATTTACTGGAATTTTGATTGGGATTGTATTAAATCTATAGATCAAATTGGGAAGAACTACTATCCTGACAATATTGAGTCTTCCCATTCATGAGCATGGAATATCTTTCCATTTATTTAGTTCTTCTTTGATTTTGCTCATCAGAATTTTGTAGGTTTCCTCATATAGATCTTGTATAGATTTTGTTAGACTTATACTTAAACATTTCGTTTTTGGGGGGTGCTAATGTAAATGGTGTGTTTTTAATTTCAAATTGCACTTATTCATTGCTGGCTTATAGGAAAGGGATTGACTTTTGCATATTAATCTTATATCCTGCAACTCCACTTTCTTTTTAAACTTGTTATGGCTAGCATACTTAAGAGGTTTTGAATTTTGTACATTTATTATATGCAGCTACTTCATCAAATTCTAGTACTTACAATAGGTTTTAAAATTTAGCTCTTGGTTTTCTAGGTGTACAATCATTATATATATTCTTATTTCTTCTAATACTTATACTCTGTAGTTAATTTTCTTGTTTTATTGTGTTAGTGAGAACTTGGAAAAGTAAATTGAATAATTCTGGTGAGGGAAGCATGTATGTCTTAGTACAGATTTGAATGGAGTAGCCTTGGTATTTCATTGTTTAGTATAATGTTTGTTGTCGGCTTTTGGCAAATAGGTTTTTATTACACTCAAAAAATTAGGATTAGCTCCTGAATTTTATCAACTACCTGTTTTTCTTTGATATTAGTAAATTTTTGCCGTTCTCCAAAGAAATCTCTTTAAGAGCCCCATTTTATTTTACTTATTAATTTTTTTAATTTTTAATTTTAATTCCAGTTAGTGAACATAGTGTTATATTAATTTCAGGTGTACAATATAATGATTCAACACTTACATTCATCACCCTGTCCCATTATGACAAGTATACTCCTTAATCCCTATCACCTATTTAACCCTCCCCCCCTCTGTTAACCATCAGATTGTTCTTTTAAGAGCTCCACTTTAAAAATTGTTGCTATCAGCTGGTAATGAAAACTCCAGAGTTCACAATGGGTGTCAAACTTGGATTTGGAGGCCTCTGGAGGCCCTGGAGGGTGTCAGCTTGGAGAAGTCATTTATACACCATGGGGCAGGGCACAGCAAGATGGAAACCAGGGCCTTACAATGAGGGGTGGAGGTGAGTGTGTCATTTCTGAAGAAGATGGGGGAGCATTCAGGTAGAGTCCAGGAAGCAAAAGCAGGGTAAGGAGAACTGATTACCAGCTGTCATCAATCAAAATGCCAACTTGAGCCTGAGAGACAAGGGTGGGGTTGGGAGTGGAAGCCAGTAAGATCCCTCACCCAGCATTCGGTAGAAAACTCAAGAAACCTGTGGAGCAGATACCAGCATCTGGATATAAACTGCAGCTGAGGTCATGGGCCAGCCAGGTGAATGAGGTAGTAGGAAATCAAGCTTGAGAAGCAGAGGTGGGTGGCCCAGTGTAATCCCTTTGGCTTAGGGCACCTTGTTAAAAGCCCAAGAACTTGCTTCCTTGTCTTCTTTCAGTTTGTCTTGAAGACAGAGTTTGATAGGTATCTGTGATTAACACTCTGGGTGAAAATGATTGAACAAGACACAAAACATTACTAGATGCTTTCATCCTTTATAAAGGAAGAATTATCTTAAGCCAAAAAAGTTAAAAACAGTCCTTTTCTTAAAAATAAAAACAAAATGTTGACAAAAAGTCTGATCTGGAAAATAAAGAAAAATGTAAAGAAAAAAAAAAGAACAACTAATGATTCCATCCCTTAAAGGTAACTCCAATCAACTTTTTAGTGTACTTCCTTCTAGTTTTTTCCCTATGATGTGAGATCATATGGAGATCTTGTGTCATTAGGGGATGTGATCAGGAACTCTGTGTTCACACTATCCCCAGCACAATGCCTGGCAGACACACACGAGGCATATTTGTTGGAAGACTGTTAATTAGGGCATTAAAAAGTCTTTGTGAACATAGCTTTAAAAAATGTTAATTAATTAGTTACTCTGGGGGGGGGGTAGGGGCAGAGAGAGGGGGGCAGAGAGGAAATCCCAAGCAGGCTTCACTTTGTCAGTGCAGAGCCCAACACCGGGCTCCAACTCACGAACAGTGAGATCATGACCTGAGCTAAAATCAAGAGTAGGATGCTCAACCGACTGAGCCCCCCCAGGCTCCCTGAACATAGCTTTTAATAGCTACATGAAGTTCTTCTTACAGACATGACCTAACCTACAGAAGCATTTGAGACTACCTTTCTCTTCCACTGCATGTCTTCACACCCCTCAGCCACCCTTATTCTCTAGGAGGATCTGGAGTGCACCTGTCCTCTTTATTCTGTTTCGTACTCCGTGTCTCCTCTGCCCCCTACCCCTCTGCCTTGATAACTTGTCCTTGCCTCTTAGGGCCCAGCTTAACAGATACTTCTGGCCAGTCTGCCATGCTCCCCGCCTCTCCCAACTCCCCCATTGGTTAGAACCCCTTTGTCAATGGTCCCACAGCACTCTGGCATATCCCTAGGCTCCTGTCAACAAATAGAAGGCACAGTCTAAACAGGTCATTGAGGGGAACTTACTGACAGACTGTTTACAAAGATGTAGGCAGGGTGACAAAAAACCAGCAGGAGACGGTGGGACACTCTGGGCTAGCACGAGGGAAACTACGACCAACTCTCAGTCTGAAGGAAATAGGAAAAGAAGGGGTTCCTGGGGTGCAGAGAAGACTCCTGACAGAAGCTCTGGTAGGGGAGCACATAAGTGGACACGCTGTGGCCTGGCTGGGAAGGAGTACTTCTTCTCATGCTCCCATCTCTCATTGGAGCCTCCTGTTCAGCAACACCATGGAAGCCAGGAGGCAAGCATAGGATTCAGAAAGGCCAGCAGCCTGGGGCTCAGAGCATGGTGGAGAGGGGGAAGGGGATATCTGGGGAGCAGAGCGTCCAGCACATGGCCCACCCCCGTCCGGCCCCTGTGCAACTGTATGACCCCGCACGTTTGCCTCCCACACTCTCAAGAAAGATCCTTGAAGTCATGAACCATGCCTGGTGTCTTTGGAAATATGGCCCCCCATCCCCCCGGGAAATCACACGAGAAGGGGAAAGTCAGTATATGCACAGTAATTCACAGCACCATTTACAATAGTGGGAGATTAGAAATGCCTCCAAATAGGGAAGCAGTAGCAAATAGCAAGCTGGCCAGGACATGTCATTATGCAGCCATGAAAGGATTCTCGGGTGGGCTCTGTTAACACATGTAAACGGGGTCACAGGATAACAAGTGACAAAAGCCAATCCTGCTGATTGTAAGTTTGTCACAATGTGTAGATGTGTCCTACATAGGGAGAGATCAAAGGCGTGTATGTTCACAATAGCTGAGAAGCACTGGTCAAATGTCGTATCGCCCAATTTAAGAGAAAATAGCAAAGTTCTCATTGAATTTGTCACAAATGTTAGTGCCAAGTAGCTAGAATAGTTAGGACTGGCACAATATAAAACAGAGATGGCAGCTTATTTTAGGAGGCTCTGTTGGGAAAAGCCACTTGGCTTTGGTCAGCTGTTCAACCCCCCTCCCCCCCAACACACACACACACACACACACACACACACACACACACAAGCGTCCAATGTTGTAGTTGGTGATTGAAACTCCTTTTCCAATACCCCATGGTGGGCTTTGGAGGGAGTTTGTCAGCTAATACACAACAAAGCATTTTCAAAGTTTCTCAGACTTTCATGTGTATATGAATCACCTAGGGGATCCTACCTGGGGGATCTTGAGAAAATGCAAATTCTGCTAATCTAGGTCTGGGAGGGACCTGAGATTTCCCACTCTCAACAATGTCCCAGAAGATGGGGACACTGCTGGCCTTGCCCACCCTCTGAATAGCCTGGCTTTAAATCAGTGGAATTTTTTTTTTTTTTTAACCTTTTGAAACATACCTTCTGCTGACAAATGTGCAAATTACACGTTCTTTGTCATCACCCGCCTCCAGATTCTGATGTGTTTCTGACCGAGTGCTTGCCCTCTATTTGAGAATCCTAGTGTCTTTGGGGCCTCCACCAGCCAAAAAGAACTTGCTGGAGTTTCCTTTTTGGAATAAGCATTCCAGAAATGATACCTTTAGTGTTCCTGATATAAATATTATCGTGTGGAAGAGAATTTCAAACCGCACATGATGCCCGGCCCTTTTCTTCCCAGTCATGGTTATTTTTCTGATTATCATCTTGTAATTCTCACACTGTCTTCATGTGAGAAACTTAAAATTCTCCTTGAATCCATCCGACTTCATGAATTCTTCACAAGGACCTCTGGAGGTGATGCAGGGCCTGGATGATGTAGAATTCCAAAGGATGTCTGGTGACCTGGTGTGATTCCACTACACCAGAGAGGGGACAGGTCCTCACCAAAGGACCTGTTTGCTTTTTGTTTCCGTGATTCTCGAAGCTTGAGTCAGGCACCACGTCAGCTGAGTCTTGCTGTAGAAGGAATCTCCTGTAGCATCCATTCTTGTTCATGCCATCATACATCTTCCTTTTCCAGACATCATTTCATTTCCACTGAAATGCCCATATTTTGCATATGTCAGCAAGAAAACATTTCTATATGGTTATAAGTCAAAGTGTTTTTGGTTTTCTTCTCTCTCCCTCACTTCCCATTAAAAACTTATCAGTAATGTAAATTAAATTCCTATTTGCACAAGTAGCCTTTGTTACTGATTATATTTTCTTTTTTTTTTTTTCAACGTTTTTTATTTATTTTTGGGACAGAGAGAGACAGAGCATGAACGGGGGAGGGGCAGAGAGAGAGGGAGACACAGAATCGGAAACAGGCTCCAGGCTCCGAGCCATCAGCCCAGAGCCTGACGCGGGGCTTGAACTCACAGACCGCGAGATCGTGACCTGGCTGAAGTCGGACGCTTAACCGACTGCACCACCCAGGTGCCCCTGTTACTGATTATATTTTCTAATTTAAAAATGAACTTCCAGGGGCACATGGCTCAGTTGGTTAAGTGTCTGACTTGGACTCAGGTAATGGTCTCGTGTTTCATGAGTTCAAGCCCTGCATCAGGCTCTGTGCTGTCAGTGCAGAGCCTGTGTTGGATCTTCTGTCCCCCTCTGTTTCTGCCTCTCTCCCACTCTCTCTCTCTCTCTCAAAAATAAATAAACACTAATAAATAAATAAATAAATAAATAAATAAATAAATAAATAACAATGAACTTCTAGGTCCAACAATCTGAGAGTCACCTGTTTGCCTCTGCCTTATTTTGTTCTTCTCCCGGCCTTCTCTCTCTTTGTCCTGATTTGTTTTCTGAGTCCGATGTTGCTGTGGAGCTGTTCTAATGGACAGTTGGAAAGTCGGGTCCCCACCATGATCCCATGCCCATGCCTGTGGGTGATCACCACCTCCTGTGAATGTGTGAACACATCCGAATACATGAGCTGGGGTGAGGGGTCAGAGGGAGGCGATTCTCTCCACGGTCCTTGACTCATTGTGTGACCTTGGGTACACCATTTAAATCTGCTCTGGGTGATACCCATCACTTGTAAATCTAGAAAGCCATTCTCAAAGAATTATTGCATCTTTGTCCTGATAGATGTTTAGTGAGGATGTGGGAAGAACTCTGTTAACAGATTTGTTCTCTGGCCCCTGTCCCTTATGTATGTCGTTTATTCAAACACATACCCCTCGCCTGAGAGAGGATCTCCTCTCTCAGCTCCTAAATCTGTGTATGTGTGCATGCAAAATTATACACACAAACAGAGAGGAGCACAGAAAAGCAATACTTTTGCCTGGAACTGCTTCTTTGTCATCATTCCCATCGCTGCAAAAATATTGCCTCTGGCCTCTGCCAGAAATTTAAGTCACTCATTAATAAATACCCCACATCTGTTCAATTTTCTTATTCCTCAGGCACTTACTTACTCTTTTGCATTCCCAAGCAATTAAATATGACTATATCAACATTTTGCCTTTCTTGCACTCCTTTTAAAATATAATACCCGCCCCCCCCCCCCCCCCCCCCTTTTAAGCCCTCTCAACCTCAGTCTTGCAACACAGACCAGGAAATAGCCTGGTTTGTAGACTGTGGAGGGCTGGGAACAAAGCTGTCTGCTGAGCCATCTGCTGTTTCTTAGCTATAGAAAAAGAGGATTTACAGGTTTGGGGGCAGATTATTTTTAGGGGTTTCCAGGCTACTAATATTCTATCTTGTTTGTGTAATTCCTCTCCCAGGTTGAGACTCCCACGAGTCACTGTGACCTCCACAGAGAATAAATAAATGTCCCTGACATACACTCTCATTTGGAAATCTAAAAATATGGAGTCTGGAGCTGCAGAACCTGTCCCAACCATATCCAGTTCTGTCTCATCACTTCTCTTCCAATTGATAGGACTCCCCATTTCTAGCAGAGGGAAGCACCTTATCTGTCTGCACGGAAGGCGGTCTAGTCCAAGAGGGATGTGGAGGAAATGGAATAAAACAAAAGTGAAGTCAATTTGCATTCAGATGTTTGCATTAAATATTAATAGGGCTTGGGGGTGAGGGTAGTGTGTCTTTTATTCACATTCAGGTTGCCATGGCTGTCTGGGATTTGCAGGGCTGGCTCTGAGAGGAGGGGGAAAGGTAAAATGGAGGAAAAGGGCAGCCACCCCCTTGTGAGCAGCTCAGGGTTCAGGCCCTCATCCTGTGCCTTCACACTGTGGCCCAGACTGCCAAGAGCAAGACATGGAAGTTTCCAGCAATAACCAGAGAACATCTGGAGGCCTGTCTCTAGCCAGTGAAACACCCTTATACTTTCAAAGCAATGAGCCCGAGTGTGGGGTCAGCAGAGAGTATCAGGGGAGGGGCAGGAAAGTGAAGAGTGGTAGGGGTAGGGGAGCCCTGGGCACGGAGTGTGTCCCCTGGGAGGCAGGGGCCAGAGACTGTGTCCAGGCCTTTCCCTGGCGTGTGGGGCCTGCAGCCCCAGGGCTTTCTTGAACAAATCCACAAAGTCGGTACAGGAGGGTAGGGGGCAGGAAGGACAGGCAGCCCCTCTCTATCCTCTGGCTTTTGAAGGGAGGTCAGGGGTTTGTGTTATTGGCAAGCGTGGAGGAAAGTGTCGCTTTGAGGAAATGGTGGCTCTGTGCCCAAGGTAGGCTTCATGATGGGTCCAAGTCCTTCCGAAAGGGAGCCCCTGAAACCAAACGTCCAGTTAGGAGACGTTTTTGTGTCTTCTTTCGCTTGTCTTTTTTCTTTTTTCTTTTTTCCTCCTGAGAATGAGGGCCTCTCAGTGCCTCCAAACTCACACCAGTTGAGTGACTGTTTACTTAGCCTTCCTGCAAGGCTGGCTCTCGTCACCCACGTCTGGGCCTGTCCCTGAGTTATCCTTCATGAGGGAAACTTGGAAATTTCCATCATTCCCCTCGAATCTGAATCTACCCTGCAGTGGCCTGGAGGCTCGGGTGCTATAGTCTCACAGCAGAGAATTGTCGTCAGTCCCGGCCGCATGTTAGCATCACCTGCACGTCTTTGGAAAGTTTGGTTGCCCAGATGACACGTGGCCCAGTACCAGCAGAATCTTCAGGGGTGGACCCTGGGCCCAGGAGTTTTTAAAACTTCCCAGGGTGACTCCAATGACTGCCAAGTTTGAGAGGTACTGGCATGGGGTTATGAGCACATCCAATGGCCTGGACTTGACTGTTGGCTCTGTTGCTGCTGGAAGTGGCCTTGGGCAAGTTATTTACAGCTCTCTGCCTCAGTCTCCTCCTCTGTACAGTGGGAATAACAATAGTATGATCAGTAGCACAGCACATATAGCATTGGTGTGAGGATTACATGAGGTAATTCGCACCAAGGGCTGGGACATTGGCTGGTGCATAGTTAGTGCTTTATAAGAGTTTGGCTTTTATTTTATTTTTAACGTTTATTTATTACTGAGAGGCAGAGAGAGACAGAGCATGAGCATGGGAGGGGCAAAGAGAGGGAGACACAGAATCTGAAGCAGGCTCCAGGCTCTGAGCTGTCAGCACAGAGCCTGACGCAGGGCTTGAACCCACAAACTGAGAGATCATGACCTGAGCTGAAGTGGGACACTTAACCGACAGAGCCACCCAGGCCCCCCAGGGTTCACCTTTTATTATGCTGTGGAGCATAGCTCACGTGGATGGGCAGGATGGTGTCGGAACCTGAGAAGAGGCATAAAGAATTGGAGCTATTTCTCCCCGAAAAGGAGGAGGCTTTGCTGGAGTGTGATGATTGTCTTCAGATTCCTATCAGATGGAAAAGGAATGTTTTGCATGACTGTGAAGGAGAGAACACACAGTCAGGAGCGGAAAGTTTCCAACAGAGTCACTTAGCAGCAAGATGAACCGTGTCATGGGAAGTGACTTCCCAGACTCTAGGGTATTCAAGCGGCAGTGGGACAGGCTTTGGTGGAAATGTTGTAAAAAGGAATCATAAGGGCACGAAATGACTCGCAGGGTTGGTGTGGCTGTCATAGGTGGTGAGTCTTGAGTCTAAAGCCGTGTTGAAGAGACAGGACCGAGGTCAAACCAGGTGGAGTCAAACTTGTTTTCAAGTCAAAGAGGTGAAGCTGGGCCAGGCAGTGGAGGTTGGCCCAGGCAGGCCTGGAGCGAGAGTTGATGAAGAAGCCAGCCACAGGACGGGTGGGTCTGGGATGCCTGCTGTGACTAGGGCTGGGCTGCCTTCAGGCTTTTTGGTTGAGCTCCGGACACCTGGCCAATGGGTGGTAGGTTGGCTTTGTTTGAGGCAGAGTGTCAGAGACCATGTAGGCAGGGGAAGGGCAGAGAGAGAGAGAGAGAGAGAGAGAGAGAAAGAGAGAGAGAGAAAAGGAGGGACAGAATCCCAAGCAGGCTGTCAACTCTGACAGAGCCCGATGTGGGGCTTGAACTCATGAAACCATGAAATCATGACCTGAGCCCAAAACCAAGAGTGGGGCACTTAATCGACTGAGCCACCCAGGAGCCCCAGTAGATACCTTCTAAATCTGCAGCTCAGCTCTGCAGTTTCTCACCTTCAATGACCCCCATGGCGCCGTTCCCGGTGGATGCACCCCTTCCCTGCCTTCTCCTCCTTTTGCGCTGTGTGGTTTCCTCCGGGATCTCTCTGCTTTGTGAGAAGTCCACGAAGCCTATTTTACTTGCCCTACCTTTTTTGGGGGCAGTCTGGGGAACAGCACTAGCTGTGACATTACCTCACTAGACATCAAACTGAACTTCCCTTTTGATAAGGCAACTCTTCTCTCACCCTTTTGAATAATATGCCTAGCACGTATTCGGCCACCTCCCTTGCTGGGCATTAGGGAGATGGTGTCAGCACATGGCTCCTGGTTCTCCTCTTGTTTCATCCCCACCTCCTTGTCACCCGTGTCTCTCTGGTCAGTGCCCAGCCACACCCTGGACCTCATCACCTCGCAGGAGGCTCCCCCTTTAGAATTTCCATCTCTGAAAATGCCCTCTGTAGCCATGCCCCCATGTCCTTCCTGGGTCCCACTCACTCCTACTAACCCTCTTCTTGGCCTGCACTGGGGCCCGTGGAGCCCTCCCTCCTTGGGGACATCTCAGACCCATCATGGAAGCATCTATTTCCTCCCTCCCTGTTGCTTTTAGATACCCTGGTGAGCCGTCTATGGGAAGCTCTTCAAAGGTGCCCCATTCCCTTCCCCTCTTGACTTTCCAGTGTGCCTTCTGGTCTGTTCCTCTTCCCGAACTCCTGCTTTCCGTTGAGGAGGTTCCCTGCACCCAAAGTAATCGGACCCCCGCGCCCCGTTGTTGCCTTCAGACTCTGTGCCCCCGGCCATCTTCCTTTTGCTCCATTTTTAGCTCCCTATCAGATTGCCACGACAGCTGCTCCAAATCTTTTCCACTCTGCTCAAGCCCGGACTGACCCTGCTCGCCTCCCCTCCCTGGGACAGACCTCTTCCTGGCTAAGAAATCCAGCCCTCTGTGCTGCTGGGACTTCTTTCTTCCCTTCGTCCTTTTCACAGAGATGATTTCTAACATTCTCCTTCCCTTTCCTCCCACTCTGGGGAAGAAGCAGTTTTTATTCCTCCCAAAGCTAAGCCTTCCACCTGCACCCCCAACTCTGTCATCTCTTTTTTCTCTGCCCTCTTTCTCCAGTATCACCTCTTCCAATCCCCCAACCTCCATTTCCTCTCAGTCCTGAGTCTTGCGACTCACTCTAATTTCTTTCACCCTAAGAAACAAGCAGTAACAAAGCCCTTACTTTGTCCTCCACCATGCCTCTTTCCTTTCCCTTATTATTTTGCTTTTCATGCTGTCAAGTGGGGTTCTATTTTGCTCCCCTTGTCCCCATAAACCAACCACACTGAGCTAATGTCCCTGGAATATGCCTTGCTGTCACCTTCCTCCCTGGGAGGCAGGCTTCTGAGTTGGAAAAAGCATTGACATGGGAGTCAGCCACTCAGGAGTCTAAATCCTGGCTTTGCCCCATATTGTTATATAATCTTGACCCTCACTTGGCACACTATTAATCTTCCCAAGGAAAAGAAAATGGAAGCACCTAATTCCCTGGCTTGCTGTTGATACTAAATGCTTATGCTTGTGAAATGCCCAACACATAGTTGGTGTAAAATAAAAAAATACCCCCTTCCATCCCTTGCTGATTCCTTCATGTGCAACACCTTTGCTGTCTTCCATCAGCCTTTTCAATTTCCATCCACCCTTCAAGCCTGGTCTTACTCTTTCCTCTCTACCTGTGGGGCCCAAGTTCTTCCACTTTGTTTGCTCTCTGACCTTGTTCCTCTGTTATAGTGGGTACCGGGGTCTACTCGGATATATCAGGCTCATTTGTACATATTTGTCTGACCTCTAATAAAATCAAGATCTTCTAGGTACAGGGATATTGAATTCACCTTTGGATCCCTTTAGACTACTTTCAGAGCACCTTACATTAACAGCGACTCAGTAAATGTTAAGTTTAAAAAAAATTTTGGGAAGCCTGGGCAGCTCAGGTTAAGCGTCCGACTTCGGCTCAGGTCATGATCTCAGGTTTCCTGAGTTTGAGCCCCACATCGGTCTCTGTGCAGACAGCTCAGAGCCTGGAGCCTGCTTCAGATTCTGTGTCTCCCCCTCTTTCTTCCTGTCCCCCGCTCACACTCTGTCTCTCTCTCTTTCCCTCAAAAACAAATAAACATTAATTTTTTTTTGATTTTAAAATATTTGCTTAATGCTAGATATATCTAGATCTATCTGTATGCTAGATATCTTTATAACATAAAAATATAAAAAAACTAAGCCGATCTTTTTCTCATCTATGAATATACTCTCTAACCTTGTAGAATTTATAAGACAGGGATTTACAGTGTAAAGAGACCTAGAAAAACCAAAAAACCAAAACAACAACAACAAAAACCCAAACCTGTACCAGAGACCATCAACAGGTCTAGCCGGATTTTTTGTGGTCCTTATGCTAGCTCATGGACATCATTTGCCTTCAGGTTACTCATGTCCTACTTTGGCAAGTCATGAAGATGTTCCCTGCTTGGTGGAATCCATCAGATTTCTCGGGTGGAAGAGGAAATGGTCAGACTGGCCAATATCTAAGATTCTTCCCAGCTTGCCCAGCTACAGATCAGTGATCATGCATTGTGAGCACCCCATAATTAAGACACTCATTTATAAAGGTGACTGAGGATGCATCTCATGTTGGTCCTGTAATGAAACTTCTTTGAAGAGGGCTGTTTTCTGTAGGTGCATTAATTGATTAATTTATTTCTTCATGCAACACATGTTTATTGAGCGCCTACTATATGAGCCCAGTGTGATGCTGGGTGCTGGGTGCTGGGAACACTTTGATGACTCAAGCCTGGTCTCAGCAGAGCTCTGGTTGACATTTGGCATCCTCTTCTTGGAAAGGGAGGACACACGGAGGTGGGCTGTGGGCTGGGCTGGGCCAGGTGGTGGCCTAGGCTTAGTGGTTCTCAGAGAGGACAGTCCAAGGGGACATCCCTCATCAGTAACAGCAGCACCTGCCCTTCCTGGCAGGACCCTCCACGCAGTTACTCTGAGCATGAGTCTCTGGGCTTGTCACATTATCCACAGGCAGCCTGAAATGCCTCCTGCTATACACACCAGCTTTCCTCAATTCATCTTTCAATCTGGAGGATTTACAAAGATTTATACCATTAAGAGCAAGATCTCAACAACAGGCTGTATGGGAAAAACATGTTTTTCTCCTGCCCGTATATGTATTAGTGTGTAAGCTCTTCTGGGCAGGGACCCATTTTATGTGTCATGTTGTCTCTGTAAAGCTTCATTCCCTCCTAGGCTTGATGTTTCAGAAATTTGGGTCTATAACTTCATCCGGGATCAACATTTAGGAATTAACACCAATTCTTGGTGAATGGTGAGTCACCTACATTTTACAGTGGGCCACATGGGTCTGATTCCTATCTCATACGCCCTGAGAAAAAAAAGGAGGAGATAATGCCAATATTACTTAGAGTCGAGCCTTCTTTTTGGCTAAGGAATGGTAGGGTAGAACTGAAACATGCTTGTCTTCCCCATGGCCCAGAGACCACGGCTTGAGATTCTTCAGGGGTGCTGGGGGTTAACACAGGACAGATGAGAGAGCAGGTTGTCCATGCTGTGCACTCCTTATACCTGCCCATGTATCAGATGTGCATGCTGTGTTGGTAGACAGTTGCGAAGAATCCACACTGCCTGGAAAGACAGAACCATCACAGTAGGGCCTGGTGGGGACTGGTGGATGGGAGGGGATATGGAGAATCTCTCCCAATTCTGCTTTGATGACTATGAACCTCTTTTTTCTCTCCTACTGGCTCAATGGCTGACCACCTGTCAGACGTGTCTGTGGGAGGATACCCAGATTCACTACTCAGGTCTCGATTTAGAAAGGGCTTACAAAGCAGAGAGGAGGGGAAGTGGAAAACAGGGAAGGTTTGTGGTCTGGATGGTTCCTCTGTGTTGCTGGGAGAGGGCAGGGCAGAGTGCAAGGGGCAGAGAAGAGGGGACAGGGTCCTCAGTTATCTGGCACTGTATGCTTTCAAGGGCAGTTTTCTGGCTCTTGGGTATAGGCAGATCCCAAAGGAAGGGATCTCTAGGCCCCATCCTGTAATTGTTACTTTGCCTCTTCTAAAAAGGATCACATCCCCCAAGTAGATCTTTTCTATGTTTATAGCAAATTTGGCTTGAAAAGTCATCTGAAGCTTTACTGCATGTTTCAAGCCTAAATAATCCTATCATTTGGATGGGGTTGACAGTTTCTCAAGCCTGTTCTCATTTGCTCTCATTCTCATTAGATTTGACCCTTACCACACTTGCATGTAGGACGCAGGGTAGGTATTACTCATCCTGGTTTATGGGTGATGAATTCAGGCTCAGGTCTATTTTCATGGTAGAATTCTACTAGAGTGCCACTAGTGTCAAAAATATCTTACTTTTGGGGCACCTGGGTGGCTCAGTCAGTTAAGCGTCCGACTCCTGATTTTGGCTCAGGTCATGCTCTCATGGTTAGTGAGTTCAAGCCCAGAGTTCGTTTCCATGCTCACAGCATGGAGCCTACTTGTGATTCTCTATCTTCCTCCCTCTCTTTGCCCCTTCTCGATTTGCACTTTCTCTCTCAAAGTAAATAAACTAAAAAAAAAAAAATATTTTACTTTTTTCGTTAAATGATGTGTATGTGGTAGGGGGATACTTAGTGGGCATTATATATGTCACCATGGAGATTCCAACATCCAGTTTGACAGAACAGTGATGAGTTCAGGATTACATGGACACAGCCTGGGGCTGGGGTAGAGAAGCTGAGGGGCTGTTGAAGAGGTGGTGAACCTCACCCTGGCCAGAGGGGCTCACCCCACACTGTGGTCAGCCTAAGGTACTTCTTTCCTTCTCTCAGAGAGCAGCTAACTCAAGAGCCTTTCTCTCATCTCTGACAAGCCCACAGATTATTTCTTCTGGTGTATGGACACAGGGGATGCTGCTCAGCTAAATGAGTGCATGTGCCCTTTATCTTTGGAATCTTTCTTAGCCCCACCCAGAAGACCAACAAGAATGCAAAGTGAACAGGACCCTGTATCATACCTGATATATTTCTTTTTTTTTTACAAAAAATGTTTATTTATTTATTCTTAGAGAAAAAGAGCACAAGTGCAGGAAAGGCAGAGACAGAGAGGGAGAGAGAGAATCCCAAGCAGGTTCCACACTATCAGTGCAGAGCCCAATGTGGGGCTCAAACCCATGAATCATGAGATTGTGACCTGAGCCGAAACCAAGAGTGAGACGTTTAACCAACTGAGCCACACAGGCACCCCTCTTTTTTCTCTTTTTTAAGTAGGCTCTAAGCCTAGCATGGAGCCCAACTTAGGGCTTAAATTCATGACACTGAGAGATCAAGACTTGGATGCTTAACCAACTGAGCCATGCAGGCACCCCTCACCTGCTAAATTTCTGACCAGCCAAAGAAAACCAACTAACAACTTATAGCCAATACGGGCAGCCATTATAAAAAATTCAGGGTGAACAGAATGGCTTGATTTGACCAATTGGGAACAGTTAGGGATTGAAATAAAATTGCACATTAGGTAGGAAATGTAAATCATCTTAGGTTACCGTTCTCTCTTTGACCATCTTATCAGTGTAATTTGGGTGTCGCCAATGTACACTCACTAAATATTTCCATGTGCTCACTCGAAATTTGAAGTCATATATGTTACGGTCATAGACATTTTCAATTTGTTTCAATTATTATGTTACATTTCCTATTTAATGTAATAGGAATTTGGGGATAGAAATGAAAATAATCATAGTCATAAACGTATTACTTGAGGACAGAAAAGAGATGTTTCCTGTCATCTCTCTCATAAACTAGAAATGCAGCTAACACTTGTTCTGCCTGTCAGCAAAAACATCATGGACCACGGACTACATCATGGACCGCTTAGCAAGAAAATCCGGGATGGCCCACAGCTGGCAAGTGGATTATATCGGTCTATTATCCATGGCCCCAGGTTGATAGCCATGGATCTTGACTGGAATAGATAGATGCTCATTCTAGATTTAGATCTGCATTTCCAGGAATTGAAGCAAACACCTCTAACACTGTAAGGGACTTAGAGCAGGAAGTTTTCAAATTTGGACCTACTTCTTATGTATCATTGTGAGAATCAAGGAATCTATGTTACTATAAGTGCCTTATAATGTTGTGCTGTCAAGAGTCATGTGCAATGGACTTACATACTTGCCACTCACAAAGCAGTGGACTGATTGATATTGAAATGGGCAATTGAAACACATTGCTTGCCAAATTGTAGGGGAGAGGGGGATGAGGGACTGGGGGGTGGCGTCACGAGAGAATGAATGAGTGTTAACACTTAAAAAAAGTACTAATTCAAGTTGAAGGAAAATATTAGTTGCTAGTACAACAGGATGCAGGATCTTTTAATGTCTTAGACAATTTAGAGATGAAAATTGGCACATTGCTGACTGATAAGATCTGCCTCAACATAGTTTCCCAAGTGAGATGCTTTCGTGTAGTATAGAAATAGCTCCTGAAGTTGAAATTTGTTCACGATTCCAAAGCCTAGTTGGTGAGAGTAGAAGTGCTACCCTCAACATCTCAATAGAATCAGTCACTCAGGGAGAATGTAGCCAGAGTTGTCCCAGCAGAAGTAAATCAGAGAAGGTAGTCTTGGATGCTAGCATACATAACACTTGAAACAAAATATTTACTACTCAGTGTCTACTTCTTCAGAATGTGGGTTACTTGGAATGTGTACATCTGCCACGTTTTATTTTTTATTTATTTTTAAAATTTATTTGAGAGAGACAGAGACAGCATGAGTGGGGGAAGGGCAGAGAGAGAGAGAGAGGAAAAGAGAGAGAGAATCTCAACCAGGCTCCTCGCTGCCAGCACAGAGCCCAATGCGGGGCTCGAACTCACGAAACCATAAGATCATGACCTGAGCCAAAACAAAGAGTTGGACACCAAACCGACAGAGCTACCCAGGCATCCCAACATATGCTATGTTTTAGAAGATGAAGCAAATAATCACAAAACATTTGTTTTTAAAACAAAGAAAATGAACTAAGCAGCAGCTACCATCTGCTGACTGCCTGTTATGCTTCTGTGTACTTTATTTTACAATAGCCACAAGGTAGATATTGTGTCCATTTTATGTATGAGGATGCTATGGCTGAGAGATTGAGTAACATTTTGGGGGGAGTCATAGAGCTAGTAACAGCCAAGACTAACTGACTTCAAAGCCCAAGTTTTGTTTTTTGTTTTTCTTGATTCTGCTTTATGAAGTGTTTATTCAGAAAACTCTCTTAAAGAGTCCATCCAGAGTCCATACACATTTTAAGTGAATCCTCTATGGCTTTTACAGGTGTACCTATGTGTGTATATGCACACACACACATATCTATGTACATACATGGCACAGAGTGTCAAGGAATGGATATACTGTTTATTGTAGGCAGAACCTTGCTAGGGGCGTTCCCTTAATGGAGTCATCAAATTCTCAGGTTCTGAAAATGGACTGTGTCAGTTAAATGTTATCTAAGGGACTGACTCATGCTGACCCAACTGACTGATAAAACAGGTATTGCTTTGGCAATTAAATGTGAGCAAAAGTGATAAAATTCACTAAGTTTCCTTCCCAGCATGGTGGTGACCGTGGAGGCATGGGTTAAGAGGGAGCTTCTGTCAGTCAGCTGGGTTCCTGGGTGATTGCCGAGCTGACCTGAGCTGGGCAGCAGTGGGAGAGGGAAATTAAGCTTGCCATTGAATCAACGGAGGTGATGGGGTTGGGTGTTAGGTATATAACCTCGCCCATCCTGACTGATAGAATAAATTGGTCACTCCTTCTTATATATAACAATGGATGAAATCTAGTCCAAGCATGTGAATAAGAGGGGTGCTTGAGGCCAAAGACGGTTTTTAATAAAACCTACATTAAAATCTCAATGACCTGTAACCCAACTAATCAAAATTCAGTTAATTTGTGCACTTACCGTTCTCTTCAGTGTGCTGGTCCAAGGCACCTTCATCTCTGGATTATCGGAACTGTTTCTGCCTGCATCTACCTTCGTCACCCAGACTCTTTCCTTAATCCAGTCCTGGGGTGGACCTTTTCCAAAATTGTGTTTTTACTATCTTCCAAACTGATGTTTTAGTTAACAGTGTATCAGGACTGTCTCTCTATGAAGTTAATGAAATTATTTCTCGCTGAAGGAATGTGGCTTGAAAATCAGGGCCAGTCATTTGCCCAAGGCCCTTCCTCCCATGGGGGGCTGATCCTGGTGTGCTCTACCAAAGAGAAGGGCCGGTGGTGAGTTGATGTACGGAGAATTAGAACAAAAGGAATGAAGTCTCTGCAAGGACTACTTCTATCAGCAGAGGTGCCCCAACTGTCAGGCATCCTGACCCCCAGCCCAGTCCTCTGTACATATAGTACATCTAAGGCTTGCTTAACCAGAAAGTGGAATCTGGTTAACTGAGAGCTCATGGTACACTCTATTTTGTAATAAGGTGATATCTGCATTCCTAAGAAGCCTCAGGTTATCAAAAACTGAATTAAAAAAGAATTGTTTTGACGGTTAAAAAAAGGTAGAAGCCTTCTTACCACATTTAAATTATTTTTCTTGCAGGATTTTCAATAATAAAGGTATTTTGAAGATATATTTTGTAATTGAAAACTTAAAACTCTGAACTATTTCATCAAAACTGACAAAAGCAATCCTATGTGGATTGAAGACACAGGAAAGCCTATATGATATATAAGATTGAAAATAAAATCTATGGATTTATAAACCAGGAAAAGGAACCCCAGCACAGCTCATGGCTACCAGAGCCTGGGCAGTGGGCCACTCAAACCAAATGTGCTTGTGACCCCCACTCAGCTTCTTCTCCTCCTCACATTCTGCCCGGTGGTGATCATGTGAAAACCAAGCACAATAGGTATAATACAAACTATGTTCTCATAGTTATTGCTTTCTTTTTTTTTTTTTTTTAAATTTTTTTATGTTTATTTTTTGAGAGAGAGACAGACAGCATGCAAGCTGGGGAGGGGCAAAGAGGGAGACACAGAATCTGAAGCAGGCTCCAGGCTCTGAGCTGTAAGCACAGAGCCCAACATGGGGCCCAAAACCATGGACTGTGAGATTATGGCTCAAGCTGAAGTCGGATGCTCAACTGACTGAGCCACTTAGGCGTCCCTTTGCTTTCTTTCTTTCTTTTTTTTAAAGAAATTTTCTTTAATGTTTTTAATTATTTTTGAGAGAGAAAGAGAGAGAGAAAGAGAGAGAGAGAGAGAGAACGCGTGCAAGTGGGGGAGGGGCAGAGAGAATGGGAGACACAGAATCTGAAGCAGGCTCTAGGCTCTGAGCTGCCAGCACAGAGCTGGACACGGGGCTCAAGCCCATGGACTGTGAGATCATGACCTTAGCCAAAGTCGGATGCTCAACCGACTGAGCCACCCCTGGCATCCCAACTATTGCTTTATTTCTTATTCACATTAACAAAAACATGTATTAGAGTGGCTATACCTGTGCATATAGTCATTACCACTTATGTGAATCAACGGAGAAATAAAACAAAACAAGGAAACAGACAAAAAGGACATGTTTTTCCTCTTTCCAATGGGGGCTGCCAGTCTTTGTTTCAAATAGTGGTCCCTCAAAGCACAGGCCACAGGGAAGGAGGTGCTGTGGGTGTGACCATGTAACAGAACCCGTGGTTCTCACAGCTGAGTATATTGTCCAAATGGGAAAACTACCTGCCATTTGTTAGAATTGAATGCTTGCCAGAGTATGTCTCTTTCATTAGGAAGATACCTAAAAGGATGCACACACTGTGTGATATCTGATGTTTTATCTGAAAGTAGATGAGGTCTGGGGGAAGGGGAGGGGCAGGGAAGGCAGAGAGAGAGACAGAGTGAGCAGAAACAAATGAAATAGTTGGAAACAATCTTCTTCCATATCACCAATCTCCAACACTCGACAAACATTTCCAGAAAAGCTGTAGGAACTTCTTACCTTTAGGAACAACAGAATAGTGTAGAATCAAAAAACCACCAAGAGAAAAAAAAGTGTATCTTCCTCAGGAGAGAGTGTTCTACAAAAAGTCATGGAATGCACAAGAGGAAGTTTATTTTTGACCAAAGTTGAAGGGATAAATTTGGTCTGTGGCAAGTCTTGGTATTTTAGAGGGTCCACTTGTCCTGAGGAGTTTTGAGAAAACTCTAGTCTTCTGTAGGCTCTGGGGCTTATCAGTTGCCACGGCAACCATTAATCTCACTGCTGAAGTTCTAAGTGATTGGAGATGAAGAATGTTCCCTTGAACACATTTTACCCCAGACCCTCTGCCTACATACAACTGCCCTAGCAGCTGGGTGCCCCCCGCTGCTGTCACTGGGGCACGGTGCTGTGAACTTCTAGATAGTCCACAAATTAATGCAGGCAGTCTGGACTGTTGTTAGGGAATTCTAGCTGGCAAATAACCCAAGCAGGTCTGGGACAAGTTGGTGTAAATGCTGGCACAGACGGGCTCACCTGTTGTGTGATTAAGTCATGAGGTTGCCGCTTGCGCTCTTTGGGACCAGGCCAGGCAGCATTTGTTCAAGGGAAAAATAAGGCTCTGTATGTGCGGTGTGACTGTAGCAACAGAAACAAATGGGCAAACAGATTCCGGTGGAGGAAAAGAATGAAAAAGTGGGCGGCGGGGACAATCCGGCAGCTGTGTTGAAAGGTGTCTTCGTCAGGATGGCTTGGTGGCAAGAAACAAAACCTACTCAGCTTGAGCAAAGGAGGGATTTGTTTGATGGTACAGGAACCCAACTGAAGGAAGTAGGGTTGACATCATGGCAGCTGGGGAATTGTCCCTGGCTCCTCATATTCCCTGCCCTCCCATCACATGGGTCTGATGTAGAGTTGGATTGCCATGGTGCCTAGGAGGGCTCCAGCTCAACTTAGTCTTACAGCTCAGGTGCCCATAGCTCTGTAACAGATGTGACTCTATTGGGAATTCCTAAGGCAGGTATCTGATTGGTCCAGTTGCCTGTGGCCAGAGGGTGGGGTCAGAGGGCAGGCTTCCCTTGAGCAGGTGGGGGTAAGTCCTCTGAGAAAGAGGTAGACATGGGGGTAGAAGTGGTAGGTGGAGGAAATTATACACATTTGCAGAAGGCAGCTTGACATGGGCACTGACAAATCAATGGCTCGGAATGGACTCTGGCCATGAACAACAGAATAGTTGGATCAGCCTTTCCGGCTGAATACTGTACTGGTCTGAGCAGTACAGGAAAAGGGCAGCATGGAGGACTGGCTATGTATTCCAGAGAGGACGAGGAGGCAGTGAAGCTAAAGGGGTTAAAAAGATGTCAAAAGTATAAAGGAACTGAGTAACTGAAAGTCCAGGTGAGAATAAACACTGGGAGTTTGGAGACTCATGAGAACAAAGATGGCCTCCAGGGAGAGATGGCCTTAGAGGAGGAATGACTGGGGAAGGAGGGGGTGCTGAAGCAGCACTGGGTGAGGTCTGGGCTGTGGTCGTGCTGGGAATGATGTACAAACCCTTTGATAAATGTCATAGCCATGGATGATGTTATGGGCTGACTTGTGTCCCCCCAAATTCATAGGTTGAAGCCCTACCCCCTCAGAACCTCAAAATGTGACTGCATTTGGAGACAGGGTCTTTATAGAGTTAATTAATGTTAGATGAGGTCATAGGATTGGGCCCTAATCCAGCAGGACTACTGTCCTTATAAGAAGAGGGGATCAGGACACAGACACACACAGAGGAAAGACCACGTGAGGACCCAGGGAGAAGATGGCATCTGCAGGCCAAGGAGCGAAGCAAGCCCTGCTGACATCTCCATCTTGGACTTCCAGCCCCCAGAACTGTGAGACACAAATGATGGTTAGCCCCCCAGCCTGTGGTAGTTTGTGATGGGCACCCTAGCAGACTAACACAGAGGCAGCGGGGAGAGGGTTATTATCGGCCTAGAGGCAGCGCTGGGATTCAAAGAGAAGGCCAACACCCACTTGTGCCAATGAAACTTAGGGCGTGAGATAAGGCAGGAGAAGGGGGATGTATATCCCAGGGAGAGCAAGGAGTTCAAGGAAAGAGGTAGGAGAGGAGAGGTCTGTGTTATGGGGAGACAGCCCACAGCGCAGGGGATTAGGTGATGGGAGGCAGCTGGGAGGAGGCAACACAGAAACTGGGTGAAGTGGGCAAAGATGGGATGGTCGTTTAGGTTGGGCACAGGCAGCAGGGGTGGGAGAATAAGTGCCCCATCCCGTATCCAGGATGCAGGTATGTGATGTCACAGAAGCACTGGGTGGAGGTAGAACAGAGTCATATTAGAGGCAGAAGGAATTGACATGGGAGTTTGGCAAGATCTTGTAATTGATGGAGGAAGTGGAGTTCAGAGAATACACACACACACACACACACACACACACACACACACAACACACACACCTTGTTTTGTCTGAGGAGAACTCAGGGATTCTGGGACAAGAGGAATCTCAGGTCTTGTGTCACAGTGACCCCCTACCAGGGAGTCCAGAGCATGTCTAGCCTGAATAAGAAGGGGTAGAATTCTTTGGGGTGCTTGGATGGGACTGGACACTTAAGGCCTATTATGGTCAGGTCTGTACCCCCAGCTGCCTTGTTTCTGACTTGTTTTTCTGTTTCTGCCAAATTATAAAGCATAGACTGTCTCCTGCTCTAATTCTGAAGCTTAGCTTTTTGAGGGCTGATCTTGCCCAGTGGTTTGCTTCGGCAGAGGAAGGATTGTGGGAGCTTTGTGTAAAATCTCCCAGAAGTGTAGTTGAAGGTCAGTAACTGATTTGTGCAGGGTTTGGAAATGGGGGTGGGCAGTCTTGACTCGTGGATGGTTAAAAAAGCATGAGAGTGAGTGTATATGTATCTTGGGGAATGTGTCCAGCATGAGCCAGGATGGTGCCCTGCAGTACAGCTAGGCCCTATGCTAGGGGTACAATGCATGGTGTCATCATGTAAGTAATGCCCTTACAAAACAGATGGCAATGTATTGATGGCTTAACATAAATAGACATGGCCAGTAACACTAGAATGCAAGCTGTATAGGAAGAAGGACCATTTCTATTGTATTTCCCAGTGCCTAGATAACAGTGCCTAACACATACTGGTGTTGAGTAAGTACCTGCAGAATGAATGAGTCAATCATGGGGTTCAAATGCATGGAGTTCAAAAACTTAGGTACTTCACTCCCATCCTCTAGTTTCTTTTGTCCAAAAAACAAACAAAACTGAACAAAGGACACCTAGAGAAAAATCACATAAGGGGGGCGGAATGGCGAGAGTATGCTCAGCATCACTCAGAATCGAAGGAATATGATTAACATGATAATCATATGCTGTTTTAAAATGAGCTTACATGTTATTTTGAAATTAGCAAAGATTTTTAAATGTTACTATTGAATGCTGGCATGAATGCAGTGAGATATTCACTTATATTTCAGGTGGGAATGAAGGTGGGTATAACTTTTATAAAAAAGTCCATGTCTATTTAAAGTTGTAAAGGGTAAAAATATTGTAAAAATTATAAAAACATTCATATGAGTTGATGCAGTTCTGATTATAATTATATGGCTAAATCTTGGACCAAGTTTAATTCATTATACTGAGTTCCCCATTCCAGGAGGACATTTGCAAGGAAATGGCATTGTATTTTTTAAGGAAAAAATATTGGTAGTAGAAATAGTGAGATAGGAAGACAGAAATAGAAATGAGCAATTGAGAAAATGTTCCTGACCACATAACAAGATTGTGTGTGTGTGTGTGTGTGTGTGTGTGTGTGTGTGTGTGTATGTTTTGATGTAGAATAAAACAGCCAAAGGTCCCCATGAGACCAATTATCAATTAAGCACTAATGTGCCCAGAGCTGAGACCAAATTATTCCCTACTATATTTTATAGTATTTTACCAACTTGCTTTTGTATGACTGAAGTTTATGACATTAGATTGTTTAACTTTAAAAACACTCTAGTAAGCATTTAGCTAACACTTAAGAAATTAACACATTAATAATTTATATTCAGTATAATATATTACAGGGCTTCAGTTACATTGTAATCTTTTGACTAAGGTACTTTAATAATCCTTTGGCTTTGGATGAATGCCTAGTGACATGGTATTTGCATTATTGCGTTTGTTATTTTAACACTCACAACCTATGTTTTACTGTATAGCAGTTTTAAAAAATAGTATATAGTGCATATAACAGTGATATGGGAATCTTTCTCAATTCAGAAACAGGGCTAAATGTAAAATGCAAATCCGGGTGATCTTAATAACTATGATTATTATGTGTGTATATCTAAGACTTGTGGAATTCATTTGTTTTCAGATTTTATTTGATGGGCAAGTAGGAATGCTTTGGAGCTAAGCCGTCGTTAATAAACCCCTGAGTTGCAAATGTCACACACCTGTCAGCCATGAATGGCCCTTTCTTTTTTGAGCTGCTGTGATGTTAACTCTGCCTTATTTCCCTCCTAGCGAGGCTTCTCTTTCCAGGGTAGTCTCTGGCGATTAGTCATTTCAGCAGGACTTCCCCATCAACATCTGTTCCAAAAGCCAGTTATGTGTGAGAGAATGTGGCACTTTGAAATTTGCACAGGGTTATTATGCAGATGGCGGCAGGGAGGTCTTGGCTCTCCCACATAGGTGACAAACGCCACCTCCACTCACCACACATGTTCCTCCTCAAGCCTACGTTTGTTCGGTTTTTGGAAGCTTCTAGTATGAGCCTTCCAAGGGAGCTCACCTTCCTCATCTGCAATACCTTGTGACACATGGGTCAATATGAGACATATTCCCTGTCCTCAAGGAGGTCACCATCTGGGACACATGTCCCAGAACCACCTTGCCTCTGCTCTGTTCTTTTACCCAATGCAAACTGGCTTCTCTTCCCTTGGGAGGTTCCCCCTGACCCAGCAGTTGAAGCTTGGTGGCCTCCTTTTGGGCTGGTCCTGTTGGGTTCGTGTGAACAGGGGTCAAAACATTCCTCTCATCTTTATTCTCCTTTCAGTGACCAGGAGTCCTTCTTAAACCCAAGTGTGGCTTTCATATTCCTTGGCTCCAGAGCCTTCCCATGATTCTCTGTTGCTTATGGTATATTATTAATTTTATTTTTTGCATGGCACCCCCTTCCCTTCTTTCTGCTGGCTTCACTAACTCCGTGTGTGCTTGCTGTCCTTGAAATGATAGAATTTTAGGCCCAGGGCCTTACCCAATTGGTACATTTGGTCCATAAGATCCTATCTCCCAATCACCCTCCCTTTTCATCCCTCTCCCCAAATGCTACCATGAACATCTATTCATTCTTCAAAGTCCAATTGAAAACTCATACTCTGGCAGCTTCCCTGACCCCCATACAAAGTGAAGTTTTTGTGCCTAATATCCAATTATTCTAACTGTGCTGTACTGCTGATAATGCATTATGGTTATTTGCATATTGCCTTATCTTTTTCACTGAATTATGGGACTAATTAATTCATTCAACCTACTCCTTTTTTTGCCCAGCATTTAATAGATGCTTAATAAAAGTTTGTTAAATATAAATGAATCACTTAACTCCTCCACTTCCTCCAATTGAGTACAAGCTTTGGGGGCAGCCATTCTGTTTTTCCTCTTTGTTTATTCCATTGAACTCAGTTTGGTATCTGCCACGTAGCAAATGCTCAATGAATGTTGAAAGTGGTATCTATGTATCTGTATATGAAAGCCTGAATAAAGCCACATACAAAATTTTCCTGGTAGCATTCCAAGTTAGGGGGGAAGATGGGAGAAAGATGGTAACATTGCCCATTTTTTGGATGAGAAGCCTGAACAACAGGGAAGGTATATGGTGGGTACAACTCTGACTTCCTAGTGTGCTACTTGCTTTGCTTTTCTGGATGCTTCTGAAAGTCTCATCTAAGGTAATGCCAAAGAATCAGGTAGACATCACAACCTTGAAGAAGTCTTAGGGTCTTGGGAAAGAGCTGAGGTCTTGTCTGCTGAGCACATCCACTATGTGAATGAACCCCCACACGTACCATGTCCCCTCCCACAGGAGCTCTTTCTAGTTGCACAATTCTGTTTTTCTTCCACTGGAGATCCAAGGGGACTCAGGGTTCAGCCCAGCTTTCCCATCAGGACTGTGGGCACTTATATGACAAACATTAAATCTCTACTAAAAAGCATTGGTTCAGAGTGTCTGTGTGGTTCAGTCGGTTAAGCGTCCAACTCTTGATTTGGGCTCAGGTCATGATCTCACGGCTTGTGGGTTCGAGGCTCACGTTGGGCTCTGAGCTGGCAGTGCGGACAGAGCCTGCTTTGGATTCTCTCTTCTCTGTCTGCCCCTCCTCTGCGTGTACTCTCTCTCTCTCAAAATAAATAAACATGAAAAAAAAAAAGCATCGGTTCATAATTTTGAATTTGTTTTTCTTTTTCTTTTTTTGGAACCAGATTCATTCACCCAGCCACATTTAACAGCTTCTGCTGCTGTGTGTCAGGCATTCTGCTAGTTGCTGGCATAGAGTGATGGAGAAAGTAAACACAGTGCCTGGTCTCAGGGGCTCCCAGACCAGCAGGGCAGGCTGACAGATACACATTTGCTCACACCTGACTACTACGCAGGGGCAACATGCAGAGGCCCATGAAGGAGGCGTTGGGCTGGAGCTGGGGCTCCGGGTGTGACTTGGCCCCTGCCTTTTGTCCGGACTGGATGACTCAGGGCAGCCAGGCCGGAGAAGCAGAAGGAAGCAAGGAGACTGATGGAGGAAATGCTTCAGAGAAGAGGAAATATGCAGAATGTCCCTTTCTCATCCCACGTGGCTCAGGTAGCTTTCTTTCCTATTATTCTAAGCTCTGCCTTGCTCATTCTGTTCCCCTTCCCTGCAGAGTTTAACCCTGTCTTTATTTTCTGTACTCTCATGCAGGCACAGAAACGTGCATGTGAACACACACACACACACACACACACACCCCACTATGGCCTCTGCTCCAGCTTTCGGAACGTCTGTTTCAGGGAGGGAGTGGGCTCACTTGCCTTTCTGATCTCAACTGTTGCTTTCACGGCAGCTGGCCTGCCTAGTGACGTTTTGTTCCTATTGAGACAGTAGAAACCAAATAGAGGCAAGCAAAACATGGAGTTCAAGGAAACAGAAGGAAGGGAGAGAGCTAAGCTGTTTTGCCCTTGTAGATAGGAAACCAAGTGCTTTGCTAACGATTACCTGGGGTAGGGCGGGGCGGGGGTGGGAGTGGGGATCTGCCCTGCCTGACGGTTACATTCTATTTTCAAACCGAACAAGTTGGTGTAAAAAATGAAACTCTCATAAAAGTTAAAATGGCAAATGTCGATTTCCTTGTTTTCCGGATTTCACAACTCAGGCAGAAGAGGAGTTAAATTGTAGTAGTGCAAGGAAATAGCAGAGCAAAAGTCACTGTGCTGTTTCTTGGAACAACTTCTGCCCAACCAGTTATCATTTCTCAAGCCCTCTGAAAGCGTGCCAAAAGCTGTCTGCATAAGTAGCGACAGGCTGAGCAGCCAGCACTGGGTGTTCTAGTCTTTGGGCGTAATGCTCAGCAGCTTTTACAGTTATCTCTTTAATTGGCCTCTGATTTGCTTTTATTTTAAGCAGTCCCTTTTGGTGGAAAGTGCACTGAACTAGGAGTCAGAATATCTGGGGTCTAGTCTTACCAGGCCATAGCAAACGATTGCCTTTGGGAAGCATCGTATTTTTTACCCATGAGAGGAGAACCAATTAAAGCAGAGGTCTTTAAGGCTTCTTCCTACCTCCAAGAGCCTTTGTTCTAGGTCAGGGGTTGGCAAACGATAGCCCCACTGCCTGTTTGTGTTCTGTCCATAGGCTAAGAGTGGTTCTTCCATTTTTAATGGTTGAATGAAATCAAAGGAAGAATAATATTTTGTGATCTAGCAAGATGATCTGACTTCTAATTCAATGTCCATAAATAAAGTCTTATTGGCAATGGGCCTCTTCACTTGTCTATTGTCTACGGCGGCTTTTTTATTGCGGTGGTAGAGCTGAGTGGTTGCAGAGACCGCATGGCCTAAGATGTTTGCTATCTGGTCCTTTACAGAAAAAGTTTGCTGATACCTGTTGACCACAGTGAAACATATATTCTTACTTTCTGCATTCGTGAAAACGATATACCTTAGTGAGTTACTGTAAGAAGTAAATGAGCTAGGGGCACCTGGGTGGCTCAGTTGGTTAAGCATCCGATTTCGACTCAGGTCATTATCTCACAGCTTGTGAGTTCAAGCCCCACATCGGGCTCTGTGCTGACAGCTCAGAGTCTGAAGCCTGCTTCAGATTCTCTGTCTCTGTATCTCTCGCTGCCCCTCCCCGGCTCGTGCTCTGTCTCTCTCTCTCTCAAAAATAAATAAACATTAAAAAAATTAAAAAAAGGAAGTAAATGAGCTAATGATGTGTATTGAAAAAGGATGTCATGTACATAAATACCTCAGCACCTGCGGGTTTCTGGATGGAGAAGGAAGAAACCCTCATTAGTAGTTTGTACAAAAACAAGCTATATTTCTCATTCAGCAGGGTTGAAAATGTATAGGATTGCAGTTGTGTGAAATTATGTGTACATCTGTAAGGGAAAATAACAAGAACTTACTTGCTAGGTTGGTATGATTCTAGACGAAGGGGTGTGTGTGTGTGTGCGTGCGTGTGTGTGTGCCTCAATTATTTAAACTACTGCTAAAACTGTTTTCAAATAAATAAGAAAAAGGGGAAAGTATCCAGTCACCTTTACTTTGATATTAATGTTGAAAAAAAAGGTGTTTTTTTTTTTTTTTAATTTCCGGGTGAATGTTGAGCTTTAATGGAAGAGATTTAGTTATCTGTGTGTTCCATACTAAGTTGTCTGTAGGCGGCTCTCTCCTAAACAATTGAAAGATATGAAGAGTTAAATATTGGAAACAATATATTTTTTATTTTTATATGATTTTTTAAAGTTGATTTGTTTTGAGAGAGAGAGAGAGAGAGAGAGAGCAGCATGAGCAAGGGAGGGGCAGAGAGAGGAGACAGAGAATCCAAAGCATGCTCTGCACTGTCAGCACACAGAACCTGACATGGGGGCTTGATCTAATGAGCCGTGAGACCATGACCTGAGCCAAAATCAGGAATCTGACACTTAACCAACCGACCCACCGAGGCTACCCAACACTATATGATTTTAGAAAAATTACAACAGCCATGATTTATGGGTTTTGTTATAATACTATTAGAATAACCCCTCACCTGTTAAATAGGTCATCTTTTACTTAAGTGTTTAGCAAGAAAAACAAAGTTCTACTTGTTTAAAATTTAACTAACTCAGAAAGCTTAGAGGAAAACCGAACATTTTCAATGGAGATTGGGTCAGTTTCAGGTTTGGCAAAATACACAAAGATCAAAGTCTTTCATGAGAGGTTCAGAGCTTGAGTGTGCCAAAGAATAACCTAGAGATAGTAGAACTTGGATTTCACATCCTATTTTCTAATAGTCACTGTCTAGGGAGCTTCCAGATCCACTCAGTTAATTTCATTTGTCATTGGTATATAAATAGCGATGTCCTTTCTCCACGAAAGTGACCAGCAGTTTGGTTGAACTGGTGGAGTTCTCTGTGGACACAGCCTTACAGTGAGCTGTGTGCAAGCTTCACACAGAAAGTGGGATTGCCCCTCTCTCTTTCCTGAGGTGCAGAATGAAATTTCAGAAGGCTGGGGCACCCAATTCCCTGGGCTGGCAATGCAGCTTCTCTTGGTAGTAGCAGTGGGACCTTGGGCAAGCCACCTAATCCCGCTGAACCATGACTTCTTCATCTTATTTTTTAAATTTCATTTTAAGTGTATTTGTTTATTTTGAGAGAGAGAGAGTGAGCAAGCAAGCAGGGGAGGGCAGAGAGTGAGAATCCCAAGCATGAGCCCGCCATGGGGCTTGAACTCATGAACCATGAGATCATGACCCCAGCTGAAACCAGGAATCCAAGGCTTAACCGACTGAACAACCCAGGTGCCCCCACTTCTTCATCTTAAAAGAGGATGATAATAGAAGTCACTTCATAGATTGGTGAATACTAAGAAAATTTGTGGAAAAGGGCTTTCAATGAATGTTAGCCATCGTTATTATCATGGGTGGTCAGGGTAGCTAAAAAGCAAAAATGAATCAAATAGTTGCAGGGGGGAGGTTCAAGCAAATGCCTTTTCATTTTCTGCTAGCCCTGAGTCACGTGATAAATGTAGACTGTCCAGCTCACTGGTTTCTAAAGGATGGAAATGTCTGGCAGAATTTGTTATCAACTTTAAGTCTGTAGAATGCCTTAGGCAGAAGTTCTTTAGCTCTTGATGAGTGATTTTTTTTCTTACATTAATATCCATCCAACAGAATGATGAAGTACATGCCGGCCATTGGATGTGTCAGGAATGGTCAATAAACAATGACAAAGGATCTTTCACATTCTCTCAATAAACACTGCTGCTCCTTCTCACCATCTTCCTTGATAAACACCAGCTGGAGTGAAGCTTTCACCCGAGAGGCAGCTCATTGCCATGATGGAGGATAAAGTCAGTGGCTGCCTGAATTTATCATTGCCCCTCTTTTTTTTTTTTTAAAGGCATGGTAACTGGTGGGGGCTGCCTGGTTTTGGACCCTGGATTCTAGTGGCTTCCTTCCTCACGTGGCAGACATCAAGTGTGATGACCTATTTATCTTTTTCTTTAACTCTGTCATCCCAGCCTCTTGCTGGGGTGGAGTGAGGAGGAAAGAGACTTCAGGGCAGTTGAGTGTGAGAGTGGCCAATAGGGGAGGGGAGAAAGAGGATTTGAAGAGTGTGTTGTACATAAGGAATGGGCGTTCCCCTCTTTGCTGTTTTCACGAGAAACAACAGAAAGGAACTAAATGTATTTTTGGATGTTGAACTAGTGTTTAATTGAATGCTATACTGGACCAAGATGGGGCCACCACTCTCAGCTCCTAGCTTACTCCCTGTGTCTAGGACAGTGCCTGATGATGGTAAGCACTTAATACATATTCGTTGAATGAAATACCAGCATTCTGGTTCCAGGTATATATCTCATGAATCCAATGCCATAGATCTCCAAATGTATACATTAAAGATAAACATCCTCTAAATCTCCTTTTTATGGAAGGAGCCAGTTATTATAACTCTTCTTTTGACATTTCTCTGTCCTCCTCTAGAGGAAGATAGATGTGTGCTAATACCCCATGAACAAGCTATGATATAGAAGGGAAAGTGATCTAATATAGGGGAGAAATGGCCCCAGGTCACAATCATGAGTGGGTGAGGAAAAGAAGAGGCAGAGACACACAGAGGTTGGTCATGTGATTCCTGATATAAGCTTGGGCATAGGGTTGAGGGACATCCTCTTATATTTTGTGCATGTAGGGCAGATGGAAGGGGGCTACTCTCTTACCCTGGACTTTTACTCCTGATTCTGACTCATTCAGTAGAGGAGAGGAGCAGGTGTATGTTTGTGTGTATATGTGTGTGTGTATGTGTGTGTGTGTGTCTGTGTGTGTGTGTGTGTGTGTGTGTGTGTAGCCTTGAGCCCTGTTTATAAGTTGAGCTTGAGGTCTGTACATGGGTCACAACTGTGCCCTAGTGGGCCCCTTCTCATGAGAGTGGGGGTTGGGAGGGCTTTAAAGGAACAAGTGGCTTTGGGAATAGTCATTCATGTAAGAACATAAATCCCACCAGATGATCATCATAAATTCAAAAGTATTTAATTGAGTAAACATGTATTGTGCTCCTATCATGTCTCAAGTGCTAGGGCTAAAAAGATGAACAAGAAACAAAATCTATTCCCAGGTGTCCCACAGCTCAGTGAGAGAATATAAAAGTGTAATCAGTATCATAATGAAGTACGCAGAAGGTGCTGTGGGAGGGGGGAGCAATCAATCTTCGGCTGTAAGCTAGAGACAGCAGGCCATTTGAGTTGAGCCATAAAGGATGGTTAGAAGGTTGTCACATGGGTGATGTGGGGGAGGGGAAGGAAAGGACATTTTATGTGGAGAGAATAGCAAAGAACCAAAGAGGGGCCATGCAGAAATGCACGATCTTTTGTTGGCAACAAAAGGTCAGAGATTCTGAAGTGTGTAGTTCTAAGGAGAAAGAAGGTAGAGGAGAAAATGGAAGGATACATCCTATCCCAAGGCCAGTCTGTTGCAGGTTGGGTTTTCCAGATGCTGAGATAGAGTTTGGAAGCATGATGTTTCTTAACCACCAAGGCTAATGAAAGAAGAGGAAACAGGATTGGGCAGAGAGAGAAATTGAATCCCAACATATACTCCACAAAACTTCAGCCACCCCAGTGGGAAGTCCTGTTCACCTCCTAGCTTTGGGCATCACTAGAAGAGTGGACCATTTAATGGCATACTTAGGAAGTCAGTCCCTGCCAGCCCATGTGTCTGCTCAAAGTTCTTAAAGGACCCTAGTTGGGGTAGTGGCATCCAATGAAGGGTTGGCTTTTATTAACTCCTCAGTGATAGTGAACACAGGTCCTACACCTAGACCAAGACCCAATTGTGGCCAAGAGAACCACCTTGAGAAATCTAAAAGCCAATTCATGGCTAAATGTGCTGTAATTATTGACCAGTCGTTGTGGGTTGCTATTAATACCTTGAGGGCAAGCTTTTCTATGAAGATAGAAGTCAACAGCCACAGACCTCTCGGTTTGGTGGTGAACATATCCTTGAACTCCATGCTTCTTTCCCTCTGTTGAATGATGAGACAGGCTGTTATACTTGACATTGCCAATAACCCTTCAGGAGGTCTGTGAACATCAAATAAAGGGAACACCAGGTTGTGTTCCAGCTCCAGTATGAACTGGAATAATGAAAAAATATGGCTGAGGCCTCTTTGTTTTGTAGGCTGGGTAAGGCTAGAGAATGGCAGGGAGAGTGGAACAGAGTTGTGGCCCATCTGTCTTATTACTTGGTCCTCCAAAGACTCATCCTTGTCTTTTTTTTAAAAAAAAAAATATATATTTGAGAGAGAGAGAGAGAGAGAGAGAGAGAGAGAGAACATGAGCAGGGGAGGGGCAGAGAGAGAGAAACATAGAATCTGAAGCAGGCTTCAGGCTCTGAGCTGTCAGCACAGAGCCCAACGCAAGCTTGAACCCTTGCACCGCGAGATCGTGACCTGAGACGATGTCCGACGCTTAACCAACTGAGCCACCCAGGCACCCTGACTCATCCTTGTTTTTAACACCACACTGCCTTCGTTTAAATCCTGGTGCAGGCACTTCTAGCTGTGTGACTCTGATCAAGTTACTTAACTTCTCTGTGCTGCACTTTCTTCATACATAAAATGGCAACAATACAGACAATAACTACATAGGGTCATGGAAATTGTTATGAAGATTAAATGCCTTGATGAGGCTGAAGAGCTTAGAACAATGTCTAATGTATAGTAAGTGTTCTGTAAGAGTTAGCTCTTACTATGATTATTGAAAGCCACTTAAAATCTATAACCCCAAACATCTGAGACCCTGGAGACCTTTGAAAAAGAAGAAGAAAAGAGGAAAACAATGTGGAGATGGGCATGACACTTCCTTCCTTCACTTACTTAACTAATATTTTGGCAATAAATATCCAGTGCCAGGTAACTATGTGAAGACATGGGGTAGCCTGAAGAAAGAAGATACAGTTTCTGCTCCTGAGGACTCACAGTTTAGCTGGGGTGGAGTGGGGGAGGCTTATACACTTAAGTAAAATATCAGAATATGACGTCCTATGTGCTTGATTAGAGGTATAGAGAGATGGCTATGGGAAGCGGCCAAGGCTTTGGAGAAGGAATGTCATGGGGTGAGGAGGAACTCAGTGGGTGCAGGTGCCACGGGAGGAGGATTTTGCTGGTGGAGTTCGGAGCAGAATAAAAGCGAGAAGGTGTGGAGGGGCTCAATGCTCCATGCAGGGAGAGCTGAGCGCAGCCATTGCAGGGAGAGGTGCAGGCTGATGACGGGGCAGGTGAGCCGATGCCAGGCTGCCGACGGTCTTGAACCACCCAGCTGGGGGTTTGAACTTCACTCTGACAGCAGAGTGCAGGGGCGAGATGTGATCAGAATCTGTGTCTCAGAAGTCTTGTCTGGCTTCACAGCCATCCAGAGTCCCTTATACTTCCTCCTGAGATCCTTGATGCTTAGAGAGAGCTTTGGGGACAAGCAGGGCCCGTCAGCCATGCAGAATCTCAAGTCTTCCTCAGACCGACCCCCCTCTAAACTCACCAGACCATTACAGTCTGGGCTATACTGTGTATTTGGGTTCAGAGAGTTTGCCTTACAAATGTTGCCTTCTCCCTCATTCTGTTGCTGGAAGGCTGAGCTCCATGAGCAGCAAGAAGCTGGGGTTTTGGGGCTGAGGATTGCTCAGGTGAGGTGTCCTCTGGAAGGCTGTGGTTCCTATATCACTGCCAGGGCTCCTCATCCGTGTCTGTCTCGCATGGCTTTTCTCAGTCAGAGTGTTTGCACTCAGCAGCAGGGACACAGACATGTTTCAAGACGTTTCTGCTCATCAAGGGCTTAAAAATTGTCATTATCAGATTTTCATGTCCAGCCCTTGAAAGTAATAATCTGTTCCCATAGTTGTCTGCCCTGTCAGGCTTTCTCCTCCATTACATTAACAGCCCCATTTGTGATATTTATTTTCCAAGTTTCTCTACCCTTCTAGAAGTTTCCAAAGTTGCCTCTGGGTCTCTCTCTCTCTCTCTCTCTCTCTCTTTTTTGCAGAATAGGGTGTCTTTTCAAACATTATTTAATCTACCAGCATCCCTTCAGTGGTAAGCACCATGAGAAGGAAGCCTTCCTCCTTTTCCAGGATGTATTAACCTCAAAGAAATAAGAATGTGGATCTGGGGAGAAGGAACAGCCACATCCCAATATCTAGGTGCTGCCTGTCACCGGCTCATACCCAAAGGCAAATGCATATGAGTTGGATGCTGTATTGCCCCAAGTAGATGAGCCTCTATTCATCAAAGACTTTCTTTGAAAGCTTAAAGTATATCTTTTCAGTGCTGCTCCCTATTTTTCTCAAGCTACTGTAGGGTTGGTATGCTAGTTCAAAGTACAGGGAAAGCCAGGGAAATTGTGAGAGAATTCTTTTTTGCCTTTCAACCTCATGTGGTTACTGAAAAAAAAAAAAATCCGCAGACCTGCCTGGATGTATCTTACCGAATCAACTCTGGGAGCAGATAGCCCATAGCAGAACAGCCGAATTGGACATTCTGTTCTCACAGAATGAATGGTCTGCTGAGCAGTTAATCAGCTCTTCATTCCAACTCAGGCAAGAGAAAGAGACGAAGGAAGCTGGTTGGGAAGAACAGAACTTCACCTTGTGTATCAAGAGTAACTCTGAAAGGGATACTATTAGAATCTATTCCAACAAAGACATCCTACCAGATCCGAAGACGTGAAAACAAACAGAAAAGGATTCGAGTCCTGTCATATAGCACAGTGGTCAGACCAAGTTCGCTCAGCCTTGGCCCTATTAACATGCTGGGTTGGATAGTCTTCTGTGCAGGGCTGTCCTGTGCTTCATAGGGTGTTCAGCAGCATCCCTGGACACATTCCCTTGGTCGTAACAAGCAAAAAGTATCTCCAGACATTGCCACATGTCCCCTGGGGGTAACACCACTCCTGGCCAAGAAAAACTAGGCTAAAGAAAGGGCTAACTGGATTCATGACCCAACTCTGCCACCTACTAGCTCCATGATCTTGGATAAGTCTCTTAGTCTCTTGAGCTCAATTTCCTCATCTGTAAAAATGGGGCTACCTCACAGGATTACTATAGGATTAGGCACTTAAATATGCATAATCTAGCACATAGTACATGTTCAATAAACATCAACTATTTTTGTGATGATAATCACGTCCTCTCACCTGAGGTAAAATACTGTAACCTGTAAACTGGAACGACTCATGGATAAGAAGATTAAGGACAAAGACCACATCTTAGATTATCACATGGGGACAAGGTCTGCTGTAGTGGACAAAAGCACTGGTTCGCCCTACATTTGTGTTCAGCTAAAAGAAAAGCACTACACACATCGGATTAGCAGGGAAGCTCTGGAAATTCTGAAGGACTCAAACAGTGTTAATAGGGGTGCCGGATTTAACCTTGGAAATCTGGAAAACAACAGGGCACAGTGTAAACAGAGTAAAAAAAGAACAGAGGGCCTTTTAGAAGAGCTGTAAGGCTTAACCAAAATCCTTCCCCCTCCCTGTGCAACACCCACTGTCTCACTTAAGCGCCTCCCTTAGAAAAGTCCTTTGAGGTCTGGAGTAACCAGCAGTCCTTGCTGAGGAACATGGCAACTTCGCCTTCCACTGTAAGTTGCTCATGGTTCCTGAAGCCCGAAGCTGAAGCATCTGGTGTTCTCTGAGATGCTGAACCAACTCTAGGCAGAGCCTGGGGTTGGGGGTGCAGGACGGGGAGTCCCAAAGAATGGAGTTAAAATTGACTGAAAGGCCATTGCTTTTGATGGATTTTATGATGGATGCATAAAATCAAGCAAGATGTGAACTTTAAATTGATTGCAACATGTTACCTTATCACTGTGTTCCCTGATTAATTTCTGGTCTGATCTTATCTTGTATTTCCCAAGATGCTTCTGAAGGCTTTCATGTCCAGCTTAAATCACACTTTTCTTTTCTCCTGCCAGTATTCCATGTTCCCAGGGTGCGAGTAGATGGGGAAGCATTTTCTATAGGACAAGTTAGTGCTTTTGGGGGCCTCTCCCTTGCCTATAGCAAATTTCTCAGGGTGTGAAAGAAAAATCAGACTCCATGGAGTTCTTTTTGCTTTTTTTGGTATATCTTTAATCTGCAATCATTTCAAGGCCTTGGTTTATTTTTATATGTTACTCATCCACTTTTTTGCTTTATATTTCATTTTACCCTGTATTTAAATCTTCAAATTTCAATATCACCTTGAGTGTTATCAGGGTTATTCCTCATGCCAAAAGCTCAGAAATACTGGTGTATTTATGTAGGTTTATCTGGCTCTTTTTTTTTTTTCCTTGAGGTACTGTTATTAGTCAGAATCCTGGTAGAAAGAAGGTGGCTGAGTTGAAAAGAACATTAATGAAGCTCTTTGGGCAGAGTTAAAGGAAACAACTCCAGATGGCAAGGCACCTGGGAACCAGGAACAGCAAGGACCTGTGACCTCCCTGAAGCCTGAGGGGCCATGAGGGGTGGGGATAGGGTTGTCCGAGCCTGATAAGAAATGTACTGGAAGGGGCTCTCACAGGACGATAGCCACGTGGGAATACAACCACCAATAGCCCTTTGGAGAGACACGAAGGAAGCAGAGAGAATAAACACTCCAACAGAGAGAATAAACACTCCAACTGTCTTTTCTCCCACTTTTTGGTTTCCTAGTGGTGCCTCTGATTGGCCAATCTGGATGACCCAGTCCACAGAGATTAGCGTCCCTGACACAGAGAAGGGTAGTGAATAGATCTGGATTGAGGTGGGAATAAAGCACAAACAATAACCAACATCAACTTCTTCACTTTTGGCTGTTGAAATTCTCATTAGGGTATCAATAGATGAGCAACTCTCAGTAGATTATCAATGGTGATGAGTACACATGAATGCATGCCAATTCTATTCTTGTTATGATGAAATCAATTTTTGCTCTTCCTAGAGATACGTGTATAGTTTTGTTTGTTTTAGGAAGCTTCTCTTTCTCCTGCTTGATCAGTCTGGTGTCCCTGTACAGAGTGGACAACTGTCTTTAAAAACCTAAATGCCCACACAAAGAATATATTGGAAATGTTAATTCTCAGCCCCCACATGACATCTACTGAACCAGAAACCTGGTGGGGAGGGTGCCCACTGATTTGTGTTAACAAGCCCTCCAGGGAGTCTGACGCATGCTCACGTTTGAGAAGCATGGGGCAAGATGTTGTGCAGAACATCTCTGATACTTCTCTCACACCACACCTTTTTGTTCTGGGTGTTGCTGTGGCAACCAGCAGTGCATAGGTATAGCCTGACCACACCTCGCTTCAGCTGCACCACATATATCTTCTCTGCCTCTGGGCTTCTCTTCCACTGTGGTGTGGTATAACTGGGGGGAGCATGCTCAACTCTTCCTAGGCATGTGCAAACCTGGAAATGCTAAAGTGTTCATTAATAGTCCTGGGGCAGCCTTGTGGACCAATGGAGGTTGGGAGCCAGTAGATATATATCTCTCCCATGGTCCTGGGGTGAAGGCGCATTCGACATGGCTCCTCAGTAGTTTCCAGTGGAACTGAGCTCCATTTGCCCAAAGTACTAACAAGCTCAGTAATACTCCTTTGGATTGGCTTTCTGTCTTCCCAATCACTTTCTAAAATTAACCACTACATGCAAACCCTTGTCTCACGCTCTGCTTCTTGGAGGAGTCCAAGCTAAGACAAATGTTCTTTCCTCATCCTTTAGCAATATTTTACTCAATAGTGCTTATTTTTACCATCCTAGCAGTGGCTATAATCTCTCTGGCAATATGGTTCCATAGTTCTCTGTCTCCCCAGTAGGTTAGTATTCTTGAGGTCAGGGACCTTATTCAAGGAATGAATACTCTTCATTCAAGGAATACTCCCCACCCACCCTTGTCCTGGCGGGTTTTTGTATAGTGCTGAGCACAATAAGTGTTGAATTTAACAGACTGTCAGCCATGTCTGATGACTTGTAAAGTCACATTGTAATATTCTCAGTGTGTCTGACTTTGGATAGTGTTCTCCTTTATTGTTACAATCTTGAAGTTATGGTCTTTCTCTTTGAGCTATTTTCAATCAAGTTGTTGCTCAAAAATGAGGTTGGATTGCTTGTGACCATTCAGTACAGCCAGGCCCCACTTCATGGACATTGAGCTGTGAAGTTGTAGAAGGTCCTATGTTCAGGAGCGCCTGGGTGGCTCAGTTGGTTAAGCGTCCGACTTCAGCTCAGGTCATGATCTCGCAGTCCATGAGTTCGAGCCCCGCGTCGGGCTCTGGGCTGATGGCTCAGAGCTGTGGAGCCTGCTTCTGATTCTGCGTCTCCCTCTCTCTCTGCCCCTCCCCCGTTCATGCTCTCTCTCTGTCTCAAAAATAAATAAACGTTAAAAAAAAAATTAAAAAAAAAAAAAGAAGGTCCTATGTTCAGAAGGGTCCCACCCTTGGATAATGCTTGGCTCTTGCTAGTTGGAACAAACTTTTTCTCCTCCTCCTCCTCCTCCTCCTTCTCCTTCTTCAATGTTTACTTATTTTTGAAAGAGAGAGAACACATAAGGAGGGGAGGGGAAGAGAGAGAGGGAGACACAGAATCTGAAGCAGGCTTCAGGCTCTGAGCTGTAAACACAGAGCTTGATGTGGGACTGGAACTTACAAACCATGAGATCATGATCTGAGCTGAAGGTGGTCACTGAACCGACTGAGCCACCCAGGTGCCCTGCCATCTTGAACTTCTTAATAATTTTATCTTTGTGGTTGTGTTTTGTGAGTGAAGTTCAAAGGACATTGGAATATACATGTGAGCAGAGGAGATAGACATAACTTATGCATCTATCCTTCCCTACTCCCCAGTATAGTTGTTCATGATGTTCCATGAGCACAGAGTCCCAAGCCGAACCACACACAGGAAGCCAGCAACACTTAAAATGAATACCAGGCAAGTGTGTAATGTTCATGACTGAGTAATCTGAGAAGGGGAAGGTAAGTAAGGAGAGGAAGTGGGGAGAGAGGGTAAGAGGCCATGCTTTCCAGGTGGAACCAGAACATGCTTCCAAAGAAAGAAGGCAACGGTGTTCCAAGAAACACTGGAGACCAGGGAACCCTATCATATCCTTTCTCGCTCATTTTACTTCCCTGTATTAGCTCACCACTTCTTCTGAAAATGATGATATAGAAGAATAGGAAAAGGTAAGGTAACTCCATTCTTTTCTTTTGGTCTTCCTTACCTATCAATAAGCTGAAGAAAGAAAGTGTTGGTAGAATGGGCACATAACAAGAGGTGCAATAAACACAGTTTGGTTAATTTTGTTCAGTGTCTCCATTGTTCTGATAAGAATAAAATGGATATATGAGCTATAAAATTCCAGTTGTTTAATTTCAGTGATTCTGCATATCAGCTGAATGTTGTTATGTTCGCACGTAAAATGATCGTTGTATGAGATAAAGATGAATGGGAAGATTTAAATATATTCACATGTGAAAAGAAATATTCATAAAAAAGAAAAATAAAAAATACATTAAAATTTGTGTATAATGAGCCACACTGTATGTGTGTGTCTCAAGCATGTAAAATAAAATGCTTTAATAAATAAGAAATAATAAGACTAAGGTGAGCTGCTTCTATTCCCAGTTAGAACGTGCCAGGCTTTGGGAATAAAAAGATAAAAGCCATCGTCCTTGCCCAAGGACTTCACAGATTAGCAGGGGATTCAGACAATCAACTCAACAATCAGAGAAGAGGGTGGTGAGAGCTCTGAACATCTAGCTGCTTGGGGATCAGGAGCAAAGACGGCAGGCATGTCAGTGGGGGTCTGGATGCTGGCTCAGGTAGCCCTGGTCACCGGTCACACACACACTCTAGCACGGCGCTTGGCACACAGTAGGCACACAATCATCAGAGGAATGAATCTGATTCAGGGTAGCTTTCTGGAGGAGGTGATTTTTTTTATGCTTTTATTTTATTTTTGAGAGGGGGAGAGAGAGAGAGAGAGAGAGAAGGAGAGACATTGCACGAGTGGGGGAGGGGCAGAGAGAGAGGGAGACACAGGATCTGAAGCAGGTTCCAGGCTCTGAGCTATTAGCACAGACCCCAACGTGGGGCTTGAACTCATGGACTGCAAGAACAGGACCTGAGCTGAAGTTGGCGCTCAACCAACTGAGCCACCCAGGCGCCTCTGGAGGAGGTGACTTCCTAACTGGAAGTTCAGTAACCTGAGCTTGCGGACACCCCAGTTGCTCCATTAACCTCCAAACATCATGTGAGTGATGAATATTTCTTTTCACGTGCGAATATATTATAAGTTGTGGTTGAAGTTACTGAAGAGAAGCCTAGGTGAAACGGTATTTCCAAGAGTCCCTTCTAGGATGATGACCTTTGTGTCCAACGTCAGGAGGGAAAGGAAACATTGGGGCTCTCATTCCTGCTTAGGTGTTATTCTTAATTACAAGGACAGGGTTTAATTTTGCATTATACATTTTATGGTTAAGAATTAGAGAAGTCTTTGTGTATTCCTTATCCAGATGCAATGCTTTCATTTCATAAATCCATCCATATAACCTATTCTTTTTGCCTATGTACTTCATATTTCTTTGCAAGACACTCAACAGCCTTCATCCCTGAAAGAAAGAGTTATTCCCCAAGGCCCTCCTCAGGCAGCCCCAGAACCTCCGGAAGGTGACATGTGGCAATAACCATCATCCACAGGGCTTCCGAAGCATCTCAGCTGCCCAACCTTATGGCTCTTCTGCTTGGTGTCACCGTTGTTCATGTATTAATTAGGCCGGGAGTTTCTTGAGAGTGGCTTTGTGTCTAAGTCACTCCTGGAATCCAGTACAATGTCTGGTACATAGAAGGAGCACAAAAAAATGGGGTTGGTTGAATGAATGACCTAATATCATCTGACTGCTCCCAAGCTTCTTTAACTATGGTCTTAGGTGTCTCACCTCTTTATCTTATTTATCACTCTTTTCCTGACACTTTTTAAATATAGAACACACACACATTTGCACAGGCTCACCTCCCTCCCTCCATGTACACACACTAGCTTTGGAAATGCACAGTGAACTTGACTGAAAGATTTTGTCAGGGCACTTACACTTGTTAGGACAGTTCACAGAAACATAAAAAATGATGGATTGCTTCGTCCTGGCCCTTACACATCTTAGCTTGATGGAATGTCTTGGTGGTATCTGATTTCAGAGCACACCTGTAGACCTAGTGACAGCCTGTGCTCCTGAGTGGGTTTAGGAAAGCACTTATTTATTATAAAGTTAAAATTAAACTACACGTTTTTACATGTTGTTTAGTGGCAGGAGCTGATGCAAAACTTTGTCAGCACAGAACTTTTCACACCTCGGGTTCCAACTTCAGTAAGTGGATTGCCGTGTAAGACTGGTGTTGGTTTTTGGCACTGAAAATGAATGAACTAACTTGGGAAAACCCAAAGGCATGGCCCTTTGCCTTTCTTTGAGTTAAAATCCTTTGATTTTAAAAGCATCTGGGTCACTTCTCTCTTTTGATACACTTCAGAGCTTCTTGGTTCTACTTCCGGATCAAAGTAGGAACTCCCAAGTGCCGTGGCAGCGAGGTGACCCGTCTTTCCAGGAAGTGCCCTCATCTGGGATGTGAGGGCAAGCTCCCATCTGTGGTGCTAGATGTAACCGTCTTCACTTCCTAGCTGAGAGCTCTGCTGCCCACGGGGTTGTGCGGCCTGTGTGTCCCTTTGTCTGCTAACCATGTCTCGTTTCTTTCTTCAGGACAAAACGTCCTACTCACAGTGAAGGGCCCCAGATGTGCCCGTGTGAAACTGCTCACCGCACCGGGTTCTTCCCACCGCCACACTCCCATTGATGACAGTTCTCTGCATGCAATTTCTCCTAAAACTATCCACTTTTGCAGGGCCAAAGAAATCTCTCAGCATTTAGCATTACAGAGGCAGCTATGGTCTCAAAAATAAGATGGAAACTAGGATGTAGAGCAAGAGAAAGAAACAAAATGCTAATTGAAATCGAAAGCTAAAAGCTAATGAGACACTCACATCGTGGATGGGATGAGTTCCCTGCAGGAAAGCCACCAATGGTAACATGGCCTGTATGATGTTATGATTTATGGTTATTATGATTATTACTTTATAATCCTTTAGGCCTTTAGATATTATAAGGTATTTTTTATACATGATTGTTGATGTTTTTATTATTATTACTTTAAATGTTTATTTATTTTTTGAGAGGCAGAGCGTGAGTAGGGGAGGGGCAGACAGAGGGGAGACACGGAATCCAAAGCAAGCTCCAAGCTGTCAGCATGGAGCCCATTGCAGGGCTCAAACCCATAAACTGTGAGATCATGACCTGAGCTGAAGTTGGAAGCTTAACTGGACTGAGCCACCCAGGTGCCCCTGATTGTTGATCTTTAACCATAAGTAGGTATTGTAATTTTTTTACAAATGAGGAAATTGAGGCTTATAGAAGGTAAGTAAGTGATCCTGTACCAGGACACCTGCCTAGCACCCAGAAATCAACACTTTCAAGGTGGCTGGGGGTCATGGAAACTGATACCACCTTTTGGGAGGCCACGTCTCAGTTTATTCTCAGGACAATGCTACCTTACTATAGAATGGCTAAATATGATATATCTATATTATGGAATATGGGCTTGCAGTTTTAAAATGAAGTGGAGTCTACTTATTGTTTTGAAAGGATCCCTAAGAAGTACTTTCAATTAATAAAGTTGCAGAATAACACTTAAGGTATGATCATGTTAATATATACGGATAAATATCTGCATGTCTATCTATCTATCTATCTATCTATCCCTCTACCTATCATCTATTTTTATGTATATATGAACATATAAAAACACAGAAAAATACACACATAACTACCAATATTCCTCTGCTCTGGGAGGAGAATGAAATAGGGCATGGAAAGGTGGGGACATAAATGTCGACTTTTGCTTTTAATTCATTATTCCTCAGGGTTGATTGTTTTAATTAAATGTGTCACTGTATTGCTTGTGTGATTAAAATCTAGTAATACAAATGGTACTGTAGTAAATAAACTTGGTTATCCTGTGCTAGTCATGTCATAATCAGCTCCTTAACTAGCAGTACAACTGTAGTTGAAAAAACAAGTGGAGGAAAAAACTGGCTCAGTCGGTTAAGTGTCCGACTGTTGGTTTTGGCTCAGGTCAAGATCTCTTGGTTTTTGAGTTCGAGCCTCACGTTGGGCTCTGCACTGAGTGTGGAGCCTGCTAGGGATTTTCTTCCTTTCTCTCTCTCTGCCCTTCACTCCCTCATGCTCCGTCTCTCTCAAAAAAAAAAAAAAAAAAAAAAAAAGGAATTTTAGAACCGCCATGGAGGAGGAAGAAGGAAGATTTTCATGAACTCCTCCCATTTTGGCACAGCACACACTCTCTGGCTTTCCGTGTCTAGTGCTGAGCTTCCTAGTAAAAGGGAGAGAGAGAAACAGGGACTGAATTCAAGAGTTCAAAGATGATTAAAGAAAGAGCTAGAAATTAAGACACGGTAAGAGCAGAATACAGTCATTCCAGTAGACAAAGAAGAGATCTTAGGATATTACAGACCCTCAGGGGCTCCTGGGTGGCTCAGTCGGTTAAGTGTCTGACTTCAGCTCAGGTCATGATCTCACAATTCGTGGGTTAAAGCCCCACGTTGGGCTCTGTGCTGACAGCTCAGAGCCTGGAGCCTGCTTCGGAGTCTGTGTCTCCCTCTCTCTCTGCTCCTTCCTGACTCGCACTCTGTCTCTCAAAAATGAATAAACGTTAAAAAAAATAATATTACAGACCCTCAGTGACGACATCCAAGGAATACCTACCATGGGTTCTCAAAGTGTGGTTCTCAGTCGAGCAGCATTATCATCGCGAGGGAACCTGGTAGGCATGCAAATTATCCAAGCTCGTTCCAGACCTACCAAATGTGAAACTGCAGGTGGGGCTAGCCGTGTTTTGACAAGCTTTCCAGGGAATTCGAATGTGTGCTAAAGTTTGACAACCACTGCTTTCCACCAGTGCTTCTCAAAATTGAAAATACATCTGCATGGCCTGGGGATCTGGTTATGCAGCACATTCTGACTTAGCAGGGATGGAATGGAGCCCCGAGACCCTGCACTTCTCACAAGATCCCTGGTGAGCCCCTGGTGCTGTGGCTCAGACCACATGGAGTCACTTCAGAAGGCAGATTGAGTGTGTATTCAATGACGAGAGTGTTTCCTAAGGAAATAATGCAAATCTTGTCAGCGTTTTATTTCATTTTTATTTCAAGGCCATGGGCGAGACTAATGCCGCTCTCTTTGAAGAACTTGCTCTCTGGGGTTCTGGGGACGCATTCAGGAACAGTGCCGTATTTGTGTATCTGTAGCTTTGCCTCCTGAAAGCTCCAAAACATTCGCTGCCACTCCTGACTTTTTGTGAACAGTTCCTCTTTCCAGATGGAGAAGCTGAGGCTGGCCCCCAGAGCTATTTGTGTTCCAAGGTCAGAGAGACCTGGGACAGCCTGGGCTGGCGAAGCCCTCCTGACCTGGCTGGACGCTCTTCCCACCCGCCCCTTGCGCCTCTCTCAGCAGCCTGCGGGAAGTGGTGATGGAGCTCAGAAGATTAGCACGGCCGCAGCTCAGTAGTAAAACCCAGAGCAGCTCACTCTCCAGGCTCGCTGGTGAATAAACAGGGATCTTTATCATCCTTTCCGTCAGAAAGCATTTATTTAAAACCCCTTGGCTAACTCACAGGGTGAGCTGGCCTGTCACACACCATCACATGGGATGGAAACTGGTAATTAAATTTAGCAACCCACCTCGGCAAATCCAGACGGAGATGTTTACAGGCCAGCACGAAAGGAGCCAGGAGTTTTCACTCCTAAATCAAGAGGTTTCCAGAGAAAGTGAAGTAAGGCTCGGTGGGTTATGCTGAATTATGGGCACCTGTTCCCATCAATAACTTGATGGCAAGACTCAGAGGCCAAGAATGTCCGCTCTGCACACAGCCTGATGGAGGGCTGTCGGCCTCATTGTTGAGCTGTGTGGCTCAGCAGCGGGGAGATGCCGAGAGGGAGGCATTTGCTCCAAGGACAGCTTGTTTGTTTACCGACTCTGGGGGCTGAGGCAGACAGCAGTAACCAAAGAATAAATGTCATTTTCCCTACACACCCGGCATTAAGCACTGCAGTTGCAACATGGAGCAGCTTAAGTAGATTTTCGTGATGGCAAAGAGCAAGGTGGGCATATCGAGTCGGGAGTTTTGCTAGTTTGCAGGGTGCTGTCGGAATTCTAGCCTGGATGCCTGATGCAGCCCCTGCCTGCAGTCCAGAAAGCTTTTCTGTTATAAGGCTCTACTTTCTGGAAAAGCCCTTGGGTTGAAAAGTGAGCAAAAGTGGAATTTTGTGTATTTCTGGATTTGGTGGCCTGTGCCGGGCTGTCTAAAGTAGAAAGGACTTCTCTCATTTTAGCCAAAGACTCGGCCAGAATCCCCTGCTTTTGTGTGCCTGGGAGCATGACTGTCAGAGGGAGGGGAGTATCAGGCCTGTGCACAAGCTAGGCTCCAGTTACACCTTCTCCAGTGCTTGACGTGCCTGGTCAATTACACCTGCCCAGCTTCTGTAAGAGCTTGTCTTTGACAGGAGCCCAGATATGTGGGTGGGACGAAGAGGACCCTGGCAATCCTCAAGGAAGGTGGCGGGTGCCACTCCATCTGTGTGAAAGCATTCCACCGTCCAGGTGCAGATAAACATGTTTGAGCTTCAGCAACACCCACATGAGTATCTGTTCTCCCACCTTACACAATAGCACCTTACAGAAAAGGGAACAGGACTTCGAGTGTTGTCAACTGGGCCCTGCAGGGAGGAAAAGGCCAGCTGATAATGGAAGCCACCCCAGATTAGTGCGAGGGGGACTGGTTTCTTATTCAAGCAACCCCGGTGAATTTCCAGTCCCAGCTAGTGATGCTGGGAGGCATCGAAGCCTTCAGGGCTGGTAAGACCCTCACAAGCTGTAGTAAAGAGCCAGGGCAGAGTGATTTCCTAAGCTGCGTGTTCTTATCTACCTTTTCTATCATAGCATAGCTTCTTTCCTTATCTCTGCTTTCTCTCTGTTCCTTTTTCCTTGCCTCCCTTGTTTTCCTTTCACTTGTTTCTCCTCTCCTTTCTAGGCCTAATGACAAAAGCACGTCACCTACAGATGTTCCTGAATGGCACCGGGGCCCTTGGGCTTAGGAGGTAAGTGGTCCTCTGTGGCTCAGTTGAAGCAGGTCAAGGCTGACACTCCTGAGGCCTTGAATCTGATGCCAGCTTGACCCACTGTGCTGGTCGCTGTATACTTTCAGTGCCTGGGTTTCTCTCTCTGTAAAGTGCAGATAAAAGTCCCTCCCCTTCCTTCACAAGAGGATGGTCTGTATGACTAGGTTGGATATAAGATCATGACTCAGGAAGGGCATGGTGTGAATGCTGGGCATTGCCCTCATTGTACATTTATGTGCACAATGGTTACCTTTCAGTGTGCTTCTCCTGGCGTTCCTCATCATGTCTTCCTGGTCTTGTAGGGCAGGTTGTAGCGGAAGAATTGTGCTTGGCACAAGGTCACACAAGGTTGGGTGCCTCAGCTGAATCTAAACAAAGAGCAATTGAGTTCCTAACCTATGCTCAGCTCATTGGACCACAGTGACCTCTGCTCTCTGTACCTGGAAACCCAGCCCTGGTGGAGGAAATAATGCTCCTGCTTCCCCAGGTGGAATGGAAACCTGTTACACTGCCTCCTCCGCCCCATGGCTGGGTCAAATCCAGCTCTGTTTGCAACTGGTCCACATCTTACACCTACCCAGCACAGCCTGCTCCTTGCCGAGAGAAAGCATGGGGCAGGGCTGTTTGTCAGGGGATGCTCAGTCTGGCAAGGGGATAACCAGCGGACACAGATCCACTTTTGGGGTTCATAAGTGATGGGGTGGCCTGGAAAGTGTGAGCTTTACAGCTTAAATTAAAGTGTTTCCATTGTGTCCAACTTTAACTCAATTCCTTTACATATAAGGCACCTAAAGCAGAAATGGCAGGACAGGACAAAAAAAAAGTGAAAAAATCCACTCTAAGTCTGGGATGGTTGCAACATCCATGGCTGGATTGCCGGTCTTTTGCCTGTATTCCCTTGCCCTACTTTGGATTGCAACAGTCTGTCTTACAAACTACATCTCCCAGGCTCCCTTGCTGCCTGGTTTCCAGCTGGGTTCAGCCCAAGGGGGTTCAGTGAACAAGGATAAATCAGAGGGCCGGAGGAAGGGAAAGGCTGAGGTGTTTCCCTCTGTCTCTCTCTGAGCTGCCCAGGGTTCCAGCTCCACCAAATGGTCCAGAGTTCAGGTGCTAACAACAGTCTCTCTCCAAACCTAGGGTGCTGGGATCCTGTTATTTCTGCCTGGGATTGGCTTTTTGGCTCTTCCAGCATCTGTAACCAGTCCCCCGACATTACATTTCCTCTATTTCCTGGCTAGGCACTGTTTCCCTAACTGATAAATGGATGGAATTTCTAGAGGTGCCTGGTCCCCTTTACAGATGAGGACCCTAGGGCCCAGGGGAGCCGTGGGCCTGCCTGTGGAACCTGGGGCAGAGGTGAAGCTGGAGCCCAGCCCTGCCCCTCACCCTCCAGTGTTGTGTACAGACAGGGTGGGTGAGCCTCCTCACGCAGGGGGCCCTTGAGGTCTGAGCCCAAAGTCGGCCACGCTTTACTGATCAGGAGAAACCTAGAAATAAAGCTGTAATTGCTAGCTGATGCACAGAAATGGACCAGATATTCTAATCAGCCAGAAAGTCCCTTACTTTATAAGAAACTTGGTGTCAAGGTATTAAAGAGGGATCTTCTTATTTCTCCTTTCTATTTGCCTCTTTAGATTTTGAGGAGGAGCCATGGTCTGGGGAATCTTTCTTTCTTTTTTAAAAAGTTTTATTTATTTACTTTGAGAGGTGGGTAGGGGCAGAGAGAGGAGAGACAGAATCCCAAGCAGGCTCCGAACTGACAGCGTGGAGCCTGACGTGGGGCTCAATCTCACGAACTGTGAGATCATGACCTGAGCCGAAATCAAGAGACAGATGCTTAACCGACTGAACCACCCAGGCACCCCGGGGATTTCTCTTTTGAAGAGAAACAGAGGCCCTTCATCTCTTCTCTGGGAGGTCTGGGTGCTGCTGGGGGGCACCATGGCTCTGTCTAGAGCACCTTTTTCTTTGAGTATAGCTGACACACACCTTCCATTAGTTTCAGGTACAACATAGTGATTTGATAAGTTTATATGCTATGCTGTGCTCTCCACAAGGGTAGCTCCCATCTGTCACCATACAACGCGATAACCGTACCATTGACTATATTCCCTATGCTGTGCTCTTTATCCCCATGACTTATTCATTCCATAATGGGATGCCTGTATCTCTCAGTCCACTGCACCCACTTTGCCCACCCCCAATCCCCTCCATGTCCAGAGCATCTTGTAATGACTCCTCGGGGCATGTCTAGAAGCCTGACCCTTGTCACCAACCAGGCCTCAGCTCCAGGCAGCCGGCGTTGACATTAGATTGGAGCCCAGCACCTGTTCCAGCCATCCCCCCTCCCCCAACCAGCCCTCCCTGCAGGGCACTCCGCGGTCAGCAGGGCCAGCAGAGCCCTAGAGGGGGCCCTCCCTGACAACCGCTCTTTGACTCATGCATTATTCAGAGGTCCCTGCCTGCCGCCTGCATAGCTCCTGGAAAGGTTCAGCTCCAGCAGCCCAGGCAGATCCAAAGGGATTTGTGACTGGAGAAGTTTCTCTTTTAACTTTCTTTTTAATTGGAATAAAATATACATCACATAAAAGTTACCATCTTCGCGGGTTTTGAGTGTAAAGTTCACTGGCGTTGAGCACAGTCACATTGTTGTAGAGCTGCCTCTGCCATCCATCGCCAGAACTTCTTCATCTTTCCAAGCTGAAGCCTGCACCCATTAAACACTAACCCCTCCTCCTCCTCCCCTCCCCACCCCCCAGTCCCGGGCAATCCCCACTCTACTCTCTGTCTCCGTGAATTTCACCACCCCAGGAACCTCATTTAAGTGGACTCATCCAGTATGTGTCCTTTGTGTCTGGCTTAGTTTCACTGAGCATAATGTCCTCAAGGTTCACCCATGTTGTGACCTGTGTCATAAGTTCTTTCCTTTTTGAAGCTAAAGAATATTCCACTGCACATAGAGGCCACTTTTGTTTATCCATTCATCCATCGATGGCCACTTCTACCTTCCACCTTCCAGCTACTGTGAATAATGCTGCTATGAACATGGGGTACAAATATCTGTTTGAGACCCTGCTTTCAATTCTTCTGTGTGTATACCCAGAAGTGAAATCGCTGGATCATATGGTACCTCTGGTTTTAATTTCTTGAGGAACTGGTATTTGGTTTCCCATAGCTGTGTGATTTTACATTCCACCAACAGAGCACAAGGGTTCCCTTTTCTCCACATCCTTGTCAACACTTGTTGTTTTCTGTTTTTTTTTTTTTACAATAGCCATCCTAATGGGTATGAAGCATCTTTTACCTTTATAATTTAATATTTAAAAAATGTGTTCTGTGTGTGAAATAAAAATTTCAACATCAATTTTTTTTCCTTTTCCCAACCTCTGTGTCTCTGTTTCTAGAGACAACCACTGTTTCCACCCAAAAGAATGCTTCTGGAGATGGTCTATGCATAGCTTATGTGTATATACTTCTTTTTTTAAATTTTTTAAATGTTTATTCATTTTTGAGGGACAGAGCGTGAGCAGGGGAGGGGCAGAGAGAAAGGGAGACACAGAATCTGAAGCAGGCTCCAAACTCTGAGCTGTCAGCACAGAGCCTGACATGGGGCTCGAACTCACAAACCATGAGATCGTGACCTGAGCCAAAGTCAGATGCTCAACTGACTGAGCCACCCAGGTGACCCTATACTTCTTTTTAAAGCAAATAAGACTATAGAATACACATTATTTTATGTTACCTTTTTTTTTTTTGCCTTTTAAAAAGTTTATTTATTTTGAGAGAGAGAGAGAGAGAAAGAGAGAGAGAGAGAGGAGGGGCAGAGAGAGAGCAAGAGAGAGAGAATCCCAAGCAGGCTCTGCACTGTCAGTGTGGAGCCCAGTGCGGGGCTCGAACTCATGAGTCAGGTGAGATCATGACCTGAGCCAAAACCAAGAGTTGGACGCTTAACCAACTGAGCCACCCAGGTGCCCCAGGTTACTTTTTTGTTTAGCTAAACATGGCATTTTTCATGTAATAGATTATTCATATATATATATATATATATATATATATATATATATATATATTCCTATATCTCTAGGTGACAAGAGATTTAAATCTGTATAGGACATTGAAACTATAATTAGAATCCTAGAGTCCTCATCCTTCCAACTTAATACAGGAAGTTTGGACTTTGGGAAAATAACACACTCCCAGCCTGTCATCAAACACATTAATATTTCTGTAGCAAAACATAAAGATAAATTACACGAAGTGGGATAAAGATTCTAAATAGCTATGCACTGGTCATAGTCAGGTTTTGCCACCAAATGAGTTTAAAAAGCTTTCAGTTTTCAGAGCTCGTTGGATTTCACACTTGCAGATAAGAGATTACAGGCTTGTAGTATTTAGAGAGTGCCAGATCCTGGATTGGGAGCTTTTTTTTCATCTTATGCTTGCTTCTTGAAATAATCTCATGAGATAGAAACTTTACTGGTGGGGAAACTGAGGCCCAGAGACAGAAAGTAATTTGCCCAAGCAAGTGCGTAAGCTGGTACTGGAACCTAGGTCTGCCTGATTCCCAAGCCCAGGCTCTTCCCGTTATGTCCCAGGAGATGACATAACCTTGTCTGCCACTGATCAATAGTGCCGCTTCACTCTCAAAAGAACTGAGTCTTGGGATATAAATTACAGGGTCATAGGGCGCCAGGGTGGCTCAGGAGGTTAAGCATCCGACCTTGGCTCAGATCATGATCTTGTGGTTCATGAGTTCAAGCCTTGCGTCGGGTTCTCTGCTGTCAGCTCAGAGCCCACTTCGGATTGTCTGTCCTCCCCACCCCTTTCTGCCCCTCCCCTACTGGTTCTCTGTCTCTCTCTCCCAAAATAAATAAAAGCTTTAAAAAAAATTACAGGGTCACACCCACCATACCTTTGGTGACTGAGCTTTTCGGCAGGTGAGACCTGGCTCTTGATTCCTGTAGACATTGTTGGAGTTTAAGACAGCCTTTCTACTTCCTTGGCCTGGACTGTCCATTTTTCCAGCACTTTATAGTTTATAAGAAAGGGGTGGACAACCAGACAAGCTCTTCCTCTTCCATGAAGACTTCCCTGAATTCTGAAACCTCAGAGGAGCTCATGGTCCATACCACACTGTTTACTTCTTATTTTGTGGGATTATTTGTTCTAATTTATTTTTAAAAATTGTGGTAAAATACACATTAGTAAAATTTATCATTTTAACCAGTTTTAAGTGTGCAGGTCAGTGGCATTAAGTACATTCACACTGTTATGCAACCATCACCGCCATCTGTCTCCAGAACTTTTTCATCCTGCAAAACTGAAACTACACCCATTAAAACACTGACTTTCCCTCCCCTGCCCCCGTTCCCCCCCTGCCCCCCCCCCCACAGTCCCTGGCAACCACCCTTCTACTTCCTGTCTCTATGAATTTGATGACTCTAGGGACCTAGTACAAATGGAATCATCCAGTATCTGTCTTGTCGTGACTGGTTAAATTCACTTAGCAGCATGTGCTCAAGGTTCCTCCACGTTGTAGGAGGAATGTCCTTCCTTGTTAAGCTGTTCCCTCTGCTTAAGTTTTATGTAAATGCTCTGAGGACAAGGGCATCCTCGAAGGCTACTGGGTCTCACACAATATGGCCATGATTTGACGGCTCAGTCAGTATCAATGGGTGCACGATGGGCAGATTGGAAACTTTTAGGGTTGTGACTGCCCTGGGAGTGAGGCCAGAGGGGGCCCCAGGCGGGCTGTGGCTTGCTCTCTGGTGGCATTTGAGCTTTCGACCACACCTGTGCTTTAGTTTTGCCATAGATTAATGATTGACTTATTATGTGGAATCAAGGGGTAGATGTTACTATTGTGTCTCATCAGTTCAGCAGCATCGCCCTTCAATCAGGGTGTGTGAGTGTGAGGGTGTGAGTACATGCCAGTGAATGCTTGTGTGAGCGTGAACATGTGCGAGCACGAATGTGTGTGAACTTAGGTGAGTGTGAATATGCGTAAGCATGTGAGGAACGTGTGCAATTGTGAATAACTAGGAGAAAGTGTGTGCGTGTGGGTGTGGGCATGTGTGTGGGAGTGTGAATGTGCATGTGTGTGTGAGAACATGTGTGAGTGTGTGAGTGCGTGAGAAAGTGTAGGGGGTGGGCTGCCTGGGTGGCTCAGTCGGTTAAGCGTTGGACTTTGGCTCAGGTCATGATCTCATGGTTCGTTGGCTCTGTGCTGACAGCTCAGAGCCTGGAACCTGCTTCGGATTCTGTGTCTCCCTCTCTCTGCCCCTCCCCTGCTCACGCTTTGTCTTTATCTCTCTCTCAAAATTAAAGAAAAAAAGAAAGTGTGGGGGGGGTCACTCTGCAGTTATAGGGTGGAATGGGGACAGTGGATGATCTGTCTTCCCATTCACCCGGCCTTAACAGGAGCACTGGGCTTAGAGAAATTATGGATAAGCTAAATTCTAGATTTGAGATTCTAATGGGGCTTCAGTGGTTCTAAATGGAAAGAGGAAACAGTTTTGAGTTTCTTTCTCTCACTCTTTATGTGAAGGTGTGTTCTCTTCAAAGGACAGGAAGGAAGGTGCTAGATCTGGGTCTGTGAGGTCTTTTGTCTTTTATGGCCAAGAGAGTCCTCATACCCTGGATGATGGAGGGGTGGGTGGGGGGACGAGCTAGGTGGGTGATGGGGATGAAGGAGGGCACTTGTTGGGATGAGCACTGGGTGTTGTATGTAAGAGATGAATCACTGAATTCTACTCCTGAAACCAATACTACACAATATGTTAATTAACTTGAGTCTGAATAAAAAAAAACAGAGAGTCTTCATACCCTGATCCTTCCTTCCTGTGGGACAGCCACTGTCCCGTGTGCTTACGTCAAAACATTCAGGTGAGGGCTTTCATCATCCTGCTTTACTGTTCTGGAAAAGGAGGCACAGACAGGTTAAATGATGTACACGTGGTCACAAAGCTAATTCAAAGAAAAGCAGTCTTGCGTTGTGGGTGAGGTTTGATTAGGACCCAGTGTGGGGTTGAGTTTGGGCTTTTCAGCCTGGGAGGTATCCTGGTACGTCTGGTTCAAACTGCATCTGACTATAAGGAAGTGGCTGTAAAATGTCTGCTCTGGCAGAAGCCCAGGTCTGGCACAAGCCCACGTCTGGCACCTTGACCCTGCCACTTTCAGACAGAGGCCTGGTTCTGGCCATTCAGCTTGCTTTTCTCTCAGTGAGAGGGCACCTACAGTAGGAGCTCTGCAAGATGGTCTTGCCAGCCTGCATATGCAGGGTCTCAGCGTCACCTGGCCGCGTGTCAGGGGAGCTGGTTTGCTCTGAGTTTGACCTGGAGTTCTAGCTGGGCCTGGTGACCCTGACACTGTCCCAGCCCTTGTGTGGCATCAGTTCAAGTCCTGATATCCACCTGGTGTTGCTACAGCTTCTCAGAGGCCCACAGCTATGCTCAGCACTAGGAACACTGCCCATTCCAGAAGCTTCCCCTCATGCATGGTAAACACATTTTCCCGGGTGGAGGAGGGGAAGGTGGGGGCCATGGTCTGGGGTCATCATTTGGTGGTATTCTCTTCTTGTTACTGAGCTCTTGTGAGTTACTGAAAACCAACAGGAAGCGGGCAGAGTTTGAGCAAGGAGAACAGAGCCCCGTGCTAGGGCACTCCTGCCTCTAAGATGCCATGTTCTAAAAGGTGCACGATGCCCCTGGAGCTTTGTGACACAGGGGTCTGCAGAGGCTTCTCTGTGGAAATGCATGCAGGGCCTTGATCGATCACCCCAAACCAGTCAGAGGTGGGCACAAGATCAGAGCTAGAAGAGTTCATGTGTGTATGTATTTATGTATGTGTGCGTGTGCATGTGTGTGTGTATGAATGCGTGTCTGTTTGTGTGTCTACGTGTATATATGTATATGTGTATGTGTATATGTGTGTATGCATGCATGTATTGTGTAAGTCTGTGCATGCATGTGTGTATGTATGTGTATATGTATGTGTGTATGTGTATATGCATGTATATGTGTATGTATTGTGTGTCTGTGCATGCATGTATGTGTGTATGTGTGTGTATTGTGTGTGTCTGTATATATGTGTATGTATACATGTATGTGTGCTTGTATTGTGTGTGTGTCTGTATGTTTGCATGTGTGTGTGTGTGTGTGTGTGTGTGTGTGTGTGTGTAGCAGTAAGGTATAGGTTCCAACCTTTCCTCAGATGTCGGGAAGAAGCCCTGCCTGCCTGTATCTGCTCCCAGCCTTTCAGGAGCCCCACAGATCCGGCCTGTAGCACAGGCTGGATGATACAGGAGGCCTCTGGCTGTCAGGCCTGGAGCTTGTGTGCAGGTAGAGGAGCCCTGGGCCTGCTGCTGTGCAGCCTGAGTGTGCAGGAGGAGGAGGAGGATGGGCGGTGGAGGGGGAGGAGAAGGGGAGGAGGAGGAGGAGGAAGAGGAGGAGGGCGGGGGAGTGAGCAGAGGCTAGGGTGGGGTGGGCCTGGCAGTAGCTTTCAACCTGCTGCCCTGAGGGCGGGGCTTGGGCAGATGGCCCCTTGGGTCCCAATCCAAGTTCCTTTTTGAACAGCACAAAATGGTTCCGAGACAGGCAGAGAGTCTGGTTTTACTCCTTCTGTCGCTATGTTGTGGAATCTGTAGTGCACATTTACATTCTAACCTCAGGCAGACATACTGTTTGTTGCAGAGGCTCTAAGTGCTTTCCCCGCACTCTGCCAGCCATGAAAGGTCATCTGAGGCTGGGCTCACTCACACAGTCCCCAAGGCTGATTGTGGGACATGGGTCATGGGCCCGCTGCGTAGCTGTCATGGTACCTGCTCAGAGACGTCTCCCAGCTGGTGGTGGTTGGTGCTGGGCCCAGGTCCCCACCTCTGCTGCCTGTTCAGTGCCCCTTGAAATGCACCCAGAGGTGTCTGTCTTCTGGCAGGGCTCTGACCTCAGGGCAGTGGGGCTGGGGAGGTCTTGGGGAAGTGGGGGTGGCGGCCGTGCATGGCATGGCGGGGAGAAGGCCCCCATGAAAGGCTGTCCTCTGTCTATGGAGCCTGTGGGTCTCCAGAGCTCACTTGCACAATGCTTCCTGCGAGCGTTTTCATCATAGGCTTTAGCAACTGTCATGTCAGCATATGACCTTTAAAACTGTTGAAAAGGAGCCACTTCTGGAGAATGTGCTCACAAGGAGCAACCCTTCTCCCTGCCCCCTGTCTGCCGCTCAAGGACGTGCCTGCCTGCCTCATGGACTAAGGCAGCCTGCCGCTGGTGGCCTAAGTCAGACCTGGAGTGCATTGCTTGGTCACCTGGCATCTGGTTTTATTGTATTATTATTATTAATTGTTATTGTTATTTTACCTCAGCTGTCTTCTGTGTGTTTGGTAGTGAACTTAGCATCTCTTTATCTTCTTGAAGACCCAAGATCCACACCCTGTTTCTCCCTCTGACCCTGCTGTTGCCTCCAGGGACCCCCTGTCTCCAGCAGCTGTCCTCTGCCACACACATGCATGCAGACATTTTCTGAGCCTCAGTGAGGCTCCCTGAGTGGCCTTCTCCCAGGCACATAAGGCCGGGATTCAGGTGGAAGGGAGAACACAGGGCATCACTGATGGGATCTAGCACTGGAGGGTATGGGGTGGGGGGGGAAGGGGAGGAGAGGGGAAGGGAACCCTTTCTGAGGAAGGAGAGGTCAGAGTCATTGCCATTGCTGTAAGACACCAGTGGGAGGGATCCCTAAATTCAAGGCAGACCCCAGAGCCAATTAGGGAGAAGGGTGGTGGGGAGACCTTTTCTCTTCGTCATTCTGATTTTGGTGGTTCTTCCCTGGGCCATTGTGCAGCTCTTTGCTGAGTTCTTGGGGTCCTCCAGATTGGAAATAGGGGATTCAGAGCTTCTCCTAGGTGGACCCAGGGTCAGCCTGCACCTATGCGTGTGCTGGAGTGGGACAGCTCCGGGTAGGGCAATCCCCTTCCCTCCCCCACGCCCCTTCCCCCCCAGCCTCTGGAGCTTCCCCTCCCCCCATCCCCCACCCACAGCCAATTAACTCCCACTTCTACTGGCTCTACCTCTCCATCATTCTTGCTGCACATCCACTTCTTTCCATTACCCCCAGTTCAAGAGTCAGCAACCTGCAGCCTGCAGCCTAGGTCTGCCCATCCACTGTTTTGTAAATAAAGTCTTATGGGAAAATAGCCACCCTCCTTCATTTGCATACCTCCCCTGCTTGCTTTTTTGTTGCAATTGCAGAGGTGAACATGTGCCCCATATTTACTATCTGGCCCTTTTACAGAAAACGTTTGCCAACCCCTGCCCTAATTCATCCTTATCCTCTTTTAATGGGATTATTGAACCATCTTTCCAACTGCTGTCCCTCTCCCCTGTCTGGCTCCCTTCCAATCCATTTTGCACTCTGGTGTTCCTAAAATAACAATCTGCTGATGGTGCTTTGCCATTTGCTTCACTGGCTCCTCAAGCTTTCTGGAAGGATTCTTAATACCTTCTCCTGGTTTGCTGGGTTCTTCCACCTGGCTCCATGTTCAACCACATGTGGCTTCCAAGTGCACTACGTTCCCAAGGCACCTGGGCCTCTTTCCCAAGGTTGAGTTGTTTCCTCTTCCTGGACTGACCTTTCTCTCTGCTCTAGCCTGACCTGCTCTCATTCCACCTTTCTCAGGAAAGCCTCTTGACTCCTACAGACTGGGTTAGGAACCTCTTCTATGCGCTTTCATGGTGCTCCAGAACTCTTCCTTTATAAGATATATCTTGTTAGAGTGACATTGTTTATTCATTCACGCACACATGCATGCATGCATTCTCCATATAGATCAGTCATTCAACTAAGGGTCTGGATTAAAAAAAAAATCCCAAACTCCCTGATGTTCTCAGAGCTTATAGGCTGGTGGAGGAAATAGAAATGAACCAATATTAAGAAGTAAGATGGAGAATATTAAAGAGGAGAATACCCTAAGGTAGAAAAAAATAAATCAGGCAGGAGGAAATGAAATACCCTGAAAGTGTTGACATTCTAGATGGGGTGACCAGAGATGACCTCATTGTGAAGGTGGTTTGGGGTAAAGGCTTGAAGGAAGGGAGGGAGGGAGCCATATAGGTATTTAGGGAAGAGCATTAGAGACAAAGGAAACTTAAATACAAAGATGGAAGGCAAGAGAACATCCATCTTCCGGTGTGTTTCAAGACCAGACTGGTGTGGCTGGAGGGGAGACAATGGGAAGGAGGGTTGGAAGGCCTTGTAGGGCTGTGCAGACCTTGACCTTTATTCTGAGAGGCATGAGACCCCATGTAGCTCTCACTGTGTGGAGGAGTGGCACAGGTTGAGTTGAGTTATAATAGAGTCATCCTAGCTGTGTTCTTACTTTCCATTAGGCAGATAAGGTCCTTGAGGGCAGGTATCATGCTTGCGGACCTTTATTCTCAGACAGCACTCTGGCTCATAGAAGACCACAACAGGTGTTTTACAGGTGGGCAATGAACGAATGAATACATGAATAAATGCTATCTCTCCACAGCTGGGTCCTGACTCCTAAGGGCTTGTGAAGTCTTCTCACTGTTAAAGGGAAGCTCTGGTTGCAGATGCTGCCAACAGCCAATGTTAGCTGTCTGCTTGGACGTCACTATGGCAGCAACACACATCCAAACCAGTTTTCCTTGTTGCCACAGAAAGGACTGTTTAATGGATCCATGTCACCCTGAGGGAAGATTTCAGGGGTGTATCATATAGCATTGACCTTGGCCCTGCCCTGTGCAATGTTCTGCTCAGTGACAGAGATGAAGCTACAGAGAGTTATTACCAAAGTTAGAGATGGAGGTGGGAGGGATAGATGATTTGTTGATGGGACAGACTCAGGATTTAAAACGATCTTTGTAGGGGGCACCTGGGTGGCTCAGTCGATTAGGCGCCCAACTTCGGCTCGGGTCATGATCTTGCAGTTTGTGAGTTCGAGTCCCACATCAGACTTTGTACTGACAGCTCGGAGCCTGGAGCCTGCTTCAGATTCTGTGTCTCCCTCTCTGCCCCTCCCCTGCTCGTGCTTTTTCTTTCTCTTTCAAATAAATAAACACTAAAAAGACATTAAAAAAAAACCCCAGACTATCTTTGTAAATTCAAGATTCCAGCCAAGAGGCCCTATCTGTAGGCGAAGGTAAGTAGAGAGCCATATTAGGTTCTATGTCAAAGCCAAAAAAATCAACTGCAAAAATTGAATTGGGGATATGTAGCTTTGGTAAGTGATAAACACTACCTGAGTTAAAAGTGTAAAGCCATCTTCAAAAATCCTAAAGCAACGTTAGAAGCCATTCTAGAAGTGTATTCACAGATGCCAATTATCTAGAGTCGTAATCCTTCTCTGACTGAGTAAGGCCACGCCCAGGACTTCACGTCCAGGCCTGGATTAGACACCTAAAGAGTGCTGTGAACACGCTGGAGGGTGACAGAAGTATACTGAGAGAACAGTCGGTGTCTGGTGAAGAGGAGTCTGGGGGTGAGGTCCTGATAGCTCTCTTCAAAATGTCTGAAATATCGGGGCAAGAGGGCTTAGTTTTGAGAGTTTTTCTGAATGGCCTTAAGGGGTTGAAATAGGGCCAGTTATGTGAGTTCAACTGATGGAAACACTGTCTAAACATCAGATGGGTTGCCTCAAGGCCTCTTTCTGTGGGGGTGAGGCGGGGGCTGGGGAGGAACAACCGTGGGCAGAAATACTTAAGCATCAGAGAAGCACTTTTACTAGATAATTTAAAAACCCCTTTTCACACTGGGATTCCATGCTTTTTTTGCTTCTCTATTACTGTGTGTGGCAGAATCTGCTAGTTATTCTTTATATCCACTTTGTACTTTTTCTTTAGTACTAAAACCCAGTATTTTTAACATGCCTTCTGCATGGAACAAGGTCTACTTTCCACAACCTTCCTTGGAACTAGGTGGGGCCAGGGGCTAAAACTGTGGCCAGTGAACTAAAAATGGAAATTTCAAGTTCAACTTCTGGGAAGTAGTAGTCAAGAGAGGGGGTATACTCTTCTTTCCCCTTCTTTTTTGCTGCAGGCTGGAATGTGGATGTGGTGGCTGGAGTGCAGTAGTCATTTTGGGCCATAAGGTAGAAAGTCTATGTTGATAAGGAGCCTGAGTTCCTGATGATTGGGGCTGTTATTACAACTCTAGTCTGTTCACCTTTCTTCTTCATTATGTGAGAACATAATAAAGAACATAGTAAAGTACAAACAATGTGTTTGTAACAAACCACAGTTATTTTGGGTTTTCTGAAACTTATGAACCCACTGATAACTAATCTACCATGGAAAGTACACACACACACACACACACACACAAAGGAACACTATTGAAATGAAGGACATGGGCTTCCCAGTTGGATTGCTTTGCTCCAAATTCTAGCTCCACTACTTTCTAGTTGTGTGCCATTGGACAAGTTTCTTCACCTCTCTGTGCCTCAGTTTCCAAACTTATAAAATGGGAATGATATAACAATTATGCAGTTTTTGTTTGTTTTTAGAGAAGATTAAATTAGAGAATACATTTAAAAATATAGAACAGTGATTGACCCATAGCAAATATTTGATACATATTAGCTATTATTATTTTTAAAAATTTATTTGTTTTGAGAGAGAGCAAGGCGGGGGGGAGAAGAGAGAGGAAACAGAGAATCCTGAGCAGGCTCAGCACAGAGGCTGATGCAGAGATGGATCCCATAAACCGTGAGATCATAACCTGAACTGAAACCAAGAGTCAGATGCTTAACCAACTGAGCCACCCAGGCACCCCTTAGCTATTATACAGACATAGTCCACTTGTTTGTTTATAATTTGCCTCTCCATACTGAGACAACTGTAGAGTTGTACTGTTTTCTCTTATTCATTGGTTCATTTGATAACTTTCATTAATGTCACAAGAAGAAACAGTAGAAGAACATTCAAAATGTGCATACACAATCAAGATTTAATCTTAAGACAGTCTGCTTTAAGACATGAGGTTAAGGAATGAATTGTATCTAGAAGGGTGGGTCATTAGGATTTGCTGTGTGTTCTGAATTTCTTCCCTGTTTGGGTTACTAATTTTTAAATTGTATACGAAATACAGATTTCATAGTGGTAAGCAATAATTGGTACCTAGAGAAAGAGTTTACTTCTCTCTTAAGGGTTGTCTTCCAGAGTTTCTTAAGAAACCCAAGTTGGAACTTTATTTATTTATTTATTTGTTTGTTTGTTTGTTTGTTTATTTATTTATTTATCCATCCATTCATTCATTCATTCATTCATGGGATGTATAGGTGAACAAAGAGGGGTACACACCCTTAAGATGATCCCAGCTAACAGAGAAAGCAGACATACTTTCTGTAGCTCTCTGGACGTGCCTCTTCTTATGTCTGGTTTTCTGGACAGTGGGTGTCAGAAGGTGAGTAAGAATTTGCCAGGAAGAAAAGGTGGGGTGGCACTTCTGGGAATTTATCCCCCAGAGGCACCTGCACATGTGTGGAAGGATGTACATACATGGTTATTCATGGAAGTGTTGCTTATATATAGTAGGGGAATTCTGGAACCCGCATGTCCATCTACAGAGTCCTGGATAATCTATGGACATCCTCAGAGTGGAATACTATGCAGCTGGAAAAAGAAAGGGGTTGCTGTCTGTGCACTGCTGGAACACACTTTCTAGAATATACTATTAAGTGAAAAAAAGGCAAGGAGCAGTGAGCATAGATAGTTGGCTACATTCTGTTTAAGAAAAGTGTGGTGGAGTTAGAGTATATATCTCTCTTTCTTGTATTTGCAGAAAGATTGGAAAGACAAACAAGGAACTAATAAAAGGGATCATACCCTAGTAGGGAGGGGGGCAGGTAGCGGGAAAGGAGAGGACCAGGTCAGGGTGTGAGCAAGACTTCTTACTTGTTCTTTATCATTTTGATTTTTGAACTATATAAATACATTATCTACTCCAATATATAAAATGCAGTGTAATAAGAAAAGGGAGGGGTGCCTGGGTGGCTCAGTCAGTTAAGCATCCTACTTTGATTCAGGTCATGATCTCTCGATTCATGGGTTCAAGCCCTGTGTTGGTCTCTGTACTGACAGCTCAGAGCCTGGAGCTTGCTCAGATTCTGTCTCCCCCTCTCTCTCTGTTCCTCCCCCGCTTGTGCTCTCTCTTTCTCTCTAAAAAATACATTAATTAATTAAAAAAAAATAAATGGGAAGAACATTCTCCACAGAGAGATTAGCATGTGTAGAGGTTCAGAGGCATGGGACAGCACTACAAGGGAACAAAGTTCTCCCTAACTTTATTATTTTTTAATGTTTATTTATTTTTGAGAGAGAGAGAGAGAGAACACAAGCAGGGGAAGGACAGAGAGAGGGAGACAGAGGATCTGAAACAGGTTCTGTGCTGACAGCAGAGAGCCTGATGCAGCTCGAACTCATGAACCACGATACCATGAACTGAGCCAAAGTCTGATGCTTAAACAACTGAGCCACCCAGACACCCCTCTCCCTAACTTTAATCTAGAGTCTCTCTGGCGGGGCTTCCAGAACTATTTGTGTGTCTCTGTTTTTGATTTCTGGACACCTACTGGGATAGAAGTTCATTAAAAATATGGGACTTTGTCAATCTTGCTCACAACCATATACAAATTACCTTTGGTTGCCTGATATTGTGGACTGACTCTCTGAGATCTCTTGCTCATGTGTATCCCAGCATCCTCTGAAGGAATAACCCCCTCCTGTTTCCCTGACATTGTTCTGCTTACCACCTGGGGTCCTATGCTCTCCCTTTCCTTCAGTTTCCTGCACCAGGAGTCTTTCCATCTCTCTTCAAGAAAACAAAAAGGTATGGTTGGCCAACAACAGAGAAATTATGCATTTAAATAGAAATATATAGCTCTGAATAAAATTACACATCAACATAAATCTATACGCATACATGCATAAGAATATAGTGCATATGATTATACTTACACATCCACACAGAAAGCTACATGAGCTGTACAGTAGATATATTTCACCTGTTAAACAGGAACTGTATAGTGGGTTTTCTAGAATAGCAGTTTTCAAGAATTTTAGCTTGCATACCTCCTAAAGGATTTTTGAAAAAACCCTCCTTAACTTGTATAAGTCAACATCTTATGATAATTTTTTAATCATAAATTCAAATAATTGCCAAGGATGTAATTTTTGGCATAATGTAAAATGTTGACATTTTAAAATAAAAATATTGCATGTCTTTAAAATATGAGCCAAATGGAATTTAAATGTTGTGATGATTTGATACTTGCCATATTTTAAATTACACCAAGAGTTGTTATTGTTAACATTCAGACATTTTTTTGTCTTCCCCTTTTTCTCTGTGGATTCCTATCTCTATTCCATTTCTCTGTAGATATTTATCCTAATGTAGTAGGTTTTTATGTTTGAAAGTCTTTTATTGGTTTCATAATTATCAAATCTATGTGTGTAAATTGCAATGTGATATTTGTTTTGTTTCCTGTGACAAGTTGCTAATGGTGAGTCTTGTTTTTTTCTTCAGAATTAAATGAACACCAGAATAAATAGTAGAATAAGATATATTTGCTTTCTCTCACCTCAAGAATGGTGTGTAGCAATAATCACAGCCCTAAAACAGGAAGCTCAGGAGTCTGTGAGCTGGCTGAGTGGCTCTTTAGTCTAGAAGGGCTCAGCTGATGGGGCTGGGCTGGCTCAAATGTCCATAGCCAGCCATTTGGATGGCTGGAATGCCTTATTTCTGCTGCACATGATTTCTCACTCTCCAATGGGCTATCCTAGGCTTCTTCCTGGGGTTGTTGGGCAGGATCCCAAGAGTGGGTGTGGCCAAACAAAACCTCTCATGCACAGCTTCCAGGCTGACTCATTGCACTTCTGCCACTTTCCATTGGCCAAAGTAAGTCACAAGACCAGCCCATACATCGGGGCGGGGGAAATAGACTCAACTTTGATGTGAAGAGCTTCAAAGTCACATTGCAGGGACAATATTTTGTTAGATTTATTCTAAGTATTTCATTGCGGGGGGTGCCAAAGTAAATGGAATTGTGTTTTTTATTTCAAATTTCACTTGTTCAGGGCTGGTGTATAGGAAAGTGATTGACTTTTATACATTAACCTTAAATCCTGCAACCTTGCTGTAATTGCTTATTGGTTCTAGGAAATTTTTGTTTATTTTCAATTGTTTCAGATTTTCTGCATAGATAATCATGTCATCTGTGAACAAAGACCGTTTTAGTTTTTCCTTCCCAATCTGGATACCTTTTATTTCCTTTTCCTGCCTTGTTGCATCATCTAAGACTTCTAGTGTGGTGTTGAAAAGGAGTGGTGAGAAGGGACATCCTTTTCTTGTTCCTGATATTCGTGGGAAAGCTTTGAATTTCTCACCATTAAGTATGATGTTAAGTTGTAGGAATTTTGTAGAATTCTTTATCAAGTTGAGGAGGTTCCTCTCTATTCCCAGTTTACTGAGGGTTTTTTTTTTTTTTTAATCATGGATGAGTGTTGGATTTTGTCAAATGGTTTTTCTGTACCTATTGATAAGATTGTGTGATTTTTCTTTTTTTAGTCTGTTGATGACATTAATTATTTTTTGAATATTAACCAGCCTTTCATGCCTTAGAGGAATGAATCCCACTTGGTTGAGTGTATAATTCTTTTTATACATTGTTGGATTCGATTTGCTAATATTTTGTTGAAGATTTTTGCATCCATGTTTATGAGAAATATTGGTCTGTAGTTTTCTTGTAGTGTCTTTTTCTGGTTTGGGTAATAGGGTAATGCTGGCCTCATAGAATAAATCAGAAAGTATTCTAGTTCCTCTTTTGGAATAAGATCTTAATTATAAAGTTGGTAAGAAGATGTTTTAGACTATCTTATTAAACAACACATCAAATCTGAAAGAAATCCCATGAAACTTTCATCCTAGGGCTTTAGCTAATGTACCTTGAACATTTTAGAAATTGTTTTAAATATTCCAATTGCAGTTAAAATGACCAGCATATGACGAAAATTATAACTCTCCAATAGTTACATGGCTTTAGCTATTTGAATGCACCTTTCTTCTCAGCTAATGACACCTCCTAGGGATGAGTCTTAAGACTGGCTGCAAAGAATTTCTTGCATTTGAAATTGTGGAGAGAAAAAAGTATTTTTTTAGCATTGAATAATTCTTACAGATGTTCTTCTTGATTTTTGTTCATAGGACCAACCTCAACAACAGTGATTTTTCTTTCTCTCTTTCTCCCCCTTCTCTTTCTCTCTTTCCTTCTTTGACAGAGGTGAGAAAGCAGAAGAGGTGACTGCTGATAAAAAGCTGTTTTTATTCCCATTTCCCCACTGTACCATCTAACTGAATTCAGACATCCAAACATGGGCCAAACACCCAGTTTGAATAATGGGCTTTCCCTTAACAAGCAAATGAACAAGTGTCAAAACCAGGGAAATCCCGAAAGCCCTGTGAGCGGACAGAACCTTCATTATTCATCATGGGAGGCTTCCCTTTTGTTGGCTGCCTTGGAGTTTTCCCATCACAGGATGATGAATCATGGTAAGATGTGTCAGAGCTCAGGGGCATGTCTTTCTTTCACAAAGGGAAGAAAGGCTATAGGGAACTTTAGCACCTTCTTAGCCCAAACACTTGAGGAAAGAACACATGTGGAAAATGAGAATCTGGAAGGTGATTCTCAAGACTATGCAAGTGGTACCCATGGAAAGTCTTCATGTGCCTCAAAGTTAGGGGGTGCCTGGTAAATTAGGGGATCTTCCAGGTTATCGGAGTAAAGAGAGACTGTGCTGAGGGCAGACAGTTCTTATCAAAGAAGAGAACTTCATTATCCTTATGACTTGGTGATATGCAGGAGAACTGAGGACATCTCAGGCAACTCTGGGCACTTTCCTTGGACTTATGTGCTGAAAAGCCACAGAAGTTGCTTTTCTAAGTAGATCATATGCATTCTGAGTGCAGACGCATATCCTCTTTCTATTTCCCCCCAGAAGGCCCAGGATTGTGCTGGGCATATGGTAGACCTGCATAAACATGCAGCAAATGGACTTTTCTGTATCACAGGAGTGAAGGGCTCGAAGAGACCTCTAGAATTTTTCAATCACTCTCTTGTGCATCTGGTGAAATGGAATTCAAAGTCTCAAAGGCAGCTGAGAATTTGCCCACATCTTAAAAAGCAAGAGAAATATTGCAATAATATCACATGTTGACCCATTCCAGGACCTAACAACCAGAGTACAAGAAATGTTTCCCTATGTGCAGCATAAATGGCAGCTTGCTTTCCATCAAAGCAAGAATGGTTGATCCCATCATCAGTGACTTTATTTATTACTTAAAATATTTATTTATTTTTAAGAGAGAGAGAGGGAGAGACAGACAGACAAAGAGAGCAGGGGAGGGTCAGAGAGGGAGAAAGAATTTTTATTTATTATTTAAAATATTTATTTATTTTTGAGAGAGACAGACAGACAAAGGGAGCAGGGGAGGGTCAGAGAGAGAGGGAGAAAGAATTTTTATTTATTATTTAAAATATTTATTTTTGAGAGAGACAGAAAGACAAAGAGAGCAGGGGAGGGTCAGAGAGAGAGGAAGACAGAGGAGCTGAAGCAGGTTCCACACTGACAGCAGAGAACCCAATGTGGGACTTGAACTCACAAACCATGAAATCCTGACCTGAGTGGAAGTCGAATGCTTAACTGACTGAGCCACCCAGGAGCGCTGTCAGTGACTTTAATCTTTATCACTAAGCTGTGCCTTCCTCCCACCCTCCCTTCCATGGAGCGGAGAACTTTGTGCTCGCTCCTTTTATGTCTCAGAGACGTAGCATATGTTTGGAAGGTGTTCTCATTTACCTTCTCTTATTCTGAGCTGAGGAGAATTCTGGTTTAAAAGGAAAAAGAATATTAAAGTTACCTTTCTAACTTTAAAAAATCTGTGATATTCATGGAAAATGCTATGCATTTGCCATTTTCCAATCTTCCCTCCCTCTCAGAGTGCTGGTTCTTCACCCTGATATCAGATCTTCCATGGTCATTGCTGCTGCTGTTGCGAGCTGGGCACCAGGCTGCCCGGATAGAGACCACATTCCTTAACGCCCCTTGTAGCTTGCATCTTGTTTGTGGTCCCAAACACAAAAACCAGCCATGTTGCCTGGAAGCTTATGTACAGTTCCATCAACAATAGCAGTGCACGTGCTTTTTGTCTCTTCTTTGCCTCCTGCTTGCTGTTATTTAAGTTTATCTATTGCTGTGCACCGATACACTCTAAAAATTAGTGGCTAAACCACTGCAATTTGTTATTTTTGTCATTCTGTGGGTTAGGAGGTTTCTTAGCTTGTCTCGTCTGACTTCCTAAATAGGTCACAAGATCTCATATGGCCTCATTGTCATCTCTGACAGCTGGGCCTCCTCGATTCTTCTCCATGAGGTGTCTCATTCTCCCATAGGCTAGATGGGCTTCATCACCACGTGGTGTTCTCAGGATTTTAAGAAGGAGAGAGAGGAAGCGTCAAGATCCCTTAAGGCCTAGGTTCTAGAATTCATACAACATTAATTCTGCCAAATTGTAGTGGTCAACCTGGATTCAAGGATGGAGAAACAGACCCCAGGCATTGATGGAAGGAGAGGCAGTGTCCTTGACACTGCAAACATGTGTAGACACACATCATGCTTGTTGGCTGGGCTATGGATGTGATGTGTAGACATCAAGCAGCTATCCTGGACAAGCTATAGAAACATGGTGCTGAGAATGGGGGAGCGGTGAGAGGGAAAGATCCTGAGTCTCTGCAACTTTGGGAAGGCTCTCTTTGAGCCACCAACCAGCTCCTTTACTGTTTGAGCCACTGTCATTTTGGGCTTTCTGTCATTGGTAGTGAAATCTTTACATACTGTCCAATTTACATACTCTTAAATTTCCAGGGCTACTTACCACTACTTAGAGTTTTCTGCAGTTTCAGAGTTGGGGAGGAAGGGGGAAACCTAACACTTTGGAGATGACAACATGACATCGTGATGTAATTTCCTGTCTCACTTGGCGAGCCTGGGATCAATAAAATGAGGAAGGTGAACAAGAGGGATGCCACCATGAGGCAGGAAAAGGTTTGGAATTGTCAGGAGCCTAAATGTTGCCTGGCTCCAAGTCGTTCAACATAATCTCAGTGACTAGCCCAGGGGAGAGCCCAGGAACCACAGTGGCAGGACCAGGAACGTTCCAGGCAAACTGAAAAAGCCAAACTTGCCCATGCATGGACTTGCGGCTCAGTGGTTCATTTGGATGTGGTCAAAAGTGGGCCTGCTCCTTGATATAATGATAAGCTGTGCATCTCTGATTCCATCTGGAAACCATTCTTACATTTGCATTAGGAAGAGATGATTTTGAGCTGGGTCTCTCTTAGCTCATCTGTTTTGCATGTGCACAGGGTGGGTTTTAGGGATGAACAACAGCTTTTCTCCTCCCCATTTTTTTTCTTCCAGTTTTATGGTTTGGTTTGGGCTTTATTTATAACATGTCACATGTAGAAATACAGCAGGGCACTATCCAGAGGCCGAGCAGCATCATATCATTTTACATATTCCCCGCTCATAATTAGTTTAGGCTGTTTTAAGGTTGCATTTTCCCCCCTATAATGATATAGTACACACAAAGTGTTAACTAGAAACAGGAATATTCCCCTCTACCTCTGTCCCACCCTTAAACCATCCCCCTCCTATGTCACCTCCTTCCACCCCCCACACCCTGTCAGTATATCATTCACCCACCAGTGAAAAACAGATTGATCTGGAGGCTTCAGCCACTCTCAGGGGCCAAGAGACCTTGAACTCTTACCCCATCCCCTCTCTCTCCTCCAAACAGAATGGTACACAAACAAGACTAAGCAGAGAGAAGGCATCTGTCTACAGACAAGGCTGATTCCGTGACCTTGCTTTGTTACTCAGCTCTGAGCATAGAGGCCTCACCGCCAGGGACTGTCCAGAGTTTCTGAGACCTCCAACAGTGTGTGGTCTTTTGGTCCCTCAGAGCCCATCAGTTGCTTCAGACGCTGCATCCTGCAGATGGTTGACCCGCCTTTGGCACTGTATGAAGGACAAGCTGGTAAGGCCACATATGGGAAAACCATGACATATGGCAGAATTACGGTCTAGTTAAAGAAAATGTACACATACATATATGCATTTTGTCTTCAGAGGTCTTGGTTTAGAAAACAAGTTTGCACATATCTGGGCACAATTTACATACACGTGGGCATACTCTGCATACACCTGGCACAAATTTGCAATGTTATGTTCATAAGGCTCTACTTCCAGGTAAAGTAACAGAACAGCTTATACACTGTAATTTGTATTTTCTCCCCTAGACCCATGTTGGGTTCCATCGGTTGTATAACTAATGTATTGTCTTCCCCTAATTTGTCCTCCATTTCCCAGAATGTGTTCTAATTTTTAAGAAATGCATCACATTGTTTGTTATGAAACCCAGTCCTGAAGGACATTAAAAGGCTTTTGCGAGCTGATAGCCATTGTCAGTTATTGTCTGTGGAGACACTGGGCTCCCTGGAGACACCCCACAGTGCCCTCCAAAAAGTGTTAGTAAATTGGACCTTTAGTTGCATTTATATAAATTATAACATTATATTCACAGTTGTGTAAAAAGATCATAATTAAAAATGATACCTCTATAGAAAAGGACTTTACCAAAATACTAGAATCCACATCACAGTTGTTCTCAAACGCAATATTAGGGGATGTTAGTCATTGCTCAAGAACAAGATTATCAAACCTGCCAACATAACTGTGTGCAAACTTGAGAAAATCATGTCACTTCCCTAAGCCTCAGTTTTCCCCTCTGGGAAGTGGGGATAATGACAGCTATCTCCGTGTTCCCCAAATCTCAGGCTTGGAGACATTACCTTAAGAATTTTTCCCATATCCTTAGATCACCAGTACTATGATTTACTTCACCTTTCTGGAATTTAATAATTTTTTATCTTAATCAGGTATTATCTACCTTACCCTAGTCCTAAGCAAAAGTGTCTGTGAGGGGACACCTGGGTGGCTCAGTCAGTTGAGTGTCTGACTTATGTTCAGTTCATGATCTCGTGGTTCATGAGTTCAAGCCCCTCATGGGATCTCACTGCTGTCAGCACAGAGCCTGCTCAGGATCCTCTGTCTCCCTCTCTCTGACCCTCCCCTGCTTGCACTGTCTCAAAAATAAACAAACATTTAAAAGAAAAAGTGTGAAATGACAGGTTTGATGTATTCTTTTTTTTTTTTTCACATTAAAGTAAATACATAACTCTCAGAAAATTTTTAAAAGATCCTCATCTGTGGGGCACCTGGGTGGCTTAGTTGGTTAAACGTCCAACTTCGGCTTAGGTCATGATCTCACAGTTCGTGAGTTCGAGCCCCGCGTCGGGCTCTGTGCTGACAGCTCAGAGCCTGGATCCTGCTTCGGATTCTGTGTCTTCTTCTCTCTCTGCCCCTCTCCTGCTCATGCTCTGTCTCAAAAATAAATAAAAACATTAAAAAAAATTTTTAAAGATCCTCATCTGTATTCATTTGAATTTTTTTCTGGTACCACTACACTTGAACTGTGGCCAAAAAACTGGAAATAACATGGATAAAGAGCTTGGTATAAAGCCCCATCATAGTCGTCAATGGTAGTCATATCTGTGATAGTCATATGGCGGCAGACACAGCTAGTTTCCTGCTTAAGCCTTCCCCTTCCCTTATAGTAACAGAATGCGGAATTTCATCTGGTCATGCAACAGAAAAACTACATTTTCCAGGATTCCTTGCAGATAGATCTAACCATGGGATTATGTTTTGGACTATGACACATCACAAAATCTTTGGTGAAATTTTTAGGAAGTCCTCTTAAGAGAAGTCATATACTTCTGCAATGCCTTCCATTTTGCTTACTCAGACTTGCATGGGAAGGCAGGCGTCTGCAACCATAAAGATGGGGGCCATCTCCCAGAGATAGCAGAACCAAGGGGCTGAGGATGGATAATTGTGTGGGAGCTCTGGATGATTTGCCTCTGGTCTTGTTTTACCTAAAGGAGAGGAGATAAACTTCTCCTTTCAACCACTATCTTTCAGGACTTTCCATCACTTGCAGCTGAATATAATCCTGATGGATATAATATTGTGCACATGGGTGGGTGGGGCATCCATGCTGAGCTGGGGCTGGTCATATAGGAGAAGGCCGACTTAAATTTTCATGAATTTTGTATGCTGGTGAATGTCACCTTGGTAGCTTGGAACTGGTTACGGTGGGAGTATTGATACCACAGAAATGGCAAATGCTGCACATCAGAGCTTTTTACATGTTTTCCTCCACGAGAGCCAGTTATTGAACACTTACTATTGACTGTCACATCACTGACGGGCTTAAGAACCATGAAAGTTTGATTATGTAGTGAGTGAGAGGATGTGAGTTTGGGGGAATGATCTGACCTCTCAACTTGTTCAAACTCTAAGTCAGGGACTGACTCTAAGCCAGACCCAGGAGCCTAGGCTTCCATATTTTCTAGTTCTGACCTTGAATGGAGGATGCTTGAATGCTCCTTGGGGTGGGGTGGGGAGTCTCCTGTGGGGAGGACTCAACACGTTGATAATAAGAGAGCTTGCCTTCCCCTTGTTGTAGGGATAATGATTAGGGAAGGTAGGAAATTAGCATTCTGACTTTGCCATCAGGTGCTCAAAATATTGAGGTGCATATATACCTATGACTAACCTATTAACCAAGTTTTTCTCTTCCTTTTCAAAGGTCAAAGTCTCTAACTTGGAAATAGACATGGCACATATTTAGAATTTACTGCCACTCCATAATTAATTATATTTAACAATATGTGCTATATGTTGATTAGGCATCAATGTAAACAGTTGTCACAAATGGAGCTAATGAGGATAACTTTTCCATAGTCAAGTTTTATCCCTAGTTACCCTTGTCACTGTTTTGCTAGGAGGTTTACCTATTGCCAACTGTTGATTTCTTTGATATCCTTTGTGTTCAGTTGACCCTCACACACCATTTCACCCCAACCCAGTAGATAGTTCCACATCATAGAGGATAAATTAGTGTATCTTCATGGGAGAAAAGAGGCTTTGATATAAACAAGCTTATATTTAAATTCTGGTTCCTCTGTAATTTCGGCTGTGTGATCTTGAGCAAGTTATTTAATTCTCATGTCAGTTATTAATAGCTGGATAACAAACTACCTCAAAAGTTAGTGGTTTAAAACAAACACAAGTGTATTATTTCTTAGGACTGTGTGGGCTGACTGATATTTCTGCTGGTCTAGCCTGGGTTCACCCATGTTGCTGCATTCAGCTGGTAGCTGGGATGGAGCTGTCAACCACAGTCTTGGTTTTGCCCACATGACCTCTCTGTGTAGTTTCTTGGGCCTCCTCACAGTGGCCTTGGGATTTCAAGAGGGAGGAAACAGAAGCTGCCAGTCCACTATAAGGCCTGTGGTCAGAACTCCCCGAATGTTGTTTCTGCTGCATTGTTTGCTCAGGGCATGTCACAAGGCCAGTCTACATTCAAAGAAGGAGAAATAGTCCCCATCTCTTGACAGAAGGGGCTGCACACACACCAGGGCTGAGAGGGACTTTTGGCGGCCATATTTTCAGGTGACCTCCCTGAAGCTCAATTTTTCCATTTGTCAAAAAGGGAAAATACCTATAAGGCAAGGTGATTCTGAAAAACTTCAGTGCAATCATGTGTAAGAAACTGCTAACATAAGCTTGATACATGAAATAGCTGCTCTATAAGTGGCAGTTCACTATTCCTTCTCCTTCCTTGGCACTGCCCCAATACACCCACCTACCAAGCACCTATCATGTGTGGTTTCTTTTCTGCTCCCCCAGCACACATGAACCAGAGGTCTTAGGTGTCTAACAATGGATGGATGAAAAAAGAGTCTGAGTATCACAGCTAGATATTGTAGGCTTATTTGGGGGTGTTTGGGAGTGGAGCAGATACAGGGGTGGTGCAGAGGACAGATTAAGAATGGGTCTAGGAGCAGGGTGTGGAGAAGTGTGTGATAGAGTAAACGGGGGTGGGGTGGGGTGGGGGAGTTAACTCTGGGACTTGCCCCAGCACCATCTACTTCCTTCTGATATTAAAGAAAGTTCAAAGTTTACTATAGCATACATCTTCTTTTAGGGCCATAGTTATGAGTTATGGACAGGTAGGGGTGTGGGTGGGTGGATGGCGGTGAATGAGAGAGAGGGAGCAAGAGAGCACAAGAGAGCCTTTTGGGGACATGTTTGGAGACATTTATGATTGTCACAACTGGAGGGGGTGCTACTGGCATCTAGTGGGTAGAGACCAGGAAAGCTACTTTGCTAGAGACCAAACAACCTACTATGCACAAGATAACCCCAACAGCAGAGGATCATCGAGCTCCAAACATAAAATGCTTCTAGAGGACTATTGTGATTTCTGCTGGGCAAAGAGAAGGCACCCTGTTCCTCCCACCCTATCAAATGAGGTCGTTTCTTATGATAAAAAGCTTCTGCACAGTGAAGGAAACAATAAAAAAAATAAAAGGCAACTGATGGAATGGGAGAAGATATTTGCAAATGATATATTGGATAAAGGTTAGTATCCAAAATCTATAACAAACTTATCAAACTCAACACCCAAAAACCAAATAATCCAGTGAAGAAATGGGCAAAAGACATGAACAGACGCTTTTCCAAAGAAGACATCCAGATGGCTAACAGACACATGAAAAGATGCTGAACATTACTCATCAGGGAAATACAAAGCAAAACCACAGTGAAATACCAGCTCACACCTGTCCTAGCAGAATGGCTAAAATTAACAACTCAGGAAACAGCAGATGTTGGCAAGGATGTGGAGAAAGGGGAACACTCTTGAACTGCTGGTGGGAAAGCAAACTGGTGCAGCCACTCTGGAAAACAGTATGGAGGTTCCTCAAAAAATTAAAAATAGGGCTACCCTATGACCCATAAATTGCACTACTAGGTATTTATGTGAAGTATATAAAAATGCTGATTCAAAGGGGCACATGCTCCCCAATGTTTATAGCAGCACTATCAACATTAGCCAAATTATGGAAAGAGCCCAAATGTCCATCGACTGATGAATAAAGAAGATGTGTATATATACAGTGAAATATTACTCAGTGATCAAAATTCCTTTCACAAGATATAAATTTTTTCATACTGTAAGTAGAGCTAAAAGCCTATTCATGTTTCTGTAGTGTGGTCTTCTGCATGCTTATGTTACAGTCAAAGGGAGCCAGAAGAATGAAAGGAGTATGATTAAGGATGGCATAGAATCAGATAATAAGGTGTTTGTTTAACAAGGTTTAATATTTATTAGGTCCTTCCTGCAGGTCAGACCTTGGGCCAAACATTTCACATTTCACATGTGTCCCTGATGTCAGCTGCCTGATGGCCCATGTTCTCTAACTCCACAGATCACTCTTGAATATTACATCGCCATTACTTTACCTTGGCTTCTCCCTCAGCGGGAGCTCCTGTCTCTGGGTGCACTGTTCTATAATCCCTTAGGATACTGGAGATGGGATGGAGCTTGCTTTTCTTCTGGTTATTTTTCTTTGGAAAAATTTATTGAGATACAATTCACAGCCCACACAATTCAGTCATTTAAAGTGTACAATTGAATGGTTTTTGGTTCTTAGTATATTCACACAGTTGTGCAACCATCATTACAATTAATTTTAGAACATTTTCATTACCTTAAAAATAAATCCCATACTCATTAGAAGTCACGTCCATTTCTTCCTCTCCCAACCCCCCACAACCATGAATTACTTTCTGTCTACAGATTTGTCTGTTCTGGACATTTCATATTAGCAGAACTATACAATATATGGTCCAGTTCTAATAATAAAATACGTGACTGCTTTCTTTCACTTAATGATGTTGTTGAGGTTCCTTCATGTTGTGGTATGTATCGTTTTCGTTTCTTTCTTTCTTTCTTTCTTTCTTTCTTTCTTTCTCTCTTTCTTTTTCTCTTTCTCTTGCCAAATAGTTCATTATATGGACACAGCACATTTGATTTATCCATTCGTCTGTGGATGGACATTGGACTGCTTTCACTTTTTGGCCATTATGACTAAAGTTGCTATGAATATTTGTGTACAAGTTTTTGTGTGGACATATGTTCTCATTTATTTTGGGTATACCCAGCAGTGGAACTGTTGAATCCTCTTATGTTTTGAGGAAGAGCCAGACTGATTTCTAAAGCATTTGCACCATTTTACATTCCCACCAGCAATGTATGAGGGGTTGCAATTTCTCCACATCCTTGCCAATTTTTGTTATTGTGTCTTTTTGATAGTGGTCATCCTTAGTACTTCTGGTTAATTCTTGTGCCATAAAAAAAACTGTTAATTTCCTAATCTCACCTCTCATGTCCAGTGTCTGTTGTCTTCTTTCTGCTTTACATCAACCCTACAGAATTCTTTTTTTTGCCTCAAAAGATAGTTGTATGTAGTAGAGTTTAACAGGTGATTTGGGTCTATGGGGATGGATGAGGAGAGACATCACTGCACAGTAAACAGACTAACATAAAAGTAAGTACAAATGATCCCTGATTTATGATGGTTCCATTTAGGATTTTTCAACTTTACATTGATGTGAAAGTGACACGTATTCAGTAGAAACTGTACATCAAATTTTGAATTTTGACCTTTTCCCGAGTGGCTGATAGATATGCTATAGACACTCTTTCCTGATGTGAGGCTCAGCTCCCAATCAGCATGCAATCCCAAGGGTCAACAACCAATATGCTGACAACCACTTCTCACCCACATAGCCATTCTGTTTGTCACCTTCAGGATAGCATTCAGTCAATTACATGGGAGAGTCAACACTTTGTTATAACAGAGGCTTTGTGTTAGAGGATTTTGCCCAGCCGGGAGCTACTATAAGTGTTCTGGGAACATTTAAGGTTGGCTAGGGAACATTTAAGGATGTCTTGTGGGTTAGGTGTATTCAATGCGTTTTTGGCTTAAGATATTTTCAATTTATGATGGGTTTATTAGATGTAACCCCATTGTAAGTTGCAGAAGATCTGTAATAGTTTCTGTATTAGCTTATTTATTTATTTTTGAGAGATAGAGAGAGAGAGAGAGAGAGAGAGAGAGAGAGAATCCCAATCCCAGTGTGGGGCCTGATCCTATGAACCGGGAGATCATGGCCTGAGCAGAAATCAAGAGTCGGATGCTTAACCGACTGAGCCACCCAGGCATCCCTGTATGAGTTCTTTAAAGTTCCTCAGTCATTGCAAACCTGAAGACTTTTACAGGAGCTGGTTTTCCTTCCCAGGATCTATGGCTTCCTTCCCCGTGCAGATCGTCTCTCTCCCTCCACTGTTGTTCACTTCCGCGTCCTGTCACCCTTACTCTAGGACTCAAAATCCTTCCTGTTCTACTACGTGGAACAAGTTAGCGTCCCCATATTACCCTCCCCCACACCAGTCTGGCCCTGGAACTATCTTACCACAACAAAGATACCCCATGTGTGACTAAACTGGATAGTTTCTCTGAGAGGGATTTGCCACTAGCTTTTTTTTTCCCCTGAAAAATTCCACACACGCAAAAGCAAAAACAAACAAATGGTTCAGCGTCCCACCACTAACAAAGTATGAGATGAAGAAAATGAATCTCTCACCTCACCCCAGCCCATTACCTAAAAGTAGGCTTGAGTAATTAGCTGCTGGGTATGTTCCACTATTTTCAAGAATTTCTATAAACATGAATACATGTGCATAGCATAAACCATGTTAGATATTGGGCTGCAACTACACTTTTTCATTTAACAATATGTTGTGGACATATTTCCATGTTGGCTTCATTTCTTTCAATAGCCATGGTATGAATTTATCATAATTAAAAAAATTTTCAATGTTTATTTTTGAGAGAGAGAGAGAAAGCAAGCTGGGGAGGGGCAGAGAAAGGGAGACACAGAATCTGAGGCAAGATCCAGGCTCTGAGCTGTCCACACAGAGCCCGATGTGGGCCTCGAACCCACGTGCAGTGAGATCATGACCTGAGCCAAAGTCAGACGCTTAACCAGCTAAGCCACCCAGGTGCCCTTGAATTTATCATGATTTACACACCCATATTCCCTAGTGGAACTATAAGTTGCTCCCAAGTACCTCCTATTGCCATCAGTGTTGTGGTGAAATCTTTGACAGGTGCTTTTACTTTCTGGGGCTGGGACTCGACAGGTGGAGCATCTCAGGCACATCCAGGGCGCCTAGACGGCCCTGGAAATGTGTGCCTCCTTCAATGTTGCATTCAAGGCTTACCTTCTTTGCCTCACCTTAATCCCAAGCCTATTACTTCCTATAATTCAGTTTCTTTTAGAAATACCTGGCATGAAATAGGGCTCTAATCTCCTCCTCAGTTTTCCCTGTTTATTGAGTTGCTTACCCTTTCTCTGGTGAATTGAAATAGAATCTTATTATATACTGGATTCATATCTATATATCTCTATCTATGTTTATTTCTGCATTTTCTATTTTATTCTATTAATCCATTTATTTTTACTCTGTGTATATACGTATTTAAGTATGGCTCCACTTCACCCCCAGCCGTACTGACTGAGCCCTTCCTTAGGACGAGTTCAGGAGTTACGGACCCAGCTTGCTGATTTCCCTTACTTACATTTTCCAACATGCTAGAGGCTGTTTACCTGGGAGACCTGCTATGAATCTGGGTATGGCACAGAGAGCCACGGTTTTGATTGTTATAACTCTACGATGAGCTGTTAACACACAGCAGGCCAAGATCCCATCACATACTAACCCTTTTCCAAAAACGTCTCGGCAATTGTTGAAAATTTATTCTTCCACACAAATTTTGGAGTCATTTTGATCAGTCCCGCTACTGTTCAAATTTTTAAAAAGTCATGCATCACCTCCTCTACTCCTCACACATATCTGACAAGGTAGGTGCCATGGATGAGGAAGGTGATGGCAAAAAAGGAAAACGCGGCACAGTACCTTGCATACTGTGCAAGACAGAAGTCAGGTGCAGTCAGTAAGTCACTTGACTCCAGGGCAGGCTTTCCAACATGCTTGCAAACGGCAGAAATGAGCGCACAATCATGGGGTCTCTGCGAGGCAAGAGACCTGTGACCAGGAGGAAGCATGCCTGACAGATGTCCTCGCTACAACTGGACTCCCAAGTCCGCCACTGTGCGCATGTTGAGGCCATGCTTCCCAGGCTGCTCCCACCCAAGGATCTCCTGCAGTGGAAGAGCAGACACAGCTGAGTTGTAGGTGGAAGTTCTTGTCGTTAGAGTCACTGACCTCCAGAATTGTGGGAATGCTCAGCACATGGAAGTTCAGGGGCCTGGTGGGCAAAACCTGAGACCCTGAAGCATGGGTCCAAGAACCAAGAGGTGGAAGCAAGTGTGGCCTTGACATCCCTCCAGTGAGTTGCTAGGAGATTTTATGCTTCCTTGCTCCTGCACTGCAAGGCTAGAGGTCCTGGAGATGGTGAGGGTACCACTGAACTCTGGACCCAAGGGCACCTTGGGCTTATTTCCAGGGGCCAGCTGGTAAGAAGAGTCACCATCTGGGCAGGAGCTAGTGACCCTGACCAGCAGCAGGAGGAAGGGCTCCTTTTACACAATAGGCAGAAATCCTTGTGGAGCCCAAGGATCTCCTTGGGTGCCTCTGGGTACCCCTCCCCCAGAGCAAATATGAATAGACTCTCCAAACAAGTCTGAACTGGGAAGGCTGTGGGACCCTCCAGGTCTGGGTCATGACACCAGGTCAGCCACTGCGATCTGCTGGGATGAGAGACAGCAGTGAGAGGAAGTCAGGCCAGGTAGTGGAGGAGGAAGAGGATGGATATGAGTTTAGCTCTGATATCAAATGCAGCTATGGGGGCCGCACACTGTCCCTCTAGCTTTCTTCTGAATTTGCTCTGAGGAGGAGAGATGCATGGGAGCCATGGAGGGTTTGCTACCTGCAACTGAGGAGCAGCAGACATATTGTGCATTATGGACTGAATTGTGTTCCCCCTGAAACTCGTATATTGCAGCCCTAAATCCCAGTACCTCAGAATGTGATAGTAAATTTGGAGATAGATAGAGGTCATAGGGGTGGGCCCTAAGCTGGTAGGACCGCAGTCCTTGTAAGAAACGGGGATCAGGACACAGACACACATGGAGGAAAGCCCACGTGAGGACACAGGGAGAAGACTGCCATCTGTAAGCCAAGGACAGAGGCCTCAGGAGAAGCCATTCCTGGGACACCAGGGTGGCTCAGTAGGTTGAAGGTCCGACTTCGGCTCAGGTCATGATCTCACAGTTTGTGAGTTCAAGCCCCGCATCAGGCTCACTGCTGTCAGCGTAGAGCCTGCTTCGAATCCTCTGTCTGCTCCCTGCCCCTCCCCCTCTCACACTCTGTCTCTCAAAAATAAATAAAACATTAAAAAGAAGAAGAAGAAGAAGAAGAAGAAGAAGAAGAAGAAGAAAACAGCCCTGCCAGCAGCATCTCAATCTCTTGACGTCTAGCTTTCAGAACTGTGAGGCGATCAATACATTTCTGTTGCTTAAGCCACTCACTTTGCCGTATCTGTTCTGGCTACTGAGAGAAGTAACACATGGCAGAAGGGGTGGACCGTGATGCCCAAGAAAATGTGCTGGTCATGTCTCTTGGTGCAGGGGTGTAGCTCCCCCTCCCCCACTGCTCTGAGACCCACCTTGGAGCTCTGGGCATGCACTGAAGCATCACATTCTTCCTCCCCATGCTTCTTCCCTTCCTTCTCTCCTGCACAGGGCCAGGCCTGCTTTGTGGTCTGCAGAGCCCAGATATTTTCCCTAGACACGGCTCTTGCGCACCCAACCCTCTCTCAGCGTCTGCTCCCTGGAAGATCTGAACTATTAAGTTTGAGCCTCCTCCCTCCCCCCATTTCACAGATGGGGCTGTCGAGGCCTGCTTGAGCTGCATCTCTCTGCCTGCATGCACTGGCTTTTGCAGAGGCAGGTTCTGTTTGCTCAAACTGTATTTCATAGTTCATACTGCGATGAAGAGATCTTTCTAGCTTCTACTTTCAGAAAGCACCCTTCAAAAATAAATTCATATTCCCCTTTTCTGATTTATTCCATGTGTCATGCTCATCACTATCTCATATCCTCCCCTGTGTGACTTAGTTCTCTCATTTGTTGTCTGGCATGTAACTAGTGAACGAATGAGTGAGAGATCTCAAAGTGTACCAGCCTCGCTGCTCCCAAAGTTGGACAGCAGAGGTTGGTGAACATCTTTCCAGCTTGCTATTTATCTTGCTGCATCTTTAAGGGCTTGTGAACTTCTCCATCACCATGTCTACATTAGAAGCTCCAAGAGGATAGTTTAGAATGAATGAGTGAGTGAACCGGACTTTTCGGTGCATCTGACTTCTACTTTGAAGAGGTTGGGAATTCACATAGAGACCATGAGTGCTAGAAGGTCAGAACATCACAGTGGTCAAGCAGGCTGCTTTGCCTGCCTCACAGTCCCATGCCTCCATTTTCTGGTAAACCAAACTCTGCATCATTCAATGGGGGAAATCCTAGCACCACTGTCATCTGCTGTTGAGCATCAGATGTAGTCCTGGATCAGCAGAGTGTCTTTGGGTCTCCATTCTTCCCAGTGACATACTCCACAGGCTGTCAATGGGACTGAAATGTGTGGAGGACAAGCTCCTTAACTGGAGGATCTGCTCTGCTCTTCCTCCTCTCCTCCACTCCACCCACGGTGGCCTTGCTATGCCTGAAGCGTGCTGGGCCTGCTCCTACCTCAGGGATTCTGCAGCCGCTGTTCCCTCTGTTTGGGGCTTTCCCTGCATGACTACATGTCCCACTCCCTCCCTCCCTTTGGGGTGTCCTAGCATTTGTGCTGTACCTCCGGAGTCCCCTCAACTTACTCCACCAGTCACTTGGAAAAGTGTCGGTGGATAGCCCTCAGAGGTCATTGCCAAGGTTGAGGAGAGATCACTCACTAAGCTCACACCCTCTCTCTGGGGGCAGCTCGCACCCAGGGGCAAAAGACTGGCCCTCTTGTCCCATGGGACAATTCTGAAAAGCCACTCTTATCTCGGAGCTCCCCAGCTGGTTGGCTGAGGCCCTGCTGAGCCTCCTCCCAGTCCTATTCCCCCTCTGCCCGGTTGATTCTTTTTTTTTTTTTAATTTTTTTTTAAAGTTTATTTATTTATTTTGAGAGAGAGAGTACACAACCAAGGGAGGGGGCAGAGAGAAGGAGAGACAGAATCCCGAGCAGGCTTCAAGCCATCAGCACCGATCGTGACGTGGGGCTTGAACTCACGAACTGTGAGATCATGACCTGAGCCTGAGTCTGATGCTTAACGGACTGTGCCACCCAGGTGCCCCCACAGGGGTTGATTCTGAAAGCACTTCCTAGCTTCTTGCCTGCAGTCTCTGTCTCTAAGTCTGCTTTGGGGAGCCCAATCAGTGAAAGCTTTCTATTCAAAAGTCACTTTCTCCTGAAGCTTTCCCTGGCCACAGGGAAAGGTTATTTCATTCCCCACTGCACCCCCACACCACTGATATCCATACCCCCTCCCCAGGTTTATTCTCTCCTTGGCACATACTGGTACCTAGCATCCCATAATACTTTACTGTCTGCTGTTGTTTGTTGTCTGGCACAGCCACTGAATGAAGGAGTGAATGGTCTCAAAATCTGCCAGCCTCGGCCGCTCCCGAAGTTGGATAGCAGAGGTCGGCGAAAATTTCCTCCCACTTGGCATTTCTTTCGTGGCCTCTTTTCAGTGCTTGTGAACTTCTCCATAACCTTTTCCACATTGGAAGCTTCACAAGGCACTTTGGGATGAATGAATGTGTGAACTGGATGTCTAGGTTCATCTTATGTGGTGTCTGGGTGGTTGGGGTGAATTATGAAAGCTTCATACTCCTAACGGTTAATTTGAGACAGGTGGTAGCTGCTGCCCCAATGAGAGAGGATTTGGATTGTTTTTAGTGATTGACGCAGCAGATAGCCAAGGCCTAGTTCAAAGTACAATGTAATGAGTGTGAGTCAGAACCAAGGTAGGAAGTGTGTTCACTGGGGCAGTCACCTAGTTCAACCGTTAGGATAGGAACAGGATATAGTTATATTTAAAAAAGAAAGAAAGAAAAGGAAAGAGAAAAGGAAAGAAAGGAAGGAAGGAGGAAGGGAGGGAGGGAATGATGAAGGAAGGAGGGAGGGAGGCAGGAAAGAAATAAACTCTGGTGCTCTCACCAGCCCAGCACCAAGCACAGAAATGACACACAAGGCTTCAAGCTGACAAGTAAACAGCAGGGCCTGTGCTGAGGAGGGATCCTGCAGGTTGGGAACTGGGGGCCGAGGTGGAGCTAGGAGGAAGGGAGGCCACTCCATCCCCAGAGAGCTCTCATGCTTCTCAAGGAGACGTGCTTAGGCTGTGGCCTCAGAGGTTCCTTGGAGGTGGCAGTTGATGGGGACATTGATGGGGACTCTTGGGCAAAGGCCAGCACTGACCTTGGGCAGGTGTCGTAAGGAGGCCAAGCACCCTAGAACTGTGGGTGCAGGTGACAGCTGGGCTGGGGCTGGGAAGAAACCCCTTTGGGCTCCTCCACTGCCTTCCCTCCTTCCCCCTCTCAGAGAAGCAGGGCTGGTTTAGCGCCCGGTGCAGTTTGGGCCTCTGTCCCAAGCATTACTGGGCAACTTGGCTTTGGCTGGATGTGGGCGCTTAGTGACACATTTACTTTTTGAAGTCAAAGTACGACAAGTTTACACCGTTTGGCCTTCAGTGAGCTCCCACAGGACCAAGGTTATACAGACATTTCTGCCACACTAAAACTGTATACCTTCTTTAACCCTTAAAAAAGAAAGGCTTAGTTTGGGATTTCAAAAAAATTACACATCACCGTTGGTAGGCTCTAATATTTAAATGATATTTTTAGATGGAATGATTTATGGGAATTAATTAATTAAATAATTCATTGTCTTAGTGCCTTTCAGGTAAGGTATCTGGAGAGATGTGAAGCCAGTTATCTACCTTCAGGGAAGATAATGTTGGAACAGCCAGCAGATAACAGTGTTCTGGAAAGATTCTCAGCTGTTGTGTGATTGGTTGGACCGGCTCTGTCCACTCCGGTAGCCGCTGGCCACACGTGGCTCTTAAGCACTTGGACTGTGCCTCATCCAAATTGACATGTGCTGTAATTGTAACAAACATACTGCCTTCTGGGGATTTAGCATGACAAAGAGTGCAAAATATTCCATTAATAATTTTAAATATTGATCACATGTTTTAAATATTGATTATTTTGGTTCCATTGGGCCAAATAAGATCTATTACTAAAATGAATTTCACCTGTTTTTTTTTTTACTTTAAAAAAACATTTAAGTTTTAATTTTAGAGAGAGAACAAGAGAGTGTGAGCAGGGGAGCAGGGGAGAGGGGCAGAGGGAAAGAGAGAGAGAGAGAAAGAGAGAGAGAGAGAGAGAGAGAGAGAGTCTCAAGCAGGCTCTAAGCTCAGCATGTCTGACGCAGGGCTCGATCCCACAACCCTGGGATCATGACCTGAGCTGAAATCAAGAGTTGGACGCTCCACCCACAGTGCCACCCAAGCGCCCCCCCCACCTTTTTTTTTTTGCTTTTAATGTGACTGCTAGAAACTTTGAAATCACACACATAACTGCTATTATGTGGCCATTGGAGAGGGCTGGGGTCAGCCCCTCAAGACTCTTTTGACCTCCAACTTTCTGTAGACACTCTTTATGTATTTAGATTCAAAATACTATATACAAGGAAACCTTAAAGAGTTTATCAATCTGGGGCTTTTTGTTGGAAAGTTGGGATTTTTCCCCCCAAAAGTAACAGATAACAACGGGTGTATATACAAGAGAGTTGAGATGGAGATGTGGGGGGAAGGGTGGTGTTGTCCACAGTATGGGGTACAGTCAAATAATCCAGAGTGAAAGGAAAGGACAGTGAGTGTGTGGGGAAAGGCCCTGCACCAAAAGCAAGAAATGGGACTTTGAGCATTCCTTCTGCTGCTTAGAGTAAGTCCTGAGAAAAACCACCACTTGTGTAAATGCAGTGTCTGTGCAGATAGGAGTCCTGGGGGCCCAATGGATCTCCAAGCCTTGGGAGAACAAGGGCTGATGAGTGCATTTCCATTCAGATTTCATAAGAAAAATAGAACTCCCTGAATATAATATCTCTCAACTCCTCTGAGCAGGGAGCTCACCAGATTTAGGGAACATGTTAAAGAGTAAAACTAAGGCAAATATATAGAGAGCTTGGTTACTGTAGTCTGGGATCCCTTTTTTCCTGCAAGGACTGAACTGGAACATGAATTACGGCCTATCAGTTCCCAGGCTGTCTCCCCACTGAGAGCCTGTGTGTAAAATAAACCCTCAGAGCACTTATGCAAGGTGTGATTAGCAGAAGTGCCCAGGATTATGTTTATGGATGTCTGGAGGATTCTCAAGCTGAGAGTTCAGGCAACCTAGGGGAAAAATAAATTCTCTCTCGGGTCTCATTTTGGAATCATGAATCCAGACACTGGATCATTTAACTGCATTAGATGATCTTTTGGGTCTGATTTGAAAACTACAAAAAAGAGGAAGTCAGCACGAGGGATGAGGATATGGGCTAGGCTCTGACCCTGTGTAACATTCAAGGGACTTGCTCCTTGGAAAAGAAGAATTTGAGTTCATATCTTTTCCAATGTCAAGTTTCTTTTTGTGAAGGGTTTAAGCCAGATTGTTGCTTTTACTTGAGTGGCATTGGTTATAAATAAAGTATTTTCATTTTCATTTCATTCCATAAAATAATTTCAATTTTCAGTGTGCATATTGTCCAAGTAGGAGAATTCCATTCACCATTTTTTTTTCTTGTCCAACACTGAAGGCCTATTCCTACCAAAGCATTTCATAACTCTTCAATCATATTTCAGCATATCTCCTGGTTAGCTTGTGTGGTTATCTAGTAATTTGAGTTAACTTAGAATAGGTGCTAGTCTGTTATACTTCATACATAAAAAACAAAGGCACAGGGTTTGGCAAATTATTTACTACGTATTTTTCACAGAACACCACTAAAGCCTCAGGTGTGGTGGGGTGGGAGAACAACAGAAATAAAAGAAAAATTTTAACCTGGTGCAATTTAATCTTAAATATAGACGTTTAGATAAATACAAAGGAGAGAGGGAAATGTGTGTCATGCTTTCTTTTTCCTTCTGTCACAGCTATTTTTAATCTTGATTGTTCCAGAGGCTGTGGCAATCCCGAGACTCTACTGGGTCCAATTATAGCTGCATATACACCCTTCCCTTTGCAGAGAAACTCTTGGGTGTATGGGTGTCTATTTTACTATCTGACCTTTTCTCTAGTTGTCAACTTATAACCCCTATCAACATTTATTCCCTTGAGATTTCTCTTAATAGTTTGGGCACTGGAGTAGGACAGTTGAGTGCAAGTCTCACTTGTAAGCTTATGAGACCTTGGAAAACTTCTCTACTCTTTCCAAGCCTCATCTCTTAAATAGGCATAATAATGGTGCCAGCTCACAGGGCTGGGTGAGGATTAAAAGAGATTATGCACATAATGCCCTCAGCCCAGAGTCTGGCACTCAGTAAATCGTGGCTATATTTATTATCCCTCCCCTGCCAACCTCATCCTGGTTTCCTATGAAGGAGCACACCTCGAAGGGTGAGCCGGGAAGCCTCAGCACCTGCATCCCTGGGAGCCTGTGAGAAATGCACATTTCTCCATCCACCTCACACCATTGCCATCAGAATGTCTGGGCTTGGGACCCAGCGACCTGTGCGGACAGGCTCCAGGGGAGATTTGCATGCATGGTCAGTCTGAGAGGCACCCATCTGGAGATCCTACTGTGTGACTCCTCACACTGACACTCACCTTGCTCCTTGCCCTGCCCCACCTCATTCCTGGGAACAGTCGAAGCTGCAGGTGTGGGAAGAAACTGAAGTGGGTTCTGGGAAAGGGCTGTTGACTCAGTACTTCCGGATGGATAGACAAAGGGTGTGGAGGGTATTGGCCCATCCCTGCCTTCGACACAGCCAGCGGAGAGGGGAACTGAAAGGAATTTCTGAGTATCCCTGCAGGAAGCCAGGGAGAATTAGGCAGGCCCTGCAGGGCAGAGCACCCAACCCTTTAAGAAAGGGGTTGCGAACCTGCCAGCCTGAGTGCCACTAGATGCTCCTCCTACCAGATCAGCAGCTCTCCCTCTCTCACACCAGCCCCTTCCATGGGTCCTGGGGGAGAGTGCTGTATGGTCTGGCTGCTGGGCCTTTCTTCATGGCTCTACCTCTGAGACCCCTACCTCCCTTCTCCAGCAAACGTTTGCCCCTGGTTTCACCCATTTTGTGTCATAGATAACACAGTCACATATTTGATTCATCTGGGAAACTGTAAGCTCCCTCAGGCCAGGACTTTATTTCCTCAATCACTGTTGACCAATGGCCTACTGTGCCAAGGTTTTTTCTGGGGGCTGGCGAGTCAGCTGAGAACAAGGACCACAGCCAGTACCCCCAGTAGGGGTGACACCACCCCACTGGGGCTAACCCAACAGGTTCCCCAGATGACTTTACTTTTCTGCCTCACATCCTCTAATGGCTTCCAGTCATCCATACTCCTTTCTGGGGCCTGTAATGCTCTGTATGCTTCCCACTCTCTCCTCCCTTCAACAGTGATTCCATCAGCCTTCAGACCTATTCTTGCACAGGTTTTTGCCCCTTACTCCCCCTGAGATGCTCTTCCCCAAACTCCCAAGGCTTGCTCCTTCCTTCTCATCTGATCTCTCTGTCAAGTACAACCACGCCGCATTCCATCATCCCAATCTCCCATTTGGCTTTAGTTTCTTGGTAGCATTTATTATTGCCTAAAATTATATTCTATACTATCATATTACATATGCCTTCTTCACTTGTTACTGTCAGTCTCCTCTAGAATTTAGCAGTTCCCTGGAGGTAGAAACTTAATTTGCCTGTTCTCTGTCCTATCTCCAGTGCCTATACTGTGGTTGGCACCCAGGAGGAACTCAATGAGTATTTGGTGAATGAATGAATCAATGGACAAATGATTCTACTTGGAGTTTGCAGAATCTCTCATTAGATTCTGGTCCTCCTGTCAATTCTTTTCTCCCCTCTTCCCTTGGAAGGTGTCGAGCCTTTTGAAACGTTCAGTGGGCTGAAAATATGATTCTCCATCCCACGTTTACTTAGGATGTCAGTGACTGACCCCCAGTGATACTCCCTAGTCCTTGTAGGAGTCCTTCAGGATGTCAGGAAATAACAATGCATTATTATAAATAGCTTTAAGGGAAATCTACTATTGACTATCAGTCTGGGAATAATAAACATTCCCTATTAATTTTCTTACAGTATAGATACTACTTTTAAGGGGGTTCAAAATATTCTTTAGAGTCCAGACAGTAACACAGTGTGGTTAGGTTGTCTTGTCTTAGGTTATTTGTCAGAAAGTACCAAGTCTGGGCAGGTGAATTTTCCAGAAGTATAAAGCATCAACCTTCTTAATCCTAAAATTAAAACACAACTATGAAAGTCGTTTTGATAGAAGACTTTTCATAGATTAAAATGCTTATCTGCACCTACATATTGTGTTAACCTTCTTTGAGGGTGCTCTGCAGAGAGAGAGAGGAAGGATCTCTCTGTTGGAAATTAGAACAACAACAAAATGATTCCCAAGACACTTAAGTTGGAGTTTTCTTTCTCCCTCTTATTTTTCTCACTTTCCTTCCTCTTTTCCTCATTTGTGACATAGAAAAGTAAAAAGTTCCCTCTCAGCTTGGGGCTTCGAAGTCTCAAAGGGAAAAGTAAACAAACTTCTACCCTATTAGCAGATTCTGTGTCTGACAGATGTTCACTTAAACAATCAGATGTGCCAACAGACCTGCAGGATGTTCCCTTAGGAGTGGCCACCAGGGAAAGGACTTCCCCATTCCTCAAAAAAATTTTTTTTTAAAGTTTATTTATTTTTGACACACAGAGAGAGAAAGTGTGAGCAGGGGAGGGACAGAGAAAGAGGGAGACACAGAATCCGAAGCAGGCTCCAGTCTCTGAGCTGTCAGCACAGAGTCTGACATGGGGCTCCAGCTCACAAACTGGGAGATCATGATGCTTAAGTTGGATGCTTAACCAACTGAGCCACCCAGGCTCCCCTGGACTTCCCCATTCTTACTCCAGGGAAGTGCCTTGGGGTTTTGGTGGAACTCTTTATGCTTAGATAATATAAGGAAGATTTTTATAATGTACCATCTTAAAGCACTGTCAAATCACAACATATCCAAGGAAGAAAGGAAATTGAACAATTACATTATCAGGAGAGTGTTTCTTTAGCCTAACAAAGAAATCATTTTCTTTGCCATTTCTAGAGCCCTTTGAAAGAATTTTCCAAATTAGCTCAAGTTGTCAGTGGTCTGCATCTGTCTTATGAGGACATCTTCCTTAGGAGAAAATGAAGGATTACTGATTTCCTCGTACAAGAAGGAGGAGCATACTCTCAGGAGAACTTTGTACCTCCTATCAGTGATAATACTTTCAGTTGCAAGTGACAGGAAACCCGATCGAAACAGGCTTCAGCCAAAAAGGAAATTATGCTGGCTGGGGTCACCAAGCAGCCCAGAGTAGATCGGGTGTGGTTTCAGGTGTGACTTTATTCAAACCTCAAGGATACAACCAGGCCCAGTTGTCTTTTCTCTCCCATGTGCCTCCCATACATGGGCTCTCCCCTTGCAAGATGGCTGCCAACAGCTTTCAAGGTGAGGGCTCCTGTCTTCAAAGACAGCAGAAAAAAGAGAAGACCCAGACAGACCCTCATCGCATCTCACCATCTCTAAATGCCAACCAGGAGCCTGTCCCTCAACTAATCATAGTTCCAGCAGCATAGGATATCCTGATTGGCTTAGACTCAGGTCACATGACCCACTCCAGAGACAATGAGAATGGAGGACTGGATGACGACCTAGTGATCTGAGGACAGATCTCTGCTACTGAATAGCTGCACTGTCATCAACAAGACAGACTGGGGAAGTGATGGTGCATATATAATTTACAAGGAATCCTACAAATACCATCATGCTTTCTTTCAGTGAAGATTTATCTCACTGTTAAAGTTTCCCAACTGGCATATCATCAAAATTAGCGGGGGATTTAGATTCCATAGGCTTGGGTGGGAACCACCGAGTATAATAAATCTGTTAGTTTGATCATTTTTAAGATGATCCCAGACGACTTGGAAGATCAGATGGAGTCGGACACCCTCCTATGCATCCCTCTTGTTGGCACCTCAACTCCATCCCTATGTCTATGCCTGTATATTCTGCCTTGTACTGTAGTATTTCTGTATGGGCTTTTCTTGCCCTTTCAAAACAATAAACCATTGGGGGAAGCGGATCTTGCTGTTCCTTGAGCCCCAACCTTCACAGGCCCTCCTACCTTGCCTTAGGCATAGAAGGTGCTCAATTATTTCTGTTGTTTGGATCAAAGTATGAGTGAATGGAACCCTTACATTTCTCCCTTTTTTCTCCTTCTCTTTGTTTTTGGCATCCCGCCCCCCCCCCCAAGATGTCTGTCCTTGGCGTTTGTCCTAGCAGACTCCAGCCTGATTTGCTACAAGGCCTTGAGATGTTATTTCTGCAGGGTTGCTTGTGTTTTAAGAAGAAATTGTTGGAAGACATGACATTTTAAAGTCATAATGGTAAGCAGAAGTAGAAAAAAAGACCTAGGGTACAGAATTTGGGGACACCCCCCTTTCTGAGAACTCCTTTATTTTCCAAATTAGAAACATTAAAATGTTTTCTGTAATTTCTCTATTACAAGTGAGGCCAGAAGCACATGACAATAAAAATAGTAGAACAAAATTTAGGAAGACAGGCAGGGGTTCCTTTTTAAATAAGATAAGATACCCAGAAGTCATAACAAAAGAAAAAAAAACCCAGAAATTTGATTAAAAAATTAGAAATATCTTCATGAAAAGATATACCTTTAATTGACAGGATGACAGGAGAAAAAATTAGTAATACCACCACAGAAGCTTACTATTTGATAAGTGCTTACAATTTGATATGAGAAAGTTAACATCCCAACAGTAAAATGGGCAAAGGATATACATGGGTGTAAATAGGTGATTTATAAAAGAGGAAACACAAATGGCCAGAGTGTATGAGAAGATGCCAACCCTCACTTCAGTCAGGGAAACAAATGTGAAATTAACCAGATGTCGGTTTTTACCCATCCGATTTGCCGAATTTGAAACAATCCATAACATCCAGAGCTAGGAGGTTTGGTGAAATGGGCATCTTATCCATTGCCCATGGGGGTATGCTTTGCTGTAAATGTTTACCAAAGTTGTTTGGAAACATCTATAAAATAAATGATGTTTATAGCCTTTGACTGAACCACAAATCCTATTTTTAGGAATCCAAGCTAAAGCTTACAAAATGAAAGCACCAGGATGTATCACTACAGGTATAAAGATTATTTCAGCTTTGTTTGAGGTAGGGCGGGATGGGGAAAAAACCCTACATATCCTGTCATAAAGGAATATGCATTCAAACTGTAACATCTCATGAAGCTAATAAAAAGAATAAATGAAATCTATAAATTGGGGGTGGGGTGTCCATGATATATATTATGTTATGTTATGTTATGTTTATATTTTATTATATTATATATTAAAATACCACTTTTTTATTAAAAAGTGATAGAGAGGGGCGCCTGGGTGGCGCAGTCGGTTAAGCGTCCGACTTCAGCCAGGTCACGATCTCGCGGTCTGTGAGTTCGAGCCCCGCGTCAGGCTCTGGGCTGATGGCTCAGAGCCTGGGGCCTGTTTCCGATTCTGTGTCTCCCTCTCTCTCTGCCCCTCCCCCGTTCATGCTCTGTCTCTCTCTGTCCCAAAAATAAATAAAAAACGTTGAAAAAAAAAAAAATTAAAAAAAAAAAAAAGTGATAGAGAAAGCAAACCCCTTCCATATGTGTTCGTATTTCTATATGATTATGGACTCATAGACAAAGGTGTGAGGGTTAGATAGCAAACTGTTAACATTGCTACCTTATGGGATGGGATTACAGTGGGGGCGGCAGGCCTGCCCTTAACTCAGAGAGGTGGTGGGCCCAAGGAGAGAGGACAGACGGAAGCTTGGCCTTGTCTCCCCCTTCACCCCCACCTCCCAGCTCTTCACTCTAACTCCCTGTGCACGTGAAGAGACTTTGTGCATATATGTGTTGGCACCCCAGCCTGCCTGCCCCCCACAGCTGTTCCTGGAATTATGAGAGCACCCATCCTGGGCCAGGCTGCCCCTGAAAGAACAAACCCCAGGGGAGCCTCACTTGCGCCCTGGAGGAGGGCTGAAAGTCTTTGGAGAGGGAATTCTAGTATCACTGGTACCTAGAATATGGTCTAAAAGGAGTCACAGACTCCAAGAGGGCATGCGTCCTGGGTCCTGAAGACTCCTAGTTCACTGGTAAGGCTTAGGTTTCTAAAGCAGAGGGCTAGAACAGTCTGTCCTGGTGGCCCACTTTGAAGGAGGTGGGTACAGGGAAGTGGGGGATTAAATACTTTTCTTTATGGATCTCTAAATTATTGACTCATTACAATAAACACTCGGGAATTTTAAAAAGATGTAAAAAGTATCCCTTTAAACATTTTAAAGTGAAAACCAAAAACCTAACAGGGTTAAAGACACCCAGCTAAATTAATCTCTAATGGGGAAACGTCAGGCACCGTCACGTACATTTGGGTAAGAGAAGGAGCTGAGACCACCTACCACTTTCTCATACCTCCTCATTCCATCTCGCCATCCTGATCTGTTGTTTTGCTGTAAAGTCAAGGGGAGTCACGGCATGGGATCAAGCACACATAGGTATATACACATTTTTTGAGAAGATATATCCACCTATCAAATATTTACAAGGGCTCATATGTGTTGGGCATTATTTCAAGTGGTAGGAAAATAGCAAAGAATAAAATAACAAAAAACACTTGCCCTCATGGAGATAGGCATTAAACAAGAGAAATACATAAAAGTAAAGGTGTGTGAGAAGGTGCTAAAAATAAAATCAGGACAGAGTGAGAGGTAGGGGACTCCAGTTTTATGTGGTGTGACCAGGAAGGTCTTACCTGGGATGAGATGTAAATCTTTATCTGTAGGAAATGAGGGAACCAGGTTGGGAAAGGAAATTCAGTGAAGTGACAGATTTGTACACCTCACATTTTCCCCCCTTGGAATTGATAAAACAATAAACCAGACATGAAAGACATGGAGAAAACTCCCATGCATATTGCAAGGTGGAAGAAACCAGTCTGTACAACTCCAGTTATATGACATTCTGTAGAAGGCAAACCTTTAGACACAAAAAGGTCAGTGGTTGGAGGGCAGAGAGGTGGAGGGGACTAGGTTGTGCACAGCGGACTTTTTAGGGTGGTGAAATTCTTCTGTAAGATTCTGTAATGGTGGATACATGACATTACATGATTGCCAAAACCTGTAGAACTTTATAGCACAAAGACTGAACCTTAATGTACGGAAAGTAGAAAAAAAAGTAATTTAGAAGGTCAGAGGATCCCAGGGAGCAACACAGACTGTGACAAGAGATTCTAACTGTAATTAAAAAAGGGGTGCCTGGATGGCTCAGTCAACTGAATGTCTGACTCTTGGTTTTTGGCTCAGGTCATGATCCTAGAGTCGTGGGATTGAGCCCAGCGTCAGGCTCCGTGCTCAGCTTAAGATTCTCTCTCTTTCTCTCTCTCTCTCTCTTTAATTAAAAAAAAAAAGTGTATGAAACAACCTCATGGAAGTGGGTGGTGGGAAGGGACTGGCCTAAGTAATACTGGGGATGAGCAGAATCTATAAAACTAAAGATTAAAACTATAAATCTACAAATCTATAAAACTAGAGAGGAACTGCATATAAGCAGTGGGCTCTAATCGTAATGTTGTTTCCCACACTGCTGCTGGTTTATGATTCTGATGCTTATGTACATATATACAGGGATGGGGCATTAAACAAATGGATGGTGGGTGGTAGGAGACAGGTTTCTTACCGTGGGAGTGGGTATTCACAGATAAACAATGGGGGGAAACTAACGTGGTCTGTCTCTTAATAGATTAAAGTTGGAGACGTCAGTAAAAAAATCATGTTTTACTTAACATTGATATAAATAGTTACATATAGAAGTGTTTGTAGAAATGTGTGCATAGAGGTTGGTATAACCTCATATATTTCTTTGCTCTGTCCTCTGACAGGGCCTAAAAACAAACAAACAAAAAAAGATACTCTGGTATTAATGAGTATACCTACGTCCTGACCCTGATGTTTTTTTTTAAGTAGGCTTCATACTCAGCGTGGAGCCCAACATGGGGCTTGAATTCATGACCCTGAGATCAAGACCTGAGCTGAGATCAAGAGTTGGACTCTTAACCGACTGAGCCCCACCTAGGCACCCCACAAGAACTTGATTTAAAAAAATTTTTTTAATGTTTTATTTATTTTTGAGAGAGAGTGAGAGAGAGACAGAGGACGAGCAGGGGAGGGGTAGAGAGAGAGGGAGACACAGAATCCAAAGCAGGCTCCAGTCTCTGAGCTGTCAGCACAGAGCCCAATGTGGGGCTCGAACCCATGATGACCTGAGCTGAAGTTGGATGCTCAACCAACTGAGCCACCCAGGTACCCTGCCTCCCAACCCCCGACCCGAACTTGATTTCTAATACCATTCTCTAATAAAAGGAACCAAAGCTCTTTGGAAAGTTAGGACCTGGGTACGAAATATACAAGATGAGTCTAGAGTACCTTCTAATGCCAGAAATGCCTTTGACATACCCCTTCCTCTCTACCTCTTCCCCCAAATGAGGAGGTATGTCAAAAGGCACAGAAGCCAACCAAAGGAGCTCTCAATGGCTAAAGCTGGAACAATTTGAGCAATACAAAAAGATTACAACCCTAAGTATAACATAAATATCCATGAGTCCATTCTAATATAAACAAATAATTGAATAAATTAGCAAGTGGGGAGGATAGATAAATCTCTATGCACAAGAATTCCTAATACTTGTACACTTTACCTTCAAGAAAGCGGAGCAGAACTTCCCAGGTAAGGACCAACCTCCTTCCAAAGAGTAGGGTATGGAAAACAGGGTGGGTGGGAGAGCATCACTTGACATGGAGAAACATGACAGATATGGTCTCAGCCAGATGGTCACGGTCAGCATCAACAGTGATAAGTTATGTTGATGATATGTGATGAGAATAACACTTAACCTCTTCCTCCCCCAAACCAGAATACCAATCTAATCATAGAAAAGTATCAGGCAAATCCAACTGAGGGACATTCTACAAAATCCTTAATCAGTACTCCTCAAAACTGTCAAGGTTATCAAAAAAAAGAAAGTCTGAGAAACCGTCACAGCCAAGAGGACCCTAAGGAGACAGGATCATGGGATGTGATGTGGGATCTGGGGAATGAGTAGAGGGAAGATAAAAACTCAGGGAAACAGGAAATCTGAATAAAGTGCGGATTTTCCTTAATAATAATGTATCAGTATCAGTTCATTAATTGTAATAAATGTACCATATGAAGGTAAGATGTTACTAATGGGAGAAAACTGGGCATCAGGAGTGTTGGGTATATGGGGACTCTCTGTGCTATCTTCTCTAATTTTCTGTAAATCTAACTATCCTAAAAATTAAAGTCTAGAGCGCCTGCGTGGCTCAGTCAGTTAAGCATCTGACTTCGGCTCAGGTCACGATCTCATGGTTCATGGGTTCAAGCCCCATGTCAGGCTTCATGCTGGTGGTGTGGAGCCTACTTGGGATTCTTTCTCTCTCCTCTCTTTCTCTCTGCACCACCGCCCCCCCCCCCAACTTGTGCTTTCTCTCTCTTTCTTAAAATAAATAAACTATAAAAAATAAAAATTAAAGTGTATTATATACTCTTAAAAACTTTGTAAAATTACAATAATGACTTTTTTTTTTTTTAGGAGAAAAAGAGTGCAAGCGGGGAATAGGGGCAGAGGAAGAGAGAATCTTAAGCAGATTCCACGCTCAGCACAGAGCCAGACTTGGGGCTTGATCCCACAACCCTGGAATCATGTTCTGAGCCAAAATCAAGAGTCAGGTGCTCAACCAACTGAGCCACCCAGGCGCCACACAATCATGACTTTTAAACCCTGGTTTTGTTTGAGGGAAATGTAAGCTATGAGCTTTTGTGCACATGGGCACCATAAGGGCATTGTTAGTGTTTGAAAACTGGTGCCTGGGGCCCTTCACAAGTCATTCTGTGGCTTTGGAAGGCTGTAAAACAAAATGGGGCTCCCCGAACATGAGTGACCTCAAAACAACTCCTGGGAACCTCTCCTTAAACCCCTAACCTTCCTTAACAGACTTCTCTGCATCCAAGAAACTGTGAATTTCCTGACAAGGAAAGAAGGCTCACTCTTGCCTTCTGAGAGTGGATATTTACTAGTAAGACATGGGCCACCTCATATTTGGTACAATTACCTGGGAACATGTAAAGTTCCATCCCAAGTCTGTTATTTTAGAGATGGCCTTTGAACACTGAAGAATTCCACTGGCTTTGGATCATTTTATGTTTCACCTCCCAGGGGAAACTGTCAATAATTTACATTGCACAGCATTGGGTTATCTAATAACTCTGAATTTTCTGCTCTAAGAGAGGGGAATAGGAAAGTGGCTCTTTGTTTTTTAAGGCGGAAAAAAAAACATCACTGCTCTTCCTGGTTGAGGTGGTAGGGGTGCTAGAGGCTGGCCCTGGCCGGGCCCAGAGGAGCCTTCCTGAGGATTCTTAGGTAGAAAGGAGATTGGAGAGAGGGATGTTTGGGAGAGCTGGCCTGGGATGTAGAGGTGCTGGAATTCTCCCTCTCCTGAGGGAATCATTCCCTGTAAAGTGCCAGGTAGAGTGAAGAAGAGAGAATCCACTGACGGCCGAGGGACTGATCCTTCACCCCTTCCTAATGGCAGTTCCTGAAGGGATGGTGTTTGTTTGCCTTTAAAAAGGAACTGGAAATGCTTTCAGCATTTTGAGTGACTCATACCAGTCTGGTATATTTGTAAATATCATTCCTTGGACTGATTTAAACAGGAAGCCTGGGAAGTCTGTTTCCCCAACACATTGCACTAGTGGTTGGATTCTGCTTCTGGGGAAAAGCAAAAGATACACTGATTTCCAATTTCATTCGAGGTGGAACCCCCAAGCCATCCGTGTTGGCCATGAAGGAGGCGCCCTGCTTAACTGCGGTGAATTACAAAAGAGAATTCTGTCCTACAGGTGGAAAACCACTGCCTCTGTGCAGCCCCCTTCTTTAATTGTAACATCCCTCTGCTCCCATCCCATAATGCTTGGGCCATTTTTAAACCTCAGGGTGCTCCTAGATCCTTTCTCGCTGCCCAAGTGAAATGTGAGAAAATGTGTTCAAAGCCACAATTATAAACGCCCCAAAAGAAGGTGTGCGGCCTTATGTTGCTTTCTTACCTTTCCTGTAAGGCTTGCCCTATTGATCTGCTTTGTGTATACCAGACACGAGCTATTCCTGTTGTGCTTTTCTCCCTCTTCCTGGGTCTTTAACACGTTTCTAAGCTTAAGCAGGTGGTAGATAAGTCAGATCTGTCGTTTTGTGGAACTGTCCTGGCAGAGTGGAGGTGGTCAGGTTGTGGGCTGGGGTCTGGATGGGCCATGCATTCAAGTCCTCTGGGTGTGTGGGGACTGAATGGGCTGGGCAGCAAGGCCCCCCCCCCCAACTCCCCCCAGCGACAACAAGGAATGAAGGAGCCGGTTGCAAAGGCTTTGCTTTCTCTGTCACCTGTCTCTTCCCAAGCGCAAGCATGTTTTATGTTAAACAGTGAGTGGGGCAAAGTTGTGGTTTCTCCTAATTCCTTGTGTGATTTCCAGACATGACAGTCCTTCTCCTGGCAGGCTGAGTCTCTCCCCTGCCCCCCCCCCCCCGATTCTTGCATTGAATCTATTCCACTTTAAAAAGGGAATAAAAAATGAAAGAGAACACGAGGAAAAGAGAAACTTGTGGAAAATGTCTGCGTGCAGAGATGGTGCTTCTCTGTGGAAATGTTGTGTCGCCACATGGAGTTATTATGTTTTCAGTCACAGAGTTAGAGAGCAAGCAAGGACAGGGTTTTCCTCTTTCTCCTCTCCTCCCTACCTCTGTCTCTCTCTCTCTCCCTCTGTCTCTCTCTCCCTCCCTCCCTCCCTCTCTCTCTCTCTCTTTTCATTTGAAGAATTGGATGTTTGCCCATCCAGACAAAGCTGGCTCAGGGAGGAAGCAATGTGAGGAGACTGGAAATAGCAAGAATCCGGACACGCTTTGATTTCCAGCTCTGGACTGGGAGAGGAAGAAGCTCTTCTCCTGTCCGGGCCGGGGTCCGGGTGGAAGGGAGTGCCATTCGCCCCTGTGGCTCTGGGTGGCTCCCATAGCTGCACAGGGGCCCCAGAGCTGTCCTGCACCCGGCTGCGGGCGGCACAGGCCTGCACTGATAGGGATTACGTGGAACATATGCATGTAGGACGCTTATGGCTATTTCCAGACACAAGGCCACTTTCCAGCCTGAGAAGCAGCTTGGAGGCCACAGGGTAATGAGATAGAGTCCCAGCTGAACCTGAGAGCTCCACTCCCCTGCCCTTCCTCTGGGCCTTCTCTCTCCTCCCCCCCTCACCCCCCTTCCCCCCAGTTCTTTCCTTTTTTGTTTCTCTACTTCCAGTTTGGTTTACTCTTTTCCTTCTTTACTTGTCCTCACCTTCTTTTCCCAGTTCCCTTTTCTCTTTTGTTCTTCTATTTATCGCCTTTCTCTCCTCCCTTCTTTTCCTCCTTAGTGTCTTCTCCTTCTTTGCCCTACACTTCTTCAAGTTTGTCACCATTTTGTTCCTGACTCCTCTGTTGGCTGTGGATGGCAGTGCTCATGGAGAGAAAATGCCCTCTGTATCCATTGAGAGCCGGTGCCTGCCTTCCTATTGCTACAAAGAGGCAGTGGCGTTTTAATACAAAAAGAATGACTGCAACCATTGATTGAATACTGCTTTTAATTTTTGTAACAGCCCAGCTGAGCAGCATGAAAGTTTATGTTTTACAGATTGGGAGACCCAGGCTTAGACTTACCAGTCTTGCACAAGGTCATCCTACATGTCAGAATGTGGCACGGGGCCCAATTCTGTCGAATTCTGAAGCTCCCCTTGCTTTATACAGTGGTGAAGGTAGTGGTTAATGTGGCCATGGATGCTGGGTGAGGGATGTGTTCGTGGCTCCATTCAAATGTGTAAAGAAACCATCTCCAATGTTGCTGTTACCAGAGTCACCTGCTGGGTACCATCCCGCAGTTTCCAATTTGGATCTGGGGGGTGGAGCCTGAGAATGTGTATTTCTAACAAGTTTCCTGGTGATGCTGATGCTGACCACACTTGGAGACCCACTGGTCTGGAAGGCATTGGCTTTAGAGTTAGGTGGCTGGTCAGAGCTCAACCCCAAGTGGCGGGAAACATTTTCTAGAAGTGAGTGTGGGGTGGGTACAAAGGGAAGTACTTAAATAGTTTAACCCTGTCTCATTTCACACAGGGCTCAAAGCTGCCTTACAAAAATATTCACAATGGGCACTTGGGTGGCTCGGTTGGTTGAGCTGTCCAACTCTTGATTTAGGCTCAGGTCATGATCTCATGGATCGTGAATTCAAGCTCCACATTGGGCTCTGCATTGACAATGGGGACCCTGCTTGGAATTCTCTCTCTCTCCTTCTCTCTCTCTCTCTCTCTCTCTCTCTCTCTCTCTGCCCCTCTCCCACTCATGTACACATGCTCTCTCACTCTCAAAATAAGTAAATAAACATTAAAAAAAGAAATGGTAAGTAATTAAAAAAACAAAAAAACCACCAAAAACAACAAAAATATCCGCAATAGAAAAATGATAAAGAGTTGAAGAAGTTAAATAAAGGTAAAATGAAGGTAACAGTTTAGTACAAATGGTTGGAATCCAAAAACGATAACGTTCCCTCTCTGTTGGCACAGCTGCATGAACTTCTCTTATTTTCCTGGTTGACTGCATCCTGTTTTCATTGTGGGGAGATTCACTTGAATTTTTTGCTTTGAGTAAAATTCTCCTTTTCCCAAACTGCCTTGTAGACAAGGTCTTCTTACTCAGACAGTTTACAAGTTGTGAACTGATTGATCTGTATCTTTTTTTGTAACCTGACATTGGCAAAATGGTAATTGTGTACCATGGATTAGTTGAGCAACTATACTTCTGGAGATATCTATAATTTGCTTTCCACAGAAAAGAAAGCTAAGAAATAGAATTGGGAGACCCACAAGAAATCTGAGCTAGGATTCCTGTCTTCAAGGCACTTACAATCTAGCTTGAAGAAAAAGATGTACATCTAAAAACAGCAAGAAAATAATTATGCCCACTAGCAGAGGCCAATAATTCTAAATGTAGCAATTCACGGAAAGGAAAGGTCAGACTAGGTTGATGCTGACCCAAAAAAATGAAATTTAAGTTGATAAAATTAAAGAGATAAAGATAACGAGAGGGGTGGCACTGGGTGACTCAGTGGGTTAAACAACCAACTTCTGCTCAGGTCATGATCTCACGGTTTGTGAGTTCAAGCCTTGCATCTGGCTCTGTGCTGACAGCTGGGAGCCTGGAACCTGCTTCACAGTTTCTGTGTCTCCTTCTCTCTCTGCCCTTCCCCAGCTCATGTTCTCTCTCTCTCTCTTTGAAAAATAAATAAAACATCAAAAAAAAAATTAAAAAAAGATAACGAGGGGGGAACATTGAGAAAATGTCAAGAATTTTAGATATAAAAGTATAACTTCATATAAATGACACATAGAAGGCTGTGGTTTTGTAGAAAAGGGAACTGAGTTTGCCATCAGAAAACTCGGATTGAATTACAGATTTGCCACTTACTGCTGCGTGACCTTGTGGTGGTCCTTTGACCTCTTCAAGTCTTCATTTCAGTAAATATAAAAATGGGGACTTCTGGTATCTATCTGTACCAACTGAGCCTCAGCCAGGAAAACAGAAATCAGTATTTGAAGCCAAAGGGCACTTGTTTTAATGTTTGTTTATTTATTTATTTATTGAGAGAGAGAGAGAGAGAGAGAGAGAGAGAGCATGAGCAGGGAAGGGCAGAGTGAGAGGGAGAGAGAGAGCCCGATGCAGGGCTCGATCTCACGACCCTGAGATCATGACCTGAGCGGAAATCAAGAGTCAGATGCTTAACTAAATGAGCCACTCAGGTGCTCCTGAAGCCAAGTGCATTTAAACTGGGCATTAGGTGCTTAGAAACCACAGGACAGAGTGGGAGAATCGGAGCTAGGACTGCCACCGGCTTGCAGCTATGAATCAGGAAGCTTCTGCTTCCAGCCGGAGGCCAGGCAACAGGCTAGTGCTGGCCCAGTCATGCAGAGTCCTCTGGCCCCAGCAAAAGCGCACACTTACAAAGCCTGAGAGCTGGCTGCCACTACAGAAAGAATGCCTTCCATCTCCCTCTGCCTTCTGAATCTTGCACAAGGGCATCGTCTTGGCAGGAGCCCCACTGGAATGCAGCTGGCGAGGTGGTTGAGAAAGTGCAGGTCCCAGGCTTCTAGCCCTGGGAATGCAGGAAAGAGCTCAGAAGCAGGGTCGGGAGGAGAACGTGGGCCAACAAACCGTACTTGGCCCTCTGACTGAAAGGGTAATTGAGAGCTTAGATTACAACTCGTTAGCGTGTTGTAAAATCAAGTTAGAGGGTGGTGACCAACACTTAAAAAAAAAAAAAAAACTCAAATGGATAAAGTAAAAAATAACACTGTGTGCAGCACAGAGTCCTATTTGAGCGTGTTCACGAGTGTGTGTAGGTGTGTGTGGAGGGGGGGGGAACGTGCCTGATACACTGGGTCATGATGAAAAGCTGAGGTCTGAAAACCACAGAATAAAGAATCAATGACATAGAAAGATTTGTGCAGTTTGTAAATTGTGAAGAACGAAGCAAATATTATGAATTAATAACACATTTGCCTTTCTTGGCTATTCCATTTTTCTGTGTTCCATTTTCACTCAACCTTGGTTCGTCATCTCTGTCGTGTCCAGGTAACACCTGTGTCCCTGCAAGTATGTTCACGCTGCCCCCACTCGTGGAGGCCCACGAACTGACATCAATAGGATCAGAAAGTGGAAATTAGCATATTGAAAGAAAGAAAGAAAAACTGGCCTTCGTGTTTGATTTCCTGAAGGCCCAGCCTAACTTTCCTGGTTAAAGTCATATTTAGCAAAATGGCTGTTGGTGTTTAGCTGGGAAGAAAAATAAGTCAAATGAGATGGCAAATAGCTTTTAGAAGGTGCCCTGAACACCGTACTCATCATCACAGAGCCTATTTCCAGATTGAATGATGTCTCTATTCAGACAGCAGTTTCCTGGGGTACCCTCATTACCAACATCTGGAAACGGAAATAATACTCCAGAGTCAGGTTCATACCTCAGCGAAAGCAGGCTTTGAAATTTTATTAACTGAGAAACCATTGTCGGCTCTTTCCTCATAGACCACATTATTTCAGGGAGTCTCATATCTTTGGGAATGGGTTGAATTTCATTTTGCTCAAGGGTAAACGAAATTTTAAACTAGGTACAAACCTAATCATTTTTTTTTTTTCCTGGTTTAGAAATTCCTCCTTATCTCTCCTTCCCTGAACTCCCTCCTTTTTTAATTGCTTGTAAGAGGCAGCCCACGATAGGGTAACTGGTTTTTCCTGGAATAGCGAATACATAATAAAAAGAGCACCATTTACTCCTAACAATTTACTGGTTGTTCTCTGAGCCCCCTGGGAGGTGGGTGAATGTTGTTACTCTTCTCTTTATAGCAAAGGATGTATGACAAGGTGATAGGATCCAGGTCAATGCCAAGTAGGAATTCAAAACCTAGACGTGTTTGCTCTATAGAGAACAGTATTTTCTGCCTCCCCACCAGCTCAGGTGAACAGAGAGCTGCTATCAGCCCAGGGCTGTGCTTATCTAAATGTACCTGTGCGTTTCTCTGCTGTGTTTGTCCCCAGGCGGCAGGGAGGCCAGGAAATGAGAAGGGGCTCTCTTTGCCACCCAGGAGAGCTAGAGAATCAGGAAGGGGGATGTGGATTGGGGGACTGTGGGGGGTGGGATGGGAACTATTTGGGGGGAGGCCATGAGACACGTAAAAAAATAATTGGGAACATTGAGAAAAATGAGAGCAGGAAGCATGAAGAGTAATTAAAGAAGTCACAGCATTTCTCCTGAAAATTCGTGTGGGATTAGAACGTAAGCCAGAAAAGGGAGATTCCGATCAGAATAGATTTGATCAGAATATCCTGTGCCCTGGGTAGTTGTGAGGGTTGTCTGAGAATGGATTTAAGGCTTTGGGGGACTAGGGACAAAATGATGTTAAATTCAGAGTGCTGCAAAGAGCTGTCTTTTGAAATGAGAGTGATGGGATAAAGGAAGAAAGTTCCCATTGGCTGATAACATTTCAGAATCTATGTTAGATGTGTAGCCTTCCTCCCTCCTTCTCCTCCTTCCTTTCTTAAAAAATAACCTCTCCCAACAGTCTTACGGCTGGCTGTTCCTACTTTAAAGATGAAATTTTAAGGTTCCAAGAAATTAAGTAGCTTGCCCAAGTTTATACAACTAAATGAAAAAGGAAGATTCAAATTGAGCTTCCCCTAACTCCCAAACCCACGTTCTTTCCAAAACACTACTCCACTCCCCCTCTTCCAGAAAATGGAATGGAAAATGTCTGTGGAAACCTGATCACCGTTCCAAGCTATATTACACAGCGAGACTGTGCTTATGTTATCTTCGTGTGTGCGGTCTGTGCCCAAAATTTCCATGAAACATTCTCTCTACATGGCTGGCTGTCTGTTCCAAGGAGAAGCTTTCATGGCGGTTGCAGCTCTACAGAAGTGAGGAGGAAAGGGTGTGATCCGAAGAGCACTATCCTTGGAATAGAGATTCTTTGGCCAGTAGGAGTTATCACTGCAAATGCCAGTCAGTCCTGTGGTTCAGGGGTGGTATCTTAGTTTCATTTGAGTTTCCTATAGTTCTGTGCTGTAGGATTTAGGCTGGGGCTCCCCAGGACCAGACTATGGGATTTGCAGAGCCCTGTGCAAAATGAAAATGTGGGGCTCCTTGTGAAAAATGTATTAAGGATTTCAAGATGGTGATGGCAGAGTATTCCCTCCCGTACGTGCAGAGCCTTCTGAGTGCGTGGTTGCATAGAATTTTCGCCCATGAAGCTGACCCTGGAACTAAACCATGTAATGTGGTCCAACAAGATATTCACCGAAGGCCTGCATCCTTTGTGTGTTATGCCAAGGTTACTAACACAAACACATCTGGTGGGTTGGAAGGGAGATACTGTGAAAAAGCAAGTTGACAACGGCAGCTATCATAAACTCCTTATTTGTTACTTCATTCATGAACTCATTAATTCGAAAGGCATTTATCGACCTGCTACCATATTCCCAGCAGCGTGTTAGGTGTTGGGGATGTGAACGTTTCATGTGAAGCATGATCCATATGTTCTTTGCCTCTCCCAAACGGTAGCCATGGCCCTGGAGACAGAGAGCTGCTTAGACACCGGACTTGGAAATAAATGTCCACTGAGCCTCGTGACCAGTGTTTGTTTGTTTGTTTGTTTGTTTCTTTCTTTCTTTCTTTCTTTCTTTTTTTGGAAGAGGGAGAGAGTGAAAGGGGGCATGAGCAGAAGGGGCAGCGAGAGGGAGAGACAGAATGCCAAGCACATTCTGTGCTGTCACAGTGCAGAGCCTGATGCCGGGCCTGATCTCATGAATCATGAGATCATGACCTGAGCTGTCCAGACACTTAACTGACTGAGCCACCCAGGTGCCCCTTGACCCGTGTTTGTTCATTGAGAAGGCTCTTCAAGTCTGCCCAGGGATCCACACATTGATGATTTACGGGCTGTTTCGTGGCAAGCAACAGAAGCAGATTCTGCTACCTTGATGGAGTAACAGTATTTATTGGAAAAGTCTGGAGGGGCTCACAGAATTAAAGCCGATGCAGTATAGCCAGGCTTTGTGAAGGCAGAAATCCAGGCAGGCTTAGGCAGTCTGTGTGTAAGAAAGTAATAGTCCCATCACAATGCAGCTTGTAGAAATGAACCGACTTCAGCTTTAAAAACAACAATAACAACAAAAAACCAGGGGCATCTGGATGGCTCAATCCGTTAAGCATCTGACTCTTGATTTTGGCTCAGGTCATGATTTCACAGTTTGTGAGTTGGAGCCCCGTGTGGGGCTCTGCACGATCAGTGCAGAGCCTGCTTGGGATTCTCTCTCTCTCCCTTTCTCTCTGCCCTTACACTGCTTGCTCTCTCTCCCTCTCAAATTAAATAAACATGAAACACAAAAAACATTAAAAACAAAACAAAAATAAGTTATTTATTTATTTTGGTAAACTAGGATTGTTGCAGACATTAGAGTTAAGCCTCCTCTCAGTTTGTGGCACCAGCCCTCACAGGCAAGGCCCCGGCTCGTTTCATTTTCTGTCTTTTCCCTGTTTGATCCCTGAGTCTCACTGTCTTCCCCCCCACACAGCTACTTTAAGTGTGCTCAATGTATGTCCTGGATTTGTATGTCTGTACATGTGTCTAAAATAAATAGTGTCTTCGGTTTATGTGCACATCCGTGCGTAAAACTTACATTGTTGGTTTTGTACGGTAGATGCTGTTGTGATGCTTACTCTTAGGCTCAACAGACGGCCTCTCTCTGTTGGTGTATATAGTGGTTCTAAGCTGCACATCGTGCTTCCTAGAATTATCCACCATGTTCTAAAGTCCATTTTCTTGGAGATGGTCACCTTTCTTTTGTCTCTGGTTCCCCACAACACAAACTTCTGGTGATGAACAGTCTCCCGTATGTCCCCTGTTGACCAGCGTGAGAGTTTCCTAGAACAGAAGTCTTGCCTGGTTGTAAGAATCACTCTGTATGGAGATGGGGGATGGAGGTGTTACTTATTCAGATGCAGATTCTTGAGCCCTTCCTCTGGAGATTCATCTCTGGAAGCCTGAAGGGGCCCTGGAATCACCAGGTTTAATAAGTGCCCCAGGTGATTCTTTCTTTCTTTTTTTTTTTTTTTTAAATTCAAGTTAGTTAACATACAGTGCGGTCTAGGCTTCAGGAGTAGAATTTAGTGATTCATCACTTACATATAACACCTAGTGCTCATCCCAACAAGTGTCCTCCTTAATGCCCATCACCCATTTAGCCCATCCCCCACCTAACTCCTCTGTAGCAACCCTCAGTTCTCTTTATTTAAGAGTCTCTTATGGTTTGTCTCCCTCTCTGTTTTTATATTACTTTTCTTCCTCTTCCCCTATGTTCATCTGTTGAGTTTCTTAAATTCCACATATGAGTAGAATATATGACATCTGTCTTTCTCTGACTTATATTGCTTAGCGTAATATTCTCTAGTTCCATCCACGTTGTTGCAAATGGTAAGATTTTATTCTTTTTCATCACTGAGTAGCATTCCATTGTATATATATATTCCATTGTGTATGTATATATATATATCCATTGTACGTATATTCCATTGTGTGTATATATACATATATGTATGTATGTATATATACATATACATATATGTATGTATACATACATACATACATACATATATGTGTATTCCATTGTGTGTGTGTGTATATATATATATATATATACACACACACACACATCTTCTTTATCCATTCTTGTTTGGGGGAACCTGATCTACACAACACGCCCTGCATGGGGTCTCTGGGCCAAGGGCACACAGTTCTTAATTTCACTCTTCTCCTGAAAGACTGGTCATTTGGCTTTCACCGTCTATTGATTCTTGGTTCCGTCTCTGATTGGTTCTCATTTATGACTACTTGCTCTTTACTTGACTGCATTCTCCTTTATCTATTTGATTGAAGGCATGATGCTTATTTCTATGTTCTGTTTCCCCTGGTCATTACTGTGAATTCATCTAGCATTGACTCTTCCATTTTCTTTGATCTCAGGCAGCCTCCCCAACTGTTACTCCCTTTGAGCTCCTGCCTTGCAAAATATTGGGTGCCTTGGCTGGTGATGTGAACCTCCAGGGAAGGTCTTTAGTTCAGGTCCTGGATTGTTTCACTCCTGCATCTTAGAGAAAGCGAGAGAAAATGTGTCTTGTATGTGCGTGTGTGTGTGTGTGTGTGTGTGTGTGTGTGTGTGTGACTTGAAGAAGTGAGTGGTGCGGGAACCAGGGAGAAAGTCTCAGAGAGAGAAAGAGAGAGCCTGAGTTAATTTAGGTCCATCCTTCTTATACTCCTGCCTTGGAGGTTTGTTTTGGCTGTAACCACCTAATGCTTGAGATAAGTTGGGGCAGGGATGGCATTTTTGATGCAATTATGGAACCCTCGTAGGGCTCCAGCAGTGTCTTGATGTGTCTGTTGCCTGTGGCCAGGCCTGAGTGAGCTGATTTTGTGTCCCCAGGAGCGGTGGCAGTGTGGGCAATGATACACCTGTGACAGGTGAGGGATGGGAGGCAGCATAAATGAAACACTTTGTATTTATGCATCCTTGTGCCCAGTCCTCTCTCTCCATGCCGTGTACCTGGCTCCCTCTCCTTCTTTCACAGGTAATCAGGTGTTTCCCACCAATTTCATATCAGTTTTTCAGATCTTTCAAGCTTCCTGGGGTATCTCGGGGGCCGAGCTCCTGGAAGGCCCCTCTTGTGTCCAGTTTCAAGCTGTTTTCCAGGCTTAAGCTGCTCCATTCAGTATTCATGGGGAGAGGGTCTTACGGGCCTGGCCTAGGCCACCCCTCAGCCAGCGAAGGACATCTTGACTTCGCTGACAGGTAGAACAAGACTAGTGAAATTGCTAGGGGAAGGGAAAGTAGGCAATGCAAAATGTTCCCTCGATCTAGACGTTTGCCTTTTAAGGGAGAAGTCAGAGGTTTGGGCAGCTAATCCGGAGAGCCTTGAACCAATGGTTTTGTTCACACGGCTGCCCACTGTGCTTGGATTACAGTCTCTCCCAGGGCGAATCTTGTTTTGAGACCATAGGAGCACTTTGTATAGTTGATGCTTAACATCAATACAATGCCAATAGCCGACCAACCCCTCACAAACCTTGTTTGGTGGGTGATCTTTGCTCTGATCTGGTGCCAGTTTAGCAGAGGCTGATATTCAAAGACACTGGCACACAAGTCCAAACACCAGCTTCCCATGGTGGCAGTAAAGCTAAGTGAGCTCAGCTTAGAATTCCCGTTAACACTGACGTTTCACAATGATTGGGGGAAGCCCTTGCTTTTAAAGTTTTTGATTTGGAAATATCAAGTGTTCTAAGCATGATAGCTACCAAAGATGAAGCCAGAAAAAACTCTCAGGGGGTGCCTGGATGGCTTAGTCGATTAAGTGCCTGACTTTGGCTCAGGTCATGATCTCATGGCTTGTGATTTTGAGCCCCACGTTGGGCTTCACTCTGACAGTGTAGAGCCTGTTTGGGATTCTCTTTCTCTCCTTCCCTCTCTACCCCTCTCCCACTTGCTCTCTCCCTCAAAAAACAAAACAAAACAAAAAAAAAACAGAAGCCCCCCAAACTCTCAGGATGTATGGCAATTGTTGGCATATAGAAAACAGTGGTTAAGGTCACAGGCTTTGGGGTCAGGAATTCTGGGTGTTCCAGTCAAGGCTCCACCAATGCATTATCTGTGCTACCCTGGGAAAGTTACTTAGTCTCTCTGTGCTCAGTAAATTTATTTTAGATCACATATTTAGAGTCTTAGTCATTACACACATGTAGAATATTTAATATTAGGATATACTATATTATTCATATTTGATGTATTAGTTAGGCAACTAAAAATCAAAAGAAATGCAAAGTTTTTGTGTTTTGTTTTGTTTCGCTGCTGCCATTATCTTCAAAATATCATTACTATTGATTTTCTTACTACTTAAGAAAAGTTATACAGAACTGATGTAACTATTCCAGGAAAGTAGTTGTGAGCCTTGAGCTTTCCGGGACTATGTAATTTCTACCTTTTCTCCCCTTAAAAATGGCAGCTAAACTAAGCCAGTCCTGTCCCAGTGGAAACTTCACACAGACTGCAGAAATATAAAATGGACAAAAGCAATGCAGTGGAAATGTCCAGGCAGGTTAAATTGGCATTGATTGGAAGAAACGTATCTGTTTTTGTGGAGTTATTAATATACTTTCATGAATAACCAGGACTTTATGTCTTAAGTTTTTATTTAAGTAACCTCTACACCCAACATAGGGCTTGAACTCATGACCCCAATATCAAGAGTCGCATGCTCTTCTGACTGAGCCAGCCAAGCAACCAGGATAACCAGAATTTTGGAACACAATTTGAAAATCTTTACAGCATAAGGCATTCAATGAAAGAAAAACCTGTAGTAATTGTAAGATATACACATAGCCATGTGTGCATTTATACACACACATGAACCCGACAGAGCATGAGGGTGCAGTGCTAATGTTTTATCCTATTGAATTATTGTAGTTTGAGAGAATTAGCCTAGAGAAGACTTTCTTCTCCCTCTGTTTAATAAAGACCAGCAATTGTTTGAAGGCCTTTTATATCCTGTTCCTGTTTTGAAAGCACCCTCGTGTTCCCATGTGATATAGCCCTGGGATATCCTTCATTTTCATCATTCTGGATTACAAAGACAAATGTGTCAGGCCAAAGCCAAGGGATAGTTGTTGAGGAAGGTGGAGTTGGGCCCTCATGACGTCTCAGTCTTGCTCAATAACAGCCTTAGCAGAAGCTGTGAGGGCCCAGTCTTTGGACCTCAACCATCTCGTTATGCTCTAGGGACTCCTAGCTGCCAGTGTCTATGTTCCCTGCCTGAGTCTTTTTCTGGCACTGGAGAAGGTCACTCTGCCCTCATGCTCCATGCAAGGTGGAAGTGCCATAGAATTAATCCCACTTAGGGATGGTCCTCAACCAAGGACTCACGAGAGTTGATGTGAACCCAAGCTCTTGACGCTGAGGTGGAATGATTTTGGGGTGTGTAGTTTGAACTGTTTCTAGCGTTCCCTTCCAGACTTGTCCATGGTGGTAGCTGCCTCATGAGGCATATTCATGGTGCACTTCCTCTCCTTGTGTCACTTCCCTGTCCTCTGATCGGTGTGGCTTTTACTTCCTGAGTAACCCACTTGCTCCGTAATCCTTGTCTTAGGGGCAGCTCCTGGGTGAGTGGGGAGACCCAAACAAGATGCCATTAAAATTTTTTTTTTAATTTATTTATTTTTGAGAGACAGAGAGAGACAGAGAACAAGTTGGGGAGGGGCAGAGAAAGGAGACAGAGAATCTGAAGTAGGCTACAGGCTCTGAGCCGTCAGCACAGAGCCTGATGCGGGGCTCGAACCCACAAACTGCGAGATCATGACCTGAGTGGAAGTTGGATGCTCAACCGACTGAGCCCCCCAGGCACCCCACAAGAAGCCATTTTTAGCTTCATCTCCCTCTCTATACCTTCTTCAACTTGCCACTCTTTCAAACTCTAAGTTGGGGCTCTGGGTAGCCCTGTGTGTACAATACGAGCCTGTTCTCCAGGCTTTGGTTGATTGGACCAGGGAGGGAGAAGAGCTGAGCCAATTGGAGTCCTGTCCCTAGGAGTCTGGAGATTGGTAGGGATGGGTGGGAGTTGAGTAGTGGTGGCTGAAAGAGACAGAGAGAGACTGAGTGAGTAAATCTTCCCCAGGGGGGATCTGAAGCATGCACACTTGAGAGCTGTGAACACATTCTGCATGCATCTATTGTGGGGATCTGAGACTGCTCAACTGGTCCACAGAGAGCAAAATGGAGCAGGTGTGCACTGGAAAGCATAGGTGAGGATCACAAAAAATAGTGCTGTGGTTTTGGCAACCTTCCCATTTCTGGTTTCAATCTTTTCAGAGGCATGGCTCCATTTCTGCTCTGACAGGAAACTTTTTTTTTTTAAAGAAAAATCCTTGCTTTTTGTTTAAGCCAGGAGGAGTGGCTTCTTTTGCTCAAAGCCTGAACATCAACAAATGCACATTTTATATCATAAGCTATTCCTATTAAAAATAGTGTTTTTAAGGCGGTTGCCCTCTCAGTTCTGGAATTAAGATGTTTTATTTTATATTTGTTCATCCCCTTCCCTAGGAGACAATGTAGCAAAAGTAAGAAGTAATTTCCTTTCCCCCTATAGGGAAAAACAAGGGGCCTCCTTTTGTGGAGTTCTTGTGGTCTCTGCCCTCCTGGTACTGAAGACAATCCCCTCTCGCATCCTGAGATCTTGTGAGGGCAAGAAGCTAGATTTCCTGAAGAGGTGTAGGTTGTGTGTATGGGGGCTGTGTGGGCACTGAAGGTTAGGAGGCTAGATACAAGCTGGGGAAGAGAACTGGGCAATTCGTGGGTTTGCCGGACCACCCTTGCAGTTCTTGGTGGCACATCTGAGGACCTGGGGTGTATGTGAGGTTGGCCACCAGGCCCTGTGGCCTTGGCAACACTGATAAAGCAGAGGGGACATCTTTTCAGGCTGCCAGGATGGCAGAGCATGCTGGATGGGAGAACCAGCTCCTAGCGGTGGCACTGGGCAACAAAGAAGAAATAGTGACCACTCAAGACTGAAGAAAAAGTTCTTGTCCATCTCTTTGAAGCAAGTGAGCCCTGGGATTACGATGTGCTACAGGTGGGGCACGAATATTGCCTAATATTGGCCATTCTAACCAACCTTGGCCAGTGGGCTGTCTTAGTCAGTTTGGACTTCTATAACAACAATTACCATAGACTGGTGGCTCAAACAAGGAGCATTTATTTTTCACAGTTCCAAAGGCTGGAAGTCCAAGCTTAAGACCTCAGCAGATCCAGTGTCTAATGACCACCCTTTTCCTGGCTTGTAGATAGCTAGCTTTTTGGTTTATTCCCCATATGGGGGTGGCTGGTGCAACGCAGAGACTGGGGGATGGGGAGGAGGGAGGGAGAGGGAGAAAGAGCACACTTAAGAGATCTCTCCAGTTACTTACAAGGACACGAATTCCATCATGAGGGCTCCACCCTCATGACCTAATTATCTCCCAAAGACCCCACCTCCAAATACTATCACATTGGGGATTAGGGTTTCAACATATGAGTTTTCTTTTCTTTTTTTTTTTTAAATTTTTTTTAACGTTTATTTTTTTTTGAGACAGAGAGAGACAGAGCATGAATGGGGGAGGGGCAGAGAGAGAGGGAGACACAGAATCGGAAGCAGGCTCCAAGCTCTGAGCCATCAGCCCAGAGCCCGACGCGGGACTCGAACTCATGGATCGCGAGATCGTGACCTGAGCTGAAGTCGGACGTCTAACCGACTGAGCCACCCAGGCGCCCCACATATGAGTTTTCAAGATGGGGCACATTCAGTCCGTAACACGGTGGAGGGGGCTGGATTTGGATTTAATTTAATTTGAGTAAGACATTTTTTATAATACTCCCGATGTAGTGGAGGATTTCATATCTGTTTCATTTATACATTTGGATAATTTTTATAATAAAGGATAACCATTCTTTATAAACGTATTTTGCCCCACAATAAAATTTCAAAGGCGATTGTTTCTTGCTGATGCCTAAAGGGATGTCTTACTCTACTGTAAAGGTTAGATAGGCATCTAAGGAAAACAGAATTATTGAGGGGATGGTATATTGTTGTTGGATCTCTCAGAGAGCCAGGTTAAACAAGAGGAACTGACTCTAGAAAAGGAGAGTTAGGGGAATGTATCAGGAAGTCACTGAACAGACAGAAAGACCAGAGAACAAGATTAAGAAAATGGGTGGAAACCAAGGGAATATGGGAAGCCAAGAACATGCCTCAGGTTAGAAGGTCACTGCTGTCAGACACTGGCCATGGCCACCCCCTGCCACCACAGGGCACTGATGGCGTTGCCATGGGTAGAATCTATCCAGTGCTGTCTTGTGCTTTTGCATCACTTGCTATAGGCTCAGTGTCCCGGGGGAGCCTCAGGTTGGCCAGGCACATGCTGTTTGCCCATGCTTGGCCTCCAGGACCCAGGGAGAGTGAAGATCTGACTTTCTGGTTACAGTAGTGGAAGGTTTGAATCCTACGGAGTTAATGACAACTTCCCCAAATATGGCAGTGAAAATTTCCCCCAATAAAGTCACTGTGACATGGTGCATGTAGCAATGAAAAGCATCCAATGCTTGGGTCCTTGTGGGTGGTGTGGCTGCCCCCATGTCCCTCTCCTCTTCTTGTGTGGCACAGTCTATCTCCCTTAACTTGTCCACTCTGGTGGCTGCAGTCCCACTTCTGTGCCCCCGAAATGTCTAGCTTCATTGCTGTTTTTCTTCTGAGTTTACCTGTTATATTCAGCTGACCACTCCAGGTAGTCTCTCGGATGTCCCTCAAGCTCAACTGAACACATTACCTCTTAGGAAGGCTATCTCTGGAATGGTTAAGGTTGTAGGCTCTGGAGCTGGACACGCTGGGTTAAAATCCTGGTTGAGTCACAGCTTAGTTGTGAAACCTTGGAAAAAATTACAGGCCTCTCTGTGGCTTGGTCTTACCAACTGTAAAATGGGGATAGCACCTGTCTCATAGAGTTTTTAAAATGATTAAATGACTCAATATGCGGAAAACACTTAGAATATTGCTGTGTACATAATAAGCCCTCAATTAGTTATTATTGTCCAGTATACTGGACCTCCCCTTATTTCCTTTTTCCAATTAATACTCCTTGATGGGGGGCACCTGGGTGGCTCAGTTGGTTAAGTGTCTGACTTTGGCTCAGGTCATGATCTCACAGTCTGTGGGTTCAAGCCCCATGTTGGGCTCTGTGCTGGCAGCTCAGAGCCTGGAGCCTACTTCAGATTCTGTGTCTCCTTCTCTCTCTGCATCTCCCCAGCTTGTGCTCTCTCTCAATAATAAATAAATAAGCTTAAAAAATTATTTAAAAAATACTGCTTGATGATACAGGCAAGAAAGTTCTAGATCACACATGGCTGCTTTTCCCTTTCTCTTCAATGCCCGTATTATATCAGTTCCAACGTCTTTTGATTCACTTTTTCAAATGCCTGTTAAGTTCTTCTCCTTATCTGCAATCCCACTGCAACTCTCTTCCCTTGCTTGAATGATTGATATAGACTTCTAACTAGTATCTGAGCTTCCAGTTACTTTCAGGTTAAACAAAGACATGTCATTGTCTCATATGATAATAAAAACAGCTAACATTTTCGAGTTTTTACGATTAACTGGGAAATGTTTAGAGCTTTACATGGATTAGTTAGTTCTTTAAATTACCACACCCAGCACCTGAAGAGGTACTTGTATTATTTCCCTTTTGTAGATAGGAAAATTCAGCACAGAGTACTTAGGGGACTTGTCCAGGGCCACACAGCCATAATGGCCCAGGCAGGACCTGAACACAGGCTCTCTGTCCAGCCACTTCACCGTATATTCTCCCCTATGCAGTTGCACCCCGAAGGAGACATGCAATCCCCAGAGTGTGTCACTGGTGAAAAATTTAGAACTTCTATTTACTTTTATTTTAAACTAAAATTATGAAATCCATTAAGGTTGATTAATGTAAAATATATGGATTAACATTGGCAGCCTCACTTGGCCTGTCAGATGGTCCTCACTGCACGCAGTACCTGAGGCACCTATAAGGGAAGAAGGAATTTGACAACTTGAGAGGTTGACAGTGACATTTTCACACAGGTTTGCTGCCATTGACTCATTACATGTAGTTCACGTGCTATGAGGGGGTCATCAGGGCAGGCACATGCTTACAAAGTTGACTTCTAAAAAGTACTATATTACAGTACTTTTAATGAAATGAGAAGTGGATATGAAATACTGATCCCGAATGGAGGTTTACTCAAGGCAAAGTGTTGTCAAACCTATAGATGAATGTATTAAAAATGTCTGACCTTTTCTATCTGGTAAATGACTATTAGTTATAAGCTGTTAGAAAATAATCTTGATAAATTAAGAATATCCTAATATGCACCTTCAAAGTAAAATGGACAATCTAACAATGAGGGAAAGAATAATTGATTTTCAAAAGGAAGTCACGTTGTGGAGAGAGCATGTTAAAAACAGATCTTTGGGAATATTTACAGTGCTGCAATTTTCTCTTTTCTTTTTCTCTCCCTCCTTCCCTCCGATCAGCTGAAAATGATAGGTGTTAAATATAGAACCTGCATTCTTTGAAAATATAGAAAAATAATTTTCTATTCTGCCCCTATTTTTCAAATGAAAAATTTCAACAGGCTTTGAACCCATTTGGTAAAAGTATAAAGTACAACTTCTGATTAATTTCTGGTAACAGGCAATCAACATTAGGGAAGACTGATCCTTACCAGCCAAATTTCAATAAAAGCTTTGCCTCAGTGATAGCATTTAAAAATGAGTACCAAGAGTATCAGAATCCTCATTTGGACCTACATACCCTGTAAGACAAATACTTTGTGTATGACATTGAAATCATAAAATCATTAAAATCAAGTATCAAAATAAGACCTTCAAATCACTGTCATGAAATGCTAAACTGAAGTTGAAAGTAATTGGGATTATTCAATCAATCATAAGACATGTTACTTATAAAACATTTTTACCGTAGATAAAATATTTTAAATTATTAAAATATTTCAAAATCTTTTGCTTTTAAATGTCATAATGTTTCCAACAAATTAATATGAAGCCAAGTATATAAAACTAATCAATACAATAATATCAATATATTAGCGCTGTATAAAATGTTTTGACAAAGAGTGTGGAGATTACTGCTCAATATTAATATAACTATGTTTATGATTGCTGTCTACCATTTAGAATACTTTATTTTCAAAGTGCTTATTCCTACCACTTTTCTGGAGTAAAAATTATTGCTATAATTAAATGTTTAGGGGCACCTGGATGGCTCAGTTGATTGGGCATCCGACTTTAGCTCAGTTCATGATCTCATGGCTCATGAGATCGAGCCCTGCGTCAGGCTCTGTGCTGGCAGCTCGGAGCCTGGAGCCTGCTTCAGTGTCTGTGTCTGTCTCTGCCCTTCCCCCACAATGCTTTCTCTCTCTCTCTCTCTCAAATATAAATAAACATTAAAAAAAATAATTAAATGTTAAGTTCATGTTTTTTACTTCTTTTGCTCACATATGTGTGTGTGTGTGTGTGTGTGTGTGTGTGTGTGTGTGTATGCAAATATGTACCTTGTTTCTAACTGGCCACATTTTTTTTCCCTTCAACTTTTCAATCCTTGTTTATTCTTTAGATTGATCTGACCTAATTTCCTTGCTTTGCCCCTCTGACTCACCTCCACGTCCCCCCTTTCTTGTCTGGTCTCACTGGGTTTCTGGTTTCAGGCTTTCTCCTTTTCTTCTCTCGTCTCCCTCCATTATTCCATCCTTTCTGGAACCCAATCAGTACTCTAGGAAGTATGGCAGTGATAGACAATCACAGACAAGTAAGTAGGGAGTTCACCAGCTTCCACTTCCATTGCGGAGGACAAATGAACTGGCCATAAGCATTCCCCAGGATAACTTAAGGGCAGGACTGTGGAAGGTTGGGTGGCTGAGCAGAGGTAAGAGGTGGGTGCCCCACATGTGGTGCGTCTGGATCTTGCTACCCTGAGTTCAGTGCTCTCTCTCATCTTCTACTGAGAGCTGGAGGGTAACAGCAGGTGACATCAGAGAAAAACTAAAAATCATTAGTTGTGTGTGGGAGGACCTATAGCTGATTTGGGAAAGGCAGAAAATGGTGGGCATGTGGACCTTCCAATAAGGGGCCAGAGCTTTGCATGTCTCAGAGGAGTTGTGCCCCCAGTGGATTAAGATGGAACTATGAAGGCACCTAGATACAACACTATTTGTTATAGGGCAGAAATCAGTGTAAATCCTGCCGGCCCTGGCTCTTTTCCAAAGGATTTTATTTCCTGAATCACCAAAACCATTTCCCTTTGCAGGCTGCCCCATGGCCCCCATGCTCAGCACGGAATTGCAAACAGTGAGGCTCCAAGGCCACTGACTGCCCTCTGGCCACACCTGCTGGCGTGGACTTTGTCCCAGTTAGGGGCTTCCTGTACCTTTGCTGCACATCAACGCTAACTGCCCTGGGCCATCCTTCCTTCCTCAGCAGCAGCCTCGAGGTGCTGCTGCCTCAGCGAATGTCCAGCCCCCGGCTGAGGGGGCCTGCAGTCACGTCCCAGGATAGCTGGCTGTGTGTGCGTGGTGCGAGGGCCTGCGGCCACCCGGAGCGGGGGCTGGATCCATGGGGACACTGGGAGAAGACAGGGTGCACCGGAGCCACATTAGGTGGTGTGACCTCTGGGGATGTCCGTCCTGCATCCTCAGGACCGCTCACCATCTGATTCCTTGGCCGGCTGCACCCCCCCCCCCCCCCCCCCCCCCCCAGTCAGTAATCTGAGTCCCCGCGGGGCTGGTAGCTGCAGCCACTAAGCCAGGGCTGCTCTGTTTTTTCTCAACGGTGAACACGTCCCAGCTCTTCTTCAATGTCAAAGTGTTTTCCCATGAACGCCAGGGGTAGCATTTCCCAGCCTTATCAGCCCTAGCAACCAGAAGCCCGGTTTCCAGGAAAGCAGCCACTCGATCCAACCTGGTGAAACCCACTCCCCAGCTCAGCAACTGACATGGCATTTATGCCCCAGCACTCAACAGCCCAGTGTTTTTTTAGCTGTGGCCACATGACATCATTTCCAATTGGCCAGCCTTTCTCCTCCTCCTCCCCCGTACAGCCTCACCCCACCCCACCCCCTTCTCCCTGCGGCTCAGGGTGGTATTTTGTGGAGTAGTGGGAAAGCTTTGGGCTTTTTTGGGGGGCTCATTCCCTTTGTTTCTCAAAATATCCCTGGCCCTGACTGCTCTAATCTCTTCCCTAAGTAGAGACAGCGAGGCTCCTGCTCCAGGAACACAGCCTGCTCCCTGAGACAGCACTCTGGCTCAGCCCTGGGGGGCCCGGCCTGGGTGGCCCTCAGGAAGACCTTCTCCTTGTGGGGGTGCCTCCCTCCCTGGTGTGAAATGGAACACTGTTTCTCAGAACCCCGCATCCTGTGAAGCCCTTGGGAAAAAATAACCTCGATGCCCACAGGCGATTGTTCAGTACTTCCCACGCCTGACACTTGTCTTTGAGTAAGTCTGGTGGCGCTCTGGCCGGCCCCACAACAGCGGGACTGTGTCTTGTGATATGAAGAGGTTCTTTTCCTAACCATATATGTCTCCCCAAGAGCACCAATAAATAATGTGGTTGCTCGGCCTGGGTTGTCTTTCCCTAGCTGGCCCAGGAGCCCTCTGGCCCCTGCTCGCGGCTTCTCCTGTTTCAATTTCCATGTGCTCTCCGATTTGTAACTCAAGGAGCTCCCAGGCTTAGGAACAGATGACGAGCTGGCCACTCCTGGCTGTGGCACCTGGGGAAGGGGCGATGGGCAATGACTTGCAGGCATGCTCCCGGCTCCCTGGCCCCGGCTGCCGTGACACACTGCAAGGTGAGCAACGATGTGTGCTGGGGGGTGGGGTTCTCGGGTGCCAAACACAGAGGATGTGGCAAGGTCAAGCAAGTGAGTAATGAGATGGGGAGACGTGGAAGAGTATTTCTCACAATGGAATCTTCCAGACAGTCCTCCCAATACACCCTCATATTCCACCTGCGTCTCCTGCCAGAAGGGGGGCCGCTGAGTGAATACTAGAGCTTGAAGACCTTTCAAACCCATCACATACCAGCTCTTTATTTCACAGATGGAGACACTAAAGCCCAGAGGAGAAAGAACTTGTCCCAAGTCAGGGTAGAGCTGGGGTTTGACCCAGCTTCCTCCCAGAGTTGTTATTCCGCACATGTAAGAGCTCAGGGGCTACCCCTCTGCCCACCCCAGCCCCCCCCCCCCCCGTGTGTGTCCGTACCACGCCCAGGAAGGGGAGTGCACACTGAGACGGGGTGAGGGCGAGCTACAAGATTAAAGGCCGTGGAAATCATGGATTTCGTCCTTCAAGCCTGGTCCCTGTACCCCCAGCTCTAATGACCCATTCCAAAGTGATGGATTTTTCCTTCTGGTTCAAATTGAATCCCCACCCTCTTAGACCTGGGGGAGAGCACAGGCAGAGCTCCAGGTTCGGGCAACTGGGAAGAACACTGTGGGCTCTTCATTGCCTCCAGCTGTTCTTTTATCATTGAGTGCCTGGAGTGGAGGGAGCCAAAAGGGCCATGAGGGCGAAACATGCCATTTGGGAAGTGGCTGGCAATGCTGTTGTTGGTGGCCAAGCGGTTACAGTGACAGCCAGTACATCCCTAGGCTCTGATTTATCCTATCCCTGAGCACTGGAGTGCAAATTTCTGAGAAGGCCCCTACAGGTGACAAAAGCTGAGAGCAGCTTTGGGCTTTGAGGGGCATCTTCCCTCAGAGCTCTGGAATGCAGCGTATTTGTTTATCTCCAGCACAGTTCGTGCCTGCCCACCCTATCCACCTCTGCTTTCTCCTGAGCTCAGCATGCCATTGGCATTTAATAAATGTTAAAAAATAGCAACATGGGAGCCACTGACCTTCACATAAAGGCCTCTGAGACCATTGCCAGAACAGTTCCTCCTTCACGAGGCCAGACAACGATAGCCTGGAAGGGGAAAAGAGAAACATGCCCCCAGCACTGGGGCCACGGACGCCGGGGTCCGGGAGTGGTGTGGAGTTTGCACCCAGGGCTTAGAGGCCACAATATGTGGAACGGGGCCAAATGCTCTCACAGAGATGCCTGGGCTCTCTGCCCTTTGCAAAGCAAGGACGGTGGCTTTGCTCCACCTCACCCTACCCCTCCAGACATTTCTATGCTCTGCAGGCCAATGGGAGTCACGCATGCGTGGTGATCCAACATTTCAGATCCAAGCACTGGATCAAAGCTGGGGCACTTCTGTCCCCCTCTCTACTGTGCCTGTCTGTCCTTCACAAAATCCCTTCCACCATCATTAGGCTGAGACTTCCTTGTCTGGTGGTAAAGGCAGGGGGTACTGGGGTTTTCCAGCCAGTCTGAGTCAGGTTTCGATCTCTTCCTTTTTTTAAAAAAATTATACAACCTTTTCTTTACCCACAAGTCCTGGTCAGTGGAGTCTAGGCAAAGTATTCTTTTTCCACCTGCTCTCTCCCTTCCTCTTTTTCTTCTTCCCTAAAGACTGGAAAAGGTGAATATTGTAGAGGGAGGGATCTGTGTCTACTGAGGGCTTGGAATTAGAAGGCCAGCTTTATGTAATTTATTTAACCTTGCTTTCTAATTGAATTGACAGGCAAGGCCATTGAGATTTGGGGAGAGTAAGTGGGCAGCCAGGGTCAGCAGCTGGCTGGGGGACAAGGTTACATCCCAGCCAATTGTATGGGGGCTCACAATGTCACATGTGTGACTCGCTAGATCCCTTTTCTTCTCAATGACAGTGTTGTAAGAAGAGTGGCCATGGTTAGCCCTGTTTTACAGGTGAGGCAACTGAGGCTCAGCGAAGTTACCTTCCTAAAATTGTCACTTCAGTTTCTGAGCCACTGTCACAGCAACAATGGCTATTTTCCGGGAACCCTGGGCATTATGGATGGCTGGACTGTTGGTGTGACCAGCCACCCCTGTTTGCCCAGGACACTCCCAGTCTCAGCAGTGAAACTGCCATGTCCTGGAAACCCCCTCAGTTTTGGTAGGCCGGACAGGGAGGTCCTCTCACTGACAGCTCTTCCATCATTTACTCTGTCCTCTTGCCTCCCCACGGTGCATCATCTGTCTCTCTTGATCTTGACAGCAACACACTGTTAACTTCCCTTGTTGTCTTGGGAAAGGCAGAGGGGGCTCTGGAGGTGGAGAGCAGGTGCTAGTTCATGGTTTTTTTCCAGGATTACAGGGAGAGACGTAGCACAGTGCTGGGAAGGCAATGAATGCCCATGACATGGCCACTCCTGGCACTAGCTTAATGCGATGCAGACGATGGAAGGATGGAAGGGGCAACCAAGAGTGACAGCAAAACTGGGGACTCTGGTGCAGTGCAAGGGAGCTCTGAGTGGGCCGCCTCTGTTTGCTGAGTTCCTCCTCAGGAAATGCCAGCACTTCCTCCATACCGGGTCCTTGAGGCTGTGACTAGGTCCAAGAGGCAGGCTGCAGGACACGGGTTGCAGTGAGGAAACCCAGGCACAGGGAGGCCAGCAATTGCCTAAGCAAGGATGTGGGGAGCGAGGAGTTGAATCCAAAGCTATGCTCTTAATTGTGGGATGGGGCTGCCTCTTAGTGGGGGAAAAAGGATGGGGAGGAAAGTGCTTAAGAGGGACCTTGAAAAAAGCACATGCAGGAAGAAGCAGACAAAACTGAATCTCTGTGGGAGCCGGGAGTATGAAGAGGGCTCTCTGTGCCATGAGCATTCCCACCTGCCAGGCATTGCTCTGTGCCTTCCCATATATTAACCCCATTTCAAACCTCCCCAGTTCCTGTGAGGTTGCTATCATCATCATCACCATCATCATTTCTAGTTTACAAAAGAGAAGGATGAGGCACAGAGGGGTAAAGTCACTTGCCCAAGGTCACATCTCTAGTAAATGACTTAGCTAGGATTCAAACTTGTCTAATGGTGAAGGGCTAGTGGAGTTTTTTCCCCTCCTCTTCCTCCTAATTTTTTTTAAGTTTATTTATTTATTTTGAGAGAGACAGAGACAGCATGAGCAGGGGAGGGGCAGAGATAGAGGGAGAGATAGAAAATCCCAAGCAGGCTCTGCACTGTCAGCATAGAGCCCGATGCGGGGCTCGAACTCACAAACTGTGAGATTATGACCTAGCTAAAATCCAGTCAGATGCTTAACCGAGTGAGCCACCCAGGCTCCCCTCCTCTTCTTCTTCTTTAAAAATTACACAACATTTTATTATGTACTGGCAAGGTCAGTGGAGTTCAGGCAAAATCTTCTTTTTCAGACAGCTCTCTCTCTTCCTTTTTTATGTTCTTTTCTAAAGGCTGAGAAAGGGTGAATATTTCAGCCCCTCTTCTGTGCTGCCTTTTTTCTGGCTCAGGCCCACCATGGAGCAGGGCTTGCATGTGGGGGTGGGAAGTTGGTGACTGGTAATCCCATGTGTGTGAGTGAATGTGTGTGCGTTCAGATCAAAGTTGCTCCAGGAAAACATTTGGATCCTGGAGCTGGAAGGTCAGCCCCGCCTCGCCTCACCCCTTTGTCGTTCATCTCTAAACCTTCATCAAGCCTTCATGGTTAGTCTGCTTGCAGGAGCACAGGGAAAGTGCCAAACCCTGAGATCACCTGTTGGCTTTGTCCCAACTCGCTGCTCAGGAAAGTAGCCTTTGTGCATCCCCTGCACCTGTGTCTGATGGGAAATGAGGGGTGGGAGGAACACATCAGGAAAGAGCCTGTGCTGGTTGTGGGTTCCATGCCCTAGGGGAAGCTCTTGCTCTGCCCCACCCTTCTGGACAAAGGGGAGTCCTGCCTCACCTCTTCTCAATGTTACCCTTGCAACCACCTCTTCACTCTGGCCCATTACTCCCCTGCCTCCACCTGTTCCCCCTCCCTAAGTCTGCACAGGGCTCGTCCTGGAACCAGTGGAACCAGCCCCGCTGTGAACAGCATAACCATGAATGAACCACACATCAATAGGTTGAAATGGATGAACGACAAAAGCCTGATACCAGCCACAGTTGATGGTCTACCTTGTAATGAAATACAGAATCACCTTCTGCATAGCGGGGAGTCCTGTTTCAAGTAGCTTTCACCCTGGAAGCTCTCTTCCTGCCAATAAGTTAGGTAATTAGATCTATACCAGAGCGATGGAGAGAAGCCATTTCCAGGTAGAATGCATTTTGCAGAGCAACCAGTAAAGAAGAAGAAACTGCCTAAACTGGAGCATTGCATGGGTATCTAGTGATTATGCTTCATAACAATACAGAGAATTAATCTTTACAGCTCATAGTAAGTACTCCATAGAAAGCTTTGAATAAATGAGTAGAAACTCTGTTTTTATATATGAAGTTGGAGCAAGTAGACTGAGAAACAGAATTCTATGTGATCAGAATATCAACGCTGTTACAAAATTGTGATTATTCTAATCTAGACTGACTTGAAAGGTAGAGCAGTTTGAGATACAGAAATAGATCATGAAACCAAGGTAATGAAAGAAAAGAATCAGTCATTGATATACATCACTTTGCGGGAATTGGCTAAAAGCAGGTGCTGTGGATTAGCGCACAGGTTATGTACTGCCCAATGTCAGAATGTACTCTTCACGGTGACTACAATATGCAGGGTGTTTTGCAAGGTTATGGCTCTGGATAAGCATTTTCCCAATCTCTTAGTGAAGGATATTTAGAAAATGAGTAGCAGAACAAAACAGTGCATGTTATTTGGTTTGTCTACACATATATTTATGTTTGTCTTAATAGTTTAACAAATTGTGTATAATTCACTCATGTGGATTCGATCATTAAAATTTTTTTTGATTATGAAATAATTATGGATAGATTTACAGGAAGTTGTGAAACAACGTACAAAGAGGTCCCATGTACCTCCAGTTTTGCCCAGTGGTAACATCTTGCAGAACTAGACAGAATATCAAAATCAGGAAACTGACAATTGTGCAATCCACCAAATGTATTCAGATTTCAGAGGTTTTACATGTAGTCATATATGTGAGTGTGTGTGCTTGTGTGTGTGATAAGATGTGTGTATACTTGTGTGATACACACATACACACACATACACATCTTATACACACATCTAATGTCTTATCACATTAAACAGGTGGTAGATTTTTGTAATCACTACCACAATTAAGGTACAGAACAGGTCCATCCTCAAGGATCTCTCCCATCCCGCTATACCTTCCTCCATCCCTAACACCTAGTAACCACTAATCTGTTCTCCAACTGTATAATTTTGTTATTTCTTTTTTTTAAGTGTTTATTTATTTTTTAAGAGAGAGACAGAGACAGAGCATGAGCAAGGGAGGGGCAGAGTGAAAGGGAAACACGGAATCTGAAGCAGGCTCTAGACTCCAAGCTGTCAACACAGAGCCCAATGCCAGGCTTGAACTCACAGACCGTGAGATCATGACCTGATCCTAAGTCAGACGCTTAACCAACTGAGCCACCCAGGTGCCCCAGTTATTTCAAGAATGTTATATAAATCGATCTTTTTTTTAATGTCTATTATTTTAAAACCAATTCTTTTGCAACAGCGTTCTGGCGTAGGGATTTCTACACAAGTGTTTCTAAGGAAAAGTGGTTGAACTTGAGAGACTCAACTGATAGAGAAGTCAAGAATATGGTAGTTGGAGGGGCGCCTGGGTGGCTCAGTCGGTTAAGCGGCCGACTTCGGCTCAGGTCATGATCTCACGGTCCGTGAGTTCAAGCCCCGTGTCGGGCTCTGTGCTGACAGCCCAGAGCCTGGAGCCTGTTTCAGATTCTGTGTCTCCCTCTCTCTGACCCTCCTCTATTCATGCTCTGTCTCTCTCTGTCTCAAAAATAAAATAAATGTTAAAAAAATTAAAAAAAAAAGAATATGGTAGTTGGAGATACAGGACAGGAAACCAAGAGAGCACTTTTATTTATTAAGCACTTACTGTGTGCCAGATGCTGTTCTAAGGTTTTGTGTGGGCTGCCTGCAGAATGGTACCTGGAGGGGCTGCCTTCTCTTTGGGGTCCTTGCCCTATCCTCACCCAACATACACTCATAGGTCCTTTGTGTACGCACTTCATATTGGGTCACCATCTGCCAGAGAGTAGGAATGTCTCTTCCTACACTGAGAGCTAGGCATCAACCATAGGGTCTCTGGCCACTGAGTTGTTCAGGTTTGAGTTTCCCTCCCCTTGGGTTCTGAGCAAGCTCTGACTGCCCAGGGAGCTGCATGCCATTCCTCTGTTTATGGTCCTTGGATTGTCCTTGCTTCTACCTCCCAGCTGCTAGAACCAAATGCTATCTGGCAGCTGGACACAGGTGGCCTTCACTATTGGCATCATGTCCTGTAGCCACTTGACTGCCTCAAGGTTCTCACCTCTGAAGACCTAGAGAGAAACACACAACCATTCTTGACACCCTCAGCATTTACAGGAATGAAAGATTAATGGAGAGGAACTCATTGTTCTAAATCCCCAGCTGGATATGAGATTTAGGAAATTCCCTTCTTGAGGTTATTAAGTCTCAGTGGGTTGGTGAGTCTAAGTTTCTAGTGACATAACATAATTGGCCTATTATCCAGGAACTTGGGGCTGAATTAGCACAAACTGACATTGAGGGACTTTAGACCCAGGATGGATTATTGGCATGGGTGGTTCTTATGTTGGGAGATCTTTGAAAACAGAAGTGAACAAGGTGGGCCTGAACGGTTGGGTGCCATCTTGTCTGAAGTAAAGGCATAAAGTAAATATTACCTGAGAGCCTTTGTTGCACTTTGATTTTGCAAAATACTTACTATATGTAAGTGGACCTATGGCCTGAGGCAGAGAAGATACAATCTTGGTGTTCCAACTTTGCCTGGACACCAGTGAATATACTACAGCTATTCTGTAGGCCGGATCCTCTGGTATTATACTCCAATGGAGATCTGAGTACTAGATTGGATATTGACAACCATTTTGAAGTCGGGACACTTGTCACTGTTTGATTAGCCCTGTGGATAAGTACCTCATGTTGGCTAGCATTAATATTTTATTTATTAAGGCAAATAATACTTGATCGTGTTGTGAATTGCAACAGGAGATAGTCTGCATTTAACCATCCTTTCTATGTTAGAATCTGAGGCCATGAAGCTGGAAGTCACAAAATCTGGTATTTGAGTTCACAACTCATATACGGAGAGAAATGGTGCCACTGCGCACGTTAAAAACCATGTGATCACTTTCACACCAAATGGTAGGCACTTTGGTGACTTTGGACATTTACTGGTGACTCATTAAACTATTGGTCTTCAATCCTTTGCCTTGGAAACCCCCTCTTTCTCGGGGCCCTCCTTATTGTAGTTAAAATAGCTTAAAGTCCTTGTGAATCCTTCAAGGGCAAAAATGGATGGATTCCCTCTAGAGTAGATTCCAAATCAAAGCAAACAACATTAAAGCGAAGTCCAAAGCATTTTGATCAGAAATGAAATGTTGAGGAATATTTTGTTTATAAATAAAAGCTCTGTGATGCATTGGCAGTGTGGTTTATCTGTAAAGAGAAGTCCTTGGATTTATAACTCAGACTCACTGTGCACCCCTTTTATTTCATGGCAAGTGTCTTTCTGGCAAGAAGTACATTAAAGACTCCCATCTCTTATTTACAATCCTAAGATCCAGAAAGCTATGAAAACCAAAAGCATTTTGTATACCTAATACCACTTGCCAACAAAATCTGACCTGAACTGACTTGAAACTATTAATAGGCTTTATTTATCTCCCTTATCATGAATCTTCATGTTTCATTGCAGAAATATTGTTTGCATATGGGGCAGTGCTCCTCTGTGAGTGTTGTTATACAATATGGGGTATATACACCCCATTATCTTTCTAAAAATCGGAAAAATTCTGAATTCTGTAACACAGCTGCCCCAGCGGTTTTAGATAAGGGATTGTGGACTTGCAGCACAATCATTTTTTTTCTTTTTTTTTTTTCCATGCTACACAAATATCAGATCCTGTTTTTGATAGGTGATGGGACCCAACCAGATGGCCGAGCTTGTCAGGCTTCTAGTCCCTGTCACTGACAAAGTCTAAGGCAACATGATCCTATGTTAAACCCCAGGGCTCCAGCGCTTCCTCTGCCTTCCTCTGCCCTGCCCAGAGTTCAAGTACTGGCAGCATTGCCTTTAGGCTGGCAGGACACAGAGGTGGCTGCAGCACTGTGAGCCTGCATTTCCAGGGGGCCTTTTCCAGCCCCTCCCACAGCTTCTCCATCTGGAGGCAGGGAGTGGGTGGCGAGTGGCAGGCTCACTGCTGCCAAGGCTTTCCCTGGAGTGCGTGAGACCTTAATGGTAAACCCACAGAGCCACTCATTCATTGATTTGTCAATGCATTCATTAACTCAGTTAACATTGTGCACCTTTCGTGAGCTAGGTGTATTTTATTGAGATCCTTGTACAAAGTGAGAGAGAGAGACAGAGAGAGAGAGAGAGAAAGTGAAGCTTGGACTCAATTAAGATTTTCTTAGGCAATGTTTCATAGAATCCAAGAGGTTCTATTAAATCTTTATTAAATCTGTTAATGGGTTTTAGAGGAAAAAGATTTCCATGACCAAGTAAGTCTAGAAAGTGATGAACTAAGCAGAGTGAAACAGGTTTCTGTAAAGTAATGTGTGTGCTAAACATCCCAAAGGGGGCATTAGCATTGACCAAGGAATGCTATGTATTTCCCAGCTCACGTTATTTTTGCATTCCATGGAGGTGTAGGAGGAATTCTGTAGGTGACAGAGCCGAATGACTCCATGAAGCAATGTGAAAAGTTTCCACCATGCTCTGTCTCTGCCATTGTGCCTCTTCCAACTACTCTGAAACAATAAAAAAGTGCAGGTGGCCACCTGGGCTAGCGTTGCAAAGGAATGCTCTTCTGGGATCGTATGATCTTGAAAAGTAATAGTCCTCTGAGAGCAACTTCCAACTGAATCTCTTTGAACTTTTTAAAATTCCCTGGACAGCTTGCCTTCCATGGTATTGAACAACACAGCACAAAAAACCATTATTGCTCCCTGACCTGTTAGCATTTTAGGAACCAAGATTTCTCATGATCCAAGGCTAAATGGAGGAGGACAGAAGGAGTCCTGTGTTCATGACTGGTCTTACAGTTAACATCTATCCTAGGAAAACCGACAAACGTGCACCCGTGTAGTATTTTAGGAGATTCTCCACAGTTAAAATGTTAGTTTTACTGATGGAGTTAGAACAAAAATTTATGATAATGCATGGGACAACCTTTTGTCAGAGATAAGGTGTATGTAGTCTTGAGTAGGATGGGAGTAGATTAGATTCTTTAGTGTTTTCTTTCTTTCTTTCTTTCTTTCTTTCTTTCTTTCTTTCTTTCTTTCTTTCTTTCCTTCTTTCTTTCTAAATATTTATTTATTTATTTTGAGAAAGAGTGAATGTAAGAGGGGCAGAGAGAGAACCCCAAGCATACTCCATGCTCTCCGCATGGAGCCTGATGCAGGGCTCAAACTCATGAACTATGAGATCATGACCTGAGCCAAAATCAAGAGTCAGATGCTTAACCCACCGAGCCACCCAGGCATCCCAGCATTTATTTCCGAATTGAACTTGGGTTTTTTTACCATGTTTGTGATTGTAGCTGTTGTTTTACTTATTTCTGCCACTGACTTGCTCTCTGATGGGAATTATGTCACTTTATTTCTGTTTGATTTTATGGTGCCTTAGTTTCTCCAGAGGAAAATGAGGATTTGTGAGTATTTATGGAGAAATCCCTGTGAAATTGGGAATACTCGTAGAGTGGAAAATTGTAGCTAGTATGAAATGACTTTTTTTTTTTTTTCAGGGATCACTGTGTAGTAGAGCACTCAATAAAAATGTGGCAGGAATGTAAGAATGCTGGTCCACTAGGGCCAGCCTCTTCTGTCTCCTCACCTAGTGAATCTCTCAGTGGTCAATGGAGATTTGTAGCACTTGTTGAGTACATAAATAATTGCTTAATGACCCTCAGAAGGAAGGAAGGAAGGAAGGAAGGAAGGAAGGAAGGAAGGAAGGAAGAAAAGAAGAAAGGAAAGAGGAGAGGAAAGAGGAGAGGAAGGAAGGAACAATGGAGGAAACCATCTTCTGAGCTAGCAGGTAACAGAGTGTCACCGTTATTCTTTTCTCATCATGGAATTCAGGAGACACGTGAACTTTTTCCTTCACAATTCTTTCCAAATATTATGAAATATATTTCAATACTATGAAATATTATTTGATCAGGACTTTCGTTGGTTCACTACATTTTATAAGAATATACATTTCCCATTTTTATTCTTTGTGTCCCCGAAAACCTGTGTCCTTTAGTAGTGAGGTCAGCCCCCATTTGGCCTGTGGGTTAACTGACTTGATCTGCACACTACTAATATTTAAATCACTTGATCCTTTCGAAATAGTCTATGCAAACCCAAGTGACCTCAGCGCAGCAGACATTTTTCTTCTCTAATTGTAAGAGAGCCAAGTTCACTCTGTTCCTGGACTCTCCGCCTCACATTGCCCCGCATTTCCTTCTCCTTGAGGGGCCATGGCATGGAAGTCAAGGATTTGTGGTCCACAAAAAAGAACACCACACCTAGAGCCAGGAGACGAGAGGTTGAATGCCACCCTAGCTACTCACTCATCCTTCATGGGGTCTTGGGCAAATCTCTCTGCTTTTCTAGCCTTACATTACCCCACAGGACTGTCCTGGAACGCAATAAGCTCAGTGTGGCATGCTTTGCTTTTCCCTGGTAGAATGCCACAGAAAGCCCAGGGCAGGGGCAAGTGGTTCTAGGTCTACACTGTGGCCACACACACCCCCAGTCTCTAGGAGTTCCCAACCGTCTGGGGCTGAGGATGCATCTCTGAGCAGCCTGAGCCGACTAGAGCCCACATCTTTTGCCACAACCCCCGCTTTAACGGAGGGGAAAAAAAAGTATTGCCACCTAGGCGTCTTTTGATTGGTTAATAATAATAACTCCAAACCCACTATTCTGGGAGCCGCGAGATCTAGGTTCTGGACTGGAGTCTGAAGTATGTTAGTCCCAGTTCTCTGCATTTCATTTTCTCTATCTGTAACCTCAGGAAGGTGGACCTAGTCATCTTTAACACTGAGTTCTTCCACATCTCCTAAGCACTGTTTTTAATACTTATTGTGTAATAACAGTACAGGTACAATTTGCAATGCCCATTTTCCAGAATAAGAAACTGAGTCTCCGACTGATTCACAGAGGCAATAAACAGCGGATCCCATTTTTAGCCAGGAAGTCAGACTTGAGGCTGCTGAGTACCGACTTCACTGCCTCCTTTAAGTGATTTTTGGGGCAGATTTACCCCCCCCCCCATCAGGGACTCCTCACCCCTGGGCTTTTGGGATACAAAATAATGAACCCACTTCTCAGGGAACTTCCTGAGAAGTTTTCTGAGAATTGTTGTTTCTGCATTTACTTAATTAATCAGGTGCCCCAGGCCTCATGATGGGATGTGCCTGGTCCTTTTCTGGTCTTCGCCAGTTAGCTCTAAAAGTCCTTGAACACATATTGGTATAAAAAGGCAACCTTTTATCTCCGGTTTGTTGTGTTTTTCCTTTAATTTCTGAGCATAACAATGAGTGTAATTAAAGACAAAGATACTGGTTTTATAAACCACCAGCTTATGAGCCATTCTGCTGTGGTCCTGTTGCGTCTGATAAAGACTTCATCATTTGAACAACCAAATCTGGGCATTTCAAGAGATAGACGTACCAGACAGCTATTCAGAGCTGAGTTGTTTTGCAAGGAGAGGCTGGATCCTTTGAAGCCAGAGTGCCCAATTCTGCTTTCTGAGGTGTGTGCACGGTTCCTCTAAATGCCAGCTTTGTGTGCATATCTGAGGGCTGGGAAGAAGATGTGACGCTGGTGATGAGGGCGTGCCTTGTGCTCCCAAAGCTGAGCTATTTTCCTGTCCCTGCCCACACCAGGTCCTTTCCTCCTCTGCGGGATCCCCGTGTGCTCACCTAGAGATAAGGCAGCACCGATGTTTCCCCGGAGGCTAAAAGACCACCTTGTCTGTACTCCTGGCAGCCTGCAGGCTGGTGACTGGACCTGCTTGGCCCCCAGTCCCACCCTGGGTGCCCAGCTTCTCCTATTTCAAAAGAAACCCTTGCTTGAATAAAGCCCAGGAGGAAATGAGTTCAGAAGGAGGGAGGTGTCTCATTTCCAGAAAAGGCTTTAGATTCAGACTCTGACCTCACCTGTCCGTCCACCTGCAAAGGGCCCATTGAAATCAAGGCATCCTAGACCTTGGCCCAGCCTCTGAGTCACTAGGAAACTCTTTCCTTGTCTTCACTCCTGGCCCTGGGTACTTTTTGTAGGGAGAGCTTTCTCTTGCTGTTTCCAAGCTAAAACATCTTTTTCTTATACTCTCTGTCTTTCTGTAGCAGGAAAAGACTCCAGATCGCAATGACATGATTTATATTGGTTCCCAGTCAGGCATCAGGAACTTCTGAGTGGAGGGTGGAAATCCAAAGGGAGGTTGAGTGCCTAGCCCCTAAGTGTCCCTGATTGAGAACCACTGCCCCCAGAGCTGCGTTCAGCCATTGTGAAAGTGTCTCTCTCACAGAGGTTGGGTACTATAAAATGAGACCTCAAATCTCTGACTTACTCCCTTCAGGCTGTGTTGTGTCAGGGTTGCAGTGCCCCCACATCTGTATCCAGCTGAGCTGGGAGTGCTTATTCTGACAGCCTCAGGTGAATGCTTTCCCAGGGAGAAGTCAGTGCATGGCCTGCAGAGCAGAGCCCGTCAGGGTGCAGATCTGGATCACAGCCCCCACTTTTAGGCTCTTGGTTTCCTTAGATGCACATGGAGTTCATACTCATGATAAGATAAAGACTAGGGGGGCCTGGGTGTTTCAGTCAGTTAAGCATCTGACACTTGATTTTGGCTCAGGTCACGATCTCACAGTTTGTGGGTTTGAGCCGCACATCCGGCTCTGTATTGAAGGCAAAGAGCCTGCTTGGGATTCTCTCTCTCCCTCTCTCTCTCTGCCCCTCCCCTGCTTGTGCTCACACACTCTTTCTCCTCTCTCTCAAAACAAATAAATATTTTTTTAAAAAGATAAAGATGAAAACTGGTAATAGCGAATATTTGCTGAGTATCAGGCATTTGACCCACTGCTTCATGTTCATTTTCTTCTTTAATGTGCACAACTCCATGAAGCAAGCACCTCTTCTGTGCCCATTTTATGGACGAGGAAGTGAGGTGTACACATAAGTTACGTGTCAGCCTCACACAGCTGGGAATTTGTCAAATTTAGATCCAAAACATGATTTTTTTGACTCCTTATGATAACCTCACTATATTATTTTTGGAATCAACCAAAGGTCTGTCTATCTATCTATCTATCTATCTATCTATCTATCTATCATCTATCTATCATCTATCTATCTATCTATCTATCATCTATCATCGATGTATCTATGTACCAAGCATCTATCATTTATTTGGAGAAGGATCTACTTTTCACTTCCTTGAATCCTTGAGATCACCTGATGATAGAGGGGTTACTTCTAGAGCTGACAGGGTAGAGGGGTGGTGGGCAGCCTGATCCCAGGTCCTCTCCTTGCTGGAAATCCTTGCACGACTTAATCTGGGGTGAGACTATCCTGTTGCTGATCTACCAGTTAAGGCCCTGAGATCGACTAATACAGCCACATCTGCCCAGTTGGGGAGGAGTAACATTTTTTTGCTCAGGAGACTCCTCCCATCCCCCCAGTCTTTACACCAGCTCTAACTCCCCACCCCTACCCCTGCAACTTGAGTGTCTCCCTTCCTCCAACACCTCTTGGCTCTCACCTGACCTCACTTGGGGCCACATCTGGATGATCTTCCAGTGTCATCCATCAACACGGAGAGATTAGAGTTCTCTGATGGTGCTTTCTTGTCATCAGTCTGTGTGTGTGTGTGTGTGTAGCTTTACCAAGATAATTTACGTACCACAAAATTCACCTATTTAAAGCCCACAAATCAATGGTTTTTAGTATATTCAGAGGTGTTCAACCATTGCTACAGTCCATTTTAGAACATGTTCAACATTTAAGAAGAAACCCCTTTGAGTATTCCCTTTACCTGTCCACTTCCTGTCCTGGGGCAGCAATAAGCTGCAAATTTACTTTCTCCCTCTCTTTCTTTCTTTCTGTTTTAATTTTCTAAGCAGACAGGGAGAGGAGTGAAGTGAAGGCCTCTTCTCTTGCCATAGAAGCTATGATCATTTGCATGAGAATGTGGACTTGCCCCTAGTATAACAATCCCTCTCCAAGAGGGGGCTCAGCAAGGTGGGAGGTCAGAGGTCACGTGGCCATTCACGACCCAAGACTAAAGCTCCTGCTGTCTTCCTCTGCCCACTGGACTGGAAGATTCCAGGAGACACCTCTTCCCCAGGGGTGTTGCCAAAAAGCCAATGGGAGTGCAGACACTGGGGCCTCCAGGCAGCATTAGAAGTGAAGGTGGATGGTGCCAAGGCTGGAAGGAAACTAAGAAGTCCTTAGGGCCCATTTAGGGCCCATTTCTGGATCTGGGAACTGAGGCTCAGAGAACTTAAGACGGGACTGGCATCCAGGTGTCTGGAAATCCTGGGCTTGGCTTTCTTGCAGCAGAATAGGCACACAGCTGGCCAAACCCGGTCAGGAGAGGTTTTTTTTTTTTTTTTAAGTTTATTTTATTTTTTTATTTGCAGGGCCAGCGGGGCAGAGGGAGAGAGAGAATCTTAAGAAGGTTCCATGCTCAATGCAAAGCCCAAGGCTGGGCTCAATCCCATAACCCTGGGATCATGACCTGAGCCAAAATCAAGAGTTGAATGCTCAACCTACTGAGCCACCCAGGCACGCCTGGGCTGCGAGAGTTTAAAAGGAATCTGCATGGGGTGTGAACCGAACACGGGGAGAAAGGCACCAGTGCCTTGTGATTGGAAAGCAAAGCACTGTCTGGGAGGGTCTCCCCACAAAACTCTATCGGCTACTTACTGACTGAAAGCAGGGACTGATTTTATGAGGGAAAAACCCAGCCACCCAGCTGGCCAGCAGACCAAGAGCGCAATACCGCAGGTGGGACATGTGGGCCCAGGGTGCCCCAGAGGTGCTCCAGGACAGCTGGTGTCACTTCCGAGGCTGGCTGGGGAGGAAAGATTGGGCTGACCCTGCTGGGGCTCAACTAAAGAATGAAAGGTCGTGCTCTTGAGATTGTAGGGGACAGGAGAGGCAAAAAAAGAAAAAAAAAAAGGCTGTGTGGTTTCTGTATTGATGGAGTCTATATACAAGGCATGATCTTGGATTGGGTTGTGAACCAGAAAGGGAAAGGTAACATGGCGGGGACCAGTGGTGGAAACTGAATGGGGTTTCTGGTTTGGAAGCCAGTGCCATTATCGAAGTCCATTTCCTGCTGTAAATGACTGTACTGTGGTTATGCAGGAGAGTGTCTTTGCTTTTGGGAAATACACACGGGAGTATGTAGGAGGGATGGGGCATCAGGTTTACAGCTTGCTTCCAAATAGTTCAGAAGGGGAACCAATGGAGATGGGGCGGGGGGAGGAGAGAGGGAGGAAGGGAGAAAGAGAAAGAGAGAGAGGGGCAAATGGGGTAATCTGGGTGAAGGGGATATGGTAGTTCTTTGTACTACTCTTACAACTTTTCTGTAATGTGGAATTATTTCAAAATAAGAAAAAAAAAAAAAAAAAAAAAAAAAGGAAACCAGAGAGCCCCCTCCCAAAACCCCAGTCCAAACCAAACCAAGAAAGCACAATAAAAATCCTCAGGAGACCATTTAGTGCCCTCATCTTTGTCATTAGAAAGATTTCTAGGGAGGGATTTTAAAAATATTTATAAAAATAATATTTTTATTCATATTACTTAAAAGTTCTTATTATTTCAAAATGTATCTTAATTTAATGATTTTTTTTAATGTTTATTTATTTTTGAGACAGAGAGAGACAGAGCATGAACGGGGGAGGGTCAGAGAGAGGGAGACACAGAATCCGAAACAGGCTCCAGGCTCTGAGCTGTCAGCACAGAGCCCGACGCAGGACTCGAACTCACGGACTGTGAGATCATGACCTGAGCCGAAGTCGGCCACTTAACCGACTGAGCCACCCAGGTGCCCCAAAATGTATCTTAATTTAAAGTCTCCAGAGGAGAAATTTCTCTTGGATGTTCTCAGGTTCAAAGGTGTACTGGGAGGAGGGGTGCCTGGGTGACTCAGTGGGTTAAGCATCTGACTTCCACTCAGGTCATGATCTATCTCATGGTTGAAAGTTCCAGTCCCACTTTGGGATCACATTGCTGTCAGCCCAAAGCCTGCTTCACTTTGGATCCTCTGTTCCCCTCTCTTTCTGTCCCTTCCCTGCTTGTGCAGGGGTATATTCCCTTGAATATACCATTATTCAGCTTGTTTTTAATAGTAAAAGTGCTCTGGGAACTGGGAGTGACGAATTGTGTGTTCACTCCTCGTGAGCATAGGGAACACTCATGCTTCCTCCACTTGAGCTATTGGAAGGCCCAGAAAGGACCAGCTGGCCCATGGGAGTTGGGTTAATGAGTAGTGATTTCTAGACTGAGGCAACACATCTCCCTGGGTGGTTAGGATGCTATTATTTAGCCCAACGACATAACTGAAGCAGTTGTTTTGAGACATGTCTAGACTGAACCAGGAGCATGTAAATTTAATAATAATCCCTTGCCTCTCAGACACAGGTGTGTGTGTGTGTGTGTGTGTGTGTGTGCACTCACCTTTACCTATACTGGTGTACACATGTGTGCACACACATTCTCATCTGTTGCACAGAACCTGGAGACCCCCACACTATGGTTGTGCCCAGGACCTGTCCCACTTCTCTCTGTTCCTACCCCTTTGTGCTCCCTTTTGTAGTGCAGAAGCTGAAGTTTGCAAATTACATTGTCCAGATTCTCTTGTCATTTCGGGTCCTGTCAGTGTCTGCATGGCAGGTGCTGTCCTTTGATTGGAAGGAGACAAGACTTTTTGTCTTGTTGCCTCTGGAAGTGGCAGTGGCAGCAAAATTGGGGCTTTTTGGTTCCTGCCCAGGCAGTGCACTTTCAACAACTGTGGCAGCCTCAGGAGGAGAGCTTGGGGTCTGAGCTCCCACTACATCAGCTGAGTGTGGGGTCCTGGCCTGCTGCAGTGGTGGGTGGTGAGGGGCAGGCACTCCAGCAGCCACTGGGGGCAGCCCTGTGGGCTCTGGTGATCCTACTTTTAATCTTTGACTTCAGCCCTAGACTTGGTAGCAGATTCCTAATGTTATGTATCTCTGGATAACCTTACCTTTTCTCCTCATTTTCTCAGCTCTTCCAATATTTTGTTGATCTTGATCACTCCCTATATTAAATTCCTTCTGTTTGAAACACCTGGAGTGGTTTCTGATCCTGCAGGTTTTGAGGACTAGATGGAAAATTTTTGTCTTGACACCTTGATGATTACCAAATGGTTAGTAGCTATGGAGCAAGACAGTTTGGGTGAGGAATGTCTTGTTTTTGTGCTTATTTCTGATGCTAATAATTTAATGGGGTAGAGCAGGTCTGCTGTATTTATCTCTGATTTTTTTCTTGTCCTTGTGACATTTGATGCAATTAAATACTTTTTATTTACACTGTCACCCAAGTACCTGTTTCCAGCCAGGCTCACAGCAGCATTTCTTACCTTCCACAATGTTAACAGAACCTCCATCACACTTCAAAGCCTCCTTTTGGCTTATAATTTGGATTTCAATTCTTTATCTCTCCTTGACTTTATTCCTCCATTGATTTACTCATCCTTTTGTAATTAACTATCTCATTCAAGCAACAAAAATTTCAACTCTAAATAGATGTTACTGTGAGCATCTAGTATGTATTATTAAACATAGTAGACTAGTATGAACCCCCAGTATGAATCTGGAAACACAGGGAACTATATGAACACACTTACTGTCCTCATGAGCCTCCTGGTTGGTGTAGCTGATGGGCCAGGCAATTTCTAGGTGGTGTGAGGAGGCCTTCAATATGCGGCACACTAAGCTTTCATCCACTTTTTCATTAAAAGGCATATCCTTGTTGGGGCATCTGGGTGGCTCAGCTGGTTGAGCTTCCCACTTTGGCTCAGGTCATGATCTCACAGTTCGTGGGTTTGAGCCCCCTGTTGGGCTTGCTGCTGTCCGTGCAGAGCCTTCTTTGGATACTCTGTCCCCCTCCCTCTACTCCTCCCCACTCACACTCTGTCTCTTGAAAATAAATAAACATTTTTTAAAAAGGCATATCCTTGGTATTCCCCCACGAAATGCACATGAGTCTCCATGATCCACTGTACCTCACACACAAGAAAGCACTGGTCTGGTCTGATGTAGAACATAATTCAACAAATGATTAATGTAGTTAAAATAAAAATAAATAAAATCTGGAGGCAATAGTTTTTCAAATAGGGTATGAGAGTCTGAGACTAACAGGCAACCCAAGAGTAGAAGAGTTGTCAGTGGCCTTCCAGCTGCCCTGATGGTCTGCAGACCAAGACAGTCCACCCTCCTGCCCTGAACTGAGGGGCAGGAGTTGACATGTCCCATTTTCCTCTAGTGCCCAGAATTCCTGGCACTACTGAAATCATATCTATCTCTTTTTCAAACACTCTTTATGGCTCAGCCCAATTAGATAACTCAACTGTGCATTGACGTAAGTCCACCTAATGTATTTGGTGATATTATTTTCTCTTTCTTACTGTTTCTTGTATTGTGGTTTTTTTTTTTTTTTTTTTTTACTTTACTGAAAATTACCTTTACTTTTGAGCCGACTGTTCTTCTTCCCCCCAATACTCCTTTTCCCCAAAGAGGGAGACAAGAGTGAAAGTGGTACAGGAGACTGGATGTGCCCACTTGGGTGAATATGGGCTAGAGGTTGTCCCTCTACTGTGTCCAGCCCTCTGTCTAAGGAGAGGCATTGGTGAGGAAGCAGGCTTCCCTGGTCAGTGTGATAACCTGGGAGGAAGTGGGTGCTCTGAACTCTGTCTTGGAAGCTCTAGAGGCTCAAGGGAGGCAGCTGATTTCTAAACGGAGATGGAGTGTAAGAAAAGAGGGCATGCGAGTGCATTCCAGCTGAGTAAAGTGTGAAGTATAAGGACCCCAGGTCAGAAAGCCCAGGACATTTGCCAAAGTCCTATAATAAATCTTGGTCCCTGGGGAGGGGAAGGTGGGAGTTGGGGTTGGAGCAAGTGGTGAGGGTCTTATATGATATGCTAAGGAATTTGGATACCATCGACAGATTTTCAGGAGGGGTCTTGCCCAGTGAAATTTGTATTGTAGAGCAAACACATCATACCAGCCGACTATCCCAGGTAGAAAATGGGGAGTAACCTTGTCAGGCAGGACACAAACTCGGAATCTCTCACGATAATCCAGCTGAGAGATGACAGATGACAGTGGCTCAGGACAGAGGTAGTGGAACTGTGTGTGGGCTTTTCTTTCAGAGATTTTCTGAATTTTGGTCAGTTTTGATGTTTTTAGTCTTGGAAAGATCTTTTAATTTTCCTTGGACACTCAGATAAGCTTGCAAAACATTTTCAGTGCCAAGGACTCAGAGGCATGTGGGTCATTTCATCCCCCCCCAAAAGAAATAGGTTTAGAGTCTTTTGGTGAACTGGTGTTTGGCAGCAAACAATACCTAGAAAAATTATTTTGCGTAGAGTAGGTTGTTGGTGCTTTGACCCTTGACATCTATTCTAAAAAATTAAGATTAGAAAACAGCCTTGGGTTCAACCTCCACGGGAAATGAAGCAGAAAGAGTACTTGGTGAATAACTATCAGGACCCCAGCAAAATCTTTGTGGGGAGGAGAGCATGGAAATAAGAGGAAACAAGGCTTGATTCTTGTCCCGTGTGATTTACCATAAGGTGGGACAATGAAACATCACACGTTATGTTATGTAATTAAGTGGTAGAGATTTTGTGGCCAGGATGGAGCTAAGTGACTGGAAGCTGCTGCATGAAGGAGGGCTTGCAGGAGCCCTCAGGGGCTGCAGAGAGAGACAGGAGAAGGTGTGCAGACAATGAGAAAGTGACGCACAGGGGCTGGGCAGGAAGACACCTGCCCCAGGGGCTCTGGGCTGGGCCAGTGTCAGCTCCAAATAGAGCTGCTGCGCACAAAGCTTTCACAAAGATCACGCGCTCAAAAGAAGCTGGCATCTTACTGTTTTGAGTGATGATTCCACGTCCTTCTCAAAGTGTTTAATACTCCTGGGCCAAGGGTTTGGATAGGAAATGCAACCCTGATGTTGGCATGGCTTCACAAGAAAGGGCCGGCTTGTGCTGGGCTGCTTGGCTCCCCATGGAGGCAGATTCTCTCTTCTCATCCTCAGATACGTCCATAGTCACTGGAAAGGGAATCTGTGGACCCTTTTTCTGGGAGTTGTGCTGGTTCCAGATAGGTTGAGGGGTTTTAAGGAGGAATGGATCTAAGGGGTGCCTGGGTGGCTCAGTCGGTTAAGTGACTGGCTTCAGCTCAGGTCATGATCTAACGGTTTGTAAGTTTGAGCCCCACATCGGGCTCTGTGCTGACAGCTCAGAGCCTGGAGCCTGCTTCAGGTTCTGTGTCTCCCCTCTCTCTCTGTCCCTCCCCTGCTCATGTTCTATCTCTCCCTGTCTCTCAATAATAAATAAACATTAAAAAAAAATTAAAGAGGAATGGATCCATTTCTCCTTTTTCCAGCTCTCTCCACCCAGGGGGCAGAATGGCCCAGGAGCTGATGGGGTTCCGAGGGGAAGGCTTCTTCATGGAATTGGAGAACACGAGACATATTCATTGCCCTTGTTGGGCCGCTTGTCTCTTTTCAAGGATAAAACTATAAATTCCTCGCAAGGTACAAAAACAGTTTTTAAAAACCCATTCTGGGCAGTCGGAAGGTCTAACCCGACCATCGGTTACGGCAGGGAAGCCGTTGCATTTGACAGTAGAAACCCGGAAATGGCTCTGTGTGGTGCAGGCCTGTCAGCGCTGAGATGGAAGCACGTCCTTGGCTTTCATCTCCAGGGTTTTCCAGAACTCTCTCTACAAATGCTTCAACTAACAGACACAACCTCCTGAGGATCTCAGAGTAGTCAGAATTTGAGAAGATCTTTGACATTTTAATAATACTGGCTTTGATTTGTCCCCTCTGAAAACAAATCCAAATGAGCCCAAATCTCTGGATGCGACCTGCCCCTTTAATGCGTGTATTAGTCAGGTTGGGCTGGGTTATGGTGCAGTGAACAAGCATCCCCCAATCTCAGTGGCTTAAAATCTGAAAGGTTTATTTCTCTTTCTCATTACATGTCCATTGTGAGCAGGCTGGGGCCCTGCTCCATACCTGGGCCTTCAGAGTAAGCACCTTCCCTGGGTCTACTGGTCTCCAGGCCAGATGTAAAACCAATGCACCTGGGTGGCTCAGTCGCTTAAGAGCCAGACTTTGGCTCAGGTCATGAGCAAGCGGTTCGTGAGTTCGAGCCCTGTGTCAGCCTCTGTGCTGACAGCTCAGAGCCTGGGGCCTGCTTCCAAGTCTGTGTCTCCCTGTCTCTCTGCCCCTCCCCCACTCATGCTGTGTCTCCCTCTCTCTCAAAAATAAATAAACATTTAAAAAAAATGCCTGGTGAATCATCGCTGCTTTCTAGAGCTTCTTTCTGCATACAGACCACCTCTGCAGGCATTGCTTTGGCCTCAGTCAGACACGAGGCCACTTCTAACTTCAAGGGGGAAGGAAAGGCAGTCCGTGGTGTGCCTGGAAGGAGAACGGGAGATTTGCCGACTCCCCAGCTGTGTGACCTCTGAAGGGTAGGGATGAAATGGTGGTGCAGTCCGGTTTAATGGCCTGCAAGCCAGATTTTCTCTTATTAGTTCTCACCATTAAGCAAATCCTATACTTCTAAGAGGTACCATTTCCTTATCCTTTTTTTTTTTTAATTTTTTTTTTCAACGTTTTTTATTTATTTTTGGGACAGAGAGAGACAGAGCATGAACGGGGGAGGGGCAGAGAGAGAGGGAGACACAGAATCGGAAACAGGCTCCAGGCTCCGAGCCATCAGCCCAGAGCCTGACACGGGGCTCGAACTCACGGACCGCGAGATCGTGACCTGGCTGAAGTCGGACGCTTAACCGACTGCGTCACCCAGGCGCCCCCTCCTTATCCTTTTAAGAGGGAGTTGGGTGGGAAAGGTGGCGAATGGAAAGGAATAATTATACCTGTTCCATTTGCCTCATAGGAGTGCTGTGTGGATCAAAATAAGTCAATGCCAGTGACAGTGAAATATGAAGAGAGAGGGACACAAATATTTTAATGATGGGCTACGCACTCCTCCAGGGAATTGGAGCTCAGAAGTGGTTGTCACGAGCAGCTGCATTTATTAGGGGAAGGTCACAAGTGACCAAAAAAAAAAAAACCAAAAACCAAAAAACAAAAAAAACACACAAAAAAACCCACCAAAATAGTTGTAGCTTAAATACGATAGATCTTTGTTTGTCAGATAAAAACTGAGAGTGTGCAGCCAGGATGGGGATGACAGTCTCACAATCCTCAGGGCTTTGGATCCCTCCACGTTGCTTCTTTACCATCCCCCATGCGTCTCCCTAGTTTAGCCCAGGTTCCCCAGAAACCAGAGCTTGAGGCAAAAGCAAAGGCACTCACACTTTATTGGAGAGTACAGCCCCAGGAAGCAAGATGGAGGGGGAAGGAGAGTGAGGCAGAGGTGGACAGAGTGAACTACAAAGGACTGCATCACTAAGTTCATCACAGCTTTTGGCAAATGCAGCCAACTGTTGGGTCTTGTGGGATGTTTCCAGAAAGGTCGATCGGGGCTTGGACCAGGAAATGTGGGAGGAGGAAGGGAGAAGAATTTGTCTGACTGGTCCTCTTTGGTCAAAGTTGACTTTCGCAGGGTCCCTGGACTTCGAGGTGCTACTGTCTGGCATCTCCTTCAAGGGAAAGCCAGATCTCCAAACAGCGGCAGAACCAGGCATGTAGAGCCCAGTGAGTGACTAGGAGTCAGTGGGGCTCTCTACCTGCCCATCTCATCCAGGGCACAACAGAGCCTGGCCTGGAGGACAGTGTCCCCGCTCAGGTAAGCAGGTCCTCTGGTGTCTTGCTCCTCAGCAGCAACAGGGAAGCCTTGGGGCAGGAGGTGAAAGGGATGTGATGGGAGGCATGAAGTAATGTGCTGCTGGGCTGTACCTGCAGGCAACATGAGGAATCGGGAACATCCACAACAATGGGCCCGGCCCCGCCAAGCAGGTGAAATGTCACGGCACCCTTACCTCTGCCACAAGATGGCATGGAATTCAACTGGCCTCCCTTTAGAAAATCCAAACCCTTCTCCGACTTACAAGAATGTGGTTGAGGTCAGGTGATCCTCTCAGAGGATTATTAGTGGTGTCGAGCAGAGAAAGTTTGTTTGAGCAGATCCGGAAGATACATAAACTGGCTGTGATATATTCCACAGGCCCAAATGTCTGCATGAGTTCCAGCCATCGTGTCCCTATACCTAACAAGGAAGATGAAAGGAAAGTTCGCACATGACACCCTTGCTGACCTCCCTTTGGCCAGAACTCAGTCCTAGCAGCACACATAGATACAAAGTGTCATCTTTATTCTTGGTGGTCTTACGACCATTTAAAAACTGGCTAAAAGAGGGGCCCCGGGGCCCCCCGGGTGGCTCAGTCGGTTATGAGTCCGACTTTGGCTTAGGTCATGACCTCACGGTTCATGGGTTTGAGCCCCGTGTTGGGCTCTGTGCTGACAGCTCAGAGCCTGGAGCCTGCTTCTGATTCTGCGTCTCCCTCTCTCTCTCTGCCCCTCCCGGACTCGCACTCAGTCTCTTTCTGTCTCTGGAAAATAAATATACAGTGAAAAAGTTTTTTAAAAATTAGCTAAAAGAACAGACTACTAGGGCCAATTGGCAGTTTGTGCCACAGCGGCCAAGGTTGAGAGGCCCTGAGTTAGCACAGCAGAGTGTCCCCGAAGTGGGTCATCATTTTAAACAGACATGAGCTGGGATGTGAGAGAGGTAGGGATAGGTGAATGCGGGTGGGGAGCATTCCAGGGGAACACAGAGATGTGGAGGAAGGAAAAAGGGGGGAGCAGAGCAATGGGAGAGATGAGAGGGTGAACGGAGAAAGAGAAAGAGGGGCAGGAGGATCTCCAACCCTCAGACTGGGCTCGTTTAGTTTCTATGGATACCACAGGCTCTTTAATAGCAGCAGACGAAGATGAGCAAGAAGGTGGGTTCCTGTTGACAGCAGGACTTCCACCCAGCCAGGGCTGCACACACCTCATGCTGACCTTGGCCTGCACCTCATCATCCCCTGCCCCTTGTCCTAGAAACCTGGCCAGCTAGCCTGCTTCGGATTCTGTGTCTCATTCTCTCTCTGTCCTTTCCCGACTTACGCTCTGTCTCTCTCTGTCTCTCAAAAATAAATAAATGTAAAAAAAAAAAAATTAAAACAAAAACCTGGCCAGCTAGATACTCCATGCTTAGTCTGCCTCCTTCTCCTCCCACATTCTTAGATAAGAAATCAGATGAGTTCCTTCTAGGATCGCGTGCTCCAGTTTTACTCCGTCAGTCTGGCATCAACCTCGGGACCTTCTGTGGCTCCCCTGCACTCTGAAATGGCCCTTCTTGTGTCTGAGAGGCTTCCAGGGAGACACAAAAAGGATCCAGTTTGCAGGACATTAAAGGTCAAACCAAGAGCCTCCCCTCCCCCTCTGCCAGGGGGCACTTGGTCTCCTAGGAGAACAGACCCTTCAGAGACATTTGATCAGGATGGGCTGGTTTGGCCTCCCCTATGTGCATTCGCATTGTGCATCGTGCATCGGGACTGAGCCAGACTGTGGAGGGAGGCTCCCTCCCCACCTGGCTGGTCCTGAACTGAAACTAGTTGGTGCCTCCCCAAACCTGTGTGAACTGAAACCACCCAGTTTCCTCAGACAGCCCAGCCTCGTGCGTCATCTTGCTGCATTTTCTCCTGCCCCGAAGGAGGAGCCTGGCTCCACTGTGTGTCTCAGCACTGTGAGATACTTGGTTCTGGCCTTGGCCTTGATGCTGTCACCAGAGAAGCCTCCACGCAACCTTGGAACATGTCCTGGGCGTGTCCTGGGTGTGTTGGGCACCAGGAAAAGATTCTGCACTCTCTTGGTTTCCCTTGCCCGAGTCGGGGTGGGAATAGTGAAGGAGCTGTGAACCAGAGGTGGCTCTGGCCTTCCTTCCCACCTTCTTCCCACACAGTTCTAGAAGCTGCCTGCTGAGCCCTCTGGAGGGCAGCATGGGTGATGCAAAGAGAAGGGGTTCAAATCTCAGCTGCCCCAGGTACTGTGCAAGGTTGTCATGAGGCTCTCAGAGCCTCAGTTTCCCTGTCTGTAAAACGAGGGTATTACTTAGACCTGATCGGGTTGTAGTGAAAGGCCCTGGCATATCCTGAGTCACTGTTCTTCCCAGCCCCCTCTGCCCCAGTTCCTGGGACCAGAGCAGCTCGCTTTGCCTCCTGTATGAGGACCAGCACGTGCGTGCTAATTTAACACCAGCAATGCCAAGTACGTGCTTCCTCTGAGCTACATTCCAATGAAGGATGTTTCTGCATCCTGGCCGGACGGTGGGGCCTCTGCAGTCTCAGTGGAGAGACCATGGGGGTTTGCGGTTTCTTTTTTGTGTATCGGTGTTTGCCACAGTCCCAGGAGCCAGGTGGGTGGGTGCTGTGCTGGACATGAGAAAGTGTGAAAGCATCAGGCCTGGTGCACAATGGTCTCCATTGTCAGCCACCACACTCACCTTCAGGGCAAGCCTCACCTCCCCTTCAGTTCCCAAGGGGATCCCTGCACTGATGCTATGGGAGGCAGCCCCCCATCCCCAGGGCTGGCCTGGTTTTCCAGGTGCCACTCTACAGCCTCAGAACGGCTGTCTCCAAGCAGGCCCTTCTCCACTGACCTCTCTGAATAGCACCTTGACTAAAACTTCCCCCATAGCCTCATTTCCACCTCCTTCCCCTCCCACCCCATCACCGTCCCTTGGTATTCCCTCAAATCTTTTCCCTTTAAATTTTATATTGAAGAAGGGCACCTGGGTGGCACAGTCGGTTAATTGTCTGACTCTTGATCTCAGTTCAGGTCATGATCTCATGGTTGGTGAGTTTGAGCCCTGCATTGGACTCTGTGCTGATGGTGCGGAGCCTGCTTGGGATTCTGTCTCTCCCTCTCTCTGCCCCTCCCCTGCTTGTGTTCTGTCTCTCAAAACAAAAAAAATAAACTTAAAAATAAATTAAAGAAAAAAAAGTTTATATTGAAGAATAATATCTTTTGACTTTTTTTTTTTCCCCCAACAAACAACACGGTCATAGCTAAGGATTAAGAGGACATCTTGAGCATGCAGGCGGTGATGACCACTCTGTCACAAGCTTCCGGTAACCCTGAGGAACCCCAGCAGCCTCCTGGTGTGGGTTCTGTATTGATTCCAGGAGCTGTCAGGGTGACATGCTCTCGGGGAGAGGTGGCAGCGAAGGGGCCCAGCATCCACGTGGATTAAACAGTGACTCCGGGTGGGGAAGAAAGGTGGAAGGTGGTGAGTTTCTGCAATTCCCCCTGCAGGCATAGGCGGAACTGAGCCACGAGTCTACAGGGGCTGGTCTGAGCACAGAAGCAGACGTGGTTACAGACGTGGTTACAGAAGGGAGGGATTTCGGTGAAAAGAGGTAGTGAGGTCATCGCTCTCCCAGGTGTGTTTTGGGAGAAGCATGTCAGGTGGGAGTTGGAGGATTAGGCTGCACTGAGTCAGTATGCTTCGGAGAAGAGGTGGCCAGCCGGGAGTAAGGTGGTGATGAGAAGTGAGGTGGCCAGAAGGGCTCTGAGACGTTGGCACTGGCTTTGCGCCGGCAGCTCTGTCTGCGCATGCGCAGCTGCCCACCTGAGCCCGTCCCCTCCCTCCACTCGCTCCGCCTTCCCACCCCCAGGCTGCGGAGTTTTCGGCTGGATGAAGTGAAGCAGGCGTCGCTCCAGACTGAAGGGAGGGGAAGGCAGCCGGGGCTTTGTCACTACTTGGTTAGTCCTTCATTCATGCCCAGATCCAGCTCTCCTCAGCCCCCATGGTTCCCTGATTCGTGGTGGCGCTTCTTTCTAGGTCCTTCCCTAACCTTTTCCCCTTTCCTCCCTGGAGCCTGGGCTCTTGGCGCCCCCTCTCCCCAGCCCCAAACTTCAACCACACACTAACGCTTTTTGTCCAGTTTATATTCTTCTTCTTCTTTTTTCTTCGCTACCCCTCGGCACAGGTCCTGGGTCGGGCAGGAGCAGGGCTGTTCTGCAGAGCGAAGAGAGGGGCATCCAATCCCCCCTTTTCCTTTTGTCGCCCCGGAGATCAGGGAATTCCCACATGTAACTGAGCGCAGCCCAGCTGTCCAAACCGCAGGACGGGGCTGCTGGCAGCAGGGCGCTGCAGGATCAGGGTGGGGGACAGGCAGCCCGGAGCATGCTGTGGCAGGCCCCAGCTCCTAGCCAAGCCCCAGGGCCCGCGCTCTGCCGCTTAGGCAGGGAAGTGGTGCCTCCCTTCCAGTCTCTTGTCTCTATTCCAGTAGTTGAACCTTGAGGCCTGAGAGTGCTGTAAAATTTGACATGGTCAATTCTGCTTTTAAAATGGAAACCCAGGCTCAGTTGGTTAATCATCCCACTTTGGCTTAGGTCATGATCCCCTGGTTCTTGAGTTCCAGCGGGTGTTGGACTCTGTGGTGACAGCTTCAGAGCCTGGAGCCTGCTTCAGATTCTGTGTCTCCCCTCTCTCTGCCCTCCCCCCCCCCCTTTCAAAAATAAATAAAGATATTTAAAAAATAAAAAAAAAATAGAACCCCAAACAAAACCCACTGTCCATTGAACTCCCAATCAGAGAGCAGAGCACTCTGTGGGGTCAGGGGCCTGGCCCAAGTCCTGGCCCTGCCACCAGCTGGCTGAGTGACCATGGGCAGGTCACCTTATCTCTCATGGCCTCGATTTCCACAGTTGTAAATTGGCAGGGGTGGATAATATTTCTCTAAGGCTTTTCTGGTTTTCACTATTACGGCTCTGAGTCTCATTATTGTGAGCAAATAATATGGTCATAAAGTGAGTTACAAAAATAAACATAAAAATAAAAAGTGCTACTCTAATTTTTTAGAATGTGAGTGTTATTTTCAAAGGTGACTTGGAAAATGCAGCTGTCCCAGAGAGGAGGAATATTTTCCTGTGCCATAAAAGGGGTCAGAACTGGTGTGGCTTAAGCTCAGTATTTATGTTTCAGATAGAATTGGAAACTCGCTTCTCCCCTTTAAGCACTGGAGGGAATTAGTCACACCTCCCTGTGGAAGTGGAGAAGAGATTCTCTGGGCTGCTCAAAAGGCTCTTTCAAAAAGTTCTGGGGACAAGCAATGCTCTGTGTGTGTGTGAGAGAGAGAGACAGAGACAGAGACAGAAAGAGAGAGGGAGAGACAGAGACAGGGAGACAGAGAGACAGACAGATGGAGAGGCAGAGAAAGGCAGAGAGAAAGATTGGAGAGGAAAAAGGTACACAGAGGGAAGGAAATGATTAAGATATCAATCAATGACCCGAAAGGTTTGCTGTCCAACAGAAAGACCTAAAATGCTAACAAATAGAACAATATACAGAGTATAATACGGCTATAAACAAAGGCTTCTGGGGAAAGTCATGGAAAGGGTGGTTGATTCAGGCTGGAAGGATGCCTGGAAGACTTTCTGGAGGAGGTGACATTTGGCACAGAGTTTTCCCTTAGGGAGTGAACTGAATGTCTGGGGGGGGGGTGGGGTGAAGAAACTGGGGAGGGCATCTAAGCAGGGAAAACAGCAACTGTGAAGGTAGGCCCTCTGGCAGCTCTCTCTCTCTCTAAGCCTTGGGGCTCTTGGCCCAGACCTTCTTCTTACACATTTCTCCCCTGGGTGGGGCAAGATGCATAGCAGGTCAGCATCCTGGTGCTCAGCTAGGGTTCCTCCTCTTCTCCTGAGGTGCCATAGGGGAAGTTGCTGGCAGTCTGCAGGCAGCCATGGGAGGACTTCCACTTTGCTTAGTGAAATCTTTCCTTAGAACCACAGTTGGTTCTTGCAAAATTTTCCGGTCACATAAAAGCCAAGAAGCCAGTTTCTGAAAAGCTTTACCCAGCAGGAAAGGAATACCCAAGGAAGAATGTTGTATCATTGATGAGACTCGTTCCATCTCTATGTTCCTTTACAGTCAAAATGGGGAGGGAGAGGTGAGGACGAGAACACAGACCATCTGTGAGCAAAGTCCTTGAGTGGACAAAAAGTTCTCACTAGTGCGGAACACTCTACCATCCCTCCATGCCTCATTAGTTCATCGGACTTCCAGTAGCTTCTTTGGCCAGCTGCAATGTTGAGTTTTGAAGGAGAGGGTGAGGATCCCAAGGATGAATAAAGCGAATGGTCTTCCTTGTGAAGTTGAGAATGAAGGATCACACAGTGAGCCAGGTGGCTACAAGATACAGTGAGAAGTGGCTGTGTCCTGGGGGCTCAAGGAGGCATTCTTTGTGCGTAGTGTGGAGGGAGAGTGGTTTACCCACAGAGACAGACAAGAAGGATGTCCGAGAAACAGCTGAGTAGCAGAAGCTCCGAGTCCCAGTGGGTTGCTGCCACTAAGTGTCACCCCACTTCCCAGTGCCTCCACTCAGTGGTAATAATTGTTTATGAAGTGCTGTGTCACCTTTTGGGGAGAGGGGGAGCTCTGCAAGAGAAATCTCTCATCATCTTACCAAGCACCACGTCAGCTGGTTTCCCTGGGGCCTCAGCACACACCAGAAACCTAATCAGTGCTTATTGTCATGGAAGCAAAGAGATGTCATCCTGTGACCCATGTCCCTGAGATGTGCTTTGTCAAGTAGGAAAGTGCACTTTCTGTTACCTTGACCATATTCAGAATGGAATCCTCTAAATCTATTGCTACTGTGTTTGTGAGGTTTTAGTTTTCTAATTAAAGACAGTGTGTTAAATACATCTTAACGATAATGTATGTGAGCTTTAAATGTATGGAATTGAACACATCTTTTATTTTATTATTACTATTTTTTAATGTTTATTTTTGAGACAGGGAGAGAGAACAGGGGAGGGGCAGAAGGAGAGGGAGACAGAGGATATGAAGCGGGCTTGATGCTGACAGCTGAGAGCCAGATGCAGGGCTCAAACCCACAGACCACAAGATCATGACCTGAGCCGAAGTCGGACGCTCAACCGACAGCCACCCAGGCGCCCCCTGAACACATCTTTTAAAATCAGGCACAGTTACCATGATTTTAGTGGCTATTTATTGAGTAGGGATATGGGGTTTTGCACTTTTTTTTTCTAACTGTTGTCAGTTATTTTGATTTTTCTTCTCAACCTCCCTGTGTCACCTTTAGAGCATGTCCAGGGGTCGACACATGGACTTGATACAAGCGTCTACAAGAGCAGGCTTGAGGGAGGAGGAGGAGGAGGCTGTAGGACTGTGTACAGCAGCGAGAAAGAAAGTAGGGAACCCAGGGTCCCAAAGGAGAAGAGGTGGGAGGTGATGAACTTGGCAGGGCTGGGGGCTGAGCAGGGAGGAAGCCAGGGTTCACAGAGGGGTGCGGCACGGATGCCATGAGGAGGGTTTGAGGTGTGGACGAGGTGCCTGTGGTGTTTCAGACTAGTTCACCATCTCCCCTGGAGTGAGCCCCAAAGTGAAGACTGTGGGCCCTTTCAGACCCGATTGTCCCCAAGTGATGGCATCTGGAGGGACCTTCTGTTACTAGTGATAAACCAGGTGGACCCTAGAGCCTGCCTGCTTGGGAGAAAATCCCACCGTTCCACTTGATGACCGTGTAACATGGGCAATTGATTTAACTTCTCAGCACTTTCGTTTTCTTGCTTGTAAACGGCTCAGAAAGACCACCTGTCTCCCAGGGATGCTGTGAGGGCCACGGGAGATTAGGCCTGTATGAAGTTTAGAGTAGTGGCTGATGCAGAGCTACAGGGCTCAAAGGACTACCGATGTTCTTCTTCTCCCTTATCTTTCTCCCTGTGGACATCCTGAAACACCTTCTGTGCCCTCAGCCTGATTTCTGGGTATGAAAGACCGGGGTAAGATCACTTCTTGTGTTTGTGTTAGCTAGGATGTCTTTAGCAGCAAAGTAATAAAAAGTGACTTCTTTCGTGAAGATGTTTATTTTTACATAACAGGAAGTTCAGCAGTAGATGGTTCATCCAGATATTTCCACATCTCGCAATCTTTTGCCCGATTTTGAGCAACTTAGGTGGTCACTAGCCAGTCTATCAAGGTTGAGCAAAGGACAGAGAGATGGTCAAAACCAAACAGGTCCATTTATGAGGTGTGGCCTCAAAGGAGAGGAGCTGTATTTAAAAACAAAAACAAAAACAAAAACATGCCAAGATGTATGTTTTCACCTGAGCGTTGTCCTTTGAGGTGGTCACTTTGGAAAGCATGGCACTTCTTCCCATGTGCTGTGCTGCTCAAATGTTTTTAACTCTTTTACTGGAACCTTCCCCAGAGGCAAATTATGAATCACATAGAAAGGTTAATATTAATTTTATAGTGATATCCCTTGTTGGACCCTAAATAGGCCTCCTTTTTGATGTATTCATTCATGAGGTTCTCAGTTGGACAAATCTTTTATGACTGTCCACTGTATTCAAGCAAGAAAAAAAAATCACCATTTTTATTAATCAATGATTACAGCCTGGGGACTTTAATGGGTGATGTCACTTACCACACAATGACTCTGAACAGTTGGCAGTATCCTCTCCAGTTTAAAGATGAGTGAATGGAGGTTCATACTAGTCAAGTGGCATTTTGAAAATCACACAGAACAGAGCCACACTTTGAATCCTGTGTGCTGTGACTCCACCTTCCCCACACTTGCTCCATAGGCTTGGTAGTTGTTCTCAAGGGTTTACAATTAGTAGGGTATATAGGAAATGCACAAATATCACAGATATATCTGGTGGCACAGATTGTAATAAGTGTCCTAAGAATGTATAAATATTTTAATAAAGGGATGCAGAGTCAGGAAAGATTCAGTTTAGCCCAGAGTACCAGAAGACTTCATGGAGGTAGGCTGGAAAGTAGGGCAGGACAGTGGGAAGGGGCAGGGGTAGGAAAGATAAGAAGGAGCCTTGTCTGGAACACATGACAGGTGTGGATGAGGGCATCGGGAAAGGGCTGGGAACTCAGGTTGGAACTAGTTTCTAGAGGTCAAGGACTTTCTATTTTATTTCATAATCCTTGCAAAGCCCTTGGAGACTTCAACAAGGAAACATATTCAAAAACATTTTAGGGAGATTAACTTGACAGTGATGGCCAAGGTAGGTGGGAAAGAGATCTTGAAAGCAGAGACACCATGTAGGAAGCTATTCAAATAGTCAAGACACAGTATAATGTTTCTAAGACATTCAGATTTCATGAGCCAGCCATGTTTACCCCCAAATTTAAGGGACTGAGATAGGCATCCCAACATTTTATTTTTCTAAATAACGGCACAAACAGCCACAACAACCGTCTAAGCCACTACCGTTTCATAAGTGCAAAGAGATGTCAACCTCTATAAGCAGAAAGGACATTATCTCTGTGTAAAGGACCGTGTTTTCCAAAAAGGACATCTGAAACCTTATATAATATATGATCCCTCTTCCCAACATGTGCTCACGTGCATGCACACACACACACACACACACACACACACGTTACTTTTCTCATTTCATAACAGACCAGTAAAAAATTGGTTCTGGATATGCCACTAGTTTGTAACCCACACACAATTGTTACTTTTAGCATTTCATAATTTCATAACAGACAGGTAAAAACTTGGTTGGGACATGCCACTAGTTTGTAACCCAGCTTCCGGGAACCACTGTGGTAGAATTTTGTGGGGTACATTTCAAACAACCCCTTTGTCTGGGAATGGTCCTCATCAATAGACACTGCTGAAGGAGCACACCTAGAGACCTGTGTTAACACCCATAATTCTACCTGGACTAATTCAGATGCTGGAATCAAAGCTGGATTTGTGGCAAGTCTAGAGGTTAAATCTCCTGGCTGGCTGGTTTAGTGGTCCATCAAACCTCTCTTTAGAGTTTGAACCAAATGGCAGAGCCTGCATTTAGTCTCCAGAGCACATGAGGGGTTGGGACAATCATTTGGGGACATAAACAATCTAGGTAAAGACAAGCTGGACAATGGCACAAGTCTACAGAAAGGAATCCACAGAAGCACCAAATGGCCCGAGAGGGAAAAAGGAGCTGGAAGCAGCAACAACCTTATCCCCAAAGCCTTCCAAGTCTAACTCTGTGTCCAGCTGCATTTCCATTTTTGTGTCTGTGAGATCCTCTTGTGCCTTTTAATAATCCCCTCGGGTTGACTGGTCATTTCTTTCTGGCAACCAAAGAACCTTGGCTAGGATTGAAGTCAAGACAAAAAACAAAGCTCATGATGTAAAAGAAAGGGACACACAGAGAGAAACAGGAAAGGAGAAGTGAGTAAAAATCGGTAAAGGATGGAATGTGGGGCCAAGAGGGAATGTCAAAGATCACTCCAAGGTCTTGAACCAGGGAAGCCAGGGGTGTCAGAAACACAGGTGAGGAGTGCGTTGAGTTTTGGCATGTTGGGTTGGAGGTGCTGGTGTGGGGTGGTTGGTTGGTGTAGAGGTCTTGGACCAGGAGAGAGACTTAGGAGTCAGCCACAGCAAGGAGACATTTGGAACTTTGCGATCAGATTGGCCACAGAGGAAAGCATGTAGATGAGAAGGGAGGGGGAGTGAAGAAAAATGAGGGTGGGGGTTGGGTCTGGGTTGGATAACTCAAGAGGAGCGTAAGGGATTGTGGGATTCTCCCGAGGACAGTCATGAAATGGTGAAGGTAAATGGAGGCAAGAGAAGCAGAAGAGGGTCTTGGAGAACAGAAAGGATTGAGACACCACTGGTTTCCTTGCCCCTGGAAATGAGACACCACTGGTTTCCTTGCCCCTGGAAAATGCTCTGTAGATGTATGTGAGCTTACCTGAGGAAGAGTGTGTGTGCTTCATAGAGACTTCTGGAAGCATACATTCTGGTGTGCTAAAATAACTCTCAGAGTTCTCACTACATCTTAGTAATTCTGGTTTAGGATTTGGAGATGGAAGAGGTGCATGGGTATGAGGGAAGGCAGGGATGAAGGAGAGAGTTGATAGATGAAATTAGAACACGAAGGAAGGAGAAAGGGGATGAGTTAAGATCTTTGCCAAAAATGGAAGTTTTTGGATAATCTGTGGGTTTCAGTGATTTGTAACTGTTTTTCAAAGGGTCTGAGGACCTTCTACCGAATGCCATGTGGGTTTATTTCGAAAGGAGATTCTTGGGCCCGAGCCCAGACTTCCTGAATCAAAGCTCTAGAGTGGAGGCCCAGAATCAGCATTTCATTTACTTTTTATTATTTTACTTTATTTTATTTTATGTCTTTTACCTTGTTTTTTTTATTAAGTTTCTAATTTTAATTCCAAATAGTTAACATACAGTGTTATATTAGTTTCAGGTGTACAATATAGTGATTCAATGATTCTATACGTTACTCAGTGCTCATCATGACAAATGTACTCCTTAATCCCCTTCACCTATTTTATCTATCCCCCACCCACCCACCTTCTGATAACCATCAGTTTGTTTTCTGTCATTAAAAGTCTGTTTCTTGGTTTGCCTCTCTCTCTCTCTCATATGAAATCATATGGTAGTTGTCTTTCTCTGACTGACTTATTTCATTTAGCATTATAGTCTCTAGTTCCAACCATGTCATTGCAAATGGCAAGATTTTGTTCACTGTGGCTGAATAATATTCCACTGTATATACATACACCTCTTCTTTATGCATTCATCTGTTGATGAACACTTAGGCTGCTTCCATATCTTGGCTACTGTGAATAATGCTGCTGTTAACAGAGGGGTGCTTGTATCCCTTTGAATTAGTGTTCTTGTATTGTTTGGGTAAAAACGCAGTAGTGCGACTGGATCATAGGGTAGTTCTATTTTTGACTTTTTGAAGAACCTCCATACTGTCTTCCACAGTGGCTGCACCAGTTTGCATTCCTACCAACAGTGGTTCTTTTTTTTTTTTTTTTTTTTTCACATCCTCACCAACACTTGTTTCTTGTGTTGTTGATTTTAGCCATCCTGACAGGTGTGAGGTGATATCTCATTGTGGTTTTTGATTTGCATTTCCCTGATGAAGAGTGATGTTGAGCATCTTTTCATGGGTCTGTTGGCCATCTGTATGTCGTTTTTGGAGAAATGTCTGTTCATGTCTTCTGCCCATTTTTAAATTGGATTATTTGTTTTTTGGGTGTCAATTTGTAGAAGTTCTTTATATGTTTTGGATATTAACCCTTCATTGGATACATCATTTGCTAATATCTTTTCCCATTCAGTGGTTGTCTTTTAGTTTTGTTGATTGTTTCCTGTGCTGTGCAGAAGATTTTTATTTTTACATGGTCCCAACAGTTTGTTTTTGCTTTTGTTTCCCTTTCTTCAGGAGACATATCCAGAAAGATGTTGCTTTGGCTGATGTCCAAGAAATTACTGCCTATGCTCTTTCCTAGGATTTTTATGTTTTAATGTCTCAAATTTAGGTCTTTATTTCAAACTTATTTTGATGGGGCAATGAACAAATAAATGGTGGTGATTCATGCTGTGAAATATTATACAGCTGTTAAAAGGGTGAATTAATTCTATACTAATTGATGTGAAGTGTTAAGTTAAATAAGCAGGAAGAAGAAATGTGTGTATATAACATGGTCACATATTTATATAAAAATAATGACAAAAATAATACTGTCTTTGTTCCAGTGTTTTTAGTATAGTTCCGTCAACAAGTGGAAAGTCTGGAGGGACACATACCAGAATGTTAACACTGATTTTCTGGGGAAGGAAAGGCAAACTAAATAAATAAGAATTTTTTTTATATATAAAAAAAGGGCATCTAGGATAATAACCATTTTTGCTGACTTTTTGTAAATTAATGCTTGTGGGTGCATATAAATGCTCAGAAAGGCAAACAGAGGGACAGACACCAACATTATCATGGTGAATTTTCTCAGAGTAGGGGGATTTCTGGTGATTTTAATTGTCTTTCTTTTTGCTTTTCAGCATGCTTAAAGTTTTGCAGTGATCAACGTTATTTTCTTCACTGTGGGGGAGAAAATTTGTGTGTGGGGGTCAGAAGTGGCATTTTAAACACACTTTCTATGTCACTCTTGTGCCCACTGACATTTGAGAACTTGTCTCCATTATTCTTAGAGGGTTGGCTGTGTTGTTTCACGTTAACTCCTCCTCTGAAAGACATAGGTGCCTTCTATTATCCACCTATTATGAAGGAAATCGACAATTCCAAAGCTGCTGCAAAATTCTAGAGCCTTCTATGGTACTACTTATTCTATCTTATAAAGATGGAATGCAGGCAACATCTCTCTATAAACACAGGCCAAGATGGCACCTGGCAGGGTTTCTGGTTCTCCTCAAAAGAGACTCACCAGTGAGTCCCACCTCTGTAGTGTCTGTTGTCATTGTGGCAGGTAGGAGATATGTTCCTCTTTTTCCACATAGCCTGGAACGCCTCTCTAGAAGACATCTCCCAGCGTCATAGGAGCCATGTAACTCATAATTGTAGAATGTAGCGTAGCATCAGGTCTGTTGGCCTTAGGAAGAAGGCAAGTGACATTGACCCTGTGGTCTATCAAAATGTGCAGTATCTGGGCTGTGAATGTGAGGCATGATTATGTCAGTTCTTTTGATGGTACAAGTTTTTTGATTCCACTCACAGACCTAATAGTTGTCATTGCAAGATGCCCCCAAGTACCAATGTAGAGTTGAGTTTTGAACAAAAAGACACCCACACTCACTCAGACAGTATGAAACAGACAAAACTTACTCTCTTATCTCTATTAATGGCATACACATTGCATCATTTAGGATTGTTTTGGCTGCAAGTGACAGAAAATCCAGTAATAGCTTAGACCATTAGGAGGGGCCCAGGGACAGTTTGTGACTCACTGATCTCATTGAGGGTCTGGCTTTTTCTGTCTTGCTCCTCTGCCATCTTCAGTGTGTCAGCAACATCCCACCTTCCAATCAGAGATGGCCGCCTCAGCTGGAGGTTGTATTGCCTCACACACCTGGGAATCCTGGGCAGGAAGCAAGGAGGGCCTTAGCAAAAGGCCTCCTCTTCCTGCAGCTCTCTCATCAGGGAGAGAGATCTTTCCTGGAGGTAGACTCTGGACACATGTATATTCCTGGACCAATGATGGCAAAGAGGAGGCAGCCATTGACAAGGAGGAGTCACTACCATATTAAGGGCTCTGTTAGCAATGAAGAAGGACTGCTCACTGAAAGGCCATCAAAAAACGTGTCCCGCGTTGGTGAATACTATTAACAAATACCAGTTTCAAAGGATTTTGTTTTCTCCAACCAGACCATTGTGTCTCGTGGGGGCAACCAGAGAGCAGCAAGAAGGTGACATCAGAACCCTTCCTTGGAGCATTTCTCCAAGTGTGAGTAGGTGAAGGCAGGACTGACTGACCCTGTGACATAACTACAAGAGCCTCTTCTCCATACCATCCATGGTGCTTCAATCCTACCATCTTCATGTTATCTGTGGTATGTCAATCCCGCCATCACTGTGTTAGAAAAGCACCGCTGGGCCTCCGTTTCCTGCTGTGAAGCCATTGGTGGAACATCAGCAGCAGAGCTGTTCTAATGGACCTTCCCCCACTAAAGGGTTAGCCCCACTTGCTCCACAACCTCACAGAAGAGACTCCAAAGTGCAGAGGGCAGACAACTTGATACTTAGGCTGGGGGAGAAGCTTTAGGGATGGAGGACGAGTCTGAGAAGCTCCACATACAAAAAGGATTAACATGGCATAGGAGGCTGCCTGCAAGGGGTAGGCAGGGGCTGCAGGGAGGTAGACTGAAGGCTGTAAGATGTAGGCTGGGGGCCCGCAGGGAGGTAGGTGGGGGCTGCAGGGAAGGTAAGCTGGAAAAATCAGGGGATTGAGACTGACTGCAAGGTCAAGGTCAAGGTGAAACCTTGAGAAACAGATCAAAAGGCCCTTGGATTTGTCCTATTACATCACATCAAGGAGAGAGGCAGAAAGTAACACTAGCAGTGTTGTGATAGAACACTTCCACAGATTTTTACCCAGCACTTGACATTAGCCAGACTCTGTTAGATGCTGACGTTTCAAGAGAAGCTGTAAAAGACAGAACTCAATCAAGTATAAAGATACTGTCTTTTAGCAACTTTAACATTCTTGCTCCCTCTCTTTATGGCTCTGGGTATCCCCCCTTCTGATTAGCTAAGGACTCATCCTGTGTCACATGTTTTATACACATTGTGTCATTCAAATCTCTCCACCACTCTCTGAGATAGGGACCCTTTTTGCTTTTCAGCTGAGAGAATTGAGGCCCAGTGACAAGATTACCTAGGTTCCCACAGGCAGATTCAAAAATCAAAGCTGGTACATTTTTCTTCTCCTTTATGCCTACTTTCTTTTCTTTTCTCTCTCTCTCTTTTTTTATTGGTCTTTTTTAACATTTTGCAATATTTTATTATTTTTTATTTCTAATCAAGTAATAGAAACAAATATTTAAAAACTCTAATCATTCTAAGCTTGATCATGAAAAACAGTGTTTTCTTGTACACCTTCTCTCAATCGCTTTCCTGCTTTCCAGAGGCAACCCAGAGGCAACCACTTTCAAAATGTTGGCTAGTTCAATTTTAAATAACAGGCTAATGGTACTGTTTTTTGATGTGTTAATTTTAGACATTATTGTTTTCTAGTCATTAAGTTTTACCTCTCTGCTGAACACTGTCTACCTCTTCTAGATATACCTCTTTTTATCCAGTCGGTTCCCAGGGAGGCTGACCTTTGTGGATGAAGTGCACAGGTTCCCTAATCCTCTGGCTTTGGGTTGCCTCTGGTTAATGGAGGCATCAACAAGAGATTGGATTGGAGGGATGTAAAGGAGATGAGATATTTATTCTTCTGGATAGGACCCCTCCTCCCCTTCTGGCAGACAGCCCTATCTGTACAGCTGCTCTCTGGGATTCTGATAATTGCCCCTCCCCTTGCCCTTGAACATTCAGGCCTAGAAATGGCAATGACCCCCTGTTATTGCTAGCTCAGGGTACTTCCCTATCTTTGTTTTCCTAAGCCCTGTCCACACTTTGAAAATAGTTTCTGTGTTACAGTTTCACACCACTTACCCCTCCCCACCCCCACACAATATACTGTTTACTTCATTATTTAAAAAGAAAAAAAATGTTTATTTTTGAGAGAGAGACAGACAGACAGAACGTGTGCAGGGGAGGAGCAGAGAGAGAGGAAGACACAGAATCTGAAACAGGCTCCAGGCCCTGAGCTGTCAGCATAGAGCCTGACGCAGGGCTTGAACCCACAGTGAGATCATGACCCTAGCCGAAGTTGTACACTCAACTGACTGAGCCACCCAGGTGCCCCGTTTACTTCGTTATTAAACTACATAAATATTGCTGACTACATAGCCTAGTAGTAAGTTATAAATTATGATTACATTTTCTTTACTGAACAAATTTTTGTTTTTCCTGCATTTAATTGCCTATTTCTAAAAAATGCCTTAGTTTTCTGTATATCTGCTTTTAATTATTTCTACCTGCTTCATCAGATCTAATAAATGCCCTTAGGGGTTGTTTCTCAAAGGCTCAAACATTATTAGCTTTTTATATCTTTTTCTTGGGGGGGGAAGGTGTGTAAAGGAAGCCAGCCTTCACAATAAACAGAACTTGATCTATGCACTCTGAAATTAAGATCATAACTAACCCACTAACAAAGTGATGCGAACAGTTCAGGATTGTTTCATTGATCTTAAAGGTTTTACTGTCCTTGGCAAATATTGTGACGACTTGTAGAGAATAAATGTTTTACTAAACAAATGACTGAGACCTCTTTCAGGTGTGTCTTATCATCACCCCTTCAATAGTGCATTTTAAGTTTGCTGACGTTTAGTTATACGGTCTGACTTCTGACCTGCTGAGGACCACAGGGTTCATCTCTGCTGCCCAATCATCTCAAGGCCTAGCTAAGCACAAAGCAATTTTCAGATGTACTTGTCTGTAAATAAAAGTCAGGAGATTTTCTCTGGTCAAGAATTGATGTGCAACACGCCTCCTCCTCTGGCGGGTGAACATATTTTTATAATGTATTTCTTTTAAACATGAGATCTCTATTTAAAATCAGAAACTATGATTTTAGTTTTCACAAGTTTTTCATAGAGACCCTTCCCTGGAGCCCTCTGTTAGCTGGCCACCATGCTGGGACTCTCCTTTAACATCATCTGATACTTCCCTTTGGCCCTCCTGTGCTGGATTTCCTGTTTCCTGGAGTTTATATTTTCCTATTTTTTAATTTACTCCCTTGTTTTGCTGGAACACATCCTTTAGCAGCTTCGTAAGAAAGAAGACACATAAGGTAAATTCTCTTGTGTCCTTATGTGTCTAAAAATGTATTTACCCTATGCTTTACTTGATTTGTGGTTAGACAAGGATAGTTCGTATCATAGGAAGATCCTGGACTCACTTGCTCCCACTGACACAACAAACCTGCAGCTACATATGGGAAAATTCCCTCCAAAAAAGGCCTGCAAACTAGCTGAAGAGCTCTTCCACAACAAAAGATAAAACGACCACATGGAGAGAGGTGGGAGAGGAAAGACGCGGTCTTGCAAAAACCCTACTTCTGGTGCCGCAGCCCACAATCAGAATGGACCTTACAAATAAGGAGCTTCTCCTTCATTAGTTAGGAGTTTGTGCTCCACCTCAGACACCTCAAACTTTGGGACCCGTGCTGGAGAGACAAGGCCCCAAAACACCTGGCTTTGAAAACCAATGAAACCTATGTCCAGGAGACCCACAGGGAACAGGGGTTCCATTCTTAAAGGGCTCATGCACAAACTCACTTGCCCTGGGACACAGTACAAAAACAACAGTTTGAAAACTGCCTAGACCATACATGAGGGAGATTCATTTGCTAATTTTTTTTTCTTAATTTTTAAATGTTTATTTATTTTTGATAGAAGGGGGGGGAGGGGCAGAGAGACAGGGAAACACAGACTCCAAAGCAGGCTCCAGGCACTGAGCTGTCTGCCCACAGCCTGATGTGGGGCTCAAACCCACAAACTGCGAGATCATGACCTGAGCTAAAGTCTGCACTCAACCGACTGAGCCACCCAGGCACCCCATTTGCTAATCTTATAGCATTTAGAGGGGCAGTAACCTGCTTGGACTCAGGTTGAGGACAGAGGTGCTGACAAGCACCATTTTTGCATTGTCCCCTCTACTTTGCTAGTGCCAGCACGAATGGGGGCCATTTCTGTACTTTCCTTCTAATCTGTTAGCACTGGTGGATGTGTGTAGCCCCTGCACTGCTTCTTTGGCCCTGCTGGAGCTACTGGGTGAGTGCCCCCTCCTGTGCTGCTCCCCTAGCACTGCCCAAGCCATCAGGCAAGCATCCTGCTTCTATACCACTCCTGCAGCGCTATCAAAGCTTGTGGGCATGTGCAGACCACACAGGGGATGCCCTTTGAGCTCCTGGGTATGGTGGCCAGTGGGATTGTGTTTCTGGGCCCTATGGGTCTGCAACAATCAGAGAGATAGTTCTTGGCAGGCCACCACACCCAGAGCACCATAGAGACAGCAGAATGAGGTGCACCCCTAGTCTTAACTTGAAAAAGGCCTATTTTCTTGCCCTGGAGCTTCATCCTGAGGGGCAAGCTTCAGATTCATCACACATCTAGAGGCTATGGAAATGATCTCAAGGAATGTATGTATATTCTGCCTGCAAGATGCTCACTTCAGATGGAAGGTCACACACAGATTGAAAGTGAAGGGATGGAAAAAGATGTTTCAGGCAAATGGAATAAAAAAAAGCTGGGGTAGCCATACTTGTATCAGACAAAACAGACTCTAAAACAAAGACTAATAAAAAATAAAGAAGGGGTCAATCCAACAAGAACATGCAACGTTTGTAAATATTTAAGCGCCAAACATAGGAACACCTAAAGGGAGAAATTGATAACAATACAATAATAGTAGGGGACTTTAATAATACACTCACATCGATAGATAGATAGATCATCCAGACAAAAAATCTATGAGGAAACATTGGTGTTAAATGACACGTTAGACCAGATGGACTTCATGGATCTATACAGAGCATTCTACCTAGAAGCAGCAGAATACACATTCTTTTCAAATGTGCATGACATAGATCATATATTAAGCCACAAAAGGATAGATCATATATTAAGGTCACAAAATAAGTCTCAATAAATTTAAGAAGATTGCAATCATATCACATATCTTTTCTAATCACAAAGATATGAAACTAGAAATCAATTATAGGAAGAAAATTGGAAAAAAACCCCACAAATATGTAGAGATTAAACAACATGCTGCTGAATAACCAATGGATCAATGAAGAAATCAAAGGAGAAAAGTGGGAATGCAAGCTGGTGCAGCCACTCTGGAAAACAGTATGGAGGTTCCTCAAAAAACTAAAAATAGAACTACCCTACAACTCAGCAATTGCACTACTAGGCATTTATCCCCGGGTATACGTGTGCTGTTTCAAAGGGAAACATGCACCCCAATATTTATAGCAGCACTATTAATAGTCAAAGTATGGAAAGAGCCCAAATGTCCATCGATGGATGAATGGATAAAGAAGATGTTTGTGTGTGTGTATATATATATATATATATATATATATATATATATATATATATATATACATATAGAATAGAGTATTACTGGGGAATCAAAAAGAATGAAATCTTGCCATTTGCAACTACATGGATGGACCTGGAGGGTATTATGCTAAGTGAAATTAGTCAGTCAGAGAAAGACAAAAATCATATGACTTCACTCATATGAGGACTTTAAGAGACAAAAGAGATGAACATAAGGGAAGGGAAACAAAAATATAAAAACAGGAGGGGGACAAAACAGAAGAGACTCATAAATATGGAGAACAAACTGAGGGTTACAGGAGGAGTTGGGGGGGGGATGGGCTAAATGGGTAAGGAGCATTAAGGAATCTATTTCTGAAATCATTCTTGCACTATATGCTAACTAATTTGGATGTAAATTTTAAAAAATAGAAAATAAAATTTAAAAAAATAATAAAAAAAGGAAAAAAGAAAAATACCCTAACACAAATGGAAATGCAATATACCAAAAGCTGTGGCATGGAGCAAAAGCACTTCTAAGGGGTAAGTTTATAGTGAGATAGGCTTACCTCAATAAATAAGAGAAATCTCAAATAAAAAAAATATAACTTTACACCAAAAAGAATGAGAAAAAGAACAGATTAAGCCCAAAGTTGGTATAAGGAAGGAAATAATAAAGATCAGAATGGAAATAAGTGAAATAGAGGCCAAAACGACAATAGAAAAGATCAATGAAACTAAGAGCAGACTCTTTGAAAAGATAAACAAAATTGAGAAAACTTTGGCTAGATTCACAAAGAAGAGAGGCTCAAATAAATAAAATCAGAATGAAATAAATAAAATCAGAATGAAATAAGAGAAGTTATAACTGATATCAAAGAAATAAAAATAATCAAAAGAGACTACTATGAACAATTGAATACCAACAAACTGGACAACTAGGAGAAATGAATACATTCCTAAAAACATACCATCTTCCAAGACTGAATCATGAAGAAATAGAAAATCTAAATAGGCTGATTACTAGTAGGAGATTGAATCAGTAATCAAAAATCTCCCAGCAAACAAAAGTCCAGGACCAGATGGCTTTACTGGTAAATTCTATTGAACATTAAAAGAAGATTTAAAACATACTCAACTCTCCCCAAAAAATGAAGAGAAGGGAACATTTTCAAACTCATTTTATGAGACTAACATTACCCTGATGTCAAAACCAGACAAGGACACCATAAGAAAAGAAAATTACAAGCCATTATCCCTAATGAATATATATACAAAAATCCTCAACAAAATATTAGCAAACCAAATTCAACAATATAGTAACAGGATCATACATCCTGATCAAGTGGGATTTGTTCCAGGGATGCAAGGATGGTTCAATATCCATAAACCAGTCAAGGTGGTATACCATATTAACAAAATAAAGGATAAAAATCATATGATCATCTCAATGGATGCAGAAAAGGAAAAAAAAAACTTGAGAAAATTTAACATCAGTTTATGATAACCCTCAACAAAGTAGGTATAAACAGAATACCTCAGGATAGTAAAGTTGTTTTATGACAAGCCCACAGCTAACATCAAACTCAATGGTGAAAATCTTTTCTTCTAAGATCAGGAACAAAACAGGGGTGCCCACTCTCACCAGTTTTATTCTAAATAGTATTGGAAGTCCTACCCAGAGCCATTAGGCAGGAAAAAGAATTTAAAGGCATCCAAATTGAAAAGTAAAAAGCAAAACTGTCACTATTTGCAGACAACATGATTTTATATATAGAAAACCCTAAAGGCTCTGCCAAAAGGTGTTAGAGTTAGTAAACAAATTTGGTAAAGTTGCAGGGTATAAAATCAATATACAAAAATCTGTTGCATTTTTATATACTAACAATGACCTATCAAAAGGAGAAATTGAGAAAATGATCACATTTACAATACATTAAAAGAATAAAATATGTAGGAATAAATTTAACCAAGGAGGTAAAGACCTGAAAACCATAAGACACTGATGAAAGAAACTGAAGATGACACCCAAAAAATGGAAAGATATCCCATGGTCATGGGTTGGAAGAGTTAATAGTTAAAATGCCCATACTACCCAAAGCAATGCACAGATTCGATACAATCCCTATCATAATTCCAAAGACATTTTTTTCACAGAAATAGAAAAAAACAATTTAAAATTTGAATGGACCCACAAAAGATCCCAAATAGAGAAAGCAATCTTGAGAAAGAAGAACAAATCCGGAAGCATCACATTCCCAGATTTCAAACTATATTACAAAGCTATAGTAATCAAAAGAGTATGTATTGGCATTAAAAGTAGACACAGATCAGTGGAACAGAGTACAGAGCCCAGAAATAAACTGATGCATGTATGGTCAATTCATGACAAGGGAGGCAAAGATACACAATGGGTAAAGGATGCTCTCTTCAATAAACAGTGTAGGGAAAACTGGACAGCCACAGGCAAAAAGAATGAAACAAGACCACTTTCTTACACCATACACACAAATTAACTTAAAATGGATGAAAAATTTGGCCAGTCCTCCATTTTCACTTATTCCTACCTTACACTGTGTCTGACATCCCCAAGTCTGGAGAATCCCAGGTTAATTTTCTCCAGGGCACAGTCTCCCATCCCTGACTGAGGTGTGGGTGGGAGCACAGTACTGTGTATGGGGTGGGGGTAGTTGCTAGCAGAAAGGAGCAGGAAAGGGCACATGGAGGCCTGAGCAGCTCATGTTCAGGGTTTCGATCTGCTCCCGCATCGAGGCCTGAGACTCACACCTGTCGTTCTGGGTGCCTGGTTCCTCAAAGGCTGACAGCTGCAGGTTCTGGAGGAGGACTGGCCACCTCTCATGCTCTTGTACCCCTTTGCCCACCAGTGCACACCCTCACTTGCAGCTAATTGCTAAATCTTTACCATTTTCCTCTTTGCTTTCCATCTTTCAAAAACTGATTAAATCTTTCATTTGCTGAAGTCTCCTCTTCTGATCTCTTAATTCCTTTCCTGTCATCTTAGGGAAACCTCTGGATGTCAGAGATTTGGTTAGAAGTCCCTTTGGCTATGTTTGAGCTATTAGGTAGTGTGGCCTGCTGGGAGATCACCTCAGTTTCTGCTTTGAAGGTTTCTCCTCTTACAGTAATAACAAAATGTTGCCCATCTTTCTGTTGACCACTGCTGGTAAAAAGGACTCTCCCTTTCACCAAACTTTAGTCAGACTTCTCTGAACCCTCTTCTGAACTCGGCCTTGACCTTGGCCCCAATCCTGTCCTCGGCTTGCCTAGCCAGTTCTTAGCAAGAATCATGTTAGGTCAGGTTAGCAGTAATCCCCTACCCTTGATGCTCCTCTTGGTGATCCTTCACTTTTCTCCTTGGCTATAACAAATCCTCACTCATCCTTCTTATACTCAGGGTTGAGCTCCATCTTTCTGCTCTACTGCAACAGTCTTGGATAAAGTCTTCCTTACCATTTCAGCAAGTGCCAGAATAACTTTTTTCTCTAACACCAGTGATTGAGAAACAGTGCTTAATCAGGGACTAAAATGGGAACTGGAACGTTGGTCTTTGCCTCATAAGCACTTGGCTTGGCCTATGTAGCATAGGAGGTGATTTTCTGGGGCATGTTTCTTTCAAACTGTGAGCTGCAACCCATTAGTGTAGTGAAATCAGTTGCTAAGTCACAACCAACATTTCAAAAGTGAAATCAAGCAGAATTGGTAAACACCACTGGGCACTGCCTGTAGTTGGGGGAGATGTTGACTCATGAAACCTTTGTTTCAGTTCATGTGTCTGGGTATTGGGTCAAGGTGTCAATATATTCTGACTGGAAACTGGAAAAATCTGAAAGCCATTGGTTCTAGGAAGTGGCTTTGAACCTTTTGCTTTGTTTTTCTAAGAACAGCTCTGCCAGTCAGACTGACACTATCATCTCAACCTTAGTGGGGATGGATTTAGCAAGGTAAGTTCTCAGCCACCAGTGCTAATATACTGATTTCTCAGTCTCTTTTTTACTGTAATCTTTTCAGCATTATCCTTTGGTTAAGGCATTTTCCTAACTTTGTCTTGCTTAAGAAGGCCAGGATACATGAGAAGAACTTCATTTCTGAAGGTGATGAGTAGACAGTGAGAGAAGCACACCATGTCAGTACCAAACAGATTAAAAGCAATAGCTAAACTGACTCGCACATTTCTGTTTGGAGTAAAATGAAGCCTTTGTGAATAATCTGTATTTTAAATTATTAGCTCTTGGGAACCTAAGAAAGGAGCATCTGATTCAACTTTTTATTACCTCTTGGCGGGTGGTAGACATTGAGCAATAAAGGATTCGTGGCAAGATTTAATGCTTAGAATCACAATATAAGTAAAACTAATTCTACAGATGATTCTACAGAAGGACGATAGACCATTGGAGGCGCTGTGGCTGGCAATTCTGCCCATTTCTGCTGTGCCTTGAGCGGTTGTGATTTTAACTGGTCCACACCCCAGACCCTTCACAATTTTGTCTTGGGTAGGGAGAGAACTCAACCACTGGATACTCTAGAGGGTACACATGAGAGGTGGGTCACCCAAGGTTCAGGTGAGCCCTATGTGGAAAGTTAGTGAACCTCAAGGACCTTTTGGGAACCCTGAGACAGGACTTTTTGATCAGTCAAGAAATGGGGATCCATGTTAGCTTGGTTGTCTACCAAGAGCTGAAAGTAGTTGATTTTGCTACTAAATAGAAGAGTTTAATTTGGTGGGGATTTGTATTAACTTGATCATTTTGTTTAATGCTGACTAGTCATTTGGTGAACTCATATAGATAAAAAATCAGATTTTGAAGCAGACTTGATTCATCCGTGTCAAAAAAAAAAAAAAAAAAGGCGTATCAAGCCCAGAACTATAAACTAAAACACTTTACTTAAGGGAACAAAACACCTGAAAAGAAAAAAGAAAAAGAAAAGAAAATAACTGGACAAAGAAATAAAAAAAAATCTAGTATATGGAACAGACACATTTAAGTAAGAATTAGCCCAGGGGACTTATTTTTAATATAAGAATGCTCCTCCTCGTTTTCTAACCAGCCATCAAGTCTCTCAGTCCTTTCCTTCTTTCCCTTCCTTCAACTGAGTTAAATTTGGATGCTAAGGAAACCATGTGATAACTTTATTTTTGAATTCTTCTGTTTGGTTAAAATGGTGGGAAAATAAGTGACTCTTAAAAAGCTAGCTGCCAGGGGAAACATTTATGGATTAGAAGAAGCCAGTGTTGCTCTGTGGTTGCCCATTGTGTAAATGTCTACATTCTTTTTTTAATTGTTATTTAATTATTTATTATTCAGTATTTGTTTTACAGCCAAAGCTCCCTGGAAGAGGAAATTCCTTTCCTGCAGAGCTCTCCAGGAGAAGCAGAGAAAGATCTCAGCGCTCAGAGATTTGCTGGGATTGCTCTGGAGGCATGTGATAATGGTCATAATAGCACCAAGGAATGACATACTGTTGATTTGCTCTCAGGCACAGTACCAAGCATTTGACCTGAATTATTCAATCCACACACCAGTCACATGAGACAGGTGTTTTTAGTTGTCTCCATTGTATAGATGAAGAAACTGAGGTGGAGTGGGGTTAAACCACTTGTCAGGGTCAGTACCAGCATTGGATCCCTGCAGCCTGACCTGGGGTCCTTGGCTCTGACCAACTTGGTGATGTTGTCTCTTCCTGGAAGTTCTTACTGATCACTTATTGACAGATCAGGGGTTTCTTTATGGCAAGGTATATACAAAGGAAAGTGCCGATAGTCTTTTTATTTTTAAAACCTTCAAAGAAAGCAGAAAAGTTAGAAGCAGAAACAGAAGAAAAAAAGATTTAGATCAAGTAGTAATTATTCAATAACTCAAGTTTAGAAAGATACTAGATTTGGGGCACCTGGGTGGCTCAGTCGGTTAAGTGTCCGACTTCAGCTCAGGTCATGATCTCAGTTTGTGAGTTTGAGCCCCGCAATCTGTGCTGACAGCTCAGAACCTGGAGCCTGCTTTGGATTCTGTCTCATTCTCCTCTGCCCCTCCCCCACTTGTGCTCTGTCTCTCTCAGTCTCTCAAAAACAAATACAAATGTAAAAAAAAAATTAAAAAAAAGAAAGGTACTAGATTGTATGTGAGTTTTTGTATTTCTTTAAATCATCCTTTAAGCGATTTGCAGTGTCTCTCCTCTAATAAATAGACTTCGAGCAATTACATCATTTACACTAATATTTATAATTCTTGTAGTGGCTTCATGGTTTCTTTGTCCTCTCTTCTGTCAGACTATCTTGCAAGGTCCATCTGCACAGCCTCACATTTGCCCACATTTCTTCTAATGACAAAGACGTGACTAGGGATAGAAGTCACAGAAAGCCATTGGACGAAGGTCAACATCACTGCCTTGGAGATTGCTTTCAATCTGGGCCCTCTCTCTGGCTGTTCTCTTCCTAATTATTTTTACTCTATCTTTAACATGTGACGCCTTCATTCATTCAATGCTCCTGTTTTTGATGGTCCCAGGTACTAAGGTGACTGCTCTTCAGATCACTTCTGTTGTGTTTGGGGGCAAAGGAGAGGGGAAATGACCTTTTTCATGGCAAGAATATTTCAGGTAGAGCTGGCAGGAAATCCATTAGTCAAATTGTGGTTAGTGTCATGGACCTTAAACTTCACCAAAATGAAGGGGCACTTTTTATATCAGCTCTTCTGTTTTTGAGGCCAGGATAGGACCACCACCATGTCCCATTGTTTCTTTGCCACATGTTATACATAACAAGAGAGGGCACAGGTTTTATTTATTTATTTTTTTTTTCATGATGAAAGGGAAGAGTAAAAGAAGATAATCAAAGGGACAGGAATAGACCCTTCAAGCAGAATTTTCCTTCTGTAACATAAAGGAAGTTTTTTTAGACCTAAACTTTTTAAATAAGAGACTGATGCTCTCTTCTATCATTATCAGAAACAATATTATTAGTTATGTATTAGAAAATAATTGCACAACTTTATGATGTATCAGAATCATGGGGCTGACATTTTTCTCCCTGAATTTTATTTTATTTTATTTTTATTTTTTTAATGTTTATTTATTTTTGAAAGAGAGAGAGAAAGAGAGAGAGAGAACATGACCAGGAGAGGGGCAGAGAGAGAGAGAGAGAGGGAGACAGAATCTGATGCAGGCTCCAGACTCTGAGCTGTCAGCACAGAGCCTGATGCGGGGCTTGAACTCATGAACCACGAGATCATGACCTGAGTTGAAGTCGGATGCTTAACTGACCAAGCCACCCAGGTGCCCTGAATTTTATTTTTTAAGGTCAGAATTTGCTTCCAGCACCTAAAATCCTCCACTGCTGATATGGATAATGAAATTGTGTAATTGGAAGAAAATTTCATATGTTTTGAGTAACTTGTCAGCTCCTTTTTGAGTAGTTGAAATGTTTGGTTTAGTTGAGTGTTTCTGAGCCCCTGTAACATTAGTCTCCGGCATATCTGCAGTCACTTCTGAAGGAGGAAAATGCAAGGCTTGTGTGAAATTAGTTTGTGGGTAATGGGTAGCATACAAGACATGACTTAAAAGATGGTAGGGACCCGGGAGGCTGGGAGGCAGGGGTGGGGTGAAATTACTGACAAGAGACACGATAGTCCTTTATAAAAAAAGCATCTGAAGAATTTGGCTTATTCATCATTTTATCTAGCATCTGCTGTCTGGAGCAGTGATTCCAAATTCCCGACCCATTAGGAGCTGAAGCACCCTGTTGCTGTTAGCTTGAAAATATAATTCCTTTCTGTCTCTCTTCTTAAAAATCATGCATCCATTAAAAAAAAAAAAAAAAACTAAAGCAAATTTGAATTTGTGTCCTTTTAAAATACATTTTTTTTTAAACTATAGGATTTAAAAAAAATGGTCTTCTTGAAATAATTATAGTCCTCTCCAGGGAGTCATGAAACCATAACTTGTCTAGAGCAGCATACGTTTAGACTTTCATAATTACCTGGTGAGTCAGCACTGGCTGACGTCCCAGGAGTCTGTTCATACTGTGGGGAATAATTTTCCATTCCTGGGGGAGCCCCCCAGGAGACACCTTCTTTGATTCCTCAAGTCAGAGAGGTGATCTGCCTGGCTGTCTTCCTCACAGCTCTGCCCATGTCCAACCACATCTCATGGTGTACTGTGGACCATAGAATTTCTATGTGACTTACCCCTCTTATTAGATTTTAAACTCTTTGCCAGAGGGTCTGTATTTGCTCCTGATGTTTATTGAAGTAAATTCTTAAGTTCAGTTTTGGGGGTTAGGTTCTTGCTTGTCTTAACTAGAACCAGAGTGCCCCAGAATTGGAACAAAGTTTTCAGGATTGGATGTCTTAAAAAAAGACATATGCTTTGAGATAACCTGAAGGGACTTAAAGATATGAGTAGGTGTGAAATATTCTTTGACGTAGGCATTCATCAAACTCTTCATGGGGGACAGAATTAATTTCCTAAACTCTGAAAGAGAGTAATTTACCTAAGACAATGCATGTATTCAACAGGTCAACAAAGTGACTACTTGTTTCTTTCAAAGAAACCTGTTTCTGGACAGTGTGGTGAATACTATTTGGAAAGAAGTAAAGATTTGGAACTGCAAGTCCTGGATAAATAGCTATTTTGAGTGTGTTCTGTAAACAAGCCCTTTAGGAAGATGTCCAGATTGCTGATCTGTCACTACCTCCTCCTGGTCGTATGGAAATCCATAGTCTAGATACCTAGTTTTGAGGGCATGGAGGCATACCTCCCCTGATTTATTAGTTCTTTCTTGACTACAGCTGGGGATGAAGTTCAGAACAAAAGGTAGATGTCTAGACTCATTGCAATGCATTCACTTCTTCCTAAAGTGACAGAATCTTGCTTATGGCTTTCTTTGCTCATTGCTTCAGGCCAGCATTTCCTAAAAGGAGGAATGACACTGAAAAGAGTTCAGTGAAAATTGAAGTGGGCCTTGTCCTCCGTTCCTTCCCTCAACACTCCTTTTTCTCCTTCCTACTCATCCCTTAGGCATTGAATAATCAATAGGCTTTTAAGGTCATAATTATTATCAGGAAGGATCATGGATAGACGCTAAACCTTTGGATGGAGGGTTATTGGGGGACAAGATATTCACACATACCAACAGATGAGTCCAGACTCATCTACTAATTGCATAGAGGAAAGGTGCCTTTTACAACAGAGAGATCCGATGGTCATCACTTTACTCAAGTGACCAAACTTGATGGAGCCTTTACGGTGAGACAACCTCTGGAGAGGATGCCCCATGAACTACACAACACCACCTATGAAGTTCTCTTTCCAAAAATGTTTGATTTGAATCTAATCAAGCTTCTAGGCCTATCCTTCAACTGAGAGGAAATAGACTAGGTATAAGGTAAACAGCAGTATGATGAGACAATCAGCCAAATCAGAATAAGGGAAATGTTACAAAACTGTCCTGGGCTTTTGAAAAAAAAAATCAATATTATGAATAAAAAGTGGGGGAATTGATCTATATTAAAAGATTAAAAGAGTCAAAAGAGACATAACAATCAGATGTGGTATGTTTATACCCTGATCAGATCCTGGTTCAAAATGATACCAATACAAAGAAGAATTTGATGATAAAGAACAGAAAAGGAACAGCTATTCTGAGAAGCATTGTGGGAACAACTGGAGAGATTTGAATGTAGACTGGGTATTACATGATAGGAGGGAAGTGCTGTGAATTTTCTTAGATGGGATTCTTACACTGTGGATCTTTGGATGGACACCTTTCTTCTTAGGAGATGTACACAGAAGTATTTAGGGATGAAAGGTCACATTTAAAGGGTTCCAGCCTGAAGATGTGGAAGAATATTGAGTCTAGGTGGCTAGGGTGAGTATTTTTTGAACCATTCTTCTAACTTGTATGATTGTTTAAAAAAATTTTTTTTAAGTTGGAGAAAAGTAAAAAATGAAAAGATGGGAAGTGGAGATGTTTTTTTTCTAATCTGTGCATATTAAATCCAGAACTGAAGAGAGAACTGGATGAATTACTTTTAGAATGAGGGGTTGGGGAAGAGCAGGAAAGAATTTCTCTCACTGGCTACTTGCTGCTTGCCGAGTGAGTTGTTGTTTTTTCCTATCTGGTGCTTGCTAGCCCTTTCTGTTCCCTTCTCCTCACTCAGAGCAGTCTTCCTAAACTAGCCTAAGAGTCTAACTTCCTCCATCCTTCTCTTCTTAGGCAGGTTCACTGGGTCCCTTTTAACTGTTAACATCACACCTGCCCAGAATTCTTTTCAGTTTTGGCTCACCCCAAACCATTTTCTTCATCTGACTTGTGGGAGCCACAGTCCTTCACTCTTGGTTCTCTTTCTTCTCAGGCACCTCTTTTTACTCATTCTGAAAGTACTCTCAGGGGGAATTTGCATTTTTATTAAACCCACCTAAGGGGATTTTCTGTCTCCAAGAAAAGAGACACTGAGTGGGTCATGAACAATTGTGGGTGTATATGTGTTTGGTGATGATCGTGACAGTGATTGAGGAACTCCATTTATCACCTTGTGTAGTTTGTATCAAAGGGTCTTTGTATCTAAAATAAATGTTTGTTGAGGAAACAAATCTCTGGTAAGTGTTAAGTATTGACTGCTCTATCTTGCAGTTTAGGGTTCATGCACCATTTTATCCCTGCATACAATCCTGGATGCCCAATAACGATTGTGGCAGGACCCTGATTTAAGCTTAGGGCCAAGTTTGTCTGGATCCTGGGATTGAGGTAATCTACTCTGATCCAGTAGATCCATCTTATGCCTTTTAGGATGGCAGAATTATTGTTCAGTTCCAAGAATGAAGTAACAAATGCAAAACTAGAAACCCCAACAGGTAAGAGACAGAGTTCTGCCAACATACCTGATTGTCTACCCACACCAGGGAAGATGACCTCCAGGCAGTTGGGAAAATACTAAGGGACCTTGTGAAACAGGTGAAGAGGCTGCCCCTGTCTTCTGTGATGAGGGAGCACAAAAGAGTAAGGGGAAAGTCAGTCAGTCCAGAGATTTTTGGTCCCCTTTTTTCTCCCCATTCTTTGTTGTAATAGTGTGGTTTTCATCTCATGTGTGAGTGCCTCCTGCCCTTCCACTCTTGTTCCAGTGACCTTTGGAATGCTCAATGTGTGCATTCCATGCTCTGTTCTGGGAGTTAGAAATGCCTGGTTGGAACTTCAGCGTTAAGATGACAGATTGAACCCACACATTTATAATATATTCCTGAAATATACTAAATGAAAATAAAGCATTGACCTATGAGAATCAGGGAGAGAGACTCTTAACTGAGTGTGTGGGAGAATAATGAAGACATTTTCTACATGTGTAAGCTTAAAACATTGACCTCTTCTGCTACTGAAGGAGCTACTAGAGGATTAGTGTCTCCAAAACAAGGAAGTAAAACAAGAAGACATAGATTGCTGGAAGAGAGGGAACAAATGCATAAAAAAGATGGAAGGGATTTTCATGATAATGGTGAAAGGGGTAGAGGGAAGACAGCTGCACCCTGGGCCATCAGTCTCAATTTGTCATCAGAAGCCTCCAGAAGATTTCAAGAGAAGATTAATATAATACCCTAGTGGAGTATGTGGAGTTTTAGTTAACTGGTTGAGAGTATGTGGAGTTTTAGTTAACTGGTTGAGTTTGGGATTGAATTAGTGGCAGGTACCTACAAAATGAGCAAGAGAAAGAGGACAATTATTACGGAAAAATCATTTAAGTACACAATATGGCTCAGTTGAGGATGGAATTTTCCTTTTTTCCTTAAGTTTATTTATTTTGAGAGAGACAGAGTGAGAGAGAGAGAGAGAGAGAGAGAGAGAGAGAGAGAGAGAGAGGAAACACAAGCAGGGGAGAGGCAGAGAGAGAGAGAGAGAGAGAGAGAGAGAGAGAGAGAGAGAGAAAGAGAGAATCCCGAACAGGCTGCATGCTGTCGTGGGGCTCGAACTCATGAACTGATCATGACCTGATCCGAAATCAAGATTCAGATGCTTAACCTGCTGAGCCACCCAGGAACCCGAGAATGGAATTTTCATCTGGCCCTAACCTCCTCTGGCATCCCACCCACCCCCACCCCTACCACTGATATTTTGATAATCTGCTTGGCCTCCATAGGCATTGCATTATACCCATTAAATGTTACTTTTCTTCCTTCAACTTTTCAAAACACTCTATGTAAGTTTTCCTTTCTTTCTCCCCCCACTCCCATTAGTGTTTCCATTAGTATTCTCTTCCTTCTTAAGATGGATATCATGAATCAATTATAGTATTGATTCTGGCAGTATAGAGGAGTCCAATCACTGCTGAGAAAGAACCAGCTACGAATCCAGATTCTACCAAGTTCTATGACCTTGGACAAACCACTTCTCTGTACATCAGTCCCTTTGTTAGTGAAATGGATCATAGAATTGTTACAAGGGTTGCACATGATCATTCACGTGAAACTGAAGGCCCACCACATTTAAAATTTTTTTTTTTAACGTTTATTTATTTTTGAGACAGAGAGAGACAGAGCATGAACAGGGGAGGAGCAGAGAGAGAGGGAGACACAGAATCTGAAACAGGCTCCAGGCTCTGAGCTGTCAGCACAGAGCCTGACGCGGGGCTCGAACTCACGGACCATGAGATCATGACCTGAGCTGAAGTCGGACGCTTAACCGACGAGCCACCCAGGCGCCCCAGGCCCACCACATTTTAAAAGTAATAACACTTATATCAAAGTAGTTATAGACTTGATGGAATATCTACAAGCAGATATAGATACTTCTGACTTCTTTTTGTATGCATAAGACAAAGTCAGATTCTTTTTCTTTTTTTTTTAGTTAAACAATTTTAATCAAGTTAATTTTCTAAAGACATAAAGTAAGATTCTAATCATCTATCTTGGCATATTGCTGCATGTATCTTGGCATACTGGCATATCAGTGCAATGTTTGGGTATAGTCTAATTGTTTTCTTTTTTAATGTTTATTTATTATTGAGAGACAGAGAGAGACAGAGCATGAGCATGGGAAGGTCAGAGAGAGGGGGAGATACAGAATCTGAAGCAGGCTCTAGGCTCTGAGCTGTCAGCGCAGAGCCTGACATAGGGTTTGAACTCACAAATGCGAGATCATGACCTGAGCCAAAGTTGGATGCTTTACTGACTGAGCCACCCAGGTGCCCCTAATTATTTTAACAAAGTTCATTTATTGAGGAAAAGAGAATGTTGAAGGATAAGATTTTAAAACTAGAAGTGCTTGGGCCCTTTAATTATTTTCCACAAACATTTATTGAGAGCCTGCTATATTTCAGATACTCGGATGCGCTCCCATAAGATAAACTTTTGTTTTTCCTAAGAGAAACTCAGAGTTCAATGAAAAATGATTCCTTATAAAGAGATGCATAGACTAACTATGACAGGAGGAATTAAAAAAAAGAGGAAGACTTTTTAACAGTGTGTTTCTGTAAGTTCTAGAATGTGCTCTTGCAAATTGTCAGAACTTGCTTCCTAAAGTTCTTCCTCAGAATAAGATCTATAGTTCTCTGTTCATGAACGGTTAGTAGAAAGCGATATGTGGTGCTATACTTCCTTCCCAGAATTCTAGAATTGGAATTTAAAAAATTATAACAAGGAAAGTGCCAGGCAAACAGCAGGTGCTCAACAAATTCTTAGAATAAGTAAACAGGAAGAGGAGTTGGAATTCACTTCACTTCCAAGTAAGGAGGGCGAGCCCCTGGGAAACCAGGTGACTAGTTGAAAGTCATGCTGGTAGTGGACAGAAACCACTGGTATGTAATAGGAAGGAGGAAAAAAAGTCCCCTCAGATTTACCCTGGAAAGAGAGAGAAAAAAATCTTCCATTCCCTTCCCTACAGTGATGGCTGGTAACCCTGAGTCTTATCTAAGCATTTAACCTGAGACATATGACTCCTTTCATTTATTAACTAATATTTATGGAGTGCCAACTCTGTGCCAGGCACTGTTCCTGGTGTTTGTGCTCTCATGTAGCTTCATTGTAGCAGGGGCGGTGGTAGAGGGAGCTAGGACAATCAATAAACACTAGAGGCAAGAGTAAGGATGTTATAGCACTCATATAGCATGGTAGGAGGAGATGGGAGCCATGGAAAAAACAAAAAGTAGAGCAGGAATGGCGGGTGCTCAGCCCAGACCCTTCTTTAGAGCCAAAGTGCACCCATCCCCCAGCTGCTGGAATTATTATTAGCTGCTAATGGTCAGAGCTGCACCCCTCACCAGGAATTGCTCTCAGCCTCTGAAAATTTCCTCACCCAAGGATATGTTCACCCAAGAGCTCAGGAGAATTGTCTGGGCCTTTGTATCTCATGCAGCTCAGGAGAATTGCCTGGCTGACCTGGAGATACAAAGGCCCATCCCTTTACTCTGAGGACCATCCCAACTAGGAAGCTCTCTAGAAGGCTGGTTGAGCCTCAATGGCAGCCATGTTGGATGCCAGCTTCTCTCTCTTTCTGACCCTGCCTTTCTACTTCCTTACAGATGTGTGTTCCATGAGCACTCTCCAAGAATCCCCTGCATGCCAGTCTCAGAGACTTGCTCCAGGAAGCACAATCTAAGATAGTAGGGTAAGAAGATCAGGAGTGGGAGAACAATGGATTGTAATCTTAAATAGCATGGCCAGACCTCATCAGGAAGGTGCCATTTGAGCAAAACTTTAAGTCATGAGAGCATTTTCCACCCAATGAAAACAACAAAATAAGAATTCTGTGTTTTCTTCCTGGCAGTCCTAGGGATAAATAGGCTTGGGGCCCCCAGGGAAAGAAGGTATAGGACAATGGTACCTGAGAGTGGTGAGGACCCCAGCACCTGGTATGAAGCCTGGACCCAGAAACAGGAAGTTGGCAATGATCTCTAGGAAAAAGAGGTTTGATATTTGTGCACGGAGCACAAATCCTCCTGGGATCCTAAATAGTGGGAGGGGGCTGGTTTCTGTGCAGTTGCATGAGATGGTGGCTTGAGTGTATTTATTTGATTGCTAAGGAAAGAGAAACATCAAAGGCTGAAAGCCTGGGACTATTTGGGCTACAAAAGAAGCATGCGTATTTAGGAATGTTATATATTTAGAGCGATTATACATTTCTAGCAATCATCAATAGTAAAATAAAAATATTTTTAAGTAATGGTAACAACAGTGATTAAGACTTTTAAGACTTTAGGTGGAACTTTATTATTTAAAAAAAATTTTTTTAACGTTTATTTATTTTTGAGACAGAGAGAGACAGAGCATGAATAGGGGAGGGGCAGAGAGAGAGGGAGACACAGAATCCAAGCAGGCTCCAGGCTCTGAGCCATCAGGCCAGAGCCCGACACGGGGCTCGAACTCATGGACCACAAGATCATGACCTGAGTTCAAGTCGGACGCTTAACTGACTGAGCCACCCAGGCACCCCTTTTAAGTGGAACTTTAAATGGTACCTTAGGAAATACTGTGAAACCTTTCAACCTTTCATTTCAACATTCACACTCATTGTGATGAAAGCTCTCTATTAATTACAATTTTAGTGCATGTGAGTCGGACTGTACTCTATATATCTCAAACAAAACGCCTTTCATTAAAGCTGCCAGTTGGGCAGTGCCCTCCTCGGGGAAGGAGGAAGCTCCAGCCTGAGTCCTGCCAAAGACATCATCAGCACAGGCCTGGGGTGGAGATCTGATCACTCTGTGCCGGCAATGAAATGGAGAGGAGTTTGAGGAAGAGAAATACTGAGTTTAAGGAACAAAATGAACTGACCCTGTTCAGATTCTAACTCAACCATGGTTTTACTTGGCTGGCATTCTATGCCCAGAGAGGAAAGCAAGAGGTTCTGTCCCTTCCCGAAATGGTCTTTTCCTATGTGAGCTCCATTTTTAAAAGTGAACTTAAGGGACTCCTGGGTGGCTCCGTTGGTTAAGTGTCCGACTTTGGCTGAGGTCATGATCTCACAGTTTGTGTGTTCGAGCCCTGCGTCAGGTCCTGTGCACAGCTCAGAGCCTGGAGCTTGCTTCAGATTCTGTGTCTCCCTCTCTCTCTGTCCCTCCCCTGCTCAAGCTCTGTGTCTCAAAAATGAATATACATTAAAAAAAAAAAGTAAATTTAAAAAATCTCTATCATAAAGACCATACATATGGGTAGGTGGAAAGGGTTTTGCAGGGCAAAATGCTAATGCTTCCACCCCAGTGGAGTTTTTTTTTTTTTAATTGGGTTAAAATGTGCACAACATAAAATTTACCTTCTTAACCATTTTTAAAGGTGCTGTTCAGTGGCATTAATTACATTCACACTGTTGTGCAACCATCACTACCATTCATCCACAGAAATTTTTATTCATCCCCAACTGAAACCCTATACCCATTAAACACTAACTCCCCACTCCCCCTCCTTCTGGCCCCTAGCAACTACCACTCTACATTCAGTTTCTATGAATTTGACTATTCTGGGTACCTGATGTAAGTGGAATTATACAGTATTTGTCCCTTTGTGTCAGAATTTCCTTCCTTTTTAAGGCTGAATGATATTCTATTGTATGTATACGCCACATTTGGTTTATCCATTCATCTGCCGCTGGACACTTACGTTGCTTCCACATTTGGGCTATTGTGAATAGTGCTGTTATGAACACGGTGTAACACGGGTATGCGCGTCCCTTGGTAGAGTTTTGCTTTTACTTTCCCAGGCAAACTTAGAATGTGATAGAATTTGTGCACAGTCTTCCTTTCTTTCTTTAGACTCGATAGATTTAAGTTTACATATATACAAAAATGAAAGAAAGAAACCTGGCCTTTTCTATGACTAAATACCATAGAAAGCAATTTTGTTTCTGGCACATGCTATGTGACTTATCTGAATAAATAGCTCTTGCACCTTCAAGACTTCAATGGATGTGAGAAATGAGTACTCACTGACAGAACAAGTCATGGAAAGTGGACAGCATGGCTATGGTGACCCAGGTTTGGGCTGTTATAGACCCACAACTGGAAATCAAGTAAAGATACATTAGTATTGCAAAAATACACCCAAGTAAAAGGCAGAAAATCCTCAAATTTCAGTGTTTCCCTGAGTACTTCAGGGCTCAGGCTTTTAATTTTTATTTATTTATTTTTATATAGGTTCTTTTATATTTATTTATTTATTTATTTATTTATTTATTTATTAATGTTTATTTAGTTTTGAGAGAGAGAGAGAGAGACAGACAAAGCATGAGCAGGGGAGGGGCAGAGAGACAGGAAAACACAGAATCCAAAGCAGGCTCCAGGCTCTGAGCTGTCAGCACAGAACCTGATGCAGGGCTCGAACTCACTGACTCTGAGATCATGACCTGAGTGAAAATCAGACACTTAACTTACTGAACCACACAGGCACCCCTATTTTTTTTTATTTTTTAGAGAGAGAGGGAGAGAGTGAATGAGCAGGGTAAAGGGGAAGAGGAACAGAGGAAGAGAGAGAGAGAATCTTAAGCAGGCTCCATGCTCACTCAGTGTGGAGCCTGATGCAAGGCTCGATCCTATGACCCTGGAATCAAGACCTGAGCTGAAATCAAGAATCTGCTGCTCAACTTATTGAGCCACCCAGTTACCCCTTTATTTATTTATTTTAAGTTGAAGTGTAGTTGACATACAATATCGTATTAGTTTTGGGTGTACAACATAGTGATTCAGCATTTATATACATTACAGAGTAATGACCACCATCAATCTAGCTACCATCTGTTAACAGACAAGGTTGGTACAGTACTCGTAACTTCATTTCCTATGCTGTGTATTGCATCCAGTGTCTTATTTATTTTATAATTGGAAGTTTGTAACTTTGAATTCTCTTGCCCTACTTTACCCATCATTTCTGGCAACCACTAGATTATTCTCTGTATCTATGAGTCTGTTTCTGTTTTGTGTGTTTGTTTTGTCTTTTAGATTCTACATATAAGCGAAATCATGTGGTATTTGTGTATTTGTCTTTGTCTGTCTGATTCACTTCACTTGTCAAAATACCCTCCAGGGGGGCGCCTGGGTGGCGCAGTCGGTTAAGCGTCCGACTTCAGCCAGGTCACGATCTCGCGGTCCGTGAGTTCGAGCCCCGCATCAGGCTCTGGGCTGATGGCTCGGAGCCTGGAGCCTGTTTCAGATTCTGTGTCTCCCTCTCTCTCTGCCCCTCCCCCGTTCATGCTCTGTCTCTCTCTGTCCCAAAAATAAATAAAAAACGTTGAAAAAAAAAAAATACCCTCCAGGTCTATCTGTGTTGTTGCAAATGGCAAGATTTCATGCCTGAATAATATTTCACTATCTATTGAGGAACATTTAGGTTGCTTCCATATCTAGGCTATTGTAAATAATACTGTGATAAATATAGGGGTGCAGGTATCTTTTCAAATTAGTGTTTTCATTTTTTTTCAGATAAATATCCAGAAGTGGAATTGCTAGATCATAGGGTAGTTCTATTTTCAACTTTTTGAGGAAGCTCTATACTGTTTTCCATGTTTGGTTTCCCACCAACAGTGCATGAGGGTTTCCTTTCCTCTGCATCTTCACCTACACTTGTAATTTCTTGTCTTTTTAGTGATAGCCTTTCTGGCAGGTGTGATGTGGTATCTCTCTGTGGTTTTGATTTACATTTCCCTGATGATGAGTGATGTTGAGCATCTTCTCATGTGTCTGTTGGCCATCTGGATGTCTTCTTTGGAGAAATGTCTATTCAGATCGTCTGCCTATTTTTTAAATTGCATTGTTTGTTTGTTTTTTGATATTGAATTATGTGACCTTTTTATGTATTTTGGATATTAATCTCTCGCTTATATCATTTGCAAATATCTTCTCCCATTCAGTAGGTTCTTTTTTTGTTTTGTTGGTGGCTTCCCTTGTTATGCAGAAGGTTTTAGTTAGACATAGTCCCATTTGTTTATTTTTGCTTTTGTTGTCCTTGCCTGAGGAGGCAGATTCAAAAAAAAATATTGCTAAGACCAATGTCCAAGAGTTTACTGCTTATGTTTTCTTCTAGGAATTTCATAGTTTCAGGTCTTACATTCAAGCCTGTACTACATTTTGAGTTTATTTGTGTATATGGTATGAGAAAGTGGTACAGTTTCATTCATTCTTTTGCATGTAGTTGTCCAATTTTCCCAACACCATTTATTTATTTATTTATTTTACTTTTTTAAGTTTATTTATTTATTTTGAGAGCTGGGGGAGAGGCACAGAAAGAGAGAGAGAGAGAGAGAGAGAGAGAGAATCTCAAACAGGCTTCTCACTGTCAGTGCAAAGCCCAACCTGAGGTTCAATTTCACAAACCATGAGATCATGACCTGAACCAAACTCAAGAGTCTGATGCTTAACCACCCGAGCCACCCAAGCACCCCTCTAACACCATTTATTGAAGTGACTGTCTTTCCTTGGAGCTGAGACTGTTAACTCATGATGAGACAATATGAATTAATTGGGAATAAGTATCTGAAAGGTTGACTCTGTGCTCTACCATCTTATTGCTCAATAATATATTCACAGTAAGGCTTCATATGGGCCAGATGATGGAGCAGAGAATATACCATTTCACAGCTCAGATTACCCTGTTGACCCAACCAGCAGTGTCAAAGATTAATGTCCCTGGCCAAAGGAGAAGATACTTAACAGCTGTGAATGTTTAGGTCCTCTAGAGCTCAGGACCCAGTTCTAAGACCTAGACTAACTCTGACTCTGAGCCAGAGTAGGAGCTACATGGCTCCTCATCTTTGCTTTTCCTTAACACATCCACTCCTGTTTCTCTTTCTACCTTCTGCCTTTGTTTACTCCTTGTGAATGTGGCTCAATAATGCCACTAACCTTGACTTTTCCAACATTACCTCTGCTGGTCACAGAGTTCATCGTTATCTGTCAGTTGTGTCTATGTCTCTCAGTTGAAAATTTTGAGGGAGACTCTGATTGACAAGCTTTTGACTCATTATTCAATCGAAGGCATCCGGTACCCTGGGTGGTGATAGGGGTAAGGTAGGGAAGGTGGGAAGAATGGTGGTGGAAATATTATGGTATCCAAGGCTTCCCTTTTTAGAGACTGCAGTGGGCAGCCAATGAGACAAGCCTAGAGCACTGACTGAAAACAAATTGGATGAAAGAACAAAAAGGTTGGAAATGTAGAGAGACCTCTTTCTCCTTAGCTCATAACCTTTGCCCTGTTTAGCTTCCATGCCTCCTTGTGCAATATATGGCCCTCTAGACATGACTCATTCATTGGAGAGACTGTAAAACCTCTGCAGAAGTAAAGCATTGTGATTTTGCTGTTCATTTATGGAAAGTCATTGGTTATGTTAATTAATTAGCCAGTTAATTGACTCATCACCCTTCAAATGTTTACTGAATGTTGTCTGTGTGCCAAGCACTCTGTTCTGTCTCTCCCCTCAATGTAGGCAGGGTATTAGAGTCTGGACTTCATTTAGTTTAAGGCTAAGACAAGATTCCCAAATTTGGTGAGAATTTTCCAATCCCCCAGATCATGTCCAGGAGCTTTCCATATATTATCTCATTTAATCCCTATGCAACTTGAAGTGTTAGGTATTATAATTTCTCTGATGTAGGGATTAAACCAAGGCTCAAAAAGGTAAATAGTTGGGCCAAACCACACAAGTAGTAAGTAGAGTGATTAAGAATGACACCCTACATGGTCTTTTGCAAAGTTTGTACTTTTAGCACTACTTTAAACTGCCTCATACAGAAGCATAAATTCTTCCCAGTCTTAATTTGTACACCAATCAGGATTCCACACCCCTTGGCAAAATCATAAATACAAGTAGGTGTGCAGGGAATACATGATTGAAATACACATTTTGTGTAGGTAGATGTCTAAATCCCAGAAAGAAGTATAACCTAGATGTGTCAATTTTAAAGTGAATTAAAAAAAAAACACTGTTCCATTCTAATGATTAAGACATCTTTGAAACGTCTAACTTTATTTATGACTTGCTTGTGGCTAAAAAATAAAATAAAATAACAAAGCATGGAAATGTACCTGAAAATAACACAAACAATATTCGATCTAGAAAAAACTAGAGTTTACAATGATTTTAAAAATCACATTGCTTATATTACACATTTTTAAAAAATTCTTCAAACTGGCCAGAGAGGGAGAGAGGAATCCCAGGCAGGTTCTGCACTGTCAGCACAAACCCCGACACAGGCCTTGATCTCATGAACCAGAAGATCATGACCTGAACCAAAATCAAGTCACTTAACCAACTGAGCCACCCAGGCACCCTGCTCCTTTATTCTTAAAAAAAAAATAAATTAATATTAATTTATTTTTAAGAGACAGAGAGACAGAGTGTGAGTGGGGAAAGGGCAGAGAGAGAGGGAGACACAGAATCCAAAGCAGGCTCCAGGCTCTGAGCTGTCAGCACAGAGCCCAACGTGGGGCTCAAACCCACCAGCTGTGAGATCATGACCTGAGCTGAAGTCGGCTGCTTACACAACTGAGCCACCCAGGTGCCCCAACCTGTTCCTTTATTCTTAAAAGAAATTACATTCTCCATGATTTTCCTTTTCTGAACTTTTCTTTAGTTGTAAGTTCCATCCATTTGTTTAAATCCATTTTCATATTCTCTCTTACATATGAAGACACCCAGCGTTTAAAAATAATTTAAGTAGGTTTTTTTAAATTTAAGGGTAAATTAGAATACTCAGAAATTTTTATCGCTTTGGTATGTCACTTTAATTAATAACATAAAGGCCCATAATGTTACTTAATCAAAAATAGTTCTAAAATAACTACCTTGGAGTTTCAGTATGATGACTGGAACGGACTTTGCAACCTGAAGATATCTGAGCTCTAAAACCATTTCCCCAAATGGCCTTCTGTTAATGCAGCAACACAACTCTGGCTGTGCCCCATAGCTCTGCTCCCCTTCCCTGGAAAACCCATGCATGTGGCCTGTGGCCCCACTGTACCCACTACCTCACCCCATTCTTGCTGCTCCACTGAACTTGATCTTGTAAGGGTCACCTTGTTGCCAAAACAGAGCTGACTTCTAGTTCTCAAACTTTCAGCAACATCAGATACAGCTGATAACTTTCTGTTTCTTAAAACAATTTTTTAAAGTTTATTTATTTATTTTGTGAGAGAGAGTGTGTGGTGTATGTGTGAGTGGGGGGAGAGGTTGAGTGAGAGGGAGAGAAAAAGAATCCCAAGCAGGTCCCGAGCTGTCAGCGCTGAGTCAATGCAGAGCTTGAACCCATGAACCTGCGAGATCATGACCTGAGCCGAAATCAAGAATTGGATATGTAACCAACTGAGCCGCTCAGGTGCCCCTCTTAAAATAATTTTACTTTTTCTTGTTTTTGGCACACCATACTCCCCTAGCTTTCCTTCCCATTCACTGATCATCTCTTTTCTGGCTCTTTCTCTGGAGCCCAATCTCTAGTTTCAGTCTTGGCATGTCTTCCCTCTCTACATGGTCTTTCTACGTCACTCCATCTTGACCCACTGCTTTAAATACCATCAAAATTTAGGTAACTACTTGACATCTCCATTGGGAGATCTAATAAGCATTTCAACCATATAATGACCAAAATGCCACTCTTAGTTTTCTACCACCAGCCTGCTCCTTGCTGGTTTTTCCCAGCTCAGGAAATGGTCCTACAATTGGTTCAGTTGTTAAGGCCCAAAATCAAAAATCTAAGATTGGTATAGGATTCTTCTCTATTTATTCAACACCCTTGTACCCCCATTCCCAATCTGGTTTATCAGCAATTCACACCAGTTCTACCTTCGAAACATTTCCTGAGTCCACCCAGCCCTTTTGATCTCCATGGTTGCCACCCTAGTCCACATCTCCCCTTCTTGTCCTTAGGATCCCGTGGTGACTGCTTACTGGTCTCTCTGTTTCTACCCTTGCACCTTTCGCTCAGCATGACCTGGCTTCTGCCTTTCTCTGCAAACTAACCTTCTACCACTCTGCGCTTCGCCTACTACCCTTGGATCTGCCATCTGTTCCTTGACCATGCCAAGCTTATTCCAGCCCCAGGGACTTCTCACTGTCTCTAGTGTCTCCTCCCCAACAACCCAAATGGAAGCAGACCCTTTGGTCTCTCTACCCCATAACTCTTTGTAAATTTTCTTAGGATATCACTGTATAAATGTATCTTGGGTATTGACTTTTTAATTTTTTTTTTTTAACGCTTTTTATTTATTTTTGAGACAGAGAGAGACAGAGCATGAACGGGGGAGGAGCAGAGAGAGAGGGAGACACAGAATCGGAAGCAGGCTCCAGGCTCTGAGCCATCAGCCCAGAGCCCGACGCGGGGCTGGAACTCACGGACCGCGAGATGGTGACCTGAGCTGAAGTCGGCCGCTTAACCGACTGAGCCACCCAGGTGCCCCGGGTATTGACTTTTTAACGTACATTTTGTCCTTCTCCTCCAGAATTGAAGCTCAGAGGAAATAGGAACTTCTGTATCTTTAGCCCTCGAATTGTCCTTGTTCTTAGTCCTCTGAATGGTGATTGATTTTAGTCCCAAGATTACCACATATTCTTTGTCTTTTTCTGTGCAAAAGCCCCCCCCCCATGTTTGTCATTATACAGTAGCTTTGCCTACGATTTTTGTCACTCACCATAAATAAGTAGGTATTTTTAAACTTGTTATTTAACCATATCCACAAGGATCCTTTTAATAATTGTGTAATGCTGTATTCCACGGTTGTTTACTTTGGTTTATTTTACTGTAACTTGACATTTAAGTCATTTCTAATTTTTCACTGTTATACACAGCATATTCACTGGTGTGCACGCTCACACGTGCGTGTACATTGCCATTTCATCTGTGTTTCTGGAAGTAAGTAGATAGAGGTCCTTGATTACTGTAGCATCCTTTCAGAGCTCTGGGTGCTTGGTCTGGCTTGAGTGGGAAAAAAAGCCAGAGTCTGGAGTGCAATTAGCATTTGAATTAATGACATGAGGATAAACAGGTGATTATCCCATTTAACAGCTGTTGAATGGTGTTAAAGAGACACTGTCTGACAGCTTGAGCTGCAAATGTAGGATTTATTAACAATGATTAAGAAAAAAAAGTAAAGAACTATTTTTTTTTAATAAATGAAAATAGGATTTCAAAAATTAAGCCCTTTCACAGTGCTTTAAACAAAACTAAACTCGACTGATTCCAACTCCTAAATCAAGCTCCTTGTTTAAAAATGAATAGTGCAAATAATCACATTTCATAACTTCCTGCCTTTTGTCTGAATGGCTCAGAGTGATTTATAGATATTCTCACAATACCCCTTCAGTTAGGCAAGGGGCACTTAATAATGATCCGGTATTTGCATTTTGCCTGTGGGGAAACTGAGTCATAGACTGGCCACAGACTTTCATAGGGTCATATTCAGAAGTAAAGAGACACGATTAGAACTCAAGCTTTAGACTTGAAGCATCCCTTCTAAAATAACATTGTTTTTTTCTTGGTGAAAAGTGTATTGAGAGTTTCAGAGTTAGCAACAGGTGAGAACATTTTTATTGTACATGATGTTTATCTTGACAGTTTTCCTTTAATTACGTGTTTCAGTTTAGAGCTGTGGGAACCTTTGTAGTCTGAGTTGGCTGGGGCCTTACCAAATGTATCATTTCTATGATTTGCTTTTGTTTTCACGCAAGCTTATGTTTCGTGATTTATTTGCCCTAAATTTTAGGTTTTTGAATTTAGGGTCAAAACAGATGTAAACAGGGGTGGGACGCCTGGGTGGCTCAGTCAGTTAGGCTCCAACTCTTGGTTTCCACTCCGGTCGTGACCTCATGGTTGGCAGGTTCAAGCCCCGTGTTGGGCTCTGCACTGTTAGTGCAGAGCCTGCTTGGGTTTCTCTCTCTCTCACTCTCTCTCTGTTCCTCCCCAAATCGTGCACACGCTCTTTTTCTCTCTCTCAAAATAAGTAAATAAATAAACTTAAAAAAAAAAAAAAAAACAAAACCAGATGTAAAGGTGCCATGAGTTATAGCATTACCACTAGTGGTCTAGGTTTTCCAGAAGTTCTGCAAGACTCAGCAGAACCTTCATTGAGCCAGCCTTCCCTTGGTGAAGGCACATAGTCTTCTTAGCAAAGGCATGCTGTGAGGAGTGTGAGTTTGATAAATACAAACCTCATTTTCTCCCCACGGACATGTGCATACAGGCACCAAAACCACAAAGAACCAAACAGAGGGCGACAGTATACCAGCTCTACTGGGCTTTGCTCCACTCAAACTTCCCAATATAACACTCAGAAACAGATGTTATTTACTAAAACAAAACAAAACAAAACTAAAAACACCTTAAAAATGTTTTTCCTGTCAAGGAAATGAAAATCATTATTCTTTAGAAAGCTGATTTTGACTATTGGTAAAAAAGTAAAAGTAGATACCCAGTACTGAATTCTTTTCTATTTAGCCATCAGGTCATTTATGCTGCTGTTTGGATCTGGGAAGGTAATAAACTCATCTGCCTGTTAGTAGGTTGACTTGCCTCTGGTTTACTACTTGCATATATGCAAATAATCTCTTTCTTTCATTTTTTTCTTTTCTTTTTTTTTTAAAAGTTCAGCAAGATAATCCAAGGGGCAGATCATTCTAAATGGACACACCTGGCATTTGATTTGCTTTTGAGAGAACTCCTCTGTTGTACTTTTTTTGGAGGCAGTGATAGTGAGGAAGAAGGTTAGGGTAGGGTTGGATTTGGTTAGATTTACTCTATGGGTGTCCCAAATACTGTGGGGAATGGATTTATACAAAAATCCATTCACTGTTTATTTGAAAATCAAATTTAATTGGGCGTCCTGTATTTTTTATTTGCTAAATCAGTTTAACTAGTCAGGTGTGAGCTGGAAAGACTTTAGTCAGAAGGCATCCTGGGGGTTTTCCCAGCCCGCTCCCTATAGCTGGAGGGGCTCCATTTTGTTTGGTTTGGACCTTGAGATAGGTAATCTGTTCCAGTGGCGCGCTGCCTCCTTCCCCATGAGAACGATGGGAGTAGTAATAGTTTCCAAAGATCTTCCTAATTCTCAGTTAATACATTATATTAATGAAACTTACTACTCTAAATGAACCCTAGTTGCTGCTCTTGCTCTCCTAGCTACTAAGGACTGCCTACGGGCGATTAAGACACGGCAAAGGGGTGGGAGGAGGGCGGGAGAGGAAAATGTGGAGATGCAGGGAGACCTTCACTCTCCTATCAGCTGTTCTAGAACAGCCCTTTCAGCAGGAAAGCATTGCTGAGTGAAGTTTTATGCTCCGAATGATGCTTCTGCTCATAGGAAACTTTTCAATGTGTTTCCTCCATGGGTGTCTGGGTCTTTTGTTTTCAGCTGTGCTTTGCACAGGAGCTGGAAAGCTAACTCCCCAAAAGTGAACTTCCTCTCCTTCTATAAACTGACCCCTGGTGGTTGCTATAGCAACTGCAAAGAGCGCATAATGAGCTGTGTAAACAAGCCTGATTCCCAGTGCTGGGGCAGGGCGAGCCCACAGGAGAGAGAAGGGGAAGGAATTTGATGGGCCTGAAAAGTGGTTCTTGGGGAGAGTTGGAGGCGCTGCAAAACATCCCCGCCCCGCCCCACCCCTCCCTTTTCTTTCTCTCCTCTTCTCTCACCTCTTGACTTCCCACCAGGCCAGGCAAGGAGACAAAGGATGTAGGAGGGTGGCATGCAGGGGCCTGCCTTTGACGCTGTGGAGTTGAACGCTATGCTACTGACAATGAAATCTAAACATTTACCCAGAGCCCTGGGCTAGAAATGTGCCAACCTGACCCTGAAAAACAAACCACCTGTGTCGCTGCCACACCTGCTTCAGGCCGAGCAGCCCCGGGTGCCAGGGGAATGGGGTTCTACAGCCTTCCCCCACTCTTCCTTTTAATAACTGGGCAGAACTGCAGACAGAAGCCCAAAGATTTCTGAGACCTGCACTCAGAAATGTGGATGCTTTGTCCCTTTTCGGAGGGTGGGAAGGATATGAAGGCACAGGATACCTAAGGGCTTTATGATGATGAAGCCAAACACACACAGGCACGCACACACATACACACACTTGTTTTCTTCTCCGGGAACTTGGCTGCTCCTTGCAGGAAACTTTGTGCATATAATAGCAGAGGCTACAGCGTGATTTTCAGTTCTCTTTGGTTAACTCTCTCCCACCCTCGTCCAATGTGCTGCAAAGGAAAGGTTTTGTACATTAAATACGAACTTTACGATGTATTTGACACCACGATGTCCCCTTAAAGCCTCCTGAACAGATGATCCACACTGGGGGAATGGGTGAGAAATCCGGTGTGTTAGGTCTTTAACGTGGTCAAGTATAGATTTTCTTCTTCCTGTGAAAATCAGTGTTTTCTCAGTCCCCCTGGTAAGAAGCCTAGCATAATGAACTGTTTTTGCTTTTAGAATAATCATTTTTATGGTACTCTTAGCTTTTGTAGAGTGTTCCCACATCCATTATTTCATTAGATCCTTACAACAGCCCCCAGAATCACACAGGGGAAATTATGTCTCTAATGAATTTGTCAGATGGAGATACAAACATAGGAGAGATTAGATGACTATAATTGCAGAGATATTGGGGCTTAAAACTGGGTGTAAAAGGAATTATTGAGGTATGTATTACTATTATTACCAAGATATCAAATCTGCTTATATTTATATGAGTCTAGATACTAAAGACAATTTCTGTAAGCTACATATTACATATAAACTATAAAAGCTTAGATTTATATAGCATTTCCTTAATATATTCAAATAATTCCACCAAATATTATTCTTTACATTATATTTTCATAATAGGTAACCAGGTCCTACTGTTTTAGTTTGATCCCTAATTTCTGCCTGGTTTTCAATGTTGTCATCTGCTATTAAAATAGTACCATTGTTTTCCTTTAAACTCGTATTAGTGATGATTATCCAAGGCTAACATGCTTTAAGCTTATTCCTTTTAGTTAGAAAGAAGAAATAACAGGTCTTTCCATCATTCTTGCTTTTCCCACAAAATTTCTTCTTCTTTTTCTTCTTTTAAATTGGGTCATAGGCTGCAGTTTCTGTGGGAACACCCCTCCCTGATGGGTGGGCCATGGCTTTGTGAGATTTGTGGGGAGATAAAGGGAAAGAACTCTGGGCTAGCCATGCTGTTTCCTCAGGGAAAAAAGGGGAATTTATGAAAAGTAGCAGTATTTTGGAGCCCACCCTTTTCTTATTGCTGTTCAATGGTGAAAAGAGAAGACTGTCTTCTTCTACTAGATATAATCCACGATTCCCAGGGACCTGTCAGTGGCAGCCTCTGTGGGTGGGATTGCTAGAGAATCAAAGAATACATTCATTCCTCTAAGACCCAGGGACCAGATTCTGATGGCATCCAGTCCCTCCCTTGGAACAAGATTAGTGTCTTTGTCATTGGAAGGTATCAGTAGTGTAGAGGTTTTCACAGAGACCACATTTCCCAACCCCAGCTCCAGGCATTATTCCCTCAGATGGTGCAAGATGTTGCCAGCAGAATTTTCAGGCATGGATGCCTCCTCCCCTAGGTTGAAAACATCAGCAATCTCTGGAGCCAAGACCTTCCCAGTTACAGGAGCCAGCCCATTCTATGCACAAGAGGGCCCCTTGAATTTTGGGGTCTTCCAGGTCATATGCAGGGGCCTCCTCAATGTAGGGGGAGTAACTCTTAATATCTCCTTGGACATAAAAGCTCTAGTTTAAGTTCCTGGAGCAGAGAGAGAAAGCATAAAGTATTACCGTTGAGGGAAAAAAAAAAATACCACCTTAGAGATCTTTCATTGGAACTGGGTTTTTCCCATATTAAAAAAAAATTTTTTTTTAGTGTTTTATTTATTCTTGAGAGAGAGAGAGAGACACAGAACACAAGCAGAGGAGGGGCAGAGAGAGAGGGAGACACAGAATCCGAAGCAGGCTTCAGGCTCCGAGCTGTCAGCAGAGAGCCCGATGTGGGACTTGACTCACCAACCGTGAGATCATGACCTGAGCCAAAGTTGGACTGTTGGGTCCAACTTAACCGACTGAGTCACCCAGGCACCCCCCAACATTTTAAAAATCAGGGTTCCTTCCATTGTCAAAACATTCCTGTGTGATAGCAGTTGTGACTTTATTCATTCTGGACTAAAAGTGTCTGTTAGAAAACTTGTGGGAATTGGAAGCAGGATCTTGAAGAGATATTTGCACACCCAAGTTCACAGCAACATCATTCACAATAGTCAAAAATTGGAAGCGACCCAAGTGTCCAATGACAGATGAACGGACAAACAAAACATGGTCTATACGTACAATGGAATATGGTTCAGCCTTAGAAAGGAAGGAAATTCTGACACAGGCAACAACGTGGATGAACCCTGAGAACATTGTGCTCGCTGAAACAAGCCAGTCACAAAAGGATAATGATTATATGATTCTATCACATGAGGTCTCTAGAGTAGGCAAGTTCACAGAGACAGAAAGTGAAAGGGTGGTTGCCAGGGACTGGAGGAGTGGGAGGGGAGTGGGGAGTTAGTGTTGAATGGGTGCAGAGTTTCAGCTGGGGATGATGAAAAAGTTCTGGAGATGGATGGTGGTGATGGATGCCCAACAGTGTGAAAGTACTTAATGACACTGAACTGTACACTTGAAAAAGGGTTAAGATGGTAAGTTTTATGTTAAGTGTATTTTACCACAGTAAAAAAAGAAAAGAACGAGTGAGAATAATTTTAATAATATATCACATTTTACCCAACAGAACCAGAGCATGCATCAGTTCACACGTAATCAATTGCTAAAAGCATTACGGAGATTGTTTGTATTTTTTTATATGAAGTCTTTGAAAACCATTTTATATTTTATACTTTCAGAATATTGTGAATGGCCTCATGTCAAGTGCTTAATAGCCACATGCAGCTAGTGGCTATCATATTGGATGTATTGCTTTAGACAATATTTGATAGGAATATGGCTTCAAGGACCCCGTACTGTTGCTCCCAGACTCCCAGAGCTCCTTAAACCATGGGCTGGGACCTTGAGGACAGTTACACACCAGGTTTCTTTCTCCTCCTAAAAGAAAGAGACTGAGAGAACCAGGTCATCACCCTGAGTTGGTGACAGCAGGGTGCTGAGCCTTGACTGAGCAATTATCCTCAGATATGCTTTAGTGACTAAGGTTGCTGATATCTGAGCAAAGAAAACAAACCAAAACAAAGTCCTTAAGAATTGGCAATATAGAAGGCAAAGGATTTGATTTGGGGATAATTGGGGCTTCATGGGAAAATTCTCATGGGATCTAGCATCCTTATTACTGTTTAAAAAAAGAAAAAGTTCTAATAGGATCATTCTTGGATAACTTAGTTAATGAGTCAGTTTCTTTCCTTCCTCCCCCTTCTACCATTCCTTCATTTCTCCCTTCCTTCCCTCCCTCCTTCCCTTTTGAGTGTTCATGTCTGGTCCTCTCTGACAGGTGTCTATTTCTCTGAAAGTCTGATAAGAGCTGTTCCCCTGCCTCCCCCCAGTCCCTTCCTCTTTGTTTCTCAGGCTGGGTAGGCAGAGAACATGGCCTATTTCCCTGGCAAACCAAAGAAGAGAGATGCAGTCCCCCCCTCTTCCTTCCCCCCCCCCCCCCAAGCCACCCTGCTGCTGTGGGGGAAGCCTGCGAGTTTCTGGAAGAGTGCTCATTGAGAATGCTAAGCCTCCTCCCAGAACTTCTGGCTTCTCTGCTGGGGATGGGGAGGGTCTGCACTGCAGCTTAATCCCCTGCTGCAAATTCCTGTGCTTCCAGAAACCACTCCCTCACCTGTGAGAGACTCCCAACTTGCTGGCTGCCCCGGGGAAGACAAAATGGAGTGTTGCCCCGTGGCCCAGTAAGGGAGAGTCCTGTTATGCCTGCCTGCCAATTCTTAGGATGATAAGCACCGGATGTGATTAGAAGTGGTTTTTCTCAAACGTAGCCCCGCCCACCAGCCAGCCAAACTGCAGATGAGCACCGCGTATGCCACATGAAGGTGGTTAGCAGAAGACGAGCAAGGCTTTGTCCAACTGTCCTGTACTGGCTGAGTGATGCCTTGGAGCATGTGCATGTGCACGCTGATAAATAAGCAGGGTGTGAGGGAGAGGCAGAAATGAGCCAGTTTCAGTTCCTATCATGGTTTTACAACCTCAGAGTTAATTTCCTCCTCCGGAAAGTCAAGGGAACAGCTGTCACCAGCCATGCAAAGCCCTGTTGCCTCTGGGTGCTGGCTAGTAAAGGCTGCTCAGTAAGCACAGAGGCAGGGCTTGGATTTCTCAAGCTTGAGCAGGAACGAATTGCTAGGAGGGGAAGGGGCGTGGCTGTCGGCGCAGGGTCTGCCCCTTCTGAAATAAGGCCACCCCTGTACCCACCTCCTAGGAATTGCAAAACGCATCATTGTTGGCTAGGCCTGGGGCCCCTGGGCGCCCCTGCATACTCACCTCCCCGTGGAAGGAGAAGTGTTGCCCGGTGTTATTCTCATTTTCAACAACATAGCTTTGTTTGGCTGCACGGGCCAAGAGAACCCTGGGATGTTTTGACCCCAGAATTGGGGAAGATCAGTGACCTGGTGATTCAGGAAAATGGCTGAAGGAGCCCTGTGGCTCCAGCTCCGTGCAGATCAAAGTGTACCCTCCCAGGCCCAGCTCTGGGGACCAGGCTGTGTGTGGTGTCCGTGCAGATGAGAGGCTTGGAATCAGAGGTAGTGTGCTGCCAGGCCTTCCTCCGCCTCTCACAGCTGTGGATGACTCTTTGCCATGCTCACCGGTGACAGGCCCCACTGGAGCAGGTTCTCAGCACCCAGGCTGCGCTGAGCGTTTACAGTAGACAATCCAAGGCAAATAAGGATAACAGCATCTACGCTGCTTTGATTCCCCTTGGGATTAATGTCACATGAATAAACAGTCCACAAAGCCTATATTCATAGAAACGCTTAGGATGTAGAATTGGAGCCAAATCGTGCCTGTGGACAGCCTAGGACAGGGGGACAGGGAGGAGGGGGTGGGGCTCAGAGGGGGCAGAAGCCCGGGAGGCTGGGGGTGGGGGGGTGGGGGGGCGTCTGCCTGCTCCAAGATTTAGAAGTGGCTGCAATTGCAAAGTGGTGAGAGTCAGCCTTGGTAGGCAGGACGTGAGAGAGAGCAGGGAACTCAGTCACAACGTCAGTCACAAGAGCTGAGCCCAAACCAGACGACTAGCTGCGTACAGCTCAGGGACCAGGAAAAATAAACAATGCTCATTAACTGAGCTGTCCTGCGGGAACGAGCTGGGCTCATTTCATGTTGCATTTGCTCCAGTACCCGTGGCCCTTAAAATCCCTTCGGGGGATTTTAAGCCTTGTGCTAGGTTGAATGATTAATTAAAAAAAATTTTTTTTAACGTTTTTATTTATTATTGAGAGACAGAGAGACACAGAGTGTGAGCAGGAGAGGGGTAGAGAGAGGGAGAGACACAGAATCCAAAGCAGACTCCAGGCTCCGAGCTGTCAGCACGGAGCCTGAAGTGGGGCTCCAACTCACCAACCGTGAGATCATGACCTGAGCCGAAGTTGGTCGCTTAACCAACTGAGCCACCCAGGCGCCCCTGAATGATTACATTTTTTTAAAGAAAAAAAAGTCTGAAGCAAATATGGCGAAATGTAAAAGCTAATTGGTGGGTACCTGGGGCTCAGCGATATTATTTCTATCCTTTTCTCCATATTTTAATTATTTTGGAATCAAGAAAAATATCTATTGAAAATGAAGGAACTGAACATTCTTTATTTTATTCAGGCGCAACCCATGTGGTGGGCTCTTGCTTCTCACCTCCTTTGTTAAGATTCCAGGCAGGGCCAGGAATGCTGGACTCTCAGACAGCTAGGTTTTGCACCCTCCCCCCTCTCCCACCTCCCCCTACACTCGGGCAGGGCAGCAGCACCGGCCTGGGGTTGGCATACCAGGAAATCCTGGTCCTGGTGTCACCACATCCTTACAGCTCAGCTGATCCCCAGGCATGCAGCGGAGGGAGGGAGGCACAGTACAGGCTTCGTTGGCCTCTGTGGCTGGCTGGGAACATCCAGGATGAATCATCGGGAAGTCAGTAGTAATCTCTCCTGTTTCGCAAAGAGTGGGGGAATGGCAGCACCGCAGGGTGACCTGCCTGAAGCCACAGAGGGAAGATAAATAACTAGGAGGAAACACCAGAGCTGAAAATCTCCAGCCGAGATTTAAGGCCTGAGGCCCGTGAGCTGTTCTGGGAAGCGCTTGGCTCTCTGAGTGAAGGGCCCCGTGTGGTGTGATCGTAGGTCTCAGTGGAGCCCTGAGCATTCGGTGGCTTCTCTGGGCCACGTGGTCTACCTCTGACCAGGCCTCACAGAGTTGCCCTCTGGCACGAATCCTCGCCAATTCCCGGCAGGCCAGCTCCCAGGAGAGGGGCCCACAACTTGGATGCTTGAAGACGGTGGGTGGCAGTTCAGGAACTGGTAAGACTGGTTTCCAACGCTGGCAGCCACTAGTTAATGCCAGGAGGACACAGTTAGGAGAGGCTCTTGGAGTGGGCAGAAGGCAGAGATGCTGCCACCAATGTATAGGAGGCTAGAAATGCTTCTGGAATCTCCAACTCTACTTCTGGCCATCTGCCCTAGACATTTTTTCCCTAAGATACGATCCTGTAATATGGTGCTGCCTTTGCTAAACCGTCTGGGAATAAATAGTGTTGGAAGTAAAATCCAAATGCCCAGCATCCCCTTAGAGAATTTACCAGGGGGTCTGATTTTACTCTAAACAACTTACTATCATCTCGGAGTTAAGACCACAAAGAATTTCTAAACGTCGAGTGTGGCTTGGATTAAAAGTGTTCCTTTTAGGGTGCCCGGCTGGCTCATTGGTGGGGCATGTGACTCTTGAGCTCGTGGTCATGAGTTCAAACCCCATGTTGGGCACAGAGCTTACTTAAAACCAGTTTCTGGGGCCCCTGGGTGGCTCAGTCGGTTAAGCGTCTGACTTCAGCTCAAGTCATGATCTCATGGTTCCTGGGTTTGAGCCCCGCCTTGGGCTTTGTGCTGATAGCTCAGAGCCTGGAGCCTGCTTCGGATTCTGTGTCTCCCTCTCTCTCTGCCCCTCCCCCACTTGTAGTTTTTTTTTTAATCTTTCTCTCTCTCAAAATAAGTAAATAAACATTAAAAAAAGAGTTCCTTTTATAGAAGAATTTTATTTTTGTTGTCCAGTTATTTACTTTTTAAGTCAAGATTTGAAGTATCCTAGCATCTTACATAGAATGTTTCTTTGAGTACGCCTGCTTCAGTCCCTTGGGAACCAATGTCATCCTCAGGGTGTCAACTTTAACAGTTGGGTCTTCTGTTCTCTCAGAGCATTTGAGTAGGTGGTTCTGTTGGCTACTCCAGAAAAACAGCCCTCCCATATTTTTTAGGAGAAGCAAAGTGTCATTAGCCTGGACTATTTATCAGTGGTTTTTGAAGACAGGGAAATGTTTATTTTATGAGAACATTTGTCCCACCTTAATTTGCAAGGGATTAAAAAAAAAGTCACTGCCATGAAACATAATAGGAAAGTATTCGGTTCTTGTGAAACACATGAATGCTTGTGATAGAATTTCTTCTGCATAAAAACACCTTAGACATAATTTTCCAATTGTGCTGTCTTCCATACTGTCTCTGTACTCTGTTTTTTCAAAGCCCACAGAGGGGAGATAGGGCAGGTGTCAGAGGGGGGTCCCCACAGTCCATTTGCCTTCCCTTGCAGAGTTCAAATGATTTGTGTTGTTCTCTGCTTCCTTACCCAGAGGAAAGTCCCCATGGCCCATTTTCTGTGCAGTGCTTTTCCACTCTTTCATAATCTATTATTGTGACCTTGAGATGCAGAGAGGAGGCTTTGGCAGGGCGTGCTTTACGTGGAGCCAGCACTGCTGGCATCTGTGCCCTGGTCCTACATGCCCATGGCTGTGGTTGCCCTGTGCTCCTGAGAGGACATGCCTGTGCCTGTCATCCTGCATCCTGGCATCTGAGTCAGGGGCTGTGGGACCCTGGAGGCCAAGAGGACTCCTGTCAGTTTCCCCGAGAAGTACCATGTTCTTGGATGGGGAGGGGTGCTGGGTCAGCAAAGAACATGCATGTGGGAGAAGGTGTGTGTGTGTGTGTGTGTGTGTGTGCGCGCGTACGTGCGTGTGTGCACACGTGTGTGTGTTTTAGAAAAAGGAACAAAGAGAGACAAAGAGACAGAGACAAGACAGAGATAGACAGAGCTAAGATAGGGATCAATAAATCTACTTTAAAAGTAGATTTCAAGTTATTATTTTTTTTTGCAGGATTGTCCCTTATTGATTTGATTCTTATAAAAATCAGTTACAAAAACTCTTCACACTATGCAATGCAAGACAGTTTGCCCTTTGGTGAAGACATCGAGGCTACAAGAAAAACATTAGACAACAGGAGAGAGGCTGGGCATGTCAGAGCGGAGGAGGCAGGGGACAGAAGCACAGTGTTAAGGGCTGAATGCTGGGGAGCCCAGAAGCCAAAAGCACATCACATCCCATACTGGGTCCCTCACTCACTGTCCACTACAGCCTTGTCCTTTTTTCCCTCTTCACCCTGGTCTGCGTGGGCAGATGCTCCTGCCAAAGCTTACTTCATCAGATGAAATGAAGGGGAAATCTGATTTGCCACTAATTGGACTTACTGTAGGCAATTAGGGTTAAGCTGACATGAAGGAACTATCAGACACTGGGATTTTCAGTGTTTTTCATCATATTCCTGGGAACTTTTTCCAGAATCCAAATGGGATACTGATTGCGGTCATCAGGATTTTGAATCAGTTTAAGTCAGGATACTGGAAATAGCCAGTGTATGCATTATCAATATATAAGTTAACATGTAGTATATGCATATGGCATATATGAAGTATATGGGGTGTGTGTATATAGCATTTGATAATTATACATGATGTAAATATAATACATGGGGTGTATATATATGCAGTAAGTGACGTGGATATATTTATCACTGTCTAGATAAACAAGAACATTTAATAAGTGCACAAGGCATTTTCCATTTGATTTTCTAAATTACCTAATCTTTAATTCCTGTCGTGATCAATCATTCACAGATGAAGAGGGCTAGAACGCTGTTCCTGGGCATTCTAATTCCTTCCTTGAAATGAACTTACCATCTGCATTGAACTCCCAAATGGTTTCAACCATCACCTCCCTAAATACTTACAGTGAAATTTCAAGTCTAGACCTTGTTCTTAAAAGCAGATGAGTCTATTTCACTGCCTGATCCATTCAGTAATTTAATCCTTTATTGAATGAATTAAATCGTTATTTCACATTTATTTATTGATTGCCCACTCTCTGGAAAGTTCTGTGGAAACTGCAAATATGGTGTGTGTATGTGTGTGTGTGTGTGTGTGTGTGTGTGTGTGTGTCTGAGAGAGAGAGAGAGAGAGAGAGAGAGAGAGAGAGAGAGGGAAACTCTAGAGCTTCCTTCCACGAGCTGACATAAAGGCTTACACACACATTCTACATAAGTGCTTATTTAGACTCTGAAGTTCTTGGGTCACATAGGCAATTCCTCAAATCGCTGCCCCCAGGTCAGAGCCAGCCACCTGCTTTCATTACAGAAACTGTAATGGTTCTGTTTCTGGTGCCCAGTGACTCCCTGAAGAGAGCTCCTAGGAAAAACGGGCTCAGACACATTGTTCTTGTCTGCCGGCAGTGCCCTGAAGAACTGTAGAGAGAGGGGTGTCTCCAAGGGGAGTGGCACACAGGACAATATAATACAGTGGGGTCGGGGGCTGGGAAGCTGCTAGGACACAATGCCCAGCCCTACCTTTTCTCCTGACAAATGCTGTCTTCTCTGGTCTCTCTGATTCCTTCTGGACGCTTCAAGGGGAATGTGCATCTTGTATGGCAAAACACTGCCTGCATTAGTCTGCGCCAGCCCTGGCCAGGGTCTGAGACCCACCATTCTGCACACTCATGGGTGTGTCTTATTTTTTGAGCTGAGGCCAGACCTTTGCTCCCATCATCATGCCCAGGCTGATATGCAGATGCTCTTAAAGTGGGGCACACGTGACCAGGGAGTCATGGGGAGCATGTGTGATAGACAGTGGCCAGCGCCAGAGGCCTGGGTCTTGCTCATAGACATTTCTTTGGGTCTCAGTTTCTTCCTCGGACCCAAAGAGTTTGGACTAGAGCAGCCCTGGGCCTCCAGCTCTGACCTATATGGCTCAGTGGAGCCTGGTTGCCTTCCTTCTACTCAGGGAGGGTGAGGCCTTCCTCCGGGCCCCAGGCAAGCTGTGGGTAAGTCTTGGGTGGTCCAACCTGGACAAAGGCTTTGTCTACCCAGATAATCTGTGCAGGAATGCCCTCAGTTCTAAGGGCCAGTGTTTATAACTGCTGAGGAGGATTGTAATGAGGAAATGCCCTTCACTGAAAAACCAGAAATACTCTCTGAGCCCTTGCTGGGGGCCAGACACACTGAGGGGGGACACAGAGAAACATGGGGGCAGGTCTGGCCCTCCAGGGCCTACAGCCTAATGGAGCAGCTCTACTGCTTTCTCACTCTAATCTAAGGGAGTGGATGCACAGAGTTGGTCTACACTTCCCCTTGGCACCAGGGGAAGCCCGGAGGCAGATGGGGCGCTCTTCAGCTTTCCTGCCATCAGCTTCTCTGCGCTAAACTTTCTGTGTTCTGTGCTATTGTAATCCACTGGTCTGTGCCCTCACACCCCTCTTTCCTTTCCTCATGGCTCCTAAATCTGTGTCTTCCAGGCTCACCATCAAAGTGGCCTCACTTGGTTTTTCTGTTTTCAATTTGCCTTACAGCTCTGCCTACATCTTGCTTTGAATAAGACCTAACTTTTTGCTACCTACCACCTGGGGTCATTCATCCACCATGCCCAAGTTCATGGTGTTGAGTAATATCACTACTCATTTTTACCAGATTGTATATGCCATATCTAGATTTGTTTTTTACCCAGGGATAGCCAGCCCAACCAGGGGTAAGAAACAGAATTTATATGCATGTAAGAAAAGGGATCACAGATTATAAGCCTTCATAGAACTATATCTCTAGCTATCTATGTATCTATCTCCTATCTATCTATTATCTATCATCTATCTATCTATCTATCTATCTATCTATCTATCATTTATCTGTCTTCACATAACACACTGCTCAGTTGTCTCCAGGTGCTCGTCACAATTTTTTACTCTCTAGATGGATATGAGTCAAGAGAGAAGATACTGTCTAGAAGAATGGAACAATACAGACCATGTTTATAAAGGTCCCTAACCAGGTGAATGAGACTCTTAATGGATTTTATCGTCTTAGAGATAGGTTAAGTCAGTGGTCACTACTGAATTCCTTTCTATTTGCTGAGCCCTGCCTATCTGCACCCTTTTTCAGACTTCTCACCGTACATCTGTGTCCAACTGCTATATTCTACTGATTCTGTGATATGCATGGCTTCTTATTTGAACATTTCTGAGACTAGAATACTTTGAAAATTGGTGGTGTATCATAACTTGTTAGTCTGCCTTTCTTTCCTCCCTTCCTTCCTTCCTTCCTTCCTTCCTTCCTTCCTTCCTTCCTGGCACACCAATTAATGGAACTACTTATGGTACTTTATATTTGCTGGAATATTGCCTATGGGAAGCTTGAGAGATCCTGAACCAGTGATAATGGTTTTAATAACTCCCTTCCAAGAAAAGTAGAGGACACAGGCATCCTATTAGGAAAAAAAAAAAAAAAAAAAAAAAAAAAAGAGGCTTCCCTGCTATCACTTCAAGAATCTCCCAGGTACTGTCTCCTACTCTACCCCAAACCTACTTGACTGTCTTGGCAGCTGTGGCCTCAGTCCTTCTGCCTCCTCCCTGGTGTCTGTTTCCTGCCTGGGTTTCCACTTAACTCTGTGAGGTCTGTCTGTCCAGCAGAATGCTGGCTTTACCACCAGCCTTGGTCCTCTGCTCGCTCTTGGCTCTATGCTCTGCAACCTGGAGACCCTCATGCCCATCGGCACCCAGGCTCTGGTCAAGCAGGGATCAAGATTTCCTCTGGCTGGGGAGCTCAGACTGTGCTTTTCACTTTTGTATCCTTAGCGCTTTGCACAGTTACTGGCACATAGTAAGGGCTCAATAAATGTTTACACAATAAATCCACAACAGATTTATTGTTTTTTCTCTACATGTGACATATAAGTGCAGAACATCTTGCACACTTTTTCCTTTTTCCCGTGACAAGGAGGAATCATAGCACACAGCCATTCCTGGCATGGCTGAAGCATCTGGTCTCAAGGGCCGTTTACTGACACTCCCATTTAGATGTGGTAGTTTTGTCTTTTTTCTGTCTCTTTAGCTGAGATGGGGTATGGTTAGCTTTATGGGGGTGGGGTAGAGAAGGGAATATGTGTCTTATCTTTCTCCTTCTGCATAGCCTCATACCTGGCCTAGCCTTGAAATTTCCATTTCACCTGGGACAGTTCCAAGTTGAGGCCTGAGCTGGGGCCAGATAAGGCTTCATATGCGTTTGCCTTTCAGCTTGGTCTAGATGAAGGCTGTTTGCATCTGTCAGATGCAAGGGACCTATCCAGGTCACCTCTGGTTTTGATCTAACTCTTTGGTAAAGGTGTGACTCTTAACCCAATTAACATGCTCATCAAGGACAGTTATCCATCTATTAGGGTGATTGAGCTTCCTGTGAATTGAGCTCTTTCTGACCACACTGGAGGGCAAAGGAACACTAAGGAGGCAAGAAACTCTCCCTGACCCCCCAACTTAGCAACATGCTGAGAAGCAGGACAGGCCATATCATATACTTCTCCTATAACGAACTGGCTTGTTCACAGTGCTTATGGAGACTTTTTCACAAATATTCACGCTTATCCAGATTGTGGTATACTATTTCAGGTTTCTTCTAGAAAGCAGGTCTGGTGGTATGGTATTTGTTTTCTCTACTCAGGGGCTGTAGCAGGAGCTTCAGATTGTAACATCCATGAGATGGGCACAGTGGGGAGGTGTTGGGCAGTGGTATGCCACAAGGGTTACTGTGAACTGACTTTTAATCATTCAGAAACCTTGCTAGATGGTCATCCAGGGTAGAGGTATTTTTCCCAGAGGAATTGGCAAAGCTACACCAGGCTTTCTCCTCTTTCCCTTTGTAGAACCAGTTAACCAGCACAACATTCATGTGGACTCAGAATGGAGCATCCTGGCAAGTGTTCTGGCTGATTATTTCACTTTCTTTTTTATTTTTTTGTCTTTTAGCTGTGAATTTTATCAAGGAACAGGTATTCATAGTACAACGAGAAGGAGAGGCATACAATGAACATATGAAATGGTCCAGAATAAGGTGAAGACATGTGCTGTGAAAACAGTACCAGCCTCTGGGCAAGAGATCACTGTCTGGCACTGCAGGGGGTGGTCTTGCTGCTCCTGGCTTATTTAGTTATCTATTTATTTATTATATTTTTTGAATGTTTATTTTTGAGAGAGGAAGAGAGACAGAGCATGGGGGGAGAGGGGCAGAGAGAGAGGGAGACACAGAATCCAAAGCAGGCTCCAGGCTCCGAACTGTCAGCAGGAGGCTTAAGCGGGGCTCAAACCCACCAACTACGAGATCATGACCTGAGCCAAAGTCGGATGCTTACCTGCTTAACCAACTGAGCCACCCAGGCACCCGAATGCTCCTGGTTTAAATTCTCCCTCCCAGTGCATGCATCCTCTGCTGCTGTGAGCCATGAGGTAAAACTTTTGCCTGTGACCTTCTCCAGAGATTTGCCCTTGACCAGAGTGGGCCTGCCTGGTCACTCCTCCTCCTGTTCCCACTTAAGGCAGAAAAGTCACCCCCTGGCCCCCGGTGAGGTAACTGCATAAGAGTTATTAGCCGCCAGTGTTTAAGACATTAAACAGTTTCTCTTAATTAAAGACAATCAGGAAAATGCTTGAGGATAAAAGGAACCATCAACATTCTAGTGAAACCAGACATTTTGGATGTTTTTCCTTCTGTTTCTTATGTGGAGCAAATCCAGACTGAAAGCACTCATTTCAGAAAAAGAGTTGAAAGCAAAGAAGAGACCTCCTTCCCCTTCTTTTTCCAATGCCCAGTGGACAAAACTTTTGGTATGAATAAGTGAGAGTTCTTTACGCTTTCTTAGCTATTATTATCAGCAATCCTTTACCCAATACAAATTCCATGTTCCTTCCTGACTTGCAGAGAATGAGGGGCTCCCCAGGAAAGGTGAGGCAGAGAGTAAGCCCTTAGGGAGGTGACATTGACTTAGGGCTAAGGGCTGGGAGGAAGGTTCCTTAGCTCACAGGAGGCATGGAAGGAAGGACCGGTGACAGCCCCAGGTGACAGGATGGGGGCCAGTGGGTGACTACTGGAGGAGGCCAGAGACATCACAGCCACCCTGCAGCTCCATGGACCTTTACCCGCCAGGGCAAGCAAGCAGTTCAAATTTTTTCTAAGTATAAAAACCCTCAGGCCCTTCACTTTGATGAGGCAACCACCAATCTAAGTGACCTTCTGGAGGACCTCTAGGTATCCTGACTCACAAATCTTTTTCTTCACATCAGTGATTAAAACTGGTATTTCCAAACATGTATGAAAAATGGACCCCAGATGAACAGTACAAAATACCACCTGCTTTTCCTCTCCTAAAACCTGCTCAGACATCGAAATGATCTCAGGGTCTGTGCACATTCCAGCAAATCATTGTGGTTGCAGTAAATGTGGTAGGACTGCCTCTCTCAGACCCACCCATCCTTGCCTCTCACAGGCACACCCCTGAAACTGACCCTGAACCTAAAGTCTCGATGTTCCAAGTTCACCGTAAGTTTCAAATGCCACCCATGTCAGGGCTACCTGAAGGGAAGCCTAGGGTGTCAGGGACATGGTGGGAAGCAAGGAGCATCTCACCGTCAAGGTGGGCTATTGTCCCTGGCTGGTCAAAGAGAAGATGCAAAACAGAATTTTTTCCAAGGCTCCCAGCCTCCTGAAATGGGAGTCTCCCCCCAAAGACTGGTTTTATCTAAGTGAGTTGATTGAGAATGTCTGGTGGAATTGTACTCTTTGATTCAGTCAGTGATTGCTATTGAAGTTAGTTTTAGATAATTTTTTTCATTTATATTTATCTTTAACTAGATAATTATTTGTTTTATCCTCCCTTCCATCAACATGGCTTATCAAATGCCTCCCACACACTTAGTACCCTTCTGTGCTGGGGAGACTGATGCAAAAGATAAACTTTTTTAGGCCAGAGCAGGTAATAGGCTGGTCAACGTTTATTAGCATGTTGATAGTGGTTCATACAACTCTCAGCAGTGTTATCTGACACTTCAAGGAGGATTTCTTTCAGAGGGGGCATCTGATATGAGATCATTCTGGCCTGATGGGGGAAAGAGTCCTTATGTGAGCTCTTGAGAACTGAGGCCAAGAGGCCAGATCCTGAAGAATCTTGGATATTGTTTTCATGAGTTTCATTGTTCATTTGGAGGTTTTGAGAGCCAGAAAAGAATTTTAAGTAAAAGAATGACATAACACACATTTTGAAAATATAGCTCTGGCTGTGGTCAGAGGGAAATGGGATGAAGGGTTTAGTTATCAATGCTCTCTCTGCTATGAATTACTTCAAAATACAGTGACTTAGGACAACAGCACATTTCCCTTTCGGTCAGGATTTCTGGAGATGCCTACCTGAGAAGTTCTGGCTCAGGATCTCCCATGAGGTTGCTGCTACAATGCTGGCTGAGGTTATAGGTACTGGAGGCCAAGGTGACTAACTTTCATGGCTGCCAAATTGGTGCTTGTCATTGGCAGATTGTCATTTCCTCTCCACATCAACCTTTTCACAGGCTGTGTGAGTGTCCTTGTGATGTGGCTGTGAGCTTACTCCAGAATGGGTGACCCAAAGGGAGGCCAAAGTGGCTGTTATGAACTATAGATCTGTGTTCCCTTCAAGTTTACATGTTGAAACCCCAACTCTTATGGTACTTGGAGATGGGGATTAGAAGGCAATTAAGGTTAAATGAGGTCATAAGGTAAGGGTAAGGCCCTAATCTTACAGGGCTGGTGCCTTTATAAGAAGAGACTTTCTCTGCTATATGAGTACACAGGGAGAAGGCAGTCATATACAAGTCAGGAAGAGAGCTCTCACTAAACACCAATTCTACTGGCATCTTGATCTTAGACTTCCCAGCCTCCAGAACTGTGAGACCTAAATGTTTGTTGTTTAAGCCACCCGGTCTATGGTATTTTGTTATAAACCATCACTTCAACTATACTCTATTTGCTAGGATAAAGTCACTAAGTCTAGCCCACATTCAAGAGTAAAGGAGTTAGACCCCATCTTTTAAAGGAAAGCATGTCAAAGAACTTGTGGACATACTTTCGATATCTCTTCATGAAGGTTTTAAAATAAGAGATTATTTTGTGACCCAGATGAGAAAAGAAAGTGGGTTGTAATACGACTCTAAAGCAGGGAGAATAGGACACAGCTTGAGAGATAGTAAGTGAATGGAACTAACAGAATTTGGAAATGTATTGCGATTAGACTGAACTAGTACAATGAAGATACGTGAGATATGGAGGAGGGAAAGCAGAGTCAGGACAGGCTAAATGTGAGATGTCTTTGGGATGGGAAAATGGGGATTTAAAATAGGCAGTTGTGTGTGTGGATCTGTGGCATTGATCTTGGGGTGGTAAGCATGAAAACCATGGCTATAGATGAGATCACTCAGGCAAAGGGCATAAAATAAGGGGAGCAAAGAGCCCAGGGAAGAGCTCTGGGACACTCCTTCAGGTGGGCTTTGTGTAGAGGATGATGGTCTGGCAAAGAGGATGGAGAATGGAGCAATCAGAGAGTAGGAAGAAAATCCAGAAACTGTGGGCTCAGGGAGCCAGGAGGAGACATTGGGCTCCTGCACTGAACATAACTAACGTTCTGGTAGGTGGCTGGAAGTGGTGATATGGGAGTAGTCGGTGATCTTGGCCTAAATGTCTTAGTGAAGTAAGATGAGTCAGATTGGATTGGGTTGAGGAATGAATATTTGGAAGGACAGACAGTAGACAAATTGTGCTGCCATCTTTGAAGAAGGTTCACTTAGTAGGAGAGTCACACAAATTGTGTTAGAATTACCTCTGGGAGGGCTGCAATAGAGATGGAGGGGGTGAGGAAGAGGGAGTTTGGTGAAAGTGAGGTCCTTGAGAAACTACCTGCCTTTGATCTTTGGGAGGAGACTTTTTTTTTTCTTTGTAGGAAGATGGGATTGGGTGTCCATGATAGGTACCCATAGAATTGGGGTTTCCCTTGGGATAACCCAATTAATGCTGTTTTTCTGATGACGTAGAAGTCTAGGTTAAGGGTACTCAACTTTGGTCATATGTTAGAATCACCTGGGGGAACTTTTAATCCTCCTTCATGCCTCTCACCTCTCTGACCCATGATGTCAGAACCTCTGGGTTGGAGCCCCAGCATCAGTAGTTTTTAAAGTTCCCCATGCAGCCCTTGTGGAAGAAGGCCACCAATGGAGGTGAATTCGGGGGAGAAGAGTGGTGGTGATGAGTGCTCATGGGATTAAATTGTGGGAGCAGAGTGTGAGGAAGGCCACTGACCAGTCCTGCCAGACAACATGAAGCATTTTTGAGGCAGGAGGCCATTCATCCCCCATGGTGATTGTTTACTTGGCTATGTGGTCACCTCCAGTATAGCTACCTGCTTGCTGTTTCAGGTTTGCTGACAGTAAGTGGTAGAAGACCCTAACTTTTGCATGTCTGTTTCATCATCTGAGAAATGGACATCATAGTGCCTACCTTCTGGGACTGAGGTAGGATTAAGGGAGATGATAAGAACTCATAGCACATAGTAAGTGCTCAATGAAAAGTCACTATTATCATTAACAAATAACCCTGTTGACTAGAATTTCACATGTGAGTGAGACAACAGTTGAGAGCTATAACAAACTAATTTGTAGAGAAGAGCTTGTTTACTGGGACAGTGGACCTCAGAGGAGTTTTAGGGTGACCTATCGTCTGCTTTTGGAATCCTGGAGAGTGTGGATTGGAGACCTAAGGGCAGATGTCACTGCTTTGGCTGTCTTCATAGGGCCACAGTGCAGTGTTAAACTCAGACTTTGTTTGGCTTGTTGTCTGTCCTGTCCCATTTGGGTCAGTGTCTAGTCTGGGGAACAGATGAAGGATTATTGGTCCCATCACTGGGTCTAACCAAGCCAAGCCATATGTAATGATTAGAGACAGAGATACAAGGCTCTGTTCACTGCAAGGGGCCTATCTTCAAGGGGACCTGTTTCTGGTTGCTTTGATCATCCCTGCTGGCATATTACTCAGACTGCTACTGATTGCACAGGCAAGGAGGAGCACATTTTTCTAAACCAGCTCCAATATGGCATTCTCCACCAGATGAAAAGAAAAGGTGGGGTGCTGCTTGAGCCATGTTGAACATGAGATAAGTCATGCCCAGAAAGATGTACCTAACCAGAGTGGCTTCTTATCTTTGGTATGCATCCTCCCAATGTGAGCTTTAGCTGCCATTATAATCATTACTTTGGTAGGTCCTGTCCCAGGACTAGTATGTGGTGAGAAGGAGCTCTGGATCCTGCACTGATGGCTGCCTTGCCCACAGAGACTACAAGTCCCAGCATTCATTGCACATGGGTCCTGTCCCCAGCCCCTGTTCCAGGAGAGGCCCTGGAGGCTCTCCCTTGCCTCTCCCAGAAATGTCCCTCCTTATCTTCCTGCAGTCTGGCAGGTTGCCACCCAGGCCTTGATTCAGGCAAATGCTTTGTTACAGTGCAGTGGTGGTGATTTTTTCATTCCTGGTGGTTTCTTTACACCATGATGAGACAGGAAAAGCAACATGTCTTAGCAGAACGCTGCCTCACTGCTCATTCATTCAGCCAGAGACCAGAACCCTGGCAAGATCCAGAGTTTTGTCAGATGGGAACTGTGGTAGTGAGTAAAAAAAGTGAAACCAGATGTTCTTTCCCTCCAGTTGCTTCATATCCATGCAGGGGCTTGGAGGAGGAGGCTGTAAAAATGTCACAGTCCTTGATTCCTGAGGCCCAGATTTACACACCGTGTAACCTTGCACCATAAATCCACCGCCCTTGCTGGAGCATCAGCTTCCGAAGGGGCAGAGCCCAGCTGTGGCGTGGACCAGAGGCAGCTAGTGGTGCTGGAGGGACATGGGTGGGGAGCACTGGGCCAGGGAGCCTGGCAAGGGACCAGCAACTGCTTTTCAAGAATTTTAAAGAAGTCAAAAGATTTTTACAAGATTGGCTTGGAGTTTGGCCTTCTTAGGAGATAAGCCAAACTCTATTTTGTGCTTTAGTCTGAAAGGGAACTTGATTTCTCTTTGGAACATATTTGCACATGCAAGAGAAGTCAATGGGAATGAAACACACATAAGCAGAGAATTTTCATGTCAAGTCGAAGTGCTGGCCGGAGAGAGGAGATGAAGGCAGGGGCTGGAGCCCACCTGTCTGAGAAGGCCATCCTCTGGAAGCTGGAACTGACCTTGAGTGTCACAGGAAGCCATCTCACCTTGGCTTTAAAATGCTGATTCTATCTGGTATGTGAATAAATTATGAGGTTGGGGTCAAGAATGGAAGCAAGGAGACAGCTTAGGAGACTCTTCTAGAAATCCAGGCAGGAAACAATGGTGGCTTGGACAAGGTGGAAGCCACGAATGTGGAGAATGACAAATGGGCTCAGAGGTTTGGTGGTGACACACAGTAGGAAGAATCAAGGATGCTTGCCAGAGTTTGGTGCAAGCAGCTGAGTGGACCATGGCCATGCCATTGAAACAGGGAAACCTGGAGTAAGACCAGGTTTGTTGAGATTTAGACCTTGCTTTTTCAATATGTTGGACTGGAAACACTTATAGACATATATGGGGGATGTTTTAAATGTACTTTTTAAAATGTTTATTTATTTTTGAGAGAGAGAGAGACAGAGACAGAGACAGAGACAGAGTGAGAGTGGGGGGGTGGGCAGAGAGTGAGGGAGACACAGAATCCAAAGCAGGCTCCAGACTCTGAGCTGTCAGAACAGAGCCTGATGTGGGGCCCAAACTCACAAACTGAACTGTGAGATCATGACCTGTGCCGAAGTTGGACGCTTAACCAATTGAGCCACCCAGGCACCCCTATGGGGGATGTTTTAAAGAGACAGTAAGATATATGGATCTAGAGCTATGAAAAGAGGCCAGGGCTGAGATATCAATCTGGGAGTCGTACAACAATTGAAAAGATAGAAATGGAGTGTTGGTACTCAGGCCATAGCTGCCCTGTGCTATGGACATGATCATGTGGTCACCTTCTGGCCTCTGTGTCAATGCCCATCAGTGTGGGGAGATCTTAGGCCGTGTATGCATTGTTCCTTTGCTGCCTGCAGCTGACATCTGTTTGTCATGTTTCTATCTGAGTCCAGAGCTTCCCCCACTGTTTCCCTGCGGGGCTTCCCTGGTTTCTGCCTGCAATTGAGGGGGGCTCCCCCATGGTACAAAAACCCCTACCATCCTGACCCTAGATCAGTAAGCATTCTTCCCAAGTTCGCTGTATCTGTCTTTTTCATGATCTGGCTCAAATTTTCTGCTCTCAGAAAACATTTTCCCAGCTTGTTGACATTTTTACAATAGGTATAAACTTATTATCTTATTATTAGTCACTAAACCGGAACGATTTGTTTTTCTATTTGATCCATGTTGCCTCAAGTGTTACATTAGTTTCTGGTACATTCAAAATGACTGAGTTCTGAGAGCTGACTTTAAATGATTCTTCTAGGTGTCTAACCAGTAGATGGTCAGGATGTCACTCAGGATGCCTGTTACAAAAATGCAGGTTGTAGTAGATCGTTCTGTTCTTGCTTATTGTATTTCATGCAATTTCATTCTACACAAACTGTGGTTTTCGTTTGTTCTAATTAAAGAGTAGCGATGTTCAGTTTGGTGGATTCTTCATATAAAATGCCTCAAATAGCCTCCCCCTTCCCCTGCCCCCAAATCAGGCTGAAAACAGACTCATGCTTGTACTGTAGAATTAAAAACTGCACTTGGGTGACTGAAGCCAGAACATATGTGCGAACAGCTGAGGGTGTTTATTGTGGTCTAATGTGGAGCCTGTGGGCCAAGCAAGAAGGCCCAGGGCAATTTGATTTACCATCCAGGAGAGCCCAAAACTTGAACTACTCTGAGCCCAGGATGGGACCCTCCTCTCCCTGCACCTGTGAGCTCCAACCCCCACTGAATCCATGAAGCTCACAGGAGTCTCCTGAAGAAAATGAAGGGAGCCCATAGTTCTAGGCCCCATGCCCAGCAGTGCTATCCAAAGCCCTTCTTACTCCCCCCTGAGTATTTGGCCTTTGCTGGTACCTAGATCACTTCCTGGACTGGAGCCTCAGATTTCATCTCCTTTGGGGAGATTTGTTGCAGATAACTGGAACAAAAGACAAGCTGGGGAGCCATGAGGGTATGTGGGGAATATGAAAGTATGTAGAAGGTCAGAGTGCTCACAGGAGTGGGTACAGTGAGACACAGAGACACCCGGCAGGGAGGTCTTGGGACAACCCAACAGGTAAGAGGGTAAGTGAGCTCTTGAAACTGCCTGAGAAGGCAAGGTCATTGTGGGGGGCCAGGGGGTGAGAACCAAGGGTGAGGAGGGTATGGAAGTCAGGGAGAAGCACATTCCAAGAAGGAAGAGTAATGAGTCAACACAGTGCAGACAGTTCTTAAGATGAAAAGAAAAGTGCTCAGTGGATTTGGAAATCTGGCGCTAACTGGTGACTTTAATAAGAGCTGGATGGTAGATGGGGGGGGGGGGGGGCGTGGCGGGCAGGAGCCAGACTACAGGAGCTAGAAAGTGAAAACAACAAAGAGGCTAAGTGAAACTACTCTGAGACAATTTGGCAAAGACAGAGACAGAGGGCAGAAGGAGAGAGAACACACAGGGTGGAGGAGGAGTTTGGTGGGTTTTTTTCTGTTTGCTTGGTTTTGCAGAGGTTGGGGTGGGGGTTTGTCATGAGATTCGTGTCAAGAAGACGACTTGTTTCTCTAGAGGTGTGTCTGGAGGGAGGTTAGGAGTGCCTGGAAAAGACCAGGGAGTAACACACCAAGAGAGGAGCACACTCTTCAAATCCAGCCCCACCCCTTTGCCTGATTGCCCCACCCAAGCCCTCGTGATTCACCTCCTCCTCCTCCCCCCCCCCCCCCCCCACACACACAGTGAAAGTCAGCTTGACATCATGGCTCCACCAAGGGGATTGTTCTGTGATTCCTGCTATGGCCAGGAGAATGTTTTGTTGTTTGTGCTGATTACCATTTTGGTTTTAAATGGGGAGTATCTGGATGGTCAGCCCAAGGAACAAGGGAAGGGGGAGGGAGAGAAAACAGAGAGCGTTCTTTAGGAGGGAGGTGGATGGGGTCTGCATGCAGGTGAGCCACCAGGAGGGTAGGAGAAGGAGGACTCATCCTTTGAGCCTGGAGAGGAAGCAAGAGGAGGATGAGCCCTGGGAATTCCTGAGAATTCATGCCTGATGAGCCCTACTTTCCCTGTTGAAAAGGTAGTGTACAAAAGGCCACTTGTAGGGGATGACAAGGGTGGGGTTTGATGAGGACATCTGAGGTCAGCTGTTGTAGGGACTGGGTGTGTGGAGGGGGTTTGGATACGATCCAGGAGGGGACCTTGCTGGGTCCAGGTGAATGGCAGACTGAGGTGTTCCTGGCACAGATGATCCATAGTTGCCTCCATCAGTGCCATAAGGGTATAGGAAGGAAGGAGGTGTATGGGGATTTGAAGAGGGGTCAAGATCCTAAGGTATCTGTTCCACTGATGTATTTGTTCATTCTTTTGCCCATACCTCACTCTCTTATTTTCTTTATCAATTATATTGATATTTTTAATTTATTTTTAATTTATCAATTATAGGTAGAGTCTGTTGACTTCCTCTTAGGATTTTTAATTTATAATTATAGGTGGGGGTCTGTTGACTTCCTCTTAGGATTAATGAGAAGTCAGCTCTCTTATTCTCTCCAATTCACCTCCCCCCATTCTCCTCATACAGCTATATCACTGTTTTTAATAAAATCAGTAATCACTGTTTTTAAAACCAAAACTGTTGATATTATTTACAAGTCAGAGCTTGTGTTATATCTGTATTTTTCTGTAGACTTTTGTCTTCCTTTAAGTTACCTATTTGTCTTACTCCTGACTTATACGCTCTTTTTATAGACATATATGTGGCAATTTAAAATATGTCCAAGATCCTTTTGACCTTCTTCCCTTCAAAATGGAGAGCACCTGTGTTGTGTGCAGGCTGTACCCAGTGCATTGCTTCTAACAAATATGATGTGATGTCACGTGACTTCTGAGGCTAGGTCATAAAAGGCCTTACAGCCTCCTCCTTGGTCTTTCTCACAGACTTGCTTGCTCTAGGGAAGACTAGTTGCCATGTTGTGAGGTCATGTGATCAGCCCTATGGACAGGTCCATGTGGGAAGAGACTGTGGCCTATTACCAATGGCCAGTAGGAACTGAGGCCTCCTCTAACAGCTGTGTGAGTGAGCCATGCTAGAAGTGGAGCCCATAGATCCAGTCAGGCTTGCAGGGGACTGGAGCCCTGCTGACATCTTGCCTACAACCTCAGTGGAGAATCTGAGCCAGCATCTCTCAGCTAAGCTGCTCCCAGATTCCTGACACTCAGAACCTGGGAGATAATAAATGTTTATTATCTGTAAGTCTTGGGGTAATTTGTCATGCAGCAATAAATCATTAATATTATATCTTTAACCTCTTCTTGATTATCACTTTGTCACTAGATCTGCCACATTATCTACTCTGTCAAGCCTAATTATTTTTCTCCTGGATCTCTCCATCTTTCTGCTCCCACTGGACTGGTTATTCTCAAGACCTGCAGCAAACTTGGCATGTTTCCCACCCTGCTGATTGGGGTCACTGGTTCCTAGATCTCTATATCCTTTCTTATTCTTCCTTTTTATTCTCTCCTTTCCCTGAAACCCATCAACTACTACTCTTAGGACAAGGAGTATGGGAGATAATTTTCTTATCCTTGAGTGTCTAAAAATGTTTTTACCTGCTCTCATTCTTGATTAATCTGTCAATTAAAGAATTCAAGGTAGAAAAATAGTCTTCTCTTAGAATTTTGAAGTCATTGATTGATCTTCTAGCATCCAATGTTGTACTTGTTGTCCAATACCATTTTCATTCTTATTTCTTTGTGTATTACCTGACCTTCCCTTCCTTGGAAGTTCAAAGCTCCTCCATTTATCCCTGGTGTTGGAGAATTGTATAGTGACATGCCTTGGAATATTAGGATGCTTTGTTGATACTAAAGAAAGCCCAACTAAGAGTGGCTCATTATACAAGTGGATTTATTATCTTGCATAATAAGTAGTCTTGAAGTGGGGCATCTGGGTAGCTCAGTCAGTTAAGCATCTGACTTTGGCTCAGGTCATGATTTCACAGTTCATGAGTTCAAGCTCCACATCGGGCTCTATGCTGACAGCTCTGAGCCTGGAGCCTGCTTCAGATTCTGTTTCTCTCCCTCTCCCTGCCCCTCCCTTGCTTGTGCTTTGTCTGTGTGTCTCTCTCTCTCAAAAATAAATAAACATTGAAAAAAAAAAAGTCCTGAAGTAAGATGCCTCTGGTGCTGATTAACATAATGAATGAATTACATCATCGGGGACCCAGGACTTAACCCCCTCCCACCACCAAAAAAAAATTCCTCCAGAGTGCCTTGAATAATTCCCCTTGTAGGAAAAATATAGCAGCAGTGTTTATTGGGACTATTTCTTCCTCTGACTCTTTTTCAAACTGTGGAATATTTCCCAGAATCAGTCCCTTCCTGGGCAGACTTTGCTTCATGGTCCTACATCCCAAATGAGGTGTTATGCCCCTTCCTAAACAAATCATTAGACAAGTGGAATAAAATTAATATAATTGCCCTCCACTAATCAAGATCTACTCCCTGGAACTGAAGATGGGGTTGGTCTTCTCTGACACGACTTTGCCATAGAATGTGGAGATTTTAAACAAAATCTGAATCCTATTATAAGGAACAATAAGGCAAGTGCTATTGGTAGGCAACTGAAATGTCTGCTGTAGCACTGTGGGTTTTGTGTGTGTGTGTTTGTTTTTTGTTTTTTTGTTTTTGTTTGTTTTTTGCCATTTGCTGTGATCAAACCTGGTGATCTATCTTTTAAAACTTGTTTAAGTCTCCTACTTGCTGATATCCCTCTCCTGTGTCTTTGTCCTTGTGGGTCTATGCCATTTTGTTCCTTGATTACCATTTTAATAGGCTCTCTGAAGGGAGGGGTGATCAGTCTGTATGTTGAATCTGTCATCTCTCTTTGGAAGCCCTGTGGCCAATGTTTTTCAATCTGTGAATTATAACCCATGAGTAAGTTATGTCCAGTACTTAAAAAATGAAACAGAATAGAAAATACCAGAGTGTATGTACCGCATATAGTAGGATTGAATGTTGTTTCACTGAACTTTTGTTTCAGCTGTGTGCTCATGTGTGTGCATCTGTCCTGCATAGAGATGTCAAATGTGTTTTCTGCTAGATGTTGCACACAAAAATATCTGGGAAGTATTGCTTTAAAGACATGTCTTTGGAACATTTTGTGTTCTATAAGAGTATCGTATTTTGGTTCGTTTTACAGATCTGTGAGGCTAGGAGGACATCTAACAAGCACATCAAACTTCAGTGGGTACATACAAGTGGTGTATGTATAAGGAAACAGCCTCACTCTCTCACAGATCAACCAAAATCTCATAGGAATAAATGTGTTACTGTTATCATTCTATTCATTTCTGTTTTCCAGAGAAAGAAACTGTGATCCAGAAATGCACATAATGCCTGCATAAGGCAGCAAGAAGGCAGGCCAGAGCACATTTCTGGACACTGAATGTGGAGAGCGGCTAAGATCTGCTTCCTGATGGTTAGGGCTGGTTAATAGAACATGTGGAGCTCTGCTTCCAGGGGTAACCTGTCTATTCAGCAAGGAACCAGCAAAAAGTTGCATTCCACAAATGTTTGGAGAGCCTCAGACAAGGCAAGGTGCAGGGCTATGGCTGAGTTACAGAATGGAGCAAGATCAAGGTTTGTTTTTGAGGCTTATATTCACCCCAAGTCCATCTTTCCAGGAGGTTGTTTTCAGCAGAGACTTATGGGGATATTTTTTGTGCCTAAAGACTTTGAGGAAGTGAAAACCTTCTTCTGCTAAACCAGCGTTTTTAGATCAAAATGTGTCGTGGTTGGGAAGCTCTTGTCTCTGTCTGGCTGAGGTCACTATCAGCCACACTGGTAAGAAGCATGGAAATCTGGTGCTCAGTTCTCATCCCTGGGCAGAGGGCCGGCCTGGAGGACTTCTCAGTCTGGTAGCCCTGGCCTCTTCAGTGGCCCCATTAACAACATATTCTGCCTTTCCTGTTGCCCTTCCTTGTTTCCGTCTTGCCATTTTTGTTACAATATGCTTTCTGCTTTTCATTTTTAAAACTCTTGATTTCAGCTCAGGTCATGATCTCAAGGTCTGTGAGTTCGAGCCGTGTGTTGGGTTCTACTCTGACAGTATGGAGCCTGCTTGGGATTCTCTTTCTCCCTCTCTCTCTTCCCCTCCCCCTGCTTGTGGACATGTAAGCTCCCCCCCCAATCAAAATAAATAAACTTTTTTAAAAAGTTAAAATTCTTTTTTTAAACAGCTTTGTGGAAATATCTTTGACATACAAAAATCATGTATATTTGAGGTATACAAGTTGATGTTTTGATATGTGTATATATTGTGAAAAGATCACTAAAATCAAGATAACTAACATATCTACCACCTCTACATAGTTACCATTGTGTGTGTGTGTGTGTGTGTGTGAGCATGTAGCAAGAAGATTTCATTTTAGACCTATCCCCTTCACAACTTTCAAGTATACAACACGGTATTGTTAACTATAGCCACCAGGCTATGCCATTAGACCTCTAGAACTTATCTCTTATCTCTTACTCATCTTGCATAACTGAAACCCTTTGGCCAACACCACCCTATTTTGGCCTTCCCTCTGCCTCTGGCAACCACCGTTCAACTCTCTGCTTCTAAGAATTTGACTATTCCACATGTAAGTGAGATCGTATAGTACATCTCTCTCTATGTCTGGCTTACTTCATGTAGCAGTGTCCTCCAGGCCCATCCATGTTGTCACAAATGGCAGGGTCTCCTTCTTTTTAAAGGCTGAATCATATTTCATCACCTGTATATATTACCTTTTATCCATTCATCTGTCAAAGGGCACAGGTTGTTTCCATATCTTGCCTATTGTGAGTAAACTATGGGACTACAGATAACTCTTTGTGACCATGATTTATTTCCTTTGGGTATCTACCCAGAAGTGGGATTGCTGGGTCATATGTTAATTCTATTTTTGATTTTTTAAGGAAGCTTCATATTGTTTTCCATAATAGCTGCACTTAAAATTCTTTGTTAGAATTCTTTGTTACTTCCTCCAACATTTTCTCCCTCTTCTCTTTTTAACTTAGCCAGTTATTTGTCTTAATTTGTTTTTTTCCTTTATTGTCCCTGTTTTGCTCACTCTTCTTCTTCTTCTTTTTTTTGTTCTAGTAACTTTTGTGTTTCAATTTTTTATTCTTTTCCTTCATTCCTCCTATGAATGCTTCCCTCCTCTTTATCCCAAGACTTTTGATGTCCTCCTTACCACTCCTTTAGGAAGCGTAGAATGTCCACTGAAGGCAGTGGAGCAAGATGGCTTGGTGGAGATAACTGATGGGGAGGGTTCACAATGTCAGAGGTGGCTCCCCCCAGAAGAGAGGGAGCTGCATCTTGTCCAACACTTTCATCAGATGTCACCCATATGAAGTCATAAAAGTCATTCTACCAAATTTTTTGGGTGCTCAACAGGACCTGAACATGTCTTGGAAAGCTTGAAGATGGGCTGAATCTAAGAAGAAAATGTGTCACTTTATCCACTTGGGTGAGAAAATGAATGGCCCAAGACTGGGGTGGGGAGATGTGGCTGGAGCAGGGAAGAAGACTTAAAAGGGTCTTATACAAGGGTAGAGTAAGAAGGAGCCACCAGCAGGTGTGACCCCCTCCCCCACAGATGCTCATTGATGGTCAGGTTGCATCAGAGAAGCTCAGTGTCTGAGTAAGCCACATTGGTCAGGCATTACACTTAAGAAGGAAATAGCCACCATCCACATTTGTCAAGAGCTACTGGGATGGTGCAGGACTTGAGACCACACTCTGCCAGAAAAGTTGAAAGAACTAGGGGTGGATAGGGAGATGAAAAAAAGAATGTGATAACCATATTCAAATACTGAGGAAAAGAGATTAGACTTTGGCTCCAAGGGGGAGAGCTAAGTCCCTGGAGCTGGACTTCATTTTCAACATATGAGGAAGGTACTTTGGATCAGTCAAGGGTGTCCAAAGATGAACTGGACTGATTCACGGGGAAGTATGTCCCTCTCATTGGAAAAGTTCGAGTGCTTGGTGAAATGTTTCAGAAGAGATTCAGACACTGGATATTTGGTTGAACAAGATGACAATCATAACCTTTTATTGGTTGGTACTAATACTAATTAACAATAATAACTAACACTAATTGACTGGATATATGGTGCCCAATTGTCTATCTGCATTATCTTACTTAATCCTCACAACAGCATGAGGTACTTACTATTATTATACTGTTTTAGAGATGAGGAAACAGGCTTAGGGAGGGTGATGAATGTGTCCCAAATCTATATTGACACTCTAGAATAAGGCCTCATTGGTGAATGGAACTAAAAACCTAACATTTAAGGTCAAGAGAAGGTCTAATGACAATTTAATACAGACATGGTGGGGGTGGGGGGTTGGAGCAGAGTTGAATATTTTCTTCCAATGGCTGCAAATAACATGGGCAGGTGGTTTCTGTAGTCTCTGTATAGGAATGGTACAGCAGCAAGGCAGACAAGAGGAGCCCTAAAGGGATAGAACATAGATGTCTTCTTTAGGGGGGTGGAATTAGTCTTAAACAAACAAACAAACAAACAAACCACACCAATAGTCAAACAACATAGTCTTTGCCTATAACAGTTTTTTTAGTTTTAATAGTTTTTTGATAATCTGTAAAAACAATTTTATGAAAATGACAAGTACTAGTCTTACTTTTGAATTACAACAGCAGTAATTTTGTTTCTGATGCTGATATGATCAGAGAGGAGTGATTGACAGTCATCATTATTCCCAGCCTATATTTTCCTTCCCAATACTGAAGAAATAAAACAGAAAGACTTGGAGTTCTTTTATATGGTGTCCAACTCTTAACGTTGTTTTTTAGTTGACAAGTTTGTCTGAATACCTAACCCGACGCTATTGGAAATTGGAAGCCCTCCCAGCAGCGTGAAGTTCCCCCATTCAGTTCCAAGTGCATTCTATTCTAGATTGTGAGTGTTACTTCTATAATTAGCATGTCCCAGGTTTAGAGGCTCCCTCCCTAGTCATTTTCACTTGAAACCACTGGATGAAATGAAGAGGGAGGAGGAAGGCCCAGGGGCAGACCCCCATGGCCAAGCAGGCAGAATTGGGGGTGCTTACGGGTCTTGCTAGCCTGTCTGCTCTGGTCCTGAAGTTGGCTTTCAAGGTGCAGGATTTGAAAACGAAACATTTGTGAATGATGCTCAATGAGCAGTAATTGTTCCATAGGGAAATGCCCAGCATTGCATCAGATGGTACTACAGTGCCAGGCAGTGCAGGGAGAGTGAGGGAGTTGCCTGCATTATTCAGGGTGGATCTTGGGGAGAAGAGGAAATGAAAGGCACATGATGGTTGAGGGGTGGGGTGGGGGCCGTGGGGAGAAGAAGAGAGTGAGAATCTTGGGGTCTGTGCATGTAGTGGGAGCTCAGGGCTGGGAGTTTGGTCACCTGTCACCTTCAGCTTGACACTTGAATCTGCCCTACTTTGGGGACTCAGTCATTCAAAAGTCTCCAGATCCCATGACATCATGAATCGGGGTTGTCCTGAAGAGCTTGTGGGAAGAAATGGGTAAGATTGCTCAAGCCCTCCCTGCTCCCTGACTCTAGTGACCTGGATCAAGAAAGGCTCAGTCCACAGCTCCAGGGTTTTCCTTCCAACACGCCCGAGCTTTCCCCTTGGGTGGGACCCTTGGTGAATCAGAAAGGGTGTGCTGTGGGAGGAGGGACAGAGGCCAATCCTCATTGCCGGGAGCCCTTGCAGATGGAGAGCTGCTCTTACAAGGAGGTGCCCGCCCATGTGCCAGCTCCCGTTTGTCTTGTGGAAGGATGCCATGTTCTTACCTCTCTGGCAAGGCTGGCGGTTGGGAGCTGGGAGTGTGATACACATCTGTTCCGAGCCAAGCGCTAGTCTCAGAACTGGGTCACCTCATAGACAAGCAAAGATGATATATCCTGATTGGTGCGATCGGATTTCATCCTTCCTCGTCAAACCCAGCCGTGCCCCCACTGTCTGCCAGCATCAAGGCTCTCCTTTGTCCTCTCCTTCCAGAAGGCTGAAGAGTGAAGTGACACAGGGGCTTGTCGCCCGAGTCGTCCCCTCCTCCTCCCTCTGCCTCCTGCACTCTGCTCTGTTCTCAGCTCTGGGCACTCATACTGGCTTCTCTGCCTGGAGGCCAAGGAGCCCATCAAATGCCGTCTAATGGGGCAGAAGGTGTCGGCTTCTCTCAGAAGCCTGTATCTCTGTAGTTTTATATTCCCAGCATGTGCCAGGACATGCAGCATGGCTCTTTCAAGAGCAGTGTTTCACTGACACGGCTTTGGGCTTGGAGGGGTGTTTCTCCGTCTCCCATCCCGCCCCTCCCTTGTGTCTTTCTAGCTTGTTTTTCTGCTGACAACTGGCCCCTGGTGCTCCTGCGGTCTGAGGAGCCCTGTGATTGAAACAAGGAGTTAGCACATGCCGCCCCCTAATGGTTCCAGCCTCTAAGTCCTCAGGCTCCTCCGGGAACAGACGGCCCCAGGCCTTCATAGAGGGTCCCAGCAAGTCTCCTTTCAAGGAAGCTGGTTCCTCCCCTACAGCCCAGCTGGAAGAACCAGCCCTGGCTCTTGGCCTGGGTTGGGGAGATGGGGAATGTCAAAAGTTAGGCAGCTTCGGTGTGTCTGGCTGGAGAGAAACGGCCCAGCGTCTCATTGCCAGCTGTGGAATAACTGGACTCTTGCAGTCCAAGAACGTTCCTTGGACCGTCCTTTCCACCTGTTCCCGTGCAGCAACTCACAGGGTCCAGAGAGGGAAGCAGAGCGCCTGTCGGCTGTGCACACCAACCAAGAGGGCTTCCTTCTCCTGCCTTCTGGTGAATGTGGGCCAAATGCGACTGATATGCCCCTCAGACTTTCCAGCTGGAGCCTCAAGAATCAACTCCAAAGCCAGGAAGAAAGGGAGGGAGAACACATAAGCCTCTTGAAATAACTTCTGTGGAGTTAATGTTTGAAGAACCTGAAGAAATCAGTTGGACAGAGTCCAGTTCTGTTTTGAGAAGAATCTTGGGACTTAATCAAGGACCAAAGTTCATAGGTGTGGGAGGAAAAACTGGGCAACATTTTGTTTTGGTAGTTGGGAAGCTTGTCTTCAGAAGTGATGGAAACCAGCTAAAAAGAGGAAACTTGTTATTTCCTGCCAATAGACCCAAATCCAGCAAAAGTGAGGCATCGTGTTCTGAGCTCTGCTGCTCAGCAGGAAGCAGTACAAGAATTAGCATTCACCAGTTAAGAATGTTTTCTACCGTGGAGCTTCTTAGGGGGAAAACACTGAATGTAAATGAGAGTGCAACACTGGTCTTCAGCTTTCCTTTTTTTTTTTTTTTTAATTATTATTATTATTATCATTTTTTAACGTTTATTTATTTTTGTCACACACACACACACACACACACACACACACACACAGGTGTGAGCGGTGGTGGGTGGGGGAGATGCAGAGAGAGGGAGACACAGAATCCGAAGCAGGCTCCAGGCTCTGAGCTGTCAAGAAGGAGCCTGACGCAGGGCTCGAACCCATGAACCGTGAGATCTTGACCTGAGCTGAAGTTGGACATTTAACTGACGAGCCACCCAGTTGCCCCTGGTCTTCAGTTTTTCTTACATTGGGGGTGGTGGTCACAGAGATTATGCACTAATTCCCAAGGAATTGCAGGTGGGTCGTGGGGGTGAACCACTGCTCTCTCTTGACAGATCAAAGGGCCATGAGACCCAAAAGTGGACAAGGCTGGATTGAGTTGTGACATGACAGGTCTGGTTTTCATGTGAAATTTAAGCAGATAGAACATTTCCAATAGGATCACTCCTTGTAGACATGGAAAAACAGCATTTAAAGTTTTAAAAAATTTTATTTGGCTCTCTGGTTGCAAAAAACTTGTGTGTCATTAGGAAACAAATTTTCCCCTGCCCTCCACTTTGAAGAATGGAGTTCTTTTCTCCTTTTTGAAAATCTTGAGCAAATTTTGAAAAATAAAAATGAAAAAAAAAAAAGTACCCTCCTATTGGAAAGAACTGACCTGAAATTTTGGCCTTATTTGTCTCTGGTTGCCTGGTGGTGCTGATGCAGGCAATAGCTTCCTAAGGGTAGAGAAGCTCTCATGTGCACCCTAGGCAGGCTGGAGAGAGACAGCAAGTCCTACTTGAGAGCTGTCAGAGCCTGGCACACGAAGGGTAAATCTAGCTCTTTCTGCTGCTTCCTCAGGGGAACAGAGCTGGCTCAGAAATAACTTCAAGTTATTCTATTCTACCTCAAGATTTGGTCTGTTTTATTGCCACCAGACCCCCCACCCCACCAACTTAAAGATGGTAAGGTGTGGCTTGGGAGATGTTGCACTGCCTTGTTTGGCCGCTACTCACTTTCCTCTTTCAGACCATCTTATACAAGGCCAGTTCCACCTCTGGAGAAGTGTTTCCCCAAAGCTAGATTCCGCTGAGCTGCGACACATCTGCTTTCTGGTTTTAGATGGGTAAAATCAAAGGTCAACAGACGGCCCTGGGCTTCTAGGTGATGTTTAAAACAAAAAGGTGTGACCAGAAGACCTCTAAGATTTCTTTAAATCCTTGACATGCCATGATTCCCTGTTAATGTTCTAATGGTGGTTAGAGGAAGCCAGCGAGTTCTAAACATCATGGCACCCGGAGAAAAATGGCAGAAGCCCTCCACAGTAGGACCTCAGCTCATCGAATCTAGACGAGGCTCCAAGCACACCTGGTATAATAGGGTCTCATGGCAAATCCAGGCAGAGCTTGTGCCTTGGCTTTGCCACTTTGTGGGATCAGAATCAAGTTACTTCTCTGAGCTCCAGTGTCCTCCTTGGAATGAAGATGTTGTGAGCATTGTTTCAAGAGCTTGATGCTTAGCATATTATTATTTATAATTTAATTTATTTTATATTAATTTATATATTATTTATTTAAATTTACATATTTATAATAATAACATCAATATAATTATTGTTTTTAAAGACTGGATTAAAAAGACCAAAAGGAAATGAAATGTAGAACTGGTTTCTGTGAGCCCTCTATGCCCTTCCTGGACTTAGGTTTAGGAGAGTGAAGGAAGTTGGGATAAAAGTGTAAATAAAAGCTTTGGGAGAAAGATGAGGAAGCAGAGAAGGGAAGGAGATCTAGGCCCTTTCCTGGAGAAACTAGATCAGATCACAACCTGAGCCTTGAGAACATTGCGGGGGAGCAGACATTGGGGAAAGTGTGAACAAAACAGGGGGGAGAAACCTGAGACATTAATTCTGCTGGGGAATACAGCAGTGAATAGAATCTGACAGAATCCTGGGTTTACAGTCTGGATACCTGGAGGGAGAAGTTTTGGCTGGAGTGGAAGAGGGGACCTGGCAGGGGAGCCCAAAACTGGGAACCAATCCAAAGCCACCAGCCTGCCAGGCCGAGAGGGGAACTTGGGAGCGCTGGCCTGGTAAGCACCTGATTAATGAGTAAGCTGCTGGCTGGTTCAGGTAAGGGTGCACCTGTGATTTACCTAATCCCTACAAAGCTCGCATCATGAGCTCTCCACACACCCTAGTCATTTTTCACTCCGACTGCTTTACTGAGCCTGGATTTTGCTGAGCGACCTTTAGGGGAAGGGGCTCTTGAAAGAAAGTTAAAAAAAAATCTGACTTTTATTGGGTGGTCTTGGTTGTTAACAGAAGTGGCAGTGAAAACAAAAATAGAAGTTGCTTCATAAACTTGGGAGCTCCAGGAGCTATTGAACAAAACGTGGGCAAAAGTTATCCTATGTTATCAGAGACTTTGGATGATCTTGTGTTTTTGTGGCCTTTCTTGTATGGTTGGGTTATTATGTTTGTCAATATAATTTTTTTTTAATTTTCATTTAAGTGTGTGTAACATGCTTAAGAAAAGTTCCAAAAGCCTAAACGTATAATGTGCTAAGCTCACAAATTGAAAACACTCATATGAACAGCACTTAGATCAAGAAACAGAGCACGGCCAGCACCCAGGAGCCTACCCTGTGCCCCTTTTCCAGCGTTAGCCCTCATCTTACATCATGGTTAGTTTTGCCTGTTTCCTACCCACCCCTTTTAAAAAATTGTTAATTGTGGTAAAATGCACAAAACATTAAATGTATGTATCATCTTAACCATTTTTCAGTGTGCAGGTCAATGGCATTAAGTACATGCATGTTGTCATGCAAACATAACTGCCATCCACCTCAGAACTGTTTTCATCTTGCAAAACTGAAACTCTGCACCCATTAAACATGAACTCCCCACTCCCTCCTCCCCACCTCTCCCAGCCCCTGGCAACAGGCCCTTCTACTTTCTGCCTGTAATTTTGGCTATTCCAGGAACTTCATATGAGTGGAATCATAGTGTTTGTTCTTTCGTGATTGGCTTACTTCACTTGGTGTAATGTCCTCAAGGGTCAGCCAGGTTGGAGCCTGTGTCAGAATCCCCTCCTTTTTAAGGCTGAATAATATTCCATTGTATGTATAGACCACATGTGTCATTCATCCACTGATGAACACTTGGCTTACTTCTCCCTTTTGAGTATTGTGAACAGTGTTACAATAAACATGAGCATACAAATACCTCTTCAAGACTCTGCTTTCAGTCTTTTGGATATACTAGAATTGTTCAGTCATGTGATAATTCCATTTTTAATTTTTTGGGAACTTCCAGGCTATTTTCCATAGCTGGTTTTGCTTGTTTTTAATTTTATAGACATAGGACCATCCAATACGTACTCTTTGGTCTGGCTTTTTTCATTTAAACTTGTGTTTGTGAAACTCCATTTTTATTGATATAATTTTTAACAGGCACCCAGTGTTGCAAGGGGTTACAGAGTACTTGATTTTTATTTGTTGTATTTCATATTCTCTCATATCTTCCACTGTTTTTTATAGGTAGGTCATCAGTTCTTTTATTTATGTAGCATTTTGTAAGAGTATTGGGCAAAGTAGTACATTTCTTCCTTAAAGTTCAGTAGGAGCCTTTGCTGAACACATTTGTAGAAGCTGTGTTAGGTTCTGTGGGTCTGGTCCCCTGTAGGGACATAAGCCACCACTGTCTATTTTTGCTGCCCTGATAGACTTCATGGCTTAGAGAGGCAGACATCCAAGTGAATATTCCTGCACATGTCACAAGTTGGGCTCACTTACATGGCAAACATCCTCTCCAATTTTGATTGATTCTATAATTTTATAATAGAGAACTTTGATCAGCCATTCAATTGCCTTAGCTAATAACCACTGCATAAGATAAGATAGCCCTGCATTTCCACACTTCCTCTAAGCTGGTTTTTTTTTTTTTTTTTTTTTTTTTTTTGAGAGAGAGAGAAAGAGAGAGAAAGTACAAGCATGGGAGGGGCAGAGTGAGAGGTGGACAGGGGATCTGAAGTGGGCTCCGTGCGGACTGACAGCAGAGAGCCCAATGTGGGGCTCGAACTCAAAAACCACAAGATCATGACCTGAACCAAAGGCTACCCTAAATTGGTTCTAATGAACCTTCTATCCACAATGACCCCCCAAAAACCCTGCAGTTGGAATCACATATTTGTAGAAGGCCTGATGCACCCACCTATGGGTTTCATTGAATACTTTCCTTTTTCTTTTTTAAAATGTTTATTTTCTGAGAGAAACAGAGACAGAGCACAAGCAGGGGAGGGGCAGAGAGAGTAGGACACCCAGAATCTGAAGCAGGATCCAGGCTCTGAGCTGTCAGCACAGAGCCCGATGCAGGGCTTAAACCACGAACCATGAGATCATGACCTGAGCTGAAGTCATATGCTTAACCGTCCAGGTGAGCCATCCAGGTGCCCCTTTTCCTTTTTTTTTTTTTTTTTAACCATTTGTGTAGAAAGCTGGGAGAATCATCTTGTAAATCAGATGATCTAATTAGTTATGTGTTAACTTTTTTTTTAAAGTCTGCCTTTATTTATTTATTTATTTATTTATTTATTTGTTTATTTTAAGTAAACTCTTCACCTAACATGGGGCTTGAACTCACGAGCCTGAGATCAAGTGACACATGCTCCACTGACTGAGCCAGCCGGGTGCCCCATCAGCTTTTAACAAAGTCTTGTTTAAGTGTTCCAGAGAGTCTTAGCTATGTTCAAGGGAGTAAGGGAAGTGTGTTTTAACTTGATCAGCTGGAGTGTGGTAACCACATAATGGTAAGAATGTCCTTAGAGGAAGTGCTTGGAGGAATAGAGATGGGGACCTGGGGGTCCAGCTTCCCCTCCCTAGGGCCATCAGCATACAATTGCCAAGAGCTGACAGATCTCCTTCCATGCTCCCTGGTACTTTGAGGATGAAGCATGGAGGAGGGAGGGCAGTACATGATATATTTAGGTGGAGTCAGGGGTCCCAGGTTTGAGTCCCTCCTCTGACACTTACCAGAAATGTGATATTGAGCAAGTCACTTGACCCCACTGAACCTTGCTTTCTCCACTTATGGAAATGGCATAATTTACAGATTTTAATTGCATTGTGTCTGTTGTCTTTTTCTTGAGGCCTCCATTTCCAGCAGTTCACATCTTTGAGGTCCTTATCTTGCTGGGAGGTTTGTGGTGCAGGACTGAAGCAAAGTTTCCTGAATCCAAACCTACCCTCTGAGGTTTTGTTTTGAAAGCTTAAAGTCATCTAGCAGATCATGCTAGCTAGTGCCCAGAAGATGGGGTGTGTGTGCAGGGGGTGGAGGGAATGAAGACCAGTATTCTTTGTTTTGTTTTTGTCTTGTTTTTCAGTGAGAGAACAAGGCAGAGTAGAGAGAGTGCTTTCCAGTGGCTAGCAAAGAGTTGGTGGGTTGGGGATTCTGAAAGGAGTCCCAAGAATTTGATCCCCATGCTGTCATAGCCCAGCCCTCAGGAAGGTGGCCAAACCCAGGAAGGCAATGGCTGCTTGGCTCCCCATAGGCAGCATGAAGACCTGTTCAGGGTACCCAGCGAGCCACTGTAATGACATGTCAGGGATTACCAGGGGAAACAGAAAACTAGAGCGGCCATACCTTGAATGTTCTCTTTTGCTTGTGACCCTGCAACCTTTGCCTTTTGAACACTGCAAGAGCTGGGATGAGAAGTAATAGTAGCAAAAAGGGCTAAAGTTGAATTCGTGTGATTTAATAGAAATGAAGACATTAACATTTCTTATGACTTTAGTTTCTGGAGCGAGATTCCTATTGGCCACATATAAACACAACAGAGACATCTTAACGTCCGGCTAACATAACTACTGTGGGAATTAAGAGCAGTGACTTAACAAATAAGCTCTCCATCAGTTCCTTTAGGACCCAACTGTCCTGGCTCCAGAGAGAGCATGCGGGCCCCAGGCTCCTCTATGGGTTGGTGGGAGCGGAAAATTACCATGGGGAGGCAGGCTTCCCTGGGCTTCTGCGTGGGTGTTCAGTGTCTGTTGCATCCATCAGCAGACCAGAGCAGGATGTTGACAGTTGGGGCTGCTTCCTTTGTGGGATGAAGCAGGGCGTTGCCTCTAAATGCTGACGGTGCAGATTTTGCTTAGTTTAAGGAGGAGAGAGAGAGACTGAAGTGCATCTCAGGCCAAGCATCAGAGGTTTTCTGACAGGCTTCTGTGTCCATCCTGTGTCATGCCTCAGCTGCCTGGTCCATCACAGCAGCAGATAGTGCTGGAAAATGATTGCTTTGTTCCTGCAGCAGTAAGTGGTTCACAGGGAATTTGGACTACTGATCAAGGAAAGCCTAAGCCAGCGGCATCTAGGCTTGCATAGAAATCCAATGCCCCACAATCTGAGCTGCATGTTTTTTTTCAATTTTTTTTTAAGCAGCCACATTATAAAACATAAAAAAAACCGTAAAATTAATACTTACAATTTTTTTTAACGTTTATTTATTTTTGAGACAGAGAGAAGCAGAGCATGAACGGGGGAGGGTCAGAGAGAGAGGGAGACACAGAATCGGAAGCAGGCTCCAGGCTCTGGGCCATCATCAGCCCAGAGCCCGATGCGGGGCTCGAACTCACGGACCGTGAGATCGTGACCTGAGCTGAAGTCGGACGCTTAACCGACTGAGCCACCCAGGCGCCCCAATACTTACAATTTTTATCTTACGTAACTCAGTGTATTAAAAATACTATCACTGCGGGGCACCTGGGTGGCTCGTCGGTTAAGCGTCTAACTTCAGCTCAGGTCATAATCTCAAGGTTCACGAGTTTGAGTCCCGTGTTGAGCTCTGTGCTGACAGTTCAGAGCCTGGAGCTTGCTTCAGATTCTGTGTCTGCCACTCTCTCTGCCCCTTCCCCATTCATGCTCTGTCTCTCAAAAATAAATAAAACATTTAAAAAAATCTATAAAAAATATATGGTCACTGCAATACATCATCCGTATAAAATATAAATATATAATATGTTAATATAAACATATTCATAAGATATTTTACATTCCTTTTTGTTTTTCTTTAAAATGTTTGAAATTCAGCATACATTTTATACTTACAGCACATCTCAGTTTGAGCTAGCCACATGTCACACACTCAGTCATCACATCTGGCTTCTGGGCTAGACAGTGCTGGTCTACGCCAGGGAGTTCTCAACTGGGGATAATCCTCCCCGGCAGGGGCATTTGTTGATGACTGTGGATGTTTTTGATTGTTGCAGCTGGAGGGAGGTGCTACTGGCATCTGGCGGGTAGAGACCAGAGATGCTGCCAGACATCCTTCAATGCACAGGAGGGCCCCCACAGCAAGAATGATCCGTCCGAAGACATCAGTAGTGCCAAGGCTGAGAAACACCAGCCTGAACCAATCCCCTCTCCCTGCTTTTTTTCCTCAGCAGTGAGAATCAGGCACTGAGAGCCAGGGGGCAGCAGAACAGGTTCTGACACCCAGGTCTCCTGAGATTAGCCCCGGGGGGCCTTCCCCTCCATGGCCCATGGCCTCCTCCAGACAAGTGATGGTAGCAGGTGTCTCTTTTTCCAGCACAGCTCAGTAGATGAATTTAAATGACAGGTCACAAGCTACGGGCAAGAGACCAAACCCTCCCCACAGAGCTCCACTGCACAAAAGTCTCTTTTGTGTTACATGAAAATTTAGGGAAAATTCATACACTTGTCAGAACCTGAAGACTAGCCCAAGAGACAAAGGAAACGCTGAGATCAGCAACAATTCTGCAGCTGCCACGGGGTCAGTGCTGGAGGAGGTCCTGGATGCATGGGTGTCAGAGGGGAGCATCTTTCAATAAGATCGGCTTTCTTAGCTGCAAGGGGACAAGGGGACCGTTTTCTGAATGTCCATTTACATGTTTATTCTCAGGTGACTGGGTGCCTCAGTCGGTTAAGCGGTTAAGTGTCCAACTATGGCTGAGATTATGATCTCGTGGTTTGTGGGTTTGAATCCCGCATTGGGCTCTGTGCTGAGGGCTGGAGCCTGGAGCCTGCTTAGGATTCTGTGTCTCCAAGTCTCTCTGCCCCTCCCCTGCTTGCACTCTGTCTCTTACTCTCTCTCAAAAATGAATAAGCATTAAAAAAATTAAAAAAAAATGTTTATTCTCACCAGTCAACAAAAAGCATTTTTCAGTGGACTGGAAGCCACAGCTTAGAAGTCAAATGACCAAGCATGTTTCCCTTCCCTTTATCCTCTTAGGAGGACTTTCTCTGCATGGATGAGCAGATATGGGACTTCTTAAAATGTTTGTAGAAACTGATGGGAGAATGAGTGAGTGAATGAGTGAATGAATGAATGAGTTGCATAGAAGAGTTTCTGATATAAACTAAGCTTTCTCCCTGTTTTGCCTCAATGTTAAGTAGGCTGGTAAGTAATTTTTACAGTAGTTTTTTTCTTGACCTTTGGCCTCCTTTGCTGATGCTGCTGCTTCTGGCCTCCTCTGTGTGTCCAGCCCTGCCCTGCATTCCCATGTCTGTCTGTGGATGGCCTGATCGCACGTTGGGAAGTGACGTGGGAAGTGAGAGGGGGCTCTCACTCCTTCCTCCCTGGCCATGAACCTGGTGGAGGGGCTTCCCATAAAAAACTCCCTTTCCTTGTGTCCCACTCTCCTGGAGACATTCAGAACTCACTTCTTGCATCAGAGACCTCGGGGCCCTCCCGGAGCCTGTCCAGCCTCCACGGGGAGAAGACGCCCTTACTGTGTGTTTCTGCCGCCCAGGAGCCCTTCAGCCTATGCCACAGCATACTTGGTTCCTGCGGATATACTTGCCGCTTGGCCAACGTGAGGCAGCCATTTGTTCAGGCGGCTCATGTTTTATTTCAAGACTCTTGCTGGGTTTTGCCCACCGTTGTGCCTTTTGTGGCTCATCGTCTTAGTGGAGGATAAGTAAGCAGCACTCAGTCTGGCTCCAGCCATTTTGTAGTTAGAAAGGAGCTCAGAGCTGCTTGCAGTTGAGATTGGCAGAGAAGCGTGTGGCTGTCACATGTGGCTCCCTCCCCAGCCCAGTCTGTTTAAACACAGGCTGACCGCTGGTGCTCTGACCCCCAAATTCGCAGATGTCAAGGGGCTGAATAACACGGGAATCCCCAGCCCTCTGACCCAAGGTTGCGTCCTGGCCCTTCTTCCTCCATGGTCTTTAATTTTTCTCATACCATCAGCAGGAGAGTGAGAGGTCTCACTCCCCTGGGTGTGCTGGGTGTGGGGTCATTAGGCTCCAGGACAACAGGCCCAGCTCTGGGATGTGGAAAATATGATGCCTTACACTGAGAGCGAGAGGCTTGTCTCGGAACAGAGGGAGAGCATGTTACTTGGATGTGGATCAGTCTCTTTACCGACTGCCAGCTGTGGGGACAAATCCCTGGTCACACACACAGAGCGGCTAGCTTCAAGGGCACGGCGGCTGCACCAACTCCCGGTTCTGCACACCCAGTGCAGCTGCCCAGTGAGTTCATGTGGTTGGTACATCTGCAGAGAGGGGACTCTTCTGTCTGCTGATCAAGTACAAATTAAGCCTTTTCCAGACACCAAGAGCTATTCTCCTCAGAGAATTAAACCGTGGCTATTTCTTTTTCCTCTTTCTCATCTCCTTATCATTTTATTTACTTTAAACAATATTCACAATGTCTCTCTTACAATGAGACGAAGCCCAAGGTCCAGGGATCTGTTCTGAGCACAGTGGATTTCTCCAGATCACTCACAAGACCTTGGCTTCATCCTGACAGTCTCCCGGCTCTCATTAGCTGGAGCACAAGCCCTGTGTGCAGCGGGGGTGGCTGCTCCTTGGCCTTCAACATCTCTGGGGCAGCTGGGCTGGGGCAGGAAGTGGCAGACAGAGGACACTCCCCTGCTGCTGTGCGGCTGTTTGCAAACCACCTCCCCATGCAGGCAGCTTCCGCAGCTGGAACCGGGTTGAATGGAACAGGGTTTTGTGCTGCAGACAGATGCCTGGACCGATGTAAACGCCATGATGCAAACACTGAAATGAACAGGAGAACGCGCGTGCTTTGCAACCAGGTCCCGGTTTCACTGTCGTATTTGCTGACCTAGCGCATCACTTTGGCTGAATGTTAATGAAAACATTTTTGGACAGGGATGAATACCAGAGGTGCTTTCATTAAAGGGATTTCAGAGCATCGCTGACCCAAGTTCTCAATGGGACACAGCACTTCTGTGGTAGGTACGAACAGCCAGTGTCAGAGGAATGCCACATCTCACTTTTTCTGTTCCGTCTGCTTTCTCTGCTGGCTTTATTTTTATTTCATGAGACAACACAATGTTCTGGTGGAGGGTGAGTACCCAAGGGAGTCATTTTCAGGGGGAGGAGATTGCCACGGGGAAAACCTTATGTCCTAAGTGCATTTTTTTTGTTTTGTTTTGTTTTGTTTTGTTTTCTGTTTTGGCTTAAAAAGTTGGAGATTCAGAAACCCTTAGAAAGACAGGCAGTTTGATTTAATGGTACACAAATGGATCTTAAAACCATCCGTCCCCTAGCCTGTCTGTGCTGGAGAACCGTGAAGCCAAACAGAGCTATAAAAACTGCTCTGTGCAACCCAGCAACTCCGCCTCGAGCAGCCGCCGCCAGCGGGCCCCCTCTGGAAGGGCGCTTGTTGAATCCTGGTGCTGGCAGACGTTGCTGTAAGTCATTACTGCTCACTTGTGCAGCATCTCCTGAAAAGAAAACACACTCAGATGCCGGGTCTGGCCTTTCTCTCTTGTGCGGGTTTCCAGGTCTTTGCTTTGCTGTCAGGTCCATGGTCCCCCAGAGGGTGATGCAGCAGTAGGAAGCGGGGCACCCCCAGGCCTGATCACCAGTGTGTTCCGAGGGAGGTGGCTGGTGGGGGAAGACTGCCTGGAGTTTCCTGTCATCTTACCCCACTGTCTCAGTCCCCCAGGTCTCTCTTCTCAGTACTCATTTCAGTTCCCAACAGGGGACTACATTCTGATCATCAAAGAGCCTTGCTTTGGGAAGACATACACTAATGAGGCTGGGCCAGGGATCAGGAGCCTCACTCTGCTGATCTCTTAGGGTGGCCCCCTTTCCTGCTCTGCCTGGGCCTGAGACGTCACAGAGAGCGCCTCCCCTTTCCTCCCCTCCCCCTCACTTCCCCATCTGCAGTACATCAGGAAAGCAAGCAAGCGGCCTGTTTGCCTTTCTCTTTCAACACTGCCACTGATCAGAAATCCAGAGGAGTTCAGCCAGTCAGGCGGCTGCTTCAGCCTTAGGACACATGGGGGAATGGAAGAATTAGAACTTCAGTGCCCCCAAGAGGTGGTACAGATTGAAAATATAGTTAGGTGCAAAAAAAAAAGGTTTAGATGGATGCGTAAGTGACCAATTTCCAGAATTTTCAAAGGGATCTAGGAGTTACTTATACGTAAGCCTCTAATATGTACAAAACAGAAAGATGAAGCAAATAAGGTTCTTGCATTCAAAGAGCTCAGAGTGTAGGAAGGAGGTGATACAGCTGCCCACACAGCTGTAGGTGAGAGATTCCCACCCACACACATTGAGAAAGAAGAACTTTCTCGCCTCCCCCAGCTTTAAGACCTTTCTCAGCAGGGGGTGAACACAAAGGAACACAAATCAGGCTCCATTGGTGTTACAGAGTAATGCACACATTTACTAGAAACTTCCTGAGGGGGGCTATGAAACTGTGAGGGATTGGGCATTGCATAGAACAGCATAATGAAGACCTACAGGAAAAAATCCCTTTACCCATCGGCCTCTCTGGTTCCACGCCTCATAGTGATGGCTGAAAAATCTCTTCTCTCTTAGAGTCACGCCTCCTGCTGTTTGACTGTGGCACTTCCCCCTCTCGTTTGTCAACCTCACCCCCATGGCCAGCCCCATTGACTCCAGCTTCCTTCTTTGCATTCTCTTGGCCCCTCTCAGTTTCTACACCCACTTCCCCCATCAGCCAATGGACGCTTTAGTGGGGCAGAGCAAAACAAGGGGGCCTCCTTCCTGATAGGGCTAAACTTCACCTGAGTCTTCTGCTTCTGAAGAACAGAGAAGGTTAATCTGTCTAAACTTTGTGACTGGAATGTCCCACCTTTTGGTGGTCTGGGAAATGACTTATTACAGAGAACTATCCTTCCCTGCATGACTTACATGAGACCCACTGTTACGGGCAGAATGTATCACCTCAAAATTCATATCCTAACGTCTTGAGTTGCTAATCCCCAGTACCTCAGAATGGGACCGTATTTGGAATTAGGGTTTTAAAGAGGGGATTCAGTTAAAATGAAGTAATAAGAGGGGCACCTGGGTGGCTCAGTCGGTTAAGCGTCCGACTTCAGCTCAGGTCACCATCTCACGGTCTGTGAGTTCGAGCCCCACGTCGGGCTCTGGGCTGATGGCTCAGAGCCTGGAGCCTGCTTCCGATTCTGTGTCTCCCTCTCTCTCTGCCCCTCCCCCGTTCATGCTCTGTCTCTCTCGGTCTCAAAAATAAAAACGTTAAAAAAAATGAAGTAATAAGAATGGGTACCTAATCCAGTATGACTGGTGTCCTTATAAGAACAGGAGGTCAGAACACAGACACAAACAGAGGGACAACCATGTGAAAACACAGGGGAAAGATGGTCATCTATAACCCAAGGAGAGAGGCCTCAGAAGAAACCAACCTCGACAACATCTTGATCTCAGACTTCCAGATCCCAGATCAGTGGGAAATCAATTTCTGTTGTTTAAGCCCCTTCGTCTATAGCATTTGTTATGGCTGCCCTAGCTGTCTAAGACATCCACCATCCAATCTTTCTTGTGACCTCTGTAAGACTCATGGATGGCTCCATTTTTTACCTGTGACAAGGCTGGACACAAACCCTCCAAATTCCTATCTTCATTTCATAAATGATTAGCTAAACTGTTTGTCCCCCCAAACTGGCTAGACACAGAGGTAGACATATCTTGTTTGGCTGACAGACAGACTCCTCCTGATTACAAAATCATCCCAACTGTGAAATGACCCACTTGTCTACTCCTCTCTAGAATGTCTAGACAAAACCACTGGTGAGACACTCTGGTCTGCGGATCTGGGGTGCTCTCTCTAATACAACAGCCTGAATAAAATTAGTGCCCTTACCTGCTTTGTTTTCTTTTTTTAATGTTTATTTATTTTTGACAGAGAAACAGAGAGAGACAGAGAGCAAGCAGGGAAGGGGCAGAGAGAGAGAGTGAGAAACAGAATTCAAAGCAGGATCCAGGCTCTCAGCTGTCAGCACAGAACCTGACATGGGGCTTGAACCCACAAACTGCGAGATCATGACCTCAGCCAAAGTCAGACACTTAACCAACTGAGACACCCAGGTGCCCTGCTTTGTCTTCTGTCTTTGACAATTTGGTGCTGGAAGCCTGTCTGGACCCCATCTTCTCCTCTGGGATGCTTAGAACCCTCTAGCCTGTTGGGTTTCTTTCTCACCTGGAGTTCCAGGGATCCCACATGAGCCCAGCTCCTGGTACCCTGCTTCAGACATTCATCCATGGTAGCATGGTAAGGACTTCAGTTTGACTCTCGGGTTGAGTGCTCTTTTGGTTTTTGTCTTTTCGCTGGCTTCTGTTTAACCTCGGTAAGATAAAAGCTCTGAATCTACTTCTCAGCTCTTTCTGAAAAACCCCTCTGATTATATGCTTCACCACTACAGCGACAATTCAGTTCCTTACCTTAAAAAATATGGCAGGGTTTCACTGAGAACAATTCAGAACTACAGTGGCCCCTCTGGGGCACCTAGACTCTCCCTAAACTTGTCCATCCAAGAAGCACCCTCAAATCTCAGGGCTTTAAGATCTCTGCTCTTCCAAGGTCAGCTCACTTTGCTTTACAAAGAGGCTAAAAAATGACATAATGTCTCCAGTCTATCTCAAACTGTGCTTAAGAATGTCTCTCTCACCACCAGCTCTCTGTTCCTGCTCCTCCTTCCCCCTCAACAAAACCTCACAACCTTTCCTTGCCCAGCACCCTCCACATGCTCCACTCTTGTGCCCCCATACCCACTATTGCCCCTTAGTCTGTGATTCTCTTTTCATCCTTCAGCCTGTAGTTCTCCCCATCATCCCTCCTGCCCCCACTAAACTTCCCTACTTCCCAACTCCCCATCTTAACCCGTATTATTGGTGTTTCCCACCTGTGATAGAAAGCTAATGACCCAAAGACTCACCAGCACAAGGACTTACTCAGATTAATGTGCTGTTGTTAAGGATTTTACAGACAATAAGAGCAGGGAAGAGTTTATGATCAGTTCAGATTGATCCTCAGGGCATCTTTGCCTGTGATTCCTGATTTATAAAATTTGTGCAGCTGTGTCCCAGAAATGCCACTGTATGGTTTGGAAAAGTCAAATGGGCTTCATGAAGATCTTCAAAAAAATCAAAACACCCCGGAGACTTACAGGCTAAAACCACTGGGGAGAAACTTCAGAATCCATTTCCACTGTTTTCTCTCAAAAACTGATGGCCAAAGATGTAAGATTGTAGGCAACAAAGAGACAAACCCACCTCTATAGACATAGGCTAGAAAATGCTGGGAAGAACCACTTCAGTCTCACTCTTGCCAACTAACCACTCTTGGTTACTAATTTTATAAATGGCTAACAACCAGAAATTAGAGATATTATCCAAAAACATACTCTAAGTAAACAAAATATTCCTCTTTCTGAAAAATATACACTCACTCAACACCATGGAGACACCATTGTAGAAAAGGTCAAATCAACACGGTGCAAACCGAAGGCTCTACAACTTAGCTCATTAAAAGAAGCAAGTCAGGGCAGCCTGCTTCCTTCAACATTCCCTATAGACAGAGGCATTTGCAGATGACATCAGTAAAAAGGCTATTGGACTTGGGATTGTCTGGCTTTAAAATGCAGAAGGGAACAAGAATCCAAAATCCATCTTCCTGATGACTTTGTCTCCCTGTGTCTACACTAACATGCAAGAGGAAACAATTCATTTCCATGAATGGGCACCCCACCCCTTCCTCATGGGCCAAACATAACACATTCTACCATTAACACCTCTTATTTCTTACCACCCTCCCTTGTACAAAAGCTGTACTACGGAGGGACTGGATAATTGTCCACATGACTGCCTTTCTTGAACCTCATCCTGTCTCACTAGGATCCTTCACTACCCAGCACAGCTTTCTGCTCAGTAACGTGTCTTGAACAGTGTCCAACTGGAGTCTCAGTATTCTTTGCTCCTGCAACAACCTCACCCTTGAGGTCCCCTGGCTCCCTGCTCACTCACACCTTTTCCTTTTAATGGCTCTCATCAGCCATCAGATTTTTCTTTCTCCTGTCAAAATCCTGAACCCCATTTAAACCATCAAGTATAAACTATATACTTGACTTTCTTTGAGCTGCTCTCTCCACTGACACAAACCAAATCTGAGAAGCTGAACTTCGAGTAGAAAAAGAACCTTTTGGACCACTCTCAACACTGCCATAATACCCTCTAAAACAAGAATCTTTTAAGGTCTCCAACCTATAATTCCAGGCCTCCTTAACAAGGAAGTCTTAGTCCCCACGTCCAGTTCCTGTAATAGCCCCATCTTCTTCCCCGTGAAGAAGCCAAATAGGATACTACCTAGTCCAAGGCTTGAGGCCAATCAGCAAGACAGTTGCTCTCAGGTTTTCTCTAGTTCTGAAGGACCCCAGCCATTCTGGCTTCTCTCTACCCAACACCACCTGCCTCATGGTTATTAGGTTATGTTTTCTGCTTTTGCCAATATATTTTTCATCCCTGACTCATAATATCTTTTGACTTCATAGAAAAAAGTCAACAACACACATGGTCCGTCCTGTCTCAGGGGTTTACTGAAGTCCCTACTTATTTGTCTAGGGTCCTAAATACATGCTTGAGAGATTTAACCCTGCAGTTCTGTCTTTATCCAATATAGATGACATTTTTTTCTGCTCTCCTGATTTTGACAGCTCATTTATCACCACCCACTATTTATTCCAAGCTCTCGCCTGAAAGGGTCATAAGTGCTCTAAAAACATAACGCCATGATACAGTCCTCAGTGCATTACCCTAGGGCACTATATCACCTCAAGAGGGAAGATTTTATTCCCTAAACGAATTAACACTACCATCAAATTCCCTCTCTCTGAGACCAAAAGGTGACTCCAAGGCTTTCCAGAATAAGTTGACTGTTGCAGAAGCTAGCACTCTCTTTTCATGCCTGCATTTAAAAGCCTCACATCCTCTCTATCTTCTTCTCCCACCTTTGGGTTCCCTGTTTTGGATTCATTATCCTTTCCCCTTTTTACAAGCAAAGGGGAAGAACATGCTTTGGGGTCCCCACCCTATGTACTCTAGCCAATGTGCTTTTGGAGTTGTACATGATTGTATTATGTTATGGAAACAAAGTGAGTCACCCACCAAAAGTGGAACCCAAATCACTGGCCTATTAGAGACTTTACCTAAGGAATTAAAGATTCTCAAAATTGAATCTCACAATAGTACCTACACTCCTGAAATTAAAGGAAACTCCTTGTGTGACAAATATATTACAATAGCTGCTTCCCAAGAAAAACTTCCTAAATGATCTGCATACTTCCCATTGCTCAACCTTCTTTAGAGATGGAAACTCTACTTAAGAAGCTCAGGGCACATGAATTGCCAACACTTAAGCCTGATAAAATGAATTGGAAATATGCTGGATATTTGATTCACTCAGATGGTCTTTGGAGACACCCACATGGTCACTTGGTCTTTTCTCTGTCCCTTACCTGAACTTTGGTCCACAGCCTCCATAAGATTGCACACTGTGGAAAGTGATCTTAAAGGCTCCTCCATAATGGTGGGGTGGCTTCTGCCTTCATATTGAGCAGGTACCATCAACTTGGCCCATGGGTCAGAAATGCAATCCTGGTGAAAATGTAAATGTAGGACAAGGATAGGAGCCAGCTCCCTCTGTCCCTGTCTCCATTGACAAGTGTCCTGTAACTAATCCCTGAAGTGTTATGAGCATGAACACATTCTAACCTTAGTCTTGTGTTTTTAAGATAATTAGAAGGGTTTTGTTTTGTTTTCTGTTTTGCTACCATTGTGGCTTCTACTACAAAGAATTTTTGTCACTTGGGGGATCCCTTTGTTCCTCTCCAGTGATAGAGGAACTCATTTCATTGCTAAGGATATGTAGAACATTCAACAAATATTTCCTTTCTCACAAAAATAGCACTGTCCTTATCACCTTCAATCTTCTGGAAAAATAGAATGGGTCAATGGTGTTCTTAAACTCAAGTTCATAAAGCTCACTGAGAAAGTCAGCCTGCCTTGGCCCAAAGTCTTGTGTTTGGCCCTGATGATTCTTTCCTCCTCCCTCTCCAGTCAACACTGATTATCTCCTTATGAGCTAATTGCCAGGCCAATAAATATCCCTTGCTACTCCTGGACCTTGGAAGATCCCAATCTGATATAATCCAATGTCCTTAAATCCTACCAAGGTCTTATTAAATATTTTCATACTTATCACTAACAGTCTACATCTGTTTTTCCTCCAGACACCCCATGGAAGCCCCTACCTGATCTTCAGATTTGAATCTTCAGATTCCAAATCTTCAGATTTGGAAAGATGACACTGAAGACCAATCTTGAACCAGGGGGAACAGACCTTACACTGCTCTCTGAACCACCATATTGCTGCATCACTACATGGAGTACAACCTTGGGTTTACGTTTCACAATTAAAAAACTATACACTTTGGGGGTACCTGGGTGGCTCAGCTGGTTGCATCCAAACCAGGATACAGGACATGATCTCACAGTTCATGGCTCAGGACATGATCCCACAGTTCATGGCTCAGGACATGATCTCACAGTTCATGAGTTTGATTCCCATGTTGGGCTCTGCACTGACCATGCAGAGCCTGCTTGAAATTCTCTTTCTCCCTCTCTCTCTGTCCCTCCCTCATTCTCCCTCTCGATCTCTCCCTCTCCATAAATAAATAAATAAGTAAACTTAAAAATAAATAAATAAATAAAATTATAAGCCTTGCTCTGAATGGAAATCCGTTTTAAATGAGAGACCTTAAATCAAGGTTCCATGAAAGCCCCCAGAAGCAGATTACACCACAAAGGAGATGGGTTTCACAGGACTGTCAGAACAGGCAAATGGCATCCCAAGTGTTGAACATGCATCCTGCCCAGAGTTGGACAGGTAGACCTTGTTTTATTGTGCTTTGCAGATAATGCATTTTTCACAAATTGAAGGTCAGTGGCAACTTTTGTTAAGTAAGTCTATTGGTGCCATTTTTCCAACACATTTGCTCACTTCGTGTCTCTGTGTCACATTTTGGTAATTCTCACAACAGTTGAAACTTTCTCATTATTTTTGTAATTGTTATGGTGATCTGTGATCAGTGATTATGACTGGCTAAAAGCTCAAATGATGGTTAGCATTTTTTATCAGTAAAGTATTTTCTAAATTAAGGTATGACTTTTTTAGACATAATGCTATTTCATACATAAGAGACTACAGTATAGTGTAAACATAACTTTTATATTCACTGGGGAATAAAATTTCAATTGACTTGCTTTATTGTGATATTCACTTTATTGCACTGGCCTGGCACTGAACTCACAATGTCTCCAAGATATGTCTGTAAATGGTACTATGCAGCCATTGACCTAACAAATGATTCAATCATATATCATGATCCAGCAGGCCCAAGAACAACTTTTCCTCCAGTTGCATTTGTGCACAGAGGCCAAATCTGAGCTGACAACTTTATATCTGGCAATCAAATCTGGATTAACAGTGGTGCAGATCTGGACATCCCCATTGCCTCGTTTCCAGACATAGTTGTCCCAGCACAACTTTGTGACTGTGTTGAATAAGAGGAGAGGCCAGCAATGCTGAACTTTACTTGAGTCCTGTGCTTCTAGAAAACAGTGAAGGCTTATCCCCTAACCTTTGGTTCTCCAAAATCTCCTATGCTTTTGTATTCTTGAAAACAGCTATTGCAAAGAACAGCCCTTCCCCATGACTTAGATAAGACCACCTGTCCACTTGTTCTTGTGACTCCACAAGAATCATGGATGACCCCTTAGTTTACCTGTGACAAGACCAGACACAGGCCCTCCAAATTCCATCTTTGTTCCATAAATGATTACTGAAGTCTTTGTCCTCCCAAACTAAGTAGACAAAGAGCTAGATATTTCTTGTTCAGCTGACTGACAAACTTCTCCTTATTACAAGACCATCCCAACTATGAAATGACCCACCTGTGACTTGTCTACTCTCCCTATAAATATCTAGACAAAATCACTGCTAAGACACTCTGGTCTGTGGATCTGGGGTGCTCTCCCTACTGCAATGAGAAACTAACATTTATTGAGTACTTAGCATGGGTCAGGCATTGTTCTGAGGACTATATATATTATCTCATTTAATCTTTACAGCAATTGTATGAAGTAAGTATTATGTTTCCCCCACATTTCAGAGGAGGAAAGCAAAGTTAAAAACCTGCCTTGGGTCCCATGAAAGAAAATGGCAGATTTGAGGTACAAATACTGCATTCTTTCTTTACGGTCTGAGCTACGGCCATGAATTCGAATACATTAAGTATTTATATACCTGTTTTGCCATATTAGTAACAGGAATTGAAAGTGCTCTGCAAAGCCAGGAATTAAGAGATGCATGAAGGCTTATAAGAAAGTGGCCTTTGAGGATCATATGGAAGTCTGGAAAAGCCTTTGATGAGCAGAGATGGAGAAAGGACATTGTGGGCCAAGAACAGGCTCATGTCCAGTAGACAATGGAATCAGGCTCTGGACTCAGGACAGCTTTTTGGAACCAAGCTGTAGATTGAGGAATCATGGGCATAGAAGTGCTGGGGGACCTTGAGAGATTTTTCAGAGTAGCAGTGGGACTGGCAGTCACATGGCCATGGGTTGATGAGTTAGCAGGAAAAGGCAGAAAGTATTAAACACCTCTTTGAGAAATGTGATAGTGAAAACATGGAGAAAATAGAAAAATAATTGAAGAGTCAGCTGGGTCCAGCAAGTGTCTAAAACATACATGTCATGGTGACATCTGTAACCCATAGAAATAGACACTTAGCTTTACCATTCTTCCAGGAACTGGGCTAAGCGCAACACTATCGGGTCCTTCCCCAGATCCTGTCAAGTGGGTACCATGACCATCTCCATGTAAGGGATGAAGTTGGTGAAGCTCATAAAGGTTAACAGGAACTTGCAGGCCATAGAACAAGTGGGACTCTCATTCATACACTGCCAGTGGGACTCTAAATTGATACAACCACCTTTGGAAAAGGTTTGGAAATTTTTATAAGGTTAAACATACACTTACCATAATACCTAGCATTTGCTGTCTGAGAAATTTGCTCTCTGCAAGAGAAATGAAAACATGTCCATATAGAGTTTTAATATCTCGTGTTCATAATAGTATTATTCATTGTAGCACCAAATTGGAGACAACCCAATTGCCCATCAGTAGGTGAATGGATTAACAAGTTGGGGCATAGCCATAAAATAGGTCACTGCTTTGCAATAAAAAGGAACAAACTACTGATAGAGGCAACCACTAGGGATGAATTGCAAAAGCATTATATTAAGAGGAAGAAGCCAGACACAACAAGAGTACATACAGCATGATTATGTGTATAAGCAACTTTTAAAAAGATTAATCTATAGTGAGAAGAATCAGATCAGAGGCTAAGTGTGGAGAGTATTGGCTGGGAAGTGGTCTTAAGTGAACATTTCTGGAAAGATTGAAAAGTTCTTTACCTTCATTGTGAAGGCAATGGCACAGGTATACATTTGTCAAATAGGAGCATTTTGTTGTATGTGAATTACAATTCAATAAAATTGATATAAATTTGAAAACAAAAAAGAATGAGACACACGTACTGACATGGAATACTTCAAAAATAAGCCACAGAAAAATAAACCTAGAATTACATTAAAAGTAATACAACTTTAGGGGCATCTGGGTTGCTCAGTTAGGCATCCGACTCTTGGTCTTGGCTCAAGTCATGATCTCATGGTTTGTGAGTTCAAGCCCCATGTCAGACTTTGTGCTGACAGTGTGGAGCCTGCTTGGGATTCTGTCTCTCTCTCTCTCTCTGCCCTTCCCTGCCTCGCAAAAGGAAAGAATAAGAGAAAGAAAGAAAGAAAGAAAGAAAGAAAGAAAGAAAGAAAGAAGCTTAAAAAAATACAATTTTAATTAATTCCTTATTTATGTAAATACGTGGACAAGGATCCAGGAAAATTGTAACAAAGTGATAACTGAATGCCACCCAAGGGCAAAAGAGAAAGATGGAGGGGGCTTCTCACTAACAATAAATATATGTTCATTCTGTATTGTTAGGTTTTTATAAGAGTACGCATGTATTTTTTTTTAATTTTATTTTTTATTTTGAGAGAGAGAGAGAGAGAATGTGAGTGGGGCAGAAGGAGAGGGAATCTTAAGCAGTCTCCACACTTGGCAAAGAGCCTGATGCAGGGCTCGATCCCATGACCCTGGGATCTTGGCCTGAGCAGAAACTAAGAGTCAGATGCTCAACTGACTGAGTTACCCAGGCACTCCCATAGTATGTGTGTATTGTTTATATACTGCCTTTTAAAAAATGAAAAAAGAAAAACACAGACACAAAGGCACCTGTCCCAAATGACACGAATCTAAGCCCAGTTTTAACTATAGAGCCAGAGGCCAAGAGCCAGTGGGCACAGGGGGTTAGCTTTGAAGGAGGATTCCAGGGTCCTCCCCATCAGCTCCAGGTATAGGACACCAGGCTGAAAGAGTAGGGTGTTCCAGTGGCCACCTTGCATGCTCTTCTGGGCTCTGGCCACTGTGGTGGTTTGGCAGATCATGTGAAAACACTAAGTCAGAGTGCAGAAATGCTTCAGACTCTCTCACTCTCTCATAATATTTAGCTGCAAAGCCAGAGCAACTCTGAATCTTTTCTTTTTCTTGATAAGTATTTTCTAATGACAACCAAATAATATAGTTTCCTCTAGATCCATGGTTCCCAATAAGGGACAATTTTGTCTCTCAGGAGACCTCTGGCAATGTCTGGAGACCCATTCAGATGTCACAAGCTGAGGGGAGAGGGTGCTTTGGCATCTAGTTGGTAGAGGCTGGGGATGCTGCTATACATCTTGTAGAGCACAAGGAAGCCCCCACAGCAAAGGATTATCCTGCCTGAAATGTCCACAGGACTGAGGTTGAGAAACCCTGATATAGCCAACACTGCTTCTATGACACTCTCCAATCTTACTGAAGAAATAAAAAGTTTGTTTTAATGATGGAGGTTGATTCTTACAGTTGTGTTCTGTCTTTAAATATTACATGAATCAGGGGTGCTGGGTGGCTCAGTTAATTAAGTGTTTGACTCTTGATTTCAGCTCAGGTCATAATCTCGCAGTTTGTGAGTTCGAGCCCTGCCTCAGGCTCTGCACTGATGGCATGGAGCTTGCTTGGGATTCTCTCCCTTTCATCTCTCTCTGCCCCTACCCTACTTGTGCTCTCTCTATGTAACTAACTAACTAACTAACTATTACATGAACCATTATATGGAAATAGAAACAGAATAGGTGTCTTCTTGTTTCTGGACAAAAGTTGGTCTTGGGCGTGTATATGAAGGGTGACTCTGGGAAGTTAGGAAATGTGTTGCTAGAGAACTTGACAATAATTATGGTGCCCTGGGTTCTAGCTCTGGCTCCTACATGCACCTGTTCTATATCTCTGGGGTGCCGCTGTCCTGGGTGGGGGGATCTAAAGCATCTTCAGCTCTCCTCTGGCTCCACAGTCTTTATTCTCTAACAAGTCCATGCATGAGCAATTTTGGAGTGTGGCTAAAGCACAACAACATGTAATGGAAGAAGGAAGAAGAAATTTTTCCAGCACTACCCCATTACTCCCAGCGTGTGCTCCCCGTGTGACTTGCTTCCTCTCTTCTGCTGAGAAAGGAGGAGGTCAGGCCAGCAGGAAGGCTGGCCAGGGGTGAGGCCCCAGCTTGGGGACTGGTCGTGTGACAATGGGCTGGGCAGAGGGAACTCTGCAGTGCTTGTGTTCACAGCAGGTCCAGGCAGAGAGAGTATTCTCCAAGAAACTCTCAAAGGAGTGGTGACCAGCCTTGGACATTTCAATGTCACTCTTTGAAAAGAGCTTTACCTTTTTCCAGGGTGAATTCTAGCTCACTTATGGTATTTCTTACTGGAGTCATTCCAGAAGATAATATTTTTCCATAATTTTTATGAAGGAGATTTGCATTTGTGCTTTTGTTTTGATTTCAGAAGCAAGTAAGAGTAGGTGATTTTTTTTTAAATATACATATTAAATTCTTTTTATAGGTAATGTATGCACATGGTAAGGAGTATAAATATTACAAAGGGTGTACAGTGAAAAATAAGTCTTCCTCCCAGCATTGGGGCAGATAATCCTGTTTTCTTCACAAAATGATCTTTGGGAGACTGACCAAGTTGGAGAGCAGTTGCTGTAGCTGTTGCTTTAGGAAAGGAGAATGGGGGCACCAGCCAGCCAGCAACGGCCGGATGGAACTGCTTCTAGAAAGAGGATATTGTGTTCTGGCCAGACATTTACAGGGTAATAAACTATTGCACACAACTCAGGTAGTTGCTCTGCTGTTTGTTGATAAAAGAAAGGGGGGAAAAGTCAAGGGATAGGAACATGCAAGAAATTGAGGCTTTGGGAGTTATGGGTTGGAGTTTACTGGGTTTTCTTCTGGAATAATCCACACAGGTGTATTAGCCAACCACATCTGTCTTCCTTTCTATGTCATCATTTTCAGAGTACGTGGTTGGCCAATACAGGGAAGTGACATGAATTAGAACAGATTGCACAAGGTTCCTCCATATTTTGTGTTTTCTTAGAATCTTACTGTCTTCTTTCTGTGTTCAAAGCAATTTCTGGTTTGCACAGGAAGCATGGTTTCCAGGGGCCATTAGTGCCCTGACTTACTCAGCATAGGCTTATCATGTTTGCCTAGCATTGGCTTTGAGTCTCACTGGACTCCCATGCATGTGGGTCCATCCATTGGGATTTTGTGCTCACAGGCATCACAAACATTGCTTGTAAATGGGCAGCAAGGAAGGGCAGCCATGCATATTGTGTATATCTCCTCTGTTCCTGGGCATGCTCCACTGCCCTACAAAATTTCACTCACAAAACCCAAGTTCAAAGATAATATTTTTAAGATTTTCAAGATGGCACCAGCAAAGCATAAAACAAGTGTGGGGCCCCTCCAACCACAGAGTCCTGGACAGCTGCACAGATTGATGGCCCCGCAGTGTGATGTGAAACCAGGGCTGGTAAAGCATCTTGAAACCAGGAGACGAGCTGCCTGAGGCCAACACCAACACCCTGAGGATGGTAGAGCCAAGAGCTGGAAAGAACTGGGGTTCCTGATGACATCGCCAAACCACAATTTTAATCCCCTTGGAGCTTGTTGGACATCTTATCATATGAGATAAAAATATCCTTGTTCTTAAAGCTGGTTTGAGCTGAGCATTCTGTTACTTGCAGTTGGAAGTATTCTAATGTATACAGGCTGACATTCTGTCCATAATGAGTGAGTGTTCCACGTCCTGCCTTACCTCCCATCTTACCTGGCTGCGTCTCTGCTCCCTGCTGTTGACAAAGCTGGATACATTAAACCAGGGGCCACTCGGTTGGTCCTGATAAGACTTGGAGCTGAAAATCTGGAGAAGGTGAAAGAGACCAAGCTGGCAATCAGATTCCAGATGGAATGCCATTCTAAACAATTACTGAGCCAAGACACGTGTCCTCCTTAAAGACACTACATTTACCTTCAGTGACCCTTTTAGGTAAATGGTCACCTTGTAAGACTCACCTGTGACCTGAAGAAGCCTAGTCCAGTCACACCCGGTGTTCCATTAATGCATCGAGTTTCACTGCCTGTGTTGGTTCCTCCTATTTCTAACTTCAGGGTCATTTGATTAGGAGGTTAAAAAAAAAAGTAATAGTATAAGCATAGTAACTCTGAGGCCCTCAGAGTGTGACCTCAGAAACCATGAACTAAGCAACAGAGCTATAGCAAATCCTTGCAGAGAATTAGACAATTCTACCAGCCTGCATATGTTTACCTGCCTTTCCTGGACTTGGTGAGTGCTCACGTATGCCGAGATTGCTTGACTTATAGCACAAAGGCCTGTAGGAGATGTTATACAGACTGGTCTTACAGATTCAAATCCATCCCCTTTTCTTTACATGCAGGACCTAAGCGCTGCCAACAGACTCAGATGTGGTACTAATGTCACAGTTGAAGACTAAGGATAATGAACAGACATAGCTGGAAAATGCTAACAATAACAACATTGTTATCAACATTCTTAAGTGCCTGCAATTCTTTGCAGAAGTTTATGGTTGGAAAAGTCCCATAGAAGTTACCTGGTCTAGCCCTACTGTTGAGGTAATTGAGACACAGGTGTGATTTGCTCAAGGTCAGCGGTCGATGCCCACCTGGGATTGGGTGTTTTGATTTCCTGCCTAGTGCTCTTTCCCCTACACCCCACCCCTCTCTGGTTGCTTTCTAATTTATTGCAGGCTCTATTTCTGTCTTTTCCTCCAAATGGTTATGTTCACAGGATGCTCTCTTTGGGATTAGACTGCACTTTTTTCCACATTACTTCCCCATCCTCTCTCCTCTTCCCCAGTGCTGTAGAGTAGCTGCTGCTGAGTCTCCAGCTGAAACCAGTTAAGGGGGACTTTCTGCCAAGTGACTTATTCCCAGAGTGCAGGTCTGAGGAGCTGAGTATGAAGTAGTCTTGGTTGTATTCTTTCTGGTATGTCTTACACATCAGCCTTGATCTAACTTTGTCAGGCTCAAAAATGTGCCTGAGTTACTCTGTAAACAATCACAAGATGTCAGATTTAGAATATAATCCTACGAGTCTCTAACTGTGCTCCAGAAACCCTAGGGGTTGCTCAGGGGTGCCTTTCTTTCAACCTCTAATAGCAGTTGAGCTGGGGAGCTGAGAAGACTCAGGTTTAGGCCGTTTTCCTCTCCCCTGAGTCATTTTATTCAGTTGAGGTTCTGTGTAAGGTTTCTTGTGAAGAAAGGGTTTTGGTGCTACAAAATGGCTTTCAACTATGGCTGTAACCCAATGTTCTCCTTTTAAATATGGAGAACAGGGAGGTTCCAAAGAAAGGAAGGAGAAACTGTAATAGTTTCATGCAAAGCTGCAAAACTAGTAACAGAAGCAGGGTTGGGGTCCTCGTCTGTAGACTCTCCCCCAGCACCTTGCAGAGGTGACCTGGCCCCCTCCAATATGTAGTATTTTTGGCTTGATTTTGGCTTGGCTGTTGGAACCAGCACTATGGCGGCTGCTCATCTGGAAAAGGAAAGGGACAAAATCAATATTTACCAAGTGACTACTGTGTGCCAGACACTGAAAATATGTACGTTCACTCTCTCAGAGCAGATTTAGTGGTCATCTCTCATGTGCCAGCCACTTGGAACAGATATCATCCTAGCTTGCCACGTGGATTCTTCCCTTGAAGCCTCATGACAAGGCATCTGGGGAAGTGGCTACATGTTGCAGAGGGTGGAGGCTCCAGGAGGGCAAGTGACTGACAGGGTAGCACAGCTAGGAAGTGGCAGAGCCACATCTGAACTGACATCTATTGAACTCCAGATCTGCTGTGCTAGGCCTCATCATGTCCTTATACTTGGTGTTGTTGTTTTTTTTTTTTTTTAACAGGCTCAGGAAGTCAACAGCTGCCAGTTGCATGTGAGCCTTCCAGATATTTGAAACTTAGCAAAAAAAAAAAAAAGAAAAAAGAATAACAACAACTTGAATTTTCCCTTACCTATTTGGAAAATGGTAGATCTCCTCTCCAGGCCTGCTCTTGGTGGGCAGGGAGGGGGCAGCCTTTATTAAGTGGAGTTCCCTTGTAGTCCTAATCTGTCTCCCTGTTCGGGCTTTCATGATTCACCCACATGCAGCTTAGCCCATCTCCTGCTCGCAGTGGAAAACATTGCTCATCCTGCTGCTCTGCTTCAGGGTGGATCTCGCTCAGAGCAGCTGTCCGTCGGGGATTCGGGCTTGGGTGAGGCTGAGCACTGTGCATGTGAGTGTGAGCGATGGGGCGATAACAGTCAGGCTCTGTAGAGGGAGAAAGTGTTTGCCTTTATGAGGCGGGGGCCAACATTTGGTGGCGTAAGACATTTCCAACTGTCCTTGTCTTTCAAAAGACAGTGTGTCTCAATAGAGTGCCAGTAACTTCTGAAGATATTTCAGACCCTATTTGTTTGGTTCTAGTTGTATCTTTCTGCTCTACTCTGTTGGCCTCCGCTCATCTCAATATCCTCTGCAGAGACCAGGAATCCTTCTGAATAAAGTGGACTGATGTGGGTGCTGGGAGGGGAGGGTCTGTTGGAAAGAGAATAGAAAAGGAAGCACAGGGAAAGAGAATAGAAAGGGAAGCCCAGTGCCATCTCTACTGGGAAATGTGATAGCTGCCATGCCTTTGAACTTTGGTCTTTTCAGTCTTGTACCCAGGATCTTTTTTCCATGCTCTTATGAGATACTGCTAAAAGCTGTTGGTGGTGATGGCTTAATGGGGACTTGGGCATGGCCATGTGGCTTGTACTCGAGCTTGCTTTGCAAGCTATAGAGGTAAACACGTTATCCTTCAATTTAAAAATTAAATTCTGAATCTTTATGAAAACGTTTGAACTTAAATAATAAGCTGAATAAAGTATTCCAAGTGAACACAAAAAAATTATGAAGAAATAAAACCACAGCATCTTTTGACATCTTTCTCATTAATTTTTAGCTAGTTATTAACTTATGATCATATTCTCTCGCATTGGAAAGAGATAATTTTATCTATTCCTTCTAAAGATGAATGAAGTACATTGCTCTTTGAGGTAACTCCATCTGAATATTCCTTAGCAACTCCTTAGCAAAGACATAGCAACTCTTGGCAAAGTACCTCTGGGCCAACTAATGCCAAAAATGAGATCTGGGAGGGTTCTTGGTAGCCCTGGATATCAGAAGGTGGTTGGAACTGCTGTGATTTGGCCAGCAGAAATAGCCTCTTCGCACCCCATCCCATTGCCTCTCACTGGGTGAGCACCTGTTAGCACCTCCTGCTTCCCCCACCTCCAGGCAGGGCTCTATGGCAATATGGCACCTACCTTGGGGGAGGGGTCAGACTGTCTTCCTTGCTTTGTGAACAGAATAGTAGAGAGTGGAAAAAAAACATGCCACATTTTTGTGCTGCTTTCTGACCTGTATAGTGCCCTATGCATTTTCCCATTGGAGGATTCCAGCTAGAATCTTGACCAGGATAAAGCAGGCTGTCCACTCCTAAGGGACAGATGTTACTTGGTAGTGTTGGTATTATTGAAGAACCTTTCAGATTTTCTTCTTGCTTGTGATTTTAGTGAATGCAAGCATTGGGCCAACATCAATCACCCAGGGACAGCTGTGCATTTAGGACATGTTACCGACAGGAAGGCTTTCCTTTGTTTTAAAGAAATTACATCTCTATTCTCTTTATGCTTCTTCATTTCCTCTACCATAGATTTCTTTCTTTCTAGGAGAGCCAGTTCAGGTCATGGGACACTCAAGAGCATTGGAATGGGCCAGGGCTGGACCTCTGGGGGGCAACATTCCTCATGACTCTCTTAAGAGCTTAGAGATTTGGAACTGGTGGCAACTGGTAAAGTTTTCAGTGTTTGGTAACCAGCCAGGGTCCTGAGCTCTGGGAACAGCCTTATTTAGCTCTTTAAGATTTGGGTTAGAGGCTCCCAAGGAGCAGATGTAGGGCAGAGAAGTGAACAATTGATTCTCAGTCACACATGACAGCCAATGGACAGCTCTGAAAGCCCACAGTGGAGACAGAGTCCAATGAACAGCCTTGGACCACAGCTTTCAGAGTAGAACTTTTTCTTCCCCAACTGCTCTGCATCTGCCTGGACTTCGGCCAACATCTGTGAACACCACAGTGCTGGTATGCTTTGGGCGAGGTTTGTGGCCATAGCAACAGAATGGGAGAGACCCGGTTCTTGAGAATGAGAACAGTGGATAAGGGTGAGATATGGATCAGGCAGGAGAGGCACAGGGAGGGGAGGTAAAGGTTGGAATTGCCTGAAGAATGGAGACATTTTATTGGATAAAGCCCCCGGGTAGGGCAGTGCTGAAGGTCCATCTGAGCCTCAGATTGTGGCTCAGATGCACGCTCCTTCCTTCTAATGAGCAGGCGTGGTTCAAGCTGAGATCTTGGGAGATTTGAAGACTATAATCAACCCAGTGACTTGTTCTCATCAAACAAAGTAGATTACGTGCTGATGATGTGACACTGACCTACTACCTACTGTGGGCTAACCCTTGTTGAAATCTTTATGGTGAAAGATACTGTCCAAGGGACATGGAGTCCCATAAGTGAATGCTTTCTCCCGGGAAATTCCTGAGTAAACCTCATTTTCACATGGATGTGAAAGGGGAGGAATAAAACCCACCCCATCCAGAGAGAGAGAGCTGTCTGTGGGATGCCTGAGATTTGAGCACTGGGCTCAGGCTCAAAGATGTGAGTTCATATCCCAACAATGCCATGATCCTTCATGTGACCTTTCTGTGCCTCTGTTTCCTCACAAATAAGTGAAGGTGGGGAGATAATCTACAGGACCTCTCTAGTTCTGAATTTCTGTGCATCTATGGACTATAGAATAAAAGATTAGAAGGCACTTGTATTAGGTAAGCTTCCTTCATTTTCTATGTTCATTTCCTTGGAGCCATCAACTGGAGTTGAGGACGAGTTTTAGAAATGCATGGGTTTCTTTTTTGACCTTTCCTCCCACCAGTCCTCCCTCCATATCTTCCTAACTCTTGCAAGTGTCATGTAGCCTCATGATTTCATGGGAGTTTTGTTGTTGTAGCAGTTGTAGAAAATCATCTCTTGTCAGTCTTATCTCCCCACCTCTACAATAGCCCCAACAGCTCCTTAAGGCCTAAATCCCCAGGCTCACTATTCCTGTCAGCCCATTTCCCAGCAGGTCAGCCATCAGATTTCCAAGCTATGGGTTCCCATGCCTTCTTTTGTCCCAGTGACCTTCACCCCAGACATGACATCGTAGTATTTGGAATTGTTCATCTGAGGCAGGAATTCTCAAGACTAGCTCTGCAATGGAACCAGTTGAGAAATAAAAATTAAACAATCAATCCCTCGAGATTCTGATTCCATTGGTCTTCATTGGTATTTTGTAAAGTTCTCCCAAGTAACGCTAAGATGGAATCACTCTGAAAATTACTATTAAATGGGAATGGACTTCCTGCTATTGAATGTCAATCACCCTTAGAATAGGACCATGCAGGATCTTTTCTTGTACTCTGATATGGTTGCCTTGTGAGGGCATGCCCTTTAGATTGAGGTCACTTTCTGGAGTAGACAGCCTCTCAGATTGTTCCCAATAGTCCCCACTTCCTAGTATTCATGCTCTTGTGTAATCCCTTCCCCTTACGCCTGGGACAGACCTAGTGACTTGCTTCTAGCCAACAGCATAAAGTAGCAAAAGTGATGGAATGTCATGTCCAAGATTTAGTGACGAAAGGTGGTGAACTGTCTGGGTTGCCCTGTCTGTCTGTCTGGCTGGCTCTGCCCCCTTCTTCTCCCCTTCTTGAGCTCCTGCTCTGAGGGAAACAAGCTGATATGTTATTAGCCCTATGGAGAGAGACAACCATGTGGCAGGAAGTTAATGTTTCTGGTCATCAGCCAGTGAGGACTTGAGGCCAGCTGGCCCCTTGACAAGAGTGAGCCTGAAGGTGAAATGCCCTCTAGTGGAGCCTTGTGATGACCGCTGACCCTTTGCAGCAGTATGAGAGAGACCTTGTGTCAGGGTTACCAGGCTAAGCCATATCCAGATTCCTAGTGCACAGAAGCTGTGAGAAAATAAATGTTTATTGCTTTAAACTAAGTTTGAGCATCATTTCTTACACAGCAACAGATAGGATATCCTGATATCCTGAGAGAAGGAGCAGATCCATAGACAGGAACTTATCATGGGGAAGGCTAGGCTGTCTGTCAGTTTTGAGGAGTGAAGGGGTCTGAGGGTTCCCGGGTGGGTGGGAGGATGTTCAGCAGGCACAGCCAGGTTGCTGAGGTCAGGAAGGCAGATGTTCCATAAGTAGAATCTTGCTAGCTAGATCAGTGCCTCTCAAATATCAATGTGCATTTAGGTCACCTGGGGAATCTTGTTAAAATGCGGCTTCTGATTTAGTGGGTCTGGTTGGGGCCTGGGAGTCTACAATGCTCCCTAGTGATGCTGATGCTACTGGTCTGGGGCCCACATTTTAGGGGACAGGGAGCTGCACTGTCCACATTCGTGTGTCTCTCTGTGGCTGCTTCCTTCTTAAATAGTCTTCTTTGTTCCAATGCTGACTTGGTGTTTCAGGAAGCCAAGGAAGTGGCCTTTGCCCTTTGAGGCAGAGTTTAGGAGGAGGAGCAGTGCCCCCTAGAGGCCAGATGGTGCAGGCATTGGTGAGGAAGAAACACTTCTAAGTGAATCTCAGAATTAGGATGAATCGCATGAAGTAGTCATTCATAGAGTAAAGATTGTCAGTTATTAGTAATTTCATAAATTTACATAAACTCTAGCCATCCATCCGTACTGAGAGATCTTCTTTTAAGGGCTGGTCCTGTAGCTTTTAAGTGTATACATTCCTCAGCAGTGTTTCTCAAACTCTTCCTTCTTGTCCCTCTAACCACAGAGGGGCACCAATGCTGGACATGCAGCCTGAGGCAGCTTGCAGAAAAGTCTTTGAGGTATTTTTTTTTTAATCTTACTATTCCATGAGGATCAATAGAATGTGTTCATTATAGTATAAAAATAATTTCCTCCCCAAATACATGTGTAAAACTGCTGCATTAGAAAGTTGTGCTGGACTAATGGGTGGGCTCTGAAATTCCCAATTCCCCCTCAAACCACTCCCATCTCCTCACCCTCCCTGACCTCCTGACCTTGACCCTGTTCCCTCCACTTTTCTCAGACTCTACTTCCCTCTGGCTACCTCTCTGGTCTCTACTAAGTATAGATCCAAGGTCAATCATTTTGATCATGTTCAATCAACCCCCACACCCTGGACCTCCCACCACACCTACCTGAATAATGGATAAACCCCACCCTCTTGGATAAGCTACACCCTTCTGGATAACCCCCATCCTCCAGGATAGATCCCACCCTCCTGCCTAAACTCCATCCTCCTGGATTGACCCACTCACACTGCAACATTCCATCAAAAGTTTTCTCCCATGGAATTTTGGGCAGCATGTTTTGCCCTGAAAAGGATACTAAGTGAATCCCCTCGATTTCATGTTATCCAGCCTCTCATGCGCTCTCCAAGCTGCTCAACAGAGCTTGAATTCACTGTTTCCCCAAACTTGCCTGATATTAAGTATAGACACAGGCTGTCCTAACAATGTAGGTTTTTGGTCCCATCCCAATCCTACTGAATCAGTCTCCAGAGAAGGAGCTGGGGAATCTGCATTTTGACACTCCCTTCCTGAGATTCTTCTCAGGAGGCAAGCTTGGGAACCACTGCTGTTCCTCCACCAGGATTCTCTATTCTTGGCCTTCTGTGGCCCCAGGGGAATTGTCCAGCCTCCCCACTCAGCCCCACCTCCCATCACTGCCCCAGCCAAATTCAACTTGCCTCCTTTCCCACTTACAAGATTAAGGCCATCTGTCTGTGCTGTGCTCCCCTCCTTCCACCCTCAGGCTCCACATTTCCTATTCTTTCTTTTCTCTTCTCTCTCACCTCTTAGGGGAGAGACACCTTCCTGTGGCTGATTTCTCCTTCTGAGTCTGGATGCCTCCTTGTCTGTGTCCTCTGGGACATGGCCCTTCATCACCCCCTTTCCAGTACATTCAGCTTGGCCCTTGCCAAAGGAAAGTTTTGGTTGTTTCGAATGGGACTTTTGTCTTCTCCTTAAAACACAAAACATCTCCTGGTATTGGTAACTTCACTTATTCTTCAAGCTCATCCCCCGGTTTCCTCCCACTGCTGGTGCTCAGCTCCCATGTGACAGTTCCCTCATCTCTTTCCTCTCTGGCCTCACCGGGCACCTGCATAGGGTGGGCAGGACCTTCATGGTACACTGGACTTAAAGCCGGAGTAGTGGCCCACTGCACCTTGGAAGGTGGAGGTTATGGTTAAAAAGCCCAGCACTCTTGGGGTGCCTGGGTGGTTCAGTTGGTTGAGCATTCAACTCTTGGTTTTGGCTCAGGTCATGATCTCAGGGTTTGTGATGTCAAGTCCTGCCTTGGGCTGTGTGCCGACAGCATGGCACCTGCTTGGGATTCTCTCTCTCCCTCTCTCTGCCCCTCCCCTGCTCTCTGTCTCTCTAAATAAATAAATAAATAAACTAAAAAAAAAGATTAGGAAAAAAAAAAAAAAAGAAAAGAAAACCAAGGATCCCTGGCTTGCCTTTAGACTGAATAGCCACATGGATTTATGATAATGCATCCTCTGATCATGAAATGCATTATCTTGAATTTTACAGTATGGGGGGGGGGTCCAAAGGAACAAATCTGCAGTTTTAAAATGAATAAGTCATGGGGATGTAATGTACAGCGTGGTGACTATAGATAATCATACGGTATTACATATTGGAAAGTAGCAAGAAAGTAGATTTTGAAAATTGTCATCACAAGTAAGACAATTTTTGTAACTCCGTATGGTGAAAAAGTATATATATTCAAAAATAAAAAATAAAAAAAGTGAATTTTACAGTAAAAGGGTATAACACAGCTTCCAACCATGTCTTCTCTGACCTCTTTGTATTATCATCCTACATTCTTAGAGTGTGTTCTCTTTCTATGTTGATTCCATCCCTGCCTTACACATACCTCCACCAATGGAGAGGGTAGACCAGGGGCTCTGGGTGTAGTAACCAGAGGGTCCCATTCATCAAGGAATGTCCATCCCTCCTCCAGCACAGCTCGAGCCCCTAGAGAGCATGATGTCATCATATTGACTGGAATCAAGAGTGGGCCTGGATTGGAAGGGCCCATTGGCAAGGCAGAGTGTTAGCTAGAAAGCCCTGAGAGGCATTTTCAGAGCTGCGTTGGCGGGGGGAGGGGACTGCCTGACATGAACATGGGGGAGGGAAAGCCATTGTGTGGGCCACCAGTGCTACACCAGCCAAGGATTTGTGATACATGGGTGTTTGCCCAGAGCACTGAACTCATCTTATATCTGATGTGACTGAGAATCATCCAAAATCAGCATCTGAGAACTACCCTGATGGGTTAATCTCATGCAATCCAGAAGAAATACCATGGAGGCCAGCTGGAGCCATCGACTCAGGCAATTCCCCTTCTGTAACTGGGGCCTGAGATGGGGGTGCCTGGGACAACCCCCAAAACACAAGCCTAAGAGGTCTTCAGAACATCTGCTCTAACCCAGGCACAGGCTGGGGGTTGGGGAACATTTCTGAGAGGGAGGTGGAGACTGACATACATACAGATCTCATTCAGGCCCAGGAACCTCATCAGAGTGGTGCCCTCAGCCTGGCTAGTTCCAGGCACCAGATGGGGGCTTGGAAAGTTTGGGGAAGGCTCTCCAAAGCACAAGGCTCCTGAGGAATAGGGCCCGGGGCCCAGGACCCTGCTTGCTTAGATGTAAGGAGCATTGGGGGTGACCCAGGTTCTCCATGAAGCAGATATCAAGATGAGATTAGATGTAGGAGAAACACATGCCTGTGGGGGAAATGGGAAGTATGTAGGCTGAATAATGCCACAAAGATGTCTGTGCCCTACTCCCTAGAACTTGTAACTATGTTACCACATGTGACAAAAAGGACTTTGGAGATGTGATTAGGTTAAGGATCTAGAGATGGGGAGATTATCCTGGATTGTCAGAGTAGGCCCACTAAGATTACAAAATGCTATATTATAAGAGGGAGACAGGGAGACAGGAGGGCAGGGTCAGAAGAATCGTGATGATGGAAGCAGGGGTCTGAGTGACCTCAGAAAGGGGCCAGGAGCCATGGACTGTGAGCAGCTTCTAGAAGCTACAAAAGGCAAGGGGTAGATTCTGTCTCACAGCATTCAGAATGAATGCAGCCCTGAGGGGCTATTTCAGACTTCTGACCTCCAGGGCTATAAGATAATACATTTGTGTTGTTTTGAACCCCTAGGCTAGTGGTGATTTGGTACAGCAGCCACAGGAAGCTAAGATCAGGAGGAAGCCACAGGGGGCTGGGGAGTTATAGGGATGTGGGTCTGGCCCTTCTGAGGAGAGAAGGAAGTCTGGAGGGCTAGGAGGAAACAGCTGAGTGTAGCAGAGTTTTAAGGAAGCTTTGGCAGGATGATGGCAGGTCCTTGAGCCCAAGTTGCCTGAAAGAGGAGCCCCAACTGCTGTCACTGCCGTGCTGTCCCTGGCTGGGAGGGGTGGATTTCAGAGTGCCAGGCTTGGCCCATGGAGATCTGTTTACTCTGTGCAGGTTCTGGGAACAGTGCCTCAGTATATCCCATGGCCTCTTCTCCAGAGGGGACACTTAGAGGAGGGAAGCTAGTGGCAGAGGGGCCACAACTCCTATTCATTCTTTCCTTCCTCCACTCTCCATATGATTGCCCCTCATTATTTCTCATCTTGGTACACAGTGGTGGCTTACCTGGTGTAAGACCCAGACCTCACTCCTGGAGGTACCTGATCCTCTTCTCAGTGTGGGGTTGCTAGGAATGTCTATTCACAGTTACTATGAGGGAGAGGGTGCCAAGAGACACCTAAGGGGATTCCACACAAATTTCTCCTGCCCCATTGTGTAAAAAGAGCCCTTCCTCTTCCTGCTGGTCAGGGTCACTAGCTCCTGCCAAGATGGCAGGGCCCTGAAACCTCATAGAGACCTTCTTTACTTCCCATCTTCCCTAGTGCATGTATCTTACCAAGTTCTCCAGTGAAGTGTCCACCTATTATTTCTTCTCTCCAATAACCATGATGTCATTATGTTCTGTAGGATGTTCAGATGGTCCACTTATCTTCAGACAATTTATGACAGAAGGCAGGAAAATTCATATAGCTCTGAGGCAAAGCTCTAATGGAATATTGTTTGCCACCTCACATTAATACAGACTGTTTCTAATCCTCTTTCTTGATTGGAATTGAAAAGAAGTCACCTGCCAAGTCAATGACTGCATGCCATGGACCATGTCCAGCACAGCACCTATGATCAGGGTTACTATTTGTCTAATTTGTTGTAGATTATCTCATTCCCTGAGATCTATTTCATTTATGCAGGGGCCAGACTGAATTAAATGGACATATGGTTCATACCACCACTTTATATACTTAAGGTCTTTAATGGTGATACAAATTTCTACCATATTTTTCAGAATACAATATTGTTTTTGATTTATTACCTTGGCTGATGGAAGTATTTTCAGATGTGGTGTTTTGCATTGTGATAGGTTTTATCCCAAGAGCCAGTTTTGAAGCTAATCCAACTACCAAGCTTTCCAATTACAATTTGCACTTAGGAAACAAGAAAATGACCACAGGCATGTCAGTGGAGCCAGCAGGGCCACTGTGAGCTGGACATTAGCCAGGACTCCACTTACTATTTGACCTTGTAGGTCTCCACTCTAACAGGGGGCCATGATGACACTTTGGGTATCCAAGTGTCACTTGGTCAGACCCCATGTCCAGTAGTCCTTGAACAGTTCATGTCTTCCCTTTTCCCCAGTGATTAGTCACCTAGTACATGACCTTTGGGGGAGGACTGTTGTTATGAATTGAATTGTGTTCCCCAAAAGAAGATATGTTGAAGTCCTATCCCTCATATCTGTGAATGGGAGCTTACTTGGAAATAGGATCTTTGCAGATCTAACCATGTCAGGATGAGTTTAGTTCATTAGGGTGGGCCTTAATCCAACATGACTGAAGTCTTTATAAAAAGGGGAAATTTGAACATAGAGACAGACAGGCACAGAAGAAAGATGATATGAAGACACTGGGAGAAGACAGTCATGTGAAGCCAACATTGGAGTGATGTATCTACAAGCCAAGAAATATCAAAGATGGCAACGACCACCAGACTCTAGGAAGAGGCAAGGGAGGATTACCTTCCAGGTTTTAGAGAGAACATGGCTCTCCCAACACATTGATTTCAGACTTTTGGATTCCAGAACTAAGAGAGATGAAATTTCTGTTGTTGTAAGCCACCTACTTGTTACACTTTGTTACAGCAGCCCCAAGAAGCTAATACAACCATCTTCACAGTACAGCCTGACACGGCATTGCAGGATTCTGCCTCCTTAGTGAATGGATTCAAAATCTGAAAATTGGCTCAGATCTAGAAGCTAAATAAGGGATCAGCCTCCCCCTCTATTCGTGCCTTTGTTGTTGAAGGTATTAAGCAGAGCCCTTTTTAGCTGCCTGTTTATTTTGCCCTTGAGACACCACATTGTGCTAACCACTCCTTGATGGACATGCCTCTTTGGCTGCCTCTCTGACCTTACCAGTCAATAGAGTGGGTTGTGGCCTCATGGCTTCTGGCGGTTAAGCATCGACTCTTGGTTGTTAGTGCTTCTAGATCCTCCCTCATTCTAACCATAGATGTTCAAAAACCCAGTTCTGCACCTACCCCATCAGTGGCCAGCCCTTGCCAGCAGAGCAGAGCCACCATTGAACATCTTGGTGATGCTGGTGCCCCTCACCAGCACATCTCTGATGGCCTTGTGAAAGGTGTGTCATCTGGGCTTTCTGTGGAGCATCATCCTCTGGTGGGTCTTCTGCCTTCACCTAACATACCCTTTCAACATGCCCACTGCTTCTTCATCCCTTCCTTGTTCACCTGTAGGGCAGCTTAGGCATTTCTACTTCACCCAGAATTGCCCGTTAGTTTCTCCAGCAGAAAACTTGTCCATCCTCTGAGGTCCTTGCCAGGATATTAAATCCTGACTCTGGAGAAATAGCCTTTGAAGTCAATGAATGCTGCTTTATCCAGGCTTACACTCTGATCCCTGTGATGGAGGCCCAGGGGTGTGCCCCTAGCTCCTGCCAGTAAATGCAGCTAATTCTTGCAGCAACTTTGGTGTGTAATTTCTTTTTTTCCTTATCAGGCCTAGCAGATCCCCAACCAGGTTATGCTGACTTAACTGTAGTTATCACCTAGGAGGGAAGGGGAGAGGTGGGGAGTTCCTAAAGGGGCACCAGATACCTGCAAGGCAGAGGAGGAGAACCTTTGGATGATATGCAGGTATAACCCCAGTGAAAGGCAGAAGGAAGGAAAGTACTTGTGGTTCAGGTCTAATAAAGTTCCATCTGGGCCAATGTGAAGTCTCAAGGTCAAAGTCATTCATTGGAGATTAGAGGAATCCATGTCTCCCAGAAACAAGGCATCCTCCCCTCTTCTGAGTGTGAGCCACTCAGATGCCTTGTTTATGAAATGACATCGACATTTATGGTACAGGAAGCTGTGAGGGTTGAGTCAAACAATGCCTGACATGATGGTAAATATGTGCCACTCCCCTTTCCACACCCAATGCAGATGTCACAAATTCATGTTAGCACTTTTCCCCAGGGCAGCCTGATTCAGCCCCTGAATCATTCCTAATATGATGTAGCAAGTGGTCTCTGAAATGAAATCTTGTTCCCAAGCTAGATGTAGGCACTGGCCTGATTCTCTGTCCCCAGAGAACTCTTTGTTGGGAGTCCCAAGACTCTTCTAGGGCTTATTAATTGGTAGCTCTGTTTAAAGAGTATACTCTGTAACTTCCAGGTATTCTGTTAGAATACTATTATCCAAACAGTGCATCGCAAAACTCTGGCTCATTGGGAGGACATTCATTTCCTTGAGTTCTTTGCCAATTTTCGATTTAGGGAAGTTGAGGGCGGAGACTCCTGTAACCATGGTGAAGAGAGCAGGGAGGACAGCTGGATGTGTGTGTATGCGGAAATACAGTGGGTGGGGGTTGGGGGCGGGTTGTGAAGGGCCTACTTTTCTATGGGGTGAAGGTGAAGGTGTGTGCTTCTCCGAGAGCCCCCACAGGGTCACAGGTCTGTGTCAACTGAATGGCAGCTAAGAAATATTGCAATTGGTGTTCAACTCCAAAGTTGCCTGTATTCAGGAGCAGAGGGAAGAAAGACAACGGGTCTACTCCTTTCTCTTTCTCTCTCACAACTAATCAGACTTGCCTTGGGCAGCTCTGGGTGGAATGGAAATGGATTCTCCTCAAAGCAGCCTGTGTTGGGTTCTGTGAGCAAAAGCTCACACACACGCACACCACCAATGCTTTCAGTGGTGTGGTGTTCATTCAAGAGGCTACAAGGAGGTGGTACATATTTCCATGGTCAGCAAAGCTCCAGGCCGTGCAGTGTGCTAGTACCTTACCAGCCAACACACATGCGCAACATCGTGTAATGACACCATCTTCTCAGTGTTCTATTCTATTTTTTTATCTTTGACTGAGGCAGGAAATGAGCCAGGTTTTCTTCACTTCTTCCTTTCCTCTAGATTGCTATCTACATGTACATGTTTTCTCTTTAACTCGTTGGTGTCAAGGAAAGAGAATTTTCATGTTTTTAAAGCATATATACTTCTGTCTCTAGGCCTGTTGACCTTGAAAAAGAACCCTACTTGCCTTTGGCTAGCCTCAGGAAAGTCTTTTGCTGGCCCTGATTCATCCTTCTGGGAATAAATTTTTATGGATGTCTCTGTTACTGCAGACTATAAGAGGTCAGGATGGTTACTGGTTAAACTTCGAGATTTCTGTATTTTCCTTGTGCTTCTTTTTTTCCCCCTTGCTCCTTGTACAACATTTGCATTGTCCTTGATTTTTGATGATTATTTCAGTTAAGGGTCCTCTTGTATTTAAAGAGCTAATTCTTTTGCATGTGTGTGTAGTGCATGTGTGCGTATGTGTGTTGGGGAGGGAAAGGAAGGAAGAAGGGAGGAAGAGGAGAGCAAATATAGAGGAAGAAATATGGGACAATCCCTGCTGGGCTGGCAACTTCTGCTACTATTATCAATGAAGAAATCTGGGAACTGCAATAATGCAATGCTTTGTCAGAATAGGTGGGTATGACTGTTTGGCTATGTGAAGACTAGAGTTTTCCAGTCAGTCGACTCCGAATATCCAATAGAGGAGTCTGAATGGCAGGATGAGAGGCCTCCATTTAATGGATAGTGAAGAGCAATGAAAGCTTTGCGTGCCAGAGAGTGTGCCATGTGCAGGCTGGACGAGAGCAGAGGGAGCACGGGAGTGGGAGGTGCATGGGCGGCTGTTGGAATTCCTCACTCAAAGGAAGACAGGCTTGCACTGTGGTGGAGGCAGCAGGAATGCAGCAGAGCAGATAGACAGGAAAGCACAGCCACTGAGTGAATCAGGAGTCAAGGAAGAGGGAAGAGACAGAGATGGTCCCTCTAGAGTCAAGAGGGTGAGCTCTGGAAGGTGGCAGGGCCTTGCGGAAGCAGGAAGGTCATGGGAAGAAGAGATTTTATGCAAATGGGGATGAGTTTTGTTTTGGACATGCACAGCCTGCGGAATGCCTGGGAGGAAATGTCTAGTCTGTCATGGCGAATGTGGGTCAGACCTTCAGCAGGCAGATGTAGATGCACATACATGCATCATCCACTTAGAGGTGAAAACTGCAATTGTAAGAGGAAACAAGACACTTAAGGGATCATGATTAATTACAAAATTTATATGTCTGAAATCCATGTTGACATTTTCATTTTGTGGGACATATGTCTGTATCCCAGGCTATAGATTTCATGTGTAGGATATCTATCATCTATCTATCTATCTATCATCTATCTACCATCTATTGCCTATCTGCATCTGTTATGGGTTGTATTGTGTCCCCCACCAAATTCACATGTTGAACTTCTAACCCCCACCACCTCAGAATGTGACTATATTTAGAGATAGGGTCCTACAGACGTGCTTAAATTAACAGGAAGCTGTTATAATGTCCCTGCTCCCAATCCAGATTACTTATGTCTTTACAAGAAAGGGAACTTTGGATGCACAAACGGACACCAGGGGCATATGTTCACAGAAGGAAGACTGTGTGTGGACACAGGAAGAAGGTGGTATCCATAAGCCAAGGAGAGAGGACTCAGGAGATACCACCCCTAGATCCCCCTAGATACCACCTTGATCTTGGACTCCCAGCCTCCAGCACAGTGAGGAAATAAGTGTCTATTGTTTAGGTCACTCAGTCTTGGTGTTTGTTATGATTACCTGAGAAGATGAATACAATATCTGTATCCATATATATCCATATACAAATGTGTACGTACGTACATAGACAGAAAATCTTTATGCCTATAGCAAAATAAAAACCATCTAGTAGTATAGTTGGGGAGGACACTAAAAAGCACATGCTGAAGGGACAGCCTGGAAGCAAGTGATCTAAAAAGGACACATCATATTAGCACTGATGATTTTCTGAATATGAAGTAAATTTAGATGACTCATTGATAGTTTTCATGCCCAAGGAGTTCCCTAAGGCTCAATGAACAAATTAGAAAGCATAGTAGATCTATCTTCTCCAGCAACAATTCACTCCCTGAATGTGCTCTCATGAAATTAGATAAACAGGGAAGGATACGAATTACACCAACCTAATGTTCACATTAGAAAACCCGGATGCTTGCATCTGATGTGATGATGAAGAAGCAGTGGTTGACCCAAAGATCTGCCATCTTCCCTCCTCATCCTGATGGGGATGGCTGTGTCAAGTGCCCATTTGAACTGCCCCAAGTTGTGTCTCCCATTCCTCATAGGGCTATGCTTTGGGGGCCCGTAAGTGTAGAAAGGAAACACAGGTGCTGTGCTACAGGCCAGGCCTATCTTGACACACGAGCCCATGGCACTGGGCATGTGCAGACACTGATCTCAAAAGGGTGATATCTCCATGGTCCCCAAGGCCTCACTGATCCTCCTTCTCTTCTGAGCCATCATAGCTAATCTCAGTTTCTTGGAAATTTCCACCTGTGCTGAGGTGAGTAGGAGGCACTGTAAGAAAGGGACTGAGCACTGTGCCCAGATACAAAGAGCAGTCAGTCAATGTTAGCATTAACTATTATTGTTAGGTCCTTACCACCACTTCTTACTCAGCCGCAAGTTATGTGTAACCTTGGTATTTGGGTCCCTTACACAACTTTGTCATGGTAGGTTCAGTAACATTTGTCAATTGATGATGAGTAGGACCCATGAATTTTCTTCTTAACATCAGAGCTTTACATGTAGTCTTTGCTTTGCACAGTAGAGTGGGACTGTGGAAATGACCAAGCAAGCTGAAACTGTACTATGCAATCTCAATAATCAATGAGAATAATCCATTAGATTGTTTCACGACCTTCAAAATCTTTGTCAAAACATTAAGGACTTTCTTACTGTTGGTTATAAATGTATAAGAAAAATTTAAGCATGGCAAAACTAATATTTAGCATACTGTAACTTAAAACCTTAGAAATATTGAGATATAATGTTTGATTTCTTTATACATATTTTTTTGAGAGCTTTCAATAGTAAGAAATGGGCCAAGCACCTTTCTAAGCCTCGGTGAATTATTCTCCTTTCTAAATTTGGCTCAGCTTCCAACATTCTGTCTTTTACCTTCAATGTTATGAAATATCCCCAAGAGTTCCCTTAGATGACTTTTTTTTTTTTTGCCAGCATTTTTATCTTTTTTTCTCCCCACAATTGCTTTCCTCATTTATTTCAACACATTTTCTAGGTTCCACTGGCTGAAGATCTAGAAGCTCTTGAACAAGGACCCTTCCATCCTTCCCACCTGACACCCCAAAGGTGTTTCTTCTAGAACTATGCTTATGTCTCATTAAACTTTGACTTCCAGCATCACGACTTTCTGTGTCTTTGTCACACCTTCATCTTTGTTGGCTAATTCTGTCTTAGGAGTCAGTAAAATGTCATGTGGGTTTATCACAGTGAGACCAGGAGACCACACAACTGCAAGTTTTGCTGTCTGTACGTGAACTGATAACAGGTGCACAGTGACCAGTCACTGGCAGGCTCTGAATGGAGTTATGTGGTGGTTGGTCCCCAATCAGGACGCACAACTTACGTTGTGTAACTTAGTGATCTGCAAACTGAAGCACAAGCAGCAGAGATTGTGCCAGACGTAATTACTCACCATTAATATAGTGTGGTGAGTGAAATTGGGACTGTGTTGTTGGGGGGTTTGTATTAGTTAACTTCTGTTGCAATAGGGTAACTGGCAATTGTGCATAAGGGAAATGTGCGAAGGGAGTCTTGCCTGCATAAACCAGAATGTGATGGCTGCCTGAGAATACAATGCATAATTGTCGCTGAGGGTTTTTCATCATTCTTGACCATCAATTTCAAGAAGTCCTTGTTGAAGGTATCAGGTCGCTCATGCGTGAAAGAGCATTCCTCCTCCAAGAAATGGCATTTCTAGTTTTCCTCATTGAATCCATTGCTCCACACGTATTTGGGGGAGTTCGCTTGATGCTTTCTTTAGTGGCTTCCAAGCTGTGGTACTCAGAGTGTACCTGCATGGTGATTAAGCACTGGAAATAAGAGTTAGCTTTAAAGAAGTTGCAGACTTTTTCAGAGCATTTAATATGTTCATGCACATTGTGACTCTCTAGATATATCATGTTTGGATTTGGAGCTGCTGCTATTTAAAAAGTATCATCGGGTTAATAACAGCTTTATAGAAAGTGTCTTGGGGAGCCTGGGTGGCTCAGTTGGTTAAGCGTCTGACTCTTGATTTAGGTTCAGGTCATGATCTCACATTTTGTGAGATTGAGTCCTAAGTTAGGCTCTGCACTGTCAGAGTGGAGCCTACTTGGTATCCTATCTCACTCTCTCTCTCTCAAAATAAATAAATTAAAAAAAAAAAACAAAACAGTGTCTTGGCCTGCCAAGGCTGTCATAGCAAAGTTCCATGGACTGGGCAAGTTAAACAGCAGAAGTTTATTTTTGACCATACTGGAGGCTGAAAGTCCAAGATCTGGGTGTCAATAAGATTGGTTCCTACCAAGGCTTCTGACCTTGGCTTGAAGATGGTGACTTCTTCCTGTGTGCTCTCATGGTCTTCCCTTCATGCAAGCACATCTCTTTGTGTGTTCAAATGTCTTATTCTTCTAAGGACATGAAGCTGATTGTATTAGACCCACACAAACAGACTAATTTTAACTTAATCAGTTCTTTAAAGGTCCCATGTCCAAACTGAGCCACATTCTGATACACTGAGAATTAGGGCTTCAACATATGAATTTCACTGAATGAAACTGAGTGTGAGAATCCAGAAAATGCGGTAGTATACAGTATCTGTCTAGTTTATCTGACACCAGCACACTTCTTTCATACATCATCTCACTGAGGTGGTATTCTACAGATCACACTTAATACAAAATGTTGAAGTTGGCTGGTAAAGAGACAGTAGGAAATAATGCATGGATTTTGTACAATGCAGAGAAATATATCTGCTAAAAGATTTTGTTTGGGATTGTCCTGTCTAAATATATTTATAGAAAATTTACTATAATCATCAGAGATTTAAACTCTCTGCCTCCAAGTACAAGTTTAAGAGATGTTGTCAATTGCAAAATGGTCCTTTCTGATGGGGTGAGCCCTTCCTTTTGTGATGTTCCTTAGTCTGCAGAGCTTCTTGGTGCTAAATCTATACTCCATCAGTCAGGATTCTTCAGTTGCACATGTGCCTCATCTCAACTTTGGATGCTTCTAGCTTCCTGTCACTGTTCTAAACCCTAGTAAGGGACGTCTGTGGGAACTTGCTCAACACTCTCATATGCTCAACCTGGAAAGAGGGGCCAATGGAGCTGGGGGCAGAGGCCAACAGATGAATGCTCTTGTCTCTCATCCCTTAGGCAGAGAATCTTGAGATGTACTATATAGGTTTCTCCAAAAGCCCTAGCAAGATCTTTCTCCAGGCATCCATCTTGGGGGTTAACTTGATAATACATCCTTGCATTGACATTTCCTCTTTCCTTAATTCCTGGTCCCTAGACCTTCTTCCCAAATAAACTATTGCATGTAATGCTCTGCTTTCGGGAAAATCCAAGCTAAGGCAGATGGGGTCATATAATTAGCCAGACCTGAGTCCTGGGTCTTTGCCTGGGGCCCCAAATAGCTGTGGGATGGGCTGGGATGTGGTATTCAGGTGGAGAAAGTGCAGATACTCAATGGAAAGGAGTGTTGTTTCCAGAATCAGGGAGGAAATAAATTGCAAAGACCAAAAACAGGTAAAATAGAGAATGAGAGAGAGGATTATCCACTACCTACACAATAGCCTTGAGTAGTAGTAGAAACTAGACTTTTAGAAGTATGGTTTACTAAATGGTCAGGCTGGAAGTTTACTCACAAGTGTCTCATAGTGGTAGTTAGCATTCCTTCTATGTTTTCCCCATTAGAAGATACGAAACAGCCACGTTTCCCAAATTCTTAGTTATCAGAACATACTTGTAGAGGAGATAAGACTATTATTACACAGATGGGAAACCAAGGCAAAGTGATTAATTATCACCCAAAGCCATAAAAGAAAGTCACTGCTGAGTTTGGGATTATGTTTTGGGTTTCCTGCCCTTTGCAGTTGAGCCCCACCTTTTACTGGAACCAACCCCAGGGAAGAAGGTTTGCCGGGTTTCCTGGAAGGCAGAGGTTTGCAGTTGCATGCCCTGTGCTGAGGCTTTTGACTGGGCACAGCCAGGAGAATGTTGCAGTTGGTGTGCCTAAGGAAAGGGAGTGGAGAAAAAGGATTCTGAGCAAGCCAACCTTGGGATTGGGCTATGTCATCACTAACAATCTGCTCAAGACTGGACTTGCCAGAGCCGGAGAAGAGTCTCTCTGACTCCATCCATGGTCACCAAAGGACAGAACAGAACTCATTTCTCTACAGACTTGACTCATGCCAACAGGTATTCTTTGAAAGATCACCATTTTTAGTTGAATGCAAAAAAAAAAATGCCTCCAATGTTTAGTTATTTTTATGCGCCGGTGAAAATCTGTGATTTTCAGGAGAAGTTCTCTCTACTGTATTTCTCAGTTGAAATACAGACAAAAACATATTTCAACTTCATTTAAAAATTTCTTTAAAAAAAGTTTACTTGTTTATTTTGGGGGTGGGGTGGTGAAAGGCAGAGAGAGAGAGGAAGAGAGAGAATCCCAAGCAGGCTCCAAGCTGTCAGCACAGAGCCCTACTATGGGGCTCTATCTGACAAACCGTGAGATTATGACCTGAGCTGAAATCAAGAGTCAGACGCTTAACCAACTGAGCCACCCAGGTGCCTCTCAACTTTGTTTTTTTAAATGGTGGTTCTGATTTATTTTCAGCTTTTGGGGTGATTCCTGGATCTGTTTATTAGGGAAGGGATACATGAGGGGGAGCAAAACATATTTGGCATTTATTAATGACATTCACTTAAGTTACTCTATTTATTTCTTATGACAGCCCTGCAAGAAATATACTATTATTATCCTTTTTTTTTTACAGATGAGTAACCTGGAACTTAGAGGGGCCCCATGCCATGAGCATCACTGGGCAGGTTTAGTGAGAAAACTGACATCCAAGCCCAGCTGTGCCTGACCCCAAAGCCTGTGCTATGTGTACCTTACACAGCCTAGCTTCCTGCACTGTGGATTCGCACTGTGGATGAGCTGGAGGCATTCTGGGGAGTCCACTGCCATGACCCAAACCATGGGTTTGCCATGTTTTTCTCAACTGTGGTTTTTTTTCTGCTCTTTATTATGGATGTCACATCTTCCTCCTTCCCTAAAAGTTATCTTTACACACACACACACACACACACACACACACCCTGTATCTGGGTGGGGGGGGGGTCGATGGGAGACAGCAAAAGTACACATTAACTTTGAGTGAGTATGTCTTAGTCAGTTAGGGCTTCCACAACAAAGTACCACAAACTGGGTGGCTTATAAACATCAGATATTTCTTTCTCGCAGTTCTGGAAACTGGTCAAGGGATCAAGGCACCAGCAGATTTGGTGTCTGGTGAGAGTCCACTTCCTGACCAGGCTTATCCAGCCATCTTATTGCTGAGTCCTCAGCTAGTGAGAGGGGTGAGGGTACTTTCTGGGGTCCTTATTATAAGGGCACTGATCCGATTCATAGAGCTCTGCCCTCGTAACCTAGTTACCTCCCAAAGGCCCACCTCCTAATACCATCCCCTTGGAGATTAGATTTCACATATGAATTGTGGGGGGAACATAGCCACCCCATTTCATTGATTTTAAGAGGAGCGCCTTCGCCTGCTTCAGCCACTCTGAAAGCTCCGTGCCTAGTAGTCACTGTCGGGGAGGCAGTGTGTGGCATACTTGTCATCACCATCATCTGACCATCAAAGCTCAGACAGCAGGTGTCAGAATCTTGGAGGAAAATCCTGGACAATCATGGGGCACTTTTAGAAGAAATACAGCCTTACCAGACCTCTCCTGAAAGCTCTGGATGGCTCATAAGACAACCATGTATGGGAAAACAGGGATATCAAAGGACCTGCATCAAAACGTGATTCCAAAGAGGTAGATTCTGCTTGTCACAAAGTTTTAGGCATAACTTAACCAGTTTATTGAGCTTATATTTCCCTTTTTGCATTTGCAGGAGAGTGATACATGATTTAAAAAATTCTATGTTCAAAGAGGTCTAAAAACGTTTTTAAAAATTCGTTTGAAATAAAAACTGAGCGCTAAGAAAGCACTGTGACACGTTATAGTTAGATATGAGCATTTCTTCTTTAGTGCTTCATTTAATAAGTGTGTCTTATACCAATGGAGTTTTAGATTCCATATTATACAGTATTTATGTTTTATATTTCAATACTCATCAATCTGTTTCTAATGTATCTGTGGAGAAATATGTGAGCCATATTGCCATTAAACTATTTTCGAAATCTTGTGGAAACCTGCCAATGTTTTTTTAACTTAGCTAAGAAACTCTTTTGCTTTTGGAAGGGAAAGGGCCAATAGTGTAGGGCTATGTTTCTAGGTATATTTTTGGTTAGGTTTTTTGTCAATCCTGGCATTTTTCTTTCTTTTTTAAAAAAATTTTTATTTATTTATTTTGAGAGAGAGAAAGCCCACAAGCAGGAGAGGGGCAGAGAGAGGGGGAGAGAGAATCCAAGCAAGACTCCACACTGTCAATGTAGAGCCTGACATGGGGTTTGATCCCACGAACCATGAGATCATTACCTGAGCCAAAATCAAGAGTCACACATTTAACTGACTGAGCCACCCAGACGCCCCAATCCTGACATTTTTCTAAAGAATAAAAAACAACCCCCCCAAAAAACAACAGTAATAATAAATGAATATGAGCAAAAATAAAAATGCTTTCGTTAGGAAAAATGTGCCATCTGGAGAACACAAAGTCAGTCATGCAAAGTTGCTGCAGATTGTATAAACATTTCAGTCTGAAAGTCTTGCTTATTTGCTCCTGCCTTGGTTCACTATGATTAGGGATATGTGTGTCCTTGAGCTTTCTTGGTTGTGGCCCATGAATTTATTTATTGGTGTATTTAAATAGAAAAAATTCACCTTATCATTGGTGTTGCAGGTGTATTTATTTATATTATCTTGCTTTTAGAAAAACGCTATTATATAGTAAAATATTTTAACCTTAAATTACTTCCCACCTGTCTCAGGTTTCATGCGGTTCCTATCAGGGCATGAAAAGAAATCAATACACTCTGGCTCAAAGGGCAGTGGACTTTGGTACTTGTCACACTTTCAGATAAAAAATGCTTCACGTAAAGTAGGCCCAGTCTTCCCAATTTGTACCATTCTTTCAGTTCTGGTGCTGCCGTGCAGTCATGTCTGGGCTGATAGCAGTTTCCATGCTCGGAGGAAATTGCATTTCCAAGAAAGTAGAACGCAGACATCCTGTGGTTTATGTACATCTGCATTAAACAGAGCCCCCACCTAAAATGAGCCCCCTGGTTTGGGATTTGGTGCCCTGTTGGCCTTTCAAATAAACGGTCCTTCTCCATCTCCCAGTCCCTCAACACTGAAGCCAAGCTCTTCAGTGTCCCCCTGCTTACCCCCTGATGTGAGGGCCCAAGTTGTTCCTTCCACATATGCTCTCCTCCCTGTGGTCCCAGAGCCTCTGCAGCTCCAGCTCTGGGGTCAGAGTTTGCTCCCACGTTCCCAATATCCTGAGGGGGAAATGGGTTTCATCTGTTCTGATCAGGTGGATCCCCACTTAACAACATTTGATGGTGCCCCATTGCCTTCAGGATAAAATCTAAACTCCTAAAGTGGCTTCCCAAATCCTTGATCATCTCCTGGGCTTCAGGGCACCTTTCACTGTGTTGCTTTCCATTCCTGGCCCTCCAACCCAAACTCCCCAGCTTGCCATACTTTTGCTCCCCATACAGTTTTCTCCCCAACTCTGACCTTCGTCTAGCCCCCACCCCCCCAGCTTGCCATACTTTCCCTGGCTCCCTGGTCTCTTCACAAGGCCTACAGTGGGTTTGGCTGGTTTTAGGGAGTCCTGTAAATGCACTGCCATGAACCTCCCTGTTTTAGTGGGAAAACATATTTCAAACCAACTTTCAAACCCAGGGCTGCACAGGTTTTGTTAACCAATCATATTACACTGCAAGAGTGAGGTCTGGGGGCTAACTCCTTCATCCAGTAAGAAGCCCTTTTAGAGCTTTGGAAGCTTCTACTCAGAAGGCTGACCCATTCCATGCCTGCCTTGTGTGGCACGTAAGGGCATTTGGAATACAACTGGCTAGGACAGAATGCTGACCACCAAGGCAGCCCTGGTAAATACTCCAGGTTCTCAGGGGACTGCTGGGCTAGTACATCCAACATCCATTGGCCTCACCACAACGGGAAGTGGCATTCGTAGTGGCAAACATACTTGCAAAAACTACCTACGCTGTTGCAAGCTCATTCTCAGGGGTTAATAGGTGCGAAATCGGTATTTATTGCAGTGGTGTTTTACTGTGTGGCTTCTGTGAGTACTCATCTTCTTTCTAACCTCAGAAGAGATGCTTTTCCTTCCCTATAGTTCAAATATGTGTTAGAGCTTTGTCTTGGTGTCAAGGTTTCTGACGCCACATAAGCAAACATTTCTGTTACTCTTATCAAAATCAGCAGGTGACTTTTCTCTGGAGACATTGGAAACAGAGGGCTGCTCAGGTAAGCCCTGTACAGTGGGCCAGAGCCAGGGCCACTGCAGGGATGCAGAATCTGTGGGGGCTGAGCTGCAGAAAAGACCCTCTGGAAACATTTTCATGCAGCTGGAGGAAGGAAAACCTTCCTTCAAGATGTGGGATCTTGGCTGAAGAAAGCAATGACTCTAAGCAGGCCTGGTGTGTGTGTGCATGTGCGCGTGCATGTGTGCAAGGATCCTAATAGATTGTGGGGTATGGTGAACCTCAGACCTTGCTGGCATCTGCTGGTCAGCAGGCTTGCTCTATTTGATGACCATGCCCCAGGTCAAGTCTGTCCATGACGACTACTGTTTATCGAGAATTTACTACAGCTCAAGCCCTGTCCTAAGGATTTGCATATATGATCTTATTCAATCCTCATAATGATACTGGCAGTATCATTATCCCTATGTAACACATGAGGAAACAAGCTGGAGACCCTACAACCATTCTTCCGAATCCTGAAGCTGGGTCCCTCTGATGCCACGGCTGATGAGATATTCTGCCATCTTTTGTCTCCTTGGGGACTGAATATATGGAAATGGGGACTGCTTGGCCCCCAAGGATGCAGCAGAGATAGGACAGTATGAGCACATTGCCAGACTTTTCCTCAACATTCTTCAAAATATATCATCAGAAATACAATAAAAATGGCTGGATGCTGAGATTCAAGGGCAGAAAACCTCTTTACCTTGAGACCTTCATACTGGCTTCTTTTCATTGCTACTTCTAAATTCAGTTAGCCACCTTACTGCCCTGCTTAAGAACTTTGAAAGGCACCTGGTTTCCCTCGGGGTCAGATCTCAAGCCCTTAAGTGGCTTCCCAAATCCCCTGGAACCCATCATCGTCTGAGCAGGCATACTACGGTCTGTACCTTACAAGGTAGCAATAAGGCCATTTCAATTAAACATCTCTCAGGAAAACTATGAGATCCAGGTTTGCACAAGGAAGACACTTGGATATTGTTGGTGGGAAAACCCTCTGTGTGAGTGACTCAGAACTTGGGAATGGCACTCTTACCTCAACAGAATAGTTATTTAGCTTCTGGTTATTTCCTGCAGAATCTTTCAGCATGCTCAGCCTTCCTGGAGCTGGGATAAGTCTGGCTGCTTGGCTGGGTCCTCCTCTTTATACACCTTCCCACCACCCTGAGGGACCGATCTGGTAAGGGCTGGGGCTTCAGTGCTACCAGCCTCCCATCCTGCTTCCTAAAATGCACAGCTAACTTTTGCTGCTGGGAAAATATTTATTGAGGATCTGGCTGTAGCTGAGAGAGTTTGACAACTTATAAGGCACAAACATTCTTTATCTGCAGGATGAGGTTAGTTTCTTTTGGGCCTGGTGTTTTGTAAGAAGGAAATCGCTTTCAAAAGCATCAGATTAGATCCAGGAAGCATCCACGGGACAATGAAAAGCTGATAGAGGGCCAGCGTCAAGATTTTCTCATTGGCCACTACTGCCACCTTCTGGTTGATCTTGTAAACGACACAGTAGGCTCTTAGGGAAACAGTATTAGGAAAGCTTACTTAACTATCCCCATTTTTATAATCTCTTTGTGGTGCAAAAAGGAAATAGAAGAATTATTCTTTAAATAGAGTATTTATTGGTATATTTCACATTAGCAACAACGCTAAAGCAGAGAGATTAATTATATAAAAATAAAAATATAGTGGACAGTTTGCATTTGAGGCAATAGGGAAAAGATTCCCTAGTGACTCAGCATTCATTAGCTTTGCCCAAAATAGGTGTTTGTTCATTATCTGAGTTTCTAAGACCTCCTTCCCACTCTTTAAAGCTGATTTCTTAGCAAATTTAGGTTAATCTATCAATCATTTTGGAAAATCAGTACAAAATTAGAGACTTAAGTGAAAACTGTTACCTAAAAAAAATTATTGGGTGTAAGACACTTCTTTAAATTATGCAATAACAAACATAAAATTTTTTAAAAATTTATTTTTATTTATTATTTTTTTAATATTTATTTATTTTTTGAGAAAGAGACAGAGACAGAGACAGAGAGCAGAGGAGGTGCAGAGAGAGAGGGAGACACAGAATCCGAAGCAGGCTCCAGGCTCTGAGCTGTCAGCACAGAGCCCAACGCGGGGCTTGAACTCACCGACCACGAGATCATGATCTGAGCCAAAGTCAGATGCTTAACTGACTGAGCCACCCCTAAAAATTTTTTATTTTAATTACCCAGTGCTCATCATGACAAGTGTACTCCTTAATCCCCATCACCTATTTAACCTATCCCCTACCCACCTTCTTTCTGTTAACTATCAGTTTGTTCTCTCTAGTTAAGAATCTGTTTCTTGGTTTGTCTCTCCGTGCACCTCCCTCCACCCCCCCCCCCCACCCCCCCGCCGCCTTGGTTATTTGTTTTGTTTCTTGAATCCACATCTGAGTGAAATCATATGGCATTTGTCTTTCTCTGACTTACTTCATTTAGCGTTTACTCTCTAGCTCCATCCATGTTATTGCAAATGTCAAGATTTCATTCTTTTTTGTGGCTGAGTAATATTTTATTGAATATATATACCACCTCTTCTCTCTCCATTCATCAGGCGATGGGCACTTGGACTGCTTCCACAATTTGGCTATTGTAAATAAAGCTGCTATAAACATAGCAGTGCATGTATCCCTTTGAATTAGTGTTTATGTATTCTTTGGGTAAATACTCAGCAATGCAATTGCTGGTTCACAGGGAGGCTCTATTTTTAGCTTTTTGAAGCACCTCTGTACTGTTTTCCAGAGTGGCTGCATCAGTTTTCATTCCCACCAACAGTGCAAGAGGGCTCATTTTACTCCACATCCTCTCCAGCACCTGTTGTTTCTTGTGTTTTTGATCTTAGCTATCTTGACAGGTGTGAGATAATATCTTATTGTAGTTTTGATTTGCATTTCCCTGATGATCAGTGATGTTGAACATCTTTTGCATGTGTCTGTTAGCCATTTGTATGTCTTTAGAGAAATGTTTGTTCATTTCTTCCACCCATTTTAAAATTGGATTATTTGTTTTATGGGTGTTGATTTGTATAGGTTCTTTATCTATTTTGGATACTAACCCTTTAACAGATGTATTATTTGCAAATACCTTTTCCCATTCAGTTGTTGTCTTTTAGTTTTGTTGATTGTTTCCTTCATGGTGAAGAAGCTTTTGATGTAGTCCCAATAGTTTATTTTTGCTTTTGTTTCACTTGCCTCAGGGGACCTATCTAGAAAGTTGCTATGGCCCATGTCAGAGAAATTACTGCCTGTGCTCTTTTTAAAAATTTTTCTGGATTCAGGTCTCGTATTTAGGTCTTTAACCCATTTTGAATTTATTTTTGTGTATGGCATTAAAAAGTGATTCAGTTTCATTATTTTGCATGTTCCTGTCCAGTTTTCCCAACACTGTTTGTTGAAGAGACTGCCTTTTTTCCCATTGGATATTCTTTCCTACCTTGTAAAAGATTAATTTACCATATAATTATGAGTGTATTTCTGGGTTTTCCATTCTGTTATATTGATATATGTGTCTTTTTTTTTTTTTTTTTTTTGGTGCCAGTTCCATACTGTTTTGATTACTACAGCTTTGTAATATAACTTGAAGTCTGGAATTGTGATACCTTCAGCTTTACTTATCTTTTTCAGGATTTCTTTGGCTATTCAGGGTCTTTTTGGTTCCATACAAATTTTAGGATTGTTTGTTCTAGTTCTGTGAGAAGTGCTGTTGCTATTTTGATAGTAATTGCATTAAATGTGTAGATTGCTTTGGGTAGTATAGATATTTTAACAGTATTTGTTCTTCCAATCCATGAGCATGGAACATCTTTCCACTTCTTTGTGTCATCTTCAATATCTTTCATCTGTGTTTTATAGTTTTGAGAACAGAGGTCTTTCACCTCTTCGAGTTCATTCCAAGGTATATTATTATTATTATTATTATTATTATTATTATTTAGTGCAATTGTAAATGAGATTGTTTTCTTAATTTCTCTTTCTACTGCTTCATTATTGGCATATAGAAATGCAACATATTTCTGTACATTGATTTTATATCCTGTGACTTCACTGATTTGTTTATCAGTTCTAGCAGTTTTTGGTGGAGTCTTTTGGGTTCTCCCTATATAAAATCATGTCATCTTCAAATAATGAAAGTTTTACTTCTTTACCAGTTTGGATGCCTTTTATTTCTTTCTGTTGCCTGATTGCTGTGGCTAGGACTTCCAGTACTATGTTGAATAAAAGTGGTGAGAGTGGACATCCTTGTCTTGTTCTTGACATTGGGGGAAAGACTTTCAGGTTTTTTTTCCAATTGAAGATGATATTAGATATGAGTTTTTCATATATGGGCTTTATTATGTTGAAGTATGTTCCCTCTTAACCTACTTTGTTAAGGTGTTTTTTTTTAAAATCATGAATAGATGTTGTACTTTGTGAAATGCTTTTTTTGTGTCTATTGAAATGATCATATGGTTCTTATCCTATTTTTATTGATGTGATATATCACATTGATTGATTTATAAATATTGAACTACCTTTGAAACCCAGGAATAATTCCCACTTGAGTGTGGTGAATGATTTTTAAAAAATGTATTGTTGTGGTTTTGATATCAGGATAATGCTGGCTTCATTGAATGAATCTGGAAGTTTTCCTTCCTCTTCTATTTTTTTGGAATAGTTTGAGAAGAATAGATATTAACTCTTCTTCAAATGTTTGGTAGAATTTGCCTATGAAACCATCTTGTCCTGGACTTTTGTTTCTTGGGAGTTTTTTGATTGCTGATTCAATTTCTTTGCTGGTAATCAGCTGCCCAAATTTCATATTTCTTTCTATTTTACTTTTGTAGTTTAAATGTTTCTGGGGATTTATCCACTTCTTTCAGGTTGTCCAATTTGTTGTCATATAGTTTTCGTAATATTCTCTTACAATTGTTTGTATTTCTGTGGTGTTGGTTGTTAGTTTTACTCTCTAATTTTTTATTTTATTTATTTGGGTCCTTTCTCTTTTCGTTTTGATAAATCTGGTTAGGAGTTTATCAATTTTGTTAATTTTTTCAAATACCTAGCTTCTGGTTTCATTGATATGTTCTTTTTGTTGTTGTTGTTGTTTGTTTCTATATCATTTATTTCTGCTCTAATCTTTATTATTCCTTCCTTCTTCTGGTTTTAGGATTTGTTTGTTTTCTTTTTCTAGTGTAAAGTTAAGTTGTTTATTTGAGATTTTTCTTGCTTCTTGAGGCAGAACTGTATTGCTATAAACTTCCCTGTTAGAACTGCTTTTGCTGCATCCCAAAGGTTTTGAATCATTGTGTTTTAATTTGCATTTGTTTCCATGTACTTTTTAATTTCTTCTTTTATTTCTTGGTTGACCCATTTATTGTTTAGTAGCATGTTTTTAAACCTCCATTTATTTGTGGTCTTTCCATATTTTGTTCTTGTAGCTGATTTCTAGTTTCACAGCATTGTGATAAAAAAAGAAGCATGGTATGATTTTGATCTTTTTTTTTATTTTCTGAGGCTTGTTTTGTGGCCTAAAATGTGATCTATTCTGGAGAATGTTCCATGTGCACTTGAAAAGAATGTGCATTCTGCTGTTTTAGGGTAGAATGTTCTTAATATATCTGTTCAGTCCATCTGGTCCAGTGTGTCATTCACAGCCTTTGTTTCCTTGTTGATTTTATGTTTAGAAGATCTGTCCATTGCTATAAGTGGGATGTTAAAGTCCCCTACTATTATTGTATTATTATCAATTTGTTCCTTTATGTTTGTTATTAACTGTTTTATGTATTTGGGTGCTTCATGTTGGATAAATAAATATTTACAACTGTTATATCTTCTTGTTGGATTGATGTCTTTACTATTATATTGTGTCTTTATTTGTCTTTTGTTATAGTCTTTGTTTTAAAATGTATTCTGTCCAATATAAGTATTGCTACTCCAGCTTTCTTTTGACATTGATTTGTATGATACTTGTTTCTCCATGCCCTCATTTTCAATCTGCAGGTGATTTTAGGTCTAAAATGAATCTCTTGTAGGCAGCATCTAGATGGGTCTTGTTTTTTTATCCAGCCTGTCACCCTATGTCTTTTGAAAGGAGTATTTAGTCCATTTACATTCAAAGTAATTATCAATAGATATGTATTTACTGCCATTTCATGACCTGTTTTGTGGATGTCTCTGAGCTTTTCTTGTCATCCTCTCTTTCATGGTTTGCTGTTTTTTTAGTGATCTATTTGGAATTATTTCTCTTTTTTCTTTGCATATTTATTAGTGGTTTTTTGATTTGTGGTTATCATTAGGTTTGTATATAACCTCTTGTGCATATAACAGCTATATTAAGTTGATGGTCATTTAAGTTTGAACCCATTCTTAACTCCTCTCCTCTCCACATTTATGTATATGGTGTCATATTTTATTTACATCCCTTTTTGTGTGTGTGAGTTTCTTGACTGTTTTTTTTTACAGAAATATTCATTTTTCCTGATTTTGTGTTTCCTACTTCATACTGTCATTTTTAGTCTTCTGTTCCACTTAAAGAGTCCCCTTTAATATTTCTTGTAGGGCTGATGAATGGTCATGAAGTCGTTTAGTTTTTGTTTGTCTGGGAAACTCTTTATCTCTTCTTCTATTCTGAATGATAGCCTTGCTGTGTACAGTATTCTTGGCTACAGATATTTCCCATTTAGCACTTTGAATATAACATGCCCCTCTTTTCTGGAATGGAAAGTTTCTGCTGAAAAATTCCCTGATAGCCTTATGGTTTTTCCTTTGTATGTTACTGTCTTCTTTTATTGCTTTTAATATTTTTCTTTATTACTATATTTTGCCATTTTAATTACAGTATACCTTGGTGTTGATCTCCTTTTGTTGATTTTATTGGGGGTTCTCTGTGCCTCCTGGATCTGGGTATCTGTTTCCTTCCCCTGATTAGGGAAATTTTCAGCTATTATTTCCTCAAAAAATTCTCTGCCCTTGTTTCTCTCTCTTCTCTTCTCTTCTCTTCTGGGCTCCTATGATCTAAATATTATTACATTTGATGGAGTCACTGAGTTCCTTAAATCTATTCTTATTTTACATAGTTCTTTTTTCTCTCTTTTGTTAGTTTGATTACTTTCCATTACTCTGTTTTCTAGGTCATTCATTTGTTCCTCTGCTTCTTCCAGTCTGCTGTTCATTACATCAAGTGTCTTTCTCATTTTGTTTACTGAGTATTTTATCTCTGCTATGTTATTCCTAATCTCTGTGTTAATGGTCTCATTGACATCTTCCACTCTTTTTTCAAATCCAGTGAGTATCCTTATGATCATTGCTTTAAATTCTTCATCAGACATGTTACTTAGATCTTTTTTGCTTAGGTTTCTGGCCATGGTCTTGCCCTGTTCGTCCTTTTGGGACAAATCCTCTGTCTTCTTATTTTGTCTAATTATCTGTGCCTGTTTCTCTGTGTTAGAAAAGTCAGCTACATCTCCTGTTCTCAAGGGTAACGGCTTTATGAAGAAGAGGTCCTGTAGTATCTTACTGTGTAGTGTCCCCTGTTCCCCAGGGACTGGTGACTCTGGGAGTGTATCCAATATCTGCTGTTGTGTACTGGATACTTTGTCCTTTAGGCCAGTCTTCTGTAGAGGCTCTCTTTGCCTGTTGTGGGTAGTATTTGGTCTCTGGCCCGAATGTGGCATGTTTTAACTAGATATGGTCTGATCTGCTTGTGAAATGAGATCTTGTGTCTGATTTGCTTGTGAAATGCTGCACACTGAAACTGAGGCTGGTTTGGGAGACACAGTGTTGGCAGGGGTTTGGGCAGGTCCTCTGGAGGAAGGGGCCCACCACAATGGGACTGAGGCAAACATGACTGAGAAGAGTGGTTCCACTGGAGTGTGGGAGTGCAAGGCTTCATGTTGTCAAGTTAGGTAGTGAGTGTTGGTGTTGTGCTGGTTCCCACAGGTGGCCCAGTACTTATACTGAAGGCTGGGGGAGGGAAATGGCACCTCCCACTTCTTTTTTTGCCAGAGGGGTCTCTCTGTGAATGCTGCCTCTTTGAGCCATGCTCTGAGATGAACAACTATCTTCTCCACTGTGTGCCCCACATGCTCTTCACGTTGCTGTTTCCACATTTTATGTCTCAGGGGTGTCTCCCTGCTTTTTCTCCAAGAGCAGCCCCAATGTCCTCCAAGTTCTCCCAGAGCCAAGCATGCTGACCTTTTAAACTCTAGGCTTAAACTCTGCTAGTTGCAAGAACTCATGAAATTTAGGCATTCTCTTTTTCCAAGCCAATTGCCATGGAGATTCATTTTCTCTGTGTGCTCCCAGGTGTTAGTCTGTCTCTGACCCTTCTACACAACTGCAGCTCCCTCACTGCTACAGCAGCCATCATCCATTTCTCTCCAAGCCCTCTCTCTGCACTTCCTACCTTCTTCAGTGTGTCCTCTTCTCTACCTTTAGTTGTGGAGTTTGTTCTGCCAGTCTTCAGATTGATTTCTGGGGTCTTTAGGATAATTTGATAGTTATCTACTTATGTTCATGGGAAAGGCAAGCCTAGGGTTCTCCTACTCTGCTACCATCTTCCCCTCTCGCTATGCAATAACAAATACCAAATCTGATATCAGTCTTTATCATTATTTCATAGTGGTTTTATTATTAGGATCTTACTCTTTAGAAATTTAAGTTCTGTGTTAGGTAAAGGCTTATCATAGCACACACAATACATATATATTGTCAAAGGTAGAAATAAATTTTTCCGGTTATTTAAATTTTATTTCGGGGAGGGGGGAGGTTGTATTTTACCTTTAACATAGTATGTGCTGAGGTCCACAGGTCCATAAATACATTAAGTATGCTGGAAAAGACTTCTCATAATCTTTTCTCCCCTTCTTCCTCAACAACAGGAACAGCAGAATCCTATCTGGCTCATGGCCACTTTGTTATTCTGGGTGTTTTGAGAAGCAGATGCCAAGAGGGGATTTATTAAGGGGAATATCTGTTAAAGAAGATGGGAAGGGAGCTAGAGGAAGTCTGGAAGGACCACCGGACTGCAATGCAGGTCTGACCCGAAGTGCAGGAGAGATGGAAAGGAGGAAGGGGAAGGAAGGAAGCAGGCTGGATGGAAGCATATTAGACTACAGCGCAATTCTAAGGAAAGTTAGGCAAAGCTGTAGGGGATCCTTGTGATAGGCAGATTCCAGAAATGATTCCAGAACCCCAATGACCTCTGTCTCCTGGTACATATGCCCTTGTGAAATCCTTTCCCTTTGAGGGTGGACTGGACCTAGTGACTAGTTTCTAATGAAGAAAATATGGCAAAGTGATGGGATGTCACTTCCATGATGCTGTTACAAAAGACTTTGATTTCCATCCTACTGGACTCTCTTGCTGATTTTGATGAAGCAAACTGCCATGTTGGAAAGTCCCATGTAACAAGTAACAGCTAGGAAAGAGCTGAGGCCCTCAGTCCAACAACCGATGAGATGCTGAATTCTGACCACAACTGCTAAGTGAGTTTGGGAGCAGATCTTCTTCAGCCAGGCCTCAGATGAGACCACAGCCCTGGCTGACACTTGGACTTCATTCTTGTGAGACTTCTTGAAGCAGAGTGTCTAGCTGAACTACATTTGAATTCCTGGCTCACAGAAGCTGTGAGATAAATATGTGTTGTTTGGATCCACTATGTTTTGGAGTAATTTGTTATCCAGCAACAGATAATCAATACAGTTCTCAAGCCACTGTTGCCAATAGAGAATCTTAACGACTCCTACACATAAGCCTGCCTTGGTATCTCTGATGCACTCAGTCATTGGCTTGGAGCAACCTGTGGGAAGCACGGCCTCACTGCAAATGTGGTGATGGATTTCAGAGCACAGGAGCTGGGGCCCTCAGAAAATTATGCTTCCTGCCATTACAGATCCAAGAGGCACATTCTCATTGCTGCTGCGGACACCCAGAGCAAAGATTACACTTCTTGTCCTCTCTTGAAATTTGGATGGTCTTGTGTTGAATTCTGGTTCATATGGTATATGTATAAGATGCATAAACAACTTTCAGAAATGGCTCTTAAATGAAGGGGACTGTGCACTCTTTCTCTGCCCTTTCTCCTCTCTTGCTGGCTGGATTATGATGAGATGACTGGTCCTAAACAGCCATTTTGGACCATGAGTCAGAAGCCCTTTGTGGAGGATATGAAGCCACACAATAAAACAAACCCAAGCACCACTGATTTTAGACAGCCTAGGTTCATGGGAGAGAAAAATAAACTTCCAACTTGTGTAACTCACTGCTTGATTTTCTGTTCTTCAAAACAGAACTTAATCCTGATTGAAAAAGATATACATTTTGTATATAAATCCTGAAGGTTAAAGAAGTAAATAATTCCCATGTAATGAATGATGGCAAAAAGAAAAGCTTAATCACCCAGGACAATTACTGGGAGATGATATTTATTCCATAGGCTGAGAGTACTAGTAGATCTCACATTCCTGTTTCTAGGACAGCGTCCCTCTTAGTTAGCAAGGGCAAGAGAAGGAAACCACTGATGTTCATCATGGAGAGGTCTTTGAAAACAGCATGTGAGAAAGCAGCTTAAACCACCCCACTGTGTACCAGGCTAAAAACATTGGCCCCAGAGGCTAACAGTTTGTTGCATGAGGGGACCAAGAAGAAAACCAGCTTGATTTTAATTGTCTGTCAAATCTGTTGAAAATTAACTTTTTCTAAACTAATTCCTTTTGAAGCTTTCAAAGCTTTAGAACATAATAAACACTACCTTTCACTGGACTTGTCATTGATTCAACTATTCTTTGACCAGGCACATGAGCTATTTTCTAGAAGTATATGACTGTTGTCTCTGATGACTTTCAAAACATGAATTTACCCATCTAAACTTTCTGGCTATGCTATCCATAGAATTTTTAACCCTTATGTGTATTTTCAATGAATGGCATCTGAGGGTTAGCAAATTCCATGTTTATTAAGTGCCCCACAGGTTAGAAGGCAGTAGAAGAGGAGTAAGTACATGAGCCTGGAGATACTCCAGTCTGGTTCTAGCTTTGGCTCTGTCACTGAACCACTTGTGTCAAGAGCTTAATTTCTGAGATCGTTCCTCATTTGTGACAGTCCCTAGCTTGTGGGATTGCTGTGGGAATTAAATTTGATAATGCATAAAAAAAGTCTTAGAGGCTCAGTATGGAGTGCTGGTCATGTTGTAAGTACACATTCTTGTGGGTAAGTAACATTAGCTATTGCTAACAATTTAATACCCAGTCTCCAGTCACAGGTTGTTCAATATAGCATCCATTGGTCACATGTAGCCTTTGAACACTTGAAATGAGGCTAGCCCAAATTGAGAAGTGTGTGAATATAAAATACAAACCGGATTTTGAAGTCTTGGTATGAACACAGGAATGTCAAATATTTCTTGGATAATTTTTAAAATATTATTTTGTTGAAATGATACATTTTGGATGTATTGTGTTAAATAAAATATATCATTAAAGGTAATTTCACCTGTTTCTTTTTCTTGCTTTAAAAATGTGACTACTAGAAAATTTTAAATTATACCTATGGCTTGCACATCGGATTTCTTTTGTACTCTGCAGGTCTAGGCAGGCAGATGGGGTGGGATGGTAAAGTGAACCCCCAAATCATATTCCATGTGATTACTATCTGGTGGTTACCAGGGGCTTGGACAAAGGTCTGGGGGAGGAAATCTTCTTCCTAGGGCATGGTGAATACTTACTTATATTATTCAATTCTACAGATAGTGACTGAGGTCAAGGGGTGGACATCTGAGGGAGCAGCACTCAGTCACCTGAGTCTAAAGATGGGACCAAAAATCTGGGGGTTCTGACAATGGAAGTTTGGAGAGGTGCAGACCAGGATCTGGGGTGGAGTCTAAGATCCAGGGTAGGGCATATTGTTGACATAGAACCAAATGGCAAGGGAGGCAGCAGCTCAAGGGTGGAAAATCAATTTCTCGGGGGCACTGTTGATATGGATACAATTCAATTCCACAGGTATTGATTAGAACATACTATTCTCCAGATCCTTTATTAGAAACTCATGAAAGCACTGTGCCTGCCTTCAAGGTGCTCACACTCTAGCACAGAGTGATGAAGTGCTATGATAAACTACAATGGGAGCTCATTATAGGGAAAACTAATCCATTTTGTAGGTAAGGAACATTTTTCTAGAGAAAACAATTCTCAACTAAGATCTCTGAGGAAGTAGCCAAGAAAGAAAGGGTAAGCACATTCTAGGTAAGGGAGCAGCATGGGCAAAAGCTTAGGTGGTCAGGAGAGTACTGTGTACTCCAGGAGCTTCAAGTGCTCAGTGTTGCTTCAGTGTAGATTGAAAGGTGGGAGTCGCTGGAAGCTGGAGAGAGGAGGAAAACCCAGATTATAGAGTGGATGGTACCACAGATGGAGGGCTTTGAGGGAACTTTACAGAACATTCAGCACAGGAGTGACCTGGGCATATTTGTGCTTTAGAAAGATTTCTCTGACTACATTGTGATGGTTCCAGTTCTAGATAAGATGAATTAAACATAGCTCATCCAGTTTCTCCCCTTAAATCAGTATAAAACTTGGACAGCTATTTAAGGACTCTGGAGGTAAATAGTAGCAAGTGAATCAGGGAAGAAGACTAGCATTTGAATTGCCACTAAGCCAGTTGTGAGTTTTTTTCCCTTCCAATGTTTCCTGGACTCAGCACAACCTGCAACCTGGAAAGTGGCACCAGCAGAGAAAGATCTAGGAGAAGCTTTCTGGGTCTGACTTGAGGAGTGGATAAGGGATCTCCTAATGCTAATAGAAAGTGGGAAATTCCCCATATTTTCCCCCATTTCTCCATTCTCTTGCATCTCAGCCCCTAAGCAATTCTTTGGTGGCAGCAGGAATAGTGGCAGCAATGGGGGCCCCAAAACTCTGAGGGAGGAAGAACCCCAGTCAGAAGAGCTGTGGTCCAAGAAGGTGCACTGAACACTTGTTAATGTTTTTTAAACTTTTTTTCATTGCTTGGTCCCAAGCATGGACTCAGTTGCACCAAGTGTGTGTCATAGTGAGTAAATAAGCTCCAACATTCTGGCTGGAGACTGAAAAGACCAGAAAGTATTGGGGAGATCACAGAGAAAAAGGAACTCAGAAAAGCAATCTTGTAAAATTGTTTATGAATTGTTGGTCTCACCACTGGGCTGCAAATGCATGGATCTGACCCTAAACAGAACGGACTTTGAGACTTTGAGACACAGACTTTGAGCACTGACCCATTAGATAGACCACAGCCCAGCACCCAGACTGCCCACTGGGTGACACACATGGGAGACACATCTGAATAACTCTGCAAAAGCTTTGAAAATGGTATTGATATTTAAACCACACGGACAGAAGGCTGTTCACAACTTGCAGCTGAACCCAACAGAGTCTGTTAAACAAAGCAGTTTCCTTGCCTAAACAAAACCATCAGCATTCCCCATAGGTTTGAAATAAGACCTGGAGTATTATAGCATAATATCCAAAATATCCTGGAAATAATCCAAAATTACTTAGCATTCTAAGAACCAGGAAAATTTTAATTTGCATGGAAGAATAACCAACAGATGCCAAAGTCATGATGTCACAGATGTTGGAATTATCTGGCAGACTTTAAAGCAGTAATATAACAATGCTTCAAGAAGTAATGGCAAACCCTCTTGAAAACAGTGGGAGGATAGAAAGTCTCAGTGAACAAACAAAAGATACTAAATGGTGAAAAGGTGAGATGATGAGAGAAAAAAATAGTGAAAAAGAGGTAGGAGAGGTTGGTTGAAAGTGTTTTGCAATTTTCTGTTTTTATGCTGAGGAAGATTGAGAGTGTCTGAATATCAGAAGTGTGTTGGAGCTGGCTTGTACAAACTCTTAAAATTTGACATGGTGGGGATATTTGCACCATGATAATTGCAAACATTTCAAACTCTTGGAGAGTCTATTGCTAAATTATCAGCACAGTACTGGTGACAGATGGATCAAAGGGAACATGGGGAACAGAGGGTGGGATATGCTTCCCCTCTTTACCATTCGGCACCCTGAAGGACAATGCTATGCAGGGACCACACTAGCATGGTGTGATCCAGCATGGTGGTATGACATAGTTGGACAGAGAGCAAATTTGGTTAACATTCTCAACCTTACCTAGTTTCTCACATAGTGTAAATGTTGGGCTGAAAGCTATGGTCTGCTGTGGTAAGGTGGGGAACCCCATGACAGAGCCTGGTCAGGGAACTCAGACTCAGCTGTCAACCAGTAAGAGTTGAAAGAAGGCTAAGTCAGTGGGAGGATCCACCGGAAAGGAACAGGCCTCAGGGTCATGAGGCACAAATGTCATCAGCAGACTGGCAGATCCAACAGACAAAATCAGGCCATCTTAGTGCCAGATTGACCAGGACAAAATGGGGCTGAGGATAGTTCCTGGATCCCCAGACCCCTTTATTCCACCACCATGAGGTCATAGGAAGCCTCTACCCCCATATACCCAGTACATCTTGGAAGGGATGGACATGGAAGTGAGGGCACTGAGATATAATTTTTCCAAGAATGAGTATCAAAGGGATTGTTTAAGTTACTGCATCTAACTAAGGTCAGAAATCAGTCTATAATTAATTATCTTTCCTCTGCTACCTGATAGGTGGGAGATCAAGAGGAAAACAGAATCAGGTACAGGTCCAAACAAAACAGACCACATTCTTTCTTCCTATCTGGCTGGTAGTGTAAATTTGTCACCCAGCAACACTTGTAAAGTAAATGAAGAGCATAACTTGTGTTTATTTAAATGTACAATTCATAATTCATGAGTTTTTAATTTTTTTATTTTTATTTTTAAATATAGGTTATTTTATTTTATTTTATTATTTATTTATTATTATTATATTTTAATATATTGAGACTTTATTTCAGAATACACTGTATTTCCAAAGTAATTTTCTAGGTAGTCTTTTCTTTGGTTACATTTTATTTATTTATTTATTTATTTATTTATTTATTTATTTATTTATTTTACATCCAAATTAGTTAGCATATAGTGCAACAATGATTTCAGGAGTAGATTCCTTAATGCCCCTTACACATTTAGCCCATCCCCCCTCCCACGAATCCTCCAGTAACCCTCAGTTCGTTCTCCATATTTAAGAGTCTCTTATGTTTTGTCCCCCACCCTGTTTTTATATTATTTTTGTTTCCCTTCCCTTATGTTCATCTGTTTTGTCTCCCAAAGTCCTCATATGAGTGAAGTCACGTGATATTTGTCTTTCTCTGACTGACTAATTTTACTTAGCATAATACCCTCCAGTTCCAGCCATGTAGTTGCAAATGGCAAGATTTCATTCTTTTTGATTGCTGAGTAATACTCCTTTGAATATATATACCACATCTTCTTTATCCATTCATCCATCGATGGACATTTGGGCTCTTTCCATACTTTGGCTATTGTTGATAGTGCTGCTATAAAAATTGGGGTGAATGTGCCCCTTTGAAACAGCACACTTGTATCCCTTGGATAAATACCTAGTAGTGCAATTGCTAGTACAATTCCTAACTAATCGTAGGGTAGTTCTATTTTTAATTTTTTGAGGAACCTCCATACTGTTTTCCAGAGTGGCTGCACCAGCTTGCATTCCTTAGAGTTTTTTTTTTTTTTTAAAGCTCAATCATACTTTGCAAATCAAGGTTTGACCTCACCTTTATTTTGCAGATGGAAAAGAAGCTGGGGCTATTGCAGTGGAAGACAGAAAGACTACATCTTGGGTGCCTCTCCATGATTAAGGCTTTGCTGTCAGACTGGTAATTCCAGAAACTAAATTTTTATCATTTATCCCTGGAATAACCAGGATCAGAGGAAGTGGTTCATTTTGAACTCAGAAGAGGTGACTTGATAAAGAATACTGAGTTTATTTAGTTGCTATGACAAATATAATTGCCAGTGGACTAGAATGCTCAAAGATGTAGGATGTTAGGGCCAAAAAGATAGCTGAGATAATTTAGCCCATTGACTGAGACCTGAGGAGGCAAAAACACATACTCAAATTTAGGCAACTCATTGTACATGGCAGGATTGGAACTCAAACTCTGGCTCCACTCCCATTTTAGTGAGAACTCTAGGATTCTACCCCACTGCTACATTTGCAGAAGAGTCTATGTGAGGAACCATGTCACAGTTGGAAGGCAGCTTAACAATCATGCAGTTAGAATAAGAACTTCATTCCACTTGCCAAACACATGGGAATCTCCCATGGGCCCATTTTTCAGATACACAGTTGCTGATTCTCTGCTTCTTTTTTCTTTTTTTTCTAAATTCCATGAAGAAAGACCACTGGGTCTCTCCTGAGGCCATAAATGCTTAGGGCATATTATCTCTGAGTGACATGATAAGCCCAACACAGTTTTGATTGGATCAAAATGTGTCCCAAGTCGTGTAGTAATAGCTAGTAGTGATAGGTCCCCATATTGGGCATTTGCTGTATATATGTCAGGTATTAGTGTTGAGCATTTTACATGTATTACTTTTTTATTGACAGACTTACAAAATATCCCTAAGGGTCTACTAGTTTCTACCTCAGAATGTGTTTTTTTTCTCCACACCTGTGGGCCTCCATGGCCTATGTGGAATAGCATGGCTTATGGGTCACATCAGCAGCCATGTTTCGTGTAGCTTTCTCAATATGCCAACTCTTCTCTCTCACCCCACAGGGATCCCACATGCCTGTGTCTTGGAGGGCTCTGAGAGCCCTGGGAATTCTTGGGGACAACCCAGGCTCTGTCAGGCACACACTTTCTTACATGGGTTCAAAACTCCGTGTTGGCTTATGTGCAAGGCTGGTGAGCTTCTTGAGACAGACTTGTGTTATGTTTTCAACAAGAAAGGAAGAATAAAGGTACTGAATGAAAATTGGAAACATTTAAGAGAAACGTAATCTCCCAGAGAAACAAACATAATACAGAGAAGTGCACATAAATAGTTGAGATTTATGGTCTACACCTCAAGATTTGGAGCTCTGTGGGTCCCTTTGCAAGGACAAATGGTAGGCAAATCCCCTCGTGTTCCCCTGGACTCTGAGGCAGGCAGGTGGGTGGTGTGGAAAAGCTATTACTTCTCAGGTACTTGTGGAATAGCTGGCTGTCAAAGAGTTCCTGAAAAAACGGACTGAAATGGGGGATGTGGGGTGGGGGTGTGGCAAAATAAAAAAGAAGGACATCTTAGGTTGGACTCCAAGGCAGAGAACAGCATTCTGGGGACAGCCTGGCCCCTTTGCCGTCTCTACCTGGTCTGACCCTTTAGATCAATGTAAACTTTGGGAGTAGAAGGTCTGAAAAATACAAAGAATTGAGCAAAGGGCTGTATGTACACTTCATCAAAGCTCCTCTGCCTCATATTTCTTTCTTTCTCTCTCTCTTTTCTTAAGTAGGCTTCACACCCAGTGTGGAGTTGAATGCAGGGCTTGAACTCACCACCCTGAGATCAAGACCTGGCTGAGATAAAAAGTTGGATGCTTAACTGACTGAGCCACCCAGGTTCCCCTCTGTTTGGTATTTCTATTTCATTTTTTAATGATCAAAACTCTATTAAAAATCCACAAAGACCTTTGTTTTATATTGTGGTAAAATATACATAACATAAAATTTATCATCTTAACCACTTGTTCAATGGCCTTAAGTACCTTTATACTGTTGTGCAACCATCACCACAATCTGTCCCCAAAACTTTTTCATCTTCCCAAACTGAAACTGTCCCCATTAGACACTAACTCCCCATTTCACCCACTACCAGCCCATGGCAACCCCCACTCCACTTTCTTTCTCTATGAATTTGATGACTCTAAGTACTGGATAGAAGTGGAATCATACAGTATTCATCCCTTTTATGACTGGCTTATTTCAATTAGCACACCTTCAAGGTTCATCAGTGTTGTAACTCGTGTCAGAATTTCCTTCTTTTTAAGGCTGAATAATATTCCATTGTATGTACAGACCACATTTTAAATCCATTCATCCATCAATGGACACTTAAGTTTTTTCCACCTTTTGGCTATTGTGAATACTGCTGCTATGAACATGACCATACAAGTATCTGTTCTAGTCCCTTCTTTCAATTTTTTTCCAGTTATTTAGGAAGGAAATTGCTTGATCATGTGGTAATTCTGTTTTTAATTTTTTGAGAAACTGCTCTACCATGCACAGTTTTACATTGATTCTGGCAGTTCAGACAAAACCATTATCTCTCCATAACTATGAATGATTCAAGATTATCAGGGTTTTGCTGTTACTTGGTAGCACTGGGATTGAATATAATTTAACAAGGGGTTTATTTCATTTGTTAAAAAAATGGAAAGGGTCTTTCTGAAATCATCCTCTCCTTTGGGAGCCTAGGTGTGTCCCTCAGTCTGGTTTGTTGAGGAAGACAGAATATGAGCCCCCAAAGGTGTCTCTGTCTTTTTTTTTTTAAAGTTTATTTATTTATTTTTGAATGAGAGACACAGAGAGAGAGAGCAGGGGAGGGGCAGAGAGGGAGAGAGAGAGTGAGAGAATCCCAAGCAGGCTTTGCACTGTAAGCACAGAGCCAGATGCAGGGCTCGAGCTCACAAACTGTGAGATCATGACCTGAGCCAAAAGCAAGAATCGGATGCTCAACCGACTGAGCCACCCAGGCTCTCCAAGACGTCTCTGTCTCAATCCCTAGAACCTGTTATGTTATATGGAAAAAATAAAAACTTTGCAGGTGTGATTAGGGACCTTGAGATGTAGAAAGCCTCCTGGATTATCCAGGTGGGTCCAATGTAATCACAAGGGTCTCTAAGGTGGTCAGGGGAAGACACTCCAGGAAGGTGTGACTCTGGAAGAAAGACACAGAGGCAACATTTTGAAGACAGGGAAAGAGATCAGGAGTCAGGAAATGTGGGTGGCTGAAAAGCAAGGGAAAAGATTTTTCCCCAGGACCTGAAGAAGGAACACAGTCTTGTCTTCACCTTGGTATTAGACCTAGAGGCCTATTTCAGGCCTCAGACCTCCAGGCTGAAAGATAATACACTTGTGCAAACCAAGTTAGTGGTGATTTAACACAGCAATGGCAGGAGATTCACACAGGTGGGGACCGTAGGGTCCTGTGTTCACAGTTTGTACTTCCCCTGTTGCTATTGCCCATCAAATCAGAAGTGCCCTAAGAGCAAGTGCTGTGTCCACCTCGTTCACATGGTGATCTGGCCTCTATCCCAGGGCCTGGTGGGACAGACACGATGAACACTCTGTGAAGAGACATGGGTGACTAGGTTGCAAGTATGTCAGCAAAATGATGAGGAAGGGCAAGCCAGCACCAGGTAGGGCTCCGTGCTGCCCTAAAGCAGGAGGCTCTACCCTCGCATAGCTTCAAGAGTTTGGACAACAGTCCTGGTTGGGGGCTGATACTCTGCACAACTCCGTATGCTTGGTTTCCATACTTTATCAAAAATGTAGTTCTGTAAGAATAGTTCTACTTTAATTACTGACCGTACTAGTTTCAGTCATGATAATTGGATAATTGATTTTAACCTCTTTGAACCTCATTAAAAAATCTTTTAAATGGGGATATTGGTTTACAGGATAGTGGTGACTTTTAAACTACCTCACTTGTGAGAAAGTATCTAGCACAGTGCTCTTCAAAGCAAGCCCATAATAAGGACTGAAAAAAAACATTGCAGGTAAATCCAAGGTCAAAGTGCTCAAGGCAACTGATTCTGAATGAAGTTTTCTCCCTTTTTCACTCTTTCTGGGATATTTAAACAGAATTGTTTGTTTGCATCAGAGACCTTCCTTTCTTTTCTTTCCTTTGGAAAAAGGGGGGGGGGAGCATGGGGGCGGGGGAGAAGCTTCTTGGGAATATGGAACTCAATAGGGCCAAGATCTTCCCTCTCTGCACTTCCCTGATAAGAGATATTTTCCTGTTCCATTAAGAGAGTTTGAATCTGTTCCCAGCTTCAGTTGAAGGGATTACTACCCTTACAAAGAACAAAGCATTTTAAGAAAAATCTAAACAATGCCTTTGAACACGTTTTTATTATAGCGTTAATGTCTGCCAAAATTTCAGGATCAAAGAAATCTGAAAAGATTTATACAATAGTCAACACTTTGTGAAAAATGTTAGATTAATGGGGAGGCCATGTCAAGTATTAAACACTTATGGTTCCATTTTCTTTTTCTGGCCCAGTAAGGAATAGACTCAGAATGAACTCATTTTAATTTTTTCCAAATTAAAAAAAAATTTTGGTAAACTATACATAATGTGCACTTTTAGCCATTTTTTAAGTTTGCAGTGGCATTAAGTACATTCACTTGGTTGTTTAACCATCACTGCTATCTTCAAATTTTTTCACCAAACTAACCTTTGTATTTTAAGATACAAGTTGCATCAGTAGATTTAGAGTCTATATTATCTTCCAGTCAGTATTTAGAATTGTTCTGATGTTCTATATAAATATCATGCGTTTGCATATGAGCAATTATAGATGGCTCAAAGGAGGAAGGAAAGAGAAGAGAAAATATATACTGAGTGCCCACTAAGCCCTACATATTACATATTCCACACAAGGATCTGTGAAGCAGAAACTGTTATCCCATTTTACAGAAACCGAGGCATAGAAAAATTAAGTAGCTTGCCCAGGGGTCACATAACCCGGAAGTGATGTAGCTCATGCTCACCCCTGATCTGTTTTCAATGGCACCACGCTCTCAAGTTTAGACCACATTAAGCGCAAAGAAAAGAAGGAAAGGAATTTGGGTGAGATGAAGACATTAGGACTGTTAAGCTGCTGGTTAATGAAAAAAACCTTTTAGAAAAGTATAGGTTTTGCTTTGTTGGAGATTTTTAAGGACTCAGGACTCAGGACTCAGGTCTTCTCCTGCCTCCTGTATCCTTTGACTGAAAGATTCTCTGGAGGATCCCCGTGGTTGCATTAAAGTACCCCATTGTTACAAGTCATTGTGAAGTGGTGACAGTAGGGACAAAGATAAGCAAGGAGCAGATTAGAAGGCTAGTGGCACAGCAAGCTGTGTCAGAGGGGAGGATGTCTGGGCTGGGCTGCTGTTCCTGGACATTCCTGTTTTGCTCAGAATACCATATCTGAGCTGGAGGAGGAGGTGCTGGAAAGGAAACAGATGGCTTCTCCGTGAATACAGGATGGGTGGACTTTGCTAGAAAAGTCTCACCCTTCACAGATGAACCGGAGACTCATGCTTCATTTCTAACAAATCTGGTGCTGTCTCTGAGGCTGCTTTTCCGGAAGATGCAGTTAGAGTGACATCATGATACAATATTAGCTAATTTTTTTGTCAATTTCTGTGCTAGACAATATATGGTGATTGTTTTACTTGCCCCGCATCTCCAAATGACGTGAACACTTTGGTTCTATTAGTGCCTCTATTTAACTAACAAGTGAGGACATGGAGGCCACATGGCCCAGAGGTCCAGGGGCAGAATTTCTGCTAAGGACTATCTGTACCCCAAGTCCATGCTCGTCTTCACCATGACATTCTGTCCAGTGTTAAGGCCACATACACATGGGCACAAAACCTGGCTGCACTAATTACTACCCTGTGCTCTCCCATGGAGTCTCAGTTTGCAATATTATGAATAGCGGGAATTATACTACCTACTACAGGGGATTGCTATGAGTATTAAGCAAAATTACCCACATGTTAAAGTTGGCCAAATAATAGGCACATGTTACAGATTGAATTGTATCCTCCCAAACGATATGTTGAAATCCTAACCACAGAAGCTTAGGATAACCTTATTTGGAAATAAGGTGTTTACATGGACAACCAAATTAAAATGAGATCATTAGAGGGGGCCCAAATCCAGTATGATTTGTGTCCTTATAAGAAGGGGAATTTGGACATAGAGACAGACATGTATGGAGGGAAGGTGATGGAAAGATACACAGGGAGAGGGCCATGTGAAGATAGGATTGAGGAGGTGTTAATAAGCCAAAGAATGCCTGAGGCTACCAGACTACCAGAAGCTAGGAGAAGCACGGAATGGTTCTTCCTTAGCACCTTCAGAGGGAGTATGGCCCTGCTGGTACCTTGATTTCAGACTTCTGCCCTCCAGAACTGTGAGACAATAAATTTCTGTTGCTCTAAGTCACTCAATTTGTGGTACTTTTGTTACAGCAAGCCTGGCAAACTAATACAGTGTGCAATCCAGATTACTTTTCTTCCTTAGACCATTCATTGATCAGACATTTTAAGTCAAGTGCGAGAGATTTGTTCAAAGGTGAATAAGTCCTTGTTTCTACTCTCAGGTTGCTTATGCCTCAGTATGGCAGACAGAAAGTAAACACGTAATTATAGGAGAATGTGGTTAGTGCAACCCCATGGTCAAGGCAAGGGGAGGGCACTACAGGAGCCCCTGTAACCCAGCCTGGGTATCAGAGATGGAAAGCTTCTTGGAGGGAGTGATACTCTAAAAATGGTGAAGTAGCAGTATTTTCGATAAGGACAAGGCTGTCATGGAACAAGGATGTTAACAACTTTTTTGTTGTTATAATAGAACAAGCTCAGTTCTGAGTTGGAATGAAAAATGACAGGAACAAGCAAGATTAGAGGGAAGCCTATGTATTTGTTTCATTTAGCAGTTTTACCTCCAGAATAACTTTTTAGCTAGGGTGGCTCATTATTAAGGTTGGTTATTGGTAGTGGTGAGTGGGGACTGGGTAGGGTAGAGTAATTGATGATATCAGGGACCTTTAATCAATAGGCACAAAATGATGTCTCTTTGAGTCAGAATATTCCCTTTATTTGGCTCTTTTTCTTGAACATGTGCTATGTGGTGGGAGACAATTCCAAAGCTAGATATGGACAACTAGGTTAGGTTGTATAGGTTGTGGACTGCACAAACAGAGACAGAGGACTGAAATCCAGTGTGTGCCCACTTACAAAGCCATGTATCTGGGCATAGGCCCATGTCTGTCTACAAGACAAGTACTCTTCTGCTTGGCACAAAAGTGTCATCTTCTTGCCAAGTCATATGACACTGATTCTGGCTTCACCAGGGGTACCTTTTTATAATCACATATAATGTTTTATAATCACATATAATTGATGTTATCTATCCCAGTGGTAGTCCCAAGCATGGAATTTGATCTTGCCGCATGACAAGGCAGCTGCTCCTTTGAAACAAAGCCTATTTTACATGGTGGAAGTCTGCCCAAGGAGTCCTTGTGACACAGTTAGAGACTGGATCCACGACAACTAACTGTATTCCCTTCTCATTAGCTAAATTAGCTGCAGTCTGAACCTTTATTATATGGATTCTGGCTCATGTTCCTGACTTTGAGACCATATCTGGTTTTTGTGGAGTCTAGAGGGGAAGGGACATAATAAAGCCCTAAGCCGTTGGCTAATAAATGTTCATTATAAATATTATCTGTGCAATTAGGACAATGTTCTCCACAAATTCCATTCTTGTCATGCACATATCTGTCTAGCACTTTGCAAATTTCCCTGACTTCGGAGTTTATTCTCCTGCAGACCCTACCACGTATTTTCTTTAGAAGTAAAGTAAATGAGTGCTGTGGGGGTTGAGGGGTGTGCTCCAGGCCAGAATATAAACAGACTATAGGTTCTGATGCTATTGTCAGGAGGATGGTGAAGAAGGAACTTTACTCACAATAGAAACAATACACCTGTCTTTCTTCCAGCAGAGGGAAAAACAATAGTATGGGGATGGTGCAAAAGTTATAAGTAGGTCCACATGCAGTTCCAGATGTAAGTGGGGAAACAGAAGGAGCTGGGGTGGGATCACACGATAAGGTAATGGGATTCCCTATTCCCATGTGGCTCTGGGGAAGGGAAATCCTGCCCACTAGTAAAATTGGAATTTCTGTGTTAGTCTGTGGATTCATATGAAGATGCTCTAACAATCACAACTTAAATAAATATCACTGACTTATCATTCCACATGCATGTTACAGAATCTTTCCAGACTCTCTTCTTATCTGAGGCTGGTTACTTCTGGGCACCTCGTGTCAGCTCAAGAGCAGCTCTTTCCTGTTTCATTCTTCACCACCCTCCCCTGGTGCTGTTGTCCAAGCTCTTAAAGCTACTGTTGTGTGTTTTGGAGAAGCATGGGGCCTGTGCCAGGCCTGATTCTCTCCTCCCCCACTTTGTGCTGGGTTCTTCCAAGTTTGTGGAACAAGCCATGCTGTGTTCTACCCACTTGCCACATGGTTATTGGACCCTACAAAATGCCACGGGATCCCTGACATTATAAAGTCAGCTTCTGGCTCAGCTTCTCTCTCCTTGAGGCTTTGCCACAAATCCAAGGGGCTGAGTGGGGAGATGGGATGCCTTTTGACTGTACCTTTGCGCTCATGAGCTCAGCTACAACATGATGCCAACCTCATGGTTTCCACCCTGAAGATATCCAGCAGAGATGACATGGTGTCCTTTGCTAAGGTGAGAATTTATTCCTTTCCAAAGTTGTGTTGATTTTTAATTACTTTAAAAAATTTTAAATGTTTATTTATTTTTGAGAGATGGGGGGTGAGGGGCAGAGAGAGAGAGAGAGAGAGACCCAGAATCTGAAGTAGGCTCCAGGCTCTGAGCTGTCAGCACAGAGCCCAATGAAGGGCCCAAGCATACGAACTGCGAGATCATGACCTGAGCCGAAGCTGGACCTTTAAACAACTGAGCCACCCCGGGGCCCCACTATTATTTTATTTTATTTTATTTTATTTTATTTTATTTTATTTTATTTTATTATTTTATTTTATTTTTTTTTAGAGCTGCTTCCCCAGCCTTGAAAGTCCTCTGGGAACAACTCCTCGAGGGCGAGAACAGGTGTGATGCAGCTCTCAGTGGATGACTTTAGTGGCTTGTTTCTGATTTTAAGACTCTGAGTGCACTGAACATGGCTATGAGATTATGATTATGGTGGAAGTTAAGAAGGAAGTCATCGAGAAGTATGAACAAGGTATGTGTGTGGTGGAAATTGCAAGATTTTATAAGAAGTCTACATCTGCATCTCATCTGCAGAGGAGGAGGAGGAAAAAAGCAGAGGAATCCCTCACTTTAAATGAGATTAGGAAGATATGTCAAATATGGGAAACAGTGCAAAATTTTGTAGAAAAGCACCACCCAAATAAGGCTATAGCAGTGCAAGCGATGAATATGTTTAAAGAGAATGCAGTGTTGCATTTCCATGAAATCCTCAGGAGGCAAAAGCAAGTGTCAATGGATAGGTTCCTTGTTAAAGTTGCTCAAAAAGAAAAAGATTCCATTAAGCCAATAGATAACAGTGATTCCGTTAGTGATGGTGAAAGTTGTCCTACACAATAACCCTTCCTTTCTTGACTCCTTCACACCAGCCATGAAGTTTTTCAAAAGGTAAGTGCAATTTAATTTGTCTTTCTTTATTTTTTGTATTTTCTTTGTGACTTTGTATTATATTACAGTATTATAATTATTTTTATATATATATTTTTGGGTTGTGGAACAAATCATCTAAGTTTCCATTATTTCTTATGGGAAAATTCGCTTTGATAGACAAGTGCTTTGGATTATAAGCATGTTTCCGGAACGATTTATGCTCACAAACCAAGGTTTTACTGTATTTCTGTTTTGTTACCAAAAATGAGATGAGGAAAGGAAAGAAGTGCTGTGGTCTGAGTGTCTGTGCCCCACCCCCCCCCCCCCCCCCCCCAATTCATATGTTGAAATCTACCTCCCAGGATGATGGTATTTGGAGGCGGGCACTTGGGAGATAATTAGGTCATGAAGGTGTAAGTCTCAGGGGTGGGATTAGTGCCCTTAAAAAAGAGACCCCAGAGAATGCCCTCACCCGCCCCCGCCACCTCAGTGAGGATACACTGAGAAGACAGCTACCAACGATCCAGGAAGCAGGTTCTCAGCAGACACTGAATATGCCGGCACCTTGATCTTGGAATTCCCAGCCTCCAGAACTATGAGCGATACATTTCTGTTGTTTATACGCTCCTTATTCTATGGTATTTTTGTTACAGCAGTCCAAAGGGATGGGACCCAGGGGAGAACTTACAAAGACCATGATCTTGGCTCCAGTGAATATCGTGGTACATGAGTATGACTACGTGGGCTCTGGAAAACAAATGTGGGAAGAAGGTTGACGGGCACAGGGCCAGGTGCTATGGGTCTGCCCATCCAGGCCTCCTGGCTTCTGTGGGTGCTATGTCTGCCCTGAATTTCCTCACACCTGCTGCTTATTACCCTCAAAACAGCTGCTCTCTGCTCCCTGCCCCCCTGCATCTCCAGTCTCTGGTCCCCTCTCACTGCATTTGTTCAGGTTACCATGCTGTTTTCCAGGTGCTTCTCAGGCTGGCATCCCCTCTCTCTCCTTCATCCATCCCATCCTCAGGGAACCTACACAGGACCCTCACTTACTGGGTCAGACCCACACCTCTCAACACTCAGGGATGAAGACAACATGAGTTAAATATGACAGGGGTGAGGGTACACTTGGTGAAGAGAATACCTTCTCACCAGGGAGGGATGGAAAGGAGTTCCTCGAGAGGGAGGCAAGGGCACCCTTTGATGGGGAGATGGGCTCAGACTGAGATGTGGGTTCACAATAAGCTTCAAGAAACGCTTGCTGATTCTTTTAGTTCTGGGGATTGTAACTAAGCATTAACAGAAAAGCCTGTGCTTGGGTGAGAGTGTTTTATTATATACTTCATTTCATCTAAAATCAAATTCATTGCCTAATGATAGCAGAAATACAGTATGTGCCAGTCACTGGGAATGAAACACCAGATTGATAGCCAGGAAGCGAGAGCTGGGACTGCTTCCATCATGGGCACCAGGCTCTCTAATGTCATCCATCCTTCAAGGGCCAGCATTAAGCCAACGCTGTACACCCTCCCCATGAAGCCAGAGTGTTCTGTTCCTCTTTCTTGCTACCTACCATGGACTACCCATCCTATAAGATTTTTGATACTTTGCTTCTTTCCTTTGCCTAAAATATAAGACAGGAATTATATATTATTCATTTCTATATTCTATGTACTATCTTTAATACAGTGGTCAGCAAGTAGGTGGTGCTGGATAAAAAATTTACTGAAGAAAAGAAGGGAAGAAAGAAAACAAGAAGGAAGGAAGGGAAGGGAGGCAGGAAGGGAGGGATGGAGGGAGGAAGGGAGAAAGTGAAAAAGCAAGGCTCTCCTGGACTATTCATCCAATTCATCCAGGCAGGTTTGACATGAATGACCAAGAGATTTTTGTTTTGTTTTGTGTGTTGGTTGTTGTTGAAGAGTGTAGCTCTTTCAAATCATGAAACTCAGTAGTTCAGTATATTCCTTAAACATTCATGGTCTTTTTTTTTTCTTTTTTTCTTTTCTGCTCTCATCAATGGGTTAATAGAACTCTTCATTAGCCCACCTTTGTTTATAGCCTGGTTGCTTCTTGACTTAAATTCTGCAAGCCCACAGCTAAACCCATAAAGTGCTCCCTACTATATGACCTCCAACCAAGCAACCAGGGGCAGCATCAGCCAGCAAGAGCCTGGGTTTGCAGTCAGACGGATTTAAATCCCAGCCTGCTGGGCTCATGGGAAGCAGGATGGGGGGGGGGAAGGGGGGCGGGTGGTTACCTCCCTTCTGTAACACCAGCTTTCTCTTCTACAACTTGAATTACCTTATCACCTGCGCACCGGCTGTTATTGAGATAGGAAAAATATGTGTATATGTATCAATGTCTGGCACATAACAAATGGTCAAATAATGGTTAGTTTTCAAGCCATGGTATTATTATTTTTATTATTGTTGTTGTTCTGACTTCTCAGATGCTACCTTTCTAAGCCCGCTCATTTAAAATCCTTTTAATTTCTCTTTATGCTGAAGCCTGGTTGTATCCCTTTGATCATTTCTATAATATTCTCTGGCCCCTTCTCAAATTCTCTTCCATTTCTGAATAGAAGAAGGGAAAGCCACAATAAAATGGTACAGCCTTCTGCGGCATGGATGTTTTCTTTTTTTCTAGACCTTGCTTGGGTTTCAGGGAATCCATAAAAATATCAGCTAAGGGAAGAAATCATTGTTTTCAGCTGAAATAACATCCATGCATAAATTCTTTTCCACAGGAGCGAGGAGACCAAGATACTGGGGGAAAGAATTTGGTTTTGTCACACATTTTAAAGGAAAGCTGGATGAGAGGAGAGCAGAGGGGGGGGTGGGGTGGGAAGAAAGTTCAGTCTGGTGCATCCGAAGGAAGGTAGCTGAAGCCTTCAGTTCCAAATGGAGCCACTGAAGTTATTTACAAACTGGATGTAAACTAGCTCTTTCCCAATTCTCCTGGAGCCCCTGCCTGCCAGAGAAAATGATCAGGAAATTAGAGGAACTTGTTTTGCTGACTGACAAAAAATGCAGCTGATTCAAATCTGAACTTGAACTGCTGAGACCCGATGAACTGCCTCCCTCACAATTCGGGTTAAAATCAGGATGTGGCCCTTTCCCTTCTCTTGCTAGCTATTTTGGGTTATTTTCGCTGAAGGCAGATGTAATTGTTAAATGTGCAGATGTTACATTTAGTTCCTCCTTTTTGCATGTGTATCCTTTCTTTGCTTTTTTCCTTTTACAAGAAACAAATTTAATTAAGAATTATGCACATTTTCTTTCCTGGGCCTGTTTGGCCTGGTTAGAATGTTTCTGTTTAGGGAAGGGGCGCCTGGGTGGCTCAGTCCTTTAAGCTTCCGATTTAGATTCAGGTCACCATCTCACAATTTGTGGGTTCAAGCCCCACGTCAGGCTCTGTGCTGACAGCTTGGAGCCTGGAACCTGCTTCAGATTCTGGATTCTGTGTCTCCCTCTCTCTCTGCCCCTCCCCCACTTATGCTCTGTCTCTCTCTGTCTCTCAAAAGTAAATAAATGTAAAAAAAGAAAAAAAAAGAATGTTTTTGTTTGGGGGAAATTTGGACCTGGATACTTCTCTTCAATCCTCTTTGGAGTTCATGGTTCCAGGATGAGGCTCAGTGGACATGCCCCATGCCAGGTCTGATAAAACTAGCTGCACTTAGAAGAAAGATATCTAGATGCCAAGGAATCATCTGAATACTTCAAAAGGAATGTGGGCTTATGGGCAAGGGCAGGGCTGGAAGGCTGCCTCAATCACGTAGGAGGGACAGGAGAAGTAAATTAGGGAAAGGGGCTTTATCTCCTTCCTACCTCTTATTGACAAATGGTTTGTGTCCTTCCTAAGTCACATGTTGAAATCCTAACTCCCAAGGAGATGGTATCTGGAGGTGGGGCCTTTGGGAGGAAATTAGGTGATGAGGGTCTAGCCCTCATGAATAGGCTTAGTGCCCTTAAGAAAAAAGTTCCAGAGAGCTGCCTTGCACTTCCTCCATGTTCAAGAACACAGCTCCTATAAACCGGGAAACAGCATCTCATCACACACTGAATCTGCCAGCACCTTGATCTTGGGCTTCCCAATCTCCAAAATTCTGTAAGAAATAAATGTCTATTGTTTACAAAACATTCGGGTTAAGGGACTCTTGTCACAGCAGCCCAAAGGGACTAGGCACCACCTTGGCATAATAATAACTCCCTTTTATTCAGTCACCTGCCAAGCTCTGTTCTAAGTGTCTGCCACGCATTGTTTCTTAAGTCTCAGTACTTCTATAAGGCAGGTGTCACCGCTGACACTTGCAGGTGAGCAAGCCAAGGTTAGAGAATTAAGTCACTCGGTTAGCAGCTAGGGGAGGGTTAGGACTGCAGTGCTGATCTAATTCCAGACATGCTAGGGCCTCCTGGCATCTTTCCCCCCTTTCTCCTTTTACCCCTGTCCAACTCCCCCAGTTTACACTTAGGGACAAGTGTGGTTCTAGCCGGGTTGAGGCTGATCCCGCGCAGTACCGGGTCACATGACCTAGGTTAAGCCAATCAGTGCAGGGCCAAAGCAAAGGGCCCGGAGAGGTCATGTGACCCAAGCCTTTGCACGTAGAAGGAATGCAGGGCTTTGGGAGAAGGGTGTCTCTTTCCTTTTGTACACTGGACAAAATAGTGTGAAACTATTTGCTGTTATAGGAAAGACTGAGAGTGAAAGCAGTATTCAGAGGGCCAGAGGTGCAAGAACCATGGAGAAATAGAGGTGAAGCACCATGAGAAGTGTTAGTGTCTGCGGCAAATCAAAGCTGGTGCCAGAAACACGTGGGGGCTCAGCAATCAAGGGGCCAAGGAGGCCCCTGTATGTCTAAGACTGAGTTGAGTCTCTGTTCCTTATGCTCAAACATTCTAAGTGACCTGGTCACACTGCCCAAATGGATCTTCAGCTTTGTGCTTGAGTGCTGGCCTTGGGCCCTTCCCACCAAATATATAGATACACACCCTGGAACAGCATGCATATGTGTAATTGAAAATGGAACATGGGTTTGAACTGCCAGTGCCCATGTCTTTGCTGATTTTTTTTCAATAGAGTGCAGTATTGTAAGTGTATTTTCTTTTCCTTATGTTTTCTTAACATTTTCTTTTCTCTAGCTTACTCTGTTGTATGAATACAACATTTAATACATATAACATACAAAATATGTATTAACTTATTGTGTGGTAAGGCTTCTGATCAACAGTAGGCTCTTCGTAGTTGAGTTTTTGGAGAGTCAAAAGTTATATGTGGGTTTTTACTTGCATGAGGGGTTGGTGCCTCTAATCCCCATGTTGTTCAAGGGTTAACTGTATATGTAAACACAGAGATTTAAAATATAAGGAGAGGCCTGTGGGCACCAAAATGCCTAGAACTGTCTTGTTTCCACAAGAGTTCTTTGGAAACATAGCATCATCTTGAATCAAACTGATTTTTTTTTTTTCAGGGAATTTTATTGAGAAGTTTATTTAGGATGTTTTATAGTGATTTTGAAACAGCAGCAAACTCTGTGAGAAGATGAGACACAACTTAAGTTCTTTGTCAGTGTACCCCCCTCCCCACACGTGGGGGGGTTACCCCAAGAGAGCTTGCCTTGGTATTGCCCAGCCCCCTCCCTGAATAACTCTTGCTTCCTGCAGGGGCAGTTCCAAACTTCATCTTAGTTATTAATTTTCTGCCAGAGTGTTTAATAGTGATAATTATTCTGGCATTTCTCTGACCAAGATGGTTTGTATTTTATTTTACTATTTTTTTAAATGTTCATTTACTTATTTATTTTTGAGAGAGAGAGGGCGGGGAGGGGCGGAGAGAGAAGGAAAGACAGAGAATCCCAAGCAGTTTCCACTCTGTCAGCACAGAGCCCGACGTGGGGCTCAAATTCACAAACTGCGAGATCATGACCTGAGCCGAAGTTGGATGCTTAACTGATTTGAGCCACCCAGGCGGCCCCAGTTTGTGTTTTAATAGGAGACGCGGAACCAGTGAAAAACTTTCTCAGCTTGCAGGAATGAAACTCATGGTGAAATTTAAGGCCTGTGACAGGACACAGAAACATTTTGGTTTCCTCTCAAGTCAATCCTTTAGTGCAGCCTCTGTGTATTCATGTGTACTCAGTCATGGCTAGGGCCAGCCCCGTACACGGAAACCCCTGTTTAACCCAAACCCAGAGATCTGAACCTCTCTCTCTTTCTCTCTCTGTCTCATGCTCACGCGCATGTGTGTGCGTGCACGTACACACGCATTGTCAATGAATTTTAAGAGGACAAAAGAATAGGAAGGGAAATTGCAGAAAAATAAGAAGTGAGATTGCTTCTACTTGTCCCTGCCTCTGGAAGGCTGTGACCACTGTCCTGAGCTGTTGGAACGTGTGAGTGCCCAGAATCTCCACACGACTTTTACTGCGTGTTATGGGAAAGGAAACAGGGGCATGTCTCTCTTGAGGGAATGCCATCTGTGTACATAACAGGATCACCCCCGTGTGTGGATTCAGAGGTTTGCTCCCCAGCGGGGCATAACCACAGTATGTCTTTTCTCCCGAGCATTTATGGGTGTAGGTGAGGACACTGCTATAATTTTGTTTCTCCATAGCCAAAAAAACCTCAGATGCTGGTTTTAAAGTTTTAATTCCCCAGGCATTTACAGCCTGCTATCCTGGGTAGTTTAATTATGTGCGGATGGTAATTAATAGCAATGAACATTTTTAAACTCTGTAGTTTTCCTGTCTTAATCTCTAACATAGTGGCATTTGTGTGGATATCAAAGACCTACAAAGTCACCCAGTCACCCTATGCCAGTTCCCCAGTAGGAGCAAGAGGGCCAGATGCTGGGCTGAGGGACACTGGAAGGATTGGGGTAGGGGAGGAGGGCACAGGATGGTGTCAGGGATGTGGAGCCCACCGTGCGATTCTGCACATCCTGGGACAGAAAAACACAGGGCTGCCAAAACGGCTCTAACAGCAGACAGCAACCGGCTCCTTTGCAGAGGGCATTGAAGGAGAGGTTTCTGTGCGTGAATGGATGTGTCCACACCGATCAACATGACTTTTTAATATTTCAAGGGACCGCACACTTGACGAGGCAGGGACAGTGTCTGTTTTGCTCCCTGGAGAATCCTAAGTGCTGAGCACAGGGCCTGGTACTTAAGTGTTCAGTAGTTACACATGGAGAATGAATGAATGCATTACTGAGAGCCATGGTGTGCTGAGGCCAGGGGTAGCCAAGGCTTTTGGGGTGAAGATGTAATGAGGTTTGGTAGGTGGGACTTTGATGTCACTCTGTAGGGTTTCATCGGCTCCTCGGCCCTCGCGGCCAAAGGGCCTGGGACTTGCCTGGGAGAAGGAGGAGGAGAAGGGGCATATTTTCCCAATATCCTCAGGACGTCAGCTTCCTGAATCTCAGAACTACTTACGCTGCGCCAGCACCTGGCACCCTGTCTGGAGGAAATTACATTGTAACTCAAGTATGGCACTAAGATCCTTTGAACAGACCGTCAGGAGCGACTGTGGGCCAGATTTCTTTATTCTGGGTAACTGAAGAAGTGCTCCCGAGGAGCTGAGAGGCAGGAGAGCCTGGCCGTTTGGAGGAGGGTGGACCCATGGGCTGGCGACCATCAGGAGGCTCCTTTAGAGGCACGTACACACCTGTGGAGTCTGGGGACGTCTGACCCCTGGGGCTAAAATCTGCACCTGCACCTCTGGTGAGCCTCTCTGTCGTCGACTGGTGTTTCTTCCAGAGCAGGTTCAGTGTGGGCAGCCTGCAGTTCCCACGAGACAGAGTGTGCTCCGCGTCTTAGCTTCTCAGGAGCAAATGACCGTAGCATTGGCGCAGGCCACGGTGGAGCGCTTCTCATTATACAGTTCCAGCAAGACCTGGTATTCTCCCTGGAAGGGACATAGGGAAAGCATGACGTGTGTGACTCCCAGAGCAATCAGTCAATCATTCGACAGGTAGTCACTGAGCACCTTCTATGTGCAGGCAGTGTGTTAGACGCTGGGGATGAAGTAGAACCAAGGAAACTGAACTCACGTTGTGGAGCTTATGGGCCTCACCAGGACAGGCAGACAATGCATGAGATACTTCACTGTGCATGCATTGTGTGTGCTGATGCCACAGAGAGAATACAGGCGGGGAAGGGGATGGACAGCAGGGCCGGGCCGGGTGGGGCTGGGCTTGTGCCGGTTGGCAGTTTTAAGTAGGGTAGTCAAGGCAGGCCTTGCTGCAAAGGTGACCTTTGGGCAAAGACCTGAAGTAGATGGAGAGCTACTTTGAGGGCTGGGCCCCACATTCCAGAAACTGTGAGGAAGCCCAAGGGGCTGTAGGGAGACAGAACCACAGGAAGTGGGGGAAGGACATGAATCAGGGATGGCCTCACAGGCCATGGTAGGGAGACACTGGCTTTCACTTGGAAAGGGTCGCAGGTCATGAGAGCCTCCTCCCCAGAGGAGTGGCCTGATCATGTGTACATGTTAAGAAGATCCTTCTGGCCGCCCTCTGAAAAAAGACTGTAGGGACAGAGAGTATAAGCAGTTAAGACCAGGTAGGAGACCACTCGGGCCTGTAGTGGATGGGGGAGGTGAGAAGAGAGATTGGATTCTGCATAGATTTTGAAAGAAGAGCTCATATGATTTACTGAGGAAACCCATGTGGGTGGCAGAGAAAGAGAGGAGCTGTGGGTGATTCTGAAGACTCTGGCCTGAGCAATTGGAAGATCCAGGGAAGACAGAGAAGACCTCCAGACACAAGATTCACCCGCACGAAACCACAGTGCTCTATCAGAAAAAGTACTACCACCTTTTAGGGTTCCTTTCTGGCAACCACACTCCACAGAGGACTCCCTTCGTCTGTGGTTAGCAGCTGGGCTATATATGGAATCGCAGAAAAACCCATGTGTTTGCTCAGTGGCTAAGCCCCGCCCCAAGCCCCCAGAGGCCACACGGTGGTGGCAGGTCTGCAGACTCACCCGTCTGGAGAAGAGGCACTCTGGGTGGCACGACTTAGTGGGAAGCAGGGCAAAGGGCCCAAGAGGGAAGGATCTCAAGAGATTCCTGGCACATCTTTGAAGTGCCTGTCATCCAGAGAAGGAAAGGGGTTTAATCTGTAGAAGCCAGAGGGAAGGAAGAAATCAGAACACTGGATGGAGTTTGCATGAGAGGTAGTTTTTGTTAGAAAAGAACAACTTTTGGGGCGCCTGGGTGGCTCATTCAGTTAAACGTCTGACTTCGGCTCAGTTCATGATATCAGGGTTCGTGAGTTCCAGCTCCAAGTTAGGCTGTCAGAGCACACCCCGCTTCAGATGCTCTTGTCTCCTTCTCTCTCTGCCCCTCCCCCACTCATTCTCTCTCTCTCTCTCTCTCTCTCTCTCTCTCTCAAAAATAAATAAACATTAAAAAAAATAAAAAGAAAAGAAAAGAAAAGAACAACTATCTAGCAATGAGCAAAGGTCCAGGAGCGAGTGGATTCTCCAACAATGAAAATTGCGTTGGGCAGAGCCAGGCTGTGCACTGGATGGTGGCTGAGGGGGGAAGGCTGCTTACAGCCGTCCCGCAGGGCACCATTCAGCTGGAGGATCCTGCGACAGCGACAGCGGGGCTCCCTGAGGCTGATCACCCAAACAGGAGCAGCTGTGATTTCAGAAGCAGTTTAGGAATTTCACCAAAGCAGTGTAAAAGTTAGAGAATTAATTCTGAGTAAAGAGCAATGGGAACCTGCATCTGTTTGTGCCACCATCATTGCCATCATTCCTGTCCACTTTTCTTTTAGAGTCCCTGTGCCTTCAGGTACACACCCTACATAATTATTGAAAACCAAATGAATTTTTCATTATTGCTTTATAAGCCTAAGAAAAGATGTAGTGTTTGCAGGAAGGTTCTAGATGATGAATTACTGCTTACATTACATACGTGCATACCTACCTCCAAGATATGCATAGTCTGGTTTAGGAGGTAAGGGTATTTAGGCAACTGTGCTCATCCTCAGGCAGGTGGAGAGACATGCTAGGAGGACAGGAGGGGCAGAGTAGGGGGGGACAAGGGACAGAGAGCAGCAGCCTCTGTGCTGTTGAGAGCACTAAATTTGCGAGTCAGGAATTTATAGTTATATCCTTAGCACTTACGCAAATTAGACCATCCCTGTAAGCTGTCCACGTACTTTGGAACCCCAAAAGGCCTCTAAATTCTAATTCAGAAAACAGCAGTCCTGGAGATGCAGGGTTCCAGGCAGGACCTCAGTCTGGGCCAAAGGACTGGCTGTGTTGAAAAGCAAATAATACCAAGACACTGCAGATTGACTGCTGAGTGGAAAAGTTTTCAGCCGAACAGGGATAGAATTAGCACAGAGGCCCATCTCTGGGGGATTTGGTGGGAGGAGGGGATCCGGGGCAGGTCTTTTAAAACCAGAAGGCTTCACACTGTCTCTGTCCCATATTAGGAAGCAAAGTCTCTGAGCCTTGCTGGCTGGCTGGCTGCCAAGGAAGCCTGGGCTGGCTGCAGCTGGTCCCCCGCCAGCGTGGGAGCTCATGTTGAGATTAAGGCCTCCAGCTGCCTCTGCTGCATACGTGACAGGTTGCATGTGTCCCACTTGGGTGATGTCCCCTGTTGATTCTGGCCAGGTGTCAGCAGGCTGGGGCACAGTCAGGGCTGGCCAGGCTTCTGCTTCCTAGGCCCCAAAGATGAGGAAGAGGTGGGAGGACCAGCCAAAGGGGACCAGTAGATGCTTAAGCAGCCATGCCCATGGCCAGGACACCTGAGCCTGGCTTTGTCCTCACACCAGGTGACATGCCTGAGCACCCCTTATTGGTTGAGGAATGCAGATCCTGAGCTCACCCAAGCGTCCTAGGGGAATGCAGTAAAGCTTTTTTACATCTCTGCCAGATTTTTCTTTCAAAAGGATTCTGTGCCTCTAGGAAGTTCTTTTCCCCTCCTCCAGGTCATAGCAACTCCCGAGGGGAGCTGCTTTTTTTTTTTTTTTTTTTTTAAAGTCAATAATGCAGGTGCACCTGGGTGGCTCAGTCGATTACGTGTCCCAGTCTTGATTTCGGCTCACGTTTCGTGAGTTCAAGCCCCGCATCGGGTTTTGTGCTGACAATGCAGAGCCTGCTTGGGATTCTGTCTCTCCCTCTCTCTCTGCCCCTCCCCTGCTCATGCTCTTTCTCTCAAAATAAATAAATAAATTGAAATAATATAAAATTAAAAACCCAGTAATGCCAGATGAAAATCAATTGTTTGCAAATTTTAAGCCAATTGCCAGGGGAAGGGGGAAGGGAGGGGTTCAGGAGGAAATCGGGGAAGAAAAAAGAATTCAAGTAGCAAAGACTTAAAGAAAAAACTAACTGGGAGAATTTTGGTTCCACATCCTAGAAGTGAAGAGAGTTTGCAAGACTCTAATATTTCAATGAAATGCCAGCAGAGAAGACTCTGGAGAACCCCAGAGGGGAAGGTGAAGCCGCAGACTTCCCATCTGTGGGAGCAACAGCTAGAGAATGTTCTAGAGACAGTACGGCTTGCACCTTAGGAACCCAGAGCCTGGGACAGAAAGGAAACACACACAAGATAAATGAAAAGTTAAACAGATTCTTTACGCAGAAGGAAACCCTTTCCCAGAGCCATAGATGGGTTTTGGCATCTGGAAAGCAGAGAGGTTAAAGTTGAAACAAACAAACAAACAAAAAAAGAAAGTTATTACAACCTTGTGATTCCTTTTATGATGTCCCATAAGATTCTCTCAGGAGTAGCATATTGAAAATGTATTGCTCATGTCAGAGCTGCTTGAGTTCAGCCATTTAAGAAGGTCACATTATTTTGCGGAAAGGAATTTGTGGAAAACTGGACCCTTAGCTGTGAGCCCTGCTGGTGAATGCTCAGGGCGGGGGCATATTATTCACCTGGTGACAGCCCACTAATAATAGTGTAAGGCTGGTACCTGTGGGCCTTTACCCTTCACGCTTGTGTGTGTGTGTGTGTGTGTGTGTGTGTGTGTGTCTTCCTCTCTCTGAACAGCCAGCCTCACAGACAGCTCACGCCCCAGCAGCTCTAGCCCATGCAGTACCCTCAGATACCAACCATCCTGCAGGACAGGATGAGGGCCTCCCTCTCCGTGGGAGCTGTCTGCCCAGGGGATCCCAGAGGGTCCAACAGACATAAAATGTTATAACCAAAAAGGTAAAACCAGTGTGTTAAGCGTTTGTGAGTACCCATCATGAGGTATCAACTTTACTGAAGAACGGTTTTCTTGGTAGGGGTCAGTGGAAAATGTTTAAACTATTGAAATTTAAACTCAAGAAACTGCTCGATACAATAATTAAGTAACAGAACAGAGCAGAAAACCAAAACCTTACCTCGAGAATTTCAAATCCAGGATTATTGATGGGGCCAGCATAATAAATCTGCTCTGAAACATATACAAAACAGACAAATGTTACTCAGTCATATTAAACAAAAATGATTTGCTCCTATTATCTGTGCTCGTTATTCAATAGGGATCTAAGATTGGGAAAGAAGGTCTCTGTTCACACAGTTGCTCATATTCTAGGAAGAACATCGACAACATGTAAATAACTAAACAAGGCAGTGTCTGGATTGTTGAAAGTGCTAGAAGGAGACATGTAGGTGGTGTAAGAGATGCAGATGGTGAGATGGTTAGGAGGCCAGGCTGGAGCTGGGCTGCCTGGGGTTAAATCCTGAGACCACCTGTGATAACTGTTTCATCTTGGACAGTCATTATCTCTGTGGGCTCAGTTTCCTTGTTTTCAGAATGGGTATAATAATGATAATAACAGTGTCCACTTCCCTGAGCTCTGAGGAACCAAAGGATTAATCAATGTAAAGCTCTAATACCGGTGTCTGGAAAGCACTCAATAAGTAATTTGCTAAAATAACAAACTAGGAGACGCCAAGTTTGGTTGGATGGCTGGTTATCTCTAAGGAGATGATATTTGAGCTAAGCCCTGGGGGAAGGGAATGAGACAACATTCAGTAGCTCTGATGCAATAATGGAGAGGGTAGATGGTTGGGTAGTTTTACCGAGCAAGAATGGTAAGGAGAGAAAGTCAAGACTGTTGGGAATAGATTGGGGAAAGCTTATAATAACAGACCATGGAATCTAAGGAAGGTAAGGAAGAAAATGGAGGTGGGGGTGGGGGTTGATAGTAGAAACAGTGGTAGAGTTCGTTGAATGGAGTTTCCATCATGGCTGTCAAGGTCCTAGAATGGGTGAGCTGGAAGGACATGGTGAAGGCAGATGGCAGAAGGCTTCACAATGAGATTTCAGAAGTGGTGCATTTTCTGATGATGACAACACACAGCATTGACGTGGGAGTCAGGGGTTGAGGTGGAATGATGGAAACGGTAGTTGGAAAATGGTAGTGGAGGTGAATCAGCTGAGACATTATGGTGGTGATGGGCTGTGACTGCCTCCTCTGTGACTCCCCAGCCCCATGCACTTAACACATTATAAGCGGTGCCTAAGAGCACAGGCTCTGGGGTCAGATTGTCTGTGCTGGGTTTGAATTTTGTCTTTTCTTATTACTAATTGGCCAAGTCACCTAATCTTTCTGGGCCTCAGTGTCCTCATCAGGAAACATGGGCAGGTTATAATAATATTCACCTCAGAGTTGTTGTGAGAATCAAATGAGTTAATACAAGTAAAACTCTTTTAATAGATCTGGCGCATGGGGAGCAGTCAGTAAGTATTTGCCATTAATATACTCACTCACCAATCCACTCTACAGGGCATCCGCCCAATACAGGCCAGGCACTGTGCCAGGTGCTAGATACAACAGGAGACAAGAATATTATGTGAAACATTTGAATCATTGGCCACCCAGAATTGTAATCGTTTGTTTACAGGCTGTTTCCTGCAGTAGCCCGTGCCTTCTTGTTTGCATAGCTCCCGGTACATTGCAGAATCTAACACACAGCAGGGTGCAATATAGGGTTGTTGTAGAGGTTGTTGAATGAGCAGATACAGAGCCAGGACATGGGTTTGTCAAGCAACTTCATTCTTGCTCCTGCTATTGTAATCCTCTCCCTGCTGGAGGGCTCTGGACCTGGGCTGTTTACATGAGAGACCGGATTAGGGAATGAGCCAGCAGAGCAGCCAATATGGTGGTGAGGGTGGAGGGATGGTAGAGGAGAATGGAGGAGAAAAAAATGCTTATTAGTTTATTGATGGCACTATGTGTTTTTTAAATATATTCTTTAAAAGTTTACTTATTTATTTTGAGAGAGAGAGAGAATGTGTGGGGGATGGGAGAGAGAAAGGGGGACAGAGGATCTGAAACTGGCTCAGTGCTGACAGCAGAGAGCCCCATGCAGGGTTTGAACTCATGAACCATGAGATCATGATAGAAGTCAAAGTCAAACGCTTAACTGACTGAGCCACCCAGGTGACCCTTATTGGTGGCATTAGGTATTCAGCTCTTTTAATGGCACAGTGACTTCTGTCTCATATATCCCCTGGTGCCTAACCACTGCTCAGTAAATATTTGGAGACAGAACAAAATCTCCATGAAATGAGGTTTTGGGCCAAGGGCAGCATGGTTGGTGTGTGAACAGCTGCCCACACAGAATACTATCAGGGGCATGAGGGTAATCCTTTTTTGAAAAAGGCCTCTCCAGGCAATCTGAACCTCAACTTCTACCAGGAGACCCATTCTTTGCATAGACTTTGGCTTCTGTTAAATGCTCATGCCCCCAACACATCCATCCTTCCTTCCCTTGGTCAATTTCTTGTACCTCACAAGGAGAACGCACAAACATGGTGGATGCCAGATGGACAGCCTTCCTATTTCATTGCACTAAACGAAGTGATCCATTTACTTTTGAAAGGAAACTGATACTTGGTTGTGGATATAAGCAAAACTTTAATTGGAAACTACTTTTCCATACAAGATGATTTTGGAAATAGAGATATTGAACTTCTGGATCTTATCCTTGAGAATCTTCCGGTGCAACTGAGAAAGATACAATGACTAGCTACACTGAATGTTAACTGTGTGAGGAGTGAGTTAACTGTGTGAGGAGAGCTGAATACCTATGTGGGTGGTGTATCTCACAAGTGCAGAGAGCTCAGGCTGCCTAGGATTGGATTGTAGTGCTGGCATACTGTGCAACCTGAGGGCGTACCATTCACATTATAATTTATGTGAGTGGTGCCCCCTGGAGTTGTGCAATGCAGTGGCCCAACTACCAGTACACTGTTCCTTTTTAGGAAATTCTTTCTTCCCCAGGGGATGTTATTTTACCCAAGCCAGAATAATCTCAGCAAGAAGACAATGAGACCCAGGACCAATCTATTCTGTCAAAAGATGGTTGATTTCGACTCACTGGTATCTAGAGCTGTTCACTGTCTGCCTGGGGTTGCAGCCTTCTTACTGTGTCTGTGGCTCCTAGATAGCCTTTCAGAAAATCCCTTTGCTTTTGTTGTCTGCTTTTGTTTCTGCTACCCACAATTCAAGGACTGTGAATGCTGTGGGCATGAACCAGTCAAAATCATTCATGCTGGCCATCAAGGTATGGGAATGCAGTGCAGCCCAGGAGCAGAGCCCAAGAATGGAGAGAGGGAGTGTGCCTGTCTGTGTCTGGTCTGGTTGGGTTCCCCTGGAAACATTTTACCCCTGCTTTGTGCCTCTACTGATTGTTCTAAGGTGGCATAGTGCAAATTACTTGACCTTGGAAGCAGACAGACCTGGGTTTAGGACCCAGCTCTCCCATTCCTCAGCTGAACATCCATTCTGGAACTCAATTTCTGCACTTGCAAGATAGAAATGGGACTGACTCTCCTGCAGGGCATTGAGAGGACCAGAGAACTTGTGTATAAACTTGATGAGAAGAGTGGGGTCCCCAGTAAGGGCAGAATCACTAGTTATTGTTACTGTTATTAGTTGTATTATTATTCACTGGATGTGAAGAAGGGTGACGTAATGAAAACTCAGTTGGATGCTGAGGAACACACCAGGCCTAGGTTTTGGAACCTTTTGGCAGAGCTAACAACCAGTAAATTCTGTGGGTGCCTTTGTTTTAAAGAAATGCATGAGGACAACTCTTTGAAGGATAACATTAGAATGACATCTAACATTCTATTATGCTTATTTAATGCTCCAAGATTTGCGAATTTATGTTTCAAATAAAGGGGTTCTTTACTGGGCCAAGGGGGTTTTCATTAAATCTGTCTCTTACACTTTACGGTTTCAGTTAGAGCTTTTTGGGGGATCCATGAAGTTCCGGAGCATGGCTGCAGGTAGCTCATGAAACTGTCTTCTTTTTTTAACCTAATGAAACAACACCTAAAATTAAATTCTCGCCCCTTCCATTCTCAGATCCTCCCTGATTCTGAGATTCCTTTAATTAACATTCTCACACTCCCGTTCTATAAAAAGAGCCCCAGTATATCTGTACCCACTCCTTCCTTTCCTCCATTTGAAATCTTTATCAGTTTTTAGTGTGCTGTGGATTAAAGAAATCCACCTCCCCGGTTCTGAGCCCATGAAGTCATTTCTGCGAATTGGCTTTGTTTTTGACCCAAATCTTTGTGTGGTTGGCACAGAGTGTCTTTTTCAGAAAGGAAATTGATTTTTAAATTGTGGAAATAAAAGTTCCCAAAGGGTTTTGGATCAGATGGATGAGGGGCTCAGGGCTGCCTCCCACTCTATAGCCTTTTGTCCTCAGCCACCAGTGCGGGTGCTGGCCTGGAAGTGCTCCCTGCAGGCGTGGGTTCTGTGGGAGAAGTCCTCCCCGTTTCCTGGCCCTTGCTAGTGGCTTCTTGCAATTGCCTCCAGTCTTCCAAATTTATTACAAAAATGTCATCAATATTTCAGCATTATTAGGGTGCTCGACAGTGTAAAACTGCTTAGAGTTATAATTTATGATAAGTCGGCCCATTAGTATATTCTGACAAAGACTTAAAAAAATGATCATTTATTTATTTGCTCAGCTTTGAGCCTTTTCTCACCTGCCAGGCCCAGTCGGGGGAATCTTTGGGGGGTTGTGTTGAACTAGGAGGGCACAGCCCTCACCCTGTCCTCCAGGAGTGGGAGCACCTCAGGACCTGGGAAGGCCCCATACAAAGGCTCCTGTGGGCAGTGGTCCCACAGTGAAGAGAACATTCCAAACAGACCAAAAGCCTTGTCTCAGGAATGAGAGGGAGCGAGTATATTACTTCATTTTGGTGAGCTCTAAATATATTGTTCTTTCCTCTCTCTGCCTCTGGGCATTTCTTTAAAGAGGCCCAAGTCTGTAGGTGGCACAGGCCCAGGCACCAGTCCTCATCTCTTCCCTGGTTTTAGCTCTGCTTTTTTCAGTCTCTGACCTTGCAGGGTGTGGAACGTGTTTCTTGGTCCCACAGGGCACTAGCTGCTGGTTAGGGCACTCATTTAAATCGATAATGAGCCTGCCTGCGTGGGGATCTGGAACAGGGTCCCCTGCCTCCAGGTTGAGTGTGGCTGCAGATAGACTCCCTGGGGGCCTGAAAGCCTGGAGGTTTCATCCAGGTTTCAAGGGATGGATTCCAGATAGTTTGGGCAGATAGCCCCAGGCTAGGCTCAGGCCCAGGCCCAATTTTTATTTACTATCATCATCATCATTATTATTATTATTAATTAATTTATTTATTTAGTGTGTGTGTGTGTGTGTGTGTGTGTGTGTGTGGTGTGGTACTTTGTCAGCTTCTCCATCTCCTGGGCCATTTCACCTATTAGTCTCTAGAGCCTCTGCAGTTCTTATGTCCCTCCTGAGGGCTTGCCACCAGGTAAGCATGCCTGTATCACCTCACAAGTGATCTCAGTCTCTGAGTATAGTTGCACAGGCAGCCCTGGCCGAGGGGGTGGGTGATTGGAAGCAGAAACACAGCTCCTACCCCACGGGGCCAGACTCTGCAGGCTGGGGCTGGGCTGGGCCCCACCTGCAGATACTTCTGGTGTCCCGGCCACATCCCCTAGCCAGTTTTGAAATCATGGCAGCCTTGGTGGCATCAGCCATGCCTCTGACATTATCCCAGGTCAAGAGCTCACACCTCTCTACACTTTCCCACTGCACAGCAGCCCATGTAGGACAACCAGGAAGTGCAGGGACGTTATCCTCTGCAGGCCTTCAACCCACAAGGACTGGAATCTGGGGATGTATTCCGCAGCCTCCTGACTTTCAGAGGGGCAATTCTGAGATGCACACCGCGGTTCCCGAAGGATCCCAGTGGGACTGAGCCCCAGTTCTCACACTGGAAATCAGCTTCCCATTTATCCCTTCCCGGCTTTTCCTCCTCTCTCGCATAACTACTCACCCCCAAGTCCTTGTCTCTGACTTTGCGGGGGGACCCCAAACTAGGAACGCTTCCTGGCAGAAGGTGAACCTTTTATTGAGGCCCCATAAAAGCTAGTCCTAGAAAGCTGGCTGCTGATATATTTGGGTCTGAGTCTAATGTTGGAGCCACCCAGTCTAGGAACAATGTGAACACCCTGAAAGCTGCTTTCTGACTGGCTTCTACGCCAAAGAACAGGAAGAAGAATGAATGCCTTGGTTGTCCCTGAGACGGCTCGGAGCCTCGTGCTTTGGAGAGGATGGGAGTTGGGAGAAAGGGACAAGGAGGTGAAGACCTCCTTGGGTGTGTGGAGGTGAGGGAGCCAACAAGCTCAGGGAAGAGGGAGCAGAGAAGGAGAGGGAGAGGTGCACAGCTAGCCTCTTAGTTTCTGGTTTCTTCATTCAGTCACATGGACAGTTCCTGTCGCTGAGCAGTGGAGCATTGTAATAAACAAAGTGTCTTCCATTCACTGATTCGAACTTTTGGGATTCCCTGGCATTTCACATGACCCTTTTATTGGGAGAATTTTTTCTGTTGCTACTAGGAGCTCAGTAGTTCGAACATGTTCAATTTTATTTCCAAACGTATCTTGAGATGTCCAGCATGTCATTTGGCCCCTTTGGCCCATTATTGTCACTCTGTCTGAGACCCCATAAAGCTCTGGGCATCATAGCTGTGGTTTTTTTCAGAATTAACAGCTGTACTTTGGAGCTCATAAGTATCTGATTAGAGTTTGGATTACTACATCTTAGCTTTGCTTATGCTACTTTGATATCTTTACCTGTTCCTTCAAATGGGCTTATGAGAACTTCCGTTTGGCCTTTTCCACTAGAGAAACTTATTATTATTTACAACTTGAAAACATTCACTGTGTACTTGCAATGGATCACTTATAAAACTATGAAGTGAGAAGCCTTCCAAGGTTTACTCGTTCATGGTCCTGTGATTTACGCTTCTCTGGTGATTCAGAGATGTGCCTGTTGTTATCCCTATTCTTTTTTTTTTTTTCCTAATAGCACACTGGCTTCCTCTTAATAATACATTTTTATAAATGTCTCATTGCCATCTTATCTTCTTCCTCTGCCAGAATGATTCCAGCAAATGGGTCATGGAATTGACTTCTAGCCAAATAGCTTCTGTTGTGAGTAGGGTCCTATGACAGGTGGGGGCTTTATGGGGTCTTGGATAGGGTGACAATAATGGCCCAACAAGGCAAACCTTTTCTTAGCAATGATATGGTCCCCTAACAGAAAAACTCGTTATCTCTCCTCAGGTAAATCAGTGACTGTATCATCTGTGAAGTCTCCAAACTGTTTGACTTCTGTGAGGGTATTTTCATTGAAAACATATAGAGTTTGAGTTTTCCTTGGATTATACACAATTATTTGGCTTTTTTAAAAAAATAAAAAGTAAGGTTTTTTAAAATGTTTATTTTTGAGAGAGAGAGAGAGAGAGAGAGAATGAGCAGGGGAGGGGCAGAGAGAGAGAGGGAGGCAGAGGATCCAAAGTAGGCTCTGTGCTGACAGCAGTGAGCCCAGCGGGGCTCCAACTCACAAACCGTGAGATCATAACCTGAGCCAAGCCGGACACTCAACCACCTGAGCCTCCCAGGCACCCCAATTATTTGACCTTTTCACATGGTATGCAGAGGTCAGACAGGATGGATTGGTTTTCCACTTGGAGTTGTGCAGGCTAGGAGTGCCGACTCTCAAGATGTCCCTATCCTAATCCCCAGAATATGTATGTTACCTTCCATGGCAAAAGGGACTTTCTAGATGCAATTACATTAAGGATTTTGAAATGGGGAGATTAACCTGGATTACCTGGATGAGTTCAGTGAGATCACAAAGATGGATAAATACCAAGGAATGCCAGCATCCTCTAGAAACTGAAAAAGTCAAGGAAATGGATTCTCCCCTAAAGCCTCCAGAAGAAACATGGCCCTAGTGACACTTTGAGTTTAGACTTCTGACATCCAGTAGTGTAAGAGAATAAATTTGTGTTGTAAATTACTAAATTTGTGGTCATTTGTTACAGTAGTAGGAAACTTACACAGTGGTCTTGGATAAAGAAAAGAGGCTCCAGGTGATCAACTTGAGAAGGGGTCAAGAGTGATGGCTTGTTTGGATTTGGGTCCCCGACAAAGGGCCCTTCAGAACCATGGCACCAGCATAACCCAGGATTTCAGCAAAAGAGAAGGTACTTGGTTGGGCTTATGTCTTGGGCTAGAGAGTGAAATTTCCAACACAAATTCACACACTTGAATTCAGGATAGACTGTTAAAAAAAATTAAAGCAATGTAGAAACTACTAGATCAGTGATGTCTAATGATGTTCTGCAAAGATGGGAATGTTCTACATATGCATCATCAAATATGGTGGCCTCTAGCTAAATGTGGCTAGTGTGACTGATGACCTGAATTTTTAATTTAATTTAAATGTAAATGATTTAAATACAGACATGTGACAAGTGGTGATCATATTGGATAGCTTTAGGTCAGCACCGTCTAATAGAAATATAACGTGAGCCACATACATAATTCAAAATTTTCTAGTAGCCGCATTTGACAAAAAGGAAAAAGAAGCAAATGAAACTAATTTAGTAATGTATATATATTTTAACCCACACCTTAAACATGTAATTTCAATATGTAACCAATATAAAAAGTATTAATGAGATATTTAGAATTCCTTTTTTCATACTTTTTTTTTTTTTTTTACAAAGTCTTCAAATTTAGTGTGTATTCCACACATAAAACACATCTCATTCCAGGGGTGCTTTGGTGGTTCAGTTGATTAAGTGTCCGACTTTGGCTCAGGTCATGACCTCATGGTTCGTGGGTTCAAGCCCCACATTGGGCTCTGTGCTGACAGCTCAGAGCCTGAAGCCTCCTTCAGATTCTGTGTCTCCCTCTCTGTCTGCCACTCCCCTGCTCATTCTCTGTCTCTTTGTCTCTCAAAAATAAACAAAAGTTAAAAACAAAGCCCACATCTCACTCTGGACTGGCCACATTTCTGGTGTTCAATAGCCACATGTGGCTAGTGGCTACTGCAGCAAACAATGCCAATATTAAGTCACTGATGAGGAATTGGGGCCCAAAAGGTGAAATGATTTGCTTCCAAGTTTATTTCTCCTGTAAGACCTTTTGGTCTTGGCTGCTCAGCTTCCCTCCAAGAGATACATAACTTCTGACAATCAGAAAGGAAAGAAAGTTTAAGTTTTTGTCCCTACCAACTTATTTCTGAATTCCTGCAGATAAATACTTAATGTAACTCTCAAAATATAGCCTGTGAATTGGCGGGCTGATTGGATTTCCAGAAATGGAAATGAAGAAGACGGTGCTGGGGAGAAAGAGAAGAAATTGAATTGATCTCCAGGAACCTGGGGCAGACTCAGGAAACAGCAGTGTGATGGGAAATAATGAAATAGACATTACAGAGGGTGGCCTCTCTCAGACTGGGGGTCTCCGGGGTCCACACAGATTGGAGCTCTCAGGATGTTTGCTAATATGCAAATGTCAGCCACCCGTGGGATCAGAGTTTTGGAGCAGTCCGGGGAGCTGGGAGAAGGCCTTCTTAATTGGGTTCTTAAATGATTATTACATGAAAGTGTGGGAGTCATTGAGCCAGGTTTATGCAAAATCTACAACAGGCTGAGAATTTGTAAAGGAGCTTGTATTGCCTTAGAAAATTAAAAATGCTTTGGTCCTGGGTCATCATTAGTCTAAATATGCTGGGCTCAACTGAAGGGAAAATGTGATGTCATAGGAGAGTTTCAAAACATTCTTGGCTCTTACAAATGGGCTTGAATTTGTGGATAGAGGGAAATCTCCCAGGCCTATGGGATTCCTTAATAGGCCATAGGTTTCCTTTCTTTTCTTTTTTCTTTTTTCTTTTCTTTTCTTTTTCTTTTCTTTTCTTTTCTTTTCTTTTCTTTTCTTTCTCTTTCTCTTTCTTCTTCTTCTTCTTCTTCTTCTTCTTCTTCTTCTTCTCCTCCTCCTTCATGAAAAAGTCCCCTTTTGCTTGGTTTTTGCTGGTGCCCTCTCCAGGGTGATCATTGTTTCCACTTTGGTTTTTGCGGTGTTAAGAGGGGGGTTTTTTGCTATCACAGTAGCACACTCCAGCTTCTGCAGACTCCCCACCAGTCTGCAGCAGTGGTGGCTGCCCAGCAAATCCACAGCTGCTTGAAGGGTGCAGATGAGGAATACAACATGAAGAGAAGAAAGGCCGAAGGCTGAGGAGATGATGCTCCAAATGTCCAGTTCCATGAGAAATGCAAATGGATCTGTCTCCCCAGGGGCACACAGGGGCCACGGAGACTCGGCTCTGTCAGCCACCAGAGAATACACAGCTCAGTCATGTTCTTGCCACCTCAGAGAGAAAGGGTCTTAAACTTCCAACCCTCGAAAGCTCTACTGCCTCTGCCTGCCTTGCTAAAACGCAGACTTCCATTCTGAGATGGATGACCTCAGGGGCCCAGAGCCCTGGCTTGAGAAACCCCTTATCAGCTGCATGAAGTAACTTCCATTTATCACTCCAAACTCCGTTCTAAGGGCTTTGTGTGGATCACCCCATCTTATCCTTGTAAGAATCCCATGAGGTGTCTCGTATTTTCCTTATTGTACACATGAGCAGAGTGAGGATCTGAGAGGTTGTGTAATTTGCCTGAAGTTGTATACAGGCAAGTGGCAGTGGTGGTCCAACTCCGTGCAGGTTTAGCTTCAAACTCTGGGCTTATCCCTATCTAGGCTAGTGGTTCTCAAAGTGTAGTCCCTGCACCAGCATCAGCAGCCTCCCCTGGGGACTTGTAAGAAATGCAAATGTTAAACCTCCTCTCTAGATGTACTGAATCGAAAATGGGGTGGACATGTCCAATAATCTGTGGTTGAAAAGTCCTCCAGGTGATGTGATGTATGTGTTAGCTTGAGGACCACTGTCCTGGGCTATGCCCCCCTGCCCCCCTCCAAGCTGGCTCTGCAGTGAGATAAGGTAGGCAGCAGTAAATTCCTGGAGAATAATATCAGGTTTGGTAGTGTGCTCCTGCAGCGAAAGAATGACAGTAGGGACGGCAATGACAGGCTCCCCACCTGGTACTGTCCCTGGTGGCCAAGAAGTATCACCCCTCCATGGGTCTATTGATTTATCCAAGTGAAGTGGAACCAAGACACATGAGTTCCCATCTAAGCCACTTTGTCATCGAGGGAAAGAGGACAAAAACCTGGGATCATGAGAGTTTGAGAAGGAGGTACAGGGACAGCAGAGCAGAAAGCCTGAAGCAGGTGGCCTAAAATGACCCACATATCAGGGGTAAGCAAATAGGTGGGACAGATGACCTAGAGAAGACATATCTTAAAAGTGAAGCCTCAGATAAAATTGCTTGTTCCCCTTCTCTTATAGCAGAAATCAATGACCGTGCTCCTGGGGCTCACATTCATTAATCCATGTGCAGAGAACCCCAAATGCTTGAGAAGTGAGGCTCATGGTAGGGGGGCCTGGTTGGGAGCATGCTTTATAGAGATTGTCGAGACCATTGGTGTAGATTAACCATGGAAGCACTTGCCTGGAAGGTGCTTTTGCGTCTTCTGCTACAGCAAGCAAGACATAAGGCATTTTGCAGAAAGCATTTGTGGGACTTTTTCCAAATCTAGTTAATTTCCGAATTTCCTCCATTTCATAGACCTGTGAAAAGGCACACATAGAGGGCTAGGGCAATAGAAATCTGATGGATGGAATCAGAATTGCTGATCTAGATAGAATGTTCAGACCGAGTTTTGCATTGTTACAGACAGTGAGATTGAGAAGATTCTGTAATTAATATTAATGATGCTCAGAGGATGGCCAAGTGCACTCATTTGGCATAAACCAGGACAGATGAAAGACACCCCAACTAACCAAAAGGAAGGAGGGCAGGTAGCCAACTTAAGCATCCCCTATGCTTCTGGCTTTGTCTTATTCGTACAAGTAAAATCAGGGACTATTATAACAGAATCCCTTAGCTGCTGTCAGAGATAATATCTACCTTGTGGGAAATGTCATGTCAGACTTTATATACAGTACTCAGGGGACCTACTCTGTGTTTATTGAAATTCATCTAATTACAATGCATTCCTCACTTTGGACAAATACTTAAAGCAGGAACCTTCAGATTTACATAAAAGATAAACCAGGGAGCAATTATTTCCTTGACTAAAGGGTTCTTCAGCTTATAAAAGGTGTCCCTGTAATATTTGTTTTAATTACAAGCTTTCCAAATGCATTTGAAATTAATCCCACAACTACTTTTTTTTTATCTGTCTCTCACATATTGCATGAAGTATATCAATATCTGTTGTGTGTATTTCTTTTTTTTAAATATAACTTATTGTCAAATTGGTTAACATACAGTGTGTAAAGTGTGCTCTTGGTTTTTGGGGTAGATTCCTTGTTGTATGTATTTATTTAATAGATTTGCTCTTCCTGGAAGGTGCTAGCCTCCACATAGAGAGACGAGTGCACTGTGCAGATCTTCTGAAGACTGTTGAGTTCTGCCCCTCTCTGGGATTCTGACATGCATGTGACATCAAGTCCTCTCAGCTTTTCATTGTGTTTCAGCCATGTCAATCACAGCTGCCAAGGTCTCCTTCCCCTTGACCTAAGGTGTCCTACTTTATAATCATATATACCCGGTATACACACATGAGTGTGTGCACACACACATGTTGTTATTTAACTTCTTCAAGCTTTTATTTATTTATTTATTTATTTATTTATTTATCTATCTATCTACTTATCTATCTATCTTGAGAGAGAGGGAGAGAGAGAGCAAGGGAGAGGCAGAGTGAGAGAGGTAGAGAGAGAATCCTAAGCAGACTCCTCGCTGTCAGAGCAGAGCCTGACATAGGGCCCAATCTCACGAACCGTGAGATCATGACCTGAGCCAAAACTGACTGGGCCACCCAGGTGCCCCAAACCTCTATCTTAATTTCAGTTGGTTTTGGCAAGAGCTTGGGTGCAACTGATATTCACAAGTTAATCCATGAAACAATAAACAAATTAGTTTTGAAGGCCAGTTAGTACTTAGCGCTGTGAAACCAATACCCTTTACCTGGGTTGACCCACCCTGACCAGAACTCATAGAAGTTTGGCCAGAGTCAAGTCTGACAGTTGATGTGTCTTTGTCATCAAGAATGAAAATCCTGTGTTCACTCTATTTACTTTATGGTCTTAATATAAGTTTTTGCCAAAGCTCCAGGTTCATTATCAGTTGAGAATCTTGTTTCTACATAGCCCTGCACACTATATTCTGGACAGCCAAAGCACAAGCCACTCTGTTCCTTTGAGTATCCCCACCTCACATTCTGTTTGGGTGGAGTGTGTCCGGCAGGGGATCCTTCCTACTTCCCAGATTGGTATTTCAGTTTCATGTTCAACAGTAAGTCCTACAATAAGTTTTATTCTCTTCTTTTCATTTTATGCTCATCTTCCTGAGACAGGATATTACAGGAAAGTTGCTGAACAAAGTGAACCCCAGTTTGTTGAGAATGGATATCAAAGTATGTTGACCTCATGATAAATCAGAAGGGGATGAAAGGGACTGAGATGAGCTCAATTCATTTCCAAGCTAGACAAAGCTGTGGGGTCTTGTTCATGGTGGAGATCAGTGCTGACAAATCCAAATTTTGGAAAAATTTTATATGTGAGACCATTGTGGGATAGTCTTGTTGGGGCCTTGGGGACAAACCATACCTCTGTGGGTAGATGTCATGTTTCCAGGAAGGAAGCAGACATTTCCACCACCACTCATTCTGGAAAGAAGTCAAGTCAGGGGCATAAAATGAGAACTTTAGAGACTGGCTTTAGACTGACACAAGAAAAAACAAAACAAGACAAAACAAAACAAAACAAAACAGAGACACAAGAAGAGACTTCTTCATTTACTCCACAGGAAGTCCTGGGATCCTGAGCAGGTGGCAGAGTGTTAGGTCAATTGCTCCCAGCTTCTGGTGAGCTGATTTGAGTCAGGATCCTTACTAGGTTCATTCCTGTGGGAAACCCTAGCCTGGGTAAACCAGCCATGGGTCCCTCAAGCTGCTCCACCCCTGCCTCGAGGTCCCTCAGGTAGAGGAGGAGGCAGAGAGACATGTCATTGCCATGTTTATTGCTTTCCAATGTGCCAGACATGTTCTTTTTTTTAATATGCACTATTACCTGAAAAAGAATTATGGTTACTCCCATTGCATAGATGAAGTAACTGAGAACTAGAGAGATCAAATGATTCTCCAGAAAGAAGTGGCTTCTATCCCCAGCCTATAAATGGCAGCTGTGGAGAGAGGAGGAGACTATCAGTCCTACTCTATGACTTTTCTTTCCTCCTTTCCTTCCTTCCATTCTTCTTTCCTTCTTTCCTCTCTTTTTTTGTTTTAAAGATTTTATTTTTAAGTAATCTCTATACCCAATGTGGGGCTTGAGGTCACAACCCCAAGATAAAGAGTTACATGCTCCATTGACTGAGCCAGCCAGGTGCTCCTTTGGCTTTTTAAACAGTTCTCTTTCTTCTCTGCAATTGGCCTCTCTCATTTGTCTTCCTGTTATGCCCCTTTCTTTGCCCCAAATCTAATTTGTTGGCACTGGAAAAGCATAGTTTAAAGCAAAGTTGTTACATTTTCGAAAGTAACCTAATCTTAATTTATCCTGAACCTTAGGTGAGTGTTCACCACAGTGAAAGCTAGAGAATACCTGTGCTCGGCAATTCTGGCTAAGAGCCTTGAATCCTTATTTTCCTTACAGCTGTCATTCTCAAGACTTAGCATGCAACAGAACCATCTAGAGCAAGACTGGCAAGCTATATAGTCTGTGGGCCAAATACCCCTAATGGCCTGTTTTTCAGCAGACATGAGCTAGGATTGTTTTTATATTTTTAAATGATAGAAAAAAAATCAAAAGAAGAATAATATTTAACAACACAGGAAAGTTACATGAAATTTACATTTCAGTGTCCATAAATAAAGTTTTATTGGCACACAGCCATGTCCACTCATTTCCATATTGTCAATACTTTTATCCTGCAGAAGCCAGACGAACATATAGCCTGCAAAACCTAAAATATTACCCTTTACAGAAAGGGTAATTACTACCTCACCCTTGACAGAAAAACTTTGCTGACCTGTGACCCAAAGGGATTTTTAAAATACAGAGTGCTAAGCCCCGACCCTGGAGTTTCTAATTCAATAAGTCTGGGTGAGGCCAAAAATGTGTGTTTCTGATAATTTCCTACCTGATGCTGATGTTTCTGGTCTAGGGACCACACTTTGGGAACCACCACTGTATATAATGACTGGTTATGCCCAAAATGATTATTTGATTCCTATAATTTTGTTGTGCCTTTTAAATCTTGTTTCCAATTCTAGTGGAGGGCTGAAATGAGTCATACTTCTCTAGCAGAGTTTTCTTGATGTTCAAAAAGACTATGTAGCAGACAGGTTTAGAGCGAGTCCCTGGAGCCCAGCTTCTTGGAGAGAAGCCCAGCTCTACCACTTTCTGGCTTTGTGACCTTGGGTAAGTTTCTTAACCTCTCTGGGACTCAGTTTCCTTTTCTCTTAATATGAAGATAATAACAATAATAGCTTCTATACCTCACAAGGTTGATACAAACAGTAAATTGGTTAATATACATAACACATCTGCAAAGGTCCCTGGCATGTATTAAATGCTGTGATAATGCCAGATGTTATGGAGTCATCCCTGCCTGGGGCTAAGGTAGTACTCCTCAACCTTGGCAGGGTGTTGAAACCACCTGCTTTGGGTTGTACCTCTAGAGATTCTGATTTAACTAGTCTGTGGTGTGGGGTGTTGGGATCTTCAAAATTGTAAAGGTAAATTAAAATGGAGCACTGCCCAATAAAAATATAATGGCAGTTGCATGTGTAATTTTACATTTTTTAGTAGTCATGTTTAAGAAGGTGAAATTAATTTTAATAATGTCAATAACAATGTTTTATTGTTGATAAATAATAAATAAAATAGTAATTATGTATTTTATTTAACGTAGTATGTCTCAAATATTATTATTTCAACACATAACCAATGTCACAATGATTGAGATATTTCACTTTCTTTGTTTTCGTATTATGTCTTTGAAATTAAGTGTGTACTTTACATTTATAGCACATCTCAATTAGCCTGGCTACATTTCCGTGGCTGGGTAGCCACGGCTTGTGGCTTGTGGCCACTGCATAGAACAGCGTGGGTGTAGCTAATGTACAACCAAGATTGAGATCCACTGGGGTAAGGGCCCTTGCGGACCAGCCCAAAGCCATGGAGCTTCTTCTGACATTACTGTTCTTAACTTGAGTATAAAGTTTACTGCAGCTTCTCTCTCTATGGTTAGTAATCAGGTGTGGCCATTAGGACATTCAATTTAATCCAAGTTTAGTCTTAAAAACTGATGTCAATTTGAAAGCAGCAAGATCAAGTAAAGCAAATGAATCTATATGACCTGATGCCACCAGAGGCGAGAAAGACACTATGGGAACATTAACAGAGGACAAAGTAAAACAGTGATCTGTTTTGGTTCCTTCTCAATGAACCCATAGCTGGGTAAAGGGGGAAGGGGTGTTGAGTATCCCAGAAAAAAAAATACGAAACAGATATTAAGCAATCCCTTGACATTCTATGCCACATTTTGACTCAGAACTTTCTGACTCCAAATATCACTGAATATTAAGTAGGTCAAGATGCTTTTGAAAAGAGGAAGAGGAAGAAGAAGAGAATTCACCCTCTCCATTCTTTCCTACAGTGCTCAACTAACCTTCAAAAAGAATAACCTTGTAAATTTATTGTAAAAGCAAAAGAGATTTCCAAAAAGGTAAGAACAAAGATCTGTAGTTCTACCACTTAGAGATAACCACTATTAGCACCCAAGTGTGTACTATTTCAGAGCTTTTTGGTGCATCCACTTACACATATTTTAATAAAAACAGTGTCCAAGAGTGAGCACTCTTTTATAGCAAGATTCTTTGTCACTTAACAACATTTTTATATTTTCAAGTAATTTAATAATCTCCTGCAACAGCATATTGAACCTGTGTTTGGCTGGACAACGATCTACTTAATCAATCCCCTGTAACTGTATATATAGGCTGTTTCCTTCAAACTGCTAATCACACCACAAATGCTAATGCCAAAAGAAGAACATCCCTTGGTATTTATTTATTTATTTATTTATTTATTTATTTATTTATTGTAAATGTTTATTTATTTATATTTGAGAGAAAAAGCATGCACAAGCAGGGGAGGGACAGAGAAAGAGAGAGAGACAGAATCAGAAGCACACTCCAGGCTCCGAGCTGTTTCCAGGTGCATAGCCTGTTGTGGGGCTCGAACCCATGAACTGTGAGATCATGACCTGAGCTGAAGTCTGATACCACCCGAAGACTGAGTCACCCAGGCACCCATCCCTTGGTCTTTAAATCTGACATCCTCTTGCCTTAGAGCTAGCTGGGCAGATGCAGAAGAAAAGGACACACTGTTTTATCCACACGGTCTCACTAAGCCTAACACATTAAGAAACACTTTTTTTCAGTTTATTTATTTTTTGCAAGAAAGGAAGGGTGTGGGGAGGGCAGAGAGAGAGAGAGAGGGAGAGAGAGAATCCTAAGCAGGCTCTAGCATTGTCAGTGCAGAGCCCGATGTGGGTCTCAAACTCACCAACTGAGCCAACATCAAGAGTTGTACACTTAACTGACTGAGCCACCCAAGTGCCCCAAAATCCCAAGCAGGCTCTGCACTATTAGCATGGAGCCTGATGCCGGGCTCGAACTCAGGAACTGCAAGATCATGACCTGAGCTAAAGTCAGACACTTAACCAACTGAGCCACCCAGGCGCCCCTCCCCCATTTTGTAGTTTTTCTGGCTCAGAGAACAGCCAGCAGGGTGCAGGGTGCAGAGGAATGCATAGTAATGCCGTGGAAATAATGACATCAAATGATACTGAACACCATTGTGCCACCTTCAGCAGACACCAAGTTTTCTCACTGCTCTGCTCAGAAGGACCTGCAAACCCCAGAGGGACTCTGCTGCCTCTTAATATGTCAACAGCAGCTTGTGCTTGGATTTGAATTGGCTTCTCTCTGGTCTTAGAATTAATCACTTCTTTCAATAGAATCATTCCTGCAATAGGTTTGTGGGCGGGTTGAAAAAAAAAGTAATAACCCAAGAAGCCTCAAAATTTAAGGTGTTAGTTTTTCTGGCTTATATAATTTACATAATTATTTGTTCATGCCGCATTTGTATATCACTTCTCTGATTGCTTTATACGATGTGAAATTTCCTGGCAATTCCCCAAATGCCAGCTTCTCAGACTGAGTATGCAGGTTTCAGCCCATGGCAATAAAGCAAATAAATGACTGCAGGACTGCCCGGCATTCAGATAAGGTAAACACCAGCCTTTTGAGCTCTTATACTGAATTGGACACCTCAGTTTGGGAGAACAATATCTTTTCTATTTTATTAATTCTATTAAAACTATTCATAGGAGGAAAAACCAGGTTTTATTACACTTGGAGGATCAAGATAATTCACCCTTAGCTAGGATATGGTGCACCTGTATCTTTGTGGCACATATAAGCATTATTAGAGAGTCACTTTTAAGGGGAGCTGGTAAACTTACATTCAATCTGTCATATAAAAATTCAATAAAACAAGTATTTATCGCATCTTTATTCTGTGCCAGGCTCTCTTTGCCAAATCTCCAGAGAGAGGAGCAAGAAATATTCCTGCCTTCAAGGAGTTCATGGTTTAAGGAGGGAGATACACACACACATGCTATGGGATACGATTCTAGCTGAGGTAAGTAGAGTGTGATGCTCCAGGAACATCCAGAGGGAGTAATTCATCCGGCTGGTTCTAGCCTGCCTCTCAAGCCCCATCAGACCTTCTATTTGAGAAAAGACTGCCCTGGCTGCAGTAGGGAGGAGGGAAACCAGGTAGGACACCATTTCCATCATTCAGGAGGGAGTGAGGGAGTCTTGGTTCAGGGAATAGAAAGAAGTACGAGTGAAGGTTGGCCCAGTATGTGCTCTTTCTTACTAAGCTCATAGTGCTTCCGAGTGTACTTGTTTCCACATGTGGGTTCAAGAACACTTATTTTGGGGAAAAATTGGGAAGATAAGCAAAATACAGGCAATAAAATTGTAGATGCTGCCTATGGAAAAGGTTAAATAGGTATCAGCTAGTGAAGAAGAAGTACACGAATGCATCCGATCAATCAGAAATATTTCCAGCAAGTTCAGAGAGGAAAGCTGACTGGCCAGTCTATGGTAAGTTAGCCAGGAGGGAAAAAAAAAATGTCCCCATTTAAAACAAAGTCAGATCACTGGCCAGAATGAGTTCTTAAATGATGATTTTAAATAAACTCCTGGCCAAAAGGCACAATTCCTTGTTTCTTCTTTTGTTTATTCACTAAGATTATGGGTCTCAGAGCCAGCTCACCTGGATTTGAGCCATGGCTCTCACACCGGCTCTGTGACTTGGCACAAGTTGCTGAAACTCTCTGTGCATTGGCGTATAAATAGTACTAAGGTTGTGCTCAAAAGGTTGGGGTAGTAAGTACATGTCTTACTGGATGTGAAGCTCCTAGAACAGTGCCCAGCACAGAATGCTTAACTGATGTGGGTTCCTTCTATCTGCACGCACGCTGTACTGAGCACTCCCATTGTAGCAGGTGCATTTGAAGTCCTGGCTTTAGAGACTAAGACGCTCCTACTCCAACCTCAAGAAGCCCATAGTCTATTGGGGATGATAAGTGGGAATAAATGATTGTAGGCCAATATGGCAAGTGCTACAATAGGAGTAAGCACCCCATACTTTGGAGAACAGAGAGGAGGATGATGAGGGAAGGCTGAGCTGAGGCCTGCCACCTACTTGTCACAGCAAAGCCCACTGGGCTTCAGTGGGCCTACACTCCCTTTAATCCCCTGTTTCCTTTTCCTGCACAAACTTCCTCTGTCAGCACCCTTTACTGTGGGAAGGGGACCCCAGTTTCTCCTAGATACTTTGTTTAGAAAGCATAATTGGGTGATCTCACCCTGCCCTATCTGAATGAGGAAATAAATAAATAAGCGGATGCTTCTGGCATAAGGAGTTAGGTGTGCGCTCCCCCTTGGGACTGGGAAGGAGGAGGAGAGTGGTTCTGGAGAGGACACTCACAGATCAGACCTAAGTTTTAGTTAAATAAACAGAGGCATCTCAAGGCCTTGGTGAAGATGCTGGGTGAGGACAAGACTCAGAGCGAGGTGAGGACAGGCTGGAGTAGAGTTTTTGTGTTCCTTAGGTACATATGGCACGGGGGTAGGCAGCTAGTGAATTGAAAAAGGAAGGAGGGGATGATGTAATGGTTTTACGCTTTGTACTTTAAGCCTAGCTACCGAATAGCCCTATCAGTCAATGACTCGAGTGGGCAAGACCACAATAAAATAGTGACATTTAGAAAGCTTCGTTTTTTTTTCTTTTTCTCGGAGTCCATTGACCTATTGAGTAGACCCTGTTTACTGGGAGATCACTGAGCAGAAACCTGGAGATACTTTGAATCTCAGTGGATTTGGCAAAGCTATTGGCTCTTTCTGTTGCCAGCCCTTTTTTGATAAGGTGCCACCACTAACAGCAACGCTTTTCTGTTTGTAAAGTGCCTCAGAAGCATGTTGCATTTGATTTTCACATACACTGTATATGGTAGGTCCTGTGAAATGGGCTTTAGGGCTGTTTTCATATAACACATGCTGTTAAGCAAGGTTAAGCTGGTCCAAAAGTGAGGGGTGGAACCAGGGCCCCAGCCTCAACTGGAAGCCATTGTTCATCCCTCTCTAGACCCCAAGCAAGCAGTCAGCAAGACACACAGCTTACCCCCTTTCCTTCTCCCACAGAAGGAAAACTTGGGTAGGTCCTCTTCACAGATGGGATAGGAGAAATTCAAAATGGACGATCCTTTAGTGAAGAGAGCTATGTCAAGAAACAGCTCTTTGATGTCCTCTCCTTAAAGGTAAGAGAAGACCAGCTTTATTGTTAGTGTGGGTTTCACTATGTATCAAAGCATTCAACGTTTATAGAAGCATGAGCCTTTATTTCCAGAATGAGCAGAGGGCCTTTATTTCCAGAAGTCTGCTCTGTATGGGGAAAGTTTTCTTCCCTCCTTCCATTTTTCCTTCCTTCCTTCCTAACTTCCTTTTTCTTGCTTTCTTTGCCTTTCTTTCTTTCTTTCTTTCTTTCTTTCTTTCTTTCTTTCTTTTTTCTTTCTTCTTTCCTTCCTTCCTCCCTTTCTTTCTATTTCTTTCTTTTCTTTCTTTCTCTTTCTTTCTTTCTTTCTTTCTTTCTTTCTTCCTTCCTTCCTTCTTTCCTTCCCCCCTTTCTTTCTTTTTCTTTTCTTTTCTTTCTTTCTTTCTTTCTTTCTTTCTTTCTTTCTTTCTTCTCTCCTTCCTTCTTTCCTTCCTTCCTTCTTTCCTTCCTTCTTTCTCTCCTTCCATTTATTTATTTATTTATTTATTCATTTATTTGTAAAACAACACTTAGGCAAAGCTACGGGGGATAATGGCAGAAGCCCTCGGTATGAACTGTGACCCTTTTATGAACGTTCTCTTTTTGGAGCAAGGTAGTCACTCTCTGTGCTCCCCAGCCCTGATGCTCTGGCTTCTACAACTTCTCAGCTGCATAGTATTGTGTGCCTCCCCTGAGGGCGGTGGGGTTTGGTCACCCCCCACAGTTGCTAGGTAAATACTATATCACAGTTATATAGGAAGCTTTAGGGTGCTTCTCAGTGCTGGCTTCTAATTCTCTGTGCCTTTTCCTCCATTTTCCCCTTCTATGTTGCACCTACTTCTCATTCCATTTCTCTTTTACTCAGCTGCTGCTATAGAATCCAGATATTGTGCAAGTTTCCAGAAATGCAAAATGCATGAGAGTTCTTGGTCCCTAGCAATGTTCCCTCCATTTCTCTGGAATGGTTCCACACATGAAGTTTATTGAATCCTTCTGTTCTGGCTTTGATAAAACCACTTTAGAAAGGAGATACTCTAGTAGCTATAGCAATATAATGATTAACTGTTAAAGGCATAGCTAAATAAAAACAAACAATCAGACAGCTACCTAGCTCATTGATTGGGGTGGAGGGAGAAGGTATTTACCTTTGTCACAAGTTTCAGGAATCACATTAACTCTTTGGGAAATGAAATAAAGCAAATTATAAGCTATGCTGCTGGAGGTTGACTTGTTTGCTGCTGGGATAACAAAGCAAAAGCTCTTTCCTGCATAGACATCAATATTTAGGCTTGACATGTGATCTTTTGTTGCTGTTGGATATACTGATTCCAGGTGCTTATATCATCCAAATGAATGCTTAGAGTCTTTTCAGTACAAAATCACAGCATTCAGTGAGAGTTCTACTGTGTCTGGATATCACTCAGGAAGAGAAGTGAAAATGGAGATGGAAATAGAGTTAATCCCACAGAATGGTGGGCAACAGTGGCTTAGCTAGCCACTAGAGTTAATGTAAGAAATGGGGGTATGTGGAGCAGGAAGAGGTGGTGCAATGTTTCATTTCATGTCAATAATCTTCACTTACTCAGAACGATTCCAAGCCTAATGTTGAGATTTGACTTCAAGTGTTTAGAACACTGGTCAACAGAAAAGCCAAAATCTTGTAGTGGATCTGCCAAGAAGAACACAACAGATTAGGTGTGAGTACATTGTATACTCTGCAAACTCACATTAAGAATTCACACGAATGATATTTTTTTTTCTCCTACGTATATCACTAAAATGGATTCAACACCATGTTGCCCAGCACTTTTTTTTTTTTTTTGCATAAATTCACAATGTCTTCAATAATCCCTCCAAGTCTCTCCAAAGCCAATATTGGTCAACGCGATGTTCACCAATGGAAGGCTGTCAATCTGAAATGAGCAAGGTGTCTTGATGGGTGGGTGACAATCCGACTTGACATTTTTATCGTTACTTGAATTCTTTTAGTTCCTGAACCTTTGGCCTTAAAATTGCTTATTGGTTATTCTAAACATTTCACAAAGCATTATTATAATTAAAACAGAGGGAAATCTATACAAATTTTCAAAGTTAAGACCTGCCTTTGTAACTTCATGCCATCTCATATCATTCAATGTAATATTTTTTTCCCAAATATTCAATTATATGTGAGGTATTGTGCTAGATATGATAGGGACTGCAAAGATAATATCTTTTGCACTTCTGCTCATCAGAAATCTCCAGAAGTTCATTTATGCCTCAGAATAAAGTCAGGAAATGTCCTACTGGCCCCACCTTCCATACTCCATATCGTTAGTTCATCCTCCATGTTTTGAGATCAGGTAATCACCCAGCAAATTCCTGCCAAGTTACCTGCTAAGGTGCTTTCTCTAACATGTAATGGTCTCACCCTTTTGGCTGTTGTCTAATACTGAGGACTTGCTCATTCCCATCTTTTTTGTGAGCGTTTCCCTGACTATCCCCCAAATATTTTTTGGCTTCTCCAAATTCTTAAAACAGTTGTCTGAAATATTATTTCAAAATGTACCAACACATATTACTTTGTAATCTGCTCTTGGATTCATCCTACAACACTCAATCTAAACTTGGAAGCTCCTGAAAGAAAGGAGCTGGGTTTTTGTTTTGTTTTGGTTTCTATGTCCTTTCTTTTTGTTTCCCACTGGGCCCGAGAGAGAGAACTGATTTTAACTGAGAGTCTAAGTTGTAATGGTCAATGAGTTGTGCACTTTATAAGAGTTTTCTGTTTCATCCTCCCGACTCCCTAGTGTGTAGAGCAGAGCCCTGCAGTCGGCTGTATGGAAAACACCCTGTACCTATAGGGAACAAATGGATTGAATGGGCCATGAGTTAAGCTGTTCTTCCTCAGCTCCAGATCCAGTCTTCCAAACTGTGCTGTGTAAACCAGGGCTCTCCGCAATTATGCTTTTCCTTTGCCACCCACCAGCAGAAGTGCCAGAGGAAGACTGAGGCTGAGTGAGGGAAGGAATCTGCTCCTTCTTGCTTACTTGTTAGTTCCTAAGAGTGTCACCTGGAAATGGCCTGTCACCCTGGCAGTGGCAATAGGTTCCAGTGTCCAGCTCTCTTCTACACCTTCCCAGAATGAGCTGAGGCTCATCTCTGTGGGCTCCTAAGCTTCTGCTACAATAGTTTCTGCTGCAGAAACTGTCTCCCTTTCCCCAGCAATCTGTGCCTCAACTTCACAGCATCCTTCTTTGAAGCTTCCAGGTTCTGGTAACTCCAACTTCTGCCCCCTGCTCTCCCAACCCTCCTGGTGGTTGCTGCTTCCTCGCTGTCCCAGTGAAAATTACTGACATGATCTGTATTTTCCTGATAGGACTTAGACCAATTGAATAAACAACAATCTTGAGAGAGAACTATGATTTTCCTCATTTCACAGATGGGAAAATATAGACTCAGAGAGGTTCTATGAACTTATCCAGGTCCCACTCTATCATGTGGGTAGAGTCAAGATTCAAGCCCAGACTTAACAACAAACAAAAAATTACAGCCCAGTATTGTGCAGAAGTATTCATGAAGTAGAGCCTCAAAGATGTATGTTAATGATTTAATTTGTAAGATGGCCTGGAATATTTTGTGCGCAGGCATATGGCATGTGATAATTCTGTTTCATAACTGGTTTTAATTTCAGCTTAGCTATGAGCTCACATTTGTCAATGATGGTGTTCCAGACAGTTTTATCATCCACACTGCTGACCTGGAAGATATGTGATTGTCTGTGGTATCTGCTGTGGAAATGATCACTAGGCTATTTTGCCTTGCAAATCTAATCTAAGGTGCACTTCTGTTTGATCAAACCCTCTTTGATCTGGCCACTCATTTTCCTGAGGAAAGGCCATTCTGTCTTGCTCATTTTACTCCTTCATAAGCACCTTTGTGTGGTCTTGGGATTCTTTCAGCTTGGGGAATGGGAGAAGGAGGTATGGAGACAATCGTCCCTGCTCAGTATTTGGCACTCAGTATTGACAAAAAGAGGCCAATGAACAGACATTTAGGAAAGTGCACCTGAATGTTTACTGATGTTTTAAAAGTTTAGATAGAAAAAATAAACAAAGGGCAGGAGAAGGAAATAAAACATCTTGATACTGGAAAAATATTGTTAGAAAAATAATCTTAAAAAATTGTATTTCTTTGGGGGGTGAAGGGCAGAGAGAGAGAGAGAGAGAGAGAGAGAGAGGCCCAAGCAGATTCAGCACTGTAACCACAGAGCCTGATGCCAGGCTCAAACCCACGAACTGTGAGATCATGACCTGAGTCAAAACCAAGATCATGACGCTTAACCAACTAAGGCACCCAGGCACCCTCGCTTTAAGCTTTACACTTCCTTCTGGTGCCAGTTTCTCAGATGCCCTAGGGGCCAGGGCCATGGGGATCCATCCCACGAACTGTGAGATCATGATCTAAGCTGAAATCAAGAGTTGAACAACTTCACTGACTTAGCTATCTAGACATGCCCAGGAGAATAATCTTAATAGGGAACAAAGTCACAAAGAAAGCAGTAGATTGCTTCTCTCTGAGGCTGGATACACAAAAACATTAAAATAGATTGCTTTAGGGGCACCTGGATGGCTCAGTTGGTTAAGCTTTTGACTCTTTCAGCTCAGGTCATGCTCTCCTGATTTATGGGTTCAAGCCCTACATCCGGCTATGTGCTGATGGTGCAGAGCCTGCTTGGGATTCTCTCTCCTTCACTCTCTGCCCCTTCAGCTCTCTCTCTCTCTTTCAAAATAAATAAACTTAAAAAAAAAAAAGACAGATTGCTTCAAAATCTCTTAAGGGTTTGGTGATCTTTCCTTGTGGTTATTTTTATCCTATATTTGTGATCAAATTTTATATTTGAGCGTGAACATGCAGTTTGTAGTTGTCTTGGGAAAAGTGACATCAATTCCTCCTGTCCCCCAGTCTCATCCTCAGAGGCTAGCCTTCCCTCTGCAGATTTGTGTTTTCACTCAGGCTCTATATTGCCTTGTATTTTCTTTATACCTTTGCCATCCCTCTACTAGATGCTGTAAGGCAGGCTTCCAGCCTCAGGGTCTAGCACAATGCTTTAAGATTATGCTAAGTTCCAAGTGATTGTTTGATGAATTGAATGATAAATGTTGTATATAGTAAACTTGTAAAGAACTCTAAGACAGGTTTTCTCAACCTTGGCACTACTGACTTTTTGGGTCAGGTAACCCTTTTTTGTGGGAGTTGTCCCGTGCATTGTAGGATGTTAGCCACATCTTTGGCCTTGACCCCCCAGATACCAGCAGCACCCCCTACCCCTAAATCCAATTGTGACATCCAAAGATGTCTCCAGACATTGCCAAAATGTGTCCTGGAGGACAAATCCGCCTGTGGTGGAGAACCTCTATTTTCAAGAACTTCTTTGTCGCTTACCAGGCAAGTGGCTCGGAATCGCCTACCAAAATAAAAGATGGCGGATTGCATTTTTTAAGTAGTTCTTCTTATGTAATTTGAAAACTGCTGGGAGCGGGGTGGTGGTGGTGAGAGGAGAGAGTCCCTTGGACACTTGCCTCAAGTAATTTTTAATACATATAAATTGGATTATCTGAACTTGGATCTTCTGAAAGAATGAAATTGGAAAGTTAATGAGAGTTGGTGTTCCCGGGCTATGAGGGCAGAGATAAATGTTTCTTCTAGACACTTCATTGTAGAATGGCAAATGAGCTGAGGAAAAAGCCAAAGCTTCATCGTGAAATATACAATCTTTTCATTTTGAATATTTTTTTCCTTAGCCTCTGTGTTATAACCCCCTTCTGTCTGTTCTGTTGACATCTATGGGTTCTGCCCAAGTTGCAGGGAGTGAGCCCGGGATGCCCCAAACTGCCTCTGCTGTCCCTGGCCTCTGGGACACGTGTGCATATGGAAGGCAGGCTCCTCTAAACAGCTGAAAGCAAATGGTGCTGGGGGTGAGGAAGAGGCTTTGGGAAAGCAGCTGGCTGCATCTGCCTTGCATATTAAGGGCAGTGGTCCTGGAGCTGTTTTCCTGCTCATCCATAGAGTAGAATAGAATTAGATAAACAGGTGGGACTAAGTGTGAGCAGGGTCTTAACAAATCTCAGCTCCAGAACAATTTTTGTGCCTTAATCTCTGTTGGTGGCCTGCGTTCACCTGGTCTGGGCCAGAATTGGATGGTCCAGGAGAGGACAAGCTCGCCTTGGTAGTTTCTCGTCAGTGCCAAGCCTCAGCTAGAATCAGGATAGAACACTAAACCCAACAGCACAGGCTCTGGAAATGTAGTTCCTTACTGGAGGGTGGTGGGGATGCAAGCTTGATGGGTCTGGGGGCGGGTAGTGCCCTCTGCTGGGTTCCTTGCTGCTTTGTTCTCAGGCATCGGTTGCTGAGTCCTGGAGTCCATGGGTGTCACCTGGCAGGCAGCAGCCGTATTGCTGGGTGCTTTGAGGGTTACCAGAGGGGCCAAATCTCATGCTACTATTTTTTAAATATCTCATAGCTCTGCTTGAGGGTTACTTTTTACTTAATATTTTGAATAATTATATTCTCACAAGATGTTGCAAAAAGATACTGAGAAGTTTCACTCACCCTTCATTCTGCTTTCCCCCATCACAACATCTTACATATAATAGAGTACAACATCAGAACCAGGACTCTGACACTGGTACCATGAACAGAGTTTATTCAGACTGTACCAGTTTTATACACATTTATGTGCGTGTGTTTGTGTGTGTGTGTGTGTGTGTGTGTATGCATGTGTGTATGTGTATGCACACGTGCACATGGATGCCTTTACATTTTGATTGCTTAGGTTTTACAAACTGTTGCAAGATGGGTGAAGCACTGGGGCGTCTGGGTGGCTCAGTCGGCTGAGCATCAAACTTGGGCTCAGGTCATGATCTTGTGGTTTGTGAGTTCAAGCCCCATGTCAGGCTCTGGGCTGACAGCTCAGAGAGGCTGGAGCCTGCTTCAGATTCTGTGTCTGTCTCTCTGTCCCTTCCCCACTACTGCTCTCTCTCAAAAAGAATGAATAAACATTTTTAAAAAACTGGGTGAAGCACTGGCTCTTCTGCTCTTATGGCAGTGCCAGCTCAAGCCTCACCTCCACTGGCCTTCCCATGTCTCTGCCAAGTCGATCTCTAGGCTTATCCATGTTCTTCCTGCTGCACGAAGGTAATCTCTCTCTCTGTCTCTCTGTCTCTCTCTGTCTCTCTCTTCCTTGTGTGACTATGAGTGGATGTGGGCTAACAAGTCTGAAATCTGCAGGGCAGGACAGCAGGCTAGAAACTCAGGTTGCATTTCTGTGGTGGCAGCCTTGCAACTGAATTGCTGCTTCTTCTGGAAACTTCAGAATTTTCTCTTAAGGCCATCAAAGGATTGGATGAGTCTCACCCACATTAGCGAGGATAACCAGCGTTACTCAAAGCTTATTGATTATAAATGTTAATCACATCCATAAATACCTTCAAGGGAGCATCTTTTATTTTTTAAGTTTATTTTTTTATTTAGAGAGAGAGCACTTGCACACACACATGAACAAACAGAGGGAGGGGCAGAGGGAGAGGGAGAGAGAATCCCAAGCAGGCTCCATGCTCAGTGCAGAGCCTGATGTGGGGCTCGATCTCACAACCATGAGATCACGGCCTGAGCCGATATCAAGATTCGGATGCTTAACCGACTGAGCCACCCAGGTGCCCCGATCTTCACTGCAACACCTTGACCAAACAAATGGGCACCAGAGCCTAGCCAAGTGGATGCATAGAATTCATCATCATGGGGGGCCTTTTGTGTTGTATTGCTGGAACCCTCAATAGCTCTTCAAATTGTGCCTTCACAATCCTTCTTGTTCTTATATGGTCCAAAGTAACTTGGGATTCAAATATCTCTGACTGGCTCCATATGTTTCTGGGGTGGATATATTGAACTCCCTATCAGTGGTAGGCACTGTGCTTAATGCTTGGGATATAGAGATTCAAAGAAGCCATCTTAGTTTTCAGGAGTATATGAGTAGGGATGTCCTGGCCCATGGAAGCCCAAAGAGTGAGCCAGTAACTATGTTTGGGGAGCCATTGATGATTGTAGAAGGAGAGGGTGACATGATATGATCCGTGCTTTCCTTACCTGCAATGGTTTCTCTCCCTTCTATCCAAACCCTGACCTCTTTGGGAAATATATTACCTCATTCCACCAGCTTCTTTCTTTTTATTCCTATGAATTTATGATCTATGCTGATTATTTAGCATGTAACATGGGCTACATTGCATAGTTACTCAATGCTTTATATGATAATGTCTTGCTTCCTCAACCAATGTCAGATCTTCGAGGGCAGGACCTTTCTATTGTATATTATTGTATCATATTCGCCTCCCTTGTATTTTGATTACTCCTCCCCTTCCCGTCATATCTGATATGCACCTCCAATGGCAGGTGCTAAGTCAGTTTTTGCTGATAAATCAGTCTTACTTTTATTCTCTGGTTTCCGAAAGCATGTTTCCCTCTATCTGCAGTGTAAAAATCAATTTGGCCAATTTCCAGTAAATGTCTTGTGAGAAGTTTAGACCCCACATAGGAAAACTTTGATTGCCTCCCCTACTTTTTGTTTTGTTTTGTTTTGTTTTCTACACCTTCACAGTCCGGCTCAACTACCCCCTCCCCAGGATTCCAACTGGGGTTTTCTCACCTGTCCTTCCCCTGGTCTCTCATGGTACCCTGTGTATATTTTTATCATCGTGAGTGTGGGAATTATTACTAGTTTGCACTCTGGTAGATTGCACTAGGGTATAAGCTGTGAGTGGTCAGGAGCTAGGCTTTGTTTACTCATCACCACATAACCAGAATCTAGTCTAGTAGGCATATCTCAGAATATCAGTTGGTTGGATAAATAGATGGGAAGGACAGAAAGTCAGTTAGTCTGATGATAACAGAAGGGAAGTTGAGCATTTATTTCCAGGCTTGGTGGGTGCCAGCAATTACCGGGGAAGACTGAGTTGGAAGGCCAGTGATATCAAACCTCTCCCCATACCTGGAAGTTTCTCTTGGAAGGTGTTAGTACATTAACTTTATCATCATCATAATAAGAATTTTGCTTTGGCACTTAGGATGGAGTTTCAGAGTGTGGTCAAAAATCTAATCCCAGGCCAAATAGTAGAAGATACTCATTCCTCTGCCATCTTTCAGAATTCTTTTCCCCCCCAAAACTCCAAACAACAAATAGGCCTTGCTTTTGACTTCTTCCTTTAAGTTACATGATTACCAATTCTGCAAATTTGTATTCTGTATCTTATACAGGCCTAATTGTGCATGGATCTGGAAGTCTGCCTTTTTTGATTGGGGTATTTTAATTTGTTTGTGTGATTCGCAGGACAACTGTCAAGGGTCACTGTGGATCCCTAAAAAGAGGATGGTGTGTAAGGTTTCATATGTAAGTGAGATGTCTTTGCTGGAAATTCATTACCATGGCAACATAAAATTAACTTTCCTCTTTTCGTCCTTGATGCCATTGTGGTACGTTCCTTCTACCCCTTCCCTCAGACTCCCTCTCTGCCTTTGAAGATAGAGAAGTGACTTATAATGTGGCAAACGTATTTTACCTATGTTGCTCTGTTATTTCCTGATATCTTTTTATTTCTGCCTTTCAAATCTTGTTACTCTAGGACAGCGCAGGGATGCCCCCCAATGGGCCATTAATTCAAATAATAGCAGTCCCACCATGTTCCAGTCTCTTTGGAGGTATTTCCTTGGGAATTGACTCACACAGCCAAAGTCAGATGTATGGTCTGACTTCTCGTTTTATCTTGGATAGGCAGATGGTGTATTCAAACTGTGTTTGACTAGGACAGTTTACCCAGAGCCTTACTGTTGATGTTGATTGAGTAGGCTCCCCCAAGTCTAGAAGCATCCGAGGAACTTGCCTATTCTGTTTAGTATTTAAAATTATTTAACTTTCTGTTGCTAATCTGTAGTTAATCCATACGGGATAGAAAAATGGAGAAAAGCTAAAATGTCTTTTTTTCCTTTTAATGGAAAATTAGACTTCAGAGCATGAGTCTCCACTACACTTTGAGGGTGGGGATTTACATTTCGCCAGCAGGTAAACTTCTTTCCCAGGAAGGAGCACACATGTGGTTTCATACTCTTTGGCTTAGGTATGTCAGAAACCATGGCAGTGTTTGGTGACACTGAGACACAATCAGGATATACCTGTCATATTTCACTTCTGCATTTCCTGCAAATCTTTCTATTTTCTGACAGGGCACAAGGACTGGGTTATGATGTACAGGTGGTGTACTTGATGGTGTGTGTGGCTTTGAAGATAAACTCTGGGACTATTCTTCAAATGCTGGGCACGCTGAAAAGGAATTCCCTCCTGCTTCTGGAAATCATGAACTGGGAAAAAGCTAAGGACTTTGTCCTTGGCATCTGATGCTGTGGAATATGAAGCATAAGTGAGTAGGGGCCAGTAAACTGGGTGAGAGGGAACATCTGACATCATCCCTGTCTGCTTATTTATAGAACTGGACTTGCACCCAAAGTACCAGGAGGTTCTAAGATATATATGAATCATTGACTCTGGCCCCTGTCTTGTGGGTGGCCAGGACATCAGGTATTAATATCTCCATTTTGTGATGAAGAGGCTGAGATCTAGGGCAGCAAAGTGATGGACTCCAGTCTCCAGACTCAGCCTGCTGTGGCTTTGCTCTCACACAGCTGTGTGTGATAGACAAACAGCAAGAGAGGTCAACTGACTCAGAGAAGGAAACAGAGCTCTGGACAGAAGTGGAATGAACCCAGATACATGCACCAAGACTGTTCCTCTTGTGTCTCAGGTTGATCATGAGGAGGGACAAGGCAAGGCAGACCTGAGTCCTCAGTTTTGCTGGGCTTGCTGGCTAGACTTCCTTGCAAGGATTGTTTGCTAGGATTGCCTAGCTCACTGTTACTCTGCAAAGCTGGGTGGCTGTTTCCCAACCCAAAGGACTCTGGGAAAGCACAGATGAAAAAACAGAGGTGTTAGATGGTTTTTGTAGGAATTAAGCAATCCAAGGGGTGCCTTGATGGCTCAGTTGGTTGAAGGTCCACCTTCACCTCAGGTCATAATCTCATGGTTCATGGGTTCAAGCCCCAAGTCAGGCTCTGTGTTGACAGCATAGAGTCTGCTTGGGATTCTGTCTCCCTCTCTCTCTGCCCTTCTCCTGATCTCTCTCTCTCTCTCTCAAAATAAATAAATAAACATTTAAAAAACTAAAAATAATTCATGTAAAGCATCTAGGCCAGTGGTAACTACATAGTAGATTTTCAATCATTGGGCAAAAAAGGATGGATTCTGTTAGGGCAACATTGACTATACTTCTTGTGACCATTCAAAATGAAACTAACTTCTTTTTAAAATTTTCTTTGTCACATTAAGAGCACTCTAGGGTTTAAAATAATTTAGTAAAGTTCAATAGATATTTCTGAAACAAAACCTAGATGTCAGCTAGAGCCTCTCAGCCGTTGAGATATAAATAGGATCACACTGAACACGGTTAGAGGTTGGAGATGTTCTTTGTCCCTTGTTCTTAAACGTGGCTGCACATTGGAGTCACCTGGGGAGCTCTGTAAAATTACTGATGCCTGGGTCCTGCCTCAGATGTTCTGGATACTGTCTGGGCCTCAAGATTCGTATATACTCCGCAGGTGATTCTATTGTTCAGCGACTTGTGAAAACCATGGTCATAAGCCACACTAAGTTGTGTGCTCATTCCCTGAGCTTGGGTTGGCATGGGTGGGCTTCTAGATCTATTGTGCTATTATTCCAGGCTGAAAATTTAATCACTTCACAGATTTCCTAAGAAATCTCCTCACAAAACTTTTCACAAATTTATAGATTGTATGAAGAAACGGGGGGGAGGAGGAGGGTGTTTCACCATATTCCTGGCCCCCCCCTACCTGTCTTCCTCTCTCTAACTTCTTTCTCTAGACAAAATATTTCCCATTGTCTCCATGCTGAGGGTCTGGAAGCACACCAGGCGCTCCAGGGCTTCAGTAGCCACCCCAGTGGCTTGTAAAGGAATCGTTCAAGAAAGGCTTAGTTAGAATTCTTGGAACAGCCCCTTAAGAGAATTTTTTTCTGCTTCATTTCAGGAACATGGACTCAATGCCAAACACTAACCCAGGCATGAAAAGGTTTGAGATGGGGTCCAGGGACCAAGAGGATAGAGGTAAAAAGGTGGACATTGAGGGCTGTTGGGAGAGAGTGGGCATAGGGTGGGGGGCATGTGAGGGGAAGAGAAAGTGTGGGCTCAGAGAAGCTGGCCATCCAGGACCAGTGGGCTGCCTACAGGGCTCACTCAGACCTCTGTGCTGAGGGGGGAGCAATCACTTTTGTGTAGGGATCCAAGCAATCCCTGAAATTAAAAAATACTAAAAACTTGGGGTGTCTGGATGGCTCAGTCGTTTAAGAGTCCAACTCTTCATTTCTGCTTAGGTCATGATCTCATGGTTTGTGGGTTTGAGCCCTACATCAAGCTCTGCACTGACAGCTCAGAGCCTGCTTGGGATCCTCTCTTTGTCTCTCTCTCTGCTCTTCCCATAAGCACCCCACACCCTCTCAAAATAAATAAGTAAATAAACTTAAAAATACTAAAACTTTGTGATTGAAAATAAAAGACATTCTGGCCTTAATTAAGTATATAATTAAACGATTAGTTGTGTCTTTTGTGGCCTAATTGGCTTTACTTTCCTATACCCTTTGTGTCCACAAAGGTGACCAAGGTCCACCATGGTGGGGCTCAGAACCTTTGGGTGTCATTGTCGGCAGAATGTGTCATGTTGTATGTGTTTGGTATCTCTCCATAAACCTCCATGACCTTTGGGGATGGAATGTCAACATGTCCATCTACTTTTTTTTTTTAAGTTTATTTATCTATTTTGAGAGAGAAAGAGAGAGGGAGAGAGAGAGAGAGAGAGAGAGAGAGAGAGAGAGCAGGGTGAGTATGAGTGGGGGAGGGGCAGAGTGAGAGAGAGAGAATCCCAAGCAGGCTCTGCTCTGCCAGTGCAGAGCCCAATGCAGGGCTCGAACCCGCTAACCATGAGATCCATGACCTGAGCTGAAGTCAAGAGTCAGACACTTAACTGACTGAGCCACCAAAGTTCCTGGGTCCATCTACTTTTTATTGAATTTTTTTTCTTTTTAAGAGGCTGCCTCTGTTCCTGAACACAGGCACAAGTACAGGCTACCAAGAAATAAAAACTTTTTCATTTTCAGAAGAGAGGTAAGGTTTAAGCTATAAACTCTCCAGAAAATATTTCCATAAGAATTTGAGAATGAAAAACAACAACAACAACAACAACAACAACATACAGTCCCTTTACTATTTCTGAATTCCACACTCCGACAATATCTTGTTTGTCTGATTTGCACTATGTAATAGGTACTGGATAATTGTTGAGTGAATAAAGGAACGTTGAAAAACAATCAGACAGGGGTAAGTAAGGGATTGAAGTGATTTTGGAAATGGTCTGCCTGCTCCTTTATCTCCTCAGATGTTTTGCTAAAACATTTCTGTTTTAATAAGTCTCAATTTTAATTTGTCTTCTCCTAATACAAGTGGACATAAAGATCACTTCCCCCTATAGTTCTCAGTACTCAGACTGGGGAGGGAGGGGGGCGGTCAACGTTCTTCTAGTGAGATTGTGTTTGGGACATACACTTGAAGTCAGACCAACCAATCAGAGCCTGCCAACATTTGGACTCTTCCTATTTTTTGTGGGTGACCAGAAAATAGAGTAGGAGATGCTACATCAACAGGGGAGACAAGAACTCTAATACCAGTCTATTGATCAAATCCCGAACATGTTTGAAGCTCCTACCATGGGCTGAACACTGTGCAAGATACAAAGATGAGTTAGTTTTAGGCATAACCCGTGACTTTCTGGAACACAGAGTGTAGAAGGAGAAAGGAAAGGTGAATAGACAATCTCCACACAGCATAGCTACAAGGTGCAACAAAGAACAAGGGGGGTGTGCGTGATCCAGTGTGAGTGGTCAGAGATGGCCACCAAATGGAGATGATGCCAGCGCTCAGACTTGCCAGCTGCAGGGGACGCAGGAGAATGAAATCAATGGTCACTTTTGTAGCTCTGACCACAGAAAGGTGCTATTTGAAGCACTATGTGTGTATTAGCTTGAATACTTTCAAAAGCCTTAAGAGAGAAATAGTATTATTATCTGCATTTTAGAGTCTAGGAAACTGAGGCAAGGAGGGCTTAAGGAAAGTGTCTAGGGTCACACACCTGAAAGGGGCTGCAGTATGAACCCAGAGAGACTGTCTATACACAGGTACTCTTTTCCAAGAAACTTGGGCAGAGAGAACAACACATACAAAAACTCTGAAGGCCTCAAGAGCATGTAATTTCTGGGAGCTTCACATTTGCCAACAAAGCCCTTTGTGAAATCAGGGAAGTTCTTCATTTGTGGCGTTCACCTTGAATGTTATATATGCAGTCAGTTCAGATTCTTCGAAGACTTGAGGTCAGAGGTGGGTGGTGTTTGTAGGAACATACACAGATCTTAAAGATCCTAGAGTCACCTCAGGAAGGATCCTGAAAAGGCCAGAATACTTAACTTTCTTTCTTCTCTTGTTTAGAAAGGCACTGGAAAGGTAGATTTCTGCTTTCTTCCTATGTATTTCCCAAGAAGGTGCCAACCTTAGTGAAGCACACATTTCTGTTTTTTTGTTTTTTGTTTTTTTTAATTTTGGGAGAGAGAGAGCATGAGCCAGGGAGGCGCAGAGAGAGAAGGAGAGAGAGAATCCCAAGCAGGCTCTACACTGTCAGCACAAGACCATGAGATCATGACCTGAGACAAAATCAAGAGTTAGACACTTAACTAACTGAGCCACTCAAGCGCCCCAGTGAAGCACATGCTTCTGTGGTTGTTGGGGTTAAGAAGACTGCACCGTCATCACTGGCCTGCATCTTGCATGTAAGCTCTGAGTTCTCACCCTTTCTCAGACTTTGCCAAACATCTTCCCATCATGTGGAATTGAATAACTGTACTGCTGATGTTCAGTTTGACCCAAAACCAGTTTGTCTTTTGCAGTCCTTAAATACTCTCCTCCCACCATCCCACACTCCACAAGAACAAAAACCACAACTGTGTGTCACTGTGGTCTTCTAGGCTAACCATTTTAGGGGGCTCTTTCTAGAAGTAATAGGAATAGCTACTTCTACTTAACTCAGAATTTAAGTCAAGGCGATAGCCAGCCATCACCCTACCTTACTGAGCCTCTCTTTCCTCATCTGTAGAAGGAAAAACTTGGCACCACTTAAAGCTTTCTTTTTAAAACATTTTTAAGTTTATTTATTTATTTTGAGAGAGAGAGAGAGAGAGAGAGAACGCCAGTGGGGGAGGAGCAGAGAGAGAAGGAGAGACAGAGAGACAGAGAATCCCAAGCAGGCTCAGCGTTGTCAGCACTGAGCCTGATGCGGGGCTGAAACCCATGAGCTATGAGATCATGACCTGAGCTGAAACCAAGAATCGGACACTTAACGGACTGAGCCACCCAGGTGCCCATGCTTTAAGCTTTACACTTCCTTCTGGTGCCAATTTCTCAGATGCCCTAGAGGCCAAGGCCGTGGAGCCTGCATGTGGGGCTCAGAGCTTGTGCTGTCGACAGAACTGCTGAAAGAGAGATGCAGGGACTTAGGCTCAAACCTAGAGCTGGGCTTTTTTTTTTTTTTGACTTTTTATTTTGCAATAATGATAGATTTACAGGAAGTTGCAAGAAGAGTACAGGGAGGTCCTGTGTATCCTTCACCTGGCTCCCTCCATGCTAACATTTTACATAATTGAATTTAACCAGTTTTTACATGCACTCGTGCATACACATGTGAACACATGTGCATGTGCAGTTTTACGTAATTTTATCGCGTGTAACCACCACCCCAATCAAGACATAGATACAAAGGATATTCCTCAGGCTCCCTTTGATAATTATCCCCTTCCTTACCCTTAGCAACCACCAATCTGCTCTCCATCAATATAATTTTGTCATCTTGAGAATGTCATACAAATGGATGCATATGGTGTGTAACCTTTTGAGATTGGTTGTTTTCACTTGGCATAGCATCCTTGAGATCCATCTAGGTTGTGGTGTGTACCAACAGCTAATTCGTGTTTATTGCTGAGCTCTATTCTACAGTATGGATGCACTATGGTTTGTTAACCATTTACCTACTGAAGGACATTTGGCCAATTTGAGGCTATGACAGATAAAGCTATTATGATCTGTCACATACAGGTTTATATGGACATAGTTTTCATTTCTCTGGGATATGTACCAGGAACTGAGATGGCTGAGTAATACGGTAAATGTATATTTAGTTTCCTAAGAAACAGCTTTGCTGTTTTCCGTACGGGCTGTACATTTTACATTCTCTCCAGCAATGTAAGCAGGTCTTGTTAAAGGAAAATTCTTGCTAGAGAAGCTTGTTCCCCAGGGAGAAATCAGAGAAGGAGCTTATGGTCCAATATGGGGTTGATAGCTTCTATACCTGCTCAGCCTTGGAGATTGTGACAAGGCTCCCTCTGTGACGTGAGAAGAATTTCTCAGAAATGATTCAAATACAGTAAAACCTTGGTTTGCAAGCATAATTCGTTCCAGAAACATGCTTGTAATCCAAAGCACCTGTATATTGATATTTCCCCATGAGAAATAATGGAAACTCAGATGGTTCGTCCTACAACACCAAAATATTCATATAAAAATGATTACAATACTGTAATATAATGCAAAAAATACAAAATATAAAGAAAAATAAATTAACCTGCACTTAGCTTTGAAAACTTTCATGCTGGTGTGAGGGACACAAGAGAGAGGAGGGTGATTGTGTAGGACAACTTTCACTATCACTAACAGAATCACTGCTGTCTATTGGCTCAATGGAATCTTTTTCTGCATGGGGCCATTGTATACACTCGCACAGATGTTGACTACAGTACAGTATGAATAAACTCTTGTCATCTACTGTATTTAATGTAACTGGCAATAAGGCAGCAGAGGAAAGCATCTCTATCTGCAGGCAGCCTGACCTAGAATGAAGCAAAGCATTCCTAAGCTTCCTCTTGTATGAAAAAGCAAAGGACTGTCCATAGGTGCTTTGAAGTGACAAAAAATACACTAGTGCCAGTTGTGGGCACCTTCCAACATTCTGAAAAATCACTGATTTCTGCCAAACACCGCAGCCTGAGACTGAGCATCAGAGCATGGGAGACAATCACCCACAATTCCATAGCAAGAGGGGGGTTGGGGAAGAAGAGCCATTTTCTCTGTTGTGACCATGTGATGTTTGGCGTCTTGTACTACTCGTATTGCAAGACATCACACGCACTTGTTTATCAAGTTAAAATTTGTTAGAAAAATGTGCTTATGTTGCAGAACACTCACAGAACAAGTTACTCGCAATCCAAGGTTTTACGGTACTAGGAGCCATGAAGTGCAGGGGGTAGCCGTGGTAATTGTTGGTAATAACGTGTGGGTTGGGAGGCTTAGATACTTGTGGCAGGGAGCTTCCTTACTTTGCCACCCGCCTTCCTTCCCGATGCTGCCCTCGGGGCCCCTGAAGCAATTTTGGCCACACTCCGTCCTATAGAGGCCTGCAGGGCAAGTGTTCATTCTTGAGATCTGTTTCCCTAATGCTGTCTGGTATGAGATCAACTTGATATATTTTTTGTCCCCCTTGGGTACTGCTCTCCCCACATGTGGTAATGAATTGTCCATGCTGCCTCCAATCAGTCCCACAAGAGGAAAAAATCAATTTACACTTTTTCAAGGAAGCAATCCTATTGACAGAGCTGACGTGTTGTCTTAGTTTGCCAGGCTGCCATAACAAAATCCCACAGCTCGGGTGGCTTAAACAGCAGACATTTGTTTCTCACAGCTCTGGAGGCTGGAAGTCCAAGATCTAGGTGCTGGCTGATGTGGTTTGTGGTGAGGGCCCTCTTCCTGGATTACGGATGGCCACCTTCTCAATGTATGCTTGCATGGCAGAGAGGGAGACAGCAAGCTCTCTTTGGTCTCTTCCTCTTATAAGGACACTAGTCCTATCATGGAACCCCCTTCACATAATCTCATCCAACCTTCCCACAGGCTCCACCTCCTACTACCTTCACATTGTGGTTTAGGGCTTCAACATAAGAATTTTGTGGTGGACACAAACATTCAGTATATAATATGTGTAAAGACCCTCCTCTTCACTGTTAGCGGGTTGGTAAAGGGGTCACTCAGTGACACTGTCTCCAAATGTGACCACCTTGATTCAGAATGAAGAGAAGGGCTCACTCACAGAAAGGCATTTGAAGGAAGAAGACATGTTCAAGGAGGATCACTGGCTCCTTCTTCAGAGAATAAGAGGCACAGTATCTCTAGGGCATGGAATCAACATTTACTCAAGATGCCTTGGAGATTTCCTGAGAAGATGAAGTGGGTACCCAACCAGAGTTTCTTCCAGAGGGTCTTGTAGTGAAATCAAGGAAGTAGGATTCCTCATTCCCCAAACCAGTTCACCATTCCTTCCTGTGTCCCCCACATTGGGAGACAGAGCCAGAATAGGTCTGCTGGATGTCCCAGCTCTGCAATTGAGCTCTCCCTGATGGGAAGGATGGAGATGTTTCTGTGGGAAAACCCACACTTCTCCAGCACTTTGTCACTTGTGTTACACAGACCACCCTAGGAATAAGATCCCATGGCATGAATGATATAGGACTACGATCACTCACAGGTCGATGCTGGAGGAGAAAAGAACCAGCTGCCTTTGGCTTGACCCTTCTGCCAACAAAATTAACTCCTAAGCAAACAAAGGGCTTATCTCTCTGCTTCCCAAATCAACACAATCCTACGACTTCCCTCCTGGTTAAAGGATTAAAAATACATTTGCTAAAAATAAAATAAAAGAATTATATTGGAAGATAGCAAACTAACAGGAAAAATAAGATGGGAAACCTCACTTCAGATTAATCAATGAGGATAGAGTACCTGCTGTATACCCACAGCCTTCCTGCCCCCCACCCACACTCAAGTTAAATGCAGCACGTTGATCACAGCGAAGTTTTTGTTGTTGTTTTTAATGTTTATTTTTGAAAGAGAGAGAGAGAGAAAGAGAGAGAGAGAGAGAGAAAGAGAGAGAGAGAGAAAGAGAGCAGGGGAGAGGCAGAGACAGAGGGAGTCACAGAATCCAAAGCAGGCTCCAGGCTCCAAGCTGTCAGCACAGAGCCCAACGCAGGGCTTGAACTCACAAACTGGTGAGATCATGATCTGAGCCAAAGTCAGGGGCTTAACTCACTGAGTCACCCAGGTTTCCCTGATGGTTTTAAGTTTTAAGTAGACCCCTGACTCAACACTTCACCTTTCTCTTTCACATCATTGCTGTAACCACTTAGATATTATTCAGCCTTTTCTTGCATCTGTTCATATGTTTTCAGAACATAACATTTGAAAGATGTTATTGTGGGGAAACATTTATAGATAAGAACCCTAGAGCAATTCTAAATACCTTTGCCTGGCCTTAAACCTGAGAGGTAGGAAAAAAAAAAGTCCTGGGCTGGGAAACCTTTTCTGATACAAGGAGACATAAATCATAGATGCTGCCAACAGTTTATAATTATAAAAAATTGGAAGCCACCAAAAGATTAATCAAAAGGAGAGTGGATACAATTGCAGTCTACACAAATAATTATATACTCTACAGCTGTGAAAATGAATTAACCAAAGCTATGCATGCTAGCTATCTCCTGGAATAAATGTCATGCATAGGTCCCAAAAGAAATTGTTCAAGCAATGCTCTTATTAATTCCAATGATTTTTAGATTAGGTTTTTCTGCTTGGACAGTCCTATTGTATGCATATAATAACATCTTTGTTTCTTCTTTTCAAATGCTTAAATGTTTTATTTTTCTTGTCTCACTGCCTTCAGTGCAATGTGGAATAGAAATAATGATGGTAGACATGCTTGCCTCATTTTTATATTTAAAGGAAATGCTTCCAATGTTTCACCATTAAATGTGATGTTCACTGTAGGTCTGTGTTTTAGGTGTGCTTTAGGATTGTAGTGTAGGTGTAAAATTCAGATAGCTGATTCTTAAAGTTCAAGCTAGTGTTCTTTTTTGTAAAACAAATCCGCTTACCTTAGTCAATTTATATATATTAGGACCTCTGATATATTTGTAATTATTTCTCATTTACATGTGGATTTTCTTAATGCCCTGATCCTTCCATGCTACTTTGTCTCCTTCATTCTGACATTCTTTTGGATTGATTGGAGTGTTTTTTTTTCTTTTACGAGTTTGAAAGTAATATACTATATGGCTAGTTTTTAAATAGTTGCCCTTGAATTTCTAACATGAACATTTCACTTAATAAAGCTTAAAATTAAATATTAGCTTTTTTTCCTTTTTACTTTTACTCTTGGCATTATTTATTTATTTTATTGTGGTGAAAACCACATGATATTAGATTTATCATTTATCATTTAGATTTATTACATTTAATCATCTTCAAGCACACAGTTCAGTAGTGTTAAGTATATTCACATTGTTGTACTACCATAGGACAACAGAACTTTTTCATTTTGCAAAAGTAAACGTGGTCTTTACTCTCTGCCTGATAAATACAAGGATAAGGACATCAGAATGCTTTATGGCATCACCAGCCCCCTCCTCCATGTGCTATTATTTGTGCTGAATTATGGCTTTGTTGTAGGCAGCCTCTAATACCGCCCCCCAGTGGACCCTGCTCCTAATTCAAGCCCTTGTGTGAAGCTCTCCCCTGAGAGACCCAGTGACTTGCTTCTAAGCAGTAGAGCATCGCGAATGTGTTGGGAAGTTGCTTCTGAAATTAGGCTACAAAAAAATCTGCCTCTCTTGCCCTCTCTTACTCTCTTGCTTGGAGCCCTTGCTCTGTGGGAGCACAGCGCCATGTTGTGAGATGCCCGCGTGGCAAGCAACTGATGCCTCTGGCCAACAGCCACTGAGGACCTGAATCCAGCTAACAGCCATGTGAGTGAGCTTGGAGTGACCTTCTGGGGCCTGACTCTAGCCACACTCATATGAGTTTGGGAACAGATCTTCTCTCAGTCGAGCCTTGAGACGGCTGCAGTCCAGACCAACACCTTGATCAGCCTTTTAAGACACCCTGTGTCAGAGACACCCAGTGAAACCATGCCTAAACTCCTGCAGAGAAAACCTGAGACAGTAATGTCTGTTGTTCAAAGCTGCTAAGTTTTAGACTAATTTGTGATGCAACAATGGAAAACAAATATATTCCCTTTTCAAACTAGACATAATTATCATCCTTATATACTCATCACTTATTTGAATTTGCCAACTCTTTTCTTGATAGTCCATCTTGCATATCTGAACTTACTTCTTTTTTTAAAAGTATTTTTAGTATTTCTTTTTTTTTTTTAAGTTTATTTATTTATTTTGAGAGAGACAGAGACAGTGTGAGCGGAGGAGGGGCAGAGAGAGAGAGGGAGAGAAAGAATCCCAAGCAGGCTCTGTGCCACCAGCAGAGATCCCAATGTGGGGCTCATACCCACGAACTGAGATGACCTGAGCTGAAACCAAATGTTACACACTTAACTGACTGAGCCACCTAGGTGCCCCTCCAAACTTACTTCTGAGAGATCATTGTGTTTCTTTCTGAAGTATCCCTTGGAAAGTTCCTTTACTGAGTCTTTTGGGGGAAATTCTAGATTTTGTTTGTTCAAAAAACATCTGAAATTTAATTTCTAGACTTGGGGTTTCCTGGATCATGAAGGTAATATACATTTGGACCCAGGCCTATAGGCTCTCTGGTCTGTAGCTACTAATTCTAAGGGAACACTTATTATTCCAGAGGCCAGGTAAGTTAGATAAGTTTCCTTGTCTTCCATATTTGCCAAATCATTTTTTTTCTTACCCACTTTTAAGATTGTGGATGTAATTTTTTGAAAGACTGAGCTTCATGGAGGGGTCAATTTTCCATCTTGTACAGCATAGGACTGTGTTGCCAGACTCCCACACAGCTACTGAAGCCTGAGTTCTAGTTCCTGGAGACAAATTTTCTGAGGGCGGATATGGCTTCAGTGTTGGCTTTCCTCTGCTTTTAGGCTTTCTCTTTGTTTTAGTTCCTAAAGACCTCCTCTATTTTCTTGTAAGATCAGTTATGCATTAAAAATCAGGACACTTGATACTTGCTTGTAATCCTGTGCTTTGTTCAACCACTGGCTCAAATAAACCAAGAGCCACTGGCGATTTTTCTTCAGGTCTTTTTTTGTTTGTTTTTTAATGAATATATTCACATGAGAATTGCTCTTCAATTTAGCAAAAACCAAAGCCAAATGTGAGGCAGAAGGCTATTGTTCACCGTGGAAAAATTATATTCCTGCCCACTCTCCACACTACTTGTATCCCAAACAACTCAGTGTAAGTCAGGCTAGAAATTAGAGTGTCTGGGGAAACTGAGGCTCCTCGTACTTCCCTTTTGGAATAACCTCCACCTCAGATTCGGACCCAAGCCAGTCAACCCCAGTGGAGTGGGGGCAGAAGGATTTAGGCATTTGGGAATTTGCCTAATGGCTGAAGTTGGCTGCACTGAGGAAGCTTTTCTACATGTGGAGAAAAGAACAGAAGAAGCAGGCAGCTTGGCATGAAGCGTTAGGGCTTTAGGGTCCCAAGTGACCTGTCATATTTTCATCAGGTGTCCCCTGTCCTGGTTATTTGTTTACTAACTGTGATTAGATTACCTAACAAGGTTCACATCACAGTGCAAGGCATCTCTATTAGAAACATGTTCTTGCTTTTACTGCTTTATGAAACCATGTCATTTCTAGGTAAGGTCTGCAATCAGAGTACATTTATGGAGCCGTTGGTCTTCTCGATATTATAAATGAGCCCCCATAGGTTTTCTGTACATACAAAGGCTCTTGTTTTATAGGAGCTTGGACAAGAAAAGATATGGACAAATTGCATTAAGAGAAGGGCTGCATAGGAAGAGGATGTTTTGCACTTTGAGGTTATTGGTATAAAAGAGAGGTTCTGATCTTGCTGCGTGTGGTATCTTTTTTTTTATAAGTTTATTTATTTATTTTGAGAGAAAGAGACAGAGGGTATGAGCAGGGGAGGGGCAGAGACAGAGGGAGAGAGACAGAATCCCAAGCTGTCTCTGCACTGGCAGCCTAGAGCCCAGTGCAGGGCTCAAACCCACGAACTGTGAGATCATGACCTGAGCTGAAATCCAGGGTGGGACGCTTAACTGACTGAGCCACCCAGGCACCCCTGTATGTGGTATCTTTGACCTGAAGTTGGATGAGCTCACCCATCATGGTTTTCAGGCTAAAAGAGGAAGCAGAGCTGACCTGGGAGGTCCCGTTGGGTTCAACTGCCATGCAGTTTTGTGGCTGTGGTTAGGACACATTGCCTCTCTGGCTCAAGTTGCTCTGAACAAGGAGGCACTTGGTATTGAAGCCCTGAGGTTCTTTCTGGCCAGAATATTTACAATTCTGTGTGAGGTTCCAGTCTACCCTGAGCCTGTGGAAAGGGGTGGTAGAATTCTGACTCCTCTCTATGTGTCGTTCTCTCCATTCTTGTGGAGAAATAGATGGTCATGTGACATCCATGACCATAACAGGTGCCATGAGGCAATATGTCAGAAACTGATCCTTGGCCCCACAGAGCAGTAGAGCTGCACCAGGAACCTTACCCTATGCATCTTTCTCCTCAATTTGTTGCTATCCTACCACTGTGAACTACAATGGCTACATTGGCCACAGAACTATAAACAGATGGCAAGGAAGTGCTAGTGTGGCCTGTCCTTCTCATCCCTGACTGAGAGGCATTAGGGTGGGAGGACACCACTGGGAACTTCCTCCCTGCTGGTTGGGGAACCACAATCAGCAATTCCAGACAGTAGCTGGAAAGAGGCAGCAAAGACAGTGACTATCGTTTTGAGCTCTTGAAGACCTCATCTCTCATGACTCTATCTTTGAGAATGACTTAACAAGCATGTCTGGGAGCTGCAGCCCTAACAATAGCAGGAAGGAAGTCGGGTCACATCCCAAGGACTAGATGCGCACGTAGCCTCATTCTTAGTTATTTGGAGGTGCAGAATGTTTCTACCCCTATGGACAGACCACAGAGAACAAAACACTTTTCTCTCCCTTTGGAAGTAGGTAAGAGTAAGGACCAAGAGTTATGACTGAGCCAGAAAAAAAATGGGACAGTAGGATTGATGAACTTGAGGGGTCTCATATAAAATTTGGATAGAGAGCCAGACAACAACAGCAATCAAATTGGCACCAGCATTCACACAGAAGATAGAAGTAGAAAGACAATTCAGTGTATGTTCTGAGATGATGTGTCAGCTAACTGCTGTGCAGATTAGTCTCACCTGTACAGACAGAACCCATCATTTCTTCTATACAACCCTTCTAATTGTACATTTGACATTACCACGAAGTTTCCTGCAATGCTGACAGCCCAGGTTAATGTATAATAATGCTAGGACAGTAACAGCACAATGACCCTGCGAAACACGTACCATTTGAGGAAAAAGCACTAGGATACAGGGAACTTTGTGCAAAGAAAGGCCTTAGGGTCTTCAGGACACAATAGGTCAAGTTTAAGTAAAGAGAGCTTGCTGACCAGCCATCAAACCCAGAATCAATTGACTGGTAACTCAGAACCTGTGTCCTTGGCTAGTCTGAGGTCATAGTCTTTATCTTTGGTCTGGGACATCCCAGACACCTAGGAAGATACTGAACTAAGTATGGCTATAACCCCAGGAAGGTGTAAGAATACAGGTACGAATAAATATCAGTGTAACCATATTAGAGACATAAATGTAAACCCATGTTACCAATATTTGAAAAATACTGTAGTTTAAGAAAAAAGGGTAGTAAGTGGAAACATCATTGTGGTAATTTGTATCTGCTTTGCCTGTTTTTAAAGATTTTAAAGCATTTAAGGAAATCTGTTGTATTAGGTTAAATGTTCAAGATAATTCTATTAATAAATGGGTGACCAATGTATGCATGTCTGCAATAAAATTAGTGTTTAACTTACAAAATTCTGACTTAATTGTCCAAGTAGTATTTAATTGCTTAAGGGATTTTATTATATGGTGTAGGAAGATTGAATTGAGCATGGAAACATACGGAGGACCCTTGAATAGGAAAGATCCCAGCTATGGGAAAAGATTCTAATAGCTAACAGGCAGAGGGAACCCTGATCATTCTGTTGTGGATTTCTCCACAGCAGGATCTGGCACAGTTCCCACCTGGCCATAAGGGGATACACCAGGCTTCAAATAGTGGTGCCCATTGGCAGCTCTTCTTCGACTGTTAATTGTGCTTGGAAGCAGCATTTTCCAGGCTGAGGATATTTTCTTCCTCCTCCTAGCCATTGGGTTGGTCACCACTCACTTCTGTCCTGAAGGCGGAGAGGCATGGAGGGAACTGGTACAGAATTTCAAGAAGGGACACACAATGATGCCTTCTTGGATCCCACAAGGAGGCTGGCAGATGTGACTTGCACACTGCCTGCTGTGCATGAATCATCCCTTGACTGCACCCAGATGGATGGTCAAATAATTGTTTCTGGTGGACCCCAGAGAACCCCTTCCAATGCTTGGTTGGCTCCTCTAGGGTCCCAGAACAGAGCTACTGTACAGGGGCCTGGTATATCACTTTACAAGGTATCCCGGAAAGATACCAAACACCAACTCACATGACACAGAGTTCCTGGGTGGATCATCTTTCCCTTTCCATTAAAATACCAGCCCTGTTGTTTGGGTTTTAGAAGGAAGCATCTGCCCCCGCATATGTGTGACCAACATTGCTCCTGCATTGCGCCTTCCAGCTTGTTCTTATCAGCATTGCAGAGGACTCTGCTGGGCTCGGTACTCCTTCATCATTGGGAGCCTGGTGCCTGTCAGCCTCTGCCAGGTTCTGCAGCTGCATAATTTGGGGCTGGAAAGGGGCTCTTTCACCTTCACCTTCTTTGGCCTGGAGCAAGCAAGCTGCTTTGGTCCCCTGTGCTCCCTCTACCCGTAGTCCTGAGTTTGAAGCCTTGCCCGGGACCTTGCACTGGGGGCGGCTTGGGGGAATATATGGTTTATGTTGTTGTTTGCACAAAAATAGCCACAGAGCTCAACAACATCCTTCCCCCCATCTCTGCCCCTTCAAAGATTCTCCTCCAAAACATGAACAAGGCTGCTTATCACTATTTTGCTTGAGAATGGGAAGAGCAGTGAACAGCACCCTAGAAGACATTTCCTGCCTGTGCAGAAGAGCCTCTTAGACTCACAGGCTCTTGGCCTTTTCCCCTCTTTAAGTCCTCATTCACTAATGGACTCAGGATCTCTTTTGAAAAGTGCTTGGGAGAATTAACGCTGCCTTGGAAGTCTGGCTCTAACAACCTCACAGAAATGGGGAGGAGCTCAGTGGCTTGGTAGCCGGAACCCACCTACACAGTTTGCTCTGGTCCAGCTCCTGTTCACAGTAAACTTTTTCTTGTTCCCATGTTTAATAATATATATTAATATATATAACATAATATATAACATATATATTTTATTTTAACTTAATATGCATATTCTAGTACATATATTTATTTACATAATATATTATATATATTTATAAATTTATATATTCATTTTAATTTATGATATATTATGTATTATTTATATATATTATTTTAACATATATAATATATTACAAATATATACATTTTAAAAATAATTGCATATTTAAAAAATTTTTTTAAGTTTATTTATTTTTGACAGAGAGTGTGAGCATGAGCTGGGGAGGGGTAGAGAGAGAGAGGGAGACACAGAATTTGAAGCAGGCTCCAGGCTCCGAGCTGTCAGCACAGAGCCTGACGCATGGCTCAAACTCACAAACTGCAAGATCATGACCAGGGCTGAAGTCAGACGCTTAACCGACTGAGCCACCCAGGCACCCCAAATAATTGTATATTTTAAAATCAGCTTTCTGCCTTTAAATTTGAGCAGTAAGGCCTCGCTATGCTCCCAGAAGCTAGCTGTTTAATCTTGCATGCCCACTTATCCCTTTAAAATGGCATCATTGTCTCCCTGGCTGTTTGTCTACTTTTCTCTAATTGTACAATATTTATATCCCTATTAATCTAGGAACATAAACTAAGGGAGAAATGGCTTTCTGTGTGCAATATTTTAAAGTACTGTTAAGAGACTATGAGCCTGTGATATTTTCCAATATTATTATTCTTTTAATTGTGTTCCTTCTTTTGTGTTGTTTTATGCTTCATTTATTTCAGAATTATTAGGCTTTGAGGAAAGCAGATTTTTCCCCCCACTCCCTTTCCTTCCAGGGCAGTTTTAAAATAATTTTTCTACAAACACTTTACCAACATGCCCTCCTCTGCAGCCAGGTCATTTGGAGTTTACCCTTTATCTTGGAGAAGATGTCACCAGCATTGCTTCGCATTTTTAAAATCTGATTAATTGTCCTCTTTGACTATCTTGATGGATTATTCAGATGCACGTGACCTGATTTTGACTTTGAAATTAAAGATTTTTTTGGAGGTCAGATAAAGTGCCTGCCCTACTGTAAACTCCAGCAGCATGCAAAACCTATTTAGGCAGAAATGGACAAAGCTGATTGCCTTCAAGGAGAGAAGAGTATGTGTTGATTAAGTGTGAAGCATGGTGACCAGTCACCCTAGAACCTCCCAGGTGACTGGCCCAGATCCCCTAGGGGCCACCCACACCCTTAACTTACTGCTGTAGATGAGGTTCCCCCTGCCCTGCTCTCCCCACTCACCAACTTCTCCACACTGAAAACTGCTGTCAGGTGCAGAGGAAATAGGGTTTCCCTATAAAATAAGCAAGCCAACTGCAAAGGAGGGCTATGATCAAAAAATTTGCTATTCTTACTGACAAGAGAATGGCCTTCCATTTGCTTGTCTTAAAAATTTGGTAGATGTTATTTCCAAACACCTTGCAACAAAAAAGAACTTGATACACGTGGCTGAAAAATGTAGATGTGAGTGTTCCTTCTCTTCTGCGACTCTTACGGGTCTCTGATGGATACTTGGGAAGAGCCAAACTAGTCCAGCTCTGAATGCATGCAGAGAGGGGGAGGCTGGTGTAGGTAGAGATGGAACAATCCTTGAATCAGAAGACAAGTCTTTCTCCTCTTCCTCTTCCTCCTTCCTTTCTCGTTCACTTCCTCCTCCCTTCCTCCTCATACTCTTCCTCCTTCTTTTGCTAGTGTAAGGTTTTAACCTCCTCACCCAAAGACTTGGTCTTTGAGCTGCCTCTTCTCCCTGTCCCTATCCTACATCTTTGGGATCAGATGGCATAGGTTGTGCCATATTGGAATTCCATGATAAGGCTTTGAATCACTGGGCATGGAGTCAGACACTTAGGGTTGTATCATGACTCAGTATGTTACTAGATAAGATAGTTAATATGTAGGTGCTTCAATTTCTCTACCTGGAAAATGGAGACAAACATCTTATATACCTCATAGGACTCTTCATAAGGATTGAATGAGACCTTATAAATGGAGGGACTTTATAGATTATAAAACACTATGGAAAATCAGATTATTATGGAAATGATGATTCTCTCAAAGGTATCATGACTTCCTGCATTCATGGTGGTTTTGTGTCAAGATTACTTGGCCACATAGCCTCTCTATGGCTAAAATTATCCAGAAGATGCAGAACTTGAGGCTCTGAACTGGTGAAGAGTTTGAAAGATTCTTTCCTAACCTTGACCAGGGAACAGGAACGTTTTTCTATAAAGAGCCAAACAGTTAATATTTCAGGATCTGTGCCCATACAGTCACTATCACACTACTTATGGGAGAAGCCATAGACAAGGCGTAAACACATGAGCATGACTGTGTTCTAATAAAACTTTATGGAGACAGAAATTTGAATTTCATATAATTTTCACATGTCACAAATATTATTATTCTTTTGAATCTTCTAGCCATCTGAAAATGTAAAAACAATTCTTTGTTCACAGGCCATATAAAACCAGGCAGCATGTAGGGGTGCCTGGGTGGCTTCAGTGGGTTGAGCATCCCACTTCAGCTCAGGTCATGATCTTAAAGTTTGTGAGTGTGAGCCCCACATCAGGCTCTGTGCTGACAGCTCAGAGCCTGGAGCCTGCTTTGCATTCTGTGTGCGTCTCTCTCTCTCTGCTCCTTCCCTGCTCACACGCTCTCTCTCTCTCTCAAAAATAAATAAAGATTAAAAAAATTAAAAAAACAAAAACAAAAAACCAGGCAGCATGTAGGATTTAGTGTGTAGACTTCACTTGCCAACTGCTGCCCTAGACTCATCCCAGGAGCCACTTGCATGGCCAGGTTGACTGTGAGTATCAAACATATCAAAAGGGAGACATGAAGTCATTTAGGCAATGTATCATAGGTCTCTTACTTTTTATGATCCTCTTCTCTGCCTGTTTGATGTCAAAGCATCTTACAGCATGTTAAAGTCTGTTAAAGGACAACCCCGAGGTTCACACTCAAGGCCCTTGCCAAAAGATACAACCTAGACCTCTGCTTGCCAACCCTTATCAAAAAACCCAAAATAGCAGCAACAACAATGGCAACACTATTTATGGGTGGCTGCCTGGAGCACATGTGGCTCATCCATTCCTCTAGGTAGTCTAACTTTCCCTTGAGCAATTCAGACCTGCAAGTGCTTACATTTATGGAAGTTTCTACTGTAGCCCTTTGCAAAATTAACCCTGATTTGCATTTTTGTGATGAGCCCTTGTTTCCCACTGAAGCGCACCATGAGAAACAGTGGATGGGAGTCACATCTGTCCAGGGAGAGATTCCTCTCAGAGCTCATCCCAGTATCAGGAAAATGTAGACAGCTCCTTAAAAACTGGTTTTATTTTGCAAACAATGTAATCTCCTCATTTGATTTGGCTTCAAGGAAGCTCATAGTCAAATATACCTATACTGACTGTAAAATATCTTACAAGCCATCAGCAGCAAAGATTTATTGAAGCGCATAGTATGTACTAAGCACTTTGTATGTGGTGCTTTTTACTTAATCCTCACATAGCCTTTGAGAGGTAGGTAAAATTATTATCCCTATTGTCATGGGCTGAATGATGGCTCCCAAAGATACCCATGTCCTAATCCCCAGAACATGTAAATGCTGCCTAATGTGGCAAAAAGGAATTTACAGGTGTGATTAAATCTCCTTGAGACAGGAAGATAATGCTAATCCCAGTGTCCTAAAAAGGAGGCAGAGGGAAATCTTGCATAGATGAAAGCAATGTGACAACAAGATGTTATAGCAAGATGCGACACTGTTGGCTTTGAAGATGGAGGAAGGGGCTATAGGAATAGCCTATATAGGAATATAGGAGGAAGGAATGCAGCTGTAGAAGCTGGAAAAGACAAAGAAAGAGATCTCCCCTGGAGTTTCCAAAGGAGCGTGGCCCTTGACTAAGTGAAGTTGGCTTTGGACTTCTAACCTCTGGAACACTAAAAGAATATATGTATGTCATTTTGAGCCAGAAAGTGGTAACCATTAGTGCATCCATAGGAAACTCGTACTCCACTTTGCAATCAAGGACAGGAGGCAGAGAGTATTGCCCAAGGGGTGGAATGAGGTTTCCTGATCCCAGACCCCCATATTTTATCTTGGACATTGCCTCGTCTGTTGTATGTGTCCTGACCTCTCCTGGATTTATTATTCCCCTCCTGCCCCCCTCCTGATTCTCCCACTACCTCCAACCTCCAATCCTGTGGACTTTTGCAATCCACCTGATGCCATGGTGTGATAGAAGCAGCATATAAATAAATACATCAGTGGACATTTGTGGCATGTGAATGGAGTGAAGTCCCTGGGCTTTTGCTAGCTGTGGAGATTGTCTTATGATTTAACAAAAGAAAGGTCCCCAGCTGCTTCTCTTCCTCCTTCTTCTTTTGTAAAGACTGCCACTCTTTTCTTTACTATAGCATAAACAGTTGGACAGAGCAGGACTTCTGCTTTTTCAGAAAATCGTGCTCACTTCCTAATCAGTATTCAGAGCCCAGTAACTGCTTGTGAGCTTCTTTCTTTCTCCCAAAGGATTTTTGTCTTATTTAGAACAGTGTCCAGCCTAAAAGCTCTCCCTCCCACTAAAATTATAAAACAAAACAAGAAGGAAAATAATGAAGCACTAAACTCAGAAAACAGTAGATCCTTTATTTTTGTAGGATGACATCCCCACATCTGTGTGAATGTAGGGATTCTAGAAGCCCTGATATGCACTGAGGATGTCTGGATACCAGGGTTGGATACAGGGTCACAACACGTGGCCTTTGCTCTATGTTAACAATGTGAACGTCTTGGGGGTGAGGGGGCTGCCCTGTTATGAATCTAGCAGCTAAAGGGAGGAATATTTCCATCTGGGAGGGGTATGTGACCATTCAGTGCCTGAGAGCTCAATGGCTCTCAAGAGATGAGGCAGGACCCACCTTTGGAGAAGCCCCCAGGGCATTGCTTTCTTTTCTGCTGATCCTAAAGTATACCAAGAATCTTTCTGAAGTCGAGGCTGTTGATATGATACTAGTTTAGACTTTTATCATTTCTTTCCTGGGTTATTGATTCTATAGCCTACATATCCTGGCTGTGGCCTCAAACAGCTTTCAATCTAACATCCATGCTCCAACCCATTCCCCAAGGAAATCTTTCCAAAATGCAATCTCCTCATTGCCGAAGGGATGCAGCTCCACCATGTCTCTTGTATTAGGGTTCTCCTGTTTCTCTGGAGAAATATCTATATCTATCTATATCATCTATATCATCTATATCATCTATATCTATATCTATATCTATATCTATATCTATATCATCTATATCTATATCTATAAAATAGAAAAAGAATTATCATAAGGTGTTGACTCACATGATTATGGAGGCTGAGAAGCCCCATGATCTGCCATTTGCAAACCAGAGACCCAGGAAGGCTGGTGGTGTCTGAAGGCCTGAGAGAGAGGCAGAAAGCCAGAAGAGCTACATGCAGGAGGTCCAAGTCCCAGCTGACAGTCAGGCTGAGAGAGTGAGTCCTTCCTTCCTCCACCTTTTGTTTCTGTTCAGGCCTTCAACAGACTGGACAGTGCCCACTCATGCTGGGGAGGGTGATCTGCTTTTCTCAGGCCACTGATTCTGGTGCTAATCTCCCCTAGACATACTCTCACAGTCATACCCTGAAAGTGTTTAATCAGTTCCCTGGGTGTCCTATGGCCCAGGCAAGGTGACACATGAAATTCACCATCACTCTTGGGCTCTGCCCACATTCCCTACCTCATTTCTCATCCTCTCTTGTGTTCCAGTCCTTCTGCAGTCCCCTGAACTCTGCCTGCTGGCATCTCCCTGCTGTCACACACGTGCCAGAGTTATCCTTCCTACCCCTTACCTCTACCCCGCCTGCCTTCAGATAGCAGGAGATTAAAGCATACCAGAGTCAGCCAGGCCTGGGATCAACTCATTTTAATTCCACAGATATTGACTTCATGCCTTCTCTGTGCCCCCAAGATGTAATTCTGCCACTATTACCTGTGTGTCCTTGGAAGAGTCACCTGGCATTTCTAACTCTCACTTACACATCTGTAAAATATTAATGTGTAGGAAGAACTTAGCATGGTGCCTGGCACGTGTAAACCTTCCAAGGACATAAGGTGTTATAATTGCCATTTTTATCATTCTTTGAGGCTGAGGTCAAGCTTGATGACCCTTTCCCTGGTAGGTTAAGATCCTCAACCTCACCCTCTCCAACTACCATGACCCCGGTGCATGACGCACGCCTCTATTCTGGCGCTTCCCATAGAGCATTTCCCCTATTGTTTAGTTGTCTGATCTTCTCACTACCCTTTTATGAGAACTGTGTCTCTTTCATTCTTTTTCCCTGAGTGACCAGAGCAAGACTTGTGCCGACATTTGTTGACTCCATTGAGTAGCTACCCATAGGGAGGAGTTATCCCCAGAGGCGGGTGATATGCTTTTTTTTCTTTTCCTGGTGCATCCACTTCTCTTGCCTTTCTTGGCAATGACTTGAAAGGCTGTGCCAGGCTTGGCTGCCGGCTGCAGGCTGGTCTGGGGGAGGGATCAGCCATGGCAACCTTTTATGGGAGGATGAATTAGAAAAACAAATTCCGAGCAGCCCATTCATCTCAAGGCTCTCTTCTTATCCTGCACCTACAAAGCATACATGCCAGCAGAAAGCATCTCATTCCCATGGGAAGAGCAAGAGTAATGAGATCAAGTCCTATAGCATTGAGCCATTCATTGTCTTTTACATTAGAAAAAAGAAATGTTTTTGTGTATTTCAATGTTCAATGTTCCTTCTTTTTAAAAGAGTGAAGTCAAGTTGGACAAATGGTCCTGGAGGCCAGCCTGACCATCCCAGCCTCTCCAAGGAAACTCCTGAGGTGGCAATTGTAGGATCAGCTATCTGCTCAAATGCAACATCTCCACTACTCCCCAGCTTATCATGGGGCCAATTTAAATACTTAAAGGGCATCTTTTTTCTAACTCCTCCAATCAGAACTGCCTTTTGCTTCCTGTCTACCTCCAAAGTGTCATATTTCATACTGGCATACTTTTCCATGAACCTGTCCCTCTAATGTTCATTCAAGGTGTGATCCTGAGGCTGAGTTCATTTTTCCCACTCAGGCCCCCTTTGTGGACTGAATTGTTCCCTGCTCCCCACCTGCCAATTCATATGTTGAAATCCTAACTCTTGGTACCTTAGAATGCGATTTTATTTGAAGATGGGGTCTTTAAAGAGGTGATTAAGGTTAAATGAAGTCCTGTGGGTGGGCCCCAATCCAATAGGATTGGTGTCTTTATAAGACAAGAAGGTACAGAGGAAAGACCACGTGAGGACATTGGGAGAAGATGACCATCTGCCAGCCAAAGAGAGAAGCCTCAGGAGAAACCGACCATGTTGACACCTTGACCTGGGACTTCCAGCCAAAGAGCTGTGAGAAAATAAATATCTGTTGTTTAAGACCCAGTCTGTGGTACTCTGCTCCAAAGTGTTGGTTCTGACTCTGACTGCAGCAGCTCCCTGCATTCTATTGATTAGATTGTGTTTTTTGTTAGCAAAGACATATGTCCCACTGGGGTAATAACCATGGCTCATTCTCATTGGTTATGTCTGGCTCTGGACAAAACCCTGGCATTGAGAGATCAGGTAAGTGTTGAATTCATGAGCAACACTGCTCTGGAGTGTCATACAAAGGGCAGGAATCTACTCTTTGGGCATATGCGATCTTTTCACTCAATTTGCAAACTAAATAAACTGGAAAGATAGCCCAGGTATACAGTTTGGGGTGGTGGTGACTATTGGAAGGACTTTTTATTTTTTTATATTAAAAAAAAATCTTTAATGTGTATTTATTTTTGAGAGAGGGAGGGAGGGAGGGAGAGAGAGAGATAGAGAGAGAGAGAGAGAGAGAGAGAGAGAAAGAGAAAGGGAGCACAAGTTGGGGAGGGGCAGAGAGAGAGACACACACACACAGAATCCGAAGCAGGCTCCAGGCTCTGAGCTAACAGCACAAAGCCCAATGTGGGGCTTGAACCCACCAACTGTGAGATTATGACCTGAACCAAAGTGGCACACTTAACCAACTGAGCCACCCAGGTGCCCTGAAAACATCTTTTCTTAATTTTGAGCTGATGGGGTGTCAGGATTTGGTAGACCCCTTAGTCATTTTCGTTGTTTTCTGGCTCTGCAGTATTAATGAACTGCTCCATTTAGACTCAAGGCCTTTTTCATGTCCTTTTCGTGGCTCTCTTTGGGCTGTTTCCTACTCACACCTCCCACCCCTCCTTCCCCCAAGGGCTCTCGAATCACCTTGCAGACCCACTTCAAGTGGAGAAAGTGTTTAGCCCCTGGGCCCCTCATCCTTTCCCCACCCCAACTAAGCACTTCAGTGGCCCCCTCCATGGGCCTTCATTTTCCCATAAACACAAACAATGATGTTTTGAAAGACCTTACCACAACTCTGGTAGAACACTTCCAAGTTTCCATCCCGGCAGACCGTGTGTGGGGGCCAGGCTTTGCCGTTGCTGCTGGGAGATATCAGAGTCCAGATAAGGAGGAGGACCACCGTGACACCCTCCATGAGAGACCTTGCGTGTGACCCACAGAAAACTAGCAGTCCCAACGCAAAGGGTCTTCCGGGTCCTCTCTGTCCTTTCACTACAGGAGTGAATGTTCAGTTTCACTTCTCATATTTTATTCTCCCAAGGAACCACTGTGAGATGCATTTGAATACTGTTCCCCCAGGACCTTTGACACTTGAATGAGCACGGTGAGGATAGCTTGTGTCTAAGGTAGCCTGGATGTTGATGTTCCACTTTCATGGGAAGAAGCCAGCAAGTGATGCATGACCTTATGCCATGGTCCCCCTCCAAACAGCCCCCTTAGAGTCCTGCACCCCCAGGTGGAGTGGTGAACTCAGGAAAGCAACACCACAGTACCCCCATGTCTCCATAGGCTCCTATGTGGGCTGTGGACCAGGGGCCTGGCGGGGGTGCCAGCAGGCAGCATTTGGCTTTTGGAGGGCTACAGAATAACATTTGGAATCTGGAATGAGGTTTTTGCCCTGTTGGCATTTTCTCCCATTTGGCTCCAGCCCACTCTCAGGATTAGGGTTTCAGCAGTGAATTGTGCAGCTGTGAGAGCAGAGTTTGTTCTGGGAGCAGCAGATGTGGCCTCTGGAGGTGTGGTGGAGGGAATGGCCCTGAGAGCTGAGCTGTGTTCTATTTCTAGGTTTGGCTTCGCGAAAGGGGTGGCGAAGGAGGGGGAAGTGAGGGCCTCCTTTTTAAGATGGTGTAGAGGAAGGTTAATTTCTTTGGTCATTGGAGGGATGATTAATGTCACATCCCACTTTCTCTTCAAAGCCAAGAGTCTGCCCCCCTCTTCCACTACCTCTGTTGTTCTGCATCACAACAGCAAAATTTATCAACCCTGGTTCCCCGCCTCCCACCTCAACTTAGTTTAAGAGAACCGGAGTAAGGCCAAGGCAAGCAGATTGGAGAAGTAACAGAGTACACTATTTCCCCTGGGAGGAAAAGCATTTCTCTGAGCTCACTAGATAAATTGACTGTTTCTGCTGATAGGTAACTTTAGTTACCTCAAACTTCTTTTGAAGTAAGTGGAACTTAATTACCAGTGAAAACAAATACACTGACTTAATTGATGGGTATTTAGGATTTCATGGGAGACATCACAAAGTAGCCATTTGGGGAAGGGGGAGGTCTGGGTTGATTTTTTTGTTTTGTTTTGTTTTGTTTTTTAGGTACTCATCTGTAAATAAGTTTAGAGATGTTGGGTTTCAACAGTGATTACCAAAATGTGGTCCCCAGACAACAGCATCAACTTCAACTGGGAACTTGTTAGAAATGAAAATTCTTTGGGCTATATGCAAGACCAGGTGAATCAGAAACTCTGCAATGGGGGTGGGCACTGTGTTTTAATAAGCCCGCTGGTAGTTCTAGGATGGGAACATGGAGGCTGTCCCTAGGGACTTTTGAGTGCTCTAGAAGGTGTTGAGAGAACTCTGACCAGTGAATGAGGAGAGCAATTGAGGCTAAGCCCTTCCACTCATGCATAGCACTGCATAGCCAACACACCAGTGGAAGGTTCCGGGATGGCAGAGCAGGGAGCAGGTATCCCGACAGAGAGCTATAAGTGGCTGCCAACATGCCATCTGAGGATCCAGCTATAGATTGTGAAGCAAAGGACCTAGTGATGAAAAGAAGCATAACTCAGGAATTGTTCTGACATTTGGAAATGGCAGTGGGGGTTGGACTTGAGTGGGCATCAGCTTCAGGTGTAGGGTTTGTTAATACATAGATTGCCAGGCCCTAAACCCAGAGTTTCTAGGTTGTAGATTCAGGAAACCTGGGGTGGGCCCTGAGAGCCTGCATTTCTAACAAGTTCCCAGGTGATTCCATTGCTGCTGGTCTGGGGCCACAGTCCGAGAACCTCTGCTACTCTATAAGATTTGGTCCGTGGCATTCAGTTTTGTTTTGTTTTTAAATCATCTTAGTTTTTCCCAAACATTCTTGTGCTAAATGATAGACATTTTATATAACACACAGTAGACCCACATAGGAATACAGAGTGAGCCACTTGTTCTACAGAGTTCTGCTTACTGAGGATGAGGATTTGCTTGAAATCATCAGCTATGGCTCAAGTTCAAGCAATCCAAAATGTCTTGAGGAGTTCTTTAACTAGAAGCTTTATAAAGACAACAAAAGAATTCATTAACAATGTCCTATTTCTGAACTATAAAATAGAATTAGAATCCATTTATTATAGTTATGTAAAATATGCTTTTATAGATGTAAATGGTAACTAAATATACCATCAGGCTCTCATATTGACTTCCAACACCTTACCAATCTTAGCCAAAGAAGCTGTACTTTTTATTTTGCTTTTTTTTTTTTTTTTGTAATCCCCTTCTTCTGCGTTTCAAGCTGCTTTCTTTTCATAGGGGTTTGCTTATGGATGGTGCCTTTATTTTCTTGCAGGGTAAGATGTTATTATCAGGATGGCCATCACTGAAAGTGTCCTTTTTTAAATGTTTATTTATTTGTTTTTGAAACAGAGAGAGAGGAAGAGAGAGAGTCCCAAGCAGGCTCCACTCTGTCAGCGCAGAACCTGATGCAAACCATGAGATCATGACCTGAGCCAAAATCAACAGATGGATGCTTTCCTGACTGAACCACCCAGGTGGCCCTGGAAGTGTTCTTAAGAAGAAAACTCTTGATGCTTAAGCAGAGATTTTCAGAATAAAAGGTGAGACTCTGAGGACATGGGAATACAATTCCCTTGGGAAAGTGATTCAATCTTGGTGTGGGCACTGCACTTCTGCGTACATGGAAAGGGCTTCAGGCCAATTTTACCTACATCTCATGTGCCAGCAGGTGGCAGATAGCCCTAACTCTCCTTTATCACTGAGGGCTGATGATGGGCACTGTCTCCAATGGCAAATGTGTCTTCATCAACCCTTGTCTTCAACTATGGCCACTCTTCCTTCAATGACCCTCAGATATTTATTCTAATAGCAACAATTTCCTGTTGTATTGCACTGCCACTTTGGTCTGTGTCTGTGTTTCTGCCACACTACAGCTGGATGAGTGAGGTTTGATCTCTTCATGCTTTTGGCTTCCAGATTGAGTGCAAACTAAAAATGACTCCCTAGTGTGTAGCAGTCAGGAAGTCATGCCACTTCCTGTGTTACATCATTCAGCAGCCCCCTGAGCTGCCTGCTGAGGTTTCACTATTTAACTATTTTCATGCCACTGTTATATGGGCTACATGTGCCAACTACTGAGTTTTTCCATAGTATCTCCCAGACTTTTGGAAGACTCATCCCAGGGAAAATGTGAGATCCAAGAAACCCCTTGGATTTTTATTACCATTACATTATGTGTATGTACCTGATAGAAAAGTATAGAAACAGCCTGCTTTCTACAGAAAACAAGGAAAAATCCAACTATTTGTCTACTTGCTTCAGATTCATTCACTTATTTATTCAGCAAGTATTTATTAAGCACTCTAGCACACCAGATATGGTCTCAAGCACTGGGAATGCAGCAAAGTCCCTATTATCAGTGAGCTTGCTTTCTAGTGGAAGGAGATGACGATCAACAAATTTGTTTAGTACTATCGTTTAATAAAAGAGACTTTGCTCCTTGAAAAATTGCTTGGGTTTCACGTAGAAAATGGGATTGAGTTTTCTGAAATATTTTCAACTGACTATTACATATGTATACTAAACTTTGTTTTACTCGCCCCAGACAAATGAGGCAGCTCATCAGGGCTTTCCAATAACTGTTTGTTTCAACAGATAAACTGTAGCAGGACTATCTGAAAAAAACCCTAACACTCTTACCCCCCATTTCCTTATTATTGCCTCATGTAGTATCATATTAATATTCATTATCATTATTCTGGGGGGCTTAATATGCAAAGTACTTGGTTTCTAAATGGGTCTGGGGGCGCCTGGGTGGCTCAGTCGGTTGGGCGGCCGACTTCGGCTCAGGTCATGATCTTGCGGTCCGTGAGTTCTAGCCCCGCGTCGGGCTCTGTGCTGACAGCTCAGAGCCTGGAGCCTGCTTCATATTCTGTGTCTCCCTCTCTCTGACCCTCCCCTGTTCATGCTCTGTCTCTCCCTGTCTCAAAAATAAATAAACGTTAAAAAAAAAAGCCTTCTTAAAAAAAAATAAAAAAAATAAATGGGTCTGTAAGTTCTATGACAAAGTACAAACAGAAATGGTTTTTATTTGTCTGAGGAATCTGTACCTTGGCCTGGGAAGACGTGGGTTCTCCAGGTCAATCTGATCAATTTCCAATAATGAAGGGCAACAAATGGCATTTTCTGATTAAGGCAGAATATCGTGGTCCAAGATGCAGGTCTAGTCTGAAATCACTGATGCACATCGCCGCAAAATTCTCTATAGCATGGTATCAATGACCAACTTGTAGCTATAACTCTCCTCAAATTGAGAATGCTCTCAAGACTTCATCTGACTAAGATTGAAGTGATTTTTAAGAATTTTTTAAATGTTTATTTATTTTTGAGACAATGCGAGAGACAGAGTGCAGGCAGTGGAGGGGCAGACAGAGGGAGACAAAGAATCTGAAGCAGGCTCCAGGCTCTGAGCTGTCAGCCCAGAGCCCAACGCGGGGCTCGAGCTCACAAACCATGACATCATGACCTGAGCCGAAGTCAGACGCTTAACCAACTGAGCCACTCAGGCGCCCCTAAGATTGAAGTGATTTTAATAGACTGAAGGAAAAGCATTAGATAGGAAACCAGAAGTGGGGTGAAGAATGAAGAGAGTTCTTTTACCTGATTTGCTCCTATCATGAGCAAAGCCCTAGGCTCAGGCTTCCATAGGTACATCCAACTGTGGTTGGTTCCTGAACTTTCTGCTGGCCATTATGGGATTTGCACTCATCACATTCAAGCCAAATTCTTTGAGAGCCCATTTTGATGGACTGGCAGGTGGCAGCTGGAATAAAAAAAAATGTGTCTGTCTTTGCATCAGATCCCTGGAGATTTTCTTGACTTCTTTCTCCTGGCAGTGGTTGCTGAATACACCTATAATTCTTCTGGAGAGGTTATCATGGAGAGCTTTCTAGTCCCTGATGTAGTAAGCTTCCTCAGCAGTAACCTCAACATATAAATAAATAATCACAAATAATGATCTTTGAGATCTTTTTTCTCCTCTGCAATAAAAAAAATAGCCAAGTGGACACCTACTATGTGCCAGATACTCTTCTAAGCACCTCGATATATATTCCCTCACTTATTTCATCCTTATAACAGCTTTATGGGGTAGCTGTATCTCCGTGATCCCCCATCTACAATGTGGAAATACCAAAGTCTTGAAAAAGGAAGACTTTTTTTTGAAACTCTTTTAGTAAAAAAAAGTCTGATCTAAACTGAGAGTTCATAGTCTACTCAGTTTAATAGTCTGTTTAGCCTATTATATAGTCTTAATTTAACCCACCTAGGTTTCATTGCAGAAATATTAATGCGATTGATTAGTGGGTAATGGGTCTTGCACCAGACCCCACTGAAAGTGGTTATAAAATATAAAACTTATTATTTTTCTAAAGTCAAGAAATTTGAACAATTTATTTATTTTATTATTAATTTTTGTTGTTGTTGTTTGAGAGACAGAGAACCAGTGGGGGAGAGGGGCAGAGGGAGAGAGAGGGAGAATCTTCAACAGGTTCCATGCTCAGTGCAGAGCCTGACACAGGGCTTGATCCCATGACCCTGAGATCATGACCTGCCCTGAAATCAAGAGTTGGACACTCAACCAACTGAGCCACCCAGGCACCCCAAGAAATTCTGAATTTTAAAATACATCTGTACTGGGACGCCTGGGTGGCTCAGTTGGTTGAGCATCTAACTCTTGGTTTTGGCTCAGGTCATGATCTCATGATTCATGAGTTCGAGCCCTACATCAGGCTCTGCAGTGACAGTATGGAGACTGCTTGGGATTCTCTCTCTCCCTCTCTTTCTGCCCTTCCCCTGCTCACTCTGTCTCTCTCTCTCTCTCTCTCTCTCTCAAAATAAATAAACTTAAAAATTTTTAAATACATCTGTACTCAAATATTTTAGTTTAGAGATTCTGGGCTTGTTCTATGATGGTCCTCGTTCTCTAAAGAAGAAACTGAGGCATAGTTAGTAACAAGTTCAAAATCACAGGTGGTAGGGCCAAGTTGAAAAGCAGACAGTTAGGCTTCAGACCCAAGTTCTTGACTCCTGAGAAAAAGGTGTCTTTATTACGGTGCCTTTATGCTTCCTTATCTTCCCCTCAGTGATGTCAAAGCAAATGACCCCACTACTTGGAAATTGCTTGTAGACTTTGCTCTTCAGCCAAAGCCAGGGCTATACCACAAGGCCAGTGACAAAATGGATGGACCTATGTGGGACATAAATATCTTATTAGAAGAATATCTTCCCGTTAGAAATGTGAAGTGACAATAGAACAACAGGACCTTCAAAGTCCAGAAGAGAGAGGCCATGGAAGGCAGCCAGTAAAATGGCGAGCCCCTACAGGAGTCTAATGAATGGCACGTCTCCTATCTCCACTGGACACTGTTGAAACAAAGGGTCAGACAATTTCATGGCAAGCTGCTTAATATTCAGAAATTGAGGTCTTTTCTATTTCTTTGAAGCCTGGATATGTCAGCTCCAATTGTAAGTTTATTGATGAATAAAGCAAGGGAAAAGGCACTTTGTACTTTTCAGGCAAAACAGTGCTTTCCATGGCTGTGGCCTCTGCTCACCTGGAATTTAATTGTGTTAAAAAGTCATGGCCCTGAGTTGTCACTTTTTGTTCAAAAAGCTGATCTTTCCTTTGCTCAAGCTTTTGAACTATAAGATTGGAGACTCCCCATCAGGGAGTCAAAGATGAAGTCACTTAAAAATAGTCTGTCCGTCACCAAGGGCTTTCCATTTGATTGCATGAGAGTCTTTCATCCCATCTGTGTCTGTCTGTCCCTACTGCTGCCACCCTAGACAGGTTCCTCATGGTCTCCCAGGATCCACCCCAGGCCTCTCTGAAATCCACGCTCCAATTGGCACCCAGTCTTCCTGCTGAGATGCAAATCTGTGAAGGACCCTCCCCACCCTGACCAAGGCCCTTCAGTGGTGCCCCTTGTGTGTGTCCACAAGACCTTGTCTGATTTGGTTTTCCCTACTCCAATCCCTGCCAGCCCTCAGTTCCTATAGCAACCCGGCTCTTTCCTGCCCAGCATCTCCAGCACACGCTATTACTTTGCCCTGGAATTCTGTTATCCCCTTCCTTGTCTTAATGCCTATGTTTCCTTCAGAGCTTAGCTTAATGTTGGCTTCCTGGAGAAAGCTGCTCTGACCCTGGCAAGTCCCCTAAGTAGGCTTATGCAGCCGGTGGACCTCACCTCTTCACAGCACTGCTCATAAGCCATCATTCGATTGAGATCAGATTCCCTCATAATGTATCAAGAAAGCTTTCTTCCTTCCTCCCTCCTTCCCATCCTTCCTTCTATTTTTTTTTTCTCTGTTTCCTCCTGACTCTAATATGCCCAGTGCCTAGCACATAATTGGTACTCAGTAAAATATTTTAGACTTAATGGATGACACAGAGAATGAAGATGACCCAGAAAGCTTGTCTTTTTGGCCTTGGTGACTGGGCTTCTGTATTTCATGGGCCCTTACAAGTAAAACAAAGGAGATTTGTCCCTCTTCTGAGAGTCTATGATGCTCAAAGAAGTTAGCAAAGTGTGATGTCATCTTTTTCCAAAAGTATATCACAATTTCCTTTTCTCTCTTTTTGCTTCTCATTCTTAAAGGAATATATTCTAATTGAAGGATTTGGAGATATTTAGAATAACCCTCTGTTGTAGGGAGGTAGGGCAGGGAAGCTAGGGAGAAAGGAAAAATAATCATCCATAATCTCAATACCCAGAGATAACCCCTCCTGAAATTTTGTGAAATCTTCTTTGAGTCCACAAACACACACACACACACACACATGCACACATACATGGTCATATTGTACAAACCATACATACTGTAACATACTACAGTATTTACACTGGTCATTTAGAATTCTTCTAAGACATAATCCTGAATAACTGTATCATATTCTAATCCATGGTCATATGGATTGACCATGATTTATTTAGTCAATTTAAGCTTTAGACATTTAGACAATTAATCACTAAATAATAGGAGATAATGCTATTTCCTTAGTGAATTTCCTTATTGTTATATTTTTGTGCATCCATAATTATTTCCCTAACATAAATTCCTAAAAGTGAAATGCTTGGTGAAAAGAATTAGCAAATTTTTAAGGCTTTTGGTACATGCTACCATATTGTTTTCCAGATACTTTGAACAATATAACAGCAGCTAGGCATTATTATTTCAAAATTGTTTCCGTCAACTGAGTAGATAAATATTGGTTTCTCCTTGTCTTTATTTATATTTCTTTCTTATAGTTCATACAGTTGAGCTATTTTTTTGGTCATTTATATTTCACATTATTATTATTGGTCATTTGTATTTTATTTTATTATTTATTTTATTTTATTATGTATTTGTATTTCATTATGTATTATTTTATTATGTATTTCATTTATTATGTATTTTATTATTATTGGTAATTTGTATTTCTTCTTTTGTTAATGCCTGCAAATGACTATTGCCTATTTTTCTATCAAGATTTCAAATTTAAATAGAAGAAATTGAAAGTGAGCGATGGCCGAATTTAGACCTTCATGAAAATCCAATCAACAAACATTTATCGTCACCTTTTTGCATGGTGCTCTTTATTCTTGGATAAACTGTGTCAGGAGATGGTACCAGTAAAGAAGATCCTGCCATGAGATTTGTTTGAGACTTAAATTTACTCAGAGGATGAGGCAGATTATTAATAAAATATACAGTGCTTATAATACAGAAATACAAATAAAGAGGAGTTTTGATATAAGACATTATATTAGCTCAGATAATTTCTTTATATTTGTAGATGATTAACTTAGAAGTCGTGTGGGAAAAGGGGAATTCTCAGCTACCTTGCTTGGCTGCCACTCTTGACAGTGAACGTGTGACTCCAGGTCGGCACTCCTGCTTGAAGTATATGGTCTCTCTGGAGAGCCTCTGAATGTTGTGTGAAAATGGAAGAGGTGTGACCAGTTCCTTACACTATGAACAGATTGGAAATACCGTTGCTTAGCAATTGCTCTCTCCTAAGTACCCACCGGAAGAGGAAACTATATAAGGGAGGGTTTGCATGATGTGGGTGGAGTCAGATTGATCTTCTGCATTCTGGCCTCAGCACTGACCACTATATGACCCTGGCAGATCACAGACTCTCATCTGTCAAAAGAAGCTTTCTGATGCCATGTTTCAGGCTTGGACACAAAACTAGATTAAATATGTATGGAAAGTGCTTGTTATACATTTGGCATTAAAAAACCTGGTAGTCCTCATTAGAGAATAACTCTCTGTGAATTAGGGGTTGGGTTGGGTTATATATGCCAACAAACACAATACTTTTGCAAAAAGAAGCTAATGGAGAAGACTATCAATAAAATACTAATTGGTTCCTAACAGTACTAAGATTAAAAAGATTCAAACTTTTTGGTGAACAAATAGAAACTCTTCTTTTAACTTAAACGTGAATAATTTATTTTCCATTCACTAGTAGAATAGATCTTGCTAATTTTTGGAAAGAATGATTGGAACAGAGCTATACTCATGATACTCATGGTTTTTCCAGGCTCCTTGGTTACTGAGTTTTGTCAAGGAAAACAGATTACACATCCTCCTGTGAACACTGACATAGTAACGTTTATATATTTACTCTACTGCTTCTCTCTACCTCTTACTTCCACCTAATGATGGCCATGTAAGTAGACAGTCAGATATTATGTGTCACACTTCTGTATCGAATAAAAGAATTTTGCCATTCACCCTTGAGTCTTTGCTGCCTTGAATGGTGTCTAGCCCATCGTTCATGGTCCTTAGAGTTAGATGGCTGGATAATGATAATAATAAACAAGTAATATTTTTGAGGGTTTCCAAGATGGCAGGCACTTTTGACACAGATTTAAGGTAGTTATAATATCAGTTATGCAGATAAAGAAACTGAAGCTTGGAGCAATGAGGGAATTTGTCCAAGGTTCACGTAATGGCAGAGCCAAAACTCAAATCTAGGGCTAATATCCAAATCCATCTTCTTAACTACAGCACTCTACTAATCCAGCAAACAGATAAACAAGCTCTATAATAAAGGAATAAATTCACAGAGCTTTTTATGGGTGGGTTTGGGACTAAATATGTTAGGACTACTTGAGCTTTCTTGCCTACCTTTCCTGTGCTCTATTCTGTCTGGTGGTGAGGACAGACTGAACTGCCATACCTAGAAATCATTTTTGTTCTACCTATTCTTTGACTTTTTTTTATTTTATGCCTTTTTCTGGCTTAAAACAGTATTTCTTTGGTATTCCATTTTATCTCCTCTGTTGGCTTTTCAGCTATCCCTTCTTTTTTATGTTGTTAGTGGTTGCTCTAGAGGTGTGTCATCCAACAGGCTAGCCATTAGCTCCATTAGCACCTGAAATGTGGCTACAATAACTGAGATGTGCTCATTGTTTAAAATATACACTATGGGGTGCCTGCATGGTTCAGTCAGTTGAGTGTCCAATTCTTGATTTTGGCTCAGGTCATGATCTTGTGGTATGTGGGCTTGAGTTCCACATAAGGCTCTGAGCTGACAGCCATTGAGCCTGCTTGTGATTCTCTTTCCTTTTCTCTCTGCTCCTTCCTCTCTCTCTGTCTCTCTCAAAAATAAATAAACATTAAAAAATAAAATACACACTAACTTCTCAAAAATTAGTATAAGCAAAGGATGTAAAATATCTCACTAATAATTTTTATGTGACTACATGTTGAAATGATAGTATTTTGAAGATATTGACTTAAATAAAATATCAAAATAAACATTCTATTTATCGTATGGTTTTAATGTGGCTTCCTGAAAATTTAAAATGACATAGGTGTCTTGTGCTTGTTTGTATTCTGTTTCTATTAGACAGTATGCTGCTCTAGGGATTATAGCATGCATCTGTAAGAAGCTTGCACTAGTACATGTCCATTTAATCCCTTCCATTCTTTATTCTACAATATGCATTTAAAATCTACATATGTTATAAGCCTCATAATACATTGTTATAATTTTTTGCTTAAACATATATTAAGACCTGTGAAGTTTCAGAGATATCACCCTCCTTGCAAGCTAATAAATTAACCTGTTATTATTTCATGAAAGCTGGCAGAAGACATGAAACTTCTGGGTCAGAGATACAGGGCTTTATTACTCACAGTATAATGAGCAGTATGAAAATCAGCATATTTACATTGATTCCTCCCACTCCCAAGTCTCACATGGGCAGTGTGGTGGGCCGAGATGGATGCAATACGTATAAAGGGTTTGTGATGCAGCCAGGGAACCCATGGTCAAGGGCCTGGAACTTTTGGGACAAGAGGTAAACATTCTAAAATACATAAAAAAAACAGAAAACAAAAGCCAGTCTTCCTACTGCTGGTAAATGAGCAGTTCTCCAGTATCCATGGCTATAGCCGTGACCTACTTACTGGCTGTTTTGCTTAGCAACATTAGTTATTCCTTATTAGATATTAGATATTAGGTATTATTAGATATTATTAGACAGATAAGCCTTGAAATCTGGTATATGCAGCAGGAACTTTCACAGACTCTCACAGCCTACCACAGATTGCCTCTTCCAATAACAGTCAATTGTCTTTGAAAGAAATGAAGAAATGAGAAAACAAATCTTTCCTATTTATCCACATATTTGACATTTTAGTTGTTCTTTCTTTTGTGAAAATCCTACATTCCATCTATTATTATTTCCTTTCAAACTGAAGAACTTTCAGTATTTCCTGAAATGCAGATCTTTTCTGGTAATGAATTCTCTCAGCTTTTATTTATCTGTAAATGTCTTTATTTCATCCTTTTTCTTTTAAGATTTTATTTTTAAGTAATCTCTGCATACAACATGGGGCTCAAACCCACAACCCCGAGACCAAGAGTTGTATTCTCTACCAACTGAGCCATCCAGATGCCCCTGTAATGTTTCTTTTACTCTGAATGCACTTAAGGTTTCCTATCTTTGATTCTCACCAATTTGACTTGTTATGGTTTTATCTATGTTTATCCTGGTTGGAGTTCTTTGAGCCTCTTGGAGCTTCAAGTTAGATTACTTAAAATTTGGAAAAAGTTAGGGCATTAGTTCTTTAAATTTGTTTTTTTCTCTCCTGTCTTTTTGGGACTTTGATCACTTACATGTTAGACCGTTTGGTATTATCACACAGATCAGTGAGGCTCTATTCATTTTTTCCATCTTATTTATCTCTGTTTCAGTTAAGAAAGTTTCTACTTGAAGTTCAAAATCTACTATTTTTTATTTTCAATAATATATTTTCCAGTTCTAAAATTTCCATGTGGCTTCTCAGTTCCATTTCTCAGCTGAGACTACCTTGTTACTCTCATTATGTTAATCTTCTCCTTAAAGTCCTTAATTATATTTATAATAGCTGTTTTTAAGTCCTTCTGAGCTACTTTTAGTATAGGAGTCATTTCTAAGTGTTTCTGTTAACTGATAATGAGTTACATTTTCCTGCTCCTTTACAGTTTTAAGTTACTTTCCAATCTATGCTGGACATTGTAGATACTATATGTTGAGAGTTTGAATTACATTGACTTCCTTCAAATAATATTGAAGCTGCTAACAAAAAATTATTGAGCAAGTAACCCACTGAAGCTCAGCTTGATCAAGTCAAAATCTGATTTTAGACTTTTTTAGGGTGGGCTTGGGTGGCTAGAGAGGTTCTATCTCTGGTACGTGTCTTCTTTTAGGATTTCAGTTGGATTCCAATAGTATCTCCATGCTGGCAGGTGAAACTCTATTATTTCCCAACACACTGAGACCTCCAGAATCTCTATCAGTTCTCAAACTCTTCTTAGTTTTTCTTTGTCAGGCTTTGTAAAATTTTGCCCTGTATGTGTACAATAGCATTCGGGCAAAAAGTTAAGAGGACCCCATGAAAATCTAGTTACCTCAGCATCCCCTGATTTCTGCTGTTCTGAGTATTGCTGTCTTGTGCCACAGTTTAGAAAGTACTCTGCTTCCTCCCCAACAGAAAACTAAGGCAATGGGATCATATCTGTGTTTCCCTTGTTTCAAGCACCATAGCCTCATGGTGCCTACTGTCCTATTCCTGAAGATAATTGTTTCATATATTTTATCTAGCTTTACAGTTGTTTAGGGAAGTGGGTAAATTTTATGCTTATTATTCCCTCCATGCAAAAAGTCCCTAGAAACTTTGGAAGGTTGGTTTATTTATATCTGAGTCTACCTGACATCCAAGCTGTTGCACTTTCCCCTATATAGTAGCTCCAGGATGGTAGGTTCCATATCTTAGTAAATTTTTAAAAACCAGGGGCCAATATATGAAAATTCCACAGGTAACATCATACTCAGAGGTGGAAGACAGCTTTTTACTGAAGATGAGGAACAAGACATGGATTCCCACTTTTAAACACTTCTATTCAACCAAGTACCAGAACTTCTAGCTATAGTAATTAGGCTAAATGATAAAAGTCATTTAAATTCAAAAGGTTGGAGTAAAATTATCTCTGTTCACAGGTGATATTCTTATATCTATAAAACTCTAAAAATTCCACACAAAAATATCCCCTTCAAATTGATACAGCTAATAAATGAATTCAGCAAAGTTACAGGATACAAATCAACACACAAATATCAGTTGCATTTCTAGACACTAACAGTAAATGATCTGAAAAGTAAATTAAAAATTAATTGCATTTACAGCAGTATAAAAAGAATGAAATACTTAGGAATAAATTTGACCAAGGAAATGAAAGACTTGTATGCGGAAAACTTCATAACATTTTCAAAAGAAATTAAAGAAAATGGAAAGAAATTAAATAAATGGAAAGACATCTTATGTTCATGTATTAAAAGACTTAATATTGCTAAAATGCCAGTACAACCCAAAGGGAGTTACAGATTTCATGCAATCCCTATAAAAATCCCAATGACACGTTTGGCAGAAATAGAAGGCCCATCCTAAAATTCATATGGAATCTCAAGAGATCTAAATAGCCCAAACAATCTTGAAAAGGAAGAACAAAGCTAAAGGAGTCATATTTTCTGGTTTTAAAATTTACTTTGAAGCTACAGTAATCAAAGCAATGTGATACTAGCATAAAGACAGACATATAGACCAATGGAATAGGATAGAGAGCACAGAAATAACACCTTATACATAGTGAATTTTGACAGGAGTGCCCAGATTGGTCATAGGGAAATGGCAGGGTTTTCAACCTGTGGTGCTGGAAAAAAACAGATATCTACATGCAAAAGAATGAAGGTGGACCCTTACCTTACAACCTATAGAAAAATCAAGTAAAAGTGGATCAAAGACTTAAATGTAAGAACAGAAACTATAAAGCTCTTAGAAGAAAACATGAGGAAAATCTTCATGACATAGGATTTGGCAATGGTTTATTGGATATGCCACCAAAAACATGGGTAAGAAAATTAACGTTAGAAAAATAGAATTCATCAAAATTAAAAACATTGTGTATCAAAGTACAATAACAATAGAATGAAAAGACAACACAGAATGGGAGAAAATATTTTCAAATCATATATCTGGTAAGGGATTAATATCTAAAATATATAAAGAACTCCAAAAACTCAACACAAAACAAACACACCAATTTAAACAAGGACAAAGGACTTGAATTGGTGTTTCTCCAAAGAAGATCTATGCTACATGAGAAGATGCTCGTCATCGTTAGTCATCAGGAAAATTTAGGTCAAAACTACAGTGAGATACCACTTCACACATGTTAGGATGACTATTATATATATATATATATATATATATATATATATATATAAAGTGATACAATGGAAAATAACAAGTGTTGGTGAAGATATTCAGAAATTTGGACCCTTATGCATGCTGGTGGGAATGTAACACAATGCAGCTGCTGTGGAAAACAGTTTGGTAGTTCTTCAAAAAGTTAAACGTAGAGTTACCATATGATCCAGTGAAGCCACTCATAGGTATACAGCAAAGTTAATTGAAGGCAGGGATTGAAACAAATTCTTGTACATCAATGTTTATAGCAGCATTATTCACAATAGCGGAAAGGTGGAAGCAACCCACATGTCTATTAACAAAAGAATAGCTAGACAAACAGGCATATACATGGAATAGAATGTGATTCAGCCTTAAAAATAAAGGAAATTCTGACACAAGCTACAACATGGATGAACCTTGAAAACATGCTGAGTGAAATAAGCCAGACACAAAAGGACAAATATATGATTTAACTTATATGGATCTCCTGGATAGGTAAATTCATAGAGACTGAACATAGAACAGAGGTTCCCAGTGGTCTGGGGAGGGAGAAATGGGAACCTACTGTTTAATGGGTACAGAATGTCTGTTTGGAGGGCTGAAAAATTCTGGAATAGTGGTTATGGTTGCATAACATTGTAAATGTACTTGATGCCACTTAATTGTACACTTAAAGATGTAAATGGTTTTAAAAAACTAGTGTTGATAGGTTTTTATTTTGTGATAAATGACATTAGAAAAAAACCCCAGGCACCTGGGTGGCTCAGTCTGTTAAGCATCCGACTTTGGCTCAGGTCATGACCTCATAGTTTGTGGGTTCAAGCCCTGCATTGGGCTCTGTACTGATAGCTCAGAGCCTAGAACCTGCTTCAGATTCTGTTTCTCCCTCTCTCTCTGCCCCTCCCCCATTTGTGCTCTGTCTCTCTCTCTCAAAAATAAATATTTAAAAAATTTTTTTAAAAAGAAAAAAACCTCAAATTATCCATTCTTGCTATAAATTATTTTTACAGAAAGGACATTTTAATACCAAAAAGAAAGAAAGAAAGAAAGAAAGAAAGAAAGAAAGAAAGAAAGGCACATTCTCAGATTAAAACAAGAGTTCTTTACAATCAAGACAGTTGGTGACCTCACACTGACTTGATATTATTCTTATTCTGCTTGGGCCTAGAAAAAAAATGTTTCTTGTACTTCCTCATGCCTGTGGGTAGGTATATCAGCATCATTGCCCATCACCTCCAAAAGGGTTTTTGAGCTGAGTTGACAACACCAGGGTGATTTTACAGTGGCATAGAGCCAGAGTGATCCTGTACAACACCTGAATTCTTTACATTATTCCTGGAATATATACTATACACATTTTATGCTTAAATGTTTATATGTGATTTTCACAATACTGTAATCAGCTGTGATAGGCAGTGAAGGAAGGATATTCAAGAGGTATATTTCTATACCATTTGTGTGTTTTACGGTGAGCCCCATAGCACTGGTGCAATTTAAAAAGAACATTTGAAAACAGTGTTCAACTAGTCAGTGCAAGTTGAGATTGTTAACTTTCACTTTTAATATCATTTCCTCAACCTGTAAGAATATCTACAGGGGCTTCAAAGTCTGCTTCCTGTTGTAGGAGCGCCAGTTTTGGGTTTCTCTGATTTTGACACTTTCAGTAGCAAGAGGAACTTCTAAAGTGATCATCTCTTTTGATTTTTGTTAAGAGGGGGATGTTTTGCCTCTATAGTGAGTTGTCTTTGGAAGATGAACATAAGATGTTAAAACTGACCTGTCAGGAAATGAATAAGTCAACATGTCTTTGTTAAAATGTAAATTGTGGAAATACATAAATATCTACTCCTCTGTTGAACAGAAGAAATACAACTCTCATGAGCATACCTTAGCATTTGAATTTTCCTCGAGGACAGAGCTTCAGACAGAGAAAAGGAAGAACTCATACATGGAAGCAACATTCATACTTTATTAGCTTAACCTCAAGTGTGACCATGGCGTGGCCCTTTAGGAAGAAAGGCACAGATACGGAACTACTGAAATTTGTTTGGCTCTGGATCTTACCTCCTAGACTTTCCCTCCCTGGAGACAGAGAGGCCTGTTTGTATTGTGTATTTTTATTTAGAGGGTCAGTTGGAACAAGGAAGAGAAGCTCAAACAAACTGCTCTCTACTGCCTTTTTTTGCACTAGTTTTTATATCTGAGACTAAAGACTCCATTTAATTCAAAGTGGGAACAGATTTTCAAATGTCAGGGACAGCTGTGGAGTGATTCTCTCAAAGTCCCAAGGCTCAAAATACTTGTCAGGCCTGGAGAACAAGGAGAAAGAAACTGTCCTCCAGCTGTTCAAATAGAAATCATAAAAATTGTTGCCTACAAAAGATTCCCTTTAAAGCCAGCCATTCCTCTCCTCCCCACCAACCCTACCAACTCTCCGGTGGAGAGCTTCTTTATGCCTCTTTATTTCCACTCATCCCAGTTTTCATGCTGCACCCTTAGAACCTGTGCTTGACTCTTATCTCTCTCTTTCCTCCTTTGGCTGTGTGGTATGGGCAAAGAGCATGAGCTTGGAAAGGACATGTCGTGGCATACACAGCCTGATCTGCCTGCCTTGTGGTATCTTCACCTCACTGAGCCTCAGTGTCCTCACATGTGTCATGGGGATGATGGCTTTTATTTCCTGTAGTGTTGGTGATTAAATGAAGTAGTCCATGAAAAAGCTTCTGCTGTAAATTGGACATTGAGTAAGTGTGAACAAAAAAACCCCAAATCAGAAACCCAAGCCTCCCCTCACCCTTTTCGCATCATTTCTCAGCCTCATCCCTCCTTTACTATGCTCACTCCTTAGCCAGGGGCCTGTGTCCCCTCCCACCTGAGATAGTGGGATAGCTTCCCACCTGGTGTCCCTGCCTACAGTCTCTTTTTCCAAGCCCTCTTCTGTGTCATGGAGACAAGGAGTTCTGAACCCCACTAGACATTTGTCTTCTTATGCACAGAAACTTTTGTGTGTCCTTTTCTATCCTCAGGATGGTACCAAGTTTATTGGTCTAATATTATTGGCTCTTATAGTTAATTTTCCCAAAGTAGCTCCAACTTTTCCTTTCTCCACTTTCCCGTCTAACCTCCCTATTCATGCCAACCATTTGTCTTCTGTCCCCTTCCATGTAGACCACGTAAGTTCCCACCTCCACCCCTTGTCCTTCCCAGTCTTTGACTTCATCTCCTTTTCTCTATTTCAAAGATACTTCTCCATGAACTTGTCTCAACTACCTGGGTGTTGGGTGATGTCTCTCCTCTGATGTCCGTTGCACTATCTCACCATCCCAATGACATTTACTGAAGAGTGTGCTCTATTTTACATAGGGTCTGTCTCCTCATCTGGACTTAGAGCTCCTTGAGGAACTGTCAAATATAACATTAGACCTTTGAAATCTAGAAGAGTGCTCTTCACAAGACCAACAAATCTGAATTTCTGAAGAACATCAAAATAGGATGTACAGAAAGAAGGTTCCCCTGATCCCCCTGCCCTTAGCCCCCTTTCCATTCATGTATTTCTGTCTTGAATAATTGCTCACATTATTTGAGCATGAGCTTTAATATTAATTTATTCTTTAAAATTTTTATTTTATTAAGCATCTACTAAGTGTTAGGCACCATGGTAAGCACTGGAGGTACAATTGTGAAGAAAGCTTTTCCTAAGTCCGTTTGCTTATAGAAGCCTGATTTCAACTCACTTCTTAAGAATTTGGGGAAGGGCAGGGGTAAATTCAAGTTTTGTAGAGCCAAAAGCCCTTACCATCTTTGGATCCTCTTGAAGAAGAAGTAATAAAAAATTGCAAATACAAATGCATGTTTAAATTAAAGATTTAAAATGATAAAAGAAATAATATATTATTAAATTTAAAATCATTAAATTAAAATGTTGACAAGTATCACAAACATGGCAAAAATAAAAATAACATTTTTTTTAATTTTTTTTTTTCAACGTTTTTTATTTATTTTTGGGACAGAGACAGACAGAGCATGAACGGGGGAGGGGCAGAGAGAGGGAGACACAGAATCGGAAACAGGCTCCAGGCTCTGAGCCATCAGCCCAGAGCCCGACGCGGGGCTTGAACTCACGGACCGCGAGATCGTGACCTGGCTGAAGTCGGACGCTTAACCGACTGCGCCACCCAGGCGCCCCTAAAAATAACATTTTAATTAATTAGCTCTCTGATTCTCCTTTAAGTACTTGTTTCTCCTAGAGTTTTTTGGTTTCAGTCTCCTCAGATGGCACTTTTGTAATATTTTCCTATAAAGAGATGAGGAGGATGATTCAGTCTTTCCTTTAGCGTTGTTGGTTTTTTTTTTTTTTTTTTTTTTTAATTATTGATAGTTTACCAAAGAAAAGATTAGTTTCCAAGTTTGTTTTTTGGCTGATTTTTAGAATTAGTGTCATATTTGGAAAAGCATCTACTGAGTTTTTTTCATATAATACTGTAAGATTCAAGGACTTTTCAATGTTTTTAATATACTGATTAATCTCTAAAAATATCTGTGACTTAGCAACACTCATAAACTATTTTGTCACCACGGTTCTCATTCAGTGACTTCTTATAAGTTTTAGGTTATAGTTGGTCATATCCATGATTTGTGCCAAATCAGTAAGAGTTCATTCTTTTTCAATTTTTCTATGGGACTTATTCCTCTTCCTTAACTGGAATATCAAACAACCCAAAGAGCCCATTCCTTACTTTCACTCACAGTGTATTTCTTTCTCTTAATGAATTACTACTTTGGGTTTAATATAAATAATTTTTTTTTTTTTTTGCTACAGCTTGCTTCTCAATATTATAAGAAACCTTACTAAATACATTGCTCATTTTTATAACTTTTATATTTCATTCATTTTTGGTTGGATTTTTCTCTTAACATTTTAATATATAAATTTAATAATTACCAAAATAAATATCCCTTTTCTATATCCAAATTTGGACTTTGGTTTTTCACTTGTTTCATTGATATATTTTAAAACCTCTTGCCACTTTGCAAGTAAAACAGTGTCTTCAAGCTTTATCAAAACATTGTTTTCTTTTCAAAAAGAAAACAAAAGAGACTGATTTGTTTATAATTGTATTTGTCTAATCCTCCAGTATATATCTGTCCAAGAGAGCTTCCATTTTGACTAGGTGCCTATAAGAATTGAACCCTTCACTCACAGTTTTAAATGTCTGATGATTGGAAACATTTTCCACAGATTCCATTTCAAACCTTGTTTCTCTCCCATGACTCACATACTTCTATTTGGTGCTGGGGAGACTGCATAAGGCACCATCCTGTAGGCCTGAACCTTCTACTCAGTGCCAGCAGGTCAATAGAGTGGGTGGTGAGAGCATTCTTGATGCAGTTCCTACTCCAGGGCCATCCATAGTAACTCCATACGTGCACATGACTGGAAACCACAAAAATATCCTGCTCGTGGCCAAAAAAAAAACAAAACAAAAAACAAAATAGATGCTCAATTTAATCTCCCCTTAGCACCATTCCCCAAATGCCTTTGACCCCTTCACATGACCCATCAGGAAAGTAAGTGTAATGGAGAGTTGGTCAGAGTGGTTTTAACCAATCCCAGGCTGATAAATTTTACAAATTATTACCTGCAACACACACTGTGGAAGCCCCTCTTAGGTGTTGGAAGGGACCATGAAAGTGAGGGTCCTAGAGCCCATTTCACTGACTTCATGATAAGTCTATTTGGCAAAGGATAGGTGTTGCCCTCTGCTGACTTCCAGGAACTTGAGTCCTTTACAACAGTGCTTCTCAGATTGAGATCCATGGACCAGAAATATCAGTCACTTGGGCCTCTAGGAATGCAAATTCTTGCACTCCACCCTAGGCCTACCGAATTAGAATTGACGTCTTTGGGTGGTTCTGCTGCAGGCTAAAAGCTTGAGAACCATTGCTTTAGAATTATGCTATCTAATATGGTAGCCATATTACCATGGTAGATATGGTAGCCATATCTAATATGGTAGGTATGTGGCTATTAAAATCAGTAAAAACTAAATAAAACTAAAAATTTATAGCACTATTGGACAGTACTGAAATCAAACATTTCCATCATCACAGAAGCTTCTATTGAACAGTGCTGCTTTAAATTTTACGTCATGTAGGTTTGCTCATATCCTGACTCCCACCCACATAGGGCACAATTGTATATCTCAACTGTAGCATTTACACACTGTATCAGCATTATTTATTTATGTGTGTACTTCTCCATCTGTAAAGTGAGTGAGTTCCAGGCCTCTGCATTATTCATCTTTATGTCCACAGAGCCTGGCCTGGAGTCTAGTACATACTGATTGCGAAACAAATGTTTGTATAATAAACAAATAAGTGAAATATACCAAGATAAACTATTCTTCTGGAAGGATGGAGACATTTTTCTATGTTTCTTCTGTAATTCTAATTTGTGCGTCTATCTTATTTTACATGAGAAAGCTCTAAATTTATTATGAGTACTTTGATTTGGAGAGGACTAAATCTACTTTCATTTGAGAAAGGGCACTGGCCTTAAGTGTACACTTTTACTCGAAGGGTAAATGGGAATGTCCTTTATTTGCTGAGTCTGACTAATTTGGAGACATACTCTTCAGTGAAATAATCTTCTTTTTTTCCCCCCAGAAATCCCAGGCTGTTCTTGAAATAAATAACACAGGATGGGAAAAACATTGATAATACTGCCATTCAGTCAATAACACTAAGATAAGAGCCAAATTATTCCACCTACTTAAATCATTTTTATCTAGCTCACGAAAGGAAGATAATTTAATTTCAGGAGATTGGAAACATTGATTGAGCTGTGAGTCCCTAAGGCATTTATTAGACAAATGAGACCAGTGAAAAAGAAATGTGTTTTTCATCTTTAATTTCCATAAGAGATTTATAGTCAAACTCGGGAGAGTTGATTTTTAAAACATAACATTTCCCCCCACAATTGACATCCACAGGACATTGTAGATGAAGATGTAGCAGAGGAGCTGATGGAAGGTGGCTCTTGGGTTTTATGCTGTATCATCTCCTCTCAAACCTGCAGTCTTTGTTCTGAAGCCAAAGGCTACAAAACCAAAGAGCAGCTATCACTCCCATCTATTGCTTTTTGAATTGCACAGACCTTCAACAGATTAATTATAACTATTATTACAGGGCACACCAGCTACACACGATTATTTCTATCTAGGATGAAACAGTTGCAAAATTTTTAAAAATTCAGTTCTAATACCCATCTCAATTTGGGCTTAGTGGAGATGAGAACAGAGAAGAATTTGTTTCAGTGCACTCAGCCTTTTTCAGATCCTAACTGTAATAAATAAAACAAATGATCCTATAGAATCAGTCACCTCCTTCCTCCCCACGAGGTTGTATTCATGCCAATCTAGCCATTTCTTCACAGAAACCCCAGCCCATCCAGCATTTTGCCAATTCTAGCTGTGGTTGTCTATATTTGCTTGCACCAAAGGTGAGGCATCCTCATAAGGGTAAGGAAGATTGGCAGTGGGGGAGGGAAGAGAATTCCATGCAATTCCAGACTGGACCCAGCATGTGCTCTAAAGAGAGGAGGATGCATTGGCTGAGAGGGGGGGACCCTTGGCCATTACTGCTCAGGTGGGTCACTTCAACCCTGCTCTTTAAAGGAAAGTTTAGGATTTTCTTCTTTTTTTATATGAATATTTTTCTTATTTTAATACATTTTTACTTATAGTATATAAGAAAATTAAGAAAATTGGAAAATATCTAAAGTATTCAGAATTGGTTTTCTTGTGCTTGGAGTCCTTGGTCAACACCTTCCCTGGTTTTCACTCAGATGTTTCACTGCTGCCAAGTGTGAACAGGGACAGAATAATGAAGTAAGAACCAAGTGTCATGTAGCTCCATTTCTAGGAAGTGAATTCTGACCCCAAAGACAGAGGTCTAGACCCATTCATAGGATGTGGGAAGGTGTATTGGAAGAATACACATTTTAGGGACAGGTGGACCTGGCTTCAAAGCCCAGCTCTGCCTCTTTAGAAGGTATTAACTGACCTCTCTGAGCCTTTGTTTCACTAGTTATAGATGTTGAAGTAGTGTAATAATAGCTTTTAAAGTTTCTAACTCAAAATATCATGCCCCTACTATCTCATTAAACTAAGTTTTCCCCACTGTTCTCTTTATGCACAAATATATCCCAGTAACCCATAGGTCGTGCTATTTGGCTATTGGTTCACATCTAATTTGTCTTTCTACCCAATCAGATTTTTTCCAAGTGTGGACATGATTTTGTACACAAACACAATTATAATGACTCTTCTGACCAACAGGCCCTCAATCTGGTCTCTGGGCATTCCTGCTTAGCCCTTCTTAGGTTTCTAAGGGGGGTGTCAAAGATGGTTGAATCCCTTTTATCTGCTCCTCCTCATTGAAGCACAATTACAAGCTCTGGAAATAATGCAAGAGATATCCAAAGAAAAACTTTGAATGAGAGAAAAAGATGAATTTGTTAGGGATCCCAGGACTGGAGGAACAACATAGAGGCAGGGTATCTTAAGTTCCCCAGCCAACAAAAGAAAGCCATCCAGACTTGGCATTTTCCATCTCCCATCCTACCAATGGAAAGCAGCCCCAGGAAGCTGATTCCTCCCCCACATTAAAGAGGAGTCCCTCTGACTACATTCAGTGTGCTCAATACCACTAGCCATTGGGTATCCCACAAACAATAAGCAGACAGGCAAAATATTCTTCCCTGACAGAGAATAGAATCTATGAACTTGGAGACAGAACAATAGAATTCACTCAATATGAACAACAGAGAGAAAAATAGCCTGGCATAAATGAACGGAGCACCAGGGAGTATGACACTCTAAAAAAGATTCAACACTTGTACCATCAGAGTCTGAAAAGTCTGAGACAGTAGGCTGGAAGAGGATTTGAAGAAAAAATGGCTGAAAACTTCCCAAACTTGGCAAAGGGCACACAGGAACAGATCCATGAAGATGAGAAAACCCCAAACAGGATAAGCCAAAAGAAAGCCATGTCAACATGCCATAATTAAACCTTTGAAAACTAAAGACAAAGAAAATATCTTGAAAGCACATCAAGCAACACATTATCTGTATGTGAACACCAATTCAAATGAGAGTGGACTTCTCTTCAGAGACCTTGGAGGCCAGAAGGAAGTGGCATAATATTTTTAAAGTGCTGAAATGAAAAGATGTCAATCACAAATTCTTTATCTGGTAAAAGTATCCTTCAGGAATAAAGAAGAAATAAAGACATTCTGAGACAAAAGAGGACTAAAGGAATGTGTTGTTACTGGACCCACCCCTAAAGACTGGTTGAAGGAAATTCTTCATGTAGAAATGATTTTTAAAAAAATATGGATCACCAGGAAGGAAGAGGAAACAAAGGAAAAAGTAGAAATATAGGTACATGAAATAGATTATTCTTCTCTTCAGGAGTTTTGCAAATTGTGTAGTAAAGATTTTACCTTACCTAAAGAGAAGTCCGGCCTTTGTACTTGGCCCCTGGAGGTAATCTCTAAGTCTTTGGAATGTCCTACCTGACAAGAGTGCTTTTGTTTACCTGGGACCTTGGGTCACATCAGACAGCCTATGCTAAAGGTGATTTATGGCAGGGGGCCTTGGGAACTTGGTATCAGCTCAACTTCTGCAGGAGCTGGAGACTAAGGTCAGCCATCCGGCTTACATAACCAAGTCTCAATAAAATCTCTGGGCCCTAAAACTCAGATGAGCCTTCCTGATTGACAATACTCTGTGAATATTGACATACATCATTACTAGGAGAAGTTAGAGTTCTCCATGACTTCACTGGGAGATAACAACTGGATCCCACACTCACCTGGACACACCTGGACTCCACCCCAAGTACCTCTTTTCTTGGTTGAATTTAATTTGTATCATTTTGCTTCAATAAACACTAACTGTGAGTATAATAGTCTTTAGTATGTTCTGTGAGTCTTTCTAGCAAAATATCAGGTCTCCCACAGTCTTGGAAGTGCCCAAACTAGCAGTTAGTGTAATAAGGAAATGTGGTCTCAGGAACCGGCAAATCTGGAGTCAGTGTCAGAAGTTGGGGACTCCTGGCTGCACAAATCATAGTAGAGGATTGACACAAAAATTATAACACCATCTTATACTCAAGATAATAATATTTAAAAATGAGGAAGGCAGAGAGGCATAAATAGTGCTCAGGTTTCTAAATCTCACTCAAAGTGTCTATATTGCTAGCAATCGACTGCTATAAGCCACATATGTATGACACTCAGAGAAACACCACTATAAAAACAAGATAAAGAGATACACTCAAAGACATCAGAAATAAAGATGTAACCCTAACAAGTGTCCATGTAGCCCACAGGAAGAAGGTAAAAGAGAAATAGGAAAACAAGCAAAACAAAAAAGAGAAACAAAGAAAATAAGCAAATAATTAAATGGCAAACTTAAACACTAACATATAAGCATTTACTTTAAGTATATTTTTTTGATAGAGACAGAACATGAGCAGGGGAGGGACAGAGAGAGAGGGAGACACAGCGTCCAAAGCAGGCTCCAGGCTCTGAGCCATCAGCACAGAGCTTGACGCAGGGCTCAAACTCACAAACCATAAGATCATGACCTGAGCTGAAGTCGGACGCCCAACCGACTGAGCCACCCAGGTGTCCCTGCATTTACTTTAAGTACAAACGGTCTAAATATATCAGTTAAAAGACAGAGATTGGCAGAGTAGATTAAAGAAAAAAAATAATGACCAATTTATATGTTGATTCCAAGAAACTCACTTCAAATTCAATGACATAAGTTGAAAATAAAAGGATCGGAAAAATATATTTCATTAAAACATTAATATAGAAATCAGGAGTGGCTACATTACTGTTTGATAAAGTGGACTTCAGAGCAAAAAAAATTACCAGAGAAGAAGACATTACAAAATAATCTACCAAGAAGGCATAATGATAGTAAATATATATGCACCAAAATCAAAGTCTCAAAATACATGAATCAAAACTGATAAAACTGACAAGAGACATAGAAAATTCATAGTTGCAGACCTCAACATTACCTTCTCAGCAACTGACAGAACTAGTGGACAGAAAATCAGTATGGATATAAAATATCTGGACCACACTATCTAATCTACAGAATCTAGTTGCCATATATAGAACATTCCATCCAACAAATAGAAAATACACATTTTTTTAACTCTCATAGAATATTTACTAAGATATATCATAAAACTGGGCCGTGAAATAAAACTCAGCAAATTTAAAAGAAACTATACAGTTCTCTGACCATAATGGAATCAAACTAGAAATCAATAACATAACGACAGCAGGAAAATCCTTAAAATTGGAAAATGGAAATTAAACAAAATGCTTTTAAATAATCCATAGATCAAAGAAGATGTCTCAAAGGAAAAATTTAAAGACACAAAATTGAATGGAAATGAAAATACAAAATACAAAATACAAAAAAAAATGTGAAATGCAGTTAAAGCAGTACTGTGAGGGAAATTATAGCACTAAAAGTTTTCATTAGAAATGAGGAGAGGGGTGCCTGGGTGGCTCAGCCAGTTAAGCGACTGGCTTTGGCTCAGGTCATGATCTCATGGTTTGTGAGTTAGATCCCCATGTCCAGCTCTGTGCTGACAGCTCAGAGTCTGGAGCCTGCTTCAGATTCTGTGTCTTCCTCTATCTCTGTCCCTTCCCCACTCATGCTCTGTCTCTCTCTGTCTCTCAAAAAATAGCTAAATATTAAAAAAGTTAAAAACAAAGAAAAAAGAGAAAGAAATGAGAAGAAGTCTTGAAAAAATAATCTACATCCCTACTATAAAAAAACTAGAAGAATAGCAAGATAAAGCCAAAACAAACAAAGTGTAGGAAATAATAAAAAACAGGTATCAATGAAATGAAAAATAGGAAAATAATAGAGAAAATCTATGAAATAAAAAACTGATTCTTTGGAAAAAATCAATAATATTTAAAAAATCTCTAGCAAGATTGATGAAAATAAAAAGTGTGAAGATATCAATTACCAATATCAAGAATGAAATGGGAGACATCACTACAAATCCTGCAGCCATGGTAAAGATAACAAGGGAATGCTATGAACACTTTGTGCTCATAAATTGAAAACCTTCCATAAATGTCCTTTCCTTGAAAATAACAAACTACCAAAATTCAACTAAGGTAAAACAGCTAATTTGAATATACCTCTCACTTTTAAAGAAAGCTATTAAAAGCATCCTGAAAAATAAATCCTTAGGCTCAGATGTATTTAGGGTCCTCAAGACCACACCAAGGATAACGAGTGGGACTCATGGGACCCAGCATATTGTACTCATGGTTAAGATTTATTACAGCAAAAGGATACAGAGTAAAATCAACAAAGGGACAAGTAGTTGGGGTGAATTCTAAGGAAACCAAGTATAGGCTTCCAATAGTCACTTCCCAGTGGAGTCAAACAGTTCTTAATTCTTCCAGCAAAGAGTTATGATACCACATGTGAAGTTCACCTGAGCCTAGATGGCCAGGATTTTTTTTATCAGAGTTGCTCATCTAGGTACATAGTGCCCGTGTGACTGACCATAGTCACTAAAATTCCAGATGCCCGGAAGGAAAGTAGTAGTTTAACACAAACCACACCACACTGTTTAGGGAGTGCTCTTAGCAGTTAGGGAAAGGGGTACATAACTTTGGGAAACTATTTACCACCCAGATTTCCAGACACCAGCCAAGGGTCAACCTTGCAAGCAGGTCTTACAAGGATCACAGCCTTAGGTCTGCAATGTTAACTATTTTCTGCACACTGGAGAATTCCAAAAAACAACTAAAGGAAAATTAAAACCAACTTTACACCATCTCTTCCAGAAAATACAAGAGAAGGGAACACTTCCTGGTTCATTTTTTGAGGCCAGTATTATCTTGATACCAAAACCAGGGACATAGTACAAAAGAAAGAAAACTATATAGAACAGTATTTCTCATGAACTTAGATACAAAATCCTCAACAAAATATTAGCAAACTGAATCCAATAATGTATAAAAGTAATTGTATATCAGGACCAAGTGGGATTTATTACAGCTATGCAAAGGCTGGTTCAACATTTGAAAATCAATGAAGTAGTCTATCATACCATAATCAAAAATCATATGATCATATCAATTGATGTAGGAAAAAATAACCCCCTTTTATGATAAAACCTTTTAGCAAGATAAAAAATGAAGGTGAATTATAGCAACTTAATAAAGAGCATCTACAAAAAACGTATGGCCTGAAACATACTTAATGGTAAAACACTGGATGCTCTCCCTCCAAGATCAGAAATAAGGCAAAGATGTCTGCTCTTACTATGCTTATTCAGCACAGTACTGGGAGTTCTAGCCTCTGGAATTAGGCAAGAAAAAAAGGGAGAGGAGTAAAGATTGAAAAAAAGAAGCTATTTGCAGATGACCTAATTGTCTCTGTAAGAAATCCCAGAGAGTCATGTATAAACTGAACTTAGAAACACAGTATCATTTACAATCGTTTGGAAGAAGATGAAATGCTTAACAATAAGTGTAAAAATTACATATACAGTCTGTAGGCTGAAAAAGATTTTTAAATGTTTTATTTATTTTTGAGAGAGAGAGAGAGAGAGAGAGAGAGACTGCAAGTGGAGGAGGGGTAGAGAGAGAGGGAGACACAGAATCCGAAGAGGCTCCAGGCTCTGAGCTGTCAGCACAGAGCCTGACACGGGGCTTGAACTCACAAACCATGAGATCATGACCTGAGCTGAAGTCTGAAACTTAACTGCTGAGCCACCCAGGTGCCCCTGTAGACTGAAAAAATTTTAAATGCTGATAAAAGGAAGTGAAGAAGTTCATAAACTGGAAGACTCAACATAGCAAAGATGTTAATTCTACCTAAACTGACCTATGGTTTTAAGAGAATATCTATCAAAATCAGCAAGGCAACTCTAAAAAAATTATTTATTTATTTTGAGAGAGAGAGAGAGAGAGAGAGAGAGAGAGAGAGAGAGGTGGAGGGAATGCGTGCATACAGGGAGGGGCAGAGAGAGTGAGGGAGAAAGGAGAATCACAAGCAGGCTCTGCACCGACAGCCAAAATCGAGTTAGATGCTTAACCAACTGAGACACCCAGAGGTCCTGACAATGTAATTTTTTATAGAAATAAAGAAGTTTACTCTAAAATTTATATGGAAAGGCACAGACCTTAGAAAACTAGGTAAAACAATCCTGACAAAGAATAGAGAGGGGAGGCGGGAATCAATCTTTCTGATAGTAAGTCCTACTCTCTAGCTATGCTAATCAAGACTTGTGAGGAATGGGTGGGAGTTAAACATATAGATCAAAGGAAAAGAGTACAGAGCCTGGAAACAGACCCACAGAAATACTCCCGAGTGGTCTTAGAAAAGGTACAATGGCCATTCGATGAAGGAAGGATAGCTTTCCAACAAGTGGTATTGAACAAACGGACATCAATAGTCAGGAATACACACACAGACTGACCTAAATCTGGTATCATAAAAAATAACCAAAATGGATCATGGATTTAAAGGTAAAAATAACCACGGGGCACCAGGTGGCTCAGTTAGTTAAGTGTCAGACTTTGGCTCAGACCAAAGTTCAAGCCCTGAGTCACTGTAAGTGCAGAGCCTGCTTCCAGTCCTCTGCCTTCCTCTCCCTCTGCCCCTCCCATGTGCGTTCGTTCACTCTCTCTCAAAATAAATAAACATTAAAAAAATAAAGGTAAAAAAAGATAAAACCTGTAGAGAAAATTGGATAAAATGTTCAGGATCTAGGGCTAGGCAAATAATTTTTAGGCTTGAGGTCAAAAGCCCAAATCATGAACATATTGATAAATCATGGACATATTGATAAATTGGGCCTTATGGAGCTTAATAACCTTTTGTTATGGAAAATTTTCTATAAAGAGGATGAAAATACAAACTACAGATGGAGAGAAAATATTTGCAAACAACATATCTGGCAAATGATTAGTATCTAGAATATATACAAAGAACTCTCAAAACCTGACAGTAAGAAAAAGAACAATCCAATTAGTCCTAGGACATGAAGAGATATTTCACTGAAAAGGATATGCAGAAGATATGCATTTAAAAAGTAAGAATGTTCAATACCATTAGCTAGCATGCTTTGCTAAAAACACTAATGTTCATAGCAGTTTTACTTAACAGCCAAATCTTGGATCAGCCCAGATGCACTTCAACAGGTGAATGGTTAAGCTTCCTGGAGTACTTACAAACTCTGGCTTGGATGAATCTCCAAGGGAATTATTCTGGGTAAAAAAAAAAAATCCATCCTGAAAAATCACAAACTGTATTATTCCATTCATATAATATTTTTGAAATGACAAATTTTTAGAAATAGAGGCAGATTAGTGGTTGTCAGGGGCTTGGAGAGATGTGGGTGTGGTCATAAAAGGGCAACAATAGGGAACCTTGAGGTGGTGGAAATGCTCAGTGTCTTGACTGGGGTGGTGGATGGATGAACCTACAGGTGATAAATTGCATGAAATTAAACACATGCTATCCCACTGACATGCACATTCACACACACTCACAGGAGTGCAAGTAAAATTGGAGAAATGTAAATAAGATCAGTGGGTTCTATCAATGTCAGTATACTGGTTGTTGTATTATACTACAGTTTTGAAAAATGTTGTCATGGGGGGGAAACTGAGTAAAACATGCATTAAGTCTCTTAACACACATGAAGTCACAACTGCATGTGAATCTACAATCATCTCAATAAAAATTTCAATTAAAAAAAAAGAATACATACATAGCCTTCCCTACTAAAATATTGTGTTTGGGTAGCTCTAACAAGATCCCTGTGTCTTCAAAGACAGAGAATTTCCTGTACCCTACACTTCTACAATTAGAGGGCCATTCTGGTGGCTTTCTTGCTTAATACTGCTGGCCAAAGTTAAATTCAGGTTTTTTTTTCCAAAAGCAAATGAAAGTAAACCAATTGAAGTTCCTCTCCACTTGGCATCTGCACATTATTATTGCTTTCTAAATCTTAATGGAAGAAGAGAATAGCAGTTTGATAAATCATGCCTAATATACCAGAAAACTCTAGGGGACCAAGCACTCTGGCTCTGGCAAATGCTAGTCGGGAACCCCCTAGTGGCTATCTGGCTGGTCTGCAGTTTCTCACAAGGCTCCTGGAAGCGCAGCAACTCCAATATCTGGAGGGCCACATAATGAATGATTTAGAGACTTTTTTTAATGGAGGCCCTACTTGAGTCCAAATTTAATGTAGTAGTGTGGGGCAACCAGGGTGAACCAAGAGGCATGTTTGGCTGGCTTGGCTTAGCTGATGTTGTGAGGCAGGAGCTTGCTCTGTTCTGCATCTGGGTCAGTGGGAGCTGCTGTGGCATGTCAGGGCTGGCACTTTCAGACCCTGGGCTCTAGTATAATTTTCCTCAATCAGGCAACATGTGGAAATTAGAATTGATGAAATTGTGTTGTAGCCTAGGCAAGCGGAGGTATCTAATACCTTCACCAAGCTGCACTGTGGCAATCCATTCAACCTCAGAGAGGAACATCTGAAGAGACAAATTGAAGTTCTTGACCAATACATTTAGTGGACATTGGATAGAGTTTACTGTTACTGGAAAATAATGAAGTGGAAAGGACATGGCGGGGGCAGTAGGGAAACTTTAGGACACGGTGTCAAACAAAAGATTCTGTTCCAGGAAGTCACCCAAGTGCCTCTGAAGAGCCTTCACCATTCTGTCTATCCACCCATTTTGGTGCATTCATCCCAGGATGCTATTTTGACCATAGGAAGCCAGATGGATCTGGCACAGGATGGAGAGGTGGAGGTGTTGGAAGGCAGCGGATGAGTCACTTAACACTTCCTCAGAAATAGTTAGAAGTGCTCAAATAAAGGACCCCCCCCCCCCCGAGATGGTGTTTTGAGCAGCTTTGGTAGTAGTGCTGTCTAGTGCTGTGTGTGTGGGCCAGTGTCTGGCATTATTATGCTGAATGAATCATAATTAGTGTACTATAAATTAAAGTTGAGACCAAATAGCCCATGAACTATAATGCAAAAGTCCTCTGGGATTACATTTTTACAAGATTTTAAACAAGCTTCCCACTCCTGCCCTCACCCTCCACACTGCTTAAACAAGGATAAAGTTGCCTTTCTAACCCAGAATTTCATAAAAAGGGAAACACTCAGTAGGAACCAAGTTCTACTAAGTGCAAAGTTCAAAAAAAAAGTCTAAAAAAAATCCAAAAAGTGGAAGTCCAAAAATATCCTGAAGAAACGATGGGTAAGACATAATCTCTGTCATCAAAATGTTATAATGCAGTTGGGAAGATGCATCACATACACAAGAAAAGTTAACTAGAAATACAGGGAAGTGGAAATGCTCCACATATGCCATAACCAGCAAACAGGTACACAGGGAGATGAGGTAGGGATCATTCCTTCACAGAAGGCCAGGGAGGGAGGTGGGTTTGTGGAGGGATATAAAGGAGTCATCAGTTAAGAAGAAGAAATAGAGCAGTACAGAGAGTAACCGCTTGAGCAAAGAGGCAAAGGCAGTGATCAGTTAGGAACGGTGGTGTTGGCCGTGTGTGGCAGAAACCCAGCACGTGGCTTAATCTGATTGGAGTATTAATTTTCTTATATAATTAGTCTCAAGGTGGGCAACTCCAGCTCAGCTTGGGTACCTACATTCAGTGCAAGAAAGGGTGCAGTGCAGAGGCGCATCCCAGTGGAGTCTGCCCCCTTTCATGAAGCTGCTAAGGAAACATTACCCAGAGACCTCTGCATCCTCCCAGAAATGTGTTCATGTGGTCTTACCCACCCACACAAGTTGGAAGCACTAGCTGTGCACACTATCACCCAGAAGCTCTATTGGTAAAGAAGATGCAGAGACTGGATGGTGGGCAGACACAGGTAGAAAAGGGCAAGGCATGTTGCGATGTTAACACTGGAGTGGAGTAAAAGTCTGTACAATGGTTTCTGTGTGGTGCAGTCCATTGTTTTCCAATTCTTCATACATTTCCTTTCATTATGGCAAGAGATTGGTGTGTAACATACGGGGTACATTTTATCGATCAGAAGCTTCGCGTGGTTATTGATTGTCCCTTCTCCTTTTCCAGGTCAGAAGGGGCCCCTCTTGTCTGGAATGTACCTTCAAGTGTTTCCACTGCACACCTTTACAGTCTCAAGAACTTTGGCCAAAGGCTCTGATTATGTCCTGACTTTGTCAATATGGCCTCAGTTTACTGATACTTGCGCCTCTGTTCCCTGCAATATCTCCCACTTCTTCAAGTACTTCTGGGAGGTGTCAGGAGAATTTTAAGATGAACTTATGAATCCTCCCACGGTTTCCATGTTGCTCTCCCAAGTGACCAGCATGTTTTCACTCATTACTGCCCTTCTAGGTACTGTAGTTTCTCATGCTTTCATGATAGCCAACCCAGGACACACAGCTGTACTTATGCTCTATTGTGGCGGGGGGGAAGCAGCCCTTTCATTCTTACAGCCCCTTTCAGTCTATATGTCTGGTGATGGATTTATGATGGTAGATTAATAAGTGATTTTTTTAATGTTTATTTATATTGGAAGAGAGAGAGTGTGCATGCCCTCATGAGTAGGGGAGGGGCAGAGAGAGAAAATCTCAAGCAGGCTTTGCACTGTCATTGCAGGGCCTGATGCAGGGCTCGATCTCACAAACTATCAGATCATAACTTGAACAAAAATCAGGAGTCAGAACTTAACCGAGGCACCCAGGCCCCTAGTAAGTGATTTCTTATAAATAGCACATATCAAAATTATATAGTAAGTGAAACAATACAAGAGAACATCGTGTCAGGATGAGTTGGGTTATGTTTCAATAACACATTTGCCAAAAATCTCATGGGTTTGAAACAGTAAGAGTTTATTTATCAACTACTCAAACTACTCAACTCAAAGTTGAGGAGGATTCAGAGTTGTGCTCAGTTAATTGTACAGAAACAATTTAACCATCTACCCTGAATCATAACTTCCCTTTAATGACTCAGGTTTTGTTATGAGCTCAGTCTTGGTAAACCTGGCTTATTTCCCACTGAGAGTTAGTTTCTCATAAGAAATCCTTTGGTAACTCCTGAATAGAGACCTCAACACTGCAGTGTGTAGTGAAAGGTTAGAGATCATGCTGACATGTCTGGTATACAGATAAGCTAAATCATTTTAAACCAATCTATTCTTTCACTCAATAACTAGTCTTTATTTGGTTCCAGGTGCTGGCCTTTGTAATAAATACACAAAGAAGATCCTAAGAAAACATGATCATTGACCCCAAAAAGCTAACAGATTGGGGTCCACTTCCTCCCCACCTGCTCTTCTCCATCTATCCCTTGGATCTAATTTTTCTCCCTGAGATTATACGAAAATACTAGTGTAGAATTTGGAGGCTCCTTATTTGCCCCAAAGCAGACACCCTTCCGTTTCCCCAAACCTGAAACCTTGGATTAGTCATATTGCCCCTGTTTCTCTAACTTTCACATCTAATCTTCAAATCCTTCTGAGGTTTTTTTTTGGGGGGGGGATTTTTTCTATTCTTTCCAAACCCCAAACCATTAATTCATAATTTCATAGTTGATTCATTGCATTAAATTCTAACAGGTCTTCTCTCCTCAGTCTATAGTGTTTCTCTTTTCCAGATCATTTAATATAAAGCCTCCAAACAATTATTTTTAATGCTTTACACCACTGGCTTTCAAAGTCCCTCACTAATGTCTCCTTACCACGTATCATTTTCTTATCCCCTTAGGGGAACGCTCCCTCTGTCCACACTGATCTTCTTGTCTTCTGCACATTCCTTGCTCTTTCCTACACTTCCTCATGTGCCAATATTTTCATCTAGTGTATATTCTTTTCACTTTTCTACTAATCCTTGTCTTTGTTTCCTATGAAGCCCAGCTGGAAACACCATCCTCCACTGATTGATTTCTCCCATCTCCTTATTCCTTGGCCACAGCACAAGCATGCAATTTGAAGTATATTATTGTGCATTTGTTGAGATGCCATTTTATATAAATGTTTAACATTGCTTTCCCATGGTGTTTTTTCTTTCCTGTGTTGGGGAAATAAATATGTCTCCCATTAATTTTTAGTCTCATGTTATACTTGGTTCAACACAGTTAACTCAGCAGGCTTTGAATTAGTGTTATTGACTGATTGATTGACACATTTGACTCAGTCTACAGTCTAACCCCTTTTGTTCTGTTTTCTTAGTGAGTCCTCAGTTAGCTAGAACATGATGGCCCTTCAGTTGTGACTTCAGTTCCCTCAAAGGTGAGTTAACTTCACACAGAGAAAAGGTCTGTTATGTGCCCACCTGGTGTGCTTCCCTTTTCCAACAATTGCTATAAAGAAAGTCATCTTAGAAACCTTGTGTAAGGGAGCGTATGAGAGTCAGCATAAGTCCATTGCTCCTATTAGATGTATGGTTTGAATACATCTTGTGATGGATTTATGATGATGGATTAGTAAGTGATGTCTATAAATAGCACATTTTAAAATTATATAGTAAGACAATACAAGAGAACATGGTGTCAGGATAGGTTGGGTTATGTCTCATTAACACATATGCCAAAAATCTCAGAGGTTTAAAACGGTAAGGGTTTACTTTTCAACCACACAACTTCCACTGAATGATGTGTGACTCTTAGAGCAACCATCCTCTACGTCGTGACTCAGTAACTCAAGATGCTGCCACCATCTTGTAATGCTTTTCCCAACAATCACCAAAGCTAAGGAAGAGAGGGCTGGAATGTTAAGCACTGGCTTCTAAGTGCTTTGACTCAGAAGGGACACAAATCAATTCCATTCATAGCCTATTGGCTAACATGTCACATGGCTCTACCTAATAATAAGAATGTGGATATTTGGTGCAAGTAAATATCTCTCTCCAGATACAATTTTGCTTCAAAGAACTGACACAGATGTCAAAGTTATCTAATAATCTTGGCTTGGCTGAAGACTGGAACAATATGCTCCATATATCCTTCCAAAATAGTACAGCTAGCCCTTGAGCAATGTGGGGGTAAGGCGATCTGACCCCTTGCATAGTTGAAAATCTGTGTATAACATTTTACTTTTCCCAAATTTAACTACTAATACACTGGTGTTGACCAGAAGCCTTGCCAATAACATAAACAGTCAATAAACACATATGTTGTATGTAATATGTATTACATACTGTAGTCTTTCAATGAAGTAAGCTAAAGAAACTGTTATTAAGAAAATCATGAGGAGAAAATACATGTATAGTATTGTATTTATTGAAAAATATGAATGTTTATAAGTGGATCAACACAATTCAAACCCATGTTGCTCAAGGATCTACTGTACTTGTAACCACAATTGCTCCCCCAAAGAATAACAAAACTTATGTGGAGTTATGGTAAAGAATACTGGCTAAAGATAATAATTAATTCTTGCTTGATCAACTTTTTGTTCCCTAAATAAATCATGACACTCAGTGCTGTCAAGCATGGCCTTACTCTGACAGTAATGACATTTTCTTTTCATCATTCTTTGTGTCCACAATAAATGCTCTATGAGAAGTGGGAGTGTTTTTTTTTTTATGGTGCAGAGGGTTTTCTTATTTATGAAATTAAAAACTTCTTATTGAATTTTATCTCTTTCAAAGGAATATATATACATATATATCTATCTCTATCTCTATCTCTATCATCTATCTATATCTATCTATCTATTTATCTATCATCTATCTATCTATCTATCATCTATCTATCTAGCTAGCTATCTAGCTATCTATATATCTGGAAGGCTTATTGCCCCATATCCCCCATTCAGATTCCTACTCCCTATTTTAACTGTTCAGTTGTGGTTTTTTTTAAGGATATATTTTCAAACATATAAACAGCCAACTTATACTTCTATTTCTTGATTGTCTCCCCTAGGTTTGAATGTATGCATTAAATTACTATCATTGGAGATGAAGACTGGGAGCTCAAAGTCACCTACTTTTTTCACATGTACTGTCTTGCTTGCCCCTACATCCCAATAAAATTATAAATAGTGCTTAGTAAATTATCAGAATTTGTATTATTATGACCACAGAAACACTGTTTATAACCGAACCAAATAGTACGGTCTAATATTTCTTTTAATGTCCAACTTTATTTTTTCCCGGAGTTTGTAATTGACTTACTTTTAATTATTTTTGCCCCTCTGGTTTTCTGTTTCACTATCAATAATTCATTCCCATTCAACCAAAGACTTCCCTTTCATCCCTTCAACAACCTTTACCGGATTCATTTTCTAGAAGAGAACCTACAGAAGATCTCTGTGCCTCATCCTACTATCCTCTCTTTCTTACCTCCAGGGCTGGGAGCTTACAAACTACATTTTTCCAACTCCTTTGCTAGCTGAATTCTACTGAAGTCCGCCAACTGGAGCCATTCACAGAAATTAGAAGGTGTGAAAAGCTAGAAGTCATTATGTTTATGGCAGGCCCTCTCTCGGCAACAGTGTCAGAGATTCCAACTCAGTGACAGCAGAGGATGACTGTTGGCTCCTCCGATCTGCCAACAGTTCCAATACTACTACCAGCAGCTATAGATGAGTAGGTTCCTGTTGGGAGTAGCCAGCAGCTTGTGGAGCTGCCCACAACAGCATAGGGTGAGGGGTGTGGGCTACATGCACACTGGCTCCTACAGAGGGTGGTAGCAGCCTTCTGCAGTCCTGGATTTCTGGAAAAACCACTTTCCTCTTTTGCTCTTCCAGTCTTTATAACAATTTGGTAACCTAATTCCCCATATTAAATCTCCTTCATTTTGAAATACCTACAGTTGTTTCTGTTTTCTTCTTTAAATTTTTTAAAAAATTTTTTTAACGTTTTATTTATTTTTGAGACAGAGAGAGACAGAGCATGAACGGGGGATGGTCAGAGAGAGAGGGAAACACAGAATCTGAAACAGGCTCCAGGCTCTGAGCTGTCAGCACAGAGCCCGACGTGGGGCTTGAACTCATGGACTGCGAGATCATGACCTGAGCCGAAGTCGGATGCTTAACTGACTGAGCCACCCAGGCGCCCCTAAATTTTTTTTTTAATATTTACTTATTTTTGAGCAAGAGAGAGAGCACAAGTGGGGGAGAGGCACAGTGAGCCAGAGAAACAGAATCTGAAGGAGACTCCAGGCTCTGAACTGTCAGCACAGAGCCTGATATGGGGCTTGAACCCATGAGCTGTGAGATCATGATCTGAGCTGAAGTCGTTCACTTAACCAACTGAGCCACCCAAGTACCCCTCTGTTTTCTTTAGAAGCTGATGGATATAGCCATGACTCTAAGAGCATAAGAGAGCAGGAAATAAAACACACAAGTAACTAGGTTTGTGAGTGTGCTTTGGTAATAAGCCTCTTTAGACCAGTACTATCCAACAGAAATACAGCATAAGACATATTAAAATTTTTTTCTAGCAGACACGTTTTTTAAAAATAAAAAGAATCAAGTGAAATTAATGATATATTTTATTTAACCCAACATACCCAAAACATTACCACTTCCACATGTAATATTAACGAGATATTTGACATTCCTTTTTTTCTTTCCTATAAATCTTTGAAATCCAGTGGGGTTTTTTTGCACTTAGAGCACATCTCCAGCAGACTAGCCACACCTGAATCTCAATATCTATGTGTGGGTAAGGCTCCTGTACTAGACTGTGCAATTTCACATCCATAGAGCTGATATGGCACCCTCACCTCCCATCAACCCCAAAACAGTCTGAAATGCAGTGATCTTGTGCCTCAAAACTCCGACCAGGAGGATTCCTCACACTGTGGGTTGCTGAGATCCCTGAACTGTGAGGAATGAGCAAGGACCAGACAGCAGTGCCCAGTGCCCCAGCCCTTTGCTTGGGTTGACGCTTTACTATCACCATCTTGAAATTCTTAACGATTTGTAAACAAGAGACCTCATGTTATCCTTTAGCACCAAGCCCCTCAAATTACATTGCTGCTCTGTCTTTTCGACAGATCTTGCGGTTTTCTTTCTATTTTAAAACAATTTTAATCTTTTTGTCTTTGTGTTTGACTTTCTGGGGGCTTCCCTATTCTAAACTTTCTATTCTAACTCTGCCTTTGAACCTTTCATCATTGATATCATATACATATTTTTTAATTTCCAAGAAGTCCTTTCAAACTTCTGAATATTCCTTTCTTCGTGGTATCTTCTCTTCAGGTATGTAGTATACACTTATTTCTCATTCTCCTGAGAGTATTATTGGTATTTTCTTGAAGTTTCCTTTTGTTTATTATATTTTCTCTAAGCTCCTTCTTCTTTCTGTTTTGTTTGGGCTCAATATTTTATAGTAGCAGTAAAAGTAGATGCATTTGGTTTGGAAAAGACTAAGGACTTTTATCCCCTGAGGTAAGTGAGAATGACAAGGTAGGAGATGATGCAAACATTTTAAGTGAGAAAGAGGCAACATTGGGGACACTCACATGAGGCAAACTTCATCTCCGGAAAGAAGAATTTGTCTTGCAAACTGTGAGGTATTGTAAGGGCAAGAGCTGAAGACAGGAAGGAAACATTTGGAATATCTGCAATGCAGGAGTCAACAAACGTTGAAAGCACTGAGTGGTAGTGAGGGCTCTTCTAAAGTCCAATAGGCGCAATTTGCTGCTGGCCCGGTCCCCAGCGTGGTGACCTCCCGTTAGTCTTGGCTCGATGAGGTGCTGGAAAAGAACACGCAGCTCGGGATGTCAGCCAAGATTAGGGTGAGGGGTAAAGAGGGGAGGAACGGGGGAGGAGTCAGAGTGTGAGACAGAAAGGGAGCCGGGGAGGATGAGGCACTGTGGGAGACCCTAGATGGAATTGTGTACCCCAGTTTTTTCAGGGAGTGAGGGGTCTGTTTTTCAAGCCCAAGGGATGATGAGCTGGTTGTGGTCAAGAGCATAGGAAAGTGAAACATTTCCCCGGTATGGAATCAGGAGGCATGGCTTCATATCCTGGCTTGGCTGGACATGGGAGAGGTCACGAGCACCCCACTTCATGGCTGTGAATCCTGGAAGTTGGATTTTAATCTCCATGTCCCCGTCAGTTTCAAATCTGATAGTTCTAGAAGAGATTACAGCCAAGGAGGGAAATTTCAGTTACAACATATAACACTGGCCCTGTGGAGAGACCCCTTGGCTCATTTACAAGAAAAACTGAAGTATAAAACGCCTGGCGGCGCAGGGCCTGCTGCAGAGGCCTCTCCAACGGACAAATGTGGACCATTACATCACTCTCCCCGTCTCCCCACACAAGGCCCGCACCTGTTGACCACAACCACCAGATGGCGCTGTTGCTCTAAAATCTAGCGCATTCCCAAGCCTGGAGGTCCAGGGAAAACCTGACCTGAATCTAAAACTTCCTAATCACCACATTTGATTCAAAAGCAAAACAGCAGAAAAATGCTGTGCATCACAGAGAGGTCGGAGTATAGCCCCTCTTGGTATTCCGTGGCCCGTAGGCAAGTCATCGTGGTTATTTAAAGTTTGATTTTAGGAAAATGACTTCAAAATGCAAAGACTTTGGGGAGCAGGCGAGCCTGGGCCGGCGTTCCTCCCCGCAGTCCCCGACGTGGAGCTTTCCTGAAGCTGCAGCGGCGTGGCTGGCAGCGCTACGCGGAGGTGGCGAGCTCCGGGGACCCACGCAGCGTCTGTCTGCGCAGTGCCCAGATGGCAGGAGCTGCAGAGGCCTCCAGAAACCTGCGGCACTGTTGCATTTCTCCAACTCTGGACCGCCACCCTCCGTCACCGCCCCAGCTCCTGGTCTGAAGCACATCTGGGGTCCGACCACCCTGCACCCCGAGGGGCAATGCGCGGTGGCCTCGGGAGCTTGTGGCAAGGGAGGAGGTCCTTGTTGGGAGGCTCAGTCACCCGGGCGGGCCTAATCATACATACATTCGAGGGGTCCGGGGAGCCGAGGACGTGCTTCCCGTTGGTATTTTGGAGAATTACCAAGGCTCTTGGCCCCGCGGGCCAAGTCGCCTGCTCCTCCCAGGAGGCGTGTGCGCTTCTGGGCAGGTGGGCGCGGCGGCCCTGCAGGCTGCGGCCTGAGCTGGGCCCTCCGGCTCTCAGGAGGCCTGAGCCGGCTCCGTGGCCCCTGCGCGTCCATCTGCGGGCTCAGGGTTCCCTCTCGGCGTGCGCCCTTTTCTACCTGCGAGCGCAGTGCTCGGCCTCCCCTCTGCGGCGGCGACTGCTTTAATGGCCCTTGCTCCTGCCGGGATCGTGTGCTCCGCCCGGATCTGGGCCGCGGACCTGCAAAGGCTGATGAATTTTTCATGGCGATTCACTCCGCTGTCGATCTGAAGGCAGTCTCTGGGGCAGGAGCCATTAAGGACCGACTGTGCGCGGGCAGCCCCTCCCCCAACCTCACTAATTACTGACCTGGGGGAGGGCCAGTGTTGGTCACACCCGTGCGCTTCTCTGTCCCTTTTGGCCTTGTTTGATTTTCCAAAGAAAGCTGGGGCTGGGGATTCCATGGAATGGGGCGTGGTGCAAGCGGTAAAAGGCTGAGTAGAGGCACCTGTTCAATTTAATGGCTTCAGTGGAGAGCCCCACTTGAGCTCGGCCCAGAAAAGGCACCTGTGGCTGCCCTCCGGGGAGAGATTCCCGAACGGGGGGAAATAGGACTTACAAAATAAGGGTGAAACCGTTGAATGAAACGTTGGAGGATATGTACCAAGGGCCTGTTAAGTAGGACTGACCATGAACAGCACAGGGTCCAGAGGAGGGAGGGGGAGGGACTAGGAGAGGTTGTGAAGGGAAGGGAAAAGAGCCCAGCACGGGGCCAAGTAAAGAGACAGGACTAGGACTGACTGGGTCCAATTTTGGGTGTGGGGTGGGAGAGAACACCAGTCAGACTACCCGAGGCACAGATGGGCCTTTCATGCCTCCGAAACTGGTATTTTCTTAAAGCCCCGCCTCCCCTGATTATATAACAGTTTGAAAATACAGATAGAGGAAAATCACTACCCAGAGAAAAACACTGCTTTTTGTTTTGTTTTGTGATGGTGGTGGTGGGGAGGTTTATTCAAGTTTTTTGCCTAGTTGTATGTTTAACAATACATATGTATATAACATACATAGTGTATATTAAAATTTTTACACTTAAGTACTAATAAACCACTTTCTGATTATATAAAGTAATACATATCTTTGTAAATTTTTGGAAAATAAGGGACCATATAAAGACAAAATTAAAAATCACCCAGATCCCAAGTACATTGTAATTCTTTTGTTGTGATTCCTTAAAATATTTTTTTCTGTGCATGTTTAGTTTAGTTGAGACCATATGATATTTATTAATTTTTACACATGGTTAATATATATGAGCATTACTAGAAGGCTCTGTGAAAAGGGTCTCCTTGAGGTTAGGAGCATCTCAAGGTTTCTGAGTGGTCCACTGAGCACCGCACCCCCCCCCCCACCCCCCCCCCCCCCCGCAAACACTTGAGGTGAGACAACCAGTGAGAGTTTGAGACTCACAGCATTCCAAAGTGTCAGGGAAGGTCTTCCTTCGTCGTCACAAATCATCCCAACTTCCCATCCCCCTGTGCTCTGGTTGTGGAGAGGGTTCAAATTGTGAAATCCCTTCTCAACCACCTACTCAGAAAAACTATGTAGACATTGCTTTGTAGATATCATTCTTTTTGGTGTCTTGCCCAAAATATTAATTTAATTAATTTTAACACCTGTTACAACGAAACAAAAATCCATCTCACATAAGAGTTTTCCTCTGAAACATTAAATGCAAAAGGAGGATGGACCAACATCCACAGAATTTTGAGGAAAAGGTGTTTGTGAACCAAGAATTTTGCTCTGTGTCAAATTTCTTCCACATTTAAAGCCAACTGAAAGACATTTTTATTAAATAAGAAAATACACCCCCAGGTCCATTTCCTGGGGAAAAAATCTTGAAGGGGATTTCCATTTCTATCTATGAAGGAGTAGTTTGTATCAGAATAACCCTCATGCTGAAGACTGAAAGCAGAATAAGATAAATGTAAAATAGTCTGAAAGCATCAAGGAGCAATCAAGGTTGCCAGGATTCAAAGGATCAAGATGCTAGACAAGAGACAAATGCATTGAAGTGAGTGAATCCTTTCTTTACAGTTGTTTTGTCCCCTTGGAGCATTTGCTGATTCAGGTCCTGTCGTGGGTACAGAACCCAGACAGAAAGTGGCAGCTCATAGCTTGCCACAGACAAAAAAAAAAAAAAAAAAAAAAAAAAAAAATGGAGTTTAGAGTATAAGGTTGCCAGGACTTGATGGGCCATGAACACAGAGTAAAGGGAACCAAAGAGAGTTGAGTCTGCAGGCAATTTCTCTTCAAGGCATTTCCTGATTTCCAAGCTGTGCATGTGAAAAAATGAAAGGCCAAGAAACCAAACAAAAGCAGCTGCTAAGAGGCTTAAAAGCTGAGCAAAGATGCTGGTATGCTCCTGGGGTTGGGTGGACATAACTTTCAGTTCAGACCACCAAAGAGGAGGAGTCTTGTAAACACTTTGGACTGTCAGTTGAGACCCCAAAGATTAAGCCACGGGAGTAAGGGCAAACAGCCAGCGGGCAGCCTTCACAGAACATCCAACATGGGTTCAAAAGGGCCCAGTTCTTGCCAGGATGCAGGCAGATTGCTTTCATGTATTTTATCTTCTGCCACACGCCAAGCAAAGCCTTTCTGGAGAAAGATAACCTATTGCAGTGCAACAGTGTTTTGGTTCAACCCATATTTACAGCAAGAACTGGGAGACACAGAGACACTGGCTGGAAGGGTGGAGCAAAGGGGAGCTGCTGCATGGGGAAAGTCACCCTGATTCCCTGGAGGGTCATAAGATGCTCCTTCATGGCTGAGATGCGGTCTGTGTGGGAGGAAGAGCTGGCTGGCAGCCATTTTAAGGTCTGCTTCAGAGGGCTGGGTGGAGGAAATAAAGGACTCCAACTGTGAGAGTCTGTGCAAGGCAAACTTGCCAGAGGACCCAGGGCTGAGGGGAAGCAGCCAGTTGAGTTGGGAAGAAAGATCCATGTGCTGGGAGTTGTTATTGGAAAAATCCAATGGGAGAATCTTTCAAGCGCCCACGAAAGTGCCTATGAGAGAAAGAAGCAGCCAGCCACACATCCAGCACAAAAATGGCTCTGATGCTGCATGATTCCTTTTCTCTAATCCCTCCCCCTTGGTCCTAATCCAGGGAGACCAAAGACTGAAGTTGGCAAACTGCGCAAGAGGAGGATGCCTTAGGTGGGGGTGGAGGAGAAGAGGGACAATACTCAGATCCAGCTTTCCTTCTCAGGTAGCTAGAGGAGACGAGATCTGACATTAAATGAAAGGGTTTTGATAATTGTCAGCGATGGAGTATTTTAGTTCCTGAATTGCAACTGTGTTTTCAACTTAAAGTGACAGTGGGATCTAAGAGTGAGTGGAGATGTCATGGACACTGGCATGTGTTCATCTGAGGGCCTCCCAGCACCTTGGAAAAGTACCCATAAGTCATTCCTGGAGAACAACTTTCCCCTGCAAGCCCCTCTGAATTCCCATGGTGTAAATATAAGCTCAAAATTAAAATTACAAGCACTCCAGACAGCAAGCCATAGCTAATAAGAATTAGTTGAAGTAAACAACAGATTTAGACCCCAATTACTTTAGCTATTAGATTGCTCAAAGACAGAAAATAAAATATGAAATTTTTGAGGAAATAAAAAAAATGGAATCCCAAAAATGAGTTAAGAAAAAAAAAGGCAATCAACAACGACTAGAAAGATTTGAAAAGCAGCAAATAGAACCTAGAAATAAAGAAGAGAATAATTGAAATTAGAGCTCAGTGTGTATTTCTAGCATGTTATATACAAACTAACGGAATTCATTAACTGGAGGAGTGTTTCTGATATACTACCCACACAGAGCAAAGAAAGGAAAAAATATAGAAAAGAGGTATGTAATCGTGGAGGATAAAATGAAAAGTTCTAACATATGTCTAATCAAAGTTCAAATGATAATAGAGAGGATGGGAGGCAATACTTGAAAATATAGTGTCTAAAAGTTTTCCAGAATGATAAAAGCTATTCTTCCATGAATATAGGAGTAACAAACAGGGTAAAATATGTTTTATTATAGTACTTCATTGATAGATTATAATATAAAACACAAAAGGAAGATCTTAGAAGATCATAAAGGATTTCAGAAAGAAAAGATAAGTCATCTACAAAATACAGAAAATTATTAACATTAGAATTCTCATCAGCAGCAATGGAAGTCAGAGGACAGTAAACTTACAATCAAAATCTCCAAAATGACAGGAACAAATAACTACCTAAAATTCTAATCCCAATAAAACTATGTCTGGTGGTGGCTCAGTCAGTTAAGCATCCTACTCTTGGTCTCAACTCAGGTCATGATCTCATGGTTCGTGAGTTTGAGTCCTGAGTTGGGTTACACACCGACAATGCAGAGCCTGCTTGGGATTCTCTCTCTGTCCATCTCTCTCTGTCCCTCCCCTGCTTGCACTCTCTCTCTCAAAATAAATAAATAAACTTAAAAAAAATTACATCTGAAAATGGGCAAAATAATGTCATTTTATTATACAAACAAGAATAGAGAAAGTTTAGCTTTAGGAAACTCACACTAAATGTCTGAAGGATGCTTTAGAAAGAAGGAAAATGATACCAGAAGAATACCAATAATTAACTGTTTAAAGTAATGATGTTAGTGATGTCTTATTTGTGAGGCTTTAAAAACTGGATAAATTAAAATAATGGAAAACAATAGCATATAACTGGTGAGAGAGGAGATTGAAGTTAAGGTTTTTATATTTCTCAGGAGGAGGTAGAGTTTTTTTCCTCCAAATTTACTGAGATATAAAGACATACAACATTGTGTAAGTTTAAAGTATAAGTGTGATTATTCGATATATGTATATTTTTCAAAATGATAATCACAGTGAAGTTGGTTAACACTTCCATTTCCTCACATAATTATAATTTTTATGTGTGGGCTGTGAATATTTAGAATTTACTCTCTTAGCAACTTTCAAGTTTATAATACGATATTATTAGCTATAATCCATACTGTGTATTAGATCCCCAGAACTTATGGATCTTATATAACTGGAAGTTTGTACCCTTCACCAACACTTCCTTTTTTTTTTTTTTTTTTTTTTGCTAGCTCCAGGTGACTACTATTTACTCTGTTTTTATGAGTTTGGATCTTTTTATTTTAATTTATTTATTTATGTATGTATTTTTAATGTTTATTTATTTTTGAGACATAGGAAGACAGAACATGACCAGGGGAGGGGCAGAGAGAGAGGGAGACACAGAATCTGAAGCAGACGCCAGGCTCTGAGCTGTCAGCACAGAGCCTGACATGGGGCATGAAGGCTCAGGACCTGAGCTGAAGTTGGAGGCTTAACCAACTGAGCCACCCAGGCACCCTGAGTTTGGCTCCTTTTGGAGTCCAAATATAAGTGAAATGATACAGTTTTTTTCTTTTTTCTGACTTATTTCACTTAGCATAATGCTCTTAAGGTCCATCCCATTCAAATGGCAGACTTTTTTTTTTTTTTTTGTGGATAAAAATAGTCCAATGAATTTATATGTATACATACTAATATCACATTTTCTTTATTCATTTACTCATCCACAACTTAGGTTATTTCTGTGTCTTGGATGTTATCAATAATCCTGCAATGAAGATGGGTATACAGGTATTTCTTTTTGATAGTCATTTCAATTCTTTTGAATATATACCTAGAAGTGGGATTACTGGATCATATAGTAGTTCTATTTTTAATTTTTAAAGGAATCTCCATACTCTTTTCCATAGTGGCTGTACCAATTTACTTCCTACCAACACTGTGCAAAATTGGTTCCCTTCTTTCCACATCTTTACCAATACTTGTCTCTTATATTTTTTATGGGAGCCATTTGAATAGTTGTGAAGTGATATCTCATTGTACTTTTAATGGGCATTTCCTCTATGATTAGTGATGTTGAGTGCCTTTCCATGTACCTGTTGTTCCTTTATATGTCTTTGGAAAATTGTCCATTCAGGTAGGAGGGTAGAGATTTGATTAACTTTTGACGTAAAGTTTACATGATAAAATTTAAGGAGTGAGCACTGAAAAATTGAAGATAAAGTTTATAATTTTAAAATTAGCAGAGGGAGAAGATTGACTAAGGAAAAAAACAAAGCTCAATCAATCTAAATGTATAAAAGGAGAGAAAAAAAAGCATGAGGAATTCAGAATAACCAAAAAGCACAAGGCAGTATGCTTGAAATGGTTGGAATAAGTCCAAATATTTCCATAATTACAATGAATATAAAGGACTAAACTTATCAATTAAAAGGCAGAGCTTAATCAGATTGGGTGGAATAAAAATCCACTTATATGAGTTTTGGAAATAATACATTTACAAATTAAGGACATTTAAAGGTTAAAAAGAAAAGAATAAAGCAGACCAAAAAACAAAACAAACAGAAGTCCAAAACTTCATTAATAAGAACAAAACAAAACATCTCAGCATCCTTTTGTTTATGTCAAACAAAAGACAAATTATTAAGGCTATAGAGGTTAATTACGAAATGTTAAAAGAGTCAATTTGCTAGTAATACATAACAATTCTAAGTATATGGACTAATAAAGTGGATATAAAATACACAAAGCAAAAATCCACACAAGTTCAAGAAGAAATACAAAAATCTTCCGCCAGAGTGAGAGATTTCAAACTACCTCTCTTATATTTGATTGGTTAAGAATACATAAAAAAGGATAGAGAAGATTAGAAAACACAGTTAAGAACTTGATTTAATGAATACATATTGAGTCCTGTATCCAATAACTGGAGAATACATCTTCTCAAGAGTACATGTAGCATTTGCAAAAATTGACATTTAATAGTCCTTAAAGCAAGTCTAGAAAAACTTCAAAGAAGAACTATCAGAGAGACATAAAACAGATTTATAATAAAAATATTAAATACCAAAACCTGAGGATGAAGCTAAAAGAATAATTTGAGGACATTCCAAGTGATTATACAAGAATTATTGATAAGTGTTTGCTTATTGTCATTTTGTTCATTGTTTTCTGTCGTGTGTGTGTGTGTGTGTGTGTGTGTGTAGTTTCTCTCCATTCCTTTCTTCTTTTTCTCTCTTCTCTGTGGTTTGATGACTTTCACTAGTTTATGTTTAGATTCCTTTCTCATTTTCTTTTGTGTATTTACTATAATTCTTTGCTTTGTGGTTCCTGTGAGGTTTACATGTATCATCCTATGTTTATAACAGACTATTTTAAACTTATAGCAACTTATATTTGAATGAATTCTAAAACTTAACATTTTAACACCCTGCCAAATTTTGTTTTTATGTCATTTTTATATCATTTTATTTTATGTATCCTTTAACTAATTATTATAGTTATAGTTAATTTTAGTACTTTTTTCTTTTAACCTTCTTAGTAGCCTCATAAGTGATTAATCACTATCTTTACTATATATTTACCTTTTCCAGTAAGACTTTTACCTTCATATGTTTTCATGTTATTAATTAGTGCCATTTCTTTTCAGCTTAAACAAGTCTTTAATATTCCCTTTAATATTTCCTGTGTGGCTGGCTTATTTTCTTGATCTCTCCTGCAAATCTGAATGATGGTCTTTCTGGGTAGAGTATTCTTGGTTGGAATTTTTTTTTCCTTGCAGCACTTTGAATATGTCATGGCACTCCCTTCTGGCCTGTAAAATTTCTGTTGAGAAATATGCTGATATCCTATAGGATTTCCCTTGTATAGAACCAATTTTTTTTCCTATGGGTGATTTTAGGATTATCTCTTTATCTTTAATTTTTGACATTTTAATTATAATGTGTCTTGGTGTGGCTTTGTTTTGGTTCATCTTCTTTTAGGAATTCATTCTGGGTGAGGATGTCTGTTTCCTTCTCTAGGTTAGAGAAGTTTTCAGCCATTACTTTTTTTTCAAATAAGTTTTCTTTCCCTTTCTCTGTCTCTTCTTCTGGGGCACCTTTAATACAAATGTTATTCCACTTGATATTATCCTGGAGGTCTCTTAAGTTATTGTCATTTTTTAAAAATTCTTTTTTCTTTTTGTTGTTCTGCCGTGGGGTGAGTTCTATTGCTTTATCTGTCAGCTCACTGCTCCATTCTTCTGCTTCACCCACTCTGCTGCTGAACCCCTCCAGTGTATTTTTCAGTTAAGGTATTGTACTCCTTAGCTCTGTGTCTTCTGCTTGGTATTTTATTATAATTTCTCTCATTGTTGTAGTTCCCACTGTGTTCATGCATTCTTCCTCTGAGTTTGGGGAGCACCTTTATGACTGTTACTTACAGTTATTTATCAGGTAGATTACTTATCTTCATATTATTAAGGCCATTTTCTGAGTTTTGTCGTCTTATTTCATCTGGAACATATTTCTCCATTTTCTCATTTTGCGTGATTCTCTCTGTTTGTATGTATTAGGCAAAAACAGTTACTTCTCTCAGTCTTGAAGGAGTAGCCTTAGGTGGTGATGATTCTTTTCATTTAACCTTGCCTTAGCTCTTGGTTGTCTCTCAATTTTTGTGGTTGTCTAAACTGTTTGGTTTATTCTTGATATGCTGCCATTGTTGAGAGTATGCAAAGACCTGTCAGTGAAGTGACCTGGGGGTGGTGGCCTACCAAGAACTGCCTATCTAATGTGGAATGCCAGCCCCTCTTGGCCACAGGGCCTGCTTATCAAGCATTGTGTCCTGTGTGGATTGCTCATGCCAGCTTGCTTTAGCAAGGCAGTGGGAGGTTGTAGAGGACAGACCATGCTAGCTAGTTTCAGAAAGGCAATGGGAAAATGTCTTGATTTGTGTGTGCTGCTTGATGGCCTCAGTAATGCCATGAGAGAGTAGCAAGTCTGTGTGCCTCTGCTGTCTTCAGGCTGGGAGTGGGAGAAAGTACTACTATAGTGTTTTCCATCTCCAGCCAGGAGGTAGGGGAGCACTACAACTTCCTGCATTCTCTGACATCAACAAGTGCTGGGATCACTAACCCTTACTTTGGAAGGGTTCTGTGACCGAGCTCATCCCCCTGTGCTAGCCTGCTATGTGTAGAGTGCAACGATGGTCTCCACCAGTCCCTCCATCTCCAAGGAGCATTTCATCCACCCTCTACCCCTCCAGCCATTGCTCTCAGATCAGCAAAGAAATCTTCTTCAAGTATAATCTGGGTACTATTTCAAGCTAGGTACTTTTCAAACTGTTGGCTCTCAGGGTAGCAAGACAACATTTGAACCCTCCAAGAGGAGTTCTTATAGCACTTTGGGACCCCAGTATCCAGCCCCAAATCATTGGTTTTCCAGGCCAGTCATTCTGGGGCTCATCTCTCTGATGCAGATTCCAGGGGCTAGGGTGCCCAAACCCTCATTCTTCCTGGAGAAGCACTTGTCTGGAGAGATCCCTCCTTATTGTATGTTGCAACACCAGGGGTCAGGTGTTTTATGAGACCATTTCTCTGCTTCCTCTACTGATCTCAATGTGACCTTTTATCCTTTGTTGTGGTTAAAAGTTCATCAACTTTTCAGATCTTTTTTTCAGAAGGAAGTGATCTATATGTAGCTATAGATTTGGTGTGTTTATGGGAGAAGGTGAGTTCAGAATCTTCCTATGCTGTCATCTTGGAGCCCTCCTTCACCCCTCACCCAGGATTCTTAAGATATAAAATAAAACTCAGAAAGAAAGAAGTTGATATATTTAACCACAAAGAGGAAGGGAGAGCCAGATCAAGAAGGGCATTTTAGGCTCTAGAAAAGAACTTGATTATTATACTGAATGTCATGGAAAGAGATTGGAGGATTTTGAGTAGAAGATTATTATAACATGATTTATATTTTTAAAAAATCTCTTTGTCTACCTTATAGATAACAGAAAAGGGTTAGCAATGAAGGAAAAATTATAAGGAGTAGTAGTAGTCTAGTCACAAGATCATTGAGCTTGGACAGGGATGGTTATAGAGGAGACAGAAGAGAATGGATTCAGTGTGTATTTTGGAAGAGGAGCTGATAGAGTAGGCATAGGTTATAATTGAATGAACCAAATCAAAGATAATTCAGGAGATTTTTGGCATGAGTAACTGGGCAGCTATGATGCTATTTACGGAAATGGAGAATTCAAAAGAGGAACTATTTAAGGAGAGAGTGAGAAAAGTTCAAGAATTCTATTTTGCCTATCAGTCAACCAGTTGGCTTGGTAAAGAAGGCATTTAGGGGTACAAGTATGGAGTTTTCTTCTGAGGTCAGGAGTGGAGACACCTGAAGTTGGATAGTTACCAACCTATAGATGGTATTTATAGCCATAAATTAGGAAAGGAAGTTTGGGGTCATGATCCGGAGGATCTATATGCCAAAGACATTTTGCTCAACTTTAAGTCCTTCGTGTCTACACTGACATTTAGCACAACTATATGCTCAAAAGTATTTGATGATTAAAAGTTCCTGGGACTGGCTGAACATTAAATAAATGTACTACTTTCTTACAATGTATTAGATAGATGATAGATAGATGGATAGATAGATAAAAGAATTTAAAATTTTCTTCCACTGGTTAGTATTAGTAAATATTAAGATGTCTTAGTGTTTGTATTTAGTGATGGAAAACACACCAGACAGAATCAGAAGAACATGTTTTTGTTTTGGTTTGTTTTGGTTGTTTTCTGTTAACTCTACCACTACTAAGGTATAGACCTTGGAGTAAGTCAGTTGGTCTTTCTTTTAGGGATTTCTCATCTGTAAGTTTACGGGCTTAGCCCAAATAACTTCTAAGATTCTATGATTATGACTGAAGTAACATAATAAAAGCTTATTAATAGCAACATTATAATTCCTGTAGAAGAAAATTCCTTTGTTAAAAAACTAATATAATAAGTCACATGGGGTTAGTAGGAGAAAAGGAAATGAAAGAGCTAAGTTTTCTGTGCTAGAAATAACCCATTTTTGGTATAACACTGATGCTGCTGTGAGAGAGGGTTTGGGAAAAGAGGTAGAGGAGAAGAGAATTAGCAAGATGTCGACAAGCAGAAGTTTTGTGTTGGTGAACAGTTCATGACCAGATGACCAAAAGTGGTTTGGAAAAAAGATTATACTCTACTCAGTTTCTGTTGTTTGCATTGCTGTGATCTAAATTTCTTTGATATTTCTCAACTTCTAATAAAATCTGTCATGTCATGCATTGGCATGAGCATGGTTGTACTTGCTTGTTTGGTGAATTTTGTTTGTTTTTGTGAAAATGAAGGAAAGCATCATTTCCACATGTGGATTGATTTGGTACAGAACAGAAGGGCATGTAGGGAATTATGATATGATTCACATTTGCAACTAGTTCTGTAGAAATAAGGGTCTGACAGCCAGGAGTAACCATGAGAATGGAAGACTCTCCTGGGAAGTCACATAAGTCTTTGGCAGGACATCAGACTGTCCACAAATCTAGATATTGTTCAAGCCAAAGGAATTAAAAGATCAGACAACTCCTGGCTCTCACCAGCTCTCGCAGACTATTCATCAAACTTGTAGATTTTGGAGAAATACTGAGTAAGCAGAACAGTTCTTGACATGATACTTACTTTGCTATAACAAACTAATTTGCATTATTCAAAGCAATTCCTCCTCTATATTTTTTCTGCTTCTGATTGGTATTAATAAAGAGATTTATAAAACCCTCCGTCTGGTCATTTATGCTTTTATGTAGCCCTTAATGGGAATTGGTGGAGAAAAATCGTGTGAGTTTAAAACATGCGCTTGTATTTACAAGTAAGTCAAAAATTAAACCAAGATATTTTCCAATACAAAAGAAATAGCAATTGTATTTGTGGTTTTTGTCATCCAAGGTGTTTCTTATTTGTCTCTGTAGCATAACAAGGAACAACTCAGCTTGAAGAGGAAAAATGCACAGACTGTGACCTCATTTAAAAGGTGTTTGACATTGACTTAAGTTGTTTTAAAATTTCTTCTTGGTAAGTGCACCCACCATCTAATTTCTTTTTCCTCATTACTTTAAAATGAAAAGAAAAAAATTACCCATGATTAATTTCTTATGTTTGAATTTTCCTGAAAACATTTTTGTTTTGAACAAACAGTGACTTGTGTCCACTGATCCAGTGGAACAATAGCACTTGAAAGAGAAAAGTAAAAGCCAGAGACTGTGAGCAAACTCTTACTCCAATGGGCTGACCCTCTGGCCTGGAAGAATTTCATCTCAAGGAATTGGAAGGGTATTGGGGTGAGATCTTTGAAAAACTAGGAGAACAGGACAGTGTCAGAAGACTGGAGAAGGGAAAATGTGGTCTTGGTTTTCTAAAAAGGGGATTAAGGTAGATATTGATGACTGATACCAGGTGAGCTCATCGTATTCCTTTTTTTTAATTTCACTTTTAAGGATGACATTCCATATTTTAACATGTCATGACTTTTTTGCCAAGCTAACATAGCATTGGTGAGTGTAGAGTGTTGAGTCAGAACACCTATTTTGGAATTTTGACTCTGCCACATATTGAATAGGAGACCCTGAGAAATGTAACATCTTTTACTTCAGTTTTCTCTTCTATAAAATGGGGATAATAATATCCTCTTCCTAGGGCTTTTGTGGGGATTACAGAGTTATGAGGAAAATATTTAGCAGTGACTTGTACATTGTAAACACTATACAATTGTTAGTATAGAAAATTCAAAGGTTCTTATTGAATATTTAGGTATTGCTCCCCCTTTTTTTTGTAAACATAACTAATGTTCTGATGAACATTCATTTACAAAAGTCTTTGAAAACATTTCAGGTCATTTCTTTTACATAACTTCTTAGATGCAAAAACATTTGGTTACAAGGTATGTACAGTTTTGAGTCTTTTGACTCTTATTTCCAAATTGACCACCAGAAAATCTTTTCCTATCCTTCCTACCAGTGAAACACTAGCTATTTCCATTGGAAAATAAATACATGCATGTGTATATCCCAATTTCCTGAGGGGCAAGAATGTGGAAATAGTATTTCACTATTGTTTTAATTTGCATTTACTTGCTTAGGCTTCTTTCCTTGATTAATGCTCAGAGCCACTCTTTATAATTCTAGTCCCACTTGCTAACCACTCCTCTTATTTCAGACAGTTATCTTATTTCCCTCACTGGTGGATATAGATCACTAATTCTTTCAGCCATTTATCATATGAAATAGTTTCCAGAATAGGCTGCACTATTCTGAATGTATTCCAGTTTATCATTGTCCCTCTTAAAATATGGCACCAGAATCGAACTTAATACTCCATGTGAGGTCAGACCAGCTGTTATGTGTGCCAAGGAATATGATGGTTCAATTATAATGTGTTTTTCTTTTGAGAATCCATTAGCCTTTAGTTCCCTTTGAGTTTCTATTGAGTCTTGAAGTGGATTTAGGGCAGAGTAGTTTTTTGACTAAAGGACTATTTTTAAAGATTGTGTTTTAAATGGCTTTTTTTCCCTCCTACCTGTTATATGATGTTCTAAGACCACATGGTGTAACTATCCTCTTTTGGGTTCTGAATTCTATATCTCCATTAGTGTGGCACTGGGTTTGAGCTATTTTAGTAGCCATCTTACACTTTGCATCCTATAGAGTGGATAGTTAATGGATTCTTTCTATATATAATGACTGAGGCACATATAAGAGGAATAGAGGTTGCTGGATCTGATTCTGAGAGATTTAGCCCAGCAATAGACAACCTTGGAAAGGGGGAGAGAGGATTTATTAGAGTTTCTGTGATTACTCTTTTGGTTCATCAAAGAGGCATGGTTATTACCACTGCTGTTTCAAAATTCATACACATCGTAGAAATTGATGTCCTATACTCATTCATTTTATTACCTGCAAACCTTAAGAAAGCCGGTGGTGAACAGGTGAAGTATTTTGTGAAAAGGTAGCATTGCATGTTAATGTGTAAAATCAACTTAAAAATTACATAAAGTTTATTCCATTCATTTAAAGTCTGAGTGCTATTAGGGGCTTTGAGGAAGCCTTAGGGAATGAGCTAGCTTGACAGAATCAAGCACTTGATTTGAATATAATTGTTGGAACTCTTACATTTGGAGTGTTATTGTTACTGTTATTGCAATTGTTATTGATGGGATATGCAAAATATCAGACCTAGAGGGCAATGATAGGAAGGTAAGAATGGTGAGCAGAGCGAAAATTTATTTACCAAGCTGGGTATCTAACTTGATTCTGAGCACTAAGATTTTAAGAGCTGTCTGTTGAAGTGCTGAGTCCAGTGGGCTCTGCTATAAAGGGAAGGGAGAGGCATATGAAAATAATGAAAAGCAAATTCACTTGGGTAAGGTTTTCCATTGGTGGTCAACCAGTGCCAATTTCCTATGACCATGCTGTCTTCTGTCTCAAAGCTGTTGAGCCATCTTGTAGTTTTGTGATTTTATGAGATGATATCTAGCAGGTGTGAATCTGAAGTGAGCTAAGTCAAAAAGTCTAGGATGGGAGAAGTAAGAGGGATGGATATTGTAATGGAAAAATGTGATCTTATTTAGCCACAGGATCAAACCTACCAAGTGATGTTTAGTTGGGCTGCTCTTATATATTATACCAAGAGGAATTCTTTTATAATATGACATAATTATGATTTCATGAATTGAAAACCTCAATCAATTCTTCAGTGAAAAATTCTGATCAAAATGGTTATTTGTAAATGTGAATAAAAATAACCTGATGCATTGAATTAAAATTATAATTTTCACTTTAAGAAGAGAAACAATTTTAATTTTCATTAAATGCTACACTAGCCATGTATTTGCCTAGAACTTTCATGACATTGATAAGCTCTTAGATCCACTTACTACACTCCCTATTTTTCTGATTGATGCTGATATTTTGTACTCTGGTATGGACAAATGTCTTACCCATAAAACTCAATTGTTTTATTTAACAATTGAAAATGTCATTTTGTTTGTGGAGTTTGGGCTTTGAGATATTAGCTTTCCTTCCAGTGACTCCATGGAGTCCAAGAAAGCATGGTTCTTACATCATTACAGTGATTTACCTTAAATTTTGCAAGTTCTTGGACCCAAAGTATGCTATCAAGAACTAAATAAGGGATGGTAGAGAAAACATAAAGAAAATCTAGTATAATTGCCACAGCCATTGAGATTCACACTCTCTAGGGAGAAACTTCTGTAACACATTGTGCTTTTCTAAGGCAGATCTGCTAGGAGATGCATGTCCTGGTGTTGGGGTTTGCCAGAGCATTCTTTTAAAAAGAGCTAGCTTCCCTGCTGAGCAGCAGTGTTAATTTTTCATGGACTTACACTGCAATGAGGAGCATGAAAAGGAGAGAGAGGTTTAAGAAAATAGTGTTGAAACAAAATAAAAGAAGTCTTGCCCTGGTTTGAGATATAACATGGAGACTGTTTTTGAAAGTTTATTCATCAGCAAAGACAGAAGTTAAATAGGGAACATTTTTAATGCAATTAACTCTTTGGTGCAAATTTGCTGGGGAAAAAGGAAGGAAGACTGTGCCAAGCCTAGCCCAGTTAGTGTCAGACTGGAAGCTGCTTGCAAATGGTAAAGATCACATTTTTACTCTGGCAGGAGAGTCTGTCTGATAAAGAATTGCTTTGACCAAAGAAAGAGGAACATGCCATAGTTGGAGTAAAATCACTGGCCATCTGGACCTCATTCTCCCTCTGCTAAATGAAGGAATGATAAGTTTTTCTCCTGTTATAAAGTTACCCAAATCTACATCAAAAAGTTTTAGCACCTAGAATTTTTTAAATTTTCAATCTGGATTTGAGCTGCTGTTTTTAATAGAAGCTATACCAATATCCCCCCCTTTCACTGCCTGTCTCTTTGTATTGATCGTAAGTAATAAAGCTACATTTTTTTTTTCTGTGCTTCTTAATATTTACATGCCTATAGTCAACATTTTGGCACCAATAGTTACTCAGTCTTCCAGACATTATTTAATGTCAATTAGCTACTGCTTGACTTACAAATACGTTAAAGCCAAAACCACGTTGGTTCTTTTTGCCATTTGGTTTTTCTTTTATTTCACTTTTGGACCTCAGTTATATGAAGCTGATTTAATCCTACTCCTCAGTTCATAAGTGAATGCCACTGGTCATGGTATTGAGGGCTGTGGTAGAGGATTTCTAAAATGGTTCTGTGATCTCTACCTCCTGGTGTTCATTCCTTTGTGTATGCAGCACCTTCCTCTTGAGTGTGAACTGGACCTAGTGACTTGTTCCTTATAAAAAGAATATGACAAAAGTGAGACCAGGGCTTCCATCTTGGACACCCTTTCTCCCACTCACTTGTTCACTCTGAGGGAATCAAACTGCTATGTTCAGAGCTGCTTTATGGGAAGACCTAGATGGCAAGGTGCTGAAGGAGACTTCTGTCCACAACCAGTGAAGAACTAAGGCCTTCAGTCCACCAGCCCAAAGGAAGTAAAGCCTGCTAATAATCACATGAGTGTGCTTGAAAGTAGATCCTTCCCCCTTAAACATGCACTGTAATATCTCAAACATTTTTCCTTGAATATATGTGAATTATTGGCAAACTTACAATGCTGTCTTATGTGTTTGCATTCTTTATATACATAAATGGCATTGTGATATATATCCCATTCCAAGTTTTACTTTTCTTACTTATTATTTACTTTCTTACATTTACTTTTATATCTTTGAGATCTGTGCAAATTTCTTATGTAAATATAGTCTACTACTACTGATTATTACATAATATTTTATTGTAGACATTGTAATAGTCTATTTCCAAGTGGTGGACACTTAGGACACCCCAAGTTCTTTCTACCACAAAATAATATTGCAATGGGCATTATCTTACCTATCTTCTTGTGCATGTGCCTATTCATATCCAAGAGTTCAGATTAGTGGGCCAATACATGGATAATTAAGGGTGCTTTTAGCATCCCTACTTAACGGTGACTGAAATAGTAATGACCTAAATTGTTTCATATAACATGAGTTCTAGAGGAAACATTAGCAGCTCGATGATGTCATCAAGGATCCAGATGTGTTCCATTCTCTACCATTCCTCTATAAGTCAGTGTTATTTTCTCCAATGGTCATAGCTGGTTGTAGCATCCCTGGGCATCCCATGGCATGGGATGATCACATGATCACATAATCACAGCCATAAGGGTAATGAGGAGCATAGCTTCTCATATATCTTTTTTATAATAGAGGAAAACTTCTACTACATGTCCTTTAATAGATGTTCCCTTGGAACATAGACTAGCATTTATATATGTTGCAGTGGAGACTAGGAAAACAAGTGTCTGGAATTTTGGGCACCCAGAGTGGAAGTGTGACGGTTAGTTTTAGATGTCAATCTGACCAGGCCACAGGGTGCCCAGATATTTGGTTAAACATGATTCTGGGTATGTCTATGAGGCTGTTTCTGGGCAAGATTAACATTTGAATCAGTAGGCTAGTAAAGTACAGTATATATCCATTGTGGGTAGACCTAACCCAATCCATTGGAGGCCTTCATGGAACAAAAGGTGGGTCAGGGAGAATTTGCTCTCTCTGCCTGTTTTTGAGTTGAAATATTGGTCTTCTTTGCATTCAGTCTGGAACTTCGACAACAGCTACCTGGATCTCAGGCCTTCAGATTCAGACTGGAACTATACCACTGCCTCGTCTGTGTCTCCAGTTTGTAGACAGGAGACTGAGAGACTTCTCAGCCTCCTTAATCACATGGATCAATTTCTTATAATAAATCTTTTTCTCTTTATATATGTGCTTATCCTATTGATTTTGTTTCTCTGAGTATTCAGACTAATACGAGAGGTATTCTCTGCCAACAGAAAAAGAGTAGAGGAGGCTGTGTGGCAATTTCTACTACATAATATACATTCTATTTACATTTACTAAAACTGAGAAAATGCTACATCAAATACTAGCATTGGTCAGCTGTTGTCAAAATGATGTTGTGAAACAAACTGCCCCCAAATTAAATGGCCTAAAATAGCAATAATTTATTATCACTTATACATCTGTGGGTTAGCTGGGAGTTCAGCTAAAGTGGATCTAGGCTTTACGCTGGGTTCAGGTCTGTTCCAGGTGTCTCTCATCCTCCTTGAACTGGTGGACTTAGCTAGGGCATGTTCTTCTCATGCCAATGGCAGAAGCGCAAGGGATCAAGCCCAACCACTGAGCACATTTCAAGCTTGTGCTCAAGTCATTTTTGTTAGCATACTATTGGTCAAAACAAGTTATATGACCAATCTTAGAGCTCAGGAGCACAGAAGTGCTTAGGGAAGCCTGCTCTAAGGCCAAGTTGAGTCACATGGCCAAGTCCAATGGGGAGAGGAAATATATCTTCTCTATGGAAGTGATAGAGAGGTAGTGAATGCATTTACACAATAATCTAATATACCATAACCAATATTCTCTCATGTGAATGAGTTTCCCATATACCAACATTATCACTAATACATTTACCAACATTCATACCTGTCCAACAGGATGATTATAAAGTTATTTCAATATATAGATCTCTGATTATTTGTAAATGAAGTTGAGTACTTCTTTATATATTTATTAGTTTCTTGGGTTTCTTTCTTCTGTGAATTACCAATTCATATCCATTGTGCATTTTAAAATAGTTTGCTATATTGTTTTATTAATTTGTAGGAGTTCCTTCTGTCCTATTGATATTAACCCTAATACGTTTTAGATGCTGCATATCTTCTCTACATTGAATAGAAACCTTCAATTTTGTTGTAGTTGACTTTTTTCACCTTATGTTTTTGGAGTGTAAAAACTTTTTCCACACATCTTAATGTCACAATATTAAAAAATATTTTTTATACTTCAATTCTTTCTTTCTTCCTCTTTTCTTTCTTTCTCTCTCTCTTTCTCTCTTTCTTTCTTTCTTTCTTTCTTTCTTCTTTCTTTCTTTCTTTCTACTTTTAATTTCAGGAATAAAATTTAGTGATTCATCACTTACATATAACACCCAGTACTCATCTCAACAAGTGTTCTCTTTAATCTCCCTCACCACTTTAGCCATACCCTCACCCAACATCCTGCTAGGAACCCTCAGTTTGTTCTCTGTATTTAAGGGTTTCTTACACTTTGTCTCCCTCTCTGTTTCTATCTTATTTTTGCTTTCCTTACCTTATGTTCAGCTGTTTTGTATCTTAAGTTCTATATATGAGTGAAATAAAATGATATTTATCTTTCTCTGACTGACTTATTTGCTTAACATAATACAGTCTTGTTCCACCCACATCGTTGCAAATGGCAAGATTTCATTCTTTTCGACCACTGAGTAATATTCCATTATATATATGTGTGTGTGTGTGTGTATATATATATATATATATATATATATATATATATATATATATACCACATCTTCACATCTTCTTGGTCCATTCATCAGTTGATGGACTTTTGGGCTTTTTCCATACTTTGGCTATTGTTGATAGCGCTGCTAAGGTGCATGTGCCCCTTCGAATTAGCACTCATGTATCCTTTGGATAAATACCTAGTAGTGCAATTGCTGAGTCATAGGGCAGTTCTATTTTTAACTTTTTGAGGAACCTCCATACTGTTTTCCAGAATGGCTGCACCAGTTTTCATTCCAGCAGTGCAAAAGTGTTCCTCTTTCTCTACATCCTTGCCAACATCTGTTGTTTACTGAGTTGTTAATTTTAGGCATTCTCACAGGTGTGAGGTGGTATCTCATTGTGATTTTGATTTGTACTTCCCTGATGAGGAGTGACATTGAGCATCTTTTCATGTGTCTGTTAGCCATCTGGATGTCTTCTTTGGAAAAGTGTCTATTCATGTCTTCTTCCCATTTCTTCACCAGATTATTTGTTTTTTGGGTGTTGAGTTTGCTAAGTTCTTTATAGATTTTGGATACTAACCCTTTATCTGATTTGTCATTTGCAAATATCTTCTCTCATTCTGTTGGTTGCCTTTTGGTTTTGCTGTTTGTTTCCTTTGCTCCATAGAAACTTTTTATCTTAATGAGGTCCCAATAGTTCAGTTTTGCTTTTATTTCCCTTGCCTCTGGAGACATGTCAAGTAAGAAGTTGCTGCAGCTGAGGTCAAAGAGGTTGTTGCCTGTTTTCTCCTCTAGGATTTTGATGGCTTCCTGTTTTACATTTAGGTCTTTGATCCATTTTGAGTTTATTTTTGTGTATGGTGTAAGAAAGTGGTCGAGGTTCATTCTTCTGCATGTCACTGTCCAGTTTTCCCAGCACCACTTGCTGAAGGGACTGACTTTTTTCCATTTGATTTTCTTTCCTGCTTTGTCAAAAATTAGTTGGCCATACATTTGTAGGTCCATTTCTGGGTTCTCTATTCTGTTCCATTGATCTATGTGTCTATTTTTATGTCAGTACCATACTCTCTTGATGATTATAGCTTTGTAATACAGCTTGAAGCATGGACCTTTTCTGGACTGCTTTGGCTATTCGGGGCCTTTGTGGTTCCATAAAAATTTTAGAATTGTTTGTTCTAGCTCTGTGAAGAATGCTCATGTTATTTTGATAGGGATTGCATTGAATATGTAGATTGATTTGGATAGTATCAACTTAAAAATATTTTTAATTTGCTTTACAGTTTTAATTTTTGTAACTAGGTTTTAATCAGTTTGGTTGTATTTTTGTATGTCATTAGGTTTACATGTTTATTCATGCTGTGAGCCAGTTTTCCTAATATCAGCTACTAAAAAATTCCATCTTTTCTCCACAGATTTATAACATTATCTCTACCATAGAGTAAATTCCTATATTTACTTGGATTTGTTTCTGGGCTTTCTATTCCATTCCATTAATCTCTTTGTCTTTTCTGATGCTAATACTACCTTTTTTTCTTTTGTCTTTTTAATTACTTCATCTTTGAAGTATCTTTATTTCTGATGGGGCAATTTTCCTTACTTTGTTCTTCTAGGCACCTTTTTGAGGTGCAGGTCATACAAAATCTTACTGGAATTTTGATTGGAATCACATTTACTTTCTAGATCAATTTAAGAAGAATTGCTCTTTTAAAGCAAACTCTTTGAGAAGAGACAAAGAAATCTTTGTTGAAAGTGCATAAAGAGTGAGTGGTTTCTGAAGTCAACATATTGGAGTAAACTTCTTTGGGATAAATTAGATACTCTTTCCTACTTGTCTGGAATAAGCCTGGGATCTCTCTTTGATTTATATTATCACGATAGGAGCAAAACACATAAGAGGACATGTGTGTATTTTGGAATTCAATTAGTTATAAGTGACAATCATTTCTTAACGGTAACACTTACCCTCTTTTCTTCATAGCATTGATTGTAAGTGCTAGTACTTATCCTATTCAGTGATTTGTTTAGTTCTTTAAGGGGTAACACCACTTGTAGCTTTGGATTTAAGTTTCAGGGAGCTATTTATACCTCTTCAAACTTGCCCACTATTGCATTTGTTCAGCTAGGTTAGCTAATTATCATACCGTGTTAATGAGACCAAGCTCATTAGAACCATCTCTGAGTCTTTCAGCCTCCTCCTAACCCTGGCCAACAGTCTTGCAAATGTATGCTATTGAAAACAAGAGAAACCTAAAAGAGGATGCTTGAGAAAGTTCAAACCTTTCACCACTCCTGGAAAACACCTCCAAAGTCGCAAGCTTTCTAATAGCCTAATTTTCATATATAAAGGACAGACCTGATCATTATTTGTAGCTCATTTAGGGTAGTTAATGAGGAGTAACCTAATGAAGAGGCTAAAAAAATATAGCACAAGGAGAGTCTTGAATTGGCTTAATCATCTTTGTCCAGTGAAAGTCGATTCATCTTTTAACCCTCCAAAAGGGAGTCCAAAAGGGTGACTCATTTGAATATTTAGCAACATATTAAAGACAGTTTGGATTCAGTATTGTACTTTTGAAAAAACAGTTTAATGAGTGCATTTCTAACATATAACTCACTGAGAGGATAAACATGCCTTTTCAGTGTGCTATTTAAGAAAGAAATGTATTAAATGAGCCCAGAATTGTTAAACTTAGCTCTGTAAATGTTCAGCAATTTTCTGCTTTTCCGTTGCTTTGTCTGCTTCTCTCCCTTTTCTTTCCAACCTCAGCTGGGTTCTTTTTAAAGTTACTGTCTTCTAAATCGTGTAATTTTAAGTAACAAGACAGCTAGGTGACATATTGCAGTATCGGAATTGTTGAGTCAGGTCTCCTTCATAATTTCACAACTGTTAAAATCCCCACATTGGAAAATATGACTAATTCCTTCTAATTCTCAAAAGTCTTCTCCAGAGAAAAATCACATTTTGTGCTACTCAAATGTCATAAATACAGCTCCTTCATGGCTCCTAACTTAGCTTGTTGTCAGCTAACCTAATAGTAAGTTGATGTTCATAACCAATTGCATTAAAAGCTCTCCTCGTAATTGTGTTTAAGAAATGAATAGGGCAGAAACCACCGTACAGAGCCAAGGTTGAATTTTTATCTAAAAAAAAATGTTTTTTGTACTGTTCAAACAATGGGTTCGTGCTTTTGAAAGTGCTTTTATTTACTTAATTTTTTAATGCTTATTTATATTTGAGAGAGAGAAAGAGAGAAAGAGAGAGAGAGAGACAGTGTGCGAGCCAGGGAGGGGCAGAGAGAGACGGAGACAGAATCTGAAGTAGGAGCTCCAGGCTCTGAGCTGATCAGCACAGAGCCTGATGTGGGATTCGAACTCACAAGCTGTGAGATCATGACCTGAGCCGAAGTCGGGCGCTTAACTGAGCCACTCAGCACTGAGCACTCTGAAAGTGATTTTAAAATTCCTCATGGATGTTGACCAAGTTCTTCTTGCCTTGCAGGGACCTATAATTTCTGGGTAACTTAGAATGTATTCCCTGAATTACTGAGAGAGAAGAGATCTTGGAGATGTTTAGGTTCATGGGTGGCCACTACATCTCTTTTGGCAAAAGAGCCACAGAGCCACAGGCCCAGGTGAAATTATTGTTATACTTGTTTATAAGTATTTGCAACAGTTGATATTTCTCAGTGTTTAATATGTGTTCCTTCCAAACTGTCCCATCCTTGCAACAACACTGTGAGGCAGACGTTGTTTATCACATTCCCCACTTGACAGATAAGGCATCAGGGGTGCAGGATAATGAAATGACCTCATTCTGTATATGAGGAAACTGAGTCTCTCAAATTGTGGTCTTTGCTCCCTGTGACTGACAATGTCAATGTTTTGCTCAGATCACCTCTACTCTCTTTGGTGGCATTTTTGTGTGCCCATTGGTGTTGGGTGCTTTCCTTTTCTACAGCCTCAGGACACCAGAAACAAGAAATTCCGGGGGGACTTTATGCCCCTTATCCAGTGGATGATGGCTACAGAAGTATGAAAACCCCAGACCCCTGTCTCTTCTTCCTCCCAACACAGGGAAGCATCACTGATGGCCGTGTTTTCTTCCAGGCCAGGGACAGAGCCTGCACGGGTTTTAGTGGCAGTATATACTCATGTGTTCAGTGCACCACAGACCACACCTTACTCACCTTTCACTCCTGAGCTCCCTGCAGACTCAGGCTGAGACTCCTGCGGGACTCAGCCTGCATCTGCCTTCTGGCTTGGCCTCTTTCCTTCACTGTCCTGCTCCTCCATGCCTCTGCTGGCTTCCCTTAAGAGCTTTTTCTCAAGAAGTCATTTGTCATGAATCCTCATCTCAAGATCTGTTTCTGGGGAGCCTAACCTAAGACGCCTGCTCTCTTTTCCTGTGGTTCCACAGGACAGACTTCTCTTGAAGCATGAAAGTGAGGTTTAATATGCTCAAGCTTTAAAGTCTTAGAGCTTAAAAAAAGGAAGACAACTAAACCTACATCTTTAAGTATTTTTTAATATTTATTTTTTGAGAGAGAGAGAGAGATACAGACAGACAGAGCACTAGCAGGGGAGGGGCAGAAAGAGAGGGAGACACAGAATCCAAAGCAGGCTCCAGGCTCTGAGCTGTCAGCACAGAGCCCGACGCAGGGCTCAAACTCACAAACCACGAGATCATGACCTGAGCTGAAGTCGGACGCTTAACCCACTGAGCCATCCAGGTGCCCCTAAACCTACATCTTTACATGCTTTTTCTGCAGTGTGCACCTTATCTGGGGATACCTGAGGGTTTTGTATAACCTTCCACTCCCTCATTCCAGGGAATAGCCAGGTACCTTATGGTTTCCATGAATTGTTCTGAGAAGAAAAGCCAGATTGTTTTTTATTCTTAGGGCACCTTTTCCTTTAATCCAGTCAACTCATTCTTTTTTTTTTTTTTTTTTTTTTTTTTAATTTTTTTTTTTCAACGTTTTTTATTTATTTTTGGGACTAGTCAACTCATTCTTAATGCTCTGTCCTCAAAAACACTCCACCTTTTTAGTTCTGATATTTCTATCTGATGTAAAAGGCCCATCTACCATTTAAAGCAGGATAAAACCTGTTGTAAAATGGAGTTTCCCCAAAAAGAAATACAATTTATCCTGGGGCAAGAGACGATTAGCACTAAGTATTTGGAGAAAAGGTCTCAGCTCCTGAAAATCTGGGGATACGGAGGTTGGGGACAGACAGGGGGTCTCGGGGAAAGTGTGCATGTTTGTGTCCGTGTGTAGTCAAGGGAGCATGTGACTCCAGAATTGTACCCTTATGAGCTCAAGTCAGCGTGGCATGGAGTGGAGAGAGAGAGAAAGACAATCTATTATCTTCTTCCTCCTAACACAGGGAAGCAGCACTGATGGCCATGCTTTCTTCACAGCCAGGGACAGGGCCTGCATGGGTCTTAGTGGCAGTATGTATTCATGTGTTCAGTGAACCACAGATCCTAGAGGTGAGGGTATTGTGCAATGAGAGCAAATACTCTGCCTTTCAAGAGCGACTCCAGAGAACATAATTCTTCTCAGCACACTTCTGTGGATGCTGAGAGCATATACATTTTGTTTTGGAGTTAGAACAAGTTGGGGTTCCTCATTCTCTCTGTAACCTTCCCGTTGCTCTCTACTGTTGTGTTGGGTCTCCAATTTCTTTGATATCTTAGAATGTGCTTAGCTTCCTAAAACCTCCAATCTGATGAAACATGGCGGTGCTCTCCCTGAGGACCCTGGGATGTTTCCTCTGATGCTGAACCTAGGGACACAGCCTTATTGTCAGGACTAGACTTCTAGTGGTTACACATGATCTGGTTGTTGGTCCCACTGAAGTCTTTGTTGCCCTCATGAGGCCCCAAGAGCTTCACATGTCTTATTCCCTGAATTCCTGTTCATGGCCCAGCATGCCTTGGAGAATCTTGGTTATTCTTTTCTAGTTCAACCCTGATTCTATACCTGGTCCAGGCAATGTGCCCTGCTTTTCCTGAGTCCTTAGCTGTCATCTGATCCATTCTCTCTTTTCCAGTGATGAAGTGAAAACGGAAGAAAAAACTTGAAGGTGGCTATTTCAGAGACCAACATCTGACCTGTACTATGTGGGTGGCTTGGAACACACCTCAAACTCTTTGAGTCTGTTTTTCTTCTCTAATTTGTTTTAAGAATTAAATGTGTTAATGTATCTGAAAACACTTTATAAAGTTTAAAGTAGTTATTACATAAATAGAAGGCATTATTACATGTCACTATACATAGCTCAGATTCAACAGCCCCACCATGTCTAAATTTTAGGATTCTGTGAGTAATAGATCTATTCACACCTTCAAAAAACAAAAAACCAAAAAAAAAAAAAAACAAAACAACTACTCATTTTTATCTGTGCCATACCAACATATCATATCTTCATATGTCTATGAACTCATTTATGAACATATACAAACACAATATCTTAAAAATACTTTATCATTATAGAAGTGTGTTAATTATTGGCTTCGATTGCAGAAGTTTGGAAAATGAGACAAGAGAAAGAAATGCAATCAAATCATTACAGTAAAGGCCACATCCTGTCACATCTCAAGGCATATTCATGCAGGGAAAGAAGGGTGGAACAGGGTTGTGAAGGAATCAAAGTGGTTACAGGGAGCATTCAGCAATTGATCTGGATATGAAGCAATGCACTTTTTCACATTTTGAACAATTTAGGAACCCGCTGCTTGTTTAGAGTAGGAAAAAGCAAGTGATCTTATGCTTTCAACTGCAGAGAGGCTCATGCATAATATGGCCCTCTAAGTTATATTTGTTGCATGCATGAATGTTTTGTCAATTTGGTCTCTCAAAACCCTGGGTCTGACTGGAAGAATAAATTGTTTCCAGAAACTGAAGAGCAGATGTTCCCACATTAAGAACCATTATTCTCAGAGTGCCTTGAAATGCCTTGAAATAAGAATTCATGTGAGGAAAGACAGGAATGGAGAATCTTCCAGAATGCAGCCTGGGGAGACTCCTGAGGATAGAAGTCATTGAACATGACTTGTTCTTACTGTTGGTGCCTATGCTATAAGGAAACTTGGCAGGGGAGTCTGAGGAAACAGCTGAGCAGAAGGAGTATGTGTGCATGTGTGTGTGTGTGTGTGTGTGTGTGTGTGTGTGTGTGTGTGTAGTGGGGGAAAGGAAGAACTGCACTGTGCTAAATGTTTCATATGATTTTATTTTTCTCCTACCAACCCCATGAGGTAGGTATTACTATCCTTTTGTTCATTCATTTAAAAAATTGTGATAAATACATGTAGCATAGAATGTACCACCTTGACCATATTTAAGTGTACAGTTCAGTGACATTAATTATATTCACATTGCTGTGCAACCATTAGCACCATCCATCTCCAGAACCCTTTCCATATTGCAAAACTGACTTTCTGTAAACATTCAACAACTCCCCATTCTCCTCTCCTTCCAGCCCCTGGAAATCACCCTTCTACTTTCTGTCTGTGAAGTTGTTGACTCTAGGGGCCTCCTACAAGTAGAATCATACATGTTTGTCTTTTTGTGACTGGCTTGTTTCACTTAGCATGACATCATCCAGGTTCATCATGTTGCCATGTGCAAAAGGATTTCCTTCTTTGTTAAGGCTGAATGATGTTCCACTGTCCCTTTTTGTAGTGGAGGAAGCAGATAGTGAAGTTCAGATACTTCCCTGAGGAAAGTCAGCAGAGTAACCATAATTTGAACCCAGCATGGTTGGCTCCAAAATCTGTACTTTTTCTACCATGTTCAACTGTCTCCTCAGAGGATTCACCCAGTGTATGGCTGGGAATCCCTCACATCTTCTAGAATCTCCTCCTATCTCCTGCCCCCCCCCCCCCCCATATCTTATGGCATGAAGGAAATTACTCTTGGGAAGGTATATGAAATAAACTCAGGAGTTACTCCACAGAGAACACTGATCTACTTGATATGTGCTTTTTCCATGAAGAAAAAAAAAGTTTAGTCAACAGTTCTATGCTATGCCTTTTTTTTTATTTAAAAAAAAATTAATCTTTATTTTTGAGAGAGACAGAGAGAGAGAGAGAGAGAGAGACAGAGTGTGAGTGGGGGAGGAACAGAGAGAGGGAGACACAGAATCCAAAGCAGGCTTCAGGCTCTGAGCTGTCAGCACAGAGCCCGACGCAGAGCTTGAACTCACAAACTGTGAGATCATGATCTGAGCTGAAGTCAGACGCTTAACTGACTGAGTCACCCAGGCGCCCCTATGCCTTTTTTAAAAAATAAAGTTTATTTATTTTGAGAGAGAGTGCTAGTGAGAGAGGAGAGAGAGAATGCTAGTGAGAGAGGAGAGAGAGAATCCCAAGCAGACTTCACACCATCAGCGCAGAGCTTGATGGGGGGCTTGAACTCACAAACTGTGAGACCATGACCTGAGCTGAGATCAAGAGTTAGACACTTAACCAACTGAGCCACCCAGGTGCCCCCACTAAGCCTTTTTAAAGGTACACTTGTAATTTCATGTCCAGGTCTCTCCCCAGTATATATTTGGGGGAGGGAGGGGCTGAGGATGATGGAGTTATATGGGTGAAACATATGTATTGAACAAAGCTGAGCAAAGACCAGTAGAGGTATCCACAGTATATTGCTAGGTGAAAAAACTAAGTTGTTAAGTGCTATGTGTAGTATGATTCTATTTTAGAACAACAGAGAAGCAAAATGCATATACATGGGCCAGTACATGTGTGTGTGGGTTGGTGTGTATGTGAAGGGCTTGTGATAACAATCTAATATGACTACTGGGTGTTTAGGACAGAGTGACTCTCAAAAATATGTGGTGGATGCAGGAATACGACCTCACATTAGGCCAGGAGAAACTGCCAAAGCTCTATTTTCAAGAAGGCTCCTAGAATGCCTGGGACTAACTGTGCACTTCATTGGTGGAGTAATCTCAAACTCTCTATGGTGGCCTACAAGTATCTGCATAGTATATCTCCACAGGCAGTGTTTATCAGCATCTTTCAAAATATTTCACCAGCCCACTCACATGCCTCCTCTCCTTAAGGTCCAACCAGGTTGGTCTTTTCTCAGATCCCCAAATAGGTCAAGGTCTTTCCTGTCTCAGGTCCTTGGCACATGTTGTTTCCTCTGGTGCAGTTACCCCATTCTATCTGAATAGCTCCTTTTAACCACTGGATTTCAGCTTTCATGTCACTTTTTCAAAGAGGTCTTCCTTGAGCACCATGTTAGAATAAGTGTTCCTCCTTGCTGATAACTCTACGTCAGCCCTTTGGTTTCTTTCACAGATCTTCTAAAACATGCAATTATTTTATATATTCATCTTGTTTCTATTTTTGCTGTCTCCTTCCCTGGATAGAAGGTTGCCCAGGAGTGAGGGCCGTCTTGCCCATCATTATACTCTTAGTGTTCCATACATAGTAAGCTTTCAATATGTGTTTGTTGCATGACTGCACTCAGTGCTAGATGAGCAAGTGTGTGGCTCAACAAAGAAACAATCATCAGTCCTGACCACGGAAGCTGTTCCATAAGAGTTTGTTAAATTTTTAAAAAGGAGATCTGAGAGCAGTGTGGAAGAAGAAGAGGCAAATGAAGGAATGAGGCTGGTCTTCTACTTGTGGTGAGAATTCCACAGAATTGATAACTTGTGTTGAGGTCAAAGGGAATACCACAGGACCCATGAGCCATCTGGGACCTGGAGGTGGGCAGGTGGGGGAGGGTGATATAGGAAGCCCCTGGAATCTTGGTATGGGCCAGAAAAAGCTGTGGATCCAAAGGAGGCCACTTTTGGAGACCAAGAGCTGTAGTCTCTTGGAAATTGACTTGCCAGGAGACTTTCCCCCATTGCCTCCAGTATGTGGCAACAAGAGGTGTTTCTGGTTGGGTACAGGCAGAGCTGGCTACAGTGTAGGGAGCAGTGGATAGAGCCAGTGGCCATCAGAGACCAGGCCAGCAGTCAGGGTGAGGTGCTGTGAAACATGAGAATCACGTAGTACAGACTCAGGAGGGGTGGCCTTGGGCCAGGGGCTCACTGGGAAAGTGCCCAAACATTTTGCACCTAACACTCAAAGGTTGAATCTGTGCTGTCTTCTCTGAGAGATAAGGTGGGAAACTGCAGCCACAAATCCAATCCTAAAAATGAAAAAGCTAGAGGGGCGCCTGGGTGGCTCAGTCAGTTAAATATCTGACCTCAGCTCAGGTCATGATTGTTGTGGTTTGTGGGTTTGAGTCCTGTGTCAGGCTCTGTTCTGATAGCCAAGAGCCTGGAGCCTGCTTTGGAGTCTGTGTCTCCCTCTCTTTCTGCCCCTCCCCTGTTCACACGCTCTCTCTCTCTCTCTCTCTCTCAAAAATAAATAAACATTAAAAAATTAAATAAAGACACTTAATTTAAAAAAACCCAAAAGCTAGACTGGGGTAGAGAAGCTATAGAGGCTTGAGTTCTACCAACATTTGTTGATAATCTGGGAACATGAGATTTCTCAGGGCTCTAGGGGAAGAAAAGCAGTAAGCAGCTCTACATGAACCCAACATCTATGAGAAAGAGAGCAACCAGAGACGGGGAGACGGGCTTATATCCCCAAGCCCTACTACATGGTGTAGGTACTCTGGGTTTCCTGTCCCTTGCCATGATTTGGTGAGTCCTTTTGAGCTTCTAAACCCTCTCTGTGAAGTGGGTGGGATTACTAGTTCCCATTTAGGGATAAGGAGACAGATTCAGAGGGGATGGAGAGCTGAGACTAGATCTTCCCACTTGCTGCCCAAATTACAAATTATTCACTCTGCATCTTCCAAGGTTTTTAAAAGAAGAGGGCTGGGAGCTAGAAAAGAAATCCATTTAGGTGTGTGCGCCTGAATGTTGGCTCTCCACTTTGTGGGTTTTGATGTTTGGTTTTGTTGCTGGAGATAAGAGAAAAGAATTGCTTCCTGGGCTGGCCTGTGATGTGAATGTTTTTCTATTATTCCCTGGGAAATGTATACCCTGCCCCCCAGAGTTTGAAGTGGGTGTGGAGGAAAAGGGAGCCCCCTTCTCTGGCACACATCATTGGGGAATCTAAGGCTCTGACTTGGATGCTGCGTGTTCTCTTTAAGTAATGTGGGGACCCCAGCATCCCTCCAAGGAGAGCTCATGGCACCAGATTTTGCACTTGTCTAGAGCTTAAACACTGAAGGACTCAGATTCAGGGAGGTGGCACTCTGGTAAAACTGATAAGATCAATTTCGCATAAGTAAAGTGTAGCATCATCCCAGGCTGTGAAGTTTCTTAGTCATTTTTGATCCAAAATTCTTCTGCTAAAGACACCCATTTTATGTGAAGTTCTTATGTGATGTGATATTACAAATAAATATCACAGTGAAAACAAATGACAATTTTAGAACATTAGTTTTTTCCAATCAGCAAGCCCTCACCCCCTTTCTTACAGGCCTTGCCAGGAACATTCCTGCAACTCTTGAAAATCACTTGGTATTTCTTACAGAGCCTGGATGGGATGCCCTAAGGCAGTGATTTCCTGAAGAGGGGGTCCCAAGGAAGCTGTCCCAAATGGCTGGTAAGATTGTGGAAAATAAGGTTCCTGAGCGCTACTTCCTGAGCTTCTAATTGAGTTGGTCTGGTTGGATTAAGTCATCTGTACGACTGAAGAGTCACCCCCCAAGGTGATTCACCCAGATCTGGAAGCCAGGGATCTAGGAAAGGCAGAGAGAGGGCTCTGCAGAAGCATTGACTGTACACACTGCCTCCAAGGCAACACCTCCAGCAAGGCCAGCCCCATTCTTCTATGTCTGCTGTAGAAAATCCTCTCTAGTCAGCAAGCAGTGTTCTCCCACCCAGCTGAGTCCCTATTAGTGGAATAAAACGTACTACTTAAAACAAAAGATCACTTGCGGAAGCCCAACTGAAGGGAATTCAATTAACGTGAAAGAATGTTCACATAACTCACCACCCATTCTACTTGAGCAGCTTTCAAACCTGTCATCTGGAGCAGGAAGAGCTTCTGTCAGCCAGATAGAAACTGGGTCACAGAGTGTATGAAGTTCGAGGCTTTTCCCCGGCACCTCTTAGCTCAGATGTCCGGGGAGCGGGGAAATAGCTCCAGCACACCAACTGTTGGTATTCAGCAGAGCTCATTAAGCCTCCAGGAGACCACACACCATCTTGGATGAGCTATCTACACCCTCATAGGCTTACCAGATTCACAAACACACTGGTTAGAAGCGCAGTGTTGTGGCTGAACCTGTCCCCTTCTGTTTTCTCCTGGCCCATCTTCTCACTGGGTGATTACATAGATGGAATCTCTGGCCTTCATGTCTCTCAAGAGTCCCACATCTGAATTTCTCATCACTTGCTGGACACTCCTCGATAATGAGTTAGAACACATTATCTGCCACCCCCAAACAGCTGTTCCCTCTCGACTTGCTCTGCCCCCCTACTCTTTCTTCCCAGGCTCCTTTCCTCCCCAACTTGCCTTCCACCGCCCCCCAATTTCATCACTGGCTACCGAGGCTTCTCCAAATCCTCCTTCTGTCCTCTCATTGCCATTGCCATGGTTGGTCAGAATCCTAGCTTTCTCCTTCATTACATTTTATGCTTAACTACTGACATGATCACTGGCTGTCACTGTCCCAAGCCTGTCCCTGTCCTTTCTCACACTGCTGCCATGTCATTCTTAGTAAAGCTTCACTTTCCGTGTCACTCATTCCCTTGTTCAATTTCCCCCTCTTCTCCTACCCATACTGTATGTACGCAGCAGCTAACAGTACACACATCCTGTAATTCCCCACCTCTAGGCCGTGGGAAGTGCTGTCTTTCTTTTAGACTCTTTCTTCCAATCTTTGCCTGCAGAAATCCACCAAGTGTCACTGAGCTTTCTGGATGTCCTTTCTTTATCTGGATAAGAAACTGCTGTCTCTTTGGTTAAATATGACAAACAGAATTAAGGGGGAAATTTGATGAACTGTTTCCAGAGTTGCACACAAACCCACAGACCTACTCATGTAACATACGCACAAATGCACACGGCGATGCCGGTTTTCAAATCCACACTTGTCTCTGATTGCTGCGATGAGGTGGCAGAGATGTAGCAATGATCTGTTAGCTGGCACCGACAACAAGAACATGTGAAATAGATCATAGGGTAGAGGAAGGGGGTGGCAAAGCAAACATTTCCAGATTTAATCCTGGGTTTGTTGCCTTAACAACTTGATGTAGATTTCAGAGAGATGGCCTTTTTTCTTAATAATCCTTTTGGAAGCCAGAGTTGTCATAACAATAGCACTGAAAATAGCCAGCCCTCTGACAATTGGCCTTTATCACTGATTTTTGTCTTCAACAGAGGCCTGTAGACCCCATGCTGGGAAACAGAACAGATAATTTGTGCCAAATGCAAAGGGCTTGTGTCCCCGTGTTTGTGATGGCTAATTCCAAGCCCCAGACGTGGAGACTGATGAATGTTGTTCCCACTTCCTCAATCTGTTCCATCAGCAGCTTTCATGATGAGGCAATGTCTTAGATGCGTTTTAAAATTTATGTAACGTGCTCAACCAAAGGGCTAAACTATATGAAAACTATTTTTATTTTCTTAAAAGGAAATGTGGGGTCTTATGTTCCTCAGCCACTGGCCCATGGCCTAGACTAGTGTGATTAACTTAGTATCCTGCTTGCCTGTGACTCTTTTCCAGCTGTAGCATCCCCTCCTGGGCTTTTCTCTCTCTTTTCTTTGCTCCCATGTCTTCAGCGAGGAATTTACATAGTCACAAGGGTGCAAGTCTGATTTGTTTGCAATATGCTGCTCTAGATTATGAATGCTCCCTGATGTACATGTTTCTCTTTCTTCTGACCTGCTCATTCCACACTCTTAGTCCATGTGGGCTGTTATAGCAAAGTACCACAGACTGAGTGGCTTGTAAACACAGAAATGTATTGCTCACAGCTCTGGAGGCTGGAAGTCTGAGATCAGGGTGCTGGCAGGTTTGGGTGAGAGCCCTCTTTTGGGCTGCAGACTTCTCATTGTGTCCTTACATGGCAGAAGGGCAAGGAATCTCTCTGGAGCCTTTTTTTTTTTTTTTAACAAGACCATTAGTCTTGTTTATGAGGGCTCCACCCTCATGACCTAATCACCTCCCAAAGACCCCACCACCTACTATTACATCACATTGGAGGTTAGAACATCAACATATGAATTCCAGGGGTACACAAATGTTCAGACCATAGCATGCTCAATCAAGGCAGAACAAGTATTTTTTTGACTGGGGTGTCTACAGGGTGCATTCAACTGCATAGCATGCCCAAGCAGATCACTTTCCCTGCAAAAGCAAGCCTCTTCTGTAGGATAGCACCCAGGGAAAGAGTGATGTAATATTTTCTGCCCTACCCCAGCATTCAGTCAATGTTGACTTAGGTCACATTTCACTGCTGTTAAGTCACATGGCTGGTGTGTGGAAAACCTTTTGTACAGCTTGACCACCTTCAAGTAGTTCAAGTCCTTCCAACCAGAAGTGGAAGGGATTGAAGGAAGAAGCATTGGATAATGTGTTCCACTGGGCTTCGGGCAGTGCACCGTGTGAGGAGGATGGTGTCAGACCCATTAGCTGCCTCCTTAAAAGTGTCAGCAAAGCTCAGGTTCCTGAATCCTCCCACCTGTGGTCTCTGACATTCATGTGGGCTATGAATATATAGAGAGAAACTTGTGCATTAAGAAGCCCTCATGAATCTTCTCTGTTTCTCAGATTCCCCTTGGGAGCCATTGTGGGTCATTTCATATTTTTAATGCGAGTTTTAAGATTCCTGGGGAAGAAAAAAAGAAATGGTTTTCTGGTTCCTTCCCACTGGGATACCTTACAAAGAAATAGTGGGGCTGAAAAATGCAGAGTGGGACATAAATTCCAGAACACCCCAGAATGTGTTGAGTTCAGAGTCAGTGCTAGAAAAATTTATCTAAATCATAATTCCTCCAAAAGGGGAAAGCACCCCAATCATACAAAAAACAAATAAAATACAAATTTTTGCACACCTTCAAATTTATAGTTCTTAAATGATTTTCTTAGATGCTGCCACATGATGTATATCATCAATATTTCTAGTTTCCAGATGGGAAGTGGGAAATGGTATGCTAATGAATTATAGGTTTGATTCAGAGTAAAAAAAAAGATGCTTTTCAGTCAGTTCTGTTTTGTTTTATTTTAAATCCAATTATTGTCCTGCTCTGTCACAAAATTTAACATTTGTCATCATTTTATAGGTTTGGTTTTGCAAGCCTGGTGCTCAGGCGGCTATTGATTTCCCTCTACCTACCTTGCCTACAATTAGGATATGTGGGCAACAAGTGGCTGATAGTGCCTTATGGTTCAGCAAAAAAATGTTGTTAACAAAGAGAAAACTGGAGTGTTTTCAATTAGATTTTGCTTCTACGTTACCATTTCCCCCACAAAGTAGCTTATCACAAAAATTGTAACATGATAACCTCAACTAGTCACCATGCTGTAAAATGGTGATTTTTCTTTCTAGAATAACATAATAAAGAATACAAACTTCCTAGCTGGAATTCATTCTTAGTGTCCTAGCCTTGGTTTCCCACTTTGTACTACCACTTTATTGAGGGGTAAACAATCTTAGAGAGCAAGAGTGAGGAGTAGAGGCAGGAGCAAGAAAGAAGAGAGGGTCAGTAGAAGAGGACTCAGTGAGCTGGCCACAGCTATGTGTGGCTGGTTGCTCCATCTTATGTGGCTATCCTCTAAGAAGCCATATAACTATGTTGCAGGAGATCCCATCCAGAAAGAGGAGGAGGAATTGTCTACCTGCCCCTGTACCACACTTGTCCAAGGTGAGCCTCATGGGGGTTAATCTGAATTTCTGGATTATGCATGTTGTCTTCATATCTTTGGCCAGTGTGTTCCCTGATAAACCTTGTCTATCTTACTGACTCTTGGGCTATTGCCAGTGGCCTAGGCAGATAGCCTGCTACTTGGAAAATGAAGGCCTGTCAGGTTAAAGACACCCTTCTTTGCGGTCATGAACTATGGAAACCAAGCCCAGCTGCTAGTCAAGATGTCTAAGTCACTTGTGCAAAAGTCTTCATGATCCACATACCTCATAGTGCAGCTGCCTCAGAAAGGGATTATTACTTGGTGGCTCCTAAGTAATGATCAGGATTAAAGGGATGAGGGTTAATTAGGTCTACAGGAATATTTGGGATTCCACTCTGACTATTCCTAGGCATGATCCTACTTTCTTTCCTCTAACAGCAATTCCAGGCTGGACTGGTTGGTGCACCAAGCCAAAAGGGGCCTAGGAATTAAATTTATTTCTGGTTCAGCCACTTGGATTCTCTAGTGGGATTTCCATGATCCTAGATCATAAGGATAATGACCATTTGGTTGAGTACACTGCTCACTGACTCCCTGTACAATGGCCCATGTGGGGGACATAATAGATCTTTGTAAGTTTTACGAAACATCCTTATGCTTTTTGCACCTGACCATTCTGGATGAAAGGTATGGAGATATGGGTGCAAGCAGGGAACGAGTGTATAAAAGATGAAGTTATACCTACTGGGATAGGAAATGTCAAGTTCATTATTGTAGAGGGAGAACAACTTTGACACATGGGTAGGGAATATCTTTGATTCCAGGGTGTATAGTAGATTGAGGACATTAATGACCTCTGTCTTTCAGAATCACCTTAGGGTCTTTCCCATTGGTGTGGTTCTACTAAATAATTGGAAGCACCTTAAACTTAACTGACCACTGGGTCTGACTTCCCTCACCAGAGAACCCTGACCTCTGTTGGATCACCCTTCCCTTTAATATTACCAAGAAGTCTTTTGAAAACAGCAGGGAATGAATTTATCTCCTAAGCCTCTCCATAAAACACCTGTGAACCCCAGTTCACAAAGATTCCATGGAGTGGATAGAAGCCACTTGGTTGGTGGTATGTACAAATGAGACAGGTTATACTGTCTCCCCTTAGGCTGTGCTTCTAAAACCAAAGACTAGACTCAGTGATTCAAACTAAGCTGAGCACTTTAAAGCCAAACAGCCAACCAGAAGACCATCTCAGAGACACTGTCAACTTGTATACTTGACTGATATGGGTCCCACTTTGGGGCCTCAACAATTATAAGCAACATATTTCTTCTGGGGGGCACCATATACCTTCCTGGGACTGTATTTCTTGTGTGGAAGACAGGCATTAACTCTCTCCTCAAAACACAATGACCTCCACCTTAGAGATGGTTTTCCTTTTGTCATTAAACTATTGGGTGTATACTTAGGAGTGGAATTGCTCAATCGTATGGTAACTCTATATTTAACTGTCTGAGGTACTGCCAAGCTGCTTGGGGTATTGTATTTTCCAAAGTGGCTGTGATACCTTACATTCCCACCAGCAGTGTATGAGGGTTCCTCACCAACTCTTGGGATTGTTATTGATCTGTCTCTTTTATTCTGCCTCCATAGTGAGTGTCAAGTGGTATTTCATTGTGTTTTTTTTTAAATGTTTATTTATTTATTTTTGGCAGAGAGAGAGAGAGAGAGAGAGAGAGAGAGAGATGGGGAGGAAGAGAGAGGGGGAGAGAGAGAGTGACCAGGGGAGGGGCAGAGAAAGGAGAGAGAAAATCCCAAGTAGGCTCTGTGCTGTCAGCGTAGAGCCCTGCTCAGGATTCAATCTCACAAACCGTGAGATCATGACCTTAGCCGAAATGAAGAGTTAGGCGCTTAACCAGCTGAGCCACCTAGGTGCCCTTCATTGTGATATTGATGTGCATTCCCCCCCCCCCCCCCAACGCTCATGATGCTGAGCATCTTTTCATGTGCTTACTGGCCATTTGTGTATCTTGTTTGGAGAAACATCTGTTTAGATCTTTTGCACATTTTCAAATTGTGTCATTATTTTTAATTGGGTCATTGATTATTGAGTTGTTTTATATACACATAATATATATGTTTATATACATAATTTGTTTTATATATTTGTTATATACATACACTTATATAACATACATTGGATATAAGCCCCTTATCAGATATATAATCTGAAAAATATTTTCTCCCATTATGTGGACTATCTTCACTTTCTTGATGTATTTCCTCTGAGGCACCAAGCTTCTCCTTTTGATGATGCCCAGGTTATCTATTTTTTTTCTTTTATTGTTTGTGATTTTGCTGTCATATTTACTTTTTGGAGTTTTAATATGCATTTCCCTAACTAACAATAGTGAGTATCTTGTACACGTGCTTATTTGCCATTTACATTTCTCTGGTGAAATCATTGTTTATTTGTTTTCACTGAGGTTTTCTTTTTTTATTTTTGAGTTGTAAGAATTCTTTCTGCGTGTTGGATACAAGTGCTTTATCAATGCATTTTGCAAATATTTATTCCATGTTGGTGGCTTGTCTTTTAATATTCTTCACAGTGCATTTTGAAAAGCAACAGGTTTTACATTGATGTAGTCAAAATTATAACTTTAAAAAATATGATTCATACTTTTGCTATCTTATCTAAGAAAGTTTTGACCAGCTAAGCTCATAAATATTATCTTCTAGAATTTTTATGTTTTAAGTTTAACATTTAGGCCTGTGACCTACTCTACAATTTTTATATAGGATGCAAGGTGTGGAGCAGGCTTCTTTTTTTTTTTTTTTTTTTTCTGCATGTGGCTATCCTATTTTTCTAGCACCATGTGTTGAAAAGACTATCCTTTCTCCATTGAAATGGCTTTTTGTCTATCCTTGTTTTTTGGGTTTTTTTGTTTTGTTTTGTTTTTAGCAATTTGACTATGATGTTTTTTAGAGTGGTTTTCTTCACGTTTTTTTCTGCTTGGGGTTTATTGAGCTTTTTGGGTCTGTGGAAATTTAATGAGTTCTTATCAATTTTGGAAAATTTTAGGCCATTAGTCCCTCTCCCCCCCATCTCCTACTGGGATTTCAGTTACATATATATTAGACTGGTTAATATAGGCCCACATCTCACAGAAGCTCTGTTGTCTCTATTATTATTATTATTATTATTATTATTACTATTATTATTTCAGTATTTTTTTCTTCCTGTGTACATTATTGATAGTTTCTATTGTTAGAGCCTAAAGTTCACTAATATTTTCTTCTTCTATGTCCAATCGGCTCTTATTTCCATCTAGTGTATTTATTATCACTAGAAGTTCAATTTGGGTATCTTTTATATCTTTAATTTTTCTCCTTATCATGCTCATGCTTTCTTTGCCTCCTTGGACATATGTAATAATTTTTTTTTTTTTGAGAGAGAGAGAGGGAGAGAGAGAGCATACACAAGCAAGTGGGGAATGGGCAGAGGGAGAAAGAGAATCTTAAGCAGGTTCCATGCCCCACACAGAACCTGATGGAGGGATCAATCTCACAATCGTGAGATCATGACCTGAGTGGAAGAGTCAGACAAGGGTCCAATGCTTAATGAACTGAGCCACACAGGTGCCCCTGTAATACATTTATAGTAGGTATTTTAATGTCCTTGCCTACAAATTCTATAATCTTCATCATTTCTGGGCCTGTTTCTATTGATTGATTTTTCTTCTGATTATGACCCATATTTTCCTGCTTCTTTGAAAGCCTAATGCTTTGTATTGGATGCTGGACATTTAAAATTTTGGTTTTTGGTGCTTGTGTTTTTGTTTTTTGGTTTTTTTTTTTGTGGAGGAAGGGCAGTTATTCTTTTAAGTATAGTAAAACCTTGGATTGTGAGTAACTTTTTTTTTTGGATTGTGAGTAACTTATTTTGCAAATCTTCTGCAAGATAAGCAAACATTTCTGATAAATTTTAACTTGATAAATGAGTGATGTCTTGTAATATGAGCAGTACATGCCACCGAAAATAACATGATCACAACTGAGCCAATAGTTCTTGAAATTTGCTTGGATATACGAGTGCTTTGGATTATAAGCATGTTTCTGGAATGAATTATGCTCGCAAAAAGGATTTACTGTGCTTTTGTTGTTGTTCTGGGGTATAGCTCATTTACTTGGAAACTGCTTGATTCTTGAAAGGTTTGCTTTCAAGTTTTGTGGAGCATGTGTTATGGACTGAATGTGTCCCCTCCAGATTCATACAGTGAAGCTTTATCCCCTGATCAAATAGTACTTAGAGGTGGAGGCCTTGAGTTATAAGTAGGTTTAGATGAGGTCATGCAGGTAGGGACCCTATGGTGGGATTAGTGTCCTTATCAGAAGAAGGAATACCAGAGTGCTCTCTTTTTCTCCACATACGAGAGTGAGAAGGAAGCCATCAGCAAGTCAGGAAGAGAACTCTCACCAGCAATTGACTGTTGGCACCTTGGTCTTGGATTTTCCAGCCTCCAGAACTGTGATAAATAAATGTCTGTTAGTTAAGCCACTGATTCTATGTTTTTTGTTTTTTTTTCTGTAGCGGCCTAAGCTAAGACAGCAGGTCCAGAATGGCCTTTCCACTTTGCTGCACTACTGAGGCAACTCCTTGCTGAGGACTCTACTCAACATTCTGTATCTCCAGAGGTCTTTTTCTTTAGCAAACAATTTCTGTCTCTGTGGATTGTTCCACCTGCTACTTTTCAGTGTTTCATATCTAGTATGGTAGCTCCTTCCCATTCGTGCACCCATCAATACTTGGTTAAGCACTTAAGATGAATTTTCCGAAGATGTCTTAAGCTTTCTGTTCAGTTCTCTTTCTTCTAGTACCCTGTTCTGAGAAGTTTAGCAACTCTGACCTAACCAAATATTAAACTTGAGTCTTTGACTCAAGAAGACCACTGGGCTCTGCCTGAGTTCCCCCTCGCTGAACTGTGGCTTGCAAACTCCAAGTATCAAGGTGAACAGTCACCTCATTTGCATCCCTTCTCTCAGAGATCACTGTCCTGGGATATCTGTTACCCAATGACTGAAGACTATTGTTTTGTATATTTTGTCCAACTTTTTAGTTGTTTAAGGTGTAAGGGTAAATCAGGTTTCTGTTAACCTACTATGACCAGAAGTAAAGGTTTGCATCTCAGCCTGAAGGGAGTGCTGAGGTAAGCTGCTGGTTTCTATGTACTGTGGGAGCTAGACATTGGAGAAGCTATAATTGCTACAAGAATCTGGGTGCTAGCTAATCTGTTTACATTGTAAGATCTGGGCACTGGGGAAGCCGTGTATGCTACAGGCGCTGGGTCCTAGGGAAACCTTGCACATTGCAGGAATGTGGCAAGTAAGCACACAGAGCCAGGAAGCTAAATCTTTTCTTCTTATAATGTCTCTCCAGTGCCCTCTACTGACAAAACTTAGTATCACGCCATCTAGCAGAGAAATACTATTTACGGGGCCCATATCCATTTTCCTAGAGCAGGTAATGAAGTATGAATTTAGAGCCAAGAGGCAATAGATTGATAGCTGGAATATACATTGTTGAGGATTGCTGCCTACTGGTATTTCAAAATTATGTGACCATCTGGTAAGTTCAGATCTATAACATCAGTTAAATGCTGCTCATGAAAAATTTTGAGCTTGAGTTTTAGATGACTAAGATTTATTTAGTTCTAAGAAGAGGATAGTGGCTTCATCTATTCCTAGCAAAGAACAAAAAAACTCTAAAATAGCATGCTATATTCATCTCCATTTTTCCTTATTATTTTGTAGAAGAGAAAAAGAGAGGAAGGGAACTGATGTTATTGAGACACTTCTGTGTGCCAGGTGCTTTGCATATGTAATTATTTGGAACTCCCAAAACCACCCTATGAAGAAGGTTGATCATGTACCATTTTACAGATGAACAAATAAAACTGAGGTAATTTGCATGGGCATGAATATCCTGGGAAGGTTGTTAACAATGAAGATGATGTGACCAGCCCCACAGTTTATAGTTTAATACATTAGGGATGAGGTTTAGGAATGCACATTTTAAACAGGCACCTAAGGGATTCTAGTGCATGTGGCCATGGGCCACATCATCTGAATCATGTATTTAAATGACTTGTTCAAGTTCACAGGGTTTAGGTGCATGCTTCATATTGAACAGAGGACTATTAGTCTCTAACCACGTCCATCCTTTTACCCCTGCCATATCAGACTGTGGATTAGTAGTGGGAATGGAGCAATTATTGGGTGTCCACTGGCTAGTTTCAGGGCCACCCTAGAATTATGTATAAAGGAAGTAAACAGTTAATGGACAAAGAACTGTTGAAAAACAAGCCCAGAGCTTACAGGCTTATGTTTCAGAAACAATATCTTATTGGAAAAACACTGGTTTACTCTTGTCATCATGAAGTAGTTCCTTCCTTCAATCTCAGCTCCTTCATGGACTCTCAGAATGACCTTGGAAAAATCAGTTAATAATCAGTAGAAGGTCTCCTTCTTGGTCTAGGGAGTCGATGGCACTTGATTATAAATTACACTATTGTGAAATAATGTGACAATTATATAGTGGGAATATTCAATAATAAACATTTCCAAGATTATCTGTTGTCAAAGAAATTTTATGTCTTTCAAAGCTAATTGTCAAATGTTACTCAGTAATGTTTATTTTATTAAGTGCTTCCAAATAAGATAATTTTAGATGTTTTCTTGTTGGGTGATGCATCATGCAGTATCTGGGATGAAGAAATGGAACTAAGTTGTGTTTTGGGTTGGGCAAGAACACCTAACTAATTTTAGAGCGTTTGGAGGTCAATGCATTATTAAATAGATGCATTCCACATGTGAGTGACTCATTTAGTCTTGGTTCTGCCCTTGTTGTGCAAATGTGACATTCAGAGAAGCCTTGTTTAAGTTATTGAGTATCTTTTTCTGCAAAAATAGAAACAGACCATCTAAAGCAAAGCAAGGTTTTGTGTCAATCAAATAAATGGGCCTGTAGATTCTGAATAAAACTTTGTATTACGATTCTGACATCCCTGGCACATAAAGATTGATTTTTGTTTACTTCATTCAATAAAGAATTCTACTGAAAAAGACCATGCATAGTCTTTTCATGGGTAGAAAAACTCAACTTCATAAAGTTTCTCTCAAATTAATCCATAAATGTTATGTAACTCCAACACTCTTTTAACCAGATAAACTGATTGTAAGCATCATGTGAAAAAAAATAAATCAGAATGGTCAGGAGCATTTAAAAAGAGAAGGAGGAAGAGCTATCTCTATAAGATATCAAAACATATTCTAAAGCTGCAAAAAGTAAAACAATGTGATATTAGTATGTGGCTAGAAAAATAGCTAGAAAATAAAATAAGTCCAGAAACATACCCAACTACATATAGTAATTTAGTAAATAATATAGGTTGAATTTTAATATAGTAGCTGAAAATAGGGACTATGGAAATAATGGTTTCAGATCACCTTAAAAATAATCTGGGAAAAAATTGGATTCCCATTTTACCTATTAAATATACAGAAATCTACAGACTGATTAAAATTTTATGTTAAAAGGGGAATTAGAAGAATTAGAAAAATATATGAGATTTAAAAAATGTAAGTAAGGAAACCATTCTGAAGAATGAATAAAGTCATCAAAGAAAAGACTGATATATTCAAGTCAGTAAGAAAAACCAACAACCCAATAGGAAAATGTATAAAATATATGAAAGAACAATTCATAATAAAGGAAATACCACCAAACAAAATGATGTTCAACTTTGTGTATAATAAGGAAAATAGTAATTAAAACTATAATGACACATCATTTTTTGTGTTACCTACTACATAGCAATACATGTTGCATTGGCTGGAAACTAGAAACTGGGCTCTCTCATAGCATTGCTGGTGGGAATGTAATTTGGTACAGTCTCTATGGAGTACAATTTAACAATACCTTTAAAAATATAAAATGCTAATATCCTTTGACCTTTTATGTATTTATCTCAGATGTACTCACACATGTGAAATGACTTGCATAGAAGGCTATCCACCAGAGCATTGTGTGTTGGAAACAACTTACAATCCTGCTAATAGACAACAAGTATGGTGTATCCATATTATGGAATACTATGCATCCATTAAAAGGAATGGGACAGTTCTTTATACATTGCATATGGGAAATACATTGTTGGGTTTTTTTCAGAAATAGAAGAGATTTATTAATTATTGTTTCCATTTTTATTGACATATAGTCACTTTGGTACACATGTGCTATATTATCAATGGTTGGTGAGTATAAATGTGTGATTACTTCCACTTGCTGCAATAGAGGCAACTTTGATTTTAATTTATTGAGAACTCTCCCAACACAATTCTGTCCTCTTCAATTTCAAGTCCACAATTCTGTTCATTTATTAACCACTTACTGAATATCTATAACGTACCAGGAACTAAAAAATAAATATCAAGTCAACAAGACATAGTCCCTGGCCTTATGAAGCTCACAGTCTTTAAATAGATTTCCAAATAAAAAAATTTTTTTTTTGAACAAGAATTCCAGCGTTTGAACAGGAAAATCAATGTTTCAATACAGTGCCAAGCTTAGAATTAACAAAGGTTTGCTCAGGTGCTTCCTGACATTAAAGATACATAGTCTGTGTTGCATCAGAACTTAAAATTCTTTTGGCAGCTCAGAAGATCTCTGGCCTATTATCCTACTGTATAGTCAGTCACAACACTTCAGGTTACTGCTGGAGTAACTTCAGGTTACTGTGTTATTAACATATTAGTTTATATCTTTTGCCTGCAGGGTGATTTTTTTTAATTTAATTTTTAAAATTTACATCCAAATTAGTTAGCATATGGTGCAACAATGATTTCAGGAGTAGATTCCTTAATGCTTCTTACCCATTTAGCCCATCCCCCCTCCCACAACCCCTCCAGTAACTCTCAGTTTGTTCTCCATATTTATGAGTCTCTTCTGTTTTGTCCCCCTCCCTGTTTTTATATTGTTTTTGTTTCCCTTCCCTTATGGTCATCTGTTTTGTCTCTTAAAGTCCTCATATGAGTGAAGTCATATGATTTTTGTCTTTCTCTGACTGACTAATTTCACTTAGCATAATACCCTCCAGTTCCATCCATGTAGTTGCATGTGGCAAGATTTCATTCTTTTTGATTGCTGAGTAATACTCCATTGTATATATATATATATATATATATATATATATATATATATATACCACATCTTCTTTATCCATTCATCCATCAATGGACATTTGGGCTCTTTTCATACTTTGGCTATTGTTGATAGTGCTGCTATAAACATGGGGGTGCATGTGTCCCTTTGAAACAGCACACCTGTATCCCTTGGATAAATGCCTAGTAGTGCAATTCTGGGCCATAGGGTAGTTCTATTTTTAGTTTTTTGAGGACCCTCCATACTGTTTTCCAGAGTGGCTGCACCAGCTTGCATTCCCAACATTGTTGGTTTTTAAAAACATGCATAACAATGAATATAGCATGTTGCTATTTGGTAAACACAATGTGTGCATGTATATGTACATGCATGCATGTGCATGTGCATATGTGTAAATGTACAGTATATGTGTATGTGTATATACAGGCTAACACATAAAATATCTCTGGAAGATACATAAAAAGTTGGTTACATTGGTTGCTTCAAAGAAGGTAAACCATTAGTGTATATAGAGATTGAATCATTTTGGGGTAATCGACTTTTTCCCACTTAATAAATCACAGTCATTTCATGCCCTTAAATTATAGACTGCACCATGATCAACTTTAGAGGTGTATGGGGTCTTGCCATGTAGTTAAACTATACTTAACTAATTTACTCCCCAGTTTTTACTACTATAAAAATGTTACAATGTAAGCTTTTAATGTATACACACTTTTCCCATTTTTTTGCTGAAGGAGAGAGTTCTGAGTGGAATAGCTGGACCCTTTCTAGATTTTCTGAATTAACTTGGAAACAAAAACTGAAATTGGGGTCCCATTCTAGATGTCATGGATAAAAATGGTCTCCTGACTTTTCCAAATACTTCTACTTACTTTTTTTTAGTAGTTTGTGCACCTGCCTTCAAACGTCCATACTTTCATCCTGGGGGTTTTCTTATGTTGCCTCTATCTCTGCACTGTCACTTCTACTATTTTGCTTCATATAACATTTACCTTCTGGGGGAAAAAATAGCAACAGTTACTTTGGAGTTTTATTATAATTTTTCTTTTTAAACGGATTTCCATTTGTTGTGTCTGATTTTTCTTAGTGGAGACGGCAGAGGTCTGCTTAGAGCAGCTTAACGAAGCCATCTGTGTGTACGGAAAAGCAGAGACAATTAAAACCTGTTGACAACTTTGGGCAAAGCTGTGGGCCTCATGTTCTGTAATTTATGTGAAAAGCTGAAGAACAATCAGTTCAAGCTGGTTCTTCAAAGAGGCACAGCCTGTAACATGCTCTTGGCAGTTCAGCATCTTTGCACCATAGCAAGGGGGTATCTGAGTCCAATGAATTCTGAGATGTGCAATAGGGGCTCATGAACAGGGCCCGTGAAAACAAACACACATGTTGCCATGAAGAGAAAATGGAAGCTGCTGATGGTTTTTTTTTCCCAAGTTTTTCATGGAACTCTGTTTCTCTGACTAACAGACAAGCATATGCATAGGGCTTCCTTCCTACTGCTTAGTGTGTTTTTACATCAGAACTATGAAAAGCCCATTCTGATACCTCTTGTGGGGCATGTGATCAGGGATAAGGACACAAAAGGTGGCAAGGTGGCTTGTGGAAGGCAGTGGTATGTAGAAAGTCCATGTTTAACTCTCAGCTCTGTTCCCTCCCAGCTGGGCATCTTGGGCAACTCTGCTTCCTTCTTTTTAAAGAGGAGAAAATAATACCTGGCTGTAGGATATAGGATGTTTGGAGGTAATATATATAATGCTGCTTTATATTTCCATCTTTCCTTTCTTATCACCCTGTTGCGTGGTTCCCACCCCCATCCTGCCACTGAAATTGTACTGGCCAGGTAACCAGTTCCACCTCTGTTACTAAATCACTGTCTTTGTCTTGGGTGTTTCTCAGGAACATCGACCAAGCCCACCTTTCTGACACATTCCCTCCCTTCTGCTTCCAAGAATCTCACTAGACTGCTTCCTTCTCCCTCTGTGGGCACTTTTCAGGCTCTGTTGTCTTCATTTCTTAGTCTCCCATATTCTGTTCTCAAGTTGGTGGTACTCAGTTTCTGTTCTGTATCTCCGTGTTCTTGTGCACACTTTTGCTGCAGAGTCCCATTCATATCTATGACATCAGCTGGCATCCATCTATTGGAATCTCCACTGCGTAATTTAGGTTCAAACAACATATTCCAGGTGCTCTCTAGATGGCCATGCTTGAGGACCATAGGGTGGTGCAGGAAATGCAGAGGTCACCTCCTTCCCCATGGCCTATTTCCTTAGCCCACCCTCAGCTCCCTTCCCCTTTATGGTTCCAGGAGTCTCAGAGAACTGGCAGGACCCTGAGAGGGAAGAGTCTAGTCCAGCCTGGTCCTATTTTGCTTCTGTGGGCTTGGTGAATGTTGTGTGCTGCACAGAGGCTAGATTTAGTGAGTTTTATAAGTGTGAACAGCAGATCAAATCCTCACCTTCCCAGTGACCACTAGTGATTGGGTAGAGTTTTGCCTGACGAAAGTGACACTTTGAAAGTGGGTTGCTCATATCCCAGGGCTCCTGTCGAGGATGGGTTCTCCTGCCCAAACTGGGCAAAGCCTCCAAGATTAAAAATCATTCCATTTTCTTGTCTAGCTCCTTCCTCAAGGCACCAGGGTCAAAGCAATGGGAGATGATTTGGTGTTAGTCACTTAATGTCATAAGATTACGTCTAATGCTGAAAACAGCTAGACACTGAAGCGTCTTGGATGACACAAGGCCACACAGAACACAAATACACAGTGGCATTTGAGTCCTCCTTTTAGGGGAGACAAGTCTATTCAGGAATGTGGTGGCAAGTGAACCTTCATTGGAAGATGAGGCTACATGGAGGGAAGTGTTGCCTGTGCTAGGGAAGCTGAGCCTGTGTTAGGAGAGAGGGCAGGTTGCCTCCAAATCATGATGCCAGCAGCTGCTACCATGGGTGCTGCTGGGAGCCCTCTTCCAGCAGATCTTGAAGTGAAAGCAATTCCTAGGCTGCTCCTATGAGATCTGGGTTGGGATAGGCTTCCAGTTCATTAGTCCCCTTTGTAGTAGTCATTAACACCATTTACCTAAAATTTCAAGCTTTCCACCTCCCAGGTATAGGATACAATTGCACTTTCTGGACCTATTCTGATTTAGTGGGACCACGAAACTAGTTATGACCAGTGATTTGTGAGCAGATGTAATGTGGGCCACTTTTAGGCAAGAGCATATTATGGCTTGTCCTAGATCCTCCACAGCTCTGTTTTCTCTCTGGTGGACAGCAGCAAGGTTAGAAATATGGTTGCTCTATCATTATGGGTACTTGAGAGACCACAATGAGCAGAATACTGCTGATATATAATGGACACATAGAAAAAGTGAGATATGGAACCTTTGCTGGCAGAAGCCACTGGTATTGTTCATGTTATTTGTTACCACTGCAGAACCTAGCTTATCCTGACCAATACATACTCTTTCCCACTCAAGCACATACTCTCTTGAATGGCATAAGTAACTTTTAAAACACATTTCAAACACAAGGGGCTTCTCATACCCGTCTAGTAAGACAGTGAGGTCCATGCCTATCTAACTAAAGAGGGAACCAACCAAGATGGTTTTCACCAAACAAGGAAGATCTACATTAAGATTATTTCTGTTTGTCCAAGGACATGAAGTTACTAGCATAGACCCTTAGCTTAGATCTTTTCTCAATAAAGAAAAGAAAACTCTCTGGTGGGAAATGCTGTTAGGGTATCTTTCTACCTTGCTTCAACCCAGATCTCTCTTGGGCTTCAGACACATCTTAACTACTAGTTATTTTCACTTGGATATCTCACTGGAATCTCAAACTCAACTTGCAAAGGTAAACTCATTACTTTTACCCTAAAATATGCTTCCTTTACTGTGTTCTCTGGCTTCCTTTGCCCTCACACTCAATCTTTTGCCCAAACCTATGGTTTCCACCTCCTTGTGTCCCCACCACTTTACCCTGTACTGGCCACTTTTCTTTCTTTCTTTGGTCAATATAAGCCTTCTCATGGGTCTCCTTGTCCCAAGCCTCTCCTCTGTTCTATGCATGCTTTATTTTGAAGCCAGAGTGGTATTTCTCCAAGGCAGACCTGATCAAAATATGCCCTTGTTGAATGTCATTATATAGTTCCTTATTGCTCGTAGAAGAAAGATAAAGTTATAAATGTTGTCTTCAAATCTCTGATTTGGTTTCTGCTTCCCTCCCTGGTTGCACTTTGACTCATACTCCCCATTCACCCACCCTGAATGTAATGGAAAGTTGCATACTTTAGAAAACTCTCTTGGCCTCGTTCCCTCCAGCTGGAACACCCTTTGCCTCCTGTTTCTCGCTAACAATCCTACTCATTTATCTGTCCTTAGCTTAGATCTTACTTCCTCAGGGAAACCTTCTTTAAGCTACTGAGGCAGGAATAAGTGGTCTCTTGTGGACAACTTTTATACCTATTCTCATGCCTATTGCTCTATAGCTCTGTCATAATTGCCTATTCCTGCATATTGTTCCTCACTGAAATAACAGGTAACAATATAAATAGCAAATATTTACATGTATGTTACTTAAACCTCACAATAATCCCCTGAGATAAATAATATTCCCATTTCAAACAAGGACACCAAGGAATAGAGAATTAAGCTAAGTGGTTTAAAGTCAGTCAGCTGGTTAATGGTGATGTAGGACTTGAGCCTATCTAAGTTACATCCAATCTCTTTAGGCTTAACTGTCTTATACAACATCAGTGTTTACAGGGATCAATCTTACTGTTCGTTGTTGTATTCCCAGTGTTTGGCACATGACAGGTACAAGGTAAACTTAGCTGAATAAATGAATAAAAGAAATAATGGAAAGGTGCCTGGCAAATGATAAGTTCATAGGAAAAATTAGCTATTATTTTTTACAAACTTTTTGCACAGCAAAGCAGAAAAAAGGGGAAGAAAAATCAAATAGTATTGGTTCGGTTTCTCAATCGAGTATGGGAAACATATCAAGGACACAGGAAACAGTGTTGGCACTACTTTTGAAATGGTGAGGCAGTTTTCCATAGAGCACCCTTGCTGAGCTCAGGCGCTGTTCCTGATAGTTCAGGTTTCACTCTACCTTGAGAAACTGCTGTGTCACAAAAGAACCTTCCCAGAGTTCACACCATTGACATCCACCTATATTTCCTTCAGGACAACAGACCGTAAACAAAAGTTTCCCTTTGAAATAAAAGAAAATCAGTGTTTATGGGAAAAGAAATTGTTTTCAGTAAGTTCAATACCAACTTGCATGGAGCTAATGTTTAACTATAAGAAAACTATAATTTTTAAGTTGGAATTTGTGTAGGGCAGGTGATGCCGGTAGGGATTTTGGTATCTTTGAGTACACATCATGGTTAAAATGTTGTAGGGTGAATTTTAAAATTATTGAGGTCTTCAGCCAAGTAACACATGCATGTGTAAAATAAAATCATATGCAGAATTATAACAAAGAGTTATAGTCTCCTGCCACTCTGTCATCACCCCAATCCCACTGTGTAGGGGCAACCTTTTACCTGTTTCTTTTGTTTTGTTTTTTTTTTTTTCTGGTGCACAAATGCCATATTTCCAAATGCTATGCTTATTACTGCCATGTTTCTTCATGCACATATGACTTGATTTCTTGATTTGTCACACTGAATATGATGGACAATTGTCAGGTTTCTGTCATCCAATGTCTTATGAATACTTTTTTTTTTCTATTTCTATTCCTCTGTAGATTTCCCACGTTATGGGTCCCACCTCCCCAAGGTGGAAGCCAAAACTCATTCTCCAGCCTCCCCTGCTGGAAAGATGCAAGTCTATGGTAGCAGCTTTACTAACCAGATCCACCCACACTGGGCTATGTCCTAGCAGGGAGCAGAAGAAGGAAGTTGCTGTTAGGGGATTCACTTTCTTTGCTGAGTGTGACAGCAGGGCTTCAGGCTCATGGGGACAGCAGTGGAAGAACAGCTGCCATCCAAGCCTGAGTGGCATTGGGAGGGGCTGTGGAGTCTGTGCCAGAAGCTGAGTGGAGATGAGGAGATTTCCTGAGAGCGGCCCCATGCAAAACCACTCACCACAAAGCTGTTTTAGGAGCTAATATTTGCTTTTCCTTCTCTGTGGGTTTAATCCTAGGACCCCTGTGCCCCCTCCCGCAGCGTAGCTGGGCTCCGCATTGTGTGAAACTGTGTAACCAGTTCCATAAGCCTCTAGGGGACTCTGATTCCAATACCCTATAAGGACTTTATTTTCTGTTTAAACTAGTCATGCCGACTTCTGTTTGCAGTAAAGAACTAACTGGTCCTTTTGACTAAGATACTGATTGCTGCCGTAGGAGAGGAGGGTTTATTGTATTGTTATGACACTCTACTTTTTTTTCTCCCTTCTTTTCAAATTTAGGTGAGTATATTTTACCTTTATAACAATAAATATTAATAATAATTCTCCACTTATTATTCCATAAACTTCTCTTTTTTCCAGCTTTATTAAAATATAATTGACATATAACATTGTGTAAGTCTCAGGTATACATGTTGATTTGACACACTTATATACTTCAAAGTGATCACCACTATAGAGTTAGCTAGCACATCTATTACATCACAAAATTATATTGTTTTAGCGACTTTGAAATATATAATACAGTATTGTTAACTTTAATCACCATGCTGTACATTAAATCCCCAGAACTTATTCATCTTATAAGTGGAAATTTGTACCCTTTGACCAACACCCCAGCCCCTGGTAAGCACCCCTCTGTGCCCAGAAATGCTGTCTTTAGATTCGACATTCCTGGGGCCATAACCCCCTACCCTTCCCTCCATCTCCCACTCCCCTTCCACTTCCCATGTGCCGGCAGCTGGAGCTGTACTTTCACTTTGTCAAAGTTGAGAACATTTCTATTCTATTCTACAATGATAATTAAATTTTCTGTGCTTTTTCTCTCTGTGGACTCCGAAACTGGAAAACTAATAAGCAGCATTGACATTGTTAAGACTGTATAAATGTTGACTTCAGAGATGAGGCATGAGCTAAGGATTACATGTCCTGCTCTACAGGTCTAATGTCATGATTCCTGTGCACTCGAAGCAAAATGTTTCTAGCCTTCAGGTCACATGGATTTTTCTGTTCTTATACTTTATTAGTTACTCAAAACTCAAGTCTTATTTTTGTCCCTTCATTTTTGAACCCTGACTTTTTTCTTCATGTTTACCAGGTACTTCTAGTTGGAATTCTTTTTTCTTACTTATAAAAGAATCTTAGGTCCCCACCACAATCTCATATGTATCCAGCCTTTCAATAATGCCAATTACTATTATATAGAATCCTTTTATCTACTCATAGCCCCCCACAATGAGGTCCTTCCAAGAATTTTCTAATCTGGACCTGTTGTCTGGATCTGCTGCACAGCTGTCATCCTTGGGATTCTCTTCAGTGACCTCCTGGATTCAAGGCCAATCCTGTATTCCATGTCTTCTTTTTGGTCTTCTCCTTGGTTTTCCTGGGGTATATACCCAGAAGGCATCCTAAGACAGAAAATACAGTAAAACCTTGGTTTGTGAGCATAATTTGTTCTGGAAACATGCTGGTAATACAAAGCACTCATATATCAAAGTGCATTTCAAGAACCATTGGCTCAGTTGCGATCATGTGACATTCAGTATCACATACTACTCGTATTGCAAGGCATTGCTTGTTTCTCAAGTTAAAACTTATTAGAAATGTTTTCTCATCTTGTGGAACAAGTTACTCACAATCCAAGGTTTTACTGTATGGTAACTGTACTGTACTGTAACTGAGTCTTTGTATGTCTTAAAATACTTTTATTTTACTCTCACCCAATGCTAGTTTGCCTGGGTATAAAATTATGGGTTCAAAATATTTTTTCCCATAGAATTTTCAAAACATTGATTTGTTATCTTCCAAATCTAATGTGACTAATGATGAGAAGTTGGGTGGTTCCTTGCATTTTTCTCTGGAAGTTTTTATGTTTTTTTTTCCTTTGTCTTTGGTGTTCAAAAGGATGTGCTAACTGTGTAGCTATTTCCATTCCCCCTGCTCAGTACTCAATGAATTCATCAAATGTGAGGATTTGTCTTTCTTCCATTTGAAGAAATAGCCTATATTTCTTTAAAAAAACATCTCCCATTCATGTTCTCTGTTCTCTTTTTTTCAATTCCTCTTAGCCAACTGGTGGATTTCTGCATCTGTATTAACCCTTTATAAATTTTATCTTTATCCTCAAATTTGCTCCTTGTAAACCTAGGAGAGATTTTTGGTTTTATATTTCAGCCCTTGTATTGAATTTCACATTTTAGGTACTATATTTCTAATTTATAGTAATGCTTTCTTGTTCTCTAATTTTTCCCTTTTCAATCATACTATTCTTATTTTAGGAATACAATGTCTTCTCAAATATCTTTGAAGATATTTATTAAATACTTTAAAAAAATCTCTTTCTAGTTCCTGAATTATTTCTATTTCCTTGAGACTTCATGCATTTTGGCCTTTTCATTTCCTTCTGGAAATGAAGTTTTCCTCAGATATCTGCTTATCTTGTTTGTACAGTCATATTTATAAATGAAGGATTTCTTAATGATCACTATCCATTGTTGATTTCTTCTGAATTTGGATTGATATGCTTTTTGAGACGATTGTGATTAGCTCCTCAATGGGAAGGGAGACAAGGAACTAACTCCACGTGAATGCACAGGGCCAGCTAACAGGCAGATTTTGCTTAGGATGTGTACGTGAAAAACAAGGCTTTAGTTAGACATTCTGTTTCACCTCTTCCCACCAAATGCCAGAACATGGAGAGCTTTACTCTTAGACCAATACTCACACTAAAATACAAATCCCTCTTCAGCCCATTCATTCATTTATTTAGAGAAATTACTCCAGCTATTTTTCCTCTCACTTCTGGATGTAAAAACCTGGTTCCCTTTGGTCTATCCATGTGTATGGGATGGGATGAGGTGACCACTAACCCTACACCTAGACATTCACTGGCATTCTGCCAGGATAACTGGCAGCCACTTCCCCTGAAATTCCCCTCATACTCACATTTGGACTTTGGCTTCCTCTACTCTGTCTCATCCATCAACATATTGCCATCTGCTTTCATATTCAAGAAATCTGTTGAAGTCTTTCATCTACAATCGACCTTCATTCCCAGTCTCTTCATTGCTACAGCTTTATCTCTTCTTGCACTCTGACACTGTCATTTTAGTGGAATCTCTGGCAAAGAGAGTAGACAGTCATGTGCTCAATCAGCCATCTTGCATCAGACACTTCCCCACCCCATGGTGGTGTTTTTTTAAAATGAACTTCTTTGTTGAAAGTCTACTCATCCCTTATCTATATTTCTACTGCTTAACAGGTTATCTCTGGAAATAACAATAAGATCATGTTAGAAAGAAGAAAGCAAGTAAGCAAGCAAGAAGAAAGTTTATAAAAGGAAACAAATAAATGAAATAAATTTAGATAAGAACAAGCAATACAAACCCTCTTTTTATTTATTTATTTTTTTTTAATTTTTTTTTTTTTAACGTTTATTTATTTTTGAGACAGAGAGAGACAGAGCGTGAACAGGGGAGGGTCACAGAGAGAGGGAGACACAGAATCTGAAACAGGCTCCAGGCTCTGAGCTGTCAGCACAGAGCCCGACGCGGGGCTCGAACCCACAGACCGTGAGATCATGACCTGAGCCGAAGTCGGACGCTTAACCGACTGAGCCACCCAGGCGCCCCAATACAAACCCTCTTTTAAACTATTTGTGATAAGGAGTTAACAGCCTACATTATTAATCTCATTGAAGGATCTTTGTCTCACTGACCAATTTACCATGCACCACAGAGATTATTAAGTGAACAACTTACCAGAGAAACTTGGTTCTTCATACATGGGGTGAATGTTCTTGCCGGCAGGGTTTCCAGCACACAGAAAACACATGCTCCAGAGAGTCTGTAGGAGAATACAGATAGACCAATCCCATTCATGTATCTACTTGATTACAAGACTGAAGAACACTGATATGGCAAGTGTAAGGCTCAGTTTTAAAAAGTGTACCTTTGACTTTACTTAATTCCTTTCCAAGTACTTAATTCAGATCTAAAACTCTATTGCAATTAGGATAGTAGAAATGCAATCTCATTTGTTACTGTCGTCTTCTATCTTACTAGGGCTACAACAGAATCATGGCTCCCAGAATATGGAAAGAAGCCAGTCTACCCATCTCATGAATGCTGCTGTCTTCATTGCCCTGGAAGTCCAATAGACCTTTGTTGTGGTTGCTGGTCCAGAAAATAAATTGAACACTTCAGGTATGGTCTCCCTCTGAGGTCTAGTTATCTCTTGGAGGCCTTGCCTTGGACTGATATGAGGTCTCCCCTTCTCCAGAGACCTGAAGACCTTTTACCTCTCTCTAGAACACTCTCTATTGTGATGTGTTGGTGTAATTTCCTTCATTTTGGGGGGCTTTAGGAAATACAAAAACCTAAGCCAGTAGACCATTTCTGTCTTCTGTCCTTCCTTGAGGCAATGAATCCAGAAGAGATATCTGTTTGAATATGAATAGGGATACTGAATGAGAGCAGGAAATACAAGGGGGAAAGAGGGAAAATATCACAAGGAAAAAATAAGTGTTTCAAAAATATCATCATGCTTTAGTACGTACATTCAAACATAAAAGTATACTTGGTGGGTTATGTGGGGGAATACAGAATGGCATCCAGCCCAGAATGGGTTTGGAAGGTTAGGGTAGGGGCAGGGATGTGAGACAACTAGGGAAGATATTTTTGAAGACAGTTCCACAGAAATTACAACAGAATCTCTTGAAGAATTCGGGTATGAGATGAAAATAGCCTCCAGTTACAGTGGGTTGTTCGTTAGCCATGCTTGCACTCACAGGACTTTGTTAAAGGCCTTTTGCCAAAGTTGTGTCACACTACATTCAGGAGGAATCCTGAGCCAATGACTAAGGTTCCTTGAAGCTATGTGAATGTGCAGAGTGGTCAGGCTATGTGAAATTTTCTCTAATCATTATAGGGGAAGAACAGACATTCCTGGAAAACTTGTGGTTACAAAAAAAAAAAAAAAAAAAATGTCCACAGCATTCATGTCATTGCCACAGGACAGACTTGGGATACTGTCAGCTGATTTCATCCAGTATTCCAAGGAATTTTGAAATTTTAAGAGGGGGCCAGTGTGATCCCCTTTAGATCCTACAGTGATATCTATTCAGTTAAAAACTGTAAAGATTCATTTTGATCAAGGAAAAAACATGGAACATGTTTATGAACAGTTAACAGAGCAGGTTCTCAAATGAAGGACATGGATGTCTTCTCACACAGACTGGAGCCTCTGCTTGTTTATGGCTCAACTGGCCACCAGTCTTAAGTCCACGTGACTTTGTCTTGGCTCCTGGTGGGAACTGACCCAATCTTTCAGTGTGCTGAATCCAACTTTCTATGAGACAGAATCTAATCTGATTGACCAGTGTTGAGTTGTGTCCACCATTGCCTATAGAGCTGGTTCCCAGAAGATTAGTTTATTGGCAAAAACACAGTGGTCAGGTCATATCCCCTAACCAAAGCTCAGATGTGGGCATAATATTTTTAAGAGCATGAAGGCAGCAAGGCAATGACTAACCTCTTCAATACTCTCTTCATCCATAGGTAGTCCCTTGATGTTGCTCATGAAGCAAGACATAAGCAATTATATCTTATTTTAGTGCATCCTGCTTTTGATTTAGAAACATTCAATATTTTCAATTTCTAAGTCCATATGTGGTCTCATATTCACTGATGGGATGAATAGAAGGTTGTCTTAAAGGATTATTTTAGAAAGTTCTACAAGGTTTTCAATAACTAAGAAACCCCTTGATGATATCATTCCTCCAGTAAATTAAAGGGTGGGTGGTCACACACATGTCTGCTTCAAAATTAAATCAAGGGCTATTATTCATCAGAAGCCTATTTAATTTCTACTTGAACCTCTTTTATCAAAGGCTATAATTACTGAATAATTTTATTGCCTAGTGGAGAAAGGCATTCCAGAGCCTCATGGCTCACCAAAAATGAATGTGGTTTCTATAAAGTCTAGCAGTCCTTGACTCCTACTTCTATATGCCAAGACATGTTAATAAACACAGGCCACCATTTTCTCTGTGCTATTTTTGCTGCAACCATCTTTGCGTTTTCAGCACAAGAGCTGTTCTTAGCCAGAAAATGCCAGATGGCACTAAGGAATCATTCGTACTATTCCAGAGCAATGTCATCTGCAGAAGAGAGCCAATAGCTAATTGACAAAGATACCCTTGCTGTTTTTAAAGAAGTAAAGATGTCCTACTTCTTTTTTTTTTAAATTTTTTATAAAGTTTATTTATTTATTTTGAGAGAGGGAGAGAGGTAGAGGGTAGAAAGACAGAGAGAGAGAGAGAGAGAGAGAGAGAGAGAGAAAGTGAGCACCGGAAGGCAGAGAAATAGGGAGAGAGAAAACCCCAAATAGGCTCTGCCTACTGGTGCAGAGCCTGATGCAGGGCTTGAAGTGAGAAACCACGAGATCATGCCCCGAGCTGAAATCAGGAGTCGGGTACTTAGCCAACTGAGCCACCCCAGTGGTCCCAAGATGTCCTACTTCTATTGCTAAGACTTTTCTTTTGCAATTGGCTTGAGTCTCAAACTCTCCTTGGAACTTCTCTAGGCATAATCCTCCCTCAATTTTGTCTTCAGATGCTGCTATGTCTTCTCCCTCAAATGATTTTCTCTTCAGTTCTCCAGCTTTAGCTACATCCCCTTCTCCCTCCAAGTGACCTCAGCATTCCTTCACCTGCATTCTTTGATAATTGTCATTTGTTATTTGGAATTTTTAGCTACCTTTTTTTAAAAAAAGTATGTCTACTTCTTACCTTCGCAACCAGCTGATGAAATCTTTCTAGAAGACAACTAAATATGTTGCTTCTTTCTTTCTCTGCTGGGGACTCCATTGTGACTTTTGCTTAATAGGTACCTAATTAGTATTTGTTGATTGAGAGACTGTTACTCTGAGGTTTGCTGTATCCAGATCAGAAAGTTCAGAGTCCTCTATAGTATATGATGAAGTCAGGAATTAAATAGTAAAGTTTAGCTAAAATCACAGAGTAGATTTCCCCAGAAAACTGTTTCACTTAATCATTCAACCAAGCCATAGAAAACAATGGCCAGGAAATCAGTCTTTACATTTCATTCCAAAGTTTACTTGTGAGTGTAGCTCAAGTCCAGGGACTTTCAGTTGTCTGTGGATGGTTTGGCTACAATACAGTCACGCATGAACTTTGCTGCAGTAGAATCGTGTCCACCTTTCTGAATCAGAATATTATAGTGGTATCTGGAAATTTCACAAACACCAGAGGTGATACTGATGATAGTTTGGAAAATACTGTTCTAGAATAGTAGTTCTCAAAATGTGGACCCCAGCGTAGCAGCATCACCATCACCCGGGAACTTGTTAGAAATATAAATCGGGGTCCCAACTGCTAATCAGAAACTCTGGGGGCCCAGATGAGGTATCTGGGTGGCTCAGTCAGTTAAGCAGCTGACTTTGGCTCAAGTCATGATCTCGTGGTCATGAGTTCGAGCCCCATGTCGAGCTCTGTGCCTGGAGCCTGGAGCCTGCTTCTGTTTCTGTGTCTCCTTCTCTCTCTGCCCCTGCCCCATTTGCCCTCTGTCTCTCTCTGCTTTTCAAAAATGAATAAATGTTAAAAAAAAAAAAAGTTTAAAACAAAAAAGAAACTCTGGGTGCCCAGAAATTGTACCATGTTCTCGATGATTCTGAAACACACTAAAGTGTGAGAATCAGTGTTATGGGACGTCTTATGGTTATAATAATCTACTATTTCTAGGGAACCTATCTGGATAAAATTTTGTTTGGTTGTTTAAAGTTAAAAAAATATTTTTTAATATTTATTTATTTTTGAGAGAGAGAGAGAGATAGAGAGAGAGAGACAGAGCACAAGTGGGGGAGGGGCAGAGAGAGAGGGAGACACAGAATCCCAAATAGGCTCCAAGCTCTGAGCTGTCAGCACAGAGCCCAATGCAGGGCTCGAACTCATGAGCCATGAGATCATGACCTGAGCCGAAGTCGGATGCTCAATTGACAAAGCCACCCAGGTGCCCCTTGGTCTGATTGTTTAAAATATGTGACACTATTGGCAATTTGCCATTTGTTTATTTAACCGTTTTTTACTTAGTGTCTCCTATGTGTCAGGTATTATGCTGGAAATAAAAAGATGAATAAATAAGACATAGTCTCTGTCCCAAAGAGTTCTTAGACTCTAAATAAATATGCATATATAATCAAATAATTGTGATTCAGTGTATTCAGTGTGACTGCAGACTAATTTTGTAAATGACTACTTTGGTGGTATAAAAGATTAATTCTGTTATGAGGAATGTGGTTCAGGGAGGACTTCTAAATTCTGAACCGGTGAAGGATACAATACAATCTGAAGGATATACAGATTTCTATACATAGAAATCAGATGGCTATCAAAACATCTGCTTAAGACTTTATGCGAGGAACGTATGGATTTGCAGCAAGACCATAACTGAATTTGAAGTGTATTTACCCAGCCAGAAGTATGACCTTGGTCAGCCTCCCCTAAGAGCAAGTACAACTAAAGCAGAAGTGCAGAAAAAGGAAGTCACACGAGACTGAGCTCTAGCATGAACTCCATCCACTGGAGAAAGATGGGTTCACTAATGCTACATTTTTCTTACATGATACCTCTTAGAAGCACTGAGCAAAGGAGGAGAGAAAACCTGGAATTATTCTTCTCATATTATTTCCTTCTGGGAATGACCATAAGTTTTTTTTTCTTTTTTCCCTCTGATGAATACATATGGGACCAAGCAAACAAGCCCCTTTCACCAAAAGCTAGGAGTTTGTAGTCAGATGAAGGCAGGGAGCATTTAAGATGGAGCACATAGCATGTGCAAAGGTCCTGGGGTCTAAAATAACATGGAAAGTTCATAGAAGCATGGCATGGAATTTGGTTGTTTGGTTTTTCTTTTCAGTTAGGATCAGGAGACTAAATTTATTTTTCCAGTTAAAAAAAATTTTAATGTTTATTTATTTTGAGAGAGAGAGAGAGAGAGAGAACGAGTAGGGGAAGGGCAGAGAGAAAGGGAGACACAGAATCTGAAGCAGGCTCAGCACTGTCAGCCCAGAGCCCAATGTCAGTCTTGAGCTCACAAACTGCAAGGTCATGACCTGAGCCGAAATCAAGTGTAAGATTCTCAATTGACTGAGCCACCCAGGCACCCCTATTTTTTTCCAGTTTTACTGATAAATAATTGACATATATCTCTGTACCAGTTTTAGGTATACGGCATGATGGTTTCATTTACATATGTTGTGAAATGATTACCATAATACATTCGACTAACATCCAATTTTCATAGATACAATAAAAAAAAGAAAGAAGAAAAATTAAAGGAAAAAAATTCTCCTTGTGAGAACTCTTAGGATTTACTTTTTAAACATCTTTCCTGTAGATTATATAGCAGTTTTAGTTATAATCATCATGTTGTACATTATACCCTCTACCACTTATAACTGGAATTTTGTGCCTTTTGATCACCTTCCCCCAATTTCCCCTCCCCCTCCCCTCTGCTTCTGGTAACCACAAATCTGATCACTTTTTCTATGATTTGGTGTTTTTTTGTTTTAGATTCCACATATAAGTGAATTCATATAGTATTTGACTCTCTCCATCTGATTTATTTCATTTAGCATAATATCCTTCAAGATCCATCCATGTTGTTGCAAATGGCAGAATTTCCTTTTCTTTAAGGGCTGAATAATATTCATCTATTATATACATATGTAAGTATACATGCATATACCACATCTTCATTATCCATTCATCCACACTTATGTCATTTCCACGTCTGGGCTAATGTAAACAATGCTGCTATGAACTCGGTGACGCAGATATCTTTTTGGGTTAGTGTCTTCACCACCTTTGGATATATTCCCCACAGTGGAATTGCTGGATCGCTTGGTAGTTTTATTCATAATTTTTTGGAGAAACTCTCATACTGATTTCCATAGTGGCTGCACCAAGTTACAACCCTAAATTTATTTTAAACGTTGGAAACAGAACTTTGTTGGCTTTATCATGGAAAGATCTGAGATCACCAGGACTAATAATAGGAGGTTGATGAAATAAATTATGGTAGAGGTGAACCAAAATGCTCGCATATTGTGCAACTTTATTTTCTTTATATTTCACGTTATTTATATTTACGTGCTAGTTATACTGAAATCTTATTTCTTTATTTTATTGACATAAGAACTAGAAAGCTATGGGAAAGCATTCCCCAATATTAACAAGGAGCACCTCCGGAATGTGAAATTAGTAACTATTTTCATTTGCTTTTGCTGAGAGATTTTTCTTAGCTTTTCAGCTTCTGGCAGTGGGCATGTCCTGCTTTTATGAAGCAGAGCTTCTCACTTTTCTGATGAATGGGTGTGGGTGATCTGTCCTTCCATCTTAATTGTCAGTCTGGATGACCATCCTGGCCATCAATATTGCCAGAAGTTATGATTTGAGGAGGTTCGTTTGCTGAACATAGAACCTGTCACAATCTGTTATTCACCGTTTTACTTGCCTTCTGTAAATTCAGGGTTTTTAAAAAGTTAAATAAATTTAATTCAAAAATTAAATTCCAAAACAAAGTAGATGTAAACAACTCTTTCTAAACCTTTTATTGAATATTTGGGGATTGTTAAAGGAAGCATATTTCCTTCTTAAAGATTCTTTGGTGAGCAAGTGGGTTGGATTCTTTCTTCAGCCTCCTTTTATGGGTCTATTTACTTTTATATTGTTCATGAAAGAGATATTAATGTTTCTTTTCCTTTTTGTTTTGCCGAAATGAATCTTAAAAGTGAAGTCTCCAGTAGCAAATCCTGAGTTTTCCCCTTCTATGCTGCCTTTGTTCACATTTCACAGAATTAGTTTCTCTTTTTTTCAGAAATCTTGGGGATGAATGCAACTTTTTCCTTATCTGTGAAATGACAACTTTGCATTCTTGCCAGACTAGCCTCTGTCATGCATCGCTGTGCCCACCAGGCACAATTCCAAAGGGCTGAGGGATGAATAGGGTCTTACTTAGGACTCATTTCCTGGTTTAGTGCTCATGGCCATGTCACGCAGGCTTTTCAATCAGGATGGGAACACCCAGCAGCTGGATGTCCATCTGCCAATTCATCAATTTGAGAAGCGAATCTGTTTCCGTCCAAGTCGTTGTGTGCAAAGCATGGGGGCTGGTTCTGTGCCCACAGAGACTTCCTCCACAGTTCCTTTTCCAACCTTCCCCACCCTGGTCCATGGTTGGTGACATGGAGTTGTCATTGTTACCATCTTCTCTGGCGTATATCATACACATCAAAGGGAACCAGAAACCTTGAAGTGAATGGGATCTCCTGCAGGAGAATTGAGGCAACAAGGTGGGAACAGAGTCTCCACCGACTTGGTAATGGAATTTTGGTGACTGTGGACAGGTTCTTTCACCTGTCTGTCTGCCTCAATGACCTCCTCTGGAAATAGCATATCTGCCCACTTGATATGGAGGCACTGAGGCTGGGGTGAATCCCTATGGGAAGGTGCTTTGATGTGTGGGCAGGACCACCCAAATACTAGCCTAAAGAAGAGACTGGTTAGCAAGGGCCTTATCCTGACAGTACATAGAAACAGGCTAGACAACTAGAGGGTTGGTCAGCTCGGAAGTCAGACAGCTCAGAGGGTGATCGCCAGACAGGTTCTGGGGTATTGGTAGGAAGTTGAATGAGGAGGTGAAGAAAAGGCACACAAGAAATGCTCTGTGTTCATTCATTTCAGTTTCCTCATAACCTACAAGGTATATGGTCTTATTTCACAGATGAGTTAACTGGGACTCACAGAGACTAAATAACTCAGATGAACAGAGCAATGCAATGGCATAAGTGTTTATTTAGGGGTGTCTGATTTTGAAACCGTATTTTTTATGTGATACAGATCAGCTGTGTGTGTGTGTGTGTGTGTGTGTTCAGTGCTTGTAGCTAGGCAAAATATTGAATAAGGATTGATATGATAACTGTATCAGAGGTGTAAGTGGAAAGAATTTAAAAGAGGCACTGTTTGTAGATGTGGGGACAGAGCTGAGGGAGTCCGAGGGAGAGGCTGGAAGTCAGGGATTCTCCCCCGCAGAAAGCAGTCTGCAGTCCCAGGCCTGAAGGATCAGCAGATTTCCAGCTTTGCAACAGGGGCTCCAGCAGAAGCTATAGCTGCTGACAGAGGCCTGGCATAGAGGGTGAGCGGAGGGGAATCAATACCCTGACTGGACCTGTCTCTCCTCCCATCCTCCCATTTCTGGGCAGTATGTCCCTTACCTCACCACAAGCTAGGGCAAGGTGGTCTGGCTGATGATGAAGCCATTGAGGCTGATGCCTGGGTACCCAGGAGAAGAGTAGAGAGTGAGGGGGAGAGGCAAATGGAAAACACTAGCACAGTCATGAAACACAAGTGTGGCCAACTTGGAGTCAAATCAGCATTGCAGTGATAAAAGAAATAGTGTGATTTAAGAACAAAAGAAGGGAGACTACAGTGGGCTTCCCTTCAGCAGCAGGGAAAGAGGTGGGCAGTAAAATGGAGAAAAGAATCCTCACTAGGGCCATGTGAAGTATATGGGGACATTGAAGAGGGATTAAAAATATTCCTGGACAAGGGATCTCATGCTGGGATTCTGCACTGGATGGATGGATGATGGAGGGCTGGGGTTGTACCTACACCCTTGCAAAGATTTGGCATAGTATCTTCACAGGGCCCTGCTTGAGAGATATGCGGGTAATATAAACGTCCCTGCAGGGCTGGATACCAGTCTCCTGTGGGCTGTAATTAGTCAGTGACTTCCTCTGGAATGAGCGGTTTGGAAATACAATGCCAGACTTGATTAGCAGGTACGTCAATCTCAATCTGACTGCTCCATATTCTGAACTCTGTGCTTGTTCTACATGAAATGCACTGGTTGCAAAATTTAAAACGGGAAGCATGAAGTGCTGGGTCTTCACTCTGAGACAAGACCACAATGTAAACATGGTGGGACCTTCATGGTTTTGCAGTGCAGCAGATTCTTGTCCAAGCAACTGCGTTTATTGAGTTCCTGCTGTATGAAGTATGGAAAGAACTTTGATGTGTGCACTGGTTTCCTGGAGCTGCTGTCACATATAACTGCAAACTGGGTGACTTCAAACGATGGAAATTTATGCCGTCACAATTGTGGAGGCTAGAAATCTGAGATCAAGATGCCGGCATGGCCAGGATCCTTCCAGTGGTTCCAGGGAAGGCTCCTTCCTTGCCTTCTCCAGCTTCTTGCATTTCCCAATGTTCCTTGTCTTGGGGAAACCTCTCTCCAATCTTTGCCTCCACCTTCATGTGGCCATGTGTTTTTATATCCTAATCTCCCTCACCTTTCTCTGACAAGAATACCAGTAATCAGATTTAGGGCTCAACCTGAATCCGGGAAGATGTCATTATGAGACCCTTAACTAATTACATCCACAAAGACCGTATTTCAATAAGGACACTGAAAGGGCGGGCCTATGCCGGCCGCCTCCATCTTGTTCTGTGTCATTCACCTTGACCACACCTCCTCCCCTTGAGTAACACCCCCCCCACTCCCGCCACCTGCCTAACAGGACTCCGACCCTTCCCCAGCCAATCACCTGAGGCCACAGCCATTACCTCACCAACTGCCTCTATGCCCCAATAAAACCTTTGTCCTTTTGAAACTCGCTCTCTCTCTGGTATCTCACCGATGCGTTGGTGCTGGTAGGGGATTGAGCTCGAGCTAGCTCGAATAAAGACTCTTTTGCTTGGCTCCCTGGCGGTCTTTGGGGATCACGAATTCTGGGCATAACAGACACATTCTGAGGTTTCAGGCAGACATGAATTTTGTGTGTGTGTCGGGCAGAGGGGGGACACTATCTAACACACTACAACATAATTTAATTTGGGCCTTGCTGTTATGAACTTTGGTGTTATTTCCCCATATATAGTCCTTCTTTGTTCCCATTTTTCTTAGTTGTGTGCAAAGCATTTCGTGTGTGTATGTGTGTGTGTGTGTTTTCATTCGCTTTGGAATAAGTTGAGTGTATGCCCACCCCTCTGTCTTTCCTAAATCATCTTATTTCATCACAGAATTTTTATGTTCTTGCTTGTACTTTATTTATTGTAATGAAGAAAAATCTTAATAGCTGTTAATGTTTAGCCTCCAAGCTGATCCGCCCCCAAGGACATTTTCAATAGCCCATTTTCACCTAAAGTCTGCAGACAGGTCACAGCATCATTAATTTGGAAATTAGAACCTTTTTCTTGAGTTCAAAATTGTTTCATTTTGTGGCCTATGGATTTCAGCAGCCTGGCTTGGCCTGGAGATATGGGTTCATTCATCAAGTAGGGGGTTTCCTGCAAATTTACAAAGTCTCCACCTCTTACCTGCCTCCAAAACAGACATCAGACTTACCACTATATCTCAAAACATATAGAACATTAAGGGTTTCACTCAAGGCCCTGAAGTAAGAGAATAGCAATTCATACATGTTTAAAATTTTAAATCTATAATATTTCTGCTTAATATTTCATGCCCTTTGGAGAGGTGAAATTCTGGGACCCTTCTCAAACTGAAGGCAAGCCTGATCACTCCCAGGTTGTTCTGTTGTGAAAAAGAGCTAAGGAAAAACAATAGCCAATAACAGTGGCTTAAAAAATAATGCTGAGTGCTTTTGATATGCTAACAAACAGCCTTAAGCACATTCTCTTAGTCGCTTCTTTTAACAACCCAGTGAGGTGGCTACAGATTCACAGATGGGGAACCTGGAGGCTTAGAAGGTTAAATGTCTTTGCATATTAATGATCTATCAGGAGGCTTATTTCTACATTTCCCATTTTCTCCTCCTGTCAGTCAGAGTCCCCACAGGAAACAGTGGCTGATTCAACTTTAGATAATTCCAGGAAGGTTTATTTGGAAAATGACTATTTGCTAAGGCGTGGAGAGTAGAGAAGAACCACAAGTGATGGTGTAGATATTCAGGCTTAGTAGCAGCCAAGCTGTCACCACCCAAGGCCCCAGAGACATAGAGCAATTACAGGAGCCTGTAAGGGAAGAGTTGGGAAGAGGGTACTACCTGAGAGGAGCCATGACCTTCAATCAGAAGATAAGCCAGGCTGAGGTAACCTTGAAAGGATAATAAATACTTTGACCCTACTCTCCTTTCATGTAAGGTATCAAAGACCTTCAGAAGTCTCTAGGTAGAGGGAACCTTGGTGGCTCAGTTCAGTGTCCGATTCTTGACTTTGGCTCAGGTCATGATCTCACGGTTCATGGGATCAAGCCTTGCGTTGGGATCTGTGCTGACAGCATGGAGCCTGCTTGGGATTCTCTCTCTCAAAACAAATAAATAAACTTAAAAAAATATATATGTCTCTAAGTAGAGTGACTAAATTGTCCAGATTTGCCCAGGACTTTCTCAGCCTTAACACAGAATGTCTCCCATCTCAAGAACCCCCAGAGTCCCACTTGTTCATCCTAGCTCTTGGGCTCTGAGCTATGGGTAGGCACTGCCTGGAGTACCCCCACAGAGACATAGGGGCATACAGAAACCTGACTCCACCCATCCATCTGTGGCCTCATTCATCAGCTCAACTAGTGTTTAGTGAGCACTTACTATGTGCCAGATACTGTGCCAGCCTTTGGAGGACTCAGCAGTAAGCAAGATGCTGGTGCCACCTGATAGATAATGAAGGAGACAGAAACAAGGAATATAAATAAACAAGGAAATAAATATATGCTATCTCCACTCCCTCTGCTCCCCTCTACTCTCCTGGAATCCCAAAGACTGAATACCCTTCTGCTTTACCTAGTAATTACAATATTGGACACGGAAGGAAGAGAGGAGAGAATTCAGAAGCCTAAGCCCACAGAGGACAAACTCTCATAATCTAAATTTTACTTCCTGGGATTCCAGCTCTTTCTTCCCAAAGACTTTATTATAGCCCCTGAATTCTATCCTGCCTTAACGAAATCAGAGTCAGCAGACCAGAAAGCATTTTCAGAGAGCTGTCAATGCAGAGATGAAGGCCCAGAGAGGTTAAGAGCTACCCCAAGGTCTCCTAGGAAACCAGTATTGCTGGACTTCTTTGCGGAAAGTTGACATTTGCCCCTAGTTCTATCATTTCCACCATTTACATTGTTCAAAGACATGCAGGGAGCCATGTTGAAGCTCAGAGATCTTCTGATATTTTGTAGTGTCTGTAGAGAAAATATTTATAACTTCATTCTAAAAGGAAAAAAAAAAAAACAGCCCCGTTTTATCTCAAGATTCCTCCTCTTCGTTCAATAACCATGATGCCAATACAGCATTATTGAACTTCCTTTGCCTCTGGAATTTAAAAGAACTTAACGGACAGTAATTGCTGGCTTGTTCTTAGACCACAGGAAACCACTTGTCACTATCCATTCACAGCTGCTTTTCAAGAATATTTTCCTTGTTTGCATTAGGAAGAAATAGATGACAAAGCAAAACCAAAAGGCTATTTGTTACATTCCAGTCAGAGAAACTAAGCTAAATTTTCCTGGATGGCCAAGTACTTGGCTTGTGACATACATTCATGTGTTTGTACATGGTTTGTCTATATATTTATTTAGCTCTGTATTTATATTTGATTTGTTGGTTTTGCATTACAGATACATTAACCCAGATAAATTATAGGAGTGCCTAGATTCTGAGTGGTTTCTCCATAGAGTAATAATTACGGTAAAGCATAACCCACTGACTGCAGGATTTGGTTATGTTCTCTCTCTCTCTCTCTCTCTCGGTCTCTCTCTCTCTATATATACACGTATATGTGTATATATGAAGTATATATAATATGTATGTATATGTATATAATGTACATGTGTATAAATATAAAGTATATATAATATACACATATATATAAAGTATACATAATATATATGTATATGTCATATATATGTATAATATATATAGTCAGTGCTTAGAGAAAAGAAACTTAACCTTCAGGCTGATGGATCTCCCTTGTTTCTGTATATTTTCTCCAAAGAACACCATTTACGTGATAAAATAATTCAACATAAGGAAAACGTTGACTCTGACAACCCATTCTCAACTTACTGATGGAAACTAGGGACAAGGTGCCAGTCTTGATTTGGAGTTTTCAGCTTCTTGTCAGTTTGTGTCATGGCCTTAAGATCTCTATCTCAAAAAAAAATTGGCAAAAATGTCCCTGAATATCATTTTTTTTTTTAGAAAAAGAAAAATCTCTCATTGAACCTCACAGGGTTTCCTTCTTTTCCCAATGTGCGGTAACACGTTACCTCAGAAGTGGAAGCTTAGCTATAACAACTGTTTCCTTAGTTGTATTAAAGATGTTGTATCCTTCTTGATTTCCAAAGAAAGGTGGAATCGAATGGATTATACGAGAACACTTAATCTAGGTGTTTCCAAAAAATTCCTCTCTTGAAAGACTCACCAGAGACCCCATACCCTAGGGGGAGGGAATCTAAAACTGTGGTGGTCTCCTCTTAGGTGAGGGGGCATGTCCCATTATTCACTTAGTATTCAGTGTCCTATAATCTCTAGAAAGCCAGAAGTTTTGTGTGTCCAAGCCTGTTTTTCTCATAGTGTGCATGATCAGAACTTTCTGGAGTGCTTGTTCTAAGTATAGACCTGAACTCCTTCCCTAACCTTGTGGACCAGAGTGTCTGGGGGCAGAACCAGGAATATGCATATTTACTAAGTTCTGCACTTGAATGTTATGCTCTTCAATCTTGAGAACCTCTGGTTTAAACAGGCCACCCCAGGTGGGAGAATTCAACATATTTTCGTCATCTGAAGGCTTGACAAGTGGAAAGGATTATCCAGGTTTGCTCCCATTCTTTACCTTTACAACCAAAGGGTAAAGTAGGAGGTGAACAATATGCATGATTGACGGTCTAAATGACATGGGATTAGAGTGTTTAAGGAACAGTTTAACACAGATTTATTGAGTACCTTTTCTATAGCAAGCACTATGCTAGGCAGTGGAGAAATACAGATGAATACAACATCGTGCACAGGTACCCAATATTTAGAGCAGCATTGTCAAAAATGGCTAAATTAGGGAAAGAGCCTACATATCCATCAACTGGTGAATGGATAAAGAAGATGTGGTTTATACAAACAATGGAATAGTACTGGTGATGAAAAAGAATGAAATCTTTCCATTTGCAACAACATGGATGGAACTAGAATGTATTATGCTAAGCGAAATAAGTCAGTCAGAGAAAGACATATCATGTTATTTTACTCGTATGTGGAATTTGAGAAACTCAACAGATAAACATAGGGGAAGAGTAGAAAAATAAGATGAAAACAAAGAGGGAGGCAAATCATAAGAGACTCTTAAATAGAGAACAAACTGAGGGTTGCTGGAGGTGAGGTGGGTGGGGGGGGATGGGTTAAATGGGTGATGGACATTAAGGAGGGCACTTACTGGGATGAGCACTGGGTGTCCTATGTAATAGATGAATTACTGGGTTCTACTCCTGAAGCCAAGATCACACTGTATGTTAACTAACTTGAATATAAATTTTAAAAAATGGCCAAAAAAAAAAAAAAGACATGATGCCCATCTGCAAACAACTTGCAAATAATAGGGAAGGGAAATAATTCCTTCACGACGTGGTAAATACAGAGCTGGAGTCCTGTAAAGGACCTGGAGAAGAAAAAGCAGCAACATCATACTACTTTGCAACTTTCTGATCTGGGTGCAACTGACACACAGGGAAACACATAAATCTTTTTGTGTGCACCTCAATAAATTTTCACACATGCATACATCCATTATAACCACCACCTAGATCAAGATACAGAGCATTTTCAGCATCTCAGAAGGCTCCTTTGGGTGCCTTACTGCCAGTAACTCTCCTTAAAATGTGGCCATTTTTCTGGCTTCTGTCACCATAGAGTACTATTGTCTGGTTTTTCATATAAATCGAATCATTCATGGGTTGTTCTTCTTTAGTCTGGCTTCATTCATTCAACATTCTGCTGTAGCATAATACTACAATTATACTATATATATATATATATATATATATATGCACACATATATACACATACATATGTATATATATATACACACATACACACATATATATACACATACTACGTATATATACTACAATTATACTATATATATACATACATATATACATATATACACACACACATACTACGTATATATACTACAATTATACTATACATATACACTAAGTATATATACAATTATACTATATATTATTAACTACAATTACACTCCAATTGATTCATCTGACCACAGATGGTCATTTGGATCATTTCTAGTTTGGGGCTATAATGAATAAAGCTGTTATGAACCATCTTGCATGTCCTTTGGTGCCTCACATCTATTGGGTTTACACCCATTAGTGGCATTGCTGGGTCAGAATGTTGCGTAAACTCATCTTTAGATAAAACTGCTAACTTTTCCAAAGTAGCTGTGCTATTTTCCAATCCCAGAAGCAGTGTACAAGGGTCTCAGTTGTTCTGTATTCTTGCCAACATTTGGAATTTCCAGTCTTTTTAATCTTGGTCATTTGTGTGCACACACCTGTGTGTTGCCCATGTGCATGGGGCAGTATTTGCTAGTATCTCAATTATGTTTTAATTTGCATTTCTGTCATGAGTCATGATGTTGAGTAACTTTTCACATGCTTATTGGTCGTTTGGATATCTTGTTTTGTAAAGTGTTGTTCCAAGTCTTTTGCTCATATTTTAAAATCTGATTACTCCTACTGATTTGTAGGAGTTTTAAACATATTTTAGTCTACAAGTGCTTTGTTGGGTATATCTGTTGCATGTATCCTTTCCCAGCCTAACACTTGCCTTTTGTCTTTTAATAATGTCATCTGAAGTTCTTTATTTTAACAAGATCTGATTTATCTACATGAGGTCCTAATCCTTTCCACACACAGTCCCAGCCTCACTGACTTCTTTTCAGCCCCATCCCTGATATCAGGAGCTGCTTTAGTCCTCTTTGTCTGGCTGTTTCCATCTGATAAGAGAGAGGAAGGGTAGTTCTTCATTTTGGATCCCATAAATGTAACTTACTTATAAAGGTGAACAGTGTACAATGTTTCAGTTTGGATTCCTGTTTCCATTAAGCTGTCATCAAGACCTGGGTGACAACTGTAAAAACATGGAGTGAAATTCATCTCTTTCAACACTATACTCAGCTGCCTATAGCCAGACCCAACCCAGTTATAATCTTCCCCTCTCTCTGCCCCCCTCCCAGGGTCCAGTTGTCCCTGTTGCTGTTTGATTTTGCTGTGACCACTGCTGCTTATCTTGGCAGAGCCCCCCCACCCCCACCCCCCGCCCCCACCAACTGCCCTCCAGCACTGTTCCACAGCCCTGGAAGTTGGAAGGTACTTTCCCTTCTCATGATTTCAGTGAGCTGAGGGGTGGGGGGCAGACTCTCAGTGACAAGCACTCTTTTGGAAGGATCCCTAACAGGCAGCCCACCTCATTCTTTGGGGTTCGAAGTTTGCTTTGCAACTTCAAAAATGTTTTCTTTTGACCAGAGTAGGAGGCCTCTAAGTTCAACACTCTGGGCCATTCTAAGGAAAATATTTTAGAATAAAAAGATGGTTGTGGTGGTTTGAATACTTTCCCAAAGTGATTTTCCTCTGAACACCTCCTACTTACCCCCATTGCCATGCCAGAGGCTTCCCAGGCTCATGTCATGATTCTGTCTCCAATGTGACTGTGGGTAACAATCAGCCCAGGTGGGAAAGATGTGTCAAAAGCACCAAACAAAACTACTCTTTGACATCTCCATATTCTCATACTGCCAAAGCTGTACCTCTTGGCCACATGTCCTGGACAACCTGGCTCACCTATAAATGAGGACACCAACCTACAATACCTGTTCTAATTGAATATCTTCCTTCAGCACTTCCTGAAGAAATAGGGCCCAGAGTCCTTTCTCTCTTTTCTCTATCATTTGTGGGAGTGGAATTGTGACAAAGCATTTTTGTTTGAAAGATTAATTTTCTACTGCCAAAGTGGAATGTTTACCCAATGCACCCTGGAGCCGGCAGCCTCGGAGAGCACTGTGCTCTAAGGACTCATTGTTTTGCTCATTCTCTGGACAATCAAACTGGTGTGTCAGATGTGACAAGAGCACCCGACACCAAGAGAAGGACAGTAATTGCTTTACTGGAGAAAAAAATAAAATGGACTTGTCTTTTGTAGACAGTTTGGCCTCTTGGAAGCTGTGAAACTACAACTTCCGGTTCATTTCCCTGGATAATTGATGTTTTCTTCCTTTGGCATTAAAAAAAAATACAAAAGGGGCGCCTGGGTGGCTCAGTCGGTTGGGCGTCCGACTTCGGCTCAGGTCACGATCTCGCGGTCCGTGATTTCGAGCCCCGTGTCGGGCTGTGGACTGATGGCTCAGAGCCTGGAGCCTGCTTCTGATTCTGTGGCTCCCTCTCTCTCTGCCCCTCCCCCGTTCATGCTCTGTCTCTCTCTGTCTCAAAAATAAATAAACGTTAAAAAAAAAATTAAAACAACAACAACAACAACAATGTTTTAAAGATAGAATCCTGTATTTTGTTTCCCACTTCATTCTGGGAGCTAATGGCGTTGGTTAAGTCTAGGAAATACCCCATCCAAGCATCAAATGCTAGAGAGCAACGGAAGCCCATGTCTGGTGGTTTTTGTTGGCTGCTAGTGGCTCTGACGCTCTCTTAGGAGATGATGTGTGGTGTGTGGGCAGATCTGGACTTCATGGCTTTAAAAAATCCCCTTAACATGGAGGTTCCTGAAACCCAGGAGATTTTCCATCTGTCTCCTTTGCAGGATTCGTGTTGGGGAGGGGCAAATAACACAGGCATTTTGGATTCCCAGAATCACATTTTGAAAACTCTGTTTAATAAAACATGGATTTAACTCTCCCAGTTAATTTGTGCCTCCTGTTCATTTTTAAGGAAAATAAAATCCTCGGGCTTCTGTTTCCTTAGAACAAAAGTCATAAAGATGTTACTTTCTAAGTATCATATTTTGAAAGAGTCATTGTTCAAGAAGACTTCTTTAAAAATAAAATTTTAAGAAAAATATTCTAACCGTGGTGAATGGAGGCTCAGTCTGGTCCTCAACCATGAATTTTGGGTGGACTCTGAAATTAACTATGGGGTACTCGCAGGCTAGTTTGAAGGGTAAAAATGAGCAAAAAGAAAAAAAATGTTCAGATAGCCTCTTGGTTCTCTTCAGTTGTTTTATGGGGCTCTGATTCTTTCTTAGGTGTAAGTCATTAATCTACCAGTGCTCATAGGCAGATCACCCCTGTGGTTTCAAATGGAAGCTCTCCTTTCAGAAGATAGTCTTTTTATAATTCTTCAAGTTGCACCCTCACTACTGGCTTTATGAGATAGCATATTTGGAAGGATTTTGGCTGGAGAATTCATTCCTTCACCACTTTCCATAGAATCCTAAATTTATAAACTTCTCTAACCCAATCAGATCTTTGCTTTTACCCACCCTTATAATTTGAAAGTATATAGTTTAGTTTTTTTTCTTCAATGACTTCCAAAATTTTGCCAATTTTGGCATGTCTCAGTTTAACCAGACAAATGAAGTGCTTTTCTTAGAATTGAGCAGACACCCTGATGCAAGTTCTAAAATCTGAAGATCCTGCCTACTCCCTCTGAAACCCAAATGATCAGCCAAGCAAAAGGATCCTCTTTAACCAACAAAGAACCCAAATGCTTTCATCCAGTAAGTGGAAAGCACAGACTGAGACAGCCCTGTTTCATGGGTGAGAAATGAAACTCTTATCCCAAATCACCAGGTTAAACTGTGACTTCCACAATTTATAAGTCTTGTTTATATCGTTTCCCTAGTAATGAGATGCAGTTTCTGCAAATAGTACAGAAGGGGCAGGCATTATATGCATTCACTCCATCTCTTTGTGGCCGTGAAAAGAATGATCTAATTCTGTACCATAAACCCTATTATCTGTAGCCAGTGTGTCCTGTGGCTCTAAAGGCCCAAAGGGTGGAATGGCTATACTGTTGGTAGTCCTGCAAAAATGCTAGTTTCATACTCTATGCAAATGTAGGCAATGCACTTTACTTCTATTTCTGAGGTTCCAAGGTCTCTGCTGAAGGAGAGCACTGAGTTTCACAACACAGTTGGGCCATCTCTTTTGAAATGTTTTTTTCCAATATCTTTCCAGTTTGGGTTTGGTACCTCCTCCAATCCTCCAGTATATGCATATTGAAATTATTGGTTTATGCCTCTTCTATCTCTGTAAACTGTGATCTTAGTGTCTTTAATACCTGTAACAGTGTCTAGCACATAAAGGCCCTTCCAAGATATTGTTGAATGAATGAATGCAAGCATGTCAGATGGACATGCTGGTGAAGTTGCCTCTCATCAGCCTTTTGCCCTATGGGATTAAGCCTTTCTTTTCTTGCTGTGGGATATTCAGGCTGCTTGCCCATGATGGTTGGCCCAGATGTGTTCTCTATGAGTATCCTGATATACCTTGAGCAGAGTTATCTGAGAGTCAACTTGGGGAACAGCCATAGCTGAAGGGTCCTTAGCGACTGGCCAGTGTGCTTCTGGTTACCAGTGGCTGACTTTGCATCATCAAATCATGGACCGAATTGCACCTTCACCTGTCCTGGTTTCAGGGACCAAGCAGACCTCTGTTCTCTGGGTCATTCAAAGGGTGTAAGTAACCATATGACCAAGGGACAGAAACTTTTCAGTAGCCAGTTCTGGAAGTCAAAAGATGAGAATGTTTGCTTTATGCTCAGTAATAAACTTCAGGGGACACATGGTCCCAGCAGTCTGACTAGGTCAATGCATCCCAGACATTGAGGTCTGTACCCTAACTCAGAGCCACAAAATCATCCTAGTTGCTTTGTGGTTATAAACACAAGTAGAAGTCTTTCTATTTAAGAAATGGAAATAACAGGAGTATACTGCAAAAGTCTGAATATATATGAAAATATTCCCGATTCTCTGAACTGAAGGGTGGTTTGTTTTTTCAATCAACTAGGTTATCATTTCAGCATTTGTCCAGAGAGAAAACTATTTTTTAGGAACATTAATCTAGGTCAATCTAATTTATTTTGATTTGATCCTCAGCATAATGATCTTTTTTTTTCCCTCTCTCTGTTGAATTTCCATCATCTATACCTGAAAAGGTAAAGCTAAATCCACAGCCTTGCAAAGTGGAGTCAATGATACTAAGTGTCCAGGTCCCCAGTGGGGTTCCTAAGAAGCAAAGTAGGAAAGGGATTCAAACTGTTCCCTTTAGAGACATGTTCTCTTTAAACCCTTTACTTAATTTCCCTGTACATGCTTTTCTGTGTTTGTTTATGTCATGTGTTTACTTAGCTCAGACGCCTATCCATTTATTCAACAGACACTTGTGTAGCATATACTGATGCCAAACCTGGAATTTAGATTACAAAACAAAACAAATCCATTGTTTAAGAATTTAATAATAAATACCAGTGCATCCAAGAGATAATCCAGTGTGCCCTGCCTTGGGTTTTTGGAGATCTTTGATGTAAGGGCCAGGAACCTCTCCTTCTCTTTGCCCCTAAGTCCTTCCATAAAAATCCTTCTTGCATTACCATTAACATTAGTGTGCATTTTTTATTTTTATATTATCTTTTCCAATTAAAAAAAGTAATTTATGCCTATTATGGAAGTTGCAAAATCAAAAAAGGTGGAAAAGAGGAGAAAGGAAAAAACACTCAGTTTTCTAAAAGAGCTGCTAAGAACATTTTGATGTAACTTTTCTCTTTTCTGTCATTTAAAAATATAGTCAAGGGCTCTGTCGGTTGAGTGTCCTTACTCTTGATTCTGGGTCAGGTGCATGATCCTAGAGGTATGGGATCAAGCCCTGTGTCAGGCTTTGTACTGAGTATGGAGTGTTCTTGGGATTCTCTCTCTCTCTCTGCTAAAACCTCCCCTGCTCACTTGCTCACACACACACTCTCTCTCTCTCTCTCTCTCTAAAATAAAAAAAAAGTTAAATCTAGTCAAGAACATATTAAATAGACCACCCTACATCCCAGTTTCTCTTAACGTTATAACCATTTTCTTTGTTATTATGAACTATTCACATTATTTTAATGGAGTCATACTACTTTATTCTATAGGTATAACATTATTTAACTAATCATTTGTTTAAATTTATCTATTTTACTGGCTATTATAAACAATGCTGTCATAAACGTCTTGTGGATAGAGGCTTTATATAGCTCAGATTTTTTTTAATGAAACAATTCCCCAAAGTGTAATTATTGATTCAAATATGTATAGCTATTTTCAGACTATTAGTACATACTGCCAAATTACTTTCCATTTGTCATGGTCCTTTGTCATGGCAATCCTAGGACACTAATACACAGGGTAAACTCAAAGGTCTCATCATCCATTAGGGTGTTTACATTTATGTGAAATTAGCATGTCATAGCCAAGCAGAGTTTATATTATTTTAAAGTCACTGAGCTCTACTAGGGTCCCTAAACAGAATGGTAAACAGTCTCAGAGTGATCTTCCTAGGTGACAGGTGACATCACTCATCTGACAGACCTAGACCACCTGTTGTGTTCCCACTTATCCTTCCTACCCCCCCCCCACCCCACCCCCCGCACCCGGCCTCCAACCCTGTCCCCATGAGCTTCTTGATGGATCTCTGTTCTAATCAGCCAGTGGTAACATGGGCTCATTTCCATGTCCACTCTGCTGATAGACTGTAATGATGATTGATTCACATAGCAAATGGCCTAAAGTGGCCTTCACAGCCTTATTATTGCAGATACAATTACCACCAGCCTGAGCTTGCTGCTACAGTGTCTGGTAATGGACTCTAATTTGCCAGTGGGGTTTGTGATTCTTTGTTCCCAGACAGAGATCCATTTCTAAACTGGAGTGTAATTCATAAATATTTTTCTCTCCAGTCATGGGGGAAGGCCAGATCTAATTGCATGTTGAAAGGTAGTTCTATCCAGAGGCCACTGAGGGAGGATGTGGGCTCAGGCCTGGGGCAGAGCTCACTTGATCCAGGCTGTTCATTTTGCAGAAAAGCCTTCTGAGGCCCAGAGAGGTAATGTGACTTACTCAAAGTCACACAGATAGTACTTTATGCTCTCTAACACTGCTTCCCTTGCTCTCTGAGTTGGGGAGTCACCAAGAGAAGGGTGGTTCCAGCAGCATTTTGGATTTGAGTGAGCCTGACTTTTGCTTATTTGAAATAATGGTAGGAATTTTTAAAAATAGTATATTTTTTGTTTCTATTGTATACTAATTTTGGAAGCTTATTGATGAGAATTAAGAAATACAGAAAAATTAAAGAAAAAAGAAAAATTCACTATAGTTATTTCACAAAGAGGTGTCTACAACATAGTATGTTTTATTCACCTACAATTATATATATATGTATAGTTTTTTATTTTGGACCAAATTGAGATCATATTATATACACAATCTCCCTCCCCCACCTGCCCAATCAATAGAGGGCTCTTATTGAATCTTTAAAAACCACAGATAAGTCTTAAGACTCATCCAGCATCTTGTTCTTTCTGTGGCTGGACAGCTCTTAGATTCTATTTATCAGTCTGCTGAACTGTTCCTTTTTCAGAGACATAGTTACTATCCAAAAATTTTCTCTTATCCTTGTTTGTAACTGTTGTGGCCTACTAAATCAAAGCAGCTGAATTTGAGACAAGTTTAATGTCATTTACTTCAAGGATTAACTCATTTTTCTGGACTTGAGATGCTGGATAAGTGATGCCTGGCCTCATCTGAACCCTGCAGATGTATTTTTCACCTGGGAAATTTCAGATCTCAACAAGAAACCCTTTCTCCTGAACGATGACATTGATGGGGAAGTGAGCATACAAAAACCTCACCTAGTAGCAGAAGCCCATATACAGTTTACATTCTGTGTTTTTCTGTATACTACAGCTTGGGTACTTTCTCATGTGGTTGAATGTCATGTTATATATCTTCAAAAATATGATTGTATAGTATTAAACAATGCATATTAACAAGTTATTTAAATGTTTTTGCTATTAGACATTTTTCATTTTGTGCAATAATAAATAACTGTTGTATTTTAACTTGTGCATACATATTTAAGATTGCCTCTGATTATTTCTTTATAATAAACACTTCAAAATAGAAGTTGAGTTCAAAAAGTATAAATATATTCTTTTAATGTTAAACAGTACTTACCACTAAATTACATGGCTTCTGATCAGTGTAAACATTAAAAGTTTGACTTACCATCAGAAAGTCCAGGGTTGGGGGCACCTGGGTGGCTCAGTCTGTTAAACATCTGACTCTTGATTTCGACTTAGGTCACGATCTCATGATTGGTGAGACCGAGGCCCTCATTGGGCTCTGTGCTGAAAGCATGGAGCCTGCTTGGTATTCTCCCCCTCTCTCTGTGTCCCTCCCCACTTGTGCTCTCTCTCTCTCTCTCAAAATAAATAAATAAATAAACATTTAAAAAAATTTAAAAAAGAAGGAAATCCAGGTTTGAATCTCAAGTTTTCCACTTACCAGCTGTATGATCATAGGCAAATTCTTTTGTTTCTTAACCTAATGTGTAAAATAACAACAATTAGCTATTAGGTTATTATGAGAAATAAGTGAAATAAATATTAAAGTGCTTAGCACAATGACTAACAACCTAACAGATTCTCAACAAATATTCATTGCTGTTATTTTGAATTTTTGCCACACGTGATAAGCCAAGAACCAGAATCTTCTGGGAGAAGACCAAGAATTTTAATTTTCCAAATGCATGGCTATTGATTGCGGGGGGGGGGGGGGCGGGTAGGTGGTAAAATCCTTGTGTCCACAAGCATATAGGTTCACTCAGTGGAAAACCCCAAAGAAAGTGGGTATCAGTGCTAGTACAAAGAATATGAAAAGGTCCAGTACAAAGGACAGAGTCAGATCAGGCATGTTGATGACGTCAGTCTTCCTATAGAGGATAATTTGGCATGTTACGCTGATGTTAGAGAAGTAGGATTTACCAAACATAACAGCCAGCTGTAGATGAGTGTGGCTTCAGTCCCCTGCTAAGGGAGGAAGAGGGGGGAATGATTGTGTATGGAGTCAAGGAAAAAAAGCTGTGATTCTAGATCCTTCCCTAAATCCTCAGGTTACCAAAGGCTACAAAGGAGGCTGGGCTGAGGAAACTGGTAAATTCAAACACACACAAGCTTTGAGTCAACAAACTGGGGGGAGGAGGGTAAATCCAAGCTCTGACGCTTACTAGATATTTGACCTTGGACAAGTCACTTCACAGTGACCTCCCTGAGTCTATTTCCTACTCTGTGAAAGGATGTTAATGCAAGCTACTTAGCCAGGTTTTAATCAGGCCCAAAGAAAATGAATATAAGACAGAAAGTAACCATGATTACTATTACCATGTAATACTGCAAATCTAACTTACCTTAGTCTTATTATCTCTGTTCATAAAAGTGGGAAAAAATAGTTGTGTTTAAGTTGCAATATTGTCATGAGGTTATTGAAAAAAATATATGTGAAAAGATTGAGTAATCTCTGCAGCAGTATGAAAAAAAATCAGGTTTGGGAGGGAGAAACCTCATCTCTGAGCATAGGGAAATGAGGGCAGTAGATCTTCAAGCCCTGTGGGCCTGGAGTGTGGAGTTTCCTCCTCTGCCTCAGCCAATGCCAAATGTCTTCATTTTGTGTAGCACTTGCTCAAGCATTGTTCTCCAGGCATTGTCTCCGGAGTGCCAAGATCATTCAGATGTTTAGTGTTACAAAATCACTCACATCAGGATTTATGCACGTCCCACGCAGCCAGTTTAAGATAATCAATGTTTGTTTCCCAACAAGTGCTGAGACTCCCATGGTCTGCTTCCAAGGTGGAGGCCTGATTATAGTAGTCAGTGAGCACCTTGCAGAGAGGAGAGTGGGCAATGCTTCCGTGTATAAGCTATGAACTTTGAACACCAGGCCAGCCTCCACCTGGCATCTTGCTGGTTACAGATCCATCTGGGAGGATTTGAAGTGTCAGGAAGAAGCAGTGTTTTTACATCCAGTGTGCTGCCCACCCAGCCACCTGCAATGACACAATCCCATCTCTCTGAAGGGTGCCCTGTGCAGCCATCATTAAGTACATATGAGACTGTGACCAGGGCAGAGGTAGGAGCAGATGATGTATGCAAAGTCAAATGCTATTAATGAAATGATTCTGAGCTGTTTAAGTTAAACATGAAAAGCTTATGAAACTAGGGCATTAGGCATGATTACTGACAGAAAGATCTGCCCTTTTTCTTGTGCACTTGCCTTACATTTATTTCATGTGTAATGCTTATACCAAGCCCAAATGTATTCAACTCATTATTATTTATAGTAAAAATTAATAAAGCCTGCAGGCATTTAGACTTTTCATCATGAGACCCACTATTAAAAAGAAAACTCAATGGCAACAAAAGATGATTTTGCCAAAGTTATTGTTGATTTGGGAGAACGCAAGGGGAGATATAAGATGATTATATTTCACAAACTTTTCTTTAATAACCTGATCAGAAAGAGATGTGAGTTGGTTGACTCTCATCCTTGAGAGTCACTTGGCAAATACTTCTTGGGAACTTGCCATGTGTGTATGATTGTTGGTGGCTGGATCCCTCCCAGGAGTGGGGGTACAGGGGAGGGAGTGGATGGCTATGAAAGGTGGTGTGGGGGTATAGTGAACAGAAGGATGTGGTCTCAAAGGGATGATGGAGAAGAAGACTTGGGTTACTGCTTGGTTGTGGCATGCGTCATTAAATAGGTAGTTGGAGGTGATGTTCCCAGGGGGAGGAAATGAAGAAAGAAGAGCAGCTTCACAGGGCCAGTGGAGGCAGACAGTAAGGGCTTATCTGGTCTGGGTGTCTGGGTTCTTTCCTTGTGGCAGGCAGGGCATTGAGAGAGGTAGATTAAAAATGGTGTAGATTTTCTCCAAAATTATAGAGCAGGAAATAAGTAGCTAGAGATATTTTATTCTTTAAAAGTGCCAGGGGTCAAACATGGGAGAGAAAGTCTCATTCATTACAGTGAAAAGCAGAGAACAGGAACCAAAGTATAGGATGTGTATCCATTAGCTATTTCATACAACAAACCACCCTAAAACTTCATGGGTTAAAATGACAACCATTTCTTATTTCTCGTGAATCTGTGGGTCAGCTGGGCAGCTCCACTAATCAGGACCAGGTGTGGCTGATTCTGGATGGACTCATTCCTGTGACTATAGTTATGTAGGCAGGTTGGATGGGAGCTAGTTGATCTCAGTGGCTTCACCTGGGATGATTCTGTCTTGCTCCATGTTGTCTCTCATTTTCTAGAAGCTTATTCTCATAGTAGATATGGGGTTTCAAGAGTGAGCAGAAGCATGCAAGATCTCTTGACGCTTAGGCTTGTACCTGGCACACTGTCATTTCTGCTACAAAATAAGTCACAAGGCCTGCCCTGATTCAGGGAGTGAGGGAGTAAACTCCATCTCTTGATGGGAGGAGTTACAAAGTCACACTGCAAAGGGTGTGAACACAGGGAGAGGTGGAGAATTGAGGCCATTTTTGGAAACAGTTAACTCCATATGAAGTCCTGAGACCAGGAAAGCTGAGGAGAGCAGAGATAGAGCAGAGAGAACACTGACACTGATTGTGGCCTCGTACAAGGTCCAATGTAGTTTTGTGGGCATGGACCTGACCCATTTAAAGGGTTTACAATCAAGTGGACTTTGGTAAAAGTGACATAACATGGAGGCAAAGTTGGTATGATCTTAGAGGAACCGCTGGCCTCTTTTTGTCTTCCAAACACTTTTGTTGTAGGGGCACGTTGACTTAACCCAAAGCATTGGACCCTGTAAAACTGTGCTCACTCAAAGACAGGTAATGCTTTGTTGTGAATTTGTGAAGGAGTTTTGAATCTTTTCTTGAGAGTTGGTTTTGTCAGTAGAGAATAAGAAGGCAGTGGGCATTTGGCAGTAGACATTCACCCCTAAAGGCTCACCCCATCACTGTTCTGCAGGGAAGCTCACTTCCCTTATGTGGAGCCAATAGAAATGTCATTTGCTATTTTGTGTCTGCACACTGAATAGCTGAATGTGAATCAGCAATGTTGTGCAACTTTTAGAAAAACCAAGGAGTGTCCGAGGAAGGGCAAAGAAGTGAAGAACTTAGCAACCCAAGGCAGACTCTCATGATTTCCATATTAGCCAGAAATTACCAACAGAATGTTCTGTTGGCCTCTGGTCATTGCAAAACAGCATCATAGAGATTGCACAGAATCCAAGAAATGAATGGGGGAATGAGCCATGAGAAAGAGGCTCATAAAGAAAGAACCAAGAATTTGAGCAACTAAACTAAAAGAAGAAGGATGATCTGTCTCATCCTGGAGAGAGATCAGTGTTATGATTTGTGGTATTTAAAGAAAATAGGCATTCATGGTGATAAAATGGGCCCCATCTCCTTTGAGGAAAATAAAAAGGCGAATGAAGCTGTAACACATGATATTAAGGTTGGGTTTAAAGGAAGAATGTACTGAGTGACTTTTCTAAGTACCACTGGATTAGCTCTTAGGATGAAATAGGCTGACTACGGCATCCACGCAGAGTGTCAATATTAATGTTGCTTAGCACGAATATTATTTGTGAAGCTACTGTGTAAATAACCCAATTTCCTCCCACGGTGGGTCTTTACAATGATATAACTACTCTGTAGTGAAGGGCCCAGAGTAGGATTCACTGTCCTCTTGAGTTTCTTTCCAAGTCCTCCAAATGGAGGACCAACATGTTTTTGTGGGTCCCTGAGGTTTCTCAACCATTATGCCTTTGCTAATCACTCTTAGCTTTTAATCTTGAGGATTTCCTCCCCATGTTGAATGCCAGGCAACAAGTGATTTCATTCAGGGTTTCCAGTTGGTCTTTGTGAATTCTTTATTCTTTTGTGAGAACGGGGCAGGGAAGGTGGGCATCTAGACATGGCCTCAGCAAACAAACAAACAAACAAACAAACAAAAACACATGCAATTCTCTGGAGTTCTCCACTAGAATGTAGCTCTGGTTCTGATGTTAACTCATCTTCTGTGTGATTTTGCTACTCACACACCACTTTGCCAACGTGGCCTTAGTCACCTGTGTCAGGAGCACTGTTACTTGGGGCCATAGGCTTGAGGTAGATCTGACCAAGATGCCCTGAGTGACAAGCACTGGAAGCAAAATCTGACACAAGCAAGGAATGTGGGTTGATTTCCTTATTTATAAGACAAGTTGGGGTCCATGCTTGATAGAGTCAGGGTGGGGGGCACACAGACTAGCTAGAATACTAGAAAAGAGCAGTGGCCTGCATGGTGAATGCAGAGCAAATATGTGTCAAGTAGAGATTGTAGCCAAATGAGGGGGAATGTGAGTCTGGGGATGAATCAGATCAATAGAGACAAACGAAATCAAATGCCATCTATCAACCTCTGAGCTATGTGGGCAAAAATGTCTTAATATGAAGGAGGTTGTAAACAAACAGCTTAATGTTGGAAGGCAAGGAGAAGCCCAATGACCTGCAGGCGGGACCTGGATGACGAGATTGCTTGGGTGTCTGAAATGAATGATTCACCAGGGAGTTACAGCTGTTTACAGCTGACCCATGTGTTAAATATTCATCACCTAGAGCTCTCTTGGGTGTGCAGTGAGATTTGTTCCAGTCCCCCCAAGCAAAGCAGCAGCTTTTCTTTTTTATTAGAGGAGAAGTAAAAAATAAGGAAACACATTTTTTCCTCCTCCTAAATTTCCAGGGTGTCTTTTGAGATTATTTACAGGGCTTGAGTTAGTCAAAGCAAACGTCTGTTTCTTTGACATCATCTTTTGCAGAGCGCATGTGTGGGAAGAGGTGGTGGTAAGGGCAAGTTTGAAGTGATTCCCACTGGATGGGCCAAATCTCCTAGAGTTGTATGGTCTCCCTTGACTCCAGCTATCTGCAGGAACTACTTACAGAGGTGGTTGAACCATTCTATATCTAGTTTACTTGTTAGGTTCACAGGCGATGTTATGTTTGTTAATGGATAAGAGATTCAATACTATGATAAGTTGGCCAAAATGAATCATCAGACCTGATGGTTGCCTTTTTGGGTTTATCTGAAAAATACAGAGGAAACAACATTCCACATCCTTGTGCGGGTTGGGTGAAACAGGTGATGGGGATTAAAGTTATTTAGCATGATGAGCACTGAGAAATGAATAGAATTGCTGAATGTATTATACACCTGAAACTAAAACAACACTATGGTAACAACACTGATCTTTTAAAAAATACTAAAATAAAATGCACAACCAAAGTAATACAAGTCAGGCAGGTTGAAAATAGAATTGAAAGTGTTCTAAGTTACCAAATGGGGAGGTTGTAAAAGTTACTGTGTTAGAGTGCAGTAACAAAGGACTCATAATCTAATCAAAAAGACTACATCCCACACCTTAAATATTTGTCACTGATAAGCACTTTCCCTTGAGCTAGGTCAATAGATCCTTTACAATAATTAGGCAGTGATAACATATAAGAACATGAATATTTGAATCTTATACTTTTTTTCACATTTCTATGAGATAGATTAGTACCTTTAATAGAGTCTAAAAAAAACTCCACTGATTTGATTGAATTCACGTAGCTGGATAATGATGGGGGTGAAGCTTTTAATGGAGACTTTTTACATTTTAGGTTCATTGTTCTTTAGTTTACATTCTAGCTAAGAAGAAATGTTGACAGAGGCAAAGTTGGATGTTAAACCAGCAGTTTTGGGGGACAAGGTTCACAAGAACTAAAGGTATGGTGGACCTAAAAGCAGCTTTTGCTTCTTTTACCAATTTTGCCTTCTACCAAACATTGAACAGGGGGCAGGATCCATGCCTCTGCTGTTCTGGAAGGGGAGGCTTTGGAGGCCTCACTGATTGTATCATTTTATTAAGTATCTTTTTCACTCCAAGCCCTGATCTCATCACTGAAGACAGATTGGGGAGCATGGCAGAGAAAATCCCTGCCCTCATGGAGCTTTGGTTTGGAGATATAAAAGAGGTAAGCATCACTAATCCTTATGGCTTAAATGCTCTGGTTGACAGTGACTTCTTTACCAAATAATGTCAAGACTGAATAGAAAAGTAGTTACAAGTAGAGGTTTAAATCTCTACTTTCCCACTTAATTTTCTCCATAGTAAAATATAGCACGATAATAACCAACTTCCTGGTTTCTTTTAAAAAGTAATGTAGGTGATGCATTCTGCACAATGCCTGACGTACAGTCAGGATTCAGGAAATGCCTAGTGCTGTTATTACCATTAATATATGATGCCCAGTGCAGTAGCATTAGGCTTCCCCCAAGGGAAAATGCAAAGCAATGTGATGAGAAGCCAATGGTGTTGAGTTCCGTGGCTGAATTGTCAATACAAAGACCGGCAGAGAACACATTTCTGGTGTAGATTGTATCGTGCTGCATTAGAGACAGCTGAGTCTGGTCATATCAGCCCATCAGATGTGGCAGAAGAAGCAAAGTGCTCCAGAGTGACCCTGGTGCTGGGTCCATGTAATATTCAGGAAAGCTTTGTTAGGATGCTTATGGCATGTTCAGCAATGTGCTGGCTGAATGAACACAGTGCTCTTCCCGCCCCCAGTTATACGGCTGTGAAATATCTTCTATTTCTTTTCCTTTAATGTTTATTTACTCATTTTTGAGAGAGGGAGAGAGAGAGAGAGAGCGCGCGCGCGCGCGCGCGCACACACACACACACACACACACACACACACACACACACACACGTACGAGTGGGGGAGGGGCAGAGACAGAGGGAGACAGAATCCCAAGCAGTCTCCATGCCATCAGCATAGAGCCCGATGCAGGACTTAAACTCAGGAACCATGAGATCATGACCTGAGCAGAAATCAAGAGTCGGAAGCTTAACTGACTGAGCCACCAGGCTCCCCCTATTTCTTTTAAATAAATGTGCCCTGTTTCCTATAGAGGTAAGGCAAGGAGGATTGTCCAGTGAGTTCCTGGAGGTCAGTTGCTGGGCAGTGGGCTCACCAGATTCAAGCACTTCCCATTCTCCAGTGGTAGAGCCTGTGCCCAACTCAGCTTTACATAGGACCATGTCCCCCCTCACCCCATGTAGCAGCCTGAATCCAGTGTCTCAAGTGTCTCCAGGTGCATAAGCTGATGTGCTCAGACAGCTTTGCCTGCAGCTGGAACTTATAGGCAGATGGCCTGTCTGCTTATTCCTCAACCAAGGCTGTTTTTGGCTCTCCTGTCTATAAGAAGGTAGGAAGGCATTGCCCCTCCCCTAGAGCGCAGATGTGGAATATGTCCAGCAGCATCACCTCACCCCGGCACAGTTCTTCCTGGAATGGTGAGAAATGGGAAATTATGGGACAAATGAAAGTCAAAGTGAATATGAAAAGGTATCTATGAGAACTTGTAATAAGAAGCCATTTAAACTCCCCCATGTTCTAAGTTAAGCATCTCCTGATACCATAGGGTTGAATATGATTTTTGAATAACCGTAGGGATGTAGTAAATTTAGGTAAAAAATGTGAGGCTATTCCACTCCTACTTTCCAAGTTAATTGTAGGCTTGGCACTTAAACACTGGTTTAGCCTGTGACCGTGTCTCATTATCAGGCAGGATTTCTCGCTTTTTGTACTAACTGTTGGCCTCAGATTTGTTTTGTTTTCCCACTTTGGATTATGACCAATATTATTTTTCTCTTTAGATGTTCATTAATCTCAAATTACGTCATGAGTGTATATTTGATTTCCTTAGTATAGAAGCATCCCAAGGCTGAGATCTAGGTCTTATTTTGTATCTTTCAACAGTAGATATTTAACAACTGATTATTCTTTTTTTTAACTCTGCTTTTACAGTTTAGGATAAAATAATTTTCTTTGGATATGTCCAAACTAAAAGTTTAGGGCATGGTGAAAAAAATAAATGAAGCCAAGAACTATATTTCTTTTTACCCATTCATTTGCAAAGCAAATTTGTTAAGAGTATAAATTATTTTGTGGTTCATAGTATCTCAATATGTTTAAAAAGGCAACAAAGTCCATATTTTTGGTTGATGTGTCCATGCCTCAACCTCATTGCCTTTCATAAATCAGTTCTTTGGGTTCTAATTTGGAGGAGTTGCTGATGCCTCCTCTGTAAATATTATGATTGGGTTTTCCAAATGTACTCACTCCCCTTCTGCATTTTCATTAGGGACAGATTTAAAGTAGGGACAGACATAGTTATGACTATTGTTTCTCAAGTTTTTGTGAGTGCAAATAGGGGGCAACAAGTTTGATCTCTGGCGAGTATCCATTAGACTTTCAAAGTATGTTTGAAACTCTCAGGTTTTACTTTGGTTAAAAAGACAAGCTCTTCAAATGTTTTCACATGGTAGTCCCTCCAGTTGAAACAGAAAGCCACCACTAAATAAACAAAGAGCTCTAGAAATAGAATTGACCACAAAGCACTTAAACAGCACATGTTTTTAAAGTGCTGTTATAAGGTATTAGTGAAACAATCGCCTTATTAAACCTTAGGAAGTCCAAATGACACTTTGGAATCAAATATTAATCTCTGTTTCCCAGAGATTTTTCTCCCCCTTAATTAACTGATTTACCCGAAAACATATTCATGCTTATTTTGATTGTATATTTTTTATATCAACTAGTTTTTAGTGTCTGAACTATTGTGTTTATATAGAATCAGCAGCAGCCCAATGAAAATGATGTTACTGTTGAGAAAGCAGGAAGGGAGGAAAGAGAGGGAAGAGACATAGTAAAAGGGAAGGAAGAAGGGCAGTGAGGAGGGAAGGACAAGAGTTAGTAAGAGGGGCGCCTGGGAGACTCAGTAGGTTAAGCGCCCGACTCATGTTTTTAGCTCAGGTCATGATCTCACGGTTCATGGGTTTGAGCTCATGTCTGGCTCTGTGCTGACAGTGCAGAGCCAGCTTGGGATTCTCTCTCTCTCTGTCTCTCTCTGTCTCTCTCTCTCTCTGCCCTTCCCCTGTTCACACTCTCTCTTTCTCAAAATGAATAAACTTAAACAAAAAAGTTAGTAAGACCAGCTCACTGGTTGGGCTATAAAAGAATACAGAAGAAGGATGGGAGAGAAAGTCTAATCTGGAGAGCCTTTTCTAATCCTGAAGAACAATTATATCAAACTAGTTCTGATGAGTAGCCCAGAGGCCCTTTGTTAGAAAGATGAGCACAGATGGCTTGTGTTTTTGTGAACAGAGGTCACACTTCCTTCCTGAGAAGCCACCAGGCAAATTTTGCAGGCAGTGGTCTCTGTAGCAGATGCTGTCACTGCTCCACCCACACCCCTCTGGTGCCTTTGCCATTTTCTTGCACCATGGCCCCCATATGCTTTCACTCCTGACAACCTGCATGGGTGTCTGAGGACCATTGGTGTTTCTCAGGGTTTGAGGACACTTACAACTTTGTTTCATTTGCACACTCTGAAAGCTACAGGTGCCTGGCAACTTCCACCCCTCTCCCATCCCCCAGGGCAGCCCGTGACTGGTGAATGATGGATGCAGGAGTGCCAATATGCCAGTTCTCTTGCCCCTGGAATCTGAGGTGTGATCACACTGTCTCTACAGCTCCCCCTGCAGGACTGAGCCAAATTTACCCACTGTGGGACAACTTCCTTCCCTTCCTTTTTCCTTTTCTCATGCCTTTACTGGTTGCTTTAAATACATTTCCTAATAAACCTTATGAAACCTTATCTTGGAGCCTGCTTGTGGGTTCTTGACCTGAGACAGCACCCAATTACCTAAACGTTCAGATTATTCCAAAGACCATCAAGGCAATCTTTCATTGTTTGATCCTCAGAGGTGACCCAGCAGGATGCAAAATTTACTCTACGTGTGGGTCTATACTTACAATTGGAGAGGACATTCCCCTTACATACAGCCTCCCTCTGCCCACACTTTCCTCTTCAAGAACTTGGCTTCTTCTGGAACACGCGAGCATCTGTCCTGACACAGATGAACTCCATCCTTGGAGACTCAGCTCTCACAGTCTCCCTCCTCCTCCCAGGCTCTGCCGTGGTTGCTGAAGTTCCATCTGGAAGCCTGACAGGCATTTTTCTCCAGAGCTGGGAGTTATTGCTGGGTGTGTTTGGGAGTTGGCTCGATTTTAACAACCATCCCATCAACCACTGTCTGCCGATGTCACCTTTGCTTGGGTGGGTTGGAAGCCACAAGGAGCAGAAGGCAGACATATTCACTCACAGCCTTGTGGTTTTAATAGACATTTATCACCCAACTCAAGATGAGTGTTAGAAGTAGAGTCAGGGGGTGTGTACTAAAATAGCACCTGGGTTTTTATAATTTTGAGTGAGGCAGCTAAGGCAGTGTTTTCTGGTTCCTTGTGATCCCATAATTGTTCTATGAAGTCACTGGCTCATTATATTAAGTGAATCAGTTCTTAGGATTCTAATTTAAAGGGGACATATTTTTCTTATTCTGAAGTACTATGAAAAATGTGTCTGAACCTAATCACTTCTTCTCCCACATATGAAAAGAGGACAGGAAATAAGTCCTCTTTTCAAAGTTAGAAAATTGGAAGTGGTGATGACTGTTTGTCCTGAGGAGGATTGTTCCAATGTGAATCCAGGCTGGGAAAAGCTGTCTGCTGTTTTCCAACACACAGAGTAGACAGATCAGAAGTCCAGATGTTTCTGCAATGGATCTCATCAGGAGGCCAATTTGGGGACATGTAACAGAGATGGTGCCAGACTTCCTTTTGAAAAACTGCACAGGGGTCTGGGGAGCTCAGTCAGTGAAGTGTCTGACTCTTGGTTCCAGCTCAGGTCATGATGTCATACTTCATGAGATCAAGCCCCACATCAGGCTCTGCACTGACAGTGTAGAGCCTGCTTGGGATTCTCTCTCTCCCTCTCTCTCTGCCCTTTCCCTGCTTGTGCGCTCTCTCTCTCTCTTAAAATAAATCAAAAAAAGAAAAAGAAAAACTCTGTAATGAATATTTGTTGAGCACATATTATGTATCCAGTAATGTGGGGATAGGTGCTGCTGGTGGTGGTGGGGGGGTGGTAAGTTATAGTGACTTTTTTGCCTCCAAGAATGCATTGTATAAATATTATTCTATAGAGTAAAATTATGTTAATTTTGACATCTTTGATCAGAGATTTTTATAGTGACAAGAGAAATCTCCCTCAGATGGAAAACATGAGAGTTTTTATTTAAAATGCCACAAACTTGAAAGGAGCTGTCTGATTGTTCCAGAGATTCCCAGGTCAGTGGTCAGCAGCTCCCTTCTTATACTAGTTGCAGAAAAATTTCAGCAAACTGATTTTGTGGGTGCCGTTGCTCATTGTGTCATTTATCTTTCATTTCTTGAAAGTTTCTTGTAGGAAAGTCAGTTTCCAAAATACTTTAATTGTTTTCACAATAAATTAATGAAAGCAAATATTCCCATCAGGGACTATAAACTGGAATGTGTAACAGTTATTTTTCCCCCAAAGGGTAATTTTTATTAAGTAATTATTGTTACTGAAACTATGAAGCATGTTAAAAAATCAAACAGTACAAAAGTATAAAGTAACCTCCCATCACAGACTCCACTTCCCGGATTTGACCTCAGCAATAGTCTGTATATTTAAACATTAAAGTGGAAATGTTACCTGAAGCATTGAGATAGGAGATCCCATAAGAGGGTGAAATGTATACAAATGAGATGGCCAGATAATAGTTATACTACTCATAAACCTCTTACATTGTATAAAGGGTTAGTTTTTTGAAGTTAAGTAAGGAAGAAAAGATTTTTGGGGAGTGCTGTTGGGTTTTTGTAAGTTTCCCCTTCAAAGTAGGGGTATTTTCACCTTCACCTTAAAATCCAAATGTGTTTTAAAAAATTTTTTTTTTAATGTTTATTTATTTTTGAGACAGAGAGAGACAGAGCATGAATGGGGGAGGGCCAGAGAGAGAGGGAGACACAGAATCTGAAGCAGGCTCCAGGCTCTGAGCTGTCAGCACAGAGCCCGACACAGGGCTGGAAATCACAGAGCAGGAGATCATGACCTGAGCCAAGTTGGATGCTTAACCAACTGAGCCACCCAGGAGCCCCAAATCCAAATGTGTTTTAAGGAGACCACTTAGAACTTTACGGTACCCCTGAAGTTTGTGGGGTTGCTGGGCCAGTATCTGAGTCCAATAAAAAAAAATCTAAAAGGAGTGAGATTGGATGGCCAGAAGCTCTGAGTAAAGAAGAGATTATTGCCAGTTGGGAATGCTATCTCTCCAGAGTTTCAGGGACTAAGGATGGATAAGTGTTTTCCAGGGACTGGATATAGGTCATGAGAGGGAAAACCACTTGGGGTCAACTACAGTCCAGTTGAAGATTCCAGTTCATCAGAAAGACAGCAGACTCTAGAGGCAAAGGAAGGGGCCTCCAAAGACAAGTTGGAGCAGAGATGTGTCTACTGGTTTTGGTGGAAGTATAGCAGAAATGTCTTCAGGGAAGAAGTGAAGGTGAAGAAGTCTCTGAAGAACCCAGGCAAGTGTACACAGGAGAGAAAATTCAGCTTAATCTTTTGTCAAGAGAGAGCACTGCATCTGCTCATTACAGTGTCAATCAAGTAAGAAGATTCTTCACCTCCCTTTCCTCTGGTCCCCTCCTGGGCTCTAATCCTGGAGGGTCAGGAACTCAGGGAATGGAATAAGGAACCAGACAACCATTACTTCCGAATGATGACTTTAAATCCACAGCAGACCTGAGCTGGGAAAAAGGGAGAAATCTCAAATTTAAATAAAGCCTATTTATTGGATGAATATTACATTGTTACTAAGTTGAGATTCTTTACTGTGACTTAAAATGACTAGAAATTTTTATTTTGTAAAAGTAACAGGTCATGCCATGCCTAAGTTTTTATCCAGGGTCAAAGGGAAAATGACTAACCTCACCAAGTAAACATCTACAGATAGAGTAGAGCTCAAGGGCCATGTTTGTGTAACATGAGAGTTATAGAAATGCATATATGAAAATCTATATACATATATCTTGAAGTCGTACTTCTCAATACATGTGCTCACAGACTGAGGATTCATTGGCATCTACTCAAGAACAGCAGTCTTTTAATTGACCCTTCTAACAGGAGCAATGAGATGTCAAGGAACAAGGGAATGGACACCGAAATAAATACAAGAGACCCTCTTGAAATTGCGTATCACCATATTAATTGTGCTCGTTTGCTCAGTCTCCTTATTCAGAGTAATCTTAAAAATCTCAGTAACTTAACCAATAAAAGTTCATTTCCTGGCACATTACTATCTGGTTATGTAGCCATCTGAATGGTCTCCATCATCCCCCTGGCAGAGCTCAGTCGCATGGCCCCAACCTAACTGCAAGACGGGCTGGAAAATGCAGACAAGTGCTTGAATATTTGGTGAGCACTCACTGTCTCTGCCATTTAGCATGTATTCACCAGGATTTCTTGAGGAACTACTATATAAATGAGATGCTTTTTGGTAGGGAAAAATCACAAACTTCAGAATCAGACACATCTGGGCATGAATCCCTACCACCTACTAGGTATTAATAATTAGCAAGTTCTTAGCTCTGTCTTACTTTTCTATAGATAAAGTACCTCCATAGAATTATTGTAAGTAATAAATAAGGCTTTAAAGCTCTTGGTACAACAGTGACATGAATAAATGCTGCTTCTCTTCTACCATTTTTGTGCAAGTCACTATGACAGGGTTATATAAGTTATAAAGATTTCTAAGTAATGATCTCCATCTTCAAAGAGAATGCAACTCTGAAGATCTCAGTAGAATGAGTGCACAGATAAAAGATAATATGAGAGAGCTAGGGTTAATTTAAATGAGAGATTCAGTAAGAATTCAAAGAAAAACCCATCACTTCTGCTATAGAGGACTTTGTGGGAGAAGTTGTTGAACTTGGTTTTCAAGAATGGGGGGATTTCAAGGTGAGACTGTTGGGTTTGGAAATTCTGTGTGGACAGAATGAGTAAAGGTGCAAAGTCAAAACATTTAAAAGACTATTTGGAGGATCAAAAATAGATCAATTTTGGCTGCAAAGAGGTATTTCAAGTAGGGGCTTGATGATAAATAATCTTAAAAAGTAGGCAAGGTGCATAGATGATGGAGGGTCTTGAAAGTTAGCTGAAGGAGTTTGAACTTGATCCTATAGGTAATGGGGAATCATTGAGGAGAGAGGTGATAGTATTGAAGCAGTGCATATAGGAAGAGACACAATGTGATGACAAGTAAATAACAAAGGTCCCCTCTGCCCCACTCTCAAGTACAGCAGGGAGGAGAACCAAGAGAGAAAGAAGCTTAGGGAATGCTTGATCCAACCTTGTTAATTTATAGATGAGAGAATTGAGAAGAAATTCAATGACTAGCCTGAAGTTATTTAATAAAGCAGGAATGGGTACAGAGGTTCTGGTGTTACCATGTTGATGCTGTGACTTTAGTGACTTCTTTTTAACACGCTGTTAACATTCTGATAGTTAGGGCAATTTGGGATTCTCAGAGTGTCCTCTGTCTTTCCTTGCAGAGGGAAACAAGTCTGGATGCCTTTAACATTAGTGAATGAAATTTCTAGCATTCCCAGGAATGATTATATTTAATCCACTCTGTGTGTTTTGTTGACCGCCCAGAATATGCCAGGCACCGTACTGGGTGCTATGAATACCACAACGACGACAATGAGACTCCTGCCCTCAAGCATATGGGAAGTGTTAAGTGACAACTCAGAGAAAGCATTTGAAAATTCAGAGAAGCAGCAAAGCATTTTAGCTAGGGTTTTTGAATGGGAAACCTAAGGAAAAAAAATGGCCCAAATATCATGTTCACAAAGGAATAAATCTCTAAAACCGATATTTACACACGATGAAGACCGATAGTGTGGAGCAATCTGATACCCTTCCAATTGCCCTAGTAAGGCTTTATCTACATCACCTGTCTATGTGTGCAACCTTGGTCCCTAGTATGCATGTGTGTGTGTGTGTGGGGGGGATTGCAGGTATGTATGAAGAATAACTGTACACACACACACACACTCCTCTCTAATCATAAATTCATTGCAGTGGAAATTTGTTATGTTTTGCCCTGATTATCCACTATCTAATTATCTCACTTCCTGACCTTTGACTCAGGGAATATTTAATACAGGATTTCAGGGTTGATTTTTTCCCTTATATCTTGGAAAGTTATCGATGCCCACATCAATAGTCTTCATTTTAAGGTCAGATAACCATGTAGCTATGTCCAGGTGGGGAGGGCATGGGAGAAGTTCAGTTTGGGTTATAGGCTACAGGGAAGTTTACCGCCTTCAGAGAGTCTACAAGTAATAAAACCAACTAAAAACTGGTCTCTTTCTCATTATCCTCATGCTACCTCCATCCCAAAGTCACAATTGCCTGCTTCCCCTGCCCAATCTTGGACTGCTGGTGGTTAGGGTCAGAGCTCACTGAGTGGCATCAGTTCAGAGGACAACTGCCATTGCCCCCTTCCTTGATGGAAGAGGTGGACTGGAGGAGGAGAGGAACATAGTTTGGGAAGTGTGGTGTTTGGGAGACAGCATTCTTTCTTTCAACAGTCACCCACTCTGGAGGGTGAAAAAGTCTCTCCAAAGAAAAGGGAGGCCCCCCCCCCATCTCCATAGCCACCCCTGCTCCCCTTCCAAGGCTATATACATAACCCACCCACTTTCTGATCTGCCCCGTGTGACTAGAACAGGAAAAAAAAAACATAACTGGGGAGAGATAGCATGGTGTGGCATTGCCAGCTAAAATGTGGCCACTTCTCTTCTGCAAATGTACCAGTTGCCATGAGGCATGGTGCCTGTAGTCCAGGAGGTATCCACAGAGAGATTGGATGGGGGCTGCAATCTTGCCAGTTCTGTTACCATGTGGGGTTGGGAGATGGAGGGTGAGGAAAAGTGGGGAGGTGAGGAAGCAGGGACCAAACTCTTTTGATATTCTTTCTTCTTTACCCAAGAGAATTCTTTCAATTCCTGTATTTTAGACAAAACCTGTAGTGGTCAGGAGTTGTTTCAAAAACTCACTGTGCAAATTCAAACTCATCTTTCTAATTTACAACTCTAATTAGAACTAGTTAATTGAGACCAGTACCTTGCAGATTAGCAGACATTGGGGTGTTTTCCCTTTGAAGATCCGCCCTTCTCTTGATAGCTCAAGAAGTCCTGGGAATATAAACAGTTGAAAATGAGGCTGTGGTAGGGCAAGTCAGTTTCACACTGGAAAAGCCTGGAATCACATCATCCTCATTACTGCTAGTGCTTCTTGCTGCTACAACTGTTGGCAACACATTGTACCCAGGTGGGCAGATGCCACTGCTGATGGAGAGCCCAAGTAGATTTCCAAGGAGGGCATTCCTTGTCTCAGTGCCAGGTGGGGCCAGACATGCTTCTTGTGTTTGGGTGTCGCAGCTGAGGTTTTAGTATTCCCTAAAGCTCCCACTACTGGAGGTCTGGCTATAGCAGAGTGTGTAGAACTCACTCTGTGAATATCTAGAATTGCAGTCCTTTTTTCTCCCTTGGAATCCATCTGTTCGCATCAACCAGTCCTTCTTTCCAGACCCTCAACACCAAGGTATCAGTAACCTAATTTCCTCCACAGTGGGCTCTAATATCCTCTTAGAATCTAAATGCAGCAATAAAGAAATTCCCCTTGCATTCCTTTTCCTAACACTGTATCCTGATCAGATCCAGAAGCCACCCTCCACCATTTCAGCAGGAAGAGTGACCTTCTGGTGACTTTCCTGCCAAAGGCAGATAAGGTAGTATATCAGACTCTAATCACTGGAGTAGTAACTGTCAAAAAAATTTTGTTTTGGCCATGACCCACAGTAAAAAACAAACAAACAAACAAACAAACAAACATATTTTATAAAAAATAAGATTTAGGAAATGTTCCAGATTAAAAGACACTAAAGAAACACACAACCCATGAATGCAGCACATGACCTCAGATCTCATTTTGCTACAAAATACATTATTGGAACAATTGTCAAAAACTTAAACACAATCTGTAGATTAGACAATAGTCGATAATAATACCATTTCAATGCAAATCCTGATTTAGGGGTGAATGGGCATTATGTCTGCAATGTTTGAATGGTTCAGAAAAAATATACATATAGATATATAGATATATGACATATATATATAGAGAGAGAAAGCAAATGCAGTTAAATGTTAACTTTTGGGGAATCTGGGTAAAGGATAAAGGGTATCTTGGAATTCTTTGACTTTTCCTGCAAATTTTCTTTAAATCTGAAATTGTCAAAATAAATATGACAAAAATAGATTTAACATCATAACCCAGTGAATGTACACATATATACATGTCCACATATTTATTCATTCAATTAATTTTTAGTGAATGCCCATAATATACCATTCTAGGCAATGAATATCCATCATAATCAAAGTGAACAAAATGTCTTCCAAGAAGCTTACATGTATATATACCCACCCATGGGAATGTATGTACATGTGTGTATGTGTATGTATATGTCTATTTAACATACACACATAAAAAGGAAACAGATGTTTTATTTAAATTTTATTTACTATTAGTGATGGATCATGATTTTTAAATTCTATGTCATTTTTTTTAGAGGGAGAGAGAGAGAATCTTAAGCAGGTTTTATGCCCAGCATGGAGCCCAAGTGGGGCTCCATCTCACAACCCTTAGTTCATGACCTGAGCTGAAATCAAGAGTCAGACTCAAGTGACGGAGGCACCCAGATGCCCAAATTCTATGTCATTCTTAAAAATAAAGCCGAGGTAAGGAAAAAAAAAAAAAAAGAACAACTGATATTATGAGCCATGAAGGGATCACAATATTCAGTTTACAAAGCACTGGATCAGAGAAATGAAGGCAACAGCCAAAATCCCGTCAAATTTGAGATTTTCATCAACAGCGTCCCACAATACAATTTTGTGAGTCCTACATAAACCTATCTTCTGATCTCTATTTCTTCCTTTCCAACTGCAAACTTGCCACAGCCTCAGCCATTTCAGACTTATTCAGTCCAAAATTAAACTCTTGATCTTTCTCTTAAGACTGTTCTTCCTCCAGGTTTCCCATTTCAGGAAATAGCACCTCAACCCACCCATTGCTCATCTTAGAAAGACTGAAGTCATCCTTAACACCTCCCTTTTCTTCACTCCCTACAACGATCAGTAACCAAGTCCTGTTGATTCTCTATCCTAAATATATCTCAAATTCATTTTTTTCTTTTTTGTCTGACACTGTTTTAGTCTAAATTCCCCAGCATCTTTAACCTAAATTATTGTAGTAGTTTCCCACTTGGTCTCCATATATCCAGTCTATTCCCATTTCAAGCCTTTATATGACAAAGTGATCTTTAAAATCATAACACAATTATGTTCTGACCTTTATGATCTTCCCAATACTTACTTGTAAGAGAAGCTAACACATCTGTAACAATATATTGATTAAGATTATGTTTAACCATGGAGGACCAAATCCCCAAAATAGCAGTGGATTGACAGCATAGAAATTTCTTCTCCATCACATAAGAGAAATAAGAGATAGGCAGACCAGGGCTGACTTGGTATAACTTGGTATCCAAGACTTGGACACCTTCTATCTTGTTCTGGTATTGCAACATGCAGCTTTTACTAATGGTCAAGATGGCTGCTTAGTCTCCAGTAATTATATCTACCTTCTAGCTAATGAAAGGAGAAAGTGATATAGAAAAATACACTTCCTCCCTCAAGAGACCATTCTGCTTATGTTGTGCCATCCATGAGTGTATCACACAACCATGCTTAGCTGTAAAGGAAGTAGGATATATAGTCTTTTTTTTTTTTTAAGGTGGGCATCTGGGCAATCTTGGTACTTCTCCCTACCTCTCACAATTTGTATGGGAAGGGGATGAATAGTAGAGAATGTGGTCATCCTGTGTCCCACTGCAGTGACATGGGAAGAGGTAAAGATACCCAGGTGTGACGAACAGGAAGTGGTAAAGGCAATAAAATGCCTTATGCCTGGGTAGGATTATGGCCAATAGTCCTTTTGGCCTGAGTTCACCTCCTCAAGGGGAGGTCTCCATGGAATAAGCATGATTTCCAACACGGCCAGAAAACCATTCATCCCACCTGTGGGGCAGATGATGAGAGGGGCTGCACTCTTCCCTCCTGAGTAACTCATACTAAAGCAGGGCCAGATAGGCTCACAGAACGTAGTGTGATTGAAAGCAAAGGTGCGACACCTCTCTTTCATGTTATAGAAGGAGACCTGGGTGTAAAGATTTTTATCCAAGTGGATGATATCTGGTTAAAAATGGGTATTAATAATTGGGCATTCATAATGAAAAGTTTGAAAATGAATATTGGGGAACCACTATTAGTCTCTGGACTTTAAGGTTCTGTGAGAGTTGGCCCTGGCATAAACTTTAGTCATGATGGACATCTCCCTTCAGTGAGCAAAATTCTCATATCTCTAGATCTTTGCACATGTTGCTACCCTCCTAAAATACTTTTTGGTCTCTTTCCTTGGAAAGAACTTCCTGGACTCCAAAGAGAAGGCAATAATTGCTCTATTAACTCCTTAAACATTTCATTCATAGTATTAATTCAGTTACATGTTTATTTGTGTAAGCATTTGATTAATATTACTATACTGTAGTATATTGTATACTACTCCAGCATGAGTAGTGAGGTGTATGTGTATAAACAGGTTAAGCCTAACCTGAATCAACAATTTAGGGCTAACCAATAATCTCATAAAGTAAGCAGATTTAAACTAATCTATCTCAACACTGTAGGGTTGCCTTATGACATAAGGAATAATAGAAGTGATAAAATTTGGCATCTTCAAAATATACAATTGGTTGGGTGGAAGTTGGTAGACCCACTGCCCTTGTAGAAATAAGAATTAAAAAAGGGTAATCAAAGAGGCACCTGGGTGGCTCGGTTGTTTCATCGTCCAACTCTTGATTTCAGTTCAGGTCATGATTTTGCAGTTTGTGGGTTCCAGCCGTGCATCAGGCTCTGCACTGACAGTGTGGAGCCTGCTTGGGATTTTCTCCTCCTCCCACCCCCACCCCCACCTCTCCCCTGCTTGCACTCTCACTTTCTAAGAATAAATAAATAAATGAACATTAAAAAATATATTTCAAAAAAGGGTAATTCCATTAGTCTATTCCAGTGGTACTTATGGTCGAGAGCCCAGTCAGGCTATGGCACATAGTAGGCATTCATTTTTTGCATGAATAAGTAGGTCAATTACGTTAGCATTCACTGTGGAATTAGTTAATACTTAGAATAAAACTAAAAACCCAGGGACGCCTGGGTGGCTCAGTCGGTTGAGCGTCCGACTTCAGCTCAGGTCACGATCTCACGGTTCGTGAGTTCGAGCCCCACGTCAGGCTCTGGGCTGATGGCTCAGAGCCTGGAGCCTGCTTCCGATTCTGTGTCTCCCTCTCTCTCTGCCCCTCCCCCATTCATGCTCTGTCTCTCTCTGTCTCAAAAATAAATAAACATTAGAAAAAAAAATTAAAAAAAAAAAACTAAAAACCCAGTTGAGAGATAAAAAACATTATTTTTTGCTATATGTTGGAGTAACTTTGCTGTCATGTAGAATGAGGTGAGCATTTATATTTGTTACAGACTATTAATACCTTTACCATTATATAACTCAAATAAGAAAATTTATCCATTTAAAAGCATGTAATTCATTGGATTTTAGTATATTCACAGAGTTGTGCAACCTCTACCACAACATAATTTGGAACAATGTAATCATTCTGAAATGAAATCCCCATCCCCTAACTCATTTATTCTGTTCCTATAGATTTGCCCATTCTGTACATTTCATATAAATAACCAACTTCTTTCACTTAGCATGACATTTTCAAAGTTTGTTCATGCTGTAGCATGCATCAGTACCTCATTCTTTTTTTACTACAAATATCATTCCATTGTTTCAAAATACCACATTTTATTTATTCATTCATCAGTTGATAGACATTTGGGTTATCATCACTTGTCGGTAATTGTGAAAAATGCTGTAAGAACATTTGTATACAAGTTCTCATGTGGACATATGTTTTCATTTCTCTTGAGTATTGTACTAGTTTCCTGACATTGCTGAAACAAATTACTACACACTTAGTGGCTTATTATCTTCTAGTTCTGGTGGTCTGAGGTTGGAGAGCAGTCTCACTGGGCTAAAATCAGGTGTTGGTGGGGTTGTTATCCTGGAGAGGCTCTAGGAGAGCCTTTTCCAACTTCCAACCCACATTCCCTGGCTCCTTTCAGTAATGGCATCACACCCACTTCTGTTTCCAGCATCTTGTCTCCTTCTCTCTCTCTTCTGTTACTTCTTTTTCTTTGTTAAATGTTTATTTATTTATTTTGGGAGAGAGAGGATCTCAAGCAGGCTCTGCACTGTCAGGACAGAGTCTTCAACAAAGTTTTGTAATTGTCAGGATACAAGTCTCATGTTTCTTTTGTTAAATTTACTCCTAAGTATCTTATTTTTTAAAATATTCTTTAATGTTTACTTATTTTGAGAGAGAGAGAGAGAGAGCAAGAGTGGAGGAGAAGCAGAGAGAGAGGGAGACACAGAATCTGAAGCAGGCTCTACCCTCTGAACTGTCAGCATAGAGCTGGATGTGGGGCTCGAACCTAGGAGCTGGGAGATCATGACCTGAGCTAAAGTCGGTCACTTAATCGACTGAGCCACCCAGGTGCCCCTATCTTATTTTTTGATGCTATTATAACTGGAATTGTTTTCTTAATTTTATTTTTGTATTGTTCTCTATAAATGTAGAGATGCAACTGATTTTTAAATATCAATCTTTTATCCTGTAACTTTTCTGAACTCACTTAATAGTTCTAATTTGTTTTTATTCCTTAGAATTTTCTATATACAATATCATGTCAGTTGCAAACAGAGATTGTTTACTTTTTCTTTTCCAATATGGAGGCCTTTTATTTGTTTTTCTTACCTAACTGCTCCACTAAAATATTTAATATAATACTGAATGTATATGGCAAGAGTGGACATTGTTGTTACTGATCTTAGGGGGAAAACCTCTGTCTTTCACCACTAAGTAGGATGTCAGCTGCAGATTTTGTTGTCGATGCCCTTTATCAGGTTAAGGAAGTTTCCTTTTATTCCTACTTTGTTGATTGTTTTTGTCATAAAAGACTGTTAGAGTCTGTAAAATGCCTTTTTGTATCTATTGAGAAGATCATGTGAGTTTTGTTCTTTATTCTATTAATGTAGTGTATTATATTGATCGATTTTCAGATATGAAAGCAACTTTAATTTTTAGTCGTAGGGAGCTTTGGTTCTTATGACATTCATAATAGCTGATTTAAAATATTTGTTTAGTAAGTTCAACATCTGAAGCTCCTTAGGAAGTTTTTCTGTTATTGCTTCTTTTTCCTTTTATGAGTCTCTGCTCTTTGTGTTTTGTACTAAATAGGGCATTTTATTTAAAAAAATTTCTTAAACATAACATTTATTTCTTTAAATTTGAGTTTAGTTGACACACAATGTTATATTAGTCAGGTATACAACTTAGTGATTTGACAAGTTTATACATTATGCTATGTTTACCACAAGTAAACCTCCCATCTGTCCCATTACATCGCTATTACAATATTATTGACTATTCCTTATGCTCTGTTTTTTTAAGTTTATTTATTTATTTTGAGAAAGAGAGAAAGAGAGCACAAGCAGGGGAGGGACAGAGAGAAAGGGGGAAAGAAAATCTCAAGCAGGCTTCATACTGTCAGCACAGAGCCTGACAGAGGGGTTAAGCTCAAGAACCGTAAGATCAAGACCTGAGCCGAGATCAAGAGTCAGGTGCTTAACTGACCACCCAGCCCCCTGCTCTGTTTTTTATTCCTGTGACTTATCCATCCCATATCTGGAGAGCTGTATTTTCCTCTTCCCTTCACCCATTTTTTCCCCCTTCTCTCTGGCAACCATCAGTTGCCATGCATCTATAGTTCTAATTCTGCTTTTTGTTTGTTAATTCATTATCTGTAAATTCAGTTAATGAGTGGAAATAACATGGTATTTGTTTTTCTCAGTCTGACTTATTTCACTTAGCATAATACCCTCTAGGTCCATACATTTTTTTCTCAAATGGCACATTCTTATCCTTTTTTATGGTTGTATAATATTCCACGGTTACACAAAACTAGAACAAATAATATTAAAATTTGTATGAAGTCACAGAAGACCCTGAAGAACCAAAGCAATCCTGAGAAAGAAAAGCAAGGCTGGAGGTATCACAATTCCAGATTTCAAGACATAAAACCTGCATAGCTGTAGTAATCAAAGCAGTATGATACAGGCACAGAAATAGACACATTGATCAATAGAACAGAATAGAGATCTCAGAAGTAAACTACGTTTATGTAGTCAACTAATTTATGACAAAGGAGGCAAGAATACACGATAGAGAAAAGACAGTCTTTTCAATAAATGGTGCTGTAAATTAGGCATTTTAGTTAATACAATGTGACATCTCTGAATATCAGATTCCACTCTACTCCCCAGACTTTGTTTTTTGTTGCTATTTTGTTCTCACTACTGTTTGTTTAGTGACATTCCTTAAATACCTCTTCAAAGTCTGTATTCCCTGAATAGTCAAATCACTGAAGTCTTTATTTAGCTTAGTGGTCATCTACTGAGTGGTGACCTACTAGGTTCACAAAGCCCCTGTTCTTATTGAGATTCAATAGGTTTTGTTTTTTTTTTAAATAAATTCTCCTTAAATCACTGTAAGCCTTTCATTAATTTCTAGAGTTCTGAAAAACATTGATTTTGATGATTTTTGCAATCGTCTTGTTCCTTTTATGGAGGAGCAGATTTATATCAGTCCTCATGCTGCCATTCCAGAATTCCTGCCCTTTCACAAAAATCTCACTAATTTATTAGGACTTGAATCTCTTCACTAATTAGAAATAGAAATTATGAAGCAAAACAAACAAAGAAACAAATTTGATTCAACCTTGGACAAAATAGATTATGTCATAATGGTATATAATAAGCCTTAAGGAAGACTCAAGCTGACTATTGAGTAATCTGACTTTTAAAGTACTCTTTCTGTTAAATAAGAATATTTACAATACAGAACTCAGATAGGAGCTCAGAGAATGAAGAGTACATAGACAAAACATTAAAAAAATCTTAGTTATATGTGTATCAGTCCTGATAATTATACAAACATTTCAATAGGACTAGAAAATTCTTCCCATTTGTTAGCTCAATATTAAGTATAAAATTCTTCTTTTAAGGTTTATTTATTTATTTTGAGAGAGAGAGAGAGAGAGAGAGAGAGAGAGAGATCATATGAAACCAGGGGAAGGGCAGCAAGAGAGAGGGAGAGAGAATCCCAAACAGGCACTGTGCTGTCAGCACAGGGCCCCACACAGGGCTCAATCTCAGGAACCATGAGATCATGACCTGAACAGAAGTCAAGAGTCAGACTCTTAACTGACTGAGCCACCCAGGCATACTAGTACAAAATTTTTCTTTAATTTTTCTGATGCATAATATCCAGCTGAGAAGCATGTAAAACATTCTATAGTTTATTTTGTCAATATATTATATTTGTTATAGGATATGGAATTTGCTCTTTAAGTTTATAATTAAATTTACCAGTATTGTGTCAATCACTATATACTTTATGTAAGCTCTTCTAGTAATCAGGAAAACCACAGACCCTGGGATCAAATTTTCTACCATACTGCATAAACTAAAATGTGAACTAATAGATTCAAGTTCAAATGCAAGAATAATCCCGGATTTTTAGACAGATAGTAGCTTGTTACTGAACATTATATACATTGAGTGTATGTGATAAACAGTGAAGTATATTGGCAGAGACATGTTTAAATTCATATAGATTACTACCAGCAATAGGAATAAAAGGTGACTATTAATGTTTCAGACAATGCTACTGGGTACAAAAGAATTTATGGAACAGTATAAACTCTTTAAACATTTTGAGAATATAGTTATGTTTTAACTTCTTATACCATGTGTTTTAAATTGGCACTGAAGCCATCTTTTAAATGTTTTTTTTTTTTTAATGTTTATTATTTGAGAAAGAGACTGAGAGCAAGCAGGGGAGGGGCAGAGAGAGAGGGAGACACAGAATCTGAAGCAGGCTCCAGGCTCTGAGCTGCCAGCACAGAGCCCGATGTGGGGCTCAAACCCAAAGACCACGAGATCATGACATGAGCTGAAGTCAGTCACCTAACCGACTGAGCCACCCAAGTGCCCCAAAGCCATCTTTTTTTAAAAAATTTCTTTTAACATTTATTCATTTTTGAGAGACAGAGCATGAGCGGGGAAGGGGCAGAGAGAGGGAGACAGAATCTGAGCTGTCAGCACAGAGCCCAACACGGGGCTTGAACTCACGAACTGCGAGATCATGTCCTGAGTCGAAGTCGGATGCTCAATCGACTGAGCCACCCAGGTGCCCCCCGAAGCCATCTTTAAAAAACAATTTTATCTTGTTTCTTATGTTCCACGTATGAGTGAGATCATATGATATTTTTCTTTCTCTACAGACTTATTTCACTTAGCATAATACACTCTAGTTCCATCTAAGTTGTTGCAAATGGCAAGATATTATTCTTTTTGATTGCCAAGTAATATTCCATTGTGTGTGTGTGTGTGTGTGTGTGTGTGTGTGTGTGTGTATACCACAACTTCTTTATCCATTCGTCAGTAGATAGACATTTGGGCTTTTTCCATAATTTGGCTAGTGTTGACAGCACTGTTATAAACATTGGGATACATGTGCCCCTTTAAATCAGCATTTTTGTATCCTTTGGATAAATACCTAGTAGTGCAATTGCTGGGTCTTGGGTAGTTCTATTTTTAACTTTTTGAGGAACCTCCATACTGTTTTCCAGAGTGGCTGCACCAGTTTGCATTTTTACCAACAGTGCAAAAATGTTCCTCCTTCTCTGCATCCTCACCAACATCTGTTGTTTCCTGAGTTGTTAATGTTAGCCACTCTGACAGGTGTGAGGTGGTATTTGATTGTGGTTTTGATTTGTATTTCTCTGATGATGAGTGATGTTGAACAACTTTTCATGTGTCTGTTTAACCATCTGGATGTCTTCTTTGGCAAAGTGTCTATTCATGTCTTCTGCCCATTTCTTCACTGTATTATTTGTTTTTTGGGTGTTGAGTTTGATTAAGATCTTTATAGATTTTGCATACCAACCCTTTATCTGATATGTCATTTGCAAATATCTTCTCCCATTCTGTTGGTTGCCTTTTGCTTTTGCTGATTGTTTCCTTTGCTCTGCAGAAACTTTTTATCTTAATGAGGTCCCAATAGTTTTTGCTTTTATTTCCCTTGCCTCTGGAGACATATCTATTAAGAAGTTGCTGAGGCTGAGTTGCTGCCTATGTTCTCCTCTCAGATTTTTGATAGTTTCCTGTCTTACATTTATGTCTTTCATCCATTTTGAATTTATTTTTTTGTATGGTGTAGGAAATTGGTTCAGTTTTATTCTTCTTCATGTTGCTGTCCAATTTTCCCAGCACCATTTGCTGAAGACACTATCTTTTTTGCATTGGATACTCTTTCCCGCTTTGTTGAAGATTAGTTAGGCATACATTTGTGGGCCCATTTCTGGGTTCTCTATTCTGTTCCATTGATCTATGTGTCTGTTTTTCTGCCAGGACCACACTGTCTTGATGATTACAGCTTTGTAATACAGCTTGAAGTCCAGAATTGTAATGCCTCCAGCTTTGGTTTTCCTTTTCAACATTACTTTGGCTATTTGGGGTCTTTTCTAATTCCACACAATTTTTAGGGTTGTTTGCTCTAGCTCTGTGAAGAATCCTGGTGTTATTTTGATAAGGATTACATTGAATGTGTTGATTGCTTTGGATAGTAAGCATTTTAACAATATTTGGTCTTCCAATCCATGAGCATAGAATATTTTTCCATTTCTTTGTGTCTTCTTTAATTTCTTTAATAAAATTTCTATAGATTTCAGCATCCAGATTTTTTACTTCTTTGGTTAGGTTTATTCCTAGGTATCTTATGTTTTTTGGTGCAATTGTAAATGGGATCAATTCCTTGATTTCTATTTCTGCTGCTTCATTATTGGTGCATAGAAATGCAATCGATTTCTGTACGTTGACTTTATATCCTGTGACTTTGCTGAATTCACGTATCAGTTCTAGCAGTTTTTTGGCTGAGTTTCTTGGGTTTTCCATGTGGAATTTTTTTTTAATTTAATTTCAAGTTAGTTAACATATAGTGCAATAGTGGTTTCAGGAGTAGAATTTAGTGATTCATCACTTACGTATAACATCCAGTGCTCATCCCAACAAGTGTCCTCCTTAATGCCCATTTAGCTCACTCACCTCTCCTCCCACCTACCTCCCCTCCAGCAACTCTCAGTTTATTCTCCGTGTTTAAGAGTTTCTTATGGAATTTAAGAAACAAAACAGATGAACATAGGGGAAGGGAAGGGGAAATAAGATAAAAACAGAGAGGGAGGCAAACCATAAGAGATTTAAATACAGAGAACAAACTGAGGGTTGCTGGAGGTGAAGTGGGTGGGGGGATGGGTTAAATGGGTGATGGGCACTAAGGAGAGGGTACTTGTTGGGATGAGCACTGGGTGTTCTATGTAAGTGGTGAAACACTGGGTTCTACTCCTGAAACCAATACTATACTGTATGTTAACTAACTTGATTTAAATAAATAAATTTAAAAAATAAAAAATTTATGTCAATTCATCATGGAAAAAAAGTACCTGGTGATTTGACATTTTCTGTATTGTACCTTTTACCCCCAATACTTGTTTTGATTCAAAACCTTTGGGACGATGTGAAGAAGTTAGTGAAAAAGAGAAGTTGAGTTGCCATGCTCTGAGCCATTCAAGATATACTGATTCTGTGGGAGCTGTGTGGTGTTTCATCCTGACCCCAAACACCCCCTTCTCCAATTGGATCAACGGGAAGCAAAGGTGACTCTGTGACTGCTTTTGGGCAAAAGACAGTTTATTGATGCATCAACTATTAGCAACACATCTTTCTTGCAGAGAGTTGAGTCAGAGCAAACTTAAGGTAAATATTCTGACAGTTTTTGTAAGAGAATTTGCAAGTTGTTCCCTCCAGTCTGGCACAAACCCAGATAACTGAACAGAATTTAAGTTTTTCTCTTATGTTTTCAGTTGTGTCTGGGTGTTTTTCTTTCTTTAAAAAAAATTGACTCAAAAGTTTCCACTGAGTTCCAATCAATATGTCATGGAGGGGCCAAGTCATCCTGGCAGAGGGAAGAACTGAGATTGTATTCCTGAGGAATGTGCCAGGTGGTAGAATTTTCTAAGAGAGCAGGAGTAAATTCAGAAGCTCCAGAGACCTGGTGGCAGCAAAGATAGATGGTTGCACACGGCCATACTTGGGGCTGTGTGCTGCTCATTGGTGAATACTGGCAGGCTTCTGTGGCTTGTCTCCTTGTGTCACTAGTATGTGACTTGAATAAGCCATTTGGCTATATTTACACCTCCTTTCTCCATCCCCTGGAAGTGAGAGCTATTGTAGTGAAAGATGGTGTAACATTCCTGCAAAAATATATTATTGGATAGCTGAATATGCATTTAGTAAATTAAAACATATGATTTCACTGACATAATATTTTTGAAATTTTTTCTTCTCCTTCCTAATAGTCAATTGGCAATATTATTGATATATTAGCTTCAAATGTCTCTCAGCTTGTTTGACAAGGAATTAATAATTTTTAATGGAGAACTTAAGAAAAATCTCTTTTTGGAGAATATTTTTTTAAGTTTATTTATTTTTGAAAGAGAGAGAGAGGCAGAGAGAGAGGGAGACAGAGAATCTCAAGCAGGCACCATGCTGTCAGTACCGGGCCTGATTCAGGGCTCGAGCTCATGTACTGTGAGATCATGATCTGAGCCACCCAGGTGGCCCTGGAGAATATTTATTTTCTCCATGTGCATAAAAGATTTGGAAACATCTGTCAGTTAGAGGAGCTCAGAATGAGAAGGGCTATGAGTGTTAAAATTCATTATTTCATTATGACAAAAATAAAATTTGAGGTATTTGTGTTCTTAATGTGGCTGATATTAATACCTTGATTAATGACACGTTGTCAGCTATAACAGTTACAGCTAGTGTTGATGAGAACAGAAAATTTCTTTGGGATCTTCGGATTAGCCTACATTGGAAGTGTAGCCATGTGTGTGGTTATATGCATATGTTTGTAGGAGAACACACAGTGGGAAGACTGGTTTCAATTGTCCTAAAGAAAATGGGGCACCTGGGTGGCTCAATTGGTTGAGCTTCTGACTTTGGCTCTCATCATGTTCTCACGGTTCATGGGTTCAAGCCCTGCTTCAGGCTCTGTGCTGACAGCTCAGAGCCTGGAACCGGCTTGGGATTCTGTGTCTCCCTCTCTCTCTGTCCCTTCCTGACTTGTGCTCTGTCTCTCTCTCAAAAATAAATAAACATAAAGAAAATACATTGTCAATTGTCCCAAGGAAAAGAAATCTGAGTCCACTTAGGAGAGGGAGTGGTCATGGGGGGAAAATGAAGCCAATGGCTCTGGATCCATTTCTGGATCTGAAATGAGAGCTTAACCCAGTCTTTCTAGGACCAGTTTGTACCCTGGGAAGTAACTGTGTATTCAAACAAAAAAAGCAGAGTCAGTAAGCTGTGACAATGAGGTGTGAAGCATGCTTGAATGAATTCAGTGCAGAAGGTATGAATTTATCCTCTCTTAAATAACTATCTGTATAGAAATCTGGACTTATATTGCTACAAAATATGCAAAACTAAGGCATTACGCAGCACTAAGCTTCAAGACCAACACTAGGTAATAGTAATAAAAAGTTATAGTGGTGAATTGATGAGATTCTATGTTCCTTTATGCCTGGTATTAGAAAAGGATCAATCCCTACTTTTGGGATGAGTAAATCTGTAGGATCAGTGGGCAGCATATACCATGGAGATGGGTGGCCCTCAAAGGGAAATCATTAGACTTTCTGATTGGAAGGTAGTTGGGGGTTCCAATGATTATTTGGAAATATGAAATACATGTAACCATAGTATCTATCACCTAGATTTTAAATCAGTAGGTAAAAGACAGCTAAAGAAAAAGACACATTATATATAGGAAAAGAACAATAAGAATTATCACTGACTTCTCATCAGGAGCAAGACAATGGAAGACAATAGAATGACATCTTTTAACAGTTTAAATAAAAATAAAATTGCTAATCTAGAATTCTATATCCAATGACAACATTCTTCAAAAATGAAACCAATTTTAATGACATCTTTAGATGTATGAAAGTTGAGAGAATTTGTCACCAGCTGATCTATACTACAAGAAATGTCAACAAATATTTTTCAGACTCATGTCAGGTAAAGTCAAATGGAAACTCGGATCCTCAAAAAGGAATGAAACACACCAGATATAATAAATATATAAGTAAATATAAAAGTTTTTATTGTTTCTTAATGTCTTTAAAAATTGCCCGTGAAAACAATAGTGACAAATAATGAAGATCAAAGAAGACAGAAAAGGAGAAAAAGAAATGCAGATCAGATGGAGAAACTAGAAAAAAGTATCACGACGATAGACTTAAACCCAGTCATACCAATCATCAGCGAAACCCAGGCTAGATTAAAAAGCAAGACGTTACTGCATGCTGTTTATGAGGGATATATTTTAAATGTGAAGACATAAGACAAAATTAAAGGATGAAAAATATTCACCATGAAAATACTAATCGTAAGAAATCTAAAGTGGTTATATTAGTATCAGAGTAAACAGGCTTCAGCGCAAGAAACATGATCAGATATAAAGAGATATTTCATAATAATAAAAAGGCAAATTCTTCAAGAATACATAGCCATCTTTTTTTCAAAAATTTTTTAACATTTATTTATTTTTGTGAGACAGAGCATGAGCAGGGGAGGGGCAGAGGGAGGGAGACACAGAATCAAAGCAGGCCCCAGGCTCTGAGCTGTCAGCACAGAGCTTGATGTGGGCTCGAACCCATGAACCTTGAGATCATGACCTAAAGTCGGATGCTTAACTGACTGAGCCACCCAGGTGCCCCAAGAAAACGTAACAATCTTAAATGCACATACATATAATAAATAGTTTCAAAATACATGAAGGAAGAATTGGGAGAACTGAAGGGTGAAATAGACAAATCTGCCATTATGACTGGAAACTTTAACACTCCTTTCTTGATACTTGATAGAAAAGGATAGAAAAGATAAAGGTTTTTTTAATGTTTATTTGTTTTTGAGAGAGAAACAGAATGTGAACAGGGGAGGTGCAGAGAGAGAGACACACACAGAATCTGAAGCAGGCTCCAGGCTCTGAGCTGTCAGCACTGAGCCTGACATGGGGCTCAAACCCACGAACTGTGAGATCATGACCTGTGCTCAAGTCAGCGATTAACTGACTGAGCCACACGGGCACCCTGAAAAGATAAAATTTTGAACAACTTTATCTAGATGATTTACCTAAATTGCTTTTATAGATCAGCAGATGTAACAAGTTCAAAATACATTCTTTTCCAGTGTCCATGGAACATTTGCTAAGACAGGTATATACATCAAGGATAGGCTATAAAACAAGTGTTGATACACTTCAAAGGATTGAAAACAGAGTATATTCTCTGGCCATAACAAAATTATACCACAAATCAATAACAAAAAATTCTAGAAAAATCTCCAAATCATTGGAAATTAACCAGGCATTTTTAATAATCCTGAATAAAAGAAAATATCACATTTGAGCCAAATAATAACAAAAAGGCAACTTATTAAAGCATGTAATATGTAGGAAAGCAGTACTTAGAAATAAATTTGTAGCTTTACATGTTTATATTAGAAAAAAAGATGTTTTTAGAAAACAATCTAACCTTCCATTTAAAAATTCAGGGGGAGAAAAGGAAAAAATTAAATTGAAGCAAATAGAAGGAAGAAAATAAAAAGAAAAACACAATAAAACAGAAAATAGACAAACAATAAGAAGGCATTAAGGAAACATAAGCTTGTTTCATAGCAAAGCTCAGTAAAATTGATAATTTCCTTATCAAGAAAAAAAGAGAGAGAGAAAGATATAAACTATCAGCATCAGGAATTAAGAGGGGGAAATCACTACTGATGTAATAGGCATTAAAAAATATAATGATATTACAAACAACTTCATGCTAATAAATTATATAATTAAGTGCACAACGATTTTGTGAGATATAAATTAGTAAGGAATGAACGCATAAAGAAATAGAAAATCTGAATAACGTTGTATCTCATAAGAAAATGAACTTGTAATTAAAAACATTTCTACAAATAAAACTTCAGGCTCAAATTACTTTGCTTGTAAAATTTCTCAAATATTTAAGGAAGAAATAATACCAAACATACAAAAAAAAAAGTTCCTTCAGCCTAGAAAGTGAGCAGTTTTAGTTAGAACAATTCCTAAGTCATTTTTTTTTTAGGCCATCATAACCCTGACACTAAAACCAGACAAAAATATTACAGTAAAATAAAACTATACCAATACCTCTCATGAGCAGAATGCAAGAATCATTTATATAACATTAGCAAATTAAATCTAGCAACATGCTAAATGGATAATATCTATGAACATCTTTGATTTTCAAATATTAATACTTTAACAATTGAAAATGAAACCATTCAATTCACAATATTAATAGAGTAAAGGAAAAAATCGTTTTGGTAGATGCAGAAAAAGCATTTGACAAAATACAAAACTCATTAATGATGAAAATTCTCAATTAAAAACAGAATGAAACTTACTCAACTTGATAAAGGATGTCTATAAAAACCTGCAAATAACATCATACTTTATAGTGAAAGATTAAATATGCAACCCTGCCACCAAGATTGAGAATAATGCAAGAATGTCTGTTCTTATCACCATTCAAAAGTGTACTTGGGATCTTAGCCAGGGTAACAGAGCAAGAAAAGACAAAAAAGGCATAGACTGGAAAGGAAAAAGTGAACTGTCTTTATTTATAGACATGTAAATATTCTTTATGCAAAATGTCACAAGGACATAAAGAAATGTAAGGTAAAAAAAAATTAATTCAGCAGAGTTATAGGATGCAAGGTCAATACATAAAACTTAATAATGTTTCCATATACTCTCCATAAATAATTGGAAAATACCATTTATTATAGTATAAAAGAACATCATTACAGATAAATTTAATAAAAAATATGTGCAAAGCTTATACACTGAAAATATAAAACATTGATGAGAGAAATTATTAAAAACTGAAATAAAAGGAAATATCCATGGAATGGAAGACTCAACACTGTCAAGAAATCAATTCTTCCCAACATAATGCAAAATTTAAATGCAATCCTAATCAGTTTTTGTAGATATTAAAGAATTGATTCTAAAATTTGCAAAAAAATTCAAAAGATTTGGAGTAGTGAAAATAATCTTGAAAAAGAATAAAATTGGAAGTCTTATACTATGTGAATTCACAATTTAACACACTATATTTACAGTAATTATGACATCATTATATATGTGAAATATATATATCAAATATATTTCATATATATAAAATATCAGTCAGTATGACAGAATCAAGAGTCCAGAATTAGACCCTCATGTATGTGGTCACTTGATCTTTGGCAGATTCACAAAAGTAATTCAAAGAGGAAAAAAGTATTTTCAACAAACGGTGCTACAGCAACAGAAAAAGTGTGGAAATTTCACCCTACGCTACACACAAAAATTTATTTTAAGTGTTTCATAGATCTAAATGCAAAAACTCAACTTATAAAGTTTATAGAAGAAAATCTAAGAGAATATCTTTATGACCTTGGGCATTCAAAAATTTCTTGAACAGGATCCAGGAATAACTATCCATAATATAAACGATTGAGATTGAACTCAATGAACTAAAAAAACCTTCTGCTCTTTGAAAGCCATTTGACACTGTAAAAAAAAAAAGTAAATCCACAGACTGGAAAAAATTTTCAATACACATATCTGACAAAGGACTTATATTTAGAGTAGGCACATATATTTGTATAGATTACGTGTATACATATACATATGTATAAACTATTACAACACAACAATAAGAAAACAATCCAATAAAAATGGGCAAAGACTTGAAGAGACATTTAACAAACAAGATTTATCAGTAACCAATAACCATGTTTAAAAATGCTCTCTCTATAGTACTAAATAATCATATAATGGCTAACATGAAAAAGACTAAGAATACTTAATATTCATGTCCATATGGAACAACTAGAATAATCATACATGACAAAGGGAGTGTAAACTTATATGACCACTTGGGAAAATAGTTTAAAGGTTTCTTGTAAAATTAGAAACAAACAAAACAAAAGTACCCTATCACCCAGATATTATAGTTTTGGATATTTGCTCAAAAGAAATGTAAGTATGTCTCAAAAAGATTTGCACAAGAACATTCATGCAACTTTATATATAATAGTAAAAAAAAACTGGAAAAACTAAATATTTATCAATAAAAGAACAGATAAACTCTGGTGTATTTACACAATGGAGTACTCCTCACAGATAAAAGGAATGAATTACTAACTCATGCATAACATTCATGAACCTCAAAAACATTGAGCCAAAAAGCTAAAAACAAAGAATATGTTTCGTGTGATTCCATTTATAAGGAATTTAAATACAGGTAAAGCTAAACTCAGATGCAAAGAATATTATTGCTTGGAATGCAGGGCTTGGTGGTGTTTTAGGAGGTCACAGGGGAACTTTCTAGAGTGAATGGAAAGTTTCTCTCTTGATAGTTGTGTGAGGTACATAGATGCATGCATTTGTTAAAACTAAGTAAACTGTATACTTCATATTTCTATGTTTCAGTGTGTGTAAATAACATATTATTTAAATATATTTAAATATAATATTTTAATGTGTAAAAATACCAGAAATAAACAGAATTTAAAAATAAGGAATAGAAAGACCCAGAAATTGGAAAGAAAAAATTGATAAATTTACAAATTTGAGTATATAAAAGTTGTAATTTATGTATGGCAAAAAAGGAGCATAGGTAATGTTAAAGTGTGGATAATAAACTAGGAAAAAATGTATCTAATAGAGCAAAGGACTGATTAAAATCTAAAGAGCTCTTATAGATCATTAATATGAACAATTATCTACTGGAAAATGAGCAAAAGATAAGAACAGGGAGTTCAAACAACCAAATATATACAATGTATATATAATATACACACAACATCACACATGAAAAGATGGACCCCACACATAATGAAAGAAATGCAATGTTTTTTTTATTTATTTTGAGAGAAGGAGAGAGAGGGCACAAGCAGGGGAGGGGCAGAGAGAGAGAGAACCCAAAGCAGGCTCCATGCTGACAGTGCCAGACTCAAACTCTGAATCATGAAATCACGGCCTGAGCTGATATCAAGAGTCAGATGCTTAACCAGGTGAGCCACCCAGGCGCCTCGGAATAATTCAAAATTTTAACCAATCAGGTTTGTAGAAAGCATAATATTTGATAACATGCAGTACTGGTTACACAAGTGCTTTCCTACATTTTTGGTGAAGTATAGATAAGTACAAACTCCCTGAGAGGCAATTTGCCAATTCTCGTGTGTTGGTGTATATCTATGAATGTACATACCTTTGAACTCAGAAATTGGACTTCTAGAACATGTATACAAAGCACAGTATTGTTTGTAATGACAAAAATGATGGAGAAACAATATGGCATTGGCTTAATAAATTATGGTTACATTTAGACATTATTTACATAAAGTCATGAAAGAGAACAAGGAAACTCTACGTGAGGATATGGATGTCTCTAAAAGATAATTTTTGAATTAAGGAACAGAAGGGCATATCTGCGTATCTGTGTAAATAAAAACAGATAAATGCAAATATAAATGTAGTATAGGTTGAGAATATGTGTGGGAGAATTGATGAGAAACTCTAATAGAAGTTATCTAAAGGGAATGGAACAGTAGTCCTAAGAGACAAGGATGGGAAATGTGCTTACCTTTCATACACAACAAAAAAATACACCACTATTTGTGCAATATTTATAGCTTTATAGTCTTTGTGTAGAGAGCTGGCATAGAGAAGATGGTAAGAAATGTTGAATAAATAAATGAAGTTTCAAGTTAGCAGGAGGTTTTTCTACACACATTCATTGTCGACTCTAATTTATCTCCACTCTAGGCTTTTTTTATTTCATTCCTTCTACTATCTTTGGGTTTACTATCTTTGCTCTTCTTTTTCTAGTTCCTTAAGGTGTACAGTTAGATTACTGACTTGACATCTACCTTCTTTTTAAATATAGCTGTTTTGTAGCTATACGTGTCCTGCTTGGCACTGCTTTCTGCCGCATCCCTGAGGTTTTGGTGTGTTAATGTTTCTGTTTTCATTCATCTCAAGCTATTTCTAGTTTCCCTTGTGATTTCTTCTTTGACCCAGTGGTTGGTTAAAAGTGTGTTGTTAATTTCCAAAGATTTGTAAAATTTCCAGTTTTCCTTCTGTTTCCTTCTGGTTTGCAATTTCATTCCATTCTGGCCATAACAGATACTTTGTATCATTTCACTGATTTTAAACTTCTTAAGACTTACTCTGTGGTTTCGCACGTGGCCTGTGGTGGAGAATGCTCCCTGTACTCTTGAGAAGAATGTGTGTTTTGAAGTTGCTGGGTGGAGTGTTCTGTACAATTCCTCTTGTTTCTTTGGATCTTCTGTCTGACCCTTCAGTCCACTACTGAAAGTGGATTGTTGCACATATCAAATCATCATGTTGTCCACTTCAAACTTACACCATTGGGGCACCTGGGTGGCTCAGTTTGTTAAGCGTCCGACTTGGGCTCAGGTCATGATCTCCCGGTTTGTGAGTTGGAGCCCCGCGTCAGGCTCTGTGCTGACAGCTGGGAGCCTGCAGCCTGCTTCGGATTCTGTGTCTCTTTCGCTCTCTGCCCCTCCCCCACTTGTGCTCTGTTTCTCTCTAGCAAAAATAAATAAATGTAAAAAATAAATAAATAAATAAACTTACACCATGTTATATGTCAATTATGTCACAGTAAAAACAGAAAAAAAAAGTTCAAGTCTCCAATTATTATTGCAGAACTATTTATTTCCCCATTCAATTCTGTCAATTTTTGCTTCATATTTTAAGATCCTATTGTTAGGTGAGGATATGTTTGCTTTTTTTTAAGTTTATTTATCTTTGACAGAGACAGAGTGCGAGCATGAGCTGGGGAGGGGCAGAGAGGGAGACACAGAATCTGAAGCAGGCTCCAGGCTCGGAGCTGTCAGCACAGAGCCCGACGCGGGGCGGAGCTTACAAACTGTGAGATCATGACCTGAGCCAAAGTCAAGAATTAGATGCTTAACTGACTGAGACACCCATGCCCCTCACCCATTATATGTCCTTTAACATAGATTCACAATTACTGTATTATGCCTTTGAATTCTAAATCATACAGGGGGGAAAAAAGAAGAGTTACAAACCAAAAGGACAGTAATACTGAATTTATATTTTCCTATGTAGTTTCTTTTACCCTTGTTCTTTATTTCTTCCTATAACTTTGAGTTATTGTCCGGTGACTTGCCTGTAAGTCTAAAGAACTCCCTTTAACATTTCTTGTAGGGAAGATTACTGGTAATATACTAGCTCAGCTTTCATTTTTTGGGAAATGTCCGAGTTTTTCTTTCATTCTCAAAGGATAGTTTTGTCAGATAGAGCACTCCTGTTTGGCAGTGGATTTTGTTTTTTTCTTACTTTAAATATGTCAGTTATCCTACTGCCACTGGCCTCCATGCTTTCTAATGAGAAATCAGTTATTAAGCTTATTGAGGGTATAAGACAAGCTGCTTCCCTGTTGCTACTTTAAAAATTTTCTCTTTGTCTTTAGGTTTTGACAATAGAACTACGTGTCTCAGCTTGGGGGTTTTTGAGCTTCCTATCTTAGTTCGTTGAGCTTCTCAGATATACGTTTTCATGGGTTTCATCACACTTAGGATGTATTTGGCCATTATTTCTTCGAGTGTTTTCTTCTGTCCTCCTCTCTCTGGTGTCCTCCTGGTTTCCAACGATGCAGATGTTGGTTTGTTTGCTGGTGTCCAACACGTCCTTCAGGTTGTTTATTTTTCATCCTTTTCTTCTTTTGGCTCCTTGTTCTTAGTCATTGCACTGCCTATATTCAAGTTTTCTGAGGTTTTCTTCTATCTGTTCAAATCTGATGATGAGCTCCTCCAGAGAATTCTATATTTCAGATAACTTTCAACTCCAGAATTTGTGTTTGGTTCCTTTTTATAATTTCAGCCTCTTTATTGATATTCTCATTTTGTTCATACATAACTTTTCAAGTTTTATTTATTTATTTTGAGAGAGGGAGAGACACCAAGTGGGGAGGGGCAGAGAGAAAGAATCCCAAACAGGCTTTGAACTGCCAGCACACTGCCCGACTCAGGGCTCTACCTCAGGAACCGTGAGATCATGACCTGAGCCGAAATCAGGAGTTGGACACTTAAATGACTGAGCCATACAGGTGCCCCTCATACACAATTTTTTAAAATTTCCTTTAGTTCTTAGTCCTGAGTGTATTTTAGACAGTTGATTTACCATTTTTGATTAGAAATTTTAATACCTGGGCTTTCTCAGTGATGATTTTTCTCATTTTTCCCCTAAATGAGATATACTTTGACTCACTTGTAATTTGTTGTTGTTGTTGTTGACAACTGGAAATTCTGGAATTTATAACGTGGTAACTGGAAATTTGATTCTCTGATATCCTAAGGAGTACTGATTTCTTCCTTTCGAGAGCTGTAGCAGTCTGTTCGTGACTTTTCCAGTCCATCTTTTGTGAAATGTGTATTTTTTGTTGTGGGTGGTCCCTGGCATTTCCATTCCATTATCTCTGCTGTCATCTAGTGATGCAACAAAAATTTCCTTAAATATTTTATTCCAAAAAGACAAAAGAAAATAGAAGGGCACTGGATCTGCAGATCTTCTGATAGAGGTCACTGAGGATCACCAGTGCAGTTGGGAGGACTGAAACTAACACAGACGTCTCTGTCAGCCCCTCAGGACACTCCTCCGGGGAACACGGGCAGCCATCCTCACGGCCATGGTGGGGTTGAAGGATAGGGAACAGCAGCTGGTTCATGCATCCCACTCTCTTACCTAAGAATTTTGCATGAAGTTATTTGTACGGGTCTATTTTTAAAGTAGTATAAATGGTATATGTCTATTTATCTATCTAAAATTGCATTTCTTTTTTTAAATTGTTTTAATTATTATTTTTTTTTTTTTTTGAGAGAGAGAGACAGACAGACAGAGTGTGAGCAGGGGAGGGACAGAGAGAGAGGGAGACATAGAATCTGAAGCAGTCTCTAGGTTCTTGAGCTCTCAGCACAGAGCCCGACATGGGGCTTGAACTCACGAACGTGAGATCATGACCTGAGCTGAAGTCGGACGCTTAACCAATTAAACCACCCAGGTGCCCCTATAACTTTATTTCTTACTTTTTCACCAACCATCATGTTTTTTAAAATTGTAGTAAAATGTACATAACACAAAATATACCGTCTTAACTATTTTTAAGGGTACAGCTCAATGGCATGAAGTATATTCGTTTTTTAAATGTTTATATTTATTTTTGAGAGAGAGACAGAGTATGAGTGGGAAAGGGGCAGAGAGAGAGAGGGAGACACAGAATCCAAAGCAAGCTCCAGGCTCTGAGATATCAGCGCAGAGCTCAACATGGGGATTGAAATCACGGACAGCGAGATCATAACCTGAGCCTAAGTCAGATGCTTAATTGACTGAGCCCCCCAGGCGCCCCGACATTAGGTATATTCATATTGTTGGGCTACTACCACCACCATCCATTTACAGAATGTGTCGCACTGTAACTCTGTATTTAAACTCTGGCCCATTTGACTCTAACTCCCCCCTTCCACCCACCTCAAAGCCCCTGGTAACCACCATTCTACTTTCTGTCTGTGTAAATTTGACTACTCTAGGTACCTCAGCTAAGTAGAGTCATACAGTATTTGTCTTTTTGTGACTGGCCTATTTCATTTAGTACAGTATCTTTCACATTCACCCATGTGTCAGAATTTCCTTTTTGAAGGCTGAATAATATTCCAATGCATGAATATATCACATTTTGTTTATCCATGCATAAGCATCAGTTGATGGACATTTCAGTTGCTTCCATGTCTTGGGTATTGTGAATAGTGCTGTTGTGAACATGGATGCACAAACACCTGTTTGAGTCCCTGCTTTCAATTCTTTTGGGTATGTATCTCAAAGTGTAATTGCTGGATTATCTGGTAATTCTACACTTGATTGTTTTGAGGAACCACTACATGATTTCCCATAGCAGCTGCATATTTTTACATTCCTACTAACAGTGCAGAAGGATTCCAATTTCTCCACATCCTCACCAACACTTGATATATTTTTTTTTTAATAGTAGCTACCCTAATAGGTATGCCATCATTTTTTTTCAGAGCCAGATATGTTTCTTCCAACTGTCACATTATACCCCATGAATGTGACTATACATTATTTTATCTATATTCTCTCCCAGGGTGGACGCTGAGGTTATATCCACCTCCTCACTGTCATGCATAAAGCCATGGTAACATCTTCACTCATGTCCTCTTTTGAATCTGTGTAAAACTTGTTTTGGCATATATGCCCAGAAAAGGAATCACTAGATCTCACTGTATTGGAATATGTGTGTTCTTAATTTGACTAAGTCATCGAAGTAAAATCGGATCACTCTCTGGAATGCCTACACCGCTTGATATGCCTGTCAACAACATACGAGGATTCTTCATGTCCACAGTCTTTTACTAAAACTTAGCATTATACAGCTTTCTATCTTATGCAGTCTTACATGTAAGCATTTAATTTGTGTTTTGTAATTTTTTTAAATGTTTATTTATTTTTGAAAGAGAGAGAGAGACAAAGCATGAGCAGGGGAGGGGCAGAGAGAGAGGGAGACACAGAATCTGTAACAGGCTCCAGGCTCTGAGCTGTCAGCACAGAGCCCAACGCGGGGCTCAAACTGACAAGCCATGAGATCATGACCTGAACCGAAGTCAGACGCCTAACTGACTGAGCCACCCAGGTGCCCCTAATTTGTGTCTTTTTTCTTATTACCAATGATTTTGAGCATTTTTCCTATGATTATTAGCTTTGTGACTTCTGTATTGAAAATTCCTTGTTCATATCTTTTGTTCATTTTAATTTTGAGTTGCAGGTTTTGTTTTGATTTGTTTTGTTTTGTTTAGTGATGGCAGGATAAACTCTGATGCTCTGGATATTAATCATTTTTTTAGGCATGTCTTTAGACATTACATATTCTGTCATGTGTTTATTAAGTTTGTCCAAGTGTTTTTCATTAGGCAGTTTTTAATTTTGATGTAATCAAATGATTTTTTAAACTTATGCTTTACATTATTTTATTTTAATTAGCCTTTTCTGACCATTGCAGAAAAATGTTTCTTCTACATTTTACTCTATGAACTCAGAAGTTTTACTTTTCCTGATTTTGAACCCTTTGCATCCACCTTTACATGTACTATCTTTAGGAAAAGATTTGTTTTATTTTTCTTCATATAATGAGAGAAAATTTCTTTCCATACATTTTCTTCACTTAGTTTTTCTCTCCATTATCCACCAACCAAGTTATTCTTTCTCCATTAATTTGTAATGATCTTTTCTTCAAATATTTTGTTCCCATATACACATAGTGCTCTGTTTGTACTCTCTGTCCTATTTCATTGCTCTATTGTGTTTTTTTCCACCAATGACACAGTTTTTTTAAATCATAATGATATTTTACACTTTAAATTATATGAAGTTGCTAATATTCAATCATTTTTGACCTACAAAGATGGTAATTTCATGTGGTTCCACCCAACAGTATATCTTAATATATGATGGAGAAAAGTCCTTTCTCTTTGCTTTTTTTAAAAAAGCTGTTTATAAGCATTTGTTTTGCTATATAAATTCCATATTAAGCTTAATGAATTTCTTCTATATATAGAATTTTCTTCTATATATGTATGAATTTATATATATATATATATTTATATATCTTTTTTTAATGTTAATACAGGTTAGATAACATATAGGTGTAATAATGGTTTCAGTGGTAGAATTTAGTGATTCATCACTTACATATAACACCCAGTGCTCATCCCAACAAAGTGCCCTCCCTAATGCCCGTTGCCCATCTAGCCCATTCCCACCCAACACCCCTCCAACAACTCTCAATTTGTTCTCTGTATTTAAGAGTCTTTTATGGTTTGCCCCCCTCTCTGTTTTTATGTTATTTTTAATTCATTTCTTTTTAAAATATAGCTAATATTTTAATTGTTCCATTTAATTTTAGATCAATGTAAGGAAAATCAATACTTTTATAATATCAAGACAGATCACTTAAGAACATGGAATGTTTCCATTTGTTCAAATAATTTATGTTCTTTATTAAAGCTTTAAATTCTTCTATACAAATATGTATATTCTGATTTAGTTAATACATGAATCCTTTCTTTTTGTTACTTTGAAAAATATCATTTTAAGTTTAATTTTGAGTCAGTCTCTACTGAAATGGAGAGTTACTATTGATTTTTCTAGGTGGAGAGTCCTTTGAGATATCTTACTGAACTCTCCTATTACTTCTAATTAATTTTCTATGAGAAGTTTGTTGATTCTATTTATTTTTCTAGATAGATAACATTATCTATAAATAATGATATTTTATCTCTTGCTTTCCAATCTTTGAAACTGTTTCCTTTTCTTTCCCTATAACATTAACCACTACTGTGTTGAAATAGTGGTAGTAATAGAGAATTCTTATTTGTTTTTAGTCTTGAGAGAACAATTTAGTTTCTTCATGCTTGCAACCTTTAACATTTCTCATTCTCTTTGTACGTATTACCCCTTCAAAATGACCTCAGAACATTCAACCAACTGTCTGGCCCAGATCCCCTGTCTTCATGGTTTGAAATTCACGTGCATTATTAAATCAACTAGAAGTAGGGTGGGATGTAATTTTTCTTTTCTTTTTAACATTATGTATTTCCCTAGTCCCTGTGCTAGTCAAAGATGCATCCTGTTTTTTTGTATTTCTATACAAAATAACCAAAATCCTTCTTTCCCTAAACTTTGACACCTCATGGAAAACTGAAAGGAAAAAAAAAATGTGGCCTAGTGAAGGACCTCTTTATTTCCTAAAAAAGGGGACTCCCTGTTTCTACCTAACCTGTCAAGGGAGGTATCTTAATTTTCTGAGTCGTGTTTTTATCTGCAATAATGCCAACCTCTAATATATGTACGTTTGTGAGATGATTAGTAACTTTCTTGGTTCTTTCCCATAGCAACCTCAGTATGTACCTTTCATACAAACCATCCTATCACTGACAATGATGACATTCCACCACTGTTTTAAAATTGTACACTACTCTTTTTTATAAATATTTTTTATAAATGTATTTTAAATGTTTATCAAACAAAAGGTTTGGCTAATTTGAAAAGCAGTTTGACGTGAAATATCTATTCACTATCTAAAAGACAAAATGAAACCTGACTTCCAGTATTAGGCCACTCAGTCATTATTGCTCACAATTAGATAAATCTTCCCCCTTGTTGCTTGTGAAGACAAAATATTTGTATTCTAAAATACTGTCCTGGGCGTCTGGGTGACTTAGGTAAGTGTCCGACTCTTGATTTTGGCCCTACATCACTTAAGATTCTCTCTCTCCTTCTCCCTCTGCCCCTCCTGCTCTCTCTCTCTAAAGAAAGAAAACAAAAAAAGTACTGTCCTTAAAACTCAAGGCTTGAAATGTAACTTTGGTTCCTAGACCTTCCACCCCATTTCATTGTTCTAATATTTTTGTGTAAATAATTGCTATAAAACTTCAAGCCTTAATTAAATGATTGACAAGTTAATATCTGGTTTGTAATGAAATGGAGCCTGGTAATTATTCAAATTTTTTAAGGGAATAGGAAATAACAAAGTATAGGAGAAGAGGGGCCTATTGATATAATCCCATTTCGTATTCAGAGAATCCTATGAGATTTATCTCATTTCCCCTTTTCTAGAGGAAGAAAATGTAGATTACTGAGATCACAGGGTAAGTAAGGTCATGAGGTGTTTATGTGGGAGAGCCAGATTTAAAACCCAAATGAGTTTAACTCCAAATTCCTCACTTTTTTTCGGTTCAGCACAGAACCCACAGGCATTTCTTCCCTGAAATTAACAGGGCAGCTCTCTTTCAGAGAGGGAATTTCTGCTTAATTAGTAGGTCATGAAAGTTGGATCTAGAAGTGGAAACCCAGGTGTTACTGACTCCCAGTGTGAAAGATGGGGAAGCTCTGTAGTTTCAGCAAACAACAGCAACAACAAAGGTAGGGGTCTTAAAAACTGGTTAGAATGAGAATCAAATGGAACTTAAAAAGTGGTGGCTTTGAATAGGAACATATCTGATTTTAAAAATGGATAAATAATTAATAATCTTCCAAAATAGAAAGCACCAGGACCAAATGGGCTCACCAGTGAATTCTACAAAACATTTAGGAAGAAATTATGCCAATTGTCTACAAGCTATTCCAGAAGCAGAGTGTATACTTCTTAACTCATTTTATGAAGCCAGCATTGTCCTAATACCAAAACCAGACAAAGATATTATAAGAAAAGAAAACTAAAGACCAATGTCTTTGGTGAACATATATGCAAAAATCTGTAACAAAATATTAGCCAATTGAATACAATAATATATAAAAAAAGAACTATATACCACAATCAAGTATGATTTATCTTAGGTATGCAAGATGGTTCAACATTTGAAAGTCAGTTAATATAATCCCATTACATCAACAAGCTAAAGAAGAAAAATCATATGATCATATCCATAGATACAGAAAAAGCATTTGTCAAAATTCAACAGCAATTAATGGTAAAAAAATGTTAGCAAACTGGGAATAGAGGGAAACTTCTTCAACTTCATAAAGAATGTCTTTAAAAACACCTACCACTAACATCATACTTAATGGTGAGAAATTAAGATCAAGAACAAGAAAAGAATGTCCCTTCTCTCTATTCCTTTTCAACATAGTACTAGAAGTCCTAGCTAATGTAAATAGGTAAGAAAAGAAAATAAAAGGTATTAAGATTGGGAGGAAAGACTTAAAACTGTCTTTGCTCACTGATGATAAAATTGTGTAGGAAACCTGAAATAATTAACAAGAAACCTATACTGATAAATGATTATGGCAAGGTTTCAGTATATGAAAATTAATTGCTTTCCTATGTACTAGCAATGAACAAGTAGAATTTGAAATAAAAAAATAAATTACTATTTATATTAGCTTCAAAAAAGTGTAATACTTAGGTATGAAGTTTACAAACTATGTACTGGATTTATACAAGGAAAACTATAAAACTCTGATGAAAAAAATAAAAGAATTAAATAAATGAAGAGATATTCTGTAGAAAGACTCCTAACTTGATATATAACTTTGATGCAACCCCAATCAGTATCACAGCAAGTTATTTTTTTAGATATTGACAAACTGATTCTCAAGATTTTATAGACAGGCCAAAGACCCAGAATAGCCAACTCAGTACTGAAAGTTCTTTCAACAAATGATGATGACACTTTGAATATCTATGTGCAGAAAATAAATCTATACATGGACTTTATACCCTTGACAAAAAAAAAATTTAAAAATGGATCACTGACCTAAATGTAAAACACAAAACTATAAAACTGCTAGAAAAGAACATAGGAGAAAATCTACACAACCTTAGGAATGGCAATGTCTTTCTAGGTAAAATCCATTAAAGAAAGAATTTGTAAGGTGGATTTCAGTAATTAAAAAAAAAATTCTGTTCTGCAAAAAATAATGTCAAGAGAATAAGACAGGCCACTAACTGAAAGAAAATATTTTCAAAAACACGTCTAATAAAGGGCTATTATCCAAAATGTACAGAGAACACTTAAAACTTAACAATAAAAAAGTAAACAATCTGATTTAAAAATGGGCAAAAAACCTGAATGGGCATCTCACCAAAAGAGATATACAGATGGCAAATAATCCTAAGAGAAGATGTTCAACATGATGTTATTAGGGAATTGCAAATTAAAACAACAAGATACCCTACACACTTATTAGCATAGCCAAATTCCAAAACACTGGCAATACCAAATGCTGGTAAGGATATGGAGAAACAGGAAAAGTCTTAGTGCTGATGGGAATGCAAAATGGCGCAGTCACTTTGGAAAACAGTTTGACAGTTTCTTACAAAACTAAATGTGCTCTTACCATACAATTTGAAATCATGCTCCTTGGTCACCTTGGTGGTTTTTTATCCAAAGGAATTGAAAATGTAGGCTGCACAAAAACCTACAAACAGATGTATATAGCAGTTTAATTTATTATTGCCAAAACTTGGAAGTAACAAAGATGTCCTTCAGTAGGTGACTGGATAAATAAACTGTGGCACATGCAGGCAATGGAATAGTACTCACAACAAAAAGAAATGAGCTATCAAACCATGAAAAGATGTGGAAGAAATTTAAATACATATTACTAAGTGAAAGAAGCCAATCTGAAAAGGCTACATATTGTATAATTACATGCTTCCAACTATATTCTGGAAAAGACAAAACTATGGAGACAGTAAAAAAGATCAGTGGTTGCCAGGGGTTAGTGGGAGGGAGGAATGAATAGGCAAAACAGAGGAATTTCCAGGCAGTGAACCTATTTTCTATGATACTACAGTGGTGGATACATGTCATTATACATTTGTCAAAACTCATAGAATATACAATATCAAGACTGAATCCTAAGTTAAACTATGTACTTTGGGTGATAATGGTATATGAATATAGCTTTGTCCATTGTAACAAAGGTACTACTGTGGTGCAGAACGTTGATAGTGGGGGAGGTTGTGTATGGGGTTTGGGAGTGAGGAATCTCTGTACTTCCTGTTCAATTTGTGTATGTATCTAAAAATTGCTCTAAAATTGTCTATTTTTTTTAAAGTTTATTTATTTTGAGAGACAGGGAGTGTGAGTGGGGGAGGGGCAGAGAGAGAGGGAGAGAGAATCCCAAGCAGGCTCCTCCCTAACAGCACAGACAGGGCTTAACCCCACCAATCGCAAGATCATGACCTTTGCTGAAATCAAGAGTCGGGTGCTCAACCAACTGAGCCACCTAGGTGCCCCCCAAATTGTCTATTTTTTTTAAAAAAAAAGCTAAATAAAAATCTTTGAAGAAAACTTTTAAAGTAGTAGAAAACTTTAGTGAAAGAAAATTCTTAACAATAAGCCCTTTTTTGTTGTTTCTTAAGCATTTGATACTGTATCTGTTGTATATTTCAGGCCTCAGGCTGCTCTCTGCCACTGTCTTAACCAGGCATTGACCTTCTGCAATAACATTTATGCAGAAGCTTGTGATCCATGTTCCTTCATCCAATAAGCTTCTGGGATGCTCTTTCTAAGAAATAAATCTGATTTGTACTCAATGAAGTTCCACACTTTGAAATCACACAGAGGAGAGGGGCACCTGGGTGGCTCAGTCAGTTTAGCATCTGACTTTGACTCAAGGCATGATCTCACAGTTCATGAGTTCGAGCCCCACATCAGGCTGTCTGCTGTCAGCACAGAGCCCTCTTCAGATCCTCTGTCTCCCTCTCTCTCTGCCCCATCCCTGCTCACACTCCCGCTCTCAAAAATAAATAAATTAACTTAAAAAAAAGTATGTGCACCTGCAGAGGGAGGCAAGTGCCTCTACACGTGTGTGTGCGGGACTCTGTAGCTAGTGATAGCTGCTATGTAGGAAAATGAGCAAGCAGTTTGCATTCAAGTCAGAATATTTGCCCTGCTTAACAAACTAAGTGAGAATCTGTGTAATGTATGCACACACACACACACACACACACACACACACACAATCTATTAGAAATGACTTAGGGGCAGCCCCACCACTCAGACTTCCTGTTCTCCCAGAACTAGTTTTGTAGACTGGAGACCAGAAGTTCTGGATAGAGGTGCCCAGAAGGACCAAGGCACATCTCTGTGTCCCTATAGCTCTTCCTTTAAACCGCCTCACCAGAGGGCTCCTCAACCCCATGCACATTCACCATCACACATGGGTGATTGCGCTAGTCATTTTTTGGTTTTTTTTTTCCTCTACCATAAAGTGACTTTCTCTCCACCCCCCAGCCCATGCTGCTTTGTTCTTATTTTCATGGCCTCCTGGCATTACTTCAGTATAAACTAAAATCTCTTCAAATTGGATCCTTGAATAATTCCAGAGGGGAGAGTTTCTTTGTAACTTCTGTTTGCTTACGGATTCCGTACAGTGTTTGCAAATTCTACAGTGCTGGAAAGCCGCCAGATCTATTTAAATCCCTTTTCCAATTACCCAGCACCATCAAAGATGTCACTGGCTTGAAGCAAAAATCCGAAAAGATTCTTTTCTTCAGTGTGTGCGTGAAAGTCCAGAATTAAAAAAAAAAAATGTTGCTTGCAGGATAGCATCAGCTGGACACCAGGATGTGGCAACTCTGGCAATTAGTCTTGTCCTGTTGGCCACTGAAGACAGAGGCTGGTGGAGCCCTCCCTCTGGCAAGTGGTCGGGTTTGCCAGCATGCAGGAGATTTAGAACAAATTGGACAAGAACATTTTAGAGCAGTGCCACTCACATTCAGTTTGGGTGTTCCCAAGGGCCATAGGCAGCTATTGCTGGCAGCAGATGTTCAGAGCTGTGACTCTCACCTCCTAAAAGTCTCTGAAATGTTGGAAATCTGCATGTCTGATTATTCTGTTACCAGGTTTTTTTTTCCCCCTTCCTGAGAAAAGCAGGTGACAAATTGCTAAATATTAGGCCTGGGAGGCTTTGTTACCTCACTTCATAGCCCATGGGCTTTGGGGATTCCCCCTTTGGAGTGGAAATCTTGTGTTGTAGCTGCTCTGAGGCCCAAGGGCCTTTTGCTGCTTCTTAGAGCTGTCTTACTTGGAGGGGGATAAAGTCCCAGAACATTGCCCCCTAGGATAGCCCACTTCCCCACTGACAGAAATGATGAGCCTATGCCCTAATATGAAGTCTTATTAAGGAGGAAATCCAGGCACGCCTGGGTGGCTCAGTTGGTTAGGTGTCCGACTTTGGCTCAGGTCATGATATCATGGTTCATGAGTTTGAGACCTGCATTGGGCTTGCTTCTGTCAGCGTAGAGCCTGTTTCAGATCCTCTGTCCTCCTCTCTCCCCCTCCCCAGCTTGCACTTTCTCAAAAATAAATAAAATATTAAAACATTTTTTTAAATAATAAAAAAAGAAGGAAATCCAGTCACAGATGTGATCATCATCAGGTTTCACAGAGTGTGTTCATTAATGTTCCTGTCTCCCAGGGTGGGGGATGCTCTTTAAGGACTGTCATAGTCAGCTCAGGCTGCTATAATGTATAAGCTCAGGGTGGCTTATAAATGACAGAATTATTGGGGCGCCTGGGTGGCTCAGTCATTTAAGCGTCCGACTTCGGCTCAGGTCATGATCTCACAGCTTGTGTGTTCGAGCCCCGCGTCGGGCTCTGTGCTGACTGCTCAGAGCCTGGAGCCTGTTTCAGATTCTGTGTCTCCCTCTCTCTCTCTGACCCTCCCCCGTTCATGCTCTATCTCTCTCTGTCTCAAAAATAAATAAACGTTAAAAAAAATTATAAAAAAAAATAAATAAATGACAGAATTATTTGTCACAGTTCTGGAGGCTGGAAAGTCCAAGATGAGGCACCAGTACTGTTGGGTTCTGGTGAGAGTCCACTTCCTGTTTCAGATGGTGGTCTTCTTTCTCTGTCCTCACATAGAGGAAGGGGCCAGGGAGCTGTCTGTGGTCTAATCATCAGGGTTTCACCCTAATGACCTAAGCACACCCCCAAAGCCTCACCTCCAGATATGATCACACCGAGGTTTAGGATTTCTATATATGAATTGTTGGTGGTGGGGGACACAGACATTCAGTCTACAGTGTGGGGCTTTCCATATACTCTGTCAACCCTGCAATGGAGCAGAGACACTATCAGTTAGATCTTTGATGAGTCACCAATCCTTTTTCTAGGTATCTCATCTTCAGGGACTTAGGATCTCTTCTTATTAGATTCTCATCCCTTTCCTTTTTTGAAATTGTATGTAGGAAATCTCCCATGGTCATGAATTAATGCTACGAATCCTTCTAAACCAGCTGGAGGAAATGTCTTGTCCAGGGACCTCGTTGTTTTGGAGGACACTTCTCTAACCCAAGTGTTACTTTCACCCCAACTCTGACACTGTATTGATCAGCTCTTGTGTGCCTTCTTCTCCCCCCACAAAGAATCAGTCTTCATTTCCATGGGGCCCTCCTCTACCCTGGTCTTCTGTGGCTAGGGTGACTGACCTACCTGGTTTGACCAAGACTGTTTTATGGCTGAATTCCTTTTGGTTCTGGGAGGAGGCACACAAGTTACCTGGGACCCAAATAATATTCACAGAGAGCTCCCATGTCCCCTGCCTCTTCATCAATGAGGCTGCATTTCCTGAATGTTTCTTCATGTGCTAAACCAATGGGTCACACTCAGCTCTGCCAGATGTAGGGCTTCAGAGGAGGCTGCTCCAAATACCTGATAAGATCCTGTGGTGATAGGGCCGAGAGAGTCCCAAAATGTAGCTAACCCTATTTGGTCCTGTTTCCTGGTCTCTGGAAAACAAAACCCTATCGCCACCTGCTCACTGGACAGTAGCTGGGTCTTGCTGCCACTATTCTCCTCTAATCTATGAGCCAAATTAGCCCTAAGATTTCTGAGAGGGAAGGGTTCCAGGTTTGAGAGCCTCAGAAATGCATCCAGAAAGCATGAAAGTGAGCTATATTTTGAAGAATGAGATTTGAAGAATGGAAATGGACTCATGGGGGTCATGTTCTCAAGTGCAGAGCCAGACCATCAGTCCACGAATACAAATACACTCACACATTTGGCTTACTTTCTCTGCTACTTACAGTCATTCTGGTTCAGGAGACATGAGAGCACCTTAAATGAATTCTGACCCTGACCTTTCTCCCAACAATTATATTTGTCCTGAAACCACCCAAGTGTTTCATGGACTATCCTATTTAAGACTTCCAAGAAAAGAAACAACAGCAGGGACTTTAGTAAACCATTTTAGCAATAAAACATCTTTGCAGTCAGTATATTTTTAATGTTTATTTTTAAGAGAGAGAGAGGGAGGGAGGGGCAGAGAAAGAGGGAGGCACAGAATCTGAAGTGGGATACAGGCTCTAAGCTGTCAGCACAGAGCCCAACGTGGGCTTGAACTCAGGGAGCACGAGATCATGACCTGGGCTGAAGTCAGATGCTTAACTGACTGAGCCACCCAGGCGTGCCTAGTATGCTTTTCTCTTATTTTTTCCTGCATTGTTAGTGGTTTTTGCTTCACTGCAAATTATCACTTTTTCCTTTATTAAATTGCAGAAAGACCCATACTGGAGACAGAATTTCCTTAGTGTCTGAGTCACATCCTGGAAATAAGTTGGGAGAATGTCTCTTCTCTTATCTGTGTATGTGAGTGTGAATGTGCAAGGCAAGGGAATGTTAGTGGAAAGGATATAAGAAATCAGTGAGGGGGGTGCCTGGGTGGCTCACTCAGTTGAGCGTCTGACTTTGGCTCAGGTCATGATCTGGCGGTCTGTGAGTTCGAGCCCCGTGTTGGGCTCTGTGCTGACAGCTCGGAGCCTGGAGCCTGCTTGCGATTCTGTGTCTCCCTCTCTCTCTGCCCTGCCCCTGCTCATGCTCTGTCTCTGTCTCAAAAATAAATAAAAACATTAAAAAAATTAAAAAAAGAGAAATCAGTGAGGCAGTTGGGGGAATACTGAGTAGAATGGCTGTGTGTGGCTGTGCACTGATTTGCTCCCAGTAAACAATTGTGTTTACTGTCAAAGGTGTGCATTACATTTTCTATGAGCCCCGCCTCCTTTCTGCATCTCCTTCCTGACTCCTCTTTCTCCCATCCCGTCTCCTATTACTTTATTTTCCTGCCTGCCTCTCTCATCAAAACCTGTGCTCAAAATATTTATTTACACTAAGATGTAAATGATAGACAGCAGGTCTACAGAGAACCTAAGGTTAAGTTGTGGAATATCAATTACGAGATGATTCCTTGGGAAGGGTTTTTACGGCTTTGGGGATCCTGCAGGATGCAAAACTATGGTGTATATGACTACACCTAAATATTGTGCCAACTTTGACAGAGAGGGATCTAATCAAAAGTGAAAATGAAGGCCAAGAATATATACTTGAATACAACAGCCCAATTAGAAAACTAATGTTCCTGAATTAGGTTAATATTCCCTCCCTTTTCTGTTTGCTTCTCAGCTACAGTTCTGTAAAATTCTGAATTACTTTTTAAACATTTAATGGATTTGGACTTAGTCAACATATTATGTATTATCTTCCTCCAATAAGGCAATCTGCTAATGTTCCTTGAGGATCTATATACAAGAAGCACTTTGCTGCTTCCTCTGAAGGAGGTAAAATGAACACATGAATACCTTCCTTACAAGGTTCTTTTAATAATTAGAGGTCATCTACGTAAAGTGCTTAGTATTTAGCACAAAATAAGCACTCAATAGATGGTTGTGGGCAGCTGGGTGGCTCAATTGGTTAAGCATCCGACCTCAGCTCAGGTCATGATCTCTTGGTATGTGAGTTTGAGCCCCTTGTCAGGCTCTGTGCTGCAGCTCAGAGCCTGGAGCCTGCTTCAGTTTCTGTCTCCCTCTTTCTCTGCCCCTCCCCTGCTCATGCTCTGTCTCTCTCTCTCAAATAAAACATTAAAAAAAAATTTAAATAGATGATTGCCATTGTTGCTTTGTCATTATTCCAGCTCACATTCTCTCTGCCTGCTTGACTTTGAATAGGTTAATTCACTTCTCTGAGTCTCAGTTTCCTCTTCAGAGAAAGCAGAGATATGTGTAGTACCTATTTTATAAGTCTGTTGTAAATCTTAGATAACATATAAAGTTGCTTTCAAAACTATGAAACACTAAGCGAACAAGGAATTATCATTCATCTGTTAGTTAGAGGGATCCCAAGTGAATGGAGGAAATCAAGTGCTCTTGTCATGTCTTCTACTGCCTGGAACAGGCTTGAGAAGAGGTCTGAGGACATTTATGCTGCTCTGTGCATTGCCCAGGTATAAAACCAGTTCTTTGTTCAATTGGGTATATATGATATTAGAAAGTAAGATTGACATTGGTGTAAATTTTCACCTCCTACTTGCATCATTCATTTGTTCATTCATTCAACCTTTATTTTCTGGGGGACTTAGAGAGAGAGAGAGAGAGAGATGGATAATCTGTTTTTCTGAACTTCTGATTCTTCTGTGCATTGAGCCAAGAGAATTCCTTTTCAGAGCAAGTAGAATGACACATGTGCCAAGAAATGACTAGGTAACAGTTTCTGAAGTGACCCAGACCTCTGATCAAAGACTGTAGTTGCTGCCTTTGAGGGACGATGGAGCTGGACTGCTGGAGATGTCAGAGAAAGCCTCTGCAAGGTTGCTGGAAGAGTTAATGATTTGCCAAGTTCCTAAATCTATGACAGTGGCTATGGAACACCGTGTAGAAAGTGTTATGTAATGAGCCTTTGGGTCACTAATATGCATATGTTTTTATAATCTGTCCAGGGGAATTGAACTCCCTTATTAAAACAAAATGCAGACTCTCCAAAGTTTTAGTCTTCATAGGAGATTGCCAAGGTAAGACAAGGTATTTGGGCCAAGTGCATCTAACCTCTATTCTTCTTAAATTTCATCTGTCCCATGGGATTTCTTTCTTTAATTACTGTGGTCACCATTGTATTGGCTTTCTTTCTAAAACTCTGTTTTAGGAGTAAATGAAGATCACTTTTCTGAATTCTCGAATTTTAAGAACTAGAATTTTCTAAAACACTTCGTTTGCTTAATGTCATAGAAGGCAAAGAGGGAATTAGATAAGGAAAATGTAAAGTACAGAGCCCTGGTTTCTGATGGACAAATACATCATCCTTCTTACTAATATCCTCCAGTCTGAGCAGAGAGGTATACATTCTTAATACCAAGGATGAATCCACATTTTGCTAAGCATCTCAACTCCTCACATGTCCTCAGCCATGGCTTCTCTGCCATGAGACAAAGACTTTGCTGTCAGCATGTGGCAATGCCTAAGACATTTTGGCCAATCAAGTTTAGGGATTAGCTTAGTGGTGAAGTCATCAGCCCAATAATATGAACCGTAGACAAAGTCAACAAGGAGATAGCTTTAGATGACTCTCCACCCAGTTCTTATTTCTAGTCTGAGGTGCATTTTCTTGGGTGATTGGCAGGTCTAGGATTATATTCATGATGAATGAATGACCTCATATTTCTCACACTGCTGTATACAGAATCCTTGTCTCCATCGCAGTTCTTTCTGTTAAAAAAATAAGCTAATTCATTGACAAGCTATCCATGCAAGGATGGTAATAACCAGTGTGGTGGCCATCACAATGTACCACTGAGATCTGCTATAGGAACACAAATGACCAACAGCACAGTCACTGCTCTCTGAATCCACCGTCATACTCACTTGAGGCCAGGCTCACTGTGGGCTGCTCTCAGCTAGAATGGGCAGGACAATGGTCCTAAAGCAGGTCCATTCTGGTGAGACGCAGGACTTCTCTGGGTGACTCCGATGGATGGAGGCCTCACCACCAGCTGGGCTGAACCTGGGATTGTGCTAAACCTGGGATTGTGCTTCAGTCCAGACCTTCCCTTGCCTAATTTTCCAATCTTCCCTCTTTCTTTCCACACTTGCCAGACGCTGAAAATGGTGCTAACTTCCCTGAATGTGTCTCCCAAAAAACCCCTTGGACATCTAATCCCATCCTGGTATTTGCTTCTCAGCAAACACAAACATAACCAACAACCGAGGAGATGTTTGGTTACAGATTTGAGATGTGTTTGCCAGTGTAACCTGTGTGAATTTGGAGGTTCATATATTTTAGTCCTCCAGACATCTGCTGGCCTCTGGGCTGTCCCAGGTTCTCAGAGCCCTGGGTGAGCTGGTGAAGTCAGGGCTGAGTGAAATCTGGTTTAATCTCCCTGGGTTTTCCCCTGTATTTCCTAGGGCAGCTATAATCACAGGAGGAGGCATTAGCACATAGCTGACTCCAGACTGGGAGCCTGACTCCAGGAATTCAGCCAAGGTGCCTCATCTAGGCTCATCCAGGTTATATTAGCCAAGCCATTTTGTTACTGCTTGGCAGTCTAACCAGTCAGAAGCTTCTGACAGTAGCAAAAATAAAAAAATAAAAAAACAAACAAGCAAAATACCTTGTTTGAGAAACCTTGAAAAATGTAGGCCTGTGGTCATTGGCACAGTAAAGAATATGCTTCTTGTTTGAGAAAGCAAAATAAAATTCCATCTGTGTCCACAGCTGTGCTGGATACTTAACACACAGATGAAGCATGAGTTTAGAGAACCATCAATGCAGGGATACCAGATAACCATATAGAGTTCCATTTCCCATAAACATATCCAGAATTTTGCAATCAGAATCATTAAAAAGGCTTTACATTTGGTGTATGCGTGTTATTTTTTTTACTTTGTGGTGTAGCACGGTTTTTATTTTGGAATTATTTATGGAAAGGAACCTTACAATATTTTCCACACTCAGGGTCTCTCAAGGCCTCCATTGAGTGCACAGGCATGGCCCCTAGACAACCAGTCCCTGTCCATATTCACGAATGGGTGCCATCAGTGGTGTGTTGGTAAATGTTTAATACTGGATCTCTGGGGGGAAAAAAGGCTCTGATTTGTTGTAGGGTTTGCTGTTTTCCGCAGTGTACCTTCTCCATGATAGTCAGTTTCAAGTTGCCAATGTGATGTCGCTGAACATGTTGCTGAGAAGAGGTGTGTGACTGGTCCCTCCTGAGCACCTGGGAACAGAGTCCAGCACCCCATTGGTTCCAATCTGCCATGCTTTCCTTGCCTTCTAATAGAGAGGGCATCCTGGGTAGGAGACCACTTTTGCAAAATCTCAGAAGCTTCTTGTCCAATAAATGTCACTGTGTTGCACCTGAGGTCCCAAGTCTCTTTAGCATTTCTGTAAATAATATGCTGTACTTCCTAGTGTAAAACATCTATGGCCATCACAGGAAAACGGTTACAGTAACTACAAGGAACATAAAGGCAAGGGCGATTCTTGTCTGCCTCAAAATTTCAATCTTGCTCCTCTGCCATTTGACAATGACTTTGCTCACGCATGTGGCAATACCTAAAACGTTTTGGCTAATCAAGTTTAGGGATTAGCTTAGTGGTGAAGTCATCAGCCCAATAATAAGGTTCTTTTGGAACTGCTTTAAGGGTCTAATAAATGCTATCATTCTTGCTATAGAAAAAAATGTACTAGCACTCAAAAGTATGCCTACAGTTTCACGGAAGTCTGGCTCCCCCACCTCCCCCATATCAGTTCATTCATAAACCTGAAATTTAGAACACCTGCTTTAGGGGCACCTGGGTGGCTCAGTCAGTTAAGCCTCTGACTTTCTATTTTGGCTCAGGCCACGATCTCACAGTTTGTGAGTTTGGATCCCACGTTGGGCTCTGTGCTCACTGCAAAGAGCCTGCTTTGGATCCTGTTTCCTTTTTTCTAGCCCTCTCCCACTCGTTTGCTCTTTCCCTCTGTCTCCCCCTCTCTCTCAAACATAAATAAATGTTAAAAAAATTCACACACACACACACACACACACACACACACAAACCCACCTACTTTAACTCTACAGAAGCTCTTCTCTCAACACCTAAAAGGTCCCAAATCTAAGGCAATGGAACCCAAGAGAATTTTGTATAAGAAGTGCATTGCCTTCTACATGGGAACATTCTTTGCAGGATTTATTCAGACTAAGCATGTTGGATCTCAAAAAGTGGTATTTTTAAACCCTAATATTAGCCTCTGAAGACACACTTTCATGCACAGGACCCTGCCTTCCTTCAGGATCCTGTGGAGCTGCTCCAGTAATTAACATGAACCAGGGCAACAGTATTTTTGAGCTGCATCTTTCACAAGGGTTAGTGCCGATTAATGAGCAGAAGTGTGTAGACGTGACAGGGGCAGGGAGAGTAAGTTGAGAGGATCCCGGAGATGAGGTCCTTGGGTGAGAAGGGCTAGAAAGTACAAAGCAGTCTCATTAAAAATGCATGCTGTTGAGCAAGAAACCTTTACATGGCCTCATTTTTACTCCCTCCTAAAAGATTTCCTAATCCAGCAGGCATCTGATGGGTGTATTAGGTCACTTTCCTTTTCTGTACTGGGTGCCCCTTCCATTTCTTTTAAGTTCTGCTGAAATCTTCATCACCCCTGGGTCATGTGCCGGTTCCTGTGTCATCTTTTTATAGAAAGAAACTTCCTAATCTACAAATCAGGCCTCAGAAGAAGGAAAATTAGCTTGGAATTTTGCCAGTTTTCTTTAGTGCTGTGGGACAAATTCCATCACCTCTGGGGATCTGTGTGCATGGTTTTTGTTGGTCATTGCTGGTACGTAGTTTTACAAAGATTTTTTTCCTAGGGGAGAGGGTCTGCAGTTTGTGGCCACAGGGCTTTGATCTTTTTTTTTAAATTTTTTTTTAACGTTTATTTATTTTTGAGACAGAGAGAGACAGACCATGAACGGGGGAGGGTCAGAGAGAGGGAGACACAGAATCTGAAACAGGCTCCAGGCTCTGAGCTGTCAGCACAGAGCCTGACGTGGGGCTCGAACTCACGGACCACGAGATCATGACCTGAGCTGAAGTCGGCTGCTTAACCGACTGAGCCACCCAGGTGCCCCAGGGCTTTGATCTTTAAAGTACTTATAAGATGGGGATCCTGGGTGGCTCAGTTGGGTAAGCATCCAGCTCTTGATTTCGGCTCAGGTCATGATCTCAAGGTTGGGTTTGTGGGATCCAGCATGGAGCCTACTTGGGATTCTCTTTCTTTCCCTCTCTCTCTGCCCCTCCCCTGCTCATGGTTGCTCTCTCTGTCTCTCTCTCTCAAAATAAATAAACTTAAAAAGATAAAATAAGTTATTTATAAGAGATTCCCAAAGTCTAACATTAAGACAAGTCTTGCCCACATATATTCAATCAGGACTGAGTGTCTTCTATGTGCTGGCCACTGAACTTGGTGCCAGAGTAGAGTGTTGGGTGAAAACAGACATGAATCCTATCATCAGGACCATAGTGGAGACATCTATTAATAGAAAAATAACACAGAAAAAAGTGAAATCACACTTGAGGTACCTGGCACAGAGGGGAGGTGTGCTTTTAATGTGCAACTGACTACTCCATCATAGAAGGGGTAAGGTGTTAACTTACCCAAATATTAAGAACTTTCGTACCATTGGTTATAAACATACAGGGAAATGAAAAACAAAAATACCAAAACTAGTATCTATTCAGTACACTGTAATTTAAAACATTAGAAACATTGAAATTAAAGCATTTTATTTTTTGTAAAAAAAAAATTTATGAAGAGGGGTCTGAGCAATGTCTGTGTCAGTGTCTGAGCAGTGTCTGTCTTCTTCTTGCCATAATTTACTCTACAGAGCCAGCATCTTTGCTGGCCTTGGCTGACTGTCATGCTCCTTTCTGAGTTTGGAGCAGCCTCCAACATTTTATCCTTTGAACTTTCAATGTTGTGAAAAATCTCTTAGAATTCCTTTAATACGAATTTTTGTTGGTGGTGGCTGTGGTGTCGCTGACCTGAAGCATCTTTATCCTGTTCATCATAACCATTTTCCTAACCTTTGTGTGTAAGTTCACCTTCCTGTTGTCCCTCGGGCTGCATGGCTACAGCCTGTCCAGTGGGGGCAGTGTCCGTATTCCCACAATCAGCTATTTCTTCTACAACTCCAAAGACTAAAGACTTAACAATTTGAATTTCACTTCCAGTGTTACCACTTTTTTGTTTATTTGCTATACTTTCATCTTTGTTGGCTTATTCTCTCTTTTGAAGCTTCAGTTTTGTGAAGTGTCATGTGGATTTATCACTGGCAGACAAGGAGGCTACACAACCACTTGCTTTGCTGTCTGTGCGTGAACTGTTGACAGATGCACAGGGACCAGTTGCCGGCAGGCTCTGAAGGGAGTGACGTGGTTGGACCCTGATCATGATGCACATCTGTTATTTATGTAGTGATCTTTGGGCCAAAGAGCAAGTTGCAAGGTTTAAACTTGATGCAATTAGTCACATTTAATACAGTGGTAACTGAAATTCACACTTGTTGGAACTGTGCTAAGTGAGGGCAGCTTGTATTTACATATGAGTCAGGAAGAGTCTTTCAGTTTAAAGAGAGCAGAGCAAAACAGAGCAAAGCTCTGAGGAAATGAAACACAGGGCAGTTTAGGTGGGAAGAAGGAAAATTTTGGAATCTGAGGTTCCCATGAGGGGAATGAAACATTGGAAATGATACCTGATACCTGGTTAGGGGACATAGGAAGTGGGGCCAGCGCTGACTCCAGGAAGAAAACTCCTAAGGGAAAATCTGAGGATGACCAAAATGACTTCTGCTTTAAGGATTTCCTAAGCTGGCCAAACATCCACCAAAGATTACATGGGGGAATGTCTAATTGATTTTTTGTTTCTCTCCCTTTCTATATCCTGTACATAATGAGTGTTTTCTCTTACTTTTCAAAAGAAAAAGTATTATAAGAAGATTAGTATCATTAGGCAAGCCTGCTTGAGTGCCCACTGTTATCTATCACATATATATTCACGTGAAGTTTATATGTGAACCTTTCCATTGCAATGCAAGCTTGCCAGGCACCGTCATTCCCATAATGCTGCCAAAAGCTTGGGATCTGCTGCAGGAGAGAGATGGCAAATGAGAGTCAGTGAACAGGTTTGGAAGATGTTAAAAAGGGTTGAGAATACACATGAAAGCCTTTATCCTGTCAATAAAATTATCTTTAACATAACTGTTCACTTTAAAGTGATAGAAAACTTTGGTTTTGTTGTTCTTTTTTTTGACATTGTAAGTGAATCAAGATCTCTTAGCAGCTAATCTAGGTTTGGAAAGAGAGTTTTGCCTGGAGGTTTCTTGGTCTCTAACTGTTCACAACAAATGGTGACACAACATTTTAGCAACAGACTGAAAGCAGTGCCATGAGCAATAGAAATGAATCCAGAGCCAGCAACCTAAATGTATTGAGGACATATAAAAAAAATAAGTGCTTTGATACAATTGAAAGTTGCTAGGCTTTGGACCATGCATGGTATGTATTTCTTGGAAATCACAGTTGCTTCAATATAAAATCACCATCATATTTTGGTATGGAGAAAGTCTCCGTGGGTCTCAGATTAGGATCCTTTGTGGGGTAACTGATGAATTTGGAGAAATTTCATCTGCTTTCAGTTAGGTGCAAAGCATGATTTGTAATTTTGTTATTTTGGTTCCCCTAATCTGCAGCTTAATGGTGTCATAAACTCAATAAAATGGGGTATGTTTTTAGACTTGAAATTAAACAGATCCAGTTCTCACTTCTTTCCTAGGCAGGTTTGGGGAATAAACTGAACCATTTTCAGAGTTTTCAGAGTTGAGCTTATTTTCATGGGCTCACTGGCTTTTGGAGTAATTTAAAGATTTTTAACAAGGTATTTCTGCTACTTTGGGATTCCACTGGACTTGTTTTTATTTTTAAGAAAAAGGCAAAATTAAATCATGAAGTTTGAGCCATTCTCATAAACAGAATGAAAAATCACTCCCTTCATGTGGGAAGTGTATATTTTCAGTTATCACTTGGAAATCTTTTCTACTCTGTTCATTTATTTATGGTGGTAAAATTGAGTTCTTTTGTTAAGAAAACATTTCTCACTATTTGAGAAGTCTGAAACAGAGCAAATCCTTAAAGTAAACAGAAAAGGAGAGCTTGAGCATATTATTTGTGGTTTTTGTTAGAGACCTTATAGTGACTTCAATTTAGACTCTGTTTCTGAAAAATAACTTAAATGCCACTATAGTGAAAAAAATGACAATATGTTTTTTTTACAATCTTTATCTTGCTTAATAGTTATAAGAAAAGAGTAGGTTCATATTATTATTGTTGTTGTTGTTATTATTATTATTACCCTCCTACTGATGAGACAAATACTGCAATTTGGGACCTAAAACATTTTTCAATTGGAATCTTCTGCTTCCAGTAATGGAAAGACAATTTGGACAAACCCTCTTGCTCAAAACAAGTGAAAAAGCCACATGAAATAGGAAAAAAAATCTTTAAAACTTTTGCTGTGAGGGCATTTGCTGATCCAGAGAGAGCAGATGAAAAGCAGAATCCCAGGGCAAGGGAAACACAAGTCTAAGTCCAGACTCCACCCAAGGAGAAAAGTCTGCTATATCCCCACTCATATGTAAAGCTCAGATACCAACGGTCTTCAGCTTTAGGGTCAAAGCAAACCAGAAGCAAGCCAGCACTGAGTCACAGCCCATGTTCTCTTCCTCTGGTTGGTCTGGGGAGCTTCAAACTTAAACTTGCATTCAGGTAGTCTCACACAGGGGGCCCCAAACAAAGTTGTAGAAAAGATTAAACCTTCAGTCTAAAGGAAGGCACCACCACCAAAGTCCTCAAATTATTTATACAACATTTTTTTTTCTTTTTTCAAATACTATGTTCAAAGGTAGGCAGATACACAAGGATATGAGACACCATGATAAATTGTCAGCAAAAACAACAGAAAACCGAAAAAGTAATTTCAGAAATTACAATTATCAGGCACAGATCATAAAACAGCTATGCTTAATAAGTTTAAAGAAACAAAAGAGGAACTTAAAATATAGAAGCATCCAAAGGAAACTGTTAAAAGTGGTGTAGCTAATATAAAATATAGAAGAGTATAAATTATAGGTTTAGACTATAAATTTAGACCATAATATACTGCACTCAAGAACTGAAGAATACACACTTTTTTATTGTTTTTTAAAATTTTTTAAACTTTTTATTTGTTTTTGAGAGACAAAGAGTGAGCAGAGGAGTGGCAGAGAGAGAGAGTGAGTGGGGGAAGGGCAGAGAGAGAGGAAGACACAGAATCTGAAGCAGGCTCTAGGCTCTGAGCTGTCGGCACAGAGCCTGACCTGGGGCTCGAACTCACGAACCATGAGATCATGACCTGAGCCAAAGTCAGACGCTTAACCGACTGAGCCCCCCGGGCACCCCAAATACTCTCTCAAAGCACACATAGAAGAGTTACAAAATTTGTTCATATATATTTGATCATAAAGCAAAATATCAACTTATTTTACAAGCACAAGGAATATATTCTAGCAACTAGGTAGAAAGCAGTTTTAAAGAAAGGAAGACTAGAAAAATCTCTACATATTTTAAAGCAAAGATGTATATTTCCATGTAACTAATGAGTCAAATAAGAAATCATAATAGAGGCTTGAAAATGTTTTAAACTGAATAATAATGAAAATGCTGCCTACTCACATTTATGAGATGCAGTCAAAGACATGATTAGAGGAAAACTTATATCCTCAAGATGAGTATGTAAGTTAAAAAAGAAAGGCACAAAACCAATGATTTAAGCATTAGTCTAGGAAACTGGAAAAAGAATGCAAGATAAACCAAACCAAACCAAAACAAAGATATTTGATGTAGGATTTTTGCAGATCCCCTTAGCATGTAAAGGGAATTCTATGCTGTTTGTAGTCTACTATAGTATTTTATTATGGATGAATATTGAAATTAACCAAACACTTTTATGCATCTACTGACATTATTTACATGGACTTTTCCTTTAATCTGTGAATGTGGTTAATCACAGCAACAGACTTCCTTATGTTGAAACAATCTTGAATTCCTGGGGTAAATCCAATTTGGCCATGATTTATCCTTCTTTAAAAAAAAATTGCTAGATTACATTTGCTAATGTTCTGTTTACACTTTCTGCATTAAGTTTATAGATCTTAATGAGTTTTTTCTCTTATTTTACTATCTTTATTGAATTTTGGTATCAAAAATTTGCTAGAATCATAAAATGAATTGGGTAATATGCTTTTTCTCTTATCTAAAGAGTCTCAGAAAATTGCAAATTCTTTCTCTTGAATACTTTATAGAACCATCTAGTGAAACAAAAATGGCCTTGAGGCATCTTTCTGGGGAGAGTTCAGTTTACTTAAGTTTACTGATGATTATAGTACTATCTATTCCTTTTGTTTCTTCTTGAGTCAGTTTTGATGACAGATATTTTTTGAGGAATTTGTTTATTTCATCTAAATTTTTAAATATATCAACATAAAGTTGATCAATTTCTCCTTTATTAAATATCTGCAGAATATCATATGATATTGATTTTTTCATTGTTGATATTATCTCACTTAATCTTCACAATAAACCTATGAGGTAGATCCTATTATCTCCACTCTACGAGTGAGGGAACTGAGACACAGACAGTTTAAGTTGTCTATTAAGGGACAGATCATAGACTTGAATCCATGTAGCCAGGCTCGACTTCCTTGACTCTTAACTAACCGTTATGTTCTACTCTCGTCATCAAAGTAATGATGGCAATGACACTTCCAAGACCTGAGAAACAGTTTGGATAATATGGGCTTTATATAATTTTATATTTTTATTACTCTATTGTAATATGTTAACCCCACTAATTGGAACACAATTCTAAAGAGGTCAGTGTTCTAACATCCATCCCTGGTTGTGCAAATTGATTTTTACCAATTCCTTTAGGCCAAGCTTGTAGCACTGAGACAATCTTATCAGGTTAAAAATTCAAGCTTCTGTTTACAAGAGGACTAAATAGAATCCATACCCATTTCTGAAACTGACAAGCAAATGCATTTTTACTGCTAAAACCCTGGATCAAGCCACCATCATTGCTTGCCTGAGCTACTATGGCAATTTACAATTGGTTGTCCTCTGATTATTTTCCATGGAAAAGTCATTATTTTGCTTTAAAAACATAAACTTCCAGGCACCTGGGTGGCTCAGTCGGTTAAACGTTCAACTTCAGCTCAGGTCATGATCTCACAGTTCATGAGTTCGAGCCCTGCGTCAGGCTCTGTGCAGACAGCTCAGAGCCTGGAGCATGCTTCAAATTCTTTGTCTCCCTCTCTTTCTGCCCCTCCCCTGATTGCACTGTGTGTTTCTCTCTCTCTCAAAAATAAATAAGTAAATATTTTTTTAAAAACCCCACAAACCTTAATGTCATATTCTTAATTATAAGTTTCCTTTGGGGAGTAATATTTTAAAATTTATAATAATTGTTTCTTCCTTCTTTCCTTCCTCCCTTCCTCTCTCTCACTCTTTCTTTCTCTCTCTCTTTTTCTTTCTTTCTTTCTTTCTTCTTTCTTTCTTTCTTTCTTTCTTTCTTTCTTTCTTTCTTTCTTTCCAAAGAAACAGCCTTTCCTCTGGTTTGCTCAAGACGCTCAACTCTAAAGATGTCAGGGCTTCTGTAATAATAGAAGGAAACATTGGGACTGAGAGGAAGGGAAGAAAGCCAATATGGGTGACATTAATGAGCAAGCTAGCCTGTGGACATCTGGGACTTCATTCCACCAGAGGGCCTCTGGAAGACTATATATAATCTGCTTCAGTTTGTCCCACCCAAGGGTGGGCTGAATTGGTCATTTATTTAACCAACCCAAATGACATTAGCTGAGGTCTCCTTTTGAGGAAATTAACTTTCTAGCACTTCAGGCAAGTCCTGAACATAGACCAAGCAAGCTTCTGTGATTAGAGAATGAAGGTCACAGGTGCTTTGGCACAAAATCCTTGGGTAAAGCATCAATACTTGCACTGCTGTGATCAGCTTCCGGCCTATCTTAAGTTTGCTCTAGTAACTAATCCTTGAAGGTGGAACTAATACTTCATGGTGTATTTTCTTTAAACTACAACAAAACAAATGCCAACGGGAGGATTAATGGACAAGCCACAGTCTCTCCTGCTACAGTTAGTCCTAAGGGACATAATGGATACTCATCTCCTTCTTCTACTATCCACTTTAGATTTCCTTCATCCTCATCCAACATATCTATTAGCTTAGTTTGTTTATGCAGTGGGTAACCCAGACATTTACTCTTGAGAGGTTTGAACCTCTGGTTTCTGTCCCTTAGTTATGCCATGTTTGCTACAACTGTCCATTTGTGATTATCACTAGGCACAGAAGCACCAAAAGCCATCTCTGAATTATTGATATACCCTCTCCAACCTCTTTATCTAGCAGTAACCAGAGATCCTGATGATAACCAAAGTTGGTTATTTCCACCAATATAATAATTCCTTTTTTTTTTCCTGCTTGTACATTGGGAGTAGGAGCCCCAAATGACCAGGTAACAATGATAGCTTTGTATTTAATGGGTTTAGGGGAAGTCTTGCTGTAAACTCTGGGCTCCCTTCCATGAAACCAGAACCTCAAATCAAAATGATTCTAAAAGTATAGGGTTAGAAAGCACACATTTGCCCAAGTGGGTTACTGGGAGTGATTATGTGAGAAGTCACTCCTTCCTAACTGTTGGCTCCTAGGCTCATGTAGTCTAGCTATCATGAATAATGTATCCTACAAAAAAATGGTTCAAAGCATATACTGTATCCCAAATGACCATGTTCCATGCCAATCCTGTGGAGTGTCTCAGCTGTGCCAACCTCATGCTTTAGCTATGTCTTCAAGAGGCCATTCATCATTCTATCAGTCTGGCAGTTTCTAGGTGAAGTGACATAGTGTAGTAATGCTAATCCTACAGTCATGTGCCCACCTACTTTGCTGCATTTGAGTGACTGAGTGGCTGAGCTGCTGATATTGACCCAATGACTCATTCTGCTCATTCCCACAGGTCCTTCTAATATGTTCTTCTCCACAACTCCTTGCCTCTGATCTTTCAAACGCGTACATCTTGATCTCTGTCCAGACCATTAATCAATGTCCAAGGATTCCTGTGAATCCTTACCTAGTACCACTTCTCTTGGCACACAAGTGTGATATCCAAGTGTGTGTGTGCTGCCCTGTCCACTGAAAGTATTTCTCCTCTCCACTCTGCACCAGGGCAGCTCCTCAGTAGGGTTCTAGTTTGCAAGTAATCCATGTTTTAGCTCACATAGCTGTGAAGTGAGGAAAAGGCATTGTACAATTGAAATATGTAGCAATAGTGTCTAGACATGTTCATCTAACTTGCTTGTGCTTTTCAGACCTGCTTGGGTCCAGTTTTCAATGAATGATAGATTACTGCATAGCCTGACCAATCCTATAAATTGTTGGCCCTGGTTAATCCCTGTTCATGATGGGTAGCTCTAGTCATGTGATAATCTCTTGCTGTTCCAAAGTTAGGCACTCAGTCTCTATCCAGACTCAACAGTAAGCCACGAGCTGCTTTTTGAATAGTAAATAGTTCTCTGAAACAGATGGCATTACCTTTCTCTAGAACCCTTGTGTTCTGCACTGTGCCTTTACCACTGAGTTTTACATGAGAGTCCACACACTTCTCCCTTCTACCAAAGGTATTTCTCTCTATTAGGTCTGTAGAGCATATGACCCAAGCAGTAGGGAGGCTCACACTGCAGCCTGAACCTGCTGCTATCTCCAAATTTCAAAGATACTTACCAAACATTGTTACTTTTTCTTAGTGGCAGGAAATGCAAAGTGCAATAGCTTGTCCTTTTAACTTAAGGGGATGTCTTGGTATGCTTCAGAACTTACAGCTCCTAGAAACTTTACTAAATTTTTGTAGGTTTTTTTCTATTGCCTTCCAGTAATGCACATATCTTACAAGAGCATAGGAAACACTTGCCATTTCCTGCTACCCGGGCTTGCCTGACTAACATGATGGTAACAATATAGTGGACCAAGACAATTTTCTTTTAAATGCCCAAATCATCAAAAATCACTTGGACTATGTTATAACAGAGCTCATAAGAAATAAATATGATTGATGAATGAAATTATTTGTCCAAGGTTACTGTGAACTACCTTTGATCCCTTTTCTTGAAGGCATAGAAAAGAATGCATTTGCCAAATAGGTAATCCATATACCCAGTGCAAGGGCTATGTTGATCTAGTTCTAAATCTAGCAGAAATGTCACATCCCGAACAATTGTAATTGGGACTATCACTCGGTTAAGTTTATGATATCAGCCCATCAGCTCCATAATCCATCTGGTTTTTGCAAGGGCCATATGGGTGAATTAAATGGGGAAATGATGAGAAGCACTACTTCCACATGCTTTTAAATCTTTGAGGGTAGCACTAATATCAGACAAACTCCTTGGGATGCAGTATCACTTCTGACTTACTATCTTGGTTAAGGAAAAGGAGGCAATTTTAAGGTCTTCTTCTTGGCCTTGGCTATTATTACGGCTCTTACTCCACAGGTCAGGAAACCAATATGAATATGAAGGTTCTGTCAGATGCTATGTATATCCATCCCTATTATGCAATCAGAGACTAAAGAAATGACTTTAGGTGGGTCCATAGACCCACTGAACTCACTGTAAGATGGCCTTTAACCAGGACTCTATTAATCTGAATCCATGAATCTCAAGTATAACAAGGTGTTATGATGGTATTTGTGGTTTCATGGCACCCATGTCAGCTCAGATCTTTATCTGAAGTTGTCAAAAGATCTGGGCATTTCTCTTTCCCCATTTTATATTTATTCTGCTAAACAGCATCAATCCTTTGGGGAAAGGATTAGAACAACAGTGACTGATTCTTAATGCCATGTTGCAAGGTCTTTCTCCAAGGAGACCTCACTTCCATCAATGCCTTGGTCTGGCACCCTCCTTGTGTACTCCTGGGCTAGTCTGGGCTTTTTGACGTTAGCAGAGGGGGGATCCCAAGAAAGCAAGCAGAATCTCACAGTTGCCCATTCTCTGTCATGTATTATCACATTTTCTTTCTCTACTGAATCACTCCATATGCATACAATTGGCCTACAATATATCCCTCAATAAAAAAGTAAACCCTCCCTCGTCTTATTGCCCCCTCCAGTTTGTACCCCATTCACTGTTCTACTATCTTTCACTGTGAAAGTCTGCTAAATGGATTCTCACTCTTTTTTCTCCACCTCTTCTCTCCTGAGCCCAATTCAAACACACCTTTGTTCCCACCACTCCAATGAAACTGCTCTTGTCCAGATCCCCACCAACTATCAGGTGACCAAATCTATGGTCATTTCTCCATTCACACTTCCTCATCAGTGCTTGGCCCCTGTCCCCTGGAACTCACCATTCCCTTGTACACAGGGGCCCTTTATTGCAACTGCCTGTGATTCTCTCTCAAAGAAGCAAGCTTGGCTAGCTAGAGGAAAGCTAGAAGTCCCAGAGTATCAATGTCTCTAGGAGCAATCCTCAGCCAATGACAGATGGGAGCTGGTGCATAAATGCCCTATCTTTCCTTCTTTTTGATGGGGTGACTCTGGCACAGGTTCTGTACAGGTTCCCAGAGGTTTCCAGTGGAATCGAGCTCACTTTTCCACAGTGAGAACCTTCTCATGAATAAACCCTGCAAAGACTCTCCTCCCTACCCTGTCTCACTTTCTCACTCCTTTCCTGGTGCTCCTTAGAATCACCTCTTGAATCAGCTGCTTGCAATCAATTCCTTATCTCAAGATCTGCTTCTGGCGGGGGGGGGGGGGGGCAAATCTAGTAGATTCATGGCAAAAATAGCTGCATTTTTTTCGTTCACTGTATCTCCTTTGCAACATGACTTTGCAGCTTCTTTCATCAGGAGATAAACACTATTGTCCCTACTCTTTGAATCTGGGCTGATCTTGTGAGTAGTTTTACCCTGTGGAATACATCAGAAGTGCCAGTGTGCCAGTTCTGAACTTAGACCTAAATGATCATTATTACATGCTTTTGCTTATATTGGCTTACTGTAATATAAGCCCCAGAAGAGTAAGGGTTGTATCTATCGTATTTAAATGCTTAGTCATATTCCCACTGCTGAGAACTAGGCTGGACACAAAAGTACAGAGGGGCCAAAGTGTACACTCAAGTGAAGAATCAAATCTATACACATACTGTAGGTTCGACCACTTCTTCTAATTGGGAAATTTCACTCTTCAAGTTGGGATCCTAGAAAAAGCAGTTTCAGTGGATTGCTGGAAGGATTTTGCCAACCAACACATCAGGTCACTCCCTTACCCCCATTCAGTTTTACCCCCATCTCAAATTCCACCTGTGTCCTGTTTCAATTCCTAACTCTCCCCACTGTATCCTCAACAAACAGTGCAAATTCTGACACAAGTGAAATGAATTCAGTAATCTGATTGATTGATCTATTGATTGCCTCTGGTTCTTTTTTTTTTTTTTTTTTTTTTTTTCTGGTTACTATGTTTATTAGCTTTCTTTAGCAGCAATTCCCTGCCTGCCTTTCAAGGGTAGTGGTGCAAAAGGGAGAACCAATCTTTCCTGCAGCTAGCGTGCCTGTGAACTCTCTGTGGGCGTGTGACATTACAAAAATAGAAGTGTGGCAGAGCAGTACTCTCAGTTACTTGGGATTGCAACAGAGGGAGACGTGAAATTTGCTTTTGCAGCTGTTCTTTACAAAATGGCTCCCACTGAATAATGAATTTCTTGCTTTTTATTTAAAAGATTTTTTTCCAACTCATATTAGTTTCCAAATAACAAGGTCAAGTTTGTTGGCCAGTACTTGTTGGCAGGTGAGCAGGCGCCCATCCTTCTTCTGCTGAATGCCTGGTCAATTGTAGGGACTGACATGAGTACAATGTTAGAATCATTGACATTTAGTTCTGAACACTGTTTTGATTTTCAAGTCCAGTATTTTCCAATTTAACTCCTGCTTGAAATGATTCACTGGTGGTTCTGTGGAATTTAGCTTTTGTTTCTGGTGTAGTAATCACTGTTTGCTTTTGGTTCAGGATTCAGCAAAGTGTTGCTTTTTAATTTCAGTAAGGTTCATAGTTCAAGTCTAAATATTAGTATTAAAATTGGTTTGTTTAATTATGTGATAGCCAGAAAGCTAGTAGCCATGTATAAGAAGCGTGGTGTGATGTTTATTACATCCTGGGGATGAATGCTGTTAATTCTTGATTGTGTAGATGTGGATTATAAATGTCATCTGATGTTCCCTTTCCAGACTCTGGGCAGTAAACTATATTAGAAAAAACTCACAGTATTTGAGCTACTGAATATACACAAGGTCTTCTTGCCCAGTATATGTATTTTGGGACATTTATTACAGTTTACAAGTGGCTTGCACATTGTTTGATCTAGCCGAAGCAGAAAGGAGGTAGCTTGGTATAGGTAGGGAGTGCAATTGTGGATTCCAGTCTCTTGGACAAGTGATCTTCTATCCTGAGCAAGTTGCAGTTTGCTCATCATTGCATGGAGTATAATCCAAATAGAGGCCCTTTATGTTTTTCAGGAGTACTGTGAACCAACGAGGGAACTGTGTCTTATTCAATTTGTAGCCACATTGCTACAAACAGTACGTAGTTGTTTAATGAAAATATTTTGAGTGTTAAATGAACGTGAAGATACCTCGAAAACTGTAAACCAATACATACATCTAAATGGAACTGTATAAGCTGTTTAACTATCTAAGTCCTTTTTTTCTCTTCCTCCTCCTCTTCTTCCTTTTTCATGTTATGATATAGAGTGAAAAAAGTGTTTTTTCCAGAGAAGATTAAAGGCTTTTGCCCTGATGCCCAGCACTACAAAAACTCATTATTAACACAATTCACATAGCTGGCTTTCTTAATTGTTTATACATTCACTCATTCATTAACTCATCACACATTTCTGAGCACCTTTAGGGCATATAGTTGGTTTTATGGCTGATGTTGAGGGACCAGGATGTGGCCCACATCTGAGAATAGGTTTGTTTTGCAGACAGACACAGGAGAGTCACTTAACTTTGGCGATGCACTACAGTCTGGCTGTCTAATCACATCAAGAAAAAGTGAAACAGGAGTTCTTTCCCCTGACCCATATGTCCTGCAATAGTAGGAAATCAGGAGAAAGGAGTAAATTTTTCTGTTTCCATGGAAACAGACCTGCTCATAAAAACAAGAGATATGCATAGCAACTACCTAGATAGTAGAATATGTTTGTCCTGCAGAATACATGTTGCTACAGAGGGCAACCATCTAGGTGGCTGGACACCAGAGAGAGGAAAAGCATAAATGTTTGGAATTGTTTTGTTCATAAGACACTGGGATGTGATTGAATATTTGTAGAAATGTTGTTGGTTTGATAAGGGGTAAAGAATTTTGATTTTTTAAAAACATAACTCCACAAACAGACACAAATCTACAGATGCTCTCAGAAACACTAACAGTCTTGTGGAGCATGCTGCCCTTGACATCCATAGAACTGGAGAGATGTGCGGGCATGGCTAACAAGAGGATGAAAGGGATGACTTCCTAACGATGAAAATAAAGACAGCAATGAAGCAATAACTGGCAGATATTGGGCACTTCCTAGGTGCCAGAGACTGTACTAATTGCTGACATGCATTGTCTCTTTTCACCCTCAGGACAAATGTGTGAGGCACACAAAGATTACAAGATGAGGAAAATGAGGCCCAGCAAGTTTAATAAAGTTGACTAAGACCATGTAAGTGATGAGAAACAGCCAAGATTTGAGTCCCTGTCTGTTGGACTCCAAAGTCTAGGCATTTAAATATTATGTTATATCCACTTCCTGTGAGGTGTTTACTGTCCAACCATTCCAAAGTGAATCCTTTAAGGTTCACTTATATGAGTAGCACTTATATAAGTGCTTATATGAGTCTTTTTTTTTTAAATTTTTTTTTAACATTTATTTATTTTTGAGACACAGAGAGACAGAGCATGAACGGGGGAGGGTCACAGAGAGAAGGAGACACAGAATCTGAAACAGGCTCCAGGCTCTGAGCTGTCAGCACAGAGCCCGACGCGGGGCTCGAACCCACGGACCGTGAGATCATGACCTGAGCCGAGGTTGGACGCTTAACCAACTGAGCCACCCAGGCGCCCCTATATGAGTCTTGATTATGCCATTTGTCTGCATCTCCACAGAATCCAATCATGTAATAAAGGAATTTTGTCACAAAGGAGTGTGTGATAGAAACCACTGACAGCTGGGCTTCCTTCCCTGCATCTTATTGTATAGAGGCCATCACCAGGCCAGCATCTACCATCAAGATGTGCAGTTCTACTTTGGGAAGTGGAATCACTGTAGTCATTTTAGGTTGACAGTCTCTTCAGAGAAAGTAGAAAGTGCACATGTCAGAGATGAGTCCATAATGCCATCCATTCATCTATTCAGGAAATATTTATTGAGGACCTACTCTGAACTAAAGATCTAGAAGTCAAAGATGTGGCCTCCACCATCATAGAAGGATTCACAGAGGGGAACAGCTCAGAAAACCAGTGCCACCTGTGTGCTTTAATAGAGGCATGCTCAGGGTGACCTCAGCATGCCCTGGAGGAGCATGGGATTTGGTCTTTAATTAGATGAAAGGAGAGGGAAATACCAGGAAGTACTTTCAAGAGAAGTTAGTGCTCCCATTACATCTTAGGCAATGAGTAGGAATAAGACAGCCAGGATTATTCAAGGGGTAACTGTGGAAGTAGCCAGTAGACGACAGGAGTTTGCCAGTTTCAAGACATTTCAGCCATTTGATGATGAACAGAACTGAAATGGGGCCAGTGAACAAGTGTGAAGCTTCAGCCCACATGAGTCCTCCTAAGGGCTGAAGCGAGACCCTTGCATTTCAGTAAGATTTTTACTGCTTACAAACTATTTTACACCATCATCTCATTCAATCCTTTTTAAGACAGACATTGCTATCCTCATTTTATAGACAAAGATGTTGTATGATATCCCCAAGTTTGCACAGCTCTGATGAGTAAGTCTGTAGTTCAAACTCTCGCCCCCCCTTCCCCCCCCCCACTACAACTCCAGGGACCTTTCTCTGTACCTCCCTCCAAGGAGTATAAACTTGCCAAGAAGTTCCAGGCTTCTGAAATATGCCCTGAGGACAAAGGATGCTACACTGGATATGGGTGGCTGCTGGGCAGGAAGAGTTGGAATAGATGGGGGTTGGGAGGACAAGCTTGGAGGACCTGGAGAGGAGGCCAGCAGTGGCAGGAACAAGAAGGCAGGGATGGTCCCAACTTCTAAGATGTAAGAGGGTCAGCCAAAAGGTGCTAGTGGTAAGGTTGCAAAGCTTTAAATCAAATGCTAAAATTTGGGTTCATTACCCCTGTTGGCCCACAGGTGCTAAAGATTCCTCCAGATCTTATCAGCTCCCCTCCATTAGCCAGGTTGCATTCTCCTCTTCTGACCAATCAGAAGAAACCTCAGCTGTAAACAACCAGACTAACTTTGACCCTAGGAATTAGCCTCACCCACATTTCCCGTAACATAGCTCTCTTCTGCAGTGTCATGATTACCTGTTACTTGTTTTCACTCCTTAAATTCTCCAAGTCCAATACTTGGCATGTTGCAGGAAAGTAAATATTAAAGGAATTACTGAAAAAAGCACAGGGCATGCTGAATTTTACCCCTGGCTAAGCTAGGAACAGAGAAATCCAAGTTCATGTATTGATTCTTCTAAATTTAATAAACATATATTAGCAAATTCTTGGTATTGAAGGCTCAGGAGAGCAAACACATGGTTTCTAACTTCTAGAGAGCATCTGACAGGGGTCCTCGATTAGATGGCCTGTACCAATTGAACAAGTTTGTAAACAACTGGCCTTTGGGTGTTCCAACTGTCCTTAAGTGATGGGAAAATCAAGACATGCTGTCTTTCATGGAAGCAACACACACCAAGAGTAATTTTCTTCTGTCAGTGCAGCCCAACACAAATGCAGTACCACCAACCTGAGTGCCAACCAATCCCTAGAAAAGGGATTCACTGATATAAAGAGTTCACAGCTTACAGTCAGATCCTTTTGAAGGATATCTTCAGAGAGGAGGAGGGAAGATGGCGGCGTAGGAGGATGCTGGGCTCACAGCGCATCCTGCTGATCACTTAGATTCCACCTACACCTGCCTAAAGAACCCAGAAAACCGCCAGAGGATTAGCAGAACGGAGTCTCCAGAGCCAAGCGCAGACGAGAGGCCCACGGAAGAGGGTAGGAAGGGCGGCAAGGTGGTGCGTGCTCCACGGACTGGCAGGAGGGAGCCGGGGCGGAGGGGCGGCTCGCCGGCCAAGCAGAGCCCCCGAGTCTGGCTGGCAAAAGCGGAGGGGCCGGACGGACTATGTTCCGACAGCAAGCGCGACTTAGCGTCTGGGAGGTCATAAGTTAACAGCTCTGCTCAGAAAGCGGGAAGGCTGGAGGACAAAGGGAGGGAGAGCTGCTGAGCCCCCGGAAGGCCGAGCTCAGCTTGGCGGGGAACAAAGGCGCTCGCCAGCGCCATCTCCCTCGCCCATCCCCCAGCCAAAATCCCAAAGAGAACCAGTTCCTGCCAGGGAACTTGCTCGCTCCGCGCAAACACCCAACTCTGTGCTTCTGCGGAGCCAAACCTCTGGCAGTGGATCTGACTCCCTCCCGCTGCCACAGGGCCCCTCCTGAAGTGGATCACCTAAGGAGAAGCGAGCTAAGCCTGCCCCTCCTGCCCCCGTGCACCTTGCCTACCCACCCCAGCTAATACACCAGATCCCCAGCACCACAAGCCTGGCAGTGTGCAAGTAGCCCAGATGGGCCACGCCACCCCACAGTGAATCCCGCCCCTAGGAGAGGGGAAGAGAAGGCACACACCAGTCTGACTGTGGCCCCAGCGGTGGGCTGGGGGCAGACATCGGGTCGGACTGCGGCCCCGCCCACCAACCCCAGTTATACACCACAGCACAGGGGAAGTGCCCTGCAGGTCCTCACCACTTCAGGGACTATCCAAAATGACCAAACGGAAGAATTCCCCTCAGAAGAATCTCCAGGAAATAACAACAGCTAATGAACTGATCAAAAAGGATTTAAATAATATAACAGAAAGTGAATTTAGAGTAATAGTCATAAAATTAATCGCTGGGCTTGAAAACAGTATAGAGGACAGCAGAGAATCTCTTGCCACAGAGATCAAGGGACTAAGGAACAGTCACGAGGAGCTGAAAAGCGCTTTAAACGAAATGCAAAACAAAATGGAAACCACGACAGCTCGGATTGAAGAGGCAGAGGAGAGAATAGGTGAACTAGAAGATAAAGTTATGGAAAAAGAGGAAGCTGAGAGAAAGATAAAAAAATCCAGGAGTATGAGGGAAAAATTAGAGAACTAAGTGATACACTAAAAAGAAATAATATACGCATAATTGGTATCCCAGAGGAGGAAGAGAGAGGGAAAGGTGCTGAAGGGGTACTTGAAGAAATTATAGCTGAGAACTTCCCTGACCTGGGGAAGGAAAAAGGCATTGAAATCCAAGAGGCACAGAGAACTCCCTTCAGACGTAACTTGAATCGATCTTCGGCATGACATATCATAGTGAAACTGGCAAAATACAAGGATAAAGAGAAAATTCTGAAAGCAGCAAGGGATAAACGTGCCCTCACATATAAAGGGAGACCTATAAGACTCGTGACTGATCTCTCCTTTGAAACTTGGCAGGCCAGAAAGGCTTGGAACGATATCTTCAGTGTGCTAAACAGAAAAAATATGCAGCCGAGAATCCTTTATCCAGCAAGTCTGTCATTTAGAATAGAAGGAGAGATAAAGGTCTTCCCAAACAAACAAAAACTGAAGGAATTTGTCACCACTAAACCAGCCCTACAAGAGATCCTAAGGGGGATCCTGTGAGACAAAGTATCAGAGACATCGCTACAAGCATAAAACATACAGACATCACAATGACTCTAAACCCGTATCTTTCTATAATAACACTGAATGTAAATGGATTAAATGCGCCAACCAAAAGACATAGGGTATCAGAATGGATAAAAAAACAAGACCCATCTATTTGCTGTCTACAAGAGACTCATTTTAGATCTGAGGACACCTTTAGATTGAGAGTGAGGGGATGGAGAACTATTTATCATGCTACTGGAAGTCAAAAGAAAGCTGGAGTAGCCATACTTATATCAGACAAACTAGACTTTAAATTAAAGGCTGTAACAAGAGATGAAGAAGGGCATTATATAATAATTACAGGGTCTATCCATCAGGAAGAGCTAACAATTATAAATGTCTATGCGCCGAATACCGGAGCCCCCAGATATATAAAACAATTACTCATAAACATAAGCAACCTTATTGATAAGAATGTGGTCATTGCAGGGGACTTTAACACCCCACTTACAGAAATGGATAGATCATCTAGACACACAGTCAATAAAGAAACAAGGGCCCTGAATGATACATTGGATCAGATGGACTTGACAGATATATTTAGAACTCTGCATCCCAAAGCAACAGAATATACTTTCTTCTCGAGTGCACATGGAACATTCTCCAAGATAGATCATATACTGGGTCACAAAACAGCCCTTCATAAGTTTACAAGAATTGAAATTATACCATGCATACTTTCAGACCACAATGCTATGAAGCTTGAAATCAACCACAGGAAAAAGTCTGGAAAACCTCCAAAAGCATGGAGGTTAAAGAACACCCTACTAACGAATGAGTGGGTCAACCAGGCAATTAGAGAAGAAATTAAAAAATATATGGACACAAACGAAAATGAAAATACAACAATCCAAACGCTGTGGGACGCAGCGAAGGCAGTCCTGAGAGGAAAATACATTACAATCCAGGCCTATCTCAAGAAACAAGAAAAATCCCAAATACAAAATCTAACAGCACACCTAAAGGAAATAGAAGCAGAACAGCAAAGGCAGCCTAAACCCAGCAGAAGAAGAGAAATAATAAAGATCAGAGCAGAAATAAACAATATAGAATCTAAAAAAACAGTAGAGCAGATCAACGAAACCAAGAGTTGGTTTTTTGAAAAAATAAACAAAATTGACAAACCTCTAGCCAGGCTTCTCAAAAAGAAAAGGGAGATGACCCAAATAGATAAAATCATGAATGAAAATGGAATGATTACAACCAATCCCTCAGAGATACAAACAATTATCAGGGAATACTATGAAAAATTAAATGCCAACAAATTGGACAACCTGGAAGAAATGGACAAATTCCTAAACACCCACACTCTTCCAAAACTCAATCAGGAGGAAATAGAAAGCTTGAACAGACCCATAACCAGCGAAGAAATTGAATCGGTTATCAAAAATCTCCCAACAAATAACAGTCCAGGACCAGATGGCTTCCCAGGGGAGTTCTACCAGACGTTTAAAGCAGAGATAATACCTATCCTTCTCAAGCTATTCCAAGAAATAGAAAGGGAAGGAAAACTTCCAGACTCATTCTATGAAGCCAGTATTACTTTGATTCCTAAACCAGACAGAGACCCAGTAAAAAAAGAGAACTACAGGCCAATATCTCTGATGAATATGGATGCAAAAATTCTCAATAAGATACTAGCAAATCGAATTCAACAGCATATAAAAAGAATTATTCACCATGATCAAGTGGGATTCATTCCTGGGATGCAGGGCTGGTTCAACATTCGCAAATCGATCAACGTGATACATCACATTAACAAAAAAAAAGAGAAGAACCATATGATGCTGTCAATCGATGCAGAAAAGGCCTTTGACAAAATCCAGCACCCTTTCTTAATAAAAACCTTGAGAAAGTCAGGATAGAAGGAACATACTTAAAGATCATAAAAGCCATTTATGAAAAGCCCACAGCTAACATCATCCTCAACGGGGAAAAACTGAGAGCTTTTTCCCTGAGATCAGGAACACGACAGGGATGCCCACTGTCACCACTGTTGTTTAACATAGTGCTGGAAGTTCTAGCATCAGCAATCAGACAACAAAAGGAAATCAAAGGCATCAAAATTGGCAAAGATGAAGTCAAGCTTTCGCTTTTTGCAGACGACATGATATCATACATGGAAAATCCGATAGACTCCACCAAAAGTCTGCTAGAACTGACACATGAATTCAGCAAAGTTGCAGGATACAAAATCAATGTACAGAAATCAGTAGCATTCTTATACACTAACAATGAAGCAACAGAAAGACAAATAAAGAAACTGATCCCATTCACAATTGCACCAAGAAACATAAAATACCTAGGAATAAATCTAACCAAAGATGTAAAAGATCTGTATGCTGAAAACTATAGAAAGCTTATGCAGGTAATTGAAGAAGATATAAAGAAATGGAAAGACATTCCCTGCTCATGGATTGGAAGAATAAATAGTGTCAAAATGTCAATACTACCCAAAGCTATCTACACATTCAATGCAATCCCAATCGAAATTGCACCAGCATTCTTCTCGAAACTAGAACAAGCAATCCTAAAATTCATATGGAACCACAAAAGGCCCCGAATAGCCAAAGTAATTTTGAAGAAGAAGACCAAAGCAGGAGGCATCACAATCCCAGACTTTAGGCTCTACTACAAAGCTGTAATCATCAAGACAGCATGGTATTGGCATAAAAACAGACACATAGACCAATGGAATAGAATAGAAACCCCAGAACTAGACCCACAAACGTATGGCCAACTCATCTTTGACAAAGCAGGAAAGAACATCCAATGGAAAAAAGACAGTCTCTTTAACAAATGGTGCTGGGAGACCTGGACAGCAACATGCAGAAGGTTGAAACTAGACCACTTTCTCACACCATTCACAAAAATAAACTCAAAATGGATAAAGGACCTGAATGTGAGACAGGAAACCATCAAAACCTTAGAGGAGAAAGCAGGAAAAGACCTCTCTGACCTCAGCCGTAGCAATCTCTTACTCGACACATCCCCAAAGGCAAGGGAATTAAAAGCAAAAGTGAATTACTGGGACCTTATGAAGATAAAAAGCTTCTGCACAGCAAAGGAAACAACCAACAAAACTAAAAGGCAACCAACGGAATGGGAAAAGATATTTGCAAATGACATATCGGACAAAGGGCTAGTATCCAAAATCTATAAAGAGCTCATCAAACTCCACACCCGAAAAACAAATAACCCAGTGAAGAAATGGGCAGAAAACATGAATAGACACTTCTCTAAAGAAGACATCTGGATGGCCAACAGGCACATGAAAAGATGTTCATCATCGCTCCTTATCAGGGAAATACAAATCAAAACCACACTCAGATATCACCTCACGCCAGTCAGAGTGGCCAAAATGAAGAAATCAGGAGACTATAGATGCTGGAGAGGATGTGGAGAAACAGGAACCCTCTTGCACTGTTGGTGGGAATGCAAATTGGTGCAGCCGCTCTGGAAAGCAGTGTGGAGGTTCCTCAGAAAATTAAAAATAGACCTACCCTATGACCCAGCAATAGCACTGCTAGGAATTTATCCAAGGGATACAGGAGTACTGATGCATAGGGACACTTGTACCCCAATGTTTATAGCAGCACTCTCAACAATAGCCAAATTATGGAAAGAGCCTAAATGTCCATCAACTGATGAATGGATAAAGAAATTGTGGTTTATATACACAATGGAATACTACGTGGCAATGAGAAAAAATGAAATATGGCCTTTTGTAGCAACGTGGATGGAACTGGAGAGTGTGATGCTAAGTGAAATAAGCCATACAGAGAAAGTCAGATACCATATGGTTTCACTCTTATGTGGATCCTGAGAAACGTAACAGAAACCCATGGGGGAGGGGAAGGAAAAAAAAAAAAAAGAGAGAGGTTAGAGTGGGAGAGAGCCAAAGCATAAGAGACTGTTAAAAACTGAGAACAAACTGAAGGTTGATGGGGGGTGGGAGGCAGGGCAGGGTGGGTGATGGGTATTGGGGAGGGCACCTTTTGGGATGAGCACTGGGTGTTGTATGGAAACCAATTTGACAGTAAATTTCATATATTAAAAAATAAAAATTAAAAAAAAAAGAAAAAAAGAAAAAAAAATAAAGGGTATCTTCAAAAGGTCCCTCAGAAAACTGACAAAAAAAAATCTTTAAAAGCCAAACAATGAAAATGTAACTATAGGCTGTATATTTGACAATTTTAGATGAGAAATATCCTCTGAAGTCATTCTGCCAAAGGGGCTGCCCCGCTAAGACTGACTAATCCAGAGGACAGTGATGACCGAAAGTAAAGCTAGTCTCTTACTGGAGTCTTCAGAGACCATGGTTCTAAGAAGGAGAGTTATTTCACATCCTCATTTAGAAGAAAACTCAGGCAGAATAGCACATGCAGTCAAGGGCAAATCTTCAGTGGAACCTTGCTCTGTGGGGAGAGGGTGGTAAGGCTGCCAGAGACTCCTCTCTGAGGAAAATGTTGGTGCTTCTCTGGCTTCATTGTTCTGGGTTCAGCAATACATCTGGAATGTGCTTCTCTCTGGGTTTTGTAACAAGATACTTATTTCCCCCTCTTTGAAGCTGCTGGTGCATCTCTTTTCATTGTGCATTCTCTCTGCAATGAAGTGGGGGCAGTCCTCCCACGACTCCCCTCCTGGGGGCTCTCTTGCCCTGGTGGTACAGAGATATTCCAAGGCAGGGAGCAGCCTCTGCCCTCCCTGGAGCCTCGTGAGCTGCCTCCCCCTCAAATCATCTCCAGCTAGATATTTTATGATGGTACTGTGAAGAAAATGTTTTACAAAACTCTCAGAGGTGACAAGGAGTGTAAAAGAAGCTGATAAAGAGACTAAGGGGAGATCTGGGTGCTGCCTGTGGGGGTTTGAAGGGCTGCTGTGTGGAAGGGGGAGCAGGGCAGGAATCAAGGATTCCTGCATGGGTAGGTGAAGACAGGGCCGCAGTAGGATCCAGTCCAATGGCCTCATTGGACAATGGAGCTACTGAGTTGAAGTCACTTCCTTAGAAGTGATGGGTAGACATGATAGAAAAGCTAAATATCCTTTTAAATAGGTGGCTACCCTACAATGGAATAGGTACCAATGGAAAAACAACTCCTCTTCATTGCCAGAATATGAACAGGGGCTAAATGTCACTCATAGAAAGTATAATGGTTACTTTGATGTGTCCACTTGACTGGGCCACAGGGTGCTCCGGTATTTGGTTAAACATCATTCTGGGTATGTCTGTAAGGGTGTTTCTGGATGAGATTAACATTTGAATTTGTAGACTAAGTAAAACACATTGCCCTCCCAAGTGTGACTGAGCCTCATCCAATCTGTTGAAGGCCTGAATAGAACAAAAAGACTGGCCTCCCATGGGTAGGAGGAGATTCTTCCTGCCTGACTGCCTTCAAGCTGCTGCATCTGTCTTCTGTCCTAGGGCTGTAATCTATGTCCTCGGCTCTCCTGGTCCCAAGGCATTTGGATTCAAACTATAGCTGACCTTTGGCTCCCCTAGGTCTCCAGTTCACTGATGGAACTAGCTTGCATTTCTTTATCTCATTTCTTTATTATTAATGAAGAGAAGGTGATAATCAAGAATTTATTCATTAAGTCGACATAAAAATTCATATTTGACCAAAATTAGCTTCTCCCTGGCTGTGATGATGTTAGTTCATAACGTCCTTGGGAGCTTCCTAGGTATATGCTGAAACCAGGTTCATTCAGTACAGGGAGGGCAGGGAGAGACCAAAGAAAGAGGCCGGCCACTCCAGGTTGGCAGGTGGCAGGTTTAATAAGCAAGGGAATTTACATATGAGGCTTGCCTTGGGCAGCTGCAAGATGACTACATCTCTGCACTTGTCTGCCAAATTTTAAAGCTTTTCATAGAAGTCTTAACTGGGTTCAGTCACATGTACCATCTAGATGGTCTCAACACTACATTACTATCTCAAGGCTATGTATGTCCTTGACCCGGGTAGTTTCTGGGAATGGTGAAGGCAAGCAGAATGCACATTCTGAGGACAGGAGAGGGGGCTGAGGAGACTTGATTGCTTAGCATCCAGCTCACAAGTCAACTGGTGGTCATGTCTTCTCCATGACTTCCCGCAATAGATGCTCATACACCTGGCCCATACTTTGGGTCTACACAAACCTCATTGATTAGCTTTGATTGGTCCCATTTTGGCTGATAACAAGCTACACTGTATATCTCTTGTTCACAACCCCAAGTGCATGCTTATGCAGTATTATTGAGAAGCTGGGTGATTGAATAAATTGTTGAATCAGGACTGAAACAGGGAAATTGAAGGAAAAGCTTGCTTAGAGGGTAAGATGAGGGGCTTGAACTTAGTAATTCTGTGATTGAAGAGACAATGAGATTTCCAATTAGAAATAACCAGTAGGGAATTGGAAATATGGGCCTGGTAAGAAGTGTCAGACATTTAGGCACCTTCCCCATAGAGAAGTGAAGGTTGGAACCATATGAATGAATGAAATATCAGAGGGGGAGAGCAGTGAGAGTTGGGCCAGGGCTTAACCATAAGGAACACACACATTTATGGAGAGAAATAATCTTCAACTCATCTCCACACATCATTCTTTTAGTGCTTACTATGTGCTGAGTGCTATGTTGAATATGAGATTCAGGATTTTAAAAGATTAAACCTCTATTTTAAAAGTTATAACCTCTGATTTCATAGAACTTGTGGTCTACACTTACTGAAAAGATCAGAACATGCCAGGGGTGAAAGACAGCCCAAAAGCCACTCATTTTAACCCTACTATTATAGCTCAGTGTAACACAGCTATAGTCTGACCCCTCTAGGAGGAACAGCGGTCCTTCCTATTCTGGAAAGGCACTAAATCAGAATGTCCTTTGACAGCCCTCACAAATCTGAGGACAGACATGGTGCCTCCACACGTTATATCATATGGTGTTCTAACTCCTCACTGTTGGGCTGCTTCCCTCTGAGAGCTCTTCATGTCAATGCCCATCATAAAGTACACACACACCTCAGAAGAGTCCATAAAGCTCTAGCTCTAGTCTAGTCAGCAAGGAAAAGAAGACAACTGTCTGATGCTGAGCACATAGTGTGTGCCAGACACACACTTGCCTAGATGTTTCCTGGCCATTAAATGAATCATTATCTCATTAATCAATGAAGAGAGTCAGACCGCCTTGTTCTATATCCCAAACTTCTCTTAACATACCCCCAATTTTACTTACATAATTTTCCTAAAGACACTTACAACCTTCGTACATTGCTCTTAACCCACTTCTCCTTTTTTCCATGCTCAATCTGGACATTGTTTTGGAGGCCTCAAAGATGAACATTTTGCAATTGGTTCATTGTTTCAGTCTGTTGATTTCTTATCTTCATTGTGTAGTCCATCACTCTAGATAACTTTCTCAATTTCACAACATCCAAAAATGTGAATAGCGTATGGTCCTTATCTGACATACTATTAAATTTTAATAGGACTACATCCCTATCTACCCAGTTTTAGAGAGTTCTGAAGGTCAGACTCAGAAACAAAGCTGTGAATACTGGGGATACATTTTCAAAGAGTAAGGTGGTTAGCCGTGCCAAAGGAAGCAGGGAGGTCAACTGTGAGGTTCCTGGGAAGGTCCAAAGAGTAATTGCATGAATGTGGGGGGCACAGATGCCACACTGCAGGGGGTAAAGGCAAGAACAGGTAGAGATGAAGGGGAGGTAACCTTAGTGAACTGATGAATTCCTTAAATGTGAACCCACCCTATTAACTGACTTCCTGCCACATACATGTATAGGCTTTAGACAGAAGCCAGTTCTTTCAGTGTTTTGAATGCTTTGAAAGAGTTTCTACTAAATTCAAATTCTACTGCCTATTAATAAAGGTGGTGTTATTTTTCATCACCAATTTTATCCTTCTTACAATTGAACCACTTGGAAGAGTAAGGAATGAGACTGAGGGAGCAAGGCAAACTCAGCTATCTTCGTCTTGGGTCATCATTCCAGAATGGGCTCCATTCTTTGGTAGAAGAAGAGCAAGCATTTTCAGAATCTAATTTCTTGTTTGCTTGCTTGCTACTATGCAGCTTATTCATAGTTTTTATCTATGGAAGAAAAGCAGTGAAACAAAGAACAGGAAATTTCACCACCCTGCAGCAACTGTCAAAATGGTTGTTTTAGCAAGAAACTACATATTTACACTAACCACAATCCCAGTCCTGCTTTTTCATTTCCTTTGCAGAATGATTGGTCAGAAAAGACAAGATGATACTGAGAATAAGTTCAGACAGGAATTTTTTCCTATTTCTGAGCCTGAAATATCATCCCTTAATAACAATAATGGAAGTAAATAGGTTGATTATTAAAGCAACACTTTTGACCATTTCCTGTATGATAGCCTCTGTATTAATAAATGTACATGTTTCTGACTATTTAAGTTTTCATAACTCCTCAAGGTCCATATGTTTATAATTTTATGAGAAAGTGAGGGATGGCGCTAGACAGTGGACACAAGAGTCCCAAATCTTATCATGTTACCTTGTCCATACTTAACACACCACACTCTCTAAGCATGGAGAACATACCCTCTACACGTATCCAGCGAATGAAAGAAAAATAAATGAATGAATGTCAAAACAGGGAAGCAGTCAGAGAAGCAGAGCACAGCTTAGAAATAAGTTCTCTTTGGAGCACCAGGGTAGCTCAGTCAGTTAAGCATCCAACTTCGGTTCAGGTCATGATCTCACAGTTTGTGGGTTCAAGCCCCACATTGGGCTCTGTGCTGACAGCTCAAAGCCTGGAGCCTGCTTCAGATTCTGTGTCTCTCTCTGTCTCTGCCCGTCATCTGCTCACATTCTGTCTCTCTCTCTCTCTTAAAAATAAATAAACATTAAAAAAAAGAAAGAAGTTCTGTTCATCACACAAGCGAATTACATCTGTGAAACAATAAATAAAGAAATCAGTCACAAACCTGGCAGGTATATTATTGTGCATCAACATAATAATAGCAAATAAAACAATAAAACAAATGAAATACATCCTGTAACCAGGGATCTTCTGTGGTTGGATCAAATCCATGTGTGTGGCAGAAGGGCATAGGGAAAAGAAACAGTTACATTTCACAACCAAAGGTCAGAAATAGAATAGTTGAGACAGTGATTATTTAGGACTAAGCTAGTAACACTTCTTGTGAAGTTGGCAATGTTATATGTGTGCTTGTTCAAGGAGGTAGCGCTAACTGCATGTGCCTACTGAGTACTTGATACATGGCTAGTGTGACTAAGGAACTGGATTTTAATTTTGTTTTAATTTTAATTAATTTAAATTTAAATTAAACAATGAGGCTAATTACTCCTGTTCTAGACAGTGCAGAGACTGAGACTACAATGATCTTTTCCTAGAATCATGTTGTCCACTAAAAACAAAACAAAAAACTTGGTGTATTACATTAGCACCAAATCTGAACTGGAGAGCCATAGGATTTTCTCATTCTGGCTAAGAGGAGTAGAGATGTCTACACTAAAATGCTCAATCGTAAACAAAAAGGTGGAAGAACAATAATTCCAAGTTACTGAACATTACCTGAGACCAAAAAAACCAAAACCAAAAACAGAAACAAAAACAAAAAAACAAGAAGGGAATTAAGACCCTGACCTGCTTGCTAGAGCAAGGGTCCCAGGCACAGTGGGTGATGACCACCTGGAAATCACTGGGTGCTAGGTATCATTTCGCTGCAGATGATCTTCAGCTGGAAAGAGGTGAACTTGTAAATTCAGATCTTGGCCAACAGGTCAGACTTTGGAATGATAAAAGGAAGGGTCATTCCCACTGGCTTTGAAGCGAAGACTGTCAGAAATGCAGTTTGTGAGAGGAAAAGAAAGAGATCCTGAGAGAAGGAGGTTGCCTTCGTTCTACCAAGTCTCCCCAATAGCCCTTTGCTGTTGTATCTGGGTTGCCCTGTGCACCAGCTCCTCTGTTTCTAGCTCTGTTCCCTGCTCTTTCGTCATCCCCTTTCTTCTCTATCCAAGGAATAAAAGTGTTTCTCTCTGGCCCAACTCCAAGCTATGTGTGGGACAGGGATGACCGATTTCAAGCAAGCTCATTTCTTCTGGGGGCCCATAGGACAGTAGAGATGACTGTGTCCCCTCTGTGTCAACAATTGCTGTCACAGGGCAGGGCACTGCAATGAGGGAACGTCAGCAACCTGAAGGTCTGGCACTACTCCGTCAATGACAGATCCAGGAGTAGAGTGGGAAGTTCAGGGGGTGATCTGTGATACACTACCCAAAGGCAATAGAGGTCCAGAGAAAAGAGAGAATTTGTTTTCAGGTAGAATGCATGCATTTTTTCACCAAAATATAAGGCTTGGCAAGCTTGAAATAGAAGGTATCCATTTCTTTGTGGCAGTTTAGTGCAACCTAAAATTGGACAGAGATGGGCCCACAGCTAATCCTAACAAGAAAAGCATTCAGCAGCAAACAGAAAGATAATTCATCCATTAAAAGATGCTAGAGGAATAGTAGAATTGATGATCTTTCCCCAGGGCAAGGGGCCCTTCTGGCCGTCTACTACTTCAGGAAAAGTCAAGTTTGCAAGTGCATGTGATTCTTGATTTTCAAATACAAATTTTAGGGCTTAAGGCATTTTGTCAGAAGCAGCCACAGATGGTGGGCAAAGTATTATTTCTGGGTTCACAGTCCTCTGAGAGATGCTGTGCTATGAGGAACACTGAGAAGGCATCTTTAGTCAAAATGCTTCCCAGGCATGGGCTGACCATCCCTGTCTTCACCTTGATGCTGCCTGAAATGCTACCAGAGGTGGATCCCTTAGGGCCAACTAGAGTTCCTTTGGGAGACCATCGTTCTGTCTTCCTTCTACATGGCTCAGAACCCACAGAATCTGGCTGAGTGCAGGGGCATCTGCATTGGGGAGGAAGAGGAGAGACAATTTGGGAACACATGGGCCTGGGACCCAAGGATTAGGGGAGACAAAAGGACGGGAGGTGAAAGACCTCAGTGACAAATCTTCCTACTCAAAGTTTGCCTCAGGCCAGCCCTACTCTTGAAAATATGACTCTTGGTGAGACCCAAGCTCTGGACTGATACACTGGCTGCTTTTGTAACAGCTCCTCTCCAATGTCATACACGCATCTCGAAATGACCATCAGACCCCGAAACTATACTCGCCCTCCCCCACACCACCCCATCTTCTCCTTTTTCTATTCCCATTTCAGAGAGCGCGGCCCCCACCACTCCATCAACTGGCCTCAGAAACATCAAGACGGCCTTCAACATTTCCTTTATCCTCATCTCTGCATCAAATTCGTCACCAGATCCTGTTTATTCTCTTGAGTTTACGCACCCCCCCCCACCCCCGCTCCACTTGCTCCTATTTGAATTTCTATTTCTACTGTCCTAAATCAGATCATCACTACCTCTTGCCTACATTGTGGCAATAGTCAGCTTCGGGTTTCCCTGCTGCCAGTACATCCTACACACTGACAAAACTGGGCTAGCTTGGTGAAAAATAATAACTCGGATAATATTTCCCTGCTCACAAACCTCTACTGTCTCCTTATCATATACAAAAGAAAATAAAAATTCCGAAACTGAGATTTTAAGATCTTCCCTGTTATAAGTGGAATTGTATCCCTCCCAAAATTCATATTTTGAAGTCCTAACCACAGTACCTCAGCATGCGGCCATCTTTAGAGAGAGCCTGTAAAGAGATGATTAGAGCGAAGTCTTTGGGGGTGGGTCTCATCCAATAACACCGGTGTCCTCATAAGAACAGGAGCCTAGGACACACACAGAGAGGGAAGACCATGTGAGGACATGGAAAAAACAGCCACCTACAGGCATGGATAGAGCCCATGAAAGAAGCCAACCCTGTTACCCTGATCTCCTGGATCTCCAGCATCCAGAACTGTGAGAAAATATATTGCTGTTGTTTTAGCCACTCAGTATTTGCCATGGAAGCCCTAGAAAACTAAGGTACTCCCCAAATAGTCCCCAAATTTGTGTGTTCTAACTAATCTTCTAGTACCTATCCTCACTGGCTTATTCACCCTAAGACCTAGTGTCACTGGTTCTTACCTGAGTTATGGTCTCTGACCTTCTGTCTTTGCTGTGATGACCACTCTGCATAGACTCCCCTTTTCCCAATGTTTGCCTCTGGATCTACTTCACATCCCATATCCTCCAAAAATATTAATAAAACATTCTAGATGAATGCATTCCTCTTTGCCCTACACTTGTACTGTCTTCCCCAAATCCATTATCCCCTTCATTTCTCCTTCTTAATTTTGTTGGAGAGGTGCATAGGTAAAAAATTCATTTCTTCCCTTCTCATTCAACAGGGGCTTGAATGGTACATTTCTGGCCACTGACATATTAGTGGAGGTTGTTAGGAGAGATTCAAGGAGAACACCCTTAAAATGGGCAGCCACAGTAAAACAACACAAACACACAGCTCTGGGGGCTGGAAGTCTGAGATCAAGGTATCAGCACAGTTGGCTTCTCTGGAGGCTTCTCTCCTTCTCTTGCAGATGACACCCTCTTGCTGTGTCCTCATGTGGTCTTGTCCCTGTGCACGTGCATCCGTGGTGTTTCTTCCCCTTCTTATAAGGACACCAATCATATTGGATCAGGTCCCAACCTAACAGTCTCATTTGAACTTAATCACCATTTCAAAGATTTTATTTCCAAATATGGTTACATTATGAGGTACTAAGGGCTAAGGCTTCTGATGTACTGACTTTTGGAGGTCACACAATTCAGACTATAACAGCCTTCATAATGTGGTGTACATTGTGTGTGTGTGTGTGTGTGTGTGTGTGTGTGTGTGCCAGTTAATACAAAAAATGATTAGAGCTGAAGGGACATTAAAAAATACCTCATTTCAAACTTCCATTGTATACATGAAGAGATTCAGCAGTGATTTAGTGCCCACATTGGGCCTGGAACCAGTGAATTTCCACTATACAACATTCCACTACAGATGTAAAAGTGAGGACACTTTTTAAAAGTTTTTTATGTATTTTTTTTGGGGGGGGGAGAGGGAATCCCAAGCAGTCTCTGTAGTGCTGAACCCGATGTGGGGCTCAATCTCACAAACTGCGAGATCATGACCTGAGCTGAAATTGTGCTTAACCAACCAAACCACCCAGGCACCCCAAAGGTGAGAACATTTTAGTTTAAAAGATAGGTCTGGAACATTCCATGGAAACGAGGACACAGTAGATTATCAATCTCCATTCAATGTTTTAAATAGTATTTCCTAAACTATTTTCTAAAGAGCATTAGTCTTGCAAATTATTAATTGTCATTTTATGATACAAAGTTTCTATAGTTAAATGAGTTTAGGAAATCAGAGAGGGAGAGAGAAAAGAAAAACAGGAAGAAGGAATAAAAAGAAAGAAAAGAAAGAAATTTGGCATAAAAAAAGATATATAGATCAATGGGACAGAATAGAGAGCCCAAAATTAAACCCATGCATATATGATCAATTAATTTCAACAAAGGAACCAAGAATATACAATGAAGAATATACAAAGTACAGTCTCTTCAATAAATAGTGTTGGGAGAATTAGATATCCAAATGCAAAATATTTAACTAGACCCTATCTTACACCATACACAAAATTCAACTCAAAATGCATTAAGTACTTGAATATAAGCCATGAGACTGTAAAACTCCTAGGCAAAAACATAGGGGGTGAGCTCCTTGACATTAGTGTTGCCAATAATTTTTTGGATTTGATACCAAAAGCAAAGGCAACAAAAGCAAAAAATAAATGGGTGGGACTACACCAAACTAAAAATCTTCACAGCAAAGGAAACTATCAGCAATACAAAAAGGCAACCTATAGAATGGGAGAAAATATTTGCAAACCACCTATTCAATATGGGGGTTATATCCCAGGTATATAAGGAATTCATATAACTGAATACCAACCCTCCTCACCCCCAAAAACAATAAAAAATGGGCTAAGAACTTGAATAAACATTTTTCCAAAGAAGACATACAAATGGCCAGCAAGTATATGAACAGGTGCTCAACATCACCAATCATCAGAGAAAGGCAAATTGAAACCAAAATGAGGTATCACTTTACACCTGCTGGGATGTTATTATCAATAAGAAATACCAAGTGATGGCAAAGATGCGGAGAAAAGGGAAACCATGTAAATGGGTGCAGCCTCTGTGAAAAACAGTATGGAGGTTCCTCAAGAAACTAAAAACAGTCCCATTTCTGGGTACAAATGTAGAGGAAATTAAATCACTATTTCAGAAGATATCCATACCCCATGTTCATCACAGCTTTATTCACAGTAGCCAAGGTGTGAAGGACAAAGTAAGCATCAGACAACAGGTGAACGGACAAAGTAAATGTGGTATATATACATAAAATGGAATACTAGCTTTTAAAACAAAGGAAATCCTGGGCGTCTGGGTGGCTCAGTCGGTTAAGAACCCGATTCTTGGTTTCAACTCAGCTCATGATCTTGCAGTTCATGGGTTCGAGCCCCGCATTGGGCTCTGCACTGATGGTGTGGGGCCTGCTTGGGATTCTCTTTCTCTCTCCCTCTGCCCTCTCCTGCTCATGCTCTCTCTCTCAAAATAAATAAATAAACTTAAAAAAAAAAGGAAAATTCTATTTATGGGAAAATGGATGGACCTGATGGGCATTATGGTAAACATGAGCCAGGCAAAGAAAGACCAATACTATGCAATATTACTTATGTATGGAATCTTAAAAAAAAAAGATAAACACATATAAACAGAGAGTAGAATAGATGGTGATTGCTAGGGGCTAGGGAGAGGGAGAAATAAGGGGAGGCTGGTGAAATGGTACAGACTTTCACTTGTAAGATGAATAAAGTCTGAAGATCTGGTGTATAACATGGTGGCTGTGGTTGATAACATTGTATGATACAATTGAAATTTGCCGAGAGAGTAAAATGTAAGTGATTTCCAAAAAAGTAAATACGTGAGGTGATGGCTGTGTTAATTAAAACTTGATGGTGTGAATCCTTGTATAATGTCAACATATACGTGTATCAAATCATCACATAGTACACTTTAAATATATTTCAATTTTATTTGTCAAGTATAACTCAGTAAAGAAAGAAATTAACATAGTGCTCCATAACAGACAACTTAAATATAAAAACTATTTAACAAATGAGAAAGAAAGAAAGAGAGGAAGGAAGGAAGGAAGGAAGGAAGGAAGGAAGGAAGGAAGGAAGAAGGAAGGAAGGAAAGAAGGAAAAGAAAGGGGCAAATAAATGTGTGACTCTTTCTTATTTAACTTGGTTTAAACTACAGAAAAACACATCCCGTGGATCAGATACTCTTTTTGGGGGTGTCCCCTGCAGTGAAATAGCTGTGTAGGTGGCATTTACACCTGCAATTTCTGTTTTATAAGGGAAATAAATTTGCCTGTTATGTGAGAAACAGTGGAAAATGAGCAGTTCTTTCTGCATGCTGAGATCTCACCTTGAAGTCACGAAGGATAATGGCTAATAAAGCTTTGGAGTGGGAGATACTGAGCCTGCAGCCAGCCCTCTCCTGATGAGCTGAACTGGGAAATATCGGTGCACGATGAAATGTCACTGTACCGATGATGGCTCACTAAGCATGAGGTCATGAGACAGGGGCTGCCTACAACGATGAAACACAAATGCAACTTCTTTAGTTTCCTCAGCCCCTCTGCAGGTGATGCTACATATGTAATGTGGCTGTTTTTGGCCATTTAGGGAAGGGAGAGGTGAGAACCACATTTATGCATGCCTCATTGCTTCTGCCTTGAAGGAAGCCATAATCTCAGGTTTATGACTGCCCCAAAGCCATCAGATTGTTTTTTAAAGATCAGAGTTACAAAATCTATTTTCCAAAATGCATTTTCTTGCCCCACTTAGATTGGAATGAATGAAAGTTACAGAGTATAACAAGAATAAATACCGTGACATTTTTTTCTCCTAGAATCCTAAAGTAAACATACTGACAGAGTTAATATGTGGACATTAATATTTTAAGGTGTGAACCTAAAACATCTGATTTTTAAGGATTATAAGTAGAAATAGCCTTTTTGTATGAAAGTCATGTATTTCTGGTTTTACATGAAAATGTCTTAGAGAGAACTGAGTTGGTGAAGTGTAAGAGTGAGTTTTGCATATTTTTAAGTGAGGTTGTTTCTCCATTCATTCATACAGCAGATGTGTATTGAGAATCTGCTGGGCATTATGGTGTTAGAGGAAAAGGATGACCGGCCATTTCAGCTTCCCTGGGACTGAGCATTTTCCTGGGGCATAGAGTTTCTAGTGCTAAAACTGGAATGAGATGGCCACCCTGGTCAGAGTGGAGGCATCAGTGATAGATACAATATGATTGAGTAGTTCCTTAGGAAGAATATTTACTCCATTTGTTTGTAGGAACACAAAATAGGCTGTAATCAAATAATTCTGGAAGTATTCTGACTTCAATTTAAAAGCCTCTTGAATCTGCTAGTAGAGGAGGTTAAGGGAGTGCTCTAGAACTATTTGGCTAGGAGTAATAATTTTCAAAACACAATGAGTATAACAGTTTTGGTATGATTGGGAAAAAGCAAAGGGAGGAAGGAAAGAAGGAAAGAAGGAAAGGAGGAAGGAAGGAAGGAAGGAAGGAAGAAAAGTGGGAAAGAAAAAATAAAGAAAACTGTAGTGACAAGCTTAGGTGGACAGAGTTTATAGGATACAGCCTAGAATTTTACTCCAGAATTTTACTCTCAGGAAAACATCAACACATTCACTATAGTCCTGCAAGGGGTAATTCAGTCTTGTTAACTTACAAAAATCTGTGGTGTGGGTAGAAGCAAAAACTAGTATAGTTGCCACATCTTTAGCTACTCCAGTTTGCAAAAGAGACCAGGTCTCCTCTGTTTTGTTCAGCACTGCCGTCCTGGCATCCAGACTCACGCCTGCATTACAGGTGCTCAGTCAATGTCAGTTAAATAAATGAATAAATAAGAATGAATCCCTATGATTATACAATTGATGCTTATTGTGTATTACACACTTTATGCTTCACTTCTACACCACTTATGATTTCTTGAAGTAACTACTGTTTCCTTGCCCACAGTTAGCAACCTATTTGTACTTATACACATTGAAAAGTGTTGTGTTTTTGTTTTGTTTTTTTCTGCTGCATCTGACTTTCTTAGAACTATACAGGCTTATTACTTAATCTGAGAGTTTACCTGAAAGCAGATGCAGTCTTTAGAACAATGGTGTATATGGTTTTAGTGTGCTGTCTGTCGTATTTGGGGCTGCAGAGGACTTGTTCAGTGTCTCTGAGAGGTAAATCTATTTCTGATGCCTGCTCCCCCACAGAAAACGTAGCAATTGTGCAGTATGGCATGGAGCCTGCTCAGGTGGTGGCCATGTCCTCACATTCAGATTCAGTTTGGGAACCGAAGGGAAGTAATAGCACCAGTCTGTGGGGCACAGTTGTGACATTGTGCCTTGGTGTCTCTTCTATGGACTGAGCCCACCCTATGTCAGCCACTGTCAACATTTTGACCACTCAGTGCTTTCTTACATTCCAGCCCTCTCCCCTAAGGCCATGTCCTTAGGATGTGTTAGGGGGGCCTACAAAAGGATTTCCTAAGGTGTTTTTTTTTTTTTTTTAAAAACCCTGAGCACCACTCAGATCTATTACACTGGTTGTTCTGTTTGCATCTTCCAGACTTTTTCTTCGCTTTTCTCTGCTTGCTTCATGCCCAGCCAGGCTGCCCCTTGCTAACTGTGTCCCTGGCTCCTAGACTGCTGCCTGGCTTTGAGTCGGGTTTAGTGAACAGGAGGCTCCAGTGGGAGATGAAAAAAAAGGAAGGGCAGGGGTCCAGCCCCTGTCCTGCTTTGTCCCCACATCTCTGGAGCTCTTGCCTCCTCATGTCTGTTCCTGACAGATTGCGCCTCATTGTGGCCCGGCCCCATCATGGCGCAGGCTCTCACTGGGCTCGGGTAACACCATCTCCGTCTTCTTCAGCCACAGGAGCAGAGATGCCATTCTGCTGTCACTGGTCTCCAGGTGCCTAAACACCCCTGTTGGCCTTCTTGACCCTGTTCATGCCCTCATCTTAGTCCCTTCAGCTGAGTCATCTGGGATGAATCCTGTCCACTGAAGAGAGCCTAACAAATATGGCTGCTAAATCAGACTTTCTGGCAGCAGGACCCAGGAAACTGCTTTTGTCCCCTTTGTACTAGTATTATTTTAAATTGTGGTAAAACATACATAACATAATATTTACCATTATAACTCTTTTTAAGTGTATAGTTCACTGGCATGAAGCACATTCACACTTTCATGCAACCGTCACCACCACCCTCTGTCTCAGAACTTTTTCTTCTTCCCATACTGTGACTGTGTCCCCACTAAACACTAACTTCTCATTCTCCCTCCTCACCCCAGCACCCACCCTTCTACTTTCGTCTCTGTGAATTTGACTACCCTGGGTACTTCATGTAAATGGAATCATACAGTATTTGCCTTTTTGTGTCTGGCTTATTTCTTTAGCATAATGCCCTCATGTTGTAGCCTGTGTCAGAATTTTCTTTTTAAGTCAGCATGCTATTCCATTGTCTGTGTTTACCACCTTGGCCTCATCCAGTCATCGGGCAGCAGACACTTGGGAGGCTTCCACATTTTGGCCGTGGTGACTAAAGCTGCCGTGTATACATTAAACCCATATCTGAACCTGCTTTTGAAATAGACTGCCCAGGTAGTTCTTACTCCCTTTCATGTTGAAGAACCATTGCCCTTGGAGACTTGCCTATAAGAGACCTGACACCATTATTTGTGTTCTTTGGCCAAAAGTTTATAAATGTTAAGACGTTACCTTGTCTAGGGCATTTTATTTCTAATTATAGAATGAAACATTAGTCTTCCCGGTTGATTTCAGGCACCAACTACTGAACAGATAGGGAGATATTTTGGTGGTTCAGGGGACTCTCTTTTTGCCCAAATTATGTCTCGAAGGCTTATCTAAGGGCAAACACATTTTAAAGTTGCCGATATTTAGAAAGCACTGAGTCAGAAAGGGAACTAGTTGCCCTCTCTGAGCCTTCTTGACATTTGCCGTTACTCAGACTGCTACACAGAACACTTACCCATGGCCTCTCTTTGCCTGTATCACTCACGTTATACATGCAATGCTCTCTAAGGGCAGATGCCATGATCCTTCAGTTAAAATCTATCTCTGTCACCTAAAATAAGTGTATGATTAGGGGGTATTTCTGTCTGTAGGCTCTTTTGGGACTGTCACATGGGTTTCACACCTTGTCCTTACAATAGCCCTGGAGTGGCAGGTAAGACCTTCAGTATCACAGGTAGGGAAACTGACTCAGTGTAAGTAAATTTTATACCACCAGTGAGTATCAGATCCAGATCTCAAACGCAGATCTGATTTTAAAACCCATGTTCTTCCCATTCTTCCATGCTGCTTTCCAAGTTTATGGCAAAACATTCCCCCTTTAGAAAATTCTACAACAATCAGCATTATGTGGGGCATAGTCTAGAACACTAAAATCTATTCAAAGCACCAAAAAACTGCATCTCATAATTTTTTGGCTTTTCAAAATCATTGCTCATTCCATTTGTTAGAGTGGTTTTTTTTCACACAAATATCTGCAACAATTTTGAATTCCCCAAAACCATTCATAGATGATAAATACCATGCTGCAAAAGCATTAAACTTGCACAAAAATACTTTATAGCTTAATACTTGTTTGTTACAAATAAGAATATATACTGAAGTGAAAAACATTTAAATTTTTTTAGTGTTTATTTTTGAGAGAGACAGAGCATGAGAGGGGGAGGAGGAGAGGGAGTTTATTTTTGAGAGAAAGAGACGGCACGAGCAGGGGAGGGGCTGAGAGAGAGACAGAGACAGAGAGAGACAGACAGAGAGAGACAGAACCCAAAGCAGGCTCCAAGCTCTGGGCTGTCAGCACAGAGCCTGACGTAGGGCTCAAACCCACTAACTGTGAGATCATGACCTGAGCCAAAGTAAGACATTTAGCCAACTGGGCCACCCAGGGACCACTGAAGTGGAAAAAAAAATTAAATTAGATACCATTTTGTTGCAGGAGTCATCTTGCAGTCCAATTCCCAAGATGAGATTACCTGCCTACCCTATAGACTCTGCCCAAATTGCCCTGTATTATTACTTGTTTACCTGCCTTTGGTCCTCATGATACCTTAAGCTCTTTGAGGGCGAGGTTTGTGTTTCCCAGAGTCCAGTCCTCCTGTAACAGCTTCCCAGCTGTCTTAGCATGAGAGTGTGAGTGCATGGCTGTGGAGAAAGCAGTGGAATGTGCACAGCAGTGAGGCACAGGAAACCTTGTCTGGAGCAGGGGGGACATGGAAGGGGGCAAAGAAAACCTGGGCATCTAATTTTTTATTGTGTTTGAGTACCTGTGTGTAATGCCAGCTGCAGTGAGCATTTCCAGACAGCATCTGAGAAGTAGTCGATGCTAACACTGAGTATAGATTTAGCTAAATCAGAAGGGGAAAAAATTTGCTATTTATTTATGAGAATTGACCATCTTAAATCTATGCAATAATACAATATTATATATGTATATATACACACACACACATACATGTGTGTGCATATATAATTAGATTTTTTATTTTGTTGTAAATTTGGAATCAATTATAGCAGGATACCCTATACATGTTTATTGTCCTTGTTTGCTCTAGGAGCATGCTTGTCTATTTGCCGCTCAGAAAAATAGACTGTACTCAGGGAAATAGATGTGTTCCCATGATGCTACAGGGCCCAAGACTGAGGCCATCCAAATCCAGCTGGGGTGTAGAGGGTTGGAGAAGATTCCTGGAGATGTCTGAACTATGTTTTAGAGGATAAAAGAGTATGGCTTGATGAATAAAAGTGGGAAGGGGATTTCAAGCCCAAGGGACCATATTTGAGATCTTTAGTTACTAGAGAGTCATGTGACCTGGCTCTGTAAGTCATAAGTGTTAACCCATTGTGTCGCTTAACAGCCACAACTTGTATCCTGAACACATCTCCTAAATAAGTACCTTGTGTGCCATTTCCACTTAGATCACCACATTTGCATTTTCCTTCAAACATCTTTCTTGCCCCTTCTTTTGGAACATTTCCTGTTGATACTCCAATAAGGCCAAAAACTTGGTGGGCATATTTAAAGAAGAGATAAATTTTCAATTAAAATATTTAAGATTACTTTAGATATTAAGGGCATGCATCTTCTGTTAGGAAGGGTTACTTTAGGGGTTTCTGGCAGAAGGTGGGTAAGAGCTTGGTGAATGGAAACGGAAGGGCTATATTCTAAGGCCAGAGAAAGGAAAGTCAAGCAAGCTGAGAAAAGAAACCATGGGGTGGAAACTGACTCCGTTCATCACCCCATAGCCATGTGTTAGGCTGCCTAGGGATGTGTGTGTGTGTAAGAGGATCCAAAGGTATCCTCAAACAGGATACTCTATGACTGTATGTCCTGGGAATAGTGCAACCTCTCCAGGCACAGGAGAGAACAGAAGAGTACAGTGGGGGAGATAAATTTATGAAAGGCTGTTTTGCTTAAATCAGTATGGCCTCAGGGGAAATTGGTTTAGCCCTGTAATAATTTCAGTATGACTGTGGTTCTGGGAAGAATTGCCCTAGATTTAATGGACTTTGTTCAGAGGAAATTCACTTTTTCCTTCTTGATAAGATCAGGTAGATAAGCACATAATTCCCATACCATTCCCAAGGACTAGGTTAGGTGGCCAGGGAGTAGTCAGAAGACCTGGTTCTGAAACAGACATTACCTCAGTTGGTAATGTCTGGAGATATTTTTTGTTGCTACAATTTAGGGAGGGGTCGCTATGGGAATCTAGTGGGTAGAGGCCAGCATGCTAATAAACAGCCCTCAGTGCACAGGACAGCCCCCACAGTAAAGAATTCTCCAACTCCAAAGTCCATAGTGCCAAAGTTGAGAAACCTTGTTCAGGAAGGAAAATCTGATACTCAACAGACGAAACAGAACTGTATTCTTCTCTGTAAGTCTGGCTGGGGAAAGTTATGGCAGGTTCCATGCCCTGAGCTATGGAGGATTAGGGATGGTATGTTCATATGCTTTTCCCCGCTTGTAAAGTGTACACTTTTAAAGTGAACTATCATTTCTCAATAGATTTCACTTAAGATGCTGAAATAAACTCTAATTGAATGCACCATCTGGAAACATTGAACTGCATGAAGAAAGCAGGGGGATCAATTCACATCATCCTCCACACCCTCACTGGGTAAGTCTAAGTGTGAAATGCCTATTTACTCAAGAGTTATCATGCCAGGCATTTTGAAATGCCTTCTTTAAAGAAGCTACATTCAATGTGGCAATACCACTACTCTGTTATACGTTGCATTTTAAGGGAAACTGAGGTATTGTTGAGGTCATATCTCAAGGACAGTAGGGGACCTGGGATCATGAATTGGCTCTGCGGGTTCTGGGTCCAGGTTCTACATTCAACCCATTAGTGCATTTTGCTCATTATGGAGGTTTCTACTATGTGCGAGTGTTCCATAATAAGCCTCTTCAAGAGAGGCTGTTACAAATCCTACCTATAAGATTAAATGAGACAATGTTTAAGAAATTATCTCATGTAAAGTAGATGCCCAGGAAACATATCCGTTCTCTGAAAGGAGCAAGCTAATGCTGAGTGGCAGCAGTGGGGAGACCTTGAAATTGAATGTCACCTCTAAGCCACTCCTTCTCCTGAGTCCATTTCCTAAATTGAAGCAGATGGTGATTGAAAGTTAAGGAGGTTTGCTCTGTCCCGATCTGAATGTGTTTCATTTGGGGGTAAAACAGGGGAGGAATACAAGTGGCATCCAAACTGCCTTGTCTCAATGCTCCAGTGATCACAAGAACTAATTGCTGTGCTAACAAGAATGAGAATTTGTTCAGACTTGTTGGATCAATGGACTCATTCAATTTTCTGCATGCACAGCTCTGTTCTGCTCTTGTCCCTTGCTGTGCATTCCAAAGAGGCACCAGTGTGGGGAAACCTCCGGGTGGCTGCAAGCCCTTATTCCACAGCTTCAGATAGCCCTTCGGCAAGGGAGTGACTGCAGGCTGATTTCAGCCACTGCCATCTTTTTCTGTTCCCCTGTAGCCTCCCCTCCCTGTCCTTCTATCTGTCAAGTTTTTTTTTTTTCAAATGCAAAATAGGTATACTACAAGTAGAATAATTCTTGAGAGGCTATATAAAAATCCAGTTTTGTTCTTGTTGGACAGCTAAAGGAATCAAGATCTTGGAGGGAGGTTAGAATGTAAGAAAAGAGGGGCACCTGGGCGGCTCAGTCAGTTAAAACAACTGACTCTTGATTTTGGCTCAGGTCATGATCCCAGGGTTGTAGGATTGAGCCCCGCATCGGGCTCTATTCTGGGCATGGAGTCTGCTTGAGATTGTCTCTCTCTTTCTCTCTCTCCTTCCCTCTCTCCTTCTGCCCCTCTCTCCTGCTCGCACTTGTGCTCTCTTTCTTTCTCTAAACACACACACACACACACACACAGAGAGAGAGAGAGAGAGAGAGAGAGAGAGAGAGAGAGAGAAACTAGTGTACAATCTAATATCAGAGACATTTTATTTTCCTGTATAGAGATGGACTTCAGTTTGGATGGACCATCCCACTGTTCCACTGGAAGCATTTTCCTAGGCAAGGCTTTTGTTATCGGATTGATTTAAGGAAGGGCTCTCAGTGTTTCACAGAGTAATGTTGTTTCTTTCTATAGGAGGATGCTTGGCATTGCCTGTCTTTGAAGATAGACTTTTATGGGTTGCTCAAATACTACTATGAACTCAATGTCCCTATATACTCTTACATATAAAATCCATTATATAATCCTATCTTCCAATTAAAATGCTGATATAAGTAAAAGTCCTTAAAGGAGATGATCTGAACAACCTTCCTGGAGTGGCAGGGAGACCAGACTGAATTTAAGCCATGTTTTCCCTGCACTCATACATACCTAGATGTGTTTGGGACACTTGCAGATTGTGGTAGACAAGAATTTGCTTAAGCAAAAGGGACATTCATCTGGATTCTTTTGGCTGTAAATTTAAGAAATCTATTTTTTTAAGGGGTGGGGGAAAGTGTGATGACTGTTCCAGTTAATGTGAGCTTTGGGCTTGACTGGACCCAAGTGCTCAATATTATCAAGAATTTCCGTCTCTTGACAGGAGGCTCTCTGTTGGCTTTATTCTTTGACACAAGTTAAGGACAAACTGGCTGTTCACACTTCCACCAGCTTCAAGCCTGGTGGAAAGAGATAGGAATAGAGCTGATTTTTCAACCAGCAATAGAGCAAAATTTTTGAAAATGAATTTCTTTTTTTTTTTAAGTTTATTTTTGACAGACAGAGAGCATGAGTGGGGGAGGAGCAGAGGAGGAGGAAAAAAAAATCCCACACAGGCCCCACACTGTCAGAGTGGAGCCAGATGAGAGGCTTGAACCCACAAACCTGTGACATCATGACCTGAGCTATAATCAAGAGTTGGACGCTTAACCAACTGAGCCACCCGGGTGCCCCAAGACTAAATTCCACTGCTGTGGTTCTCACCTCTACCATCTACTCCCCTGAAATGATTCTATTCAAAGTCACCAGACTAGGGCAACTATACATCTCAGTTTGTCTGAGGTGGTCCCTGATCACATCTGCTGTCTGGGAACAAATATTAGTAACACTCTGTTGTAGCCATCCTCTAGGAAGGCCCCCAGTTATCCCCTAGGATGGCCTCCAAGTATTCACCCTCCTCTGTGGTCCCATCCCAGATTGAGTAGGGCTGACCTGTGTAATTATTTCAGCATTGCTTTCCTGGATCACTTGCACTGAAGGAAATCAGATTCCTTGTTGTCAGGACACTCGCGTTGCCTATAGGCAAGCCCATGGGGGGAAGTATTGGGGCCTCCAGCAACAACCAACACTAACTTGCCATGTGGGTGAGCCACCTTGGAAAGACATCTGACAGCCCCAATCCAGCCTTCAGATGACTGTGGCTCTGACCTGCCAGAGTGCCTGAGTGCTATCTTGTGAGAGGTTCTGAGATAGAACTGTGCAGAAAAGCCACTCCCAACTTCTAGACCCACATAAACCATATGAGATAATAAATGCTTGCTTTATATGAAGTCACTAAGTTTTTGGGGATAATTTGTTACACAGCAGATTACCAATACACATCATCTTTCATCCTTAAAAGTGTCTCTGTTTGAGAAATAAATGTTCATTTTCTCTACCAATGACTTCTATATGGACAACCTTACTCTTAGATTCTCAGCCAATCTTCAGAATCATTTTGTTCCTTGTGTCACCAGCATTTGCTACAGCTGATCACCCCCTGCTCTTTGATATGCAATCTTGACTGAATCTTTGGGGTACCACACTCACTGGGCTGCTTCTGCTCAGGTGCTTTTGTGCACGCCCATCATTTCTTCAGTTCTGTATGTTGCAGGTCTCCAGGATCCTTCAGAAGAAGTACTCAGACCATTTCTCTTATCTATTACTGCTTAGTACCTATTCAATCTCGCTTAGTTCCACTGATTTATATGATGAAGATCTCCGATTTCAAATCACCAATTCCAATCTCTGCCTATACTCTAATCTTGCATATTCAGCTGCCTAATCAAAATCTCCACTAGATGCTTAGCACGCATCTATTTTTAAAATGTTTATTTATTTATTTATTTACTTATTTATTTAAAGAGCATGAGAGGTGGCTCAGAGAGGGAGACAGAGAATCCCAAGCAGGCTCTGTGCTGACAGATGCAGGGCTTGAACCCTGATGCAGGGCTTGAACTCATGAACTGCGAGATCATGACCTGAACTGAAATTAAGAGTCACATGCTTAGCTGACTGAGCCACCCACGCACCCCTGGATGCTTACCAGCCATCTTGAAATCAACATTGTCTGTAACTAAAGTTTTAATCTTACCCCACCAGTCTGCTTCTCCCTTTGACTTCCAATCCCAATCAACTAACATCATTCCTCAAGTTAATTAGGCTAAAAATACCTGGAGTCAGCCTAATTCTCTTTCTCTCCCACCTCACATCCAACATATAGTAAATTTTAAGTCTAACCATGTTCCCCAATCCCACTGCTATTACCCTGATTCAAGTGACCATCATCTTTCACCTGTATTACTTCAAAGCTCCCAAATTTCTCCCTCCATCCCCGTTAGGCTCCCTTCAGTCTATTTGCTACACCCCAGCCAGAGTGTGATGATTCTCAAATGCAAGTCACATCATGCCACTTTTCTCCTCAACTCCTCACAAAGACTTCTTGTATAATTCAGAAGAAAATCCAAATTTCTTCCCAAAGCCTATAAGACTCTGTGTGATCTGATTCGACTACTCCCTGACTTCATTTCCTCCTCATTCCCTCTGCTCCAACTGTGCTTTCTTCCTCAGGGTTGCTTGAAGATATCAGGTGCAATCTTACCTGAAGACCTTTGCACTTGTTGGTCGCTCTACCTGTGATGCTCTTCCTCTAGATATCTACATGGCTCCCTCTTCACTTTATTCTGTCTCAGCTCAAAGATCGCTTTGTCAGAATGGCCCTTGCTGATCACTCTATATAAAAGAATATCCCTACCATTACTCTCTGTCTGGTGACCTTACTTCGTTTTTCTTGTTAGCAGTGGTCACTATCACCTGATGGAATTTTAAGATGTCAGAAACGTGGGTGCAGGCAACTTCTACCATGCTAGGAAATGACACTTCTGGCTTCAGCACCATCAGCTGATGGCAGCCTAGGGATGGTCCTCCACATCTTTGGTAGGTGTACTATTATCCATGGAGGAGTTTGATGGCCACCATCAAACTGGGCACTGACAGTGCAGCTGGTTAGGTGTGGCTAATGGTAGTGGTCATCTCCAAGGCAAATGGGATGGGGAGAGGAGAACAGTGGATGTCGTGGGAGTCAACAGAACTAGCACTCAAAAAGCAAGTAAGACAAGTCCCAAGAGAGCCCAGAATTTCCCAGGTCATCAGCTGCTTAGGGTGAGATTCACAGTTATCCTTCTCACAGATGCATCCCCATACCATGACTGGTACATGTTTCTGTCTCAATAGGTATTTATTGAATTAATCAGTGACTCTTCATGAAGAGTCTGGGGGTGGCCAGAATTCCACTGAGAATACAGAGATGGAGACCCAGGAATACTGACATACAATTGTTTAAATTCTACTTTTATTTCCAGATTTCTCTGGTCAGTGGCATACATGTACACTAGGAAAATACTTATAAAATGTCCTTTCTAAGTAAAATCTCTCCCTTTGTGGATCCATGAACTGTGGCATTCCAGACCTGGTGCTATGCTTTCTGGGGCTGCTTTTATGACTCTGAAGCTAGGGGTTCTAGCTAATTTCACTGGTTACTCTTCACCTTGAAACTTTATTCCTTTCTCTGCTGTTGTCACCCTTGGGTTTTGCTGGCAGTAGAAATAGTACTGGCCCACCTCCTTTCTTTAAATACTATGAAGTCTTCTGGTGCTCGTGGGGCTAGTACTTGACTCATGCTACAGGAAATCTGGATATTGAAGATATAACTGGATATTTATGTCCTAGCTCTTTCAAATAAATTCTTCCCCTCTTTATCTTACTCCTCCCTTAACTATTTATTATCAACAATGTGCTAAGCACTGTGTGATATATTGGGATTACAGGAATAAAAGATATATCTAATTTGTTTTAAATTTTTTTGATAAGTTAAAAAATAAAAAGACTGAACCCCGATGTTTGAAGAAATACAAATTGTCATTTTAGTTTAGACTCCGAAACATTTCCTTGCTTTTAGCCTGTGTGCCTAAGGCTGGATCTTGTGATATGAGGGAGATAAGTGAATGTGTAGGGAATTAGATCCTTCCAGAGGATGCCATCCAGATGTAAGATCAAAGCGATCATGATTCATTCACCAAGGAGCTGGACTTCTGAAAGCCTATCTAAGTCTTGATGCCTTTGAGGTTTGTTTGTTGCCATTAGGGACTTGGTATGTGTAATTTCATATAAATACTATGCTAGGATTTGAAAATGAACCCCATATTGAGAGATGGAATAACAGTGTCTTACACCACCATCTTTGTGAGGAGAGGTTACAAAAATACAAAACAAAACAAAACAAAACCCACAGTAGACCAACAACAGCTCACAGGCCAGGCTGCACGTAAGACTGAGCTAAATTCTGCTACTATTTCCAGAATCTACTGCTATTCAAAGCACTCCTTGGGTCCAACCAGGATGCCATTCTTTTCTGATTGATTTCCTTCAGCTGTTTCGTTTATTGGTCTTTCCTCTTTATTGGCTGTTGTTTGAGGTAGCCTTTCTGTGCATCCCCATTAAGGTACGTTTGTGCCTATATTTTCTGCTCTCAATCACAATTCTTGTGATGATGACCAGATACCCTTTTGAAAGCTTCCCAACAACTGTGTAATTATTCTCACCATTTCACGTTAGAAGTGGCTAGAGTGAGGGGCACCTGCGTGGCTCAGTCGGTCAAACGTCCGACTTCAGCTCAGGTCATGATCTCACAGTTCGTGAGTTTCAGCCCTGCATTGGGCTTTCTGCTGTTAGCACAGAGCCCACTTCGGATCCCCTGTATCCCTTTCTCTCTCTCTACCCCGCCTTCATTTCTGTGTGTGTTCTCTCTCTCTCTCTCTCTCTCAAAAAATAAATAACATTAAAAAAAAAAAAATGAAGTGGCTGGAGTGACTATTTTCTGAACCAAACTTAGGATCACTAAAATATGATATGCATTTGAAGCCCTAGAATTACACAAGAACATCCAGAGGGTATCACACTAGGTTTAGTTCAGAAGATAACAGACATGGCAACTATATTCAGGTTTTGCAGATACCAAGAGTGTGGCCTTCACCTTTGGCGTAAGAAGCTTCATTCTGTGCTGAGAACCTCAGAGGCCGCATACTGGGTCTGCCCACACAATTAGTGTTTTTTCCAAATAATGTATTTATTTCTTGGGCTGGGTGCAGCTATTATATTCAGCTCATTACCTTCATTGGTGTAACATAAGTAAAATATGAGTATGGCTGTGATAAGCCTCTCCTTCAATGGATTCTCACTAAGCAGGGTAAAATATCAGAAGACATTTCAGACTAATTTTTTTTTCAAATGGTTTAATTAGAGTTGAATAGCAATTACTTAAAGTTGAAGAGTATAAGAATATTTTATGTAATATTCATGGATATTTTTTCCTCTTATATAATATTCAGCATGTGATAAGGAAATCAGAGAAAATGTTAATCAAATTTGTGACCATTCAATTAATGTAATCTGCATGTTTAAAGAGTCATTTTATGTAACTTTCCATGCTTTTGCTATTTCCTGAAGTCGCCATGGACTCAGTTAATAATACACAATGACTCCAATCTAGCATGTTTTCAATGAATTTATGAGCCTACTGCTTATAACATACTCACTCTACTTACAGATGTTTTCTTAAATTGCTGCTCTATTGCCAGATGCATACACAATCCCATCCAAAGAACTAAGAGCAGATGGAGTTTAGGAATCTTGGTTTTGTAAAGCCCCATCACTACGACATTCATAAAAGGTGTGCAGACATATAGAAAAGCCATATATGTTGCCATAAATTGGGTAAGAAAAGAAACTCTTCAGCAACCTGATTTTTTTTCACTTGCAAACATAATGTTGATATAAAAAGCTCTATCTTATCCTTTTTAATGATAGCATAGCTTTCCAATGGGAAGCTCCAGGGAAATTGGGTATGATAGATTCCTTGTAGGTCCACTTTTGGAAGAAGGGTCTTAAATATTTTTTAAAATGTTTATTTATATATTTTGAAAGAGAGCGAGAGTGAGCACACATGAGCGGGGAAGGGGCTGAGAGAGAGGGAGAGAGAGAATCCCAAGCAGGCTCTGCACTGTCAGCACAGAACCCCATGTGGGGCTCGATCTCCTGAACTGTGAGATCATGACCTGGGCCGAAATCAATGCATGTGTGGGCTATAATTTATTTTGACATACTCCCATTAATTGACATTTGAGTTATTTCTTCTTTCTTGTTATTTGTAAACAATTATGCAATTACAAATTGGGAAATGTATCTTTGCATACTTGAACAAATATTTCTATAGGATAAATTTCTAGAAATAGAATCTTTGATTCAAAGGAAACATACATTAAAGCTATGCTAGGTATTGCTAAAAAATTATTCCTTTTCACCTTCTTTCCAACTCTGGGTACTAGCATTTTTAAAAAATGTTTATTTGTTTATTTTGAGAGAGAGAGAGAGAGAGCATGCATGAGTGGGGGAGGGGCAGAGAGAGAGAGAATCCTAAGCAGGCTCCACACTGTCAGCGCAGAACCTGATGCAGGGCTCAATCTCACAAACTGTGAGATCATGACCCAAGCCAAAATTCAGAGTCAGACGCTCAACTGGCTGAGCCACCCAGGCGCCCCTGGGTACTAGCATTTTTAACCTTTGCCAATTTGATGTATCTAAAACCATATTGTGGTTTAATTTTGCATTTATTTGAATAGTAAAGAGGCTGAATATCTTTTCATACATTTATTTATTAGCCATTTTTATTTCATTTGAAACCCACCTCCTCCTGAGCTTTTCTCATGATTCCATTGGCTTGTTCTTTTTCTCATTAAGTTATTTTAGTTCCTTATATATCATAGAAGTCTACTTTGTTATATTGTTGCAAGTATTTTCATATTGATCAATTATTGGTTACGATGAAGTATTTATCTATTCTACTCCATTATTAAAGTCACCCTCACTTGACTTTCTGGGAAACTCCTCTAAATTTTTATGAGAAGTTATAATAAACACATTTATTTTTGCATTATGATCCAAAAGGAACAAGAACCATGCCTAAATATAGAATAAATGAAGAAGTATAAAGAATTTTTTCAATCAAGCCTACAAATGATGTGGAAATGTCTATAAGAATAAAAAACTTTCATTTTTCCAGAAGTTTCTTGAAGCCTGGAAGTTCTCCAAGGTCCAAAGTCTTATACCTGTGATGGGGCCTTTCAGGTCCATGAGAGAGGTCACTCTGTCCCTCTGAACATACACCAGCAGGAGTGTGATGTATCATAGAAGAACCTAGATCATTCAGACATTCTCCCTCATTATTTAGCAATCATGTGACCTGGTCCACCAGAGCCACTGCTTCATCTATAAGGTGCTCATAATTATTCCTGGCTGATAGGGCTACTGTGATATTTAAATTAGGTTCAATACGTAAAATACTTATGCAGAGTAGATGATCAGTAAATACTCATGTTCCAACCTCATAAGTTTTGTTAAAGAAAAATTACACCCCAAATACTCATCTGTGATAGGCACATTTAGAGTGCAAAGATCACCAACAAATCATGAAATGTAAAGGTTGGGCTTTTTCTTGAAACAATTGCCAAAATTTTTCACACATAAGTACAACAAGATTTACTTGATCTTCTAGAATGAAATTAAGCCCATATTCTCTATATGAGTTAATAGCCTCTGCACATCTTAAATATTTAGTGTTAATGTTGGAAATGATGTTTACTTGGGGAAGAAGATGCTGTATGATAAATAGTAGGGTCTACAACCCACATAAGTGAAATAAGAGGCCAGCCACGATCCAGGAAGTGGACCAGGGAACTTGTGGGTATGATAGATTCCTTGCATGTCCACTTTTGCAAGAAGGGTCTTAAATATTTTTTAAAATGTTTTTTTATATATTCTGAAAGACAGAGAGAGTAAGCACACATGAGCAGGGGAGGGGCAGAGAGAGAGGGAGAGAGAGAATCCCAAGCAGGTTCTGCACTGTCAGCCTACGTGGGGCTTGATCTCACCAACTGTGAGAGCACGACCTGAGCCAAAATTCAAGAATGGGACGCTTAACTGACTGAGCCAGCCAGGTACCCCAGATCTTAATTTTTTTTTTAACGTTTATTTATTTTTGAGACATAGAGAGAGAGGCATGAACGGGGGAGGAGCAGAGGGAGAGGGAGACACAGAATTGGAAGCAGGCTCTAGGCTCTGAGCCATCAGCCCAGAGCCCGAGGCGGGGCTCGAACTCACGGATCGCGAGATCGTGACCTGAGCTGAAGTCAGACGCTTAACGGACTGAGCCACCCAGGCGCCCCCCACCAGGTCTTAAATATTTTTAACCAATAGTCTACTAGAGGAGGAAATGGTGTCCGCAAGAAGTCATATTGATAGTATGTCTGCTTGGTATCATGTGATGAAGGGGCCACTTTATCTCTGTGGTCTTCCTTCCAAAAAACCACAACCCCTATCTAATCATGAGAAAAACATTAGAAAAATCCCAATTTAATTCTACAAAATACCTATTCAATACTCCTCAAACTGCTAAGGTCATCAAAAATAAGGAAAATCTGAGAAACTGTTATAGCACAGAGGAACCTAAGGAGAGATGAAGACAGAAAGCAATATGTTGTAGTGAAATGTAGTCTCTTGGATAAGAGCCTAGAACAGAAATGGGACCTTAGGCAAAAACAAAAGAAATCCAAATAAACTATGAACTTTAGTTAATAATAATACATCAATATTGATTCATTAATTATGACACAGTACTATGCCAATGTAAGATGTTACTAACAGGGGAAACTAGTTGTGAAGTATATGGAAATTCTCTATATTGCTTTCACAATTTTTCTGTATATTTAAATATATTCTGTATATTGTTCTAAAATAATACATGTATTTTTTTAAAGTTTACTTAGATTGCCATCCATTCCACTCTTGCTTACTACCCTAAAAAGCAATGAAACTTCCCTAATATGCCTGGGAAAATAGTATGCTTTCCAGAAGGTTAAAGGCCCAACCTTACACGCCGACATTTAATTTTCTCCAAATATGCCTCAGACACTGATCTCTCTCCACCTGGATTGTCCACAGTTTTGGGAACCTATATCAAGGGGAGACACCAATGGATGCTCAATCGATACTTACCAAGTGATAGAGTGATTACTAAGTAACTCTTCATTAAGTGAATTCTAAGTTCCGGTCAACCTATAGTTCTGCAAGAAGTGAGCCCGTGGACTGGGCTATGGGGACTATACCAATAGTCAGTCTGCAAATGTGCATGCAAGCCGGCTCTGCTCTTATTCAAGTTCACATGTGGCAATCAATCAGCCTGGGACATAGAGCACAAGATTCAACCATGGGAGTTCATCTTTTAACAGTGGACATAGCGGCTTCACTCTCCTTGCCTACAGATTTTGTTTGGGTATGACATACTTTTAAATATGACCAGCTCAAGGGCACCTGGGTGGCTTAGTCAGCTAGGGTCTGACTCTTGGTTCCAGCTCAGGTCATGATCTCACAGCTTTGTGAGTTCAAGCCCTGCATCAGGCTCTGCGCTGGCAGCACAGAGCCTGCTTGGGATTCTCTCTCTCTCTCTCTCTCTCTCTCTCTCTCTCTCCCTCTCTCTCTCTGTCCCTCCCCCACTCACACTGTCTCTGTCTCTCTCAAAATAAATAAACTTTAAAATAAATAAATAAATAATAAATAAATAAAACCAGATCAGGCAGAAATCACTAATTCACCATTTAAAAACAAGCAAACAAACAAAAACACACCATCTCTCAGCTAGACAGTGTGCTAAGAATTTGCCACCCTTTTATGTAAATTAATGAACCAAATCATTTATCTGAGTAACTGACTAACATAAATGTTCACCTTCACATGAATGCCTACTCCAAGCCAATTTGGCTTGTTATCCATCTATGCACCCCGGAGTGCTGTACTATTCACAGAGCATGTGGGATATCGAGGAATGTCAGGTTCACATCTTGTGCATGCATGCATGTGTGTGTGTGAGCATTGTAGTAAATGGGTATGTGTTGGTGTGTTGGTATGTTGGTTACTAATAACATTGAACTGGAGGAAGGAAGGAGGAGAAATGTCTTATTATTTAGTAGTCTTTCCAAATCAAAAGGAAATGGTTGCTTAGTGTTTTCCTTTATGTTGGTAATGAAAATGGTGGAGGTGAAGACTGAATGCTGACTTTTCAGGTCCTGAGGAGGGGAACAGAAGGAGCCCAGCAGGCCTGCCCACTCCTGTTGTTAATTAAAGTATTTTCCCGTCCTCCAGGGTGTAATGCACTCTGGGCACTGAGCCCCAGAGAGACTTGTGCAGTCTAATGATCACACATTCAAATAAACACAGTAGGGGGCCACTGGGGAACAGATCGCTTCCCCCACCTCATTAACAGCTGCAACGTTTTGCAAATGTCTGAAATGCACTGGCTCCAATTCTTATGAATAATAAATATTAGTCAGGCTCCCAATTGCTCAGTGGTTCCAGGTAAGGTGGACCCCTACCTGCTCAGCTGAGACCTACACGTGGTAGGGAGTGACATTTACAGCTCGGAGCTCTCTGCATCGCATCTGCTATGATTCTTGCCAAAGCAGATTTCCTCTGACTTATTACACCCCTTTGTCTGAATTGCACTGTAATTCTCATTTGCTGGCACTGTTAACAAGTTTGTCTGGGTATGAAAGGTGGAGAGCTTTATAAAGCTGACTGTGTTGTCAGAGGGCATGTCTGCAGACACCAAAATCATCTTGAGGCTCTCACAGCCTCAGAAAAAAAAAAAGACATATTTTAAATATTCAACATCCTTCCAAACTGCTAAACTAAATTGTATATAAGTCTCCCAAATACTTCAAAGTTTAGTTGAAGGAAAGCAAGGGCAATTTTATGTCATAGAGGTATGTGCGTGTGTGTGTATATATATATGTGTGTATATATATATATATATATATATGTATGTATATGTATACATATATATGTATATGTATATATATATACACACACACACATATATATATATACACATACATATATATACATACACACACACACATATATATAAAACAAAAATGTAGGAACTAGATGACAAAATAATGCCAGGATTTTGATACTTTGGGCTGTTTTTAGAGGATTTCAAGCAGGATAACACAAACACAACATAGATAAACAAGAATTACACCTTGCATTTTATTGCATATTGCATTTCCCAAAGTGCTATACACATACACAAACCTCACCTAATCTTCACAACAGTCCATATGAGATAGATGGTTACTATTTTTATTGTGTAAATGATAAACCTGAGGCTCAGAAAGGTTGAATGACTGGCCCAGATCACACAGCATGTAGCAGAGTTTGTCCTCAAATTCAGATCTTCGGACTCCAAGAATGTTTGAGAATAACCGCAACCTCTTTCCACCCGATAGCGATTTATGTGTGTCAGCTTTTTGCTTCTGAGACAATTGACCCTCTGTCTTTATTTGGTAAAGAAACTTGTGTTATATCTGTGGCATGTAAGGACTTAACTCTTTTGGACATGGATTTGGTTAGTTGTGAAAAAGTCTGGCTACTCTCAGCTAAGAAGTTTAGGTTAACAAAATATCAAGTTTTGCTGAGTCATTCACATGGTGGCATCTTGAACTGAATTAATTACTAAGCGTTGGGGTGGTCCTCGGTAACACTACCTCCCTTGGTATATAGAAAGACACATCAGATGCTCTAGATGAAGGAGACAGAGACCAGAGGAAGAGGAGGAGGGGGTTCCTGTCCCTCTTCCGCTTCTCTTCTTTTTCCCCAAACAGGTAAAGTTGGTGAACTTTATCTCATCTTTGTGTAATATTTTGGTGTACAATTTTTGTGTCCAAAAAGCACTTTAATGTGGTTGATATTATTTAAGCCTCACAAAAACCATACCTAGTTACTAGATATCATCCCAATTTACGGATGTAGGTGGGCCATGGTTTGCACTTGCAAACTTCTTCCTTCCTTCTGCACCCTCCAGGGGAGGCTGCAGATTACCTGACTTGTCCAAGGGCACACAGAGAGCTCCAGGGGAAGGGTGTAAATTCAGCGCTTCCGATTTCCAGTCTCACTCGTTTGCTGCTAGCATTACCTTCTCACTCAGGGCTAGGCAGAGACTCCCCAAAATATACTCAACTCCTGAATGCACAAAAACATTCGTTTATAATGCTCATTGGGGCGAAACAGCAGCAAAGAATATTGCACTCATCTGTCAGTTGGGGTAAGTGGCTTCCATGCATCTGTATTCCCACTGCTTTCCTGGGAGGGTTGCCTGATAAATAGAAGGATCCCCAGTTACATTTGAGTTATTTTTTTTTAGTGTAAGTATGTCCCAAGCCATATTTGGGATACACTTACTGTAAATTATTTATTTGTTGTTTATCTGAAGTGTGAATTCACAGGAACTGGCCTTCCTACATTTTAATTTGCTAAATGCACAACCCTATTCCACAGGGGGTCTGGACTCTGCCTGCCCCTGGGCTACTTTGGACATTGGTGTCTATTCTCTTGATATCTTTCAGGACATAGTTGGCATCATTAGGACAATGGCTCTCCTGGGGTCTGCCACGGGCACTATGTGGACGAGGGGATTTATAATCTTTAAAAGCTTTGGCACAGCATGCCATCTGATTCCCACATTGACATTTTTGCTCCGTGAGGCTTCCTCAGTGAGGGAAGCTGATAAGAACTCTGGATCTCCTATTCTTTAGTTTCAAAATTTTTATTCTTACTCATTTCAGAAAGTCCTTAATGGGTGCCTGGGTGGCTCTGTCAGTTGAGCATCCAACTTCAGCTCAGGTCATGATCTCAAGGTTCGTGAGTTCGAGCCCCACATCGGCCCACGGCTGTCAGCCTGTCAGCCTGTCAGCAGAGAGCCCGCTTGGATCCTCTTGTCCCCTTCTCTCTGCCCCTTTCCTGCTTGCACTCTCTCAAAAATAAATAATTTTTTAAAAAAAATAAGTCCTTAAGACACTCCCCAAGCAACTGTTATTGCATGAAAAAAAAACTTTAACACTTTAATATCTTTTAAAACTTTAATATCTTTGACTACATTCTACATTCAGACAATGACTACATTAAAAAAAATGTTAAGAAACAGTTTCAATGTAGAACTGAACATATGAGTAAATATCTCTAAAAATAAGAATAAAATAAAAGCAAGTATCAACAGCATAAATGCCAGTTACAATTAGTAATAACCAATTAACAATGGGACTAATGAGGGTCTAGAATTTTACAATGGGTAAATAACCAGACATTTGCACTTAAAATAGATTTTTTTTTGTTCTTTGTACCATTTGGTAGCAGGTTCTTAAAAGTACATTTAGACTATTCCTATTTTTATCTGAGGTAAATAAATGTATAGTTGAAATGCAACTTTGTGAAAGCAGACTTTCTCTAACTTCACAAGCTTTAGTGTGAATTGCACCGCAATTAACAATTGTTCGCAGTGTTAACAAAGTCATCACCTAGAACTCTCGTTATACAATGTCTAAGTCTTTGCAAAGCTGAATGTGAATGGTCGGAAGGTGCACATGCACATACCCCCAAATCATTTACAGAGTTTGTAACCTGGAAGAATAGCCATGTAAAAACCCTAATACTATACCAGACTGCTCGAGTAAGTTCCTAAATTCTCCCTTGTGTGTCCTTGTCCAGCGGAGAGCAAGCAGAGCTGGTGTAGGGACGAGGTGCTGGGCTAGAACAGAAATGAAAAGATTCTAGAGTCAGAGGGACTCTTTGAACAAGGATTCATTGCAAGCTAGTTGTGTGACCTTGAATGTGTAAGTTAACCTGCCCAACCTTCAGTTTCCCCATCTGTAAAGTGGGGTAAGAAAAGCAACTGCAGTGCTATTTTGAAGATTAAATGAATTCTCATTTGTAAAGGTCTTGAAAGAGTGTCTTAAACATAGTAACCAATATGTAAGTATACATAGGAATTGGTGTGTAGGTGTTTGTTAATTAAATAAAAGATTTATATTTTTTTGTATGGATGCATATATACTATATGATATGTATATGTCTGTGTGTATATATATATATATATATTTAAATTTTCTAATGTTTATTTATTTATTTTTGAGAGAGAGAGAGAGAGAGAGAAAGAGAGAGGTGGAAAGCAAGCAGGGGAGGGACAGAGAGAAAAGGAAACAGAATCCCAAACAGGCTCCATGCTGTCAGCACAGAGCATGATGTGGGGCTCCAACTCACCAACCGTGAGATCATGACCTGAGCTGAAGTCAAGAGCAGACGCTTAAACAACTATGAGTCACCCAGGCACCCCTAAAAATTTTTAAAAATTTTTTTAAAGTTTATTTTGAGAAAGAGAGAGAGAGCAAGGGAGGGCCAGAGAGAGGGAGAGAGAGAATCCCAAGCAGGCTCCGCACTGTCAGTGCAGAGCCTGACACAGGACTTGAACCCACGAACCATGAGATCATGACCTGAGCTGAAACTAAGAGCCAGATGCTCAACTGACCGAGCCACCCAGGTGCACCTATTTAAAAATAATAATAATAATAACGAAACCCAGAACCCAGTGTCACAAGGGAGATCCCTATATTCCTATGCATTTTGGCCTCTTGACCACCTGTGAAGAAGCACCTCTCACCATGCGGTAGACACAGCCAAAGATAAGGAAAAACTGCCAGGAGGGCAAAGCACCTACCTAGACATGAAGCCTACATGCCTCACACTAGGGTAGAATGTATGCATTTGCCACAGGCAGTGTGCTGCCAACCTCCTTCACAGGCTTGCAGATCCCCAATAGGTCTCAAGATGCGCCCTAGGTGAACACCTTTGTCTTTCTTTCCAGGCAAATGAGCAGTGTCTGAAGCTTCTGCAAAGGGCCGTGCTCCCCACCCCAGAGGTGAGAGCAGCCCCTCAGTGCAGGAAAGCCCTGAGACTCTGACACTTACCAAGTCTGCAAATCCTTTCATCATTAAAGGGGGATAGATACTCCACCCACGGCTCAGACACCTTTCCAGAAATGTAATTCGTGCTGTCTCATATGAGTGAGAAAGAAGTATTTACAAACTGCTGCTGCTGCTGCTGCTGCTTGGGGTTTACTGTGCAAATGAATAGTGTGTGTGTGTGTGTGTGTGTGTGTGTGTGTGTGTGTGTGTGTGTGTGTGTGTTTCCTGTGCACGTATTTCTGTGCTTTTGTCATTTGTGTGCATCTGGCCCTTGCCTAGCTTAGGTTCTAGTTTTTAAAAGCATCTTTCAGATTCCTCTCAAACATCTGATTGCGTCAAGAGACCATTGCTTCATGTTTAGGGAGCCTCCACTGCATGGATAAGCCAGCTTTAAAGTATTCCTCAGCTAGTCTGCTGTCCTCTTAGCACTGGCTCAGAACAACAGCCAGGGGCTTAGTTAAAAAGCACCAAGGAGTTGTCTCCAAGCAAACAGGACCCACAGCTGCAGTTTCACTGGGAGATACATAAGTGGTTGCAGTGCTCAGAATCTCCTGCAAGATCTAGGCACCAGAACCAAATACCTGCCTCCCCACCTGAAAGAACCAGCGGTGGGAAGTGCCTTCCCCTGCAACTTGCAAAAGACGTCTCTTACCAATGATGGCAGAAAAGGGCCCAAAGACTTGCCTTTCAAATGCTTGGTTAAGTTCCTTAAAGAGAGCCTATGAGGACAGTTTTGAATCTGTCAGCTAATGAGCACTTTTGGCATTGAGATGTCAGCATGGCCTCAGGTTAGGACCCAGCTCTTGGCCGGTAGGCTATAAAGTTACAGGCAGTACTGATGAATCCATACATTTCCCCACATACAGATGGATTCTCAGATGGCTGGCCTTTTTCCCACTTTAAAAAAATAAAAATTTTTAAGTTTTTTTATTTTGAGAGAGAGAGAGAGAGAGAGAGGCAGGAAAGTGCAGAGAGAGAATCCTAAACAGGCTCCACACTGTCAGTGCAGAGCAGGATGTGGGGTTCAAACTCAAGAACCGGGACACCATGACCTGAGCTGAGATCAAGAGTCGGATGCTTAACTGACTGAGCTGCCCAGGCGCCCCTGCCCACTTTATATAGTCCCCATGCCACTCCCTCCTTCTCTCTTGGCCCCTGTTGAATGTGAGCAGTCTTCAGTGGACTCCTTCTCACTTTCCCCTTCTTTGGGGCAGGTGGGTGGCCATCACCCCATTTGTACACCCAAAACTGCACCTGTTCCCGTGTGAGCACAACTTCCAGAATTTGCTTTGTAGGGTTTTCACTGTCTTGTCAGCTACTTGATCGTGCTTCTCTACCAGCAAAACTGCACGCTGACAGCGCTTGGAAAATCCCCTGGGTTACAGCCACCTCTGCACCCGTTTTCTTAGGACAGATGGTATTTTGTGACAGCTGCCAGATTTACCAAGACCTTCTGAGTCTAGGAAAAAGATTCAAGTAAAGGCAGAAATCTTACTGGGTGGGGGGTGGAGGGGGGAGGGGTGCTCTTGGGTTTCAATTCTCTTTTCATTTGACTGCAGATTGCCTAGATTTACTGCCTGTTGCCCCTCCCGTGCCCAGTACAATCTATACATATGCTCTTAGGGAAAGGTCTTTGAAAAAGGCCAGTAACAGTTTTTATTGAGAGTAATTTTCTTTCATCATGCTTATTGTACATTTCCTCTGTGGCTACTTGATTTGCTGTTCTCAAGATAGATCCTAGCAGTTTTTGTTTTTGTTTTTGTTTTTTACTTTTGGAAATAAATGGACCACTTCATCTCCATTTTAGCCTTTTTCTGTCCAGGTGGGAAGTATTCTGAAGTATATTCCAGTTTGCAGCCTGTCTATCTAAAGTACTGTATTAGAGGTCATGATCATTTTCACTCAGACTATCTATTCTTCTTGGAGAATCTCTGACTGTAACCCTATTTGAGAGTTCAGGTGACCATGTGACATTGTCTCTTCTCTCTTAAGCCACCTGTGATTAGACCAGGATGGACACCTGTCCTAAAGCACGTCATGTATGTTGTGGTCAACTTCTGTTCTTTCACAAAAGTATGGGTGGGACCGATCAGACGTAAATGGGAATATCATAGGCACTAACAGTTGATAGTACAAGCTGCACCTGCCACGTACTATAGACTTGGGAACTGGGAATGCCATGTGGAGTCATATATGAGGCAGGTAGGTAGAGGAAAGGGAAAGTGGAGGTGAAGGTAATTTGTGCCCCATGAGAAAGCATGATAATGAGGAGCCTCAGGCCTTTTTATTTTCATTGCAGACCACATGAAACCAGAGCATGGTATGGTTTCATTCCCACCCATGAGATCGCCTGTAATAGCCTTAAACTAAGTCTTCCTTTTATATGACCTTGTTCTTTTTACCATCAACTTCCCCAAGAACATGTGCTTTTGGACTAAGACCACTAGTTTCATTCTAGTATCTCTTCTCTTCCTCTTCTTGGGTAATAGAACCCTGATTCTTAGCCAGCCTATTGATACTTGGCATATAGGCTGAATTTCCCATTTTCCCTTAGGGCTAGGAGTGGTCAGGTGATTCTCTATCGGTAAAACAAAGACATCATTTTATATAACTTCAGTACAAATATTGCAACCAAGAAGGTAACACGGATACAATGCTATCATCTAGTCTCATCTACAGATATTCTTATTTTGCAAATTGTCATACTAATGTGCTTTATAACAAAGGAAAATTTTAAATCATGTATTACATTCAGTTGTCTGTCTCTTTGGTCTTCTTCAATCTGGAATAGTTCGTTCCTCAGTCTTTGCTTAATTTTTATGACCTTGGCATTTTTGAAGAATGGGCCAGGTATTTTGCAGAATGTCCTTCAGTTTGGGTTTGGTGTTTCCTCACAAGGAAGTTCAGATTGTGCATTTTGGGCAGCAATATCTAAAAAATGATGTTGTGTTCTCGGTGTATTGTATCAAGAGGCACAGGATGTTGATTTATTTCATTATTGGATTTACTTTGATCCCTTGATTAAAGAGGTGTCTTCCAGACTTCTCCTCTATACAGTTACTATTTTTCCACTTTTATCATTTTAGAGCTGCTGCTATCAGGGGCTTGTCTGTGCAGCTGTTCCTTTTTTAATGACCAACAAATAATAAAGAAAAGAACATGCAAAGATAGTTTACTCTGTGAGATCGTTTTGATGAGCTGGTTGAGCAATCATTTAAGGACTTTGGCTACTTTGTTAAATAGTCCTTTTTGATGCGGTGCTGCTGGCAGTAATAAAACAAGCAAGAAGCCAACAGACCTTCACTAAACAACTCTATTTTTGCAAAAAGTACTCTGAGCTAACTGTATACTAGGCGAATGCAACATAAATGTGTAGAAATAGAATAGAAGCAATTATGAAAGGATGATTCAATAATCCAAAGGATCAAAATTAATAAGATGGACTGTACCCACTTCTTTATTTTACTGGGTCTTTTAACCATCAAAAAGACACTTGATAGGAGTTTGCCTGGATTGAAAGTGGGTGTAGAAATACTCGAGGATTAACACCATGTCCAGTTATGATTTATTGCTTTTTAAATTCTGACTCTGTCAACTTCGAACCTCTTAAGTCTCAAACCCCATTAGGGTGAAAAGAACCCATTAGAATCTAGCACTTGATTCCTAAAAATGGGTAACTCTTGTGATTAAAATGGGCAGAGCTCATGCAAGAAGCAGTGCCCAGAAGGTATTTTTGTTTTTAAATCCTTCATCTAAGTCAGAGCAGAGACAGAAGCAAATGAGAAATATTACTCCATTTATAATCCAGCAAGTCTGACTCCTGTGGTCCAGCATGGGCTAAAATGATGAGATCTATCAGGCAAGTCCATTTAGCAGACCTCTCTGCCAGTATGACATTCCACAGATCTTTTAGAAGTCTGCAGCAGTTTTTAACCTAGCCAGTTATTTGAAGGTGATGAAAAGTTTAAAAAAATCAGTAAATATGAAATTCACAAATTTCACAAGCCTAACTGATACAAATGCAAAAAAAAATGCATTGTCAGAAATAATAGAGTGACATAATCCAAGTGTAGTAATAACTAGACAAGAAAAGTGATTGTTAAAGTACATTTAGTGTTAGAAAGAAATACATTTTAGGCCATTTTGACAGCGTATTTATCTACCACAATCCAATATATTTATTTCCCTGGTATGATCTTACAAAACTAATGCAGACTTGGGTTAATATATTTAAAAAAATATGCCAGATTGCCCAAAGTGACTTCATTTCTTTATAGTCTCCTCAACATCAGAACCATTTTTTAAATTATCAGATTCATTTCTTGCAATTATTGGATGCAAAATGTGGCTAAAGGAATTAGACAGATACTTTTGTACACTGCTGGTCAAAGTAAGATTTGCCAAAAATATTTTCAGATGACAATTTAGTAATATGAAAAAACAGTCTCTTAGATTTTCATATCTACTAATGCTGTATTTCTGCTTTTTAAATTTTATTCTAATAAGAAAAGGATTCCCACCATCATTGTTATTATTCAACATTGTTCTGGAGCTTCCAGACAATGCAATAAAATAAGAAAAAAATATGAGTTTTAAATACTAGAAAAAAGATACAGAACTTTAGAGGTTTTTTTTCCAGATGGTAAGCCAGTATATTTAAAAAAATCCAAAATAGATGAAGGCAAACTGAAAGAACATTTGAACTAATGAAAGACTTAGCAAAGTAATCACTCATAGGAACAATGTTTAAAAAAATCAGTATATTTTCCATAACAAATAACCAATTGACCATGTAAAGAGAAAGAGTAATTTACTGTAAGAATAAAAACTATGAAATCTTGAGAAATAAACCTTGTAAGAAACCTTTATCAAGAAAGTATAAAGCTTAATGAAGTACAGAAAAAAATTAACAAATGGAAGGATAGATTATGTTTAAGAGAAGACTCAATATTTTAAAGACAGGTATTTTTCCAAAATCAATATATAAATAATGCAACATCAATTAACATAATGGCAGGATATTTCATGGAAAGTAGTGAGTTGATTTAGAAAATTATCTGAGGAGGTGGTTCAACGTGACAATGTAGGAAGATCCTGAACTCATCTCTTCCCATGGACTCACTGAATCTATAGCTACATGTGGAATAATTGCTTCTGAAAAAGACCTAAAAAGTAGCTGAACAGCTTCTTCACATCAGCAAAAAAGAAAATGGCCACATTAAGGTGGTAGGAGAGGCTGAGATATGGTCTTACCATAACTGCCCCCCCCCCCCCCCCCCCGCCTCCATCTGCATGGCAGCTCACAATTGGGAAAGAACTCACGCATTTGGAGCTTCTCTCTGAGAAGCAAAGTGTTTATACCCCACATCAGGCACCTCAACCTTTAAGACCTGCACTTGACAGATGAGCCCCCAAAACATATAGCTTTAAAAATCAATAGGATTCACATCCACAAGATGCAAATGGATTTAGTGAACAGAGAAACTGCTCTTAAAGGTTTGTGTGCACTTATCCACCCTACAACCCAGTGCAGAGACAGCAGTCTATATGAAAGATATTTCTTTGCTAATCTAAAAACATCCACCAGAGGGGAAATGGGATACCCTCTGGGAATGGAGGCACTGATGGGCAACATTTCTGTGCTCTCCCTCTACTTTGTTAAATCTAGTAAGCACCACTTTTTTCTGGTGGATATCATCTTTACCATCCAACATACAGACACCATTTTTGTACTTTCCTTCTGCCTTGCGTAAGCTGGCAGGTACCACTTTTTTTTTCCCTTGGTGACTGTGAAGTGTGTCATCTTCATGCCCTCCCTTTGCCATGCTCCAGAGTGTCAGTATCCTCTCAGAGGGGCACTTTTACACACATCTGCTGCCCCAGTTTTTGTGGCTGTCACGCAGGGGACATATCTTGATCTCCTAGTTCCAGTGGCCAGAAGGGCTTGTGTTCCTGGGTCCCATGAGATTGTAACAATTCAAGAGAGAGTTCTTGTCAGGCTACAACCCACAAGGCACTACAAAGACAACAGACTGAAACATACCCCCAGTCTTTCTGTGAAATTAAAAAAAAAAACTACTTGGCCTGGAGCTTTGGCATGAGGGGCAGGCTTCAGGTTTGCCTATGGAGCTGCTCTAGGAATCATAGGCTGGGGAATGCCATCTCTGAGTTCCTCTTATGCCTTATTCCAATTTGCTGGTATCCCCCAGAAAGTAAATTATACACTCATCTGGAGCCCTGATTTTTGTAGTGGTTGCCAAGAGGATACCTCTAGGTGGCCTGGTCTGGAGGCTGGTAGGGTTTACAATTACTGTCCCACAAGATAGTATATATTTACATACTTTAAAAGTGGCAGCCTGAGGGTCTGGCTTCTTTTCAGCCTAAAACTAAGTGCTGACTGAGATTTCCCCCCCACCCCACTTTGGGACACTGACAGGTTTTGACAAGCACTCAGAACTGGAAGTTATTGAAAATATGATCAGCTGTTTGGACAATCACAAAGTTTTGAGAGACTAAAAACTGAGGCAAAGTTGAATAATAAAGTTTATCTTCTACCCAAGGCCACTCCTTCAAGACTGGGAGAGGTGGCTATTTTATCCAATACATAGAAACAAACACAGAGAGCCAAGCAAAATGAGGAAACAGAGGAATATGTTCCAAACAAAAGGACAAAATAAAACTTCAGAAAAAAAATACTTAATGAAACAGAGGTAAGTAATTTATCTAACAAAGAGTTTAAGAAAATAAAATGGCTTACCAAACTTGGAAGAAGAATGGATGAGAAAAGTATGAACTTCAACAAAGAGGTAGTAAATATAATAAAAAATCAAATAGAAGTCACAGAGCTAAAAAATGTAACTAAACTGGAAAATTTATTAGGGGGTTCCAAAAGCACACTAGATGAAGCAGAAGAAAGGGTCAGTGATTTCAAAGACAAAGCAGTGGAACTCACCCAATCAGAACAGCAAAAAAAAAAAAAAAAAAGGTATTTTAAAAAGTGAAGATAGCTTAAAGATTTATAGGACAACATGAAGAATACTAGCACATTACAAGGGTCCCAGAAGAAGAGAGAGAGATAAAGGAAGAAAACTTATTTGAAGAATAATGGTTAAAACCTTCCCTAACCTCAGGAAGGAAACTGACATCCAGATTCAGGAAGCCCAGAGAATTCCAAATAAGATGAAGCTACACAGATCCACACATAGACACATTATAATTGAGGTGTCAAAAGTTGAAGACAAAGAGAGAATCTTAAAAGGAGCAAGAGAAAAACAACTTGTTACGTACAAGGGAACCCTAATAAGACTATCAGCAGGTTTTTCACCAGGAACTTTGGAAGCCAGAAGAGGAAGCATGATATATTCTGTGCTGAAAGGAAAAAAAATAATGTCCAGCAAGGAATACTCTACAAAGCAAAGTTAACATTCAGAATTGAAGGAGAGAGAAAAAGCCTTCCAGCCAAAGAAGAACAAATAATCCTCAAAGTTAGTAGAAGGAGGAAGAAATAAAGATCAGAGTGGAAATAAATGAAATAAAGACTGAAAAGACAATAGAAAAGTTCAGTGAAACTAAGACCTAGTTCTTTGAAAACACAAATAAAATTGACAAATCTTTTGCTAGATTCACGAAGAAAAAAAGAGAGGTCTCAAATAAATAAAACAGAAATGAAAAAAGAGACATTACAATAGATACTCCAGAAATACAAAGGATCATAAGAGACTACTATAAACAATTATACACCAATGCATTTGACAACCTAGAAGAAATGGGTAATTTTCTAGAAACATAGAACCTTCCAAGACTGAGTCATAAAAATAAAAAATCTGAATAGTAATAATACTGCCAAGGAGATTGAATTGTTAATCTAAAACCTCCCAACAAACAAAAGTCCACAACTGAATGGCTTCACTGGTGAATTCTACCAAACATTCAAAGAATTAATAGCAATCTTTCCCAAGCTCTTCCACCCTATGTTTATTGCAGCATTATTTAGAATAACCAAGATATGGAAGCAGCTCAACTATCCATTGATAGATGAGTGAATAAAGAAAATGTGGTATGCATGTGTATACATATACACATACATACACACACATACATACACACAATGGGATATTATTCAACCATAAAAAAAGAATGAAATCTTGCCATTTGCAACATGGATGGAGCTACAGAATGTAATGCTAAGTGAAAACATCAGTGAGTGAAAGACAAATACCATATAATTTAACTCCTGTGTGGAATTTAAGAAACAAAACAATTAAGCAAAGGGGAAAAAAGAGAGGGAGAGAGAGAGAGAGAAACCAAGAAACAGACTTTTAACTATAAATAGCAAACTGATGGTTACCAGAAGAGAGGGGGATGGTGGGATGGGTTAAATAGGTAAAGCAGATTAAGAGTATAGTTATCATGATGAGCACTGAATAATGTATAGAATGATTGAATCACAATGTTGTCTACCTGAAACTAATATAACACTGTATGTTATCTATACTGAAATTTTAAAAACAATAATGAATAAGAGCACCTGGGTGGCTCAGTTGATTAAGTCCAACTTTGGCTCAGGTCACAATCTCACAGTTCATGGTTTTGAGCCCCCTGTTAGGCTCTGTGCTGACACCTCAGAGCCTGGAGTCTGCTTAGGATTCTGTGTCTCCTGCTCTCTCTTCCCCTCCCCCACTCGTGCTTTGTCTTTCTCTGTCTCTCAAAAATAAAGAAATGTTAAAAAAAACTCGTAAAAAATAATAATGAATAAATAAATACATAAATAGGATGAGATTTTGCTAATTGTGACAACCTGGATGGACCTAGAAAGTATGATGCTAAGTGAAATAACAAATACCATATGATTTCACTTATATGTGGAAACTAAAAAAAACAAAAGAATAAACAAACAAAAAGCAGAAAGATACCCCAAATTATAGGGAACAAACTGATATTGCCAGAGGACAGGAGTGAGGAAATGGACAAAATGGGTGAAGGGAAGTGGAAGATACAGGCTTCCAGTTATGGAAGATAAAAGACACAGCATAGGGAATATAGTCAATGGTGTTGTAATAGCGTTGTATGGTGACAGATGGTAGCTACACTTGTGGTGAGCGTAACGTTATGTGTAGACTTGTTGAATCACTATGCTGTATGCCTGAAACTAATGTAATGTAACATTGTGTATCAACTGTACTCCAATTAAAAAATGCATTACTGAAAAACTGAAAAAAGAAAAAAAAAACGTTTCCAAAATACAGAAGCAAAGAGAAAGATTTCAGACTTATTTTATGAGGCCAGAATTACCCTGAAACCAAAGCCAAAGACACCACAAGAAAAAAAAATTATAATATCCCTGATGACCAGAGATACAAAAATCTTCCACAAAATATTGGCAAACTGTATTCAACAATACAAAGGATCATATACCATGATCAAGTGGGATTTACTCCAAGGATGTGAGGATAGTTCAACATATGCAAACTAATCAATGTGATACACTGCAATAATAAAATGAGGGATAAAAATTATGTTATCATCTCAATAGACAGAGAAAAATCACTTGACAAAATTCAACATCCATTTATAATAAAAAAAATCTCTCAACAAAGTGGGTATACAGGGAACGTACATCAACATAATAATGACCTTGTATGACAAGTCCTCAGCTAACATATTTCAACAGTGAAAAGCTGAGAGCTTTTCCTCTAAGGTCAGGAACAAGACAAAGATGTCCACTCTCACTACTGTTATTAAACATAGTATTGGAAGTCCCAGCCAGAACAATTAGGCAAGAAAAAGAAATTAAAAGCATCTGAATTGCAAAGAAAGATGTAATACTGTCACTTTTGGCACATGACATGATATTTTGTATAGAAAAACCCTGAAGACTCAACCAAAAAAATCTGTTAAAACTAATAAACGAATTAAATAAAATAGGTTATAAGATAAATTTACAAAAATCTGTTGCATTTTACATACTAATAACTATCAGAAAGAAAAATTAAGAAATCAATCTCATTCATGATTGCATCAAAAAGAATACCCAGGAATAAATTTAAGAAGATAAAAAATCTGCACATTGAAAACTAGAAGACATTGATGAAAGAAAATGAAGAAAGCACAAACAAATGCAAAGATAGTTCATGCTGACAGTTTGGAAGAATTAATAGATAAAGTGTCCAATTTACAGATTCAATATAATCTCTATCACAATTTCAATGGCATTTTTCAGAGAAATAGGACACACACACTCCTAAAATGTGTATAAAACCACAAAAGTCCCAGAATAGCCAAAGCAATCTTGAGAAAAGTACACTGGAGACATCACACTCCTTTATTTCAAAAAATATTACAAATCTTTAGTAATCAAAACTATATTTTATTGATATAAAAACAGACACATGGATCAACAGAACAAAATGAAGAGCCCAGAAATAAACTCATACATATACGGCCAATTAATTTATGACAAAGGAGGCAAGAAAATGCTACAGGGACAGGACAATACATGGTGTTGGGAAAATGAGAGACAACCACATGCAAAAGAATGAAACTAGATTACTGTTTGCACTTACACAAAAATTAACTCAAAGTGAAGGCTTGAATGTAAGACCTGAAACCATAAAAATCCTAGAAGAAAACAGGCAGTAAGCATCTTGATATGGGTCTTAGCAATATTTTATATCTGACTCTAAATGCAAAGGCGATAAAGGTAAAAATAAACAAGTAGGACTATATCCACCTAATAACCTCTGTACAGGAAATGAAACCATCAACAAAATGAAAAGGCAACCTACTGAATGGGAGAAAATATTTACTAATCATATATCTGATGAGGGGTTAATAGCCAAAATATATAAAGAACTCATACAACTCAACAGCAAAATCATCATCATCATCATCATCTAATTAAAAATGGTCAGAGGATCTGAATAGACATCTTTCCAAAGAAGACATACAGATGACCAGCAGGCAAATGAAAAGATGCTTACCATCATTAATCATCAGGGAAATGCAAATCAAGACCACAGTGAGATGTCACCCCCCACTTGTTAGAGTGGTTATCTTCAAAAAGACAAGCTATAACAAGTGTTGGCAACAATGTGGAGAAAAAGAACACTTATGCACTATTGGTGGAAATGTAAATTGGTGCAGCCACTATGGAACACTGTATGAAAGTTCCTCAAAAAATTAAAAATAAAACTACCATATGATCCAGGAACTTCATTTCCAGGTATTTATCCAAAGAAAATGGAACGCTACAGTTGATGCTTGAACAACACAGGTTTGAACCGTGTGCATCCGGTTATACACAATACACTATTACAAATGTATTTTCTCTTCCTTATGATTTTAGCTTACTTTATTATAAAAATACAGTGTATAATATTTATAAAAACATGTATTAAGCAACTGTGTTATCAGTGAGGCTTCTGGTCAACAGTAGGTTATTATTAGTTAATGTGGGGGGAGTCAAAGGTTATACATGGGTTTTCAACTGTGCAGGAGATCAGCATCCCTAACCCCTGTATTATTCAAAGATCAACAGTAATTTGAAAAGTTATATACACCCCGTATTCATTGCAGCATTATTTAAAATAGCCAGATATGAATGTAACCTAAGTCTCCATTGATGCATGGATGGATAAGGTATTTGGAATAAGAGAATAAAATCTTGCAATTTTGCAAAAACATGAATGGAACTTGAAGGCATTATGCTAACTGAAATAGGTCAAACAGAGGAAGATAAATACCATATGATCTCATATGTGCAATCTATAAAAACAAAATAAGCAAAAAAATTAAAAAAAAAAAAACAAGCTTATAACAAATTTGTGGTTGCTGGGGCAGGGGGTAAAATGGGAAAAAGGAATCAAAAGGTACAAACTTCCAGTTATAAAATAAGTCATGGGATGTAATGCACAGCATGATGACTATAGTTAAAAGTATTGTGTATTCAAATTTGCTAAGGGAATAAATTCTAAAAGTTCTTATCACAAGAAAATATGCAAATATCAAGTCATTATATTGTGTACCTGAAACTAATATGTTATATGTTATCTATACATCACTAAAAATGCATACATACATACATCTTAAAAGCAAAAAAAAAAAAAAAAAAGGCCATCTGACCTACCCATTGTCCAATGAACTAGATCCTAGGTTTCGTATATCTAAATTCATGTCTTTCCCAATATGCTATGCTGTCTTGTAGTGTCCCTGAGTATTATCTTTTATGTCGCCAGTATAGAAATTGTCAGAACAAAAGAAAGCCTCTGAAATTAGCATCAGGGTATGTGCATCAAACTAGGTGATGAAAGAAAGCAAAACTATATGCAGAAATGTTTTATTTAATTTGTATTTAAAATATTATATCCCTTATAAAAACAAAAAATATAAGACCCAATTTTTAGGTTATAAAAATTACATACAAGGGGCACCTGGGTGGCTCAGTCAGTTGAGCACCAGACTTTGGCTCAGGTCATGAACTCATGGCTTGTGAGTTCTAGCCCCACATCAGGCTCTGGGCTGACAGCTAGAAGCCTGGAGCCTGCTTCGGTTTCTGTGTCTCCCTCTCTCTCTGCCCCTCCCCCACTTGTGCACTGTCTCTCTTTCTGTCTCAAAAATAAGTTAAAACAACATTATTTTTTTTTTTAAAAATTACATACAGTAATTATTTAAAAACATTGAAAATGTAAATTAGAAATAAAAATCAGCTAGATGCTAAAAAAATCATCTCCAAAAGTAAATGAACAAGAATTGCTATAATAATTTTAAAAGAGAAGAACAATGAGAACTGCTCATATGGCATGAGACAATGTTAATAGATCTGTGGAAAAGTAAAATAGAACTTTGGATAGAAACACAGCCACATGTCTATCTGGAAATTTGGTCTCTGAGAGCAGTCATACAGTCACTGTAAATCAACAGAGAAAGAAGAAAAATTCAACAAATTATGTTGGGACACTGGCTCTATACTTAATGGAAAAAAAAAAAAAAAACAACAATTTCTATCCCCCACCAAAGCCAAAGTAAATTTCAGATGCAAGGTCCTAAATATTAAAGGCAAAATTATAAATTAATAGAGAATTATTTTGTAACTGAAATGGAGAATGTCTTTAAGGCAAAACACAAAAGATTTATAGATATGAACCCATAAAATTAATATCTCCTCTATTAAAAAGACACTTAAAAGTTAAATGACAAATTATAATTAGATGAACGTAAGTAACAGTTAAGGAATTAATAACTATAATAAATACAGACTTACAGTGACTAGTAAATAAAATACAAACAACCAATAATAGATGGACAAATGATATGACATATAATTCACAGAAGAAATATTATAGTTTAATTAAATACATTAAAATTTGCTTAGTTTCACTGATGTTGAGAAATTAAAACAATTAGATTTACTTTTATCAAAACAGATATGATTAAAAATCTATTTGAGTTTGATGGTATGTTCTGATGAAACTATAGAGAGACCAGTATTCTCATACAATGCTATTGGAACATAAGTCAGTGTGGTTATTTTCATGGCCATTTTGGAAATAATTTATTAAAGTGAGAAATATTCATTCTCCATGATCCTTCATTTTCTCTTTTCAGTATCTGTTTCAGAAAAAATTGTTTTGTGAGGCAATTTTAAGCACACAGCAGAGCACCTAGCCCATAATGGGCACTCAAAAATGTTGATTGTTTAGGAGGATTTATTTCACTTTTAGACACATGAATGTGAAAATGAAAATGAAATGAATGCAGAAAATGAAACATATTTTTCTCTATTACTGAGCTAATGAGGCTTCAGTTCTTACAAATGGAAGAAAACAATAGTCAATTCATATTGAGCTTTCCAAAATAAATTCAGCTTATTTTTGGTGAGCACTCAGTGGATTTACATTTTTTTTTCTCTTTCTCTTCACCTTTCTTTCTCCCCATAGATGGAGCTTATTCATCATCTGGGAATCAATTACCTGACCTGCAGTCATGAGCGTATAACATAAGCTTCTGGGAGATGTAGGATTCCTACAGGTCTTTGGTAATTGGCAGCATCTACTGCAGCTACATCCCATAGGACATAATTTCTAGGCAATAGTGATGGCATGGCATCTCTACATGGCTATTCTCCCTTCCATTTTCCCCTGTATGGTTGATGTGGGTTTTTACCTTAAAAAGTATTATAACACTTAGAAACCAAATTAAAATGGGGCCCAGATAAAGGGAAAATGGTATAGAAGCTTAGGCCAGCTGGTTTGGGGAAGAATGGCTTGTTTTCCACCACTGGTTTTGTGTTTTTGTATCCTCCTCTCTCCACAGAAGGAAAGATAAGATCCAGAAGGCAAGCCTAAGGTGTAGTTTCAAGGAGATGGAACAAAGAACGGGCTATTTGGTTGGCTTCCAGTCTATGTCTTAGGATGACGGGATAAACATAGTGTTTGAGGCTTACCTATTTTTTTAGCTTAGTTTCCCAGGATAGAAAATCAAATAGGAACTTGAGACCCAAGCCTCAGGTATGCCGAGTATGTGTTTTCATGGATTATTCTTGGTATGATGACTAAGACTCTGGAAATTTCCATCCTATCGCTGCACAGAGACATGAAAAACAACAGGCTCTCACAGTCTCATTGCTATGATCTGAAGATTCCTTGTTTAGTCAGATGTTGAAGCAAATCTCTGCTTTGGACCTCTGTTTCAGGTCTGGAGATAGAGGGTCTTGACTATATGATCTATAAAACTGTCTTTAGTTCTAAATACTGCACATCCGGCTTTTAAATGAAATGAAATAATGGTTAGATAAGAACACTTTAGGTAATCTGTCAGGTTCAGTGGTTTAATTTTATAATTTCTGGAGTAGTCATTCCTAGAGGTATAAATTCCTTTCCATGGAGATTCTGAATTCTTCCTTGCATTGATGAGCAGAAACTTCTCTATAAAGAAGACCAACTACTTGATTTTCAGCAAAATTAAACATGGGTTTAATTATGATTCTTGAAGACTATATGACAGCCAAAAAAAAGGTTTTATAAAAATGACTTGTGAGACGTCTGGGGAAGATAGCAGAGGAGGAGGACCTCCTCTCGTTCCTCGTTCACCTCGTTCCACAGATACAACTAGATAACACCCACATCAGTGTAAATAACCCAGAAAATGACCCAAACATTGACAGAACAAACTCTCCACAGCTAAATGTACAGAAGAGGCGAGGTCAGAGAGGGTAGGAAAAGCAGAGACACAGTTGGGAGCTAAGTGGACCAGTGGAATTGCCCACAGAGGAAGGGATGGCACAGGCAGAGAAGGGGGAGAAAAATAGGCTCTCACACCAGAGAACCCACACAGGGCATCCACCCAGGAGAGGCAAATCCCCATATTTGACTTTGAAAACCGAAGGGGCTGAATTTCATGAGTTCTTACAATCAGTGGAGCTTCACACTTGGAACTTTAAAAAATCAGCAGGCTTGGCTCTGGGAGAGCTAGGAGGGTAAGAGGAAACCTAATCCTCCCCTTATAGAGACAACACAACAAGCAGCCCTACAGATATACAGCATAGAAGCAACAGTTTTAAAAATGCCTGGGGTATATGGGAGGGAGATTTGTTTACTAATCTTAGAGCATGTGCTGGAGGGGCAGGGATGTTAGGAGTCTTCTCCATGAACAAGGAGTTGGTGGACACAATTTTCCTCTCCTACCTCTAGCATAAACACATGGACACCTACAGGAATCAGCTCAGTGCCAACACTTGCTACTTAACTTACTAATAGCATGCCCTGTCCCCACATTCTCCTGTGGACCTGCCCACTCCAGCCAGGCCTCTGTTCCATGTCCCTTCCCACAGCGGATCCACCAAGCTTTATTAGTACTGCTGCCCCACAGCCATCTGCTTCTGCAGATCTTCCCCCTCTAACCTGCCCTGCCTGGTTCCCACTGTCTGCAGGTCTCCTCCTGCAGTGGACCAGCAAAAACATTGCTAAGGCCACATGCCCTGACCTAGCCAACACAATCTTGGCTGAACCCTATCTAAAGCAGTGCCATGAGCCTGGTGGTGTGTAAGCAGCCCCAGTAGAGGCCAGCACCACTCCAAAGTCCCTGCCCATGGAGAGGGAAAAATAACCACACACAACAATCAGATTAAGGCTCTAACAGTGGGCTGAAGGTAGACAAGTAGTTTGACTGCAGGTCCCACCCACCAACAAAAGTTTTTCAGGGCAGAACATTGTTTGGTGCTACTGCATCTCTGGCAAATGCCTGGTCTTACTCATCTCAAGCCCAGGGTGACCCTAGACTGGACCACAAACAACACAGGAAGTAAACCTTGCCCATAACACACAAAATAAATTATTGCAGATGACTGGACTGAAGGCAAACATGGCTCAGCCACAATAGTAGGGTGCACACAGCATACATAGGAGATACCCCAGAAGGGTCAGGTTCTAATGAACAAGGGATGTTGCACTGCAAGGCACTACTAGACTTCTTCTTTATAAAGCCACTATTTTCAAAAGCAGGAGATAGCTGATTTTCCTAACACATAGAAACAGACACAGAGTATTAGGCAAAATATTGGGACAGAGGAATATGTCCCAAATAAAGGAACAGGACAAAACCACGGCAAGTCACCTCCTGGAAATGGAGATAAACCTTATAGAAAATTTAAAGTAATGGTCCTAAAGATATACATTAGACTCGAGGAAAAAAGTGGAGGATCTCAGTGAGACCCTTAACAAAGAGATGGAAAACATAAAAAAGAACAACCAGAGATGAAGAGCTCAATAACTGAAATTAGAAATACACCAGAGTGAATAAATAATAGACTAGAGAAAGTGGAAGAGCAGATTGGTGACCTGGAGGACAGAGTAATGCAAAATAATCAACTTGAACAGAAGACAGAAAAATAATTAAAAAAAAATAGACTTAGGGAACACAGCAACATTATGATAACATTCACATTATAACATTCACATAATAACATTCACATTGTAGGGATACCTGTACAAAAGAGAAAAGGGGGCAGAAAATTTATTTGAATGAATAACAGTTGAAAACTTCCTGAGTGTGGGGAAGGAAACAGAAATCCAGATCCAGGAAGCACAGAGAGCACCCCAAAAAATCAACCCAAGGCTAAGACACATAGTAACTAAAATGGCCAAGGGTAGTGATGAAGAGAAATTTTTTTAAAGCAGCAAGAATAAATGAAAACAGTTACACCAAGGGAAACCCCATAAAACTATCAGCTGATTTTTAAGCAGAAACTTTGCAGGCCAGAAGAGAATGGCATGATATATTCAAAGTACTGAAAGAAAAAAACCAGCAGCCAAGAATACTCTACTAGCAAGGTTATTGGTCAGAATAGAAAGATAGATAAAGTCTTTCCCAAACAAAAGTTAAAGGAATTTGTTCACTACATCAGTCTTACAAGAGATATTAAAGGGGACTCTTTGAGTGTGAAGTAAAGACCATAAGTGACAGTAAGAAAAGTAGAAAGTGCAAAAGCAGTAAACTGAATAGATCTATAAAATTAGTCCAGGGATTCATAAAATAAAAGGAAGTATGAAACCACATACTTAAAACATGGTGGGGGAGAAGATTATAGAATGGGTTCAAACTTAAATGACCATCAATTTAAAATAGACTGCTACATTCAGAAGATATTATATACAGGGGTGCCTGGGTGGCTCAGTCAGTTAAGTGTCTCACTCAGTTTCGGCTTAAGTCATGATCTCACAGCTCATGAGATCAAACTCACATTGGGCTCTGTACTGACAGTGAAGAGCCTACTTGGGATTCTCTCTCTCTCTGTCTCTCTCTCTCTCTCTCTCCCCCCCCCCCCACCTCCTGTCCTTTGCACACACACTCTCAAAATAAATAAATAAACATTAAAAAAAGATGTTATATACAAACCTAATGGTAATCACAAATCAAAAGCCAGCAACAGATACGTAAAAAATAAATAGAAGGGAATCCATGTTTATCACTATGGAAAGTAGAAAGGAACAGAGAAGAACTAGAAAAACAACCATAAAACAAGTAACAATGGCAATAAATATGTATCTATCAATAATTATTGTGAATATAAATTGACTAAATGCTCCAATCAGAAGATATAGGGTGATGGAATAGATAAAAAAGTGGGACCCATCTATATGCTGCTGACAAGAGCCTCATTTCATGTCTAAAGACACAGGCAGATTGAAAGTGAAGGGATGGAATACCATTTATCGTGGAAATGGAAGTAAAAGAAAGCCAGGGTAGCAATACTTATATCAGACATAATAGGCTTTAAAAGTGACATGATCCCCCATTCATGCTCTGTCTCTCTCTGTCTCAAAAATAAATAAACATAAAAAAAAATTTAAAAGTGACATGAAACAAAGAAGGATACTATATAATCATAAAGGGAACAATCCAACAAGAAAACATAACAATTGTAAACATTTATGCACCCAACATAAGGAGGGAAGAATAGGGTAGAATTAGGGAGATAATAAAAATTAGAGCCAAAATAAACAAAATAAATAAAATAGAAACTTAAAAAAACAACAATAGAATATATCAATGAAACCAGGAGCTGGTTCTTTGAAAAATCAACAAAACTCGTAAACCTTTAGCCAGACTCATCAAGAGAGAGACAGAAGACTCAAACAAAATCAGAAATGAGAGAGGAGACATAATAACCAACACTACAGAAAGAAATACAAAGAATTATAAAGGAACAATATGAATACTTGTAACAAATTGGACAACATAGAAGAAATGGATAAATACTTAGAAAAATATAACCTCTCAAAACCGAACCAGGAAAAAACAGAGATTAATTACCAGCAATGGAATTGAATCAGTAATCAAAAAGCTCCCAAAAAACAAAAGTCCAGGATGAGATGGTTTCACAGACAACTTCTACCAAACCTATTCTTCTTACAATATTCCAAAAAATAGAAGAGGAAATAAAGCTTCCAAATTCATTCCATGAGGCAGCATTACCGTGATACCGAAACCAGATAAAGACATCACGTAAAAAGAGAACTACAGGCTAATATCTCTGATGAATATGGATGCAAAATTCCTCAACAAAATATTAGCAAACCAAATCCAGCAATACATTTTAAAATTTCATTCACCATAATCAACTGGGATTTATTCCTAGGATGCAAGCGTGGTTCAATATTTGCAAATCAACCAATGTGATGCATCATATCAATAAGAGAAAGGATAAAAACCATATGATCATTTCAATAGATTCAGAAAAAGCATATGACAAAGTAGAACATCCATTTATGATAAAACCCTTAGTAAAGTAGGCTTAGAGGGAACATACTATAACATAATAAAGGACATATATGAAAAACCCACAGCTAACATCCTACTCATGATGCAAAACTGAGAGCTTCTCCCTTAAGGTCAGGAAAAAGACAAATCCACTCCCATCACTTTTATTCAACATAGTACTGGAAGTCCTAGCCAAAGCAACCAGACAACAAGAAGAAATAAAAGACACCCAAATTGGTAAAGAAGAAATGAAACTGTCACTATTTGCAGATGACATGATACTATATATAGGAAGCCTGAAAACCCCCCACTAAAAAGCTACTAAAACTGATAAATGAATTCTGAAAGGTCGCAGGATATAAAATTAATATACAGATATGCATTTCATTTCTATACACTAATAATGAAGTAGCAGAAAGAGAAATTAAGAAAACAATCTCATTTACAATTGCACGAAATAATAAATAATAATAAAATAATAAAATACCTAGGAATAAACTCAACCACAGAAGTGAAAGACCTGTATTCTGAAAACTATAAAACATTGATAAAAGAAATTGAAAATGACACAAATAAAAAGATATATCATGCTCATGGATTGGAAAGACAAATATTGTTAAAATATCTACAATACCCAAACTGAACTAAAGATTTAATGCAATCCCTATCAAAATATCAATAGCATTTTTTCACAGAATTAGAACAAACAATACTAAAATTTGTATGAAACCAGAGAAGACCCTGAATAGCCAAAGCGATATTGAAAAAGAAGAACAAAACTGGATGTATCATAATCCAAGATTTCAAGGCATACAACAAAACTGTAGTAATCAAAATAGTATGGTATTGGCACAAAAACAGACACATAGATCAATAGAACAGAATAGAGGACCTAGAAATAAACCCACACTTGTATGGTCAATTACTATTCAAGAAAGGAGGCAAGAATATGCCATGGGGAAAAGACAAGTCTCTTCAACAAATGATGATGGGGAAACTGGACAGCTACATCCAAAAGAATACAGCTGGACCACTTTCTTAAACCATGCACAAAAACAAACTCAAAATGGATTAAGGACCTAAATGTGAGACTTGAAACCATAAAAATACTAGAAGAGGCAGTAATTTCTCTAACATTAACTATAGCAACGTCTTTCTAGCTGTCTTCTGAGACAAAGGAAACAGAAACAAAAATAAAATATTGGGACCACCTCAAAATAAAAAGCTTCTGGAGTGTCTGGGTAGCTCAGTTGGGTAAGCTTCCAGCTCCTGATTTCCACTCAGGTCATGATCTTACGGGCTTATGAGTTTCAGCCCCACGTTGGGCTCTGCGCTGGCAGTGTGGATCTTGCTTGGGATTCTCTCTCTCCCTATCTCTCTGCCCTTCCCCTCCTTGTGGGCTCTCTCTCTCTCTTTCAACAAAATTTTTTTAAAGATAAAAATAAAAAGCTTCTGCCCAGCAAAGGAAACAACCAAGGAACTAGAAGATCTACTGAATGGGAGAAGATATTTACAAATGACATATCTGATAATGATTTAATATCCAAAATATATAAAGAACTTATATGACTCAACACCCAAAAATCGAATAATCCAATTAAAAATGGGCAGAAGACATGAACAAACATTTCTCCAAAGAGAAATGTGTCTGTATGGCCAACAGACACATGAAAAGATGTTCAACATCACTCATCATCAGAGAAATGCAAATCAAAACCACAATGAACTATCACTTCACACCTGTCAGAATGGCTAAAATCAAAAACACAAGAAACAGCAAGTGTTGATGAGGATGTGAAGGAAAAGGAACCCTTGTGCACTGTTGGTGGGAATGCGGAACTGGTGCATCCACTGTGGAAAACAGTAGGGAGATACCTCAAAAATTAAAAATATAATCTTTATCAAATTAATTAATTAACTAATTAAATTAATTGATTAAATTAAAAAAGAATTACCATAGGATCCAATAATTCCATTACTGGGTATTTACCCAAAGACTATGAAAAAACACCAGTTTGAAAAGATATATATTAACCCCTATGTTTATTGCAGCATTACTTACAATAGACAAAATATGGAAGCAATTCAAGAGTCTATTGATAGATGAATGGATAAAGATGTGGTATACATATACAACAGAATATTACTCAGCCATAGAAAAAAGAATGAAATCTTGGCCATTTGCAACAACATGGTTGGATCTAGAGAGTGTGATGCTAAGTGAAATACTGCAGTCAGAGAAAGACAAATGCCATATGATTTCACTCATATGTGGAATTTAAGAAACAAAACAAATGAACAAAAGAAAAAGAAGACAAACCAAAAAAACAGACTCATATAGAGAACAAACAGATGGTTAGCAGAGGGGAAGTGGGTAGGGGGATGGGTGAAATAGGTGAAGGAGATTAAGAATATACTTATCTTTTTTTAATGTTTATTTTTGAAAGAGAGAGAGCGCAAGTGGGGGAGGGATGGAGAGAGAGGGGGACACAGAATCTGAAGCAGGCTCCAGGCTCTGAGCTGTCAGTACAGAACCCATGAACCCATGAACCGTGAGATCATGACCTGAGCCAAAGTCGGACGCTTAACCGACTGAGCCACCCAGGCGCCCCAAGAGTACACTTATCTTGATGTGTACTGAGTAATGTATAGAATTGTTGAATCATTATATTGTACACCTGAAACTAATTTAATACTGTATGTTAACTATACTGGAATTGTGAGCAGATCTCATCTAATATAACTTTATTGCTTATTGAAATCCTACAGCTGGAGACAACAAGGTCATACCTTCTGATTATGTTCAGCTATGTCTGAGGACAACTGTATTGCAGTTGTGAGCATATTACTCTGATCTTTAAAATATGTTACTCCATACTTTCAAGTACTATTACTAACAAAAACTTTAGAACTGTATCTCAAAATGGTCCTTTCTCTTCCAAAAGTTTTTCATCCTCAAATCTCCAAGCAGTGAAATCATCTGAGAAACAAGGAGGAGTTGGTCATGTTTAAACTGGTCTGCAGCTAATCCAGAACATAGATTTCTTTTTTCTGTTAACTTCTTCCTGATAGTGTTCCACCATGTGTTATGGAGACCAATTATATTAAAGTCTTCTTAATATAGTTTCATTAACCAGAGACTTTTCTTGAAGGTCAAATTTGATTCAGCCCAGAAGTACAAGTCACTGAAGCACAATTTCATCTAAGAAATCTACCAAATGTTGACCTGGTTATAGAACTCAAATATCTATCCAATGATTGTCAGACCTATAGAGACATATACTTTAATAATCTTAACAAATTTATCAACTGCCTTAGTTTTAGAAAACAGAAGAGCTACCAGAAGCTATTATTATTTATCATCATCATCATCATTATTGGAAACCTTTACAAACTGAGGATCTCTTTGTAAATTTCTATTCAGGACCCTCTATTTAGTTAGCTTTAGGATATGATAAAATTCTTTCAGTATATGAATTCCAAAAAAGTGACTGATTGATAGCAATTTCTTCACATGCTTCAAAGAAGCCACTTAAAAAAAAAAAGGTTTAGGAATTTCACTTCTTGTAATGGATGAGGAGCTTATGTAGATCAATTCTTCCTCAGGTAAGAAAAACAAAATACAAAATATGAACAATCTGAGATCCCTGCGGAGGGACTAAAGCAGAAACTGTAGGGGAGCCCATGCTTGGAAAAATGATATGGCAGGAAGGTGGTTTCTTGTTTTTCTCACCTAAGTACAGGCCCCAGTCAGTGACCTGGAAGGCAGCTAGAATTAAGATAGGAAGCAGCCATTTTATGATTGAGAAATCAGAAGACCAGAGTTTTGGTTTTACCCTAGCCACCAGAAAGTGAAGGGAGAAATCTTGGAAAGGAAAGAGCCATAGTGGGAAGCTACAAATTCTATAAATAAAATCAGTCCACATCTTCAGCATGCATGCAAAGGGTAGATCCCAAGAAGCCCATAAAAAACTGGAATAACTAGAGATTTCAGCCACTGCCCACTGAAAGGGAGACAGAATTTGAACTTTGAGTTCAGTTAAGTTAACTGACTGCCAAGACAAACAAACAAAGCAACGCTGTGTGGAGGAACACAACACAATTCATGGTCTCTACAATACATTATTCATATAATATCCAGGATGTAATCAAGGATTACTACACACATAAAGAAACAAGCAAAGATGATCTATGCTCTAAAGAAAAGAAATTAATGGAGACTAATTTTGAAATGACTCAGATATGGAAATTAGTAGACAAGAAGTTTAAAGTAGTTATTATAACCGTGTTCAAAAACATAAAAGAAAGTACGGTCATATCGAATGAACATATAAGATATCTCAACAGAGAAAAGAAACTATTAAAAAAACCTAATGGAAAACTTGTTAAGTAAATTTTCTGAAGTAATAAATTCACAGATGGATTAACAATGAATTGGAGATGACATTAAGAAAGAGATCAACAGAAACAGATTAATAGAAATTAATCCAATCTGAAGATTGGAGAGAAAACAGATTAGGGGGGCAGAAATTAACAGAGCCTAAATGATATAATATCCAAAGTCTTAACATGCATGTAATTGAAATCTCTGAAGGAAAGGAAAGAATGAGTCATAAAAAAAAATATTTGAGGAAAAAGAGACTAAATTTCCTAAATTTGGTTTAAAAAACCCCCACAAAATATGTAAGTATGTTCCATACTGGAAACTATATTCAGTTGCTTCCTAAAAGAACTAAAAAGTGGATTGAAACACTAACTTGTCAGGTTAGACTTCTTTGAAAAAAGGATATTATTCTTAATGCCAGATGACATTTTATTTGGGTAGCATAAAAAACAGGCAAGGTATGTGCAGTCTTGCAAGATACATGATTTGGTGCAATAAATAAAATTTAAACCAGATATAAGTAAACAATTAGAGACACCTAAAACCAGAATAGTAACAACAATAACAATGACAATAACAATAGCAAACTAGTACTATAGAATCATAATGGTCTTTCTGGATATATCATATTTTATTAGGTTAAATTTCAAATTATCGCTGAAGAACTACGGGAATGAAGTCAAATGAGAGAATGTGATTTGTTAGTGAACTTCTATCATATCTAAAGTAGACTCGGAATTTGAGAGATATAAGGGAATTTTAAAGGTCATTGCAGTCAACAAAGTTAGTGAGGATGTTGAGGCCAGTGCAGGTCTTGAAGACATAAATCTCAATTTTACTTCTTGGTTATGTTACCCTGGGAGAGTCAGTTAATTTTTTCTCATTTAGAAAACAGATTTTTAAGGACACTGCATGAAGGATTTTAGCACCTCCCAGTATTTGACCCATTGTCCACAGTTAGCACCCATCCCTAGTGATTTTTACCAAGGCCACATAACTAGTTGGGTACTGATCTTAGACTCTACCATTCAGTGCTCTTCCTGGCCACATTCCCCACTCTTAAAAGATTCCTTCATTTCTTTATCCTTAGGGCCTAGGAACATAGTGTATTCAGAAGGCTCAAATGAGACATTACCCCTTTCTCTTTGGAATCCAGAAGTGGTTCCTCAAAGAAACTACTACTTAACCTGAGACTACGTTATAATTATCACACTTACATAATTATGATATTTATCATAGTATCAACTCTAATTATCTGGAAAGACAATTGTAAGATCAACAGGAGGCATTACGTGAGAGTTACATTAAGATATAGTGAAAAGAACACTAGAGATCTTCTAATGTTACTCCTTACTAACTGTGTGATCCAGTCAGATTCCTTCACCTTTTTTAGCCCTAGGTTTTCTCATCTGAAAAATGTGGATATGAGTCCTTGGCTCATCTATTTTACAGAGTTCTTGTGAAAGACAAATGAAATAATACAGGTAAAGGGGTTCTGGAGATGATGAAGTGATATGTAAATGTGATTTCGTGTTGCTCATTTATGAAAATTTTTGAAAAGTTAACAGCACAAATCAAAGACTGATTATTGTTGAAACCAAATTTGTTTACAGTGTGCTTCTTTCATGTCGGCACTCTTAGCATCTTTGGTTTATGTATGATAAATCATAAATGTGGCACCAGATGTTCCTTGGTCCCTGAGTTCTGGGAAGCATGTCAGAAAATGTCAGGGGTGACCACTGAGAAGCATTCAGAGTGCCTTAGCCGAGCTGTTGGTATCTAAGACTCACAGCAAAGAAGGCAGATGGTTTACCTATTTAGGGCTTGATTTATAATCCAAATGATGTTTAATCCAATGTGCTTATTTGTAAAAGTCTCTATTACGGTACAAGGCTTTCCAAATGAGTATAAAAATCCTTCAAGGATAATTATCTAAACACACATCTACAAAAATAGCATGGTTTTTAATTCAATTAATGCTTGTTATATTCTTTCGTCTTTCTGTCTTGTAAAGTATGGTGGACTGTAGAACAAGCTCATCTTCTCAATCATCTGCCAAGTACAGACTAAGGTCTATGCTACCATATTTTCCTAAGTGATCTAAATTCCAAAGAAGAAGCAAAAGTTAAAAGCTAGGAACGGACATGTGACAATGTGTCCATCATTACTAAAAAAATGAAAAGATTTCTTTCAATTAGTGAAAAAACTCATCTCCTGCATAACTCCAAATTGTCTCATAACAGAAAAGGCAAAATTCCAAATTGACCTTTATTGTCTTCAAGCTTTATTTTAAGTTATACGTCCTCTCCATTTAACCATCTCCAAGTGAAATTCAAATTGGCCACCCTCCTTTATTGAGACACATAGAATAAGGCATGTACTTACTCTTTCCTCCATTAGGGGTGAAGGGTATTTGTGAGATGGCTGGAAAAAGCACAAGCACAGTCTGAAGACATGGCATAGATTCTCATGGTTATGCTACACAACTTCATATGTTAATTTGTCTTATTTTCATAAAAATGTGATTAAATATATATGTCTCCATATACCCATAAGTGGAAGAACCATAATTGACTGCTCTCTCTGCATTGGGTGAACAGATCAGGAATGTGTCATCAAACTTTCTGGAGTCACAGACTCTTTATCCAGAAAAAAAAATGCACAAATATACAAAATTTTTCATTCCATTGATGAATGGAATGTTATCCATAAGATAGCAATTGATCTCAGAGTCAGAAACCCAAAAGAGTGAGGAAGGCAATATCTTTGCTTCATTTTTAAAAAAAGATCCATTATGTTCTCCTCTTACCCTGTACATGCCGTGTGCATGAAAGATCAATTTCCCATTAGTGTCTGACAGATGGGTGCATGATCAAGACCAGTGGGTCCCAAACACATTCAATAAGGATATCATTTTCCATATTCCTCAACATGTGAGAAAAAATGAGCACAACCAGAGGGTGTACCTTTTGTAGGGTAGAATTTTTATTCTTTCTCATCTTCTCTTTCCTTCTTTTTCCTTTGGGGAAGAACAAGATGTTCTTAATTAACAAAATAACACCTGAAGCTATTCCATAGGAAGTTACCAATATTGGCTAAAAGAGATGGGTTTGATGTGGTTTTTATTTATTTTTTCTGCAGATGCTCCCCTCTAAGGAATCTGAAAGACTTCAGGCCTCCTCCCTCAAAGCGTAGTAAGGACATGGCTTTGGAGCCAAGAGCAATGCTCAGAACTTTGGGAACCCAGTGAGACTCACCTAGGGTGGACCTGGACCCTGGGAAAAGTAAGCAAAGGAGGGGAAGCAGTAAGGAGTGTTTGGGGAAGTGAGGTGAGGGATAAGGGGAAGCAACATCAGAGAGAGGGGGGAGCCCCCAATTAGTTCTTTATGAGCTGAGTAGCAGCTTGAAAGGAATAGCTAGAAAAAAATGCTGTACACCATTATAGAAACTCTCTATATATGTGATTATCACATAGAGAACAGAGTTTCCTTTCTGGTAATGAAATGAACTAGCACACTGTCCCAAACATGGCTTTGTTGGTGAGAAGATGGCAACCTATTTCTTGAGGAAGACCCACTGTTATTTGGGTAGTATGAATGCTTTCTTCACTGGGAAAGACTTCCTATTAAAGCAAAATCATCTGAATTAAATGGTGCAAACAGTTTGCAAACTTGTAGTGGACCTGAACTAGAAAACATCTAAAGTAGTTGAGGTCAAAAACAGGGACTTGTTTGGTCCTAGGCACTCAAAAGACACAGGCTTTGGTGCAGACATGGCCAAGGCCAAGAACCACACCACACACCATTGATCATGAAAATGGCACAGAAACAGCATCAAGAAACCCCAATCACAAAGACAGGAATCTGTTAAGGGGGTGGACTCCAAGTTCTTGAGGGATACACACTTTGCCAAGAAGCACAAGAAGGGCCTGAAGAAGAGGCAGACCAACAACACCAAAGCCACGAGTGCATGTGCCGAGGATATAGAAGCCTTTGTCAATCCCAATGGGGTTAAGTCCAAGATCCCAAAAGGCAGCAGCCACCAGCTCAATCAACTTGCTTATATTGCTCACCCCAAGCTCAGGAAACCTGCTTGTACCCACATTGCCAAGGGTCTCAGGCTCTGTCAGCCAAAGGCCAAGAGCAAGGCTCAAACTAAAGCCCAGGCTGTAGCTCAGGCTCTGTCCACCAAAGGCCAAGTGCAAGGTTCAAACTAAAACCCACGCTGCAGCTGCCACTCCAGCCCTGGCTCCTAAAGGTTTCCAGGTTCCCACAAGGGCTCCAGTCCAGAGGTCTCTGTTAGTTGATGTGAGGACAGATGGACTGCAGTGACCCTTGGGCTTCTTTCTGCATTGAGGCTGGTGCCCTCCTGTGCTATTTGTACAAATAAACCTGGAGCAGAAAATAAATAAATAATAAATAAATAAATAAATAAATAAGAACTTAGGCTCTGAAATCAGGCAAGTTGATTGAAATCCTATGAGTGCTCCTGGGCAAGTAACTTAATTTTTCACTTTATTTGATTAGTGGGAATAATCATGGTGGCATGGCATCTGATTGGGATGTGAACATCTAAAAGAAACAATTGCTTTCTGTGTTTTGGCAAGTAGTAAGCACCCAACAAATGTAAGCTGCCAATATTATCTTTTCTTATTCATTCATGACACGTGTATTAATTGCCTACTCCCTTGTTAACTTGTAAGGACACAAAGATGAATGAAATGTAGTTTCTCTGCATTACAAACTCACAGCTTAGGTTCTTTCCACTGCTGAGATTCTAGACCAACTGGACACTGCTAGTGAGTCATTCTTAATACTTCCTCCACAGCGTGCTGCATGAGTACAGAGGAAAGACTAGCATGAATGAATATTTCAAGTACAATGAAATGAAAATTTCAAATGTCTGTCAGTAGGAACCAGAGAGCACCAATTCCAACTGGCTAGCTCCAGTAGGAAATGTGTTGGCTCATGTAACTTTAAGTGCAGAGTAGGGTCAACTTCAGTGCTAACTTTATCCTAGGTTCTGGGTCCATTTTTCCCGGAAGTCCTTTGACTCAGCTTTTCTCAAAATATTGGTGTCACTTCTAGAGTAATAGGGAGATCAGATTTGACATTCTGCACCCAACCAGATCCAGAGAAAGAGAGCAGAAGTTTTCTCAGGAAAACAAGTATAAACTTTCCCAGAACTCTTGATTTTAATGTTCCCAACTTGAGTCACATGCCCATTTCCGAACTGATCACCAGCAAAGGACTCTGATTACTCCTAGATCTGGGGACCTCATAGAAAGGATCCCAGAGGTGAAAGCAATGGTCCTTCCAATAGGTGTAAGGAGAAAATGACAACAAAAGCTTAGAATTCCTAATGGGAAAAACAGCTGCACATAGCCATAGTAAATGTCAGATGTTGAAAAGCATTTAGAGTTAATCTATTTAAATTCCTCAGCCTATTGAAAAGGAACTAAGACAAAATAAACTGAATTGTCCAAGGTTGCACAGACAAAGGTGGCCCAACTGTGACTCTAACTTAGGCATTATTATTTCAAATTTAGAGTGCTTTCAACATCAGCCTATTTTTTTCCCACCTTAACTAATAAAAACAAAAACAAAGCAGCAATTCTGATTCTTTTCCCATTGCTTAGGGATTGCAACAGCTGGTGGAAACCATAACTTGGACTGAGGAGAAAAGTAAGTGTAGCTTATGTGTTATAACTTGTTTACAATACCTTTTAGTTTCTTTTGAGAATATAGATTATCTTTCAACAGTCTTGTCTTGTATAGTTATTTTTCCCTTTATCAGTAAAATCTTAAAAGGACATCCACTGTTCTGAAAAAGAACTATAGTACCTGTGGAGGAAAGCTGTATTAATGTGAGGACTACTGTTTTGTATCATAAACTTTTGTATCCTATTGAACCAATTTTATGCTGGCTGGATTCTTTGAGTTTCATTACTTTGTTGTGCAGAATTTTAAGAATGTTAGAAACAAGTTTCTTAATTTTAAGCTTTTGTTGAGTGTATTATTTCATTGTATTTGGGATGGATCCCAGGGTAACTCTTATTCTAGTGGTTGACTTCACATACTAAAGGCTTTATCCTTTAATTATTCTAAAAATAGCCACATACAATTCGGTGGACTCTTTAAAATCCCTATCTCTGAAACAGTCTGGGGAGAGGAATCAATGCATGCGGGGAGCCTCACTGGTATTCTGTTTTAGGCCAGCCACTGAACCTTTAATGTAAATCTTTAACCCTAAATCCTTATTGTAAAAAATCAGTCACTGGACCAGCAGACCAAGTGACTGGCCTGTGACCATCAGGCTTCTTCCATCCTATAAAATATTTAAGTGGGATTTTAGTGTTACCACTATAAAGACATATGCAAAACTTATAATATTTTTTGGATACACAGTCCCATTGACTCTGCCTCAAATTCCACTAAGAAGGTTCTTGTTTTCATAGGGGAAAAAAAGCCAGTGTTTTAATACAGTTCTAGCTTGTGCATATTTAAACCATAGAACCTAAAAATTCCTTTCTTATCCTTTTAGTTCCTTCCAATGAACATTGTACCATTTCTAAATATTTGATGAAGGCAATAAAGTGGATTAGCCCTTCACACTTCAGTGACTTGTGGATTTACTCCCAGTTGGAAACATTTCTGTCCTAGGAATATCAAAATCAGTGACCTTTTATATGTCAACTTGTTTCTCCATCTGTCCCACAATGTAGATGTGAGAAATTGGGTTAATGCTATTGAACCATGCTTTCCTCCTTTTAGATGTCAATGTGATGATTCCTATATATTGAGCTTTTTTGGCAAGTTTTCATACGTGCTGCTTGCCTTCATTCAAGTAAAGATGCTGCCCAAGTGAGGAGTATAAGGATAAACTCTAAGATTTGTGATTCACTCCTAGCTCTTCTTTTCAGTGCATGTTCTCATAGTATCTTCCTTTTTTTAATTTTTAAAAATGTTTTTATTTATTTTTGAGACAGAGAGAGACAGAGCATGAGCAGGGGAGGGGCAGAGAGAGGGGGAGGCACAGAATCAGAAGTGGGCTCCAGGCTCCGAGCTGTCAGCACAGAGCCTGACGCGGGGCTTGAATTCACAGAGTGTGAGATCATGATCTGAGCTGAAGTCGGACGCTCAACCAACTGAGCCACCCAGGCGCCCCTCATAGTATCTTCTAATATTCTAGTTCTTTTGTGATATCAAATGAAATTATCTATTTTTTTTCCTAGCAAGGTAATTAATTCAAGTACAGTGCTATGCCTGGAAAAAAAATGTTATAGGAAAATGTGTTTTAATTTTCTGAATTGTCAGCTTTTTCATGCGGGGTGTTGGACCATGTAGCCTATCTTAACCATAGTCTATGAAATACTGTTGTATATTTGTCAATAACCAAACTAGAGACTGAAGGGAGCAGATATATTCCTAATAATTTCTAAGATCATACACTTATTTAAACTAAAGGGGATTTGGACCAAGTAGGTCATTAACTCAAAACTTTGTTAGTAAGTCTTTTGTTAATTATTAATTATTTGTTAACTATTCTTTTAAGTTCATTTACTTATTTTGAGAGAGAGAGAGTGAGAGTGTGCACATGCATGCATGAGTGGGGGGGTTGCAGAGAAAGAGGGAGAGAGAGAATTCCAAGCAGGCTCCACCCTCAGCACAAAGCCTGACGTGGGACTCCATCTCACAGCCAAGAGATCGTGACCTGAGCTGATATGAAGAGTCAGTCACTCAACCAACTGAGCCACCCAAGCACGCCATGATTTTATGTAATTATTTTTGAGCCTTGTATTTTTGGGTGGGTAGATGGGAAGAATGACTATCAGCTTATCAGTCTGTTTCCTGCATATTTTCCTTCCTGAACTTAACCCTGACTGTGGTACATATTACAGGTTACTTTTTGTCATATATGCTTCAAAAGACTGATGGTTCTGTACACTGTGCACCTTGAACATACACAATATTATATGTCAATTATAGCTCAATGAACCTGGAAAGGAAGAAAAAAACTGATGGTTTACTGTTTGGATTTGAAACTCTAGTTTTGAAAATTAGGTATCTCTGGATCCCAGCTTGGCTGTGTACCTCCTTCCTTTCTATCTAGTACTTGGGTTTTGGTGTCTGATCTGGATCATTCCCTTAGCTCCCATACCTCATACCCAGTTCAAAAGTAACCCTCCCAGATTATAACTCCTGATCCTAATGAGGCATTCCAGTGTCTAAAAGTCAACATGCAGACAGAAATTGTGTTCACCCATCTTGCCTTCCTTCCCTTGATTATAAACCCCTTTGCCGCCTGAGCATGTCTGGTCCCAACAATGGAATCTACTATAATCCAAAACAAATGTTGATCAAAATTTACCAGAGGCACCAACTTGTAGCCCAAACATCAGACCAGCTCACCAGTGTGTTTTATTTGGTCAGAAGCATGTTTCAGAAAAAGGTGAGTGTGTTCAGGCCAGGCATGGATTCTCAGGTTTTGAGTATGAGTTCCTGCCTGTCCAGTAGTCTTAAATCACACTGCATTTATACAATTTGCTCGTCCCTGAAGGTATTTGAAATTGAGATTGTGAAGCCTGGCTTTTACCATCCAAATATTTTATGTTAATCCTGTTCTATTTTTTTGTTTGATTATTCTTTTTTTTCTTTTTTAAGAAAACTCATTATTTCTAACCTGAAGCTTTCCTGATATGATGATGTCATCACCGCTTCCACACTTGACATGACGTTATTTTATTCTTGGTGATTACATGAAGACAAACATCAGTGGCTGGATATAATGACTTCTCTTTTATCTTGTGTATATAAGCAGTTCTAACTCATTAAAGACTGTGAGCATGGTGGCAACTCCAAGAAGTAAGCTTTTGGGTCGATTTAGAATGATAAAATATAGAGAAGTCGTGTGTGGCATAAATGTTCTTCCCATCCTTTAAAGAACAATGCAACATTATTCTTTGCTCTTTGATTATTTTGGTGTATGTATCAATTAGAATTGGGTTTGGTTGCCAAGGTTTAGAAAACAATAACAAAAATAACAGTACTTTAAACTGGACACCTGTTTATTTTACTCTCACCTAAGGGTCTGACAAGGTGGTCCAGGACTAGGAGCCATCAGAGCTCACGCTTTTTCTAATTTGCTGCTTCTTTCACTATCCTTAAGGCTTCTGCCTTATTCATGAGGCTGCTTTAGCTGCAGCCATAGTGTTCACGTTCCAGCCAACAAGAAGGAAATTAGAATAACAGAGGATGCACTCCACCTTTAAGGACTCACACCAGACATTTTACACACATTTCCATTTATTTCCTATGGTCCAGGGTTCCATCACCTGGCCATAAGTAGCTTCAAGAGAAGTTGAGAAAAAAAAAATACACATGCCCAAACATACTCAGCATGTCTGAAGTCAAAACTGAAAAAGTCCTACTTTCCAGGTGTATTGTTTATTTTAATAATATCTGTGTTTATTGTAAATGATAAATCTTTGCTATGGAGTTTTTAAATGCTAAAATATTTTACATTGAGTGTTTAGGGCCATTTTAGCTTCCTGAATTAATTTAATTTGTGATGGATTTACCTGTTGAATTTTTCCATTAGTAATGAATTTAAGTGCAGCAAATAAGCAATTCAGAGAAAAAGTGAAAAGATGGCTCAACACATGGGCTTCACTTAGAAAATTTAATTAAGTGCTCACAGCTCACTAGAGATCCTGGGACCACATCAAGAGAGTTTCAGAGAGCAAATGAAAATGGGATAAAGAAACAGGGTTGAGCCACCTGCAGAGCAGAGAGATGGCTAAAAGATTATGGACCATCATCAAGAAGCTGGTCAAGAAACCTGAAGGAAGGACATCTCTGCTGGAAGATATGAATTGGTAGGCCAACTCTGAGGCCAAAGCAGCAGCAGGCAGATGGTGAGAGCAGAGGGTATTCCCGCAAAAGCTCAGCATGATGTCTAGGAACTGCTGCTATGGAGCCTTTTTAAGTACTTGCCAAAAAAAGAGATGACCTTGCTCAGTTGCTTGGGACCTGCAGGCCTTGTAGGATGTTAGCTTTGGCAACAAAGGATACCAGGCTGAGTTTCCACTTCCCTCCATCAGCAAAGGAACCCGGGCCTGCAGCCACGTGCCTCTAACAAGAATCCGCAGCACTCCCCTCTGTCTGGAGACTTGGAAGCTCCTGCAGAAAGCGCTCAATTGTCCTTTCACATGAGGTCCAGGGGAGAACTGTGACCTTTAGTCCTTGATGCCTCCCCAGAAGGCTTGGCATCTCTGCAGTGATACAGGTCATAGCTTTCACCCAGTGAGCAGCAATGCAGCTCAAAGTTTGGGCTTTACTCAGGGGACCAGCATCTTCTCCCCCAGAAGTTTACTCATTATCTAGCTGAGGGGTTATAGAATACTTAGAACACAGAAGGGGCTCCTCAGTGCTCAGGAAGAAAGAAAAAGAAAGAAAAGGGGGACTCATAAGTCACCAGTGAAGTGGACTGAGGCTACAAGCCCACATTCCCAAAAGATGAATGGAAAAAAAAAATGAAGGATGGATAACATCAGGAAAACCCACAAAACCCTAAAGTATCCAACTTGAGAGACTGAATATACAAACAGACAATGGCCAGACCATATATAAAAATAGAGTTCTGACCCGTGACCGGCAGCAACCTACCCAGGAGACCAATGTCCTATGTGCAGAACAGGCATACTTTGAAGATACTGCAGGTTTGGTTTCATAGCACTGCAATAAAACAAATGTGGCAATAAAGCAAGTAAAACTCATTCTGTGGTTGCCCAGTGCATAGATAAGTTATGGTTACACTATGGTCTATTAAGTGTTCAATAGCGTTATGTCTAAATATATATATTTTTATATATACACATATATACATACTTTAATTAAAAATACTTTAAAATAAACTAAACTAAAAAATAAACATCATTTCAGCTTTCAGTGAGTCATCATCTTTTTGCTGGTGGAGCGTCTTGTCTCCATGTTGAAGGCTGCTGACGGATCAGGGTGGTGGGTGCTGAAGGGGGAGTGGCACATACAACTTCTGGAATAACACGGCAATGAAGTTTGCCACTCTGACCCTTTCTTTCATGAGCAATTTCTCTGTAGCAGGTGACACTATTTGATAGCATTTTACTCACAGTCGAACTCCTTTTAAAATTAGAGTCAGTCTTCTCAAACCTGCCACTGCTTTATCAACCAAGTTATGTAATATTCTAAATCCTCTGTTGTCATTTCAACAATCTTCACAGCATTGTCACCAGGAGAAGCTTCCATCTCAGGAAACCACTTTCTTTGCTCATCTGTAACAAGCAGCTCCTCATCTGTTCAAGTCTGATCACGAGATGGCAGCAGTTCAGTCACATCCTCAGGCTCCACTTCTAATTCTAGTTCTCTGGCTGTTTCCACCCCATCTGCAGTTACTTCCCCCACTGAAGGAAGTCCTGAACCCCTCAAAGTCATCCACGAGGGTGGGAATCAACTTCTTCCAAACTCCTGCTCATGTTGATATTTTGACCTCTTCCCGTGAGTCACCAATGTTCTGAATGTCATCTAGAAGGGTGAATCCTTTCTAGAAAGTTTTCAATTGACTTTGCCCAGATCCACTAGAGCAATCACTCTCTATGGCAGTTCTAGCCTTACAAGATGTATTTCTTAAATAATAAGACTTGAAAGTTGAAATTACTCCCTGATCCATGGGCTGCAGAATGGATGCTGTGCTAGCAGGCATGGAAACAACATTCATCTCATTGTCCGTCTCCATCAGAGCTCTTGGGTGACCAGGAGCATTGTCAATAAGCAGTAATATTTTGAAAAGATTTTTTTTTCTGAGCAGTAAGTCTCAACAGTGGGCTTAATATATTCAGTAAACCATGATGTAAATAGATGTGTTATCATCTAGGTTTTGTTGTTTTCATTTATAGAGCACCCACAGAGTAGATTTAGTATAATTCTTAAAGGCCTAGAATTTCTGGAATGATCAATGGCCACTGCTTCAACTTAAAGTCACCAGCTGCATTAGCCCCTAACAGGAGAGTCAGCTGGTCCTTTGAAGCTTTGAAGGCAGGTGTTGAATTCTCTCCAGCTATGTAAGTCTTAGATGGAATCTTTTTCCAATAGAAGGCTGTCTTGTCTACACTGAAAATCTGTTGTTTTGTGCAGTCACCTTCATTAATGACCTTAGTTACATCTTCTGGATAATTTGCTGCAGCTTCTACATCAGCACCTGCTGCTTTGCCTTGCACTTTGATGTTATGAAGATGGCTTCCTTCCTTAAACCTCATGAACCAACCTCTGATAGCTTCAAACTTTTCTTCTGCAGCTTTCTAACCTCTCTCAGCCTTCACAAAATTGAAGAGAGTCAGGGCCTTGCTCTGGATTAGGCTCTGGATAATGATGTTGTGGCTGGTTTGATCTTCTATCCAGACCCCTAAAATTTTCTCTATATCAGCAATAGGACTGTTTTACTTTCTTATTATTCATGTATTCATTGGAGTAGCCCTTCTAATTTCCTTCAAAATCTTACCTTTGCATTCACAACTTGGCTAACTGTTTCATGCAAGAAGCCTAAACTTTTTCCTGTCTCGGCATTTGAGACAGGCGTCCCTCATTAAGTTTCATTATTTCCAGCTTTTGCCTTCAAGTGAGAGATGTGACTTTTCCTTATACTTGAACACTCAGGGGCCACTGTACAGTTATTAATTGTCCTAATTTCAATATTGTTATGTCTCGGGAAATAGGGAGGCACGATGAGAACAGCAGTTGGTGGAGCAGTCCGAACACACATTCATAGATTAAATGTCTTATATGGGGTGCGGTTCGTGGTGCCTTCAAATAATCACAACAGCAACATCAAAGATCACTGTTCACAGATCATCATAACAAATATAGTCATAGTGAAAGAGTTTGAAATATTGTGAGAATTACCAAAACATGACCTAGAGTCATAAGGTGAACAAACGCCATTGGAAGAATAGTGCCCAAAGATTTCTTCAATGCAGGATTGCCACATACCTTCAATTTGTAAAAAATCAAATACTTGCCAAGCACAATAGAATGAGGACTGCCTCCAGCCAATCCAGAAAGACAGCCTTCTGTAAGTCGGACTGGCAGGAAACCTGATTGCCATCTTGAGTAACATCCCAGAATACGAAACAACGACTTTAACAATCAGCCCCAAATGGTCAGGACCTAATTAATGACAGCTTCTCTCATTTTTGTCCCTACCCCCAACTTAGGACTAACAAAAGCAAATCAACTATGTATCCCTAACAAATCACACACAATGCCTTATGTTGTTAGCCTGTCTACAGCTTCCCTAAGCCAACAGCCTCCAATCAGGGCACACCTGCTAGCTTCCCTTTATTCCACTAGAAAGCTATCCCCCTCCTCTGCTTGCCTTTGAGTCTCTCCTTGGCTGACTCCCTCAGTATAGCAACATCAGTATAAGTGGCATTTTCTTGTTCTTATTTGTTAATCTTTGTTTATTTTCACAGAACTATTGTTAAATAACAAAAATTCAACCAACTTAATTTTAAAGATCTAATTGACCTTATTAATCAGTGTATGAATCAGACAGCATCCTACCTAGCAAGTAAAGGGGAGTTCCAAAGGTCTACAGAAAAGAAAGTGTTGTTAAAGGCAGAGAGGGAGTGGAAAAAAGGAAATTATTAGCAAAGAATCCACTGTTTTAGGCAAGGTCATCCTCTTAGGGGAAATGGAAGGGATCTATCAGTAAATTTCCTGTACTGACCAGGAATTTCCTATGTTGACTGGTCTTTAGTTCCATTTCTGGGGGGTTGTAACTGCAGTTAACTCAGGTAGCAATTCTTAGTTTACTGACTTGGGCCCTTAACCTATGTGATGCCATTTTGGGTTTGTGAATTTCTTTTTAAAAATCCCCACCACGCCCCCCGCCCTTGGATCAGTCTCAGCTTAACTGAGACATGTGATCAACATTTAAGGCATTAGAGCTACACTCAGCTACACTCAGTGGTTTTGCAGCTCTTGATGCTCCTTTGTGTACTCGTCACAGGTCATGCTTAATTTCTGTGATAATCACAGGTTACAATTCCAGGTTCACATGGTTTGACTTGGTCTTTTCTTTTTCTTTGATGTTCTGTATAAGGAAGATCATTTACTCGATGGTTAGTGGCTGCAAAATGCATTTAAAGCTTTTGAGAGACTATAATGCACCAGGGAGATTATTGTGATTGCTATAAATAGGATAATCCCCAATGTTTGGCATGCACTTTGAAGCCATGGTCCCCAACACCCAAACCAATCAAATCACTTAAGTCAAAGAAAGACTCTACTGAAGGAGTCACCCTTTTAAGCCAAGTGGCTTGCTTGGTGATCTTCTGTAATTGAGTTTTAACTTCCCCAGAAGTGTTAATCCAGGTATAGCAGGTGGTTTGGCCAGAGCAGACACCTCTTTGCTCAACTGAAAAATAATCAAGGGCTTTCTTATTATCAAGAACTATTTTGGCCAGAGTGACTAAGGATCTTTGTTGGGCAGCTATTGCTTTAGCAGCAGGTTGTGCAATAATTTCAAGAATTAAGGAGAAGCTCTTGATCAAAGCCTCATTTATTCCTAACCAGGGAACTAGGGACATACCAAAAGGAGTGAATCCTAAATCATGAAACCTCCTGGTAGGTTATTTGTAACTCAGTGATGTAAACTTAGGGGAGTTGACTCATGAGATGTCTTAGTTTCTTATGAAAAGTTAGAAGCACACTTAGATTTTCTCCTAGCATGAAATAAAAGATTGCTCTAAATTCTAGAGGTTACCCTCCTTGGCTATAGCCTGGGAAACACAAATTAAGGTATTATCTTTCCAGGCCAATGCCAGAGTAAAGGAAAGGAAAAGGGGAAAGGTTTCATGTTTAAAGTACGAAGTCTTAATTTGTTACCTTGGGTGGAAGTAGTCTACTCTAACATCAGCTGCTTCTCTTCTCGTCAATTTGATTCAGAGGTTTCCAGTGTCAATACAGGACCAAATTTCTTTAGCTGTGTGATATGTACCCAAGGCTCAATGTCTTCTAGTTTTGCATCAGTGTTAGACATCAAGAGTACTTGGTAATGTCCTTTTCATCTGGCCTCGAGGGTTGTCTTCCTCTGATGACATTTCCAGAATACTCAGTCAGGCTTTACACTGTGAGTACCAGGATCCTTTGAACTGGAGATCTGGGGAGTCTTCTTTAACCTGTTGATGACATGCTTGAGCATAAGACAGTAGAAACTTACAGTAGCTGGTTAGATTAGCACCAGACAACAAGGAATCAGCAGAAGTTTATATGTTGATAGAATTCCAAGGTGTCTGCAAGGTTTTTGTTAAGGCTGGTGTGATTGAGTGGGTGCTTTATTCACCAAAGTTATAGAAGGTATATTCCAAGTAGGAAATATATTTTCTAACAGTTTTTTTTTTCTTTTGTGAGGGCATGATTACTGTGGCAGGAAAAGGCTTTAACCCATGAAAAAAACATATAAACAGTAACAAAAATATATTGATAACCTATGCTAACTGGCAGTTGAATGAAATCCAGCTGCAAGAGTTCAAAGGGCCCAAAAGGAGGAAGTCTGAAGCCTCTGGGGACAAAAAAAAAAAGAGTTTTCAGGGATTATGGACCTGACAGGTTAGACATTGATGGTACACTGTTTTTGCAATTTTATGAAAGTCTCCTCACCAATGTTAATTATAATCTGAGTCATCTTAAATGTACCATGGTAGGTGAAGAAAGGTAAAAATTTTTAAATAGGATTTTCCAGGGAGCTGTGAAGAACCAAGTAGCCATCCTGGGCTTCCCATAGCCTGGACTATTCATTAGATTTACAATCATTATTTACCCATCTTAATTTCTCTGATTCAGGAGCAGACTGTTGCCATGTTACAAGGACATAGGATGGCAAAAGTCTGGCAAGGAGGGGCCATTTTTTTGTAGAAGCAGAATAGACTTTATCCACATGTGCCATATTCTTATTATACAACATAAAGAAAACATAGTATTGATTTTTTATTTCAAAATGCTTTCCATGTAATTTAACATATCAAATAAGCCTAACTAGTTTAATTAACAAATCCTTTGGAATATTCCACGTCAAAAAAACTTAACCAGACCCAAAATCCACCCATCCAAAAAAAGAAAAAAAAATGGAAACGTTTGTCTTTCTCTTTTTTTTTAATGTTTATTTATTTTTGAGAGAGAGAGACAGATCATGAGCGAGGGAGGGACAGAGATAGAGGGGGACACAGATTCTGAAATGGGCTCCAAGCTCTAAGCAATCAGCACAGAGCCCAAGAAGGGGCTTGAACTCACAAGTTGTGAGATCATGACCTGAGCCAAAGTAAGCTCAACAGACTGAGCCACCAGGGCACCCCCCCCTTTGTCTTTCTAATAGAGAAAACATCAAATTCTAATTTTGTACTAGCTTACTTTTGATATTAAAACTTACTCATTTCAATCTTAGTCAGTCCTGATCAGGCATAAAGTTCCTTTCCAAAGATCCCTTTAAGCAAATCTTCTACAACTTTCTTTCTCTCTTTTTCTTTGTTTCTCCCTCCCTCTTTCTTTCTCCCTCTCTGTTTCCCTCTCTTCCTCCCTCCCTCCCTCCTTCCTTCCTTCCTTCTTCCTCCTTTTTTCTCTTTCTTTCTTCTTTCTTTCTTTCTTTCTTTCTTTCTTTCTTTCTTTCTTTCTTCCTTCAGATTTTGTCCTGACTTCTCCCTCTTTAAATAACCAGCCCCACTTTAGGACAAAATTACTCTTTCCTTCAAAGAATGTATTTCCATTTCTCACACTATTTCTTACCAAAACACACATCTTACATTCCTTGCATACAGAGTTGTTTCCCTTATTATTTCCAATAGTCTTAATTATATTTACTAGAATTCTTAACTATTAGAAAGCTTAATTTCTACTAAAAAGTAATAAGTAAGCAGTTATGAACTGTCTATTACACCAACATTCTTTCAAATGGCAAATTTATGAATACATTTCAAAAGTTCTAGAAACTATAAAGTATAATCTTTTAATAAAGCACAAAATGTGTTTGTTAACAGATGCAAATTTATCTTCACTTACTCCATAATAAGAAAGAGAAAAGTAGATAAATCCATGTTCGGTAATTAATGTTTCAGTATTTTATCTTATTTGGAAATGATCTTGATATTTAATAGATTTAATTTAATTTATCATTTAACCTAACTCAGCAAAACTGTAAGTTTTTAAGTTACCAAATAAATTTGGAAGACTGTTTAAAATTTACCTAAACATTTTAATTTTATACACACCTATTTATTTTACTTGCTCTTAACAGTTATGCTTAAATGACCCAATAAAACCAATATTGCACTGTATGTTAACTAAATAAAATTTAAATAAAAACTAACTAACTAAATAAAAACTTTATGAGACATCAAAGTCAGTTATTCTCCCACGCTATTAAAACAAAAAACATTTTATAACAGAGATCATATCAACTTATTTGACTTTAGTAAACCCAGGTGGAACAGAAGTTTGAACTTCAATGCTGATAATTCTAAAGATGGGTCTATTCAAATTAAACCAACAGCTAAATATTTTCCCAGATCACATGAACTTGAAAAACATTTGAGTTAGTTTCTATCATTTTGAGTTTTAAAATGCTCACTCCTAGGGTTCCTGGGTGGCTCAGTTGGTTAAGTGTCCTACTTTGGCTCAGGTCATGATCTCACGGTTCATGGTTTCAAGCCACACGTTGGGCTCTGTGTTGACAGCTCAGCGGCTGTTGCTGCCACCAAAGCTGTTAAATAACAAAAAATCAACCAAGTGAATTTCAAAGATCTATTTGCCCCTATTAATCGATTCATGAGTCTGGCACCATCCCATCCAGCAAGTAGAGGGGAGCACCAAAGGGCTACAGGAAAGGAAAGGTTTTTACAAGTAGAGAGGGAGTGGAAAAAAAGAAATTATTAACAAAGAATCCATTGTTGTAGGCAAAGCCACCCTCCTAAGGGAAAGGAAAAGGTCTATCAGTAAATTTCCTATGCTGACCAGAAAATTCCCATATTTACTGGTTAAAGGTTCCAATTTGGGTTGGGGGAGTGTGTTGAAACTGCAGTTGGGTTACGTATTAAGTCTTGGTTTACAGACTTGGGCCCTTAACCTAAGTGATGCCATTTGGGATTTGTGGTCTTTTTAACACTGCGTACCTTGAGAAACTAATCTCATCAACTGTCCGTGCAAGCTCCCCATTAAATAATCACTTTTATTACCATTAAATATCATCTTTACTTTCCTGTCCCAGACAGCCTTCCCCTCTTCTCCACTCATCCATGTTATGCCCTTTGTTCAAAACTGCCACCTCCAAACTCCTCAGGCTACTGGCAACTGACCGGTCTGATGCCTTTGGTCCACATTGTTCTCATCACCTTCTGAAGGCACTTGGCATTGTTTCTCTCTAATGTGCATTTGAGAACTTGGATAATTTGATTCTGAATTATGGGTTGTCTTATTATCTAATGTGAATATGTTTGAATGTCTTCCCACAAAACCCTGCAAATTCATTGAGGAGTCTATCACAGCAATGCTATTCAAAGGAGGGTCCACAGACCACATCAGCATCCCTTGGCACTTTTTAGAAATGCAAATGAATGGGAGCCTACCCCAGAATGAATAGGAGACCTATGTGATCAGAAGCTCTCCAGGTGATTCTCCTTGCGCACACCAGCATTTGAGAAGCACTGCCCTACAGTGCCTTATGGCACTGTTCTTAGGTCATAGGAAGTGTTCAATGAATGCTTGCAGAATTGAATTGATTGCTTCCCTTTGAATGAACCAAAGCTTCTAATGGAAGCACTGCCTTCTGCCTTCAAGGACTGAACAAATGCAGCTGAACAATACTTCTTTGCCCTGAGAACACAGGGTAAAACAGACATTAAAAGGCAGCTCCTCCCCACACATTCAGCTTTCACACACTTGAGAGACTTCAAGGAGCAGGTTTTTATGGTCTGTGATGAGTGAGTTAAATACTAGCAAATTCAGACTTAACAGTGGTGCAGAAGCTGTCTAGTAGATGGGAAGATTTGCAGAAGAAAGGAGGCTAATGACCATGGAGAGTGCGGTTTCTAACTAGGACCCGGATCAAAAGCCAGACACTCCAGTGAATGAAGTCTAGGTAGCTTCGAGCTGCTAGCACACAAGACAGGGGATATCTCCAACACAAATCCAAGATACCCTCGCCATGGGGAGCAGTCAGGAAACTGGGAAAAGTGCCATCAGGGCAAAACTGCCAAAAATGAAATGTTAATGCAAAATCTAGGCTTTGTAAAAAGTTGAAAACGATTGGGGAAGTCAAGGATAAGGGATTAAGTTTCAGGGGAGTCTTGCATGCATTCCACCAGGGTGTGTAGCTACAATCACTGTTGGAAGAAAATCAGCTGCAGTAGGCAGATCCTGTATATCTCTGGTAACTTCCCTTTAGGGAAGTAGGGCCAGATGACCACTTTTTTTCTTCTTATTTTTTTAAATGCTTATTTTATTTTTCAGAGAGAGAGAGAGACAGAACATGAGCAGGGAAGGGGCAGAGAGAGAGGGAGACACAGAATCCGAAGCAGGCTCCAGGCTCTGAGCTGTCAGTCCAGAGCCCAACCTGGGGCTTGAACCCATGAACCACGAGATCATGACCTGAGCCAAAGTCGAACACTTAACTGTTTGAGCCACCCAGGCACCCCATCTTCTTATTTTCTGAAAAGCATTTGCAGTTTGGTAGAAAGAGAACATCTGAAGTTAGAGAAAGATATTGGAGTTCGGGCCTTGCATGTAGACCCTTGGTAACCAGCAACTCTCCAGGCCTCTCTTCTCATTTTTACAGGACTGTGTTTTCTAAAAGGGCCCTGAGGTCCTTTGCTAATGGGGGCCACAAAGAAGGTCCAGGGACAGGCTGTGAGAGCCACTAGCTGGATGCACTAAAGGATCCAGAGACAATTTAATACAAAATCAGGCTGCTGCTCTTAAGGGGAGTGAAGATGCCCCCTCGGGCCCAACTGGCCTCACATCATACATCACTAACCACATGAGTGTGTTTTCTACCAAGAGATTGTCTATTCCTTTGAAATAGGCCTTGCTTTTACTGCACAGATTTCATACTCTTCTTAAAAATCAAACTGAAATTAGAAAATAGAGTCTGAGGTTTGTTGTTGGCAATGCTCTGTATGCTATGCCACTGATGTGAAAAATGATAATAAAAAGAAAATCTATAAATAGCCCAATAATTCCTCCTTCTCTCCGCCAAAGGAAAAACGTGATTAACATTCCACACAGAGATGTGAGCTTGCCTGCAGATGGGAAGGCTGGTAAATACATTAAAGCCACCTTAAAATGTGAGCCTTATCATGGAACCATCTCAGCAATTAGACACGACACGCAGAATAAAGAACTAAAAGCCAATTACTGGTCTCCTGGGTCCTAGAGAGATTTCATAAAAAATTAATGCAGAGTAAAATAGAAACCATCTGAACTACAGCTGACGAACACGTGCAATGCACTTTGATCGCCAAGTCCCAGAAACAAAAGCATTTTCCGTTATCATTTGTTAGACTGGAAAGTTCTTCTGTCATATTTCCTGCCTGTGGTGAAAGGCATTTTTATATTAGAGAAGAAGTGAAGGCTGGAGCGAGGATGGTAATGGCTGAAGTACTTGGTGGTTCTAACCTGCTCTGGGGAACCAAGGTGGTACACAATCCAATGAACAAAATGCCGTAAGACTGAGCCATGCGAAAGAGCTCTCAAGGGTGGGAATATCAGGGTTGAAGTGTCCAGGATGGATGATAAATGTTGCTCTTTTCCTTCATTGATGAGCATAGGGGCTGACTAGTAAGCCCTGAGGGAAAGGCCAATCTCTCATGCTTGCTGCTGAATTCCCTACAGCCACCAGCAGAATCCCTGGCCCATACAGATGTCCGATAAAAACTATACTTTATCGCAGTCTCTTGACTGACAAGGGTTGGGTAGAGGTGTGACCAGCTCGGGTCCTTGGGCTCTCTAAGCAATAGAAATTGACTAGAGGCCAAATGGGAGTTCCAGGCAAGGCTTCACTAGGGCTTATGCTCAAGCACAAGGGAGATAGCACAGAAGAAAGAGTCCTTTGGGCTGGTTCTCAGAACAAAGGCTGGGAGAGGTTTTAAAGGGACAGGAAAGAAGAGACATTTGAGGATGTCCAGGTGGAGATTTCCTGGTGCTTGTGCACTTACAGGTCATGCTTCTCTGCATCTCATGTCTCATGTTAATCTCCACCCTTGGGTGTGGTTTTTAGTATAGTGAGGGATAAGGTTGGTTAAAGGTCAGTGCTGGGGTCCACCTTGACGCAGACTTGATTTGGTTCGGTCTTCACCGGTCTTCCTAGTGGAGTCCTTCCTTCAGGTGAGCATCCCGCTCCCGCATTCCTGCAGGATAGGTTACTCAAGAGCCACAGGGTTTCAGTCAAGGAATGCTGGGCTTTGTGGTCAGGGTTGAGGGGACCCAAGCCAGTCCATGCTCTGTCCAAGGGCACTCCACCCACGGAGATGGGGTCCACTAGGTATAGGCTAGCCACCTCATTTCATTGTCTCCTACTTACTCTACTTAAAAAGCCCTGAGCAAGTGCCTACTTGCTGACATCACCACTCAGAGGATTTGGATAGAAGCAATCAATTGTCTTCTGAGAGTAGCATGAGTCCAAACCTACAGGAATCTTGGAACATGTAGGTTTGAAGAGGAATTTTGAGTAAGAAAGTGATGATGGCTTGACAAAAGTATATTTTAGCTGAGACACTGAATTTTACTTAAAAAAAAAAAAAACTCAAAACTTTAGTTCAAGTCCCAGATGTATAACTTACCAGCTATGTGATTACAAACAAGTCCCTTTGCCACTTCAAGCCTCAGTTTCCTTGTTTGTATTCAGAGATACCGCAGAGGACTGTTTTGAGGCTTAAATAGCAGTCATAGAAGTGCTTTGTATGATATAAGTTATTACAACTAGAAGGTATTAATACTGAGCAATAAATTATAACTGTGTTTTTTCTAATCAATCCCAACTTAAAGAGTAATAAGTACTTTTTAGTATCTATTGCCTTTTTATTTTATTTTTTAAAGTTTATTTTATTTTTGACAGACAGACAGAGAAAGAGAGAGCACACACTCGTGCCTGTGAGCAGGATTGGGCAGGGAGAGAGGGAGAGAAAACCAAGCAGTCAGGGCACAGCCTCACTTGGGGCTCCATCCCATGAACTGTGAGTTTATGACCTGAGCCAAAATCAAGAGTCAGATGCTTAACCAAATGAGCCACCCAGGCACCCCCCTTTTGCCTTTTTGGTTTAAAACATTTGGAAGGCAAATGTTAAAAATCAAAATAATTTCTAATTTCTATATCTTTCTGTAAGATGTTCAACCCTATGATATCTATTATACATATATATAAATATATATATATATATACACACACAGTATATGCTTTATGTATATATAAACATATGCTTTATATGTATGCAAATATATGTAAATATATCATAGAACTCCTACATAATAAAAAGATAATATTCATATGAAAATTTTAAATGTGCACTAATAAATTATATATATGTGTGTGTATTATATATACATATATTAAAATGTGTGGTAATAAATTATGTGTGTGTGTGTGTGTGTGTGTATAAAGAACTTAGTACTATGGAAAGCTATATAAATTAGTATTCTCATAGGACAAAAGACTTGAAAAACATCGGACCATGTTAGTCTCAAGTTGATTTAATTAGCTAGATTGTGTTCATCTGTGACATACTTTATTTTTTCTTTTCCTGTAGCACTAGCTCCCTCTCAAAATGAGATCTTGCCTGAAGTTTCCAAGTTTATACAGTTGATAGTAATGCAAGCAGGGAGGGGAGAGGTTGGCAGAAGTGGCTCAAGGTATTGAGGAGATTTACCACCATTCATGGATACCAAGTGGCTCTGCCAACATTTCCAAACTCGGAACCTATCTGGGACCCCCTCTATTTGTTCTCAGATTCGGGATGGGCAGTTGTCACCCAGGTGTGCATTACAGGTTCCCAGGAGCCTCCTGTGCTTCCCTTTGTACTGGCTCCATGATTAAAACAAGTTTGATTTGATGGACATGAAAGCCATGGGATAAGTGGCCAAAAAAGTGGGGGGGAAAGAGAAACATCATGAATTAGAATGTAGATGGGTAGTTGGTTATTATCTGTGGGGGAAGGGATTGGGCACATAGCACTTAAATAAGGACTCCTATGTTTGAGTAAAGCATTTTAGGAAACACAAATTATTATTTACACTTGTAGTTATTTGATGCTTTCTTTTATGTGGCTCTCAGATTTGGACACCCAGGTTTAAATGAGGGGCTGACTGTTTAAGGCTTTTCATACATAATTTACTAAAAGCCCTCACTTCCCATTTTTTGTCAGCAACCCATATTGCTTTCATCGATCAGATCATCTACTGACTTTAATTCATTAACTAATCAACACGTATTTGAATATATATTATATGGTAGATTAAGTCCACATGACAGATACTTGTCATGGGAGTGAAAAAGAAAAAGTCTATGAAATTTGTAAGTCTATGAAATCATTGAAACAGACTTGTTGACTAAAGTCCAAAAGACTAGCTTTTAATATACTTTCCCACTCTGGACTGTATGCCATAAAGGGGACATTTCTTATTCATTGTGCATTCTACCAATGGTAGGTATTAGGTAAATATTTGTGACTAATGTGTCTCAGTTATCTATTGCTATGTAACAACTATCCCAAAGCTTAGTGGCTTAAAGTAACAGTCATTTTATTTAATTGCTCAAAAGTTTATGATTTGGGAGGGGCTCAGCAGAGTAGGTTGTCTGCTCCATGTGGCATCAGCTGGAATGTCTTGCTTGGGGCCAGAGGATGCATTTTCAAGATGGCTGCTCACACCAGTGGTAAATTGTCAAAGAGGTGAAGGTTGGACTCAGTCGGGACACTGGGACAGCCGGGATCCTCTTTCTGTCCACGTGGCCTTTCCATATGATCCCTCCACATGGTGGCTGAACTGCATGAGTGTGTATATATATAAACTGTTTTTATTTAAGTTAAAAATAAGCTGTGGGAAATATTTTCAGTGGATCATGATATATGTCCATATGGTGCAGCTAATATTTCAGATGCCACCTTAACAACTTCTCCCTACCATTGCGATTGCAGAAATGCACTAACAAGAAACACATTCACAGGAAAGACTGCACCTCACTGCAAGCCTCACTCAGAAATTGCTGAGTGATGGTCCTTATTGTCAATGCAGTGCCTGCTTGGGATTTTCTCTCTTCATCTCTCTCTGCCCCTCCCCCCCTCAAAATAAATAAATAAACTAAAAAAAAAAAAAAAGAAATTGCTGAGTGAGCACCAAAGGAAAGAGAACTTGTCCTCTTCTTTGCACCCACACATGATTATGCAATAGCCTTTGGCTTGCTTTGGAAATTCATAGATCCTTATCCAGAAGCTCTGCTGCTAGGAAGAACCTGCAGAACATCACGTTCTCTCCATTTCCGGCCTGCCCTCACTTGAAGGTCCTCTTCCGGTTTCCAACTTTCAGTGTTTGTCTCTGCTTTTGCTCCCCTTCAGAAGAGTCTTGCTTGCCTAGGTCCAGTGCTTTACCTCATCAGCAAGAAGGCAGTGTTGTGTGACAACAGGGAACAAAAGGGCCATGGGCATAGTGCCTGCCATAGACTGGGGCACCCTTGCTGGCTGGCAACCACGGGCCTTGTTAGAAGAGTTTGATGCGATGCCCAGACAGGTCTGACCTTTGACCAACTTGGAAGCCAGCTTCCAAAGAAAGTTGAGGACCTCACAAAAACTGGTCCATTCGCTTGGCGTGCTCTATCCTAAATCCTTCTCTGACCCACTCCCCTGATGGCTTCCTTGTGTTGGAAGGTTTTTCATTCTCTTCAGTTAGAAGTAGACCCACATGTATCCTTACATATGCAGTTGCAACCTGCCAATTACCAATCTCCTGAAACTCCCAAAGAACTTCTGGACTGAAAATTGTTATGATAGGACCTCCTTTCAAATATCTGAAATTATTAGCAAGTTAAACATTCACTTCCCTGATAATGAGAAGGTACAGATGGTATCAATTATTATAAAAAGTTAAAATATTCATCGTGGTTGGGACAGGGTTGTTCAGCTCACACCTGCCATCTTTGGTAACGTTGTGTTGGCTTCCTGCCAATAGTGCAGTGTTTCATGTGCATCCTCTTCTTTGACCTTCATAACCTGTGAGGTAGACACTATTCTGATCACACTCTACAGGTGAGGGAACTCTACAGGTAAGGAAGTAATTTGCCCAAGGTCACACAGGGTGCACGGGAGAAAGCCTAGATTCTAACTCCAGCTGCCATATTACACTTGGGGACACTTGCAAGGTTCCTGCTGAACTTCAGCTCACGAACATGCACACATTCTGGCAATTTTAATGGAGCAGGCATTATTTGTAGTGCCTTCCCATTATCCAGAGGTTGTTTGTGGCTTTCAGTTGCTACTGTTCTTTCAATCAATGCATTTGTAACAGATTTGTGGAATTACAGTTGGGTTTCACTTCTGCTGGTCAGTTGGTTTATATGCATTGCTATGTTTCCATTTTAATTGCTATTTTTTTCATAATGCTTTGTTATCACTGAATGCTTTTCCTCCTGAAAAGTGAGGTCGGTGGGATAGGAGGATGTGGGGTCTCTTGCTTTGCTTCTGTGGTCGGTAGGATCTGGCACCAACAGAGTAAGGAGTGGAATCAACAAAACCAAGCAGGCCTTGTCATGTGTCTGTGTGACATGTTGGTAAGGCTGGTGATAGCCTTGTAAGGGCCCCTCTCCCAAGTCTGGATGTCTTTAATTAATCAACATTTTACAAGATCTCCCTTCAACTTTGAAAGCCTTCATCTGTAAGAGATCCAGTTCTAGGTAACTTCTGTCATATTTTATGAAGTATTTTAAAGTTTAAAAAGCTCTTGGAGTCTCCTTAAGTCCAACCAGAACTCAGGAGGTGTTGTGAAGCCAGGGGAGAGTGTTGACTGAAGCTAAACCCATCTCCAAGAGTCCACATAGCTGAGACAGCCCCTGGGCAATTCTTCTGTCCTCTCTTGTCCCTGTGCACACACTCACAAACACCCTTACATACACACTCAGACTCATACCCACTTACACAGACAGGCACACACTCACAAATACCCTTACACACACACACACACACACACACACACACACACACACACACCCCTACAATTATTTAATGGGTATAGAGTGTCACTGTTGCAAGATGAAGAAATTCTGAAGGTTAGTTGCACAGCACTGAGTATACTTAACACTGTTGAACTGTACACTTAAAAATGGTTGTGGTGGTAAATTTTCTGTTATTCGTGTTTTCCCAAAAAGAAAAATAACAATAATAATAAAGACAGAGATGTTCACTGTGAGCTCATGAGTGCATTAGTCAAATCTTGCTTTCCTCCATTTGTTTTCCTGGAGGACCCTGCCATGAGGAGATTGAGCCCAGCAATGTGCTGCTCCAGGGAAAGTAGATTAAGGAAGATGGCAGAACACTGGCAAGGTGGGGGGGTCATGCCTAGGGAAGCTTGAGCAACAAGAAGGATCTGCCATCTGGAACTGTCACTGGTGTGGATTTACATCTCTCCTAAAAGAGGAGGGAAGAGAGCCATTTGAGGAACGATCCTCTCTCAGGATCCAAGCCCTATTGCAGAGGTGCTTTATAAATTCCTTCTTGATGTTTTAAATGTCATTGTCAGACTTCGTGAAACTCCCCTGAGGCTTCTACAAGACATGAATGGATGCAGAAGGCCACTCTCTACCAACTGCTCACTCCGGTGACTGGAACGTGATTATACACTTTCCACCCAGCCTCCCTCCCATCCTCTCCCCAACCCCACATCCTCTGGAGTGGAAAGTTCCCCCCAATTCCTAAGGCTCAAGGTCACTGGAGGAGAAAGTCTTCCCCAAGAGATAGACTTGGATCAACTTCTGTTGGAGGGTATGGCATCTTTGTAGGAGGTCAGTTGTTATTTATATCCACTCCCTGTGCTACTACATCTATAACCAACAAACTCCAGGTCCTGTTTCAACTGGAAAAACCCACTGGGTCCAGACGTGACTGAGGTTTTTGTTTGTTTGAGACGTGATGTTGTGCATGTAAATCAAATAGAGTTTGCTGGAAAAGTCATCCCCTGAGCAAATACCGTCTGCTTTTGGGAATTGCCAAGAAGGAGAGAAATGGTAGTTTATCTGAAGAGGGGAGTGTCCATACTATAGAAATGAAAACTCAGAAAGAGTCAGAGAACTTGGAATCCTTCCTCCCAGGCATCTTCTGTTTACCTACAGCTCCCAAAGCTCCTACATATTTCTGGCAGGGGCCAGGATCCCTAAGTGATGGGTTTAGGCATCCTTGCCCTGCCCTTTGAGTAGGCAATGAAGGGTTTCTGTTTCAATCAACAGTACCCTGGGATCATGGCCCCTCCAGCTGTAGAGAAGTGAGAATATGTGTCTGGGGCCATGCACTCTGAGAGAATGCACATGTCCTCAGGTCCCATCCTGAGCCAGTGAGGTCAGGGAAAGTGGGGGGCAGACCTGTATCACCCCAGTCTGGGACCTTCTCCTTAGAGTTTCCTATTGCTCAGGCCACTGCTATGGCCCCAAGAGCAACATCTGCAAGAGAGAGTGAGATACTGGCCTCACTGGAACTGTTTGCCCTGAGACCCACTCTTCACTTTGTCCCTGCTCCCCTCTGTCTGGGATGACAGAGGGGTGAGAAGCAGGGAGGGTACAGAGAAAGGAGTCAACCCAACGGACCTGAGACTGCCCTCCTCAGAAAGACTTCTTTGCATGGCTGGCCCTTGACTGGCATCCGGGAACTTGGACTTCAGGAGTCCCACTGTTCCCTAAGTGATGAGCATGGCTCTGCTGTGTCCACTTTGTACAGATGGTTTATGCTGAGCACCTGCATTCCTTCTGCAAGGCTGGAGTCTGGTACGTGCTCAGCACAGTGCCTGTGTGACCATCCTCCAATAAAAACCCTGGACACTGGGTCCTTCATGAGCCTTACTGGTGGACAACATTTCACAGGCATTGTCACATTCATAGCTGGGAACTTTGCATGTGTCTGACTCCACTGGGAGGGGACTGTTGGAGGTTTGCTCCTGGCTTTCTTTGGACTTCACTCCATGAGCCTTTTCCTTTGTGGATTTTGATTTTTATCTTTTTGCTGTGATAAATCACAGCTGTGAGGATGACAGCCTGGTGAATCATTCAACCTGGGGCTGGTCTTGGGAACCCCTTCTTGACACAGGTGTGGTAGTGCCAGCTTTGTGGACAGTGTTGCCCTGACTCCTTTGTCAGCTGATTTTCACTAAATTGGACAAATGCGAGACAATGGAGGGAGAGTGAAAAGAGAAGGAAGAGATGAGCAAGGGTCATTCTTCTCTCTCTCTCCTGACCTCAGACAGGCAGTGTTTCTGGTGATGATCAAATCTCAAGCTGTTCCAGTCCCGGCCACATAACCCCAGCCCTTGTGCTGTGATGACACCACTCCTCCCTGCTGCCGCTAATTGCTGAGTTGACTTGCTTTCCCCTTTTTGGCTTCCAATCTCTTCCATCACCTGTGTAACCAATCCCCTGTGCTATATTCCCCCTTTTAAAAATATCCAACCTGGTTCTTGTTTTACCAGCTGGAAACATTCCTTACATACATATGTTGTGTCACCTCCATGCCAAGCAAGAAACATTCAGAGACCAAAGACACCACAGAGTTCAGAGTCTATTCATCCTGCTGCTTCTATAGCAGTCACATTTTCTGGCATGGCTCAAGGTTCATTGTATGGCCAGAAAACTTCCTTCTGACTTCTAAGCCTCAGAACTGTGAGGAAAGTCTCTGTAACATGGCTAGGCTTTAACCATGTGCTAGGAATTGGTGCCTTCAGACATTCTCTTATGGACACTATCTTTTAGGTACAAGGAAAGCTATTGCATTTTCTTTAATTGAAAAATTTTTTTTGATGTTTATTTATTTTTGAAGGAATGAGAGACACAGCACGAGTGGGGGAGGGACAGAGAGAGAGGGACACACAGAATCGGAAGCAGGCTCCAGGCTTCGACCTGTCAGCAGAGAGCCCAACGCGGGGCTCAAACTCATGAACAGCATGACCTGAGCCGACTTTGGAGGCTTAACCAACTGAGCCACCCAGCCTCCCCTAAAATTTTTTTTAAGTTTATTTATTTTAAGAGAAACAGAGAGAGCCTGAGCAGGGGAGGGGCAGAGAGAGAAGGAGAGAGAGAATCCTAAGCAGGTTCCACATGAGAGCAGAGCCTAATGTGGGACTGGAACTCAGGAAACTGTGAGATCATGACCTGAGCCAAAACCAAGAGTCAGACACTTAACCTACTAAACCACCTAAGTGCCCAGCCATTGTGTTTTTAATGCTTCTGGGTTGGTGATTTGGAGAAGTTAGGAAGCTAACCAATATGTCTGCATGTGCACACAATACTTAGTGAGTCCAAAAGTGGCACTGAAGTGGTGGTTGTGAGGCTGACAAGCCTGTTCTGAATGCATAACACAACCAGGAATCACGGGACCTGGCAGCTGTGCAGCTGAATCTGGAAGGCTCTTCTCCAGACCCACACAGGCAAGGATATCTCTAGGAATCCGGAACACCAGGCTTGATTTTTGCCAGGACAACTAATCAGAGTAGGATGGTCCTTCTCTAGCACTCAACAAAGAATATGGAAAGGATGGACATTTTTTAATGTTTATTTATGTTTGAGAGAGAGAGACAGAGAGACAGTGTGAACAACGGAGGGGCAGAGAGAGACGGAAACAGAATCTGAAGCAGGCTCCAGGTTCTGAGTTGTCAGCACAGAGCCCAACACGGGACTCAAAGCCACAAACCATGAGATCATGACCTGAGCCGAAGTCGGACACCGAACCAACTGAACCACCCAGGTGCCCCAGGATGGACTTTTGAGTAATTGAATGGTCAGCAGACTCTCCCTGGGAACTCCAGTTGGGGTCTCTACCCTCATGTAGTCTAGCAGTGGTACAAGTGTGAAAGTCACTGGGCTGGAGCATAGCACAGGGGGTGGGGGCAGGGTTCAGGTGGAGGGGGGGTCCCCGGCAGCATGCAAGAGAGAGTAAAGAGATAAGAATGGAGAGAAAAGCAGGGCCAACATGACAGAGGCCAGTCAACTGAGGTTTAGAATTTATTCAAAGAATTTGATCTCAGATTTGAGCCCCACTGAGCCGCTTCTCACTGCAGTGTGGAGAATGGATTAGAGGAGTCAGGATCAGAAGCAGTAGGTGGCTCTTGTGATTTTGACAAGAGACGATGATGTGGAGGTCTGAGCCTCCACAGTGGGAGTGGGAGAGAATGGGTAGATTCAACAGACATTTAAGAGGAAGAATAGAGAGTATTTGTTGAGGGATTGGATTTAGGGATGGGGTGGGGGGAAGGAAGTGTCAAGAACAACACCACAAGTCTGGCTTGGCAAAGGAAGGCGGGGTGGTGGCATTCACTGGGACGGGGAACTTCTGACATGGACCAAGTTTCCAGGGGGAAATTATACATGCCATTTTAGATATGATGAGTATGAGTTATCCCTGGGACATGACAAGTGAAGATGGCTGGGAAGCAGTTAAACTGGGGAGTCTGAGGTTATAGAAAAGATCATGGCTAAAGACGTAGATTTGGGACATGTCAGGACACAGATGTGTCCTGAGACACATGGGAAATGAGGGCAATGAGAGCCCTCAGATGGGAAATGAGAGCAAGGGAGACATAGAGTTTATCCAAGGGGGTGTGTGCAGCACTGGAGGAACCCCCCCCCCCCCAGAGTGTCTCAGAGGTGGGAGGGGGGAGGGGAAGACCTTTCAGGCAAGAGTGGGCAAGTTCAATGTCTCCAAAGGTCAAGTAAATAACTGAATCCTGTCCTTTGGATTTGGTGCGGGCCATTGGTGAGCTTGGGCTGGTTTCAGTAGAATGATGGGGGCAGATGCCAGAAGCTTGCAATGGTGATGAGAGAGAGGAACAATAGCTGGTGACAGGGGGGTGCTGGGCTGAGGGAGAGTTGTAAAAAGTATTGAAGAGACTTGCCTTGAAGTTGTGTAAATGCTGTTGGGAAGCAGCTGCAGGACAGTGAGAGCTTGAAGACAGAAGAGAGAGAACAGATACACAGCAAGGCCCTGGAGAAGAAGGTGGCATGGACCACAGGCAAAACAGCAAGGCCCAGGGCACTTTGCCATGAACAAAGGATTAGGTAGGAACCTTCCCCACTTGAATGAGAGGAAGAAAGGGAAAAGATGGGTAAGTTTGCAGGCAAGTTCATAGATCAGTAGCAGAAAATGTAGAGAATCCCTAACCAATGGCATTTTTTTTTTACCGTGCTCTCTATGAAATTAGATCAAGGGGCAAGGTCAGAAATTTGAAGACAGTAAAGAAGGTTAAAAATAGGTTGTTTGAAAATAGGACTATTTAGAGATACAAAGACTCAGAAAAAAATATATACATAGAAGACAAATTTTCTATTTCTCCTGTTATTTGAAGATAAACCAGAATGGTTTTCAGGGGGGAAAAAAAGATGTTATTTTCTAATTTTTTTGACACTCTAAGTTATTTACTCGTCCCCTCCTGTGGGAAGTCTTGCAGTAAGGTGGTAGCTGAAGTCCCCATGGATGTTTCCAGCACTTAGACCAGGCTCCTCAGCCTTATTTACACAAGAAGGGGATGCTTCATGCATGGTCACGTTTGTCTGTGACCTGTCTGCAAGAGGGCAGAGGCACCCTTCATCCGAGCCGCACCAGTGGCCCTCAGAATTCCGGAGGGCAGAGACATTGCTCTGTGCAGAAAGACATTTCCAGCCTCTCTGACCAAATGGCAGAGGCAGGGTCTGCTTGGCACTGGAGAGGGGCTGCAGAACCGGAGGTGGGGATGGCGAGGAGAAGCAGGGCTGGACACTTGGGAGTCAGGGGGGTTGTGGGTGGGAGGAGGGGCTCACTCCGGAATAACACAGCAGGGTGGCAGAAGTAAATAGGAAGTCCTAGAAGCTGCTTGGTTTGCTCCAGCTGTCAAGAAGGGGGAGGAGAAAACCCTGTGGGACGGGGGAAGAGGGTGGGGGCTGTTAGGAGGTTATTTAAGAGCCAACTTTCTTGTCCTTTTAACTGCGTCCTTTTGAGGAAGTGTCCCTGAGCAGCACAGCGCCAGCCTGAGGCTAGGCCACCTCGGGAGGGGACCGCAGGTAAGCAGCCCGGCAGCTGCAAGCCTGCAACCAGGAGCCAAGGGGCCCCCGCTCGGTCTGCCCCCTGCCTGGGGTTTCCGGAAATCCTTCAGAGGGCTGCTCCGGGTGTAGGGGGCGGGGGAGGGGCAGCCTCCTTGTCCAGTTCTGTTCCTAGTCCTTATCTCCGGGCCTACCCAGCGCCACTTCCATCAGAGGGGGCTCCTCAGGTTCTCTTCCAAGTAGCCCTGAAGGCACTGCTTGCAAGAAGGCCACTAGCTGGGAATGAGGGACTTGGGAGTGCTCCCCCAAGGGAGGACTCTGGAGGGGTGAGACAGAAGGATGGAGAGAGATAGGGAGATAGAGCTAGGTAAGAACACCTACTTGGCTAGGCTTTCTGTCCCTGTGCATCCTCTGTTCCCCTCCCCAATTCGAGAGCTGAACTTGAGTGCCTGCCTAGCCCCCTACCCCCCTCTCACCTGTGAGAAGGGAGTGCTTCTGCCCACCCAGCCAGGCCTGCACAAGATCCTCTTACTGGCCAAGCACCTGGGGATCCCCAGCTCTCTGCTTTCTGGGTTCTCTCTCCCAACAGGCCAGTGCCCCGCTGGGCTCTGCTCTGTGCTACCCCCAAACCCTCTCTCCCCTAGTGATCCTAAGCCCACCCTTGTTATTCCCTTGCAGAGGACTGCTTTTTCCCCTGCGTTCCCTCCATCATTAACCCTTTCTCCTTGTCCCCTGAGTTCACTGGAGACTTTGTGTAAATATGTCTGTAGGTATTTATGGAAACCTATTCAGACTTTATACTTGGAAACATTGCTATCTCCGTCCCAGACCAAATACCCTAGTAAGTGATTATCTTGTCTCCAGCTGTGTTGCCTTTGCTTCTAGAACAGTCTACTCTGGTTTGCCTCTATAGTGGAGGCTCTTCATCTTTGGAGGGTGTGCTTGGTTTTGAAAAAAAAAAAAAAGCCAAATAGCCAAGAGTCATGACTGGGTGATCCAGGTGATCAAGGTGAAAGCTTCATTTGGGTCAGAAACAAGGGCTCCCTTTATTTGGTCAGTCGGTCAACAAGTACAGACTGGGGAGTGACAGTGAGGTGTGTGGTATTTGAGCTGGCTCCTTGCCTGCACAAACTCCGGAGGAAAGGGAAGTAGGCTTGGAGCTAAGGCACTGTTAGCACCACTGACCAAGTGTACATTTAGAGAAAGGCTATTTATAGCCTTATTTAAAATTGCCAGTGTACCCCCCACCCACCCCCACCCACCCCCACCCACACACACACAGACTCCATCTGCCTTCTCCTCTGTGTGGTCCTGGCTCCAAAGTAATGGCCACCTTCTTATACCCCTTTGTGTTTACTTCTGGAAAGTGTGGGCTCCACCCTAACCCTCACTAGACTCTAGGTCAACAATCCTCTGTTTCGTTCTCCGATGTATCCCAAGTGCCCACATCACAGCCTGACACATAGTAGGCCCTCATTAAACATAGGTTGAATTACACTGCAAACATGCTTTAGAGGATGCTGCTTATCTAAACACGGCTGGATGAGGTTGTTCTTAAAAGTAACTTAGGCTTCCTAAGCCTGTATGAAATGGACATACATACAGGCATATGACAGTAAACATTTCTCACAAAGATATAGCCTTTAGAGGTAATGAGGGGATTAAAAAAAAACCTGCTTTCTAAAATCGTTTACATTTTTCATTTCTTCAAATAACCCCCTTTTCTTCTGCTTTCCATATGTTTTGACAAACAAGAAATCTCCCCAAGATCCTTGGGGAGCTATACTCCATCATTAGACTAATCCTTACTGCCACTTCGCAAGTTTTATTTATGAGAAACTCAAAATGTGTTGCTCCAGTGCTATCTCACACAGATATGTCTGTTTCTCTATTTTTGAATCCTTGTCTCCAGTGTAATTCACCTCACATTCCTTTTCTGTGTCTCCCTTCCCCACCCCCCATCCCTCCTCCCAAGGAGCTTGTGAAGCTAAGAATGTCGGAGACCTCCGCACCTGCACTTGGAGGCAGGCGAGCCCTGCCCCGAAACGCCTCCAATGCGGCAGAGGATGACCTCCCCACTGTGGAGCTGCAGGGGCTGACCCCCCGGGGCTTCAACCTGCAAGGTACAGGCACAGCCACCTACTTCTCCCTGCAGGTGCTGGCTGGGTCAGCACCCTTTGTCTCCACTAAGCTCCCACAAAAGAGGTGCCCCTGCCAGTGTCTGGTATTAAAGAAAAGACTCCCAGGCCTTCTTTGGAGTGGTCAAAGGACCAAAGACTCAGATTCTTGTCCCAGTTCTGCCACTTAATAGCTTTGTGATCCCAGGGAAGTCACTTTGTCTTTCTACCTCTTGGCTATTTCCTCTATAAAACAAGGGCGCTGGCTTAGCGGGTGCCTCTTCCAGGGCTACCGTTCTGTTTTAAAAATACTCTCTAGCTGGAAGTTTCCACTTCCAAAATATTGTGGCTGTTTTGATTGTCTGGCTTTTGCCTCCTTCCTTCTCCCTCCTCCCTCCTCTCTCCATCACTGTGAATTTCAGAGCTGGAGAAAGATGCCAGACTCTGACAGTAATGGAGATGGAAACCCTCTATTTGTCTCCAGAGCAGCCTGCTGAGCAGGTGAGGCAAGCTGCTTCCCCTGCTCTTGCCTCCACTGATCCCCAGGGACCTGCTCTGGGAGTAGCAGCCAGAAGCTGACCTCCGCTCAGCCCTGTCAGCTGTGATGGGACCCAGGTGCCAGCAGTGGCTTGGTGACACAGGTGCCATTCCCTTGGGCCATGGCAGGGACATTCAGACTCATGTCCCTGAATGGCATCTAGCAGGGAGCACTTTTTGTCAGTAGCACACATGCACCAAGCCCATTTTTGCTCCTGAGGGGGCTCTGTGCTAAGTTTCATTGGGTGTGAACACCCACTTGCTTGGGTAGGTGCCCACCATCACCTTGGGGTGTGTGGCTAATTTGCCTCATCAGAAAGAGGTCAGCAGTTGAAAGCAAAGAAAAAGAACAATGCCGATCACTAACAAGTCCAGCAAATCAGAACTTCTCGACATTGTGGACAGATTTGATTGTGTTACTATCACATCTAGCCGGTTGATATTCAATTGTGAAAACTGAGAGAGATCTAGTACCATCCATTAAGGTACCATCCAAATTTGGAGGAGAGAACTCACAGAAGGCCATCTTCAGTTTAATAGAAGGGTCCAGACAAACTTGTGAACTTGTAGTTCTGAGCTATCTCTCCCAGCTGGGTGCCACATTCTCTACAACTTCATCAGTAGAGCCACAGAACAGAGTTAAAAAGGACTTGCTAATCCTCATGTTATAGGTGAGGAAGATTCAATCATCTAAATTCCCATGTTACAGGTGAGGAAACTGAGGCCAAAGCAAGTAATTAATGTTCACTCCTTCACGGACCAATCTAAGATAGGATGCTTTCTTCCTTCCTTCCTTTCTTCCTTCCTTCCTTCCTTCCTTCCTTCCTTCCTTCCTTCCTTCCTTCCATCTTTTGAATGTAAATAAAATTGGAAAGCATGAGCATGTAAAATTATCAAGCAGATTACCTTGGTGTATTCAGTTTTCTAGAAAAATTCCCCTCTGGCAGAGAAGACTCTGGGCCCTGGGGAATGGTGGCCAAGGTGCTAAAAGAAGAGGGCAGGAAGAACAGAAAGAGAGAGGGGCACAGGATCAGTGAAGAGAAATGTGCACAGAGACAGTGAGATGTAGCAAAGAACACCCCGGTCCGAGACTCAGAAGACCTGGGTTCTGTTTCCAGATTTGCCACTTGCTTACTTTGTCACCCAGGGGAGCTTCATTTTCTCCATCAGGAAAATGGAAGCAATACCTACTTTACAGTTGCCATTGTGATCAAATGACCAGTGCCCATGAGATGCCTGATCCATAGGACGTGACCTACAAATGCTCCTTGATTCAGAAGCAGATTATCATACCCTACTAGGTTAGGGGCCCACCACAGTGAAAGGGGCCCACCACTTCCAAGGGGAATGTGTAACCACCTGCAGGGTCTGTCTACCTGAAATCTGAACAAAATGTTGCTAATAAGAAATCAAAACTTCCAGAAAACTTGAGCAGGTGGGTTGATTTAAAAAACAAACAAATCTGGGTTTACTGTTTTTTGTTTATTTTTGGAGGCACAGGTGGGGAATTATATTGAAGAGAATTATTTGGAAAAATCAGTCATCATGTATCCACAGCCCAAGTGACATTCTGGGATACCTATTACAGACCTTGGCAGACGTGTGTGAGTGTCCAATGACTATTTGTACAATGAATGAACAGTCAGTCACTGGAGAATTGAATGACTCATCAGTCCTAGAGTCATTATAATCTTATTATTAATAGCATGTTCCAGATTTCATAAACATGCATGCATTTAATGTGAACTAATTGCTACTCACTATGAGAAAAGGGTCTCAGAACCCAGGGAGCATAGAGGAAAGTCCTAGATGAGAACAGAAGAAAAATACCAGCATATAAACCACCTGATCAAGGAGGACTGTCTCCTACTTATCCTTTATATTTCAAATTTCTCTGACACGAAATACATCAACTTGTTCCAAGTTATCCCCTGCTAAAGCAGTCACGGTATTTAACTTCTGTCTTCTTGCAGCTTATGCAGTGACCACTAGGGGCGTCCAAGAGGGCTTGGATCTCCCTGAGCCCCTGCCTGAGGACGCTTTGGCTCTCAAAGTCGTAAGGCAAACTCTCCTTTTTTCCAAAAGCGTCCCTTTAACAAGCTACTTGTACCAAGCTGACTGAAAAGGCAGAAAAGCAAGAGGAGGAAAGGGGGAAATGGCAGATTTTTCGCTTCAAACAGCCTTGTGGCAGTCGATGTATATAATATACACTGAATGTATACCCTTAATTCATAGCTTTTGTGAGAATTTGGTTAAGAATGACTTTAGCCGGCATTTCAGATTGTATAAACTCACATAAAGTTCCTCCCATCCAGCAGCACACTATTTACAAAAAATTGAAATATTTGAGGCGACAGTGAAACCCCAGAGATAGGACCAGCTAGTCTCACTGGTGATGTTTGACATCTTCATGTGTTTTTAGGGGTCCTTAACGCCCTCGTCCAAACTCAGTTGTAGCTGAGAATGGTATGTGAAAATCTCCTCAGATTTCTAGATTTGCATCTCTTCCTATTAGACTGTTCTGCATGCTCAGTGGTTATTTCTGAAAATCTCTTTACAGCTTTCCTGGTCTCAAAGGTTATTTTAGGAGATGTAATGTTCGGGAAGATAACCTTATATTCTTGCTCTGGTTTGACTCTGCATTGTTAACCATAGTGATCATTTACAGTGATGATTATAATCCTTATTGGATACATCTAATGTGATGAATTCAACTGGAAAGCAAGTCTGGATTTCTAAAAAAAAAAAAAAAATCAAATGCAGGAGAGATCTCGAATCTTTCAAGCTAATGGAGTCTTGTACCTTTCTGAGCATCTCCTCCTTCCCACCCCATTCCCTGTCAGAACCAGATCAACTAGTTAACTAATTAATTATAAATCTCTCCTTTGTGCAGAATAAACCTCTCTGGGTTGAAGATTTTTAAAAGAATAAGAAAGACATTTAATGTATGATTCAGAAATGAGGTTGTATAGAATCAATTCATTCTTTCATTTGGTTTGTGTAAAAGCATTTAATGACTGCCACCTGTGTGTCAGGAACTATGCTAAGTTCTCTCTGGGGACACAAAGATGAGTAAGCCAATCCCTGGCTTCAAGTGGCTCTCCATTTAGTAGATGATATAGACACAGAAAAGATCATTGAAATTCCATGCAAAAATAGTGTAACAGAAATTATGCCTATTGCAGCAAAAGAACAGAGAAAGGGATAACTTGGTGTGGGTACAGTGAGAAAGAGGACAACTGAGTTGGGTCTCAGAGGATGAATAGGAGTCTTCCAGACAGGCAATGCATGGGAACTGCATTTCTAGCAGAGAGAACAGTATTTATCAAGTAATGGGGATATGGTGGGGGATAAGCCTGGGGAAAGTAGGCAGGGACCTATTGTACACTGAGGTACACTGAGACCTTACCTTTCCTCCTTGCAAAGGATTCTAAATAGCAAAATTAAATCATCAGAATTATGTTTCATGAAGGCAATTCTAATGGTGAGGGGAAAATGGAGAGAAGGAAATATACTTGGAGGCTGCTGTTGAGATACTTCCAGCAAGAGGAGAGGTAGGCCAGACAGATTTCAGTGTCTGGAGAAGATGCTGGTCTCACTTCTTACTCCACCTTGCTCTGGGCAGCTAAGCATTTCTTATACAGTTTACAGTACAGGACATTTGAATAGCAACAGTTGAAAAACAATAAGCTTCTTTTTAAGAAAATGTTTTTAATCATTCTAATTAATGATACTTTAAAACTTGAGGTTTCCAAAGGAAATATGAGAAAGGAACTTTTATCCTGTTGTTTCAACAATAAACAGACCTACTTCCCCATGGACAGTACTTATGCCTACATTTTGGTAATAATATTACCGAAGATTGCATGGAGATTTCATTTCACTAGGGAATTCCTAGGATATGAACCTAAACATTTAACTTATCTCAAGATTCCATCTGTGACAGGTATAATCATTCTCCAAAGAATATTTTTACAACCTAAGGAGAAAATAATCTACTTTTTTTCATATTAGGGAAAGGGTAGGAGGACCAGGAAGCAGCTGGCTCATGAGGAGAGATTTTTTTTTTTTAACCAGTCCATTTTCTGATGTGTTTGGAATTAGGCTAAATTGTGTTAGGTAGACTTTTTGAAAGCTGTCACTTTGAAAGAGCAAGCTGCCAACTTTCCAGCTACAATATCTCTCTAAAACAAAAACAAAAACAAAAACAAAGTAGCTTAGCAATGAGTGGCTCTATTTTGCCAGGAACCCGGCTTGGACAGGGAAAAGCAAATTCATTTCCTGTTTATGGCGAATGGAGCCTAGATGAGAAGTCTCCTTCAGTCTAAACTATGTCTCATTAATCCAATAAGCAAAGCAGAAATCAATATGCCAGCTTAATGAGTGTTTACTGTTTACTACATGAAGAGGGACAGCGCTGACCAAAATGGACAAGAGAAAGAACTATGATGTTTTTATATCTATGCTCAGATTTTACAACCAACATCTATAGACCCCTTGCTATTGCTAGGTATTGTAAACACCAAATACAAAGCTTGATCTGTGGTGACTGTCCATGAGCAATGAAAGAAGTGTTGTTTAATCAGTGGTTTGAGGACCTCACCTTATTCCCCAGTGCTCAGGCCAACCCCTAGCAAATCCATAGAGCTATGCTGTCCTTTCCTTCTCCCTCTAAGGATAAACAACTCTGCTGGTTACCCTTCCATATGTCTTGTCCATTTGACTAAAGTCTACAACATTAGTTCTTTAAACTCTTACTTTTAATGTCGCTTTTAATCTTCCGTGTCTTGGTCAAGTTTTATTTTTTAAATGAAATGTTTTCATTGGTTTAAATTATTTTAATATGCAGTTTTATTTTAAGAGATTACAAAGGGAAATCTTACTAATCATTGCCTTGGTTTTTCCCCACATAGAGTACAACCGTAGTTTTCCATGATTTTTTTTTTCCTTTTTTTCCTGTAGGCACTGACCTGTTGGAGGATTATTGCAGTAAAGAATGAAAAGATCATTTAGAAAAAAATAGAATTTTTTAAAACTCCATACTTAGAATAAGCATTATCAAAATTATAACATTGCAGACTACATTATTTTAAAACAAATTCTTCATGTATATGCTAACATATGTTTATTTCATATATTATTATTTAATTTATATAAATATATTTAATATATATTTATGTGACAAATATAAACATATTATATATATTTTTGCTTTCACTATGAAACCGTAGTGGTTTTTTTGGCTTATGTTTTATAGACTCAAAAGAATCTATTAGTACTCTTATTTACCTTTTGTTATAAGTAATATATGAATTATGCACTATCAAGGCATGGAATCTTTATTCCTGTCTGAAATGAAAGTGCTACTCTGGGGGCCTCATATTATGAAACCACAGATCACTACCTTCAACGCTGTACAATATATAATATACTATACACACATATATACAATATACTATATATAGTCCTGAAATTGGTATCTGTTAAGAATGAAATTGTCTGATAAATAACATTTAAAGGACTCCCGTGATTAATCTTCTGATAAATAGAATATCCATTTTATGATGAATAACCAACTCTAAGTTCCAAATTTTCAGGCATTACATTTGTTTAAAGTAAAAAGTGGCATATTTCCCATGGCGTCTTTTCACGTCTTCCCAGGTACAGTGAAGATGAGATCTTGTCCGCAAAGGCTTATAGTTTCATAGATAAATGGCCTATATTAAGATGACACAAAGTGCTTCATGATAATAAATTTTTATTAAAAAAAGGAAAAACATATTCTGGGAATATGGAGGGGAATAAGGAGGGGAAATTTATTTCATCCACTTGTGGAAATGCAAGAAAAGAAAAGCAAGCCTGTCTTCTCAGAATACACCTCCCCATTTTGCAGATGATAAAACGGAGGCACAGGAAGTTTGTATAACTGGTCCAAAGTCATGGTGATAGTGCCAGAACTGGGATTTGAGTCCAGAAAATCTGCCTCGAAAATCTATACTCTTATTCACTATGCTATTCTCCTCTCTTAATAATAACAATGATAATACAATGAAAATAATTTGTGAGAATTTGCTAGGGCCAGACACTGTGCTAAAGCAGTTTACATACATTTTTTCATTTAATCTCTACACGAACCCTGTAAAGCAAACATTCCATTATCTTTTTAAAGGAAAGAAAACTGAAGCTCAGAGAGATTAAATAACTTCTCTGAGGTTGCACAATTAGTAAGTAGTGAAGCATCACCCGGAACATATTCTGCAAAACACTGAACTCCACAGAAAATAGTCCCCATGAGCATTTAAGTTTGGAAATCATGGCACCTATAGGATATTTACAACGCACATCAATATATTAAAGTCTCCCATAAATCCTGCAAGAATCCTGATTGACTTTGGTTAAGCAGCATTTTCCCAAACTGGTTTAACCGTGGAACTCTTATTCTTCCAATAGATATCAGTACCCCACAGAAGTAGTACTGTGTTTCACTACTTCAGGGATAGACTGACTTTAACCAGACTCACTAGACATTAACCAAATTCATTAGACAAGCTCATGGAACTAGAAAGCCAGAGTTTTCATTTGCAATAAGAATAAAACCAGTGAGAGCCAGATACTAAAACAAAACAAACAAACAAACAAACAAACAAACAAACAAGAAACCTTGAATTTGTCTTTCTAGCTTTATATTTCCCTTTGGTGAGGCTGCTTGGGAAGCCAAGGCATAAAGCCAATATACTTATTTTCAGGGGCACATTATCATGGAAGAGGTGGTGGGATGAGATGAGGCAAGTCCTGGCAGTGCTCCAGAACCAGTGCTTTCATCACCTGGAGGCAGATTAGACTCATCCCATCCTTCACCTGGAGTGCCACAGCAGACTCTCAGCCAACCCTCCTGCCTCCAACACTGCCACCATCCATTCCTTTTCTTACTCTGTCACCAGAAGCAGTTGAAGCTTATATACATAAATCTAATCATGTCATTTTGCTGTATCAGATTTTTCACTGGATCCCCAGTGCCATTAAAATCCAAATTACTCACATGGTCTACAGGACTGGCACGAGTGGCTCCGGCTTACTTTTCCTCTGTGGTCCCACTAGCACATTCCAGCCAACCAATCATGCTTCAATTTCTTAAGTAAACTACGCACTCTCTTGCCTCAGTCTTCACTCATCCTCCTCTCTCCCTGAAACATCCTTCCCCACCCCTTTTTCTACCTGGAAAACTTGCTCACCTTTCTGACCATTGTTTATATACCTCCCTTCCTCCAAGGAGCTTCCTTAATCCCCCCTGCCAAATCTTGGTTACAGGTTCCCTATACCTTCCAGATACCCTCCTCCATCAAATACCCTGTACCACTTTATCAGAATATTTATGGTGCCATGTCATAACTATCTTTTCAATTTTTAGTATCTACCACTGTTCATTTATCTAGGTTGTATTTACTAGGCAGTGACCTAAATCAGCATTTATATTCATGTCTTGAATGGCAACATAAAATGACACACATAAAATTCCTGGAGGACAGCAAGTTGGGGAGAGTATTAAATACACTGAATATATGCTTAGGGTCTAAAATTACATTAAAAGCTTGGACCAATTAACCAAATGCAGTAAGATGAAATTCAACATAGATACATGTAAAACCTTAACACTGAGCTACAAAGAAGAAAATCTTTGCATAGATATGGCTAAATAGCAACATGAGTGAGTGGTTTCTAAGGGTCTAGATTGAATCCTAATCATAGAAATGACATCAGAATGTGTTTTTAAGGGTTTCTCTTTATCAGGTGCTTCACGTTGATCAATAATAAGATAGAACTATTTAAAATACTAATGATATCTTAGACTGAAATAACAGAAATATACTTTTTATTTGGAAAGATGTAGTGGTCTCATTGTTTTTCATTGGGAATTTATAAAATGGAATATATTCCAGAACAAAGTAGTGGGTAAAACGTCTGGAAAAGAACAGTGGAAGAAATGGTGAATGTTTTAGTCAAAGGAATAGAAGCTTTTACATACCTAAGGAGTACCAGATGAAATGAATAGAATGCATTCTATATTTATCCAGAAGTCAGAACCAGGATCCATTGTTAGAAAAATTGCAAGGAAGCAAATGTCAGTTCATCTTACAGGAGTTTTTCAAATAATTAAAATTGTTTAAAAATGGACTGTTTGCCTTGCGAGATAGTGGGTTTCCCATTCAGATGAAGACAAAAAGCCTAAGCATTTGGGCTTTCAAGATGTTTCATGCAGTACATAGGTCTGTCAGATGCTCTAGAAAGTGCCTTTGCCCTCGGAGATTCTGTGAGGCTCTATCAGTGCATTCCTTCCAATCATGCTGATGGAGACCTGATTAAACCCATTTCTGAGGATTAAGTTTTTAGACATTTAAACAAAATGAAACGTTATGGAAAGGTACAGTGTGAAGAAAGATGACCAGATGAGTTGATTACTAAGTTCCTTTTCAACTAAGACATTTATGATTCTCTAGCTCTTTCTGAAGTTGGCTTAACACTGGGGACTGTAACCTTAATAAGGTCAGAGAACTTAGGGGGGAAAGGCAGCTTAGAAGAGAGAGGTCTAGAGAATTAAACATCTTCCACCCACAGCATAATGGAAGGAAAGTGCCCTTCAGGGGACCATGTTCAGGGTTCTGCGATGGGGTAAAAATAAAACTGTATCTTGCACTTTCTATGTGCTGTAATATCACAGTCACAGTAACCCACTGAGCATCACACCGACCATCAGAGTTTATATTTAAGCTCTCCACAAGTAAGACTATGGCCCCACTATATGCCAGGCATAGTATGAGAGCCGTCGTCATGTTATGTCATTGAATCTTTGTAGAAATTCTCAAAGTATTAGTATCCTCATTTGAAAGGTGAGAAAAAACTCAGCTGCTATGAGGCAACATCCCTTACCTAAGTAATTAAGATGCCTGAGATTCAAACTCAGGATTACCTGGACTTTGAATTAATGAAGAATGTTTCAGGAACTCCTAGACTTTTGAACTGGAGAGTATCTTAATGAGTCCAACTTCTTGATTTCACCTATGAGACAAAAATGGGTTCAGAGGGGACCAGGTGTCCTTTTACACAGGATTCCTGTGTCAAAGCAAAGGAAGGCACTGGAGTCTTTGAGAGTGATGCTCCAGCATGATACAGACTCAGCAGCTGTGCACCCTGTGTTCACAGCCGTGAGGGCAAAGCATGCAACAGGTGGGTTCAGGGAAAGGGTGGGTGGGCAGGAGGCTAGTGTACCCCCACCAGCCTCTCTCATGAATTCCCCTTTAGAACTCCAAGTGTGCACACAGAAATCTGTCTCTAGACTAGATCTTGCAAACTACAATGTAGATGGGTAGAGTGACCTCCACATTGAGTGATCATTTGCAGAGGGAACGGGAGAAAGGTGGGAGGGGATCTAACTGTTACCCGGTGCTATCATGTCTCAAATAAGTGTATAACTGACATATACTCTCCCAATTCCAAAAACCAAAGGAAAAACCTATAGATTTTTTCAGCATACCATGGTTTGACTTCCAGACTGGTCATTTAGGAGCTAGGGAAATGTGAAGCTTGTTCCTGCATGTTCAAAGTGGAAACCGTTATATGTATCTCAATGAAATGTCAGTATCCTTTTTCCACACTTGTTCTTTTCTTTCTTGCCTTTGAGGAATCAGATCTACTTTTAGAAATAACAAAAGGAGGGGTTTTTGACCCTTTCTAAAGTAAGAGGAGAATTTTGGATTAAAGGTTAGCTTTGTCCTTGTAACATCTCTTTGAGGGTTTATCATATTTGATTCTTCCCTTTTTAAAGATAAGAAAATTGAAGTGGCTATACTCTGCTTATCCCTAGTTAGTGACATAGTGAGTTGGTAGTCATGATGGTGACCACCTGCCATCATGAAAGAAGTGTGAGTGTAGGAATGTGAAGACTTGAACTCTGGTCCTAGTTTCTCTGTACCTAGACATGTATGGGAGGCATCATCAACACTGCTCTGTCTATCCTACAAAAGTGCCCTGTGGTATAAAATGAGATTAGAGGGGGGAAAGCTTTTAAAGTCATCGTTAGAACAAGAATGTCACAAGAGACTGACCCCCAAATCCACCAGCCCCCTGTAGAGGGTTCTATCTAACAGGCCTCATTAACTTGCTTCTTCAAGAAAAAACAATCTATTTTTTTTTGAGTTTTGGTTAAACCAAAGTTACTCAATGGTTTCCCTTAATTGTTTTCTATGTGTGTAGACTACCTTAATGTCACAAATGTTCACCTGTTCAAGGAGAGATGGGACACCAACAAAGTGGACCACCACACTGACAAGTATGAAAACAACCACCTGATTGTACGTAGAGGACAGTCTTTCTTCATTCAGATTGACTTCAATCGTCCATACGACCCCAGAAGGGATTTCTTCAGAGTGGAATATGTCATTGGTAAGTGCCACACACAAGTCATGTCATGATAGTCCATCTATGTCATCACATCATGATTGTCATGATACCATGGGTTGCATAGTAGAAAGGGATACAGGTGCAATTGTGTTATTTCCTAGAATTATACTGTGACAATTGGCTGGACCTGGGACCATATCCAGCTCCAGGACCACCTTATATTCTAAGATGGGTCTGTATAATGCCAATAATACCACCAATAATTTGGGCCTACCCTGGTAAAATTCTTACATACTAAAAGTGAGTATAATTAATACAAAATGTTAGTTAATTAAATTATTTTTCACAAATGGTTTTGCAATCCTATAATGTGGCTTTTAGTTTATCAGCTCTACTCTTATGATTTATTTGGTTTTATGTACCAAAATTATTTGCAATTCTTAGTATTATTTGAAATTCTTAGTATATAATCTCCATACAAGCATTTCCCAAAGTTTGCTTTGCTCTAAACTGCTCCCGTGTAATGGCTCATAAAATATAGACCATCAAATAAAGTTCACTAAACATTTATACTCTAATCTCCTTTTGTAGGTTGACAATACACATTAGCTTAACAGTTCAGGAAGGTACCATTTAAGTCTGTTTGGTTCAGTGTTTCCCCAATTAATTTTATCCTGGAATCCTTTATGTTATAGCTATTAACATTTGACACATTTTAGTAAATATTTATCTAGACATTTACAAATATAGCAAGTAAACACATGCACAAAAAAGCAAAAATGGTTCAATATCAAAAAAGCTGTCCATATAATCCTATATATAAATAAAATAAAAACCAAGCAATCAAATTAATACTCACTGAAAGGAACATATTAAACTCAGCAGCTGTTTTTTTTTTTTAAAGACTTTAAATAAGATAAAAGTAAAAGAAATCTCCTCAATTATAATAAAGATTATTTACCCCAAACCAACAACTTTTGGTATCCTAAGTGGCAAAAAATTCATTTAATTATAATCAGAAATTAGGCAGAGATACCTGTGATTGTCATTCTTTTGTTGTTGTTGTTGTTGTTGTTGTTGTTAAGCATTGCTTTAAGGATTCAGCAAATGAACAATTTAAGAGAAATATCCTATAAATACTGGGAAAGAATAAAATTACATATTTTCTAATGCTATGATAGTATATCTATCTATCTATCTATATATATATATATATATACCCAACAGATTCAAGAAAAAAAGCACAGTATTAAGAAAACTGGTAAAATGGCTGGATATAAAATAAATTTTAAAAAGTTAGTAGCCTTTCTCTTTAGCAGTGAGGACCTAGAAATAGAAATAAGAAAAAATATTCCACATATAAAAGTTACTAAAACTATGAAATGTAAAAACAAATTTTAAAAACCAAGACACACAGTGCAAATAAAGCAGCTATTAAATCTTAAAAAAAGACATGAAAAACCAATGAAAAGACAAATATGGTTTTGGATGTGATATCTCCATTTTTTTAAGTCTCCCCAAATTAGTATATAAACATAGTGCATTTCCAATTGGAATCCCAACAGAAGATTTTTTTTGTCTTGAATAAAATAACAGAGTTCATTTGTAAGAGTAATTACTTGGCAATAATCAAGAAAATGATACAAAGAAAGAATGAATAGTAGAGCACTTTCTATAAGAAGTATCTATTAGAACATACTATCAGAAGTGTTTCGTGGAACAGAATAGAGAATCCAGAAATAGATCTCAGTATGTAAGATTATTTAATATAGTTGTTGGTTTCATGGAGTAAGAAAAGTACATGGGCTTTTTGTTTTTTTGTTTGTTTTTTTAATAACGTATTTTACATCTCGGTATTTTAGTATATATGTATATTTATATTGGGTGTATATATTTGTTACATGTAAGTATATGCACTTGACATATTTTTGTATTTAATATATTTATCTATACATGTGTAATTATATATATTATTTTACATGTATATATATTTGGTTTATACATACCAAAATACCATAAGTGACCATATATATGAACAAATGACCAATCAATGGATAAAAGATAGAGCTGGAAAAATATTCAGAACACACATATGAGATAAAAGGTTAATGTAGAAAAAAATCTCTTACAAATTGACAATCTGAAGACAAGCAATAGAAAAATAGACAAAGTATATGAAGAGACAATTCAAAACAGAGAAAATCCAGATAACCTGTAATCATATGAAAACATGCTCAAATTCATTAGGATTGGGAAAGCCAAAGTCATTTGTATCCAACAGGCAAAAATTTAGAAAAACTGTAATATCTGTTGCTGACATGTATGTCTAGAAAAACACACATTGCTGATATAAATGTACAATTTCATAACCTCCTTAGAATGCAATTCGGCAGGATCAGTTTTAGGATTATCAGTTTCAGGATATTAAGAGGACATATGCCTTTGAGCTAACAACTCCACTCTTAGAAATCTATACCATAGGTATTTAAAATCTAGTTTATAAAGATGGCTATTATTTATTGCAGCATTATTTATAGTGGCAAAAAATTTAAAAAAATCTCTTAATAATGGAATGGCGGATATATTCACACAATGAATTGTTACTTTTAAAAAAATAATGAATTAGACCTATGCCAGATGATTTCAACAGAGGTGGTATTGAGGAAGCGAAATATGGAGGAGTACCTATGATCTTCTCTACATGCAACTGTGTTCATGCATAGGTCAATAGAGTGTTGTGAGTGCAGAAAACAGTAAGAAGCACACACATAGGTGATGATATGCATTCCTTGGTGGGAGGGTAGGAAGGAGGGAGAAGCAAAAGGAAAGGGGAAACTAGTGAGGAAGAGAGAAAAAAAGCAAGCATGATATCATTATATGTACACATCTAGATAAAATTATTGATCTATGTGGAGATATACATATGTGTATATATGTATATGTGTAATTTATATACACATCTATATTTATACATATACATTATATATATAAAGAAATTACAAATAATACAATCAGAACTAAAAATAAACAGCACTTCCTTAGAAAAAAAGTCTCTGGCCCCTAACTACTCAAGGTATATGGTTTGTACTCACTTTCATTTACAGTGCAAATTCATACATAAATGTGGGGAAATTGGTTGAAGCCAGAGTGGAAATGGGAAAGGGGGAAAAGAGATCCCTGAGTCAGAATGAACATCATCAGTATGACGTGTGGGTTCTGGGCAGAACTGTTTATTATCCCAATTGTGGGGTAAGAGAAAGAAAAACTAAATCACTATTTCTCTATGTTAAGTGAAATGTAATAACCACAATTTCATTACATTTAGGGAGCAGACTATTATTGTTCATATTTTTTAATACAATTACTTCAGGTGAGAAAAGACTCCACAGCTAATATTTTTCACAGTATTTTTAAATCTGATGAAAATTTATTTTTATTTCTTTCCCTAAGTGCATTTATCTCTTTCAAGTGTGGGGTGTGTGTGTGTGTGTGTGTGTGTATGCACATTTGTTTGGAGTAGAGTCGATTAAAATGCCCTTCACACCTTTATAATGTAATGATCACTCCATGCGAGTCAACAAACACACTTTTGAAGTTCCGTCCCCAGTTTTGCTCCAACTACACAGGAATTTTATTTCCTTCACAGCCAAATGTTTAGTGCAGCAAGGAGGGAGGAAGACTTTGTCCCTGAAGTGGACTTGACTGAGGTCTGAGGCTCTTTCCACAGACCGTTCAGAAAATAGCTACGATAATGGAAGTTTTAGGAAAACTGACACGATGAGTGTGAGGTCGGGTTCCCAGTGAGAGCTGGGAGCCACCGGGACAGCATGCCTTGTCCTTAGGGAGGTCTGGGCACTACCACAGCATCCCCCCAGCGAGCATGTGAACTCTTTTACAAAGGACTTTTTTCCTTCAGTAAAAAGGTGGGATGGGGGAAGCATAGCAAATTTGCCTTTGAGATAAAAATCTATATATTTTAAAAACCAACACGTATTCTAAATCCTTCTTAGAGCCCATGATGTGTACTTTCAGAGTTAAGCTGTATTCCAATGCGTGTAGCCCATAACAGGCATCATTACATTTGAGGATTTTGTATTTCCAAAATTATTGCAGAAACAAGGAAAGAAAACTAGCAAAATTCCAGAATCTACTATTTAGTGCATGAGAATTCAAACACATTTCTAAAGGGCTGTAAAAGACCAATGATAGAGGATTTATCCAAGGCAGTCTCCTTTCTGCGTCCCGGGTCATTCAGAGAGTGCCGTGACCGCCCAAGGTTTCACCACCAGTGGTAGGACCAAGAGTGAAGAAAAGCACATTGTGGGACGCTCATGGAGCTCAGAGATTTTTCTCTTAAACTGCAGTATTTCTTTCAATAGGATTGAATAAAACCATGAAAATTGGATTTTAAAAGTGATTACTGTAATGAGAAGAAATGTGTCAAATGTGCACTGGAAATGAAATTAAGAGCAAAGTCTTATACATGTGGGTGCACCTCCATTTCAGGAAACATAGAAAGTGGAAGTAGTGATTTAAAAAACAGAAAAGAGATGGGCGCCTGGGAGGCTCAGTCATTTAAGCATCCGACTTCAGCTCAGGTCATGATCTCACGGTCTATGAGTTCAAGCCCCACGTCCGGCTCTGAGCTGACAGCTCAGAGCCTGGAACCTGCTTCAGATTCTGTGTCTCCATCTCTCTGCCCCTGCCCCACTCACGCTCTGCCTCTCACTGTCTCAAAAATAAATAAACATTTAAAAAATTAAAAAAAAACAGAAAAGAGAATACTTTGTAAAAAAATAAACAACACATAACAAATCTCAAATATTTATTTTAAAGTGTTTATAACACGATTAGATTTATCAGCACAGATCAATTTATGCACTACTTTCAAAGAATATAACCATGGCCTAGAGCTAGCTATTATTATGTTAAAAACACATAAAAAAAGTAACTTTACACTTAATTGTTTCCAGTTTGCATTCAGTTCCTTATTATTGTTCCCTTCTCTTCCCCCGCCCCCCCCCCCCCCCCCCCCCCCGTAACTTTATGTAAAATGAACTGGGGTGTGTAAACTCACGGGAGTTTCCTTTTTAAATGTTTATTTTTTGAGAGAGAGAAAGCTCAAGCAGGGTAGGGGCAGAGAGAGAGGGGGACAGAGGAGCCAAAGGCTCTGAGATGTCAGCACAGAGCCCAATGTGGGGTTAGAACTCACAAACCATGAGATCATGACCTGAGCTGAAGTCAGATGCTCAACCAACTGAGCCACCCCTGTGCCACTGAAGTTTCCTTTTGTTACTGTCTTCAGAACCTAAGGCATATGATTTATTTATAAGTGATTCTCCCTTTAAATCAAGTTTTTTTCTTTCTTTATATTTATTTTTATTTTTTTAAACATCTATTCATTTTTGAGAGACAGAGAGAGAGACAGAGCATGAGCAGGGGATGGGCAGAAAGGGAGGGAGACACAGAATCTGAAGCAGGCTCCAGGCTCTGAGCTGTCAGCACAGAGCCCGATGCGGGGCTTGAACCCATAAACCGCAAGATCACATCCTGAGCCAAAGTCGGATGCTTAAACGACTGAGGCACCCCTTTCTTTATATTTAAATATTTAAATAAATAGACTCTGTCTGATGGTCCCAGCTTAATCCTTTGCTGGATCCTCTGGTTAGAGAAAGTGAACAGGGGAATTAGTGCATCTTCTTGGCTAGGGCTTTCCATGCATGAGCTACAGATGGTCTCCATGCTTTGATAACGGTGTCCATTAGTTGCTGGAGGAGCACAGCCATCTCTGTGAGTTTGGTGGGATGTGTTAATGGATTTGAGGAGGTGGGGTGTGGCTGAAAAATGTTCCCAGTAAGGTCTATGGAACCTTTTCTTTCTTTCCACCTCTGAGCCTAAAGCCATGACATATCATGAAAGGAATGCAGCAGGATTAATTATAGATTTTGCTAACCTGTAGCTGCAGCCATGAAAATTTAGGAATAGCTGATGGTGACACTTTGTTATACTTTAACATAGGGTCTCCTTCTTGTTTGATACTCTGTTGAGAGAAAGTCATTCTGAGGAAAGAATTCTGAGCTGGATTCCTTACCAGCCATCCGCCTCAAAGCAGCCCTACCCAATTAGCCCTCCAAGGAGAAGACAGGGTTCATGAGCAAGTTCCTTCCTCCCTGGGCCCAATCACACAGCCCAAGGTGTGCAGGCCAGCACCTGGCAGATCTTCTTGCCTTTTCCTCAGTCCTGCGGTGGCTCCCCCAGCTCCAAGCTTCATTTTTCTGGTGATGACAGAAAGAAGAGGGGAGGCATGGCCTCAGCAAAGCCTGTTCCTCCCATCAGGACAATGAAAGCAAACTGGTTCAGCAAACTATTCATGTCTCATTTGCCACCGTTATCTGTAAGAGAAACCAGTAGATTATTTCATTTTTTCAGTCTCTTCAGAGGAGAGGGAGAGGGAGTGCTAAGAGCGGATACTGGTGGACACCCAGTGGTGTGTGTTAGCAAGCCCCTTCCAGCTTCCCCATCCCGTGAGTCTGAGAGTGCAGCTCACTGATAGCACACTGAGGGTATTCATCCTGAGCCCAGGTGTTTACAGGACAATATCAATTGCACATATTCTGAATTTTTTTTTCTTTTTTAATATTTTTTATTCATTTTTGAGAGAGAAAAAGAGAGATAAAGAGAGAGAATGAGCATGGGAGGGGCAAAGGGGGGGAGAGCAAGGAAACAGCTGCAAGCCCGATGTGTGACTCAAACTCACAAACCGTGAGGTCATGACCTGAGCCTAAGTTGGATGGTCAACTGGCTTAGCCACCCGAAGCCCCTATATTCTGCATTCTTAATCACATAAACCATTGAAATATCCTCAATGCTTCAATATTTCTCTTCCACTCATTTCTTGAATAGCATTCATGGAAAGCCAGTCTGGGGTGTCAGACTCTGATGCATCTTAAGGATGGGTGTGACATCAAAATTTCTCAGTGGGGGGTTCAGGATTGGAGAGAGGGTTAGAACCTGGATTAGGGCAGCCATTGTAGCAATGGAGAGGTTGGATGGGATTTGAGCAACATTTGGGTGGCAAAATCCACAGGACTTGTGATTGGCAGTCTGTACAGGCAGAGGGGTAGAAAGAGTCAGGTACAACTCCCAGGTTGCTGGGTTGTGTGACTATGACAATAGAGGCTGGCAACTCCAAATGAGATAAAGAATGCAGGGAAATTGGGAGAAAAGGGTGAGTGTGGGAAACGGTAATGATGATAGTGGTTCCCACTGATAATTCACTCACCAGCACTGGGAACTGTGCAGAGGTTCTGTGTACTTTCCATTTAATGCTTTAGGCACCCCTGTGGGCATGGGACTAAGGTCATCCGCATTTGTCAGATGCGATGAGTGTTGGAGGAGTATAAGTAACTTACTCAAGGTCACATCTGGAGAATGCTGGGGCTACAATTCAATCCCAGACATTCTCTCCTAATCACAATGCAGACTACCTCCACCAATGAAACAGTGGAGGCATAAATGGGATTCGGTTTGAACCTGCTGAGTTTGCAGTACTTGAGGGACTACCAGATAAACATGTCCAATAGACAGTCGCTGAAGCTTAGGGACTTGGTCTGGATTTCATACATTATAGATGGGTGGCAAGATCATTCAGACAAAGTAAATCAGGGAAGAAGCAGACTGAGGCTCAAATCCTGAGAGCAAACAACTCTTAAGGAATCAGTCCAGGAACTAGAGCCCCTGGAGGAGACAAAGACCACATGAACAGATAAGTAGAAGGGAAAATCAGGGAGTGCCGTGTCACCAAATCCAAGAGAGTTGGGTAGAAAGCATGACCAGCTTTATCAAATACAACAAGGAGATGCAGAGACATAAGAACTTCCAAATGGACTCAGCAATTATGGGGGCACTGGTTACTCAGGGAGAAACCAAATTTTAATGGTTTGAAAGTAAATGAGATGTGAAAAGTGGGCATAGAAAATGTGGACTTATCCTTTTGGATGAGAAGAAAAGACAATTTGGATAGTAACTGGAGAAGAATGTAGGTTAGATAAGGTGGTGTTTTGGTTTGGGTGTTTACGATTGGAGGTACTTGAACATGAAGGGAGCCGTGGGTACAGAGCCAATAGATGAGGAATCCTCAAGAATCAAGAGAAACTCTGGTGGCTGATGGAGAATGCTGGAAGAAGTGAAGAGACATGGATGAGGGATTGTCTAGGAAGAAGAATCTGTTTCCTCTGAGGGTGTTGAGAAAAAGATATGGGAGAATGTGACTGCATTAGGCAGAAAGATAGGAAACTGATCATGCCTGATAACCTCAAGTTTCTCAAAGATGTAGGAGGTGAGCCCGTATAGCAGGAGCTGAGGAGTGCAAAGAACCGCGTCTTATATCTGAAAGCATCATCCAGACCGTTTAAGACTTCTGGTTCCCTTTAGATTTTTGGCTCAGAGAATCCAGATAAAGTCACCATCCATTGGGCACCTGGGTGGCTCAGTCGGTTGAGCATCCTACTCTTGATTTCTGCTTGGGTCATGATCCCAGGGTCGTGGGATTGGGCCCCTTGTCAGGCTCCATGCTAAGTATAGAGCTTGGGATTCTCTCTCTCTCTCTCTCTCTCTCTCTCTCTCTCTCTCTCAATCTCTCTCAATCTCTCTCTCTCCCCCTCCCCCACTCATACTCTCTCTTTCAAAATAAATAAATAAACATTAAAAAAAATCACCATCTGTGGTTTTCATAGACATAGCGCAGTTTCTCTGCCAAGATATTTCTTGCCCCAAATCATGTAGCTGGTAAGATCTAGAGAATTATTTCTTAGCCTATGCTCTCCCTACTATCTCATGCTGTGTTTTAATAAAAATAGGACACCCATTCCATCATTTTGAAGCAGCATTTATATGGGATGTCATTTCAAATTTTTCCTTCTGTGTGTTTCTGCATTGACGATAAGTATGTTCATTTTTAAGCCTTTGTGAAGTGACGAATAATGGCATCTAAGAAACTAGGACAATGTTTCCCAGAGTGTGTTCTCTATGAACACGTGTCATGTGAAAGACTCCTTAAAAAAGTGGTCAAATGCATTTAGGTCATGCTGTGTTTCATACCTTTTCTTGGAGAGTCCCAGCACACATTAGTATTTTAAAGTCTCTGGGGATACACAGCATTAAAAAGCAAATCTTCTTTAGCCTTTAGCTTCCCCAAATTGTCTTCCTATAAACACTACTCTACCATGTTTTTATTTTCATAACACCCTTCAGTAAAAATGCACAACTCAGTCTAGGAGAGGCTGAACTACTGTTACAAATTACCTTAATTCTACAAAATACTGTAGTTTATGGGTTATGGTAAGTTAATATACTATCTGCTTTTTTTTCTCTCTTTGATACTTTAGATTTTGTGCCAACATTAAAATAACTAATAAATTTGGCACTTCTGTTCACCAACTTTTCTTTTCATAAAGGATTACTTTACTTTTCTTTTTACATTTGTATATATTTATTTGCCAGATTTTTGTTTGGCTTCTGTTACCATAAAGTCAATTTACTTTCCTTTTTAATGTGTTTATTGGACTCTTACTGAACACCTTTCATGTGCAAAGCACTATATTGGGGTTGGAGTAGTAATATATGTTCATTTTCTGCTCCCAAAGAGTCTGGAGGGGACAGCCAGCACACTAAGAGTTGAGCTGAATGCCAGTATCTTGAGCACAATGGTTGGAAAGCATCTTGGAGAGAGAGATTGACCGTGTGACTAGTTGGAAGAGTCCCCCGGAAAGTGCTGGATCTCAAAGGATGAGTAGGAGTTAATGCCATGAAATGGGAAAGTATATATTCTAGAAAAAATAATGTGAAGTTCAGTGGGGAAAGAAAAGTTGGAAACATATTGATGACCTCCTATGCCTTGACTTGAAGTTTAGATATTATTCTATAAACAGTCTCTGTGGAAGATTTTTTTAAAGGAGTATATTAAAAAGCTGTAAGTGTCTTCTTTTTAGATTACTGTAGCAGAGCATGAAAGATAAATTGGAGGGCTGAGATTGTTGTCAGGGACAGCAGTAAGAGACTTGGGCAGGGTGGGAGAAAGACTGTTACTATTGGATGACAGAGTAAATGTGCAATACATCATTCTATATGATTTTTTCCTCTTTAAAAATTTACCTTATAACAAGAAGTAGTAAAATTGTGGGTTTGTTTGTTTTTCTTTTTCTTTTTCTTTTTTTTTCATGGTCAAGTAAGACTCACCTGTAGTAAAGTAATATACTATGGTCTGAGGTAAAAGAGTGTGCTACAGCGACTGATACTTTGCCAAGCATGGAGTCACATCAGGGATGATAGCTCCTCTGATAAAGGGGGTGGGAACCAGCACAGTGGATGGGGAGGCTTTGGGGTCAGGCAGATCCAGTGAGAGTCCCAGTTCACCACTTAGAACAATGACAAAATCACTGAACCCCCAAGTGACTGTTTTCTTACCTGAAAATATTTACTTCTGGCAGCTATTTATGGATTAAAGGAAATAATGTATATGAAAGCATTCTTCTTACTCTCACAACAACACTGGGAAGCAGGAAGGGTAGGAGTAAGCCTCACTGAAAAATCTGGAAACTTAAGTGCACAAGAATTGAGGGATTGACCCAGGGTTAAGCAGGGGAGGGGAGATCCCCTGTCCCTAGCTTCCCCTCAAATGATCAGAATCTTAGTTCAGTGGTCTGTCCACTTCAGCCCCTTTAGAAGGCAGATGCATGGCCAAGATTGTAATCAAATAGTAAAATTAATCCTAGTTATGTTGTTTGGTATATTAATCCATTTATTCTCCTCTAAATTCCGTGATTGTCTACCTGTAAATGGATACTTTTGCTGAGGCACTAGCTTAGCTTGACTCTAGATTCAGGTGACTCTTCTGCAGCTTTCTATGGGATCAATTTCCCACTATTCTGTATTCCGCTGGTAATGCCCCACCCTCACCCTGGGTCTGAAAAGAGGGCAGTGAGAGAGAAGACGGTAGGGTGAGCCCTCAGAGACTATGTAGTCAGGACCAGTGGCACTGAGTGAGGTTCTCCAATGAAGGACTATTACCAAATAAGAACATGCTGTCAAAAAGGCAATAGGAGGCCATTGCTCTCTCTTTTCTTTCCTGGTAGCAAAGCAAAGGTAATGACCATTGAACCTCCAAACAAAAATATCCAGTATTTACAACATCCATGCTGACAGCTTAATTAATCAAATAGAAAGCCTGACAACCCACAGGCCAAGTTCTGCCAGGAATTATTTGCCTACAGTTCCAGCTGAAGTGACAGAGGTCGTTTAGTCTCAAAGTAGGAGGAATCTATACCCATATTCTAGTGCAAGAGACCTGCAGGGAGGCCCCTCGGCCCTGCCTTGTGACCCACATCCCATCCTGCAGAGCTGGAGATTCTAAGTGAAGCTTGGGATACTTAGGGCAATAGAGTTGCCAGTGCGTTTCATAATATCAAGTGTGCTGTGTGGCACAGTCGTAAGGGACTGTGGAGTTTAGAACGAGAATCCCTCACAGATGCCTGGCTTCTTCCTCCTCTTTCTCCCTCTTTTTTATTCCCCTAATTTTCCATTGCCCTCACTCTCCTCTGTTTCTGTCTTCATGCTGTGTCTTACATTGACCTCTTTCACTTATGAGAATTCATAACCTTGACTAATTAGCACCCACATAATTGAAACTGTACGTGACCAGAAACCCATGGTCTGAACTCAGGGATGATTCAGTGTGAGCACTGCCGGGCTTTTCCATATAATTCTAAGTCTTTCTTGCAGTATGTGAAGTTAGGGGTGAAGAGGGAGAGGGGAAAACATTTAATGAAAACTAATGTGCCCACTGTTAGACTTTGCTCTTAAGTCTCCGGTCGGTAAAAGAGAGACAGTGTCCAAGTGGAATGAAAATCCACTGAGGAAAGGGTAAAACTGAGCTAATTGCTCATAATCAGTGCCCTCTCATTACTCCACAAGTGTGTTACATGGACTGATGAGGGACTGACTGGAAAGCTCTTGGAACTCCTTAGTGATAGTTGCTTGCTAATAAGATGACCCAATTACCAGCCTTATTTTGAATATTGCAACTGTATAGGAAAGCTAAATCCTTATTGTATTCCTTAAGGCAGTATAACCTTCATACAACATTACTGTAACAGCAGCCAGAGCCAGACAGGTGTTAGATGACCACAAGGCAAGCTATAAATAGCTGTACCTCTCTTTTGCTTTCCTTTTCACCTTTTGTTTCTTCTCGGTATCTCAGCCCTTGTGAATTTCTACCTTTTCTTGTGATTTCTCTTAACTCTCCGTCTCTTTCTCTGTTTTTCTCTTGCTTTGACTCTTGTTCTGTCTCTCCTACACACATACACACTGTCCTGTGGGTGAATGTTTTGGTATTTACCCATCAGTTAGGGGAGTTGCAAGAGTTATAGCAATTTGTGCATGTGTTCACAGGTTTTCTTCAGCCTTCAGGAAGCCAGGTTGGATTCTCTGAATGCCCTGGACTGTCTCTGGCTAAAGTGTATCTTAGTCCCCTAAAGCCTCCTTTGCTGTACTGTTGGAGTTTCTTCAGGGGGTCTTGATGTAGCTTCTTTCATTTCCCTACTTCCTTTCCATTTCTGTGTAGGTGACTTTATAATATCTCATCTCATCACTGGTTCAGTGAGTTTTTGATGCATAAACTTTGCTGTGTCTGGTACTGTGTGAGATACCACAGAGAATTTAAGACACCATTCCTGTCTTTAAAGAGCTTGCTATAGTTGAGGTGGGAAGAATTCCACAAGTGATAAACACAAACCATATAGTATAAAATCAAGGGCTGAACTGACACAGTTCTCTACCAGAAATGTGTCACAGAGGCAGGCAGGCATTGCACTTGTCAGGCAGGAGGGACCTAAGCTAGAGTGGAAGGGTGAAGTCTTGGACAAAGCAAACAGGTCTTGAGATAGACCTTAAGGAATTGGGAGTGTCACAAGAGGGACAGGAAGTGTATACCCTCCAGGTTGAGAGAAAAGCATTCTTTGAAGTCCAAGAGCATAGTTTTTGCTGATGTACACATGTTTCTAATGAAAAAGAAATCCTGAATGGAATCAGATCTCATGGCTATATCTAGTTTGGGTGCCGCTGGTTCTAGAGGACCCTGGAGCTTCATGGAGCTTGCAGGGTAGTATGGAGACCCAGCTTGACAAGCCCATAAGGAATGTGTTCACCCTATGGAGTCAGCCTCCACTTATTGTTTGCTTAGTGAATGTTTACACTAAATAGAATTCAGAGCCCTTCTACTGGGTTTGTAGAGGTGAGGCTTGTAGAGGCTTCTCAACACAGCAGAATCATTATCATCCCTAAGCAGTCCACTTCATCATGTCAGATTAAAACATGAGCCCTGAAAAACTATCTTTTGTCAAAGATCAGAATCTCATTAACGTGATCGAATGCAATTAAGTCACCATCAGCTTTCAAGAGCATTTTAAAGGGGGCTCAATAAGTGGTGTAAGTCTCGGGTCATAAGAGACTTGAATGATATCCACATCCTTTTTACTTACTCACCCAGTATGCCTGTAGGGGGAGGAGAGACAGGGATATCTACAATCCATGCTTCCTTGATAATCTAGAGGTGCTCACTATCTCACACTTCAAACTGGTAAACCAAATATGCTTTAAAAATAAAGGCTTCTGGGGAGGAATGTGTAGAATGAAAATAAAATGGATTATAATAAAAACAGATTTTCAATCACATTCACTCATTCATACATTATGTTCACCAACATACGAATGCCACCTGCCAAATCTGCCACTTGCCAAATCTATAGCCAGGTAGAGAGACAGCTGCCTATATGATGAGACATGAAAATTGTTCCAGTAACAGCATATTGAATTCCTCTATTATAGTTACTCCTTCAAATTAATGCATAATATCTGAAGCTCCCCTAACGAAATGAAAATGCTCTGTGAGGATAGATAATACTATCCAACTGACCCGTTTATAAATTTGCACAAATTGGCTTTGCAGAATAACTAGCTGACACTCTTCAGAGAGCAATGTCTTGAGGAAATAAGATATTCCAACAATAAATATTGAAAGAAAAGATGAAAAGCATGGGGAGTCAGGCACAAAGAGATGCAGAAAAATAGGGTGCAATAAGTTGAAAGTATGTGGAATTAAAAAGGCTGAGGGTTGAGCTTGTATTCAAGGCAGAAACAGGGAGCTGAAGGAGGAGAATTGCCCAGGACTAGTGCCCACCAAGCAGTTAGGATTGGCTTCTCTGAAGAGCATACCTGCTCCGCTCATTGTTAAAGGTAAAGCAGTCCAAAGCTTTGTTCTTTTCATAAAATCACAGACTCATAAATATTTGGGCACTGGAAAATATCATAGCCATCTTGGGCCAACTCATTTGTCTTACAGGTCTTGAAACTGTTCATCCCTATAAAAACGTTCAAATGCATTCTTGCACAAGGTCAACCAGGACTTAATAGAGCTCAGTGGATCACAGCTAGGGTGACCTATAATGCATCCTCCAAGCTAGGACACTTTTGAGAGAGAGGGAGGGAGTGACTAAATAGAGGATGTGCTAAGAAAACAGGCATAAGCTGGACTGTCCTTAGCAAACCTTGGATATATGATTGCCAAATCAGAGCTGAAGCAAGAGGAAGCTACTAGAAAATAGGAGGAATGTAGAGGGAGAAGGGGAGCAATCTCATGATGTTAAAAAATGGAATAAGTGTCCAAACAGGGCACAGAAAAACCATTTCAGATGGGGAAGACATGATGAGTCAAGAGCATTGGATTGAGTGGGGTGCCAGGTTGACCTGGCTTTGGAAGTGCAGATGTGGGATGATGACTTCCTCCAGCATAGGTGAGGTCAAGCAGAGACATCCATTCAAGATGAGGGAGAGCAAAGGGAGAAAGACCCAGAGGCAGGAAATCAGCAAATAGGCACAGAGCTGGAAGCAAGCCCCAGTGTGCCATCTGAGGCATAGTTTGGGCTCCTTTGTACTTCCTCACTGCAGCAGCAAAGAGACCCGAGCTACCCAAGGGGGCTGAGAGGGAAGGCAGCCACCTTTGCCCTCTACCAGATAAGAACTAAGCCTCTCTCCAGATCTCTTTTGGGAGTGTGCAAGGTACTGCTACAATCCTCTATAACCTCTCAGGATTCTGGGTGGCAGTGACAGCCTTGAGTTCTATGGATGTTTAATCAGATTACCAGGGAGCATACTAGGACTGGACATTAACAGATACTGGGAACAAATAGTGGAATAAATGGGCCAAAGTCCATGTGTGGCTTAACCAATGTGGAATCCCAAGTCAGGTCTATGATCATTCTCTGTGCACGTGGTCTAGCTCCAGGAGGTAGTTACAATTACAGTCTACCTTTTGCATATGAAGAAACTGAGGCAGTGGTCTTCCAAATGTATCAAGAATTTTGCACTGCCCATCAAGCAGCTCAGAAGTTCTCATGCTGACATGCTGACACTTCCTTTGCACCTGCCTTCCCTGGCAGCAGCTGATCACTAAACATCTCCATACTGTGTCCCATGAAATCAGCCTTTGAAAACTCATTCTAAGGGAACTGGTCCCAGCTAACAGCTAATGGCAAGATTCTAATAAACCCATTCTTGCTAAATTTGAAATATCTGATAAGACTAATTATGCTTCCCCTCACCTCCATATTTACTCTTCATAGAAATAATACCCTAATGTTTTAAATTAACAAATTGCCATATTTTAATTTCATTAATTGCACACAATTTAGAGAGGAGAATGGGTTTCTGTCTTTGTTTCCCATTCAATGAACCTTTTATCCTTCCAAGACCTTTCTAGATCCCAGGTCCAGCATCAGGTGAGAAATGCTAGGACAAGCTAGTATTCAGAATCTGATAAATTCTACTGATTCTTCCTTGAGGGAAGAGACCAAGTATGAGGAGCTCAGCTAAAAAAAAAAAAAAAAAAAAAAAAAAAAAAAGTCCTGGAAGGACAACCCAAAGGTCTTTAGTAAGGGAGAGGGGACAGACATTGCTATGGGCTGAATGTTTGTGTCACCCCATCTATCCACCAAATTCCTATATTGAAGCCCTAGCCCCCACTGAAATGATCTTTGGAGCTGGGGCCTGTGGGAAATAGGATTAAATGAGGTCACGACCGCGGGGCTCCATGATGGGATTTGTACCCTTTTAAGAAGAAGAGCAATCAGAGCTATGTCTCCCCACCACCAAGTGAGGACACAGCTGCCATCTGCAAGTTAAGAGAGTTCTCACCAGGAACCAAGTCTGTGCCCTGATCTTAGACTTCTCAGCCTCCAGGACTGTGAAAAATGAACGTCTGTTGTTTAAGCCAGCCAGTCTATGGCATTTTGTTAGCTGCCCCAGCAGACTGAGACAGACACCATAGAATGAGAATCTGTGGGGTTGACCCTTCTTGCAGTCCAGCAGCTAATCAAGTGTGTGCAACACTGTGCGCTGTGGTGTTTCCAGGGAGAAACATATGTGCAGGAATTTCTTTTGGAAAGTAGCAGTCAGCACAATGATATCAACTCTTCCATTAAAGGTGTTATGCTTTCCATTTGGACTTATAAGAATGAATGCTATCTCAAGTCCTGTTTCCTTGACTGGGAAAATACAAAGGCAAAATATCTTTCCCTCTCAATCCCCTAAGTGGCTCCCAAAGAGACAAGCCACATTTGATGTCCAGCATCTCAAAGTTAGGTTCACATATATGCAGTAAAGTGCACCAGAAAATTAGCACACAGGGTAGACAAGAGGCCTTAGTATTCTGAGGCAGTTAACTCCACAGGAAGAGACAAAAACAAAGTTCCTATGACTAAAATGATGGAAACGAAGCAGTGGAAACAGCTAGATTGGCATTTTCCATCAAACAACTTTTTTATTTGTGCAACATATTTCTAAGTGATAGAAAATGACACACTGTCTCCATTACTTCATTTCCGTCATTTCAATTTTTTCTAACTTTCATATTTGTGAAACAAATTGCTTTAAACATGTCAAAGACACTTGAGTGGAGTGTTAGCCAAATTTTAAAAATAAAGATGATTCATAAAGACAGCATTTGTGTTTATAACCACCAAGATAAAACTTCAAGAAAAAGAATTGCAGTCCTGATTATTTAGGGCACAACTCTAAGGTAATCATCTTCAGAAGTTAGAAAGAAGTCTGTTATTGCTCTCTGCTTCATTTCCCCTAGATTTATATGACACAGTATACCTGGCTTTATGGGTGCTCCATCATCCCTATTTCATTGATTTACTGAGTAACCACCCCCAGATTGATTGTTTTGGACTTGGACTCTGGTTGCATTATTATGCAATGGGCTGAGCCCGTCATTGATATTTTGCTCCCAATCACTCAGTTCTGTATTCTCCTAGAGCCGATGCTTCTTGAGGGAAAGGCTGTATTTTGCCTGTTGCTAAAGATAGGCTTTAACAGGGTATAAGGCAGCCAGGAGGGTATTCCTTCAGCACATACTTTTGGAGAATGAATATTGGTGTTCCAGAGAAAGAAAGCTTCACAAATATTGCTCAGTATAGCAAACTGGAAGATCTATATCACTGATGGCAAAAAAAGAATAAGAAGGAGACGGAGAAGGAGAAGGAAAAGGAGAAGGAGGAGAAGGAGAAGGAGGAGCAGAAGGAAAAGGAGAAGGAAAGGAAGAGGATGAGGAGGATAAGGAGGAGAAGATGGAGAAGGAGAAGGAAAGGAGAAGGAGGAGAAGGAGGAGGAAAGGAGAGGGAGGAGGAGAAGAAGGAGAAGAAGGAGAAGGAGGAGGAGAAGGAGGAGAAGGAGAAGGAGGAGGAGAAGAAGGAGAGGAGGAGAAAAAGGAGAAGGAGGAGGAAAGCAGAGGAAGAGAAGGAGGAGGAGGAGAAGGAGAAGGAAAGGAGAAGGAGGAGGAGAAGAAGGAGAAGGAGGAGAAGAAGGAGAAGGAGGAGGAAAGCAGAAAGAGGAAGAGAAGGAGGAGGAGGAGGAGAAGAAGGAAAGGAGAAGGAGGAGGAGGAGGAGGAGAAGGAGGAGAAGAAGGAGAAGTAGGGGAAGGAGGAGGAGAAAGAGAAGGAAAGGAGAAGGAGGAGGAGGAGGAGGAGGAGGAGGAGGAGAAGGAGAAGGAGAAGAAGGAAAGGAGAAGGAGGAGGAGAAAGAAAGGAAGAATGTGGATAATTGTGCAAACAGTGGATACAACATGTTCTGTTGTTGCAATTTTTTTTTAATTTGGAAACAAACACTGCACAGAAAATTTACAATAACACTACAAAGCACTTTTTTTCAGAACCATTAGAGAGGTGTCAATCTGATGTCCCATGAACAAAGACGTTCTCCTATATAGCTATCAAAATCAGGAAATTAACATTATTAAATTGTGATCATCTATTCTTCAGAACCCATTTGAGTTTCACCAGTTGTCACAATAATGTCCTTTATAGCAAGAGGATCCAATGCAGAATCACATATTGAATTTTGTTGTCATGTCATGTTTTTTTTCAGTTTGAAACACTTTCTTGGACTTCCAAGGCAGTAATTTTGTAGAACCCTTCTCAATTTGGGTTTGTCTAGTGTTTCCTCGTGATTACAATCTGGTTATGCATCTTTGGCAGTAATACACAGAAGCATTTTGTGTTCTTCTCAGTGAATCCTATCTGGTTGCATGTAATGTTTTTACACGTCCCATTACTGATGATGTTAACTTTGATCACTTGATTAAGGCACTGTCATAGGTTGGTGTTTTAGTCTATTTGGGCTGCTCTACAGAATGCCATAGGCTGGGTGGCTTATAAACAACAGACATTTATTTCTTACAGTTCTGGAGGCTGAAAAGTCCAAAATCAAGATGATGACAGATTTAGTGTCTGATAAGAACCTACTTCCTGGTTCATAGACAGCTGTGTTCTCACTGTGTCCTCACATGGTGGAATGGGTAAGGGAGCTCTCCAGGATCTTTTATAGGGGCACTGTTCCCATCCATGAGGGTTCCACCCTCACGGACTAGTCACTTCCCAAAGGCCTCCCTCTAGATACCATTACATTGGGGTTTAGATTTCAACATAAGAGTTTGGGGGTTGGGAATACCAGCATTCATTCTATAGCAGTTGGGTTCCACAAGAAGTAGACTTTGGAATCAGTATGAAAGAAATTAGGGAGTGCTCTTGGGTATACTTAGACAGAGGGAGAGGTTGAGCTGTGAGCAATCCTAACAAAGGCCACAGCTGATCCCATGGAGAGATATGGAGCTGAAACAGGTCTTCATAGGCAGTTTTTCTCAACTTAGGCAATTCCCAAAGAGACCTGACCCACCAAGGATCATTTTCTGGCATCACTCCCAGCAACTGAAGATATGTCTGTCATTTCTGAAGGGACTCTGGGCAGCACATCTCAGAACCCAACACTGTGGTGTCTGTCAGGGTTCCCTGCTGCAAAGTTCTTGTTTTTTCTCTTTGTAGTTAACAAGTAATTTACAATAAAGTACCTTGAGACTATGAAATGTTTTCTATTCATCACAATTTCTATTGATACAATGATTGATTGATGTATGTATGAATTCATGATTTCCTCTTTTAACTAAACAGGTTACTTAAATCTGTTACTATCATTAATTAATTTGATGTTCAAATTGTCCTTGATTTTGCCAGTTGGAAGCTCTTCCAACTGGCTTCAGTATCCTTTCTTCCTTCTTTTCTGGCACAACAAGATGTCTCAAGCTCATCTCATATTTTCCCTGCCCCAGCCCTGAAATCAACCATTTCTTCAAAGAGCTCTGCTTCCTTTTAATAGAAAATAGTATTTAAAAATCACAGCCTGGGTCCTGTGTATGCTCACTGCTATTTTACCTCCTGTCAATATTTTCCAATTGAATCTAGGTTTATCTCACTTATTGTTTTTGCTTCTATGATATACCTATGATGACCCCTGGCCCCTGACCCCTGCGACCTTCATAGTGTTTCTCATCTTTGAGGTTTCTCCTATTTCATACCCAAGGATACCTGAGTAAGTATGGTGTAATACAGATAATAATACCACTCATAAAATGAAGCTCAGTGAATCTTCACAAAATGCCAGCTGTGTACTTTGTGTTTCTTTTAGCTTTCTATTGCTGATGCAAAACATTATTATAATTTTAGTGGCTTAAAACAACACAAATATATTATTTTGACATTAGGCATAATGACAATGACTGAATAAGGTGTATTAATATCTTAACCAAGCTCCTTTTGCCTAATCTCTTCCCTCAGGGAGGAATCAGTAGAATTCAGATGACAGGCATAGATTCTGGAAAGGTCTTGGAAGGACACAGGATCCACTGATTGGGAGGTGAAGACAGATAACCATTCCCTCTCCAAATTGTGTGCAGTGAATGGATTTCAACCAAGGGAATTATTTCCATAAAGAGTGATTATGGAGGTGGGAGGGAGTGTAATTAGTTTTATCAGATATTAAAATTTTAGCAAGAGTAGATTTATTAGGCTCTTGCTATTTACTGTTAGCTGAGACCAGATGCCCCAGGATGAATGGCCAAATGGCTATTTATTGGGTATAGCATGGAGATGTTTGGCCACTAGGAGCTGCTGGGGAGGCAGGCTCAGAGGAAGTCCCAAAGTGAGGATTTCTTGGCCATTCAGAAGACAGTGTGAAACTTCAGAGCACATGCCCTGAGTTTGGGGTTAAACTTTGGAGTTCGAGAGCAGACAGATGTTTTAGACAAAATTCCCTCATTGCGCCATTTTCCAAAGGATGGGTGTCATTCATGGAAGGCCAACATGTACACCTTCAGTCCACAAATGAAGAGATACTTGACAATTACCTCTATTTAAAAATTTTTAGGTAAATCAGTAGGTGACAAATTGCCAGAGGAAATGAGAGAAGACTGGTGTATCTTGGGCCATGGGGAGATGTCAAGAACAATTGCCTTCTTCCACAGGCATCTCTAGGCGGGGCTCCAGTATTCCAACCTGGAATGTGGTTCCTTTACATCCTTGTGTTTAAACATGGTTTTCTTCACAGTCACTTATGTAGTTGATTTATGTCATTGTCATAAACACCAGGCTTGAGTGCAATTGTTTTTATGATGCTTTTTTGTAAATAATTTTTTAAGTTTATTTATTTATTTTGAGAGAGAGAGAGAGAGAGAGAGAGAGAGAGCACAGGAGGAGGGGAAGGGCAGAGAGAGGGAGAGAGAGAATCCAAAGCAGGCTCTGCTCTGTCAGCACAGAACCTGATGCGGGACTGGAACTCATGAACCATGAGATCATGACCTAAATGAAACCAAGAGTCAGATGCCTAACCGACTGAGCCACCTAGGCACCCCACTTTTATGATGCTTTTAAATGTAAGCAGTGATTAGCTCGTTACACAACTATGAACATCTCTAGTAAGCAAATGATCATCCACCTCTAAATGTACATATGAACTAATAATTATGCAACGTGCATGTCATTCTTTTTGCCCATCCCTCAACTTCTATTTTTGTTGTTATGTCTTTAATAAAGTCGTTCCTGACTCCACCATTGATCCACTCCTCTAGGTCTGTTACCATCATGTGGCATTAGTTTTCTGACTTAAATTACAGCCTAAACTTGGACGTTTGATTATGAACTCACTGAGCGCAGGAAATGTATCATATACATCTCATATACCTACCTTTGTCACTCCAGTAAAATGATATTACTTTGCTCATAGTAAGCAATTTATAAATATCTGTTTGAATAAACATTTATTGAGTATGTACATCCACCTGCAGACTAATACCAAATGGACTGCATCTTATTGCCTAGAATATTTTTCTATGCTGATTTTTGCTCTATCAGCAATTGGTTTAATTTCTGGCAATGCAAACTCATCTAACACTTGCTGTTATGAATTGCATTCATATATTTGCATTCCAAAGACAGACAAATATTTTGTTAGATTACCAATGATTTGTCCTTATTCCCATCATTTTTGATATTAAATTATTAGCAAGAATTGACTGTTTTAGTGGAAATTTCTTCAGAGGTCTGCTTTCCTTGGAAGATATTCAGCTAAACTTTTGATCTTATCCTTGTTGGCTAATGACAACTGCTTTTTAAGCCAGTTGCCATTATTGTAAATAAGTAAGTCTTTCTGATAAGGCTCACAAGTCTCAGTCCGCTTACATGATGGATACAACTCAAACAAAGGGAGCTTTGGCTCCATGCAATTGCCATTTGCTAGGGAGATTTAGTTCTTATAAGAGAGAATTCCTTCTGGCCTGCTTCCTGAAGTTGATTGAGAATGTGAAGGAGGTTGGCACTGGAACTGCTAGCTGTCATAAATCTGGTTAGTGATCCCCACTTTCAGTTCAAAGTGTGTTTTCTGCCCCCTCCAAACCTGCACTGGGCTTCCAGAGCCCAGCTTGAGGGTGGCAGAACCCTAAGAAATGTGGAAACATCCTTTTTCCCCTGAAAGTGTTGCTAACAGAGTGAGGACAAAAACTGGTATGCAGTTTGGTTTATAAACCCTGAAATCCAGCACAGTACAATCAATTAAACATTGTGACATCAACATCCTATCTCTGTCCTTGACATCACTAGAATCTGAAGGATTTAAACCTCGATGAATTGGTAGAGCAACAGAGCCTTGTTTAAACTCATGCCAGGGAAGGACTAGAAATTGCCCTAGAAACAGTTGTCATGTAGACAGACTTTGTACTTCAAGTACTTCCACATTTTTATACCATCTTCTATGAGCAAGTTTCCCTATTCTTAACATCCGGTTCTCTTCCAGCTGTGAAACTAGTTTTTAGGAAAGGTACTTTAATCAGGTTTCATATCATACAGTCATGAATTTAAGCAAATGTCCCAGGGATATAAACATTTTTAGCATTATCTCTAATTTGTCCTCTCTTGGAAGTATTTTCATGATCAAAAAGCAAAGTGGGAATATTTTGAGAAGTCAAGAGGTCTTTCTATCATCTTGATTGCTCTCGTACAGTCTTCACAGAGCAGCCAATGTGATTTTTAGGAATAACTTAAGGCAGACCATGTGTCTTTTCTAGTGATTTCTTTTCTCAGTCAGAGTCAGTTCTAGAGTCCTGACAACAGCCTTCAAGGCTCTATTTGATCTTCTGGCTCGCTCTCTCTCTCACCCCATTTCCTATGATTCTCTCCAATGTTCCGTCTGCTCCAGGCACATAGTCTCCTCAAACATGCTGAGTATCACGTTCCTCAGGACCTTTGCACTTAAGGTAATTCTCTTCTCCAGATGTTTGCTCGGCTCATTTCCTCACTTCTGCATCTCTGCTCAAATGTCACCTTACCAGAGAGTCCTACCTGGTCACTTTCTCCAAATCAGCACCACCACCCCATTACACTCTGTCTCCTTTAATTGCTTTATGTTACTTTTTCATGGCATTTACCTCCATTGATGTAGTATATATTGATTTGCTTATTGTCTGTTTATTCCTACTAAACTGTATGCCCCATGAACCTGTGTTGACATCACTGTTCTCAGTATCTACTATCTAGTACCTGGTACCTAAATGGTGCTTGGTAAATGCCTGTGAATAAATCTCTGAACCATGCCACATCAGCAGTCACCTTCTTCACTACCCATGTGGTCATGCTCAGAAATAAAAATAAAATATAAGTTTAATGAACTTCATTTTCTGTTGTGGCCATCAGACACTATAGAATAATGAGAAAAATAATAATTTGTTCAACCCATGGCATGCCCTTCACACACATTATTATTTAAACCTCATCCTGTATAAATTACCGATGGAAATTGATTGAGAGGCTGATTAGCTTCCCCGGGCCTGAGTGCTAGACCAAACAGACCTGGGTTCAAATCATTGTTCTGCAATTGATAGCTAGTTACTTAAGTTCTCTGAGCCCCAGTTTCCCCAGATATTACATGGACATAACTGTTAAAGCCCATACAGAGTGTTAGTGCAATATCTCACACAAAGCAGAGTCAGGGTTCAGAGTGCACAAGAGAAACTTCTCTAGATTTTATAAGCAATGGAAGTTTAGTCAAAGGAATTGGTTACAGTGAAGTCACAGTGAGGCATCTTGGAAATTAGTGACAGCAGAAACCTCCCCCAACACCTGGGGCTGGAGGCACATGGAGGAGGAGGAGGTCTTACCAGAACCCAGAAGTCATCCCTGAGAACTGGAACCATGGCAGTGACCAATGGGAGCTGAGAGCCTTTGAGGGGATTCAGCAACTCCAGAAGCAGAGAGAGAAGGGGGGACAGACCTACTTAAAAGCCAGAGGGCAAAGGAGCCTGGGAATAAGATTTTCTGTAGAACCAGAATGAGGTGGGGTGGCATTGGGTCTGAGAACAAACAGGTGGTCAACAGCACAGTAGATAAGAACGAACAGTAGTTCTCTTTCCCACGTGGACAACCTGGAACTCAAATCCAAGTTCTCTGATTTCTAATCCTCCTGTTCCTTAGAAATTGGATCAGCAATATGAACAAATCTTACAAACTGTTATGTTCTATAACCTACCTCATTTAAATTGTAGAGATTTTATGTTCATGATTTTTTTTTCTCAAAGACTAAAAATATTCTGTCTTCTCTCAGATGAGGCAACACATCCATGTGGTTAAGGGAATTTCCGGAAAACTAGTTATTGAGTAAGTCTATATGGCAGTTAACCACACCAGGCCTGATTTTTGGAGCAGACCCTTATAAAGCATCATGCTCATCAAGTCTTGCAGCTTAGTCATGAGTCAGGGTTAGAGGGGATGATGTTTTACTCGTAGCTGTATGCCCAGCAATGAAAACAGTGCCTGGCACCCAGTAGCAGTCAGAAGCTGAGTGAAGAATAACCAAAACCTAGGGTCACCTTTCACTCCACCCATCTCACTCTTGGCTAAGCCTCTGTTGCTTTCTCCTGCTTCTACCTTACATCCATCCACTTATCCTCCCTCTTTAGGTCATTAGCCAGAGCTAGACATTATCACCCTGAGGACACCATCATGTTTTACCTAAATACTTCAGCAGCCCTCTGCATGCTTTTCCTCCATGCTTGTCCCCTCCAAACCATTCTCCATCTGCAGCCAAACTGATCTTCCTACTGTGAATATCTCATGAGGCCACTTAGAGCTTCTCAATGGCTCCTGCCCCATCTCCTGGGACACAGCCTAATGTTTTTGCACAGCATCAAAGGTCCCTTTGGCTCTTACCCTGCCCAAGTCAACTGCTTCTACTGCCACAGGGGTTTCATCATTCCCTTATGCCTCGCATTTTCCTTATTCCCTCTGCCAAGAAGGCTCCTCCCCACCTTGTCCATCTTTAAGATTCCATCCCAAAGCCACCTTCTTTGAGGGATCCTCTCTTACTTCCATAGCACCTTCAGCCCCTTCCTCTTCTGGGTTTCCAATGCACCCAACAGCTGTGAAGATTATGTTTCAGAAGCTCTGCCACTCACTGTTCCTTATGGCTAACAATCCTAGATAAAGCCTGGCGTACTGTAGGCACGTTTACAGTGAGTGTCAATACTTTGTTGCAGGACCCCTGGAGTCTTATTTCATAGATGAGGAAATCCTTATATTTCAATACAATTGAGTTTTCTCTGATTTTTTCCTCATGTTTTTTGGCTCCTCTCTGTGTTGTTGGCAGACCCCTGGGCCAGGCTCTGGCCTTGCTGGACCATCTAAGATATGTACTTCTTAATGCTGGTGGTCTGCATCAAGAGGTAGCTTTTATTATTATTATTATTATTATTATTATTATTACCATTATAATTATCATTATTTTAGTCACTCAAAGATCCTAACACAGTCCTGGTTATTTCACAAAATTTTATCTTACTCCCAAAAAGATTGTAAAAGACGTAGGAAATAGTGAAAAAAACGTAAAATAAAATTAAGGTAAACAAGCCTCCTTGAAGAGTGTATCTATCTTCAATTTACCAAATATTTATTGAGCACCTACTATATTCCAAGCGTCTTGCATGCCAGTCAGTATATGACATTAAGTATAACTCAGTCTCTGTCCTCAAGAAGTTTCCTCTTCCTTCCCCAGTTTACTGGAGCCACAGAATAAACATTGCCAGGAAGCTTCCTTTCTTTAGGAAATATCTGAAAATATATGTATAAACTCTCCCACTGACAAGATATGAAATAGGGCAAATTCCTGAGGTCCTTGATGAAATGATTTGATTTTGAACAAAAGAATCTGTGCCATTTTTGATTGTTTCTTTTTCTTTCTTTCTTTCTTTCTTTCTTTCTTTCTTTCTTTTTTCTTTCTTTCTTTTTTTTTTTTTTTTTTTGTGGTGGTGTTTTGTTTTTGTAGTTGGTAACCTGATGTTTCTAAAAGTACATCCCAGCCCTGTGTGCTCCTGTTCCATCCCAAGACTGATAAAACAAGGTTTGCTTCCCTCTGCAAGGCTACTGTATTCTTGCTTCCAGCTCTGCCACATACACCATGTTGCCACAGCAACACTTCCAGGGCCCATTTGGAAATAGATTGATTATTTTGAGCATGAAAGGTGCGTCTTGGGAAAAACAAATGAATCAAATGGAAAAATGAATTAACATCATGAAATTTACCTTCCCAGCTGGAGACATGATATATTCATATGTTCCCTGGAGACAATCCTCTTCTAAGAATTCACTATTAAAGAAAGTCTGCAGTTAGGTGGAGTCAGAGCTCAGCTTAAAACATATTTGTATGTGAATGGAAAACACCCTTTGAAGGAAAAGGTTTTGGACTAGAAATTTTTATTTTTTGTGAAGGATGCTTGAAATTGACACCTGGCTTGCTACAGGAGTCTCATTCCAGAGCTTCTAAAGTCTCTGTGATGTCCTTAATGGGACCTGACATTTGTGAAAATGTTCAATTCAGTCCCAGGGACATTTATTGGGCACCTATTTGGTGCATGGCATTGTGGCATTCTATGGGAGCTTTAAAGACAAGTAAGATAATATTTTAGTTGCATAAGAAAAATAGATATCTAAGTGAATATGAATAAAAAGGTTTTTCTGGGGTTTTCAGGTGATTAATTAAGCCTTGAACGACCAGAAGTGTCTTACTATTTGCTACTACTAAGTCTAGCATAGATGGAGCACAACTATGGTCACTTGACTCACAGATGAGCTTCCCAAGAGATGAGAGAAACAGGGGTGTCCTGAGATATGAGCTTCATTTCAGAGCGTCAAGGGCAAATAGCTGACAGGCATGTCTTCTTCAGTGAAAGGTGCCTACTCCTCCTCCTGGCTGATTATGTTCTTCCCGGTTCTAGATCTGAGCAAAGTGAAATCAGAATAATTCTATTAGCAATAATTTTCAACCATACTGACCATACTATATGCTGATTAGTGGCCTTCCTGGACTACCTGGGAATCTAATTACCACATAGTACATTGTGTTTCAATATAAAATATTCCACACCATTAACTTACTAAAAAATGAATTTCTAAAATGCAACTTGTTCCTCCTTGGAATTTTCCCTATGCAGCGCTTTGCATGAAGAGGGTTCTCTGGTCTGTGCAATGACTAGTTGAGAGCAAATTTTCCCCAAGGGCACATAGGACTGAGTCTGAGCTGGAGGTGGATTTCTCTTTGTCTTTTATGTGAATAACACAAATATGACAAATCCATGCAAAAAACTCAGAACCAACAAGCCAACGTTAGTAAAAAATGAAATCTTAAGGAACTAAATATGTTCACCCTCTTCCTCCTGGCTTCAGAATGGGGGTGTTAAGTTAGGTGCATCTCTCTGTGTTCACTCATGTATATGTAAGGAGAGAGTGAGGTTAAAGAATCCACAGGGACATTTAAATCTAGACATATGGTCCAAGTGAATTTTGCCTTACAAATAGTATTGCTGTGGCCTCAAAAACAATTTACAAATGAAAACAAGCACTTAAACTAAGAGCATGTGTTAATTTCTAGATCATTTGGGAAGATGGCACCAATTTTAGGTAAGTGTGAAAAAATGCAATTGGTAATTGTATTTTTCATGGTTGGGTAGTCCAATTCCAAAGATTATGTTATTAAAAGAAAAATTAGAATAGTGTCTGTGATATTTTATTTCCACTTCTATTTTTCTTGCTCAGGTATTTTTCAACAGAGAAGTCACAATTTGGAGGGGTGTGGGAACCAACTCTCTGAGCATTACACACTTTCAACAAATGTGCATGGTGATCACCTGTGTAAGGCTGAGGTTCACATCCAGATTTAGCCAAGGATAGTTGATGGGCAGTCATGGATGTTGATGGATGGGTGTTCCGGATTGTAGCCTGATTGTGGTCTCTTAAACATGCTACCTCCTGGGGGTGAGAAGGGCTATTTAGTGAAATGAAATACTACTCTGTCACAACTTCCTCACTCACAACTCAATCATAGAAAATTCTCCCCCAGAGCTGTCATTGAAATCATTACATTTAGAATTAAACATGTTGTATAGAGCAGCCGACAAGACCCTGCGGTACTATTGACATGTCAGGTCTCACATTAATAATCAGCTCTCCCATACAGTGAATAGGAAAACGTCTGTGAATCTGGGCTCTTTTTTCCTTCCTTTGGGATGAATGTACTCACTACCTGTTCCAGGTTTGCTTCCATACACTGGTCCGGTGCCAGCGGCCTGACTGTATCAGCAGTATTGTTTACCCTTTGTCTTTCAGTCGCTAACACCACTGACTCAAATCCATTATAGGCTGCAGCCCCTCTTTGCAAGCAGGTCTTCTTTCTAATGATCAGTTGGTTGTTAAGCCCTTGGATCCATGTTTCGGTCTCACGTCCCTTCTCTACACCATGGCATATTCCCTCACTGTCCTTTGACCTCATATCTCTTCAGATGTTCCAATTTATTCTTATCTTTCTTTCATCTTTGTTTTTAAGCAGTTTATTTTAGAATACTCTTGGGATTAAAGAAAAACTATGAGGATAGTACAGAGAGTTCTTATAAACCCTGCATCTAGTTTTCCTTTGCATTCACGTGGTACATTAATATGGTGCATTTGTCACAACTGATGAGCAATAGTGATACATTGCTATTATTATTATTTTGTAAGACCTTCAGTATCCTCCCCCTTAGCTCCATGTAGGTGACATGATGCAGAGAAAAGAGAATGGGTTTAATGGTGCAAATATCTTGGTCTGAGCCCCATGTCTACCTCCGCCTAGTTATATGGATGTCTTCCAAGTGACAACCTCATAGAGCCTCAGTTTCCCATCTGCAAAAATTCCCTCACAGGAAAGGACCCCAGGAAATAAACCTTCTTTCCTGTTACTTTATTTTCATCATTATATGAACTGCCTTAACAACTCTAAACAACTGGTACAGTAATAAAATTGGACTTTAGCTATGTCTAGTGAAATCAATAAAAAATCACAACCAGCTTCCTATGTCTTCAGCACCCTATAAGACTGTGAGGAATTTAACTACGAGGTGTTAAGGAAACTAAATTGTTGACCTAATAGTAGTTCAGATGCTTATTATTGGTTTAGTGATATATTTCTCTTTGGAAGGAAAAACTAGGTGATATTTTTTTCTTCTTAGATCCCAGTATTAGACACTGAGTGTCTATAATAAATCACTCCTTAAATAAATAAAATGTAAAATTCTCTAAGTCACAGGTTGGCAACCATTTACTGTAAAGGCCAGATAGTAAATATTTCAGGCATTGCAGACCATATGGTCCCTGTCACAGCTACCCTACTCTACTGTTTTAGCACACTAATACTCAAATGAGTGAGAGTGTGACAGTGAAACTTTATTTATACAAATAGGCCATAAGCTACCTTTGACCTGTAGACCATCGCTTGCCAGCTCCTGATCAAGGCATGAATGAATGAAGATGACAGTGACCATAAATGATTTGGAAAATCACGAGTTAGGAGTGAGGGACAGGGTTCAGGTGATTCTTATATGATGATTCTGGAATTATTAAGGCTTTTTGGTTAATAATGAATGATGCTACTTTTTTTTAATTGATTGTGAGAGTGAGCTGTATGTATTCCCCTGACAGAAAAATTACTCAGCTCAATGTATTTTACTCAGGAATGAACTGGCCTTTGAAAGTAGATTTGGGTTCTATAGGTTGACTGTCCATGAACCCAATCCTGGCTTCCTGCTCCTGGAGCAAAGGAAGGATCACTTATAGGAATAAGAAAGCCTGAGGCAATGGGGGAAAGTATAACAATAGCTGCCATTTATTGAGCTGCCTTCCCCATCACAAACGATGACCACTGTTATCCCATTTTACAGAACAAATGAGAGACAACAAGTAAGTGCCATGATCACACAGCCAGGGTCTAAGCCAGCTGCATTGCTCTCCTTGGCCACAACACTTCCCTCCACAAAAATAACTGGCATTCCCTGGAACATTCACATTTCTTCACATTTAGAACTAGACAGGGAAGGAGGGTGGGAATCACCTCTTCTTCTTTCTAGCTTTACTCTCCAGTAGCTGTTATATTTAAACACAAACAATAAATGTCTCCTGAGCCACCCCCTACCGTGCGCCAAGCGTAAAGCTTTCACTATGTTGTAAAATCTATTTTTTTTTTCCATTTCCAGAACTGCAGAGACAAGGAGGTGGAGGCTCACAATTAAGCAATTGGCCCAAAGGGATGTCTATAGTGAATTGTGGTGTCAGAATCTGAACATAGTTCTCACCAGCTCCAAAGCGTTTTCTACGCATACAACTGCCGTACAGCTTAGTGATTAAACTCCCAGGCTCTAAAGCCAGACTGGTTGAGTTCAGATCTCAGCCTGCTACTTGCCAGCCACATCACCTGGACAGATTGCTTAATGGCCCTGTTTCTTGATTTGTCAAGTTAGGATGATGATCATAATTTCCTTCTCATAGTCTGATATAAGGAATAAAGCAGTAACAGGCATATAATAAACAGCGCGTTGGCTTTTTCCATAGACTACAAGCTCTAAGAGCAAAGGAGTCTGTTTGGTTCACTGTTGTATTCCTAGTACTGAGAATAATGTCTAGCACATGGTAGGGGATATGGTTGCATGAATGAAAAATGTTGAAACAAATTAGTCTTTACATTAGGTTGTGACTGCATTCAAAGCCAGGAAGAATAAACATGGCTCCTCTTTTTCTTTACTTTTTTTTTTATGCCGTGAATTTGATAGGTAAAATTTAATATGAGTCTTAGGGCACCTGGGTGGCTCAGTGGGTTAAGCATCCAACTCTTGATTTCAGCTGGAGTCATGGTCTCGTGGTTCATGAGTTTGAGCCTTTCATTGTGCTCTGTGCTGACCGTGCATAGCCTGCTTGGGATTCTCTCTCTCTCTCTGTCCCTCCCCTACTCACATGCACTCTCTGTCTCTCTCAAAATAAAATAAACCTTAAAAAATTAATATGAGTCTTCAAAATCATAATTTCAAGTGTAATAATGGAAATAGTGATCGTCTTAGTTATTTCAATGTTCCTAACAGAAGTGTGTGTTAGTGCAAAGTTGAGGCTCACAGCACACAGTACATGGCTTCAGAGACATTCTCCTACTTCGTTGCTATAGTCCTAAAGGAGCATTCTTATGTAATACATTTTAAAGTTCCTTTTATCATTTTTGTTTGTTTGTTTGTTTGTTTGTTTTTACAAAACTTAAGTCTGTCATTGTCATATAGATTTTATCTCTGAACATTTATTTTTAGTGAGCTTGTATGGTATTTGATACTGTGTATTCTAAATCCAAGCCAGTATTTAGTGACAACAGCTTCCAGGAGCCCCTGTAATGAATGAATTATGGTTCCACTTAGCTGGTGAAATTGTGTTTGATGTTTGCTCTTCAGTAGTGATGGGGTCTCTGGGGAGCAACAACGCCTTCAGAGAAAAGGGCAGCCTCAGCCTCCCCACCACCCCAGTTTGAGCAGGCACAAAGAGGAACCTACCCAGGAAATACAGAGATGGAGGTGCCTTTGGAACAAGCAGCTCTGGCAGGATTTATGAGCAGGATTCCCATAGACTAAGCTCCATATATTCCCAAGAACACCACCTCGACACTGTTACATCTTGGCAGCAAACCATGTTTAAGACTTTATTGAATTTATGATAATATCCATCCTGAGTGGTGATTAACTGATAACCCCTAACACATAGCAAAGCACTGGGGTTCTAATCTTTCTCCCTGGCTTGCACTGGGTAGAATATTATTTTCATTAAGATTAAGTATCTCACAAAATTACACTGCAATTAACTTATGCAACCTCCTCCTTAGAATGCTCTGTCTTTGACAATATGCCTACCAAAGAATCCTTTAAGACCTCAGTAGCTGGAGAGGCCCAAATGAAGCGTTGGTTTTGTTCATTTTAATGTAGAATCCTCTGCATGTTTTCTATAAAGCAAAGTAAATAGGTTTTTCTCTTAAAGATTCTTCTGCTTGCAATCAAAAAAAAAAAATTACAGACTTAGTAGCCTGATTTGTATTTTTCTTCAAGTCATGAAGAATTATATATCTAACACATTTTGGAAAAGTTTGTAAATGAAAGATTTGCTCTAGTTTAAAGTATCTATATGTTTGATTATCTTGTAAACTAAACTATAAATTAAACTATAAGCTAAAAAGCTAAAAAATGCTGTCACCTCCATGTTTTTCAGGAGCCCATGGTGAAATTTAGTTTTGAGGTTAACACCATGAAATAACAATTTGGTCTAAAATGACAGCAATAAAGAGAAATAACATTTATGCTGAGATAACTTATATATAAAGTGTGATGAGCCTCAAAATATGGTAAAATGCCCCGATGCTTAGTCTTCTATTTATTTTTTAATATAAAATTTATTGTCAAATTGGTTTCCATACAACACCCAGTGCTCATCCCTAAAGGTGCCCTCCTCAATACCCATCACCCACCCTCCCCTCCCTCCCACCCCCCATCAACCCTCAGTTTGTTCTCAGTTTTTAAGAGTCTCTTATGCTTTGGCTCTCTTCCTCTCTAACCTCTTTTTTTTTCCTTCCCCTCCCCCATGGACTTCTGTTAAGTTTCTCAGGATCTACATAAGAGTGAAAACATATGGTATCTGTCTTTCTCTGTATGACTTATTTCACTTAGCATAACACTCTCCAGTTCCATCCATGTTGCTACAAAAGGTCATATTTCATTCTTTCCCCTTGCCACAAATAGTATTCCATTGTGTATATAAACCACAATTTCTTTATCCATTCATCAGTTGATGGACATTTAGGCTCTTTCCATAATTTGGCTATTGTTGAGAGTGCTGCTATAAACTTTGGGGTACAAGTGCTCCTATGCATCAGCACTCCTGTATCCCTTGGGTAAATTCCTAGCAGTGCTATTGCTCTATTTTTAATTTTTTGAGGAACCTCCACACTGCTTTCCAGAGCGGCTGCATCAGTTTGCATTCCCACCAACAGTGCAAGAGGGTTCCTGTTTCTCCACATCCTCTCCAGCATCTAGAGTCTCCTAATTTGTTCATTTTAGCCACTCTGACTGGCATGAGGTGATATTTGAGTGTGGTTTTGATTTGTATTTCCCTGATGAGGAGAGACGTTGAGCATCTTTTCATGTGCCTGTTGGCCATCTGGATGTCTTCTATAGAGAAGTGTCTGTTCATGTCTTCTGCCCATTTCTTCACTGGATTATTTGCTTTTCGGGTGTGGAGTTTGGTGAGCTCTTTATAGATTTTGGATACTAGCCCTTTGTCTGATATGTCATTTGCAAATATCTTTTCCCATTCCATTGGTTGCCTTTTAGTTTTGTTGATTGTTTCCTTTGCTGTGCAGAAGCTTTTTATCTTCATGAGTTCCCAATAGTTCATTTTTGCTTTTAATTCCCTTGCTTTTGGGGATCTTAGTTTTCTATTTAAGTAACAGCTGAGATTGGTTATGCATGAGAAATTATGGGCAAAGCATCATACATGGGTTATTTTATTTCATCCTTAGGTAATATTGTTCTCCTCATGTACCAATGAAGAAACAGAGAAGGAAATAGGGATTTGTAAAGGCCAAGTAACTTGCCAGAAACTGCCAGGGTAAGGAAGTAGCAGAGCCAAGAGTCAAATCTAGACAATTTGCCTCTGGAGCCTGAATTCTTGCCCATGACATAAGCCTAAATCACTAATGAGACTGGCAATAAACACATGTTTCATTTGAATGTGAAAATGGCTACATGTGCAACCTATAAATATAATCCTGTTATAGGTAATATAACAAATTGTATTGAGAATAAACCCAAAAACATTTGCCTATCTCCCTAAAATAGCAATTCTGACTTTTTAGAGGGTAGCATTTTAGGCAATGGTAACTTCACAGTACCCTATAAGCTCTGTTATGTTTTTGCATCCCAAATTACTATTGCTACATCTTATTTGAATTCATCAACTAGCCAACGAGCAAAAATTCCTGTAATTATCATTATTCTTTTTTTTTTTATCTAGACATGACAAATCATAGCGTCAAAGAAGTTCAGAAAATCAACTAACATCACATAGCAACTTGGTAGCAGAAATGAAATTCATACCCAAGTCTTATGATTTCAACTCTAATTAATTATTTTAGCCTTCAGCCATAAGACGACAGAGTCAGAACAAAAATGGTTTGTGAAATTATCTCAATGCTTCTTCCCACAGGTCGCTACCCTCAGGAGAATAAGGGAACCTACATCCCAGTTCCTGTCGTCTCACAGCTGCAGAAAGGCAAGTGGGGGGCCAAAGTTGTCATGAGAGAGGACAGGTCTGTCCGGCTGTCCATCCAGTCTTCTCCAGAGTGCATTGTGGGGAAATTCCGCATGTATGTTGCTGTCTGGACCCCCTACGGCATTCTCCGCACCAGCCGAAACCCAGAAACAGACACATACATTCTCTTCAATCCTTGGTGTGAAGGTAAGGAAGGGGCAAGCATTTTTCTCATAAAAAAAATAGTTCGTATTTTTCCAGTATATCTCTTTTTGGAAGGAGAGCAGAATTATTCTACAAGATATGTCCCTTTGCTATACACACAGTTTCGCATTGTTGAAAGAAAAAACTATGAAATTTGTCCTTAATGTATATAAGGACAAAACCTGTGTATATGAAGTTAATGCTGCTACACATTTATTCCAGGACATAATTGAGGAGTGCCTGAAGTTGCACAATTAGTTAAATTGTGGAGTGATGTGTCGATGGTGTCACTTCTGTGTATATGCTATTACTCTGTAAACAAAATAGGCTTATTGATCTTGACTTTCAAAACTCTTAGGATCTGTGTAATCTGGCTTCAGAAAAATAGGATAAAGTTGATCTTGCCTATAGTAAAACTAACTTCTTTCTCTTCCTAATTTAAGAACAGAAAGCCTGAATGTTAAAAGAATCCCATAAATTTGTATATATTAAGAGTGGGTGCAGATTTCATAAGCCATAACTTTGGATGTACAAACATGTGACTTTAGTTTAATATAATACAACTTAATCTCTACTACTATTTGGAGTATTCCTTTCTGTCTGTTACAGAAGCTTAATCCAGTTATATTCAAATAAAATAGGTCAAAGTCCAAGGATTTCTCCCAATTCCATTTAAAAAACTTAGTTACACACAGTATTTTCCCCCCATGACCATCTCTGCCCTTCTGTATCTGCCCCCTGCTTCATATTTGGTATGGAGCTGATTTTCAGTTCCAGAGGCAAAAGCAAACATTGCAACAGCATTAAGGGGAGAAAGTGCACTTTTAGATCTTAAGAAATAAGGTAATGAAACTTATAAAAGCTGATATAGGACAGATTATCACATTATCTTACTTCATGTGTATTGCTCTCCAATGTCTTCCCAAATAAGTCTACATTTTTTGCTGATTTTGAATGACCATTGTTTGTGAGAGTTGCATTTGAATAAGGGTTGAGCTGCATTTACGGGTAGATAATAAGTGAACAGCAATGTTGTCTACTCGTATATAACATAAATCTGGATCCTACTGCCCTTTTCTTTGAATTCTCAGTTCCAGTGTCGTTGGCAGATGGCACTGAGCTAATCCTATACTCCCTGCTCACCACCCCCATCATCTTGTCCCTGATAATCCTATCTATGAGACAGATGTCCAAGGTTGATGGTAATAGGAGATGTTACTGGGGCCATGTGCCATTCAGAGGTGCACTCCTATTTACAGTAATCTAGTCAACCAGATATAAAACATTCTGTGATGGAGGGGATGCGGTGCTATTTATAGAGATGAGGGGAGTGAGGTTGTAGAGACAAACTAAGATTTTGAAAATGTTGAGTTGGACATAACTGTAGATGCCTGAGCAGAAATGGCAAGTAGGTATTTCAATATGTGAATCTGAAGATGAGAATCAGAGATGCAAATCTGGGAGATGTAAAGCTGAACATAGGGAGGAAATACAGGGAGGAAAGAAGATATAGCATCTAGCCCTAAAGGACACCAGCATTTGGGGGTGTCTAATAGGCAAGGAATTAGCAAAGGAGACTGAAATGGAGGAGTATGTGGGAGATGGCCAATTGTAAAAAAAAATTGCATTTGAAAACTTCATATTTGTAAAACAAACTAGGAATTTGATATTGACTTTCTTTGCATTACGAAAAGAAAATCATATAACTTCATGTAACTATCCAGCACCCTAAGGGGTTTATAAAATGATACGATTTACCCCAAATTTGGTATGTTTGCAGATTTTCTGGATTATAACACCTGTGTATCAGAGGGTACGTATTTACATGCATTTCAACTTATGTTGCCAGTTTTCCAGAGATAAAAAGGGTTAGTCATATGCCTGATGTATTGAGTTTATAGGAGAATTATTCAGGAGGTGTAGAGTCTAATAACTTTCTACTGCCTGATCACTGCCTTGGTCTTCAGTTGTATCCCTGGTGAGCAACTTCCAGGTTTCCCTGTTCAGAAGGAGTCACCTAGTCCAGAGATAATGTAGCTCCAGAACTCGATGCTGCATTACAGAAAAGGAGCAGAGGGCCTTTCCCTAGGCATCACTGATTTGAGGCAGGTGAGAATAAAACTAGACAGATCAATTTGGAAGCTGTGACCCAGGACAAAGATGATGATGGATGGACTGGACTATGGTGGTGGCAGTGGAGATGAGGAGGAAGGGATAGGTTGGAGATCTACTTTAGATTTAGAACAGAAATTGCAGAAGGGTTATCATGAGAGGTGAAGGAAAGGGAGAAGTCCAAAATAGCTCTAGGTGGCTGGTATATGACCAGCTAGGTTGGTGGTGGTGCCATTTTCAGAGCTGGGAAGACTGAGGGAAGTGGAGAGGAAGATCTAGGGATGAAACTAGGAATTATATTTAGAAATGTTAATTTTGTGATATCTGTGGAATATCTAAGTGAAAACATCAAGTAGGCACTTGAATAAGTGAATCTAGAGCTCTAAGGAAATGAGTGAGGTTGGTATGTAAATATGGGCACTATCAGGAGCTAGCAGGGAAATTTAAAGAAAGAACAAACATGGATTTAGTATCATCCACAATTAGAGTCTAGACAAAGGAGAAGGAGACCAAGAAGGAGTAGCCAGGGGGTTAAAGGAAATCAGAAGAGCCTGGTGTCACAGAGCCGGATGATTGATTAATTCAAGAAAACAGTAATTGGTTCTTTGGAATACGGCTGATGAGTTAAATAGGATAAGGACAGAAAGTGGCCATACATTGTGGAAATATGGAAGTCGCTGGGGAACTTGGAAAGATTTCTTTACCACAGTGATGGGGACAGAAGCCAGAGAGATGGGTGCTGGCTACAGTATAATGGGAGGTAAGAAAGTGGAGATAACAGGTGTTGCCATTTTCTGCAAAACTCTCTGCAAAACAGAGGTGGGATATGAAGGTCAATGAAGAATTGTTTTAAGCATAGAGTAGGCACAATTTTCTGGAGATGGAGACAAATCAGGAAAAGATGAGTTTACTGCCCAGAGAGAGGATAGTGGTCCACAACCTTGGCTGCATATTGGAATCACCTGAAGACGTCTCAGACTTCCTGGTTGGTCTGCACATAGCATGGGCTTTAGGGTTTTTGAAAAAGTCTGCAAGTGATTTTTAATTTTTTTAAGTTTATTTTCTTATTTTGAGAAAGACTGAGAATGAGCATGAAGCGGGGAGGGTCAGAGAGAGAGAGGGGAAGAGAGAGAATTCCAAGAAAGCTCCATCCTGTCAGCACAGAGCACAATGTGGGGGTTTGATCTCACAAACTATGAAATCATGACTTGGGCCGAAATCAAGAGTCGGATGCTTAATCAACTGAGCCACCCAGGTGCCCCTGCAGGTGATTTTTAAAGCCAAGGTTGAGAAGCACTGACTTAAGGAATGAAATCCTTGAATGGGTAGGAGCCAGGGAACAGGTGAAGAGCCCTTGATAGGTAGAGCTGTCCATCCTCCACTGTGACAAGAACAATGTGGAAGATGGGTGAAGTGTGCCACTTTTCTAGATTCAGTGGAAGGAGGATGAGGTTGTTCACATTTTGTGATTCTGTTTTTCCTGGCAATGTGAAAAGCAAAGTCATCTGCTGAGAACCAAAAGCAAGGAGGGGAGCATTGGAGGCTTGATAGAGAAAGTCTGAGAGTTTGGAGGTGAGAAGCGGGCTTATTCCAGGGACAAGACAGGTGGGTCCTCCCTGCTCCCCAGAACACAGGGAAAACCACCACAGTTGCCTTAGTTCCTTGGCCTGTGAATGTCCAAACATGTCTGCAAATTACTTGGGGATATCCTTGTTGGTATCTCCACCTCCCAGAATCTGATTTCTCCCAGTGCCAACATCTGTGCTGCCTCTGAAACATCAAAAAAGGTCACATAGGACATTTGTGTGTCTACACATTGGCTGCAGTTTGGTGTGGAGGATGAGAGGAGGGAAGACTGACTGCTTCTCAAACTTGGAGCCCATTGGAATGGCCTGGAGGGCGTGTCAAAGCATTTCTGCCCAGTACCCACAGATTGAGTATGTCTGGTGGGGCCTGAGAATTGCATTTCTAACCAATTCCCAAGGGATGCTCGTGCTGCTGGGCAAGGACCACACTTAGAGAACCATGGGTTTACAGACCAATCACAAAACAGTAATGACAAAATGTAGGAGAGTGTACTTACTCCGCGTAAAATTTCACCAACTCCTCCCCAAACCCAATCCCAGTCTCTCCTTGCCTTACTGCCTCTTCTCTTTCCCCTCCCATTCCTCCTTGTTTCCAAATTCCTCTTGCATCCTCTCTTGGGAGCAGATTGTCTTTCTTCTCTCATGCAGAGCGGTTCAGCAGGCTTTTTAAATTTTGTTGTTTGGGCTCCACCAACGATGAGACTTTTGGGAACTACACACTTTCCCAAGACCATTCCCTCCAGAAAAATTCCGGTGCCAGTTTTTAAAATAATACCTTTTACATTCTTATATTAATACTCACAGAGGTCTCCAAGGGAATTTTTATGGAATGGGAGAAAGACGTCACCTCCTCACGTCACTCGCTGGGTGGTTTTCCCAGCCTGGAAGCGGAGGCATAAAATCCAAAAAAGGAATCCAGTGATGGACCTCACGCACAACCAAATGCACTGTAACCTGACAACCAACCAGTTCTGTGCTTGCATGTGCTAATTCACAACAAGGGACTCACAGAAATATTGTCTGGTAATTGGGTAGTAGGTAAAAAGAGAGCCATTGCCTAAGTGGAAAAGATAAGAAAAGAGGAAATCAGAAGTTGACAAAATAGAGCATGGTGAGCAAGATGCTGAAAACACAGCACATTTGATGTGGAAGTGACGTCCCAAGGTGGCTTAGGACACTGGGTTGAAAATTACAGGCACATACAGTACTTACTGATAAAAGAATGTTCAGCTGGGTTCCTGGGGGCCTTTCAGCTTGCTTTGCATTCATAGGCAATTTATTCTCCTTAATCACTAAATCATTAATGGGGATCAATAGCAATACCACACTAGTGAGGGCAGGGGCGGATGCAGGGAGAGTTATTGGTCAGTTTTTTTTTTTAATTTAATAGTGGTAACCAGGCTTCAGATCCATTCCATGAGGGAACCCTTCTCCAGGCTGTTGGAGAGAAAACTGTACTCACAAAGGCAGCAGGAATGAGTTGGGCATTTATTGTGAACTCATCTTATTTTTCTAATTGCTCAAGAGCTCTGGATAATGGAATGTATTTCCTTATTTAAATTCAGGGTGTTCCAGATTGGTAGTCTAGCATTAGTGCCACATAGTGTGTTCTAAAAGATTTAGGTGTGCCATACCTGTTCTTAGTGCTCAGGGTCAGTATTTGATTGCTCTGTTTGGTTGGACACCAATCATTTCCAGTGAGTCTTCCTTCTTTTAGTAACTTGTTTCTCCCCACATTCCCCACTGCTTATTTTCCCTTCCCTCATTCAACCTTGTATCCCAGCACCTAGCATAGTGCCTGGTACATACCTAATGTTTAATAAAAGTTTACTGCACTGATATAATAATTCTAACTAAATGCTTTTTTAGGTTCACTGAACCTACCATCAGATAAGTTGTAAATGTAATCTCACACCTTACCATCTTGAAGAAAGTAAAAAACATATATGGTGTGTGTGGGAGTGAATTTGTGGGCAAAGTGTATGTATATTTCTCTCTCTCTCTCTCTCTCTCTCTCTCTCTCTCTCTCTCTCAGCATCTGACACCAAATTAGCATCTGGTATTTCTGACCTTTTATTCAATATGACTTTTCTATTTTCCTTTAAACAAAGAAATCAATTAAATTTGGTGTAAAGATATCAATAAGTTTCTAATATCTGGATATGTTTAACACACAGTAAATAAATATGACCAGCTTCTATTTTATTATGACATTCCTTTTTACACTATATACTTTGTAATTATACATGGTCTTTTAGACCCTTGAGTACAGAATGTAGTAATGGACCAGATCTGGTATTCCTAGAGTAAGAAAGAGCAACACCCCTTTATTTGGAGTCCTTTGTGCTCAGGGTCTCAGAATTTATGCCCTCAGACTAGAGCCATTATCCATCAATCCACAAATATTGATGGTATATTTTTCTCCCATGACAACAGAAGTACTCATAGGTAGCACAACAATATTAATTATTCATCCACAAATATTAAGGGTCAATGTTGAATTAGGCAGTGGGAATATGGCAGTGAAAAAGATGACAATCTTTGACCTTATAGAGCTTCCACAAATATTTCACAAATGAATTACTAATAAACATGAATTACAATTGTGAAAAAATACTAAAATAAGTCATGGCACAACAAATCATATCATGGGGCACTTGGCCTAGTCGGAAAATGGGAAGAGACGGGTCAGTAGCTTATCTTTGTGCCCTCTCAGCCTCTTCAACAGTATTTGCATCAAATAGCAATCAGATAGTTGCTTAATTGACTCCTTATGAAGTTTTATTAAAGCTTATGTGAAAATTTTAAGCCTTTATTTATTCAAAACCTCTATTTAATAAAATAGCATACATCACTCTTGCAAGTGTCTGAAACATCGGAGGCTTATTCATCCTTTCTCCACCAAGTGAGTATTACTCGGTATGGCATTGTGGTCAGAAGGGAATTTGCAGTAGACATTTTTTATGATGACATTCAGATGACTCCAGAATCAAGGTCCAAAGGTGTTTATGAGATGCTTCTGGAAGGAGCAGAGTCAAGAGGTTCTAATCCAGAATCACACACATCTGCCAGTCTTTCTGTGCATAGTTGTTTCTACTTTTCAAAGCTGGTATCTCTCTGCCTCGTGTAGCAAAGAAAATAGGATTCTTCTCTCATTCAGCCCAGCATGGTGCCAGGCACCAAGTTCATGCTCAATGAATGTGTGCTGAATTGAATTGATAACAACCACTCTGGGAATAAGGAAGAGAATTATGAGCCTCACATTTCAAGAGAGAAAATAGACTCTGTGGCGTTAGATAAATTTCTCAAGGTCCTGTAGAAAATTAGGAAACACACTTGGGGCTAAAACTTGGATATTCTGATGTGGTCAGGATAAGCTCTTTTATTTTGAAAACCAGAACCATTGGTATCCCATCTTGTGTAACAAGAAGTAAGTGCCAGCTGGGAAGCTTCTATGATGTTCAACACTGGAAAGTCCTGCTGTGAAAAATAAATAAATAAATAAATAAATAAATAAATAAATAAAAAACCAGGTTGATAGCTATAAGATCAAACGACAGTTTTCTTTGCAAAAAAAAAAAGTAAGCATGCCAACAAGGGCACAGACTCCCTTTGAGGATATGTGCTAAGTAACAAAACTCTGACATTTTCTTTGTAGAACTGCTTTATGAATAATAGTCTACCTTCTGAAGATATTTAAGTACCCTGAAAAGTCCTTAACCAGCAAAACTAGCAAATTAGCACAAATCAAGTAAACTTCCCAAGCTGGTCTGAGCTGTAATGTAATGCAACATATTTGCAAGGAACGAAATGGACCCAATTGTTGAGGAACTACTTGCCTGTGTTTCATGGATTCTTTTTATTCCAGACTTAATGGGTACAAAGGCAGGCCTTGAAATTGTCTATATTGAATCATTTTAGGAAGACAGTGGCTTTGGAGCCTTCCCCGGGAAGAAAAACAAAAGCACAGGCTCTGGAAATGCTGTTCTTTCATGTGATTTACTATTTCCTGACGGGAAGTGATTCCTTAACATGCCTATAGAGCGCAGAGCCTGCTGGAGTTCACCACCCCTTCTGATCTACTTTGAGATGGAAAAGGTATCATGATGACACCAACCCAGAGTCACATTTGCTCTGCAGATGAAGTCAGTCCCTTGAAGAGGGATTACCCTCACCCAATATGGCTTCCCTCTTCCTTCAGTGATGCTCAGCTTTTATAGAAAGAGGAGGCAAGTAAAAGTTATTCCTAATCCCCTCACTTAAAATTACTCTCTTCTCTAAAAAGGTGACACATTTTGCCCTTTTGAAGGGACTGAGCTATTATTTCTTCCGAAGGGTCAGAAACAAAACCAAACTCTGATTTAAGCTGGTAGGTAGTCTTTTGGGAGAGAACTTGTATGATAGCATTCCTGGCACTGTAGTTTTCTTTGATCCGTGAGTTCGCTTTGTGGAGCTTGACTTTAATGACTTTGGAAATGGGACTTGCTTAAACTTTAAAATAGCATGTAAATAAGCAAAAGAAATTTTCAGCTCAGGCAGTGATGAATAGCCCTCCTTCTCCCAAAGAAGTTACACAGATACTAAAATCAATAGGCTTAGCATTCATTTTTACCTGTTTGTTATAAATTCCTACTTTCTTTGGGTATGGGGAGGTGAGTGGTAATTTCCAAGGGGGCCTGAAATCAGCCCTATAAATGAATACCAAAATTTCTCAGCCCACAGTATTTGTTTTTTTTTAATTGCTCCATTATTCCCATCAAAGGAATAGTAAAATAAATGAGATCATTCTTCTTTACTACTTGCTTCACATTAGTCACCCTGGAAAGTTATTTACAAAGCATGTTGAAGGTCTGTTCTGGTGGCAGAGCTATGGATAAGGCAGATGGAGGTATCATGCCACATTCACCAATGACACCATGTGGAATCTGTTTTCTTCTTGAGTTTTATTTGCCAGAGGTCACTTAGGATCAAGAGGTTGTCAGTAAGTCCTTGGTGCTGCTGCTAACTCTACAAGCTATTTAGACCTACTTCCTCCTACCTGGGAGATATAGCTCTAATCCCTACACTTATATACAAACATACACACACACACGTGCTTTCTAACAGTTCAAACTGATGGGTTTCTAGAATAGTGAGTTATTTGTCACTGTTTTTACTTTTAGTAGCATTCTCTATTTTACTAAGGTAGAGAACCAATTTTCACCCCAGGATCTGGTAAAACCTCCTATGCCTCTAAAGCATATTAAAATTTATTTAAAAAAGTAAATATAACTCCCCCCAAAACAACAACAGAAATCTCCAGAGACAAATGATTAAGTTTTCCTATATTTGTTAGCCTATCAAACATAGGGAGTTTTTTGGAGTATCCATGGTGATGTATTTTTTTTTTATCCTAGCTTTGGACAACTATATTTTAAAGTGACAGATCTGAATAAAAACGGGGGAAAGAAAGCACCGCTTTCCACCTTCAATCTTCTTTTAAAATCATAAATAAATTTAAAATTAAAATCAAGGCTTCCCACTTGACTTCCTTGCCTTGCTGTGGATTCATGATTATGCCTTCCGGTTGTGAGGTGAGATTTAATTCACCTGCTGGAAGGAAAAGGGTAGCCTAATCTTGAGCTCAGAACTCCTCCTTATTCATAGTTTGCCATTTAAATTTATAAGTGCCCATCAATAATAACCCAAAGCCCAAAACTAAATCCTTCACTTTCTTCTTCTCTCACTCTCTAAGCTCCAGATATCTATCCCCACCTCTCAATCTTACAGGGCGTATTCATTGTGCCACATTCCCAGGCACTCTGTGCTGGGGATACAGAGACCTGATGCCTTGGACCCAAGAGTCACAGTCTACCTGGGAGACAGCTTAGTATTCCTGACTTCACTTCTTACCAGCACTATGGTCCTGGGAAAGATACTTTACTTACTCTTCCTTAGTTTCCTCACCTGTAAAATGATGCTTTCCTCTCAGAGACATTATGAGTTTTAATGAGTTCATTGGTTTCTATACCACACTCAGTAAGTTCCTAGCACATGGTAAATACTAAAAACATACATTTTCATTTAATAACTAAATCACAGAATAATCTCCATATGAATGGATGTTAACTACAGCATCCACAGGAAACTGAGCAAACAAGGCTTAATCTAGCTTGTGCTGGGAAGAAAAGGGTGCAGGGACACTTAAAGGGGGAAAAAGTATGGTTATATGATGGTTATTTAATAAGAAGAAAAATTGGTACTTGAAAGTTGATCTTAACCTCTTATTAAATAGCTTCACTTAAATGCAACATTTAAAACTAACTTTTTAAAAACTTTCTTTAAATGTTTATTTTTGAAAGTGTGAGCAGGAGAGGGGTGGGAGGGGTGGTGGGGGTGGGGGTGGGGGGTACAGAGGATCCAAAGCAGGCTCTGCACGGACAGCAGCAAGCCCAAAGTACAGCTTGAACTCACAAACCGCAAGATAATGACCTGAGCCGAAGTTAGATGCTCAAGCAACTTAGCCACCCAGGCACCCCAAACTTAAAAAAAAAAATTTTAGGTTTCAAAACTAACTCTTTTCTGATGATTAAAGCCTTATAGAAATTAAAATAATGAAAGCATAAAAGGAACTCAGAGATCTACATATCACAAACATTTTTGATTTTTGAGTGGCATTTTTGAGTGGATTTAATTTTAATTGACAATTAATTGAATACATTACCCTTTTCAAATATATACATGTAGTCATATATATGGTAAAACATTAACTTTCCTTTTCACCTACTCTCTGATCCTTGAGAACCTCCACAGAAAACCCAACTTTAACTGTGTGTATTGTCTGGATACTTTGCTATAAGTATATATTTCTATAGAGTTTGGATTTTTCTAAAACACAAGTGGAATTGTTTGTGCATGTTACTCTATATTTTACTTCCTTGCATAATATATCTTGGAGAATTTTCTATATCAGTACATACATATTCTTTTTAATAACCATTGGGTGTGGTTGTACCATAATTGATTTGGTCTCCTGCTTACAAATATTTAGATTGCTTCCTATTTTCACTATAGCATACCATGCTGTACTGAATGTTTCACATAGATGTTAAACAAATGTATTTCTGTAGAATAAATACATAGAAATGTCGTTGCTTGGTCAAAATCAATTCACATTTTAAATTTGCCTTGATGGGGCGCTTGGGTGGCTCAGTCGGTTAAGCAGCCGACTTCGGCTCAGGTCATGATCTCGCGGTCTGTGAGTTCGAGTCCCGCGTCAGGCTCTGTGCTGACAGCTCAGAGCCTGGAGCCTGTTTCAGATTCTGTGTCTCCCTCTCTCTCTGCCCCTCCCCTGTTCATGCTCTGTCTCCCTCTGTCTCAAAAATAAATAAATGTTAACAAAAATTAAAAAAAAAATAAATTTGCCTAGATACAGCCAAATTGCTCTTTAAAAAGACTGCTGTAGTTTATAATAAAGCCCTAGTACAAGAGAATATCCTTGTCTTCATACCTGCATCGACACCAGGTGTTATCAATTGTTTTAATATTTGCTAATATTATAGGCAAAATATGGTATTACATTGACATCTCATGGTTTAGTTCGTATGTCTCTAATTATTAGTGAAGTTGAACTTTTTAAAATACATTTATTGATTGAGTATTGCATTTCTGGACCTGTTCATATCTGGGACAATTTAGGTGAGTTAAGGGATGGCAGGAAGAGATGTACATGAATCTTTTAAATCTATCGACAAATTTTCTATTAGTTCGAAAAAAGGTCTTACTGAAATTTTTTTCCCACAGGAAGAGCCAGTTGTCAAAATATCATTTATTGATCAGATGTATCATTACCTGTTGATTTTAATGCCATGTTTACCATCTACTAAGATCTAATATACATCTAGCTCTATGCATATGTTTTTCTATTACTGCGTCCAAATCAGTTTTCATTCTAACTTTGCTTTAGTAATCATAGTAATGCATAGTAATGCTATATATATATGTATGTATATATATATATATATATATATATATATATATATATACACACACATATACACACACACACACACACACACATATATATATATATGACTGTTATATAAGAAAGAACCAGAAAGAGGCACCTGGATGGCTCAGATGTTTAGCCATCCTACTCTTGGTTTTGGCTCAGGTCATGATCTCATGGTTTATGAGCCCTGCATGGAGCTGCATACTGACAGAGCAGAGCCTGCTTGGGATTCTCTCTCTCTCCCTGTCTCTCTGCCCCTCCCCCACTCGTGTACACACGTGTGCTCTCTCTGTCTCAAAATAAATAAAATCGACTTAAAAGAAAAGAAGATTGCAATAAGTTTTAAATGTAGACCAGAAAATGTCATTGGTCTATAACAACAAGCATTTTGTCTCATGGATCCTGGACTTGTCTGTGGTTGAGCTGGGCTGAACTGGCCAGCTCTGCTTCAGATGAGAATAGCCAGAAAGGTCCCACTCCTCACCACACAGCTATATAGATGTTCTGCTCCATGTGTCCCTCATCCTTCTGTGACTAGTGGGCTTGCTAGGACAGTTTTTTTCTCATGATGATGGCAGAAATGCAAGAGCATATGGTCAAGTGTGCAAGCACATTTCAAACCCCTGCCTGCATCACTTTGACTAACACCCTTTAGCCAAAGTAACCTCCAAGGTCCAAAGGGGGGTATTCTAATGGAAGCTGAGTGGCTCAGTCGGCTAAGCGTCTGACTTCAGGTCAGGTCATGATCTCACTGTTCATGGGTTTGAGCCCACATCAGGGTCTGTGATGACAGCTCAGACCCTGGAGCTTGCTTCAGATTTTGTGTCTTCCTCTCTTTCTGCCCCTCCCCAATACATACTCTGTCTCTCAAAAGTAAATAAATGTTAAAAAAAATTAATATAAATAAATAAATAAATAAATAAATATTTTAAAAAGGGAGATGTTCTACCTTTAGATAGGATGACTGGTTACATGGCAAAGGGCATGGATATCAAAATGGATAAATTAGAGCCAAAGTGAGAAAAGTTTCTCAATATTTCATTTGCAACATTTTATTTTTTGACTATTTTTTCACATTGCTTTTTTAGATGAACTTTTAAAATGCGGAATTCTCAAAAAATCTGAGTAGAATTTTCGTTGGGTTTTCATTGACTATATCAACTAATTTGAGTAGAATTTATATCTTTACAATATTGAATCTTTACAGGAATTAGAAACATTTTGAAATTTTTTTCTTACTTATTCAAGTTTTCTTTTATGCCCTCTGGCAAGGTTTATTTTTATTATTAAAGTTTTCAAACAAGCTCAAAAATAGAAAGAATAGTACAGTGAATATCTATTTATATATCTCCCAGATTCAATGATTATCAAGATTTTGCCACATCTTAGGCTATCTCCTGATGTCATGTAACATTTCTGTAGCCCCTGTATTTTCTGTTAAGCAGTTAGCTTGATCTGAGACTCAATCAAATTTACCTTAAAGAGAAACATTTTCTTTTTGTGGCAGGGGCGGGGGTTGGGGAGGTAGAGCAAGAATACTATGTAAGTCATGCTGTATGCTTCTCAGGGCATCCATCCCATCAGGAGATACATAATGATTGGTTGTCACTTTTTTAGTGATATTTAGATTTATCAATAGGATTAGGTTTTGTCAATCTTATCCATCCATTATGAAGTTCCCCACTAGCCATTTAACAAAGCCTAGATTCATTATTTCATTAGCGATTGCAAAAATGGTGATATTCTAATCTTACCATTCCTTCTGCATTTATTAGCATCATTTATTTTGTTGCCTTGAGGTAGTTTTCATATAAGAAGTCTAGATATGTGTCTCTTTCCTTATTTCTAAGTTATCAGAATAATGAGTTGGTTTTTAGCACCCTGCAAAGATAACCAATTTGTTTAAATTACTATAAATTTATGAATATTGAAATTTTTTGTGTTTTAATCCTTTGCAGTGACTTCTTTTTCATATTCGAATTGTCTTCTTTTTGGACAGTGAATGCCCCTTCAAATTTATTTCTGATTCCTTGTCGTGACTCTTAGAATCTTTAATAGCCTCTTTATTTTCTGGTAGGAGGAAGTATTTCAAAATGGTCTTGTACAATTCTTGACCCAGATGTGTTATGAGTCATGTCTCTTAAGGAACCTGGGTACTTTCTAGTAAGGAGAGGGGAGAGAAAAGAATGATACTTAGAGACCATAATCTAGGCTCAAGAGACTCACTGCTACTGCAATGGTTGTTTCTTCCAGTTCTTTTCAGTGGACAGAAGTTGAAAATGTAGTTTTTAAAGAGAAAATGCATTATGAGCTATTAAGGATATTTTCAACTTAAATTTATTTTTTTATAAATTCCTTTTATTTGATATTTTATTATAATGGAATTAGATTTCTGACTATCATAGTATGCTTTGATTGAAACACTTCATAGTATTGCAGGGACTAGTAGAAATAGAAAAAAAATATCTTAATAATATTTGTTGATGAAAAATCATGGTGAAAGCAAATCTCCAAAAATGTGTTTGAAGGCCATAAAAGAATAAATACAAAAATATGGGAAAAGATAAGCAGTATCTCCCTTCATATATATATTTTTTAATTTTCTTGTTATGTCTTCCTAAAACAGAGATATTTGACAGCAGTTAGAATGTCCACCTTTCAACATTAAAAAAAAATCACACTCCCCAGTGGGTGAACAAAGTGAAGAGTAGTCACCTATAATTTAGCTGAATAAGCCACTTTGGAGTCTTAAGTGAGGAGTTCTTCCAACTCCAGAGAGTGCCATCAACTTGTATCATCATTTTAGTGCAAATACAATTTAATTTTGGTGAAATGAGATTCATCCCCCCCAATAAGATTAGTAACTGCATTCACTGAATTTCACATTCTTCATTTGTGAACTGTGAGGAAATGAATGGTAGCTAGAAGATCAATGGGATCCCAGCTATAGCAGCAGGTGGAATGATGATGTACTAGGACAAAATTACCTATACTTTGAATTACAAAACTAACAGTGGTTTTAGATTTGCAATTTAATTACAGACCAACTACCTTTCATATGGAACAAATACCAAAAAAAGTTAATTATTACAAAATATTTCAGAAAAAATACATAATCTAATAAAATAAAAGCACTGAAAAATATCTTGCTAGAGCAGGGTCAGCTTGGAAAAGTTATTACCAAAGCTAAATATTTTTCCTTCACACAAACTATACTCAAAAATAGCTTTATGAAACTAATTTCTGGCTTAAAACATCAAAGGATTTCTTAGAAACAAATATCTTAACTGACACGGATGGACAGAGAAGAAACAAAGAAGCCGCCTAACCCCAAAGTTCATACTCTTTAAGACTTCTGAAGTATTACTGCACTGATTTACATCTCTTAATGGAAGAATGTGGTAATCATGGAATGAATCAATGCTAAAGTCATTTTCAAATGAAAAACAAAACAAATTAAACCTGATGCAATCCGACCAAACACGTGTCAATATATAGTTTCAAGATTATTTTACAAAACACCTGCATTTACACAGTAGGCTCCAGGCAGCATTTTCAGACAAGTTCTTTGGCTTTATCCTTGACATGATTAAGTTACACTTTTAAAAGAATTATTTAATAATTTTATGTATTAAATTTCTTTATTCAATACATTTTTCTTTCTCTGGAGTCAAAAAAAAAAAAAAAAAAGACTGTGCATATAAGATTGAGAGAGGACGCACAAGCAGATAGGGAACTTCTAGAAATGGATGGCACTGGGAGGGTCAGCAAGCATGTGAAACTCACTCAGTTATGATGCTTTCCAAGGATGAGTCAGTCTTGTAGCCATTTTACAAAGATTTTAAAGAAAAATTTCTTTTTGAAGTCAGATTTTTTTTAATCCTTTCATTCTTATTCAAAATCGGTCCAGCTCTTAGTCTGCAACAGCAGGAGTTATGATACCCATTTCTGGAGGCTGCAGTACCGTCAGAGCATGCCTGTAAGTCACTAAAAAAAAAAAAAAAGAGAGAGAGAGAGAAAGAAAAGAATGCCCTTCCCTCCAGATTAAAAAAAAATTAATAAAACAATTGAGGAAAGATAGCACTAAATCTAAAATGATTTGCAAAAGAATACTAGGTAAGAAGTGGCTTGAAATTAAAATATGAGGTTTCAAATTCCATTTCTTTGATTTTACATATGTATTTTTTCTCTTATCCTGCAAATCTTGGCTTCTAATGCCATTAACATGATTGCTTATATCATATTCATTTCAAAATAACAATATCAATATTATCAGTAACAACATGGTTACTAAAACAGTTTACTTTCTCTTTTTTTTGTTTGTTTATTTTACAGTTTTTCTTGTCTTTATGTTATATTCTACTGCAGATATATAGTAAAATTACTCTGTTTTAAAGTGACTTGAGGGGTGCCTGGATGGCTCAGTCAGTTAAGCATCCGACTCTTGATTTCAGCTCAGGTCATGATCTCAAGGTTCATGAATTCGAGCCGTGCCTAGGGCTCTGTGTTGACAGTGCAGAGCCTACTTGGGATTCTCTCGCCCCCCCCCCCCATCTCTGCCCCTTCTCTGCTCATTTGTGTGCACTTTCTCTCTCAAAATAATTTTTTTTTTAAATAAAGTAACTTGAAACATGGGGCACCTGGGTGGCTTCACTGGGTTTAGTGTCCAACTCTTGATTTCGGCTCAGGTCATGATCTCACCATGGGGAGATTGAGCCCCAAGTTATGGGGCTCTGCACTGGGCATGAAGCCTTATTAAGATTCTCCCTCTGCCCCTCCCCAACTCATGCACAAATGCCCACTCTCTTTTGTGCTATCTTGCTCACTCTCTCAAAAAAATACATAAATAGGGGCACCTGGGTGGCTCAGTTGGTTAAGCATCCTACTTCAGCTCAGGTCATGGTCTTGCAGACCATGAGTTCGAGGCTTGCAGCAGGCTCTGTGCTGACAGCTCAGAGCCTGGAGCCTGCTTTGGATTCTGTGTCTCCTCTTTCTGCCCTTCCCCCACTCACACTCTGCCTCTCTTTTTCTCTCTCAAAAATAAATAAATAATTAATTAATTAATTAAAAAATAAAACCAAAGTAACTTGAAATAGTTCTCTTTGTTAAAGCCACTAATCTATTAGAGCCATATTCATTTGTTTCATGTTGGCTTCATTTATTTAGAAACTGCTTTGTCTTTTATTTCTATTTAGTTTTGTTTTATAACTTTACAAAACATTTACATAACCTCAAAGTCAAATTAAAAAACAATAAAGATACTTCAGAAAGAAAGTCTAACTCCTACCCCTCCCTCCTACACTTTAGATAATAACTTTGTTAATTTTTGGCTTATCTCTACATTTAAAAATGTAAGTACATATGTGTATTTATATAAATATGTATCTACCTACTTACCTATTTATCTCCCTTCTTTCTTAGATAAAAAGTAGCAAACTATATACATATTTTTCCACTTTTTTTATCTAACAAGAGATCCTGGATATCCTTCTGTAGTAGTATATAGAGATCTTCCCAATGCCTTACTATAGTTGCCCATTACATGGATAATCAAACTTCATCCAACCATTTTTTATTCCAGGAATTCCCCAATTCTTCTGGAGATGGTATTCTTTCTTGCTCCTACCCCTAATACTGTAAAATATATGGAATAAAATATATTCATATTCTATGCACCTTATCATACTTTCTTATATACTGCATACATATTTTTGTGTACACACACACACACACACACACACACATAGATATAGATAGATATAGATATAGATATATAGATATACAGATATATATATACGTATATATACGTATATACGTATATATACGTATATATATATACGTATATATACATATATATGTAGAGAGAGAGAGAGAGAGAGAGAGGAAAGTATGATAAGAGGCATGGAAGACATCGGGAAAATTTAATATCTGCCTAAAGGTCACTTTATTATAAGAAAATGCAGAAAAATAAAAAGAATAAAATAGTCAAAGATAAAAGGGAAAGAAATTCCCAAAGCTGAAGAAAGACTTACATTGTCAAACTTTAAAGGATCATAGTGCATCAAACCTGGTAAATGAAAAAAAAAAAAAAAAAAAAAAAAGACCCACACCTAGATGCAAACTGTTTAAATGTCAAAACTTCAAAGAAAAATCCAAACTTTAAAGTCAAGTTAAAAAATATTATCTGTAGAAGAATGAAAATAGATTGAAATTATATTTTTTGTGGATAAAAATTTATTTGTAAACCTTTGCAGTCCTTGGGTTACTACTCAGTTAAAATTGCTTTTATACATTTGTTTTCTATGTGCATTTTCTCTTCTGTGAACTGGTTTTCCTTTTGCTGACTTTAAATGCACTTTATGACTTTCTCATCAATTTATTGAAATTCTTTACATATAAGGAAAATATGCTAACATTTTCTGTTGTTGGACATATTTCTCTAGTTTTTTATGTACTTTAAATTCTATTGTATCTGAAATTCAAGTTTTATATTTATACTAAAAAACCACATTAGTTATGTCCTTTTTTACCTTTTCTATTATTTTTGCTTGTATAAAACTTTTTCATCTAGAGACCAAATATTCAATTTATTTTTTTCTTTTTTTAAGTTTTTATTTACTTATTGTTTAATAATTTAATTTTTTATTTTAAATTTCCTATGCATTCTATTTTTTAATTCAGATTTTAAATTAATTTTCAATTTATTTTGATGTACAGAAAATTTACCTTTCCCACACAGCCAATTTTCTCAGCTGAATTTAATAAACACTCCAGTCATCTTCTTTGATTTATAATATTTTCTTTACCACATATTAATTTCATAGAAACATGCATATAGTAACATCTATTTCTAAGCTCTCTATTTTGGCCCATTAATCTATTTTTATATCAATCGTTTAAATTACAGTGGCTCTATAATACAATCCAGTTTCTAATAGCTTATAGGACAAGGCCATAAACATCTCATATTGTAATGACATGTTAAAAAAGCATTCCCAAATGGCACTTCTAGACCTCAGTGATCTTAAGAGATTTCTATCTCAGTAATAGGCATTTGAAACCCATCTGACTACAATGTTATCATTACAATGGTCACAACAGTTAAACCACTATCATAAAAGAATGAAAACAAACGTGGCCTTTACTTTTCAGGATATTTTGATTGCATTTGGTGGAGGACTTCGCATGTAAATGATCATTGCCCCTTCAAGCACACCCTCACATTATTTTCCTTTAAAAATGTTCTTTTGTGCTTCTCTACTCAGAAACATTGACCTCAGACTCCATTGGCACTCCTTTATGTACTGTCCCTGGTTTGTTCCACTTGGAAATGAAGCTCTCATTTCAGTTTAGGGGCCTTTGCCTAATTGGAGATTGCTGTAAAACCATGGCATTCTGCCTCCAGACCTGGGAAGGCCTGTGTGAAGCATCAGAGCTCACATCTGCCAGGGTGGAGGGAAGCCCGTAGCACATTTGTCATGTGACTCTGATTGTTCTGGAAACATGAAATGGCTTTGGGATGCATGAGCCATTGATACATACGACATGAATGAATTTCATATTACTAGCCTAAGTGAAAGAAGCCAGAACCCCCAAAAAGTAGACACTGGATTCTTTTTGTATAAAATCTTAGGAAATGCAAATGAATTTACAATGACCAAAAGCATATTCGGGGTTCTCTGGCAGGAGTGGTAGGTCAGAGAGAGAATCCAGAGGGCAGGATTACAAAGGGACATAAGGACATTTTTGTGGTGATGGGTGTGTTTACTATTTTGATTGTGAAATTGTACACTTTAAATGTGTGCAGTTTATGGGATATTAGTATCCACATAAATATGTGTGTGTGTGCATATTTGTTTACAGTTGCATGAAACCAGGCAAATAGTAGGCAAAAGGGAGAAGAAAGAGGAAGATAGAACAAAGTATTGGAGATAAGACAAGAACAAGGATTCTCCAAAGAATCAAGCAAAGTTATAATGTAGCCCAGAACGGGGATCTAAGCTGGTTGGACTGAACAGTGCTTTGCAAACCTTAATGCATAGGTAAATCCCCTACAGGTGTTGTTACTATGCAGATTCTGATTCAGTAGGTCTTGAGCTGGGGCCTGAGACTGGATTTCTCATGAACTTCCAGGTGCCACTGATGCCACTGGTCTTTCAACAATTTTTTTGATAACAAAGGGCTAGAGCATTTGTTTTCGGTTTGGGTTGCATATCAGAATCACTGATGCGTGAAATTAATTAATTAATTAATTAAATAAATAAATAAAAACACCTGATGCCTGGATCTCCCCTACCCCCAGAGATTCTGATTTAATTAATTTAGAGTTCTAAGAGGAACCAGAAGTTTTTGAATCTACCCAGATGATTCTAATGTGCACCCAAGCTGACAGCCACTCCAAAGAGAGTGCTAAAAGTCTTATCATGTAATGAGGAGGAAAGAGTCCCCAAAAGGTAATAGGGGTGGCAGGTATGACCTGGGCTAGAGAAACATAATAAGTCATGTCCCCAATCAGAATCAAACATGCCCCTGTTCCAGACATATAAATTGACTTGAGTATAACTTATATCTGCATTGCCCTGCCTTTATTAATGATGCTTTTGCCGCTTTCATACCTGGCCTGGGAATAAGTACCAGGCTGATTACTAAGTATGCAGATGGGGAGCATGGCCTTTCTGAGATTATAGCCACAGGGAAGAAAAGTCCTTGCGATGGAAGAAGCTGACTCAGCAGGCCAATCAGGCATACACACTTACCAACACATTCACAAAGGATTGTTCATTGATAGGAGATGACCCCCAGCCTGCCTCCTGTCAGTGATGGGCCACACACACCAGGCATGACAGAACATGCTGTATTCTAATATGCCCCACACTTGTTTTAAAAATCATTTCAGTTCGGCTAGTTTTCTATTAACGTTAATAGCTTGGAAATTATTCTTCGCTCTGTGTTATAGATTCATATCTGCATCATGGAATTTTGATTCTGAAACTACTGATGTCCCAGAATCTTAAAAATGTTTAATGAGACATGTCAATTTAATTGTGCTGCTTGGAACTTAAAGCCAGAGTTTGTCAGCATTTTGCTGACAAATGCCATCCTTTACATGCTGATCTCGGCCACTGATTAGGTTCACCATTGCTGAAATTACATATTGGGAAATGAGCTCTCTTTAGTGGAAACAAAAGACATTTTTTTTTTCATTTAGTTGATTAAATTGCAGTTTAGGACCAGAACACACTTACAAGTCTATAAAAACAGTCTGGTTTGGTAATTATCATTATGTTTAAATTCTGACACAGAGGATGCTGTGTATCTGGATGATGATAAAGAAAGAGAAGAGTATGTCCTGAATGACATCGGGGTTATATTTTATGGAGACTTCAATGACATCAAGACTAGAAGCTGGAGCTATGGTCAGGTGAGGCATTTACAATTTGTCACTGTCAAGGACATTTTTCCTCAATATTTTTTGTCACATGTTTCACTGCAAGGCACCATATGTGGATATTAGACATGAATTTCCTGCTTTTCAGGATCTGAGGCTCCAAGCAGCCTAGGAGCAGAGACTTACAAAGGCAACTGCATAATTTAGCCACTGCAATCACGTCTCTTCAGGTATTACAACATTCCAGAGATCAGAGATTCTATGGATAACATGGCATTCTAGTGAGAAATGCTTGTCATCCAGTACAGAGAAGTCTCATTAGCTCAGACATCATTCTTCAACATCGAATAGACTAAATTTCTCTTTTTCTTATAAGGAAAAGTGTTTTGATAATGATAACTGCAAGGTGTGTGCTCAACTCAAAGAAATCACCTTTTTTAAATGTTAGTATAAGATACTAGAAAATTGGAAATTAGAATTAGAAAAGACGGTCACCATTTCATCAAAGGAGGGCCCACTGGACTTTTGCCTTGAGACATTTTATCAACTGCCATCTCACATGACTGCCTGGATATAAAATAGCAAATGATATTCCATTTTAGATATTCAATAATTCAAACTATTTCAGCTTGGTATCTTTAACAGTGGAACAAGTGACTGATATTTCTACCATATTACCATAAATGAATGCATTGTCCTGTGGTTCAGCAAAGGTTCCTTCTTAGCAACATGAGAAAAGGTGAATGTGTTATTTCGTAGAGAGTTTTGGCTGAGCTGATGGGAATTGTGCACCATTGTTCTGGGTATCTAGGGGGCACATTTCACGGAACCCGGCCTCACCAGGTCCCATGATACTTTCTTGGCTTCTCATGTCTTCTTTTGACTTCCATGTGGGCTCCCCTTGCATCCCCTACCCCTGCTCCAGCTTGGCCACTGGGACCTGTGTCATCACTAGTTCTTGCCTTGTCTGCCTGACTTTATGTCCTGCTCATTCACCCGGACTCCTGAGAAATCACGTGCCCACCTGCATTTCTGATGTCCTGCCAAGAGGATCATCTGTGTGTTCTTCTGCTTTTGCAGCCCCACCTTGCTCCCTGGTTACAAGCCCTCCCTTCCTGAGTGACATACAATCCATGATATTGCCTATTGTCTAGTGTTCTAAATCCTAATGTGTAGGTGTGATTCTATTTATGTCCCCAAAGTGACATTATGTAGAGAACTAATAAGAAAAAATTCACCAAGGTGGGTAACAAGTAGGACTAGGAAAGAGTCCCAAGCATGATCAGGACACTCCTCAGCCAACATGCCGAGTAGTTTTTGGGTATACCCCCTTGAGCACAGCCACCATCTGTCTGTTGTCACCAGAGTCCCATGAATATGGGTCTTTCAGTCCAAGTAACCAGCCAAGCCAGTAGTTTGCTGTGATGCAGAGAAACAACTAGTCCTATAACTATTTCTTTACCTCTTCAATTCACTGCTTCATGTCCCACAGAGAAATGGTGCTTAATAAGAACCAGAATAATGAGTTCTTTATTATATACCTGAAGAACTAGTGCCCTTACTTTACTGCATCCATCCCATCAGTTCAGGGTGCACACAAAGTTGGTATGCTAACTGGATTTAATAAAGAACTACATGGTTATTAGCCATTAAGACTATGGTTTCTGTCACAGGTATGTGGGTGGATAATATGCAAGGTGTTTATATTCAGGGAAGTCTCTTGTACAGTGAGGTGCAGTATAGGTGAAATATCCCCATTTTGCCATTTTATTACTATTTTGTCCTTGTCCCCCTCCTTTTCTTTTAAAAGAAAATCGTGGTGTTTCATGGGGTCAGTAGTTCTTTCTAAGGAAATCAACTATGAACAGCCTCCCGTGCTGCTCTCTGTAGGGGATCCTGAAACATCTTGAGGAACACAGAGATTCTGCAATGGAGCAGACTACCAGGCTGTTCCCTTGATAATATAAACTTTCTCCAGGCCTTCTTGCCTGCCCTTTGACCCTAGAGTCCACTTTGTTTTAAAAGAAGGGAGACCTTGGGCAGACATTTGTGACACGAGGTCTCCTACTACTTCCAGTGCAAGGTATACAGGCCCAAAGTACCTCCCTGTGATGTACCTGAGAGCCATTTGTTTTCAAAAAGCACAAGGATTCATGTTACTTTTGAGGTCTCGAGGCTTTGGCCTTACTTTGGTAAATCATTCATTCCTTTGCCTTGGTAGCTGGAGCCCACATGCTGGAGAAATCTTCTAAATTAACTTGTACAGTTTTCTGAAGAGCTTCAAGTTGGTTCATGGTCCTTGAGTATACTAGCTCTTTAGTAGTCCTGTTTTATGTTCCTAGCTTGCTTGTATGTTTTTATCCATTTTACTGAAAAACAAAAGAGGATGTCTCCTTCCTTCTACTTTAGTATTTCATACTAAGGATTATGGATAATGACTATATAGGAAATACACATTCCTGAACATTTTGTTGTGCTTTCTTTTAATTTTTTTTTTGGCATAAAATATCAGCTTTGCAAAGTGGATATTAAGAAGTTTCTCTTTTTCTTTTTTTTTCATTTTATTTTTTAATTTTTCCCAAATAGTTTGAGGATGGCATCCTTGATGCTTGCCTGTATGTGATGGATAGAGCAGAAATGGACCTTTCTGGTAGAGGGAATCCCATCAAGGTCAGCCGTGTTGGATCTGCAATGGTAAGCGAGTACTGATTACTAATATTGACTACACATGTCATTAGCCTCAGCATAGATGTCGGTTCATTAGGAGCTATTGAAATGATGACTGACACTTTAACTTTTATTTCTTAGAGTCTTAAATTCCCTGAATTTGTTCAGTGCTATAGAACAAAATCTTATCTCAGTACTGTATGTTTCCTTGGCTTCAGACGAATGGTGATAGATGAAATGATACTATAGACCACTTATTCTTAAGAATCTCTTGCTTCGGGACTGAGGAGTGACTGTGACAAAATGTCAGTGACTATTATCTATTAATCAAACAAACAAACATCAAGAAGCACCAAAAAGTAAAAAAAAAAAATGTGCAAGACACTGCTTTTCTCCATTTTCACACCCATAGTGAGAGTAAAGAAATAAATGACTCTAAATCCTAGCTTCTGTTATAATGATACCTCACCATAGGGCTTTATAGTTTATAAAAGGTAGTTTAGCTTACGGTTTATAGTTAATTCTTCACATTAACTGCATGAGATAAGTAGGGTGGGCATTACGCATACCATTTTACAAGTTAGAAAACAGGATGATAACAGTTTGTCAGCGATTAAAGCCTCAGCTGGAACCCAGGTCTGCTAACTCCAAATCTAGACACTTTCTACCTCCCATGCTGCTCTCTGTAGGAGATCCTGAAGCATCTTCAAGAATATAGAGATCCTGCAATGGAACAGCTTCCTGGAGAAGAGATAGAATCACCATGAATGGGAAGGTTGGGGGTCAGGCGTGGAAGGCAGATTAAATGTGTTGCTCAGGTTCTGTGCAGTCCTAGACTGTCCTGATAAAGACAGTACATACATCCTGCCCTTGATGCATTAAAGCATACCAAATCTGGTTCATGCGTGGAATATTCCTGAGAAACATTCAGCTAGGTGCTATTTCTTTTACTCAAAGACTGAGCCCTTCCCCCTCAAAATCCTTTATTATCAATTTCCTTAAGTTTTCTAAAAAAACCAAAATTCTCTCTTTGGAAAAATTTTCTTTGAGTTTGGTTTGAGTTAAATAAAATCAATATTGTTCATGTAAACATATTAGAATGAAAGTGATATGAAATTTAATTTCTGGTTAGCTTTTAAGAAGCTGCTTTTTTTTTTTTTTCTAGAGAGAGAAACAGAGAGAGTGAGGGGGAGGGGCAGAGAGAGGGAGCGAGAGAAAGAATCTCAAGCAGACTCCACACTCAGTGCTAAGCCCAACTTGGGGCTCAATCCCACAACCCTGTGAACATGAGCTGAGCCAAAATCAAGAGTCAGATGCCCAACTAACTGAGCCACCTAGTAACCCCCAAAGGTTGTTTTTTTTATTAGTACTTAAGCTACATGTAAATTTAGAAGATCATGGACATAAAAAGAAGGTAACAGCCAGTATCTAAAGGCAGTTTTGTTTTCTGTTGTTAGTTTACGTATGACACAATGAAAAGATGATGAATTCTAAAGAATTTAGGAATTTCTTTATAACTATTTATAACAACATACATAAGACCTGTAGTTGATCACTGTTTTTCCTGCTTCCTAGACAAGATTCCCATTTTTCTTTTCCTTTGAAGTTACCATGGCAGGTTTGCAGGGAGAAGGAGGCAACAGCTCTCATGGTTGAATATGAACTAATGCCTTCTTAAGCATTCTGAAATGGCATGTTCACCAGCCTAAGCTTACTCATACGTTGTGTGTATTTTTACTAATCTAGAAACCACTGTCTAACACAAGCAATGCGAGAGGGAAGCAAACATGGAGGTAGACGCACCTGGCCAATGGAAGCAGTGTAGTCTTGTTTTAAGCACACAATCCTAACGCAAATTGCTCTGAATGTTATTAATCACAAAAAGCCTCCATAGAGAACTCCATAGAGTTCTAATTTTGAAAGCCTATAACCCAATGATAAGATTTAGAACTAAACAGAATCTATGGGTGGGCAGGGAGGGATAGTTTGGTTTGGGTTGCCTTTATTTGTAGAGGGGGATGTCTTTCTTGGATGTTAGGGGGCAAAGGCCCCACTGTGGGCCATTTTGGACCATATTTCTGTTTCCACCCCCACCATTGTTTACATATACAGAATATATGTTTGATAGCTTTCAAAACCCTTTCATAACTGTTTTCTCTTTTAATCCTTAGAAGAGTTCTGCAAATCTTTCTAAAATCTATTCTGTTAAAATGATTTTAGAAACTGAAATATTGAGCCTCTGAAAAATCAATAAAAAACATGATCCTTCAAAAAAAAAAAAAAGTCAACTGTTCTCTGGTCATTCAGACAGTTCCTCTCCTGTTCACAAATTCTGGATATCTATCCTGAAATTGCTGAGTGAAGTTAAACAGAGACTGAAAGAAAAGCAAAACAAAGACCCCCCCAAATTTCTCAAAAATTTGCCTTAAAATAGGAGAAGATGCATTTATTTATTTTTTGAGAGACCCTACGTGTACATGCGCATGAGTAGGGGAGGGGCAGAGGGAGAGAGAGAAGCATTAGCAGGCTTCATGCCCAGCATGGAGCCCCATACAGGACTCCATCTCAGGACTGTGAGATCATGACCCGAGCCAAAATCAGGAGTCAGCCACTTAACCAACTGAGACACCCACATGCTCCAAGGTGTACTTAGAAAGCCCAAAAAGAAAATGTTCTGCAGTTGCACGAGTCCAGCCAGAATGTTGATTCCCAGGCAAAGGAGTCTGTGCCCATTTTCTCAGGGGCTGGCCCAGTCTGTTGGAAAACAGAAACTGCTGGGGGGCTGTTTTAGGAATTCTTCCTAAGCATCTCCCCAGCCTGGTCACTGAGGCTGGAAATCCCTTACAGTGGATACAATACTAAGACAGGCATACACCATGACATGCAAATTCTCTGGGAGGGGCAACAACAATGATTTCCCGAGATCAACTGCTACCAGGAAGGAGTGGAGATGAACAGCCTGGTCCTGGCTGGACACCTGGAGAGGGCCAGGTAGGATACAAGAGGCAAGAGAAGATGATTGGGGCCTCAAAGACAAATTTGCCTACTTTGTCATGGCAAAGTCTAGCACTGAAGATTGGCAGGGAATTTGCAAGGAGTTGGTGAGTGCACCATGCTAAGTGAGTACAGACAATAACTCAGGTTGTGCAAACTTTCTAATGATAACTATGATAATATAAATCTGGGTGTTAAGTGCGCAATCCCCAGATAAAAATCCTTTATTGTCCAGTGTCAATGATCTTGGCATGTTCTTTGTCATGGGGGCTGGTCTGTGCACAAGAGGATTCTAGCAGCATCACTGACTTCTACCCTAGAGATGACAGTAGCACCTTCTACCCTCCAGTTGTGATAACCAGGATTGTCTTCAGATATTTCCAAATGTCCCCTGGGGGTCAAAAATCACCCCCAAAGAGGCCACAGCACTAACCTCCTTTGTGGTTCAGTTTCCCAGTCCATGCAATGGACACATAACCCTCTCTTCTCACCCGCATAGACGATCTGTCTTCTTAGCTCATTCAAAACTTGCTGGTTTTCATTCCTCTACTGAAGCAAAAGTGGAGGCAGCATTGTGTGGGAAGGGCCCTGGCCCTTGTCAGATCAGACCTTCAGCTCTGACTCTACCACTAACTTACTGTGTGACCCAGAATAAATCACTCAACCTCTGCAGGTCTCACTTCATCCTTAAAATAAAATTTTGTGTCTCTGCTCAAACCACGTTAGTTATTCCCAGTGGTAACATGGATATCCTTTTATTCTTCAAACCAATGCTTTTCTTTCTTCTATTTTTTTTTCCTTATAAATTCAGTATCTTATTTTCTTCTTATTTGGAGTTGCTGTTACTTCACTTTGATGTGAAAACTGGAAAAGTTTATGACAATCTGGACAGCCTTGAGCTGCTGGATTTTCCCTAGAGAAAGAAAGTCTAAAAATCCTGTAATCTCGTTGTTGGGGGATTGGGTCTGAGATGTTATAACCTTACATAAGATAACTTTTATTCAGGCTCTTCTAAACACTGAGGGGTACATTTTACCAAAGCGACACTGCAGAACAATTTGAGAGACAAAAATTTAAATAGAGGAAATTAGAAAAAAAGAAGAATGTTGCCCAAAGTTACACTTTCTCCTTTAAATTACATTGTTTGATTGCTGTTTTCTTTCTACATTATATCTGATGTGACAGTCCCCATCAGGACAATTGCCAAGTTCTGGGCCAGGGAAAATTGTAGAAGGATGCTTTGTACCACCTGAAAATTTATTTTGCTCACAGGACATTAATAAAGCATTCCATTACTGGCCTTGAATTACTGGGAAGAAACCAGACATGGACTCTGAGCCGCTGTCAGACTATCAAAACAGTTGTGCTATGCCATCTGTGACAAAAACAACACGGTTCTGGGAAAGAGGAAAGGCACTGACAATATAGCCTAGCATTACTGCTGGGTGGCTACCTGTCCTCTGACTGATTGGATCTGGCAGCAACTATGGGCAGAGAGGTTCTCCAGGGAGACACACTGCTGCTTCAGTGGCCACTGTTGCGGATGCAACTTGCTTATTCACTGAGAAACCCCTGAAATCTCACCTCCATGGCAGGTTTTCTCCTTTAGGTTGAGACTTTATCAACAGAAAGTCTATGTTGAAATGCACACAAAACCGATTCATGAAATCTGCAAGACCCTCAGGGATCTTCTAGGTGAAGAAGCCCTTGGAAATGATGTCACTCAATGTCACATAGCAAATGAGGGGCTGAGTTGGAACTAGATAGTATTTTTGCTGTCAGATCATATTTCCTAGGAAGGTCACTACCCACACATTAGTACGAATAACACAATTACTACATCAAATTACATAGCCGTCTCCTAAAGAAAACAAACACACACACACACAAAGGAATGGCATCCAGAATAAGTGTACTTTGAAATAGGGGATAAGCGAAAGAAGATGGATATAAAAGAATTCTGACTAGCTAGAGGCATTGGATCCCTGAGGAAAGAGTTCCAAAAGAGGGTGAGGTACTAAATATGGCTTGATGGTGGTATTGGTGGTAGTGACTGCTATAATGACACCGATGGTGGTAAACCACCCAATATTAACTCATGCATTCAACAAGTATTTGTTGAGAATCTACCAGTCTAGATAGTGGGATACAGGGGCGCCTGGGTGGCTTGATCGGTTAAGCGTCCGACTTCGGCTCAGGTCATGATCTCACGGTCCGTGAGTTCAAGCCCCGCGTCGGGCTCGTGCTGACAGCTCAGAGCCTGGAGCCTGTTTCAGATTCTGTGTCTCCCTCTCTCTCTGCCCCTCCCCTGTCCATGCTCTGTCTCTCTCTGTCTCAAAAATAAACATTAAAAAAATTTTAAAAAAAGATAGTGGGATACATCTGTAGGCAAAACATAATTTCTGCCTTCCAAGAGCTTATGGTTTAGTAGAAAAGACAGACTGATGAATAGAAAATTTCAACACAGCATGGCATATTCTCTGATGAAATAAGCATGGGGTTGTATGGGAAACCAAATCTCTTGAGCTTTGCTTGGAGTTTTCCCAGGACTAACCACTGGCCTGACAAGTGTTGGGATATTGGATAAAGAAGTAAAAGCATGGCTGACAAGGGCCCATAGCAATAGTAAACCATGCTATTATTCATGGAAACCCTTCTCCATGGTGGAAATTATGCTCAAAGAGCCAGTTGCCAAAAGCAGTGCAGGAAAATGTAGTTGGAGCTAATTTACTCTTTTAGGGGCTTAATTCAATGATGATGATTATGATGATGATGATGATAATGATGATGATGATAATAAAATTGTGACATTTTTGGGAAATTTTAGAAGGAAGGAGAGGAAAAAAATTCAATATAGTTATATATTTTAAAATTCCAGTCTTTATATGATGCCAGCCTGGACTTTCCTGCTTCCCTTGAGGTATGCACATTTATTTTTAGCCCTGGTCTTTTGCTAATATCGAACCACAGTGCCATCATTAATCCCCATTAATACCCTGTTCTGACGGTGCCTTTTGGGAACTAACTCAACACTGAACTTTTTTTAACCAATCGATGTTTGGTATACTCCTTTGTGTTATAAAAAAAATACCTTGAACTCCAGTTAGTAAATCAAACTGACCACAACTGGAGGGAGGTCCTAGAGTTTCATAGGGCCCAGTACAAGATGAATGACTGCAGGCCTTGTGGACGAGACGGACTTCAGGGCTTCTGATACCTCAGTATACATGATCTCACGGATAAACTGAAAATAGAGTTATTTTTTACCTTACCCATTTTGCGTCCACTCCTCTTTGTCCTGGTATTTAGAAAGTTTTTTTTTTCTTTCCATGTATGTAAAAAACAGTAGTGACATCACTACTCCTTTCATATTTTTCCAAGGAGTTCCACAGGAGGCTTACTACAAAACCACATTTTAATTTTTCTCTAGTTGTTAACTTTGGCATCTTACTGGAAACTTCATGTTGAGCAAACCTCTTCAAGCAACAAACTAGCATGATTACTCAGTACATTTAAAAAATTCACTTAGGTTAGAAATTCCACCCCTCAGTCATCCCAGCTAAACTATAAAGTCATAGATGAAAACATGAGGTCTATTCCCCTAATCATTCAGACCAACCACAGCACAGTTCCCTAACAGTTTTACTTACTTATTTTTTTTTAAATAAGATATAGGGGCACCTGGGTGGCTCTGTTGGTTAAGGGCCTGATTCTTAATCTTGGCTCAGGTCATGATCTCACGATTCATGAGTTCAAGCCCTGTGTGCTGTCAGCACAGAACCTGCTTGGAATTCTCTCTCCCTCTGTGTCTGCCCCTACCCCACTCGTGCTTGCTCTCTCTCTTTCAAAATAAATAAATAAGCTTAAATATTTTTTTAATAAATAACAAATAAAAATAAATAAAATACAAATTTAAAAAACACCATCTAGCTGAGTCTTTGGCTTATAAGCAACTAAAACCCTCTTTATTGGAGTGAACTGAGGACCCATGTACTCAATGGCTATTGTCCCCATCTTGCCACCACTGTGGAGCTTTTTCACATTTCCCTAGGTGGATCTTATTCTTGAAAAAAATTCATCTATCAAAAAAGCATGATTATGTAGTAATAATTAGTTTCCCCCATTTCGGTGTCAAAGATTTATATAATTGCAAATCAGAACTTCTAATGGCAGTAGAGGTAATCAGTGAGAGCACACTGAATGTTATTTGCTGCCATCTTTGCAAAAGTAAAGATATCACTTCCTTTTGATGTTTTGGAAGAGTGGCAATGACACACACACACACACCTGCATTACTAACTCTACAGATGCCTAGGAGTTAAAATTTCCAGGCTGTTGACCATTGCCAGAGGTAGGCTTCATGATGGATTTGAGTCCCCACCCAGAGTTTTTAGGTTGAAAATCGATTTGGATTTTGTATTTTAATTCTTTCTCTATGATTCAGGCCCAGGAATGTCAGAAATAACATTCTTCACTTTGGGATAGCAGGAAAAGTTAAGAGCCTTCTGTGCCTCTTTATAACTTTTCTAATGGTGATGCACCTCAGTCAGTAAGGGCCCCCAGTGATGGCAACTTTCCAGAATCTATAGGTTATAATTAATGAAAAATGTGATTGTAGTCCAAAAGCATAAAATACTAAAATACCAATTCTAAAAAGATTGTTTTAAACCCTTAAATTTGGAGTTGAGGGTTCCCTAAGCATAGGAGGCATTTCTATACTTCAGGAATGAGGGAGGCAATCCAACAATGATTTTAAGCCAAACATGCTACCTTAATGTCACCTTATTCACTAGGGATTTTCATTTTCGCTTTTTGAAGAATTTTGACAGTTAACAAATACATTGGAAACCAGTAGGAAAGTGGAATTTACCCAACAGAATTGTTTTCATAGCCACTTTTAAGAAATTGTATTCATTCTATGAACAAGCAACATGCAGATGAAGAAATGAGGTATCAGGAAGTTAAATGACTTGCCCAAGATGACTGGTAGTACTGCAAATGGATCTCAGGTTTCCTGACCCCAGCTTTCCATACACAATGTTATATTTCCCTAGGTTTGTCCTTTCCATCTGTCTGCTTTCCATATCACATGAGCTCCTTGGATACAAATATAATACCTTTTACTAGCCCTGTCTGATTCAATCCTTCGCTTTTAGGTGAAGGGGTGGTGGGGAGAGGACAGTAAACCAACATCATTTTTTTCTCTTATAAGTCAGCAATGTAATGAAGTTTCCATTTGTGGGCAAACAGCTTGATTTCTCAATTATTAAGGTTACATTTCTTATGCCCGTTCTCCCCATATTTTTGGAGAAAAACAGACATTTATTACAAACCATCTCTCGAATGTGATAATCATAGTCCATCTAAATGTCTGTTGTCCCTGAATTGCTTCCTGGAATGAGGTTTCAATGCTGCATCTATTTTGTAATCACATAGGCAATTTCTGAAACACAGGGATGCTTTTCAGAGCTCCCACCAACTTGTGCAGTCGGGGCTGCTCTGGTCTCCTGGGACAACCACCGCCAGGATGGACAGATAAAATGCAGGAAAGCCTTTAGGATACACCACACACTATTATGCACTTTGCGTTCTTTTCTAACCCTTTCCTTCTCCTCTCTCCTCCATGACAGCTTTCTCCTTTCCTGTTTCTACTCTGATTTTTTGCCTTTCTGGTTCATCTATTCCTTTCATTCAGATGTTTTTGGAGGCTTATCTATACCAGCTCTACACCATACAGCAGTGGGATAACAATGTAAAAAGCAGACACTTGAAGAGTTTAAAATCCCAATCTCTCTCTTTGCCCACATTTGGTTATTTCTCTCATGATTATCAATTAGTAAAATATGTTTTGGCCAAAGAAGAATCCTCAGTTACTAAGGGAGACAAGGTTAATAATCTCTAGTTGTAAAAGATTTCATGAAAAATGAAACTAATTACCCACCCCTGTCAGAGCTTGTGTTGAGTAAATATACCAAAGGCCATTTGCATAAGAGTGATTATATGCTTCACAATATAGGGTAGGGTTGATTTATTTTTTTTCTTTCTTGAAGTAAAATTTACGTACAGTGAAATGCATTGATACTAAATGCAAATTTCAGTGAGTTTGGATTGAGGTAATCTCTAACACCAAAATATAGACATTATCTTCATCCCAGAAATTTCCCTTGTGCTTTCTTCTAGTCAATCCACACCCTCATAGGCAATGGCCATTCTGTTTTTTTGCAATAGGTTAGATTTGCCTGTTCTTAAACTTCACATAAATGGATTTATACAGTATATACTTTTGGGGACTGGCTTATTGTATTCAATTGGTTTTTGCACGTGTCTTTAATGTATCCTTTCTTATTGCTAAGTGGCATTTCATTGTATTCTGGGTCATAATTTGTCTGTCCATTCACCTGTTGATGGCCATTTGAGATATTTCCAATTTGGGGCCATTATGAATAAAGCTGCTATGAACATTCTTGTACAAGTCTTGTACTTAATCTTTCATATCTCTGGGGCAAGTAGTTATAGGTGGCATGCCTATGTCATAGGGTCTGTATAAGTTTAACTTTATAATAATCTGCCAGTTCTCCAAAGTGATTGGTCCATTTACATGCCTGGCAGCAATACAGGAGAGTTCCAGTTTTTCCACAGCTCCACCTTTTCTTGGTGTTTCAGCTTTCTTAATTTTTAACCATTCTAGTGGGTGCATAGTGGTATTTCATTGGGATTTTAATTTTTATTTCTCTGATAACTAATGATTGAGCATTTTTCCATGCATTTATTAGCCATTCATATATCTTTTTCAGTGTAGTATCTTTTCAAGTCTTTGCCCACTTCTTCATTGGATTGGTTGTCTTTTTATTATTGAGCTGTAGTTCTCTATATATTCTGAATACATGTCCTTGTCAGATGTGTGTAGAAGATATTTTTCCCAGAATATGGTTTTCCATTAAATTTTCTCAATAATATGTTTTAAGAAACAAAAGTTTAAAGTTATAGGTAAAGATTTCCAGAATGAAACCAACTGAGTTGCAAAGAATTAGTAGACATGCGCTATGTAAAGAAAGGGTTTGAGAATGGAAGGGCATTCCAAGAAAAGAGTATGACATTTCTAATAGTACTGAGTCAAAAAAAAAGCTTATTAAGCCCACCACTATGAAAAGCCAAGGAGATAATTGACGGCTTTCTCACTCAAAATCCCAGCTGTTAGAGATGTTATGAAAGCCCCAAAAGGATCAGAGATGAAAATCCAGGCAAGGGAAGAAAGAGAGTTCTCACTACCCTGTTTCTTTCATGTATTTGCTCATCTCCCTTTTTACACTCACCACATGACTTGACAAACAACAGGACAAATACAAGTAACAGATCTCTACATTACAAGATGAATGAATTTTCAAAGTTTACTTTTTGGAATGATTTTTTAAGCAAATATCACTTGAACCCAAGTACAGGAAGGAAGGAAGGAAGGAAGGAAGGAAGGAAGGAGAAAAAGAAAGAAAGAAGAAAGAAAGAAAGAAAGAAAGAAAGAAAGAAAGAAAGAAAAAGAAATAGAGAGAGAAAGAGAGAAAGGCAGAGCTGTTGTCATTGCAGAGAGATGGTGCCTGAAGCCACCACCACTACCACTCAATCATCTCCTTCTCCACTCCCCCCAACACAGTGACCGCTGAGCTACTTTTGCAAATCCCTAGAATGTCATGGGTACTATTTGACATCCATTATACCACTTCCACCTACAGCTAAGATTGATCACCACCAGATTGTAGCTGGGGGCTGTGGTTCACAAAAATCTGGAAAGAATTTTACTCAAGGAATAATTATTTTCCTGCCCAAATTTAACTCTCTATCTTTGAAGCTAGTTCATGTAACCCAGATTTTATATCCAGAGGTCTTCCAGAAACCGTCATAGACAGGATTAGGTATAAAACTGTATTCTACAAGATTTACAGAAATCCTAGCCTTTATGGGAACATAACTTTTAACAATGAAATTTAACAAAATATAATAGGTTTATAACAAACAAAAGTCATTTCAGCATAGCCATATACAGTGTGCACACAGGGTAGGAAAAATACCTTTATATAATTAAAAAGAAGCAGAAAAAAAACTGTAATTATACAAAATGTAAAAGTATAGTTTTTGGAAATTGGAGAATCAAGAAATGTCACTTCTCTTTATTGTTCAATATCAGTTAAAAATCTGTCCAATTCTCCAAGACCAAAATTACAGAGAAGTCCAGTATTGGTTATGCTTTAAGTCCCTCCCTGCCTTTTGAATTGTACAGGAACCCAGGACTTATTCTGACCCTGGAGTGGAGGTCTACTGTGCAATGCCAGCACCAGGCCCTAACATCACAGTAGCTGATCTACTGGCAATCTCACTTCAGAACAAAGCATAGGCCAGTCCTGCTGCAGCCACACCATTCAAAGGGCCTCTCACCCAAAAAGCACTATTTCCTGACTGGATTTCCCACAGTCTCCAGTCCCCGATGGCTCAACTCCTGAAATGTTGGCCTCAAAGAGCATTGTCTTTGCCCTTTGCCATATATGAACAAACCCAGTGTAACCACACCCCATGGGCCTAAGCCTGGGATTCAGATACACACACACACACACACACACACACACACACACACACACACATATTTATATATATATATACCCAAGTACAGAAAATGCCTTCCTTAATACCCATCACCCATCTAGCCCATCTCCCACTCACCACCCTCCATCAACATCTCAGAGCCTGGAGCCTGCTTTGGATTCTGTGTCTCCCTCTCTCTCTGCCCCTCCCCTGCTCACACTCTGTCTGTCTCTCAAAAATAAATAAACATTAAAAACAATATAAAACAATAAATGGCACTATACTGTAGATGGTAGTTTAAAAAGTAGTACACTTACTTTTTATAGCCTTGTTAAGATATAGTTAACTTACAATAAAATGCACATATTTAAGGAATGCATTTTGATAATTTTGACGCACCCATGAAATCATCTCTAAAATGAAAATAATGAGAATATCTATTGCTCCTCAGACATTTACTTTCTAATTTCTCATTTTGATGATTCTCTGCTTGGTCATTCCTCCCCAAGCAATCACTGTTGTGCTTTCTGTCATTACACATTGATTTATATTTTCTAGAATTTTACATGAGTGGAATCATGCAGTTATCACTCTTTTTTTTGTCTAGCTCAGGCTTCTTTATCTCATTTTGAGATTCATTCATGCTATTGTTTGTATTCCTTTATAATGCCGAGTAGTGCTCCATTCTATAGAAGAACCACAGTTTGTTTATCTACTTTCTTGTTGATGGACATTTGGGCTGTTTCCAGTTTTTTCCTCTTACAAATAAAGCTAGGATTGTTCATGCAAAAGTCTTTGTATAGACATAAGCTTTTATTTTTCTTAAATACCTAGGAGAGGGATGTCAGGTCATATGATAGGTGTATGTTTAATTTTTAAGAAACTGCCAAAGTGGTTGTACCATTTTACATCACCACCAACAGGGTATGAGAGTCCCGGGCATTCACATCTTCCCCAACACTTGATATCATCAGCCTTTTTTTATTTATTTTAATTTTAGTTAGCTAACATATAGTGCAATATTGGTCTCAGAAGTAGAATTCAGTGACTCATCACTTACATACACACCCAGTGCTTATGACAACAAGTGCCCTCCTTAATACCTATCATCCGTCTAGTGCATCTCCCACCCACAACCCTCCATCAATTCTCAGTTGTTCTCTATTGTCAAGAGTCTCAGATATCACCTCATGCCAGTCAGAGTGGCTAAAATGAACCAATCAGGAGACTATAGATGCTGGAGAGGATGTGGAGAAATGGGAACCCTCTTGCACTGTTGGTGGGAATGCAAACTGGTGCAGCCACTCTGGAACAGTATGGAGGTTCCTCAAAAAATTAAAATAGATCTACCCTATGGCCCAGCAGTATCACTGCTAGGAATTTACCCAAGGGATACAGGAGTGCTGATGCATAGGGGCACTTGTACCCCAATGTTTATAGTAGCACTTTCAACAATAGCCAAATTATGGAAAGAGTCTAAATGTCCATCAACTGATGAATGGCTAAAGAAATTGTGGGTTATATACACAATGGAATACTACATGGCAATGAGAAAGAATGAAATCTGGCCTTTTGTAGCAACATGGATGGAACTGAAGAGTGTTATGCTAAGTGAAATAAGTAATACAGAGAAAGACAGATGCCATATGTTTTCACTCTTATGTGGATCCTGAGAAACTTAACAGAAGTCCATGGGGGAGGGGAAAAAAGGAGGTTAGAGAGGGAAGGAGTCAAAGCATAAGAGACTCTTAAAAACTGAGAACAAACTGAGGGTTGATGGGGGTAGGAGGGAGGGGAGGGTGGGTGATGGGTATTGAGGAAGGCACCTTTTGGGATGAGCACTGGGTATTGTATAGAAACCAATTTGACAATAAATTTCATATTTAAAAAAATAAAAAATAAAAAATAAAAATAAAGGGATAAAAGAGTCTCTTGTACTTTATTTCCCTCTCTTTGTTGAACCCTTTCCCATGTGCTCATCTGTTTTGTTTCTTAAATTCCATATTTGAGTGAAATCATATGATATTTGTCTTTCTCTGATTGTCTTATTTCACTTATCATAATACATTCTAGCTCCATCCACATCATGTCAAATGGTAAGATTTCACTCATTTTTATGGCTAAGTAATATTCCATTGTGTGTGTATACCACATCTTCTTCTTCTTCCATTCATCAGTTGATGAACATTTGGACTCTCTCCAGAGTTTGGCTACTGTTGATAATGCTACCATAGAAATCAGGGTGCATGTTCCCCTTTGAATCTCTATTTTTGTATCCTTTGGGTAAATACCTAATAGTGCAATTGTTGGATCATAGGGTAGTTCTATTTCTAGTTTTTTGAGGAACCTCCATACTATTCTCCAGAATGGCTGCACCAGTTTGCATTCCCACCAGCAGTGCAAAAGGGTTCCCCTTTCTCCCATCCTCACCAACACCTGTTGTTTATTGTGTTGTTAATTTTAGCCTTTCTGACAGGTGTGAGGTGGTATCTTATCATGGTTTTTATTTGTATTTCCTTGATGATGACTGATGTTGAGCATCTTTTCATGTGCCTGTTAGTCATCTGGAGGTGTTCTTTGGAAAAGTGTCTATTCATGTCTTCTGCCCATTTCTTAACTGCATTGTTTTTTCGGTGTTGAGTTTGATAAGTTCTTTATAGATTTTGGATACTAACCCTTTATCAGATATGTTATTTGCCAATATCTTCTCTCATTCTATAGGCTGCCTTTTAGTTTTGTTGATTGTTTCCTTTGTTGTGAAGAAGCTTTTTATCTTGATGAACTCCCAATTGTTCATGTTTGCTTTTGTTTCCCTTGCCTTCAGTGATGTGTCTAGTAAGAAGTTGCTGCAGCCAAGGTCAAAGAGGTTGCTGCATGTGTTCTCCTCTAGGATTTTGATGGTTTCCTGTCTCACATTTAGGTCTTTCATCCATTTTGAATTTATTTTTGTGTATGGTGTAAGAAAGTGGTTCAGTTTCAATTTTAGACTTTCTAATAGGTGTATAATGTTATCTCATTGTGGGTTTAATTTGCATTTCCCTCTGGCTAATGATGTTGAGCATCTTTGGTTGTGTTTGTTTGCCATCCATGTATCTTCTTTGATGTGGTATCTGTTCAAATATTTTCCCCATGGTTTTAAATTTTGTTCTTTTTCTTATTATTGAGTTTATAGTGTTCTTTACATATTCAGAATACAAGTCCTTTACCACATATGTGATTTGCAAATATTTTCCCTCACTCTGGACATACCTTTTCATTCTCTTAATGATATCTTTCAATGAGCAAAAGTTCATAATTTGATGAATTCCAATTAATTTGTAAGTATACCCTTATGAATCATTTTTCTTTTCTCTCTTTCTTTCTTCTTTCTTTCTTCTTTCTTTCTTTCTTTCTTTCTTTCTTTCTTTCTTTCTTCTTTTTTGTGTTATATCAAAGAGATCTTTGCTTAACCAAAGGGTATAAATTATTTTTCCTGTTTTCTTCTGGAAGTTTATAGTTTTAGGCTTTATATTTAGGTATATGATCCACTTTGAGATAATTTTTTATATGGGACAAAGTATGCATCAAAGTTCATTTTTGCATATGAATATCCAATTGTTCCAGCACCATTTGTTGTAAAGATTATACTTTGATCATGAAATTATCTTTGCAACTTTGTCAAAAATTAGTTAACTATATTGCTGGAGTCTATTTCTGTGTTCTATATTGTGTTCCATTAATCTGTTTGCTTCCCTTTATGCCAAATAGTGTTGTGCTATTTTATTTAAAAAAGCATTACATTTAAGTGTACTCAAATTCTATTTAATTTTAAGTCTTATTTAATCATTAAGTTTTGCTTTCACAGAAAGAAAACTCTGAATTGCAACAGAAGACATTGTTAAACTTCAAATAAATGTTTCTTCACTACAAGAAATACTGTTTTTAACAGATCCCTCTAAGATTATTTAAAAACTATTAAAACCATTAAAAGAATAATTATATATTTTTAGATTATGTTTTAATTTTAGATGATGTTAATTATCTAAGAGAGACCAACACATTAAAACATCAATACTTCCATTCTCCCTCTCCTCTTTCCTCCCTCATGTCTAATCTTTTTAATATTGTTATCATTATATTATCAAATTTTAAAATTCATATTCATTCTGATACCATAATTCCCAAAGGTTTTTAAACATACATGAGTTTTTCTCATCACTAGATCTCTTACCACAGTGTCTCTGTTCCTGGGTTCTTTGTTTGATTCAGCCTTTAATTATCTTGATATCATTTTTCAAGTAGTTTGGTTATAATGGATGGTGTATTCCCTGAGATTCTTCATGTTTGAAAATGAGTGCTGGCTGCCTTTATACTTACAGAAACTCTTAGCTGTGCATAACATTCTTGGGTCAACCTTTCTTTCTCTCAGGACTGTGTAAATATTGATTGACTGTGTTTTGCCAGTGAATGGTGTTGTGGAGAAGTCTAAAGACAGCCTAATTTCCTCCCTTGTTGCTAGTTTGCATTTTCTGTCTATATGACTGAACAATTATTTCTTTATTCTTGAGTTCAAATAGCTTAATTAATTAAAGTTCCTAAGCAGTGAGAATTCTACATCAAGTCACCTCAGAGCACAGATTGTCCTTTTATTTATTTATTTTTAAATTTTTTAATGTTTATTTATTTTTGAAAGACAGAGACAGAGCATGAACAGGGGAGAGGCAGAGAGAGAGGGGGGCACAGAATCCAAAGCAGACTCCAGGCTCTGGGCTGTCAGTACTGACCCTGACATGGGACTTGAACTCACTGGCCATGAGATCATGACCTGAGCCGAAGTCAGACTCTCAAATGACTGATTCACCCATGCACTCCTCAGATTGTCCTTTTAAAGTATAAATTCAATTTTTCCTCAATTAGGTAAAATTTTCTTATGTCATAAATACATATTATGCTTCATTTATTGGGTTCTCTGTTTTAAAGATAATAATTATTCTTATGTTGTATCATCCTTTTTTCAATAACTATTACCTCATCTCCAAATAACTTAATCTTATTATATTTTTCATAGTATTTCCTTTATCTCAAGCTTTTTTCTATATCATTAATTTTATTTTTTAACAATATCTACTCTGTTCCTTATAGTTTATACTTTATTTTTAGTTCCATGATGATGTCATTTGATCTTCAATTTGTTCATTTAGATCTATGATCTCCTAAGAGATTGTGAGAAAATTCCTTGTTTCCTACTTCTACTTTCTTCTATGTATTATTTTTTTTCATATTCTCTCTCCCTCTCTCTCACCCTCCCTCTCTCTCTCCCTCCATCTCTCTCTGTGTACCTCTTCCTCCCTCTCTGCCCCCCTTTCCTTCCTCCTTCTCTGCCTCCCTCCCTCCTTCTCTTTCTCTCTCCCTTCCTTTCTCTCCCTCTTGCTCTCTCTCCCTATATTTCTCCCTCCCTTTCTCCCTCCCTCTCTCTCCTTCCCTCTTTCCCTATCTCCCTCTGTTTTTCTCCCTCCCTCCCTCTCTCCCTCTTTCTCTGTCTCCCTCCCTCTCTCCTCCTCTCTTTATCTCCCTCCCTCCCCCTCTGTCTCTCATCCCCTCTCTCTATCCCTTTCTTCCTTTCTCTCCCTCCCTTTCTCTCTCTCCCTTTCTCTCTCCTCCCTTCTTCCTTCTCTCCCTCCCCCTTTACGAGTATAAATACTTGCATAACTTTCTCCAAGTGTCCTGTTTACTCTAATATACTGTAGGTGAAATGTTGACACTTCCCAATCTAAGACTAGTTGGATTTCTCCTCTGAACTACAGTTTAAGGCAAATGTATTTCATTCTATCTACTCTCCAGTACGCTGAGAAAAGCTGGAAGGGGGAGGGAAGGGAAGCTGAAGAGATGGCAGAGTCTGTTAGAATACTAGAGCTCTGCTCTTCCTTTTAAGGTTCTGTTAAATTTCTCATCCAAGAATCCACCCCATCTAATTGGAGATGTAGGTCATGAAGGGCAAGGCAACTTTCAGACTCTAGGTCATTTTCCCACTGTAGTCCCAGAATGTCTCCCTCTTTAGAGGTGCAGACCATTTCTCACCCATTTCTCCACAGCAGTTGTTTCCACTGTTCTGGTCAGAACAAGAAAAAGATCAGCATTTTAATTTGGTTAGTTTCTTTACAGATTTTGAAATACAACTGAGAAGTCTCAGGATTTTGTGGACTTGACAGTAGGGCTTCTGAGAAACTGATGAGGGTCAGGTGCTGAGTCATGCTGCTTCTCTAGTCCAATATATATTCCTCAATTTTTCTTGGAACCGGGTTTTGTAGTTTGCTGAATTATGTTATGCCACCAGGTTGCTGATAATGACTTTGGGGGGTGCTGGTTTTTCACTTTTCCCATATTATAGATATTACAGGAGGACAATTTAGTGCAAACTCAAAGTAGTTGAATAACACTCCCTGTCCAAAATCCTTGGCTCATAATGTCTCCTAGACCACCAATGATACAAGTCCAAGACATTTCATTCTGACACTGGTCAAACTCTGAGTTCATGACAGGGTATTAAAACAGTCAACTGTGGCATGAAGAAAGACCAGCATGCCCTTGAAGTTTCCCCCCAAACGTATCTTGTTGTCTATGGAGAGAGATATTACTTTAACTCTTTACATGTGTCACTAAAGACTTACCTCTTTCAGTGTCTGGGCTCCTCAGAAATCAATATTCTAATTAGAAAACAGTAGCTAATCCAACCAAATGCTAATAAATGAGAGTTGTGATTTATCTAGCAACAGGGAAACAGCTCAGCATTCACAATTATAAGGTCTGTAAAGGAGAGAGCTTTTTTTTTTTTTCTCTTCCCCTTAGCTGACTGGGTTCAGCCAAATGCTATAAATAGTCCTCCTAATTAATAGCTATCTGTTTGAAAATCAGTCATTAGAACCATAATTTAGGAACTTTTTTTCCTCTGAGATTCATAGGCCCTATTCTATTTCTCAAGGATAAGGATAAGGCAATGGTAATGTGAGTTAAACCTGAGACTGCCTATCCACAAAGACCAAACTACATCATAGCCTACCAAGGCACTCTTCAGGCTTCATTATAACAGACACAGATTTTTAAATAATCAATTCAACTGCAAAGAGAAATGTTGATCATAAATAGAGCCAAAATGGTTGACTAAACCCAGTTGCACCCCAGTCATTTCACAGAGTTACATGATAAAGTCAAAGTTTACATCAAAGGCATGAGTTTGCAATTAGCTGAACAAGGTCCTTCAGAAATCTTGAAAGAATTACTTTTTTTCTACATTAAACAAATCAACCAACTTTAACCTGACCAGACAGAATCAAGGAGGAGAAATAGTTTATCTAAATCAAATTGAATGGTGATCTAGAGAACACTTTCCAGAAGGACCCTCTTTGGGAAATGCCAAATACTCAACGCTAGAGTAAATCTCGTATTTTAGTGGAAGGTTTGTCATTCACAGTAGAAGGTGTTTGCGCATTTTACATGTTTTCTTCTGATATTTTATATTTATTTCATCTGCTATTGTTTATTTACATGATACCCATGCAGAGCTCCTAACAGGTGCCTGAACCTGCCATATTGTTTCATGTCACTAAGCATTTATTCAAACTGTTTCCACTATGTAGATGGTCTTGTCTGGCTCTCAGCCACTCAAGACCTAGCTTTCATGTAATTTCCTCTATTCAACCCACAACGACCACCACCCTCCAACCTGTTGAAACTGACTACTACCTCCTTTGGGCCTCCACCTTACCTGTACATCTTTCTGTCTTAACATTAGTAAACTTTACTTCCACTTGATTGTTTTCTTGTTCATTTCTCTCCTGGGAGAAGGTCTTATTCCTATTCAGATATACAATACCTATATGCTTGTTGAATATACAAGTGGTTATTCAACCACTATTGAGCACCTACTCTTTGCCAATTCTTGCTAAAAGTAAAAAGACATAGATTTTTTTTAAATCTCTATTCCTAATGAACTTATGACCTAGTGAGGAGAATAGACTTCTATACAACTAAACTCAGCAAGCCTAAAGAGAGGGCTCTGAGCAAGTGCTGAGGCTGAGCTGTTAACTGGCAAGGCATTGAACACATAAAGGCACTATATTTTAATGTATCTTCCATGGTTTTCATAATCCAAACACACCTGCTTCAATCATATGTTTCACATTGCTTGCTAATATCTTCTCGGCATAGACTAAACCTAATGATCTCAAGCTAATGTGCACGAAATCACCCTGGGATTTTGTTAAAATGCAGACTCTGACTCAGTAGGTTTATGGTGGGGACTGAGATCCTGCATTCCTAACAAGATCCCAGGGGGGATACTGCTGCTGGTCCACAGACAACATTTTGAAGAGTAAGGCTCTAACCCCTTGTCATGTCACCATATAACCATTGTTGAAGTGGTACCAGTTTTTAGAAAAGCTCCCTCTGCTCCTTACCTAGACGATCTTCTAACTATAATTAAACATGATGAAAGTAACACCAAGAGAGGTAAGATTCAATAGTGCCCTCCAAAAAACTGAGGCCATGAAAGGGTTACTTCTTAACCATTTTAATGTCTAAACACACAATGTCTTTTTTCCTGCTCTCGAGGTCTGCTGCTACCAGAAAACTGTGGTCTGAATGTGCAGTAAGATTTTCCCAAATATTCAAGAATGCCATTTTTAAGTCTCCCCATACTTACACTATAATACCCAGGCCCTTCCTGTAAATGAAGATATCTTTTAACATAACTATAAACCCTAATCATCTTTTTTTTTAATTTTTTTAATGTTTATTTTTGAGAGAAAAAGACAGAGTACGAGCAGGGAGGGGCAGAGAGAGAGAGACACATAGAATCGGAAGCAGCTCCAGGCCCTACGTGGGGCTTGAACTCACGAGCCATTAGATCATGACCTGAGCCAAAGTCAGACGCACAACTGACTGAGCCACCCAGGTGCCCCTAAACCCAAATCTTAAGCAATCATAAAGGAAATACTTTTTTTATTGCAACTTGTTTAAAACAAACATTGTAAGGTATTCATAAGAATTTAATGTCTTACTAACTGTTAAGGGTTCCTATGACATCTGCTTACTTTTTCAGTTCATTAGAGTCTACAATTTATCATAAAAGTCAAAAGCCACTAGACCATCAGACTTTAGGCCCCCACTCTCCCTATCTGTCTTTTGTCATGTGTCAGTTTCGAATTCTCCTTCCACAAAGTCAAGGTCCCTCTTTGATCCCTATTTGAGCTGTCTTCTTTTGTGGGTGCTCTTCCTCTCTTCCTCACTACTCCAACCAGACCGTGTCCTAGGCATATCTTTTCCTAAGCATGTGGTGAAGACATTACAACTCTTCCTAGCTGCTATTCAATACCACCTTAACTTCGATAATATGTTATTTGAGAGGCAGCCTTGGCTATTTGGTTTTCTCTTGCACAGTTATTGTGTCACTTTCCCTGATGACACAACAGTGAATGGAACAGTAGTGGAATTGTTTTTATCATGAAGGACATTTGGAAGGCACTGGATGCCTTAGCTTGCTTGATGTCAGAGACTAGAGAGAACTCTTCTAAATGTTCCTTCTTCCTTCTTACCACTCATGGTCTCATTTAGGTTAATGCCAAAGATGATGAAGGTGTCCTTGTTGGATCCTGGGACAACATCTATGCCTATGGTGTCCCCCCATCAGCCTGGACCGGAAGCGTTGACATTCTGTTGGAATACCAGAGTACTAAGAATCCAGTCCGGTATGGTCAGTGCTGGGTTTTTGCTGGTGTCTTTAACACATGTAAGTATCCAATTGAGTAACATTTTTTTAATGTAAAGGGAATTTTACTTGAAGACATTTTATCTATAAACTGGCAAAGAGATCTAGCAACCCCTGTTAGCTCTCTAGAATTTATGGATGGCTATTCTGGGATGTAGTCAATGCATAATTAAATTGTACTGGGCCAAATATGCTCATAGTTTCTCTTTGACTGCAGAATCTTTATAGAAAGGATGATGGACTATTTCCTACATAATCCATCACTCAACACCAAGAGAAATGGGAGGAAGAGGCCCAGGGGCAAAGAAATTTTGTGAGGGAAAAGATATGCCATTTTCTTTTCAGTAACCACCCACCCCCCGCATTTTAAAAAGACTAAATTAACAAAATTTTAAGTGATAAATAATAAAAGATATATACTGTTTATTTGTTATTGAAAATGTTATAAATATGCTTATTACTCTCCTATTGTTTATCACTGAGAAGTTTTATAAATATATGCACTTAATTTTTACCATAACTGTAGTAGGGATTGTGACAGGTGGTCTCATCTCCATTTTTACATGCAAATCTCAATGCCCCTGAGCAATTAGATATCAGAACTTAATGAACAATCTTTACTCCCTAGTTTCCCTTTTAGTTTTTAATCCACCCAACATCTAATCTATAGGGGAAAACATATGAGAACAGAATTATTCTCCTTAGCCTCATGCATCATTTTTTGAAATGGCATTTGCTTGTCTAGATCTGGACAACATTATTGTTAATTCAGTGAATATTTTTAAAAATACATTTATCTCAGTATGTCTTCATCATTGGTAATGATTTCCATTCACTTGCCATTTCTACAGCCTTGGAGAAAACATTAAGCTCAAGTTGGAGTGTCATTTCTGCTTGCTCGTTAATAAAAAATGTTTTTTACCTAGTTAGCATTTTTTCTTTTAATCAGAAAAATCAAGGAGGGACTGGTGGCTGGAAGCCAGGATGAGTCCATTTTTTATAAATGATCATGGAGCCTCACAGTTTTAGCTCAAAGTTGTAATAGTCCAAGATTAGTCAGTGATAGCCAAGTGGAAAGAAATTGTGAGTCTTGTGTTGTGTGTTTTGGTTTTCTATGGGATTCAACTAGGTAAGACTATTTTCTTAGTCATTTGCATATATCCAAGGGCTAAAGTAATATATTTAGAAGAAATAAAGAAATAAAGGCCAGTGTATCAGTTTTGTAAAAGTGCTGGTCTCTGATGTTCTAGCAGAAGTTAAACTTCATGATGGAATAACAATTAGAGGTAGCCCCCTCCCTCACCGTTCCCAAGCCCAGACCATGTGGAGGGTACCCTATGGGAGAAGCTTCTCATAGGAAATTCCTCCAGGAACACAGAAAGGACCCTCTCTCCCTTGTGTCTTCCTGCTGTCTACAATTTCACTATCCCAATGTAATTCCTTCCAGCTTAGAACCAGATAAAATAGTGAACACTTTCCATCCATTTACGCTTTTTTTATTTATAATTTGTATATTTGTTACTTTATTGCTTAACAATGCTAAACATTCACATCTTCAAAAATAATTATTTTTTTAGTTTTTATTTTTTAAAATTTACATCCAAATTAGCATATAGTGCAACAATGATTTCAAGAGTAGCTTCTTTAGTGCCCCTTACCCATTTAGCCCATCCCCCCTCCCACAACCCCTCAAGTAACCCTCAGTTTGTTCTCCATATTTACGAGTCTCTTCTGTTTTTTCCCCATCCCTGTTTTTAAATTATTTTTGTTTCCCTTCCCCTATGTTTTTTTTTCTCTTAAAGTCCTCATATGAGTGAAGTCATATGATTTTTGTCTTTCTCTGACTGACTAATTTCACTTAGCATAATACCCTCCAGTTCCATCCACATAGTTGCAAATGGCAAGATTTCATTCTTTTTGATTGCCAAGTAATGCTCCATTGTATATATATACCACATCTTCTTTATCCATTCATCCATCGATGGACATTTGGGCTCTTTCCATACTTTGGCTATTGTTGATAGTGCTGCTGTAAACATTGGGGTGCATGTGTCCCTTCGAAACAGCACACCTGTATCCCATGGATAAATGCCTAGTAGTGCATTTGCTGTGTCATAGGGTAGTTCTATTTTTAGTTTTTTGAGGAAACTCCATACTGTTTTCCAGAATGGCTGCACCAGCTTGCATTCCCACATTTATGCTTTTTGTATGAAAGAGTCATCAGGTTTATTCCTGAAAACAGGCTTTGGTGGTAAGTTAAGGCAGAAGCACAATGTGAAGAAGTCACAGTAAGAATAAACCCCAAGAGGGAAGTTGGGAGGAAGGCGCTGCTGGTGCCCCAATATCAGGCTTCACCTGTCCTTAACATTATGAGTTTGGCAGACTCCGGAATAAGCCTCATTTTGGGAATTAGTGGTCAGCCTGAAATAGAACTAGGGTGCCAATCATATTACTGGTAAAACTGTGCCTTGAATAGGGTCTGTGAATCAATAGAGGAAGACAGAAGCAGGAAGCGGGTGGTAAGTGCCATCATTTTTGTTTAGGGTATTAAGATTAACTCCATTAATGAGGACACTTGAACGCTACCAGACTTAAGTTTGGACTTCCAAGGTTGTTCTATTGAAGGAGGTGGATAGTCTTTGGTTAAAAATGCTAAACTATTCTGAGGGGGAAAAAAGGCAAGCCAAGTCATTAATCTTAAAATTGTCAGCTGAATTATTTTCAATGAGCCCTGATGTCTGGCATCCTGGGAGCCAGGGAGGGCATTTGGATTGAGTTTAATCAATAGGTACATATGGCAAGAGATGCATCCAAGTAATTTATTATCTAGCAATTAAAATGAATCTGTAGTGTCGCCCTCTATCAAGTGTCACAAGAGCAAATTCCAACCAGGAGAGCTAACACCACTGAGGCCCTCTTTCATAGCTTCCTATTAGCTGAGTTTTTTTTTAGATTATTTTCAGCAACATAGTCCCATTAGATGAACTAAAATAATATTACTTTAATGACTGTATGATTAGCAACTAAACAATTGTAACCCTGTTATTGGGATTTTATTCCTTTTATTCCACTTATTCTGAATGATCACACAGCAAGATTTCTCTCCATAGTCCCAAAGCTTGACAGTAGTCCCCCTTCTTCAGTATGGAACATTTGAGGATAACACGTGCAAAGAAGGAAGTCCCTTATGAGAAGGGATTGTTCACTATGTATTTATTAAATTTTGGTGATGGGTTTCATTGTGGTCTGTCCTTGCTTCCAGTTTTGCGATGCCTTGGGATACCAGCGAGAGTTGTTACCAATTATTTCTCAGCCCATGATAATGATGCCAATTTGCAAATGGACATCTTCCTGGAAGAAGATGGGAACGTGAACTCCAAACTCACCAAGGATTCGGTGTGGTGAGTTTGATTTACAAAGGCATTTGCTGATATCATATTAAAGTGATATTACACATTTACCACAAGACAGGCTAGGCCTAATGTTTCTTCCCATTCTATTTTAAGGATTGTTCAATACCATAGTCAGAAATGTCTGATTGGCAGAGATTGTTTTCAGCTAATGAATGAGAAATGTTACTGAACAGGCAGTTTGCGTTTCTAGTAATAAAGATCGATCATTGCATTATGACAGCAACCACTGAAAAAGCCCATAGTTTTAGCTATGCCTTTAGGCCAGAGCCCACAGTTGCTGCTCTCTACTTTAGTATAAGAATATTATGGTGAATGGCAGACATATGGGAACCCAGCATTCTCTTTCTCAATACTCTAAGAGTAATATATCTAACAATTATTAGGCACTTACTATGTACCAGTATCTGTGTGTAGTCGATCGTATCTTATTCTTTGAACAGCTTTATCATGTGGGTTCTTATTATATCGCCATTTACAGATGAGGAAACTGAGGCCCAGAAAGGTTAAAGTAATTTGCTCAAGGTCAAATACTTGACAAGCCGAGAATAAAATGCAAATACACCTGACCCTTAACCACATTTTTTTTTTTGCCTTTGCAATATGGGATTGCTCTTGGAATGTAAAGACGTGGTTCTTCTTGATTTGTGATTTCATCTTTCAATCAGAAATAGAAATGGGAGTCTGGGGCGCCTGGGTGCCTCAGTTGGTCAACCGTCTGACTGCAGCTCAGGTCATGATCTCATGGTTCATGAGTTCAAGCCCTGCATCGGGCTCTGTGCTGACAGCTCAGAGCCTGGAGCCTGCTTTGGATTCTGTGCCTCCCTTTCTCTCTGACCCTCCCCTCCTTGCGCTCTCTCTCTCTCTCTCAAAAATAAACATTTAAAAAACGTTTAAAGATTATTTTAAAAAAAGAAATAGAAATGGGAGTAAAGTTGAAATTGTTACTAATACCAACCACATAGTTCTTTCGCTGCCCTGAACAACTTCATCACAAGCTGACTATGGGGAGTTTAAGATCCCAAAGAAATTTCCTTAGTCCACAGGACCTACTCAGTCCAAAACAATATTCTAAAAGGAGGGGAGAAATCCAAATGTAAAAGATATTTATGGAGGTCTGCATGGGGGAAAACTGCCAGGCATTGAACTAGTTGGAATTTCCAAGCCAAAAATGTGTCTCCTATGGTTGTTCTTTATAAGTAATAAAGCTAAAACACTGTCAGTTGTAAAAGCATCCGATTGGGGATAGGAGGAAGTTACAAGCTCATTTTAAGAGAAATTAAAAGTTAGAAGCGCCTTAACTCCCCCGTGTTACAGGAATGAATCCCAGTTGTAGGAGCAGCGTTAACTTGCCAGTGCTGGTAAACGCTCATTTGAGGATGTTGCAAGGAGGAAATCGCCGAACTAGTAGCAGAGTGCTACTATGAATAAAAAAAAAGTGCAGTTCATTTGAAGGGAATGATCTGAGCAATGGTAAGCAAGAGAGGACAGGCAAGACAAAACCTCACCTCTATAAATTGAACAGCAATTTAAAGCATCATTTAAGCCCTTGGAATTACAGTATAGCAGCCCTGAATGTATATGGAATGACAAAAACAGACCAAAATAGCTGCCCCAAAAGCCTGTTGTCACAGTTGAAAATGGCAAAATGAGAATTATTTGGTATTCTGTACTGCACACCTTTTCCTTAAATACACACACGCACACACACACACACACACACACACTCACACACACACACTTAATGACCTCGTAGCCAACTGTGGCTGGAAATGATTCCTCCCTGTTCCTTGGTCTAAATGTCCCCATCATAAATCTCAGTGGGCATCCTAGCAAATAACCCCATGTAGCCCTAAACAAAATTGATACAAAATTGTGAAGCTGATAGATTTTGTTCTTGGTAACCCTTTCCTCTTTCGGCTTTCTACTTGAATTCCTTTCCCTGTCCCTGTTGCCCTTTGCTCCCTCATTGCCTTCCACAAAAGTCCCATCACCCTGGGACTATGATTCCTGATTGGAGACCCTTGCCCATCCTCCACCACCGGACCACTGCCCTAGGCTCCTCTTCCCACCCCATGCTTGGTGCATGGTGGGTTTTCAATATATGGTGACTAACGTCTCACTAACCCAACCTGGGACACAACGGACCACGGAGCACAAAGATTAAAGGCTCAGTAAGGTCTGAGTCCAAAGCTTGGCTCTGCCATTGACCAGCTGTGTGACCTTGGGCAAGGCATAACCTCTCTGTGCCTCTTTCCTCCTCTAAAGCAAATTTCCTATTTCATTCAGCACAGAGCCAAGCATAACAGGTGCCTAATGAGTGTTAGCTGTTATTATTGCCTTCATTATTAGTCACACAGCTGGAATTTCTTGGAGGCGGTATGTTGCCATCAACCTAAGCACATTGAAGCAGTCTGAAAAAGAGGGGTGTGTCCCATGTCCTAAGATGACTGAGCTATTTCTTTCACTTTGGAATATTTTTAAAACAAAAGCAGAAATCTGTGTCTACCCCAACCCTCCCAGTGCAAACACTAGTGGATCCTACCAACTATAGATGTTCCATAAAACCAAAAGTATTTCTGAGACCCTCCTTGATTGAAAAAGCTGGTAGGGACTTTCCCTGGACACATCAATCAATACATGGTCCCCACCTCCACACACCCCCACAGCAAGCTCTCGCTTAGACAGTTACTTGCTGTGTGACCTTGAGAAAATGACTTCACCTCTCTGAGGCTTCAGTTTCTTCATCAGAATGAGGATAACCATTTACTAAAGGGGTAGCTGTGACAATTCAATGAGGTAATATAGGTAAAGTACTTACTGTAGTGCTAGGCCCAGACTTCTCAGTGCTCCTCAGTGCCTGCTCCTTAGATTAGTAATGGCCACTGGTATGAAGCAGGGGCTGCCTGAGCTATAGTTTGGCGGGGGGCAGAAGGCTGACAGAGGCTGAGGTGAGGGCAGGGAGGATTTGGTGGTCATCAGCTGACCATTCAGAAGCCAGTACAGCATAGCTGACAACACACAGCCTAACGAATCTCCTAGCAGGGATCTCAGGAGTAAGTGCCGTCCCCACAAGGTCCTGGACCCACTACCCTCCTCAGCCTCCAGTCAGACAAACTTGACCCAACTACCTCCTGATTTGTGTGTGATTCCTGCCCTCCTTGCCCTGCCCCCTCCTCTCTTTCTAAAGGCAGCCATGAGAATGACTTCTTGGTATCTCTGTCTTGTGCCTCCATCATCTCTTCAACACTGAGGTGTCCTGGTGGTACACTGTTTGTGGTGAATTAATTTGTCCAGTGGGCCCCAGTGGCCCAGGGTGTCCCCTTCCTTGTGACTCAGCCAAGCCCAGTGTGCCCAGAGAAGTAAGCCAGTGTGAAGGGTTCAGAGGGAGAGTGCAAGAATGCTTTCAAGGGCATATTATCCTCAGCACTCCCCAAGACCAAGGTGGCTGAAGTGTGGGGTTTCAGCCCATGCTTTGACTCTTCTCCCTCTAGCTCCACAGACTGTGGAGGGCTGACTGCTTATTTTCCTGCTTCCTGGTTTGCCACCTCAGATCCCTGAATGGTAGACGTTCCTCGAAAGTGCCTCGCCTCACAGGGAGCCATTTTGCACAGAGCGGACACACCGCTGATGCCCACAGAGGGAAGAGTCCCCTTCTTAGCAATTCAGGAGAGGGAGGGGCCAAGGCACCTTGGAAGGGCACAGCTGGACAAAATAATTGGACCTCACAGTAGCAGATGAAATTCTGAGAGGGCCAACGCAAGGTAACATATCCTGGAAGGAACAATTTAAGCCTCCTGTCCCCTGTGTGCCAATGGGTTTTGAATTATGTGTAACCTCTGGAGGAAGGCATCTATGAATCACTGCGGACAGTTTAATGAAGATGCTTGTGCGATGTTTAGCTGCAGTGCAAACAGTGAATAGGGATATGAGGGCTCGTTGAGGAGGGAGAACACAGCTCACTCTGATGGGCAGGGGTAAGGTGACGGTTTGGCCTCACCTTGAAAGAGCTCAGTCTGATCACCTCATTATATGACTATCACAGTGGAAATGGAAACAATTTTCAAAGAAAGGGATGGTGGCACTTATTAGTGTCATGAAGGTATTTCCGTGAACAGCTCTTCTCCTTATAAATGAAAGCGTTTATCCTGTGTCCTTTTTGCTGGAGAGGATGTAGTCAGATTTGATGATTCTGGGTGAAAGAACTATGCCCACCTCATGGCTGGCCCCCACCAGACTGCAGCCCCCACAGGGGGAGCAGTGTCTGATCTAATTTATTTTCATTTGTTTTGCCAGCATGTAACAGGGTGCAGGGCACAGAGCAAGGACTTAATAAATGGAATTGGTTGGAAAACATTTTTAATGCTCATTTAACTGAATAAGTGTCATTTAATTCATTTAACAAACACTATTGTGCACTAATATGCCCAAATACCAGATGCTAAGGATTCAGAGAGAAATTAGTCAGCCACTACCCTTGAGGAGCTTGATCCAATGTTCGTGGATGAGACAACCATGTATAGAACTCTATAAAATATAACACCAGACAGCATGGAGATGAGGGAAAGGGGCTTCCATTCTAAGCCCAGGGGAGCAAAGGCAAAGGCTGTTCACCTGGGAAGTGGCCATGGGCTCAAAGTCATTATCTCCCTGTAATCATCTGGCTGTGCTGTTCACAGATAGAATGTCAGGGAAATGACCTTGGCCCACAGATGAAACTCAAGGATATTCCTGTAAAAGTCTAAAGCGCCGAGATGAGACAACCAGAGATCAATCTGCTTCAAGAACCAGGCAGGAAGGAATGAAAGCTTATGCAGAGTTAGCCTGTGTTCGTATGACCACAGTCGTTGAATATCCAAACTTGCTCTAACTCACCTTCCAGCCCCTTGCCACTCCTTTCCTCTATGCCATCAAGAACACCTGGCTCTTTGCCTGCCTTCCTGAAGGAGCTGATACCCCCAGGCTGTGCATTCAGTGAGAAGTTGGATCCTTGTTCTTCACCTTTCACGACCTTTTCTGCTTCTCTACCCTCTAAGTGTCTAATCCCTGCCTCCTTTAAGGACAAACCCACTCCTCACTCTCTTAGTTTTAGAGGTCCAACAGCCAACAGTGTCCCAAATTCCCTCTGGAAGACAACAGCTCTCTAGATCCCATGACTTCTTTTTGTTCAGTTTCTAAGCCACTCCTCCCCATGTCCCTTTCCATCCTGCTCACATTCCCAGGGAAGTTGTTCAACTCCTGACAATGGAGCTTCAAGAGAGGTGGGCGGAAGCTCGTGCTATCCATGCCCTCAGGATGTGAAGAGAAGGGGGCTGAGCACATGCGTGTACGCCAAGATCCATAGCTGACCCGTCTGCTTCTCGAGGTCCAGCTGATTGGCCAATTGGCAGATGTAGAAAACATCCTAACTCGGAGTTTTAAACATTTTATATGATATTAAAGATAATTGGGAAAATGGTGAACACTAAAACAATCAGCAAGTCTTTACTTCCTTTATTGCCTTTTCATTTGAAATTCAGGAGGTTTGATTAAACTGGCGTTTTCAACTTAGTTTTTGAAAATAATTGTGAACAAGCACATTTGTATTTATCCGTTTCTGCTCAAAGTTGCAACAATCTAAGCATTAGTCAGTGATCCAAGTGGAAAGTAATAACAATTTTATTTTGTTTTTCCCCAAGGCATCATGGAAAAACAGTATATCAAGTCAGACTATTCTTGTAATTTTTTTCCCTCCCTCTCTTCTCTCCATGGTTTAAGGTAATACAATTAGCTCTGCCACTAATTAGCTGGGTCACTTTGGGCAAGTTGCTTGATTTCTCTGGGCTGTAATGTTCTCATATGTAAATGTATGAGTTTGGTCTTAATTATCTCTAGGGACATTTCTAGCTTCCCCCTAAAAAAAAAGTTTTAATAAATTTCACTGTTCTTCCAGCAAGGGCTTTCCTCTCATAATTCCAGAAAGTTCTAGAAAGTAGAAGTACCATATGCTTCTACAACGGTAGAGCATAGTTCTCTACCACTTGCTCTCTGTGAAGACCTGTTCATCTGCACAGGGCCAGCTGTGATCCACTCACTAGGTGCTGCTTTGCAAATTGACTTCCCATCAGCTCTCAAGGAAGGAAAAAAAAAAAATCAAACAGACACCACAGAAAAATTTTGTAGTTTTTGGCATCAGTGAATCTCGTTCTTTTACAAAAATTCCAACTTCCTTCAACACTTGTTGGAAAGAGTACAGTTGTTATTGTTTTATTTTTTTTCACTCTAAATGCAAAACTCTCTGCTGCAATGGGAAGTATTGACTCTATCAATAAAGCTCTTTGGAAACAAGTTTTAGAGCAGAAATTAAGCAGCCTTCACACCTGGAGGCCAGCACAGGATATAATACTGATCCTAATTCTCATTGCAGTCTCTGCACTGGGCATACTGGTTTGCATATTGTAGGTGTGTTTTTGAAGTTTAGATTGATCTATCTTGTACATTGCTTTAGAGACTCAGTGTGTTCCAGCTAGTTGGACTTTCAGATTCTTGTATAATACTAAGCTTTAATTACTGTATGTGCAAAAAAGGATTATACAAAAACTAATTCCAGATGAAAAAAAGTAGAGAAAATTTTCTGAATATAGACCAAACTGCTTACAGATGTTTGTAAAACTAACCTGTGATACATCCAGGCTACCAATTCCAAACATCTAAGAAAGACATTCTTTTCAAAAAGATTATCTTTTTAATGTTACCGTCAGCCAAATTGTCTTTGAGGGACTCCTCTAGAGCAAGATCATGAGTTCTGTCACTAGAGAACTAAGAATATGCACTCTGAATCTATACCAGAGCCTTGAAGAAAGGATGGGAAAAGTTATTTGCCACCTCCAAAGAATCAAAATAGCTCATGCTTATGGAGTGCTTTCATTGTGCCAGGTTCTGATCTAACTGGGTGACACATAATAACTTGTTTGATCTTTTTAACAACCTGTTAGGGTACTTGCTATTATTGTCTCCATTTATAGATGAAGAAACTGAGGCACAGTAACCTAAACATAGTCAGCAGCCAATAAGTGGCAGAGCCTGAATTACAAACCCAAAGGGGTTGACTCTAGAGCTCACTTTTTAAATAATACTTTTACTGAAATATAATTAACATAACAGTAATTTTAAAATTACAAGATTTTATATTGGGCTTACAATATAGAAAGATATAATCTAAATTATAATAATAGCACAAAGGACAAAGGGAATGGAACAAAGTTTTTGTATGTTATTAAAAATAGGTTGGTATTAATCTGAACTAGAGTTTTCAGTTAGAATGTTAATTATAATCCCAGGGAAGCTACTAAGGAAAAACTGAAAAAAATATATAGTGAAAGAAACAGAGAAAGAACTAAAATGGCATACTAGAAAATATCTTTTTACACAAAGTAAAGAAGGAATGAGGAATAAAGAAGAAAAAGAACATAATACATATAGCAAGGAACCAGTAAAATGGCAGATGTCAGTCCTACTTATCAGTAATTGGATTAAATGTCAATGGATCAAATATTAAGATATGCTTTATGGCCTAACATATGGTTTATTCCAAAGAATGTTTCATTCCCATTTGAGAGATGTGTATTTTGTTGCTGTTGGGTAGGACATTTTGTAGACATCCATTAGGTCTGGTTGGCTTATTGTGTTGTTCTAGTCTTCTATTTGCTTGTTAATCTTCTACCTGCTTGTTGTGTCCATTATTGAAAGTGCAGTATTGAAGTATCCAACTTTTATTTGTTAAGTTGTTTTTTTTTTTTTGTTTGCTTGCTTGTCTTTATTAAGGTACAAGTGACATTGGTTTTGGGTGTACAACATAATGATTAATATTTGTGTATATTGCAAAATGATCACCATAAATTACATAGTTACAAAATTTGTGTGTGTGTGTGTGTGTGTGTGTATAATGAAGACATTTAAGGTCTCAACTACCAACGTTCAAATAACTGGAAGTTGTATCTTTTGACCCACTTTACCCCTTTTGCCTCCCCCCTACTCTTCACCTCTGGTTGTTAAATTGTCTATTTTTCCCTTCTGCTTTTAGATATGGGTATGTTAATGATTATTATGTTTTCCTAATAGCATTACCTTTTTGTCATTATAAAATTTCCTCCTTTGTCTCTAGTAACAATATTTGTCATAAAGTCTATTTTGTCTGACATAAATATAGCTGCTCCAGTTATCTTTTGAGTCTATTTTCACAGCCTGTTTTTCCATCTTTTTACTTTCAACCTATTTGCATCTTTGAATATAAAGTGTATCTCTTGGATAAAACATGCAGTTTTGTTATCCATCTTGCCAGTCTCTGCCTTTTGACTTTAGTGTTTAGTCTACAAGTGTTTAATGTAAGTACTGATATATATCTGCATTTTACTATAACCTTTCCATATGCATTATGTCTTTTTCTTCCCCTATTTCTCCATTACTTTCTTACTTTGTGTAAAAAAATATTTTGTGGTATAGTATTTTAATTCTTTTTCTGTTTCTTTTGACTATATATATTTCACTTTTTTCCTTAGTAGTTTCCCTGGGGATTACAATTTAAAACAATAAATTGAAACAACCTGGTTCATACTAATACCAATTAATTTCAATAGCATTCAAAAACTCTGTTCTACTCCTCCTGCCTTTGTTCTATTATTGTAATACAGATTACATCTTTCTACATTATAAGCCCACCAACACAATTTTCAATTACTGCTTTATGAAGCTGTCTTTAAAATCTGGGGTGCCTGGGTGGCTCAGTCAGCTAAGTGTCTGACTTCAACTCAGGTCATGATCTCACAGTTCATGGGTTCGAGCCTTATGTTGGGCTCTGTGCTGATAGCTCACAGCCTGGAGCCCGATTCGGATTCTGTGTCTCCCTCTCTCTTTGCCCCTCCCCCACTCACTCTCTGTCTCCCTCTCATAGATAGATAGATAAATAAATAAATAAATAAATAAATAAAATCAGAAAGAAGAATTAAAAGCAAATATACATTTATACTGTTTTGTTTATTTCTCTATGTAGTTACCTTTGCCTTCTTGCCTTCTTTTTTGAAGGATACTTTTCTTAGATATACAGTTCTTATTTAACTTTTTCTTTCAGCAGTTTGAACATATCATCCCACTGGCTTCTAGCTTCCATGGTTTCTGATGAGTAGTCAGTTTTCATCCTATTAGTGATCTCTTATATATAATGAATCACTTTTCTCATACTGTGTTCAAGATTTTCTCTTTATTTTCATCATTCTTCAGTTTGACTCTGAGGTATTTAGGCGCGCGCGTGTGTGTGTATATATATATCTATAAATGTATGTATACACACACACACACACACATATATATATATACATATATATATATATATATAGCTTTGAGTTTGTCCTATTTGAGATTTTTTGACTTCTCAGATATATACATTAATGTCTCATCAAATCTGGAAAGTTTTAGCTGTTATTTTTTTCAATATTCTTTCTGCTCTTTTCTCTCTTTCCTTTTCTTCAGGGACCTTCACTATGAGTATGTTTGTACACCTGCTGGTATCCCACATGTCTCTGGGGCTTTGTTCATTTTTCTTCATAGTTTTTCTTCTGTTATTCAGACTAGTCGTTTCAACTGACTTATCTTCAAGTTCACTTACTCTTTCTTCTTTGTGTCTACTCAGATCTGCTTTGGAGACCCACTAGTGAATTTTTGAATTTTTCATTCTAGTTATTATATATTTCAGCTCCAGAATTTCTGTTTGATTCCTTTTCATAATTGTTATCTTTTTCATTGATATCCTCTATTTGATCAGACATCATTCACATGGTTTTCTTTAGTTATTTGAACATGTTTGTTATACCTTAAACTTTTTGTCTGGTAAACCCAATGTCTTGGCTTCCTTGGTGATAGTTTCTCTTCATTTTTAATTTTTTTAAATGTTTATTTCTTTTTGAGAGAGAGAGAGTGTGCATAAGTGGGGGAGTGGCAGAGAGATGGAGATACAGGGTCCAAAACAGGCTCCAGGCCCTGAGCTGCCAGCACAGAGTCTGGCACGGAACTCTAATTCACAAGCAGTGAGATCATGACCTGAGCCCAAGTCAGACACTCAACTGATACCCAGACGCCCCAGTGACAGTTTCTCTTGATTGTTTTTGTTTGTTTGTTTTTCTGTATATGGACCATACTTTTCTGTTTCTTTGCATGTCTTCCATTTTTAAACAGTACTAGACATTTTTTTAATGTTTATTTATTTTTGACACAGAGAGAGACAGAGCATGAACAGGGGAGGGTCAGAGAGAGAGAGAGATGCAGAATCTGAAGCAGGCTCCAGGCTCCGAGCTATCAGCACAGAGCCCGATGCGGGGCTTGAACTCATGGACTATGCAATCATGACCTGAGCCCAAGTCAGATGTTTAACCGACTGAGCCACCCAACAGGTGCCCCAACAATACTAGACATTTTAAATAACATAATGTGACAACTCTGTAAATCAGATTTCCTGCTCCCCAGAGTCTGTTGTTGATGTTTGTGTTGTTGTTGTTGTTGTTGCTGCTGCTGCTGTTTGTTTGTTTGATGACTTTCCCAGACTAATTCTGTCAAGTGTCCATTCTTTATCATGTGTGGCCACAGATGTCTCTGCTGGGTTAGCTTAATGGTCAGTTAACAGTTGGACAAAAATTTATTTAAATACCTTGAACTAACAAGGCCTCAGTCTTACTAAGGAGCTCTCTGTTTGTTGGAAGAAGGTCTTCAACACTCCATCAGCAAATTTATAATTCTGCTGGTGCCTTTACTTCCTGCTTGCACAGTACCTCGAGATCAGCTAGAAATGAGAATTTAGAACCCTCTTAGGGCTTTCTTGGGAATGCTCACAGCCCTGCATATGTGTGTGGCCACCTAGACTCAAGAGTATGTCAAAGTTGTTCAAAGCCCCCTGTGAACATTTCAGTCCTTAGGGTTTCCTTTTAAGTTTATTAGGGAGCCAGCCTTTTATTATCACCAATTGGTGTCACCCCTTTATGCAACCATGATTTTAAACAGTTGCTTCTAATTATTTGTGAAAAACATCCTTTGGATAATGTAATTTGCACAGAGTGAAGTCTGAATCAAATCAAATAAAAAGAAGTCCTGGGAATGGAGATTTTCAGAAAACTGCCAAACAAGTTAGTGACAATTCTTTGGAGATGGCGCTTTTAGGGAGTTACAAACCCATTTTCTCCCCTTCATTGGTTGCTAGGCTGGAAGTTTTTATAGCTACCATATTTGTGAAGCTGCTGACTTTCATGACTACCATGGAGCTATGGAGAGGGGGAGTGGGAATAAGGCAAATTCAAATGCTACAAAACTTACTATTCTTAATGAGATCCATTTGTTTTTGTTGACTAAGTCTTCAGATTGTTGTAAGTCTTCAGTTCATTCACAGAGTTCTGGAAAAGTTGGCTTTCATCATGTTTGTTAGTATTCTCATTGTTTTTGTGAAGGAGCACTTTCTTGGAAGTCCTTACTCTACCATTTTAGAAATGTTTCCTTAGAGCACATTTTTAACCACTACACAAGTGATTTCAAATTAGGAGTCTACCACACTCCTTCACAGTTTTACATTTTGTAGGAATATTTTAGTATCTAGTATCATCTTCCTGACACATACCTGTTGAAAGACGTGTTATTTTATGTATACCCTTTTATTTCTCTATTTATTTTGTACATTATAGGGCATTATATTGCTCTTTTAGAAATTGTGTGTAAAAAGCTATCTATGGTCTTAATTTCAGCATAATAAAGGAATGTTATAAAATATTTGCTTTAAAACTAGGAAGGGGCATTGTTTTTTGAAGGTTGAAAATCATTTCCGTAGACTTCCCTTTCCTATGATAGTCCTATAAGAGAATATCTTCAAAGAGGACCTGAAGTCCCCAATATACTCAACATCCACTTGAGAGAAAGCAAGGAGGGAGTTTGAGAAGTTAAAAAAATCAAAGGCTACTACAAATACATCTCAGAAAATTAAAATTCAAGAGAAAGTGAGAGCCATCTGATAAATCACATAGAAAGCACTAAGATATTTTCATTAATAAGAAAAATATCACGTTTTGGTTACTCATAAATTCTGCCTAAGAGAGTCATCATACATACCATTCAATATTTACCAGTTTTTACATAATTAAAAGCTAATAAAATATAGGGGCCTCTGGGTGGCTCAGTTGGTTAAGTGTCAGACTTCAGTTCAGGTTATGATCTCATGGTTTGTGAGTTTGAGCCCCACATCGGGCTCTGTGCTGACAGTTCAGAGCCTGGAGCCTGCTTCTGATTCTGTCTCTCCCTCTCTCTCTACCCCTGCCCAGCTCATGCTCTGTCTCTCTCTGTCTGTAAACAATAAACATTAAAAAAAGAAGCTAATAAAATATACACCATGAAGTCTATACTGAATGTATTAATTTCTTTTGATGATTAATAAGACCTCTAGAAAACCTTGTATAAATAAGAGCTATCAACCTTAGAATTTTATATTCATAAAGAGCTTTATAATGCAAAATGATAATTGTGGTACCTATTGAGACTGTTGGCTGTATTTTTTTTAAATCCCTTCAATGATTATGGATAAACTTAGGCAGGATTTATTATAGGCATTTTTTATACATTAGAGTTATCCAAAACAAATCTTCTCAAAATCCAATTTTTTCTTCATTTTCAGATGGGATATCAATTCCTAATTTTCTATGCCAGAGAGAGTAGTAAAGGTGGACAGGGCCTTATGTTCAAATTGAATCCAGCACAGGGAACCCAGAAGAGTTACAGAGAGCCTTCTGCTAAGAAGTAATGGCAAATGCGGGTCATATGGACAGATGACATCTACTTCCTGAGCATTTTAAGAGTTGTTTGTTTTGTTTTTGCTTTGTTTTTGCCAAATTTAGTTTTATTCTCTATCTTACCCTTTTTCTGGGGCCACAATGAGAAAAGTAAAACAGATAATCAAAACAGGGGAAGGTATCAGGGCACCTGGGTTACTCAGTCATTTGAGCATCAGCTCAGGTCATGATCTTGCATTTTGAGAGTTCAAGCCCCTCATTGGGCTCTGCTCTGGCAGTGAAGCCTGCTTGGGATCCTCTCTTTCCCTCTGTCTCTACCACTCCTATGTTTGTGTGCTTTAAATAAATAAATAAATAAATAAATAAATAAATAAATAACTTTTTTAAAAAAAGAGAGAGGTGCCCAGGAGGCTCAGTTGGTTAAGTGCCCGACTTTGGCTCAGATCACGATCTTGTGGTTATTGAGCTCAAGCCCCACTTCGGGCTCTGTGCTGACAGCTCAGAGCCCAGAACCTGCTTCAGATTCTGTTATCTCCCTCTCTCTCTCTGCCCCTCCCCCACTCGTGCTCTGTGTCTCTCTCTCTGTCAAAAATAAATAAACACTAAAAAAAAAGAGGGGAAACTATCAAAAGAAGAGAAAAAAAGAAATCTATGTGATCATCCCCCAAATTTTAAAAAAATTATTATTAATAAAGCTGCTATAAAATGCTCTCAATAAACATGCAAGAAACCAGTACCTGGAAGCTTAAGAAGGGAGTGGAAAGGCTAAGGACTAAGGAAAGACACACTCCCAGAAAACTTCATAAATGGAAACAAACTTCTTAGGTACTATGGTACAGTATACCCAATTGAATACATCTGAGCTGGCATTTATCCTATACATACTGCTAGGAACATACAGTATTTAGGCTGAGTGTCCTTTCTGATTGGTTGCAGCTTCCAGTTGATTCATGTCTGTTTCTGAGCAGTTATTAATTATTCTGAGCATCACCTCTTCTATAAATGCACCTCATAGCTTCATTTTGGGAGTTACAGATCATTCCCAAGCCCACCCCCCATCTTCAACCCCCCTCTAATGGCATCTCTCATGCTACATCAGACTGTGCTTAAACTACTTTCTCATCGGAGGACCCCTCCAATGCAAAGGACATGCAAAACAAATACCTTCATTACTTCTCTTTTTTCTTGGTGGGCAGGTGGTTTCTTTGGGGAGATGGGGGGGTGACACTAGCCGGGTCTCCCCCTGATTGGACCTCTGAATTTGAATGACAACCCCAGCAAGATTTTAAATGTCCCTTCCTGGTTTTAGTATTTCAACAGCCCCTAACTATGAACAGCTGCATTCTAAAGTAGGGTAGTGCTCCCAGCTCCCAGCTCCCAGCACCATAAAAGATTCTTCCAGCATGCCTCCCTTTCTCTGAATAATTCCTTTTTGTTGTCTTGCTTCATTACCTTTCCTAGCTGACAAGTTTTTTCTTGGTCCAAGCTTTCATTTCCTCTTTGGAATGTCTTGTTAAACAAGCCTCAGAACCCACCAACTTGTCCCTACTTCTTTCAACAATTCCCACCCCACCCCATGCCTACCGCCATTGGAATGGCCAGATCTAAACAATTTCAGGGTGTGCTGTCATTTCTGTCACCAATCTCATTGCCTGGATTAAGAGTATAACAAATGAGCCAGGGAAGTGGGGCTGTGCCCATCTGCTACAAATACACAATTTGCAAGATAGATAAGTATCTGTCTTCCACCCCCTGTCATTTTTAAAATAAAAGAATTCAAATATTTGGTTTACACTTGAAGTTGGTCCAACACATCTCCTCTAGGGCTTTCTCTCGATCCTATTTGTACCTTCCCTTGAACCATAATAAAGCTGCAAAAACAGGGTTACAAGCCCACAGCTCTTTCTTCCCTTTTAGTGAAAACTTCCTGGACAGATTGTAAATGAGATGACCCTGTGGAGTGTTTAAGCAGTTAGCCAAGTTAAAGGCGGTAAAGGTCTCCTTGTTAAATTATCCACTTCATTGTCTTTGAACATCTAGAACACAGAGCCCCAAAGCCCATCTAGATCTCAGCTGTGTTCTCTATGTCTTCAACATCCCATGGGCTCTAGCAACTGTAGATATGACCTGAGCCAGTGGTTAGAACCAGAGCAAATTTTGAACTGTGCACTTACATTTTTTTTTTTTTTGGAGGGGGGAAGGGGGTACTAGTGCATGTTTATTATAAAAATTTCAAACATTGCTGAAAAAATCATACAGAAGTCAGTCATCCATATTCTAACTGCCCAGAAAATTTCCAGTATCTCCTTAAGTATCCTTTGATATGTCTCTTTGCATATCATATTCATTTTTTTATTGCTGCATGACAAATTACAAAAAACTTAGCAGTCTAAAACAACACAAGTTTATTTTCAGTTTCTCTGGGTCAGGAGTTTGGGCCAGGTTAACTGGGTCCTCTGCTCAAGGTCCCAAGTAATGGCAATCAAAGCATAAGCTCGGGCCGTGGTCCCATGTGATATTCCGGGCTCTCTTTGAAGCCCTTTTAGTTTCTTGTAAAGATTCAGTTCCTTGCAGCTGTAGAACTCATGGAAGCTTCCATCTTTTACAAGGCTAGTAGGAGAATGTCTCTGCTGCTTCAGGTCTCCACCTTGCTCTGTCCCTGACCTCTACACCCAGATTTAAAGAGTTTACCTGATTAGGTCAGGCCCACCCTGATATCTCCCTTTTAATTAACTCAGAGTGAACAGATTAATTACCTTAATTACATATGCAAAATCCTCTTTGCCACATAAAGTAACATAATCACAGGCATGATACACCATTCTATTCATAGATTTCACCCACATTCAAGGGGAAGAAATTATACAAGAGTGAAGGTCATTTAAAATTCTGCCTTCCACGCATATCTACATGTACAATGAACACATACACTGTGTGTGTTCTGGAGTATGATTTTTAACATTTAATATGCCATAAGTATCTATCCTGCCTAATAAATGTAGATCTGCATTTCTGTGGCTGAATAAATTCTGTTTCATATTTCAAAACAATCACATATTGGATAGTTAGGCTGTTTCTGATTTTTCTTCTTGCAAATTACACAAGGATGAACATTCAGATATATTTGTCTTTGCACCTATGCAAAGATTATTTGGTGCATATAAATTCCAAGGAAAGGGGTTTACTGAAGGGATAAACTAAACCAATGCTATGACAGTCCCTCCGAAGGTCCCTCAGCAATGCATGATGCTATTTTTCCAGTGAGGATCTGCCTTTGGTGAAGATTCTGTGGGTCCTTTGTACCAATTCTGCTGAGTTATTAGCATCCTTGAAAGAAGTTCTAGAAATCACTAGCTGTCACTGCAGGAAACAGACAAAAAGTAACATAAAGCACTTGTCACTTGTCACCCCCATCGTTATTCTCCCTCAAAAAAGTTATTTTCAACTTGATTAAATAGCTCTCAATGAAATGAGGGCTTTATTTTAATTTCCACACCACTTCTTTAGAAACCAGCAACAAGAAAACTAGATCACTTTGAAGGTTTATAATTTTCTTTTACCTTTAAAGTGACACTGTGCATTCTGATTGTAGAGTGAGAAGTCAGGTTTCAAATGAAGCCTCTGAGAAAAATATAAAACCGTGAATCTTAATAGCTAACAAACAAACAAGAGTTTAATTACACCTGCCTTGGAGATGTCCTACACTTACTAAAGGTTGTCCTTGCTTTTCAACCAAGCAATTCCTAAGGGCTAGCTTTAGTGCTGGGAATGTGACGGTGAACCAGACAGAACCCCAGAAGTGAATCACTCATGTTACGAATGCATAATGAAATTACAAGATGAAAACAGAAAGACCATGACAGATCTAGATAAAAAAACTTTAAAATAACCTTTCAGGAAGCATATGTATTTCCCAACCTGCAGAGCAAGGAAATGGAATTCAGAAATGTCTGTAAATATTAGTCCCTTTCACGGTGGACCTTGAAATCAAAGACAAGCATGTGTAACCAGAAATACTTAACATCCAGCCCAAAGTGAACTCTCATGGCATGAGTTCTCCCTGGCTATTCTTCAGCAGAGAGAATGGCATGATTTAAAAAAAGCCCCATGGCTTCGGAGGTAGCACCCTCCCACTCTGTTCATGGCCGGCCTGAGAGCACAGCCATTGGCTTACCACCCACTGTCTAAGGCCCAGCCCCAACCTCAGTTCCTTATCTGAGATCTGAAACTCAAAGCATGTTTATCTTGTTCAAGGCTAACCTGGCTCAGGGTATTTGAATTTAAATAAGGAGATTCTGGCATCTATTAATCTAGGGTAGTGGTGTAACAGTGGAATCTTAGCAAGAGCCAGGATTGCTAAACACAGATTGCCCACACGGATTGTGTAGGAAGCAGGACTATGTCCATTTGGGATTTTGCAAATGTTTCATTGCTGTTTCACTGGATCTCTCTGCCTAATGATGCACTTTCACTGTTCTGAAGGGAGGTGAGCAGTCGTGTTTAAGCTCACAGTGACCTTCCTTCCAGCTTTAGTGCAAAGATGCAGGCTCTCAAGTGGGAACCAACCTCATGTGCCTGTCCAACACCTCCACACCTTGACCTTGACCTACATCTACATCTCCCTCCCCCTGCGGACAATGCCTCCACACCCATGCATGGTCTGGCTCTCCACCTCATCCTCCTGTGCTCTTTGTATTCCCATCTTTTATTCCATCTCCTATTCTCTGTTCCTGCTTCCTGTCCACTTGTTCCTCCTCTGTAGGCACAACAATCTCTTCTAATGTGAAAATCACCAAAACAATCCTCCCTGTGTTGCATTACCTTCTAGCCACTGCCCTATCTTCACAACCTAGATCACTCTGAGGGGAGAAACCTGTGCTCCCCGTGCTCCCCTCCTCTGGCTCTGTCCTCACTCTCCTCCACCAGCAGTGCAGACACCAATAACTTGTCCAATCCCGAGTGTCACTTGTGCACGGAAAAATGTCTCTAGGATTTCACTTCCTGGGTTTCTCATGGGCACCCGAGTTCATCACGTCCAAAATTGAACTTGTTACCCACCCAGTACACACACCCCAACACAAACCGTCTTCTCTTCCTCCTTCATTCAGTCTTGGTAAATGGAGCCAGCATACTCCCTGGAAACATGAAAGTCTTCCTTCCTTCATCCATCTCCCTCACCACCACAAGCCTGTCGGCAGTACCCGCCCATGGCTCCCTGCCCTCCCAAGGGATGGAGGCCACCTCAGCTCTGTCACCCATCCTGCCACCCCACCCACCTTCCACAAAGACAGATCTGCAAATTTAACTTGCCCAAGAATAGAGCTCAATTATTTGATTTGTGATAAAAGGATCTCACAGTCTCATCCTCCCCTATGGCATAGCTCATGGTTTAAGAGCATGGGCCCCAGAGCTCCACAGCTAACCAGCTGTGTGACCTCAGGTAAGATTCTTAACCTCTCTGTGTTCCCGTTTTCTCCCATGCACACTGGAGTTAAGAATAATAGTACCTTTCTAATAGGGTATGGGAACATCAGATGTACCAATGAACATAAAAGTTTGACAACAGTGCCTGGCACACAGTGAGTGCTATGCTATTTGTCAGTTTTGTGACTTCCTGCCCATGCTTGCCTCCCACCCCTCCTTCCCCCATGCACACAGAGATGGGAGCATGGCGCCCTCATGCCGCAACAAACAGTGTGCAGTCCCCCAGACTTGCCATGTGGGCTATTTCATGCCTCCACAATTTTGTTCTTTCATCTCTTGACTTTCTAAACTCCCACATTTTTCAGGACTTAGCTCAAATATCACTCCTGCTGTGAAGCTTTTCTTCACACCCTGAGAGTTGCCCCACTGAGACCTCAGTGCATCCCAAACCAATTTCCACTGTAGCTAAAACCACTGCTACTAATTATTTTTAAAAGTCTGAGACTTAACTATTTTGGGGCACTTATTGCATTCCAGGCATTTATATGCATTATCTTGTTTAAGCCTCACAGAAAATTGGTTTACCTATTTGTCACTCATCCTGGATCATGAGGGTCTTTATGGGCAAGAACCTATGTGTTGGTCATTGACACATCCCCAGCACCTAGTCTGGTACATAAAGGGCACATTGTTAAATCAATAACTCTGACTTGAGCCAATCAAAGATGAGCCGAACTCAGGGATGGGAACATGTCCGAATTCCTGACATTGAAGGACATTTAGGCAAAGGATAACTGTAGTTGGATTTGAAATTCAACAGTGCTATAAACAAAGACTGCAAGAACTACCTCACCCCGTTAAATTGTTATTACTATATGAATATTTTCTATAGCACGGACGGGTTAACGTGCTCTCATTTTTTTCTATACTGTCATATAATTTCAGGTCTTTCCAAGGACATAACAATATAATTCGTGATACCATTTTATTCCATGGTTTTGTCTTAAGGGTCACATGCGAAGTTCTGAAAAGTTTTGCATGACCCTCAGCTCGTAGACTGACCACCTTTGATAAAGGGTAAAGAGATACTTGTTCTGACATCTTTTTATTCTTGTTGGACACCAAATGGAAATTTACCACAAATTTGAGACAATTATAATCAGGAGTTAATGTTATAGTTTCTATGGCAATGGCCTAAGCCCATAAACACAAGCATTTTATTGCTTAATTGTTACAGGAAATATGCTTTTTATAAATCTAATATGCATAAATATAAATATAAAAGAAATTCAAACGTATATGTATTTCTATTTCAATTAACTTTTCTTTTCTACCCGTTTAGCACATAGTGCTTTCTGTTTCATTAAAGCAGAGAGTGGTTAAGATCAAAACTGTTTAGGGTGCCTGGATGGCTCAGGCTGTTAAGTATTAGACTCTTGATTTCAGCTCAGGTCATGATCTCATGGTTCATGAGATCGAGCCCTGTGTCAGGCTCTGTGCTATCAACACAGAGCCTGCTTTGGATTCTGTGTGTGTCTCTCTCTCTGTCCCTCCCCCATGCATGCATGCTCTCTTTCACCCTCTCTCTCTCTCTTTCTCTCTCTCTCCCAAAAATAAACATTAAAAAAAACCTGTTTAATGCTCTGGGTGGTCTTGAAACTGATATTAGAGGGAAAGAGCCATGTTCAGATACCTGGTGCCCTCCCATGGTGCCAATGGAATGCATCTTCCCAGCAAACTCAAGGCCAGAATATCTCTCGGAGTCTTCAATTTGGTTTAAGCCATTCCAGCAATTTGTATATAGCATATTTGCAGGAGTTTTGGTCAACTTTTTATTGAATGGGATGGGAAGTTTAATCTCACCAGAGTGGTGTTTTCTCAGGAACTACCACTGCTGGAATGAAGCCTGGATGAAAAGGTCTGATCTTCCTGTTGGATTTGGAGGTTGGCAAGTCGTCGACAGCACCCCCCAGGAAAACAGTGATGGTAAAACTGCATCTTCCCTCAGGGAACTTCTTTCACTGCCATCTTTATTTTGCTGTTAGGATTGCTTTTGATGTGTGGGAAACACTCCCTTTGGGAACCAACATCAAAAGTGTGCTTCCTGGGCACATGTACAGTATTAGCTGCCTGTCAATCAGGTTTAATTTCCTTTCAATGGCTGGCTTTCCCCTGATTATTCTATAACTGGTAAAAAAAAAATTTTTAAAAAGCACAAAACTTAACATATATAATTCATCTACTCTTGCTTTGATAAGCAGTTTTGAAGACAAGAGAAAAAAATATATCTGTGTAAGCATTTTTGCTAGGCTCTAAAATATACCTCAGCCCTCTGTGATATACAGTTATAAGATATAAGGCAGTAGAGAAAATAAGGAACTCAAAAAATAGTTACAGATCATCCTTTAAATTGTTGTTTTCCCAGAACCTGATTTCTTTTTATGTTGTTTGATTTCTTCCAAAACTTAAGTATGTATTTGTCATCTAACTTACAGGCTATGCTAAGCAATGAGCGGCAGCTGTGACCTCCCCCAGACTTTTATAAAATCACATCATAAGCCTCCATTTCTCTTTAATATGATGATAAACATCAGTGGCCTGGGGACATTATGTTTACTTCCTCAGGTGTTGATATGAGATATTGACGTATGTATATATACATATATATCCATAAACATTCATTACTTATTCATAAGAGTCTCTTATGCTTTATTTATGCTGGATTTTGAGGAAGAATGTTCAACACTTTCTGGTGTTCTGGATCATATATCATGAGGAGACATCAGAGATGACTAATGGCAGTTAATTTCTTATTAACTAGAGTTAGCTGGTTAAAATAAGGAACTTTATCAAAGTATTCATATACCTACTAACTTCCTGAATGCATGTTGGGCATTGATCAACATGTGTGGTTAATGTCCAAATTTCCCTATTTAACACTTGACATATGTCCATAATGTCCAAAACCAAAAACCAAGAATCAAAACAAATAACAACACAACCACTAGGGACACATTACCCTTTCCAACATTCCAAACACCAGTTGGTTGTAAAAGGATCAAGCCTATGTAGGCAAACAGCTCGGTACAAACACACTTGAGTATGTGTTGTAGGTGGAAGAACAGACACAGAAATAGTGATGCCCTGTATGCTTCTCATGGCTTCAAATTTTTTTTTTGAGGAGGCATTTCCAACAAAGCCATCTTGATTACACATGTTGGTCATTTGCCCTCTCTGACCATGGGAAGCATTTGGGCTAATTCAGCAATGAAGTTGGGAACACTTGCCTCTACAGAGCCTGTATCTGTGTCTGGACAGAATTGAAGATGACAAACTCATACTTCCCTTCCTCTGTGTGATGCAGGGATGTATCGGTGTGGTCCAGCCTCTGTTCAAGCCATTAAGCATGGTCATATTTGCTTCCAGTTTGATGCACCCTTTGTTTTTGCAGAGGTAAGTGAAAAACTGTAGAAAAGTGCTTTCTTCCCCAACCTGTTAACACTTGAAAAATAATACACCAGGTTGTTACTTCTAAATTTCTCAGGTACATGGCATGTGTTTCATGTCTACAAAGTTAACTAGACATCATTCCAACCTCTAGGCTCTTAAATTAAAATGCAGTTGTTACTTCACTTTTTTCTTTCTTTGATATTCTAGGATTTTCTCCTTGAAAAGCAATTGCGTTACTAACCTTACCTTAGTTTTTCATGCCCATGAAATAGGTATCAACTGCTCCTAAGAAATTAAGTGGCTAAGTGAATCTTTCAGCTAAAGATTGGTAGAGACAGTCCATGAATTGAAATTTCAGAGCATACTGCTTCACTCCCAGACTAACCTAGCTATTCATGTAAAAACAAAATCAAATGCACGCCAGACATGGTGTTAGTCTGGGAACTGCAACCCATTTTCTGCCACTCCAGGCCATCCTCCGTCCACAGGGAGGGAGAGCCAAGTTGCTGGAATATGGAGGGGAGGGAAAGGCAGCCTGGAGGCAGCACACTTAATGGGTTGATGGGGACACTTTGGTGAAGGGTCTGAAATTCTGGAAGATGTGGATGGGGACTAGAAGCAGATGAGGTGGTTGGAGATTACTCCAAGGAGATCTCTAAAATTCAAATTAGATATAAGAGGTGTTGGTAAAGGAGAAGGCTGGGAGGCTGCTGAGGGCAGGGAGTAGAGAGCAGAGAAACATGTGACAGGCTGAGAGGCAGGATTTGCCCAGAGTATAGTTTCACCAATAAACTCAGGGGAGTAATGTCTGTTGTATACTGAGTTCTTACTATGTAATCACTTTGCCTACCATTTGAGGCTCTTAGTCACCCTTTAAAGTTGGTATTATGGGAGCGCCTAGGTGGCTCAGTAGGTTAAGCATCCAATTCTTCATCTCCACTCAGGTCGTGATCTCACAGTTTGTAGTTCAAGCCTCTTATCGGGCTGTGTACTGACAGTGCAGAACCTGCTTGGGATTCTCTCCCTCCCTCTCTCTCTGCCCCTTCCCTGCTTACTCTCTCTCAAAATAAATACATAAACATTTAAGTAAAATAAAATAAAATCAGTATTATGATTCTTCCCATTTTACAGAAAAGAAAATTGAGGCAGAGTGGTTAAGTAACCTTTCTACATTCATTGAACTAATGAATAATAATGCTAAGATCTAAAACCAGGCAGGTACTTATGCTCATGCCAGTAACCATCACACTCTATTACTACTCAGGAATGAATAAATACCTGTTATAAATATGTGGCAGGCACTGTCCTGTGGGGAATTCAGAAGCCTCTTCCCTTAAGAATATAGATTCTTGATGGGAGGTGACAGTACACAAGGCACATCAAAAGTTAAATAACAGTAATACGAGAGACGGTGGAACTAATTGTCAGATAAGCAATGTAGGTGATAAATGATCTATATTTAATACATGCAGATTTGTTAGTTGAGAAATATGGGTCAGGAACTGAGTAGGACAGTAAAGGCCATAAGACATGGTCCAGGGAGGGAGGGTGATATGAGGGCAGACAATAATGACACCTGTGTGATAGCCACAGTGGATGAGCAGAGCATTGTGGGAACACACGGAGGCCAAGGGGGTAAGAAAGATGACGGAGGAAGGAAAGAATTTTAGGCAGAGGGGACAAATTGAGCATCAGGATGGTGTGTATGGGAAATTACAAGCTGTGCAGACTCACAAAAAGTGATGCATCAGGGGTGTCAAAGATGAAGGCAGAAGGAACTGGAAGTGGGGACTTTATATCCTCAGAAATGGTTACTCCCCTCCACCACAGGGGAGAGACATAAGCCCGAAGGAGCCTGGACTTGAAGGTGGTGCCTCGGAGGGGTGGGGGAAGGGGAGCTGGGAGGCTGTGCTTTCTCCATTCCCACCTGAGAAGGCAGGGGCCTGAACCCCCCCAAATGACAACAGCAGAGCAGGGAAAGTGGAGGCAGCATCCAGAAATGTTTAGGAAGTAAACATTTAGGAAGTAAACATTAGGAAGTGTGAATATTTAGACAACAAGATCGGGCATTTGAAATACGCAAAGGGAACAGTATTTCTTCCACGGAAACTACCATTGCAGTTGCTAGAAGCCTGGGGGAAACAGGCAGACCATATTTAGAATTTCATCCCCTCGATTTCACTTTGGGATTTGAAGATTTCTCCCAACCTCCCCAGCCGCCAACTGATAATTTACGATGCTGGGAGAACCTCTTAATGGGAAATCACTCTAAAATTCACAAAGACTTGTTTTCATATTTTTATTGTGCTTTATTGCTGCAAAGAAGGAGACCTCTCTCCAAGAGTGCATTGCCTAATAGCTGTTAATGCAAACGCTTTTTGCTATTATTAAATATAGATTGGGGTGTTATGCGTGTCATCGGGATTCACAGATCATAATTACTCTTCTCTCAGCCACTGCAGACTTGTCTGACAGAGCATACAATTTGTTGCTTTGGCACGGGCTGAGCCCCAGGGCTGAGCCATTTATAAGAGACACTCAAGCTGTTCAAAGTGTGTGAGGAATATTTTCTCAAGGGTACCCAGAGTAAGACCGCATGGGGGGCATCGTATTTAACTTTAATGAGAGTGTCCGTGACTCAGGTTCATTCTACATCCTTCCTTCCCTTTTCCATCCGCTGGCTGCGGAAGCCTGCCTGTTGACACCCCAGGCGGTCGGCCGAGTTTGCCTTTTCTTGCCTCTCGCTTCGCTGACTTTCTTGGTCATTCCTTACTCACTTCCGGGCTGGATTAAACATCATGTTCGCTGACGTGTTTTGATCTTCTCAGAGCCATGGTCTCCTTCAGTGAAAGCAGAATCCAAAATAAGAAGTGAAGGGGAGCAGAGGATACAGGCTTCCAGTTTTAGAACAAACCACAGGGATGAAAGGCACAGCACAGGGAATGTAGTCAATGATGTTGTAATAGCGCTGTGTGGGACAGATGGGAGCTACACTTGTGAGCGCAGCATAGCGTATAGAGAAGTTGAATCACTGTGTTGTACACCTGAAACTTATGTAATATCATGTGTCAACTGTACTCAAATTGAAAAAAATAAAAAAAGAGGCATGTGCATGGGAAGCATTCCACCTCTGCCCCTTTCCCTCTCCTCCTCCATTGTAGAAATGTATTCTTCATGTGTCTGGATTTCTTCCAGGGCTTGATGCCATGCCCACTTCTCTGCCCTCCTCCCTTCTCATGCTCTGAGAAGGCCTCCATTTTAGAAGCCCATCTGCCTTTTCTCTCCCTCGCTCGTGGTGGCCTACAGCTTCTAAAGGGAGAGAGCAGAGCAGTCCTAAGTCCAGAGTCCCCTCCTGAGTTCCCATGTCCACTGAATGCTTGGGAGTTGCTGCTTCGCTTCTATCTTAGCTTCTTACTGTCTCTGTCCTCCCCTTCACACCATTCCATCCCAAACTTGCACATGCATGCACATTCCTGCACATGCACACTCCCCCTTCCCTCCCTGGCACTGAGCTGATGTTTGCAGCAATGACAGCTAGTCCCCCGGGGCCAGGATAACTGCTCCATTGCTCAGAAGCTACGTTGCATCTTCCCTTGCTCTTGGTCAGCAGTTCTCAACTCAAGGTTATTTCACTACCACTTGTTAGTCCATTCTTAGGGCTCCTATTTGATCTAAAATAATTTTTCTATTTATTCAACTACCATATATGATTTGGGAATCAGATTGGCTTCTCTTCTTAATCTTCCTCATGCATCTTGCTGGAAATACCTTCCAAAAACACCATGTGTCCACCCAGGTCTGTGATCCCCATTGTTACCCTTTGGGCTCGGTACAACACTGAGCTCTATGAACTTGACCCCTAGCCCACCTCCCTTCTGCTTTCTTACCCCTCTCCTGTCTATTCTCCATAAATCAGCCAGAACTGTCCTTTAAAATTGTAAATAAAACACATCACTCCCTTGCCCCCAACCTTCTAATGGATTTCCACCACTGTTATAATAAAATTTTGCATAATAAGTCTTTATAAGATTCTGTGTGATCTGGCCACTGGCTTTCCTGCCACCCCTATCCCTTCCTCATTTCCTTCCAGCCATCTTGACCTTGTTCTTCTGGCAACATGCAAACATACTCTTGTTTCTGAGTCTTTATATATACCGTTCCTTTTGCTAGCAAAGCCCTCCCCAGCCTCCACCACACTTTGCATGCCTGACCCCTTCCTGTATCCAGGTCTCTGCACAGGTCACCTTCTCAAAAAGGCCTTCACTCCCCCCACCCCAACCCCACCTAAAATCTCACTTCCTGCCCTTTTATCCTTCTATCCTGCCTTAGTATTATTCCTTCTCTCCCTTCTAGAATATAAGCTCCACGAACGTATCCTCATCACTGAAAGCAAGTTCTAGCACACTGTAGTCATGAATAAATACTTGTTGAATGAATGATGGATGGATGGATGGATGGATGGATGGTTGGGTCAGTGAACCAAGCCAGCAAGCTAACAAAATCTGATGCAGAGTACACTGCTGAGAACAGTCTCAGAGTGATAGGATCCAGATGGTGCCCTCAGGTGCTGGCAAGTCCTGGCGGGAGATGAGGCCCAGGGATGGGGCAGCAGAGAGCACACACAGGTGCCTGAACATGTAGCCGACCCCTACAGGCTGAAGGAATGGCAAGCACAGGGTAGACGGATGGCAATTGTGCCAGAAAGGCTTTCCAACCAAGCAGGTACCCAGTGCCTCCATATGCCCCTAGAGAGAGGAGCATCACTTTCTCTGCACAGCCTATTTTGTAGTTATCTCTACTTGAAAGTGAGTGAACAAAGCAAATTTTCCTGGACCCTGAGAAGAGTTTCCATCCTTATTGGTAAAAATTGTAGCTTCTGCCAGCAGTAGACATATGCTCACATTCCACGAGCACAAGCAGAAGTTTGTAGAGAGGGGACCCTTAGCCCACTGCCCCAGCCCACCTTTGCTGAGTCCCTGGGGCTCAGCACCTCAGCAGAGGCTGACTAGGAAGTGCCTGTGTGACAAGGAGGCAAAGGTGTGGTGTACTGAAACCAGCACTGGGTTTCACGGTGGGATGCCCACATTCTGCATAACCACATCCCTTCACATGTAGGGATAGGACTAGAAGGCCACTAAGACTCCTTTCCATTCAAAAGAAATTACCCTTAAACATAGGACTTTCTCTAGCAGTACTAATCTACCTTTCAGCCCTGCAAGAATGGGAATTTTAAAACCAAGCTCAGAGATATTGAGTAACTTGCCTAAAGTCATACAGTGTAGGTCCAATATTCTTTACAGCATCACCTGTATTTATAACAGTCTACCACAGACATGCAATTGGCCTTGGATGGGGGCCTATCACTGGTACTTTTTTTTAAGTTTATTTATTTATTTTGAGAGAGAGAGAGAGAGAGAGAGAGAGAGAAGGGGAGGAGCAGAGAGAGAGGGAGAAAAAGAAAATTCCAAGCAGGCTTTGCCCTGTCTGCTTGGAGCTATACTTGGAGCTCATGAACTGTGAGATCACGACCTGAGCCAAAACCAAAAGCTGGATGGTCAACTATCTGAGCCACTCAGGTGCCCTAGGTTATCACCAGTACTCTTTTAAGCACTCAGGGGCTCATATGCAGCCGAAATGGAGGACCATTACACTGGTGGCTGAAACCAAAAAGAAAGCTTGCTAATGTCAATTGGAAAGAATACTTTCCCTCCACACTCGCCCGACATACATATGCAATAGCCATTTCAAATGTGGGTTTCTCCTCTCCTCTCTCCACAAGGGACAGTACTGCTGGGCTGGCCTGAGATTTTAGCCCACATAAATTTCCTAAGCTCTATACTCCAGAGGAAACAATGAGTTAGCCACTTTCATATTTAGCCTTGTCTCACTGGAAAACTAAACTGTTGTAAGGGCTGTTATTAAGAGGATATTTATCAGCATTGTTGCTATAATTAGCAAGTGGAGGAGGGAGCTGTTTGGGCTTGTATGGTCTCCTCCAGAGGGAAAGCCAAAATTCTCAGGAAGCTCATTTAGTTTCCTTAACTCCCCCCACCCCCCGCCCCCCCCCGCCCGCCAAATGATAAATATTCCTTAGGTGTCTGCTCTGTCATTGCCTATTTTTGATTTCATATTTTGGCCTTTCATATTCTATGGCTGGTGCTGTGAAGCCATGGTTATTCTGCTAAAGAACAAGGCCACCATTTATCACCCCTCAGACATCTGAGGCCCATGGAACCACCTGAACCCCAGGCATGAAACCATCTCACCATCTCATGGCAGCACTCATGGTCTGGCAGGAGCATGTGGAAAAGGCAATACATGATGAAGGTCAGGGAATGGGTGAGCCCAGATTGAAGGTTAGGGAACAGGCTGTGGGCCAGCCCAGGATTTTCATTCTCTAGCAGGAACCAACTATGTGATTACACACACTTTGCTGACAGCTTCTTGACCCACTTAGCAGCCTCATCTGTAAAGTAGAGATAATAATATATATTATTATCAGATGTCTATGGTTGTGAGGTTTAAATTACATAATTTGTAAGTGTCCCTGAAACCTCATGGTTATTCAATAAATGATGGCAACTTGTTTTCTCCTTAGTAGAGGTCAGATTTCATGTAAATTCAGAGCATTTTGTGAGAAAGCAGCAAAAAGTTCTTCTTAACCTCAATTTGGAAAGTTAGGGTTCTATCATCAAGTTCCACATTACCTAATAAGAACCATTATATTTTTACTCAGTTTTAAAGTTTATATGCCATGCTCACATAGATCCTATCTCACTAAAACGTTCTTATGAAATTGGCAGAACAAGTATAATTATTTTCATTTTATAGAAGCAGGAATGTAAGTTTCTAAAAGTATGCATTCCAGATCAGAACCCAAGGTCCTTGCAGCTGATCCAGTGTGTCTCTCAAATACCCTCAGATATCCTGGCAGTGGCCAATCTCTCTATCTGTCACAACCTTCCTCTCTCCATTCTGTTTTTTTCTTCTTTTTTTTTTTCTTTATTCTCTTTAGCTTTCTTGGGGTATGATTAATGTAAAAGATTGCACACATTTCACATATGCATCTTGATGAGTTCAGACATACCCATACACATGTGACACCCTTCCCACAATGAAGGAACTACACATGGCCATTCCCTCCCAAAATTTCCTTGTGTTCTTTTGTGAGTTTTGGTTGTTTGGCTATGAACACTTAACATGAGATCCTTTAGCTTGCTAATTCCTATGCATCTTCCAGCTTTCAACTTGGCTGTTACTTCCTAACCACGCCCACCCTGGCCCACCCCACTGCCCCAGGTGCTCCCATGGTATCTTAGACGTTCCCCCGCAAGGTACTTATTGTACCATATTGCTGGGGTGCTCAGGTCTGGTTGTCCAAGACAATATTTCAGAACTTCTTTTAAAAATAATAGATGTAGGATCACCTGGGTGGCTTAGTCAGTTGAGATTCTGGCTCTTGATTTTGACTCAGGTCATGATCCCAGGGTTGTGGGAGCATGGAGCCTGCTTAGGATTCTCTCTCGCTCTCTCTCTCTCTCTCCTCCTCCTCCTCCTCCTCCTCCTCCCCCTCCTCTGCTTGCTCTCTCTCTCCCTAAAATAAAATTTAAAAAATTAAATATAAAAAAATAATAGATTTAGGGTCCCACCCAAGACCTCCTTGATTGGGCATCTATTTTTTTAAAAGTTCCCCAGGTGATTCTAATGCACAGACTCTCCTTTATTAGAAAGTAAATCCTACAAGGGCAGTCAGTGACCAAATGTATTTTTTCCATCTTTAAGACTATAGCACTACAGTATTTGGGCAGTACTACTTATATATTAATTTATGATATTATTATTATTATTATTATTATTTATTGACTGTTTGATCCACTCCAGGCCCTATGATAAGTAATTTACAGACATCTTTTTAGTTAATTCTGGCAACCACCCTGAGGAAGGTGCTATTATCGCCCTATTTGAAAGAGTAGGAATCTGCAGCTCAGAAAGCATTTTGTGAACACATCAGGGACTGTTTTCAGCTGGAGCTTCTGACAGTGCACCATAGTTGGTATTTCCTACCCACTCCCGTGCTAGTAAATGGGATCCCAAGAAAGTGGTTGTAAAGAATATAAAAAGAGACACTGTGGGAATCAGCCTTCAGGCACAGCTTTAGACATTGTTTCTGAAAGGTAGAGTATAAGGCAGAATGTCAGAAGAGTTTGGGGGTCAGCCAGCATGGCCCCAAGATGCTGTTTCCAAACACCACAAATAACATGGTTTAGTTGCTGAACCACTAGAAAATTACCTGAATTTTTCCTGATGGCCTAAATTTTCTAATTTTTCAATTAAAATGCTTTTAGCTGCAAGTAACAGAATTAAAATGACTTAAACAAGAGGAATTTAACTATAATTTTTTCTCAGTCCTAAAAGAAGCAGTCCCAAGGTTGGCTCAGATATTTAACAGCACTGCTAAGCCCTCATGTGCTTCTTATCTTTCTACTTGGTCATCTTTGTATTGTTGGCGGTATTTCTCTTCACTGTCCCAGGGTGGCTACAGAAGCTCCAAGCATCATGTCGCTTCTTGTGAAAACATGCAAAAGCCAGAAGGAAAGGGCAAACTCTCTCCTTTATAATGGAGGAGAATCCTTCCCAGAAGCCACCCAGCAGACTTCCTCTTCTTCCTGGCAGTAGGTCACATAGCCACTGCTGGCTTAAAAGCAGTCTGGGAAAGCAAGTAACAGGCTTGGTGCTTTTGGCTCATTCTGAGGAGGTGGGATTCACCAGGAAGAAAAAGGGAAGAAAGAAATGGTTGATGCTTGAACAATCAATAGTCCAGATACTCTTAACTTATGACACCTGGTGGCTAATGGAAGCTAGACTGCCCTTGAGATTCATTTTAAAATGAGTCCAGCCCTGTGAATCCAATGTTATTGAAGAAAGGAACATGTCAACTGTAGGGATCCCAGATGACTACATCCCTGAGAGAGATTTTGGTGAAAGGACATTGAATGATGGCTAATGCTCTCCTCTCCTGTTTTTAGGTCAACAGTGATCTCATTTACATTACAGTCAAGAAAGATGGCACTCATGTGGTTGAAAACGTTGATACCACCCACATTGGGAAATTAATTGTGACCAAAGAAGTTGGAGGAGATGGCATAAGGGATATTACTGATACCTACAAATTCCAAGAAGGTAACTTACTGCCACTGAATGAAGATTTCTTTGCCCAAGCTTGTTTGGTACTTCCCCACTGTCACTATGAAATGTGTCCTGCAAAATGAACTATAAACTCTCATGAGGTAAACACACCACATCCACAATTTTCCTTGTAGTTCTCTTTGTTTGTTTGCTCTGAGCAAAATTCCCTTTCACATGGCCTGTGAAAATGATTTGGTTTAAAGTCATGTCTATTTTCATACAATATATAGAATGTATTCTTGCGCACAAAAACATGAAAGAATCTTAACTTCCAATAATAGAAAACATTGTCTAACTAGTATCATTTTAGTTCAATTACAGAAATTTAAACAACCATTCACATTTGTTTAGTACTTTATGAACTATTTTCACATACATTGTTCCACTGAATTATCACAAAAGTCCCTTGAGACAGATAATACAATATTAACAGGACAGTGTATTCTCACTAATTCAGGCCCATTAGGTTTCAGTTATAAAATAATGTTAATGTTAATAATAGTTATTGTGTAGATGGTTTCAAATGGAGCCGTTGAGTTCAAGTCCATTTCAATCAGTACCAGGTGCCTACTCTATGTCTGGAATTGGGTTTGGTGGCAGGGATCCCCATGGTGAGCAGGACCCAGTTTCCATTCCTGGAAAAGTGATAGGATCATCATGCAGAAGGAACTTGGGGAACAAAGAAGGAGGACACTCTGTCCAACCAGGAGATCCAGAAAAAGCAGACTAAGATAAGAAAAGTCACAGACCACAATTAAAGAAATATAGACAAGGGCTTCCAGGCAGTGGGAACATCAATGACTAAAGGCATGGAGGTGTGAAGTAGTGTGTGTTTAGGGTCCTGAAGACATTACTAAGCCATCAGTTCAGAATGCCTAGTGACTGGAGACAAAGCCACCCAAGGTCAGGAGTAGAGAGGAGGTAGAGGAGCTTGGGTGCCTTGATGGAGAATGTGGAGTATATTTTACAAATGATTCACCAGCAGAGGTTCTTAGGAGTGGCATTTATTTTACTGAATGGATAGAAATGACAAGTAATTAGCATATACCTAAATATTCATCAGTATTCCTGAAGTGCTAAGAAGTGCAGAATTTGTTTTAAATATTTTAGACAGTCTCTCTGCTCTTATTTAAAAAAGCAATTTGCACTATAAAGAGAAAGCTTGCTGAATTGAGAACTCTCATGCATTGTATTAGAAATTCAGGATTTTTGTCATCTGAACTAGTGAGATTTTGCTGCATTTCTGAAATGGTTCATTCTCTTCTATTGGTTATCATCCATTGCACAACATAGATACAAAGTTGGGTTTTTTTTTTCTTTTTGGCTTTTTCCTGAAATGAGAGTTTTTTTCAACCATAAGTACAATGAAACCAAACAAACAAGTAATGCCCTCTTGTAATAGAGTTACAGGCAAAGAGGCCGGGAAAGGAAAACTAAAAGTCCATAGAAAAAGAGAAAGAAACTAGCAGCAATATACACACATTTATTCGCTCATTCATTCAACAACTTGCTATTAACCACCCACCATATTCCCAGCACTATGTAGGAACAAGATGCACAGTCTAGCTGGAGAGATTCTCGGAAGCAAGCCCTCACTGAGTTATGCAGCAGGTCCCTGGAACAGGGGCGGACAGATGCTGCAGGGCACAGAGAGGGGACTTCCAAGCCAGACTCAGGATCCTGGAGGACATTAGTGATGGGCTCACTGAGACAGAAGGATAAACAGGAATCGGCCAGCTGAAGCATGAGGAGAGAGTTCTCCAGGAAAAGGCAGCCCAGTAGGGACTGTAGATAAACTCCTGGTGTGGAAGTCCTGAGCAGACAGTGTTGAGAGCAAGAGGCAACCCTGCAGGGAGCCATCCAGACAACAAGCTGTCTTGTCTAAACCACACAGCAGAGCACCATTTTCATTAGCTGTCATCTATGGAGGTGGCAGTGAAAGCCAAATCAGGGTCAGATGTCAAAAAAGAAAGACCCCCTTCCCCCCAGAAAAAGAAAAAACTCCACAGCAGAGTCAGGGGCTTGACCAGGGGTGGACACAAGATTAAGAGAAATAAAATGTCCCAACTCTGAATGAGAAAGACCTCTGAGGGTCAGGCTTCCAGAATTTGGCAAGAAGGCAAGGCTCAGAGAGGTGGGCAGTGTGGGGGTCTGGTCCAAGCAGAAGAACCCCTAGATCTTCACAGAGAGCTGTAAGAGACTCCCCATCCTGCTTCTGGGCTGGAGTTTGATCCCAGGAGGTTAATTAGCCTCTTACTCAAGAATGGCAGATGCATTTTAAATTCTGACTTTAGGAATGACCAAGTTGGATGCTATTTACAGAAGGATGCAGAGACTGTGCCGGGATCTGGCGGGAAAGACTGAGTGATTATAGACATCGCCACGGGCCCCTAGGAAAGACTGCTGGCATCCATGGTCATGCATTTGTCACTCTGATTCTCATTATTGAATCTATCATATAATTTCTCTCCCATAAATGCTGAATGTGGCCACTAAAATGTGGAGATGAATAAAAACAGATAGAAATTATTACCAGATTTAGGAATTAACTATTTTAATTAACTAAATTGTGGAAAGATCATTTTTCACTTGGATGAACTAAAGCTTAATATTAATTTTATACCTCTTTTCAAATATATAAGATTAGGAAACTATAAAATTTTGAAAACCAGAATTCTTAAAACTTGTGTGGCAATCTATCTTCTTTTATGATGGTGTCTGGATCCCATTTCCTTTTTCTTCCATCAATTATTCCCTCTGTCATTCGTATTTTTGTCTCTCCTTCCCTGTTAGCTCCTTCCCATTTGCATTTAAGCAGGATCAAGTGTCACCTGCGTTTAAAAAAAAGTTACGAAATTCTTTTTCAGCAATATATCCCCCACTGAACGTACCCTGTTCTTTCTTCCTCTTGGCCTCCATGGCCAGACATCTTGGAAGAGCTGCCCGCCCTTGGCGCCCTATCAGGGGCCTTTTCTTTTCATTTCGTGCCTAGCATACCTCAGTTCTGCTACTGGCAGCAGAACCTTGAAGTTCCTCTTCCCAAGTCTGCCAAGACCCCCTGATCACGAAGTGAAACAAATGTTTGCAGATCCCTGCTTGCCTCAGTTTCCTGTGCCTTTTGACACCACTGCTCAGCCCTGGACCTTGAACTTCTCTCTTCCCTTTCTTTGTTCCACTCTGGTTCCATCCCAGCTTACCTGACTCTTTCTTCTATCCCCTTCTGCAACTCTAAACTCCTCTTTTTTCCCCTATCTCTGAAGGTTACTTAGTCTAGGCTCAACCCTTGGGCTGTTACTACCCACTTTACATTCTTTCTCCAAGGCTGATGTTAACATTTGCATATCTACCAATCGCCCCCAGCCCAGTCGGTGTCGTTGGCCCAGCTTCTCTGTTCAACTCCACATTCACTTAAGTCTCCCTTAGAAACCTGAAACAGACCCTTCCCGTATGCCACCTTCTCTCCTCCGTTGCCCAGATGTTTCCCCCACTCCCGACCCCAGTGAAGAGAACACAGTCCCCCCTACCCAAGATTTAGCAATGTAGTCAAGCAGCAAACCTTCTAAACGTCCTCTTTGAAATAGTTCAAATTCACCTCCTGTCCTATCTCTATACCATGGCCACGCTCTGAGAATTTAAAGGTATCAGGTGTGGAAAGCCCTTAGCATAGTGCCTCATTCAGAATAAGTGTCCAGTAAGAGTTAGTTTCTGCTCCTGCCAGTAGTTCTATCATTATCACAATACTACTACTCTTAGCTCGGGCTTTGAGTATTTTTCTCCCAGCTACCTGCGGGAGCTTCCCAATTCCACCTTCCCCCCACATCCTCTTTCTTTCTGTCTAATGCATGCATTGCTGCCAAAGTGACATATCTAAAATATAAATTTGAGTCTGCTGCTTAAAAGCCCTTCCTCTCCCCTGTTGCCTGAAGGGCATTCCAATCAGAGCTCGCCAAGCCTCTGCTAGTTGCCTTTAGGGCTCCCTCGCTGCACCTCCCGACCACATCCACAGGCATCCCAAGCAGCAGCTAGGAGAGCTGCTGACAGTCATCCACAGAGCCAGGCTGCCACTGTCTTCATGCCCTTGCTCTTACTGTGGAAAGAAAAACCCTTCTGAGAAGACTTCCCGGCCCCCAGGAGGTGTTGAGTCTGTCCCCCCTGTTACTGCCCCACACACAAATGTCTGCCCCAGAGTCTGTGATGGACACATGTACAGTGATCTCTCTGCACTTGTGTCCAAGACCCGTGAAGGAAGGGCTGTGCTTCTCTTCGGAGCCTAGTACAGTGCCTGGACGTTATAGTGGCTCAACTCGCACCAAATCATCAAATGAATGGTAAGGCAGGTGACACTTTCACAGGTGAACTTACATGCACATCACATGTCCCAAACTGGACTATTTCGTATCTATTATAAAGATGAAAGTTTTGTCTCTGGATAAAAGCAATGTGCCTCTCCAATGTGCTTCTCCATCCTTCAGAACCTCTGTTCCAGGCTGGATCGTAGGTCCTGGGGACATGTAGATGGGTTCTAGTGGGGAAAATAATGTCATGCAGAGTCAAGTACTGGGAAAAGGACAGAAAACCAGGCAATGTGTCAGTGAGAGCTGAGAGAGCTGGGTTTGGGGACACGTTACACAGGGTAATGGAGGGGGGTGCTCTCTGAGAAGGGGACATCTGAGCTAACACCTGAACAATGAGAAGAAACTTCCACAGACATAAAAGGGGGCTTTCATTATATCTGAGCTAATGGAAAGCTGCTTTTGACCTTGCTCCTGGAGGCCACAGAGGAATCTCAAAAAATGTAATCTGGCTTTCGATCATTCTCCCACGGCACTGAATTCATGGCCCTGAATTATGGAAGATGTCAGATCATAAAGCACAACCGCAGAGAGACGGGGATTCTGCAGTGCTCTGGGGAGACCCTGACGTCCCTGCCTCCTATGTGGGCCTGGCTTCCTGCTCACAGGGCCGGCTGATCCTCAGAGGGGGGCCAGAGGCACCTCTGTCCATGACCCTATAGAAAGTCTCTCGTGGCTCACCACAAGCCTTCCGCAGCCCCTTCTCCTCATTGGGACCAGCTTGGCCTCTCTCCCCACCAAGGTGGCACTCTCTGACCAGGCCCCGGCTGCTGGGGTTCCCCTCCTGCATTTTGCCTAAATGCATATCTGGTGGCCATCCAAAGCAGTAATCAGTAATGCTCTCTCAAGGAGCTGTTTGCCAGGTGCTCTCTGCTAAAACATTTCCCTGAACTTTCCTTTTCATGGCCCCTCATTCCCCTTATTATTATCTCCCTCTTATTGATCTGTAAGCATGTGTGCTAGCCAATGCTTGTCCTACACCAGTTGTTCCTGGCACATTCTTGCAATCTTGACAATGAGAGAAATTGTTAACACACACACACACACACACACACACACACAGACACACACACACCACACTCAAGCTTGTTTGCAACACCTATTGTCATTTTCTGTCTTTGCAAAGTACTGGTAGCTGCTGATTCTCATGCGCATACTGCCTCTAACCTCCTAACAATCCTCTGACGAAAGCACCCTTTTTTTTTGTTTTTTACAAATAAGGACATGGATAGTAACAATAGTGCATGCCTTGTAGAGTTGTCTGAGGAGTAAATGAGACAGTGCCGAGCACACACTTAAACACAATACCTGTCACATCGTTATCAGTGGTAGATATTGTTATTGGCTTCTTCATCTGCATTGCATCTCATTACTAAGGTAGAAGACATTATTTTAAAGTTAACAAATTTAGAGACACCTGGATGGCCCAGTCTGTTAAACCTTTGACTTCAGCTCAGGTCATGATCTCACCATTCAGTAGTTTGAGCCCTGCATCGGGCTCTGTGCTGACAGCTCAGAGCCTGGAGCCTGCTTTGGATTCTGTGTCTCCCTGTCTCTCTGCCCCTCCCCAACTCGCACTCTGTTTCTCAAAAATGAATATACATTAAAATATAATTTTAAAAAATTAATGAATTTAAAAGTTTGCATTTTTATTTCAAAGTGATTTTTTTTTTTTTGCTAAACATTTCCATGACTAGTTTTCACAAGTCAAAGAATTTGCTTCTGTGTCTTCCACGATGCACAAAGATACACCCAAAGGTAGTCAGGAGGTAAGGAGAATAATGACTATCTTTCCATACCTCCTCAAGCCCTGTCCCCTCAAGCCAAGCACTTTGTCCAGGGCTCTGTAAGGAAATATCAGCCCAGCTGAGCCAAGAGGAGCAAACCCTGAGGCTTGACTTGTACCTGTATGTTTTGCTTCCACACCTGCACAAAGCTATTGTTTGATTCTTCCAGAACTTACCCCTTTTCCTCCCTGCCCCACCCCCGCCTTCATCTCCTCCCCTGCCACCTTGGAAATCCCAACAGAAGACATTTACCTAAAAACAGCACACACATCTCAAACTGCATTAGAAAATATGGTGCACCACCAGATGCCAATAGGTGCCCCTCAAAACAAATGTGTTCAGTGTCAGATGAATTTGGGAAGTCTTGGTTAAATAAGTCTCCTCACCTTAGGGCTCAATCTCAGAACCTCTGACAGGCTCTAACGAACACAGTGAACATCCGGAGGCACTAGAGAACCCAGTGCTCCCCACGGGAGATTGGTCTTAGAGCCCTTTGGCAGGGAAGGCTTGTTAACAATTGGTCATGTCTGAGTGGATGGGGCTGTGCACTGCTTGGGAAAAGTGATCTCTGCACTCTTTCGGGGCCACCTGGCAACAGGGGAAGGAGTAGAGGGCAGAATGGCAGCTGCCCAGGGGTCAGCTCAGCAGGAGCAAAGGGGAGAGACCCAAGTGGAAAGAGAGATGAGGAATACAGGTCTTACCAGAAAGATCCATGAATAGGAGAAAACTCGTATAGCACCAGCTGGAGTGGTTAGATGTAGCTATTGCCAAAATCTTTACTTAGAGATCCCCAAATTCTAGCTAAGATTTGGGGAGAGAAGCAAATTGATGCCACTATTTTGAGAAGAGGTAGATTGTGCCACTCTACCTGCTGAACCCCATAGTAGCAGCACTGGGGAAACAGCCCTTAGAGCAAGTCTGTTAGCATCCCCCTTGCAGGTAAGCCCTGGTCATGCCACCTAACTCAGCAGCCTGGTCAGACCAGAATTCTGACTTTGCAGAATTGGTAACATAGGAATAATGGTGACACACCTGTCTTGAAGGGAAGTTGTGTGGCTTATGGAGGCTACCCAGCAAGGACAACACTGTGTGTTTATTAATTTCTCTTTGATGGATTGCATTTATTTTTTTTCCTATCATTATCTCTGCCTCTTTCCTAGGCCAAGAAGAAGAGAGGCTGGCTCTAGAAACTGCACTGATGTATGGGGCTAAAAAGTCCCTCAACACAGAAGGCATTGTCAAACCAAGGTCTGACGTGGACATGGATTTTGAAGTGGAGAAAGCCGTGCTGGGAAGAGACTTCAAGCTCACCATCACCTTCCAGAACAACAGCCCCAACCGTTACACCCTCTCAGCTTATCTCTCAGGCAACATTGTCTTCTACACGGGAGTCTCCAAGACAGAATTCAAGAAGGAGACATTTGAAGTGACGCTGGAGCCCATGTCCTGTAAGCTAATGAGGGGGCTCTTCTCCTTGGGAATTGTTCTCTGCCTCCCTGTCTGTCTTGGTGGTATCACTCATTAATAACTTCCAAAGTTAAAATCCTGTCCCAGAGCTCAGGAGCATGAACCACATGGGAGAATCCCTTTCTCCCAGGGGGGCCTCAAATGTCACCTTCACCTCTCATGCATAGAAGTGAATACTGAGGGGTGCCTGATTGGCTCAGTCATTTAAGCCTCCAACTCTTGATTTCAGCTCAGGTCATGATCTCACAGTTTGTGAGTTCAAGCCCCACATCAGACTTTGGGCTGGCAACAAGGAGCCTGCTTAGGGTTCTTTATCTCTCTCTCTCACTCTCTCTCTCTCTGTCACTCTCACTCTCTGTCAATAAATATTTAAAAATTAAAAAAAAAAAAGAAGAAAACACCAGAATTGTCAAAGCCTAGAGCCCCATGAGTCATGAGAATTAAATGTAAACAAATAGAGAATGAGAATTAAATGTAATTTCTTGTTACTTGAAGTGTGGGTTGAAGACCTGAAACATCAGCATCCCCTGGGAGGTGGTTGGAAATGCAGACCATTAGGCCCCACCCCACATAAACAAACAAGCACTATATAGTATGATTATGCATATAATAGGAAAATATAAAACAGGGTAAAACAGGGTGAGGGATGAAGGGGATGCTGTGTGGGTAGGGTGACCAGGGAAAACCTCTCTAACCAGGTAACATTTAACAGAAACCTGACAGAAGGAAAGGAGCAAGCTTTGCAGCCAGAAAAAAACTGAATGCAAAGGCCCTGAGGCCAGAGCATGTCTGATGTGTTCAACGAGTAGGCAGGAAGCTGGAGTTGGGAGCAAAGGTGGCCAGAGAAGAGTGGTGGGTATAGATTATGTAAAGAACTGTGAGCCCTTGTGAGGACTTTAGCTTTGATTCCAAGTGAGTGCAGGAGCCCATAGAGGGTTTTGAGCAGAAATGAGGCATAATCTCACTCAGGTTTAACTATGCACCATCCTTTTCCCACTTCACGGGAGACCCAGAGCTCCATCTTCTTGCCCTTTTCTCCCTAATCCTATGAGATAAGAAGCTTATATGATTTCGTAGGCTAGAACGGCATGATCCATTAACCCTCTCAGTCATTGATCTAGGGACAGCTGGCCAGGTGGCATTGGCTGTAGGCAATAGGTTGCATACTGCAATTTAAAATAAATTGCAATAAAATAAAACAAAATAAAAGAGTATAAAATAAAATAAAATAAAATAAAATAAAATAAAATAAAATAAAAAATTGCAGTATATTGCAAAATGCCACTTGACTCTAGACCTTGATCAAGCAAGTCGGAGTACAGTCCTAGGAGGCTGTGTTACAAAGAAAGTTTTCCAAGTAGAATGGGAGGCATACTTTCCAGATTGATGATTAAAGAGAATGTGTGGGCTAGAATCAGCTTGGAAGATTTGAATAACTTAAACCTTCCAGTACCTTCAAAGGTGCTATCATTTCCACTTGGCTATATTTAGTTTTCTTTGCTTTTTGGAAAAAGAGATGAGGCAGCTCCTGTCTGTGTCTCCCTTGGCTTTCCCCAGACACAGTAAATGATATTGGCAGGATCCCAGCTCCACCACTCATAGAATGAAAACCTATTCTTCTTTCTCTTGCCACGTTTAATAAACTTTATCTAGAACAATTTCTTGTGCAGTGGCAAAACACAGCACTTATATAACATACTATTTCAGGAGCACTGTTCTCTGGGGCTTGGAAGCACAGCCCAGTTTCCTTAGTGCTATGATTTAGAGAATGTTCCAGCCCCAGAGAATAATGCCCTGGTGCCAACATTATAAAGGTAGCCAAAGCCACCGTTAAGATTGGTAGAAAGAAGTCAGGCACATCTCGCCTGCCTAAAGGAACCCAGTGGTCAAACACAGCCCTCCAGTAATAATTAGAAGGAGTCCAATTTTTTTTTATTATTACTGGAGGCAGCTAGAGACAAAATGCATGTTCTTCAAGGCATACCATTTTGCCACTGCATGCATCCAGATCTGGGGGAGTGAAAAAGAGGCCCTTTGTGTTCATCTGAGGTTGTAGCCAGTCAAGGGATGGAGTCTTATGTGTCTGGACAATTAATTACCAGGGGAGCCACAGAGGAAGTAGGGTCCAGGCTCAGACCCAAAGAAGGCAGTATGAATGGGTCATTCAAAAAAGCAGAATTCAAGGGCCAAGGTCAAGCCAAGGTCATAGATTCTAAAGGCTGATTCTAAATGGAATAGGACTGGCCCAGAAAACCTAGCCACATTGTTTAGTACTTGTCTGAGATGGACCAATACATTCTAGTAACTCGGCATAGCCTAGCGGAGGGTTTCTCAGCCCGGACACCACTACCATTTCAGGCTGTTGTGGGGGCTGTTGTGTGCATTATAGGATATTTTGCAGAATCCTTGGCCTCTACCCACTAGATGTTGGTAGCAATCCCCAGTTGTGACAACCAAAAATGTCTCCAGACATTACTAATCATTCCCTTAGGGGCAAAGTTACCCCCAGTTGACAACCACTGGCCTAGAATGACCAACCTGTCCAACTTACCAGGAATTGCATGGGTTCCAGGGTGCAGGACTTTCGGTTTTAAGATTGAGACTGTCCACCCTAATTCTGCCCTAACTCCACCCCTTCTGTTAGAACCTCCTTCCTATCTCTAGGAGCTTCTCAAAGCTGAATATGTGTCCTATGGACACTTATTCAAATGCAGATCCTAATTCAGTAAGCTGGGGTGGGTTCAAAGAACCTGCTTCTCTAATGAGCTACCAGGTGATGGCTGTGCTTCTGGGGTGCAGACCACACTGGGCAGCAAGCAGCTGCACTGGAAGGGCCATACCTTCTGGTAACCCGAGGCTTCTATAGAGCTGATTCCGTGGGGATCCTCTGGGGGGTTGCTAGAGCAGTGCCTCCCCACCCCAACTGCACATTAAAGTCAACTGTCCTGGATGGAACATTTAAAATAATGCCTGGGCCCCAGCCCCCAAAACTCTGATTTAATTGGTCTGTGGTGGGACTCAGCAGGGCAGGTTTTTAAATGTCCCCAGGTGATTGTGATCTGCAACCAGGATTGAGAACTGCAGTCAGAGGCTCAAGACCATCACAGCACCTTCTCATCCATGAAGAGACTTTGACATAGATGATGAGCATGGCCTGATGTACCCTCGCCTGTGGGATGACAAGTCAGGGGGCCTTCACTGTGCCCTGGCTCACCCCACACAGAGTCCTGTCCTCATTTCAGATTTCTTCAACTGGGGACTGTCCCTTGCACTTCAAGTATGGAGCATGGGAATCATTCCTTTCAATAACTTCCACAGGGAGAAGGAATCTTGGGCCAAAGGCAGACATAAGGCAGGGAAGCAGTGGTGGAAATGTTCAATTCCGTAAACATTTACAGAGCCTGTGTTCTGGGCGTGGGGATGGGGGCATGAGCCACCCATTTCCCCGTTGGGCCTGCCTGCTGGGCTGATAACACAAAAGTGGCCTTTGCTCTCTTGAATCCTGGGCAGTGGCAAATGAGAATGATAGAGAAAGTGGGCAATGCTGCCAAACAGAACCTCACTGTTTTACTCAGAACCACAGGAGAGTATTCCTGTCCTCAGCCCGGATGGTGAGCAGAAGGGATCCCAGACCACCCCTCCCCCATTTTCCAAATGCTCTCCTCACTGTCCTGTCCTCAACACCTGAAAGCTAACAGCAGTGACTTGAGGAAACAAGGATTTGGCAGAGGTCTTTTAAGTTGCAAATAGAAAGGGGGTGGGAGAGAGCTGAATGCCTAGGGTAAAAACTGATTTCAAAGGCTTCTTTCTCTTAAATAGAAAAATCATGTCAGATTGGTACATAAAAGGCTGGAAAGAAAATGTGGAGCACTACAAGGGAAGGGTTTAAGTAGTTGACAGTTTTGCCTAACGGTGGCCTATGGCCTATGAGATATTTCTTGTTGTATGAAGTGGCCTTGGGTTTCACTACTCCACATCTGCCATCTTGATATTGTCCTTGGTCAGCTCAAAGCAGCCCCAGTTAAAACCCCTTGGTCTTTGACTTTGAACATCTCTGTTGCGGCTTTGCGTTTCTACAACAGCAAAAGCACTGTTGGGAGCAAATCGGCTCATTTTCTCTAGTAAGGCTTACTGAATATTAAATTTTCTAGCACATTCCTGTTTTACCTGAGAAGCAGGAGGTTTTGTCCTTGATTGACTCTGTTCCATTTGCCCCTGACCTTTGCTGTGTTTCTGGTGGATGCTGGGCTAGTATGGGAAAGATGGGGCACTTGGGGCAAGTCAAGCAGGTCTCACTCCGGGCCTAATGCTCTGTATGTTTGTTTCTCCCCCACCAGTCAAGAAACAGGAAGTGCTGATCAGAGCAGGCGAGTACATGAGCCAGCTGCTAGAGCAAGGGTTCCTGCACTTCTTTGTCACAGCGCGTGTCAGTGAGACCAGGGACATTCTGGCCAAGCAGAAATCCACCGTGCTGGCGATCCCCAAGCTCATCATCAAGGTCAGTTTTACCATCTCAGATAAGGGAGAAGGAAAGGTTGTTGATCAGACAACTAGGCTTAGTGCGTGTGTGTGTTTGTGTGTGTGTGTGTGAATGTCCTGCTTTCAAAAAAAAAAAAAAAAACATGAGGAGGGGGGAGCTAAGCTCCTCCTGTTCTTTGAAAGAAGTAAACTGCCCTATATATAGACACACACATAGAACACTTTTTTCCCTTCTCCAGATTTAAATATATAGATGTGGCTGCAGATATAAATATAACCTATGGGTATAAACATACTTGTGGAGGAAGATAAAGATGTGTAATGGATACAGATAGAATTTCAGTATCTCCAGAATAAAGTGGGTCAGGCGTGGCATGAAATGGAAACCACTGGGATCATCTCCTACCTGTGTTGGGGCAGTAATGTTGTTCATGGAGATATAACTGTATACCGTAGAATGCACACACTGAGATGTCAGCTTGGTGATGATGACTTTTTATATACGTATACACCTTGCAACCACTAGTCAGATAAAGGCATAGAGGATTCCCAAAATCCCAAAAAGTTCCATCCTCGTGTCTTTCCCAGTCAATAACCCCCTCCCCATCCACCAAGACAACCACCTTTCTGACTTCTGTCACCATAGGGTTAGTTTGACTGTTTGGCTACTAGTTTTAATGTTGTCTCTCCATTTACCACCAGAAATCTCTGCCCAAGTGGTTCAAAGGAATTTGGCAGAGGAGGGCTGAGGATGGGTGGGAATGGAAGACAAATATAGCAACCTAGTCGCTCCCTCTTTTGGGGGAGCACTGGCAGCATCTGTAACCACATCCTGAGACACCTTCCTGCCCTATGAGCAGAAATCCACGCCTCCATCCATGTCCTTGGAGTATGACACCATTTGTGAGCCTTACCCAGGGATTAGAGGCCTTCCCAAGTTGCTGAAGAACATTTTTCCTGAAGTGATTAAAAGAGTTAGCACAGGTCTTAAGCTTCATTCTTCTAAAGTGATAATCAAAGTTTACCAAGTTGTGCATATTTTAAATGCCCCTAAAGGTGGTGGGGGAGGGGAGGCAGCACTCCTTGTGTCTTATGAATCACTTGCTGTGAATCATTTGTAAAGCTAATGACTATCCTGTAGCATTCAGTGGGGCTGTCACTGAGTCTTGGCACCCGTGTGGATGGCACTTGAGGACCGTGACATGAGTCACCCTAAGCGGCTCATCCAAACACAGACCCGTCATGCCCATTGAGACAGAGAGCCCAGGCCCTTCATTTCAAGGAAGGCTTAAGTCATCACGTGTCTTTGAGCCTTTCCACTCAGGCACCACCCACAGCTGTCTGTCACAGCACCATCCAGGAAAGAGGCCTTAGGAGACAGAGGGAAAATGAGGGTGTGTAGTCTGCAGGCAGAAGAGGAAACAAATACATGGAGGGGTAGCAGAGGGCTCCTCCAGAGGTGTGTCAGTGCTGTGAGAACACAAATTCAGTAGCATCAGGTGCCGGTGCATAACCAGGGCGGGGCCCCCCCTCCCATAGTAGGTGCTCCCTCGGGGGCAGGGCCGCGTGCTCCACTTCATTATGAACCCATGCCCTGTGCCTGTGAAGGGGCTCAGGAGGAGCCCCTCCAAGCTGTGGAACCCTCAAACCACAGCATAAGATAGAATTTAATTGCACTGCTGTCAATAAACTGGATGTATAAAGGCAACTAATCCTTTTCGTCTTTTAGACATTATTTTTTTAAGTTTATTTATTTATTTTGAGAGAGGGAGAGAGAGCATTAGTGGGGGAGGGGCAGAGAGAGAGAATCCCAAGCAGGTTCCACAACACCAAGGCAGAGCCCAATGCAGGGCTCAAACTCACCAACCATGAGATCATGACCTGAGCTGAAATCAAGAGTCAGATGTTCAACCAACAGAGCCATGCAGGTGCCCCAATCTTTTAGACATTATTTCTGTGAAGGATTATTCGTTGGCTATCTTCTGGGTTGACTTAAAAAGCAGTGTGATGGAAATGCCTTCTGCCACAAGTTGAGTGACCTGGGCAGGGCAAGTGTCCTTTAAAAGAGTTGCAAGGTCAGTTTTCCTTTTAATTTTTATTTCCAGAAAGGGATGGGGCATGCTGTTCCTGGAGGAAACTTATTTAGAGGCAGGGCCATTGAACCAGGACTCCAGCATGAGCAAGATGGAAATCCTGGTTCCTGTCCAGTGCTGTTTATGCAGGAAAGGAGGCAGGAGCAGCTTCACATCAGCTGCCCCTAAACCACTAACCTATTACCATATCAGCCCCAGGGATGAACTAAATCCAAGCAAGGGAAGAGGTGCTCCTGGATAAAGCACCATACACTAAAAGCCATCCAAATGTCCCTGAGCTGTGAGAGGCCCTGGTTCCAGAAACTCTGGCTCACAGGCCTGGGCCCTAGGATGCTGCTTAGCCTACTGGAGAAATAAAATACGGAGTTGTGTGTCCAGGTAGCCATTCCTACTCTGAGAGTGACCAACAGAGGGAAAGAGGACACAGAGAATAGGAGAGAAGGGGTGAACAGGAGAAAGGGAGAGAGGAGAGGAGAGGAGAGGAGAGGAGAGGAGAGGAGAGGAGGGGAGAGGAGAGGTGAGGTGAGAAGGCAGAGGGGAGAGGAGAAAGAAAATGTTATGTTGAAACATTGCCCAGGAGACCTCAGGGAGAGGGGTTAGACAATTTGTCTAAAGCAGGAGTTGGCAAGGGAGTCAAACACCATGAAAGCACAAAAGCACAATAGCTCAGGGGTCCACAATTACTTAGGACACATGTTCCCAAATTCTAGGAAAAATCTAGAACCCTTTGTTGATCTCTTTGAGCCTGGATCAGGCCCAGAGCAGACAGACTTTCTCAAAGTCACTGTGATGAATATGCTGGGCACAGGGTGATACCACATGAGACGCAAAGGGTTAGGAGGACATGACTGTCCAGCCCATCCAGTTTCATTTGGGACACCAGCATATGGTGATGACAATGACAGCAGCTAGGAGCCACTGATCTCTAGATTATTGTACTTCTCTTGTATTATATTAGTTAATCTTCATGACCATCCTATGAGGTGGGTATCATTGCAGTCCCCATTTTATAGATGAGAAAACAGAGGCCCCAGGGGGGTGGTAGCATCTTAGTAAAAGGGCTCTGGAGCCAAATTCTCTGAGATCAAACCTGCTTCTCATGTGTGTGAGCCTGGACATGTCACTTAACCTATCACAGCTTCTGTTTTCTCCTCTGCACTAGAGCCGTGCTCACCTCATAGATCGTTGTGTGTGTGTAATGAGTTGATGGATACCCAAGTCCCATGCAGAGTAAACACTGAGCATCTGGGGGCATTGTTAGTATGGTTGCCATTCTGTCCATAAAGGACTTGCCCATGATCACGTGCTGATCAGGGAAGGAGTGGAATTTTTCTGACCATGCAGATAACCACAAGGCTACACTTCTCTCACATGGGAACTTCCACGGAAAGTGCCTGCCTTAACGAAGGGTCTGTGTTCTTCAGGGGAAGAGAGATCACATTGGGTTGAGGCATCAAAACTCAAGGCTGCAGAACAATAGGCCATCCTCAAGGAATGGTTAACATCTCAAGCAACAGGCAAGGAGAGAGATGGACAGCCCATGGAAAGAGCTAGAGGCCTGCCTTGACTGGAGTCGAGGGTGGCAACAGGAGACTAGTGAAGATAAACCTAGAAAGGCAGCTCAGAGTCATTTTTGCCTGAGAATTTATAATAGGCTGTGAACAGAAGCTCCAGTGAAGATTCCAGAGCATGAATGTAACATTATTGTCAGCTCTGCCCTCCCAATAGAACCCTGTTTTCTTTCTCCTTTTTCTTCAAAGCCTCTGTCCAAGGCACTGCCTTCTTCCATGAGTCCCCAGCCTCAGCCTTGGGACTGGAGCAGCCTGGCAACCAGTGTGCTGCTGTCCCTACCTTGCTCCCTTTGTAGAGTAAATAAAGATCAACCTGGAACAATATTGGCCCACCTATCTGAACCCATGTCACTGTCAACCAAAGCAGTTAGCTCAGTGGACATGTCCTTACATCCTAAGGGGCCCCGTCTGGGACTACATTTGTCCCTGTGAAAATAAAGATTGAGACTAGGTTAAATCATGCTCCCAGTTAGCTATCCCCAGCACCCACCGTGTGTGGCCTTAGATGATCCTCATGTGGAAAATGGCAGAGAGAGACACCCAGTAAACATTAATGAACATGTATCTCTTTTTCCATGCTATCAAAAAACATTTTGTTGGGGCACCTGGGTGGCTCAGTCAGTTGAGCACCGATTTCAGCTCAGGTCATGATCTCACGGTTTTTGGGTTCAAGCCCCACGTCGGGCTCTATGCTGACAGCTCAGAACCTGGAGCCTGCTTCGGATTCTGTGTTTCCCTCTCTCTCTGCACCTCTCCTGCTTGTGCTCTGTCTCTCTCTTTCTCAAAAATAAAATAAACATAAAACATTTAAAAGAAACCATTTTGATGAGAAAAGTATATTTTGTTAAATCAGACATAGAGTTTTTCTCATGTGTTGATGGTTGTAAGACGCTGAAAGTCAGGAAAAGACTTCACAGTCTTGATTTTTAGTGAACAGCCGCTTTTGGAGAGAATGGGGCTATGGAGGGAGGCTGGTTGTTCTCCAGGCTAACAACTGGCTTGCCTGCAATCTGTGGCGTGTAACATGGGGACAGCATTCTGGTGGGTTTCTCCCACTCTCAGCAGGGAAGGCTTCGGTTTTCATGTCCTCTAATCAACTAGGGTGATAACACCCAGAGGGACACTGGCAGGCCCTTCAGCAAAGAGGCAGAACAGCACAGTGGCTTCAATGGCTGGAGCTGGATTTCCTGGGTTCATTATCCTATACTAATTGAGCTAATTACTCAACCTCCTCACATGTAAAGTACTGACTTGGTTGAGTTTCTGGGAGGGATTGTTGAAATAATCCCCGTAAGGGACCTAGAATGGTACCATAATCATGTACTCAACCATTGATGCCTAGCCACCACCTTATTTTCTCTTCTCCTCCTCTCCCTCCTTTCTCTCTCTCTCTCTGTCTCTCTCACACACATCCTCTCTCTGAACTTCTATGTCCCCTTTTGCAGAAAGTGTAACACATTAATAATTATTACTCTTATTATTCAATACAGCCACATGCAAAAATTCACAGTTGTGGGGCGCCTGGGTGGCTCAGTCGGTTAAGCGTCCGACTTCAGCTCAGGTCACGATCTTGCGGCCTGTGAGTTCGAGCCCCGCGTCGGGCTCTGGGCTGATGGCTCAGAGCCTGGAGCCTGCTTCCGATTCTGTGTCTCCCTCTCTCTCTGCCCCTTCCCCGTTCATGCTCTGTCTCTCTCTGTCTCAAAAATAAATAAGACGTTAAAAAAATTTTTTAAAAAAATTCACAGTTGTGAGTATTAACATCAATGATGGTTGTGAGAATGCTTAGACCACACCAAGACCTAGTAGTTGCTGATAAATGTCCCCTGCCTGGTCACATCCATGCCTGTGAATCCAGCTGGCGCACCCCAGAGAATTGCTTAGGGTAGCATGTGGCCGTCTAGCCTATAGTGAACATGACCTTATTTAGTGACATCAAATTTGACCTCTGGGTGTTCAGCACATGCACTGTTCCCTGTGGAACCCTCACAGGAGGGGAACGACCCTCAAAGTGCCTGGGGTAAGACTGAGAGACGAGGCATTCATCTATTCCTCAGACGACCTCCATTCAGTATCTGGGAAATAAACTCTTCCAAGTGCCATTCTAAAACAGTTCTTTAGTATTATCACGTGGAACACACCCTGCAACCTTTGCAGAACGTCAGGAAACAGCAGAACTAATTTTCTCCTATGAACTGGGAACAATTTTGTGAGAAGAAAACATAACCACTTTCTACTTGTGTGACTTTAAAAAAATTACAACCATGACCCCTATGTTTATAGCAGCATTATTTATAGTAGCCAAGATACAGAATCAGCCCAAGTGCCCATAGATGGATGAATGGATAAAGAATATGGGAGAGGGGTGTGTGTGTGTGTGTGTGTGTGTGTGTGTGTGCAAAAGAATATTTTTCAGACATAAAAAAGAATGAAATCTTGCTATTTGCAGCAACATGGATGGAGCTAAAGAGTATAATGCTAAGCGACATAAGTCAGAGAAAGACAAATACCATATGATTTCACTCATGTGGAATTTAAAAAACAAAACAAACAAGCAAAGGGACAAAATAAGAGAGACAAATCAGGAAGCAGACTCTTAACTCTACAGAACAAACTGATGGTTACCATGAGAGGGGGGGTGTTGGGTGAAACAGGTGATGCGGATTAAAGAGGACACTTGTGATGATGAGAACAGGGTGTTATATGGAAGTGTTAAATCACTATATTGTACACCTGAAACTAATATCACACTGTATGTTAACTAACTGGAATTAGAATAAAAACTTAAAATTAAGAAATAAATTTTTAATTACAGCTATCAACACACAGGTGTCCCCAAATTAAAAAAAAAATCTTTTAAACATTTAAAATGAGAATGATTGTTTCCAAGCTTTTTAAAAAAAAATTCTAATGTTTATTTATTTTTGAGAGAAGGAGAGACAGAGCATGAGCAGGGGAGGGGCAGAGAGATAGGGAGACACAAAATCTGAAGCAGGCTCCAGGCTCTGAGCTGTCAGCACACAGCCCGACGCAGGGCTTGAACCCACAAACCGTGAGATCATGACCTGAACCAAAGTCGGACTCTTAACCGGCTAAGCCACCCAGGTTCCCCTCCAAGCTTTTTTAACAGCATTTTGACCTGCCTCACCTCCTCCCCCACCCTGAGGTTGGGCCCCGCCCCCACCTGTATAGGAGTTGGCCAAGAGTGACATGAGCAAGATTTTATTTTTATCTTTTTTAGTTGTTATTTTTAAATTTAAATTCAAGTTGGTTAACATATAGTGTAATAATGATTTCAGAAATAGAATTTAGTGATTCATCACTTACATATGACACCCAGTGCTCATCCCAGCAAGTGCCCTTCCTAATGCCCATCACCCATTTAGCCCATCCCCCGACCCAACACCCCTCCAGCAACCCTCAGTTTGTTCTCCATATTTAAGAATCTCCTGTGGCTTGTCTCCCTCTCTGTTTTTATCTTATTTTTGCTTCCCTCCCTCTATGTTCATCTGTTTTGTTTCTTAAACTCCACATGAGTGAAATCACATATTTGTTTTTCTCCGACTAACTTATTTCGCTTAGCATAATACCCTCTAGTTCCATCCACCCATGTTGTTGCAAATGGCAAGATTTCATTCTTTTTGACTGCCAACTAATATTCCATTGGTGTGAGCAATAATTTAAATGTTAAATTATTTTTGAGAGAGAACACGAGAAGGGAGGGGCAGAGAGAAAGGGAAACAGAGAATTCCAAGAAGGCTCCACGCTATCAGCACAAAGCCTGATCTGGGGCTCGAACCAACTAACGTGAGATCATGCCCTTAGCTAAAATTAAGAGTCAGTCACTTAACTGACTGAGCCACCCAGGCATCCCAGCGTGAGCATATTTTTTCCATTGGATAAAAGAATTTTCTTCCCTCTGATTTTTCCCTTTTAGCCATTCACTCATTTATTCATTCATGTATTCAGTTCATTCAACAAATAGTTATTTGGTGCCCACTCCATAAACAGGTTTTAACAAATGCTCTTAAAAAAATAACCAGAGAAAAGGTCAACACCAAGAACATTTTTATTGACTTTTTCTTTGAAATAGGGAGAGATTGCTGATTTTCCTTCTAGCAGTGGCTGCCCTAGGTCAGTTTCAGAAGCACAGTTGCTGTTTTCTCGCATGGGTTGGCTACCGTATATACAGAGCCTGCGAAGGGAGGGAATTCACAGAAATCAACAGGCAGAATATCAGCAGGACCAGCACTGACCAGTGGGGTCTCAGCTTTCTGGGCTTGTAGTCATAAGGATAACACAGGTCACATAGGAAATGTCTCCCCAGCATGGGTGCCAAGACCTTCCTCTGAGTGGGCCCCACTCCAAGCCAACACCCACATTGGGGCAGGCTGCACCCAGCCTGGGGATGGGGGAGGTAGAGAGGGGACCAAATCCATCCCACTCTCCACCTGCCATGCCAAAAAAGGAGTGCCCTTTTCCTAACTTGCACAGATAAACCCCAGTGCTGGCCCCACATCCACATCTCTTCTGACTTGAAACACCATCAGTTTTTCTTAACTGGCACTCAGCATTCTTACTGAGATTAAGTGTAGAATCCTTTTTGCTCCTTCTCTGCTTGTGCCCCCCAAGCTCCCATTTTAACCAGGGTAGAGCAAGGCAGAAGGTGGTTGTGGGGAGTGCCCAAGCCCTACTCCTCCAGCATCCCAATGTATAGACCTGTGCCCTGGAGGGGAGGGTAAAACTGGGAAACCACTTGAGAAATGAATGTCACCATGACGGTTACTGGGTAAATTGTGAGACGTTCCTATAGTTGCATTTTGTTCTGCGACCACCTAAATATTGATACCTTCCAGCGAGGCAAAAAAAAATGAGAACAAAGACTTGGTGTTCTAAATGTCCCCGAACCCCGACCCATTTTTCCTTCCCTTGTCTCCAACCAAGCACGTTTTTCCCTTCCAACCTCCCTTGGGTTCTCCATGTCTCTTCCACATGTCTGGGTCACCAGGACCATAGGTCACCAGGCAGGCTGGCACAGGGCCGTGGGGACCTGGGCTTCTCCACTTCTCTTTCAAGTGTTGGTGGAGGCTGGCAGCTTCTCTCCTTTGTGACTCTCTTCTCCAGTACCTGAGAAACTATATCCGCATCATTCCACATAAGAGAACTCATGGGTGAGAAGGATTTCATGGTCACTCTGGCAACATGATCTCCCTTTAAACCTCAACTGCGTTTAGACCCAATAAATTCTATGTTTCAGATGCTCTGCCAGATGATTTAACATATAATATCACATTGAATCCTCCCAGTAACCACACAAAAAAACCAAGGCCCAGAGAGTTCAAGTGACTCAGTCCAAAGACATACAGTGGCAGCCCCATTGTCTTTAGACCCTGAGTCCAGCACATTCCCCTCGGTTTCCTCCAACTGTGGTCACTTTCTGTGTCCCAACCACTACAGTTGTGCCCCTTCCCACTGTCCTATCAATCTGTGGAGAAAAACAAAGACGTCAGCCCTGATGGGCTGTGAGCATCCCCAAAGGGTCCCAGGTGGGGCACCATCAGCCATGACTTTACATGCTTGGGGAGCTGACTCTCCACCCAACCGTGGCTGTTGGTCACAGAGGAGCAGACAGTGGGTGTGCTCCGTCAGCCAGGAGAGAGCATCCTAGAGTACGTCTGTGAGTGAGCCCGGCCACTGTAAACTGAGCATTTGCATCTCCCCACTCAGCACAGCCATCGAACAACCTAGACTTGGGAATACAAATGAGAAATTGCTGCTAACTGGGATGCCTAAAACATAATTTCTTCTCTATATTTCCTGTTTGCTATTTTTTAATCTTAAAAAACACACACACAGACACAAAGTAAAACTTCAAGAATAACGAATCTTACCTACCTTTATATGATCCCACTATGTTCTAAAATGATATCTCTATCTTTACCTTAAATGGAAAATCCTATTATCGTCAAGTAATATATCAAGGCCCCAAGGCTACCCTGTCACATTTTACTCTGGCATAGGAATCAGATTCTTTTCCCATGAAGTCAAACACAAAGAGTTGGGTTGTACATATATTTTCAAATTTAGTTCAGGTTCTAGTATAATCATCGTGCTTACCTGGAAGTTTAGTGGTAACAGAAGGTAATACTGAGAATGATTCTTCAGTGGATTTCAGAAAATGAAGAAGCTATTTTCATTTTTAAAAATTACTATTTTTGCCTCTCTGCTGTCAGAGATGACAGTGTACGTAATGTTTAAAGATGAATATTTCGGAGTCAGAAAGACCTAGATTCATATCTGTGTTCTGCCAATTTACTAGCTCTGTAACTCGGGTCCTTTGATTATCTTCTAAGTGTCAGAATGACATCAGTTGAATGAAGATGATGATAATGTTTGCCCCCAAGCCAATAGGGAGGGCTGGAGGGAGGACTATGTAAGTAAAATTATGAGTACAATGCCTGCATTACTAAGTAAACACTAAAAATAATGTGAGGTGCTATCGCTATTGCTAATGACTAATTAGTAATTACCAATTAATTAATAACTAATTACTATTATTGCTATTATTGCTATCGGTACAGGGGGTGCGGTTAAGCCAAGATTCTGGCACCAGATTCTCCATATTCAAGTCTTACTTCCCCTACTATTGTCCATGTGACCTTGAACATGTTACTTAACTTCTCTGTGCCTCAATTTCCTCATCTATAAAAAGAAGATTCAATACCTACCTCATAGGGTTGTGAGAATTAAATAATAAATATAAGTAAATCACTTGACAAAAATTGTCCAATAGAACTTTCTATGATTATGGGAATATTCTAAATCTGCACTGTCCAATATGATAGCCACTAACCACAGGTAGTTATTGAGTACTTGAAATGTAGCTAGTACAATTAAGGACTGAATTTTTAATTTAATTTAATTGATTTTAATTTAAATAGCTACATGTGGCTAGTGGCTACCATATTGGATGGTGCAGACTTAGAACATTGCCTGACTACCATAAAACCATTAGTATTATGGAGTAAATGCTAAACTCAGCAGTGGTAGTGCTGGTGCTGGTAAGCAGAGTTCACAAATAAGAAGCTACTTATTACCAGCAAGGCTAGAGAGAAGAAAAAATGTATTTTCCAATAATACATGTAATACATTATTGATGGCACTTGAAGTAAGTGTTGTGAGGTGAACTAATAATAAACTGTGTGAATTATATTGCTACCTAAACTACTTCTTTCTCAAACTTTTTCCCTCATTTCATTTCAATTTTGAATACAGTTATGCATATTATAAAGCATATGCTCCATGGAAGAGATCTTGTGACTTCCTACAAAGTAATTCCCTCTAAAAGTTTACATGTATGTGTGTGTATCTGCGTTAGTAACTATCTTGTTCACAAAGAATCAAAATAGCTAGTCATTATCATTAAGCAGTATGATAGACAAGAACTCAGGATGTCAAAATTGGAGAATGGTATTTAACTTGGAAAATCATCATATTTTATGTCAATATTTAAAACCATATTTTCATTGGAGTGCCTGGTTCAGTCAGTTAAGTGTCTAACTTTGGCTCAGGCCATGATCTCATATGCTCGTGAATTCGAGCCCCACATTGGGCTCTGCACTGACAATGCGGAGCCTGCTTGGGATACTCTCTCTCCCTCTCTCTCTCTGCCCTTCCCCTATTCATGTTCTCTCTCAAAATATATAAAAACTTAAAAAAAAACAGATATTTTGGGGGCACCTGGGTGGCTCAGTCGGTTGAGCATCCTGTCATGATCTCATGGTTTATGAGCTCGAACCCTGGGTTGGGCTCTGTGCTGATAGCTCAGAGCTTGGATCCTGTTTCAAATTCTGTGTCTCCCTCTCTCTCTGCCCCTCCCCTGCTTGCACTGTGTATCTCTCTCTCAAAAATAAATAAAAACATTTAAAAATTTTTTAAATAGATATTTTTATTTTTTTTAATATTTATTTACTTTCACAGAGAGACAGAGAGCATGAGCAGGGGAGGGGCAGAGAAAGAGGGAAAGAGAGAATCCTAAGCAGTCTCTGTGCTATCAGCACAGAGCCTGACACAGAGCTCAACCTCACCCACCATGAGATCATAACCTGAGCCAAAATCAAGAGTCAGACACAACTGACTGAGCCACCCAGGTGCCCCCAAAACATGTATTTTTAAATGGGATATTGAAAACAATCAGAGCCATCAAACACATGGAAAAGACTTTGATGTCATGCAGTATGACATAGACTTTATCTTTTTTCTTTGGCCTGAGTAATGGCTACCCTTCTCTAAAGTAAGTACACATAAAAGTTTCTCCCTGACCTAACTTTCTCTGGATTGCTTAGGGCTTCTTTTGTTTAACTTTTTATGATAGCAAGAAAATCCAAAATATAACTACAATGATATGGAATTATTTTTACAGCATGAAAGAGAAGGGACCGGTGAAGATTCCTTAAAAAATTAGATTTGGACAGACATTTTCATCCACCATGGCCTTCTCAGCATTTCGCAGATACCATAGCATGCTCCTTGCTCAAATCAGCACATACTGTGAAAATACCATGTGTGTGTTCCATTTTCCTCAAAAGAAGGGAGGAACATATCTCCACTTAATTTCCCTAAACAGAAAACAGTGATGTTAAATGTTACACAGGCTTTGTATTTGGTTTGGTTAGAGTCTCTAGGGTTCATTATCATCTCAGTAGTCAGGCAAAGGAAGTTTAAATTCTGGGTACAGAAGATGAATGTCGGGAAAAGGAAAATGAGTGTTCATTAACTGCAAAGGAAGCACTCTACAATGTGAGAATAGCCCTCTCCCTTCATTGCCCCCACTTCTCTCTGGCCCACTCCATTGTCAGGAAAGCCTGGGCAGTATTTACATGCCCATGGTAGCAGATGGCTACGATGATGACATCTGAGGGGAAACTGGTTAGGCATGAAGATATCTGAGAAGGCTTAATCTTCAAGTCATGGTCAGATCTAAAGCCTATCCGTGAAGGCCTGAGCATGGGCACCAACCTCTCAAACACTAAATTTCCCCATCACTGTCAAGAGTGACCTGGAAGGATGCACTTGGCTTTCCACAGTGCAGGAATCTTCCTGCAGAGGTAGCATGGAAATTGGCGTATGGAAATGATTCTTCACCTGGAGCCCACAGACCCAGGGAGGGCCATAGACAGACCTTCTGAGTCTGTAATGAATCCTCTAAAACCACATGTGAGAGGTGTATGTATCTTGTATTCATCACTGTGTATGTCTGTGTTGAGGAAGGGCCAGTAGCTATTATCAGATTTTTTGCAAGGGGCTTATGTCCATACTTGTAATAGCATGCCATGAAGATGGCAGATGGCTCTAAAATAGTTCTTCCCTGAAGTTAAAGGGATCCTAGCAGACTTCTACCAACAGCATCTCTGAAGTAGCCCCACTTTCTCCAATTCATTTTTTGTAAACATTATCTTTATCTTGTATTTTTTTTAAATGTGAAAGTGTTCTGAAATTTTTTTCCCAACTTATGAGAAATATGTCAGCCACACTTGAGAATTAAGCCAAGAACACTAAGAGTATTCTAATAATGCACTTCTGTACTTCCAGTATCTCTATCGATAGAGTCAGGGCATCTGGGGAAGACGGTGAAAATTTCAGCCTGTCTTCCAAATGTGTTGTCTGCATCAGAGATTTTCAACTGGGGAGCAGTTTTCTAAGTTGGTTCCTAGAAATCAACAGGGGTGCTTAAAATAAACTTATTACAGGCTCTGCCTGAGATTCTGAGTTAATTGCTTGGGAGTGGGCCTACACCTCTGTGACTTTTAAAGTCCCCCAGCTGACTCTTTGTGCACGCCAGGCTGAAGACCACTGGTGACAGGCTAGACACACCACTTGGCATGCAATCTGTGCTCTCTTGGTGACACCTGCCATGGTCACCACCATGATTGTTGCTCTACCCCCTGATCCCTCTGATGGCAGGATCCCCCACCCCCACCCCAGCGGGTGTGGATTTGAATGTACTAAACACAGAGCATTGGGCTGCAATTTTCATTTTTCTCATAGATTTTTAAAATCCCATAGACATAAATTTAGACACAAATTGTGTCTTAAACAGTGAAGCAATGAAGATTTATTCTTTACTGCAGATTCAGTAAGTGAGAGTCTTTTTCCTGGGCATTATCCTTCCTCTTTCCCTCTATTCATAAAAAAGTTCATTTCCACATGATTTTTTTCTATATTATATGTCTGCTTAAAGAAATGGGGTATAACAATGGCTGGGCTGTTATGTAGAAAACTCAATAAATTCCATTGTTAAACAGTGAAATTAATTTCACAAATGTTTGCTGGGCACTGGCTACATGTTGGAGTTGAAAGTGCACTAAAATATAAATATAAGGTGAATAAAACAAGCTACCTTGAACATTGCTATTCCAAAAACAGTATGAGCCATAAGCTATGGAGCTTCTGTCTCATGCTATGCAGTGTTTTAGCTATTTTACATGCATTTTCTCATTCTACCCTTTTCTTAGAAAGGAAGAACTACTATTATTATTCCCAAGTTGTATAGAGCTTATGCAGATCCATCCATTCAGCATACATACCTCTGAAACAAACAAGCAAACCCCATAGCCACCTGGCCATTTTCCAGCTCACTGGGTTGGTGTTAGGAAGGCATACCATTCCTGGCACCTAATAAACACAGCCAAAGAGCCAACAGTAATAGCATTCCACGTCAGCAACCCCATGGGAATGTCAGTCCAGTCTTAGAGACAAGAAAACTGAATCTCAAAAAGGTTAAGGCCCCACTACTAGTAAGTGTTGAACTGACACTGAACTCAGGCCACCTCATGTGACGCTTTGCCAAATACCCAATCCTTCTGAGACTTGTCATAGATAAACTTACTAACAAAGAGCCTTACTCTCTCCTGGACTCAGGTGTTGTAGCTGTGGATGAAAAGTCTTTTTGGCCTATTTTAGCGTCCAGATTCCTTTTCTTCAAGTTCCACAGTGATGACTCCCTCTTTGGCCATATTTCTTCGAAGTGTGCCTAAAAGTAAGAAGGCTCAGTAACCCTGGAGCCATCTCTTCCTCTTGAACTTAGGAATTCCTCCACAGACACCGCCCCCACCCCCGGTGTCCTGGCAGGAAGCTTGAGTCCTGTCCAGAAGCAGAGTTTGCCTGGCCACCCTCACCATGGAAATGTGTTGCTACACCAAGTGCACTTCCATCTCCTGCTGATAGAGAGCAGCTGGTGGTCACGGCTATTAACCTGAGCTCTAATTAGGGTGGTTTTCCTAATGAGGAAAAGAGTGTGATCCTAATTAGTAATTTTCCATCTTTGTCTCAATAGGTATCCCCCAGTCAAAGCAATCAGCTAGCCTCATCATCCTGGTTCCATTGCCAAAGAATAACCATTCTGTAAAACCAGCAAAAGTGAAGATGGTTAAGGACACAGGAGAGCAGAAAGCTTTTATGTGCTGCTAATGAACTGCATTTTCCTCCCCCAACTCATGTCTTAGGTCCGCGGCACTAGGATGGTTGGTTCTGACATGGTGGTGACAGTTGAATTCACCAATCCTCTAAAAGAAACTCTGCGAAATGTTTGGATATACCTGGATGGTCCTGGAGTGACAAAACCAATGAGGAAGATGTTCCGGTAAGGCCTGGGGTGGGGACTGAGAAGGTGAGAAGTGAGTGGGCAGGCTTATCTTTCTCTGTCGTTTCCCAACTTACATATAATGCCGAAGGAATGTGTCTGAGAAGCTGCTGCCTTCTTATTGGCCATTTCTATGAGTCATGGGGTACAAGTAGGGTTGACTTGACTGGCACTTCCATCATTTAATCCATAAAACCACCCTAATGAGGATGCTATTAGCATCTCCCTTGAGGTAGTAGAGGAGTTTGAGGCTTTGAGGGGTTGGCTGATTTGGCCCGAGTTTCACAGCTTATAAGAGTAGTGTCGGGTGCCTGGGTGGCTCAGTCAGTTAAGGGTCCCACTTTGGCTCAGGTCATGATCTTGCAGTCCATGGGTTTGGGCCTCACATCAGGCTCTGTGCTGACAGCTCAGAGCCTGGAGCCTGCTTCAGATTCTGTCTCCCTCTCTCTCTACTCCTCCCCCACTCACACTGTTTCTCTCTCTCTCAAAAATAAATAAATATTTTTTTAAAATGTAGTGCAAAGATTCAGACTCAGGGTGGCTGATTCAGAACCTAAGTCTCAAGCACTGTGCCCTGCTACCTCCTCATGTAGCAGTGATACTAATATCTATTGAGTACCTACTATGTGGTAGATATGATGCTGAAAGATGTCCCTTTGCAAGGGTCCTTTCTTCCCAACGCCACCCCCCAGATTTTGCCGACACATGCACTCTAGAACTGTTCCTTTCAACAGAATAAAGGTGAGCCTCAAGACTTGCAGACTGTGTTCTCAGGGGACCTCAGGCTCTGTGATAATAAGAATGAAATCGCTTCATCCATGCCTAGTGCAATTGGGTTGTGCGCTGCAGTTTCTGGGACTTCTACTGACAAAGAGTATCACCCAACAACACAGCCCATTTCATGGTCAGGTAGCTCCAATTGTTAGGAAAAAATTCTACCTCTTGATCCTACCCAGTGATCCTGTCATTTGGATTGGCACAGAACAAAGCCCAACTCTCTTCCACCTGGTGCCCTGCAAATGTTTGCAAACAACTGTCACATTTCTTCATACCTCCCCTGACTTCATCCCTCTGACCCCTGATGGGGCTTCAGCTTCCCTCATCTCCCACCTAACTCCAGTTTGTCAGGGCTCCTCTGAAATTGTGACACCCAGAATGGATCCCAATCTTTGAGGTTTATTACTTTCATTTCTACCACAAATAAGTCCCTGTCAGCATCAATCAATCTAGCATATTTCCTGTGGGTGACCTTCTAAAATAGAGAAGGGGAGGTGGAGGGCTGCGGAAAGTGCCTGATGATGTTAGGAATATCTTCAATGCGCTTTCTGAAAGTTACCTCTGAATCTGTGGGACCAGGCCAAGGCCTCCTTCACCCCTTCTGGGATGCCTTTAAAGAACACTTTGCCCACTAAGTGCTCTCTGCATTTCTTTTAAGTTACAGTGCTCACAGCCTTTGCAATCCCATTGTCCAAGAAATGCCTGCTGCCCATGAATGCAATAAACAACAGAGAAAATAATTTGAGTGCTTTTTAAAGAAGGCAAGCACAAAACATAACACCCTTCCTGTGCTAATAGGAAAGTTGCAGGAAAAAAAAATTAAATTAGAAATCATCTTCAGCCACAGGGAGAGGTCAGCAGTGGTAGCCTTGCTTTTGTCAGAACCGATAGCCTTACTCACCCCTTCTCACACCTTCCCACTTGAATCAGATGCAAGAATCACTCAGACAAAGTGAAACAAGTTTCTTCTTCAAAACAGAAGAAATCTGCATCCAATTTTTCCTTCTCAGACGGTATACCCCAGAAGCTTCATCTGAAGCTACCAGAACGCCCTGGTCCCTGTACACCTTGGTTATGCCCCAAATCCCACCTTGATCACAGGCCAATGCATGAAAAAAGACCATCTGTGTGTTAGAAGAAAGATTAATCATCACATGGTGTAAAGACCCACCATTTGGAAGGCATAGGGCTCCAAGTGGGTTGAGTGTCTAGGCATTTATTGTTACTATCTTACATTGGGGTAGTGAAGTGGAGTGAATCATGGAAAGGATGGAAGAGTCCAGTCCCTACATGGACACAAGGCAAATGCCCTGCCCACACTCTTTTTTAAGGTACTATTGGTACTTACTTCCAACACACTGGTCTATTGCAGATAGATAACAGACAGAAAGCCAGGTCCTCAATCTGTTTTGGGAATCCAGATCTATAGGGTGGATCTCTCAATGCAAGGGTAGCTTTATTTCTCCTAGACTGTCAAACATTGGAAAGAACTTGAGAGAGAAAATGTTTAATACCTAGGGTGGGCTTGAGACTTTGGAAAGAGCACTATTCTCTCTGTCTCCTCCTGACTCCAGCACACACATTCACAACTAAGACCTGAGCCAGCCAGCACCCACATCCATATTGTCAGAAAATTACAAGAACTCCAGGGTACCCTCTCCTGCCAAGATCTGATCTAGAGTGGCAGATCCATGTAACAACTTGGACCCTTAAAAAGAGCAATTCTGCAGAATCAGAATCCTTCATAAGAGTGTATTCCTTTCTAGGATACACATCTTGAATCGTCAAGAGAATCACTACCCCTACCTATCCACCCACATTCCTGCCAGGGCCCTAGAAGGCAAGGGGTCTCAAGCTCAAAGCAGGGAGCCTGGAAGGCAGGAGCCAGAAAACATGCAATTGAACTAGGAACAAGGAAGGCAGTGCTGCTTGTTCCTTGTTCAGGGTAAGACCCAACTGTGCTCCGAGATGGTTTACCTGTCTGCCTTCTCCCACCGCCTCCCTCCTATCTCAGATGCTTGGAAGTGCTTGCCCCCACAGACTCTCAGCTTTCAAGTTTCTGCACTTGATCCTTCCAGAGCATCAAATAATTCATCTTCCAGATTCATTTTGCTCTTTAAAAAATGATCAGGTTCAGTAAGTTATTTCAAGAGAAAAGTTCCCTGACTTTGTAAATTTTGTTTTAAATTTTGAGTTTCTCAAGTAGGACAGAAGCTGAGGGCTAGACACACAGAGAACAACCCATAGATAGTTGCAGTTTATTGTAATAATAATCCCATTTGCCTGCGTGCGTTCAAGATGATAAATGGCCAGCATATCCTGATAGCTCAGCACATTAACCGAGAACCATTTATCACAACATCTATCCCCAGGCAAATAGGATTATTCCAGTATTACTCCACTTACCAATATGGGTAAATGATTCTTTTCTCTTTCTGTACATAGTTATCTGTAAGTAAATGCATACTTAGACATGCAAGTGTATCTTCATTTATGAGTATCTTTGTATGATTCTCTTGAGTAGGCATGTATACATGTATGAGATACATGTACAAATATCATTATGGGACTGAGTATAAGAGTAAGAACCAATAACAAAGTGAAGCTTGGGGATTATAGTTTCTGTTGGAGGTAGTCACCTGCATTACATGGCCCCAGACCAGATCCTTAAGCAGGATGACTATTTTGCTAAGTGTTTCTGATTGATCACTTGGGGAAACCAGGGAAGAATGAATGGACCAGGGTAAAAATAGCACAGCTCTTGAGAAATAAATATCTCAAAACATGTATTCATATTGAATTAATCACTGTAAATTAAGGACAGAGAACTGTTGCTCTGCAAACAGGCAGGGGGAGCTTACTTTCCTAGTTACATTACAGAGAGTTCAGGCAGAGGAAGCAATGACCACAAAGGGGGTTGTGGTAATAATAATAACAATAACAACAACAACAACAGTAATACTTTTATAAACAACATTGGGCACTTTACCATATTTTGCCATGTTTCCAAGTGCAGTACAAATAGTAATTCACCACCACCCTCCCCCCACTCTATTCAATATCCCACAGTGTCTGCTTTTTATAGGTGAAGAAACCCATGGTGAGGTCAATGTTTTTCAAACTTTGAATCGTAAAATCAACTTACTGAGTTTGAACAATACCTATACAGGTGACGTGTGTGCACTTTTCACATAATTTGCCTATTATATAATGGATGGAAACAGTGTATAGAATCACATTTATAAAGAACAAAAATAAAGAAAATAATTAGCAAATACCAAATTAAGTAACACATTTAGACCAGTAGTGTCAAAGTCAATGCCTAGAGCAGCTCCAAAGTGAGGAGTCCCCAAGGACTTAGATGCCTTTCCCAATTCACTGGGCACAGAGATAAGAGTTTGAAAAGAATTTCTTATTTAGTGCCTAGATTTCTAAGATTTGGGGCATTTCCCCTTTTTATTCCAGAGGATGTACACCCACAGCCAGCTAAAATACATAGATTTTAGCTCTATTTAAGGAAATTTGGGGGTTCTAAGTTTACACAGAATAGGTTAAACACAGGTATGGGGCTCCATATTTCTCCTTGTACTTTGGCTCTGCTTAAAGTGATGCTCTATGGCCCTGGCACCCAGGGACAAATGGGGGCTTACATAGCTGAGGTCTTTGAACCACTCCAGACTTTTCTTGACAGTTCCCCTTCCTTGTAACCACTCCAGTCTGAAGCTAGAGAATCCCCAGCTCTTTTGGTCTCACAGCCCCTTCATGGTACTAGTAATAAGTGCCATCCATTAGGGATGTATTCACAGAATGCCTCTGTACAACATGTTCCTCATTTCTGAGCATGAGCACACTCTTCATGTCCCCCAGCATATCTTTGTTCTTCCATGGTCTGGTCCATCAGATTGTGACTATGGAGGATTCCATAGGATCTAATCTTCCTTGCCTGTAAAATGAAGTCACTAGACTAAATGATTTCTAAGTCCTTTCTAATTCTGATGCGCTGTGCCTCAATAATCCCATGAAAGCAGGTCCCTTTTCTAATATACACATGGTGGTATATTCATCTCCCCAGTGCTCTCCCAGAGAAATGTTGGCCCAGGATTCTCTGCAAAGACACCCTGCACATACCCTCCCTGAGGGTCAGAGAGCAAAGACCAGGAATCCTCCATGAACAACACTGTAAGAAGCTCTTAATATTGAATAAAAGGGCATCTGTCTTGCTTGTGAAAAAAACAAAAAAACAAAAAACAAAAAAGCAAGCACAGTGGTCAGAAAACTCATCTTTTGGCAGATATTGTATGAAATACAATAGTAGAAAGAGTATGAATTTGGGAACCAGAACATCTTGAGTCCAAAGCTCACCTCTGTCCATTAATAGCTGTGTGATCTCGGAAAATTGCTTTGCTTGTTTATCCCTCCACTTTTGTTCTTTTCTTTCTTTTCTTTTCTTTCCTTTCCTTTTCTTTTCTTTTTCTTTTCTTCTTTGATAGAGAGAGAGCATGAGAGCTGGGGAAGGGGCAAAGGGAGAGAGAGAGAGAGAGAGGAATCTCAAACAGGCTCCATGCCCAGTGCATATCCCGACCTGGGGCTTAACCTCATGACCATGAGATCATGACCTGCATGGAAAGCAAAAGTTGGACCCTTAACCAACTGAGCCACCCATATACCCCTCCCTCCATGTTTCTTAACTATTAAATATGTTAAATAGTATCTACCTCAAAGGACTATCATGTATATAAAACCTACATGTAACTTCCTCCTGAGGCTTCAATAGGGTGATATATGTGAAGCATCCAGAGAAGCCTAAATCCCCTCAACCCTGATTGACCTCAGTCATTCACTGGAGTGAGCTTGACCATGAAGCTTAGGAAAACCTCAGAAATAGGCTGCAAAGGAAGAGGAGAATACCATAACTACTAAAGGTCAGTCCCATTATCAGGATGGATACAAATGAGTAGCAGAAAAGTGCATGGTCAAAAGGACCCATTTTGTTGGTTAAACAGGATTATGAATTATAGAGCATGCAAATACTCCATCAGTTGGCAGCAGGTAAGGTTATGTTCTAGATCTTGGGCCTGGGCCTGGGAATAATGTCTACTCCAAGGGAATTGGCAATAACTAATTAGATTATCGGGACCTCAGCAAAGGCAGCTGGAGATTCAGCTAGGAGTCTAATCCAGGAGAGAATCAGAGTGGCCCAGAGTGAGCCAAAGGAGATTAGTCACATCCATGAGGTTGCTGTGGAGGCTGGAGGACAACCTAGAATTCAGTTGGCTCATGGCTGGTGGGAGGCTCAGCCCCAGCTTCACCACACATCTACTGGGTGGCTGGTTGATGCATTCAAATGGAAGGAACCATGACCCAATGGGTCTGTCTCTAGCACATGCCCATCTAGAGGCCTTATTTGCATCAGAACTTTTGGAATCAGCCCTTTGTCTTCTAACCACCATCCACTGAGAGAAGGAGAGCGTATGAATCAGGCAGGTGTTCTTACTGCTTCCTGATCAAGGTGGGAACTGGATCTGCCTCTCTGAAGAGTAAAACCTTTCCTCTCTTTTCCATCCTTTCAGTGAAATCCGGCCCAACTCCACTGTGCAATGGGAAGAAGTTTGTCGACCCTGGGTGTCTGGCCCTCGGAAGCTGATAGCTAGCATGACCAGTGACTCCCTGAGACACGTGTATGGCGAGCTGGAGTTGCAGATTCAGAGACGACCTTCTGTGTAAATGCGCAGGGGGCTGAGATGGACCCAGGCACTGAGCCCCTTGCAGCCTTGGCTAAGGAAATTCTAATGCAAAAAATAGCTCTTGCTTTAACTTAGGTGTGAAGACCCAGCCAGGATTGCATGGGGCTCCAGAGTGGAGATGCCATGTATTTCAAACACAACTTTTCAGTATGACTATTCAATATGGAAGTTAGTTTTTAATCACTCCACCTTCCAAAGAATTCTGAGCATTAGCTTTAATTAAGCTCTAATTAAGCTCTCATAGCTCATAAGAGTAAAAGTCATCATTTATCATCACAAATGGCTGCAGCTCCAAATATCAGAGGACTTCATTTAACAAGGGGATTTGCTCAATACCTGGCTTCATGTAAAACAAGACTCTGATCTCCCACTCAGCCTTTTGGAGGTAGTATACTCCCCAAAAGGGAGAGAAGCACATGATTTGGGCCCTAGAATTCTATTCCCCCTTTTTGGAATTAGATTCTACTCTCTGTGTCAGAATATTTTTCCCAGGAATTGAGTACAACATCATTTTTCTTCTTGGCAAAGCCAGGGCAAGGTCTTTCATGTTGCACCTGCAGCAAAGCAACTGCCTGCCAAATTTCACAGATTTACCTTCTGAGAAGATGTGGCCCCATATTAACAAATTGCATTTGTGGGAAACTTAATCACCTACGAGGAGATAAGATAGCAGGTGCAATACTCAGATCTATTAAATAATGTAATTTTATGGTGAGTTCTATAGGAGGTGTCACACTGTGGCCTGATCAGCAGGAACCAATATCCCTTACTTTAACTCTTTTGGGACCACAATACTGTAAAGTAACAAGGCTGATTTGGGACAGGGAGAATGATGAATTAATCTCCTTAATTAGTGATTATACTTCATGTGTCTCTCTGGGATCCTTTCCTTCACACAATAATTCCAGCCCAAGTACATTTTTAGAGATAGAATAAGCCCTAGAAGTTGGAGACTCTGGCAGATTTGGTGGACAGACATGTGGAAGGATGAACAGCCACTAATTTCCTGTTGTCCTTCATATCGCTCATGTTGAGACATCAGCTCAGGACTCAAGCACTGAAAGGTAATATGGACTCCATTTTGCAAATAGCCAGTGCTGCCACAGACCCAATGACAGAGGATGCTAACAACATTTGTATTATGCTCCAAGATGCCAACAGGCAAGGCTATCTACTATGGATTTGCAAGCCTGATTTATGGCCAAAATTACCCATCGATAATGCCTAAGGTGTGATTCTTAACAAAAACAAAAGCAAAGTGGGAAAAGCCATAGTGGAATTTTCTGATCTATATAACCACATTTATAAGCCTTTGAGACTGTTCCCAGCACCAGGAATCCATGAAGAGTAGGGGTCACCTCTATAGTTGCATCATACCTAATTCTATTAACTAATCTCCCAGCCTTCCAATACTCAATTTTAAAATGAAATGCATTTTGCTATACTGTTAAACTGGCTTCATAGAGTGTATTCTTATTAACTAGAGTGTAATTGAAGCTTCAAATAAAGTTCATCTGATTGTGTTTGCATCTTCACAGAAGTGAACACTTTTTTTATTTTCTTAATTAATTAATTTATTTTTGAGAGAGAGTGAGAGGGGGAGGGGAAGAAAGAGAGAGAGGAAGAGAGAGAATCTCAAGCAGGCTGTGCACCGTCGGCACGGAGCCCAATGTGGGGCTCAAACTCACAAACCATGAGATCATGACTTGAGCTGAAACAGAGTTGGACGCTTAACTGACTGAGCCACCCAGGTGCCCCCAGAACTGAACACTTTTAATTTTCAATACAACATACTACTCACTACAAGTGCTCAAGAAACCACCCTTCCTTAGCAGTAGATAACTGACTCTGCAAGGAAAACAAGCATCTCTCCTTTAAAGGAAATTACTTTAGTCGGTACTCATGTCAGTTAGCTTTCCTTACTGCTCTCTTTACATTTTATTAACCGCATTCACCAAAGGAGGAAGTATACGTATTTAGTTCAAAACCAGCTTCCAGAAACTACAAAATCTCTGTAGATACTTTTTCATGAATGCTCTCCTGCATCATTATGGTGAATCAGTGGACAAACCAGCATGGATACCTATCATAATGAATACCCTTTTTGGTCTTAGAACAGAGGTGGAAAATATATGGCAAGTGTGTATGGGAGATCTTACATTCATGGCAAACATCACTGAATAATTGCAACTCAGATAAGACCTCAGAATTCTCCTCCACACAGTACTCCAGGCAGCTATTACCAACTGATTTAGAGTTGGCACTCAAAATAAAACCTATTCATCATGCCTAAGAGCCAGCCCATCCCCTCTGACAACTGGGATTCTACACTGTATAATAATGTTGCAGCTCTAAAAATCATTTTAGCGGTGGTAACAAGCAATGAATCTCAGCACCAGAGACTCTGAATTCTAGACTTTGCCTGTGCTAGTCCCCTGTGCTTCTGAACAAATCTTTATTTGTGTTTATAGCCTCAATAACCAAAGAAGGATAACAATACTTATGTTATCACAATATTCTTCTGGGGGATATATCAAGCAAAACTTCACAACAACACATGAAAAACTATAGATAGATGATAGACAATGAAATAGGTAGATAGGTAGATGAGATAGATAGATAATAGATGATAGATGATAGAGAGATAGATGATAGATAGATGATAGATAGATAGATAGATAGATAGAGATAGATAGATAGGAGAGATTGTATGAATACATATAATTACAAGTAATTTCACTTCATCAACCCTGTAAAAGAAGTAAATGTAATTATTTCCAGCCTGTTGTTGCAGAACCCAGAAAGGCCTAGGAAGCCATGAATCATGGTAAATCAAGGTATGGATAGGAGCAATTAGTGAAATCTACCCCTGGTTTACTATATTTTCTTTAAATATTTTGTCTCCCAAAGTTTTTAAGAATATTGAGTTAAAATCCCAGGGTCATGGGATGGAGCCCCACTTAAGATTCATTCTCTCTCTCTCTCTCTCTCTCTCTCTCTCTTTCTCTCTCTTCCCCCTTCCCCACTTGCACTCTGTCTTTAAAATAATTTTTTTTTAAAAAGGTGAGAAAGGTAGCATGTCAAGGGAGCTGTCCATTTCAAAGACTGATACAAGTATATTACAGACAACTTCCTAGAAGCTGAAATTTGGGCAACCAAGTAATTACCATTGGTAGAGACTGATGAAGACCCAGGATCTTATTCTTAGGGCCATTCTCACTGCTGTCTTAAAGACAAACTCTCCAAGTGAGTCAACTGCTTCTACAGATACTCCTTCCCACTTTAGGACAAGTGTTTCCTTTGTTTTCAGCATTTCAACTGTTTTACCTTCTTAAGTCTCTGTAGAAGAATGAAAACAAGATAACAAAAACATCTTTGAGTATGTCTCTCAGAAATCTCTCTATAAAAACAAACACGTGAATAACTGAGAAGAAAAAAAACAAAGACCTCCACTGCAGCAGGATGAGTGACTAAGAGACTGTGCTCACCTCAAGTGCCAGGAGTTACACTGAGCATTTTTTAGCTCCAAAGACAATAGACATTTTTTAAAAGATGCTTGGTCAGCTTGCTGCTGATACAATTAGTGAACCCCCATTAATTTTCACACTAATCATTGTTCTAGGACTTAAGTAATTATTTAAGCAATGTTTCACCAGCCCTGAAACTAATTCAAACATAAGGGGTCCTAATAAGTATTTCCTATTAGTGAAAACAAGTACCCAAAATACAAAAAAAGCATACTTTCCTCTTCTTTTTGGTTTGAGCAAGTTTAGACAGTGAGGAAACATAGCATGAAAAATAATTACAATCAGACTTAGAGTTTGTTACCTAAAAATGGTAGATTATAGATTACCATAAAATTGTCATCACTGCTCCTATTGAGTGGTGGTGTCCACCTTCCCTCCCCTCAACTCTAGGTGGTCTCTATGATTACTTTGACTGATAGAATGTGGTAGAAACAATGCTACCAGTTATATGGCCCAGGCCTTGGGAGACTGGTGGCTTTAATTTCTTCATTCCTGAAATCCTTTCCATAGAAGACCTAAGCTGCCATGTAAAAGCTCAACTACTTTGAGACTGCCATCCTAGAGAAACTACATTCAATGCTCTGGTCAACCATCATAGATGAACTCAGCCTTCCAGCAACCTCCACCAAAGCACCAGACAAGATAATGAAGCCATCTTAGCCCCCACCCCCATCCCAGACCAACTCATCCACCAGCAGAGTGCCACTGAGTAACCTTTGTCACTTAGAGCAGAATAATCACTCTGCCAAGCCTTGCCCAAATTCCTGACTCATCAAATCATGAGAGATGACAAAATGGTTGTTGTTTTACATCACTGAATTTGAGGTTATCTGCAATGCAGTAAGATGAAACCAGAGCACTTAACCCAACAATCTCAGAAAGGAGAGCAATTTACTGATTAACAGCTTTTTTTGATTTGGGGAAATGCTATGTTTTTGAACTTCATCTTTTCTTTCCAAAAATATGTAGTGATATATAGTTTGCTGTTACTCAACAGCTTCCATGTATTGGAAGAGACCTAAACATGTATTCTTCCAAGTTTAATAATTTAAATATTGCCAGTTCCTTCAACTCTTCCTTTTAAGCTATGGTTTTCTGGGACCTTCATCAGCTTCATCAGGGATTGGTTAGATGCTGTAACTTGAAGATGAGAGAGAAGGCACAACAAAAAGGCTGATACTGCTCTCTCACAGAGACTTAGGAAGTAGGACCATTCCACTAAGAACCTCAAAGAGCAGGTCAAATCCTCTACTACCCCCATAAACCCAGCCTCCCCATGAGCCGAAGTACTGGGAAACAGTCTGGTCATGAACCTACGTGCCATTGTTTTCTCCTTGAATGTTCAAAAATGCCTTGATTTGCATATAGGTCTACACTGATTTAGCTCTAAACTACTTGAAACAAAATGGAATGAAATAATTTATTTTTCTATTAGTTATACCTAAACCCAAAATTTGTGGCTGCTATTACAGGTGAGCTGGATAATGGCCTGAAACCTGAAGTTTCTGGTTAAAGATGAGAAACTAGCCAATTGATGTTAGAGCAGTCTTACCCTCTAGAAATGTGTCCTCAGCACTCACTAGTGGTGATAATGAGTAGCTATCCTCCTGCCCAACCTCTCATCTACAAGGGCCTTTCTGCCACAGTGAGGCTCCCCATTTTTGTGCTGTCTTTCACCAAAACATCCAAAACCCACAGAAGGCCTATATCCAGGTGGCTCCCTGAGATCCCTGACAGAAGGCACTGGGAGTAGTCAATCCCTGTTGTTCTTGCCCATGCTCATCAATACCACACAGCCCTCAGAAAGCAGAGGGGCACCTGCTTTTCCATTCTATACTTTTTCCTCAAAAGAGAGATTCCTAAGCTTAGTAGAGTATCCCTTCATATCGCAAACCATGACATTTAATATGGATTGTGAATAGTTTCCTACCATAATGACATTGATCACTTTTCCTTTACTGTTTCTGGGGTAGTTTGTTAAGGCTAATGTTACCCATATTTCAGATTTGGACAACTATATCATCTGGGGATTTTCAAGTGAGAAGTTCACCCTCCCACCAAGTATTCCCCTACCCAAACCATGCCTGTCTAGGCTGAAGTGCCCATGGTATTAGCCTGGTGTTGCCAAACTTGATTTTTGTACATCTCTTTTGGTATAGACACAAGGCCAAGCTTATGAGTATTTTTTCTTTTGTCTTGGCTATAACCATGAATTCAAAAAATATGACTCTAATAAAGGAATCTGCCTTTTATGCTGATAATTAAAATGCTAGGTATCTTCAATAACATTCTAATTAACTTTATTGAGTATACAATGCTAAAAGCCCATATAGATCAACAAAGTGTTATTACTGATATAAAATTGAAAAATAGGTGTAATACAGCAAAATCTCTATGTTGAAAAACAATAGGCTTCCATGATATCTTCACTAGTAATGTTAAGCAGAAAGTGACAGCTATTATCTGGGAAAGGTATGATAAAAAAAATAAATAAATAAAAGCATGGGCTCACCTAAATAACCCAAATAGTGAAAATATAATATAAAAGTACTCTACTTCCATCATTTCTTTTCGTTAATCCTGCTTATCTCCAAAAAAAAATCTAATTTAAGCAGAGCCACGGTATCTATGTATCCTAACTTGTGCTTAATGTTTTGTTCTGTTAGTACTCATTATATGTAAAATAATAACACATAATGAAATCCTGGCTGTATGTTGCTTTTCAAAAATTAATACATTAGATAATTAGGTATCCAAAAGGTTACCTTCACTGTTATTTTTTCATTGGTGTTATTACTAATAAAACATGCTGTTTATATCCCATGGCACCCTTGGTCCTGTGCTGAATTGAGCAGCAGTGAAGAGTCCTGTCCTGCCAAAAATAGTGACTGATCCAGGGTTCTTCTGGTGACAATGTAGAATTTGAAAAACTACTTGGCAGTATCTACTAAATCCAAATACATGTTGCGACCCAGTAATTCAACTCCTAAGTATATTTCTGATAGAAATATGTACATATATTTATCAATAGATAAGACCGTTTAAGAATGTTCATAACATTCAAAATAATCAAAACATTTTTCAGGAATCCAGATGATCCTTAACTGGGTGCTCCAGCTTGGGATTTCTCATGAGGTAGCAGTCAAGGTTAGCCAGGACTGTGGTCTCATCTGAAGATTGCTCTCAGCTGTCAGCTGCCGGTTCTCTGCAGACTGGTGCACCAAGGACTCGGTTCCTTGCTGGCTGTGAGCTGGTGGCCTCTCCCAGTTCCTTGTCCTGCTGGCCTCACCATAGAGCAGCTCACAAGTTGACACTGGGCTTGCATCACAATGAGGAGTCAAGAGAGAAAGACAGAATCTAAAATCTTTTTGTGACCTAACCTCAGAAATGACACCCATCATTTTTGTCATACTCTGTTAAAAATGAGTCACTGAGTCGAGCCCTACAGTCAACAGAAAGGAATTACACAGGGCATGAATATCAGGACGTGGGAATCATTGGGGGATATCTTAGTTATTCCTCAAGGAAATTTGAGTTAAAAAAATTGTTCTTAGAAGTGCTAAGATGAAGTCATACGTTTTTGGTTTTATGTTGCCCTCCTTCCAAGGCCTAAGAAGCTATCCATGCATACTAAGTGACTTCCAATTAAATTTTTTGAGGGTCTTTCCTCCATAACAGAAGACATCAAGCTTGAGGATTTACTTCTTGAAAGGCCACCATCTGACCAGAACGAAACGAGTCTCTTTGACCAACTAGTCTAGTTTTCTAGCTAAGAGGGTAATATCTGGATGCCAGAGAAGGAGGAGTTGGTGTTTTCACTTCAATACCACATAGAAACAGAACGCAAAAAAAGCCAACAGTCTTCACCGTTGATATTCAGGCTACCTCAGCTAGGGTTCACCTTGTTGTATTTAAAAGCCAGTAAATGCAGCAGAGATTGTGTGGCAGACCATATGTTAACACATGGAGAAATAATACCCTTTAATCTTAAAGTTGATTATCTCTTTCCATCTCTGCTGTGCCTTGGCATGGCTTCCCCTGACAATTTCTACCAAATGTTGAAAGAAGTTGTAGTATCTGGCTGACCCATCACGATGATTTCCTTTGCCAAAAATGACTAACAGTTTCAAATGACTAAAATAGATCCCATTTAGGCAAGCATCCACTTTTCAACTTATAAAAGGTCTGTGGTTCTGGTGTATACATCGCTATGTACCTGGTCCAGAATAGTCTGTCAGTAAGCGTTGTTGAATGAATGAATGGTGATAATGGCCACCTAATGGAGCAGGGAAAGTGTTACTCTCCCTGGTACTTATAGTTCAGGTTGGTCCTGTCATTTTGGTTACTCTCATTCAAGTATTTCCCATATGCCACTAAAATCCCAAAGCACTTTGTCTCCAGGCAGTTTGTTTCCTTTTTACCATTCCACCCCCTAGAGTTGGCCTAAGAATTAAAGCCTAAATAATATAAAAAGGAATGGGAGTCAAGATGGGGCAAGAATGACAACTCCATCACTGAACACAGCTCATTTGAACAAAACCTACTGACTTTCTGCTTCTCCTTGGAAATGGAACATCCTGAAACATTTAACCTGAATTATCCTAACCAAATTTTCCCAGAACCCTAGCTCCTCTTTTCCCATGACAAACGCCCTCAAAAAAATAGAGAGTCAGAAATAGCCTTTTTCTCTGCTCAGACTACTGCCAACATGATTTTAAACAATTCTGCAGATAACATTAGTCACTCTAGAGCACCTTTGGTTGCTGAGATTGGGGTTCAGGGTGAGGCTGGGTTTAGGGAACTTAGAGGTGAAGACAACAGAAAGGAAAGAAGCTAAGCTTTTATTTTCTATCTCCAAACTGGATACCACGTGCTGACCTTCCCACAAATACAGCTCTCACCATGGACTAAACAACCACCCAAGGTAGTGAGTCCTCAACCTGGACATGCCGAAGCAAAGATCTGGTGGCAGCCCATCTGTTGGGGTTGGTTTCATGAAATTCTGCACTAGACAAGAGAATAGAGAAGATGATTTCTAGAATCACTTCCAAGTCTAGGGATCTATCATTTTAAGACTGCATTTTCTATAATACCTAACACTTCCACATCAACACAGTCAGCTGAAACACTCAGTGTGTCATTCAATCATTCTGTGACCAAGATGGCTATCATGGATCATGCTTGCAGCATGTGTCCATAAACAAGAATTTTGCTACCTCACTCATAATTCATAACTGGAGCCTCCTGAGTATGCCATTGTAGCCAACTGTGTTTATCAGATAAGGACAACATGCTCTTGGACTGCTAGTAATGAAAATGTAGAAGTAACAAGAGTTAGAGACTTCCCAATTTATTAACTAGGTTCCCAGTCTTTTTCCACAGCATGTGAGGCCCAATTTTTAATGACAATAGCCTTCCAATTAACAACCATGGAATATTAGTTAAAGCAGGTTAAAATAGAGGTCTATAAGTAAATTGATGTTAAGGACTGGGCAATTAATAACAATTAAGGTTCCAAAAATGTTAACTATATCAGTAGTTTGGAGGAGTTCAAAATTTCAAGAAATACTACATACATATGGAGGCACAAATTCATTGAAAAGCGTGTGGTACTCTGCGTTGTACAGACCCATTGCTAGCTAGCTACCATCCAGAATGTGAATAAGCTTTGAGATAGCTGGGAATCAGAAGACAGGTCTGGGAGGAAAAACTATCAGCAGCAAGACAACTGAACAGTGTATGATGAGATGGAAGCTAATCTTCCCTCGAAGCTGGCTGGGAAAGGGACTCCTCCTTTAACATGGAAATGTTAGGGACCTCTGGGTAGGAAGAGTAGGCTAAAGTCGTGGGCCAGAATGAATACAACAGTGAAGGACCTGGGCCCAATGGTGGGCCCTACAAAATAAGGAGAGAGAACATTTAAATAAAGGAGTTACCAAATTACTGCCTACTTCACAGGTCCACATACACTTAATACTGCTGTTCCTTTCCTCCAAACCCCCCTCCAAGAATTAACCAATTTGCTCATTCATTGGCCTTGGACCTTGGGGATCTTGTTTCTCTTACTTTATCCACCAGGGAGTGGTAAAAAGTCTTCTAAAGTGCAGATCTGACTGGGCTGTTAACTATGAAGTCTCAGCCTTTCCGTCTATAACACTACTTAAAGTAGAAAATTTCATAGAAAATTGGGATTGTCTGTTCTGTAAAGAATCAGGCATTAAGGGCTGATGGTATAATTGCCACTTTCTGTGTCCCTCATCTTAACAGACCACAGGAAAGCAGCCCTGGAAAGAGTAGCATTCAAACTCCACTCTTGTGGAATAATTTTCCTGGGAAAGTAATTTAAACTTCATGTTCCTGAGTAATTTTCAGGGAAAGAAAAAACCTATAATTCCAGATATAGAGATGTCTCATTTAGAGTGAAATGTAGATGTCTGTTATTTCCAAATTCTTAGGGCATTAAATGCACGAGAACTATGCTTTCAGGAAAATCTGAATTAACAAAAATGATGCTGTGAGAAAAGGGAAATTTCATGTCTCAAAAGACCAAGTGCTGACACCATATATCCTGTTAGTAAGTGCATCGGTCCTTGTCCTAAGAAAGGGTGGGAGAGGCTGAGCAGACTGGGAACTGACACACCATGACTGAACACCACTTCTTTTTTTATTTTTTTGAAGGTTAATATTTCAATTTTTTTTTCTATTTTAATTTATTTAAATTCAGGTTAGCTAACATACCATGTAGTATTGGTTTCAGAAGTAGAACCCAGTGATTCATCAACATTACTTCCATATAACACCCAGTGTTCATCACAAGTGCCCTTCTTAATGCCTATCACCCATTTAACCTATCCCCTCCCACCTGCAGGCCAGCAACCCTCAGTTTTTTCTCTGTATTTAAGAGTCTCTTATTGTTTGTCTCCCTCTCTGTTTTTACCTTATCTTTTCTTCACTTACCCTATGTTTACCTATTATGTTTCTTAAATTCCACATATGAGTGAAATCATACGATATTTGTCTTTCTCTGACTCATTTTGCTTAGCATAATATAGTCTAGTTCCATCCATGTTGTTGTAAATGGCAAAATTTCATTCTTTTTGATAGCCCAGTAGTATTCCATTGTGTGTGTGTGTGTGTATGTGTGTGTGTGTATGTGTGTGTGTGTATGTGTGTGTGTCTATATATATATATATATATATATATATATATATATATACCGCATTTTCTTTATCCATTCATCAGTTAATGAACATTTGGGCTCTTTCCATAATTTGGTTATAGTTGATAGTGCTGCTATAAACATTGGGGTGTATGTGCCCCTTTGAATTAGCCTTTTTGTATCCTTTAGATAAGTACCTAGTAGTGCTATTGCTGGGTCATAGGGTAGTTCTGTTTTTAATTTTCTGAAGAGCCTCTGTACTGTTTCCAGAGGGGTTCCACCAGTTTGCATTCCCAACAGTCCAAAAGGGTTCCCCTTACTGCACATCCTCACCAGCATCCGTTGTTTCCTGAGTTGTTCAGTTTAGCCATTCTGAAGGGTGTGAGGTGGTATCTCATTGTGGTTTTGATTTGTATTTCCCTGATGATGAGTGATGTATGTTGAGGATTTTTTCATGTGTCTGCTAGCCATCTGGATGTATCTATTCATGTCTTCTGCCTAGTCATTCACTGGATTATTTGTTTTGGGGGGGTGTTGAGTTTGTTAAGTTCTTTATAGATTTTGGACACTAACCCTTTGTCAAATATGTCATTTTCATAGACTTCATCTCAGATTCTCAGTAACTCTCTCCCCTTGCCTTCTCCTGGCCTCAGGGAAGGTTTACAGCATCTTTGTCTCCCCTATGCATCCCTTCTCTACCTTGACTCCTTTGCATATGCATGTGAAAACCGTTAGATTTTGGAATTCTAGGAAAAGATAATGAAAGTAGATGCATGGCCTCATTATGGCTGATCCTTAAATGGATCCAAATTGAAATGTGGACAGTGCTGAGCCAAAAGCAATATCAACTACAGAACTCATCCAAAGGATTCTATATTTGGGTACTAAAGAAACTTAAGATAAATACAATAGTTTTTCTCTCTCAGAATATCATGAGTTTTAAAAAAGAGGTAATACACATGCAAACAATAGCATAGAAATAAGGATAGCTTGAAGTGAACACGGTCACATCTCAAAAACAATGTTTATGTGAAAGCAAGTTACAGAATAACCTATATATTATAACTCTTAATTAAAATTTAAGACCTTTCAAAGTAAACTCTACTTTGCATATGGCTGCATATCCATGTAATACACGTGTGAAGCATTCATGAGTAGCATGCACACCAATTTAAAGGCTGTGATTATCACTAGCAGAGATCAGAGAGAGAGACATAAAGAATTTCAATCTGGGTTGTGGGTACACAGATTTCCCAGACTATATGTTTCTGTATATTTGAAATATCATAATAAACAGATCATTTCAAAATTTTATAAAAAACAATAGCCTTTCTTTCTAAAGACGCAGTCACTCTTAGCAAGACCTAATTTCATTGATTTCTATGATAATTTCCTTTTAATTCTATTACAATTCTTTGTCTCATATATGAAGAGAAAGGAAAGATATGAAAAAGGTGAGTGAAAAGCTATTTCAAATTTAAATAATAAAGAAATGCTTTTTGATAATCTCTTGATGGTCTGGGTAGCCTACTCTATAAACCAATAGTGATGATTTCATTATATCTTGGTTGCTGGAATGCAGTATCATTTTAGTCTTAAAAGGCTAAATCATTTTCTGCTCTTTGTAAGTATTCATATCAAGGACATAGGCACTAAATTCTAAGGCTTACAAGTGCAAAGTTACACTTCCTGATTTGCAAAATAAATTATCTTTCTCACTGAATCACCTATGCCAGGCTTAATTAACCATTTAGTAATGTCATCCAGATAAGATTTAGCTAATTCATATGATTTGTCTAACTTCCTATTTTTTTAATATTTATTTTTGAGCGAGCGAGACAGAGGGCAAGCGGGGGGAAGGGACAGAGAGAGAGGGAAACCTAGAATCTGAAGCAAGCTCCAGGATCCGAGCTGTCAGCACAGAGCCTGATATGGGGCTCAAACTCACAAACTGCAAGATCATGACCTGAGCCAAAGTCGGATGCTTAACTGACTGAGCTACCCAGGAACCCCTGATTTGTCTAACTTCTATGTTTTCCACATCATCTATACAATGCTTTATATGTATCAAGTTCTCAATTAAATGTAAGTTGAATTTAATTTCATGTTTATTTGTTAAACAGGTTCATAATCCATATGAAAAAGACTGTTTAAACTCTCCTCCTTTACATCAAACTAGAAACAAGGCTTTTTTAGTTCTCTTTCTTTATATTCCTCTCAAAAGCTATGGATTAATGAGAATAAAAACTATTTAAGGTCAGATTCTCATGGTGTGTCAAAGTGGCAAAGCCCCGGAAATATAAGATGAAGGTAGTTCCAATGATGTGTGTGTGAAGAACAGAGACCCTACTGCAGCCCCTGCCCAGGCAGATTGACCAGAAAGCTAACGAAGCTTATGTTTCTTCAAGCCTTTCCAAAGCCCTGGAGGGGTCCTGACTTGATTGTCATATGGTCATAAATATTACAAAATTTGCAAAAGGAAAGATATTTTAACAACAATCAATGAAATTAGCAGTTTTCCCTCTGTCACACCTCTCTTTGTGTTAGGTGGCATTGGACCATTCAAGGCATTTTGTGGATACAGATAAGGGAACGATGAATTGAGAATAGATCCACTCTGTATTTAGTTGGATACATTTGTGTGGTTCACTTCCCTTTTGTGTATAGGAAATTTATTGCTAGTTGTCTCAACATGAGAATGGTTTCCAGGAATATTGCTATCTCTTCCTCACAAAAGGTGCAGGGAACAGAAATATGCTGTGGTATGACTGTGACTTAGGGTGTTTCTCACTGGAAGTATGTGGGAGAAACGAGGTTTCAAATGTAAACAGCTGGAAGCTAGTCTGTGTATTTATAAACTAAGAATTCACTCCCTATCAATAACAAATGAAAAAAAAACTGTTCTATCAGATATACACTAAATAATACAGCATATATAACTTTAAATATACCATGTCTGTTTTTGGGGGGAGGATAATGTAAAATAATATTTTGATTTTTTTTTTTAGGTTACAGCACATAAGCAATTACATCAGCATGTGGACTCACATGTTTTATGCATCCCAAAATATCAGATCACATCTTAGTAAATTTGATATGCCTAAACGTAGCAAAGTCTGATAGTTCCAGATGAAGTACCATGAAAATTTTCACTGATGCAATGAAACAGGCTGAAAAAACAAGTATTCCAGTGACAAACTCTTATGCATGTTCACCCATAAGTCATAATGTATGTCATAATAGTAATTTGACTACACAATTATGCTTCTAGGTGTAACATGGGAGTAATTTTAAAATGCATTCAAATTGCACTTGTTCATGCCCACTACCAGATAAATTTTGAGATATTTTCAAAATTCTAGATCATACTAAGATTCAAATGTGACTAGAAGGAAGAATCCTAGTGGGAGCCAAAAAGTAAACAAAAAGACAGAAGACTTGCAGAAGTTTCAAAATGTTAAAACCTTCTTCAAGCATTTCTGTTTGCCTTGCCTCTTCCTATCATTCTTTCTTCCAGAATAATTCAAACAAAACACCTTTAGATGGGGCCAAGCAAAGTGGTGGGGTGACAACATCCCAGCAGAGGGTGTTGGAACCCAGGCAAATTGAAGAGGGGACCCATCTGGGGGGTGGTGGTAATACAAGATGGGCTGTCAGAACCTGAATGAGGTGAGAGAGAGGTTCTCATAGGATGGAATAATGACAGCAATGAGGGAAATAGTATCAGAGCCCAAACAGGGTGAGAGGCAGTCTTTATAGGAGTATGGCATCGGCCCAGCACAGACTGTTGGATCCAGAACCAGGTGAAGAAGAAGGAGGAGGAGGAGGAGAAGAAATAGAAGGTGTCCATGTAATGGGAGGGCGGTGATATCAGCAGCCTGGCACGGGCCAGTGGAACCCAAACTAGGTGGGAAAGTAGCACAGTGCAGGTTGTCAAAGCCCCAAGTCAAGTACGGAAGGCATCCTCATTGGAAATAGTGGTAGTGGCAGCCCAAGGCAGAGTATTAGAGCCCAAGCTAGGTAGGTGAAGTGTCTTTGTGGCAGAAGAGATGGATGGATGCCGGCCAGTATTGGTGACAGAAGACTGGTAAATAATTATATTGCAGATAGTTACAAATATGAAAAGGAAAAACACTAGAATGTTTTCAACACCCTGTAGTGTTAAATTGAAATTGTAAGTATTGGTGTGACCTCACATGATAGATACATAGATAGATAGATAGATGATAGATAGATGGATAGATAGATAGATAAAAATATGTGTATTATGTCTATAATGTACATACATGCTTACATTCCCTCATTCTGTCCACTGTTACTGATACCTAATAGCAATGAACACACCTAACATACACATCATGGTTTCTAAATACCATTTTCCACAGAAGGGAACCAAGACTTCTTAGAAAAATGGCTAATTCTAGGGCTGGGGCAGGGAAAATACAAGATGAGCCTGGATTATCTTGTGGCAGAAAAATCAGGAAGTACTCAAAGAATGGTGGGAATATGTAAATAGGACACAAAAGCCAGCTTGAGGGGACAACCACTGACTAAAGCTAAGAACAATTTTTGCACTGGAATAAATAATAGTAACAGATTATAACTGATTAAATAAACCATGGGTCTTTGCTAATATAAATAAATAAACAGAAGTGTCTATCTTATACCAACTCATGAATGTAAAAAAAAAATAGTTGAATTAGAAACTAACCATTTAAACATTATGCTAAGTGAAATAAGCCAGACAAAGAAGAACAAATACTAGAGGCACGTGGGTGGCTCAGTTGGTTAAGCAGCCAGCTCTTGATTTTGCCTCAGGTCATAATCCCAGGGTTGTGAGATCAAGCCCTGCATTGGGCTCCATGCTGAGTGTGGAGCCTGCTTAAGATATGTGTGTGTGTGTGTGTGTGTGTGTGTGTGTGTGTGTGCATTAGTAACTTTCTTGTTCACCAAAGAATCAAAATAGATGCTCCTTATCATTAAGTAGTATAATAGATAAGAACTCAGTATTTCAATATTGGTGAATGGTGTTTAACTTGGAAAAACATCATATTTTATGTCAATATTTAAAATCATATTTTTATTGGGGTGCCTGGGTGGCTCAGTTGGTTAAGCATCTATCTTTGGCTCATGACTCGTGAGTTCAAGCCGCACATTGGGCTCTGCACTGACAGTGCAAAGCCTGCTTGGGATTCTCATTCTCTCTCTCTCTCTCTCTCTCTCTCTCTCTCCCTCTGCCCATCCCCTACTATCTCTCTCAAAAAAGAAGAGGAAGAAGGAGAAGAAGAAGGAGGAGGAGGAGGAGGAGAAATATTACATGATACTATTTATATGAGGAATCTAAAATAGTCAAACTGGTAGAAACAGAGAGTTGAATGGCGGTTGCCAAAGCCTGAGAGGAGAGCAAAACAGGGATGTAGTAGTCAAAAGATACAAAGTTTCAGTTATGTAAGAATAAGTAAGTCCTAGAGATCTCCTATACAGCATACCGCCTATAGTAAATAATATTTTATTTATACTTAAATATTTGCTAAGGGGGTAGATCTTATATTAGGTGATCTTGTCACACACACACACACACACACACACACACACAAACACACGTAATAAATAAAGAGGATGGGCGGAAACTTTTAGAGGTGATGGATGTGTGATGGCATAGATTGTCATGATTGTTTGATGGTTGTATACTGTCTCTAAACTCACCAAGTTATATACATTAAATATGCACAGATTTTTGCACATCAATACCTCAATAAAGTGTTTTTTTTTTTAAATTTAAGAAAATAACCACTTAACAAACATCATAGTTCATTTAGTCAAGAAATATCGACGGATACTAAAACTAGTAGGTGAAAGTTTGACAACAAATGGGATAGTTAAATAGTCTCCCAAAATTTCCCCCACAAAGCATGTATTAATTACAAAAGGAAAAAAGGTAACATGGCAGAAACCTGGCAGACACTACCAATAATGGGATAAATCAAAATCATGTGCCACTTAATATAACACAACGAGAAAAAAGCAGCGTGATTACTGTGATACTGTTGTCATAGATGCATAACCTGAATATAATCATGAAGGAATATTGGCGGTATCTAAAGGAACACTTTCAAAATAATGGGTTCATAATCACCAAAGATGTCTTAATCATGAAAAAAAAAAAAGTTAGAGAGGGAGGGAGCCAAACCATAAGAGACTCTTAAAAACTGAGAACAATCTGAGGGTTGATGGAGGGTAGGTGATGGGCATCGAGGAGGGCACCTGTTGGGATGAGAACTGGATGTTGTATGGAAACCAATTTGACAATAAATTTCATATTACAAAAATAATAATAAAATAAAATGAGTAGGTTAAAAAAAAAAAAAAAACAAGGAGAGAGTGAAGAACTGCTCCAGATTGAAAGACTCTAAAGACATGATCCTTTAATCATAAAACACATTATTGGGATCAATGTAGAATTTGAAGGGGATCTGAGAATTAGATAATAATGATATATCAATGTTAAGTTTGTGGTATTGATGGTTCTATTACAGTTATGTAGATAAATGTCTTTGTTTGAAAGAAATGTATTCTAAAGTGTTCAGTGGTGAGGTATCATATCAGCAGTTTACATTGAAAAGGTTGGGGAAGGAAAGTTTCTGCATTGTACTTTCAAGTTTTCTATAAGTTTGAAATTATGTCAAACTATACAAAAAATGTCAAAAACTCTTTGTTATTACAATGGAAAAAAACTATGATAATCAATTTTAGAAATATAAGGAAAATAATAATAGTCAAGAATATATAAACAATAAAAATAAATATGAGAATCAGTACACTCACAACCAGGAAACAAAATTTTTAAATAATTACAGGGGTGCTCAGCGGCTCAGTCAGTAAAACATCTGACTCTTGATTTTGGTTCTGGTCATGATCTCACAGTTCCTGAGTTGGAGCCTTACATCGGGCTCTGCACTGACAGTGCAGAACCTGCATGGGATTCTCTGTCTCTCCCTGTCTCCCTGCCCCTCCCCCACTTGCGCCTACTCTCTCTCTCTCAAAATAAATAAACCTTAAAAAATAATAAAAATAAAAAATAAAAATAAAGATAAATAAAACAAATAGAAAATGATAGGAATGCTTAATAATACATGCAATTTTACACTCAGCAGAGCACGTATGGAAGTCAGTGGCAGCTTCATTTGATGAATTTGTTGATTTCAATTTGTATGGTGTTCTTTCCAAATGACCTGTTATAGTAAGAAATAATTTCATTTGACATTCTTTATTAAAAGACAGTTTGATTATTAAAATCATGTATACCATACTGTTTAGTGAAGAATTGACCTCGCCCAAAGAGAGGTCTGATCTTTGTCCTCAGCTTTTGGGAAGTGACCTATAAGCCCTTGGGATTTCCTGTCTGCTAAGAGTATCTTTCTTACCTGGAGGCCTTGAACCATACCAGGGAGCTTAACAGTGTGATTTATGGTGGGGCCTTTGGGCCACCTGCTATCAGCTTGATTTCCAGAAGGGTTGGAAACTAAGGTCAGCCACATCTATACAGACAAACCACAATAAAAGCTCTGTACACTCAAGGTTTGTATGAACCTCCCTGGTTGGCAATATTCCATGTGTACTATCGCCCATCACTGCTGGGAAGAGTTAGTCCAATCTACAACTTCTGTAGGAAAGACAACTAGAAGTTGGCGCTGGAAATCCCCTGGATTCTGCTCCAGGCGAATTGTTCCTTGGCTGATTTAACATGTATTTTTTCCATGTAATAAAGTGTAACTATGAGTAAAATAAATAAATAAATAAATAAACGTATACATACATACATACATGCATACATACATAATAAAATCATGTATCCCAAAAATGATTAAAGAATCAATCATACTAGACAATGAAGTTTAACATTTTTCTTTTAAAAATATATTTTAGTAGTAAAAGTTAAGTTTCCAAACTATTATCAGATCTGTGGTAGCCTATTACAAAACTAAAAATTTTGTTATTGTTTTGTCAGTGTGTTATTCATTTTATTAGTGAACTATTTTCATCAAGACAAACATTACTTAGATCAAATGGGCTAGATAAATATATTAAAATCTCACAAAAGTTATAAAAATTCCACAAAGTATAACAAGGATCTGTTCGCTTGGATTACATTTAAATAAAAGAAAAATATAGAGAACCAATATATTAATAACAGATAAGAAAAAACATTATTTTGAGGTGCTATAAAAAGAGTAACAGTTACTACATTACTTACATGATAGAGGTTTTCTCTTACATGCTGAAAATAACATTTTTCATATATTAAAAATATGATTGAAACTGTCAAACTAATTACTAAATTTCATCCACTTTTCATGATCATTTGCTTGGAAAGAGGTGAATAAGAGAGAGCAAAGTGATTAATTTATGTTTAAATTAAATATAAAAATATTTCATAAAGAATTGAAATAATAGGATATGTGCACAAAATTAATTCATAAACTAAAACTACTCTAGTATGGTAGAGTCTACAATATATGTAACAAATATTAATTATCTGGAGATTATTCTGTTCATGTATTTTAGTGTAATATGCTATGAATGATTTTTAATTTTTTACTAACTGAAAACCATCCATCTGTGAGTTTATTTTTTTATGAAACAGTGCTTTTCTTTTCTTTTAAGTTCATTTATTCTGAAAGAGAGAGAGAGCAGGAGAGGGGCAGAGAAAGAAGGAGACAGAGAGAATCCCAAGTAGTCTCCATACTGTCAGTGCAGAGCCCGGCACAGGGCTCTAACTCACCAGCCTTGAGATCATGACTTGAGCGGAAATCAAGAATCAGATGCTTAACCAACTGAGCTACCCAGGTGCCCCTGTGAGTTTATTAAATAAACTGAAACAGGATCCGAAGGATTATAATGGGTCACGAAACAACATTTGTGACCTGTCAGCAATGAAGCTATTGTGAATTGTGAGAACAAAGGACTCCCAAGTCATTTTTCAAAACATTAGTTAGGGACTTCAACTTCTGATCATGATGGAAAAGTGGTACTATACTAGATCTTCATCCAAATAAAATTTAGGTAACAAGTATTTCAAGATGTTGAATATCTGGTAGTACAAAACTGTGATCCCTGAGAGAAGGAAAACAACAAAATGAGCTCAGAAAACTCCATTATCTCTCCAACTTTCTGCCTGGAACTTCTTCTCAGGTTGTAGTGCAAGAAGTTTGAGGTCAGATAAAATACAGCAGTCCTGCTGAGCTGAGGATATTAGAAGATTGGAACTCAAGACTACTGAGATGTCCAGCATAGAACAAGGCATCAGATTGAAAAGAGCTGTAAAAGGAAGGGGCTTCAAAACTGAGCATATATGTCCTCATGAGCCTTTGCCTAAAGAGTAAGCTGTGTATGCACAGGCTAAGACTCCACAAAGTTAAGGAAAGACAACTACCAGGAAAAGAACAACTACTGAGACCTGTAAACTGATCACCAGAGCACTCTCAGGGCTAAAAGACAACTGAAAACCAACAGCCTTCAAGGAGATCCCAGAAAGACTATGCCTTAGAAGTAGGACTAATCTAGTCCTGAAGTAAAGGCTACTCTTGACACAATCTAACAAAGCTTAAAAGCTAGACTGAAAGCATCAAGTTGATCCTCAAGAAAATTAATTGCCTATAAAAAAATTAATATTTATTAATCTAGACAACAAAACACAGACACTCAAAAATACAGCATCTGTATGTTTATAGCAGCATTATCTACAATAGCCAGATTATGGAAACAACCCAAGTTCCATCAACTGATGAAAAGATAAATAAACTGTGGCATATATTTGTGTACACACACACACACACACACACACACACACAAACACACACAATGGAATATTATTCAACCATAAAAAAGAGTGAAATCTTGCCATTTTCAACGACATGGATGGAGCTAGAGAGTATTATGCTAAGCGAAATAAATCAGTCAGAGAAAGACAAATACTATATGATTTCACTCTTATGTGGAATTTGAGAAACAAAATAAGCAAAGTGGGGAAAGAGCAGTGGGAGCAAACCAAGAAGCATACTCTTAACCATAGAGAACAAACTAATAGTTACCAGGTGGAGGGTGGTAGAGAAATGGGCTAAACAGGTGATGGAGATTAAGAAGTGCACTTGTGATGAGCACTAAGTGATGCATGGAAGTGTTGAATCACTATACTGCATACCTAAAAGTAATATCACACTGTATGTTAACAAACTAGAATTTAAATAAAACTTTTAAAAAATACAGCATCTATAAAAGTGTAGCAACCAGCATACAATTAAAATGTACAAAGCATTCAAGGAAGCAGGAAAATGTGACCAATAACCAGGCAAAAAAATTAGTCAACATGAACAATCTCAAAAATTACAGAGATGAATATAACAACTAATAATGATAAGAACACTATAATAGTTAATATAAATATGGGCAAAAATTTCTAAAAAAAGTGGGTGCGTCAAGGGATACAGGAGTACTGATTAATAGGGGCACTTGTACCCCAATGTTTATAGCAGCACTCTCAACAATAGCCAAATTATGGAAAGAGCCTAAATGTCCATCAACTGATGAATGGATAAAAATTGTGGTTTATATACACAATGGAGTACTACATGGCAATGAGAAAGAATGAAATATGGCCCTTTGTAGCAACATGGATGGAACTGGAGAGTGTGATGCTAAGTGAAATAAGCCATACAGAGAAAGACAGATACCATATGTTTTCACTCTTTTGTGGATCCTGAGAAACTTAACAGAAACCCATGGGGGAGGGGGAGGAAAAAAAAAAGAGGTTAGAGTGGAAGAAAGCCAAAGCATAAGAGACTCTTAAAAACTGAGAACTGAGGGTTGATGGGGGGAGGGAGGGAGGGGAGGGTGGGTGATGGGTATTGAGGAGGGCACCTTTTGGGATGAGCACTGGGTGTTGTATGGAAACCAATTTGACAATAAACTTCATATATTGAAAAAAAAAAAAAAAGTGGGTGCCTGACTGGCTCAGGCAGAAAAGCATGCAACTCTTGATCTCAGGGTCATGAGTTCGAGCCCCATGTTGGGTGTGGAGATTACTCAAATAAATAAATAAACCTAAAAAAATTAAAAAGGAAAAAAGATTTCTAAGAAAGCATATACATAATAAAAGAACAATAGGGAACTTTAATAGAGAATTGGAAAATATTTTAAAATAATTAAACGGAAATTCTAGATTCAAAACAAAAACAAAATTCACTGTATTTGTTTGACAATTTGTTGAACAATTGAAGACAGGTCAATGGAAAATATTCAGACAAAAATACACAAAGAAAAAAGACTAAAAAATGAACTGAGCCTCGATGATATATGGAACAATATCAAGTGATCTAAAAGATAACAGAGTACCAGAAAAAAGGCAGGAAGTAGGGGAGAGAAAGAGAGAGGAAGAAAATGTATTTGAAATAATAATGTTTAAATTTTTCAATGTTTGATGAAGAACTGAAGTCCTGTGTGCTTATTTAACCTGCTCAACAAATCTCAAGCAGGATAAACAAAGAAACTCACACCAAGGCACATTATAGTCAAATAGATAACTAGGGGTAGAGAGAAAAAGTGTTAAAAGCAGCTAAAGAAAAAAGGCACATTTTATACAAAAGTGGAATGGGTTTTTTTGCTTTTGTTTTTTTAAGCAAAGCAACAATGTAAGGAACTTCCCACAACCTGAAAAAATTCACACTGAACATAACACTTTATGGAGAAAGACTTCAGAAAGACTGAAGTCTCCACTGTAATGACTGGGAACAAAGTAAGTTTATTCTTTCTCACTACTTCCTTTTTTTAATATTTAGTTATTTTGAGAGAAAGAAAGAGAGTGAGTGAATGTGAGTTGGGGAAAGCCAGAGAGAGAGGGAGAGAGAAAATCTCAAGCAGGCTCTGAACTATCAGAGCAGAGCCTCACACAGGGCTCCACCTCACAGACTGTGAGATCATGACCTGAACCAAAATCAAGAGTCAGACACTTAAAGCCACTTTCTCACTACTTCTATTCAACCTTGTAAATGGAGATTGTAATCAGGGCAATAAGAAAAAAAATAATAATAATAGGCATAGAGATTAAGAAAAAAAGAAGTAAATATGTCTTTATTCACAGTTTACATGACTTCTACCTACAAAATCCTACGAAAGCTGCATAAAAACTACTAGATCTAATAAGTTTAACAAGGTCATAGGATACAAGATGACCTGTATACTAGAAGCAAGAAATTAACAAATCACATATTTTAAAATTCTATTTATAATCACATTTAAAGCATAAAGTAAATAAAAATTTAATAAAATGGTGCAAGACTTCTACCCTGAAAACTAGAAATCATTACTGAGAAAAAATGTTTAGACCCAAATAATGGATAGATATACACTGCTCATGTTATTGAATTCTTGATGTTGTGAAATATTAATTATCTTCAAATTTATATTTATATAAATTTATAATTTAAATTTATAATAAAAATACCGGCAGGCATCACTGTAGAGGTTGAAAGGCTGGTTATAAAATTTATATGACAATGCAAAAGACCTAAAATACCCAAAACAACCTTGAAAGAGAAGAATAAATTTAGAATATACATCTATATAACTGGATTTTATTCTTTTATTTTTTTTTGTAAGTTTTATTTATTTATTTTGAGAGAGAGAGCAAGAGCGAGAGATGGGTAGAGTGAGAAGGTGAGAGAGACAGAATCCCAAGCAGGCTTCCCACTGTCAGTGCAGAGCCTGATGCGGGGCTGAAACTCACAAACTGCAAGATCATGACCTGAGCTGAAATCCTGAGTTGGACACTTAACTGACTGAGCCACCCAGGTGCCCTTGGATTTTAAAGCTACTATATAACTACAGTAAGTAAGATATTAGTGTAAAGATAATCATGTGGATAAATGGAATGAAGTATGGGAATCCAGAAATAGACTCACATTTATAATATAAATTGATTTTTGATCAAAGCACTAAAGCAATTCAATGAAGAAAGAAAATCTTTACAACAAATGGTGGTGGAACCACTGGATTATTCACATGGGGGACGAACTGAACCTTGACTCATACCTCACAACATATGCAAAATTAATTTGGAATGGATCATAGACCTAAATGCAAAAGGTAAAACTATAAAGCTTCTAGGAAAAAAATATAGACTATCTGGAACCAACAATTCGACTTCTAGGCATTTATCCAAGAAAAATTTTAAAAATATGTATATAAAAAGAGTTGTATGTGAATGTCAATACCAAAACTTATGTGTTGCAGCAAAAGCAGTTCTAAGAGGGAAGTTTATAATGATAAATGACTATGTTAACGAAAAAGAAAGATTTCAAATAAACAATCTAACTTTACACCTCAAAGCACTAGAGAAAGAACAAACTAAGCCCAAAGTTGGTAGAACGAAGGTGGTAACAAAGATTAGAACAGAAAATAAATGAAATAGAGAATAGAAAAACAGCATAAAAGATCCACAAAGCTAAGAGGTGGTTTTTGAAAAGAAAAATTGATAATTCTTTAGCTAGACTTAACAAGAAAAAAAAGAGAGAGGACTCAAATAAATTATAAATGAAAAAGATGTTAAAAATGACAACCACAGAAACAAAAAGGATTATAAAAGACTACTGTAAGCAATTATATGCTAACAAATTGAGCAACCTAGAAGAAATGGATAAATTCCTAGAAACATACAACTTCCTAAGACTGAATCATGGAGTAATAAAAAATTTGAACTGATCAATAACCAATAAGGAGATTGAATCAGTAATCAAAAACTTCCAAATAAAATTTCAGAAAGAGATGGATTTGCTAGTGAGTTATACAAAACATTTAAAGAATAATTAATATCAAAAGAAAAAATAATAATAATTAACACCAATTATTTCCAAACCCTTCTAAAAATTGAAGAGGAGCACTCCCAAACTTATTTGACAAGACTAGCATTACCCTGATACCAAAGTCAGATAAGGATACTACAAAGAAAGAAACCTACAGTCCAATATTCTTGTTGAATATAGATGCAAAAATTTTCAACGAAATACTAGCAAATTTAACTCAACAGCACATTAAAATGACTATATACCATAATCAAATGGGATTTATGCCCAGGATGCAAGGATACACAAATTAGTAAATGTTATACATCACATTAATACAATGAAAGATAAAAATCATATGGTCATCTCAGATACTGAAAAAGCATTTGACAAAATTTAACATCCTTTCATGATAAAAACTCTCAAAAAAAAAAAGTTTGTGTAGAAGAAACATAATAAAGGCAGTATATGGAAAGCCCCCAGCTAACATCATACTCAATGGAGAAAGGTTGAAAGCTTCCTCTCTAAGATCAGGAATAAGACAAAAGTGCCCCCTAGCACCACTTCTATTCAACATAGTCCTGGAACTCCTAGCCAGAGCAATTATGCAAGAAAAAGATTTAAAGATATTCAAATTAGAAAAGAAGTAAAATTGTTTCTGTTTGCAGATGACATGATCTTGCATTTAGAAAATCTTAAAGACTACACACACACACACACACACACACACACACACACACACACACACAGTTAGTATAACAAATAAATTTGGTAAACCTGCAGGTTACAAATCAACATACAAAAATCAGTTGCATCTCTATATATTAACAATGAACAATCTGAAAAGGAAGAAAAGAATCCCATTTACAATAGCATCAAAAAAATAAAATAAAATACTTAGGAATAAATTTAACCAAGGGAAAGATTTATACACTGAGAACTATAAAACCTTGATGAAAGAAATTGAAGATGACACAAATAAATAGAAAGATATCTCGTGATGTTCTAATCATGTATCAGAAGAGTTAATATTGCTAAAATGTCCATACTACCCTAAGCCATCTATAAATTAAGTGTAATCCCTATCACAGAAAGAGAAAATGCAATCTTAAAATTCAAATGGAATTACAGAAGTCCCCAATAGCCAAAGCAATTTCAAGAAAGAACAAAACTAGAGGCATCAGTCTTCCTGATTTCAAACTTTATTACAAAGCTATAGTAATCAAAATAGTATGATACTGAAATTAAAAATAGACACATACACCAATGGAACAGAATCAAGAGCTCAGAAATAAACCATGCATTTGTGGTCAACTAATATTTGACAAGGAAGCCAAGAATACTCAATCTATTATTGAGAATTAAATAAATAAAGTATTGGGAAAACTGGATATTCACATGGGAAAGAATGAAATCACACCCTTATTTTACACAATTCATAAAAATAAACTTGAAATGGACTAAGGACTTCAATGTGAGACCTAAAGCCATAAAGCCCCTGGAAGAAAACATAAGGAAAAATCTCAATATTGGTCTTGGTAATGACTTTTTTTATATGACATCAAAAGCACAAGCAATAATAGCAAAAATCACAAATGGGACTACATCAAACTAAAAGGCTTCTGAGCGGTGAAAGAAACAATCAACAAAATGGAAAAGATAAAGCAGAGAAGGGGAAGAGAAAGGCCAGAGCCCAGTGGTAGATGGGTATTACGATTTTAGGTGGAATAGCCAAGGAAGTCCTTAGTGAAGAGGTAACATTTGAGTAAATACATGAAGAAGTGTGTGAGCCAAGCACATCTCTTGGGTAAATGCTTTTCATGCAAAGGGAACAGCAAAAAGCAAAGTATTGTGGGAGGAAAGTATCTACCACAAAGAACAAGGGAACCAGGTGGCTAGAGCAGAGAGAGAGCAGGAGAGTCTGATAACTGAGATCAAAAAGGGTGACTCTGGACTTGATCATATAGGGCCTTAGAGCCATTCCAAGTCTTTTGCTTACTCTCAGGTCAGAAGCTTATCTTAGTGTGTTTGAGCTGCTGTAACAAAATACCATAAACCATGTAGTTTATAAATAACAAAAGTTTGTTTCATACCATCCTAGAAGCTGGAAGTCCAAGATCAAGGTGACAGCGTGATCCAATGAAGACCCTCTTTCAGGTTACAAACTTCTTGTTGTATCCTCACATGTCCAAAGGGGCACTAATCCCATCCATGAGCGTTCTGCCCTTATGACCTAATCACCTCCCAAAGGCCTCACCTCCTAAGACCATCCTTGGGTATTAGGATTTCAACATACGAATTTGGGGGGACACAAACATTCAACCTACAGCAAAGCTATCACAGTGTTTTGAAGAAGGAAGTCTATGACCTGACTTCAGTTTTAACAGAATTACTCTTGCTGCTCTGTTGAAAATGACTGAAGGAAGTCAAGGACAGAAGCAGGAAGACAGGTAAAATCCACATGAAATGCAGTGAGATCACATAGTTTGACTGGAGATTTCTTTGCCTCAGCCTCTGACCCTTAAGTCTACACATGGAAGAAGTTAATAAATTGTCAGATGAAAGGAACAACTAAAGAAAATTAAAGTCTATCCTGTTTCTTGGCAATAAGACATGCAAATTTTGATAGATAACCAGAGAAAGAAAATATGAAGAATTATTTTTTCTCTTTTTAGTGAAGCACATTCACCTAAACTGGTTAGAGAAATGACTGAGATGAAGGAATAACTCAGTGATTTGGTAGGACTCCTGCTGCCTTCTATTAATCTATGAATTAAAAAGGAAAGAAATGTTTCCTTAAAAGGACCAAAGGGAGTTAGGAAAGGTGAGTTGTAAAATGGGAGAGCTCCTTCCAGAAGGGTGTAGAAGGGAGAAAGAAAACCCAATGGCTTGATTCTATTAGGAAACTGACCCTAGAAAGATGGGCTTCATGAAAATCATTGACCCATTAGCTATAAGGAAGAGAAAATATATAAGTAGTACATATTTTTATAAAAAGGTGGAAAGCATTTGACCTCACCATGTGACTTGGAAGGGTCTTCAAGATTGAATGGGATCTTGAAGCTTGGGGAAGTAAAGCACAGGGGACACCCCCATAGTTCCATTGCTGTGATTTTATACAAAATTAATAAGGAGAAATGTGGGCAGAAGTCTCTAGGAGGAAAAGAGTTCAATTATTGCAGATAGCTTTAACCACATGGGAGAAAGCATCTTTACAGCTGTAAGAACATGGGAGAAAGTGTCTTTGTGGCTGTAATATCATCACAATATTTCCTACAACTGATATGGTGACTGCTCATTGAAAGAGCTCCTATGAAGATAGTACCAGCAACCTTCTTGCTTTTGTTATCCGTGGAGCACAAGTGTGGCACTGCTGGTGCTTGAGGCAGTTCAAAAATCTATCGTGAGTGGGTTCTAGGGGTTGGCCAGAAATATAAAGTAGCATGAAATATGCTAGGTACTGGCATGAGGCCATGAAGAAAATGCAGAAGCACTCTCATCCCACCTCATTGTTTCACACAGCATGATCAGAGTTCAAGAGGGGAAATGCTCAAATTGGAAATAGAAAGGTTTCTCTTTTCCCTGGATTCCATCCAAATGCAGTGTCCCAGCAGTCATTTTAAGTGCCCCACAAGGGCTGAACCTTAAAGACTTGGTGCCTACCATCCAAGCTCCTTATACACACATTGGTGCTCATTTTATCCTATGAACACTGCACACTGTTGGGAATTGTTTTAGGCATTTTTAGTTGTTGAACAAAAGTCCTTTGACTCACAAAATGGCTCCAAATGTTATCAGATTCTCCAAATAACTCCCTATACTTCAAATCTAGAACCATTAACATTAATCTTGAAAGTTCCCTGTTTCTCTGCCATACCCTAGGTATTATGTCTTTGGAAGACAGCATGATTTCATGGCAAAAGAAACAGAGCTATATTTTGAGGCTCTTTTCCTCAGTGTGTCACCTTCTCCCATTTTTCTTTCAAAGTATTCACTGGTGTGCTTGAGGGCAAGAAATGGCCCATATATCCTAATGCAGCAAGGACTGGTGGTTCCTGTCCTGTTGTGGCCCCTCAAGAAGTCTCTATTCTGCCTCTTTCACATTTCTCTTGCCAAGAAAAGGTGCTGAGCAATTAGCCCTAGATTTTACTCTGATTTTATTCCTATTCTCCCCCCTCCAGACACTGTAGGTTGACTTTTCCTCTTACAGATTTACTAAAAGCAAAAGCAACCATCCCAACCACCTAAGCATGAAAATTATTATCTGAAAATAAAAAGACACTTGTGACAAAGAACAAACTTGTCACTCAAGAGTCTGGCCTGTGATGGTCTTGGTGGCTTGGCAGATCTAGTCCATACCACCTTCTTACTGTGGTTGCACTGTTGTTGAGGGAACTCAGGGAATCATATTCTGATGGGAATGGGCATACTGAGCTCTGCTCATTTCTCTCAAAATTAAAACTCTAACAATTTATTTGATTGGGCCAGTTTCACAGTTTCTACAAACATGGAAAACTCACTCAAAATGACCTCTGACCACTTATTCATTGGACAGTTCAGGCATGAGACACAATTTCTTCTCCTTTGACCAGCAAACTAGAAGGTGCTGAGAAGATAAACTCTTTTTAGTTTTCCCAGAAATCTTCATAGAGGTGGATGCTCTTCTCATGCTCACTAGTGTCATATCTGCTGGAGGTAGATAGAATAAGTCATCTCCTGTATCATCCAAAGGTTGAGAGGGTCTAGAGAAGCACTGTCCAATAGAAGTGTAATGCAAGCCACACAGGTAATTGTATATTTTCTAGTAGCCACATTAAAAACAAGTAAAAAGAGACAGGTGAAAATACTTTAACTAATATATCTTATTCAACCCAATCTGAAAGATTATTATTTCAATACATAAGGCGGTAAGATTTATTTTCTATTGCAGCTATAATATTATCACACATTTAGTGGATTAAAACAAGACATTTATGGGGCTTCTGGGTGGCTCAGTTGGTTAAGCGGCCAACTTCAGCTCAAGTCATGATCTCGCGGTTTGTGGGTTTGAGCCCCGCGTCGAGCTCTGTGCTGACAGCTCAGCACCTGGAGCCTGCTTCAGATTCTGTCTATCCATCTCTCGGCCCCTCCCCTGCTTATTCTCTGTGTCTCTCTGTCTCGCAATAATAAATAAACGTTTAAAATTAAAAAAAAAAAAAACAAGACATTTATTATGTGAGATCAGAAATCCGAAATTTGAAATGGGTCTCACTGGGCTAAAATTAAGTTGCTGACAAGACTGTTTCTTTCTGGAGGCTTAGGGAGGGATATGTTTCCTTGCCTTTTGAATCTTATAGAAGCTGCTCACATTCTTCAGCTAGTGGTTCCTCTTCCATTTTCAAAGCAATGGCTGGTCAAGTCTTTCTCTCTGACACTGACCCTTCTGCTTCCCTGTTTCACATTTAAGGACCCTTGTGATTACTTTGGGGTCACCTAGATAATCCAGGATTGTCTTTTTCTTTAAGGTCAGCTCATTATCAACCTTAATTCCATCAGAAACTTTTATCCCCTCGCCATGTAACATAACATATTCATAGGTTCTGGGGATTAGCACTTGGACACCTTGGGGGAGGGGGGAGGGGGGGAAACATTATTCTGCCTACTACATTCAATATAAAAATTGTTGAGATATTATTTTACAGTCTTATTTTCATCCTGTCTTCAAAATCTTCCAAATTTGCTGCATATTTTGCACTTGGAGCACATATCAATTCCAACTAGCCACATATCAAGTGTCCATAAGTGTTTAATAGCCACATGTGACTAGTAGCTGAAAAAACTGAACAGCAGAGCTATAAAGTAATGGTTCTTAACTTGAGGTGCACATTAGAATCATCTAGAGAGCTTTTAAAAACCCTGACTCTCATCAGTTCATACATCGTTCCAAATAAATCAGAATCTAGACATCAGTATTTTTTAAAGCTCCTGAGATGATTCCAATGTGTATCTGAGATAGAAAACCTCTGGTGTGAACAATAGTAAACCTCATTCTTTCTATGTTGCTGAGACATTTCCTCAACCTCTCTTTCAAGAACAAGAGCTATTTCCCTGATGTCAAAGGTTTGGTGGTTGTGGCATCCTGGACATTCAAAATGGTAGACACCAAATCATTGTGTGTGGGGGGGGGGGGTACATACAAATGCAACATGTGTGCCCTTAGCTTTCATCATTTGAAAATATAGTACTCCGTTTGATTTCTGAATCTTCTGATTGGTTTTACGAGCCATTCACACATGTTTATTTGTTCACCAGATACTTACTAGATACCTGCTGCATACCAGGAACTATATCTTCATTCTGGCAACTTCTAATGGTTGGTAGTAGAAACTGCTATGGAAAAACTATAAGGTCAAAATGTCCATCCCACAGTGCCTGTTGGCTCTCCTGGGGACACAGAACACACACACACACACACACACACACACACACACACACACACACGTAGTTTTGATAACACAACATCAATATTGCTGAGATGGATCTGGGCAGTTAGTTTCTATTCCTGGAAAAATTGCTCCAGATAAACTCATGAAAGAGAGAGACTATGAAACTCTAAGTAGTGACTCTGCTACTAAGTCCAAATGATGAAATGGTCCTTGACCCCTGAAACACAAAACTTCCTTGAAGTCTCCTGAAGACCTTCTCTCTCAACCTCTGTGCCTTCATTTCTGCCATTCCTTTCTCTCTCCTCTCTCCTTCATGTATTTTTGGGTCTCCCTTTCTTTCTCAGGAAGATGGTCCTACATGATCTGGCTTTCCTGCCTTCTCTTTTCCTGATTTCTTAGGTGACTAGATTATATCTGTTCCTTCAGTTTCTAATTCTTCTTCAACTGTCCTCTCCTACCATTTAAATATAAATCACACTAAATGTTACCAGAATGCTCTTCCCAAATAGAAAGCTGTCCTCTCTCTCTTTTTCTTCTTTCCATACTTATTTCTTACAGAATAAAATTTAAACTCTTTATTTGTCCTCCACCATTGTCTTGATTACATTTGCACCTGCATCTCCCACTGTCCTCCTTCATGGCCAGGCCTCCAGGCAACAGCTGTGCTATTCCCTGAAAAGATCTTGTATTTTGCTCATTTCTCTGCCAGAGGTTCTCTCTCTACTCACATCATGGATGGACCTTCCACCCACACTTCCTGGCTTTTCTCAGCAAATCCCACATAACTGTCCCTACACTATATATGCAATGATGCAATCTACTTCATGTGTTTGCACAAATATGTGTCTTAACCTCTGTATTAGTAAGGGTTTTCCAAAAAAACAAAACAGATAGGATGAATGTGTACAGAAAAGAGATTTATTTGAAATAATTGGCTCACGTGGTTATGGGGGCTACCAAGTCTAAAATCTGCAAGGTAGGTCAGCATACTGAAGACCCAGGGAAGAGCCAATGCTACACTTCAAGTCCAAACGCCACCTGCTGCAGAATTCCTTCTTGCTGGAAGGAGGTCAGTCTTTTGAAGTATTCAGAGCCTCAGCTAATTTGATGAGGCCCACATTATGGAGGGCAATCTGCTTTTTTTCAGAGTCTACCAAGCTAAATGTTAATCTCATCCAAAAATACCTTCACAGAAACATTAAGGATAACATTTGAACATGTATCTGAGCACCATGGCCCAGCCAAATCAACACATAAAATTAACCATTACCAACTTTCTTGAGACCTAAAGGGCAAAAGTTATGACTTTTTCATCAATGAATCCCCATCTTGTGGCCCCGTCAGTGTGTGTCATGATGATTCACCAGTAGCAGGCCTTCAATAAACATAGGCTGAATTGAGTTCAACCAAAGCACACCTAAAGGTCTTTACTGTGTCCAGCGCTGTATCAGCACCTGAAGAGCAAGCATTCTGTCAGCCAGACTAGGTTTGTGAGACCTTGTCCTCCAGAACTTCTCTTGCCTTTGATGTTTTCTTCTCTCTTCTCATGGCACTTGCCTATCAGTAGTAAAAAATGGGGGAGAAAGCCCTCAAATCAGAGTGGTTACAAGTATCTTTAATCTCTCTGATACTAATGAAAATGTCAAAACCACACCTTGGGGGAATTGGAATGAGTGAATATGCCCTTGGCCAAGTTAGCCCAAGGATATTAAATAAAGAGAGAGTTACTTCAAGGAGATCTGAGTAGCCAACCTGGGAATTTCTACAGGTTTGTAGCCCTCTTAACTTTCCAATGCAACAGGCCAAGGTCCAGGATGGTACACAAATGTATATATGCACAGACTCAGAGGACAGAGGTCTCATCAATGAAGAGTTTAATAAGAAAATAGGGGACTCCACCCTCACCACATTCCAGCATGCCTGGTCTGCAGGGCAGAGCTGACTAAGCAGTTGGCCTGACAGCTAGAAAGCTCTGGAGGATTGTAGCCAGTGAGAGTCAGAAAAGCAAATGCTGCCAGATTTCCGCATCCATGGAATGCCTTACTGGAAGAGATGGAGCTCTGAGAAATTCATTTCCTTTTTTCTCTTCCACTAAGACCTGTATGGTTTTATAATGGCATTTTAAGCTAGCTGTTAATGTGGGTAATGTAGTTTGGGAAAAGCAAAAAGGCCCAATTATATGAATCAATATATTGTGTGAAGGGAGAACAAAAGCCTCTATTAAATATGAAGAAGGGCTTCAGTTCCAACTAGAAGTAGGCCAAACAAGGAAACCAAAACTGTTGTGTGAGATTGATGTGAGAAAGGAGTGCTTCTCTGATCTCAGCTTGTTCATTCTCCCTGCAGGTAGAAATGCTGTGGATTCACTGGGCAAATTAGTAGTCCCAGACCCAACCAGCACCTGCACAGACCACACAATAGGTCCTTATATTTGTTGAATTCATGAACAAATGAATGAATAAAGAAGGTGACAAATGGCCCCACCCTCCCTTAACCATGTTTTTTAGGCCAATGCTTTCAAAATGATGTCCTCTGACCAGCAGCATGGGCATCACCTGGGCACTCATCCATAAGACAAGGCTGCCTCCCCAAAACCTCAGCAGACCTACAGAATCAGCAACTCTGGGCATGGGGACCCAGCAATCTGTGTTTTATGAGGCCCCACAGTCAGTTCTGATGTGCACTCTACAAGTGTGAGAACCTCTGCTTTAGACAAAGCCCAGGTTTCAAGGAGAAGAATTACCACTCAAGAAATATACGTTGTTAGCACTCCAGGGGTGAAGATGAATCTAACATATTTCCTATCTTCAAGGAGTGTTTTGAAGCCATTTCTTGAACTGGTCGCACTTCCAGCGTTCAATCAGAAAACTTTATTCTTCCCTCCAACTGTTCTTTCAAAGACAGTTCTAATCCAACTGTGGGCTCCCCGAGGTCAAAGAGGTAGGAAGGGATGGGAAGGGAGGAGAAGCAAGGAATAAGAGAGGTCTTACTTGACTAAGATAGAGGGAACGGGCACCCCCAGGGAAATCCTCCAACTTCAACCTCCTGTATATGGGCACTGCCTTGCAACTTGTGATTGTTCACCCAGCCTCAGTATCTGCTAACCTTAACTTTCTTTTGGGGTCACCCTCACCCTCATTCTTGGGTGGAATTGCAGAACTACCCCTAAACTGGCATCAGGCACTACTCCTTTCCAGGCAAAGCATGCAGCTTTGGCCCACCATCTTTTTGAGTAATGTTCCTATCCAATGAGTCATCTTGCTTCATTCCCTAACCAGGCAGGTGGAGTCCAGGACACATTTTACCTTCAAATCTGGGTCCTACATATTCCAGGAGACAAAGGTCAGATACTCCTGTCTCCTCTTGAAGACCCTCTTGTGTAGCTTCAGGGAAGGAAAATCCTTCTTGCTTATTTATAGGGTCTTTTCCTAAATTCTTAACTTCCAAGGACTTGGCTGGAACGTGAATGATGGGTGGATAGTGACAAGCTGATTTCCAGAAATCTCGTTGACCAAACCCCCATGAATTATCTCATGCCTCACTTCAAAATGTGTGCTTCATTGGCATCTAAGTTTGTGAACTCCCAGCAATTGAGACTGTTCTATTTTGACATCCTTTTATACTATACACATAAATAACTAATATTTATATGGTGCTTCCCAGTAAATAAAGTGCCCCCTGGTTTGATAAGATATGTAATGGCGTTATTAGAAACCCGTAAGATCCATATGAAACAAAGATAGGGTTAGAGTTTAGAATTTTATTTATTTATTTATTTATTTATTTATTTATTATTTTGGGAGAGAGAGAGCACGTGCATGCGGGAGCGTCAGAGAGAGAGGGAGAGACAATCTCAAACAGCCTCCACACTGTCAGCACGGAGTTTGAGGCGGGGCTTGAAGTCAGGAATAATGAATGAGATCATGACCTGAACTGAAACCCAGAACCAGATGCTTAACCGACTGAGTCACCCAGGTGCTCCTAGAGTTGAGAATTTTAAAAGGGAGAAAGATCATTCTTACCTGGAGGGTCAGGTAGCCCTTAACAGCTATTCATAACAATACAGGATTTGTTAGTGTTTATCAGGAAAGGTGTTTCCCAAAGCTTCAACAAGTAAGCCTTCAAGGTGGCTCCATCAATTACTTAAGTCTCTGCCTGATAAAGCCTCCCAACCTCACCCCTTGCCTCTCCCAACTGCTCTGATAACCCTGCTTCCACCACATAATTTCCTTTTAACACTTCTCAAAACTTAGAATTTACGCAAGACCCTGTTTGAGACCCTCTTAAAACAAATACCAACTGCCAAATTATCCATCTGGGGGAGCTGTACTGATACACAAGCAGTAGTCTGACTACATTTGAATGCTGCTATAGTCTGCATTAAACTGCAGAGAATGGAGGGATTTGTTCCCAACTGAGAAATGACCACACCTGGCCTGAAAGCTTTCTGCCACACTCTGGCCTTCATGCCCTGACCAAACTTCCATCTAGCTGAGTCCTACACTCCTATAGAACAGAAAACCCCGGGGGATTTAAATCTGTTCCCAAGACCTCATCCCTTTACTGGCCCATTTCAGACAACACAATTAATTGCCTTCTTCAAAATAATTCAAACATAATCTCTTACTCAACCAGAACTCAGGAGAATTAGTTTCTTGAACTAGTTCTGTGGATACTAAAAAGTTCATCTGTCCATTTTCATGTCAGGTGTCTTGCCTATAAACCAATCTCCAATATGTCATGATTGTGATCTGCTGTTAAGCAGACATCAGCAGAAAGTAATGCAGAACTTCTATACTTAACCAGAGATTTCAAATATTGATAAAGCTTGCCCCTTGCTGCCCAGAACATGGCCAAAAAACATTAAGTATTTAGGAAAATGCATAAAGCTAATTGCTAAACAGCACTCTAGAGCTGGGCTCTCCATAAGGGACCAGTAATGGAGCATGTAAATAATTTTACAGCGCAAATCACACTGCCTGCTATTGTATAGTATATGTCCTCTACAATGCTTATAAATGCGCTGACCACACCTCCTTCCTTCCTTCTTCACAACTGGCTTGCAACTTCCCTGGAACTATTTTGAATGCCTAGGATAGCCAATGCTGAACTCTTAATTCCAAAGACATTGATATTTTCCTGGTGCTTATAACCTTCTCCCACACTTACACCATGCCACTCTGCAGACACTCTCTCTTGCCTAACTTGTCTGATGCCCCTTCTTTCACTCTCCTAGCCACCTAAATACCATTTTCTCCAGATTTCAGTTCTCAGCCATTATCTCCCCCCATCATGCTCCAGACCCCCTATTTTGGGAAACATCCCTTTCCAGAGCTACAGGAACTCTGCCCTGAGCTCCAATCCAAATTTTCTAAGCCCCTGATTGGGACTTGTACTTGAATGCTCTTTGGGCTGCCTCGCATATGACCCCTTTTTCTTACTTTGGGAGACTTCCGAGAGCTAATGAGCATTTGTGGAGGACAGAGGCTGCATCCCACTGGAAAACTGAAAAATCCAGACACTACTCTCCCAACCACCCTTGCAGCCAGCTGCAGCGTGAGGTCTGTGCCCATCAGCTGCACCTGTCTCTCGAATCAGGCATTTGTGACATAGGGAATCAGGGACTGAACAGCATGGCAGTGCTGCTCACTGAGGCAGTGGCCAAGAGACCAAGAGGCTAGGGAAGCAGAATCCACCATCTGGCAGTCTATAGTGCACAGTGTCCAGACTCAGAGGCAGTGCCGGGGTAACTCGTGGTTTAAACAGGGCATTGTTCCAGGTGGGTAGCTTTGAGCCTGATTCTGTAGAGCCCCTGAAGACTCTGCAAACTAACTACCCAAGCTCCTTTACGAAGTTCCCTTGCTGCTTAAATCGGAGATCTTCATTTCTTCCAACTAAGAATCCTAACTGATGCAGTTTCTAATCCATCATCTCAAATTCAACTGGTCTAAAATTGAATTCTGCTTTCCCCCCCCAAAAAACCTGTTATTTACTGTAAATTTCCTTTTCTTTCCAATGACATAATTCTCTCAGTCACCCAGAATGTAACTTCAGTTATTCTTAACTTTCCCACACATCGGGTGTTACTGATTTCTCTGTGACAATGCCTTTCTCGCCCATCTCTTCTGGTTTTTGCATGGCCACAAACCTTTGCTTCTAATTTAATCTAACTTTATCTAGTGTTGTACTAATGCAGCAAGCAGCATTCTAACTGGTCTCCCTAACTTCGAGCTTTCCCATGTTTCATTTCTGGCACACGGCACTAGAAATGCCCATAATGCTGTTATTGTTGTATCACCCCCTACTCAAAAACTCACAAAAGCCTCCCTGATGTCAGAGTAAGTTCCCAAGTGTTCAGTGTAACCAGAGACCAGCGGTCCTTTCCCCTGGGGTTCTTCCTTCCACACATGCAGTCCCTATTTTTGCCCTATATCATGCTAGATTGAGAGCACAGCCCTTCTTTGTATTTCCCCAAACATTCCAAAGTGTTAGTGATCCATTCAGACCTTGAAGATTTCATAGGAAATATGGAACAAGAGTTCACCCTGCACACCTCTAAGCAAACATGCTAGAAATCCATATTAGGCATCTCTGTTTGTGAAGTGCTCTTTTGACCATAAACATGAAGATACAAGTTGCTTCTCTCAGTGTTCTGTTTACCTCCCTGCATGTTTGCTCATCTGCAAGGTGAGAATAGTAACAGAACCCACCTTCCAAGAGTTTCTCTGAGGATTAAATGGGTGGATAGATGTGAAACCCTTAGCCTAGTGTTTGGCACCACACTTTTATTATCACCCCTGGATTTCCTTTGAGCCAAACTTCCTACTTTACTGAGGCAAATTTGAGCTGGGTTCCTGTCACTTGCCATGAATGATCATAAAAAAGACATAGAAGACACAACTGTACAAAGTACATTTTATTTTTCTCATTTTATAAGGAGTCAGTGAAGCCAAGCAATATTCTTTAGCAGCCATTTGTCTTTGGCCATAAGTGCCACTTTAACCATGAGAAATGAGAAAATGCCTATTTTATGGTTATCACAAATATTTTGCAACTTAGATTTTCTGAAACTCCCCCCCGCCCAATGGGATAATTACCCGAATATCTGGTTCACTTACTTTTTTATTTTTATTAATGTTTATTTGTTTATTTTTGGAAGGGAGAGAGAGAGTACAAGTGGGGAGGGGCAAAGAGAGAAAGAGAGAGAATCCCAAGCAGGCTCTGTACTGTCATCACAGAGACCAATGCAGGGCTCAAACCCAGAAACCATGAGATCATGACCTGAGGCAAAACCAAGACTTGGATGCTTAACCAACTGAACCACACAAATTCCCCTCACTTACTTTTCTCTTAAATGATTTTTAACTATGAAATATTTTAAACATATAGAAAAGTACTAAAAATAGCAGTCATCTTGGGTTTATTTCTAAAATGCTTATAGTTTGTTTTTCATGATAGGTTTTTAATCTACTGAGAATTTGTTTTTCTGTATAGTGAAAGGTAGGGATTTAACTGCATCTTTTTCCATATAAATAGTCCATTGTAGCTATATCATTTATCAAAGAATCCATCCTTTCCCCAATAATTTATAACACTATATCATTTAAGTCACCAAATATTTGTGCACCAGTTTCTAGATTCTTTATTCTGTAGCATTATTTGTCAGTCCTGTGGCACTCCTTACATCACCATCTATTTTAATTATTATAGCTGTGGACTGTCTTTATACCTCTTGTACCTCCTTTTTCCTTTTTCAGCTTCCATTGCTTCTGCTTCCATTTTCACCACTGACACTACTGCTTTTCAAAACATTTGTTACTGTTATTAGCTCTTTATTGTTTCATTTCAATTTTAGGATAAGCATATAGAGTTCCATGAAAAATTTTATGAGAATGTTATGATGATGAGTGAGATTTGTATTGGAATTGCATTGACTTTCTAAATTGTTTGGGGGAGAATTAGAACCATTCCAATATTGCCTTTTCATCCAGGAATGTGGTATGTTTCAACATTTATTTATATCTTCTGTTATATCTTAAAGGTTTTTAGTTTTTTCCATGAAAGTATCATATTTTTTGTAGCTCTACTACTGATAACCTTACAGTGTAGGGTAATATTATAAACTTCACATTTTTCTAAATTACTTGGTCAATTATTTGATACTATTGTTTAAGAATGCTACTGGTTTCTGTATATCAATCTGTATCTAACGATTTTGTTGAATGTTCTTATTAGTTCCCACACTTTACCTATAGAGTTTCTGGAGTTTCCCATATGGACATTCATGTCATTTGCAAAAATATATATAATAGTTGTTTCTTCCTTTCCAGCTCTTATATGTTGTGCCCTGTGTCTGGTAAGGAACTTCAGCCAATATTCAGTAGTGATGGCAGATATCCATATCCTGTCACTATCTGATTCTAAGGTATCCTTTGAAGGAAATAGCCTTCTATTCTTAGTTTATTAACAGTTTTACCATGGATGATTGTTGAATGTTAACAAATGTTTTTCCTACATCTTTTGAGATGACCATACATTTTCTTCTTTAACGTACTCATGTGGTAAATTGCACAGATTTATTATGTTAAGTCATTAATGTTAGATGACTTGACCATTCCTCAATTTGGAGTACTAATATTTTATTTAAGATTTTTCCTTTTACGTTGATGAGTGAGAATTGCATATAACTTCCTTATTCATAATTGGTCATTGCCCTTGACCAATTTTGCAAAAAGTTATTACCAGCCTCATAAAAGGAATTAGAGAACTTGCCTTCTTTAACTCTCTGGAACACATTCTATAAAACAAGTATTATTAATTCCTTGATATTTGTTAGAAATGACTCATGAAATAGTTTGGGCTAGTGTTTTTAGGGACATATATGTTCACTATTCATTCAATATTTTAAAAGTCATAAGACTACTTATATTTTCTATGTCCCCTTTAGATTTGGGAGAATTATATTTTTCTAGGAAATTGTCTATTTCCACTAAGTTTTTAATTTCCTGGCATAGATCATCTTATAATTTTTAGAAGTCTACACAGTCACTACAGTTAAAGGTCCTTTTTTAGTGTTTTCAAGATGGTGGCAGAGTAGGAAGACCCTAGGTTTGTCTTGTCCCACAAATCAGATAACTATGAAATCATCCTAAATGCCACAGAAATCGACCTGAAGACTGACAGAACAAACTCCACAACTAAAGGGAGAGAAGAAGGTAGGAAGTTCAGAGACTTGGTTTAGGGGAGAAATGAATCACAGGTGCTGGTCAGAGGGGAGGGAGCCATACCCACAGAGAAATGTAAGACAGAAAGAGAGAGGAGCAGACATGGAAATGTACAAGAATCTTTCTCCAAAGCCATTGGCTTGGAAAACAAGAGGGGCTAAATTTTGTGAGTTCTTGCAAACAGTAGGACCTAAAGCCTGGAGTTTTAAAGGTCAGTGGACTTGGCTGAGATAGAACCCCAAGACACTCTGTGCTCCTAGAAAGAAGGCAGGCAAACATTCCAGGGCAGAGAGCATGGAAACAGCAAGCTTAACTCAGTTCCAAGGTGGTGTGCAACAACCCCCCTCCACCCGCCAGAAGACCAGCCTGTACTCCTGTTGTTTTGTCATGTTTCTGGAGATTTTCTCTGATCCTTTTTTGTCTTTGTCACTTTTGGTCTCTCTTTTGCACTCAAAGAGTCCTCTTCAACATTTCTTGCTGGGCAAGTTTAGTGGTCATGAACTAATCATGTGTACCTCTGCCCACACCATATCTCCCAACCAGAGTTCTGCAGAGCCTCAGTTCTGGTGGAGGTGGAGTCAGGCCTTATTTCATAAGCAGACCAGACCACAGGTAGTCAAAACTCACTACATTTAAGCCAGGGACCAAACACTGCCCATAGCAGGCAAGAAGAGCCTCTGCAGATGATGGGCCTGAAGGATAGAGCAGCCAAAACACAACAGCAGAGCACATGCAACACATAAATGAGACACTCCCCAAAGTACCAGGCCCTGGGCACTGCATGAGTGCCTTCTTCATAAGGCCATTACTTTCAGGAGCAGGAGACATAACTGATGGCCTGATGAAATGAACAGCAGGCTGGACAGAGCAGAAGAATGAATTTGTGACCTAAAAGATAAAATAATGGAAAATTATGAAGATGAATAGAAGAGAGAAAGAAGAATTATACAGCCTGAAGATAGACTTAGGGAACTCAGTTGACGCCATCAAATGTAATAACATTTGCATGACAGGATGCCCAGAAGAAGAAGAGAGAGAAAAGGAGACAGAAAATTTCAGGAAATAATAGCAGAACTCCCCACCCCCAACCTGGGAAAGGAAACAAACATCCAGATCCAGGAGGTACAGAGAACTCCCATCAAAGTCAACAAAAGCAGGCCAAGACCAAGACAAATTATAATTAAACTTGGAAAATACAGTGAGAAAGAAAAATCTTAGAAGCAGCAAGACAAAAAAGTCCTTAACTTACAAGGAAAGACCCATAAGGCTAGCTGGATATTTCTCAACAGAAACTTGGCAGACAAGAAGGGAGTGGCATGATATATTCAAAGTGCCAAATGGGGAAGATCTACAGGCATGAATACTCTATCCAGCAAAGCTATCATTCAGAATAGAAGGAGAGATAGAGTTTCCCAAACAAACAAATATTAAAGGAGTTCATTACCACTAAACCAGCCCAGCAAGAAATGTTGAAGGAGACTCTTTGAGTGCAAAAGAGTGACCAAAAGTGACAAAAACCAAAAAAGGATCAGAGAAAATCTCCAGAAACATGACAAAACAAGTAATAAAATGATAATAAATATATATTTATCAACAATTACTTTGAATGTAAATGGACTAAATGCTTCAAGTAAAAGACATAAGGTTTCAGGATGCATTTTTAAAAACAAAACAAAACAAAAAAACAAGATCCATCTGTATGCTACCTACATGAGACTCATTTTAGACCTAAAGACACCTGAAGATTGAAAGTCAGAAGGTAGAAAAACATTTATCATGGAAAATGATGTCAAAGAAAGCCAAAGTAGCAATACTAATATCAGACAAACTAGATTTTAAAATACAGACTGTAAAAAGAGACAGAAGGGTATTATATAATCATAAAGGGCACAATATAACAAGAAGATAAAACAATTATAAACATATATGCACCCAACATGAATCATCCAAATATATAAAACAATAAACAAACATAAATGAACTAATTGACAAAACACAATAATAGTAGAACACTTTAACACCCCACTTGTATCAATGGACAGATCATCTAAGGAGAAAATAAACAAGGAAACAATGGCTTTGAATGACACACTGGACCAGATGGACTTAGCAGATATATTCAGAACATTTCATCCTAAAGTAGCAGAATGCACATTCTTTTCAAGTGCACATGGAACATTCTCCAGAGTAGATCACGTATTAGGTCACAAAACAGGCCTCAAAAAAATACAAAAGATTGAAATCATACCATGCAACCTTTCTAGTTACACACTGTAAAACTAGAAGTCAGCCACAAGAAAACATTTGGAAAGACCACAAGTACATGGAAGCTAAACAGTGAATGGGTCAACCAGGAAATCAAAGAAAGTTTTTTAAAAAATATATGCAAACAAATGAAAATGAATACACAACAGTCCAAACACTAAAGAAAGAAATTGAAGATGACACAAAGAAATGGAAAAACATTGCATGCTCATGGATTGGAAGAACAATTATTGTTAAAATTTCTATACTACCCAAAGTGATCTACACATTTAATTCAGTAGCTGTCAAAATACCAACAATATTTTTCACAGAGCTAGAAAAAACAATCCTAAAATTTGTATGGAACTATGAAATACCCCAACTAGCCAAAGCAACCTTAAAAAAAGAAAAGCAGTTAGAGGCATCAGAATTCCAGACTTCAACTTATATTACAAAGCTATAGTGATCAAAACAGTATGGTACTAACACAAAAATAAATACATAGATCATATAACAGAATAGAAAAATTAATCTTCAACAAAATAGGAAGGAATATCTAATGGGAAAGATAGTCTCTTCAACAAATGGTGTTGGGAAAACTTTTGCAACATGTAAGAGAATGAAACTGGACTACTTTTTTACATGAAACATGAAAATAGATTCAAATGCGTTAATGACCTAAGTGTAAGGCATAAAATCCTAGAGAATGCAGTCAGTAACCTCTTTGACATCAGCCACAGTAACTTCCTTATAGATATGTCTCCTAGGCAAGGGAAACAAAAGAAAAATTAAACTATTAGGAATTCATCAAAATAAAAAGCTTCTGCACAGTGAAGGAAGCAATCAACAAAACTAAAAGGTAACCTCGGAATGGGAGAAGATATTTGCAAATGATATATCTGAAAAAAGGTTAGTATCAAAAATATATAAAGAACTTATAAAACTTGACATCCAAAAAACAAATAATCCAATTAAAAAATGAGCAGAAAAGTGTCTATTCATGTCTTCTGCCCATTTCTTCACTGGATTATTTGTTTTTTGGGTGTGGAATTTCGTGAGTTCTTTATAGATTTTAGATACTAGCTCTTTATCTGATACATCATTTGCAAATATCTTTTCCCACTCGATCAGTTGCCTTTTAGTTTCGTTGGTTGTTTCCTTTGCAGTGCAGAAGTTTTTATCTTGATAAGGTTCCAATAGTTCATTTTTGCTTTTAATTCTCTTGCCTTTGGAGATGTGTCAAGCAAGAAATTGCTGCGGCTAAGGTCAAAGAAGTTTTTTCCTGATTTCTCCTCTAGAGTTTTGATGGTTTCCTGTCTCACATTCAGGTCCTTCATCCATTTTGAGTTTATTTTTGTGTATGGTGTAAGAAAGTGGTCTAGTTTCATTCTTCTGCATGTTGCTGTCCAGTTCTCCCAGCACCATTTGCTAAAGAGACTGTCTTTTTTCCATTGGATATTCTTCCTGTTTTGTCAAAGATTAGTTGGCCATACATTTGCGGGTCCAATTCTGGATTCTCTATTCTATTCCATTGGCCTATGTGTCTGTTTTTGTGCCAATACCATACTGTCTTGAAGGCACCAAGATGGCCAACAGACACATGAAAAGATATTCAATGTCACTCCTCATCAGGGAAATACAAATCAAAACCACACTTAGATACCACCTCACACTGATCAGAGTGGCTAAAATGAACAAATCAGGAGACTATAGATGCTGGCAAGGATGTGGAGAAATGGGAACCCTCTTGCAATGTTGGTAGGAAGGCAAACTGCTGCAGCCGCTCTGGGAAACAGTGTGGAGCTTCCTCAAAAAATTAAAAATAGAACTACCACCAATAGCAATGCTAGGAATTTACCCAAGGGATACAGGAGTGCTGATGCATAGGGGCGCATGTACCCCAATGTTTATAGCAGCACTTTCAACAATAGCCAAATTATGGAAAGAGTTTAAATGTCCATCAACTGATGAATGGATAAAGAAGATGTGGTTTATATATACAATGAAATACTACTTGGCAATGAGAAAGAATGAAATCTGGTCATTTGCAGCAACATGGATGGAACTGGAGGGTATTAGGCTAAGTGAAATAAGTCAGGCAGAGAAAGACAGATACCATATGTTTTCACTCATATGTGGATCTTGAGAAACTTAACAGAAGACCATGGAGGAGGAGAGGGGGAATAAAAGTTACAGAGAGGGAGGGAGGCAAACCATAAGAGACTCTTAAATACAGAGAACAAACTTAGGGTTGATGGGGGGTGGGAGAGAGGGGAAAGTGGGTGATGGGCATTGAGGAGGGCACTTGTTGAGATGAGCACTGGGTGTTGCATGGAAACCAATTTGACAAATTATATTTGCAAAATTAAAATTAAAATTAAAATTAAAAAGATAAATAAAAAATAAAAGTCCAAAAATGAGCAGAAGATATGAACGTTTTTCCAAAAACACGTACAGATGGCCAACAGACACATGAAAAAAATTCTCAAAATCACTGATCATCAGGGAAATAGAAGTCAAAATAACAATGAGATATCACCTCACACCTGTCAGAATAGCTGAAATCAACAACACAAGAAATAACAGGTGTTGTTGGCAAGGATGTGAAGAAAGGAGAACCCTCTTGCACTGTTGGTAGAAATGCAATCTTGGGCAGTCATTCTGGAAAACAATATGGAGGTTGCTCAAAAAGTTAAAAATAGAACTACCTTATGATCCAACAATTGCACTACTACGTATTTACCCCAAAAATACAAAAACACTAATTCAAAGGGATAAATGCACCCTGATATTAATAGCAGTGTTATCTACAATAGCCAAATTAAGGAAACAGCCCAAGTGTCCATTGACAGATAAATGGATGAAGAAGATGTGTTATGTATATACAATGGAATATTATTCAGCCATAAAAAAAGAATGAAATCTTGCCATTTGCATCAACATGGGTGGAACTGGAAAGTATTATGCTAAGCGAAATAAGTCAGTCAGAGAAAGATAAATACCATATGATTTCACTCATATGTGGAATTTAAGAAACAAAATAAATGAGCAAAGGAAAAAAAAGAAGGAGAGGCAAACCAAGAAACAGACTCTTTACTATAGAGAACAAACTGAGGGTTACTAGAGGGGAGGTGGGTGGGAGGATGGGTTAAATAGGTGATGGAGATTAAAGACAGCACTTGCTGTGAGGAGCACATGATGTTGTATATAAGTGTTGAATCACTACATTGTACACCTGAAATTAATATTACATATTACACATATAGTGTACTATTAATTTCAGGTGTATAATATAATGGAATTTAAATAAAAACATATTTTATTAAAGATACATTTTTAAAAAATTTTCTAATGTTTTTGTTCCTTCACTAATCTTAAAGCTTTGTCTATTTCATCAAGGATTTTTTTCCTCTTCAAAAGAATAAATTTTGATAGAGTTGTTCTTCTCTATGGTAATTTTCTATTTCTTTAATTTATGTTTTCATCTTCATTATTTTATTCTTGGATTTGCTCTGTTCTTATTCTTCTATCTCCTTGAATTGTATTTTTACCTTGTGAATTTTTCTATTCCTTCTCTTTTAAATTTTGTGCATTTAAGGATATAATTTTTCTCTAAATACTATTTTATTTATAGCCTCAAAGTTTTGATATGTAAGGATTATGTTGTCATACATTTCTAAAGATTTTTAAATTTACATTGTGACTTCTATTTGACCCAAATCAGAAGTGTGGTTTTTACATTCTAAATACATAGGGTAAGATCCAACATGGTGAGAAGTAGGGGGACCCAAAGTTCCCTTGTCCCTCAAACACAGCAGTGTTGAAGCCAAAGGACTTTGAATTCCAGGAGTCCAGGCTGCAGAGTTACAGAGTTATCTCCAAGGGCCCACAGAGACAAGCTGGTGGGCCATAGGTGCATGACTGAGAACTGGGAGTGATAAAACGGGCAGCACAGCACGGATGGGAGGGATTCCCTTCTGCAGAGAGACAGGGAAGAGAAAAAGAGGCTAGAGAAGTATAGGACTCCATCTGAACAAGAGAAAAACCACGGACCAGGTTGGACAAAGATCCAATCTCTAACTAAAGGGGCTTTCTCTGGACTGGGGCTGGCTTCTCTGTTCACACACCTGGGGAGGAAGGGAGCCAGCCCTGGCTCGGTACTAGTTCAGAGGCACAGTCCACAGTGGGAGAAAGTAATCCCCTCCCTGGAGTGCAGTGGGAAGAAGGTATATAACCATTCAAAGATCAAAACTGCCTGTGCCCACCAGCCAGAGGCCATATATTATTGGTTCAGAACAGCACTTCCCCAGAACTGGTGTGCAGAGTGGGATTCTTTAAGACATAGGGGTTTAAATCCAAGCCAAGCACCAGGGAGGTGTGGAATTTGGTGCACCAGGATAAACTGCCTCGTTCACACATGCAGCACTGTGAGGATGGCCTGAACAGAGTGGTTTGGGACACCCGGTCCATGGGAGGAGAGACTGGGGTGTTGCCATTTTTCTCCCCATCAACACCAAGGTGGGGCTTCAGGGAAGGAACAGTGGGCCCACAGTGGAGGCTGGACCTGCCTACACCAAACCACTCCCCCTGCCCTGCACTGGATAACTGCATATCTACAGGAGCGGGATTGACACTGACCAACCAGACAGTCCTCCTCCAGACCAGCTCTGCCACTGGTTCCAAGACACCCAGTGGTTTTGCATTTCTGGATTTAATTCTTGGTTAATTCTTATTATATATTTTTTTCTTCCTTTTCTCCTTCTTATTTCTTCCCTCCTCTAGTCTGGTTATTCAGATTCTTGGTTTGTTTAAGTAGACATATTTAATCTATTCTCTTTATACCTGTTCTATATCTTCTTCTTTATTTTCCTCTCTGTCTCTCTGGATTGTCATATACTTTCTCTGGTCAATTTTATTTTATTTTATTTTTCCCCACCCCTCTCATTTCTCTCTTTATATGGGATAAGGCCTCTTCCATCAACAACACCCCACCCCATTGTTTTTCTGTTGCTGGTGTTTTTGTTTTATTTTTGTTTTTTTTATTTTTGTTTTTGTTTTGTCTTTGTTTTTTTGTTGTTGTTTGTTTTTTGTTTCTTTGTTGTCTTTTCCAGGGCTACTTCAATGAACAAATCAAAGCACACCTAGTGGAGGGTCCAAAACATCACTACAAGTAGGGAGATGACGCAACCAGAGTCACAACAGAAAGCAAGTAACACACTCCAAAAAACACCTCCTGAAGGGCCAGGCCCTGGACAGTGTATGACCCCTCTTTAATATCGTAATGCTTATGTGTGCAGGACATATAGCAAGCTTTTAAAACACATAAGGGACAAAAAACTAGCCAAAATAACAAAACAGAAGAATTCTCCTCAAAAGAATTTCCAGGAAGAAATGACAGGTAAGGAATTTATCAAAACAGATATAAACAATATAACTGAGTAAAAGTTTATAGTAATAGTCATAGGATTAATAGCTGGGCTTGAAAAAAGCATAGAAGACAGCAGAGAATCTATTGCTGCAGAGATCAAGGAGCTAAAATATAGTCATGATGAATTAAAAACCTATAATGAGGTGCAAAAAAACTAGAGGCGATACAGCAAGGATTGAAGAGGTAGAGGGGCAAATAAGTGAAATAGAAGAAAAAATTATGGAAAAGGATGAAACTGAGAAAAAGAGAGATAAAAATTTTCTAGACCACCAGGGGAGAATTAGAGAACTAAATGATTCAATGAAACGTAATAATATCCATATCATAGGAGTTCCAGAAGAAGAAGAAGAGAGAAAGGGGTGGAAGGTGTACTTGAACAAATCATAGGTGAGAACGTCCCTAATCTGAGGAAGGAAACAGACATTGAAACTTCAGATGTAATTTGAATAGATCTTCTGCACAGCAAATCATAGTGAAACTGGCAAAATACAAACATAAAGAGAGGATTCTGAAAGCAGCTAGGGACAAATGGGTCTTAACCTAACAAGGATAGACACATACGGGTAATAGCAGACCTACCTACTGAAGTTTGGCAGGCCAGAAGGGAGTGGCAGGAAATATTCAATGTGCTGAATAGGAAAAATATGCAGCCAAGAATCCTTTATCCAGCAAGGCTGTCATTTAGAATAGAAGGAGAGATAAAGTTTTCCCAAACAAAAACTGAAGGAGTTCATCACCACTAAACCAGCCTTAGAAGAAGTCCTAAGGGGGACTCTGTTAGTGGAACATTGCAAAGACCACAAAAGAACAGAGACATCACTACAAGCATGAAACATAAAATGATGACTCTAAATCCATATCTTTCAATAATAACACTGAATGTAAATGGACTAAATGCTCCAGTCAAAAGACATAGGGTATGGATAAAAAAACAAGACCCATCTGTCTTCAAGAGACCCATTTTAGACCTGAGGACACCTTCAGATTGAAAGTAAGGAGATGGAGAACTATCTATCATGCTACTGGAAGTTGAAAGAAAGCTGGAGTAGCCATACTTATATCAGACAAACTAGTTTTAAACTAAAGGCCGTAACAAGAAATGAAACAGGACATTATATCATAATTACAGGGTCTATCCATCAGGAAGAGCTAACAATTATAAACGTTTATGCATCCAATTCATAGCACCCAAATATATAAAACAATTAATCAAAAACATAAGCAATCTTATTGGCAAGAATGTGGTAACTTCAGAGGACTTTAATACTCTACTTACAATAATGGACAGATCATCCAAGCATAAAATAAATAAAGAAACAATGGCCCTGAAAGATACACTGGACAAAATGGACTTGACAGATATATTCAGAACTTTTTATCCTAAAGCAGAAGAATACACAGTCTTCTCGAGTGCCCATGGAACATGCTCCAAGATAGATCACATACCCTATCACAAAACAGCCCTCAATAAATACAAAACAATTGATATCATACCATGCACATTTTCAGATCACAATGCTATGAAACTTGAAACCAACCACAGGGAAAAGGTTGGAAAACCTCCAAATGCATGGAAGTTAAAGAACATCCTACTAAAGAATGAATGGGTCAACCAGACAATTAAAGAAGAAATTTAAAAATATATGGAAAGAAATGAAAATGAAAACACGACAGTCCAAACCTTTTGGGATACAGCAAAGACAGCCTTAAGAGGAAAATATATTGCAATCCAGGCCTATCTCAAGAAATGAGAAAAATCCCAAATACAAAATCTAACTGCACACCTAAAGGAACTAGAAGCAGAACAGCAAAGAAACCCCAAGGCCAGAAGAAGAATAAAGATCAGAGCAGAAATAAACAATACAGAATCCAAAAAAACAGTGGAACAGATCAATGAAACTAAGAGCTGGTGTTTTGAAAAAATAAACAAAATTGATAACCCCCTAGCCAGACTTCTCAAAAAGAAAAGAGAAAGGACCCAAATAGAGCAAATCATGAATGAAAATGGACTTATCACAACCAGTCCCTCAGAAATACAAACAATTATCAGAGAATACTATGAAAAAAATATATTGCAACAAACTGGACAACCTGGAAGAAATGAACAAATTCCTAGACACCCACACGCTACCAAAACTCATACGGGAAGAAGTAGAAAATTTGAACAGACCCATAACTAGTGATGAAATTGAATAAGTTATCAAAAATCTCCCCACAAATAAGAGTCCTGGACCAGACTGCTTCCCAGGGGAATTCTACCAGACATTTAAAGCAGAGTTAATACCTATCCTTCTCAATCTGTTCCAAAATATAGAAACATAAGGAAAGCTTCCAGACTCATTCTATGAAGCCAGCATTACCTTGATTCCCAAACCAGATAGAGACCCCACAAAAAAGGAGAATTACAGACAAATATCCCTGATGAATATGGATGTAAAAATTCTCAACAAGATACTAGCAAATCAAATTCAACAGCATATAAAAAGAATTATTCACTGTGATCAAGTGGGATTCATTCCTGGGCAGCAGGGCTGGTTCAATATTCACAAATCAATCAACGTGATACATCACATTAATAAAAGAAAGGATAAGAACCATATGATCCTGTAAATAGATGCAGAAAAAACATTTGACAAAATACAGCATCTTTTCTTAATGAAAGCCCTCAAGAGAGTCGGGATAGAAGGAACATACCTTAGCATCATAAAAGCCATATATGGAAAGACCACAGCTAATATCTTCAATGTCAAAAAACAGAGCTTTCCCCCTGAGATCCAGAACACGACAGAGATGTCCACTCTCACAGCTGTTAACATAGTGTTAGAAGTCCTAGCATCAGCAGTCAGACAACAAATGAAGTAAAAGTCATCAAAATTGACAAAGAAGTCAAACTGTCACTTTTCACAGATGACATTATACTCTACATGAAAAACCCAACAGACTCCACCAAAAGTCTGCTAGAGCTGATACATGAATTCAGCAAAGTCACAGGGTACAAAATCAATGTACAGAAATTGGTTGAATTTTATACACCAATAATGGAATCAATAGAAAGAGAAATACAAAAACTGATCCCATTTATAATTTCACCAAGAACCATAAAATACCTAGGAATACACCTAACCAAAAATATAAAATATCTCTATGCTGAAAACTCTAGAAAGCTTATGAAGGAAATTGAAAAAGATACAAAGAAATGGAAAAACATTCCATGCTCATGGGTTGGAAAAATAAATATTGTTAAAATGTCAATATTACCCAAAGTAATCTACACATTCAATGCACTCCCAATCAAAATTTCACTGGCTTTCTCAAAGCTAGAAAAAAACAATCCTAAAATTTGTATGAAACCACAAAAGACCCTGAATAACTAAAGTAACATTGGAAATGAAAACCAAAGCGGGAAGCATCACAAACCCAGACTTTAGCCTCTACTACAAAGCCTCTACCACATCAAGACAGTATGGTATTGGCACAAAAACAGACACATAGACCAATGGAATAGAATAGAGAACCCGGAACTTGACCCACAAATGTATGGCCAACTAATCTTTGACAAAGCAGGAAAGAGTATCCAATGGAAAAAAAAACAGTCTTTAGCAAATGGTGCTGGGAGAACTGGACAACAACATGCAAAAGAATGAAACTAGACCACTTTCTTACACCATACACAAAAATAAACTCAAAGTGGATGAAGAACCTGAATGTGAGACAGGAAACCATCAAAACCCTAGAGAAGAAAGCAAGCAACAATCTCTTTGACCTCAGATGCAGCAATTTCTTACTCAACACATCTCCAAAGACAAGGGAATTAAAAGCAAAAATGAACTATTGGGACCTCATCAAGGTAAAAAACCTTCTGCACTACAAAGGAAACAATCAACAAATCAACAATCAAACGACAGAATGGGAAAAGATATTTGCAAATGACATATTGGATAAAGGGTTAGTATCCAAAATCTATAATGAACTTATCAAACTCAACACCTGAAAAACAAATAATCCAGTGAAGAAATGGACGGAAGACATGAATAGACACTTTTCCAAAGAAGACATCCAGATGGCCAAGAGACACATGAAAAGATCCTCAATGTCACTCCTCATCAGAGAAATACAAACCAAAACCACACTGACATACCACCTCACACTGATCAGAGTAGCTAAAATTAATAACTCAGGAAACAACAGATGCTGGCGAGGATGTGGAGAAACAGGAGCTCTCTTGAACTGTTTGTGGGAATGCAAACTGTTGCAGCCACTCTGGAAAACAGTGTGGAGGTTCCTCAAAAAATTAAAAATAGAACTACCCTATGACCCAGCAATAGCACTGCTAGGAATTTACCCAAGGGATACAGGAATGCTGATTCACAGGGGCACATGTACCCCAATGTTTGTAGCTTTCAACAATAGCCAAATTATGGAACTAGCCTAAATGTCCATCAACGGATGAATGGATAAAGATGTGGTTTATATATACAATGGAATGCTACTTGGCAATGAAAAAGAATACAATGAAAAAGAATGCCATTTGCAGCAACATGGATGGAACTGGAAGGTATTATGCTAAGTGAAATAAGTCAGTCAGAGAAAGATATCATATGTTTTTATTCATATGTGGATCTTGAGAAACTTAACAGAAGTCCATGGGGGAAGGGAAGGAGAAAAAATTAGTTACAAACAGAGAGGGAGGGAGACAAACCATAAGAGACACTTAAAAACAGAGAACAAACTTAGGGCTGATGGGGGGATGGGGAGAGAGGAAAATGGGTGATGGACATGAGGAAGTCACTTGTTTGGATGAGCACTGGGTGTTGTATGTAAGCGATGAACCATGGGAATCTACCTCCAAAACCAAGAGCACATTTTACACACTGCATGTTAGCCAATTTGACAATAAATTATATTTTTAAAAAATACATTGTGTAATTAGTATCTTTAACCAAATTTTAATTTAATGCATTGAGATGGGAGACTATTGTTATCATCAGACATCTGTATGGTATCAATTTCTTAGCATTTTTGAGACTTGTTTTATAGGTTGTTAAATATCTAGTTTTATTATAAATGTTTCACATGTGCTTAAAAAGAATGAATTCTCTAAATAGTGGAGTCATGGTTCTGTGTATACAACTCAAATCTTCTATATATTTATTCATTTTTGTACTTGACATGCCAGTTTCTAGAGAAGATATTAGAGTATTTGACAAATGCATGCATCTGTTTATAACTTCCTATCATTATATCAATGTTTGCTTTATATATTTTGGAGATATTTTGTTAATGGCATAAAAGTTTAGGATTATTCTGGTTTTTTTTAGTGAATTATTCCTTTTGTCTTTGAGTAATGGCTATTTTTATCTCAAGTAATGCTTTTTCCCTATAAGTACATTCTGTCTGATAATTCCTGGTCCAACATTGATCTGAGACATTTTTCCATCCATTATTCTTCAACTTTTTTTATCTTTAATTATACTTGTGTGTACCTGGCATGTAGTGTATAGCTGGATTTGGTGGGATTTTCTTAATCTAATCTAATAACATCTAGTTTTGATAGGTATGGTTTATCTTTTAGTTCACATTTTTCTAATTATTAGTTTTATTTCTATCATTTTTTTTCTACTTAAGCATGCTTTTCATTTTTTTCTTATTTTGATCTTCTACTCTTTATTTTCATTATTAATTACATTTTTAATTCACTATTTTCTTCTACTGAGTTGAAAGTTATATATTCTATCTTTAACACTTCTGTCGTTTCATTTTAAATGTGTAATTGTTCAAAAAAAGGGAGATAAGAGTTAATATTTGTAACTTCCACTCAAGCAATACAAACATTTTAGACCGTCTTTACTCTGATTGTGATCATACCCTTCCAGCTTCTTTATTATTGTTTATATTTTCAGTTTCACATTATTTGTGTTCCTGAAATGGTCGTGTTAGTTCTGTTATTGTTTTTGTTGTTGTGGTGGTGTAAAGGGTTTATATTTAACCTCATGTTTTCCAATTTCTTTATTTGTCATTGCCCTGGTATACCACTCCTAACTTTTGAGTTCAGTTTCTTTTCCCAGAATTGGTTCATTTTGTGAGTATCTGTGGGTTGCATATCTCTCAGTTTTTGTCTGAAGACTATCTACATTTTACTCAACACACTTAAGCAGTTGTTTCTCTGGGCATAGGATGTTAGGATAAGCCTTTGAATTTATTATTCCATTGACTTCAGACTTCTATTTTCCTCTTGAAAAGCCTGTTGACAGTCTGCTATCACTATTTACCAGTAAGTTCCTCTGGTTGCTTTAAAATTTTTCTTTAGATTTTAGTAGTGTGCAATTTCACTCCAGTATTTCTATATGTGAGTTTATTTTCATTTAACCTGCATGAGGCTGAATTTATTAAATCTGAGGCTTATTGTTCTTCAATTCTCGTAAGATGTCTACCATTATTACATTGTATGCCCCATTTTTTTTTGAAATCCTATTAGACACACTGTACCTCATTTTATTCTCCATGTCTAGTAACTTTTTCTTTGTGTCTTCCATTTTTTATCTCTTTTCTTGTATTCTGAGTAACTTTTAAAATATTATATATTTCATTCTCTCCTCAAAATTTTGATCATTGCCCTTCATCATATACAAAGAGTTTTATGTTAAATGGCTATATCTTTCAATTCTAGAATTTGAATTGGTACATTTTCAGATCTGTTCTTCTCTCAAATTTTATTCTTTTTTTTTAGGGTACCAATTGCTTTTCATGTCTGTTATCATTGTAAATATATTTAACTTGTATTCTCTCCCAGGTGATCTATTATCTTAAGTTCTTGAGAATTCTAAATCTGCTATCTATGTCTACTGACTCTTGCCCATGGTAAATTATTTCCTTATCAGTTTTGTAATTTTTATGTGGACTCATTTTAATTTGGACTTCTTTTTCCTGTGGAATGCCTTGTGGTCTGGGCTATGGATGCACCCTTCCAGAATGATTGGGGTTTGGCTCTGACACAATCCTAGGGGTATCAGCATCCCAGGATAAATTTCATATTAATATTTCTTGGTTTGGCCCAGGGTTCTGACCACAAGAATAGTGAAATTCGAATCCAAAACTTGTGTAATGTTCAAGCTTGGGTTTTGGAAATCTCAGAGGAGACTTATTTTTTCCACTCAGAAACCATTAAATGTAAACAAGTTTTATTTTCTGTTCTGATTCACTTCTAATGGAAGATGCTGCCCATCAGAAGTTCTAGCATTATATCAGGGCTCCTCAGTTCCAAATGTCTACCTCATGCAGACCCAAGCCTCCATTTTTTGTACCCATATGGACAATAACACCCAAGCACCTAGGTTAACAAAACCAATATACCCCTCATCCAAGCGCTAGGATGTCACATGTATTCATACCACATCTCTCTTAGTTTTTAGTTGCCTCCCTTTTCTGGCACTGGAACTGGGGCTTTCTTTTCTCTTTTTTGAGATACTTAAAAGATTGTTCATTATATTTTTATTCACTTTTTCTAGGTGTTTGTGGCAGGAAAGCTTCAGGCTGCCTTAGCTTATCATATGGCCAGAGACAGAAGTCCCTCATACATATATCTTCTTAGTTGCAACCATCTATAAAAACAATATTACAAAAAAATTGAGATTAACCCAAAGAAAAGCTACAGTTAACAAACTTTTTCACTCATAGTGCTCTACCAAGCTTTGCTTAGTTTAAATAAAATCACATAGACTTTTGTTAGGAAACAACAGGTACATTACACATGGATGCCAAATTGATAAAGAGCCTGCAGGCTGTCATTTGAAACAAGCTTCTTAAACAAAGTTTCTAAGGAAGAAGTTAAATGAGCAAAAATACCTTTGAGAAAAATAATTTTCTCATTACCAGATGTGAATTAGTGGCAGAGTAAACATCTAGGAGTCTGTTGCAATGATTTCAGTAATTGAAAGTTACAGAAATGAGAAAGCATATCATGTCACCATCATGAGAGATATTAAAGGTGATGCCTAGTGATTTGGACAGATAATTCTTGACTTTTCATATTAAAATACATTCAGCAGGATCACATCTTTCTTTGAAATTCCCTAAGCATATACCAAAATAACAAGTTTTTCATAAGAAAAATAAAACAAGCAAAAAGAATATTTTATCCACCCTGTCAGACCATCTAAACTACTTCAAAGTTGAGAGAGCCTCAAGGTGATGAGGGGCCCCTTAGGTCAGATCTGCATAAAGCCTCTTAACAGCACTGTCAATAGCAATATAATTTGAGTTGCACATGCAAGTTTGAGTTTTCCAGTATCCACATTAAAAGAACCAAGTGAAATTAATTTTAATGATGTATTTTATTCAACCTAATATGTCCAAAATATTAGCAATTCAACATCTAATCAATATAAGAAACATTAAGGAGATACTTCATATTCCTTATGTATTTCTCATATTTCTTTTCTGCATAAAGTCTTTGAATTCTAGTCAATATTTTATACTAACAGCACATCTCAGTTTGGATTAGTCACATTTCAAGTGCTCAATAGTCTCATATGACTGATGGCTATCATATTAGGTCTAAACATCCATTATATACATACTTTGTTCTACAAGTCTATTTTTTGCAAGAACTCTTATTTTATTAGAATAATTTTTGGAAGTGAAATTTTTGGACAAAGATAATACCGATATCGTATTTTGGCTTATTGCCAAATTGATGTCCAGATGTGTGTGTTAATTTAAGCTTCCACAGCAGTGCCATTTCTCCATGATGGTGTTCTTTAACTGGGAGACAGAACAACATGCAACTGAAGCTACCAGTGGTAAGAAAGTTTGATAGTCAGGATATGTTATGTATATTTAAAAATTATGTTGTCCCTAATTTTTAAAAATGATTGCTTTCACAATATATTGAAATTATTAATAAAAAAAAGAAATCACTTAAAATCCAACAACCCATGGATCCCTGCTATGAATGTTTAGGTTTCTCTCTTTACAGATTCATATCTCATCCCTTACTTATATTTAAATAAAAATTCTGTCATACTGATAAAAAACACAAAAACACAAATTATAAACTAATGAAAACAAAACACAGGTATGAAAGAGATTTTTAAACTACAAAAGGACACAATATCCAATTCTACAGTAAAAAAATTAGAATCACAACAAAATAGACCACTTTATGAACAAATAAAAGCTGCCAAAATGACTCATGAAGAAGGTGAAACTAGGAAGATTAATAACTTTGAAAATACATGGGAAGAAGAAATATCTCCCCAAAAAGTCTTCAGGATTAGAATGTTTTACAAAGAAGTTTCTCAAACATCTAAGAAATGGTGTTCCCAATCCTTATAAGCAGTTTTTTAGAGCCTGGAACGGAAAGAGGGGAGAATCCAAACCGTTTCAAAAGCAAGAGACTATTAGAAAAGTTAACTTTGAATGTGAACTGCCTCCTGACATATGTACTGTCACTATTATTCTATACAAACTACTCATAAAAACATCATAGATTTATTATCTCATAATTCTATTTTATCTATTAGGTTTGGAATTTTTAAACTCTCTAATAGCCTGGCTCTTACTTTTGAGGACTGAGTACTACTTGGATATAAACTTAGCTTTCAAGATTCTATTCTTTGTAGTTAATAGAGCATCACATGACACAATGAAGAAAGAGATTGTTAAAGTATGACTTTCATTGAAGAATAAATTGGTTCACATTTACACTCATTCAAAAAAAAATCTGACTACTTTCCCATAATAGTAGAAATTCAGCAAGCATTTTTTTCTTTCTGATTTTCAGAAGTTCTGAGTATATTGTGTCATCTAGTCAAAGATGATTAATCAAGATTATTGAGTCTTGTTCCATTTCTTTCTCTTTTCTAAATCAGACTGTCTGATAAAATTCCTTATGTACTATGTAATAATTTATTTTAGTTATATGACAATCGCCTAGAGAACATAGATTGCTTGTGTCCTTCTACAATGTCATTTGTCTAACTCAAATATTATTTACACCTAGTGGGTAAAATATGGCATCAAGACTTCACACTACTAATAATCTTGAAATGTCCAGCAGAAGAATTAACTCTATGCCATTGACTTTAAAGTTGTTCATAATGCCAAGCAAAAGCAAAATCCTTTGTAAAATGTACATTGTCTCTGAGTATTATAAAGGAAAATATTGTAATGGATGAAATTATCTACCTCTGAAAAAACCCTAAAAGATTAAACTGTTTTTACTTCAAAAAGCATTTTATAAAGTTAATATTCTATCTTGAAATTTTAAAATAATCATATCTTTTATACATATAATAAATATTTAGTCTATTAATGCTTCAATGTTGTGATAATATATGCTCTTTGAAATCTAGAGATGAAAGGCATTCAGCAGAGCAAATTATATTTTTTATTATTTTTTTGGCATATAGTGTTACTGTTACTACTTCTGCTAAGAATGTTTTGAGACACCAAAAATAAAATTCAAAAATGAGAAGAGATAAGAAGCTCTTTCTTCTTTCCTCTTTTCTACCTAACTATACGTCTTGGAGATCATCCAATGCAAGTAGATACAAGTCTACATTTATATGTACTTTTTAATTGCTCAGTATTCCTCCATAACATGGAGTGGTCATTAATGAGCACTTCTAGTTATTCACTATTACAAATAACCCTGCACTGAACAAAAGAATATGCATATATTTTTACAAATGTAAGTATTTCTGACAAAGAAATTTCTAGAGATAGAATTACTTGTTCAAAGGATATAATGAAATTTTGTTTTGATAGATACTGACAAATGGGTTATAATAAGGCCATATAATGATAAACAATATGAAAGCTCAGTAAAATATAGGAAACAGTAAATTTGTTACTGAGCTAGCACTCACACACACACACACACACACACACACACCACACACACACACACACCCATAAAAAAAAAAAAGCAAGGAATCTACAAAGGAAAAAAGTCAATGTGAAAGTGAGAACCTTAGATTAAAAAGAAATCCAAACTGGCTTTTGCCCCAAAGTTGACCTTCAAATCCTGGTGATCTTGTGCTTTCATTGTCAGGGCTACATGAATCATGGGCAACAGGCAATAAAACCCAGAGTGGAACCACAGTAGGATTCAAATAGAAAAATCTCTTAATGAGGTCCCAATAGTTCATTTTTGCTTTTAATTCCCTTGCCTTTGGAGATATGTCAAGCAAGAAATTGCTGCGGCTGAGGTCAAAGAGGTTGTTGCCTGCTTTTTCCTCTAGGGTTTTGATGGTTTCCCGTCTCACATTCAGGTCCTTCAACCATTTTGAGTTTATTTTTGTGTATGGTGTAAGAAAGTGGTCTAGTTTCATTCTTCTGCATATTGTTATCCAGTTATTCTAGCACCATTTGTTAAAGAGACTTTTTTCCATTGGATACTCTTTCCTGCTTTGTCAAAGATTAGTTGATCATACATTTCTGGGTCCAATTCTGGGTTCTCTATTCTATTCCATTGGTCTATGTATCGGTTTTTGTGCCAATACCATACTGTCTTGATGATTACAGCTTTGTAGTAGAGGCTAAAGTCTGGGATCATGATGCCTTTCACTTTGGTTTTCTTCTTCAATATTACGTTGACTTTCAGGGTCTTTTGTGGTTCCATATAAATTTTAGGATTATTTGTTCTAGCTTTAAGAATGCTGGTGCAATTTTGATTGGGAGTGCATTGAATGTGTGGATTGCTTTGGGTAGTATTGACATTTTAACAATATTTATTCTTCCAACTCATGAGCATAGAATGTGTTTCCATTCCATTGTATCTTCTTCAATTTCCTTCATAAGCTTTCTTGAAGAAGTGGGCGGAAAACATGAATAGACACTTTTCCAAAGAAGACATCCAGATAGCCAACAGACACATGAAAAGATGCTCAATGTCACTCCTCATCAGGGAAATACAAATCAAAACCACACTGAGATACCACTTCACGCTGATCAGAGTGGCTAAAATGAACAAATCAGGAGACTATAGATGCTGGCAAGGATGTGGAGAAATGGGAACCCTCTTGCAATGTTGGTAGGAAGGCAAACTGCTGCAGCCGCTCTGGGAAACAGTGTGGAGCTTCCTCAAAAAATTAAAAATAGAACTACCACCAATAGCAATGCTAGGAATTTACCCAAGGGATACAGGAGTGCTGATGCATAGGGGCGCATGTACCCCAATGTTTATAGCAGCACTTTCAACAATAGCCAAATTATGGAAAGAGTTTAAATGTCCATCAACTGATGAATGGATAAAGAAGATGTGGTTTATATATACTATGGAATGCTACTTGGCAATGAGAAAGAATGAAATCTGGTCATTTGCAGCAACATGGATGGAACTGGAGGGTATTAGGCTAAGTGAAATAAGTCAGGAAGAGAAAGACGGATACCATATGTTTTCACTCATATGTAGATCCTGAGAAACTTGACACAAGACTATGGAGGAGAAGGGGGAAAAGAAAGTTAGAGAGAGAGAGGGAGACAAACCATAAGAAACTCTTAAATACTGAGAACAAACTGAGGGTAGGTGGCGGGGGGTGGAGGGAGAGGGGAAAGTGGGTGATGGGCATTGAGAAGGGCACTTATTGGGATGAGCACTGGGTGTTTTATGGAAACCAATTTGACAACAAATTTTATTTAATAAAAATTTTTTTTTAAATAAAAGGGACTTCTAGGAGACAAGAAAAAAAGGAAAGAGGAAAGAAAAGAAAAGAAAAGAAAAGAAAAGAAAAGAAAAGAAAAGAAAAGAAAAAAAGAAAAGAAAAGAAAAGAAAAAAGAAAAGAGAAAAATCTCTACAAAATGCTAGGACTCCCAAAGGCCTAGAGTTTCACTGCAAGAGTGAAGAAGAAATAAACCTTTAGCTGGAAACTTTCTTCTCTTCACTCTTATACTAAATGGAAGGCAAAATAAGTTGCCTTAAGAGTTTGTAACAACAGCCTCTCTGCCCTTCCTACTCTCTTCCATGGGCCTCTTGTCTATACTTGGCTCCAGAGAGTCCGTTCTGCTAGTCTTCTGGCGGTTTTCTGGGTTATTTAAGCAGGTGTGGGTGGAATCTAAGTGATCAGCAAGACAAGGTGAGCCCAGCGTCCTCCTAACCCGCCATCTCTAACCTGTTGGGATGAGCACTGGGTGTTGTATGGAAACCAATTTGACAATAAATTTCATATTTAAAAAAAAAGAATTTGTAACAACAGAGGCGCTTGGGTGGCTCAGTTGGTTAAGCCTCCATCTTCAGCTCAGGTCATGATCTCACAGTTGGTAAGTTTGAGCCCCACATTGGGGTCTCTGCTGTCATCACAGAGCCTGCTTCAGATACCCTGTCCCCCTTTCTCTCTGCCCCTCCCCAGCTCGTACTCTTTCTAAATTAAACATTAAAAAAAAAAATTTTGTAACAACAAGATGATCCTTACATAGGTTTGGGAACTAAGTTCATACCACCTGTGCAGTCTAAAAAAGCTTCAAATGGATAATTTAATGTATTGTAATCTAGGATAATTAGTGCTCCAGGAACTAGCAGAAATAAATGCAAATTCTCTATGAAGAAATGTAACTTCACTGTAGGCCTCAAAGAATTTCCAAAGATAAAATTCCACGGAAATGAATTCATAGCTCTAAGCCATGTATCAAAAGTATACATGCAGAATAAGCACTATCAGTAAGAGCCAGAAGAAAGAAAAGGAGAGAGTAAACTCAGAACCACTAATACTTGTGAATAGAAAATTAGTTTGATATGTAATGTATGTTTAATACCTAACAAGAAATGAAATTAAAGTTCAAAAATATGAGCAAAGAATATAAGATCTTAAAACAACTAAAAGACTTAAGAAAGAATGCAACAGAACAATTTGAAATATAAAACTGAGGGACAACATACAAAAATATATACACAATTGAAAATAGAACCACAGAACTGGACAGGTTCGAAGAACCACTTCCAGAATGCATTCTAGGAAGGCTAAGAGATGAAAAATATAATGCAGAGATTAAGAAACATGGAGGATAATATGATAAGGTCTACCTTACATCTAATTGAAATTCAAGAAGAGATAATAGAGTGATACCACATGGAAAACTGATATTCACAAATATTATGACAGAATTTCACATAACTGTTGAAAGCTTCCAAGCCTCGGATCTATAATTAAATAATATCAAGCATGATAAATAAAAAGGAATGGACACTTTAATCACATTGTCATAAAAGTAAGGACACCAAAGATAAAGGAAAGACCTTCAAAGCAGCTAAAAGAAATTTTACCCAAAATGAAAGATAAACTAATGTATGATAGAATACACTGGAAAATCTCTCCAATGAGTTAACCTAAACTACAGAGTGCAAACGTGGAAAAATTTATGCAGTTGAACTGTCTTTCAAGGAGACAGAGTGATATAAAGATATTTTTCAAATAAACAAAACTAAGAGAGTTTGCTAAGAGACCCTCACAAAGGAAATTATAATATTTTTAAGAAAAATTCCATATTTGAAAAAAAAAAAGAACTGCTTGTCTAAGGTACTGTGTAAAACTAGTATTTTAAACTACTAAATAGATTATTCCAGGACTACCACAGATAATTTTACAAGTGATTTAAGAATACTCAGACTTTGGGGCACCTGGGTGGCTCAATCAGTTAAGTATCCAACTTTGGCTTAGGTCATGATCTCATGGCTTGGAAGTTTGACCTCCACATTGGGCTCTATGCTGGCAGTGTAGAGCCTGCTTGGGATTCTCTCTTTCTCTCTCTCTCCTCTTTCTTTCTCTGACTCTCTTTCTCTCTCTCTCTCTGTCAAAATAAATAAATAAATAAATAAATTTTAAAAAATAAAACAATACTCAGACTTTAATCCACAAACTGAAATATTTGAAATATCCCAGAAATATTTTTTTGTGATTTGGTTCATTTAAAGCTACAGAGCAGAATCTTGATTGTACATTTAAATTTATAATTTGCTTAGTCAAAATTTGGTCAGTGCCGAAAAACTTTAAGTGTGTATGATCTACATCAAATGTATGCATGATTTTCAGCATTTTATAAGTATTTGTTGCCCCATTAAACAATGGGGAGGAAATTCTGAGGTTTATCAAAATGCAACATGCCTAAGAAGCCTTTTTTATTACTTGCTAAAATATGCTTTTACCCTGACAGTTTCATAAACTTGATATTAAAATCCCTATTATTTTTATGTTTATTTATTTTTGAGAGAGAGAGAGAGAGAGCACTAGTGGGGGAGGGCCAGAGAGAAAGGGAAACATAGGATCTGAAGCAGGCTCTGGGCTGACAGCAGAGAGCCTGATGCAAATCCCGAACTGACAAGCCGTGAGATCATGACCCGAACCAAATTTGGACACTTAACTGACTGAGCCACCCAGGCTCATGTCAAATCCCCTGGCCTTGCTAGTCGAATGTAGTCCAAGGGTTCAGAAATCATCATTCCCACCCTCACAACAACAATAACAACAACAAAGCTGAACAAAATGAAAATCAACTAATTTTCTTATATCTATCAAACAACTGAGGTCACAGGGAAAACTACTGCCCAAAAACTGACTGGAGAAACAGCTAAATACAAAGAATCACAACTTATTGGGAGAATAAGCCACTGTTGGAGCCTGGCAGGAACACTTTAAAAATAATTGACTAAAGGGGTGCCTGAGTGGCTCAGTCGGTTAAGCATCCAACTTCGGCTCAGGTCATGATCTTGTAATCTGTGGGTTCAAGCCCCACATCAGGCTCTGTGCTAACAGCTCAGAGCCTGGAGTCTGCTTCAGATTCTGTGTCTCCCCCCTGTCTCTCTCTCTCTGCCCCTTCCCCTGCTCATACTCTGTCTCTTGCTCTCTCTAAAAAATAAATAAACATTAAAAAAAATTGACTATGATTCAGCAACTATATATGTGTATATGTGTACATATATATATATATATATATATATATAATGAAATTTAATGAAAACAGAATATCTAGAGATACCTACACCCCCATGTTCATTCCAGCATTATTCACAATAGCTAAGATATGGGAACAACTGAAGTGTTCATCGATGCATTAACAGGTAAAGATGTGGTGTGTGTGTGTACAAGCACACACAATGGAATATTGTATATATGTATGTGTGTATACAATGGAATATTATTCAGCCATGAGAAAGAAGCAAATTCTTCCATTTGCCACCATGGATGGATCTTGAGGGCATTATGCTAAATGAAATAAGCCAGTGAGATAAAGACAAATACCACATGATTTTACCTATATGTGCAATTAAAAAAAAGTCAAACCTATAGAAACAGAATGGAAAAGTAGTTGCCAGGGGCAGGGTGGTGGGGGAAACAGGAAGAGATAAAAGGGTATAAACTTTCAGCTATTGGATGAATAAATTAAGGATCTAACGTATAACATGGTGACTATAGTTAATACTATACAGTTGACCTTTGACCTTATTGGGCTCATCCGTGGATAACACAAGCAAGAGTCAGTGAGGTTGAAAACATGTCAGTAGAAACTTCCAAAACTGAAATGCACAGAAAGAAAAAAACAGAGAGAGAACAGAGTATCTAAGAATTGTGGGACAATCACAAAAGTTGTAACATACATGGAATGGACATACAAGAAGGAGAAGAAAGAAAGGGACAGAACTATTTGAAGTAATAACGATTGCCAATTTTCTAAAATTAATGAGATACATCAAACCACAGACCCAAAAAGAACAGAAGGCACCTAGCATGGTAATTACCAACAAATCTACAGATGGGTGTATCATATTCAAACTGCAGAAAACCAAAGACAGGGAAAATCTTGAAAGAAGCCAGAGGGAAAAACAGCTTCCTTAGAGAAGAACAAAGATAAGAATGAAATTATACTTTTCTTCAGAAACTGCACAGAGAGTGGAGTAAAACATTTGAAGTATTGGAAGAGGGGTGCCTGGGTGGCTCAATTGGTTGAGGGCCCAACTCTTGATTTTGGCTCAGGTCATGATCCCAGGGTAATGGAATTGAGCCCTGCATCAGGCTCCATGCTTAGCATGGAGCCTATTTAAGATTCTCTCTCTCTCTCTCTCTCTCTCTCTCTCTCTCTCTTTCTCCTCCTGCACACTAGTGCAAGAGCTCTCTCATTCTGTCTCTCAAACAAATAAGTAAATAAAGTGTTGAAAGAAGAAAGCAAAACCCACCAACCTAGAATTCTGTATCTACTGAAATCACCCTTCCAGAGTGAAGAACAATAAAGATTTTCTCAAACCAACCCACCAACCTCACCTGCTTCCTGGGCTCTGCCCTCTCTAAGCTTTGTCATACCGCCAGCTTTGACTGCCCCACCTGAGTCTTCACCATGCTCCCTCCAAGGACAGTGTAGGTCTTATTGGTGCCACCACTTCATAGTCTCTTGTGAAACAAGCCAAAAAAAAAAAACAAACAATGCTCTCCTTCTCATCTGCTGAAGGCCCAAACTATGACAGAGTAAACAAGCAAGCATTTCACATGAGAGGGGTAGACTCTTCTATCCCCATGAAAACCACACACCACCAGGTTCTCTCTCTGAGTTCTCTCTCTGAGTTTGCCATCTTTCCCCTCAACTTCATTTCCATTGCCCTCCACCCACCTTGTTTAGCTGAAAAGTCTGCATATGTCTGAACCCCAAATGAAAATACCATTCAAACTCCCATCCCCAGACAACCAAATGTAACAGAGGGAACTTGTTTGGATCCTGACCCCTGTCTCCCAAATAATTCTTTTTTTTTCATTAAGAGTATTAAATGGTACCAAGAAAATATTAATTTTGTTAGGGGTGACAGTGGCATTATGAATATTAAAAAAGTGAATATTTTTTTAGAGATGCACACTGAAGTATGTAGGGATGAATGGCGTGATAAATGGGATTTGCTTGAAGATATTTCATCAAAGAAAATGAAGGGGTAAGGGGTGCCTGGGTGGCTCAGTTGGTTAAGCCTTCAACTTCTGCTCAGGTCATAATCTCACAGTTTGTGAGTTTGAGCCCCCCATCGGGCTCTGTGCTGACAGTGCTGAGCCTGGAGCCTGCTTCAGATTCTATGTCTCCCTCTCTCTCTCTCTGCCCCTCCCCAGCTCATTCTCTCTCTCTCTGTCTCTCTCTCTCTCTCTCTCTCTCAAAAATAAATAAATAAACATGTTTTTAAAAAAAGAAAATGAAGGGATAGAAACAAATGTTGAAAGTTTTTGACTCTTGTTGAACCTGGGGAATAGGTATATGGAATTTTGTTGTTACTCTATTGTTGTGTGTATCTGAAAATTTTCATAATAATTTTCTTTAATTCCATCCCCATGGCTTCTTCAGAAAATGTCTCAGTTTCCATTTAACCAGATGTTAATTGTCAGCACAGGGCTTACCTACCAAGCTCAAGCTCCATCACTAGACTAGATCTACCCCAGCCAAGATCCATTATAAAAAATAACATTTCAATCAACTTGCTGGTACCTAAATCCTTGCTCCTGTTGCTTATTATGATAAGTTCATTGAAGGGAAATTCCTGGGTCATACTGATTGGTTATTTTTTATGTTTCTACTTATTTTTGAGAGAGAGAGAGCATGAGTAGGGGAGGGGCAGAGAGAGAGGGAGACAGAGGATCTGAAGTGGGTTCTGCACTGACAGCAGACAGCCTGATGCGGGGCTCCAACTTATGAACCCCGAGAGCATGACCTGGGCAGAAGTGGGAGGCTTAACTGAGGGAGCCACCAAAGCTCCTGCATACTGATTGTTTTTAGAGAGGTAAAACCAGGTACATTCTGGTGAGTAGTGGACAGAGTGCCCTTTTCACCACACCCTTGCCAACACTCGGTTGTCATTTAAAAAAAAAAAAAAAAACTTTTAAAAGTGCAGTGCAGCAAGATAAATAGAATTTAACTTCCCTGATGAAGGACATTCAAGGCAGCAGAAACAGTTTCAACAAGGCAAAGAGGTGAGAAACTACCTGATTTCTTTAGTTCTGGTATTATGAGGATTCACTCATTCAGTAAATATTTATTTGCTCAGAGCCTCTGTATTTAAGTGACTATTAATGATGTCAGCTGTTAAAAATATATTAGTAGCTAAGTAAAGCTTTAGTCCTGATAAAGTAAGAAGAAATGAAGAACCACTTATTTTACAGGGGGATCAGGGATGTGGAAATTACACTTTGTGCAAACCTTCTGGAATCCCTGGGATCTCGTGGAGGCCATCCTGCATCTTTCATCCTTCTTCCCTGCTTTCCCCACACTAAACTCTGGGAACATGATGTATTTCTAAACATGTTATTGAGACGAATGACATCCAACATTTTCTTTTATCCTTTACACTTTCCGAAAGTGGCATGGTTTAAAGCCCTGTCTCCCCCAGGAGCTGCCCCAATAGGAATTAGGAAAGTCTTGCAGAAAAATCAAGAAGCCAGTTCTCCTTACATAGAGACAAAGACACATTTGCTTTGCAACTGGGCTGAAATTCAGAAGAATTCAATAACGAAATCCCATTCTCCAGAAGCCCTAATGTTCTGTTCCAGGACTGCAATGCCTGTTCCAGGTTAATTGGAAAGAAAGGATGTTTCCCCTGGGTAGTCACTGCAGCTCGGTTAGCCCTGCGCTGCAAAGCCTCGTTGCTCTGCGTTGCGTTTCAAAGCCGAAGTTCTCAGCTCTAACTGCTTTGCGGGTTAATACTCTGGTTGCTTCAACTTGCTCTTCAGCCGGCGCATTTGAACATGAATGATTGTAAAAGAGGCGCCGTAAGCGAGAATCATGAAGACAATGAGCGTGAGCAAGGGCGAGAAGTGTTCTTCCCGCCGCAACGTCTCATTACGGATGTTTTCCAGGGGGCCCTTTGAAATAAACGGCGTACATGGGGAAACCGAAGCAGGACCTCCGCCAGCAGGTTTCACCGCACTGCGCACAGACGGGCTCCCCCAGAGAGGAGCTGGGCTGCACGTCGCCAGGAACCTCCCGCCCCTGCGCAGCGAGCTGACCTTCCTGGTCCTCTCCAGTTCGGTGTTTTTGGTCAGGCACAACTGGGCGGGAACACCTTAAAATCAGCATTCTTTATTCTGGGATTTTAGCTATCGAAGTCATGTTCAAGAAATTAACAGGAATCTCCCTGCGGAGAGTGGGGGTGGGGGGAAATGCAGCAAACAACAATGTTGCTCAAAAGAAAGCCAGAATAAAGAAGAATAATGTTGCCAAAAGAAAAGGGAAAAGAAAAGAAAAACCCTTATTTTTCTTAGTCCACAAGTGCACTGATATGGATTGGTAAATATACAATACAGTACGTGTCTTACATTTAAATGCTTTATATGTGTGTTTCATCTACAAGCCATATTTTCATATATAAGTGATCTCTCGTGCTTTAGAGAGAGAAGATAAATTCTTAAAGAAATTTTAAACATATGTATATGCTCTATACTGTCTTGCATTAGTATATTTTGTTGTAATATAGGGCATATTTAATAGTATATAATATACACATAAATATATACATAAGGACAGAGATATAGTGCCCTCTACTGGATCAAATTCAACTTGATTAACCTCTCCCTTGAAATAGTTAATTTAACATTCCTTCAAGTGACTATCAACACCAGAATATAAACTTTAATGTTAGATGATGCTTCGTGGTCAGGTGATTCCTCTCTGGCTTATAGTAGCAACAAGAAAAATGCCTTCAACATCCTATTTGTCTTAATGATGCTTTTGTTCCAATCCTCCATGTTCAAAAGGATTATTCACACTTACAAATACATTGTGTTTACTATCTGTGGTCTTTGAAGGACAGTATACAAAACAAAGTAAAGGGAAATTTGACTAATTAATTTATTTGAGCAATCTAAGCAACCAATCCAGACTCTATAATTCCCAACCCCAAAATAAACTTTCTTTGTCGTGTTCTGTTTGAACTAATCAGATGTAATTTTAAGAACCAGACAGATATGGATTCAAGCACAGCATCTATATTCAAAAATCTGGACAATGCAAGACATTAAGCAAATTGAGAAGTATTAATTTAAGAGTAGCATTATATAGACAACTTAAATAATACAGAAATCATCATTCTGAACAATTTATTCTTTTTTTAAAGTTTTTTTCTAATGTTTATTTTTTAAAAAGGGAGAGAGACAGACAGAGTGCAAGTGGGGGAGGGGCATAGAGAGAGGGAGACACAGAATCTGAAGCAGGCTCCAGGCTCAGAGCTGTCAGCACAGAGCCCGATGTGGGGCTCGAACTCACGAACTGGGAGATCATGACCTGAGCTGAAGCCAGATGTTCAACTGAGCCACCCAGGTGCCCCCTGAATAATTTATTCCTGAGTAGCATGGAGATCCTGTGGAAAAGGTACATCTGCTCCCAAACAAGCTGGTAATATAATCTTTTATGCGGACTCTTGAAAGTTGCAAGTAATTGTGGATTTAGGGAATTCATGAGAAATTATTACAAATAGTAGGAAACGTTATTTTAAAATAAGAATAGTTTCAAAAACCCTACACATTGCAATAACATGTATGTGACATTGAGGGGCAGCTGGAAAGCAGAGGGATTCTTAAAATAGTGGGCTTATCATTGCACTGCACGGTATTCTCTACTGGTGGCACTGAAAATGTCAATGTTTCCTTTTTCTGAGGAGACCCCAACTTCCCCTTGTCCTAACTTGGATTTGTCTTCTGGCTACTAAGTGCAAAGACTCACAAAACTAACCTTCCACAGATTTTCAGAAGCCTGGCAGAGCTTGTTATGGAAGTTCATAACCTAGCCAAAATAAGCCAGCTGGAAAATCAGATGCCTGTCTCCTTGATGCAGGAAATTTTGAGAAGATGTCAGGCTGCAGTCTTATCCCAACCTCTGCTGCAAAGAAACACAGGAAAATTTTCTAGTGGTTTGCAGCCATCCCTATCAGTAACACGGAGGAGAATCTTTTAGGACCAGTCTGAAAGAAAGAAAGAAAGAAAGAAAGAAAGAAAGAAAGAAAGAAAGAAAGAAAGAAAGAAAGAAAAAGAAAAGAAGCATGTTTGAAGGTGAGGTTTGCCCCCCTGCCTGAGTTCCCCAGGGAGGCTCAGGCAACCATGTGGGGTATCTTAGCTTTATAAATCAATCATCACATGAAACTGTTGACTGTCCTAAGAAGCTTGCTCCTGTCCAAGGTCAAAGATGATGAGGAAACCTCCTTGGGCAGTGGTTCTCACTCGGTAATGAATATGGGGGCCTCGCTGGTAGGTCTGTGGCAAGTCTGGAATCCATGGCTGCTCCCAGAGACTCTGGTTCAGTGGGTCTGAAGAAAAGCCCAAGAATCTGCCTTTGAGCAAGTCCAGGGGACTGTGGTACAGGTAGTCCTTGGACCATATGTTAGAAACACTGCCTGAGGAAGTGAAGAAACATATTTAGCCAAATGCACTAACATCTTCAGACCTTCTCTTTATGAGCATACATCTTTTAATGAGATCCTCATGGAATAAGAAGCCCCTTGTACTCATTTTTGTCCTTATGTAAACAGTATTATAATAGCTATGGCTATTACTTTGAGGTTTAACCACCTGACAGTATACATGACAGTGCAGACACCTCCCAGATACTTCTTTGGCCCAAGCTAGCACCCTGCTGTGCTTTTTATGTTATGTGCCGGCTGTAGGAATTGGGTATTTTGATCCTCTCTTAAAATGGTCTTCGCCTATTCCTTCTGACCAGTCTTCTCCCTGTAGCACTGCAAAATAAGCAATCTCATTGCTTTTCCCCACCTATCCTGTCTCTTCAGAGGTACACGAGACATTCTGGGTTTTTCTTGAAGGTTTATTACAAGCAACAATGAGGAAAAGACCAGGGGAAAATATATATGGACACAAAATTTAAAAGAAATCTCACAGTCTCACAAAAAAGTCACTCCCAAAATTCAGTTTTCCTTTTTAGCAGCTATTGAACTCTACAATGATGCCTGTTTTCTTCCTTCCATCCTCCTTTGTTCCTTTCTTTTCCTTCTCCCTCCCTTCCTTTCTCCCTTCCTTCCCTCTTTCCCCCCTTCCTTCCCTTCTCCCTTCCTTCACCCTCTTCCTCCCTCCCTTCCCCCTCCCTCCCTTCTTTCCTCCCTCCCTTCCTCCTTTCCTTCCTTCCTTCCTTCCTTCCTTCCTTCCTTCCTCCTTTCCTTTCTTCCTTATTTTCTTCCTTCCTTTTTCCTCCTTCCTTCCCTCTATCCCTTGCACAAACTTTCACTGAGCGCCCACCATGTGTTAGGCATTCTGGGCTTGATGACACAATCCATCTGTACTCCACAACTGCCCCCAAAGTGCTATAAAAGCACCAAACAATGGCGATTTCTGAGTAAGGCTTCTCTAAGGGCTAATATGAGAAAAGTCTGGAAGAAAAGAGAATCGACTGAGCAAATTGTGGGGCAAATTAATTCCCTTCAGCAGAGAGGGAAGTATACAAAGACAACCCTTTACAAAGCCAAAGAGAAATAAAATATGTCATATTCTGAGAACCCAATAGTTCAGTAGAGCTGGAACACAGTGTTGGAAATTGGAGTGAAATAGTCAGAGGGGTCAACTCATGAAGGGCCACATAGACCACAATAGTGAGCAAGGTTTTTATTTTATAAACCATGTATAAATGACCACATAGTGACTTTTACAACCTACAAAGTTGGCAATTTTATAAATCTGCTAATTTAAGGTCCAAACCAAGTGGAGGGAAAAGAAAAGGCAGGTCTAGTAATTATTACACTGGGATAGCAGACATAAATCTGGGCTGTCCAGGGCAACTCATATGGCCACTTTACCCACAGGATGTCCTGGCTCAAGTGACAAAGTCCCTTGACTCATGTCTTCCTCACATCGGTGAGAATGTCTTCATCTTAAGGATTTTTACCAACTTTAGTATCTAAACACCACTAGTAGATCTACATGGGGGCAAAACCCTCATGTCATGCACAGCTGCCTTTAAATTCTTTTCTCTTCACAAAGGAAAGGTCTCCTAGGCATTTTTTCCATTTAAAAAATAGCGGCTTCTTAAAAGGAGGGATAGAATTTTTTGACATATTGTTAGTGATATTGACCACAATATAACTTACTGAATCAATCTTTCTTTTTCCAGTTTTTTAATAATAAACAATAAGGATTGAGTTACTACATGATCTAAGAGGTACAAGGTATGTGGTTTCATAAGAACAACGAATTCCTTGTATGTTTTTATAGGTTCTTCATTTCATATTAAATCAAAGGTTCTATAACATATTACATTGGGGCTCTAATGGTTCTTACCTAATATTATCAATATCATCATGAGAGCCTATGGAAGAGTCAGTTCCTAGATCTGCTGACGAGGCTGCAGAGGCTGTGAGTCATTCTTGAACTAGAATGGCGCATGGGACCTTCCAGCTGCCATGTGGGCTCAGTCATTTTTCTGCTTATGAACAACAACAAAATAACAAATTAAGCAAGTATTTGGTATTGCTCCGGGATTTAGAGTGAAATATCTTTATCCGAGGACTAAAGAGTCCTGGTAGCAGACATATTGTGATGTTTCCCTTTTCAAGCTCTTAATCCTTTTTGCCAGCGAGGCCAGATGTACACTAAATGAATGACATTAGCCAGATCCCACTCAGGGTCGTGTCAAGGAGGAGTTCAGCTCTGGTAATGAGAAAATACGACCTCCTCCGGTTCTCTCTATAGAGGTCACTTGGTCCTGCTTTGACAAATACGTTTTGTAAGGCTGATTATAAGAGGTGCTCCAGAACAGTGATTCACAAACTGGGGATCTTGTTCATTTGCATTAATTAGGTCTGGGGTGGGACCTGAGATTCTATATTGCTAACAAGCTTCTAGATGACGCCTATGCTGCAGGTCCACGGACCACACTGTCAGTACCAAGGTCTAGAACATATTCAGAAACTAAAACAGCAGTGTTTCTGAGATATGTCAGTGGTGACAGAGATATCTAGCCAGAAAAATCAAGATGTTGAATCATTCCAGAATATCTGAGGCGTGTGGTTATCCTCTTTGTACCCAATAACTCTTAGAACCATATGTGGATTACAATCACAATTTCTTACACAATTGTTCAGGTGAATCTTATTTTGGGTCCTCACCAAGGCTACTCATAAGCAAACTGATGACAAAAGGGGCTTATTTATAGTCCTATAAGTGTTCATATTTGGTATGTGTTTCCCATTCCGTGGTACCCATTCTCCTTCCTCTTCATCATCCCTTTCCCCCTATCCCACCTCACCTTCATCTGAATTAAGTACTTCTCAATCCTGTTTCCGAATCCTCCTCCCCATAAAAGCATTCCTTTAGGAGGAAAATCTGACTGTCAGCTTAATGAGGTGTTAGCCTAATCCAAAAGAATGACCCTCCAGTGGTAGAATTCCAAGTACAATCCAGACGGGAGGAAACAATACTTGGGAGCATTAAGACCTTTCCAGCAGTGGTCTGTGGCTGAATTGAAAGTCCATCCCAGGATGGCCTGAGTCCACTTCCAGACCCTCCTCTGGCCTAGGATCGCTCACCTCTACCCCTGTAGAAGCTTCTATCCCCAACCAGTGGGCCTGGCTTTGGGCCACCATAGTTTAAGCAGGTTCATGGGCAACACCTCAAGATTGGCTTTATGAAGGCATTTGATGCCCTGTTGGGTATTATATTCCTGTTCTTTAACTCAAATTATCTAAAAGGGAGTTTTTAATCTTACATGTATTTACTTATGTTTACAGAGGCAATGGATGGAGTTAAAACCCCTCTGAGTTGAAATCTAACTGCTATACAATATCAGATTTGCTATGATTGAAAGGGGATCCCTCTATTTATTCTTCATCTTTAGGTGTATTACATTTGTCAAGTTGGGGGAAGCAGGAACAAATGGCAAACCCCTGTTCCCTCGCTTCCCTTCCCTCTCTGTGTCCTAAAGAACACTCCTCTGTCTCAGCTCAGTGGAAAAGTACAATGATTCTTGTATCACTCGGGCTGGGTTTCTTGGGTTAAATCGCTGGGGCTGAGTCACTGGGGCCAAACTGAAGACGCTTGTTGCCATAGGCTATCTGATCTGTCCACCATGTCATTTTTGAAGTAAAGAAAATATTGAACTAGAATATAAGAGGACTGTGAATCCAGATGTCCAGCCGATGGAAAGATGGGTAATGAGAAAACAGAGCTGACCTCTTTCAGCAAAGCTAGGAAATGGCAGGGGATTGGAAGAAGCAGCTGTTCACTTTTGGCAGCTGCAGTGAAGGGCAATGTTACGGAATGTCAAAAAACAGCATATTTCATTGCAGCTTCTCTATTGCCCTTTAATGATTCAGGAGCAGAGCCATCTTTAACGACACTTGGCATGCTGTCTGCTTTAAAGGCAAATAAAATGTCCTCATTTCATCTGGCTTTCCCAGAGAAGGGGCATTTGAAACACTGGAGAGGAAGAGATAATGGTCAAAATGTGTCCTTCTCATGTAACACCTGAATAATGGTTTGTTACCTGGAAGGACCACTTTGCCTGTGAAATAATTTCCTGGTTTACTTTGAGAACATATGATAAGATATTTTTAGATCCTAATTCTACCATAACATCTAAATACTTGAAATAATCTGGATCCTAATTTGAGGATATAATACCACGTTACAGCTGAGAGAATTTTCATAGCCAATAGTCTTAACCAAGACTTTCTTATTTGAACAGTGAACAAACTTCACTACCAACAATTGTAACATATTCGTTTAAAATGAGCTCTATCCTTAAAAGTTCCTCACCACAAAAGTCATTAAATGAGGCATTTGAAGATGTTTTTTTCATAGTTCAGCTTTGTGTACATAGTATGAATAAAGAAGAAGACTTAGTGATTATCCAGTTGACTCAAACTCAAAGAAAACCAACTACTGAGTTTGGTTATATAGGAACCATATATATAGGTTATAAAGGAACAACTGTTGATTAATTGTTGACTAGACCCAAGTTCAACAGCAAAATCTCAAAGGTTGTTGAATTTATGGCATTTATGTCATTAAGACACAAAATATAAATTATGGGGTATGGGGGCACTTGGATGGCTCAGTCAATTAAGCGACTAACTCTTGGATTCAGCTCAAGTCATGACCTCATGGTTCATGAGACTGAGTCCCACGTTGGGCTCTGCATTGACAGCATGGAGTCAGCTTGGGATTGTCTCTCTCTCCTTCTCTCTCTCTCTCCCCTCTCTCTCACTTATGCATGCTCTCTCTGTCTCAAAATAAATAAACATAAATAAATAAATAAATAAATAAATAAATAAATAAATAAAATGTGTTTTATGAAATTCATTGTGATATATGAAATCATTGATTTTCACCCAAGATGTTGTCACTTTGAGACTCCTAGCATGTCAATATCAATTCTGAGGTGTATCATGCATCATTTGTGATATTTAATTATGAAAGTACTTGGACTTTTAAATAATTTGCCTTTTATAGTGGCCACATTTATAAATTGTCATGTGTGTGTGGGTGGGAACAGATTCAAGATGACTCCCAATATGTCATTCACATGACTATTCCTTCTGAATTGTTGGGGAGAGAGAGAGAGAAAAAAAGGTGATACTAGAGAAATAACTGTTGAGTCAAAACTGAGCAATAGTAAGCAAGCATTGTAAATGCCATCAATAATTATGTTTAAATGGGCTCTTCTAATTACCCATTTCATTCATGAGGGACTCTCCTGCTAGTCTGTTCCCAGCTGGTTCATCCCGAAGGAAACCCAGCTGTGGAACTGCTCTCACAGCCCACCATGACTGAGGGAGAGTCAGCGGACTCCAGAAGCTTCTAGCCACTGCAGAGCAGAGAGAGGAGAAAAAAGCCCACCAGGAAGCCAGACAGTCATTCATCTAATTATTGATGGGGACCACTCTATTTTCCAAAACTTACAAACCTAGATTTTAATTTTAGAAATACAAACATAAGATATCTGAGTCACCAAAACACTTGACTCCCACCAACACTGAATTAAAGCAAAAAAGGACAAAACTTCTCAACTATTCCAGATTGGACACCAGTGAGATTTGAGAGTTTGGGGAGACAAAACAAGACCATCAGAGGAACAATATGAGATAAAGAAAAAACTCTTGGGAATACAAAATAAAAAACAGATGGTGTGGTTTTTCCACCTAGAAAAATCCATGAGGGCTGAAAGACCTTTTAAAGTCATACATTTTGGCAAGTTGTTAAAAGATAATTATGGAGTTTTTTAATCTCCCTGAATCCACCCCCTGCCCCACCATAAAAAAAAAAAAAACCCAGAAAATAGAATCACAAAACCAAAAAGCCACAGATAATATCTAGAACAAAACGAGACAATACTAAATTCCCAGAAACCTAAAGCAGGAGCAGTCAAGGACAATTAGGGCCACAAGATCCATGTGGTATTAGCAACTGGGCAGGAAAGAGGGGGAGACAATAGGGTATCTGTCAGCCTCAGAACAGAAGAGCCCCACAACCACCAAGAATTTTACATCAACTGTACTGACCTTCAAACATAAGCTGTTTTGGACATGCAGGAAGAGCTTAGGGCATGTGTTCCCAGAAGCCCTTCCTGGAAATCCACAGGAATGAGCTGAGATCCACCAAATGACTCAAGATACCCAATGATAGCACGGGAAGGAATACAGGCAACAAAGGAACATAGTAAATGACACCACTGAATTCAAACAGAAAAAAAAAAAAATCAGAATATGCGCAACAAAAGACTTGAGTTCATCAACAAACAAAAAAAAATGGATGGGGGTAAACCCATAGGTTAAAAGACACTTATAAGACATATCAAATAATTAGCGTGCTGGAACTGATTTGTATCCTGATTCAAACAAACTTTAAGAATAATTTAAAGACAATAGGGAAATGGAAATATTAGATAGTTAATGATGTTAAGGGATTGTTGTTCATATTATTTAGGTACAATAATGGTATTATAGCTATACTTCTTTTTTAAAAAGAGTCTATATATTTTAGAAATGTATACTGAGGGGCACCTAGGTTGCTCAGTCGGTTGGGCGGCTGGCTACGGCTCAGGTCATGATCTAGTGGTAGGTGAGTTGGAGCCCCACCTCAGGCTCTGTGCTGACAGTGCGGAGCCTGGAGCCTGCTTCCCATTCTGTGTCTCCCTCTCTTTCTGCCCCTTCCCTGCTTGCTCTCTGTATCTCTCTGTCTCTCAAAAACAATAAACATTAAAAAAAATTTTTTTTTAAGAAATGTATAGTGAAATGTGATGTCTGGTAGTTGCTTCCAAATAAGTTGGAGTTGGTGGAGAGCATATGCATGCTACACATGCACAGGGGTTGGCTGACAGAGGAAGGCTATTGGCTCTGGGTGGGGGGAGCACAAAAATGTGTTGTATGTTGCCTTTAGTTCGGTGCATGTTTGGAATTTTCCATACTAAAAGCTAAAACAAATAAAAATAGATGAATTTATAAAAATCAGTGGCAAAGGGTACCTGGATGATGCAGTCAGTTAAGTGTCCTACTCTTGATCTCAACTCGGGTCATGATCTCATGGTTTGTGAGTTTGAGCCCCACATTGGGCTCTTGCTGATGGTGCAGATCCTGCTTGGGATTCTCTCTCTCTCTCTCTCTCTCTCTCTCTCTCACACACACACACACACACAGACACACACACACACACAAAATAACTAAATAAACTTAAAAATAATAAAAAAAAATCAGTGGCAAACTTTAATCCACAAATAACAGGTAATATAATGTGAGAGGGAGATGTCCTACTTAATAACAACACAAAATGCCTAAAATACCAAAAAGTTGCTTATAAAATATAAAAGACTCTATAGAGAAAAAAGAGAAATTACAAAACTTGACTGAAAATCATAGAAGAACTTAATCAATAGACATTATATGCTCCAAATGCCAACATTTAGAAATGTCACTTTCCCACATTTTATCTATAAATTTAATGCAACACCAATCTTTCAACAAGGTTTTAATTTGACTAATTAGTTATAAAGTTCCCCCAAATAAGAAAACATTAGAAAGCAATGAGGAAATTTTGTAGAGGAGTTCAGAAGAGAGGATCTTTACATTCCCAGTTAATAAAACATGCCCCAATACTGGAGAAATTAGAACAGTGCTATGCTGTTGCAGCCCAAACAAATCAATCACTGAAACAGAATAGAGATTTTGGAAACAGACATAGGCATTTATAAGAATTTATTATAGAGTAAGATGGCATTTCAAATCAGTGGGGAAAAGATGGAGTATTCAATAAGCACCTGCTAGGACAATTGAATCTCTTTTTGGAAACAGAAACAGAAGCAATGTTCAGATGAAACCTCATGAAAATAATTTTCAGACGTTAATATACAAATGTAAGAATTAAAACTATCAAAATATAAGAAACACGAGAAATTACTTTTCTACTTTTAAAATATGGAGAGCCTTTCTTAATTAGGACACAACCACTTCAGTAGAGTGATAGTTTCTAGGTGTAAGTAGGGAAAGAACTCCCAAAATGTAATGCTAATTTTTTTTAAAAAAAAAAGACCCAGAATAGTGTGTATAATTTTCTACCTTTTGTATATAAAATAAGAAAGGACAGACATCTACATATGCATTTGTTTCTATACTCAAAAATAAACTCTGGAAAAATACACAATAATACACAATATACACAATACACACAAAATACACAATAAGGCACTAATAACAGAAGCTCCTGTCACAGCTGCAGAGTACAGGAACTGAATGCGGGGTGGGGGGGAAGAGCCCTGGAATAGGAAGATTTTTCACTCCACAACTTCGTTTCCTTTATTTTCTTTTCATTTTTTTTCATTTTCTTTAATTTTTGAATTATGTGAATGCCTCTTGCACTTATTTCAAAAGTGAGAGAAGTAAATACAGTGAGGAACTAAGGTATTTTCACAACAGATATCATAAAAAAACTGGATAGACAAATACAGAGGAGGAACTGTTTGTCCTCTGGATGACCAAGTGTTAAACTCCTTAATAGATATAAAGCTCTTTAAACTTAAAGAAGGGGGAAAAGGAAACACCTGGATAGAAAAAACAAACAAAATATATAAACAAGTGGGGTGGGGTATGGATGGGTCAGTCGTTTAAGCCTTAACTCTTGATTTCAGCTCAGGTCATGATTTGGGGTTCCTGGGATCAAGCCCCAGGTTGGGCTCTATGCTGACAGCTTGGGATTCTCTCCCTCTCTTTGTCTCTCCCCCTTCTTATGCACTCTTTCTCAAAATAAACATTTAAAAAAAAAAGAAGTTAAGGGTTGATGGGGGGTGGGAGGGAGGGGAGAGTGGGTGATGGGTATTGAGGAGGGCACCTTTTGGGATGAGCACTGGGTGTTGTATGGAAACCAATTTGACAATAAATTTCATATATTGAAAAAAAAATAAAAATAAAAAAATTTAAAAATTTTTAAAAATTAAAAAAAAATAAAATTAAAATTAAAAAAAGTTAAAAAATAAATAAATAAGCAATTGACTCCCCCCAAAAGACAACCCCCCCCAAATGCTCAAAGCCTTAGAAAAAATGTTGCTAAGATTTTGCTAGAGAAATGATGCTAAAATATTTCTGCCTTTCAAGTCAGCAGGATTGGTGACACCTAACATTGGTGAGGATGTGAAAAAGCAGTGGTGGCTATGTTGGTAGTGAGAGAATCTGCTCGGATCTGTCTATATCACAACTCTCCACTTAAGCTGCCCCTGCTAAAGCTGCTAATAACTCCCACACACTAAATTCAGGACCACTTTTCAGTACGTGTATTTCCTGCCACACCTTTCTGTCTTTGGCATGCAAGACACCATGGTTCCACTCATTTATTCATTAAAAATATTGATATATTGGGGCCTCTGGGTGGCTCAGTTGATTCAGCACCCCACTCTTGATTTCAGCTCAGGTCATGATCTTGCGGTTGATGAGATCAAGCCCCTACATCAGGCACCACACTGACAGTGTGGGGTCTGCTTGGGGTTCTCTCTCCCTCTCTTTCTGTCCCTCCCCCACTCACACATATGTGCACACTTCCTCTCTCAAAATAAAGAAATAAACTTTTAAAAAATATTTACATATTTCCAGGAGTTGTGGAGATCCCTAGAAACAAAAAAGTGACCCAAACCAAACCTGGCCCATAACCACAGGGAGCTTCCTGTCTACACGTTTTCTCCATGCCCTGGCTCCTTCTCAGCTGCCTACAGAGGCCTCCACTAGCCTTTAAATTCTAGAGTTTCTCTGGCCTAAGCCTTCTCCTCTCATCTAGTGTCTCTGCTGGGGGTGTCTACTTCCTTAGTATCCAGTGCCCATTCTGCCTAACACAGACCCCCCCCCTTCTTCCTGGTTTCATTTTTCAGTTTGTTACCCTCTTTTGCTGAAGTCCAGAAGCAGATGATTTTCAAGTCATCACAATATGTCAGAAGGTCAATACGAGCCGACACTATGTCACATGCCTACGTCATTCCCCTAACTTCACGTCCTTACATGGGTCTTTTATCATGTCACAGCATCACAAGAAGAAAGGTGAGATATTTTGAGAGAGAGAGATCACATTCATATAACTTTCATCACAGTCTATTGTTATCATTCTTCTATTTTATTATTAGTGACTGTTGTTAATCTCTTGTGCCTAAATAAATTAAACTTTATCATAAGTATGTATGTATGGGAAAAAAACATAGTATAGACTTTGGTCCTATCCATGGTCTCAGACATCCACTGTTGGTCTTGGAACATACACCCTGTGGATAACAGGGGACTACTGTACTCAGCCACTTCTCTGTACTCTAGATTCGTGAATTTTCACTTGGATGTTCCACAGGCACCACAAATTTGACAGTCAAAATGAACTCATGATTTACTGCCTCCTCCAGTGTGATCTGCCAATACTCCCTCGCTCAGCAAACAGAACTCCCTAAATTTAGCCCACCATGCCCGCCTCCAAGACATTCTCCACACCCGCCTCTTCCTCAAACCCATGATCAATCAAGAGTCAGATTGTTCCTACTCCGCCTTGTAAACGGATCTTGAATCCATCCACTTCTCTCCTCCTCCACGCCATCTCCCTGGTTTAAGGAACCATCATCCCCACAGTGAAACTAGCAATAGTCTTGAGCCTTCCCAGATCTGTTCTTGCCCCTTTCCATCTCATCTATTCTTTGCACCGCAGCCACAGTGGTCTTTGGAATGTAGGTTTGATCATGTCACTCCTCAGATTACATTCCTCCAATGGCTTCTCACTGCTCCTAGGGTAAAATCCAGACTAACCACCAGGCTCTGGAACTGGCCCCTGCCTGCCTCAGTGGCCTCCTCTCAAAACTACTCTTGCATGGCCATGATTGAAAGGATATGGTAGATCTGTATGTATTGACAGGGAGAATTATCTATGTTCACTATGCTCACCATTGGTGGGCACTGTATAATGTATAGAATTGTCGAATCATTATGTTGTACACCTGAAACTAATATAACATTCTGCCAACTATATGTCAATAATAAACATTTTTTAAAGTAGGTTACAGGCTGATCCTATTTTTAAAAATTTATATACATATACAAATATATATAAATATTTTTCATATGTATGTATATATGTATCTATATATAAATGTGTATTTTTTTAAAGGCCTCAGAGTCTTCTTTTTTATTTTTTTATTTTAGAGAGCATGCACAAGGGAGGGAGAGGGGCAGAGGGAGGGAGAGAGAGAGAGAGAGAGAGAGAGAGAATCTTGAGCAGGCTCCACACCCACCTCAGAGCCCAATACAGGGCTCAATCCCATGACTCTGGGATTATGACATGAACTGATATCAAGAGTCAGAGGCTCAACTGACTGAACCACAAAGGCACCCCTAAATGTCTACTTAGATACATATATATACATACATACTTACATACATATACATCTGGAATGAGAGCCTCCAAATTGCTTTATTTGTAGGCTGTGCTTGTGTAGAGAAGTCAACTTTCTTCATCATACACTTTGTCTTTAGATGATGCCATACATATGTACTACTTTTTCTAATAAAAACAAAACACTTAATTCCACTTAAAAATTTACTTTGGGATTCTAAGTTGTGATTTTGTAGCCCATTGTTTGTTTTATCTGTTGACCTAAGGAAGAACACAGCAATAAGTAAAAAAAAAAAAAAAAAAAAAAAAAAAAAACAAAAACACAATGTCGGATGCATTTAGGTCTTCTGGGCACGTGAAGGAGAGGGATGCTGTGAACATGCTTGGTAGTCACATGCCAACAGTCATTTCAGTCAAAGATAGACAAAATGATTAGCAATAAAATTATTCATAGGAATAAGAGTATGTTGAAAAACTGCTACATCTACATGTTGTGATTTTTGCATGAAACAATTTTGTTTGTTCTTATTCTGTAACAGCACATACTTTCTAGCTTGTTAATATTACTTACAGAGTGACAACCTAAAAGCATCAAGCCTCTTTTTAAAAGTTCAATTGTTTTTCCAAAATTAAGTAAGCCATATTTTCTTTGTAAAAGGACAAGTTTTGACATCTCCAAAAGGCTGATTCATTATTCACGTGATTATACAATATATTTTATGAATGCCATAAAAATTGTAATGTTATTTGCTTTATTTCTCTGCCACGCATGCCAGGGATACATCAAAATCCAGAAATACTCATGGCAGTGTGTGGTGCCTGTGAACACTAGCCAGCACGTGAGCACAGCAAGATGGGGAGAGGAGTTTAGGATGCTGCTGGTCTAACAGAGGTCAGAGCTATGCATTTAGCATCTTAGTCTTAGTAGCCATGCCATCGCTGACTTCTGGAAAGCCAAAATTCTATAGCCCATTTGCCTCTATCCAAATATAGTTATAATGCCAACATTGCTACATCAAAGCAGTCACTTCAAAGATCTTCAAAAAGAAGACAGGTCAGAAAATTACCTACAGAGAGGTAAAAGGGTTGTTCTCAGAGAGGGTCCCTGGATCCAACCTTAGTGAGGCACCTGGTGTTGGACAGCTCCTTATAGACCGAGTAGAAAAGGCACCATAAATATCTCATGCTCCAGATTCTGAGATCATTTGTCCACCTGTCAGAACATCCACAGTGATGACAATGATTGTCCTGATTGCTAATTACCATAAATCTTAAGTGATGTGACTTCAGAGCTTAGGAAGGGCACAGTCATTTTTAAAAATATCTGCTGGTATTAAAAATAAGTTTATGAAATAAACATAAACATTAAGCATGTGTTTTCTCACAGCTGTCTGTGTCATTTCTCAGCTAATACTCCATTCCTCCCAAAAATGTCATGGGCAATTGTTTTGTTACCAACACAATCTATTTCCTATCTCCTCTAGCTGCTTGTAACTCCTGAGAGAGAACGGCACAGGGAGAATATATTTTGTTTACTTGTGTGTGGTTGTTTTTAAAAATGAGGCCATTTCAAGTGGCGATGGTGGGGGGGGTTGTTTGTTTGCTTGGCGGGTTATTCATTTATGGGTTACTCTTGTGCCCTCTCTCAGCTCGCCTTCAACATGCGTGATGTGTATGAACAGTTAGCACCCCCCTGCAGCTCTCTCAAATCTGCTAATATATGGACTGCAGTCTGCAGCACCCTGTGGCAAATGCAAATAAGGGATCCCGAAAGTTAGTACTCAGTCTACACATAGTCCAATTCTAGACTTCATTTTTATCTTCCTCAGTCTCCACTCCCTGCCTGACTCAGCTCTCTTTTAATGACCTCTGAACACTCCAAAATATTTTGATCGTTGGGGTAGGCTGGGCACAAGCAGGTCTGAGGTAGCATGGCATGGTCTGATGCACAGTGCAGTGATGTTCCAGCCCCGGAACTCTGCTCAGCACCCACCCACGGGATCCTGTGAATCCTACCCAGCTGCAGCTTGCCACATCTTCAAGAAGTCCTCTTCTCCATATGGAGCCACTGGAAATATTCAGTCTCCTTGTACACAGACCCTTAAAAATCCAAATTCTGAACATTTCCCACATCTCCTGATCTCTGAAATATGATAGGTTCCTCTGAGACTGAAAGGAGGGGAAATTCTACCATCAGCATACCCTCCCAGAGGTGTTCATGGCAACAGCCAAAACACAAATCTCTCCCTCACTCCAGCCTACTTTCAGCCTCCTATGCACTGTCTGGACTAGCACTGCCACAATGATCTGAGCATATCTAGAATCGGCCTGGGTCACAGTTCACTTCCCCTCTTGTGTCTTTGGCAGTGGCAACAAAGAACAACCTGTTTCCTGTAAACTGCAGAAGATGGAAGAAAACATTACCTCCACAACCCTGGCTCATTCATACCCTCACCAGTGCAGGACGACTTGGCAAGAGCCCCTTGCAATCTTTCCATCTGAAGGGTACAGTGAGTGGAGCTATTGCCTGGTTTTTAAAAAAGTGTATAGTTTCAGCCACTCTATTTCCCAGTCTTCAGGTTCTTCATCTGCAAAATAAAAGAGGTGAATTAGAAGGAATGCTTTGATATCATTTCCAGCACCAACCATACTGGAAGGTTCTGAGTGGAGATACTGCATGTGGTAACAGGACCCATTTGGAGGAACCTATTGGCCGTCATGCAAACTGATCAAGTCAACTCAGTTTCTGCATTGATTCCAAACTCTCTAATACTTTGTAATAAGTAAACAATCTCTATTGTTCAATTTTTTTTGCTACATATCTTTCATGCTAACAGATGTTCATAATTTCCAACCTGAAGCACTACAAAATCTTGATATTGTCAGAGGGAAAATACATTCAGTTTAGTTTAATCAACCTGAATATAGTCTTTGGAAAATCAGTTCTGTCATCTCTCCCTATGCCACCAGAATATCATATTCCAAACATTATGGAAAATAGATCATTTACCGCACATAAGTTAAACTTGTACTTCGCCAGTGATATAGTTAGAACACTCTGGCATTCTGGACTTATGTTTTGAAGGCTACTTTTTGTTAATATTCTTTTCCTTAGTCAAATGTGAGGAACAATTAAACATTCATGAGAAACTCATTTTGATCCTTATAAACTGTTAAATCTTGATAAGTCTAATAACCTTAAAATCTAAAATACTAAAATAAGACCTGTCTTTTCCAAATGTGAACAAAGTACAAAAAGCAGGGGAAGAAAACCTGCCAAGCTTATAATGGGTCTGAAGACTCATGTCGGATGGGGCCCTTATAAGAAGAGCTCTGCAGAGAGGTCTTGGCTTTGTCCCATATGTGGGCATTGACCATATTCATATTCATATTCTAGTAAATTATGGCCTCATAATTGACCAGATCCACTATACTATCTATCTTACTTGGTTTTAGTATAAGTCTGATCCCAGAGAGGCCAGGCTTTTCTATACCTGTATCAGTCAGTCATTGACTGCAGAAGGTTATGTAGCAGGGAGGCTAGGTATAACCTCCCAACATCTGTGGACAAGGGGCTCCTGTTAATGAAGGAGAAAGCTCCAGAAAAAGCTGCAGCTGTGTGCTGTTAGCAGACAACACAGGTTGGAGGCACCAGCCCAAGTAGAGATGATGTGGGCAGAGCACCACCAGCATCTACTCCGCAGATGCAACCAACAACTACTTCCAGTGCTGGGGTAATAGAGGGACAATTATTCCCAAAGCTGAATCAAATATTGTATGCAGAGTCATGGGAGAGCTGGAATACTTCATAGTTTGGAATTTTTAGAGGGAATGTTTTGGTTGTAGGAAGACTGAGTAACAATAAATTACCACCCTTACAAAATGTTGAATTCTTCCATTGGTTTATTGATTTCGAAAATGTGTATTGAATGCTTAATGTTTGCTAAGCTAAACTTCAGAGCTATCTAGATGAATATGCCTTGCTCCTGCCCTTAGGCTGCTCACCATCTAGAGATAAGGACAGGTCTGATTTTTCTAACTCCTGATGGATTCTCAAGCCCCTGCTTCTGACTACCCCATGTGCAATGCCTATCAAGTTGGGAGGCAGAGAGAAGTAGGAAAAGAATCTCCTAATAATTTAACCTATAAATACCAAATTTAGAGAGTCGACTGGGAAGAGGAAATGGGATGATTTCTGGGACTGAGTACATTGAACATCACTTTTTTTTTTTTTGCATTCCAAGCAATTGGTATATTTTATGACTAATCTCATGAACTGCTACACTATGGTTTTGAAGAAGAAAAATAAGGTCATGTGCCAACTTGATATGTCTTATCTGCTGAGGCAAGGTAAAACTCTTATCTACATTTTTCTCTAAAATAAGAGAGATATATTATCACTACGGCTATCAAAGTGTCTGTGAATGCAGAAATGCTCATTATTTATATAGCAACATAAATGCATGCAGCAATTGACTATACATAGCACCTGCTGAACAAACAACTGCATCCCCAAACTGCTGAGAAAAGTACAATATAGAAGAACACAATGCAGGAAAAACATAATGTAGGCAACAGAAAGTAGTTTGTGGTCTTTATGAGCAGAAAGCTTCATAGAACAGATACCATTCTCTGTTTAAAATATTCAGTGATGAGACCTTATGCATTGTATTTGTAAAATATGCATTTGTCTTATCAGATCTATCATTTTTATGGACCTCAGGAAACCAATGAAACTATGTTTCAAAATAAGTTCATTGAGAATCAAAGTCAAAGAAATGGCAATGGTTTAGGGAAATGTAGTTGAGTTGTGGATAAAAAGACAAAATGTGCAAAAGCTAAAATAAACAAGTGGGACTACATCAAACCACAGAGCTTCTGGATAGCAAAGGAAACCATCAACAAAACGAAAAGGCAACTTGCTGAATGGGGGAAGATATTTGCAAAGCATACATCGGATAAGGGGTTAGTATTCAAAATATATAAAGAACTTACACAACTTAATATTAAAAAAAAAAACAGCCAGGTTAATAAATGGGCAGAGGACTTGAGTAGACATTTTTCCAACGAAGCCATACAGATGGCCAGTGGGTACATGAAGAAGGTGTTCAGTCAACATCACTGATTATCAGGGAAATACAAATCAAAACCATAATTAGATATCACCTCACACCTGGCAGATTGGCTGTTATCAAATACACACACACACACACACACACACACACACACACACACAAATGATGGTGAGGATGTAGCAAAAAGGGAACCCTCATTATTAGTGGGAATGTAAACCAGTACAGCCACTATATCTTGAGGTTCCTCAAAAATTTAAAAATATAACTACCATACAATTCAGCAATTCCACTTCTGGGTATTTATCTGAAGGAAAGAAAAACACCAACTCAAAGAGATATATGCACCCCTATGTTCACTGAATTATTTACAATAGCCAAGATATGGAAGCAATGTAAGTGTGCATCAATAGATGAATGGATATTATACACAACAGAATATTACTCAGCCATAAAAAAAGAATGAAATCTTGTCATTTGTGACAATATGGATGGACCTAGAGTATTACGCTAAGTGAAATAAGTCAGACAGAGAAAGAGAAATACCATATGATTTCACTTGTATGTGGAATCTAAAAAGCAAAACAAACAAAACAAAACACAGACTAATAATCACAGGGGAACAAACTGTTGGTTGCCAAAGGGGCATGGCGGGGGGGGGGGGGGTGCGGACAGCGAAACAGGTGAAAGGGATTAAGCGGTACCAACCTCCAGTTATAAAGTAAGTAAGTCAGGGGGTATAATGTACAGCATAGGAAATATAGTCAATTATATCATAATAATCTTGTATCATGACAGATGGTAACTAGACATTGTGGGGATCATTTCACAGTGTTTAAAAATATGGAATCACTACAATGTGCACCTGAAACTAATAGGACATTGTATGTCAATTATACTTCAAAAGAAGCATAGTGTATCAACACTGCTCTAGTAATTGTGACAACTGAACCATACTAGTGAAAGATGTTAATAATAGGGAAGGAAGCCTGGCCAAGAGTATGTGGGAACTTCCTGTACCATATTCACAATTTTTCTGTGTATCTATAACTATTCTAAAATCAAAAGTTTATATTTTTAAAAAGACAAATTAGGATGTAGAAGTTAATATCATGATTAATAGATATGATTTAGAAACATTTTGCATAAAAGGTTAGAGAAGTTCTGTTTGTCTCATAGAAATGTGTTTGTGGGTTGGGCAATGAATTGGATAAGGTCGATATGGCTTGATGCAAGTTATTTAGTTTTATCTGGGGCCACAGATTCAATCTCCATGGTCTACAAAAGCAAGTCACAAATGTGGGCTGTGGATCACAAGACGAAATTGCCCACACTGAGGCTTGAGGGACAGAGGTCATCACTATTCTGGACAAGTTATTCAAATTAGCTACTGCAGTGATGATAATAAGTCAAATTAACTATTATTGAGGAGTTATTTTTAAACTGATAACACTAAAGTTAGGTAATATATATTATTTTTTTTAACGTTTATTTATTTTTGAGACAGAGAGAGACAGAGCATGAACGGGGGAGGGTCAGAGAGAGAGGGAGACACAGAATCTGAAACAGGCTCCAGGCTCTGAGCAGTCAGCACAGAGCCCAACGCGGGGCTCGAACCCACAAGCTGTGAGATCATGACCTAAGCCGAAGTCGGACACTTAACCGACTGAGCCACCCAGGCACCCCAATATATATTATTTTAAATGGTGTCAATGTGTCACCAAAATACCCACTGGCCAATAAATAGTAGGGTGACCATACAATTTATTGTCTAAGCCAGGACACTTTTGATGTTAAAAAGAGGTACTATTAATAATCCAGTACAATATGGGCAAACCATTACTGTTTCAGGCAAACCTAGAGCCAGGTACAAAATGGGGAAATGGCCGGGTTATCAAAAAAAATGTGTGAAACTTGAATCCTCTTTATTCATCTTCAGCCTTCAAGAAAGTCAATTATCCTCCAGGAAGTATGATAAATACAAGACTACATTCCACAGAGCCTCCTGGACAGCAGCCAGAGTTAGGTTTCAAACAAGTTCGAACAGTAAGTTTGTCCTTATCACCTACTGCATTTCTTAACCAGTTTTACTGGCTTCAAAGGAGCTTTGAAGAAAAAAGAAGAAATCTTTAATATGTGTGTGAAAACTACAACATAAAGGGCATATTCAGCAGTATTTCTAGCTCATAGCTTAGGAAAATACTACCCACTGGCTGTGAGTCAACATTTATCCATCCAGCAACTCTCTACACTCTTCCATAAAGAAGTCACTGGATTTGTGAAACTACATACCAAAATTTCTCAACCTCACCACTATTAACATTTGGCACCAAATAATTCTTTGGGGGGTGGGGGACCTGTGCATTGTAAGATGCTTAACAGCATTCTTGGCTTCTACTCCCTAGATGTCAATACCAGTATCCCTCTAGTTTTGACAACCAAAATGTCTCCAAACATTGCCAAGTGCTCCCTAGAGGACAAAATCACCCATATTTGAGATCCACTGGTATATACCATGACCTTTTTTCTTTGCCATTATACCTGCTACTAAGTTGCCCCATGCCCTGAAGGTCTACAGATCCTTGCAACATTCAGCTGAAAAAGATCTCAGAGGAAATAAATCCTCTCTTCCACATGTTTGTTAAAGCATCTGTAACATCCTGGAACATAATCACCAAGATTCTGGTTGGCTCTCCCAGCATCAGGGAGCTCACTTCCTCATGAGATAATCTATTTAATGCTTAGGCATTTTGAATATGAGGAAGTGTATTAATGCTGAGCCAAAATCAGTTTGCCTGTGATTACCTCTCTCATCCTAACTTTACCCAAGGGAACCCCATAGAAGGTGTCTCCTCCCTCTTCCTCTCCCTCCTCCCTCTCCACACAGCCCTTCCTTTCTTCCCAGAGAAGTTTTTCTATTAAATACTTCCCTTAAGCAACTCACCAGTTTATCTCTCTGCCTCAAGACTTTCCAAATGATCAAGATGATATGAGAGTGAGGATGATAATGATGGTGTTGATGATGAGGATGAAGATGATGATGGTGGTGGTAGTGGCAGTTGTGGTGGTGATGATGGTGGTGGCAGTGAGGATATGATGGTGGTGATGATGATGGTGATGATGGGGATGGTGATGATGATGGTGGTGGCAGTGATAAAGATGATGATGGGGATGGGGTTGATGATGGTGGTAGTGACAGTTGTGGTGATGATGGTGGTGGCAGTGATGAAGATGACAGTGATGGTGGTGGGGGTGATGATGTTAGCCATAATTTGCTGAGCTCCCTCCATGTACTATATGCTCTTCACCCATCACAATGCAATCCAATATACCAAGCATATTAACTACCCAAAATGAGGTTGGCAAATTAATCTAAATTATAACTTCAGGACACTTGGGTGGCTCAGTCAGTTAGGCAACTCTTGATTTCGGCTCAGGTCATGATCTCATAGTTTGTGGGATCAAGCCCCACTTTGGACTCTGTGCTAACAGCACAGAGCCTGCTTGGGATTCTCTCTGTCTCTTTCTTTCTGCCCTTCCCCTGTTTGCATGTGCACACGTTCTCCCTCTCTCTCTCTCTCACTCCCTCTCTCTCTCTCTCTCTCACACACACACATAAATAAATAAACTTAAAAATAAATACAATAAATAAAATAAAATAAAATAAAATAAAATAAAATAAAATAAAATAAATATGACTTCTACCAGGTCATTCCCTACTTCACGAACTCACCTTGGCTTTCTACTACACAGTCCTCTCCCAGACTTCCAGGGCTCCTCTTGAGCTGTCTCTCCTTTTGGAAGGCAATAAAATTCTTCTCCTTTCCCCTCTGAGAGGCTCCAATGCCATCTCTCTAGTCTTCTTCACAGCCCACCACACACATATAAACCCACAACTACCCACACTCTGATTCTTATTTCCATGGGATGTTCTCCTACTGCCTCTACACCTACTCAGATATTGCTCTTCCTTCTAGGCCAGGTAAAAATCCTCTTCAATTCACTTCCATTCACTCACATTTTTGAATACTTCTTGGTGCCAAGCATTGTGCCACCCACTCTGATGCAGAACTCAAAGCCTCACTCTCAGGCACCTTGCGACAGACATCAGATTTAGCCATCAGTGAGACTTCCCAGGCTTCCCTCCCCCCCACATCCAGCCTACTCAAAACAATTTTGTCTGTCCAGTTCAGATTCTTTCCCTCCATCACCCTCTGGAAAGAGTTCTATCTTTGCCTGACTGGCTTCAGCAGTGTTGTGAAGCAGGATTAAGGGAATGGATAGAGAAAAGAGAAGCCACATAGACAACCCCCCCCCAAAAAAAAACTTTAAAAAGCTAAGAGAAGCAAGACGGACAAAACCAAAAGGTGTGGTTTGGGTGTTAGGAAAGTTAGGAGTGTTTTGTTTGAAAAGCTTTAGAGCAGCCACTGCTATCAAGAGCACTTAGGGACGAGGGGAAATAAACTTCTGAAGAATGTCACTGAAGGTTATGACATAGATCACCTTTAATGTTCTTCCTGAGACACAAGAAATATTTTTAATTATTTTTAGTTACTAGATTGTGCTTATTTGAATGCAAAAGTATAAAAAAATAAAGCCTGGGCCACGTGGTCCTCAGTTCATATTTGAGTTATATTTATAATCTAAACTGTGACCTTGGGGAGTTAAAAGGGGAACTATTAATAATTATTCTGGAATAAGAGATATACATCAGGAATGTGCTGGTGAAACCAGGATGTCCAGTCGCCCTAGTTATCATCATTATAAAATGTGGCAAGGGAGGGCATGAGATGTGCCCAGGAAATCCCTGGGGCCCAAAAGATTAGTATTTCATCTAGTATGTGGCAAGAGAGAGAAGAAAAAAATCTTTCCAACAACATGGGTCTGTAGTGAACTTCCTCTTTTCTGAATTAAACCCAGCCTGAATCACCTGAGTTACATCCTGTCTCTTACCATTTGCTAATTTTTTCTAATGTTCACAAAGAATAAAAAAAAAAAGGTGGGGGGAGACATCAGTCTTTTATACCATCAAAAGGAGACAAGAAAAGAACAACATTCTTCTATATCTCTCACAAGGCTGGGAAGTGTAGGAGATAAAAAAAAAAGGGGGGGGTCACGATAAATACATGCTGTTTGAGCAATCTTATTCCCCTAGACTGGGGGATGTGTACCCATTTTCCAAGTGTTTTGTAATGGCCTTAGAGCAACATCAGCAGTGGGGCAGAAAGGGTAATGTCAATATTTACAGGCAAGCAAGCCAACATTTCTATCTTGGATTAATAGAGAAGAGATTGAACTAGAGTCTCATTTACCAAGCTTCCCCAACATTCCAAAACGTCACTTAAGAGTCCATCACATTTATACACCTACATTGCCAAGCAGAGGTAAACTTTCTTTGTCTCCAGCTCTGAAAAAGAAAAATGTCTATTACACTCACCACAACCTTCCTCCCTCCATCCACATCTGCTGCTCCAACAGATTCTTGAGTAAAGAATTTCAAACACTCTTCTGCAACCAATAGGCAAGTTTTGAGAAAAAAAATGGCTGATATCTCTTGTTCACTTCAATTCAGTGTGATGAACACAAGACAGACTTGGGATACAAGCAACTTTCTGGCAGGTGGGGGAGCACTTTGCTGCAAAGTCACCTCTTTGGGCCCTCCCCAGTGCAGGTGGTGTTGGAGGGTGTTGAAAAAACCTGATGAAGTATGTTGTCATGAAGGTCTGGACTCAGACAGGAAAGCCACAGGCAGGGAAGGGAACCTAGGCTGACCAACGTGGGTCTTTGGATTTGAATGTCAGGCTAACATTGACTTTTTGCCGATGAGTACAAAAATTTTCTCTCACCTGCCTGACCTGAGGTGGAGCTTTCACTATCTGGTCATCTCCATTATAAAATTGCTTCTTGGGCACTCAATTTCATGACATATTACCTAAGACATATTTCTAGGACACAGCCAGTTTCTTGAGGCTAATAGTTATTTACTCATATATGCATATAATAAAACTCAAGCATCATATTAAAAAAAGAAGGGAGGGAAAGAAGAAAGATGTTTCTTCACCACCAACGTCAGGCTGAAGGAGCATTATCAACAATTCATTGGATGCCACAGAATGACAGAAAGTTGGATAAACTACTGGTCAGTCATGTCATGCCCACCTTGTCTCTATTCCTTAAGAAACATAAGGCGCTCCAATAAGACAGACCCTATTTTCCAATACCAATATTATTAAGGAGTTCTACTTTAAACCAATAAAATATATATATTAATAAAACCACCTTCCAACTTTTCCATTAAAATGCCATCACCACCATCATTTAATGGGGAATATAAATGTCACTTCAACTTCAGGCTCAATTCAAGGCAGATTATGACTAGGAACAATCTGTCACAAATTTTTGGTACATTTTATCCTGTTTTGTGACAAAACACCAAACAATTAGGCCACAGGGTACAGGGAGTAGAGCTCAATAAAGCTCTAGAGGTCTAAAGAGTAGTCTGTCCTTTTAGTTTGCGGCTAATAAATATTTTATTGTTGTTTGGAGAACATGTAAGTGGAGATAGCAATTTCCTTTCTGTGACTATCCTAGAAATGGTAGTTACTTCTTGATGAGTGGAAACAAGAATTTCCTTTTAGGTACTTGCCTGTGACTAAAACTTCACTTAACTATGCAGCCAGTATGCTCCTAAAAGACTGGGCGAGAGATGATCTCACGCTAGCTTTGGTCATGTATCTAAAGAAATAAATATTAGACTGGGAAGCCTTTGTGAAGAAAATACTTGTTTCCATAGCTAAAGTTTTCTGCAATTTATGGTTCTTCATGGTTTCATAATTTAGAGATCAGTTCATGGGAAAATATTCAAATCAATTTTCTAAGGCACTTTTAATTAACAAAATGCCTTGTCTTTCCAACAATATGAGGAAATACAGTATTCTACAATTATTAACTTCTCTGAAAATGGGAGTTGAACACAAGCTTTATTTTTTTAGGATTTTTTCATGTTTGTGAAAATTCCTTTAAAAACATATTAAACAGGGGCATCTGGTTGGCTGTTGGTTGAGCGCCCAACTTAGACTTAGGTCATGATCTCATAGTTCAGTTCATGAATCCAAGACCCGCATTGGGCTCTCTGTTGTCAGCATGAGCCCACTTCGGATCCTCTGTCCACACCACCACCCCCGACACCGCTCTCTCTCTCTGCCCCTCCCCAACTTGTGCATGTGTGTGGGTGCACTCTCTCTCAAAATAAATAAATAAACTTTTAAAAAACATATTATACATTTGCCTGCTTTCTTAAACAAAATACAATGAGCATAAACAACCGTCCTTAGGTCAAGACCTATATTAAAAGTCAATCAATCCAAGAGTGCCTGGGTGGCTCAGTCAGTTGAGCTTCCAACTTCGGCTCAGGTCATGATCTCGCAGTTCATGATTTCGAGCCCCGCATCAGGCTCTGTGCTGACAACTCAGAGCCCGAAGCCTGCTTTGGATTCTGTGTCTACCTCTCTCTTTGCCCCTCCCCTGCTTTCTCTCTCTCTCTCTCAAAAATAAATAAGCATTAAAAAAATCAATCAATCAATCAATCCAAATCAATCCTAATGATTCAGTGTCTTAATGTCTCAGGAATCCATCTACTTCTTTCCATTTTCATAGCCACCACTGTCTTTCCCCACCTGCCACTTCAATAGTTCTTGCATGGCCTCCTTGCCTCCTCCCTGGCCCCACTCAGTCTATGCCCTATAGAGATTCAGTGCTATATCCAGACCAGATCAGATCATGTCTCTACCTCTACCATTAACACATAACACTGCCTTCCATTGGAACCTTTAAGTGGCATCCCATAGCCCTTGGAATAAAATCCAAATTCCTTATGATGAACTGCAAGGCCCTGACTAATCTGATCCCAGCTACTTTCCAAACTCATCTGGTACCACTGTCCCTTTCACTATACTCCACCTTCACAGGCCATGCTGTTTTAGACTCTCACACATGCAAGATCTTTCCCTCAAGTAATAAACAGACCTCAAGTTTACAGCTTTAATTTTTTTCCTGGAATGGTCTTCCCCTGGTTCTTTGCCCACCTTTCTCATTTTTTTCTTTAAGGTCCCAACTTAAGTGCCATCTCCTAGGAGAAAACCTCCACAATCACTAGGGTGGGTTGAATTGTGTCCCCATAAAGGTCTTAACCCCAGATACCTGTGAATGTGGCCTTATTTGGAAATAGGGCCTTTGCAGATGTAACCAAGTTAAGGTGAGGTCATGCTGGAGTAGGATGTCCCCTAAACCCAATGACCAGTGCCATAAGAGAAAGATTCAATGACACAGACATACATGCCACATGAGGCAGGTTGATGTTGAAGGCAACTACAAACCAGAGAAGGCCAAGGATAGCCAGGCAACCACCAGAGGCTGGAAGAGAGCAAAGGAGTCATCTCAAAAGCCATCAGAGGGAGCACGGCTGTAGGACACCTTGATTTTAGGCTTCTAGCATCCAGAATTGTGGGACAATGAGTTTCTGTTGTTTTAAGCCACCCAGTTTATGGTAATCTGTTACAGCAGCCCTAGGAAAGCTGATACAATCCCCCAATGTCACATAGGTTCCAGGTTCTTCCTTCTTATGCTTTGAGAAACTGAGAGCACCTTTCATAGATCAGAATCATTCATCAGTGTGTTTACCCGTGTCTCTCCCACTATACCAAAGGAGGCATGAGGTTGAATCTGGGTGCATTTTGTTCACCTCCATATACTATACACCTCCAGATGGCACCTGTCTTCTAGAAGATGCTCATTGAAGGCTTCTTTAGTTCTACTCATGGCACTTTAATACTTCACACTCTCTTGGGCTCTTGAGATGTGTGGGGTGGACTGTCTTAAAACTAAATAGTCCCACATTGCCAGACTGATGCCTACTGGTCCAGAATCATGGATTTGTAGTGCTGGAAAGAATCTTAGGAATCCACCAGCTCCCCCCGCCCCCACCAGAGGCCCTCACTGGTTTTTCATATGTGAAAACTGTGTCTTCTGCAGATGATACCAGCTGTCACTTCTTACAGATGTCAGTCTACCCCTGCTTCTGAAGAGCAGCACTAGATTGCCTGCAACTGCCTCCCCTAAGGGTCCCAAGGCGGCTTTCCCTCACCTGCAGAAGAAAGGCTGTGGCACATGACAGCTCTTCACTGCTTGGTAACATTTTTATTTAATTGCAATAATAGAAATTTAAGCCTGGAAGCAACCTCTTTACACATCATATGAGCAACACCGTCCCCTCATCTAATTGACTATGTCTTGGTTATATACATTGTTAAATTTAGCAATATTTATTGGTGTGAATTACCAAATAACAACTCCCAAAGAGTTCCCTTGGCTATTTCTGAGCATTTCCCTAAGGGCTACCTCAAACAGGCCATTACCATGGCCCTCAGATTCCCCCGCTGCTCACACAAAACTCAGGGGCCTCTTCTCTTGCTTTCTGTTGAGCCCCTGCATCCCAAATGTGGGGCACCATTTCTCACATTACACAGATTCTGTGCTATAAAGTTTTAGTGAGACTTTCTGGAAAGAAATAATGAAGTAATAGAAGGGAAATGCCATATTCAGCCCAGAAAACAATATACAGCTACAGCCCCAGCCCACAACTTCAGCCCGCCTTCTGTGGTCAGAGGAGAATATGAGTTTCTACCACAAGTGGAAGCAGGTCCGGATTCCCCAGGCCTCAGAGCCTCATCCCAGTGGCCCTGTGGCCACAGGCAAGGTGAGAAGCCCTTCCTTCAGCTCAGTTCCCTGGCCAGCTCACTTCCTGCACCAAGACTGATTCCCTTCCATGAAGCACCACCCTCAGTGGTGTCATTTGCCCCTTGGACTACTTGCGAGGGCTGCCTTAACAGAGTGACACAAACTGGGTGTCTTCAAAGACAGAAATTTATTGGGTATCTGGGTGGTTCAGTGGGTTAAGCATCCAACTCTTGATTTTGGCTCAGTTCGTGATCTCATGGTTCGTGAGTTCGAGCCCCACATCCAGCTTTGCGCTGACAACGCGGAGCCTGCTTGGGATTCTCTCTCTACCCGCCTCTCTATGCCCCTCACCCCCCCTCTCTTTCTCTCTCTCTCTCAAGATAAATAAAAACTTTTTTAAAAAGTCAGAAATGTATTGTCTCCAACTTCTGAAGGCTGTAAGTACGAGATCAAGGTGTCAGTGGGTCGATTCCCTCGGAGTGCTGTGAGGGAGAATCTGTCTCATGCCTCTGTCCTAGCTTCTGGTGGTTTACCAGAAACCTTTTGTAATAGGGGGAAACTAAGCATGTCTGACTCCAGGTTTGCTTCTACGGATGCAGTGGGAAAAGTAGCTTAGGAACTTCTGCTTAGCCCAGCACTCAGGCATGTTAATCATCAAAAGAATTTTGCTTATAGTTAAGATTTGCCAAAAACTGCTTTCTCACCCAAAACCTACCTCACTCAAGGAAATAAGGAAGGACATAAGGTTCTGAGCAGAGTACGCACAGAAACACAAAGCTGATGGAAAACAGAGAAGAGAAGAGCTCCATTAATCTGGGCAAACACTAGACAACTCATAGCAAAGCTCTAATAAAAACTGAAGTAGTGAAGATGGCTTAATTTGAGGCCTAATGGGCTTCCTACTAACACCCCCAAATTTAGGCCTTCAGGGCAGTGTACCATACCCACCTGTCTCTAGAAGGCAGTGTATGCAGGCTGTAGAGTGGATTCCAAGTTCACATATATAGCAGGTTGTCCAGAGGTGGACTACAGGCAAACCCTGTCAGAGGCTCCTGGAAACAGAAAAAAGACCATCACCCAGAATCAGAACTGACCCGTAGCACAATGACCTGACCCACACTGGAGAGGTGACTCGAAAAAACCAGGCTCTAAGGAACCAGGAATCAGGCAGAGCAGCCAAAAGTGTTGTACCAATTCTCCCCTGAGTGAGGAGGGTAAGAAGGTTCCACGGTCTGAAAATAGAAGGCAGAGAAGGTTACTGCCTTACCGATTCTATACCCTATAGGGAGATTTTTACCAAGAGCTTCTTTATACCCATAAACAGAAAAGAAGTCTATGCAAAAAGTTATCTTAAAGATTGTCGCTCCTCATCAGGGAAATACAAATCAAAACCACACTCAGATACCACCTCATGCCAGTCAGAGTGGCTAAAATGAACAAATCAGGAGACTATAGATGCTGGCAAGGATGTGGACCAACGGGAACCCTCTTGCACTGTTGGTGGGAATGCAAACTGGTGCAGCCACTCTGGAAAACAGTGTGGAGGTTCCTCAAAAAATTAAAAATAGATCTACCGTATGACCCAGCAATAGCACTGCTAGGAATCTACCAAAGGGATACAGGAGTGCTGATGCATAGGGGCACTTGTACCCCAATGTTTATAGCAACACTTTCAACAATCGCCAAATTATGGAAAGAGCCTAAATGTCCATCAACAGATGAATGGATAAAGAAGATGTGGTTTATATATACAATGAAATACTACTTGGCAATGAGAAAGAATGAAATCCTGCAATTTGCAGCAACGCGGATGGAACTGGAGGGTATTACACTAAGTGAAATAAGTCAGTCAGAGAAAGACAGATACCATATGTTTTCACTCATATGTGGATCTTGAGAAACTTAACAGAAGACCATGGGGGGAGGGGAAGGGAAAGAAAAGTTAGAGAGGGAGGGAGGCAAACCATAAGAGACTCTTAAAAACTGAGAATAAACTGAGGGTTGATGGGGGGTGGGAGGGAGGGGAGGATGGGTGATGGGTATTGAGGAGGGCACCTGTTGGGATGAGCACGGGGTGTTGTATGGAAACCAATTTGACAATAAATTTCATATTTTAAAAAAAATTGTCCTGGAGCTACCTGGGTAGCTTCGTCAGTTGAGCATCTGACTTTGGCTCAGTTCATGATCTCACAGTTCATGAGTTCAAGTCCCACAAACTACTGTCAGTGCAGAGCCCGCTTTGGATCATTTGTCCCCATCTCTCTGCTCCTCTCCTGCTCACACTATGTCTATAAAAAATAAATAAACATTTTAAAAAAGATTATTCTGGAGCCAAGCCTCACACCAGGATAGAGAGGAAGAGAGAGAATTCTCTTGTGGTGGCTGCTGTGCTGCCAACCAAGCTCACCTCCCACCCTTCTCACAAAATAATTGGTGGCATTTGTGACCAGCCTGGCTTCCATATCAGGACTGTCTCAGTACCAGAGCACCATAAACTCTTGAAGATATAATCACATTTTTTTCAAAATTACAGTTGGAAAAAATATTTATCTGATAAAATGACACTTCAAACAGATGTATCAGTTGAACTATTTAAAAAAATTACACAATCTTTAGGAGCAGGAAGAAAACACGCAGTGTTGAAAGAAGTAGATTCTCTTTCCTGTGTGGCCACAGGACGCTGATGGTCAGGGGAAGCTTTCACCCCTGCTGAAACCAGAGGACAAGAGGGTACCATTAAAATGAAGCAAAAATGAAAAACTTTAGTAGCAGCATAATGTTTCATAATTCAACATTAGCCTAATGTCTAAGAAATCGTTGTGAGCAATTCATTGAAAGCAAAAAAGCCTCCAATTCTAAAAGTATATAAAAGTAATCTACAATACTTTCAACCTTTCAGAGGCCGTCCTGGGGAAGAAGTCTGAGAAATTATTTAGAACTGAGTTTAAGAAAAATCCACTCATTTGTCTTGTTATTTTTCTTTAAATCTTATCCCAAATGCTTTGTATTTAAATCTTATTCCAGGGTCACGTGGGTGGCTCAGTTGGTTAAGCGTCCAACTCTTGATTTCAGCTCAGGTCATGATCTCACAGTGGTGAGATTGAGCTCCACATCTGGCTTTGTGCTGAAAGTGAAGCTTGCTTGGGATTCTCTCTCTGCCCCTCCCCTGCTCACATGCTTGCTGTCTCTCTCACTCACCCTCTTAAAATAAATAAATGAAAGAAAGAAAGAAAGAAAGAAAGAAAGAAAGAAAGAAAGAAAGAAAGAAAACAATTTTATCCAAATATGTAAAAGTAGATAATTCTCATTTAATGAATATTTATTTTATTATGGCAATGCTTTATTTTTTAGTTTTTAAAAAAAGTCCTACTTGGGGCAACTAGGTGGCTCAGTCGGTTAAGCATCCGACCTCGGCTCAGGTCATGATCTCACGGCTCCTGAATTCGAGCCCCGCATTGGGCTCTGTGCTGACAGCTCAGAGCCTGGAGCCTGCTTCAGATTCTGTGTCTGCCTCTCTCTCTGACCCACCACTGCTCATTCTCTCTCTCTCTCTCTCTCTCTCTCTCTCTCTCTCTCTCTCCCTCCCTCTCTCTCTCTCTCAAAAAAAAAAAAAAGCCCTACTTAAAAGATGCACTATGAGCTCAACCGTATTTTAACTCTGCATGATAGAAAGTTCGATTGCAGAGGCAGGGTCCCACTAGAAGATCCTTGATGCACTGAGAAACTGTACAACCCACAGTGAATGTGCCCTGCGATCTCACGGTTATATCAGTGACATAAATGTCACATTCCCTTTGATCACTGAAACATGCTGTTTATAATTTTCTTACAACATAGGCATATACTTGTTTCTTCAAATGCAAGGAAGGTTGGATGGAAGAGAAAATGACATCCTCAGAGAATCTATGGTCAGAGATCTTGAGATCTCCAAGCCAGACCTCACACAAACTTGTGGCCAGAAATCACATTCCCTTAAAGTTGGGGCGCCGGGCTGACTCAGTCAGTAAAGCATGTGATTCTCAAGTACCTTCTGGGTAAAGTCACCTTCCATACAGCATCAAAGATTCCAAGCATACAAAAACTTAAATATTAGAATACTAAACTATGCTCAAACAGTCCCATTTTTTGGGGGGGTAAAATGTGTTTCTGTAGTGATTCATAGAACAAAAGCCTGCCTCTATGAAGACTATACATGGACCAAACATGTTCTGTCATCTTCATTATCCAGACATGATCAGAATCACCAGGGGAGACCATTAGATGCTCAAGCAAAGATGGAGAAAAGTATAATATAGCCCACACTATATGTGTCTCTATTAGGACATATTGACTGTATGCATCAACAAAATGCAAAACAGCAAAAAGGGAGAGATACCTGTGTCTTCCATGGAATCAGGTCAGCTTTAGAAAAGAGAACCAAGATGACAATTCTTGACTTTTGAATAAGTGGATGGCAGGATAAAAATCTCCTGAGTAAGCATAGCTGTTATTAGTAATCATATCAGATACAAATCCATTTTCAATGCTAAAAAATTAATAGTTTCATAAGCAATAGGTGGTGAGGTTATTTATAAGATACAAAATCCAGAAGCCAAACATGAAGATATGGACAAACCTGAGTACTTGAAAATTATAGACTTTTCATAGCAGAAGACATCACAGACAAAGTCAAAAAAGAAAATAATAGTTATGGGGAAATATTTGAAATGTGTACAGAAAAGACAAAATTTATATCCAAAGTGCATTTGCCTTAGTGAAGACCAGGTCAGCTGGGCTCTCCTGGAGAATACATCCAAGTGGTAAGGCATTTGGTCTCATGCAACAAATGCCTTCTAATACACACACCTCCTTGAGCCTTCTGATTTCTTCTGTGCTGCTCTGTCAAGGAAGTTCAGGTATCTCCAGCTGGATTGATTATACCAGCATTGTGTGCAAGCTTCACAGAGCCACCCCAGTGCATGTCAGCACAGGCTCTGGGACTCCTTCCTAGGATCTTAAATCCCTAGCCACAGGAGTCCCATGGCAGTAAAGTCACCCTCATCGACTTTATTCCACCCTCCCTCATCTACCACTTTCAACACCCACTTCCACTTGTGTATTGCCAGTTCACACTGTTATATATTTTCCACGTCTTGTAATTCCTTGGGTGAGTGCATTTTTTGCCCTGGAGTAGGGACTATATTTCTTACTGAGGTTGTATGCATCTTGACCCTAATTTATTGTTCCGAAGGCAGTGAGGTGAGGCAGGTCTAAAGGTTGAGAATAATACACCTGCCTTGGATGGGGTTTTTGCAGTCTCTAACATCTTCAAAGGGAGGTTGCATGGGGAGGGAAATGTTTCTGCTGGCCTGGAAGGTTCCAGATAATTCCAGGTTAAATATTATCAGATTCATCTACCCAAATGTCTCATCTCAGGTGAAATGCACCACTCTTTTCCTATCAAGGTCCTAACTTTCACATTTGAGATTATTCAAGCCTATGCATTCACTCTGGTAGCTCCGATATCCTTAAAATTAAATTCTGGGTCCCATTTTCAGCACATTCTGAAATAAGGTTATTGAATAAAAGGTTCTCTTTAAATATTCAACTGTCTAGTACAGTAGTCATTAGCCACAAGTATCTAATGAGGACTTGAAATGTTGTTATTACAAACTGAGATATTCTAGAAGTGTAAAATACATACTTGATTTTGAAAACTTAGTCCAAAAATGTAAAGTAGCTTATTTTATATGTACATGTTGAAATTACAATATTTTGGATACACTGGGTTAAATAAAATATATTACGGAAATTAATTTCACCTGTTTCTATTTTTTAATTTGAGGCTACTAGAAGATATAAAATAATATATGTAGTTCATGTTATATTTCCATTGTACAGAATGATTCCATGGGGGCCCTCAGGCTTTCATGGTGATCCCTGAGTTAAGAATTAGCTAACTGAACTTATTCTTTTCACAAGAATTGTAAAGCAGCACAGAAGTCAGTCCATTTCAATTTTCATTTGTCAAGATGCATAGAACTTTATGGTACAAAAAGTGAGCCTTAATGTGTAAAAAATTTTTTAAAAATCCTTTATGGGGTGCCTGATTGCTCAGTTGGTGGAGCATGCAACTCTTGATCTCAGGGTTGTGAGTTAGAACCCATGTTGGGTATAGAGATTACTTAAAAATAAAATCTTTTAAAAAATCATTTAGGAGGTTGAGGAATCCAAGATGGAATACAGAATATGACAAAAGAGTCTAACTGTATTACAAATCTATGAAATAATCTCACTGAAGGAAATGGTGCAAAAAGACGTTGATCTCAGTAACTTTGAACTGAGTGGAGTCTGTGAGACTAAAAGCAATAAGAACTCTACATAAGCACAGTACTCAGGGTGTTTCCCATGGGAGTACACGTTAACATTTCTTTCTTTTTTTGAGAGAGAGAGCGAGAGAAAGCAAGAGAGAGTATGAGTAGGAAAGAGGGCAGAAAGAGAGAGAGAGAGAGAGAGAGAGAGAGAGAGAGAGAATCTCAAGCTGGTTCCATGCTCAGCACAGAGCCCAATACAAGACTCAATCCCATGACCCTGGCACCATGACCTGAGCTAAAATCAAAAGTCAGACACTCAATCAACTGAGCCACCCAGGTGTCTCAAAAGAAAGGTCTAACTTTTTAAAGTAGATTCACTCCCAGCATAGAGCCCACTGTGGGGCTTGAACTCATGACCCTGAGATCAAGATCTGAGCTGAGATCAAGAGTCAGATGCTTGACCAACTGAGCCACCCAGGCACCCCTGCAGGCTGACCATTCTGAGGCCACTATACATGTATACTAGAACTGAACAATTAAGTAACTGGGTTAGAGATGGTAGGAGTAATGTTTCTCATTGTTGGAGTGAGAGGTTACAGAGAAGCATGGGGAGGAGGTCAAAAAGATCTATATGGTAATGGATTAGAGTTGTAGACATTAGTATGAACTCACATTTGACTTAATGACTTAACACAAATGGTTACATAGCCAAATATTTATACATCTGTGCATATACACATATATTTTATATGTATTTTATTGCTAAATCAGATGAAAGAGCCTGGAAGAATTAACACCTCAGTTGCAGCAAGCACACCAAGTGTTTAGATTTTGGTTTCTAACACCATTCTACAATAAAAGGAACCAGAATTCCTTAAAGAAATAGTTGATTCTAGGACAGGGGTGGAAAATAGATAAGATGATCCTGGAGCGTTTGTATGCCAGAAAGCAAAGAAGTGCTCCAATAAAAAAAAAAAAAAAAAAAAGGTCAACAACTATGGGGTATTTAAAGGCACACAAGACCCAACTGAAACAGTTCACAGCAGTGAAAGTTTAACAATTTGAGCAATAAAATAAGTAAAGTAGTATTTAACACTGTGAAATCATAAGTTAAATATCAGTGAGTCCTCACTAATGGGGGGGAAAAAGGCTTTCATAAGTGAATAAGTGAACAACAAAATACAAATATTCTATGCAGAAAAATTCCAAATAATTTATGTAGATACTGTCAAAGAGGTCGAGCATAATCCACACTCCTCAAGTGTGGGCTGTGTATAATGGCTTCTTGACAAAGAGGATGAAGGGAAAAGGATACAAAATGAGTCATTTTATAGTGGAGAAACCTCAAAAACACTACCTCTGCCAGATGATCAAGGTTAACATGGACAGTGATTAAGTCATCATCTTAGTTCAGGCTGCCATAATGAAATACCATAGACCAATGGCTTAAACAACCGAAATTTGTTTCTCAAAGTTCTGGATGTTGGGAAGTCCAAGGTCAAGATTCCAGAAAGGTATATTTCATTCTGAGGTCTTTTCTCTTACCTTGTAGGTAGCTACTTTCTTACTCAGTGCTCATTTTACTTATTCTTCCTCCCCAAGTGTTTGTGCACAGTTGGGGAGAAAGAAAGAGTAAAATCTCTGGTGCCTCTTTATTAAGACATTAATACTATAATGAGGGTCTTTCCCTCTTGATCTCATCTAACCCTAATTACTTCCCAAAAATCCCATCTCCAAATACTATCACATTGGGAGTTAGGGCTTTGACATATGAGTTTGAGGGGGACACAACATTCAGTCCATTGCATACATGTTGATAGTAAGTGATAAGAATGGCACTTTACCTCCATGGTCTTATTCTCAAAACCTCTTAACTACAGACTAGTCATAAGGAAAACATAAGACAAATCTCAATTTAAGGAGAGTATATAAAACACCTGACCAGTAATCAATCCTCAAACCTGTCATGGTCATCAAAAACAAAGAAAGTTTGAGAAACAGCCATAGCCATGATGATCCAAAGAGCTATAACAACTAAACGTAATGTGGTATCCTAAATGGGGTTCTAGAACAGCAAAAGAACATGAGGTAAAGACAAAGGAAATCTGAATAAAATATGACCTTTAATAATTATAAGAAATATACCATATCTATGTAAGATGTTAACAATAGGAGAAAGTGGGTGTGTGGTCTATGGTAATTCTCTGTACTGCCTGAACAATTTTTTCTGTAAATCTGTTCAAAACTAAACATTTCTAAAAGTAAAACTTTGATGAGAATGGAGCTAAGCAAAATAAGTCAATCAGAGAAAGACAAATACTATATGATTTCACTCACATGTGGAATTTAAAAAACAAAACAGGTGAACATATGGGAAGCGGGACAAAAAGAGAAGAGAAGGAAACAAACCACAAAAGACCTTTAATGATAGAGAACAAACTGAGGGTTGATGGAGGGAAGAGAGTGGGGGATGGGCTAGTTGGGTAATGGGTACTAAGGAGGGCACTTGTGATGAGCACTGGATGTTGTATGTAAGTGATGAATCACTGAATTCTACCCCTGAAACCAATACTGCACTATATGTTAACTAAAATTTAAATTTATAAAAGGAAAAAAATAAAATAAAAGTAAAAGTTTATTAAAAAGAAGACCCTGCTAGAAATTCTTCTACAATTGTTTTTAAGAATAATGATCAATGGGGTACCAGGGTGAGTCACTTGGTTAAGCATCTGACTCTTGATTTCGGTTCAGGTCATGATCTTGTGGTTCACGGGATCAAGCCCCGAGTTGGGTTCTGTGCTGACAGCACAGAGCCTGCTTGGGATTCTGTCTCTCCCTCTCTCTCTTCCCTTTCCCCCACTTGTGCTCTTTCTCTAAATAAATAAACTTTAAAAAGAATAATGGTTAAAATTAAAAATTTACTGGATTAGTTTAACAACAATATAGATACAGATAAAGATAGAATTTATGAAATGGAAAATAGAAGAAAATATATAAAATGAGACATGGTAAAACAAAAGGATGGAAATATGAAAGAGTAACCCATAGAACATTTGGGGAAGGGTGGGAGGGCAATATATGTATACTTAGGAAAGAAGCAATAATTGAAGAGATAGTGGCATTAAAACACAGACGTCTTAAGGAGCCCAAGCAGAACAGTTTAAAAATGCATAAGATGGCAGGCTTGCAGTGAGTGGCTATCAGGGATGAAAACAGGTGGCCTGGAAAAGCAGTTTCTCTTCAAATCATCTTCTTTCATGCCACTTGATAAGCATCTTGATTCACCATGGCATTAGCATCAGTAAAATGGGTGATATCAACTATAACTATCTAGAAACAGTTATTTCCAATTCAAAACAGAGATTTATATTGTGTTTGTCATAAATCTACATATTCTCCTCTTCCAGATGACTATAATTGCAAAGTAGAGCTTGCTTTGACATCTGATGGCAGGACAATAGTATGATACCACCCTTCCGTGGACATTCCATATGAACCTATAAAACCTATCCCTCAGCCAGATCCTGTGCATAATAATGAAGAAACACATGATCAAGTGCTGAAAACCATATTAGAAGAAAAAAATGAACACTTTGAGCAAGGACCAATGATAGAACAACTTAGCGAAATGTTCTTCACTACTTAGCACCATCGGTATCCTCATAGTCTGTATCATAGATTCAGTCATAGGAAACTGGATCCGCCAAAAGACAGATGATATTGAGATTTTCAGGAATTGAAAGGATGTTATCTTGTATCTCATTTGCCATATGACAAAATGCTGTTATGTTCACTGTTATGTAGCAAGACAATAATAAAATGTTTTTTCAGAAATAAATAAATAAATAAATAAATAAATAAATAAATAAATAAATTCAAACCAAAGCGCATGATGAAAATCCAAAAAACAAAGACAAAGAAAAAAGTAGCTAACACAGCTAGAAAATAAATACTAATGGTGATCAAAAGAATAACAGTTAAGAATAATGACTCTCAACAGAAACAAGTCAGCAGGTAATGAGGTATTTATAAAACTCGGAAATAAACTGACAAGCTAGAATTGTATATTGGAGGAAAATATCCTTCAAGAATAAAAGTGAAATAAGGGTGCCTGAATGGCTCAGTCTGTTAAGCATCTGACTTCAGCTCAAGTCATGACAGTTTGTGGGTTTGAGCCCCACATCTGGCTCTGTGCTGACAGCTCAGAGCCTCAAGCCTGCTTCAGATTCTGTGTCTCCCTCTCTCTCTATCCTTCGCCTGCTTGTTCTCTGTCTCTCTTTCTCTGTCTCTCAAAAATAAACATTAAAAAAAGAATAAAAGTGAAATAAAGCCACTTTCAGACAAACAAAATCTGAAATAATTTGTCATTTGAAGACTTGCACTAAACAAAAATGATCCCAGATGGAAGGTCAGAGGATCTGATCCCAAAAATGATCCCAGGAAGGAATGAAGAACAATGAAAATGGTAAATATGTGGATAAATATGTAGACAAATATGAATAAATTCTGGATGTATAGAACAATAATAATGTCCTATTAAGTTTTAAACATAAAGAGAATTAAGATGTACAAAAATGATGCTACGTAAATTGAGATAAGCAGCAATTCAGTTAAAGTTTCAAAAATATTTGTGTTCTCAAAGAACAGCATAATTTATACGGGACTTGGATAAATTTAACACACATTTGGTAATTTCTAGGGGATCTAGAACCATAATAAATAGTATATAACTTCCAGGATAATAAAGGGAGGAGATGAAGTAATGAAGCATAATCAATCCAAAAGAAGGCAACAGAGGAGATTAAAAAGGGACATGGCAGAGATGAGATAAATAGAAAATATATAAGGAGATGGTAAATTTAAACCCAAATATATTGGTACTTATACTAACTGTAAATTAACTTAAGGCTCCAATTCAAAGGCAAAGATTGTCAGACTGGACTTTTTCAAAGGATGTGTTGTTTACAAGAGAAGTCTAAAATAAAAGGATACAGGTAATTTGAAAGTAAAAGAATAGAAAAAAATACACATGCAAATATTCTCCTAAAAAATGTTAGATGCTATATTGATACTAGGAAAAGTAGGCTTTAAGGCAAAAAAAATTTTTAATAAAGATAGGAACTTAACAATAATAAAGGTTCAAATTACTAGGAAGATATTAAAAAATCAGATACCTATTGTAGGTGTCTAATAGCATAGTCTTCTACAAAGCAAAAGCCGACTGAATTAAAAGGAAAAATAAGGGGTGCCTGGGTGGCTCAGTCGGTTTAGCATTAGACTCTTGGTTTTGACTCAGGTCATGATCTCATGGTTTATGGGTTGGAGCCCCAAATCCAGCTCCACACTGACTGCTTGGGATTCTCTCTCTCCCTCTCTTTCTGCCCTTCCCCTGCTGGTGCTCTCTCTCTCTCTCTCTCTTTCTCTCTCTCTCTTTCTTCTCTCTCAAAATCAATAAATAAACTTTAAAAAAAAAGGAAAAATAGACAAATTGAAAATCATCACTATTTCCAACAAATCTCTCTTGGAAATGAAAAAAAATGAACACATAAAAAGTCACTATGGATATAAAATATTTGAGGAACACAATCAGAAAACTTGGCCTAATGGACATTTACAAAACACTGAAACCAATCATTATTTTGTATACACACACACACACACACACACACACACACACAATTTCTCAAAAAATGATTGAAATCATGCAGCATTGTCTCTAACTATGTTGTAGTTCAGCTGTAAATCAATACTCAAAAGGCAACCAGATTATCCCAGTCCTGAGAAGATGCTGAACAAGCAAGACTGTTGGCCCCCAGCTTCAAGGTCAACACTGAGGAAATTAGAGAGAAAACTTGGAGAAACCTTGAGATGACAGGGTTTGTTCTGAACGCCTGATGATTAAGTGGTGGCTGTGGCCAGTGGACCAGAAATCCTGACAAGACTGAGGAAGAATAAAATCAAAAAGAAACTATTGGCATTCTAGTCTTGTTTTTCCCTTGCCCTCCCTGAAGGAACAAACATATCTTCCTTCTGTCCCATTGTGACTCAGACTTCTGGTCCAGGTGTCCACTGAAGCAAAGTAAAGGCAGTATAGAGCCCTATACTAGTGAGGAGCTAGAAAAATAAACAGGGACCAACTAACCAAGGATATTCATTTTTCCATCCTTCTACCTCCAAATCCCCAAGGCTAGTAAGTTAAAATCTAAAAGTAATCTCTAATATCCAGATAATTGGAGATCTAAAAAGAGAGAAATAGTTTAAATGGAGAGAAGGAAATGAAGTTAAATTTCCTGGAACTAAAAAACTAGGAAAGAAAGACTTTGGACTGAAAAGGGTTCCAGAGAAGAGCAATGAGGAAAATGTCCAACTAGACATATTTTAGTGAAATTTGAGAATATCAAGGTCAAAGAAAAAATTCTTTTTTTTAATATTAATGTTTATTTATTTTAGAGAGAGACAGAGACAGAGTGCAAACGGGGGAGGGACAGAGAAGGGGGGGGGACAAAACTCAAAGCAGGCTCCAGACTCCATGCTGTAGGCACAGAGCCCAACATGGGGCTCTAACTCACGAATTGTGAGAGCATAACCTGAGCTAAAACCAAGAGTCAGACGCTTAACCAACTAGCACCACCCAGGCGCCCCAGAAAAAATTCTTAAAGTATAAACATAATACAGCCTCATGTATGGGAGGTAGATAGACACTAGATTTTCCAACAGCAATACTGGATACAAGCAGACAATGGAGTTACATTTTTAAAGTATTGAAGGAAAAGCCACATTGTCATTCAAATAAATAAAAAACATTGAAATATACAAAGTATCAAAAGGTATCACTGAGATGCATAGTTAAAAGTGTCTTGGATGAATAATTTAAATAGAGGAAAGATCATGCAAATAATGCTCAAAACATAGGTAAATTAAAGGTTACTTAATTGTGCTATTTTAAAACTAACAAAACAAAAGCTAAGACTAAAGTAAAAGAAAATAATGCACCCATTTTAATCAAAAATCAAAATTCTATTTTTAAAGCCTATATAGTATCTAAATGTATAACTGTAAAATTCTTAGAAAGAGCATAACAGAAATTCTTTGTGACCTAGGGTTCAGTGAATAGTTCTTGTACATAATCCCAAAACCATTATCCATAAAAGCAAAAACAGAAAAAAAGATAAATTATATTTCATGGAAATTTAAAACTTTTGTTTACAAATGACGGTGTCCAGAGGATAAAAATAAAAGGCACCAAGTGGAAAAAAAATATTTGCAAATCACAAATTTAACAAAGGACTCATATCCAAAGAAATTCATATGCAAAGAAATCTCTAAACTTAACAGCAGGAAAACAAGCAATCCAAGGAGAAAATGAGAAAGTGACTTGAACAGACACTTCATCAAATAAGAAATAGGCATGGCAAAGAAACAAATGAAAACATGTTCACCATCACTAAACATGAGGAGAATGCAAATGGAAAGCTGATGATACATCACTACACATCTATCAGAACTGCTAAAAGTAAAAGGACCGATGACACCAAATGTTGGTAAGGATGCAAAGAAACAGGATCTTTCACACATGCTACTGAGGATGTAAAATAGTACAGCAGTACAGTACTTGAAATCAGTGTGGCCATTTTTTTAAAAGTCAGACACAGACTTGCCATACAATCTAGTAATCACATGCCTAGGCAGTTATTCTAGAGAAATCAAAATTTATGCTTACATGAAAATCTGTACAAAAATGTTCATATCAACTTTATTTGTAATGAAGTTCCCCAAACTGGAAACTACCCAAATGTCCTTCCATATGTGAATAGTTAAGCAAATTTTGGTACATCCATAGCATGGAATACTATTCAGCAATTTTTTTTTCTTTTTAATGAGCTATTGGTACAACAGCTTAGGTGGCTCTTAAGAGGATTATACTGAGACGCCTGGGTGGCTCAGTCAGTTTAGCATCCAACCCTTGATTTCAGCTCAGGTCATGATCCCACAGTCATGGGATCAAGCCCTACATCAGGCTCTGTGCTGAACGTGGAGCCTGCTTAAGATTCTCTCTCTTAGGGCACCTGGGTGTTTCAGTCAAACATCCAACTTTGGCTCAGGTCATGATCTCACAGTTTGTGAGTTCAAGCCCTGAGTCGGGCTCTGTTCTGACAACTCAGAACCTGGAGCCCGCTTCAGATTCTGTGTCTCCCTCTCTCTCTCTGCTTCTGCTCCCCTGTTTGTGTTCTCTCTCTCTCTCTCAAAAATAAATAAAAACTTCTAAAAATTAAAAAAAAGATTCTCTCTTTCTACCCCTCTCCCCCTCCACCCCGCGCCTTGCTCTTGCTCTCTCTGTCTCTCTCAAAAAAAAAAAAAAAGGAAGGGGAGATTGAACTGAATGAAAAAAACCAATCCATTTTATATGACATTCTGGAAAAAAGAAAATTATAGAAATGAAAAACAGATAAGTAATTGCCCAAGATTAGGGAAGAGGACAGGGGGGTTGACTTTTTTTTGTTTTAAAGCGGGGGAGCCCAAGTTACTTCCTTTGCCATAACAACTGTACCTAAATTGTGGTGGTAGTATACAAATCTGTACATGTGATAAAATGTCATAGATTATATACATATAAAAACTGAGTACCTATAAAAACACTGGTGAAATCTGAATAAGATCTTTAGCTACTTTTATCATGTCAATTAATATTTTGATTTTCATAATGTGCTACAGTTATATAAGATGTCACCCTTAGGGGAAACTGGGTGAGGATATATGAGAACTCTCTGTACAGGGGCGCCTGGGTGGCTCAGTCAGTTGAGCACCTGACTTTGGCTCAGGTCATGATCTCGCAGTTCAAGAGTGCTAGCCCCACATCAGGCTCACTGCTGTCAGCCTCTCAGTGCAGAACCCGCTTCAGATCCTCTGTACCCCCCCGTTCTCTGCCTCTCCACTTGCACTATCCCAAAAATAAAAATAAAAATAAAATAAAATAAAGTAAAATAAAATAAAAATAAAAATAAAGAACTTGCTGTGCTACTTTTGGAACTTTTCAGGAATCTAAAAAATAAAATGTTTTTTTAAAGCCTAGGGGCCTGGGTGGCTCAGTCGGTTGAGTGTCCGACTTCGGCTCAGGTCATGATCTCACGGTTCTTGAGTTTGAGTGATGAGTCAGGCTCTGTGCTGATGGCTCGGAACCTAGAGCCTGTTTCGGATTCTGTGTCTCCCTCTCTCTCTGCCCTTCCCCCACTCGCACTCTGTCTCTCTTTGTCTCAAAAATAAAATAATTTTTTTTAAATTTGTAAAAGCCTATATAGTATCAATATAATAGTGTTAGGAGTATGAGAAAACCAAAGGATCAAAGAATAGACTAATGTCTTACTTTATTTGGGAGAACATATCTATGTCAATTCAAAATATTAAAGAAATAATTAAAAAGAAATATAACTTGAAAATGAGATAAACTGAAATATAAAAATAGTAGAAACAAGTCTGAAGATGTCACTAATTACAATTAATATAAATGGATCAAACACACCAGTTAAAAGATAAATATTGTCAAATCGGGCTTTAAAAAAATCTGTTTAAGATACCATATGTTCTCACTCTTATGTGGATCTTGAGAAACTGAACAGAAGACCATGGAGGGGAAGGAAGAAAAAAAAAAGGTTAGAGAGGGAGGGAGCCAAAACATAAGAGACTCTTAAAAACTGAGAACAAACTGAGGGTTGATAGGGGGTGGGAGGGAGGGGAGAGTGGGTGATGGGCATTGAGGAGGGCACTTGCTGGGATGAGCACTGGTGTTGTATGGAAACCAATTTGACAATAAATTTCATATTTAAAAAATAAAGATAGAAAAATCTCTTTAGGGATGCCTGGCTGGCTCAGTCTGTTGAGCGAGCGACTTCAGCACAAGTCATGATCTCACAGTTCATGAGCTCCAACTCTGCATGGGGCTCTCTGCTGTCAGTGTCCAGCCACCTTGGATCCCTCTCTCTCTGCCCCTCCCTCTCTCTCTCTCTTTCTCTCAAAAATAAATAAACATTTTTTTAAAAAATAAATAAAAATCTGTATTACCAGAGGGGAGGTGGCCAGAGATGAAATAGGTGATGGTGATTAAAGAGGACACTTGTAATGAGCACCGGATATTGTATGGAAGTGTTGAATCACTATACTGTACACCTGAAACTAAATAGCACTATATGTTAACTAACTGGAATTCAAGTTAAAACATAATTAGAAAAGAGAGAGAAATGGGGGGAGAGAGAGAGAGATACACCTAAAACATAAGAACATGCCAAGGTTAAAAGTAAAACATGAAGAAAACAAGACATATCTTTAAAAAAAAAAAAATCCAGCCTAATTATATCGATATCCTATAAAACAGACTTTAAGCAAAAGGACTGTTAGATACAGAGGGGATTGCTATATAATGATGAAAATATTCAATTCATCAAAGAGAAATAATAACTCTAAACGAGTATCCATTTAATAAAATACTCTAAAATGACCATGAATAACCAAGATACTTCTGAAAAAGAAGGGCAGACAGGAATGCTTGCCTATCCAATATCAGGACTTATCCTGAAGGAATAGTTATTAAACAGTGTGGTGCTGACCTTGGAATAAACATATGGACCAATGAAACAGTGCAGAACCAGATCCTTCCCTGTGCGGAACTCAGGTACGTGCACAGGCCATTTGTAATAGCACTGGGAAGGAAAGGGCTCGTCAATAAGGGAAGCTGGTGGCAAATATGACTCACAATACAGAAAAACATGAAATTAGATCCCTTCCTCAAGCCACATATAAAATCAAGACAGCCTATCTTCTTTTCGCTTTCCTTCCCAGCATGGAGAAATTACACGTTGGTGGAGAACACGGGACAATAGACAGACCTGAGGAGCCACAAGTTGGTGCAGGCAGGTAGCCCAGAGGATGAACGCATGGACCCATGCGCCTGAGGAAGCAAGGGGGGCTGGCGCATGCGCTGTCAGGGCTTGCTGCTGAGAACGTGGGGCAGTGAAGAACAGTGGGGAACCACGGAGGGCATGGGGAAATGGGAGCAGGCGGAGGGAGGAGACAGCCAGTGTGGTTAAAGATTGGTTAGACCGAACAATTGAGTAAATTGAGCAACAAAATAACATGCTGAGGATAATGCGAGTCCAGATTCTCAGTTTACACATAATGTGAAACAGCACCCCACTGGATGAATGAGATTAAAATTCACCAGCAACACCCACCCACCCCCAACCCTCCCTTCTTCATAGGAATGCTAACCTTATCTTTTAGAGGAAGACAACAGGATGAGTTCCAGGTGGCCTAAACCACTTTGAGCTTGGCCACCGTCTCAGGCCTGCACAGATGGACCACAGAGTGTTAGACAGTTATACCTCATTATAATGTTAAGATCTCCACCTAAGGATGTCAAACCTCATTAACATAACATACAATGCATGTATAAGCATGTTTCCTAAGTACACATGCATGACCTTATGCCCACCTCTACATGTGATGACAGAACTCCCTTTGCTGAATATGTATCCTAGACCTAAATACAAGAAACCTACTCAGGCCACCCCATCTGGGGAGTCATGACTTTGGAAGTTATTCCCTGGGATCTCCTACTTATTATAAATACAGTTTCCTTTGTGTGACAATCCCACCTGGGGTAGTCTATCTGTAGCTCACCAGGGAATGAATTCACATTAGTTCAGTTGCATATTGAAAGGGTATTGGACTGATATTGGAAGTATCAATATAAATTCATAGTTCTATATCATAGTCATAGAATATGTTTGTACAGACTATACAGATATAGAAATAGAAATGTGTGTGTGTGGTATGTATGTGTACCTAGAAGTACACACACATATTCCTTACTTCTATCTTCTCAGAGGAACTTAGAAGCAACCACACTCTAGCAACAACAAGCACTACCAAGGCCTAGATCTTGTTTTAAATTTTTTTTTAAAAAAGCAGAGCTTGTGGAAAAATGACTGAGTCCAGGGCTAGGTCAGGACATGACGAGCCCAGAATACCTTTTTGTGGCAGAACGTAAGAATTCTCAATATATCTTTAGGATACACTGAAAAGACACAAAACTCAGCTTGAAATGCCTCCCACCGGCTAAATAGGGAACAATTTGGGCATTAAAATAAGAAGGGATTACAGCACATTGAAAAAAATAGGGATCCATCAGTGCACACTGATTTAAAGGAAGGAAGGAAGGAGGGAAGGAAGGAAAGAACAAGGAAAGAAAGAAAGAAAGAAAGAAAGAAAGAAAGAAAGAAAGAAAGAGGAAAAAAGAAAGCTCTTTTTTACAGTAGAATGCCAAATAAATTTAGAAGAAATGAGAAAGAGAATCACTATTTGCCAACCACCCTAGAGGTGCATGATTTAGGCAGGAGGGCTAATGGATACTAAGACTGTCGTGTGGAAGTATGATGAGGACTAGGAATCATCCTAGTCTCAGAATACTTCCCTACAAAATACTAATCACTTACAAAGGAAGACATGGAAATGGTGAATTTCAGGAAGAGAAACCTGGCAGACACCAACACAACCAGGTAACCCAGATTAACATCAACTGTGATAGAATGGGTCAATGTGTGTTACTCCTAATGAGATGCATTGAGGAGAATACAACTTGTTTCTGAAGCAGTACTATGGTGATTGTATGGTGTGGGTGTGGTCATCAGAAACATGAGACTGACCACAGTGAGATCAACCTGTAATCTTTAAAACCCTCAGGACTGGAAAGACATGGAGACACTGAGACTTTTAAATGTTAAACCAGTTTGCTTGCATTCCTGGAATAAATCACATATGCTTTCTCATCTATGAAACACCTCTTCACGTATTTTGCCCATTTTTTTTATTTTAGGGATTGTATATGTGTGTGTGTGTGTGTACGTGTACATAACACACTTTTAAAAATTTGGTTTGAGTTCTTTAGTTCTTGATACTCATGTTTTGTGACAGTTTATAATTTATTCTTTTATTTTACTTAAGATGTTACTTTATGAAAAGAAGTTTTTCATTTATTATGCTCAAATTTATCAATCTTTTCCAGTTCATGCTTTTTATGCTTATTTAAGGTTTAAAAATGTCTATATATTTCACTTACTATATTAAGGCTTTATTTTCAACATTTAAGTCCTCAATTCACCTGGAATAGATTTTTTTGTAAATAATTATTTTGAAATAATTGCAGACTTAAAGAAAAATTGAGAGAACAGTCCAAGAACTCCAGTAACCCTTCAGCCAAAGATTCCCCAGTTATTAACATTTTACTGTGTTTGCTCCATTGCTATTTATTTATCTCCATGGTTGCCATTACTTTTCTGAGGCTTTTGAAAACAAGCTGTAGCTATAATGTCTCATTACCCCTCAATACTCCAGTGTATGCTCTCCTTACTCAAGAAAAAACCCCAAAACCAACAACCAACCAAACAAAAACCAAGGACATCCTTCTCTATAATCAGCATGCAACTCTACAATTAAGTAATCCACAATGGTACAAACTAATGTCTAATTCACAGACCACAATGAAATTTTGCTAACTGTCTAATAATTCTCTGGCCTTTTTGGTTTAGGATCTTATCTCAAAAAAAAGGTTGCATTTAGTTGGCATGTCTGTCCTGACTATTTCAATGTGAGTGGGAACCACTATGTGATAAATCAATGTCCTGGGCATCTTTGGTTTGTGTGCATTGTTCTGTGTATATATTCCATAACAATGTTAATTTTTATTGAAATATTAGTTGTTGTTTTTTTTTTTTCAACGTTTTTTATTTATTTTTGGGACAGAGAGAGACAGAGCATGAACGGGGGAGGGGCAGAGAGAGAGGGAGACACACAGAATTGGAAACAGGCTCCAGGCTCCGAGCCATCAGCCCAGAGCCTGACGCGGGGCTCGAACTCACAGACCGCGAGATCGTGACCTGGCTGAAGTCGGACGCTTAACCGACTGCGCCACCCAGGCGCCCCGAAATATTAGTTTTAAATAGAAAGCTAATCACATTGATGTATTTCAAACACAGTATTTGGTCCCAGAATTCAAATTTCTGCATAAATAATTTTTCAGTCACCATATTTGTAAAGCCCAGAAATTTAAACTAATTTTGAAGCAGTGCTTACAGAGTGAAATATCTGGGTGCCTGGGTGGCTCAGTCAGTTAAGTGACCAACTCTTGATCTTGGCTCAGGTCATGATCTCAGTTAGTGGGATGGAACCCTATATTGGGCTCATAGGGCCTGCTTGTGATTCTCTCTCTGCCCATCCCCTACTGGTGTTCTCTCCTCTCTCTCTCTCTCTCTCAAAATAAATAAATAAACTTAAAGAAAAAGAGTGAAAAATCATCTTACCAAGTACCAGATACCAAGAGAGATCCGAAACGGATTTTTATTGGAACCCCTACCTACATAGCTCTACAAAAAAATCATTCCCCTCCTAATTTATACGATTACTTAAACATGGTATAGTTCTCATTTTCTCTCTTTTTTTCCCCCAGGGGAAAGCACAAACACAGTCCCCCACTACCACAAATTATGCAGTCGAGTTTCCCACATTTGGGGAAGTCGCAGGGGTCAGCACATCCAGAGTGCAATGGATAGCCTTGCCATGGGAAAACCACCTTCATGATCATGCTATCTCTCTGGTCAGATAAGTATTAGTTGCTCTCATTTTAAAGAAAAGAGCTATCATACTTTACATTCATATTTTGATCAAAGGTTTCAGTTGAAGATGTTAAAAAACAAAATTCAACTGAGTACATTTGAAGATCTAATTGGCTTTATTAAGCAATTCATGAATCAAGTAGCATCCCATCTAGCTAGTTTAGAGAAGCTCTGAGGAGTTGTATAAAATTGAAGGATTTTAGAGGGAGAGTGGGACAAGAAGTTATTAGCAAAAGAAAAGAAAGGATTGTTTCTGGCAAATTCCCCTTCCCTTTGGGGGAGAAGGGCAGGGGCTTTATCACACAGATTATCTCCTCTGCCTTTGGTGGTGTAGTGCAGGGAAGGATGGAGAGGGTCCAAGTGATAGATTACCTAATTGTTGCTGACCAGAAAATTCCAGATTGATTTGCTTTAAAATTCCATTCCTAGAGAGGTTAAAATTGCAATTAAGTCTTGGTTTGCTGTCCTGGGGGTTAGTAATTCCACCTTGGGGCTGCGGTTTTCTTTTTAACAAAGTTATAAAAAATGACAGACTACATTTATGAGAGAGAGGTATTGCTAGACCAATCCATTTTAATATAGCAAAGCATTCTTTCTGACCAAAAAGAGGTAGAATTTTCTAGTGGCCCTGACAACTGCTCTTGCAGATAATTTCCAAGGGATGTTTTTTGAAATGGCAGCTTCTGGAAAGTCCACTTATGTTGGATTGGTGGAGAGTTGGGGGATGGACTGGCTCAGTGCTTTGCCCTGTTGCCAATGTGGAAAAACAGAACGCAGGTCTGGCCCACACCAGGCACTCCTGTGTGTGTGTGTGTGTGTGTGTGTGTGTGTGTGTGTGTGTGTGTGTGTGTGGAACATATGCATGCCCACTTGCTGAGGCTGGGGCGGCAGCAAACTTGAACTGAGGGAGGAAGTCGATGCCAACCAGGCTTAAAATTAGACATGGTCTCTTTCTGGCAGTTTTAGGGATAAAAAGTTTTGCATATTTTTGTCTTAATTATGCAGACCTACTTTCAGGGGTACCTTTGGCTCAATGTGATATGCAGACCCAAACAGCACCAATGGCTTTTTTCCCCTATCCTTCACCGTATTTGTTTCTTTAGCTTTAAACAAAATTGCTTATCTAATGGAAACATGCCCTTTGCCAGAAGCTGGCCTACAGCAAGCACACTTGCATGGACTTTGTTCTTTGCGTGCACATCCCCACTCCCAACCCCATCAACGGTTGGGAGAAAATCTCCGGTTCACAAAAGTCAAAGGCGAAACCATCTTGGAGATCGCGTCCTATGTCCGTTTTTCAGATCAGGAAAACTGACACCTAGAGAAGCGTAGGGACCAGTTGGGGTCATGCCAATACCCACAACACAAGGCCTGGGTTTCCCCGCTTTCCTTCGCTGCTCCTTCACCTCTAATACGATGTGGGGTGGACTGATCGGATTAAAGAAAGAAAGGAAGAAATGTTGTCCCATGTCGCCTTCAACTACTGATATTGCCCTCCAAGGTTCCCAAACAGTTAGCTTGCATTGGCAACCACGGAACCTGCACGGAGTCCTAACTGCAAAACGACCTGCAATTTTAAAAGCGCTTAAAAACCCAAACAAAAAACACCGTTAGCATCTGCTTTCAACCTTTTGTAGTACTAACTCTGCTCTCTCATTTCCTCACTTTCAAAGCAACCCACGCGGGCGAGGGAGGCCAGGACGCGAGGGGAGGAAAGCGGAGAGGGGAAGGCCAGCGGAGGCTCGGGGGTAGCGCCGCGCCGCACAGCGGGGTAGAGACCACCGAGAGCCGGCCCCAGAGCCCCAGCGCGGGCGGCTGTGCGCACGCGCGCGGGTCGGCGGGCTGCAGCTCTCCCGCACCCCGCTTCATTCTGCTTCATTCAGCCCTTTAGCGCTGCCTCCTCCCAACCCCCAAAGCCCCAGGCTGGGATGGGGGAAATCCCAGGGCATCCTCAGAAAACGACGTTTTGGAAGACCCGGAATGGGTGGGTAGCAGGAGGAAGGCAAGGACGTTAAGGGCAAAAATCTTAAATCGCCCCCAGCTGCGTCTCTGCAAAAGTCTAAGAGAGACACCGGCGCCACCGCTCATGGCTGGCGGGAGAGCAGACGACTGGGCAGGCAAAGCGCGGGACCCCGAGGGGCGGGGCGGAGCTGTGGGCGGGGCCTGCTGCCACTCCCCCGAGGCCCCGCCCCTCGGACCAACCTCCCGCCCTGCCATTGGAGGGCGTCGGGGGCGGGTCCGAGGGACACCCCCCTCTCGCCACCGGCCCCCGCCCCGCCTTCTGCCCGCCTACGCTTTCGGCCCTTCCAGGAGCCTCTGAGCACCAGGAAAGGAAACACCGGGGCTGCCAAAGAGCCCCTGGACGCTGGAAAGGCGGGCCCCCGGCCACCCCACCCACCGGTCTGGTGACGTCACCGGGTGGAGCTACGTGGCTCCGCCCCCGGGGCCGGGGCCCGTGCCCACACCTTTGAGTCTGCGGCTCCCGCGGGACGCGGGGACGCGGCCGCCCTGTGCAGAGGCACCACGTCACAAAGTGCTGCAGCCAGTACCCCCGCGCTCCCCTTCAGCCCCTCACTCTCCACAGCATGTCCCACCCCTCCTTTTTTGCCCCTTTTTCTGACTCTGCTTCTCCAAATGGCTGAGTGTGGGGACCAGGAGATGGGAGCGCAGATGGCACGCTGCCTGAAGGAAGTAAATTCGATTTGATATCTCCTTAATCCGTTTGCATTTCTACTGCTTATTTAATATCTTGATATTTTCTCGTGTAATTTTGGAAGATTTCAGGGGGCGTTTTCTTTTTGTGTGTGTGGGGGGGGGGAGGGTTCTTTCTTAGGGGACTTAAAGTTGGCCGATGCCTTCTTTAGCTTTTGATTTAAAAAACTGGGATTTAGTCATCTTTTCGTGCAGAAGGGAAAGAAACCAAAGCTTAACGGCCTTTAGAAAGGAAACAGCCCTGTTTATTTTTCATTCTTAACTCAAGCTGTCGTCGTTAGCACCTTGCACTGAGCACAGACGCAGCTGCAGAAGCACTTCGTTGCAGAGTACGCTGCGTCTACACAGGATTTGTGCCCGAGCATCAAAAGACAGTGCAGGTGTATATGGATGCGGGAGTGCGTGTGCGTACGTGATGTACGTGTGTGCGTGTGTGTACGTGTGTGTGTGGCCCAACAAATAACCCCAAGAGGCGCATCAGGATCAGAAAGAACCCCACATACTATCGATGGCCTAGGAAATTTCCTAAAGCTCTTAGTTTGAAACTAAACTGAGTTAGCAAAATCTCTAGTATCAGAAAATCATCTTTGCAGAGGCTCGTTTCTCCGTGCTCTCCTGTCCCCCAAAACAGGTGTCGCTGTGTCTCGTGAACCCATCTCTCTCCGGCCGGGGCGTCCGAAGTGATGAGATTCACCGAGGGCACTTGGTGGAGATTTCAGGGGCCCCACGTGTGCAGACTAAACCCCCAGGGCCTGGGTGTGTGCGCGCGCTCCCGTGCGGTGTGAGCAGGCGGGCAAGGGGGCGCTCGGCTCGTTGGCGTGCGCGTGTGTGTGCGTGAGTGTGTGCTCACGCGCCCTAGGCTGCGCGCAGAGCTCAGCTGCTGGGTTGGAGAGAAAGAGAGTAGGCAAGTGCAGGGGACAGGAGGCTGAGCGGGAGGGGGGGGGGAGGGGGGGGGAATGTCAAATTAATAGAGCTGCTTTAGCTGTTTTCCCTTTCCCGTTCTCGCTCGTTTAAACCCCACTACAACGTAGGGATAGGGGGCTGGATTCTCAGTTGTGCTGATGGAGGAGGGGGAACAAGTTGAAACAATCGAGTGGGCGCGCCAGGACTCCCCGGCTCCAGGCAGGGAGGGGAGAGGGAGCCCCTGTTCCGCGCCGGGAGGGGGCGGGGTTGGGGGGGCCCCAGGAACCGCGAGGAGGCGGGGGTGGCTGCGGGGACGGACAAGTGGTCACCCCCAGGAGGCGAGAATTCGTTTGGATTGTACATTAATTGGAGATATCTGATTAATTCCAGTTTCTGATGACTATAAATGGCGATCTCTACCAAGGTGTCTTTATTTGAAAAAAAAAAAAAATCATTCCGTGTCATCCCCCACGTCAGGCCTGCTCGTGGGCGTGAGGCTGTACTTCCTCCGCCCCCTCCTAATGGAGTGAACCATTCCCAGCTCTTCCCCCTCTCTCTCTCAGCCTCTCTCTCTCTTTCTCTCTCTCTCTCTCTCTTCCTCGCTCCCTCTCTTTCTCTCCTCCCTCTGCCTTCCCCGTGCATAAAGTCTCCGTCGCTCTTGGAACTTGTTGGCAATGCCTATTTTTCAGCTTTCCCCCGCGTTCTCTAAACTAACTATTTAAAGGTCTGCGGTCGCAAATGGTTTGACTAAACGTAGGATGGGACTTAAGTTGAACGGCAGATATATTTCACTGATCCTCGCGGTGCAAATAGGTAAGTGGCCGCCCGGCCAGGCTTGCGGCTGTCGGCAGGCGGTAGCCGGCCGGCCCGAGGCGCCGAGGGGACCTACTGGCTGCCCGGGGGTGCGGAGAAGCCGGCAAACCCCAAGGGTGGGGGCAGCGGCTCCTAGGGACTCGGGCGTCCCGGGTTGGTTTTTCTTGAGAGAGAGAGAGAGACAGACACTCCAAACGTTCGCCAGGATATGTATGCAGCTGGCCGTTTTCAGAAGGGGGTTTCCCCCCTTTTTTTCCCCCAAAGCGCACGTCCATTTTTGCTTCCCTTTCTCGGGTTAAAGCAGGTTTCAGGCGCTCTGGGGCAATGCATTGGCCCCTGCGATGCTGCAAGGTATTATTTTGAAGGGTCGAAAGGTGAATGCAGGAACAAGATGGCTAGGCAGCTAGAATGGAAAGTTTATGTGCAGAAAGCAAAGATATTTCGGGGCTCAGACTGCTGCATTTAGAACTTTGTCATTCTCCCGCCCCCCTACCCCCCATATCCTAGCTGCAGCGTTTGCACCGGGCACCGCAGACCCGGCTGGAGAGCAAATTGAGAACGATAGGGAACCCCAGAGCATATATTTTAATAGGCTTATCATTAAGGAGGTTGAATTCAGCCAAATATACGTGGGTATAATATTCTATGAATATTTGCCTGTTCCTTTCCACATAGGCATCTGTATTTTATATCTAGGAAAGGGTTAAGAAGTGTTTGCAATATGCCATATGGGGGGATTCTTATTTTTGTTTGTTTGGGGGTAATTATTACGGATTTATTTAGTTCCCATTTTATGTTAAGGAATGTTGAGTCGTAGTTATACTGTTTGGGGCTTTTAAAAGTTCGCGTTTTCCATCCAGAATGAGGAAGACGTGATGGAAGCCAGCACTAGAAAACCCACTTCTTCGATGCAGGTCGGAGCATTAATTAACCTGACCTAAAAGTGAAAGTGAAGTAGATTATTAATAGAATGGACAAGAGAAAAAATAGAAACTCTTCAAACGGGTTTTCTGGAGACTGAGGGAATTGTTGCCTCCTACCATTTCAGGCTGTAGCATTCTTTACAGACAAACCCTTGCAGTATTTGGGTGGGAGGGTGCTTTAGGGAATGGGGCAACAGAAAATGTACATTTTTCTTCGTGAGAAATGTGGAAGAAACAGGGTTTGGAGTTATCTGTATATTAAAAATGGATTCTCTGCAGTGGGTTTTTATGCATTTGACATGATTTTGTGTATTTTGTTGCATGAACATTACAGGGATTTTAGACTATGTGCAGGATGTTGGCGTTTTCCTTTAAGAAATGACTTGATATTTTGAATCTGGTTCTTTTGAATCTTTGACATTAGTGCAAAGAGATTAAATAAATATTAAAAATGCTAATTGCAGCAAATGCCTTAAATGTTGGAAATAAGTGAATGTGACATTTAGCAATTAGCCTGCAAATTTTTAGAGAGCAGGAGACAGCGGTTATTTTTGATACAGGGATTTTCATGGGAGCAGGTTTGGGGTTGTTTTCCTGGAGGGATATAACCTTACTTTGGAGGGGTTAAAGAAAAAAAGAGAGAGAGCGTTTGTGCTTGCGGGATACTCTTGGAACACATTAACCTCGGCCGGAAAATGACCATTTGTTGGCTGTGGATTTGAAATTGAGCATGTTTGTTCCCGAATGTCTGCCCTTTCCCGCACCAGAGCCTCGATCTTTAATTCATGGCTGGGAGCTATCCCAAGTCATTGACATTTGGCAACAAAAGTGGGGGTTGGGAAGGGACGGGGAGATGGAGAGGGTGGTGAGCACAAATGAAGACACGCGGGAGGAAGTTTGAAATGAATGAGAGGTCGAACGAATGAATGAACGGATAGGAAAGGCACAGGACATGGACATCGGAGAGGACAGGGAAGGAGCCCGGGTCGCCCTCCGGAGCCTCGCTGAAGCGGGGTTCAGGAAGGACAGCGAGGGTCGCGCGGGCTATGACCTGCTCAGATGCATAAGCCTCAAAACGCGTCCCGCGCGCAAGCCCCGGTCCTCCCACAGCGAACTAGAGACGAAGCAGTCATAGTTGAAAAAAAAAAAAAAATTTCACGACTTCTTATTTTACACACGCACACACTCACACATGCGCGGTGTGGAGGGAGGGTCTTCTCTTCCACAGCGCCCGCAAAGATAACGTGACAGGAGCGCTTCCCGCCCCAGGCGAGCCCCAATTCCCCTTTAAAATATTGTCTGTACATCTTAGGGGCTACTTTTTCGCCGCTGAGTTTTGGGGGTGGAGGTAAAGGGTAAGGAGAGACGGGAGCTGGGTGGGGGAGGGGAGGATGAACTGGATTTTATTCCGTTTCGACGCTGCAAAGCAGCATTTGTGGCATGCATTATAGAAGAGGACGCGTAGGGTTCATTTCATTGTGACCGCATTCTAGCAGAACAAAGATTCGTTTATTCTCTCTCCGTGTTATATTAAATATTGCAGTCGCAAGGCCTTTTAATATTTCTCGGAGGTGGGGGGAAGGAGATTTATGAAGGTTTACGTCTCTGCCCGAGCGGAGGTCGAAGTTAACCTTAGTCCCTTCCCTTCCCCGGCGCTTCCCGTTCCGGATTAGAAAGCGCAAGGCCCGCCTCGCTCTTCCTGCTGCAATTTGCAAACGGGGCACTCTCGGAGGCTGCTGCAGGTTCGGTCACCTTCCTCTGGTCTGCGTCTGGCCCAGCTCTCGGGGACCAGCGGCTGAGGGTGGTGGGGGCAGTGAGGTATAAAATCCTCTCCGGACACATTCCTACGCAAGCGGTGGCGGTCAAAACACTGCCCAGGAAGGGGGCGAGCGCTCAGGGTCGTGGGTACTGGAGGCCGATTTCGATTCTAAGATTCGCCCCTTCCCTCTGCTCCCCCAGCCCCAACAGCGCGGATCAACGCTACTGGCGCCCCTCCTGGCCCCCGGCGTGCTTTTGGCCAAGAGCCATCGAACGTTTAGCCATTTGTTGGCCTTGGGGTGGACAGAAATGGCCTTCGCAGCGGCAGTCCGGCGCCTTGGGGTTTGACCGCCCCGAAGCCAGGAGCGAGGACTTAGGTGCCTCTTGGGTTACCTCCCCGCTCCCCTCCTCCCACGGTCCCAGCCGCTATCCCGGCTCCCGCCCCTCCGGAGGGAACCGGGAGCTAGAGGCCCAGAGCCCCAGGCGACTGCCACCTGTGCCCCTCAGAGTTGGGGCCTGGAGAGAAAAGGTCCCACCCGCTGCGGGCGGGAGTGGTGGCCGGTTTTTCCGGGTGTGTGGGGAGCTCAGCCACAACCAGAGGCTCACGGATTTGGCCTTCGCGGAGATAACCCGGGGTCACCCGCGCAAACACAGCCGTGACTCTGCTGGGTCCTGACTGCCCCGACCACTCGTCACCCCCGCCCTGTCTCCGGACACCGAGGCTGCTCCCTCTCAGTGGGGTGGGGAGGGTGCCTGCGAGGATCTCCCTCGGAACACAAACTCCACGGTAGGCAATCTGTTTTATAATGAAACAATCCACCTCGGTGGCTGCTGCCGGGTTCCAGAGACTTTATTAATTTATTCATTCAGCAGTGTTTGCTGAGAACCCACCAAGCACCGCGCGCCGGCCCGAGGCTTTCTCGCACGTCGTGGCCTGGGGTTCAGCGGCGGGGCCCCACGCGTTGCCGCCTCGCCCACCTCTTCCTCTCCCCCGCACTCTGCTGTCGTGACCCCCTCTGTCACCTCAGAAATGCAAGATTGCACTTCGAGAGCCAGGACGGACTTGCTGGGGAAGTGTTGGGAAACGAAGGAGGGAGTGAGGAGAAAGGGAGAAATAAAAGAGACGGGGGAGGTGAGAAGAGGGGGCGAGGGAAACAGAAAAAGATAGATGCAGAGTGAGATGCTGGAGGGAGCTGCAGGAAAGGAATGGACTCAACTACCCCTCCCGCACACGCTCACCCACCCGACCGTAGGCACCGGACACTAGTTGGGGGCGGGTCAGTCATTCTTGGGCCACATCTTTCATTCACCTTTAACACAGGCGTCCCGCGAGGCTGGGAGCTAGTGGACGCGGCGGCTCGACGGGGCTGGTGGGCCGCGGGGCCGTAGGGCAGGGTCGCGGCGCTGCTGACCGGTGTCCCCTCCTCCCCGCAGCGTACCTGGTGCAGGCCGTGAGAGCAGCGGGCAAGTGCGATGCGGTCTTTAAGGGCTTTTCGGACTGTTTGCTCAAGCTGGGCGACAGCATGGCCAACTACCCGCAGGGCCTGGACGACAAGACGAACATCAAGACCGTGTGCACGTAAGTGTTCTCTTTGGCATGCTAGGTTTCCATTCTGGGGGGCGCTGCTGAGGTCGGAGAGGGCCTACCCGCCTGAGCTCTGAATTCCCCGCCAGCGCTAATCCGTGCGGGCTAGCCCTCGGACCTTGGCCAGGATCTGCACTACCCAAGGGGACCCTGTGGCCTGAGATGGGCAGAGGATGATCCTCCCACGCGGGGGCCAATCCCAGCCCTGCGCAGCTCCACCGGCACCCACAGAGGCGCGCGCACTCAGCGCACTGGAACCCGGAGGGGCCTGGAGAGCTGCTAGCTGTTCCTCGCTCTACTTTGAGGCAGTCTTCATCGTTCTTTTTTCTGCCTGCATGAGTGGACTGCTGGGTACTCTCCGAAAAACGTTTGGTTCTGGTTTGAGGAGCTTTTTAGGAAATACTAGGTTTTCATAAAGGAAAAGTCACTCTCCTGTTTGGTCCATTTCCCCTGATGAAACCCCCTTCCAATACACAGCAAGAACATTGAGATGTAGGCAAGGGAGCGTGGGTCCCTCTTCCTCTTTCTAAGAGAGAGACTGAAGGGATATTTTGTTTTGGGCCAATGATTTTGCCCAAAGAAAGTAAGTCCTGGGCACCCAGTGACCATATCTGCCGAGTCTGTGGCAGATTAGAGGTGTAGGATAGCCACCCTCCTTGCTCCACCCCCTCCTCTCTGCATCTGCTCGGTATCCCCAGGCCAGGGCAGCTAAGGGCTAGGAACCAGTTCACAGTCAGGTAGGGTGGGTGACTTTTCCCAGAGCTTGACTGGAAAGTACAGGTCCCACTGGCAAAGGAAGTAACCAGTAGAGAGCCCGGCTGTGGTAGACCAGCAACATTTTAGCTGCTGCAGACCTTGAAGTACCTCCATCCTCTGCAACACACACACACACACACACACACACACACACACACACACACACTTACTTTACTTTATTTTTCAGAAAGAGCTGTAACTCCCACCCCTTGCCCATTAATGACCCTTCCAAAAAATGCCAAGACAAGAGGTGTTCCGTGTTACCTGTAGGTTGGAGAAACCATTTTCTGCACCACCTTTTTTATACTGTGAAGTCCTTGTCCTCTCTCTAATTCCTGGGGAGGGGGGTGTTTATTTGTTTAAATTATGAGCACTTAAATGGGGGTCAATTTTGCCACACACTTTCCTAAATACCCTGGTGTCCTCCAACAGTCACAGCAGTTCGGTGGCTGGTACTTTCCTACCAGAAAAGGACAAAAGGCGGGATCTGGGTTGCATGCCCACCTACTTTAATCCCGAATGTCTGATGATAGGTAAGAGTATATCTATAAAGCTGGATGAAAGGTTAAATATAGATCAGCTCCCCAATATTCCATTATTTGCCAGAATTTGGTTATTCCAAGTTATTTTAATTTTTTAGCAGGGCTTGGTCCCAGAGAATCGAAGTGAGGGGGACCCCTGCTGCGGTCTGGGCTCACTTCTTTAGTGGCACTGGTTGCTCAACACTCTGCTGAAGCCCACCCCCTCTCAGTTGCATGTGGACATCAGCCACTTTCCACCATAGTCTTCTTCCAAGAGGGTCCTGTCCTTATCTGGGCATGCATAAAAAAGGAGAGATTTAGATATCCTTTGGGACGCGCAATTACAGCAGAGAGCTGTCCCTGCTCCTCTTAGTTTCTCTAAATCTTGCTATTTATTATGAATTGAGGCACCTGGAAGCCCTGAGGTTCAGGATCCGCGGTCCTCATAAATTAGAGACTCATAAAGGTCATTACAAAACAGCCAGAGCTCAAGGCAATCCAACAAGCATTTATATCTTTTCTATTAGCCAGGGGATGGGGTGGGAGTGGAAACACGGATAAATCAAACATGGTGCTTGCCTTCAATGTACTTACAGTCCAGGCTAGCGAGCAGAAGGGAGAGATAGGAGAAAATACAACCAAATTGCGTGGAGGGCAGTCGCTAGTGACCTGGCACTAAAGGCCCGGGCTAAGTGGGAGCCAGCCCGGAGTTACCGAGACGCACAGATCGACCGAGCACCGAAAGGAGACAGCGCCCCAGGAATCGATCACGGGTTGGAATTATATTTAGTCTAGGGATCTATTTTGGGTTTTCAGAAGAAAGGGGGACAATAAAAAAGGACAGGTTGGTTGAAGGTTGTGGGGGCGGGGCTAGGAGCTCAGCCGAGGAGGAGGAAGCGGCTGAGGAAGAAGGCGCGGGGCTCCGGGAAGAGGCGGGGAGCGAGGACAGGGAGCGGGGTCCCAAGAAGGCTGGCAGCGGTGGGCACCGCGGCGGCACCGGAGTCCCGGCCTGGGGGGCTGTGACTACACCGGCAGACCGTGGGAAGGGGGCTTCGTGGGGTTCCAAGCCTATGAAAGACTGCGGAGGGGGAGAAGAGGAGGGACAGAGCGCCCAGGCCGGGCGCTCCGGGATTTGCGAAAGCAGAAGGTGGCTACGGAGCTGGCCCTTGGGCACTGACACTCACCGACCCCGGGAGGGGAGAGGCAGGCAGGCGTCTCCGGACCGAATCAGAGCCGGGGGACTGTGGAGAGCAAGGCCAGGGGCCACGGAGGGCCGAAGAGGAAGGGGAAGAGGCGGAGAAAGAGGAAGTGAGGAACTGAACAGAGGAAAACCGAGGGGAGGGAAAAGGAGGAAGACAAAGAAGGGAAGAAGAAAGGATGGGAAAATCGGAGAACGGGAAACAAAAGGAAGGGAGGAGGGAGAGTGCGGGCGAAGGCGAGAGAGTACCGCAGCGAGTGGGGGGAGGAGGGACACAGAAGGGACGAGGGGGAGGAGAAAGTGAGAAGCCAAGAGGGGAGGGCCGTGTTCAGAGCAAGTAACCCATCTTGCAAGCTAAGAGGCATTAATGGGCGGCAGCTTGCAAGGCTTAGCACTGTTTTCCTAGCTTTCCCCGAGGAGGACGAGCAATCTGTTTGAGCAGACCGAGGTGCCAGCGCGGCGCAGCCGGTGCGGCCCGGCTCCCGGCTGCCGGGTCCCTGCCAGGGAGCGGGAAAGGGAAACCAGACGCCGAAGGGGGCGGCCTCTGTCCTTGGACGGCGGCTTCCTGGGTGGGCCGAGGTCTGACGAGGGCCCGCCTGGCCCAACTCAGGCGCCGGGATGGTGGAGAAGAGGTGGCGTGGGGGACGGGGGGGGAGGGCGTCCCCGGGAGGTTTGCGAGGCCGCGACCCGGGAGGCGCAGGGGCACAGGGGCGCAGGCCCGGGTCCTCCCCCGAGCCCAAAGTCAACCTGCTTCTTCCGTTTTGTTCTGTTCCTCGCCAGATACTGGGAGGATTTCCACAGCTGCACGGTCACAGCCCTTACGGATTGCCAGGAAGGGGCGAAAGATATGTGGGATAAACTGAGAAAAGAATCCAAAAACCTCAACATCCAAGGCAGCTTATTCGAACTCTGCGGCAGCGGCAACGGGGCGGCGGGGTCCCTGCTCCCGGCGCTCCCAGTGCTTCTGGTGTCTCTCTCGGCAGCTTTAGCGACTTGGCTTTCCTTCTGAGCGCGGGGCCGGCTCCCCCCCGCGCGCCCACCCACACTCACTCCATGCTCCCGGAAATCGAGAGGAAGATCCATTCGTTCTTTGGGGACGTTGTGATTCTCTGTGATGCTGAAAACACTCATATAGGATTGTGGGAAATTCCGATTCTCCTTTTGATTTCGTTCGATTTCTTGTGTTTTATTTGCCAAATGTTACCAATCAGTGAGCAAGCAAGCACAGCCAAAACCGGACCTCAGCTTTAGTCCGTCTTCACACAAAAATAAGGAAAACGGCAAAACCACCCCATTTCTTTTTTAATTTTTATTTTTTTGGCACAAGAATCTCAGGAACGGCCCTGGGCCACCTACTATATTAATCATGTTAATACATGACAAATGATGGGCTCCTCCTAATAGCAAAGAGAGGAGAGGAGAAGGCCAGGGGAATGAATTCAAGAGAGATGTCCGCGAGGAAGGCATATGGTGAATAACTCACGCTCACGTCTTTCTTCCACAGTATCTTGTTTTGATCATTTCCACTGCACATTTCTCCTCGAGGAAAGTGAAAGGACAGATCGTTGACTTTGTGTTTTAAGGATAGGAGGGAGAGAGGGAAAGGATTGAGGAAATCTCGGGGGTATAGGTAAAGGCTGCCAGAAGAATCGTTGCTAAAGTCACTGAGAGGTTAAGCTTTACCTGGTGTTGTTGATGCATCTTTCCAAGTCCACTGCCTTTATTTTCCCTCTCGTTTTAGCTGTTACACATACGGTAATACCTGAATATCAAACGGTATAGATCACAGGGGGGGATGTTAAATGTTAATCTAAAATATAGTTAAAAAAGATTTTGACATAAAAGAGCCTTGATTTTAAAAAAAAAAAGAGAGAGATGTAATTTAAAAAGTTTATTATAAATTAAATTCAGCAAAAAAAAAAAAGATTTGCTACAAAGTATAGAGAAGTATAAAATAAAAGTTATTGTTTGAAACGGGGGTGTCGTTTGTTTCCTGCCCCAGGCCTGCTTTCTTGGTCCAGTTCTCGGGATTCCCTGTAGGGACACGGGATGCCAGATGATAAATGCACCTGTTCACAAGCCAGTTGGTAACCTACCACCTTCAGGCAGACCCTCCTCAACTAGGTCACTTTGTCACTTTTCCGAAATTCTGTTTACTGAAAGAAGAGAAGGAGGCAGTTGTATTTTTGATAAGTGAAAAGCAGAGATGTTTTCTAGGTGAGGTTTAGGGGGAACTGGGCTTGCGCGAGAGAGGACACACGCAGACCCCGCCCCAGGCGGGTCGGAGCCCTAACCACCATCCCGGCAGGCCGAGCCCTAACCACGATTCGCCTTTTCCTCTGCGGTGGCCTGAGGCAGCTTGAACGAACCGCCATTAAGGGCTCCAGCAGAGGGGCCTAGAGGCTGTGGTCCCTGGCAGGGAGCAGGTGAATCCTTTCATAATTAATAAGACAGCTCAGCTGAAATGGCGAGGAGACGGGGCCCTATTGATCCGGCAGGCGAGCTGCTTCCACCTCTCCTATTTATAGGCCCCGCATGGCCTTACGGAGAAGTAAACATTCGAGAGTAAACACGAGCAGAGGAGACCGGGGTCCAAGGCCTCGGAAACTGGAGCAGGCTGGGGGGGGGGGGGGGGGCGGGGGGGAGCGACAGAAACGAATGTTCGCCGCCTCTGGGTTCAAGGAAATCGAAATATGATTTCTAGGAGAAGGTGAAGGTGGGAGGGAGCTGCGGGCCTCCTCCCCCCAGGGTGGGGGGTGGAGGGCTGGTGGAGGGAGGCCTTGGAGGCTGCGGCGGATTCCCGCGTCAGCGGAGCGAGCGGCCGCCGCCCGGAGGGTGCACGGGGGCTCTGAAATGCAATGTGTAAACAATCGCTAGAGTAACAGTTCATAAATCAAACCCAGTAGGTCGCAGCCCAATCTGCATTCCCCCCACGGATTGAATTCCAGCAACACATGCGTCCCGGAGCCCCGAGCGCTTGAAGCTGCCCGGATTCTTAATGGCAGCATATATTACCGCGGCCAGTTCACGCACGCGCCGCGCCGGGCCACTCCTGGGAATAATTTCACCCGCCACCCCCTACCCAGCCCCGCCTCCGTGAATCCCCGGTTCTCAGCCAAAAGCAAAGGAGATCCTCGTTGCCTGCGCAGAGTGGTCACCCACAGGGAACGGCGGTTGTTTTGGAAAATAGAGTTTGGTTTTGATCATTTCGTTTCAGTGGTTATTTTCGGCCCAAGTATAAGTAGGATGATACTAACCCGAGCTCAATCCCTGGAATTCAGATTAAAATGTCTCTGCCTATTTTAAATACGAATCTATTTAATGAGGGGGAGGAGAAGTGGAGAAAGAGGGAGGGTCTTCTCCTGTCGTTTTTGCCTGGAGAGCTCGCCGCCTCCTATTGGTATCTTTCCCAAGGAAAACAGGGGGCGAACCCGTGCACACCACTGGGCAAGGGAAACGCACGCACCGTGCTCCCCAGGCTTTGCGGGGAGGGAGACTCCTGCGACACACGGAGGATGCCCCTCCCCTAGCAGCGAGGCTGTCCCACCTAGACAGCAGTCTCCTTCCAGATCGGGGAGGAGGCGAGGCTGAGGGAGGGGACAGACGCGACGGGGCGGGGAGGATTGGGAACGAGGCTCGCTAGCTCTTCCAACAAGATTCTCTCCAAGGAACCCCGTCCTCCTGCGGCTCCAACTGCCTCCCTAGAGAGAGGGCTCCGCACCGCCACGTCCTTCCAGGCCCCCACTCCGCCCTGCCCCTGATTGTCCTGGAGGTGCCTCGAGAAAGCTCGGTGCCGTGTCGGGGGCTCCTCCGCCCTGTCCTGGGCCGGGCACTACGAGCACGTGCGCTTGGAAGAAGCCGCAGGAACGCAGGGCCGCGAGTCTCGGAAACCCAGGCTGCCGCATCTGACTCGTTAGAGAACATTTCTTCTTGTTGTGGTGATTGTTTAGATTATTATCGCGCCGTCTTCGACTATAATTTGCTGTTTAATCATGATGACATCTCCGTATGTTAGCTGATGTTGTTTTTAAGCAGCAACGCAGTAAGCCCTGTTCCCAGCTCGGGGAGATATTAACCAGGGTGCCCGCACTCCTTGCCCAGATGGGGGCGGGGGACCGGGTGGGTTTCCGGCACCAAGGAGATCGTCAGACCAACCTCCACCTCACCCAGCAGCATCTCCAGCTCTTGCACAGCCCATTGCCACGTGGCCCACCAGCGCTGGCTCTGAGCCTTTGAGAACTTGTTGGGCTTGCAGAAGCTCCCTCTTTCACTCCACTGCCTGCCCAAGTAGATTCAAGTCACAGCAGTTCACTTGAGTGTAACGTTTGGTTTTCCTCGTGAAAATGTCAGAGAGGTCAGCTCCAGAGCCCTTGGGAAGGGGAGTTAGAGGGAACAAGGACCTGAAAAAGGGGGCTCAGAGAAAACTGGGAAAACGTCCAGAAATAGTCAGCGGAGGGGAGAGGGGGGATCATCTTAAACACAGGAGATGATGAAGAAACTTTAAGCTGGAGATAGTTGAGTTTCAGAGGAAGGGTGGAGGATAGAGAAGAAATTGGGACTGATTTTCATTCAGGACTCTCAGAGAAGCAAACGCCCGCAAGGACCACCATGCAGATTCTCCTGTGACCCCAGAGATGCTTCCACGCCAGCTGGAGCCTCAAGGGCTAGGGCCACAGTCATCAAGGAGCCTGGGGTCTGGGCAGGCCTGAGAGAGGTGTCTGTGGGGCTGGAGCACCAGCAGCCCCCACCTCCGCATACCAGAGCACACCCTGGGGAAATCAGACCGCTGAGAAGAGGTGAAGCCTATCCCCTCTCCGCCTTCCTGAAACTCCTTCAGATAGGGCAGAGCTGCTTCTGGGAAGGTCTCCAACCATTCTCTCTTTCTCCTGCTCCCCCGCACACATAAGGCTCTGAACCCTTGGCAGCTCCAGGCTGGGTGAGGGTGGTCCTGGAGGCGTCCACTCTCTGGAACAGTCTACTGCCTGGTCCCATAGGACCAGAGGAAATGTTCTCACTGCTCCAAAGCTTCCCTTGTCCCTTGTTTCTACTGTGAAAATAAAGTGGCGCGGGGCGGCGGGGGGGGGGGGGGGCGCGGGCAGTGAGGATGCCAGCTGTGTGGCTGGATGGAGCAAGACCCAGGGTTCATCTGTGGCAAGCCCTGCCCCCTCAAGTCACTGCAAGACAGGTCATCAGGGAACTTTGTAATGCTATATTCTGTCCCCTCTCCCCCAAGGAGAAGAACAGCATCTCCTAGGGACAATTCCTTGATGTTGGGGCCAGGCAACCTCAGCTGAAAACCCCAATGCTAGAATAAAAAAACCCAGCCCAGCCCTGCCCAGCCTGGGCTCTGGCAGTCTCCCCAGTTGTGCCTCATGGGGTGAGGAGGAGGTTAATGTTTCCATCCAGATTCTCCTCCTGGAAGAACATGGCCTTTAGAGTGAGGACTAAGGAGCCAAAATACCTGTTTACCAGCTGCATAACTGTGAGTGGGTTACTTAACTCCTCTATCACCCCTCTGTTTTCCTCCTCTGTAAAATGGGGATAATCCTACCTACCTCGTTGGGTTGCATTTTGTATCAAATGGAATAACATAGGTAAAGCGTTTTTCCACTACATGCCTCTTACTAGTTATTATTTTTGTTTCTTCCCGCCTCTATGCCAGCTTAATTCAGTGAGTCTCGCTGAATTCTTCAAAAATAACCTCTAGTAGAAAACCTCATTATGACCTGTAATACCTTGGGGAAGTTTTCCTTCATAGTCTAGCAGCTTAAACTCTTCTTGCTGCAGGCTACTTAGCACTCCACCCCACCAACTGGCCTTCTCAGAGGATGCTGTAGATAAGCTCCTTGAATTAGTCAGCTGCTCCGCATTGACTGTGCCCCCAGACCCTACAGCCACACCCCTCCAGCTGGGGCTTTCATTCCCCAATGTGGAATCCCTAGGTTTTCCCAGAACTGGCCAGATTCACCTTGGAGATTTCTCGGCAACTTCCATTCTCCATCTTCTCTGCTGCCATTTATATTATGTTAATTTATTATAAATTAATATTTATATTAAATTCCTCTTTCCAAATTAAAACATAAAGAATTTATTGTAATCATCAAAGCAATACATTGATACATAGAACAAAACAAATGAACCCACCTGCACTGTTAACAGACTGATGTGTATCCTTTCATACTTTTCTCCATGATCTGAAAACATATTGACATGAACCCATACAGAAGGTAGAGGGTTTTTTTTTTCATTTGGGCAAAATTATGATATATAGTATTCTTATACCAAATCCTTTAAGATCAATAATTAAACAAACAACTCCTGCTTTTAAATAGTTACACAATATTTCTTAGATGGCCATACCACAGTTTATTTAATTCTCTGCCTATTGGTGGACATTTAAGTTTTCCCAGTTTTTTGTTGTCCTACAAATATTGTTATAAGTATTCTTGTTCAAACAATGTTATGTACTAGTATTTTGTTTCTTCTATAGAATAGATTCTGCCAAAGTTGGATTGCTGGGCAAAAAGATATGTATGTGTGTTTATTTTTTATTATATATATATATTTTTTTTTTCATTTGGGAAAAAAAAAAAAAAACCGCTGTTGGATTATCTTCCCAAACTGTGTAGAGTGAATATTTGCCATCGTCATTAATACTGTATGTTAAAACATTTTTGGTTTTGTCAACACGGTAGGTAACCTAGTGGCTTTCTGGAAGGCCAGCCTTTCTAGGCACACACATTGGGTTGCCTGGGCCCCTCTGGGGCCCTGATAATCTCCAGAGCTCTGGCCAGAAAAACACCCAGACTTGGAGTACCCCCAGGGCAGCCATGTTGCCCTGCAAGTAGTGACTTTCATGCAAAGTCAGGTGTAATTACTCCTGGAAAATTATGACTCTCTCCTGCTAATCTAACCCACAGGCCTGGGGAACTGAGGGCAAAGGTGCTTCGAGCAGGTTCAGCAAGTGATTGTGGGCCGGCAGAGGTTGAGCTCAGCACTGGATCCTTCCCCTCCCCCACAGCTCCTGCCACTTACACCAGGAGCTATTCTCCGGGTCAAACCGGCTCTATGGGTCAGTACCCAGTCTTCAAACCTCCAACGGCAGTGGAAAGTTGGGTGAAGGAAAAGGCAGCAAAAGAAAAGAAAATTGCAGACCTCAGGAAGGACAGCAAAGATGACAGCTGAACTTTTCTTTTCCCTACCCAGTGAGATGGAGAGGCTTCCACAGACGGACCAACTTGGAGCCAGTGGGGGGAGGACTGAACCATCAGTAGGGATACGGTGTACAGAGACCTCACTGTCCCTTCTCTGCCCACATCCTGGCCAAACTTAAAAAAAATTAATTTACTTTTATTAAGCATAGTACATGCTTAGCATTATGCTAAAGCTTTGCAAACATTATCCCACTTCCTGCATTCATTTCTGTAGGAGATTGTATTATTTTACTGATGAGAAACAGGTTTAGAAAAGAGGTTAGTAACTTGCCGGGAATCAGCAGGTAGTTAAGAGGCCGGATGAAAATTTGAGTAGTAATCTGTTTCGGAAACCTATTTTAAGACTTCACTTTGCGTATTTGTTACTATTTTGAGCCAGAGAGAGAGAGAGAGAGAGAGAGAGAGGGAGAGAGGGCACAAGTTTAAAAACAACAACCACAAAACTTAAATCCTGTGACAGAATAATCGCTTCCTGAAGATGCTTTGTCCTAATCCTGGGAAACTGAACATGTGTTATTTACATGGCAAAGGGGAAGTAATAAGGCTGCAGGTGGAAATAGGTGGCTAATGCGCTGAGTTTAATAAAATAATCCAGGAGATTATCCTGGATCCCCCTAGGGTCCCAGTGTAATCACAGAGATCCTTAAAAGTGGAAGAGGTCAGAGTAAGGGGGTGCTGGGAGGACTGGACTCACCATTGTTGGCTTTGATGGGAAGAAAGGGCCCAAAAGCCAAAGAATTCCAGTAGTCTCTAGAAGCTAGAAAAGACAAGAATACGATTCTTCCCTAGTCTCCAGGAAGGAACGCAGCCCAGTGATTTCAGCCCAGTGAAACTTGTGTCAGACTTCTGACCTATAGAACTAACTGTAAGAAAACAAATTTGCATTGTTGAAGCCACCAAGTGTGTGGTAATCTATTACAGTTGTGAATAGAGAAATAATACAAATCCTAATTTGCATCAAACCGATTAGATTATACATTTACATATATCCAGAGAGCCTGAGTGTTTAGGATGTATGTTTGCTGGGATCTCCTCAGGGAACCTTCTTTGTCTGAACGGGGTTTTCCAGAGGAGGTGGGATGGGGAGGGGATGAGAGCTTCAATTCAGCCTAGGGCAAAAATATATGAGAGAGAGAAGACATTGGGGAATGAATTTCAAAGGACAAACAACAAAAAATTTATGTTGATGTTTTCTGATGCTTTGGCATAAAACCTTTTTTATTATTTTCTCCCCCATTTTGTGCTTTTACCTGCCAGAGCCTCTTACTTGCTTCCTTGACCTCCAGCAATTTAATAGACATGCAGGCAAGTTCCTTGGTTCTGTATCAGTCACAGGCCTCCTCAGATATGAAAAGTTCATCGTCACATTGATAGATGGTTTGGTGGTACATTTGTGAAATGTACCACCAGGTAGTTATTCTCTTGATAAATCACAGCAGCTAATATTAACTACAAACCTTACTTATCACCTGGACAAATCATGTGTTAGGTAGATTTTTAATGGTGGTGGCATTCCTGGCTTTGTACATTACCCGAACAGAGCACAGAAGGAAGTCGATTCAATCTCCTTGGATTGTCTGGAATGAATCCCTCACTATGGGTGTGATAGGAGGGAGGTGGATAATAGAAACACAGGAAAAAGCAAAGCCAGATCAACCACAGGCGGGCACTGCCTTCCACATGGAGAGAAACTTCTTAAAATAGTCCAAACTTGGTAAAGAGATGAAGGGAGAAAAGGACACACTTGTCCATCTGGGTTAATCAAGTCACAAATTGCTTTGTTTACATTAAGACACCACTGTAGGAGTCTCTCTTCCTGATTAAGACAAAAGCAAGACTGAGCAAGCCGACTGGCGGAGCAGGGGAGGGCAAGCAGGGATAATTAGCTTTAGCCCGACTGAAGGACTGAGCTGCCACAGATTCCTGTGCCTGGTCCGACTTCTGTCTTGCCATTTTCTCAGAGGGGTCTTCTGATGACTGGGGAGTCACTGTGAAAAATGCCTCTGGGACCCTTATGTTCTTCAGTCACCTCCTCAGGCTTTTGCCTGAAACATGGCCAAGCAAAGTGGTTCATTTAACTCCGGCCAAACACAAAGTCTTCAAAACAGGCAACTTTGAAGGGGATAAAGATCAGAGCGTGTCAGAGGCACGCCCATCAACACCAAGTCCAGAGCTGTGACAATCTGGAGTCTTTATATCTGCTCAGTACATGGGGCTATCATGTTGTATCCTGCACACCTACCACCTTTTACAGAGCAGCCAGTTGGCAGTGTATTTTCCTGTGTAACCATTCTTCTGCCCCTCATCTTACACTGTTTTCTCCTCTTCTGAACAGAATGAGGGAGGTGTGGATTTCCTCAATTGTTTTGTATATGGGATTTTTGTATATTTTTCCTCTTTCTGAATGAATGCATACCCACTTATATAGATACTCATAATTACATACTCTCTATTTCATATATTCTCCCTAAGATACACACACACACACACACACTGCGCCTGCAGCCTTGACCTTATTCCCTCTGTTTTGCTCTTGGATCTTGCCTCTCATCTACTATATTGTCATTGTTATCTTGTGTTTCATCATTCAAGCCTTCCATCCCCTCAGCTTACAAATACACTCAGGGCTCTTATAGCTTGAAAGATAACCCTCTTCCCTTGTCCATTCTACCTTCCACTGACCCATTTCTCCAGCAAGCTCTTGCAGTAGTGCCCAGGCCAGGGCAGATACTCAGGGAATTTGGAATGACACATGATTGAAATTTTCCCTTTCCCTTCTCTGCCAGCTTTCCCTCCACTGCCCCATCCCTGGCCTCAGGAGCCCCTGGAAACCCAGGTTCTTTCCTACCCACTGCAGACATTCACCCTCATTGGCTTCCTCCATTCTCCCCATTCATGATTTCTATTTTACCATATAAAAATTATTTTATGTATTTTATTTTACAATTTGTCAATAATCCACACTCACTGTAGGAAAATTATCAATCAAAGGTAATGAGCCAAAAAGGGAAAAATTTAGATAGCCCTAAGTTCTTCAGCCAGCAGTATGCGTGTTGGTCTCTGTGTCTCTTGTATTAATTCTCTCCTTCCTACATAGGTGTGATAATGTCATTTCCTTTTCCAAGAAGTTCCCCTTCCTTCCCATTGCTGAATCATTGCTGAGTGATTCAGGCTCCCTGCATGGCAATGACGACTTATCAGGATCTGGTCCCCCTCACCTTGCCAGACTCCCCACCCCGACCCCATCCATAGCCCTCCAGGCCCTACATACACAGCAGCCATGCTCTTACTGTCACATCCTCTCCCCCACTCCACATCTTTGCTCATTTAGCTCTTCCGCTATGAAATACACTGTTACTTCTTTCTACTCTCTTCCCTCCACCTGGGGATACCCTCCTCCTTCCTCAAGACTCTGTTCAGACTCAACCATTCATGAGTCCTTCTCTGATCCCTGAGTCAGAATTACTGAGTTGCCCCTTGTTCTTAATTTTGTATTATAATTAGCTGTCTACTGGTCTGTTTTGTCTTAAAACCATAAGTTCCTTCAGGTCAGGAAGTATGCCTCATTAATCTCTGAATCTCCCACAATGCTTAGCACTGTGCCAGCACAGATGTTTACAGAATGAAGAACATTTCCAGCTCCTCTTGCCTCACACATATGTAGTTGTTCATTCTAATTTTGAGAGGAAAGGAAGAAGTATTGCTGATGTTAACGCTGCTTCTCATTCATCCCTTTTCTCCCTTAGAAACTCCTCCGTGGTGGCCTGGGTGTTTACCCCCAGAAGAGGGGAGGCATAAAATTGTTGGATGTAAGCCATGGAGTATTGTACCATCCAGTGGTTAGAAGCAAAGGAATAGATGTGCCCATAGCACTGTGGGTAAAAGAGAATTAATGAATGGTAGCTACAACAACAGGGTGGAAAGAGAAAAGAAGCAACTCCTTGGTACACCCTTTCTGTGCCTCTCAGAACAACTTACTCAGTGTTTTATCAGCTTGTTGTATTTTTTTGTAGGCTACCCAGAAACCTGGAAGACCTTCATCCCCTCTTATCTAAAGAACTCTTGGGGTGCCTCGGTGGCTCAGTCAGTTAAGCATCCGACTTGATTTCAGCTCAGGTAATGATCTCAGGGTTTGTGAGTTTGAGCCCCGCATCGGGCTCTGCACTGTTAGTGCAGGGATTCTCTCTCTCTCTCTCTCTCAAAATAAGTAAATAAACTTCAACAAATAAATAACTCTTGAAATCGACCACTTTCCTGCTCTTTTGTTTAAAGAAGAGAACTTTCCATGCCTCATTTTCACTTGGATTATACACTTAGCACCTCACATATACACAATGACTATGCATGTGGTAGCCAGCCTCCAAGATGGCCTCCAATGATCCTTGACTCATGACTACATGCCTGTGTGAAGTCACTTTGCATAACAAACCAGGGTTGGCCCCATGTGACCAATAGAATACAAATGAAGTAATGATGTGTGAGTTTCAAAGCTAGGTCATAAAAGGTATTGCAGCTTCCTCTTTAGTTTCTTAGATGACTTTTTTGAGCGGAAGCCAGTTTCCCAGCCATAAGGATGCTTTAGCAGTCCTGAGGATAAGTCCAAACAGAAAGGAACTGTATCCACCTGCCAATAGCGTCACTGACCTCCCAGCCATGTGAGCGAGCCGCCTTGAAAAATAGATTCTCTAGCCATAGTTAGAACCTCAGATGACTGCAGCCCTAGCTGATATCTGACTGTAACCTCACGAAGACCTGAATCCAGGACCATGCATGTCAAGCTGCTCTAAATTCCTTGTGCACAGAAACCAGGAGAGATAACAGATGATTACTGTTGTCAAGCCAATGTTTGAGGATGCGCTAGATGGCCAATAAAATGCATCTGGTATTTCCTTTCATTTTATTCTTCAGTGTTTGCTCATTTGTCCATATATCCAAGTGAATTTTGGAAGACTTCTTTTTGGTGGGACCCAAAAAAGAAAGGACATTATCTTTGAACTGTTGTATAGTGAATAGGAACATACTTTAGGGGGGGGGTTGAGTATCTAAATACTTCAAATAGTGATTCTTGGCCGAGTGACTGTGGTACCATAAAGCAGTTTGGGAGTGTATCAAGAAATGTCCAAAAAGGAAAACAGAAAACAATCTAGGTATCTCAAAGAGAGGTGACTTAATATAAAAGATTGGTTAAAAAGTGTTAGAAAGACTGAAAGAACCTGGGTAGCTCAGTCGGTTAAGCGTCTGACTTCAGCTCAGGTCATGATCTCGCTGCTTGTGGGTTCGAGCCCTATGTTAGACTCTGTGCTGACAGCTCAGATTTTGTGTCTCCGTCTCTCTCTGCCCCTCCCCCACTCATGCTCCATCTCTCACTCCCTCTCTCCCTCTTCCTCTCTCTCTCTCCCTCTCTCAAAAATAAAACATTAGGGATACCTGGGTTGCTTCAGCTCAGGTCATGATCTCACAGTTCGTGAGTTCAAGCCCCATGTTGGATTCTGTACTGACAGCTCAGAGCCTGGAGCCTGCTTCAAATTCTGTGTCTTCCTCTATCTCTACCCCTCCCTCACTTGTGTGCTCTCTCTGTCTCTCTCTCTCTCTCAAAAAATGAATAAACATTTAAAAATTTTTTAAATAAATAAATGTTTAAAAACATTTTTAATTAAAATTTTTAAATTAAAAAAATTTTTTTAAAAAGAAAAACTTAAAGAGTAAAAAGGAGTCATGCTACCCAAAGATTAGTAGTAGGAAAACACCACAATACTTAGTTCTGAAGGAATAAAATGGAAAATGGCATTAACCAGAGCCCATGGCCACTTCAACATCAAGGCTGCTGTTGTACAGCTGGAGACACCCCAGAAGTTAGAGGGAAAAAGCTGGTTTCAATTTTCTTCCCCCCACCCCCCCCAGTCTCCTGCCAAAGCCTCCCATTGGCAGAAACTAAGAGACATCAGTAGACAATGGAGTCTGGGAAGTGTAGTTCTCAAGCTTCCCGCATGGGTACTAGAGAAAAGATATCAATAGAAAGTTTTCCTATCTCAGTTGAGGAGCTGAGAGCCAATAGACATTACTTATCACTGGGAACAACAACAGAGATAACGGAAACAAGTGTGTGCATGTTTGATGAGGTTCTATTCAAAAATAAAATATCCAACATAAGGTAGTCATTTGCTATTAGAGAAAGTCAGAGAAATTCAAATATCCCCACATCCATCTTTTAAGACACATTTCAGTAGCAATACGTTCAAAACTAAATTCTTCAAAAGAGCTGCCACACCAAAGGCCTTGTTATTAATTGTGGAAGAACATATGGAATAAGAAGAGCTAACACATTAAGCATGCAATATAGACCCAGCACTATAGTAACTGCTTTTCAATTATTAACTCTTTACCTCTCACACATCTCTATGAAGTCAGTCCTATTGGGATCCATTTTACAGGTGAGCAAATTCAATCCCAGAGGAATTAAGTCACATAGATGGTGACTAGCAAAGTCAGGGTCCCAACGTAGTAGCCTGGCTTCAGAGGTCATATGCTTGACCCCTCCACTGTACTGCCGCTTGTGTTCTTCTCACCCCACCTGAAAGGGAGAGCTAATCACTGGTTACAACTCTGCCTAGAATATTCCAAAAGATTAATAATATTCAAAGGGATGAAAGACAAAGCCAGCGGAAACCCAACCCCTGAGCCATGGGGTTAATTTTGACTCAGTTTGTCCAAATGTTGACTCTATTAGAATGTGACCTATTAATTCTTTCAGAATTAGAAAGGCCATGGTTCCTAAATTATCTGGAGCTCTCTATAAAAGCATTCTTAGTCTGGAAATACCACACCCAAGTATGGAGGAAGATTGATAACTGGCATCCTGGGTGGGCCTGTGAGAGGGAAAGCTGTGTGCTTGGACACTAATGAAACTCCATGCAGAACACCACAAGTGTGGTGCTGCTTCTTGCCCCCTGTACCCACACAAAAACCTAGAGATGGTCATGTCGACAAGCTCGCCTCAGTTCTTTCCTTCAGTAGAGAGGCACAGAGGAGGAAGAGATTGGTTCTTTAGAAATTGCACCCTATCATCTATGATATGTTGTTTTCAAAGAGCCAGTGATTTGCATTACCCAGAAATCATCAGTGACATCCTCGTTGTACCTTGAAAGAGACTAGGCTAAAGAGAAAGGAGACGTGGCAGGGGGTGGGGGAATGGGACTCATTGTATAATAGCATCAGACCCTCCTGCCAACCACCCTTATTTTCTGAAGATGTTACTTTTTTCTTGGAGACGACACGTGGGTCCTGCCTGTTAGGTTTGAAAAGGAGCAGAAGGACAGTAGTGACATAATTCTCCAACAATTTATGTTTTAATGTTTATTTATTTTTGACAGACAGAGGGGCAGAGCACGAGTGGGGGAGGGGCAGAGAGACAGGGTGACACAGAATCCAAAGTAGGTTCCAGGCTCAGAGCTGTCAGCACAGAGCCCAATGTGGGGCTCATGAACTCATGATGCAAGATCATGACCTCAGCCAAAGTCAGATGCTCAACTGACTGAGCCATCCAGGAGCCCCCTCCAGTAATTTTAGATGGCAGACCCGGAGTACCTAGTGCCACTGAGTCTAATTGCAGAAGAATTAATGCTTCTTCTGAAATAATGTGATTGGCCTATCAGGGCAGAAGGTCAGGATTCACATGGCCCAGAGCTGTCTCCAGGCCCATTAAGAGTATTCTTGTGTGTTTGGTTAGCCAAAGTGGACCCAATCCCTGACCTCCAGGAGGGGCATCTGAAACAGAACATTGACATGGAAACTTAGAAAGGATTCCACAGCTGTGATTATAACTTAAGAGACGAGTTTCCATGCAATTTATGGAGAAAGCTGTTTATTGTTTTTTAGTCATCTCATGTACAGACTCATATAATAAATGAATCATTTTCCTTTTGCCTCACTCATGGCCAGAGGAGAAAAATTGGGTACCTCAAGTAAAAAGAAAAAATGACTTATTATCTTGATGGCCACGTGCCTGTGTGTGATTATGAATGGAGACACTAGGAAAGAAGAATTAATACAACAGAACTTTTCCTCAAGATGAATGGCTTGTTTTAAAGAATATGTGTTTCTTTCTTTCTAGGAAAGAATTACTATAAAACCACCATTTCTGTCACTGTCTTGCACCCCAATCAGGACGAGCCATCTTCCGTTGTGCAAAGCACATGCAAGATGTCAACTCTTCCCTCCAAACATCCAACTCAGGGAGGTAGTAACTCCAAAGTTCACACTTACATATCCCAGAGTAGCCTGTTGGTTTTGTCCTTCTCTCTTTGGGGTCTTTTTTATAATATAGCTGTCAACATGAAAAGAAGAAAGTCGGCACTGTGCCAGTGAGCTCAAAGAGCTCCCTGATAGAGACAATGGTTTCTGAGCACATGCTGCAACACTATGAAAAGGGGTGAAAAAATCAAGTCACAGATGTTTGTCTGCTACATGGAAAGAAAGCAGAGATGGGAGGACCCATCAAGGTTTGAATCTTAATTTGCTATTTCTTTAACATTCATGTCCCTACTTGACCCTACATGTGCCTTATTCTCTGACCTCACCACCTCCTTGCTCTTTCGATGCTCTGCATGCCACAAGCTTATCAGCCTTAATGCCTTTGTACTTATTATTTCCTCTGCCTCTCCCCAAAATCTTTGCATGGAAGATTCCTTCTTGTCATTTAGTTTTAATCTCAATGTCACCGCTTCGGAGATACCTTCTCTGACCTTACATTGTAAGTGAGAGCCACCCTCCACTGAAACTTCTCCCACAAACAGGCATGATCACATTGTCTGGTTGTGTTTTGTTTATACCCTCTAACCCTTGTACCATTTAATAAATTCCTGCCTAACATTGATGCATCTTCTGAGTTTTTAATTTTTTTAATATGAAATTCATTGTCCAATTGTTTCCATACAACACCCAGTGCTCATCCCAAAAGGTGCCCTCCTCAATACCCATCACCCACCCCCCTCCCTCCCACCCCCCATCAACCCTCAGTTTTGAGTTTTTAATTTTTTTTAACATTTATTTATTTTTAAAAGACAGAGCATGAGCAGAGAAGGAGCAGAGAGAGTGGGAGACACAGAATCTGAAGCAGGCTCTAGGCTCCGAGCTGTCAGCACAGACCCCAATGCAGGGCTCGAACTCACAAATCGCAAGATCATGACCTAGACCGAAGTCGGACGCTTAACCGACTGACCCACCCAGGCACCCTGTATCTTCTGAGTTTTGATGCCCTGGGCAAAGCTGTGCCCCAGACCTTGGGCAGATAGACCCTCTGTGCAGGTCTCTCCCCTTAAAGATCCTGAGTTTCACCTCTGGGTCTCCCCTCTGCTCCTTTCCCTGCATTTACATTTCTACAGTTCCACATCTAGAATTTACCTACACTATTCAGCCCACAGTTTGGCTGTCTTGGTTTTAACTGTAAGCAGGTCTCAAAATGACATAGATTGGCACCTGCTGAAAGCTCTCCAGCGAATCAAGTGGAGCCTCCCTGGGAACCAGCACAGGTAGTAATTGGCAATGGCAGGCTGGCCTGGTCTTTCCTGGGTGGCCTTGGTGGTGGGAGCAAATGTGGGCAGGGATGGCTGACTACACCCCAGCCGCAGTCAACACCCCTGGAAATCGATGTTTGATTATAGTAGAATGGTCCAGATGGTTCAAGGCCCCTAAGCCCCTGTCCAGCTGTCATCTGCACGAACACAGAATATGGAGGATAAGGTGGTATTTAGGTATTAATATTCACTTTGTGGGAAAACCATACTACCTTAGAAATAAACATTTTTTAACAAATGTCATTCTGCAGAAAGATCTCTCTTTCTTTGTAATATGATATAACATATATAACAAACTGCCACTTTCTTAAGTAAAACCAAACCCTGGCCCTTCAGAGTTGGCCATGGAGGGAGAATTTCTATATGAAGCAGACCTCATCCACCTGACTTCTGTTCCAGGAGATTTACTACTCCTTTGAGAGTCTCTGGGAGATTGCTTCTGCTACCACCAGACTGGCCCCAGGGGGGTGCCGTCCCCCCATGACAATTTGTTCTGCCCCTCCCTGGGGGGGGGTCTCAATCTTGGCTGTACATCCCAATCTCCTAGGTGATGTTTGGTTTGATACAGGACATCCTGGCTTGGACCCTATCCCAGTCCTATATAGCATCTGAAGGCCAAGTGGGGACAGTGATGGTCGTGGACTTAGCAAATGACTCTGGGCCAGAGTTGGGGGTGATGATCACTAAACGTGGATGTACAGCCCTTAAAATCATCCCTTAGTTTCCATTAAGCAGCATGGATGAAACAAGATCATTTTAGAAAGATATTAGGGAAGTCCTTGGGAAAGAAAAATAAACAGAGAGTAACATCCAAGTAGATGAGCAAGATTACAATTTTCTGGTCTGGAGTTCTCTACAGCACCAGTTTCAAAGGAACAGTAATCTAGAAAGAAGTTATGTCAAAATTAAAACATGTAAGAAGTTTCCATAGTCAAATGAGTTTGGAACACACTAGTTATTTGCTCCTAATCTTGACAGCAATGGTGCAGCATTGCTCTCCTAAAAGTCCTACAGTTAAAAGAACCCATGGGGGTTGCTCAACCCGTAATTTCCTAAATGTATATCACTGCTGAAACCCAATAACCAAAGACATCGTGAAGCACATCTAGATTCTTTCAAAGCCCACAACAGGGCTCAGGGAGTGACTCAGATGACTCCCACTTCTCCACTTGGCCCAGCTAGAGTTCCTGCCACCTAAGGAGCCTCATTAGTTTTGGACTGATCATCCTCTCTTGAGAAAAACCCACCCCTAAAACCAGGCCCACTCCACAGGCTACCATATCAGAATTTGATACAATAAAACTTCTCTCCCTTCAAGAGATATGCACAGTAGCAAAGCGGTCTTTGTCTTTTTTTTTTTTAATTTTTTTTTAACATTTATTTATTTTTGAGACACAGAGAGACAGAGCATGAACAGGGGAGGGGCGGAGAGAGAGGGAGACACAGAATCTGAAACAGGCTCCAGGCTCCGAGCTGTCAGCACAGAGCCCGACGCGGGGCTCGAACTCACGGACTGTGAGATCATGACCTGAGCCGAAGTCAGACGCTTAACCGACCGAGCCACCCAGGCGCCCCGGGTCTTTGTCTTAAAATATGAAATCAATGCAGCTAATTGTACATCCAGAAGAATAGAAAGTAAACCTTCTTCATGGCCCTCTGTCAGCTCATCAACCCATTATTACATGAGTAAATGCAGGGTTCTGCTTCAACTGTGGCTGAGAGTCATCCAGATTCTTGGCAAAATGGATCAGGAGGCAAAGTTTGTCTCCAAGGAAGCACGTCTCAGTTCCCTCCTCCTCCCACCTAAGAGAGGACCTGCCTCATTGGAAAGCACCTTTGCTTTCTTCTCTTGAGTTCTCTTCTTGCCCTTTCTGCCACAGAGTGGAGGGAAAGAAGAAAATGAAATCCTTGTTGCAGGGCAGAGATTAGAAAAAGAGAAAATGAAAATAGTAAAAGAAGCTCCCTGAGACTCTTGGGTAAGGACACTGTGAAGGCAGAATATATTGTGTCTAGTGTCCCTAGCTGAAATTTGGAAAACTTTTTCCCATAGACCATTGCTTCTTAGCCAAGGACTATTTTGTTTCCAGATGACATTTGGCAACGTCTGGAGACAGTTTGAATTGTCACGTCTGGGGAAGGGGTGCTCGTGGGAACTAGTGGGTAGAGGCCAGGGATGCTGCTAAACATCCTACAATGCATAAGACAGTCCCCACAACAAAGAATTTTCTAGCCTGAGATTGCTAGAAAATAGTGATAAGGTTGGGAAACTGCCATAGATCTATGATGTATTTGGTAATCCTGTTTGATAATCAGGCATGATGGCTTAAATAGATTTTGTAGGTCATTTTTGATATCTCACTAAAAGTCTCTCCACAAGATAATGTATTTTAAGCTCTATTTGGTCATGATTATATGACTTACACACAGTAGCTTCATTTCCTTCATGGAGTGGAGGACTAATTAATTAATTGCCGACTATCCATCCCAACTGAGATAGAAACTTCTAGAACATTGCCTGATTGAGAGTAGACAATCAATATTTGCTGAATGAATGAATGAATTCAGACTGCTGGGAACTGCCTGGTTGTTCTCATAAGCAGAGCCCATCTCATCTATATGTTTCCACATCTACAGCACCTGGTCCAGGTCTTTGCATAGAGAAAGAGACTCAATCCTGACTGCTGAATGCATGAATCTATGAATGTGAATAAAAAAATGGGCCAACAGTATCAATATCTCTGTGTTGCACTGTGAAAAACTAATGAACACACCCACCACTTTTGAGGATAGTTACACACGAGGTGACTGTACTCTGTGCTTCAGGTTCTCATTGGAACGTTCTACCAGGGAGTCAGGTGAAAAGTCTAGACTTGAGTGTTGGAGACAGTGGTTCTTATCAGAACACCAAGCCCAAACCGAGGAAGCGATTATTCCTCTCCCTTCCAAACCGCTTTCTAAGAATGTTTTGGCATTCTGCCATCAAAGGGTGCATGCCTCATGTGGTAGAAGTTAGTAATATGGGGAATCTGATGATTCAAATGTCTTAAAGTAGGAAAAAAAGGGAAGAAAGAAGAAAAAAAAGGCTTTGTGACAGTCTTCTCTTTCCTGTTCTTTTCTATGGATAACATGTTGATTGTTAAGAGCTGTGAAGATTTGAGGTGCCTGGGTGGCTCAGGTAGTTAAGCTCAAGTCATGATCTCATGGTTCATGGGTTTGAGCCCCGCATCCAGCTCTGTGATGACAGCGAGGAGCCTGTAGCTTGCTTTGAGTCCTGTGTCTCCCTTTCTCTCTGCCCTTTCCCTACTCACTCTCTCTCTCTCTCTCTCAAAAATGAATAACATTAAAAACAATTTTTTAAAGAGCTGTGATGATTTGATAAATTTCCTTTCCTGAGCGCTAGATCAGTATCAAGCAGTGTCATCATGCTACCGTTCCCAGCTTCCTCACCTATGGACACTACTTTAGCTTCATTTTTTTTCCCCCTGTGATACATCTTTGCATTATTAGCAGGTCCCTCATTAGGGATTATAGTCGCCTGAGAGGTGCCAGCAAAGAAGAAGGCAACAAGTTTAGATGAGGAGAGTGAAAACAGAAGAGAAGCCAGTTTGAAAATTGTCCCAATAATGTTCTAGGGGTGTTTCTCTGGAGCCAGATCCAACACAGGACCACATGTTGTATCTACTTGTCATGCCTCCTTCTGTTCTTCTAACCTCAGACACTTGCACATCCACTTGGTTAATTGGAAAGTTTTCATAATCGTTTTTGTCCATAAAATTAAGTTTCTGAAGGAAGCATTAATAATATAATATTTTACTCCTGAAATGACACTTATTTCCACATCAACTGACAATGGAATTTCAACCTGCAAAGCACCACAAGAAGACTGGTCACCCTTGGTTACATCTGGAATATTTGACTATTCAGATACTGACACTATAATTCAACAGTGTCTAACCCATCTTATTTGTGTTGTTATACTGATTATATGTGATAACTTAGGCACTCACATGTTTGCTGATTCACAAGGATGATTCACAAGGATGTCAGAAATGACAGGAGGTCAGCATTCAACTTTGGCCTTTGAAAGTCCAACACCAAAGGCAAAGAACTGATTTTGATTAACAATGAGGTTGTTACTCACTCATTATCAGGGAAGTACAAATCAAAATCACAATGAGATACCACCTCATACCTGTTGTTAAAATTAACAACTCAGGAAACAACAGATGTTGGCAAAGATGCAGAGAAAGGGGAACTCTTGTATTGCTGGTGGGAATGTAAACTGGTGTAGCCACTGGAAAACAGAATGAAGGTTCCTCAGAAAATTAAAAATAGAACTACCTTACAACCCAGCCATCACACTACTAGGTATTTATCCAAAGAATACAAAAATGCTGATTTGAAAGGGCACATGCACCCTGATGTTTATAGCAGCTATATCGACAATAGCCAAATTATGAAAAGAGCCCAAATATCCATTAACTGATGGATGGATAAAGAAGATGTGGTGTATATATACAATGGAATATTACTCAGAGATGAAAAAGAATGAAATCTTGCCATTTGCAACACTGTGGATGGAACTAGAGTGTATTATACTAAGTGAAATAAGTTAGAGAAAGACAAATATCATATGATTTCACTCCTATATGGAATTTAAGAAACAAAACAAATGAACATAAGAGAACGGAAGCAAAATTAAGATAAAAACATAGAGGGAGACAAACCATAAGAGACTCTTAAATACAGAGAACAAACTGAGAGTTGTTGGAGGGATACTCGGTGGGGAATGCTCTAAGTGGGTGATGGGCATTAGGGAGGGCACTTGTTGGAATGAGCACCAGGTGTTATATGTAAGCAATGGATCACTAAATTCTACTCCTGAAATTATTATTACACTATATGTTAACTAACTTGGATTTAAATGTATATAGTATAAATATATATAATATATTTAAATATATAATATAAAATAATATATATTAAATAAACAAAGAATGAGGTTGTAGCCAATTTTGTGCATTTATAAAGTGTCTATCAGAGGTGAATTTACTGTCAGGCTAAGAAAGTTTAAGCTGGGACTCTAGTGGGTGCTAGTTGGGAGCTACATGAGAGGGCCCCTGGCAACACGTTCTCATGTCCCCCTGTCTCACTTCCTCTCAGCCTACCTTTTAGTCCAGCAATGCTGTAGCAATCATCTTCATGCAGGTGAAACTTGGCAGCACCACACACCTCTCCTTGCCCCAGAGCTTCTCTGACTTTAAAGTGAGGGATGTTGGGGAGAACCCAACTCACTGGGAGTGACCCAGTACTCACACATATACAGTTGGAAAGTGCTAGAAAATTAACTTTCTAAGAGTAGCTCTTAATCAGTGGAAGATGGAGAGCTGGAGAGTTAAATGCTCCCATCTTCCCTTCCTTGGTTGGGCAATTCTGAGATATATTCTACATGGTTTCTCGAAAGGTCCCCAAAGCACTAAGATGCATTTACCCCCAAACATGAGCAAATTAAGAACCTATCCTTGCAAGGATCCAAGAAAGGAGAACCCAGGAAGGAACAGTAACACCAACAAATCAGTCAAAAGAAAAATATGAGAGAAAAATTAAAAGACATAGAGTTTTCACCCAGAAGCTCACATATTCATTTAAAGAGCTCTCCAGAAAGAAAAAAAAGAGAAAACAGGAAATCATAAAAGAAATTTTCCCTGGCTGAGCAAAAGCATGAGTTGTCAGATTGGAAGAGTCTTTCTAGTGACTTCTCCAGAGAGAAGAAAGCCACTTACCTAAAATGAAAAGAAAAATAAGCATCACATTTTATATGGCAACACCACTCTTTATATGGCAATGCCACCCTTTAAGTTTCAACACCAATGTACAAGATAAGGTGGCGATATTTCCATTGTGTTGGAGATGAAGCCCTTTGATAGCTCTTTCCCAGATAGAGTTGTCTTTCCCAGCTTCCATCTCTGATTGTTGTGGAGGTCTGGAGCTCTGCCAAGTCCTGCTTTCTAATCCTCTCAGGACCCTATATCAGGATAGTCTGTCTCCACAGAAGGAATTTTCCTTTCTTCAGAGTGTGGTTGTGTTTTCAACCTAGAATCAAACACATGTGTTGGCTGTATAACCCAGGGGAGGCTTGGTTGCTGGACTGTCCTCTCTGTTCTGTCCTCAATGGTCCCTCCCTTCTCCTTCCATTTGTTCTGTCTGATCTTGAAATTTCTCTGGATTGGTTCTTTATGGGTGTCTTGGATTGTTTTCTGTTCACGTCTGTTAGCAATACAATTCCATCCATTTTCTATCTTCTTTTCAGAAATGTCTGAACATTTCTCGTCTTTAGATGTGTTTGTGTTTTTCTTGGTCATTGTAAATTTGTGCTTTTTAAGATACAGCTTTTTTTTTATTTTAGTATATGCAGAATTGGAGGAAAAGTGAAAGGTTATGTTCAGTTTGTCTTCCTCCACTATCCTTTCTGTGTGTATTCTAATTTTTATAGACTATAGAAAAAGTATATTGTGAAATATATGCATACTAAAAGTCACATACTAAAAGTCACAATATATGCATATTATATGCATACTAAAAGTTTCCTCACAAGGTTATATGGGTTACTTTATTTATTTATTTATTTATTTATTTATTTATTTAAAGAGCATGAGTGTGAGTAGGGGAGGGGCTGAGAGAGGGTTAGAGAGAGAATCCCAAGCAGGCTTCACAGTAGTCCGATGTGAGGCTCGATCCCATGAACATGAGATCATGACCTGAGTCAAAGTCAAGAGTTGGACACTAAACCAACTGAGCCACCCAGGCATCCCACTTGGCATTATACTTCAAACATTTCCTTACAGAAAAAACTCCATTGCATTTTCTTCAAATGTAAAAGAGAGACAATATCATGGGTAAATTTAGCTCATGGCAGAAGTAGGAACAAAAATTCAGGGTCTAATACTTTCTTATGCCATACACAAAAATTAATTCAAAATGGGAGAAAGACCTAAATGTAAGACAGGAAACCATCAAAATCCTAGAGGAGAACACAGGCAGTAACCTCTTTGACCTTGGTCATAGCAACTTCTTACTAGCCACATCTCCAGAGGCAAGGGAAACAAAAGCAAACATGAACCGTAGGGATCTTATCAAGATAAAATCTGCACAGCAAAAGGAACAACCAACAAAACTAAAAGACAACATATAAAATGGGAGAAGATATTTGTATATGACATATCTGATAAAGGGTTAGTATCCAAAACATATAAAGAACTTACAAAACTCAACACCCAAAAAAACAAATAATCCAGTTAAAAAATGGGCAGAAGATATGAATAGACATTTTCCCAAAGAAGACATCCAGATGGCTAACAGACACATGAAAAGATGTTCAACATCACTCATCTTCAGGGAAATGCAAATCAAAACTACAATGAAATACCACCCCGCATCTATCAGAAAATGCCTACAATTAACAACACAAGAAACAACAGGTGTTGACAAGAATGTGGAGAAAGGGGAAACCTCTTGTACTGTTGGTGGGAATGCAAACTGGTATAGCTACTCTGGAAAATAATATGGAGTTTCCTCACAAGGTTAAAAATAGAACTACCCTACACCCAGCAATTGCACCACTAGGTATTTACCCAAAGGATACAAAAATACTAATTCGAAGGGATAATTGCACCCCGATGTTTATCATCATTATCAACATTATCATCATTATCAACAATAGCCAAATTATGAAAAGAGCCCAAATGTCCATTGACAGATGAATGGATAAGGAAGATGTGGTGTATATACACAATGGAATATCATTCAGCCATCAAAAAGAATGAAATCTTACCATTTACAATGATGTAGGGAGCTAGAGTATATTATGCAAAGTAAAATATGTCAGTCAGAGAAAGACAACTACCATATGATTTCACTCATATGTGGAATTTAAGAAACGAAACAGATGAACATAGGGGAAAAAAGAGAGAGAGGCAAACCAGAAAACAGACTGTTATGTATTCAGAACAAACTGACGTTTTCTGAAGGGGAGGTGGGGGGGGATGGGTTAAATGGGTGATGGGCATTGAAGAGGGCACTTGTTGGGATGAGCACCAGGTGTTATATGTAAGTGATGGATCACTAAGTTCTACATATGAAACTAATATTGTGTTGTATGTTAATTAACTGGAATTTCAATAAAAACTTGGAAAAAATAAATAAAATTCAGGGTCTATTAATTAACAAAATTGACAAATGTAGGGTATATTATTTTTCTTCTTTAATGTCAGATCTTAAAACATCTGGATATCACACAACCAAAAATTGGTCAGTATATCGATGTATTCGTCAATTTAGCTGTTTTGTAGTCCAGTCATTTCAGTTTCTTCATGGCTAGATTGTATCAACAATGCAAGGATTCAGTGACTGTAAAGGGAAACCTGTATTCTTGTTGGATATATGTATTTTTTAATCTGTTATACTCATAACATGAAGTAAAGATGCAAGGAAATTGCACAAGAGTTATTTTTTAAAAATGTCCTCATGGAAAAATCAGGATGGAAGGATTGTATAAATATTTGAAAGTCAAGGGAAAGAACATAGGTAGATAAGAAAACTCTTTCCCCTCTCCTGGAGACTTCTTTTTCCCTCCGAAAAACATAGGGAAAATTTATGACGTGGACCCTCTCCAAAAGACCGAACAGAAAGAAAATAAACGTATGCAACAAGGATGCAACTCATGTTATAGTTGATGATGTTAAGAATAAAAGAGTATGAGGAATAAAATAATGATACTGAGTCTCTGTGTAAAGCTCAGTGGGGAGGGTAGTAGTGTTCTGTGAGAGTTTACTAAAATATAAAGGAGTTCACCAAGAAACAGCAATAGTTGAAGCTAGAAGTATGAGGCTAGGTGCTTTGCAAGGTATCTTTTTGGTTCACAGAGGAATTTACTCAAAGTTCCAAAGAAAATCTCTTCAGCACCCACCACACTTACATCAAATGAACACTTTGGAGGCAAGCAAAATAATGTCCCTCCCACATCCAAAGATGTCTACCTCCTAATCCCCAGAATATGATACCTGGATTATTCAGGTGGGCCTAATCATATCCCACCCATCCTTGAAAATGAAGGACATTTCTCAGCAGCTGGAAAGGACACAAGAGGGAAGGAGGAGAGATTCAAAACATACGATGGACTCCATATCATTGCAAGTTTTGAAGCTGGAAGAAGAAGGCCACAAGCCAAGGCCTGCAGGAGCTTCTAAAAGCTGGGAACAGCCCTCCGCTAATGACAAGGAAACGAGGACCCTAATTTTAAAACCACAAGGAGTTGAATTCTGCCAACAACTTGAGTGAATAAGAAGTGGATTTCCCTTAGAGCCTCTAGAAAGGAATAGAGTCTGCTGCCACCTTGGTCTCAGCCCAGGGAGGCCGTGCTGCCCTTCTGACCTACAGAGCTGTGAGATAATAAATTTATGATCATTTGATATGCTAAATGTGTTGATGTCACTAAGTTTGTGGTAATTTGTTATGGCAGCAATAGAAAATGAACACAACTTTTATCAGATTATCTCTACCAAGGAGGCCCAGATAAAATCACATATTTGGACCTTGGAGTTTCCACAAAAGGATATGGATGTCTTGAAGGAAGAGGCTCATTTAAAACTGGAGAAATTTCAGTGTGGGTCATCAGACTCTATGGTATCTTTCTGAGAGTCAAGACTCAAAGGTAGGATTTGAGGTGATGGTGGCCCCATGTTTGCCTCTGATGGGGTCACGAACAAGGACTTTTCTCTCTGTTCGTGCGGCCCTGAGCAATCTTGTGTCCAGATGTTCCTGCTTCAGATGTCTCTGCATCATGACTTCTGCCCACAGTGCTACCCAACATTCTCCTGGGCTAAAATGTGTAACCACTTCATGCTTTGTTGGATGAAAGGAAGAACACAGATTCTAGAAAACATCGTTTTATTTGTTTTTCCTCAACTGTTATTTTTTCTTTTGCCCTTGAGTGTTTAGCCTAGCCCAAACTGGGAGATATTAAATTATCGAGGTTTAGTGGTTGATGGCTATATTTGTAAATATTTTGATTAGCAAATCTGTTAGACATTGTCTGGACAAACCCAACCTTTAAATTTAATGTTTCAATTTAAAAAATACACACACAAACCTATGCCTAAATTATACCCATGATATATGTGAAAATTACATTCCACAGACACTAGTCAATTATGCATTGTGGTAACTCAGATTTAGAATCACTTAAAGACACAAAGAAAAGTTTGGTATAACAAAGTATTCACATGTCCCACATATCTCACCAGAGTAACTGGGCTTAGTTGAGAGTATTAGCTTTTTCCTTATTCTTTTTTTCTTTCCTTTATTCATCAAACATATATTGAGTCAACACTATTATGGATTATGTTAGTGCTGGAAATTAAATGATTAGCAAAACATGTATGTTGTTGTTCTAATAGGACTTAGAATTGAAAGGTCATCCATACGTGAAATAATAATGTCAATAGACAGAAAGACACTGAAATAAAAGTGTTTAAGGAGAGTGTATAGTAGGAAGCTATTATGAATGTTTGTGTCCCCTCAACATTCATTTGCTAAAACCCTAATCCTCACCAGGATGGTATTAGGAGGCAGGGCCTTTGGGAGGGAATTAGGTCATGAGAGTAGAGCCCTTATGAATGGGATTAGTGCCCTTATTAAAAGAAAACATGGAAGATGATTTGTTCCTCTCAGTCATGTGAGGAGGCAAAGAGAAGAACAGCAAACCAGGAAGAGGACTGTCACTAGACACCAGATCTGTCAGCACCATGGTCCTGGACTCCAGCCTCCAGAACTAAGAGAAAGTTCATGAAGCTCTGCCAGGCTGTGGTGCTTTGTCACAGCAGCCTGAACTGGCCCAGCTGGGGACCTAGAACTGCTCTGGAGGTCAGAGAAAGCACTCTGAGGAAGTCATGCTTCAGCTGCACTGTGAAGGATGGGTGGGGCCAGATAGGAGAGATTAGCTTGTGTGGGTCCTGAGGGGGGAGCGTGGGTGCACTGAGGACTAAGAGAATCCAGGGCAGCAGGGAGAGAGGAAAAGAATTGCTGAAGTAAAGGCAAGGAGGTGAGTGGGCAGGGCCCAAGTCTATGTACTTTGCCGGCCCTTCAAAGATCTCAGTCCTTACTTAAAAATCCAAAGGAAGGCATTGAAGATTTTAAATGGAGAAAAAATAGTCGTATTTTTTACTCTTCAAAAGATATTTGTGACAGCAGAAGATAGATTAGGGAGGGATGGGGGAGGCAAGAATGGATTTGGGGTAGAATGGTGGCCTGTTACCATAAGGTGAAGTAGAGCATGAAGGAAGAGCAAGTGTCAAGACCACTCTTGGGTCTGGTCTGGGTATTAGATGGCTGGTGGGCCTTTCAACCTGGAGGACCAGATGTGGAAGAGAAGAGGTGAGGCCAAGTTGGACCCAGTGACTTTGAGACTCCCAGTGGAAATGTTGACAGGTCACTTGGATGTGAATCCCAAACTTGGAGAAGCTATGTTTGAGCATCATAAGCAAAGAATATCATTTGAAGTCATGGGTGCAGAAAAAATCAACTGAAAAGCATAAAGCACTTCAAGTCATCTTTGAGGAAAAGCATAATTTTTTAAACGTTTATTTACTTCTGAAGGAGAGAGCATGAGCAGGGGTGGGGCAGAGAGAGAAGGGGACAGAGGATTGGAAGTGGGTTCTGTGCTGACAGCAGCCAGCCCAATGTTGGGCTTGAACTCACAAACCACAAGATCATGATCTGAGCCCAAGTCGAACGCTCAGCCGACTGAGCCATCCAGGTGCCCCTGAGGAAAACCATAATTTAAAGGCCAGATAGAGGAGGATGCACTCTGACAAAGGAGGCTGAGGAGAAGCAGTCTGGAGATAGGATGACAACGAGGAGAGGGTGGTGATGTAGAAGCCAAGGGCAAGGGTGGGTATGGACTTGGACATTTCTCTGTATCTCCCTATATGCTCATGACATGAGTTGTGTCCCTAGTGGTTTTATCACAGCTGTACTCTGTGAGACTCTGTGAGACGTTTTTGGAAAACACCAGGATGACCTTCATTCATCTTCCCCTCATAAGCTCTGTGGCACCTCGAAGAGCAACTGACCTGCATGGCCAATGGTGCCTCCCATACCCTCCTCCGCTGGCGGCCATGCGGAATAAAAGGAATTGGTATTTTTAATGAGAGAAGTAGCAAACACATTTTATGTTAGTGTTAATGATCCCATAGAGAAAGGAAAATAATGATGTAGCAAAAGAATTTCTGGAGTAATGTTCTTGGGTTAGCCAGAGGGTACATCATAAGATATGAAGTCGTGGGATTAGCTTTAATAAGAACATGGATAGGTAGTCCAAGGTCACGAATGGGAAGGCAGAGCTAGTCGGTGAAGGCAGGTGGGTAAGTGTGGGGGCAGTTATTGCTGCAGGAAGACGGTTACTTCTTGGCCCCTGTTGTCTCTATAGCTACACTCTGGGGAGGAACAGAGAAGAAACAGTCAGAAGGCATGAATTGGCTTTATTATTTCCCCAGCTGGGAAATCTCCCAAAAGTAGTTAACCAATGAGGAGTATTTTCTTTTTCACAGGTAAAGTTTTATTCAAGATATATAAAATATATTTTTATATATTTATAATGTTATCAATAATATTATTGATATTTATTTTTTCCAGGTTTACTGAGATTAATTGACATACAGCCCTGTGTAAGTTTAAGGTGTACAGCATACTGACTTCATTTACATATGCTATGAAATGGTCACCATATCTCATATTGATACAAAAGAAAAAAAAAAGAAAGGAAAAAGCTCTTTTAGTTGTGATGAGAACTCTTAGGATCTACTCTCTTAACTTGCAAATATACCATACAGCCCAGTGTTACTTACAGTCATCATGTTGTACATTCCATCCCCAGTAGGAGGTGCTGTTTCTGGTTTTGTTTGTTTCTGTTTGTGTATATGTGTCAATATACATATATATATATTTGAGAGAGTGCAAGTGGGAGAGGGGCAGAGAGAGAGGGACAGAGGATCCAAAGCAGGCTCTGCGCTGACAGGCTGACAGCAGAGATCCTGGGCTCAAACCAACAAACCATGAGATCTTGACCTGAAGTCAGATGCTCAACCAAATGAGTCACCCAGGAGTCCCTTGGAGGTATTATTATAAACTCATCGGTTTTTACATACGTGATGTGTTTCAATGAGGACCAGCTGTTACTCCTCGTTATTCATTAGTGTCCCACCTTTAGGCACTGGGAGCCTTGCAAATTGATACCTGTGTCCTTTTGACATGACCTTAGTAGTCTAGTCTTTATTTCCTTTCTTTCTGCCTTAATTTCCTGCCGTAGCCCTGGAAATGGCCACCATTCTAAGGAGCCTGGTTTGTTTTGGTGATGGAGAGTATCTAGAGACCACACTCCAAGCACTGTAGTCTTGCAATTTATTTTCTAGGCCTCCTTGTCCCTTGATCCGCAGTAGGCAGTTTTGCCAGATACAGCTTCCTGAAACCCAGTTGGTGCATGTCTTCCCTGGGTTTGAATATCCTACAATGAACATTTACTGCCCCCAGGACACGGGCCATTCAGGTGAGTCTGGAACTCAAGGTCTCCTGCATCAGCTTCCCTGCGCTCATCTTTCCACAAACATTGGAACAGAGACAAGAAGCGTGCTGGCTCCTGGAGAAGTTCGCTCCCATCCCATGTCCACGTCAGAGGTGGGTTGGGCCAGAGTCCCAGTCAGAGACATCATGGGGGTGGGGGCAATGTGAGGAGCCTGCTCTCAGATGGGTGCCGCATGCCTCCTACGGTCTTCCAGGCACAGGTGCTGGCCTGTCTGCATTTGCGAGCTGAGTGATTCTGGCATGTCATCCCTCACCACCGGCTGCTCATTCACAAAAAGGAGATGACACCAAACTCACAGGGCCTTTGTGAGGATGAAGTGAGAAGACCCACATTGAGCACCTGGCTCAGGATATTAACAGACAGTAAATAACCATTACTTGTCCTTCTCCAGATCACTGTACACTCTGTTATACAATCAGATGGCTCAGAATTTAAAAATACTGAGTCCCTCTGAAAGCACTGAGGCTATTTTTACCTGTCCCTTCACAAAAGGTCACAGGTGTGTCCTGTTGTTGGGAAGAGGGCAACCCTGAGTCACTTCCTCCCCCACTGCTGGGCCTGCTGGGCCGCCCTAGATGGGACCAGGCTGTTCACGGAGAGCTGCCCAGGCCCCAAGGATTCCTCCTTGTTGACATTCAAGAGGGTTTTCAAAAAATCACCGTCCTCGCGGGAGACTGGGCTGACTTCCCACTTCCTGAATTGCTCATGCTTCTTTACCTCTCAGTCATCCTCTTTCTGAAATTGACCACTGCTCTTCCCGAAGTTAGCAATGATTAGCAGGCAGTTGATAATTCAAATTTGAGGCTGACTTATTTGGACTCCAAGCAAGTGATAAGACTCCTTCCTTTAAAGGATGAGGGGAGGGGGAGCCTGGGTGGCTCAGTTGGTTAAGTGGCCGACTTCGGCTCAGGTCATGATCTCGCGGTCTGTGAGTTGGAGCCCCGCGTCGGGCTTGGTGCTGACAGCTCAGAGCCCAGAGCCTGTTTCAGATTCTGTGTCTCCCTCTCTCTGACCCTCCCCCGTTCATGCTCTGTCCCTCTGTGTCTCAAAAATAAATAAACATTAAAAAAATTTTTTTTAAATAAAAAAATAAATAAATAAAATATGAGAGGGGCACCTGGGCCGCTTGGTTGGTTAAGCTTCTGACTCTTGGTTTCAACTCAAGTCATGATCTCGTGGCTCATGAGTTTGAGCCCCGAGCCCCGAGTAAGACTCCACAGGGACTCCACAGGGATTCTCTCTCTCCCTCTCTCTCTGCTCCTGTCTCTCTCTCTCTCTCTGTCTCAAAAATGAATAAACATTAAAAAATAAAAAAGGAGGGCACCTGGGTGGCTCATTCGGTTAAGCATCTGACTCTTGGTTTTGGCTCAAGTCATGACTTCTTCGTTTCATGAGTTTGAACCCCACTGTTACTGTGGAGCCTGCTTGAGATTCTCTCTCTCTCCCTCACTGTCTGCCCCTCCACTACTCATGCTGTCTCTGTCTCTCTCAAAAAATAAATAAATAAACTTTAAAGATAAATAAATTAAAAAAAATAGCGAGCACCTGGGTGGCTCAGTTGGTTAAGTGTCCAATTTCAGCACAAGTCATGATCTCGTGGTTCATGAGCTCAAGCCCTCCACCCCAGGCCAGGCTCCTCTGTCCCCCTCTCTCTGTCCCTCCCCTGCTCACACATGCGCTCACTTTCTCTCTCTCAAAAATAAATAAACATTAATAAAGATAAGATAAGATAAGATAAGATAAGATAAGATAAGATAAGATAAGATATGAGAGTCAGTGGGGGTGTCCAACTCTTGGTTTTGGTTCAGGTCATAATCCCACAGTTGGTGAGATCGAACCCCACATTGGGCTCTGTGCTGATAGCATGGAGCTGTCTGGGATTCTCTCTCTCCCTCTCTCTGCCTCTCCTCTCTTCTCTAAATAAATAAATAAATAAATAACTTAAAAAGATGAGAATGAGTGTATAGCTGTGGTCTACAACTGTGACTACATATTGGAAGGACAGAGGAGCTTAAAAATACTGACACCTGGGTCCCACCCTCAAAGACTCTGGATCATTGGCCTGAGGTGTGGCCTGGGCATTGGACTATTTTATACACTCCCGATGTGACTCTGCTGTACAGCAAAAGGTGAGAACAGACATAAGGTGAATGCAGTTTCTCTGCGCCACACAGGAGAGTAATCAGCTGGGGAGCTACATAGGCAAATTTGCTTTTCTCTGGCTTCTAGAACTCTTGTGTGTATTGTGACTCCAGGTGAGGGGAGAGAAGGAAGCACCTGCCAGGTCATGGAAGGCTTGAACCCCATATTGAAACATTTTCAGCATATTTTCAGCTTGGTCAAGTTTGCATTGTAGGAAATATTGTCTGGCAGTGTGGGGAGAATGTGCAGCAGTGGGCATGTGTGCAGGAGACCAACAGTCCATTGAAGACCCCTTGTGAGATAACAAGAGCCTGAAACAAGGCAAGAGCCATGGCAGATGGCAAGAGCATGGAAAGCAAGAAAGAGGGGGCTTCGCTATCTCCTATGGGCTCTGGCCCAGATGCCTGCCTTCCCTGTGCCAAGCCCACCCTACCCATTGCCCCTTGGCTTATTGAGACTTTTGTGTGCAGGCCTCCATGTCTCCACTGGGGTATCTCTTAATCAGCATAATGAACCACATTAATTATGTTTTTGTTTCAGGCCAGGCATTTGTCTAAGAACTTCTCGCTTTACCGTTAAGAAAACTGAGGCTTAGCAAGGTTAAGTGACATGCCCAAGGTCACACAGCCAGGGAGACGTAGACCTGGATGCACGCAGGTTTCTGACTTGACCCTTGCACTCTCTGTGACTCCCCCTTCCTACCTGTGGCACTCAAGTGCCCCTTCCCCTGGCTGAGGCCATTTCCTTTTAAATTCAGTCTGAGAACTGACTGAACCCACAGGCTTCATCTGGTTATCCATCCTGGCCAGCCCAGCCTTGGAGTCTTAATGTCCACACCAGCAGGAGGTTCCAACCTGTATTTGCATCAGGTAAATTGGCCACCCTGTTAAAATAGTTCTAATTGATATGATTTCAACTTGTACTACCTCGTAACTAAAAATATCCCCTAATCCCTTACGTTTTCCACATGCTAAAGCATTGAAGCCTCATAATTTTCTTTTCAGGAGAAGAAAATTAAAAATAGTATTGGTAATGAATTTAACCTTTGTGAAAAGTCAGAAAGGTCCTACATAAGACTGAGCACAGGCTCCCAGCATTCCTGGAGAAATCTGGAAGGCAGGAAATTTATCCTTTGAGAACTTCTACATGAACACTGTTGGAAATGCCACCTGAAATTATGGCCTCAATAATTGGAACTAACTTCTTAAGGCTCTGTCAGTTTCCAAGTGATCATTTACTTCATCTTCTTTACATGTTATGTGGTTGCGATTAACATTTAGTGAGTACATGTGATATGGCAATGCTGGACTATGCATTTACATAAAGTAGCTCTCATTATGATGTCCCTATTTTTCATATATTTTTAAAAGTTTATTTATTTATTTATTTTTGAGAGGGAGAGAGAGAGTAGGGGAGGAGCAGAGAGAGAGGGAGAGAGGGAGAGAGAGAATCCCAAGCAGGCTCCACCATTTCAGCACAGAGCCGGATGCAGGTCTTGGACTAACGAACCATGAGATTGTGACCTGAGCTACAATCAAGAGTCAGATGTTTAAATGACTGAGCCACCCAGGCTCCCCATGACCTCCCTATTTCACAGATGAGGAAACTGAGGCTCAGAAAAGCTAACTTGTACAAGTTTCCAAGATGGTGTGTAACGGAAACTACATTTGAAGCCAGATCTGTGTAACCTGGACACCATGCTTATAACCATTAACTGTATCGTTAGGACTCTCGATAAGAACAATTATAGCCTCATGTATACATTAATACCTGCCACTTTGCACACCACACCTATTAGCAACATTTTCTCTGAGCTTTGTTTTAAAAACTTATATATTGGAGTGGTTTTCCCTATAAAGAGTATTGTAATAGTTCCATTTAACTTTGTTGTGTGTAAAATATCACTGGCGTGTTTCAAATACATTTACAGTCAGTGATGGTTAATATTCAAAAGGGTAATGATTGGGGAATCATTTCTTATCAAGATCTTTGCCCAGCAGCTATGTCTCTGCTTGCTGTGTGATACTGTAAGGGTGTCAGTCATCTGGGCAACCTGTGATTTAGCCTTCAACTCGGTGTGGGACACCAGGGAAGGGCTCTCCTTCTTGGAGTCTCAGTTTCTAAAATATAAGGTGTCTTGCAGCTCCCACCTTCTGTGATTCTCTCTGGAAAGCAGCTGGTAGTACATTAGTGACTCCCCAAAGAGTCCTTTGGCTCTATGATTTTACAGTTTCATTGTTGGATATAACATTGTCCTTTTTTAAAAACAAGAACCTGTCTGTATTTTGCAGACCCTGTATCTCGCAGTCTATGGTATTCATTAACATCAACCTCTGATTAAACAGTTGAGTCAATGAGATGTTTCTGAAAAAAAGTAAAATAGTCAGAACTCAGGCATTTGCATCCTCTGAAGAGTAGGAAATCCAGTCTGAAAAGCCAGGCAATTTGTGTGTGTGTGGGTGGGGGGGTACCCAGTTCATTTGGTAACAACCAAGTACATTCAGTAATTCCATTCATCCGATGGCCTTGCCAGAGCCACCTGCTGGCAGTCTTGCTTTCTCTGTGTAGTTGAGTGTTTTGGAAATTACAGTCTCATTAGTTTGAAAGAGCTCTTTGGTGATTGTTTTGGGAAAGCTAAGAATTATTTGGTGATATGGATAATTTCCTCTAACTCAATTTGGCGGGGTGGTGGGGTGGATTTTTTGTGTGCTAGGTGTTATTTAAATCTGGCAAATCTGAGATTTGGGTACCACAACTGTAACACTACCAGACTGGGCTCCCTGAGGTCAGGACTGATACACAATCTTACCTGGCACAGAGTAAGTACTCGGTGAGTGCTTGTTGAATAAATGAGTACATGAATGAATGGTTATATTCCAGCATCCAAGAGGGCTTTAAATTCAAAATTCTTGACTTTTACTTTATAGGAATCACTGAGTTTCCTTGGGGACTATATATAATTATCTCCTTTATGTTATAAACATATTCTATGTGTTTTATAGATTCTTCTAATATGGAAGAGGATTGGATAAGAATAATGGTTTATGGTTGTTAAGATTTTCCAGTAGGCTTTATGATTAGAGCATATGGCTTTCCTTAGTATAAAATAATATGTGAACAGAGACAAGAAACCACATAAGAGGAAAATAAATGCCAGAAGAATTTTCCTTCCTCATTTAGGTAGAACTGAATGAAGAATTTGCTCAAGTTTTACCATAGAGAAGAGTCTTGTAAAAACTTCAGTTTGGTATTCTACTGGCTCTAGGTGAAATAACACAATAACCCCAGTAAATTTTTTAAAACTATGCTATTCAAGTAAAACAACACCTTAACTATAAATATGATTCTTCAGTTTGGATAAATGAATATAAAAATGAGTCAACTGATGTATCAAGTTTGAGAACTAACATTATCTGGATGATTTTTTAAAAGGTCACACCTAGCTGGCTCAGTCGGTGGAATGTGCTACTCTTGATCTTGGGCATGTGGGTTCAAGCCTCACATTGCGTATAGAGATCACTTAAAAATAAAAACCTTTATAAAAAAAACAAATAAGAGTCACCGTCTAAAGGAAATTCTGACACATGCTACAATGTGGATGAAACTCGAGGACATCATGCTCAGTGAAATGAGCCAGTCGCAGAAAGGACAAATACTGTATGAGCGCACTTATACATGAGGTCCTTAGAGTAGTCAAAATCATAAAGACAAGAAAATAGAATGGTGGCTGCCAGGGGCTGGGGAGGGCAGAGTTAGTGTTTAACAGGCATAGAGTTTCAGATTTGAGAAGAGTCATGGGGATGAATGGTAGTGATGATTGCATAACAGTGTGAATGCATTTAATACCATCGAACTGTATACTTAGGAATGGTTAAGAAGGTAAATTTTGTGTTATGTGTATTTTAGCACACACACAAAAATTACAAAGTGAAAAAAAATGTCACCCTTTGTCTTGGTCAGCATAGCGTGACTTCTAGAACTTTGTGTCTTCCTTACTGTGTGGACAGAATGAGTATAATTACACTTTGGTCATGTTGGGCAGAAGCGTGATATGGTGGTGGTTGCTGTTTGGATTTTTATTCTTTTTTTAAAAAAAATTTTAATGTTTATTTATTTTTGAGAGACAGACACATCATGAACGTGAGAGGGACAGAGAGGGAAGAAGACACAGAATCCAAAGCAGGCTCCAGGCTCTGAGCTGTCAGCACAGAGACTGACCCAGGGCTCAAACCTCTGAACAGTGAGATCATGACCTGGGCCAAAGTCAGATGCTTAACCGACTGAGCCACCCAGGAGCCCCATGGATTTTTAAATATGGGAAGAAGTGTGACAGATTTTCTGCACTATCTGTGTTAATCCAGCATTATCTCTGCCCCCTTATGTGGTGTATTCTGCATTGCTGAGGAAAAGTCTGCAATTTCTTTTCCTTGTATGGTTTGAGTTAAGGTTTTCCAATAAAAAGGTAGAAGAAAAGAACTCTGTCAGGCAGCGGAGATGGTTTGCTATGGCTTTTGCAGGAAGGGAGCACCCTGCTTCCCAAGAGCCACACACTGAAATCCTTGATAGCAGCTGTCCTTGGCTTTGAGACACCCTCTTGAGAACCACCTGCTTTGGGGCTGTAGGCAGCTGGAGTCTGGGTAGCAGCTTCCCTGTGATTCCTGCTCTTCCAGATTTCCTGAAAGCAGACTTCCCTAGCTCTACTCAACAGTCATGTTTTTCTTTGGATTAGATCTCTTTCAACTTGAAATACTTGGTGTCTCCTTTTCTCCTGAATGAATCCTGACTGTTGGACCATTTTTGTGTTATTGGACATTTTAGGGAAAATTCTGTGTGGTCCAATCTCACTTCTGGGTGACCCTGAGTCCCAGAGTTCTAGAAGTCTTGGAATAGAAGAGGGAGGAGCTATCCAGCTGTTAGGGGTAAATGCAAGTCCTACCTGGGCAAGCCCAATGCATGAGGTCCCAAGGAGTGAGGGGAGAGCAGGAAGGGTGTTGTGTGTAGGCAGAACCCTGGCAGTTCATCAGAAATAATGGTTAGTAGGGAGAAGGAGCTTTTCAGAAAGTCTGGGTGGGGAGGTTGGCTGTGGAGCTGCTGGGTCAGTTTTCACAGACATATTTCTCTAGCCATGAGAGGGCATGTATGAGGAAAGACCCAAAAACTGAGTAAATACATTGTCTTTATAGGGGAATAATATCATGCACAGTTTAACCTGCTTTGACTGAACTGAAATCATGTCTTTCACATAAAATTAAAAATACTATACCTTAAGGACTTGTGGTAAACTGAATTATTTATCCTATTTCTTCAATCCTCAGCAGTAGCACTAGATGGCCACATTAGGCCATGGCCTCATGGTGTGAGAAATATACTTTTCTGCCCCTTGATTTTGGGCTTGGGCATGTGACTTGCTTTGGCCAATGGGATGTTAACACATGTGGATGCAAGAGGAAGCTTAAAACGCACTTATGCGGTCAGGTTCATTCTCTCATGCATGTACCATCCCATGGGAAGAATGTACCGTATATAGTCAATGTCTCTCCAGCCTGAACCCCAGAATGAGTCATATGAAGTACAGTCTGCAAAAGACCCAGAGGCATATGAGTGATACATAGTTATTTTCCATGGAGAATTTAGGGTTGTTTGTTACCCAGTAAACTTGTAGCAATAACTACCTGAAACAGTTACATATAGCACATCATAGATACTGCTCTTTATGGAATAATTAATGACTTTTCGAGGATAGTTTTTTTTAAGAAATTTTTTAATGTTTATTTTTGAGAGAGACAGAGCACAAGCAGGGGAGGGGCAGAGAGAGAGGGAGATAGAATCTGAAGCAGGCTCCAGGCTCTGAGCTGTCAGCACAGAGCCCAACATGGGGCTCAAACCCAAGAACCGTGAGATCATGACCTGAGCCGAAGTCAGATGCTTAACCAACTGAGTCACCCAGGCACCCCAGAGGATAGTTTTGAACACATTCAATTTTCACAATCAATGTACTGACTTTAGACTCAAATTCATGCCAAGAGGAGATTCTGTATCACCTTCAATGACCACTTTGTTTTATTTAGTTTGATGAGTAAAAATTGTTTCAGTTTGTTACAGTTGATATCCTAGCTGGCTTGTGTATCATCTAGGTAATGAAGAATAGGCCTAGAATTTATGTGGATCAAAACAAAATCTGCATTCACAGGTCCACAGAGGCCTCTTCTTCTTCTTGTCAGCATTTAAAAATGGTGCTTTCAGATAATTTCATAATTATTTTTTTCCATTTTGCTTAGTGAAATTTACACAGCAGAGAAGTGTCTTTAAGAATGAACAAACTAAAAAAAAAGGCACGAACAAGCTGAGAAATATACATGATCATTCATTTGGCACTATCTTCTAAAATTTCACACTTTGGGGATAAGCAAAATTAGTATAATTTGCTTCTTAAATTGCTTACTAACATTGTAAGTGAGCCAGTGCAAGAGAAAGGAAATTATAGCTTTCAGTGGAATATGACAAAGTGAGACTTCAAGAGTTTTAGTGAACAGTGATGCTGATGGATACCAACCCTACTGACCCCAGCACTGATGGCTCCCAGAAGGAGACCTGAACTGTCTGACCCCCTGAGTCCCTTTTGCTTATAACTCCAGACTCTGGGTGGTCAAGGGGCAATATTTCAGTCACCAAATTTCTTCACCGGCTTTTGCTACCTGAGTTGAATGTGGTAAATTATCCTGACAGTTATTCTTTTAAGATAAAACCATCTTCTTTCTATTGGGTAGAGATTAGGGCATATCATGGTTGCTATGGTTACTCAGACTCCTGCCTTGAGTTTGGATAGTGCCACCCGATAGCCAAGAGAACCCGGTTTACATGAGCAGCTCCCCCCATACTCTATACAGTCCATCTGGGGGAGAAGCTGGGTTCAAAAGTTTCCCAGTCCATTTCTGTCTGGGTCAAAGACAAACAAGAGATATCTGTGGAGTGGCTTCCTTAGTTACTCCTGCGTTACTTGGCTATTTTCTCTCCAGGTCTTGGGTGGAAAAAGTATGGCTAAAATCCCAGGACCACCTGGGTCTGAGTCCCTACTTCATCATTTTATTAGTTGAGTGAACATGGGCAGGTTACTAAATGAACTTGGGACTTAGTCATTTGATCTGTAAAATGGAGGCAATGACAGCACCCACCCTATAAGCCTACTGTGAGAATTAAACCACATAATCCTGTAAAAGGCCTGGCCAGTACCTGGTATACAGTGTATTCTCAACCAATGTTAGCTGCTATAAGAGAAATAACAGTTGTTCTCATGAAGGCATCTTCTGCCATAAAATAGGGCTCCTCCCAGGTACGGGGGACTTTAGGCACAATGACAGCAAAGAGACAATTCCCTGTCTGCAACCTCACCCTTGTATCAGCCCCCAGAGGCTCCAGATAAGAATGGCCCGGTATTTAAGGATATGGCATCTGGCATCTTGACCCCCTTACCAGGTTCCAGTGGATGCTTTCCACCCTCATTAGGACACAAAGGCTCTCTCTCAACTCCTCCGTGATGGATGGAGGGGGCCGCCTACAGTGGTACCAGCCACACCTGATTCCTGAGGAAGAGAATGGTGAGGCAGGATGACATCCCCAGCCCGCTGGGGCTGGTTTTGATGTCTTATTTCATATCTGTTGTAGCTGCCCCAGGCCCCCCAGGCTGCTCTCTGTTGTGGTTTGACAAGCTCATCTGTCACCGGGTACATGCCGTTTGGGGCGACTGTGTGACAGGCAGGGCCATGTCTTTCCTGAGCCACACAGTGACACTTACTCTGGAAGGCACCACATAGAAAAGCACGTGCACAACCTGCCTTTCATTTTTTTTCTGTGTTCAGCCCCTTTCTTAGCTCCTGACATTGTAGTTTGGAAAAGACACACCTGCTTTTCCACTCTGCTCCAAAACGCACTGTTTAGAGGCTTCTCAGCTTCTTCTAGGAAGCACTGAAAGAAGACCAGGTCATGTGGTGAGTGGACAAATCTCTTCAAGCTCAGTGCAGGGGATCTCACCACACGAGCTTTGCTACACCTGGGAAGATGGTCCTCTACCTTCCCTGGCTCTTATCTTCACTTACTCAAACTAAATTGTAAGTTGTGCTCGCCTGCGCCTTATTTCAAAGTGGGTCGGCTAGGTATTGTGCAAAATGCTGGGGTGCAAAGCCCTGCCCTGGAGGGCCTGACAACCTATTGGAGGAGCCTCCAGGAAAAGACTGGCTATAACATCGCATGTGGATGGTACACATCATGATACAACAGTGGAGTTGGACAGAAGGACAGACAAAGAAGTGCCTGATTCTTCCTAATGTAAGTGGGTGTGGAGAGGGGAGGTGGTCAAGAAAAGACTACCCAGAAACTAATAAATCAGAAGGTTCTAGAAAGAATTCCACAGGAAGAGAAAAAATGAGCAGGTTTTTGATAGGAGAAAAGATATTTCAATCTGAAAAAAAAGGCATGAGAAGGTCAGTGGTGTGATAGTCTGGGAATGGCAGACTGGAGCACATTCTCTGCAGAGTCTGGAATGTGGGGTGTGAAGAAGGAATGATATTTGAAAGGTCGGTAGGGCCAAAACAGTGAAGAAAATATACGCTTAGGGGACTTCTGTGGATTATTCCTCTGTAGAGTACCCTCAGGACACACCTGTAAAACCAGAGAGTTGCCCCAACTTCATATGGCATCAGAGAGAAAAAAGAACCGGAGAAAAATAAAGGGAATGATGGATATTTATGCTGTTATTCCTTTTGTTCTATAATGTTATTCATGCCTCAGACGAAGATTCACATTAACAAATGTAAAATAAATTGGCCAATAATTGGTGTATTCTACAGTGTTATGTTTTACTTTTATCTCATGCTAAAATAAATTTTATTTAAAAAATAAGGGAAATACTCCCTTCTTCAAGATTAATCTTTTTTTTAAACTTTATTTATTTCTTTTGAGAGGGGTGGAGGGGAGAGAGAGAGAATCCCAAGCAGGCTCTGCACTGCCAGCACAGAGCCAGATGTGGGTCTCGATCCCACACACTGTGAGATCATGACCTAAACCAAAATCAAGAGTTGAACGCTTAACCTGACAAAGCCACCCAGTTGCCCTCCCCATCCCCCCTTTTTTGTTGTTGTTGTAGATAAAGGTCAAAGGTAAATCAACCTAGAAATGATCTTTTTTGGATTAAAAACTCAACCGCTTCTTTTTAAGAGAAGAAAAAGTGAATGAAGTCAGAAGAGTGAAATGTCTTGCTTAAGTTAAGATCTGAACATAAGATATCAAATTTCCAGTTCAATCCAACAAATTTATTTGAAAAAAATGTTAGTAATAGGAGATAAGCCACCTTAGGGAGTCCCATTTTATAGCTGACGAAATTGAGGTCCTTCAAAGAGGTGAAATGGAGGCATATGGCCTTAAAGTTGCCACACAGGCAAAACTGCCATTGAGAACCCCAACCCCCAAGCCAGTCAGTGTCATCTGGCTAAGGACACAAAGTTCATTACTCTTTATCACAGCAGGAGAAGCAGCTCACGTGCTCCTTGAAAGCGGTTGGTGGCACCATCTTTGTTTGCAAAGGGCAATGCCATTCTACAGAAGCTCAGAGAGGACCCCTCCCTGGGAGGTGTTTATTTATTGGAGACCTCAGCTGGAGAATTATGACCCTATAGGACTTTTTCAGCCTTCTTCCCATTATAGATGGCGGTTCCATATCTATGGAGCACCTGTGTGCCACATTCTCTGCTAGCCCAGGGTTACGGACTCTTTGCAAGCTGACCACCCCTCCTAAGGAGTCAGACAAACTCACAGAGTCACCTTCTGGATCCCAAGATCCACCTGGGATGTTTGAATGGTTTGTTGGAGGACCGAGGCTCGAATCTTTAGAGCCAGGCACAGGCAGACATTGTCACCTGCTTGATGTGACCCAGATTTCTTTTTTCCACTGCAATTGAATTTATATCTCTATTTAATCTTGTTCCTGTGTGGGTTTGGCTCTCTGCTTTGCTCTCTCAGCTCCTTAGAAATGTGGCCTTAGTAACCGAGGGGGAACATTTGCTTTCACAGTGTGTATAAGTGACACAATGGGGCAACGTAGCCTGATCACCAGCACTACGGAGGCATTTCACTCACGCACCTTCCACAAAAAGCTCCTTTGCAGTCCACAGTGGGATTACTAGGAACCAATGCTGGCCAAGCTCCCAAAGAGAAAATAATGACAGGGAAGAAAGCTTGAGAAGAGCAAGGCAAAGAGAATTGAGAGACATGTATACAAAAGAGTAATAAATAGCACACATCAAATATCACTCTTAGAAAAATCTATCAACCCACATATTCTACAAACGTGTATTGATAACCTACTACATGCCAACACTGTGCCCACTTGCATGGCTAATTGAGCTAGAATTGCTGCCCCTGATCTGACTCATTCAAACTGAAATTCTGTAATTGAGGGGAAAGAGGATCTAAAAAGCCAAACTTTCCAAAATGCCAAACCTGAGCAAATATGACTGACAGTCCACCTCAGTCAACCTCTCTATTCAAAGACCGGTCTTGTCACTTCCCTTTGGCTATGGGTATCCCAAGATGCTTCACTTCCATCCCTATCAAGAGTAAATCACCTCACTGCACACTTCAAATGGAGAAGCAACCTCCAGAATTATGGGTTTTTTCTATTTTATATATATATATTTTTCAGAATTATGGCATTTTATAAGTAAACCTTTTATTTTTGGAATAATTTAAGATTTTCAGAAAGTTTCAAAGATAGTACCCATAGTTTCCATATACCTTTCGTTCAGTTTCCCTGTTATCATCTTACATCACCATTACTTCTAGACTTTATTCCCTAATTTTCCCACTATCCAGGCCTTTTGTTCTGTTCCAGAATCTTCTCCAGGATACCACACTGCATTTAGCAGAATTTTGTTTTTCAGCCCATGTGTTCATAGAGAAGATTACCAAAATTAAAGGAGGTTGTTGCTAAGTATTTAGAATTAATAGATTAATAATTCCAAAGGATTAGCTCACATTTCTCCCATCTTGTATCTATACTCACAGCCTAAACAATTAACTAAGCAAACAGTCGTTTTTAAAAGAAAGTTTTAAGATTTTTGTTATTGTGGTAATTGCAAAATGCATTTTCTACTTCTGGCTCTCCTTTTCCCAAAAATAGCAGCAACTAACTCTTCATAATGGACAACAGAGATTTCCTTCAGGGCTGGAATTCCTGTTCTCTTGGAGTTCCAGGAGTTTCGAGGAAGAGAAGATTGGCTTCATTTTCCCTGAAGGGCATGGTGAAGTTTCTGTTCTCTAACTAAAATGTAAGAAATACAGACTCCTAAAAACTCACACCCAGGTTGTGGGGTTAAAGATAAGCCAGATTCCCAGCTAAGAGGTGGTCTGCATTTCTAGAAAGTGTTGTTAGCATTTGTGTAGCAACTTTTCATGAAGACGTTCTGAAATGGAGGTGGCCAGAGGTGAAGATCCAGATGTAAGTTCAGAGATGGGCTTACTTGGGGCCCCCACACTGGTGTACCAAGGAGTCTGGAGTGCCTACTATGCCCTTCTTTGGAGCAGACTGGGGTAGAAATAGTCACATAGGTTTCTGATGAAATCTATTAATCCCAAAAAGATGGTGTTTCAGATAACTCATTTTTGCCACAAATTCTGCTTTTTCCTTCATTAACCAACATACTGGCTTATTTATCTACTTAACAGAGAGGAGGATTTTGAGGGTGACGGCAGTGACAATTGTCATTCATGTTATTGCTGAAGTATTCAGTGTTTTGACATAGAGTGCATGCTTAGTAATAAAGCTATTTAATCAAGAAGGATCGATGACAACTTAAAAGATCACCAAATTGTAAAGAGCTACTTTGGGGAACAGTTTGTGTCTTGTTGGCTGTGGGCAGGGCTGTGGGCAGTTTGTGTCTTTTAGCTGTGGGCAAGGCAAGGAAGAAAACAGAGAAAAGGGGTAGAGGAGGAGGGCATTCACTCTGCATGGATGTGTCTGGACACATATAATCTGGGTACATCTTCTCTCACTTTGGGAAGGAAACATTTTCCCCTGCACATTTCTGATTTATAAATTCTTTTCGGAGAAATATTTAACCCCAAGAAAGCTTCCTTTAAGACATCATTTTATCTTTTTTCCCCAAGGATAAGAAAAAAGTAGAAGTGATTTTAAGCTAAAAAATATTTCTCTTAATAACTAAGAATAAATCACGTGATTTTAACTACAACCTTCAAAATATTGTTTTTCCTCATTTAATAAATGATATTCTGTGCTTCATTCTTTAAATGAACTATACAATTATTTTTTAACAAATGAACTACAAAATCATCTGTGTTTTTTGTTGTTTGAACTGTATGTATATTAACATACATTGAAATTTAGCCATGGGTTATAACGTTAAAACAGACAAAATAGGGGGTGCCTGTGTGACTTAGTAAGTTAGGCGTCTGACTCTTGATTTGCACTCTGATCATGATCCCAGGATTGTGGGATTCAAGCCTGTGTTGGGCTCCATGCTGAGCATGGAGTCTGCTTAATATTTTCTCTCTCTCTCTCTCTCTCTGCCCCTCTCCCCCACTTGTGCTCTCTCTCTCTCTCAAATAATAATAATAATAATAATAATAGACAAAATAGGTTTATTTATGTAATTTTATAGCTTTATTTCTGAATGATAAGAAAAGGGAAAGGATTATAGATTACTAGTTCTAAGCTCTTCACCACAAATACTGCATTCCAGGATAGATAGTCGACATCTATATAAATGAGGAGGGTGGTTTTTGGTTCATCTGCTATTACATTATATAAAAACAACTGTATAGGTTTTTGCCAGGTGTAGAGGATATGTTTGGGACAACATGACTTAAAAGATATGCTGTATGACATAGACAGAATTCCATTTGGACATCTAAGATTCACTGACAGAGAGAGGCAGACATTCTCCTAAGTAGCAGAAACAGGTCAAATGAGATGACCTCGCGACCACCAGTCAGAACTGACATCTGTATATTAGGATGAACTGAACTGGAAACCTAGAAAAGCAGTGATTTCGTTTATGAGCCCCAAATTAAAAATCATTGGAACAGATGCACCTTATTGCCAAAGTTAATTTGCAACAGATATACTTCTCTCCTGGGGAACCCAGTGCTGCTCTTGGGTGATCAGTAGCAGAGATGTATTTATTTCACAAATAATGCTTCTACACATTCTTGTAGAATATAATTCTTGGATACATTCCTCTTTACAGTATGAGGAAGCCCAACCCCAGACCTCAATAAAAGAATAGTCATATTGGATAAGCTCATTGTTTAGATGTCTTCTGTTTAATATTGGTATTTCAGGATCTTAGAGATATCTTGATATGCTGTGAAGAATTTTGATCAGATGAATACAAACTTCACACCTAATCTAGATTCTCTAGAGGCAAATTTTCAGAATATCATCTTCATGCTCCTCATTAATTTGTTGAATTTCTTCATTAGTTTCAAATGCTTTCTGTATAACCCGTGGTCTGTTGTGTGAATAATTGAGCAATATTTGACTAAGATTACAAACAAGTGAAATTGTACAGTAGCCAAACATTTCAAGGCTGCTGGATGTTTTAGCTGAGCAACAAACCAGGTGCAGGAGTCATGAGCAGACTTCTCTGATCTTTATTCACCACCACATAGATCACTTGGTGTGGTCTTAGGCTCTCAAATGGTTCTATTAAAAATGTATTTATTTATTGGTTGGGGTGCCTAGGTGGCTCAGTCAGTTAAGCATCCAATCTTAGCTCCGGTCATGATCTCGCGGCTCGTGAGTTTGAGACCTGCTTCAAGCTCTGTGCTGAAGGCTCGGAGCCTGGACTCTGCTTCAGATTCTATGGCTCCCTCTCTTTGTCTCTGCCCCTCCCCCATTTGTGCTCTCTCTCTCTCTCTCTCTCTCTCAAAAATAAATAAACATTAAAAAGTGTTTTTATTTATTTGTGATTAAGGAACACATTTTACATTAAGTTCCAACATTGAAAAGTAAAAAAGCATGCTATAAAAACTTTCCTTCTGACCCTATAGCCCTATTCTTCCCATAGATGACTTACCATTACTTGGTCTCTGGCAGAGGTATGTTATGACATGTAAGCAAATATACATTATATATTTATTTGATTTAACAATACATCTTGAAGCTCAGTCTATATCATTACAAAAAGAAATGCCTCATTCTCCTTAGTGTTTGCAATTCAATTCAATTGTATAAATGTACTATAACTTATTTAAATTCTTTCCCCTTGTGGGACATTGAGGTTGTTCCCAATCTGTTGTCATCAAAAACAATGCTCTAATAATGAATAACTCTGTATGCTGATCATTTCTTACATTTCCACATATATATGTAGGATAAATTCCTACAACTGGGAATTGCTGGGTCAAAGAGTTCATGCATTTGACTTTTAATAAATATTGCTAAATTGCTATTAAATAAATATTAATTGCTTTTAATAAATATTGCTAAATCTCTAATTTAGAGATTGTACAAATTTTGACACCAGCCAGCTATACATGGTTTAATTTTAAAGGCAAGATATATTTAAATAATTTAATTAGTTAATTTTCTAAAAATGAAAGGGAAGCAGATGCCATGATCACTTTGGACATTGTCAACCCAACTGAGGCAACTCTCCTTAGTGTTCAAGAGAAATCAGTATCAGTCAACCTCAGCTCTGCCAGTAACTGCAGTGCAACTTTGGGCAAGTCTCAGTTTCATCTGGGAATGGACACACCAGTGGGTAACTGTGCCTTCTGGCCTCCAGTGTGGTTCATCCAGTAGAAGTATTATCTGACACTCAGGTGTCAGGCCTAGACTGGAAGTCAGGAGCCAGGAGAAAACAGACCAGGGCCAAGCATGGAAAGTGACTAAGTCCAGGGAGGCACCAAGAGTAATAACAGCTAACATATGTGTGACGCTTTCTATGGGACAGACACTGATCTGAGGACTTTTCATGTGTGAATTCCCTTAATCCTTATAACAACACTAAGAGATAGGTACTATCATTGTTTTCCTTTTACAGATGAGGAAACTGAGGCTCAACAAGATTACTCAAGTAGTAAGCCACAGAACTAGGGTTTGAAGCTGAGAGGTCTGACTCTAGGGTCTCAAAGAGACCAAAGGATAAAGACAAAATATCCGAGGTCTGGAAGACATCTGATGTGCTATCAGCTTGCACAGGGGCCTATCTCAGAAGGTAGGCAACCAGGAGGTGGGTGTCTCTGGCAGGATGAAAAAAAGAGAAGGTGGGTTGGTTGACAGATAAATGCAGATACACTCTTCCTTGGAAGTTTACATAAACCTGACCTTCAACCTGCAAGTGAAGGACCTGGCCTCATGGTCTGGCAATTTGCAGTGCTGTCATTCCAGTTCTGTGTGGCACCAAACACCAGAAAGTTGCTGTATCTTCTGAAAGATGAAGAGCCAGGAGAACCAGACATGATTTTCCCAGCTTGGGATCTCATTACTTAGGTGGTTACTCATTGTAGGGCTGTTTGGACACACTTTCTTAAACTCACAGAGCTTTGGAGATTACAAAGACTGCCAGTACTAGGAACCCCCTACTCCAGGCCTTTTATAGAATGTTTGCAAACAGAGTAAACAATACAAAAATATTCATCCTTCTTAACTGAAATCAGGAAAGCTTAAATCTGTGGGCAGAGAAGAAATAACCAATTTATTCTAAAATTGCTCCTTTTTTAAAACATTATCAGGGCAAATATCTTACTAATCGCTTGATTATTGCTATTACAAGCCAGTTTAGACAAGAAACAAGATATACCAGCAAACCTTTTTTTTTCCCAGCAGAATTTATCCCTCAATTAAAAAAAAATACTGTCTAGTTTTTTCATTTATGCACAACTTCAGTAGACTGGCTTAAATATTTGTTTAAAATTGTAGGTGTCCATCCAGGAGAGCAGCCCACTGCTGCAAAGTCCCCATCATCTACCCTAGAAGCAATGGGGTATACTTCTGGGGGAGGTGTGAATTGAGGGGCTTAGAAGAGGGGTCTAAAGGTGGACCTCATCCAGTAACTATATGGTAGGTATTTCCCCTAAAGGAGCTTCCAATAAATTCACACCATGGACTTCCAAAATAATTAGCATTTGGATGTCTGCTATACTGAGTGCATTGGCTGTAATGTCACTTAAGTAAGAGACACTTGTCCCTTGCCTTATGTCCCTTTCTTCTGGGAAAACCCAGAAACCCAGAGGAGAGGGTAGGAAAGGCACTGGGGTCAGACAACCTCCCTCACCCCCTGCATTCCAAAGTCAGACCACAGGATTTCCCATACTCCAAGGTCTTTATGCTGAAACTCCACCGTTGCCCAAGGGAAGAAAACTGGAATTATATTTGAGATTGGAGTTTTAAACTGGATAATGCTTTTGATAACAGAATTTTGCTAACTAGTTATGGAATATGCCCAATTTTTCAATATGGAGCATAGAGGAGAAATTTGGTGTAGCTTAAATGGGGAAGTACAGGGAGTGGAAATCCATTTGTGTATTCACTTTTCTGAGTTCAGACTATTTCACAAACCCATTGTGAGTGTGAGAATTGCAATGACAGAAAGAGAGGAGAGAAGATCATGAGAGCAGATGCATGAAGGCCCAGAGTGATTGTAGCACCTTTAAGGGGTAGAAAGAAACTCCAAAGGCTAAGGTTCAGAGGCCAGGATGTGAGGGCTGAGGTATGTGTGGGAGCATGTAGGGAGAGATGTTAGCAAGGTAAGAAGGAACCAGATCATAAAGGGCCCTGGAAGCCATAATCAGGAAGTTGGTGTTATCCTAAAAAAAGGGGAGGAAGTTGTGGAAGTGTTTTAAAACTGGTGGGGAGGGGGGAAGCAAGATGGAACAGGGATTGGAAGAAGGCAAAGTTGAAGCTGTTGTGCTAATCTAAGCAAGAGATGATAATGAACTGGTCTGGGATTGTTGGCAATGAGAATTAAGAGCAACGTAAAAATTTGAGATATATGTAAGAAGCATAATAAACAGAATATGTAGGGAATGGTTGGATGGTGGATAGTAGGGTAGATGGAATATAGAGTGAAGAAGATGAGGGGAGCCTGTGTGACTCGGTTGGTTGAATGTCAGACTCTTGATCTCAGCCCAGGTAATGATCTCACAGTTCCTGGGATCAAGTCCTGCATCAGGACTTGGAAATTTCCTGCTTGGAAATCTCTCTTTCCCTCTCTCTGTCTCTCAAAATAAATAAACAAACACTAATAAAAAAAAAAAAAAAAGAAGATGATGATACCCAGGTTCTACTTTACCCGATCTTGAATTGATGGTGGCAGGTGGAACTTCAGTATACTTCCTGAAAATAGACCCATTTCTTAACTTAGACCCTCTGGATACTGTCCAGTCCTCCGAGGCCCTAAAATGTCTACTGCTCACATCCTGAGTGGAATGCTGACACCCCAGCTAGGCAAACCAATTGTCAGGGTCAACTAAAAAGCAAAAAGCCTAATTCAGTACAAGAATTGTCTCAGTTTAGCTAGTGCTAGAATAATGCTGAATAACAAAACCATCCCCAAACTCAATTTCTTAGAAGAATATTCATTTGTTCTCCTGAGACTGTGCGTTGGCTGGGGCAGTTCACCTAGACTGGACTACAGTGGGCGTATTTGGGCTTCAACTATTGATCTGAGTCTGGCTGCGGTGGCTCTACTCCATGTGTTCATTCTGGGCTGAAGAGGCAGTAGTTACCCTAGAGAAAGCACATCTCATAAAGATGGAAGAACCAAGAGAGCAAGCCCAATCATGCAGGTGTTTTCAAGCCTTTGGTTACATCATGTCTCCTAACATTGTATTGATATTGACTAAAGCAAATCCCAAGGCCAAGGCTAAAGCCAAAGGTCAGGATAGTATGCTTGGTGCATAAAGGTAAAAGTGGGGCAGGAATGACTATCACTAGACAACAATATAATTCGCCATATGGATATAATAGAAGTGTTTTATTTTATTTAACTCTACATGACACATTATTATAGGCTGTAAAGCTAGGTAAGGGGAATAAACTTACTACCTCAAGCAAGGTTACTCTGCAGTGAAATAATATCTAGACTCAGTAGGGCATGGAGAGAAATTCCAATCCCACTAAAAATTCCCATCATTTTATAAGTTAGAGGTTGCAAGTCTTTCCCTAAGAGGACTTGTTATTCCTTTCTAGAGGTTAGTTCCATATTCTACTGAGTTGCTGCCAGGTTAGCAGTGGTACCTGATCTGTGGTCATGTGGACCCAATGATTAAGCAAGCAGATCACAGAAAGACCAAACAGAAAACACATAATTCAGCCATTCATGAATTTATGCCAGGATATAGCTTCTGATTCAAGTAACAGCATAAATATTTTAACCTTTTTCTGTGTAGAAGTGATTTCGTATTCAGATCCAACCGTTATTAATCACTATTTAATATAACTCTGGTTTTAACTTCCAGACTTGAGTTCAGAAACCTTCTGAGGTATGTGCATTCTTGTCAGTGCGTGGCTCCAATACTGAGGCTTTCGAGCTGTTTTCTCATAAAAACCCTAGCCAGTGACTCGCAATTTTCAATTTCCTCTGTCTTCTGTGTTACTAATACTGTTCCCTTCTTCCATTGCCTTAATGAAAGTTTCTTATATGTCACTGCAAAGTGTCAAATCTCACAGAAGCCCTTGGAACAATGTTTTATAAAGGTTTTAAGCCTGTTGCCAACCTTTTAAAATAGGTGAGATTTCAAATCAAAATCTTAGCTTTTCTGGTTTTACTCAAAATATTAGAAGATCTGGCTAATGGAGTCCTGCCATTGTAGGGTGTGAAGACTGGCTGGGGCTGGGCAGCCGCTGCCCCCTGCAGGCTGGGCTCTCACCCTGCAGGTGGGGCCCTCTGCCTCTGTTTCTGCTGCTAGCTTGGCTCCTGGAGGGGGGTTGTCCCCCCACTTTCCATCCTTGTACCATCTTTGCATGAATGATGGCCTCTCTCTAATCCATGTGATTTTTCTCTGTGCGCAGCCTCCTTCTTTTCCAAGAGAAGTAAAATTGATTTGTCGTTCTCCTCCATCTTTTCTGCAACTCATCCCATATATCCTTCCTAGGTGAGAAGGTTGCTCTCCTGCATCAGCATAAAAGCCTGTGGCGGATGCTTTTCCACCAGAAAAAATATCTCCCTGGCCATCATCCAACTGTCTTACCCCACCTTGCTTTGTGCTCTCTAAATCTCAGTGTGTTTTGAATTATTTTGCATAGAACACCCAAATCTCTGAAGATTATCCTCTGCCCTAGTGCCTCCAATTTACATCAAATGATTTCAAAGTGTCATGTTTTCTTTAGAAGACATTTGGAAAGCCACAATTTTTAAGCAAAATTATATAATGATTTTTTCACACCTACTTCACAAGTTTTTTCCCCTCTGAAAATGTCTAAAGAGTTCCCTACTGAATAAGGAAGGGCCTACGATCCCCCTTGGTGACCCTTTGTGGTTTCTTCAAGCTAGAACAACTTTTAAGTCTTCTTTTAATTAATTTTCCAAAATGTTCCAACTCTCTACCCAAGGATTTCAAGGTGGATTCAAGAACAATGATAAACGGAAGCACAGCACTCTCAGCTGCTAACTAAATTCTTTCTTAATCATTAAGTGAAAAACCAAATCAATATAATTTTAAGGGAGAACAAAACATATAGTGAAAGGTTAGCATTCCATCTTGCTTAGAAATGGAGGCAGGTGTGTTTTTTTGTTTTTTGTTTTTGTTTTGTTTTTTGTTTGTGTGTGTGTGTGTGTGTGTGTGTGTGTTGCTTACAAAATAATGTGTATGTGGCCTCAGCTTGCCCATTGCTACGCAACTCACGGGAGCCCCGGGAGCAAACCAAAGGCAATTCCAGAAGCCCACTGAACCACACGGACATGGAAACTCCCAGATTCCTCCCAGGCAGAGGCACTGTTTAAGCAGAATAGACTTAATCTAGCTGTTTAGACACATCCCATGCTCCCGAAGAATCTATTTCTGGCTCTGGGTTTTATTATAAATGTCAGGACACCATATAGTTATGGTTAAAAAGGCACTTTCATTAGAAGTCCCTCTTCCCAGACATTTGCAGCTTTTTGAATAAATTACCCTTTGGGATGAAATTTCTTCTCGATGTGAAGGTAAATTAGTATGGAAAACTTAACAAAGTCCACGTTTTCTTCTCCTTTTGGTGGGATGCAACACCAGTATAAGGGAAATAACGAACAATGCCTTCCATTAGGATCTGGGAGGCATTCATTGCCAAAGTCCAGGTAGGATCACCTATTTGACCATTCTTTTTTTTAAAATTATTATTATTTTTAATGTTTATTTATCTTTGAGAGAGAGAGACAGATTGTGAATGGGGGAGGGGCAGACAGAAAGGGAGACACAGAATCGGAAGCAGGCTCCAGGCTCTGAGCTGTCAGCACAGACAAACTCATGGACAACTCATGTTGGCTTCAAAGATCCTCATGGTTCAAACTCATGGACCGCGAGATCATGACCTAAGGTGAAGTCAGATGCTTAACCAACTGAGGCAACCAGGTGCCCCTGTTTGGCCATTCTTAGTATTTGCAGACTCATTGTGGATTTTATGATCAGTCTAGCAGTGAGTTAAAAGGAGGGAGGCTGTCAAAAAGAAGGGAGAAAGAGAGGGATGCCTCTGTTACCCCAGTATATACATATATCTCCATTCAGGAGGGCTAAGGCCCAAAAGCTAAGGTCAAGGGTTGTTTTCTTTAGGGTCAGTGTTAAAGCAGTACCAAGGGATGCTGAGTGTTGAAGCTCTCACTAAGCAAAAGCATGCAGGAGGAAAAGCCAAAGTTCACATACCAATGTCAACAGGGCAGAGAAAGGATCAAGGTCAGGAGTCTAGAGTCAAGAGTTGAGTTTATTGGGAACAGAACTACAACAAAACCAAGATTGGTAAGATGCTGGTTAGGCCGGAGGGGCTGTCTTTGGCGGTCGCCTCAGCTGGCCCAGAGATATAGAGCTTGAGGATACTTCCGAAAAGAGACGCCAGCAGTGTGACAGTGACAAAAATGGGACCAGTGTCCACGATCCCTCCTCATCAGCTGGGAAATACAAATGCCCAGACATCAGTGTCACTGACATGACCTGAACATCTTGTCTGTCCTATGAGTCAAAACAGCATGGATGGAGACAGGTAGCCTTCTGCATAATTGCCTAGTTATTTAACTGTTTTATATTTTTTGGTTTGGGATGGCAAAAAATTAGTAACCGTAATGGTCCCATATAAAGCACTGTTAAGTGCTTTGAATTAAGAAAGGTTTTTGTTGAGAGCCTGAATGTTTGAAATATTGAGGGCTGTATCTCACCTGTCCCCAGTGAGTGGGTGTGGAGAGATGGGTTACCGCCGCTCTCTCTTGACATCACCCCCAGCAGAGTGTGAAGGCTCCTTACTGCCAAAAGAGAAAATTTCCTCCTTCCACCCCGGAGGCTAGAATTTCTTCTATATTCTGTCTCCTACCTTCCCTGCATGTGTGGGTGAACGGTAAGTGCCTTTGACACTTTTGAACAGACCTGTGTTAGGAATGAATCTCTAAGGCTCTTAAAAACCACCCGCTGAACAAGTAAAAGTTGTCTTTCTCACCCTGATAGAGATTTTCCAACTTTTTAATAAAGTATCAAGGTAGAAATGGGCTGTACTTTGAGCTACCACACTAGTTATGAACAACCAAACGTTTCTTCTGGCACATTTATAGCTCAAATAGACCCTTTGGATCCCAAGCGCTGTGTAAAAGTTGACCCACTGGATCTTTGCAATTCCAAGGTTCAGGATGAGGACAGATCAGCTCCTATGGCGGCTCTGCCCCTTCAGGGTCCAAACTTCGGTTCAAAGATTCCACAGCTTAACTGAATTTGAACAATAGTAACTGAGCATCTTGCCAAAAGAGCAAGGAAAGGGGTTAATTGGCATATCCTCCCATAATCGCAGTAAAAGTCATCTTTATTTTAAAATTTTTTTTTCAACGTTTTTTATTTATTTTTGGGACAGAGAGAGACAGAGCATGAACGGGGGAGGGTCAGAGAGAGAGGGAGACACAGAATCGGAAACAGGCTCCAGGCTCCGAGCCATCAGCCCAGAGCCTGACGCGGGGCTCGAACTCACGGACCTCACGGACCGCGAGATCGTGACCTGGCTGAAGTCGGACGCTTAACCGACTGCGCCACCCAGGCGCCCCAAAAGTCATCTTTAAAACAGGGATCATTTAGGGGCGCCTGGGTGGCTCAGTCGGTTAAGCGTCCGACTTCGGCTTAGGTCATGATCTCACGGTCTGTGAGTTGGAGCCCCGCGTCGGGCTCTGTGCTGACAGCTCAGAGCCTGGAGCCTGTTTCAGATTCTGTGTCTCCCTCTCTCTCTGACCCTCCCCCGTTCATGCTCTGTCTCTCCCTGTCTCAAAAATAAATAAAAACATTAAAAAAATTTTAAAAATAAATAAATAAATAAATAAATAAATAAATAAATAAAACAGGGATCATTTGAGTCATATTCTTGTGAGAAAGGGGGAGTGATACAGATGAAAGCATGCAGACTCTGCTTACTTTAAAAGCCTATCTAGAATAATTCAGGGGAGACAACAATGTGTGATTCTTTTCTCCAAGTAAATGTGTATTTCTTTCAGTATCAAGTTGCTGAAGATTCTACAGCAATGATGGGCAGCCCTGCTATGGTAAGAACGTTTTTATCTTCACAAAAACCACATGTTGAAATCTTAACCCCTGAAGGTAATGGTATTAGGAGGTAGAGCATTTTGGGAAGTGTTTAAGTCATAAGACTGGAGCTCTCGTGAATGAAATGACTGCCTTTTGAAAGAGACCCCTGCAGAGATCCCTAGCCCCTTCTTCCATGTGAGGATACAAAGAGAAGTCTGCAACCCCAAAAGGGGCCCTCACCTGAACCCGACCCTGTTGGAACCCTGATCTTGGACTTTCAACCTCCAAAACCTTGAGAAATCGATTTCTGTTGTTTGTATCCACCCAGTCTGTGATGCTTTGTTATAGTAGCCTGCATGAAGTAAGACATATCATGCCCTTAGGGGGATCCTGGTGTTGCTGGGCCCTGTTAATAAGGGTATGTATGCTTATAATTTTTCCAGCTGTCAGCCAGTGTTCAAGCCACAGGGTGAAGCTCATTCAGTGACCAAGGTTTTAGTCTTGCCAAGTGACTAAGTTCACATGAGGGGAAGAGTCACTGAGGAGCCCCATGTCCACCATGGTTACCAGCCTGGGAGCTTGGGAGTTGGAAAGAATGGTCTAGCCTTTTGCTATCCCTCTCTATGTGGGAAAGGTTCAGGCCTCTTTACAAGGGTATCTCTTGCTTCCTGATTCGCATCAAGCACTCATGCATCCACTCCCAGGGGCATTGACCACCGGTGCTAGTTTTTCTGACCCTTCCACCACAGAACAGCTGTTTCTGTCATCCTGGTATTCTTATTGTTCCACAAACCAGGCCCACTGACATGTAAGCTTTGCTCACTCTCCTGGAATACTTCAGCTTTCTGCCAATACTGAGTCAGATTCACTCTTGAGGGCTGAGCCAGTTCTCTGTCCTCAAGACCTCCTGGCCCTGACTCTGGTCCTCCCTGAGGTCCTCCTTTTCTGCTAACTGTTGCTTTAGCTTTCCCTGTTCATCAGTTGTGGAATGAATATTTGCTGAATCTGAGCCTCCCAGTGAAGCTTGGTCTTGCCAGGTGTCTGAGCTCATACAGTCCAGAGCAGGGGTACATGGGGAGCACCACGTCCACCATGGCTATAAGCCCAGATCTGGGGAGCTGGAAGGAATGGCCTATCATGGCCTTTCTCTATCCCTCACCTTGTGGAACAGGCTTGGGCCTCTTTACAGGAGTCCACCTTGGTTCCTAGATCGTTCTCTTGTCCCCTTGATAGAATGGCTGTGATTCTTGAACAGTCTTGAAAGGATCTTGGAAAACAGACCCTGCTTAAGTCAAATCCAAAAGCCCTTGTGTCTGCATTCATGTTGGCTTCATTCTTTACCTTATTTCAAAGAACATGGGCATCAAAGAAGCCAAAGATCCTTTGTCTTAATTTTATTCAACAAACTTGCTGAGCCTGTATCTGTCAGAATCCATCCATCATTCAGCATTAGACATAGGTTGGACAGGGAATGGATGGGACAAAGGGGAATTCGAGAATGACTACATAATGGTGGCTGTGTTCATGAACTTAAAATGAGCTTGAGAAAATCATATCAATAGCTGAGTACAATATAAGTCCCATTAATATAGATATTATAATAAAATTGTCATGGGTCACAGGGGTAGGTGAAATCCACCCCAATTCAGAGGACTACAGAAAGCTGCTTGACAAGATGTCATTTTCATTGAATGTTAAAAGCTGAAGAGAATAGGTAGATATAGAAGTGGAGGGAATAATGTAACATGTAGGGCTGAATATGGGAAAGTCATATAGACTTCAGCAAGGTATTCTTGTGTTTGAGTTCCTGGGATGTAAAAGGAGGGGATTAGTGAGAAACAAGGTAGGAAAGAAGGGCTGGAGTAGAAAAATGGAGAGCTGTGTTCAGAGACAGGGCCCTCTGGCTATAAACCAGACACCTGATCCTCATGACATGTGCTCATGACTGAAGATCCCCCACTGCCCTGCCACTTCCTCTCTTGCCTTATTGGAGAGTTAAGAGCCATATGCTCTTTCCCTGCTTTCTCCCCAACACTTTAGGCAGTTATGTTTAAAAACAATGGACAAATGGATTTATTTTACCTTAACTTATTCCGTTTGCAGCACTTTGTTTCTATAGATCCAAATCTCTGTCAGGCATCACATTTTTTATGCCATAAGACTTCTTTTAACATTTCTTGTAGTGACGGTCTTCTGACAATGATGTCTCTCAGTTTTGGTTTGGTTGAGGAGGTCTTTATTTTTCCTGCATCTTTGAAAGGTATTTTCACAAGATATAGAATTATGGTGTAATCCCATTGCCTCTGGCTTCTTGGTTTCTATCGAGAAATGTGCTGGAATACTTACTTCTGTTTCTCTTTTGGTACTGTGTCTTTTATTCTTTGTCTGATCTCAAGATTTCCCCTTTATGATTTTGTTTCCAATAGCTTGAATGTGATATTCCTAGATGTGTGGGTGGTTTCTGAGCTTCATGGGTTTCTGAAATGGGGGCTGTCATTCATATTGGAAAAATCTTGGTCATGAGTCCCGACATGTTTCATGTTGGACCTCAAAGATAGCCTTGGTGCTTCTCCTTGTCTATTCTATTGGACTATCTCTGGCTCCAATGGCCTTAGCTAATTTGTTACCTAACCCACTTTTTAGCACCTGGAAGATATGGCCAATTTTCAATCTGTATTGACCAGACACCTCAAAAGGGAAGCAGACACATGCTAAGCAGCTAGGACTTTACTTTGCTGGCAGTACGGGAGCCATGTATAATTTTTGAGTAGGAGAGAAACTTGATCACAACAGTAGTTTGGGAGGCTATAACTCTGAGTGCAGAAAAAATAATAAGCTATAAGTGGTGGAGACTGATAGCGGGGATAATAAGTAAAAGGCTGATGCAAAGATCTTCTTAAGAGGAAAATCTGGGGTGCCTCGGTGGCTCAGTAGGTTAAGCATCTGACCTTGGCTCAGGTCATGATCTCATGTTTTGTGGGTTCAAGCCCCATGTCAGGCTCTGTGCTGGCAGCTCAGAGCCTCGAGTCTGCTTCAGATTCTGTGTTTCGCCCTCTCTTTCTGCCCCCGCCCTCGTTTTCACTCTGTGTCTCTCTGTCAAAAATAAATAAACATTTTTTTTAAAAAAGAAAGACAAAAGGAAAATCACAGAGGAAGTAGCAATGGGAACTTCTGGGAGGAACATTCCAAGGATGTATCCATAACAGAATTTTCCAAATTAGTAATGAACCATTGTTATGTAGAACACTAACAGGAGTTCTAACAAATGTTCTGTGGTTGAAAATGTGGAAAATTCTGTGTCAGATGAAATTAAACAGGTTTCTAAATTGCAGACACTCTCAGAGACTTTAATATGGGAATGCACTCAGACCATCTCTTGGGAGGGGTGAGGGTATGATATGTAGTGTTTCCCAAATATGCTGACCAAAGTATGCTGTTCTCATAATTCTTCCAATATCTTCAGTGCTTCATGGAACATCAGTTCTGGAAGTACATCTCAACAAAACCATAAACATTTGAATTCAGTATTAAGGAGTTAGGGACAGGGGTAAAGGAGAGGGAGGAAGATGTTGACCACAACTCTGAGGTTTAGCCTGAGTAATTAACCAGATGTTGAGGTCAAAACTGAGATAGGAACATGAGAGGGGTAGCTGACTTGGAGGGAAAAAATGAGAAATTCACTTTGGGGAATGAAAACACATATGCTGAAAAGAAGAATGGTTCTTTGATATTTCCTATAAGAGTGATTCATCTCTGCATTGGAAATTTCCAACTGATTTAATAAAAAATAAACCTTACATCCTCTAAGGCCATTAACTAGAGCAAAAATCTATCCACTAAGTGGAAAGCTGGATTCCAGAGACTTGGTATTAGTTTCCTAAAATTTCCTTCCCTTGGATCTCTCCATATTATTACAACCACCACCATCATGACCTTGGGAAGGACCTTGCTCCCCCTGTAAATAAAGCCCTCACCCAAATTAGGAAACATGATATTCCCCACTAACACCCAACAGTATGACTGAGATCAAGCTGGAATTTTACTAAAGGCTTTGGCTTAACAAAATGAAAGGAATACAGGTAGTCATAAGAAACTGGTAATCTGGCCTACAAACTATTGCTTCCTCATCTTCCATTTAGGACCTACTCAGTTTTCCCTCTGTCCTTCTCTTATGAAGGCCATCACTAACTCCCTCACTCAGGAGCAATCTGAAAGACAATTCTATGTCCAAAAGTCCCTGACACATAGAAGGTGTTTGATAAATACTGTTGAATTAAACCACATTGTGTTTAGAGAAAAGCAGAGGTTTGTCTTCTTGTCTGGCTTCCTGGACAAAAAAACAGCTTTGTCTTCATGTGGCCAACAGCATGATAACCCCATTAGGACACAAAACACAGCACAGATTGCAAAATACAAAGCACCTCTGTTTTCAGGTAGAATGATCACGTGTAGGCAGAGGGTAGTTCTACTGCCTGCCATGTCTGCCTACTACAGGGAATGGCTTCAACCTTGAAGAGAATCTGTCCGTAAGTACAGGGTGAGGAGATAGAGGGGAGGGAGGAGTGATTTGTGTGCTGCTAACATTCTCTAGGGTGTATGTTGGACAAAGTGTGATGAGGTCCAGGGATAGTTTCCTTCTCCATGGCCATGTCCAATCAAGTTTGGCATACCCTACGGAAGGATGCAGGTGGCATGTGGTATCTCTGTTTAGAATGAGGTTTAAGAAACTCAGGCATCAATCAGTGATCCTTCTGTGGCCATGTGTGAATCTAAAATCTTAGATGAGCAACTCCATACAAACAGTTCGGAACAATATCCTAAGTTATCTGGCTTCTTCTGAGTGTTTCCTGACCCCACCTTTCAGCTTAGATGTTGCTGTCCAGCAGCTGACAGCTGAATCAAACCTTCAAAGAATTCTTCAGTGGTGGGAAAGGTGTTTTGTTTTTATTTAAATTAGTTCTCTGTGCTGACAGCTCAGAGCCTGGAGCCTGCTTTGGATTCTGTGTCTCCCTTTCTCTCTGCCCCTCCCCCACTTGTGCTCTGTCTCTCTCTCTCTCTCTCTCTCTCTCTCTCTCTCAAAAATAAATAAAATATTTTTAAAAATTAAAAAATAAATAAATAAATAAATTAGTTGTCAAACATTAGTTACCTGAAGCATTCACACAAAACTCCAGATTTCTAACTGGGGCTCCTGGGTGGCTTAGTTAGTTAAGCGTCTGACTCTTGGTTTAGGCTCAGGTCATGATCTCACAGTTTGTGAGTTTGAGCCCTGTGTCAGTCTCTGCTCTGACAGTATTGAGCCTGCTTGGGATTCTCTCTCTCTCTCTGTCTCTCTCTCTCTGTCTCTGTCTTTCTCTCCTCTCTCTCTGCCTCTCCCCTGTTTGTGTGCTCTGTTACTCTCTCTCTCTCTCAAAATAAATAAATAAACTTAAAAAAATGAAACTCCAGATTTCCAACTTCTCCTGAAAAATCAGAAGCTATGGCTACTCAGGTCCTGCAGTCTGTTGTCAGCTGGCTCTACGAATGGCTGTTCCTGGTAGCCGTCTGGTCTTCAGTCTTCCACAGCCTCTCCCATCCCACTGAACCCATGCAACTTGCCTGCCTTGTGGCTGTAAGCATCAGCAGATATGAGCCTTGGTTCACACAAGGGCCTACTCTGGGCACTGTCATCTGATGGGAGATGTGGGCTATGTTCCTGAAATCCACCTCATAAAGAAATTCTGTGAGAAGCCGGCTAATTTCTGGGAACTGCTCTCCTAGAATTTCAGCAAAGCATGTCAGACACACTCATGGCCTTCCTAATCCAAAGAAAGATATTCCTTAGCTATAAATTGTGTGTACTTCTGATTACCACCCAGGTAATGTCTAGGCAAGGCAAGGATCATTTGTGTGTAATTGCATTTGAGACTGTACTTATGTGCCAAGGCATTTGGCTGACTGACATGTGGTTGGCTCTAGTGTGGTCCCCAGTGAATTTAGGAACATGATTTAATGACTCATTTTCAAACTCACTGGCAATGAATGAGAATTGGTGGGGGCCTGAGGTGGGGAGCCAAAGCCAGTCAAGACCATCAAGACTTTTAGGCCAAAGCCATGGGATACCCTTTTCCATGGGAAGGTGAGGGAGGGAGCAAGAAGCAGTGGGAGACCTCAAGGAGAAAAGCAGAGAAGCAGTCAGGGGAGGGAACTTTGGGGGAGTCTTTTTGCATCAATATTTCTTTATAGCAAAAGTTGCACACTGGTTATCCACGAACTAAACTTGGCCTACACATGTGCTTTAGCTGGCCTGTACAGTGTTTGTTTTACATTTGAGCTATCAAGATTATTGTGTAGGGGTACTTTGGTGGCTCAGTCAGTTAAGCACCCAACTCTTGGATTTGACTCAGGTCATGATCTCATGTTTTGTGAGTTAGAGCCCCATGTTGGGCTCTGCGTTGACAGCATGGAAGCTGCTTGGGATTCTATCTCTGTCTCTTCCTCTCTCCCTCCCCCCACCTCAAAATAAATAAACTTGAAAAAATAAAACCACTATTCATTGAAAAAATATATTGTGTAATTTTTAAAATACAGACTTTTAGGTATTTTTGTGGAAAAAAATAGTCCCAGGCAAGATGTTGCAGGTAGGCATTCCAGCAGGACAAAAGGCCACTGTACTAAGTGAAGGCTAAGCACTTGTAGAAAGTTTGCTCTCTGACTCACTCAGCCCCCATGCACACAGTGACCCTGCTCATGCCTGGCTCCCTTCAGTTATCCTCGTGGCCTACCTACTCCAGGCAAGCATGTAGGTTGAGACTCTGCTTTCTAACAGTGAAATTTGAAAAAAAAAAAACAAAAAAAAAACCAGACGTCACCCTGAATCTAATCCTGGCTGAGCCACCTAGTCTGCTGTAATGGTGGCCAAGTCACCTCAACAAACCTGAGCCTCTGTTTGGTCATCTACGCAATGGGGAGGTCCTACAGAAAAACCCAGGTCCTTCCCAGCTCCAACAGTTATGATCTGCATACCTGTAAACAACCAGGAAGGGGGGAATTATTTAAAACCCAAACTGATTGAGGTCGATTTTGCCTTTGAAGGTGAGGGAAGGGTGTACCAGAGGGTAGTGAAGGTTGGTGATCCTGTACCCCTCCTTGCAGAGTCTGGGGTGGGGGGGAGGGGAGCAAGAAAGGGTTTTGCCCACTGGGTTTGTAAAGGGGATGCCTGGAACCCAGCTCAGGGGTGCAGGCCAGAGAGAGCCAAGTTTTTCTCAAAAAGAAGCTGGGAGAAACTGAGTTTGCAGAAATGGCTGAGGTCTAGAACAGCATGTGCCCAATACTCACTTCTCAGCTGTTTAGTGTGTTCGGAGTATCTTCCCTTCAGCTCCCACATTCAGGAAAGGCTTTATGTGAGTGGGGCGTTTTGTGGGAAATCAAGAAAGGAGCTGAGATCCTCTGGCTCCCTGGGTTCTCATAGTGCAATGTAGTAGGGGCTGTCACAGGTCGAGGGCAGTGGCAATCCATAATCGGAACGGATTCAGGCGAGCAGGTACAATGGGCAAGGTGGCAAGGAAAATAGGAGCCCCACCTCTCCCCACCTTCTCCTCTGCCCAGGAGGGCTTGGGGAGGACACAGGGCTCCCTTTACAGTGGTGTGGAGTGGGACTGGAGCCTACTCATTTGAATCTCAAGGATAGGGTTCCTTCTCTGCAATCTGGGATACCACGTATGTGCATGGCATTCTGCATGTGTCCTTCCATGGACTCACATTTCTGACAAAGGGCTGACAGGGCACACCTCAAAGTCACTTCTCTTCTCACGTGCAGAAATGGAAAGGAGTCAGACTCACTGCTTCCTTTGCTTGGGGGTATCTTGAAGGAAAGACTCCCAGAGGCCAGAGCTGTGGGCTCCCTGGAAACCTTCCTTCCCAGGTGTGCCTCTGAGCTGACATGAGGCTGGAAGCGTCCACAGGTCCTGCCTGGGAGCCTGCACAGAGCTGCCGAGGGGCACACTGCAGGGCATTTGTCCAACGGCCATCATGCGGGAGTCCTATCTGCATCTTTCCCTGCCTTTTCAGAACCCACAGAAGCCCTGTCTGTCAGTCCTTTGTGAGCATTTCTTTTTGGAAAGACTGTTCGAAGGGAAGAGACCCGTTATGGAGTGCGTGCGCCCTATTTTCACACTATCTCCTGCCACTCTCAAGGCCTAGTTCCCAGGGGCAAGAATTGTGTCATTTCCAGATAAAATGTGAATGTGCCCCAGGGGACATGAGGATGGGGTGTGTCAGGCTCTGCTGCTGCTGAGGCATTTGCTCCCACAGGACTTATCAGTGCCTCTCACTGGGGTTGAAGGCCTCACATGGCATGGCCTTGTTCCTCTCCCACTCAGGGCTATATCCAGGATCTGTGGGCTAGGCCATGTCATAGAGCATTTTAGGACAACTGTCTATTTCTAGGCCACCTAAAGGAAGCCAGAGGAGTCATAATCAGACTCATTCATTCAAACAACATACCACTTGAGCAACCTTTACCTGCTAGCTTCCAGGGAAAAAGTTAACATGAGGGAGGCAGTTCTTTCCCATATTGAGCTTATACTCCTGCAGGCCTTAAATGACTAATTAGGCAATTTACTATTTATAGCAGTCATTATTAGTGGTATAAGGAGGTACCAGAATATGAGAGAGCATATAAAAGGATGACCTAATTTTGGGGTTGTCAGGGAAGGCAGCTCTTCGGAACTACAGTATTTCATTGAATCGAAAGTGTCACCAGTTGTAACACACACCATTATTCTGTGTACACTAAGAAAGAAAAAGATGTTTCCAATTAAATATGACAGAAGACTTTCTTATAACTTATAATATTTATTTTATTTTTAATTTGACATAAAACTTTGTTACCTATCATTTTGTGCATAGCTAAGAGAGGAAATGTAAGCAAAATAGGTCCTTAATGAATTCTTAAAATGTCTTTATACTGAGTCCATTTCTTCCTAATCACCTTCAACTCAGAGTTGATGTCTCCTGGTTTCCACACATTCTCATCCTCTATGCCATTAAGAGCACTGGTGATGCGATATTTCTTCTTTTAAAGTTTTTTAAATGTTTATTTATTTGAGAGAGAGAGACAGAGAGAGACAGAGAGAGAGAGAGAGAGAGAGAGAGAGAGAGAGAGAACATGAGTGGGGGAGGGGCAGAGAGAGAGGGAGACACAGAATCTGAAGCAGCCTCCAGGCTCTGAGCTGTCAGCACAGAGCTGGAAACGGGGCTCCAACTCACAAATGGTGAGATCATGACTTGAGCCAAAGTTGGATGCTTAACTTACTGAGCCACCCAGGCACCCCCTGTGATGTGATATTTCTTAAAAGAATCTATAAAAGAACTAACAGCTATTGTTTCTGTGCTTTTAAGTCAAATTTGCAACAATGTAGAGCTGACATATTTTGAGTCCTGCTTGGGAAATGTTGCTAAGCATGTCCAATCCACCATTTCTTCCCTCCCATGACATAGCCACTTGATTCCACGCATAGCCAATGCACCCCAATTTTAGAGACATTAAAATGTGAAGGAATATGTGCTTTCAAACCAATGAAACATGGTAGTTTCTAGGATGAGATCTTATGGATGAGCAAGAACTAGCTATGCAAAAAAGGGATGGACAAGAGAGTATTCTGAAGGGAGGGAGACCACATGTAAAGGCTTGGAGATGAGAAAAGTGTGGTGCATGTGACTGACCCACAGAGTAGGGAGGAGATGACAAGGAATAAAGTTAAGCGATAGGTAGGGCTTGTCCTTACCTGTGCAAGTCCTTGCAAGCCATGCCAGGGACATGGAATTTCATCCTAAGAGCAATAGGAAGCCTTTGAAATGTTTGGGGCAAGAAGTGGGCACAGAAGGGTGAAAGACAGATGCATTAGAGAGAATCTGTACAAGATATTTCCATCTGAAGTCTGGAGACTGTATGTGAAATGTCAAGCATAAGCCCTAGCAGTAGCCCCATGAGAGAGCATGGTGGCTTTGTAATTGGAATTTGTGGCTGGATCCTGATTGACTGGATAGGAGGTGGTGAAGGGGAGGGAGGGAGAAATCCAAGATGACTCCCAGATACCTCTTGTGAGTCAACAAACACTGCATCCGGGCCAAGTCTGGGGATGGAAATAACTAATTGATTTTGGCCAAGTTGTATCTGCAGAAGCTCCAAGACAGCCAATGAGAGACAGTCCATAGACAGTAAGATATATGGGTCTAGAGCTCATAGGCTGGGCATTTAGGCAGGAGAGGTGAGTTTGAAAATCATCAGAACATGCCTGGCAGCTGCAGTGATGTGCATGGATGTGATTAGGGAGAGGGTGCAAAGTGAGACTTGGAAATGGCCAAGAGCTGAGTCTTGAGGAACTTCAAACTTTGGACTTGGGTGGTGGAGGGTAAGCTGTCAAAGGAGCCCAAGGAGGAAGAAGAGAAACCAGGCCAGTGTATCGCAGTGGCCAAGAGATGAGCACTGTCTGGGATATTGCCTCTAGTGGTTCTTTAGAACTTGGGCATCTGCATACCTTCCTGCAGAGTATGGCTTCTTCCATATTGCCTCTGTCTTCAACATTTGCCTCCTTTATAAAGTATTTTACTTTGAACAAGCTCAACTTAATTTGCCTTCACATAAAATATACACCTATTCATCATAACCTCTCCTGGCGGCCCTCAAGTGCACCCAACTTGCCCAACTTAAGCCCAACTCTCCAGCAAGCTCATCAGAGTCCTGTTGATGAAGTTGTTGAGTGCTTCTGAGAAGAGAGAAAGGAGAGAGAGGGCAAAGGAGAAGAAGAAAGCCAATGTTTATTGAGCACCAACTCCATACTGTCATTATGCTTGTCTAATACCAGCAAAATGGTGCAAATGAGTATCACTATCAGCAACTTAAAGACTCAGAGAGGTTAAATAATTTGAGTTAAGTCACATGGGTAATATACTGTGTATATAGAGCCAAATCTCCAACTTACATCTATCTTCTTGAAAAATATTTTTTGAGGGGCAGTCTTTTGTAGGAAGCTGATGTGTGTTTGTGAAATGCAAGCACATCAACTCTGAGGCAAAACCACCATAGTAAAGGGGAAGATTCCAGTGTGAAAAAGAAGTGGTAATAGTTGACAACAGAAGTCTAAACATAACCCTGATGAATGACCTCCATGAATAATTTTGTTCTTTTTTCTTTTTTTAGTGATATTGGTGGGTTAGAGTTTAGTAGAAATATCTGTACTGTGATGGATATATTGGTGGCAATTACCAGTGAGAAGTCTCCTTCATGGGGTCTATTTTAATGGGAACACCATTTGGGGGAGTTAGTGGTGACAAACCTATTTATTTCTCTGCTTCACTTGTTAGCTCCTTTCAGCACAGTAGGAAACTACAATCTAATGTGGCCCAGATTCCCTTCAGAATAGCCAGGGTCTTTGTAATTCTCATTAAGGTGTCTCTGGGTAGAGTCTGAGGAAGGAAGAAGGCATGTATGAGAGCACCAATGAGCTGTAACCATCTCTTTTACCTGGAGGAGGCGCTGCTCTGTGCTAAATACTCAAGAAATTAACAAACAGGGGCGCCTGGGTGGCTCAGTCTGTTGACTGTCGGACTCCAGCTCAGGTGATGATCCCCCAGTTTGTGGATTCAAGCCCCGCAGCAGGCTCTGTGGTGACAGCTCAGAGCCTGGAGCCTGCTTCAGATTCTATGTCACTCTCTCTCTCTGCCCATCCCCCCTCATTCTCTCTCTTTCTCTCTCTCTCAAAAATAAATAAACATTTAAAAAAATTTAAAGAAATTAACAAATAACTAATGTTCCTAAAATTAACCTAAGGGGGAGTGGGGGAAACCCAGGTAGCCAAGAAGAGCTGCAGTGCAGACATGGTGGCCTGTGGAGCCTCCCCTAACCATCCAGCAGGTCCTGAAATGTAGTGAACCCCGGCTTGTCTGCTACCAGGATGGACCGCAGCGGCCTCCTGCCCTTCTAGCTCTGGTGCCCCTGGCCCTTTGGCACCTACTCCCAGAACCAGCCACTCCCACCTGCCGCAGCCCTCAAGCCATCAGCCTGCCCAGAGCCAGCCAGCAGGGCTGAGCCAGACCACAGGCCTGCCCACTCAGAGAACACCCCACCCACCTTGGCCACTGATGCCCCTGCCTCCCAGCCTGCCCCCCTCCTCTCAGCAGCAGCTGCTGGCGATGATGGGCGAGTCCTGCTGGACACGTGGTACATTATCAAGCCTGGGAATACAAAGGAGAAGGTGGCCTTTCTTGTGGCCCACCAGTGTGGTGGGGACAGCCCGGCCAGCTCCATGAAGGTCAAGGGGCACTGGGGAAGTGACAGCTCTAAGGCCAAGCGGAGGAGGCGCTGTCTTCAGCCTACTAAGGCTCCACCGGACCCAGGGGGCCTAGAGGGCCCCCTGCCACTGAAGGGGCCCAGACTCAGCTGGTGAGGATGTAGACCTGCTCTCTGTGGCCGAGATGGTGGCCCTGGTGGAACAGCGGGCCGCCCTGGCCCTACAGAACTATCCAAGCCCCGGCCGGCACCCCAGCACCTATGGTCTCCGTGTCGGTTGAGCAGGGTGGGCCTGCCAAAGGTCTGGGGTCCAAACGGAGGTCTGGTGGCGGGGACTGCAGCCGCATAGCTGAGGCAGTGGCCCACTTTGAGGCCCAGCGGGACAGCCCTCCAGCCAAAGGCCTCCGCAAAGAGGAGCAGCCTGGGCCTGGCCCAGGGGAGGTGCGCATCGCCTTTCCTATCTCCAACGGCCAAGAACCTCAGGCTCCCGATGACAGCTTGCCCAACGGGAACAGCGGCTGGCCGGTTGTGCCTACCCTGGCAGCCCAGGCCCCGGGGCCGAGCCAAGGACGAGATCACCAGTGACCTGTACCAGCTCATCAGCCCCTCTCGGGATGTCCTGCCCAGCAATGTGGAGTTCCTTCTGGCTCGGGCGGATGAAGCCAGCGAGGGGGAGACCACGGTCCCTGCCAGGCCTGAGGACACTCCCCCGGCACCCCCTCCAGCCCCTGCCCAGGACTGCGGCGCGTCAGGCTTCCACGTGGACGTGGTAGTGACGGGTGTGGTGGACGAGTGCATCTTCTTTGGCAAGGATGGCACCAAGAATGTGAAAGAGGAGACGGTGTGCCTGACGGTCAGCCCCGAGGAGCCGCCCCCACCCGACTCTTCTTCCTCCAGCTCTTCTTCCTCCTGTCCCGGCGTCGGGACGGGCCCCCCGAGCCGCCCCCAGCCGACTCCCCCGCCACCGCTGGACGACGCTGAGGGGACAGCGGACACCTCCCTGTGCTGCCTGTATCGGCACGTGTCACACGACTTACTGGAGATCCGCTTCAAGATCCAGCGGTTGCTGGAGCTGCCGCAGTACATGCTGCTGCTGCCCGAGCAGGTGCTGGTGAAGGTCTTCAGCTTCCTGCCCACGCGGGCCCTGGCGGCCCTCAAGTGCACCTGCCACCACCTCAAGGGCATCATTGAGGCGTTCGGTGTGCGGGCCACAGACTCGCGCTGGAGCCGCGACCCCCTGTATCGCGATGACTCTTGGAAGCAGTGCCGCAAGAGATACGAGAAGGGTGACCTGTCGCTGTGCAGCTAGCACCCGAAGCCCTACCACCATGACCTGCCTTACGGACGTTCCTACTGGATGTGCTGCCGCTGAGCGGACCGCGAGACGCCTGGCTGCCGCCTGGGTCTGCAGGATAACAACTGGGTGCTGCCCTGCAACGGGCCGGGAGGAAGGGAGGTGAAGCCGGGGAAGGTGTTGGGGGGGGAGCCCACTGTGTCCACCCTTCCCCCCCCCCACCGCCCCTGGGAGCCCAGGGCCAAGACTGGGTCACCCTCCAGGCGGTATTGATCCCCTTCCAGAACTGAGATGGGGTTCAGGGGGATGATTGAGAAGGTACTCTGATAGATCAACCCCTATTGGTTTTCTAGTCTTCAGACACAGGGCCTGTGGACCCCTCAAGTAGGGTGGTTTTTATCAGCATTTCAATTTCTTCTCCATTCATCCCCAACACCCTCCTTGCCACTCTACACCCCAGGGACCCACCAGCAGGGAGCAGATGGGAGCTAATTTTGGTACTACTTAAAGGTTCCCCCATTCTGGCCCCCTTCTGCTGCACCCCCCCCCCCCGCCCCCCCTCCCACACACACAACCCATGCCAGCCAGTTCTTTGTCTCTGGAGCTGTGTTCTCCCAAGAGGATGTAGCATGCAAAGTCAGTATCTCTCCTGACTTGCCACACCAGGGCTTACCTCCTCTTTAGGAATTGGGGGCCATCAGATCACAGATCAGATGTGGCACTTTTCACGGCAACCTGCCATTTCTAGACCTTTTCCCCATTAAAACAATAAAAAAAGAAAAATCCTTATTTTCTCCTTAACCTAAAGCTACCAGTCTCTTCACTTCCCCTAAAGAAGAGAAAATAAAGCTGAAATATAAAAATTCCCTATCTCCCATTATTTAAACTATTTCCATTGCTTCTCTATGCCCCACCTCACCCCCCAAAAAAAGCTGTGAAGCCCTTTGCCTAGCTCTTGACAGTGTGGGGGCCGGTGGGCAGGGACTGTGGGTTTGAATTTCTGGATTGTTTTTCCTTCCATTCTGGGTATTTGTTCAGGCATTGGGGTCTCTCCAGCCCCAGCCACATGAGTTTCTTTAGAATCCTTTGGACACCTGAGACCTTGATTTTTCAGGCAGTTTGCTCTGGGGTATTTTCGTTCAGGGTTTTCTTTGTTTTGTTTTGTTTTTGGTTTGGGGTTTTGGTTTTGGTTTTTTATCCTTGTGGTTCTGGAAGCTTCTGGTGTGTGTCATCTGACCAGTTTTGAATTGGTCCTTTCTATAAAATCAATATTTATAAGGCAAAAAAAAAATTTAACCTAAGGGGACCAACCCTGGTCTCTCTAGCCCAGAAAACATGGCAAAGTGTGAGAGCAGATACTGGTTGTGATCCATGAGGCTGTTTCCACAGCAGGGCAGGTAGCTGCTTTGGCCACATGTGCAGGGCAGAGGGAAGTAGCAAGGTGGTGGTTGCTTCACCCTGTTTCTTGGACATACAGATAATCATTACTGGCAGTTTCATCTTGATTCTCAAAGATAGCATCTGTGACAAGGAAACTTAGTTCTGTACAATCATGGTGGGCAAGGTTGCTGTCAGTATCAGAAATGCACATTTGTTTGTGGTACCTCAGCACCACATAATTAAGGAGGCTGAAACTATAGAGATTCTTGTGTCCATGTTCAATAGAGGCTCTTTTGGATGGGAAACTTCTTAGGTGAGCGTGAGGGTATAGAATAAAACAGAAGCAGGAATCTCCTGAAAAGTATCCTATGTCTGCCTGGGGAAGACACACTTCAGGTGATTCCTCTCCTTTCCCTTCCTCACCCCTGTCTCTCCAACAAATCCAGATGTGAACACCAAGAAAGTAGATGAACAGGAGAAGCTGGTGACCCACTAGAACGACAGCCAAACAGTGTCAACTGGACTTCCTTTTTGCCAAATAACTTGAAAATCTGATGAGAGTACTAAAGTACAGCACTAAATGGTTACTAAGCTGGTTTTTTCTTCCTGGGTTCACAATTATACCACATTTTCCAGACACCTTAAAGTTGGAGGGAGCCATGTGACATACTCTTGCCAATGGAAACTGAGCAGAAGGGATGTGCCCTGGCAGGCAGTGAAGAGGTGAAGTGCCTTCTCAATCTTTCTCTGCATTGGCCTTTGTTGACTGGTGAGTGGATATGAAGGTTTCCTCAAGGCCACATATTAAAGATGGCTGTGCCTCAGCACAGAAGAAAATTGGCTCCCTGAATGGCTATGTGGAGCAGAGCTCACTGACCACATCAAACTATGACAAAAAACAAGCAATAAACTTTTATTATACCAAATCACTGAGATTTTGAGGATCGTCTGTTACAGCAGTCACCATTAACTGATACAGCTGCACAGCCCAGGATTATGGATCTTTGCAGTAAGCCTCCTTCTTCCTTACCTCCTGAAGTCTTTAACGGCTTTGCAAAAACCAGGGTTGTGTTTTTGTCCTTTGCTTTTTAGTTCTTAATGCATTTGTTCAGGGACAAAGCATTTTGTGAAACCATTATTAATGGAAACTCAATAAAAAGACCTCAAACCAATGTAGCAACTTGGTAATTAATCATTCAAAATGAAGCATTGGAGTTCAAGGCCTGATGTGCTATTCAAATAAAATTATGAAGATTTGTTCCAAAAATCCAGCTAACATTTTAGGGGGGGAAAGCATGCCTTGTTTTCTGTTCTGAGCCTGTTTTTAGCTCTTGATCTGTCCAACACTCTGTACCAGCTCTTCGGAATGTGTGCCTCATGTGTCCTTTTCTGATGAAATGTCATGAGCTGGCCTTTGACATTCAGCATTTCCCAAACTTGGCACCAAGAAGTTTTGCCTTTGTTCACTGTAACACAATTGTTGTCTTTTCCCCAAAGTGGGATTTCTGATTCTCTTCTCTGAATCCTGAAAATGGATTTTCCTCACTGCTCTTACCTTGATTTTGAGTTGTGGTCCTGAAGGTAGTATCATGGGAACCATCAAAGCAGTTAGAAATCAGAAAAGATGAAAGTACAGAGACCTCTATCTGGTGAGTTCCTGCCACAGTGGCTTGACTCAGCTTTCCTCCGGTCTTGAAAACTTCTTCTTCATTCTTCTCCCTGTCTCTCTAAATCCTGCTAATGCTTCAAGGTCTGGCTCAGTGTAAGGTTTATAAGACTTCCCACATGGACCCTCACTAGGTTAAACTTTTCAAGAGCACAAAGAACACGTTTGATTTTGTTCATAATTTCCCCAGCATATACTGCTCTGACTGCCATTTGCCACATGTTTTTAAAATATATACTGAATGCATTGATGACTTGGAATAAATGGATGAATTTTAGGTCCTCTGCCCATCTCAAGTAACTGAATTACCAGGAAGAATGGAAAGGAAGAGACACTCATTCTTCTCCAAACACACATTATCTACATGACATCATTTAGCAAGTAAGTGCATTTAATGCTCATTTTGACAGTACACAGAACCAGCAGCATTTGCTTTATGCACTTTGACTACATTTCTAACTTATCTGGGGGGGGGGCGGGAAATAATAATCACAAATGACAGTGTCCATGACAACCTCCAACCCAAACCATAAAATAGATCATTGTGTTCTTGCATTAAAAAACATTGAGATATGATAAACTTTTCATTTTATTTCTCATGTTTTATTTTTTTAATAGAAATATCCATTGACCTACATGGCATCCTTTGAAGAATATACAATGCTGGGTGTGATAAAATATTGCTCCTCTCCCCCAAAAATGTCTATGTCTTAATCTCCAGAACCTGTGAATTTGTTATGTTCCATGATAAGGAAGAATGCAGGTTGCTGATGGAATTAAGGATGTTAATCAGCTGACTGTAAAATATAGATTATCCTGTATTATTCAGGTGGCCCAATGTAATCACAAGGGTCTTTTAAATGTAGAAGAGGGAAGCATAAAAGTTATTGTCCTAGTGATGCAGGGTGGGAAAAAATTGACTGCCATTACTGGCTTTGAAGACAGAGGGGACTGTGGAATGTGAGCAGCTTCTATAAGTCAGTAAAAGCAAGAAAATAGATTCCCTCCTAGAGTTTCCAGAAGGAATGGATTTTAGTGCACTGGGACCCATTTTGGAACTCTGATCTCCAGAACTATGAGACAGTACAGGCATACCTTTGAGATATTGGTTCAGTTCCACACCACTGCAAAAAAGCAAATATTGCAATAAAGCAAGTAAAATGAATTTTTTGGCTTCCCAGTGTATATAAAAGTTATGTTTACCCTATACTGTAGTACAGTAAGTGTGCAATAGCATTGTCTAAAAAGAAATATACATACCTGAATTTAAAAATACTTCATTGCTAACAAATTGCTAACCATCATTTGAGCTTTCAGCGAGTCCTAACTGCTGATCACAGATCACCATAACAAATATAATAATATGAAAAAGTTTGTAATTTTGTGCGAATTACCAAAATGTGACAAAGAGATAGAAATTGAGCAAATGCTGTTGGAAAAAATGGCACTGATAGGCCTACTTGGTGGAGGGTTGCCACAAACCTTCAGTTTGTGAAAAAATAAAATGCTGTATCTGTGAAGCACTGGAAAACAAAGCACAATAAAATAAGCCACTGAGTTTGTGGTACTTTGTTATAGCAGCAATAGGAGACTAATATACTGAGGTTCTAAACAAAACAGAGGAGAAGGGATACAGATGCATTTTACAACTTAGCAAAAAAAGATACAACAGAAGCATTTATTTTTCTCATTTTGTCCATTTGAGCTTATTTTTTCTCTCCAAACATTCACCACTGGCAGAGACTAAGACATATGCTCTTTCAGTATTCAACACAGGGCAATACAACACCAATAGAAGGTGGCCAGAAACAACTATTGGTTAAAAATATACAGTGGATGGCAAACACATTCTGTTATTCAGTAAAGTGGAACTAATTTGGTGTTTTTCCAGGAACTTTTTGGTGATAAAGGGAAAGCTCACAACTCGAAATAAAATTATAACATACGGATGCTCTCCTATTGTCGGGAGGTTTGAAGACACTAGATCTTGGAAGAAACAGGCAGATCTCCATGGCAGGAAGGACAGGGCTTGGGTGGAAAATGCCCTTGACAGAGCATCCCATTAATTTCCAGCTCTTCAACCACCTGGTCTTTAGCAGAGATGATAACAGGTAACTGTGTCTGACAGATGTGAGTTTCTGCTCATCCTCTCTCCCATTTGCAAGGGACATGTCTAGGAACAGAGGAATATCAGAAGGCGGGCAGGGAAGGGAGAGGGAAAAGAGGTGATGAGCCTGGACTATTTTAAACTTTAGTAATTGGTGCCAGAATGGTTAAGAGTAGGCATGCATTTTATATAATACCCACACCTAAAAGAGATTATTTTCCAAAGGGAGAAAGAATTATTAGCAAACCCAGGGTTTCATGAAAACATGAAAAAGTTTCACTGGTCTTTCCAAGCGTTAGTTCATAAACCCAGGCCGTTTTTCTGAAATGAAAGCTATAGACAAGTCAAACACACTTCTGGGCATTTATCTGTTAATAACGTGAATGTTAGCTACCACCTGGGTTTGCTGGAAGGATTAACTGAATTCATATTTTTTAACTGTTTAAACAGTGCCAGGCACATGGTAAGAAATGTGGAGGTGTTGCTGACCATTATTGTTAAATCAAAGTAAACCACCTTATTTAGAATAATGAATCAAAAATAGAATGTGACCCTTTCAATCTATGCAATCACATACCAGAATTTAAGTCGTGATTTGGTGGTGGATTCACCACCAGATTTGTGTGGTTTCCCAGTCCAAGAGAAATAAAAGGAGCTAAGTAAGCTAAGTTCCTTATACAGGTAAGACCACACCACGGGGAGAGGGAGCATGTGACCATTGAGCCAGAGAATCTCACTGAGCTCCAGCACTAGTGATGTCAAAACAGGAAGCCGCATGGCTTCAGTGTGACTCTCCATGCATCTGTATGTACATTCTGCACAGCCTACAAGGAGTCCAGCTCCAGTCCTGATAAATATCTGTTGATTGAGTGAATGAGCTGGACAGGCCACACACACACACACACACACACACACACACACACACACCGAGCCTCCATAGCCCATTCTATAAAATAAAAAGAATGCATTTCGATAATTTTTAAAGACCACCCCATTGCCTTCTTAATAAAATTTTTAAAAGAATCAATAATCTTAAAAAAGAAAGATATTGAAAAATAATAAGGGAATCTGCGCTTATAAAACAAAAGCAAATTTAAACAAGTATACCAGTACCTGTTCCTTTCTCAATTGCCTTTTCCTTTAGCTCTCAGACTTTGGGGGAGATCACATGACAATAGTGATGTATTAAAAAAAAACGATTATAACTGCAGTTATAACTGGCTGGCTCAGTCGGTAGAGCATGTGACTCTTGATCTCTGAGTCGTGAATGAATTCAAGCCCCACATACTTACTTGATCAATCAATAAATCAATTAATTAAAATTTTAAAAAATGTTATAACTATTTTAGGTTGGGTTCTCTGGAAACAGATATGAGGTAGAGATTGGCATGTAGGGAGTATTTTGTGGAATGGTCTCAGGGTCAACTTGAGGGTTGACCTTAGTGTCAATCCCAAGGGGATAAAGAAAGCAGGGTGACAGTGGCACCTAGGTGTCTCAGTTGGTTAAGCATCTGACTTCAGCTCAGGCCATGATCTCACGGTTTGTGATTTTGAGCCCTACGTCGAGCTCTGTGCTGATAGTTCAGAGCCTGGAGACTGTTTCAGATTCTGTGTCTCCACTCTCTGCCTCTCCTCTGCTTGTGCTCGCTCACTCTCTCTGTCTCTCAAAAATATATAAATATTTTTTAAAAATTAAAAAAAAAGAAAGCAGGGTTAGAGAGAGAGGGATGGGGGTTGAATGACTTGCAGTCACAACAGAGGCTTCAGTCAGTCCCATGATGAGTTCTGACATAGTCCTTCAGAGCTGTCCCAGCTCGAAGCAAGCAGGCTATGCCCTCACATTTCCCTGCCTTCCTGCCCCTTTGGCCAATCATTGACCAGTCTTTGGAGCTGACTGCCCATGAGGAGAAAGGGAAGCAGCCATGGGGGAGGTGGCTACCTTTGGTTGAGGGCACTTCCAGGGAGGGATGCAGCACCCACACCACAGGAACTGGGAGAATGAGAGCCTCAGTCTTTGTGTTAGTTATCTGTTGCACAGAAACAAATCACCACTTAGAGTTTTAAAATAGCACATATTTATTATCTCATCATTTCCATGGAGTAGGAGTCTGGACATGGCTTAACTGGATCCTCTGGTCAGGGTCTTACAGGCTGTAGTCAACGTGTTGATTGGGTTGTGTTTTCATCTGAAGCTCCACTGAGGAAGACTCCATTTCCAAGATTATTCAAATTATTGGCAGAACTCATTTCCTTGCGGCTGTATGAATGCAGGCCTGGCTTTTTGCTGGCTATTGCCTGCCGGCCACCTTCACACCCTAGAAGTTATCCATATTCTTTGCCACATGGGCTTTTCTAACATAGCCAATTACTTCATGAAGCCTTCAGGAAGAGTCTTTCACTTGCAGACACTGTCAGTGTCTATTTCAAGTGCATTCGACTGATTAACTCAGGCTCACTCTTTTGATTGACTCAGAATCAACTGACTTGGGACCTTAATTATATCTCACAATCCCTTTACTACTGCTATATTCTATGGACTAGAAGCACACTACAGGTCCCATCCAGGAGAGCTGGGGAGGGGAGGAGAGATTACGTAAGGCATGAGTATCAGGGGGTAGGAATCGTGGAGGCCATCTTGGGATCTGTCTGCCATCGTCCTGAAGGGGAAATCTGAGTTGTATGCTATAGATCCACTATAATAAACATAAAATCTGGTAAACAAGATTCTTCAAGTGCCAAGTGATTTTAGGCTGACCCATTTTGGAGGCAGCTTTAAATTTGGGGGGATTTTAACAGCCAACAGAGATAGTGTCAAGGTCTTCACGGTGGCAGGGGACAATACCACCTAAAACCTAAATATGTAGCTCTCAATGGGCAAGTTTCAAAGGGGTGGGTGTTAGCACAGCCCTTTGCACATAGTGAGATTTCATAAATGCCTGTTGAATGAAATTCAGTGGGATAGAGAGCAGCGTTTTATGCTGCAAGGGAGTTTGAGTCTCCTCAGTCTGAATCTTCTGCTGAATGTCTAACCATTCATAAGTGGCCAGACTGTCAGGGAAAATAATGGCTAAGTTTGACTGCCTGTAAAAGTCCATATAAAAGTGCTTCTTTTGTCAAGTAAAAATACCAAGGGGAAAAAAAAAGTCTTTCCTAAACTATATAAGTTCACCTTTATTTAAAATAATTTTTTGTATGTAGGTTGTATTTATAAACTTTTATTTATTTTTTATTAAAAAAAATTTTTTTCACGTGTATTTATTTTTGAGACAGAGAGAGACAGAGCGTGAACAGGGGAGGGTCAGAGAGAGGGAGACACAGAATCTGAAACAGGCTCCAGGCTCTGAGCTGTCAGCACAGAGCCCGATGCAGGGCTCGAACTCACGAACTGTGAGATCGTGACCTGAGCCGAAGTCGGCCGCTTAACCAACTGAGCCACCCAGGCGCCCCTAAACTTTTATTTTTAAAATAGAAGCAGAGTAGAGGGAATAATAAAAAATGATCTGAAGATCCAAGACAGGTCCTGCAGGAACCCCAAACTACCAACAAGAGTTATGGGCACTGGCATTTTGGTGTGGGGACAATTCCAGCCACTGAAACTATGTGGCTGATTGACAGATGAAAATGGAGAAAACTGTTTCAAGTAGGAAGGGAACTAACTGCCTAATTCTTTACATATGTGATTGTCAGTTAATACTTTAAGGTCAGTGCAACACCCACTCATCTTCATTTTATAGAAAAGGAAGCAGTCTTTGCCCTCACGTGGCGTAGAGTCTACTTTGGGGGCCAGACAAGGAGAGGTCATGTGACACTGGGGGTGTGTGCTCTGGGAGAGAACATGGAGGGGCTGCCAGGCAGGGGGGAGCACTTCACCCTGTGCAAAGGAGGCTTCCCAGCAGGAGGAGATTCTGAGTGGACACTGTGTCTTTCCTTCATGGGTCATTGGGAGAAAAGAATGCCATGTAGGATGGGAAGGGCAGCCAAAGAGGAAGCCTGAGCCTTCTACTTTGCAGTTTGCCTGGAGTCACCTACGTCACTGTGTCTTATGTGGAAGGGGATGGCTTTGGGCTAGTTTAACTCACATATAGATAGATGGGAAGAGGCCAGATAGACAGACTTAGCTTATACAGCTCATAAGAAGTCCTACTTAAGGGGCACCTGGATGACTCAGTCAACTAAGTGTCCAACTCTTGGTTTTGGCTCAGATCATGATCTCATGGTGGTGATCTTATGGTTGTGAGATAAAGCTCTGCGGTGGGTTCCGTGCTGGGCATGGAGCCTGCTTGAGATTTTCTCTCCCTCTCTCTTTGTCCCTCCCCCCTCAAAGCCCTGCTTAGGAATATAGTACCTTCCTTCCTTTTGTTGAAGGTAATTTACCCTCAAAATGGTTTCTAACAATGTAGATTTCTTCTTTGATGAGTTTTGGAAAATCAAGCCCAAGCCACCCAAAGATAAGGCTTAATAGGTCCTCTTTCCCTAGCATATTATTCCTCACAATTAACTGTCTTCATTCTCTCATCTGGAAACATGGACCCTCTTAGAGTTAAGAAACCACACAATTAGAATTGGGGTGATCATATAATTTATCACCTAAAGTGGACACTTCAGAGAGTGAAAGGGAGCATGAATAATAATTATTCGTCCAGGGATGACAAAACTTGGGCCATCCAGGCAGACCATCAGGCTACCATCAGCCCAATTTTTTTAAGTTTATTTATTTATTTAATTGGAGAGAGACAGAGACAGTGCAAGTGGGGGAAGGGCAGAGAGAGAGGGAGGCAGAGAATCCCAAGCAGGCTCCACATGGTCAGCTCGGAGCCCAATGTAGGGCTCAACTCATGAAACCCTGAGATCATGACCAGAGCCAAAATCAAGAGTTTGATGCTCAACCGACCAAGCCAGCCAGGCAAACTCAGCCCAATTCAACGCTAATTAGCTACAGAATGGAAACACAACTTTCCCAGGACTCCCAGAAGCTCCCGTATCTGGGTGATAAGGAGGAAGGCAGCCATGTTCTTCCTGCCTGAGTTACACAGAATGTGTCAGACTTTGTCTAAGAAGAATATTGTTACCTAACAGGACTTTAGGAGCCCTGTATTTAAGAAAAGTCTGTTCTCTGAAAATGAGAAGAGCAGATAATAAACAGTAGGCTCTTTAAATGCCCAGATTTTTAAAAATTCAGCAATATCTATTTTTAGAAAGCTCATTTTTACTCACTCTAAATATTCTCCTGCTCCACCCACGAGCAAAAGTGATTTTGTAGCAATTGACTCTGAGGCTGCTGACGTCATTAGGTAGGGAATTAGACTGTAGAACTCCCAGGTTTGCAGTGAAACTAGTGAACACTGACATGTAATGGAGGAGAGCCACCCATCTGGAGGAGATACAACCTAGTCTATGATTATAAAATGTGTATTGAGGAGGCCTGGGAAGCACTTATACCTAACTGAAGGACCAAGGGATAGCTTTAGTGTTGCAATGGAACTGATGAAGAGGAAGGCTGTAGCCTAATCAATTCAGTTAATGTATCTGAAGACAGTGTTAGCCAAACAAGATGGTCTGTACCATCTAAAAGAGAACTGAACAACCATGCATGTGACAGTGCTCCTCCATCAAGGCCAAATCTTTCAGATTGGAAAAGGTGGTTTTCTTTGTTAAGAGTCAAGGAAAGCCCCTCTGATTTTGGCAAGGCTTGAGTGAAACCCCATGCCCCCCACCAAATCCTCCTCAACAACCCACTTTCCATTGTTCTGATTCTCAATTTACCCAAACAACTTTGAGTGACACCACATATACACAGAAATTCTCTGAGTCTCTAAATCTACTGATAGTTCAGCAACAGGGTCTAGTTGATGGAATTCCTCACCAAGAGTCATAACCAGAATCTGAAATTCTCCTAAAATATTAAGAGGATGAAAGATGATAGTTTTATTTAAGTTTAAAAAATTTTTTTAAACGTTTATTTATTTCAGAGAGAGAGAGAGAGAGAGACAGCGTGGGAACAGGGGAGGGGAAGAGAGAGAGGGAGACACAGAATCCGAAGCAGGCTCCAGGCTCTGAGAAGTCAGCACAGCTTTCTCACTGGAGAGAATTTTCATATCTTTTGTTTACTAGTAAGCCTCTTCTAGATTCACTTCATTTCTCAATGCCTGTTGGAAAATGTGATTCTCAGAGCTAAACATGATGTTCAGGTGTGGTCTGACCATTAAAGAAAACAAGACAACCACTCTTCTCTTGATTGGTCCAATTAAGTACCTCAAGTCTGTATGATTCAGGACTGTCAGCAAGTCAGCTAAGCAAGAACTCTGTTGTGTGTGTGTGTTATTGTAATTCAATTTTTAAGTTTTAAGATAATTATAGATTTCCATATAGTTGTAAGAAATAATACAGAGAGCTGTGCAACCTTTACCTAGTTTCCTCTAGGAGCAACACCTTACAATACTGTAATGTAATATTATAACCAGGGTATTGATTGACACACATATGCAGTCAAGATATAGAACATTTCCATCACTATAAGGAACCCTCATTTGCCCTTTTATAGTCACATCTATTTCTTCCTTCCCCTACTCTCTCTTAATCCCTGGTAACCACTAATCTGTTTTCCATTTCTACAATTTTGTTATTTTAAGAATAAGTGGAGGGGCACCTGGGTGGCTCAGTCAGTTAAGCCTCCAACTTTGGCTCAGGTCATGATCTCACAGTTGGTGAGTTCAAGTCCCATGTCGGGCTCTGTACTGACAGCCTGGAGCCTGCTTCAGACTTCCTGTCTCCCTCTCTTTCTGCTTCTCCCCCACTCATGCACTCTCTTTCTCTCTCACAAAAATAAATTAAAAAAATTTTTTTAATTAAAAAAAAGAGTAAGTGGAATTGTAGGGTAGGTAACCTTTGGGATTAGAATTTTTACTCACCATAATTCTCTGGAGATTCATCCAGGTTGCTGTGTGCATCAACAGTTGTTTCTTTCCATTGCTGAGTGGTATTCCATGACATACTACATTCCATGGATGTACCAAAGTTGGTTTAGCCATTCATTTATTGAAGGACACCTGGGGTGCTTCCAGTTTTTGGCTATTAGTAAGAAAACTGCTGTAAACACTAGAGGTTCCTGTGTGAACGTAAGTCTACATTTTTCTAGGATAAATGCCCAAGAGCGCAATTGCTGAGTTTTATGACAGTTGTATGTTTAATATTCAAAGAAACTTCTGAACTGTTTTCCAGAATGATTTATACCTATTTTTGATCCAGATCTGTAGTTAAGCTGGTGTACCCCAATTCAAAGCCGTAAAGCGTTTTGTGTTTTGGTGTGCTTGTGCATTTTTGTTCTTGGACCTGAATGCAATGTGCATTTACTTTCCTTAAATGTTATTTTGGTAATTTCATGCCAATATTCCAAGTCTTAAGATATTTCATATCTGCTTTCTCTCATCCAACATATTAACTGTTCTTCTTGACTCCATTTTTTCTGTACCTTTTGTAGCCATGTTTATTAAAGCTTTCTTCACCCAGAGCTTGAAGGGGGAAAAAATGGAATAGGACGAAACCCTAAAGCATGACACTGGAGACAAACTCTCCAGGTGAATCTTATCAGCTGATCTACACTTTCTTCCCTGTCTATAAGGATAATACCAGGAAAATTTCCAAAGGATTTGCAAAAGTCTGATTCCTCTGTATATAGCATTTCCATTCCTATCAATCCAAACACTTCATTTATAAAAGAGAGAAACATTTAAGTTCCTAGGTCACACTATTTCACTGTGAATACACTTTAATTCTTACTGAGAGACATTTTCTTTTCTCAGTTAACAGAGACGGAAGACATTAATAAAATTACTTTCAACATGGTGGCTTTGCTCTTTTTTTTCTTTTTGAGAGAGAGAGAGAGAGCACAAGCAGGGGAGGGGCAGAGAGAGAGAGAGAGAGAGAGAGAGAGACTCTTAAATAGGCTCCACACCCAGTGAGGAGCCCAATGCAGGGCTTGATCTCATAATAGCGAGATCATGACCTGAGCCAAAATCAAGAGTCGCATATTTAACTGACTGAGGGTGGCTTGATTTTTCAATCTAGGCTGCAATGCCCGTTTAGGGCATCAAGATTTTGGAAACAGGATGCTGACAATGATGAAGATGATGGTGGTGGTGATGGTGATGATCACAGCTAACACAGGTAGCATGCTTACTAGATGCCAAACATTTCTGAGAACTATGAGGTTCTGTGTCATTTTTATACCTGTATCTGGTTTGTGAATAATTGTATCATTCATAGGGATTGGAAAAATGAGTGTTCTTTTTAGATGCACAGCATGGCTGCCAGACACTTTAATCATAAGCTTTACTTGGGATTGTGTCTGAATTCTTGGTAGAAAGGAAAATTGGTAATATAAAATCAAAGCCAAAGAAAGCTTGTGCTTTATTATCTGATTATTGTAGACATAACAAGGCTTGAGAAGCCTAATTACCTTAATTTTAGTCACTGTGTACTATATCCTGAGAGCATTTTATATCTCTGCACTTTTCACATTTGAAACGTGATAATTCAAATAATTAAAACTAAAATCCAGAGTTCAATAAACACAGTATTTTAATTTTATTTCTTTATGTATTTATATATTCTTATTATTGCTTATTTATTTTATTTAGCTCTCTTCTGATTCTCAAGAAAACCATTGAGTTAGTGATACCTGATAGGATAAAGGAATATGCAATTTAAAGAAATAATTATACAATAACACGGATATAATTTGATTTATACTTGTAAGTGGTACGGGGAGAAACAGAGCTATATCATACTTTGAAGAGTGATAGTAATAATTATTCAGATTTAATCATTTTATTAATACAAAATTTAAAAAAAAAGATTTTTAAAACGTTGAAAATCAGCTTGGCTTAAGAATCTTTTGGTGGCAATTTAAGCAGCCATGGAAGGTGGAAATCTGTACTATATTAGAAGAGAGAAACAATAAAATGCAAGACATCCCACTCACATGGGAGCATACAACCTTAGTTATAAGCAAGAATCATTTTGCCTCACACTATAATGACATTCCAGAATCAGATTGAGGAGTCAGTCCCAAAATGGGATTAAAAAAAAATCAGATCTTGAAGGAAGTCTTGGTTGACATGTTCATTTACTTTGTTAAATCCAAAGCGTCTTAAGTGGCAGCTATACAGACTAATCCAATTGTTACACAGGAGGCACTGCACTATTTCTTAATATGTAACTTCAAAGCACTTGAAACCATTAAATTGGTTTGAACATGATACAGAAAGTACTGGGAGGGAAGGTGATATTAGTGGTCAAGAGCATAAATGCTGTTAAGATGAAAAGGCTCTGCTAGTTGATTTATTATCACACCAAAGAGCAGATAATAGTCACGTGACCTCATATGAGTTTCATCTAGCATCTCTTAGACTCCTTTCCTGTAAAAACTGGCAATTAAAATTGCCTTGGAGTATATATGGAAAAAATCCCTATTCCTGTATCTTGTATAGTATGCAGGGGCAAATTATAGTTTCTTTTGGTCACTTACTGCATTATAATAATGACTATTGCTTATTACTTATTGAGCTATGTGCCAAGGCTAAGGAACATTTTTATATCCTATCAAATCCTTACAATTCTATTGGAAAATGCCAATTTTTATCATTTTTTGCTGATGGGAAAACTGAGGCACAGAAGTTAAGGGAATTAGCCAAGATTCCCAGGTAAAAGGGGGACCAAGCCCATACATAAAGTCTATCAGTGAGATGGCAGAAATCAAGGATGTGATCACCACACTACACACACACACACACACACACACACACACACACACACACACTATGTATTTATTTATAGTATAAATTAGCTTTCAATGGACTAGAAATAAGAAACTAGGCTAAGTTGACTGGGGCACCCACCAACTTCCCTGATTTCAGGCTAAATGGTCTTTGAGTTTCTCTAAACCCATTTTCTTTTTCTTTTTCTCAGTAAACAAATATTTATTAATACCTTATTACTTTTTATGAACCTACAAATGGTGTTTTAGGAAAAATAACATTTTTTAAATGTGATGCAGTCTCCATTCTAGACGACAGTCATTATGCACACAGTGCACTACCCTCTGCCTGGTAGCAGTCTGAGCACTGAGGTACCTCAGACAGACAAACACCTCAGCCCTCATGGAGCTTCCATTTTATTCTAACAGCTTTGTTGAGATATTATTTGCATACAATAATATTATCCTATTTAAAGTGTATGACTCAATGACTTTTAGTGTATTTAGAGTTGTGCAAACATCCCAGAGTTGAAGTTTAGAACATCTTCATCACTCCAAAAACAAAATGTTGACTTTATTAACACTCACTCCCCCTCCCCCACCTCCAGCCACAGGCAACCACTAACGTGCTCTCTGCCTCTATAGGATTACTACTGTGAACATTTCTGTACCTGACCGAAGTGGTTTTTTGTGATTGGCCTCTTTCACTCAGCACAATGTTTGCAAGTCTCATCCATATTATGGTATTTATCAATACTTTATTTTTTAAAGATTTTTTTTTATTTTTAAGTAATCTCTACACCTAACGTGGGGCTCAAGCCCACAACCTTGAGATCAAGAGTCACATGCTCCACCAATTGAACCAGCCAGCTAATTCTCAATACTTCATTTTATGTTTATTTTTTTAAAATGTTTATTTATTTATTTTGAGAGAGAGAGAGAGAGCATGAGCAGGGGAGGGTCAGCGAGAGAGGGAGAGAATCTCAAGTAGGCACCATGCTCAACATGGAGCCCCATGCAGGGCTCAATCCCATGAACCATGAGATCATGACCTGGGCTGAAATCAAGAGTTGGATATTCAACCTACAGAACCACCCAGGCACCCCAAGATATTTTTCAAGTAATCTCTGCACCTAACATGGTGCTCAAACCCACAATCCTGAGATCAAGAGTCACACACTTCACAGACTGAGACACCCAGGCTCCCCAATACTTCATTTTAAAGTCTGAATAGTATTGCGTTGTATGGGTAGACCACATCTTATCCTTTCATCAGCTGATGGACATTTAGGTTATTTCCATTTTGTAGCTATTATGTATGATGCTGTTTGCATTTTGTATACATTTGTTTATAAGTTTTTGTGTGGACATGTGTTTTTGTTTCCTTGGAATGAAATTCCTAGCAGCAGAATTGCCGGGTGATGTGATTGCTCAATGTTTAATGCTTTGAGGAACTTCTAAATTGTTCTCTAAAGTGGTCACACCATTTTACATTCCTAGTAGCCTGTATGAGGGTTCCAGATTCTCTACATCCTCACCAATGTTCATTATCCAACACTTGTTGTTGTACGTCTTTTTGCTTCTATGGTGTGAAGTGGTATTCCATGGTATTTTTTAAAAAATTTTTAACGTTTATTTATCATTTCCGAGAGACAGAAAGAGAGCACAAGCAGGGGAGGGGCAGAGAGACAGCCCCAAAAAGGAAAGGATACATGCTATATGAGGAACCCTGGAAACATCATGCTAAGTGAAAGAAGCTAGTCACAGAAGACCACATATTATATAATCCCATTCATAGGAAGTGTTCAAAATAGGGAGATCTATAGAGACCTATTAGTGACTTAGGGCTGTGGGGGAGAGGAAATGGGGGTGATAACTAAAGGGTGTGGGGTTTAATTTACAGGTTGTGGAAAGTTTCTAAAATGAGCTGTGGTGATATTTGCATGTTATCTGTAAATATAGCAAAATCCATTGAATCATATTCTTTAAAGAGGAGGTTGTATAGTATGTGGATTATAAGCTGGTAAAGCTGACATTCTTTAAATAACTTTTTAAACATGTATTTATTATTTTTGAGAGACAGAGACAGAGAAAGCGCGAGTGGGGGAAGGCAGAAAGAGAGGGAGACACAGAATCTGAAGCAGGCTCCAGGTTCCAAGCTATCAGCACAGAGCCCGATGCGGGGCTCAAACCCATGAACTGTGAGATCGTGACCTGAGCTGAAGTTGGACTCTTAACCAACGGAGTCCCCTAGCCACCCCTCCATTGTGGTTTTGATGCCATGTCCCGAACAACCAATGATGTTTGGCTTTTTTTCATGTGCTGTTGGCCATTTGTATATCTCCTTTGGGGAAATGTCTATTCAAATCCTTTGTCCCTCTTTAAATTGGGTTATTTATCCAGGAGCCTGGGTGGCTCAGTCTGTTAAGCGTCCAACTCTTGATTTCGGATCAGGTCATGGTTCATGAGTTTGAGCCCCACACGGGGCTCTATGCTGACAGCATGGAGCCTGCTTGGGATTCTGTCTCCCTGTCTCTTTGCCCCTCCCCCTTTTGCTCTCTATCTTGCTCTCAAAATAAATAAATAAAAATAAATAAATAAATAAATAAATAAATAGGGTTATTTATCTTTACTGATCTGCAATTGTTCTATGTGTACCCTAGGTGTAAGTCCTTTGTCAAATATATGATTTGCAAATATTTTTCTCCCATTCTAGAATTTGTCTTTTAACTTTCTTGTGGTATTGTTTGAAGCACCAAAGTTTCAACTTGTTTCTTTTTATTTATTTATTTTTATGGTAAAATATGCGTGACCTAAAATTTATCAATGACATTAAGCACCTTCACAGTGTTGTGCAACCATCACTACCATCGACCTCCAGAAGTTTTTTCCACCTTCCAAAACTGAAATTACATGCCTCTTAAGACTAACTTCTCATTCTCCCCTTCCCCTCAGGTCCTGACAACCACCATTATACTTTCTGCCTTTATGAATTTAACTACTCTAGGGATCTCATATGAGTGGAATCATATAGTATCTGTCCTTTTGTAACTGACTTATTTCATTTACCATAATGTCTTTAAGGTTCATGCATGCTATAACATGTGTCAGAATTTCCTTCCTTTTTAAGGCCGAATAATACCCCATTTGTATATATCACATTTTGTGTATCCACTCATCCATTGATGGAAAACATTTTTAATTTTGATGAAGACCAATTTGCTTATTTTTTTATTGCTTGTGCTTTTGGTGTGACATCTAAGGTATCATTGCCTAAGCCCCAATCATGAAGATTTACTCCTGAATTTTCTTCCCAGAGTTTTATCTCTCACATTTTGGTCTATGATCTATTTCAAGTTAATTTTTGTACAGAGTGTGGATATCCAGTTGTCCTTGTACCATTTGCTGAAAAAAAAAAAAACTATTCTTTCCCCCACTGAATTGTCTTGGCACCTTTGCTGAAAATCAATTAACCAGGGGCACCTGGCTGGCTCAGTCAGTAGAACATGTGACTCTTGACCTCAGGGTTGTGAGTTCAAGCCCCACGTTGCGTGTGGAGCCTACCTGAAACAAAACAAACAGAAGGAGAAAAGGAAAATCAATTAACTTAAACATAAGATTTCATTTGGGGATTCTCAATGCTATTCTCATTTCCTTATCTTTAAGCGAGCAATCTGATTTAGATTACAGTTACTTTAAATTTGCCTGATCAGAATCACCTCTCATGTTTGTAAAAATAGACATTCCCAGGTATTTTCCCTGGTGATTCTGATTCAGTAGACTTGGGGGTAAGGCGGGAATTTGCTGTTCCTCCAGTCTTCCTTAACTCAGCTACCAGCAGCACATTTCCCCTGGTTCCTCAGACCAAAAACTAGAATGTAGCAGTGCTAGTTATTAAGCTACTGTCTGTTATTCCTAAACTCACCCTTCTCTACTCTGCTCAGAAGTTGGGCTGGAGCTCTGGAAACCACATACTCCATGGCAGCTGCTCTAAAATGTGTTCTGCCAATAAGAAATGTGAGGGGGAGACTGAAAACTCAGGGGGAGGGAGGGAGAAGGACTTGCCCCTCCCAGTTTGTTCCTGATTATGTGTCGTTCTGTGGGCATAATGCCAGGGTGGCATCTTAAATCCAGTAGCAGCAATTCCTTCCCATTACCAGCAATTAAATCTATTTTGTAGGATTTTAAAAAATATTTGCAGAAACAACTTTATTTAAATCCCAGTTAAGACAGCAGCACCCACCAACCAGTCAGCACCCTCTTGACAGACGTCTGGGTTCAATGCACAAAGGGCACTACTCTGAGTTCAGACACCAACACCAACACCAAATACGCAGCACCTCCTCAGATGTCTAAGTTTTAGCTCCCCAAGGTTACTACTCTAAGTTTCTAAGTTTTAATATTCTTAATATCTTCCCTTTGTTCCATTGACCCTACGTTTTGGGAGCTACTTCCTGGAATTGCTTCCCCCATACTACTTTAGACTTTGTGTTGCATCTTTTCAGTTACCTATATAACAACTAGTTAATTTTAATCTTTTTAAAATTTTTTTAATGTTTATTTATTTTTGAGAGAGAGAGAGACAGAGCATGAATGGGGGAGGGGCAGAGAGTGAGGGAGACACAGAATCTGAAGCAGGCTCCAGGCTCTGAGATGTCAGCACAGAGACTGACACGGGGCTCAAACTCACAAGCTATGAGATCATGACCTGAGCCGAAGTCGTACACTCAACTAACTGAGCCACCCAGGTGCCCCACAACTAATTTTATATATGAAATTCTCTCTTTTTTGACTTCCACTGCATGAAGAAGTACCTTGTTTGGAAGTTGCTTATTAGGCAACAAGCAGCCCCAGGACTATGGTCCCTTAGAGAAGAGAAAGAAACAGGGGTTCTCTATCATTGTCCTATCTTCATACTTAGAGGTAATCTCCACTACGTGGTTCAGAGAAGAGGAATCCAAGCAGAGTCTATTGTTCTCACTGAATTGAGGAGACAGAGAAAGACGTTTGGAGATCCTGAAGCAATGGGATTTTGCAGAGCAGACTACCAGGGAGAAGGGAGTTACACAGAGAAAGAACTCACAGATCTTCACTACAGTTCTGTTTAGTCTTTGGCTATGACTACTCTGGGCATGCATAAGGGTAAACTCCATGAAGCCAGGCAAAGAACAACTATCAGAGAGCTACAAAAGAAACAGATCTTAAGGCTAGGAGATATTTGAGATATTTGAGTTCCAAGTAGCCTAAGTGGAGTGAGGTAGATGAACACTTGGGCCATTCCATAGAGAACCCAGAGGGGTCACACTTTAATAATAGGGTTTAATTATCCCTAGAGTAAAAGCTACTCTGGATATACCTTAATAAAATTTGAGAACAAGCCTTGAAATAACCACGCTGACCTGAAAGTAACTTCACTGCTTAAGTGCTAAAACAAACTGTAGCACCCTTTAAAGGAAGACAGCATACAGGAGAAAAATTAGGCAATAGAAATCATGTTGTCTAAGAAGCTGGCATCAAAACAAGATGAAGCGTGCAAGGATTTTATTAGGGGAAGTATCTGTATGTGGAAAAATGTGAAAAGAGCCTAATAAGGGTGGGAGAAGTGTCAAAACATAATAAAATCTGACCCTGAGGGAAGAAAAGAGAAAGAAACTGAAAAAAAGTGAACAAAACCTCTGTGACCAATAAGATAACATCAAGTGATATAAAACATGTATAACTGGAGCCCAGAAGGTGAGGAGAGAGAGGAGGGGCCAGAACATATACCTGAAGGAATAACAGCTGATTTTTTTTTTTTGCAAATTTGATGATAACTACGAACCCCCAGGCCCAAAAAGCACAATAAATAGGAAAGCATAAAGAAACCCACATCAAAACAGATCAGAATCAAATTTCTGAAAAACAATGAGAAAGAGACAATTTTAAAAGCAGCCAAAGGAAAGAAGACAAGTTTTATAGAGAGAGTAACACAGATAGGGATTAAAATAGACTTTTTGTCAGATCCCATGCAAATCAGAAGACAATGCAATGGCATGTTTAAAGTTCTAAGAGAAAAATCTGCCAAACTGGAATTCTATTCCTTGTGAAAATATTTTTCAAAAATGAAGACAGAGTGAAGATTGTTCAGACAAACAATGAGACACTGTCACCAGTAGATCTTACTACAAAAAAATAGTAAAGGAAGTTTTGCTGTTTCATGGCAAGAAAAAGAAGTTTCTCAGGGTGAAGAAACATGATTCAAGATGGAAACTTGAATCTACACAAAAGAAAGTAGAGTGCCAAAAAGGAAAATGTGGGTAAATACAAAAGGCTTTTGTTGTTGTTGTCGTTGTTGCTGTTGTTGCTGCTGTTGTTGTTGTTTTTAAGTCTGTTAACCTCTTTCTGTTCAAATAATGGGTGTGGTCTCTGTTTCCTGGCTGAACTCCACGTGATATAAGAGCCTATTTTTCTTCTCAAATCTGTCCCATCAGCCCAGAGGGCTCTGTGAACCACATTCTGTTGGCTTCCCATTATTCCTCTCTCATGGCTTCCCATTATTCTTAAAAACAAAAAGAATACACTACAAAACAAAAAGAAATCACTTTCTATTGACTGCCTACCACAACCCACCACTGCTTTTCTCCCAGCATTCTCCTTAAAATCCAATCTCTTCACCATCTCTGATCTGGCTCCTGCAAATTTCTCCAACTGCAGCTACTATCCCTGCCCACTTGCTGTTCTCTAAATCACACCAGCCTTTGGGTTCCTCAAAAACATCAGGTGTGTTTCCATCTCAGAATACTTTTATACTTGCTGGTCCTTCCACTGAATGCTCTTCGCTCAGATACTTTCATGGCTCTCTCCTTCTTCTTAATGGGATCACTGTTTGAATACCACAGTCTCAGAGAGATTGACTCACCCTATTAAGTGTAGCAAGCCCCTGGTTTCTCCCCAACTACCTTCTCTACCATTCACTTTCCTGGGTTTTATTTGTTGCTTTTTATTTGAGTATAGTTGACATGCAATGTTACATTAGTTTCAGATGTACAACATAGTTTATATAAACAACAAGTTTATGTGTTATGCTGTGCTCACCACAAGTGTAGCTACCATCTGTCACTGTACGATGGTATTACAGTATTATTTACTATATTCCCTATGCTGTGCCTTTGATTCCCATGACTTATTCATTCCATACTGGGAAGCCTGTATCTCCTACTGCCATTCACCCATTTTGCCCATCCCTCCCCCTCTCCCCCATCTGACAACCACCAGTTTGTTCTCTGTATTTATAGGTCTGATTCTGCTTTTTGTTTGTTTGCTCACTTACTTGTTATTTGTTTTTTTAGAGTCTACATAGGAGTGAAATCATGTGGTATTTGTCTTTTTCAGTATGACTTATTTCACTTTGCACAATACCCTCTGGGTCCATCCATGTTGTTGCAAATGGCATGATCTCATCCTTTTTCATGGCTACATACTATTCCATTGAATATACATGCCACATCTTTCCTGTCTATTTGTCTATCAATGGACTGTTGGGATGCTTCCATATCTTGGCTATTGTAAATAATGCTTCAGTAAATATAGTGGGGCATATATATTTTTGAATTAGTGTTTTTGGAGTTTTTTTGGGGGGGGGGGAGGGGGGGAGGTAAATACCCAACAGTAGAATTATTAGATCATATGGTATTTCTATTTTTAATTTTTTGAGGAATGTAATACTGTTTTCCCCAGTGGCTGCACCACCTTATGTTCCTACCAACAGTGCATGAGGATTCTTTTTTCTCCACATCCTCACCAAAACTTGTTATTTCTTGTCTTTTTTAATTTTAGTTATTCCAATGGGTGTGAGGTAATATCTCATTGTAGTTTTGATTTGCATTAGTGATGTTGAGCATCTTTTCATGTGTCTGTTGGCTACCTGTATTCTACCATTCACTTTCTATTCTGTTACCCTGCTCAACTGACTTCAAAGCATTGCAGGTGGAAGTTAAGTGACTTACCTATCTTCCATTAGATTTTTGGGTCCCCTGGTAGATTGCATATTGACACCCCCAAAATGTCTACATCCTAATCTCTATAATCTGTGAATATTTTACCTTATATGGCAAAAGAACTTTGTAGATGTGATTAAATTAAGGATCTTGAGAGGATGAGATTTTGCTAGGTTATTTAGATGGACCCAATGTAGTCATTAGGGTCTTTAAAAGAAGAGGGAAGGAGGAGGGAGGGAAGGAGGGAAGAAGGTTCTTATTTTAGAACAATATAAGTGCCATGAAAAGAATCACATGATCTTTCTTTATCTTGTATCTTATATCATCAAATTAATCATATCAGGTATCCTTTTGGAATAGATCCCAAATCCAACAACTTCACAAGACCTCTGACACTAAGACCACAGTCCAAGATACTGCTTTCTTTCACTGGGAGTACTGAACGACCTCCCAATTGGTCTCCCTGCTACTACTCCCATCCAAGTACTAATCGGGCCTGACCCTGTTTAGCTTCTGAGATCAGATGAGTTTGAGAGCGTTCAGGGTAGTTTGGCCATAGACTCCCTGCTTCTACTCTTAATTTCTATGGTCTATGGTCCACAGAGCATCCAGAGGAATCTTTAAACATGAGTCATATCACAGATCCCTGCTGAAACCTTCAGTGGCTTTTCTTGTCATCCCCAGGAAATTCCTCAGTCCTTACTGGGGCCTCAAAGCTGCACATCATCTGGTCCTAAGATGCCTCTCTGACCTCATCCCCAGTCATTATACCTCTTGCTCCCCTAATAAAGCATTTAAGTGGTACAAACAGAATTTGAACCCAGAACTGTGCTCCAACATGATGTCAGCTTGATTAGGCATTCCAACCATATGCCAGTGAAAGCCTCTCTGTCTCAGGGTTCTACCTCACTGGGTCACGTGGGACTCAGCTGCTATGCTGGTTAAAATACAAATAGCTGGGCCACTCTCCCAAAGATGTCAATTCAGTGGATCTGACATGAAGCCCAGGAATCTGCTTTGAAGATTTAGGTGCACATGATAGTTTGAGAATCCCTGCACTGCTCAATGAATAGAGTGTAATTCACCTATACAGGTAAAAACAGCACCTTGTTGATAGGCATGAATGAACTTGATTTAGAAAGCCTAAGACCAGAAAGATCAATTTATGTTTCCATTATCAGCCTCAGCTGAGCAGCTGTGCAGAAGCCAGCTTAATTAACTACATTATTATGGGAAGAGCCAAATAATTAAGGGAAAATTATCACTATATCCTTTAACTACTATGTTTATTCTGAGGCACTGAAATAAATGTTGGTTTTTCCCAGCCTCCTCAAAGCAGAGGCTGGGGTAGGGATAACAGCAAATGACTTTATCAGTGATGTCAGGATAAGCACAGAGATGATGTCAATTGGTGTTAAAAAATTTACTTGGATGGTCTGGACCAACCAGCCAGGATTTGGAGATCAAGAGCATAGCCTGAGGAGCCTGACCCACCTGAATTCAATTCTGTCTTCTTGACCAACCAGCTGTATAACATTAAGCAAATGATTGACACTCTCAGTCTTTGTTTTTCTATTTGTAGGATGAGGCCACTAGCAGAACCTATTTTGTGAGGTGGTTATGAGGATTACATTTGAGAATATCTTCAAAGCATTTATTTCTGGCATGCAGGAAGCATTCAACAAGTGGTTAATTTGATTATCACAGCTACCATATTAATTCTCTTCCTTGCCTTAAACACCAGCTAACTTTGCTTGTGTAAAAACATCTTAGGGATTCTTCCCCATTGACGTTTCCTGGAACACACTCTGCATTCCATTCAGAACTATTCATGAAAAATGATCCTTGACCCTGGGACCTGATCCAACAGCTGATAACTGCACGAAGCAGGTGGCTTGACTGTTTATACCTCTGCTACTATACAAAGAGCTCATGACCTGGTAGCATCAAAGACCTCGCTCATCACTGTTTTTACCCTCTACTTAAATATCTTGTGTACAGAGCAGAGTATCTGCTCAAGAAACACTTGTTGAATGAATACACAGGTAGAACCCTGTATCTCAAGAATGACATAATGCCGTGTGCCAGCTAGGATTCAATAGAGGTCTTGCAATTCTCCTAATGAAAGCTATATGAGCAAGTCAGTTTCTTCATGACTTCATTGTCATCACTGAATAGATAGATAGTAATGTTTTGTGTAGAGTAGGAGTCAGTCTTTTTACAGTGCAATGCCTGAACAAAATTGGGTTTGGGGTAAAATTTTTCCATAAGTATTAAAGATGTTCTCCCTAACATTGGGGGTCTTATTTAAGTGTCCATAGGAGAAATTAGAGAGTAGACCTCTACTCACTGATCTTGGCTATTAGCCTCACGCTATATTTTGCCTGGAGCTTGAGATTCTTGACAGTGAATTATTACCTTCCGGGTGTCTCATAAAAATAATAATAAAAGAAAAGATTATATGAAGAAACCCAAGACCTTGTCAGCTTTTGTGAGCAGACACCCATATCCTTTTAGCCACTGCCAACCTTCTAAAAGAAGACTGTATGAAATGTAGTCCTGTGAGTGGCCCCAGTGTGACACAAGGTTAATAGTTTGGGCCCTGAAATCCAGCTCTACTTTTTGTTACCTGTAAAATTTGATGAGTGAATGTAACATGCGTGGAACATGCCCTGGCACAATCACATTTGTCATTATTACCTGGAGGAGTGATCCTTGTCTGTGTCAGTTATGGTCCAGTTCCAGGACTAGGAATTTACTGCAGCTATATTTTAGGGAGTGTAATACATTGGAAGGGCTGGAGGAACGGCTGCCAGCGCGTCCCCAAGAGACGGCCTTGGGAACTGGGTTCAAGAGCACACAGCTACTGAGCTGAGATGCAAAGACCAAGAGGCTATGCTGCCACCACCAGGAACCTGGGGACTGGACATGGCTGATTTGGGTTACGACAGCCACCAGAATGTCTTTCAACATCCATGAAGATTAAGCTGGACATGCTGCCCCAAATCCCTCCCTATTACCCTACTTGTGAGCAAAAGCAGCCATGGAAGCAGGAAAATGGCTCCCACCTCATTCCTGCCTCTTAGCCTGCGTCTATGGTAGCCTGCCTCCAGGATGACCCCCAATGATCCCTGCCTCCTGGGGTTCACCTCCTGGTGGAGTCCCTCCACCATTGTACCAGCAGTGGTTTGTGTGGTTAATAGAACCCAGCAGGAGTGATGGTGCATCACTTCCAAGACTGGGTTGTAGATGACGCTCTGATGTCTGTCATATGACTTCTATCCCTTGTTCTCTTCCTTTCTCAGATCCCTTACTCTGGGGGAAACCAGAGTTGCCTTGTCTTTAGGACATTCTTGCAGTCTTGTAGCAAAGCCCATAGGGTGAGAAACTGAGGCCTCTTACCAACAACCATGTGAGTGAGCAAGGAAGCAGCCCCTCCAGCTTCTGAGACAACAGTCCCAGTAGACTTCTAGGCTTTATAAGAGACCCAGAGCCAGAACCACCCAGTTAAGCTGCTCCCAGACTCCTGACCCTCAGAACTAGGAAAGAGAATAAATGTTCACTGTATTAAGCAGCTAGGTTTTGGACCAATCTGTTACTTAGCAATAGAGAACTAAACAGCATCTAAGTGGGAGGACTCAATTCACCTCCCAAACCCTAGCTGCAAGGAATATGCAATGTAGTTTCAGCCTTATGGCTGTGCAGAGCAGAGAAACACAGGAGGAAGGGGCTGGTTGCTGACTGATCTGATCCACACACAACACCACACCATTTCATGCCAAGGATGCCAGTGTGATCGTGTTTGTAAGCAACTAGGGATCAGACAACCAATACATTTCAGACAACTCTGTCTTACAGAATCTTGTCCATCTTTATTCGCAAACCAAATCCTTCTTTTGCTATGATCATTGTCAGCCACCAAGAGCAATTCGCTCCTCTTTGCCTCCATTAAACACAGAGAAGCGAATCCTTTCTGCATCACATAATACAAAAAATATCTCAAGATTCTCCACTCAGTGGAGAATTATAATAAGTAGGGCTTATAATAAAATGCAGATACCACAGTGACAAAATAAACCCATGCAAGTCACCAGACTAAGACATGAAGCTCTATTGTGGACCCACTTTTGCTACTGTTGATCAGCTGATGAGCAAACTATTTGACCTACTCTCTGCTGCCACGCCTGCCTCCTGCTTGGAGAGAATGAGCAGCTCGGGGAGGTCCATACTGCAGTATTTGCAGCAGAAACTGTTTTCCTTAGTGGTTCTCAAAAATGCCTCAAGGGAAAATGTCTGATGCTTTATAACAATGAATGCATCATCTTTGAGGGGCCCCACACCAGGAGGAAGTGACTGAGATAGGAGCTAATGGCATCAACAGAGATGTTTGTGTCTTTGTTTTCCAGAAGTCACAAGGACCGTTTAGCAGAGAAATGGTATGATATGGTGGGGACCTCTGCTTGGGAGACAGAGGAAGTCTGTACTTCCTCTGTACAGAGGAAGTAAGGCAGGCAGTTCTTCTAGGGTGGCATCAAGGGTGCAAACCATTAACACCTCTTTTTGGAGAAATTATAACAAGGCTTAAACAGAAGAGACAAGAAGAAACTGTGCAAATGTCCCAGAGTAGATGCTGTGAATGAGGGACAGACCTGCACAACAAAGGATTTATGAACTGGTAGCCTTGAAAAGATTTACAGAGGGTGGCAGGCAGGAAAGAACATTTAATTTGTACTTTGCGCTTGTATGTTTTTTAACATAGAGCACTCTGAGAGGAATTTACTTTTTTTAATATATATTTTAAGGTTTTTTATTTATTTTGAAAGAGAGAGAGCATGAGCAGGGGAAGGGGAGGGAGAGAGAGAATCCCAAGCAGGCTCCATGTTGTCTGTCAGTGAAGAGCCCAACGTAGGACTAGATCCCACAAACTGCAAGATCATGACCTGAGCTGAAACCAAGAGTTGGACACTTAATTGACTAAGCCACCAGGCACCCCAAGAGGCATTTACTTTTTTACAAGGTTTTTAAAAATTAAATATAATTTATTGTCAAATTTGTTTCCATACAACACCCAGTGCTCATCCCAACAGGTAAGAAGGGTTTTTGTTTTTTGGTATTTTTTGAAAACCAAAGGTATATATATTATATATAAATAAATATATCAATTTCCTGGCTCTCTTAGATTTTTTTTAAGACCTAAAAAAGTCTAACCCAAAACACGCTGAATACAAGTATCAGTTATTAAGAGGCCATTGCTCTCTGTCCCTAACTGGTGTGCAATCTAATTTCATACAATCCACACAGACATCAACACCCTAAATAGCCTGTAGGACTCAGAGTTTTTTAATTTCTACATGTCAGCTGGTGAACAAACACTCTGAGATGATGTGTCCTGTGGTACCACCTACCCGTTCAACTTTTGACGTGTTGGCATCTCTAGGTAGTGGTGAACTTTGCGGGGCAGTTTTATTGTACTTGGACTCTCTTCTGTTCTAAACCTGGCAGACTATGGAAAAATCATAATTTCTGGCTTCCTAAATTTAACAGATTTAACGTAAAGATACAAATCGTTGCAAGATACAAAAGTACTGAATCCTAATCTTCAGTCAGAAACCAATTATACTTAATCTGATTGATTCTTTGTTCAATTATGAAGGAAAAGAACAATATTGGAGACTATTATGAAAAGATTACATATAAAAAGCAAATGTAGTTGGAGACCTTATGATTTTTCAATCTCTAGGAAAGGAACAATGTAAGAAAAGAGTTGTTACACTCTCAGAGAACAACAGGAACACATTATATGCAAATAGGGAGCATCATGCAAACAGACTCTCTAGGAGCAGTTTGTTCACTGCCATGCCATAAATTAGGCTCCCTTGATCCTTTCAGAGGTAGAAAACTTGTCGAAATTTATCATTGTAATTTAGAGGGGCTCAGGATGGTCACTGAGATCCCAAGAACCAACAGACCCGGGCATCTCTGTATTCTTCCTTCTTTCCTTGTTTCTTTGCTTCCTTCCTTCTTTATTCTCTCTCTCTCCTGGGGCTCCTGACTGGCTCTGTCAGTTGAGCGTCCAATTCTTGGTTTCAACTCAGGTCATAATCTCACAATTTGTGAGTTCAAGCCCTATATCAGGCTCTGTGCTAACATTGCAGAGCCTGCTCGGAGCTCTCTCCTCTCTCTCTGCCCCTCCTCTGCTCACTCTCTCTCTCTCTCTCTCTGAAAATAAATAAATAAGTATTTATTCTCTCTCTCTCTCTCTTTCTCTCTCCCTTTTCAATTTATTTATTTTTTAATTTTGCCAATTTTATCATTTTTACTCTAAAATCCATTATTTCTATTTCTTTCTTTCTTTCTTTCTTTCTTTCTTTCTTTCTTTCGAGAGCAAGCAGGGGAGGAGCAGAGAGACAATAGGAGAGAGAATTCCATTCAAGCTCTTCACTGTCAGCAGGGAGCCTGATGCAGAGCTTGATCCTACAAATCATGATATCATGACCTGAGCTGAAATCAAGAATCCAATGCTTAACCAACTGAGACACTCAGCCACCCCTCTCTCTCCCTTTTTACAAATGTGAAATATCCACTTCTTTAATTACATACACATTCACAGACATAGACATAGGTATAGGAGTATATGAAGATCTACAGATGCATATACATGTAAATACAGTAAAGTCTTCTGCCCAATTCTGTTCCATTCCAACCAGGGAAGTTATTTAACTGGTAAAGTTGAGAAGCTATTTGATGATAGGAGAATACACTTGTGGATTGAGATAGGGAAATCATCGTGCAACATGGTCCAGAACAATGTTGTGTCTGAGATGGGGTTCCTTTTTTTTCTTGGCTCAGTAGGAGATTGAATGACAATACTTGAGACCTGCAAGCTTCTGGAAGAGAACTGAAGAGAACAGATCTGTAAGAAATTTGAGAGGCTTTAGAGATGGACACATCCAATTTTCCCAATGTCTCACAATAACTCTTGTTTTATTGATAAAAGAAAATCAGTGTTTTTGCCTTTTGATGAAGACTTTCTTGATGTGGTAAACTTGATGAAGGGAAGGATGCTACACACACACACACACACACACACACATGCATGCACTCAGTTCCATGCACAAAAATGTTTACCATAGCCTCATTTATAATGGTCAATAATAATGACAAAAAGCAGGCAACTGAGGAACGCTAAGAGAGTTATAGGTAAGAAAATAATGATGTCTATGAATCATTCATGCTATCTTAGGCTCTCTGGGCTCTAAGATAAGCTCAAGCCAGTAGTGACAGAGGAGCTATCCAAAAATGTCCTTGGGACAACAGGTATGATATGATAAGCACATACCAGGAGCTGGGATTTGGCCAGGCCCCAGGAGAACAGGAATTGGTTCCGAGTTTCTGGGGCTTTAAGAGGATGAGATCAAGGATCTTCACTGTATGGTTGTGTCACTTATGAGTTCTTGCTACTCTCCCCTCCTTTGTTCCATTCCCAAGTTCCTCAACAAGAGCAACTTCCTCGTCTGTCACCTGGAATCTCTTCTCCCCAGCTCACAGCTTCTGCTATGTGTCCTAGTTCCTGTTTATTTATGTTATTCATGTTTTTTTTATTCCTTTTATGACTTTAACTTGCCTTGGCCCATGATGACACTATTGCATCTTTCATTTATACTTTAGCTGTCATTGGTAAATGACGGAATCTCTGTTTCCATCTAGCACTTCTAAAAGAAAGAAGTTGACCAGTTGAGCAAATAGCCATCACCCTATTAGGCATGAGCCTCTAAGCCCCAGGCCTTCTGGTAGGCTGCTGATAAGCCTGTGGATTGCCTGCTGTGGGTGAGCAGTCGCCAGGGAGGGTGGGTTATTACATTATAGAAACACAGTTATGCAGGTTGTATCTCCAAAACAGACTATGGGTGAGCAGTCTCCCTTATAAGGGACTCCAGGCATGGGCATCACCACAATCTGCATCTCTAGGACCAACCTGAGTGCATTACAATTGCCCACAGAGTGTCTGCATGCACTTCTAACAGGGAGTCAATGAATCCAGCTTGTCGAGAAGGTAATTTGGCAATATATATCAAATAACTTAATGTTCATAGACTTTGCCTGATCATTTTACTCCCAAGATTTTTATACCAAGGGAATGATTAAAGATGAACACAAAGATCTGCATGTAAAAATCTTCTTCAGGAGATTATTTATATTAGAAAAAATATTCAAAAAAGAGATTTGTTAAGTTATGCTTTATATAGGTGCAGTAGAATACGATGCAGGTATTGAAAAGATGGTGGAGACAAATATACAATAGGTAGTAGGGATGTTCAAGATGAACAGAAAAACAGATTTAAAAGTATGGTGTAATAAGAAATATATTTGGTCTTTGTCCCCAGTTCCTGGCACAGAGCTTCTAAAATCCCTTGGAATTTCCCCAATGATAGGACTGTCTTTTGTTATTCATTAGGAGCCCCTTTGGTTACACTTGAGTTTATTGGAAGGGGGGGTGGGGCTGCAAACTGATCTCTATAAAAACTCATGAACAATGAGATGTGATGAGCTTCTGAATTGGAAAACACATCCATGTGCTGGGACGGTGGTACACCCCATCTTTACTGGGACAGAAGCTCCTGAACTCAGCATCCTTCAAACATTGTCCTATGCACCTCCTCATCTGGCTGTTCATTTGTATCCTTTAGAATAAATTGGTTTAAGTAAAGTGTCTTCCTGTGTTCTGTGACCCATTCTAGCAAATTATCCAACCTGGAGAGGGGGTTGTGAGAACGCTTGTTTTATGGACATTTGGTTAGAAGTATGGGTGGCCATTTGGCCTCTGGGCTAGGGGTGGTCCTGTGGGCTGAACTCCTGTGGAGTCTGATGCTGACCCTGGAGACAGAGGGGATCAGAATTGTGTTGAATTGTAGGACACCCGATTGTTGTCTGAAGAACTGGATATTGGTGTTAGACATCCTCCAAATAGGAAAATGTAGAAAAAATTCCCCAATATTATTTCTAACCACACAAACACAAAAAAAGGAGTTATGTAACAAAAACTTAATTATGACTCTTTTTTATTTTTATGTGAGCAATTATCTGATGTATAAAAAGATGCAACTAAATTCAAAATGATACAAAATATCAATTTCAGGGTGCCTGGGTGGCTCATTTGGTTGACTCTTGATTTTAGTTCAGGTCATGATCCCAGGGTTGTAGGATAAAGCCCCACATCAGGCTCAGTGCTGTGCATGGAGCCTGCTTAAGATTCTCTTTTCCTCCCTCTGCACCTCCCCTGCTCCCGCACTCTCTGTCTCTCTAAAACAAAAAAAAAACACACCACAAGATATCGATTTAAAAACAACAAAAAGTGAGTATATTTAATCATACTCAGCTTATAAGAGAGCACATGGGTAAATAGAATAATTCATTCTATAGCATAGTGCTATATGACTGGGGACAGAAAAAGTTGGTAAAGGAAGGCAGAGGAACTCTTAAGAATAGGAACTGAGCTTGGTGGGGCGGCAAGGGGCACGTCTGGGTGGCTCAGTCGGTTAAGTGTCCAACTTTGGCTCAGGTCATGATCTCACAGTTCATGAGTTTGAGCCCCACAACGGGCTCTGTGCTGACAGCTCTGAGCCTGGAGCCTGCTTCAGATTCTGTGTCTCCCTCTCTCTCTGCCCCTCCACTGCTCACACACACTCTCTCTCTCTCAAAAATAAATAAACACTAAAAAAAATTTTTTTAAAAGAATTGGAACTGAGGGGCTCCATAATCATCTGGCATCCACTCAGTGTTGTACCTATGGTTAGAAATGTACGTGATGCGGGGCACCTGGATGGCTCAGTGGGTTAAGCGTCTGACTTCAGCTCAGGTCATGATCTTACAGTTCAGGAGTTTGATCCCCCCATGGGGCTCCATGCTGGCAGTGCAGAGCCTGCTTGGGACTCTCTCTCTGCTCTCTTTCTGCCCCTCCCCCACTCGTGCACACACTATCTCAAAATAAATTTTAAAAACTTTAAAAAAATAAAAAAGAAATGTTCATAATGGGAACTCCAGGGATCTTCCATATCCTTCCTTTAAGCTCCCTCCACCAATCAACTGTGGCCACAATGTAACGGTTGTGCTGAGTTACTCTCTATATTAAGTAGTTATCTTCATGGCTTCCTTTGTGCATGGTAATCATTCAAACCTAGGATTCTAGGGAATCCTTAGAGCCACTGGATACTCTTGACCCAAATTCTCAACTTCAGCCATTAAACAGTCAGTTATACATTTGGCATACAGGCAGTCCATCTTTGACTGTACTAAGTCAAGTTTGCCTTTAATAGACAAGTTGATAAAGTTGGTATCAACCAGAATGTCATAAGATGGGCCCAGCTATGTCATATTAAAAGAATACGCAGGATGGTGTTGGGCAACTTCTCTTTCCTTGAGTGCACTGGAACCTTTCTTTTCTTTCTCTTTAGGTTTTAATCTATCTTTCTGTTGAAGCCTCTGATATCTGAGACTAAGCATTTACTTCATGGTCATGTACTTTCTTGCCTTCCTTTGCTTCCCCATGTTCATGCTGCACTCTTATTTCTTTCTAATTACTGTTATTTCTAAAGGGAGAGATGTGGGTGCTTTTTCTAAAAATTGTTGTTATGAATAGTTATTATGCTTACAACTGGAAACAATAATTTAGAAATTAATGTTTACAAAAAGTTTGTGATAACACTCATATATAATGTTAAATGAAAACAAGAATACAAAATTGAACATTGTGCAGTTACAACTCTGTTAAAAATATGGAGCAAAAAGGCGGGAAACACATTGCAGGGTGGAAATGTCTATTTCTGAGTGGTGGACCTGCAAGTGACTACTTTTTTACTTGAGTGTATTTTGCTTGCTTTTCTAAAATGGGCATATGTTGGTTTTCACCTTTTTTTTTTAACTTAAGGAAACTTGAAGGTTATGGAGATTAAGAGATCTATCCAAGGCCACAGTTGTTCAGCAGAGAAAATGGGATAGGGGGCCAGATAATCTGACATACATGGAGTGGACACTGTGATGTCCTGCTCAGATCCCCTTCAGAAACATTTCTTCCCCCAGCTACCAGAAGTGTTAACACAAGACAGTGTGCAAAGGCCAAAGTGCTAATGCTGGAAAAAGCCACTTCCCCAAGGTGAGCCACTCTTTCGTGGCAGCTCACACCCAATGACGGAGGGTCACAAAAGACTCCATTTGGGGCAACTCTAAAGGGTCATTCTGCTTCATAGTCTGCAAGGAGTCACCAAAGATCTTAGCACTGTATCACAGCTTGACACCTCCCTCTGCCCAGTCCTGCTTCCGTCCTCTCCCTTCCATGAATGTGGTTTCTCCCTAATAAACATCCTGCACAATAAGCTTTATCTCAGAGTCAGCTTCCCAGTGAACCCAGCCTGTGACAGTTGGTAGGTATCAGGAGTGGTTCAAGAAAGCAGACACTATAATGAGATATTGGAACAAGATCATCTGCCACCCAGCTGAGGATGAAAACTCTCTATCACTGGTGGAGGTGGAGTCCAGAGCCCACGGCATAAAACAGAAGGACAATTGCTAGAACTTTCACCAGGGGTGAAATGGGACAGCATATCTGTGGTAGGGGAGGCATCAGGCATTTGAGAAATATGAGGGAAATCATTGCTATAAGAACAGAATTGTGTAGCTACTGCTGAATTTGCTAGACTTCTGGAAAAAGAGAAAGAAAAGCTGGGAACAACTAATCAGCAATGAAATCTAGGCTGAAAAGCCAGAGGGCTTTCTTGGAAGCATAGAGGGAGGCTCTTGTCTCTGCACTGGGAGAATGAAGACAAGGCAAGGAACTGAATCCACAGGGCAGCAGAGTTTGAGAGAGACCACTCTTTCAAACACGTCACACCTGTTGCTCCAAGGCCAGGCCCTGGAAAAAAAAAATGGGATCCCAATACCCAAGGTGAGGACATGGGGGTTGAAAGGCCCAAATCTGCTGGTGCCCTGGAGCTTGCAGAGAGCTCCCTTAACCCAGCCCCATGTTTGAAGCCTGGCTATAGGTAGGTGCATAGGCCTCTCCTCCATAAAATACATTCTCCTCTTGGGGTCCCACCCACCTCCACTTCTGGCATAAGCCTACACTAGAGCTAATAGGGCTAAGGCACAACACAGCCCAGCTAGGGTCATTCTGGGTCTGGGAAGGAGGAAAGGAACAATATCTCACAGGAGCAGCAGGACCCAGCCAGCTGAAGCAGCAGCCTAGGCACGTGTGTGGGGGCCAGACTGTGTGTCAGAGCAAGGGGGGCAGAACACAAGGTATGATAGTGGAAATGCTATAGGTTTGGAAGCACTCCCCCAGGATTCCAGATGGAACACCCAGGGGACAGCCCCAGGAGACAGTGCGGACATGCTTGTAATGGAAAAGTAACCGCTGCACGAAGTAAGGTAGAATTGCCAGCATTTTGGTGGCATATGGTGAAGACTATTCAGAGAAATGTGCACACTCTAGTGGATATACTGTATCAGGTTGGAAAATACAGCAGAGGAATATGCTCCAAAGGAGGGTCCAGGGGATGTTCAGGGGATGCCCTTGTTCCCAGGGCACTAAGGAAGACAAATGTGAGATAGGCTCCAGCTTCCCTCAGGGACTCAGTGATGGCTCTGTAGGAGATGCTGCAACAGAATTGAGCTTGCCAACAACAGGATGGTGGGGTGAAAAGACTCTGGAACAAGAAAGACCACGTCATAGCATGTCACCACCAGGAGCCAGGTGAAGGCAATTATCATAGTATCCAGGTCAGAGGGGCAGCCACAGAGCTTGACCCCCAGGGAGGAAACAAATAGTCACTAGAACTCAGGGCCCTTAGGGGTGCCTGGGTGGCTCAGTTGGTTAAGCATCCAACTCCTGATTTTGGCTCAGGTCATGATCTCTCACTTCATGAGTTCAAGCCCCACATCAGGCTCTGTGCTGGCGGTGCAGAGCCTGCTTGAGATTCTCTGTCTCCCTCTCTCTCTGCCCCTCCCCTGCTTGCGTGCTCACTTGCTCTCTCTCTCTCTCTCCCTCTCTCAAAAATAAATAAACTTTATTTAAAAAAATTTAAAAACCTCAGGGCCCCTAAGGGTAAGATAGATGGGCAGCCAGTAAGGATGGCAGTCTATCTGTGCAATCCAAGAAATCAAGAATGGATGAGCTGGGCAGTGCCCCAGTTTTGCTCAGTTCCCAAACCTGATCCAGAACCTACAGACTGAAGGAGAGTTTCCATCCTCAGAAAAAAGGAAGGGAAGGGAAGGAGGAAGGGAGGGAGGGGGGGAGAAGACAGGCAGGTAGGCCTTGCAATCATGGAAAGTATACATGGTAATGATTTCTCATGTCTTCCCTAATGGAACATAAAGTCATTTACTTGGATTACTGTACACTAGAGAAAGCAAATACCCAAATATTCTGAGGACATTGTTGACATCGTAAAGCCATAAAGCAATGTCATGCCTGCCTACCTTAACTGAGGAACGTAAGAGGGCTGGGTAACAAATGGAGCCCTGGCCTAGGCCCAGCTCACAATGGGCCCACTGGGTCCATAAACTCTGTCCCAATGGTCATTTCCCTGGTCCCTGAATGTCTAATTGGGAGTGACATACTTGGAAGTTGGCACAGCATCCACATTGGGTCCTCAGCCAGTGAGGAAAGAGCTATCACGGGGGAAAAAGTCAAGTGGTGCTGGGAGCTGGCAAACTTTTTCTATAAAGGTCTAGGTAGTAAATATTTTAGGCTTTTCAGGCCAAGAAGCAATCAATACCCTCAACTCCTTGAACAACTGTTCCCACCCCCAAAATGTAAATGTAGTCTTTTTTTACATTTTACACTTAAAAATGTATAAAACCATTCTTTGTCCTCAGGTTGTACAAAAACAGAAGTATGATTTCCATCATGTTCGCTATATTTAGAACAAATATAAATGGACTGAGAGATCTCCCAGGATGCACAATGAAATACAATTTCCCTTGGGGTCAGATAGTCCCTAGGATTGTTGGATCTTGGACATATCAAAAACTTATTTACTTTTTTCAAAACTAAGAAAACTCATCCCCAGAAGAATAAATTTAGATAAAAAATATTTAGCCTGGGAGTCTAGTTCCTCCATTAAATTACATGCAAAGTTTTGTGTGCATGTGTGTTTGTCCGTATGTTCAAAGATAGTAAGAACCTTGATATGGTGGTGCCATGCCTCACTGCAGCCCAGACCCCTGTCTCCATGAAATTGAAGGTGAATGTTTGCCTGGCTTCCCCTGTGAGGACTCACCATCAACAAAAGTCTCCTGGGCTGCCACCAGGTCCCAAGGGCTTCGGGCATCTGAGGGACTCAAGGGGAAAAGCTATCCCAATCGATAGACTGAATGGTTCAATAACTCATTTTGCTGCCAGGGCAGTAAAATAAATAAATAAGAACCTGGCTGGAAGTAGAAATTGTCCATGTTCAGTGCTTCTCGGAGGCCAAGTTGATGGGCTTTAATAGCTTCAGTCGGCACAGGACACAGGCAGACTGTCCCAGCAGTGTGCCCTCTGTTTCCTAGGTAACCGAATTTGAAATAAGATGATGACTGGAACTGGGTACCGAATCAATTTGTTGGAGGTACAAATGTGGGAAAGGCAAACTTCACATAAAACCTCAGACTGCAGCATCCGCATTTATTATCATTTCAGCTTGTGTGTCTCTACCACTCAATTACCTGCCACCCAGCTTAGCCAGCCCTTCCCTCCCAACTGAAGAGCCCCACCCCCAGAAAAAAAGAAAATCACAGTTCCTTGTGCTGTCATGATCAATAGGATGCTTCTCTCCATCAGATGAAAAGAGCTAGAGGCAGATATGCATGGGGAAAGCTCTTTTGTGTTACAAGCCTTAGTGGCGGGGTTCTGGCTAAAGTAAGGATCTAGAAATTGCTACGTGATCCGCCATCCATCCGATCTGGTAGTGAAAAGATTGCTCCAGAGTTTCTCCAGAGGGAAGGAAATTCCTAAGTACTGTAGCTAGTGGGTCACCAATTCTTAGCCTTTGCCCGGCTTCAGTTTCAGGGAGTTTCAGCAGTTACCACTTTGGCTGGGTCAAGGGTAGGAATAGGGATAGGAATAAGGAGGAACCTTCCCTGGGCAACTTGTGCCCCTCCCATCCTAACACTTAACCATGGTGTATTTATTGTAATTGCCTCAAGATTTCTTAGTGTCATCTATTCTGTTCTGGACTCAATCAATGGCATCAGCTTATAACATGTGTAATGAATGAATCAATGAATGAATTTTAGTGGAGATAGTGGTGAGAAATCCCTTGGTCCATGCCGAGTCCTTGAGTTTTTTTTTTTTTTTTCTCTTGTCACAGCCTCCTTCCCAGCGTCAGTCCTTATTTCCCAAATTTACAAAGAAGGGAAGCACATTCCCCCACCTCTGAACATAGAGGGCCCCAAGGAGAAAGTATTCTCCCCAAACCTGACACATAACGGTACTCGATACATACTTGCCAATTAAGTTGCTCTGATTATCATGCAAAATAATTTGACATGATTTTAGAATCAATTTTGGGCTTCCAACTTTTATAGTGTCGATTGGATTGTTTAAAAGCTTTTACTGAGTATTTCAATCAGGATAGGCAGGTATCAGCTAGCCTTGTCTTTACAGGGCCAAATAGTAAATATTTTCTGCTTTCCAGGCCATGCTGTCTGTGTTACACCTATTCATCACTGTTGCTGCATCATGAAAGCAGCTGTATGTATACCCATAATGAATGTTTATGAATGGGTGTAGCTATGTTCTAATAAAACTTATTTATAAACAGGTGGGGGGGCCAGATTTGGCCCGTAGGCAGTAGTTTGCCAACCCATAAACTAGGCTAGGTTATACTAACAAAACCACCAAAATCTCAGAGGCTGCACACACTGAAAGGTTATTTCCCCTTCACGCTACGTGTCCAAGATGGATGCTGGTGGCAAGGAGGTTTTTCTCCAAAAATTTACTATACACCATTTTAGGACACCTGCACCTCTATGTGAGGCTTCACTATTCCCCACAAGAGAGGGGGCGGGCAATAAGGTAAACTCTGGCAACTAAATGTCTTAGCCCAGAAGGGACACACCTCACTTCTCTTCTCATGTCTGTCTGGAGCTCATCACTTTGTCATCCCTAAATTCAAAAGTGTGGAAAATTGTAATCCAAAATTAGCAGAGAACTGAATATTGGTAAATCAGAGAACTATGCACCACATTGAACATTAGAATGTGCAGAGCCCTATTTGGGACTAACAGGAAGCCTCTGTCTCATAGTGGATGAGACAGATGTGCCTCAACAAAAAGTGGATGCAAAATCACTGTGATAAGTGAGTAGTGGGTAGTGTGGCATCTACAGTCCCTTTAGCTGCAAACTCTGTGATTGGATCTAAGTGTGATAAATACACAACACATGGAAGGGATAGCAGGATCACTGCTCTATTTACACACTCAATGGACAGTGCAATTCTGACACAGGATTCTCCCCACCCCCTCAGTGCCTCCAGCCTATTTCTAGATTGAGGAATATGGGTCTGCAGGGGATGAGGTGAGAAGGGCAAAAGAGAAGAAAGCAAACACAGCTTCCAGCAGGCAAAAGTCATCATGTACATTTCAAAAATGATAAAAGACTTACCTGGAACACAGTAGAAAGTCGCCAAGGACAGACATTTAACCCAAGCAAATTTTACACTATGTCAGCAACAGATACCAGTAGGCTCTCCTTTTGAACATCCAAATATAACTGGTCAGATTCATGTTCTAAGTGGGAAAAACACCAGAATTGAAAAGCCTGGTATGAGACTGTCAGTGAAAGTAAAAGTTAAGACACACACACACACACACACACACACACACACACATGGCACATTGGTGCCCTCGTCCATAAGGCCCCCAGGCACTGGGGTGGCAGGATGCCCCTGGGCCAGCCCCATGCAAGGGGGACTCCTGAGGTGGAAAAGCTCAGGCCTCAGGGAAATGCTTCACCTGCTTAATGAAAAGTCCGTTTTGTCAGTTCCCAAGAATACTTACCTTCTCCCCAGAGACTTCCAAGAATTAATTAATACTAAATGCTTGTCCGGCCCTTTGCCAATGTAAAGGATTTGTTTAGTCTGAAAGGCCAGAGGAAGCACAAACAAGAGAGTTGGGCTTTATTTTATAAAGACTCCACCTGCATTCATGCACAGAATGACCTTGCCATGTGGAACACAAGGGAAAGAGGCCCTTCCTATTTTAGGAAGTGTCATTTCCACACCATACAAAATGCAGGTCACACATTGCCAGATTCTCTCTCTCTCCCTCTCTCTCTCTCTCTCTCTCTCTCTCTATATATATATATATATATATGGCATGTATATTCCACATTATGATGATATATGGACTGTTAGGGATACTACTAAAGATAAGAACTTTGTTATTTCCTCTAAGACCCATTTCTGAAATCTGCAATAAACAACAACAGCATGTGGCCATTTCTTGGGATTCCAGTGGAACAATAGAAATAGAGAACAATTCAAAGTTGTTTGCTGTCTAGAGGAGGCACAGAGGCAGAGGGGGGCCTTACCTGGAGCCAGTCAAGCTGTAGAGTCTGAAGGAACAGTTCCCAAGGCTACCCTTGATTCTGACATCATCTGTAAATTCAGGGACTTTCCAAAACTACCTCCAGTTTCAACAGTTCACTGAAAGGGCTCACAGAACTCACTGAAGGCTGTTATACTCATGGCTACAGTTTATTACAGGGAAAGGATTAGAACCAACCAAAGGAAGACACACAGAGGACAGAGTCCAGGGGTTTCCAAACACAAGACTTCCATTCCCTCAGGAGGTGACACCCTCTCAGCATGAGTGTGTGAGGATACACAAGGAGTATTGCCAACCAGGGAAACCCACCCATGCTTTGGTGTCCAGAGATGTTATTGGGGCTTCATTACATAGGCACGACTGATTGATTGATTGCCCATTGGTCTGAACTCAATTCCATCTCCCTCTCTAAGGAATTTGGACTGCTATCACATAGCCTGAGGGGCCCATCCTGAGCCACCCATTAGCATAAGCTATCTGTGGTCCAAGGGGCTCACTTGGATAGCAAAGACTGTCCTATCACTCAGGGAGTTCCAAGGGTTTAATGGTTACTTTCCAGGAGCCAGGGATAAAAGTGAGATCTCTCTGGGTGAAGCCAAATTCCTTACTACACCTGTCCCAAAGGAGCACTCCCAGTAGCTTTGCCTGGGAAGTTTGCTGAGGACAGAGAGGTCTAAGCAGTAGCATCCAAGTTTCAAGGGAAAATGATATGTCCCCATGGGAGTAGTCAGTGGATTATCTGTTTATCATTCCTCTTCATGCCTAAGTCTTTTCTGGGCTGCATAGCTTCCCAGAACATGATTCCAGACCACAATCTCTTCTCTTCTCTTTTGTCCATTCACGAATCTCATTTACCCATAGCTCAAGGTCCTTCTCAAGCTTCATGTTCTTTGTGAAATGTGACAGTTTTGAAAACTGGCTGAAAGTAACAGGAACTCTCACTCATTGCTAGTGAGAATGCAAAATGGTGAGCCACTCTGAAAGCCAGTTGGGCGGTTTCTCACAAGACTAAACATACTCTTACCATACAATCCGGCAATTGATCTCCTTGATATTTACTCAAAGGAGTTGAAATTTTATGTTCACACAAAAACCTGCACAAGAATGTTTATAACCACATTATTCATAACTGCCAAAACTTGGAGGCAACCAAGATGTCCTTAAGTAGGTGAATGGATAGATAAATTTTGTTACATCCAGACAGCATAATATTATTCAGCACTATGAGCTACCAAGTCATGAAAACACATGGAGGAAACTTCAATGCACATTACTAAGTGAAAGAAGCCAATCTGAAAAGTCTACATACTGTATGATTCTAACTCTACGACATCTTTTCCAGGCAGAATTTTGGGGACAATAAGAAGATCAGAGGTTGGGAAAGGTTAAGAGGAAAAGAGGGATGAATAGATGTAGCACATCTGGGAGGCAGTGAAGTCTTTCTGCATGATACTATTGATGAGGGAGCATGGGGCAAGCTGAGGGCAAAGTGCAGGCTAACAGTACCCCTCCCCACCCCCACCAACCCCAACAAGTCTGATATTCCTTGGACACTCCAGGCTACCCAAAAACAGGGAAGGACAAAAAAACAAATGGTTAAACTAATAAGAGTCTCCACCAGTTTACCAGAAAGGACAATCCCATCATAGCCTAAAGTCCAGGAACTGTCTTAATGGTAATGCTTTGTTAGGGGGAAAAACAACCTTAGTTTGACAATAGCTAGGCCTCCAGTAAGTCTTTAGCATGTGAAAGTCTCTTTAGAAACTCCCTCTCCGCTCTCTGACTCCATAACACCCTCCCCCACACACACTTACAATGCAGCTCTTCCTGCCCATGGGTCCTGTCCCCATGCTTTAATAAAATCGCCTTTTTGCACCAAAGACATCTTCAAGAATTCTTTCTTGGCTGTTGGCTCCAGACCCTATGAATCCCCATCACCCCAAAACTTCATCATTATGACAGTGAACGCATGTCACTTATATTTGCCAAGGCTGTAGGGATCACACCAAGAGTCAACCCTAATGTAAACTATGGACTCTGGGTGATAATGATGTGTCAGTGTGGGTTCATTCATTGTAACAAATGTACCAGTCAGGTGTGGGATGAGCAGTGCCAGATGAATAACTCTGGAGTTATTTAAGTGTGTCTTCTTTCTCTGGCTGGGTTGCTGCTCTCTCTGGGGCAGGGACCAGCATGCATTTGGTGTCCAAACAGCACGGGGCAGGCACAGAGCTTTGTACAGAATAGGTGTTCTACAAGAATCTGTTAAAAAAGAAAAACCATGCAGGTCGCCTCGATGGTTCAGTCAGTTAAGCATCCAACTTTGGCTCAGGTCATGATCTTGCAGTCTGGGCGTTTGAGCCCTGCGTCGAGCTCTGTGCTGACAGCTGAGAGCCTGGAACCTGCTTTGAATTCTGTGTCTCCCTCTCTCTATGGCCCTCCCCCACTTGTTCTTTCTCTCTCTCTCTCTCTCTCTCTCACTCTCTCTCTCTTTCTCAAATAAATAAATAAACATTAAAAAAAGAAGAAGAAAAACTATGCAGACAAGCATCTGCATGACATCATGGTCTCAGTGTTGCCTGACAATAGCAGGGTCAGGTGGCACTGCTACATCCTCATGTGGTCAGCCCAAGACAGTCCCTCTCCCTGCCAATGCTCCTCCTCTTTTACCACCTCACTTATTCTCTAGAGTCCCAGCCGTTGGAAAATTTTGGTCCAATGAGTTCCGTTCACCCCAGTGTCAAAGTACTTAAACCCCTCATTGTATTTCCTGAGAAGCTGTTGATTGGATTGGGAAGACACACACACATGGAGATTCCTGGTACCACCCAGAGTTGACATGGGTGTGGACAAATGGTCACTGACTTGGACCGCTGCTGGTATGAGAGTTCTTTGATGTAGACATTTTGGAAAGTAAATTGTCACCACGCATTGAAAGCTGTAAAACAAAAATGTATACCTAATTCTGAGAATTTGTTCTAAAGAAATAGTGTATGAGCAAAAGCACTTAGTTTTATGGATCTCTGCATTATCTATAAGAGGAGAGGAAATTGCTACAATGAGATGCCCAACAATAGAGACTGCTTAAACATACCACGATCTACCCACAGGTGACATGCTTTTTCTTCATTCTGTACCAGGCATGGTTCCATAGGAGAGAAATGTATGAACGACACAGACAGAAAGTCTGGCCTTGTGGAGCCTGCATGCTGGGTTGGGGAGGGTGGGTAAAGGCAACAAATGTAACACATTTTTCACAAAAGTACAATACTTGGTATGTTGGAGATTGATGTTGACTGTGGAGAAAAATCCAACAGGGCAGGAAGATGGAGAGTGTATGGAGGAAAGGTTTGGGTAGGAGTTAGAAAATATTAAATAGGCTAGTTGGGGAAGGTCTCATTGAGAAGATGATATCTAAGTAAAGTTGGAAGAGGCAAGGGAACAAGTTGTGCAGATATGGGGGTAGAGAATGTTCTAGAGTATTCTAGAAAGGAAGAACAGAAAATGCATGGCCCTAAGGCTGGAGCATATTCAAGAAACAGCAAGGAAGTCACTGTGGCTGAAGTGGAGTGAGCAGGAGGGAAAGAAGTAAATAAGGTGAGGCATACGGTATAGGGCCTTACTGATCACAGTAAGAACTTTGAATTTTAGTCCGTGGAAGGAGGAGCCTATAGAGGGCTTGGGCAGAGGAGCAACGTGATCCGACTCAGGTTTTTAAGTAATCACTCTGGCTGCTGTGTTTAAGACAAGCATAAGGGAACAAGTCAAAAGGGGAGGGTCTATTAGGAAGATGTTGCAATATTCCAAGGGTACCTTGCACCAGGGGTAACGCCGTAGCAAAATTCTGGATCTGTTGTGAAGGCAGAGCCAACAGAATTTGCTACCATATTTGGACACAGGGTATGGCCAAAAGGCAGAAGCCAAGAAGAACGGTCATTCTGAATCCTATGCAGAAGGAAATCCAATAACAGAAAATATTCTGAATATATTTCTAATTGAATCAGGTTATAAAACAATGTTGTTAAAAATTACTCTATTATTGGAAAAGAAAATACAGATATATGCGAGTACACAAAGACTTGAAGGATATCAACTGAACTGTGAGAAGTGGTTACCTTAGGAGCAGGATTGCTGGTAGTTTTTATTTTCTTCTTTTGCCTGTTTTTAATGTCTACTTTCCCAGCATGAAAACACATTGTTTTTTAACCACAAAAAATAGAATAAGTCATTTTAACCTGACCCTCCTCTCCATCCTCCTAAAACTGGGTCAGTCAATACAGGACCCTCTTCCAGATAACTTCAGGGTTTCCTCTGTTTTCCTGATGTGAATTATAGCTACTTAAGACATTATGTAGTTTCAAAGAGAGACGACAGCAAATATTTAGAAATCCTTGTATTCTTTCCCAGAAGCAATCTCAGGTAGAAGGGCGGGACTGTCTGTGCCTTGTGATGTGAGTAGACAGATTCTTGGGAAAGTTTGTGGCAAAATACAGTACAGTAATGTGTGGGTTTTTGATTCATACCAAATTATGCAACACAAAAAGATGCCCATAATGGTATCAAGAATGACTGGGGACACCTATTGGAAGTGTGACCGCCTTGCTGTGGAGGCTCTGTCTCTTGCTTTCTGAGGACAGCAAGACATGCATGTGTGGGAAAATGGGGGAAAACATGGTGCAGCTCAGACCATCAGCCTTACAGATGGGTGGAAAGAAGATGAAGCAGTGTGCTGGAGCATACAGGGACTTCTTCCTGGAGGTTGTGGAAGCTGACCCCAGTCCCAGAGAAAGAGAAGGGGAGGATGAGGGTAGGCACAGGGAACAAAGGAGGAGAGCCCAGATTAAGTAAAGGGCTTGTTACTCAATCAGTGACATCTTCCCCAGAGAAAGCCCTGTAGCAATGCTTAAATAGCCTCTTCACATGAGGGCCTATTACTTCTGGCACTTGTCCACACAGTCACTTTGTCCATGGAAAGTTTTCCATCTCCCTGAAAGGAACCTCTATTTGAGTTAGGATTATTTAACTAATCTTTTTCTTCTTTTAAATGAACAGTTAAGATGGAAAGTTTTAAATTATGTGCTTGATGATATTTATGTGTTTAAGAAATGAATTATTTTAGCACAATAATTTGAACATTGTGCCAGTATCACAGTTAATGACTAAGTAAATGACTCCCACTTTTGGTTTGGGTAAATATTTCTCTCTCCATTATCATTTATTCCCTTATGGGAGCCATAGACTGCATCATAAACTCAGCACAGAGGATTGTTCTAAGTTTGTTTTATTCAATATTTAGTAGAAGCTACCTATAACATCCATTAGGGGAGATAATGGATTTCTTTCCTTTTCTAGAAAGTCTGTACTCCTATGACAGTCATAAAATGAGCATTTTATACGCTCTGGGTCTGGATTGACCCAAGTTCTCAAATTGTGCAGGTTTGGAAGCAGGCATGAAAGCAATTCTCTGCTATTCTGAAAATATTCAGTCTTTTCCACTGCCTTCACTGTGGAAAGAAAATGCTGGTGCAAGACTGGAAGATCTGGAGGAGGTGAGTCTGTGTAGGTGCGTGTGTCTGAGACGGTTGGGGGAAGTCATGGAGAAGAGTGACCACCAGCAGACCTGTAAGCTGGACCCAGTCAATGGGAGGGTCATCAACCCTTTCCCTGTCCTTGAAATATGGGTTATTCTTGCTCCTCCTCCTCCCAGAAGATGCTCCAAGGACAAAGCCTTGAGATAATGATGTGGTGTTGAGAGCACCTGCATGACATGTGTGACTGAAACCAGTTAAGGCTTTAAGATGTGGTGGGCAGGTGTGGGGATCCATTCATCTTGCTGCTGAGCAAAATAAACCTTGTATGTAAATTCCCTTTGCTCAATAAAACAGCCACCTACCAACATAGAGCGGCCTGAGTCTTTCTTCAGTCTCTCCCTGCCCTCTGAGTATGGTGGCCAGTTTCAGATTTCACCCAGGGAAACTCCAAAAGGGGTCATGAATCAATGAGGAGCCAGCTGGTAAACTGAGTCAGTGATCAGTGACCATACATGTGTGACCCAGGCTCACATGGCATTGAGTTCAGATGTTTTTCCTTCAATACAAAAGCATCATCAACAACCACAACAGATGCAACCCCTGGAGTGTCAAGTTGTGCCTGCTGTGTACTGAAGAAGAGCACTCAGCTGTGTGCTCCTTGACGGCAGACACCAATGTCAAGAACCCCATCGTGGGAAGGTTGCAATATCCCTCCTGCCCCCTGCCCTCACACATCTCTCTACCCTCTTCCCTCCTCTGGTACTTTCCCAAAGCACCTGTCACAACCTAACTTACTAAATATTATTTATTGAATCTTGCTCAATGTCTGTCTCCCTCCCCTACAATGCAATCTCCATGACTGTTTCATACAGTGTGGTTCCCAATTACTAGTACAGTGTGGGTACTCAATAAATATTTAGTGAAGAATGAATGAATTATCCCCCAGTGCCTAGGAAAGCACCTAGAACACAGTAGGGACTCAATACGTAGTTTCAGAATGCATGAAGGGATCCACTGATTAACACGTTATGTCATTTAATCCTACATGATAGTTATTATTATTTTCATTTGACAGACAAGAAAACAGAGACATAAACAGGTTCAGCAGTTTGTTCAGGGACGTGGAAATGGTTAACAGCAGAGAGAGGATGCAAACAATTTTGTCTAGTGTCAAAGCCCATATAATTATGCTAGACTGAATAAGACTGTTTAATGTGGAATTTGGAAACAGATCCATTGAGAACGCATAGATTTACAGATATATATGTGTACATTTCATTACAGCTTATAAACACTAGTGGCTTAGAGACAAAAATCTAAGATCTGGCCCAGGTTCTCTCTCTTTTAAATTGAGGTATAATTGACATGTAACATGATATTAGTTTCAGGCATACACCATAATGATTTGATACTTGTATATATTGCAAAATGATCACAATTAGTCTGGTTAACATCCATCACGAAAGATAGTTACAAAATGGTTTTTACTTGAGATGAGAACTTCCAAGACCTACTAAGTGAACAACTTTTATGTATGCAATACAGAATTACTAACTATAGTCCCCTTGCTGTACATTATAATCCTCAGGACTTGTCTGATTTATAACTGGAAGTCTATGACTTTTGACCCCTTTTCACCCATTTCGCCATGCCCTCCCAATCCTAACCTCTGGCAGCTACCATTCTGTTCTCTGTGTCTATGGGCTTGGTAAGTGGTGTTTCCTTTTTTTTCCCATAGATGCCACATCTGAGTGAGATCACATGGTATTTGTCTTCCTCTGACTGACTTATCTCAGCATGATGCCCTCAAGGTCTCTCTGTATTGTTGCAAATGGCAAGATTTCCTTGGTTGAATAATATTCCATTGTGTATATCTACCACAATTTCTTTATCCTTTTATCCATCAGTGGACACTTAAGTTGTTTTCATGTCTTGACTATTGTAAATAATGCTGCAATGAACATGGGGCTCCAGATAAATGTTCTAGTATTTTAATTTTCTTTGCATAAATATTAAGCAGTGGAATTGCTGAATCTTATGGTAGTTTGATTTTTAATTTTTTGAGGAATCTCCATACTGTTTTCCACTGTGGCTGCACCAATGTATATTTCCCCCAACAGTGCACAGGGTTCCCTTTCTCCACATCCTTAACAACACCTGTTACCTCTTGTCTTTTTGATAGTAGCCATTCTAAGAGGTGCAAAGTGACATCTCATTGTGGTTCTGGTTTGCATTTCACTGATGATTAATGATGTAGACTATCTTTTCATGTAACTGTTGGTTGCCTGTTTCTCTTCTTTGGGAAAATGTATATTGTGATCTTCTGCACTTTTTTAAATCAGATTGTTTGGGGGTTTTTTGTTATTAGTTTGTATGAGTTCTTTATATATTTTGTATATTAATGTCTTATCAGGTATGCTTTGCAAAACTTTTTCCCCATTTGGTAGGTTTTCTTTTCATTTTGTGAGACTACATCATATTAAAACCTTCTTTACATCAGAAGAAACCACCAACACCCATGGAAAAACAGTTAAAAGAGAACTACCATATGATCCAGGAATGTCACTTCTGGATATTTATCCAGATAATTAGGGAGGGTGTTTGTTTGTTTGTTTGTTTCACAGCCAGCATGGAGTCTAAGCACGACCCTGAGATCAAGACCTAAGCTGAGATCAAGAGTCAGATACTTAAGCAACTGAGCCATCCAGGTACCCCCTGGATATTTATCCAAAGAAAACAAAAATACTAAGTCAAAAAGATATCTGCACCCCCATATTCATTGCAGCATTATTTACAATAGCTAAGACATGGAAGCGATCTATTAATGGACGGATGGACAAAGAAATTATGGTATATGGAGAGAGTGGAACATCAGTTGGTCATAAAAAAAAAAAAAACAACAGTGAAATCTTGCCATTTGTGACAACATGGATGAACTCTGAGGGCATTATGCTAAGTGAAATAAGTTTGACAGAGAAAGACAAATCGTATGATCTCTCTTATATGTGGAGTTTAAAAAAGGAAGAAAAAGGCTCATAGAAACAGACAACAGATTGGTGTTTACCAAAGGTGGAAGGAAAGGGTTAGGAGTAAATTGGTGAAAATGGTATAAGTCTATTTTTAAAATATTTTAAAATATGAATATGCCCAGGCTTTCAGCCAAAAAATGGAAACGGAGTTCTAAGCAAGAGGAAAAGGTGAGCAAAGGCAAGAAAGCTGCAGCAATGAACCAGAGAAATGAGGCAGGACTGGGAGGGCAGAGTTTCCCCAACATCCAGAACTACCTTGGTCACTGCTTTACAGCTGAGGAAACTGAGAGTTAGCCACTCAAGGCCAGGCAATAGCTGCAGGGCCTTTGACGTTCCAGGTTCCTGCCACTCTTGCCTCAGTGGGTCCAGGCTATGAGGGTGGCTAAATACAAGCCTTGTCCAGCAGGAAACATGTCTCTCTTCTGCTTGTATTTCTGGAGAAGTACAAAAGGATAACAGATATTCATGTGTCTACCACTCAAAATGAAAAATGTTAACATTTTGTCACATTTGCATGGGGTCCTATTGCCCATGATTATTCCCAACAGGCAACCCCAGTGGTGAATCTGGTGAGGATCTAGGTTTTTATAATTCTACACCACACCACACACATGTATCTATAAACAAAATACACCATGTGTGTTTTAAACATGCACAGGCAGGACTCAAACAACACATACCATCATACCATTCTCCTGCCTGCTGTTTTCATTCAATGTTGTATCTTCGAAGTTTATACAGGTGGAATCATACACTTACTTATATAAACCATTTCATAGTATTCCTTTAACTTATTTACCTGTTTTCCTCCTGACAGACACTTTAGTGGTTTTCAGATTTTTGCTATTATGTCTCATTGTGCACACATGACAATTTGTCTAGAATTGGGATTGCTTGATAGTAGGTTATGCACATGTTTTGGCTCTAGTAGATGTTTCCAAAGTAGGAGGAAGAAGAAGAAGAAGAAGAAGAAGAAGAAGAAGAAGAAGAAGAAGAAGAAGAAAGAGGAGGGGGAGGAGGAGAGGGAGGAGAAGGAGGAGGGGGGAGGGGGAGGGGGAGGAGGAGGAGGAGGGGGGAGGGGGAGTGGGAGAAGGGGGAGGAGGAGGAGGAAGAGAAGGAGAAGGAGAAGGAGGAGAAAACTTGGGCCAACCCATCCCTTTTCTTCTAGAAATTTCTCCTCTCAATCCATCTCTAGCAAATAGGAACATTCTGCTTTGCCAAACATCCCAGAGAAGACCAGTGCAGAATTCTCTACTAGGGAATTGCAGTGCTGTACCATTTTGACACAAATGTTCTGCCTTAACACTTTCCCACTATAGTTAAATCCTCATCCTTCTTGTCCTAATCTATGGAAACAGTAAGAGGTTGCCATCATTTAATGATATCCTTTTACATACCTCATGATAGTTAATAGTTTTTACATTGGATGGAGCCCATGTTTAATTGGAATTAAAGGGTGCTGAGAATGTACAAAGCCATTCTTGTTTGCAGTGAGTTATTCATTGCATTTGTGCTTGCCTTCTTGAGTAGACATCTGGAACTGTGCTACCATAATTATTTCTTATTGTAATGAGTTGAACTATACCCCCACCTACCCAAATAGGTTGAAGTCTTAACCTCCAATACATTAGAATGTGTCTTTACTTGACAATAGGGTCATTGCAGATGTAATTAAGTAAGATGAGGTCACGGTGGAGTAGAGTGGGCCCTGGTCCCACACCAGGGCTGGTGTCCCTATAAGACAGCCATGTGGAGACTCACACAGCAGAAGTCCACGGGGCGACAAAGGCAGAGACTGAAATTATTCAGTCGCACCCCACAGAAGGCCAAAGGTTGCCAACAAAGCACCAGAAGCTAGAGGAAGCAAGCAAGGATTCGCCTAAAGTTTTCAGGAAGAGCATGGACTCACTGACACCTTGAATTTGGACTTTTGGCATCAAGAACTGTGAGATAATACAGTTCTCTTATTTCAAAGACACCTGGTTTGTGGTGCTTGTTATGGCAGCCTGAGGAAACAATATAATTTTATAAATGGTTTCTCTTTGATCAAGTATCTAACCTGTATTGATCTGGATGAAAGTGTGTCTCCACATTTCACTCATCTCCTCCTGCTTTGAGAGACTTTGGAAGCTTCTGAATGAGGAGGCTATTTTCAGAAATAGTAATGAAAGTTTCAATTTTGGATGTCTTTAATTATAATGTAAAAATGAGTAACACTCCTTCCAAAAAGAGCTACCCTAAATCCATCTGGGATTCAAGGAGATACTGAATTCAAACAACGCACTACTGCCATAGTCCTTAATGGATGCCCAATTCTCTCTAAGAATAGCAGAGCATTATTCTAAAATTAAAATAATCACTAAAGCTGGGTGACAGAATGCCTTTATGTGGGCCTCTACAGGCCTGGCTATGCCAGATTTAATTAAGGAGTTTTATTTGCATCAATAAATTATTATCCAAGGTAAAATTAAAGTTATTCGATTTGTTCACACTCAATTTCGTTTAGGTGTACAATTAGTGGTATAAGTCTATTGCAAAATAATTCAGCCAAGAAATCAATTTTAGCACCTACAAAAAGCCCAACCAGGCTATAATTACAATCTTCCAAATGCTAATTGTGTACAGTTTGGGATAGGAAATATACATATATATCATCTCACTGTTTACAACCAAAAAATTATACTTGCATAAAACATGAGAAAATTATCTTCATTATTTATGACCCTCTAAAGGCTAAGATGTTCCTTTTAGGGCCCTTTTGGATGGATCCACATTAGAAATTATTGTCTTCCCTGGCTGCATATGTACCATTTCTTCTTCTTGTGGAGTCAGAAGCTAATGTGTGCTGATGCAGAGAGCCCCGTAGTAGGAGGCAGCGGGGACCAGAGATCAATGCAGGAGCTGGGACCTCAGGGAAGAGCCTGGGTTTGGGGGAAATGTCTGTCACCTATAGTATCAACGTGTTCTCATCTATGAGAGAAAGGTCACAAGTTGGGGGATGAGCAACTAATGGAATAATTGATAAAAATGATGTTCATTTCCAAATAGGAAATTAGATGTAAGCTCCAGGCAGGCCATAAGGTAACCATACTTGATGAAAACCAGTGAGAACTAAGACAACATTCAGCAGATTGTTCTGAGAGTCATAATGGCCTCCAGAGCATTCTCTCTCTAAAAATACTGGACAGAATCATTTGGAGCAATATAAGAACGCAAAGGTGGTAGATACCTGAGTTGGATTTTGTTATTTTGACAAATGTTATTTTGCTATCCGCCAAAACCACATGCACTGTGACAATGATGCCATGCATTTGCATAGCAAGCCACAGTGTACAAAGGTCCAACATGTGTATCTCTCCCTGGGAGGTCCATTTGCAAGTGATTATTACCGCCACATCTGTTTTTCAGTTGGAGAGGAAACTGAGTGAATTGAAGAAGAAAAAGGACTGGGTAAGTGGGAGACTCAGCCAAGACTCCACAGCCATGCTGGTAACATATTTTGACATACATCTTTCACATTTGCATTTCACAGAAATTCATTATTTTATTTATTGTAAAGAGTTACTCTGTTATGTGCTACACTGCTTGCCTGGGACTATGGGGAGAAATTCCTTAATATCTTAGCACCATAAAGAACTGTTCTCCTGAGCATTGGGGTAGTTACCTATTCCAACACATTCTCCCTCTAGAAAAATGGATGGATGTTCTTCTGGGTCATTTTTATGCATAATGACACTTATGTGTCTCTCCAAGGTGCCCAGGTTCTGAAAGGGAACATGCTTTCTATGATGTGGAGAGCCACCATACAAAGAGGCAGGAGAAATTTTCCGGTGAATGCACAGGACATAGTGAGATCATTGGAAAAGAACACCAGGAAGAAAATTTCCTTTCAATGTAAGAGAAGGTATTTTAACAATTCTAGCAGGCAAACAATGGTCAGGGTGTCCTGTAGAACTTTCCACCCTTGACTGGAAGTATCCAAACAGTGAATGGAGAGTTGTCCTAAAGGGTACCATTTGGTTCAAGCAAATGGCTCTGGGGTCAGTTCAATGGTGCCAAGTTCAATGGTACCAAGGGTACCATTTGGTTCTAGCTCCAACTGCCCATGACTTTACGAATAAGTTCTACTCGGTTCCCAGGGTTCATTATTTTTTTGGTGTTTGCCAGAGACCTCTCCATAGGGCAGTAAACCTTTCTCCCTTCTATTATCTCATGGTCATTTTAGAATGTCATTTCTTTGGCTGGCTCCTTCCCTGGCTCCTTGGGTCTGAAGAGTGATGCCATACTCTGAAGGAATCAGGAAGTGCTGGTGGAAAATTTCTATTAATTGCCAATATATTTTTTATCTTAGTAGACTTTTGTGTTCTCTCTGTACCTCACAGTTTGTAGGCATTTAATGAAGTTTTAATGGTGAATGAGTGAGTATGAATATTATCTTGGCAGCTAATTTTGAAAACAATATTCCAGGCTTTAAGGAGAAAAGAAAAGGGAAATAATCCAAAAAAATTCTAAACCTTTTAAAACAGCTCTAAGTTAGAAATTGAATTAATTGCTCATGATTTTTAAAAATACTCTTAGCAAACTGGAAATAGAAAATTTCCTAAAATGATTTTTAAAACACTATAAAAATACATAGCCTACATCATGCTAAATGGTGAAATATTAAAAATATTCTCTTTAAAATCAAATCAGATAAGGAGGCTTGCTATTTTCAGCTCCAGTGAACATTTTACTCAAGGTTCTACACTGTGTAATAAGACAAGAAAAAAGGTATAAATAATGCAGTATAAAATACAAAATTGGTAGAGGCACCTGGGTGGCTCAGTCAGTTAAGTGTCCGACTTCAGCTCAGGTCATGATCTTGCATTTTGTGGGTTTGAGCCTTGCATCAGGCTCTCTGCTGTCAGCATGGAGCCTTCTTCAGATCTTCTGTCCCACCGCTACCCTCCCCCACTCCCTCATGCTTTCTCTCTCTCTCAAAAATAAATAAACATTTTTAAAAATAGAGCAAAATTCAGGTCATGATCTCATGGTTCATGAGTTCAAGCCCCATGTCGGGCTCTGTGCTGACAGTGCAGAACCTGCTTGGGATTCTCTGTGTCCCTCTCTTTCTGCCCCTACCCTTGCTCATGATCACATGCTATCTCTTTCTCTCTCTCAAAATAAATAAACATTAAAAAACACAAAGTTTTAAAAAATAGAGCAAAATAAACAAAGGTGTATCACCACAAAAATGGTCTCTTCTTAATTTGGCCTTGTTGAATCTGCTTTCCTGTCTCTGCTGTCAGTGGCTAAGCAGCACATTAACAAAAGTTTGCTACTCACCAAGTTCCTGTGAACTCTCCAGGTCCACCTGGTCTGATTGTGTCTTGCTTCTCAGCATGGCCAGCCTCTCCTGGGCTCCAGCCTATCTTCAGCAAGCAGCTTTACTTTTTGGAACCATATCTTATCTCCTGTCTTTACAGAGCAACTCTCGTAAAGGGGCACAAAGCAAACCTTGTCTTCCCTGCCTTATATGATTCTCTATAATCCCCCTCTTAAGGATTTAGCCCGGGTTAAATGTTGTTGATTTGCTTAAAAAAAGAATTTAAATCAAATTGAGTTTTTTATACAGCCTACATATTAAATAAGTATGAACAAATATATGTTATGGGGTCAGAACAGGCATATCGATTGATGAGAAAACAGGCATATTGATTGAGCAGTATGGCTGAAAGATCCAGTCATCTAAGATCTCACTGAGCACTTATCAGCATAGGGGTCAACAAGAGAAAGAGGTGGCCCCTGCCCACCATTAGGCAAGCAACACCATCTATCATACAGAACACAAGTAGATAATATATGCAAAAGAGCTAGATGGACTATTCCCATAGACAGATGGGGGAAAATGTGGGCTAGATGACAGGGCATTGGGTGATTCACACATAACTGGTTGAACTAACATACCCAGCAGAGCAGATTAATGAACAAATGTCAGCATATCGTGAGATCTCTATTGGCTCTACCCTCATCCCAGTCTTGTCCAACATTTTTATAAATGATTTGGACAAAAGAGGGGTAGTGTAATCAACCAAATGTATGTTATCATGAAAGTAGGAGTGATAGTAAATATGCTGAATAACAGAATCAGAATCCAAAAACCTGCAGAGTGGCTCCAATTAGCCAGCCCGGTTAGGGGTGATGTGTCCAGATAGAGAGACAGGATGTGTTCACCATGCCCAGTGCTGTACTTACCGCACCTGCGTGGTCCTTCGGGGGCAACATATGCAAATGGGAATTTTACAGTAAAACAAACTCTAGGCAAAGTGACCAGGATAATGTGACTGGAAACCAGGGTAACTAGATGTGCAATCTAGCACAGGAGATGTAGCTTATGACTACATGTGATCCATTGCCATACATTTAAGGGAATACATATGAAATGAAATAGGACTTCAGCTTATTCCGTGTCATTCCACAAGGCTGAACTAAGACAAGACAGAGTTTGACTTTACGGGAAAGAAAAGGAATATTGGCTTAGTACCTATCTAGTGCCAGAAATGATGCTTAGTGTTTCATAATAATCCTCCCAACAACCAAATAAATTGTTCTGTTTATCTATGGCTAAATAGCAAACCACTACAAAACTTAGTAGCAGCTTAAAATAGCCATGTATTATTCTCCTAGCTCACCTGTCTGTGGGTCAGAAATTTGGACAGGGCAGAGCAAGGAGAGCTTATCTCTTCTCCGTGATGCCTGGGGCCTCAGCTGGAGTGTCTTGAATGGCTGAAGGCTGTTCAGGTGTCCCTCTTGGTCTCTCTATCCAGCCTCCAAGGGTGGGCTTCCTCACATCATGGTGGCCTTGGGATGGGTGAACCTGTTAGGCAGGGCTCAGGGCTCCAAGAGGTGAGGCAGATGTCACTCCTCCTCTCAGGTCTAGGCTAGCAGCTGGCAGAGCAGTTCCTCTTTACCGCTCTGGTCAGGCTGGTCCCAGGGCCAGTGCGCATTTGGGGAGAGGGTAAAGGAGAGACAGAGAAAGCCTCTGTGGCTGTCTATGACCCAACACACTGGGGAAGAAGCACAGGATCGTAGGGACCAGCAGAGCCAGGACTCAAACCAGAAGTGACCAGTGATCATTCCACTCAGTACCTGCAGGCCCTCAGTGACCTCCCAGATGTTCTCTCAATGTGCATGCTTCTTTTTAAAAATTATTTAAGTTTATGCATTTATTTTGACAGAGAGAACACAAGCAAGGGAAGGAGCAGAGAGAGAGAGGGAGAGAGAGAATCCCAAGTAGGCTCCACACTGACAGTGTGCCGAGTCCAATGAAGGATCAAACTCACAAACCCATGAGATCATAGCCTGAGCCAAGATGAAGACTTGGACATTTAACTGACTGAGCCACCCAGGCACCCAGCCCCCACCCCCACTACCTTGCTTATCTCCACATGTGAACCACGCAGGTCTGTTTGAATTTTACAGCAGCCCCTCAGACTCAGCAGGCAGATGTGAATCCTAAACTTATCACGGGCCCCTCTCCATCCCAAACTGGGCACACCCACTGCCCCTAACATCCACCTAGTCTCCCAGGCTCAGCACATCTCGGCGAATATGTTCCCACTCGCTCACTCATTTCTTGGGCCCCATGTCAGTCACAAAGGCCTGTGAGTTCACGTACACCACAACAAACCAGGGATCTGGCCTGCTGGTTGGGATACCCCTCTCCAAGCTCACCTAACTCCAGTCATACTGTCCTGATGCTCCTCTGTCCTCATCCCTGCCTTCTGAGCAGAAGCTCAGACAGCATCTCCCAGATGCCACCGTGGCGGATATAGCACCTTCCCTTAGCCCTTCCAACCCCTAAGCTCACTTTCTTCTTCACGGTGTTTATCCTTACCTGATATGGCAGTATCTATTTATTTGCTTATTTACTGACTGTCCCCATCTCTCCCTGGAACAGTGCCATTCAATAGAAATACAACATGAGGGGTGCCTGGTTGGCTGAGTCAGTTCATCACCTGACTCTGGCTCAGGTGATGATCTCATAGTTTGTGGTTCAAGCTCCACATCATGCTCTGTGCCTGCAGCCTGCTTCAGATTCTCTGTCTCCCTTTCTCTCTCTGCCCCTCCCCATTCGTGCTCACTCTCTCTCTCAAAAATAAAGAAATAAACTTTAAAAGAAAGGAAAGAAATACAACACGAGCCCTGTATGTAATTTCACATCTTATGGTAGCCACACGTTAAAAGCGAGAAAAGAAGCAAGTGACATTAATTTTAATCATATATTTTATTTTGCTCAAAACATCCAGTGTATTATCATTTCAATGTATAGCCAATGCAAAAAAAAAAAAAAAAAAGAAAGATTAATGGAATCCTTTCCACTTTTTGTTCTCTGTTTTGAGTTCGGGTGCACATGTTCTCCCAGCACTTCTCATCGAGACTCGCCTGTTTCAAGGGCTCAGTGGCTCCAAGAGCAGCACAGCTCTAAAATATAATAAGCTCCAGGGCTCAGAGGGCTTGTGCTCCTTGTCCACTTCTCTCTTCTCAGGGCCTGCAACAACGCCTGGCACTGAGTCAGTGTTTGTGGATTGCATAAATACCATAAAGTAAATTGCATCCCTTGTCTTGGTTCCTCTCCCTCCCACACCAGCCCCAGTCCCCCTCACCTCTTGTATGGCAGGCACTTCTTACCTGTTGGCACCTGCAGGTGTGGCCGGTAATTTCCTTTTCCTGGAACCTTGTCACCAGTTCCAGAAGCTACTGGAGAAAGGCTCCAGTAAGAAAGAAAAGCTACTGGAGAAAGGGAGCAGCCCGGGTGTTGTGTCTGTACCTGCCACCAGTAGAAGCAACATTCAAGCTAGGGAAGGTTTAGAATCTGCCTGATCTGGTGGCCCCTCCTGCGGGCACCTGCTGAAGGCCTCTTCCCCTTCTTTCTTAGCCAGAGTGTATGGGTCTCTGGTTCTCTCCTCCCCTCTCCCTGCCTTTGCCCTTAATCCTGAGCTCTAGGGTGGAATCCCCTCAGGGATTTCTAAAGGTCTTCAGTGTAACTTAGGTTGGGAACACTGACATCTGATTCTATGCTTTTATAAAAAAATTTTATTTGAGAGAGAGAGAGAGCAAGCAGGGGAGAGGGAGAAAGAGAGGATGAGAGAGGAAGACAGAGAGAGAGAAAGTCTTAAGCAAGCTTCATGCTCAGCACAGAGCCCAACTTGGGACTCAATGCTACAACCCTGGGATCATGACTTGAGCCAAAATCAAGAGTCAGATGCTCAACCAACTGGATCCCAGGCACCCCGACCTCATGTTTTTTGACTGAAGAAATTGATGGCAGAGGCCTGTTTGGTCTGAACTGGTGCCTACCATGATGGCTGGCTCTAAGGACCCACTGCCTGCCCATTTGTCTGCTACTTCTGTGACAGCTTGGTGCCAGCCTGCTGCCCGAGCTCTTGGCCTTGGCTGACAGTTCCAAACTTCTTGTCCCTGGATGTTCCATCTAGGTGTGGCCCAGAGTGGTCAGCTGGCTTTGAGTTCCTCCTCTACGGATTCTTTTTTGTTAAAGAATGTCAGCTTTACGGGAGTGCCTAGGTGGTTCAGTCAATTAAGCGTCCAACTTTGGCTCAGGTCATGATCTCACAGTACATGGGTTCAAGCCCCACATGAGGCTCTGTGCTGACAGCTCAGAGTCTGAAGCCTGTTTTGGATTCTGTGTCTCCCTCTCTTTCTGTCCTCCCCCACTTGCACTCTTTCTGTCTCTATCTCTCAAAAATAATAAATAAACATTTAAAAAGTTATTTAAAGAATGTCAGCTTTACCAACTTATGATCCACATACCATACAACTTCCTTTTTAGAGTATGATTCAATGGATTTTGCTATATTTACAGATAACGTGCAAATATCACCACAGCTCATTTTAGAAACTTTTCACAACCTGTAAAAGAAACCCCACACCCTTTAGTTACCACCCCCTTTTCCCCTCCCCCACAGCCCTAGGTCACTAATAGGTCTCTATAGATCTCCCTATTTTGAACACTTCCTATGAATGGGGTTATATAATATGTGGTCTTCTGTGACTAGCTTCTTTCACTTAGCATGATATTTCCATGGTTCTTCATATAGCATGTATCCCTTCCTTTTTAGGGCTAAGTAATATTCCATTGTACGGACATATCCACTCATCAGCTGATAAGCATTTGGATTCTTTCCACCTTTTGGCTATTATGAATAATGCCGTATGAACACTCATGTACAATCCCCCATTAGTTCTCCCCGTATCTTGCTGCCAGCCTGATCTTTGACAAACATGGGAGAGCAGATCAGTTTATTGTTCTGACACTTCCAGGGGCTTGGCCCTTCACAACTGGAGTGCCCTTCATTTCCCCCCCATGCTATGGAGGGAGCAATGGAGGAAGCAATGGAGGAAGCAATGGCGGGCCATGGTCAGGGCAAAGGCTTTGGACCCAGAGGTCACAGTTATTGTTACCAGTGGGCTAAGCCAGACACAAGACCAGCCCAGTTTTGGGATTTGGGGACAGCAGTGATGATTCTTTCACTTTGATTTACTATCCACTAGGCAACAAGCAGATCAAAGATGCCAGGGGCTGTACTCCACAAGGCTACCTTCTGACTTCCACAGAGATGTCCAGGCTCAGAGGACAGCTGGCCACCCTCCATGTGAGCCCACAGAGCCCAGCATTGCCCCTCATCAGCTAGAGAGGGACCATGACAGCACTTTAGGGTCCTCCACATTAGCACTGTAGCCACACTCATCTGTGTTCTACCTCTGACTGCCTCATCAGGTAACACCGCAGTGCTTATTATCCCCTGTTTGTGGGGATAATAATACACCAAACTCACAGGATTCCTGAAAATCCATGCATGCATGCATGAACCAGGCCAGAACAAGGAAAGCACTCTATGCATGTCAGCCACGATCTCTTCCCAAGGCAAACACTGCTCTGTGGAGACTTCTCTCCCGCCTGTGCTCATCCCCTCTTCATACCTTGCATCTAGATTCTCAGGTTAACCAAGTTCTGGCTATTTCTATTAGTTTCCTACTGCTGTTGTAACAAATTGCCACAAACTCAAATGTGATGGCTTAAAACACACACACTTATTATATGTGCCTTCTGGAGTGCAGAAGGCCGAAACTTGTCACAGTGGGCCAAAATCAAGGTGTTAGCAGGGTTCTGTTTCTTCTGGGGACTCTAGGGAAGAATTGTTGCCCTGACCTTTCTAGCTTCTTGATGCTGCCTACAGTCCTTAGCTCACAGCCCCCTCCTCCATCTTGAAAGCCAGCCAGCAATGGCTGGTGGAGTCTTTCTCAAATTGGGTCAGTCGGCCTCTCTGAGTCTGTTGTCACATCTCTGCTTCCTCCCTTAAGATTTCCTTGGCCCACCTGGATAATCCAGGATAATCTCCCCCATCTCAACTCAGCTCATTAGCAACATTTATTCCAGCTGCAACCTAATCCCCTCTTGCCACAAAACCTTTTGTCATGGCAGCTCCAGGTATCAGAGTGCAAATATCTCTGGGGAGCATTATTCTGCCTACCACACTATTCTTTAATGTTCAGTTATGGCCTCCCCTTGCCACTTGGGTCTTCCCCAAATGACCCAGTCCTCTGCCTCCTTTCCTAAATGCCCAAAATACTTATCATCTGTAACCTTCATGTTTACATAGCTTTTGTGCCATCGTGTACTCTTCCATAAGTGAAATGTAAAGTCCAGAAAGGCATGGACCACGTCTCACCCCCTGAGAGAGGCAGCGTGGCAGAGCAGAAAGGCCCGGAACTGGGAGCCAAGGGGCCTTGCTTCCATTCTAGCCTCTGGCTGGGAAATCCTGAGTGATTTTCTGGACATCTGTGATCTCATTTCCCTCTCTGTAAAATGGGGTTCATCCAAACTCTAGCCATAGCCACTGTTAAAAATCAAAACAAAGCAACACATCAACAAAAACAAACTACTCAATCAAAAAAAAAAAAATGGGCAGAGGTCTTCAATAGACATTTCTCCAAATAAGACATACAAATGACAAAAAAAGCACATGAAGAGATACTCAACATCACTCATTAGGAAAATGAGGTACTACTTCATGTCCACTGGGATGGCTATTATAAAAAGAAAAACAGAAAATTACAAGTGTTGGCAAGGATGTGGAAAAATTGGAACACCTGTGCACTGCCAGTGGGAATGTAAGATGGTGCCACTGTTGGGGAAAACAGTATGATGATTCTTCAAACAATTAAACAGAGAATTACCGTATCATCCAGCAATTCCACTTCTGGGTATATGCCCAAAGGGAAAACAGGGACTTCAACACCCACGTTCACAGCTGCACTATTCACTACAGCCAAAAGGTAAAGCAACCCAAGGGACCATCAACAGATGAATGGATAAACAAACTGTGGTATACTCATACAATGGAATATTGGGGCCACCAACAGGGATGGTCCCACCGCCCACCAGAGACACAGTCTTAACAAGGAAAGAAATTCTGGAACATGCTACAAAGTGTGTGAACCTTAAGGCTACTATGCCAAGTGAAATGAGCCAGTCACCAAAGATGAATATTTTATGATTGCATATATGAGGGTCCTGAACAGTCAGGCTTATAGAGACATAAAGGAGAAAGATGGTTGCCAGGGGCTAAAGGGTCGAGCAGGAGTTAGTGTTTAATGGGGACAGACTTTCAGTCTGGGAAGATGGAAAACTTCCAGGGATGGATGGCGGTGATGGTCGCAGAACAACGTGAAGGTGCTTATGCCACAGAACCTTCCACTTAAAATGGTTAACATGGTACATTTTATATTACATATACCTTCCTGCAACAACAACAAAAAATCAAGCAATGTGAGTAGAAGTGCTCTGGTAGCTATAACATTTGTACAACTTTAAGGTGACGGTTTCCTGATATCCTATTACCTCCTCACCATTTTTCTGCTCATATTCCAGATCCCAATAAATAGTGCAGAGTTGCCCAGGCACATACATCTTCCTGTCCTTTTCTTTCCCAGCCCACCTGCAGACGTGTGTAGCTAACCATCTTACCTGACGATGTCTCATAAACTATAGCAGTCTGAACATTTTTAAAAGTTTTTTTTTAATGTTTATTTATTTTTGAGAGAGAGAGACAGAGTACGAGTGGGGGAAGGGCAGAGAGAGAGGGAGACACAGGATCCGAAGAAGGCTCCAGCCTCTCAGCTGTCAGCGCAGAGTCTGACATGGGGCTCAAACTCATGGGCTGCAAGGTCACGACCTGAGCCAAAGTCGGAAGCCCAACCGACTGAGCCACCCAGACGCCCCTGAACATTTTTAATGTGACAAAACGTGAAAAGGGATGGAGAAAGAAAAGTAGAGATGTGTGTGCATTGTGCATTCATGGATTTGTGTTTATAATCCAACGATGTTATTTTTCAAGTCTGCCTAAAGCTGGTTCCACCTGCTGGTTTCTTTTGGTGACCCAAATACATGTGTGCATTCTCCATATGCTTTGGAGTCCGCACACAATGAGCTGTGTTTGTCCCTCGACTGACTTTATGCAGTGGAAGCAGAGCACACAGCACGTAGACCAGGGAGCCCGAAATCCCGAGCCAAGCTGCACGCAGGGTAGGTAGGAGCTGGGGGAAGCAATAAGACCTAATAACCTCACCCATTCTCCTAATTGCTTTCTTCTCACAAAGAACCACACCAGAGGCTCCGGTGGCCCTCAGGGAAATCTCTGCTTGTTATGAGGCCGGTGGGCAAGCCTTCCCTCACTGTGAAATGCTGGCAGTTTGTGTCAACAAATCCAATTTCAGTCAATCAATAGCCCGCCTCCTAGCTCTGTCCTCCAGGCCCCACAGAGCCGGGAGCTGGCTTCCCCTTCCTCCCAGCCCTGCCCACAGGAGCCCTGGCAGGAAGAGCGGCTGGCTGGGTACAGAGGATGAACAGGCAGTGGGGTCCAGCTGGTTGTGGCAGAGGGCCACCAACAGGGATGATCCCACCGCCCACATGAGACACAGTGCGGCGTGTGGGTTATAAGTGCCAGCTTTGCACAGAGAAGCCCAGGTACAAGGGCTGGCTGTGCTACTTTTGCCTGTATGGCCTTCGGCAAGCTCTTCACCTCTTTGAGCTCCAGGTTCCTCCTTTCTAAGGCAGGATGGTAATGGTGCCCACATCCGGGATTGTTCAGAGAAGGATTACAATGCATGCAAGGCACCCAGCTTGTCTCTGGCCAATATTAAGTATAAAGAGGGAGAGGCACTGGAGATCTGCCAAACCTTACAAGCCCGATAGGACAGCACATGGGAGCTACTGTGGAGATTACAGTCATCGTTAGCACCATCATCATGACCCCTGTCTTCTGGAGGATTGTGCGGGAAAACAGCTCAGGACTCTACTGGCAGAGAGGGAACCAGCCCATGTAGGTCTACCAACATGGAGGAGAACCTTTGACCACACACTAGTTCATGAAGGTTCCCTAAGCAGACATGCTTATTAGATGTCATCAGTGTTTGTAAAAAGAAATATCCAAACTGTAGGGGTGCCTGGGTGACTCAGTTGGTTAAGCATCCAAGTCTTGGTTTCAGCTCAAGTCATGATCTCATGGTTTCATGAGTTCAAGCCCCACATTGGGCTCTCTACTGACAGTGTGGAGCCTGCTAGGGATTCTCTCTCTCTCCCTCTCTCTCTCTGTCCCTCCCCCACTCACCCTATCTCTGTCTCTCTCAAAATAAATAAACTTAAAAAAATATATATATCCAAATTGTAGTGTCCTCATCAGATGCCTGGTACCTGACCTCAGGAGAGTCATTTGCAGGCAGATGTTCCCAAGGAGGTTTGCTTCATCGCCTGGCACAACATGGAATAGGGACAGGGTTTGATCTCAGACATACTGGTTTTCCAGAGAGCAAGGCAAAAGGACTCCACAGCGGTTCCCTGAGATTTCTGCATTTCCCCTGGGAAGCCAGAAAGAACAGAGCCCTCCCCAAAAAGGAGCCCTCTCACCTATAGGGGAGGTCACCGTTTCATAGATCTTTGGGTGCTAGAGGTCCCCACCGGGCAGCAAAGAGTTAACACAACCCTACTTCTTGCTAGCTGGCCATCATGCCCAATAGATTGGGGGGTGAGACCCTTCTGCATGTGCATGATCACGTGAATTCCCCACAGGGCCAGGAGCAAAGCCCCTCAGAGCAGGACACACAAGGACAGGTTCAAGCTAATCAGGCAGCACAGGGCTCCAACTGAAGCTCCGGAAATACGGAATTTGTAACTAACCGAGGATGCAAACATTTCTCCAGCAGGAAATGGTTAGAAAGAAAGACCATAGAGTGCATTTTGCGCCTGCCGTTGCTGCTGCTGTTTTGCTTAATTGGGAAAGGAAAGAGAGTAATTAGAGGTGAGGTTTCCAGATGCAGAATGCCTTAATATTTATGGAGTTTCTACTCTGAGGCAAGCACTGTGAGAGACCCTTCCACATTCATTATTTCATTTTGTGCATCACAATAATCCTGCCTAGCCAGTATATTTACCTTTTTGTTGTTGTTAAATGAGGAAGCAGAGGCCCAGATATAACCTGAAAGCTCAGGGACCTGGCACTGAGCAGGTAGTCAGTAATGAGAGATTAACGGAGACCTGCCCAGGGTCACAGTCAGCAGAAAAGATTCAAATGCAGATTCTAAAGGTCCAGGCCACTCCTGACCCCACTTTGCTCTCTCCCTACCTGCTTGCTCAGGGCAGGAGACTAGGAGGCCTTCATCAGGAATGGGTTTTGGCTTCTGGGAAAAACTTCCAGATGGAGAAAATAAAGCTTTTTCTAGAGGAATCTGCTTTTACAGGAGCAGCCATATCTCCATGCAGCCCAAGGGGAGATCCCTCTGAACATTTAAGGTAGTCTCAGATATTCAGAGGAGAGAGTCAAAGATTCTGAATTTAAAAGAAAAAGGGAGTGAAAGACCCCCAGGCCAATAAAATGTGAGTTATATCTGCTATGAAACTGGGCTTTCCTATGAAAGCACGGGGTCAGTGCCTGCTTCCTTTCTGGAATTTACCTTACGGTGAGTACAGTGAAAACCAAAAGAACAAAAACCAAGTCGCCATGCATGTTTGGGACATTTGGGATTAGGATATATAAGCACAGTGGGAAGAGTCCTAGAAATTGCTCCCAGAAATTTGATTACTGGGTAGAAATGACAGGAATCTGGATTTCCAACCAGACTTCTTGAGTTCCAGACTCTAGCATATGAAACTTCTTCCTGACACTCCATGCAGATGCACCATGGGCACATACAACTCATCATACCTGAAGTCAAATGAATGATTGGTTGCTGCCTACACCCACCCCCATGCCCACTGCCACCAACGGGAACATGGCCTGCCTTCTCTGCTTGGGTTGGAGGTATCATTGTCGTCCACCCAGCCTCTCAAACTAGACACTTGGGATATGCGTCAGCACTCCCTCACTGATCCAGCAGGCTGCGTCCTGCCAGAGTCTCTCCTTCACAGTCTCACTGACCTGTGGCATCTTTCTTCCATTCTCATACTCGAGCTTCTAGACCAGCCTCCCCAGTTGTAGTCTTACCCTCCTGTGCCCATCAGTGGTTCCAGAGACATTGTTCTAAAATCCTAATTTGATCATGGCACTCCCCTACTTATCAGCTTCCATCACTCACCAGCATTGCACACTCTAGAGTCCAAGCCTCTTAGCAGACTCTGAAAACTTGCATGATCTCCATAGATGGACAAATTGGGCTTGCCTCCAAAGTGCCTCCCATCTAGGTTAAATAAGTGCCACTGAGAGGGTTCATTTTATGTGTCACCTTGGTCAGACATACTAGTTGGCTTGGGCTGCCATGTAAGATACCACAGGCTGGGTGGCTTAAACAGCAGAAAAGTATTTCCTTGTGGTTGTGGAGGCTGGAAGTCCAAGATCAAGGTGCCAGAAGGATTGGCTTCTCCCGAGGCCTCTCTCCTTGACTAACAGACAGCCACCTTCTCACTGTGTCCTCATGTACCCCTGCTTTTTCCTCTCTGTGTGTCCTAATCTCCTCTTTTCATAAGGACATCAGTCATACTGGATAAAAGCCCACCCTAACAGGCTCAGTTTAACTTCAACACCTCATCAAGGGTCCTATCATCAAATGCAGTCATATTCCAAGGTACAGGAGGTTAAGACTTCAACATATGGATTTGAAAGGGACATCATTCAGCCCATAACAGCGATAGTGTCCAGTTTGGGGGTCAAACACCAGTTTAGATGTTGCTGTGACGGTATTTTTTAGATGTGATTAAAATTTAAATCAATGGTCTTTAGGTAAAGCAGGTAACGTTCCATAACATGGGTTGGCCTCATCCAATCAGTTGAAGGCCTTTAGAGAAAAGACTGAGGTCCCCTGAGGAAAAGAGCATTCTGCCTCCGGGCTGCCTTTGGCTTAGAGCCAATCATATCAATTCTTCCCCAGCTCTGGGATTTCAGACTTTCCAGCCCCAATAATTGTGTGGGACAATTCCTTAAAGCAAATCTCTCTTGGGGCACCTGGGTGACTCAGTTGGTTAAGCATCCAACTTCGGCACAGTTGATGATCTCACAGTCAGTGAGTTTGAGCCCTGCATCAGGCTTTGTGCTGACAATTCAGAGCCTGGAGACTGCTTCGGATTCTGTGTCTCCCCCTCTGTCTAGCCCTCCCTGGCTTGTTCTCTGTCTGTCTCTCTTTCTCAAAAATAAACATTAAAAAAAATTTTTTAAACAAATCTCTCTTGATATATGTACACATATATTTTTGGTTCTATTTCTCTAAAGAACCCTGACCAGCCCTAACCACATACCCCAAAAGATACCTGAAAACACATAAAAATGTAAATACAGAGGTAGGCAGTCAAGGGTTGGTATGGTGTTTCCAAAATCACCAGGGGCCCAGGCTACTTCCATCTTGATACTTAGTGTGCTATCTCATGGTCCTATCTGGCTGCTTGAGCTCCAGATATCACGTCTCTATTCCAGCCAGCAGGAGAGAGGAAGGGACATAAAAGAGAACACCTCTTCCTTTCAGAGATACGTTCTGTAAATTGAACATGAACATCTCGTTAGCCAGAATTTGGTCACATCTAGTTGCAAGGAAACTGGGAATGTAGTCTTTATTCCAGAATATGTGTGCCCAGCTAAAATCAGAAGGTTTTATATAATCATAGAAAGGAGGGGTGGATATGGCATTGCACCACAATACATTTGCTACAAGTACCAGCTTAAGTGGGTGCCAACAGGAATGAATTATTTAGAAATTAAGAGATTAACTTGGGCAGGGGCAGGCAGAGAGGGCTCTATGATGGAAAGGGGACCTAGGCTACTTTTGAAGGAAGGGTTAATTCTCTCAAGCAGGAGAACATCCCCGCAAGCTTGTCCCAGGGTGCGCATAAACACTACTGTGAGCAGCATGACACTGGGGGGGGGGGGGGGGGGGCGGGCTGCTCAGCCCAGGATCGGCAGAGTGTGAGGCCAGTGCTGGAAGGCAGGCTCACTCTGCAACAGGCTGGCAGGCAGCACTGCCAGCCGAGGATGGACAGGCTGATGGCTAATGGGACCCACGGCCAAGGGCATGGCGACCCTTCCAGCACTGATTCAGTCTTCACAGAGACCAGGGGTCGGGGGAGGCCGGTGAGTGAGGGAGGGGCCGTGGGATTGCTTCCATCTCCTCAGGGCAAGCCAGCCAATGGGCGGCCTCGCTGATGTTGTAATGCTCCAGCTCGGCATTTCATTGGCCAGCTCTCTTTCTGGGCTCAAACTATTTTTTCATTCCCCCCACCCCTACCTCACCCCCCCCCCCCCCACCAGAAGTCGCAACTAGGCATAAACAAGATACAGAGGAGCAGCGCTGAGCCCAGATGGGTGGAAGAACACGCCCCTGAAGTGCTGTGTCGTCTGTGAGGACAGAAGCTGTGACAAGCCCCCAAGCCCCTCACAGGCCTTGGGGAGGCTGGGCTCTCCCACCCAGGCACAGGAAGAGATTTCTCTCCCCTGATATTTATTTTTGTTTTCACAGTTTTACAATTCATGTTTCTTACTGTACGGTTGCTCAGGGCTTTTAACACACCAAAGGGCTCCGTGAAGCTTCAACAGGGATAAGTCTGTAAGTGAGTAGCATTTCCTAAACCTGGTTGATCTCAGAGTCTTTTACTCGCAGACCATATTCCACTGGACACGCTCTAGAAGATGCTCCGCTAGCGAGTAAGTCACTCCGGAAATCCCAGCTCTTCAGGAAGTCATCCTCCCAGGGCCCCTCCCTGGGCTGTTATCTGGCCTCCACACCCACCTTGGGGTCTGCCCTTGCCAGGCTCTGCTTAGTTGGAGCCTTGTGGCTTAATAAGTCATGAGCAGCAGCCCAGGGTCACTCGTGGCCCCAAGTTGGGGTGGGAGGTGGAGGTGAGAAGTCTGGTGCTGGGAGAGCCTTACTCTCCCTCCTATGTCCCCCTTTGCACCCAGCTGTGGATGCCAGGCGGCCAGCAATGACTGAGGCCCTTCTCAACACCAGCATCCTTGAGTGCTAGAGATGGATTCTGCACTCAGGGTGCTCCCTGGGAGGACCCAAGGCAGAGAACTAAGCAAGTCACTGCAATACCGTGTGCTGGGTGCAAGACTGGAAGTCATACCACATATGGTCGTGGCTCTGAGGAAGGGAGTGATCGCTCTATTTTGGAGGGGACAGTGGGACGGGGCACCAGGGAGAAAGGGGATATAAGAGGCTAAAGACAGAAGTCAGTGCCTGAGGTGGTCAAATGAAACCTCTACGCAGTTCAGCGTCCTTCAAAGTGTTCGCATCCCAGGAAACCAGGTCTGAGAACCAGACTTATGGGACAAGGCCTAAGCTCACCAGTGCACTCCAAGTTAAAAGCAGGCCTAGTGCCTGTGCAGAGGGTCAGTGAGCCTGGGCTGGTGTGTGCTCTGGCCAAGCCCATGCCTGGTTTTCCTACTGCAGCTCCCAGATTGTGTCTGATACCAGAGAGGGAACTTCTGTCAGGTGATAGCCACGTGGTCAGAGGCCAGCAAGCCTCTTCGTCCCAAGCGGGGTTAAGCACGTTGCATGGCGGTAGGGCAGAGGCATGGGAGTTGCTGGTGCACTGAGGCTCGGGGCTGAAGTGGTAAGAAGAGGCTGAGGACAAGATGGAGCAGAGACAAGGTAAAAGTTGAAGAGCGGGAGGAAAAAGATGGCGGCTTGATGTAGTACTGGTGCCCTGGGGATTAGGAGCTTTGCATTCTGGCTCCAGCTCACCTTCTTCCTGCCTGTGTGACCTTGGGCCAGGCATCTCTGATCTGGGCTAGTTCACTTTTCTATAAAAGGAAGTGGGGAGAGTAGCTATGATCCTTAAAGCCCCCTCCTTCTCAAGTGTAATAACATCTTCCTTTCTGGAAGGTCCCTTACCAACTGCAGGTGTTACCACTGTAAACAGGAACGGGGTAGGCAGGTGCAGGTGGCACAGTGATCCTCATGAGGGTGGGGTGAGGCTGCTAGCACCCTGGGCTGACTCAGAACGGTGCAGCACACAGCCCTCCCCGTCCCCCCCTCCACCATCTCTCTGCTTTCTACCTGCTGAGCCCCCCAGGACACTGTAGCTCATGTAATAGTCTCCTCCAGTTCCCATAATGGTCCTGCAGCAGCTCCTGCAGGCTCGGCCTCTCTCTGCTGGCAGCAGGCTGTGAGTTCAGAGGGAAAATGAGCTCCTGGCTCTTGGGAAGGTGAAATCAGGCTCCAGAGTCAACCCAGGACAGTGGTAGAGCCACAGTTTCCCCTGGACACAAGGCCTGTGCAGGGCCCATACAGGGGAACTCTCACTCATTCCTCTGCCCTGCAGAATCTAAATAGAAAGAGAAGGATCAGCCTTTGCTCCTCATTTGATATGGTGCCCTTTCTTGCAGTTGTTTCCAAACCATGTTTACCTAAGAGTCCTGTCTGTAAATGCAATCTAACATGAAAGTGTAAACAAGTATTCAATAATTATTTCTTGAAATAAATGTCTATCGGGTGCAGTGTTGAGAACTTGCTACGCACTGATGATCCAAATAGACCTTCTCCCTGCCTTCAGAGCACGTGGTTTAGTGAGTGAGACCACACATAAACAAATATTTTATGGACACTTATGATCAATGCAATGAAGGAAAAGAAAGCGGGGATGGGTTTAGGTTGATTTGTCAGGATGGATTTCCTGGGAAGGGATGCTCCTGCCTCTAACGAGGACCTGGTCAGTGTGAAAGCTGAGGACAGGGCCAGGCAGAGCCTTCAGTGACTGACAACACCCAGAAATAATGAGCAGCCCCCACATGCAGATGGGACAGTGAGACGCCCCTGCCTGGTGGGAGGTGTTGACCTTCTCCACAGCGCAAGCCAAGGCAACAGCTCCCACCTGTGCCCCCAGTGGCCTGCCAAACATCAAGTCATAGGTTAATAAAATGTACAAATACAGAGATTTTCACACAATCGATACACATTAAGCATTTGAAGGTGACCAGCCTCATAAAAAAAGCATCAACAAATTCAACAAAACAAAGAGCTTGCAACTGGGGAAACTGAGTTACTAGCGTATCAGAACAGAAGGTTTTAGATCCATGCATTTAATATCTTCAGAGAGATAAGGGAAGATGTATATATCACATATATCAAGAGAAAAGATGGGTATGACTCAAGAGCCTGGCAATTATGAAGAGAACTAATGAGAGATCTTAGAAATGAAAAATATAATTATGCAAAAATTATTCTGACTGTAGTGTGGAGAATGAATACAAGGAGGCAAGACAGATAGAATCCAGTAAGGGATGACAGTGGCTTTGGCTAGGATGGGGGCAGAGCAGAAAGAGAAGAGTAGATGTATTCAAAATATATTTTAATGAGGATTCTGCAAGACTTTCTAACTTGCTAAGGGTTTGAATGTGAGGATGAAGGAGAGAGGGCACTCAGGGATGATTTCTAGAACAAACACAGAACTGCTCCCTGCATAGACCACGGAAGCCCCTTTACCCTCTGTGTGCATCAAAATGAGTTGTACAACCCCTTGTACAATCCCCAAACTGCACCTTTTGAGGTTTTCTCTTCTCCTTGCTCTTGACCTAGAGGGCTTGAAAAGAAGAGGTGAGAGCTGAGTCCATCACTGAATGTGGCCATTATGTTTGTCATCCCTGGTGCCTCAGGGAGGGTCATGGCTGTGAGGGGAGAGAAATGTGACCATTGCAGATTGGGTGCCCTTGAAAGCAGGCCCTGAGATGGAGTTTTTCTTGCAGAATGTTGATTAAGGAGTCAACAATGAAGGAGTGGGGGGCGGTGGGGAAGAAGGATCAAGCAGAGAAAGAAGTAGAACCAAACCCGATGACAGCCTTGGTCAACCCCATGGGGGATGGAATGACCAGACTGTTATGTACTTTCATTCTTCAGTCATTAGATTTGGGTAGCACTCCCCATTGCCGGAATAGCAAGTCCTTATTGAAGGGTGGCACATTACAAAGATCAGCACAGTGATTGAAGTCACAGAAGCCCCTCCAGTGGCTTGAGATGCAGCCTTGTGTATATCTTACTGTTCCTTGTACTTACCTGGTCTGAGGTCATTACTAAACATATCTCCAAATTGTGGGGAAATCATAAGTTCAGAGGCAAGGGAAGGCCTAATCAAAGCCAAAGAACATCATTCATTGGGGTAAAAGAGAAAGGAGTGGCTTTAAAAACGGCCAATATGGGGCTGAAATCATCTCACTTATGGCAAACTGTATAACCCTAAGCCCAAATCTTGGGAAGTTCATACTCTGAGATCCAGAGTCTACAAGTTCACGATATAATACCTTATTGAGAAAAGCAAGTCTAAGTCAATCGATAGAGACCCTCTCTGCTGATTCAAATTCTGTTTTCACATGACCTGGCTGGCAGTGGGCTGAGACTCATCTCTCAGAACACTTGGAAGCCCTAAACATGGACTGATGAACTGCAATATAGAACATCTTTGAGTCCCTACATCATTCAGGGATTCTATATTCTACTAAAGTCTGCTTGTGTGATATTTGGGATTGTGAATGTAAAAACTGAGGCAGGAGGCAAATGATAATGTATCCAAATATGCTCTCTGCTATTTGGTTCAATGGGGCCTGGGATTTTTGAAATTCTGAAATAAAGTGGTTTACTGGGCAGTGTTCCATGGAGGGGAATAAGGAAGCAGGATAGGGAGAAGGAAGCCAAGCAAAATGCAAAGCCAACAAAGCCCCATGCTTGAAAGGTGACTGCCTCATACCACACAGGAGGTCTGTGGACCATGAGCCCCTCTACTCACTTGTCAGAGGGATGGACATTGGCTGGCAATTCCCAGTCTCCATGTGCTTAGGCAAAGCACCTTCCAGAAGTAGCCCTCTGACAAAGAATGGAGTCTAGATATTGGGAGAAAAAGCAAACTGTGAACTGAGGGGCATGGAAATAGGAAGGGAACCTGAGGATACAGAGCGGAATGGACACCACAATTGCCAGGAAGAAGTTCCAAGGTTATGGAGTCAGCACCACTGTGTCCAAGACCATGCTGCCTATTGTGGAGAAGACAGAAGTCCCCAGACTCCATGGCTCCCATCAGTAACAGATGTCTGTTCCCTCAACATTTCAAGCCAGGCTTAAGTTTCCTCACTGTTCAGATATGGCTTCCTGGGATGATGGCAGCGAGCATCCGTGAATGTTAGGGGCCATAGTTGCATCTGGAAAATGACTGGCTTTTCAATGCACTGTATTCATAATGATCATAGCAACAAATACAACAATAATGTGGCTGAGACTATGCTCACCACACCTATTTTCTCTTCCTGGAATATAGCAAATCTTTCCATTCAAGCACCCTTGGGTCTAGGTAGATTGGGTCTAGTACCCTTGGATCCATTCTCAATAATGTCATTGCTTCCAGGTCAAGGCAGTAAAAGCAGGCGTGAATTTCCTTCAGAAACCTTAAAGTCCACATGCTGGAGATAGTGATTCCACAAAATGGAAGGGCAGCATTCTTGAGTCCCTGGGTCACAGGAGAGCCACCTGACCACAATTATCCATACTGGACCCTGTGTTAGTGGGAAATAAAGTTTTGCTAAGCCATGAAGATCTTCAAGCTGTGAGCTGTTAGCTTGCTCTGTTACATTTAACGGCAATAACCACAGAAACAACAACCTGTCATGTAGTATCATGATTTTCCTTTTGTAGGTGAGGAAATTGAGGATCAAAATGGTTAAAAGGCTAGCAATGGCAGAGGTGGAACTCAAAGTTTATCTTTAATCCCAGCCTGTGTTCACTGTCATGTAAAGCCTAGTGTGACTATGTTTGATGCTTTCCCACATGTCAGCTTTGATGGGACACAGAGGAGAATATAGAAACCTGGGGTCTCTTGGGTGGGATATGGAATGGGGAGGTAGGACACAGAAAATAAAGGCTCTCCACATCAGAAGCCAAGCTTTAGACACTCTGCAATTTTGCTAAGGGCTTCCCCACCTGCTCACATATGGTCTTCCCTTAATATCCTCACTGTAATGAAGTTGTTTCTTCACTACAGTATGCTCATTTGTCTTGTGTGATTCTAATGACTACATGCTAGTGAAGAAAAGAAATGAGGTGATTTAAGTGTCCAACTTAAATTCTCAAGGCTGTGCCCCTCAACTCCAAGCAGAAGCAGAGAACCTCTTGTATCATGTAGACATCTTGCTTGCTTTCTGTTTTGCCACTTACCCATTTCCTTCTTAATAAATCTGATTTTCCAAGTTACCATATCCTTTGGGGAAGTCTAAGCCATTCCTCTAGCCAGGAGTGAGAGTTGATGGCCTAAGCTAAATATGTATGATGGAGTGACTTCCTTGTCAGATTATTGGCTTAGGCATGGGCATGGGATGTAGTTCTGGTCAATGGACCTAAGCAGAAAGTCTGCTGATGAGGTTTCTGGGAAGGCCCTCCTTTAAAAAAAAAAAAAGATAAAAATGTTTGCTTTTCTGTCTTGGGGCTTGGATGTGTATGTTGTTCCTGAAACCAAAACAGTCATCATGGGTCCATTAGGAGAATAGTCTATGAGGATAAGCCAAAGATTTAGGATGGCAGAGTAGTAAGACAGAAATAACCTGAGTCTTTAAGACATTGGTGAACTTGTGAATTAACCAAAACTGGAATTTCTGCCCCTCTGGACTTATTATGTGAGATAATAAACTGCTTAATTGTTCACATCATGATGGATTAGGGTTTCTATTACTTGCAACCGAAAGCATCCCAATGGATTCAACTGATAACGTTGCCATATGCTCTAGGAGGGAGAGCACAAGAAGAGCTTAGTGGCTCCCACAATGCTTAGTGGCTCAGTTGGCTTTCTTGATAGGATCTTAGCTTCCACCCATGAATTAGAATAAATCTGACTTAGAATAAATCCTTCCACATTTCACTTACTCATGACTCCACTCATCTTAGCTCCACTGCCCTTCAGAAGGAGCATCCCGTGAATTACTGCACAACAAATCCTCAAGTTTCCACCCAGTTTCCCAGCTGCCCGTTCTCATTGCTGCAAGCAGGAGAAAGATGTTGAACACCACGAGTCCTGGCAATTTTTTGTAAAAGATGGTGACTGTTTTCTTGGGTTTCCATAGGTGAGTAATAGGAAGGAAAAGAAGCTCATTTTTTCTAACATTGATTAATTCACATAAGGTCACATTTTACATCATTTTAATTAACTTTCATTGAGTTCATGTTCAAAATGGGAAAAAAAATATGTTCATTAAAATAAGTCATGAGGACCTTAGGTATAACAGTATGGGGTATTTAAACAGGTTAGAAAATTGGAAATCTTTTCCTTCTGCTCTGATGCATGGTGGGTTTTTGTGAATTCCTAACTTCTCTCTAACATATCACCTTTGCAGATTCAGGAAGAAATAGACTTGAAGGTTTTAACTCTTTCAGGAAGCCTTTTCTGAGATTTCTCACCCCTGCTTGTTCCCTTCCTCAACCACTGGCTAAGCCCCCTGTCCCATTAACACTTTGCAAACCTCTGTCTCACAACTACTACATTATTTGACGTTAATCATTTAATATTTTATTTCCTCCACAACATTGTGAGGTTCTTGAGGGCAAGACCTTGTGTTATTTCTTTATCTTCTAGCAAGATTGTTGGCATACAATAGGTGCTCAGTATAAGTTTATTGAATGAATGAAAGCCAGGAAAATTTTTCCTGGGTCTCATTTTAATTTAAGAAGGGACAAGTATGTATAGCACTGTGCAAAATGAAAATTAAAAGGCAAAGTCCTTTAATAGTAGTATTGAAGGCCTGCAGAATGTGCTGTCTATGTCAGAGTGGCTGGTGGAACACAGCTGGCAGCTGGGCTGGTCTCTGAAATGTGGGCTTAGGACAAGTGTGGGTCCATGTGCCTCACACACCTGGGAATACAGTAACAGAGTCTTAAAGCATACTCAGTGACAATCTTCACTAATCTGGAGGGTAGGAGCTGCCTGAGGTGCATTTGTTCTATGTTTTGGCTTTTGGGATTGTCCCCAAATGAAGCACAAGCATTTTTCTTAGCTGAACTGACACTGATTCTCCAGATACCTGTCCATCTAACTCATAAGGCCTCCATGACTGATTTTCCATTTCTCAACAAGCCCCTGTCAGATGGAGTTTCATCCCACGAGTCCTTGCTGAGCCTGGCAATGTGCCCAATTACATAGCAAGTCCAATTACAGGACTACAGGTCCTCCTTGGTGCCCCATTTTGTCCTTCCCCATTGTCCCCAACAGCCACTTCACTCACTGTCCTCATTCCCCTCCCCCTGTGGAATGACCTGCCATCCCCACTTGGTCAACAAGTGTGAAATTGGCTTGGAAAAAAGGCAACAGTCTTCTTATTTTTCAAGAGGTGCTTTGTAGCTGGGAAAGTTTGAGACTGAATTTCCCCATGCTCAGATTTGCCTCCCTGTTGAAATTTGTAAGTACTCTTGTGACTTACTTTTTCTTTTTCTTTTCTTTTTTAAGATTTTATTTTTAAGTAATCTCTATATCCAATGTGGGGCTTGAATTCACTACCACAAGATCAGGAGTCGCATGCTTGGGACAGCTGGGTGGCTCAATCAGTTAAGTGTTTGACTTCGGCTCAGGTCGCAGTCTCATGGTTCATGAATTTGAGCCTCACATTGGGCTCAGTGTGGAGCCTGCCTGGAATTCTCTGTTTCCCTCTCTCTGCCCCACCCCTGCTCACACTTTCTTTTCTCTCAAAAATAGATAAATAAATAAACAGAAAAAAAAAAGAGTCACATGCTCTACTGACTGAGCCAGACAGCTGTCCCCTTGTGTGACTTACTTTTAAGAAAGTCCAATATTTGGATTTCTAAATGTAGATTCAAACACTATTCACACCACAAAAGGATTTTCCCATCTTCAAAAGACTTGTCCTTAGACTCCTACAAATCAATAAGAATAAGTTAACCAAATAAAAAAAATGAACAAAATGCTTGAACAAGCCTTTCCTTTCAAAGTTTATCCAAATGGCTGTTAACATAGAAAACTATGCTCAATTGCATTAATCAGGCAAATGCAAATTAAAACCAAATTAATACCAATAGACACCCACCAGAATGGCCAAACATTCTGGTAAATGAAAAACATAGAAAATAATAAGTGTTAGCAAGGGTGTGGAGGAACTAGATTCATATACACTGCTAGTGAAATTGGTACATGTTTGACAATATTTATAAAACTGAATATACACATAAGCCCTGACTCACAGATTCCACTCTCAGGTATGTACCCAATGGAAATACACATATATATCCACCAACACACAGGTAGTAGAATGTGCTGACCAGCATCATTTGTTGTAGAATATGTCTGGTAATTATGCAAATGTTAATCAATGGTAGAATAGATATAAATAAACTGTGATATAGTCACACAACAGAATATTCTTCAGTGATGAGAACAGATAGACACTACATGCAACAATGTGGATGAAATTGATGAACACAATGTTAAGCAAAAGATAGACACAAGAGTGTATCACTTTAAATAAAGTAAAACCTGGTAAAATTAAGCTATGTTCTTGGAAATCAGAATAGTGATTATCCTAAGGGGGTAAGAGATTGGAGGGAAACATGGGGAGGGCCCTCTAGAGTTTTTATAATGTTTTATTTCTTGATCTGGATCCTGGTTACATAGATGTGTCCAGGTTGTGACATGTGCACTTTCCAGTGTGTGTATTAAACTTCAATTAAAAAAAGGTTTTTTAAGTACGATGAAATTTATAAATTTTTCATGCCACAATAGAACTTTCTAGAATTATATTTGCTATCCAGAATGAAACATACCACCAATGTTCAATTGGATTAAGTATTTTCCCTCCCTAGTGTCTTTACTAGCTTACTAATTCTGGAAGGCTAGGGAACTGAGTTAGGATTTAGGGACTAACTTCTACATGCATGGCATTGGATCATGTGTTTTTGGTATTCTCTAAATACCCTATGTTCCTGCACTCCAATCGAGGCCCAGAGGACAGAGACCATTTTTCATTCTCTTTTGTCTTCCCACTCCATCTCTTCCTCAATGCCCAGCTGCCCTAAGGATTCTTCAGAGGACATAGTTTCAGGCTGGAGAGGATTCCTTACTTCTCTAACTCTGTCACAGAAAAAGCTCTGAGATAGGATGCCTTTCTTTTATGAAGCAAGAATTTATTATGTACCTGTAATTACCTCAGTTTACCTTCACATTCTCAAACCTATGCCCATTTTACGGAGGAGAAAACTGGGAAGTATCACTCAAAAGGCAACATCCTTCAGAAGTGACGAGCTGGTCACAGGATTCAGTTGGCTCCATGACCACACCATACTGCCTGGTGTTTTTTAGAGAAGGCTCACTCTGCAATTTTAGTTTCCAAAAGCAGCCACCTTCTTTCTGCAAGTAACAACCTGGGCTGGCTGGCCATCCCTGACCGGCCGTGAGTTTTGATGTCCCTTCATTCCGCCCCAGGGCCTGGAGACAATCAGAACTCCCCTATTAGAGGCTCTGGTTCTTCGCAGGTCCCAATGGGGCCCGAGACAAGGTCACCCCACTCTGAGCCTGCCTATTCTTTCTCTGCAGGAGAGGAAGGAAGACCCCAGAATTTTGCTGGCTTCTCTGTGGCGGACATGGAAGCTGCTCCTGCCTGATCAGTACCTGGGTGAGTCTGCTTCGGGTGCACGGGCCCTGCAGATGCTGTCAGGGCTGCCCATTTATAGACAATGGCCGGGCGCCCAAATTTTCCCCAGGCAGCCTGACTGCACGCTTCACCTCCCAGCCCGGCTGTGTGGAACTCTCCATCTGTATTGATCACACTGGCTTACCACTGCAGACAGAAAGCCGCTCTGTAATCTGCTGGGGAAGGCACAGCGCTACCCGGCATGGCGATTACAACTCAGCTCAGGGAAATGAGCCTCTGGTCTTGAGCTCAGCCCAGCAGCCTTTTCTTCCTCAGTGGAATTTTCCCCAGGCTTGCTTGGCGCAGACTCAGGGATAGCAAATTGACCACTCCTCAGTGCTCTGGTGCTGCCATGGAAATCAGTAAAGGCAGCCTCAAGGGCAGGGTCTAAACCAGCACATCTTGATGGAGAGCATGCACACCCATTATCTCTGTGCTCAGGGTCCCCAAACTCCAATCTTTGGCCAACCTCCAAGGACCATTTTCTGCACTTTATGCCTCCCTCACCCTTGGCAGAGAAATCGCTGCATGATCCCAGCAAGAGTGACGGAGTTGCAATGTGGCCAGGACTTTAGAGGCCATCCAGTGCTCCTTTTACCAGTGAGAAAACAAGTCCAGAGAAGTTAACTGACTTGCCCAAGGTCACACAGCCGTGCAGGTAGAAGTTGTATGAAAAGAATCCAGGCCTTCTGATTTGATGATCACCTCCCCCTCCCCCACAGCATTCCAGGCTGTTTTTCTTTCTTTACTTAAGGGACTCCTCTAAGCCCTGCACAGTTTTGGGCTACAGATTCAGGAGAGCCTAGAGATGATTGTTTTCCTTTGGGGAGTCCAGAGAGATTTGTGAGGGGACCCACCAGGGATGACAGTGCTAAAGGAGAGCACACCCCAGGGCCCAGGTGGCTCACAGAAAAGTAGGCAGAAGGTGAGCATTGTTTGGGCCACAGCAGGGAACAGTGAGGGAACACGTGGTGTGTGCACCAATTCAGTGTCAGCTGCCCTCAAGCATCCGAATGTCCCAGGAGGGGCAGCAAATGCCTGCCTCCCCTGGCAATATTGACAGCCGGACCAGTGACTGTCAGGTAATTCTTGTGCTCTGTTCACTGCATCAGTTGAAACCGAAAATGCATCACCCTCCAGGAGGGTTGGCATGGAGGACATCTGAGGCAGTGAAGGCAGGCATCAGGTTGGTCACCTCCAGTATATTCAGAGATGATCAGAGGAGGGTCGCACAATGGCTGGATTTCTCTCCTCTCTTCCCATCCCCAACTTCCTGTTCCCTGCCTTGGGCCAGTTTTCCCCCTCTCCCTCTCCACCCCATCTAGACTTTCCAGGCCTGTGTCCCACTTTCTGAAGGACCTGCCTATGAGGTAACTGGCTAGAGAATTGGGCCGATTCAGAAGGATGGCCGTGGTGGCTAGTGATTTTCACAGTTTGCCTATCCTTGGATAACTTCGCAAATCTACATCGATGTGCCAAGTCCGGGCCAGTCTCCATGCCTCCGTGGGCCTCTGTTTCCACATCTGAAGCTCTGGGTCTTTTTAAGCAAGAGCAACCATGCCTCCCATGAGGATGGTGCTATTACTTTTTTAAAAAATGTTCTTGTCTTATTATGTTTGTGCTCTGAATTCAGGCAGCACAGACCTGAGCTCCAGCTTTGCCCCATCTTCACAGCCTGCCCTCCAATCCTCAGTGTCCCCATCTGTATTATGGGGTTGATAAAGTCAACCACATGGTTTGTTTGAAGGACTGAGTGAGATGATGCATGGGAAGTGCTCAGCCCAGTGTTATCCCAATAAATGTAACATGTTCACATGTCCTCATCATTTATGAAGCAGGTAGGGCATATTCTAGCATCAAAATGATAGATGCATAAATGGAACTCCAAGAAGTGACTCATCTAGACGCAGAGGTTTCAGGGTCTGTGGACACCTCCCAATGCTACCTCCTCGGTGTCTCTGTTTCTGATGGGCTATCCGCCACTCGTTGGGAGGTTTGGAAAATGCAGAGTGGGTTCTCATTGCTCACACAGTCCTGACTGCATGCAAGAATCCCAGAGTAAAATCTGTGTGTCTGACATTCCTCAGGGTTTGCCCTCATGATTAATTTTATAGATGAAGAAGTTAAGGCCCAGAGATGTTGAGTGGCATACCTGGGGGTCACACAGCTTATTCTCCCCTCACTCCCACCTCCATCTCTGTGCCCGGAGATGCTGTCCCTTCTCCTGATTCAAGGTTCGATCTAGGTTGTCCTTACTTTGCCCATTCACAGATCCTGGAGAGGGAACTCAGGGGTCTTGTAGTCCAGGACCTTCTGGGCACAAGAAGGCCCTCCTGAGCAATGCCTGACCCAGCCCCCTCGCACCCTATTCCAAGTTGGTGGGATTCCGGGGTCACACTTTGCTCCTATCTTCCACGTAGCTGCAGTTGTCCAGTGGCTGTTCCTCTGCTCAGGCCAAAATGTGTCTGTCAACTCCACCCAGTAGGCCTGGGGTTAGGAAGAGGCCCCAGAGAGGGCCATAGCAGAGCAGGTGAGACCAGGGACCCAGCGCATCCTGGGGGGCACACAGCCCAGTGAGCTACCACCAATCTGCAGGGACAATGAGCCCAAAAGTCACTTCTGCAGGGGGCAAAGCCTGACCTTCCCTCATGGCTCCAGTGGGGCCAGAAGCACAGCCAGTTCCCCTCATCTGCCATCTGTGTCTGCTGTGCTGACTTCACTCTCAGGTTGCAAGGACAGTTGAGTAGATGCCATCAGAGAACACAACTCCTGAAGGAGCAGCATCTGGGCGGGGATGGAGTTCACATTCACAGGTGTTTGATGTTCATCTTTATTAAACCCAGTCCAGAGAGCTTATTCCTGGCCAGCACATGTCCTGGCCTCAGAGGGGAGGAAGGCAAGTGGGCAGCAACCCTTTAGAGGGTTTTCTTCTTGGGATAATATTCAAGGCTGGATGAAGAGAGGGTGGTTGGCCCTGCCTTCCACAATGTTAGGGCTACTTAGGGGTCCAACTCCAGTTTTTAGGAAGGAAACACAAATATTTTCAGGCTTCAAGTGAAGCAAAGCACGTGCCTTGTCTCAGAGAAATCCAGTCACAGCCTTCAAACAGGCTCACAATGCTCCCCCCAGGACCCTCCTCAGCTCTTGTCCCTTTCCACAGCCCGCCCCCCCAGGTTGGGCCTCACAGTCAGGAAGAGCTCAAAATTCCAAGCTGTTATTATGACCCCACAGGGGGCCTCTGACATCCCTGTGAGCCAACACTGTGCATGGGGAAACAGGGCTATGACTGAAGCAACATTTGGGCCTAGAACCTCACTGCTGCCAGGCTCGGAAGCCCAGGGATCTGGCAGGTCTGAGCACAACAGCAGCTCAGGCCCGTCTGTGCGTCCTGAGCTGCCCGTCTGTGCGTCCTGAGCTGCCCTGTCCCTCAGCTCTCTGTAAGTGCTTGGGGATGGCAGGGAAAGTTGGGCCCTGGTGGGGAGTCCCTCCCAAACAGTGGGCACGATGAGGCCTCTGGGTGTGACCTGAGAGCCCATTTGACCACCAAGTATCCTGTAGCCCACTGTCCTCAGCTGTTTCAGCAGATCAGCTGTGCTCATTCCAAGTCTTTAAGTTTATCTCATTTTTTTTTTTTTTTTTGGCTCCCTCTGAGAGGCAAATGTTCTAACAAAGATGTGAGATACTGGAACAAGGCATTAATTTCAATAGTCACTTAAAAGCAATTGCTTGGGAAATATCTCATTTTCCCGTTAAATGCTGCACAGCCAAAACCTCAGGTGATTCTCTTCCCTTCCTCTCCCTGGCCCCTTCCACCTCCATGCGCTAACCCCCCTTCCCCTCTGCCAACAACTCACAACCAACAGATCATTTCCCAGTCCTGTCCTAAAATTATATCCTGAGTACATAAATGATTCCATTTGGCTAATAAGCAACCTCTAGACAGCAAATGCCTGACAGGTGACTTACCCTAAAGAAATCATCCTGGAGGGGCTTCCCCCCAAGGTGGGTGGCCTTCTTAGGAGCACAGAGAAGGTGGCTAATCATGTTAGCAGCTTTGTGAACACTCCATTCTTGGTGCAGGGGGACTGGCAGGCACACAGGGGCCTGGAGAGGGGGCAGCCTGCCCTCTGAGGTCTCTCCTTGCTAATGAGACATGGCTGATGTAAAGAATGCATTTCCAGGTCTTCCCTGGCCTTCCACTAGACAAAAGTCTGAAGAGGCGTGTCTTTCAAGACCTGTCTCAGGGGAAGCTGTGATCCAGGTGGGGCTGAGCCTAACAGACGTAGTGGATGATTTGAAAAATTGACTGTGGTCTTTCACTGCAAAATCAGGAGAGAAGTCCTGGCTGCCTCCCTTCCTCCCCATATGAAGGCCCTGTGGCCTGACTGAGGCAGAGCTAGAGGCTGGAAAAGGGGAGTCTTGGCCTGTCCCCCATTTTCCCAGTCTCCCCGTGCCCCTGACCCTCAACCCCTTACTTGTCTTCCAGCTACAGGCTCTTCTCTCTGGTTCCATTACTGCAGGGCCCCACTCTAAGACTATATGTGACAGACTTCCGCAGGCTCAATTCCAGCTGTCAATTTCATTGACAGTTTACAGAAGAACTGAGGCCCAGAGAAGCTCAGTCATGTCCCCTGAAGTCACACTGCTGGATTCTGAGGATTTGAGCCCAGATTCTCTTGGTTCTGGGGCCTGAATACATGATTGCATGGCAGCACTCTCCATCTAGCCTGCAAGACTCAAGGAAATTCATCTCCAGTGAGGGAGCTTCGAGTCCCGGCAGTGAGGAGCTCTCTGGAGCAGGGTACTGACCCCATAGACTTCATATGGCTTCACAGCTGCTGGCACCTGCAGCCTCCCCTCCCTGAGTAAGAGAGGAGCATGGAAAACAGTATGGCAGGTCCTCAAAAAATTCAAAATAGAGCTACCATGAGATTCATCAATCCCACTTCTAGATATGTATCGAGGGAAACAAAATCAAGTTCTCAAAGAGATATCTGCACCTCCCTGTTCATTGCAGCATTATTTATGAAGCCAACATATGGGAACAACCCAAGTGTCCTTCAAGAGATGAATGGATAATGAAAATGTGGTCTATACGTACAATGGAACATAACTCAACCTTTAAAAAAAAGGAAATCCTACCCTTTGAGAAAACATAGAAGAACCTGGAGGACATTGTACTAACTGAAGTAAGACAGACACAGAAAGAGAAATCCTGCATGATACTTTAATGTATGTGGAATCTAAAATAGTCAAACTCATAGGAATGGAGAGTAGAATGGTGGTTTCCAGGGGCTGGGGGATAGGGGCACATGGGAAGATATTGGTCATAGCCAAATACAAAATTACAGTTATACAAGAGGAGCTAGTTCTGGGGATTTAAAGTACAACATGGTGGGGTGCCTGGGTGGCATATTCAGTTAAGCATCCAACTCTTGATTTCAGCTTGGGTCATGATCTCATAGTTCATGGGATCGAGCCCCATGTCAGTCTCTGTACTGAGCATGGAGCCTGCTTGGGATTCTCTCTCTCTTCTCCTCTCCAGCTCTCTCTCACTCTCTCTCTCTCTCTCAAAATAAATAAATAAATAAATATTTTTAAAAAATAAAGTACAACATGGTGACTCTGGTTAAGAATATGTATTATTTGCTAAGAGGGTAGATCTTAAGTGTTCTCACCAAAAGAAAAAAAAGGAAGAAAGAAAATGATAATTAATCAAGGTGATAGATAGGTTAATTAGTTTGAGGTGCTTCTTTCACAATGTATGCGTATATGAAAACATCAAACTGGGGGCGCCTGGGTGGCTCAGTCGGCTCAGGTCATGATCTCACAGCTTGTGAGTTCGAGTCCTATATCAGGGTCTGCACTGGCAGCTCAGAGCCTGGAGCCTGCTTTGGGTTCTGTCTCTCCTCTCTCTTTCTGCCCCTCCCCTGCTTATGTTCTCTCTTTAAAAAATAAACTTAAAAAAAGAAAGAAAACTTCAAACCGTATACCTTGAATATATACAATTTTTATTTATCAATTATACCTCAATAAATGTGGGGTGAAAGGAGAGGCAGACCAGGAGCCACCAGCTCTGCATACAATTATGAGTCTCATCTTACTGATTCCCACCTTAGGGAGAGAAGCTGAGGCTCAGAGAGGCTGAATCAAATGATAAGGTCACATAGATTTAAGGTCTCTTCTCTTCTCTAGGCAATGGGCTTTAAGGCTGTCGTTCTCTTCTTCCCTGTAATTTGATGGCTCTGAGTTGCCCTTCTTGGGCTTTGGTGCAGCTGAACTCTTGCATCAGCCTGCATATACATGTGCACTTAGAGACATGAATGCTGTAATTTCCTTGTTCACGCACAGTCTATCCCAGGGCTTGGGGGTGAGACAGCAAGAGAAGGGGTCTTGAGGGTCAAGACCCTGTGGGAAGGCTGGGCCACTGAACCCAAGTGTGGCTCAAGTCAGCCAGCCCGGCTCCTGAAGCCACACACACATAGGAAGGTGTTATCCCATTTCAGGAGCTTCCCTGATGCCACAGGAGGCCACGCAGCTGTTGGAGGCTGCTCTGGTCTGTCTGGGGTCACTCTAGCCAAGGTCTGGTCTTTCCTTCAGAGCAGAAAATCAAAGCACATTGAAGAAAACCCTGAGAAGGCTATCGTTTTCCAACCTTGAGTGCCTGGGGTGGAATTCTGGTCCGATGTTTGGAGGACTGACTTTTGTGAAGTAATGTGTCTGGGATAAGTGATGGTTCCCTCTCTTCCTACTGTCTGGTCTGCTCCTGCCAGACTCACCAACAGAGTGGAGAGAAAGAGTGATTGAGTTCTGTGATCTAAGGGATCCCAGGTGCCCCAAGGCAGCCAGAGAGCCACACCATTTGGAGAGCCCAGTTTTATGCTTTCCACAGCCTCTTGCTGCTGGTGCTTGAGGAGGATGACAAAGCAGCAGCAGCTCAGCCAGTCCAGGCCCAGGAAGTGTGGGGCAAGGTTCTTGGTGTAGGAGTGCGATCATAGGCTTGGGCAACAGAGAGACCTGGTTCCATTGATATACTCCATGTAAACTTGGGCAAGTCTCAGCCTCTCCAAGCCTCAATTTCTTCACCCGTGCATTGGGGACAAGAGTGTCAATTCTGCAGGGCTAGTGTGAAAATTAAATGAGAATCTTAATAGAAGCCTAGAAATGTCAGCATCATAATGATGGTAGTTTATTACTGCCTACAACTCACATTTTCTCAGCACTGACTGCAGACCAAGCTCTGTGCTAAGCATTCATATTAACTGTCCCAAATACCAATCAAAACCATGATGAGATGCCACCTCTTGCCTATCAGAATGGCTAAAATTAACAACATAAGAAACAACAGGTGTTGACCAGATGCAGAGAAAGGGAAGCCCTTTTGCACTGTTGGTGGAAATGCACACTGGTAGAGCCACTCTGAACAGTGTGGGGGTTCTTCAGAAAGTTAAGAATAGAACTACCCTATGACCCAGCAATTGCACTACTAGATATTTACCCAAAGGATACAAAAATACAAAGGATACAAAAAGTGGCAGATGCACCCCAATGTTTATAGCAGCATTATCAACAATAACCAAACTATGGAGAGAACCCAATGTCCATCAACTGATGAATGGATAAAGAAGATGTGGAATACATATACAATGGTATATTACTCAGCCATCAAAAAGAGTGTAAATTTTGTCATTTGCAATGATGTGGATGGAGCTAGAATGTATTATGCTAAATGAAATCAATCAATCAGAGAAAGACAAACACCATATGATTTCACTCATATGTGGAATTTAAGAAACAAAACAGATGAACATATGGGAAGAGGGACAAAAAGAGGAGAGAAGGAAACAAACCATAAAAGTCCTTTAATGATAGAGAACAAACTGAGGGTTGGTGGAGGGAGGTGGGTGGGGGATGGGCTAGTTGGGTGTTAAGTACGAAGGAAGTCACTTGTTACGCTGAGCACCGGGTGTATGTAAGTGGTGAATTACATACACTGAATTCCACTCCTGAAACCAATATTTCACTGTATGTTAACTAACTAGAATTTACATTAAAAAATTGAAAAAAAATATTAACTGTCCCACATAGTCATCCTAAAAATCAAATGAGGTATGTATTATTACTATCCCCATTTTGTAGATGGGAAGACTAAGACTCCAAAAGGCTAAGTGGGCTTTCCAGAATCACTGCACATGTGTATGCAGACAGTAAGTCATAAGAAGCCAAAGTCATTGGATATCTACCTTTCTCTTCCGCCATTATCACACAATCACTTAAGTGGTGGTTGTTCCTTTAACAACCTTTAACTGAATGAGCGCACCTGCTGTTTCCAAGTCTGTGGACCTTCCCGCATCCATACCACACAGAGTTCTTCAGTTATGCCATGAAATAGGACATGCATTGTTTTTTATTTTCAAAATGAAGAAAGCGAGGCATTGCAGAGTTAAGTCACACACAGCTAGCAAGTGGCAGACAGTGGAAGAAAACCAGCATTTATGAGCACTTACTCTATGCCAAGCGCTGTGATTATTTCAAGCTTCTGTTGTCGCTGATCTGCAGGGAAGCTTTGGGGGATGTTGGAATTTTCTTGACTTCTCATAACTACCCTGTGAAGAAAGTCTGATTGTTTATTTTCTTATGTTACAGACAAGGAAACTGAGGTCCAGAGCATTTAATTAGACTCCAAAGCTTGTTAACAAGGAAGGAGAGGGTTCCTTTCTGCTTTTTAGGGAATGTGTGGACAACCCCGATTCCCACCTGAGGACGAGATGGAGATGAGTTCTGTTCGTCCCACTTACTCCTGCCCACCCCCCAAATCCCACAGATCAGTTAGGGAAGGCTTTCGAGGCCCTGGCTTCTCAACAGAGTGAAGGCATGGGTCAGAAAGGGCTGCTGCTTTTGTGGGTCGCCAGGGGGACCAAAATGCTGTGCTCCCCACTCCTGGATGCTTCCCCATCTCCTCCTCCCTATGTCCCCAGTAAACCCTGGGAAGACTGGAATGCTAGCAGGTATGGGAAACAGCTGGAAGCCATACATCCAGCCTCTGGTGATGCAAGGGTATCCTGCACTCTGGTTGTGGTGGAAGTCATCTTTCCTAGACAGCCAGGCACAGCGCCACTGAAAAGATTGGTGTTGAGCAGTGTCTAGAAGGATCCTGAGGAACAGACATAACTGCAGGTGAAAGCTGAGGCCTATGGCAAGCCATCCTCTCTGGCCCCTGAGAGACCCGGGGGGGGGGCCCTTGTCATTATCTCCAACATTAGACCCCATCTTTTTGTTCGCTTCCAATATTGGTAACATAATTTGGGGCATACATCCAATATGGGAATGTTTATTGATTTGCAAATTCTATTAATGTGCCACTGAGCTAGTGAAGGCATCCCAAAGCAGACACCAATATTGATATTACAAGGGGATAATACGAAACCCTAATTAGAATTTCTGATGCTTTCTCCCTGCACGTATGACAGGTCCCCCATGGTGTGGCCCCTCTGGCCTGGGAGCCACTGCTTTTAGACCTTGGTAGAGAGCCGGCTGGGGCCCTGGCAGGGCTTAGGCTTCAGGAGGCTGTTTAGTGAGGCCTTTGGAAGCACAGGCTTTGGAGGGAGTGGGTTTGGAGCCCACCTCTGCCTCTGAGGAGATATGTGGCCTAGGAATTGACCTTCCTCCTTGGAGTCTCTGTTTCCTCACTGCTGAAATGAGGCAGACAACCCTGTTGTGCAGAGTTGATAAGGTGACAACCATGGGGCCTAGCACTGGGGAGGTACTGAAGTGGCCTGGGTACCTAGATATCAGTCCCAAGGATGAGGTCTAAGTTAGGAGGGACTGATGGAACAGGAGAGAAGTCCAAGGACCAAGGACCCCCTCTGCTCTTGAGCTCATCCCCTCCCCTAAGCTGGGTGGGCCTCCACGGGGAAACCACACCAGTGTCACTCCAGGTAGAACTCCACCAACAGAAACGCACACATTCATAAGTTCGGTTTAATCCTTCTTCTGGCATCTTCCCAGTTTTGTTCGCAAAAGCTTGCACGTCCCTTTGGCAACTTAGAAAGCAGAGTAAAACCAGAAAAAGAATTCTGGAGAAGTAGAAATTTATTTTTGACCTGGAACAGCTTCGTGATATGAGACCGACACTCTCTCCGAGTCAAAGCAGAGACTTGACCCCCACCCACTCCGCTGCCCCAGGCCATTTATTTAGCAGGACCCACATCATTCTCAGGAGGCTCCTGAATGAGCTGGGGGCCCTATCATTAGCAGGATGTGTGAAGCCACTGACCATGCCCCAGGGTAGCTCCTGTGGCCTGGGACAGGGTGTTTCAGGGGATAGCAGTCCAGGGCCAGTCCATCCCAATATGTCTCCCCCTGAAAGAACCACTTTCACACTGCTGCCAAATTAAACTTGCATTTGGGCAGGGAAGGGAAGTGGTGGGTAAAGGTGGAACATGGGGAGAACTGGCCACAGGCAGAGGGGGCAGCTGCTCTGGCTTCCCTGGGAACCACAGCCCTGTCTCTCATACATCCTACCCCGGAGCACTCACATCCGAGCTTTATGAGCGGGTATTAGATTCCACTGCGGCTGCAGTGGGCATGTTGATGGAGAGTTCAGCTGGGCTGCAAGGACACATCCCTGGTGCAGTCCTGGATCACAAACACAGTGGCTGAGGGGGGGGGGGGGGTGGTGGCGGGGAGGACAGGGTGACCTGGATACATCCTCCCTAATAACCCCACACTCTTTACTAGTTACCTTCAGTGCCTTTTGCCCTTCCATCCCCTTCAAAGTGAAGATACTCACAATACCTATCACCATCCTTAGAGCAAAGTTGCATAATCTTTCACTTTCCCTGCGCCCTGGCCTGCCAGTCTCTGCTGCAGCCACTGTGAGGACAGGACGAATTCATTTGCAAAGGACAAGCACAAGCCTCTGGTGGGAAACAAATGCAATGTACCACAGTAAATGGGAGCAGCTTAAAAAAAAAAAAAAGGACAAAATCCATTGGGGACCCTGTTGCCATAGGAACTGGTGTTACAGCTTGCTTCCGATAATTAATGGAGGGTTTTGCTATTACAGTATTCTTGAAACTTCGCTCTCCCCTGTGCTGCACTGCAGAATGCAGCATCGCCTCCCCATTCATAAATATTTCATTACCACCGGCTGCTGCGTTTCATCATGGAGGATAACACTTGGCCTAATCCACCCCTCGCCAAACTCCCGTTGTCCTGTCAGAGAAGCAGAGCTTTTCTCCCTCTTCCTTCTGCAGCCTCCATTTACCTGGCATGAAGCTTTCTTCATTCCCCAACCTCAAAGGGCAGCTTCACTGGCTTTGCTTTCAGATCCTGACATCTATCCCCCGTGCCTCATCTTCCTTTCCTAGAGGTCGGGCTGGCCTCCGCCTGAGGCATCTGTCCAGCTCAGGGCCCTGCTGCCTCTCTGTGTCCCCTTGGATGGTGGCCTGGGAGGACGCTGGGCTTTCCATCCTGGTTTTGCAAGGTGCTGGCTCAGCTTCAGGTCCCTCATGGTTCAGTGGAGACATGGCCCGACCCTCAGGGTCAGAGAGGGAGGAAGTGAGCCTGTGCTGCCCTGGGATGTGCTCACATGGTGGTTGCTGGTGCTGGTTTGTTCTCAGATTTCCTGTGTTTATCTAGATGAAATCATATCCACGTTATTTTATTTTATTTTATTTTATTTTATTTTTTTAAATGTTTTATTCACTTATTTTGAGAGAGAAAGAATGCAAGCAGGGGAGAGGCAGAGAGAGAGGGAGAGAGAGAAAGAACCCCAAGCAGGCTTTACGCTTGAACTCACAAACCATGAGATAAATGACCTGAGCAGAAACCAAGAGTCAGACGCTTAACCGACTGAGCCACCCAGGTGCCCCTTTTCTTTTATTTTAAAAGAAGGGCTTGTTCCTCCTGGCTGCCAGGGCTGCCTGGCTCCTGGCTGCCAGCTGCTTCTGGAAGCACGTGTGGACTCTGTGGCGAGGGCTGGCTCTGGCGAGGGCCCTTCACTGGAACTTGAGGGAAAGGACATTGAGCTATAAAAGGAGCTGTCTAAGGGCAAGAGGGAGGAGTCCTGAGCAAGGGGGAGCAGCAAGGTGGATTCATGTGCATGAAGTGTAGAAAACTAGTCTCAGGCTCACCTTTCCCCCAGGACTCAGCCAAACACAACTTCCCTCTTGTATTTCCTAAAAGCGTTTTAAGGCTCAATTAGTGAACGTTTATTCAGGGCTCTTTGAGTCTTGCTCTAGGAAGAGGCAGAGCAGTGGGGGTGGATGGGGTCTGCTGCTCCTCCAGGTGAGGCAGCAACACTGGGAGAGGGGACCTGGGGGCTCAGAAGCCCAGCTGCTAGCAGATACTGAGCACTGGCCTGGGGGGAGACTTGGGGAAATTCCCCCGGGCTCTGGGCTTGTTTCCCTTCTGCCTCCCATAAGAATATAAGCACCAGTGTCACTCTCTACCAGCCCCAACTGTACAGTCTCCCGAGTTTTGATAAAAGGGTGTATGCCCTCTGTGATGCCTCTGCACCCAGCCTACTATGGGTCACCGTGGCATCCCCTTTCCAAGCCATCCCCGGACTGCAGGGAAATGGGGGCAGATGCCTGGGAAGCCGCTCACTGCAGACAGGCCTGAATGCCTGGCTCCCCATGGTCCACTTTTCTCCACGCTCCTCTCTCAAGGCACAGGGCCTAGGCAGATGTGCACTCCCAGGGGCCAGAGCCAGGTGAAAGAGGCACCAAGGACAGGAAGAACCAGACAGGATCAAAACTGGGGAGATCAAATTGTGCCAGGGAGTCCCAGGAAAGAGTTCAGGGAAGACAGAAGACAAGGCCAAGAAGGTTAGAAATGGTGGGACTTCTGCAGGAACCAGGAACCAGAAGCAGAGAGCCAAGCAGGACTAAGCACAGACGCGTCCAGCCAATAGTCAGGAACACTTAGATGCTCCTTTGCAGTGGTCTCTACTGTGGGGCCCAAGGGAGTCAGGCCAGCTAAAAGCATGAATGTGGGATAATGTCAGCCTCTGTGATTGCATTGCTTTTACTGCTTTTAGCCCCTTCTCCAAACCCTGCCTACATCATAGATACTGGCTTGATGGGTGCTACTGAGTTCCAGAACCATGTCTCCCACAACCATCAGTCATGCCAGTGTAGACAGTGGGCCAGAGGCTACCCATAGAGACACTCTTCCCTGCCCCTGAATTCCCCAAGCTGCCTCCATGAGTTCAGGACTCTGACAGAACTTCCAGCCTTCTTTTCAGTCTGAGGAGGAAGCTGGCCCAAGACTCAGTGCTCATTCCAGAAGCCCCTGATGCCCAGGAACTATCTAATATTCCTATCTAAGTACTTTGACTTATAAGACCAGAGACCTGGGCTCAGTTGAGCATCTGACTTCGGCTCAGGTCGTGATCTCACAGCCCTCGTTGGGCTCTCTGTTGTCAGCACAGAGCCTGCTTTGGATCCTCTGTCCCCCTCTCTCTCTGCACCTCCCCCACCCACACTCTGTCTCAAAAATAAATAAACATTAAAAACAAGACCATGGACTTAGGGTGTACCCTCAACCTCCTGCCCCTGGGGACATTTTCTGGAATCCTGGCCTGCTCTGATTCTGCAGGGCCAGCCTTCCAGGTGGGCTCATACCAGCCTCGAAGAGCCTGGACCTCTCCACACCTAGTCTCAGTGGGACAAGCCTCTGCAAGGCCAGCTCGTGGGAGTCCTCTTCTGCAAGTTCTCTTTCTAGCCTCATCTGTTCCAGTTTCTGGGACACAAATTTAACTCCCCTGCCCACAGTGCTCACCACCTTCTCTGCCTATTTTTTTTCTTAACTGTGGTAAAATGCACACATAACATAAAAAGTACCATCTTAATCATTTTAAAGTGTATGGTCCTGTGATATTAAGTATATTCACAATGTCCTGCAACCATCGCCATCTCCAGAACTTTCCCATTTTGCAAACCTGAAATTCTGTCCCTTTAAATACTAACTCCCCCTTCCCTCCCTCTGCCCCTGGCACCCACCCTTCCACTGTGTGTCTCTAAGAAGTAGGCTGATCTAGGAACCTCACGTATGTGGAATCATATAGTATTTGTCCGTATTTGTCCTGTTGTGACTGGTTTGGCTGTTATTTCACTGGGCTTGATGTGTTCAACCTTCCTCCATGTTGTAGCATGTGCCAGAATTTCCTTCCTTTCTAAAGCTGAATAATATTCCACTGTATGTATAGACGTTTTGTTTCATCCATTCACCCATCAACGGACGCGTACCTTGCTTATACCTTTTGGCTAATGTGTGGAATGCTGCTAGGAATGAGAGGATACTAATATCTGTTTGAGTCTCTGCTTTGACCTTGGCATACATACCCAGAAGTGGAATTGCTGGACTGCATGGTAATTCTATGCTTAGTTTTTTTTGAGAAATGGCCATACTGTTTTCCACAGTGGCTGCACCATTTTACATTCCCACCAGCAGTGCACAAAGTTCCAATTTTCCCACATTCTTAACAATACTTGTTATTTCCTGTTGTTTTTGTTTTTGTTTTTGTTTTACTACTCACCATCATAATGGGTGTGAAATGGTCTCACTGTGGTTTAATTCACATTACCCTAATGATTAGGGATGTCAAGCCTCATTTCATGTCCTTTTTGGACACTGGAGAAATGTCTCTTCAAGTTCTTTGCCCATTTTTCAGCAGGTGTCTCAATAAGTGTATGTATTTTTGTTGTTGAGTTACAGGAGTTCAGCTTGTTCTGGAGCTTTTGAGGCAGGCACCTTTGCTATGAATGAACCCGAGTGATATTCAGACACACACACCTTTAATTGTTCTTTGGAGTCTGGTCTCCCCAATCACATCTCCTTCATCAGGATCCACCTACCTGCCCTCTTGGGAGCCATCTCCAGTCTCTTTTTTTGCAGGCAGTAGTAAGAAGCACAGGAGCATTTTCAGGTTTGGGGACACCATGGCTCCCCTTAGGCAGAATGTGTGATGCATTGTTTTTGTGACCTTCCCCTTCCTACTGGTGCCTGGGCCTTGCTGACCTTGGGTCCCAGGAGCACTCTCCACTGATGACTTCTGGGAAGTTTCCACAGAGCTCCTGTATCACATTTTCCCAGGTCAAAGCCAAACATTTCATTACAGCTTCAAAGATTCAGCACCACATGCACTTCAGGGAAGCTCAAGGGCAAGGAGAAAGGAAATGTGGACCAAAAGTATTCTTTCAGTCCATTATTGCTACTATGAGAAGTGTGTAAGTACTCACCTTCCAGATCCCATTGTGTTCTGTGCCAGCACATTTGCTGGGCTTCTACTCTGAGCCACACACCAAGCTGGGTGCTGATCCCACAGCCTTCCCTGACAGCTTCACCTTATTCCCCACAGGTTTCTGCTTTCCAGCTCCAGGGAAGCCCCGGGGGAGTCAGTGCCACAGAAGGGAGAGAAGTCAGGGGAGAAAAGAACAAAGATGGAAAAGGGTAGGAAGACTTTCCCTCTGTCCTCTGCTCCCATTCAGGGGAGGAGCCCCAACCTCACACTTGTTTGCTTAGGAGAAGTGGACCAGCTTCTCACTCAGGTCTGGATTTCATGGAGCCAAGCTGTACTAAGGCAGAGGGAAGCCTGGGTCAGGGTCTGACTTTCAAGGAAAAAGTTTTCTCCTAACATTGAAGAAATCTGACATATTTGTAGGTTAGCTCTGCCATCATAGGGGAAGACATCTGTCCTTCAGAACAAGCCCAGGGAGCCAGGTAGGGAGTGGGGGACAGGGTGACGGAAGCAGGAGGGAAAGGAGGGAAACACTGGAAAGAGAAACAATGGTAGGCAGAGGTGGGCTGTGGAGGAGGGGGAGAAAGTGTTCATGAATACAGAGTGTTATTTGAAGAGCAATTAGCACAGCACCCAGTGTCTATGACATGCTTAAAGAATGCCCATCACATCACCAAGGCTGGCCTCACCAATCTATGAAATAGGGGGTTTCTACAGCAGCAACACCCCCTCTCCTCTTGACTTGCCACCCACCCATCCCCACCCTCACTTTTCTGTGGAAAATAAGGACTCAGGGTGTGGCCTCTGGAACATTATAAATCTCTCCAGGTTGTGGAGGACGGGGCGCTTCATGGGTGGGTGGACTTTCCAGCCCACTATCCAAAGGAGAGTGCCTCAGCTTCTGTCTGTTCTATATGTATGTATTGGAAGGAAGTTCTCCTGCTTAAACATGATGGTGTAAATTACTGGCCTGGAGACCCTCTAACAACCCTTCCACCTGGGACATCTCATGGTCCCACACTGCCCCAGACAGACAGTGATCGGTGCCCCCATCCCTGTTAGCCACAAGAAGCTGGCCAGGCATAAGGTGGCTGCAAAGAAGAGGCAGTTGGCCCACATCCCCTGCCCAACTGAGCAAGTGTGGTTGTCACACCAGGAATGGTTGTTCCCAGAAGTTGGAAATGGTTAGCAGAGTCCAACGTCCCCAGGAATGCTGGAATTTGATAAAGTGAGAATTTCTGGACCTGGTGTCAATCTAAGGAAGTGAAAGGGGGCAGCTTTTAACCTCACATGAGAGATTTTATAAAAAATGAAACTTATTTGGGGTCAAATGGAGACCCAAAGTAGAAATATTTCACAAAACATAACTAACAGTTGGTTTTTTAAAAACCATTTCCCTTGTGTGCTCAAAGCCCACATGTGCATAGGTGGAGAGGCTGACTGAAAATCACACAAACCCAGGAGTCTGGTGTCAGCATCTGAATTAGTGACTCTCAACCCCGGCTACATACTGTGACGACCTGATGGTTTTGTTTAATTCTGTTGTTCAAGCCCCACGCTCACCAAGTCTGATTTAAATGGCCTGGGTGAGGGTGGGTGTAGGGATTTTATTACCTTATATCGGTCAGGATGGCTATTATCAAAAACAAAAGACAACAGTGTTGGTGAGGATGTGGAGAAAAGGGAACCCTCATGCAATGCTGGTGGGAACGCAAAATGGTATGGCCACTGTGGGAAACAGTATAGGGGTTTCTCCAAACATTAAAAATAAAACTATTGGGGTACCTGGGTGGCTTAGTCATTTGAGCGTCCAACTCTTGATTTTAGCTCAGGTCATGAATGCAGGGTGGTGGGACCAAGCCCCACATCAGGCTCTGTGCTGAGCATGGAACCTATTTGAGATTCTCTCTCTCTCCTTTTGCCCTTTTCCCCCACTTGTGCTCTCTCTCTCTCTCCCTAAAAAATATAAACAAACAAACAAACAAACAAACACATAAATATAAAGCTATCATATGATTTAGAAGTCTCATTTCTGGGTATTTTTCCAAAAGAATTCAAGATAAATCAGGATCTCAGCATTATTAGTACTCCCATGTTCACAGCAGTATTATGCACAATAGCCTAGATGTGGAAACAACTTAAATGTTCACTGATAGGTGAATGGATAAAGAAAATGTGGTCTGTACTCACAATGGTCTACTATTCAGCCTTAAGAAAGAAGGAAATCCTATAATATGTTGCCACATGGGTGAACCTTGAGAACATTATGCTCAGTGAATGGGCTGGTCACAGAAAGACAAAGACTGCATGATTCTACATACATGAGGTATCTAAAATAGTTAAGTTCACAGAAACAAAGAGTGGAAGGGTGGCTGCCAGGGGCTGGGGAGGGGGAAATGAGGAGTTATTAATCAACAGGCATAAAGTTTTCAGTTAAGCAAGATTAATAAGCTCTAGAGATTGTCTGTACATCTTATCTACAGTCAACAGTGCTGTACTATACACTTAGAGATTTGTTAATGGTAGGTCTCATGTTTAGTGTTCATACTACAATTTAGAAAATGTTTTTTAAATGCTAACCAGATAATCATGATGGGCAACCAAGGTTGAGGGCCACTTACCCAAAACAACAATAGCACAACTTCCACCAATCTCACACCTTGGTACTTACCCAAAGGAGTTGAAAGCTTATGTCTAAGCAAAAACCTGCATGTGGATATTTGCAACAACTTTATTCATAAGTGCCAAAATTTGGAAACAACCAAGATGACCCTCAGTATCTTCAGGAGGTGAATGTGTAAATAACTCTGGTACGTCCAGACAATGGAATATTACCCAGCATTAAAAGGAAATAAGCTATCATGTCATGAAAAGACACAGAGGAATCTTAAATGCATATTTCTAAGTGAAAGAAGCGATCTTAACAGGCTACAGCTGTACGACTCCAACTCTCTGACACTCTAGAGAAAGCAAAACCACTGTCCATAATCTATGGAGACAATAAAAAAGAACTATGGTTATTAGGGCTTGGAGGACAGAGGACTGAAAAGGCAGAGCACAGAGGAGTTTTAGGGCAGTGAAACTACACTGTGTGATACCATAATGATGGAAACATGTCATACATTTGTCCAACCCCACAGAATGTACAACACCAGGAGTGAACCCTAGTGTAAACTATACACTTTGGGTGATTATGATGTGTCAGTGTGGGTTCATCCATTGTAACAAATGTCTCACTCTGGAGGAGATGTTGATGATGGGGGAGGCTATGCATGTGTGGACCAGGGGGTTTACAGGAAATCTCTGTACTCTTCATCACTCAACTTTGCTATACACCTAAAATGTCTCTTAAAAAATTAAATCTTTCTTAAAAATTGCCTAATTTAACATGGGCAAGTCTTCTCACACACATGATTCACCATATTGAAATTTTCATTAGTAAAACAGAAGAGTGATACATTTTTTTAATTTTTTTTATTTTTAGAGAGAGAATGAGGGGAGGGGCAGAGAAAGAGGGAGAGAGAGAGAAACTCAAGCAGGCTCTATGCTCAGTGCGGAGCTGGACACAGGGCTCGATCCCACGACCCTGGGATCAGGACCTGAGATGAAACTAAGAGTTAGGTGTTTAGCTGACTGAGCCACTCAGGTGTCCCAAGAGTGATAAAGTTTTAAAGATTTGAGTCAGGTATGTATTGACAGAAACGAAATGTCCATCCTTGGCTGACATGTCTTTTGAGGGAAGTGCTGAGGTACAATTTCCCCCAGCTAATCCTTAAGATCAGGCTCACGACCAGCCCTCAGCATAGACTTCTGAGAAGTTTCAAAGACATTGAGAATACCTCAGTTAAATTAGCCACCCCCACATCAGTATTATCTAGAATTCTGCACCCAGAAATTCACCCTCTCCTCCCAGGAGTTTCTGGGAATGTCTATGTACAAAATATGAATAGCTAGGCACCCATCACAGCTTTTTATACCTCTTCCTGGGAACAGGATTTGATAAGACAGAGTAGGTAAAGGGAAGAGTGAGGAGCCCAGGGTTGAGCAGGGGGCCCTTCCCCTCCATCCCCTCCTCCATGACTGTTTCAGGGGGCAGCTCTGCAAAAGGGGCTTGAGGTAGGGATGGCCAGTGGTCTCCAGCTGACCCAGCTTCTGCCAGTGTGCAGGAGGCTTGGTAGGTCCTGCCTATTACGGCCAGACCGGCACCAGCGCCCACCTCTGGAAGAGAGGTTGGGCATGTGGGCACTGAGGCACTGTGGCCACTCTCTTATCAGCCCAGTGGCTGTGTCCCAAGAGGGAGTGACCCACCTCACAGGCCCAGGATGATGTGCCTTGCGGGTATGAATTCTATACACAGCATGCTTCAGTCTAGGGCCCCTACATAGGGCACAGGGCAAGGAGTTCTGGGATGTTTCCCAGTCCAGCTGTCACCAATGTCCTTTGAGACGCCAGCAGGGCACTGGGATATAGGCCACAGCATGTGTGGAAGTGACATTCACTCTTGAAGGAAACCTGGGCTGTTTCCCACCGCGGGGATAACATTGGGATATAGTGGGAAAGAGCTTCAGGCCTGGAGTCAAGAGACCTTCCATTTACCACCCTGTGCTTTTATTTCCTTAGATTTTAATTTCTCCATCTCTAAGCCAGTGCAAATGTCTGTGGTGCCTACCATCCTGGAAGGTTGTAAGGATCAAGTGGGGTGAAAACCTTTGAAATCTTATTGCTCTTTATGAGTATAGGTGATGGTTATCTGCCTGATGGGCCACTGGCCCTTTGGGGGAAAATGGGGTTAGTGTTCAACAAAATGCAGCTTACAGAGAAGTCAAGACACAGAGCAATTGGTTATACAGGCCATTTGTGTCCATCACTCACGTCACAGATGCAATCATTCTTTTGGGTTGCATGATGCCTGTTTTAGTAGCTTCCAAAACAACTAATCCTTTGATGTTAAATTAAAGAAAATTAATTTCTCATTGGAGTTCCCTGAGAAAGGGAACTTTGTTTCTTTTTGCAAAGGAATATTAATAATAATTTTAAAACTATTATTCTGGAGTAGACCATTGTGGTAGAATCCCATGGTGTTGCAAGCCCTAAAGAATTGTCTGAGGCTGCCACCCTCAGAAGGGAGTTGTGCTGGCCTTGACTGTCCCTGGTCTGCCCAGGAGACTGAGTGCATGAGCAGGAGGAGAGAGTGACCCACAGGGGAGGGGCGCTCACAGTGCCAGAGGACCAGCCATCCCCACAGACAGCTCCCTTTGCCTCTGCTCTACAAACACCTCTTGGCTCCCCAGAAGGCACACAACACTAATGCCCTTATAAATAGGCTCCCCCGACTTGGGGAGTTAGCAGTTTCAAGAAATCCAATGGAAGAAACAGCCAGTGTTGCAATCCTGGCAAACGCTCTTGGGCTTTCTCTCTCTCTCTCCCTCTCTCTCTCTTTTTTTTTTCCTTTCCCCGTTTTAACTGTTAAAATTCATCTCCGACATCGCACACACGAATGAAATCAACAGTCTCTTATCAGATCCCAAATCTGTCAGCGATGTCTACCAGCCGCCTGGAGCCAAAAGCCTCTTAGCACATGTGTGACTTGAGCTGAAAAGGGGCTGGGACAACAGTGCAGGCAGTTTTGTTCTGGCACCCTCGTTCCCAAACATTTGCTCATTTAGAGCACGGCAAGCAGCGATGCCTGCATTCTCATCTATCTCAGTTCCATGGGCTTCCAGACATGGTTCAAGCATCTCCCTGGCATGCATTAGGGTCTGCTTTCTGCAGGCACCAGTCACCAGCCCATGGCTGTTTGACCAGTGGCCAAACTCAGTGCTCTCTCCCAGCCCTAGGATGCTAGCCCAGGTCTCCCCAGGGTGGGAAGAGCTGGGGGTACTGCCTGGGAGGAACAGGTGTCTGAGTGGATTGGGCTGAACCCTGGGTCTGGGTTCACCCCCCACTCACCCTGGCCCAGTGCTTTCAGGACTTGGGTGCTTTGTATGGTAAGTTCACGGGCAGCTCCGGGAGTGCTGGACTCCAGGAAGATCCCATTACTCCTCTCTCTAAGACCCACCTTTTCCCACGATTTCTGCTGGAGAGAGACATGAGACTTAACAGAACATAAGTTTCCTGAGAATAAAGTGTGGGGTTAATCCATCTATGTATTCCTGGGTCTGGCACCTAAACACCAATATTAATAACAACCATTCATGGGGCATCTACCAAGTGTCAGTTACTTTATATAGATCTTCTTACAGATATTAATATAGTTTTTAAGCAGATGAGTAGAATAAGCTAGAAAGTTAAGGAAATTTTCTGAGGTAGTGAAAGTGGCAAAGCCTCTATACATTTCCCCTTGACTTTTTATTATAATGATTGATGAATAAATACATCGAATGGATGTGTGGATGAATGAATGAATGACAGAGTGAGTGAATGAATAAATCTGTTATATTCAGTGAGTGAATGAATAAATCTGTTCTATTAAACAATCTATGTGTCTGTCTGCCTGTCTGAAGACAGGGAGAGAACATGACCTAAAGGATGAACTTGGGTCTGTGTAACAAAGGTAGGGTACCCCACCAGCTCTGCCCCAGTGAAGACCCTGCCCCTAGGTTTCTAGGTGGGGAGGTGGGTGAGCTCAGACTCATGGGCAGTAGACTCACGCTCTGTGCTCAGCGTGGAGCCTGCTTAAGATTATCTCTCTGCCCCTCCCCTCATACACATGCAACTCCTTCCTCTGCGCCCCAGGCAGGGCCACATGGGAAGCACCAGCATTGGTCAGGAAGCAGAACAAATGGGAGAAAAGTATGGGCCAGAGTCTTTATTGTGGTTTCCTTGGGCTAGAACTGGCAAATCAAGGTGGGCAGGCTTCAGATTGGCTATTTTAAATAATTCAGCTCTGGGACATATGGGCTCTCCCTAGTAGTCTGGTACTTGGCTCTGGGGTGATTAGGGCAGGTGGACAGTGGCCGGCAGTGAAAAAGTCCATGGAGGGTGTCGTTGGGGTGTTCCTGGATTGGTTTGTTTGTATTTGAAAGGTGAACCCTGAAGGGGGAGTGCTATCTCCAGGAGTTAACTAACCCTGGGAGGGGCAGTTCCTCCAGGGTCAGCACATCCCGAAGATGTCAAAACGTCAGAATATAGAAAATGAAAGACAGTTGGGGTGCCTGGGTGGCTTCAACTCTTGATTTTGGCTCAGGTAATGATCTCATAGTGGTGAGATTGAGCCCTGCATTGGGCTCTGTGCTCAGCGTGGAGCCTGCTTAAGATTATCTCTCTGCCCCTCCCCTCATACACATGCGCATGTGTGCTCTCTCTCTGTCTCAATCTGTCTCTCGCAAAAAAGAAAAGAAAATGAAAGAGAGTGAATGCACTGAAGCTCCTGAGGACCCATCAGGGCAGAGGTCTGCTTTGAATGCTGGATAGCCAAAAAGATATAATAATGTTAACATGTTAAAAAATATAAACTATATCCAGGCTAACTCCCTTTCTAGATAGAAATCCAGAAAGATTATGCTTCTGTGGTCATCCATGGAGACATCCCATCATCACCTTCACCTTTTATCAATTCTGTTACCATTTAAGGGGGGACATTAAGTGCCAATACTATAGCAGATACTGCATGGTTGGTCCCACCCCTACCACCTCCCCAGCCACACCTTGGCCATCTTCCTGGGCTCCAATTCTTCCAGCATACCAGGCTCCTCCTTGGCCTCTTTTGCAAATGCCCATCCTTCTGCCTGAAGTGCCCTTTGGCCTGCCCACTACTCCACCTAGCCTATATATACATATATATAAAATATCTCTCTATTGTATCTCTCTCTCTCTCTCTCTCTCTCTCTCTCTCTGTGTGTGTGTGTGTGTGTGTGTGTGTATAGGGAGGGAGAGAGAGAGAGGGATTATAATGAGTTGGCTTACACAATAATTGCCGTGGAGAAGTCCCAAGATCTGTAGCTGGCAGGGTGGAGACAGGAGAGAGCCAGTGGTAGGATTTTTGCTTGGAAGACAGGAGAAGACTGATGCTCCAGCTCAGTCAGTCAGGCAGGAGCTTGACCTCTTATTCAGCCTTTTTGCTCTATTCAGGTCTTCAGTGGATTGGATGAAGCCCACCCACGTTAAGAAGAGTAATCTAGGGGCGCCTGGGTGGCTCAGTCGGTTAAGCGTCTGACTTCAGCTCAGGTCATGATCTCACCGTCCGTGAGTTCGAGCCCCACGGGGCTCTGGGCTGATGGCCCAGAGCCTGGAGCCTGCTTCCGATTCTGTGTCTCCCACTCTCTCTGCTCCTCCCCCGTTCATGCTCTGTCTCTCTCTGTCTCAAAAATAAATAAACGTTAAAAAAAAAATTAAAAAAAAAAAAAAAGAAGAGTAATCTATTTACTCGGTCTACTATATCATTCATAGGTTAATTCTATCCAGAAACACCCTCAGACACACCCAGAATGATGTTAGACCCAAGATCTGGATATCCCATGGCCCAGTCAAGCAGACCCCCCACACAAAATTAACTACACTCTGTTAATGTCCTACAGACCCATAGAGCTTAAAATGTCCAGAACTGACCTCGATACCGCCCCCTGACCCAGCACGCTGCCCAAACCAGCGCCTAAAATGTCCAGAACTGACCTCGATACCGCCCCCCACCCCAGCACGCTGCCCAAACCAGCACCTAAAATGTCCAGAACTGACCTTGATACCGCCCCCCGACCCCCATCCCGGCACGCTGCCCAAACCAGAGCCTAAAATGTCCAGAACTGACCTCGATACCGCCCCCCACCCCAGCACGCTGCCCAAACCAGCGCCTAAAATGTCCAGAACTGACCTCGATACCGTCCCCCGACCCCCACCCCGGCACGCTACCCAAACCAGCGCCTAAAATGTCCAGAACTAACCTCGATACCGCCCCCCGACCCCCCCCCCCACCCCGGCACGCTGCCCAAACCAGAGCCTAAAATGTCCAGAACTGACCTCAGTACCGCCCCCCGACCCCCACCCCGGCACGCTGCCCAAACCAGCGCCATGTCCCACCTGTCACTCTGACTCCACGTCGCTCAGCACCACGCCCCACAGCCCCGCCCCTAAAGCACCTCTCGAGTGCATCTCCACCTCTCATGTTCACGGTGCCAGCCTTCTTTGGCAAGCCATCACTTGCCTGAGTTTTGGCCACTGCCTGTGTGGCCTCAGGTCTTCAGTGTTTCCTCCAATCTTGTCCCCACACTGCCACCTTTGCTGTCTTTCTGAAGTGGTATGCATTTGGCTGAGATCTGTTTGTGGCGTCCTCTTGGGATGAAATTGCACTCCTGGGCCATGTACTCTGACGGCTTGGGAGGCCTTCTTCCACTGGATCTGACCTACAATGTGGCTTGCACTCCTTGGTGGAGAACACTTAATATAAGTCACAGCCTCCAGCTCCCCACACCCAGGCACCTCCACAGGGCTCAGAACACAAAGGAAGGCTGGTCTCAGTCCTGATTATGCGGTTCGTCATGATGAACCTCAGGGAGCATGGGCAGCATTTTCCCCTGAAGAATTGTTTATTCATTCATTTATTCGTTCATTCATTTAACAAGTATTCTGAAACAGTATTTCATGACTAGTACTATTCTAGACACTGGGATATGAGGAGAAGTAACACCTGATCTGCAGTGAGGGAGTCAAGATGTGTTGTATGGAATCCAACTAACAATGCAAGGCAATGAGAGGAAAGCACAGAGGGGCACAGTCAGTCCCCATGGTTTTCTAGATCCAGGAAGCACTAATAAAAGGGGGGGGGGGGGAGGGGAGGAAGGAGGGAAAAGAGAGCACAGGAATCCTTAATATACCCAGGAGAGTGTAAAACTGATGTCCATACCAAAATCTGCACATAGATGTTTATAGCAGCTTTATTTGTAAGTGACAAAACTTGGAAGCAGTCGAGACGTCCTTCAGTAACTGAATGGATAAATGAATTCTGGTATATGCAGACAATGGGATATTATTCAGTGCTAAAAAGAAATGAGCTATCAAGCCACAAAAAGACACAAAGGAAACCAAATGCATATCACTAAGTGAAAGAAGCCAATCTGGAAAGACTACACACTGGATGATTCCAACTCTGTGAGATCCTGGAAGAGGCAAAACAATGGAGAGAGTAAAAAGGTGGGTGGTTGCCATGGGTTTCGAGGAGAGGAGGATGAACAGGTGGAACACAAGGGAGTTTTAGGGCAGTGGAAATACTCTGTAGGACACTGCAATGATGGCAATTTGTGGAAACCCACAGAAGGTACAATTCCAAGAATAAACCTTTATCTAAGGGAAACTATGGACTTCGGGTGGTTTTCACGTGTCAGTGTAGATTCATCGATTGTAACAAATGTCCCACTCTGGTGGGGGTGTTGATGGTGGGGAAGGCTGCATGTATGTGGGGGGAGGGGGTATACAGGAAATCTCTGTACTTTCCTTTCGACTTTGCTGTGAACCTAAAACTGTTCTTAAAAAATAAACCCTATTTTTAAAAAAGAAGAAGAAAAAGAAAAGGTGGGAGGGAGGATGGGTTCTGCAGGAAATTTCTCTAAGATTCTGAAATCCTTTTCCCTCCCTTTTCTGAAATGCAATGACACTTACCAGCCACGAGCTTGCCTGCCTCTTGGTCCCCAGTTATGGAGATGACAGTGGTCTGTGATATGTGCCTCTGACTCAGTCACCTGGCCTGATGTCTGAATCCCCTGAAAGCTGTTCCCTGGTCCTATATTCTCTCTGGCAGGCACCCAAAAGTCTCTGCTCCCTGTCGTACTAGAGTTTCTCCCCAGGCCCCACCAGAAGTAAGCGGACCCCTCAGCATCTCTAAGCAGGCATCTGGGGCTTCACTGTGTCTCTCTACTCTGCAGGGACTTCTGGGGCTCCAGCTTTTCCCAATTGTCAGCTTCCTCTGGGCTTCTTTCCCTATATCCCTATAGGTTCTGCTTTTTTTTTTTTCAACCTCTTTTGACAATGACCCTGCCTCCATCTTCTGGAAAGAGCCTTGTAAAATCTGAGCTCAGCCCAGATCCCCTTAGGGTCAACAGGGATGTCTTCTGTGGCCTTGGGAGGGACTGTGTGTGGGCTGGATGGATGGGTTTTACTCCCCTTGGATTTGACTATTAAGAGTTTAAATTTGATCTTCTCAATGTAATTCTTCATGTATTCCTTCTTTTTAACATATTTTTATATATCCTTATATATAATTCTTACATATTTTTATATGCTTTTCTTTCCCCCTGAAGTCTAATGTATATGTTCAGCCCTAAGAATTCTCTGATGGCATTCTCCTTTCTACCAAGACTCCTACTGATTCTTCTAAGATCAAAAGTTAATTCAGATAGGAGCTCCCCTTAATGCTTCCTTTTTGCTTTTCATTGCATGGCTAATTCAAAATTTATGTGAAAATATTGTGAAAATTTTTAATGTTTATTTATTTATTTTGAGAGAGAGAGAGAGAGAGAGAACTCAAGCAGGGGAGGGGCAGAGAGAAAGGGAGAGAGTGAGAATCTCAAGCAGGCTCTGCACTGCCAACACAGAGCCCAGTGCAGAGCTCCATCCCATGAACCATGAGATCAAGCCCTCAGCCGAAATCTATTCAGCCACCGAGGCACTCTGAAAATATTGTGAAATCTTTAACAGGAAAATACTACCATGAAGTCAGACCTTATAATCACCACACTTTTCTTTTTTTTTTTTTTTTCATTTTTTTTAATCTTTATTTTTGAGAGAGAGAGACAGCATGTGAGCAGGGGAGGAGCAGAGAGAGAGGGAGACACAGAATCTGAAGCAGGTTCCAGGCTCTGAGCTGTCAGCACAGAGCCTGATGCAGGGCTTGAACTCACAAACCGTGAGATCATGACCTGAGCCGAAGTCAGACACTCAACCAACTGAGCCACCCAGACGCCCCATCACCACACTTTTCTTTACACTGTTACTACATATGCATGCATCTCTACATGCCACATGGTATTGTTTTTTTCATGTCATCTTTATTGTAAATGAATCTCCATACCTGTATTCTTATGCACTTGCTTTTCTGAACTCAACATTACATTTTTTTATATTCAGGCATGTTAATATATAGAACACCAGCTCATGCATTTTCACTAATGCCTAGTACTTCCTTATATAATTATATCACAACTGATATACCCATTGTTCTGCTGATGAGCATTGTAAATGACTCGTTTTGGGTTTTGTTTTGTTTTTTTTTTTTTTTTTTGGTTTGGTTTGGTTGTTTTGGAATTCAAAGAATGCTGCTATGAACATTCTAGAATAAACCTTCTCTTCTATTTCAGTGTGGTGCATTATCCAAGAAAATTTTTTAATGTGAAACCATCTTTGGATTCTTAGGTGAAACGCAACTTGGTTACAATGTATTTTTATTTTTATAGATCACTGGATTTGGTTTGAAACTTTAACACAGATGCCTGCGGTTGCAGGTGCCAGGTGGCCGTTCCCAGGGTCAGGATAATCCTCCAAGAGCCTTGTATAATTTGGGGAGGGGAGCACAGTATAACCAACTCCTTCGGGACTGTTCCAACCACACCTCCCACGGTGCACGCCTCCTCCTCAGAGACATGCTCCACTCTGCTCCAGGCCCCTGGCTGATGTTCATTCTCTAGTTTGGGAACAGAGTAAAATGACAGCTGCCACATCGAGGTCCCTCTCCTCCCAGCTGGGTCCATTGCCAGGGTACCTGCCTCTCCTCCTGTCCCTTCACTGAGTCTCTAGGCCATTTGCTGCAAAATCCCACCTGGTGTCTACTACACTCACCTCGCCACCTCCAGGGCAGCTGGAGAAAGTGTCACCTACATGGCCAGGTGCTGCTTGGCAGGTAGAGGTTGTTAATGCTGGGGGACTCAACCTGTAAAAGAGACACATCCCATCTCACTGAGAGATGACAGAACACTTCAATAAGTACGTTTTCTTTCTGAGGACATAGGGACTTGCAAGGGAGCTAATGTAGTGGAGTCTATTTTGAGAAACTGGGGGAGGGGGAGGGGAGTGGGCTTCCAGGGTCTGCCTCTTTTACTCTCCCCTCTTTAAACAAATTGGCAACAATTGTGCTTCATGCTGTAGGGGGAGCGTGCAGTAGTGTCCACCACCAGAGGAACTCCCTTCTGATTTTTATTATTTTGTGGGAAACCCTAATTACTTGGGGAAAGGGAATTCAGAGCACCCTGAAGAAATGCCAAGGTAGAAAGAACCACGCAGGATTAAAAGAAATGCCCTTGGCACATCTGCTATTGACAAAGCCAGGCGTGCATCTCAGAGAGGAGAATAAACCCCAGAAAGGGAAGAGCCACAGTGGGTGTCCAGCCCGATAGGCCCATAGAGAGACGCACGGGGTTTCTTTGCCCCTGGCATGGCACAGGACCAGCAGCAGCCAGATGCTGTCCATTGTCCTGTCCACAGCAGCCTGGGCGTGCAGGCCCCCGGGTGCCAGACAGACACCCCTGGGCCAGTCAGCATTTTGCTCAACCCTGAAGCCGGGGAGGGGAGAGGCCCTGGGAACAAGCCCAGTTACACTTTTCAGCTGCCTGAGTGGAGATTCAGAATTAGGAATGCACCATAGAAAATGTGACGTGATATATATTTTTGCACACTCAGGCTGTGGGCCACGAGTCACACTTGCCACACCTTGTTAAGTGGTGAATCCTGTCATTCTGTGTGTCATTAGTCCAGAGCCATAACTAAGGCTGTGGCTGGTTTGTGGCTGCAAGATGTAGACAAGTCACCTGGGGGAAAGCAGCAGAGCCCCGAATTCCCATCCTGCAAACTCACACCCAAGGACCAGTAGTGACCCACCTAGAGATCCAGCTCTCAGGCTCTGCGAGGCTTTTCAGGCTGTGAAAAGCCAGTGGGGACGTGGAAAATCCAGTGAGGAGCAGGGTGGTAGAGGCTCTAGAGCTTTCCATGAACAGCCAGGAGCAACATATTCTCAGGCCCTGAGAATCCCCACAAGTAATGAGTCAGGCAGCAGTGGGGTCTTGCGGGGGATCGGGCATGTGTGTTTGAGACCCTTCAGTTTCTCCATGACCATGATAATCATACTATTATGCCTCCAGGGTGTTTCCTGTTGGGACCCCTGTGAGTTCGTGTGGCAGGGACATTTGAAACTCCACAGGCTGAATGTAATTAGATGCAATGGAACACGCTGGTGGTTCTATTTTATTAAAGAAAAATGGAAATAAATTCACCTCAGAGGAAAGATCAAACCATGAAGTCATACAGAAAAAGGAACGGACCAGAAGGTTCTCTGCGTTGTGCTTGGCGCTGGTTCTTCGGGTTAACAGACTGTCTTTTAAAGCCACTTTCTTTTTTCTCTCTTTTTTTGAACTAATTCTATCCAACCATCCAGCACAGATTCAGAACTGTTAACCTGGAAAAGAGGGGACATGTGGAGGTCGCCTTGGTAACTAGCGCCTGTGCAGTCTGTAGCTCCTGCCCCTGGCAGATCGGAACAGAGTCTGAATTGATCTTGCTGCTCAGCTCTTGCCCTCTTTGCCTGGAGGCATCAAGCAAGGTTTAGAAAGATGAGCACCAAACACCCCCATGTTCAGAGGACCATCTCTGCCTGGCGACACAGCCCCTGCTTCTCCCTCAGGATTTCAACTTCGCTCATTAGTGTCGGTGGCAAATCTGCCTTTTTTTCCCCTATGTTATTCTCAAGTCTCTGTTTAGATCATCAGAAATATTTTTTGATGTAAAATAGTACCCTTTGACCCAGAATCTAGTGAAATGAACTAATCCACAAGATGGAAAAGGCTGTATGCCTGAAGATGTTCACTGCAGCATTTTTTATAAGAGTGACAGATAGCAACTTACATATACAGAATAGGAGGGGGATTATATACCTTGTAGTATATATATGAGAAATATGCAATTATGCAGTCAACAAATTATAACTATGTGGCAACAGGATAAAATACATCTCACAATCCTAAACTTGAAAAGACTACAACATTATACATTAGTTGGTTATATCTATAGATATAGATATAGATATAGATATAGATATAGATATATGCACAGGACAAAGGACTAGAAAAGAATGCACAAGAGTATTTGTTGTTGTTTTAGATGGGTGACTTCAGGCATGATTTTCCCTCGCTTTCGTAATTAATAAAATGAATAGCATTCTTAACTTCTCCAAATATAAACCAGTATCATAGTTATTTTAAAAGGCCTCTCACCAGTTTTTTTTTTTTTTTAAACTAAACCTGTTAGGTATGGGGCCAAGTAAGTCAAGAAAGATTAAAAGCTGAACTTTTTCAAATTTGCAAGAAGATCTCTTTTCACCTGAGCAATAAATCTGTTATTCTCCTTATTCCTGTTTTGTTTCTGTTTTTTTTTAGGCAAAATGCTTATTTTTCTTATCTATTCATTTTATTTAACACTGTCTCTCATGCTACCTTTGGACCTCTATTGTCACATCAGTGATGGCCCCTGTTTCCTCAACTGCAGGCTCCAAAAACCATTGCATGTTAAGACAGAAGGGATGTTAGAATTCATTTCCCTAGTGTTCCTCAAACTGGGGTCAATTGTGGGAGGAGAGAGAGAGGACCCTGTTTTCACTTCTTCAGTTTACTCTGCGTTGATCACTATATAATATGCTATAAGCATATTTGTGCTATAAGCATAAAGCATTTCTATTTAGTTTTATGTTATACATATTTAAGTGTTATTACAATAGAAATATTTTCAGTCAACACTGGGGAGCATGAATGTTTTCTTTCTTTTTTTCTTTATGAGGGGCAAGTCCTCATTAAGCCTTCCCCTGTCTTCAAGTGATAAGGACCCTGAGTGCAAGGGAGGAGAATAACTGGGTCCTGTTCCCTCTGGAGTGGGGACACTAAGACCTGTTCAGTGCTTAACTATCCCATGCAGGGTTTAGAAGTGCCAGCTGGGATTGGCCTATCAGACTCTACATCACAGATCTGAGAGCTCAGTGAGGGTTGTGGCTTTATGGTGATGGAATTTCCATAACCAGCCTAGACCTCTGCTGTGACCTCTAGATTTACCTACTGGGCTACACACCTGACATCTCTTCTTGGACATCTTAAACTTGACACAGGTCAAACAGAACACTTAGTCCTTCCCACTGACAAGGATCCCCTCCTTTACCAAATTGTAGTTAGGCTTCTCTGAACTTTCTTCTCAACTTCCTTGGCCTTGGCTGGTTGCCCTTGGTTTGTGAGCCCAGAATAGCAAGAAGTTTTCCAACTCATTCAGCAAGAATCCTCCTACCCTTGACACCTAATCAAGTTCCTCTTAATAATTTTCTACAAACTGACCCCCTTGCCCTGTTTATCAGATGTAAATCACCAGTTACCCTATTGTATTGGAGTTGAATTTAACCCCTCTCCACCATTGCAATAGTCTTGAATAAAGTTCCCCTGCTTGTTTAAGTCTGTCCGGTACAGTTTCTCTTGGACACCTCCAATACTCCCCAAACATGTATACTTCCGGTTTTCTCTACCAGCCACCCAGCTGCTTGAGCCATGAAACCCAGGGGCCATCCCTGATGCCACCCCTCCCCCTGTTCTTTGCATCCAAGCAATCCATCTTGAATCCCTTCTCTCTCCCTCTCTCTCTCTCCCTCTCTCCCTACCCTAGTCCCAGGTACTATGATCTCCAGCCTATACACCTGAAACCTCTAGCTGGTCTCCCAATTCTAGTTTGGCTCCCTGAAATCCATTCTATACAAGGCAGCAAAAGCAAACTTCTTATAGGATAAATGAGATCATGGCTCTCTCCTGCTCAGACCTTCGAAGAGCTTTTCATTTCTGTGAGATTGTAAACCAGGCTCCTCACCTGACTGCAAAGCCTTATGAGATTAGCCCAAGCCCCCCTTCTTGGCCTCATCTGATTGTTATATATTTACGTGTCTGCCGATCTGTCTTTGTGTTTCCTTCCCACTAGAATGTAAGTGCCGTGAGGGTAGAGCCATGTCATTCTTGTTTGCTGTCATCTTTACATACCTATGACCATGCCTGGCTTGTGTTCACTCTCAACCACAATTTGTTAAATGACCTAATTTAACCTTGGGTTGAAATTGACTTTCAGAGAACCCCTTTAGTCACCTATTCCACATGACACTCATGTACAAACCAAGAGCCTAGTCTTCCTGATGGGTCCCAGGGTCTCGTCTGCTCCAAACAGCTCCTGTGTGTCCACCTTGCCACAGCCAAATGCAGGCTGGTTTGTAGCAGAGAAACACATATCTTTTATGTTAGCCTGAAAGTAGGACTGAATGTCCTTATATTCTGTGTCACAAAGTGGGAAGGGGGGGGGTCACATGACATTGACATTGTGTGGGCTGTGGGCAGGTGACCTTGTTCCATAGTCCACTGTAAACCATGAGTTCTGAGAACTTGAAATGCATCCAAAGTGGAGCACCTGGATGGCTCAGTCAGTTGAGCATCTGACTCTTGGTTTCAGCTCAGATCAGGATCTCATAGTTAGTGAGTTCGAGGCCCACATCGGGCTCGGTGCTGACAGTGTGGATCCTGCTTAGGATTCTCTCCTCCCTCTCTCTCTGCCCCTACCCCTACTTCTCTCTCTTAAATAAATAAACTTAAAAAATGATTCTTAAAAAAAAGAAATGCATCCAAAGTGATATTTGAGGAATTTTATATATCTTCAGTCCAACTGCAAAGAATTTCTATATTTTATTTCCATTGAGAAAGGTCAGTAGGAATAAAATTAAGCATAAAAAATTCTTTTTTTTTCTCCAGCTTGTAACTAAAAGGCTTTGCAGGTAGGCAATAGATTTTGCTGAAAGTGGTTGTTTTATGGATGTCTGGTCTCTGGGATCCCCTGCTCATCTCTGGGATTCCCTAGCATACCTCACCAGAAGTGGGGAGAGATATCCTCAAGAAATTCTCATGGCTTCAAAGCATGGCCTTGCTCTTTTCAGGTTAAACAGTTTCAAATGTGGTTACATCAAGCTTATTCAACAGATAACAGGACAGAGGGGACAAGGGCTGGGTGAGGTCTTTGAATAGGCAAAGTCCTTGGGTAGTCGTGTGCACAACTGGTCTACACAACTAACAGGGGTATGGGTGCTGACATGCATGGGGGGCAGACAAGGCACTGGGAGCTTGAAGATACTCTCTTCTTGTTGTTTCCACGTTCCAAGTTAATTGGGAATTGAGGTTAGGTCCCGAGTGCATGTAGGGGGAAGGGGGTGTTGGAGGCTTCAGGAGAGACAATGACTATGACTATGTGAAATGACTATGTAGGATAGGGAAGAATGCTGACTGACAATGTGTAGTAGAATCTGGCAGTGCTGAGGGGTGCATGAGGTCTATGGTCATGAATTTCGAGTGATGCTTGTCTGTACTGGTTGGCCTTTTCTTCCAGGAACAGAAAGTTGTTTGGGCGTGTGTACAGAATAGGTGGAGAGATGCCGACGAGCAGGCGAGGGGTTTTGCCAAGCAAGTGTGATGAAGACAGGGAGGGCAACCAAGTTATAAATATTTGTCAGTGAGTGATTAAAATAATGGAATATGGGGTGTTTCCACTGTAAGTTTTTTTTGTGCCATTCGATTAGTTACCGTGTCCATAATTGCTAATATTTCTTAATTAGAAAAGAAAAGAGTAAAGTAGATGTCAGTCAGATTAAGAACGAGTCAGTCCAGGGAGGTACGTACTGAGGCGATCTCCAGTCCAACCTCCACTTCTGTCAGGTGCTGGTCCCATCTCTCTCCTCCTTGGGGTACAAGTATCACCGACACAAGGATTGAGGGGCCCACTCTAGGGTCTCCTGGGCCTCTGAATGGGTTTATTGCCAGAGTGTATCTGGCTCTCTAGGGCCTGGATCCCACTCTTCTTAAGATCAAGTCCACTCTTCACTCTTTCTGAAGTAAAATATGAGTCAATACACCAAAGGTAGGAGGCTCAGGAGACTTTCTATCTGACAGGGACTGAATTGTATCCCCCCCCCCCCCCAAATTAATATGAATCCTAACCTTTAGTACCTCAGCTGACCATATGTGGAGATAGGGTCTCTAAAGAGGTAATGAAGGTAAAATGAGGTCATTGGGATGGGCCCTAATCCAATCTGACTGGTGTCTTCATAAGAAGAGGGGATCAGAATGCTGACACATACCCACACTGAGGGAAGATTGTTTGAAGACACAGGGAGAAGACGACCATGTACAAGCCAGGGAGAGAGGCCTCAGAAGGAACCAACCAGCCTCCAGAACTCTTATTTTAGCCACCCAGTCTATGGTACTCTGTCCTAGCCACCTGTGAAAACTAATATACCATCCAAACTAGGTGGACTGTCTTCTAGAAGATTACCTAACTATGTCAAATATTTCAAAACTGTTTTTATGAAATACAAGCTGAAATGTTTCAGCAGTGTCTCCTCCTTTGCACACTTAGATGTAAGTGAATTACTGGCCCATGTCTTTGTAGGTTTAAGCATACGACATCCAGTTTATTTCATATGTGTTTACTTTTGCCTCACTGAATTCTTTCGTTATTTACATTAAGTCCCAAAATGAGTTCTTCATCTAATGTTAAGGAAAGATTAAAATCATTTCATCAGGTAAGTAAATAAGTAAATCAGATGAAGCCCCACTGACATTGGAAGTCATCATGTTGGGGTCAAGTTTGTCCCATTCAGAGTGATAGTATACATATGGAATGGCATAAACGAGATGTATTACTAACAGTGCGTGCGTGTGTGTGTGTGTGTGTGTACTTATGTATAAACTCTGGAAAGATTTAAAAAAAACCCAACTATGTGAACATGCTGGAGAGTGGATAGAAACAGGCAGAAACTGGAAGGGCACTGCCTCTGGGTAGAATGGGCATTTGTCTGGCTCTCAGCAGGACACTCCCTGGTTGGCAGGAAGAATAGCTGGAGCCGAGGCAGAAAACCCAGTCTTATTGCCTACTCCCTCAGAGCAGGGAGAAGGGCTGCCTGAGCTGCTAGAAAACAAAGGGAGAAATGCCAGATATGAGGAAGCCAGTGAGGGGAACCCTGACATCTGCATATAAACTGCCCCCAGGTCCATGGCTGTCCTCTGAACTGAGCTTGCATGGAAAAGAATCCAGAGAACCTGGGAGGAGGAGGCGTGGAGTATAGGGTGGGGGTAGGGAAGGGCGGGCATAAAGGAGAAGACAGGATGGTGCAGCCAATGTGGAAAACAGTATGGAGGTTCCTCAAAAAATTAAAAATAGAACTACCGTATCATCCGGTAATTCCACTACTGGGTACCTCCCCAAAGACTGTGAAAATACTAATCTGAAAAGTTATATGCACCCCCATGTTTATTGCAGCATTATTTTTACCACAGCCAAATTATGGAAACAGCCCAAGTGTCTATCAATAGATGAATGGATGAAGAAGTGTGGTATATGATACACACACACACACACACACACACACACACAGAGAAATATATACACAATGGAATATTAGCCATAAAAAGAATGAAATCTTGCCATTTGCAATGACATGGATAGAGGGTATAATGCTAAGTCAATTAGAGAAAGACAAATACTGTATGATTTCACATAAAGGTGGAATTTAAGAAATAAAACAAACTAACAAAGAAAAAAAAGAGACAAACCAAAAAAATAGACTCTTAACTGTAGAAAACAAACTGGATGAAATAGGTTAAGGGGATTAAGAGTACATTTCCCGGGGTGGGGGAGAAGGAAAAAAAAAAAAAAGAATACATTTCCCATGATGAGCACTGAGTGATGTACAGAATTGTTGAATCAATATATTATACACCTAAACTCAGTATACATTGTATGTTAACTATACTGTAATTAAAGTTTTTAAAAAAGAAGACTTAGGAGGTGTCAAAAGTTGAGCTCTTGGGGAGCATGTTCTTCCAACTACAGTGGAATTAATCTAGAAACCAACATTTTGAAAATCCCCAAATAGCTTCAATGGACCTTATTGGCACAATTGATGAATTTTGAATATGGACAGATTAGGCAATAATATTTATCCATGTGGAATTTCCAGATTTGTACAATTAGGCTGTGGTTATACAAAAGATGGTCCCTGTTCTTGAGAAATATCTGCTGGATATTTATAGCAAGACGGAACCGTATGGGGGAGAGAGGAGGATAAAGCCAATGGGATCCATGGGAACAAGTAGTAAATCTGAGGAAAGGTATACAGGAGTTCCTTGTACTATTTTTGCAACTTTTATGGAAGTTTAAAATTATATCAATAGAAAAACATTTAAAAACCTAATTCTGATCCTATCCATCTCTTTTGCTTCCATTTCCCTCTTGAAAAGTCTGTATTAGACATCTGAGGCAAGCCTTTCCATCACATGTGTTGTTTCTTCCCTACTTGAGCGGGGAATCGGCAAGGTTGGGACTGTGCCCAAACAGCAGGCAAGGGTTTTGTCTCCCAGCATCTGGTTGCCCTCAGCCGGCCCCACTTCCAGGCACCAGCTCACTGTTGTTTGGCTTTTAAGTAGCCAGGCCCCTGTGTTCAACTGCAAAGCTAATCACAGAAAGCCAGCAGCAGGGATTAGTGTCCACTAGATAAATGACCAGCAGCTATTGTCATATTGTTCAAAGGGTAGAAACCTCTAGATAGGAAAGGTGAAGAACAATTGTGTCTGAATAATGAATTTGTGGGTGGTGGGGTGTGAGAGAGTATTCAGAGAAGGATGAAGAGGGAAGGGAAAGGTTGCTTTAGCCCGTATCTCACAGGAGGGAAGAAAGGAGGGCCAGCATTTCTGGCGCATTCCCCACACGCCAGGCTCTATAAGCTCTGTTGCCTCTGAAGTAGACAAGAGCTCTGTGCACTTGTCCTTCTGAACCACCTTTCACTGCTTTCCCATGTCTGGGAGAAGTTCCCCCTGTTGTGTCTATGTGGGCTGACTCGTCCCACAAGAGAATGTGAGGATGCCAGAACCTGTCTACCTCAGTCTTCCTTGCAGTGTCATGGGGACTGTGACCCAGTCCCCCAGTCAGATGCACCAGCCTGGAGTCTCAGGGACCCGAGGCCAGAGTGGCTGCAGGAGACAGAGACCCTGGGCAAAAGGGCAATGTCTGTGTGGTGGTGGCGTCCTCACAGTGAGGTTAGAGGTGTGGCTCCCACACTCTTTGCCTTTCACCCAGCACCTCCCCCCACCCCTGTCACACCTCTGTATGTACTCTTTTTTTATTGTGGTAAAATACACACAATACAAAGTTTACTATCAAAACCATTTTTTTTTTGAGAAAAAGAAAGAGAGTTCATAAGCAGAGTAAGAGCAGAGGGAGAGAGAATCTTAAGCAGACCCCATGCCCAGCGAGGATCTCACAAACGTGAGGTCATTACCTGAACCAAAATCAAGAGTCAGACGCTTAACCAGCTGAGCCACCCAATCACCCAAAACCATTTTCTTTTTTTTTTTTTTTAGTTTTTTTTTTTTAACGTTTATTTATTTTTGGGACAGAGAGAGACAGAGCATGAACGGGGGAGGGGCAGAGAGAGAGGGAGACACAGAATCGGAAGCAGGCTCCAGGCTCTGAGCCATCAGCCCAGAGCCCGATGAGGGGCTCAAACTCACGAACCGTGAGATCGTGACCTGAACCGAAGTCGGACGCTCAACCGACTAAGCCACCCAGGCGCCCCAAAACCATTTTCAATTGTAGTGGCATCAATCTCTTTCTCGGTGTTATACAACCATCACCACCATCTAGTTCTAGAATTTCTTTATCGCCTCTGATGGAAACCCTATACCCATTAAGCAATTTCTTTCCACTCCTCACCTGTCCACACCCCAGCCCCTGGCAACCGCTAATCTGAATTCTGTCCCTATGGATCTGCCCATTGGATACTTCACATGAATGGAATTGTTATGTGATCTTTCATGTCTGGCTTCTGTCAATAAACACAATGCTTTCAGGGTTCACCCATGTTGTAGCGTGTTATCAGAACTTCATTCCTTTTTATGGCTGAATAATATTCTGTTGTATGTTTGTTTATTCATTCATCCACGGATAGACATTTAGATTGTTTCTAATTTTTGGCTGTTGTGAGTAGAGCTGTTGTGAATAGTCATGTAGAAGTGTTTGAACACCTGTGTTCAGTTCTTTGGAGTTTATACCTGGGAATGGAATTGCTGGGTCATATGGTTTTAACTTACAGGGGAGCAGTCCCACTTTTTCCCTCAGCATCTTTTTAATACCCTTTTTTTCCCCTCCTTGATATGAACATGGGTTTTTTTTCTGCTGCTTGTGACTAAGAACTCTGACTAATGCCTCATTCCCATCTCACTGATGGGAAAACTGAGGCTCAGGGAGATTGAGTCATCTGTCCAGGCTCCTGGCTGGTAGGTGCTTGATCCAGGCCACAAACCCTGTAACAGTGTAGTGGCAAGACTCTGGGACAATGAGATTCCCTTTGTGTCTTACTTCCTGCATGATATGGTGCAGTGGTTCCCACTAGGGGGGGTCCCTGGAGGTCAGGGTCTCCATGATTTAGTGGCAGGAGTCTAGGAGCTGTTCTGAATATTTCACAAAGCTTAATGGAAAACTCCACATTCCCACAATGAGGCTATTCAGGCTAAAATGTCAAGTTTCTTTGCTTTTGGAAGGAATTAAATCAACGTAGGGTGGTAATAAGGGTTATCTCCTGCTGATCAGCAGACTCTGGCTGGCAGTTATGCATATTTTTGATTACTTTAAAAATGGGAAAATGAATAAATTATTACTTGATAAATGCAGTTGTTTGGTAGATAAAAATTTCTTAAAACATGGGGTCCTGGGGGGAAAAAAGTCACAAATGAGTTTCTTGGTAGTAAAAAAAAAAAAAATGGTGAAAGCATTGGCCTGGTAGGAAGACATCTGAGGCTAGGCCTGTAGCTCTGGATTTGGCCTCCGTTGTACCACCAATAGTCAGGCCTCATGGAAGTGACGGAATCTATGAAGACTTCAGTTTCCGACTCTCTACCGTAAGGAGAGGCTTGCTGTGCTACCGTGGTTCTGACCTTGACAAGGAATGAGGCAATGAAGAGTGAGAGAGTTCATTTCTTCTAGGTGCCACAGCATGGTCTGGCCTCCCAAAGAAGCCAGACATGGAGCTCAGCTTCCCCCAGGATCTCAGTGTGGTCATAGACAATAGATCCAGCAGAGAAAACCTGCAGGCAAAGGACACCACCGTCTCTCTCCAGACCCCTCTCCTGTAGTATCCTCCCCACTGTTCTCAGCCCAGGGACTTTATCTCTCTTTCCCATCTCCCTTCTATGTCAACCCTCTCCACCCCTCTGCTGTGTCCCACAGGAATCACTGCCTGGCTCCTTGTGGCCATGCCCCACCTGCTTCCCTGGCCATCTTCCCAGGTCATGGATGTGTTCTCTTGCTCTTAGCCTGCAGTCATGTCACCAGAGCTCTCCAGTGCATCTCTCACCATCCTTCTTAAAACCGCGGCCCTCCAAAGGCAAGGAAATTAAAACCAGAAATAAACTATTGGGACCTCATCAAGATAAAAAGCTTCTGCACTGCAAAGGAAACAATCAACAAAACTAAAAGGCAACCTATGGAATGGGAGAAGATATTTGCAAATGACATAACAAAGGGCTAGTACCCAAAAGCTATAAAAAACTCATCAAACTCCACACCTGAAAAACAAATAATCCAGTGATGAAATGGGCAGAAAACATGAATAGACACTTCTCTAAAGAAGACATCCGGATGGTCAACAGACACATGAGAAGATGCTCAACATCACTCCTCATCAGGGAAATACAAATCAAAACCACACTCAGATACCACCTCATGCCAGTCAGAGTGGCTAAAATGAACAAATCAGGAGACTATAGATGCTGGCGAGGATGTGGAGAAACGGGAACCCTCTTGCACTGTTGGTGGGAATGCAAACTGGTGCAGCCACTCTGGAAAACAGTGTGGAAGTTCCTCAAAAAATTAAAAATATATCTACCCTATGACCCAGCAATCGCACTGCTAGGAATCTACCCAAGGGATACAGGAGTGCTGATGCATAGGGGCACATGTACCCCAATGTTTATAGCAGCACTTTCAATAATAGCCAAATTATGGAGAGAGCCTAAATGTCCATCAACAGATTAATGGATAAAGAAGATGTAGTTTATATATACAATGAAATACTACTTGGCAATGAGAAAGAATGAACTCTGGCCATTTGCAAGCAACGTGGATGGAACTGGAGGGTATTATGCTAAGTGAAATAAGTCGGTCAGAGAAAGACAGATACCATATGTTTTCACTCATATGTGGATCTTGAGAAACTTAACAGAAGTCCATGGGGGCAGGGAAGGGGGAAAAAAGTTACAAACAGAGAGGGAGGGAGGCAAACCATAAGAGACTCTTAAAAACTGAGAACAAACTGAGGGTTGATTGGGGGTGGGGAAGAGGGGAAAGTGGGTGATGGGCATTGAGGAGGGCACTTGTTGGGATGAGCATTGGGTGTTTATGGAAGCCAATTTGACAATAAAATATATTTTTAAAAAAACCCGGGGCCCTGCCACCAAAAGCCACATGAAGCCCCCCACCTGGGCCCAGCTGCTTCCCACCTCCAAGCCTTTGGATCAACCACAATTGCAATCTGGACATTAAACCTCAGAAAGTGACCAAGGGTTTAGCATTTTGATTTCTGGTGATATGCAGTCCCTGACAACAAATACGGTAAGCCCCTGTGAATCAGAACACTGGTTTCTCTGTGGTTTTGAACAAGTTCTTCCACTTTGTCTCCATACTGAATGCTCTCATCACTGGAAAGAATATTTGCCATCTACCTCACCATGAGTTATGGACATAAATAAATGAACATTTGTAAAGAGCTTAAAAGCGCTAGAAGAAAAGGCATGGGCTGTGAGTAAACACACTTCATAAAGCGTCAGCTCTGGAGGGCCATCTTTCATGTCATGAATACTGACGTCCTTGACTGATTAATCCACAAAGGGATGTTGGCCACCCTCACTGACAAACACCCCGGCAGAGGGGCGCCTGGGTGGCTCAGTTGGTTAAGCGTCTGACTGCATCTCAGGTCGAAGTCTCGCGACCTGCGAGTTCGAGCCCCACGTCAGGCTCCGTGCCCATTGATCGGAGCCTGTTTCGGATTCCGTGCCTGCCGCTCTGTCTGACTCTCTCCCATCCGTTGTCTGTGCCAAGAAAGTAAATAAAGGTTAAAAAAAAATTAAAAAAAAAAAAAAACACCAAACACACCGGCAGAAAGGTCATGAGGGGTGAGCCCTGTGGGAAGTGGAGTTGTCGAGTGGCTTCAGTATCTAGCACACCCAGGCTGCTCTCCACAGCCTCATCCTGCCTGGACTAGCCTCTACACACTCTGTTCAGTTTGGACTCCCAAGTTTCAGCTTAACTAGTCCCTGTAGTTTCTGACTGCCAAGTAGCTGCATGACATTGGGCCAGTCTGTGAGACACTGTTGGCTTCCTATAAAATAACATTCCCCACTCCACTTATTTTTTCTGGCAGAGCCTTTTTCCTACAACAGAGGCTGGAAATGCTAGATACTTCCTTTCCACTTGCCTTGAGATGCTGGAGTGTGGGCATGTGAACTAATCCTGGCTGATGAGGTTTGAAGGAAGGCTAAGAAATACTTTCTCTATGATAAAAATAAATTTGTGAAGAGAAACTAAGATGCTTTGCCATCTTCATTCTTGCTTTTGGAGGTTGTATGGAGACATGTTTGTTGATGCGCTTGCAGCCATATTGCAACCATGAGGGGAAGACATGGTCCACATGCTGCAGTTGGTAGAGCACAAAGATGAGAAGAGCTTGAGGTCTCAGTGACAGCATCAGAGCACTGAATCAGCTGTCTCCTGCAGGCTTCTCGTTCTCTGAGATAATTGTGTAAGCCAGTCTAGATTGGGTATTCTGATATCTGATAGTTGAAATCATCCATATAATACAGCAAGTCATTTTACTTCTCTGGGTCTCAGCAATTCATCTCTAAAATGGGGCTACTGGACAAATGATCACTAAGGGTTCTTTGGATCTAGATTTTCCTGGATACCTCCAAGTGCCATATTTTTTCCCCCAGAAACTTCCCAGACCTCACAATCCCTTCAGTTGGGATTGTGGTCCTCTCTGAAACTACACCCAGATTTCCTTTCTTTTTCTTTCTTTCTTTCTTTCTTTCTTTCTTTCTTTCTTTCTTCTTTCTTTCTTTTTTCTTTCTTTTTCTCTTTCTTTCTTTCTTTCTTTCTTCCTTTTTTTCTTCTTTTTCTTTCTGTGCCTGCTTACCAGCTCCAATGCTAGCTGCTTTTCCATGCAATGTGTCACTTAATCCTTATGACAATTTCACATCTCATCCTACAGCTGTGGGTCTGTGAGGCTAAGTAAGAGGCATTGTGCTCAAGGATCCCACATTTCAACTTGCATCTGCCTGATTCCAAAGCCCAAGCTCCTAACCACCTTGGTGAACTGTCTGTGTTATCTTCATTATCTTGAGAATGAGCTTTAAGTGACCCTATTAAGCAGTATTTTTCAAGCCCTGAGGCCCCCCCACAGCATTAAACTCCAGGAATTAGACTAGCCCGTCCCAAGTGGAGTCACTGGCAAACACCATTCAGAGCCTTCTGGCGGTGGGGGGGCTGGCCCAGCAAACACAGGTAACCTGGGGCCTGGGCCCTGACTGGAATAGCACAGCGTAACTGCATCTGAGCCAGCCAGCCCCGAGGCGTGATGCAGGGAGGCCAACACTGCTTAGCATCCCCTCCTCTGGGTTCTGGGGGGTGGCTCGTCCAGACAGGGATGGAGAAGCTCAATGAGCTGTTTCTCCCCGTGCTATTAAGAGGCTTTGCTGCCTGTGCCCAGCCTGGACATGAGGTGATTAATGGGCAGTGACAGGAGAATTAGTGGCTGCCCTCACCAGGGAGTGGCAATTTGCCAGGTGCTGTTTCCCTCATCAAAGGGGGTGAGCAGGTGAGCAGGCCAGTGTCCTTCCATCTGGCCGGAGCTGAGGCTGCATTCCCATCATCCAGAGCTAAGTTAATCCAGGCCAGAGCTGCGTTCTCTAGGAGGGCTGAGCTTGGGGGGGGGGGGGGCGGCAAGGGGATTGGGGAGGAAGGAAGAGGAGAGGAGGGAGGGAGGAGACAAAGAAAAAGAAGGAAGAGAAGCAGGGGTGGAGGAAAGTGGGGACGGAGTTCTGTCCAGCTGCCTGAAAGGAATGGTTTGCAGGGAGGAGCAAATGGAACTAGGATTAAAGATATTACATGTGATGCCTTGAATGCCTCTGAAACAGAACACCCTGTGCCTAGGCAGACCTGGGGGAGTAAGTGGTCACTGGCACTGGCTGGGGCCACAGTGAAAGCGCCCTCCCAGAGCCACACCCAACTACCTGCCACCAGGGGCTGGAGCAGGAGGCAGATTCTCAGATTCTTGTCACTCCCTTCCCAGTGCAGGGCGGACTCCTGGAGGATCCAGAAGACTCACCTAGTGTGTGAAAAGCATTGGAGACTCGCTCTTCCTCTTGTCACAGGCAGTCCACGGCCCCTCTGTCTCTCACACCCTGACAGCCTCGGGCACCAAGGTCACTGCCTGGTAGCACCCGCGGCCTTGGCACTCTCTGTGTGAACAGGCCCTCCTTCTCTGGCTCATTTCAGGGCTATCTGGCTGGAGCACCCCCATGGGTTCTGGTCCCTGAGGCCCACCTACTGGCCCTCAAGTCAGCTATCCTCTCAGTGTTTCCCTGAAGGGGCCCATGAGATGCTCCTTCAAGGCCAGAGAAACCCAGTGTCTCTTGGGAAAGTGAGACTTGAAGGCCTCTCTCCACCTAAACACACCACAGCTCCAGCTTCCCAGCTCACTCCCAGGCAGATTCCGCGAGGAGGGGCAACTGTGAGGTGACCCTCTTTTCAGAGTCCTAATGAGAAGGAGGGCCGGTCCCTCTGGCTTGGGGCTTATATTAGTTTCTTAGGGTTGCCCTAAGTACGTGCCACTTAGGGGAGCTTAAACACCAGAAGTTCACTCTGTCACAGTTCCAGAGACCAGAAGTCCAAATTCAAGGTGTCGGCAGGACTCTGTTGCCTCTGGAATCCTCTCTTGCCTCTTCCTGGTGACTGGTGGTTTATTGGCGATCTTTGGTGATTCTTGGCTTGGAGCTACATAACTCCAATCTCTGCCTGTATCATCACATGTCACATGGCGTTCCCTCTGTGTGCATCTCTGTCCTCATGTGGCCGTCTTCCTTCAGGGACACTGGGCCTTCTGAACCAGGGCTCACTCCAGGGTGATCTCATCTTAACGAATTACATTGTCAAAGACCCTGTCTCCAAATAAGATCACACTGCAGTAAGTGGGGGTTAGGACTTCCACAGCTCTTTTTTGGGTAGATGCAGTTCAGCTCCTAACAGGGGACAAGGATCTGAGGGGTGGAATTTTCTTCCTCATTCTCTCTGCAGCCCGGTTAAGCCTTAATGATGAGCAATTCAATCCTCTATGCTCTGGAAGGTGCTCATTGCTCTAGCCCAAAGCTTCTTTAGATCTAGTGCACGCCAATCATCAGGGATCTTATTAAATGCAGATTCTGATTGCATTCTGGGGAGGGGCCTGGGACTCTGCATTCCTAATAAGCTCTTGGGTGACGCTCACACTTCAGGAACCCCATATCACACAGTAAGTAGCTGTCCCACTGAGCCATTCTGAGGTCAAGTGCCCTCCCCTCCAGCCCTGGGGAGGGGTAGAAGGCTGCCAGGTCCATGTGCTAGAAGGCAGAAAGTAGAACACTCCATTTTAATCACCAGAAAACAGCATCCCTGGTAAGTGTGTGGTCGAATATGCTCCAAGTCTTGTGTGGGAGCTGCTGGCTGAATCCTCGGTGCGGCCAGATCCCAGGGAAGGAGTGGAAGACAGACTTGGCTGCCAGTTTCAGAGAAGGCACATCACATCCACATCAGTCCTAATTCAGGAAGATCCTTTTTTAAAATCTCTCTTGGGAAATACTTTAGGAATGGAATTGCTGGGTCATATGATAAATATATATTTATAACATTTTATTACTATTAAATGTCAATATTCTTAATGCTTTAAAAATAAGTTTTATTTATTATTATTATTTTTTTAATGCTTATTTATTTTTGAGGGGGGGGGAGCAGGTGAGGGTCAGAGAGAGAGGGAGACAGAGGATCCAAAGGGGGCTCTGAGCTGATAGCAGAGAACCTGATGTAGGGCTCGAACTCACAAACTGTGAGATCATGACCTGAGCTGAAATCAAGAGTGGGACGCTTAACTGACTGAGCCACCCAGGCACCCCCAAAATATCAGTTTTATTGGGATTATAATTCACATACCTTGAAATTCACTCTTTCAAATCATACAATTCCGTGGACTTTAATACATTCACATGGTTGAGCATCCATCCCCCACAACCAGTTCCAGAACATTTTCTCAGCATGGGCTTCAGAAAAATACTGCTACACTTGTAACAGCTCATTGTGCTAAAAGCTTCCCATGGTTTAGCTCACCTAACCTCCATCACAATGAGTATGATTAGTGCCCCCGTTTGTAAAATGGGGAAACTGAGTCAGGAGGCTCAGGAACTCCTCAAGTTCACCCAGCCAGTCAGTGGCAGGGCCCCCGCTCACATCTATCTAAAGCATGCATCTTGACCCCTTGGTCAAGCCTTCAGGTCCTCCCAGCTTCTGACCCAGGGAAGGAGTACCGCTGACTATAGTCAGGCCTGGTGGCTTGAGAGCAAGAGGGAGAATGTCACGGGAGTCTGATTTCTCAATCCGGCCACAGTATGAACCTCCCCTAGGTGGGAGGGAGCTGCTCTGTGGATCCCGGAAGCCATCAGCAGCTGCTGGGCTTCACTGTGATGCCTGGGTGCTTCCCACCGGGTGGAAGATGGACACAGGACGTGCTTTGTTGTAAGCTTGATGCCCCAGCTGGAGCAGGGGAGTATGGCTACTGTCACCGTGCTGCTCTAGCTCAGAAGGACTTTGGGGAGAAGCTATATGGCTAAACCAGAGGCTCTATCAGCAACCCTTGGGGCCCCTCCTTCTCTTCTCTGTGCCATTGAGTCAGCCAGCCAGTCGCCCAACGTACCCCAGCTCCAAGGACAGCATTGAGGGCTCCATCACTTCTCGCCTGTGTCCTGTGTGGGGTGGTCTTGCACCCTCACTCCTCCACCTTCACCCAGTTTCCCCAGCATGTGTTGCCCCTCTCCTGGAGATGGTTGCACCTCAAGGTGCACCCCCAGCATCCTTCTGGACACTTCTCTACCCATGTCTTCCAGAATCCTTGCTTCCACACAGCTGAGAAGCTTTCTCTGCTTTGGAGTTGTAGCATTCATTTGGCTGTGAGAGCAGCTTGGCAATTTTTCTGTTACTGTACATACATAATTTACATGCAGTGAAAGGCACAGATCTTCAAGTGTATGGTTTGATGAGTTTTGACAAATGCATTTGTCCACGTAACTGCCCTCCTCTCAAAATATGGAACGTTTCCATCACCTAAAAATGCCCCATGTGCCCCTTTCAGTCAATCACTTCCCAGGCCCAAGCAACCTCTGATCTATCTGCGTTTGCCACTGTAGATTAGTTCCATCTGCTCGATCACTTCATAAATGTGTTTCCTGATGGCTAATAGGGCTGAGCATCTTTTCATCTTATTGGCCATTTATAAATCTTTTTGTGAAGTGTTTGTTCAAATATTCACTCATTCTGTTCAAAGGGTGTTTTGTTTTGTTTTGTTTTGTTTTTAAATTACCATTGAATCGTAGGAACTGTTTGTGCATTCTGGATATAAATCCTTGTGAAATACAGGTTGCAAATATTTTCTCCCAATCTATGGTTTGCCTATTCATTTTCTTAATGATGTGTTTCAAAGAATAGAAGTTCTAAATCTTGAAAAAGTCCAATTTATCACTTTTTTCTTTACTAGTTTTTTTTGTGTCCTCGCTAAGAAATCTTTGTTTATTCAAGGTCACAAAGATAGTCCCTTATGTTTTTTTCCTGAAGCCTTACAAGTTATGGCTTTTGTATTTAGCTCTATGCTCCATCTCAAATTATTCTTTGTGTGAAGTGTGGAGTAGGGTCAAGATTCTTTTCTTTCTTTCTTTCTTACGCGGATAACCAGTAGTTACAGAACCGTTTGTTGAAAAGACTTTCTTTTTTCCATGGAGTTGCTTCAGCACCCTAGTTATTTCTTATTAATAATAAAGTATAGATGACTTCAAATAATTCATTTTTTTTTAAAGTTTATTTGTTTTGAGAGAGACAGAGAGAGCGAGGGAGAGAGGGGCAGAGAGAAAGGGACAGAGAGAATCCCAAGCAAGCTCTGCACGGTTAGCACAGAGCCCAATGTGGGGCTCAAACTCACAAACCCTGAGATCATGACCTGAGCCGAAACCAAGAGTTGGAAGATTGACTGAGCCACCCACCCAGACACCCCAAATAATTCACTCTTGATAGGTGAAAAGATGTTAAAAATAGACTTTAAAGTTTTCCCTGTAAAATGGCAAGTCCACACATTGTCTTCCAAAATCCTTTCTTGACTGGGAAAGACGAGGTGCTGCTGTCTGGCTGGCCAGCCATGACCTGTACACAGCCCCAGGTGCACCTTCACCCTGCCCAGGAATGGCCAGTAGCTGAGGGTGTGGCAGGGAACATGGGCTGGGAAGTGCTGCTTTGGGGTGTAGCACACTGATTCTCTTTCTGGATGGATCCTTATTGTGTAACCAGTCTCAAGTGGCCTCCTTGATTTCTGCTGTTAACTCAGTGTGGTCTGGCGTCCCCTCCATTGTTTGATTCTTGGTGAGAACACCAAGCCCTCTATGAGGCTTGTGTCCACATTAGGCGTGCACACACACACACACACACACACACACCCTAGCCTTCATTTTGAGAGAGAAGGCTACAGGGGGGAGTTCCTTGTTTTATTGCTGCGGCTGCAGAGGGCAATGTGCTGTGATGGTGTTTTCATCCCTCTTCCGTGCGTGGCAGACATGTGGCAGATGTGGCATGGTGGAAGGCCATAGGCTTTTTAGTCTTACGGACACATGGCCTTAAATTCTAGCTCTATTACCCACTGACTAGAGAAGCCTGGTCCTGGCCTTGGGCTTGATGTGTTCAACCCCTAAGCAGACATACTGTGATTACTTTCAGAGTTGTTGTGAGGTTAACATGAAATACTTGAGAGTTTTACGCACAGCTTTCTTAGTGCTTGCTGAGCCATTCATTTCGTACTCTGCAGTAAGAAGGGCAGGGATTACCACCTTTGTTTTAGTGTGGAGGAAATTAAGCCTTAGGGATGCTAGATGACCCACCTGGAGCAGAGCTGGGTTTAGACCTGGGTCTCAGCCTCAGGCTTGGCCCTGTGCCCAGTGGAACATCCCTGCACCGCTCCCCTCCTGAGAATGGCCACAGGGCTCAGGGATGGGAGGAAAAAAGTACCAGTAATTTGTTTTCTCTTGACTGCTTTCAAAGCAGTAAGGCATTTCTGGGTACAGAAGCCACCCAGAAATCTCAGAGTCAACACGACCTTGAGTAATTGCTGAGGTCAGGAATAACCACATTTCCTCCCTATCCCGGTGCTGGGACACTTTCCTGGGAGCACCGATTGCCCTTACAGGGTCCTAGATTGCTCAGTTTTGGTTCTCCCCTGTCACTCAGGAGCTGACCTTTTTGACTCTGAAAGTGACCTTGAATCTGACTTTCTGTCCAGAAGCAGCAATGGCTACATGTATAAATCTATTGAAGGTTTTGAGCATCAGAAGATAAAAAGCGGCTTCTAGTGGTTTTGACATAGAACCCAAAGCTGGCCCCCAGAGCCTACATCAGATGACCTAGCATCTCACTGAGAGGTCCTGTGGCTTGTCTGTAGCTTCTGTCACTATCCTGAAACTTGAAGCTCCTGCAGGTGAGGTCTCCACCACTATGTGGTCCATCACCTCTTCCGTGGTCCAGAATGAACTCCAGCCCTGACTACTGTTGTCTCAGTGCCTGGGCAGGTGCACAGGGAGGAGTGGGAGGCAATGTTAAGAGCACAGGCCTGGGGGTTAGAAGGACCTTCTCCAGTGCTGCTGGTTTTGTAACATTTCCCTGTGCACCTTAATCTTGCACCTGGAAATGGGAGATAATGGGACCAGCTCTAGGGGCTTGTGAGGTTTGAATAAGAGGAGGCATATAAACTCCATGAGGGCTGGACTTGGTCTTTCTATGACTCCATGGCTCCATCAGTTGTGTAGAACAGCGGTCCCCACTCTAAACAGCTGAATGAAGGTGGAGTACTGTGCCCAAAACACCACGATATCAGCCACATCAATGTCACTGTCATGTGACGCTTCCACTACCAGGCAAATACTTACGTGGCCTACAGATGGGTGGAGGCAGATGGCCCTGGCTCGTAGCCTGTAAGTGCTGAGTGACAGTAGTCACTGTGAAGACTGGAAGACTCCTAGCATGAGAATGGAGGACACAATGTGCCCACTGGGGTGTCTCAGTAAGTAGAGTCCACGTGTGGGCATTTGGAGGCTGCCGTAAATTCTTTGAGTTCACTCGTTTCCTCTGATGCATGAAAATGAATTTAAAAAATAAAAGAACATCCAGTGTCGAAGGGTTTCCTTTTTCTTTTCTTGACTACCGGGCCACCAGCCAATGGCTGGGAGCACTGGGCCAGTGTTGTGGTGACTGGCTGGTTCCAGGAATGATAAGTCACAGGGTACAGCACAGGGGAATCAGTTCAGCACGGTGTCACTCATCCGGAAGAGGGAAAAGCAAGGAGGGGACAAAGGGGTAAATGGCTCCACCCTTGAGCTGCAGTTGGTCACAGAGTTTATCACCATGACCTTCAGAGTAGCCAGTGTCTGCTGACCTCTGGCTGCCTGGCGTCTTGAGAGGCCTGTTGACATGGATAAGTGATGCATGGGCCTGAAGCATACTTGGCCTTCAACTCCAGGACATGGCTGCAACCCTAGCCTGAGCCTTCCTGCCTCTCACGTAAAGTCATGCTCAGGATGCCTGACTCAGTGTGGTGTTGTGGAAAACGGCTCCAGAAAGCCCAGTTCTGGGCACAGCTCTACAGTAACTAGTTATGCCCTCAGGGAAGCCATCTTGCCCCTCCGGACTCCAGGGTCCTCATGTGTAGACACTCAGTTAGGGGCAGATGTGGCTGCTCCTAGGAGCTGTTCCAGTTGCAATATTCCACGGTTCTACTGTTTCCCACCTGAATCATGATCAGAGCAGGTATCATTTACTGCTGGCTTGTTAGGTTCCAGGTTCTATGCCAAGTATAGCACATGAGAGGTCTCATTGGGTCCTCACAATCAACCTCTGTAGTAGGTGTTATTATTACTCCCATTTTATGAAGGAGGGAACCGAGCATTCTGGAGGGTCACAGTGACGGTGCTGGTGTTAGTCACCATGCTCTACGTTATACAGAATTGTCTGTTTTTGAATTGCAAGGTGCTGTTCGTCTTATGGATTAAATTACCTTTCCCATTGTTTCCTTTCTCATTACTTATTTTCCTATGGGAACCATGAAAAAAGTCAAGAGCTGGATGGGGCGGGTCTGCTTTGGTGTGAGTGTCAGCCTACTAGATTAGAAAGAGGGGGTCAGCACAAGCTCATGCAACTGGAGTTCTTAGAACAGAACAGAGGCCCAAGGAGCAGGAGGGAGGCACAGACCCGACCACCAACCAATGTCTATGTAGGCAGAAGGTGCTAATTTGGAGGCGGCAGGCCTGAGTGTGAGGGTATTGTTCCTGGTCTAGTCCTGTGACATCTTTAGGCCTTAGTACCTCATTAGTAAAATGTTAGATAATGGATATACATTATAGAGTATTGAGAGGAAACATTCAGAAAACTCCTCTGTGAACCTTCCTGAATGTCACTCCTACCCCAGGCCCGAGTATAAGGTTTGGCACAAGCACAGTATTGGACAAATATTTGTGGGCCATGGGGTGGCACCATGATTTTCTGGGTGTTATCCACCTAACTTGGGTTGTTACAGAATATTAATAAATGCCTAACTGGTCTTGGGGAGAAGATGGCTCTCTGAAACACAGCCTAAGGCTAGTCGGAAACGGTCTGCTGGCAAACGCTCCTGAAGAAGATATTACTAATCATGGTGTGCATTCCACACAAGATCTATCCGCTTTAGTAACTGCATCGAGGGGGCCTCAGGACCCTGGACAGCAGTTTGATGCCATGCATGGGTGCAGGAGTTGGGGCACTGCTCCCTTAATTCCCTTGAAAATCCAAAGGAAAAGTACAAATGAATAACACTGTAAAATGACATTAAGGCCCCTTTGGAGAGCAGCTGCCCACCCCCCATGCTGCTAGCCGATAATGGCCACCCCTCATCAAATATTTATTCCAGCCCTTGTGGTCGTCCATCAGCCTCCAGCATCATGCCAGGGATGGAATCTGATTATTAAAAATGGTCAGGAGCGAGGCAGGCAGACTACAAAGTGCTTGGGATGGAAAGGGGGGAACATCAAAGCCCCGTATTCTTCCTTAAAGGTCGTCTCCGGAAGCAGAGGCCTCCTGTTAGGCAATCAAACTCGCAGGGATTCAAGGACCTGGCCCCTGCGTGCTTCCCAGCCTCTTGCTCCTTTCTTTTCTCGCCAGTGGGCCAGAAGGGAGTGAAGCCAGAGCTTGACTCTGAGCCACGGGTTTATGAAAAGCAAGAAATACGCTGCCCCATGCAGACATGTGACTGCCTTCACTTTTGAGGGGGGTCCTGGCATTTCATTAGTGCCCTGTTTGAAGCCTGCCCTTTGCAAAGGAGAAAATGAAGAGAAGAAAGTAAGTACGGAGGCTGATTCAAACAATCTTCTGGTATCTTGAGTTTGTGATATCCCTTTGTGTGGCTTCACTTATTACATGGGTGGAAGAGCCTGTCAGGCAAGAAATCATGCCTGGTGTTTACACTTTAATGGAACCCAGGGACCAATTAACCACACTAAGTGCCAACGGGCAAAGCATTTCTTAAAGGAATAGGAGGGAACTCTTATATTATCGTTCCATTTCCCTCCTCTTTTCCCAAATAAAAGACAGATGCTATGTCAACAGTCTCTCAAGAGTGATCTTTTATTTTCTGAAAGTCCTAAAACTGACCCATTTATCAAAACATGACTGATGCCTCAGCCTACAAACAATATCCTTTTCTCCCTCACAAATCCTGAAGTCCCGAGAGGCTGCAGCCTGGTCCAAGCAGTGCCATCAAAATCTGCCCTCCACACCCAGCAGCTGCACGGCAGCCTCCTGCACAGCCTGGTGGACACGCCTGACCTCTCTCTGGGACAAGGTCCTCTCCATGTGGCGGTAGGTGATTCGGTAGCAGTGGCTTGTCTTGTGTGTCCTGGAGAATGGAAGAGAAAGGCAGGTAAGTGAGGGACAGACGTGCCTGCCGCCTGTAGGAACGGTGTTGCCAGCTCTGACCAGATCAACCCCAGAGGAGAATAGGATGGGATCCGGGGCCTACTGGCATGGTATGACAGAGACATCACCATCACTAACAGCCTGCACCTCTTACAGGCTTCCTGAGAGGTGGTGGTTGGGACACCACTGACTTGAATAATCAAGAATGCTGGTTCCCACTGAACTAGCTGCATTCAAGTTCCCTGGGCAGGACGTTTCTTACAAGTCTGCTTTCCTGGGCCAAGCCCTGGATAGGTGGGATGTGGGCTCTGGGTTTCTGGGCTTTTTATCGGTTCCTCAGGGGACTCTGCCAAGCAGAGATGGTCAGGAGCCAAGGCCAGCAAGCCTCCACCTTTCTCATGTCACAGAAAACATATTTGGAAGGCACACTGCAGTCACAAGGCCGGGATTGGCTCTGGGGGCTCTAGCCACCTAAAAGGCTGAGGGGTATCACTCTGTTTGCACCTCTAACAGGCCATGGAAAGCATAGAGACAATTGTGCCATACAGACATGCTTCCGAGTTCCAGGTAGTGGGGGGCCTTTTGCAGAACTTAGTCTTCACAGAGACACGTGAAGCCACAGCTCCTGGTGCGGCTGCTCTGTGAACGTGCTTCTCCACAGGTGTGCCTGTGTGTTTCAGGTATACTGGACAGGCCTTCCGTTGCTGCTGGAAAGGCAAGGCCTGCCCTGCTGGGGTCCTTAAGAAGCGTTCCACTGTGAAAGTACAGCCCAACTGTGCCCAGTGGCACTGGGCCTCTTGTGGCCACTGGAAAGACTCCACACTGCCTCCCCCAGGTGCAGAAGACAGGCCTTTTTTTCAATTTGACATCATCAAGGAAGGAGGCTGCAACATCCTGAGTTTCTGAGAGATGGAAGATTCTAGAGGAGGAAAAATTAGTTAAGGAGTGAGAAGGAGGGCATAGGAATCATAGATGCTTGAAGATGATGCCAACATTTACTAGAACAAGTGTGGTGATAGGATCTGGGGGCCCAGGTTGTCAGTGACCTGGTGATGGTGCAAGGGTGTGATGGTTTCCTGCGGGTGGGGGGCACAGCCATGTCAAGTTACGCCCACTGCAGGGGACACCTCCACTAGCTTCCTAATTCCCTGTGCCAGTGAGGGAGACAGAGGCCCCCTGCAAGTCAGTGGCAGCTGGGCCACGACACACCTTTCTGGGTCTCAGTTTCTCCTCTATTGAAAGAGATTAACAGCATAGCACTTACACCATCAACCTTTCCAATCTGTTGCAAAGACCTAGTCAGAAAGGGACAGGGCTCTGCAAATTATGAAGAACTATATGAGTGTGAGGCAAAAGTATCCTTGTGGCAACTGTTGGTATGTGCTTTCGTTGGTTCACTCAGGCATCTTTTACTTAGCTGAAGAGTTTGTAATATGGCCACTCTGCATGCTGGGATGCCCAACCAAAGATGAATGGGAAAAATTTATCAACTTGTCTCTATATGCTTCCCAGAAGGCCCCTAGAAGGATTCCCGGGATTCAAACAGCTTTTATAAAACATTTTGATGAGTGAGGTGTAAATGAATCATAAACATATGGATTAATTTTATAATTTGAGAGAAATAAAATTTGGCAGAATATTTGGTGATAATTCAGTAGCTTCAACTGAAAATCAACCAGCTTTGCCTTTTCCTAACATCACTGGGGAGAGAAAGAAGATTTAGTTTTGTTTTCTAGAAACTTCTTTTTGAAGATTTTAGTTGGTAGGACATACTCCTGTCCTCATTTGCTTGTTGGGAGGACTGAAAGCAGTGGAGCTGGCAATTGGTCATGAGTCTCCTCATCCTTGAGGAGTGGGTTGTCCCCAAGAACTACAGGGTCACAGACCTGAAGGGTCTCATGGCTCGTCACTGACCAGGTTAAGACAATGGATTTCTCAAGAGGAGGGATGCCCTCAGTGCCCAACTCCAAGTATCTGAATTAGAGCTCTTTTGATTCTTTTATACCACCCAATGTGGCCTTTTTGTGGTCAAAAAGCTTCTCAACCTTTTATCTGCCATGACCCTCACTGTCACTCAATGAGAGCAGCGTTGATATAGTGCTTCTTATGTACCAGGAACCACCGTAAGCCCTTTGCAGGCATTAACTCATGTAAGCATCAAAACCCCACTGAATTCCTAGCACTCTTGTCCTGGTTATAAAAATAAGGAAACTGAGGCAGAGAGAGCAAAATAACTTGCCCAAGTTCACACAGCTACTAAGTGGCAGGGCTGGATTTGAAACCAGGCAATCTGGAGGGAATGCAATCGTGCAGCCACTGTGGAAAACAGCTTGGTGGGTCCTCAAAGAGTTAAACATGGAATTACCATATGAGCCAGCCATTCTACTCCTAGGTATATACACCCAAAAGAACTGAAAGCATGTATTCAAACAAAGACCTGTACGAAAATTTTCATAGCCAAACAGTGGATATGGCCGTCAATGGATTAATAGATAAACAAAATATGGTATAGCCATATGGTGGACCTGTACAACGGAATATTATTTCATCATTGAAGGAATGAATTAATGATACATGCTGCAATGTGGATAAACCCCCAAAACATGCTAAGTGAAAGAAGCTAGACACAGCAGATCACATACTGCATGATTTCATTCACATGATATATCCAGAATAGGGAAATCCACATGATAGAAAGCAGACTGGCGGTTGCCAGAGGGTGGGGGAAGGAGGTACAGGTAGAAACCGCTTAATGGTGTGAAAATTAATAAAGGGGACTGGGATGCTAGAAGGGGAGCCTACAAGGGAGAGCCCTTCCACTCAATGTCAATTACAAGAAGAATTGTCAACTACAGACTCCAACGGAAGTGTCAGTTACAGACCTCAACAGAATAGTCTCAACAGGAAGCAATTGTCAATTACAGGTCCCAACAGGGAAGGATGACACTGCATCTCCTACAGGAGATCAGCCACTCCTGCAACACAGCCAGTGAGAAACCACCATCACCCTGAACTCCTGCTTCTCTCCAATGAACTTTTGTCCAAAACAACCCCTCTCAACTTCCTCCTTCTCTATAAAATAATATTCTTCACTTGTGTTTGTTGGATTTGCTTATGATTGTGCTGTAGCTGGCTTGTTCCATATTGTAATTCTTGTCATTTCCAAATAAGCGCATCTTTTGCTGGTAAGATAACTGGCAGTGTGAAGGTTAACATTAGGCACAAGGTTTTCTTTTGGGGTGAAGAAAATGCTTTGGAACTAGGTAGGTAGTGTGGCTGCCTAACATCGAGAATGTCCTAACTGCCAATGACCCGCCCACTTCAAAAATGGTTAATTTTCAATGTTTACTTATTTTTGAGAGACAGAGGCAGAGCATGAGTGGGGGAGGGGCAGAGAGAGAGGGAGACACAGAATCCGAAGCAGGCCCCACGCTCTGAGCTGTCAGCACAGAGCCCGACATGGGGCTCGAACCCACGAACCATGAGATCATGACCTGAGCCGAAGTCGGACGCTTAACCAACTGAGCCACTCAGGCGCCCCAAAAATGGTTAATTTTCACCTCATTACAAATACACACAAGGAAACTAGGCAGTTTGGTTTCAGAGCCCAATATTAGCTACCATGCCTGAGCACTCCACCACACTCCTCCTTGTCTTCTTTTCCCTTCTCCAGCCTCTTCCTTCTACCCTAACTTTTCCTAAGAAGTGACAAGGCTTGCAAGCTACTGAGAAGGGAATTGCCTTTAATCCTTCTATTCAAGAGATGGAGTAAGCCCATGTTCCTTTCTAGCTCTGCTCTTTGACTAACAAGCCAGACATGAGGCATAACTGTGACATAGAGTGGGAATCCCTGGAACATGGATGCTTTTTAAGAGGTCTTTCCCATATATACAATGGAGTATTACTTGACAGTCAAAAAGACTGAAATCTTGTCATTTGCAACTCTGTGGATGGAACTAGAGGGTATTATGCTAAGCAAAATTAGAGAAAGACAAATATCATATGACTTCACTCATATGAGGACTTTAAGAGACAAAACAGATGAATGTAAGGGAAGGAAGGCAAAAATAATATAAAAACAGGAAGGGGAACAAAACATAAGAGACTTAAATATGGATAACAAACAGAGGGTTACTGGAGGGGTTGTGGGAGGGGGGCGTGGGCTAAATGGGTAAGGGGCATTAAGGAATCTACTCCTGAAATCATTGTTTCACTATATGCTAACTAATTTGGATGTAAATTTTAAAAAATAAAAAATAAAATTAAAAACAATAAAAATAAAAAAAAATTTAAAAAAAGGTCTTTCCTGTTTATGGGGCCATTAAAAGGCGTGTTGCAAAGCCAAACAGCTGGTGGGAAATCAAGAGGGCTTGCAGGGAGAGCATAAAAGGGGGGTTGGGGAGGGGTGCAGTCGCAGCTCCTGTCCACCCACAGTTGGCTGGGCAGAGTGAAGCTGCCAAAGCCTTCCCCCCAGACTCACGTGGGCACAGCCTTCAGACAAGAAACCTTCCCGGAAAGAGAGAAGAGACTACATTGACAATTCTCTCTTCTGTACCTGACAGCTTCTAGTCATAGGCAGAAGAAATGAGAATCCCTTATGGAGTTTGTGAGGGCAAATTTCCTTACAGTAAGTCTGAAGAAGAGTCTAAACATTTCTTTTGGTGCTGGAATTTCACTGCATTAGGATATTGGCGGAAACGAGTTGGTCACTGGTTGGAGCTTGGATTTTTAACAGAGACTTTGGATTGAGAACCTGAGAATGTTTGAGCTTCAAGGGCTTATCACTTGTCTAACTCAAGGACTGATTCAGTTCTTGAACAGACAGCGCGTTCCAGGCACCGAGCTGGACAGAGGTAAGCGAGTGAGGGGAGTCCCGACCCAACAGGTTCACATCTGGGGACCAGAGGTCTGCAGAGGTCCTGCAGGAACCCGGGAGGAGCCCGAGTGGAGGACTGTTCCCCTTATCTCCGTGATGGGGCTGGTGCTGCATTGAAATCAGCCATGCGGCACTCCCACCTCACATCCTCCTTCAGCAAATGACTCTTTCCTCTGGTGCTTCCCCGTGAGCATCTATGTGGGACTACTCATGTAACACGAGGCTGGGCTCTCCAGGGCCTGTGAAAGGGATCCAGATCATCCTGCCTACTCAGGGGCTTACCTCTGGTGAGAAAAAGGACACAGGACGGCCCATGCTTGCCCGCGCACAGAGGAGCTGAACGATGCTGTGGTTCGCTGCTCTAACCAGCCTCCCACCTTTTGTGTTTTCCTACCTGGCCTCCCTTCAGTTCTCATTCTCAGAGATCCAACCTGGCTCATGAAGCTGGAAACATGGCTCAGAACTTTTTCTGAAACTTACTTCTCCTTGGGTCCTGTTCCCTGCTCCGGTGTGATTGCCAAGGTGCACCGAACTCTGCTGTCCTATGTGTCCGGCTGCCCGCCCCCCTCCCAGGAACTGAGGGGCAGCCCCCTGTGGGCAGGTGGCAGCGCTGGGCTGCATGGTGGGCGTACCTGTGGGCAGGGAGGCTGTATTTTCAGGCCTCCTTCTCCCGAAGCACTAACCTTAAACCTATGGAAGGGGATGTTTGGGTGCTGCGCATGATCGAGTCTGGATTAGTAGAGGAGTGTTGAAATCAGACATGTTTAAGAGGAATCCTGCCCTAGCTCTTTCTTTTCTTCCTGACCAAATAAGTGATAAAATTAACAAGTATCAAAAGTACTGCTAGGTGACTGGCTGTGCTCCAGTTCCCAGGGTGCCAGCAATAGACTCTGAAAGAACGTGGGGCTAACCAAGCATCGCTGGAAAGAAGGGATAAGGGGTCTGAGTGCTAGCGAGGGTTGGATTACTTCTATTACACAACCACTTGGTTTACTCTGGCAACTAGACAGGTTCCAAATGTGAAATAAAACCCTTCCATGGGATGCAGCCAAAGCTCAGCTCCTGCAACACCCACAGTGGTTGGCTTTTCCATCTGTGACAAGAGCAGCTACTTCATGTTCTTGGCCACTGGACACATCCTGGAGTAGATCGTTTACCACCAGCAGTTACTGCAGATGCCACCTATGCGTGCTGGGACTACTCAACACAATAATGTCCATTTGGTCTGTCACACGGGTCAGACTCACACTGGATCCTTTCATTCACTTCTGAGGATACACAACTACCTGATGTTTCCCTGTTTCCAGTATCATGGGTTATGTGCGATGTCACATGTATAATGCGTATCTCTCTTGTCCTATACACAGCACAGAGGATATGGGTGTAGGTTATGTATACTCTCTTCTACTCAGGTCACTGTCTTTTTCTAAATTCCTGCCCCAGGTGCTGCCATGGGGTGGGTTCCATTTTCTGAGTAAAGAAAACAGGGATTCCCCTGTTCACTTTTAACGTGTCTCCTGCATGTATCATGCAGAAGGTCAGTGGGAAGCCCCACAAGGCAATGTCCCGCGCACCATCAGGAGGGTGCAGAGTGCTTTCACCGGGTGGGGGTGGGGGTTGGCTCAGGCAAGGGAACAGGATGATGGGAAAAGGAGAATGGAAGGAAGTATCTGTTCAAGGCTGCTCCTGAAAATACAGAATGAAAAGGGGCCTGGTGGAATGCAGAGGAGCCCAGAATTTGCACCTAGAGACCTGAGTTGTAGTCCCTACTCTGCCCGTTGCTTTCTGTGTGACTTGGGGCAGTTTACTTAACCCCTTGTGAAGTGAGGGTCACCACCCTACTCCTGGGGTTGTGCCGGCTGAGTAGGGCATGTCTGGAGCCTGCTAGGATGGAGGCTGCTGCCCTGAGAGCTCAACCCCTAGTCTGTCCCATCTCCTTCTCCTATTCCCAGGATGCATCAGGAGAGTAACGGCACTACGGGGAGGACGACCTGTATTTCTTACATCCTTCTTTGAAATCTCCTTTTGTGGGCCTGGAATCTGACCTGTGGCCAAGGGTAGCATGAGCACATTGGTTAGCTGTGGCTGGGAAAGTTCAGTGAGGAGGACAGGTCAGGGAGAGTGATGAATTATCACTCAGAATCAGGCACCATTTAAATAAGTCATCTGGAAATTAAGTAAATTATTTTTTCTTCTCTACCTTTCATATATATATGTATATATGAAATATATATATGAAATATATTTCATATATAAATATATACAATATTTCATATATACATACATATTTCATAAAAATATATAATATACTATATATAGTATATATGTAGTATATGTATATACACTAAAAAAGAGGAGAAAATAAAATCTGATTATAAGACAGCATACAGTGATTCTATATCACTTTCCTAATGAACTGCTCTGGGGTTTTCTCTGAAAGAGATATCACTGGTTTAATGTAAAGAAAGAATATAGGCGTGGGAGGCAGGAGACCCGGGTCCTAGTCCAAGCCCCAGCAACATCTGTGTGGCCTCCCCAGTGAGATGGCTGGACTGAATGGGCTCGAGGCCCCCTTCCAGCTCTAACAGTCCACCAGTTACTTCAGAGGACAGAAAAGTTTCTAAAGCAAATGCACATGCAGAGGAAAGGAGCCAGCCAGCCAGCAAGCAGCATTTGCAAGCTGCATGGAATGAAAGAGAAAGGGGCCCTGATCTGGCGGGCAATTTCTTGACAGGCTAATGCATGAACACAAGATGCATTAGTAATATTCATGATCAAAGCAAGAAGGAAGGGAATTGGCTTCATGAGGTTGGATTACGGCTTGGTAGAGCCCACTGAGAAAGTCTTCTTGTAGAAGGTGGACCTCGACTTATAACAGACACTCTGGACAACTTACAGCCCCTCTCCATCAACTACGCTTTTCTAGCCCTGCATCCCTTACCCCCACACTTTCCAGAACTAAGAGGTCTGCTTTTCTTATTCTCAGAATGGTAGGTTGTAGGCTCAACGCTCCCTGGTGGGCCGTTCTAAGTGAGGTACCTCCCCACCCCAGTTCCTAGCTAGCCAGCATCAGCAGTGCCTGTCACTGCCACTGCTGTGGTTACGATTTCTTCCCAGAGGGATTTCTGTTCCTGGGAGTCAGTCACAAGAAACCAAACCAGATGGTGCCTCTGACAGTTACTGCCTTGGGAAAGACAACTCCAATCCAGGCCTTGATGGAGGGAGAGTCAGAGCCAGGGAAAAAGGAACTTGCTGGGTGCAGCTTGAGTAGAGCTACTTTCAAACCTGCCTCCCCCGCCCCCCTCCCCAGTTCCCAGTCATCTTGCGTGGTGGCAACTTAAGAGCTCCTCAGAGACGCACGTTTTGCAGGCAAGAAATGCTTTTTCACATCAAACACTTGTCAAGTCCTCAGGGAAGTTTCCAAACACCCCCAGGGTTTTATTTCCATCAATCCCTGTAACTTCTCCTGGTACTTCCCAATGAGTGTCTCATGCTAAGCTCCTCAGGAGGGACAGTGTTCATGCTCTCGCCTCCTGGGGAGCATGGCCCATGTTCCTGCCCCCCACATGCATGTATATACATATGAAAATTGTTTTGGGGAAATCATCTAATAGAATCTCTTATGGAGGGGCACAAGATCTAGACTAGCCAGTGCCACGAGGGCCTAGCTAGAGGACCTTAACCTTGGGCCAGTTCTTCATTTCTGATCTAGGTTCTCATTCTAAGACACAGATAATGAACTCATAGGGTTTTTTGAAGAAACTGCATGAAAATAATATATGTTAGGTGTTTAGCATAGTTCAGGCTTATAGTTAACAATTAGTATTATTAATTATGTACCTAAGTATTAAATAGCCTCTACTTTGGGCCACACAGAAAGTGACCTTAGATGAATTATCAGAGTTTCTACTTCTCATTTGTAAAAACGGATCCCTAATATGATACATACTACAACACAGAAGAAACTTGGGGGCATTATATCAGGTGAAATAAGCCAGACACATAAGGTCAAACATGTAAGTCCACTTATACGAAGTTCCTAGAGTAGTGAAGTCAGAGGCAGAAAGTAGAAGGGTGGTTGCGAAGGGCTGGGGAAAGGGAGGAGGGGGAGTTAGTGTTTAATGGGGACAGAGTTTCGGTCTGGGAAGATGAAAAAGACCTGGCGGCAGATGGCGTGATGGCTGCAAAACAGTATGAAGGTACTTAATGCCACAGAACCATACATTTAAAAGTGGTGAACATGGTAAATTTTACGTTATGTATATTTTATTAAAATAAAAAAAAAATTGACGAGGAGAGTTGGCCCAGATAACCTAGTTGACTATAACTAGGAATGGAGGTTGGCAACTCACATTTATATTTAGAACAAACAAACAAAAGACAACAACGAAAACCCGACCAGATCACTGACACCCATGTGGCAGACTGTTGGAGGGTATGACGTGACTGCTTCCCGTCCTCCCCAGATGGCTCACTTTGACTTCATTAACCTGTCTCCTAAGCTGCCCTGCATTTCATACAAATGAATTTTTACGATGCCCTGCTCGTAATGCTATAACAGAGAATTTAACCATACTTGAACAATTCTTTTCCATGATTCCATGATCTTCCAAGTTATCCTCATACATTTCTAACAAACTTGGAGTAATGGTTCATTTTGCACAGATTTCCAAAGCTCTGTGCTTTTTGGTTGCATGGAAAATTTGGAAGAGGTTTTATTTTTCTCCCTGGCTTCGTCTGCCAAGCCAGAGTCAACAGAGCTAACTTTAACTCTTCTACTGTTACATGGCAGCTTCCCAAACGTGTTGACACTTTGGTGGATGACTCACGTTACAAAACAGAAGATTTGTGGTGGGTGAAGTGCTACATTTCCAACTCAATCAATTGATTAGCAATTATTTATCCTGTGATGAGGCAGACATTGTGGAAGATACAAGATACGAGTTGCTTGATCAACACACAAATATTCACAGAGTGGCTGTTCTGTGCACAGCTCAGTGGTGGTGTGAGGGGGAACAAGTATCCCAAAATAATATAAAGAAGGACTGGCTAGATAACCATCTACTTGGGGCTTAAGACATTTATATATGAAAGGATACCAACAGGACAAAGCAGTTCACACTAAATGTTAAATGAACGACATAGATTGTAAATAACTTAGTACTGAGAAACATTAGCAGGGGAGAAGAGATTAGATTTAGATCTTAAAGTATGATTAGGATTTTTGCAGGTGAAGGTCAAGGGGTGCATCTAGCTGGCAAAATGACACAAGGACTGGCTGAGGGGCATTCCTTATATCTTTTTGCCTCTTCCATTTCAACGCTGAGTTGGTGAGTGTATGTTACAGGTATAAATGGTCCAGTGAAGAGGTATCCAGAGGATGCACGATCTGCTTGCTGGGAGAGGGCTGTATACAACCACAGCAGGACGCCAGCTTTGGTCACAGCATGTACAGGAAGTGATTGACCCTGTAAGAGGGAAGGGTCATTTCTGCAAAGGCACAGACAGAATCATGAACATGCAATGGACAGGTTGAGGAGACGTGAGTAGTTCAGAGTGGCTGGTCTGGGTGTAGACAGTACAGAACTGGTAGGGTAGGAGGCTGCAGGGTGGGTAGAGATTATAGAGGAGGTTCTTATGTTCCTAAGAAGCCTCAAACAAAAATCCATCATTAAGCAATCAACCAAACAACAGAGTCCAGGATCTTGTCTCTACAGTATCTTATAACTGCTCTGGACAGTTTTATTGCATCTAGAGTCTGGTCCTCAGTGAACTTCAGGTCTCACTCCCCACAAACAACAGAGGATTACTCAGATATTATGGTATATTATGTCACCAATCTGGTAAAAAAAATTTTTTTAAGGGAGAGATAGTGTGAGCAGGGGAGAGGGGTGGGGGGCAGGAGGGTGGGGAGCGGGAGAAAGAGAAAGAGAGTATCTTAAGTAGGCTCCATGCTCAGTACAGAGTCCAATGCAGGGCTCAATCCCATGACTCTGGGATCACAGCCTGAGCCGAAATCAAGAGTTGGACACACAACTGACTGAGTTACCCAGGTGCCCCCTGATCTGATATTAATAACCACCCAACCAAGGAATATCCTATAGATCTATCCTCAATCCCATTATTATGAGTAGAATTACCCATAATTGTGTTATGTTGTATAACTTATATTTCTTTAGCAAGTAATGGATCAAATGTGCTGATTGCTTTAAGAAAGACTCAGTGTCTAGATAATTATGAAGGAAGTATTAGGAAAGAGAAATTTATATACATTTCAAATGACTTATGGTTATTTTGCAAATGTTTTTGAGGAGGGACTCTCTCAGTCTAATTAATAGCACCATCTCTTGACAAATAGTGAGTGGAAGATTGAGGGAGAGAATGACAAAATAGAGACTTGGTTGGCAGGATGAGCTCCCACTATTCATCGCATTCTAGGCTGGAATATAGCAGTGATATCTTGATTAAGGATTCATTGTACAAGCAACATATTTTATGGAATCATAGAATCCAAGACATATAGGCCTTAAAGATTTTCTGGCCCATGATTGAGCTCTTTCTATAAAGCCTTATGTTGGTGTACTTCTGGGGCAGACCATTCCAGGCTTCCCCAGCACAGGCTGAGAGCAAGATCCCCTTTACAATGAGCTGACAAGTGCTTCCTATGTTTGTCCTCATTGGTCCTCAGTTCTGCTCCATGACAGCCCTAGTGAGGGACTCCTAGGATCACTGATAGTCAGAGTTGGAGGCAGCACATGTAATGTTTAACATCACTGTCTCTAAGGTTAAATGTCTGTCTGTCTATGCATCTGCCTACCCATCCATCCATCCATCCATCCATCCATCCATCCATCCATCCATTTCATTTATCCATCCAACAGATGAAGGGAATATCCAATATATGTCATGTATTCTGCCAAGTATTGAGGACCAAATGATGGAACAAAAAACAAAACAAAACAAACCTGACCTCATGAAGCTCACAGTCTAGCATAAGACACAGGCATTAATCAAAGAATTATGAAGAAATGTAAATCGCAACTACACTACTGGGTTTGAAGAAGAGGTATGTGAGGCTACAAAAAAGGGCAATTGACTCAGATGGGTGGGTCAGAGAAGGTTCCTTGTGCAAGTGTTAGTGAGCTGAGATCCTACGGAGGGTAGGAACTAACCAGGAGAATGAAGGTGAGGGGTGGTGATCAGAGGAGTTTCTGGTAGAGGGGCTGACAAGTATACAGGCCCTATGGTCTGAGTTCAGATCCTAACTGCTCCTCCTCTGAGCTATGTGATCTCGGTCAGATTTCTGACCTTCTCCAAGTCTCAGTTTTCATGATAACATGGAGAAAACAATCCTGCATGTAATGCAGATGAAGCCTTCATGGGCTCAGTCCAGGTTCATTACTATGAGCACCATCATCTGAGAGTCCCATAGTTCAGGCCTTTTTTCTTAAGCAACAGAACCCCAATCTCTCTCCCATGTGATGCCCTTCAATTTTGTTCCCTATAATTACATGGTATATAGAGTACAGCTTAAAGCAAAGCTACTTTAGTTAAAGTGGGCTTGAGGATCTCATGCACTCGGCCTCTGCTTCCTGCCCACAGCAGCCTCCTTCCCCAGAGGCTCATCAGAATCCCCAAAGCTCCAAGGAGGGCAATTTAAAAACCACCCCAGGGGCACATGAATGGCTCAGTTGGTTAAGTGTCTGACTTCAGCTCAGGTCATAATCTCATGGGTTTTGAGTTTGAGCCCTGCATTGGGCTCTGCACTGATAGTTCAGAGCCTGCCTGGGATTCTCTCCCCCCATGTCTCTCTGCCCCTCCTCCACTACCTCTCACTCAAAAATAAATAAATAAACTTAAAAAACAAAACATCCCAGATTCTACAATAAGAAGCAAAACTCAGAGAGGCAATGAATGGTTTGCCTGAACTCATCTCAAAATTTACAAATCACAGTGAAATTTGCTTACAATACAATTGAAGCTCATTTGGGGGAACATATTCTTCTATATAAAGAGAAATCTTTGCTTCCATTCAGTATAAATTCAGGAAGACACAGCAGAGAGCAGATAGGCTGCAGAAGTTAGAAACCTGGATTCTTATCTGAAAGCTTATCACTAAGACAAGTGACTTAACAGGTCCTTTAACAGCTCTGAGCCTCAGTTTCCCTATTTTATAGAAGGGATTACAGCTGTCTTACAGTGTTACAAATAGTAGGTTTTTAAAGTGCTTTGCAAACAAGTGACTATTTAAATATACCATAATAAAAGGGAAATTTCATCCCTGCAAATGGCCAAACAATATTTAGTGCTAAACTTGGGGAGAAACGGTAATCTAATTGAATATTTCGTGTTAAAAGAAAGCACAGTGATATAGTAAACAAGATACATTTTCTGATATGGCCTACGGCTTTTCCTATAAAAATTCCTAAAAAAAAAAAAAAAAAAAAAAAAAAAAGAGTTCCAAACAACTTTGGAGAACAAAACAGCATCATATAGCCTTTAACACAGACCACTTGGCAGGTTAGTGTTACTTGAAGTCAAGCTGCTGGACTGGCTGGGTGTACTACATTATAGTCATACCACAGTCATGGATGTTCCTAATGGATCTATTTTTACCATCTAGAGAAAGACACAACTATCTCAGACCATCTATTCCCCCGGAAAGCTAACATGAGGAAACCACACTGACAGAAACCGGTAACATCTATATGAAAACAGTACTTAAATTCCACATATCGATAAAATTAAAGAAAGCTCTGGGCTTTGCCATCACATAGTCTTTGTAAAATTGAAGATACTTTGTTACTAATCATAGTAGCAACAGTAAGAAAAGTTAATTATAAAGTGATGCAGCTTCCAAAGCCTTGGACCCACACAATCTTATTGGTTGAGATCTACGTGGCAATCCTGACAGGCAGACACTGTCACTTCCTTCTGCAGAGCCAGGAATGGGCCCAGGAAGATGAAGGGGCTTAGTGAGGGTCACAGCTAGAATATGTGGGGACTTGCTTCCTTCTTGAGCAGGTCTGCTCATCTTTTTGTCCTAGGCACACTGTTCAGCCTGTTAATGTCACCATTAGCAACTTTTAAACAGGGATATCACAGTAACCAATAAAATTACAGGATGCTTTCAGAAACAGGACTAGGACTTTGTCACAAAAGAGGAAAAAAGATATTCCTTAGTAAATATTACTTAGCAGAGAAAGTGGAGGAAGTATAAAGAAAGGGTGAAACAAGAAAAAAAAATATTTTAAAGGGAAGAATGATCTATTATGTACTCAGTGCCACTCACCATAATGTTTCACTTTATTCTCATCATTAATAGAAAATGTGGAGGAAAAAAAATAAAACAACAACAAAAAAATAAAAACAAACATGCCAGAATAAGGGAGAGTATGAGACTGATGAAGACACAGTCAAACCTAGAGAACACAGAACCCAGATCTGCAGGTTGTGAGTTAAACTAGTGGAGACAATACACTTGTTTTTAGAATGTGCAAACAAAATGAAAAGAAAGCCTTATCAATTCCATGGTTTGTACTGTCTGAGAGGAGAAAAGACCACACTTCTTTAAGAAAGCAAAATTTACCCCAACATAATACTCTAAAAGAAATTTCTCAGGTGGGGCTCCACACAGGGAACTTCAAATTAATAACGACTATGATTTATGGATCACTAAGTATGTCTACATGCATTACCTCATTTAATTCTTAGCCAGTCCTATCATAATGGGAATTATTTCTCCTATTTTTCAGACAAGAAAACTATAGCTCAGAGAGGTTAAAAGTGACTTGCCCAGGTCGCTCAAATAGTAGGTAACAGACGCAGGATTATAATTTGGGTGTCCAAAGGCCTCCAAAGCTATGCTTTTAATCCTGGGCTGGGAATATTGTCTGATATTAGTGGCCAATGTCTCAACCATATCACTATTTCAAGGCAGTAGCTGAGTTTCATCAGGCTGTTTCCTTGATGAAACTTGAGGGAATAGTCCTAAAATGTACTTCCATGAAAAAACAATTTTGCTTCAGGCAAGGGAGGGGGGGTCAGTACAACACAGCTTTTTGGGGGGTCCAGATATCTTTCCTACTTGGATAAATCCATTGACCTCTTCAGGTCTCAATAAGACAGAAGCAATGCTATTTGCTCCTGACTAGTCCCTCAGTTAGGAAAAAACTGAAGTCATGTGAGTAAAGCATTGTCAGCAACTTGGAAAAAAGCTACTAATAAAATAAGAGTCAAAGTCAATAAGCCATTTCAAAATATTATTGAATTACAGTTGTTTGTTTTCAAATTCAGTGAAAATAAATATTTTCTTACTTCAAAATAATGTTACCAAGCTTATATTTCTGGTATACTGGAGAGACACATAATCAGTCTTCCTAAGTTGAATTCTATCCATTATAAATAATTCGGCAAGATTTGATGAGTGCCCATGGGTTAATTTCAAGGGCAAAGTATCAAGACACCTCAATTGTGGGCTCATGGGGCAATGTGACACACTGTCATGCCTTGAAGAAACAACTAGTGTGGTCCAACATCTTTAGGTTCCCTTACTTCATGCTGATTTCTTTTTTTTTTTCTGGGCAAAGGACTGAGTGTGCAGAGTTGGGCAGTGTGTGCTTTGGACAGATTGCTGGGACAGGTGACCAAAGAGTATGTCTGTCTCTTCCATGCATGACAATTAGCTCAGAATAAGAAAGCAGTGAAGGAGGAAGGTTCCAGAATGATGACAGAATAAAATAAAAATCCTACTGCTATATACTCCCAGATGTGTTGAATAACATATAAGAACATTGGCTTTAAAAAAATAGCTAAATAGATAACATGAAAGCAAGGGAAAATCTCCCTAATGCTTCAGCTGTCTAGAGTAGAGAGAAATATCAGTTACTGTAACCTAGAGTTTATATTTTGATGTCCACCTGGGAATAGGGGTGAAGTCTTTGGTCCACATGAAGCAAGGAGTTGGAACTAGGTAAGCAGCTGGATTCCTGCACAAAGCTGGTACCCTAAAGGACTGCATCCTTAATAAAACAGTAGACTAAGAAAAAATATACGCTTGGCACAAAGAGGGGCAAAACAATTTTGTCTCTGCCTAGATTCTGAGAACAATGCAAAGGAGTCTACCCTGAGAATCAAAATCCCAGGCCTGTGTCACAAGAGGCTTTTGGATCCAAAATATACAGTGCCTTAGATCCTCAAGCTGAGAAGTCAACATAAAATTGGTCCTGAAATGGTGCTAACCCCAGGATGCCTGGCAGAAGAACATGAAGAGCAGCTCTGGAGAGAAGGTTAGCTACATGGGATCACTCCAGGAAAAGCTCCAAGGAACATAACCTCATAGTCAAAAATTACAGAACACATGAGGAAATAACCCATTATATGCCCGAGTCATTAGATAAAAAACGCAGAAGGATCAGTACCCCCAAGAATTTCAGATATAAGAACAACCTAAAAAGTGTTTAAAATGCTTAAAAATGGATTCAAACATTTAAAAATGCCCCAAATACTTAAAGACTTAAAATAACCATATGAAAGAACATTATGAAAAGAGAATAGCAGGTCTGAAATAGACCTACATAAAAATGTAGAGAAATAAAAACACAGTTATAATTTGAAAATGGGTGGAAAGGTTAAAACAACAGATTAGACACAGCTGAATGAAGAATTAGTAACCTGGAAGACAGATCTGAGGAGCTGCTTAGAATGCAGTAGAGAGAAAGAAGTACAGAAATGGAAGACAGGAGAGAGGGTAAGAAACATAGGATAGAATACGAGTGCCAGAAGAATATAGAGAGAAGAAGGAGAGGCAATATCTGAAAAGATAACAGCAAGAGACTTCCAGAATTGATGAAATCCTCACACTCTGGAAGCACAGTAAATTCTGAATGGGATAAAAGGAAAGTCTACATCAGACACATGCAGAACACCTAAGACAATGAGATGACCTTGGAAACAACTAGAGAGGAAAAATACAGAATTTACAAAAGAACAGTGAAAGAAATAGGCGACTTCTCAATAGCTACGAAGGGGTCAGGAGGTAATGGAATAATACCAACAAAATGTCAACTCCTATTAATTGTACTCAGCTAAGCTATTATTCTAGAATAATGGCAAAATAAAAACACTCTCACACAAAGTGGAACATGATGAGAAAGTTTACCACTCAATACCTTCATGAAAGACCTACAGAAAGTATACTTTAGGAAGGAAACTGAATTCAAAAAGAAAGTGGATGTGAGAAGCCAGCAACAATAATATGATGGCTTAGATCACAACCAGGTGAAAGCTAGGTCTGCGATGTCCCAGTTTTCAGGGATAGTCCCCCTCTTAGATGGTATTCCCAGAATTGCTTCAACTTGGAGTAAGCTCTCAGGAAAGCCAATCTCCTGCTCTGGGCATTACCCTCAGTCCTAGGCCTCCCACAGAAGCCAACTACTTGCAGAAACGCACTGTGAAGCCACACGGCATAACTGAGGGCTCCCGCTCTGGTCACATACACCGGCTTTCAGCACATGCTAGGTGTGATTTCTTTCTGGAAAGTTGCTGAATCTCTGTAAAAGTGGGGCTAATAACATACTTTATAGATATGTGCATGGAGATCCAAACACAGTGCCTGGCACAAAATAAATAGTAAGAGATAGCAGTCAGTATATAATTAGTATTAGCATCATGACCATTGCTAATTAGTTTAATGAACAGTACATACATTTATTTAGGTTCACAAAAAAGTGATGTGTCCCCATATTTTTCAGAAAAAAGAAAAATGAACAAGAGTATTAATATCAACAGAAATTTATCAGGCACCAGGTGCTAAGTACTATACACTCTCCACCACACTACTTCTGGTCTTTGAGCACCTCTGACTGCATGACATCTAAGCAGGTCCTCTGATAGCATCACCCTGGTGCTGGCTGAATTAAAACTGTAGGGAAGCGGCTGGCAAGTCTTTCTCAGAAACACTGTGTTGTTGACTGTACTTGATTTGGAAGATACATCCTGGTTGGTTTTGTTTATAAAAAAAAATTTCTTTTTAATGTTTATTTTTGAGAGAAAGAGACAGAGCGTGAGTGGGGGAGGGGCAGAGAGAGAGGGAGACACAGAATCCAAAGTGGGCTCCAGGGTCTGAGCTGTCAGCACAGAGCCCGATGCAGGGCTCAACCTCACGAATGGTGAGATCATGAACTGAGCTGAAATCAGATGCTTAACCGACTAAGCTGCCCAGGTGCCCTGGTTTTGTTTTTTAAAACCACTTTCTGCAGTTACCTCTGGCCACAGGAAAAATCAAAATAGAGCGGAGAGAAAAGACAGATCTGCTGCTCTCTTTTCAACATACAGGACAAAGCCATGAAATCTGCATGCATGTTAACATGGGGGGTGTGGCAAAAGAAAGGGCCTGGATTATTGACAGCTCTGTGCCACAGCCAATTATTTTTACAGTTCATTAAAAGACCTCATTCACCTTCATCTCTATTCCAATAAGCAAAACAGCAACTCACAAAACAGACACGTGTCCAAGGAGAAGTGCTGCAGAGGGATCTAATGTCTTGTTGGTGGACCCTGAGTGGAAAGCTCTACAGCTGGAATAGAGCTACAGGGATAAATCCTGGGCCTTCAAGCAAACATGCCAGAGGGGGCACCCTTTCTCCTTGTTACTGACCAAATAAACTGATGTCCAAAGCAGAAACCCCTCTGGCCACCTGCTTGTTTCAGTGTTTGCAGAAGTGACTTTGATTCATAATGTTTCCATGCAACACATGTACTCTCTCTGCCCTTCTCTCTTTCCCTCCATCTCAGTGCCCCCAGATCAAGATCCAAGGGACTTCTGGGTGCTGAGTTGCTACTTTGTTTTGGGCACGTTTATTTAAAAAGTGCTAAGTACTTTTGTAATATACTATAATATACTTTTCTAATATACTATGAGTATACTATCTTGCATACTTCTCAAAACTCTCTTATATAGCATTACTCCCATGGGAACAATAAGGACACTGAGAGCCAGAGGGGTTGTGTGACTTGCCCACCTCACCTGCTGTGCTAGTTGGGGCAGAGTCTGCGGGGCCCTCTCCAGGACACCCCGCTACCCCTTTCCTAAGACACGGCTCTGGGTGAGAGAAGTGGGGGGCACTGGGAAACAGCAACATGTGGGGTGTGAGGAAGTTTGGTTTGCCATGCTGTTAGTCTTTCCCCTAACCACCCAGGTAATCCTGAGCAAGCAGCTAACATCTCTGGGTCTCACTTCCTTCATGTGGACTAGATGGTCACTGAGATCTCTGGCCTCTTCACTCGGGGTCTCTAACTGCTTATGTATCCACAGCAGGTCAGGACGGACGAAAAACCGGGACCCAGGAGGAAGCATGTCTCTAAGTCACCTTGGCACCCAGCATCTGTCCTACTTCACCCTGGCCATGAAAACTGTTGCTTACAAACAAGCATTTGGCTGGGAGTTCCAGCGGCTGGCGGTGTATGAAGCTTTACTACGGTCCTTTTGAGTAAGTAGCTACAAAACTGCTAATTGGATTCGGCGAGTTGCTGAGTCACCATTGGGTAAGATCAAGTTGCTCTGCACATTTGATGAGGCCCATCCTGTCAGCAGCTGAGAACATTTTCTTTGTGATTAAAAAGAACAGGAGTGCGAGAAGACGTGCAGGGGATTGGCTTTCACAATTTACGACGAGTAATTAAAATCTAACAGGCCACAATTAGAAAGCCTCCACCACAACCTTATTTTGCCATTTGTCTTTTAATTAAATATGTCCCATGATTTAGCTCTAATTCAACACAGATTTCTGGTGCGGACAGGGGAGAGGAACACACAGAGGTCAGGGCCCTGATGGACTGGTGATGACATCTTCTTGGAGAAAGAGGGTAGTGAGAAGAAGCTCAAGTATTTCATATAAACCACTGATCTTTCCTTTCTGGGGAATCTTTGCACATCACAAAAAAGAGATGAAATGTGCCTGGCCCTTCACAAAACCACCACTGGGCAGAGCTGGTGGAAGGACTTTTTAATCTTCCAGAATTGATAGGGTGATAAGTGGGAGAAATTTACCATTATGCCATGGAAAATAAACATTTGTTAGGGCACTGTGGCACAACCCGGGGTGGGAGAAGTCATTTTTAAATGGAAGAGATTCAGAGAGATTTCTCTTTTGTGCTACTAATGGCTTACTGCAAACAAGCAGTAACTTTGTGCACGGCGTGTTTAAGGTGCCTGAGTGGGGCCATCGAACAAGGGTGCGAGGAGTGGGGGGTCCTTGGATGTGACTGTCTTCCTGAGTGCAGCCTGGGGTGGGAGACACTGCATGCCATCACAGGCTTCCACCAGGCTCACCCCTCAAGCCAGAAACAGGCAAGGGAGAAGCATTTACGCCTCTGCTTTGTAATTTGGAGCTGGCATGAGGGAAGATGTTCCCCTTTAGAAGCTTCAGAAGGATCCATGATTGGAATTAGATTTACTGACTCCCTTTTAAAGGATTTCTCACTGGAATGAATGCTGGTGAAGACAGAACTGAAGGCAGTTCACATAATGGATCATTCTTTAGCTTGCTTTGCTCAAAAGGAAAAAGTTGTCAGTTGCATGCTGGGAACTGCTGCATTTTTATTATTCATCAACCATCAAGTGTCCAGGACAGCAGCACCTGATCCCTGGGCTGCAAGATGCCATTTGTCTGATAAACTAGAGGCTGAAAGTCTATTGGCCTAAGTCACTTCACTGGCTACTCCTGACTTTCTTCCCTCCACCGACACACCCAGGAGGCTCAACTTCTATAATTTCCCCCAAATAGTTAAAATCACTAAAGGGGGGTGGGTGGGATCCGTTATGGAGAGTTATGTTCCAAATACCATTTAGAAGACAGTGAGTTTGTACCCAGAATACATGTTCGACACCCAGAAGCAACACTGGAGAGGTATTAGGATTCCAGCCTAGCCTCTCAGAATCCACCTAACTTACTATGCTTATGAGGCTTCCTCAGCATGAAAAAGGAAGGAAACATTTCTAGGTTGAATTAATAGGGTGCCTAGCAAAGCAATATCCAACATGGTGAAGACTTTGAAATCCTATAAAAATGGGTTCATCAAGAGAGATGCTTAGGGATCGATCAGTTGGAAAGTTGAAAGAGCCCTTGAATAGTCATCTTTTATTTTTTTTAATTTAAAAATTTTTAAATGTTTATTTATTATTTTGAGAGAAGGAGGGGGAGAGAGAGATAGAGAGAGAGAGAGAAAGAGAGACAGAGAGAGAGAGAGAGAGAGGGTGGGGCAGAGAGGGAGATACAGAATCCGAATCTGAGCTTTCAGCCCGGAGCCTGACACGGGGCTCAAACTCATGGACCACGAGATCATGACCTGAGCCGAATTCAGACGCTTAACTGCCTGAGCCACCCAGGTGCCCTTGAATAGTGATCTTTTTTTTAAATGATCGTGCCTTCTTTCCCAGGCAGAAATAAGAAGTCACAAGAAACCCCTTCAACTTTCGTCTACTGTCTTGCCTCCTCCCGAAGCCTGGACCCCAGCATGGTGATGTGTATTCTACAGTCTCCAAATTCTGGGGGGCCTTGTCTACCAACGATACTTTCTCCCTCTGGTATCTGCAGCCCTCTTCTCTCTGGGCCTTCCCCTGCCCTCCCACCAGTATTTAGAGAAGCCTAAGTCCATCTTAGAGAAACTCTTTCCAAGATGTCTCCTCTGATTCTCTTTTATTTCTTGCCTCTCTGCCAGAGCCAAGCTTACTGCAAATGTCTATCTAAATGCCTCCACATTCTCTTGCTACTCATTTCCCAGTGCACTATGGTCTTGTCTGATCAAGACGGTTGAGGGGCTGAGGTCCAGCTTGTGTTGTGCTCACCACGTGCGGGGATGGGTCCGCAGGTGAAGTCACACAATCTTCTCACTGGTTCTTCTAGGAGTACCTCACGTGCAACCCCCTGGCCTGGGGCCCTTCCCTCAGGAGAGGGATTAGCCTGAAGGGGAGGAAAGGAAGAGAGCGGGGCCTGAAGGTCTCAGTCCATGCAGGGCTCCCCCTTTTGCACCAGCCCAACCTCCGCATATCTGCCCATTCACGGAAGTAGGGAGTGGATTTCAGGGATGGTAATTTCGGGAGCCCAACCATATACCAATATTAAAACTGTATTTTGATCTTCACTTGATTCCTGTATCTACTTCTTATTTATATCTCAATTCAATGAAGAAGAGGGATGTCATTTATTGGTCCTCCTCAAAATGTCAACAAACCCAATCTGTTACTGTTTCAGGCTAATAGCATGCAAGTCAAAAAGCAAAGTAGCAAGGATCCAGTGTTCACCTATAGGCAGCGCCGAATTTGTATTTGCTGAATGGGTGAATGAAAAGTATTCAGTAATGGTGGGCAGTAGTTGAACCAACTTATTTTTCATTACTGTTCCAGACTTTGTCAATGACGAGTGGTGTGTCCTGTAACAAGTTGTTCAACCTCTCTGAGCCTCAGTCATATTATTAAGACAAAATGATATATTGTATGTAGTACACTTAGCTGGCATACATTAATAATGAAGACTGGTTATTTTTATTTTCAGTTTTACTCTTAACCCCTGATTCTTGCCTGCGGCTATGATGCCTGGTGCTGGCCTTCTCCTGCCCCTCACCATTCTTGGTAAGGAAAAGGGTCAAGTTCTTACAGCACATTAGCCACGAGGGCTGTGATTCCCGAAGCTCTCAAGATTATTTTCTCTTTGTTTCCTGCATTTATCTGGCAGTGCCCTTTGTACCAAACATACTGTTCTTTTCACTAGAAACGAGTCCCTGAGACATACTTATTTTTCCCTTTTGCTCAAAATGGGAGGTGTCATTTTCTCCCTTGGTCAGCTATGAGAAAAGAGCCTCCAGAATGTCAATGGGAAAGGTTTGAGGGGAGAAAGCAAAGTTCCGGGAGGCATTAATTCTGGCACCCATGCTGGGAAGACAGAGGCAGGGGTGGGTAGAAGGGAGGTGGGGTAAGGGAGAGAGGAGCTACATTGGGAGAGTTTTCTTGAGGTGGGAACGGAACTGGGTTGGGGGGCAGATTTTGAATGACAATGTTAAAGTCATTTCTCGGGGCGCCTGGGTGGCTCAGTCAGTTAAGCGGCCGACTTCGGCTCAGGTCACGATCTCGCAGTCCGTGAGTTCGAGCCCCGCGTCGGGCTCTGTGCTGACCGCTCAGAGCCTGGAGCCTGTTTCAGAGTCTGTGTCTCCCTCTCTCTCTGACCCTCCCCCATTCATGCTCTGTCTCTCTCTGTCTCAAAAATAAATAAACGTTAAAAAAAAAATTAAAAAAAAAAGTCATTTCAGATAAACTCTTGATCTTAAGAAACAGTCCAGGATAAAGCACAGAATAGTAAAGGGAATGAGCTTGGAACTGGAGAAAATGGAAGGTTTAGCTAAAGATTTTAAGAACAATCTCTAAATTCAATAATTGAAAAAGAGGCAAATGGGCTGGTAACTCAATATACTTCAGTGATAAGAAAAAGGTTGCTTAACAACAAGGTGAAGGCTGATAGATGACTGCCAGTCACTTCTGTCATCTGACTCTCAAGATCATGTGTGTGGTGTTGGCAAGTGACTTAACTCCTCCGAGCCTCATTGCAGCCGACACTAGCATCCACTCCCCTTCCCACATTGTGCTGTCTAGTCTGTGGTATCATAGTCTCCAATGATCCCTGCCACCTATATTCATGCTTCCACGTAATTCCCTCTCACGTCATACCATATTCCACACATACCTGTGTGACCAAGAGAATGTGGCAGACACTACAGTATGTTACTTTTATACCCCATAACAATCCATAAGCAAACCCTGCAGGCTGTGGCTTCAAAGCACACCAAGAACTGGGTGCTTCTCACCACCTTCCCAACTACCATCCAAATCAGCACCCTCTCTGTCTGAATTACTCTAATAGTCTAACTGGTCTCCCTGTCTCTCCCCTTGCCTCCTTAGAGCAGCCAAAATAATGCTGTTAAAACATTAAGTCACATCATGTCACCTCTGCTCAAAACCTTTTTTTTTTTCAAATTTTTTAAAATTCTTATCTTTTTGGTGGGGGGGTTAATGTTTATCTTTGGGGGGGAAGGGCAGAGAGAGAGGGAGACAGAGGATATGAAGCAGAGCCCAATGTGGGGCTCGAACTCACGAATTATAAAATCATGACCTGAGTCGAAGTCAGACGCTTAACTGACTGAGCCACCTAGGTGCCCCCAAAACCTTCTAGAACCTTCTCACTGCATTCAGAGTTAAAGCCCATGTCCTGTCAATGGCCTACAAGATCCCGTGTGACCAGACCCCAGTGTTACTTCCAATTTTCTCCTACGATGCCCATCACGCTTGCTGTTCTATTCCTCAAACTTGAGGTTTGTACCTGCCTCAGAACCTATCTCACTTCCCTGCTTTTTATCCACAGCACTTGTCATAATCCATAAAACACTATGTATGTTACTCACTTATTTTATTATCTGTCCCCACAGAACATAAGCTGTGCGTGGACACTGCTTTCTCTTCAATTTTGTTCATTGCTGAAGTCTCTGAGCCTGGCAAACAGCAGGGGCTTAATACATATCAACTGATATTGACACTGGTTACTATCAGGAGATATGCATAGGCTCAGGCACTGAGGGGACAAGGATGAATAAGATCTGACCCTGTCCTAAGAAAGTATATCCCTTCTCCCTCCACACTCCAGCTTCCTCCTGACCAAGCCCCCATCTCACCAGCCAGATTTGGCTGCTGCCCAGAGGCTGGGCCACTAATCATGGAAGCCCCAGGCCTGAGTAGGTGCTGTTTGCAAAGAACTAGGGTCTGAAAGAACTAAGAGCCCTCTGCCATCTTACTTGGCTGGGGGGTTCTGAGTGGCAGAAGCTCACTGACAAGGGGCCCAGAATGCCACCATCTGGATTATGCTCAGAGTGCAAATAAATGAATATATGGCAAGCAGACAAGAATCTGCCACTGTCAACACAAAAACAGACTAATGGTATGGAAGACTAACTGTGTGTGAGTGTGTATGTGAGTGTGCATCCTCTTCCATGCACCATCTAAGGACCACTGTCTTTGTTCACTAGGGTAGGCTCTGACTTCTAGAAGAAAGCTTGCCCAGCTTTGAGCTCGTCTCCACGGTATAAAAAGATAATTATCTGCTGGCTGCCTGGGAATATATGGTATCAAATAGATTACTTTAGTAATTAAAATAATGAAAGGAGTTATCAGGGCTGGAAGATATTTTTTTTTTGTGTGTTTTTAATTGAAGACTCTAAATAAGGGTGAAAATATGAATGGGAGAGGAAGTCCTGATTAATCCATCTGATAATTACAGGGCATGTCAGTTGGGGGCTTGTCTCCACATCAGAGGCCTTTGGGGTTCATTTCACTGGTCAGCTTTTCTTGGTGCCCTCCTCTGACTCTGAACCATACAGGGTCACAGAGGGCTTACTTTGGGATAAAAAGTGGCTGTTGCAGCCCATTTATTTATTTATTCTTTCGTTTGCAGCCATGGACATTTTGTACTTTCCTCAAACAGACCTTTTTATTCTACTGTCTTTGAAAAGAGCTAATAAAGAATCAATTACAAGGGATACACACAAACAGAAATTGGTATTTATCTATGCGGGATATCTGCTGAGAAATAAAAGGATCATTAAACCACAGGCACACACGATGAAGTGTATCTACTGAAGACTGTCCACCATGAAATGTGTGAGTGTGCCCCGCTCTCAAACGAGAGGCTCATTCCTCACCCACAGGACAAAAAGAGCCAAGGCTGAGGCCGTGGGGGGCAGTTGTCCCCTCTTCTCAAGAGCCCTGGGAACCACTCCATACTCCAGATTTCCAGGAAATCTCTTGAGAGGCCACTTTTCCCTGAGAATTTGGCGCTACAAAGAGCCAGAAAGTAGAACAGGGCTAATAATAACTTCATTGCTGCTCTCATCCTTATTCAGAAACTCACTTTCATTTTTTTTTAATGGCTCTTTTCTAGGAGCCATTAAACCATTTTGTGGGTATATTTGTAGATGTTAATTTTGGCATAAACGTTAGAGGCTATGGCATAAACACCATTTCTTTTCCTAAAGAGCATCAAATGCTACAGATAAAGTTAATGATGTGACTAGGTTGGGGAGAATGACTGAGATGATCATAACTATTTCCTTTGCCACCAAAACCTAATTGCCAAATCCAAACAGACCTTGACGGGGGTATTTTCTTTATGATTGTTCATTACATCGTATATTTACGTTTTAACGCACTTTTCTGCTTATGTGTTGTATTTGGCAATAAAAAGGTAAAGCAGTTTAATGTGTTGCCTGCCAAGAGGAGGCTTATGGTATTTTCCATGCTTAAAGTACGGGACTGCCTCTGAGCTCTGAGGTGCATTGCAGGGGTCACTAGGCATTTGCCCTGTGCTCTGGACTTCATTTATTCACTTGGGTTCTAAAGCTTCCTTCTGCCCACCCCCCCCCCCTTCCTTATGAAAAGCTGGTCAGGATACGGGAATGGGTGGAAACTGGTGGGCAGGTGAGCGCAGGCCGAGGAATCAGATGGAAGTAGGTTTGCACTGCAGTTCTGTTACTTACTAGCTGTGTGACCTGGGGAAGCTGCCCCCCACAGCCTCTGCTTCCTAATCCGTGAACAGAGACCATCATAGTATCTATCTCAGAGAATTGTTGTAATGGGTAATTTGTTAACATACTGTTTCAGTCAGGATGCTGATGGCTGGGGGTAACAGAGTTCCCAATTCAAACAGGTGCAAGGAATGCAGAAGTGTGTTGGACCGAATTTGTCTTGTTAAGAGTAGGGCAGGTGAGAGGGCTGTCCTATGGCAGTGGCTTTGGTTTGGCTTCTCTGCCATTTCCCCAACTAGCTCCATCCCCAGACTTTTGCTAAAAGGTCCAGGCTTGTTACCCACACAGGAAAACATCCTCCCTGAGGTTCTCTCTCAAGTGTGAGGCTCCTTGAAGCCCTTGGATGTCTCAGATCTTCCCCTCACAAATCAATGGTCCCCGTTGGGTTAGGGCCCATTCCTAGGCCAATCCTTGTCATGGAGGAAATACCATGTACTGATTGGCTTAGAACTGGGTGGAAGAAATGAAATGAGCACCATTACCAGAGATTAGTTAGGGGTCTGCCCTGGAGCTGGGGGCGGGCAGTGGTCAAGGGTAGAAATGTTGAGGAGAAATGCACATTGAGTGTTATACATACATAAGATGCTCCTAGCATGTAATTAGCCCTCAGTGAATGGAAACTATTATTGTGGTAGTTGTGTAGGTAGGACATTTATTAAATGCCTGTTGATATATAATACATTTGTTTTTTACTTTCTCAAAGGAGAGTGAAACAGCTAACTTTAAACTCAGCATTGCTTCTGGAGTGCCTGGGTCACTCAGTTGGTAGAGTGTTCGATGATTTCGGCTCAGATCATGATCCCAGGGTTGTGGGATCAAGCCCCATGTCAAGCTCTGCACTAAGCATGGAGCCTGCTTAGGATTCTCTCCGTCTCTCTGCCCCTTTCCCCACATCCCACAGTCTCTCTCTCCATGCCCCCACCCCCCCCCCCCAAATCTAAAGTCAGCATGCTTCTGTGAATATGCTTTCCTAGCCCTTATCTCCTCTCTTCCAACTCCTCTAGAGCATGGTATATACCCACAAAGATCTCCCTTACAAAGCCTCTCTCACATGAAAACAATTTCAGTGCATGTGAGAGCCTTCAACAACAGCATTAGAAACATGGTTTTGTTCTAAGCCAGGCTTGTTACTGATCAAATGCTTACCATGAAACTTTCATTAGGTTATTAGGGATCATGGCTTTCACCTTCTAATATTCAAGCTGTTTTGTACAGTTGCAAAGAGACTACAAAACTAGGAGCATTGATTAAGTGCTTCTGTAAATCAATACGAACACTGTAGCCTCTCAGACACTATAAGAAAGGTAATGTATGATCTTGGCCTCATCTGTTGCCCAGATGCTTGTGGTCAAAGTCTCCACAACAGGGACTGTTGCTGTGGATTTCAGTCTTGCCGGGTGGACAAAAGGAAGGCTTTGTGGTTTCCAATGTTACAGATCAGTTTGAAGGGTGAACGTTACCCCCATCAAGGGAATTTTAGAGATGGGAGAAGTGAAAGTTTCTAAAGGGGATGCAAGGTGCCACTTAGTAAGATATTGGAATCCTAAAGGACTTTTCTCAAAGTTCTCAAGAGGGCTGGGTTATAGCCAGGGGAATTCTTAAAACTCAAATAACTAGACAGAACTTACAAGGCAGGATACTGATAATGTTATTGACCTGCTGGATATATATCCTACTCCTGCTCCATCATCCTTACATATACCCTCAGTCCCATCCCCACACAAACACTTAAGCACCTGTGAGCAACTCACTGGCCATCAGGCAAAAGCATCATTTCTCTCAGCAGGGCTGTGCACTTCTGTTTTTGTCCATGTATATCTAATTCTTTCAAAGATTATGGATGACTTCTTTTGTTCTTCTTAAAGAAACCCTTATGGGATAAAAAGTTTACCTGTTTAGAATACTATTACCAGATTCCTCTGCCTTATTTTTAATACCCACGAATGTATCCTTTTCTTTGCAGACACTCAAGAAGCACAAGGCAAGTAAAGAAGGGGAGGTGGGGGCGAGGGTCATGTGAGGGTAAGAAAAATCAACCATCCAACCAAACAAGCCACAAAACAAAACAACAAAAGAAAAATAAAAGTAAGAGGAAATTTTGCACAGACCAAAAAATAAGAGGAAATTTTGCACAGACCAAAGGAAAAGTCTCCAACTCTTCTAAAGGCTTTCCACAGCAAAGTTCTCCTTGAAGTTAATACTTAGAAGATTATACAAATAACAGGAAAAAATAAAATATGCTTAATAAAAAAACAACCTGCTAGAATTGAGAATTATCACCCTTCTCGCCACCCTTATCCATCGGACTGACTGACTTGTTTCTTTTGAGGAAACTATGTTTGGAATCAAAGGGATAAGAAATCTGGGAAGAGCAGTGATGCAGAAAGAAGGGTCAAACTAAGAGATGGGATGACGATGACAGGAAATGTTGTGGGAGGGTGAAAAATTGTCCCCAAATTGGATCCGGGAAGAATGAGGCACCAGGAAATGCCCCATGTGCCCTCCTGCACTGTGAGCATCTTGCCAACAAATAACAAGTGAAGATTTGGGAGCAAGCAAACCTGGAATTGCGAGTCAACTCCAGAAACAAAGCTGGCTTCGAGATACTTGTTAATCTTAGAACTGAAGAGTCAAGCCTGTCTTTCCCCAGGCCAAACCCACACTGAAACTTTCCTCACAGGCAGAATAAAAACCTGGAGGCTGAGACCGAGTTCAGAACCAGATGCTTGGGAAATATCCCAGGAACCTGTGGAACATGGAGGCACCTGTCACTAAGGGGAAGTCACTCAGTGGGGCCAGGCCAGAAGCCGTTGGGTGGGGCTGGCTGGCTGGCTGGCTGGCAGCGTTCAGCTGGGGTGGTTGGAAACCGATGGTCAGGAGGTGAAGTGTAGCTGCCGGAGTGAGTGTGGGCACTGGTGACATCAGCTGGAGGGTGTCAACTAAGCCATGGTTCAGGAGTGCTGGCATGCCCCTGTAGCCCTGGAGAAATGTCCCACACCTGCTTGGCAAGCTAATGCTACGCACAGTTTTGGAAGAATCAACAGGAAACCGGGGAATAGCAGCAGACCTGTATCAGGGTGGGGAAACAGTGTCAGAGCCAAGGCTGCCATGCCACGAATCCGCTGCACTCCACGGTGTCCACACGTGCGGTCAGCTCATGGCACCTGCAGTGGGGGGCCTTGTGTACAGAGACAGCTGGGAAGGGGAAAGTTGAAAATGGGAATGTGGTCCTGTCAGGGTTTGGTGAAATTCTTCCTCCTCTAACCTCTAAAGCGAACTTGTGTCCTCCTTCGCCTCTAAGGTGAACTTGTGTCCTGAGAATGAGGAATGAACACGCAGATGCTCTTGGGAGACACTGAGAGGCCAGTGTCAGGGGAGGGCAGCCATTTCTTGAGTAGCCGGCAGGGTGCTGCTGTAGGACTGACCGATCAAAGGATGTGGTGGCCGGAAGCTAGTCTGTTTCTTTACTTAAAAAAATTTTTTTCATGTTTATTTACTTTTGAGAGAGACAGAGAGAGACAGAGCATGAGCGGGGGAGAGGCAGAGAGAAGGACACACAGAATCCAAAGCAGGCTCTAGCCTCCGAGCTGTCAGCACAGAGCCTGACGCAGAGCTCGAACTCACAAACTGCGAGATCATGACCTGAGCCAAAGTCGGACGCCTAATGGACTAAGCCAGCCAAGCACCTCTAGTCAATTAGTTCAGCAGGTTGTTGTGCATATTCTGCCTCAGCAAGGCTCCTGAGGAGAACAGGGAGCAGAGGGCAGAGACATTTATTTTCTCAGATGTGCTGCCTACAAAAGATGGAACTGGTGAGTGACACACAACACACCTTAATGCAGGTCTTCTGGAGAGCTACTCCCCAAGGTCAGAGACCAGTGTGACATTCCCCTCCTTTCATTTCCCAGATGGAGGGTCTATTTGCTCAGTAGGGATAACAGGCAAGCCTCTGCCTAGGTGAGGCATGGTGATGTGCCCTTTCTTACAGCAGGTGGGCGCTGAGATATGGGGGAACAGCATCCAGAAGTGCGGGTCCTTTGAGGCTCTGTGGGGGTCTGTGAATATCCTTAATACGGGTGCTTAAACCAAGCCCAAGGATTTGGCTTTCTCAAAAAAGCAAGTGACAGAGAAAAAAGAAGAAACTGAGATTTAAAAAATTTTTTTTCTTAATGCTTTGCTTTGCACCAAAGTCACTGATTTCTAAAGGTACCAACAAACTCATCTGGTACTTACTTTTGATTAGAATGGTGCAGGCTTCTGCTTCTACAGACTTAAGAAATCTCTATCCCTGACTTAGTTCATTGGGACAAACTAAAATGGCCCCAAAGGTCCCTGGTGTTTGAAAATCCCCGAGGCTGCCACACCATAAGCCCCCCTTAGTTCTCAGTTTCTATTTAAAGAGCCATTTACACTTGCACGTGCATATTTTGTCACACCTCAGATGGAGAGGGTTTGAAGGGCAGACATCAAGGCTTCTGGCGCCACGAGGTATATGGTCTCTCCCAGGACAAGGTGGAACATGCCAGTGTACATAGGCCCTTCGGCCTGCTTTCTGCTCTGGACTAAAACAACTTGGTGGTTAAAAGCAAGGAGTCTGGGGTCCTTTAAACCCTGGTCCCAGTCCCGCGTTTTGCTCTATGGTCTTGGGCGGAAGGGTGTTAAATTTCCTAAGCCTCAACTGCTTTACCTGTGAAATGGGGTCAGTAACAGTATCTATCCTGTAGAGCTGTTGAAAGGACTGACGAAACACTGCAAGTGGTGCTTCCAGTGGAGTGGCTAGGACTCGCTCTAGAGGCCCCAAGGACTGGGAGATCTGGATTGAGATCAAGCTCCCCTCCTTTCCTTTGCTCCAAAATGCCACGTATACATGTGGCAGCATGGGGAGCCCTCCTGGACAAGGATTACAGATGGAGGCCTAGAAGGGTAGTTGTTTTTCACTAATAGTCCAGAATTTTGCCATGAGAAGTGAAGTGGTCAATACTAGCCTGGGAAACATGTGTCCATGTTGTAGATGTTTCTCAGGGAGTCAGCCCACCTCCTCCGCACAGGCTCCCAGGGACCCTGAGGGCCTAAGGTCACAGTTCCTCCTCCTAAGCAATTTTTATTTTGCTCTAAGTGTAAAAAATAACCAACTGCTTTGGTTTGAATCACTCCTCTCAGGGGGTATGGGTCAAACAACAAGCCATGGTACCAACTTGGCCAAAGTTGGAAATGGCTGAGTTAGGAGTTAGTTAGGAGTCTTGTTTTCTTGACACATGCAACAACTTGTATGGATCTCAAGGGCATTAGACTGAAAAAAAAATCTCAAAAAGTCACATACTCTATGATTCCATTTATATAATATTCTTTTTTTTAATTTTATTTTTTTATATTTACATCTAAATTAGTTAGCATATAGTGCAACAATGATTTCAGAAGTAGATTCCTTAATGCCTCTTACCCATTTAGCCCATCCCCCCTCCCACAATCCGTCCAGTAACCTTCTGTTTGTTCTCCATACTTAAGATTCTCATATGTTTTGTTCCCCTCCCTGTTTTTATATTATTTTTGTTTCCCTTCCCTTAGGTTCATCTGTTTTGTCTCTTAAAGGCCTCATATGAGTAAAGTCATATGATATTTATCTTTCTCTGACTAATTTCGCTTAGCATAATATCCTCCAGTTCCATCCACGTAGTTGCAAATGGCAAGATTTCATTCTTTTTGATTGCCAAGTAATACTCCATTATATATATCTATATATAGATATAGATATAGATATATAGATATAGATATAGATATATAGATATAGATACAGATATAGATATAGATATAGATACACACACACACACACACACACACACCACATCTTCTTTATCCATTCTTCCATTGATGGACATTGGGGCTCTTTCCATACTTTGGCTATTGTTGATAGTGCTGCTATAAACATTGGGGTGCATATGTCCCTTCAAAACAGCACACTTGTATCCCTTGGGTAAATACCTAGTAGTACAATTGCTGGGTTGTAGGATAGTTGTATTTTTAATTTTTTGAGGAACCTACATACTGTTTTCCAGAGTGCCTGCACCAGCTTGCATTCCCACCAACAGTGCAAAAAGAGATCCTCTTTCTCCGCATCCTCGCCAACATCTATTGTTGCCTGAGTTGCTAATGTTAGCCATTCTGACAGATGTCAGGTGGTATCTCATCGTGGTTTTGATTTGTATTTCCCTGATGATGAGTGATGTTGAGCATTTTTTCATGTGACTGTTGGCCATCTGGATGTCTTCTTTGGAGAAGTGTCTATTCATGTCTTTTGCCCATTTCTTCACTGGATTATTTGTTTTTTTGGATGTTGAGTTTGATAAGTTCTTTATAGATTTTGGATACTAGCCCTTTATCTGATATGTCATTTGCAAATACCTTCTCTCATTCCGTCTGTTGCCTTTTAGTTTTGCTTATCGTTTCCTTCACTGTGCAGAAGGTTTTTATGTTGATGAGGTCCCAGCAGTTCATTTTTGCTTTTGTTTCCCTTGCCTCTGGCAATGTGTTGAGTAAGAAGTTGCTTCGGCCAAGATCAGAGAGGTTTTTGCCTGATTTCTCCTCAAGGATTTTGATGGCTTCCTGTCTTACGTTTAGGTCTTTCATCCATTTTGAGTTTATTTTTGTGTATGGTGTAAGAAAGTGGTCCAGGTTCATTCTTCTGCATGTCACTGTCCAGTTTTCCCAGCACCACTTGCTGAGAGATTGTCTTTATTACATTGGATATTCTTTACTGCTTTGTCAAATATTAGTTGGGTACACATTTGTGGGTCCATTTCTGGGTTCTCTATTCTGTTCCATTGATCTGAGTGTCTGTTCTTGTGCCAGTACCATACTGTCTTGATGATTACAGTTTTGTAGTATAGCTTAAAGTCCAGGATTGTGATGCCTCCTGCTTTCGTTTTCTTTTTCAAGATTGCTTTGGCTATTTGGGGTCTTTTCTGGTTCCATACAAATTTTAGGATTATTTGTTCTAGCTCTGTGAAGAATGCTGGTGTTACTTTGATAGGGATTGCATTATGTAGATTGCTTTGGGTAGTATCGACATTTTAACAATATTTGTTCTTCCTATCCAGGAGCATGGAATCTTTTTCTAATTTTTTGTGTCTTCTTCAATTTCTTTCATAATCTTTCTATAGTTTCCAGTGTATAGATTTTTCACCTCTTTGGTTAGATCTATTCCTACGTATTTTATGGTTTTTTGTGCAATTGTAAATGGGATTGATTCCTTGATTTCTCTTCTGTTGCTTCATTGTTGGTGAATAGGAATGCAACTGATTTCTGTTCATTGATTTTATATCCTGCAACTTTGCTGAATTCATGAATCAGTTTTAGCAGTTTTTTGGTGGAATCTTTTGGGTTTTCTATATAGAGTATCATGTCATCTGCGAAGAGTGAAAGTTTCACCTCCTCCCGGCCGATTTGGATGCCTTTTATTTCTTTGTGTTGTCTGATTGCAGAGGCTAAGACTTCCAATACTATGTTGAATAACAGTGGTGAGAGTGGACATCCCTGTCTTGTTCCTGACCTTAAAGGGAAAGCTCTCAGTTTTTCCCTGTTGAGGATATTAGCGGTAGGTCTTTCATATACGGCTTTTATGATCTCGAGGTATGATCCTTCTATCCCTACTTTCTTGAGGGTTTTTATCAAGAAAGGATACTGTATTTTGTCAAATGCTTTCTCTGCATCTATTGAGAGGATCATATGTTTCTTGTCATTTCTTTTATTGATATGATGAATCACATTGTTTTGCAGATATTGAAGCAGCCCTGCATCCCCATTTATATAATATTCTTAAAATGACAAAATTATAAAGATGGAAAACAGAGTAGAGGCTAAGGGTTGGGGGGGAAGACACTCGAGGGGAGACACTCGAAGGAAGCATGAGGGAGATCTTTTTACAATAGGATCATTCTGTATCAGATGCCAGTGGCAGTCACGCAAATCCACACATACGGTATAACAAGACAGAGCTGTGCACCTGTGCGCATGCACACGTGAGCAACCCACTGCTTTGCTTTGCAGGAGTTATGACACAGTTAGCATTCAAGCAACAGGCCAGTGTCCTAACTTTTTCAAAGTTGGAAATTACTAAGTTAGAGGTCAGGATTCTTGTTTTGTCATTGTAATTTTTTTGGGGGGTGCGATGGGGGGACGCCATCTTTCACTGTATCTAAAATCGAGGCATCACGGTGTTTTAAAAACCAAACCAAACCACTGCAGAGAAGGAAACCACATGTTACAACTCACTGCCTGGTGTGTTAGCATTCTGCCAATTCAGTGGTGACTAGATGGTAAATGATCACCAAAGAGGATCTGTATGATGCAATATGTTTCAGTATCCCCCCCACCCTCTCTCTCTCTCTCACACACACACACGCATGCACTCACACACGCACACACCTGATGTCCCCGCCCTGAGGTTTCCCAAGGGCTGACACTCTGTGACTTTGAACCTCTCGCCATGGTGAATGTCTGTTCTGCCGATGCTCAGGCTCTGTGCACTGGTGGTTAAATATTTTGAATGCAACTCATGACTCCTAGGTCTTGTATCCCACAGAATAAAAACAACAAGAACAACAACACAATGAAATAAATGCACAACCCTTCGATGAAAGTTTTATACTTTTAGGAGTCTTGCAACTTGCAATTTTTTTTTCTAAATGTAGGGTTTGTGATAAGTATTTCGAATTTAACTGCTGGAAAGAAATCTGTGACTAGCTTCGTGACTTGTAACTAACTCTTCTTGCTGTTACCATATGGTGTTTCCTTTAATAAAAACATTTTGCAGAAATAATGATAAAAAATTACTTTAAGCTTTTATAAAAGTTAGATGTTCCTGGCAATAAAAACACTCCTTATAATGAGGTAGATAACTTTGCATGTGGTAAACAGGAAAAACTCTGCTGACCTTGCCACTTTATCTCTAAGTGAAAATGATGCAATCCATTTGTGTCATTCATTCTTAGACATTTCCTGAATCTCTCATTCACTGACCTCTTATTAGACTGCAGGGACATACATTTAAGGCTCCTGTTCTATTCATGTATCCTCTAGGATCCTGTTTCCTTTGACTGTTTGCAACAGAACAACATATTCTCTATCTTCAGAGCTCTGAGCCATACTGTGTGTTGGTTCTGATGAGTTTAGCTGAATGGAGCCAAAAGAGCTGACCTGGCTTAAACACATTAAAAAACTTCTTGGAGGCGTGCAGACCAAAGCAGCTGTGAGTGATGGCAGGGGGAATCTGGCCTCTTTCTTCTTTCTGTCCCACCATCCTTAGCTAGCAGGCCGCTGTCTTTATGTGCATTCCCTAATGGCTACGAGATGGCTGCCCCTTCTCCAGGCCTCCCATCAGCTCTGCGGATAGACAGGAGAAGAGTTGCCTGGAAAAAGGCCAAAGGGATGTCCTAGGCAAAAAGCCTTTTAGGAAACCTCATCCAGAAACTTCTCCTTATTCTTTGGCCAGAGTTGGGTTGCACAGCCACCTCTAAGCCTGGGATAAGAGAGTCATGGATGAGGTTAGGTCAGCCAACCAATACCGTCTTCTGCTCACACTACTGCAGAGAGGAAGGAGGGATGAGCCTGTTTTCTTATAGGATCTTATTTCTGAAGGGCCTTAGCTTCCCCCACTGCCTTTTAAGATGCCTGTGAGTGGTTCTGAGTGTACATATGTGAGGTCTTGGTTGCTCAGCTTTACCTTTACAAGAACTAACTGCGCGATATTCCTTCTTGTGAGCCTGACTGTGTGGCTCATGTATAGAACCTATGAACTGTGATTTCATGCCCTTATGTTAGTTCACAGGGCAAAGTGAAAGTAGAGTAAGTTTAAATAAATGTCTTTACCCCCAAATCATCTGGCTTAGAGTGGAAGGAGGGAGGGTCCAGTCTCAGGCACGAATGGGTATTGTAGGGATAGAAAAGAGATGAGACAGAGGGTATGCAAATTATTCTACACTACAGATGTGGAAACAGTAAATTGGTTTCCTATGTATTTAACCACCACTCTTAGGTAACTCTCACCTCTGGGCTGAAAAAGAAGTGTTCTAGCAATTATGATGGTTTCAAATTTATAAGAGTTGAATTCATGCCGGTCTGCATTGAAAAGTTCTGTCGCCACTTCTATAATAAATAGCCAGGGGTACATATAGTTTAAAAAGTCCCTTGGGGTTAAACTGAAAATACGTTTCTCACTTTTGTTTCAAAACTATCATGATCACTGGGCTTTTCGCATTTTAATATAATCCACAAAATAATTAGCAGGCGTGTCCTGGAATAAATGTGGACTAAAAATTTCCTCTCACCCCATTGTGTTGGTCTTTCTAGATCTTAAGAGTTGTAAAGAGCGCGATTATGTCAGTTCTTCAGAGATGTGAATGTACTACCTGTGGTAGCCAGTCTCTGAGGGGCCCCCAGTGATCCCCACCTCCTGCCATTCACACTCTGTGTGGTCTCCCTGCCACCTGGACCAGGGGTGGTCTGTGTGGCACACACTACGACAGAAGTGATGATATGTTACGTCCAAGGGCAGGCTATGAAACACATCATGGCTCCTGTTCCCTCTAGTCACTCACTTATGGACACCAGCTGCCATGCTGCCCTGTGGAGAAGGCCACATGCCAAGGAACATATGACTTCTGACCAACGGCTTGGAGGAACCAAGGTCTCCTGGCACAGCCAAGAGAGTGAGCTTGGAAGGGGATCCTCTAGCCGCCGTCAAGCCTTTAGATGATACAGTACGAACCCCCACCCCCACCTCAACATCTTCACTACAATCTCATGACAGAACCGGAGCCAATATCACCCAGTCAAGACACTCACTCTCTAATTCCTGGCCATAGAAACTGTAAGAGAATAAAACATTTGTTGTGTTCAGCCACACTGTTTTGGGAGTAATTCATTATGCAGCAATAGATAACTGATCTACTAACCTTCTGAATGGTTCTGAATGGTTCAAACCAGCTTTGCAATCATCTTGAGAATAGCTTCCTAAAAGGGGGAACATCAATGGTCATTGTGACACCCAACCTTCCTCACTATTTTGGAAAGTTAACATGACACACTATAGAGCACGGTGTCACAGACAGGGCCAGACCTGCAGGGTGTGTTCAACAGGCAGGGGGTGAACACAACTTGCCAAAGAGTGAATCTAGAGGTTTAGAACATAGATAATATCCTATTTACTACAATCCTTAAAGTAACAATATTCAGAGGCTTACAATGGCCTTTTAGACTTTGCACGGCTCTACGAGTAGGCAAAGAATTCCTGAGAGAAAAGAGCCAAGGATATATGATGTCCTATCAATTATAACCACAATTATCACTTATGCACTGATACTTTACACCATTATTTCACCTAATCCTCCCAACAATCCAAGGAGAAATGGATGTCCAGTGAGGACAAGTAATTTGAGGGCACGAAGTGATGGAACCACAATTTGGGCCAGGAGCTTTCTTACTATGAAGCCCTATTCCTTTAATCACTAAACTCCCCACATTTTCCCTGGTTCAGCCCACCAATGTGATCTTGTGAGCCACCCACAGAAAGTACAGGGTAATGGAAGGAAGACATGGGAATGGCAGTAGACAGAATCAGAGAAGTAGGAAGATTACAGTTCTGCCACTTATTAGCTCAGTGACCTCGAGTAAGTCACTTAACCTTTCTGAGTCTTTCATGAAGAATGAACAATTCTATAATGAATAGCCAGGGGTACAGATAGTAAAACAAAAATAAAAACAAAACCCCTGAGGCTAAACTGAATATATATTTCTAGCTTTTGTTTCAAAACTAATAACTAATAATCCTTTTTGCATTTTAATATAACCTGCAAAATAGCCAGGAGATGTGTCTGGACTTAATCTTCTGAAAGGCTGCACACTTTATTGTGATGGTCATTTTAGAGGCCAACAGTCATGAAGTAGAGGAAGAGAGGAATTATCTATCTATAGAAAGACACAGTATCCTATCCATTCAACTGTCCATCTGTCTGTCCGTCCGTCCATCCATCCATCCATCCATCCATCCATCCATCCATCCATCCCTCCTTTTGTGGAGGAACTCTCTAGGCACTAATTACTTATCCTCATTTTTTTGGTGAATCTCCCTATGTATAAGGTGAGTATAACACCAATATATATATCAAAGGATTATTATGAAGATTGAAATAATTTATATAAAGCATTTGAAGTATTGTCTGGCCATATTAAGTGCTGTGGAAATGCTCCCTATTGTCATGGTCATCATCAGCACCATCGTCTAAGGAGAGAGACTCCAATCTGATGGGTCAGATTACAGGACACAGCCTGAGTGACAAAACTGCAGAGTGAAAATGGCACCTCAGGGACATGGCTCTCCCTGATGCCCTCCTCGTGCTATCTCACAGTGCAAAGAAGATCAAAGGCCCAAGGCCTACTCCCTAATTCCATGTACTTAGAGTCCTAAAGAAGACCAACTCTTTTTTCCTGCTTGGGAGGAGAGCTGGCCACATCTTCTTTTCTCAGGAGAACATGCATTCAGGACCCCACTCTCTTGTCCTCCAGTAGTACAACAAATCTTAAATCTAGTTTGGGGGGGTGAAATAGGTCTCTTAGGCCTCTAGGATAGGCCTCCTGCTCCAGCCCAGCTTTCCAGAATACCCAGAAAAATCTGTCAGACTACATTCTCCATTGCTCATCATGTTCAAATCTGCTGATGGAACTTGCAGCTACCGTCTACATTCAGTGTTGGTAATCCCAAACCCCTTAGCTATAACACCAATGTAGCACTTTTGAATCCCATGGTTATACAACAGCAACAATGATTATAATAGCTGGTATTTCTTGTGGATTTACTATGTGCTAGACATTCATATATCTATCAATTCATTTAATTCTTACAACTCTGATGAAGAGGCTACTACAATCCCTATTTCATACATGTAGGAAACAGAGCTCAAGAAGGTTACTGATTTCACAGGTTACATATCAAGTAACTAGGCTGGGAACAGAACCCGGGTCTCTCTGACTTCAGAACCAGTGGTCCCCACTGCTGTGGGGGTCTATCAATGTATAGCAGCTACAGGCTCTCAGGCTTGATTACACAACACTGAGAAAAAAATCACATCGAAAAGTAAAGTATAGACTCCAAGGTTTTGACAAAAGTTCTGCTTTGGGCTACTAATCTTTTCATTCATTCATTCATTCATTCATTCATTCATTTATAGAGTAAGTGAGTGAGCTGGGGATGGGCAGAGAGAGAGGAGAGAGAATCCTAAACAGGTTCCTCACCACCAGTACAGAGCCCGTGGTGGGGCTGTAACTCACGAACCATGAGATCATGACCTGAGTCGAAACCAAGAGTTGGACTGCTTAACTGACTGAGCCACCCAGGATCCCCATCTGGGATACTATTCTTTTCTTTTTCTTTTTCTTCTTTCTTTCTTTCTTTCTTTCTTTCTTTCTTTCTTTCTTTCTTTCTTCTTTTTGAGAGAGAGGGTACAAGTGACAGAGGGGCAGAGAAAGGGAGGGAGAGAGAGAGAGAAGCAGGGCTCAAACTCACTGGATGCAGGACTCCAGCTCACAAACCATGAGATCATGACTTGAGCCAAGGTCAGATGTTTAACTGAGCCACCCAGGCACTCTGGGTTACTATTCTTATATATTCTTGGGCAAAGGTGGTTAGATTAAAAAGTGGGACAATCAGTGTGACTATGAAAATCAGGGTGTGGCAGTGGCAAGGAGGAGAAATAAAACAGATTATAAACCCAACTGGCTCTACGAAATGTTTTTGATATTTTAGAAAGAGAGTCAATGGTTAGGATGGAAAAAACAACAACAACCATCTTTTTAGAGTAAAAATCTCCTTTTTTTTAGACCATGGTATTACAAAAGTTTTAAAGAAAATGTGCCATGAGATTTCCTGCTCTAATTTGCAATGATTCAGGACACACTTCACTTAGATCGGGAAATGATAAGCATGTGACCCACATAGCTTCAATTTCCTCTGTTGAAAACCAAATCCCATTTTCACTTGTGGGCATTTCATTCATCTTTGCTTTTTTGGTTTTTTAATTACATAGCAGAAAGCGCTACTGTAATTTCCTCCCTGCGTAACGACAGCATTATTCATCAAGAAGCTTTTAATTCTATACAGCAATTGCTTCTCTTCAAAAATCTGCTTTCAATCTCCACAGAGGCAGGAGGGTGTGATTTTTTGACCCTAAGGTTAATTGTCTGCAAATAAGTTAAAATCACACAAAACCTCATCCTGGGAAAAGGGAATGCGAGCCTGACCCTTCACTTTACCTGCCTTATTGTTAGAGGTGGTATGGGATTGAGCTGGGGCAGGGTAGCCAGACCCTGTGGCATTCCTTGTCTGTCCCTCTGGACCTTGATCTGTGAGGGAGGGGCAGGACCATCTCTTCCATGGCTGTAATTTATTTTATTTCTCTAAATATAATTTATTGTCAAGTTAGCTAACATACAGTGTATACAGTGTGCTCTCAGTTTGATTCATCGCTTACATACGACACCCAGTGCTCACCCAACAAGTGGCCTTCTTGCTGCCCTATCACCCATTCCCCCCACCCCCATCAACCCTCAGGTTGTTCTCTGTATTTAAGAGTCTCTTATGGTTTGCCTTCCTCTCTGTTTGAGGGCTCACATGGTATCTGGCTCATGGGAAGAAGTCGATAAATGATTGCAAAAGTGATCTGAGTTGAAAGAAGAGTGAATGGAGGACTGAGCTCTGAAGCATTCCTGACTTTTGTTTTTAAAGTTCTGTGTATGAAAAGATCCTATTTCTGGAGGAAAAAAAGGAGAGAAGCAATGAGGAGATTCACTAGGGGCCCTCAGGGGACTAGTGACCAGGACTGAGGAGTGAGGCTGATCTGGGAGGAAAGTCTGATGTGCCCATGGGATCCGGTGTCTTCTTCCCAGACTCTTCCCTCCCAATTGCACCACCAATAACATCCATCTTCTCTCCAGTGATGGGCCCAACTCTCACTTCTTCATTTGTTTCATTGTAATTAAAAACCACTTCTGAGTACCCTATGTGTGGCCTGATATTGAACTTTGGCTGGAAGGGAATGGATAAGAATAATAGTTGCTAACATGTGTGGAGTACCCACTAGGCACCAGGGACACCTGCACGCGGTTTCAAGCATTAACCTCTCAGCCTCACGGCTCCCCAGGGGGCTAAATGCCAGGTGATCCCTGCTCCCCAAGGGGGGCTTGCATGCTTCATCACTACAGCATCCCACATGCACCCCTCGTTATACTTGTGTCTGGTGTCACCAGAACCATTTGTTGACATGTCTGTCACTTCTAAAGACTGCTCATTCACTTTTGTGTCCCCAACACCTAGCACACTGGCTGGTACATGACAGGTGCTATATAATGTTTGCTGTGTTACTTAAGTGGCTCTTAAATCCAACGGGGAAAGAAGCACATTAGGAAGCAATGCAAAATTGTACACACAGTTCCAGAGGGGCAGAGTGCAGGCAGGGGCCTGGGCCAGTGACACACACTTGGAACCTTGCGGGTTGAGGGGCAGCTCTGCAAGCCTGTCACAGCCATGGGGTCAGCAGGACCCCTGAAGAGGACAGCAGCAGAGGAGGCAGCGATTGTGGGAAGGCAGGTTCTCCTCATGTGGGTGACATGAGGCAGGGTCTCGGTGCGGTCCAGACGACACATGATGTGATAAATCACTGTGGGCCATCGAGCAGATAAAGGTTCCCAGCTGTGGCTAACAAATGTTGAGGACCTGAGAGGGACCAAGGGGCCCTATTTTTATGATCTTCAATTTTTAATGGGAAAGGATGTCTGAGAAGACGGAGATCAAACAGTGTGCCCCAACATGATGGCCGCATAGACTTCTAATGGAATTTCGGTGCAGAGGGACTTTGAGCTCCAGTAGACAACACAGCCCAACTTCTGCCCCTTGGACAGGACACTACCCACAGAAGAATGTGCAGAACATCAAAGGGCAGGACTAAGTAAAACTTCTCACTAGAAACCACACCCCTGCCTGTGAAAAATGCTCCATCACATAGGATCTATGGCTCCTACTCCAGGGGGCAGGGGCTGATGGCCTGAGTGTGCTGGGGAGAGCACTGGGCAGGATCTGGGGCATGGGGTATTGAGGATCTGGGGTCCTACTCCCAGCAGAGAAAGGGGAAAGTTTTGTGGGCTGTATGGAGAGAGGGAGGACCCACAAAGAAAAAGAGAAAGAAGGGAAAGGAGGAGGGCAGGAGAAGGAGGAAGGGAAAGTGGGAGGAGAGGTGTTTTCCTCTGAGTGGTGGTCCCTGGGGTCTGTCTCATTTCCCAGCTTCTTCATACCTTTTTAAAAACCCCTATGCCCCAATTCTTTTAAATGCCCAAAGTCTGTCACCTTCTCAGGTCAGCTGAATTTCCAAGAGTTATTGGTCTACCTGGGGCGGGGGTAGGGTAGTCACACTTGCGTCCAGGTCTCAGTGTTTTCCCCACACAATGAGCATGTAGCCTCAGAGTCCGTGCTTGCAGAGACTGCTTGGGTCGGTATACCAGCTCTACCTCTTAGTTGCTGTGAGACATGAAGCAAGTTACTTAACCTTGCTGTGCTTCAGTTTCCTCATCTTTAATGTACCTTCTAGGGCTGAGTGACTAATTGAGTTAACCCATGTGAAGCTCTTAGACTATAAGAAGCACATAATAAAGTTATTAATAGCAATGATTTGGGGAGGCAAGTTTACTATTAACAGAAGAACCATTTAATAAGAGTGACTAAGTGAAGACTTAGCTCATGACCTCTGAAAGATCACCAGCTCATAGTATAATCCATCCTTTGTGAAGAACAGTTTTGTCAGTTGTACAGGAGTTCTTAGAAGGAGTCTTAATTTCTCTCTCCCGGCCTTGTGCTCGGGCATACAAACCGATGATAATGAATTACTGCCCTATGACATATCTTGGGTAAATAAATCCAAGGAAAACAGTTCTAGTTGGACAAAGATCCCTTTGATCCTGTAAATCCTCATTCTTTATAGACTGATCTAGGCCTGGGGTTGGTTGAAATCATCTTCCTAAGGACTGACCCATATGTGTCTCTCTTTTCCAGTCTCCCTTCCCCCTGGTTCTCAAAAACAGAAGCATCTATATCCTCCTCCCAAGCATCTTCTCCCAAACATTTAGTGCCTTCGATCTCCTGCTGTTTCCTCATTAATCGTCTCATCTATCTTCAATCTCTCTTTCTCCCTGAAAAAGGCTCATATTTCTCTCAAAAAATTTTTTTTAAAGGAAACTCTTTTACAGTGCTTGTTTTCACTGAAAAAGTTATTGAAATGTAATATACTTCTTGCCTCTACCCTCAGTTCCTAAGTATGGGGGCTCCATTAACACCATTCTCCTATAACTATGTATTTAAGTCTCTGGTGACCTTCAGTGTCCACGAGAGAGTCCTGTAACTCCATCTTCACTCATCTAGACCTTTTTGAGCATGTCAAAGTCAACCCTATCTTTCCCTCTGAAACTTCTCTCAGCCTCCCATGACCCTGTGTTCCTGGAAACCTTAGTAAGCTTCTGACTGTTCCTTCTTGGGCTCTGGATTTGCGCTCTCTTACAACCTCCTCACCTGCTCCCATATACGGCCTGCCTTACCTTGATGCGGGTGCTCCCAAAGGACCTATCCTTGGCACTTTTCTCTTCTCTGCCCTTCACTTTGTCCAAGCACATGGTTCAAGTGACCACCTCTATGTAGAGAACCTGGGTGCTGACCTCTCCTGCAAGCCCACATTCCCCAACACCTGCTCAGCACCTCCAGCTAACTGTATGTCTATGGGGCTCAGTCTCAAGCTAGTCCAAACTGAGTCACCCCCTCCTTCCATGCCTGTGCATCTCCCTGGGTGCCATCACTCTGATCATGGCCCATCATTCTCCCAGGCACCCAGATACTCTCAAAGACTTGGGATCACCTTAGACTCTTCACTTTCTCTGGCCTCCACTTCTAAATCTTATCAATCCTGCAATCTCAGATGCATACCTCCTCTTCTCAGTGCTCATTAAACACATCCCAATTCAGTCTCTCCTCAACAGCTTTTTGCCTTTGCCTTCCACTCAGAATCTCCACCATCTGTTTTTCCCCAACTCCAAGCCATCATCATCTCCACAAAGCCCAGTCTAATCCCGGTCCTGCTCTGTGTCTCATGAGTTGGGCACTGCTTTCTCCTTTCCTACATACAGATGGAGAGAGTGAGGTTCACGGAAGTTCAGTCTAAGGTCAGTAAGTAGGAGAGCCAAAATTTAAATTCAAGAATGTCTAGCTCCAAAGGCACTATTGTTCCATGGATGGATTGTTGGCTGGTGAGCTGGATAGACAGATGGATGGGTCAATGGGTAAAGAGGTGAATAAATGAAGAAATAATAAGCAGAGTTTGGTAACTAAGAACAACCCATCCCACCAAGTGGACTGGCATATGTTTAAAATGGGAGGGCAGCCTTGGCATAATTCCTGTAGAGCAGTGGTTCTTAACAGGGTAAGTTTTGCTCCTCAGGGGACATTTGGCAAGATTTGGGGACATTTTCAGTTGTCACAACTGGCGTGTGTGGGGGGCATGTTGCTCACGGCATATGGTAGGTAGAGGCCAGGGAGGCCGTAAACATCCTGCAAAGCTCAGGACAGCGCCCACAGCAAAGACTTATCCGATTTGAAATGTCAACAGTGCCAAGCTTGACAAACCCTGCTTAAGAGTGATTCAGTGCCAAGTAGTATTCCATTTGTAGCAATGTGGATGGGATTGGCGGGTATTATGCTAAGTGAAATAAGTCAGTCAGAGAAAGACAGATACTATATGTTTTCACTCATATGTGGATCTTGAGAAACTTAACAGAAGACCATGGGGGAAAGGAAGGGGGAAAAAACAGCTACAGAGAGGGAGGGAGGCAAATCATAAGAGACTCAAATACTGAGAACAAACTAAGGGTTGATGGGGAGGTGGGGAGAGGGGAAAGTGGGTGATGGGCATTGAGGAGGGTACCTGTTGGGATGAGCACTGGGTGTTGTATGGAAACCAACTTGACAATAAATTATATCTAACTAAAAAAAAAAGTGATTTAGGTCAATCCCTTGGGAAATAGGCAAGTTTTCTGAGGGTAAGTGAAGGAATATGATGAGTAATTTTATACTTGGAAATCTGTGCTTCAAAAATAAGCAAACAGAAAACAAAACCAAAGCGTGGATGGCTTGTGCTTAAAAGGATAAGGGCCCACCCCTTGAGGGGAAAGAGAGAGAGGAGCCGAGGATGGAAACAGAACTCAGTACAGAGGAGTGCAGAGCATTGCCATATATCCTAAACGTTTCCAAGAGAAAAATAAAATGAGTACATACTCACCTTTCAAAAACACATGCAGGTGGATGTGTGTTGCCTTTTCTGAACAACCCTCTCTGTTCTAAGACTGTGTGCCTACCCCTGCTTTCTTGTCCCCATCTCTTTGATATTCCTGCCCCAGTTTCCCCAGTGTTGTGCTCCCTGTGCAGTCCATGTCAGGTCGAGGGGCAGGCTCTGAGACTCCCGTGGCTGGGCTGGAGCTTTGGCTCAACCCAAAGCTGGTGTTGGCCAGCCGGGGTGCCTGGCCCTTGGCTCTACCTTTGGGACGGCCAAGGACACTCAACAGGCCCTCATGAGCCCTGCCAGGGGTTGATGGGACTCTGCATCCACCTCACTCATTAGCACAAGCTACTCATTTTAGTTACCTTGAGAGGAAGTTGAGTCAACATACACTCAAAATCAACTCTATGTAGTGGCTGCATGGGCCTTGGCTCCTTCCTGCAGCAGCAAGATTGATTCTCCCTGGGACTGAATGCTTGCTTTGCTTAAGTGCCCCTTTCAGTTAAGTTGTGAGAAATGGAAATAATAGCCATCTGCAGGATGAGTGAGCACTGCAGTGCTGAGAGTCCTCAGAACCTACCATCCGCTTCCTGGGTACAGACTGCAGCCTGGGCCATGGTCAAAAGCATGCTGCCCAGTGCTGGAGACAAGGGGGACCTTCAAAAGTCCACGAGAGAAGGACTGGAGAGCTCAGGCAAGGTTTCAGGTGGCTTCAGGGCGGACAGCTTCAACACAGCAGGGTCCCTTGATGGAAGGCAGGGCAGCAGAGAGCAGAGAATTTTACCAAAAAATATAGTTCACACTGGGCAACTACCTGGTTGTTTCCTGGAAAAGCCCAAGTACAGGAGGCTCACAACTGGGCCTGATAGCTCTCGTATTCTAAAACAAGCCTCCATTTCCTTCCTCCAGCCAGGTTCTCCTGAAGTACAGTGAGCTGTGCAAACGGAGGCTTTCTTTATGATTTAGACCAATTCACTGCCAGTTATAGCTCTCCACAGCGCACGATGTGTTTTTCCTGTCACTTACTGCAGGGAGAGAATCATGTGAGTATGTTCTCAGTTTTGCCAACAGCAAAAATCATTTTGAAGAAGGCATTCTTTCTAGATGAATAGAATTATTATTCCCTATACTTCCTTGTCCCCTCCCCATCATGAATAAACAGTCATTTCAGCTTTAGCAAACCTCGCTTCAAAAATAGGCAAAGCACACACACACACACAAAAGAAAGAAAAACACCCGATAAAGCTGTAATGCTCTAAAATCCATAATTCGCCTCCAAATGTCACAATGTGAAAGCACCCGAGTCCCTTCTAAGCACATTAGTAAGGGACAGTAGGCCATTGCCAGCTATTAGACTACTTTGAAATAAACCCAAATGATTGCAAGCCAGGCATAATTCCTCTATTTGAGTTTCTCATGGAGCTGCAACCCTGTGATTGCAAACTCCGGCTACCATTCAAAATTAACAAAGGATGCAGACACTGTCGATGAAACATTAATGACCAATTTGCAAATGTTCTAAGACCCCCTTCGTTCATCATGGGTTCATCAATGCAACACTCACCCATCTCTCTTTATTCTTTCAATTATTTAGCATCCATTAAGCGCCCACAGTAGGCCAAGCTCCCATGACCTTTCATCCACATTACCTCCCCACTAACAGCTTCATTCACCTGGTGGCCCTTCTAACTGCACAGCGAATCGACCTTTGCCTTAAGGCAGGAAGCTCATTTAGAAATCATTCTCTATGGGCACCCCTTGCATTACATCTCCAAGTGCTGAGGACACAGGGCAGTGTGCAGATATGACAGAAGCTCGAGGAACTTTTCCAGGCTGTCCCAGTGCACTGGAGGAAAACATACCTGAAAATGAGATCCTTGTGGTACCTCAATCTGTGAATCCTTCAGACCCACTTTGTCTGACTTGATTAATTAACTCAGACATCTTTAAATATTTACCACGTGCCTACAATAATGTTCCAAGAAGCACTGTCTCAGAGGGTGGAGGATACATAAGATGAGACAGGTAAAAGCATAGCAATGTCACAGCTGCTGTGGAGGGCTGAGCAGTGTTGTGGGTTCACAGCCAAGTTCTGATCACCCAGATATGGGGTCACCTCCACGTAAGTGGAGTTGGGGACCATGAAGGATTGAGGGACATGGAAAGGTCCTCCCCATTTCAAACGACTCCCCTTCGCTGCGTGTCCTAGACTCAAGTGCATCCTGAATCACAAAGACGGACACCAGACGGTGCCCTGAATGCACTTGCTTCACAGTTACCTGAGGCCCACCAGGGTAGCATTTCTGATCTTAAACAGGAAGTCCCTGACCTGGCCTTTCCTCCATTCTGGCCACTCAGCACCATGCCGTGACCTCTGAAAAGTGATAATGAATACAAATGACACCGCTACCATAGAGAAAGTAGCAGATGCTATGAAACAGGTATAAACAGAATGTTCCAGGAGACCAGTAGAGAGACAGAAAGCTCTTGGCAGAGGAACAGGGTCTGACCTCATGAAGGCAGTGGCATTTGAGCTAGCCATTGAATGATGGTTCTCTCCAATCAACTAATAATGATTAATAACAACCCCAACCCCCCACCCCACAGAGCAGCCACTACTATTTACTGAGTAATTCTCTGGGTGCCAAGCACTGTATTCATGCTCTTCCTATTAGCAACAGCCCACGGGAAAACCCCATTTTACAGATGGTAAAAGCAAGGCTCAAAGAGGCTAAGGTCACACCATTTGCACACAATAATGATAAAGCTGGAATCTGAATCATGTTTGTTTAGCTGAGATCATCACTGTGATGGCCGGAGGATGTTACATGTTCATTCCATGTCACTCTGGAAGGGCCTTGGTTCCTGGGGAGTGATGTGGGTGCAGAACAGGGGCCCACTGCTGCTGAGAACCAGTGCGGGAGCCACTGATTAGGAACTTCCAAAAGTAGAGAAGACGGGTGAATTCTGGGGCGAGAGCGGGGAGAGGGAGCCCTGGCTCTGGGGACTGTAGTCTCGTTAACTACTGATGCCCTCTACCCTTCCACAGCCTCCATGCTCTTCCAGAACAATGCCTGCTGGGCAGTGGGGGTCTCTTAGGCACCGGGGGGGCCTCATGCTCCCTCCTTTCTTTTTACTGCTTTTCGCATATTCTTAAAACAATCACAGAAACGCTAAAAGAAAAGCAATTAATGTGCTCATGTCCCTTCTCATCTTAACACAAATGTTGTCACATGTCTGCATTTCTTTACAGTCCTTGCCAACATGTATCCCTATTTTCACACAGTTACGGGATGCACACACAATTTTAGGTTTTGTTTTATGTAACATTATTGTCTAAATATTTTCCTATTTGCTACAGTCTTCATAATTATCATCTTGATGGTGGGTTCCAGACATCAAATTTGCATCCCCCGCACAGGGGCCTGCTGGCTCCAGAGTGAGGCACTTGAAATTCACTCCCCAAATCTACATGTGGGAAGTACATCCCTGAACGTGCACATGTGCATTAAACACTCTGGCGAAGGGGTTCCAGATTGACCCAAGTGAGGATGAAAAAAAAAAAAAAGATTTGAAAGAGAAAAAAAGGGCAAGGTTTCTATTTGTGTTTCAGCCGCAGGGGTGGAAGAAGAGGAGAGAATCTGGAGCTGGTGCCTTGGTGGGGGTGGGGGGAAGGGTAGCACAGCCAGACTTTTAAAGTCAAGCCTCCCAAGGCTGGTGTGCTCCACTGTGCAGTCACTTAACCGCTCAGATTCACCCACCTTCCTTCCAATTAAAGTTCCTAAAATAGCAACAATGACAATGCTGATAAGCATAATACAAGATGACACTTTCACAGCACTTTGTCACATGCCACGTGCTGTTCCAAGAGCTTCACATGTATCAGCTCATTCAATCTTTATAAGTATCTACTATTTTTTCCTGTTTTACAGGTGTGGAAACTGAGGCACCAAGAGGAATAGGTAGGTCTTCCCACAGCTGGTGGCAAGGATTTGAACCCAGGCAGCCAGGCTGGAGAGTCCATGCTTGGAATCATTTCATAATAGCTGCCTCAAAACTCAGATTTCAATTCCTTCCCTGCTCAAAATTCTTTTCTCATCTCCCACTGATTATCAAATTCAGTTCCAACCCATTCGGCTGGCATTCAAGGCCCCACACAGCCTGCCTCCAAAGTCCCTTTCTAGCTTTCTTCCCATAATTCCCCTTCACACTTCTCCATTCCACACGTGAGGTACAAAGCATGAGCATGGGGTCCAAAGTATGACTGTTCTCAGCTAGTAATCCTTAGTCTCTCTTCCCTGTGTTGGCCTAGAATATCCCCTGTTTCCACATATCCAAATCTTACCCGTTTTTCTGCTCCAGGAGCTTTCTCTTCCCATACTGCTCAGCAATTCCTTGTCTGAGCTCTAGGAACCATGTACTGTGATACCTCCTTTCAACCTGGACACTGAACTCCATGCAGGGAAGGAGAAGAGGGCTTATGAGGCATAACAAACAGCTGTACATGATACTCTCTCTCCTCATTAGTCCCTGCATCCCACCCCACTGCCCCCACTTCACATTTTCCCTTCCCTTTGAGTTCAAGTCCATCCCATATTTCCGACTGACCTTCAAGGTCTGGAAGAAGTGGGTTTTGGAGGGCATTCTTCCTGCTGCTTCCTTCTAGGGTTTCTGAGTTTTTGAAGGAAGAAAAGTATGTTGACTGAGTACTTTTTCTCTTAGGTACAGTTCGTTAGAAATTGTCCTTCCAGCCAGAATCATAACACACAGGTGCATATTTCTACCTCCCTTAGGGCTGGTCAGGCCTTATTTATTATTAAACCTACCCCATCTGCTGGGCTAGCATGTAAGCTAACCTGTAACATTGGGAACAATCAGGGGCGATCTCTGCTCTAAGAAGGGAGCTGAGCACACCTCTGAGCAGGGATAGGAAAACTGCTGACTTCTCTCTCAACCCCACCAGGGCTCCACCCACTTAGAACCTGACCCCAAGGGAGTATGGCATGACCCACACTTCTTACCTAGTGTTATTCTTATTTGGGAAAATATCTTACATTGCCTACATGGACCTAAGCTTTTTAGAGGTAAGCTATTTTTATATCCCACATAGTACCTTGTAGAAAACCTGCCACTTGATATTCAACAAATGTTTGATGAATGAATGAATAGCTTTTTCCAAGAGGACCAATATGATAAACTCATGAAGAATTAGTAATAAACAATAATAAATTTATTAGAGATCCTAGTGAGTGAAATAAGGCAAGAAAACGAAATAAAAGGCATGGATTGAAAAGGAAGAGATAAAATTCTCTTACTTACAGATGTCATGATTTGGCTACAATGATAACCCAAAATAATCTATTAAAAAAACTATTAGAACTTAGTAAGGTCACAAAACACAAAATCAATCTTAAAAAAAATCTATATTTCTATAAACTAGCAGTCAACAACTGAAAACCAAAATAATAAAAATGATGCCATTTGCAGTAGCATGAAAACACATTGAAATACGTAAGCACAAATATGAGAAAATAAGTACTAGATATGTGTGATTAAAAATATAAACACTGGAAAAATAAATCAAAGATCTAAATAAATGATGAGGTACATATACCATGATCATGGATTGAAACATAAAATATTTTGATGTTAATTTTTCCCAGACTACTATATATATATTCAACACAATTCTAATCTGATTCTGAGCACAAGTGTTTGTAGAAATCAACAAGCTGATTTTAAATTTTATATGGAAAGCAAAGGAATACCCCAAACAGTTTTGTAAAAAAACAAAATTAGAGGACTGCACTACTTGATTTCAAGATGTCCTATAAAGCAATAGTAATCAAGCCAGGGTTGTATTAAATAAAGGACAAAGAAAAATAACCAGAATAGAAAACCCAAATAGACCTATATATGTGGTCAATTGATTTCTCAAAACAGGAGAAAAACAAGGAGAAAGGAGAGTGCTGAAACTATTGGATATCCATAAGCAAAAAAAAGTAAAAAAGGAACCTCAATTCACATCTTGCACATTCTGCAAAAATTAACTCAAATTAACTTAAGTGTAAATCTAAAACCACAAAGCATCTAGAAGATAATCTTTGTTGTCTTGGATTAGGTAAAGATTTCTTAGATACAATGCCAAACATATGATTCGTAAAAGAAAATATTGATAAACTGAATCTTAATAAGAAGAAAACAACTTAAGTAACAAAATGAACAAAAGATACGAAGAGACAATTCATCAAAGATATACAAGTGGCAAATGAGCACATGACACTCAACGTCATTTGATATTAACAAAATGCAAATTAAAAACAATAATTTATCACTGTATCTATTAGGTTAAAAAACAAACGATCTGACAATACCGAGTGCTGGTGAGGATTCTAAGGAACTAGAAGTGTCATACGTTGCTGGTGGGAATGAGAAATGGTACAGCCACTTTAGGAAACAGGGCAGTTTCTTACAAAGTTAGACATACATTTGCCATATGACCCAGAAATCCCACCCACTCTTGGGTATTTACCAAAGTGAAATGATAACTTATGTTCACACAAACACCTGCATGTGAATATTTACAGCAGTTTTATTTACATTTGCCCCAAACTGGAAACAATCTAAATGGCTCTCACCTGGAAAATGAAGAAACAAACTGTGGTTCATTAATACAATGGAATACTACTCAGCAATAAAAAGGAAAAAAAAACTACTCACATACAACAACATGGAAAGACCTCAAGGGCATTATGCTAAATGAAAGGAACCAGATTCAAGAAGTTACATACTGCATGATTCCATTGCTATGACATTCTGGCAAAGGCAAATGCGTAGGGTTAGAAAATAGATCAGTGGGTGCTACTGGCTGAGAGTGGGAGGTAGGGTCGGCTAAAGGGTCTCAGGTCTGGCAGATTCCAAAACGCTGTAAAACAGAACTTAAATCAGGCAGTTCAGGGAAAAGTGTGCTGAAATTTACAACACTTGCCTGGCTTGGGCTCCCGTGGAACCCAGGGGGAGCCCTTCCCTTCTGACCTAGCGCACTCTCTTCCTGCCGCAGGTGAGTAACCCAGTGGGCAGCCCAGTGAGGGCTCTGCTGGGGGTTTCCACTGTCCTGGGGGAGTGTGCCTGTCACCAGCAGGGCCCCTCACAACTGAGACCTCCTGCTGTGGCTGCTTCTAAAATTCACTCCGAGCCACATTTTGGCCTAAAGCCCTGAAGCCTCTTTTCAGGAAGAAAGCATTGAACCTTCCAGTTTCATTTTGTTTTTTACTGCTTGTTCAAAGAACAATCATATAAAATAAAAATATCATCCTCAGGCAAGAGAATTTAATTCAAACATTCTTAAGAGTAGATTCAACAACAAACAAACCTGCCTCATTCTTGGTTTCCCCCGATTACAGAAAGAAAAAATGGAAAGAAGCAGAGAGTATTTATGGGAACAAGAATTTTCACCTGCCCCTCACACATGACCAAGAAACTTTGTAACAAGCACTTTATGGACATGATCCTAGTACATCTTCCCAACAACCCGAGGTCAGGGATTCTGCTATTACCCCACCTTACAGATGAAAACACCGAGGCTGGAAGGATCAGTACTGTGTCCAGGTTGCACAGTTCGTAGGGCATAAGGCAAAGATTTGAATCCAAGCACTTTTACCCCAAGGTCCAAGCTCTTAACCAGATGCTACAGTTGATATTTACACAGCTATGGTCAGAATGGGCTAGGAAGTTGCCTTTTGGTTTGTGAAGAAATGAAAAAGGTGTTAGATTTGTTTCTTCTCAACTCTTACTCTCTTTTTATATTAAACCCGTATGCGCACACTTGAGTTAGTCATTATCTGTGCCTCCTGATGGACTCTTATGACTGGCCCATTCGTGGCCTGCCTGCTTTCACTCACTCATCTGTTCTTAATAAGGTAAAATAATCAACACCCACAAAACCACGACTCAACATCTGAACTGGAACTTTGACAAGGAGCTATATCTCTCTGTGTGGTCTTCCCTGAACTGGTCCCCCTGACTCCCCTATCTGAGGTCATCGCAACTTTGAATTTCTGTTTACTGTCCTCTTGGTTTCCTTTTTATATAGCCTTATCACAACTATAATATTTTTAGAATTTATTTTTATTGTATAAAAAGTATCATGCTATATGTAATCGCTTGGATTTTTCCACTTACAGTCACAACTTTATTTTTTTAAGTTTATTTTGAGAGAGAGAGAGAGAGAGAGGGAGAGAGAGAACACATGCAAGTGGGGGCAGGGCTGAGCCTGAAGTGGGGCTTGATCTCACAAACTGTGAGATCACGACCTGAGCTGAAATCAAGGGTTGGTTGCTTAACCGACTGAGCCACCCAGGTGCCCCACATTCATACCTTTATAGCCAGCAGTTGGAATTTCAAGGCCAGCTATAGTCATCTGCAGAAGAAAGGAGGTATGAAGATGGGTGAAAACACACTTCCTGGGGGTAGTACGAGGTGGCTGTCACCTTTCACTCTGGCTCAATCCCCTCCAAGTCTTCATCAAACTTAGAATAAAAGCCAGCTCCTTACCTTGGTTTCTAAGGCCCAATCCAGTGTGGACCTGGACTTTCTCGCTGACCTTCCCTCACACTATGTCCTCCTCAGTCACTACGTTTAGTGACATGGTCCTCTTTCTGTTCTTCAGCCATTCTTGCTTCAGAGCCTGACTAGCTGTCCTGTTCTACCTGCTCTTAAGTTTCACCTGAAATGCTACCTTCTCTGAGGAGCCTTTCATGACCACCCAACCTAAAATAGCCCCTCTGATGCATAGCCCTGCTTTAGTTTGGTTATAGGATCCTATGCATTTTGAACAAAATTCTCTCTCTTGCCCCTCTATAAGAAGAAAGTCTTGTATAGGTCATCCTGAATATCTACTGTAGACCCTTTGCGGGCCCCCAAGACCCTTTTAGGGGTTTATAAGGTCAAAACAATTTCATAAGAATAAAGCCTTGTTTGCACTTTTCACCGTGTTGATATTTGTAATGTTGGTGAAAAAGCAAAGGTGGATAAAATCCATGAGCCCCTAATGCTGATCATGGTGGCAGTGGCACCGACATGTGACTAGTGGCCATTGAATGTTTTTACCATTTCATACTTACAGGGAAAAACAACAATCCATTTCACTTAAGAATGCCTTGAAAGAGCAGTAAAAATGATTTGCCTTTGTTACATCTTGACCTTGGAGTACATATCTTTTTGATAATCTGTGTGACTAAATGGGATGCCTGTCTGTTCCATACTGTGGTATGGGGGTGAAAAGCACGTCTGTGATCATTTGAGTTGTGAGACGAACTAGCAACTTTCTTCATGGAACACCATCAACTACTGACAGATTATGGCAGAAATTTTCTCAAAAGTGAATGACGTGGCCTGATAGTAATTTTTGGCAAGGATAAAAATCAAGCTTTCAAGTGAAAATCTGCATTTTGGAAAACTTGTATCGGCCAATGCTTCCTGATATTTAAGGCGTTTCTGATAAGAATGGCGGTGATATTAATAAATGTGATTTTTTAACCTTAGATAATGAAATGTGTCAACATTTGAAAGAGCTGCATAACTCAGTCAACCAATATCTTCCAACCGACTAATGCGAAATGTCACAAAAACATGCCTTTGTAAAAAATCCATTCAAATTGTATGATAGACTAATAGATTTTAACTTAACTAACAACAAGTTCAAGTGCAGCTAACTTTTAAGAAACTACTACTTGCTGAGTTTTGGTGTAATACCAAAAAAGAATATCTACAATTTTCTCACAAGGCTATTAAGACACTCTCGCTTTTTCAGCAACATATGGCAAGGTCGGATTTTCTTCAGATACTTCAATTAAAACAACTTAGAATACCAAATTGAATGTAGAAGCAGATATAAGACACCAGCTGTTTTCTATTAAGCCAGACATTAATGAGATCTGAAAAATATAAATCAATGCCACTCTTTCATTACAATTTTGTTTTTTTATAAAAGTATATTTATGTTAACATGCAATAGCTTCCTTATTACCTTTATATGAGTTAATAAAATATTTTTAAATATCACATTTTAAAATTTCAATATGGTCAACATCAATAGATATATACCCCCCGCCCCCGCTTCAATATTTTTAAGAGTGTAAAGGGGATCTTCAGACTCAAAAGTTTGTGAATCTCCACTCTAGTGGCTAGCATATGCTGGGTACTTGATAAATGTTGTTAAATGAACATGCTAAAGACATATTCTCTTTACTTTGTATCTGTCCTCCCTGCTCTTTCAAAATGTTCCACAAAGCTTTCTCAGTGGCTCAAAGTATTAGAGTAAGGCCAGCGATATGAGGACCCAGTGACAGGAGCATATAAGTCCCTGCAGAACTCAGAAGTTTCCCTCAGAATCACCATATGTATCTCCAACCATTTTTTTTATCCTTTCCCTTTTCTTAAGTGCTTACATCAGATACAAAATTTAAAACTGGTTCTAAGTATGTTTACTATGATTGCTTTAATTTTAACTACTGGTATTGCTGTAATATTGGTTTTTTTCTTTCTTTTTTTTGCTGTTGCACATTGAACATGCAGGTGATCTCACCACACTGCATGCTCAAGAGGAGCCTAACTGCCATTTAAAAATCACTTTTTTTTTTTTTAATTTTAGAGAGAAGAAGAGAGAGAGAGTGGGAGAGAGGGGCAGAAGGAGAGAGAGAGAGAGTGGGAGAGAGGGGCAGAAGGAGAGAGAGAGAGTGGGAGAGAGGGGCAGAAGGAGAGAGAGAGAGAGTGGGAGAGAGGGGCAGAAGGAGAGAGAGAGAGTGGGAGAGGGGGCAGAAGGAGAGAGAGAGAGAGAGAGAGAGAGAGTGGGAGAGATGGGCAGAAGGAGAGAGAGAGAATCCCAAGCAGGCTCCATGCTCAGCACAGAGCCTGATGCGAGGCTCAATCCCACGGCCCTAGGATCATGACCAGAGCCAGAACCAAGAGTCAGATGCTCAACCAACTGGGGCCACCCAGGTGCCCCTAAACATCACTTTTTAATAGGAAAGCACATGAGTTATTTTGAAAGTGACTCTCAGTCTTCTGGGAGACAGATGACATTGTGGCTGTGGCAATTTCTGTGGCATGACAGAGAAAGTTCACAGATGGCTTGCATCACACTAAAAGAAGTCACATTTGGAAGCTGTCTCATGTAAAAGTAAATATACTGTGCTACAGCTTTATAGATAAGCCAAATGATGTTGCAGAACCTGCCCTTGGAATTTTATTATAAAGGTGTATGCTCTCTCCTCTTAGTGTCACATCAATGACAAACTAGTGACAGCCACAGCATTTGGCTGGCCACAAAAGAATCCACATAAAGTTCTTTGTGTTGAGGCCTAAGAGAATGTCCACACACAAGGGCACTGATTGTACCCTCACAACTGCCATGCCCAGATTTTCCAAATAATGGTCTTCTGCTTTCAAAATCTCATGTTAGCATCTAAGTGTTCTTCTTCAGACAAGTATAACTGAATCAGCAGGTAAAACGGGTGCAGGGAGGCAGGAGACAAATCTCAGATCCTGACTATGTTGTGTAAACAATGTGCTCTGCACAAGTTGCAAGTGGTAAGGTTCCAAGTGGGGTTGGAAACACTCCTGAAAGCTTCCATAGGAAGACCGGGGACATACACTGGTTTAGGAGAACCAAAGATTCAATATGAACAAGAAGATTCTAAATAAAATTTCCCAGGGCACCTGGATGGCTCAGTTGGTTAAACATCCAACTTTGGCTCAGGTCATGATCCCATGGTTCATGAGTTTGAGCCCCATCGGGCTCTGTGCTGACAGCTCAGAGCCTGGAGCCTGCTGTGGATTCTGTGTCTCCCTCTCTCTCTGCCCCTCCCCAGCTCGTGCTCTTTCTCTCAAAAATAAATAAACATTAAAAAATTTTAAATAAAATGTCCCTGTTTTTACAACACACCTAACAAAATTAATAAACCAGAATTTAATACAAACATTTTACTTTCCAATCCAAAAAGGAGCCACACTGCTTTGGGCTGACAGATTTCACAGGCTCAGGAGGAACAGGCTCAAGCTTTCATTAACTATTCAGTTATGAGACACCTGGGGCCACAAAATGAGGGTGGAAAAGACCACATATTTTTTGGTTCAGTTAAATAAAAGAGGTTTGGTTAAAAGAAAAAATTCAGCTTGAATTGTGAATGGTCATCCTTGAATTTGATATTCTAAATGTCCCCCATTATACACTCAGAGTTACAGCCTGTTTCATCTGATTCACTGTTCAACAGTAGCATTATCTGAAAACCAGGAAGACACTAAACACATATCCGCAAAAATGTGACCAACCTTGGCCATCACAGGAAATCTTCTGAAGAGGGTACATAGCAAGGAGCACGGGATATTCACTCACTCACTCAACATCTACTTAGTAAGCTCTTACCATGCGCCTGGCTTAGGGGAGGTGGACATTAAGAACCCAGCACTAGCTCTTGCCCTCAGGAAGTCTAGCACAGAAGAGGTGAATAAATTTTTACACAGCTAATATTGAAAGTAAAATGCCATCTTAATTACTGATACCTCCCTGCCTTCAACACTTCTGCAATATAAGGAAAATAGGGTATAGTAGAAAGCGTACTGTTGCCTTCCTGGGAGGCGCTTGACATGTGTGATTAGGAACGTAAGCTCCCCTGATGAATAATGGATCTAAGCCATGCTCACCAATGGTTGCCAAACACATTAGTTAAAAAAGCCAATGGGGGAACTTTATCACTAAGCTGACAGTGCTCAGTACAGTGAGCTCAGTACAGTCCAGTGCTCAGTACAAAGAGAGAGACTTACAGAAGTACAGATCACCACCCGTGAAGTAGTCTTGCCTCCCCACAAAACAGTCAAATTTAAATCTGATGAAGTCTCTATATCCAACTACTATAGGAAATACAGAGGCTAGAAGAACCTGTTAAATGACACCACAGGGATGCAACTGGCAAAGTTTTAGAATGTAGGAAACTGTATAGGGCAAACCACCTAACTTCTTCAGCAACAAAAATTACCAAGAAAAGAGGAAGAAACGAACCATAGACAAAAAGGGGCCTAAGAGATGTATCAACCAAATGCAAGCATGGGCCTTGTTTAGATATGAATTCAACAAACCACTGAAAGAAGAAAGTATGAAACAAACAGGGAAAACAGGAAAATTTGAACACTGACTATATATTTGATAATTAAATATTTTTTAAGGGAGTGATAAAAATACTGTGGTTACGGTTTTTGAAGAACGCTTTTTTGCTTTTTTGTTATAGGTACATACATGGGTGTTTATGGATGAAATGGGATTAGCTCCAAAAGAATAAGTGGAGAAATAAGTGTGTGAAAAGATGCTCCACATTTATTCGCCCTATTATTATCATCATTCAGCAATAAGAAGAAACAAAGTACTGACACATGCTACAACATGGATCAATCTTGAAAGCTTTATGCTAAGTGAAAGAAAACAGTCACTAGGGACCACACATTACATGATTCCATGTACATGAAATGCCCAGAATAGGGAAATCTACAGAAATAAGAAGCAGATCAGTGGTTGCTTAGGGCTGGGGTGGGGAGGGTTACAATACTGGGGGATGGGGGTTGATGGCTTTCTTTTTGGGGTTATAAAAATATTCTAAAATTGACAGATGCACAACTCTGTAGAATACACTAAAAGCCACGTAATTTTACACTTAAAAAAAAAAGAACTCATGTTGGGGAGGGAGTAGGTAAGGATACAGGTGATAACAGATCATGTGTTGTAAATTTTTTACATGTGTAGGCTCCATCATAGATCCTTTGGGTCAAATCCTGGCTCTGTCAGTTACTGGCTGTGTAACCTTGGGCAAGGCATTTAATGTCTTTGAATCTCAGCTTCCTGGTGGAAAATGGGGACAATATAGGGGATAACAAAGACTCTACATGAACCTAGGTATATATGGGCTAAATGAGGTTGATCCATTTGTTTTTATTTATTTATTTTTTAAGTTTTTTTTAATATATTTTTGAGAGGGCAAGCAAGGGCGGGGTGGGGGCAGAGAGACTGGGAGGGAATCCCAAGCAGGTGCCATGCCATCAGCGCAGAGCCGGACACGAGGCTCAATCCCAGGAACTGCGAGATAATGACCTGAGCCGAAATCCAGAGCCTGACCGCTTAACTGACTAGGCCACCCAGGCACCCTGAGGTTGATACATTTAAAGCATGTGGAATAGTGTTTGGCATGTATGAAATGCTCAGTAAACAGTTACGTATTATTATTCTCAATTGTTTTTGTTTTCTTATATCAGCTCCTTCAGGAGCATCCATTTCTTCAGTATCTCCCTCAGAAATCACAGTAATTATGAACAAGTAGTAGATGCTCAATAAAAGCTTCCTGACACTTCCTGATGTTTTGTTGGCTTTGTGTTTCTCAATTGTTAGGATTCTCCTTAATATGAGGTATTATCCTTCAAAGTTTCTGTATTCTGTGAGTGAGTGAGTGAGTGAGTGAGTGAGTTTTCTTTTTGGTTTCAGGCTACAGATGGGGATTTGGGAGGAGCAGTGAGATATAAGGAGACCAACTATAGCCGCAGTAATCAGCTTCATGCCAGAAGAAAGTCTGGCTGAGCCCCCAAAGGCCACAAGTGCTGGGACAAAAAAGAATAAAGCCCACAGATGATCCTTCTAGACCCCTTTCCTTCGGTGATGCCTTTGAATAAGACTGGCTCAACCCAGAGATGGCCGCATTTTGTTGCTAATGTTAATGGGACTGCCAGCTTTCCCTCTGGATTCAAACGCAGTCATCTGTGGTTCTCACTCTTATACCCCCACTTAGCATCTTAAATTAGCAAAGTGCTGTGGCTCCTTTTCAATAACAAAGGCTCTACATGAACCTAAATCAGTAAAACCATGATAAATATTTTATAAATGGCACTCCGAAAGCACAGCTTGAGTGTGTGTGCGCGTGTGTACACACACGCACACACACACACACACACACACACACACACAATGGGATTTATATGCTCACACACGCTTTCCACACAGAACTCCGGCATTCTCTCTCATTCAAGTTTGCTCCAAAACAGATTTTTTATTTTTATTTTGTTGTACTGTACATATCAACTGCACAAGGCAATCAGCCAAGGAGAGATTTAAACATATGGACTGAATTTCATGGCTTTGAAAAACATGGTAGAGCAAGACCGTGTTATGTATGCCCTTCTGCTCTGCGCTATGGACTGCCATTTGGCTGGGCAGGTGCTCCATGCTCGTGCCAGATTCCCCCTGGGGCCATAGGGTCAAAGTGCCTCTCCCACATCTGCAGTGGCCGGTCCAAACATGCAAAGGCTCCTGTGAAAGCTGACGTAGAGCTGTGATACTCAGCACTCTCGCCACTTGAAAACTGCTCGTCCCCCTGGGCCCACCAACGTGCAGCAAGACAATCAGAAATGTTGAATGGTACGGGCATTTGATATGCTATGGATGTGTAAGATCGTCACGTACTTTAGAAAATCAATGTGGTAATTCACTTTATCTTCCAAAGTGTTCATCTTTCCAGACCTCCATTCCATTTGTAAGGTGAGCAAGTATGTCCTACCAAAGAATGAACCTAAAATAAACTCGATGTTATTGTTATAATATCCAGAATTTACAAATTTTTAACGTTTGCTAAAATGAGTAGTGTTCTTCTAGTTTACTTGCATAACCTCTTTGGCTTCTTCTGGCTGGGTAACTGAAACAGAAATGTGTTGATGTGTTATGACCAAAACACTGCTACCTCTGGGAACACAGTGCATCCTCGCCTACAGGTACACAACTCGCCACCTTCTTGTCAATGTTGTCCATTCCCAGGGAAAGGTAAAGAGAATAAGTGGAAACAAACAAACAAATAAGTCCCAACCCAGCAGTGCCACCATAGTGTCACACTGCCATGACCCCAAAGGTCCTGTGGTCACGCACTGGAGGTCAGCCTAAGCTAGGAAGCAGGTCATACATTGTCCCTTGACTTTCTCTTCCTTTCAGAAAGCTTATTGGAATGGACACTTCATATTGGTGACAGTGACAGTTCTAGAGCTATACCTCCTGCATGCTCCATTTTAGGGAGAGGTATTGGAATGGTACAGGCATGTGTTGTCTGCAGCGTGAGCTTTGGGACCAAGCACGACTAGTCACAGCTTCCTTAGTGCACGCCGGACACGTGCGTGTGGAGCAGCCATTTGGCAGAAGGAGCAGCCATTTGGCAACATTGGTGAAGGAGCTCTCCCCAGCCTCGCCAACTGGCTCAGGAGTACAGAGCAGGGAGGGGACAGGTGGCAGGGGGCTGGAGGGAGAGGCAGGCACTGCAGTGGGAAGACTATGGCCTTCATAGGCAGGTATCCCTTAGTTTGAACCATGGCTCTGCTACTTTCTAGAGGTGTGACTGGAACAGTGAATTCCATGGCTTTTTTTGAGCACTTCCTTCTTTTTCTGGCACTACAGGATACTTCAGGCTCATCTTATGTATTTCCTGCCGCAGTCCTAGAATCTGTCATCTCTCCAAGGAGCCTGTAAGCTTGCTTTCAAGCTTTGTTGGTCAGGACCAGGGCAGCCTTTAGTCTAGGGATCCTTTTCCCCCAACACTGAGGGATTACCCTTCTGACTACCATCACCATGGTTTTCCTACTCTGGCTGGTGGGAACACAAACCATTCCCTGCCCTGTAGGACCTCAGAGATTGTTCTGTCTGTTCCTTTCCTGTGGTTCTTTCCTCAGTTGCTGGTAGCTTCCTCACACCAAGTGCTGAGCAGTACCTGCTGAGGACCAAAGGGAAAGCCTCTGCAGACCCCCAAAGCTCACCTCTGGGAAGCTCAGCTCCCTCTTGGACTCTACCTAGAGAATTCCAGCTGCCTTGGCCTCTGATTCCCTAACTCTGTCTCTTGAGAGTAGAGACTCCTGGGCTCTGTCTGGGTCCTCTTACCTGTGTTGTGGCCTCGGACCCCCCTCCAGCAGCAAGCTGGGAGGACTGTAGGGCCTACCCTGGTGTTTCCACTCAGGGACCCCGTACTACCTTGGGTCCAATGTCTGCAAACCACTGTTTTGTATATTATGTCTAGATTTTTAGTCTTCTGAGTTGGGAAGGTAAATTCACTCTCTGTTACCCTATCTTGGCCTGAGCCGAAGTTCTGAAGTTCACTATATATAAAGGGTCCCATTTAGAACCATTTGTGATTGACTTTCCTGGGATACTCAATAGTGTTATCACAGTGATGTGCAGTGAGTCACCTCCTTGACAAGTGAGGAACACAGCTTGGGCCACATGGCATCATATGAGCAGGGCGAACCTGTCTACATCACATATGAGGGTGCTGGAGGTGTCAAACCTAACTAGTATGAAGCTGGGAGGCTGAGAAATCCAAAATGCCTTCCTGCACAGCTACAGGATGATCAGACAGCTGCTGGGGAGAGGGCTGCCTCACCAGGCACACCTCAGGAGCCAAGGGCCTATGTCAGCCAGCGATGACCAAGGATTTTAAATGAAAACAGCCCACCTGAGTGATGTGCACATGTCAAAGCAGCTTTAACAGCCCACAGGAGAACAGTTGATTTCATACGATTTTCCCTTCATCCTAGGCAAGCTGAGAAGTGCTGGTTAATATGAGCACTCACCAATAGCTGAGAAACTCACTCAGCTAACAAGGGAAGATGGTGGAAAATCATGGCTGAAAATGCCCCCCTGGGGCTCTACTCGGAGTCTTCCCTACATCTCAACTATATCAGAGGGAGTGACACATTGCACGTGTGTACACACACACACACACACACACACACACACACAGTATACATCCTTATGGAACATAAATAGGAAACCATCATTTTCTTCTGGGTCTCAATTCCATTGCCTTCAGGCCTTAGCAGCCTTATTCCCAAAACTGTGACACAGGTGTTAACGACTTGCAAACAAATTTTTAAAATTTAGGAGACTTCCACCAAAGGAAAGGATATGTTTCAGATGTAAGTGTGTCATTCACTGTCAATCAGAAATACTGCAAAGGGAATTTTCTTTTCATGGTGCACATCGGCCTCCCCCAAATGGTAGATCTACCTGTAACTTGCAACCCAGAACCACCGACTCCTCTCTACGCCAGTTAATGCGACCACATTTTCTGTCCTCCTTCAACCAGGGGTGGGGAAGTAGCACCTAGAGTAGAAAAGTTGCCAAGGAGCAGCACCCAGAGTTCACTTTCGGCAACTGTTTGTTGCAGAACTTTTGCATTCAGTGGGCGCACCATGATCTCTGCTAAGTTACACTGAAGTACTTCAAATGGTGGCTCCTTGTTTCACCCTATTCCCTTCAGGATAACTGCCTGGGGTCCTGCCTGTGAATTCCTGTGTCCTGGCAGACCAAGGGACAAGCTGAAGCTAACTGACTATGTAGGAATCTACTGAGAAATGACCGAGGCTGGCTAGCAGAGCTCCTCTGATCTCAAATACAGATAGAGTGAAATTAGGCCAAAAAAAAAAAAAAAAAGCCAAAGAAGGACAGAATCAATCTGAATATAGATATATAGATTTAGGCTTGAACCATAAGGAAATTCCATATTCCTGGGCCAATCTAAGGAATGGAAGTTTCTAACAAAAACACGGGTGGTATTTTCCACAATGACTGCTTGTTAGTTAGAAGACCATGTACAAAACCTTTCTGCCCGGGCATTCTGCCACCACACCAGACTGTTCACTGCTCTGCAAACACACCGTAAACTTCCAGGCTTGTGAGTTTTCATTCTACCCACAACATCGTCTCCATGTGCTCCACGTGGTGAATTCTTGCACATTCTTTAAGGTTTAACTCAAATGTCACCTTCCTTGTTAGGCACATATCCTGACAATATCCTGACAATAAGGAATTAATAACCAATGCATTCCGTCTCTGTGCTGCACAGTGCTTAATGCATCCCTTAATTAGAGCAGGTATCCTCTGCACCGCGATTACCCAAAAAATGTTTGCCTTCTGCTTTGGAATGTGGGGCACTTGAGGGCAGGGACTGAGCCTTGTTCATCTCTGGGGCCCCCTGAGCCTAAAAAAGTGCCTGGGACATGGCGGAGCCTGTGTGAGATGTGCACTGGGAGGCTGGGTGCACGAAAGCAGGGAAATGAGCTCCTGTAAAGGAAAAGTACAGTGCTTCAGGATCTTCATGGTGGATTTACACATGCGCTCTCATTTGCCCTTTTCTACCTCGGGAAGTGGGGGAGGTGCTCCTCACCATCTACTCTTAAGGAAGACATTTGTGTTTCAAAAGGTTTCATGAGCAGGAAATGCCTGGATTAGACCTAAAAAGACTGAGGTTCTAGTCTTGACTATCCTGCAGAATGTTCTGTGTGACTTTGAGCACGTCTGTGCGCCTGGGCTGGAGGAGATGATCTCAATGGTCTGTAATCTGACCATAAGCAGCTAAGCCTCCTGTAAGGTCATACATGTGGAGGAGGTGAAACCAGTACTGGCATCAAGGTTTTCTGATTCTTAATGTGTTGTCAGAGGTCCTGGCGCTGTTTTAGAGCGAACTTCTGACTTCGCTTCACTCTCAGATGCTGAATTTGTTTTTCAAATCCATGTACTATTGGAATAATGGCTGTTCCCCAACTGTTAATGAGAAGCTGCTTTTAGGAGTGAAACCCATGTTGCCAGCACTGCGTGGGGTCAGCCCACGCTGCTAGCCGCAGACAGGTCCACGGGAGACCACGCGGACACATTAGTTTCTTTCAGCAAATATGGCAACAGGGCGATGATATCAAGCACGTCCCTAATAAAAGAAAGCGGGAAAGGACACACAAAGGAATAAAAGTGAATAAGAACAAGCACTTACAAGGTCCTGGGCTAATTGTGCCTTTGTTAAAGCAGAACATTTTGGTTCGTCAAGGCACTTTGGAGAAAGCAAGGCTGTATCTGCTGAGTCCTTATTACAGGCTTCCTGACTGCAGTGATGGAAACAATGGGAGCTTCATAAATGGATGGAAAGACTGCCATTTCCCCCACTGCCTCAAAGTCTCACAAAAGCTCTAACTGCTTTTCCGATCATCTCGTCCAGCAACATCTGGCAAATCTCAAGGCTGAAGAAGTAGTAAGAGAATGAATAGTGGAAGAGTGATGGCGAGAGTATGCTGAATGCAGTTCTCAGTCGTAAACAATAAGGAACCACACAGGGAAGGTAAAAGGTGGCCAGTATTAGCAAATGGCTTCCTTACTACAAAAGCATAGTAGCCAAAGCTCTCATTCAAAGGCAAGTTAAATATGGTCTTCCTTGTTGGAAACCCAACAGTTGACAGAGCTCTGGGTTTAAAAGAGCTGCCTCACTGGCTACTCTCAGGGCTCATTCATGGCAGGTAAGCAGCACAGGCTGTCAGCCACGCCCAGTGACCTGCAAGGCTCTTGGAAGTGAGCATCACTATGGTGGAATGGGGGGAGGGTATCTGAACTAATGGGGGCAGCACTGGCCACATTTAATTCAAGAGCTATTGCCCTTGAATTAAGGGATATGCAAGGGATGTGACAGTGACCCAGACACAGCCTCTGCCCTTGGAAAGCTTGCCATCTAATGGAGGGAGGAAGATAATCCTGTCACTGTTGCATAGGGAAGGCTAAGATAATGATCATCAACAAGGAATCAATTGCAAAATGTGATTGAGGTTCAGAGGAGGGAGAGAGCACAAGAGACTGGGAAATAAGCATTCACGATGGTTAGTGAAAGGCAAGAAAGAGCTCAACAGGCAGAGAGGGGTTGATGCAGAATGACAGTCATGAGCAACAGGTGAGGTGCTCGCCCGTGTTTAAGCAGGAACAATCCCAGGGATGGAGCAGAGGCTACATAAGTGGGAAAACAAAAGGAAATAACACTGAGAATATGACGGTGCTATGCTTTGAATGTCTGTATCATATGTTGTACTATCAACCCCAATGTGACGGTATCTGGAGATGGGGCCTTTGGGAGGTTAGATTAGGGTTACATGAGGTCATGAGGGTGGAGCTGCCATGATGAGATTAGTGCCCCTATAAGGAAATAAGGGGATGAGACTCTCTCTCTCTCTGCCATGTGAGGAAGCCAGGAACAGAGCCCTCACCAGAACACAACCATACTGGCATTCTGATTTGGACTTTGAGTTTCCAGAACCGTGAGAAATAAAAGTCTGTTGTTTCAGCCTTGAGTCTATGGTATTCTTATAGCAACACAAGCTGACTAAGCTAGGTGGGCTCGAAAGGGCCCTAGGCATTAGAATAAGCCACTTGGGTTTTGGTAGAGACACTGGAGAACCACCATGCATTTCTTAGCAGGGAGGTTTCCAGGTCTGTCTTCTAGGAAGATTAGTTGGACAGCGATGTTTAGGATGAATTAGGAAGGTCAGGATACAGGCAAAGGGAAGCAAGTTGGAGGCTGCCGAAGTAGTAGCTGTAACAGAAGGTAACAAGAACGTGAGTGCCCTGAGCTGACAATCCAGGTGGAAGGAGGAAAAGGCAGGGATGAAACTGAGCAGAGAAAGGAAGGCAGATGGGAGGAGGCGGGGGCAGGGGGGGGGGGGTAGGTGAGGATGAGGTCCCAGGCCCAGGTGACGCAGAGAAGGCTGAAGCCATTTAGAAGGGTAAGAGGTCAGAAGGCCAAAATGAGCCCCATTTATGTATGTTCAACCCACGGTGCAGACAGCTGGAGATGTGGGGCTGAGGCTCTGCAGACAAGCCTGCTGTGGAAGCAGAGTGAGGAGCTGTCGGAAGAGGGTCGCTACTGATGCTGGAGGAGTGGGTAAGCAGGAGGGAGAGAAGCCTCACATCAGGGGATGGCAGAAGAGGAATCAGAAACTGGAGAGCCAGCCAAAGCAGCAGGGGTGCTGTGTGAGTCTGGCCAGCACACCCAGAAGGCAGCAGAGGAACTTATGAAAGAGGGGTTCCCGGGGTGCCCGGGTGGCTCAGTTGGTTAAGCGTCTGACTCTTGGTTTAGGCTCAGGTCATGATCTTGCGGTTTCATGAGTTCAAGCCCTGTGTCGGGCTCTGTGCCAACAGTGCAGAACCTGCTTGGGATTCTCTCTCCCTGTCTCTCTGTCCTTCCCTCACTTGCGCAGTCTCTCTCAAAACAAACAAACAAACAAACAAACAAACAAAAAAAGAGGGGTTCCCTAAACATACTTCCCTGTTCTTATCCCAAGTGATGCCTTTGGCCTAGATGGGGAGAGATTACATAAAAACCAAGGGAAGCCACAAGGAGAGTAGCAGAGGGAGGGAGATTCCCCAGTTTTTAAAGACTAAGACCCTTGGCACTTCCATTTTCACAGGACTGAAACAACTCCTGCTCTTCCTACCTGCCAGGCCCAGCTACATCAACCCTTAACTTCTCTGGTGGACCAAGGTTTCCTGGCATCCAAGGGCCACTTTAAGGGCATTTATCACATAGATGGGCAGGATTATTTGGTTATTTTTTTCAAAGGTTGAAGAAACGCTGGCTAACAAAACTGAAACTATTTTTAAAGTAAATATTATTTTTGGCTGCTGTCAGCACGAACCCTCTCAGCAAGGTACCTGCTTAGTGCAGGGATGGTGAGACCGTGCCACAGCCCCCTCTCTGGTGTCTGTGTTCACGAGCGGGAATTCACAGCCACAAACCCTGGGGTCCCTGCCACAGTGCATGCCATGGCTCTGCCATGCTGCTCACTAAGCCCCTCCGTTCCCTCGATGTATGCTGGGGACAGCAAGCTGACACATGGGGAGCATTATAGGAAGTGATGCTCTGAGAAATTATCTGCCACAGAGTCTCAGAAATGTTAACTATAACCATTACCCTGATTGTGTAATAGTACTCTTTATTTCTACCAGAATAAAAATCCTGGAGACCAATTACTGTGGCTTGGCCCAAGGGCAAGTGTTTGGAAGCTTTGTTAGCGGCAGGCATGGGGATCAATCCACAGGTCACTGTGAATTTCCTCATTGGAAACTATCTCCGAATCAGTCAGATCTTAAATCCATGAGCAGAAAACAGTCAGGAACTAGAAGGTTAAATGTGTCTGATTCAGGAGGAAGAAGACAGTGGGCCAATTCCTAATCTATCCTTTGATTGCTTTTCTTTCTACAAAGTACTTCCTATAGTAGCATTTGGATGTAGTTAGCAACTCTGGCCTTCAGTGCTTCCAGATTTCCTTTTCCCATGACTACAGAGAAAGAAACACAGGGAAAGATGTAAACTTTTAGATAAGAAGCCATTTGCACTGCAGTTCCTTTCTGATTTTGTTTTTGTTTTTAATGAATTCTATTATCCTACCTTCAGAGTTAAAAAGTGTAATATTTCAGTGACAGGTTCAGGCTATTCAAAATGCTGAATATGTCTCCATGATTTTGTTAAGTGTTTGAAATCACAGAAAGGCTTTCTGCCAGCATGCTCCCTGTCACCAGGAAATCCTTCTACCTGAACTCTTACTTCAAAACTCATGAAGCTAATGAATCAAATTCCATTTCTACGAAGTGCAAAAGCAGAAGAAACTCCCCTACAGTGACTGAAGTTAGAGTGGCTGTCTCGGAGGAGAGGGGTGAGTAGTGGGAAGGGACAGGAGGGAACTTTCTAGGGTGATGGAAATGTCCTATGTTTTATTTTCGATGGTGGATACATGGTATATACAACTGCCAAAACTCAAAGATGTGAACAATTAAGATTAGTTCATTTTGTAGGATATAAATTATATCTCAATAAAAATTTTGACATAAGTGAAAAATTCTTTGCAAGCACCCTTTTCTTTAAAAACTGGCCTCAGGATAGAGCAGGGAAGTACAGTACCCACGGTCTCTCTCCCACTGTCATACTTTCTTGGGGCGGGGGGGCTTGTGTGCACACAGGACACAAGAAGCATGTGGTCAATGCTCTGCCAGGGCTTGCCAGCGTGTCGCCCCGGCATTTGGGTGCAGTTTCTTTCTTGGATAGAAGCCCCTTCCTTCTGGTCAGGTCGTGGTGGATCAGTAATGAAAGTAAGTACTCTTTCCAATCTATAGCATGCCTGGAATAATCATTAAATAATGGACATCACTTCATGGCTTGAGTTTGAGGGGACAGATACAAGAGAAAGCTACCCAGTATTTCATCCACCTGCCCCATCCCCACCATCCTCCTCTTCACCCTGGACCCCGCCCCTGTGTGGGGAGGAACATCAGTGGCCCCAGCAGGAAGCTGACACACTCATGGAGCAGAACTGCCCTTCACAGTATACACAACCAAGAGAGTGTGGTGCCTGCACTGTCACTCAGCAGAGGACTTTGTGTCAGCAGCTCACTCTGCTTTTCCTCTGAGCATGTTAAGCTGAAATATATGGATCTTCAAATACTTAACGTTGCAGACTTAAAAAAAGTGATAATTTCACGTTTTGAAAATTTCAGAGTTTTGACACATTTGCTATGTTTACTATATGGTTTATTTGACCAGATTGTAACTTGCACAAACTTTTACAACTCTTGAGTGAAACTGCTACAATTCTGGTCACTTCTTCATCATTTAAAAAAAAAAATGTTTGAATGTTTATTTATTTTTGAGAGGGAAAGAGAGAGAGGGAGAGGGAGAGGGAGAGGGAGAGGGAGAGAGAGGGAGAGAGAGGGAGAGAGAGGGAGAGAGAGGGAGAGAGAGGGAGAGAGAGGGAGAGAGAGAGGGAGAGAGAGGGAGAGAGAGAGAGGGAGAGAGAGAGAGAAAGAGAGGGAGAGAGAGAGAGAGAGAGAGAGAGAGAGAGAGAGAGAGAGAGAGAGATAAGCAGGGGAGGGGCAGAGAGAGAGGGAGACACAGAATCCAAAGCAGGCTCCAGGCTCTGAGCTGAGCTGTCAGCACAGAGCTCGACACGGGGCTTGAACTCACAGACTGCGAGATCATGACCTCAGCTGAAGTCAGAGCTCAACTGACTGAGCCCCCTAGGCGCCCCCACGTCTTCATCTCTAATGACATTTACCACTTGTGTGCCAATAGCATCAATATTTTCATTTGTTCGGAAAAACGCAAGAAGCTTATAGAGATCACTATGCCTGCCTCATGTTAATAACATTGATAAAAATCGCAATAACAATAACAGACAGCACATAAGTGTGTACATAAGCATTCCATATATATTAACTCGTTTATTCGTTACAACAACTCTGAGGTAAGTTCCATTATCATCTGCATTTAAAGAGAAGGAAACTATTTACCAGGATTCCATGATAATTACCAAAGCTGGGGCTGAATTGCTCCCAGTGCAAATAAGTTCAAAATTTTAGATATTCATTATCATACTTCCTATTTGTATGTTTCTTTTTTTGGCAGCTTTTGGGAAATCATCCGACTTGCAGACTGACCATCCATGCTCACATTATAAACCTGTGGACTATTACCATTTGCATGTTGATTTGATTTCTAGGATTCATATTATCCTCCCCCCCCCTTTTTTTGTACTTCAATGAGTCATTCTGAACCCAAGATCCAACCACTAAAGAAAAGGGCAAATTTAGTATATGTAAATATTAACTTGTAAATGAGACAAAAATACATTTGTAGATAGTTGAGAAGTAAATAAGACAGTCCTTGGAGTGTATGTTAAATATTTAATACCCTTTATCACCATGATGTATTAAGAAAAAAAAATCTGACCAGTGTTAAAATTAAGAAAAACTAAACCCTCTAATCATCCCTATCAGTCATAGAAAGGAGAGCCCAGCACCATGTTTCTAACTGAAGGGAGGTGACACAGGATTTCCCAGGGAAGGCTGCGGGTGGAGGGGAGGGAGGCGGCTGGGTCTGAGGCAGAATAAGGGGCACAGACAATGAAAGTGCAGCAGGTTTGGAGGGTCCTGAGAGAAAGGGAAGCCAGTGGTCCATGTCAGGATAGCACCTCCCAGGGGGTGGCAGGACCCCTGGGAGAGCTCAGGGATGCAGTGTGGACTCAACAGCAAAAGCTGAAGTTTCTGGAGTCCTGGGAAAGATCCTCATGCCCAGCTCTGCACAGAAGCAGAGAAGGACCTGTCTGCCTTCAAGAGATCCAGGCTTGGACACAGAACACATCACAGCTATGACCCGTGTGCTGTGGCTGCAGAGTGCTCCTTCCCAAATTTGCAAGGCCTTCAGGTGATATGGTGTATGTGTGTGGAAGAGGCAGGCGTGGTGGTGGGGTGGGGTAGAGGTAGGAGTAGGAGACTGATAAAATCATATTTTGACAAATAAAGGAAGGTGTCATGTCTCATATCCAGAGCTGTGGGATAAAACATATACCTGCTATAGACTCATTAGTAAGAATACAATGGGAACCTGCAAAAATCTCAATTATCTTATATTTTACATTTCCTCTAAAATTGTCAACTGCCAACAGACCCACTAGTATGCCTGCCAGAGACCCCCAGGGATCCACGAAACTTATTTTACAAAGCAGTGTACTTGATCTTGAGCACCAGAGAGTGGGGACCTTTTAGCACCTAGCAGACAGGAAGCACACGACAAAAATGTGTTGAGCTGAACTGATGTTATTTGATTAGAGTTAAATCTATGCCTTTAGAATCATAACCCACGATGAAAACCTGCCACTGCAGGGGCCTACCGGAGGTTCATCATTCTTTGGAACCACGACATACAAGCCACAAGACCTGACAGCTAAATGGTTTGTTTTTAACCATTGTCTGAATCTTATTAAATGGGAATTTAAAGGAAAATAATATGTCCCTATGTAATTTCCTTCCCTTCTTCCCTTCCCTCCTTTAAATTTTGCCTGTGGAAGTTTTCAAGCCTGAGAAGACCTCATTTTGTTTTGAAGCAGAAGGATGTCAAAAATCTTGAAAAACCAATATCCGTTAAACCAGACCAACAGGTATGAAAGTTCTGCCAAAGTCCCGCTCTGTAAAATTCTCTGGTGTTCCCAAGGGGCAACTGTGGGGACAGTGACAACCAGAGGGTACACAAGAAAGGAGCCCAGCCGGGCCTTCCTGAACCACCAGTCCCTTTCAGGACTCACCATGGGAGCCATCCAGCTTAGGCCTCCTACCTCTCACTATCTCAGTCCCCAGTCTCTGGGGACATGGCAGTATACTGAAGGAAAGGGAAAACCAAAACATTTGTCATCAAAAGTCTTAATTAAGTAAAATCCAAGGAACCAGAATCCTCAGACAAGCTTTATTTTGCTGTCTTATTTCACTTTTAGAAGATGGTAGACTGAGCATTTGTTTTTAAACAAATAAAAAGTCCTTAAATATGGCTTAGGGACAGTCCAACCTTAGCCCCAAATTCCTAGCCTTCTAAAATTTTACAATAAAAGCTGACTTAAATTAATTCATGAAATTAGTGAATTGCCTTTCCACAAGTTCTAGAAATACCTGTGATCGTAGCCCATCAGAAAAACATTTCAATTATCAAAGAAAGGTTAAAGCTAAATTTTATCTACTTACTAAGGCAGAAGGTACACACGTCACCATAGAAAGATAAATACGAACAGAAACTAAAAGGGTTTTCTGTGTTAATTCTCATTACAAAAAATATTGAACTAATCAGAACATACACTTCATAGAACATTCCAATTAATTAAGGTTGATCAAAATAGATGTCATTATCTCTGCAGGTACTGTCTCCTCAAAAAGTTTGCCACTTTTTTCAATATTAAAGAAAATATTACTGGAAATCTGGTTGAGCATGTATTTTGCTAAAAGAACACTTTAAAATATTTCTGAGATCACAATTAAAAAGCTTTATGCTTTTTAAACATAATTTCCAACAGGGAGAAAAATGTTAAAAGTTTTTTGTTGTTGATTTGCTTACTCTTTTATATTATTTATTTATTTTTGAGAGACAGAGAGAGACAGAGCACAAGCAGGGGAGGGGCAGAGAGAGAAGAGAGAGAGGGGAGACACAGAATCTGAAGCAGCTCCAGGCTCTGAGCTGTCAGCACAGAGCCCGACGTAGGGCTTGAACTCACAAACCGTGAGATCATGACCTGAGCTGAGGTCGAACGCTTAACCGACAGAGCACCCCCAGGCACCACTGCTTACTCTTAATGAAACACTTAAGAGGGATATGTACCATGAGCTTTCGAAAGTCCCAGATTTCGGGGTACATTTTATAAGTTAGCACAAAGTTCTAATTTGGCAAGATGTCAAGAACAACAATATAATAAAACAGAAGTCAGAGAAAGGCTACACTAGGTTAAGAAGTAGCCAGTACGAATCTGGAAATGGGATAAGAGCACACATATTACGAACTGCTTTATTTTATATTTGACAAGTCACATCTATTTCTCACCTCATTATTGCTCCCAAGATCTGTTTTAATATTTACTGTGCGTTAATAAAAATGAGTAATGAAGAGCGCTGCACTCAACCACATGCCACGAGTAACCGCTAAAGCGCAAAATAACTTAATAAAAAAGTTCTTATTAGAATATACCAAGAATTTCAATTAGCCCTTTTATTTACCGATGTTATCTTAAAGTTGACATAAAGTTAACGGCTCCCTGCTTTTAATTTACTCCATTTAATGACTAATTCTTCTCCATTTCTATTATTCTTTTAGGGATGAAGCCAGAGAAAAAAGCAAAGCAAAGGTACTGCCAGCGCTGTGACTGTCAGTTCCTGACATCGGCAATGTTGCTCTGGATTCTGAAGTTTCTGAAATGTCACCGGAGTCCTCTATTCTGCCCCTGTCCAAAGTTGTTGTGTGTGTCCCTCGTCTGGTAAAAGCCAATATGAAGGCCCAACTGCAGCCATTCGTATTCACCAATAACGTCAGTTTCACCTGCAGGCTTCTGTAACGGACAAGCGCCCGCCTCCAGGCTGTGCAGGGCCCCATGCTGAGGGCAATGTGCCCGGCAGCCAGAGGCAGACGCTGCTAATATCAGGATTCCCCATGTGTCACCAACGGCCTTTCCAGAGACAGGCACACGCGAGGCTCTAACTCTCCAAAGGCTGCCAGGAGCAGAGCCCAGGTAATCCCGATGAATTAGAGGATCCCGTCCCTCCCGACACCAGGGCCCACCGCGATTGCAAGCTTGTCACAGATGGGCAGTCCATTTGTCTGCCACGGCCCAGCAAATCCCATAGATCCTCTGAGCCTCTGAGGTAGGCTTTTCAAACCCTGAATCTTATTTAATGTTCACACGGAAAGGCAACTACTGCTTGCTGTGCCCGTAAAAGTCTTGGTGAAAATTAACACCTTGCTCATATAAAAGCAGAAAGAAAGGTATTTCTCTCTTTGGAGGCCATTCGGGAAGGAACACGATCTACCTATGAGCAGGGTTCTATGTCAGCACTGGGGTGACAGGAGTGTGTTCCCCACAAAAGTGGGGGCTCTGTTATGTGAACTGTGGGCCTGGCAGGAAAAAACCCCTTGTAGATGTCTGTATGTCTGACACCCTCAGTTCAATAGGAAAGGTAACAAAGAGGGTCTTTATTTGATTCTGTCCCCAAAGCCAGGTGTCTCTCACACATGTGTCACCAATCACAAGTTCAGTAAGTTGAAGGAGTGAGAATAATTAAAAGCAGATTATCACAGCTATTGCTACATGTTTTGAAAAAAGATCCCTCTGTATATAACCCTCAAAGTTATTTAAAAGTAAACACATCCATCTCATTATCTACCATATTTTTGATGTTCAACAGAGAATAAAACCCGTTATGTTACATGGTAACATAATAAGGTAACCTCTTGCTGTCATCAGGGGAAATTGAGTTTTAAATTCTATCCATCAGGAAAATACTTAAAATGGACAATTTAGTAAATTAACGTATTTGGATTTCCATGACTTGTAGTTATGGCATTTTAAATTTAGATGTGGTGGCCCTAAGCCCTCTGCAGTCATTAGGGAAGACACAGATAATGCCTGGTGAATTCTGATAACAGACCGGAATTGCACATTCTATAAAAGTGTAGAATGCATTGGAGGATCGGAGTCCAGTCCAAAATACAGTGAAATGGCACTGGGAAGGTTCTGTGGAACACACTAATGGTGGCTGTGAATGTCACTTGGGTCCCTGTATAGCAGTGGTTCTCAAATTCTGCTACATGATAGAATCACCTGGGAGCTTTTTAAAATCTTGGTGCAAGGCCTCACTCCAGACCTGCAAACTGGGTGTTAGCAATTTTTAAAAGCCTCCAAGTAGTTCGAATGTGCTAATGTCTGAGAACCAGTGTTATGGATAAGTGCTTTTTATTTTTTATTTATTGTTTAAAATGTTTATTCATTTACTTAGAGAGCATGCGCACGCACACACACACACGAGCGGGAGAGGGGCAGCAAGAAATGAAGAGAGAGAATCCCAAGCAGAGTCTGCACTGTCAGCATGGACCCCAATGCAGGGCTCAAACCCATGAACTGTGAGATGATAACCTGAGCTGAAATCAAGTGTCAGATGCTTAACTGACCCAGGTGCCCCAGATAAGTGCTTTTCAAAGTTGAATGTGCACATGAATCCCTGGATCTTGTTAAGACACGGATTCTGATTCAGTAGGTCTAGAGTGGGGCCTGAGACTCTGTGTTTTAACAAGACCCCAGGGAATGCCGCTGGCCCATGGACTAGTTTCAGTAGCAAAACCATAGACAATGGTAAACCACCAAATACCTCTGTGAGGGGGTGATATAATCAAAGCTGAGCTTTCTAAAGATGAATCAAGCATGCTTTAGTTCAGTAGATTTCAAGGCGAGGGAATGGGATAGGAGACCAGTGAGGAAGCTACTGACAGAGACCAAGAGAGGGGCACAGGGGAGTCTCAAGGAATCCTGGTAGCAGACTCACTTAGGGGAAGTAACCCTACCTTCTTCAATGCCACCCATTAATGCTTGCTAACGGGTGCACTTGTACAAGGCCCTAGAAGCATCTCAAAGACCGTATAAAACTGCAGTCTACTTTGGTACATGGTCCTTCTGGGCAGTTAGAGTAATTGAAAAGCACAACAGGGGTGTGAATGCCAGTGCCTTTGAATTCTCCTTGTGGAAAAGACTCCTTGTTCACCTATCAATCACTTCTCCTTTCTTTGGAGGCACATGGGGGACTTCCTCCTGTCTGCTCCTTGCAGTTGAGAGGGCCCTGTAACAATCTGAGCAGGTGGGGTGAGCCAAGCTGGCAATCATGCCCACTCTTCCCTCCCTGGCTGTCCCAGTAGCGGCCCAGAGGGGAAATCCCAGCTCTCAGTGTAAGAAATACGCTTTTGTCGGGTTATGTGGCAGAGACCTTCAGGTTATTTGTTACCAAAACATTAGACTGGCCAATCTCTACTGATGGATACTCTGATCAAGTGGCTTCACTCTGTGTGGGTCAGCCCCAGCAACCAGGCAGGGGTGATCTGAGGCTCCTGGTGGCCTGGTGAGCCTGCTGATGAACTGTCCAAATTCTATTTAGAATGGGGGATATTCCTTTTGTTTGCTTGTTTGTTTAACAGTTTGTGATATTGAATTCTATAAAAGTTATTCAATCTATTACATCAAGTGCTGAAAAGAAAAAAAAATGTTGACAATATCCAAATGAATATCTAGCAGTTATTTAAAAGTTATTTTCTCATATCAAGCAAAAATTAAAAGTTGAGCTCACTAAAAATAATTTTTAAGCAATTTAATTTTTGAATTACAGCTAACTCTTGAACAACATAGGTTTGAACTACATGAGTCCATTTACATACAAATGTTTTAACAAGTACAATACAGTACTATAAATGTATTTTCTCTTCCTTATGAACTTTTTAAAATGATTTAAAGTAAATATGATTTTTATTCATTGTTTTTATTTTTTTCCCATTATTCATTTTGTTGGAAGAGGTTATAGATGTATATTTTTTTAATTTCTTTAAATTCAAGTTAGTTAACATATCATGTAGTATTGGTTCAGGAATAGAACTCGGTGATTCATCACTTACTTATAACACCCAGTGCTCATCCCAACAAGTGCCCTCCTTAATGACCAAGGGTGGGGGGGTGTTTCTGAAAGATCCTAGTACTAATGACTCATGTAACCCACAGGCCCAGTGGGGAAACTTCACAAGGCCTCATGTCAGAGGGGTTTCCTAAGCTCCTGAAGCTTTCCTTCTTGTAAGTAAGATAGTTCTAAAGTATTCTTGGCCACAGTGTTTATTTCTTTTTTCCCTTGTTCCTCCATATCATGGGTAGCAAGAACCAGGCATCATTATTTGGCTTTAACCTCTGGTCTCTACTTTAATTCAACTCTCTCAAAGCCAGCTTTCTACATCCAGAGTCTTAACTAAAGAGCATGACACAAACCTATTGTTAAGATTCAAATTATATTGGGTGATTTTTTTTAAATTAAAAATAAATAACTGCTGCTTTTAAGTTGAAGATGTAGCTTGATATTCGTTTCAGACTTCTCACTTTTCACACCAAACCAGAGAAGGTTCAGGGGGCTCTAATGTCACTCAGCTAAACCTCACCCTGAAATTAGATATTTGAAGTCTGCAAATGAATGTAAAACACGTTGGGTGTGAGCACAGTATTAAAAGGATGACCTGAAACCACTTCGAAGGCGAGTCATCAACTTTAGTGGTATCTCATCATTTTGTCTTTGTTTATTCAAAGTCATACTTATTTCTCAAATGGATAATGAGCAGAGTCCTCAGAAAATATTCTTGCCTCACTTATCACGAAGTGGAAAGAGCACTGCATTGTGTACTTGATAAATATTTTTAAATTTACTGAATAAACTGGACCCAAATTTCTCATTTGTGCAACGGAGTTAGATGTCTTTTCATCTCTATAGTTTTCTGCCATGCTGGGTTAGGATTCCCTTCAGTGGCAGATGTGAACTTATCTTGGCTGGAAATCAAAGAAGGCTTTTAGTTCTCTGAGACTCTCAGACAGCCTCCTATTCTCTACCCCTCAGTCTTTCCTTTACCTCTCATACAATGCAGTTCAAAAGAAATTTCAAAACTCATTGTAATTGGTCATTTCACCCAAACATCTCTTTCTGCTTAGACATAATCACATAGTCATCTGTGTCTACCTTTACAGCCCATTAAAAATAAAGCCCTAGTGAGGTTTTAATTTGTTTTCTTTGAGTTTCTTGGTATTTTCCAAATTCTGACAATGAACGTGTTACTTTGGTAAACAGGAGAAAAGGCATTAAAATACATGAAATTGGATGACATCTCAGAAGCTGTGCTTTCCCCAAAATTATTTTTTCCTATTTCTGCTAAACTGAAAAAGCATCTAGCCGGAGAGACTTGTTCCCAAGAGAGTCTAGTTGGTTTTGCTGAAATTTTTATTACCTTTTGTTTATTAAATCATTGATATCTGTTCTCTATGGTTGGGTAAGTTTTATCTGTCAATCCAGGATGATCCACTTATATGGGCTGCATCTTGCAAATAGGGCCTAATAAATGAATGTCTTCCATACTGGATTTTTAAAAATTATTGTTTTATCATAAAAATAATATATGCTAATAGTAAAAATTCTGAATTATACAGAAGGTGGTATGAACTGAAGAGATAAAGATATCCCCAATTCTAGTCCCCTGCTGTGGAGGTAACGATTGTTAACAATCTCCTTTGTGTCTTTTTAGATATTATCTATGCACAAAAAACAGAAAATGAAATCTCCTATACAATGCTCTTTCAACATGTCTTATTCATCTTTTCTTATTGTTGGATATAATTGTTTATAATAACAACTAGTGTTCTGTAGTATGAACATTCTAAAATTTATTTACTCAGTCTTCAATTGAGGAACAGTTTTGGTCATTATATCAAGCAGTGCAATGAACATACTGGCCCACACATCTTTAAATACCACTATTAAGATATTTATGGGATGAGTAAATTCTGGGTTAAAGACTGAGTGTATTTTCAATACTGGTACTTATCATGAAAACTGCCTTCCAGAAGAATTATACGTATCTGTACTTCCACAAATAATGTAGATGGATAGAACCTGTTATTCAATACATTTGACAGCACTGAGTATTATCAACTTTTAGGATCTTTACCAATCTAACTACTGAAAAAGTGTTAGTCATAATTATTAATTTGTATATTTCTCCAACCATGAGTGAGGCTGAGCACACTTTCCTATGTTTACTAGCAGTCTGTATTTCTTACTCTCACTGACTGACAAGGGCTCTTTCTTACATTAAGAAAAGTGGTCTTTTATCACGGTGTGTCAATTCTCCCTCCCCACCCATCCTCTTGTTATATGTTCTTGATCCACTTGTTGAGAAGTTTTACATTTTTATGTGGATAAATTCATTGCTCTTTTCCTTTATGGCTTCTGAGTTTTCTAGTAGGTTTATTTTTCTAAGAAAGGAAGGAATGATTCTAATTTAACCTGTATAAACCACTGAAAGTAGCTGAAGAGGCTGGCTCTATTACTAACATACAGTGCAACCTTCTGCAAATTACTCATTCTCCAAGAATTTCAATTTCCTCATCGGTAAAATTAGAAAAGCCACTACCTTCATGGATGATTGTGAAGACCAAATAAAACAATGTAAGTTGTGACTCAGTGCACTGCACACAGGGAGTATAGTAGCCTTGCTTCCCCCAGATTTCAGACACTGCCATCACTTAGCTCCAGGGCGTGAGTGCTAGCTAGTTCAGTGGTGAATTCACATTTCTCTGGGAATCCCAGCACACCAACCAGGAGCTCAGCTCCTGGTTTGCTGTGGTAATGCACGATACATTCTTAGCACGGTTCTTAGAGCACCCTGGGATCTAAAAGCTTTTGATTATTTTTGGGATCTATGCTCACCAAAATGGCTCAGGGCACACAAATGCCAGTGACGACTGCGGGGGCACACAAACCCCAGTGATGACTACACAGTTACACAGCTTTTGAGTAAGAGTGACGTCTTTACCTTACTTTTCATGAGAATGAAGGGAGGAAATTGCTCCAGAGCAAAGAACAGAATTGAAACAAGAAATTAAAAAGTATAAAAACTTACATGGCATTTCCCATTCTCTTCTTTCATTAAAGGAGAATTCATAAGCACCACACAGGTTGACAGTCCTCTTTACAATAGGAAGAGAGACACGTATGTACATCTAATTGACAGTCTATTCTGCACCTTCACACTCGGCCTCTTATCTGATTTTATTTATTATGGCTACATAGATCAAGAAGACCAAATATTTCTTCAGAGAACTCAATTATTTAATAAACTTCTCACTTAAATGAATATCAAATCCCAAGCAATTTTTATTAGAAGGAATTTATTTTTCCTACACACTCCAAGCACTGTAACATCAGGGTTATTCAAGCAAGAAGCGAACCTAGTTGTCATGACCTAATTGTTCAGAGTGGCAGTTGCTCTTTTGGCTCAATTTTAAGTTTTAAGTATCTAGAAAATACATGTGTTGGGTATCTATTGTTAACTGAGCACTCAGAGCTACTGTTCTAGTACCAGGCCCACCAACACTGATCTTAGCATCTGCAATAAGAACTCCAGGATTAGTCACATTCTATAAACACATTTTAGCCAGAGAACTCCATTATTCATTTTTTACAGAAATCTGTGCACGGAATATAGCACCATCATTTTCTCAAAGGTGGCAGCAATGATATCGTCCATGCTACATGTGCTTCCTTCAATGTGACCTTGATAGTTCTTTCTTTGAGAGGTGCAAGCTGTGTTCTCTCCTCTTGGAAACAAATGGATTCTATGACCGTTTCCACTAACAGAGGCCAGCAGAAGTGAGCCTATGTGACTTCTGAGGCTAGGTCACAAAAACAGCTATCATATATAAGGAGTTTAAAGGTCCAGAGATGACAATGGTGAGGAAGCTCAGGCCATGTGGAGAGGGCCAGGTGTTCTCCAGCCCAAATCCCATCAAGTCCTAGCCAAGGCCTGCTGCCAGTCTCGAGGATTCCACCCTGCCATCAAGCCACTCCCAGTCTTTGAACCTTCAAAGGATTGCAGCACAGAGACAAGGATTTGTGCACTTAATACAGTCAGTGCCACAAAGTTTTGGGGCAGTTTGTTACACAGCAATAAATAACTAGATCTTTATCCTAGGTTTACTTGAAAACAGGCTATCTTGCAACTGCTGAGGATAAATGATTCCCCAAAGCACTGCAAAACTTCTGCAGGAACAATGTGAACAGATTAGCCACCCTGCCCATTAATATCCTGCTAAACAGCCCTGTGTCAGGAAGCAGTCATTCATCTGTTACTCTCCACGTAAAAGCCAAACGATGGATTCCCCATAAGTCATCAGGCTGCTCTAAGATTAGTGGTGAAGGGGTAAATCTGGAGAGGGTCTTCCAAAATGAAAATAAAATATTTAGACCATCTTGCAAGTTGCTCTTCAGATGCTGCATTTTTCTCTTTCATCGGTTCCAGCTGACAACAGTTGACAGCTGCTTCTGTGGCTGTTTAAGCCGAAAAACATTTATCCTGAGAACATAAAGACGAATGCCAGAGTGGATCTGATATATGTAAAAGTAAACTCATAGGATGGTATCGTGTCCAAAGAACACATTAATAACATTGTTATTATTAATATTTATTTTGCAAAGTAGATGAAATATGAATTCTCTGATCCAGGGTATAAAATAAACTCTGGATGGGAAACAGGAAATACAGTATTGATTAACCTGAATTTATAAGGATCCTCTGCAGGTGGCAAAAAATCGGGGAAGGTAGAATAAAGAGCTTCATCCCCGTGAAACCTGGCATGGTTGGTAGCAATTGGTAGACCTGGTGACAGTACCACTGACTTGGTGTTTATGACATGTTTAAACAACTGGACCATCATACAAGGCAAGAATGCAAAATAGCCACAGACACATCCCACCCCACATGTTCATACGGCATAAACTCAACATATTGGTATACATACATTTTCACATTAGCATCCATTACAGTAGATTTTGGGGATTACGTTATATATAATTTAGCATTCCCCTGCCTACTGATGGTTAGCAGTAAACAGATTAAACTTTCTAACCATTAAGCATTATATTTTTTTAAGCCTGCTAGCTTCTGCATATCTATTTTACTTCCATCTAAGGTTTAAAAAAAATCTAATTATCAAGGTAGATTCTGAACAAGACTTCAGTGCCCAGCTCGGGGTGTGGTGAAGAGTGTTTAGCTAAGCTTTCAATGGAAAGAAGAAAAAAACTTGAGGCCAAAAGAGTTTACATGGCTTGCCAAAGGGCATACCAATGGCTGGTTATTATTTTAAAAGATGAAGCTGAGATCAATTTTCAACAGCATAAAAGGTTCATGGAAACAAAGCCTGTTATCATCAACAATATGAAACTTGCCTAATTTCTGTGGACATCTTCTGAGCATCCATGACAGCCCAGGAGCTATGCTCGGTGACATAAGACAAACAGAATAACCTCCCTGTTCCTCCCAGTCTTCCTTAGGCAGGCTTCCAGGTGCTATAAATTCAGCTCAGGTGTCATTTTCACCATTTTCCAGGGGAGTCCTGAGCTCGTAGAAAGTGATCTTAATATGTATTGAGTGGTGCCATAGGAAGTGTATTCTAAAGTTCTTAAATCTAGTTAATAGCATTTAAAAATATAGTCTCTATGCTTCTCTATTCTTAAGAAAACCGAAGAAGGTTTTCACACCTGAAAATATGGGAAAATACTGTCAAGGCAATGAGACTTCTACAGGATATAAGAGACCCACGATAAGCCTCACCTGGGAAGCCTTTGAACATGACCTCATGGTGATCCCAAGCATGACCTAGAGAGGCCAGTCCGTGAGCTCCTCTCATCCTCATGTGTGCCATAACCGAAATCTCTGATGCTTTATTCACGACAGGCAGAATCTAAAATGCCCTTTCCAGTCCAGAGAGTCTCTCCAGCTTAAATCGCTCCCCCAAACTAAATTCTCCCTGCTTTCTGTACGGGAGAGTCAGGCTACTGGAAATGTCATTCTTCACGCAGTACTCACACATCAAGGTCAGCTACCTCCAGATTAAAGCTACCCCGTTACAATAGTGGCTTTCAGGATGTCTCAAACAGGCCTGCCTGTTTACCTCTAGTTTTACAATCTGGGCTGCTTGGAAAGGTTGGACAGAAAGTTCTGAAGCCAGCTGTTGGGTGTATAAATCCATATCAGTTCAATACTACGGTCTGGGGCACAGAACCGGAGAGGCTCACAGGAAACCGAGGGGGAACTCAGCTTCTGTACCTGGCTCACAAATAATGAATCTTTTATGCAAAAGCAATTACATATACGAGGAAAAAAAACTTTCCTTGAAATGGCAGAAGTGAAAAAAAAACTATTGATTGGTTTTGTCCCCAAACAATAGGATCATTTCCCCTTTGCTTTCAGCCCACATTCTGGATGGCTCTGCCTTTGTCCTCAGCTGGCTGTGAGGTGCCTCCTGAGCTAGCCAGCTCCTGACCTCCAAGGACTGTCCCCCATGCTTCTGCGCACACTTAATGTCATTTGAATTGAGCTCCTCACCGTCATCAGTCTCCGTGAACCCCACAGTGTTTCAGGTGAAGGATTCTGAGTTTCAACACTTCAAGAAGAGAAATTATAAAAGGAAATTGTTCTCTGGCTCTGCTTACTTTTTTTTTATTTGCTTAACATTTCCCCCCTAGCTGGTGAGCGTGCAATTCGAGTGACTTTAGAGCTAAGTTTAAACAGAATACTAGGAGTCAAAGAAACCTGTCTTTTTTGTTTTAAAGCTTTTATTTACTTGAGAGGGGAGGGGGAGGGGCAGAGAGCGAGAGATGGAAGAGAGAGACTCCCAAGCAGGCTCTGCACAGTGTGGAGCCCACTGAAGGGCTCAATCCCATGAATGATGAGACCATGACCTGAACCAAAATCAAGAGTCAGACGCCTAACTGACTGAGCCACCCAGGTGCCCCAAGAAACCTGTCTTATTATTAGAGCCTTTAACAGACGTAATAGAATCAGGCTCCTGTTAGCAAGAAAACACCTAATGGTTTAGATTAGCTCCCTCAATTGTCCTTTCAAAACCTATTCCACCTCTCCATTCACTGTAGAAGATGCCATCTTGAAGTGACAGGTACTGGGACTTCTCAAGATGCTACTTAAGAGGGAGAAAGTAGTTTGCTGATTAGGACCATTAAGCAGTGCTTGGAGGGGAGAAGTCAGCTTCTTGTTGTGGCTTCTCATTTATATGGCTGGCTTAATCTAGGGTAAGGCTCCTGGAAATGGCCCTTGGAAACAAACACAGGTGGGTCGTGAGAATGAAAAGCAACCAACTACCTCAGTTAGCAAGAGTCCTCAGAGAACAGAATGTAAATTTAATTTTTTACTCAGGGATACATTAGAATATGCTTTTGTTTCACTCTTGAAGCGGATCTTGCTAAGTCATTTGTTTTGAGGACGAGTGCACAGTGTTTGCATGTGATGGGGGTTCAGCAGGTGCTGGGCGACAGGCCAGGGGTGAATCAGTGGGCTTTTTTAAGAGTCAGCAAATCAGGGGCAATCCTCTGTTGACCTGTGCTTTCATGCATGCTCTGGGTCATGATTCTAAACAGGAATGCTAATATATACAAGTGTGTAGGTAACAAGAAAGACACCATTATGTATCTGTATCGGACTTTAGTTTACAAAACTCTGAAAGGCAGATATACAGAAAACTGTAATTCTGAGAAGTGAAATGATGTGTCCTAGATGAAACTTCTGTTTTATAGCAGAGGCAGACCAAACTCAGGTTTCTGGGCTCCTAAGCTGGAAGTCTCTCCATTGGTCCATGAAACCCTTTTCCTACCCTTGAAGATACAGCCATAGAACTCTGGGAATTAGCAGCATATTCCAGACTGACCTAGATCAGATCTAAGTAATCTTTTCACTAGGAAATAACAGAAATTGGGGTGCCTGGGTGGCTCAGTTGGTTAAGTGTCCGACTTCAGCTCAGGTCATGATCTCATGGTTTGTGGGTTCAAGCCCCACGTCAGGCTCTCTGCTGACAGCTCAGAGCCTGGAGCCTGCTTTGGATTCTATGTCTTCCTCTCTCTCTGCCCCTCCCCTGCTTGTGCGCTCGCTCTCTCTCTCTCTCTCTCTCTGTCAAAAATATATAAACATAAAAAAAAAAATAACAGACCCTACTGTTCCTCCCTCCTAGCACATCATCACCATTCACCTGGTGACTCAATCCTAAACCTAGGAGACATCCTTGTGTCCTGACTCTTCCTCGTGTCCCATGTGCTCTGCCTTCATAACAGGCCTTCCCTCCATGCCTATGCCAGCCTCCCATGCCAAACTTCCTTCACCTTTCATCTGGACTGCTAACCCACCAGCAGCTCGTCCTCTGTTTCTCCTCCACCTGACAGTCCATTCTCTACCCAAGTAGAAACCATGCTAACACTCCTTAAAACTTGCCATCATACTTAGAAAAGTTTCCATGTTGTGGCTCACAGAGTTCCCAGGCTCACCAGCTTCTCTGACTCACTGCATCTCACAAACATACCAACCTAGTTCCTGTCTCAGGGCCTTTCCCTAACCTTTTCCCTCCACCTCCTCCAGACTTTGCCTGGCTGCTCTTTCACTTCCCTGTTTTCTCAGGGGGATCTTCCCTGACTCTCCTGAAAATAAGCTACTGCTTTCTGCTTCACTGTCTCTGTACTCTACTGTCATTCACTGTACATATCACTACTTGAAATCACACTGCCAATGAACTTATTTCCTGTCCTTCCCAATAGCCCAGAAGCCCCTTGAGGACAGAGCCCTGTTGTCTTGGTCCCTGTGTATTGCCCACACCTGAACAGAACCTGGCACCCATCCGCTGAGTGTGTGTGTGAAAGAATAACATGCAGCAGATGGGAGAAAGGCCATATCTGGCTCCCTGAGGACTCAACAGATATATTATAGTCCAGCAGCATAAGCTTTTCCTGGATCCAGTGTGGAAAAGAATAGTATATTAAGGGTACCCTTTATGCAATCAATAGTGCCCACAGTAACATCTACAAAGATGAATTCCACCACACTACTTTACATTTCTTTAGAAACTGCATTACATTAATATATTATATTATATTATATTATATTATATTATATTATATTATATTATACCATATTATATTATTAAATATTATAGAACTAAATTTTAACAATAGACAGGACAGGACACCTGGGTGGCTCAGTCAGTTGAGTGTCTGACTCGTGATTTCAGTTCAGGTCAAGATCTCACGGTTCATGGGTTAGAACCTCGCATCGGGCTCTGCGCTGACAGTGCTTAGTCTGCTTGGGATTCTCTCTCTCTCTCTGCCCCTCCCCTGCTCTCTCTGTCTCAAAATAAGTAAATATTAAAATAAAAATAGACATGGCTAGCATGGTGTCAGGCATATGGTGGGTGCCCAGTAAACACACATTGCTGAATTTTAAAAATTTCTATCATCTGCCATCAAATTAATTATTTTCATTTCCTCATGTTTCCTCTATCCCTTTCAAAATACAAGTATATACTTTTACATTGTCGTAACCACATATAGGTATTGATTTGTTTCCTATTTTACATTTTTTAACACTTTTTTGATGTTGCAACCCAGTCTTTGTAATTTTTAACAACTATGTAATATTCCATCAAGGTGCCGTGCTATATAACTCACCTCGCCTCTTTGGGGCATTTGGCCACTGAGTTCACTGAAAGTAAAAACACCACATAAATTGAGGTAGGATCAGAAGTTCAGCAGAACCAAACCCACATTCTGACCAGGGCAGAGAATCAACCCAACTGCATGATGTCTGTCACAGAGCAGCCCAAATTCTCTCTATTGCATCAGTTTATTGGAACAAACTGTAGATTGTCGTCAGAAAGCTCCAAATCACTGCACAAATTATTTATGAAAGAATGACTTCAACCATTGGCCAAGTGTAGCCAGACTCAGGAAAAGGCACCAGAGGAGGAAGAGGACGGAAGAGGCAGCAGCTGTAAGGGAGCTGGAAAGACTTTAATACAGGCGCCAGTCAGAGCCTATTTTATTCCTCTGCTCTCTTGAGAAAACAGTCAGCAGTTTGTTAGGGGATGAATCAGTCAGAGTCAGAGGGGGAAGAAAGGGCTTGTATATCTTGAGGATTATTGTTAAAATGCTCGATAAGTGGCTGTAAAGTTATGCGGTTTTCTTCTTTTTCTTCTTTAAACATTTCCCCCTCTTGGTGTATAGGCGAAATAGTCATTGGCAAGAACTTGGGGAACATGGGAAAGTATGAAGAAGAAAGTAAAAATCCCCTGTAGTCCTGTGAGCTGGACTGGCCACTGTGACACATGTGCTTGTTGTGCTCTCCCTTAGGGATACATCAATCTACATAAAAGTAGAATTACAACACCTAGCCTACTCTTTACCTTTAAACCTACTATATTGTGAACCTTTTGTTCAATGTCTCTAACAATTATTTAAAGTAACACAGTGTTGAATATGTGCAAAATAGTTCTTTGTGTTCAGATGAGGAAAGCAGAATTGATTTGTTTCTCCGTGGGTAACATACAGGTTGTTCCCAAATTTTCTTATAAATAATAATGCAGAACTCTTTGAATTCTTCTCAAATAAATTCCTTAGGGCAGTTTTTTTTTTTTTTTATTTTGTTTGGTTTTGGTTCTTTTTAAACTGAAGTATAGTTAATACAATGTTACATTAGTTTCAGGTGGATCTATGAGTACCTGCTGAATTTTCTAGAAGAAGTATAATAAAAAGACAACAATCAATCATCTTCCACACCAGCTGTCTGTGGTGGTGATGGCAGAAAGACGGGACAGGGAAATGAACCAGAGAGTAGCTATGTGAGAAATACAGGAAGTACTGCTTTGGTTTTTAACTCTGGTTTACCATAATTCTCATTTACCACTTTCATTAGGTCTTACCTCTATTGTTGATAGAGATATCTACCCTAAATCCTTCTCTCTGTGACACTGTGGATAAACAACGGTGGGGGATAACTGGACCTGCTAGTGGTTTGGATGACTACATAACCCATGGCTACTTTTACCATTAGAATTACAGTCTTGTTTGCCTGGTTATGAGTCTTCCTGTTGGAAGGGCACCTTTTCTCAAGGTTGTGGACTGAAATACAACTTTGCCTACATTTACGCCATGTCCAAGAGCACGCAAGTGTGCTGACCATGCAGCTGTTTCTCATGACCTCATTCAGTCTCAGCATCTGAGCTACACTGTAATGGTAGCCACTGGACTTGGTTGAAATCAAAATTTCATTAAGTAGCAGAAAGATACAATTGCTGTTAACTTACACCCAGATGCAGCTATTTCCACATTGGGTTTAAAGATAAAATTCTGCTACAGAGGGAGAAGAAGCCTGTAGTTTGGGAAAACACTTTAATCAACTTATTATTATTCATATTATTATTATTATTATCATCATCAAGAACAGGGAAGATGAAACAGAGGAAGCTAAACCACTCTAGTAGTTAAGTAAAAAGATATCCACATAAGGGGTTGTAATGAAAGAAACCGATTTGTGGAAGCTTCCTTGGGTCAGGCCAAAGAGATGGGAGTTTAGGAAAGAGCAGACAGTAGGGAGAAGCCAGGAAATAATAAATTTCCTCTAAAGAGACAGCTGCTTCCTGGTGTTACTCCAGAAACGAGACAAGAGATGGCCAGTAAGTGATTCACTGTGGTGACAAATCACTGATTGACTGTCACAACTGTGATGCAGAAATTCAGTTTTAGTTTCCTCTCCATTATTTCCAATCTCTTATAAGTCACTGCACCACTTAGGGTATCCTGAGGACTTAAAAGGAGGTGCAGTGATCAATGTCATGAAGCCAACAACCTGTGGAGTGTTGCCAAGACCGTAGGGGTGCTGGAGAAAAGAGCCAGAAACAAGAGCTAGAGGAGGGCATGATTATCCCCATGAGATCTGCAGAAACTCCACAGGGCATGATGGTTGCATACAGCTGAATATTTTTGTTTGGATTTTAAAGGAAAGGGTAAGAGAAGGCTTGCGACCTGAGGACATATTTGGTTATAACCAGAGGCTGGTGATCACTCATTTTGAGGACCTAGTTTTAATGTCTTGCAGATATGGTCTCTAAAGATATAGAGGGTATCAACCCTAAGAAAGTATAGCCTGAAGGAAATGTTAGAAAGTAAAAGGCTTGCTTTCTCCTCTTTGTTTTCTGGCTTTCAACAGAAGGTCAGGTGCAGCATATCATCCTTCACCAGCAAGAAAATCTGAGACAATTTCCTAAGGACAGGCCTCTGGCAGGATGTTCCTGGAGCTTAGTTTAATATTCCAACCACAGATCAATGTGTTTTAGACATTCCTTCTGATCCAAGGGGCACCACTTTTGGGTCAAGACAAGATTGCAGGCTAATTCATTAGGATATCAGAGAGACAATGGACAAAATTCAAGAAAACACACAGCAGATACCTTTGCATCCTGTCCTCTGCTAGAACTTTCAGGGGAGTCCTTGGGAAATTTAGAGGGCTCACTCTAAAACTTTGAGGAATGAGGGGCTGAAAACTGAAAATGAATTATTTAAAATATCCTCTTTGTAACTCACAGACTTTAATGTGCACATATCAGGATACATTCCTCCTAGCTTACATATCACCTAGCTAAGGTAGACCCTTCTTTGGCATTTCTAGAGGATGTAGGAATGAGACATGTTTGGGGCTCCAGAGGCTATCAGACAGCAGAAACAGTGCCCAAGAAGCCCTCGAGCTACTAAAGGATGGCTGGGTATGAAATGAGGTGAATCTCCTCCCTCGAACATTATTTATTTAGATATTAAGAGGCTATCTCCAGTGGTGGCTCAGGGCACACAATCTATAGCATAGAGATTGTAAGTATAAGTGTCTTCTCTGATGTGGATTTAGTACCTTTAAAGGACATAAGTCCTAGGTGGCTGACCCCTGCCAGCAGTTACCTTACTATAGGATGGGCTTCTATCGGGTTGTGAGAACCTTCTCAAGGCATCAGTCTCAGCTTTTCTAGATCCCTTACCTGCCCCCAAGTCTACAAAGGATGGTGACCTTCAAGAATTGATGGAAGTGTTCTTGGGGCACCTGGGTGGCTCAGTTGATTGTCTGACTTTGGCTCAGGTCATGATCTTGTGGTATGTGGGCTTGAGCCCTGCCTTGGGCTCTGTGCTGACAGCTCAGAGCCTGGAGCCTACTTTGGATTCTGTGTCTCCCTCTCTCTTTCTGCACCTTCCCAGCTCATGCTCTGTATCTCTCTCTCTCAAAAATAAACATTAAAAATTTTTTTAAAGAATTGATGGAAGTATTCTTTAAACCATATACATCTACCATATCTACAAAATAGTTTCTTTCTGTTGGTAAGTAATCTATCTTAGATCTCCAAGAAATTGGGTTGGGTATGTAAGACAGGTGTCAGAGGCACACTTAGGGACTGTTTCTTTGAGGAAAAGATTTTTGATACCCAGTTTGTCAATTTTTATTCAACTTGTCTGAAAGGATATTGTCAACTTCCCTCATGAAATTTCTCTTGTAGAGTTCCCCATTTAACCCATTGCCACTCTTGTTCTCCCTTTTGTTCAGCCCAAGCCCTAGAGGCATCGACCACTTATTTTTCTTATTTCTACCTCTATGTATTTCACATCCATCCATTGTTTGCAATTTTCATTATTATCAGTTGAACCCATATTCTCATTGGTGTCTCTTGAATGAACTGTTTGCTTGACAGACTGATTCATTCACTCATTCATTCTACACCCATTTTCTAAGTGCCTCTTTTGTGTTGGGCACAAGATAGAATTCTTGCCTTCAGGAATTTCACCACCAAGTGGATGAAACAGACACGTAGACATTTCAAACAAGTGCAAAGCAAAACCAGAAGTGTTAGAAATGTATATACACACTCAGGGCACCTGATGGCTCAGTCGGTTAAGCGTCCAACTCTTGCTTTTGGCTCTGGTCATGATCTTGCAGTTTGTGAGTTCAAGCCCGACACTGGGCTCTGTGCTGACAGTGCAGAGCCTGCTTGGGATTCTCTGTCTCCTGCTCTCTGTCCCTCCCCAACTTGCTCTCTATCTCTCTCTCAAAACAAATAAATAAATAAACATTAAAAAAAAAAGAATACACAATCATACACAAGCACACGGGAGAAGGAACAATGACCCTGGGCTTTGGCGACAGTCCCTTGCTTGTCCCTCTTCCAGAGGTGGGTGCCTACTCTTCTCTGTCCTACTCACTGAAGCCAGGTTAATTTCCCAAAGCAGTGTTGCCAGGCCAATATTCCTAACAGGGATTCATCTAGCACCTGCAGGACTTCCTCACACACACATGGACTGATTATTAAAGGCACCTGCCTGTGTCTTTTTGCTGTGGCTCTAATTGTTAGAAAGTCTTTGGAATATATCACCTAACTACTCTGTTGTTAGAGAAGTCTGGCTAATGGAATTTTATTATGTTGGCCCATTACCAAGTTCTTAACAGATACTATGGTGTAAAGGGGCAAAGGTGGGAAGAAAGAACTTGTTGAAAGAGAGTTAGAAGAAGGAAATGTAAGAAAGCTGAACACAAATGTTAGCTACTTTACGACTGTCTTACGGACCAGTCCTTTTTAGTTATGGTGACTTTGATTATCAGCGTTTGCACCATGTTCATAAAAAAAAAAAAAAGATACATGGTTTGATAAGAGTATCTTTTGATTCACAAATATAAATTATATGAAATTAATCATCTTCGGTTATGCATTTCAAATGTTTTTTTTAACTAAAAGAATATCCGCTCATGAAACTAATGAGCAACAATCTTGACGTGTGGGCACTTTAAATATACATATGCCTCTGAATTTGAGATAGATTTTTAAAGATCTATTTTGGTCACTGTTAAAGTAAAGCAGGGCAAAGTAATTCTTTCCAACAGTAATAACCACCTCTTGGTTGTTCCAGGAATGACTATGCTCTGTGGATTTCTCAAATGGAATTTTCTTTGTACTAGGCAAATATTGAGACAACATTTAAGTTGGCTCGAGTCTGTCTATATTGACTTCAGGAAGCAGCAAATATCATGGGACAATACAAGGGTGAGAGAGGGAATCTTGCAGTCATTACCACCAAGGCAAGATGAAGCATACATTCACAGAAAGTTGACCATAAGGATTTTTTCTCACTAATATAGTATAAAAGCACAGACTAAGTCCTATTAAGTTTGGGAGAGTTTAATAGATATAAACAAAATGAGACTTTTGCATGCAGAAATATGGCTCCATCTACAATTTTCTAAACTGCTTTGATCTTTGTATAAAATCCTATTTGAATCATTTAATGTATTATCACAAGGCACATGGCATACATCCTACCTTAATGTGACACCATAAATGTCCTTATGGCTAGCTGTGCTCCCTGAATCCTTTTATGAGGATGTTATTGAGAATTTAAGCAGATCCTAAACTAGGACACCAGATTCATGTGCAATAAAATATACTGTTAGTCTCATGATTTAAAAATGGAAGATTATATAAATGCGTATTTCTGGATATATAGCTGGCCTAATGTGTATGATATTACATTTGTATTTAACAAATACAAAGTCCAGTTGAATTAATGAGGGCCTAATAGGAGAATGAAGGAGAGAAAAAGCCGAATCAAATAAAGAACTCATCAATAATAGACGAGTATAGACACCCCTCATTCAACTAATGTTCCATTCAAGCGACTTTCCTTGATTAGTGAGGCTAGCATCTTTACGTATCATTTAGAAAATCTTCCTACATACTTAAATGGAGTGTGTTAATTAAACTTTTCTGTAGCAAACTTCAGTCAGGTTGTTTGGACTGCTTTTATTAGTTTTATATGAGCCTAACCAAATTGAATAGACTTTATTTTAATTTATACTTTAAATGCCTTCTTCATTCAATAAAAAAAGTGAAATTTCCCTTAGGTGGGAGAAAAAGGATGATTTTTGCCATAGTTTCAATGTAGCATATGCCACAATTATCATCAAGATGTTGTTCAATATGTGGAGAAGGTGATTAAGAAAACATGTTCTGTGACACAGAAAAGAAAATGAAATTTAACTTCCTGCCGGATATGTTAACCAATGGAAAACATGAGGAAAACAATGTTCTTCTGTAGGGTATTTATGTATTTGTCCTGGTTTGTGTTCTTTATCTGTAAACTTATAAGAACAGATACTACACTTGATTTTAGTCAAAAGGCCGAGAAGTGATTGTGTTCTTTATCTCTAAACTGTTCACTCTGTTTTGGTGAAGATTAGCTCTTCTTGTAATGTTTTCTAATTTTCTAAGTTACTCTTTCTAACGTTTCTAAGTTACTCTTGTAAAATAAACGAAACTTGGAAGCACAACTCCAAAATCAAGATATACTGTTTAATTACAGGGTGATGTTCTTACTACACTTCCCCTATGACTTACCCTAATTTAATAGGTCTCTTCAACATTATACGTGGTACAAGTGGAATGGCAGGTGACATATTTTGTGACTAAACAGTTACTGTAGACAATATTATACAGATAACAAGACACATGCACACAGGTTGCATATGGCTTTATGACTTTAGCAATTCTGCTAGGTTTTCAATGAAAAGGAGTATATTTTCTCTGTTTCCTAGAATCTCATGTCATTCCTCTCCAGAACCTCTTCCTTTGAAGAGAGCCATGTAGACTGGGGACACATGGTGACTAAATCCTTGTGCTGAGAACACACGTGCCATTACCAGTTACTTATTACCCACTACATGTCATCTATTCATCCACCCATCTACCTACCTACCCACCTACTAATCTATGTGTTTGTGTCTGCAAACGTGCTATAGTTTTTACTGACTCAATAGGTGAATATATGCAAGCTTATCCATACCTTCTTCACCAAATATTTATTGACCATGTTGTGCCAGATACTGTGCTTTTTATTTCGTTTCTCCCTTAAAAAATGCAGATTAGAAAATATTTTAGTTACCCATAATAATTGGGAAATATTAGGTAAAAAGTACAGAATAGAAGTAGTAAAAAGAAAACTAAGCTCTGGCCTTAGCCCTGCCACTACCTACTTCTTGGGACTTTGGACATTTCCCTCTGACTGTGTTGGTCTTAACTTTTTCATTTGTATAATGAAGGAACAGGACCAGACAATCTTTAAAAAAATCTCCCTGAGTACAAAATGTCAGAGTTCCAAATATGGAAGTATTTTATACTTTATAACGTTGAAAACGGGCTAAAATAGTGCTTCTCCCAGAAGAACAACGACATTGATCTTATTTAGGTTACAAGCATTCCAATGTGAGAAAAAGGCAAATATCGTGCTTCTAACCCCTGCTTAAGAATCTGAGCCCAGGCAAAAAGAAATTGGGCATTCACAGAACTGTTGAACAAAACAAGTATGAATGACTGTAAACATTTCATAAATTTCACGTGCCATAAAATATAACAGTCAAATCAGTACCCCTTGTCTATAGTTGCTCGATAAGTGGAGGATGAGGATAGAAACAAGACTTCCCAGCCTATTGCTTCAGGGTATTTGAACATCCTCCAGGGGCCAAGCATCAGTGTCCCCTGTAGTTGGGCCAATTGGAACTAACATCTGACCATCAGGGTCTTCTCTTAATCCAGATATCAAACACAAAAGGAAGTGGCCTTTAGGAGAATATTTACAAATGGAGAAAGTTTGGGCTGTTACCAGTTTGGGCCAGTAGATACAAAGAAAATAAGTGGTGTGAATCTGTCAACATGCAACATTTCTCTGATTTGTGACACCGGCTTTCCCATTTCTTTCTTTTATTTTTTTTTTTGAAGAGTATGCACCAACTGAAAATAGTCATTTTTAAAATGACAAAAAAAAAAAAAAAAAAAAGAGGACAAACAGTTTCTAAGTCAGTGCTGGAATATAATATATACATGAATCTTTGGCTGGGCCAAAAAACTTGGCAAGTCTTCAACATTTTGGTTAGCATTTGGTTGACTTAAAAAGTTATATGGTTAATTCATATAAATTATATAAAAATGAAGATAAATAAATATGTAAGCAAAATTAAAGGATACTATAATCCTACCATCCAGACATAAGCAGTTGACATCTTGTATAGTCTTCTAGTCTTCTGCAATGTATACACACATTATACACATTATGTCTGTATTTATATTCATCTATAAATCCATGCCATCCTGCAGGCATATCTAGGTGTCCAAAGAGCTCTGGAGATGACGATGTTGGCACACCTGTGTGTGTGTACATCTGTGTCCCAAGGCACCCCATTTCGGAAGCTTTGCTCTACACTCTCCATAAATTTGACATTGTCTGAAACCAGCATCGTCAGCACTGCAGCGAAGCAGTAGCTTGATTTCTTGGAAAGCACTCACGATTATTATATCTGCCCCTCACTTCAAAAGAGCTGGCACAAGTCCAGTTAGCATAAATTTGGCTAAATTCTACACCAGTGTTGGAGAGCACAGAATTCTTTACTGTCCAAGTCCCACTTTTAGAATAAAGCCATTGTTGAGGCACCTGGGTGGCTCAGTCAGTTAAGCGTCCGACTTCAGCTCAGGTCATGATCTCGCGCTCCGTGAGTTCGAGCCCCACGTTGGGTTCTGTGCTGACAGCTTGGAGCCTGGAGCCTGCTTCTGATTCTGTGTCTTCCTCTCTCTCTGCCCCTCCCCTGCTGATGCTCTGTCTCTCCCACTCTCAAAAAATGAATAAATGTTACAAAAAATTTTTTTAAATAAAGCCATTGTGACTGTGTCCTTACTGACATGTCTCTCCTCTCCCTCCTCTGGACATTACACCAGGGTGGACGGGCCCAAATCTGTGTCCTGAGATGGGCATGGAGGAATGGTGTGCTGAGTCCTGAGCACAGAGGGAGGCAAGCAGGTACTATAGGTAGTACCCGTGCACTTCAGTTCCTCAAGCATGACTGACCTCATGCCAGGCACCATGCACGAGCACAAGATGAGGCTTTCGCCCTCAATGTACAAAGCTGGTTTGAAGCAGACACATATATTGTTAGAATCAACATGGGAAGTACAAGCTGCTGCTGTCACTGGTTTATGTTTCCTCAAGTTCCTTTAGGGTAGGGACACATCTATTCAGTCTATGTTGTCTCTTCTCAATGGGAAGCACAGTTTGGGGCACAAAGAAGGTGCTGGAACACTTGGCTGGTAGACTGACTTAGTATTGAGCTGCAGTGGTAGATGTGATAAACTTCCTGCCCAGTTATAGTCTCCATAGGTCTTTAGTTATGCTAATTACCCATGTTTTGCCCTAAGTGGCTAGGGATTCTGTATGTCACAGCGGGAGGGCACAGAGGGTGCATTCATGGCAGTGGCTTGTGTCATCCCATTACTATCACCATGCAAAGGTGTTTCTACTCCAAAGGCAAAACACGGTGTTGCCAAATTCCAAAAACAGAAAGGAACACATGTCGTCAGTGGCAACCAAACTTCGTTTCTGTCATGAATCACTGTGGCCTCATTCTGACAGGTCCAGTTGCAACCTAGCCCTGGATCACACCAAGTAGTGACTCAGCTACATTGAGACTCAGATGCTATTTTTAAGGAGGGGGGGGGGGGGGTAGGGGAGGTACAGAGAAGCTATATTATGTTTTCCTGAATTTTAATAGCCTAAACTAAATCTTCAGGAAAAGTTAACTGCCCCCAAAATTATGTAACTTACACAGTTTACTTTTTATATCATAGTTTGCCCATTGAAGTCACAAATCATTCTCATGACCAAAATTGATCTGATCAAAATGGAAGAGGGAAGTTTTCAGAAGAGTCTGGGTCCAAGGAAAGCAACTGTGGTGCACAGTGGAAAGAACGCCAGCCTGAGAATCAGAAAGCCTGGCCTTGGTACGCTTAATAGTGACATTTGGAGTGACCGGTTAGTGAGGCTGGGCCAGGTGTGCTGGGGGGAGTCTTGGGGACTGCGGGTGTGGGTGAGTGTGGTCTGCCCTGCTGGCTTTGTACTTTGGATCTGGTGAAGGAGACTGTCCTGACCCCAGTGAACCTGCCTGAGACTCCACATACTTCGATGCTGTCTTTGTGCTCTTATCTTCCCACTGAAGGGGCTCTGCTATTTCCTAACTCTCACATAGCCACCTACTGACTCCTGTGTTCATCCACTCATCCTTCTCTGGAGTTTCTCCAAATGCCACCTTCTCTTGAGTGATCAGAACAGCACACATGTTTCCAAAGTAGATACATGATATTTTTGTTGAAAACTAGGACAGTGTTTTCCTCAAATCCTCATTCCTCACGATGATTGGAATTTTGTTTCCTCTCCTGGCACCGTCCCTATCTTCAGGGGAACAGCCCACCTACAGCGAGTCTTAACTTTAATTCTTGGACAAAAGTGGAAGGCTCATAGGTGTTCACCTCTCCACACTCGTGTGGTTTCTCCTGTGCATGTCCCCTCACCGCCGTTGGTAGAGTAAGCCATCTAGCTTTGGAGATCTCTCGTGACACAAATTCTACTCTAAAAAGTGTTCCTTTGATGGAAACATTTTTAAAAGGTAAATGACCCTCTGTAGACATGTTTTTGGTTCTTTGAGGAAGTCCTTCTTTTCTATTTTTTTCCAGAGTAAACACTTTTTTAGGTTGGAAGGCCTAGGGAGAAATAATAACCAAACTGGCCCTATGACTCTGAGAGGAAGTGGTTAATGAAAGGAGGGGGCTAATAATCTACAGAGAAATCTGTTATCACAATGATGCTGGATATAAGGGTTCTTTCTGGAACTTCAGGAAGTTCTGAATAGAAACAGAGAACTGCACAGAACCCCAGTTTAATGCTGAGATTTCCTGTTGCCACACCACACAATTCAATGCCTGAACAGCTCATTAACCAACCACTTTGAGCAACAAAGCCGTCCAACTCTGGGGACAGGAAGAGCGGAGACAGAGTGGGAGTAGCTCCTACGTCATGTTCTGAAAGCTCAGTCGTGGAGCCTCATTTTTTCTTTCTGAGGAACTCATGGACGCTGAAACTTCCTCCTCCTCAGCTGTTGGCCAGCAGCAGGCCCTAAATTAGTTAAATTTAACTATAATAAACATGCTGCAAATGAATTATATTTAACTCTAACAGCCACCTCAGGGTTTGTCTCGAGATGGAATAATTTTAGCTTATGCCACCATACGTCCCCTAACTAAGGCAGAAAGTAATTACCTAAGCATTTACCATAACAAGTTCACTGACACTCACTATTTATTATAGTGTGTGAACATTCGAGTCTTTTGTATAGTCAGGCATAGACTGTAGGCTGCTGAATGTGTAGTCTCGGATGGACGCAATAGGGACACCAAAAATAAAAATGTTTCAGGCAAATATAAATCCGGTAGAACCACCTAACTTCATCTTCATTAACAATTAGTAATAATTTTGGAGAGTCCCAGTTGAAACTTTTATATTGTCAGTAGAACAGGGCCGGCTAAGAAATTGAACACTGTAGGTCAGATGATAAGCTTTTTGAGAGAAAAGATACATGGAAACACTTATAAAGTGTATTTATTTAAAAACAACAACAACAACATAAAATTGGGCTTCAGTGCTATGCATGCTAATGAGAAATCATGTTTATCTATCCATTAAAGCAGGATCTTACTCAGTAGCATTTGGTTAGGGGAACAGTCTGTGTTTCTCAAAGTACCTACAAGTAATAACAACTTAAACTGCCATTCCTCATAAAATATTCTGATATTCTATACTTCATTTGTTCTGAATAATCTCCCCATTTGAAAAATTCTCACTTATTCACTCATCCCTTGTGCATTTATTATGCATCAGTTGTGGGCTGAGTACTATAAATGTAAAGAACAATAAGACTTGGTCTCTGCTTTCTAGAAGCTAAGAGCTGAGTAGGAGACACAGCCCTGTAAACAGATGACTTCCTGCAGTGTGATATCTGCAATGATTAGTGAGGTATACTGCCTGTTCAATGAAAGTTAATTTGTTTGGTATTGATTTATGGGATTCAAGAAGCAGAACCTAACTATGACTTGACGAATAGCCAAACTGCCTCGGGCTGGCCCTGGCCACTGCATACCCTTTGTATACATGTGCCTTTAGGGCAGAATCACCCATATTTAAGTGCATATGTCATTAACATGCTACATTTAATTGGTATATGTGATCTGTGAAGCTTCATGTTTTCACTTCTTGCCTTAAAGAGGCTTACAAGAGAAAATATATAATAAAAAACGTTTAGATATGAATGAAAATGAAGAATAAATATGAGGGGTGGTATGTTACTGACGCCTTTTCTTTTCTTTTTTTTTTTTTAATATATGAAATTTATTGTCAAATTGATTTCCATACAACACCCAGTGCTCATCCCAAAAGGTGCCCTCCTCAATACCCATCACCCACCCTACCCTCCCTCCCACCCCCCATCAACCCTCAGTTTGTTCTCAGTTTTTAACAGTCTCTTATGCTTTGGCTCTCTCCCACTCTAACCTCTTTTTTTTTTTTTTTTCCTTCCCCTCCCCCATGGGTTTCTGTTAAGTTTCTCAGGATCCACATAAGAGTGAAACCATATGGTATCTGTCTTTCTCTGTATGGCTTATTTCACTTAGCATCACACTCTCCAGTTCCATCCACGTTGCTACAAAAGGCCATATTTCATTCTTTCTCATTGCCACGTAGTATTCCACTGACGCCTTTTCAAGCCAGACTCATTTCAGCCCACTCCCTCCCTGTTCCCCTCCAGAGGCCATGAGCCATATGAGCAAATACAAAGAGAGACCTGCAGGTGTGGGTTGAGAATGAGGTACAAGGGTGCTTTGGCCAACTCAGACCCTCTTGTCCTTCACCAGCTCTGGACTGGGGTGCTGGGTGTTTTTGAAGCTGACAAGGTGCTAGCCCAGCATCCCCTCTGTTAGGCTGCCTTCTCAGCTGATTCTCTCAAGAGCCCACAGGGGGCAGGAGAGGCTCATAGGGCAGGATTCAGCAAGTCCAGACTTGTGGCTGAAATCCATCTAGTGGCACCTCTCTCCTGACAGAACAGTGTGGGGAGGGGAAATTTCAGGAAGAGTAGGCCTGCAGAGATCAGGAAAGAGGGCAATGCAAACAGCAAGCTCTGAAGGCTTCTGCGTGGAGCCGGATGACCTTCATCCCCAGCCCTGAGCCTCTTCCCCACCAGAGTGAAAGGGAAAGTGGTGAGTAACATAATTCTTAAGATTAAATTTACCTGCACCTTAAGGCAAGCCAGGTTTTTCTTGGCAGTTAACTCTTAAGACATTTCTCACAGAAGGTTTTATAGAGGGGGTGCTGAAGGATAATAATGGATAAGATCCTCAGCAATCTTCCTGTTGGACATTCGGTAACACATTGCATATGGCTGTTTCTTACAGGACCTGATGATGAACGCCGAGTACAAGCTGCTCAAGCTTCTCTCCGTGAAGGCCCGAATAACAATGTGGACACGGTGTTATAAAATGATTCCCACAGCAGGATGGGAATTAACATTTGTTTGTTTCAGGTATGCGCTAGGTACTCCAGATTTATTATTTAAACACAACTCTCTTGAAAACACTACCCAGTAAGTATTACTATCCTCATTTTTACAAGTGAGCATACGGAGACCCAAAGAAGTAACTTGATCAAGGCATACAGCAACCAAAAGGTAAAACCAGGATTCCAGCTTGGATATGTCTTCAAAGCCACACCTTTTTGCTTCAGCTGTTTCTAAATAATATTCTTTATTATAATATTCTTTATATTTATATAAATATATATATTTATAATATTCTTTTTGAAATATTTGCCTGAATCAAGCTGTAAAAACCACCTAAAAATCAATTCATTTAGTTAGGTTTTAGGGGTTCTTTTCCCACTGATTTCTCTGATGATCTGACCAAAATGATCAATTGGCTGGCTATTTCACTGTCATACAGACATTTGGGTAAGTCAGTCCCACACTTAAACTGGTGCAATATCATTTATATTTGCTGTCGCTGTCCAGCAGTACAAGAGCAAACATAAATATTTGTTAATGTGGCTGTGTATAAAAGACAAATAAAACTCACATTATATACAAGTCACCCCCATTTATAAGTAAAATTCAACATAACTGAAGCTACTGAACCCTAAATCATCCCTTGGGGGAAAAAGCCATATTTTAAAACCTCTCATCTGTTTTCAGACCAACTATTTATTGTCAGCGTACAGAGACTTCTGAAGGAGTCGAGCTGAGGAACAGCTGAGAGAAACTCTCTGATGACGGGCATGAAAGCAGTGTGTGCCAGGAAACAATAAAGCAGGGGGTTGGAGACAAAACTCAGCAGCTCAGGAAGCACACACACCACAGGCATAATTTCTCATCAATGTCAGAAAGTGCTTCTTTTGCTCTAAGAGGTGGTCACCAGCAGCCAACACAGTTTAAGAAGAGAGAGCATCTGTCTTCATCAACCCACTCAAGGTGTGTTTACCTACTGGAAACTCAGAGAAAAAGAAATGTAAACTAACTAAATGTGGTTGATGTTTTCACCTCTCTTTGCTCTGTCTCCATTTCTCCATTTGCAAACTAAGAGCTTTGAACAGAGCTAAGGGCTCATCTGGGTCTGACATTCTATAATTCTATGAATTCAGCCACTGGCTCTATGACTGGTATTGATTTTTTTTTTAAGGGGCTATCTTTAATATCAAATGATACTTCTTTTTTCTCCCCAGATTTTGGTTTTGTTGGTCATGATCTTAATCACATTTTGATCATTTTGTCTATTTTTGTATCTCTAGTGTCTAGCACTGCATATGCACGGTACATGGCAAATCTTCATCATGCACTAAATATTGATTAAATTTTTGTCTCTCCTTTCAACTGGCAAGCCTCTTGGAGCTCCCGGTACTGAACAGGAGAAGACTCAATACAGTTCTTGCACAATGAGGCTGGCTGCCCTCTTGTTATCAAGAGTCACTCATGGAGCATCTAGATTGGCACCTCTTCCAACTCAAAGCACATTCTGGGACCTGCAGTGGCTGTTAATCAGCAAGTGTTTACTGAGCTTGCTTTAATGTGCTTTGCTCCCTCTCTCTCTAAAAAAAAAAAAAAAAAAAAAAAAAAAAAAAAAAAAAAAAAAAATGGTGCCCCTTACTTCTGTTTCTTTTAGGTAAGAAATAAATATATTCTAAGTTAGTTGAGGGAGTTGGATTTTTCTTTGTATAGTTCACCACTCCTATTTCAGGGCATTACACATAGGAGGAACTCAATATTTTGGGGTTAACAGAGTTCAGTGATTTAATAAACACCATAGTCTTTTCAAGCACAGTACCCTAGATCTTCTATGGCTAGGAACCCTCCTTTCCTACTTCGGGATCCTACCATGGGGCTAGATGCACCTCCCCTCTTTAGGTCTCTTCAATGTCAATGCCTCTACAATTATAGCCACCTCTTTTCCCTCATGATACTCTTGCCAGATCACCAACTCGTTCTATTCAGAAGAGTGCAACTGCCGTAGAGAGAAAGCAGGAGGCTCTCACCTTCTGCTGCGATGTCACCCTGTAGCTGGCTTGTGGCTAGCTTTTGGTTTACCCACTTGAATTCTTCCAGGGTCTGTTTTGTGAAAGAATTAAAAAGGCAATACTACGTAGTTAAACTTCAAAGGAAATAGTTAAAAGAAAGAAGCACAATTTCCATTATCTTTCCAAATGGCTAAATGCATTTCAGCCCCTTATGTTTCCAAAAACTGTTTATAATGTACTTTTCTCTATTCTAGGTCACTGAAATGCCTGCCCTGGGCTATGTGTTTCTGGCTCAGACATCCTCATATGAGGGGAAAATGAATACAATAGAAACATAAAGCATACAGTCTTATTATCAAGCAGATAGAAACCACCTCATATACACACACTCATGCCTCTGTGTCTCCTTGACATTCTCATCTCCAATCCCTCAGGAGTGTGTGAGTACTAAATCTCCAAGAAATTCTTTCTGTTTTGAAGACAAGCTGCATTATGGCCTGCATTATGCCTGTCTAGTCAGCATTCTCTGCGCATTCTCAAAGCTGTGCCCCATGGGCTCAAGAAACACAGTAGACCGCCAGCCCTAGCATTGTCCCTAGAGTGGGCCTAAGGAACATGGCCTCCTACCCACCTGCTGCATCTCCTCCATTGCCATCAGCCAGCTGAGGTTTCAGGCTTTAGGGATATTAGAGGGTCCCCAAGGAAAGCCACCAGTCAGCACCTTGGCCAGCTGAGCCTCAGTTTAGGCTCTGTCAGGACAATAGTCTTATGTGACCACCCAGATTCTGCTTAACAAATACTCCATTGTTAGAAAGCTCTTTGTATGAGCTGAGGTCAACCTCTTATAATTTTCTCCTACTGGTCTTAGTCCTGCGCCTGAAAGAGTATATTCCATTTTCATCATGAAATTGTCTCTTTAAAACAACATAAAGTAAACAAAAAGCCAGCATTATTGGGTATGGAGGAATAGAGAAAACTAGGTGAAGAGGACTGGATCAAACTGATAAAGAGAAGCTTCTGTGTGATGAAGAAGCAGTGAAAACAGGACCCTTCCAATCTCTTCTTTGTCCAACTGTCTTTGAACTATGAGGGGACAGACCCAGAGAAATCGCTGGAGAGCAACAGTTATAAAATTTGACAAGTACGTAATAAGTGCCTACTCTGAGGAAGGTCTCATGTGAGTGCTAGGTGAAGAGATGAGGTTCCTGTCCTCAATATCTCATGTTCTACCATGAGAAATAGACAAATCCAGATCTAAACACAATACAATGTCCATTATTCAAAACATTTACAGTCATGGAGTTATGGGTTACTTTGTGCTTTTGAGATGACACTTTATGAATTAATTATTCATCTAAAATAGAAGTCGAGGAAATCAAAGGAAGTCAATTTTGGGATATGGATATACCAGGGAAATCACTGATGCAAGACCAAGGAGAGATATGTAGACTCTCTTGGTCATGAATCCATGCCCAGGACTTGGGGGTTGATTTCCTGGGTGGGAGGTGATGCCCTTCCCTAACATGGCCCTAATGGCAATGCCAGCTGTCTTGAGGGCCAGGCCAGCTCAGAGGACATTTTCTAAGTGGGATTGAGTTGAAGGGGTCTACTTGGCTCTTAGCCACTCAGATATCTTTGATTTCTGGCCCTTTCTCTCCTCTTCTAGTGCAGGAGAGTTTCTATCTTCAGCATAAAATTAGCATAGAGATGAAGCCATTTCAGGGGATATATAGTGAATTGACACAGCAGACATTACGTTTTTCATTTCTAAAATGAAAAAGTTACCTTTTTTCTTTAAAATCCCAAGACTGCCACTTAATTTGTGTTAGCCTGCACTTCCACTGTTGCTCTGTCAACAGTGGAGCAGTGCTGAGGAAGGCTGAAGAAAGTGGAGGAAGATAGCAGCTGTGGGCTGTGAACAGAGTCATCTATCCATGGGGACACCTAAGCACCTGCAGGGCATGGCACTGGGCAGCTGTGGACAGTCCATCCTTGGAGCCTCTAGTAGACACACTGATAACGGCCCAGGAGCGAACAATAGTGCTGACCAAATCTTGTCTCAAGATATATAGGGCAGAACCTGGTCCAAATTCACTCCTGTCTGTCTCTGACTTCCCTCACATCATTTCAAAGGCTTCTTCACTCTCCTTCCTCTTCCTACTGGAAAAAAAGATTCTGAGTAGCTAGGCTGGGACAAATGACAAATTTGCCATGGAACTGGCCCCACCTCTTCTTCCTCACCAACTTTTGTCTTTTTTTAGGTTTTCTCACGACCCTCCTCTCCTCTCTTTTAAGCTCTTAAGTTCTTTCCACTTTTTCATTAGTGGATTGCTTCTGATCTCATCGGAAAACATTCTCTGAATCATTAACAATATAAGATGCTATGGAAAGCTGTCTGCTGGTGGCCCCAAAGGCAATCTCTCTTCAATGTCACTGTCAGAGCTTTTCAATTAAGGGAGCACAGAGTGGCTCTGAATAACACTGGATCTTTACAGCAAATGATTCCATCCAAACAGATTTAGGAAGACTGTTTTCTGGGAAGTTCAATCATCTGATTCCACGGCTAAATAGTCTAAAAGAGCTAAAAAATAATGTTATTTATGTGCACCAAGCTGGAGGAAGGTATTCTGTGTCTCTGAGAGTCATGCTGTTCCTCCTGGGTGGGTGGGGTGGGGGTAGTGTTTTTAATGCAAAGGGAATAAATACTGCTTATTGCATATATGGAAAATGATAAATCAACATTCATATAATATAAAATCTTATTACTATAGATCATATGAATTTAGACACTGTGAAAAACTGGACATACAATAACCTACTTTTAAAGTTGCATGTGATGAAGACGAGGTGTCTCCTAAATGAAACCTCCAACAAAAGGAGGCAGGAAGACAGACTTCTGAAGCCCATTCTAGTATCTAAAATAGCTAGACTCTGTTAAGTGCTTAGTATGTGCCAGCTATTGTTCTAAGAGTTTTATATTAACTCTTTTTTTCTTTTTTAAAAAAATGTTTATTTATTTTTGAGAAAGAGAGAGAGACAGAACATGAGTGGGGGAGGGGCAGAGAGAGAGGGAGACACAGAATCCGAAGCAGGCTCCAGGCTCTGAGCTGTCAGCACAGAGCCCGACACAGGCCTCAAACTCATGAACTGCAAGATCACAACCTGAGCCAAAGTCGGATGCTTAACTGACTGGGCCACCCAGGTGCCCTGTGAGTTAACTCTTTCAATGGTTAGAATAATCATATGAGATTAGGTAGTATTAGGTCTAGTTTATACAGAAGGAAAAAGGGGCACAAAGAAGTTCTAACCTGTCCAAGGTCACACATGGCCGGCAAATGGCAGGTCCGGCATTCAAACCCAGGCAGCCTTCCCCGAGCACCTTCCCTTTTGACCAGTGCTATTATACATTGCTAGCTTCTCATGAAAGAACCTGAAAAATAGCTAGTTAGCATCATTTTCTTAGATACTTATAATTTTGGTTAATTACTGATAGTATTATGCGGTCTTTACACACATTTCAACTAATCTAGGTAACACTTGTTCCTGAATTAGTTGAAATGGCAAATGCCAGAAATGGGAATGGCCTCAGTAGACAATACTTCTCTCTCTGACTACATCCTGAGAGGAATCCTGGGAGGCTCCTTCTGCACACAAGGGGTTACATGAAGCTTTGGAAGCTGGCAGTATGGGTAACGACTTCCACATTGCTGTTGGAGCAAGTGTAACATATAGCACAGAGGTGTTACGACAATGATTGTCATATTTCATAAATTACATTCTGCTATTCACAGGGAAGTCCCTGCAAAACTAAAGCAATAATATGCATACAGAACAGCAGTAATAATATTGTAAGCAATGCATTGTAAGGATGGGGACATATAACAAATGAAAAATACAGTCTGTAATAAAAGAGCTGAGAGAAGAAACGAATACTGTGAAAAAAACATGTTGTGAATTTAAAAACATGTTGAGACAGAATAACTCATGGTAAGAAGTTAATAAAAAATTACAGTGGCCTGGATCCATGTCAAAGATAAGCCCAAGTAGAAAATCTAAGCAAAACAATAAAAACATTTTTCCTTTTTTTTTTTTTTCATTCAATGTAAAATATCTTTTTGTCCAGTTGAACACAGTAACTTCTGGAGAGATTAGTTCAATAAAAGGTTTCCCAATGAAGGAAGGAGGCTGGTGTGCTTTGGCAGTATGAGACCCCCAGAAAGGATCTGTGCCTAAGTCGAACCACAGGGGGACAGCCTCATCCTCATTCACAGCACCCACCACACAAAGGCCTGGCTTCTCTGCTCAGCCTGCTTCCCCACTCCATCATACTATTTCAAATGTTCTCCATTATCCTCAAACCACCCTGACCTGACCTCTCCCTCATTCATCCTCAAGAAAGCCCTCCCATGTACTTCACAGAGCAGAGAGAAGCCACTCAGGTGGGGGCTCCATCAATTTCCAGTCGCTGAACTGAGAAACCTATAGTTATCTGTCTCTCCATTCTGAGGTCAATGCTATTCACCTCCTTCAGCTTTGGGTACCATGATGTCCCGTCTTCTTTCAAGAACAATGCACCACTGGGTATGCCCTCTCTCCCTCACTCATGTAGTCAATCTCTCCTTCTCTACTGGATCCTTTTATTGACTTTTTAATAGACTTTATTTCTTAGAGGAATTTTTGGTTCACAGCAAAAATGGGAAGTAGGCACAGACATTTCCCATATACCTCCCTCCTACACACATGCATAGCCTCCCTCATTATCAACATCTCCTGCCAAAGGGGATTTGTTACAACTTGGTGAACGTACACAGACACATAATCATCACCTACATCCATACTTTACATTGGGGTTCATCCTTGGTGTTTTTTGTTGACTTGGAAATACACAGAAGTCTACTACTTTTTTTATAAAACTTTCCTTGACTCGCACATCCCCTCCAACTACCACTTGGTCTCTCTCCTTCCCTTGAGTTGTCTCTCCTCACTGTCTCTATTTCCTCCCACTTTTTTCTCAATCCACTTTAAACCTCACCTCTGCCTCCCCAAAATGCTCATTTCTCAATAAGGTCGCCAATGACTCTTATGTAGCCTAAATAACAATGGCTCTTTGTTAGTCATTAACAAAGTCATTACTTTTGTGATGTGCTGTGTGATATGTTGGCTACACTTAGTGTCTTGAAGTATGCATATTCCTTGGCTTCTATAACTCCCACACCCTGGCTCTCTCTCACTTGTCCAGCTCTGCCTATTCCATGCTGGTTTATTATCCTTCCCCTGGTCACTAAATGCCTGAGTTCCTCAAGACTCACCCCAAATCCCTTGGTTCTCATTCCATTCTTCTAGTTGATCTTCTCCATACCCTCAGTTTCAAATATATCCTAAATGAAGATTACCCACAAATGTATATTCTAGTCCCCATATCTCCCGTAAGCCCCAGACTATTTTGAATTGCCTGTGCAACATGTTTACCTCAGCATCTCAGGTAAGCCTCAAGGTCAATGTGTTCAAACCTAAATCTCAACTACCTATGTCCTTTTTATCAATAAATGGCAACACCATCCATCCAGTTCCACAAGTCAGACACTTGGGGTCATCCATCATCACCTCATAGTCAAATAAGTAGCAAGTTCTGGAAATTTTAGTATTTATTAATGTTAGTATCTGTTCACTTCCCTCATCACCTTGGCCATAACCTCAGCCCTGGCTACCATTATCTCCAGTGTAGCTATTGTAATAGCCATCTCTTGGCCCTGTAGCCCCACTTTCCCCTTCCAATCTATTCTCCACAAAACAGCCAAAATACGTCTTTTTGGAAACCAAATCTAGTCATGCAACATGCTTTGCTTAAGCATTTTGGGGGCTTCCTATTGCTATTGATAAAATAAGATGTCCTTACCCAGCCTATAAGGCCCAGCATGGTCAGGCCTTGCCCACCTCTTCAGCCTGGTCGCCACATTCTCCCTTTTGTTCACCTACATTGGCCTTCTTACTGGGTCCACCATGCATCAAGTTTTTCCTGCCAGATCCTTGTTTGTGCTTCCTCAGCTTTGAATGTTCATCTCTCTCCCACCTTGCACTCAACCTTGATTCCAGTGTTCAGCTATTCTTAAAACACCACGTTAATAACTTAACCCAGTTGTCATTTCACATTTATATTGATTAAATTTAGTTTTTCCATCTAGTCTAGACTATAAGCTCTTTTCAAATAGAGCCGTGTCTGTCTTTGCTTTCCACTGTAACTACACACAGCGTAACTACACACAGCGGACATTCAGTTGAACAAACAAATGAATGAATGGACTAATGAATGAAGGTGGTAACCAGACTGTGATAGAGAGAGTGCAGGATTGGTAAATGGCTTCTCTTTGTAGAGTGGGGTAAAGGAAGGTGGCTGCTCCAGTCTGGAGCGAGAGTGAGGTCTACCAGCAAGGCCTCTTTCAGAAACAACACATTCTGGCCATGTTTACCATGCCTCCCTTAAGAGAAAGGAAAGGGAAAGAGGGAGAGGAGGGAAGATAGTAAAGCAAGATTTCCAACCTCCTTTAAAATGTAAATGCCCCTGAGAAGGTACATTTTAAAGTTCATTCCATTAACTAACACATGAAATATCTGTGAAAGCCTTAGGAGGATTTAGCAACACTGAAACCGTCTTCAATGCACCTTGTCATTTATATTACAGTTCTTTTTAACACATCTTTGTACTATGTTCTCTATATGCCTATCTCCTTCAACTGGACTATAAATTACTTGAAGCCAAGGACTGTGATTTTCTTTCCCTGCTATGTAGCATTGAAGCGACACTGGTGTCTGGCATAGCTTGGGCACTCATGAGTGTTTTTTGGTGAAGGTCAGATAGAAAAACAAGGAATTGGATAAATGTAAAGGTAGGCATAAAAAACAAAGCTGCCTAGTTTACCATTGTGCAGATGGACTAAAACGGTATATACCAAATAATTATATCACCCTGATACAGGGCACTCTAGTGTAGGGGAATGAGCAACGGGCTGGAAATCAGAAGACAATTCTGTAATTATCTATTCACCTGATTGTCACCTCTTTAAACTGTGACTTCCTTAAGAGATGGCAGGCTTTTTTTTTTTTTTTTTTTTTTTTTTTTTTGTCTTTGCGCGGGGTAAATGTGATTCTCTTCTCAATCCCTTTAATATAGTTACCAAATGAATCAAAATCTAGTTGTAGCTCTTGAACTGACTAGCAGGTTAGTGTTGTCTAGAAGTCTTGTCTCTCTGGGTAAGAATCCTGATGGTAAAGTGATACAGTAGGACAATATGCTCTCCAAGATCTTTCTCTCAGGTCTAACATTTGATGAATATATAATTAAACATCTGAACAAGGAGAGAAAAGCTGGGGACAGCCAAGGAGGAAGTAATTGTGTGAATTCCAATAAGTCAAATGGGACTTTAAGAAATCTTCCATAATGTTCATCCTAACAGGTATTGCTAACAAGGATCACGATAAAGGAGCAACTAGTATAATATTGGCAATTTGCATAAAAGTCTCTTAATATATTGCAAAATGTTATGGGGAACAATTATAAAACAGGGGTGAACGTCGGTGCCAGGGAACCTGGTAGTTCAGGAAGACAGTAATTCAAATAAAAAAATGACCCAGTCTGAAATATGATATGAGCTTATATAAACTATTTTTACCAGCAGCATCTATGGAAAGGATGATTAAGTAATTTGACATGAATTTGAAATTATCTAATAACTTGGTTTTACCTTGGAGGAGAAAATGCTTAGTTTCTCCTAAAATTCATCTCCCTGAAGATTTCTGACAAACATGCCAGTCATATATTTTGCTAACAATGTATCTACCTCCTTCTGGAAAAATCAGTTCATTAATGGAAAATTCTTGGCAACTTCCCTCCAGTTTATACAATGTAAATGCCACCATGGCTACGACAATAATGTGCTGTGCAACATGGATTTCTCAAGGAAGCAAGTGTACAAGTAGATAATTACTTATAGTTAAATGTGGTTAAACAACAGTCTCAGACCCCAGAAGGATACATCTGCATAGCTCAACATTCACTTCCTTGAAGCATCTACGTGTTTTTTCTTGGTCTCAGTAACGTGCTGTACAAAGTGTATTTCTTAAGGAAGCAAGTGTACAAGTAGATAATTACTTATAGTTAAATGTGGTTAAACAACAGCCTGAGACCCCAGAAGGATACATCTGCACAGCTCAACATTCACTTCCTTGAAGCATCTACAGTTTTTTCTTGGTCTTAACAATTGGGGATGAAAATCTTTCAAAAATGTGTTGTTTCCAAACTCTGCAGAGTAATAACCATAATAACTTAGTAGTAACCACCAATGTTTATTGAGTACTTACTTTGTGCCAGACAGTCCTCAGTGCCTTTATATGCTCATTTATATAATCCTCAAAGCAACTCTGAGGAAGGCACTATTTCTTATAATTCCCCATCTCACGGATGTGGACATTGAGGCACAGAGAAGTTAAATAACTTGCCTAAGGCAACATGGTAAGTAAGTGGTGAAGCCAGTATTTGAACCCAAGTAAGCAGCCTGCCTCAAAGCCCACACTCTTAACGACAATGTGATACCAGGCCTTTATAAACTACTGGCCATAATATAATGTAAACTTCTAGTGAAAACAGAGTTACAATTTTGAACATCAATTTTTGAAAATGACTCTGTGTTCCCTTTCCGTATTCTCTGCTTTTAAAAACCATTAATGCAATTCAGGCTTCATGCAGCTAAATGCATAGAAATCCCAGTGCAGCACTAATAACCAAAACCCCTTTGAAGCCAGAACCTCATGCACAAGGGCAAAGGACTCCAGAACCAGTTTTACTGTTGCCACCTTCCCGCATCTTAACGGTAAAAACCTGAGTGTCCCAAATTAAGCGGACTTCAGTGATCTGACAGGAGGGCACATATTTAAGTGATTTCCCACATCTGGTGTTCCATGTCATTTCCTCTGCTAAGCTTGATTGGACAATCTGATCAGTGCAGCAAAGTGGAAGAGACGCCTTCACTGCACCAAGTGATCCTGAATCTGAGCTTGGCCAGAAAGATTTAAGCTCTGAGGCCCCCATTTAGATAAGTCTTCTCCCTAAAAAGGTATAGGAGTCAGGCTTCTAAGCTGAGGCAGAGCTGGTAGCTGAACAATAATAAAGGGCACTTCCTCTTATGGGGGGAAATATACACCCATAAAAAGAGGGCTAGGGGATAAAAGCTGAAAGGAAATTTCAAGGCTTTTACGTATTATACATTTTTCTACATTATTATATACATAATAAATGTATACACACCTATACATATAATGCATGTAATATACATATACCCACAATGTATAATGTGCATGCATTATATGTTATACGTATTACATAGTAAGATGTGAAATGTGTAACATTTTGGTGCCTGTAGTGTATTGATAGAATATTACAGTATCTGTCAAAGCCAGTCAGGTGACACTTGCTGGTTGATCAAGATGCACAGAATATGGGTAACCATTCACAGGTTTTCCATTCTCACTAGGAAACACCACATGGATGCTTAAAACGGCTGTACCAGAGAACAAATTTAAGGACAAACATGCTATTGGCCTAGGCTTTGTTTCAAAGTGTCACTCACTGCTCTGGCAGGTGGGCAAGGATTAGAATGACAGAGGAGACTGCTCAAGCATCTCATTCACTCAGCTTATCTCCTCCTATTCAATGATGGGCAAAAGAATGGTCCCCCACAGATGTCTGCATCCTCATCCCTAGAACGTGGGAGAGGAGACTTTGCAATTGGGATTCAGTTAAGGATTGTGAGATGGGGGATGTCAATTATTTGGGTGGGCTCAAGGTGATCACAAGAATCCTAACGGAGGGAGGGAGGAGGGTCAGAGTGTGAGGAGATGAGATGCAAGAGGTAGAAGTCAGGGTTACGTGAGGAAGGGGCCACAGACCAAGGAAAGCAGGCTACCTTTAAAAGCCAGGAAAGGTAGGGGACTTTTCTATATTAGAGCCTCCAGCAGAAGGAAATAGCCCCTGGCAATGCCTTGACTTCAGCCCAGTTCTGATTTCAGACCTTGCTTGACCTGCATAGCTGTAAGGTAGTAATAAATCTGTATTGTCTTAAGCCACTGAGTTTGTGGTAATTGGTTAGTGCAGTAATAAGAAAGTAATACAGCTACTACAGAGTGAAAGGAGGGATTCCGGGCACAAAAATAAATGAGAAGAATCATTTGAAAGGAATATTACAGAAACAGTAAGGAAACAGGGCTTTCTCAGATCACACAGCAGAAACTCAAACTTTACTAGGCTTAAGGAAGAAAAATTTGGCTAGAAAGACATAGTGAGAGAAAAGCATGGAATTTGAAGGACAGGTGCCTGAGTAGACCCACTGCCTGGACTCAAGCACTGTGGAGAAGGAGGCTTCCAACATACTGAGTAGTGTAGGGAACATGTAAATCTGTTCTCCACAATCTTTCTCATGGCTGGGTTCCACCCTCAGGAGCTTCAGATATTTAGGTCTTAAAAGACTTCTGGTCTTATGATTTTCCTCACCAAACCTTCAGTTACTCCTAAGGGGAAAGGCACTATCCCAACCCCAGGGGCAACTAATGCAGTCCAAGCCATTATTCACAAAGATGTATCGGTCTGACAACATCTTTCTTTGAAGGATAAATATTTTAAATAGCAACTCCAGGAAAACATTTTAAAATTCTGATTTAATCTTCCTGAAATTATCAGCTAACACTGCAGAGAAGGATTGAGAAAGGGCTGGCTGACCTATGATCTACCAAGAGGAAACACTTGGACGTGGCAGAGGTTCAGGAAAGGTTGTGATGACCCATCAGAGATCCTTCCCCTCCCATGTCCCAGCTGGGCTGGGGCAGCTCTGCTTTTTCAGTGAGCCTGCTCCTGCCTCTCCCAGAAAGCCTGAGGACCCTAAGTGGACTCTGATTCCATGGCCAAAGGGCCATCGATGGGCATCGCTCATTCTGTTAGTGATGTCATCGATGCTACCCAAGAGCCTAGGGCACCATTGACACTGTACTTACATATGGCACCCAGGTCAGGCACACCTGAGACCACCAAGAACTGCCCAGCCCTGCTGAAGGCTAATGTCACATGTAACAGGAAACTTCTGAATGGTCACTGAACACAAGTTTGAGTCAGAGCAGAGGAGATGCAAGCTATCCTTTGCAAATTTTTGCCCAAGTAGCTGCTGTGATGGAAGGCGTTCCAGCTGGGCTATGTGCTCAATGAAGGGGGCTTTGTTTTGTTCACTGATACATCCTCAGTGCCCAGAGAGCCACCTGACACAGGGCAGGCACTCACGTTTGTGGAATGAGCAAATGAATGAATGAAAAGAGGCTGGGATGTGTTTTTTTAGAATTACAATATGACAAATCCTTCAGACTTAACTCACTGGAGCTCTTCCTGGTACCTGAAATGAGATCTGTGCCCCTTTGAGCCCCCACAAGAGGGCTCTCATACGTTCTTCTCCTCAGACTTGTGCTGTTGTCACTAAGTTCTTCCGAGTTTCCTCTCCAAAAGAAACTGAAAACGGCTAAGGGTTGAGCCTGCCTTATCCATCATTGTATCTGCTGCAGCCAGTCCAATGCCTTCCATGAAGTAGGTGCCCAGTAAATGCCAAGAGATGTGAATCAGTACAGCATCTTTTCTTCACTTTTCCTGGAGAGAGGGTCACTTGGATCACAGTAGATTGTAGTAAATCAATACACTCTTTTTTTTTCCCAAGCTCATAATTACCATATAAAAGAAAGAACTAATGTAAAATAAGAAGGGATCCTCCAATAAGAAGATCCAGATTTATCAATATCTGAGGTTTTGCCAGAAGTGATAAGCATTTTTAAGTCAATTTCTCAATACAAAAACCTTGATATTAATATAGATATATATGCATATACATAGGACTAGATTTACTAATAGGCTTTCCCTATCTTTGAAGTAAGAGGAGATAAAAATAAAATGCAGATTGCATTGAACAAATAGCATATGGCATGCTTTATAAATATATACGTTTTTGTCTCTGTCTCCCTCACACACACAAACCCCAAACTCTGTCTTTCAAGATACTGGCCCCTTGCCCTACTTTGAGGTACCTAAACAGAAAGCTTTGGGATCTCTGATGCTATCATTTCCTTACAGGCCGTCTGGGGGGAGGCTTGTCTGTTACCACTGGTCAGGAAATGCACTGGATGCTTGTTCCTCAGAACACCGTGAGATACTTTTGAAGCTCCTTCCCATCAAAGCTGGAGGGTTCTCTAACCACATTAGCTACACCTTAGGTCTCACCATTTGCTGTGCCTGGAGCCAGGTACCCAACAGGGGCTGCAGATGCTAATAAGCGCTGATCAAAAGACTCTGTCAATAGAATTCCCTACTTTTCTCTTCTTCGGTGAACATTAGTGACTGAAAAATGAAAGGGCCGAAGGGTAGCTGTGCCATGGAAAGTGGTCAGGCAGCACAAACACATGCCAGTCTTTTGATTTCTACATGTGATGGGAAATTGGTGCTTTGAAAGAAAGAGGGAGGACAATTAATATTTATCGGCTTTGTAGGAAGATAAAGCAGATTTATTCTTGAACAGTCCTGCCAATTATTCCTTGATAAAAATGAAAACTAAATTTTAGAAAAGTTATATTTGCACATATTTGGAGAGCCGAATCATTCTAAGGGCTTATTCCCAAAGACTGCAGCCCCCAGCCCAATCCTGCCATAGTCAGCTTCCCAGTGGCAACCTGCGTTCACCTCTTCCAGGGGATGCGCTTGGTATTTCTCTCTGGATCTTTAAATAACAGACTGTTATTGCTATGTCTTGTTGGGAGTTTTGTTTATTTTTCGTTTTCAGCATTATATATTAGCTCTGCATACCAGAAGAAAGGCACTGAGCTCCTCCACACCCCATTCCTCCCACACCACCATTCTGCACGTGCGTATGTCCCACTGTCATCCCAATAAAAGCACGTTGAGACTTTAGTTAGCTCACCATTCAGTGAATGCAGAGACTATGATTACTTTTCTTTTTTCTGTGCAACTTTTTGTTCTCCCTGGCTTTAATAACCATGTTGATTTTCATCTGTGTTGTTTCTACAAATGTGTGCATTTCCATGCTCTTCTCCTGTTGTGCAGGGGGTGGAAGACATGGTGCAGTGGTTATGAGTGTGCACTGCCTTGGGTTCAAATCTCACTTTGCCACTAACTAGCTGTGTAACTTTAGACTAATTATTAAGGCACTGAGTGCCTCATTTGTACAAGGAAGATAATAATGATCATCTAATAACTGCTACTCTTCAGATTCAACTAAATTGTATCCGATATACAGTGACTTTGCAGTAAGTATAAGTGATGATGGCTGCTGTTAAGTATTCAATCATTTTATCCTGCTAAAGCCTCCCCTGGAGCCTTGTGATCTGCTCCAATTGGATGGATCACCCTCTGGAAGACTGCACCATAGCTAGGGCTTTGGGATGGTCATTCTCCAGCATCCTGGGGACGCCCTTTGCCTTTCTCTGATGTTGGGTCTTCTTCCTCATGAGTCTTGTCTTGGCTTCTCACTTTGGTGGAACGTCCTCTGGTAGTCTGAAAGTACCCTTCTACCTTGAGGTTTGATGGATGGTATGGCCAAGCATCAGATGCTGGGTTGAAAATTATTTTTGTTAAGCTTTTGAAGGCATTGTTCTTCTGGTTTCTAGAGCTACTGCCAAGACATATGATGTCATTCTAACTCCTGATTCATATTCTGTCTCTCTCTCAGGTTTGAGCATCTTCTCTTTTGTCTCCATCACTCTGTCAGGCCCTGAGAGTCTTGATGTGACTCCCATTTTGTTCATTGCCCCGGGTACTTAGTCTGTCCTTTCAATGTGGAAATGCACGTTTTCTTATGGATCCTTCAAGCTGCACTTGTTTTCATTTTTGCTTTGGTCCTACTTTGCAAATGCCTGGTACTTCTTGGATATGTGTTCATATTTCAGGGTGAGCTGCTGGGAGCCCTGTGTGTTTTTGCATGTGTCTCGTGCAAGACACATGTAAATCTGTGCTGTTAGTGTAATAGCATCTTGACAGGTAACTGAAGTTAATGCTTGTTTTAATCCGCCATCTTTAATCAGAAGCCTATTAACCGTACTTCTTAGGTAAGGTAACTGAGGTATCAGGAGAGGGACTTCACTGAAGAATAATTCGTATGCTCTGTTTCTTGGAGAACCCCTGTCAGTATATTAAGCTCTTTTCTCACAGGCTGGTAAGATTCCCAGAATGGCTATTCCAATCCCCTAGTGGGGTAAGGGTGGGGATGGTAACACAAGTGGCTAAGACTCAGGGAGATGAGTGGGTGAAGAAGCTGGAGGTCTCAGTATCCAGCTAGTAAACTTTTACTTCATCCACCAAACCACAGATCCTCTGCTTCATCCTCTCCAGAGATAAATATTTAGCCTTCTATCAAGATAAAAGCTTGTCAGTTACTGGGTTGTAGCAGTACATATTACACAGAACTGGGGAGAAAATCTGGAGCTCTGCTTCCTGTTTTAGCCCTGTCTTTACCGCCCACCCCTGACCCCTCACTCCAGAGGGACCAGTACTACTAATGGATACTGGAGTTTAGGTTGGGTTGCTTCTTGGATTTCCCCACTGCTAACTTGGATTTCACCTTTCAGGGTCTCCTTAAATAGCTACCACTTCTCCAACTGCTTCTCAGCTTCCACAATTATGTAGCTGATGTCTCCTATTCACTTAATCTTTAATTAAGTTATGCCACAATAAATAAATAAGCAAAACTTTACTGTTACAGTAATGGTATCTTGAGAGGTAACTGAGGTTAATGCTTCTTTATTCAGAAGTCTGTTAACCACACTTCTTAGGTAAGGCAATTGGAGGTACCAGGAGAAGGTGTGTAATTTGTCGAAGCTCATAAAAATCAGTAAGAAATGAAATCAGAACCTGAACTCAGGTCTACCTGATCCTAAAACCTCACCCCTTCCACGAGAGCACACTCCTCTTCCAACAGGAGTCACCTACCAGAGTGTGTTCTACTTTAAAATCAGTACCAAGATAAATACCATTAGACCTTGAAGATTCAGGTGATGTCTCTCAGCCTAATGTCGCCAGAAGGCCCCACTCCACACCTTGTTGTAAATATTACACTTTTGCTCCATGAATTCTACCCAAAGCCCTGGCTTAGCCCTCTGACCTCAGTTTGAAAGGGTTTCTAGAAGGGAAGGGAATGCCTCCAACAGAAAGTTCCTTGCCCAGTATTGTGAATGCCAACTGTTACCTTTTTCAGTGATCAAAAGACTCCCAGGAAATTAAAAAACAAAACAAAACAAAGCCTTCTCAGAAAATGTCTGAGGTCTTTCTATCAAAAAGTCAAAGAGAGAGGTACTTCTAGGTCTCACTCATCAATGGTCATGGTTATCTCCTCATGATGAACCCTGGACTCCATATGAGAAACTTGTCCTGTGGGTCCCCATCAGCATTAGTCTTTTCTGCACAGCTAGAGTATCAGAGTACAGCTCTAGAATCACACAGGCTTGGGTTCGGATCCCAGCTTTGTCACGTACTACTCATGTGGACTATGAGAAAGCTACATAAGTTCTCTAAGCCTTGATCTTCTCTGCTATAAAATGACAAGGGTCATAGCAGTCACTTCATCGAGCTGCGATCAGTTTAAGTGAGATATTGTATATTAAGCATAATATCTAGTGGTCCATGGTAAATAAATTCTAAGTGATATTTTATTTTTCTTGTTATCACCACATTCAAGAAATGTTTATGCAGGGGCATGTGGGTGGCTCAGCTGGTTAAGCGTCCAACTCCTGGTTTTGGCTCAGGTCATGATCTCCCAGTTTGTGGGTTAAAGCCCCATGTCAGGCTCTGCACTGACAGTGTAGAGCCTGCTGAGTATTTCTCCCTCTCTCTCTCTGCCCCTCCCTAGCTTGCTCTCTGTCTCTCTCTCTCTCTCAAAATAAATAAATAAACAAATGTAAAAAAAGAAATGTTTATGTATATACACAAAAAAAAACTTTGTAACTGTATACTGACAAATGCTAGCTCGACTTAATTGTGGTGATAATTTCACAACATATACAAATGTCAAATCATTATGTTGTACACTTGAAACTGACATAATGTTACATGTCAGTTACATCTCAATTGAAAAGACAAAATGTTTATGTTACAAATTCACTGGAGACCAAAATATCTACTATGTTCAAAGAGTTGGATTATACTTTGTGGAGGATACAAAAATGAACAAAAATCAGCTCTACCTTTAAATGGCTTGTGGTCTGGTGCCAGGCAGGGCGAACACAGCAGGTGTCCCGCATGATGTTATTGGGAACGGATTACCCAGCAGCCAGTGCCCACAGTTCCTGGCCCTGCAATAAGCCTTGGGGGTCACTAGAAGCTGGCCCCAGTGTCTCCAGGGTTGCTCCCAGCCACTCAGATCTTCCAAACAATGTATTCTGGGGATAGAACTTCGGTTATGTAAAAGTTTAAAAAAGTGAAATGATGCAAGCTACGTGAAGGATACCGGAGATAAACGATCTATTTATATTTTTATGGTGAAGACATAAATAGAAAAAAACGCAGCATCAAAGAAATGTTCCTTAAAATATACATACAGCATGGATGAGAGATATATGCGCAGCACAAACACATGCTAACTATATACCTTTTCACATCACCCATAATTCTATAAGACTCATCAAGGAAGATTTACCGACCACTGTAATTATAGAAATTAACCCTCTGACAAACTGGGGCATGGTGTGCTTCAGTTATTTTTTAAGACATTTTGTAACAAGACTGTCAAAACAGTAATGAGGAGCTCCTAAGTCCAATCCTTGGCTATTAGCCCACAGACAATATACACATAGATGACCATGTTGTTTTATGTAACATTAATGCACTCAATAACTAACTGAGTACCTATTAAGTGCCAGGGATTGTCTGGAACCTGAGGATATAGCATAAGCAATACAGAAAAGGTTCTTGTCCCTACGGGGGGGGGGGGGGGGTGTTTGTTGGCAGACATTAAACATATCAATAAATAATATTTTTACAGCATTAAAAAAAGCTATAAAGAAAATAAAGAAGGCTAGTGGACTCGAATGATATTCCTCAAATAAAGAGAGTTGGTTTAAAAAAAAAACAACAACTAGTTTTAGGATTTGAATTCTTTGAAGGGTAAAGGCAGACAAACAGTAAAAAAAAAAAAAAAAAAAAGAAGGAGAAGGTAAAGATGACAAAAGAAATCACAAAGGAAGCAAAGGAGTTCCAGAGCTCATTATATAGGATCCGAGGAAGGAAATTCACCAGAGATCGTGGTTCCAAAAAACCCTTGTTTCTTCCCTCCCTCCCCCCCTCCAACTTAGTGTGAGTGGGTCCCCAGGCACAGGGAGAGGGAGGCAAGCAATGGCTCCCACTGCAGGCACACATAGCCCTGTCGTGTAGCACCCAGGCAGGGAGAGGGACAGGCCCAGGATAGCTGGATGGGACATTGGACTAGAAACTAAGGCTGGGGTACAGACAGCCCGGAGATTTGGGGATGTCTCATATTCTTGCCAGCAAATGACAGCAGGGACTGGGGGCGCCACTCAGGAAGCCGGTCCCTTTTCTGAAGTCTGAATGAGGCACACACATTTAGTGAGTTGGCAAAAGAGGCTGGCTGGGTGCTAAGAAATGTCAGGTTTGGCATTTAATTTAATGAATCCACCCTGGTTCAGCATACATGAGATTTTCAATGAGAATTTCTCTGAAATTATCCCATGTCTCTCAGACTACTTATAAACCAAACAATGGTATACAGTAATTGTTTTCAGTGAGAAACAGTTGTCACTGAGACCAGGAGGCAGCGTGCCTGGCACTTTACATGTATTGATTCATTCATTTCTCACAACGCTCCGGATGTAGTTGGAATTATTATTACCCCCATTTTACAGATCAGGAAACTGAGGTAGAGAGATTAAAATAACAGCAAGTGAGTGCAGAGCTATCATTAGAACCCAGGCAGTCTGGTCCCAGATTTCCTGCTGTTAATCCTAAGGTTACAAGCTAATGGCAGGAGTTGCAAAATGGGGGAGAATCTAGAAACTGGAGGTGTGGTGGTATCACTCATTGATTATTCTGTGGATGTTAAAGCACATGTTGGTATTTTACCTTTTAATTCTAGTCATTTCACCATGTGACTCTTCTACAGTAGATGCCATGCTTTATTATTTTCTAATTTATTTATTTAAATTCAAGTTACTTAACATACAGTGTAGCAGTTTCAGGAGTAGAATTTACTGATTCATCACTTACATATAACACTCAGTGCTCATCCCAACAAGTGCCCTCCTTAATGCCCATCACCCATTTAGTGCCTCCCCCCAGCAACCCTTAGTTTGTTCCCTGTATTTAAGAGTATCTTATGGTTTGTCTCCCTCTCTGTTTTTATCTTATTTTTGGTTCCCTTCCCTTATGTGCATCTGTTTTATTTCTTAAATTCCACACGAAGCATGATACTCTATGTGGAAAACCCGAAAGACTACCAAAAAACCGCTAGAACCGATATGTGAATTTAGCAAAGTCGCAGGATATAAAATCAACATACAGAAATTGGTTGCATTTCTATACACCAAAAATGAAGCAGCGGAAAGAGAGATCAAGGAATCAATCCCATTTACATTTGCACCAAAAGCTGTAAGATATCTTAGGAATAAGCCTAACCCAAGAGGTCATGCTTTATTTTGAACCTGGTTTTTGCTCTGTTGTTCTCAAGGTGTAAGGGATGAGCTTCTCTAACTTTCTGAATGAAGAAAGCAGTGATTGCAGAGTGTTTGATAGAGCAAGCTACAAATTTTCCAAGATGCTACAGAAATAAGAAGTGATCGATCCATCCCCAAGCTTTTTTCGATAACTCTTGCCAACATTTATTCAAGTCCAGGCTGGCAAATGTGTGCATGCTCTGTCTTTCCTAGCTTATAATGTTAATTTCATTTTATTTTTAGGACATGGTTGATCACATTAATTTCCAGTGTTAATTCCAAGTATTCCTTCTCATATTCTTGGTCTACTTTTTGAACCAAGGCAGTTGACAAATACATTTGGATCATCTGTTATGTGCCAAATACTATGCTTAGGGTACAAAGATAAATAAGACATTGGTGCCTGCCAGGAAGGAAGGGAAAGAGGAGGCAGGAAAAGGGAGGCCAGCCCAAAGTCAAACTCCCTGCTCGGGATGGAATAAAGTGGTAAAAGAACAGTCATGCCCTTACTAACTGTGGGGGAGGAACACAGCAAACAAAACTAAACCAAAGACACATCTGGGCCACTGTTTTCATTCTCCTCCTAAATCTCAAACTCATCAGTGCTAATAACAAGTAAAGGAGTGATGGGTTTCATCTCCCCTCCCTAGGTATTCTCTGATAAAAATACTTACAAGGAGCTAGGAGAACCATAACAGTTTTAATAAATGCATTGCTCATACAAACCCCATTAGGCAATTTTTCTTCTGCTTTGGAGAAGAGGAGCCACAGATGGGAATCCAAGGCCATGAGATGCAGACCACGGATGGGGAGCTCTGGAATAGACAGAGAGAATGGCATGACCCCAGCCCCTCCCTCATCTTACAGATGGGAAGTGGGTTCTCAGAGATAAGTCCAAGGTCAATAGCTGGTTAGTGGCAGAGCCCCTGCAGCCTAGATATATTCTTTCCTAATCTAATACTGTAGACTTTATTTGTTAAGCAGCATTGGACATACCCTGAAAACAGTGAGGACCCAAGGGAATAAGAAAGACATTGAAAAGTCATGATTAAGAGTGAAAAGTAATCCCCAAGAAGGCCTCTCCATTGTCCTCGGTGTTTCCCCCTACCGCTCCCTCTCTGTCCTCAGTCCAGCTTCCTACTCTACTCGAAAACTCACTGCCATCTCAATCTGCCAAAGCATGAAAGACTTGATTTAAAAACACCGCTTGCATCCTGAAAACAGGATGGCCTCCCTGGCATCATCCTATTCCCGTACCTCTGTTAAATCATGAGTAAAACGCATGTAAAAATGCCTCAGTCTTTGAATGAAGTGGGAGACAACCAATCGCCACATGGCACTGAAGACGGTAGAACGGAGGAAGCTCTCTGTTGAAACGCATAGTTAACTTACCCTACAGCCTAAGAAAATGTGAGTCCTGTGCAGTTAATTTTAATATTTCTCATGTGCCAATTTTTTTGTGGCACCAGGTCAATTTAATGCAGCCGACTGTGCCAGACAACACAAATGCCAAGACAAAGGCACAATTCAACAGGACCAAATGTCCCCTGTTCTCAGGATGGGCCTCCTTCCTCAACTTGAAAGCTTCCACACATGCCAGCTTTGATTTTGCTGTAGTTCACACACATACCCTCTGTCTCTCAGACACACACACACACACACACACACACACACACACACACACACGGAGGAAATTTCTGACGATGATGAAGCAGAGAAAGGACTGTGAGGCACTGAACAAAAGGCACGTCTGCTCTCCTGCTTTGATTCTGGTCCTTCGTAAACAAATCTGTAAAAGGCGGCCCAAGTGTGGGGACAGAAGGAGGAGCCTGGCACTCTCCTTCCTAGTCCCTTAGGGTTTGTTAATCTCTTTATACTCTCTTCCAAGGTAATATTCAAATCAGCCACACAGCTCAATTTACTTTGCTTGGGACTCTAATTGAATAAATCTAAAATAACAACAGACGCAGTGGCCCTGCGCTTTGGTCAAGTTTTTCTTAGATACTTAAGGCACATTCTGGCTGTCTTAATTCTGACTGCATCAGGGAAAGGTGCTCTGTTCTGGTCCCTGATTTCACACCAGTGGCAGGCTGACTGTCATTCACTGTTTCAGAGGTTGATAATATTTACTGCTGGGTAAAAGGTTTCCAGAATAACATAGGAAGTGTTTAAGTATCCCTGAAGGTGTAAAGAATGTCTTACCCAAGTCAACTGGTACGTTTTTAAAGCAAAGAAATTCGGTAAGGTCCTATACTGTGCTAAATGTCACTTCTTCAGAATCACAAGACCTGGGTCAACTATGGGGTGGGAGTTTATTTGGTCCATTTTCTAAGTTACATTAAGGCGAGCCCTCGATGATCCTGCATTTGTAGCTATTCCCATTTGTAAACATATTCAGGGAATGACACTACAGTAAACCTGTCACTCATTCTAGCTTCTTTCCATCCTTTGGCAAAGGATAAGAATTTTAAAAACTATATTATCACCTACTGGGAGTAGGGATGCAGGTTGAAACCTTAGGAACATCATAAGATAAGTGAGCCACTGATAATGAGTTTAAAACTGGTAGATCAAACCTTGGACCTCCAAGCTTTTCTCTGGGAAGAGTATCACCTAGTAAGAATGCTTTTAAGGAAATCATACGCTAAACATGCTGAGAGGCTATTCAAGATCACGTGTGTAAAAATGCTGATATTCTTTCAGTTCTTTGGAGACAAGGGTTAAAAGGAATCAGTGCACACAACTGGCACCTCTCAAGGAAAGGAAGGAGCAGGTCTGTGCTGTGGCTGAATAGTGATCACGTTGTGGAGGGATCCTCTGTCTTACTGACAAATGAAAGTAACATTCTGTGCCTGAGCATTGCCCTACTGCAGGATGGTCATCAGAGTGAACACTTCTGCTTCTTGGTGTGCAGGTGTTTTCATTATATGTTCACCATATAGTCTTAGGAGTTCAGAAACTCTTCCTCAGGGAACCATCAAAATCCTCAAGAAAAAAACAGGCAACGACCTCTTTGACTTTGGCTACAGCAACTTCTTACTTGACATGTCTCTGGAGGCAAGGGAAACAAAAGCAAAAATAAACTATTGGAACCTCATCAGGATAAAAAGCTTCTGCACAGTGAAGGAAACAATCAGCAAAACTAAAAAGCAAACAGCATAATGGGAGGAGATATTTGCAAATGACATATCAGATACAGAGTCATCCAAAATCTATAAGGAACTTATCAAACTCAACACTCAAAAAAAAAAAAAAATCCAGTGAAGAATGGGCAAAATACATGAATAGACACTTTTCCAAAGAAGACATCCAGATGGCTGGATTTCATCACTTCATCCATGAAAAGATGCTCAACACCACTAATCATCAGGGAAATATAAATCAAAACCACAATGAGATGCCTCACACCTGTCAAAATGCCCAAAATTAACAACTCAGGCAACAACAGATGTTGGCAAGGATACAGAGAAAGAAGAACCCTTTTGCACTGCTGGTGGGAATGCAAACTGGTGCAGCCACTCTGGACAATAATTAAAAAAACAGAACTACCCTATGACTCAGCAATAGCACTACTAGGTATTTATCCAAAGGATACAGGAGTGCTGATTTGAAGGGGCACATGCACCCCAATGTGTATAGCAGCACTATCAACAATAGCCAAAGTATGGAAAGAGCCCAATGTCCATCAACTGACAAATGGATAAAGAAGATGTGGTATGTATACACACATACACACTGGAATATTACTCAGCCATCAAAAACAATGAAATCTTACCATTTGTAACAATGTGGATCGAACTAGAGTTCATTATGCTAAGCGAAATAAGTTAGAGAAAGACAAATATGATTTCACTCTTATGTGGAATTTAAGAAACAAACCAGATGAACATATGGGAAGGGCAGCAAAATAATATAAAAAGATAGAGGGAGACAAACCATAAGAGACTCCTTAATACAGAGAACAAACTGATGGTTGCTGGCAGGGTATTGGGGGAGGGAGGATGGGCTAAATAGGCAATGGGCATTAAGGAGGGCACTTGTTGGGACGAGCACTGGGTGTTAAATGTAAGTGATGAATCGCTAAATTCTACTCCTGAAATCATTATTACACTATATGGTAACTAACTTGGTTTTGAATAAAAGAAAAAAAAAAGAAAAACACTAATTCAAAAAGAAAAAATAAAAAGAAAGTCTTTCTCATGGGTTCAGTAAATGCCCAGCAAACACTTTGGGCCAAAGACCTCCTCTCTCCTCAACAGACCAAGGGGTCTTCACCTTCTCAATAATACCACCACACACTTGCCCTTAGCGTCTCAAGTTTTTCTTTCACTGGTAGAACTGTTCCAAGTGTATGAGTCCCTTTCCCAGGCCCCTGCCTCTCATCTTGGGCTCATAAGGCCCGGGTTCCACTACTGCTCAGGCTGGAGCATGAACCAAGCAGTCCATGCTGAAAACTGGCTCCTAACCACTGGGAAATGTGCAGGTGCAGGGTTAGGAGCCCAAATCCCTCTCTGCTACCTGAACACCTGTGAACTAATGCTCATACTTCAATGGGAGCCAGCTGCTTGCCCTGTCGTTACATATAAGGGCAGAATGTGAGAAGTCACCTGAACACCCTGCTGCTATCGTCAGTGCAGCAGGGAAATGTTAACCAAGTAAATGAATGAATGTCGACATCACTACCTGGAACAAGCCTCCAACTTATTAAATATCCCACAGCCTGTGCATTTCAGCTCTTATCTGAGATTTTTTTCCTTCTTACATTCGTTTTATGCCCCTCTGATCTCACATCTTGTTTCTAATCACAGCTCAGAGTGAAACACATGTAAGGTAATTACTCCTTGGTGCTCTGTGGTAGCGCTCATTGATTAGAAATCATTTTCAGAGGGAACACTATAACAAGGAGTTTTGATCAAAGCTGGATTATTATTTCAGTTCCTTGTTTCACCCACATACATTTGCTTCCTCCTCCAGGAAGAAAATTTGTGTGTGTGTGTGTGTAGATAGAGTTTTTCTTAGAGTGGAACTTTTTATTTCCTTAATCTAAAAAACCATTTCTTTAAAAAGCGGCTAATCAAGTTTCTTCCTGAGACTCATGTTTCAAGCTCTTAGTGTCACTCCTTCAGTCCCATCTCTCTGGGATGGGGCCATGTTTATGTCAAGATGGTGGGCACTGCAGGGTCAGGCCCAGCCAGGGCCAGAGGAAACATGCTCATGGAGGATGTGGCCCTGGAATGTCATGAGGACGCAGAGGGAGCTCTGAAGGCAAAGACTGGGCTGTGGAGGGTCTGATGCGCCTAGTGAGTTCACTTGGAGGCCCCATCCTTCTGTGCCTGCCCTACTGGCACATTGGATTCAAATCATGAACACAGTGCATTTCAAATTTGCCCTTCTTTTAAGTTGTTTACAGCTGTGCAAATGACTTTCTTATCTAATCCTAGAAAGCAGGCATCCGAGGTCTGCCACAGAAGCTAGAGTGAGATGCACAGGAGGAAGTTCTATTTTTATTTTTTGACATTTAAAAAAATCCTCTTCCATTCTTCTTCCTGAGGTGCTGGGTTAGATTCTACAAGCAGGGCAAAGACAGGATACACTAGAATGTCAACTCTCAATTACAGTTTTAAAAGGGGAAAGAAGAAGTTGAGATATTCCAAAAGGTTTTAAAATTAAGAGTTTATATTTTCAAAGTAACGGTTTTAGCTTGGAGTAAACCATCATTAGCCCTTAATCCAAATAATCAGAAAGCTTAAACAATGGTCAAGTGACGTAAAAGAAAAGAGACACATCTTGGATTCAGAATATTTAGAAGAGCACTATACATGGATTGTCCTGGATCAGCATAGCTCATGGTTAAGCCTTTAATGTTCTACATTTATAGTTCTCCATAGCAATGAACTTGTCCCCTGAAAATGAGAAGCTACCGGTATCTGAAATAGGTCTTATATAATATATATATGTGTACACATATATAAGTGTGTTACAGTCCATATACATATACACATTACACATACACATATGTACATATGTGTATAGTATGAGCAGACTTCCCCTGCTTGTCTACAGCTTTCCTTTCCAGGGTTCCAGCTACCCATGGTCTACTGCAGTTGGAAGCAACCAGTCCTCCTTCTGACCTATTATCAGCAGGTCGGTAGTTAGCCTAATGTCTATATCACTCACCTCACTTCATCTCATCATGTATGCATTTTGTCATCTCACATCATAAGAAGGATGATATAGTACATCAAAACACAGTAAAGGTGTTTTGAGAGAGACAGAGAGAGAAAGACAGAGAGAGAGAGAGAGAGACCACATTCACATAACTTTTATTACAGTACATTGTTATATAGTTCTATTATATTATTGTTGTTAATCTCTTTCTGTACCTCATTTATAAATTAAGCTTTATCACAGGTGTGATATGTTATGTAGAGGAAAAACATAGCATACACAGGGTTTGGCACTCTCTGCAGTTTCAGGCATCCTCTGGGGGCCCTGGAACGTACCTCCTGTGGATAAGGGGGGACTGCTGTAAGTCTATGGCTAAGAAGATTTTATTCATTTAGTAAATATTTACTAATTGCCCATCATTATGGCAAGCCCTGAGAAAAATAGATCAATAAGATAAAATTCCTACCCTTGAGTTCCCAGTCTAGTGGGAGACACATGAAAATGTGAAGTACGATGAAATGTTAGTGGCTTTCTGATGGATGTACATATGGGCATAGTGAAAACCAACATGAACAACTTTCCCTGGAGGACAGGGGTATCATGAGAGGTTTCCCAAGGAAAGGAGTCCTTGAGTTGTACTATTAAGGTTGCCCGGTGGCCTCAGCGTTTGAACTTTGATATCCAGTAACCCACACTTGGTATGTGCAGTAACTCACAGATAAGCATTCTGGATAAGCAAGCATCTTCTGTACAGTTTCCTGGGCTAAAATTAACCCTGAGTTTCATTACCTGCACTTGGCACCAAGGGAATGCAGTCTGGGAGCATGCTGTCCCTAGGACCATTGACACACAAAATATAATGGACAGTGTACGAGACACCCGTGGAACAGAATGGGCCGGGATGCCTCTCGGCTCTGCGATCCTGCAATGACACACCACTTTGAGTAGGAAAAGTCCAAGGGAAATGAATAGTGTTTTGAAAATAAGGACCATCTTCCAAAATAGCTGTCCACTGCCCTCATGGCACTGCCCCAACAGGAAGAGGGGTTGGCCTGTCTCCAGCCTGCACTGGGAACAGAGCAGTGGGGGCTCTGTCCTAAAGCCTGGTCTGCCAGAGACCTCTGCATGAAACTGCTTAAGTCAGGACTTGAGTCTGGGACACTGACCTGGAAAAGTAAAATCCTGGTGCTCCAAGTAGGAGCAACGGCCAGCTCCCAGATTTAATTTGGTTGTTCTGCGTAAAAAGCAAAAAGTCAGAGCCACTGTGTCGCTTTTAAGACCTGCATGATTACTGAATAGCTGTGTAACATCAGGAGGGTGAATTAGACTTCTGAGCCTCAGTCTTCCCACTGTATCACTACATAATACAGTACCTTATACAGACCTGGTGCACAATAGCATACGCATACACACAGACACATACACCCTAAGAAAAGTACCCACATGGGATTCCAGGAAAAAGAGACCTCAAAGACACACCCCGACAAAAAAGTTAAATGTTCTTTAAGGACACAACCTTTAAAACCTCTGTCCAATAGTGAAGCATATTATTAGTAAAATGGAGTGTAATTAAAACAAGTTATTCAGAAACCCACCAGATGAGTAGAGAGTTGATTAAAGAGACAACTCACCATAGGGAAAGTATGTGACCCTCGGGCACTGAAGCCCTGAAGCAAGGAAAGTAGGTGACCCTTCCAAGAACTGCATGTTCTAGTCAGATGCCCAGGACCTACCCCCGTGATGGGTACTGGCCACATCTCTCTTGGTGAGTGACAGATTCGTTCTGCAGGGGACCTCACTTGCCACTGGAATACTACAAGGATGTCACGGATCCTTACAAGGCCCTACACCTCCAGAGCCATCACTGGCACCTGCTCTCATCTCACTGACCTGTTTGCAGAGCAAGAGCCAAACTCTGATTAAAGAAGAGAGGAAGATAGGTCTGATTCCCCAGTTCACAAAATGTGGCCCTTCCAAGACACCATGGCTCCCCATGGGCTATTTATGCAAATGGCCTGCTCAACTGTGAACCATACTTAAGCAAGAAGCAGCTACTTCTCATTTCTGAAAATTCCCCCAAATATTCCGAATATGTCCGACAAGATTCCCTGATGAACATAAGTCTTCAGAAGTTCTTTAAGTGCAGGGTACAAACATTAGAACATTTCATATGCAAATTTCACATAATCACTGAGACCAATATGGCTTCTGGTTAAAAAACTCCCCTGACAGGACATGAGATACAAAGGTTCAGTAACAGGCACTGGGAATACATCAGCAGTCAAACAGAAGGCTGAAGAAACACATGTTAAAATTAAAAATTCAATCACTTTGCTTTAAAACATTTGGATGTATTTTTAAGAACTTCATCTCATTTTAGACTTATAATACTGATTTTAAGGTAGGGTTATTATATCAGTTTTTTCAGAATGATGAACCAGTGGCTCAGAGAAGCTAAGTGACCTGTCCCAAAACAGGACAGAGGCTGGTAGAATGCAGAGCTCTTTCTCCTATATCAATCCATGCTCAGGTTACATGACCGCATCTGCAGGCCTCTGATGACTGGACTGGGGATGGGGGTTGGGCAGGCAGCGATGAGTGTCTTGAGCTCTATCCAGCAGAGGCCCCCCTCATGGCAGTGACTCTACGGACCAATCAGATCTTCCCTTGTGGGGAAGCTGGACGTGTCACTAGAGAAAAAGAGTCATTAGGAGCTGTGAAATGGGCACCATTGGGTGCCCAGGCACCACCATGGTCAAGCCCTGTTGTGGGAAGCACATAACAGGGGCATGAGACAAACTTCCTGGGTGCTAGCTAGCAAGGCACCCAATCCTGAGAAAGGTCAGTTCTCAGGGAGGCCTGCTCTGAGACTGGGTGGATTTTGTGTCTTCCCTACCGGTTGCACATCCCCAGAGCAAGCTTCAGTGCCTAAAGTAGCTCATTTCATTGTGAAAAGCAATGATACAAAGCAAAAGCAAAAGCAAAGCATGTTATCTTTTTACAGTCCTGTGCTAGAATATGGGATCGGAGAGTGATCAGACAGTAGCATCTCCCTGTATATGGTACAGCAACCCCAGCAGGAGAGACTGCTCTAAAAGGGTGCTCCTTGTTTTCACTGCCCACCTTAGATATCAGACTGGGGACAGAAACCCAGAACTATCCATAAAATTCCTTTAGGAGCTGTTGTGGGCTGAATTTGTCCCCCCAAATTCATATGTTGAAGTCTTTACTCTCAGTACCTCAGAATATGACCTAACTTGGAGACAGGGTCTTTACGGAGGTAATTAACATAAAATGAGGTCATGTAGTGGGCCCCAATCCTACAGGAAGATATCAGAACACAGACATACACAGAAGAAAGACTATGTGAGGACGTGGGGAGAATGCGGCATCTGAGTCAAGGAGAGATGCCTCAGAAGGAGTCAATCCTGCTGACACCTTGATCTTGAACTTCTAGCCTCCAGGCCAGGGAGACAATAAAATTCCTTTGTTTCAGCAACCCAGTCTGTGGTGTTTATCATGGTGGCCCCAGCAAAGGAATGTAGAAGCCTTAATGTTGGGTCTCTAGCACAACACCAAAGGGGCCGGCGAGCAATTTCAAGCCACATGCTGGAAGCAGTAGAGTGATTTGGTAGGAACGTGTCCGGGGCTCACACCACTGGGGTTGAATCCTGGCTCCGCCACTAGAGGCCATGTCTCTTTGGGTGAGATGCTTCACCTAAGGTGCCTGGTATCTAAAAGGAAGCGCAAAACCCTGCATGTTTCAAGGGGGGTGGTAAAGGTGTAATGAGGTCCGGCGAATAAAGACTTAGTGCTGAGCCGCAGCCAGTGGACACAGTCCTCAACAAAGGTTTGCTTTTATTCTCACAGTTAATTCAGACACAGCTGATTGTATGGGATGTGTCGAGGATGCAGACTCTGAGGCCCTAGTCTTCACCAGGAACAGCTCAGTCTGACCTGGCAATCAGTTGTTCCTTGTTCTGCTCTGGATTATTCTCCTTCCTCTTGAGTTTGCCACACTCCTGGGAATGTCTTGTGGACCTCATGCCGGGATGGATGGCTGTGTGCATTTATTTGTCTCCCTGTACGCCTGCCTGAAGCTCCCTTCAACTGACAGTGTTTAGGGAAAGTATTAGCAAAGAGGCTTTACTTCTTATCAATATGTTCTATGAAATTCTCCTTGCCATCTGGTGCCTGGAGTGGCTTTTCTCGATTTGGGAGGCACTCTCTGCCCACTCCCTGACATGGGAGCTGCTGTGCCTATGCAGTGGGTCAGAAAGTGTAACTGACGGATTGAAGTAGACACTTAGGCAGCAAAGCTCCTAATTGCCAGCGAACGTACTTAGGCACTTAGGCTAACAAAGAGGCTCTCAGGGGACAGAAACAGGATACCACTGTACTTCCAGGGTACCTCAGCTGGATGCCTGGGGCAAGTTAAGGAAATCTACTTTTCGTCCTGCTGGCTCCATAAGAAAGGGGAATTTGTTTCAGGAGCCAAAGAGCCTGGGAGAGGAAGGCCTTCCAGCCCCAGGAAAGCATAGGAATAAGGGACCTGACTGCCCTGTGGATTTCATCTTGGCCTTCTGTCTCTACTTCTGTCTGTATATCTGCTTGGTTTTCTTCTCTGTAAACTGCCATTCTTTGCCTCTCTGCTCCTTAAGGCAAAAAGACAACATGGAAGGTACCTCTGTCGAAGAATGACTTAATCCCTGTCATCCCCAGCTGTAAATTCTCATGGGTCAAGCATCTGTCTGGGTCCAATCATCTGAGACTGGGACTAGGGGTAGGGTGGTGTAGAGAGGAAGCCTCACTGCACAACATGGCTGCCAGGGCCCGCTGCTCTGGAGAGGGAGAGAGGAGGTGTTCACAGAGGAGGGGAAATCACTAGTAGCTATGCAGATACCCCAAAAGGTAACCACTATGCTCTCAAGCCTTAGCTGCAAAAGCTCGGGGTTCTATAGTCAAGCTCAAACCCACATCCATATACAAGAACTACACTTCCTCATAGAGATTTATACTTCTAGTCTTCCACTTAAGTGTGGCCATTTTCTTAGGTACATCCAGTGTTATAAATGCATATATGATTTTGAAGTTTGGAATGCTCATTACACATCTTCAAACAGAAATGCTGATTAACACAAAACAGCCAAACAAACCTATCACATGTCTTTAAAACTCAAAAAGAAATGCAATTGCTTTTTGTAAGTCAATATAACTATGCTATTTAAAACTAGATGTCTAATAGTTGATGTGCTTTGAAAATTATTTTACCATGAAATAGACATAAAAATAACAATAGAGGGGTGCCTGGGAGGCCTAGTCGGTTAAGAGTCCAACTTTGGCTCAGGTCATGATCTCGTGGTTGGTGAGTTCAATCCCCATGTTGGGCTCTGTGCTGACAGAGGGCTGGAGCCCGCTTCGAGTTCTGTGTTCTCCTCTTTCTGCCCCTCCCCCACTCACTCTGTCTTTCCCTCTCAAAAATAAACATTAAAAAAAATACCACTAGATGATGGCAAAATAGTGATAGCTCCTAAAAATGATTGCTATCCCTTGTTTCATGAACACTGACAGTAACTAGTTGGTATTCACTTACATCACTGAATGAACCTCTTGCTGAATTCCAAATCAGAATACAAAGTGCTGTCTGCCTTGTGCAGGATCCCTCTGGTATTCAGACTCTGTGGTGTAGACATCAGGCCTGAATCAAAACCCTGAGATACAAAGACATAGGACCTGTCCAGAGTGGAAGTCTCATCAGATACCACCCTGTGAACAGATGTGCTGGCATCATTTCCTGGCATGGGGCGTCCTTCTCCTCTCCTTTGTCCCACTTTTCTACCAGCAGCATATACAGCACTTACCCCGCCCCACCCCCCCAGTATAATTAATTATAATTAATGTTTTCTTAAGATGCTAAAAAAATCCCTTTCTCATATCTTAACCCTACCATACTTTTCTTCTCTTGTCATATACTCAACCTTCTTTTTCTGTCTTTTAATCCAATATAATTAAGACCTTGAGAAAGCAACTTTATTGCTTGCAACAAACAATCGTTGAGCAACTGGATGCTTAATTTGAGTATGAGCTTAACTATAGTAAATACAACATATAAAGCTTTCCAACGTAGATGCTTTGCTGTTCTTGGTGTGTGTTTAGTGCTTGCATTTAATTAAAGTTAGTTTCTCCCAGGAGAAATTCACCGCTAGGATATTAACATCACTATCAACAACAGTATTAACATTTATTGTATACTTATGTGCCAGGCACTGCAAAATAGCCTTATAAAGTAGGTCCTAATGTTAAGTCCATTTTAAAGATAAAGAAACTGAGGCTTAGAAAGATAAAGCCAGCTGCTTAAAGTCCCACAGGCCAACAAGTGACAAAGATAGGAGCTGAACTGAAGGCAACTCCAGAGCCCATGCTGCAGCCACTACCCCACAAAGGCTTCCCCGCTCTGGGCAATGACATGCTCTATTCCTTCCAGGATATAACATGAAATAAGACAGAATATGGCAACAACTACATTGTGTAGCTACTGAAGGTTAACTGAACCCCAGAAACCACAATCTAGCCCAATCTCAGGAACCTGATCAATCTGACACATAAGCATTTGCCTGGGACAAAGGACATGCAAAGGCTTTGCTTCCCAGTGTCCTCAGACGACAATGCAGCCTCCAGAAGAGAGACTTGGGGTGGCCACATGGCTATTCTGGTCTGACATGACAGTGTGGCTACTCATTTAGTGAGAATAGGAATACATGTAAACCAAGACATAGATGACCCAGTTCATATATATGCCAGTGTATAAGTGTCCTTTAAAAAAAAAAAAAATGAGTAAAGTAATTGGTTTCATGTCTTTGGTAACAGATTCTATTATTGCAAATTATTGATCTTGTATATGGTATCAGGAAAGACAGTTAGCTATTTAGGAAAATAAAAGTGTGACCCTCTCATCTCGCAATACCATCGTAAGTTCCAGATGGATCCAGAAATACAATTTAAATAAACAACTTAAGAGAAAATGTGAGTAGGGGTGCCCGGGTGGCTCAGTCAGTTGTGCATCCCACTTCAGCTCAGGTCATGATCTAAGGGTTCGTGAGTTCAAGCCCCAAATCAGGCTCGCTGTTGTCAGCACAGAGTCCACTTCAGATTCTCTGTCCCCCTCTCTGTCTGCCCCCCTGCTTGTGCTCTCTCAAAAATAAAAAAAAAATAAAAGAAAAAGAGAAAATGTAAGCAAATATTTATATAATCCTTTACGTGTTAGATAAGGACTTTTTAAGACAATTGAAGGAATCAGTGAAAAAAACATTAGATATGACAATACGAAAGAAGATAAAATATTGCTATGTCCCAAACACCACACAGAATAAAAGGCAGATAGATAACAATCTGAAAAAAAATCATAACAACCATGAGAGAAAGTGGACTAGGATTCTGGGTATATAAATAGCTTATACAAGTTGATCTGACAGGTTTTATTGTTTATAAAACCCCAACTCTTATGAGAAGTATTCAAATGATTAACAAGCACACGGAAAGATTTTAGTCCACCAGTCACTGAAACAACGAAGTGCTCTGATAATTATATGTAAATAAGTGTAACTTTTCCACATCAAAAAAGCATTAAAAAATTTAAATAGTACACGATGAAAGCAGAATTTTCTGAATATATATGTATGCATGTTCATTCTATATATTAAAAAAAAAAGACTAGAAGAAGGACATAAAAATGAAAACAGTGCTCATCTGTGAGTGGTTGAATTATAGGGAATTTAAATTATCTTTCTTTTCTTAAAATAAAGATCCATTATATCTAATACCCAAATCTAATATTTTTAATATATAAGAAAGAAAAGAATGGATGGTGCTAGAATGTATCATGCTAAGTGAAATAAGTCAGTTGGAGAAAGACAAATACCATATGATTTCACTCAAATGTGTAATTTAAGAAATAAAACAGATGAACATATGGGAAGAGGGGGGAAGAGAAGAGAGGGAAACAAGAGACTCTTAACAATAGAAAACAAATGGTTGATGGAAGGAGGTGGGTAGGAGATGAGCTAGATGGGTAGTAAAGAGGGTACTTGTGATGAGCTGCATGTACGTGATGAATCACTGAATTCTACTTCTGAAACCAATATTGCACTGTATGTTAACTAAAATTTAAATAATAACAAATGGTATAAAAAAAAGGAGGGAGAGAGGAAGAAAGGAAAGAAGGAAGGGGAAAGAAGGAAATAATTTGTAACTTTCAAAAGGTTAAGAGGCAATAAAAAGTTTGGTGTAATAAGTGCCCAGAACATATAAAGAACTCTTACAGCTCAACAAAGGACTTTATGAAAAGATCAGTTAGTTGCTAAGGAAATATAAATCGAAACCAAATGATGGATGGATGGATGGATGGATGGATGGATGGATGGAAGGGAGGGGGAGATGGAGGAAGGAACAAGTGTCAGAGAGTATGCAGAGAAACTGAAACCCATGTACATTGCTGGTGGGAATGTAAAATGATTTAGCTACCATAGAAAACAGTTCGACAGTTCCCCAAAAAGTTAAACAGAATTACCAAATGACTCAGCAACTCTATTCCTATGTATATCCCCAAAAGAATTGAGAATGGGAACTCAAATGCTTTTGCATACATGTTCATACCTGCATTATTTGCAGTTGCCAAAATGTGGAAACAACCTAAATACCCACCAGGAAAGGAATGGATAAATAAAATATATGTTTCTACATACAATGGAAAATTACTCAGCCATAAAAATGAATGAAGTATTGCTACACGGTATAAGGTAGATGGACCTCAAAAACATGCTAAGTGAAAGAAGCCAGACACAAAAGGTCACATACTATATAACTCCATTTTTTATTTTTTATTTTTTTTTCAGTATATGAAATTTATTGTAAAATTGGTTTCCATACAACACCCAGTGCTCATCCCAAAAGGTGCCCTCCTCAATACCCATCACCCACCCTCCCCTCCCTCCCACCCCCCCCCATCAACCCTCAGTTTGTTCTCAGTTTTTAACAGTCTCCTATGCTTTGGCTCTCTCCCACTCTAACCTCTTTTTTTTTTTTTTTTTTTTTCCTTCCCCTCCCCCATGGGTTTCTGTTAAGTTTCTCAGGATCCACATAAGAGTGAAACCATATGGTATCTGTCTTTCTCTGTATGGCTTATTTCACTTAGCATCACACTCTCCAGTTCCATCCACGTTGCTACAAAAGGCCATATTTCATTCTTTCTCATTGCCAAGTAGTATTCCATTGTGTATATAAACCACAATTTCTTTATCCATTCATCAGTTGATGGACATTTAGGCTCTTTCCATAATTTGGCTATTGTTGAGAGTGCTGCTATAAACATTGGGGTACAAGTGCCCCTATGCATCAGTACTCCTGTATCCCTTGGGTAAATTCCTAGCAGTGCTATTGCTGGGTCATAACTCCATTTTTTAAAATGTAATGTAATGTCAAGTTGGCTAACATACAGTGTATATGACATATTCAGAATAGGGAGACCCACCGAGACAGAATGCAGACTGGTGGCAGTTAGGGGCTGAGGGATGGAAGGAGTGGGGAAAGGGAAGCAGGGTGTGGGGTTTCTTTGGGGTGATGAAAACGTCTTGGATCTAGATAAGCAGAGAGATGTGGTAGTTACACAATACTGTGAATGTATTAAATGTCACTGAATTGCTCACTCATGTAAATTTCACCTCACTAAAAACGACAATAGAAAAATAAGTTGAGAGTAGCCTTTCCATGGGGACACCATCTACATGGCCACCAATTTAAAACAGATTTGTCAGACATCCATGAATCGGAGACTTAGATTCAGGGATAAAATGCAGTAGAGATCTCCTCCTCCTCACATCTGCTATGGATTGTTTGGATCTATTTTTCCACAGAATACATCCAGCAGATATTTTAACACATATGATTTCTTGATTTTTATTGGAGGCCTCAGGTGGGAAACTGTTTTTTTTTATTTTTTTAATGTTCATTTATTGTTGAGAGAGAGACAGAATATGAGCAGGAGAGGGGCAGAGAGAGAGGCAGATACAGAATCGGAAGCAGGCTCCAGTCTCTGAGCTGTCAGCACAGAGCCCAATGCGGGGCTTGAACCCACGAACTGTGAGATCATGACTTGAGCCAAAGTCGAACGCTTAACCCACTGAACCACCCAGGCACCCCAAGGAACTGGTTTTAAAAACATAATGCAAAGGCCCAATTGATAAACAAACATAAATTTTGAAATTACTGCTACTGTTTTATTCTAGCTTTATTTTTCATATTTACTGATGATAAGGACCTAAAACTACCACCTAACTAAAATTATTAGCCACTCAAGGCAGCATACCAAAAGATGATAATAGCTCTATTTCACAGTTGCTTGAAAGTATGTATGTCAGAATGACTGAATGTAATTTTAATTAAACAAATTTGTAATTAGGAATACAATAACTGTCGTGCCATTTTTATATTACGGCCTGAGCTAGAAGAATAAAAATCCTCCTTGTAGTACCATAAGTAGGAAACCTAAGTAAAAGCATTATTTAAAATAATTAAATGGTGTCATTACGATGTGTAAATCCAGTCATATGTTATGGGATCCAATTTCGATCTCCACCTGGTCCAGCCATTGGCCGAACAAAGCTGTCTAAGGGGCAGGGCAGGCACTACTGGAGACATCAGATGATTTAAAGGCAGGGAGGAAGGGCACCCCAGAAAAAGACATGAAAATGTGTTGCTCCCCACCCCGGCTAAAATCTCTAAAACACATGTTTTCTGAGATGCACTTGAAACCACTCTGCTCTGAAGGTTGGCAGGACCTTGAATTTTGGTTTTCTATTAACTATTAGGATTTTTCATCTTGAATACCTATACTGATCTCCTTTACTTTAACTATGCTAAGAATAGCTTCTATTCAGACTAGTCTTCTCAAGAATTTGATCTGTTTAATATTGCCAGGTATATTCCTGTATCAGACGTGATATAACATTATTTGGAATTCATATTGAAACAGATTTCCTGGCAGTAGGAATCCTGAAAAGAAGTTCAATGTGCAGGTATTCATTGATTCAATCCAGGTTAAAAAAAATATAACATTCTAAATATAATCAAAACCAGCTCTTCTTGGTTCTCCTTGCGATATGCTCCTCACACCTTCTTTTCCTAGCTTTCTTTCTCTCATTTTGGGGAGGCTGTTTTTGGCTCCAGAGGCGAGTGGAGGTCAAGTCTAATTTCAGGAGCTGTGTGTACTTTGTATTATACTGCACTTCTGTTCCCAAGGGGTGGCTTTATCTTCTGGAGGAGGCAGAGCTGCACAGCAGGTGCCTAGGTTCCCCTGTCAGAAGTAAAGGGAAGCATATGCAACCTTAAGGAGTTTTTTCTTCCCCATGTGCCATTTTAGGAAATGCTGATCAAAGTATTGTTCAAATTCCAAATTCCATTCATATTTTCAGGTCTTCATTTGCATCCCATATCCTTTCTTAAGTTAAATACAGTGGCTATATACAGGCCCAAGTGAATTTAATTAATTTAATTGGTGCTGGGGAGTAATCTCTGTCACTCCAGTATAATCCCTGCTTCTCAGAAAGGGCTAATGGATATCCTTCACCTGCTCTATCTACCCCTTAAATGAGCTATGCAGGAAGGGAAAATAAAACAGGTAAGTGTCTGAAAAGTGAAACTTCCCTACAACATTATTGTAAATGAAAATTACCAAGCACATAACCCTGAAGAGGCAGGTTTAAGTGCTAGAGTAAGGACATTTTGTTTGCTCCGTAACACATCAACCCTCTGTATCTACCCATTAAATCAAGTATTCTCTAATTACTAGCATTTGTGGAATAAATATTCATGAAGGCACAACAGGGGGGAAATGAGAAGAAATATGATTAACCAAAGTATTTTCTATCATTGAATTTCCTACTGAAGGCCTCCTATTGGCCAAATCCATGTAGTCTTGGCAGATCTATCTGACGGCATTCTATAATCTCGCTCCTGCAAGACAGAACCTTCCATGGCTTCTGTCCCCCAGCCTCTGCTCCTCTACGTGGACCTCCTGGATTGCACTTCCTAATTCCTTCACTCAGTCTTTCTCTTTTCCGTCCCTTAAGACTTCCTTGGGGTTTGTTCTTTCCTTATCTTACCCTTTTCCTGTTCCAGACATGTCCTGGGCACCTCCTATCTAGAGCTGCCAACTGTATATCCTAATCTTGGCTTCTCGCTCATGTGCTCTTAGGTCAGCATTCCCACGTGGCCTACCTAAAACTGAAGAAGTGGGGCGCTTGGGTGGCTCAGTCGGTTAAGTGTCCTACTCTTGATTTCAGCTCAGGTCATGATCTCACAGTTCTTGAGTCTGAGCCCTGCATCGGGCTCCATGCTGACAGTGCAGAGCCTGTTTAGGATTCTCTCCCATCTCTTTTTGCCCCTCCCCACCTTGTGTGCATGCAATCTCTCTCTCTCTCTCTCTCTCTCTCTCTCTCTCTCTCTCTCTCTCTCAAATAGACTTGAAAAAAAAAAAAAAACAAAACAGAAGAAGACCAGAAGTAATTAAAATCACCTCCTCCAAACGACTGCTCCCTCTACTTAACCCCTGCCTCAAGGTCAGCCCCCATCCTCGTAGTCATAACACTCAGGACTGGGGAGTGGTATTTGGTCCCTTCATCTAGGTTGTCTCTCCCAAATGGGTCCACATTTCCTGTGGATTTTTACTGAATTTCCTTTCCATCAGTCAGGTTTTCCCACAAGGCTTCAGCCATGGTCTCAGCTCAGACAATTATCTCCTCTCATTCAGATGTGCTTCCATACCTTACCTACCTCCAACCTTACCCCATGGCCAGCACAGTCTCAAGACAGATAATCACTTACAAACTTGAAAACAGCTGAATTAGCTCAATGAGTACCCACATATTCTACCAAAGAGGACCATATGTTTATAAGGAAATACCAGGCCTTTAAGGTCTGGCCCCTCCCAAACTCTCCAGCTTTATTCCCTTCCCTTCCTCCCTGCCCTCCCAGCTCTGTCAAGCTTCCTGTATGCTAGGTACACTCAATTATGTTCATATCTCTGTGTTCCTGTCTCTGTGCCTGCTGTCTACTCTGCCTGGAATTTCTTGGCCCATTCCATACCTAATTCTTATTTGTCAGCTGAAACATAATCTGTAAACATTTCTTGGGCATTTAAGGCAAAGTGACATGATGCTCTTCCTTGAAGCCATGGTGGCGCCGTCTCTCACCTGACACTTCTCATATTAAGTTGCAAATATCTATGTGCACTGACCTCCTATCAGATTGTGAGCTCCTTGAGGACAAGGACTCATTTAAAAAATCATTTAAAAATTTTTTTAAGTGTTTAGCTTTGAGAGAAACAGTGGGGGAGGGGCAGAGAGAGAGAGGGAGACACAGAATCGAAAGCAGGCTCCGGGTTCTGAGCTGTCAGCCCAGAGCCCAATGTAGGGCTTGAACCCACAAACCATGAGATCATCACCTGAGCTGAAGTCTGACACTTAACTGACTGAGCCACCCAGGTGCCCCTAAAAAGTCATTTGTATATCTCCTGACCATAAATATCATAGATATCACGGTGCCTCACCCATGGTAATGTTCAAATACATATTCACTAGAATGAATGAGTCACAACTTGAGACACATGAATTTTTAGCTATTCTAGCTAAGAGGAAAGGACCATTCAAAATTATACTGAATAGAAACATTTGGAGCTCAAGGGCCCTCTGCAGCCTCGTCTCTGCAGTTCTCCAGAGTTCTCCGGAAAGGAAGCTGATGACTTCTGCCTGTCACCCTCTTACTTCCTGCCCTCTTCCAGTGCCAAAAGTCTGCAATTATGAGTCTTAGAAATCACTTGATCTCAAATAATGAAAACTCAAATGAAACAACAAGGGAGTCACACTTGCTTAGGGAATCTGACCAAGGATTGGACAACCAAGCTGTGGAAAGGGCAGGGTGCGGCTGGGCCCCAGAATACAATGGAACCTGGGACTCAACCATACCAGCATCTTCTCTCCATCTTGCATCTCTGTTCTGCTGCTTCCTTCTCCCTCTCTGCTTACCATATTCTCCCTGCATGGGACACATGGCCAGAGATGGTTCCTAGGTATGTCACTCACAGCTTAAGCTCTCTTTGGTCTTCTATCCAAACATTATGGAGAATAGGCCTTACTGGCCCAGCTTTATCAGGTGCTCACCCCTGGATCAATCACTTAGTCCAAGGGGCAGAGTCCCACTGGACCAGTGTAGATGCTCTCCTATTAACCATGCATATTGGGGAAGAAGATGCTTCTAGAAAAGGATGTTGGCAGCCATGTCAGGGGTCCACTATTCCTATTATGCCAAATGGCATGCCTTAGGTACACAGGTGGCTTGGAAAGTCCACATTCAAGACAGCTAAGGTTTTTCTGCCTTCCCTGTACAGACAGCTTTTTTCTTCCTTTCATGTTATGTTCCTTCAAAAATTTCCCTTGTTCCTCATCTTGTGGCAAACAAACATACACACAAGCATGTCATGATTTGACTCTCTGAATTTCTATCCCACCTTGCAATTGCCCCTCTTCCAGTCAGAAAAGGGTTTCCTAGGTAATCATGAATAATTTGCATACTTCCAACACCCCACACTTTTCTGATCCTGGATGCTCAGAGCTTTAAAATATATTTTACAGAGGATACAACCAATCTTCTTAAAAGGCATTTTTTTTTCCTTTTACTTTTTTTCCTTTTCTCTATTTGAACACTGGTCTCAAAAACATTATTTTTAACCCAGCAGTTTACTCAGAATCTAACTTGCTATGACCTAATTTCTGTTCCTAAGGAGCAATTCTCCTCTCCACTCTGTTTTTCCTCAGTAAGAAACCATCATAATGGATATGGGTTGTAAAGGCTTCTGGTCACCCAGGTGCAAAATGTTACCAAATGGGGTCTCCTCTACATAGAAAGGGATGCCAGTTTTATCTGCAGAAAACATGACAGAAGTATGTTGTTGCTGGCTTTTCTTCCTTTTTATCATTCATTCATAAAAAAAAATGTTTATTGAGTAGTTGCTATGTTTTATATCTCAAGTAGAGTAGAAAGTTACAGACCCAGTGTCTGGCAGTAACTGGCAGTGCAGTAGTGGGAACTGTATAAATACAATGCAATGTGGCAACTGCCAAAAAGAATGTGTTAGAAATGCTTATTCCACCATCACTACAGAATTCCAAAAAGTGCACACCGTGTGTGTTGCTGGACAGACGATCATCTAGGAGAGATTACCATATTTAATAAATGCTGGGATAAGATAAGTGATTATTCCAGTAAAATTCTGTATAAATGTTGAGACCACAGCAGTCCTCTCTCGAACAAATACTTCACCTGCTTAATTTTCACTGCTGGTTTCCTCTCTTCTCATCTTACTATTGTACTTTCTTTCAGGAGAAGTTAGACAGATACGCCAAATAGAGAATCTAAAAACTTTCATGGGGTATTCTTTCTCCTCTAAGAAATATTAAATAAGACATCATACAAAAAAAATTATGTTGACAAAAGATGAGGTGACTGCCATTTTGTTGAATTTGTCCTCATTTCTGAGCTGTGCTTCCATGGAAAAGATTTTAGTCTAAGCTGAGATGGAGTCAGGTCTCCACTGGAATCCCCAAGCCTTCATTTGCATGGGTTTGGTGGGGGGCGGGGGGGGGGGGAGGGGAGCGCATGCGGGAAGCCTGGTGGGGGGTGGGGGGAGAGCTCTGCAAGGTAGGAAAGAAGATGGGCTCAAAGCAGAGTTGCTGAAGTCGCAGGGGACAGGTGTGACACCAGAGGGGGAAAGCACAGGGACACCCAAACCTGAAATAGCACAAGACACCATAAAGACCCCAGAGTCCTACAGGTGTGCCAGCCAGCCAGGGGAAGCAGCAGCAGGGCCGGTGATATGCAGGAGGAAACCCGAGGGCCCCAGGAGAGTCACCAGCATGTTCACAGGAAGCTTGTAAGCAAATGGGGGACAACTTTTGGGATCTCCAGACATACTTGAGAGTAACTCTGCAGGAGGCTGAGGTCCCTGTGGGCACGTGGTGGTGACATGCTGGGGATATCTGAATATAAGGTCCTGAATTCATTTCTTAAGTGTCTGACTAGTGCTCTGACTGCCAAGTGGCTCTATGGAGACGGGACTCCCTAACTTACACCACATTGCCTTGAGGTGTCCTCTTCTTCATGTAAATCTCATGGAACATTCTATCTTACTCTGTCCTCACTAGACACATGATTAAATTCCCATCATAGTAATACTTTCTCTGGCTCCAAACTACACATGAATAAACAGACCCTCCTTTCCCCACCAGTGAAGGTATAGGTATTCAAAACAAAACAAACAACAAAAAACAAAACAAACAAAAAACCAAACCAAAACAACAACAACAAAAACCAAAACTGAAGCTCCTGTTGGTCTCCTGGATTTTCTAACTTAACCACACCCCACCCCCACCCCCCCCCCCCCACTCCCACATCTGGACTCCAAAGCCAATCCCAAGTCTAAGTAGGGGACAATCAGGAGCCTTGGGTCTTCAGCCAACCAGTGGAGTGTCCAGGCAGATGGCTGCCCCTAAGCCTGGCTGCCCTGTGACTGCTCGTCTGCTCTGTCACCTGCTTCCACTGTGCTTGCTGACTGCATGGCCCCCTACCAAAGGTCCCCAATAAGAAAGATGCCCTAGCTCATGGGTACCATTTGGACCATCTGTGGGCACTACAGGTCCCTTCCCCTGGAGCTGACCTCTCATCCCGAGAGGTACCTGCCTGCTGCCACCTTTTGTACATCAACTGCTTGCGTCTCGGTTATGACCAAGTTAAGGAAGATAACTAGCCCAAGAGACATTCAGGTGACCAAATGGCACCACCCCAGCTCACACACTGTGTGCCTTGTAGCCCCGGCCTGTGTGATGCTGGAGCCAGAGGGATTGACAAGTCTGCTAAGTCCATCTCTGCTATTGAGAAATACGAATTTTCTAGAATGATTCAAAGAGGTCTCAGAGACTTTCTTACAAATCATAGGCCCATCTTTCGAGCCTCAACTCTGAAATCTGTACTCAGGATAACTGTTTGGTTATCTTATATATGATTCTGAGGCTGTACGTGGATTCATAAATGTCTTGGTTACTAAGATATCATCGTTAACTGTGAGGGCTGTAGCACATTCAAGGTCAAGCCTCTGTGGGGTGTGAAGGACAAGGTAACTAACTGACACAGTGCAGACAGTGCCGTGGGGGAGGGGAGTGAGGGGGGGGGAGGGCTGGGAGGGAGGGGCAGCCTCCCAGGGCTGGCTCTGGGTATCAATTTGGGTGGTAGCTTAGTTGAAGTGACCTTGTGACCTGGGATAACAGATTTAAAGATCCAAAATGATTTAGAGCATTGCTCATAATTGCCCCAAATGATGGGGTGGGGCTGCCCTTTCCTGTCACATTTCTGCCAGCAATTCTGTGACAGGTTGTCCTTGGTGTGCATTTTAACTTGCTTTAATCTGATCAATACTGTTGGGGGTGAGACAGGGAAACATCAAGTGATGTTACTTTTGAGCCTCACATCATGGAAAGAGAGCATTCAATCTCCACGCTACAAAAAGGTGCACAAGTTGCCAAGTGAGGATAACATCCAAAGAATTCCTTGAAAACTGCTAATTGAAAGTTAAAGAGGGAAGAGCGGCTCCATGGCTAATTCTCACAAAGGTGTGCTATAACACAGCACATCACTGAAGATACAGCTCATTAAGTGCCTGGCCTCTCTCCTTGCCTGGCTGTCATCAAGCAATCTCTCTGCTCCTTCTCTGCCCTGTGCGGAGATGCTGTTCCTGGGGCCCTGCCAGGTCAGTGCTGAAGGTAATCCCAAAGAATCCTTCAGCAAATGGTGAAGTGCTGGGGCACAAGGCAGAACAAGGTGTTCGGGGACTGAACTAATTGTGTTTTAATTTGTCTAGCACTGGTGGCAAACAGGGCTGCTGTGTGATGGTGAGGAAAGGCACCCCTCGTGGGCTGCTTTAAAAAGAAGCCTTTGGGAGAAGGAGGGAAAGGATGGGAGGCAGGGAAAAAAAACAAATATCCAAGCTAAAAATAGTATTCTTAGAATTGCTTTCTGGGCTGTCTGAACCACAACAATAAAAGTTCTTACACTCACGCCACCGGCATTGCAATAAAAGCGAAGAAAGGGAAAGAAGCCAGGAGGGTTCTAAAGCAGGCCTGGCCACCTCGAGCCACCTCCCTGGGACTGCATGCTGTCAGCTTCAAGGGGACACAACTTCTGACAAGCTCTCTCAAGATTAGCTGTAGCTGGCGTTTCATTGCTGGCCAAGCTTTAAGTCCAGATAACTGCACTTACTTGGCTCTGTCACAAGAAACCAGACCAGGGAGTGATTTGTAAACCAGGGATGTCATCCCACCGGTCACTGTCCATAGCCTTTTCTCAACACACAACCCAGAGAGCCGCCATATTAACTACACAGCTTGGCCGGTCAGCATCTTTGTGATTAAAAATTTGCTCCTTAAGTTGCAGGAAGAACATGTATCATTTCAGAATGATACTTTTATATGAAGTCTGTTCTGCTTCCCTTTAGTACCAGAACTTCCTATTCGTATGTATTTGGCTGCCAAGTCCAAGGCTCCTAGCTGTGCTGAGGTTATTCTTTATTTTAATAAACAAGATGCGTTGATTGTGAAAGTTACTAGTATTTACTGTAATAGCTAGCCATTAAAAAAAACCCAAACAAACCTCTGTGTCATTTTGAAAGAATTTTACATATACGGGCTCATCTAATTTTTGCAGTTATACCCATTAAAGATGATGTTAGCGCCCTTGGTTGGCAGATGAGGGAACTGGGCTCAGACAGTCCCAATTTCAGACATCTAGGACGTGCAGGGCCAAGACTCAGCTGATGGCTTCTGACTCTGGATTCTGAGCTCTTTCTTGCCTCTACTTTTTATGTCATAAAATACTTCCAGTCATTTAACAAAAGCTCCTCTAAGGAGTGAAGAAGGATCAATGAGCTATCCATCAAGTGTCACACAGTGAGGCAGCCTCCTTCCACTAATATAAACATTATGGGAAGATACAAGTGAGCAACTATGCCATCGTGCCTTACAGAGTTTCCATCAAGTGCAATAGCCTAGAAAAGTTTAAATGCAAATAAGGAACACAAGATAGGAATGAGCCAGTGATTAGGAGCGGTTACCTAGAGCCCTATATGTGGGGTAGACTAGTGGGTGACGGGGAAAAGAGGGCAGTATTCGGGTGCTTGTTCTATTCTGAAAAAACATCCTGTGAACCTTTTGGTTGAAAATGTTCAGACAGTTGGCTCTTTGTTCTGGAAAGCAGGGCTGAGATGTCTTATTAGTGGTCCCTGGCCAGATCAGCAATAAGGTCTTGATCCAAGAGTGGTCCATCCACAGATTGCCTGGAACCTCAGAAGGCAGCTTGGTACAAAGAGCTCTCCCTAAAAGGGGTACTGGCAGTTTGACCAGTCAGTTGGATTAATTCCTTCCAGTTTGCACTTTGATAATGGAGTGGACTGGCCAGAAAAGACTTTGGCCAATGCAGAAACAGGTGGAGATGTCCGTGTTTGTGTAAGTAGCAGGGAGGGGGGCTGGGGGAAGACACAGACACTGGCTATGAGGAGTGAGCAGAGGGATAGAGCCAGAGGCACCAAGCTGAAGAAGGTCTCTGGCCTCTAGACCCATCTTGGTTCCAAACAGGTTTCCTGTTCTGAATCAGGTGTACCCTTAAATGCATCCCCTATGTCTTAAAGTGGCTACCATGAATGAATTTGTCCCAGCAACAAAATAACATAACAACCCAGAATTCTTTTTATAGGAACTGAAGGTTTCTACTGAAAAGCACTTACTGACAGTAATTAGAGTCAGAATTGTGTATATCTCATTCACAAGGTATCAGAAGGGAGACAGATGTGCAGAACTTGCTATCCTGTCTCCTGGGAAATCTTCCCATCCCAATGGCTTCTTTCCTTTGAATCCATAACCCTAGACATGTGCCCCTTGTTTTAAGTCCATGAAAGTTTACTGAGCATCAGTTACGTGCAAGTAACCGTGCATGCCATTTACTAGGCTTAACCCACCTTATATCTATCACCTTCTACTTTTTATTGCTGTTCACTTTTCCTGTGTTATTTGGCTCCATAAAAATTAGGATCTTGCCTTAATATCCTTGTGGTCCTAATGTCTCCTAGGACACAGGAACTCAAGAATCAATTAATTAATGTTTTTACAACATGCCTCTCTGCCTGAAGTTCAAGGAAGTCTGAAAATGGTAGCGCTGGAGTCAGAAGCTACTGAGTTCAGGTTAAAAAGAAAACAAAGAAAGATATGTATAAACAGTGAACCTACTAACTTGTAAAACAACGTCAGAGGCCATTTGACTCATGTGACTAATTAGAGCAAGGGGAGGCATGTGACTCAAGTGAAGCCTGTCCACCAGCTGCTCAGTGACCTCTGACTTGGCCAGAAAAGTTGAGTGGGGCCAGGGAGATTCCTTTGTCGAAAGTGTCAGAATTGGGCAACGTGCTAGCAACTGGTGCTGACAGCTGACACCTGACAGTCATTTAGACTCAGGGGCTGGGCAGGGTATTCAGAACTCTGCAAGATACAGACAGAGCCTGAGCTACATGGCGGAAAGTAGAAGGGCAGGGGGTGGAGAGCCAGAGTGAGTGTGCGGAAATAAAATGCAGTAGAGAAGTAGAAACTGGTACACACACCCCAGAAAGAGCTCCTGCTCTTTCTGAAGCCTAGTTGGTGTGCCCAGCTTTTCCTATGTTCCACCAAGTATGTTTCTTGGAAACACAAGAAACCCCCCACCTGATACACCTCCCTCTTGTGAGGTCCTTCTCTTCCTTCTCCCTGCTGGCCAGAACATAAAACTAAAGCATGATTTTAAGAAATATTTTTCAGAAGACATAAGAAATTCTGTACTAAATGATATCCCAGTGGTTCTCAACTGGGGGTGATTTTGCCCAACAGGGGGCATTTGGCAATGTCTGGGGGCATTTTTTATTATAAATGGGGATGGTAGCGGAGGCCACAGGTATTGCTGACAAATTACAATGCACTGAATAGCCCCCAAAACAAAGAATTATTTGGCCCCAAATATCAGTAGTGCAGAGGCTGAAGAACCCCACTCTAGACCAAGGGGCTGATAATACAGAAATCATTCAAAGATCAAACATCACCTGATACACATGTATAGAGAAAGTCAAGACAGGGAAAATGTAACAATATTAAGAATTGGTGTTAGGGTGTTGAGATGGTGAGTGAATCTCTACCTTTTTATTTTTAAACTTTCATGTTTTTATTGGATACAGTTTGACAAAGCAAAAACAAACATACCAGGAAAAGAAAGAAGGGAGGGAAAGATTGGAGGAAGGAGAAGTCACTCCAACTGCCTCATCTTTAGGTGCTCCCACTGCCACATCATGGCCAGTTATGGGCAAGTGATGCCCATGACTCATACCCACTGAGAGGTGGGGCTAGCCACGTTGAGAAGGTGCCTCTCCTGGTGAATTACCTCTTGAGCATTCTGTTAAAAGTGCTGACAAATGCTCCAGTATCCCTACCTATGCCAAATTAGTTCAAACTACAAGTGGTCAGCCATAAAGGACAGAACCATTATTGTATCAAGTCGGGCTGAAGAGAGCTGGGACTCACCTTTGGTGCCCAAAGCTCAAGGTATGCTCCCTTTTAGCATCTCAGCCCCAACTAGACCCTGACTATGGGTTCATGGATTCAGGAAAGCATGACCATGACTGTGTGAGCAGGCTGTGCAGAGTAAGCAGCAGCCTCAGGAACAGGGTAGAAGTCTATGGGAGGCTCTGGTTTGGGGACATTGCTGGGCAGTGCCTGCTGCAGACACCTGGGCACTTTCCCCACCACGCCCCACTCCTTGCAGTAAAATCAAGTAACTCTTTTTAAATTCTCAAGTTCTAACTCCCAAAAACCTCTGCCTTGAGCTTAAGCCAAATCTGTCCTATTTGAGCCCACTTTACAGTCCATTTCTACAGTTCACAAATAATTGGTGGCATTCCCAAATGAGGTGTTAGTAGCTGAAGACACTGGATAAGTTTCCTTCTGCCTTTCTTTGCTCTCTCTCCTACCCTGGGCTAAGAAATATTTTAAGCAACTGTGTTACAGGAGAAAATAAACACTGTTCACCATAATTCCTTCAGTTGCATGGGCCATGACCAGTGTACTCAGAAATGTGTCGGGCAACAGATATCCAAGTTTGTATGTTGACGTACATATTTTCCTAAGTTTTCTCATTATTCAGTGCATGCATATAGCACAATATTGCAAAGGCATCAGAGTGCATGTGGTGACCGTAGTTCTCCTCTCCAAAGTAATCACTACTCTACTTTTTGTTACATGAAATTTGGAACTATAAGAACTCTACTGCATGTTAAGGGGCCTACAGATTAAGTGGCAAAGATGCTCTGGGAGAAGGTTCCGAATGGCAGACTAGAACAAAATGTCATCTTCTAATATGAACAGCTACGTCCTTCAGGGCGCAAACTGTTATTTGTAACCCAGAAAATATCTGCCCATTTGTCTAACATTATGAAATTAGGTTCATAGTCAGCAGTTTATGTCTCCCTGAAATATCTTAGGATCTGCTTTTGTTCACAAAATGAAACCTAATTTGTTGAAAAAATAACACATGATTTGTTCAACTACTTGTTTATTTCAAAGAGTCATTCACTCATTACTAGCATTTCTCAGTTTTTGATGTTAGGAGAAGAAAGGGTCACAGCTCTTTGGACTGTCTAGCAATATTTAATTTATGTGTTTAGAAAATAAAGTTAAGTCTTGAGTTCAAGATATGCATTGATGAGTGCAAGGTCAGGGGACCCTCCACATGCCACCACCCAAGTCAGGAACTCTTAATGGGAGGACAACGGGAGGGGTGTAGGGTGCCTCAGGTAAAAAGACCTATGAGAGGAGGATTTTAGAATATGTGAGTGGCTCCCTCCCCTATATCAGGTCAAATCTAGCCCACCACCTGTTTTTCTAGTTAAAGCTTTGTTGGAACACAGCCATGTCTGTTTGATTTCATTTTGTCTATAGCTGCTTTTGTAACAGCAGAGGTGAGCAGATGTCACCTCAAAAGTCAAAAATATTTACTATCTGGCCCTTAATGGAAAAAGGTTGCTACCCTCCTGCCTTAGATACTTGCTGAGAATTTACTCAGTGAGCTGCTATTACTAAATAACGTGTCCTTTTCTGTAAGTATGTCCTTTTACTCAGGGCTATAATAGCAAAGTTTACCTTTGGTGGCCAGTAACAAAGATCCAAAAACTAGTGGCTTCAACAAGATACTTGTCTCACATAAAAGTCCAGGGCTGAATGGACTCTAGCGTCGGAGACCCAGGCTGTATGCAACACAACTTCCATTGCAAAGGTCATAACATGGGCCATAATGGCTGCCAAAGTACCAGCCATCACATTCACATTGAAGTAGCAGGAAGAAAAAAGGACAGCCTCAACCCAACTTTTCAGGAAAACTTGTAGAAATACCATTAAACACTTCTACTTATAAATTATTGGCTAAACTCGGCCACATAGATACACTTAACTTATAGTGGAGGCTCAGACGTGTAGACTTTTAGTTGGCTGGCAAGCTGCTTAGATAAAAAATCAAGGTTACATTATTTTTTTATATATATATTTAAAGTTTATTCATTTATTATTTCTGAGAGAGGGAGAAGCACATGCACAAACAGGAGAGGGACAGAGAGAGAAAGGGAGACACAGAATCTGAAGCAGACTCCAGGCTCTGAGCTGTCAGTACAGAGCCCAACGTGGGGTTTGAACTCACAAAGGATCAGATCATCACCCAAGCCAAAGTCGGACGCTTAACGGACTGAGTCACCCAGGTGCCCAAGGTGACATTATTTTTTAAATGGGAGATTGGATATTGAGAGATAATTAGCAATCTCTGCCACACCAAGTCCCTTTTTAAGATCGGTGCACACTCTGGGCAGGCTAGTCATTTGGCAGAGCTCCGGAATAACAGGCCTTAAATATTTGTTTAACATTTATTTAAAAGATGGTAAGATCAATGCCAATAAGACATATTTTTGGGTTAGATGGTTTCTTCCAAATTTCCAGTCAAAAGTACTGTCTCCTTCAGAAGAAACTGGACAAATTCTTCTTCCAGGTAGTATGTGGTTGTGTGTATAGACTGGCATCAACAGAGTACTCCTAGACAGTCCAGTGATTTTTTAAAATTTAATTTTATTTATAAAAATGTTTTTTAACTTATTTTTGAGAGAGCACGACAATGTGAGTGGGGGAGGGACAGAGAGAGAGGGAGACACAGAATCTGAAACAGACTTCAGGCTCTGAGATATCAGCACAGAGCCCGATGTGGGGCTCGAACTCACAAACCATGAGATCATGACCTGAGCCGAAGTCAAACACTTAACCAACTGAGTCACCCAGGCACCCCAGTGATGTGTTTTTCTGTTGTTGTTGTTTTGTTTTGTTTTTAATGGAGTATCTGTCTGCCTGGTCTGTCTGTGGTCCACAGGACCCTGATGCTACCTCAATCTCACTGTAATGTCTCCAATTAACATGCCCATTCTACATTTACCCTAACTACTGCAAATCATCTACAAGTCAGGAAAACCCAATATTTGCTCCCTACCCCAAACCACACTTACTCCCACATCCAGACCATAACATTGCTTTATAACCTTTAAGATCTGATGATATTAACCACAAAGGGCAACTCATCTAACTTTGACACTGGTGATATGAGAGGCAGAGCTACAGAGCTAAGGCAATAGCAAGAAGCAAAAGCTTAAGAAGTAAAAATTTAAGAACAAATTCTGAATCCTTGATTCCAAAGGACTTCTACATATCAAACAACACTGGGGAAAAAATTAACAAGTCATGTGCTTCTGGCATATCAGGTATTACTTAGCAATCAGTCTTATTCCCGTACTTTTCCTCCTTCTCAAAAGTGAGTAATCAGAATTTCAGTATTAACACGTAAATTCCTGGAAATTTCTCTCTCACATAAAAGTCCCAGGCTGAATGCGTATTCCATTGTGTCAAAACCCCAGGCTGCTCCATACATTCTATTTTCTGTAAAGCTAAAGGGCAGATATCATCTACAAACTCCAAAGTAGATTTCAAGGCTGCCAAAAGCAGGTGAAATCAAGTAGAAGCCAATGAGAGGATGTGAAGAAAAGAAACACACACACAGTGGCATTTCTCAGAAAACACAAGCAAAGATACATTTCTCAGAGCTGAGGGCTACGACGTGAAGTTCAAAATTTATCACTGAGGTAAACAAAAGGTGAATCTTTTGTTTGTAATAAGAGAGGATTTGGGACGGGAGGCAGAACTACGTAAAGAATCAATGAGATGAATGAGCCATATTTAAAGAAAGAGTTGATTTCTTGGTACTGGAGAGGAAGAAAACTATGTGTTGTGAAAACAACTAGCCTGGATGATCACCCTAGCCCCTCTCTGCCAAGTCAGCCCCCAACCTCACACCTCAACTTTATGCAAATAGCTGGCTCAGAAAATCCAGTGCTGTTCAAATACAAGTAACAAAAAAGCAATCATGTGCACACCACAGATACATCAATTTAAAAATCAGGGAAAAAATAATGAAGATGGCAGAAAAACTCACTAACGAAGTCACAGAAAAAAAATGTTGCCACTGGATCATAAGAACTTGCTGGCGAAATATCCTGCAATAAATTTTAAAAACCAAATGAAGCAATTTCTCTGTGAAGCAAAATTACAAAGCAGAAATAGAAAGTAGACGGCAAGAAAACAGAAGGAACAGAAATGTGAGCTCACAGAACTCAGAAAAGGTGGGGAAAACAAAGTAATCAAAGACGGAAATGGAATGTGAGCAGGGAAGAAGAGATTGCAGAAAACAGTAAGGGACAGAGAAGGTAGCAATGAGAAAAGCATTCAAAATGAAGTGGAAATAAAGAATTTTAAAACATTACACAGAAAGCTGACAAGTAGAGAAGTCAGACAAAGAAGAGCCTACTCATGTATAACTGGAATCCCTACAGAATGAAACAGAATAGAATGATGGATCCGAGCAAATCCTTAACGATATAACTCAAGAAAGCTTTTCTAAAGCCAAAGCAGAGTCAAATCTGATCAGCATAAGACTATCTCTCTCTCTCTCTCTCTCTCTCTCTCTCACACACACACACACACACACACACACACACACCCCAGGGTGAACAGGCCTCAGACAGTTAGTAAACTTTATCCTAGGACCCAACACAGCTTTTGGCATGTGGCAAACACTTCATAAATATTCACTGAGAGACTAACCAAACAGCTTTTTTTCCCACAAATTCCTCTGTTCCTGGGATGTGATATGGTAAGAAATTATTTCTAAAAGCAATACGGAAAAACTCCAAGATCCTTAAAACATTGTTTCACATATTTTTCTTTACGAAGGCAGAAAAGATTAAATACACATTTTAGAAACATTTTCAGAAAGGACTGGTATAAAAGTCTTTTCTGATAAACGATACATTCACTATAAATTCTAGAGACGTTTTGTATCATATGCATTGAGTTCCAGCAAAATTTCATTATGTGTTTCCATAGCCATTTTTCACAGAGAAACAACAAAGGATAAAATCAGAAAGTTGGTTTTTTTGTTTTTTTTTTTACTTACTTTGGATGTTCAAACTTGTCTATCAGTTCAACTTTTTCCACCAGGTCTCCTCCAATTGTTCGTACTAAGTCATAGAAATCGTTTTCTGTATAATTCTCAGAGGGTAACCAGAATGAGATGTCATTTATCACAGCAGGATATTTGCTAAGAGGCTAACAAAACAAGAGAAGAAAAGAGATTGATTTGTTAGTTGGATGAGAATGTTTAAATTTTTCATGGAAAGTTACACTTGGCTAATTAGAAAATGCTGGTAAAGCATTATTTCAGCACTTGGATTTTCAGGGACAGAGTGAAGAGAAAGATAAAGCCAATGTTCAAAATTAGCAAATTCCATTATGAATGTTATGGATTCTTATCACATTCATTTGTAACATTATCATATATTATATTTATATAACCATTAATGTTCAATTTAGTATAAAGCAATTTGAATATATCATATTTCAGGGCTTTTTTTTCCCATTTGAATACTAGAGTAGAAAAGTTCACATTTAATTAACAAGTGATTCATTAATTTCCTGTGATATTTCAGGAAATCATTTTAATAGAGAAATAAGTAAAGGCTTGTCAAAATTGATATTTCAATTAGTAATGTCATTATTTGTTAGTATTTCTAGTTATTAAAATAAAAGACTGGGATGATAAGTAGTCATTTGGGGAGTTATTTTTCAAATTATGATTCCAAGAATAAACACAAATGTAGTCATTTCCCCCATTTTATCCCATTTTTTTCCAGTTTATTTGAGCTCATTATTATACTGGACAGGTGTTTAAAATTAGATGCTTTTATGAGTCACTGCATTTGTTTATGTGGCATATATATATATATATATATATATATATATATATATAATTATATATATATAATCAGTGTGGGTCCCACATATATATGTGGGTCTATAAGTTACTGCCACGATAAAAAATGTTTTGTTATAAAACTATGAAGTCCTAAGGGAATATGTGCTAAAGTATAAATCTGTTAGAAGAGCAAGTTTATACACTGGTTTACAGCAAGCCTGATATCACTATAAACCCTTTAGTGAATCACTGATCAGGAAAAGTATAACTTTTTAAATGGCAAGACCTCTGAAGAATCAAATACTCAAACGAAAAATGATTATACAACTTGAAATATCAATAAAGTTGTCAGACAAATGCATCAGTTCAGAACACACACATTTCAAATGAACGTTATACAGCTACCATCAAGGTGCTTTTGACAAAATAGCAAGGCTCCTGAAAAACATCCTTGGTTTTCTCTCCTATAATAAAGTCAGGATCCTGTGATAAATCATCCCTGGGTTAATGTAACAACACAACAGGAGTTTGGTGGTTACACAAGTTGCTCTTCCTTTGGACAACATCCTCCTGCCACTTTAGGAACACGAAAGTTTAGGGAGATTAGATAAAAGGCTGGGATTGACAGGAATTAGCACAAAATGTCCTCTTCAGCTGATCTGAGCTGAGATACCATTGAGCCCTGATGACAGAAATGGGAGGTGTCCAACTGAGCATTAGTGTCAGCAACCCAGTGACAACAAGAAACATGATAGTAACATAATAATGCTGTCAGCCAGGATATAGGCCCCCAAAACATTAAAAAAATATATCTTACAGTAAATTACACTTTTAAAAATTAGGGAGAAAAGCCCAGACTGTTATACTGCAAACTAGTTTAAGCTAACAAATTATATATGACAAGTTTAAAGTAATGGTTTATCTAAAGGAAGCATTCACTATATTAATTGGTATATGTCAGATGTGGGATACCTACTAATGACTTATGCTTTTTTGAGGGGGAAAATAAAATTCTGTTTTGAAAATAAGATTATGGATCTATGGTCACTGGAATGTAGGCTTTCTGATCCTGAGTCAGAGGTGGTGTTAAAAACTAACCAGGGGCTTCCCACTGCTCTTAGGGTAAAGTCCCCAATTCTTGAAAAGTTCTAGTTCTTTCTGTTGTTCTCCAGGCTCTCACACCAGCCTGGTTATTCAGTTTCTTGAACACACTAAGTTACTTCCTCCATATACTGTTTCCTGCCCTCCCTACCCTATTTCTGATCCTGCATTACCACATTCAATTCTAACCCTCGCAGACTCCATTAGTCCTTTGTCATGGCAGCCTATATTACAATTTTTGAGGGTGGGGTGTGTATCTTTTTATACCTCCAAATCTCTATTACCTTGCATAGTCCCCATGACATTGTAGGTATTCATTAACAGCAGATTACAACACTACTTAGTGTGAGCAATGGCTACATTACAGTGAATCAATTAGATGTTCTTTCTTCTGTAGCCAGACCAGCTAATGGGTGCATAAGGTCAATAAAGCATAGAGACTTGCCTCTATCCCTGGCTATGCTGCCATGAAGAGATAGTGATCATGTGGGATGACACAGAAGAGGTGGACAGGCAAAGTGATTTGGTAAGGACTTGATAATCCACAATCACAGAACCAGATAATTTTAGAATTGGAAAAAACCTGTTAACCTAAATAAAGAGGTAGATTGAGGCAAGCTTGAATGACCAGAAACTGAGTTTATTCGGGAATAGCAGAGGAATTGCAATTCAGAAAATGCATGTTGCAGGTGAGTCCACTGAGAGCTTGGGGCAGGCTATATCAACAGGGAGGAGTATGCAGAGAAGGCAGTCCAGCCAGAGTCTAAGCAGTAAGTACCCTGGCAGGAGGATGACAAAAGATCTAAATATATATAAAGAACTCATATAACTCAATATTGCAAAACCAAATAATCCAATTAAAAAATGAGCAGAAGACGTGAACAGACATTTCTCCAAAGAAGACATACAAATTGCTAACAGACACGTGAAGATACTCAACATCACTCATCATCAGAGAAAATGAAAATCAAAACCACAATGAGATATCACCTCATACCTGTGAGAATGGCTAAAATAAAAAATACAAGAAACAAGTGGTGGCGAAGATGTGGAGAAAAAGGAACCCTCGTGCACTGTTGGTGGGAATGCAAACTGGTGCAGCCACTGTGGAAAAGAGTATGGAGGTTTCTCAAATAATTAAAAATAGAATTACCATATGATCCAATAATTCCACTACCAGCTATTTACCCAAAGATTATGAAAACACTAATTCAAAAATATATGTGCACCCCTGTGTTTATTGCAGCATTATTCACAATAGCCAAAACAGGGTCCATCAATTGATGAATGGACAAAGATGATGCTGTATATATACACAATGGAGTATTATTCAGCCATGTAAAATGATGAGATCTTGCCATTTGTAAATGCATGAATGGATCTAGAGAATATAATGCTAAGTGAAATAAGTCAAAGAAAGGTAAATACCATATGATTTCACTCATATGTGTAATTTAAGAGACAATAAGAAAAAAACCAGACTATTAACTATGGAGAACAAACTCACGGTTACCAGAGGGGAGGTGGGTTGGAGGATGGATGAAAAAGGTGATGGGGATTAAGAGGACACCTTGATGGATTCAGATGGGGCACCTAGGTGGCTCAGTCCATTGAGCATCGGACTCTTGATTTTGGCTCAGGTCATGATCTCATGGTTCCTAAGATGGAGCCTGCTTGGGATTCTTTCTCTCCCTCTCTCTCTGCCCCTCCCCTGCTCACTCTCTCTCTAAAAATAAATAAACTAAAAAAAAAAAAAAGAGGACACTTATGAGCACTGAGTAATGTATACAATTGTTGAATCCCTATGTTGTACATCTGAAACTAATGTAACATTAAAAAAAAATTAACGTTTATTTATTTTTGAGAGAGCGAGAGCAGGAACCAAAAAGGGGCAAAGAAAGGGGCAGAGAGAGAGGGAGACACAGAATCCCAAGCAGGCTCCAGGCTCTGAGCTGTCAGCACAGAGCCTGATGCGGGGCTCGAATCCATGAATGGTGAGATCATGACCTGAGCCAAAGTCGGATGCTTAACTGACTGAGCCACCCAGGCACCCCTAAAACTAATGTAACATTGTATTTAACTGTACCGGAATTAAAATAAAATTTTAAAAAAGAGGCCATGTCTCTGTCCTGCTCTGTCCCTAGGATCAAAGCTTCACTTAAGCCAGAGGTCATGGTGGCAGCAATTTGTAGCAGTAATTATTGCCTCCTTTCTAGAGTTTACAGAGCACAACCACCACCTGGCCCTATTTCTAAGAGTTTCGTGGTTCCTGTACTTGTACTTGAGTGAACACTTTGGCACAGTGCATGATTCAGAGCTCTTTTAGTTCCAACATTCTGCCAGAGCCAAACCTCTGGTTTCCCTTCCCTGCTTATGAATCCAGAATGCACAGTGTCTTCATTCCCGCTCTCAACTTCGTGTTGGTCTTGTCCACAGATATAGATCTTTTGTAGGGGGAAAAGCGAAGGCATGGTTCTGTCTTTTTCATGTTCTCTTTTTAGACTGTTATCTCTCACTGCTGTGTGTGTGAAGCAGGTAGAGAGAGGCCTACAGAGCAACATTGACTTGACTCTGTATCTCCTTACACAACGGTTCTTAACTTTGTCTGGGAGAGGACAGAGACCTCCCTGACAACGTGAAGCTTCAAATCCTTGTTCTAGAACATATTTTCACAAACACAGATTTCTACATGGGACTTCTGGGTTCACAAACCCAGTAAAAGTCATTCAAAGGGTCAGATAAGGACCCGTACTCAAAACCGTGTCATGAGTTCAAATACAGACAACTGAAACTACTGTGTGAAGGGAATTAAAAAATACCAAAATTGTTCTTACTACCATATGATATATACACATAAGTATGCAGTTTGCATTCATATACATTTAAGGAATGTGTATTTTATGATAATAAAACCATACATGAAGTCATCATTGTCTTATGGTAGCTACTAGAAATGCAGTCACATTTATATAAATAAAAAAGTCTGCTTTTTATGGACTGGACTAAGAAGCTCCTTATTGCAACTCAGGACAGCTCTGAAGGGCCCCCCTCATTCCAGAGCTGCCTATGGGTAGGCAGAGGTCTTTGTGGCAAATGCATCATAGCCTACCTTCTCCCTCTGTCCAGTCCAGCTTCCGTCCCTTCCCGTCCACAGGGGTTGATCCTGACAGAACCTGATAATAAGCTTCCAGCTTGCTAACCTTCATCTTAGAGTCTGCTTTGTGGGGGAACCTGACCTGTGACTCTGAGACATCAGCAAAACCAGCTGACAAAAAATTTAGTGCATTTAGGGGGACGCTAAGCATCAAGGAACATACACTTAGAGTGAGGCACATCTGGATTGGAGTGTGGGCCCCACTGCCAGCTATATGCTAGAGGGAAATGGCTCCACTGTGGTGCCCTGGCAGACTGGCATATATTACACAGGCCCCACAGGGGAAGACCTGAACCACAGCCCCACCTGCATTTGGCAGGCTGCCTTGTGATCCTCATGGACAAGACCGCTAGGAGGCTATCTCCTGCTCACCCTGCTTTCCCCTACGAGGTTGTCATGAGGCAGCTTCTCATCACCTCCTGGGTTCTGAAGAGCTATGAGGCTTCCTACCTTGCCGTCCTCTCAAAAGAATCCCAGGATATAAAACCTCTTGGCTGCCATCTAGAACTGTGTACTTCACAGTCAGGGTATAACTTGTGTTATAATCATCCACTCTGTTAACAGACTGAATTATGTTTGAGTCCTAAAGTCCAATACGTCAGAATGTAACCTTCTTGGGAGAAAGAGCCTTTACAGAGATAATCAAGTTTAAAATGAGGTCATTAGGGTGGGTCCTAATCCAATAAGACTGGTGTCCTAATCTAAAGGGGAATTTTGGGCACAGAGACAGACGCAGGAAAGTCGCCATGTGAGGATGAATCCAGAGATAGGGAGGATGCTTCCACAAGATAAGGAATGCCAAGGACTGCCAGCAAACCACAGAAGCTAGGGGGAGGCTGGAACAGATTCTTCTTCACAGCCCTCAGGAGGAACCAACCCTGTGGGCACCTGAATCTCAGATGTCTAGGCTCTAGGATTGTGACGAAGGAGAAGCTGCCTGGTTTGCAGCACCCTGTTATGGCAGCACTGCGAAACCAATAGAGACCCTTATGTTTCAGTGTCACCCTTTTATGGTGTGTGGGAGGAGGACCACAGGGAGCTGGCAGTCTGCGGCAGAAACAAACTGTCCCAATCCCCAGGTGGCTCCCTGTAGCTTCACCAGCCAAATCAGCAGGCCTTGGCCTTTCCTGGTGTGTTCACAGGCCTGAGAAAACTTACATCACAGTTTCTCTGCCTATAACATGGAGACAGCACCTATTTAGCCATCTGTAGTGAAGAGGACACGAAGGAATGTTCATAAAGCATATGCTTAGTCATTTTCAAGCCAAAACATTGACTTGGACAGTTCAACAAATACACAATTTTGACAGTTGCCCATGACACCCGGTTATAAGTTGCCAAAGTGACTGAGGTGTGAACAGTGGTCTGAACAGTGAGATCTGGGTTTACCAATACTAGTCTATCCTAACTGGCCCCTTGCTCCAGACTCACCTCCATATTTAAACTACAAATGTCCCCATGCACCTTCCCTCAAAGGCTCCCTTCTTATCACTCCATGATAAAATCAAAGCACTTTAGACCCTCTGTACCTGTTCATAAATATTCTCAAGGAAGATAATCTTAACCTCCAGTTGGTAACACAAACGAGTACTTTTATTCCAGTTCCCTGTGTTTTGACATCAAAATCTTCCTCTTAAATGTTCTCTTCTTGTGTAAGGATACTAAGGCAGGAGAACAGATCATCGTTCTCCACTATGCATATTTTCTGTACTCGTTGCTCAATTATTACCTCCACCTCTGTCTTCTTTCCTTTAGGCAAAGCTGTTATGTTTTTGTTTTTGTTTTCCTTTTCTGGTCTACTAATTATTTTGATAGTCCCTTTAACAGGGTACTTCTTTGACGAGTTCTCCACAGAGTTCTAAAACTGTCAAGGTGACTTTTAGTCAGCTTTTAACCAAGGCCAAGTTTTGGCAAAGGACTACTTTGCAGCTCTCTTAGGCACTGCTTCTCTTTCTAGTTCAAAACACATGGCCCTTGGTTTATTACTAAAATTATATTATTAATGATTACCATTCGTGGGATGCTGTGTGCCAAAGAATGTGCTCACACGTTCCTTTTTTTTTTTTTTTTAATGTGTATTTATTTATTTATTTATTTTGAGAGAAAGAGACCACAAGTGGGGAGAGGCAGAGAGAGAAAAGGAGAAAGAGGATCTCAAGCAGGCTCAGCACTGTCAGCACAGGCCCGGTGCGGGGCTCAAACTAATGAACTCTGAGATCATGACCTAAGCTGAAATCAAGAGTCGACACTCAACCAACTGATCCACCCAGGTGCCCCTGTGCCAGCACTTTCTGTGCATCAGCTCATTACTGTGCAGCACAATCCCATGAGATGAACATGATTCCTCTTCCCACCGTGCCCATGAAGAAACTGTGGCTTGCAGACCTTAGCTCATTTGCCCAAGGTCAAACAGCCGGGAAGTGGCAGAGCCAAGATCAAATGCAGGGCCAGGTGGTGCTCTTAATACTCATGCTTTAAGGCCTCCCATTTGAAACCAAGGGCTCCCAGAAAATGGCTCAGTTTCTAGTACTGTTTCCAGAAGTAGTCTCTCCAGCCTAATTAATAATTATGTAAATAAGAACAAATCTAACATTTATCCCTATGGTGCCTTCCATGACATTTCCTTTTCGAATGATTCATTGAACTTTTAGATTAATTATCTTGATTTATAAGTATCTCTAGACTGTTTACAGTCTGTGTGATTGTGTTCTTATCTAAATTAACTTAAAAATCAGTCTTACCTATGAAAACAGTGTGCACTATCGATTACCTCGCTTTATATCCCAATGTTTCAGAGCTCCCTTACTTTTAATTCCATCTCTTCATTTTGTAATAAAAAAGCTGTTTATCAAATTGGGCTGGCAGGTTCGGTACTTCACAAATTCAGGTTGTTCTAACTCATGATTCCATGCTGCCTTGGTGTTTACAGATTTCTCACTTTGTTCCAATGTTCTGTTTTTATCCTTACTTAATTTCGCTCAGTGCTGGGAGCATGGCGTGTTGGTCAGAGGTAAGCACGGCTCCTGCTCAGGCAGCTTCTGTTCTGTTACTTCGCCCAGAAACCACAGGAGAACCAGCACATTTGAAGCATTCTTTCAAACTTCCAGTTTCTCATATTTGTGCTTAATTTTTTGACAGAATTCCAGTTCTGGTTGAAGATTCACAGGAAATCAAGAATTTCCATAACGAAATAGTGTGGGACAATCATTTTGGCAGCCTGCTTAATGAATGAACTTTCCAAGTTTCTATGGCATGGTCCCCCCTCAACTATTTACTGAACTCCTTAAGAGCAGAAACAAAATTTCAAATCTTTTTGAATCCTCTCAAATTTACTTCAAAGCTCTAGACCTCTTAGTTATTTAAAACAAATCATATGCATGTGAGAAACAAAGATGTGTTTGCTACTCCAGTTAATGAAGAGGGCGGAAGTGGAGAGTGGTGGCCCTACATTCTCTGTGGGACCCTAGGGATCCACAGCAGGGTGTCAGGGCCCTGCCTGCAATAGTTTCTAACTTAAGAAACAAAAGAAAAAAGTAATCCTCAGAAATCTCTGTTCAAATAAAGTATCATGTGTGTTTCTAGTTAAAGAAGGAATCGCAGAGAGAATGGGGGCCTGCGGTCCAGACCACCCCTCAGAGCACTGGCAGAGTGCCACGCACAGAATACTAACGTGAAAAATACAAGAGTCTCTTTTGGAGGGTGATGAAAACGTTCTCAAATCGATTGTGCAGAGGGTCGCGCATCTCTGTGAATATACTAAAGACCACAGGATCACGCAATTTCAGTGGGTGAACTGTGCACTTATGTGGCTCAAATCTCAGTTTTAAAAGCAATACATGAATAAGCCTCTTGGTCAAAAAAATAAGGGTTCTGGAAATGGAGAGCTGCAATTTTGTATTTAGTCTCTTTACTTCATCTTCCGAACTTAGCAAAGACTTCATCTCTTATACTCATCGTTTCAGGTTAGATCATTAAACCTTTCTGAAGCCGGCATTACTTCTGCATTCTGTGTTTTCCTCTCCGAGGTAAAATATTTGTAAAAGTTTTGCCCAATTGTTTACATCTCCCATTAACTGTCTGGTCTGGATCTTTACAGCCTTGTACAATCACAATAGTTGAAGTGAGGTCACATTTGCCTTCATGATCATAATTTTTCCCAGTTAATCATGTTCACTGGGAGACAAGTATTTATTTCCCTTATGCCTCAAGGAAGTGAATGGAGGCCCCAATTCATCCCATCTCATTCTCTTGCCTCTCCTGAAAAAATACAAAATAGGAAACTAGGTTTCTTAATCTCCAATCCCAAATTTAACCTCAAAATGGTACATGCTAAGAGCAGGAACTCTGTGAGGGGATCACAGTTTCTTGTTCATTTTTTGCCTCAGTCTATGCAATGTTGCTCCCATTCTGTTAGGGACTACACATGCCAGGAGGTAAAACCCAGGGCCAGCTAGAAAACATAACTTGAACTTGCCTGAGTTTATACAGGGCTGGCCTTCTGACTATTCCAGGGTTCAGAGGAAAATAGGCAAAACAAAATTTAACCTCAAGAACTTAAGATATCGAATTTCAATGGCTTGTTCAAAACTGGAGTAAAGATCAAACTTCAGACTCTCACAGACAAAAAAGGTATTTTATAGAGCAGACTCTCTTGGATTTGACCTTCTGCCTTTGTTTCTCACTCCACATTCTTCCCCCCACACTACTGTCTGCTGGTCCTTTTAGGCCAGATCCTTTTAGGTGTCTTAGGCCATCAAGCTCCCTTGATACTACATATTTTAATACTTCTTCCTGACTCCCATAAAGCCAAAGAATTAACACCAGTAAGCAGATACTCATCCTGTGTCTAACATTCTGTTCTTCATCCCTTTCGGTAAAAGAAAAGTCTGGGGGAGGCGGGTTAGGCTAATTACTTCCAAGAAACAGTTACTGATTTGTTTTTCCTAGAATATAATCTAATACCAACTCTCAGCCATAGCATAGCAATGGATAGGGGAATAAAAAGTTGTGGCCATCTAAATTTTTAGAAGAAAACATCATAGCTGCTCCAGGCAAGGAGAGGGGACACAGGAGATGGAACGCGAGGAAAACATGAGGTACAAGGTACTGGTGATATTCACCACGGTGGGGTGGTGGCTTCACAGGTATCCACTGTATTAGTATACTTCACAACTTAAACATATCATTTTTCAAGTATCAAATATTAGATTAAAGAAATTAAAGGGCTAAAAGGGTATAAATGCTTAGTCATACCTGGAGAGATTGCATAATGGAGGGGAACACTGGCCACAGATTATGCATTCCCATGTTAAAAAGAAATCGTTTTTTCCCATATTTAAAAATAAAATTCCAGCTGTTACTATTGGATTCTATTTCAACAAAGAAAACAATGAGTTCGGCTTCTGCACATTAGGGACAGACGTGAAGCATTATTTTCTTCTGCACCAAATCCAAACCAGTCTAACAAAACCTACAACAAAAAGTTCACAGAGGGCAGATGTGACACCTTAGCTGAAAGTAAAGGGAATGTGAATGTGGGGTTCCAATCGAGAGACCTCCACTCAGGTGATAGCAGAAGAATTTACGCATCACTGGAGACAGAACGAGAGAAATTCACCAGGCACCTACTATGTGACTGCTCAGACACTGTCCCTGCCACCGAGGAGCTCACAGACTAGAGAAGAAAACCATAAGAAGCGGTGTGCACAAAATGTGGTTTGTGCACTGGAGCGGAGGGAAGACTCCCTTGTGGTGCAGAAGGAGACTCAGGCATCTTTGTAAATCCGGCTAAAAGCCTGAATGGGGACCCTTACATTACCTCCCCCACTCCTCAGAGAAAAATGCATCTTCCATTCATTAAAGAAAAGTTAAGTTCATTAAAGTAACTAAACCATGGGGGCACCTGGGTGGCTCAGTCCTTTAAGCCTCTGACTTCAGCTCAGGTCATGATCTTACAGTTCATGAGTTTGAGCCCCACGTTGGGCTCTGTGCTGGCAGCTCAGAGCTTGGAGCCTGCTTCAAATTCTGTCTCTCTCTGTGTCCCTCCCTTCCTGGTACTCTGTTTCTCTCTGTCTCACAAATAAACATACATTGTAATTAAAAATAGAAAGTAAAAAATAAAAAAAGGGGTGCCTGGGTGGCTCAGTTGGTTGAGCGTGTGACTTTGGCTCAGGTCATGATCTCGCGGTCCATGAGTTCGAGCCCCACGTCAGGCTCTGTGCTGACAGCTCAGAGCCTGGAGCCTGCTTCAGAATCTGTGTCTCCCTCTCTCTGCCCTTCCCCCACTCACACTCTGCCCCCCTCTCTCTCTCTCTCAAAGACAAATAAACATTAAAAAAATTTTTTTAAATAAAATAAAATAAAATAAAATAAAATACTAAAACATGGAGTGTATATGAAGAAGTTTGGGGCCATTTGTCACATCAAAATCCAAACTTGACAGGGAGACAAAGGTGACAAATGACTACTTTCTGGAGCAGATGCAGCCATAATAGGACATCCTCTGCACAGAGGTGGTAGTTTCAGACTGTGCTCCTCTCTGACTGTGAATAAGCTGCCAAGCTCTCTGGGCCCAGATTTCCTCATCTGAAAAAGAAAGAACTTAGCACCTCATACACTGTTGTCTATTAAAACTGTCGCATGTGATGCCACAGGAGGCACCCTGAAGAACCTGGGCCATTGTCAAGTGCATCCGAGAAATGCTGGGTTTCACCACGTTCTGCAGGGAAACCTGCCCTTCCTCCTCGTCAGAGGGCTAGGTCTTCCTAAATTGTAAACTAAATGGACCAAGTGCAACCCAAATTTTTGATGCCACTGATCATGCGAGCCACACCCCTGGCCAGAAAAGTGGCAGCGGCATTTGCCAAAAACATCTGTGTCCTGACTTCTAGGATGGCTCTGTGTCATCTCCATTGGAATCACAACTCCTCGAAGTGACCCTGGGTTTCTTGCCACTTTAAACAAACTTTTAGAGCTGGAAAAATAAGCTTTTCAGACTTCTATCAAATAAACCTTATGCCATGTTGCTGAGGCTACAAGCAAGCAAAACTGTCACTGCTTTTTCTCCAAAAAAATCATATCTGCTGATTACCTGTATGGGACATGAGGTTTTTCATTCTCCTGTACCCACCCTCACAGCGGGTTAAGGCACAGAGTGCGGTCCGGGTTGTGCAGATGGGGAAATGGAAGAGCAGAGGCTGTAGCACTCAAGGGTGCACACGGGTAATGAGGGAGTGGAGACTGGGTCCTGAGGGAGTGGAGGGGGGGTCCTGAGGGAGTGGAGGGGGGAGTCCTGAGGTAGTGGAGGGGGGGGGTCCTGAGGGAGTGGAGACTGGGTCCTGAGGGAGTGGAGGGGGGGGTCCTGAGGGAGTGGAGAGGGGGGGTCCTGAGGGAGTGGAGAGGGGGGAGTCCTGAGGGAGTGGAGGGGGGGGTCCTGAGGTAGTGGAGGGGGGGGTCCTGAGGGAGTGGAGACTGGGTCCTGAGGGAGTGGAGGGGGGGGTCCTGAGGGAGTGGAGAGGGGGGAGTCCTGAGGGAGTGGAGAGGGGGGGTCCTGAGGGAGTGGAGGGGGGGGTCCTGAGGGAGTGGAGAGGGGGTCCTGAGGGAGTGGAGAGGGGGTCCTGAGGGAGTAGAGAGAGGGTCCTGAGGGAGTCGAGGGGGGATGTCTCAACATAGCTGCAGGTAGCTCCCAAGTCTCCTATTCATCCAGGAAGTCACAGCACAGCCAGGGAAGGGCCCTCCTCCTGAAGGCCACCGGGCATATGGAGGACAAAGGTCATGCTGCCCCTTGCCTTCATCTCTTAGGACTCACCTTGTCCTTTTTGAGCTAGGGCACACCCCTCAGCCTCAGCAGACTCCTTGGTAAAATAGGAATGATATTCTTACCTTGCCGAATTATTATGAAGATTAAATGGGCTAATATATATTAAAAACCCTTATAAATAACAAAACACCATATAAGGTAAGGTATGATTAATTATCCCTTCCTTTGTGTTTTGTAAGCTTTTTTTAAAAAAAATCATCAGACTAATGACACAATAATGGCTGCCATTTAGTACATATACCAGGCACCGTTACCTCACTTCCCCTGCAAATTAAGTGTCTGTGGGACTTTATACCACTGCTGGTACAACCCAGCTACGCCACTTACTAGTTTTTGTAAGGCTGGGCAGTTCCTTTATCTCTCAATTCCCCATGTGCAAGACGAGGACCCGGCCAGGGGCCCCTCAGGGTGCTGTGAGGATTGAAGGCATCAGTATACGTAAAGCGCATAGTAACTACCTAAGTGTTTAGTGCCTCATCTCTCCTTCATTTGTACATGGCCCAACCAGGTTTCAGATCCTGCTGTTTCTACCTCTTTGTGCTGTGGCACTTACCAACGTCTGTAATCCGGGAAGAGTTGACATATCTCTATGGGTTATGTGATTAAAAGTGTCTCAAAGGGCAGGGACCATGTTTTCTCCCTCTTTATGTTAACGTGGTGCCTGGCACACAATGTTAATAACTAACGCATGTGGGATTGAATTAAAAAGCCACAAGGCTCGCTGCCATGATTACTGGTTTGCCAGCCTTGATCTGCCTGTGGTCCCAGGGTAGGTGGTTCCTGGGGTAGGGAAACAGGAAAAGGGGGAGAAGGGCGGTGCAAGAAACGCTGACAGAGGAAAAGGACAAATGCTCGGGAGGTGGAGCTGAGACATCATTTCCCCTCAGGGAAGTGCATCAAAGATCAAGGGACAGATCCCTTTTAGTGGAGGGAAGAGAGGGTTAATAGACTGAAAACAGAAACACGGAGGGCCTTTTCAGACTTTTGTTCTGGAGAGCTAAAGGGTCAAACGTGGAGTGGAGTGGAGAGGAGAAAAGAATGGGATGCTCAAGACTTTTGCATTTTATTAAGGCTTGGAGTGATGAGGGAGGAAGACCCTCTTAGGCTAACGGAGCAGCATACGTTCCTGGGTACCCAGCTCCTGCCTTCCAGCTCTGGACCCACCTCCCTGCTCTGCCCCAAGAGGATGGGCTGGGCTCTGCAAACCGCTTCTCTGGAGGGAGGCTGCAGGAGGGAGGAGGGAGGCAGGAGGAGGGCGTGGTTCCCCCTGCTGGCTTCGTGCTGTCAGCGCCCCAGCAGCACTGCTTGGGCACCACCGTGGCGCCACTTTGACCCTGGCAGCAGCCGCTTTTCTAATGCCTGCAGAGCCAGCTTCATGGGACCCTCCCCAGCTGTGGGTCCCAGTCCCTCCTCTGGACTCAGAGACAGTTGCTCTTCCTCCTCTTCGGAGGCCCGGGTCTCAGCTTTGAAGGATCAAGCTTGTACATCTTATTATTTCCAACTTCTTTTGTTCTCTCAGCCTTAGAGGGGGGAGCTGCTTCCTGCAATTGCTACATCTGTGAAACCTCAGTGTTGTCCGTCTGACTTTTTAGTTACCTCCCTCACAGGTCCATTTCTTTAGATTAAATTCTTTATAATAATAAAAAAAAGTAAATGAACTGGTGTGGTTTCTGTCAACTGCTTACACCCTGACTGATAATACCAAGGAAGAAAGGGAGAAAGAGATTTACCAAGAAACCTGTGGTCCCCAATATCACGTCAGATTCAAATAAACTTAGAAATAAGAGCCGGAATAACCAATTTGCAATGTAAGTCTAAACAAAGAAATGAAAACCAAAGAAGGTACTGAAAGTTGCTCACAGAACAACAAAGCTGCTTCCTCGAGCACCAATCCTCTGTTCATTTAGGGACACGTCAAAGGTACCAACCGTATCTCCTTCTTTTCTAAGAATCGACAAAGACACCCTCTCCAGGTACCACACCCCAGATTGAAGCACTCCATCCCTGCAAAGACAAAAGACACCAGACCTATGATCCTTCACGTTTCTTCTCCTTCCTTTGTCAAATACAACTCAGTGGTGTGAGAAGTGAACCTGGCAAGGTGGGGGTGGGGTGGGGGGCTGGGGAGAAGACATGGAACAAACACCCGGAGGGGTTTAATGACTCCGGGCAGATGGAACAAGGCTGGAGGGACATGCCACTGTGTGTCTGGCTTGTAGCAGTGACTCCTTTCCAGGGTCATCAGCCAGGAGTTTAGCCACAGCTTGTCCAGCCACCTAGTACCCTGAGGGGCCATCAGTAATGGTGTTTCATTCAAAGCCTTTACCGTGCTTTAGTGTTACCCTCACTTGACAATAGGTAATAGGGAGACCGTCTTTGTTCCTATGGAAAGTGTGAAGAACCTGAATTTGACACACCAGATAGGAGGTAATTTCCTCGAGGCAGAGTTTTTCAAGGTTCTGAATTTCTTTATCTGCTTATTTTTTTGAGAGAAAAGCTGAAAAAGGTGAGGGTAAGGGAAGAATACTGGCTCCTCATTTCAGTTGGAGGGTCGTGTTACCCCTGAAAGATGGTGATAACTATGTAGCTGGGCACAAGGCCCTGTGTTTGGGAGGATGTTAGCAGAAGCCGGGGAGGGCAGGAGGCGTGTCTCCTGCCTAGAGGTGCTATAAGTGGTGAGCCTTCCAAGAGAAACGGCAGAAGAATGAGCTGTAAAACCTTGAACTTCCCTTGAGCTGATACACTTGTTACTTGCTCTCTGTCAGGGGGGATTCTGTCCATGCTGTCTGCCCCCTCCTTACTTGTTCTGTGTGCTGCTAATGAACCAGAACCCTGTCAGTGCTTGGGAAGGCTTTGATTGGCTCACCCTTTCTCTGATTGTGACAAGGAGATAAGGCAGAAAGCAGAGATGGGAGGAGGGAAAAGGCTGGACAGAGGATCTGGGGGCTGAGGCAGAACAGGGAAGAGCCTGTGATCACTGAAGAGGCTGGGACATGAGCAGTGCTGTGAGCTGGGGCGCAGCACTGGGCCAGTGTCACACAGGGTCCCTCAAGCTGTCTGTCCAGAACCTGCCTTGTCTCCTTTCTGGGCTCCTCCCACTGCAAAGCAGGGAGTGCTGACTGGGAGTGGACAGAAGTGAGGCAAGACACAAAGCAGGATATGTCAACATCAGGGACATTCTTTTTGGCTATTGATTGTGGGTGGTTGAAATATGGGATCCCTTCAGGTGACTGACAAACGCCCTCTCGGTCCTAAAGCAGAGACACTAGATAAATCCAATAAAGAGAGTCTGTGTGGAGGCCGAGTCTATTTTAGGGCTGGCAGGTTGGTGAATTTTCCACTGCTAGATCTCACCACTGTTTTCAACCATTTTAAAAATATTATAAGTAAGAGTAGAGGTTGGATCTCTTAAAGATTTAAGACAATCAAAACAAAATGGCACATTTCAGAAAGGCTAGAAAAGGGACACAAGAACACAAATGTCTACAGAATACACTGTCTGCAAACACTTGGGCACTGATCAACCCACCTTTTGTCAGTCTTTCTTTTTTTTTCTTCATTCATTCATTCAACAAATATTTCATGAATATTATGTGTAAGAAACATGAAAGGCACACAACAGACATTAAGATGGGGAACATATTCTTTTTCCCAGGAAATTTGCAAGCTGATAGGCGTGGTCAGTATGGGTTACTATAAATATTTAACTTAAATCTCAGGGAAGTGAGTTTCAGGAATGAGGTACCAACACATAGGAATCCAATGAGCCATCACTGTCAGCTGGGATGTTCTTGAAGGGAGGGGCTATCTGAGCCTGAGGACTGGAAAGTGGTATGTGTGGGAGAGAGCAAGGGATCTTCAGGGTACAAGAAAAATGTCTTCAGCAAAGATATTTTACCAGCAACATCCAGGAGATAATATCTGAGGTTCTTTTGAGTTCCAAAGGCTGAAAAATAGATGAACTACATTTGGTATGTTGAACCTGAAACTCAATCAGGATAGCCATGTGGACAGGGCTAGTGGGCAAGTGGCCTGCCTGTCAAGAGGAAGAGTAGAAGCTTCACGAGAGCAGAAGGCAAGTCTCATGTTTTTGTGATCCTCCCCCCTAGTTTCTAACAGAGTAGTTGCTCAGAGAAGTTGATGTGACTTGTAGACATAACGTACGATTTCTTGTCATATTCAACCACTCTCTAATGCCAAGAAATTGACTGCTTAGTCTAGGGTCACTCAGTCCCTGGGCTTAACTCCTTCCTATTATGATAGGAAAAGACAGGATTCAGTAGGCAGAGAGGGAAAGATTAGGACCTGAGGTCCCTGGGTGGGGAAAAACATACATTTTGGAACAATGCTGACAGTGCCTGACCATAGCAAACCTCCTCTGGCCCAGGAATTTGACAAAAGACCTGACTAAATATAATTAGACCATAAAACCTATGACCCACAGGAACGGTATGGCCACAGACTACCCTTCATACAATGGAAACGAGCCAATCAGGAATGGACAACCCAGCACACAGAGCTATCAAGCCAATAAAGGTAGAACCTGAGAAGGAGCAAATGGGAAGGGGGGGGTGGACAACCAGAACCTTATAAAACAAGGGCCTTTGCCTATAGTCCTTGGGCATTCACTTTCAAATGTCCCCTCTCTGTAAAGACAGCTCTCCTATATTCTTACTTTCTGATCTTATATACTAATAAACTCTCCCTGCTGCTCATTTTGTGCCCACTTCTTCATTCTTTGAAGTGGTGAGACAACAAACCCTGAGTATTGAGGTAAAAAAAAAAAAGAAGTCCTGCAACACTATTGCTGTTTGACCTTAGGTCTCTCTGTGACTTTTAGATATCTAAATTTCATTTAAGTATGGTATTTCCCTGAAATCTCAGGAAATTAATGTACAGTTTGGTTTGAAAAGATAAGACAGTGAAGTTTTCTTTATCCAAGTTTCAATGGCATTAACACCAGTTATGCCTCATCCATTCCCAAAGTTTCCATAAGCAGAAGTCTGGCTTTACTGTGAAATTATAATGTTCTATTTGTACTTGTTCTCTTAGATCTCTTTATTTTTTTAACATGTGGCTGATTTGGATAATTTAATGAGCCCAGAATACATTTTCGAAGCTGATCTTGATGACTGGTTACTAATTTCTCATGGCTAATCCAATTCCCCAGGAATTTCATTCTATGCCTACAACATGCAAGGCAGTTGTTAAGAAATTTAAAATGAATAAGACATAGATACTCTTCAAAGGAGCTTAAAATTCAGTGCAAGAGAAAGCCCAGAAATGTTCAAAACAGACATTCTAGGCTATGTGAAAAAGTGAAGCAAAATCTACCCACCCCCACCTCAAAAAACGGAAGTGCTGACCAGGTTGGTACAATTTACAAAGCTATACTTCCACAGACTACTATAATCTGATGGAACAGATGCTACATATGTGGGGTTTAGCAGGAAAAGAGGAATGTGAGTGGTGTGTTAGTTCCCTCTCCAGCCTAAATTCCTACCAACATATTATATGCTGGGAATATCATCTCAGAGGTGGGGATGGAGATGAATGAATACTGGTACTCCAGCCTGTTCCTTATCAACCAATGCACATCCCTGTGCCAGGTGACACCGAGGTACAATTCGTGGCAAGGAATGCCCGGGTGGACACTGGCCATGATCTCTTTACCCGTGGAGCACATGCTCTGGCCCATGTGCCTGAGCCTCTAACTAACAGAATCCACACTTCTGGGGGGCTGGCCTGGCATGGGTCTTTTCCAAGAGCTCCCCAGAGGGCTCCAATGCAGACAGAGTACTGGGAGCCACTGCCATAGTCTCGTTCACTGCTTCTCTCACTCTGCAAAAGGATACTGGTCATACATGAGCCACTCTTCACTATTCCATCTGCCCACACTGAGACCCAAATCAATAGCTCTGTCAACCGTAAACATATGTATTATCCAACATTTGCTGAGCACTTACTATGTGCCAGCACTTGCTAGGTACTGAGCTGAGGACCTTGCATACATTTTGATATTTAATCTTCAAAAACAACCTTGGGAGGTAAGCACTACTGGCTTCCCAGTTTACAGATGGAGAAACTGTAACTTAACAGAAGTTAAGTGACCTGCTCAAAGTCACATATAGCTATTCAGAGTGGAGTCAGACTTGAATCTTATCTGCTTGGCATCAAAGTGTGCGCTTCTAATCACTAAGATATACCCGCTCATTTATATGTATGAGACATTCAGTTTTTAAAATGTGTTCTGCATCTACATACAAAAGACTATTTGATACATATTTCTCCATAAAATAGAGAAAAATAAAATATCTACTTGGAAGTGATTTACTGAAAGGATATATATTCAGCATCTATTTTCATAGAACATTTTGCTGATGATGTGCATCTAACCTTGGTGTCTGGAATCTTAACAGGATACTACTCGTGTTCCCAGAGATGGCAAGTTCCAGTGTGCTTCATCTGACACCTCAGGAGTCACTGCAGTGCGCTGCTGCAGTCCAGCCCATCTGCAGAGGTGACTGAGCAGGCTTGGAAAAATGTTGACGCTGCTGAGCAAAGCTACAGGATTTTCACTGTTTTCAAAATAAAAGATGATCCTTACACTGTTCTAGAGAAGACTCCTGCTAAAGCCAAACTAGTCTTCTGAGTTCATTCCTCTGATCAGCACGTATCGCACTCCTGCCAGATGAACAGTAATCCCACTATTAATAAGAGTCAGTATTTATGGAGCTCTGTGTGCCAGATACTGCCCTAGTGCTTTCCATGAATCGTCACACCAACTCCTCATTATAGATGAGAGGACTGAGGCACAGAGAGGGTAAGAAGTCTGCCCAAGATTATATCTGCTTGGGCATAACTAGTATCTAACTCTGCTCTCTACACAACTCTCGAACTATAGTTAGCGAGCAGAAGAGCTGGGAACCAGGCATGCTAGCTCCCATTCTTTGGTTCGTTACCACCCGCTTCCTATGTATCAGGCACCGTGACAGGCACAGAAGTTATGATACAGCACTTCTGCAGGTAGAGAAGCACACCAGTGGGAGATAGGATGGCGAGAGCCAGTTTCCCAGGTAAGTGTAAAGGAGTAGCACTTTGAAGACTAACCTCAAACTGTCAAGAGAAATTATCAAGTAAGTTTCAGTCTGATGAGAGTAAGAACTCCTAGAGAATGGTCAGGAGCTGATAAGCCATGCCAAAGGAGTGAATATGGAGGAAGGCAGAGAGTAAGAAGAGGGAATGACCTTAGGACATGGCTCTGACCTGAGGGCCTTTCCAAGCTGCTGAAGGGCTCACCGTGTAGGCAGCTGGGTCTCCCGAGCCTGGCATCCAGTGGGTAATCATGAATGAATGGTGATTACCGGGCAGGGAGAATTCAGAGGAAAGTAGGTCCTATGATGAGGAGAGAATCAGTAGGCAGAACCAAGGAGACCCATTAGTTTAACTGAAAAAAAAAAAAAAAAAAAAAAGGGTTCTTTTTTCTTAGTAACGAGAAGGACAGATGTCAGGGCAAATCTTAAGGTGGGAAAGATGTCAGGGGAGAAAGAAGGCAGCACCAGCAAGTTTGCTTTTGATGCAGAGGTTGCAAAACTGGGAACTCAAGGACCAAATATATGCTGTTTGTATTTTTTTTTAACATCTATTTATTTTTGAGAGACGGGGTATGAGTGGGGGAAGGCAGAGAAAGAGGGAGACAGAATCCGAAGCAGGCTCCAGGCTCTGAGCTGTCAGCACAGAGCCTGACGTGGGGCTTGAACCCACAAACAGTGAGATCATGATCTGGGCCGAAGTTGGACGCTTAACTGACTGAGCCACCCAGGCACCTCTGTTTGTATTTTTAATCTGAATACTTTGTCTATTTTACAAAATCAGGAAATCCTACATCATCTGGATTTCTCACTTATCTCTTAAAAATGAGAAGATGTGGCAATGCCAGGCTTGAACCTCCCTCCATATGACCACAGCAGCGACCCCCTTTAGAAGAGGTTGTCATTGCCCTGTTGTCCGCAACCACTTCTTTACACGGGGTCCCCTACCTTGCCTATGTCCCCACCGAGCCCCTGTGCACATGTGACTTGCTGACCTGCAGTTTGGATATCAAGAACAGGAGGTGAGAAGACTGCTCTGGGAAGAATTCAGGGCCACACTTCACGGGAAGGGGAGACTTAATCATGCAGAGACCTGGCAGTTGTCTTAATGGGAGAATAAAAGAACAGAGAGGATGACAACTGGCCAGAAAGTCATTTCAGCCGGCACCCCACCACACCATCTCCAAAAGCAGAGTTTTACATGTCTATAGATGTGTTAGTTCATGATTCACATGCAATACCTCATTTAATAGTGTGTATTAAAAACATGTTCTCATTTAACAACCTATGAGATAAATAATATTGCTCCTTTTTAAAAAATGAGAATATTGAGGCTTTGAGAGTTAAGTAATTAGCTCAAGGTCACATAACTGAGGTTTGAACATGGGCAGTCTGACTCCAAAGCTCAGGAATGTAAAGGAGTCTGGGCATTAGAAGAATGCTAATAGATGTGTTTCTTAAAACGGTTCCATGGTCAAATAAATTTGGGAAATGGTAGCTTCGGGTTTCTTCCTATAAGACTTCTCAGAACCTTTAAAACACTAACAGGCTTTGTGAACCTCCAAGTAAGGGAAGCCATGTCCCCAAGTGTACTTGTGAAACCTTCTTTTGTGAGAAACACAATACAGAGTATGCTGTCGTGGACAGGATATGTTCTGGAGTCACATGAATGAAACCTGATAAAACTGGGTTGAACAGTACAGATTTTCTGAACCAGTCAAATGTTTTGCACAGCTTATATTTTTGAAAACAATATTTCATTTATAGAAGTCTTTAGCTTATAAACTCACCTTTTCCTTGCTAACCTGAGATCTCCTCCATTGAAATATATCTTGTTGTTTTTGTTCTATTAATCTGCATGTCTATTAAAACCCATTCTAACACATCTGTAACAGGAAGGTAATAAAAAATAATCTTACACATACAGGATATTTTGACACTTCATTGCATTCCCATTTTAAAGATGAAGAAAATGAAGCCCAAAGAGGTTAAATGAATTGACAATAGTCAAAAAGCTATCAAGTAAGTGCTTGTTAACCTATTCTTCCACTTTGTGATGGACATCACAAAGTACTGCCCGATGTCAGTGTACTCAAACATTAATTAGGTTTTTATGCCAAATGTATTTTGTTTTCTTATTTAACATTTTGACATTACTCATCTAGTTAGGTCATACAGTTCCCAGTTAGCCACACATTTTGATTAACTCCATTCCTCAACCATGGTGGTTTACAGAGAATATATTATAATGAGGCTTCTAAATAATGCGGTTTAGTCATATTGTGACTACTAGGACTTTAATATACGAAGAAGTCAAAACTAAAGACCAATAGCCTGTAAGAAAGCAATGTGGACGGTTATTTTTATTTTACAAAAAAGTAAATATTTATTTTCCCCACAAATCTAAAGATCTCTAGCACCGATGTTTTGCCATGAGAAAGAATATGGGAAGAAGGGTATTACAATAATAAAAAAATAATGCATTTTTCTTCTCTCTGCTGCCTCTTGTCATTTAGTTTCCATGTAACCTAATTCTTATTCTGATCAGAGGAGAAGGAACTGGAAACCAGGATTTTATTAACACCATCGATATCTACCCACGCTCAGGCACATGCACAAACACACTCCTCTGGTTTCTAATTATGCATTTTACAGATGAGCTTCCCTGGCTGCTCTCCTTGCAGATGATGAATAAAGTAGCTTTTGTTTTTAGAGATTTATTTCAAAGACCTCCTCATTAAATGCTATTTGGGGGCAGATACATATCTATGGAAGGTTTGAAAAAAACATGCCGATAAAATAACCATCAAGGAAATGTTGCTGACAGAACCTAAGACAGTCTCTCTCCAAAGGACACACTTAAAATACTACACACACACACACCCCAGGGAGGAAGAAGTTTACTATGAAAAGGCCTTTAAAGACTCTTTTAAAATATCCAAAATTCCTATGCAGAGAGTAATAAGCACTTAAAGATATGGCTGGAAAATGGGTGGCTGCTTGTTGGCTGGTGTGTTTGGCTAGTGGAAGAGAGGGGAGGAGACAATGGTGTTGCAAAAACTGCCCCATTCTCTTTGAGAGTCTGTTGAATTCTGCTATTTCTGTCCCACAGCTTGGATGAATGGGTTGAGGAAAGTGTGAGGAAGGGGGGAAGTAGAACTCTGATAAGGGGGTGGCATAAACAGTCAGAGAGGAGGTCCTGACTCCGCGCGTCTAACTTCCCACCTAGGCAGGCAGAATTTCAGGCGGGTCCCAGCACCCTCACCTGAGCACTCAAGCCAGGTGGGGGGAAGGGAGGCCATGAAGGAGGGGAGGTCTATACCTGACAGCTGTTCCAAAACACAAATGGAGATGTTTCCTGCAAAAATCCAACTTTTCTGCTTTTGAATTTCACCACAAATTGGAAGAAAAAAGCATTTAACCTTGAGGCAGCAGTAATTTCCTCAAAATGCCCCACATTTAGGGACATAATAGAGAATCCATTCAACACAGGCTTCCCTGGTGAAATGGCTACTTGCCTGTGCTAGATCAGACCGAACTGCAGGGTTATCACATGTACTCATTAAGTGCATGAACCAGACTGCCCGCATTCAAACCCGGCTCCGCTACTTACTGTCAGAGTATGTGGCTATTGCCCTATTTTATGACCTTTCGGGGTCTCAGTTTCCTCATCTGTAAAATGGGGATATTAACAGTATCTGTTTAAAATATGTAAACATGAGGGGCCTAGACTGGCACCTGGAAGTATGATATAAGGATCTGTTAAACAAATAACTAACTCTAATTGTAAATATAGGAGATAGTGAGCCAGCTGGTTTCTGTTACTGAACGATTTATTAACAATTTAAATGACATCCACATTTCACTGGAAGTGTTTAAGTTGTCATTCAAATGAAATCCTTGGAAGTAGAACTATCTTCATTCATTTTACAAGCGGGGAAACTGAGGCACCAAGGGGACATACTTAAACATATATGATTCTTCTGCATGTCCTGCCAAGTCCTTCTCGTGTGGCTATATCCATGGCAGGTGTTTAACACACACTGGTGGCCTGAACTGAATTTCCTGAGGTCTGAGACCTAACTGGAAATGTAACAGAGCTAGAAATATTCTTTAATTTCATGCCTTTTACAGATTTTAATTGTTGAGGAAGAACAGTGATAAATTTGGCATACTGAACCGTTTCATTTTTACAGTGACTTTTTTTTAAGCACGGGAAATTTTGTGCTGGGTATGAGGAACATTCATTCATTGGTAAGATGTTTGTGTAAAGAGTGTCACTGGGCTAATGATGAATGAGTGAGGGCTGTAAAACACCAGACACTGCAGCAATTTATTTCCTAAACCCCATCAGGCCTTGGCTAGGCTGTCTTTTAATCTGTATGTGAGCTTCACTGGATACTCTGCTTTGAAAAAATTCAAGCCACTCAAAAGAAACTGATATACTATATCACAGAATCTGCAAGGCTGAATGAACACTATTATGTCAGCAATGACATCATAAACTTCATTATTCTATAACTCACACTTTTCACACAAAGGACCATCCAACTTTGCTGAAAGACAATGCAAAAATGTTTTTTATTGTGACTTTGGTAAAGGTCATTTTTTCCCAAGTGACCGAAATCTGATTAAAAGTTAGCCCAGCTCTGGAGTTCTCCATCATTATACACACACATACTTAGAGCTACCTGGCAGCAGAGGCTCTGACACAAATGATCATACTGAGCCGTGTGAAATTGCTAATGATTGAGGGTCTTGACTCTCCTAAAAGCAATTTCATAGGGTTCAATCTGATAGTTGTGTTACTTAGGACAGGTTTCAACATTCTGTAAATGTCAGTTTCCTCATCTATAAAGTGGGGATACTCTTAGTACTTTGAGGTGCTTTCATAAAGATTATATAAAATATACGAAAAGTACTTAGCATAGTCACGGTGGGCACATTAATGCTTACTAAAGGGGGCGCCTGGGTGGCGCAGTCGGTTAAGCGTCCGACTTCAGCCAGGTCACGATCTCACGGTCCGTGAGTTCGAGCCCCGCGTCAGGCTCTGAGCCCCGCGTCAGGCGCTGGGCTGATGGCTCGGAGCCTGGAGCCTGCTTCCGATTCTGTGTCTCCCTCTCTCTCTGCCCCTCCCCCGTTCATGCTCTGTCTCTCTCTGTCCCAAAAATAAATAAAAAACGTTGGAAAAAAAAAAAAAAAATGCTTACTAAAGGTTATTCATTATTCGTAGTAATAATATCAGCCTCTGGTTCTGGTTCTGATGTGGCCTTCCTGGGGTCAATCTGAACTGGAAGTACCTACTGGAATCATGTAAAGTGCCTCAGGAAGTAAGCACCCAGCAACTTCAGCAGAAACCACCCCATGCCCCCACGAGCACAAGCGGGACTTCTAACCACGTCCTTCTTTCTTCTCTGTCCCTATTACGCATTAACGGCAGCGGCAATTTTCACAAAGCAGCTGTCAGCTGCGGGAAGGTGCCAGAGCCTAGAGCAAATAAGCACGCCCAACCTCTCGCACACACCTGACTGGGCAACTGCCTGTGCGCCATGCTGAGAGATGGCGCCCTGTGGGACACTGTTCAGCAACAAAACGCTGCCGCTTCGGCAGCAGCGCTAGCAGACCAGGCAGATGACTGACTTCTGTTTTTCTAATAAAAAGCAAAACAGAACCCATATAAAAGCTTTCTGAGATCCACTTTTCTGCTGACTACAGTCCACCCTCATTACTCCTTGTTTTTTGTTTGTTTTAACTTCCTTTTGCATTCTTAGTCACGAGAGCATTCACATGTTCATGAAATTGCTTCCTGTGCATTGGTTTTCTCTCCCCAGCTACACTGGGTGCTTTCTAAGGCAGAAGCCATCTCCATTGCTGGGCATATACCAGCCTCTCAATAAATCCCTGGTGAATAATTGATGTTGCAAATCCAGTGTGAAAATGGATCCTCCCCTCTGTCATCCTTCACACTTTTAGGCTGCGAAGCTTCAATACAAAACCCGTGTTCGTTTGTGGCGTCCTATAAACTCTGCCATGCTGCTGTGATTCCAAAGACTTGACTTAATAATTTTATGCACAGTGAGAGAGAACTTTCCAGAACCAGTGAACAGACAACTTTCCCAATGGTTCTGTTTATCCTTTATACTAAACAAATGTGGTTTTTGGCAACCTGTGTCCTCCATTAAGTGCACATATTGGCAGATACTGAATATACCTATGAATCTTAACAGAGATAGAAACCAGTCCTCTTTCTGGAAGTGAAGAGGACTACCTAGAACCCTGAGGGTGAAGTCCTCTCCCGGAAAATAGTTTTCTCAATTTGCACATCATGCAAAATGGTCTACAGTCTACAGAAGCATACAGATAATTTACATCTTTATAGCACTATCCAATACCACTCCAGCACACAAAGGTATTTCGCATGCAAGGTCTCAACTACTCCTTTCATGTAAGGTGTGTGTGTGTGGGTGGGGGGGGGGGGTGCTGATATCATGCCCATTTCACAGAAGCAACTGAGGTTTAGAAAGCTTATGTATGTGGTGCAGGGCTCCACTGTGGACAAATGTTACCGGACATTTGGGTATCTAAGCTTTTGATAGGTGAAGCTACTAGGACAGGGCTACTTAGTTTCTGTGTGGTTGTCTTCCTGGACCACAACAGAATAGAAACACCTCGCAGCCTCAGTTTTGTCAGAAGAAAAATGGGGGTAACACAATCCAGAAAATGAAAGTGTCTTAAACTGAAATTCCACCCTTTCTTCCCAAGGGCCCTATGTTCTGGCAAAGAAAAAGAAGATGAAACCAAGGGCTCAAGGAAAAAAAAAACAAAAACCAAAAACAAAAACCAAAGATATATAGAGAAAGGATGAGTACTTGATCTCAAATGGGAGAGCAATATTTTTAAAAAATGCTATTTTATTTCTAAGTAGATTTGCAGGTATATGTAAGTCTTACTTTCATCATCAGTGAGTGACAATGCTGTCATGGTGATTACTTATCTGTTTGCAGAAAAGAAATAACCACAGAGAAGTCATCAGTGACTCAACAAGACACACGGTGCTGTTCTCAGCCTATCGGGTGCACACACCCCCTCCACACAGGATGTAAAGAATGTCCGAATGGGCAAAATAAAAGCAATGGCTTCGGGGGGAAAAACAACTTGGGCCTTCTGCTGAATCCAGAGAAAAGCCATTAAAATCTCATTACTTTTCCTTTTTTTTGGGTAAAGTCATTCTGGTAAAAAGTAAGAGCTCTCAAAAAAAATGTTTTTTTCAGGGCACCTGGGTGGCTCAGTTGGTTAAGCATCTGACTTTGGCTCAGGTCATGATCTCACAGTTCGTGGGTTTGAGCCCCGGGTCAGGCTCTGTGCTGACAGCATGGAGCCTGAAAACTGCTTCAGATTCTGTGTCTCCCTCTCTCTCTGCCCCTCCGCTGCTTGCACTCTGTCTCTGTCTCTCTCTCAAAAATAAATAAACATTAAAAAAAACTTTTATTTGCTCTTACCTTACATACCCTCATGAGTTCTGAGCCCTGCACTGGGCTTGCTGCTGCTAGCACAGAGCTCGCTTCAGATCCTCTCTGCCCCTCCCCTGTTTCCTCTCTCTCTCTGTCTCAAAAATAAATAAACATTTTAAAAAATACATTATTTAATATGCTAACATGGACCTTTACAGTTCTAATAGTTAAGATTTACATAACACTACGTCAGGCATTGTGCTAAGGATTTTACATATATTTAAACTGATTGATCCTCAACAACAACATTACCCTATAGATGGAAATTGATATTATTCCCATTTTATAGGTGAGAAGCCCAGAACAATCTTTGTATGTACATCTTTGTGTATACATGTATCTATATATGTATGTATGTATACACACCTACTAGTATGTAGGAGAATTGGGACTTATCTGGGAGTCTGGCTCCAGAGGTCATGTCTTGCTACGTTTTATCTTTGTATCTCACTTCCAAATACCTTTTTTACATTGAAAAGGTAACGAAGTCACTTCTCCCCACACTGTGCACGCAGGTTTCTTTACAGCCATGTGCACATGGAGTGAAAGGCAGGTTTTTGTTTGAGCGCAGTCTCCCCACCGTCCAGAGTAGCCTCCCCAGGGTGGTGGACACCCTGCCCAGTGAGAACCGGCCACTGCCCGGGGTGCTGTTGATACACTGGAGAGGAGGCATACTGGGGTCCTGGCTGAATACTTGCTCTTGGACACCAGACCAAACGTGCTGAGGAAGAAGATGCCGGGCAGTCACCAGAGGAGTTAACACTATTGATGCCTACAAATGGAATGGATGTTATCAGATTTCAGGAAACAGCAACTAAGATTAATTGCTGCAAGAGGATTCCATGAAAGATACAGTGCACATTATCTTTTCCTGCAAAGCTACTGCAAGATATTAATTAGTGGATTCTGCTTTCTGGATTTACGCTTAACAAAGGCTCCACAGTTTTGCTTTCCTATAGACTGAGGAAGCAGTTTAATGGAAAAAGTGAATGTAATTCAGTCTTTCACAAATGACTGCGAAGAAAAAAATATATAATAAAAACTCATCAAGTTCAAAGACATATTCCAGGGTCATTTCATATTCTCCCTGCTCTGACCATGGATTCAGTTTTTTTCTACAAAGAACGCTGCTTCCTTTTAGGGTAGAATGGTATTTAGAAAGTAAAATCTGAGTACCAGGCCTGCTCACTGCTACTGCTATATCACTGCTTCTAGGCCCTCACAGTAGGCAGAGCTAGAGAAGGGAAATGTGTGCATGTACACACACACACACACACACATGCACACACGCACACACACACAACTTATGTTAACTAGCTAAAAAACCATGAGTTGATACCAATACCTCTAATTTGAATTTAGCAACCAGGGTTCACTGTTGTCTTTCCTTTCCTCATATCTATTCTTCCTTTCTTCAACAATGAGAAACCTGACTCTCATTATCCTGAGTATTACTGACCTCTTTGCTCAAGCTAGAAAAGAAGTGAGTTTCAGAATTACTCACCCATAGTGTTATAGATTAAAAAAAGACCCCACTGAGTAGAGTTGAATATTTTTTCAGCCTTTTTCTTTGGTAAAATATACATACAGTGAAATGTATAAGTTGTAAATGTACATCCTTAGAGCCAGCTATCAAGATATAGGACACTTCTAATCACTCCAGGTAATACAAAAGTTGTCTAAGAATCACAGGGACACACCAAAAGGACATAGAAAGCAGACTGAGGTGCCAAATCTGAGAAATGAGAGGTTCAAAAAAAATTAAGTAAAGGATTGCAACTCACTGGATAAAATAAACAAGTCCTTTTTATATGCATAACTGAAGGAAGGAAGGAAGGAGTGAAATTCTGATGAGACACAAGAGATTCAGAGTATCACCCCATAAATAACTTTCTTACTACTTACAAAGGGAAAAACAGTACCTTTCTGGTTAGAGAAACATGGCAGGTATTACCTTAACCTAGCAATCAGAGATCACCACTAATATGAGGTCAAATGGAGATCCTGCTTCTCCTGATACCACACACTGAGAAGGACCAAACATGTTGGTTGCGGTCTTCCTGTGAAAAACACACAACCTGAATCCAATCGTGAGGAAACTTTGGACAATTCAAACTGAAGCCTGTTCTACTACGCAACTTATTTTACTTTTCAAAGAATGTCAAGGTCAAGAAACATAAACAAAGGCTGAGAAATTATTCCTGATTTAAGGTGACCAAAGAGATTTGACAACTAAATGCAACTATTAATTGTATCGGATCCTGGACCAGGAAGAAAACAGCCATAAAAAACATTATTGGGAAGGCTGACAAAATCTGAATATGGGTTGTGGGTTACAGGTTGAATCAATGTGAAATTTCCTGACTTATATTAACTATACTGTGATCATGTATGAAAAAGTTCTTGTTCTTAGAAAATTCAGGTTAATACATTTAGGAGGAAAGGGCATGTGTGGGCTACTTGATCTCAAACCAGAGGGAGTAGATATGTGTGTGTACATATACACACTTGTATACACATAAACACTATCTATTCAATCCTCATTATGTATCTCATAAAAGATACATATATACATTTGCTCATTATTCAGGTTCTGCTTCTGCCAATGTGCTACTCTCTACCATGTATTTGCAATACCTGCAGCATTTTCATGGCCATTTGCAGATAGGAGCAGAGTGGTGCCCATGCGCCCGTTCCCAGCTGAGGCTGAACAAAAACTACACTGCTGTCCTGGTCCAGCTCTCATAGTGTAAACAAGTGTCCCTTTGAAAGTTTATTTAGTGCCACATTTTTGCTATTTTTGTGTTTTTTGTGGGTGTTTTTGCTGTTTAAAATAGCCCCCAAGTGCAAGGCTAAAATGCACTAAGTACCTAAGTGCAAGAAGGCTGTGATGTGTCTTATGGTAAAAATACATGCGCTAGCTAAGCTTCGTTGAGGCATGAGGACAGCGCTCATGAGTGAGTTCAATGTTTATAAAACAGCTATATATTAAATAAGGTATCTAAAGCAGAAATGCAGATAAAGCAAGGTCACCCACTGATAAATTGATGACAGTGTTGTGACCAGAGGCTGGTAGGAATCTAATCCTCTATTCTCCCAAGAACTGCAGTTTGCTATTTGGTGTTCAAGGTGAGTTTACAGAACATGCCTACCACAAATAATGAGAATCAACTGTACATACACATACAGTTGGTCTCTGTACAGGGTCTTAGAGTGTTTTTTATACTATTCTTGTAACTCTTCTTTAAATTTGAATTCATATGAAAATTAAAAGTCACCAAAAAATCACATCAGGTATAAAACTGCCAAAAATGTAATACATGCACATAGCAAGTAAGTCAAATGTTATAAAAGGGCATTTAATAAAAATGAAGTCTCCCTCCCAACCTAGACCTCGAGTCCCTTCCTCTCCCCAAATTCATTCACTCTTAGGAGTTTATGTATTCAGGCTGCCTGGGTGGCACAGTTGGTTTCAGCTCAGGTCAATTCTTGACTTCAGCTCATGATCCCACAGTCCTGGGATAGAGCCATTCTCTGCCCCTCTCCCACTCTTGTGCTCCCTCTCTAAAAAACAAAACAAAACAAAACAAAACAAAACAAAACAAAACAAAAATAGACAGGACAAAATGAACAAACAAACAAAAACTGAAAAAAAGTTTCTGTATTCCTCTAGGGCTTTTTTGGGAATATTCACATGGCATATATTTTTATTTTCAAAATCCACATGGGAACATGCTATAGCTACTGCTTTTCCTTTTTTTTTTAAAAAAATTGTTTATTAATTATTTTGAGAGAGAGAGAGAAAGAGAGAGACAGAGTGCGAATTGGGGAGGGGCAGAGAGAGAGGGAGACACAGAATCGGAAGCAGGCTCCAGGCTCTGAGCTGTCAGCACAGAGCCTGACGCGGGGCTTGAACTCATGGACTGTGATATCATGACCTGAGCTGAAGTCCGACCCTCAACCGACTGAGCCACCGAGGTGCCGGTGTTTCTCATTTTTATACAGAGCTACCCTATTCTTTTTCGTTGCAGCATAGTATTTCTTTCACAAACAGTCCATAAGTCATGTAACCAGTCTCTTCTAGATGGAGGTGTAGGTTGTCCTCAGCCTTCTATTACAAATATCATTGCTCCACACATTACACCTATTTTTTGGAAGATATTGTCCTTATGATTTTAATAAGGTAGCTGATAAGCACGTGCAGTCAGTAGATGCACTACTGACATACAAATGCTGCCGTTGAGGCGCCGCAGGGAAAAGCTTGTCCACCTTTACTATGTAACATTTCTTCTACTGTCTATTATTTTAGCTGGCAGCTACTTTTAGTCACAGATTACAGAAAGCACACTTTAACTGGAAATGCTCCTCTTCCCTTGCATCACTCATGGAACATTACTGGATGCTGCTGTTGGCCTGCAAATTGTGCTAGTGTCCAAGAGAAAACCTGCACTGGGTACTGAAGATAAAAGGAGTATGACTTGACCCACTGCACTTAGGGGTCTTCTAAGCCCAGAGGCAAGGAGAAGGCAGGACAACTATTGCAAAAGTGGAAAATGCTATAATTAAGCCCAGTATGGGGAAGACACTCACATTTTGTTGAATGGTTACTGAATAAACAAAGTGCTTAGTGGAAAACTAAAATAAAGGAGAGGAGGGAAGGTGTAGGGAAGGGAGAACAGAGTGGGTGTAATGTCAATCACGGCCTAAAGGGGGAGCAGTAGAGCATAAAGGGAAAGTTCAAGCTCTAGAGTCAGAAGGCCAGGGTGCCAAATGTAGAGTCTAGTTTTATCAGCTCTAAGACTCTCTAAACTTCAAACACCTTCACTACAATATGGGGATATCAAGATAACAGCATCTATGCCAGATGGCTGGGATTTCATAAAATTACACAAACTGAAAGACAGCCCAAGGTCAGCACTCAATAAAAGCTACCTATTGTTTCCAGCAAGAGAAATGGGGGAGGGCAGGGGCCTTTCAAAGAGAAGCAGTAGAATAAAGTATGACTGTAATCTCAGTGAGGGCAGGGACTGTCTTGGTCATAAACCCAGTGGCTAAATGCAGAGTGTGGTCAAAACAGACTCAACAAGGAGTTGTGGAATCAATGAACTAAAGAATGACTGACTTCAGAAAACAGAAGTCCTATGTGACATCGGAAAGAGGGCAGGAGGGAGGCAGGGGCAGGAGACAGGATAGGAAGGGACAATTCATGAACAGATTGGACATCATGTAAAGAGTTCAGATCCAATCTCTAAGCAATGGGGAACCAGTGAAAGTGTTAAAACAAGACAGTAACATCACGATACATGGATGATGGTTGGGAAGGGGAAGAACCCAGAGCCATGGGAAACAACCCAGGAATGTTGGCTAGAGGTTCTCATAGGGTTAGGCACATGAGAATCACTGGGAGCATGTTAAAAAGCAGATTTCTAGATTCTGTTCTGAAAGATTCTGACTAGGTAGATCTAGGAGCGATAGAGGGCTATTAAAAAACAAAAACAAAAACAAAACAGAAATAGTGAAGAAGGAAGATGTGGGATTCCGTGTAAGATGGCCTTACTTTTTCCAGTGATAAAATAAGGTTATTTGTTAAAGGCAAGGGGTGAAAGAGGCTGTGACACAGATCCAGGACTCCCAGTAAAAGACTGGACTGGACATTTGCAGAGGGGTTAATCAGTTCTGCTCTGCTAATGTTTTGTAAGGCACATTCCACATGGGAACAATGTTCAAGCAGGAAACAGGTGAATCTGGGGCTTAACATAGAATAAGGGTCTGCCTATATGGGTTGGCAGAAATGAGGGGGTATCGGTGAGAGAACAGTGGAGGCAGCTGACTGACCTCAGGCTCCATCTGGGCATGGAGGGGCAAGAAGTGAGGCCTGGGGGATGCAGGCAGAATGGCAGACTGGGCAAGAGTTGCAGGGTAGAGAGAAGGCCAAAGAGGGGGGTTGCTGGTAGAAATTCAGGGGGCAGAAGGGCAGAAGGACAGAGGATCGAGGCAAGAGAGGAGGTGCACAGAAAAGCCCAGCAGCTGGATGACCCGGGTGTGGCTGTGAAGTAAATCTGAGGCGGAAGTGCTTTTTACGTGATTCATAGAAGGCCAAGTGACTGTGGCATGCAAGCATTGCTCCTATGATGACGGAGAGAAAAACTCGGGTGGGGGTTGGAACCACCAGTTGATTGGGAGGGCAGTCAGATGATGGCAAGGGGAGTGGGAAGGGTGTTATTACCCGAGGGCTCCAGATTCAGCCACCTCTGAAAGTGCTGAGCAGGGAATTCGAATCAGGGTCTCAAGGTGCCCTCTTGTTAACTTCTGAGGCTTTGAGAGCAGGATTCCCTACATGCTTTCCTATATGACTCAACAGTCTTTCCCATATATTACCTATTATTATTTAATAGTTATGTAAGCACCTAAACCATTTTGAAATAAAGGTATTGTACCCACATGTCACAAAGCAGGCATGAATTAAATCAGACCAAAATGAAATCGACATGTTTATATTAATGCAGGCCTACCACAGGTAGTTTTACGCACTCTTATAGGCTTCCCTCTGATTACAATAAAACTAATTAGTCAATAAATAATGTTGGAGGCTCTACCTCATTTGTTCAGTGTCCAAGTTCAATTTACATACTAATGGCTGCATACTTGCCTTTAATAGATACAGTATGTGAAAGTAAGTATAATAAATGAATAACTGTTTAAGTGTAAAGTTAGCACATCTTCATGAGAAATCTGAAAAATCAAACAGACAGTGAATCTATTTATTTCTTCTATATTATGAACTAAAGCTAATCACTGGATGAGATGATAAATGAGAATTATTTCAGAGTGGCATAGCAATGAAGGTGACTCTTCCATAAAGAAATGTGCAGAGGGGCGCCTGGGTGGCTTGGTCGGTTAAGCGTCCGACTTCGGCTCAGGTCATGATCTCACGGTCTGTGAGTTCGAGCCCCGTGTTGGGCTCTGTGCTGACTGCTCAGAGCCTGGAGCCTGTTTCAGATTCTGTGTCTCCCTCTCTCTCTACCCCTCCCCTGTTCATGCTCTGTCTCTGTCTCAAAAATAAATAAACGTTAAAAAAAAAAAAAAAAAAAAAAGAAATGTGCAGAAACTGGTGCAAAGAACAGTTTATCTATGAGGCTTGATCTCTGTGGATTGGAATTGGAAAGGCCCAGCTGCCAGGGACGGTGCAAATGTGCTCCCCGATTCCAGGAGCCTGTCAACAGCCTTTCTTATCCTAGTTCTAGAATCTATTAAACAAGCAGGTTCTCCCCTTCAGCAACCACGTTGAGGCTCCATACCGAGACCACTTTCTCTGACGCCGAATTACCCAAAATTAACAAAGTGTATTCTCCATTCTATCTTTTCTCTTTTAAAAGGTTAAGTGGCACAGGACAATTTTCTGTGTGGCACGTGTGCAGCTAACAAGGTAATAATTGGGCAATTGGGTGAGAAGGACAAAAAAACCCTAACACTAGAAATCCTCAGTATCTGGGAAGAGGGCAACTGAATTACCTTTAAAAGATGCAAAAGTTATGGTAACACATTGCTAAAGAAGCAAACTAAAGTCCACAAAAGGAAAAAGGAGATGCTAGGGTTTTAATCATTCCACCGAAATTCAGAGGGTATACCATAATATTCCAGATTGCTGAAGCTTTAAACGAACAATGCAAGCCAACTTTAGATCTCCTCTCTTCTCATGTCCTCACATTTCCAACAAAATAAACACATTACAGAGATCTCCCAAGTAATTCAAATGTAGATGGAATTTATTAGAATATTTGATTCTAATTTCCTTTTCCTTTTCAATCTTTGGTCAAGAAAAAAATATTTTCTGCTTACCATAGAGAAATATTACAGAAGTCTCCAAAAGCTGAAAACCACCGTAATTTTTTTTCTTTGTGTGTATGTAATAATTTTATGCTGACCTTCCATGATATGAACATTTCTGTCACTGCCCTAAGCAAAGGTTCATGAGCCTGAAGCAGGAGAACTGTCCATATGCCCCAGCAGGCCCTCTTCTGTCCCTGTCCTGCCTCTGTTAATGTAGTCCTCTGGCCTGAAGGAAGAAGCTTCTTCACCTGTGGATTTGCTGGCCTTCGCATTCTGTCCTGAGCCAATTCCCCAGTGCCAACCCCGGTGCTTGCTTACCAAATTCATCTCACTTGGTAATGATGTGCACACCCATTGTGACCTGAGTATTATTAAAAATAGTTTTTTGTTTTTTTTTTTTTTTAAGTCAAGATAATAAGAAAATGTAGAGGCCACTTTTGGGAACCAACTTGAACAATGGAAACCTGAGTAAGGTAGAAAGGCCACAGTGACTGACTTCAGCCCCCTGGCTGAATATAAACAGTCCCATTAGGTGACCCACCTCAAAATATCCATAAGCCCTAGGTGACTAGTGGGTTACTTACACTGGCCACAGGTACCAAAAAAGGAAAATTCCATTTCCCACACCTGCTCACTTTCCCCCTTTAACTATAGCTCCCAGCCACTACCCAGTGGCAGACAGTCTCTGCTTTTTGTCCTGCCCACCACTTCCTTGTGGTGTATTCAATAAACTTCCATCTGTTTTGTGGTGCTTAGGGTGAATTCTTTCACCAACCACACTGCTGGCTTCCGCTGGATCGGGGCACCCTACATTTGGTGGCCCCCATCCGATCAGGAGAGATCCCGCAGAAAATATTACAAAGGACTTTATGCCAATACATTTGAAGTTAGATGAAACAAATTTCTAGAAAAAAATACAATTTATCAAAACTGACACAAAATAAAACAAAATCTGAATAGCGTAAGAATTGTTAAGAAATTTAATCTGCGGTTAAAAACTTCCCACAAAGAAAACTCCAGGCCCGGATAACTTCACTGATAAACTGGATCAGACACGTAAGAAAGAAATAATGTCAATCTTCAAAATATTCTCTCAGAGAATAGAAAAAAAACAAACAAACAAACACAAAACAAAACACTTCCAAATTAGTTTCATGAGGATAGCATAATTTTAACACCAAAACCTGGTAAGAACGAAAACTGAAATCTATTTCATCCCTCAACACAAATTTAGAATCCTTAACAAATATTTGAAAATCAAATCCAGAAATCTATTAAAAAGACCACATATTCCAACCATATTCATTTCAGGACTAGAAGGCTTTAACATGGAAAAACACAATCACTATATGTCACTATATTAACAGAATAAAGCCAAAATATTATGAGATTGCTTTTCAATATATGGGTAAAATATAAATTTACATAATTCTAAACATTTGAAATATATATATATATATATATATATATATATCCCATTTATTGATAAATTTGTAGTCATTTATGATAAAAGCTCTTAGCAAACTCGAAATGGGAGGAAACCTCTTTTATTTCATAAAAGGGTTTACAAAAAAACTAAGCAGACCACTTTAAATAAATATACATTTCAAAACTTTTGAGATCATACATTGGATTTGGTTTTAGTTTTACATTACCATAGTTCATTTAGCTCAATCTTCCCAGTTCAGTCTACTCCAGTAAGAAACAAAGAATCACTCCTGCTAAAATGACTGTTTCAAAGTCCGTCAGCTAGCAAACTGCTTTTTGCATTTAGATTTACAAATCCCCTGGAATTCACTTTTTGATAATTAGGAACCTGGGGTCAAGTTCCATTTTTTCCATATGGACACTCAATTTTCTCTGTTCCACTTTGCACAAAAGGCTTCTCTGGTCTGTCTTTCCCACAGGGCACGTGTGTTTCTGGGCTCATCACTGCATTCTGGGGGCCTCTGTGTCCACCCTGCCTGAGTGCTACCCTCTCAATTACTGCAGCTTTTAAAAGAACTTGACATCAATGTCCATCAACTGATGAATGGATAAAGAAATTGTGGTTTATATACACAATGGAATACTAAGTGGCAATGAGAAAGAATGAAATATGGCCTTCTGTAGCAACGTGGATGGAACTGGAGAGCGTTATGCTAAGTGAAATAAGTCATACAGAGAAAGACAGATACCATATGTTTTCACTTTTATGTGGATCCTGAGAAACTTAACAGAAGACCAAGGGGGAGGGGAAGGAAAAAACAAAAAAGGTTAGAGAGGAAGGGAGCCAAAACATAACAGACTGTTAGAAACTTACAACAAAGTGAGGGTTGATGGGGGTGGGAGGGAAGGGAGGGTGGGTGATGGGTACCGAGGAGGTCACCTGTTGGGATGAGCACTGGGTGTTGTATGGAAACCAATTTGACAATAAATTTCATATTAAAAAAAATAAAAATAAAAAAATAAAAGAACTTGACATCAGATTAAGCAAAGGCTTCCACTTTGGTTATCTGGCCATTCCTGGTCCTCTATTTCTATATACCTTTTAGAATCTACTCATCAAATTTCTCATAAAATCTCTCTGAATTTCTACTTTTTAACTATTTTGGTCACTTAGTATGCATTTTGAAACAACCCTACAAACTGTTTTTGAATATACACATGTAACATGAGAATGGTAAATCTCAAACTGAAGTCAGGGGTCACCTCTGGGGAGGAGAGCAGGAAGGAGAATGTCATCGGGGAGGGCTAGGTGTTATCAACTGCATTTCTGATGCTTTCATTCTCTAAAAGAATCTGTGGTAAAACCTTAGCGTTTTTGAGGGAGGAAGGCTGCAGCTTAGCTGGGAAGAGGGTACACAGTCACGTTACTAGCAAATCAAATCAAGAAATAGATGTATGTTTAGAATATTTTGTCTTTTTAAAAATAAATAAAAATAAATATAATACACTTACTTGGTTCTCAAAAAGCAGTTAACCTGGAGTTCAAAATCTGCCAAATGGGCTCTACAGGGGTCATGTATTTATCATTCAGTATCTTTCATAGTGAATCACGGCCTATAATTGTAATTTATAACTCTCACAGGGAGGCCCTTTAGAAAATAAATTCTTCCCTCATACTGAAAGAAAACATTTGATTCATTCCTCATCCAAGTGAGAGAAAGAATAATTAAGCTATCTACTATATAAATTACTGCTTACTTTAACCATTCTTCATTTCCAAGATCACAAGATTACACATAACAAAATGCCAACATAAAGGCACAAAGTTTGAAAAGCTGTGCAGTAATGTGATCACAAAGTAATTCTCAATTCTCTATTTAAACACAGGCTGACTGTAAGTCCTAACATTTCAGATGAACCCAAATGTTCCTCTAACCCTTTGAGTAAAGGAGCAGAGCCCACCTCTAATTGCATCAGTGAAGTGACCTGTTTTTCCTATTGCGCAGGATGAAATAAATTAAAGACACAGAACAACCTCACTTACCTTCCTCGACTAAGAATTCGATAAGGTAAACTGCTTGGATTTAATTTGGTTCCCAGAACATTAATATATATCTTGGGTTTTCCATTTGAATTGGCTCTAATCAACACTTGTTATGTTTCTGATAACTCTCAGGATCTCATTCCTAGGTTGAGTGGCTTTGAGGTTAGTATTTCAGCCCTTTTCCCCTTAGGCCAAGATAGTTAACATAGTTGGATATGCCATGGTGACCCTGATTTTCTATGCTCAATCTGAAATACAGCCACACATGCCCATGAGCCCCATCCAGTTGTTCTATGAAAAGTAGGCACAGCACGTTCTAGGCAAAAGGAACATTTCACATTTGACTTGGGATCAAACTCTAAGGGATGATTTCAAGCATTAGCCAGCTTAAGGTAGGCTATAGGCTGGAATAGCTTTTCTAGCTGCCTTATCATCCCATTTTATAAGTGACTGTTTATTCATAGAAATGCCTGTGGTAATAAGAGACAGCATTGCCTACGGGGCCTAATTGTACACATCTGGTATCACAGTTAGTGAAGTAATGCAGAAAAATAAGCCTTATTGACATGAGCTCAGTATAAATATCAGAAAACAACAAGTTGCCATCACAGACCACTCCAACTGCCTTGAAAATGAGGTGACAAGACTCTGCTAAGGACTTCTGGAAGACTTTTCCTCACACTTAAAAGGAAACAAAAGTGTTCTGTTTTCTGCTTCTGGACCTTGTTGTATGAGGGGAGGCTCCATGCTCCTGCCACCATCCTTCAAGTCTAAGGGGGAAAAAGCATTCAAGGTTCTAGAGCCCTGGCATCACTGAGGGATGCCTGCTGTTGTTCTTATTTTAACTACCCTGAGTTGGGTTTTTCTTGGTTGAAGCCAGAAGCATCGCTAATTCAATCTTGTAACAATCACTCCCTATATTCAGACCTGAGACAAAAAACCCATTGACCGACTCATCCTTGTTTAATTGACATGTTCTTTCTTTCTATGACAATTCCTTCAAAACTGTATTTGTTTCTGGTCTCTATTCTGATGATTTCCTCTTAAAACTATACATTTTTCGCCCCAGCTTTATGAAGGTATAATTGACAAACCAAAATTATATATAATTAAGGTACACAATGTGATGGTTTGAAATATATATATGATTTATATATATATAATGAAATTTTTAATTTATATATTTATGTTTATATATATATAATGAAATATTTAGTAAAACTGTAACTTTTAACTTTATGATCCATCAACGATTAGTATTCAGTTTAGATGATTCTGTTTAGTACTAATGTACCCTTCAGTTTCCAGAGACAGAAATACCAAAACCTCCTCTAGTCAGTTAATTCCCAAAATATATTGCACATAATTTGTCAGATTTTATGGATGTTGGCAAGATTTAAAGTCTAATGTGCTGTCTATAAATAGGAAGTTCTTGTACATTTCCAAGGTTAATAGCCAAGAAAATGTAATATGGATATTGAATGTGTGTACATATAAAGGTCACATAACACACATCCTTCTAATCTACGCTATGAGAAAGCTGTGGAAGAAGACACTGATGGGCTCATTCTTTTTTTTTTTTAAGTGCCTCAAACAAACAAACAAACAAAAAAAACTGTGGTAGCAATTTTTGAAATATGTAAGTGCATCACAAGACCCCTGCCTTAACGATAGCAAAAAAACAGTCAAAAATCCATAGGCCTCTGATGATAGAGGCTCCAATACAAACATGGGGCCACAGTCCAGAGGATTCCATAGACTGCAGGTCAATGAAACATCCTCACATCCCACGAGTAGGGTTATATAACACTAATGTTGCCAAAGCAAGCTAAAGATGGGAACTATGGGCAGGAAGGGTCAGGAATCACAAGGACTACAGCCGCTGCGCTGAGAATAGTGTTTCGTAGTAGTTACGGTAGTGGTGGTGATAATGTTGTTGGTGGTAAAAATATGAATAATAGTTAACCTGGATGAAACACTTACTATGTGATAGACTCTGATATAAATGCTTTACGTATAAGCACTATATTCCCAAAACAAACTTGTCCATTCTCTTGCTCACTGCATCTCTCCTCATTTTGCAGTCAACGATGATTACAGAGCACATATAAAAGGTTCTATAGATGGTCAGGTCCCCCACTTCTTCATCTACCTCTATTATAGGCATAGCTCCCAGATATTACAGGTTCAGTTCAGGGTGCCCATAATAAAGCAAGTATCACAATAAAGCAAGTCAAATGAACTTTTTGGTTTCCCAGTACCTACAAAAGTTATGTTTATGCTATACTGTAGCCTATTAAATGTGCAATAGCATTAGGTCTTAAAAAACAATGTATATGCCTAATTAAAAAATATTTTATTGCTAACCATCATCTGAGCTTTCCATGAATTGTAATCTTTTTGCTGGTGGAGGGTCTTGCCTTCATGTTGATGGCTGCTGATTGAACAGAGTGGTGGTTGCTGAAGGTGGGTGGCTGTGGCAATTTCTTAAAATAAGACATCAGTGAAGTTGGCCACATTGATTGACTCTTCCTTTCACAACAGTTTCTCTGTAGCTTGTGATGCTATATAATAGCATTTTACACACAGAACTTCTTTCTGTGGAGTCCATCTTATTAAACCCTGTTTTATCAACTGTTTTATCAACTAAGTTTATATAATATTCTGAATCCTTTGTTGTCATTTCAACAGTCCCCACAGCAGCTTGACCAGGAGTAGATGCCATCTCAAGAAACTATTTTCTTTGTTCATCCATAAGAAGGAACTCCTCACCTGTTCAAGTTTGAAAACAAGATTGCAACAATTCAGGCACATCTTCAGGCTCCCCTTCTAATTCCAGTTCTCTGGCTCTTTCCACCCCATCTACAGTTATGTCTTCCACTGAAGTACTAAACCCCTCCAAAGTTATCTATAGGGGTGGGAATCAGCTTCTCCCAATGTTTTGTTCATGTTGATGCTTTGATCTTTTCCCATGAATCATGCATGCTCTTAATGGCATCTGGGAAGGTGAATCCTTTCCAGAACACTTTTAATACAGTTTGCTCAGATCCATCAGAGGAATCACTGTTGCAGCTACAGCCTTACTAAATGTATTTTTTTTTTAATTTATTTTTGAGAGAGAGAGAGAGAGAGAGAGAGAGAGAGAGAGAGAGCAAGTTGGAAAGGAGCAGAGAGAGAGGGGGACAGAGGATCTGAAGCAGGTTCTGTGCTGACAGCCAAGAGCCTGATGGCAGGGCTTGAACTCACGAACTGTGAGATCATGACCTGAGCTGAAGTTGGACGCTTAACCAACTGAGGCACCCAAGTGCCCCACAAAATGTATTTCTTAAATAACAAGACTTGAAAGTCAAAATTAACCCTTGACCCATGAGTTGCAGAATGGATGCTGTGTTAGGAGGCATGAAGATAACATTAATCTCATCATATATCTCCATCACAGCTGTTGGGTGACCAGGTACATTGTCAATGAACAGGAATATTTTGAAAAAGATTTTCTGAACAGTAGGTCTCAAGAGAGGTCTTAAAATATTCAGTAAACCATGTCGTAAACAGATGTGCTATCATCCAGGCTCTGGGTTTTTGGAACAGTAAATGAGCATCGGCTTCAACTTCAAGTCACCAGCTGCATTAGCCTGTAACAAGAAAGTCAGCTTGTATTTTGAAGCTTTGAAGGCAGGCACTGACTTCTCCTCTCTAGCTATTCAAGTCCTAGATGGCATCTTTCTCCAACAGAAGGCTGTTTGGTCTACACTGAAAATCTGTTGTGTAGTGCATCCACCTTCATTAATGATCTTAGCTAGATTCTCTGGATAGCTTGCTACAGCCTCTATGTTAGCACTTGCTGCTTTACAGTTTGCACTTTGATGTTATGGAGATGGTTTCTTTCCTTAAATCTCTGCTAGCTTCAAATCTTTCTTCTGCAGCTTCCTCACCTGGCTCAGCCTTCACAGAACTGAAGAGAGTCTGGATGCCCTGGATTCAGCTTTGGCTTCAGGGACTGTTGTGGCTGGTTACCTTTCATCTGGATTACTAAAACTTTCTTCATATCAGCAATCGGGTGGCTTTTGTTTCTTATTCATGTGTTCACTGGAGTAGCACTTTTAATTTCTTTCAAGAACTTTTCTTTGCATTCACAACTTGGCTAACTGTTTGGGGCTAGAGGGCTAGCATTTGGCCTGTCTCAGCATTCGACATGCCTTCCTCACTAAGCTTCATCATTTGTAGCTTGATTTAAAGTGAGAGACATGTAACTCTTCTTTTTACTTGAACACACAGAGACCACTATAGGGTGATTAATTGGTCTGATTTCAATATTGTTGTATCTCAGGAAATAAGGAGGCCCAAGGAAAGGGAGATGGGAACCAGCTGGTTGGTGGAGCAGTCAGAACACACACTTTTTTTTATTAAGTTCACTGTCTTATACGGGCGTGGTTGGTGGTGCCCCAAAACATTTACATCAGTAACATCAAAGATCATTGATCACAGATCACCTAAGGAATATAATGATAATGAAAAAGTTTGAAATACTGCAAGAATTACCCATATGTGACACAGAGACACAAAGTGAGCAAATGTTACTGGAAAAATGGAGTCAATAGACTTGTTCGACACAGGGTTGCCACAGAACTTTATTTTGTAAAATACTCCATACCTGTGATTTGCAATAAAATGCAGCACAAGAAGTGAGATATGCCTGCAGTTTCTTCTGGGATAAATATCCCTTTTTTAGAAAAAGAACAATAGTTATGTGTTTTCTGTATACATGTGAGATAGGAAAAAATGCACATGGAAATAGTGAAAAACTGTGAGATCCATTAATATCACCACAGCACAACAAAGCTGATGGGATTCTTACAGCTGGATTTATTTGGGGACAGAATGAAGAAAGTCTGCATCTTCCTGCATTAAGTCTCTATAGACAACATTTATGATAATGACAGCAGAACTAGATCTAGGAGCTAGTCCAAGCCATGGAGATTAGCATGTAATCACAGGCTCAAGTCCTAATACAATTCTGGAGAGACATGGAGGGATTTCAAGAATTAAACTAGGAAAAAAGGATTAAAAAAAAAAAAAAGGAAGAAGAAAATTTTAGCCTCCACATGCATTGGTCAGTGTCAGCAAAATTCTACATGTTCCATTATAGTACTTCTATATTATTTTATTATTATCTTTGATAATTCTGTCTCTTCTTCCAGACTATAAACAACTTGATGTCAGAAACTGTCAATTTCATCTTACTGATTCCAGAATAGTGTTTTGGTCTAGGGACAACAGAGTTCACTAGTTCAGTATCAGGAGCTCGCTGGAGTCCACTGCAGACAAAATCCTAGCTCAGTCACTTACTACTAGAGTCCTTATGGTTGAGTTACTTGGTGGTTCCAAGCCTCAGTTTCATCACCTATAAAATCAGTTTATAGTACTCACCCCATTAGATTGTATTAATGAAAGTTATAATATCAGCAAAATATTTAGTCCAGTGGCCTGTACACAGCACTCAACAAATGGCAAGTATTATAAGCTATTTAACGAATTAATGTACAACATGTGGGCCACTGAACTATGATTGCTGGAAGACATCAATAAGGGAAAATGGCCAACCCTAGCCTTTAGAAACTACCAGTCTTCATATAACCCAGCATCCCCTGCTGATGCTTGGCACTACAGGGAGAGCAAGGACAAACTGTGACACACTTTCCTTCAGGTGTCTATCCATGATTGACCTCACAGATGACCTTCACAGTCAAGGTCCTGCTGATGCCTGCACCACATTTTGTGTACATCCAGCCTCATCCTTCACATCTTGGATTGTATGTTTTCTAATTTAAGTACTGACAGCTTCTCTTCATAAATTACTTAAAGTACACAAACACATCTCTGACTAGAGCATGGTTTAAATACACATTTAAACCATGTGAGATTATTTATACAGTCTCCTCTCATTGACAAATACAATGAATGAATGAATGAATGAATGAGAGGAGATAGAAAGGAAGAAAGGAGGGAGGAAAGACAGAAGGGAAGAGAAAAAAGAAAGGAAGGGAAGGGGAGGGAAGGGAGGTAGGAAGGAAGGAAGAGAAGAAAAAAGAAGGCAAAGAAGAAGGCAGGAAGACCTCTGGCAGGTCATAAAAACAAAAGTGTTACAGTACTGCACCTGAAATTTATGGTAACAAAATCAAAGGCAAGAAGAAGAGTTTCAAGTTTTGTGCAAAGGAATCATAATTTGTTGTAATAGTTATACTAAACAGAAATTTAGAATGCATCAGAGGAGGAAGTGAGTTTAATCACCTGGTCAGACTATCTTACTTTATTATCTCATTTTACTGATGAGGCAGCTGAGGCTCTGACAAGTAAGATGACTTTGCCCATCATTACGCAGCTGCAGAATGTGGTCCATGGATCAACAGCATCGGCATCGTCTGGTAATTTGCTAGAAATGCAGACTCTCAGGCTCCATGTTAGCCATACTAAATCAGAATCTGCGCTTTAATAAGTTCCTTGGGTGATTCATCTGAACATTGAAGTTTGAGAAGCATTAACACAAGCAGCTTGTGTTACTAGTAAGTTACTAGTAAGTTAATAACCTGGATGATTTACTCAATGCTTTATTTTTCTATAAACTATACACCAATCTTTGGATCTGTTAGAAAAATTTAAATCTTTTAGCTGTGAAGAATCAACCTATGGATTTTACACTCAGGATAGAACTTTGGGAAATGGCTCTTCGAAGCCCTGAATAAACATGTGCTAACACATAACACACAGTGACCACTTGGCTACTGTTTCCTCATCTGTCAAGTGGAAAGAACAACAGTACCTAAACTCAGAAGGTTATTAAGAGGACTAAAGGAAGGCATGTTAAGTCTTTAGAATAACAGACACAGAGTAAGGCCTCAATGACTGTTAAGCCACACAATGGAGTGTGACTGTTGTTAGCTCTTACATAGGGTACATAGGGTGTAGTGCAGTAGGCTTGCACACCGCAGCCCATGATTCTCACCTGTTCCGGCTGCAATGACACGTGTATGAAGTACTATTCAGGATTACGAATAAGTATAGCCTGTGCCCACAAAAGAGAGCCAATAAAACTCCTTAATGGGGTGAAAACATGACAACCAACATTGCTGAAACTTGGCTTGCTGACTTTTCCACTCAGTGCACTGAAGTGGCAAATTTCACCTAGAGGCATTGGCAGGTGTACACACAACCAGTGCCCAGATGCCAGAGTCAGCCCAGCAAGGGGAGCTGGAGTGTGGGACAGAGATCTCTTGTGCAGAATGAGACGACACTTGTATGATAAAACCACCAGCTTGTTCATCCACGTTATTTCAAGCACCGATCCAGGTTGGGGAAAGAGAGCCGCAACAGACAAAGCAGGTAACTCAAACCACGTAAAATGGAAACCAAAAATCAAAATCACATTATAACCCGCGTTTCTTACTTAGTAGACACACACAATGGTGTGAAGGTATTCAGGAAAGAGTGGCATAGAGGGGGTCTTGGGGTGATACAAATCAGACCGTTGTTAGTCCCTAGAAGAGAGCCATCATGGTGAGATGGATAGATGGATTTATAAGACTATGCAGAGGAAGATGCCAGAGAAGCTGAGAGCCTAAAACATAATCTTGGATGGCCTCAAGGGAGATGAAAGAAAAGGAATTTCTGTCGCCTTCCAGCCCTCCACAATACAATTCCCAAATGGCTCCCAGGTTTCCCAGCCAGAGAAGCCACGTACTCAATAGCTGCCAGCAGACCTTCCCCCGCCACATTCCTCCCCTCCCCTCGGAGAAGAGTCTTGCACAGTATTATGATCATGTTAAATATTCTTCTGAAGACAGACCAAAAATATTAAGTGACAAAATGAGTCTCATTCCTTGCATATATATGAACATGACTGTTCCACACCAATAGGTAAAAACTGCTAACACTCAGGTACTGTCTGCATCACACTTATCTAAACACAAAATCTGCTCTATTATACCTTCCATGATGAAAATGGGATACATAAAGGTATACATGGTAAGTTGAATAATGGCTCCTCAAAGATGCCCACGTCCCAATCCCTGGAACCCGGGAACATGTTACCTTACATTCAAAAAGAACTTTACAGGGGCTCCTGGGTGGCTCAGTCAATTAAACATCTGACTCTCAAGCATAAGAGACTCTTAAAAACTGAGAACAAACTGAGGGTTGATGGGGGGTGGGAGGGAGGGGAGGGTGGGTGATGGGTATTGAGGAGGGTACCTTTTGGGATGAGCACTGGGTGTTGTATGGAAACCAATTTGACAATAAATTTTATATATTGGAAAAATAAATAAATAAATAAACATCTGACTCTTGATGTCGGTTCAGGTCATGATCTCACAGTTTGGGGGTTCGAGCCCCACATCGGGCTCTGTGCTGACAGGGCAGAACGTGTTTGGGATTCTCTTTCTCCCCCTGTCTGTCCTTCCCCTGTGCATGCTCTGTTTCTCTCTCTCTCAAAATAAATAAACAAACATGAAAAAAAAAAAAAAAGAACTTTACAGATGTGATTAAGAAAGGATCTTGGGGTGTGGAAATTATCTTAAATGATCTTGGTAGACTCCATGTAATCACAAGGGTCCTTTTCTTTTCTTGTAAGAGGAAGACAAAATTTCAGAGGTGATGTGACCAGAGAGGGAAGGAGAGGGGAAAAGGCAATGTGGGAGGAAACCATGATCCAAGAATAAGAACAGCCCTATAAACTTTCACAGGCAAGGAAACAGATTCCCTCCCACCTTGAGCCACCAGAAGGAACCAGCCCCACTGACACCTTTGTTTCAGCCCAATCTCAGACTGGTTCTGCATTTCTGACCTCTGGAACTAAGAAAGGACACTGTTTTAAGCTGCTAGATTTGTGGTAATTCATTGTGACAGCAATAGGGAGCTAACACAGAATATAATCAATAAATACTAATTATAAGTGAATAATTAGGAAACAGCTCTCTGTGATCTATAATTTACAAAGTATTTTATATTTTTCAGTGATCAAATCCTAGCTGCTCATCAGAAATTCTTAAGTTTATTACACAAAGACAGCCATTTAGGTTATATAATAGTGCAAGTATGCATACATTGATTTTAAAATCTGAAAGCAAAAGAAATTACAAAAAATGACATGTAATACAAGAAACCCATAGTCTATTCCTGGATATCTTGGTGTCTCCTAACAGATGACAGTTAAAGTGCACTTAAGATTGGACCTAAACCACTCACTTATGGTAGCATCTGTGTTAGTCACCTGTGTGCGTCCCTCCAGTGTTGGGCACACTGCTCTGTACAGTGTTGGCTGGTGTTCCATCAATATTTGCCAATTAAATAAATGACTGAAAAAATGAAAATATGAATGAGAAAAACTTACACCCTTAGCCAGGTTTTACTTTTGATCATTCAGATGGAGCTTTATTCCAAATTAACCTAGAAGGACTTGGTGCTAGAATAAAAAATAAAAAAAAAAAAAAACCAAAAAACAAAAAAACAAAAAAACAGCTTCCTTAAAAAAAAAAATAGGATTTTTTTTAGGGGCGCCTGGGTGGCGCAGTCGGTTAAGCGTCCGACTTCAGCCAGGTCACGATCTCACGGTCCGTGAGTTCGAGCCCCGCGTCAGGCTCTGGGCTGATGGCTCAGAGCCTGGAGCCTGTTTCCGATTCTGTGTCTCCCTCTCTCTCTGTCCCTCCCCCGTTCATGCTCTGTCTCTCTCTGTCCCAAAAAATAAAATAAACGTTGAAAAAAAAAATTTTTTTAATAAAAAAAAAAAAATAGGATTTTTTAAAAAAGCCATTAAAGATGGAGTCAAAATGTAAATAAATTATAGGAGATTTTCCAGTTCTGGTTAGGAGGCAAAAGGTCACAGAAAACCATCGGCCCCACTATAGCGATGAGAAAACAATAACTTTAGAGATCTTATTTGTCATACAAGATATTGAGGAGATCTGGACACAAGTCTAATCGAACAGACTGCCTTCTACTGTCCTACTGTCTGGGGGACAGACATTGATGGATACTTTCCCTACTGGTGCATGAGTGGGCAGAACTAGCCTGCTTTTGGTAAAAAAACCTTGCTGGAATAAGGAATAATGAGCCAAACTCCTCTCAGCCAAGCATTGGTGGGTGTGGCAGACTGGAAAGTGGGGGAATGGCTAGCTAGCTCTCACTGCCAGCCAATCCTCATTCATAATACTTTTGCTTGGCAGCTACTGGTGGGTAGAAGCTGGCAACTCGTGGAAAGTAGAGAGATCACATCTCATGTGCATAGATCCCAAAGTCTGCTGCAGGGCCAGATCTCACCACCAAGGGGATGGCAGATGTGAAATCCGGTTCAACTCCTGATTAGAACGAAGAGATCTGGCCTACACACCTTAGCTGCCTGACAGGGGAAAGGACAAGGCTTGCTGAGGACATATACTACCTATTTCGGTTTCTTTGTTCTTTTATATACAATATAAAAGTGAGACACATGAAAAAGCAGGAAAAATGTGACCCATAACTAAGAAGAAAAAAAAAAAATAAAAGGAGAACAACAGGTAACAAAATGGTTGGAATTAAAAAGACAAAAATAACTACTACATGACGATGCTAAAGAATTTAAGGTAAAATGTACAAAATGGGTGAGAAGACGAAGAATCCTCCAGAGTAATAAAAACTCTAAAAAAGAAGCAAATAGAAATTGTAGAACTGGTAAGTACAATATGAATTCATTGGAGGGGCTTAATGGTTAAGTGGACAAGATAGAAAAGGCTGGTAAATCCAAAGATAAGGGAATAAAAACTATCCAAAATAAAGCACAGAGTGAAAAAAACCCAATAATAAAAAACACACCCTGAGAATCAAAGTACTAAGGCATAACTTCAAACGGTCTGACACACATGTAGTTGCAGCCTGAAAGGAAAAGAAAGAACAGAGTATAATTGTTGGAAAAGATATTAGATGAGGGTTTCAAAGATGGTTGAAAAGACATTAAATCCAACACAGTGAAACTCTAAGCTGTAAAACAGAAAATCATATACAGGGCAAACCACTGCAAACCAGAGTAAAAGGATAAGACAATGAAATGACCTGTTTCAAGAGCTGAAAGGAAAACACATGCAAACACCCACACGCGTGCGCATGCACGTGTGCATACAAACTGGCAACCTAGACACCTATAATCAAAGAAAATATTCCTAAAAAGTAAAAATGAAATAAAGGCATTTCCAAACAACCAAACTGAACACATTCATGCTGCATTACAGGAAAATATTTAAGGAAGTTCTCCAGGCCGAAGGGAAATGATCACAGAGAAAAACCAAGATCGGCAGAAAGGAATGATCAGTGGGGTAAGTATCAAGGGAGATATAAAACAACATCATTTTAAATCTCTTTAAAAAGACAACTGGCTATTTGAAGCAAATAGAGCAACTACTGTGGGATTATAATACATGGAGAAATAAAATAACAATAATAATATAAAAATCAGGGGAGTAAAAAAATGACACTGTTGAAGGATATTTAATGTCTCATGAAGTTGTGTAATAGCTACTGATGGTAAAGGGTGATGCATTAATTATGTATATCGTAATCTAGAACAGCCACTTAAAAATAATACAAAATGGTGAAACTAAATAGTAACAGGAGTAATAAAATGGAATGTAAAAACAAACAAACCAAAAAACACAAACTCTCAGTTTCCAAATAAAGAAATGAAGAAAAGAAGGGGGAAATGAGGGAAGAAATAAAAAATGACAGAATTAAGCCCAAGAATATCCCATGTAATTATAGTAAATGTAAGATGTATTCAACACTCCAATGAAATAAAAAGGCCCAGTTCTACACAACGTTCAAGAGACACTTTTAAGAACATAGAGTGAAAATACAAGGATGAAAAAGACACACATGACAAACACTAATCACAAGAAAGCCAGTGTGTCTATACTAGTATCAGAAAAACTAAACTTTAAGATGGCTATTTCATAATGATTAAAATGGTCATTAACAAAGCCCAAAGTTGGTTCTGTGCTCAGACTAAAAGCTTCGTAAATCTTTTTTTTCTTCCGTATACAGCTTCCGATGGTTTATGAATTCCTGTGTTTATGGACCTCTATTTAAAACTTCTTTTCAAATGCACATTATTTTTTTTTTAATTTTTTTTAATGTTTATTCATTTTTGAGAGACAGAGAGAGACAGAGCATGAGCGGGGAAGGGGCAGAGAGAAGGAGACACAAAATCCGAAGCAGGCTCCAGGCTCTGAGCTGTCAGCACAGAGCCCGATGTGGGGCTTGAACTCACGAACTGTGAGATCATGACCTGAGCCAAAGTCGGACGCTCAACCGACTGGGCTACCCAGGCGCCCCACAAATTCACATTATTTTTAAATTCAACAAGTTTCTTTTCAAGTGCATGACCCCTTCAATTCTTGAAAATCATTATTATAATTAATAATTGATTCTTACAAGTCATGTTACCTGAAATTTCACCTTCTGGTTGATATCTGACACGCGGAACTGCTTCAGGAAACGCTCATCCTCACTCCAGAAGAGGCGGATATCAGGGATGTCATAGAGGATCATGGCCAGTCTTTCCAATCCCAGGCCAAAAGCCCAACCGATCTGATCTTGAGCACCAGCTACAATTAGGAAAGCAAAACACAACTGATTTAAAAAATATGAAGACTACAGGGTGCCTGGGTGGTTCAGTCGGTTGAGTGTCCAACTCTTGGTTTCGGCTCAGGTCACTGTCTTGTGGTTGTGGGGTCAAGTCCCGCATCAAGCTTCATGCTGAGCATGGAGCCTACGTAAGATCTCTCCCTCTGCCCCGTTCCCCTGCTCACGAACTATCTATCTCTAAAACAAACAAACAAACAAACAAAACATTTTTTTTAAATATATAAAGACTTCACAGGTGCATCCTACTTTCCTACTTGTGGGTAAATAACCAGTAACACTGGTTGTGAGCCTACTAGCAGGTAAGGCACTGGGGAGAGACATCCATAAGCCCATCCATAAGTTTTACGTTTCTTGCACTCCCCACATTCCTCACTTCCCTCCCTGAGGCACTCTGGAGTCACACTGCCTCTAATGTTGCCTTTCATTTTTTATTATATTCCAAGCACTTTAAGCCCGCCTTCCTGCCTCTGAAAAACAATTTTCCTGTAATCTTTATTTGCCCTGATTCAAATTTAGCCTACTATGTGTAGAGAGAGAGAAAAAAGATGGTCTCTGTCCCTATGTGGCTTACTAAATGGGTGGGTATGTTGGAAGTGTGCCATAACGGACTGTTAATATTCAGAAAAATCCCTCAATTTTGTTAAAACAACTTTTACCCTTAGTAAGAGCTACCTCAATAATGGATGGAGATCAAGCAAGCCAAGGTGGAACATTTATTTAGTACCACTCACTCCAAAGGTAAAGTGTATTGTTCACAGTACAGCAATGCTATGAACTCAAAGGGTTTATTTCACTTACCTGAAGCAGACTAAGACCAAAGACATAGACCTGCTGTGTGAAGAAGGCAAGAGAGCAAGTCATACTACTTGAAAAGCTTACGGAAAGGGCTCATGAAAGGAACATAATTTCAACTGGACACTAAGGGTGTCTGGATCCTGGGCAGGCTGCAATGGCCTCAAGATTTTACTCCCGTCATACATGCCCTGTGTAAATCTCTCCCTTTGAGTGTGGTGGCCCTGGGAACAGAATGGGATTTCAGCCCTGTGATTAGTTACTTTATATTGAAGTTCATCTGAGCAAACCAGAGAGACTCTCCTGCTGGCCCAGGAAAAAGTGAGCTGACACACAGCGAGAGGGCCACGTGGCTAGGACCTGAGGGAGGCCTCTAAAAGTTGGGGGAAGCCCTGGCTGTCAGCAATAAGTGGGGCCCTAATTCCTACAATCATAAGGAAATGAATTCTCCCAACAAGGTGAATGGGCTGAGAGGAGGACCAGAACTCCAGAAGAGCACATAGCCGTGCTGACCCCTTGATTTCTACCTGTGAAGACACTGAGCAGAGGCCCCAGCCAACCTGTGCCTGGACTTCTGATGCAAGGAAACTGACATAATAAATTTGTGTGGTTTTAATCTAATAAGTATGACATTAATTTGTTACCAGGCAAAAAATAAAAAAAACAAGCAAACAATAACAACAAAAAACCCCACAAAACTAATACACATCCAAAATGTGGAGAAAGGTAAAAGAAAATTCCAGACTGAAGGAACGTCTTCAAATAGCAGAGGGGTAGCAGTGTAGCACAGAAGCGTTAGGAGTGCATTATGGAAACACAGAAGGTTTGAGGCAGATAGGACATTGCAGAAAGGATCCATTTCTGGCTAGGTGCTCCCACCACCATCATTTATAAATAAAACAACAAGGATAAATGTGTAAAAGAAGCCAGGCAGAAGTATGAGCCTTTTCAAATGGTTTGTTTAAAAGCTGAATGAATTAAAATAATCAAAATGAGATCACAAAAGAAAAAGATACTAAGAGAGAAAATGGATCAGTAGCGAAAGGGAAGATGTATGAGAAAGAAAAGCCAGTGCTTCGCTGAGTACACCTGTTCCTGAACAAAAATGAACACTCAGGTGAGGTAGAGGGAAGTGGGGTATTCAATCTCACAGACAGTGGGATCATGAACATTATGCACAACCCCTGACCCAGTGGTCACATGCCTAAGAGAGCAATTGAAGAGTGAGGCAAAATAGTTTAGAATAATTCATACTGATTCATGAGACTTGAAAAATAGGTTGGTGACTAATTAAAGACATGAAATTTAATATAACCATGATAGACTTTTAAAATCTACTTAAAGAAGAATTTTTATTTCCTTAAGTTTTTATTTATTTATTTTGAGAGACAGAGAGAGAGAGAGAGCGAGCATGAGCAGAGGAAGGAGAGAGAGAGAGTCCCAAGGAGGCATCACACTGTCAGTGCAGAGTCTGATACAGGGCTTGAACTCATGAACTGTGAGATCATGACCTGAGCCTAAATCAGGAGTCAGATGTTCAATCAACCGAGCCACTCAGGCGCCCCAAGAATTTTTATTTTTTTAAAATGAAAGAAAAAATGGCAGTCCTGCTGATGTGGTTCCAGCACATTCTGCATCGTGTGGTTCCACTGTCCTCATTCACTGGGGGGTTACACTAGGTATTCTTACAATTTGGAAACAACATATACATGTAAAGATCCTTAAGAATGTTCATACTCGTTATTATTATGATTCTACTCAGGAATTGATCCTAAAGAAATAATTCAACAAAAGAAAAATATAAATGAAAGAAGATATTCAGCAGTATTACTTTATAAGAGCAAAAACATGGAAACAACCTAAGTGGCCCAAATTAGGGAATGGCTTACAAAATATACTGCATTTTAATGAAATCATTAAAAATTGTAATTATAAAATACAGATTTATTAAGTGACAGACTATAAGAAAGTATGAAAAATATTTATGATAACATGAATATGTACTGTGATACCACTATTTAATATAGGTCCAAGTGAGGGTTGTAATGTGAAAAAACAAAAAACAAAACATGATGTTCAAGAATTATAATGGGTAATAGTTTTAAAACTTCAAAACATTTTCCTATAATTGTTAGTTGTTTCAAGTAAAAAAAAATAATAAATATAGGTAGCAAGGTTAATGCTGCTTTGTGACTGAGGCTTTTTCTTTAATCTTTTCAATTTTATTATCATTCTTTTAGATATAACCAACCACCTAGAGCCTAATATCTGTAACTGAATAAGGAGTAACAGATATTTCTTACTATACAGTAACTACTGCTTATTTAGGGTATTTGACTTTATTTAATATCTAGTAATTTTTTTAGGGTGTTATGCTCCTTTCATCTGTTACTCTCAGTTCCCCATCCCCTGAAACTTTTTCTAAAGCAAAAACACGAATAGAGCCCCTAAAAGTAGGTAAGAAAATGAGCAACAATCTAATTTTTAAAGTTAAAAAAAATTAATTTATATTTGAGAGAGAGACAGAGTATGAGGAGGGGAAGGGCAGAGAGAGAGAAGGGAGACACAGAATCCAAAGCAGGCTCCAACCTGTCAGCACAGAGCCTGATGCAGGGCTTGAACTCATGAACTGCAAGATCATGACCTGAGCCAAAGTCAGATGTTCAAGTGACTGAGCCACCCAGGCGCCCCCTCTAATTTTTTAAATGGACCAAGAATATGAAGACATTCACAGAAAGGAAAGAAAAATTACCCTTAAGCAAATGAAAGCTTAAGAAAAATAAAAGATGAAAATGCACAAAGTTATCATATTTTATATACCAGATTGGCAAAAATAAATACATCTGATTCCATACTTGAGAGCAAAGCCAAGGGAAAACAAGCACTCTCTATATTGCTGGTAGGTTCACAATTGAGTCTTTAAGCTATTGACCTAAGGAGCATAGTATACCAGTAGCTATCAGAATTACAGATGCACGTACCACCTTGTTACTTTAACTACTAGAAAGTATCCTCCTTACAGGAAATTAGGACTGTATAAGACCACTTCCTGGAGTATTGTTTATAAAAGCAAAAGACTGTAAATAACCCAAATATTCATCACTAGAGAAATGATTAAATAAACTATGCTATGTCTGTACAATGAAATATTATTATAAAAAGGCTCCAACCAATTTCAAAAACTCAAAGCAGCAGCTGTTTTTATTTTTTTTATTATTTTATTATTATTATTATTTTTAATATTAAACTTATTGTCAAACTGGTTTCCAAACAACACCCAGTGCTCATCCCAACAGGTGCCCTCCTCAATGCCCATCACCCACCCTCCTCTCCCTCCCACCCCCCTCAACCCTCAGTTTATTCTCAGTTTTTAAGAGTCTCATATGGTTTGCCTCTCTCCCTCTCTAACTTTTTTTTCCTTCTCCTCCCCCATGGTCTTCTGTTAAGTTTCTCAGGATCCACGTAAGAGTGAAAACATATGGTATCTGTCTCTCTCTGTCTGACCTCAGCCGCAGCAATTTCTTACTTGACACATCTCCAAAGGCAAGGGAATTAAAAGCAAAAATGAACTATTGGGACCTCATCAAGATAAAAACCTTCTGCACTGCAAAGGAAACAATCAACAAAACTAAAAGGCAACCAACGGAATGGGAAAAGATATTTGCAAATGACATATCGGACAAAGGGCTAGTATCCAAAATCTATAAAGAACTCACCAAACTCCACACCCGGAAAACAAATAATCCAGTGAAGAAATGGGCAGAAAACATGAAGAGACACTCCTCTAAAGAAGACATCCAGATGGCCAACAGGCACACAAAAAGATGCTCAATGTCACTCCTCATCAGGGAAATACAAATCAAAACCACACTCAGATACCACCTCACGTCAGTCAGAGTGTCTAAAACGAACAAATCAGGAGACTATAGATGCTGGCGAGGATGTGGAGAAACGGGAACCCTCTTGCACTGTTGGTGGGAATCCAAACTGGTGCAGCCATTCTGGAAAACAGTGTGGAGGTTCCTCAAAAAATTAAAAATAGATCTACCCTATGACCCAGAAATACCACTGGTAGGAATTTACCTGAGGGATACAGGAGTGCTGTTGCATAGGGGCACTTGTACCCCAATGTTTATAGCAGCACTTTCAACATAGCCAAATTATGGAAAGAGCCTAAATGTCCATCAACTGATGAATGGATAAAGAAGTTGTGGTTTATATACACAATGGAATACTACTTGGCAATGAGAAAGAATGAAATCTGGCCATTTGTGGCAACGTGGATGGAACTGGAGAGTGTTATGCTAAGTGTTTTTATTTATTTATTTTTAATTCAGGGGTAGGTAGGAAAGAACTGTGCAAATGGAGGACAAAGGTAGGAAGTCTTTATAGTACATGCCTTTTTATATAAAGACTGATAGAGATTTTTGTTACTAGATAAAATATAGGAATTTGTTTTCTGTTTATTTTTAAGAGGTTATAAGAAGCACAAAGTATTCCTCTTTGGTTGCACTGGGACCAAACTTTCAGGAAAATCATGAGTAGTAAAAATGGATCTCTATGTCCTCTTTTTAGAGCCAGAATTGGTCTCTTTCATTCTGTAAGAGGCAATACATTTCCAAGGTTGGAAAATAAGTGTTATCATCTGTAGGGATTTCAAAAACAACCACAAATTTCTTCTACCCTTCCTCTTCAATCTCAGTGGGTTGTAATGGCTTCAATCAATTGAGTATGGGGGAAGTGATACTATGTGACTTCCAAGGTCACATCAAAATAGCCACACAACTAACACTTGGTTTTCTTGGAATGCTCACTCTCCACACACCCTCTCTCACAATTCTTTCTCTAGAACATTCTCTCTTGGAACCTAGCTGCCATGCTCTGAGAAGGAAGTAACACAGAAAGATCATGTGTAGGTGCTCTAGTGGACAGTCCCAGGTGAATCTAGCTTTCAAGCCATCCTGGTACTGACAGCAGGTATGTCAGTAAAGAAGACTCAAGAGGGTGCCAGCCCTAGCCCTCTAAATCACCTCAGCTGTTTAATCTTCCCAAGGCTCCAGCCATTGCGGATGAGAGACAAACTATCTCCACTGTGTGCTGTCCAAATTTGTGACCACAGAATAATAAAATGGCGGCTTTCTTAGGCTATTAAGTTTGGAGTGGTTTATTATTCAACAAGAGATAACCAGACATTGCCCTTGTTAAATCATCTGGGTTGTGCTTTCTATTGCAAACATTTCCCACATGGGTAATCTAAGGTTAACTGAACTGCTGATGTAAGTTCATTTGTCTGAGATATAAGAATGATGTGAATAGCAACTAGATAGGGTTTCACATAGATCAGGAATTAAGCTTAAAATAAGATGAATCCACTATACTATAGCACATCATATACACCAGAATATTAATTATGTCCTAATATCACATCTTATCCAAAGCCCATGCCACCCCACATCATTCATCACATTGCCCATCCAACATATAAACAAAACAGTCCTAAGCCAAAGCGATCCAATACCCTCTCCAAACCAACTACTGCTTTTCATCTTATTTTTCCACCTCATGATGAATGGGGTCATCATCCATCTAGTTACTCAAGGAAGAAACCTGGGAGTAAACTAACTTAAAACACTACCTCATTTCAGATATAGACCTTTAAATTATATCTCAAAATTTCTCTCAAAACCATCCCTTCATTCTAGTCCAATTGTAGCTATAGATTTGTCCCTTCAACAAACATCTCCCACCTGGACTATTCCAAGAAACTCCCAAGTAGTCACCGTCTGTCTCCCTATTTGGTCCATCTGTGATAGTGCTGCCAAGTCTCTTTCTAAAACATAAATCTGGACATTGTCACAGTAGATATGTGTAAGGATAGGACAATGAATGACTCATCTCCAAGACAGCCATATGTGTTCTTATTTTTATTTTTCAGTGTCTTTCTAAACCATAAAAAAAAACTCTTAAAATTGTTCCACAGATTCCCATTCACTCTAGCTGAACTTGAATATTCATGGAACTTCAAGATTAGATATGCAAGGTCCAGCTGGAAAAATGCTTCATAATAAGTTAAATACTAACATCTCTGTTTATCACTTGGTATCAAGGCAATCATAATGACAAATGGGAAAACAAATATTTAGCTATAAGATACATAGAGATTAAGAAGCACTGGTCTAGGGGTGCTGGGTGGCTCAGTCAGTTAAGCATCGGACTTCAGCTCAGGCTATGATCTCATGGTTCGTGAGGTTGAGCCCTGCTTTGGGTGAGCTCAAGCCCCACTTCTCTCTCTCTCCCTTTCTGCCCCTCCTGGGATTCTCTCCTCTTCCTCTCTCTCTGCCCCTTGATCACTTGCATCCCCTCTCTCTCAAAACAAACAAACAAACAAACAAAGCCCTGATCTTTAGTGAAGAACTTTCTAAAAAATTTCCAATATATCACAGGTTGTTAATTTTGTCAAATATAAAATTATGCACACCATACAACAGAATTCACATTCTTTTCAAGAAGATGGGTCATTCATCAACATAAATGATTTTCTGAGACACAAAACAAATTTCAAAATACTTAAAAGGAGTTAAATTTAAGGAATGTCCTATGTCCAAAGAGAAAATAAATCAGAAGTCAAGAGTATACAAATATCTAAAGACATTCCCAAATACTGGGAAATTATACAACATACTTTTAAATAACCCAAGTCAAAGAAAAAAAAAATCACAAGAAAAATTAGAAAATGCATTCAAATGAATACAAATTAAGATGCAACACAAAATAATGTATGGAATGAATCTAAAGCTGTAATTCAAAAGAAGCCTATAGCATTAAATGCTTATGTGAGAGGGGAAAGGTGTCAAATCAATGAACTACTACCTTACAAATGTAGAAAAATAAAATTAAGAACAAACTAAGCCAAACAAAGGAAAAACTAAATATAGGAGTGCAAGTGATAAAATAAAAAAAAAAAAGGAAAGAAAAACAATAGAGAAAATTGATGAACACCAAAAACTGGTTTAAAATAAATTTTTTTAAATTGAAGGACAGTTGACACACAATGTTAGGTTAGTTTCAGATGTACAACATAGCGATTCGACAACTCCATACTTTGTGGTATGCTCACCACTCTGTATGTTGTGGTAGCTACCATATGTCACCATACAATGCTATTATAATACCATTGACTATATTCCCTATGCTGTACCTTTAACCCTGTGACTTATTCCAGAACTGGAAGGCTGTATCTCCCACTTCCTCTTGCCTGTTTTGCCCATCCTTCCACCACCCTCCTCTCTGGCAACTGTTGGCTTGTTCTCTGTATTTATGGGTATGTTTCAACCTTTTGTTTGTTTGTTTGATTTTTTAGTTTTCATATGTAAGTGAAATCATATGGTATTCTCTAGAATCAAAAAAGAAACAGTAAGTTTTGATGAGGATGTGAAAAAAAGGAAGCTTTGTGCACTGTTGGTGGGAATGTAAACCGGTGAAGCCACTGTGGGAAACAGTATAGTAAGGAGGGTCCTCAAAAAATTAAAGATATATAGCATCTGTATGTTTATTGCAGCATTATTTACAGTAGCCAAGATAAGGAAACAACCGAAGTATCCATCAATAGATGAATGGACAAAGAACAGGTGGTATACATACACAATGGAACATTACTCAGTCATTGTATAAAAGAAAAAGCTTTCTCTGTTTGACTGATTTCACTTAGCATAATACCTTCTGGGCCCATCCATGTTGTCACAAATGGCAAGGTCTTATTCTTTTTTATGACTGAATAATGTTCCTTTGTATATGTATGTGTACCAAAAGCTGAGCGGTTTTTTTTTTTTTTTTGAAATATCAATAAAATGGATAAATTGCTAGCCAGACAAATTAGGAAAAAACATGAAAAAGAGAAAGTACAAATTACCAATGTCAGGAATTAAAGATAGGACCTCACTAAAGACAGATCCTAGTGGTAATAAAAGGATAATGAAAGAATATTATAAAATAACTTTATGCAGGTGAATTCAACAACTATTCAACAATCCATACAAAATGGACAGATTATTCCCCCCCCAAAAAAAAACCCAAACTACCAAAGCCCATTAAGAAGAACAAATAACCTATATCAATTAAAATACTGAATATATAATTGAGAACCTTCCCACGGGCACCTGGGTGGCTCAGTCGGTTAAGTGTCTGACTTTGGCTCAAGCCATGATCTTGCAGTTCGCGAGTTCAAGCCCCGCATCGGGCTTGCTGTTGTCAGTGCAGAGCCCAGTTTGGATCTGCTGTACCCCTCTCTCTGTGTCCCTCCTCAGCTCGTGCTCTCTCTCTCAAAAATAAATAAAACATTAAAAAAAGAAAAGAAAAGAAAAACCTTCTTGCAAAGAAAATTCTGGGGCCAGATGGCTTCACTAAGTGAATTCTATCACAATGTTAAGAAAGAAATAATACTAAATCTATAAAACACTACCAGGAAATAGAGAATAAGGAAATTTTATGAGACCAGGATTGCCCTTATACCAAACCAGACAAAGACATTACAAAAAAAAGACAACTTTAAACCAATATGCATCATGAGAAAACAAACAAACCACCTTTTACAAAATATTAACAAATTAAATCCAGCAATGCATACAAGGGACACTATGTCAGGACTGGATTTATCCCAGGAATGTAAGGTTAGCTCAACATATGAACATCAATCAATGTAATTCATCATATAAGCAGATTAAAAAATAAAACCCAACACACAATTAGAAAAAGCAATCGTAGATGCAAAAGTAGATGCAGAAAAAGCAGTTGAAAAAAATTCAACATCCATTCATTATAAAAATTCTCAGGAAATGAAGAACACAGGGCATTTCTTTAATCTGATGAATGACACAATACAAGAACCACAGCTAATATAACTCACAGTGATGAAAGACCAGTTGCTTTGCCCTCAGGGTCAGCTTGAAGATAGACAGGTATGTCCACTCTTTCTATTTGTTTCTACTAACCTGAGTTCTAAGCTAGTGGGGAAATGGTGGGGGGTGAGGGAAGGGTAGGGGGAGCAAAAACAGATGAACAGATTGTCTTTATTTGGAGATGGCATGACTGTCTACATAAAAACACCTAAGGAAAATATTTCAAAGGTTATTGCTGCGTGAATTCAGGAAGATGATGATATACAAAAATCTGCAGTGTGATGGTCTTAGGGGCATCTGTTCCACCTGGCTGTCAGTGGGGACAAGTGCAGAACCTCTCCTGAACACAGGAGACTGGCTCTACTGAGAAGACCCAATGCACAGGCCAGTGAGGAAGCCATGACATCAAGCACCCGCAATCCCAAGCACCTTGGTCGAGGGCTAGAGTGTCATTAGTAACAGGGAGCAGCTGGCCTCCAGCTTCCTTCTGCTGCACTTTGAGTCTCGTAATCATTCTTATCGAAAAGACTACTTGTGACCATCACTGTGGAGTGCTGCAAGAAAGGATGTGGCATCTCTTTGCAGAGCTGTACCAAATTGTACCTTTGAAACACTTAGTTTTGGTCCCACCTAGAACAGCTTCTTTTGAATTGTCCCCTGAATTGGGCTAGCTGGCAATGCCATTAGTAAGGCACCAGGCATACCTGTCCAGGATGCTGATCTCTGTACCACATAGTCTGCCCTAGGAGACATCATTAAATGAACTGACCTCAGATCTAAGAAGATGGAAATGGCAAACACTTCTTTCCCCTGAACAACTGGGTTGTTTTTCATTTTAAGGATACCATGAGTTACATAATTGACCATAATTCTCTCCTTACTTTGGCCCCACAGATGCTTAGAACCAACCTTGCAGGTCACCTCCACAACTGTACAAGTGTTCAGGGTACATTTCTCTGTGTGACTCTTGGCCCAGTTTTATCTCCTTAGTCTTATTTCCTCTTTGTCCTGATTATCTCAACTATTTATTTTCTCCTCTTGTACATACTTTTATATGGTACTTCAAATTCTTTATGGAAGGAAGTGAGCCATAAATAACTAGATACTTAAAGATACTGTCAGCCAAGGCAGGTCTAATTTTCAGGTCTTTGGCACTCCCCAGCTATAATTTGTTGCCAGGTGCTCAAGGGCTGACAGGGTTTTAAGACAGTATATTTTTTTCCCTATTCTAATACTAGAGAGTTCCAGTAAACTAGAGCCCCCAAAGCAGAAAGCTGACTGTAGGGAAACATCCTCACTTAAACAGAATATTCAGAATGGGAAGGAATTAGGTGTTCTGATTAACACGACTTTGTGCTGAATGGAGCAACCCACACAGGAAAAGATTTTGTTTTTGTTGTCGGTGCTGAAAATCATTCTAAGAAGGTCAGCCTATATATAGAAGCAAAATAACATGAGACAGGAGCCCAAAGATGGGGAAGTTAAAAGGAGGGAAAGGAAAAGATGAGGAGGAGTAGAACGGCAACTGAGAAGAGGGCAGTAAGAAGTCATCAGTGTGAACATGGAGAAACCAAGTGGACCTTAGAACCTAAAAGCACCTAATCCCATACACTGTCCCTTCTACAGCAGATGGCCCTCCAGGCTCTGCCTCAACAGCCGCAGAAAGAGAAGCACTAGTAAGAGAGGAACCAGAGCAGTGCACAAGCCTCCACACACAGCCTCTGGTCTGGCCCCTCCAAAGCAAAGCCCCTGTGAGCATGAAGCATGTCAGGGAAGACAGCGGCTACGCTAGCCATGCATCAGGATGGGAAACAAAGAGCACTGAGGGAAGATTAAAACTGGCTGCTATTGCTCAACACCATGCCTCTGAAGGCGTAGGACATCTGTGCTATCTGTGGAAGGCATTGGGGGTGGGGTGGGTGGAGATACCACTCAAACCTCCATCCCCAAAGTCCTTAGAAAAATCACTGTGCCACACAGAAAAGGTTGTATCACCAACCTGAGAAAAGGCTGAGAATGGGCAGTTGTTGACTGTGACACAGATCTGTACACACACAGTATTTAAGCTGCACTAAGACAAGTGAAGCCCATGTACCTTCATCGCTAGTATGGAGCCACATAAAGAAGGTTACATAATATAATTAGACTTTTGTCAGACAATGCCAGAAGATAAGGAATTTGGGAGAATTTGGTGGGGGGGGGGCGGGCAAGAAGTAGAGAGAACTTTTAGGGCAATGAAAATACTTTATATGACACTATAATGATGGATACACGTCATTATACATTTTTCCAAACCCACGAATGTACAACCCCAAGAGTGAACCCTAAAGTAAACAATGAATTTGGGGTGATAATAATGTGTAATTGTAGGTTCATCAGTTGTAAAAAATGTAGCACTCTGGTGGCACATGTTGATAATTGGGGAGGCTGTGCATGTGAGGGGGCAGAGGGTATATGGTAAATCTCTGTACCTTACTCTCAAGTTTGCTGTGAACCTAAAACATCTCAAAAAATTAATTTTTTAAAAAAAATTAAAATTAAAAAGAGGGGAGAGTGGAAAGACAACTCACTGAATTAGAGAAAGGACTTGCAAATTATATATGTTAAGGGTCTATTATCCAGGATATCTAAGGAACTCCTACAACTCAACAACAGATACAAAACCCAGTTGAAAAATGTGTAAAAGAGGGGCACCTGGATGGCTCAGTCGGTTAAGTGTCTGACTCTTGATTTCAGCTCATTAAGTCCCACAGTTTGTGGGAAAGAATCCCATGTTGTGCTCTGAACTAACAGCACAGAGCCTACTTAGGACTCTCTCCCTCTCTTTCTGCCCCTCCCCTGCTTGTGCACTCTCTCTCTCAAAAATAAATAAACGTTAAAAAGAAAAAAAGAAAAAAATGGGCAAAAGATTTACAGAGATATTTCCCCAGAGAAGTTATACAAATAGCCCACAGGCACATGAAAATATGTTCCACATCATTAGTCATTCGGGAAATATAAACCAAAACCACAGTGAGATACCACTTCATATCTACTAGGCTGGCTATAATACAAACAAACAAAAAACTCATAAAACAAGCATCAACAGGGATGTAAATGAACTGGATCCCTTGTACATTGCTGCTGGAATGTACCATGACACAGCTGCTGTGGACAACAGTTTGGTCATTCTTCAAAATGTTGAACATAGAATTACTGTATGACCTAGCCATTCTTCTCTCTCTCTCTCTCTCTCCCTCCCTTTCTCTTTCAGTCTACCTGCCTACCTACCTACCTACCTACCTACCTACCTACCTACCTACCTATTGCTAGCTATATGCAGGTATGCATGCACATGCATACACACAATATAGTTATAGACATATATGGATATATAGATGAATATATGTATATCCGAAAATTGAAAAAAGGGACTCAAGATAACTGTACACTAATGTTCACACCAGCATTATTCACAAATGACAAAAGGAAAAAACAAAAAACAACAACAACAAAACTCAGTATCTGAGAATGAATAAACAAAATGCGGTACATATATAAAATGGGATATTATTCAGCCCTAAAAGGAAATGAAGTTCTTATACATGCTATAGGATGAGTGAACATTGAAAAGATACGCTAAGTGAAACAAGCCAGACAAAAGGACACATACTATCTGATTTCACCTATGCGAAATATCTAGAATAAGTAAATTCATGGAGACAGCAAGATTAGAGGTTACTAAGGGGCTAGAAAGAGGGGGGAATGGGGAGTTACTGTTTAATGAATACAAAGCTTCTGCTTGAGGTGATGAAAATGTTTTGGAAATCGATAGTGCTAATGGTTGAACAACACTGTGAATCTAATTAATGTCAGTGAATTGTATACCTAAAAATGGCTAAAAATAGTTAAAAAGGCAAATTTTATATTGTACATTTTACCAAATAAATGTAAGATTTCAAAGGGGCTAAACATTTACAAACTTTGAAAAAAATTTCTGTGTGTTCTTCACTTTCTTTTTTTTTTTTCTCATTACCACATCCATCTCCAAAAACACTGAGATTTACCAACTGAGCCATTATGCGGCCAATTATTTCAGTAGATCTGGGCTGCTTCTCCCATAAAATGAAAGAACAGCAGTAATACAGCATCTCAAGTTCCTTTCAGCTCTTAAAAGTCTAGGATGCGGCTCAGTTTAGAGGTAGTTAACTAAGTTCTAAAGAAGCTTTCTTTTTGTTGTTGTTGTTCATTTATTTATTTTGAGGAGAGAGAAGGAGAGGGAGAGGAAGGGGCAGCAAGAGAGAGGGAGAGAGAGAGAGAGAGAGAGAGAGAGAGAGAGAGAATCCCAAGAGGACTCTGCACTCATAGCAACATGGGGCTCGATTTCACGAACCATGAGGTCATGACCTGAGCCTAAATCAAGAATCAGACGCTTAAGTGACTGAGACACCCAGGTGCCCCTAAAGAAGCTTTCATCAAAATAAATACAAAGTACTGCAAAAATAATTTGATTAATATTTAACAGCATAACAAAGGTAACTGCCAACTGCTCTCTCCTCTGGCCATCTGGTCACCTTCTACCCCTCAGACATGCAGGTACACTTGACTTTGCACCCTTTGCTTGGACAACTGTGTCCACTGGGAATGGTCTTTTCCTTCACCTGATCCAGGTCTCTGTTCAAATGTCACCTTCTCAAGGCGGCCTTCCTGACCATCCACTTTAAAACTATATACTTCTCCACCAATCCACACTTCCAAACCCCTTATTCTGCCCTGTTTTCATCAGAGAATATCATCTTCTAAGATACTACAACCTTTCCTATTTTTTCTATTTATTGTTTACTGTCAGACTGCTGCTAGCCTGTAATCTGCGAGGGCAGGATCTTTGCTGGCTTTCATCACTAATACATCTCAAGTGGCTAGAACAGTGTGGGGCATGTAGCAAGTGCTTGGGTATTTGCAATGTGAGTGAATGGCATGGAAGGAGAAGTGCTGAGAATTTTCTACTTTTTAAGTTACTTGTTTCATATAAATGGGTAGTATTATGAAGAATTTCAGACTTAAAATGAAGTCTTCAGTATGAGCAGTGACTTTCTCTAATGTGTCTGTGAGAGATTTTATCCATCATATTATGAGGTGATATTTTAACAGGGGTGATATCAGAAATGTCATTTCTGAAAAAGCTCAGAAAGCAGAGAGTTGGAACACAAAAACATAAGAGGAAAAAAATGAATATTCTAATCACTCATCCCACCCTTCATGGCCATTCACTGAGCTTACTCTATAGAAGGTAGCTGGCACTGGGCACTAGCTCCTTGAAGTCTGGGACTTCAGCACTGCTTCTGTGCCAGTATTTTGTCTATTTTATTTTGTTCCTCGGTGACTGAACTGCTAAAATGTAAAGAGCCCCTGTACCCTGAGGTTCCCTCTCAAAATGTTTTGTTGCAAAGCCAAGGATCAAATTAAAACTTTAAACTATTTTGCTGGAAAACATTTTTTAAATTATATTAAGTATATTTTTCCTTCCTTGTCAATAGGGGCTAATTTCTAGGCGTCCTTTGACTTAATGAATTGACGCTTTCCCACAATAATTGCCACAAGTAATACTGAAACAACCCAGCAATTAACATTCATATTTTATAGAAGTTAACCAATTACAAAACATTTCATCAATATTATCTTGATTTTGACTCTCACAATTATCCTAAGGGGAATGCCAGGACTGGTATTATCATCTATATTTAAAAAATAAACACCATTTAAGCAAAATCACAGACAATGGGACTCAAATATGTTTTTTCACTTCAAGTATGTATCCAACGAATGCTTCCCTAGATTCACTTTCAAACATTATTGTAAAGGAGCTATGTTCAAAGTATTTGAAGCCATCAAAAATTCCACTTCTACTGTATGCCTTCTACCTTCTAACTAACTGCCAGCTTCCTGATTGACTTCATCGTTACTCCATGAAAGCTAGTAAAATGATTTGTATAAGTAAGTGCTCAAATATATCAGATTTTTCTGAATAAGTAAAATGTGGGTTTTTTCCACCACACCAAATAATGCTTTTAATCCTGAATTTGACTAACATATACAGAAACCCTGAGTGAGATGACAGGGCTAGTATTTAGCAGTGGTATTGGACAAAAGCTTCCCCCTCCCTTGATCATTAGGTACCCTGGCAGTCACACAAGAATGAAAGCCCCGTATACTGCACACCCAAAAGCAGGTCTAGAAAAGCCAGTACGGGTACATAAATTCTGATTTCTTCTCTTTTCACCACTGAGTTAGTCCTTGATCCCCTGCTTTCTAGCTACAACTCTTGAATTCTTCAGAGACTTACTACTAGATGATTGACTTTTCAAGCTGTGCCCAAAGATCGATCTCCTGCCTGAAAAATTTCTCTAGTTGTATATATCCTTGGCCCCACACAATTCTGTCAATAAGTCCTTCACACAATCCAAAGGCAGACCTCTTTTAAAAGAACCTTTCGATGGTGTGAAGCAGACTGGGGATCAGATTCTATGAGCTGTAAAGACAGTGGTCCTTAATACAATCTGAGCTAGGCTGCATGTGAATAAACTTAAAACAACAAATCCTTCAACACCCAGGGGTGTTGAAGGATTGGACCATGGCCTTTCCTTCTTGTGTTCTAGATTTCAGTTTTCTGTAGTTTAATGAAGGAGAAAACAGTTTCTGGTTCAGGTACCAATCAATAGTACATGAAGCAATTCCCAATGGTCTTGTCCCCTGAGAATCTTCCTCACGGATGTTTCCAGCTTCCTTTGAGGGCTTGTGTCCCAGGAATCGGCATCCTTCTGCTCCTTGTGCCTTTAATCTGGGTGTGGTAGATCGTATTAGTTGCCCCCCTCCCCCATCAGCCATCGTGTCTTCTTTGGAGTATGGGGGGCAATGTACCTACCCCCAGGGGAGAGAAGGATCCCTGTTTTCCAATGACTCATCTAGGGGAAGACATGGCTAATGAGATAGATCGGGAAATCTGCTAGGATGCTCAAGGGCAAGATAAAGGTCCTTCAAACTCTTCCTGTCTCCCTTCCTGCACTGAATACTGCCACATGAGAATATGATGCCTGAAGCTGCAGCAGCCAACATGTGACCAGAGGGCAACAAGCTGGCAGATGAAAGCCAGTGTGCTGAGGAGGGAAATGAGGGTGAGTGTAAAAAGCCTGGACCTTTCAAAACCAGCCCTGCAACCTATACATTAGGACTTATTAATCTTTAAAATGAATTATAAAAGTCTGTATTACTTAAACTACTGTTATCTATGGTTTCTGCTTCTTGCCGACAGATACTTAAAACCTGACATACCAAAGAACAGGGAGAGGACCATACAGAGCTATTTGTAAGACAGGTCCTGTTGGGAAGACAATGGTAATTTTAATGCATGAAATCTGGTCTTTTTGAAGCCTGTCTCAGGACTCAAGACAAACAACAAATTTCAGTTTTTATCTGGGTCTCAGGCTGCCTTCTCTAAAGCCTAGCCATCATGCATTAGTGGGAGACATGCAGACCAGGGTACCAGTCACAATGGCATGAACATGGAAATTGGGATCTTAGTAAGGTTATGAACATACTAAATGACCACTGATGGTGGAACAAGAACCATATGAAAATTCAAGACAAATGAAACAAAAAGCTGCCCTAAGAGATCCATCCCCCAAATACAGAAAGACTAAGATATACTGTCATACAACTACTGATAGAGAAGTAGGACTTCAACTTTTATCAAAGCAGGGAAAATGGCGCTGAGAAGACAGCCAGATAACTCTCTTCAGCTATTTCTTCAATAGGTCCAACAGGTAGGAAGTGCAGTAGTCAAGCCTATATGCAATAACATACACATCTCTTTATGCAGAGTTAGTATTATACCTGAGTCACAAAGGATGTTAACACAGCAGTGCCTAGTAATAAACTTCTTATGGAAGGGAACTGACCAGTATGTCTCAGTCCAAGTGCTCCAATGAGAGGGCACAAGAAACTAATGGTGTTGACAAGTAAGAGGTACATACTGGTCACTGTAGATCTTCAGTCAAAAGTCAGAGTACAGGAACTCTGAACTCGCATTGGTAACTACGCTAAAGGAGAAAAGAGCACACACACCACCTTGATATCACCCCTTAGCGACCGTGATTTCGGTTTGCTCTTACAAGCTGCATGGCGCTCACATGTTATACTCACTTGATCCGAGCATAGCAAAAGGTACAATCTATGGAAAAGTGAGCACACTCCCTAAAAACTTAAAGACACTTGCTAAAACTTTCCTCAGTCAAAAAAGTATGGCAGTAGCTATATCAGTTATTATTTTTATATTTATTTACATATTGATAATTATATAAACATATGTATTATACATAATTTATTTAGCAATTTGAGAGTAGGCTCCTTATATCGTGTTCCTTCATCCCTACTACTTCCATGCCTATTTCCTAAGACCAAAGATATTATCTTATATATCCATAGCAGAGTTAACAAATTTAGGAAATTTCACATCAATGTAACACTCTTATCTAATCTGTAGCTCATATTTAAATTTTGTCAGTTTCCCCAGGAATGTCCTTGTAGCCTTTTCTCCCTTAGTACAAGATCCAGTCTAGGATTACATAATGCATTAGGTACCATGTCTCTTTAGTCTCCTTTAATCTGGAGCAGCTACTTGAACTTCCTTGGTCCTGAAAGACACTGACATTGTAGAGAATCCTGACCAATTATTTTATAGAATGTCCCACAAGTTGATGTTTTCTGATGTTTCTTCATGATTAGATTAAGGTCCTGGAACCCAGATGGAGTACTATGACAGTGATACGGTGCCCTTCTCTCTTTTCCTAGGCATTCATCTTCGGACATATGGCATCCAGCTACCCCGTATCAGGGGTTCCTAAGACCATCCACATGTCACTTATTTTTTGCTACAAAAACTTAGTGGTTTAAGAAAACTATTCATTTAGCTTAATATCGGTTGGCACTTTGAGCTCAGGAAGAAACCTTTCTGTTTTCCAGGGTTTAGCACTCACATGTCTGGTGTTGGCTGCCTGTCAGCTAGGACTCCTTGGTTCCCTCTTACCATGCAACAAGCCAGCTCAGGCTCATGTACATGGTGGCTTGCAGGGACCTACTTGCAGTAGGAAGGCAAGTCTCAATGTGCAAACACTTACCAACCTTCTGTTTGAATCATGTTTGCTACTATCACTATAGGCCAAAGCAAATCACATGGCCAAGTTACACAGGAGTAGAGAAAGAACTAATAGGAAGGTTAGAATTTGTGGCCATTTTTTACCCTATTGTAGTGAGAGATTGGTTGTGTTTTTCAGAACTATTTTCCAAAACCTTCCCTCTCCTACCTATACCCCAATTATTAGGTGAATTCCTTCTCCACTGTCTACTCAGCTATTAACAAGTCTGTGGGAAGCCACTATAGTAGCCTGTCTTGCAAAGTCTGCTCAGCTGCTTTAATAGTCATTTAATTCACTCATCAGATATTTATTGTGGCTTATATTTGTACAAAAACATGTTTTCTGATGAACAGTGTTGTATGAAGGAAGGAGCCAAAAGAAAATTATCTGCTTATCATGTTTCAGAAAACATTATCTCTTTTAATCCTCACATCAACTCTGTTATGTTGCTATTATTAGCTCTATTTTATAGATAAGAAAACCAAAGTGTAGAGAGTTAACTAATTTGTGCCAGATTACACAGCTATCCAGAAAAGCTTCTGGCTGCAAGTCACAGAATTATTTGGGCCATTTATTTTTAGTGACTTAAATAATTAAACTTTTCATTTCTCTAACTAGGATTCTCGAGGTAGGCATTTCTAGGTTCAGTACAGAGCTCAAGGATGTCCTGAAGGACGCTTGCTCTGTCTTTTTGCTCCACCATCCTTGGTTTGGTTTTCATACTTATTATACTGCTGTCATGACTGCAAAATGGCTTGCCCATTTGTAGTCATCATATTTCATACAAGAAGAAAACAGGGGGCACATGGCTGGCTCCGTTGGTGGAGCATGCTACCCTTGACCTTGGGAGTTGTGAGTTTGAGCCCCACGTTGGGTGTAGAGATACTTAAAAATAAAATCTTAAAAAAAAAAAAAAAAAGAAGAAGAAGAAGAAAAAGGCAGGGGCAGTTCTAATGGGCACTGCTCTCAGGTTTGCTGCTTTATGGGGAAGCAAAAGCTAACCCCAAAAGCCCTTAAACTTCTCCTTACATTGCATTGCCTACAACTGTGTCACTTAGCCACCACTACATGTAAGGGGTACAAGGAAAATGAGTGTTTGGTTTCTTAAACTCTAAACTGGGGTGTGTCCAAGGAAGCATGGGGCTGGGAATGGCATTGGGTCAGCCAACCAAGTAAGTGCTAGATCAAGAATGTGAACACAGGCATGTATCATTCCACAGTTTATGCTCTCGAAGGATGAGTACTCTCAAATTAGAGACAGAAAAACCTATGAACACATATATGATAGGTCCAATGAGTAGGAGAAGCTAGGTTCTCCTCCTCTATGGAATCACAGAGGAAGGAGAGGGGGTCTACTTTAAGGTGAGCTGAACAAGAATGTTTTGGAAGGGTTAGATGAGTATGATCTTAAATGACAAGTAGAGTTTAAGAAGATAAAGATCTTCCAATTAGGGGGAAAGCTAAAATCAAACATATGGAGGCAGAAACATGAAATGAAATTGAGTTGGCCAAATTGACAACACTACAGGGTAATTCAGAACCATCTGAAAATGTAAAGGGAATAGTCATGCCTTACTTAGCATTTATTAAGAGTTAAAAGTGAAATATATTGACTCAAATATAATGAACCAAGGATTCACATCCCACCTCTTATACCTCCCTTTGACTAGCTGCTAAAATACAGTATTCATACCTTTTACCCCTTTCCCTCCCGTTTCAATCTAAGATTCTAGAACTCAAGAGAATTAAGTACTGCTTGCTCCACAGTAAATCACAAACAAAAGTTTCATTCAGCAAACATTAGCCTTCCTAACAGTTTACTAGTCTTCAACATTTTCTATTTTTGATATAGAAGTTGCTTTTGTTCAATTTTTTTTTTGTTGTGTTTTATTTATAATTGCTTAAGTTACATACAGAGCTGTAGGTAACAATGTATTCCCAAAATCAGCAGATGAGACTTTTTAAAAACAGAATCACATTTTAGGTGCATCAAGATGGTCATTAATTAAAAAATCACTTTCAACTAAATGTGGATTCATTATACATCAATTTTTATAAGGTTAGTCACGTCCATAATAGGTGTTTGAGGGAACACCATCGAACACTATACAGAGTTGTTAGGTGGGATATGCTGTTACTTACTTCAAATGTACCATTAAGTTTCCTTATTAACAAGAGTTATCAAAACTGGGCCACAAGTGAAAAAGCCAACTAGAATTGCGAAGTCTTCGAGGAAGAAAGGAGCAGAAATGGAAAGTGAGTCTGTAAATCCCCCACACTGTGGTCCTAGGGAACAGACCTTTGGATGGCAGGGTCAACAAAGTCCTTCCAACAGACACCACTGGCCCTTTCTCACTCTGATTCCAATTTCCATGAAACACAGACTTATAAGGGTCAGCTCCAACTTGAGAATAACTTGGCCCAGCTCCTTGATACCAAAAGAGAACACAGCTTAGCTACAATATTTACATAAGCACCAGAGAAGAATGCTTTCTTCTTAGTGTGGAGAACATGAAAACCTGCTGATGCACCTTTTAAGCATTTTAACCCATTGCTAAAATTCCTGAAGTCTTAAGTTACATGTGCTTACCTATTCTTTCTGTTATAGAACCAAGGAGTAATACTTGTCTGCCTTGTAGTCTGAAAAAGTGTGCTTTCATATCTATATTAGAAAAATCGCTTTCCAAAATAAAAGTTAGTAGTGCTCTATTTCTTGCCACACTGTTATAATTTTTTAACCATGAAAGGAATTTAATTTAGAGTAAGTAATGCCACTGTCACTTAAATATATGAATGATAAAAGAAATGTCAGCTGTTCTAATTCCGTAATTCCCAAGTAACGACGATTAATGAAACACTCTTTACTAGTGGGAGTTGTTTTAAGCAGTAGATAAAGGAGCCACTGAGCCTTTTAAGATTTACTCTCATAACCAAATTACATCTCTCTTCATCATTATCCAAAATATAATTAAAAGATGACATTTAAAACAAACAAAAAAATCAAACTACATCCCACCCCCAAAGGAAAGGCAACTGAGAAGCACCTCTTTACCTCCACTGAGAGTTGACATGTATTCCCAGAGAAACCCTTACTTCTAACTTCTACCTTTTGCACTGCATCTGTCAGCCTGGAGTGTCAATCTCCCATCAATACATGAAAAACAGGATGAGTTTATCATTGACTGTTATTGGATAGATATTAATTGGGTTGTTTCACTGCTGTGGAAATATTCTTTGACCTTTCCAAAAAGAAAACAAATCAATATGAGTAATCTTATAAAGACTTCTGTTTTCTTTCTCAGTTTGCTCCAATAGTCTAAAATTTATTAAGTTACATTATCTGTGGTCTTTACGGTTTTAGACCATGTACTCTTCCAACTATCTACACTCACAGAAAAGACATCCTTTCACGTTAGCCCAAATACACAAGGTTATATATAACCTCTTGGCTGAAGCCAAGTTAATTATCATACACAAGAGCCTTTCTGAGCAAAAGTCAAACAGCTTGATTCAATCTCTCCCCAAATATCTTAAGGACAAATGAACAAAAACTTTCTTGGCAAGCTCTTTGAACCATTTTTTCCTTTGTATTTTTAAACCTTAATTCCCCATTTTCTGTTCCCCTCTTGCACCTCCCACAGTTTTCTTTATATGACGTAACTCTCCCAACTAACAGAGTATTTGCGACCAGAGGGTGGGCACAACCCTTCTGAAGCCAAAGTTATCAGGGATTGATTGGAGGCATGGAACTAATGTCCACACTGGAATTCTTTACGGCCTGACCCTCCCAGTTGTGTGAAACCAATTATTACAAACTCTGAAAAAACATAGATCAAGTCTTAATACAGTCCTAAAGAGGCACTGTTCATTCACACCATAAGGAAATGCATACACAGCTGATGGTGTTACTGGTTTGTCAGGGACAATGGTAATTCAACTGTCATAATAATAAGTCTGTAACAGTATGAAAAATACACTAGATGAATTTTTTTTTCACATTAATCCAGATGTATTCGGTCTGTGCATGGTAAGAAATATGAGATAAAGTAAAAACAACCACTGGAAGGCCAATCCATCAAGACCCAACAGGTCAAAAAGTGAGTATACCAGATGTCCTTCAGCAGGTGGATGGTTAAATGAATGGTGAGACATCCACATGCCATGTAATGCTAATTCATGTGATACAAAGGAATGGACTACTGATAGAGGCGACAATCTGGATGAATCTACAGGGAATTATACTCTGGGAGAGTCAATTCCAAAAGGTTATATGTTGTATGATTCCATTTCTACAGCATTTTAAATACACAATTTTAGAAATGGAGAACAGATTAGTGAACGCTAAGGACAGCAGATAGAGGTGGGGGTGGGTACGGTTGTAAAAGGACAACATGAAGGATCCCTGTGGTAATGGAACTACTTTGTACCTTCATTTTTGTGGTGAATACACAAATCTATACACGATAAAACTGTATAGAACTGAAAATGCATACAAACAAATAAGGGAAAACTGGAAAAATCTGTATAAGATCAATGGAGTGTCAGTATCAATAACCTGGTGTAATACTGTGCTATATTTTGGCAAAATGCTACCACTGATGGAAATGGGATAAAATGTTTTTACAACTGCATACGAATCTACAATTATTCCCCAAAAATCATTAAAAAGAAAGGCAAGTGCAGCTCTACACGTTTGTGAAAAGCCAAATCCTGACCTCCCCTTCCATGGTAGTCTTGTAAAAGCCTTCCAAACAAGGTCGTCTACAGTTCCTACAAGTCAACATGCTTGGGAAATCCTCCCCAGCACCCTGGAAACACACCCGGCAGAGGGATGTCAGAGCACCATTCTGCAACTTCTTTCTGCTCTCATTCTTTATCCTGTCTTCCCTTCTCCAATAACCTACTCAGTCACATGCAAATATTCCTTCAATACCAAGATGCATTATTAACAAACGACTACTTCTAAATGTGATAAATAGTATTGATTGGATCCCTGGATAAAGATATTTTCTATGCCCTTTTTATCAATGTAAATCTGAGTTCCCTTGGGGAATCTGCTCTTGCCCATCCCCTTTCTTTTTCTGGACATTTCTAGAACCTGAGAACTTGACAGAGAAGAAGGGACAGACATGGAACAGACCTATTTCCTGGGTCAGGGCAGCATCTGTGTACAAATAGGCAAGAGGTTGCCTTGTGGGGGGTTCTACTTGCGGGGAATTACATGGAAGCTGAGCAGAGATAAATCTCTCAGTAAGGAAGGCCGGGTATTCCTTTTCTACAAATTCCCAGTGAGAGTGTGTGCCCACAGGAAGGACTGCTGGCCCTTCGGTATGCCACAAAGGTTGATTGCCCATTCCCTGCTCAGAGGCTCTCCCCAACCCCCTCAGAAGCAGACCCCGCTCTTTGGTAGTGCATGGAGATGTCAGGCCAGGGGAAGAAAGTTGCTGCCAACTAACATGGGCTTGTTTTCTTCCTCAGAGGAAAACTGGGCCCTAAGTAAGTCGCAATCTTCTCCTTCAGTTAGCATAATCACATACTGCTATCCAAACAGATAGGCTAAGAGCACTGACTGTGGATCCAGACTAGTCCTGGCTGCATCATTTACTAGGCAGGCAGTAACCTCAGGCAGGCTCTTTAACCTCTCTCTGAGTCAACTTTCCCATCTGTAAAATGAAGACAATTAAGAGTATCTACACTATGGAGCCACTTTGAGGCTTAAACAGGTTATTGAGGTGAAGGGCTCAGATAAGCACCCGAACAAAGAAAGGGCTCTCTGAGAGTCTGTAATGATCATCACATAGTTCTGTGGAGACATCAACACAGAGGGGAGCATTGCACTTGTTCCACTTTGAACTTGTGACTTGCACCAACCCTGTGAACAAGCAGTTCATACCAGATAGGAATACATCCTCTCATGCGAACATGAGAATCACGGCTGTCTCACTAGATATGCATATGAAATAGGTTAAATGGAATATTTCCTGTTGTCAGTGGGGGTTCCAAAGGCTAAGAAAGATAGATACTCCATATACTCTGAGACAGTGAGATAAGCTTGCTCATCATCCACCTCCGCGATACATTAGTAAAAGCTAAGAATTCACTGTGTTACTGGAGAAATGCCCTCTTTTGGAGAGTTACCATTGGATAGCTGCCTTTCTCTTCGTCAGGGAAGTCAGGGAGTGATTCCCCGTCAAGGAAGTAGGGGGATTTAATGAACCATGTAGAGAACCTGGCAAATATCTCCCTGGATTTGGGGGACCCAGAGACTGCCCCTCACCCACACTTGAAAAGCTCTGAAGGCAGAAGACTGAATGGAAAAGCTTGTAGTCATGGAGCAGAAAAACAAGTCTGTGCTAGACAACAGGGGGAGAACTCTGAGTTTTCTGTAGCCTGGAGAGGCACTCAAGCCGAAAGGAGCTGGCTATAAGCAAACTTGAAAAGCACCCCATCCATGGGTAGCCTACAGTGGATGAGTTGACCTCAGCAGAAGAAGTCTATAAGTACACAGAGACCCTGGGGTGGGATCCAGCCATCAGTCAGATATGACATGACCCATATGGGGTTCTTCAGTCAAAAGTCACTAGTGGGAATCGCTAAGGAATCCACAAATGCACCCCCATGAGAAGAAGTTATTAGCATCCCCATAGAGGTCACACCCAGAAGTCACTGATGCCAGATTCCAAATCTAACTGTAAAAAAAGCCTCACTTCTGTCTTCCCTGCCCCATCCTCTTCTCCCCTTGCTCCCTGCTCCTCCATTACCACTCTTCGTGCTTCTACACCTGTGCCCCTGTTCTGACCTGAGGGAGGAGAAAAATCTTTAAGTAGATGAAAGATGGAAACTTTGCTATTAGCCTGGACTGTACTTGAAAATGACAAAAAAAAAAAAAAAGCTATGGGATCTATGGGATCTGCTTGAAATTTCACTCTGGATGAGGAAGAACGGTTAGAATTTGTTGAATGAAGGTCATGGTGTGAAACATAAAACTATTTTAGAAGTTTATCTGTAGTGAGTCCGGCTCACTGAATGCAATGTTATAAAAAGATTTTGCTTTAATGTTCCCTCTCCACTCCCCTCATCCTAAGTGCCTCAAAAAAATTCTCTCTTTTTTGTGCTTCTCACTGTCTCATACCTGCTCTTGCCTTCTTATGCCTCGAGGTTAACAAATACATAGTTGAAATATCTAAATATTTTACTCTTGACCCAAATTAGAATAGCATAAAATGTTAAACTGAGTAAAAATGATGAGGAATTGAAAAAGAAAATATAAGAACATGGATTAAATGTAACCAATTTTTTTTCATTCTTAGTCCTAAATCTTGCCGCCAAATCATCCACTTAGTCAAAATTGCTCACTCTTTCCAAGCAAGCCCAATGCATTTTTTAGCCATGACTATGGAATATAAGAGATAAAACAGATGGAGGGTAACTTAAAAGGACATGAGAACAGAGCTGGATAAAAATAAGATATTGGTTGGCAAAGCTAAAAACACAATTCCACGGGTCTAAGCGCATGAAATTTGTGTAACATGATGTGTTAATCAGACAGACCAAATTGGCAGAGTTTATCTTGGAACAATGGTACAGATTGTCCCTTTCATCAGCAAACTCTGTCAATTCACATCTAGGCCAGTAAGAATAATCTGTGTGGGAGAAAATGCTACGTGAAAACCAAAACCCTGCTTTATTCTCATCTTTCTGGAAATGAAGGCAAGTATGTGTCCCTATCCTCCTTGCTGACAAACAGAGGGTTATGCAGACTTGTGCTCTTCCTAACAGAATCTAGGCAGACAGGACATGAGCTTCTTCTCAGTCTGGCCCTGGGAGACCCTCCCAGGTCTCTCTTCCCCTGCTGCGGGGACCTTGGCAGTCACATGTTCCCATGCTGTCCCTGTGGATGGATGACTCCACGTTGGTCAATCTCAGATTCATTGTCAGTGGACTGTGGATTTTCAATGGATTAAGATACTGAGATTTCAGAGGATTTCTCTGTTAGTACAGCCTGACCTAGCCTATTCCGACTATAAATCAGCCCTAACATTCTCATATGTTGGAGGAATCTGGACTTACTGAAGAGTTGCATAACCTAATTGGTACCAATCCTAGAATCAACACCACTTTTCCTTGTCCTATAAAAATAATTTTGCTAACTCAGTATAAACATTTCATATAAGGAGATTTGGAGAGTTAACCATTTACATACTGTTATAAAGAAAATAATGTTCCTCTACCGTGCAAAGGTTCAGCAAGCAAGAATTTGGCTAAAATATAAGAAAAAGAGTTTTTGAATGTCTATACAACGAAGCACTAAAACAGGTTACCCAGAGTGGTTGTGCAATCATGAGTTCTGAAAGTCTTTATAATTAAGACTGACCATCGCCCAGTGGCCTGTGTCAGACTTTCATTCAGTTTCTTGCCTTGCTAGAGCCTCAGGTCTTGGTTAGAATATCCAGAAGGGCTTTTCTGGCTTTATAAATTTTGTTCAGGAGGGGGCTTTCTATTACAGAAAGAAAACAAAGCAAACTCTGGTGTGCATTCATCTAACAACTATTTAGTGAGTACTGCCTAGGTGCTTGCCCATGCCACACAGTACAAGGGATGGAATGGGGAGTGGAAGAGACCCTGCCTCTCCCTTCATAAGTTCGTAATCCAACAGCTTTATAAACTACCCCACACATTTTTGGTAGGAGAAGATCAACACCATATGTTGAACATTGCTTCTCAACTTCAGTGTCAAATGTTAACTGTTACTCTGAATACTGAATGTTACTAAATGTCAATGCACAAAAAATTTCCCACTGCCCATTATCACCCAAACCCAAACCTTAGATAAAAGCTGAAAAGAAATCATTAGGATCTTCTTCAAGCCTCCAGGATCTAGTCATTTTAGAAGTTTTTATGTTCAAAGTAAAAAAAGAGAGAGAAAGGAGAGAAAGGCAAACAAATATATGTTGACATATACATATCAACATATCTATGTTGATATATTTTTGTCGACATTTTCTCATTTTCAATTTTAATAAATTTATTAAATTTATAGAAACCCCAAGGATAATTTGAAAAATACGGCTTCGTCGTTTTTCACTCATCAAATTGGCAAACATTTCAGTCTGACAATGAATGGTGCTGGCAAAAGAGTACACAAACAGGACGGTCCTACATTGCTGCCAGAGGCAAGGCAGGATACAGGGGCTTCAGCTGTATCTATAATGTCTCATTTCATGAGCTGTTAATTTGAACAGAGTGTCTATTATATTATTCTCTGTACTTTGTGGAATGCTTGAATTTTCCCTTAGTAATAATTTTTAGAATGTGTCCTCCAAGGGCAGGGAAGAAGAGGTCACTTCTTTCACACACTGTCGAGAACAAAGAAATAACTATGCAAGTTTAGTCTAAGAAAGCAAGAGACACAAGTACTTTTCTAACTGGGCAGCTTGGAACTGGATGTGGCTACTCCCAGCAAGAGCCAGAACCCAGACAGGAAGTATGGACACCAGCTGCAATCACAACTTCTGCTTAAAGACCTGCATTCAGGCCTCACAAATCCAGGAATACAACCATTCTTTAAAACAATAACAACCAATCCAACATGATGCTTCATCTTTGAACAAAACGTGTGATCTTCAGTTTTCCTCAGCCTCAGGTACAACAGGATCCTCTGGCACGTTTCTATTTTTAGTCAAGAAGAAGTACCGCTGTCCACCTCCCCTGAAGTCTGCTAATAGCTTGGCATTGTGGGGAATTAATTGGTCAGGACTGTGTGGCAGGGAGAACCCAATCTTAGTCACTCTCTTTGGCAAGAAGCAAACTGAATTTTAAGGAAGTCACCTAACCTTATAGCTAAGCTTCTCTGCTTGAATTATCACTTCTAGTCTCATCTGCCTATTCAAAGCAACACAATACAACTATGAATAGATAAATCATCCCCTTTCTCAACACAGCTCAACAACATTAAGACCATATCTGTGAGTGTGAGGAAAAAACACTGTGATGGTATCGACAACCAGACAACTAAATTCAAAAAAAAAAAAATTTTTTTTAATGTTTTTATTTATTTTTGAGACAGAGAGAGACAGAGCATGAGCAGGGAAGGGGCAGAGAGAGAGGGAGACACAGAATCCAAAGCAGGCCCCAGGCTCTCAGCTGTCAGCACCGAGCCCCACGCAGGGCTCAAACTCATGGACTGTGAGATCACGACCTGAGCTGAAGTCAGGAGCTTAACTGACTGAGCCACCCAGGCGCCCCACCAGACAACTAAGTTTGATAACACAATGGGGCCCTTATTTTATTCTTGCAAAAAAATTACATAGGGGACTGGGCTCACAGAGTCATATTGTTGTTAAGAGTATACTGGGGAAGAAATGGACACTCGGAATACAGTGGCTCTTCTATTAGATATATCTCCTTCCTTGGCCTTATGGAGGTGCAAGATTGATGGAGAAATTAACAGCATTGTTTTTGTTCTACACCCAAGCCTCACCCAGCAAATAGTGTTCAAAATCATGACCCCTTTCTCCAGCCAATCAACATGGTTAAAATTCTCCCATCAAAACCCTCCTTGACCTGCTTCTACCTTGTTTTACTTCTTCTTTTATTTGACTCCTTCCCTTCTGGACAAGCTTCTTGAAAGGATAGTCTACACCCACTGTTTCCACATCCTCAACTCCCACTTACTTTTTGGGGCAATCAAGATTAACTGAGTTCTGGTTTCTACTGCACCATTCCATTAAGATTACTTTCACAAACATTGACAAGATCCTCTATCTGCCAAATTCAAAGCCACTTCCTACAGCCAACTGCCTTAGTTCAGGCTTTTATAGCAAAACTACCATTCTCTACATGGTTCATAAACAACAAAAATTAATCTCTCACAGTTCTGGAAGCTGAGAAGTCCAAGATCAAGTATCGGCAAATTCAGTATCTCGTGAGGGCCTGCTTCCTGCTTCATGGACTATCTTTTCCTTCAATGCCCCTCGCATAGAAGGGGCAAAGGGAAGTACTCTGGGGTCTCTTTTTTTAGGGCCTAATGCCATTGATTAGGGTAAAGCCTAATCACTTCTCAAGGGCTACACCTCCTAATACCATCACATGGGGTATTAGGATTTCAGCATAAGAATTTTGGGAAATACAAACATTCAGTCCATAACACCAATCTCATAGCAAATCTGCCACATGACATCCTTCTTTTTGAAATGCTGCACATCCGCCCCTTGCAATGGATGCTTTCTGAGGTTCTGCACAGACAAGTCAGCTCATACACCCAACGTGAATGTGCCAGCCAACATCTTGCTTCTTCATGGCTATGGCCTGGTTACCACCTATTCGTAGCTTCTGGACAAATTTCCCCATGATGCTTTTCATCTGCTACAGAATTCTGTATGTTATGTGCTATGCCAAGTGTTATTATATCAACATTTTGTGGGCAAAATTTAACCTTAATCACTCTTATTTTGTGCAAAAAGGTTTCTAATATACTGCAAGCATTACATCAGTTCACATGAATCTGAACATCTTCTAACCATGCAGAAAAACTGCAAGTCCTCATACTGGAACCACTACAAAGCTCTTACTTGTTTCAGAATTCTTAGATTTTATTAAGAACTTGCTTTGTTACTAATATTAATAAAATTACAACTGATTTGATTAGGGGTTATTAGTTTTAGATATTAGATGACTGTAAAAATTATCAAATAGTCATCAAAATATATATTTCTTGCCTGATGCCAACCTTGATTCTACTATTAATAGAAATGCCACACTTTAACATTTATTATAATAAAAATTGGTGATCCTTTAAGAAATCAATTATGAGCATATATCTTCACGTATTATAGAATCAGTTAGAGTCTTCTCTGTTCCCATATTTTCCTCTGGCCCATGCTTACATGTCAGTGTTCCTCAGGCAAATATTTCTGCCTCCCGTACTTCTCAGTCTACATTTTCTCTAGGTAGTTATATAGAAAACCATTGTTTTATCCACCACCTGATCACTCTCAAATCTATTTCTCTAGCCCAGCCCTTCTTCCAGAGTTTAGATTCATCTACCCAAGCACCTTGTGAATGAGCCATAATCAAGTCACATCAACATTTTCAAAACTGAACTCACTGATGCATAGCCTACTTCTCCCAGATTCAAAATCTTAGTTTGTGACACAACTGCCCATCAGTCACCCACACCGGAATCCCAAGAGTCACCCTCAACTCCTTGTTCTGAAACTCCAATTCCCAATTTCTATACTCATTGCTACTGCTCTTATGCAACCCTCATATTTGTCCCCCTGGATAGTGCAACAACCTTTTGGCCAGTATCCCAGTCTCCATTCTAGAGCCGGGCACACCATCATCAGTATTGCCCAGAGCTAACTAAAATGCAAACATGACGTTGTGACTCTACTATTTAAAAATTTCTAGTTTAAATAGTTAAAAACTAAGCTGCTTAGATAACAGCATCCAAGACTCTTCCCTCCCTGATTCCCGCCACCCTCTATATCACCAACTCCTGCCACATCTTCCTTTACAAGTTATGCCCAGAACAGCCCCACCAATAGAAATATAAAGCAAGCTACATATGCAGTATAAATTTTCCAGTAGCCACATGAAAAAAAAAGGAAAAAGAAACAGGTAAAATTAATTATATTAATATATTTTATTTAATCTAGTACATCTAAAGTGTTCATTTCACCATGTAATCATATTTTAAAAAGGAGTAATGACATAGTTTATATTCCTTTTATGAACTAAGTATTTGAAACCTGGTATATATTTTACTGTTAAAGCAAATCTGAATTTGAGCTAGCCACATCTTGCATGTGCAATAGCCACATGTGGTCAGTGGCTACCATATTGGACAGTACGGTTCTAGCACTGACAAGATGCGTGATTCATTTCCCTATTTACCATGATTTTTCATGCCTTTGTTGTTCTTTTTCCAAACTTTCTCATTTCATTTTTTGAGATTTAGCTCAGCCAGCCCTTCCTACCTCCCACACTGAACTAAGTACAGACTCATATTTCATGAGTTCTTGTGCACACCACCATCACAGCACTTCCAAAAGCACACTGAATTCATCTATCTACATGTGTGTCTCCAATGCTAGATTTTGTCTGGGAGACAAAATCCTACCAGATCTACTCATTTATATCCCAAGTACCTTACAAAATGATTGTACACAGTAGCAATTAAATTTTTCTTGAATTAAAAAGATTCAGAGTAGTGTGTATACCACTAAAATCAGAGTTATACGTTTACGTTCTGGTTCCTGAGTGAACATTTTACAGTTAATCTTTGAACAATGCAGAGGTTAGGGCCACGTGGACAACTTTGACTCTCCCAAAATTTAACTACTAATAGCCTACAGTTCACCAGCCTTATTTACACATATTTTGTACACTATGTGTATTGCATATTGTACTCTTACAGTAAAGTAAGCTAGAGAAAAGAAAATATTATTAACAAAACCATAAGGAAGAGAAACTACTGTTACAGTACTGTATTGTACTTATTGAAGAAAATCCTCATGGAAGTGTACCTGTGCCATACATATTCGTCTTGTCCAAGGGTCAACTACATATCCTTAATTAATAAAAAATTGTAAAGATATATTGCAAATACACACAATCCTTGTATAGGTTCTCTTCCCATGCAGAGCCTACTTATAAAAAATTGTAACTATGGTGTAACTTGGGTATAATACAGAAATTTAAAATATGAAGTTATAAAAGATCTTGGATATGATCCGGGTACTTCAGGAAGAAAGAGAAAATAGCTGCAAGAGTTTAAATGACAAATACAAACTACAAAAGTAGCTAATGTGGAACTAGTGCCATAACCATGTGCCCAGGTCCCTAGAATTTTCCATTACACCAAACTGCACATGAGGCTGTGTCAACGACGCACATTAAGCAAATACATGTTGCACTTAAAATCCACTTAAAATTGGAGAAAATTGTATAATTGAAAGTCTTCTGGTTATGACTGGTGTCGATTCTTTTCTAGACGGCATGGCAGATAATGCACTAATATTCCTTATGCTCCTCCTTCTGGTCCTTCTACAGTTCCTTGGGGCCACAGACACATTCTAGCCAACAAAACAACTGTAAGTGGCACATGTCACCTCTGCGATGAGGCATTGCAGAGCTGGTGTGTCTCCTCCACATTCCTCTTCCCTGTCCCTAGGTCCAGTGCTGCATTGGCACCTGCCGGCTCTAAGAGGCCTGCTGTGCCGAATTACCAAGTGCAGGGGTCAGTTCCCACAGGAGCAAGAAACAAACTTGAGTCATGCTAAGTTAGTGAGAGTTTGAGGTTATATTTTGGTGGCAGCAGCTCATGTTTAATTACCCTGAGTAATAACCGACAGAAAACTAAATTACATTTCTAAGGACGTGTATCTTGAAATTGAGTACTGTAGCAATGTAATTAATATTACACTAAATTACCCAGGGCGCCTGGGTGGCTCAGTCAGTTAACCGCCCGACTTTGGCTCAGGTCATGATCTCGTGGTTCACGAGTTCAAGCCCCGCATAGGGCTCTGTGCTGATAGCTCAGAGCCTGGAGCCTGCTTTGGATTCTGTGTCTCCCTCTCTGTCTCCCTCCCCTGCTCAAGGTCTGTCTCTCTTTCAAAAACAAATAAACATTAAAAAAAAAAAAACTACCCTAAATTACTAAATACAGATCCACTTTAAGATATTTTCTGCTACTTTTCCCATTTTAAAAATGGCATAATAAACTATACATTAAACTTCAGATGTATCAGGTGTAATGTCTGGTTAAAGACTTATAAAATCATCAATATTGAAAACACACAGACAAAAATCAAATCCTGAACAAGATTTTAGCACTGGTAAGTTTTCCAAAACTGGCAGTATCCTCACAAAGTGGCTGTATCAGTGAAGGTCATTGTGAGTCTAGGACCTGTAGTTTTCTTTTCACGTAAGATATCATTCCGTGAGGAATTCCTACTGACAAAATTATCATGGAACTTCAAGTAGGCTCCATTCATCATCCTTGAGTAGCATTACTAACATCACCTTACTTCTGCAAGTACAAAAAAAACACTTGTTATTTTTATAGTCAGCTATACCTCTTTAAATTTTACTAGTTGCAATTACTTCCCTCCCTACACATATATTCAATTTATCTGTAATTAAAAGCCACAGATGCCATTTGAGGGAGGATTAATGATGTACAATATGCATCTCCTGACTGTACATATAGGGCTGTCACTATAAGATTGTATTGAAACATTTGGAAAGAGTTTGAGTTGGCGCTGGCATCAATTTTAGCGTAGATCCTCTTCGCCAGGCAGAGTGGCTCACAGCAATAGTTATTTTGCAAACTGAAAGCATGATTACCTTGTGTTTCAGCCAATTGTGGGGTGAATTCTCTGAATGTCTGAATTTTAAATTCATACTGAAAAACTTTTAGACATTTAGAACAGATTTCATAGATGCTTACACTTTTAAATGCTGCCAAGCCTTTCTAAATAATGAATTAAACTAGGTAATTCCCAATTACTATTATAGAATAACTATGCAAGGCGAGGCTACCCATATCTCTGAGATGATCGATATTTTTGTCTTTTTCCAAATAAATATCACTGAGACTGATGCCAAGGAGCTTACTGCCTATGTTTTCTTCTAGGAGTTTTATGGTTTCAGGTCTCATATTCAAAGTCTTTAATCCATTTTGAGTTAGTTTTTGTGAATGGTGGTCTAGTTTCACTCTTTTGCATGTGGCTGACCAGTTTTCCCTGCACCATTTATTGAAGAGACTATCCTTCCCCATTGTATGTGCTCTCCTCCGTTGTCAAATTAATAAATTAACAATTACTTAATTGATCTTTTTGTACACGTTTATTTCTGAGCTCTCTAATCTGTCCCATTGATCTATGTGACTGTTTATGGGCCAATACCAACTGTTTGATTACTACAGCTTTGTGGGGTAGTATGAAATCAGGGAGCCTGACACCTCTGGCTTTGTTCTTTCTCAAGATTACTTAGACTATTCAGGGCTTTTTGTGGTTCCATACAAATAGGATTATTTGTCATAATGGCTATTATCAAAAAGATAAGATCTATCAAGTGTTGCTTGGAATGTGGAGAAAAGGGAACTCTAGGACACTGCTGGTGGGAATGCAAATTTGTGCAACCACCATGGAAAACAGTATGGAGCTTTCTCAAAAGAATTAAAACTAGAACTACTGCATGACCCAGCAATTCCAATTCTAGGTATCTACCCCAAGAAAATGAAAACACTAATTCAAAAAGATATATGTGGGGGTGCCTGGGTGGCTGGCTCATTCAGTTAAGCATCTGACTTCAGCTCAGGTCATGAACTTGTGTTCGTGAGTTTGAGTTCCACATTGCTCTCTCTGCTGTCAGTGCAGGATCCGCTTCAGATTCTGTGTCCCCCTCTCTCTCTGCCTCTCCCCTGCTCTCACATGCTCTCTATCTCTCAAAAATAAACATTTTTTAAAAATTAAAAATAAAATAAAAAACATATATGTGCTCCTATGGTCATTACAGCATTATTTACAACAGCCAAGATACAGAAACAACATAAGTGTCCATCAATGGATGAATGGATAAAGAAGATGTGGTGTGTGTGTATGTATGTGTGTAGATATAGATATAGATATAGATATAGATATAGACATAGATATATATCTACACATACATACAATGTAATACTATTCAGCCATAAATAAGAAATCCTTAAAAAAAAAAAAAAAAAAGAATGAAATCCTGCCATTGCCAATAATGAAGACAGACCTAGATGGTGATAATGTTAAGTGAAATAAGTCAGACAGTAAAACAATAGTGCATGATTTCACTTATAACAAATGTAAAAAACAAAACAAAACTAAACTAAAATGCTGAGATACAGAGAACAGAGTGGTGGTTGCTAGAGGTGGAAGAGGTTGGAGGATGGGGGTGGAAATGTATGAAGGGAATCAGAAGTACAAACTTCCAGTTATAAAAAAGTCATAGGGATGAAAAGTGCAGCATGGGGAATATAGTCCATAATACTGCATTAATTTTGTAGAGTGACAGACAGTGACCAGACTTACCATGGTGGTTAGTTTGCAATGTATACAAATGTCAAATTTCTGTATTGTACATGTAAAACTAATATAATATTGTATTTCAATTATACTTCAATAAAAAGTGCCACTATATACTTCAAAACAGTTAAAAAAAAGATTTTTGTCTTTTTAATGTTAGTCTGAAGTACATTTCCTTACATTAAAAATGTGTACTTGGTTGGAAAGGATTTCATTATAATTCACACAACTTGTTTTAACTAGATGGTTGGCAGATTACTTGTGCTTCATTTAAGAATTTGGCTGAATACTCGTGAATTTGCAATACACAGACTTTTCTTAAAATCAAAACACATCTGGGACATTCCTAGATTCACTTTATCTTATATTTTTCCCTATTCCTCACTTTTATTTTTTCCTATTTGATAACTACATTGTGTGTTTTCCTGTAAGCATCCTCATACCTCTGTGTAACATGGAGGTACATAGATAACCAAATAAAGAGATAAAATATCACATCTGACCTATCAATGTATTTGTTTCAGAATATAAAAAGAGTTCTTGACTCTCGAATTTGTAATGGTTTATAAAGCCTTCCCCACCCTAGGCATCTGAAGGGACACTGACCAGGGCCTAAGTGATAAGTTAGACAGTGATAAGCCCTAAACACTGTGTTCAGATTCTAGGCTGTTCTGGACTGGGACAAGAAAACTGCTCCACAGTAGTTTCCACTGTCGCAATCATTACTATTCTTCTCACCCTGGCCAACCTCCCAGCAGCCTAGACAGACAGAAGAGGCTAACAGGTAAAGCCAGGAATGGAGAGGGGACTAAAGAAGCACCCAGAACAGAAAGACAGGTGAACCCCAGATGGAATTTCAGGGTCACGTACACCATGTATTATAAAGTTCTCCTCCCTCTTCCCTGGCTAACTGCCATCCATCCTTCGACCTTAGGCTAAATATCACTTCTTCCAGGGGGCCTTCTAAATGACCTTCTGGATTAGGACAAATTCCCGTTCCAATGCTTCCACAAAACTTTGTATTATACTTTTGTTATATTCAAGTATTCATTCAAGAAATATTTACTGAACCCTTACTTACTATGTTCCAGGCACTTGTTCCAGGTAATACGAATGCAACGTGAACAAAATTCTGCTCCTTTTCCCAGAGTTCCAATCTCCTAATGATCTCACCATTCACCCAGATGCCCAAAATCTCTATTGACCCTGTTCACTGCCTCCTCCTCACATTTAAATGAGTCACTAAGGCTTACTGGGTTTGACCTCTGGATTCTCTCTTGAATCTAGCTTATTCCTATCCCAACCATGACTGCCAAGCACAACTATCTGTCCTCTCCCCTGGGATCTATTCCCACAGCCCCCAACCCCCATCCTCTCCAACCCAAGGTACACACATATAACTGGGGCTCCCACAACTCCAGCTCCTACAACTGGAGCAAACCTGTCTAGGGTTTCTCTAGAAACCAAGAGATTTGACACTGGTAATTTCCCTTGGTTCCCATATCTTCTCTCAGGTACCCTGTGCTGCTGCCATCTATTTGTACTTTCCCACCTATGTTCTACTATTTTGTGCCCACCAGTGACATCTAACATGGTTCCCTGACACCTACTACATGTTTAATACTTACATGTTGATTGAAAGAATCTGCATGAATTGTCCTTGGTCTCCAGTTGCCAATGCCTTCATCACATTTGCATCCCAAATGCCTAGCACAACACCTGTAACCTAGGAAATGCTAAATAATGCTTGCAGAATAAATGTAAGGACAAATGATTGCTGGACAAATGATCTACCTTCGCCTAGGACACAGAGTGTAATACAAGCAAGTAGAGAGCAATGATTTTCTCCTTCATAAAGAAGCCCAAGAGCCTTTGCTAGTTTCCTTCAGGAACATGAACTATGCAGGTCTTGAGAGGTAAAATCAGAATAACCTATTAGAGTGACTCCAGGGAGGACATATTCCCTTCTTGTTTCATTTTTCTTTTAATTCAGCTGATATTGATTGAGGTACTATGAAGGTAGCACCATGTAATGGAAACACAATTGCCCTGGGAGTCAGAGGACCGGAGGTAAATTCTAACACTGCCTCTACCTCTAATTAGCTGCGTGACCTGGATCCAGCTGTATCAGAAGCCAGCCCACCCTGTGGACCTCCTATTTATGTAAGCAACTGAAATCCCTTTTTCTGCTGTAGTTGGACTCCTGACTCTTAAAACTAACAGTGCTAATAGCCCATCCTCATTGTCTATTGTGGTTGCATCACTGTGTGGATAAGCCAAAAAATGCCACAGATGAGGCACGTTTGGATTATAGCAAAGCACTTGATTAAAGTCTCTTAAAATATCCTTGCGAAAGAGAAAAGAGGGCTCAACTGTATACTTAGATGATCTGAAACCTGTTGAACCAATATATGCAAAATGTTCTGATTAACCAACGTACATGGAGAGAGTCTGCTGGTATCATTTTACAGGCTCCCTGAACCCACCAGTATCCTACTTAGGGTGCTCAGCAGGCACCTGGAGGAATGAAAGACACGCTTATCAGACTTCTAGGTCTCTCGAGGCGGAGAGAAACAGTTAATACAGTAGATATATGAGTCAAGATTCAATAGCCTAAAGAGGCCCAAGAGAATGGGTTTAATAAGGAAAACAGAGAAAAGGCCCATGTAGGGCCATACGTCTCCGAAATAACCCTTATCTTCAGTTTTTCCCCAAATTCATTTGGAGAATTTACCTAGCCTAGGAAATGAGACTCTCTGCTTTTCTTTTTGGTTTTTATGGCTTGTAATTACGTTTCTTGTCTGTGCATTTTTATTCTCCTTTATAGATAGGGTATGATTTTTTTTTTCTTAATTGTAACTGTTCTTAGAGTTATTTGGGAAAGTTGCCCATTTATGATTAATTAGCTTTTTGATTATTTTGTATTTAAGAGCCTTGAGGCCTTCAGGCATATGCACCTGAAAATTAAAATGTATTAACGTTAACATAATGAAATCAAAATGATTTTATGTTACCTCGTGATTTATATTGATTTGAAAAGTTATTTAAGCATAATTTATAGGTTACTTCTCACCAGCACAATAGCTTTTAGCCCTCTCATTTTCATCTGCAAGAAAGTCTCAAGATTTCTTAAATCCCTTCTATAAAAACTATTCATTCCACCTTCCATTATTCTTTCTTGTTACAACTTCCATCCCTCTAGCTTTCCTCTTGTTTACTGGTTTTGGGGGGCTCCTGGGTGGCTCAGGTCACAATCTCACAGTTTGTAAGTTCCATCAGCACGAGCCTGCTTGAGATTCTCTCTTCTTCTTCTTCACTCTGCCCCTCTCAAAATAGATAAATAAACTTAAAAAAAATTAAATACTAGTTTTGGCCATCAAATCCAGCTAGTTTGGGGTGGCCATGTAAAAAACACTTTCATCCCAGGTCTCGTGCTCATTGTGTCTTTAGAGTGAAGGGAACTTCTGTCCTCTCTGAGCTCAGGGGAGGGTGCAGGGAACTACACTGGACCTGATGAGGGGCGGGCATGGAACTCATTTCAGATTCTAACCACAAACATGAGTATTAAAAAAGCCCTCCACATATGCTGGGTGGGTTTGGGGGGTGCTTCCTGGAAATTTGCCTAGACATTAATAAACAGTAGCTCATTTTTCATCTGGACATTATTTTTGTGAGCTCAGCTCCTCTGGCGGTGAATCCCTAAGAGGACACGAGGATGGTGGCAGGACATGGGAACAAGGCTCAGAACCCGTTCTACTACCTATGTGGTCAAGCTCATAACTTTATTTCATCATCCATGTATTTATCTACTCATTCAGCAAACAGTGATTAATGCAGGAGGCTCCCTACTAAGCATAGGGATTGCAAAGGTTAGTAAGACACAGGTTCTGTGCTCCAACCCCTCCAGGTCCTCTCATTCTTGCAACAAATGCTGCATACCTACAAAGTGCAAGGCCCTGTACACATTGCTCTGGGGGACTTGGGAAGCTTAAAGACTAGGAAGAAAGATAGACTCTGCTGTGGTCAAAGAAAGCTTTAGAGAAAGTGCTCTCTGAAGCCTGAACAAGGAGAAACTGCTTTAGCAGAGAGGGTTTACAGAGGGCTTAATGGAAGGAAGCAAGACGGGATGGTAACCCACAGGGACCAACTGGAATCTCCCTTAAGTGATCACATGCACCTCTGCCATCCCTGAGAACAGAACAGTAATGTTTCACTTTTTAGATAATCAAAGACTTGCTGAATTGGAAGAAAAGAAAAAGAAAAAGAAAAAGAAAAAAGAAATGAGGCAAAATCTTTGTTAAAAAAAAGGGAGGAAAAAAACCCCAAACAACCTATCCTCTCCTCCCTAGCAAAACTTGTGGTTGCTGCTCTTCCCTGCCATCTATCTATAAAACAATCTCTGTAATCCCCAACCCCACACTGGCAGGCCTCACAAAATGTAAAGCTAAAATTATAGTTAACACCACCAAACAGAGCACCGCATTAAATTAGAAAACAAAATTGGGAGACATAATGTATTTTGAGTAAAAAGAAAATAAAGTCGAAATGATGTGTATATATAAACACATAAAGGAGTATACATATGTTATGTGTTGGTATATATAGATGTTGTATTGTGGATAATGCTCTTCCCACTAACCTGTTTTTTAAAAAACAGTGCACTACAGCAGGTGTCCACATAAAGAAACCACCCACATTCCAAGAACAGTCCTAATGCTCTGCCCACCCACCTTCTGCCCCACTGCATTCCAGCTCCACATCAAGCTTGACTTATTACACTCTTGACATCTTTTTCTCACTCATCATCTACTGCCTGGAAAAGCCAGTCACTTAGACATTACAAGGACGCCTTGCCTTATCCTTAAGAACCCACCTTTCTGGGACCTGCGTCCTGAGAGACTGACCCTCATTCTCTGAGCTCAAGTGTAAAAACCTGGGCCAGTTCTATTCTACTACGATCAGCTCACTTAGGCAATATGCTCACTGGAATTTCTTTATGACATTTCATCCACTACATAATGTATGCAAGGAACCATTTACCAGACAAAGTGTAGCTGAAGCAGTGGGTCATCTTGGAGTTCCAGGCTACGGAAGGCTGAAGTGCATAGATGTGGGTAATGTTGGATGTTTAGTATCTGGGAAGAAAGTGTTCATAACAGTTTTGGTTCAGAAAAACAAAATCTTGGTCACAAGATTACCAGTGTATATACCTAATGTTCATTTCTGTTTCCTAAGGCTATTTTTCCCCCATCCTTTATATGAAAGGGTTGGCAAACTATATGTGGCCCTTGGGCCAAATTCAGCCATGTCCATTCATGTCTGTATTTTCTGGAGACTGGCCCACACAGCTGAAAATATTTACTCTCTTGCCCTCTACAGAAAAAGTCTGCCACTTTAGATTTTTCACTATACATAATCACCTCCTAATATCACTGAATATCACTGACATTTCTTCCCTCCAAAAAGCTTCTCAATTTCATAATACCCCCATTTCCAATGACCACTATGGTTCATACTCTCTCCACTTCAAGGTTTGAGGTATTTTCCCTCTCCTATACCCATCCTCAACATTGCTGCCAGGCTGATCTTCACTATGAATCCTCTTAGCCCACACTCAAAGACTTACATGCTCTTAACTGCCACCAAAGCCAATTTCCTAAGGGCCCCCAAATCTTACCTCTGCCCTGTTTGGCTGGTGCCCTCCCTGCTGCTTGCACACTGCAAGCCTTCCTCTCCTACTGTTGTACTCCTGTTTCCTCCCCTACTGTTCCTCCCCTACAAGCTTCTGTTGCTTCCTCTGCCCAGGCTCCCAGACCCAGCACTGCTCCTATTTCCTTCTGTGGGTCTCCTCCCGATGGTCCGCTGATGCCCTGCTGGCCACTCCACATTCTGCTCTTTTGTTTAACTCATGCTGCCAAGTATTCACTCACTCCCAGTTCACTTCCTGCTGAATTATCTGCTCACCTTGCAGATTCTGATGGTGAAAAAAAAAACCATTAATTTATCAAGACAAAGACTACAATAGAGATTCTGCTGAGAGGAATTCATCTGGTGGATGGTCCTCTCCTGGATGTGGTTTCCAAAACTGGACCAGATCTCAATGTGCAGACCACCTACTCTTTGGCACATTACACTTATAGTTTATGTCACATACTTAACTGTTTTCAAGGTTATTTCACATTTTTGCCTTTTATCTCCTCTCAGAGTGCATAAATACCAGTTGAGATATGGGATATAGCTTGCAGGGCTTGGTAATAAGTAGAGGAACTTAAAAACTGTGAGACAGCACTATAGCTGGCTTTAAAACCTCAAGACTTGTTTGCTCTCCATACCTGCATATGAAAAGCCAGAACTCTTTATCACATGCTTACCAGATATCATGAATTTGGGAAGAAAAGGAAACCCCTCCAACAGGGCGTATGCTCTGGTCTCAGATACTCATTTGAATGGCTAGGTCTTTAACAGGCTGAATATTTCTAAATATACTGTTCTGGGAACTCTTGTACTTTCAACAAAATAATATAACCTTGCTATAAAATCCTTAAGAAAGAGAGACTGGAGTTTTCCTCCCTTGCTTCCTGCTTTTTCTTTGTTCCTCTGCTCTCTCTTTAGTCTTCTCTCCATTGCCCCATGAGGCTCCAGCATCACCCTCATTATCTGACCCACTAGCCCAGAGGTCACTGACTGCCAAACTGGGCCACTAGAAACTGATCTTAATGTACAACATAATCTCAAATGACAATTCCTGCCTCTCTTGAAAGCTATTTTCATTATTCTCTTAAAATTATTGCAGACCCCCAGTCTTCTACCCCAGCACACCAATCACTCACTGTTGCCTGGGAACTTGCACTTCTAACTGCTTTATCAAACAGCAATGAAAGTACTAAAAATTAACAGCTGAAAGAAGAGATGAAAAAGAATATGCTTCAAATTCACTTTTAGTCATTATAGGTCAAAAGGTGCTAAATGTCAGCCTTAAAAAAAAAAAAAAAGAGCTTCCTTTTTATGAATTGGTACAACAAATGTAGGAGATGATACCTCAAACCCCAAATGGGTTTTAAACACAAACATTTAAGTTGTGTGCCAGTTTCTAAGTCAATGTTAGCCAGCGTGACCACACTAAACAATGGGAAAGCTGGTCAGGCAGGGCAGGGGTAAGTAACCACTATTGTCAACCACACCGCTAATTTGCTAGGTGCCATCAATTTTTGCTGCCAAATTCTGAAACCTTTCTCTTTGAAAGGCTGTGAGCCCTGTATTCACAGAGAAGGTAGGTGGTAGAAAGGGGTTGGAGAGGTTAGGTGTCTGTGTGAATCAGTTTTTAGAAAGATCTGAAACCTGAAACAGCAGTGTGCATGCACTCGAATGTGCAAAACTGAAAGAAAGCAATCCTGGGTTGAAATATCAAAGCCATTTGCAGTAGACACACATCCAGGAAAGGGGGGGGGCAGTCTTTAAATATATAGTTAGCCTTTTAGCCTCTCTCTGTGGAAAACTCTGGATTGCCAGAGAAACCGTCAGATTTCCCCTATCTTATTGTTCATGAACTTTCACAGTGATTTTACATCTAGCTGTTTTCACAAATGCCTAAATGATCAACCACTGCAGCAGATGGCTTTTCTCACCCATAGTCACATCTATTAGCTAAATCTGCTCTGTTCCCCCAAAGCAGATCCTTCCCCGGTCCAAAGCATCATCAGTCATATTATCAACAAGTATTAATGATTCTAGCCTGTCATTTGTAAATGCTGGTCTTCAGCAGACTGATACACATTGGGAATCTTCAGGCAATGGTGGGAGGTGCTAGAGACAAGCTAGAAAAGCTTATTCACTGATACCAACAGAAAACACAGGGAGGGTGCTCGCAGAGTAGTAAATAGAAAATAACAGGCTGTGAAGACAGCAGGCACACTAAAGGCTGGCTGGATAGTCTGGCCCCCAGCCATGCCCCAGGCCCACACTCTCTAGCTGACCTCCTGAACACTGGTGTTCATTCATCTTGAGAGTTTAAATTCAGGTGTTAGTTCAGACTTGTGGTGGGTTGTCCTCCTTTCTGTCAGCCTTGAGTTTCCATCTGTGGAGAAATTTCTAGTAGAGCAACTGTTCTGATCTCTCACTCTGCCTGTTACTGAGTCCCTGTTGAAGAAGTAAGTTCCCTGATTGATCCACCTTTCTGAATGGGGTGGAGTTGATCTATTAAAAGACCTCAAACAGTAGAAATTTGCTTTTTTCCTATGCTTCCACCCCAGCCAGGCGAGAGACTTGGTGCCAGTTAATGTCAGGCTCACCATCCTGTCAGGTGAGCTGGAGAGGAGGGGTGGGAGTGGTGGGAAGGAAGTGGGTCCCTTGGAAAGCCATGGAAAGCCAGGTTATCCAATCAGCTTAGGAAAAATCGAGTTGACATTCTGTTTCCTCCATCTGCTTAGATGTCTTACTCTTAATTTGCTTTAAACTCAGGAGAGGAAGAAATGACTCTTATGGTTGCAATTGACAGCAATTAAACTTCAATTTACAATAGCAAAAAGTTAATTTATTATAAAAATATTCAGGTGACTGGTGAAACCTAAGGGGGAATATCAGGAAAAACTCCACCTGGGAAATTAAATAGTATCCTGCCTCTCATTCTATATCTCCTTTCTTCTTTTAATTTCTGCTGATCTCAAGTCCAAAGTATGGGATATATGGCCGCCCAATGCTCCCCAGCTTCACATCTTATAACTTTAGGCACTTAAAAGAGACTGTATTATTTGTTGTCTTCAATCCACAGTTCCTGGGCCAAAATTGTGAATGTTCCAGCCTGGGCCAGGGGCCCACTCCCGCCAACCATCTAAATGGAGTGGAGCTAATCAATTAAGGAAGAAGGTGTGGTAAGGCAGAACAGCTAAAGTACAACTAGACTGTGTATACCAAACTGGATGGGTGAAGGAAACCCCAAGGGAATGAGTTTCTGGGATAGCAAACCTTTTACAACCTGGTCTGAATATTCTTAATTCTGCCATGTTTCAATCCTAAAGATTCACCAAGCCATTAGTGAATGAAAGACCCACATAATTTATTATAAGACATTTTTGGGAGTAAAAATGGATGTAGCAAATAATTAAAATTATATTGTTTTTTGAAGGATTTAGTTACTGACAAACTAGTTTTCTTATATTAATGGATCTACAGAATCACTTTATTCAGAAACTATTTCCAAAAACAAATTTTTTCTAGAAAAAAATATGTTCATGAATATTAAAGCAAAATAAAAAACTTCTTTATATTAATTTTATGAATTTCTAAAAGCAGTATAAATGATAATTGGTCTTGGCATATATTCATAAACCTTGATCAGTTTCGCAACACTTTTAAATTCTATCTCTGATATTTTTCTAAAAGCACATGTTTTCAATATGACCTTGGTATTTTAATTTTGTGTCATGAAATTGCCTGAAATCTTCTTTGAAGTTGCATCCTGTGCAAGTTGAGATTGTTGACACCTTCAATGGACTCTTCTGTGAAGACTACCCAAGTTTGATTTTTGAAAACATCCTGAGGGTGTGTGATATGCTCAGAGCAAGTCTTACCAAATGGAGAATATTTCTCGATTCTATTTTTTTATTGGAGTGCATAAATATTTCAGCCACAATACTTTCAAAGGAAATGCCTTTCTGCTTCTACATTAACAAGAGCAAGCTCTTCATATAAATCGTCTCTATTTATGATTCTGTTGAATGTTTTGCCAAATTTAAATGATGCAATATTACGTCATCTCAATTTCATTCCATTGTGCTACAGCATAAAAATGTATCCAATTAAATACAGAAGTTACATTTAAAAAATACTTTCCATAGTACAGTTATGCTAAATCAAAATTACTGAATTTCAAATTAGAGTTTATATACCACTGGGTCCTCATCATGTAATTTTTCAGTACCTGCTTTCCTTTTGTGAGGATATAGTCCAGTATCTTCTAGATTTCAGGCCTTGTTTTTAATAACTGCAATTCTCTAAAAGCTTCAAATGCTGATGTTTTTGGTGTTCCATTAACTGAATGCTTTAAGATTTCCAATGGATTTTGGGGAAAGAAATATAGCCAAAATGTAAAGGACTCATACATTCAATAACACTGTACAATAGTGAGGGGAGATACAAACTAGTTTTTCAAAGGCTGAGCCACTGCTAAAATTCAACTGACAACAGGTAGCAGAGACAGCAAGTAGGACGGTTCTTGGAAAACTGAGGTGTTTTTCATATTTAACTTCAACTTTGTTGAAAAAAAATTACAGTGATATATATCTCACAATCAATTCCAAGTATATTTTGGATCCACTTTTCTAAATTTAGAAAATTGTTTTTATTAAAACACCATACTCTACAAAATTTTAATATGTTATCATTGCAAAACTAAATAATTTGTTCATAAATGTTGAACTTTGGGACTGGATTTGCAATCACAAGTACAATAATGTCAGATGTGTTTCTTTGAACAGTATGAACTACCAAAAACTTTCCTTTGATCTCATGAATTGGATTTAAAAAAATGGAAAATTTATTGGAATCAATTTAACTAATTTCCTACTTAAAGTATCTGATGAGATGATACTGATATAAAATTGGCACGATCAACATCACTAGTCATCAGGAAAATGCAAATCAAAACCACAATCAGATATCATCTCACACCTGGCAGAATGGCTGTTATCAAAAAGATAAGAAATAAGCATTGGCGAGCATGTGGAGTAAAAGAACTCTCATGCACTGTTGGTAGGAATGTAAATTGGTGTAGCTGTTGTGGGAAAGAGTATAAAAGTTCCTCAAAAAATTAAAAATAGAATTACCATGCAATCCAGTAGTTCTACTACTGAGTACTTATCCAAAGGAAATGAAAACACTAAGTTGAAAAGATATATGCACCTCTACTTTCACTGCGGCATTATTTACAACACCCAAATTATGGAAGCAACCTAAGCATCCGTTAATAGATTTATGGATAATGAAAATGTCACACATACACACACACACAATGGAATGTTACTCTCAGTTATTAAAAAAAGAAAATGGATGAAATGTCACCATTTGCAACATGGATGCACCTAGAGGGTATTGTGCTAACTGAAATCTAAATAAGAAAACAAACGAAGAAAATCATAAATACAAGGAACAAACTGGTAGTTGCCAGAGGAGAGAGGGGTGGGGGGAAGGGCAAAATAGACGAAGGGAATTAAGAGGTATAAACTTCCAGCTATAAAATGAATAAGTCATGAGGATGAAAAGTACAGCATAGGGAATACAGTCAATAATATTGTAATAACGTTGTGTGGTGACAGATGGTAACCACATCTACCGCGGTAAGCTATGCATAATGTACAGAATTGTTGAATCACTATGTGGTACACCTGAAACTAATATAACAAAAAAACTATGGCATGATCTCTTAATTGTTTACAAAGTTCTTTTGCTAGGGGAGCCAAGATATTAACGGCTACAACTATACTTTCTAAAAAATGTTTATTTTTTGAGAGTGCAAGCAGGGGAGGGGCAGAGAGAGGAGGACAGAGGATACAAAGTGGGCTCTGTGCTCACAGCAGCGAACCAGATGTGGGGCTTGAACACAGGAACTGTGAGATCATGACCTGAGCCGAAGTCGGATGCTCAACCAACTGAGCCAGCCAGGTGCCCCTACAACTATACTTGTAATGTGTGTACAAGGAAACTTGAACTCAAAAATGAGTGAAATTAACTTAGAGAAATGGTTATTTGATCTAAATGAAATAATAATGTAAAAGCGCTGCATCTGTTAAATTCTCACCTTTGGAATTTTTAGGCTAGTTGTTAATGCTTTTTCAACAGATTGATTCCCTTGTGTTTTCTTATGATCACTGATATTTTTATGGCCTTCATGTGAATGGTAAATATTGACAGGTTACATATTCAGTATCAACTTTCTTGAAAAATGGAAATCTGGCAATTCATTTTCCCTTTTAAAAGGGTACTTATTTGGTGTGTTGGCACTTATACAGGGGTGCTGTACTTTTTGTCCTCATGACTTATTCATTTTATAGCTGGAAGTTTATACCTCTTAATTCCCTTCATCTATTTTGCTCTTCCCCCCACCCCTCTCTCTTCTGGCAACTACCAGTTTGTTCTTTGTATTTATGAGGAATAATTGCTACTAAAAGCGTTTACAGAAAGATAAAAAACATTACCAAAAAGTGAAACAAAGGAATAGTTGCGGATTTATACCCTACACAATGTGACAAACCCCTGCAGCAAGAGCATGCAGACTCTCCTTATCTCTAGGCTCTGCCGCCCAACTGCTCACAAGCCCTTCCCCCATATATTTCGACCTGTAATTTGTTACAATTCTCACCGAGAAAGCTCACCGAGAAATTCTCACCAGGAGCACCAGTGGCTCGTGCCTCCTAGAAGCTGTGGATTGGACCCTGGTACACCTGGCTGATATACCACATGGCTGGCAGGGGTAGCAGTAAGTACCCAGCACTTCTCCCACCACCACGCTGGAGTAGGAGGCATTAACTGCCCCAACCCAGACCCTCATGTCTCAGTGCACTGTTTGCTTGAGAGCATAGTGCACAATATCCTTAAAGGGCGGTGTTGTTTAAGCTGCATCTGAAAGGCTTGGGAAAAGAGAGGTTATGGCTGGTCAGATTCAGATTTCACTGAGAACCCTGTTCACTGCACATGCTTCTCACATACTACTGAGGTACAGCAGAGCAGAGCTGGAAGTACAAAGCAAAGATTTATCAAGCCCATCCTGGTTTATTTTAATGCAACCAGTAATAATGACAGTTTATTTTATTTTTTAAATATTTATTTTTGAGGGGGGTGGGGCAGAGGATCTGAACCAGGCTCTGTGCCCACAGCCACAAGCCCAATGTGGGGCTCAAACTCAGGAACTGCGAGATCACAACCTGAGCCGAAGTCAGCCGCTCAACCGACTTAAAATAAAACTCACAGTGCCCCATGACAGTTTATTTTAAACATTAGAAATCTGAGACAATGCTAATTTGGGGGGTATGAAGGCACAAACTGGGCCTTCCCTGAGCAAACTGAGATGTGCTTGGATCACCCCATCAATTAACGACTCTGCAAAGAAAACACGATTAACATAGCTAAAACTAATTATCTACTACTTACTAACCACAAGGTATATGCTAAGTGCTTCATAGGTATTACTTTTTTTAATGTTCCAATAAGTATATCTATAAAGTAGGTATCATTTCTTCAGCATTACCCAAGTCTGAGATTTTACCCAAGATTCAGACAGTGAAACACTGAGCGGCAGGAGTCACTTACATCATACCCACGTGTTGGTTTAGTCTGCATAACAACCCTAGCTGCTTCTTTTGAAAAGGGTGGCCCAATCTTCTTTGGGTGAACCAACTTTGTTTATGTTAATCACTATGTCTCCCTAGCCACCCACCCACCCACCCTCCCAAAAAAGCAAGGCAGGACCAATCATCTGCCTCTGTCTCTTAAGGATCTGGTTCCTGAATGACAGAAAATGTTTTATTTCAAGTCATTCCACTGGCACTGCCTTGGAGAGGCTGTCCTAGATACTACAGCTACCTTGTTCCTCCCCTTTTTGAGGGTTCCCTGTGTGAGACCTCACCAGTTCTGTGAATGACTCCGTGGCGTTTCCCCTCCCTTTTAAATCAAAGTTAGCAAGAACTGGTTTCTATAGTTTACAACCAAAGCACGTCGACCCCTCAAAAATGAAATCCAGGTCTGTCTGACTCTGGAGTCCGTGCTGTGCTCTTCACCACAGTAGCCCGGGATCTTCCTTGGCCACCACCTCATGCCAGATGAACCCACACTCGGCTGTGCTACAGGGGGAACACACTGGAAGGAAACAGCACGGACCTCTTCTTGGAAAGCCTCTACCTGCAGCACCTGTGTCTGCTCTACTCCTGGCTGGAACTTCATTTCCCAGGGGTTGTCCGGGAAAGATACTTTTTAATGTGCTATCTTCCTCCTCAAATCTTATTTAGTCTGCATTCTGCTTCAACAAAATCACAGGCAGCTGTTAGCAGTCTTGTGAAAAACAGCGTTTCTATGAATACTTTCCAGCCTCCACATCAGCCTCTTTCGCAAGACACTGAAGAAAATGCAGTACCCGAGTGGCCAGAATTTCTCACTGTACCACACACATTTTTCCAAGCTGGAGGAGAGGAGGGAGGAAAAGGGCAGCAGAGTTGAATAACAGAGAACTGGATCAGATACTCAATAGGCTTTTCAACGACATTAAGTGGCAAAACGGCTGACACGAAGAATCGTGTGAAAGGTCTATCTTCATAAAACAACACATTTGCAAAGGACGCTGCCCCTAGAATTGCTGCCTCAGCTTGGACCAACTGGCATTTGCTTCTGCCCAAATCCCAGATGCCCCTTACAATCATTTCTGTGGAGGAAAGAGAGAAGACACTGAGAAGGAAGCAGAAAACCAACACGAAATGAACAGGAAATATAGGCCATTACTGCACCCAGTGTTTAAGTAGTTAGTGACTACTATTTGAGTCAGAATTGGTTTTTCAAAGTAAAAGAGCAACATATGATCTCATCAAAGATATTCTGGCGCACAGTACTGGATAAATGGCTTTGTACCAGTTTTCTATTTCTGCACACAATGACATCATCAAGCCAAAGGGAACCAAAGTGGGAGAAGGTGACCCCAAAGTTTAAGCTCCAGCAAACACTGAGCACACTGGAGGAGCTTCAGAGAACAGCATCATTAGCCATCAATGCACTTAATTGTGGATGAGCATGTTGAGGCCCAGAGACAGTAAATGACTTGGTCTAAGGTCACAGACCCAATTAGTAATAGATCTGAGATTAGAAATCAAGCCTTCTAAATCCATTCTTCACCAGTCATTCCTCTTCACCACATTGCTCCGGTTCACACGAGTTAAGTCTGAAGGACTCCAGTGCAGTTTTCATCTCCTGAAGGGAAGACCCAGCCAGCGCTCCCTAAGAAAACCACCAGGGAACTTCCCCACACTGCCTGTTGCACCTCCACTTACTCCCAAAACACTTCACTCTGAAAAACCATATTTACTCCAACCTCTCAGATTCCTTGGCTTTCACTTGGGCCAGAACCAGGTTACAGAACTGCCAGTGCCAAGCGGGGTGCAGCCATGATCAACACATGCCTCACGCAAGCCTCCTCCAACAAGAGAAAGGCACCACTTGCCTCCGTGGAAATGCAACTGCTACTTGTGGGTTTCCAGCATCCTGGTTCTTCTGCGTTCCAGATTCTCCCAGTGTAACTGAGATGTTCCTCTGCTTAACTCAACAATCTTTTTTTTTTTTTTTTTTTTTTGAGAAAGCGAGCGAGAGTACTCAAGTGAGCAAGGGGCTGAGAGAGAGAGAATCCCATGAGGGAGAGAGAGAGACAGAGAGAGAGAGGATCCCACAAAGGGCAGAGAGAGAGAGAGAGAAGCAGGGCTTGTGTTCACCCAAAGCAGGGCTCATGTTGGCCTGAAGCAGCTTGAGTTCACCCAACGTTGGAGCCCAAATGGTGAGATCATGACCTGAGCTGAAGGCAGATGCTTAACCAACTAAGCCACCCAGGCACTCTTAACTCAGCAATCTCAACCTCATCTTCATGCTACTATCCCCAGGTGAACTTTAACTGACAGGGACTCACCCTGAAAAACGGCTGATGGGCTGGGGATAGCTACAGCAAGTGCTGCTTTGTGGAGGGCTAGACAACTTGTAGGCAAGACAAATCCAACTTTGTTCTTTGCAGGAAGTGAAAACAACAAAGAGTATGCAGATAGAACATCTAATTCAACAATCAACTCAGACAACATCTACTGAGTGCCTGGTGTGGGTATGTCACTCTGTTGTTAGAGACACAGGAAGAACAGGATCTTCCTTCAAGGAACACTAAATTCTAGAGAAGAAATGCACAAGTCCAAAGATCACAACACCTTTGGCTTTATGCGAAAACCAGACTTCTTGGTGTCAAATAGTTAAATTTGGCTGAACTGACTTCCATCCTGGCATTTCTTTTCTCCTGTTGGTGCTCTTGAGCACTGACTTTGAAAAATGAAATAGTCAAAAGCCTGGTGACAAGGACAAGAAGAAAATAGACCCTTCAATCTCTATGACTCCAGAAAACATATCTTCTAAACATATGACCTAGAACTGACTTATTATCAGAGGAAGTCAGATTTCCAATTTAGAACTATGAAGTATGGAAAAAAAATTTTTTTAATCATTTCTTAACCTTTCGGATTTGTCCTAGATCGTTCAGTGGAATGACCAGTAGCATCAAGATGCCTAAGCAACAAATAAATATTTGTGTCCTACACACTTCCAGGGCAGCTCCCTACCCCTAGAAGTCCCCAGTAGAGACGGCTAAAGCAGATGTGATTGGAAGAGGTTTTTATCCCTCTCAAAATTGGCCCCAGAGTTATAGAATTAGCTATCTGATCCTTAAATTATGGCAATTTGAGGGAAGAGGACTGAAAATTATTTGTTTATTCACAATGAACAATAATGTGAAACACTTCATTGGCTTCCAATGCCCCAGATCCTATTATGATGAGAGATTAAGGGAGATTAACCTCTGGGGGTAAAGGAGAATAAATTAAGGGATTACATTTTTAAAACAGACAGTTTTTAAAATCCCACTTAAAATGAAGCTAAGAGTAATAAAATCAGCCACATCTATAGCTCTTGATCAGAACAACACTGAGGAAATATTTTTAAAAATATAGTTAGAAAACTGTAAGAAGTTTGAAGGACACTACTGGTATTCACTGTCAATGTTAATACCTTACTTACTACAGTAATAGTTAACACAGGCTTTTAACGGAAGGTGTGAATAACGTTTGGTGGAACATTTTGATTTCCATTATTAAGAAAGGAACACAATGTTCCTTTTTACTCATTTTTTTTCTGACATTTAATCCATGACAGTCAATCATTTCAGGTACTGTTTAGTTTGTCCTTCATCTGACATTATGAATTTCATTCTCAAGAAGCCTGGCAAAGAGATCCACGCTATAACTGCTCAAAACTCAGCAGAGTGGCAATGATGCAGACTGACTGCTCCTATCCCCAAATTCGTATTTCCTCTTCTACTTGCACTAGTTTCTCTGGAACTCTGGGAGGTGTAACATCAATCCAAATTCTTTAATTTCTCACATGGATTCAAATAACGTTTCAAATAACAATCATTTTATATTATAATAATCACATTATATTTACTGTCATACATTATATACAATGATAATGACACTGCCACCCATACTAGTAAGGATTTGGAGTTTTCCAAATCTTTGTCACAAGATTTCATTTACTCTCAGTGTCATCCTGTAAGGGAGTTATCCTTAGTTTTGGATTTCCATTCATACCATTCAGGCAAGGGATTAGAGCTTACCTACCGCTGCTTAGGGCCAAACTGTACAACCTCCCCATTCGTATGTGGAAGTCCTAACCCCTGATACCTCAGAATGTGAGTGTATTTGGAGAAAGGATCTTTAAAGAGATAATTAGGTAAAATGAGGTTATTGAGGTGAGCCCCAATCCAACAGGGCTGGTGTCCTTATAAGAAGATGTCAGGACACAGGTAGGCACAGACAGAAGGCCACAGGAAGATACAGAGAGAAGGGGGCATCTATAAGCCAACATAGAGGCTAATACACTAATTCACAAAACTCTTCCTCTGCTGACAAAACAGTCTGAATACCAAACATCTCATAAGGTTTTACTTTTAATAATCTTTGACTCCTATAATACCAACACCAAAGTCAACATCTAAAAACACCTAAGTGATGAATGACCCACTTGTCACTTGAACAACATACTCTGCTACAGAGCAGTCAGGAAATCATGCAACAGATTCAAAACCTGAATAGTAAATAGAATGAAATGAAAAACTCCTGCTCCAAAAAGAAAAAAAAAAAAAAAGATAAGAAAGAAAAGAAATATATAGTTTTATGTGGTGTGGCCAGAGTAATTGGGAAGAAAGTCAGCAGAGGAATTAGTTGGTAGGGGAGGGGGGTCAGCATGAGGATGGTAATTTGGGAAGTGAGGGGTACTGCTGATTTTAAGAAATGAGTTTTCTCCCATGTGCAGACATGAATGAAAAGAACTGAAAATCAGGCCAAAAAAATGCCACCATTTCAAAACATCTTTGTTCTTAAAGCAAAGACGTGATTGAGAGAAACACAGAAGACTCCATGCTCTGTATCACTGTGCTAAGTGAAACAAACAAAGGACATGCTGTCAGTGAAAGAGCTAACTATTCTGGAAGCTTCTCAACATGTCCCAGAAAGTCCAGTGGACAAACTCCTTCTTTACATGTATTTTCACCTGATTCCAGTTGACATTTCACTAAACAAAAAGCATTCTTTTCTCCTTTGCTGTAATTTTGAGGCTATTTTGCTGTTCTATAGCATCCACTTAAAAGGAGGCAGGAGAAGGGCAACTGAGTGGCACAGTCAGTTAAGCCTCCGACTTCAGCTCCGGTCATGATCTCGCAGACTGTGGGTTCGAGCCCCACATCGGGCTCTGTGCTGACAGCTCAGAGCCTGGAGTCTGCTTCCAATTCTGTGTCTCCCTCTCTCTACCCCTTCCCTGCTCGTTCTTGTTCTCTCTCTCTCTCTCTCTCTCTCAAAATAAATAAATATGTTTTAAAAAAAGAGAGGAAGCAGGAGATGGGGCTCCTGGGTGGCTCAGTCAGTTAAGCATCCAACTCCTGATCTGGGCTCAGGTCATGATCTCAGGGTTCATAGGTTCCAACCCCACATCAGGCTCCATGCTGATAGTGCAGAGCCTGCTTGCATTCTTTCTCTGTCTCACTCTCTCTGCCTCTCCCATGCACTAACTCTCTTGAAATAAATAAGTATACTTTTTTTTTTTTTTTTAATTTTTTTTTTCAACGTTTTTTATTTATTTTTGGGACAGAGAGAGACAGAGCATGAACGGGGGAGGGGCAGAGAGAGAGGGAGACACAGAATCGGAAACAGGCTCCAGGCTCCGAGCCATCAGCCCAGAGCCCGACGCGGGGCTCGAACTCACGGATCGCCAGATCGTGACCTGGCTGAAGTCGGACGCTCAACCGACTGCGCCACCCAGGCGCCCCATAAGTATACTTTTAAAACAAAAAAGAGTAGGCAGGAGATGAACAAGGCAAAACTAGGGACACCGGGGTGGCTCAGTCAGTTGGGCATCCAACTCTTGGTTTCGGCTCAGGTCATGATCGCACAGTTCATGAGTTTGAGACCTGCATTAGGCTCTGAGTTGACAGCACAGGCAAAGCCTGCTTGGGATCCTCTCTCTGGCTCACTCTCTTTCTCTTATCTCTCAAAATAAATAAAAACTTTAAAAATATTTAAAAAATAAAATAATTAAATTGAATTTTAAAAAGGTGAAATTATAGATAAATGTGAAATTTAGAAGAGACTTGAGAATTGTTTATCTAAAAAAATCTACTAACCGTTAATCTGATTTGAACAAAGCTACTGGAGAATGAGCATCGGGCTGATACTTACAGACCTATTTATGTCATCTCTTGGTGGTATCCCTGGCTCCTCCTCCTGTAGGCTAAGTGTCTCATGGTTTTAGTATTAAATCAATTTTATGTCCAGCCCATTTCCATATAGAGGCATGCCAAGTATCTAACTCTAGAACTTGCTGAATAAAGTCAAAAGAATAAAATTGGAATGTTTCACATGTTCTCATTTCATTCATTCATTCATCAAACACCTATTGAGTCTTTACAATGGGTCAGGCACAAATCTAAGTGATAAAGATGTAATGGTGAAAAGATAGTCCTGCCCCTTGGCCTTGCAGTGCTTAAAGTCTCCTTTGTGTGCAATGCAGTCCTGTCAGAGTTTAGGGAAAAGTGATATCAAAGTGAAGGGCTGGTGAGTTGCTCAGACAGGACCTAGCAACGCTGCAATCTTGCCATGGACTCTCCAGTCTAGTCCTCACAGCCCTCCTCAGGCCTGCACTCTGGGAAACCAGTCCATTAGGGCTGAGACAAGAAATAGGTTCTACTTACTATTCTTGCTTAGAGCATGAACATTTGAATACAAATCTTTCCTAGTTCCAAACAGCTCTGTGTAAGTTTCTGCTCTTGATGACTTCACCTGGGAAGGTAATTCGTGTGGATCAAGCCAATCCTGAGCAGCACAAACCACCACTTCACTATTACTGGTTTAATTTTGGATAAAACTTAACTGATGATCTTCTGACCCAAATAACAGAGCAAATTTAGAATAGATAACCCAAAAGCTTAAGGATTCATGTTCCATTAGGAACCCTTTAACCAGAATAGCATGCTTCCATTTTCTCTTTCTACCCCCAGATTCTTTTTTTTTTTTTTTTTTTTTTTTTGCACCTTCTTGTGTTTCTATTAGACTAGACCCCAGAAGCAATGGCAGAACAGAGGCAGTGTTCACATTTCCAATTCACTTTTAATTATAGAAAACAGTTGGCAAAATATCAAAACCCCATGTACAATTTCTTCTGGTTCCACAGGGAGCACCAAGGTTTACCAAGGGGAGAGAACAACTGAGAAAAATAACGAAGTTAGAGAATTATGACAATGCAGAAAAGAAAAGAGAAGATAAAACACAGGCAGAAAATGATGACAAATCTACATCTTCCAGCTGGCACACTACCTTGGATCAAAAGCTAAAAATGTACGTTCTAATTTAAGGTGGGTACAATTTTCACTGGGTTTAACCTGAGTCACATTTTTGACCTCTACAGTTTCTATAGTTGGAAAAAAAAGTTTTTATTATTTGAGAGGGTAGAACAAAGGCCATGGGAGGGAAAACTACAAAGTTCACTCCTGCCAACCTTTGTCACCCAGGAAGCATAACCTCACAGAGCCAGTCATTTTAGGAAGTGTGTTTCCAAGAGAAGAGCAATTACTTCTTAAATGGGCCAACATGTTCGTTTGTTTAAAAGGGTCAAAAAGAAGAAAAAGATTAATCTGAACTATAAGGAAGCATCTAATAGAGTTATTTTCCATTGCTCTTTCTTTGCCTGGTTTTCTTTTGACATTGTAGACAATTTGGATACCTTGAACTTGCCAGCTCTAGGGGAAAAGGAGGGAGGGGGAGAGAAAAAGGAAAAGAATATAACCTCTTTGTATACAGTATGTTTGAAATTTCAGTCATCAAACATGTGAAGTCAGGCAGGCAATATGGCAAAGGAGGCAACTTGAAAAGTAAAGAGATGTAAAATGCAAAAGATACAACAGAGGAAACACCCCAAATCAAAAGGACAGGTAGAGGGAAGAGAGAGAAGAGGAGTAGCAGGCATGAACCCACTCAATGGTGCGCCCATCTGCTAGAGGACCGCCTTCCCCAAACATATGAAGTAAATCTCTACAGTGCAAGCTACACTAGTTTGGTCACACTATTAATGGGAAGACACAAAGGGAATGAGAGCATGCCAAAGACATCGAAATAGAGCAGGGGTAGCAATGTGTGATGCTTGCTTAGAAGCAAAGAAGGTGAGTGTAGAGTGCCAGAAAACAGACAGGATTTCAGTCCTATAACTGTGCAAGCTCAGGCATGCTTCTAGAAATTTCTGAGCCTCATCTGTGGGATTCAGAATGGCTGAACTGTATGATCAGTAAGCTTTCTTCTTTTAAAAATGTTATAGTTCTAAAATCTAGAATTTTACTTTTTATTATCTTTTTAAAAAAAATTTTAATGTTTATTATTTTGAGAGAGAGGGAAACAAGAGTGTGAGTGAGCGTGGGGCAGAGAGAGAGGGAGACACAGAATCTGAAGCAGGCTCCAGGCTCCAAGCTGTCAGCACAGGGCCCGACGCGGGGCTCAAACTCATAGACTGAGAGATCATGACCTGAGCCCAAGTTGGACGCTTAACCGACTGACCCATCCAGGCGCCCTGAGAATTTTACTTTTTAAAACCAACTTTGACTCAAATACTAATCACTAACTACTGAGACTTTGAGTATATACCCCAAACTTTAAACTATCCCCACGAAGCTACTTATACCACAGAAAAAAGGGGGTACAGGGGAGTGTGGGAGTGGGACTGAAAACAAGACCTATAGAAAACAAGCAATACAAGGGAGGACTGAGATGCTCCCAACCATGGACCAAGATCAGCTTTTGACAGGAGTTCCAACAACTGCCCCCCATGCCTAAAGGCCTTCCAGACACTGTCCTGGTCACAGATGGCACTGCTCACTGTATCTTCAAATGGAAATAGTACTTCCATAATATAGAGGGTATGTCACTGATGCCACAGACAAAATGAAAGCAAGTAAAATACTGGCATAACTTTGTACCTTATAAAGTAATTTAATTACACAAGAGTTACATCTCTAGTGCTTTACAACAAAAATGTTGTAAATAATGTTCTAAGTGTTATGGGAGAGACACTCATGCCAATTTCTGTGCATTATTTCTTTTAATCCTCAGAACACCACTAGGAATAAGTAATACCCTTGTCTGCATTTAATGGCTGAGAAAGCTAAACTGAGAGATATGAGGGGACGTGTCCAATGCTGCAGAACCTGCCAGCAGTGCAGCCGGAAGTCAGACCCCCAAGTCCTGGCGTAGCAATCTGCTGGAGACACAACACGATCCCTGGAGAACATGATCTTGCCTACTCATCACCTCAAAGGTCAATGTAATTCAGTCATGATGGAGTCACATGACAAAAGACATTTATTCTATCACTATCTTGTCAGCCCCTTGTTTCATTTTAAAAAGTTCTTAGATGCTATTCTGTCCTAGGCACTATGCTAAAAGATACGATGATTCCCTCCTTTCAAGAATATGAAAATCTTACTGGAGAAATGAGAAACAAATGAAGCAAATGAGAATTAAAAGCAACCATCCAATAATTTAATAATCAGACAGCAAGATAGTGCAATATGTGGTTCATTTCTAAATGAGGAATATATAGAATACAAGTCCACAACAGAAAAAGGCCAAAAAAAAAAAAAAAAAAAAAAAAAAAAAAGGAATTGGTAGGTAGCTTTGTAAACCATGGAAACCACACTGAGAGAGAAGAGAGGCAGACAGTAGACTTAGTCCACAAAGGCACACTTATAAAGCTGAAACACTTAAACTGGTGGTGACAGGACAGGAGTGTGGTTTGCTGAGTCTAGTGCAGTGCTTCCTGGTGACAGTCACTAAGCAAATTACATAAGCAAAAGGTTGCAAGGAGAAACAACAAATTGGCTTAGCATTACAGGATTTATCACGTTAGAAGAAAGTATCTTTTGAGGCGACATTAATTTGGGCTCCAATTATACAATAAACACACTGAAATAATCAAATTACCTAGCCTCAAATGCATTTAATAATCACCAAAAAAGGAGAGGAAGATGCAAATGCACTAAAAAAGTTAATATAAATAACTTAGGTCAATGCTGAGATAAAGAAAAATGAGTCACAAAAATAAAATAAAATGATAGCAGATACAATCCTGTCCCTAAAACCTTGTCAATTTTTGATGCAGACAGCACCCGTCTTCCACAATAAGGACATAAGAACATACGGAAATGTTTTGTGATACTGTTCTCAAAGACACTTCTGTGTATTGTCTTATCCTACATAGTCTAGAACAACCTTTCCTGACTCTTGCCATTTGGTGAACTCCTGCTGGCCTTCAAAATTAAGACCCAAGGTTACTCCTCAGGAAGCCTTTCTGGCAAACTCAGGCACAACTGACCTCGTTGACCTCGTACTCCTAGACAGCTGCCTCTGAGCTCTGTAAAGGCATTTCCTGCTGCATTCAACATTGCCTCATGGGGACTGCCAGCCTCCATGTCTGCTTATCTGAGGGCTCCTGGACTATAAGATTGTTGACTTATTCATTTTCATATGTCTACTACCTAGCACTGTTTTAACACTGTGCCCAGAACATGGGCTTAATAATTACTGGTTGAATAGCAAATAAATTAAAATTCATAGACAATATGCCAAGTGCTATTTGGCATTTACAGATGTAGTACAATGCTTAACACACTGCAGATATCTGAAAAATATTTGCTGGTATGATTCTATTGCTGGTAGAATTTAAAATCTCTGCTTGACATAAAGCTATGAGGAAATGTCCATTTAAACAAGGCCAGCCGTAAATAGTAGTAGTATATTAATGCTTACAGAATGCATTTTACGTTCTTGGGAGTCTATGCTTTAACTCATCTCTTAAGTTAGGAAAGTCAAGATATACACTATCTTATTATCTTTCCAGTAGCTTCATGGGGTAGATGTTAATAAAAAGCTGCTAATCTGACTGAAGACCATTCTGCTAGCATTCCCTGTTACTTGTACTTAATTTTAAGGTATCAGAAGAATAAGATTAGTCTCATGACATCTGAAAAGTACAAACAGCAGCAAGTGTTTCGGGGAGTAGTGAAAAAGGTGAGCTCATGGTGGAAATAAAAATTAGGGATGACTGTAACATGCGAATCAGGTGTGAAAATGATGAATGCTGCACATATGTATGGAATGAAGCAGATGCTAGGAGAGAAAATTCTAAGGGCAGAGAAGGCATCAGGCAACCTGGGAAATGCTCCGTATTTATGCAACTCTCAATAATTGGCAAGAGACAAGAAGTGATCAAGGATATGGAAAAGCTTCTGAGTGGTAGCTAGAGAATTTGCTTCAATGGTGCATGATTATTAACCTGATGTGACTCCAGGAAAAGGCAAGGAGATTGAGAGCTTTAGGCTAAGTATGGTCAAAATGCTGCTGAGAAATGCTATTGCAAGGCCCACTTGATTCTGCTCAGCAACAATTCCAGAGGCCGTGACTAGAAAGGATTCTTATCTCCCATGGAGATGGTACAACAGATTTTCAGTGTAGATTAAAAAAAAAAAAAAAAAAAAAAAAGGCAAGCCAATTTAAAAATGGGCAAGAATAAGAACAGACACTGCACAAAAGATATATGAATGGCAATTTAAAACATGAATAGATATTTAACATCACTAGTCACCAGAGAAATGCAAATTAAAAACACAATGATACCAGTACAAATATACTAGAATCATTAATGTTAAAAAGACTGTCAATGTCAAAGGTTGTTGAGGAATTAGAGAAACTAGAATTCTCATTGTATTTATTACCCATTGCTGTGTAACAAATTATTAAAAACTTATAAGTCTAAAACAACAAACAGTAGTTCTATCACAATTTCTGATGGTCAGGAATCCAAGAGCAGCTTAGCTGAGTGGTTCTGACTCTGAGTTTCCCATGAGGTTGGGATCATGATGTCCTCAAGGCTGAAGGCATCTAGAGATAGAACTGGCTGGAATATCTGCTTCCAAGCTCACTCATATAGCTAGCTATTAGTAGGAGGTATCAGTCTCTTTTCTTTTTTAATGTTTTGAAAATGTTTACTTTGAGAGAGAGCATGTGTGAGCGGGGGAGGGGCAGAGAGAGAGGGAGAGAGAGGATCCCAAGCAGGCTCCATGGTGTTAGCACAGAGCCCAATGTGGGCCTTGATCTTACAAACAGAGAGATCATGGCCTGAGCCCAAAAATCAAGAGTTAGACGCTTAACTGACTGAGCCACCCAGGTGCCCCCAGGAGGTATCAGTTTCTAACAGGCTGTTGGCCTCGTCATGTGGGTCTCTGCATAGGGCTGCTTACAACATACCAACTGGCTTCTCACAAAGTGAGTGATTCAAAAGACAGCAAGCAATCAGTCAAGATGACAGTTGCAGTGCATTTTAGAACCTAAGCTCAGAAGTAATACACCATCATTTCTGCTATATTCTACTGATCACCCAAACTAATCCTGATACAGTGTGGGAGGACACACTGTACAGGTAGGAATCTCAGAAAGCAGGGATCACTGTGGATCATCTTACAAGGTGGCTACCACAGTTATACATTGTTGGTAGGAATACAAAATGGTAAATCACCTTGGAAAATAATATAACAGTATCTTACAAATAGTTACCAAATGACCCTTCTTTCATTTCCAATCTCATTCACTCAAGAGAAATGAACACATGTATCCACACAAAGATGTGTACTTGGGTGTTCACATAATATCATTACATATGATACTCCCAAACTGAAAGCAATTCCTATGTTCATCAGCTGATGAATGGATAAACAAATTGTGATATATCCACTTTATGAAATACTACTCAACAATTATAAAGAATAAAATATTAATATATTCAACATGGATGAATCTCAAACACTTTGTAAGTGACAAAAGCAAACACAAAAGTCTATGCACTTTGAATCATTTCCATATGAAATTCTAGACAAGGCAGACTATAATGACAGAAAACAATATATCAGTGATGGCTTACAGCTGGTGTGGGGGAGAGAGAACAATTGCAAAGGACCACAAGGAAGCCTTTTAAGGTGAGCCTTTTCTATATTTTGACTGAGGTGGCTACACAATTGTATATATTTACCAAAATTCATCAAACTGCAGCTTGAAATGGAGGTTTTATTTTACATAAATACCTTAATAAGAATATTATTATGTGCATGATATTACTGTATGCTTCTCACTCTGAAGATACGTTACTATACATAAAATGTAAAAACACTTAATATGCCAACACGGCTAATCAGAAAATCACACTTAAAGGAGACCAGTGACTGGTAGGCTTATCTGGAAAGTAATACAACTGTGCAAGAGAGGAAGGAAAAGCCCAGAACTAAAAGTAATGGTGTCATGAATAGAGGAAAGGCAAGAGATGGAAGCCACATTGCATAGGCTGAACTGACTGAATCTGTCAAGTGATTGGAGGTAAAGGAGAATCAAAGGAGACATTCAAATATTGGGCAACTGGGAGGATCATGATACCATTAAAATGTCGAATGCCACCTTCCCGGTGAGGCATCTGCTGATTGTCCTATTTTAAAATGAAATAACCTCACCCACCCCTCTAATCTGAACCTCCTATCCTCCTTCCCAGCTTCATTTTTCACTAACATCATTCATGATCTTATGACACTAAGATAATGTATTTCACTCACTCACCTTGTTGTTGATCTACTCCAACCAGACTCTACGCTTCAGAAAGATATAGTTTTGTCCTGTTCTATTCACCACCGTATACCCAATGCCTAGAAAGGTACTTGCTACATAAGAGCTCAAGAAATATTTACTGAATGAATTGAATGAAAAGATTAAAAGAGATTTTAAAAATCAGGAAAATTAATGGGTGTGCATGTATTGTGTTTGAGGAGATAAGGAAGAATTGATAGATTTGGATTCAGACATGCAGAATGTGAGGTATTTAACAGCTAAAGAAGGACCAGAGCTGCTGTGGGAGAAGTCACAGTTGGTGATTTTCCCAAAGATAATGACTGAAGCTCTGCAAAAATATGAGATCTCTAACAGGCACCTCAAATTCGAGTCCACAACTAAACTCTTATGCTCCACTAAACTTGCTATCTTTCAACAAAGGATTCTAAGGCACACAAACAAATATCTGAAATACTATCTTCTGCACTGTACTTCACTGTGCTGTAAAAGTGTTTGTCTAACTATGGACATAATGCACACTTTGTAATGGTGACTTTGTGTATCATCAGATATCATTAACAGAATAAACAATTCTGTCCACAGAACCAAACATAAGCTCATAAGGTCAGTAGAAATATTTAGGCAGTGCAACAGTAGACATCAACCATACTAACTCTTTAAGCCCTGAAAGACCAATAGAAGTCTGAGTACTTAATAACTCCAGAACCACTGAAAATGTTTTTCAGAAGAAACAGAATGACAGCCTGAGTAAAGTGAATATCATCACAAATGTATGGCTGCACTTTTGTTCTTGAAGCTTGAGTGATTCAACCACCATTGTTTTGGGCAAGGTTGAGTGAAGATGGAGACAGGATTCAGAGACAGTTAAAGAAATAGTCAGGGCCTAACACAAAAGCTAACAATTGACTCCAGGGATAGGAAAAAACATATTTGTCCCAGGACACAGCTGACTCTAACACCTAGTTCCTAATGAAGAAGAAAGTGCTGAAGAAATTATCCCCAGGCATGATGGATACTGCCTCAAGGAAAGCATATTCTACAGAATCTAGCACTGCCCCTGGTGGCCAGCTCCCATGTCCCCACCAACGTGGAATAATAAGAGTTTTTACAGAGCCTTACCATGTGCCAGACAGACAAGGCACGTAATGTCACGGAGCTCAACTCACGTATATGAGTAAAGGTGCTGAGGGAAGACTGGTCATTCCAAGACTTAAAACAATCACATGCCCCAGGAGCCTAATGGAGAAAACACTAGCCTCCTAAAATCACCCAGGACTGTCAATGCCCACAGGGACTTTAGAACAGTTTTGTCAAACCGCTCACGCTCCAGGGGAGGAAATGAGGCCCGGAGAGGTAGAGCCGCGTGCATGCACTGGCCTCCGTCAGTATAGGGCAGAGCAAGGAGACAGAGCACAGGATCTGCTGCAGGACTAGCCAGGGTTGAATGCTGCTCTCCACCAATTAAGACGTGTGACTTTGGCCAAGTTACCTTCTGTAAATCCCCACTTGGTCAGCAGTGAAAGGGAATGGCAACAACAGCGTCAAGCGTACAGCACTGTTGTGAATATTAAAGGAGATAACTGGGGCATGTTACTACCTGGGTACCTGGCGTAGAGCTGCTGAATGTCCAGTCTATGTTCGCAATTATGCTGGCTGGTATTGTCACTACTCTGATTCTGTTTTATCCGCTGAGTATTTGAGATCGGTTGTCGAACTCTGTTCTGGGATTTAGACTCACTCAGTGACTGTGTTTAACTTGCTTCATGAGCTGTTGGTCTAGATAGCTTGTTTCCAAAATTTCAGCAGCCTACCTAAGTGCCAGTCCCTGACTTCTCAAGCGGCTTGCACCAGAGGCTCTCACCTGTCAACCATCAGCACCCCTCCACACTATGCTCACAAGGCAGGATGCAAAACCTGTCCCTTGAGGCGAGGATTGGCCCAAGGCGGGGACTGGGGCTCTCAGTCATGCCAGCAGCTTGCTCATGATGAAGAGGAATCCATCCAGGCAGCGGACCCAGAGGCCCAGGCACACAAATAGGACTGCACATCTCAGGGGGGAACCACAAATGCCTTGATGTGCAAATTGAAAAACAAATAACCAAAAATTCCTTCCCTGTATAAGCATGGCCATTTCAGCTGAGTATTATCTTTTTATATATACCTCACTTTGTAACTTCTTCGTAATAATCAGCAATACCCCTGAACATGAGCAACCAATATCCATTCACCTTCATTTCTGTCAGTGATGGGTCCCTCTGGGATTCTAATGGTATGAAGTATACAGAGCACGAAAACAAATGACTGAGTATATAAATCATATAATTCAATTGATCAAAGTTTCATTTCGAATTACTAATAATATTACCACTGTCAGCTGATAATATTAGCATGTAAAGATCACGATCTCTCTTCAGCAAGGATAGAGGTAGATCATTTTGCATGGAAAGGCAAACAGGTCAGCTCTTAGTGGCTTGTTCATACATTCACTTGATGTAAATATGGCTGACAGCTGCCCACGGGGGAATGAAAGAAAGCAATGCCAACTTTAAGAAGCACATGACCCCACAAGCTGCCCTCCTGACATCACATTTGGCTCATTACAACATATAAAAGAAGTCTTGTTGCTCAGCAACAAGTAATATGCTGGCATTGAGAAACGAATCAATACAGTGTTGGCTAGAACTCCTTCATAAGCAAAAGTAAAACAATAATTTACTCTGAAATTCTGATTGCAGAGCATTCTCCCCTGTGAGCTAACCTTTGTGTCTACCACACCACTAAGCTGAACAAATATTTATCATGGATTTTTTTCACGAAATTACTATAGGGTGAGTACTAACCTGAATCGAAGGTTAAATTGAAAACAAATCACAGAAATAACAGACAAGAAGACACCTGTTAGGAAATATGGTCAATAATACTGTAATACACTTACAACAGTGAGCGTTTCATATATAATTGTTAAATCATTATGTTGTACACTTGAAACTAACTTAATATTACATGTCAACTATACTTGAGTTAAAAAGAAATAAAATAAATAAAATAAAATAAAATAAAATAAAATAAAATAAAATAAAATAAAATAAAAAGACAAATAGGTAGATGGACAGCACGTGTCCTGTGTGGAAACGTGGTTCAGGACTTAGGTAAGCATTCTTTTGCACTGGGCAACTACTAAAACCAAAACCAATGTAATCTTGTACTTTACAAATGTCCTATAAAAAAGGATGATAATTCCTTTTCCAAATATAACATTTTAAAAAGTTAAGCTTTATTAAAATTACCAGTTTAACAGAAACACATCTGCTTCTATAATATTAATAGTTTACATTTACTGAGTGTGGCCAGGCCCCGTGCTAAGTACTTTATATTCATTAAATCTCTACCATATCCTTGAGAGAGGGAATGCTATAGTTTCCACTTTACAGTTGTGCAAACAGAATCTTAGAAAGAATAAATAACTAGTTTAAATACACGAGGCTAGTTAGTGGCAGAGTTAGGATTCTACCTAACTCTAGGGTAGGGCTGCCCAGTAGAACTATGTGTGAGACATGCTCTGGATGTAAGCTGTCCAATTCAGAGCCACTGGCTACATGTGGCTCCTAGGCACTTGAAATATGGCTACTGTGACTAGGGAACAAGAGTGGCTAGTGGCTAAAACACTGGACTAGACAGAAAGGCTCTAGAGCTGTGATCATCAACCTGTAGGCTGTAGACCAAACCTGGCCAGCAGCCTGTTCAAGCATGACCATGAGCTAAGAATGTGTTTTATGTCTTTAAAAGGCGTTACAGAAGCAGCAGCAGCAGCAGCAGTGGAGATAGCATATGGCCCACAAAGCCTAACATATTTACTATCTTGTATTTCATAGAAAAAAAGTCCATGGCCCCTTGCCCTACAGCTGTCCTCTTCACCACCAAAATCACTGCCCGTGGGAAAAGAGATTTCAAACCCAATCTCCCAGTTTAAATCTTAACAGTATGAGGATGATATTAAACATCTTGCCATGTGAGCGTTTTTGTGTTTTCCATTATAGTATTGAAGAGACTCAAGCCTGAGCAAAGGCCAAAAAAAAAAAAAAAAAAGAAAAGAAATGCTGACTAAGATATGCCCTAATTAAGTTCTTCTGTACAGTCAGCCACTAAAATAACACTTCACATTTACAAACTGCTTTTGCATTCATTATCTCATGTTTTATTTAAAACGACCTCATGAGCGGAGATGTCCATTTCACAAAGGAGAAAACTGAGACACACTAGGGCTCAATGCTGCATGGAAGAAGTGGTCTCTCCAAGCCCACTGGCTTACCTATGAAATAAGATTTCTGTAGACGCTGAAGAAAACAGTACAAGAACGAGCATCCCACATCTTCAACTGATTCAGAACAGCTAAGGCCACAGGTTTCCTCCCTCTGTGGGAGAAAGAGCCTCTGTTCTCCCACCAGGTAAGTGAATGCAGAGGGAGAGGTGGGGACAGGGCTCCTCCAGGGCTGTGTCTCATTCCTAGAACGGAAACAGTCTCTGACGGACAGAGTGGCTGTTTTGCAGGGAGTGGGGAGGCTAAAAATCAACAGGAGCACAACTCTTAAGAGTCAGGCCCTCTCAAAAGTCTGAGCAGCTTTGCCCTCTTCGACCTGGCTGTCAGGTGAGCACATGCATTAAGAAGGACACCACTCTTTTGGCAATAACTGAGACACTTTGGAAATTCACTATACCCTTCTATAGAGCTGGCAGGTCTCTCTGACATCCCGCATGGCAGTCCTGTGATTTCTGGGACCTGAGGTACCTCTAGGATTTACAGCATGTGGCAAACTATGCTTTTTCTGTCCTGGGCCCACTGACAGTCTCCAGATTTTCCTGTAGGTACATATGAGCCTTTGGTTATTGTGATTCTTTTCTTAGACTTGACACAGCGCTGTCCAGTAAGAGCCAATAGCTCCATGGGGCTATTTCAACTTAAGTGAATTAAAACTAAACATTAAAAATCTAGTTCCTTGGTTGCATTTATGTACAACTTGAGCTCAACAGCTACGTGTGGTTAGAGGCTACCATATTAGAGATGATACAGAACATTTCCATCACCACAAAAAGCTACACTAGACTGTGCTGCAATCCAAACCCCAATATTCACACAAGTATCATTAGATGCACATACATGAGTGATAACGTTTTTGTTCTAACTTCTGATTTGTAATACACCAATGCCACACAACCACTACCAAAATACTTCCAGTAATTACTAACAGAAGTCCTTCACAGCACCACAAATTCAAATCACTCACTATTTTTGAATGCTTCCCTCCACACACTCCCCTTTGCCCATGGGACAATTACATTATTTATTAATGTGTTTGCCTGAACGTTTTGCTTGGCAATTTAAACTTCCAAATCTCCTTTCTCATCTGGGGTATTTTAGCCTTGATGGGGCATGTGGAACTACTGACATTGTATATTACTGTGTAAATCAGTAAAGGCTTAGAAATGCGTGTGTGTACTTACCTCCCATCTGATTAGTTTTCTGTTACCTTTGTCTACTAGCCTTCCTTGACTCCTCAATGCAAGCTTTAAGTAATTACTATGGAAATAATTTCAGTGGGGAATCAATTTGGGTTGCTCCAAAAGCAGAGCCTGAGGCAAGGACTTCTTGCAGGTGGGTGTGGTGGCCGGGGGTTGATCCCGGGAGGCTGGAGTGAGGCTAGAGTGACTGATGAATGGAGAAAAGCTAAACACACGTGTGCTATGTAGGTGCTAGGGTACGCGTAGGATCTCAAAGCCACCATGTGGAAGACTTGTAGAAATCATCAGCATAGGGTATTTACCTATCCACCAGCTCCCAAACCCTTAGCTGAGAACTGTACTTTGAGGAAGCTCTCAGGCAGGGGTCTAGTGAGTGCCTGCAGCACTGGATGCAGAAAGTAAAAAAAGAAGGTGGGCCCTGGAAGTATAGGTGGGTCCCAGCTTGCATGATTTTTTCCCCTGCAGTTGTGGCTGAACCCAGGGCTGGGCTGAGAGGTGGTGAGGCAGCCGCCCAGGGCAGGCTTCTCTGAAAATGAGAACAAGCATTATTTCCCTTACTGTAATATCAACCAGTAACTTCCCTTGCAAAACTCTTCTTCATCCTTTGGGACTCAGCCAGAGTAGTTTCCTCCTTGAAGCTCTTGCAGCTCTGCCAACCGCCAACTGAGCTGGATGCTTTTTCTCAGGGCTCCCCCAGCACCCTGCTGCACTCACCACCATCACTTGCAAAAGTGTGCACTCGCTCGCTCTCTCTCCACTAGACTCTTAACTCCCCCATGGCAAAAAACGGTCTGTCCATCACCTTTAGGAATGGCGCTCCTCGCATACTGCCAGGCACACCAGAACTCAGTACCTGTGTACTCAGTGAGTGGAAGGCAGGAAAGGAGGAAATGGGCACCCCCAGACATCAAATAGGAAGAGAGGATTCCAAATCTCTATCCATCTTCATGCTCACCGTCAATGATAAAGGGCCCGGGCCCAACAAAATCAAATAGGAATTTGTAGAACTTTGTACTTCATGTTACTTCGTTTACTCCAGCAACAGCCCTGGTCAGTTAAACTGTATTTCATCAGACCTGAGACATCACTGATTAGAAGATGCTGCATTATCTGATGTGCCATCAGGAAAGAAAAAATACTGCCAAATAAATGAAAGATGAACTGATTGGTAAGACAAGTACTGACTTCAGAAATACAAAAACGTGGGAGAAAGAAGCTTTTTCTTCCTGGAATTTTTCAAATGTGATATTTATTTATTTCCCATCCGATTCCAAAAAAGGTCTAACTTGGCAAGCCTAAGAGACAGATATTATTATTTGCATTTTACCAATAAAAAATAAATATCGAAGATTCTAAGGAAGACCGCTGGCGTTTCCTTGGTTTTCGTCCTGGTCCATTTCATGATGCCCACCCCTCACTCTGCTCAAGACACCCTTAGATGAACTCATTCATGCTGACAAGGAACTTACAAGGACAGCCTTCCAGAGATAACTGTGTATACCTGGACTCCTTACACTTGAAACAGAGGAGCAAGAAACGGTAACTGAGGGCTGCACCCCTACATGAAAACCTAAGCATCCCTGTCAGAATATGTATCAATGCAGAAGTTCCACATTCCCAGGGAAAAAAGATTACATATGCTGAAGTAAGTGAGGAATGTAAAAGGAAGTTCTTATGCATGGTTAAAGCAAGCAGCCAAGAATTTGATTTTTGACACCACTGATTTTGACAGACAGCGGAACTGGTGGTAGGAAACGACGTCACAGTTTTGTTTTCTTTTGAAGAGTCAAGTGAATGGGTACAGATACTGGGCTACTGATGCCAAATGGGTAGTCACCTTCCTCATTCCCCAAACTTAAGAATAATGAACGTGGGGGGACCCAAGAAGAGGAAGAAGGAAAAGAAGCTGTGGAAGTAATTACAGCTCGCACTCCATGTCCAACTGACAGCTTGCAATATGCCCCATGCCTTTTCTCCTCCCTTCCGAAGGGCCTGAACCAGCTAATGAACAGGTGACTGAGGCTCAATGCTTTGTGATGCACCAGCACTTCCCCTCCCCCATGCGGGCTCTCCCCCTCTCCCTAGCCTATTAGCAAGTAGGCCTGGCACAGTGTCCACGTTACCATGTGGTGCGCCTGGGCAGGAACACACGGAGGGCTCCCCTGGGCTCTGGAGGCAGGTGGTACCCGTTCTAAACAGAGATGACAAAAAGATGCTTGTGCCAGAATATTTCTCTTTCCAGGGTGAAGAGCCGTGAATTGAAAGGGAGGTGTAAGACATGTAGAAAGGACTGACTGCCTTTTCCTGCTGCCAGTAAACACTGTGCTGCAGGCTAACTGCAAAGGGGCATTTTTTAAAGGGTGCTTTCATTTTTAATTTTGCAAAATGGATTCAACCAACAGACTAGCATGTGCATGCACGCGATGTTGTTTTTCATTTTTCAAGTCCTCTATACAGCCTGCAGAAGCTGATTTTACAGAGAGAACCACTAAAACACTTCAAATCCACCATACAGTTAAACACGGGCAGGGTAGGGTTGGGGACATAGACATTTCAGTGAATAAAGAAGATGCCTAGATGGTACCTCTGCTTTAAGTAACAGTGGTGGTGGACGTTTTAATTTTATGGTGGGAGTGGGATGGCAGAGAGCCAGGAAGGAGATAGCAAAGGGCAGGGCCTTCTCTAGATTTTTAACATTTCCCAAGCTGGGTTTTGAAACATTCATTTGTCTGTTTCAAATAGTTTACCAAAAGTTATATATCTCATTTGGCAATTAAGTATTTTTGCTTAACATATGAAAATGGACATATCAGTTGGTAATATTTGAATCCTAGTGTATCTCAGGTAGGGGGGCATTATTCAGTACAATAACCTGATGTGGTCTGCTCAACGATAATACTTCCCTTGGACTGCACTCTGCTTCGATAATATCATCTACGTTTTTCAGCTGCCTTAGCATACATAAACTCATATTGAATTTGTGACAAATTACCTCCTCCACTTCTCCCCACCCTGGAGTTGTGTAATTAATTTTTTAAACCTAATTTAAAGATTTTATATTTATCTTTACTATTTTTTTACCCTCTTATTTCTGGCTCATCATTTTAGATTATCAAGATTTGCTTGACTCAAGATCAAGTCACTAATCATATTAGCTGTCCCTCCCAGCCTTGTGTCAACTGCCAATTTGATAAACGTGTCTTCATCACCATCATTGATAAAAATTATGAGCAAGACAAGTCGGAGGGCAGAGCTCTGCACGGCTCCACTATAAATATTCCTGCAGCTTAATATTAAACTGATAATCCACACTCTGGAAAGGTCTGTCTAAATAAATACAAAGGCACTATTCTTCTGCCCAGCCCACATTTCTCCATGTTACTCACAGGGCCTCTGGGGATATTTTCTCAAATGCCTCATGAATATCCAGATCCACAATATACTACATGGTTTCTATCTGCTCTCAGATAAATTTAGGTACTGAGCCTAGTGGAAAGGGAGACGGGAGGGAGGGGACAGAGGAGTTTCAGACAAGTATTGTCGGCACTCTGTCAACCTAGTCACAACTGCCAAGGCACCTCCCCAGCCCCAAGGAGGTAGTTAATCAGCATAACTTTCTTTTTACTCAGAATTTCATCTTCCACATCAGGGAATGTTAATCTGATGGCTTACGTGTTCCATTTACCAGAGGTTTGCATACTGGTGGGTTAAAAACCTGAGATTTCATCATCAGGACAAAGACAAATTAAAGGCAAAACCTGAAATTAACTAAAAAAACAAAACAAAAAAAAAACAACACCTCCCTCAAACAGTGAAAGCATCAAATAAATACAAGCCCCTAGCAATGTCTTTTTTCCCATGTGTCTGAGCTGCTATACTGGAAGGGGCACTGAACTGGGTCTCAGAAGACTTAGACCTAGAGCCGCCAGAAGACGCTCTGTCCCCTGGCTATATCATTTGTCCTCCAGTATTTCAATCACTTTATCTGTAAAGAGAAGGAGCTGTGCTAGAAGTCTCCCAGCTACCGGCCCTCTTCAACCCTGCACAAACCTTCACTTGCCCTTGTGCACCCTGGTCCCTTTTTCACTTTGGGGAACTGGGTCTAACCTGCCAGGGATAAGAAAAGGCAACATCGTATGTGTGTGTGCACGTGTGTGTGTGTGTGTGTGTGTGTGTGTGGCATGTGTACATGGGATGTGTACATGCGCATACGTACCTTGTGTGTCTGATGCTTACTACAGTGGGGAGGTGTAGGAGCCACAGACACAGATTTGAGAGGACAGACTGCCAGTTCCCAATTCTGCCAATCGTCCTTCCTTCCTCCTGTTCCTTGGGAATGGAAAGCTGCACTAGGACGTTGTGCATCAAGCTGTCCAGCTGATGTCTGTCTGAGACTGGTAAACTCAGGTGCTCAGGTGTGGCTGTGTAGGTTTTGGCTTAACTGCTTTCAAGTTGCCAGTTAACCTTTGAAATTAATTGCTAGTTAACCTTTGAAATTAAGTTGTAAGGTGGTCAATACTATTACTTCAAATCAGAATGTGTTTTTAAAACTATTCTGGAATTTTATTATATATACAATACCACCTAAACTGGGTCATTGCACAGAGCTTTGGAAATTGTTTTATTATGCAGAGGTCTGAGCTGTAACAGCATTTGTTCCAAGATGCTATAACTTTTATAGATATATTATGCAAAAGTAGAGATTAGGAATCAGAAAATGAATAAAATTTAAAAGATAAACAACTGCATATTAGAAGTGGTTTTATGCTGCTAGGAGACAAATCTAGACGAATATGTGGAGACCTTCCCGTTCCTGGGTTTTTGAGAAAAGACTGCCCAGTGGCACCAGAGGAAAGAATAACTCAATCCCCGGTTCAGACTCCTAAAACATATTCCACATCATGTTGCCTCTCTGATGGTGGTACCCACTTGAACAGAAGATGATCTATTTTCAACAGAATGAGTAGAATACAGGTATACCAACAAGAAAGAACAGACAAACCTAACACATTTTGTAGGCAACATGCTAACTACTGACCCCATGGTGGACTACAATAGGGACCTCTGAACAAAGGAATCACAAGTGAAAACATCTGCATACAGGAGCCAACATAAGCCCAGAGTTAACATGGGTGAGAGGCATCTCCAAGTGTGTCCAGGAAATGTAGGATCACAGGTTAAGCACACTGGAATTTTTAAAAGCCACCATTTCACTATATGACACATACTGTTAAGTGATTTTATATATTAAAATAAGAATACATGATGGTGCCAACAATCTGTATATTTTATTGTCAAGAAAAGACGGGAGGCTTTGAAAAATATTTATACTTGGAACAAGCATTGGGACTTTATCTTACCCAGCCATGGGACTGAGCACCCTCTCCTCCACTGAGAATGGGGACAATTCTGGGAAGAAATGCCACACGGCCACCAAGAGTAAATGGCCAAATTGCAATCAGCTGGCCATTCACAGTTGCTGAGAGCAGGTCATGAGACAGCCCAAAGCAGTACCAACTTTGGGGGAAGGTGGGAAAGCTACCCAAATGAACGAATATACCGGCCACCAAAAACCAACCATTTTTGTGGTGACGCGGTTGTTTTCCATCTGCAGGTGGGGGACTCTCAGTCAACTTGAGAGAAATATGGAGGCCTGAACACTTTTATCCAGCCTCAGCCTCTGTTTATTCTTTCTACTTGGCATTGGTAGCACAGACGGATTAACAGACGAGCAGCCCCAGCCAGGGGCTAGGAAACAGAAGGCTCAAGCTGTACTCAGGCTTTGGCTACTCATTACTAGGACATTTAACCACGCTATCCCTAGGCTTCTTCCCTCAGAAAATGGGAATGATATCCACCGCCTCTTCCCAATAAAGACTGAGATCAGAAAGTAAGAAAATAATCTGTAAACGCAGCATACAAGAGAAAGATGTTGTCATCAGCTAGAAAATTACTTCTATCTCTCACATTCTAGAATTTTAAATACAATAGGAAAAAGCTACCAATGGACAGACAGGTTAAATACTATCTGGTCACAGAATAGGATAATGAAATTATCTGAAGCCTCTGTTGCTACCACAATAATCTGTGTTCTTGCAATTAGATTTCCACACATTTTTTTCATGTTTTCTTTTTTATTTTTCTCTCCCATGTTTAATGTGGTAAAATTGACAAACAAAAATTATATATATTCAAGGTGTATAATAGGATTTTGATACATGCATACATTGTGAAATGATCACCACAATGCAGCTAATTAACATACCCATCATCTCACAGTTACCATTTTCTTTGCGTGTGTGTGTGTGTGTGTGTGTGTGTGTGTGTGTGTAGTGAGAACACTTAATAAGATTTATTCTCCCAGAAAATTTCAAGTATACAATATGTACTGTTAACTATATTACCATGCTAAATATTAGATCCCCTGAAATTATTCATCTTGTATAATTAAAACTTTGTACTCCTTGACCAACATCTCCCCATTTTCCTCTCCCTTCATTCTCTGGCAACCATTGTTCTATTCTTTGCTTCTATGAATCTATTTTAAATTCTAAATATAAGTGAAAAGAGGCAGTATTTGTCTTTCTGTGTCTGGCTTATTGCACTTAGCATGTTGCCCCAAATGTCAGGATTTCTTTCTTTTTAAAGCCTGTATACTATTCCATTGTACTTACACATATCACATTTTACCAATTCATTGACCAATTCATGGACACCTAGGTTGTTTCCAAATTTTGGCTACTGAGAATAATGCTGCAATGAACATGGGAATACTGATTTAATTTCCTTCAGATATACACCCTGAATTGGAAAGGCTGGATCCCATGGTAGTTTGGTTTTTAATTTTTTTAGGGAACCTCTAGACTGTTTTCCATAGTGACTACACCAATTTACATTCCCACCAACAATGCACAAGGGTTCCCTTTTCTTACATTGTCACCAATACTTACCTTCTCTTTTTTTCTTTAATAATACCCATTCTAATAAGAATGAGGTGAGATCTCATTGTGGTTTTCATTTGTATTCCCCTGATGATTAGTAATGTTGAGTACCCTTCTGCACATTTGTTGACCATTGTGTCTTCTTTTGAGAAATGTCTGTTCAAGTCCTTTGGTCACTTTTTAATCCATTTTTTTTTTTTTTGTTTTTTCTTTTGTTTTGTTTTGTTTTGTTTTTTGCTATTGTGTTGTATGTGTTCCTTACATACTTTGGATACTAATCCTTTATCAGAAATGTGGTTCGCAAGTATTTCCTCCCTTTCCATAGGTGGCCTTTTCATTCTTTCATTTCCTTTGCTGTACAGAAACTTTTTACTTTGATGTAGCTCCAATTGTCTATTTTTGCTTTCGTTGCATGTGCTTTTGTTTTCATATTCAAAAAAATCATTCCCCAGAACAATGTCAAAGAGCTTTTCCCCTATGTTTTCTTCTAATAGTTTTACAGTTTCAGGTCTTATGTTTAACTCTTTAATCCATTTTGGGTTGATTGGATATGGTGTGAGATAAAGGTCCAATTTCATTCTTCTGCATATAGATATCCACTTTTCCCAACACCATTTATTAAAGAGACTATCCCTCCCACACTGTGTGTCCTTGACACCCTTGATAAAGATTAGTCAACTGCAGATACATGGTGTTATCTGGACTCTCTATTCTGTTCCATTGGTCTTGCTTGTTTGTTTTTAGGCCAATACCATATTGTTTTAATTACTATAGCTTTGTTTGTTTGTTTTTATGCCAATATCATATTATTTTAATTATTGTAGCTTTATAATAAAGTTTGAAATCAGGAAGTGTAATGCCTCCAGCTTTTTTCTTCTCACTCAAAACTGCTGTAACCATTTAGGGTCTTTGTGGTTCATTTGAATTTCAGGACTTTTTTTTTCCTATTTCTGTAAAGAATGCCATTGGATTTTGACAGGGATTGCATTGAATCTGTGGTTCACTTTGGATAGTATGGGCATTTTAACAATATTAATTATTTCAATCCATAAACAACGGATGTATTTCCATTTACCTGTGTCTTCCTTACTTTTATTCATCTTTTTTTCTTCCTTATAACTTTCAGTATATAAGTCTTCCACATCTTTGGTTAAGATTATTCCTAAGTGCTATGTCAGTGTTAACCTGGCAGGTAAAGGCACCTTTTAGGATTTTCTAAATATATGATCACATCACCTGCAAAACATAGATAATTTTATATCTTCCCTTACAGATTGGATGCCTTTTATTTATTTTCCTTGTCGGACTGCTCTAACAATCAGTCCTAGGTTGAATAAAAGTGACAAGAGTGGGCATCCTTGCCTTATACTGTTATCTTAGAAGAAAAACTTTCAGTTTTCCCCATTGATTACGTTAGCTGTGGCCTCTAAGACAGCACATGAGTGCCTTCATGTGCCAGGCTAATACTCACATAGCACTTTATGTAGGCCAAGCACTGTCTAATCATATGAATTAATTCATTTAAACCCCAAGGTATTAAATTTTGCATGTAGGTATAAATATATATGTAAATTGCATAAATATGTAAATTATATGTGTAATTTATACAAAATATATACAATATACATGGAATATATAATACACACACATAAATTAATCTATAGTATAGTTATTAAGGCTTAGAGAGGTTAACGAATTTGCCCACGGTCACCCAGCTGGTGAAGACAGGATTCAACCTCGAGCAATCTGAATCCAGAACCCATATTCCCAATAACTGTTGCTATATGTCCTGCAATGAGACTTGTTCTCCTGAGTCAAACAAACAAATAAAAGGGTTTTCACGAAAGGGGGAGTATTAAGAAGAAAATAAGAGCAATGGGATAGACAGTATCTGAAGGAGGTCTGCTTATGGGCTGATACTCTGCTCAGAAAACAGTTTCTATACATCTCAGACCACCAAGCTAATCTTAAGACTAGTTCTGCTTGGCCCTCTTAGAACCAAGCACAATCAAGGCTTCCATTTGTTTTTATTTTTGTTTTTGTCTCAATTAAAGGATTATGTGCAGAGTATTGTGATAGGTACACACACAAAGGAGTTTGGACATATAAAGTTGAGTTGGATATGGACCCTGCTTTCAAGTCATACATTTTAACTAGGAAAGAGAATCAAATGCCAAACCTAATTATCTTTAGAAAGAAAGATGAGGATATTTTCTTCTGATTGTAAAAAAGTCTATCTCCATTCCTGATTTTGAACTACCAGCTAGAGAGAGCCTCATGCTGATGCCTAACTGGCACTAAGTATTCTATATTTCTAAATTTCACCTGTTCTCCTGCACTGCAACTGCTCTGTCTCCTACATCCCCTATTCTTCCCAATAACCCTGAGTATCAGTCTTGGGATAAAATCTCAGCCCTCAGTCAGTTGTCCAGTCCTCTTAGGTCTGTCATATCCTTCTGCTCTGGCCCGGCCTCCACTACACCACCACAATCAAGGGTAGGCTTTCATTGCCTTTTGTATAGAAATTCTCTACAAAAGCAACAGCGAAAGGTTTCCACCAGTCATGTATAACACTTCTCCATGATATTTCATACAAGGCCACATTCATTCATTCCCTCCCTCATTCCATTCATTCAGCCAATAAATATTTACTGATCACCCATCAACACACCTCACTCTGTTCTAGGAGTTATGGAGTCAATAGTCACAAGACAGATAAGTACATGCCCAAATGGAGTTTAAATTCTGGTAAAGACGACAGATAACAGGGGCGCTTGGGTGGCTCAGTCAGTTGAGCATCCAACTTCGGCTCAGGTCATGATATCAGGGTTTGTGAGTTCGAGCCCCACATCAGTCTCTGTGCTGACAGCTCAGAGCCTGGAGCCTGCTTCAGATTCTGTGTCTCCCTCTCTCTCTGCCCCATCCCCACTCACACTCTGTCTCTCTCTCTCCTTCAAAAATAAATAAACATTAAAAAAAAAAGAAGGCAGATAACAAACATGTAAATAAATAAAAATTCTGAGTGATAAATGCCATGAAGAAAATAAAGCTGGATGATATAAAAGAAAGCATATCAATTAGAATGTCTCTGACTCAGGTAACAGAAAACCCAACTCAGAGGACCTTAAAAAAGGAATAACACCTCAGGAAACAAGGCTAGAGTGGAGAGGGTTCTGGGCATGTTCCATCAGGATTCTGGCTCTTTATAGTTCTGGCACTGTCTTCCGCTGGCTATTGGTTTTATTCTGAGGCAGCAGACCTCTATATCACTATTGTTTATTCAACTTCAAGGGGATGAAGAGGAAACCATCTCTTCCTGTGAGCTTTCTTGGCAGAGAGAACAGTTTTCCCAGAAGCCCCCTGTAGCTCATTCATCCAGCCCTGAGTCATGTGCCCAAGACTAAACCAATCACTGATAAGAAGATTACAATGAAGAAGATTAGACCAGTCAGGATCTACCCTTGGAGAAGGGATAGGAGCACCTTCCCCCAAGGGTCAAAATGGCTATGTGAGCAAAATCAGAGGAGAAAATAAAAAGGAAGCAATTTTTCAGTGTCCACTGTGGCAAGCCATTTGGTGTTAGGCTGTACAGATGGGAACTGCAGGTTGGGAAATAGGCAAACAGTGAAAGAGGGACTCTCCAGGCTGCAACCTGAATGATGAGAAAGAAGTAGTGATAAAAAGCCTGCGGGAAAGAGCGTTTCTGATGACAATTCAGTAAGAGCAGAGACTCAGACAAAAGGAAGGTCAGCCTGTTCAGAAAACAGAAAACAGTGTGACCACAGTAGAGTATGGGAATGAGACAGTGGCTGGTGAAGCCAGAGTGATGGGCAGGGGCTAGACACGCAAGGTCTCAAGGCCTTAGATGGGAGGTGCCATTCTACCTGCAGGAAGCTTTTAGAAGGTAGTTGGGAGAATGACCTGATCTGAAACGCACATGCTTCCTGAAATGTCCTGTCACCCACCCTCTTTGACTATGACTCAATTCACAGACTAGAAAATATGAACCACAAACTCCTTGGCTGAGCATTTACAGTCCTCTATGATCTGGCTGCAACAGCTTCTACATCATACACTCAAAAATACTCTGTTCCCTTATTATATCCTAAGTAGTGCTACACACACATTCTTGCACATACCTAGATTATACTTCTCTTCAAGCCTACACATCCACCTCCACACTTTTAAGAAACTACCCCAAAAATCTAGTCTTTGACCACTGGCTATGAGTGCATTGGGAACCTCTTCAAAGACCAAGTCAAATGCTGCAAAACCTTCCAACACTCTAGGAAAAGTCATCTTTCCCATCTTAAAACAATCACGTCTCTTCCTCTAGCCTTCCTCTTGTGGGAGATTGCCAATTACCTTGCATGTGGTTCTTTCAGAATATATCTTATCTTTATAACACTATCAGCATAAATGTGTTTGTGAATGCCCCCCTCTTCTACCTTCATCTCCACTTCCAGTACTGGAATGCCTGGAGTTGACTGGAATGTCACTTGTTTGGTAAATAACGAATATACGAATTGCTAAATAAATAAACAAATGAACAAACAGTGCTGGCTGGTCCTGATCATTGAAGCTCCAGAGGAGATAAACACAGGTAGGAAGTGGCATGTGCCATTAGAGAATACAGAAATGAGCTGCTGGCTCAAGAAGTATGCAGTGACCTTAGTTTGGAAGGTATGAAGGCTATTTCATAAATGAAGTGTTTTCCTACCTTCATGTCAATTCCTGGCAGAACTCAAGGACCGGGTTCTGGGAGGCTGACCTACAGAGCACAAATCTGGCAACAGGGGGTGGCCTGAAATTCCCAAAATATCCACAATTGGACTGGATTTCCTGGTTGGTGCTCTAATAATGTGGTGGTATTAGTGATTAGGGATGTGAGTTTCTAGGGCTATCTAGCAGGGCAGGATCTGTACTGTGTCACCAATGCAGTAAGATGTTTGCTTTACTGCTTATCTGCTTTTACTACTATGTTGAAAGACACTGCTGCCCCATTAAAGATCTTCTATCTTTATATGCCTATGTAGATCAGGTGAAAATGCAGGTAACAAAGATAATTCACTTTAATGTACATATTTAAAAAACTGAGCCTTTTACCAAATTCACTTTAAACAAGAACAACAGAAACAAAGAATAAACAAGAACAATGGAATAAACCTAAGGAAAACTGAAAAAAGAAAAACCATGTATTTATATCTAACTCAGTGTTTTCTAAAGCTTTACACGCCCTTTCATGAATTAGGAGTGGCATATTCTTAACTCACACATGCATAAAAGGTTCATGAGTTATAGAGTGTGAGGCTCTGCTAAAGCTGGTTTGTGTCACACCTCCTTGGCATTATTTAAATGCAAGGTTTGGTATAAAAATATGAATAACTTCAAAAATAACATGCAACATGTATTCAAAATAAGAATATTGTATTATTACTTTATTACATACTGGTTTAAAATAGCCTCACAGATGAACATATCCATGGACCACAAATACCCTTTTATGCTATGAATATATATTTGGAGACAATTCATCCAAATACTAACATTGTTTTTTCTTGCACACAAAATTTTATGTGACATATACTGCATTTGTGCTCCTCTTATTTAACAAAGTTGTGTGTGTGTGTGTGTGTGTGTGTGCGTCTTCTTATTTCTTCCACCCAAATAAACAAGCAGATTGACATCACAAGGCTTCTTTTTTGCTTAGGCAGAATATTGAGCAAACAAATATTTATTCTGGGTTACTCAGCTGTGATACATAAGGGGATTCATGACATGCTATGTCTGGTGCCTGCTTAGCTTTTACGAGATAATTGCACCTTGGATCACCTAGAACATCACATTAAATGGAGAGACCTGATTTTAAAATTTAAAAAACATGGAATGGTCAGAATTTAATCAGTCATGCCTCCATAAATTAAGGGAGATATAAATAAATGGGCAATAGAAAGGTGCAATAAAACCAGGATTAATCAAACTGTGATTAATTCAGGATCAGATTAAAACCAATAGTGCCAGCTGTATCAGATCCATTCTGCAGCGTTATTCTCTCCTGCTCCTTTTTGTTACCTCTTTTTTCGTCCTTCTCATTCCCCTTTGCTCTCACCCCTGGGGCACCCTCCTCGGTGGATAAACCTGCAGGAGAGTTAATTGTCACATACATGGATTTAATCACATTGTCCATCACATTTGGGGGCCCTGCCTTTAGCGATCCGTGACTAATTGTTGTGGTAATTTTTCAATCATTAACAGCAGCGCATATGCTGCAGACAAATCCCAAGGTGTCCACTAAACCCCAGTGACAAGCGGCACACAGGCTCCAGAAGGGCCGGCACACGCCTGGCCCCAGCCCCCATCCCCAATCCTATTAGTCATGCACCATCATTAATATACATCTTTTCCAAGGCTATGCCAGGCTGTGATGAGGTCAGAGGGGCCTGAGCATGCTTTATAACAGGGCCTTGCTTTCAATCTATTCTTTGAAAAAGGAAAAGGTAGAGGAGAGAAAAGGAAATTAAAACTCCATGTGGGACAAGTAGCTGAGGGCCTGTTCTAAATTCTGCTTGCTTCTCATTCATTTTCAGGCAGGCTCCTGAGCTGCGGCAAGTGCCCTTTCTTTGAGTTTCAGCAGTATTAGTGATCTCCATGGCAACCACTGGTGCTCATCTGCTGCACCACACTGCAGCTTCCCTGGGCTCAATTCTCAAGTCGCCCTGGTGTCAGACAGGGCACGCCATGCGCGCTGGTGGGACGAGACCTTGCCTTGGGGAATCCTCCAGCTGATTGAAGTCCTGCTCTAATCACCACACAATATGAGCGAACAAGATCACACGGAATATGATCTGCCTGCACAGATTCCAGGAATGCTATTTATTTTTCATTCTCCATTTTTTGAGGGTCTTTGTTGGGTAAAAGCAAAGAGCCACTAGAATAACTATCTTACAAAAAGGATTAATATTGAAATCCCTGGTGGTACAGTGTTGTGGGTAACTGATTTATTTAATGCATGCATCTCATATATCTTGCATTAAAGGAAATACTCAAGAGAAAATTCAAACTCCTGGATTTTCCCTTTGGCTCTTCCTAAATGAAGGAACATTTGGGATACTGTCACAGTAGGGAAAAGCAAGAGAAAGATTCCTGGATTATTACTGAAATTCTGACTCTTCCTACGGAATCTTAGGAAATTCCCTCTTATACCCAGTTTTCCCAAGATTAAAATAAGATCTACTTATTTTAGGCACTTAGCACTGGATCACTGAACAAGGTCTCGGCAAGACTTAATTAATATGTGCAATTCATTTTTAGTTCCTCAGATGAAAGATGTTTGGTGCAAGCTCCATTATTATGAAACGAGGGGCCTAGCGCCCTCTACTGCTGCTTCGAGGTCAATCTCTTAGCATCTGAAGTCCTGTCTTTCGGGTTCATTTATTGTTAACAAGTATTCTTACACTTTGACTTAGAAGGCATTTACTGATAAGAAAGAGCAGGAAGAAAAGTGCAAGGGAGGAAGAAGAGAAAACAGAGAAAACAATAGGCTGGCTGCTATAAATGGAACTGAGTTACACCAAGATGACTCAAAGGGATCTAAGCTTATTTACAGCAGAGTGACAAAGGTCTGGGAAAATTCACCATGCCCAACTTTGCTTCATTAGCAAACATTAAAAGGATAAACAAAGGAATACCTTATTTTCTGCTCACATTCTTCCAGGACAAGAAGGTGGGGGGTGGGGTGCGGAGAGCAGGCTATCAATAGGATCTTAATTAATTGTTCTGTTTTTAGATAAGTCATGTAAAAAAGAAAGCCTCATGTTTCTTGGAATTTTTAACATTCATGGCACTAGTTCCCAACTTCATTTCTGAGGTTAATTTGAACAAACTCAGACCCATACTCCATAACACTGCACAGAACAAGTCCATTCTTGAGCCTAGATTTACTTATTAGTTATCATAATAGCCTAAAATTTATACAGATGAGAAAGGAAAACAATTTTATCCTTTTCTCCATTATGTAAATAACCCTTAAACAACATTTAAACAACTACAAATATAAGTTCAGCTGACAGCTGAAATTGGACAACATTCGGAAGAAATTCTGCTTCTTTATTCAAAGTTAACTCCTTCTGGAAAGGTGTTGGTAATAAAAATTAATAATATGTTAAAGTCTAATATTCACTGAATTGTTTTTCTGCATCAGAAACAGTTCTAAGTGCTCTCCCTGCAACATTCTTTAATTTTTAGAACTTCTCAAAGTCAGCACCAATATTATTCCCATTTTTGAGTTGAGGAGAACGAGATACAGTGAATAAGTACCTTGTGTAAGGTCACACAAACAAGTCACAACACCAGAATTCAAATCCAAGCCATAGGAATGCTAACCACCCCCCAAATTAACCCTTAGGCCATAGTGAAGAACACTGGGTAGAATCAAATTCTGAGAAGACTGAACTCAAAAAAGCTGTTGATTATGGAATCTAGGTCCTTAAAGAAAAATTAAAATTATGAAAGCTCTTTTTATCTTAAATATTTCCACCTCCAAACCCAATCCTCATCTTTGTAGAAGCAAAGACCACATGTTTTTGTATCACCTTTAATTTTTTAATGGTACATCATCAGTTTACTCTGGAACTGAATCGGTGTCACTGACAGAAACCCAGCTCTGGTAAGGCACATCAGGGCCAGTGTCCAGAACACGTTACATGCCCAAATTTCAGAGCCAGCAGATGGTCTGGGAGCTGCCACGGCGGCAATTAACAGTGAGTTGCTGAGCGAGGACAAGGGGTTTTCTCAGCCCTGAGCAGCTGTCTAGGGAGAAAGACAAAGTATCCAGTGGCAGGATTAGCTACTCATCACCCCCACCCGAGTCTCTTCAGCTGATGCCAGGAGGGACACGGAGCAGAGGAAGAGTCTGAAGTGTGCATGAGGCTCAGAGAGATAGGGAGGAGTGGTAGGGCGGGGAAGTCGGTACCAACAGAGTGGACTCTGACAGAGCACAGATATGCACAGGAAGGAGCCTCAATGGGACAGTATGTGGTGATGACCCAGGTGGGGAAGCAAAACAGCTGCTGGGTGGGCAGCTGACCCCAGGGCCGCCACTGAGTGTCCCCCCCCCCCCCCACCCCGGGAATAGAGTGGAAGGAGCAAGAAAGAGCTAAAGACAGGGTTCTGTCAAGTCATTTGTGTAAGGGGCTCACACGGCTCTCTGGCTCTTTTCAAGGACATGAATCCCATCAGACTTGAAATGACCAGAGTCCAGCAAAGTGAGACTGTCAGGAAGACATAATTTCAAAATTTTCCTGTCCTACAGTAGCTGGAAGAGGGAAGTGGGATGCCAAGCCAAAGGCACATCTATATTTGTATCTACAGAGACAAATTCCAGATACAGAAATCCTGAACTTTCATCATTCTGAACCAGGGATGGACCCCGCAAGCTCCCACAGGGTACCCTAGAAAGACAAATATAGCGTTATCTTTTCTTTCTTATCTCACTATTACTTTCCAAGCCATTTGTGTAAGAACAGGAACAGCCTGCAGCGTCCCAGGCATACAGTGCTTCTCTGAAGTGCAAATAATTTGCTAATTGTTAGGAAGTGAAATGATTTACAGATTATGATCTATTCTGCAGACATGGGAAAAAGAGCAAAGATCATACTCTAGCCCTCAAAGTAACGTCATTCCACTTCATGAACGAAATGGCCCCCTTTGACACAAATTTAAAGCTTTCTGGTCAAACTAGATTTTAGAAAGTTAGTTTCTTTCTATAACATTATGTATTATCCTTAAATAGTTCTTTCTTTAAATACAAAATGCTTGATGGGGCGCCTGGGTGGCTCAGCCAGTTGGTTGAGCGTCCCGGTTTGGCTCAGGTCATGGTTTGTGAGTTTGAGCCCCACATCAGGCTCTCTGCTGTCAGCACTGAGCCTGCCTCAGGTCATCTGTCCCCTCCCCACTCTCTGCCTGCCCCCGCCCCCCCCCCCCCCCGCACATGTGCATGCTCGCTCTCTCTCTCTCTCTCTCTCAAAAATAACTAAAATTTAAAAATAACAAATAAATAAATAAGCAAGCTTGGTCAGAATACAAAAGGAAGTCACTTATTACAACAAGATATAAGATTCCTTCGGCATCACACAAATTCTTTCATTATATAGCTAAAAAATTCTTTTTTCTATTACCAGTCAGGGGGAGGGGGAGATATCTAATTGGCATGCTTTGAAATATTAACCTAACTTTGAAAACAGATGTACAATCTTTCAGTGCTTAAGAATACTATTATTCAATGCATTGCAAGATGAGAAATACCACTTAGGAAATCACTGGCTTTGATGTTACTGACACTAAGGGTTACAGCTCTTTTTTTTTTTTTTTTTATGCCTATTATAGTGGATCTTTATTTTTTTTTCTTTAGTTTTTTTTCAATATATGAAGTTTATTGTCAAATTGGTTTCCATACAACACCCAGTGCTCATCCCAAAAGGTGCCCTCCTCAATACCCATCACCCACCCTCCCCTCCCTCCCACCCCATCAACCCTCAGTTTGTTCTCAGTTTTTAAGAGTCTCTTATGCTTTGGCTCTCTTCCACTCTAACCTCTTTTTTTTCTTCCCCTCCCCCATGGGTTTCTGTTAAGTTTCTCAGGATCCACATAAGAGTGAAACCATATGGTATCTGTCTTTCTCTGTATGGCTTATTACACTTAGCATAACACTCTCCAGTTCCATCCATGTTGCTACAAAGGGCCATATGTCATTCTTTCTCATTGCCACGTAGTACTCCATTGTGTATATAAACCACAATTTCTTTATCCATTCATCAGTTGATGGACATTTAGGCTCTTTCCATAATTTGGCTATTGTTGAGAGTGCTGCTATAAACATTGGGGTACAAGTGCCCCTATGCATCAGTACTTCTGAGGGTTACAGCTCTTAAAAGACTTTAATTTGATGCATATAACACGTGACCAGAAATATTGAGATGAGGACATCACAGACTTCCTGCAGAGGATGGATGTGACGCTCTCTCAGGGCCCTTTCAGCCTTGATATTTGGTGACTGTAGGTTTTTACTACTGGCCTCAGTCTCTCAATAAAGAAAATGGGCAAAAAACATTGTACCAGTATATATTCTATTTAATGGAAGCCTGAAGTAAATCATAATATTAAGAAAACAAATGTTTTGAAACATGGCTTATTATTCCCTTCTGATAACTTTCTTAAGGTAACGAACACTTACAACCATCAAAATGCAGATCTAAAATCACAGAACTATAAAAGATAAAGGCATAAGGAATCTTAGAAATAATCTTGTAGTGCAACCCCATTTATTTCACTGATCAGGAAACTGAGAAGTCTGGAGAAGTATACTAATAATAACAATACTACTACCACTACTATTATCATTTTCAAACTAACATGTACCAAAAGGGAATTATGTGCCCAAACTACTCTAAGTGTTTTCTACATATAATCTGCTTTTAATCTTGAATCCTAAAAGATTACATTAGTAATCTATTGGTAATACATGGTAATACATGGCAATACATTAGTATTACCATGCCGAGCTTTCCAAATACGGAAATTAGGGCACAAAGAGGCTATCTCAGGGGTCTAGGTTTATCCAGATGGCCAGGACAGAGCAAGAGGAGGACAGAGCAGTTTGCCTCTACAGCCTTACTCTTTACCCATGAAACCATGAAAAACCACAGCTTCTCAAATAAACTGTACCTACAAGTACATTCATAGTATTAACCAAGGTAAAACAAAGTGTATACTTCAGGATTACCATGCCCATATTTTTAGGACCTTCCCTGTGCTAGGTGCTAGAGGTACCTAGAGAATGAAGACATGGCCTTCTGAATGAGGAGCTGAGATGAAACCCACCCAAGGACGGGAGTCCGGAGAAAAATGCTACAAGTACAGATGCTAACTCTGCACTGAGAAGTAGACTCTAAAAACCAGACACAATCTTGAAAACAGAACTGCCCATGACCATTTGGGCCTCAAAAGCTACCGTGCTTATCAAACAATTCACTGATGGCAATCTGGTGGCATGCACCTACTGGCAGGCAGGAAGGCAGAAAGATTAAACTAAACATTTACTTAATGATAGCTACTATCTTAGATACAATGAAGTTACTTTTTTCCTTCTGGTATTCTATCACATTGGAAGAGACCCGAACACCATGTGAAGATTCACAACCCGCAAACTAAAAGTAGATGGCAAACCTCACTCTCATCATCCTAAAAAAATGAGAAAACTTGGCCATGAGGTGGTTATGAGGTAGTTAAGTGATTTGCTAGGAATCTGCAGGGGGGAGAGGAGAAACTACCAGAAAAAAATTAGGTTGTTCAACTACAGCATGTAGCATGTGGGGCAAAAAAATAAGACTATCAATACTAGAAACTTATGTTTTGATGAACTGGTGAAGGAAGTGGATCTAGCAAAGAAGATTGAGAAAATAGATCACTGAGGAACATTTTATTACCATCTCATATCTACTGTATCTTCAGCATCTAAAAAGCCCTCATGGATAAATGTGATTAGCTCACAAGCAGGTAGGGGTGATTTCAAGGACTCTCAGGTATTATAATGAGAAACTTCTTCAGCAGTGATCACAAAGAACTTCTCAGAAATGGAATGGCCCCTAAATTAGGGCTTCTGAAGCTTCAAAAGTAATTCTTCAACAGCAATAAAATTTACGTAAATCTCAAAGTATCCATTTAAGGACCGGTTAATAATAGGTAACCACTTGGGAAAAGAATCATTATTAAATTTATACAGTCAAAAAACTTGAGCCACATACAGAAACATCCCATTTAATTTAAATAAACTAATTATTAGAAACATATGCCTTAACAACTAATGAATTAGGGAGTGACTAACTTATAAAAGAATTCAGTACTAGTATCCTGTTTTCCTTTTACAAAATGTTAATTTGTATTCAACTTTTCAGAGACATATCTTTTGCAGGAACTGAGAAACATGTGCCTCTGACCATTCCTACCAAGAAGGTTTCAGGCCACGTCCATGAGGAGAGAAGCCACTGCAGCACACGGCTGAAGTGTCATGTCCTCATGGGCAGCGGGGAATCCAGACAAGAGCTGGGAGGAGCCATTTCTGACCCCAGTGCTTCTCAGAAGGTGGCTAACAATTCCCAGCACCAGAATTACCACGGACAGTACTTCAGAATGCAACCCTGGACACCCTACACATGGCCTGCGTCAAAATCTCAGGGGACCTGCATTTGTATCCGACTCCCAGATTTGAGAAGTGTTGTACTAACAGCTGAGCTGTTTTGCCAGCAGCCTGGGAAAGAGCTCTCACTGGATGCGTACGTGTTATCGGGCCATTATGAAGGCTAACATCGTCTGGGTTGATCTGAAACTTGATTATGTTTTCAGAGTTAAGTCTGCAGGCACAAAGTTGACTAATAAGACAGTTTTTGCCTTTAAGGAGCTCAAAATCTAGGGGGATACAGAAAGAAACTCAGAAAGCACGGAAGTATGGCGATGGCATTAGAGAGATATATACAAGGCATTTGAGAAATACAAAGAAAGGCCCCATCTTGGCCAGGGTGGAGACAGAAATGGAAATGAAGGGACAGACACAGACTCTGAAGACTTTGCAAATGAGTTAAATGAGGGACTGATATTAGATCTTTAAAGATGAGCCAAAATTAAAGGGAGAAAGTGGGAAAGGGAAAGGGGACTAATGGCAGAAGGAATGGCATGTGTGAAGTTATAGAGGAAAACAGAGAAGAAGCATTTAGGGAGCAACATATTACCCATTATCTTTGAAAGGAATGAGCTACATAGGAGTTGAGCATAAGAAATGAGCCTTCTCTGGTGCACCTGGGTGGATCAGTAAGTTAAGCACCTGACTCTTGATTTTGGCTCAGGACATGATCTCAAAGTTCTGAGTTCAAGCCCCATGTCAGGTTCCATGCTGTCATAGAGCCTGCTTGGGATTCTCTCTCTCCCTCTCTCTCTGCCCCTCCCCTGCTTGCTCTCTCTTGTTCTCTCTCACAAATAAATAAATAACCTTTAAAAAATACTATTTTTTAAAAAAAGAATATGGCTGTGAAGTTATAACTGAAAAACTTTATTTAAGTTAAAACTGAAAAACTAAAAATATCAATGATGCTTACACTATAAAACTTCCAATATAAGAGGAAAAAAGGGGGGAATGTTTCCTAGGACTTGTCAAGTACTTTCCAACAAATATGAAAGATTGAAGGACTGGTTTTCTTAGGAGTACTTACACTGAAATGTCTACAAAAGGGACCAGCAGATTGAGAATCCGAGGTGTGTCCATCTGGGCAGAGTTAATGGGGATGAAATACATAAATGGAAAGACTTAGCAGGGGTCTTTAAAAAGTCACAAGTAAGAACAGAAAATCAATTGAGGATGTAGTCTGAAGCCAGTACAATAGCTCTGATACAGAGTCAAGGTGCTGAGCTGGTCTGGTTTGGGTTTGAAGTCAAGGAGCAAAACTGTAAAATAAACTATAGCCCACAGATAAGACTGGAAGGTTGCCCAAACTAAGTTAACTTTAAATGAATGACAGTTAACATAAAATGACAAAATAAACAAATCACACACACACACACACACACACACACACACACACACCCCACATACCAACCACCTTTCTAATTCCATTCTCTCAGAAATGCTTCTCATTGCTTCTACTTTTTCAAAAGACAGAGGCCTGAGATAGTCACTGAAGATGTAGAACGTATGTTCAATTTCCATCCTAACACAACTACAAAAAAAAACTAAGCAGTTAAATCCTGATCCCCAACCCCCACCTCTTTTTGCTTTTACATAAATAGATTTGGGGTTAGAATTGTCTCTTCAGAGGATGTTATAAAAATCTATTCCTTTCAGGAGGGCTATATTTAAAATGTCCCTGGGAAGAGGAGATCTACTGAAGTTAAAAAGCTATATATCCCCCTAGTAACTGAGTTCAGTCTTTACCAATCTCCATGGGCTAGAGCTCTGCTTAGACAATAGTCTCCCCTTATTTGCAAGAGATACACTCCAAGACCCCCAGTGGATCACTGAAAATGTGGATAGCATCCTACCCTATATATACTACTTCTTTATATGTCCTATACATACAGGCCTATGACAAACTTTAATTTATAAATGAGGTATAGTAAGAGAGTGACAACAATAACTAATAATAAAATAGAACAGTTATAACAATTTTCTGTGATAAAAGTTATGTGAATTTATGGTCTCTCTCAAAATATCTTCTTATACTGTACTCACCCTTCTTTTTGTAATGATATGAGATGATAAAATGCTTACATGTACAAGATGAAGTGAGGTGAGTGACACAGGCACAAGGATGTAGTGTTAGGCTACTAGTGACAATGTGTCAGAAGGAGGACCATCTGCCTCCAGACCCCGGGTGACCACAGGTAGCTGAAACCGCAGAAAGCAAAACTGTGATAAGGGGGACCTCTGTGTGTAACCTAAAGCCTTCACACTCAAGTCTGTGGGGATTCCACTAGCTGTACCTTCAAGGACTCTAGAAAAGATCTGTCACCTTCCTTAAAGAAAAATGGCCATTTTACTATTTTTAGTTTTTCAGGCTAAATTATGTAAACACATGATTAGGTCACTAATCTCTCTGAAACAAAGTTGTATTTTTTTGTTGTTGTTTGTTTCCTTTTTATTTGTTTTGAATCTACAGGAGAGGTACTTTTCTGTGGCTTCGGGTTGCTGTGCATTTTGAAAAATTTCAAGCATTGTGAAAAGCTAGGAGATGCCATTTCATAGTTACTTGAAAGTACCACATATGATCCCAGTATTACTAGAGCTTGCGAATCAAAGGAGAAAAACAGATACTTAATAGGTTGAGAAAAAGCTGAGCGCTATGAAGAATGTTCTCATCAATGACAATTAAATAAAGTAGAGCAGGGAGGTTTGAAATGGACAAGGGACAAAGTGACAAATCAAAACGGTTACGTTCAGCAATGCTGGACAAAGGAGGCTCTTTCCACCACAATATACCCCTAATGAGTGAGATTTAGGGATAAGCTGGAAGACAGTCCAGGATTCCCAATGACTCCACCCAGACTGCCCTGATGGACTTGAAGACCTCCGCCTGAGCCACGGTCAAGGTCATGACTACGCATCTGCAGAGTAAGGGGCTGGCACATATGGTGGAACCAGCTGCTGCTGACCCAGCCGCTCTGCTGAGTCACAGCCCATTTCTCAAGCCTGGTAGGGTGGCAGTGTAAGAAACTATTTCTACCTTGTCCCAAATGGAACCCTGACCTCGTGACACAGCTAGCTTTTCCTTGCATTAGGAAATAGCACGTAGCAGATGCTCAACAAGTGTTGCTAAATAAGTTAGTAAACTGGTTAATAAATTAATGAATGAACAAATGAACAATAGCTCACATCAGCCCCCAAGAGACACACACAGCTGCATTTACTATCACACTCTTTCACATTAGATGGGGGACAGCAACCAGATGCGTATACTTCAGGTCAGAGAAGTCATCTTCAGCCCCTCCACAGTGCCCAGCATGAATTCTCCACAGCAGAACACCTTATAAAACCTCCTTCTCCTTTACCTTAATATAGTAATGTGGCTGTGTGAATTTAAACCTTATTAAAGCCTTCTCTATCCCTTTCCTTCAAAAAGGCCTTTTCCAATTTGATATTATTACAGGGAGTAGAAGAAGGAAATTGGTAATGTAAACCAAAAGAAAAATGAAAGCAATCTAAGGTTGAGGCACGTTGTCAGGGGACTCTACCACACAGAATCCGGAAAGCAGTTTTCATGTACAGAAGCAACAGAAAAATGGCATGTGTGATATGCTTTAATCCAGATTTTTTTTTTTTTTAGAAAACAAATCTGCTCATAAATAGCACATACCTAAGCAACCATACTTTGCAAATGCTATTTGTGTATTTATGCCACAGGCACAAGAAATGAATCTACAGATAATCTGTATTATTGAAGTTTTATCACGTCTATTATTGTTGTAAATTTTCCTATGATATTTTCAGCAGAGACATAATAATGTAACTGTGCTTTTATTTTTCCTTAAAAAGACAAGAAACAAAATAAACACTCTAAACTCAAGCAAGGAATTCCTGTTACTTTTTTTTACAGATGACAGGAAAGGCAGTTCAACACAATGGCTATAAGTGGACCCAGCCCAACATATATAATATGAAATTTCAGAACATGGGGACAAAAAGAGGTTCCTAAAAATCCCAGGAATCCACAAAACCTTTTAGAACAAATAAACAAGTTTAGCAATGTTAAAGAATACAAGATAAATATGCAAAAATCAATCATATTTCTATTTACCAGCAATAAATAATCTGAGAAAGAAATTAAGAAAGCAAGACCATTCATAATACCTTTAGGAAAAAAATATTTAGAAATAAATTTCATAAAATAAGTATAAGATTATCCACTGAAAACTATAAAACACTGCTGAGAGAAATTGAACATGATCAAGTCATAGGTCCACAACCTATTGGCCACAGTCCAGTCTCCTGTTTTTGTAAATAAAGTGTTATTGGAACATAGCTACAGCTCACTGTCCATGCTAATTTCCCACATTATAATGGCAAAGTTGAGTAGATGTGACAGAGTCTGAATGGCCCACAGGAAGAATCTACTTCCTATCTGCTCCTTTAAGAAAAAGTTTGGCAATCTCTGACCTAAATAAATGGAGAGATATTCCATGCTAACACAATACTGTTAACATAGCAATTTTCTTCAAAATGATCTACAGATTCAGTGCAATTCCTATCAAAATCCCACCAGGCTTTTTTTGTGTACAATTGACAAGCGGATTCTAAAATTTAGGAGTTAGAATGGCAAAAATAATGTTAAAAAAAAAAAAAGGAACGAAGTTTGAGACCTTATACTATCCAATTTCAAACATGCTATATAGCCACAATAGTCAAGACTGCACGTTTCTGTATACAGATTTTCAACACAATTATGAAGGCAATTCAGTAAAGCAGGAATAGTCTTCTCCACAAACAGTTCTGGAACAAATGGATAATCACAATCAAATAGATAATGGATTCAAAGAGATGAATTTAGAATCTTTCCTTACATCATATATAAACTTTATATGAAATTAGATCATACACCTAGATGAAAAAATAAACAATGAACTTCTAGAAGAAAATACAAGAGAAAATCTTCATAGTTGGAGTAGTCAAAGAACTTTTAGGTTACACAACAAAAGCACGATCCACAAGAGAAAACAAATGATAAACTGGATTTTACTAAAATTAAAAACTATCCTGCTTCAAAAGATACTAAGAAAATAAAAAAAGTCACAGACTAGGAAAAAATATACGTAAATCATATATATGATAAAGATCCCTTTTTTAATGGGAGTTGTAATATTTTTTTAATTTTTTAATGTTTATTTATTTTTGAGATAGAGAGAGACAGAGCATGAGCACGGAAGGAGCAGAGAGAGAGGGAGACACAGAATCTGAAGCAGACTCCAGGCTCTGAGCTGTCAGCACAGAGCCCAATGCAGGGCTCGAACTCGTCAACTGCGAGATCATGACCCGAGCCGAAGTCAGACGCTCAACTGACTGAGCCACCCAGCGCCCCATGATAAAGATCTTATATCCAGACTATATAAAGAACTTTAACAACTAAATAATAAGGCAAACAACCCAATTAAAAATGGGCAAAATATTGCAATAAACATTTCACCACAGAAGATATATAAATGGCTCATACACACGGTTAAAGGATGCTAAATATCATTATTCATGAGAAAAATATAAATTAAAACTATAATGAGGTCCCTTTACATACTCATTGAAACAGCTATTATCAAGAAGACAGACAATACAAAATGTTGGTGAGGATGCAGGAAAACCACAATCTTCACACACTCCTGGTAAAGACATAAAATGGCACTGTCACTCTGGAAGCCAGTTCGGCAGTTTCTTCAAAAGTAAATTGTAAGCTCACATACAACCCAGCAATTCTACTCCAGAGTATCTACTGAAAAGAAATGAAGTAATATATCCCCATAAAGACTTGTACATGAAAGGTCACAGAAGCTTTATTCATAACAACCCCAAATCAAAAATAATCTAAATGTCCACCAACTGGTGAGCAGAGAAACCAAACGCACACAATACTAAGCAAAAACACTAAGGAACAAACCACTGAAACGCCCCAACAAGATGAACTGTAAAACATGCTGAGCGAAAGAAGCCACATGCAAAGGGCTACATGATTCCATTTATATGAGATGTCTAGAAAAAACAAATCTATAGAAACAGAAAGTAGAACAGTGGTTGCCTGGGGCTAGGGGGGTAGGAGGCGTGAGGAAACTTTTTGGGATGATGGAAATGTGCTAAAAGCAAATTGTAGTGAGGGATGCAAAACTCTATAAACTTACTAAACAAATCCTTGAATTGTATACTTGCAGTGGGAAATTTTACATCATGTAAATTATTTCTCAATAAAACTTAAAAAAAGGACACCTGGGTGGCTCAGTTAGTTAAGTGTCCGACTTCGGCTCAGGTCATAATCTCACGGTTTGTGAGTTCGAGCCCTGCGTTGGGCTCTGTGCTGACAACTCAGAGCCTGGAGCCCGGTTCGGATTCTGTATCCCCCTCTCTCCCTGTCCTTCCCCCGCTCGTGTTCTCTCTCAAAAATCAATGCTAAAATAAATAAATAAATAAATAAAACTTAAAAAAAAAAAAATTTAACTCCAGGGAGAAAAAAAATGGTCACAAATAAATGATCAGGAATTAAAATGTCTTCAGAATTGTAAACAGAACAAGGGAATCTGTAAGACATTCTTTATCATTCTAACAAAAATGTTATACCCTGACAAATGACTACAAATGAGCAAAAACAGAGTAAATGACTTTCAGACATGCAAGGACTCAGGGAAATTGCTTCCCATGTATCCTTTCTCAGAAAGGTACTGGAAGATAAGGTCCGTTAAAACAAGACAGCAAACATACACATGCGTGTGTGCACATATGTGTATACACACACACACACACACACACACACACACACACACACACGGCCCCGGTGTGGTGTTTAGTATAGAATGGCATTCAGCAGTCTATCTACTTCCATGTACTTTTTTTTGTATGGCAGAGGCTGAAAGCTAAACACTACACTTCTTGGCCTTCCTTGCTGTTGGGTTGAGTCATTAGGTTCCTCCAATTAGATGCGGTCAATTAGATGGGCTGTGGAAATGGAGGTGATCCTTCTGCAGCTTTGGCTCTCTGTACTGGCCAGCATGGCAGTGGGACTGGTGGATTTTTCTACAAGTGTTCCAATATGTAGCTATCTTCAGCTTCACAGATATCAAGAGACAGTAGCTGTGACAGGTTCTGATCTTTAGACTGCAGCTACAGCAGAAGATTCCTGAAGTGCACAGTCCCAGGGGTAGCCTCCTGACTCCCCCCTCATCCTAAAATGGCAGAAGATGCAGTACCTTTGGCAGTAAGGGCACCTGTGTGGTTCTGGGGCATTCCTGGAAGCCCAGCCTGAAGCCCACTCCTCTAATACTTCCAATGATTTGGAAGGCATTTATTTCCTTTTTTTGTTTAATTAGCTAGTGTGGTTCTGTCTCCTCCAGCTGAACCCCTGAGTAATATAATACTCAGGTAGACACAGGAGGCAGTATATCCCATACAAAAGAGAGGTAAAGGGCATTTCCAAGAATATGGCAAAGAGAGACAGCAAGGTGACTGCAGAATACCAACGTTAGAAATCAACCCATCCAGGGGCACCTGGGTGGCTAGTTGGTTAAGCAGCCGACTTCAGCTCAGGTCATGATCACACAGTTTGTGGGTTCCAGCCCCACATCGGGCTCTATGCTGACAGCTCAGAGCCTGCCTGGAGCCTGCTTTGGATTCTTTCCCTCTTTCTCTGCCCATCCCCTGCTTGCACTCTGTCTCTCCTCTCAAAAATAAATAAACATTAAAATAATTAAAAAAAAAAAAGAAAAAGAAATCGACCTGTCCAGATATTGGAAACAACCTAAGTGCCCATCGATGGATAAGGAAATTATAGTATGTGTGTATACACACATATACACACACACACACAGGAATATTATTCATCTGTAAAAAAGAATGAAATCTTGTCATTTGTGACAAAATGAAGGGAACTTGAGGGCATTATGCTAAATGAATCAGACAGAGAAGGGCAAACACCATATAATCTCTTATTATATGTGAAATCAAAAACACAAAACCCCAAAAAATAAGCTCATAGATACAGAGAACAGAGGACAATTGGTAGTTGCCTGAGGCAAGGGATTGGGGTGAGGGGTGGGGGGAAGAAATGGGTGGCAAAGGTTTTTTTTTGGTTTTTTTTGTTTTTTTAAGATAATCACATTTCACTATTTCACCTGTGGACAGAATTTAGGTAATCAAAATAACCTAACACAGAGTACTGACCTATTCCAAATTATATTCTAACCACAGACGAGTTTAGGAGATGCAAAGAGCACCTATTTTAGTGTTAGGGTGGATAAGAAATGACTACATCCCCATATTTCATATTGAGTAGTTAAAAGAGAAGGTTTAAACTGAAAAGAATCAAGCAGCAGCAGTGTGAGCATGTTACGTACAGACAGAAACATCAATAAGAAGAGGCTCTGAGAGCTGAAACACTGCCTCTAGGGCAGAGGCAATTGGCATGCAGGGGTAGGTAGAGGAAATGCACGTGGGGGTGGGGGGCTGTGTACTAAAATGTGTACAACTATTATTTAAACATCTTTAAACTATGGGGTCAATACACTTTAAGGAAGTGTAAAAAGTAAAAAGTAAAGGAAGTGTCAAGGGCCCCACCCCCATCATCCCAAGGCCGAAGCCCTCTGGGGACAGATGGGATGTCCCTCCAGCTCTGGGCCCTGTGAGCAGTGGCTCTGAGCATGCCAGCATAGGTGGCACTCAACTTGTGTGCTTCCCACTCTCATCTGGAAAGGTGCTGGGTCATGGTGAGCCAAGAGCACAAAAGAGGAAAGAAGCTCAAGTGAAACTGTGGCTAAAGCGATAGAAGATCAGATGCAAAAGCAATGTCTCGGGATACTGGGGGATAAAATAAAAGATCATAGATTGCTTTTCAGAGATAAAGTCTCTGAAATGAGTTTGAGCCAACCACTAGCAACTGTCTCTATCTTAAAGAGTTATTGAAATACCAACATTTTGAGTTAAAGGTTAATTAGAGTGCCTAAATTCAAATTTTCTTCTCAAGTATCCAAGAGTCATGATTTCCAGGAATATATAAAACTAATTCATTTTTTTTTTTCTTGGAAGTAGTGTGGGTCTATGAAAACAGATCCACTGACTACTATTCTCAAAGGACTCCTGTTTCCTTCAGTGCTGTCCACCCGGACCAGGTTTCACCAGTTCTGCTAAACCGTATGGGTGGGTGGTGAGTCAATGCAAAAGTTTTACAAAACACATGCAGCTGAAAGACTGCATGTGGCCAAATTAATACATTTCATTCTTTAATTTTTAATCTAATGCGTCTGAGAGAACAAAAGCATAAAAACCACTACCACCATCTCTGTTAAAATTTATCTTCAGAGTAGAATTGTACCATTTATATAGGCATGGCCCTTCTCCCCACAACAGATAAATTTGCACTTGCCTAAGCGAAATTTCATTCTTCCTGCAATCAAATTGCTACCAGCATGCTTGTGAACACTATAAATCTGCCCATGTTGATTCTTGAAATGAAAAATATCAAGGGAAATAAATAATCCTTTACTCCCTGCCATTCTTAGGAATAAGAAACAACAGACATTTTGACTAGGTAGAAGAAACAATAAAAATGTCCTCACTTAGCAGGCTTCTGGTTTGAATTGCCAGCCTCAGCATTATCCATGAATACTGGGCAGGTTATGCAACTGTCCAGGGGTAATGGGTCTAATCTGTACATGGAAAGCAAGATCATGATTTTATGGTATTAATTCACTGTTATTAGCCATTATTTGCAGGTGGGGAGGGTAGGAGGATGAAGGGACACCCAGGTCACCTCCAGGCCTTTCCAATGGTAGATTCATGTGACATTTTAGACTACGGAGGGCCTTGGTCTGGCTGGCCAAAGAGCTAGAGGTACTCCTCTTTACAGAGAATAGTGCTTCATGGCTCTGGGCAAGAAGGCCAACTTTGCCAGTCCAGACTTCTTACATCCCTAGCCACAACAGGGCCTCGGGTACTTTAAATGCCATTCAGCTAGTTCCTGCTCAAACCCCTTTCTTGCCAAGCTAGTACTGCATTTCCAGCCATGGGCAGCTCTCACTCTAAATGACAGCAAGGGACTAAATGTAGACAGACCTAAGGAGCAGAAGGCAGAGTGGGGCCAGTCAGAGCCAAGGGGAAGGCAGCCAGGGGCATTGGCAGCAGGAGCAGACGCACAAGCTGCACCCTGGAGCTGATCACAACCCACACGGCAGAGTGATGGGCAGAGGACCCATGACAGTCACAAGGAAGTCATGCCAGAGGAATCCATGTCTCATCTCCACCTTCGATCAGGGACTTCGCTGATGCCAGAGCCAATCCACTTGGTATCTGGAGGCTTTTCCAGCAAACAAAGCATATTTTGTATAACACATCTGAGTGTGAAAAGTAGGAAACACTTCTAAAGAGAGAGATTTGGAAGCTTTTAAAATTATAATGCTCTTTTACTGCTTAATTTCTGATCTCTCAGCTATACCCTCCCAATTTTTAGCCTTGGCTGAGACATCAACTCATGAGTTATTTATTTTTCCTTGACTCAGTTTCCCCCCAGAGAAACAGGAAATAGAACCATATGCTTATTTCTACCTCTCAAATTCAACTAAGATATTCATTTCTGTTTATTTCAGGCCATTAAATATTCAGTGAGTCCAGGAACCAGGTATTTCAGGGGATTAAAAATAAATAAATAAAAGAATCACATGCCCTGCTGTCAAGAAGCTCAGATCTACCAGGTTTAAAAAATCCTTAAATAACCATACCAAAAGGTAAACTATGGTAAATATCGTAGGAGAAGCTGCCAACAGATGGCTCAACAAACAACTTCTGTGGCTCTGGTATGTGCTGGCCTTGCATCAGGCACAGAAGGAAAGAAGATCAATACAAGTCAGCCGGCCCTTCCCTTCGGGGTGCAGCAGAGGGTCTGGGAGGGAGAAGTAGCCTCTGGTCCTAGTGATCCAGCATCCAGTGACAGGAGTCAAGCAAGCTCTGACAGTGCAGCTACCAATGGCATGCTTTCTGACAGCAGAGGTGACGCTGGCCAGCAGAGACAGAGAGATGGTGCTGTGAGCCCGAGAGAATGGCATGGCAGCCTCGAGACTGGAGGGCACCCACCTCTGTGCTGCCAAGAGCACGTGTAGGGGAAGGTGAGGAGGGTGGCTGGAAGCCTCCTTGGAAAAGCAGGTATTTATGGTTTGTCTTGCAGACAGTAGAGGATCACTGAGCTTTGGAGTGTCACAACTGGAATTTAAGTCAAAATAGCACGTAAGCCTCTGCCCAAGGCCAGTGGGCTACTGTCAGCCTCCCTTTCCTGGCTGTTGTGGAGTAGTACTCTTGCCAGGAAATGGGGATAAGCAGGGACAGGGACTAGGAACATTCTGTCCTTCCTGTTGTTGCTTCCATCAAGCACTCTGAGAAATGCCTGGGGGAGCGGAGGGGTGGGTTTCCACCAGCCAAAGTAGGACGAAAAGGACCTTGCAAGTTCCGCCTTTGCCATCTCTTCCCTGACCAGATCCTCCAAACACACCTTCCGTCAGACAGAACCATAATAAACTGTTACTAGCTAAACACTGTTAAACCCTGCAAATGCTCCTAGAACACGAGCTCCAGCAGGGCAAGGTTTGTGCTCTGCTGTGTCTAAAGCATCTAGAAGAGTAGTGGGCAGTGTAGGCGTGCAATGAGTATCTGTTAAATGAACAAAGTTCAAGGCATGCAGGTAAGTATAAACAGAGACCATAAACAATCTTCAATGTCATCTTTAATCTTTTCTTTTTACAGATGAGGAAACAGAGGCTTGATGGTGTCAAAGGATCCCCTCCATTCACAGTCAGCCAGGGAGTTAATCATTTAGGTGCAAAACAACAACTATCATCCAGGTCTCCTGGTGCTGAGTCTAAGGCTCCTTCCAATGTCCCACATTACCCCCTGGTTTTTGCATTTTCAATGCCCTATAATTAAGAGTGATGAAATTAGAAAGCAGAAGTTTCTACATCTCCAAAGAGTTTTATTCTAAAACTGTTCAGAACCTCCATGACACAGAGTATTAAGGTAGTAAAAACCAATCGTGAGCAGGATGGGAGAAACATTCTGATTTCAGGTCAGTGAAATAAAAGCAACACTCTCTCCGTGCTTTTACAACTCTGCTGCTTAGCATTTCTGAGGTTACCTCCATTACTCTGCTTTGAAACTGCTTGGTAAACTACATCAGACATTACTCGACTAACACTCTCACAATCGGCCCTTCCCCGCTGGTTCCCCAGAGACCAACACATACCCAAGCTTCAAACATCATCCCCTGGCACTAAAAGTGTATCTATTTTGAAAGAAAACAAATAGCAGCTTGTGTCATCTTTGGAGTAGCTTTTTGGAACCTTCTGCAAAGATTTAAAATAAAAAAGCTGCTTGGTAACCAACCGCAGGGTCAGAAACAAATATAGGTGAGGGATAACCAAGCCAGTTTTGAATGAAGACCAGAGAAGGGAACCTCACAATGACATCATTGTTCAAAAATCAGGATTTGTGATCACTAGCTCTGCGCCGGGCACTGCAAGATGCTGGGAGTCAGCTGTGAACATTCAACAGGGGTCCTTGTCCTCAAAGTGGGACAAGGTGGGAGTGGTGAGAAGAGGGTGGGGGGGGCGTTGGCAGCTAGAATCAGAGACATTTAACAAAGACACAATCACAAGCAGTTCATTGCAATGGCAATACTTACCATGAGGGGTGTGCAGGTGCTGGAGAGTGTCCCATGGGGTCCTCTGCCGGGCCAGGGCAGTCCCAGCATAAGGAAAGGCCTGTGCACAGCCTAAGCAGGAAGGAAGATCTGAAAAGGCCTGGGTGGCTGGAGTGCCTGGTGCCAGGTGGAGGGGACTTGGCGCGGCTAGAGAGGCAGTCAGGACCAGACCCACAGCAGGCACTGGGCCCAAGAGCACTGCAACTAAGGGTTTTGAACTTCACCCTTTGAGAATCCAAAGATTATATAAGGAGATTATAATGACAGAGACTTGATGGTTAAAAGATCATCCTTTGAAAAACAAGTGTTTATGTTTTCAGCACAGTACAAACCACGTTAACAAAATAATGTAAATTAGTACATAAGGACTGTGAGTTCCGCATTTAAGAGCGACAGCAGAAAAACATGTTCGTGGATCCACGAAATGCAGGGCATGGTTAGCAACCCCCAGTGGCACTGATAAAAAATAATAGGCACATTTCTGTGGAAAATAAAAAAGAAAACAAAAATTAGGGAACATGATGTTTCTAAAGACTGTACTAAAATTCAAAATTTGTTAAAAGAATAAACTAATGACTCCATTTTCAATTTAGTGTATAAACTAAATAATAAAAATACTGAGGCTTTCATTACAAAAGAAAAAAAAAAGATCATTCCTCCTTCTCAAAGCTCCCTCGGCCCCTCCAGCCTACATCTACATTCACAGACATCATCTAACGTCTTGGCAAACAGATAGCAGTGGGTCAGGCACTGCTTTGCTGGCTGTCTTGGATGGTTACCTTACTAGCCAACTCTTACATTTAACACACTTTGCCTGTGTTGATGGCCAGAGTACCCATAGGGACTGTGAACTCCTTAAGAAATTCCCACACACTTTTGTACCAACCAGGACACCTGGCAACATGCCAGGCACATGGGAGCGGCAAGCACTGACTCATCAAGTGAGCAATTAGCAAAAGACAGAAAATGGGATTTGGAAATAATCTGCGGATTTGGGTTATAGAGATCTTCCACAATTAACTTCATTATACATTAAACAGAGCAAATCAAATCCTATCACACTAGTAAGAAAAGACTAAGGAACGTAAAAAAAAAAAAAAGAACATTATAAAATTCAATTGTTTTAAAGACACAGTGCCTCCCAGATGAGGGGGGGTTTTCCTCTCAGCTCTCTGTGTCAAGAACATTGTGCTTTCCCTGCAAGAACGGGCATGTTTTTATCTTGTAGACACTGTGGATAATATTAATTATGCTTCCCTCTTTCCTTTTTACCATTTGGCAGCTACAGCCAAATCTACATCTCCTTATGGCAACCGATATAAATGTGCACTTTGCTGTTACCACCTTAAGTCAGCTTTGTATTTTCCTATGCTTATTTTACCTTTACCTTTTGCCCCTCAATTTTTGTCTTCTCCAGCTGTATCTGTTATCTATAGATGTCACTATCTCATAGCCTTTGTAGAAATGTGTTTTGAATAAATCTGAATAAATTACTAAGCAAAGGATGCGTTAGTGCTCCACGATTCACTCTATTGTGCATCCTTTAGGAAAATAATTTTTAAACAAGGCAATTAATCCTCTGTTAAGCTGATTTCCCAATCAGACCTACCCAGAATGACTCCCTTGTCCCCCAACAAAATATCCAGGGAGTGACATGATCAGGTGTATTATTTCAGGTGCCTAGCTTTACTTTTCTGTTCCCTGGCTCTTCACAGTTCCTATTGTCTCTGTTGATCACTGGGGCCTGTCAGGTCTACTTCCTCGGGTCTCCAGAACCTATTTCCTCGCTTGAATTTCTACTGCCACAGATATAATTCAAGCTCTCAACATTTCTTTCCCAGGCTGTATGATGCTCCAAGCCACTCTCACGGCCTCCCGTCTCTGCTCCATCCAATCTATCTTTCAGTCCAGAAGTGGAGGGTTTGTGCCAAAATCCATTCACCCATTCACGCATTTGATAAATATCTACTGAGTACCTACTAAAGGTTAGGCGTGTGTGAGGCATTGGTGGCAAAGAAATAAAGAAACCTGATCTCTCTTCAATAGCTCATGAAAAGAGCAGAGGCAGAGCCATAAACAAACGACACTACAGTATGATAAGTGTACAGCCTGCCTAGTGTCCTGTCGGGAAATAACCATGACGAGTACACACGGCACATCCAAGAGCTGTGCAGAGCATGGAGTATCTACAGGTGAAAGAGGAAGAGAAAGCTGCAGGGGCAGGCCAAGGCCAGGTCAAAAAGGACTGACTTGCTATGCTGATCTTAATACACAATTTCTATTTAGAAACTTCCAGTGGTCCCCCATTCCCAGCTCCAAGTAAGTCCCCAATCTCCCTTTGTGATCTATTCTCAACTCCTAGTCCTGTGCCACACCCAACTATACCTCACTTCTCCAAGACTCAGAGCAATGAGGCCCTTGGCCTGCTTCCAGTCGTTGTTCTGGGGCCACAGAATGTTCCAGCCCACCTCACCCATCTCTGCCTGCTGAGAACCTTATTTACCATCTCCTCAATATTTTATAATCTGGCAACCACTAACAAGTATGAATTAAGTATGATTCCTACCTTCAGGGAGGTTACAGTCTTGTGGAAGAAGATGGTAAGCTGAGTAACTACCATAGAGATTACAAAGAGATTCTATCCAAAAGAGACTCCAAGATAAAATATTAGCCATGCACAGCATTATTGTTAGCTTTACTTCTCTTAATTCTAAGAAAAATCTAGCAGGAATAGTAGCTTATATTAGCCCCATACCACTGGGACAGATGCTGCCCATAGCCCCAGATATAGGGTCAGGGCTACAGGAATAAAGTCTCCACTAGCCATTTCCCCATGAATTATCAAAGTGAGCAGTGAGCACAAAATCCCAAATTCTTATGACAGTTCAAGAGCCAAAATACGGACTTACTTGAGAATTAAATACTAAGCAGAACATGTTTCCTGGAGACAGGAATAATTGGATTTTCATGAAACGTAATGCAATGTTTGTTCATTCTATGTAAACATATACAGATTGCAAGTAAGGCTAGATTAATTCCCTCAAAGCACACTAGATTTCCACCAACATAATGAAGCTGTCTGTAGTAATAAAGTCTTAGAAGTCAACATTTGAAGACTTTTTCATTTATTTCCCTATACCTGAAGTGGCAGGATAAAAATGAGATGAAAATATAGGACTTTAATATGTAAATTAATCCAAAAGTAACTTTTCCAGAAAATATGCAAAAAGCTCAGAATGAAAGTAAGCTCTATATGCATCTACAGGAATGAGCAGTGACCTAGAAAGCCCTGGGGTGTTTATAGCACTTCCAATCATACCTAAAATACTACATTATACAGTCAGTGGAGCAAAACCTTCCCCAAATTCTTCCTGAAGGGACATTCATGCAAACAAAGCAGACAATGAGGGGGAGGACCTTAATTACCTTCGTGGGAAATCACTGCAAGTTTTTCAGAAAAGCAGAGAAATTATGAAAGAGGTGTCTACGATATATCTAGCAATAGCATGTGGCGCAGATTAGAGGAAAAAGACCCAAGAGGCCAGCAGAAAAAAAGGCTACTACAAAAGCCCTAGTGTTCATGCTTGCTTGCTTGCTTGCTTCCTTTCTAGGCTCCACACCCAACATGGGACTTGAACTCAGGACCCTGATATCAAGAGTTATTGGATGCTCTACCAACTGAGCCGGCCGGATGCCTGCCACCCCCCACCTTTTTTTTTTTTTTTTTTTTTTTAATAAAACCCAGTGTGCATTCTCTTGCCTCTCAACCTCTGGATATGCAGCTGCTCTAGCCTAGAACAGAAGTCAGCATACTACAACCTGCAGGCCAAAGCTGGGCCCCACTCCCTTTGTTTTTGTGTGGCCTGCAAGATAAGAATGACTTTTATGTTTTTAAATGGTTGAGAAGTATCAAAGGAAGAATTCTGTTTCATGACATATGGAAACTACATGAGATTTTCAGTGCCCATAAGTAAAATTCTACTGGAACACAGCCACACTTGTTTACCAATGTCTGTGGCTGTTCTCATGCTATAATGGCACAGTCGAATCACTGCAACAGAGATGGGACAGCCAGCCAAGCCTAAAATGTTTGGCATCTGGTGCATCACAAAACAAGTTTGCTGACTTCTGACCTCACATGCTTCCCCTTCTCTACCGCCTTTCACCCCTAACTCCCTGGTTCTTCACGGCCCACACTGGAAGGCCTTTTCGAAGCCGTCCCCTAAGTCACACTGGACGCTGCCTCCTTTTGTTCTCGTAGCACAATGCACAGGCATCATGCCCCACTGCAACTGTATGTTTACCTGTCCATGTCCCCCACCTGACTGCAAGTTCCATAAGAGCAAGGACCATCTCTAGCTGTATATCTATCCCTAGTTGATATGCAGTAAATACTGAATGAATGAATGAATGAATGAATGCATGATGAACAAATTAATGGAGACCTGAACCAAATGAGAACTTGCTACTGAATTCAAAAGATAAAGAAACCCCAGATAATGTTTATTTTTTTGCAGTGTTATCACCCTTGGCTTTTTTCGCCTTTCTCTATGATAATTTTCTTACATTATCTTAATTTCATGACTTTTAACAACACTGATGACTCCAAAATCTCTTATGAAGCTCACTTACACTTTCATATCTTTTATGTCCAAGTATCTCTGAGATATTTCTACCTAGATGTCTTACAGGCACTTTAGACTTAGAAGGTCCAAAGCTTGGGTGCAATCTCCATATCCTTCTTTGTCTTCAGCTTGTGAAGTGGCATTATGAGTCACTAAGACTTAACTTGGCATCACCTTCAACATCTCCCTCTTGCTCACCCCCTTCCAATCCATATACCAGATATGGCTGCTTTACCCCAGAAATACCTTGAAATCCACCTTCTCTTCTTCTCTCAATTGTCACTGCTGAAATGCAGGCCATCATTTTCTCACATGGATTAACAGGTTCTATTTACTCTTCCTATCACCAATTTTCACTGTTCTGAAATTCTCCCACCAAAAAAAAACAAAAACAAAAACCAAAAAACCCCAACCTAAACCTGGTCACATTATTTCACCACTTAAAAAAATCTCTAATGGGAAAAAAAATGAGCAAGAGATTTAAGGGCTGTTCATAGAAAATAAAATAAAAATGTCTCTTTTTATATATGAAAAGATGCTTAGCCCTCACTGAAATACAAATTAAAATGACCTTGATCCACAGTTTTCATTTGTCAGATTAGCAAAATCCCAATGCTTGATCACACACATGTTGTTAGGGGTGTGAGGAAGTAAGAACTCTCACACATCACAGGTGGGAATAGAAACAGGCAGCTTGATGTGGTTATCTATCAAGTGTACTTGACAGGCATGAGGGCTATAAAAATTATAAATGCTGGGCGGGGGGAGAGGGACAGGTGGTAAAATAGGTGAAGGGGATTAAGAGTACACTTGTCACAATGAGCACCAACTGACATATGGAATTGTTGAAATCACTATATTGTACACCTGAAACTAACAGAACACTGTATGTTAATTATACTGGAATTAAGATTAAATATACATATATACACAAAATTATAAATTTTTTTATACTGAATATACTGTTTGACCTAGCAATTCCATTTCAGGGAACAAATCTCATAGAGATACTTGCTATGAAATGTGACATGTGTACAGAGTAATTCACTGAAAGACTGTTTTTAATAGAAAAAGATTGGAAACCATACAAAACGCCTACCAACTCAGCACTAGTTAAATACATTATGGCTCATACACGCAATGGAAAACCAGGCAGCTGTGAATATAAATGAGTATGCTTTCTAACATACAAAGATCTCTAAAGCACACTGTAAGTGAAAAAAGATGTAAAATAATACAGTACACTATTTGTTTTCAAGAAGGAAAAAAAAGAATACATATGTGAGTTGCATTTAAAAGCTACATGACTACAAAATGAAGAAAAATCAGAAGCAAAAGCAGTGGAAGGAAAAGTGTGTACACACACACACACACACACACACACACACACACACACCTCCCCCCCAACACACACACCACATAAACCCCAAATGAATATAGAAAATAAAACCTAGAAAATAAAACCTACATAGTAAATGGACAGGTCTCCTTCTTCTACTCTGCTATCCCTTTCCCCTTCCTCCAAATAAATCCCTACTGGCTGTAATACTATAGTATTAAGCCCAAACTACGTAATTTTGCCAAAAAACCCATCACACTACAGGCCCCCTAGATCCATCTCCCAACACATACTGCTCCAATCATATACAAATTCTCTGCCCTCAAACATCCCAAATCTTTTAGTAGTCTGTATCTTTGAACATGCTGCCCCCTCTACCTAGAAGGCCCTACATTTTCTCTTGCTCTTGGGGCAAGGTCCTATCCATTCTTTAAGACCAAAGTGAAAGAACACCTCTTCAACAGCAACTCTTCTGGGACAACTTCCCTGAATCCTCTCTGAACCCACTTGCTACCTGGCATGACAACTTTGTTTCTGAGGCTCTGTGTGGGACTGTTTCCTTTATTAGACCATTAGTTCTTTGAGGTCAGGAACTCTGCCTTATTCATCTCTCACCAGGCATCTACCTTTCCGTCAAATGCTACCTGCCTTCCTTACCCTTTCCTCATCTGATGAATGTTTTGCCCTTCTGGGTAATAAACACCTTCAAGTAACAAATTGTACTTGTCTGAATAAGGTCCTTAAGGCAGAAAACATTATTAGTCACAAACTGTTCAGTGACCCTCAAATCATACCTGCATTTGATTCTCTACCATACCTAAAATCTTCTCATACCTAAATCTCATACCTAAATCTCATACCTAAAATCTTCCCATTAAACAATTCTAACTCCTCATATGTAAAAGAAGGGTAATCAGTGTTTCTTAACTCTTTAAAGCCACAGAACCCTTTGAGAATCTAATGAAAACTACAATTACTCTCCCCACCATACACCTTGCCCTAAAACATCCCTTCATAAACAGATGCAAAAGTTGGCCTGTACTTTCAGGGGATTCAGAGTTAATGAAAGCTGAAGGTTCCAACTTTTACTCCCCAAAGGATGGAAGGGTTAAAGTAAGAAGAGAAAGGATCTAACACTTTTTGATGCACCAAATACTCCACAAAGCACATTATATGCATTATTTCATTTATTTTTCAAGCCAAACCAAAAAAAAGTGCCTATTATCAGTCTCATTTTATAGATGAGGTACTTGAATTCAGGGATGTTAAGTAATAAATGTGTTTGTGAATGAAAGTATACCTTTCTGGCCTAAATCCCCCAATATTTTCTACAGACACAAGTATATCTATCCTATGATGGTTGAGGAAACCAGTCAGCAGTAACTAGTAAGTACTAGAATAAGCAAGTCCTATAAGATACTGTCCTTTCTTGTCCACATCTTCTCCCCATGTCTACTATTCCATGCACCACCAAGATACTGACAAAGAATGCCCCAACAGGAAGCCCCATAAATGGCTAACAGAGAAATAACCAGCCATGGACAAGGGAAAGAAAACTGATTTATTAAGCAAGTCAATTTCAAAGTCCCATACCAAAGAAACGGAGCTATTCAAAGACTCTTTCAGGCCTCCTCAGGTAGAGACATATTCCCTGTACCAATCAACCAGTGTAGACTACTGGTTGATACAGTTACTCTCCAGGAAGCAAATACACTTGGACTTAGACTAGATACAGAGAGAGCCTATCAAGGAGAGTCATAATAATCTTCTAGATGAGATAATAAAAGCCAACTCACTACATGCATTTCATCCAGGAGTGAATCCACGTTTGGTAGGGCTCAAAGCCTATCCAATTCAGAAGAGCTCTCTATAACTTACTTCTTTCATTTCAGAGGAGATCTGGCCCTGATTGCCTCCTCTCTCTTAAAAACTGCCTCAGTGATAAGAAAGAAGTAATGCTAGTTACTTATGGCTCAGGAAACTGATAGTATACAGGGTAGAGGGTAGGGGCCATGGAATTCACTTATAATTCTCTGGAGGGCATATAGTGGCAAAGCATGCCCAACGTTCTGAGTATCACTTATGCCTAGAAGCGCTGCAACCAGGACTACCTGATCCCTTCAGCATGCCCAGAATGCGGCCCCCAGGCACAAAAAGCCTGGCAAAAACTCTTCAGATTCACTCCAGTCTGGTGTGCTTCTCTCTCTCCTGCCACCGCTTCAGCTAGTGCTCTCATCATTTAGAGTCTAGACTGTTCACCTGGTCTCCTTTCCTTTGGACCTGCATTTCTTCAACTCACTCTCCTCAGTAATGCCACTTTCTAAAACACAAACCTGATCAAATCTTTCTCCTACTTCAAAATCTCCCAATCTCTTGCTACTACCAGAAGGATGAGATGTAAGCTCTTTTAGATCCCCTCCAAGCCCTTCCAAACTGACTACGACCAAGGAGGTCTTCTGCCTCCTCTACTTGATTCCTATGCCTTTGGTCTGACCAGTACCCCATACTAACCAGTCTTTCCAGAACACATGGTGCTGCCTCCTACCCTACACATCTCTGCAAAAGCTACTCTCTTTGCCTAGAAAGATCTCTTCATTCTACTACTATCATGCAACCTGGTCAACTTTATTGCTCACTTCAAGCAATACAACCTTGGTGAAGCCTTGCCTAGTCTCTTGAGGAAGGGTGTCTTCCTTCAACTATTACCACAGCGTCATGGAAACGGTAGATGCCTCCGTCCCTACCACTGGATTTTAAGTCCCTCAAAGGCAGAAATGACATCTGTATGCAGCACCCATCATGGTGGCTGCCACACAGATACTTAATAAATGCTTGTTAAAGGAATGGACAGAGGGAAGGAAGGCTGATTCTAATAAATGGAAGCATGAAATAATGGATTTCAAGAGCTTTTCCTTCCTAATGCCTTCAAAGCCCCAAACCCCTCAATTTCCAGGGCTCCACAGAGAGTCTAAAATGCCAAATGAATGTCCGAAATCATGTATGTTAACATCAGCTGCTTTCCTTCATATTCAAGGCATTCCTTAAGATAAAATTTTAAAAGACTATCTTACTATACTTTGTCATTACTTCTCTAAAACACGTTTTTACTAGTCTCCTAGTTCGCAGTCAAGCCCAGGCAAACAAGGGAAAAGCATTTTCCTATGTGTTCTTCCTGGAATAGGCTCCACAAAAGAGATCTTTTCTTATGTTTGAAAATACTGCCCTCTCGATCCCTTGCACAGTGATAGGTCTTCCTAACTCAGAGATGCTCTCTGCTAAAGAGAGTTTTAGGACTTTGTCAACTCATTAATTTCCACACTTAGTTGAATATCAAATCTTCTCTTGTGTGAAACATCCAATAGTACCCAGGTGCTCCAAGCCATACACTTTGAGAAATGTTATACTTGACCAAATCCTGAATTATGTCAACGAAAAAAAATTTTGAGAATCTGGTATAAATTTTACCTAGTGACATTACTTCATTTTATCTATGGACATAAGAGGACCATTTCATGAAGACACTGTTTCCAACCTAAAATACAGAAACAAACCTTAAAAAAAAAAAAAAAAGAAGATAAAAGAAAAATAACTTACCAGATTGTGTTTATCCCCACAGTACCATAAATAATTCCTAAACTTCTAAATTGCCTTTTTGCGAGGGAGAAAATAAAATTGAGCCATTGAGGAGCACATTGCTACCTGCCTGCAAAGCTGCAGTAATCCCATGAAGCAAGAGTTTCATAAATAGTTTAAATAAAATTCAATTATATGAGCACTCTTTTTTTTTTTTTTTTTAATTCTGAGAGTTTCTTTAAGGAGGTGTGGGGAAGAAACCTGATTAACCAACCATATACACCAAAGTCCTGCTGTTATGCAATTTTCCATGTGGTGCTATAAAACAAAACACAATCCCCTGTGGGTTTTATTAATATTAAAAATCTCTAGCTTGTTTAAGAGGCCAAATCATAAGATCTGAGAGCTAAAAAGAAATCTGGAGTTTATATCATCTATGCCCTGTATTTTACAGATAAAGAAAATGAGACACTCATGACCTACCCAAAATGTCTGCAGCAAGGAGTGGCCAGGACTGACTATAGGCAGATCTTCCCTCTGAGGCCCTGCACTTCCCACCACATCTTTTTGTGTTAGCAGCTGAGAATAAATAGACCAGGGGTCAGGCTGGGAAACTAGGTGGTTTCCCTCCACACTTTATTGTTCCAATAAGCCTGGATGGAGAAAGAACAGTTAACATCAGGATGAGGAAGAAGGGGTCCACCCACTCAATACCCATTGTTAATGTTATAATATGTATACTGAATGCCTACTATGTGCAAGCCATTGCTCTAGGAACTGGGAATACAATGGTGGTCAAAACCAAAATATTCCCTACTATCACAAAGCTTACATTCTTTTTTTTTTTTTTAACTTGTATTAACTTTATTAGCATTTCCCTTTTGCCCAAAAATGAAATTACAAATGAACTTCACTTCTTCCTGAGACTGACTGAAGTCAGAAACCTAGAACTAAAGCATTGAAAAGGTTATACTGAGGGGCACCTGGGTGGCTCAGTCGGTTAAATGTCTGACTCTTGATTTCAGCTCAGGTCATGATCTCATGATTCGTGAGATCGAGCCCCACGTTAGGGGATTCTCTCTCTGCCCCCCCCCCCAGCCCTCCCCCACCCATGCTCTCTCTCAAAAATAAATAAACATTAAAAAAGGTTATAATGAGAATGCGTACATGTACATGGGTGCACACACACACACACACACACACACACACACACACACGATCCTCCATGTCAGTAGCATTTCATAAAACTCCCATGGGGAGAACTTTCCAGATAAATCCCATCCTGAATCACTGCCTGGTTTAGGGAACAACCACAACACACACTAAAATACTAGGAAGCAATTTCAATGGCTTCTCAGGGGCAGTGGGGTGGGTAGAAAAAGTCAAGCTTTTCAACCATCCTTCTTACTAAGATAGTAAGGGAAGTGATAAGGAAAACTTGAAAGAAGTAAGTCAATCTTATGAAATGATATTGGAAGAGAGAATCTTAAGTACCTATGAGCCCTGCATAAACTGAGAAAAAATACACAGGGCAAACTGAGAAAAAATACACAGGGCAACCAGCCGGTTTATAACCAGCTACTGCAGATGGACAAAGCAGTACATGATCTCAGTGGTGTAAAACCACAAGCACATGCCTATGGGGCTGGGGCTTGAATGGGGCTCAGGGAGTCCAGACTGGGCTGGGCTTCAGCTCCAGGTTGGTTTTGGATCCATTCCGCGTGCTTCCTACTGTTCTAGAACATGCAGGCTATACCTATCCATCTCATTAAAAGGAAGGAAGAAGCAAAAAAGGGCAAAACTAACTGTCAAGTACATTTCAAGCTTCTCCTCATATCACATCTGCTAATATCCTGTTAGCCAAAACAGTCACATGGCCAAGCCAAAAAATCAGCAGGGCAGAAAAATCCACTCCTCACACTGTGGCAAGTGCTTCAAGGTCATGGGACAAAGTGCATGGATACGGGGAGGGCATACAAACTGGGAACAACAGTGGGGTCTAATGAAAGAAACAGCATTTTGCAACAATCCAAACTTGCCAAATTTCATTTCTTTCTAATCCAAACCCCTTATCTGGAAACTCATAAGCTACTCCATCAACTTTAAAAGATAATGGTTGGATTGTGTTATTGAGGTTACTGTTTCAGGAATGGGGGAGACAACAGAAAAAAATACAAATAGTTGAAAAGGGAAAATTAAGTCCATATTGGTGGAAGAAGGACTGGGGAAATTAGATGACAATTGCTTTATATTTGCCAAATATAGAAGTCCTAACACACTGAAAATACAATACTGGGCAGATTCTCTGCTATCCAGAAGTTTCCTACATAGAGAAAGTATGCCACAGACAGTATGAAATACATACTACCACAGCTGCAAAAACATCAGAAAATAGGGCACTTGGGTGCCTCAGTTGGTTAAGTATCTGATTCTTGATCTTGGTTCAGGTCATGATGTCATGGTTTGTGAGATCAAGACCTGCTTCAGGTGCTGTGCTAACAATGCGGAACCTGCTTGGAATTCTCTTTCTCCCTCTCTCTCTACCCCTCCCCTACTTACTCTCTCCATCTCAAAGTGAATAAATAAACATTAAAAAAAAAATCAGAAAGGTACTCATACCACAACTTGAAATCAACCTACGAAAATGTTATTTTCATTGGAATAATGGAAATATGAAGGAGTGACATGGAGCCTAAGTAGAGCTAGACAGAACTAAAAAATATACCAGGAAACAAATCAAATTCTGTACAAATACTGTAACTGGAATCCCCAAGCAAGCTCCAAGCTACATTTCCTAGTCAAACAAGTGCATCCTACAGCATACCTTCCCAGCTAGAGAAACTGTCATAGGGGGTGGGACCAAATCTGACAGAAGATTAGGAAAGAGAAGGTAGATGTTTGAAAATCATTAAATATTTAGAATCCCCATGCTGAAAATATGAATGATATGGCAATAACATCAGAGACTTAAACCACCAGAATCAAGCATGACAAGCAGAAGGGTTATCTTTATGGAACCTGTCAACTTACACCCACTCACATTCCCTGATAAAGTGACTTTTTTTGGAGAATGGCATTATATAAAGAAATCTAAAGTTACTCAAGTAAGAAATACATATATCCCATTTATGAAAAAGCAACTGGGGGAAAAAAGCCACCTAGACAATACTATTATAATAAAAATGACAAATGACTAGCATTCAAAATAAAGAATTCCTACCAATCACTAAAAACAAACAAACAAACAAACAAAGACAGATAAATGAGCCCCATCTGGAAAGGAACAAAAGAAAAACTATAGATTTCAAATAAACATATAAAAAATGTGTTTGACCTTAATATAATCAGGTGAGTAGAAATGAAATGATAGTAAGATACTATTTTAAACCCACCAGATCAGCAAAATAATTTGAACAGGTCAAGTGTAGAAGAGGATACAGAGCAACAAGAACTTTCATACAAATGCACAAGGCAGTGTAAATTGGACCAACCACTCTGGGAAACAAACTTGTGATGGCCAATAAAGCTAAAGAAGTCCACAAAAACTAACTTTGTGAAATCCACTGCTAAATAAAATATACCTTAGAGAAACGCTTACACCTATACACATAGGATGTACAAGAATGTTCAGCAATAGCATTTGTAATAGGAAAAGAGAAAAGAAAAAACTAGAAATAGTCAAATATCCAATAGATGAATAAACTATGGCATATTCTTCCAATAGAATTTAAGTAGTGAAAAATGACTGAACTAAAACTCTACATATGACAGCACAGATGAACTTCACAATGCTACATGGAAAAGTAAAGTCATAAAAGGATGGCATAATTCCATTTGCAAAAATATAAAAGCCCATGAATGTTAACTGTTTTATAATATACATAGTAACTCTACAATGAAAATCAAGATAACAACACAAAATTCAAAACAGTGATTCTCATAGGATGGAGGCAAAGTGGGAAGATACCAACAAAAAGGATATATACAGTGGGGGCAGGGAGGTTCGGCTGTATAATGTCCTTTGTCTCTTAAGCTAGGTGGTGGATAGTGGACTGATAGATAAAATAAAGCATTGGAATACAGAGAGATACAGACAGATGAGCAGACAAAGTATAAGAATAAAGTATCTCAAGGAAAACAATTTTAAGAAAAAATAACCCTTAAAAAGTTACAGAGACTTCAGTAGGTTTACAGTAAAAAGTAAAGAATGAATGGAAGAATAACTAAATTGGAAGACTCACACTTACCAATTCTAAAACTTACTGCAAAGCTACACTACTCAAAACATGCGGTACTTGTGTGAGGACAGAAACATAGAACACTGGAATAGAACTAAGAGTTCAGAAATAAACCCATACATCTATGGTCAACTGATTTTTGACAGAGGTGCCAAGAGCTTTCAATGGGGAAGGAATAGTTTCTTCAACAAATGGTACTGGAACAACTGGATGCCTGCACGCAAAAGAATAAATTTGGACCTCTACCTCATATCATGTACAAAAATTAACACAAAATGGATCAATGACCTAAATAGAAGAGCCCAAACCACAAAACTCTTAGATAAAAACACAGGGGTAAATCTAGTTGACCTTAAGTTTGACCATAGATTCTTAGATATGACAGCAAAAGCAGGTGCAAGAGAAGAAGAAGAACAGACAAATTAGACTTCATTAAAATCTAAAAATTTTGTGCTTCAAAGGACATACATTATCAAGATATAAAAAGAAAACCTACAGATTTGGAGAAAATATTTACAAATCATACATCTGATAAAGGTCTAATACCCAGAATATATAAAGACCTCTTACAACTCAGCAACAAAAAGACAATCCAATTTTTAAAATGAGCAAAGGAACACGTGGGTGGCTCAGTCAGTTAAGCGTCCAACTTCAGCTCAGGTCATGATCTCATGGTTCTTGAGTTAGAGCTCCACATAGGGCTTCTGTGTTGACAGCTCAGAGCCTGGAGCCTGTTTGGGATTCTGTGTCTCCCTCTCTGTCTGCCCCTCCCCTGCTCGTTCTGTCTCTCTCTGTCTCTCAAAAATAAATAAGCATTAAAAAAAACTCTTTAAAATGAGCAAAGAAATTGAATAGACATGTTTTTAAAGAAGATATACAAACAGTATATGAAAATATGTTTAACATTATAAGCCATTAGAGAAATAAAAATCAAAACCACAGAGAGGGACTACTTCATACCTACTATGATGGCTGTAAAGCAAAACAAAACAATACCAGGCAAACAGAAAATAATAAGCAATGGCAAGGAAGTGGAGAAATAGAAGTCTCATATATTGCTGGTGGGAAGGTAAAATGGTTTAGCCATTGTGGGAGATAATTTGGTACTTCCTCAAAAGTAAACACAGAGTTATTATATGATGCAGCAATTCCACTCCTAAGTTATGCACCCAAATAAACTGAAAACAATGACTCAAATACATGTACATGCATGCTCACAGCAGCATTATACACAATAGCCAAAATATGGAAATAGCCCAAATGTCTGTATAAAGACTGTTTACTGTCAACAATACATAAATGGCCAAAAAGACTCCCCCACGATGTCTATACAACCATTAACAATGATGATGTAGGTAAATATTTGGTAACATGAAAAGACACTCATGTCAAATTTGTTGTGAAAAAGCATAATACAAAAAAATAATCAAAGGATGATTATATTTTTCTAAAATATATACAAGTTTTTCATACGGATATGGCTAATTATATATATGCATGTTTTAAAAGTTTTACCTAGGTAACAATGGAATTGCTTTTATTTTCTTTTTTATACTTTATTTTTAAAATTTTTCCAATGATTACAGATTTTTTTATGTCAGAAAAAAAAATCTCACCATCTTACCCATTTTGAAAAGAGAAAAAGGACAAAGGCTAAGTAAATATTTGAAAAGACATCTCTACTCTGACAGCTTGAAAATGTGTCACTAGGAGGAACTACAAAGCCACACGTACACATGGGGCTGACACATATTTGTTTGCTTTTCTGAAAGGGCACTAACAGGGCCAAGACTGACTTAAGGGAAGGGAGGAAAGTTAGACGGCTAAAGGAAAGGAAGGAAGAAGAGAAAGATTGGGGAGTGACACGGGAAGGAAAGGAAGAAATCAGAGTATGCAGATCTTAGTCTCAACTCAGTGTTTTACCTAAAAATGCACTATATTTAATTTTAATTAATAAAGTCAATAGATTAGGGGTGTCTGGGTAGCTCAGTCAGTTGAGCGTCCGACTTCAGCTCAGATCATGATTTCATGGCTCGTGGGTTCGAGCCCCATATCGGGCTCTGTGCTGACAGCTCGAGCCTGGAACCTGCTTCGGATTTTGTGTCTCCCTCTCTCTCTGCCCCTCCCCTGTTCACACTCCCTCTCTCTCAAAAATAAATAAACATTAAAAATTAAAAAAAAAAATAATGAAATCGATAGATTAAATACACAGGTAGACCCAGTATATCCACAGTTTTCTGGCACCACATAGATATGTCCATGCAATTATCCTTTTACCTGGGGTGCCCTCACAACCCAACCTAGAGTTTGATCTCACTATGGGGGTATGAGCCCTCTATCACTCACTCTGATTGCAATTTAAATCCCTGGACAAGGATACATACACAAAATCACTAAAAGAGCACTATGAAAAGTAAATAGACAAATTTTGATTGAAAGTCAAAACCTGGAGAAACAACCTCCATAGGAGGAATTTCATGTTTGTTTGCTTCTCCCATGTTTTTGCCCTGAAGGTGGGCCCCAGCTGCAGAGCTGCACAGCATCAATGGCAGCTAAGACTCCAAGAGAAATCTCTCCTTCTATATTCAGGGAAATGGCTCTGTGAGTTGGAGTGGAGAAGAGCCCAGAGAAGATGCCCTAATTCTACCTGCATAAGCATCAGCCTAACCCATGACTACACATGCACACCACAGACTCAAGCTAGCATAGCAAAAGCTGAGAAAACTGAACTGAGATGTGAACCATTCACACGAGTTTCTGACTAACCCCTCAAGTACATATGTGCGGGAAGGACAGAGATCAGTATCACTAAGACTTATACTGAGATCTGAATGACTGCCCATGGGAAACAAGTCAGAACCAAGGTCTAAACTTCACCAAGTGACCATCTACTAAAATATCAACAGTTAACACAAATTTAAAATAGGACAGCGTGCACACAACTTACCATTCACAACTTCCAACACACAAAGTCATTTGACAAAGAACCAAGAAAATATGATGAATTCTAAACAGAATTCATTCTTGATGCGACCCAGATGTTGGAACTATCAGACAGATATTTTAAAGCAATTACTGTAACTATGTTCCATGAGGTAAAGAAAAACACAATTGATAGGAATGAAAATATAGGAATTCTCAGAAGAGAAATAGGAACAAGTAAATAAATTCAAAAAACACATACAAAATTTAAAACTAAAAAAAAATCTGAAATAAAAAAATATATTTGATGATCAAGGCAGTTCTGTGAAGGTGATACAGGAACATGAACATGGAACAGAAATTAGTATGAAAAACAGCAAAAGATAGACAAAAGTGAGCAGAGTATTGGGATCTTCTGAGATAAAATCGAAAGATCTAACATGGGTACAATTTGAGCTCTAGAAGGGGAGGAGGAAGAGACTGAGATAGAAAAAATTATCTGAAGAAATAGTGACCAGAAAATTCTCAAAATATGTGAAAAACATAAATTCATGGACTCAAGCTCAGTGAATCTCAAAACAGAGTCCAAGAAAACCACACCTCAATGCATCAAAATCACACTGATGAAAACCAAAGGTAAAGAAAACAATCTTGAAAGTAGCTAAAGAAAGACAACATATTACTTTTGGGTGAATAATGACTGAAATGATTCTGTGGTTCTCTACAGAAACTATAGAGGCAGAAGACAATGGAACAACATCTTTAAATTGTTAAGAAAAAAGATGAATTCAGAATTCTATTCTCAGTAAAAATATTCTTCATGATAAGGGGTAAATAAAAACATTCTCAGATAAAGGAGTACTAAGAAATTCATCACCAACAGACATGGTAAGGGAAGTTTTCCATACCAAAGGGAAAAAATACCAGAGGGAAACAAGCATCTTAGGGAATAAAGGAAGAGCAAGAGAATTGTAAGAGCTAGGTAAATAGAAAACTATGGTCTCTTAAGTTCTTTAAAATGCATATGACTTCTTAAAGCAAAAAAGTTTAACACTGAGTGGTGAGGTTTTCAATGTATGTAGACACAACACATGTAACTATAACAACATAAAACTAACTGAGAACAGGGGTAAGGCTAGAATGCTTATTTTAATATAAATAAAACAGACTTCAAGAAAAAGAGAAGTACCAGAGATAAAGATGATATTTCATAATGATAAAAGGGGCAACTCATGAAGAAGACATAAGAGTTATAAAAGCATATATATCTAATAATATAACTTTAAAAAAACATGAAGAAAAATTAATAGGATAAAAGAGCAGATAGACAAGCCCATAATCATAGTAGAAAATTTTAATAATCTTTGCTGGGAAACTGATAGGATACTAAGACCAAAAAAAAAAAATAAATCAGTAAACATAAAAGAGCTGAACACTATTCAATTACATTGATCTATTTAACATTTATAGAACATTCCGCGCCTAGGTTTTTTCTCAAGGGAAATGGAAACATACAGGCACACAAAGGATTTTATACAAATATCTACAGCAGCTTTATTTCTAATAGCCAAAACTGGGAACAAACTAAATGTCCACCAAAAAGTGCATGGATAATCTAATTGGGTATGTCTATACAATGAAACAATACTTAAAACAATAAGGAATGAATGACATATACAACACTGATCAATATACACAACACGGATTAATTTCAAAATCATTATGCTGAGGGAGAGAAGCAAAACATAAAGAATATACTGTATGATTCCACTTATATAAACCTCTAGAAAATCCAAACTCATCCATAGTGACAGAGGTAGATCGGTGGTTGCCTAGTGACAGGGTGGCAGGAGGGATAGATTACCAAAAGGGCACAAGGCAACTTTGGCTGGTGATGAAAATGTTTATTATCTTGACAGTGGTGACAGTTTCATGGGTATACACATATGTCAAAAATAGATCAAACTATACAGTTTCAATATTCATAGTTCATCATCTTTCAATTATACACCAATAAAACTGGGGAAAATATTCAACCTAAAAGTAGGATTTTCAAAGCATGGTCTGAATGTGGGTCATTCATAAGAATTATCTAGGCTATTTATTTAAAATGCACATCTCAGGGGTGACTGGGTGGCTCAGTCGGTTGAGAGTCCGACTTCAGCTCAGGTCATGATCTCACGGTTAATGAGTTTGAGCCTCGCGTCAGGCTCTGTGCTGATAGCTCAGAGCCTGGATCCTGCTTCAGATTCTGTGTCTCCTCTCTCCCTGCCCTCCCTTGCTTGTGTTGTCTCTCTCTCTCTCAAAAATAAACATTAAAAAAAATTTTTAAATGCACATCTCAGTCCTCATCCCAGACCTACATATCCTGATATGAACATTTTACATAGGCTCTCCAGATGATTACCAGGCTCTCCAGGCAGTTACCAGGCACACACTTAACCACTGGTTAAACCCAGGACCAATTCAAATACCACCTCCTCTCTGATGCTTCCACAAATCTAACTGATGAACATAGTCCCCTCTTCACACCTCCCAAAGCTCCATGTCATGAGTGGCACTTATGTTACCATGCTCTAATTATATAATCTCATCTTCCCTACTACATGGTAAACTTTAGAGGGAGAGGTCACATCTTATGGTGTCTGTGTCCTCCTCTTTGGCTAGCACAGTCCCTTACACACAAAAGATGCTAAGTAGATTAATGGTAGGTCTGCCTGTATATAATACTACGCCCAGTACAGGCACATATCTTGGTTGTTGCCTCTAGAAGTTCCCCAGCTGAGATTAATAACACTGAATGTCACAAGTGTGTGTAGAGGCTGCAGAGACTGGCTACTAAAGACAGTAATAGACTGGAAATAGATATTTATTCACATGGGAAAAGAAGCACTGGGTATCCTACCTGGCCATCCAAGCAAAGTTCATAAAGTACACAACTCCTTGCAAACAGAAACCTGACTTATTCTGGGACATACATTTCAAATACCCATACTTCTAGCATTCTATCCTGAATGTAATCAGGACAAGGTCTTGGCACAATCTTCTTCAATCTCTTCTTTCTCCCCATTCTGGCCACAATACCTCTGTTACAAATACTTATCACATGGTATTGTAATCATTTGTATGTCTGTGTATGCTATGCTATTCCCAAAGGCAAGAACAATGCTTATTTCACTTTTCTACAGCCTTAAAAGGAATTCAAGAGAAATTTGACAAATGAACAAGAACAAAGAATGATTGTTAACAATGGCAACTGGGTGCCTGGGTGGCTCAGTCGGTTAAGCATCCAACTCTTGTTATCAGTTCAGATGATCTCACTGTTCATGAGTTCCAGCCCTACATTGGGCTCTGAGATGACAGTGCAGAGCCTGCTTGGGATTCTCTCTCTCCCTCTCTCTCACCCTCTCCTGTTCATGCGCACCCTCTCTCTCTCACTGTCAAAAATAAACTTAAAAAAACAAAAAAAACAAAAAAAAACTGGAAACTGTTCATGTATATATTTACAAGGTTTTCCCAAAAGATCACACTTTTAAATTTTAACAAAGAGGTAAAGAAAGAGATTTCATCTTTTAAATGTTATATTCCACCATAGAGCTTTTTCCATTACAATCTTCTAAATTTCAAGGGGCTCAAATAAATGGTAAATTCCTTTCTGGTACAATCACAGCCTACAGTCACCCTGGTGATGATTTTAGATGTTTGTGCTCCATATATTACTTGAAAAGACATTAGCAACCTGAGTCAGCCCAATGGGAAGTGAGGGTGTGGTATTCGGGGACATGACTCAGTACTGTCCTCAAAACATCTCCTGAAGGAAAAACCAATAAAATCATCATAATAACTGTCATCACCCACATCATGATTAGTAAATCTAAGAAATCTGAAAGCAATGGCAAAAACATTATAAATTAAAGAAGAAATAAAGTAAAATTCTATAAGCTATGTGGAAGACCCTTATCTTACTCCAGGGGAAAAAAATCCACATATATGCCATAGTCAACTTAAATGTGTAATAGCGTTTTCACAGACTGTTCATATTAGCAATCTAATTCCCCGCTTTTAATTAAATGCACTCTATCATAGGAGACAACATACATGATGGCCTAGCCCTTCTTTAGGGGTAACAAATAACTACCAGCCAAAGAGAGCTCTGTTTGCTGTTGTTTGTTTCATTTGGTTTCTGTTTTTCATTCTAGGTGAGACAGAATAATTTATTTGCAATGGATTTCTAGCCACTTCATAATCATGCAATTTACTATCTGGATAGTGCAGCATGGTACCTTCCTCAGGCTCTGTCAATGGGGATCATATGAGCATCTACATGAGAGCCTTGTTATCAAGGCTAAATGAAAGAAAGGCTCAGAAGCATTGGTGAGATGAGGTGAGATCCTGGCCCACAGGAAGGGCTTAAGTGTGGCTGCTAATTTCACCATCTAGTTCCGGCTTCTTTGGTGTCCAGTTACTTTAGCACTTACCTGTGCCGCTATGAGACCCTTAAAGAAGAAGATCTACAGCCACATGTTAGTGTTTCTTGGAAGCTCTATTTAAAAGGCAGGGGAGTGGAAGGGAGGGAAGGAAACGTAGGAGAGAAGATGGAAGGAACGGCAAAATGGAACTAGAGGGCTGGAGCATGCACAGTCAGCCTTTCTCTAGACCACGGAGCTCAGCAGACAGAAAATTAGCTGTTCTTACAAATAAAGCCTGCGGTTGATGATTGCCAGGCACACAGTTTAAAGATTTTAACTACAGATGTCAAAACACATCCCAGTCTGAGAACACAGAGCAGAACTTTGTCACAATAACTTAAAGTTCAAATAGCACAGCCTACACAGAATTTCTTTTACAAAATCATCTCTTCTTTCTTTTCAGTAGTCTCCCTCGCAAGATATTTCATTTAAAATTTATCTGCACAATTTCCCACCAACTAAAACTACATCTTACCACAACTGTGAACCTCTCAAATATATTTGCATCTCATACGTTCTGTTTTTTTTTTGTTTTTTTTTTTTTCCTTTTCTTTCACTTTGCCACTTCCCTCAAGAACACTTGACATGGCTGATCTAATTGTGGAACAGCAGTCCCATTAATGTGCAATAATGACTTGGAAACCTGTTTCAGATAACTGTATTTGGCCAATTACTGTGTGAATAAACCTCATAAAAACCCATCAAGGACACTGGAAAAGATACAAGGAAGCACTATTCCCAGCAACAACTGACATGTTAAGCTGACCATCCCCTGACCGGCTTTCTCAGTCCTGGCCCTTGATAACACATGTTTCTGGGATGAAGCCTGGGATTCCTTCAAATCTTCTAAGAAAAAAAAACAAAAACATCCCAGAAGTATTTGAAGTTAGCTCCTACTCAAGAAGAGATTAAATCTTACATATTTGCTTCCAATTTTTTGTGTTTTCTACTAAGATGGATATATACGTATCAGGCTGATTTTCCGGTGTCTCTTACTATTGGTTAATTGTCTTTTTCCCTCTAAAATCCCTCAGACTAGAATCATGGATACTGAAGTGACTAAGATCAAAGAGGTAATCTAATTCCAATTAATGAGAAATCATTTCTGTGATGTACAGGACAGCCTCTGTTCAAATATTTCCTTTTTAAGGGGGCTCTGTTGATAAATGGCTCTAACCATTTGAAAAACAATTTAAAAACAAAATCAGCAATTAATTTTAGTCAGCGTGCCAGACCCAGTGCTAATAAGCACGTTACATACATCACCTTGATGAATGCTCATAATGAAACTTTGAGCAAGGTATCATTGTGCCCATTTTAATTATGAGAAAACTAAGACTCACAGGGGTTTAAGCAACTTGCCTGAAGACACACAGCTGTCAACTGACAGAAAACCTAAGATAGACAGACACCCAGGCCCAAGCCTCACAACTTTTATACACAGCCCTTAACATCCGACCTCTCTGTCCTTCTCTAGGTCAGCTCTTCAAATTATTGAAAACTATCCAAGAAGCATTTGGCACTGTTCTGGGCTTTCCCCCAAGCCTTCCTTGGCAGAAAGGAGAGGAATCTGTGAGCTGAGTCCAGGCCCCTGCAGACAAAGGTTACCTGGGAGTAAGAAGGGAAGGCTAGGCCTCCAGTCTCCCAAGCTGGATTACCACAAATCTTGCACTTGACTGCCACCTCATCTCTTCTGTCTCACACCATCCTTATTCTCTAACCCCATGACCTTACCTGTGGTCTCTCTACATTTCTTAGCCACCAAGAGGGCCTGCTCTTCTCCATTCTGCTGCCCGAGGCCCTGTGACCAAACCTGAACCAGAGCCACTGCCCTCCAAGGCCACAGAGTAAATGCCCTACTACGGGAAGGGGAGAGGGGCAGAATGCAATCTTCATCAGTTCCCCTCCACTTAACTGCTTACACAGAGTTCCTGCTCAAATGCCCAATCCCACCGACTTCTCATGGAGGATTTATACTCTGAAAAAATATTTTTTAATTACGTTCATATAGTGATTTAAAAAAAAAAAACAGCTCTGAAATTAAGTTTAAAAATAATCATTTTTATTAAGCAATGGTCCTGCAGAGAAGAGCTGTATCCACAGATATAACTTACTTATAAATGAAATAAGAACAAAAAAGTATTATATATTGGCCTTGTTCTTAAACAGTTTGGAAGACAAACTGGACTCATGTGGTATGCATCAAATGCTTAGAGGCAACTGCAAAGCAACATATCAACAAATACGAAATTATGAAGTACAAATCCAATACTTAAGTGCTAACAAGGAAGATCTCCAGAAACAAAAAGTCTGTGCAAAATATGAGAAATGAAGTTCTTCCAGAGTTAAGTATGGAGAGTTAAGGGACAAGTACGTGGGCAACAGGAGGAGACAGAGATTGTGAGGCTACCCCTACAGGGGCATATAAATGCATATGAAAATAAGTATGCAAATGAAGTGAAAGGAGAGAGAGTCTTTTTCAAGAGAGCCTACAAATAAAATGTTGGATTCTTTTCTACCTGAATTTACTAGTTGCTGTTCCATCACCCCACAGCCAAGAACTTCTAGCCATTCTCCGTGGAAGTTGATCTCCATCTCGAAGGAAGGATGAGTAAAAGGGAAGTAGCAGTCTACCCACCTAATGTCCAGTCCTGCAAAGATGCCAAATAAAAACAGATAGTGTTAAAAGGCAGTCTATCCTTCCTTATGATCAAGACTGCCCTTCAGCTAATGACAACAATTACTACATTCTGAGTAAAATAAATAGGAAACAAACTCATTTGCAGCATGTTAGGGGGAGACAATAAATCTTAAAACTTGTGAAAAACTGGGCATGTCTTTTCCAATATTAAAAACACTTTGTGCAGTTCCAGGACCCTCTAAAACCAAATCAATCACTTGTCAAATCCCTGCAAACACCTGGCAGAGGGAAAAAAATTAGGTCAAGATCAGGGGAAAGCAGGTAATTCGTCTAGTTCTATAAGTGAAAATGATATCTTTTCAGAGGTAAAGAAAAAAAAAACGTTTTACTATATATCCTGAAAACTTACTTATCAACAGTATGACCAATTTTGGATAAACTAATCAACTTTCACTTCCATAAGTATATATATTAATTTTTTAAATTAAGTTTATAAGAACTAATAAAAAGTTAAATAAGATCTCTCAGCTAAATTTAAGCAAAACATCTAGAAAGTCAAAACATTTATTTCTACAGAGGAGTACAAATACTCATACATCTAAACAAACAAGTACAGGCTAAATGCCAGAATAAATTTTTCAATAAGCAATCATGAACATGGCACTCATAAACAATGACATTATTAATTAACAAAAGAAAAGACTAATGAATTAAAAACAAACCCTGCAAAGAGCAGAAGCCACTACACCAGAAAAACCAGATGAGAAGGTCATCTGGTAGCTAAATGGCCGCCATGAGGAAAACAGAAAAGTGGGCATCAGGCAAATCATCTATGGTCTCCTGCCTAGGCTCCCTTCCCTTCGTGTAATGATCTTTCTCTTCTCTAAGCAACGTTTCTGATTCCATTTCTCCACAGTAACATGACCTCCTGTGAACTGAAAACACTGTCTTTTCTCACTCAAGACTATCTGTATTTTAAACCTTGTGGAAATCAGAATGTGAAATGAATAAAAGTAATAACAAAAACTGCTTCCATTTATTGAGGACTTACTATGCCTCTGTCATCCCACCTCACATGTAGGGAAAACAAACTATCAGAAAGGTCAAGTGTCTGCCCAAAGGCACACAGCTAGCAGATGACTAGGCCAAATCTAGGCCTTCCCAACTCCAAAACTGCCGCTCTTGACAATTAAAATATAATTCCCTGCCCATCAATAAAAGATATTTCAAGAATCAAAAAGCAGATGGGAACAGCATTATGAAACATGGGGACCTTCCCTATACCCCAGACAACAAAGGGCAAAGTAGGCTTTTCTTTTATGTTTTGTTTTAGTTGCCTTTATTTTCCTATCTACCTGATGTCTATGGCAAGTGACAAATGATTTCTGTTACACCAGTAACACAATAATCCTCGCTCTTGCTATACACATAGTATAACAGATAAATGTTACACTGCCCATATATATAGTGCACAATTTGACATATGTTGACAATGTCTACATCTATGAAACTGTCACCACGATCAATATAATGAACATGTGCATCAACCCCAAAAGTTTCCTAGTGCCCTTTTGTAATCCTACCCCTCTGCCTGTTGCCCCTTACCTCTTGTCTTCACCCCACATGTCCCCAGGCAACTGAAGATCTCCTTTCTGTCCCTACAAAATAGTTTGCCTTTCCTAGAATTTTATAACAATGGAATCATATGTCATGTACTTTTTTTTTCATATGTCTTCTTGCACTCAGAAGAATGATTTTAAGATTCACCCATGTTGTACCTATCAACAGTTCCTTCCTTCTTATCACTGAGTAGATTTCACCAACAGTTTTTCTAACCAGGAAAAAAAGCTGGTCCTGTTGCAGGCCACTGGAGAAGTGTCCTCAGGTCCCCTGAGTAGTTCAGACTTCTCTGGATGGAAGCTCCTACATGCAGAGCAGGTGTTTATTCGCCACTATGTTCTCAGAAGAAGGTATCGGTATACCTGTGTGTTTGTCCAGCTTTGGGACCAACAATCCCCTACCACACTTTTACTGAAAAGCTGCAGACGCAGTCCCACTGGCAAACAGAGACGTGTGAAGCACTGGGATATATAACCGAGAGCAGACAGACGAGCAGAGAAACAATTTTTATCATTCTTTTTTTGTAACTCCTGACAGATAAGCACAAATCACCTAGTGAAAACAACTTAGAAAAACAAATTTTGTTTACATGGCTTGAATCAAATTTTACCAAAAGCAAGATGAGTACTCAGGGTTAACATGATTCTACCATTACACAGTTAAACATCACCTGGAGCAAAGTTAGGTGAGGTCTACACAAATTAATTTTTCTTGTGTGTCCTTACTTTATTCCTTTGGACAAGCTAAATGCATAGAATTTAGTTTATACATCTTTATAGCTCACACCTATAAAACCTTACATTCCCCACCCCCAGTCAGAGAGAAAGAATATATAAGACATTACTGAGCCCTGAAAACAATCACAAATGTTGATTCAAGTAATTCTACTATCAATTTTTACGAAGCCCAGACTAAATCGCTACTGCATAATGTCTATGGGAAGCTCAGCCTGCATAGACAGGACTCTACACACACCCTCTGAGCTGTTGGTATGAGTGGTGTCAACAGAGCACAAAGACTGAACTGAAAAGTGATGTAAGGATCTCACCCCTTGTCTAGGAACTTGCTGTTACTGAAGGGCTTTGGCCACTTCTAGAAGTAAAAAAAATTACAACTGTGGATTGAAATTTTTTTAGTGTTGAATAAATTCTTAAGATAAAATGTCCACATGTTGGTTGTATCAACCCTTGCTCTTTTTTTGTTGATGACTTCAGTCACCCTGGCTCTGGGTTTCTTCTTGCTCAGTCATCCTACAGGTGTCCGTCAGGAGCAACCACGGTAATCGCTCCACTCTGAAAACCACACTTGGCAAAGCAGAAAAGGCAGGGAAGCTGGCCAAAGTTCTTCAGAATACATGAAGATGATTAATATTAATAATTTGTGGAGCAGAATCCATTGATAACAGTATCACAGAAACTAAGAAAACATAGATTGGCAAAAGTTATGTCCAATGGACCTAGAGCATTTTTAATCCTTTTCAACTCCTCAGATCCTGTTAAAAGTTTCCTTTCTGAATCTATATGATCATGCAAAGAATGCCAAATCCATAAACCATTCACCCCCTTTGTTCCATTACTTTAAAGACTTCAGTTTAAATTCTACTTCTTTCACATCAACAGGCAAAAGCCAAAATCTATGAAACCCCAGTTTTGAGAAACCTGCATCTCTGCTTCAAACAAAAATGGTCCTTATTTGAAAGTAAATTCTATTATTTAATGTGTAATTTTTGCCAAAACACCATATTCTTTTATCTATATATATATATCTATATCTATATCTATATATAGATATATATATATACATATATTTTTTTTAAACGTTTATTTCTAAAGGGGGAGCAGAGAGAGAGGGAGACAGAAGATCCAAAGCAGGCTCTGCGCTGGCAGCACAAAGCCCAATGTGGGGCTCAAATTTCACAAACTGTGAGATCATAACCCGAGCCAAAGTCGGAAGCTTAACTGACTGAGTCACCCAGGCGCTCCCTTTTATATATTCTAACAATTTAAATCCCAATTATATTGACACATTAACAGTACTTTTTTGTTTTTCAACCACTCATAGTGGAATCATTTAAAAATACACCTTCTTCTGGTTTTCTCCCCATAACCTCAAAATTATAGCAAGGTTGGGGTGCCTACATGGCTCAGTCAAGCATCCAACTTGTAGTTTTGGTTCAGGTCATGATCTCGCAATTCATGAGTTTGAGCCCCACATCAGACTCTGCACTAGGGATTCTCTCCCTTTCCCTCTCTTTCTCTCTGCCTGTCCCACACACTATCCTTCTCAAAATAAATAAACATTTTAAAAAAAAGAAAAAATTATAGTCAGGATTATAATATCGGGTTGAAAAAGCATCTGGAAATACAGCTTATATTAAAAGATGTGGTAGTGAATAACGGGCTAAAAACTTACAGAGTATGGCTTATTTCACATGCCCAAGTATCAGGAGTCAGAAAAAAAATCCACGAAAACCTATATATTTTGTGTTACATATTAATGGAGAAAAACGTTTTGTAAACATGTCCAAATCATATGGATTAATTATGCATTAGACCAATCTCTTCTTGGGATGACAGAAGAAATTATGCACACATGTATTATATATCTAATAGAAAATAATTGCAAATATTTTTCTTACCTTTGTTTTTTTTTGTTTGTTTGTTTGTTTTTTGTTTTGCTTAGTTGGTTGGTTGCTTGGTTTGGACCACAATTCACTAAACCATATTTATAAATGAAGCTCAGAGCTTTTTAAAAATTGCCTTAGAACTCTGTGAGACTAGAGCAACTGTCAAAAATTACATACCATACTTTTGAGCTGAGAGTCAAATAAAAGAAAGAATACCTTAGAATAAACAAAATATGATTTGAGTCTCAGATTTCTACCTATTTCTGTGAAACAGTGGGCAGGTTAATTAATCTCTCTGAGCCCCAGATGCCTCTTCTCCTCACTGTGTGTAACGACATCTATTTCAAGAGTGGTCATGAGTAAAGAACTTATATGTAGGAGCCCAGGTTTTCTCAAAGACAGAGAGATCCCTTTTGGAGATCTGGGCACTCACTCTGCCTTTTCTCCTAAATGAGGATGCCGGCTTTGTTCAAGAATGAAGACAGCCCAAAGTCTAAAAGCATCCCCTCAAATGGGACCGCAGAAATGATTAGTGAAAATTCCTTCGGCATAGTGACGTGAGCCCAAATGCATGTAGCTAGAAATCTAATTCTCCCAACTCTGGTGAGATATGACCTGCCCCTACCTGCCACGGGGAACCAGGGACATGGAAAGGCAGCACTGCATGTCATCTGCTCTGTGTACCAGCTTCACGACTGCTGGACCCTTGGAAAACCGATCGGGGATACAATGAAGGGGGCCAGTGTGAGGGTCTCCTCCCACCAAGCCCTGTCTCCTATGCAGTGTTGCAATGCCTAACCACGGTGACATGTTGTAAATATTAAATAGGTGTCATTCCACCTCACCCCCCAACCCACCTTCACCACAGATCTCCTACAACATGTTTAATTGCCCTGACTTATTGGCTCACTGAGGGATTCTTCCTCTGTTTCTCATCCATACCCTGTATATTTAAAGATGAGACTTTGCTATCGGAACCACCTCCCAGAGGTGTGAGAATCTAGATTTTAAAAGGTTGATGGCCCAAACTAGAGCATGTACCAGTGATTTTATATATCCTACCATGGCTACCCTCCACTGAAGCAGATAATTGTTTAAATTGACTATACAAATATGCAATTAATAACTGCTACTGGGCATTAATTTTTCAACAGGTTTTCCCTCGGCTGGTAGCAGGGAAACAGAATGCAGTGCTCTGATACCAGGGTGGCTATTCACACTTTCTGCACAGGATATAGCAGGCATCAGGAAGGAAAGTGAGGTAGGCAGAAAAAGGGTGAAAGGCTAAAAATAAATTCTTAGAAAAACTATGATCATCTTAGATGATTACCATCTAACTAGGGAAATTATCCGGATGCCATGTCAAAGGTACCTGACAATTCCATCTTTTTCTGTTTCCATTTAATTGAATTAAAGACCCACAGCTCTTTAAACTGAATATACAGCAAGTGGCATACAGGCATTTTTCCAGGTTTCTCAATATTGCTCTACTCTAATAGCTTTCTTTAAAAAGTCATTTTAATAGGTAATATGTTCACAGGGTTCAAAATCAATATACTGTAAGAGGATATATTCTACTATGTAACAAAGCATCAGTGACATCACAAGGAACAAAAGTTTTGTAATTATCTGAGGTGACTGATGTTAGCTAATTTATTGTGGTAATCACTTCACAATATGTACACACATCAAGTCATTATGTTGTATACCTTATACTAATACAACACTGTATATCAATTATATGTCAATAAACCTGGGGAAAAATATGTCATCAGTTAAAGTCTCACTGCATCCTTGTCCCTGTCCTATCCCCTCCTCCTGAATCCTTATGGGTGAACTACTAGGGTTTCCTTTTCATCACCAGATGTAAGCAAATATGGACATGTACCTCTATTTTCCTTCCTTTTTTATATAAAAGACAACATTCTTGCACATTATTCTACACCATGCTTTTATCACTTAATGATATGTTCTGGAGGCACCAACCTCCTCATTCCTTTCCCTGCTCCTTCACAGTGTTCCAGCAAGTAGCTACGCTACATTTATGTAAGAAGACCCCTATACTTGAACTATATCCATTATTCTGCTATGAACAATAGTGCTACACCAACCTACTCTGTTGGACAAAGAGTAAATGGTTTTATAGTTTTAATATTTCCCTCTACAAGAGTTGTAACAATTTTGCACTCCCATCAGCTCAATACTTTTCAAGGGCACCAAGGCCACACAACTAATTAGTACAAGAGTCAAACTGGAACTCCTATCCAGGCTGAACATTCAGGGTATCTGCTGGGTGTACTGAGACAAGACCACCCAGGTTGACCCCCCTGAGCACCTCTAATGTAGCCAGTGCAGAAGCTGGACACCATGGACAAGATTCCCAGGTTCCTACTGAGTTCCTTGCCCTTGTTGTCTATTTGCATATCCTGTCTCACCCTAGCAAAGGAAAAGAGTATGCTCTGGACCAAATAACCACATGGCTGGCAGTAATGAGGAAGAGGAAGCACAGGTAAGGCTTGAAGCATCCATGTGGGAATATGAAATTGATTCCATTTCCAAAACCCATCCCACAAGCAGAACAAAGTCATTCACAACTTATCATTAATTCCCCACCTAGGACCTTACAAACCTGGCAATGCCATCAATGTGACTCTTTAGCACGCCATATATATCCTATTATGTCCACACAGCCACATACTCTTGAATCCAGGACTACAGACAGCTAAGAGGAATAAAATCATTCCAACTACAAAGTTAACATTAAAGACTACCTTTTCCCTCTTGGAGAGGGAAAGAGGATAATAAAATACTCTCGTGTGGAACCTCCATAGCACATAGCAGAAGCTATCAGCACTATTTCAGCCACAACGATGCCCTCTACTAAGACGTATACAAAGTAATAGGGGGAAAAGAAAAGGTTAGCATTTTCTACCACCAACGGTGATAGTGCAACTGATCACATATCTATTATCACAGTCTTCTGTTTATCACACAGTCTTCTGCCTGGTGGAAAGACTGGGGTGGTAAGTGCTGTTTCAGGCTCTTGCCATAAACTGCTATACACAGGAATCCTTTGATTAGGGCTTGGATCTTAAAATGATACTATCATCTCTCTACCTCACAATGGGGTGAGAAATGGAGTACAGCACAAATTAATGGCACCTCATTCCAAACCTGGCCATGAGGTCAGAGTCACTAGGATAACTGACTGCTCTTGGGCTATGTAGGGAGCAAAGGAGACAGTGTAACAACAACCTCGCCTGGGGTGGGCCACAGCAACAGGCTGGTCCTCAATCTTCCTTGCCCACCATTCCCACAGGATGGCACACAAACCTTATAGACAGAAGCCTAACACTCCACCCCAACAAATCTGATCAAAGAAGACGTAGGTAGGCCAGTCATAATGTATGGAAAGAGCAATCATAGATCTAGGATCAAATCCCAGCTCCACCATTTAGCAAGTTCCTTACCCTCTCACTGCCTCAATTTTGTTTAAAATAAGAATACTTACCTCACAGAGTTGTGGTAACAATTCAGTAAGAAAAAGTATGTAAAGAACCTAAATACCAAATGAGTGATTTTTGAATTGAATGTCATTGAAATTCAGACCATAATATAAAATATCTTTCATCTTCTTATAAAAACATGAAAAAAAATTTTCCAAGTTGCATTCTTAAGGTAATCAACATTTGCTACTCATTTAATGTGGCGCTGTGCTGAACACTTTGCATGCCCTCTTTAATCTTTGCACCGATATAAACACTGCTCAATGACTCCTACTGTCCACATCTTATAGATGAAGGAACTGTGGTTACGACAGCTTACATATCTTATCTCAGTTTACACAGTAAATGTCAAGATCAGAATTCAAAACCAGGTATCAGACAATAAAGCCCTATGCTGCCCTCCACTGGAACAGATCATGAAAAACTACACTAACTTGGCTTTCCACGCAAAGTGGCTTTATAAGACCAAGATGACATCAGACACATGTGACACATGTTTTTCTAACACATTATGACAGGTATGACAACAAAGAGAAAACCAAAAAGGTATAGTCTACATTCAAAGATAAGAGAAATACCTCCACAGGCTAAAAACAGAACAGAAATGGAACACAGTGAGAGAGGAGAAAGCACAGTGCTTCTGGGCTCAGGGTCCATACTCAGGAAGAGGTACTAAGAGCTTGCCGTCAGCAGGATGATGTACTACTGGTTCAGGATCTGAGGGAAGCTAAAAGCTTAAAGTCAGTTGCAAGAATGGAATATGCTCCAAGCTCATAAAAGAAGGGTAACAAAAACTCACCAAATCCAGCCTGGGGCAAGAGCTCTAAAGAGCTGTTGCCTGAGAGATCCTAGCCATAGGCCTTGGAGCTTCCATATCCCTTAAATCAGAGCTGGACAGTAAATCGAACAGATCCCTATGAGTCTGTTCTGGATTTCAAGCCTAGACAGCTAGGTGGAACCAACTGCAAAGACACATAGGGGAGAAACAAGCAAAGCAGGAAAGAACAGGAGGGAGGAAAAGAGAGAAAAGGAAAAAAATGAAAACAAAAATGCTCCACTGAATATGAACCTGTAAACCAAAATTCCAAAGTACATGAATAAATCTAATGCTAAGTAAGCCAGCTAACAAAACCAACCATCAAACAAGAATTCACTCCAGATGAAATTAATTTTCTAAAGCAACCTAAAATCTTATTTTTATTTTTATTTTATTTTTTAATTTTTAAAATTTACATCCAAATTAGTTAGCATATAGTGCAACAATGATTTCAGGAGTAGATTCCTTAGTGCCCCTTACCCATTAGCCCATCCCCCCTCCCACAACCCCTCCAGTAACCCTCAGTTTGTTCTCCATATTTATGAGTCTCTTCTGTTTTGTCCCCCTCCCTGTTTTTATATTATTTTTGTTTCCCTTCCCTTATGTTCATCTGTTTTGTCTCTTAAAGGCCTCATAGGAGTGAAGTCATATGATTTTTGTCTTTCTCTGACTAATTTCACTTAGCATAATACCCTCCAGGTCTATCCACATAGTTGCAAATGGCAAGATTTCATTCTTTGTGATTGCTGAGTAATACTCCATGGTATATATATACCACATTTTCTTTATCCATTCATCCATTGATGGACATTTGGGCTCTTTCCATACTTTGGCTATTATTGATAGTGCTGCTATAAACATGGGGATGCATGTGTCCCTTCGAAACAGCACACCTGTATCCCGTGGATAAATGCCTAGTAGTGCAATTGCTGGGTCGTAGGGTAATTCTATTTTTAGTTCAATTCCTGTGTTGGCCTCTGTGCTGACAGCTCAGAACCTGGAGACTGCTTCGGGTTCTGTGTCTCCTTCTCTCTCTGCCCCTCTCCTGCTCAAGCTCTGTCTCTCTGTCTCTCTCTCAAAAATAAATAAATACTAAAAAAAATTAAAACAAGTGTGTTTCAGATATCCCAAGAAATACAATAAAGCACAATTTACAGATTTGTTCTAAAAAAAATCATAAGGCAATCTTTTTGTAAACCAGATCTGAACAATGCAACTGTAAGATTTTATCTATCTCCCTATCAAATTTTGCTTTGAGAAGCAAAACACCAGTCCTGATTTCAAAGAATTCCTGTCACAAACAGTAAGCAGCAACAGAAAAAAGCCTTAGAAAAACAGATTAAGTGATGAGTGAGGAATAAGAAAAATTTAAAAAAAGAAAGATGAAGACAGTGAGGTGTGAAGGAAAAAATGGAGAAGAAAGTACAGACAGTCCTTGACTAATGATTTTTTAACTTTACGACAGACTGAAAATGACATGCGTTCACTAGACACTGTACTTTGAATTTTGAAGTTCAATCTTTTCCCAGGCTCTGGTGCTACTGGGCAGTGGCAGCAACAAGCCGCAGCTCCCAGTCAGCCATGTGATCACAAGGGTAACAGCCCATACACTTCCAACCATTCTGTACATGTATACCGTTCAGTGTTTCGCCTTCAGTACAGTATTCAACAAATTACATGAGATACTCAAGACTTTTTTTAATCAGATAGGCTTTGTGCTAGCTGATTTTGCCCAACTGTAGGCTAATGTAAGTGTTCTGAACACATTTAAAGTAGGTGAGGCTACGCTATGATGTTTGGCAGGGTAGGTGAATTAAATGCATATTCTACTTAGGATATTTTCAACTAACAATGAGCTTATCAGGATGTAAACCCATCATAAGTCAAAGAATATATATATCTAAAAGGAGAAGTCAAAGTGTCAAATGAAAAAGAATGATCTCCATGTCTGGACAAGGTGGAATAATGATAAATCAGTTTTACCTTTCCACATGAAAAACTAAAAACAAATAAAAAACAATGCCACATAAGACATTGGACATCAGGTAACCAAGGACACTGATCAGTGAGAGGGGAGCCCTAATACTGTCCTTGGAGAGAAGAACACAGAAAGAGCCCAGAAGACTTCCCAAGCTAAGGAGACAGAGTGGGAATCTGTACAAGTCAGGGTTAAGTAGAATTCATTGAACAGAGTAGACAGAAGAGGGCTGCATAGAGAACTCTAAAGATCTGAAAAAAAACCCACAATTTTAGTATTAAATTGAATACTATCAGTACTTAAATCTACACAAGGCCAGGGAACAAATAACACAAAAACATTAGAGGGAATAATGCTGGGAACTCACAAGTACCAAGAATACTGCCAATTCCCAACAGCCAAGTGGAAAACAATAATCAATAGGTTATCAGTTACAGTACTAAGAAGGGTCTTATGTTGGTTGTGGGGAAAAAAACTAACCCAGACCCTGTGTAACAAGATTTAACAGGAAGAACAAAAAGGATTAAGGTATTTGTAAGTAATCTCAGAACAAACTTCAGGAATACTATGAGGAATACAAAAATACTGAAAGCATTACAAGGTAAAATTAACAATGCCTGGCATTTTCTAGAAAATTATTATGCAAAAAAGAAGAAAACAGCAGGAAAAAATAAATCATCAACAACTGACACAGACGATAGAAGTAGCAGAAAAAAAATACTAAAGTATGTATGATAGTATTCAATATATTCAATAAGTTCCAGGAAAGCCTGAAAATGTTAAGTAGAGACAAAGAAAATACAAAAGAAGGCACTCACTGAAACAAATGAATGGGGTGAATAAGAAAGAAACACTGGCTGGAATTCACAGCAGATTAGATATTGCAGAAAAAAATAATTGGTGAACTTGAAGATAAAGCAATGGAAAGTATCCAAAAGGAAACACAGAAGGAGAAAAAAAGGAACAAAATAGAAAGAAAAGTGAAAAGAACACCAATGAATTCTGAAAAAGTTTAAAGTGGCCAAATATAGATGTTATTGGAGTCCACAAAGGAAGAAAGTGATAGAGAAAATATGTGAAGAATAAAATTTACCAACATTTCTCAGAGTGGACGAAAAATATAAACCCATCAATCCCAGCTCAACCAACTCAGGCACAAAAAAATTTAAAGAAAACTACAGCTATGCAAATCATAACCACATTGCTTAAATCTAATGACAAAGAAAAAATTTCAAAAACAAAGAGAAGACACATTATATATAGAAGAACAAAGGCAAAAGCAAAAATCACAGCAGATCTCTTACAAGAAACACACATGAGAAGAGAGAGAAACAATATTTTTAAAAAACCAAAACAACAAAACTGTCAATCTAGAATCCTTTACTCAATGACAATATCTCAAAAACAAAGACAAGGTAGACACTTTTCAGACAGACAAAAGCTAAAGGAATTCACTGCTAGCAGATCCAGACTATGAAATATATTAATGACAGTCCTTCAAGCTGAAGGAAAATGATACCAGGTAGAAACTAGAGAAGGAGCAATGCACACTGTAACTAGTTGGGTTAATATAAGACTTTTTTTTTCTTTTTTTCTTTAAATATCCTTAAAAGCTAATCAACTGTTTAAACAAAAATAACCACAATGTATTTAGCAGTTGATAACACAGATATAAGTAAAATACATTAACAACAATAGCACAAAGTCCAGAAAGGGAGAAATGAAAGTCTACTGTTGCAAGGGTTTTATACTATACATGAGTAGTATAGTATCACTTGAAGATAGACTATGCAAACTTAAAGGTATATATTATCAACCATAAAGTAATTGCTAGAATAACACAAAAAGTTATAGCTACTAAGTCAAACAAAACAGATAAAATGAAATAGTAAAAACTCCACAATTAATCCAAAGAAAGCAAAGCTGAAAAAATAAAGAACCAAGAACAAATGTGACAAATAGAAAACGAATAGCAAAATGATCATTTAAACTCAACCACACAGATAATCACATTGATGCAAATAATCTCATTAAAACAACTTGGAGGGGTGCCTGAGTGATTCATTCAGTTAAGTGTCCAACTTAGCTCAGGGCATGATCTTGCAGTTCATGAGTTTGAACCCCACAACAGGCTCTGTGCTGACAGGTCAAAGCCTGGGGACTGCTTCAGATTCTCCATCTCCCTCTCTCTCTGCCCCTCCTCTGCTTGCACTCTGTCTCTCAAAAATAAATAAATAACATTAAAAATTAAAGAAAAAACAACTTTGAACAAGAAGAACAAAGTTGGAAGGTTAAATTCAAGGCTTGTGATGTAGCTACTATAATGAAAAAAGTGTAACATTGAATCAAGATAGACAATAATAGATGAATGGAACAGAATATAGAATCCAGAAATAGATCCAAACATATACATTCAATTGATTTTAGACAAAGGTAGGAAGGCATGGTTACTTCAACAAATAGTGCTGGATATCCATATGCAAAAAATATATAATCCATAGATCACACCATATGTAAAATTTTTCAAAATAATGACAAGCCTAAAAATAAAACCAAAAAGTATAAAACTTCTAGAAGAAAACAGAGTAGAAAAATCTTTATGACCTTGGGTTAGTTAAGATTTCTCAGAAACTACATGAAAAACATATTCCATAAAAGAAAAAAAATAATTAAATTTCATCAAAATTAAGAACCTCTGCTCTTTGAGGGTCACTGTTAAAAGAATGAAAAGACAAGCACAGAATGGGAGGGGGGGGGCGGGTATCTTCAAATCACATATCTGATAAAAGACTTGTCTGCAGAATACATAAAGAAGCTTTGAAAATCAATTTAAAAAATTTTATTGGGAAAAAGGTTTGGAAACTTCACCCAAGAATACATAAATGGATAGCAAATAAACACATGATGCTCAGCACCAGTAGTCATTAAGAAAATGCAAATTAAAATCCCAATCAGGTATGACTATATACCTATTAGAATGGCTAAAATTAAAATGACTGACCATACCTAGTATTGCCAAAGATGGGAAGCAACTTCTATCATATACTACTAACAGAAATAAAAAATGGTTCAACCACTTTGAAAAACAGTTTGGCAGTTTCTTCTAAACTTAAATGTATACCTCCTATTCATCCATTCCATTCCTACATATTTACACAGGAGAAATAAAAATATATGCCCATACAAAGACCTAAACCTGGGCGGCTCAGTAAGTTAAACAGCCAACTATTAATTTCAGTGTGGGTCATGATCTCACATCATGAGATCGAGCCCCGCACTGGGCTCTTTGCTAACAGCGAGGAGTCTGCTTGGGATTCTCTCTCTCCCTCTCTTTCTCTGCCCCTCTCCCACTCAAAATAAATAAACAAACATTTTAAAAAAGAAGAAGAACAAAGAGCTAAACACAAATATTTATAGCAGTTTTATTTGTAACAGTCAAAACCTAGAAATAACCCAAATGTCCATCCACCTAGATGGATAAACATATTGTGAGCTGTCTGTACAATATAACACAATTCAGCAGTAAAAAAGGATGAAGCATTAATACATGCTGCAACATGGAAGTATCTCAAAATAATTATGCTCAGTGAAAAAGGTCATGATCTCACAGCCTGTGATTTCGAGCAAATAGGGCTCTACCCTGAGCTAGCAATAAGAGCCAGCCCCACATTGGGCTCTGTGCTGACAGCTCAGAGCCTAGAGCCTGCTTTGGATTCTGTGTCTCCCTCTCTCTCTGCCCCTCCCCTACTCGTGCTCTGTCTCTGTCTCTGTCTCTCTCTCTCTCAAGAATAAACATTAATTTTTTTTTAATTTTTTAATTTGATTCAATTTTAGGAACAAAGTAGAACTAACCACTATAAACCTAATTACTATTCTCAATCGCTTTCACTTCAGTTATATTAACAGAGATTCATGGATAGAGAAAAATGTGAAAAGATATGGAAGATATGGGATCCTCATTACCATTACAAGTGACTTCACTCTTGACTAAGTCAACATACACGATACAGAGCCCTAGGATGTTTTGGTTGGATGGGACAACATGTACGTTGGGTTGACAAGCAGGTTATTTTGGGGGTATCAATACCTATGGAAGAAGAAGGTGGCAACAGGTTGGAACAGAAGAAGTCAATGAGCTGCAGTCAGGCCCAACAAAGCCTTACATAGCTCTGGTGCTTAGCCCATCAAGACTGCCCTATAGTGGGATAGTGGGGTCGTGGGTCAAAATGCTGGGCCTTTTTATTTCTGCCACAACCAGTCTTTGGATGTGGGCAGCCCTGGGAAAGGCATCTCCTGGGGCAACGAGTCTGCCTATAAGCTGAGGCAGTCCCCAAAGGAGCTGACAGCTGGAGGCCATCTGCACTCTCATCAGGAGCATCCTTGGAGGGGATCCTAAGACACGTATCTCAATGACCATCACAGGTCTTTTTTATCTTAAACAAAAGATAAGAGAAATTACTTGCCCACGGCAACATATCTAGTCAACAGCAAAGGACACAATCTGTTTCTTCTTCAGACTAGTTAATCTAACTTGTGCTACAGTCCAATGGTTTCTAAAGGGAAAATCCAATGTTTAGCAAGACTGTACCAAAGAAGGCCTGTAAATCCTATGAAACAGAGGGTGAAACCAAAACGTTAGTTATCCTAAACCCCCACCTCAGCTGCTCTGAAAGAAATGATTGGCCAAATAGGCTACAAAATATTGGAGAAACAATTTAGAAATGTTTAAAATGACAGCAAATGCCACAAGCATGAAAATAATCTAAAGGGTTATTTTATTCCTTTCTAATTCTAAACTGGAAACCTCTCTTAGCCTTAGGATGCTGGCACAATTGAAATGTTAACAGAAAATAATAAACTGCTCTGGAGAGGCGGGGGGAAAAAACCTGAACTAAAGCAGCTGTAATAACAACAAATTGCCACAAGGAAATAGTATGTTCTAATTTTTAATTTTGCTTTTCAAGAACAAAGGAATATGATATTAATAACAACATCAAAAAAGGGGGAACGCAAGCTTAGACCATAAGCACAAACATAAAAAGTCACTAAATAATTCTGAGGGGCGCCAAGGTAGTAACTACTCATTAACTAATTAAAGAAAGATGGAATTTGAAGTTTTTAAATGATCTTTGGTGTCTATAATGGAACTGAGTCTGATGTGGCAAATAGGGCTCTACCCTGAGCTAGCAATAAGAGCCAGAGTAAGGCTCAGAAATATTCAGTCTCAGAAATATTATCTTTTCAAAAGAGCCTACCTCTAACATGGGCTTGGAAGTCAGGCTGATTAGGCTAAAACCCAGGCTCAAAACATTTCCAACTATGTGAACTTCATGGTAATGCATTTCTCTGTGTCTAGGTTCCCTTGTCTAAAAAGAACAGAGATTATAATCATAGATGTGGGTCAAAACAAAAAGATCCTTGTGCAGAATTTGACACTGTTAATTATTATCTCGATCACTGTCACTTATCATAATTAAAACTATTAGTAATCTAAATGACACCCAGGTTGTTTGTACCTGTATGGTTTACCAAGGTATTTTTCAGAAACTAGCAGACCTCCCCCCCAAAAATTAAATGACCCTCTGAAATGCCCAGTGTAATAACATGGCACTTCTGTTCAGAGTGCAGAAGAAACAGCCAAGAGTCTTGAGGGAGTAGTTAAGATTCAGTGTGAACACCAGGAGAGCACACAGCACCTGTTTTCTCTTATACATACCCCTCGCCCTTGTAGTTCATAAAATGGGTCTGGATTTGGCTCACCTTCCCACCCTGCTTAACATCTACCCTGAGAAGAATCTTAGCAGATGTTATAATCATACAAACACACCTGGGGACAAACTCACTCCCGGAGACAGCTCCCTTGGCAATACGCATGGCAAAGATACACCGGGGCTAGGTAAGATGCATCTTTAAGGATTTTCAGGGTATTTGGCTACTGGGTGAATGGGGTTAAAAATGATCTCATAGCTGGAAGGAAAGAAAAAATAAAAGGCTTTTATCAGATAGACTTTAGTGCACTGAACAACATATATTCTCCAAGCAGGTGGATTTTTTACTTCAATGCCATTCCACAATTCTGTCAACTCAGTCTTATAAACAAAAAGTAAATTTGAAGATTTATAAAACAGTACCTCTGATCTGTAATGAAATCTAAAACCTAAAAGTCAAGGCCAATAGGTTTTTAAAAATAAAGAAAATGTTTGCCTGAAATAGAGAAGTAACAACTTAACTGCTGTTTCAAAAGTTAATATTCTTATTCTAATATTCAGAAAAGTCATACACTTCAGAAGTGGTTTTTTATGAGGAAAATTGCTACCTGGAAACTTTTGCCTCAAAGCACAATTTTGAGTGGCATTCAAATACAAATATTAAAAATAAAAACATAAAGGAAATCCGGCACTGGATGCAAAGTTCCAAGGTCCCTGGGAAGGTTTTATAATCTACAGAGGGTCTAGAACATTTTTTTCTTTTTAAAATATTTGCTGGTGTTCAGAGAGGACATTAAGGCTTCCATCAACCCCAATACGACTGTTATGTCAGTCTGGTATAAAATCACATCTCATTTCATTAGACAAAATAAAGACAAATCAACCATAACTACTGTTCTTTGATTGTATAATATTTCCTCATAAAAATCCCTGTTTTTACTGCCTTGTTTTAATTTTTCTCCCTTTCCTTAGTCCTTCATTATTTTTCATATTTACACATTTATTTAACATTTTCTTCTTACAAGGCACCTTTCACATATGTTATTTTATTTTATTCTCATGGGAAACAAGTATTATTATGTTGGCTTTTAAGAATTAGAACACTGGGGCCTAAAGCACTAAATGACCTGTTTAAGATTTTAAAGTGGATGAAAGAGAACTTAAGTTTAATTTTTCTGCACACTACCATTTCTCAGTGGACATGAGATTTCTCAGTTAACCATTTTTCTTCCTTTCTTGTGCATTTTTCATGCCTTAGTGCCATAACCGCTATCTGCTTACTCTCAATGACTAGAGTCAGCCCTGATGTCCTCCAACCAGGAAGCTCTCCTGGAGCACATGCTCAATCTCAGGGGAGGTCCCTCTCCTATGTGCTCTCATGACACTTTGCGTTTCCCTGTGAGAGGGGTCAAGATTCATGGCTCCATGAAAGCAGAGATTATGTCTAACTCATTTAGAACTGTGATGCCTGAAATGTGCTGGAAATCCAAGAGTCCTCCCTGCTCAGAAAAATAAAAACCCAGCCCCAAAGAGAGTTTAGATGAGCACACAGAAGAGCGTCTGCTTCGGGACTCAGCCTGTGCACCAGAAAGCTTCCTGATGGGAGGCCACATGAGTAAACACTAGAGGATAAATAAGAATTATCCAGTTGAAGGGTGAAGGGGCTGGGAGGCCTAAACAAGGTGAGGGGGGAAGACAAGAATAAAAAATAACAAAGTAGGAGAAACACAAATACTGGCATTTAAGAAAGGAGGCTACCTGCCTGTTTAGAACCACTCAGTTATCTAACCAGGAGGCAGTTTCTGAACCTCACCAACAGCAAATCCTTTGATGAGATAAATGTGTCACAAGGCACAAATAAAGAGGGTTCTAAAAATGATTCTTTCCATAGTTTGACAATGGGAAAAGTCAGATGACCATGAACCTTTCTGTAAAGCGACTAGAGAAGGATTATGATCTCCCTCAAATACTACAATCCCTTCTACCCTAACTTGCCTTGAAAATGGCCTAAACAACACAGCCCATCTCTCCTGCGTTCCAGTGTTAAATAGATAATATTACTGCTAAAAATGTCATAAGTCCTTTATTTTATCATGGAAGTAAAGAGAAGCTGGCTATAATAGGATTTTCTTATCAACAATCTCACTCTGAAACTTGTTTCACTACTACATTATTTCATTTAAATACAAAATATTGCATAGCAAGCAACAGAAATAGAAAATAGCAAATATCCATGTACCCACCATTCAGTTTTATGAAATCAAAACATTTTGTAATATTTAACTTCGTATCTTTTTAATTTTAATGAAACATTATGAACACACTTGGAAGCCTGGTTTGTACCTCCTCCCTATATGATTTTTCACCTCCTAGAAAAAGACATTAGCATGAAGTTGATGTTCTCTTTTTAAAAATACATATATATATGAAGAATATATAGGATTATTTAGTGGTTTCTTAAATATTACATGAACTATGCATCCAGCAATTGAGATATTCTAACAAACCTTGCTAAAATAGGGCAGCAGAGGCTTAATGAATTATAACAAGAATCTCTATAAATATAATTTGAACTCGCACATAGGTAGGGAAATCTGGAGGTGCAAAAACATAGAGGTCAATTAAAAGTCGTAAGGGAGCAGTCAAGTTCCAGCTGGGGGAATGGTAACTAAGACTCCCACATAAGGCGTGCACTTTGTATTACAATCTGTTTTTCTATGTCATCGCAAACACTTACAAATGTTAGAATTTTAGGTTTTACACATGAAAAATGACAATGAACAACTGGTGGCTTTCATTTGCTTTTCTTTGGTACTAATAAGGGTGAATGTCTTTTCATATGTTCATTTGTCATTCTAGCTACACCGTTTGTCACCTTCACGAAATGTTCACCCATTTCTCCCTTAGGTTGACTTTGGCTTATTTATTTGGAGGACCTCCTTATATATGCTGAATGCTTACTTGACATGCCACTGTACTCTTATTATAATGTCTAAAATAAAAATGATTGACCACATCAACTATCATTGAAGACACAGAGCAACTGGAAGTTTCATACACTATTGAAAGGAATATAAAATGGTACAACCACATCAGAGAATAGTTTAGTGGCTTCCTAGAAAGTTAGAAGACAACTACCACATGGTGTAGCCATTCCACTGCTTTTACCAAAGCAAAATAAAAGCATACATCCTTACAAAGACTTGTACATGAATATACAAAGCTTTTGCATAGAGCTTTACCTATAATAGCAAAACACTGGAAATGATCCAAATCTCAATCAACGGGTAGATGAATAAATAAACTATTGAATGGAATACTGCTACATAAAAAAAAAAATGAACTATTAATATACACTCCACCATGGATGCTCTTAAAATAATTATGGTAACTGAAACAAGCCAGGCCAAAAAGAGGGGAAAAAAAAAACAGGGTACACATCATAGCATTCCATTTATAAAAATCTAGAAGGTATAAATTAATCAATAGTGACAGAAAGTAGAAAAATGATTACCTAGGGTGAGGAAATGTGAGGAAGGGCAAGAAGGAGAGATTACCAAGGTACAGAAGGAAAATTTGGGAGTGATGAACATGTTCATTACCTCAACTGTGATGGTGGTTTCATGAGTATATACATACATCAAAATTGATGAGAGTGTGTAAATATGTTTACTTTACTGTATGTCAACTTAGCCTGTATACTTTAAACATGTATAGTTTATTTTATATCAATTATAACTCAATAAAGCTGTTCCTTAAAATTTTGTAGTAATAGTAGGAGAATAATGCTAATATCATCCTCAGTGGGAAAAAACTGAGCCCCCTAAGGTCAGGAACAAGACAGGGATGTCCACTCTCACCACTGTTATTCAACATAGTATTGGAAGTCTTAGCCTCTGGAATCAGACAACACAAAGAAATAAAAGGCATCCAAACTGGCCAGGAGGAGGTCAAACTTTCACTCTTCACAGATGACATGATACTCTATATGGAAAAACCAAAAGATTCCACCAAAAAATTCCTAGAACTGATTCATGAATTCAGCAAAGTTGCAGGATATAAAATCAATGCACAGAAATCCGTTGCATTCTTATTCACCAAGAATGAAGCAACAGAAAGAGAAATCAAGGAATCAATCCCATTTACAGTTGCACAAAAAACCATAAAACACCTAGGAATAAACCTAACCAAAGAGGTGAAAAATCTATACACTGAAAACTATAGAAAGCTTATGAAAGAAATTGAAGAAGACACAAAAAAATGGAAAAAGATTCCATGCTCCTGGATAGAAAGAACAAATATTGTTAAAATGTCAATAACTACCCAAAGCAATCTACATATTCAGTGCAATCCCTATCAAAGTAATACCAGCATTCTTCACAGAACTAGAACAAATAATCCTAAAATTTGTATGGAACCAGAAAAGACCCCAAATAGCCAAAGCAATCTTGAAAAAGAAAACGAAAGCAGGAGGCATCACAATCCCAGACTTCAAGCTATACTACAAAGCTATAATCATCAAGACAGTATGGAACTGGCACAAGAACAGACACTCAGATCAACGGAACAGAATAGAGAACCCAGAAATGGACCCACAAACATATGGCCAACTAATCTTTGACAAAGCAGGAAAGAATATCCAATGAAATAAAGACAGTCTCTTCAGCAAGTGGTGGTGGGAAAACTGGACAGCGACATGCAGAAGAATGAACCTGGACCACTTTCTTACACCATACACAAAAATAAACTCAAAATGGATGAAAGACCTCAATGTAAGACAGGAAGCCATCAAAATCCTCGAGGAGAAATCAGGCAAAATCCTCTTTGATCTTGCCCGCAGCAACTTCTTACTCAACACGTCTCCGGAGGCAAGAGAAACAAAAGCAAAAATGAACTACTGGGACCTCATCAAAATAAAAAGCTTCCGCACAGCAAAGGAAACAATCAGCAAAACTAAAAGGCAACTGACAGAATGGGAGAAGATATTTGCAAATGACATATCAGATAAATGGTGAGTAGCCAAAATCTGTAAAGAACTTATCAAACTAAACACCCAAAAATCAAATAATCCAGTGAAGAAATGGGCAAAAGACATGAATAGACACTTCTCCAAGGAAGACATCCGGATAGCCAACTGACACATGAAAAAATACTCAACATCACTCATCATGAGGGAAATACAAATCAAAACCATAATGAGATACCACCTCACACCTGTCAGAATGGCTAACATTAACAACTCAGGCAACAATAGATGTTAGCGAGGATGTGGAGAAAGAGGATCACTTTTGCATTGTTGGTGGCAATACAAGCTGGTGCAGCCACTCTGGAAAAAAGTATGGAGGTTCCTCAAAAAACTAAAAATAGAACAACCCTACGACAGCAATTGCACTACTAGGCATTTATTCACAGGATACAGGTGTGCTGTTTCAAAGAGACACATGCACCCCCATGGTTATAGCAGCACTATCAACAATAGCCAAAGTATGGAAAGAGTCCAAATGTCCATCAATGGATGAATGGATGGATAAAGAAAATGTGGTATATATACAATGGAGTATTACTCGGCAATCAAAAAGAATGAAATCTTGCCATTTGCAACTACGTGGATAAACCTGGAGGGTATTATGCTAAGTGAAATTAGTCAGCCAGAGAAAGACAAAAATCATATGACTTCACCCCTATGAGGCCTTTAAGAGACAAAACAGATGAACATAAGGGAAGGGAAACAAAAATAATATAAAAACAGGGAGCGGGACAAAACAGAAGAGACTCAAATATGGAGAACAAACTGAGGGTTGCTGGAAGGGTTATGGGAGGGGGGATGGGCTAATGGGTAAGGGGCATTAAGGAATGTACTCCTGAAATCATTGTTTCAGTATATGCTAACTAATTTGGATGTAAATTTTAAAAAATAAAAAATAAAAATAAATTTAAAAAAAGAATAGTAGGAGAATAAAACAGAATCCTAACCATGCTAGGCTTCTGTCTTCTAAACATCTTTTCCAATACAGGTCAAAAATTTTTAAATTCCCCTAACCTTCTTTTTACATCTTTCTAAAAATAAGCAAAATAATATCTCAAGTAAATTAGAAATAGTGAGAGGGATTGGGGGCATCATAGACAAAAGGTTATCCTGGAGATATAATGGAGAGCAAGGACTGAAGTGAGAATCCAGGTCTTAAAAAGACTGTTCTTCCTCCAGGAAATCCAGGAAATTCACTGTTAACCTGTTTGCTATTGATAGTAGTAATCTGTATGTCAACATACAAAATTTTCCACTGGGCCCACTCACATGGTTGAGAATCTTGCCCCATCAATCCAAGTCTGACCTAATGATAGTATGGTAAAAGAATAACACTAATCAACCTATACACTTTCTCTGCACTGATCTTAATCCATTCTCATTCTTATCAAAGGTTGTAATCATTTTTCCTTCTCAAGCTAATTCCATTTTCATGTCCTCTGGCTCCACAAGTGAAATGAACCAGCAAATCTGTAAGTTCTACTTCACTGAGGAACAGAACCACTAAACCACAACTTAGACCAAAAAATCTAAACACAACTAGCTTTTTTTTTTTTTAAAGTAGACTCCATGTCCAACATGGGTCTTAAACTTATGACCCTGAAATTAAGACTCACATGCTCTACAGACGAAGCTGGCCAGGCACGCCAACACAACTAGCCTTAATGATTTCAGAAAGATGGTAACTGTTAAATATTTAAGCTCCCAGAAGACAAAGGCAGATGAGTACCTACCATCTCCAAAAAGATGTGTCACAAGCCTGGTAAGCGTTTGCTTAAGGTCAAATTCAAGGAGCTTTGTGGCCTCCATGGTATGTGTCTCCTGTTTATAGGCAGAACGAGAACTCTGTTCAAAGAGCTGCAGGCTTTCTCCATCCTTTATGCCAGTAAATAACTGCAAATCAAGAGGAATAAGATAAATAAAGTAAAATAAATAAATAAATAAATAACAGTATCCTGGTCAGTCTACATGAAAAAAACATAATATGAGAATAAAATCCATTAAGTCTTCTAGCCAGTCAACATACTGGAATTAACATTCATTTGGTACCAACTCTGAACAAAGCACTATGCCACATGTTATGGAGAGTCTTCAGGGAATTAAAAAACACTGTTATGATCTTTTCTCATCTCTTCATTTCAGTTTGGCTTAATTTATAGTCATTTCCTCAAAACAGACCTTATCCTCAGTGCTAATACAACTACCACTGAATCAGGTTTTCAGACTCTAAAATTATATCCCTACATCCTACAGTGTCCTTACAGTGTGACCTGAGACTAGGTAAGAAAGTATAATCCAAAAATTAAATTCTGTAATGTTCATGAAGTCAGGAAGTATGCCGGGCTTTGCTTAACCTTGTTATCACCAAAACCCAGGACATAATTTTGCCATTTACTATCCAGGTAAACACAGGCAAGTGTTATGGTAAAGAAATCTTGGGTAATGATTTGTGAAGTAGAAATAATAATACTAAATTAAGATACTTTGTGATAATTAAAATAATACATGAAAAGCATAGAGTACCTGGCACATTGCAATGCCTAAAAAAAAAATGTGATTATCATCACAATCATCATTTTTTATTATAATTTATTGACAAATTGGTTTGCATACAACACCCAGTGCTCATCCCAACAAAAGCCCTCCTCAATGCCCATCACCCACTTTCCCCTCTCCCCCACTCCCTATCAACCCTCAGTTTGTTCTCAGTACCCAAGGAAAAAAATAAAGTTACAGAAAAGAAGGGAGGCAAACCATATGAGACAATCATCATTATTAATCACAGCTATTATTAGTCATAAGCTGCTTTACCACAAAATAAAGTGTCCCCATCTTTAACAAAATAGATCTTCACCTGCTAGGAGAGGACTAAAGATGGAGAACTGAGCAAATGAATCTATTATTCTTTCCACCTAATGTCCCATGAAATAATTTTTTTTAATGTTTTAATTTAAAAAACTGAGTCAACTGCTGTTTCTAGTAACATTGGGGTGAATAATTAGAACCAAACCTCCTCATATTTCTACTAAAACATACAAAAATTCTTAAAAGTATAGAAGTAACACAATAGAGAGGAATTACTTAAAATTCTACAAGAAAGCACAAAACCAGAAAACAAAACCCAGCATAAGCCAGAGAGAAACACTGAGAATATCTGCATCTCCAAGTATCAACTGAAAAGGTGAACATTGGTCATGACAGCTTACCATGACAAGTAAGGTTAAAGTGAAAAGCCACAGTATCTGACCAAGTTGGGTTATCAAATAAACAGCCCTAAAGCACTTCCCTCATGATAAGGATGAATACAATAGTAAACCAGTTCTTGTCAAACTTATAGTCAAGGCTCACATTTACCTGGGCAAGACAGAGAACCTCAGGCTGTGAAAATGGACTAAGGCAATTACAGACTGGTAGCTCCTCTAAGTGCCAGCAAAATCAAATGAAAATCTCAGAAAAAGATTCTACTATCCTATAACTCAAATTAGTCCTATGAGAGCTGAAGACAGTGCAGCTGCCAAAGTCTGTCTTTCAACACTTACTTTAACAGTAACTTAGAACAACAAAAAGAACAAATAAAACTATTAAACACCATGCTTTCATCACAAAACAGACAATGCCCAACTTTCAAAATGATTGTAAGTTAAAAAGGTAAGGGGGAGAAAAATTGAGGGAAAGAGAGAACAGGGGAAGTAGTGAGGTACTAAGTTTGATCTAAAATAGCCACCAGAAAGAGGAAGTGACCTTAAGTGTGAAACTGCTATGACTATTCTAGGGGATGTGACTAGGGACCACAAGAAAAGGACTGAAAAGCAAGCCCAGGTCAAAGTGACACTCTTCCAAAGGCATGGTTACAATGGAAGAGAAAAAGGTGAAAACAATGAAAGATATTCTTTGACAACTGAGGGGGGAAGAGTAAAAGAGGCAAAAGAGAAAACTTAGGACTCCATAAAATAAAGCAAATCTAAAAACTTAAGAGGATTTATAAAACTATTCCCAACCCACTTTACCAAAAAACAAACAAAAAACCCAAAACAAAAAATTCCACTAAAGACTACACTTCGCCACACTAACAGAAGAGGGCACCAGACAACTATAAATTCTTCTAAACAACCCAAACCCACAAAAAGTAACAGAAAAAAATGAAATAAAGCTACAGAGAATTATTACTACCCCCTACCCCAGAAAATCAGAAAACCATTCAAAACAGATCAATAGATGAAAATCTAATCCTTTCCCCCCTCCCAAAAAAAAAAGTCAAGAAGCAGAAGCAGAAGAAAAAGAAGAAGGTAACATACTACTTGAAAAGCAAATTTAATACACTAAACCAAGCATTTGGAGTACAAATAATTGCTTGAGTCAGAAACTCAAAAATTAAGAACAAAACTGTATGAAAAGCAGGAAGAAATGAAAAGAGAGTTGACTGAATTCAGGAAGGAAATAGAAGAAAACAATCTCAGAATGGAAGTCTAAATTGCAAAGTATGCAGGAGGTAACAGCCTCAATGAGGATTTAATAAGGGGCATTAAATAAAAGCAGGAAGACAACCAAGATAAGAACAATGAGGTGAAGAAAGAAAAATCTGAGAGAAAGTGGTGGAAATAGAAGCCATGCAAAGAAGGAATAACATATATATAATTGGAAGTCCCTAAAAGAGGAGAAACAAAACACTGGAACAGGACTAATGGGCACCAGATAAAATAAGCATCTGAGAAAATGCACCTAGGAGGACAAAACACAAGACATATCATGGGAAAAACTCTACCAGACTTCAAAGATAAAGAGGAAAAATCTCTTAGGCCTCCAGGCAAAATGACCAAATAAGTTAGAAGGGCAAAGCAATTAGATTCAAATCAGACTCTTGAAAACAACATACAAAACAGGGCAACAATGCAACCACATTTTCAGACAACTCAATAATAAAAAAATTTTTTTTTAAGTATGGACCAAGAATTTTATATCCAGCAACACTGGCCTTTGAGCATCAGGTCTACATAAAAAGTTGTAAACATACAAGAACACAGGGGATTTCACATTAATGAGTATTTTGAAGAATTCAGCAAAGAATAAACTTTATTCAAGCACAGCATAATTGGGAAATATTCAACTAAAAAAGAAAAACTACCACATTAATGATGAATAACACATTAATATATAAAATTGTAGATTTGACACTAAACAAAAGTAGAAATAACAGAACAAGAAATGGAAGGAGAGGGAGTAGAAGTGGCAAGTGGAACATATACACATTGGTTACTGTATACATGATAAGTAATGGTTAAAGAACACTTTAAAACAAACTAGCAAGTTAAATAAGAAAACAGTGAAATAAGAACATTTAAAAAGATGTAAAAATAAAAGTTACTATTAAAACAAAAATATGAATCTTTCTAAAAGGCAAAAAATTAATTCAAAAGGAAAAACAATAAAACAAAATATATCTGGTGGACAAAGAAATAAGCTGAATATAAAATAACCATAACTACAAAATACAATTGTGGAGTTGAGACCAAACATATCAGGCATTATCAATACACGTGAATGGATTTGATTCACCTCTTAAAAGAAAAAAAGAACAAAAACATTAAATATGATCACAAAGTAGGACCCAACTAACTACATGCTGTTTACAAGAAACACACCTTAAATAATGTTAAAAATAAAGGAACAAAGTAGAGTATAACAGGCAGAAACAAAAAATTAAGCACAGTAATTACGAAATTAGAAAAGGTAAAATTCAACCAAAAAAAAAAAAAAAACCCACTAAACATGGAAAAGACATATTAATTATCAAGTTTGCAAGTCATTATGAATACACAGTACTAACCAATGTTTACAAATCAAATAAGACAGAAATCACACTTATTCAGAAAAAATCCATAGAAGAAGTCCATTTTCCAGTTCATGGCTACTGTGTTGGGAGTCCCTAGAATCTTTGGAATCTCCCCGGGCCTCCAGCAGCATGATCATCTTTGACATGGCTCTGGAAGCTATTATGAGCAAGCAGCCTAGTGGTCAACCTGGCAAAGGCACACCAGACCCCGATCCTGAGTGGTCATCACCAGTCTTCAGGAGGTGCTAGGCTCATCAGAGTCCCACCATTACCCTCCCTGTAGACCAGGCAGGATGCAGCAAGCAGAAGCAATTGGGTTCTTTCATATCAAAACAGCAAAACATTTAAAAGGAAGTTGAGAGAACCCCACTCTTCGCTATCCAAGACACACACAAGCCTTCCTGACACACTATAATCATGTGCGCTGCACCACATGGAAAATAAACTCTAAATATCCGGCGGGGGCGGGGGGGGGGGGGGGAAGGAGAGGAAGAAAGGGAAAAAAACTAAAATCCATAGGAGATGAAACACAAACACACTTAGAAACACAAATAATATAAGAATTTAATATACCATTCTTACAATAAAATCAAGTAAACAAAATCAACTTAAGAAGATAGAAGAGCTAAACAACATAACTAATAAAGGAAAGTTGATAGCCATATACACATATCTCCCCTGACAATATAAAATACATTTTCTTCTTAAAAACTCGGCAAAACATAAGTACTCTCCATAAAGAAGAAATACGAAGTATGTCCCATTATAAGAAATAATAAGCTCCATTCTGACTACAATACTATAAGCTAAAAGTCATTACCAAAAAACGAAGAGAACACACAGGCCCTTCTACATGGAAACTGAAAGAAAAGAAAAGGAAAAAAAATCTTTCAGGCAACAATGGGACAAAGGGACAATATCCAAATACATAAGAAACTTTTTAGAAGTTGACAAAGGGGTAAAACATCACTAGAAAAATGGGAAAAAATACAGGAATATACAATTCACTAAAAAAAAAAGAAAAGAAAGAAATGAAAATGACCCTTAACATATGAAACCTATTCAAAAGAGAAATGCCAATTAAAACACTGACATATTATTTCTAATCTATGACACCGGTGGAAATGAAAAAGCAAAACATATTCTTTTCGTGAGGCTTGGGAAAACTTGTATTCACACAGACTGTTGATAGAAACAGAAACTGGAAGAACCCATTTGAAGGCAAATTTGGCAATATCTAACAAAAATTACATTCGTGTTCACCTCCTGACCCAATCATTCTACTTCTATTTACCCTGAAGATAAACCTCCGGAACCAATACTTATGTTCATTGTTTTTGTTGTAACATTATTTGTAACTACAGAGCACTGGAAACAAAGAAATGTCCATACATAAGAAAAAAGTTAAATAAACTATGGTCTATCCATACAATGGAGTACTTTGCAGATACAACAAAGAATGAAAATCTCTGAACTAATACACAATGATTACCAAGATACACTGTTAAGTGAAAAAGCAAAGGACCAAAAAAGCATTTATCATATGCTACTTTAAAAAAAAAATCGATTTTGTGGCTTTTCATGTAAAAAAAAAGGAAAATAATAAAAAATATACACAAATCTGTTCATTTGTATAAAATAAAACTGAGCAAACAGCATCAAAAGGATGAATTGAAAACTAAAGAGATGAATTTCATAAAGGAAAGGAGGTGGTAACACTGCAGACTGGGAAGAATCAGTGAATGGAAATGGAGTCAAGAGAAGGAGGTAGTAGGAGTCGGGGGATGAGACAGAAGTAAGACTTTCTTAAGTAAACTTTTTTGTATAGTTCTGACATTTAGAATCACGGTAATATTTTGTCTACTCAAAAAATTTAAAGTAATAATTAAAACCCACCCAGATGTGGTGAGAACTCAAACTGAAATAATAACAGCACTAATTCTATTCTTACTAAATGACACTGCCACACTGAAGAGGGTAGAAAAGAACCAACCAAAGTAAATGTGAAAAATTAAATTTTAACTATTTTGTTAGACACAAAATTATTACAGCAAATATTGTATGTGCCAACGTTTCTGAAACTATCTGATGTTCATTCTAGAACTGATCAAGTAAGCAAATACATTGTGGGTAAGGAGAACCAGGCAATTAACTAACTATCAAAAAAAAAAAAAATGAGCAGGAAGACTAGAAAGACTTATGTGATAATGACTGGAATTGGAGGTATCAATATGAATTCATATTTTTTACACATATACAGATAAAAAAAGAAAAATAAAAGTGCATGTAGGGGCAGCTGGGTGGCTCAGTTAAGTGTCCAACTCTTGATTTCAGTTCAGGTCATAATCCCATAGCCATGAGATCAAGCCCCGTGCCCCTCACCAAGCACCTCACTAGGCACGGAGCCTGCTGGGGATTCTCCCTCTCTCTCCCTTTCCCTCTACCCCTCCCCTGCTCAAGGTCTCTCTCAGGGAAAAAACAAAACAAAAAGTACATGTACATACACTTACATGTATGTATTGTCCATTGAGGGGACCTAGAAACAATGACCTTCCACTAGCAATAATGGCACTCAAGCCTGGGTTTCTAAACACCATTTTTTAATGAAAAAGCAGCGCTCCTTAAAGAAATGAATGATTCCAGGGCTGAGGCAGAGAGAACACACCATGAACCTGAGATATAATGTGGAGCCAAGGAAGGATGAAAATGTGTCAAAAGAAATAGGAGACTGTTTGAAGGTGCTCCCAGTGGTCAAATTGGGGTCAACTGAAAAGCCAAATAAATCATTCTAGTAAGGAACTATAACCCACAAAATAAATAAATACCCACAAAATCATACTGATATAAATAGGTGAATAAATACATATAAAAGAAGGTAAAGGCTGGCCTTTCTAATAACAAAATTCTAAACAATAACTTTAGAAGAAATGATGGATTAAAAAAAAATGACCATTTGGCAAACACCAAAGTAGTAATCATTTCAGGCAATAATTCTCGATGAATTCTAAAGTTAGTGGGGATAAATATATTGAAAAAGAGGATATTTATATATAGCTTCAAAGTATTCTCCCACAAGAAACTTATTAATTGCAAAGGGAAGGATAATTACTTTATTGTGCAGAAATCTAACAGATGCCATATTTACCAAGTGATCAAAATTAAAAATTATACATAATGACACCATGTGCCTTTTAATTTAATACACAAATAAGGGCACAAATAACTTATAATATATATAATAATATAATATTACATATATAGTATTATAAGAGCACAACTTATAATATATATAATGCATATAATATTACATAATATGTATATAATAGTACATATATATAATATTATGTAAATACAGTTACTGTCCCCAAAATAATTACACAAAAAATCAGCGAGGAGTGTCAAGTATTCCTACGGATAAAAATAAAGCATTTTTCCCTAGGAATAAGAACTACTCCAAGGATACATTAATCAGAAAAAAGGAGGAGAGCTGAACTAGTAAGATGAAATGGAAGAAAATATTTCATTAGTAATGGTACAGAGAAAAAAAGAATGAGGTGCTCTTAGTCAAAATGCATATCCAGGTATAAGGTGTTATTACCCCCCCAAATGGGGTAAAAGCCCCAGGTTCCAAAAGATACCTTTTATAATCCATTAAAAGTAAAAATCCTATTACAGGATCTAGCTGGATAATAAAAAAGAAACATTTACTCATAATCATACATTAAAAAAATACACTGTGCTAACAATGCCAAGTTATTCAACTGGAGAAGGAAACTGGAGTTGGGTCTTGCAGAGTAACTCTGGCGTAACTAACAAAATACATGAAAAAAGGCCCACAGGGTGACAGCCCTGCTCTGTGTCCACTCCAAAAGATGAAGATTAGCCTTTTTATTTTTATTTACTTAATGAGATAAAAATGACACAGAACATTATATGATTTGTAGACAACATTATGACTTCAGGTATGTATACACTGTGAAATGATAACCAAAATAACTTTTAACACTTATCATCACACACAGTTACAAATTCTTGTTTTAATGATGAGAAATTTTAAGATTTACTCTCTTAGCAAGTTTCAAATATACAATACAGTATTATAGTCTACTGCCACCAGGCTGTATATTACATCACCAGGACTTACTTATCTCATAACTGGAAGTTGTAACTTTTGACCACCTTCACCCATTTTGCCTACCTCCTAACCTGCTGCCTCTGGCAACCAAGAACTTTTTCTCTATGAGTTCAGGGGATTTTAGATTTCACATATAAGTGAGATCATACATATTTGCCTTTTTCTGACATTCCACTAAGCATCGAAAACCCTCAAGGTCCATACATGTTGTAAGAAATAGCACAATTTCCTTCATTTTTGTGGCTGAAAAATATTTGTGTGTGTGTGTGTGTGTGTATGTGTGAGTACCACATTTTCTTTATGCATTCATCATCAATAGACACTTAGGTTGATTCCATATCTTGGCTATTATAAATAATGCTGCAATGAACATGGGGGTGCAGATATATTTCAAGATAGTGATCTCCTTTCCTTTGGTACAATACCCGGAAGTGGGATTGCTGGATCACGTGGAAGTTCTATTTCTAATTTTTTTGAGGAACCTCCATGCTGTTTTCCATACTGGCTGCACAAATTTGTATTCCCACCAAGAGTGCACAAGGAATCACTTTTTTCCACATCCTCACCAACACTTGTTACTTCTTGTCTTTTTGATAAAAACCATTCTAACAGGTATGAGGGGATATCTCATTGTGGCTTTGGTTTGTAATTCCCTGATGAGAAGTGATGTTGATTAACATATCATGATTAATCATGTTGATTAATGTGTCTGTTGGCATATCTTCTTTGGGAAATTTTCTATTCAGTTCCTCTTCCCATTTTTAATTGAAATTGTTTATTGACTCTTATTGGTTCTTCATATATTTTGGTTACAAAACCCAAATTAATATTTCTCTTTCTGATAGTGCGTTATTAGTGTTTAGAAACAAAACAGACTTTTGTATATTGATCTTTCAACTGGCAACTTCACTGAATTAGTTCTAGCAGTTTTTTGGTTGGTTCTTTATGGTTTACTACATATAATATTATGTCATCTGCAAATAAAGATAGTTTTACTGCTTGCTTTCCAATGTGGATTCTTTTTTTGGGCCTTATTGCTTTGGATAGTACTTCCAGTACTATGTTGAATAAAAGTGACAAGAAGTGGCATACTTGTCTAGTTCCTGATCTTGGGGGAAAAAAAAAACCTTTCAGTGTTTCTCACTGAGTATGATGTTAGGTGTGGGCTTGTCATATATGGCCTTTATTATGTTGAGGTGGATTCCCTCTGTACACATTTTGTTGAGTTTTTACCATAAATGGATACTGATCTCTGTCAAATGCTTTTTCTGCATCCATTGGGATATGATTTTTATCCTTCATTACAGTGATATGGTATCTCACATTGATTTGCAGACACTGAAGCATCCCTGAATTCCTGCAATAAATTTCACTTGGACATGGTATGAACTTTTGAATGTACTGTTGAATTCAGTTTGCTAATACCTGTGTTAATACTAGTTGGGAATTTTTGCGTCTATGATCATCGGGGTATTGGCCTCTACTATAGTCATACCTCATGTTATTGTGTTCACTTTCTTGCACATCACAGAAATTGCATTGTTTACAAATTAAGGATTCAAAACTTCATTGGAGGAAGTAACGTGTGGTGAAAATAGCAAGAGAACTAGAATTAGAATTGGTGGGGCACCTGGGTGGCTCAGTCAGTTGAACATCCAACTTTGGCTCAGGTCATGATCTTCCAATTGTAGGTTCAAGCCCAACATCAGGCTCACTGCTGTCAGCACAGAGCCCACTTTGAATCCTCGGTCCCCCTCTCCTCTTTCTCTGCCCCTCCCCCACTTGCACGTGCATGCACGCACTCTCTCTCTCTCTCTCTCTCAAAAATAAACATTAATAAAAAAAGAAGTGGAGCCTGAGGATGTGACTGAACTGCTGCCATCTTATGATAAAACTTTAACAGATGTGGAGTTGCTTCTTATGGATGAGCAAAGAAAGCAGTTTCTGGAGATGGCATCTACTCTGGTGACGATTCTGTGATGACTACTGAAGTGATAACAGGATTTATATTACATAAATTTAGTTGGTAAAGCAAGCAGGTTTGAGAAGATGTACTCCAATTCTGAAAGTTGTTCTACTGTGGATAAAATGCTATCAAACAGCATAGCATGTCACAGAGAAATCAACTGTGAAAGGAAGAGTCAACTGATGCTGCAAACTTCATCGCTGTCTTAAGAAAATGCCACAGCCACTCCAACCTTCAGCAACCACCAGCCTGATCAATCAGCAGCCATCAACGTTAAGACAAGACCCTCCATCAGCAAAAAGATTACAACTCATTGAAAGCTCAGAAAATGGTTAGCATTTTTTAGCAATAAAGAATTTTTAATTAGGGTATGTACATTGTTTTTTAGACATAATGTTATTGCATACTTAATAGACTACAGTATAGTGTAAACATAAATTTTATATGCACTGGGAATCCAAAAAATTCATTAGATTCATTTTACCAAGATATTCACTTTATTGTGGTGGCCTGGAACTGAACTTGAAATATCTCCAAAGAATGCCTGTAATTTCCTTCATTATATTGTCTTTGTCTGCAAACAGGGCAACAGGGTAAAATAAGTTTAAAAGTGCTCCCTCCTCTTCTGTTTTTTGGAAAAGTTTGAGAAGGATTGGTATCAATTCTTCTTTAATCGTTTGGAGGAATTCAGTAGTGAAGCAATCTGGTCCTGTGCTTTTGTTTATAAGGAAGTTCTTGATTACTGTTTCTATCTCCTTATTCATTATTGGTCTGTTCAGATTTTCTATTTCTTCATAATTCAATGTTGGTAGATTATGTTTCCAGGAATTTATCCACTTCCAAGCTGTCCAATTCACATGCAATTGTCTATAGTAGTCTTATCATTTATATTGCTGTAGTGTCAGTTGTAATGTCTCATCTTTTATTTCTGATTTTATTTATATTGAGGCTTCTTGCTTTTTTTTCTTGCTAACTCTAGCTAAGGTTTTATCTATTTTGTTAACCTTTCCAAAAATACAACTCTTAATTTCATTGTTTTTTTTTTTTCTATTTGTCTTTTCAGCCTCTATCTTGGTTATTTCCACTCTATCTTTGTTACTTCCTTTCTTCTACTAACTTTGGGCTTCATTTATTTTTCTTTTTCTGGTTCCTTGAGTTGTAAACTTAGGCTGTTGATAGGAAATATTTTTTCATCCTTAATTTTAGATGTTTATCACTATGAACTTCCCTGTTAGAACTGCTTTTGCTGCATCCCATAAGTTTTACTACATTGTATTTCCATTTTAATTTGTCTCGTGACATTTTTTTATTTCTCTTTTGATTTCTTCTTTGACTTACTGGCTGTTAAGTAGCATGTTGTTTAATCTCCAATATTTATGAATTTTCTAGCTTTCATCTTTTATTTATTTCTAGTTTTATACCATTGTGACCAGAAAAGATGTTTGATATTACTTTATTAAGATTTCTTCTGGGGCCTAACATAGACATGGCCTATCCTGGGGAAAGTTCATCAGTGTTCAAGAAGAATGGGTATTGTGCTTCTATTTGGATGGAATGTTCTATAAATGTCTGGTAAGTACATCTGGTCTAATATAGAGTTTTAAGTCCTATGTTTCCTTATTTTTTTTCTGTCTGCATGATCTATCTATTAATGAGAGTAGGATACTGAAGTCCCCTACTATTACTGTATAGTTGTCTATTTCTCCCTTTAGGTGGGTTAATCTTTGTCTGATATATTTAGGTGCTTTTATGTAGGGTGTATAAACATTTATGAATTTTAAATATCCTCTTGTTGGATCGACCCCCTTTACCATTACATAATGATCTTCTTTGTCTCTTATTAGTCTTTTCTTAAAGTCTATTTTGTCTTATATAAGTATGATATCCCAGCTTTTACTGGATTTCTATGTGCATGCAATATCTTTTTCCATTCCTTCACTTTTGGTCTATTTGTGTCCTTAACTCTGCAATGAGTTTATTTATGAGTCTCTTACAAGTAACATATAGTTGAGTGTTGTTTTTTAAATCCATTTAGCCACTTTATGTCTTTTGATTGGAAGACTTCCATTTACATTTAAAATAATTATTGATAGGTATGTACTAATTAACATTTTGTTAGCTGTTTTCTAGTGGTTTTGTAATTTCTTCATTCCTTTTTTGTCTTGCTCTCTTCCTTTGTGATTTGATGATTTTCTGAAGTGGTATACTTAGGTTCCTTTCTCTTTCTCTTTTGTGTATCTACTATAGGTTTTTGTTGTGTGGTTACCATGAGGTTTATATAAAATACAGTAAGGTTGTAACAATTTATTTTAAGTTGATAACATCTTAAGTTTGAACACATCCTAAAGTTCTACATTTTATACCCCCCATTTACATTTCTAATGTCACGATTTACATCTTTTTATCTCATGCATCCATTAACAAATTATTATAGTTATAGTTATTTTCTAATACTTTTGTCTTTTAACCTGCATAATAGAGTTATAAGTGATTAACCCACCAGCACTAAAACATTAGGTTATTCTGATTTTAACTACATAACTAACTCTATCCTTGAGATTTATACTTTATGTTTTCCTGTTACTAATTAGCACCCTTTTATTTCGGCTTAAGGAAATCCCTTTAACAATTAAGACCACTCTAGATTAACTCCTTCAGATGTTTCTTGCCTGTTAAACTCTACCTTTTCTTTAATTCTGAAGGACAGCTTTGCTAAGTACAGTATTCTTGGTTGAGCAGCTTTTTCTTTTGGCACTATGGATATAGCATGCCACTCTTGCAAATTTTGCTAATAGTCTTAAGGGGTGGGAGGGTGTGTGGGAGTTCTCTTGCACATCACAAGGTTTTTTTTTGTTGCTGTTGTTGCTTTTAAGATACACTCGTGTCTGGAACTTAAGAAACAAAACAGGGGTGCCTGGGTGGCTCAGTCGGTTAAGCGGCCGACTTCGGCTCAGGTCATGATCTCACGGTCCGTGAGTTCGAGCCCCACGTCGGCTCTGTGCTGACAGCTCAGAGCCTGGAGCCTGTTTCAGATTCTGTGTCTCCCTCTCTCTGACCCTCCCCCGTTCATGCTCTGTCTCTCTCTGTCTCAAAAATAAATAAACGTTTAAAAAAAAAAAAAAGAAACAAAACAAACAGGGGTGCCTCAGTGGCTCAGTCAGGTAAGTGTCAGACTTCAGCTTAAGTCATAACCTCACAGTTCATGAGTTTGAGCTCCACGTCGGTTTCTGTGCTGACAGCCCAGAGCCTGGAGCCTGCTTCAGATCTGTCTCCCTCTCTCTCTCTGCCCCGCCCCCACTCACACTCTGTCTCTCTCTCCTTCAAAAATAAAAATAAACATTAAAAAAAAGAGAAACAAAACAAAGACAAACAAAAACATAGACTCCTAAATACAGAGAACAACTGATGGATGCCAGAAGGCAGGTGGGTAGGGGGGACAGGTGAAATAGGTGAATAGGAGTATACTTATCATTTATGAGCACTGAGTAATGTATAGAATTGTTAAATCATTATATTGTATACTTAAAACTAATATAACACAATATAATTATACTTAAATTAAAATTTAAAAAAATTTTTTTACAAATGTGTAATAACTATGACCAGTGATGCTCCCAGTCAATTGTATAGCAAACAATTCCATTAAAGTTTGAAACCTGTCAGCTTAGTGATTCACAGTTATGGAATAGACCTGCTTTAGCAGGACAGCCGGCCTGGAGGTTGGAGGATAAGGGCTCTCCATGACCACTATATGATCTTTTGGAAGCCCCTTCCCCTCTGAGCCTGGTCTCTCAGTTAAAGACATTTCATTTTTAAACAGTCTTAGAACAGCATGTACACTAGATCCCCATTATTGGAAACAAACCCAATACTTAAATTACTCCTTGTAACAAACAGATCTATAATATGCATTCTGATAACTGAATATTAATATTAAAATAGAATACAGCAAATGGCAATAAGCAGGAACGTCAGCATTTTTGTTCATTCCTCTTCTACCTCTGGAAATTGAGTTATCTGAAAGATGGATTATTTGATAATGCCCACGTTTGCATACAGACTTTGATTTTTTTTCCTGTATTTGCTCTAGTGTGGTGGTCCTCAAACTGTAGTTTGTACAAGGTTTGCTATAGATTGTTAATGATTTAAAATAAACAGTTTCTACTTCCTGGGTGAAAAAAAAAATATTTTTATAAAGATTCTCTCCTTGGATGTGGAGAAACAGGAACCCTCTTGCACTGTTGGTGGGAATGCAAATTGGTGCAGCCACTCTGGAAAACAGTGTGGAGGTTCCTCAAAAAATTATAAACAGACCTACCCTATGACCAGCAATAGCACTGCTAGGAATTTACCCAAGGGATACAGGAGTACTGATGCATAGGGGCACTAGTACCCCAATGTTTATAGCAGCACTCTCAACAATAGCCAAATTAAGGAAAGAGCCTAAATGTCCATCAACTGATAAATGGATAAAGAAATTGTGGTTTATATACACAATGGAGTACTACATGGCAATGAGAAAGAATGAAATATGGCCCTTTGTAGCAACGTGGATGGAACTGGAGAGTGTGATGCTAAGTGAAATAAGCCATACAGAGAAAGACAGATACCATATGGTTTCACTCTTATGTGGATCCTGAGAAATGTAACAGAAACCCATGGGGGAGGGGAAGGAAAAAAAAAAAAAAAAAAAGAGGTTAGAGTGGAAAAGAGCCAAAGCATAAGAGACTGTTAAAAACTGAGAACAAACTGAGGGTTGATGGGGGGGTGGGAGGGAGGGGAGGGTGGGTGATGAGTATTGAGGAGGGCACCTTTTGGGATGAGCACTGGGTGTTGTATGGAAACCAATTTGACAATAAACTTCATATATTGAAAAAATAAAAAAAATTTAAAAAATAAAGATTCTCTCCTTACTTTTAACTTTTGGCAATTTAATTATAAAGTGTCTTAGTATTCATCTTATTTTGAACTCCTTGCGCTTCTGAGATCTAGATGGCTATTTCTTTTCCCAGATTAGGGAAGTCTTCAGTCATTATTTCTTCAAATAAACCCTTTTCTCTCTGTCTTCTTCTGGGACCCCTATAATACAAATATTCGTCTTGATGGTGTCTCATAAGTATCTCAAGTTATCTTTACTCTCACTCTTTTTTCCTTTTTGCTCCTCCTACTGGATGAATTCCATTGCCCTGTGTTCATGTTCCCTAATCCTTTCTTCTGCTTCATCTAGTCTGCTGTTGAACCCTTTACTGAACTTTTGTGTGCAGTTATATTCTTCAACTCTGGTATTTCTTTTTGGTACTTTCTTATATTTTCTACCTCTTTGTTAAAATTTTCACTTTATTTATGCATTGTTCTCCTAACTTTGTGAGCATCTTTATGGTCATTATTTTAAACTCTTTATCAAGTAAATCATTTACCTCTGTTTCATTAAGGTCTTTTCCAAGGTTTCATCTTGTTTTTTCATTTAGAACATATTCCTCTGTTTTTTCATTTTCCTTAACTCTCCATGTTGGCTTCTGTGCATTTGATAAAATATGCCCCTTTCCCACTGCTCATGGAATAGCTTGTGAAGGAAGTGAATCTTACCATTCAACCCTGCCCCAGCTCTTGCTTGTTTCTAAAATCTCAGTGATTGTCCTTTGTTCTTAGTGACTCCCAGTAGTTGAGGGTGTTGCAAGACCTGTCACTGTCTCAAAGGAGAGGATCCCAGTCAGCACCTAGATATATGCTGATTAGAAGCCAGACTGTAAGGCAGCAGCTTTCAAAGTATGCAAATATACTTTCAAGGGACAACTGGGAGACAGGAAGACAGCCAATTAAGAATTATTTCTTTCATGAACACAAGTCCTCCTGGCCACAAGAGCCAGGTACCAAATGATGTGTTCTCTGGATGGCAGCCATAAAAACCAGGGCACCAGATGAAGATGACCCTTTTCAGAAGATATAATCTTGTTCCTGTACCACTCCAAATGTCCAACTGAGTGTCATGTAAAAAGTTACTGAACACTAAAAGAAAGAATATGTTTATACTGCTGTTACTTAAGGACCCTGAGTGCATTTTTTTTTTTTAAACTGATTTTTGTATGATCAATATGGGTATTTCAAAGTAACACTTGGAGGTAAAAACAAATGGCCCTTGCTCCATATCACTTACAAAAGGTACAGAAAAACAGCATATTTCTCATCAAATGCCATCCAATTAGATATTTCCTAATTGGATACTAAGGTTCTAAAACCATGTGTGAACAATAATATCCATATGATTTTGTTGTAACATTATGTAAATAGGTATACATGGATTAAATTGGCTTTATGTTCCACTCATTCTGGGGCTTAAATAGTCTTTTTGACACCAATGTCATTGTTACCAGGAAAAAAATGGAATCCTCTCTCAAATTTCCACTCAAACAAATGAGAGATACTTGAACATTTAGGAATTCAGAGCCTAAAATCAGACATTTAGTCCAATGTGGTGATTCTCCTGATTTTCATGGGTCAAAACTGAGAGAAATGAAAACTAAACAAATACCAGAGCACAAAGGTTAAGGATGTCTCATCAATCATGCTCCTTCCATAACCCACACTAAACACACAACAGGTGAAAGACAAGCACCATGATGGTTCTCTAGTCTTACACAAGATGATAGCCCTAGCATGTGTGCTCACAAAGGAAGAGAATGCCCTTCTCCAACTGTTATGTTCTTGCTGAAAATACTAATCATATCTCATATTTGTAAGGTGTATTATTATTTTTCAAAGAGTAGTTTCTTGATACATTATTTCTTTCCGTCTGTCATAGAACCTCCCCACCATTACCCTCAAACCCTCCCACTCCTACTATGAGTACTTTACACAGGTGGAATATAAGTCTCTCAGAGTGTGTGTCTTGCCCAACCTTTCTCAGCATAACTCAGGGAGTCCATTTGTGCACTACATGCTTCAATTATTCATTGTGGCCAATCTAGTTTTAATAGATCAATCAGAAGCACTGCCACGTCTGTGCAGATGCAGAAAACATAACAAAACTTCTGGAGGAGTATGATAGGGATGGATGATGTAATAAACCCAAAACCACCAATGTTTCCCCAAAAGCAGCACACATTCTATTAAGATTTAGGAAGGTACACAAGTAAATACATTATTTTAATAGTTATGTATTAATTTAATTGTATACTAAATAAATATGTCACACCCATATGAAACCCATAATTTCAGAGATTGTAGAGCTTAGGACAGAGCTAAGTAAGAGAATTCAGTCAGTTTAAGACTATTTTTCAAAAATTATAAGCATCTAATAGTATATGCAATATAGAGGAATAACCAAAAATTACTTGTAATATACACTAAAGACTCAAGATTGAAAAACTCTCACAGGAAGAAAAGCAGTAATTTGTAAGGCCATGTGCACACTACAACACAAAGAATAAGACCATGTGAACAAATCAGCTATTATTCCAAGAGCAAATATAATACTGGAACTGGAAGGGACTTTACAGATCAACAATATCAACTCCAAATAAGGAAATGAAATCCAGAGAGGGGAAGATCCATAAAGGCTAAGACTACTGAGCCAATTAGCCATCACACTGGGACTAAAATACTCAGCTCACTCCTGATTCCAGGGACCTTTAAAGTGGCTGCCTCTGAGCTTTATGTCTGAGAGACATCCACCATTGATGAAATTAAACTTGATTTCCATTAACTGCACACAATAGGCTATGCCATTTGTTTTTCTAACCAAGATTTCTTCTATTTCTCTGACATTTTCTTAAGTGTCCTTGCACAAACCCCAATGACCAATAACACAAATTCCACCCCTACTGAAATTGCTTACAAAAGCCAGGGCAAGTGGTTCACAAATGAGAAAAGAATGAATGTGAGAAATTAATTCTAATCGGGTGTAAAACTAAAAGTGGATTGCAAAAGCCAATTAAATTTAAAATTTAGAAAGTCAAAGGGATTTTTCAAAATGCCCCAGATTTTTAAACACACATTTAAAAAGCAAATAAAAAAGCAAATGATCAGAAGAATAATACATATCTATGCAAAATCATGAGTGGCCAAGTGTAAAAGTGGCTTAGATGATACCAGGACAGAGTTATTTAGGACTGGTCTGTGGTTGCTAAAACAGTTTTTCTCTTCAGCCATTTAAAGATGCCCATTGGTCACTGGTTTAATCTATACAGTCTGCCTTTAATAGTCATGCTAAAGACACACCATGCCTCTGGGTTCCTGTGAAAGACACATGACCCTGTAACAAATTTTGCCACTGCTGTTGCTTGCACTACCACTGGCTAACAGTTCTGGATCATTTACTGTATTTGCTCCTTATTGAGTGCTTATCTCACTTACTCTATGCCTCCACTTAATCCTCACAATCCTTAGTATTTTCCTATATCTCAGATAAGAAACCTGAGGCTTAGAAAAGTTAAACAACTTGCCACTTACACAGTAAGTGGTGGAGTCTGAATTCAAACCAAAATATGACTCACGGACTCATCCTCCAGTTTCCTATGGCCATTTCCACGACAACATGTATATTATCATCTCTTTGTCTTCGGTGTAGCAAGGATTTACAGAGCCGGATGGACAGGACTAGGAACTGAATACAAAACATGAACAGAGATGAGCTGCCACAATTTTTCACACAACGATACTGCTTTAGGCACCTTATATGAAATAGTGGCAGTTTACCTTAATTAAATCACTGTTATTGTACGAGGTCCACTAAATCTCTCAAAATATAATTAAGGTTTGGCTTTCAAATGTATTAATAATGTGTAAGTACATCAATGTGGACAGTTATTGGAGGAAGACTGCTCTGAAATAAAATGGGAGCTGCATAATGTTCTGTCTCATCGACAGGAGGGCAGCATGTGGCAGAGGCCATGTGTACTTCAAGAGGCAATATTGAGCTCCCAGAGGCTGACATTCCTGTGGCACCTATTACGACACCAGTGCTTGATGCAGGTTACCTCAACTCTTTCCTTCTGCACTAAAGGAAGGAGCAGAACCAAAGGAAAAGAGCGGTAGAAATGTGGAACTGAAGTAAATAAATGATCCTCATGCAGAGTTGAGCAAATAAATAATCTTCATAAAGGTGAGAAAGCAGAAGAAATGTGCTCAAATCCAAAAGTGGTTCAGAAGAAACCCTCCAGAAAAGACACAGATTTATGATACTGCTGCTCAGTGTATAAATCCCTGGAGGTTGAAATAGCATAGGAAATAATCAAAATAAAACCTTAGTTCAAACAGACCCTGAGGTGATGGGGTCTCGCAAAGGCAAGGTCCCTCAGAGGGATCCAGCAAGGATACGTTATGCATGTGCGATGAACAGCACGTGTTCACTGTATTTTAACTTCATGTTAATGCTGCTAATTCCACCTTTCCTGCCTGAAGTATGAAGCCTAGCCTGATCTCATGGTGAAAGACAAAATTAGGCTTGCTTTCTGAAAAACCTAAACAAACTAAGGAAGTACTGGAACAAGAAACAGTATTAGCAGTGTCCAGATGGCATTTAGAAAAATACATTTGAAACAGATAGAATGTTTGCAAGTTGCAAAGCATGTCTGCATTATAAAATTAAAACAAGTATGGTAAGGTCACTTCAACAGCATATGAAATTTTAACCAGCTGGCACACCACTCAGGCCACGACTATGTCACCAACTCCGTTAAGTCTAGGTTCCTAAAGCCAATCGTGGTCTGAGGTAACAGAGCAGAAGTCTAACGCCTTGTGGGACAGCATGCTTGCTCTGCACAATATCAAATGCAGGCACAAGAAACATGAGTGGTAAAGCTATAATCCGAGATCGTATTAATAGGAAAATATTGCCGAGTGATACAGCCAAATAAAATAGTTCAAGCAGAAATGTTGAGTACAAGAAAGAAATGAGGTGATAACTATGAATTCAGGTTAAGCAAACTAGCATTTTAATAAAGGAAAAGGGAGGAAGTGAAAGGAGAAGGCGAAAGAAAAAGAGGAGAAAGAGATGAAAGACAAGGAAGAGAAGAGGGGGAGGAGCTTTCAAATCTCAACAATAGTGTCCAAGTGACATTTTAGTCTACTGATGTGCTCTGTTTTAGAATGATGCTTTGCCTACAGTCAAAAAAGATTTCTGCAAGCTGACACTATTTTTTAATGTTTCATTTAGCTGTATAACTCTATTAGAAATGATGTGATTCAAAAGATTACCAGCTTTATTAGATGGGAAAAAAATTAAAAACAATAGTCTTTGAGTAACAAGAGAATTCTTTGGCAGTTGGGAGCACTGGCGGGGGACGGGGGTAAGTTGTGGGGGACAATAAGAAAGGTGGGAAGTGAAAACTCAAAGGTGCTCACGGAATACAATATAGTTGTTACGTAGCTCTGCATGATCAAGAGGATTTCTTTTTGATAGATTTTGAAATGTCCCAGAGCTGGGAGATGGGTGCCAGAGAACTAAGTTCTACAAAGAGGAACAATTCAGAACAACTCCCCACTGACAACAGAAAAAGGGACTTGGGGAGAAGAGTTAGGCTCATTCAGAAATTTTTCAGAATGACTGCACTGCAGATTACATGACACAAATTCTTTTTACTCACGAAATTATCGGCAAATCCCTCATCACTCATAATGACTTTGTTATCACTGGCCTTTTATAGGAACTAAGAGAGGTTCCTAGTTCTGTGTTCTGCTGAGCAGGAGGTGAAAACAGAATGAACACAGACATAACATTAACCAGAGAGACTTTTTTATTTCAAATTGTATAGCTTAAAAACAAAGGCCAGTATAAAACCAGTGCCATCTAGAGGCAAAGAAGATATGGAACTGTTATCAATGGCGATAGTGCACAATCTCTTCAACAAAAAACCCACTCTTTTCGTTATCCCCCATGAACCCATTTTTTAAAAGATTTTTGTCTAGCAAATTGCATTTACTAGATAATAATACTTTTTAAATTAGAGACACTTATGGGCACCTGGGTGGCTCAATTAGTTATGTGTCCAACTCTTGATGTCAGCTCAGGTCATGATCTCACAATTCGTGAGATCAAGCCCCACAATGGGCTCACACTGACAGTGCGGAGCCTGCGGGATTTTGTCTCCGCTCTCTCTCTGCCCCTCCCTCTGCTTGTGCTCATATTCATTCCCTCTCTCTCTCTCTCAAAATAAATAAACTTAAAAAATAAATAAGAGACACATAATTGACACCAGTTGCTATTTATTTTTCTTTCTAAACATTTTCCCCTCAATTGTATGACTTTTTAAAGAGATAAGAAGTAGGGTTTAAGATAAGGCAGTCCCAAAGACACAAAACTACTTATTCAACTCAAAGATTCTGAATTATCACTAGACAAGTATTCCTCCCACTGCCAAAGGTAATTAAAAAGGCCACAGCAAGAAGGTTTGGAAATAAATAAAAATAAATTTAGGTCATAATATATAAAAATTAGTTCAATTATGGTGACAAATACACCATACTAATATAAGATGTAAGAGGAAACTAGGTGTGGGGTACACAGAACTGTGTACTGCCTCTGCAATTTTTCTGTAAAATCTAGAACATTCTAAAATAAAGCTGACTACAAAATTGAATATAGGGACTACATGCTCCTCTGAGTGAGGTCAGCATGATAAAGAGAAACTAAAGCCCAAAGAGCAACATACCAAACTCTTAATGTGAGAGAAGACAGGCGACCACGATTTGTAACCAGCTGAGAAGCAACAGGAAAACCAACTGTGGTCCATGTGACAGACCTGGCCTCAAGGATGAATGAATGAATGAATGAATGAATGAATGAATGAATGAATAAAGGCACCATCACAATGCCTTGAACAGAATAGATGCTCATGCATGCCTTCTTAACTACCTGATTAATTTAGAATTGCCTCTATAAGGCATGTGCTGAGTCAACAACCAAATCTGGAGAAAGTATTAGCTGATCTCTCCAGTCAACTTCAGAGACTAATCAGGTATGTTACTCCTTAAAGATGTCTGTCTCAGCTACACTATTTGCCAAGAAACTAAAAAATTGGCTTTTCCTTCATAGTGAAAAATAAAAGTCATCAGGAAACTCCCCAAATTCTAGCTTCCCGCTTCCACTTATCAATGTGTATGCCTTTGCAGTCATCCTTCAGTCCTTTGCGCCCACCTTTGTTTAAAAAAGGAAGGAAGAAAGGAAGGGAGGGAGGGAGGGAGACTCCCTCTGATGGGGCTCTAGACCCTACCAACACTTCTCCCAGTGACTTGAATATACTTTAAACCCACCACTTTCTGTCTCCCCAAAGTTCTGACTTAGAAATCATCCCATGTCTCCTCCTCCTTTATTCCCTTTTCTGGCTCTTTGTCCTCAGTAAAAATATTCAACTCTTCCCTTTAACCAATAGCCTACAAAAGACACAAAGCTCCCTCTCATTCATGCTACTACAACCCACTCTCCTCTTCCCAAGTAAGTTGGTCACTCTTTCTTGGTCTTCTTCAGTTGCCTTTTCCTTCATTCCTGACACTAAATATTTGTATTTAGCCCTCGTTTTCAGCTTTGTACACTCGTGACTCCACTTCTGCTCCCGTAGATGACTGCAGCTAAACTCCTAGCCGCAGCTGTGCTCAGAGATCATAAATATCCACCTCTGTCCTCGACAACTGTGCCAGGGCCCAGACACATACCTGCACCTGCATGAACATGAACACTGCCATCTGTAAATCCTCTACCCAGACACATCCCAAACTCAACTAGCTCCCCTGATCGCAACCCCAAAACCTACTTCTCCTCCTGTCATCTCCAACTCTGGGAATGGGACCAAGAAAGCTGACCAACAGTTATTTTCAAATACTTTCCCCTTTCCCTCACTCCCCCATGTATAGCCACCAGATCCAGTAAATTCTACCTCCTTAACATCTTTCAAGTCCATTCTTCCATATCTGTAATCCTTATTGTTTCTTTGGCTTGGCCTTAACTGGTTTTCAGATTATAAATAATCTTCTAACAGTCTCCTCATGTCCAACCTTGCCTACACTGCTCCATCCCATGGGCTACTCTTGCAGAATTCTTTTTCTAAAATGCCAATCTGATTGCCTCACTCTTCTACTTAAGAATTATTAAAGACTTCCATGGGGCGCCTGGGTGGCGCAGTCGGTTAAGCGTCCGACTTCAGGCAGGTCACGATCTCGCGGTCTGTGAGTTCGAGCCCCGCGTCAGGCTCTGGGCTGATGGCTCGGAGCCTGGAGCCTGTTTCTGATTCTGTGTCTCCCTCTCTCTCTGCCCCTCCCCCGTTCATGCTCTGTCTCTCTCTGTCCCAAAAATAAATAAAAAACATTGAAAAAAAAAAAAGAATTATTAAAGACTTCCTGATACTTTTTTTTATTAGTATTTTTAAAGGTCAAATTCCAAAAAGTTACATAGAAGGCCCTTCACAAAGCAGTTTATACCTCTCTCACTAACTTCGTCTCCTATGACTTCCCCATGCTCCAGCCACCCCACAATACATTTTCTAGGGATTCATCACTCTCTTGTTTTCTCTTGCCTTCAAATATACTACTACCACAACCTGAACAGAACACCCCTTCCCTGCCAGGATAACTTCAAATGTCTCTTTAAGATTCTCTACTAAGCCTTCTATTATTACCCCAGGTATAAACATTTCCTTCTTCTGTGCCTTCATCATGTCTCTTTCACTGAGCTAACTGTGTTGGGTTGAGCTTCCAGTTTATTTATCTATCTCCTTCCTTGGCTATAAACAAAAGGAAGTGCACTTAGTCAGGATCTTATTTTACAACAATCCTGTTTTGAGGTGGTTGCTAAGAACACACAGCATCCAAACACAAAGGCAATCTATATCTAACTCAGCTCAACAAATACCTGTCACCAGGCAGATCGCCTCTGATCCCCAGGGACAAGTCAGTCACCTAGAGACTGACAGATAAAGCCTATAATTCCGATGAATACAGCCTCATACATTTGGCAGGCCCACTGCTTATTAATTCTTGGTGCACAGACAGAGAAAGAAGTAAGAATCACTTCTAAAAAGAAGCACGTCCACATATCTTACCACAGGAACTCCCAAGCCTTCATTCCCCCAGAATGCAGCAAGCAAATTCAATTACGTTATTCAAATCCAACTAAAGCATTTCAGCAAATATTAAGTATTCAAATCACTTTGGAGGAAGGATTGGGATGTCTTAGTGAGATGAATAGACAGACGTATTAAAGGGATAGCAGACTCATCCAAGAGGATTTCAGCCGCTAATTTCCACAGTTTTTAATTTCTTTAAACAACTGGGCCCTAAGTGAGATCTTCTACTGCTCATCATTTGGGAAGACTTGTGGTTGAAAGGGCCCAGTTAAACACAACTCCGTCCTGGGGTCTCTGTGGGAAGTCCATTCCTGTTTTAGCTAATTGATATTGAATCAGTTTTGTCATTCCCTGGATTTTTTGTAACGCATCACATGCCAATTAATCAAGTTACAGAGATTAGCACAGGGGAGGGAATGCATTAAAGGTCTGCACTGCAAAAGCAGACTTTATTTTCTCTCCCTCCTGCTTGTCTCATTTCCTCTTCTTGCTATATAGAACTTTGTGCCAGTGGAGTAATGGGAAGAGATTTGAAGCAGTCAGTGTTCGTGGCGAAAGATGCTACAAAAATCACTAGTAGTTGAAAAGAAACTTCTGCCAGGCAGCTGAACAAAATACTGGCTGTCAAGGGTGCTCTGTGAAACAAGAAGCTCCAGCTTTCAAATGGACAGGTTCCTGTGCTTTCTCAGGGACCACCCCCCCAACACTGGACCTTCATTTGCAAACTCTAATAGGTCCCCATTGGACAACACAATCTTTCCAAATCTCCACAAAGTGAAGCCTCCATGAGAGAAAACTCAAGTTAAGTGCATCATAGAGGCTATTCATTTCCTTGCTTAGTGACAAAATGCATCTTCTCAAGAAGCCAGGAACAGGGAATCCTCAAAAGAGCAAGTTGGCGCCCACATGATGCCACACAGTTGTTTTCCTGGCTTACACAGAGGCTGTGCTCTGCAGCAATGTCAGTGGGGCATCAACAGTGACTCCTGCCTCCTTCTTCTCCCTGGAGATATTGTCAAAGGCTTCTGGCTATTCTGGAAATCTGGTCAGTTTTTGTTTTGTTTTGTTTGCCTGCTTTTATTAACTCTAGCATATCATGACAAGTTTATTTCTTAGCACTTTTCCTCTCTCAGGGATTCTCCTAAGGGTACCAATGGGTAAAGGAAGTAGATTAATATTCTGCCAAGCTCTAGCCTACAGAATAAAAAAAAAAAAAACAAAAAAAAAAAACAAAAAAAAAAAACCCAACATCAGGAACTTCAATCCATCAAAGTAAGGAAGTTACGTGAATCTATACACAAACTACATGAGAGATTAAATATCTGGATATGTGGAGGGAAAAAGTAACGATGGCAATAATAATAAAAAAAAAAAAAAAACCCACCCTGGTAAGAACTGGTTCTCATGACAACCCCCATTTAAAGGAGAAGAAAACTTCATCCATTCTGCTGTCACCTTTAAAATGGTGATCTCTCATCACCCTATTCCTAGGTTATAATGACAGATAAAACAGAAAGAGATTCCATTTTCTTCTTCAGGTGGTTGACCAGCTCATTCACAATGTCAGTGGGTGAAATATAACAGGACCAAGGCCCCATCTAAATTCTATCACCTACTCTAAAGAAAAATGACAGGAGACATATTACTAATCAGTCAACAGAAAAGACAGCAGTGGCTTGGAAGGAAGGAAGGAAGGAAGGAAGGAAGGAAGGAAGGAAGGAAGGAAGGAACAAAGGAAGGAACAAAGGAAGGAAGGAAGATAAAGAAAAAGATCAGATCTAAAAAGCAGAACACAAAAGGTATCCAATTCATGTGGATAATATACTGATAATACACAGCTGTATCTACACTTAACTAACACAAGAAGGGCAGACATCTATTTTTAAGATAATATAAGGGGATGGGGAGGGAGCAAACATTTGCTGGGCAGCTCCCACTTGTCAGGAATCATGCTAAATTCTTTAACCACAACTCAACAGTTGTACTTCTTTTAATTAAGGAACCTGAGGCTTGAAGTGGTTAAGTAATTTATCTAAGGTCACCAGAGAGTAAGATGCAGAGCCAGGATTTGACTCCCCTCACACCAGCTCAAAAGCAGGTGTTATTTGCAGAATAACAAGCACCGCTACCAGAAACATTTTCCATCTATGATGCCAAGACCCACAGATGGGCTCAAACAACCCAAAAGTTCCTTATTCAATCCTAAAGGGTGAAAAATACAAAATTTCATACTTTCACACTTTTATGCACAAATAAAAGCTACTTACTAGTAATTAACTACGTTGTTTACTAGGAGTTACTAAAATGTGCCATCCACAGAACAAAATTAAGGACTTACTACAATTGACCAGGGACTTTCGGCATTCCACTACAAACTCTGGCTGCTCAAGAAGAGTGTGATGGTTCATTTTATGTGTCCACTTGACTGGGTCACAGAATGGCCAGATATTTGGTTAAACATTATTTCTGGATATGTCTAGGAGAGTGTTTATAGATGAGTTTAATATCAGAATATGTAGGCTGAGTAAAGCAGATTACAGTCTCCGATGTGATTGGGCCTTATCTAATCTGTTGAAGGCCTGAATAAAATAAAAGGCTGAGTAACAATAAATATTTTCTCTGTGCCTGGCTGTCTTTGAGGTAGAATGTCAGTCTTCTCTTGCCATTGGACTTGTGGATTTGGACTGGAACTTATACCATTGGCTTTCCTGCTTCTCAAGCCTTTGGACTCAGACTGGAACTATACTACTGGCTATCCGTGGTCTGACTTCTCAGCCTCCATAATCATGTAAGCCACTTCCTTATAATAAATCGCTTTATATAAATCACACACACACACAACTAGTGTTCTGTTTCCAGAGAATTCTAACACAAAAAGACAACACCAAAAAACTTCTATAGCCCTGGACCACATTGGAAAAGTTGGAATCTCCACAATTCATTAGAAGGAGACTATCAGTTAATCTTCAATAGTATCCAAGGTTGGCTGCAGATGTAGATTTCGAATGCTGGAGGAGATTTTTAACAATAAACCATGGTTAGTCCTACCACTATGGACATGTTTGTTGTGGGTTACTTGATAAATGGTATCATATATATCGATGCATGATGGAATCAACATCTAAAAAGATTTTCAAATTAAACTTGACAATTTCGTTCAAAGAAGAATCATTTACACCACGATTGCCAAAGTAGAAACATACATATTCTACATAGTCCCACCACCAAATTCCCCAAGAAATGACACATCATTGCTATCACAAGTTTCTGCACTGAAAAGGTGAAAGAGTTGGGACAAATGAACTGAGGGTCTTTAACCTTCTAAGAGTCCATCTCCTTAAAATATGGAGAAACATTACCTGGAATGATAAGGTGACCCAAAAATCCCTTAAAAACAGCCTTTCACTGATAATTCTGTACAGTAAGAAAGTTATTCTTTCCACTTGTCTAATGTAAACCCTACTGCTTTGATTTGAGCCTAGGTCATAAACCTAAATGATACCTACAATGAATTATCTAAACCCCAATACATACCAGGCCTCCAAGAGTCACCTTTAGTGGATTTGTACTAAGATCTGCTCCCCACAAGACCCATGCCACCCAACTCTGTACCTGAGTCTGATCTCAAGGTAGCTCTCTACCTTACAAGCTTCTAAACCTAGAACAACTATTTCCATTTCTTGGATCTAGAATGGCCACGACATAAGAACTTAGGCAAAAATTGTCCCCTTGGCTTCCCCAAGAACATTTAAGTCACCCTCCTATTCTTAGCCTTTGACTCTTAACTTGACTTCAGTCTTGATCCTCCAATCACCCCAACAGCTGACATCTGGTCATTCCCAAATTAGGCAGTGGTTCTATGTCTTCCTATAGCTAACTTAACCCTAACTTCTGCTGTTATTCATGTAATCCACCACCAAACATAGTCCCAGTTTGGATCTCAATGTGATCCAAGAGAGGTATTATAAAGAAACAGCAGAAGTGGGAAGAGAGAATTACTAAGGGAATAAAGAACAACAGCTTTTCCAATTTACTATAGACTTGGGCTGGGAATTACTGACCTGGAGACTGAACAATCTCCTCGACAGTGACTTCTAATTTCACAACCTAATCCAGGAACATATCATACTGCTTAAGCTATATACAAAATCCTGTGTGTGTGTGTGTGTGTGTATGTATGTTTAGTATCCAAATCTCTCAGCAGATTCCCAAATGGTAAAAGAAAAAGAGTAGAAATCATTGCTATGATGAAATGCTATCAATCATATATATAACATTAAAGTCTCCATACTGGTGAAAAATAACACTGTCTTTAAATGATGCATCTGGTTTAAGAAAACTGTTTTAATCTTTCAAATTCATTCATATTAACCAGTTTACAATTTCAGAGACCTACCCCCAGATGAGTCTGGGGGATGACATTAGACAGAAGATTCAAGGACAAAGCTTCAGAAAGCAGACACAAGTCAAACAGCAGGAGCATCATCTTTTAAATCTAAGAGAAGACTCGGGTATCTGACCCAACAATTCAACAAGATATGTTTATCACAGGTTAGTTGCTGGATCTGAGACTGGCTGGTAAAGAAAACTCCCTCTCCTTACCTTTCCCACCTGTACCTACCAAGTCGAAATGTGAAATTACACCATCCCTTCCATACAAGTAGGTTTCCGTAATGTGCACCACACAAAGAAATGTGGTCTCCAGCAAGGTGTAAAGTCTACTGCAAAAGAGCATATATCACTGTGAAAATATTTTTGCTACTTTCACACATCACTTCAGCTAGTACAAAAAATACTCCTATTGTAAGTATGTGGATTAAGTAAAAACCTAATGAGGCCCTCTTGGCCTCCAATAACAAAGGCAGAATGTAAATGATAATGATTTTCCTGAGATCTTCAAGGGATGAGATGTAGAGGATATTCATCTGTTTTTCTCTGGAAGCTATTTTGGTTCAAGAGTACAAGTTTACCCTTCAGAACATCCTCTGTCCTTTATACATTCCATGTACTAAGAAGCAATAACTAGAGAGCTTGTCCACAACCTAAATTACATTCAGAAATTTTAAATTAGAATCACGGACAAATGTTTGTGCCTCCCTAAATATGACTTTCTCTAGCAACCCATTTATTGGGTGAATAACAGCCTATCTCCCTAAAGACTTCTAGATACTCAGGAAAATGAGCAAGGTGGCTGTGCCAGTTACCAATGTATTGCCTCTCACCCACAAATCAATCCTCCATTGACCGCTCTGTGAAAACTGAGTTGGGCCCTTCAAATGTTTTTCCTTTGCCAGCTGGCACAATGTTAAACTCTGTCAGTAGAGGTCTCTGAAAAGACATTCATTGCAAAGGGATTCCTGCTGGATCTCACGTGCCCTGCAGTGTAAACCCAGCACTCAGCTCACCACAGTGGTCAGCTGCTTCCTCCACTACCCTTTTTAGGCAATTTTATAGCAGAGTGCTTCCCACAAGACACCACCTCCAACATAGCTTTCCCTGGCACCTCAAAAAGCAGATTTTCAGCAAATTCCAGAATGTGGACATCCAGCAATTTCACCAGCATGAAACCACTACCACCTCTGTGCCATTAGTGAACCACAGCTGGGGGTATGGGGGAGGTTAAGAACTCAGTGTCAATCCTAGGGGTATCACCTGCTCATTTACCTGCTAGTTCTCTTTACAGCTTACTAGCCAGTCCCTCATTACCCCAGTTTTCTATGTTATAGTGAATAATTCTTTATATTAACCTTTCCTTGGCCCATTACTATGTGGTTTCTGTCCTGCAATCCAGGCCTGAGTGACAGACCTGCTCCTCTGGAAGGCTGGAGCATGAGAGTCAGCTCTGAGAATGCCTGGCCAGAAGGGTGGACTGGTGAGCTGCCATGCACTGAATTATATTAGTTGCCATCCTTTGCAGAGTAGAAGCTGGCAGACAAGAATAAGGGAGACATGCAAGTGCCACACTTACCAACTGCTACTCTGTGCAGGAGCCTGAGTTAGAGACACTGTTAAGGAAGTGACCAACCAGTTGGAGATACCAGACATACACAAACTAAAAGTTCAAGGCAGGAAGTACTGAAAGCTCAGTGAGGGTCGTGGGCAATAACACTAAGGGTCAGTGACAGGTTCTCAGGAGGCTAAGACACTAGTAGTTTCTATTTTGTCATAGCAAGAACAAATTATCTGCAAAAGCCTGTGCCACAGAAAACAGAGACTGGTCTCTCTTTAAATGCTTCTCCAACCCCCACTTTGTCCTCCAATAATGGGTTATTACTCAAATCCAATATATTGTGGACTCCTGGCTGTGACCAGTTGTCTTTTGCTTCACTGTCAAGCGATATACCTAAGTAAACACTCGGCTCGAAAAATAGAATTTAAAATCAGAAAAGCCATTTCAATTTAACTGTGTCTTTGGCAGAGGGAGTCCTTCCTAAAAGATTTTAAAGAAGAGATTAGGGAAACATGGTGACTATAATCTATCAAAGCCAAACAAAAATGCCTTCAATAAAGCCCCTCCACATGAGGCTATTAAGGAAACCCAATAACCACATGGTAGAGAATAAAACCCTGTCATTCACTAAATGATAGAAAAGTGATTCAGGGTAGAAAGCAGGAATAAAGAGACTACCTTTGGCTCACCACAAGAGTAACAGTGGGGAAGCTCAGAAAAAGAAGCCCAAGAACAGGAGGGTTCTAATGAACCATCTGGAAGGTGGGAGAGATTATCAAAGGGAGCAAAAATGAAATTTGCTGATGATAAATGAGAGTGGTTTTCTAACATGGATGAGCCACAAAGGATGTCAAAAGGGTTGTTCTAAATGAAGGATATCCACTCCAGTAGGATTGAGTATTACAGGAAGGAGCACAAGCCATGGAAGAAACCCCTTAACCACACTCCGACAAGAAGAAATGGGGAATGACAGTGATTATTTTTAAAGAGTAAGCAGTTGAGATGGGATGGGATATGAACTTCAACCTCTTGATGAAGTAATGTGTTGTGGTCCAAATTAAGTCAAAATTTACTTCCCTACATACCTTTAGTACTCATCTCTTCTATAAAAACATTCCCCTTTGTTTCCATGTAGATATTCATAAATTAGATATTAATTATAAAATATTTACAACTTCTCCATAATATAACTATGTCTCCATTTATCACACCATACTTGTGTTTACTTAGAAATATAAGACTTTACTTTGTATTCTGTAGGCCGGTAAAAATTTCAAAAAATTCTAGGAACGAAGATAAGGTTGGCAATGCTTTATTTTGCCAAGTACAGGCATATTTTTAAAATTCTATCACCATCACTTCATAAAGGAATATTTGGATAGTTAATGAAAGTAGCAAGGAAATAATCTCAGGACAAGGAAGAGTCCTTTAAAGTGAACAAATATATATTTATAAAACCTGCTACATTGCTCTTATATTTATAATTTTCCTGGAAGATCAACAAAAACTAGGTGAATGAATGAGGACTTGTTACTACACTCAAGTTTGAGAATTACTAGCCAAGAAGACAAAAACAAGATAGATACACACATTCTTAAAATTAAAAAGAAGCAGCATTTAGATTTTTTTTAATAATAACAAAGACAGAAATAGGAAGAAAGGAAGGCTCATCATGAACAATCTTAAAGTCAGACAGAAGTACAGCTTGCATAGGTGTGTATGTAAGAGAAAGACTCTGGATAAAACTGACCCAGAGGAAGTCATTTAAGGGGAATGAAGACAATGAAGACACTCTGAGGAAACAAAGACTCTGCAGTGAAGAATAAATTGCAGAGCATCCTACCTCCTCCACAGCCTCCTCGATGCGTTCCTGTACTGAGTGCATTCATAGGAATCGTACACAGGACACAGCTGGTGGAACAGGACAAGACATCTCCAGGGACAAAAGGAAAATATAGCTTCTTTGAACAGGTCCAGGTATGTACTTATTATTTTTTTTTTTATATCAGATTAAATAGATACAGGATTTGTATGGGCTCCCTCTGGTGGGTCTGTCAAACACATGAGATTTTCTACTCTTTGCAAAATAAATGCCTCACATGTTTAGTAAAAATTCAGTTTTGAAGGAATTGAACAGTGATGCTCAAACTTTTTAATCTCAAAAATCCTTCTATGCTCAAAAAAAAATCATAATTTGTGGCATTATTAGCAAAGAATAATGATGCTTGCCACCACTCACACTCCCTTCACCTGCCAGGTAATCAGTGTCTTGATTTTGATGTTTATCACTCCCATATATTTTTCTCACACCTACCTACGTATTTATCTAACCAAAAAAACACGGTATGCGTGATGGGGGGAGAGAGAAGGAAAGAGAGCTACAACAAGTGAAAACAAAGCATAAGCAAGTATACAATGAGAACACTTGTTATTGGGCATATTCTAAAATATCTATTAAAAAAGACATCGCAGTTTGGTATCACTCATAACTTATTTGTTTCTCTCAACCCTGTATTAAAACCTCATCCTTGTAGACATACTCTATTTATGTTAACTAAAATAAAGTATTCAGTGTACAAATAGCCAATACTTTCTTTATACTTAAAGAAAAAAATGCCACATTAGAGCATATAATTAAAAAAGAAAAAAAAAAAACTAGCAAATAACTCTACAAAGTGGAGACAACTATATACACTCCCAAAAGAAAGGTCCAAGATTTGTGGTTCCTCTAGATTCTTGCTACTGGCCAGGGTTATTAATTTTTGCCAGTCTAATGGATTTGGAACAATATTTGGTTCTAGTACTTTGCATTTTGTTATTTGCGGATAAAACCAGTACTTGTTTACTAGCTGATAGACTATTAATGCTGATGAGATGAATAATTTTAAAAAATTTACACAATAAATCATTCATATAGTGTATAGTGTGTCATGTTTAAAGAATAAAAGCACATACATGTGTGCTCGCCACCTATATCCATTTTCAGAAAACAATACCAAAAACTTTGCAGCCCCTTTCAAGCCCCTACCTGACCACAATCCCCTTGCCACTCCTAACAGAGGTAACAACTAAATTTTTTCATTATTCCCTTGCTTTCTTTAATTTTTCCACATATGCACGAACCCCTATGTAACATATTAATTTTTCCCATTTTTTAAACTCTACATAAATAACAATCATACAATGTAAGTTTCTGTAACTTTCTTTCCTTGCCTAATACTACTTTCTATATTCAGTTATATTGATGTATATCCTTGTGACTTACTCATTTTCACAGATATTTCACAGATTTCACTTATTTTCACTCACATACCACTGTATAAATATACCATAATTTACTTATCTGTTCTACTCTTGGTAGAAACATGGGTTGTTCCAAGTTTGGGTTAATACTAATAGCACTATGAACATTCTCATCTATCTGCTAATATAAGCACTCAATCTTAGAACATATCTAAGTATATACGTGGGCATGAAATTTCAGGTGTTCTGATTTCATACTCCCCCAGAGCATTGCCATGGCTCCACATATTGGCCAACACTTGGTATTGTCAGACCTTCCCTACTGGATTTTTTCAAACTAAGACCTTTTTATTTGATAACATTAATCTCTTAGCTATACACACAGCAAATACCTCCATCCTGCCTGTTACTTGTCTTTCAACTTCATTTATGAAGGCTTTTATTAGACAGAAATTTTACCTTAATGTAGTGACTCTTTAACAATGTTTTCTATTTAGGATTTTTCTTGTTTAGAGAGTCTCAGTTTACAATATTATAATCTACCTTCAAAGTGATAATAATAATAATCTCTCATATCATCTTAAGTTTTAAAGACCTCTTCACAAATGAATTGTCAATCCATCCAGAACTGCATTTTGAATTAGGTGTGAGATAAAGATCAATTCTTTTTCCCTACACAGATAATTGTCTCCGAGCAATTCATGTAGAATCCATCATCTCCCCACTTATTTAACATCATCTCCATTTTATAGTAAGATAATAAAATCACAAATATGAGTAGAGCTATTTCAAAATTCTCTATTTGACTAAACTTGTGCCAATAATAAACCATCTTAATAACTAGAGCATTAGAAGTCTTGACAGCTGGTAAGGCATGCACCTTATACCTGTGTTGTAAAAATTATTCTGGTTATTGATAAACTTGCTCTTCCTATGAATCTGAAGATCAGTCCTTCAACTTCTCTAAAATACCCAGTGGATATTTTGATTAGATTTGTGCCAAATTTATAGATTGATTTTGGAAGAACTGCTATTGTCATGATATTGTTTCCTAACTACGAATCTGGGATCATGACATATCTCCTTTTTCTCTTCTTCTTTTACATCTTTTAATAATATCTGATAATTTTATCCATAAATATCTTGACCATCTTCTGGAACAACTATAACTGGGCACTTCAAAGTGTTAGTTGATACGATGAATGAAATCTTTACTCCTTTATATTTTCTAATTGGCTATTACTTATGAATAAGAAATGTATTTTCTCTATATTATAGTCTTTATATACCCATCAACTCTACTGAACTCTCTCATTAGTTCTAATAATTGACCTGAATATTCTATTCAATTTTTGAGGAAAACAATCATATCATTTACAAATGAAGCAGCTTTATCTCATGTCTTCCAATGCTTATTCCTTCCATTTCTCTTTCTGGCTTACTACATAAAGTAGAACTTCTACACAATGATGAATAGCACCAGTAATGGCAATAATCCCAAATTATTGCTAATTTTGATAGAAATGTTTATAATGAGTCACCACTAATTATGATGTTTGCTGTGACTGCTTGACAAATATGTCAGTTAAGAAAGTTCCCTTCTATTCCTAACTAAAAGTTTGTATAAGTCATTAATGTCATCCAATGCTTCTTTAATGTCATAAAACATTAAATGCCATCAAATTATTTTTCTACCTCTTTTGAGGCAATCACATGCTTTTTCTCCTTATAGAAGTTAATATAATGGAATAAATTTATAATAATAATGTGGTAGAACACAATACATCAGTGAATTAAATCTGCAAATATTTCACTTAAAAATTCTGTATCTATTCATTAAAATAGAGAATCATCTAGGGCACCCGGGTGGCTCAGTTGGTTGAGCGTCTGACTTCGGCTTAGGTCATGATCTCACGGTTCATGAGTTTGAGCCCCACGTCAGGCTCTGTGCTGCCGGCTCAGAGCCTGGAGCCTTCTTCGGATTCTGTGTCTCCCTCTCTCCGCCCCTCCCCCACTCATGCTCACTCGCTCTCTCTCCCTCTCAAAAAAATTAAAAATATTAAAAAAAATTTTTTAAATAGAGAATCGTCATTAGAGAGGGACGGAGCCAAAACATAAGAGACTCTTAAAAACTGAGAAGAAACTGAGGGTTGATGGGGGGTGGGTAATGGGTATTGAGGAGGGCACCTGTTGGGATGAGCACTGGGTGTTTGTATGGAAACCAATTTGACAATAAATTTGATATTTTAAATAAATAAATAAATAAATAAAATTCAACATATAAAAAAATAAATAAAAATTAGAGAATCATCTATGTTCATAAAGATGAAAATTCTAAAATTTTCTTTTTCATCTAGTTTGTATATGAACACGTCTAACCACATGAAATGAGTTTGATAGGTCTCTCTTTCTATTCTCTGAAACAATGTACAAGCCTTTCAGACTTGGTAAAAACATGTACAGTCATCTCAGGATGATGGAAGAGAGGCTAATGATCCTAGATTTAATTGGCTTCAGTCTTCTATGGAAAGCAATGTATTCTCTTATAATAATATCTCCTGCTTCCTCTTTGTTTTTTAATCTTAATAAATGTCTCCCAGGGCACCTGGGTGGCTCAGTCAGTTAAGTGTTCAACTTTGGCTCAGGTCATGATCTCACTGTCACTCTGCTGTCAGCACTGAGCCTGCTTCAGATCCTATGTGTGTCTATCCGTCTGTCTGTCTCTCCTGCCCCCCATCCTCTCAAAAATAAATAAACATTAAAGAAATAATAATAATTGTTTCCCACATGAAATCACGGAGCATCTCATGATTGTCTGAAACCTTCTTAAAGATCTGGACCCCAGTTTGTGTTCACCAAATGTTTTTCTAATTAAATGACTCCAGTGTTTTTCCTTCAGTCTTTTTCTTTAAACTTTTATCAGAAAAATTTCAAATATGTGCAAAAGTAGAAAGGATAATGAATCCTCACATATCCAACATCCAGCTTAGATAATTAACAATTCATGACCAATCCTCTTCCATTCATCCCCAAATGCCTATCCCCATATTATTCTGAAGAAAACCACAGACATCTGATCATTTCACCCACAGTATTTCAATATGTATATCTAAAAGAAAATGACTTTATAAAAATATAATACAATGATCATACCTTTAAAAATAAAAATAAAAGAACTCATTAAATTTAAATATTCAGTTAGTACTCAAATTCCCAGTGGTCTCAAATGATTTCTTCCCTTAAAGATGTTTTCTCTTGATAGGATCTATCAAGAGATAGATTGTGATTACTTGATCTTTCTTCTCATCTTTAATGTTCTTGCCATTTATTTGACAAAACTGAATCATTTATCCTGTAGAGCAGGGCTTCTCAAACTATCTGTGTTGAAAGGATGGTTTTAGATTTCCAGTCGGTCTTATACTAAGACCCAGTCCCACTGTGCACAACTACTAAACACTCTGAGCACGTGCAACTCGCCAAGATCATCTAAGAACACCAGAAGCAATTTATTATATGCTATTCAACAAATTGAATATGATGGCTAAAACATTTCTAAACACTGCTCCTTAAACATTTCTAAGGTCTTCCTTTTGATTCTTCTATTTATTCATTATGCAGGTAACATCTTGAGTAGCATTGCTGTCACATTTCCCACAGGCTGGATTTTGCTTATTAATTCTCCATGGTGTTGTTTAACATGTTTCTCTGTACTCTGTACTTTCTATAAATTTGGAGCTGGATCTAGAGATTTGATCAGATTCAGGTCCAAATTTTTTGGCAAGACTTTAGAGTTGGCATTGTATTCTTCCATCAGGAGACCCAAAAGGCTGGCCCTGACCCTTCTTTTTGGGATGTTGGTGGTCATTGGTGAACAATGTTATTAACCAGTACTAAATGTCAAAGGCCTGCTAGTAAATTTGGTTCTCCAAAGTTTATTCTCTGAGAGACTCAGATCTCCTGAGCCACCACTGGTTCCCTCCATGGCCTCAGTTGCTGACACAATGCAGATCGTCCAGCTGTCAGTTGTGAGTTCCCAGCATTTGTGAAGATCTGAGGGAGAACTTGTCACCCAGCTGTGTTGGAGATGGGCTTTGCTATTCCAGTTGCTCTGTTTTGTAAGATTTGTGACTATTAAAAACTATTCAACCCGCCTATCTTCCATTTTTTAAAAACAATGCTGTTTGCTTTAGCATCTTAAACTGAACTTAGTTGATAGATATTTTTCAGGGTTTAAAATTTTTCCTGGGGCACCTGGGTGGCTCAGTCGGTTAAGCATCCAACTTCGGCTTGGGTCACGATCACACGGTTTGTGAGTTCAACCCCGCATCGGGCTCTGTGCTGACAGCTCAGAGCCTGGAGCCTGCTTCAGATTCTGCCCCTCCCCTGCTCATGCTCTGTCTCTCTCTCCCTCAAGAATAAACATTAAAAAAATGTTTTTTATTTTTTTTTAATGTTTATTTATTTTTGAGACAGAGAAAGACAGAGCATGAGCAGGGGAGGCTCACAGAGAGGGAGACACAGAATCCGAAGCAGGCTCCAGGCTCCGAGCTGTCAGCACAGAGCCTGACGCAGGGCTCGAACTCACAGACTCAGATCATGACCCGAGCCAAAGGTGGACACCCAACCGCCTGAGCCACCCAGACACCCCACATTAAAAAACAATTTTTTTTCAAAGAAACTTAAAAAATAATTTTTTCCTAAATATATTTTAAATTAAATGTACTACAAGTACCTTTTTAGCTATATCCAACCCATTTTGTTTTATGTTTCTACAAAATAAAGTGACTATTTTCCCCCACATCTGAGCAGTCTAAAGAGTGTTTTCATTGCTGGTTAGTGGTAAGTGATTTGTAATTTACTGTAATATGTCTCTTTAACCCATGAATACTATAGCTGTGAATTTTTAAACGTCTGAGGATGTGAAAAGTTTTTATTTTCTTTTCTTCCTGCTTTCTACCTAAACTACATTGCAGTCAAGCATAGTTCTATGTTATTGATTCTTTGACAATTGTTTAGACTTCAGCTGTCCGCTAGTCTATGGACAAGTTATTGTAAGTAGCCCACACTGTATGCCTTTGACTCTGGGGACAGAATCGGTGTGTGTGTATAGTTACAGGATTTTAGTTTAGCTACAAAATTTTAAACATAAACATAAATCAAGCCTGTTAATCATGTTTTCAGGTTGTCTGCATATTTACTCATTTTGTCTTCTTAATCCATTGATTTTTGATTCAGGTCATTTAAATTCTACTATGGTTATAAATTTATCAAATTTAACTTTTATTTCTTCAGTTTTGGTTTATGTATTACGGCTATGATGTTGGACACATTAAAATTTCTGATTCATAAAGCATCATGGTTGATGTATTCTTTATTCATACTTATCATTGTTCCCATAAATTCTATTTTGTCTAATATTAATATTGCTGTACCAGCTTTCTTTTGGTAAGTATTTTTTGATATATCTTTTTCCTGCCCTTTATTTTCAGCCTCTAATATCGTTTTGTTTTGGACCTCTCTAATTGAAAAACATCCATTATGATAATGTATGTCTTTTTTTTCTGTTTATTTTTGAGAGAGAGAGACAGACAGACAGAGAGCAAGTGGGGAAGGGGTAAAGAGAGAGAGAGACAGAGAATCCAAAGCAGGCTCCAAGGCTCCAAGCTGTAAGCAAAGAGCTCGGTGTGGGGCTCGAACTCCTGAACTGCAAGATCATGACCTGAGCCAAAGTCGGACACTTAACTAACTGAGCCACCCAGGCACCCCTGATAATATATGTCTTCAATTGGTAAATTTAACCCATTTAGATTTGTGAGTACTGATATGTTTAACTTTTTTCTAAATAAAAAGGTTTTCTTAACAATTGATAGTTAAAATATATATGTGTGTGTCACACATATATAGACAGAGAGAGAGAGAGAGAGTCATAATTCAGCCATTTCTAGGCTTATCATTATTTCTTTTACCCATACCTCTGTATTTACTTTTCTTCTTGTTGACATATACCTTATAGCGATTAAAACAATAATTACAAAGATTGTTAAAAACCAGACTTCTGTATTATTAAAAGATAATAATATAATTGTTAATTACATATTACATAAGTAACATGATTAAAGTTACTTAAAAGTCCTATTCCTAGGGGAATAAACTAAAAGAAGGAAAAAACTTTTTTTTGAGGGTTAAGATTAGGTCAGACTTAGTACCAACACTTTAGTTGAGGCCAAGAATTAAAAAACAAAAACAAAAACAAAAAAAAACCCTCTCTCTCCCCAACACCATTCTTGAAACTAACATTTTACTTGGGTCATAAACAGGTTCCACTTACAAAGCAGCCCCCTGAAAAGCAACAGAATATAGAAGAATGGACAATGAACTACAAATACCTGAGTTCAAGTTTTAACCCTACCACCAACTGGATGGGTAACCTGGGGCAACGTTTGGGGACTTCAGATTCCTCATGGTTCAAATGTAAACAATCGATCTCATGAAGTTTTCAAGAGGAGTGAACGAAACAATAAACAGGAACTCTTATCAAACTATATCATTAGTTTTATATGTGTAGGTATTGTGTATAATTTTTTTAACTATACAGCAGAAAATACAGTAACATTATCAGTCCAGATTAGTCATGTTTGCTACCCACTAAATTGGACTGGACCCCAAATAAGAAAACAAGATGAAGATCAGTTTCCTACCCCTCTTCCTATTTTCCACCTTCCAAGGATTTTTCCTCCATTAAAATGCTAGCGTAAGTCTCGAAGCTTTCCCTGCCACTTTCAAGGCATTCAGGCTTACAAATTAGTGAGCACTTTCCTTTCTCGGTGTTTTAATGAGGTAAGCTGGGCTGAGCACCTGCCCGCTGCTGTGACCTGGACATCATATTACTAGCATACGTCTCCTCCAGGACATTAACTGTAGGTGACATTCTACCACTTGGTCTTATTTCCTCGACTTTCACCTGTCTTTGTTCACTTCCTTTTCATTGCCCAATAAACCCATATCCTTATTAATAGTACTAAGTCTGACTTAGAAAATAGACAGCTATTCCAACCAGTAAGAGTGCTCATTTAAGCAGCTCTGCAATCAAGTTTGGGTGGCCTTTTTGTGTAAAGCTAACCTACTGCTGTATTATCACAGACTCACAGGAAAACAGCACACCCTGAGGCAAACAGTTGTCTTGTATGACACGACTCATTTAATACAAGAAAACAATGGTCACTTATTAGCCTAGGGATCATATACTATTCCTTTCCATGTCCAACAACCCATTTAGCTTATGTTCACAGGAGGGAGTTTTGTGATGATAATCATCCCTCCTATTTCAATGAACACATTTGGAAGAAGTGCTAAAGGAGTAAAAGTAAAATACTTGCTGTGCTTCATTTAAGTCCATTTGTTTCTTACATAAAAAACAGAGAGGGGCACCTGGGTGGCTCAACTGGTTAAGTGTCCGACTCTTGGTTTCAGATCAGGTCAGGATCTCCTGGCTCGTGAATTCAAGCCCTGCATTGGGCTCCGCACTGACAGCACAGAGCCTGCTTGGGATTCTCTCCCTGCCCCTCCCCTGCTCATACTCTCTCTCTCTCTCAAAATAAATAAACTTAAAAAAAATAGAGACTTAAAAATAAATGAATGAAAGACTAGTGCTAATGCAGGTTTTTAGGAAACAGACTCAAGCTTTTAGGGATTTTCATAATTTGCCAAAAAAAATTTAGGAAATCAATATATTATGATATCAACTAACAAATGCAAGGTGCTGGGTGCTTTTAAGAATAACTAGAATATCAGATTTCTCAATCAAAAAGCGCTAAGCATCCACACATACACTTGAGGAACAGCAACAACTAAGACACCTCACAAAGAAAAAAATGTAAAGCACCTACAAATGTAAAGCAGGGAAGGGTAAGGGAAGAGCTTGGGGTAATAACAGTTTCCAATCTCAGCCAATAAATTGCCAGTCCCCTATACTGTATAAGAAATTCATTAACCTCTAATAGCATGAACACATAATTAACTCTTATGAACCGAGAACTAGAATAATCTGACCACAGATTTCAGCACTGTATGTTCCTCATTTTGGATTGAGGATAGATCTGAACCACTGACTATTCATTCATACGAAGAAATTCTGAAAAAAGCAGGTCAATATTGAAAGAATAAGGTCAGACAGGCAAAAACAAAAGCCCACTAATTTCTGTAGGTACCAACACAACAAATCAATCAAAAATATTGAGGCTTGGCCTGTACAAAGGAAATCATCAAGGATGTATAATACACAAATGCAAAATGAGATCAAGGACAAGTGGTTTCATTGAGATAAACTTTAGGGACTTCAACAAGAACATCCAGGCCTTCTGTCAAGGATAAGAAATGTCTCAAGACTCACCTCATGCTTCGAGAAGAGTCGGACGCCCTCCAGCTGGTGGAACACTGGGTAGTGCTGGGAGTCGATCTGGTCGCGCCGGTAGACATCACCCACCACCAGGAAGGCATCCAGCCCAGCACGCAGCAGGTCCCACTGGTGTGCGGACGTGTGAGCTCGCAGCATGTGAGTCCCATTCACGTAATAGTTGTCTCCCTTCTTCCGGCTGGGGTGGTCGGCTGGGATGAGTAGGCTGTCAAAGTTCTGCCAGGTGGTGACCACTGGAGAAAGGTCATCATAAACTGAGAACAGCGGAGTCCCAAAGCGGCCCACATACTGCTGGTAGAAGTGTTCCTTCACCCTCTCCTTGATCAGCCAAAGAGGGTGATGCTGCTGATTGTGCAGATTCCTACCAACCCTGGAGAGAACTTTCCGGGAGAGGTTGCTGTAGTTGTCCTGAGGGTAGGATTTGCCCAGCAGCTCCAGCACGTTGCCCGAAGCTCCTCGGGCAGCAAACTCTGAAGCAGCAGGTCTTGAGCCCACAGTTTGTTGATGATGGCCTTTGGAGACACCGCTGGCCTTCCTCACCAGGTAGATATGCACGTGGCCAACTCTCCTGAGTGTCGAACAAATCATTGTAGAAACTTATTTCACAGAGTCTGGAAAGAGCACACGTGCAAAGCACAGGTCAGGCTTCACACTGTAAAAAGTAAACATGTCCTTTGTGTCTCCTCCCAACCCCTCACTGTCCTGACATCTGTCTCCCCACGACCTCTTCCACACAGATCAAATTAAGGAAATCTGCTGCCAGAGGCTTAATAGTCACCGCTCTAAGTCAAAAGAACCTTGGACGTCACTTTTAGACACCTGCTCTCAAGTTGTCCTTCCCTTGTCCTTGAGTTTGAAGAAATCTTCCTTTATCACATCATGTCATGTCCTGAATCCCTTATGTTGAATAAAACTTTAAATGTGACAATTTCCTTGTATTTGGACTATTCAAGAACCAAAAAGTTTAGAGGGATCATCTAAAAGACAGGGAGGGCTTGGCTGACCCTAGCAAAGTCTCATTAATTAAAGGAAACACATGATTACATACAGCAGAACAAACAGATGATATTTGAAACAGCCATCCTGCACATTTCTGTTTATCCTCCTAACTACAAAGTTCTGCTTACCTGTGACAGACATGACTTCTGGATTATCCCATATATTACAAAATGTTGTTACGTAATGTTACAAAATTGTTATCACATTAAAATTTTTTTGATGTTTCAAATAAAATACACCACTTCAGGTGGTGGTTATTTTAGTTTTCACTTTTATAAAAACAAAAACAAACAACTTCAGGAAATATTATACAAAGTGATAGACTATACCAATGGACAGCTGAAGTTATTTTTATAAATGCAAATCTTTTCTGTACTCACATTTGGTCGTGTCATTTAAATGTGTGTCATACCACTGCAGCATCCTACCATTGTATTTTTGTTTTGCGAAAGAGCAAGTTTCTACTATACACCCACAATAAACCAGGAGAAGGGCTACACTTACATGGCTAGGGATACAGAGCAGTCAGAAAACAAAGCACTGACTAAATCTTTAAAAAACAAAAAATGCCTAGAATTTAATCTAAGAAGAGACCAAATTAATTAATTTAAGACAAGCATCATCAAATTTCACAGTAGAAAGTCACTTCAGAAGTCACCTGGCACAGGCCATTCAATGTCAAAGATGAGGTGGCTAAGATGGCTAAGTGGCTGACTCTTGATGTCGGCTCAAGTCATGATCTCACAGTTCATGAGTTGTGCACTGAGAGCATGGAGCCTGAGATTCTCTCTCTCCCTGTCTCTCTCTGCTCCTCCCCCGCTTGCACACGTGCATGTGCACACGTGCTCTCTCTCTCTCAAAACAAACAAACAAACAAACAAACAAACAAACAAAAAGGTGACAAAGACCCAGGTATAGCTGACTGAACTTTAGGGCACTGAAGAGTTAAGACAACAGAGGAAGAGTCTGGGCCACTAATGTATGGTCATAGAAGCAAATTTTAAACTGACTCAGGCATCTCAGTAATAAAAATCTTTAGATGTCATTTCCCTATGTTCATAAAAAAATTTACTATGAATTAAATCACCGAAATCACCTTCAAACTTTTAGAATTGTTTTTATCTATTGAGCTACTTTAAAGCATACAACCAAGTGGTTATTTTACTTTAATGGCCCTATAATCATACTAAGAAAGTACATACCTTCGTCATAGTAAGCTGCATTAGAAGGGAATTCTATTGTTCCACGTGACCATCAAAAGCATACTGAGCATGTACCCAGGAGCAGAGTGTAACTGGTTCAAAAGTGCAACTGAAAATATCTAGCTACAAGTTAAGTTATTGTGGGTGTGTGTGATTGCTTATTAGAAGCCTGTGCATTATACCTTTGCCAGAGACTACTGTCATGACACAAGATACCCGGGAACTCCCTGGATTTATTCGAATACGGCACTATTTTGTCAGTTGTTTCTAAAAGTGTTTTTGGGTGAGCTTCAGGGGGAATCTGTCTTCCTATGTACAGTATTCAGGGGCTTGTCAATGCAAGAGATAGGAATTTTAAATATGCATGTGCCACCTTATACATCTTGGCACAAACTCAGGCTGTTAGGTTATTAGCTACCTAGCTCAGCACCCTTGGCAAGACATGAGAAAGCATTTCTTCCCTCCAAAGGCATATGCTGTTACACAAAGTTCAGAATTCTTCTGGGGAAGGTGCTATTGGTGCAGTTAATCAAGGGTTGCTGACTGTCTTTTCCTTCTCAATTCCCAGCCCTTCACACATGCACTTCTAGGTTCTGTTCCCACATCTGTGCCCTATCCTCATGCCCCTTCTTTGTTCTCCTCACCCCACCTCTACCTTACTTAGGAAAGTTTAATTATCTTGTCTTCTTTTCCAGGCTTTTTATCTAATCTGCTCAGCCCTGGCATTATGTTCCCCACTGTGTATTCTCCCCACCTAAAACAATTACTTGGGTTTCTTTCTTCTATTATCATCTCTTACAGGGAGAGAATAATGATTATGATAACATTCCCAGTTCCATCCAGCAAGATTCCTTTCCTTTTGTCTCTGTCAAATTTCCTATAAGAGTTCAAGGGGCACCTGGTGACTCAGTTGGTTAAGCACTGGACTCTGGATTTTGCCTCAGGTCATGATCTCATGGTTCTTGAGACAGAGCCCAGCCTGGAGCTCTGTGCTAAGAACACGGAGCCTGCTTGGGATTCTCTCCCTTCCTCTCTCTCTATCCTCCCTCACTCGTGTGTGGCTGTGGCTGTGGGTGTGTATGTGTGTGTGTCAAAACAAATAAACATTAAAAAAAAAAAAGTTCATGTGGAAAACACAGGAGCCATGGGAAAATACCACCAATGGCAGTCAGACTTCTATTGATATGGCAGGTCTTTTATCTCATGCTTTCAACAACACTGTGAGGTAAGTACTATTCCTACCACTTTACAAAGAAACTAAGGCTTAAGCAGATCATGCAACTTGCAGAAACTCTTACATCTTCCCAAGAACAAAGTTCAGAACTCTGAGCAACTCAAGTACTTCTCAATCAATAGAGCCAGACTGTTAAATTCAAATCATACATCTTTAATTACCTCTCTTAACTTCTTTCTTATGTGAACATGATTACACATAATTGCATTTTAAGTGCACAAATGAATACAGGAATGAATAAATTAATACATCAAATAAAACCCATTAGTTTAGATAGTGGAAGTGAAATACTATTTAACCTAGAACCATAGGACCAAACCTGCCCATGTTCTGTTTTTTGTAAATAGCTTTCTTGGACTGCAGCAATGCCCATTCATTTATAGTTTGTCTGTGGTGGCTTCTCTACTCTTAAGGCAGAGCTGAATAGCTGCCAGAGACTAGGTCTTTAGCAGCAAAGACCTAAAATACTTACTATCTTGTTCTTTACAGAAAAGTCTGCTGAGCCCTGTTTTAGCTTAATTCACTGAAAAGTTCTTCCACACTATTAAGAATCTCTTCCTAGTCACAAATATATGCAGATTATAGAGCCACAAAAAGTAACAAAAGTACAAATGTGGATGTTAAATGTGCTAACATTGGTAGAGAAGAGACCGTGAGACCAACCGTGAGAAGAGTCAATACAATACAATGGGCAAAAGACCACACTTTGCAGAGACACCCACGTGGGTGTGACCCTAAGTTGGCCAGTCAGGCACTGCGTATTATCCTCAGACATACCACCGCCTGATCTTTCAGACTCTCAAGTTTCTCATGTATAAAAATTTAGAAAACAATACCAATCTCATAGTAAAAGAATTAAACTAGATCTTGTTCATAATATACTTAACCCAATGCCCAATATGTAAGAGATGAGTTGAATCAAGAGTTGGAAATGACCCAGAGACTTCTAGAGACCAGATAACAGAGAAAACAATAAAGTTATTCACTGAAGAAACACAGGATGAATTTTGTTTGTCTGTTCAAGTGATTTTCATATGTGTATTTGTGGTTGGAGAAGGAAATAGCTTTGGATAGGTTGAAGTTAAGAATGGGTTAAGACAGTCATGTTAGTAATTTCTAGGAATCAGTCTGTAGTATGGGTTTGAAAATGAAGTGAGAGATTAGTGCTAGAAATGTAGACCTTGAAAGTTATGTGTATAGAGGTAAGAGGTAACATCATAAGGGTATATGAGAATCCATGGGCAAGTGAGAACAAAAATAAAAATCGGCAAAAGACTGAACTCTTAGAAATTATCATATTTCCAAGGGAAGGGTATATAAAGAATAAGCCAGAAGAGAACCAAAGAGTACAGTATCACAGAAGCTAAGCACAATGAAGTTTTAGATGGAAACCAAGGTGTTTTCTGAACCTTAATGCTACTGAATGTGCAATCCTTAGCGTGCTATATTATTACTATTTGTCTTCTTGTTAGACTATGTGGTTCTTGAGAGTAGAACTAACTAACTCTCTCTCTCTCTCATGTAAATCTTTGTATACCCAGACTCTAGCACTACCCCTGATACTGGATAAAAGAGGAGGGAAGAAGTAAAAGAAGAAAAACCGAAAAGGATGGAAAGAAAATTGGTCAAAGGATAAAGCATAACAAAGAGGTTAGGCAAGGAGCAAAGTAAAGAATTATTTGACAAGATGATCATCAACAGGGCAATTTCAATATTTCAATGGCTGAGTGAGGACAGAAATCAGATTATAATGGGTGGGGGATAAACTTAAGAATCCCCCAGGCTTACACCAATGGGTTAGCAAGGCATAAAGAAATACAAAGCCATAGGATGCTCACACCCGCATTTGGGCAAACAAGACAAGGCAACCAAGAATAGGGAGGTGCAAAGGCATCCCAGAATAGAGAGGAGGTACAGAGTCCCCAGAATAGAAAGGGAGGGGCAAAGGCCCAGAAATGGGTACAAAGGTGCCCAATACATAGGTATATGAAATAAACAAGATTAGATATTCAGGGTGGAAGCACCCCCAATTTAGTACTATAGCAAAAAGCTGCTTTCACAGGAGGAAAGGACCAAGTTAGGTAAATAGGTAAATTGGGCTACAGACCACTGCACTGCAGGTGTAACAGCCCAGAGTGGAGATGATCAACAAAAAGAAAGGTGCTTTGTTAACTCTGAGATTATTTCCCCTGACTCATCCCCTAGGCTAGCTAAGATAAACAGAAGTGTTGCCTCATGTCTGCTGTAAACAACCTTCCGCCCAACTGCCCAGCATTAGGATTTTGCTTTGTATTAACCCAAACCCCTAACCCCAGATATCTTCAAGACCCCCTTTCCCTCACATCCACAAGGTAATATTCACAGATTCATTGTCTCTTTGTGCACATCCCTCTCCATGTTTGCAAGCCTTCTGATCCTAATAAAAACAGGGCGAGGACCCTTATTCAGGGCTCTTGTCTTTTCCCGGACATTAGCCATATCTCACTTTTCATCCTGCATCCCACTGTCTTGCTAGACAAGACAGAAATTTAGACCGAGAGTCACAATGTGACAATAATGGGTTAAGAAATGAACAGAAGATGTAAAAATGAAGGAGGATACCAATGAGAGAATAAATGAAAATATTTAAAACTTCTGAGACTCAAGGAAGGGAAGCTGAAGGAACTTTTAATAGATGGTCCTAATCTCTCAAGGAAAGCTGTAGATTTATAAATAAAAATACTGTGTATGATCTCAAATTCACCAAATAAATGTGATTTTTTTTTTCAAAGACAAATGCTGTAATTTAGAGTGAAAAGTTATAAATATTAGAAAACAGGGTCAGAGGAGGGCACTGTGCATGAAATTAAGGGGAATCCATTTAAGAGTTATTTGTAGAAAATAAAAATTAGGAGAAACATGAAAAATTTGAAAAAGTAAAAGGAAACTGATTTAGAGAAAGTATAAGCCCAGAATGTGTAGGAAAATACTAGAGAAACAAGGATGATTGATGTGGTTACTAGGAAGTCAGGAGTCAGCCAAAAAGAAGTACCTGTTAATTCGTGACCTGTCATCCAGGAACAACCTAACAGCAGAGAGCAATCACTAGAATATTTTTCTAGACAGACCCAAAGATTACTGATTTTTCATAAATAAATAAATATTTAATATACATTCTGTACAAATCCAAGAAAGTCACCAACCAAGGATTCTGGAGGCTGGTGGATATTGATCTGAATATTACTTAGTACCAGATAACCTGTCTTCCTGGCACAGCCTTAATTTTAACCCATTTCACTCCAATCTCTTGGGTCCCCAGAGCTTTCTTAACTGAATGTTAGGCCTACTTTTCGATCAACCAATCATTGTAAGTCAGAATATCCTACAGGAATATCCTATAGGAATACAGCACAGCTCCTTATCAAGAAGGCAGTATCGCTTTTGAAAAAATATGCATTAATAACAAGAATGTTTACATTTTATAAAATAGTTTCACATGCATTTTATTATTATTGATTCCAATAAGACCTCCTGCAGTACACATAATTATTCATCACAATTCACAGAAAAAGAAATACCAGTTCATAAGTGACATAACTCAATTCCCATGGATAAAAGTAGAAAATAGGGGCCTCGAATCCTTGTCTTCTAACTTTAAAATCCCATGACCTTTCCAATATACTCTAAGCCACTAAAGAAGAAAAATAAGATGGAGACAAAAGAGGAACAAAAACAAAGGTATAAATGATAGTTTCTTTAGTCAGTGGTAAAAGTTTTAGTGCAATAAAATAAATATAAAAATGTCATACATTGACTACATAAGGAACTCTGTGTACTTCTCACTCTACCATGACTTGAAAAAAATATGCTATAGGTAGTCACTACTACTAAAAAATGCAATGACATTTTACTTACAAGGACATTTATTACTTTATTACTTACAAGGACATTTTGAGATGTCTGCAATGGGCCAAAACTCTTTTTAAAAGGCTATTCAGGTAAGTTCATACTGACTTTCTTTTGATACATTTTCCGATAAACATCAGAAGGCAAAATCACTCTGCTGGCTTTTGAGTGAGAGCCTCAGAGCCCTATAAAAAGTGCTCACTGGTGTTGTTTGTTGATGATGGGAACAATGAAGATAAGGGGTCATCTCTTCCAGTGTACAGGATGGGCTAATTCATTCCATCATATTTTCCTTCCTTCTTTGGTCATTCCAAGTTCTGCAAACATACAGTATTTTAAGCTACTTTGACTAATTACAGATCACAGGACATAAAAAAAAATATTATGGTACTCTAAATGACATTTACTTATAGCTACTACATAACTTTGTGTTTATAAGAAAAAAATAAATAATTACAAATAATAAATTCAAACCAGAAAATAAATGAAAAATCTGACTGGAACCTGCCTTTTCTTTATTCTTGGGTATTGATAGTTGTAGAAATTACCTAACACCACAAGAGTCCTTCTTCTCTTACTTTCTGGTCCTCTATTTACATAGTCCAAAACTGTGGATTATTAGAAAACAAACTTCTGACTTGATGTCATTACTACCATGAGTAACTGTGCTGCACTACCCAAATCCGCCCTCAAGAGAGAAGGACTCATCCACCCAGATGCCCCTCAGGTTTCAGCCTTTTTTAAAGACAGCCTCACCTCAATAAAACTGCCTTGCCCAGGGTCATACAACCTTCCAGGAGCAGTCTGCATCCATTATGGTGGGTGGTTTGTTTCAGGAAAGGCTGGCTGACAGGCCCCCATGCAGGTGGCTGAGATTTTCGTTGGGACTGTGCGGAAGCTCAACTTCTCCCTCCGCCCAATCCAGCTTCTTCTCAGTCCCCCATAGGTGTTGCTGCCAAGAGCAATACCACATAATTAATAAGTGTCCTGCATGCTAAACTTCACCTCAGAGTTTGCTTCCTGGGAAACCCAGTCTGGGACACATTTAACAGAATTAAACCCTCTACTCTTCCTCCTAAAGCAGAAAGACAATATATTGAGCTTTATTTTGATGCTACCCTGACACTCATTTTCCTTGTAATCAGAGCAAATTGTTTTCTCTGCACTTAAAATACACATAAAATTTAAGTGTACAGTTCCGTGGCATTTAGTACATTGACAATGTTGTGCAACATCACCACCATCTATTCCTGGACTGTTTTTATCATCCCAAACTGAAACTCCGGTAAAAACAATTTTTTTAAATGTTTATTTATTTACTTTGAGAGAGAGAGAGAGAGAAGGGGAGGGGCAGAGAGAGGGGGAGACAGAGAATCCCAAGTAGGCTCTGTGCTATCAGTGCAGTGCAGGGCTGGAACTCACAAACTGTGAGATCATGACCCAAGCTGAAATCAAGACTCAGGTGCTCAACCAACTGAGCCACCCAGGTGCCCCCAAACAATTATTTTTAAAGAAAAATTATATAGTGACATTTAAAACTTTTTAACACCGTAAAATCCTTAAGGGAAGTGAGGCTAAAGTTCATCTTCTGCAAGTATCAAAAGCAATGTAGTTAGTTCTATGTTCCAACTTGGACAGAAAATGCTTCTTAAAAAATTGACACTGGAACCAAATGAGAGAAAAAAAGAAGTCCTAGCATACCATAAGCAGTACACCTTAAACAGACACTGGATCACTTTTTTGCAGCCCTTCTTGACAAATGGTGTTGTTATTTACAAGACAGAGCTTATTCTGACCAAAAACCAATGGTCCATGCCATCCAACAGAACTTTCTGCAATGACAGGACTGTCCTATATCCACACTGTCAAATATGGTAGACACCAGCCACATCTGGTTATTGAGTATTTGAGATGCGGCCAGTGCAACTGAGGGATTTCATTTTTAATTTTATTTTACTTAATTTTAATTGAAATTGGCCACATGTGACTAGTAGGTATATTAGGGCAGATCTAGACCCCCATATAAGAAAAATGAGGATTCTATAACCAAAACGATCAAAAATGATTCCCAAGATTGTGTTTTTAGTATATAAACTAGCTTCCAAAATAGTATATGGATTTCAGCTTATAAATAGGGAGAGCTATTCAATCTTCAGAAGAATTTAAAAAATTAGAAAACTAGAAAGGATCACAGAGATCATGAAGTCCAACAGTCATATTTTGTAGATACCAAGTCAAAGATTAGCTATATCCCCAAGGATGTGCAGCCAATGAGTCAGTCAGAGGTGAGAACATAGTGGCCTAATTCCCAGGTAAATGTTCCTTCTACTTCAACTTAAGTCTAGTTAAGATCTCACCTATAATGTAGAATCTAAAAAAGCAAGTACACAGAAGCATAAAGAGTAGAAAGGTAGGGGTGGAGTGGAGGGGGAAATGAAAAGATGTTGGTCAAAAGGTACAAAGATGCAGCATGACATCAACTATAGTTTATAATACTGTATTGAATACTGGAAATTCACAGAGAGCAGATTTAAGATACTCTCATTGAACATAGAAAAATGGTAACTATGTGAGGAAATGATTGTGAATTAGTTGGATTGTAGAAACCATTTCATATATGTGTATCAAAAAATTATATTATATACCTTAAATATACACAATTTTTATTTAAAAAAGTAAATTAAGTGAATTTAATAAATATATAAAAATAAAAAGGTATCTGAGGCATCTTGTTACATGGTCACAAATTATACTTGGATGCTTTTGGTTGTTCAATAGGCCACATGAGAACGCTGTAAACTGTCTTTACCACTATATATCTAGCACAAGTGACTAGAACTAGCAAAAATCAAGCAAATGTTTGTTGTTAGAATGAATGAATTTTGTAACGATTTAAACAGTCGGTCCTTTCAATTTCTCTCTAAGTCTTGTATGTAAATGAAACCAAGCAGCGCATTAAGTCTGCCTGACTGGTAATTTCTTCAAAGCACAGTTAGCAAACATGACCCACATATGGTCATAACCATACCAAAAAAAAAGAAAAAAAAGAGATCAGGCACATTCCATTAACCTCCAGTTTCTACCAAGAAATATGAAGCGTGGCTCAGTCAACACAGTTTATACATTTTACCCCACTAAAATAATGGTGGGGAAATGCCCAACTTCCGTTAACTTTTACTCATAAAAGGGCAAAGCAAGAGTACGTTTATGCTCCTGCTGAGTAGTATGAATACCAAAAAAAAAAGTCTCTAAAAAGGCAGCTATATTATTAGTGAGAGTGTTATTGGTGCAACCTTTCTAGAAGGGAATTCAGTAATACCAAGAGATTTAAAACTGTTCATACCCTTTGACAGGGTAATTACCTTTCTAGGAATTTATCACAAGGAAATAATGTAAATGAAGACAGAAGTTAAACACAAAGAAGTTTCATTATAGCATGATTTATAATACAAAAATATTAGAAACAACATAAACATCCCCCAACAAGGGAGTGATTAAGTAAATTATAGAACCATACAATAAAATATTATGCACTCATAAAGTATAATGGTTTCAAAGAGTTTTAATGATACAACCATATACTTATAAAGTGATAAATAGGATATAAAATTGTATGTATGATATGATCTTAACTATGTAAATATATATCTATACCTATAAATATACACATATTATATTTAGGAACTAAGCAAGATTTAATAGCTATAATCCCCAGTCCTTATTTTCTGTTTTGTACTTTTATATTTCTAAACTTTCTAAACAGATACTAAATTTTTAATTAAACTTTATTATGAAATATTGAATTATGATTATAAGAAGTTGTTTTAAAATATCTGTTGAGTTGAGCTCTAGCCATCTTAATTGCCTATACTAAACCCACTTATAACTACATCAAAAATACATGCCACCAGTATAAATGTAACATGGCCATAGCAATGACCCGCTAAGCAATTATTTTTTTAGAACAATGCAGGTAGAATGCTTGGCATGTATAAACTTCTGTGCCTTTCCAATTTCCTCTCCCTAGCTATAAATCAACTGTCACAATCACCATGCCAATCACTCAATGTTATTTCCCTAAGATATTCAGATTTTCTAGGAAATTAATGCCAGATCCTATACCAAATAAATGATTCTCAATTATACCCATTAATGAAGTCTTTAATGCATGTTAAAGCTAAAATGTTACATTGTATTTTGGTTAGACAAACATTTCTTTCTAAAGGAAAATTCTCACTAAAACTTAGTTCAACTAAGCTACTACCTATGCTTTATATGCAACTCATTGTATGGGACTGCCAGAGGATCGCAGAAAAGTATGGCAGTATTACTACCATCATGGTAATCATTAGCCTCAATCTGGCCATCTAATGATGGGCCAGCCCTGATACATGGAAGTTAAGAAGGCTTGTTCCAGTCTATCTCTTTATCATGGGTTTCTGGCCTAGCAGGCTCTCCTCAATTCAGTTCCCCCTTGTTTACTGTTATTACTGCACACTCACTGTTCAAGGGCCAAGAATTAACTCATGACACATTTTTCACTACAGCAGTTATGGGGTTTTACATCTGCTGTGATGTGTGTTTTTCAACACCACCAAGCACGTCTCCAGTTCTCTGCAGATACCAGTTGGGTGCCCTACAATTTACTGAATTCTGACATTATCTACCTGGAGATAGCATTAGATAGCGCAGGTTAAGAACTCAGTCCCACAAAACTGCCCCCTTGCCCCACTTTAGATGCCAATCACTAGTCTAGATGATGACCAGCTATAAGTCAGAGGTTCCCCCTCCTCAGGTTTTATCAATTTACTAGAGTGGAACTCAGGAGAATAGTTTACATACTATATTACTGGCTTATGATAAAAAGATATAACTCAGGAACATCCAGATAGAAGAGACACATAGGGCAAAGTTTGTGGGAAGGAGGATGGAGCTTCCATACTCTCTGGGCACACCACCATCCACATGACTAGCAACCCTGAAGCTCTCTCACCGCATCCTTCTGGGGTTTTATGGAGGATTCATTACATAGATCTGACTGATTAAATCAGTTGTCATGGTGGCTGGGCTCAATTTCCAGCCCCTCTGCCCCTCCTCAAAGGTCTTGTTGGTTCTCTTGGCAATCAGCCCCCATCCTCAGGTAACCTAGGGGCTTGCCAAAAGTCACTTCATTAATATAAACTCAGCTGTGCTAGGAAGGGTTTGTTATATGAGCAACAAAAGACACCCATTTTACCTTTATGTCCCTGGAGCTTTTTCTGGTAGTGGGGACAAAACTAAATATTATAACAAAAAATGCGACTATGGGTTACAATTACAATTAGAAATTACAAGGGCTGGGGCACCTGGGTAGGCTCAGTTGGTTGAGCTTCCGACTTCAGCTCAGGTCACGATCTTGTATTTCGTGGGTTCAAGCCCCACATCGGGCTCTCTGCTATCAGCACAGAGCCTGCTTCAGGCTTCAGATCTTCTGTACCCCTTTCTCTCTGCCTCTCCCCAACTTGCGTGCACTTGCACACTCTCAAAAATAAAATTTTTTTTTAAAAAGAAAGAAATTACAAGGGTTTTAGGAGCTATATGCTAGGAACATAGACTAAACCAAGTATGTATTTCTTAATTTAAATCTCATTAGCACATCTGCATTCATAATGTCACCGTCATCAGCACTACTGTCCTCGTGCTGGCCTGAATTCCAGCAATTTCCTCATCATTCAAGGAATGTACAAGAGGCACAACATTATCAAATTTAGCATCTATTCAATTTATTTAATAGTCTGGGTGATCAACTTCTGGCATAAGAAGAGAGTGTGACATAATCTTTTCATTAGTGCCATGGTTTCCTTCAATGTCTCCTTTGCAGGTTCAATTTCAAACCTCATTGTAGTCCCAAGTCAGGACCAAGCATTTGTTGTGTTGATTGATCAACCTCATTTCAAGCACTAGCAACTGCATCAATAGCATTTTTAAGGTTGAGTTCTTGTACTGAAAGTTGTAAAACCCAAGGAATCTATTAACTACAGCAAGCATGCAGATTACCTTTATTTTTTTAACATGTTTACTAACAGGAAACCTCACTTAAAACAAAATCAGGAAGTCTCAGGATGGGAAGCTCTATGCCCTTCCACTCTTTATCAATATCAATTGCAGACCCAACAAGAAAAGCCTGACTTGACCTTACTGGGACTTGACCTTACACATGGAAGGAAGCTGAAGGAAGAGATGCTTTCCTCATCCCCAGGTAACAGCTCAGCCAATGAGAAGCCACCATACTTGGAACTCTGAGTTTACTACAAGGAACTTTTAGTTCATAACTGCCTTCCCAACTTACTCATTTTCTCCTTGAAAAAGCTTGCCTCTCATTTGTTCCCCAGACTTGCCTGAGGTTTTGCCTCAGTTCAGTTGTCCTGGGATTGCAATTCTCTTTTATCCTCAAATAAATCCATCTTTTGCTGCTAAAATAACTGGCAGTTTTTACTTTTAGAGTTATCAGGGGCATAAAATTCTTTGGTCACCAGGCTCTATTAAATGTGTCCGTTAAAGATGTCACATTGTTGGGTTAGGTAGACGTCAAAAACATTACTTTTCACAATAAATTGAAAAGTAAGGCTGTGTAAACTAGTTATCTAGGAACAACAAAATTCCTTTTTTCTTCCAGTCCAGCTTATCATTAGTCAGTTTGTACTGCTGATTCAAAGGAGTAATAAACTGTTCAGAAAATACTTCTCTGGTTAGCTCTGCTGTCTTCTGTAAATAATAATTTCTAACTAAAATGCATGTATACTCATCCCCCCTTATTCATGGGGAATATGCTCCCAAGACCCCCCCCCACAGTGGATGCCTAAAACTAAAGACAGTAATGAACCCTATAAATCCTTTTTTGCTATGCATACCTGTGATAAAATTTAACTTGTAAGTGAGACCCAGTAGAAGATTAATAACAATAAAATAGAACAATTATAATAGTATGCTCTAATAAACGTTATGTGAATGCCCCCCCTCCTTCAAAATTGTTAGAGAAGCCAAGAACACACAGTTGAAACTTGGTCAAATAGGACAAAGGTCTTACAAATTAAACTACATACACCCAGGTCCTGGTCACCATAGCCAGAGTTTTTCCTCCTGAGACTGAGACTATCATGAAAAGGACCATATGCAAATGAAGTCAGTCATCAGAGACAAGACCACACATTATCTAGATAGCTGTAGCTTGGAGAATAAGTAGGAAAGTTATTCTGGGAGTGGTTCTGTTCAATACACAAAGAATAAAATCACCAAGAGTCCAGCTTGGCTGTGCAGAAGATCAGAAGATATGGTTTTGCAAATTCTGGAAATAACAGGGCACCACAAAAATTTATCTCCTGCTGGTTGAGTTGAAGTCAATATAAATAACCTGGATGTTTAAAATATAAATATTCACACTTTGAATGCCAAATGCATCTAGTAGTAACTATCTGTGGACATGTATATCTCTCCCACTAGAAAACAACCAATACAGGCTCAAACGGACACTGTGTTTTTGAAATCATTGATTTGCAATAACATGAAATGCCTAGGAGAAACCTTTTAACACACAGTTGTACCGAGAGCATCCCATATTCTTTCCTTGACTTTTGTCCATTTAGACACAATTATCCTTTTGCAGAGCATCGCTGTGCTTAATTCCTGGAAATTACTGTAGGCACCAATAGCAACAACCTGGCTTTTCTACCTGGGGCACTTTAACAGCACTGAAGAGAATAAAGTGAATAAACTCTTTTCTCTAAGGATTCACCGAGATATGTTTTTCTGATTGATTCTGGAGCATGTAAGTGACAAAAGGGAAGCCTGCAAGGCAGGAAGCTGTAGTGCCAGCACACAAGAGGGTCTACAGCTCGGAAACACCAGCAGTCCCTTCCCTTTCAAAAATGCTCTCTTCTTGCATGGATAAATGAAAGTACTTCTTACCTTAAGTGACTATTTATTTATCCATCATTGGTTTCAACAACATATTTAAGGCATGGCTTAAAGCCACCAGCAAGAAATTGGCACCAGACTTGACGCCTGGGGCACATGGCTTCCACAGATTGGCAAAGGTCCAGTTGCAATATTAACGAGTATACCATTTGTCAAGACAATTATGCAAGAAAACTTGGCAGCTGCTCGCAGAGGGCAAGCCTGATGAGAAATGGTGCCAGAGCACACGGATCAGAGAGCCTGAGAAACCCCCTGGCAGTTCAGTCTTCTTTGGTAAGAGTTACCTTTTGTGTAGACAATGCCTTTTATTAAAATGAAGTCTTAAGGGGGAAGAAAGGAGCTGGAAAAGCAATTTTAAAATAGTCATTATCTGAATATACAATGCTCCCATTCAGAAGAAGTGTCTTTTCATCACTATAAATTCAGTTGAGAAATGACTACCAATATCATTCTTTGCTAATAAATGCCATATTTTCAAGAATGAAAGTTTTGAAAATGTTCTGTCACACGGGAAGTTTCTTAATTGTTCAAGAATAGAAGGGTACTCCAGAGAAAAGTTATCTAGTGATGGACATAAAAACAAATGGAAAAATACTGCACTTGGTTCCAAGAGAAATCAGTTCTGTTGCCCTAAGTCAAAAGGTTAAAATCTGTAATTAAACAAATGCACAAGGGAATGACTGCAGACCAAAGACGCTGCAAAATGAATTTGAAGATTGGTTAATAAGTATCTTAAAGATATCGCCATATTTGGAACTGCAGAGAGATTCCCAATCACTCTTGCACTATTTTTCAGTTAAGAAAAGTATCATCAGTTAAAATTAAGATCATGTCACCAGTATCCATTAGTATGAATGAAATACCAAAACTGCTAGTTAATCTTAACGTGAATCAACTACTAGTTATCACTTATTTTGTTTCTAATGAAAGGCCTATACTGTGGTTCTCCATCCACATTTGCAGAATGACAGAATAATTATCCACTAAATTCCACATGTAAGATAAATGTATAATAATCTTACTAAAGTACATGTACATAACAGGCTTAAAATTTTAAAAAAGTACTCAGCTAATGAAAAAGAATAAAGTTTTCACCCAGAAATAATTTAGCAAGCAGAGTGGCTATGGCAAATAAAATTAAAACTTGTTTTAAATCAATTCAATAAACTGCCTATTAAAAACTATTTTAGGCAATTAGAAATATTACTGTTACATAGAAAAATAGCCTCCAGGTTAAAAATTATTTTCTCCTAAATATTCTAAATAAATTGATTTTAGCTAAGATTCTCCAAATAAAGTTGCTGCATATAAAATCCTGGAGTCTGGGCTGTAGTGGTGGAAGGAATAAATCACCGCACACAAAGGCTTGGCCAGTCCTCAGTTCCACAATTATTAAGTAGATGCTATCAGCCTGAAATATGTGTCTACCAACAAATGGTAAAATAAAATCACCTCCTCTCAAAAGTGTTTCCTTTCTTCTTTATATTATTTTTTTCATTCAGTTCTCACAACAACACAACAAAAAACATAAACGGATTTGTCCAAAGTCAACTGAGAACTGAAAGCCCTGAATGGAGCATCAGGAATCAAGCCCAGGCCTTCTGACTCTTGCCAGATCCTGGTCTGTCCTGCCACTGCCATTATCAGCCCTCTCCTGATAAATACCTGCTGCCCTCACTTTTTCCAATGGACAGTCCTGATAAGCTCCTTGTCAGTTTTCTTTTCAAATGAAAACACACCTTCCCTTTGAAATGTTTTGTAATTGCAGAGGTGTTTTATCTCTGTTAAACTATGTCTTATCCTTCCTACTTTCCTCAAACACAGCTGTGCCCTCTCTTCTCTCTTCCCCACGTGCACATAAGACATTCACTGAGCTCACCCGGCAGCTGCAAATCCATCTGTTAGAGCTTAAGCTACTGGAGGACAGGGACAATGTTTTTGTCCGTAAAAGGAATGTTTTCCCAAGCCAAAAGGAGTGAACTCCACTAAGAATATCCATGTTATATCTTTCTGTATTACTGTTCTACTGAGAAAAGACACTATTCATGAACTCACAGTGACATTTCCACGGGACCACCCTCTCCCCACAGCACATGTAATTATAAAGTGATGACAAGCAAAGTACAGCAGTGAAGGTCATTTAGAAAGCCATTTGAAAACGTGGAAATCAAACAACATTCTTTAATTCTTGCTTCAGAGAAGGTTGTTATGTGCACACTAAACCATATTCTGAATATAGTGACAGGAGGGCAGAACAGTGAAATTTAGGCCCACTTATGAAGGTTCCATCAGCCTCAATCAGTCCAGATCATATTATGCTCTCTGTTAAAATTCCCCTGTAAAGGGGCACTGGGTGGCTCAGTCAGTTAAGCATCAGACTCTTATTTTGGCTCAGGTCATGATCTCACAGTTCAGGAGATCGAGCCTTGCCAGGCTTTCCACTGACAGCACAGAGCCTGCTTGGGATTCTCTCTCTCTCCCTCTCTCTCTGCCTCTCCCCTGCTTGTGCATGCACATGTGTGCACTCTCTCTCTCAAAATAAATAAAAACTAGCAGTGCCTAGGTGGCTCAGTCAGTTAAGCAGCCAACTTTGGCTCAGGTCATGATCTCAAGGTTCATGGGTTCGAGCCTCGGATTGGGCTCTGTGCTGACAGCTCAGAGCCTGAAATGTGCTTCAGATTCTGCCTGTCTCTCTGCCCCTCCCCCACTCGCACTCTGTCTCTCTCTCTCTCTCTCTCAAAAATAAAATAAATAAATAAATAAATAAAATCCCCTGTAAAAAAGTTCTGCATTTCTCTGTACACTATGTAACTTAAAGGATTAGCTAGTGCATGAAATCAGTTCATTGAAATTGCAAAGCATATATGAAACAAAAATGATGAAAATAATATACACACAGTCCATTCTCATTATTCACGGTAGTTATGATCTATAACATCTCTAAGAACACTAGATTAGTGAATACTGAACCACTGCTCCTAGGGGAAATACAGAGTTAGTTTCCTGTGAGCCTCTGTTCACATTTTTGTCAACTAATCAATACATAACCTTGTTTTATGTGTGTTTCTGTTAAAAGATACTCTACTTAATATATACTGTAGATTCACTAAAGTTGAATTCACAACCAACGGCGCTATAACTCAGGGCCTGAATGAAGCTATCTAACACAGGTATTTTCTCAATAAGGCATATCACAGCCTTCTTGAGCTTGGGAGCACAAGACAGCACTTGAGCACTACTCTTGGGGGCCATTATAAACAGCAAAATCATCAACAACACAAAAATGTGAAAAACATGGCACTAAATAGCTGGCAAAAAGTACACACATTTATAGAAAGAGCTGAAACAAGAAGGTAGAGCATTGTGTTATTGGACCTCAGGTGGAAACATGGGTGAATCAAAGTTTTGATGCTCTTTACGTATCCTCAAATGACCATGAAAACTCTACAAGTATTGATTTTGAGGTTACAAACAAATGTTAGCAACTAAGCAAATTCACAAATACAGAATCCATGAATAATCCAGGAATAATAAGGGCTGCGTGAATGTCAAGCTTTGACAATAACAGATGCCTCCACGGAAGTGAACCTAGCTGGCTGGGAGATGGGGGCAGGGAGGCTTACTTTTGTACCAAAGTGTTAGAACATCTTGCATTTTCTGTGTGTGTGTGTGTGTGTGTGTGTGTGTGTGTGCGCGCGTGTGTGTGTGAGAGACAGAGACAGAGACAGAGAGAGAGACAGAGAGAAACAGAGAAAGAGAATTTTATGACCTGTGCTCAGAGAAAATAGCATGAAACATACTAATGATATAAAAAATATAAAAGTAAGTTTGGGGTTCTAATAGTAAAAAGACAACCAAATAAAATTAGGAATAAGGAAGAATGAAAGTAGAAACAAATAAATTCAAAAACAGAAAATCACAAATATTTGGAGTTTCTCTGCTTGGAAATGACAACACACTCTCATTAAGAGAACAGCACAGAGGGAAGAAAAAAAAAATCCCATGATTTTTTAAGCTCTCAATTCCCACACAAGGAGGGGGCTACAGGAGGTATGATACAAAATGAAGATATTTTAGAAATAATTATATAGTAAAGTATGAGCTTTACACATAATTTAATTTTTTCCAAGTATTATTATTTTAAACAATATTTAAAATGCTTTTGCATAAGACAGTGGTTCTCAAAGTATGGTCCCAGGAACAGCAACATCAACATCAAAAAAGAAACTGTGAGGGGCACCCAGGTGGCTCAGTGGGTTAAGCGGCCGACTTTGGCTCAGGTCATGATCTTGCAGTCCGTGAGCTCAAGCCCCACGTCAGGCTCTGTGCTGATAGCTCAGAGCCTGTACCCTGCTTCAGATTCTGTGTCTCCCTCTCTCTCTCTACCCATCCCCCTCTCCCACACGCTCTCTCCCTCCTTCCCTCTCTCTCAAAAATAAACATTAAAAAAAGAAAAAGAAAAAAGAAAAAAGAAACTGTGAGTAATAGATTCTCAGGCCCTACCCCAGACCCAAGAAATAGAGACTCTGGAGCAGGGCCAGCAGTCTGTAACTTAACAAGGCTTCTGGATGATTCTATGTCAGCAAAACTTGGAGAACCACTGGTAGAGAAACATTTTGAAATGTTACTATACTATTTAACAAAGGCTATAAACAAAATTTAAACTTTTCTCAATGACAACAGTCACCCTTTAGGAAAAGCTATTGCTATTTCTGCAGTTTTTTTAGTGTTTAATTCTTTTTTGCCTCTTTCAATTTCAGTTGGCCAGCAGAACCTCTACCACAATTATAATAGTACTAATAGCTCTGCGATGCTCTCAGAGTTTGAGGCTTTCACTCTGTTGTAAACTATCAGGGAAGCAAAACAATTAAGCTAATTAGAATTAAATGCTATGTATCCATAAGACTGGGTGCAGTCCTAAAGCATAAAGTGCCTGGTGTTAGTGCAAGAAGATTGAAGTGGCAAGTTTTTTATTCCTATAAGGCTTTTAATTCCCAGATGTGGCCGTGCACCAAAAGAATGACATGGGTAGAATATTAATCTCTAGAGGTGATGGAGATGTTACCATATTAAGATTTGGAAATATTTTTCACTTAGACTAAAATATATGTCTATGACTACTGTTATAAGAATTCACTTCAAAAAGTACACAGTTGCAAAGAGTTCTAGAAGCCTGGTTTCCAGTTCTACCTTGGGCTTCATTCTTCCACAGCCTTTCCAACATTAGAAAAGATGGTTCTCTCATTTGGCTAGTTAAGCAACTATTTATATTGAAGAGAAACTTAAAATTTTAAAGTCAGGGGGAACTTAAAGATGAGATAGATCCAGTATGGCATTTAACAGATGTGAAAACTGAGGCCCAAAGACACCTTCCCTGCAGAGACCAGGCCTTCTATTCCCCTTTACTTGTCACCTAGTATTCTTTCCATTGTCCCACCAGTATTTTCGTCCACACAAATAAAGCACAAGCACCCACAGAGTGGTAAGCAAACACTTGAGCAGCGTAGGCATTACATACTTAAATTATTTTAGATTTTAGAATAGCCAAAATAATCTTGAAGAAGAAAAACAGAGATGGAAGTATCACAATTCCAGATTTCAACTTATACTACAAAGCTGTAGTAATCAAAACAGTATGGCACTGGCACAAAAATATACACAAAAATCAATAGAACAGGATAGAAAACCCAGAAACAAATCCATGATTGTGTGGTCAATTCATTCAACAAAGCTGGCAAGAATATGCAATGAGAAAAAGACAGTCTCTTCAACAAATGGTGCTGGGAAAACTGGAGAGTTACGTGCAGAAGAATGAAAATGGACCACTTCCTTATATTAGACACAAAAATAATCTCAAAATGGATGAAAGACCTAAATGTGAGACCTGAAAATATAAAAAACCTAGAAGACAGCACACGCAGTAATTTCTCTGACAGGAGCCATAGCAATATCTTTCTAGATATCTCCTGAGGCAAGGAAAATAGAAGCAAAAATAAACTATTGGGACTACAGCAAAATAAAAAGCTTCTGCACAGTAAAGGAAACAATCAACAAAAGTAAAAGACAGCCTACTGAATGGGAGAAGATAATTGCAAATGAAAAATGATAAAGGGTTAGTACCCAAAATATACAAAGAACTGATACAACTCAACATCCAAAAAACAAACAATCCAATTCAAAAATGGGCAGAAGACATGAACAGACATTTCTCCAAAAATGACATACAGATGGCCAACAGACACGTTAAAAGATGCTCAACATCACTCATCATCAGGGAAATGCAAATCAAAACTACAATGAGGCATCACCTTACACTTGTCGGAATGGCTAAAATCAAAAACACAAGAAACAAGTATTGCCAAGGATGTAGAGAAAAAAGAACCGTCATGCACTTTTGGTAGGAATGCAAAACACAGTGGTGTACCACTGTAGAAAACAGTATGGAAGTTTCTCAAAAAGTTAAAAATAAAAGTACCCTACAGTCTAGTAATTGCATTACAGGGTATTTACCCAAAGAATACAAGAACACTAATTCAAAAGGATACATGCACCCCTATGTTTATTGCAGCATTATTTATAATAGACAATCTGTGGAAGCAGCTCAAGTGTCCATCGATAGATGAATGGATAAAGAAGATGTGGAGTGTGTGTGTGTGTGTGTGTGTGTGTGTGTGTGATGGAATATTAGTCAGCCATAAAAAAAGAATGAAAACTTGCCATCTGCAAGAATATGGATGGAACTACAGTATAATGGTAGGTGAAGTAAGTCAGTCAGAGAAAGACCATATGATTTCACTCACATGTGGAATTTAAGAAACAATACAAAGGAACAAAGGAAAAAGAGAGGAGAGAGACAGAGAGGCAAACTAAGAAACAGACTGTTAACTATACAGAACAAACTGATAGTTACCAGAAGGGAAGTGGGCAGGGGAGATGGGTGAAATAGGTCAAGGAGATTAAGAAGACACTTCTGAGCACTGAGTAATGTATACAATTGTTGAATCACTATATCGTACACTTAAAACTATTATAACAGTGTATGTTAACTATATTGGAATTAAAACTAAAAATTAAAGAAACATCAATGCTAATCTTCTTGAAAGAGGGGCATTTTTTTTTTAAGGCTTCCTCCCAGAAATCAAAGTTTCTGTCAAAAAAAATCATGCTAATAGAAGACCTACCTTATAAATGGGAAAAAACGAAAGTGGTTTTCAAATTTTTACTGCCAGAGATTTAGTCTGTTAGACAGTGTCCCTGTCTTTTTATGGTGATTACAAAAGTGTACCGCCTCTAAGTGACTGAATAGGACAAAACCAGAAACTGAGTATTCACATTTGGAAAAAGCTTAAGTGTCCAACTCTAAGGGGCTGGTGAAATAAAGTACTGGCACTGTTAAACTAATTTTAAAAAGAGGTCATTAGACAGAGGTTGCTCTAAGGCTATGGCAGCCTACCTAAGCAATTCAAAATCTACACCCGCAAAAGTCTCAAGGTTACAAAATCAAAACTTAAGGACAACTGATCACAAACAGCCAACTAGACTTTAAGCTATTGCCAATCAATAATTTCCTTACTTCATTTCCACCTTTTCTCTATAAAAGCCTCTCCCCACACTCCTGTCCATGGAGTGCTCCTATCCATTTTTGGTTTGGCACTGCCCAATTCAAATCAGTATTTGCTCAAACTCTTAAAATGTTTAATATGCATCAGATTATCTTTTAACAGTTCAAATGATGTGGGAGAAAACATTAATTGAAAATACTTTTTGACATTGGTCAAGGATCACAAAACAGATAAAGCAGCTAAAAAATTATACATATAACATGATAACGTATTTTTTACGTATGTGTGTAGGTCTTAACCTAGAAAAACTACCATATGAACATAGAAAGAAATTAACTGCCTCTGATTTCCCCCACCCTGCTTTTATGCACTGAGCTTTTGTAATGTAGTTTCTTGTGGAGGATCAGTTCATCTCTGTCAATATTCTGTCAAAGTACTCCTGAAAATCCTCCATGAGCTATTATGAGGAATATATCAGGAATGTGTTTTCTGGAGATATAGATTTTTATGGGTTTGCTAAACTTCAAGTCCACCAACCAGTTGTTCATCGTACTGTGAAAAGGTATGTTCCCACAATCTAAAAAAAATTAATTTCACATCTCCCTATCCAGTTCTTTTGTTTGGTCATAAAGCTTATTTCCTTTCCTTCATAAAAACTACAGCACTTGTAAGGAAAGGAAAAGTTTTCCTCAACCCTCTTAGAGTTTATGACAAAGTTGAAAATTAAACTGACAAAGACAGCTAATCCTATTAATCTAACAGGAGAAAAACACACGCAAATTTTATTAAATGTCTACATGTACGTGGGAGCCTTCACAAGAGAATGAGGGCCCAAAGACAGGAAGCGTTTATAGCTTACAGACAGAGAAACAATCAATTTGTGAAGGGTGAGGGCAGTAAATAATAAAGTAACTAGGAAAGTAGGGGTTAGTCTAACAAGGTTTGTTTGGACAGATTTCTTGGCCCCAAATTCCCATCTCTGGTGATAACAATGCATTCTTTCCTCCTTGTACAGAGAGGGTGCCTTTCATATGGGAGATTTATTTCCGTCTACAAAGAAGACAGTGGGGAGAAGCAGTGACCTTCTGTCATTTTTTTCAAATTCGTCAGTTTAAGATCTTCAATACGCCAAGGTGCCTTATTTTGGGGTGAGCATATCTTGAACCCCATTGCATTCATGTAGTCAAATAAAGCTTCCAGCATATTTGCATTAGTGTCTCAAATATCCCAGCTACAAAGGCAAGTACTTGGAATATAAAGATGAATAAATGATAGCCTTCTCCTCAACCTCACAGTCTGAAATCCAGTATAACAGAGTGAAATAAATATGGTCCTGATGCTCCCTGAAGCTACAATCCCCTCCCTGGATAGTATCCCCTCACTTAGATGCTTCTAGATTGCAAATATTTACAACCACACTTGTCTTCACTCTGTATTTTCAGAACCTAACCAGTGAATTGGCAAAAAGAAAGAACTTACCAAATGAATAAAGGACTGTCAAAGATACAAAAGGCTGGAAGACAACCCAGCCCTCCAAAGGAATTTATTTTTATGATGATTTTTTAAATTAAACTTTTAATCTTGAGATAATTCTTGATTTGCATACCTACAGTTAGAATAAATAACACAGAGAGAAACCAAGGTCCAGTTTCCCCCAGTGATAACATATGCAAAACTATGGTACCAAAATCAAACCCAGGATGCTGACACCGATAACATTCAACACAGAACATTTCCAACACCAAAAGGAGCCCCTGAGCTGCCCTTTCACAGCCAGGCTCACCTCTCTCCCCTACCATGTCCATCACCCACAGTAACCAGTAAGTCTGTGCTCCACTTCCATGCTTTTAGAATTTCAAGAATGTTATATAAATGGCACATATAATACAGGCCCACTTAGGGTTGCGTATTTTCATTTGGCTTAATTCCTTGGAGCCATCCAGGCTGTTGTATCAAGACTTTCTTCCATTTTATTGACTAGTACCCATGTGTGAGATCACAGAAAATATATAGAAATAAATATACTGGGTCTCTGTCCCTGCCTTCTGGCAAAGAGCTGATAAAGCTGTTAAAAATTCCTAAGCAATAAGAACAGTAGGAGCATCTCTTGTTCTAGTATTTAGTCTTTGACTCCATCCCTGACACAAGGCTTTTCAAACCCTTGTAAATTCCTACACGGTAAGAGCACTGGAGGCAACTTTTGTTCTAATGAGGCAACTCTAGGTGGGCTCCTGGATGGAGGCTGGTCACCAGAAAGACCAAGCCCTGAGTAGAAGCTTGGAATATCCAGTCTTACCTCCCATCCCCCAAGGAGGGGAGAGGGGCTAGAAATGGAATTAATAATTAGTCATGCTTATATGAGGCAGCCTCCAAAAATCCTAATAGCACAAGGTTTGGAGAACTTCCAGGTTGAACACATCCACATTAGGAGGGGTGGTGCACTCCAACTCCACAGAGATGGAAGCTCTTGCACTCAGGAGCCCCCACCAGAGCTCACCCTATGTAATCTCCTATCTAGCTGTTCATCTGTACCCTTTACCATATCCTGTAAGAGACTGGTAAACATAAATTAAGTGTTTTCCTGAATTCTGTGAGCCACTCCAGCAAATTAATGGGGAAACTGAGGAGGGGGCTGAGTGAACCTCTAATTTCTGAGCAGTTGCTCGGAAGCTCGGGTGATACTCGCGATGGGCATCTGAGGTGTGTAGGTGTGTGTTTTGGGACTGAGCCCTTAAGCTATGGCACCTGACATTATCTCTGGGTAGACACTGTTAGGACTGAATTAAATAGTGGGACACCTAGCTTATGTCTGAGAACTGCTTACTGATGTGGGGAAAAATCTCTGAATGTTCAGTGACCAGAAGTGTCAGAAGAGAAGCATTCTCTGTAAAGGCAAACAAGACAGGCAAAGAGGATGAGGAAACATGAAGGAAAGAAAAAAAAAAAAAAAAAAAAAAAAAAACAGAGACTTTTTGCTTTACACCAGTTTGCTTTACTACAGTCTAGAATGAGTCACCCTTTGAAGGATATCTGGATCGTTTCTGTTTTGGCTATTACCCAAAAAAAAAAAAAAAAAAAAAAAAAAGCTACTATGAACATGCATGTACAGATTTTGATATGAACATACGTTTTCATATCTCTGGGATAAATTCCCAAGAGTGCAACTGCTGGGTCACATGGGAGTTGTGTGTTCAGTTTTATAAGAAACTGCCAACCCGTTTTCCAGAGTTGCTATATCTTTTACTTCCTGCCCAACAATGTATGAGTGATACAGTTTCTTCACATCCTCGCCAACCATTTGGGGTGGTCACTACTTTTTATTTTAGTCATTCTGCTAGGTATGTAGTGATAGCTCATTGTGGTTTAAATTTATATTTCCCTAATGGGTACCGACGGTGAACATCTTTTTGTGTGCTTATTTGTCATCTGTAGATCTTCTTGGGTAAAATGTCAATTCATGGCTTTTGTCCATTTTCTAATTGCATATTTTGCTTCTTTTACTGTTAAATTTTAAAAGTTTTATATATGTTGTATGCTGGTCCTTTATCAAATACGTAGTTTCCAAATATTTTCTTCTAGTCTTGTAACTTATTTTTTCATCCTCTTAACAGGATCTTTACCAGAGTGAGAGCTCAATTTTGATGAGATCCAGTTCATCAATCTTTTTCTTATGAATCATGGTTTGGCTTGTCAAGTCTAGGGCTTTTAAACCCTAGACCCCAAGATTCTCCTGATTTTTTTCTAAAATATTTATTTATTGTCTTGCATTTTAAATTAAATTCATGACCCATTCTGAGTTAATAAGGTGTGAGGGTTAAGCCATGGTGTATTGTTTTGCCAATAATTGTCCAACTGTTCCAGCACCATTTATTTTTTTTTTTTTTTAACGTTATCCTTCTTCCATTAAATTGCTTTTTTCTAGATTTTCTATTCTGGGTCTATTCCTCTATCAACACCATAAGCTTTACTTTACCTTAGCTATATTATGTTTTAATAATAAGTAGTGTGATTCCACTGACTTCATTCTTTTTCAGGAAGATTTTTTAAGTATTATAGGACTTGTGCTTTTGCCCATAAATTTTAAAAGAAGCTAGTGTGTAAAAATCTTGCTGGTTCTGAAGAGTACAGTAGAGAGGGGATAAGTGTTTCACCTTACAGAGGAGAAGCCTGACAAACACCACCTCAGCCAGGTGATCAAGGTCAACGTTGACAGTGATTAGTTACACTGATCATATGAACCCATGATATGATGTGATGAAAATGGCCATTACCATTGTGGTTGTTTTCCCCCAAAACATATAACCCTAGTCTTATCATGAGAAAAACAGCACATAAATCCCAACTGAAAGACAATCTAAAAATATCCCACAGATACTCCTTGAAACTGTCAAGATCATCAAAATCAAGGAAAGTCTAACAAACTGTCCAGCTCAAGACAAAGATGACTACATATAATGTGGCAACCTGGATGAGATTCTGGAAAACAAATGGAACATTATGTAAAAAAAAATAAGAAAATCTGAATAAAGTATGGACTTTAGTTAATAATAATGCATCAATATTGGTTCATTAATTGGAACAAATGTAGCAGACCAATGCAAGATGTTAACAACTGGGGAAACTGGGTATTGGATACATGAAAACTTTTTGCTTTATCTTACCAATTTTTCTGTAAATCTAAAACTGTTCTAAAATAAAAACTTTTATATATGTTTCTAAAAAGACAAGTGTTCAAAGATTAAAATTTAGTATAATTAATAATAATTACCACTTCATCAAGGCCATCTTTAAATGAAAACAAAACAACAACAACAAAAAAGCATTGTTGGGGTTTTCATAATAATTGCATTGAACAATTTAGGGAGAACTGACATCCTCACTAGGTTGAGTCTCCTGATCTGTGAACACAGTTATCTCTCTGCATTTATCTAGGTCTTTGACTTCTTTCATCAGTATTTTATAAACTTCAGCATATAGATCCAAGATGGAATTCATTAAATATATTCCTAAGTATTTCATTTTCTGAAGAGTGACTATAATTAATTATGTGTCTGTAATTTTGGTTCCTGAATGTTCATTGTATAGAATAAAATGGATTCTATTTGTTCATATTACATCCTGTGACCTTGCAAAATTCACTTATTAGTTTTAGTTAGGAGGGCATTCTGTTTCCTTTGGGTTGGGTTTGGTTTGGGTTGGTTTTGGTAGATTCTTTGGGATATTCTGTACAGATAATCAGATCATCTGTAAATAGGAATAGTTTTATTCTTCTTTTCCAATCTGAATGCCTTTGACTTCTTGTTCTTACCTTACTGCAGTGGCTAACACTTCCAATACAATGTTGAATAGAGGTTAAGAGAAGACATCCTTGCTTTGTCCCCAAACTTAGAGAAAAAGCATTGAGTGAATTAGCATTAAATATGATATGAACTGGAGGATTTTTATAGATTTTTATCAAGTTGAGGAAGTTCCCCTCTATTCCTAGTCTGCTGAGAGTTTTTATCTTGAATGAGTACTGGGTTTTCTCAAATGTTTTTTCTATATCAACTGATACGATCACATGATTTTCTTTAGTCTGCTGATACGGTAGATTATAATGACTAGTTTTCAAATACTCGATTAAGATGAATTTTAAAGGATAAAGAAGACTTTACCAGACATAAATATAAATGCATTTGTGTTTATTTGCTTAATGTGTATTTATCATTACTAGACTACCAGCTCAACAGTGGATTATTTACGTTTTATTCAACAGTGCATACCCAATCCTAAACCTAGTACCTAGCATGCTATAAACACTCAATAAACACTTGTGGTAGAGAGAGAAGAAAGAATAGAATGCTCAAGTACACAGCCACGAGTGTATATACATTAGAAAAATGACCAGACAGAGTACAGAAGCCAGAGATTATGTTGAGGAGTGGCTGAAAGGCAGAGCATATACATAAATTAACTCAAGATACATCAAAAACCTAAACATACAACATAATGACCTAAATGTGAAGCTTTTAGAAGTCAATATATGAAAATATTTGCATAACCTGGAGTAGACAAAAGCTTCTTAGAAAGTAGAAAGCAATAATCATAAAAGAAAGTAAAAGTATTGATAGAATTGAAAATTAAAATTCTCTGTTCTTCAAATGACATCTTCAAGAAACTGAATAGGGAAGCCAAGGACTGGGAGAAAATATTTGCAAAGGATGAATATGGCAGCTATGATGTATAAAGAATCCCTATAATTCAATAGTAAAAAGACAAACAACCCAGTTAAAAACAAATGAACAAAATGTTTCAACACATTTCAAAAAGATATACAAAGGTCTGATAAGCACATATAAAAGTGTCTGACATCAATAGTCAGCAAGAAAATGCAAATAAAACCAGTGATATACTACTATTATTTATTGCCACTATTATCAATTATTGTTATAGCAGTAGAATAACTAAAATTATAAGACTGACGACTTACATCTAATCCTAGATATTTAACCAAGAGAAAATGTCTACAAAAAGACCTGCACAAGAACATTCATGGTAACTTTATTCATAACAGCCCCAAAACAGAAAGAGCACAGATGTTCCTCAATAGAAGAAGGGATAAACAAATAACGGTATCATACAATGGAATGCCATTACATACATACACACAGATTACTAAAGGCACAATAACACAGATGAATCTCAAAAACATTATGATGAATAAAAAAGAAACCAGTCACAAAAGAGTACATACTATATGATTCCCTTTATGTTAGGTAATATAACAAATCAAACTAAATTATAGTGGAAAGAGAATTAAAACAATGCCTTCCTTTGGAGGGTGGGGGAGGAGATTAATGTTCAAAAGGGGCATGAGGAGACTTGTTGGGATATATTACTTAAGTAATGTTTTGTATCTTGATGGGGGTTTGAATTACACACTTATATACATTTGTCAGAACTCAATCTGTGCATTTCACTATATGTAAATTTTGCCTTCAAAAACAAAATTATATTTTCATATGTATTTGGAGAAAGTCTTCAAATTACTTTGAAATTTATTTTAAAAAAAAAGATGGATTGTACTGGTGGATGGACAGAAGGATAGACAGATGGATGTGTGATAAAATGAGCATACTAATGTATGAACTAAAAGAATCCAGGGATGGCTTTACAGAGGTTCAGTGTAAAACTTCTTTGAAAATGTACTGTATGCTTGAAACTTTAATAATAAAACGAAAAAATGGGAAAAAGTAAATTCGGGATTAGATCAAGCACACAATGGTACACTCAAGAGTATGGATCTCCCCCTGTAATGTCTACTTTTCAAACCCTAGGGCTCTATGGAAATGGCTCAGGGGGTGAAAATTAGACAGGAAGGACTCTGGCCCTAATGACACTACAGCAGCTCTACTTGTATACACTTTATAAAGCAGCATTTCATGCAAATAGTTTGAAGGGTTCCAGTGATGCAAAGAAACACACACACACACACACACACACACACACACACACACACACAGGAAATCACTGCTGAAGTTGATGACAACTTTCACCACACAAGTATCATGGGCCTCCATGAGTGACAAAACACCTGTCTTCTCCAGGAATGGCTGTGTAAAATATGCAAAGTGGTGCCTTATACATATCCTCATTGAAATGGAATACTTAAAAAACACTGAAGATCACTGGTTTACTATCTTGACTTTCCAGATGAGAAACCTGGGTCCGATAAGGAAAGAAACTTCCAGGTGACAGGTCACCTCACAGTATGGGGTGAACCAGGTCCAGGCTCATAAGGTGTCACCAGTCCCCTTCCTGCTCACTCTTCTGTAACACCACATCCTGCCATGATCCCCAGCACCCCTGAGGAGTCTTTAATGAGATTTTCTAGTTATTTTGGAGACAAGGTATTTGAAAAATAAGGTCTGTGCTTCATAAGACAAAATGCTTCAAAAGCAGAAAGTCCATTTTCTTCAGAACAGCCTGTGAAAGATTATAGGCTTATTTTCTGATTTTGACATTTATTTGAAATTCAGATTCTATTGTATAACCTAATATAAGCTATGGAGATAATTAATATAAATGTGAATATCTCCAAGTGAAGTGGGAGAATGGAGGAAAAAGAACGTTCTTAAAGTTCAAGCCACTTTTCTGTGCCACTTTACAGCATTTAATTGTCTGCTATTCTCAAACACAAAATTCAAACATTAAGCTAAAATTACTCTCCTCTCTAAATCTCTATTACCTGTTCTGCACAAAGAGCGTGTGGACCTCTTTTATACATGTGTCTGAGAAGCTTGTGGGTAAACTGCTATTTAACGGAGGCCTGGAGTTCACCTTTCAGTATAGTCAAGAGGCCCCTCAATTTAATTTAACTGAGGGTGAGCTGATAACACATGTCAAACATACCCTGGTAAGCTACCAATTTTATAATCCATGCAGCCCTGGGTCTTCCTGATATTTTTCAAACATCAAAATAACAGCTTGCCTTTAAGATTTTTCACCTTTGTAGCAGAATCAAAGAAGGCTATCTCTCAAAGCTACTTATCTTTTTACTAGCCCTCTTGTTAAAGTTCTGGTAGGAGAGCAGAAGGATAATAACAATGGCATTATGATTCTCTCTTGAGTCACTAACTGGGCACTTCACATGTATTATCTCACATAGTCACTGTCACAATCCAAGATTTATATTATTTTGTAGAAAAGGAAAATGAGGCTCCAGTTACACACACAAAAAGGGTACTGGGAAGAATCAGAAACCCAGGTATAACCGCAAAGCCCAGTTTTTCTATCAAGTTGGGTGATGGAAAAACTTTAGTTATCCTCATCAAGACCCCTCACTCCCATCACACTGCACCCAGGGCATTGAGCAGAATTTAGCATCTGGTGCAACACATCCTCTAACCCAGATAGGGGTTTCCAGAAGATGCACTGCCTCCGTGACCACTCGCTCCTCTAATGTGCTACCTCCTCCCTAAACCACCAGCTCAACTGTCAATATGTGGCCTTTCGGTGGAGCAGAAGAGGGAGGCAGAGTATATCAGGAGGACACCACAGGTTGCACAAGACATAAAGAGAAGGGCCACGGCTGCCCTGCATGTAATAAGGAGATTTGCTATGTACCTCAGGGCCCCCCTTCAAGGTAGCTGGATCTGTTACAAATCTCTGGGAGTCCCCTGTGAGGCTTACTGCATCATCTCCACGTCCCCTCTCCTGTGCAGGGATGGGACTGGAAGCAAATGCTCCCCACAGGGAACAAGGCCACAGCCACAGCCAGTCTCTCCAAAGGAAGCAGCCACAGTGGCCTTTCTGAATAATGATTCTGGACACAGATAAACTGGACCTGGAGGCCACCCACCTCCAAGTTCGCACATGAAAACAACAACGCAGTGGCTTTTGTGAAGTTTGATGAGCCAAAATCTAGGCTGAGATCCATTTTGGTGACCACGTACCCAGAAACAACCAGCAAGAGCTCTAAAAGGAGGCACGAAGGGCAGAGCTGGCCCTTGCTGGCAGCAAAGAAGGCTGAGGGCGCTTCAGAACAGGGCAACGCTCGTTCTTAGCCATCATCATACACACGGACCACTGTGACATTTTGGTTTGAGAGCTAATAAACAATTTCTCTCCTTTAAAGGGACAGGAGAGGTCACTTTAAATTTGGAAACTCTGAAAGGGTAAAACTGATACCACAGTCTTAAGAGGACAGGAAGGAGAGTCTGTAGGTTGGATGACTGAAGAGACAAAGGTCCTTTCCCAGCCCTCAGATATCCCCCAGCAGGGTCGATAATACTGGGTAGCCCATTTCACCCCTTCCCTGTCAGGAGCCTGCCAACAGCCCTGTGCATCGCAGGTCCTAACACCCAGCTTCTCTGTGGTTCTTCTTTTCCACTTTTGTCTCCATTTCCTTACGTGGTCCTCTTTATTTTTATACCATATCATAAGTTTATATCCTGCTTGTAAGCGGCCTTCAATTATTTAAGAGAAAGGTAAGAAATAAATCACAGTAATTCTTACTTTCTTCTCCATACAGGGCTGAAAAAAAGAAGATAAAGTTGTTCAAATTATATCTAAATAAGAATGCTCGGTTTCTGTGTAAGGATCTGAATTAGTTTAAGTAGAATCACATTAACCACATTGGAAACAATCTTAAAGATCATAAAGACTAACTTGGTCATCTTGCAGAAGAGAAAATGCCCCAGGAGACACTCAACTTAACGAAGGTTGCAATGTTATTTGTAGGCATGCCACAACTTTACAGCATGATGTGCATGCAACCGACGCTTTGAAATGTTGAAAGAGGACATATTCAAACCATGTCTCTCGAGCCATGTATTAGCTGACAGACACACACATGCCACTACAGCAGTTACACTTTGCCAAGCAACGTTTACTTGTGCAATTATTTAAAGATCGTGTAACATTTACTTATTTTCTGAAAATGAGTGGAAATGGAAAAATATAAGTGCTGATACTAACAATACAAGTGAAACAAAGATGGACATAATTAATGGTATGAAATTGACGGCTCGCCATCCACTGACCAGTTAAAGGACATAAGTTGTTCCACTCAGCATGCAAAGGTAACAGGGAGCAAAGTATAGACATCCCCAATACCAAGACCACAATGTCTAAATAGAGTCCTAGCGATGAGAGCAAGTGATAGAAAATTTTTAAAAGATGACAAAATCTTAAATGAAAACTAGCATCAAAAGAACATTCCAGTAACTCAAATACAGAGCAGGGGAGTTCAAATGTCTGTTCACCAGGTATACACCTTACTACACAATCAGGGTATCCAGTTCCTTATTAAAAAGAAAAAAGGACACTGGGGTGCCTGGGTGGCTCAGTCAGTTCAGCGTCTGACTTCAGCTCAGATCATGATCTCACAGTTCATGAGTTCAAGGCCCACATCAGGCTCTGTGCTGACAGCTCAGAACTTGGAGCCTGTATCAGATTCTGTCTCCCTCTCTCCCTGCGCCTGCCCCACTCATGCTCTGTCTCTCTCTCTCTCAAAAACAGACATTAAAAAAAAAAAATGAAGAGAAAGTTTATTAATAAGCCACAACAACTGTGTACCAGAAGTATTTAGGTATAATAATTTTGTCTCTTTCTAGGAGAAAGAAATAGTAATAAAAAATTGGCTTACAATATACCTCATTAGATTTAAAGAGAAGCCAATCCTGAGGCCAAACTATGTATAGGAACAGGTCTATAACTCTGGGATACATAAAAGAAAATTTTTGCATCTATTATATCTAAGTCAGTGATTCTTAACTGAGCGGCTGGCAGGGGGAGGATTTTGACCCACTTGTCCCTCAAATTTTTGGTTATCACAGCACAGGAGGAAGGGCTACTGGCATCTAGTGAGTAAGAGCAAAGGATGCCACTAAACATCCCACAGAGCACAGGACAGCTTCCACAACAAAGAACTATCTGTTCCAAAATGTCATGCTGCAGAGGTTGGGAAATCCTGGTCTTTCTGTGTCTGTGTCTGTTCTGATTCCGAATCTCCCGTTCTCTCTGCCCCTCCCCCACGTGCACTGTCTCTCCCTCTCAAAAATAAACAAACATTAAAAAAAATTGTTTTTAAAAAGATAAAAGGACAAGATAGCATTAAAGTCAACATCACGGGTTTCTGTTCTACCCAGTGATATAGTCCTTACCTCTATTGGTAGTAACAGTGTATTTCACTGATATGGACAGTACTATTACTGACAGAAGCAAAATCTGACCTACAAAATTACAGTTTGTAAAACTGTCAATATTTCAGCTTACTATACGTTTAATGCTCTAGAAATACATGTACATTGTAATAAGAGTTGGCATAAAAACACACATTTATCTTTTACTTCTCTGAGAACATAAAACTACATGTACAACTTCTACACATGAAAGTTTTAAAAACTTTTTGAGGAGTACATTGTGAAGTAAAGTGGATGGCAGCCCGTAGTGGCAGAGAAAACACTAGAACCCAGTCTCTTGAAGAAGTATGTCTTTTACATTTCTTTTGCTAGGCTTCTCTCCCATGACTCGATTGCACTGGCTTTGTGACATCTTCTCTGGCTACGCACAAACTCTTGTTTATTGTTCATGGTTATTGGCAGAGAATTCCAAGATCTGCAGGATAGAGATAAATGAAGAACCTACCAAGTGGATGTTCTTCCACTCTATTCTTAACCCATGAAAAAATGTGGTCAAAGGCAATTCACATTTACTTTCAGTTCTTTTTTTAAATAAAGTACATCCAAGGAAATTAGTACTAGATCATAAGCAAAAATTCAGGGGTTAGAGAAGGAAATAAATAAAACCACAAAAACCACTCCAACTCTCTGCCTTGCATACAAGCTCCTAGCTGTGGGGCACCTTGGTGGCTCAGTTGGTTAAGTGTCTAACTTTGGCTCAGGTCATGATCTCATGGTTTGTGAGTTCGAGCCTCTCATTGGGCTCTCTGCACTGACAGTGTGGAGCCTGCCTGGGATGGATTCATTCATTCTCTCTCTCTCTCTGTCTCTCTCTCTGCCCCTCTCCCACTTGCACTCTCTCTCTGTCAAAATAAATAAACTTTAAAAAAAAAAAAGTAAATAAATAAATAAGCAAGCTCCTAGCTACAAGACAGAAGGCAAAGAAGTAGGAAGATGCAATTGTTCCTCCAGGAAAAGGCACTCAGGATTACCAGGATCACAAGATAGCCAGAGAATGACTATCTAGATTTCCACTCATGTGTAATGATTTGGTTAAATAAATAAAATAAAAACAGTAATATCATAGAGAGTGATAACAAGGCTAACAGTAGAAAGTAAAAGTAAAAAATTTCAGTGCCTAGAAGGTAGACTTTTCTACTATTTTCTTCTAATGAGCTATTTAGGCCTTTATTCACATAGAAAATATAGAAATTTGAAGAACTATCATTTAAAAAGTCCCTCTCGGGGCACCTGGGGGGCTCAGTCAGTTGAATGTCTGACTCTGTTTCAGCTCAGGTCATGATCCCAGGGTCATGGGATCAAGTCCCCCATCAGGCTCCACACTCCACTGGGCTCCATGCTGAATGTGGAACCTGCTTAATTTTCTCTCTCTCCCTCTCTCTGTCCCTCTCCCACTCATGCACATGCACTCTGGCTCGCTCTCTGAAATTAAAAAAAAAAAAAAAAAAAAAAAAAAGGTCCCTCTCTTGACCCTATCTTCCTCTCCAGCTACTATCTCATTAACCTCCACTCTTTTACCACAAAACACCTCCAAAGTGTTATATACCAATGTCCTCTAATTCCTCTGCTCCATGCTCTAGACTCAGCCCAAGGAGGCATTTATTCCACCACCATAATTGCTGCTGTCCAGGCCATCAGTGACCCCCGCATTAGTAACCCCAACAGCTGGTGCTTGGTGTGCATCCTTCTTGAACAATAAGCAGCATTTGACAAACTTGCTCCCTTGTTTTTCTTAAAACATTCTCATCTTAGGGTTCAGCTCACCACCTGGCCTTCTCTTCTCTCACCAGCTCTTCCTTACTAGTCATGTGCTTATTCCTGCTCCTCACCCAGCTGGGAACACTGATGAGCCCCAAGACTCAGTCCTCAAGTCACGCCTCTTGCACTACACTCACTTCCTAGGTGACGTGGTCCATCTCACAATTTTAAATGTCACCTGTAAACTGAAACTTCTCTAGCTAAATCCTCCTCCCCTAAACTCCAAACCTACTAACCTACTGCCTACTCAGCATCTCTACATGGATGTCCAATAGCCATTTCCAACCTATTACAACCAACGCTAAGCTTCTGATTTTGCACTCCCCCCTCTAATTTGCTCTTCTTCACGTCATCTTCCCAGTGGATCAAGTCAGAAACTCTGGAGTCACCCGTGATTTCTGTTTGTCATGCTTCATATTGAATCCATAAACAAATTTTGTTAGCTCTACCTTTAAAACATATGTTGATTCCAACTTTCTTACTTATCTCCACTGTTACCACCCCAAACTAAGCCACCAAGAGCTCTCACTTGAAATTTTACACTTGTTTCCTGTTTCCATCCTTACTCCTCTACAGCCTACTTTTCACACAGTTGAAAGAGTAATCCTTTAAAATTTTTCCGTATCCTCAGCTCCAAAATCTCTGCCCAACATAAGATGACCCGAATCACCCATATCCTTATATAATCCTCTCCCTTTGACTATGAGAAGAACTTGCATATATGAAGGCTATCAGTTCCATGACACTGTTGTGTTTACATGGCAAATGTGAAAGGGTTTTGCAGACACAGTTATGACTCCTAATGAGTTGACTTTGAGTTTATCACAGGGGTGACTATTCTAAGTGGGTCCAGCCCAATCAAGGGAGCCCTTTCCAAAAGGGCTTAGGTCTCACAGAGGCACAGAGACTGGAAGCATTAAAGATTTTCCTACTGGCCTTAAAAAATAAAGAGCTACAGGGGCGCCTGGGTGGCTCAATCAGTTAAGCGTCCAACTTAGGCTCAGGTCATGATCTCACAGTCCTTGAGTTCGAGCCCTGCATCAGGCTCTGTGCTGACAGCTCGGAGCCTGGAGCCTGCTTTGGATTCTGTGTCTCCCTCTCTCTCTGCCCCTCCCCTGCTCGTGCTCCATCTCTGTCTCAAAAATAAATAAAAACATTAAAAAAAATTTTTTTAATATAAAAATAAAAAAGAGCTATAATGTGAATTATCTATGGAGGGAGCTAGGTGGCAGGGTACTTACTGTGGGAGACCTCTAGAAGCTAAGGGTCACCATAATGTGAATTCTGCCAGAAACCATATCAGTGTGGATGAAGACCCCAAGTTCCAGATGAGAATGCAACTCAACTAACACATTGATTTCAGCCTGGAAAGACCATGAAGAAAAAACCCACCTGAGCTGTGGCTAGACTTTCTTACCTACAGAAACTGAGACAATAAATGGGTGCTGATTTAAGCCACTAAGTTTGTGTTAAATACTGTGTACCAAGAAGGTATATATTCAATAAATACTGTTGAACAAATCATTTCTCATTCATTTATATGCTTTGAATTAATAAAAGCCACACATATCAAGCTTCCTAATACAAGTGAAATTCCTAATAATCTGACTAAAGACTACTTTATCACCAATTCACAGGATTTGATATCCTAAAAAATAAGGCGGCAAAAAAGGGGCACAATCATTTCAATCAAATAGTATATGATGGTAAAAATCAAATTCCAAAAGAAAATTAAAAAAAGAATTAGGCCTCTTTCATTTTACTTTCCTATTGTATTCTTAGTGTTCTAAATAAACAACTGCTTCACAAATGCTATGAGAATTGATTAAAAAAAGAAAAAAGTATCAGCACAGATAATTTTGCCAGATGTGATGTGATGGCTAGATAACAGGGGAAAACTTCCCTAATGTATTTTTAGAATTTTCTAAATATTTAGTTTGCCTTTGTTCAAATAATTCTTTTACTTTGGGGTACCTAAAATACAATTCTGGACACAGGTCAAATGTTTGAAGACAGAAATAAAGTCCACCAAAAAATAAAAATGAATTTCTGGATGTCAGTATAGAAGACACTCAAGGCAGGAATCGGAAAATAAAAAGGGATACCATCGCAATCCCAGGGGTTGTTCCCATGGGAACACCACGCTGGAAGACAGCCAAACTCCACCCACCAGCTCCCTGGAAAATTCTCACAGCTTCCCTCAAAACTTCTCTCCCAGGACATACAATCACAGGACATGCAATCTGTATGTACAGCCAGAGAGCAGGCAAACAAAATTGGAATGACATGGCCATAGGAAGTTCACTCCAAAAAAGCATTTCTGTCTCCATTTTGTCTCCTCTTTTTCTCCTCAGCCGCCATGCAGGTAATTCCTCCTCTGCCGACATACAATTAATCCACACCATTGACAGCCTCCAGACAGGAAAGACAGAAGATGGCACAGCCTTGACCTGAAATGACACGCAGCTTCCAGGGAAGGACCCCAATACCCCCGACAAGGGAAGTTTCACGTAGCCATTCCCAAGACCCACTATCATCTTTCTGTTAAGGATATGGTACTATTGCTTCCCTAGTAATTTCTAGTATTAGGAAATGTACGTGAAACATGATTTTGTGAAACACCAAATTCCTGACTTTGACTTTCAAGGAAAATAGCTTAAAATTAAATGGATTCGTTTATTAACATAAGAATCATGAGGATTAGGGGTGTCTGGTTGGCTCAGTCGGTGAAGCATGTGACTCTTGAATTGGGGACTGTAAATTCAAGCCCCATGTTGGGTATAGAGATTACTTAAAAATAAAATTATGGGGATCAGAGGAGAAAAGGGAGAATTCCCATGAAGCATTCTGAAGACTTAGGAATAAAATTAAAATAAAATAAAATAAAATAAAATAAAATAAAATAAAATAAAATAAAATAAAATAAAATAAAATAAAATAAAATAAAATAAAATAAATAAAAATAAAATAAAATAAAATAAAATAAAAACACCCACATTGCTGGTAGGATTAACTTTTTACTCAAAGCAGACCTTAGTATTTGCTCTTTGATCTAATAAAATATAATCAATGAGTTTGGAATATTTCTAGGATATGCAGTCATTCTCCTGGGACATATGCCACTGTTCCACATCAAACAAAACCTTTTTCCTGGGCATCTGATAGAAGCGAGGTCATATGAAAAGACATCTCATAGGTGACTGACTAGTTTTACAAGGGCAAGATAGTTTATCACAGAGTGAGGTCTCATCAATAAATAGCAAAACTGATTCAACATCGGCGTTTAGTTACTGTAATGATTAAATGTGGGGGGAAAAAAAAAAGGTGCCTGGGTGGCTCAGTTGGTTGAGCATCTGACTCTTGATTTTGGGTCACAGTTCCTGAGTTTGAGCTCCACATCAGGCTCTTCACTGACATTGCGGGCCTGCTTGGGATTCTCTCCCCGCCCCCCCCCCCCCCCGACTCTCCCCTGCTCATGCTCTCTCTCGCAAAATAAATAAACTTAAAAAAAATCTTTAGTTTCCATTCATTTTTATAATAGCAACATATGAAGCCCAAGAAAGAATTTATGTATTATAACTTATATGCCATGAACATTGTTAAAATAGTATGTTTGAGAAAATATATATATTCAGGAAAGAACAGTAAACAAGCAGGTATCATGATCATTATTAATATAGTATTTTTGAGAAAAACAGAATATATAGAAAAGGCTAGCAAATCTGGGAAGTATGTAGGAAATTTACAAGAAGCATGTTCCAGAGCACTGAGCATGAAAATATGGACAGCTCCCACTCATTCTTCAACAAACAGGGGTAGTGCCAAGCACTGGGGATTTCTGGGAAATGTGACCTAGCCATGAAACACTGTGGCAAACTATAGACAAATGCACAGAAAGCGGGCTAGAGTGCTAAATACCATAAACATTACCATACAGTGCCCTGGGACTCCAGGAACTATTGGCAGAGATGATCAGAAAAAACCCACTCAAAGATGTAAACTTCTGAGAATTCCTGCCATCTGGACAGGATTAGGACCTGTGTAATGGAATGCAGCATCTTGAACACTGGGAAAGGCAAGTCACTGCTGCAGAAACATCCAGGGAACAGCACCCACCAGTTCTGTGTGGATTCTATGCAGAACCTTGGGACAAGTGACAAGCTATGCAAAAGACAGCTGACGAGAAAAGAAAGACACATTTTAAAGGTACACCAGGCAGATTGTAAACACACCAAAGCAAATCTAGCAAGTAGCTTTAGATTCCTGGGAATGGAGACAATTCATGAGACAGAAAACAGCACAACATGAAAATAAGTTAATTAGTAAAAAAGTTGTTTGCATACTAAAAAAAAAAAAAAAAAAAAAAAAAAAAAAAGGAAAGATAATTCTGCTGAGTCTCTAATGAAAACACTGAAACTTTTATTTTTTCTATACAATCAATATAGAAAGCAATTATCCATAAAAGTTATGAAAACAATTATCCATAAAAGTTGGATTTTCCTTTGGAACCAATGAGGTCACATTACCTTCAGACTCTGAATTTTTCCTTCCCAATATCATCAAGTTCCCACCTAGACACATAAAAAGTATAAAAATATACAATAATTTATTTAAATATCTGCTTTAAATAAATTTTCAAAGCAATTTTTAAATAAATTTTGTCTAAAATAATAATTATTGGAGTGCTTGGTTGGCCCAGTTGGTTATGCATCCGGCTCTTAGTTTCAGCTCAGGTCATGACCTCATGGTTTGTAAGTTTGAGCCCAGCATAGGGCTTCACACTGGACAAGGCAGAGCATGCTTGGGATTCTCTCTCTCTTTCTGCCTCTCTCCACTCCTCCCCAGACCTCTCTCTTTCTCTCCCTCAAAATAAATAAATAAACTTTAAAAAAATAAAAATAAAAAAATAAAATAAAATTATAATTGTTCCTCTGAAAATATGAACAGATTTCATTGATTAATATCCAAGGAAGTGTGACAACTTCCCAAAAACCTTTCTTCTTGGTGGAAAGCAACGTACAGTCTCTAGGTAAGTTATAAAATCATTTATAACAGGGTAAATACTTTACAACCAATCATTTTTTTTTTCATTTTAGGACTTTAGCCAATGTAAGAACATAAACCAGAAGGTAATGGAACATAACTTCCAGAAGGAAGAAACCAAAGTATTATTGGCCACACATAACTGTCTCTCTAGAAATCTCAAATGAATTGACAAACTATTAGAACAAATAACAGGATGCTCAAGGGAATAAATGTAAAATTCCTAAAAAGCAATAGTATTTTTCAATCCCAGCAATAACCAACAAGAAATAAAGTTATAATGAAAACAAAATCTTTTATAATAACTAAGTAGCCCCCCCCCCCCCCCGCCTTATAAACAGTTTCATTTTCCACGGTTCCGGTTACCCTCAGTCAACCACGGCCCAGGATATGATCCTCCTTCTGACATATTTTCAGAAGGTCAGTAGTAGCCTAACACAACATCACAAGCATACATCATTCACCTTGCTTCATCTCTTCACACAAGCATTTTATCACCTCACATCATCACAAGAAGAGTAACTACAGGACAGTAAGAAATTCCGAGAGAGACATACCACATTCACATAACTTTCATTACAGCATACTGTTATAATTGTTCTATTTTATTATCATTGTTAATCTCTCCCTGTGTCTAATTTATAAACTTTATCATAGGTATGTATATATAGGAAAAACATAGGATACATAGAGTTCAATACATTCTGTGGTTTCAGGTGCCTGCCAGGGGTCTTAGACCAAATTCCCCAGAACTAGGGGAGGAACTACTGCATATAAAAAGGCCTATATGAAGCAAATTACAAAAATTTACCAAAAGCCATGAAAGAAGATCAAATAAATAGAAAGAGATATATGTTGAATGGGAAGATTGAATAATATAAAAATGCCAGCTCTATCCAAATTATTTTGATGTAATTTCTAACAGCAATTTCTCCGGGGTGTGAGGGGAAAGTTAAGAGGACTTGAGGGGCACCTGGGTAGCTTAGTCGGTTGGGTGTCCGACTTTGGCTCAGGTCATGATCTCACACAGTTCGTGGGTTTGAGCCCCGCATCCGGCTCTGTGCTGACAGCTCAGAGCCTGAAGCCTGCTTCGGATTCTGTGTCTCCCTCTCTCTGCCCCTTCCCAGCTCATGCTCAGTCTCTCTCTGTCTCTCAAAAATGAATAAACGTTAAAAAAAAAAAAAATTTTAAAAGAGGTCTTGAAATACCACCTAAGTTCATTTGAAAAATTAAACAAGTGACAGAAGCTAGCAATTTTTTGAAAAATAAATAAGAAAAAAGGAACAATGAAAACTCGCAAGAGGGGCACCTGAGTGGCTCAGTTAGCTGAGCATCTGACTCTTGATTTCAGCTCAGGTCATGATCTTGTGGTTCATGGGATTGAGCCCCACACTGGGCTCTGTGCTGCCAGCACAGAGCCTGCTTGGGATTCTCTCTCTCTGCCCTCCCCTGCTCATGCTCTCTCTCAAAATAAATAAACATTTTTTTAAAAATGGCAAAAGACCTGACATAGCAAACAGATTCTGAGGAATTTTAAAATTTAATATACATCCTCACAAATCAATGTAGAAACAAATTCCATAAGACATAGTGTTAAGAAACTGACTATTTGGGAGAAAAATGAACTCATCTTCACATCATATGCCAAAACAGACTGTAGAGAGTTCTGTAGAGTTCTATGTTTAAAAACAAAAGAAAACAAACAAAAACAGAAGAAATATTAGTAATTTTTTAACTGATCTGGGGTTAAGAATGACTGTTATGAGAAGAAGTAAATGAAATAAATGAATGGAAGACACATAAGTTTGACCATATGAAAATTTAAGACTGCTGATGTTTGTAACCATCAGAAAATTTAAGTTTAAAAAAGAAAATGGGGAAAATCTCTGCAGTGAATGACACAGCCAGCCACTATTTACTAGGGCTCTGGGACAGAATGTAAGCTCTTTGAAATGCTGATGGTCTTTTCAACATTCTATGCCATATAAATAGTTGTTTACATCATTTTAAATATAGATCTGGAAAACAAAAGCATACATTTTATTTCAAAAACAAATCTGGGCTTTTGAAAATAGTTTATTTGCCCATAGAGTTATGAGTTCCCACATATGTGAAGAAATATCTTTGATCCTAGGAAGAGCTTGAAAAGACTCAGCTTTCAGTTACACCGGTATGAAGTAAAGTCTCTGAGACTTAAAAAACCATCAGCCTTCCATGTCTTTGTTCTTCCAGAGAAAAAACTGTCTTATTTTAAAACTCTAGAGTGATATATTTAGAACTAAGATTTTTTTCCTCCACTCTGAGCTTTCTTACAAAAAGCAACCTTACCTTTTAGTCTGTTTTAATCCCAAAGGAGACAGTATGTGAAAAATAAAAATAAAACACAATCGGAAAAAACAGTTGAAAATTAATGGTTCAAATACATTTGAGCCTCTGTAATTTTTCATATTGTCATACCAGAGCTCTATGCAGAAGAAATAGGTGCAGTGTTTCTCCAAATTTGCACTAGTGGGGGTAGCACCTCTGAGGTACAGCACAGTGTGAACAATAAAATCTCGTCCCTCTTGTCTCTGTAAAACGTAAAATGCCTGCCCCAAGGCTATAAAAAGAATGGAGTTGAATGCACAAATATCCACTATCTACTAGGCTTGTTGTACACATAAGCACTAATGCTTACTATTTGACAGTACAACTAAATAAAAACAAGGCTATTGTTTGCATATCAAATGTTAATTTGTTTTACTTTCTACTTTGATAAATATTACGTTCTCTAATTACATACAATTTCTCCCAAACTTAACCTGTAGAAGTAATAGTGAAAAACTCATTCATGATATTTCTACACAATGAATCACTTGATGTAATTTTATTTCACCTAATAGCATTGCTAAAGTAATTTTTTTCTCCATTGCTAAAGTATTTTTAAAAAGGATTTACATTATAATCACCAATTGTTCATAACATGTTTAGTTTTACCTAAGAATATTTGCTCAGAAGAAACAGTTTGAAATCTTTTATCTGAATGATATCTGTTCATTTAATTAAATCAATTCTAAATTTCAATACTGGTCAAAAAAAAAAAAACATCAGTATGTAAGTCAAGACACAAAGAAAAAAAAAACACATTTATAAATAGATAGAGTTTAGCAAATCAGAAAGCTTCAACACTCTTAAGAAGAAATGTCAACACAAAACACCTGCACATGATTATCCTGCTGGTTAACTATGGGTCTTTCTCTGGCATCTGTTGATTTGTCATTCCTACTTGCCCTCTATACAGTTTCTAGGAGAGTACTTGTTTCCCTTTCTGGCCTAGGTTATAATAAAGGATAAGATGGGGGCAGAATTGAAATGGAAATGGAACTTATAAACGTATGAGTCACTTAAAACAGCAAAAACTCATGAAGTGAGGACACTGATTTGGAAGTAGCAATTTTGGACAAATACATCTTACTAGAGTACAGTCACATATGCCAGGGAACCACTGTTCTCACAGGTCAAATGGCAACAAATGGTCACATGACTTAGAAACCAAATTTAGGTCCACTGACTTCAGAGAAATCATTACATCATCATAAAAATCATAAAAGAGCAATATCAGACCCTAATCTTAATATAGAGATAGATGGCAAAGGACAAGGGTTCCACATTACCACAGGATAAGCATGGCTTAACAGAAGACCATGGAAGGGGGGAAAAGAAAAAAGTTACAGAGAAGAAAGGAGGCAAACCATAAGAGACTCTTAAATACAGAGAACAAACTGAGGGTTGATGGGGGTGGAGAAGGGAAAGTGGGTGATGAGCATTGAGGAGGGCACCTGTAGGGATGAGCACTGAGTGTTGTATGGAAACCAATTTGATAATAAATTATATAAAAAATAAATAAATATAAATAAATAATAAAATAAAAAATCACCATCCATGAAATCAAAGAGTTTAAAATATATGAAGCTGGAACATCACAGTATTCACAGTGAAACACAGAAATACGCTTATAAAAGAACACATGATTAACAGAAGAAGAGCCATCAGGTCCTGCAGATGTACATGAGGAGGAACAGCAAATGCAGACAATGCCTGGTAATGCATTCGTGGAAGAGGTGAGACTCCGACTGGTTATTCCATAATAAGTCAAGTTCAGACAGCCAAAAAAGTATAGAGAAAAGGCAGCAGATGGTATACATACAAGAAAAGTCAAATCAGAGTTCAAAGTTACAACAAATACTTAATGTTGTATGCTACTGGTCTAATATCTGGCTAGGGATTGCTCGAAATACCAACAGGCCAGTCAGACACAGGAAGCCAAACAAAAGCCAAACAGCAGTTTTACAAGTAACATTGGCCGAAAACAACTTCTAAAATTCAACAATAAATGGAGACCAGCAATTAAGAAAGGTTCCAGGTGATTATATCCTTTAAACAAGGTTCAAAACCTAGTGAGGCAGGACTTTCCTTACACATTTTACAGATTTCACTAAAGGACTCTCTTCAAAATATCTTAACATGATCATGTTGATCAAAATAAAAGTAAATCAAACCTGATGCTATAACTTCATCACTCTGTGTTTTATAATCTTGCTGATAACGGCAATTCAGTCATTTCAAATCAGCAGCAAACTCCAGCAAAAACAGGGGTTTTGAAAGTAAAAGTCCTGGGTTCAAATCTACACCCACCTTAACTAGCAAGTCATTTAATATCACAAAACCTCATCTGAAAAAATGGTAATAAATGCTATGAAATGAGATCTATATATCTGTATGGGTATAGATGATATTTAAACATACACACACACAAACACACACACACAGAATCTACACATAGAATCTAGCTGGGTGTCTCACACACAATGAGTGAGCTTTACACCCATTTCTTTTTCTTATCTTCTTGCCTATTTCAAGTAAAACCAAAATGTATAGAACCACTTAAATACTGACTGCTCCTAAGCACATCTTTTAGTTTCCTCTAATTTCACTGACATAATTCCATGAAAGCAGTAAAAAAAAGTAATGGTGATAAAGAATATCCAGACAATTCAAAAAGAAGAATGGTACATTTTAGAAATTACCAATACAAAAAGAAAGCATTCTGAATAAATCCAAGGTCATATAAAAAAGTCAGTATTAGCAAAACATTCTTGATTTGATCTATAAACCTAAGAATTATTCATTTTGCTAAATAAAAGCAAATTCCTAGTATCTGTTCTTTTATAGTCCTTAATACTGAACCAATATGTTTTTAATGTAATTCATCCATTGTCTAAGTCTAATCATCTTCCCACATGAGCATTCACCCCACTTGCCCTTCCCATATTCTCATAACTGCACTGGCACAATATCATGGGTAATATACTGATGAACAGTGTTGAAACCATGTGATATTGACCTTGTTTTCTCCATTTCCTCTGATTCGAAAATAGCTTATACCCTACATAACACAGGTATATACCTCTGGGTGCATTAAAAGTAAGGATCTCCGAGAAAGCAGGGTTTTAAATAAAGCCACTTAAGTTAATCTGAGTAGCTCAGCTACTTTAGGGATATCATCAATCATCAAAACTAGCCAGAAACTGCTAGAATAGCATCTTCCAAACTTCACATAAATAAATCTGTGAGTTTCTTAACATTCCATGCTTTCAATTAGCCTTTCTATAGCTCTGCTCGTTTTTTTATAACCATATACTTCTTCCTATTGATTCTCAGCACTCATATCTTGGCAGGAAACCATTGCCAAGCTAATAGAATGACATGCATTTATGCAGTGCTTTTAATTAAGTCATTTTGGAATCTCCTTAGCATTCTGATGTAGATGATATGTTGTCTTCCTTGAAGTGAGCACAGTTGAATTTATCTTTGTATTTCCAGTACCTGGCCCAGTGCCTGCTACATACTAGGTGATCAGTATCCATCACAAATCGCCAGAGTGACACAGTCCTGGGTTTCAATCCTGGCTCCAGGACTCTCCAAATCTAACCTGGAATGTGAGCAAATCATGTGACCTCCCAGGGTTCTAGTGTCTTTTATAAAAAATGGGAATGAAGAAATCCATTTCATAGAGTTTCTGTGAAAACTAAATGAAGTAATGTATTTAAAGTCATTTCGGAGTAGCTGGTACATAAGGGCTGGAAAAATTGTAGATTAGTTTCACTAAATCATAGATACTCCTCACACAAATCCTCTCTGAGGTCATAAATTACATAGGTAATGTCAGACTATGGATTCAGAGTAATACCTCCCTTAAGACCAATGATTATAGACAGATGGGTACTAGGCCCTAAGAAGCAGCATTCTCTGAAATTTGCCTTGATCATTTCAGAATATTTCCCACATCTGGTTTCATGGTCCAATTCTGTAAATTTTGATCTCACGGTTCCTTTAGACTCAACCCTACTATGACCCATTAACAACCATACTGTGCATCCTAGGCCAGCTAATCCCTAGTCCTCTTTATATCTATCTCCTTCCTTGTATCTAACCCTTAATATTCCATTACTGGTCCTAACATTCCAAAGAGAAATAGAGATGAATAAGCTTTGGGGTCAGATAAGAGGAAATCCCAGCCACCAGAACACTATTTTTTGAGCCCTTCCGTGTGGCCATAGAGTCCCAAGAGGTATAACAAGTATAACACGGCAGGCTAGACATGGGGGAAGCAGTGACATTTCAATGCTCCTAGAAGATGTGAAACAGGGATCTGGTGAATCTCTCATTATGAATATCTAAATACAAAGCATTTTAAAACTAAAATTCATTAGTCTATAAACATAAGTGAGAAAGACCATGGTGAATTCAGCCAAGCAAAATAAGAGAGATAATGAAATCTTTTATCTGAAGACTATCTAAGTATAAAGCCTAGAAACTTCAGAGTTCGTAAGATGGAAGTCTAAAAAATATTTGGGATAAGATTATAAATCAACAAATATTGACCAAACGTCTACTACAATAATGCAAACATTTGCAAGGTCTTCTAGAAGTTACAAGGTATGTTCAAATAAATACTTGCATAAATACTGGTAGCAAACAGCCAAATCTACCCAAGAGAATAGAAGGAATGACTATATCTCTAGGGGAGACTGGAGGCATAATCCAAAAGGGTCTGTTAATGAACATGAAATTTCTTTGATGCCACATTTCTGATTTTTTTCCTAATACATAATATCCCTATATTTGTTGTAATTATACTTACATAATAAAACACCCACTAAAAAAATCCCTCACTCTCAAAAATAAACAAACATTAAAATTAAAAAAGGGGTGCCTAGATGGCTCAACTGGTTAAGCTTCTGACTTCGGCTCAGGTCATGATTTCATGGATCATAGGTTCAAGCCCTGCATCAGGGTCTGTGCTGACAGCTCAGAGCCTGGAGCCTGCTTCAGATTCTGTGCCTCCCTGTCTCCCTGCCCTTCCCCCACTTGTGCTGTCTCTGTCTCTGTCTCTCTCTCTACACATACACACACACACACACACACACACACACACACACACACACACACACATATATATGAAAAATAAACAAACATTAAAAAATATTTTTTAATCCCCAACAGTGGGGTTCAGAAAACATTCAAAGTTAGTGAATACACTTAGGTGTTAGAAGATGGCACGCTCTGAAATGTGCTGCCCAACACTCTACTGTCGCCATCCACTCTACTATGCTTCTCTTCCATTTAGCTGTTCCTCAGTTGTATCCTTTATAATAAGGCAGTAATAGTAAGTAAGGCGATTTCCTGGGTTCTGTGAGCCAATCTAGCAAATTATTGAATCTGAGGAGGGGGTTAATGGGAACCTAAGATTCAAGCTGGTTGGTGAGAAGCATGGGTAGCAACCTGGAAAGGTGACCAGCATCTACAGGGGTTGGGGGGAGGTGGGGGTCTGGTGGGATTGAGTCCTCTCCCTGTGGGGACTGAGCTAAATCTGGGTAGCTAGTACAGAACCAAATTTAATTGTAGGATACACAGTCAGTATCTGAAGAGCTGGAAAAGTGTTTAATATGGGGGGTGGTGGAGGAACAAGCAAAGGACACATTTGGTATCAAAATTTTATGAGTGAAGTCAGCTCACAGGCACATCAAACATGGAAGGACAAAAATTACAGTCAAGAAACAACGGTGAGTTCACTCTAGATTTCACTCACATTCTTTTTGCTTTTTGTTGTTGTTCACTCACATTCTTGATTTTGAACCATCATTCTAATGTGTGGAGAAACTGAATAACGTAACGCACATGAATGATTGTGGAAATCAATAGGCTATCAAATTTTAAAAATACTGCACCAGGTGGTTGACTTCAATTTACAAAAGAAATACATTCTATCAACTTCATTACAAGTTGGATGGCAGCCCCACATGTTTTAAAGCAACAAGGTTTACGAGAGTGGGTGAAAATCCATGAGGCTATGGTGTAGCTGAAACATGGCACTCTATCACCCCACAATCTTCGCACACATAAAGCAGGACCATTTTGCAAAGGTGTGCTCTGATCTTGCAGCCCTGAAGGAAGTAGCACCAGAGGTGTTCCCTCCCTCTAACTTCTCTGACAAGACACTCCCTCAGTTCAAGGCCAGGAATGGTGAATTTGACCATGGCTGCCCTCCACCACAAGAGGTAAGGTTTATAAAAGAAACAGTAGTGGGGAAAGAAGAGCTGTTTAAAACACAGAACTGGGCTCATCATTCTAGGCCTCGGAGCTGCAGTGTAAGGTGTTCACAACTGAAATGGCTCAGAAGCTGTTCTTACAACAACTAAGAACTTACTGAGTTGTTCTTATTACAAGATAATTCCTAACAAAATGCATGTCGTAACTTAAAAGCCAAAAGGAATAAAATAGAAGGCACCAAGACACCTAAAATATTCTACCATCATTTACACTTCAAAATGACAAAGTAAGAGTAATCAACACCTGTAGACAGAGATGTGACAGACCAGAGTGCCTGGCTTAGGAAATCGAGGCAGACATTCCCCCACAGTCCTATGGGAGTTCTTCAGAACACAGCTCAGTCAGAACCTGGGGCTCCTGAATCCTAAGATGTTAATGTTTCATAACATGATATTGCCAATGAAGAGGCTAACACGGGATCCTAATGATAAAGAGGGGGGCATCCTACCTTCACATCATTCATGCTCAAAACTAACAGAGCAAAAGGACCACTCTGCAAAACCACACTATTATTCTCTAGACCAATTTCTCAAATATCTAAGCTCACAGTGGATGGACGGTAAAGGATGTAAGTGAGAAAGACTAAGCAGCCTCCTGCTATAATTAAAGTAATTTCCTACATAATGATAGGTAGACTCTTCCCAATTTATTTTCTTATAACTTGAGGAGAAGGGGATATTTAATTCTGGCCTATCCTGAAATGTAGTAAAAATGGAAGTCTCATTTACCAGCAACAAAAATAAAAGTTACACGTTTAGTTATTTTAAGATCTAACAATACTAAGATCACTATTTTTAGGTGATTTGCAAAGACCAGCATGAATCTGAAAGACTCTTTTTACCATTTAAGAACAAATCCGTTCTATACCCTGCCTGATCTCTGAAGGGGATAAAATTTCCCAGTCTGCTACTAAAAATCAGATGTACAAACCAGGAGTCAGTATGTTTCAGTAAAGCCCAGAATAGTATCAACGCCCATAAAGTGAGAATCAACACAAGGCAAGGGGTGGTGCAGGTGTAGCTGTCCCCTGCCCGTCCTCCCAGTTTTCTATTCTCAAGTGAGGCAGACTGCAGGCTGACGCCAGAATGAAAAGTAAGAAAGGAGAAAAGGAGGAAAAGGTCAACTCAGAGCTAAACGGCATGCAGGGACGCAGGCTGCACACTGCAAACCCTACGGGTGATCTTCACCGTCCACAACGTGATCTTTTCTGTGTTCTTCTCTTCACCAACCAGCTTCACAAACTATGGAGATTTCATATCAAATAATGCAAAAACTGTGAAATAATAACTGGCACCATTAGCACAGTGCTGATTAAAAGAAAGAAAGTAAAAAAAATTTTTTTTTCCTTCCTTGTTTTTCCAGGGTGGGGGTTAACTCAGCTGAACACTAGAAAGCCACAATCTCCCTTGACAGTGTTACAAATTTTTAAATGTTTATTATTTACTTTTGAGAGAGACAGAGTGAGAGCAGGGGAGGGGCAGAGAGAGACAGAGACCCAGAATCTGAAGTAGGCTCCAGGCTCTGAGCTGTCAGCACAGAGCCTGATGCGGGGCTCAAACTCAAGAACCGTGAGATCATGACCTGAGCCAAAGTCAGACACTTGACCAACTGAGCTGTCCAGGTGCCCCTCCCTCAGGAATGTTAAATGCACTATCACCCCAGCATAAGGAACCAGGCTAAGGAGCAGGTGCATCTGTGAGGGGCCTGGGCTGATTTACCATTTTCATGACTCTGTTTTCAGTCTTGTCAGTATTTCCTGTGTGTAATGCCCTTAATACCAGGTCTGGCTACCATAGTGGCCAGCTGCACTAACTAGTTAAATTCATAGAAGAGTATCTACAGATAGTTATGAGGCTGACATGTAAATTAACATAAAAGGTCTATCAATAAGTCGCTGATAACAAAATACTGCCTCTTGGGAAAGAACAGTCCACACCCCAACTGCATGCTCCCCAACTCTGAGCATCCGATGGCACTTGCAGGTGGAGACGCAGTGATGCTCAGAGCAAACACTGTGCCGTGTGGCTCACTTGGGGTCTCCCATGCGGCTATGTTCTGTACCCAAGTTTCTAGAGAGAGAAGAGTGACAAGGCCATTGACCCCAGAACACAAAGCCTTAACAAAGGTGGCAGAAAAGGAGTGAAAAGGGAGGAACCTGGCAATTTGCTCAGCAGCCCCAAGCCTGGCCAATCTCTAGTCCCTGTTGGTGCCAGTTAGGAGAGGGGGGAAACCTGGCCTGTCCTTGATAAGGACCTCCAGGAGGACCTCAAAGCAGCCATTGGAGCCCTGGGGTCAGCAGTCATGCGGGCAAGGCTTCCTCTGAAGACTCACCAGGATGGTCCTGTGCCAAATGCTAACAATTGAGGGAAATGAAAAGTGTTCCTCCTGAGAACATGTCAGGGCCCTGCCCTAGAATCTGTGATCACTCTGTCTAGAATAAATTTCCCTACAGTGACTTGGGCTTGCCCTGAGGCTCAGCTTAAGTCCTGATTACAGGGAGTTACATGGCAGAGTAAACGCTCCACTGATGGTCACTTGAAATAATGCCAAACTAAAGGAGCCTGACCAACCACCTTTGGAGTTGCTCCAGTCATATAAGAGTAAGATAGGTAATTTTCAGAGCAAATAATGTGTATGCATATTCTACGTTGTAAAACCATATAGACACACAGCCTAATAAAAACACTGTACCTGTGAATGCACCTCAACACTTCCTCCCTAACATTAGGTATTAGGAATGTTATTTTCAAATTTCCCAATTAATGCTTCAAAATGTATCCTTTTACACTCATTTATTTTTAGTGGCGTTTAAAAGGTTCCCATATTCTTATTAAACTACTGTGTTTTTAAACTGACAATGCTTGCCATTTTTAATACTACAGTAATGATTCTTTTATAACTAATTTGTCCATCACATACATTGCATGCATTAGACATAGTCATTTACAAATCATTCTTTTTCATGGTGATTAAAAAAAAACATTTGAAAAATTTGATCACTGAGTAAAAATCATACTGCCTTCCTAAACAAGTGGGAAATTTTTTCATGGCTAGACTGCAAGTACATGCAAACTATTTCTGATACTTGGTTTTAAGAACCTGTTGTTTGAGCTGGAAAATTATGCTACATCTGATAAACCACCAGAAATGCTTGTGGCTCCTATTCTTCAGCAACTTAGGGATCCCTTGCTCCTGAAGTTTGGAGGCTGGACACCGCTGAAACAGGTGCCCGCCCAGGGAGGCAGAAAGAAGCAGGTGCAATCATGCCAATCCCTGACCGCTGCTGAATGACAAAGAGGACCGCACTCGGCATACCCATTATGAGACTTAGCATCAGGGAAGAAAAATAAATAATGCACCAATCTGGAAATTTCTTTAGCTGCTATATTCAAGCTGGAAATAGATTTGCTTCAGCGCTCTGGCACGCAGTATGCCAGCAATTCCTCTCCCCTTTGTCAAAAGGAAAAAGAAAAACCCTACAGACTTTAAAATACCCACCAGAGCTGCCAGCTTACAGGGGGATGAAATAGCCAGAGGAACTGATATGCCATATATCTAGGGAATAGAAAAGCAACAGAGAAACACTCTTTTCAATATAAAAAGACTAGACAAAATTAAAAGAAACATTTTAAAAGTAAAAGCCATTTTTGAACAATGCTCAGATTTCTCACAATCTGCACCTGCGGGATGCATGGGAGGTACAAGGAACCAGATGTTTGCAGGGGCTTCTAACAAATACCTTCCTGCAGCAGAATGGCATGTCTCTCCACATGACAGTCTGAGGAGGCAGGAAAGTGACACAGGAAATCTGTCTGTGGTCCATTCTCGGTGGAAAGTCAGTCTGACTCCCTGTCAACGGCACGTGGCAACCTTAGCACCTGTCCTCCCAGGAGCAGGACTGACTGCACCTCGGGGGCCACGAGCCAAGCCCAGAGAGACAGAGGAAAGGTAGATTCCATCATTCGTCACGCTGACTTGTTAGAGAAACAGCTAGGTTTCCTCTAGCACTGTTTGCACGCAGTGTATCATATACCTATGTTTGGGGTCCCTGAGCGTGCCCTCCTCATACACTGGTCAATGGAAATTTGCTCCACCAAAATGGCTCAACTGCTCCTTCACCAGTATGTTCACAAAACGTGCGAGTAGCAGCCCGAGAACTAAGAACGGGAAGGGATGATGTCTGAGAGGTGAGAGGGCCCGCGTGTTCACACAACAGTGGAAAGGAGCTGTAACACACACCTTGGTAGAAAATCCTAGTTTCTTCCCTGTGGTTACCACTAAAAAGAGCAGTGATTGGCAGGTAAGGGAAGAGAAAGTAGAACAGATTATAAATTAATTGGCATAGAGAGCAAATCCCAGAAGGAAGTCGCCTATTAGTTTCAAGCAAGTAAAATGTATATGCATTATCCCTACTCTTTTCTGAATAATTTCACAGCCCGGTACAATAGGAGCTGCTGTCACTGCAGAACCAGAGTCAGCCGTGCGAAGTCCTCGGTGAGGAGCTTCTTGCCTGCTCCTCCCTAAGGCCCAGCAGTAACGCGACCTTCCCCAGCCTGGTCATTCCGCTCTGTCCTCCGGGTGACTGACAGGAAATCCCGGCAAGACTCTGGATGACCGCTGCTCTCCATCCTAGATGTTCATATTTCAACAGAGACTCATGATGAAAAGTCTGTAAGACTTAAAAGTATAACTTGCTACTTATGTAATTTTGCCTATAAGGAAAGCAGCAGGAGGTCTTTTGACCATCTCTTAAACCATTATAGAAAAAGAACTCTACCCTCATAAGGCCAAGCCTTGGTACCTCTATTGTGCAGAGCAGGGCAAATCCAAGATGGCACGGAAGGTTGCAGAAATGCTATTCTATCCATCAGAACTACATCACTTTAATGACTCAGGAGGTGTTTGAAATAAGTAATAGAACATAAAGAAAAAATTTCGTTACAAGGAAAACATTACAAATCAGAGGAAAACTTTCTAGAATTTTCACATCTTATGATAATTAAATTATATGCCATAATCTAATCCTGTGAGTATATCATCAGTACCTCTATCATACTTTTAATTTTCAACTAAAAAACACACAGATGCTTTAAAAAACAAAACAAAGCAAAACAAAAGACCCATTTAGAAACACAGAATTATTGTTGTCTTAAGCTAATAAAAGTAGTAACACCCCAACTTTCCAACAAAATAATAATTTCTGATAGGGATTAGAGAAGATGGAAGCTTTCGCATATAAAATAATGGAATTAACCCAAAACAACCCAAATACTGACTAATAACAAAGGAAATCAAACTCCCACCATCATCTCTGGAAGCATTTCTGGGACTTGCCCTCTGGATACAAATTTTTTTTATCTTCCAATAGAGACAAAACCCAAAGCAAAGCAAGACCCACAGCAGACCAAGGAAGGTGAGTCCTGCAGGGGTAGCACTGAGAGAGACTCCGTTCCTGGACCTCACATCTCCAGGGAAAGCACTAGAAGACAGTTTCCACCAAAACCCACTCAGCAGGAGTCCTCAGTGACATTTTAGCTTACTTCCCCCCTCACCGTCAAAACCAAACCAAAACAACCAAGAAAGAATACCAGTTAAAGCTTTAGTTCCTCATTTAAAGCATGCAAATCATCTAATTGTGAATTCAAACAATGGAAAAACCAATCTGCTCACTTTCTGGCAACAACAGTCCTTTTTAATGAGAACATGCTCTATGCTCCACAATGATATCACTAGGAATACCCACTGTTCAATGTGTTGTATAATCAGCTTTCCTATGCATAGGCAAACGTGTACTGTTTTTACAAAGTAGGGACTATACTGGGGCGACTGGGTGGCTCAGTCAGTGGAGCCTCTGACTTAGGCTCAGGTCATGATCTCACGGTCTGTGAGTTCGAGCCCTGCATCGGGCTCTGTGCTGACAGCTCAGAGCCTAGAGCCTGCTTCAGATTCTGTGTCTCCCTCTCTCTCTGCCCCTCCCCCGCTCATGCGCGCGCGCGCGCGCGCTCTCTCTCTCTCTGTCAAAAATAAACATTAAAAAAAAAAGTAGAGACTATCTTATATCTCCCTTTTTAAATACCCAACGTAAGTTACTGCAATCATTTTACAAGTTGTTGAAACAATATCAATAGCTACATTATATTAAGTCAAAAAAACAAATTACAATTTATTTCATCATTTTCCCATGGGATATTTAGGTTGCTTCCCATGTAAATTTATGTTTATTTACATGATTATTTAATGAACATTTGTCTGACTCACCAGATTGCAAACACCTGTGTTTGTAATTTGTGACTGTTATATTCTCATTTCACAGCAACACTTGAAATATGCTAGGTAGACTATAGCATCAGGTGAATAAATGAACGACCCTATGCTTTAATTCTTGTCTCATATCAGCCTCATCCGGAAAACATTCCTGATACATCTCAGCTATACACAGTGCTCTAGCTCTCTTCTGAAATACCCTGGACTTCTTTTTTTTGTATCTACATTGCAGAGAAAAGAGAAAAACGTTATTTGGTGAATGCTGTTATGTGCCAGGCACCATGCCAGTCATATTCAAGAAGGTCCATGCCAAAAAAGATTGCACCTTAGGAAAAGGACACACCAAAAACCTACCACTAAATTTTCAATCCAGGGACTTTCCTTAATTCTTCAGTGGCCTCACTAAGCAGTCTGACCAGAAGCAGCTCAGGTCCCACCCTAAATGCCTGGGGATGGTCTGAGAGGACAGAAGCACACTGCAGCTCAGACGGTCTGCCACTGTGGCTGAACCCTGGGCATGGAGATGTGAGCTCACCTCTCTACCTCCTGTACTATTGGGGCACATGGTAGCTGCCCAATATATACATTTGTTTGACAAATATTATTGATAATATTATTATGGCTTCTAACATCCCCTCAGGAGTCAAAACATTAAGTACTTGCATACATTACTTAGTACATTAATAGAAAAGGATTGGGCTAGGGAGAGAGGCTCTTCCAACTCAACAAGTGAACTTAAAATATACAAGAGATATTCAGCCTGAAGTCATCAGTCCACGTTTGCCCTCTAGCTCGTAAGGATTTCATGTGAGGCAGGAGAAGAGAAGAAGATCTGGATGAGGCCCCTCCAAAAGCTGTCACACCAAGGTGGCCAACTTCATGCCAAAGGGCCTACAAGACACCATTCCTCCTATAAATTGGGTTCTATACACCCCTTAGTGCTTCTAGCACTCTGGACAGTTTCATTTTTCTTTCACATTTTCAAGGAAGAATTTGTACTCAGGACCATGTCCTGCTTCAAGGACTGCAGACAAATTAATTCACAAGAAGCTCTGAAAAGTGCTACACAAAATGGCTGGTTGTCTCATCCCTCATATGACTGAATTATTCATTTAAGAGATAAGTATAGCAAAACTCAAAAGGATGTCAAAACCTGGGAGTTTCCTGGCCCCACATCTGGCCCATGGGAGCCACAGAGCACCTAGTAGAGAACACTAGCTCAGGACATGATCTCTGCCCTCACCTGCTCCACGTTATCATCAAGCTGCTTACCCTCCCTCAGCATTCACTTGCCAATTAGCTAAATGGGGATCTGTAGCTAAAATGAATTAGAAAGGCAGAGAAAGTCTTTGAAAACAGTAAATGCTACTGTCACTTTAGTGTTAATACCATTATACAATCTGCTCAAGGCAGTGACAATGCTACACTAAGACAAACACACACGAGATCCGTTCAAATCAGTGACAATGCTACACTAAGACAAACACACACGAGATCCGTTCAAATCAGTAATCACCTCCCATAGTCCATCATCAAAAGCAAACCAAGAAGGTATTAAATGCTTACCCGTTAATATTTAATAGTGTTTATTTTACAAAACCACCTCCCCTCCCCACAAACACAGAAGAATGGAGGGAGAGGAGAAGGAGAAAGGAGGAAGGTTCCAGGTACAGTCTAGTCTCTGAAGTTTCACCAGGTGTGAGTAGAGAGACTGGCCTCTTTACTCCACAGGGGGCCCCTGGAAATCCCATAAATTGCAGCATCACAGTTATTTTTGCCACAATGGTTTTGAATGCCTTAAAAATGCCAGATAGCTTGAACCCAACAGACAGACCCCACAGCACTTGGCACACTTCCATCCTCCACTGGACAAAGTCCCCTGAGGTGGCCAGGCCACATGCATACAGCTGGAGAAAGTTGGATCCACCTAGGGCTCCACCACCATTGCTGGCATTGTAGGGGGAATGAGAAGACGAGAGGGACAATGTGGGAGAGTTTTGTTCAAATGGTAGTCTTCATCTCCTGACCAGGTTGGGACTTACAGTCACCTTGGCTGTTCTGCTGGCCTTCCACACAGGCTCCTGGTCCTCATGCCACTGATTTTCTGTCTTAGAGAACAAAGTAAAGGTGGGAATGACAGCACTCTGCTGCTTAGGTTGACAGAGACACTTGTCTCCACCACACGGGATGGGAAAAGACAACACTGTTCTTGGGATCAGCCGTAGGCAGGGACTTCACAGTGACAGAGTGCCCTCCAGCTGGGGTGTCTTAGTAGTCCAAAGCCAGCAGATGGTCTTTAATTCTTCATGCCTCAAGCCCATCATTGAGTCGTGGATCTCTTCCCACTTGTAGCCCATGGACAGCATCGACTCAGGCTGCCAGGGATCCTTGTAGTCAGGGAGTGGCTCAATGGAAGACCTCAGTTCCTCTTCAGGGCCCATGTCTATCCATGAATCCCTCATAATTTCCTCTAAAATGTCTCTGTCACTGTGGTTGTAGATCAGGAATTTCTTAAGCAGGCTTTCACTCTCTATGGACATTTTAAAAAGTCATATATTCCATCCAATACCTAAGCCCACAGGTCTTTGAATTCCAATCCCTCAAAATGTAGGAAACTGGTGACCATAATAAAAAAAGGATGATTCCAATGCTCCAAATATCCACCTAGGGGGCATCATAATTATGACTCCAAAAAAATTCCAGAGAATAAGGAGGTCTGCCACAAGAGGTATTCAGCTTATACATTCACGATGGTGAACACATTACCAAAGCCAAAGTCCACAACCTCGACATTAAGGTCAACAACAAAAAGCAAGTTCTCTGGCTCTAAGTCCCTGTGGACAACACTCTTCTGGTGGTAGCACTGTACATGGACACTGTCTAGAAAATGTGCTACAAGCCTCTTTCTCATGTAGCCATGGTCCACCAAGTAATCAAATATCTCTCCTCCACTAGTAGACACCCTGACCAGGTAGAATGGTCCTGGATCAAGATCATGTCAAACAGTTTCACATTATTAGGATAATTCGAGACCTTCATGTTTCAGACTTCAAGGAATAGTCTCTGGAGGCTAGAAAATCTCTGCCGGAATCTATTAATGATATTCACAGCCACCTTTGTCCCATAATATGCTGAGTCAACATGACCTTGGTGAAGCTGCCTGGCCAATAGTCATAAGAAGCTGCTGTCAATACGAATGTCTTCATTAGTACAGATGGTCAATAAAAAAGAAAAACATAGAAAAACATAAAAAAGAAAAAAATAAGAGACTTGAAAAATAAAAGAAAAATAAAGAAAAAAGAATGAGGACAAATGAAAGTAAAATAATTTTTTTTTAAAAAAAGGAAATAATTTTAAAGAAAAAAAATAAAAAGAACAAACAAAAAAAGACAAAAAGCCAAACAGGAAAAAAGCTAACTGTGGTCAACATCCCTTAGGTCACCAAAACTCAGCTTCCTGGGTAAAAGAACCAAAAACCTTAGGGCCAACCATGGACTCCTACAGGTGCATGAAGTTCCCTAACAATGGTTCCTTATGAGGTCATAGCAAGAAATGCACCATTCACTACCGGGAATAATCCACAGTGCTTTCTCACACTTGTCTCAAGACAAATTTTTTTTAAGAAAGAGAGGGGGATTACCCCAAGAGATTCTTTTTATGTGGTTGATAGCCATCAATAGTAACTTACGAAAATTTAAAACATATAAGATGCTTCAGTGGCCTTTTCATTTCTAGTTTGGAAAGCTACAATAACATTTGTCTTTTAAAGAGCTCGTATGTCTACACTTAGTATATTCAATTCCTTTTTCTTTAAGGTCTGAGAGATTCACCTCAAAATGATACCACTGGCAGAGTGATACTATATAACAAAAATTTCTGTTACATAAGAGACAATAAGGTGCATGGTTAACATACACAGAGCTGAAGGGAACAAGACTTTTGGTATTTATTTGTTTTGGTATTTATTTGGTATTTATTTGTTCTTTGCACTTTTGCCCAGAGTCTTTGGAGGTTCTACTCTTCCATGAGCCAGAGATCCTGCTATGTCCATTTCAGTAATTTTTAAGCGTAGAGACTGAAGCTGCAAGTTGAGAAATTCACCCTTTTTAAAACTAAAAAGTCATAAAATTCCATGTCTGTATTATTCAGCATGGGTGTGGGCATGGATACTGGGTGCCAGGCATGGCACCAGTGCCTCAGGAGAGGGAAGCAAGAAGCCCCTAGACTTATTCCTTCTCTGACACTCCTCCTTTCTTTATGTAGATCCAAGTTTCTGACCTGTATCATTTCCCTTCTCTCTGAAGAACTTTTTTTAACACTTCCTGCCAGACAGATTTACTAGTGAAAAGTTCCTTCAATTTTTGAGAAACTCTTTTTCTCCGTCACTTCTGCAGGATAATTTTACTAGATTATAGCATTATTTCAAAGATATTGTGAGTTCAGTTCCAGACCATCACAATGAAGTGAATATCATAATAAAATGAGTCAAATTAATTTTTCCTAGTGCATATAAAAGCTATATTTACTGGCGTCTATTAGGTATGCAATAGCATCATGCCTGAAAAACAATGTGCATAACTATTTAAAAAACACGTTATTACTAAAAAGCGTTGACCATCATCTGACCTTTCATCAAGTTGTAATCTCTTTACTGGTGGAGGATCTTTTCTCCATGTTGCTGGCTGCTGACTGATCAGGGTGGTGGTTGCTGAAGGATGGGGTGGCTACGACAATTCTTTTTTTTATTTTTAATTTTTATTTTTGAGAGAGAGGCAGAGACAGAGCGAGAGCGTGAGCGGGGGAGGGGCAGAGAGAGAGAGAGAAGGAGACACAGAATCTGAAGCAGGCTCCAGGCTCTGAACTGTCAGCACAGTTCCCGACGTGGGGCTTGAACCCATGAACCACGAGATCATGACCTAGGACGAAGTCTGACACTCAACCTACTGAGCCACCGAAGCGCCCCTATGGCAATTTCTTAAATAATACAACAATGAAGTCAGCCACACCTACTGAGTCCTCCCCTCAGGAACAATTTCTCTGTGGCTTGTAACGCTGTTTGGTAGCATTTTACCCACAATAGAATTTCTTTCAAATTGGAGACCATCCTTTCAAACCCTGGCACTGCATTTATCAACTAAGTTATGTAATATTCTAAATCTTCTGTTTCATTCCAACAGCCTTCACGGCATCGTCACCGGGAGCCCACTTTCTTTGCTCGTCTGTAACAAGCAGCTCCTCATCCGTTCAACTTTGATCACAAGATGGCAGCAGTGCAGTCACATCCTCAGGCTCCACTTCTAATTCTAGTTCTCTGGCTGTTTCCACCCCAACTGTAGTCACTTGCCCCAATAAAGTCCTGAACCCCTCAAAGTCATCCACAAGGATGAGAATCAACTTCTTCCAAACTCCTATTCATGTTGGTATCTTGACCTCTTCCCATCAGTCACCAATTTTCTTAATGGCATGGAAAATGGTGAATCTGTTCCTGAAGGTTTTCAATTGACTTTGCTTAGAACTATCAGAGGAATCACTCTTTATGGCAGTTCTAGCCTTACAATATGTATTTGTTAAATAATAAAACTTGAAAGTTGAAGTTACTCCTTGATCCACGGGCTGGAGAATGGATGCTGTGTCAGCAGGCATGAAAACAACATCATGTTGTACATCTCCAACTGATGTCTTGGCTGACCAGGTGCACTGTCAACAAGCAGGAATATTTCAAGGGGAATCTTTGTTTGTTTTTCTTTTTTCTGAGCAGTAGGTCTCAACAGTGTGCTTAAAATATTCAGTTAAATCATGTTGTAAACAGATGTGCTACCATCCAGGCTTTGTTGTTCCATTTACAGGACACAGCCAGAATAGTTTAACATAATTCTTAAGGGCCCTAGGATTTTGGAATGGCGAATGAGCACTGACTTCAACTTGAAGTCACCAGCTGCTTTATACCCTGACAGGAGAGTCAGTCTGTCCTTTAAAGCTTTGAGGTCAGGCACTGACTTCTCCTCTCCTACTATGAAAGTCCTAGATGACATCTTCCAATAGAAGGCTGTTTGGTCTACGTTTAACACCTGCTGTTTAATGCAGCCACCTTCATAAATTATCTTAGCTAGCTATGTCTTCTAGATAACCAGCTACAGTTTCTACATTAGCCCTGCTGCTTTACCTTGTACTTTGACATTACAAATATGGATTCTTCCCTTATACTTCGTGAACCCCTTCTAGCTTCAAACTTTTCTTTAGCAGCTTCCACGTCTCTCTCCCCTTCACAGAATTGAAGAGAGTTAGGGCGTTGGTCTGGATTAGCATTTGGTCTAAGGGAATGTTTTAGCTGGTTTGATCTTCTATCCAAGCCGCTAAAACTTTCGACATATCAGTAAACAAGCTACTTTGCTTTCTCATCATTCGTGTGATCCCTGGAGCAGCAGTTTTAATTTTCTTCAAGAACTTTTCCTTTGCATTCACAACTTGGCTAGCTTTTTGGTGCAAGTGGCCTACCTTCTGGCCTGTCTCGGCATTTGACATGCCTTCCTCACTAAGCTTCATCATTTCTAGCTTTCAATTTAAAGTGAGAGACGTACAACTCTTTCTTTCACTTGAACAGTTAGAAGCCATGATAGGGTAACTGGCTTAATTTCAATATTCCTATGTCTCAGGAAATAGGGAGGCCCAAGAAATGGGGGAACAGCTGGTCAGTGGAGCAGTCAGAATACAGACAATATTTATTAATTCAGTTCACCATCTTATCCTGGCACACTTGTGGCACCTCAAAACAATTACAAGAGGAACATTAAAGATCACTGGTCACAGAGCACCATACCAAATATAATAATCATGGAAAAGTTTGAAATATTGTGAGGGTTATCAAAATATGACACAGAAACATGAAGTGAGAAATTGTTGTTGGAAAAATGGCACCAACATACTTGTTTGATGCAGGACTGCCACAAACCTTCAATTTGCAAAAAACACAGAATGTGCAAAATTCAGTAAAGCAAAGGACAGTAAAACAAGATACGCCTGTACAGACTTCAAGGTTAACTGTTTTTTCTGATTTGCTTATGTGGTTTCTGAATAGAAATCTAGTGTAATTCTTACCCTTGAGCCTTATACAGGTAAGCTATTTATCTCTTCTGGATTTACTCAAGATTTTCTCTTTTGTCTTTTTCTGCAGTTTTAATATGCTATGTCTAAGCACACATTTTTTGAAATTTGCCTGCATAGCGTTCTCTGTGCTTCCTAGATTTGTGGTTTGATGACTGTCATCAATTTGGGGAAATGTCTCAGCCATTATTACTTCAAATATTTCTTCTTTTCCTCTTTATTCTTTTGGTATTCCCAATATACATATTTTATAGTTTTTAATTGTCCTATAGTTCTTAAACATTCTGTTCTGGTAATTTTTTTTTTCTTTTTTTCCCTTTGCTTTTCAGTTGGGCAAGTTTCTCTTGAAGAATCTGCAAACTCATTGACTGTTTCCTTGGCCCCAGTCTAGTCTACTGGGGACCCAAAAGGCATTCTTCATTTCTCTTACAGTGTTTCATTTCTAGCATTAATTCTGATTCTTTCCAGAGTTTCCACCTCTCTGCTTATATCTATCTGTTCTTGAATTTTGCCCACTTTTTCCATTAGAACCCTTAGCATATTAATTATACATATTTTAAATGCTCAGTCTGATCATTCAATAATCTCTTCTGTATCTGACTATGGTTCTTCTAATGCTTCATTTGGCTCTTCAAACTGTGTTTTGCCTTTTAGTGTGCTTTGTAATCTTTTGTTGAAAGCCAGATATGATGCATTGTGTAAAAGGAACTAAGGCCTTTAGTGTGAGGTTGTATGTGTATCTGGCTAGGAGGTAAGCTGCGTTTACTGTTGGTTTTAGGTGGCAAGAGGCTAAAAATTCCTCTAGTGTCACTGTTTTTGTCTTTCCTGATGCCTTAGGCTTTCTCTTACAAGGGTTGGAGCCTTGCTGTTGATAATCCCATGTTATTATCCAGGACCATGACTGATATGGTAGTAAGGTACATAGTGCTATAATTAGGTCTCAGTCTTTTAGGGAGCCTGTGCCCCTGGACTGTGACTTTCACAAGTGTTACTCAGCTTTCTTCTTCCCCCTAAGGTGAAACCAAAAGTCTAGAATGGGCTGGAATTGGGTATTTCCCATTCCCCAAGTCAGTTAGGTTCTGTTAGGTAAAACCCAGGTCTGTTAGGCTTTAGTAAAATAGTATCTTTTATGGCAGGCTTTTGTTAAGGAGAACAGAATGCTCTGGATATATTTCAAAATGGTTTATCTTCCCCTCCTACTGCCAGAAACAGGAGAGGGCTTTTCTGAGACTCTGGTGGGGCTTCTGGAAGTAAAATTCATGAAAGCACAGAGCCCTTCTCCCCAATACAGGGCCCTGGTAGTTTTTAACTCTCACCCACAAGCCTCTAGAAATTCACCTGTTACAGTTTAACTGTTCCTAACAGTCCTGGTGGGGGAAGGGGGGGGGGAGGGGAGCAAGGGCTGGGCATGGGAGGGCTCTACTCTTGGACTTCTATTTCTGGTAAACCGTGATTCGTGCTATGCACTCCTCTTTCCATTTCTTGGGCCAGCAATTTACTCTGTGACCTCGATTCTCTCATGGATCTGAGAAGAATTGTTGATTTTCAGTTTGTTGATCTTATTTTCTCACTATGAGGACAGGACAGTGGACTTGTAAGGTCTTCACATGTCCCATGAAACTGTTTGGTTTAGTAATGTGTCATTTTGGTGATATTATAGTCCTATTTACAATGCTCAAAACTACAAAGATCTGTTTATTTCAAGTATTTTGTTTATAACATGCTATATGGAAATACTACTTGCATACAGAAAAAACACTCAGCACATATGAGTGTTTAGAAAAGCAGCTAATCCTTCCTACAGTGCCACTCAACCTAGATGTATCTTGCGCAGTACATCTGACATTTAAAAATCTCTCTGTTTGGATTACAACGATCTTTTCTTTATAAATAACTTCTAAAACCAGATGTTAGCCAACACAAATATGGCTCCATTAGTCAGTGAAGGCTGCCAGTTAAGCATCTGGATAGCCACCAGCATGCCTCTCCATAATGAAGCCCTTGCAGATGACAGAGTGAGCACCAGCAGTATATGCTGCTTTATTTCTAAGGCACAACTCATTCGTTGATGCCATGCAAGGCGGCAGGAGGCAAATGATTTCATTTCATATGAAGCAGGTTCCTATATGGTTGTTTATCATGGTCATTTACCTCTGAACATGCATGTATAACCAGCCCATCATAAGTGTGTTAGGTGTTTGGGTGCCCTCTATTCCCCCTTTCTCCAAAAATCATCTTACTCTTTAGAAACAAAACATTCTTTTCAAAATAATATGCTGCCAATGGTGTATCTTGATGCTTTGGGAAATACATGTTTTGTTGCTAGTATATCATTCTTTCTTTGGAAGATGGGGAGAGCTATTACTTCACCGCAAATACTTAAGAACTTACTATTTCTCAAACTGTGGAATGTTTTTTTTTCCAGATTATATTTTCATAACTTATCTTAGCTCCTTCGTCTTACCATTAAATGAATTTCCCTTCTAACTGTAATTTCTGGCTTCAAAACTTATTTACCTCATTAAATCTACAGTGAAATTCATTACATGTAATTTATGACTTTAGAATCACATTCACATCAACAGACCAAAATGTCACACAGTGTTTGATTTTACTACGGGGTTCTGCAGGTGTCGCAAACATGTAAAGAGATGAGACAACTATCCACGAAGCTATGATAATGGGGAAAGGTCAGATAACACATACATATAAAGGAATACTCACCTTGTCTGACATTGTCCATCATTACATGGAGGTCTTAACCCTTATTAACGTTTGTCCAAGATTCTCATAACAATATTAGTTGATTATCTAATATTCAGGCAGACTATTCCTTTATCCCAAAAGATTATTCCTAAAATCCAAATAATTTAAATGAACGTAGAAACCTTATGTTATGAAAGATTCCTAAACCTCTTCAAAACCAAGAATCCATCAGCAAGATCATCAACCACCAATTATCTCCACCCACAATTTGCCAGCTTTATCATTTCAGATTTTTGTATATTAGATTTTCCTGAAATAGAGCACAACTGAACTTTTGTTACACAGATTGTATTTCTTTCTCAAAGAAATCCAGATTGCTATATAAAAGTTGCCTCAAAAATTCTCAAGAATCTTTTCAGATAAAAGTAACATAAATTCTCAATTCAATTATATGAAAGAGTAATGAAACTTATATTTCCCAAACTGAAATATAAGCTTTTTAGATGCCACTGACCCACAGGGCCAACAGGCCTTCCATGGATCACAAATATGGGGACAATCCCCTTACTCCATGGCTTAATGCATAGAAGATATTCAAGATCATTAATCATTAGAGAAAAAACATCCATTCAAACAGCAGACAAGATATAAGCTCTAACTGAGGAGAAATCAGACTAGAGGAAGTTCACCACATAAGGTCAGTGCTTAGTAGAAACCCAAGAGACTTCCTCAGCTATTCCTTGGAAGGAGAATCCAGCAGTGCTGGTGATCCCTGCCGAAACACAGAAACGACCTACCCCTTCCCCCACATCATCCCTGCTTTCCCTGCTCCCACTGGCCTCAATCAAGTGATAACTCTGCTCTGCCCCACACACCCCATCCCGCCCACCACAAGTTCTACTGAATCCATCTCTTCAATATCTCAGGGATCCATCTTCCTCTTTCCATCCCTACTGTCATTGCCTCCATCAGGCCACCTTTATCTAAGGGACCCTTGACTACATTCCCTTAGTCCAGTCTCAGCTTTCTCAATCTATTTTCCCCCAAACAACCAGCAATATCTTCCAAACTACAGGTCTGATCAAGTCACTCTACTGGTGATGCACCTGGATAGCTCAGTTGGTTAAGCGACCAACTTCAGCTCAGGTCATGATCTCATGGCTCATGAGTTCGAGCCCCACGTAGGGCTCTGTGCTGACAGCTCAGAGCCTGGAGCCTGCTTCAGATTCTGTGTCTCCCTCTCTCTCTGCTCCTCCCCCACTCACACTCTCTCTCTCAAAAATAAATAAACATTAAAAAAAATTTTTTTTAAGTCATTCTACTAGAAAAATCATTTAGTGGCTCTTCCATACCAAAAAATGTCTCTGTGGATAAAATCTTTATGCCTCAGCATAATTATACAGACCTCCATAAATTGGCTTGGATGTTCCCAAATTTTGCTACACATAGAAATCTGGGAAGCTTTGCAACTTCCAATGTCTTGGCATACCCCATCCCAACTAAGTCACAATGCCTGCAGGCAGGAGCCAAGTATCAGTATTTTTTCATTTCCAAGTGACTCCAAAGTCAACAAAGCTTTGGGAAACAATGCTTCCCTCTAGAGATTCACCTCCTACAACTCTCTGACTCCAAGCCACAAACTAGCCTACCTGACCCATTTTCTGTTTTTCAATAATCCAAGGCTTTGCTGAGGCTATTCCCTGTGAACACTCTTCCCTCAGTTAAGACTTGTACAAATCAATGTCCTAAAAGAGCTCCCAGTACATTTTAGCAGAGTCCTTAAAGAATTCTCTATCAGAAATTACTTTCTGGGGAAACAATCAACAAAACTAAAAGGCAACCTACTGAATAGGAGAAGATATTTGCAAATGACATATCCAATAAAGGGTCGGTATCGGAAAAATACAAAGAACTAATAAAACTCAATACCCAAAAATTAATCCAATTAAAAAAGGATAGAAAACACGAACAGACATTTCTCCAAAGACGACATACAGATGGCCAACAGACCCATGAAAAGACGCTCCATGTCACTCATCATCAGGAAAATGCAAGCAAAACTACCATGAGATATCACCTCACACCCATCAGAATGGCTAAAATAAATAAAAAACACAAGAAACAGCAAGTATTGGCAAGGATGTGGAGAAAAAGGAACCCTCATGCACTGTTGGTGAAAATGCAAACTGGTGCAGCCGTTGTGGTAAATAGTACGGAGGTTCCTCAAATAATTAAAAATAGAAATGCCATATGATCTGGGAATCGCACTACTGGATATTTACCCAAAACATACAAAAACACAATTCAAAGGGATACATGCACCCCTATGTTTACTACAGCATTATTTACAATAGCCAAATTATAGGTGCATCCCAAGTATCCATCAACAGATGAATGGATAAAGATGTGGTGTATGGTACACACACACATAGGAATATTATTCAGCCATAAAAAAGAATGAAATCTTACCATCTCCAACAACCACTGAATCCAATGGATGGAGCTAGAGTACACTGCCAAGTGAAATAAGTCAGTCAGAAAAAAACAAATACTATATGATTTCACTCATATGTAAAATAAAGAAACAAAATAAATGAACAAGGGAAAAAAGAAAACAACAAGAAACAGACTCTTACCTGCAGAGAACAAACTGATGGCTACCAGGTGTGGAGGTACAGGAGAGAGGGAATTGGTGAAGGGGATTAAGAGTACACTATCATGATGAGCACTGAGTAATGTATAGAATTGTTGAATCACTATATACACCTAAAACTAATATAACATTTGGCATCTTAACTACACTGGAATTAAAATTTACAAAAGGAAAGAATGAATTACCTTCTGGAAATACCCAATCAAGTCACTGACAAGGAAACCACATATTAAACAGCTATACATACAGATCTGTGCTGTGAAAGTTGTGATGTGTAAGTGGTAAATGCAGTTGGGAATCAGCTAAGACAATAAAGTATGGCCCTAAACCACTCGGCTTTTATCCAATAAATTTTTATACTTTGCTAAAAAAAAAAAAAAAAAAAAAGGAAAGTATAAAACTAGCAGTAAAGTATAAGTGACTGCATAACCAGAACTAGCTGACAACAGTCTCTCTGGGTGTCTGGGTGTGCACAACCTGGGACCTAGGTAAGGATTTTGTGGCATGTTCTAGCCTGGGATTTGTCTGGCATATCCCTCACAGACAAGAATCCCCAAACGTGGGATTCAGATGATTCTCTAGTTAACCATTATCTGTTTAAATAACACTGAGATTTGTTTTTAGGGTATTGGTTGTTTGTATTTTGCTGGTAAGCTTGCTCTGCACTCCTACCACCTTCCAAATACACACACACACACACACACACACACACACACACACACACACACACACGCAAAATCTCTCTCTGTGTCTCTGTCTCTCTCCCTCTCTTCTCAAATCTCAGTTAAAGGCCATGCCTATAGGTTCTCTGGCAACTTGTGCTTCCCCTATTATACCACTGAATACACAATGTTGGGTCTTCCTATTGATCAGACAGCAACCCCATTGAACACCCAAGTTCTCTGGAAGCCAGGGGCAAATCCTCCTTGGTGACCACACATCCCCAAAAGGAAGCATCAGATGGAAGCTCCTAAGGAAAGGGACTGCGCCCTCACCCTTGAACAGCTGTCTCCAGCACATCCAGCACTGGCACATACTAGGCACTCCATTGTTTATTCAAGTCCAGGTTGGATCCCTTAAAAATGATAAATCAATACTTGCCACTGGGGTCTTGAAATTTTGAGAGATGGCTCTTTAAGAAAGAACAGCCAGAATAGGAGGCAGGAATAAAGTGCCTCATAATTTCTAGCACATCCTGGAAATTATCCTACTTTTCAAAACCCTCTTCAATGAGGACATTCCCAGCAGCTACAGAAATGAACCAAATCTTTAAGTTTTGATATTCCCAGTTCTTTCTCCTGTCTTACTATAATATTCTGTACCATTGTTAACATCTTTTCCAGGTTGGTGATATTGCCCTCCAATGTCAAACAATAAGTCCTCAAATAATAAAGACTATTCCCAGGGCTGTTAGGAAGAATAAGTGAGAATTGCAAAAAAAAATAAAATAAAAAGTCTTCTGGAACACAAGAAAATACTATACAAATGTAAGTTATGAGACTTATAGATTAACAGCAAGCTAAACCCAAAAGAAATTCTTACTGAAATTTTTATACTTTAATTTCTGGGGATAAATGAATGCCATGAATGAAACTGCATCACTTTTGAATTAAAGGCACATTCACAAGGATTGCAGCTTCATTCATAATCTGAATTGCTTCCAGAAGATGGTCCCAAATCATGTGCTTTTTTCTAAATTATCTACCAGTTTCAGACATTGCACACATCTAAAAAGCTCATTAGAAGTCAAAGAGCTTTATGTACCTAAATTTGGTTTGTGGATGAATATGTTTATTGCATAAAACCCATTAACATTCAGAAGATCCTATGATGCATGGAAAATTATTTAAACTAACTTTACCCCCAAAGAAATCTACAGTGGGTAAATTCACACGGGGCCACAATGGAGATGTTATACCACTATGGATCAGAAATGCATTACAGTTATGCAAGAAGGCAGTCTGTGAGTGGCTTTTTGTCTCTCATTCTGACAGCGAGATCCAATCATGAGCCTCTAGTTCCATCACTTACAAACCTTCAGGTTCTCGGGGCACCTGGGTGGCTCAGTCAGTTAAGCATCCAACTTCGGCTCAGGTCATGATCTCACAGTTCGTGGTTCAAGCCCCACGTTGGGCTCTGTGCTGACAGCTCAGAGCCTGGAGCCTGCTTCAGATTCTGTGTCTCCCTCTCTCTCTGCCCCTCCCCTGCTCATGCTCTCTCTCTGTCTCAAAAATAAAACATCAAAAAAAATTTTTTTTAATTAAAAAATAAAAACCTTCACGTTCTCACCAACCCCCCCCCCCACCATGTTTAAGCTTAAAAAGAGGCTGATGGCCCTCTTCTTAGTTAGATAAACCACCAAGATCAAAAACTGAAAAGGTCTCAATCTTAACAGGGCTTCATATATCTAAAGAGGACAGTATGAACAAATTAAGTTGATCTGAGTCTCATACCACAATCTACAAGAAAGTTTTACAGAATTTTTTCTACGTAACATTTGTTAAGGAGTATAGATATATAAGTGTTCTAATACAGAGAAAGAAAACTCTATAAACTCATACTCAGATAACCCCTGTTGAGTTAAAAATAATTGAACAGACTATAAGCACACACACACACACACACACACACACACACACACACACAAAATTCCAACAGTACCCCCCCCTCAATCTCTACCTCAGTTACTTTGTCACCTTTCTTACAACAGTTAATGTTTCCTATTTTGGAAAGATTTATTTAATCTATTAAATTTAATAGATTTATTTAATCTATTTAAATAGATTTAAATCTCTTTAATAGATTTATTTAATCTATCTATAAAACATTCTCTTCGAGTATTTCTATAAGCAGGGTCATAGGCCACATCTTGCTTTTCATTTAAGAACAACATGCACTGGCATTTTTTCCTCTGTCAGCACATTATACATACTCCTCACTCTTTGGACAGCTACAGATCATACTACCATTTGGGGGTGCCAGGATTTATTTAACCAGTGCCACACTGAGATGCTCTGGTCTCCCAGGTTTTTGCTACAGCAAATGATGCTGGAATAAGCATCCTTGCCCACATAACTTAGCACATCACTGTGTAAGTACAGAAGGAAGGTGATTTTTTAAAGGTGGGATTCCTAGGGAAAAAAGCATATGCAATCTACTTTGATGCTGTCTGTAGATCTTATGTTTTTGTGGTGAGAGTTTCTGTTTGCCGAAATTCTCATGAGCGCTTAGAATTTTATTATTTTTTTTATTTTTTTTATTTTTTTTGCCTAACTGGTCAAAAATAATACCTCATTGACATACCTGTATATTTTGTATATTGTATATTTTTTCTTAAACTACCAATTCTCTCTCTCTCTCTCTCTCACACACACACACACTATTGGATTAATAGTTTTTCATTATTTCATTTTTCATTATGAATTCTTTTAAAATTAAGAATTGTTTTAAAATTAAGATAGTTATTGGCAACTCTTTCTTAGCCACGTGTGTTACAAATATACGGCTTAGAGAAAGGTCTTCACCATTCCAAAATTATAAATAAGTCCATCCATGTTTTCTTACAGTTTTACTTCTTTGTATTTTCATGCTTTAATCTTTGATCTATATGGAATTCACCTCGGTGTAAAGAATGAAAGAGAAAAAAATGCATTTTGTTTAATCTTGTTTCCCCGAACATTTAAATTATTGGAAAATCTATTTTCTACAGTGGTTTGAAAACCATCATTATCATAATCCAATTTCAGGTCCATTTCAGGTTTACTTCTGGATACTATTTTGTTCTGTTGATCTGTCTGCCTATTTCTTCTTTTGTAGCAAGAAGTTGAAGTTACCCAGTTCCAGCGTTTAAGTAATGATAGCTTCATAATGTATCTTAACATACAGTAAGTCCAGGTGCTGCTCCTTCTTCATTTTCCAGAATTTCCCAGGTTTTTCTCCCATTTTTATTTTTGCAGATGAATTCTGTATCATTTGCCAACTCCCTCCATAAACAACAAAACTCTTTTGAATTGGGAAAGCACCAATTTTACAAATTTCTAGAGAACTGACCCCTTTCAATATTGAGCCTTCCTTTCTAAACTCTTCCTTTTTCCATTTCTTCAACCCTCCTATCATAGCCCTTTGATTTTAAAGTTTTCATCATATAACTCTTCCACATTTCTTATTCCAAGTTTATCCACACCTGTTGTAAAAAACCTAGTTTTAAACATATTTTGTTGGATAGGTAATATACAGAAACACTACAAAATTAAAAAGATACAAAGGGATATAAATTAAAAGGTAAAGCTCCCTCCCACCCCTATCCCCCAGCCATCTAGATTTCTTCCCTGGAAATCATTTCAAATCTGCATCAGATGTAAATCATTTTGCTGTTAAGAAATTAGTATGTCCTCTCTTTAAACAGAAAAGCTCAAGGCTAAAATGAATCTCACGCACTCCAGGTCTTAAAGATAACCCTTGCTCCTGCCAGTCAGCCTGGATTCCTACTTCTCCTTAAATCTTCCATGTCTAATCCACCAGTAAGTCCTAATGCATCTACCCCAGGTTCATCTACTTCTTCCCTAATTCAGCTAGACTACAGAATCAGAGAAGGCAGAGACCCCGCTGACTTCATGTCTGTTTATCCTGTACACAGCACAGTGACAGGCACAGAATGTTAACAGTGCACCACTGCCCCATGCATACAAAGTGCCTGATGTAGTACTGCATGTTAGAACAGTAGTCACAATGGGGGCTACACAAAGGGGGGTCTGCAGGTGCCTAGTGCCAACCTATGGTAGGTAAGGACAAAACAGTAGGTACAAAAATCCTTTTGGAACAATTAGGCTGCCACATTCTTCCAATAATTCACGTTTCTCAAAATTTACAAAAATCAACAACAGAATAGAAATAAAAAATTATGATCTTTTGCCACAGATGGTTTAAGAAGCAGGGGCATGTAAGCCACCAGTATCTCATGCCTAGACTACACTGGTAGGCATCCAATGAGACTCACCGCTTCCTCTCTTGCCTACCTCCAATCCATTTCTACAGTGATCCTTCTAGAGAGTAACACAGAACCACAGCCGTGCAGCTCAAATCCTTCAGTGCTCACCTTCAGCATTCTCCAGGACCTACAAATCTCCACATCACTGGGCTCCTTCCCGCTTCTGTGACCTCACTCATTATCTGTTTTGTTACCATCTGGGTGCCGGGCTCTGTCTGCCTTCCCAGGATTTACCACTGTCTTTCTGCCTTGAGGCCATTATATGGCACGCTCCCTCAGCTAGGAATACCTGGCCCAGTAGATACTCAATAAACTGAGAAAAGAATTAATGGAAGAAGAATAATTTTATAGCAGGCTACATTTAAAAAGTAAAAAAATTCTCACATCCATGCCCCATTTTTTTGATAAAAATAAAAACTTCACACTCTCCCTTTTAGACTTTTTTTTTAAAGATTTATTTTTAAGTAATCTCTATACCCTGTGTGGGGCTTGAACCCAAAACCCTAAGACCAAGAGTCGCGCACTCTACTGAATGAGCCAGCCAGGCACCCCTTCCTTTACTTCAGTCTTAAAAGATTCTCATATCTTGAAGCAATGTGAGTAGGGTGTAGGTAAGGCAGAAGATAAAGCACAATGTGGGATCCTGTCCTCCCAAAACCAAGTGTGCAGGGCAGCTCTGTGTTCTAACCACCCGCCCTTTAAGATTCCCACAGGCACCACCCTTTCCTAACCACCACCCACAACTGTAAGCTGAACTGAGGTAATTCATAAAACAGGAAATCAAATAATTAACAAATATATGCCAGAATGTTCAAACTCACTGGCAACCAAGCAAAAAATTAAAAACTCAATGCTATTATTTTGCTTATCAAGTTAACAAAGCTTAAACAGCAATAATAACCAACATTAATGTGCAGTGTGTGGTTAGTTTCCAATGTTTGGCATTCGTAGTATCAACTTATGGAAAACAATATATACAATATTATACAACATAAAACCCTGTGTATATGTTTTGTGTGTGTGTGTGTCTATAACATCAAAATGTTTTATCTTTTTTGACCAGCAATTTAACTCTGAGAAAACACCCTAAAGAACTAATCCTAAATACATACCAAGCTTCATGCATAAAAAGCTCACTAGAGGATAATTTGTAATTGGGAAAATACTGGAGCTGTGCCAATCAATTTCTCTCAGAAGAAAGAGGGAGCCCATCACTACTGACTGAACAGACATTGCACCCAGGTCTGTCTCCATGACTGAGGGGCAGTGCAAAACCCCACTGAGGAAAAAGGGCTGAGCCTGTGGTCCAGACACTGCCAGAATAAGCAAATATTTTAATAACTGCCTCCTGATGAAAAATTCAGGTATCTGTAAAGGAAATTATATAACAAGGAAAAACATGCATTAAGTAGAAAGAAAAAACACTTGCATAAATAGACTGATTACAAGCACATAAAAATTACATATAGGAAAGGAATGGCAGACAATTTTGAAACATTATAAGTGGCTTGCATTCAACTAGAAGGAACTTGGGTTAATTTTCTCTTTTCTTTCAGTTTTTCCTCATTTTCTAAATTTTTGAGAACAAGCTTATAGTTCCTATCACAAACAAACAAAAAAAAATTAGTCCCTTTGAGACCAAAGTAAAAAAGTGCCTACCTCAGCAAGTTGTAACAAAATGTTTATCCACAGTGTTAAGAATCTTCTAGCTTCTTTTACTGTATAACCATATTACTGGTTATTGCACAGAAGGCAGTATGGAGCTAGAAACCATCCTGTCCACTAGTCGACAAATAGGATTAACAAGATTATCTTTGTGCTCTCCCAGGAAAAAAGTGGTTTACACTCTGAGACAGTTTTAAACAGTAGCACCATGCATAAAATAAGCTATTCAGTCATACCAAGGACAAACATTTCTACCCCAAAGTTATAGAAACACAGTAAAAGCCCTCTGAAATGTAAATACTCATAAATTTCAAACCCGATTACCCAGTAGCTATAACTACTGACAGCTTATGTGGTTAACATCAATTTCGAGAGGCCTCAAGCCATTGCAGACTGAGCAGGCTGTAGTCATCCACAAATCATTCAAATCCCAGGGCAGACATCACATGGCTGTTAGAAGGACCCGGAGACTGTTCATTCTCCCTCCTGCTTTGTCTCCTCAGTGGTGCCATTTGGCATTCACCACGGGCACTTCCCTCACTATTAAAGCCTTTAGCTTTAGAACTTCAACTGTGCAAACAAATGTGCTTGTCACATTCAGGATGAGAGGTTACAAACAGGAAGGAAGAAAAAACACCACACAGACGATGCAACACTGAGGTTTAGATTTCAGTCACACAAGAGAAATCAAGAAACTCAAAGTTAATGCTCCCTTGACAACCTTAAATCTCTACTCCGCACGTATGAATCATAATCAGAGTTTTATTAGGGTCACAACTGCAGCAAATACACACTCAAATCATGTACCACAACTAACACTGAGCATTCTTCCTCTGAAATAAAAAGTTTATATTCAAATCCAGAGATAACGCAAAGCTGTAATTTTGTATGAAACTGAATTTGGATCCCGCGCTATCCCTTGACCTCTATGGCTCTGGACCCTATCTGACTATTGCATCAAGGTCACAATCTCTTTAACACATCTGTGCAGCTACAAGAGAGGGGAAATGTGGGCATATGGCAAAGTAAACTCCAAACATAGATCTGGTGAGGGTATGGGGGGATAGGAGTAGCAAAACAAGTGCCCTAAGTTCTGTCAACACCATGTAGTGGAAGGGACACCAGAGCAGGAACCAAAGGACCAGGTCTGAGTTCCCAGTCGTCATCCACTATCTGTATGATCTTGAGGAAGACACTTGGCCTTACCAGGCTGGGTTTCTTCATCTGTTGAACAAGGAGATCCTGTGAGATGATGTGGGAAGTAAAACACACAAGTGAGAGGTCTTTTCCAGCATTACCTTTGTCAGGTAATTTCTCCACCAAAGCGTCCTCCTCCTTTACCCCTGGGAGATCTGCTGCAGGTTTTACATGAGAACCCAGGACCAGTGCAATCCTGTCAGGTCACTGCAAGGCTTTGGTAGAACTCCTGGGACCATGAGGATGCAGCCTTCATCTCCCCCATTCATTCATTCAGATGACACAAAGCCACCACTACATACATAACATACAAAATAATATGCTAGACAATCCAGGGGACAGGTATAAAAAGTAACGATTTTAAAAGGTACAGTCCCTCTTTAAGGCATTTAATGTTTACAGTCCAATGGGAAACAAAGAATTAGAGGAAACTGTAATGGCACAGATCTAGAACAAATTACTAATGAAGCAAAGTACCTTTCCAGCTGAGGCCTAGGTATGACCTCAAAATCCTCAACACAAGCATTCCATTAGCAACTGAAAGACTGTAGTTATCAGGTGAGGGAAGTTTTGCTGCCCAGGTAGGCCTGCTCCTGAGCATATGCCCAGATACCTCCCCTACCTGTCCTAGAACTCCTTCAAATTCCACCTTCACTTCCAAATCATTAGGTATTCTCAGAAAGGAGAGGGCCACTAAGAACCTCATCACAGTGGCTAAAGGTTGTTAACTAACCTTTGCCAATTTTTAAAAATTTTCAAAATTCCAGAGAAACAGGGAATACACATAAGTTGCTTTATTCCTTGTCTAACACACTGCAATACTAAACACTGAACTGGACAATTACTACACTGGCATTAGACACCTGATATATTCCTATTAACAAGAATAATGCATAATGTCATTGAGGCTTAAATCAACACACACAGGAATCCATGAGTTCTGCGTGCACACGCGCACACACACCCACACACACACACACCCTTCTCTCCTACTCTGAGAGGCCACATCCCTAACCCTGGCTAGCCATCTGGGAAACAAATGACTTTGTGATGGCATTGTAAATTGGTTCCACTCCTCTGGAAAGCAATCTGGCAATATGTTTTAGAAGCCATAAAATTCTTCATACTCTTTGACCTAGTAATGCCACACCTGGGACTCTCTCATAAGAATCTAATTCAAAATATGGAAATACTTACACGCACAAAGATATACCTTATGGTGTTATTAATAATTGTGAAAAGGTAGGAGCAATGTACTTGTCAACAACAGAGCTAAATAATTAATGGTACAGTACCACAACAGAATATTATGCAACCATTAAAATGGTAATGATGTAGATTATGTAGCAATAAAGGGGGATGCAGACAGAAAACAACAGGCACAAATATGTAAAAATCATTGCAGAAAAGTTTAAAAACTGATAATCACTGTTTTAGGATGGTAAATGGAGGTGCTTTTTTCCCTTTTTATTTCTTATCTTTTTGTCATATAGTATTCTTTTAGGGGTGCTTGGGTGGCTCAGTCAGTTAAGCAACAGACTCTTTTTTTAATGTTATTTATGTTGAGAGATAGACAGGCAGGCGGAGGAGGGACAGAGAGGGAGAGAGAGATCATTTTGACCTGAGCCAAAATCAAGAGTCGGACACTTAACCAACTGAGTCACCCACGTGCCCCTCAGGTGCCCTTAAGTGACCGACTCGATTTCAGCTCAGTCATCATCTCATGATTCGTGAGATCGAGCCTCACATTGGGCTCTACACTGATAGCATGGAGTCTGCTTGGGATTTTCTCTATCCCTGTCATCTCTCAAAATAAACATTTACAAAAGAGAGAGAGAGAATCCTTTTGAAAAAAATGGAAGGCAGGCTTTTAATCTTAAGAATAAAGAGGAAAGGGGCCACATCAGAGAGTAAAGCCTGCTCTCTTACCCAGAGAGGAAGGGGACCAGAGGCATTTCACACTGCATGAGGGGCTGGAATTCATATGCACAGAGCAGCTTCATGGAGAACCTTCTGGAGGTGTCCCATATTATCAACAATTACCAAAAAAATGAGCAGTGCCCACCAGCTAACCCCATTCCACTCCCTCCATTATGAGCATCCTGAGGCAGAGAATTCCCCAAGCACACCACACATGCTGTCAGCTTAGTTCTCTGTTAAAGAGATTTATATGGGGTCATATGAGGCTGTACAATAATTCATTTAAAGGAAATAAGCTCGGATTTTCACATTTGGAGCAATGAGGAATGTCTGTGGCAAGAAATGTAATAATCAGAAAGACGGGGGGAAGAAAGCAGAAACATCTGTCACTTGTAGGGAAGCAGAGTGTGGCAGCAGAGGGTGTGTGTCCCAGGGACAGGAGTCAAAGTAAGAGCAGGACTGGCCTCTCCTGGGCTGACTCAGGAATGAAGGAAGCAGGAAGTCAGGAAGAGTATTTAATCCTAACCAGATGGAAATGGATTTAAACTTGGAGCCATCCAACCCTACATGCAGCTTCAGCCTTGTGTCCAGCCTGGGGACCAGCCCTACACTGGGAGATCTTGGGGGACTCCAGGCCAGTTTTAAAGGGCCAACACTGAGTGAGTCTTATAGATTCTCTGCTTTGCAGCTCTTGTGTTCTTGCACTTATCTGTTGGCCAAGCACCTCATTTACAATGCAGTGTCAACAACCAAGTTCTAACCTCCCCTCTATATTTTAATTTCTACTCTAAGGCCCTGCCCTGGAAGGCCACAGAGCAACTGACTTCAAATTTAAAATTATATTACCTTCCTCTCTGTAGACCTTGGGAAAATTACTTAATCTGTCCAAACCTCAGTTCCTTTATCTTTAAAATCTGTACCTGTACCATAAGATCATTATAAGTTTCAAAAGAAATAACAAATGTAAACCATAGTATCAGATGCATCGTAAGGCTAAAATAAAAGTTTGCTACACATGCCCTCTTGTTCCTCAACTACTAGCATCTGGCCTGTCTCCCTTCCTCCACTACTCCTGCCCATTAAACATGAATAGCATGGCCCACTCTCTATTGGTTATACCTTATATCAACCACACACCTGGAAACAGGTTGCCCTCTGGAACCCTACTATCCAAACCGAGACACTCATTTCTGAGCCATGATCTGACTCCACTTTCCCACAGATATAACACCTTAGACAAAGAGGAAGCACACAGCAATCCTTTCAAAGCTGGGATGGTGAGGTCATACTGCCTGCATTCAAAGCCCTGTTCCTTCACCTGTTAGTTAATGTGACTTTGGTCAAGCTACTTAATCCCTCTGCGCCTCAATTTTCCCATCTATAAAATAGATACAAAACTGTTGTATCAAGTATATTAATAAAATTCTGAGAGCTCTATCTAGCACCTAGTAAACAGGTACACTTTTTAACTTTGACTCCCCATGAGAGTATTTAGGTAGAGGTATTTGGTTAGCTATGTATGCTATCCCATATTAGCAGACAAGTCAAACATCTTTGCTTCTCTCTGGCACTGGTGGAGATTAAGTAGGCTTTCTAGGGTAAAGGCTTGCTATCCCCAGTGTGGTGCACAGACAAGCATTGGCATCACGTGGGCATTCCTTAGAAACGCAGATTCTCAGGACCCATTTAGCCCAACTGAAGCAGAACCATTTTGTATGCCCAAGTCACCTTGGGTTCTTGTGATAACACAGATCTAGGTGGGGAGAGGTACCTGAAACCACTATGTTAGGACCACACATGGGAGTAGCAGGTGCCACAATGAAAAGAGCGCCCTGCATTCCAAAAAGAAAGGGCACCAAGATGTGACAAAACTGTCATCTTGGCATTTATAAGTGGACAAGGAGGGAGATGGGCATGATTGGTAACGATGGAAGAGTGTACAGCTAAGAAGATAAATGGCACAAGGAGCTTCTCACTAAGTTCTTAGAGGGGAGGGACCATGTCTTACTCAACTTGGTTTTTTAACAGAGACTGACTGACATAGAGGAAGTGATGGCTCACTGTAAGCATCTGACACTAGCTTTACTTTTGTTTAATAATCCCCATTTTCAATAAGATTGAAGATTGTTAGTTTTACAAAAAAACACCATGGTTTTACTGTTATATTTGTGGCCCCTCCCATCCTACCGTAATATAAAATCTGATTCTACACTTCCTATATGAAGATGCCACAAACTATCATTGAGGGAAGGGAACCATTTCTGAACTGCTCCCCTTAGAAATGGTCCTGGCTTTGAAAGCCCCTGAGGGGACACTGGGACTAGGAGAAGGGGGCGGAAGAACATCCTTCTCCACATGTTGTTAAAGAGAATTTGCTGCCTTTTCATTTCAAACATCTGGCATGTTAAAAACTAAGTTAAGGTGACAGAAAATTAAGTGCCCCATTGTTACAACCCTTGACCTTTTCTTAGTGACATGTGTAACTAATTAGCCCCTGGAGGTCAACAACCAGGGAATAATTAGAGGGAAGGTGATGGAGAATCAAATGAGAGTACAGAGCAGAAAAAAATCATTCCAACTGATCCAAGATCCCCTTCAGGTCCTTGCAGGGGAGCACAGCCTTCATTTTCTAAGACATCAGAAATGAACAGACGCCCTTGCCTTTGATCTGAGCAATGAGTCCCCCTCACCCATCAGGCCTTCACTCCACCCCTCCACACAAACCTGTCACCAAGGTAATGAACTTAAGAGGAGAAATCCACACAAATGGGAGAAGACAGCCACCTCCCCAGTCCAGCCCCCACAACCATTATGAAATTACCTAAATGTGAATGCTAGATCAAACCCAAATGTGCCTCTCTTTGAAAAAACCAAGGAGGATGAATGACAGATGTCCCTACGAGAATTTCCTGCATCACTCTGAATTAGCAGCTATGTATGAATACAAATAAACATAACATCATGTATGCTTATACTACATATATTCCTAAGTGCATACACATATACATGTACAGATTTCTCTGCTCTGCCCGTATCTGCAAGGTTTCGGAGTGGGTCAGGAAGTCCTTGTCCTCCACTACTGGAGTAACACAAACATTTTCTACCCTTAAGTGAGGTCTCTGATACACAGCAGGAAAAGCACCACAGGTCATATATCCTTTCTGCTTCAACCGCTGACAGAGCTCTCATAAACACACAGAATACAAACAATGACGAAGTTAGAAAATTTTACATCTAAATACTCATTTTTAAAACAAAATCAAAGCAAGGAGAATACAAACAATGACGAAGTTAGAAAATTTTATATCTAAATACTCATTTTTAAAACAAAAGCAAAGCAAGGTTTCCCCAAACCCCAAATCTCATCTCTGGACTTTGATGAAGTTTCAACCAAATAATCTTAAAGCCACAGTACAACACAGGGAGGAGGGTGCCAGATCCTTCACTGCCTTTTTAAATAAACTCAAAACAGCCCAGGAGAGGCTCAGACAAAGCATTCCTCTAAACCAGACGCCCTCAGACTGTGCAGTTTACTCAGATACAGCCAGATTTCCTAAAGTAATGATACGGCTGAGTGTCTAAATGCACAGGCCAGCAGGCACTACAGGTACTAAGGGTCTAAATGAGAAGACTTCCAGAACTGCAGAAACGTCAGCTCCGATGTCACAACAGTCTTCAGTTTACAAAATGAAACTGCCATTAGAACTCAGTGACCTGGAGCTTGCGTTGAAATCTTGGAAAACAAATTGTCGTCTTTCCTCTCTATTCCTAAACTCAAGCCTCTGCAGAATAAGATCTGTCCTCCACAGCGACCAGCACAACATTGTGTGAATATGAAAACATACATACTCCATAAGGATATGAAAATAAATTTCAACCACAGATAAACAAAACAGAAGAGAGTCCCTTTGTCTATAAGAAATATATTCCAGCAAACCTTGCTAATAAGGACAACCAGAGAAAAGACCTTCTGTATCTTCTGTGGTGGTAGAAATCTTAATTAGAGCCCAAAGAAACAGGTACTCAAGAGAAATCAGAACAACAATCCTATACTTTAACCATACATTAGAATTATCCGTAAAGCGTTTTTACAAATCCCACTGGCCAGGGCACCCACCAGACGAGTTAGATCAGAATTTCTGAAGGTGGGCCTCAGGCCTCATTTTTTCTTCTTTTTTTTCCTTTTTTTTTTTTTTAAGGCATCATCATTTTTTCAAGCTCCCCAGGTGGAGTGCAGTGTACAACCAAGGTTAGGAACCACTGAATTAGTGACTATTCTAAAGATACCTTCCAGATCAGAATGTTCATCTTCGCCAATGGTGGACCCTTGATACAAGGGGACCAGGAGTCTCTATCTAAAGCCAACACCCGGTATAATGCTATACTATACAATCCATTACCCCCAAACCTGGGAGGGCACTTAAGGCCATACACACCCAGCCACCCAGTCTTAAAATGAAGCACAGAAGTCACCCACCCAGATGGCCTGCCTAGATGAACAGGGTCAAAGAGGCCCCTAGATCTGTTATTTTCACAGGAGGCCTCCCTGGCAGTGGCAGGAGAGGTTCTGGAGATCGGCCACCCTGAGCCAGCATTACCAAGGAAGGACACTATTTTCAGAATGCCACAACACCCCCTTAGATGACTACCCTCTGAGGGAGAATGCACACCTCTTAGCAAAACACACACAGGGATTAAAAAAATAAGTACACTTCCTAGCTCCTCTGGTGAGAAAGCTGGAAATTTCACTGTCATACCCTCGACGTTTCCCCCAATTTAAATCTGGCTTGAGATAATTTTGCTTGGTTTTATTTGAAGGCAAACTTTCTGGCAGGAGGAGGCAGAGTGAAGATGTATAAAAAATTCCACCAAAATCATTTCATATTTATTCAAAACATTTAAAGGCAAAGTATTGCCCAAGAAATCCATATAAAAAGAAAACAGAACATACCACATACATCTCTTAAGATGGTATTTTAAATAACAGTCTAAAGTATAAATTTAGAATGGCAGAAAAAAACTATTTAGAGATATTCAAAAATTAGTATCGTTCTACAAAATGTGGAATTTTTTTAAAGACCATTTTTAACAAAACAAGGAAAAAGAAAAGAAAAACCAACCACTAAATCTAAGAGTGCTTAACTGCCTGGGTCTGAATCCAGGCTTGGATACTCTATTAGGCATAGTGCCCTTAATCATGTCTCTGAGCCTCTCTGGGCCCCATCTTACCTGGATAACAAAGGTTCTGAGTTGGACTACAGGGTTCAATTCAGATCTGCACATGTTAGCTGTGTGAGCCCATTCAACCTTTGCACTTCTCTTCCTCCTCTGTAATACTAAAATAAGAATAATACCTACCTGCGATCTGGAGAAATAGGAAGCCTGGCACACCACTGACGGAAATGCAAACTGGTGAGGCCACTGTAGAAAGTAATATGGCGGTCCCTAAAAATATTAAACATAGAATTACCATATGAGCCAGCAATTCTACCTCTGGCTATATGCCCAAAAGAACTGAAAGCAAGATTTCAAACATACTTCTACACCCATGTTCATAGCAGCATATTCACATGGGCCAAAAGGTAGAAGCAGCCCAAGAGGACATGGACATATAATTGCACAAAATGTGGCACATGCGTACAATGGAATACAGCTCAGCCTTAACAAAGAAGGAAACTGACACAGACTATAACATGGATGAACCCTGAGGATGTTATGCTGAAATATGCCAGTCACAAATTGACACATATTGTATGATTCCGCTTATGTGAGGTCCCTAGAATAGTCAAATTGATAGAGACAGAAAGTAGAATGGTGGTAGCCAGGGGCTTGGCAGAGGAGGGAAGGGGAGGCAGGGTGGGGAGGGTCCAGAGGTAGGAATTAGGAGTTAGTATTTAATGGGTACAGAGTTTCAGTCTGAGGAAGACAAAAAAGTTCTGAGAGGGATGGGGTGATGGTTTACACAACAATGTGAATGTACTTAATGCCACTTAGCTGTACACTTAAGAATAGTTAAGACAGTCATTTTTATGGCTTGTACATTTTGCCACAATAAAAAAATAAACGTAAATAAGAAAGAATAAATAGTCCCTACTTTCTAGAGACATTGTAAAGATTAAATATAAGTAAAGTGTATAGAGAGTGCCCAGCACAGAGTAAACCCTCCATAAATATTAGCTACCATCTTATTTTCCTGCTTTTGTTGCTCCTTCCAGTCCCCACTACTGTGTACTACAGAAATAGATGCTCACTGATTACATGCTGATCCCCTCCCCCCTTGGAGCTGTATACCTTCTGCAATGAGATAGTTCCAGTCCAGGCCTTCCTTGTAATAGAAATGCTGCTTCCCTGGGACAAAACTTTCACACAATCAGATAAAGATGAAGAAACCACCTAACTTCACAGTCTTCACACATAAAGCTGAGATGACCACATTTAAATAAAACAAAACAAACAAAAAAAACCCTGATTTTAGTGTCTTCATTTCCTAAATGGATTGTCAGTAATTCTGCCTCAAAAAATGGGTTCAAAGGCTAATGCTGTCACTTATGTCTGATAGAAAAAAGAAGGAAAGTCTCCCTGCTATTCATAAATGTTCTCCCACTTTCTGTCAAAACCAAGACTATTTTACTTCTTTGCTCGATCATTTAAAAAAACTATCAGTATGAAAACTTCCAAGTATACAAAAGTAGAGAGTTCAACTAGCCCTCATATAACCAGCTTAATAACCAACATTAACCTTTTTCACTCTGCCAAAGACTCTACATTCTCTCTCTAAAATATCAGAATAAAAGCACCACAATTGGCTACACTGAAGCAATATTCATCTGTAACAATCACTGTCATCATCATCATCATCATCATCATCATCATCATCACTACTTCTTGTTACTTTTAAAAGTTCTTTTCTGGCATCTTCTCACCTCCTTTTATTTTTTCCTTTGAAACTACAAATAATTTCAATATCTACCTTGCCAAGATAATTGTAAGAATGTAGCACATGTGAAAGTGCATAGCTTGGTGTCTAACACATATTGGATTCGTTCTCCAAAACCACCATCTCATCTTGCTCCATGATGAGAGACACCCCCACATATCCTTCTCCATGCTTTGTCCCTTCTTTGGGGAAGGAAGTGTTTCCTAACGCTAGTCCTTATTCCTTCTTGTACCCCTGCCTCCTTCTAAACCAGGAATCCCAAACACAAATGACTAACCACAAATCCAATCACTGAGAAGACCCCAAATATAAAGACAAAGAAGGTAAATAAATTGAACTGATAAATGCATTCAACATTTAGGGTACCAGTCCCTAAATTAAAAATAAAAAACATACCCAACTTGTGCCTATATATTATTTAACAGAAAAATCAGGCTAGACTTACTAATGCAAGTCATTCCCGTGTGTGTGTGTGTGTGTGTGTGTGTGTGTGTGTGTGTATCTATATTTTAAACGTTAAACTCTTTTTTGATGATCTAAGAAGTTTTAAATGCTGATGAGATTCATTTCCTTGCAGTACTTTTCGCCCATGGCAAACCTGCCACCTCTAATTTGTTTTAAAAGGAACTGTAATCACCCAATCAATCATACTCTTGACCTTCAGCCTTTAAAGTCACTTCACTGTGGTCAAAATTGGCTCTAAAAATTCATGTTGTAACAGTGCTATTGTCCTCAAGCTCCAAAATGCCAATGACAGGAATATAATTTGAGTAAACCCTCTGGTAGAAGAAAAAAATAGCACATGGAGTTTCCAGTTTGTCTTCTACCAGGATTCTTTAAATAAAAGTGAATGTCTATGATATTATTAATAACTTTTCCTCCACTGGGGTTTAAAGACTTATAAATCACCCAAGTTTCTATGCAGTGAAACTAGTTTCTTCATCATAAAAACCACATGGCTTTCCTTTGGTTTTAAATAACTTATCTTTCTTTATGGGGAGGTACAGAATGACCAAGTAATAATCTTTCCAGTTCTCACCTTCTCTTCTAGCACACTCAATCTTCACCTCATTGGCATCCATCTTTCTTGCTTGTATCCTATTTCAATGGAAAAAGGATCTTTCTGCTTGCGTAGGCCAAAGCATTATGGCTTATTAATTTCAACATACAAAAATGCTCAAGTTTCTTCCATGACAACAACAAGCACCCACAAACCCATCCAGCTACAAGTCCCCTCTGGCATTGTCTATCTCCCTATTTCTTAAGAAGGCACTGAGCCTTAAACATTAAGTCCATACTATCTTCATTTCCTCAACCCAATGAACTATAGGTTCTATGTCCCACTGCAATAGAAATATTTTCAGTAGTGTCTCCAATGGCCTTCCAGTTATTCAATCCAGTTACTTTTCAGTGCTTATCTCACTTGAGGTCTCTGTAGCATTTGACATTACTGGTCACATCCTCTTCCAAAGCATGCCTTCCCTCAGTTTTTTTGGCCTTTCTCCTGACCTTCCTCCTACCTCTTTGAACACTCCTACTCAATCTCCTTCAAGGACTCATATCCTCCAATCATCCCTATTAGTCAGTGACCCCATCTTCAGCCCTGTTCTCTTCTATATCTACTACATACCATTCTTGGTCCCTTTTGAATACCACTGACTTCAGTTACCAATTATGTGTCAAGTTCTGTCAGATCTCTGTATTTCCATTTCTGGTCTCCCTCATGAGCTCCAGTTTACACATGCAGGACTTCTCCGCCTGGGTGTTGCCAAGGCACCTTAAACAACACATCCAAAATCTAATATAAGCTCATGCTCTTCCTACATGGGTGAATGCTACCAACCACCACCTGATTATTCAATCCAGAAAAATGGAAGGCATCCTTTAGTCCTTGTCCTTTATTCCTGATATGCAAGCAGTCACTGGGCTTCTAAACTCCAATCTCTAGGATTTGTGTCTCCCCTTCAATCTCTTCCACTACTGCTAGTCCAGGTCTTCCCATAATTTCTCACATAAATCATCTCTCATTACCAAAATACACAAGTGCAGTTCTCTGTCTCCAATCAACACATGTGGCTCTGACCAGCTCTCCAGGCTACTGTCAAAATGATCTAAAATACAAGTCTCATAAGGTCACTCTTCTAAAACTTTTCCAAACAATCTGACGTCTTTTATCTTCATAATTTATTTCCTGAATATCTGACCTACCCCATGTGTTGCCATCAACTACCTCTCCCAGAGCATCAGCCAGACAGAAGTACGCATCCATGCAAACACAGCTCCCTCACCCAAGGGAAGCCCTTCCATTCTCTGCCTGATTAACTCTTGCGCATTCTGAGAACTTCCTTGTGAAAAGATTCTCTGACTCGACTTTTCCAGGTTAAGTAACCCTCCATTCTGCAGCCACAGCACCATGTGCCTATAGATCACTGGTTTTTGTTGGAGATGTTGACTTTATCTCTCCCAATAAACTAAGCACTCTTTGAAAGAAGGAAATGCATCTTACTAAATTTGTATGTTCAGCTACTACATATTTGCAAAATTAATGAATGAATATTCATTCATAAGGCTTATTTTTCACCAAATAAATTTTTCAAAATTTGATTCTAACGATAAAAGGCAAATCGCACACTAAGAACAACAGAAGAAATGACATTTTTTATGAGAGACCTTGTACTTCATTTTCTTACAAACTATAAAAGTCCAAGGGTTTCTTCCCCCCAAATGGAATGGTTTGGGGAGCTGGAAGCACCACTAACCACTATCACTGACCTCCCGCCCAGCCCTGCGGCACACTGCCTTCAGAGAAGCACTTTATGCAGCACTGGCTTTTGAAACAAAGATTAGAAGATGGTCAATTTGTTCAAAAGCAACATGCTACTAAAATTCCAAAGATAAAAGAAAGAATCAAGGTTAAGCAGCAGTTTCTTATACTAGATAAAACTAAGTTCCTTATATCAGATCACATCAACAAGAACGAACTTATGAAAATAACTGGGCACCTGGCAGGGAAATACTTATCAAGCTCTTTTCCCAATGGTGAACACACACCACACCACGAAGATTTCTACACCTGTTTCTGGAATGTAAAAAAGCAAGAAAGATACAGATTCTTCCATATTGCATATGCTCTTGAGGAGCCATGTGGAAAGAAATGTTCCATGTAAGACTAGCACAGTGCTTCCATTCCAGAATTTCTTTAATCGACCCCCAGGGGATGAAAGGGGATATCACCAACTAAGTTGGATCTCATTAACCAATCACAGGTCACCAAAACATGTCAGCCTAAAGTTTTTGTCATCCAAGTAGAAAGGACTGAACTACATTCAACATGAGCAACATTCTGCTTGAAAAACTCCTATTTCAGAGCACCTAGGTGGCTCACTCAATTAAGTATCTGACTCTAGATTTCGGGTCAGATCATGAACTTCTGGTTTGTGACTTTGAGCTCCACATTGGACTCTGCACTAAGAGCATGGAGCCTGCTTGGGATTCTCTCTCTCCCTCTCCCTCTGCCCCTCCCCCACTTATGTCCTCTCTCTGTCTCCCTCAAAATAAAATAAACTTAAGGGAAAAGAAAAAAAAGAAAAACTGTTTTATTTCATCTAGGCTACCTTGATTTCAAACTTTAAATGTTTGCAAATAAATACACTGCATGTGCGTTTTCAGTTGTCAGTAAAAGACATCCAAATGACTTTGATGCTCTTTTCTCCAATGGAACTTGCAATCCCAGTGATAACTTAATAGCAATCAGTGACATACCACATCTTATGTCCACAGAACATGCCAACTTTGTATAGAAAGTCCACTTGACTACAGAAACCTATATACAAGAAAGCATAACTTATGGACTATTACTGCCCCTGTCTGTCCTGCACAAAGTCATTTGCCATAATTTGCTGAAAAGTAGATAAAACAGTGTTAAAAGATTTGAACAGTTCCAGATTTCTAAGTATGACATAGATATATCCAAATTCAATTTTCCTGTATCTTTAAGAAATGTAACATTTAGCAAGCTATTTCTAATTTTTTTTTCAAAACAGTATCATACATTATAAACACCATTATAGGGGAGGGTCCAACATGGTGGAGCAGCATGGTAGTTTTCTGCTTCTCTCCTACCTGAAATACAGCTAGATCAACAACAAACCAACTTGCACACCTAAAAATCGATCTGAAGATTAACACAACACTCTGCATAACTTGAGCCACAGAACTCAGCAGGTACGTGGTGTGGAGAGGAGAAATGGGGAAGAGAGAAGCCATAGAGAGTAGGGAGCTGTTTTTTCTTCTGGAGAGAGGACGGAGACAGGACGAAGAGTACAGGAAAAACACTCCCCCCAAAAGCAGCTGGAGAGAAAGAGTGGAAACACCCATAAAGGACCAAAAAAGAAAAGGAGAAAGGAGAGGGTTTAAATACCATCAGGGCACTATAAACGGGGGGGGGGGGGGGGGGGGGGGGGGCACAGAGTCTGAAACTCCACAGCTCGATATCTGATGGATCTGCTGGAAAGGGTGAAACCCCAGGAGCAGAGAGCAAGGTCCAAGAGGTCCTTGGGCCCAGGGAAAGAGGCGATTCCCCTGCTGAGAGAACAAGTGGTAGAAGCTGTGCGGCCTCCCCACAGGGAGAGGTCCCAGTGGACCCCAGAGAGCAGCCACGTTTGCTGTCGTTGTAACAAGGACAATGGGGGGGGGGGGGGGGGGCGGTGAAGCTGCATGCCAGATATGTATTGTGATTTACCATAATCCCTGAAACGCTACTGCTACACCACAGCACAAACTTTTTCTGGGGCAGGCAACTAGCCGCAGTCACTTGGCATCTGAAACACTGCAGTCATATGAATGTTCCTAGGGATGAGCCAGCACCCAACCACTGATCGGCAAGAGGGTCAAGTGGGTTTGCGTGGGTCAAAGCCACAGGGCCTTCAAAAGTGAGGGGTTTGGTGGGGCGCCTGGGTGGCTCAGTCAGTTGAGCGTCCGACTTCGGCTCTGGTCACGATCTCGCAGTATGTGGGTTCGAGCCCCGCGTCGGGCTCTGTGCTGACTGCTCGGAGCCTGGAGCCTGTTTCAGATTCTGTGTCTCCCTCTCTCTCTGACCCTCCCCCGTTCATGCTCTGTCTCTCTCTGTCTCAAAAATAAATAAACGTTAAAAGTGAGGGGTTTGGAAACACAGCCCCATCTGAGATAAAACTCAGGAGGGAGGTGCCACTTGGAAGGCTGACAACTTAGTTGCAGACAGTGCAGAAGCAGGGAGTGGACACAAGCCAGAGACAAAGAGTGATGCTTGATTGCCAATCGGGGAGAACATATAGTTCTGATGCTAGAGACTAGGTAGATGGGTGGCGCCATTTTCACCTCTCCCGCGCATGTGCGTACACCATAAAGAAACCACAACAATCCACACCAGTAAACTAAACAATGCCATCTAGGGGAGAAAGGTGCCATTACACCAAGCCACGTCCAAATGCACCATGATATAGAGAAACACCACAAGTCTCTAGGCCTGTTTAGTTTGCACACTATAAAGTGGTTCATAGTTTGACTTCTAGGGGAAACTGGATGTAATTTCAATCATATTTCATTCTGTTTACTGGTCCTTCTATTCAATTTTTTTCCTTTTTCTTCTCATTTCTTATTTTGAATACAGAAAGAGAAAAATCTATTTTTATTTTCGGTTTTATGAAAAATATTTTTCTTTAAATTTTTTTCTACTATATTTTTATTTTTGAATAATTTTTTCTTACTTTAATCATTTAAATTTTATTATATTTTATAGTATTCATTTTTGTAAATTTTCAAATGTTTTTCTACTTTTTTTACTTTTAAGTTTTCTTTCCCTTTTTCTCTCTTCTACGAACCTTCTTGCAACAACCAAACCAAAACACACCTAAGATATCACATCCTTTATTTTATTTTTTGTGTTGTTCTTAATTTTTAATTTTTTTTATTATTAATTCCTTTTCTTCCTTCAAAATGACAAAAGTGAAGGAATTCACACCCCAAAAGAAAGAACAGGAAGAAATGACAGCCAGGGACTTAATCAACACAGATACAAGCAAGATGTGTGAACCAGAATTTAGAATCACGATAATAAGAATACAAGCTATGAGGGGTTCCAGAAGATGGCGGCGTAGGAGGACGCGGGGCTCACAGCGCGTCCTGCCGATCACTTAGATTCCACCTACACCTGCCTAAAGAACCCAGAAAAGCGCCAGAGGATTAGCAGAAGGGAGTCTCAGGAGTCAAGCGCAGACTAGAGGCCCACGGAAGAGGGTAGGAAGGGCGGCGAGGCGGTGCGCGCTCCACGGACTGGCGGGAGGGAGCCGGGGCGGAGGGGCGGCTCGCCGGCCAAGCAGAGCCCCCGAGTCTGGCTGGCAAAAGCGGAGGGGCCGGACAGACTGTGTTCCGACAGCAAGCGCGACTTAGCATCTGGGAGGTCATAAGTTAACAGCTCTGCTCGGAAAGCGGGAAGGCTGGAGGACAAAGGGAGGGAGAGCTGCTGAGCCCCCGGACGGCAGAGCTCAGCTTGGCGGGGAACAAAGGCGCCAGCGCCATCTCCCCCGCCCATCCCCCAGCCAAAATCCCAAAGGGAACCAGTTCCTGCCAGGGAACTTGTCTCGCTCCGCGCAAACACCCAACTCTGTGCTTCTGCGGAGCCAAACCTCCGGCAGCGGATCTGACTCCCTCCCGCTGCCACAGGGCTCCTCCTGAAGTGGATCACCTAAGGAGAAGCGAGCGAAGCCTGCCCCTCCAGCCCCCGTGCACCTTGCCTACCCACCCCAGCTAATACGCCAGATCCCCAGCAACACAAGCCTGGCAGTGTGCAAGTAGCCCAGACGGGACACGCCACCCCACAGTGAATCCCGCCCCTAGGAGAGGGGAAGAGAAGGCACACACCAGTCTGACTGTGGCCCCAGCAGTGGGTTGGGGGCAGACATCAGGTCGGACTGCGGCCCCGCCCACTAACTCCAGTTATACACCACAGCACAGGGGAAGTGCACTGCAGGTCCTCACCACGCCAGGGACTCTCCAAAATGACCAAACGGAAGAATTCCCCTCAGAAGAATCTCCAGGAAATAACAACAGCTAATGAACTGATCAAAAAGGATTTAAATAATATAACAGAAAGTGAATTTAGAATAATAGTCATAAAATTAATCGCTGGGCTTGAAAACAGTATACAGGACAGCAGAGAATCTCTTGCCACAAAGATCGAGGGACTAAGGAACAGTCACCAGGAGTTGAAAAACGCTTTAAACGAATTGCAAAACAAAATGGAATCCACGATGGCTCGGCTTGAAGAGGCAGAGGAGAGAATAGGTGAACTAGAAGATAAAGTTATGGAGAAAGAGGAAGCTGAAAGAAAGAGAGATAAAAAAATCCAGGAGTATGAGGGGAAAATTAGAGAACTAAGTGATACACTAAAAAAAAATAATATACGCATAATTGGTATCCCAGAGGAGGAAGAGAGAGGGAAAGGTGCTGAAGGGGTACTTGAACAAATTATAGCTGAGAACTTCCCTGAACTGGGGAAGGAAAAAGGCATTGAAATCCAAGAGGCACAGAGAACTCCCTTCAGACGTAACTTGAATCGATCTTCTGCACGACATATCATAGTGAAACTGGCAAAATACAAGGATAAAGAGAAAATTCTGAAAGCAGCAAGGGATAAACGTGCCCTCACATATAAAGGGAGACCTATAAGACTCGTGACTGATCTCTCCTTTGAAACTTGGCAGGCCAGAAAGGCTTGGCACGATATCTACAGTGTGCTAAATAGAAGAAATATGCAGCCGAGAATCCTTTATCCAGCAAGTCTGTCATTTAGAATAGAAGGAGAGATAAAGGTCTTCCCAAACAAACAAAAACTGAAGGAATTTGTCACCACGAAACCAGCCCTACAAGAGATCCTAAGGGGGATCCTGTGAGACAAAGTACCAGAGACATCACTACAAGCATAAAACATACAGACATCACAATGACTCTAAACCCATATCTTTCTATAATAACACTGAATGTAAATGGATTAAATGCGCCAACTAAAAGACATAGGGTATCAGAATGGATAAAAAAACAAGACCCATCTATTTGCTGTCTACAAGAGACTCATTTTAGATCTGAGGACACCTTTAGATTGAGAGTGAGGGGATGGAGAACTATTTATCATGCTCCTGGAAGCCAAAAGAAAGCTGGAGTAGCCATACTTATATCAGACAAACTAGACTTTAAATTAAAGGCTGTAACAAGAGATGAAGAAGGGCATTATATAATAATCACAGGGTCTATCCACCAGGAAGAGCTAAATATTATAAATGTCTATGCACCAAATACCCGAGCCCCCAGATATATAAAACAATTACTCATAAACATAAGCAACCTTATTGATAAGAATGTGGTCATTGCAGGGGACTTTAACACCCCACTTACAGAAATGGATAGATCATCTAGACACACAGTCAATAAAGAAACAAGGGCCCTGAATGATACATTGGATCAGATGGACTTGACAGATATATTTAGAACTCTGCATCCCAAAGCAACAGAATATACTTTCTTCTCGAGTGCACATGGAACATTCTCCAAGATAGATCATATACTGGGTCACAAAACAGCCCTTCATAAGTTTACAAGAATTGAAATTATACCATGCATACTTTCAGACCACAATGCTATGAAGCTTGAAATCAACCACAGGAAAAAGTCTGGAAAACCTCCAAAAGCATGGAGGTTAAAGAACACCCTACTAACGAATGAGTGGGTCAACCAGGCAATTAGAGAAGAAATTAAAACATATATGGAAACAAACGAAAATGAAAATACAACAATCCAAACGCTTTGGGATGCAGCGAAGGCAGTCCTGAGAGGAAAATACATTGCAATCCAGGCCTATCTCAAGAAACAAGAAAAATCCCAAATACAAAACCTAACAGCACACCTAAAGGAAATAGAAGCAGAACAGCAAAGGCAGCCTAAACCCAGCAGAAGAAGAGAAATCATAAAGATCAGAGCAGAAATAAACAATATAGAATCTAAAAAAACTGTAGAGCAGATCAACGAAACCAAGAGTTGGTTTTTTGAAAAAATAAACAAAATTGACAAACCTCTAGCCAGGCTTCTCAAAAAGAAAAGGGAGATGACCCAAATAGATAAAATCATGAATGAAAATGGAATGATTACAACCAATCCCTCAGAGATACAAACAATTATCAGGGAATACTATGAAAAATTATATGCCAGCAAATTGGACAACCTGGAAGAAATGGACAAATTTCTAAACACCCACACTCTTCCAAAACTCAATCAGGAGGAAATAGAAAGCTTGAACAGACCCATAACCAGCGAAGAAATTGAATCGGTTATCAAAAATCTCCCAACAAATAAGAGTCCAGGACCAGATGGCTTCCCAGGGGAGTTCTACCAGACATTTAAAGCAGAGATAATACCTATCCTTCTCAAGCTATTCCAAGAAATAGAAAGGGAAGGAAAACTTCCAGACTCATTCTGTGAAGCCAGTATTACTTTGATTCCTAAACCAGACAGAGACCCAGTAAAAAAAGAGAACTACAGGCCAATATCCCTGATGAATATGGATGCAAAAATTCTTAATAAGATACTAGCAAATCGAATTCAACAGCATATAAAAAGAATTATTCACCATGATCAAGTGGGATTCATTCCTGGGATGCAGGGCTGGTTCAACATTCGCAAATCGATCAACGTGATACATCACATTAACAAAAAAAAAGAGAAGAACCATATGATCCTGTCAATCGATGCAGAAAAGGCCTTTGACAAAATCCAGCACCCTTTCTTAATAAAAACCCTTGAGAAAGTCGGGATAGAAGGAACATACTTAAAGATCATAAAGGCCATTTATGAAAAGCCCACAGCTAACATCATCCTCAACGGGGAAAAACTGAGAGCTTTTTCCCTGAGATCAGGAACACGACAGGGATGCCCACTGTCACCGCTGCTGTTTAATATAGTGCTGGAAGTTCTAGCATCAGCAATCAGACAACAAAAGGAAATCAAAGGCATCAAAACTGGCAAAGAGGAAGTCAAGCTTTCGCTTTTTGCAGATGATATTATACATGGAAAATCCGATAGACTCCACCAAAAGTCTGCTAGAACTGATACATGAATTCAGCAAAGTTGCAGGATACAAAATCAATGTGCAGAAATCAGTTGCATTCTTATACACTAACAATGAAGCAACAGAAAGACAAATGAAGAAACTGATCCCATTCACAATTGCACCAAGAAGCATCAAATACCTAGGAATAAATCTAACCAAAGATGTAAAAGATCTGTATGCTGAAAACTATAGAAAGCTTATGCAGGTAATTGAAGAAGATATAAAGAAATGGAAAGACATTCCCTGCTCATGGATTGGAAGAATAAATATTGTCAAAATGTCAATACTACCCAAAGCTATCTACACATTCAATGCAATCCCAATCAAAATTGCACCAGCATTCTTCTCGAAACTAGAACAAGCAATCCTAAAATTCATATGGAACCACAAAAGGCCCCGAATAGCCAAAGTAATTTTGAAGAAGAAGACCAAAGCAGGAGGCATCACAATCCCAGACTTTAGCCTCTACTACAAAGCTGTCACCATCAAGACAGCATGGTATTGGCATAAAAACAGACACATAGACCAATGGAATAGAATAGAAACCCCAGAACTAGACCCACAAACGTATGGCCAACTCATCTTTGACAAAGCAGGAAAGAACATCCAATGGAAAAAAGACAGTCTCTTTAACAAATGGTGCTGGGAGAACTGGACAGCAACATGCAGAAGGTTGAAACTAGACCACTTTCTCACACCATTCACAAAAATAAACTCAAAATGGATAAAGGACCTGAATGTGAGACAGGAAACCATCAAAACCTTAGAGGAGAAAGCAGGAAAAGACCTCTCTGACCTCAGCCGTAGCAATCTCTTACTCGGCACATCCCCAAAGGCAAGGGAATTAAAAGCAAAAGTGAATTACTGGGACCTTATGAAGATAAAAAGCTTCTGCACAGCAAAGGAAACAACCAACAAAACTAAAAGGCAACCAACGGAATGGGAAAAGATATTTGCAAATGACACATCGGACAAAGGGCTAGTATCCAAAATCTATAAAGAGCTCATCAAACTCCACACCCGAAAAACAAATAACCCAGTGAAGAAATGGGCAGAAAACATGAATAGACACTTCTCTAAAGAAGACATCCGGATGGCCAACAGGCACATGAAAAGATGTTCAACGTCGCTCCTTATCAGGGAAATACAAATCAAAACCACACTCAGATACCACCTCACGCCAGTCAGAGTGGCCAAAATGAAGAAATCAGCAGACTATAGATGCTGGAGAGGATGTGGAGAAACAGGAACCCTCTTGCACTGTTGGTGGGAATGCAAATTGGTGCAGCCGCTCTGGAAAGCAGTGTGGAGGTTCCTCAGAAAATTAAAAATAGACCTACCCTATGACCCAGCAATAGCACTGCTAGGAATTTATCCAAGGGATACAGGAGTACTGATGCATAGGGGCACCTGTACCCCAATGTTTATAGCGGCACTCTCAACAATAGCCAAATTATGGAAAGAGCCTAAATGTCCATCAACTGATGAATGGATAAAGAAATTGTGGTTTATATACACAATGGAATACTACGTGGCAATGAGAAAAAATGAAATATGGCCTTTTGTAGCAACATGGATGGAACTGGAGAGTGTGATGCTAAGTGAAATAAGCCATACAGAGAAAGACAGATACCATATGGTTTCACTCTTATGTGGATCCTGAGAAACATAACAGAAACCCATGGGGGAGGGGAAGGAGAAAAAAAAAAAAAAAAAAAAAAAAAAAGAGGTTAGAGTGGGAGAGAGCCAAAGCATAAGAGACTGTTAAAAACTGAGAACAAACTGAGGGTTGATGGGGGGTGGGAGGGAGGACAGGGTGGGTGATGGGTATTGAGGAGGGCACCTTTTGGGATGAGCACTGGGTGTTGTATGGAAACCAATTTGACAGTAAATTTCATATATTAAAAAAAAAAAAAAAAAAGAAAAAATACTAAAGCTAAAGCATGTTCCATGATTAATAAATGTTTTAGTCATTTATTAAAAAAAAAAAAAAAAAAGAATACAAGCTATGGTTGAAAAAAGCATAGAATCCCTATCTGCAGAGATAAACGAAGTAAAATCTAGTCAGGACAAAATTAATAATGCTATAACTGAGATGCAATCTCAATAGATGCCACATTGGCAAGAATGGATGAAGCAGAGCAGCAAATCAGTGATATAGAGGACAAACTTACGGAGAATAATGAAGCAGAAAAAAAGAGGGAAACTAAGACAAAAGAGCACAATATAAGAATTAGAGAACTCAGTGACTCATTAAAAAGGAATAACATCCAAAATATAGGGGTCCCAGAAGATGGAGAGAGATAAAGGCATAGAAGGTTTATGTGAGCAAATCATAGTGGAAAACTTTCCTAACCTGAGGAGACACAGACATCAAAATCCAGGAAGCACAGAGAACTCCCATTAGATTCAACAAAAACCGACCATCAACAAGGCATATCATAGTCAAATTCACAAAATACACAGGCAAGGAAAGAATCATGAAAGCAGCAAGGGAAAAAAAGTCCCTAACCTACAAGGGAAGACAGATCAGGTTCACGGCAGACTTATCCATAGAAACTTGGCAAGCCAGAAAGGAGTGGCAGGATATATTCAATGTGCTGAATCAGTAAAATATGCAGCCAAGAATTCTTCATCCAGCAAGGCTGCCACTCATAATAGAAGGAGAGATAAAGAGTTTCCCAAACAAAAATTAAAGGAGTTTGTGACCACTAAACCAGCCCTGCAAGAAATTTTACAGGGGACTCTCTGAGGGGAGACAAAAAGAAAGAAAAGACCAAAGGCAACAAAGACTAGAAAGGACCAGAGAACACCACCAGAAACTCCAACTGTACAGGCAACACAATGACAATAAATTCATATCTTTCAGATCTCACTCTAAATGTCAACAGAATAAACACTGCAATCAAAAGACACGATAGAAGGGATTAAAAAACAAGATCCATCTATATGCTGTTTACAAGAGACCAAGTTTAGACCTAAAGACACCTTCAGATTGAAAGTAAGGAGATGGAGAAGCATCTATCGTGTTAACGGCCACAAAAAGCTGGGGTAGCCATACTTAAACAATCTAGATTTTAAAATAAAGAGAGTAACAAGACATAACAAAAGGCATTATATCATAATGAAGGGGACTATACACCAAGAAGATCTAGCAATTGTAAACATTTATTCCCCCAATGTGAGAGCACACACCTATATAAATCAATTAATCAAAAACACGAAGAAACTCATTGACAATAATACCATAATAGTAGGGGACCTCACACCCCACTTACAACAATGGACAGATCATCTAAGCAGAAGATCAACAAGGAAACAATGGCTTTGAATGACTCACTGGACCGGATGGACTTAACACATATATTCAGAACATTTCATCCTAAAGCAGCAGAATACACATTCTTCTTGAGCGCACATGGAACATTCTCCAGAAAAGATCATACACTGGGACACAAATAAGCCCTCAACAAGTACAAAAAGATCAAGATCATATCATGCATATTTTCAGACCTCAACACAATGTAACTCAAAATAAACCACAAGAAATAATTTGGAAAGACAACACATACTTGGAGACTAAAGAACATCCTACTAAAGAATGAATGGGTTAATTAAGAAGTTAAAGAAAAAATTTAAAAACACATGGAAACCAATGAAAATCATTAACACCACAACCCAAAACCTCTAGGACACAGCAAAAGCGGTCATAAGAGGGAAGTATATAGCAATCCACCTTTCCTAAGGAAGGAAGAAAGGTCTCAGATACAGAACCTAACCTTACACCTTAAAAGAGCTGGAAAAATAATAGCAAATAAAACCCCAAATAAGCAGAAGACAGGAAATAATAAAGATCAGAGCAGAAATCAAAGCTATCAAAACAAAAACAACAACAAACCATGAGTAGAACAGATCAATGAAACCAGGAGCTGCTTCTTTGAAAGAATTAACAAAACTGATAAACCCCTACCAGTTTGATAAAAATGAAAAACGAAAGGACCCAAATAAATAAAATCAAGAATGAAAGAGGAAAGCTCACAACTAACGCTGCAGAAATACAAACAATGATAAGAAAATATTATGAGCAATTATTTGCCAATAACTTGGGCAATCTGGAAAACATGGACAAATTCCTAGAAACATATACACTACCAAAACTGAAACAGGAAGAAATAGAAAATTTGAACAGACCCATAAACAGTAAAGAAATAAAATCAGTAATCAAAAATCTCCCAAAAAACAAGAGTCCAGGACCAGATGGTTTTCCAGAGAAATTCTACCAAACATATAAAGAATTAACACCTATTCTCTTGAAGCTGTTCCAAAAAACATAAATGGGAGGCAAACTTCTAAACTCATTCTATGAAGTCAGCATTACCTTGATTCCAAAACCAGACAAAGACCCCACTAAAAAGGAGAACTACAGACCAGTTTCCCTGATGAACATGGATGCAAAAATTCTTAAGATACTAGCCAATCAGATCCAACAAAACATTAAAAGAATTATTTACCACAACCAAGTGGGATCTATACCTGGTTCAATATCCACAAAATAATCAATGTGATACATCACATCAAGAAAAGAAAGGACAAGAACCACATGATCCTCTCAACAGGGGCACAGAAAGCATTTGACAAAATACAGCATCCTTTCTTGATTAAAACCCTCAAGAAAGTAAGAATAGAAGGATGATATCTTGAGATCATAAAAGCCATACATGAAAGACCCTCTGCTAATATCATCCTCAATGGGGAAAAACTGAAAGCTTTCCCCCTAAGATCAGTAACACAACAGGGATATCCACTCTCACCACTGTTATTCAGAATAGTCCTGGAAGTCCTAGCCTCAGCAATCAGACAACACAAAGGAATAAAAGGCATCCAAATCGGCAAGGACAAAGTCAACTTTCACTCTTCGCAGATGACATGATACTCTATGGAAAACCCAAAAGATTCCACCAAAAACTGCTAGAACTGACCCATGAATTCAGCGAAGTAGCAGAATATAAAATCAATTCATTTCTATACACCAATAATGAAGCAACAGAAAGAGAAGTCAAGGAATTGATCCCATTTACAACTGCACCAAAACCCATAAAATATCTCTAGGAATAAACCTAACCAAACAGGCAAAAAATCTATACACTGAAAACTATAGAAAACTTATGAAAGAAATTGAAGAAGACACAAAATCATGGAAAAATATTCCATGCTCCTGGATTCAAAGAACAAATATTGTTAAAATGTCGATACTACCCAAGATCATCTACATATTCAACGCAATCCCTATTAAAATAACACCAGCATTCTTCACACAACTAGAACAATCCTAAAATTTGTAACCATACAAATTTGGAACCATACAAATTTCCATATATATTTGGAACCAGATAAGACCCTGAATACTCAAAGCAATCCTGGGGGGAAAAAAAAAAAGCTGGAGGCATCACAATCCCAGACATCAAGCTGTATTACAAAGCTGTCATGATCAAGACAGTATGGTACTGGCACAAAACTAGATACTCAGATCAATGGAACAGAATAGAGAACCGAGAAATGGGCCCACAAATGTATGGCCAACTAATCTTTGACAAAGCAGACAAGAATATCCAATGGAAAAAGACAGTCTCTTCAGCAAACGGTGTTGGTCAAACTGGACAGTGATTTGCAGAAAAATGAACCTGGACCACTTTCTTACACCATACACAAAAATAAACTCAAAATGGATGAAAGACCTGAATATAAGAGAGGAAGCCATCAAAATCCTAGAGGAGGACCTCAAAACCTCTTTTGATCTCAGCCACAGCAACTTCTTACTCAACACGGCTCCAGAGACAAGGGAAACAAAAGCAAAAATGAATTAATGGGACCTCATCAAGATAAAAAGCTTCTGCACAGCAAAGCAAACAATGAGCAAAACAGAAAGGCAACCGACAGAATGGGAGAAGGTATCTGCAAACGACATATCACATAAAGGGTTAGTATCCAAAATCTATAAAGAAGTTATCAAACTCAACACCCAAAAAATAAATAATCCAGTGAAGAAATGGGCAAAAGACATGAATAGACACTTCTCCAAAGAACACATCCAGATGGCTAACAGACACATGAAAAAATGCTCAACGGAACTCATCATCAGGGAAATACAAATCAAAATCACAATGAGATACCACCTCACACCTGTCATAACAGCTAAAATTAACAACTCAGGCAACAGCAGATGAAGAGAAAGAGGATGGATCTCTTTTGCACTGCTGGTGTGAATGCAAACTGGTGTAGCCACTCTGGAAAACAGTATGGATGTTCCTCAAAAAGTTAAAAATAGAACTACCCTACGACACAGCAATAGCACTATTAGGTATTTATCCAAGGATACAGGTGTGCTGTTTCAAAGGGGCATATGTACCCCAATGTTTATAGCAGCACTACTGACAGTAGCCAAAGTATGGAAAGAGCCCAAATGTCCATTGATGGATGAGCGAATAAAGAAGATGTGGTATATATATACAAGGCAGTATTACTTGGCATTAAAAAAGAATGAAATCTTGCCATTTGCAACAACATGGAGGGAAATAGAGGGTATTATGCTAAGAGAAATTAGTCAGAGAAAGACAAATACCATATGACTTCACTCATATCTGGAATTTAAGATACAAAATAGATGAACATAGGGAAGAGAAACAAAAATAATATAAAAACAGAGAGGGGGACAAAACATAATATAGTGAACAAATATAGAGAATAAACTGAGGGTTGCTGGAGGGGTTGTGTGTGTGCGGATGGGCTGAATGGGCAATGGGCATTAAAGAAGACACCTGTTAGGATGAGCACTGGGTTTTATACATAGGGGATGAATCACTAGAATCTATTCCTGAAATCATTATTCCACTATATGCAAACTAACTTGGATGTAAATTAAAAAAAAAAAAATGTTACCTATAAATAAATACATACATACGTAAGTACATTAATTAATTAAAAACACCATTAGTTAACCCCTTGAACAACACGAGATGTAGTGGCACCAACCAACCCCCCCACCTCCACAAAGTAGAAAATCCATGTAAGAGTTTTGATATCCCCAAAACTTTACTAATAGTCTGTCGTTGACCAGAAACCTTACCAATAACATAGTAGATTAACACATTTTGTGTGTTTCTATGTTATCATATACTGTATTCTTACAATAAAGCAAGTTAGAGACACAAATGTTAAGACAATCGTAAGGAAGAGAAAATACATTACACTACTGTACGAAATCCATGAAGAAGTGGACTTGTAGAGTTCAAATCCATGTTATTCAAGGGTCAACTGTATTTAATAATGATCTTGAAAACTTTACACTTTCTCACTAGCTTCTAAAAAGGACCCAAGCACAAAAGAATAGCATTCTGGCTCCTCTGGATTTTCCCCAGTGTAAGAATTCAAACTAGTGCCTAATTTGGTAACTACACAAGCAGTCTATCATTCCCAGTCTGTACGGCAATGGTAAAAACTAGGGAATACTTAAACTTTTAAGGATTAAAATCAAACATAATCCCTTCTCCTTTGACTTAAATCTGGAATTTGGTTTGTGTAATATGTTAAATGTGTCATCAAAATATTTTATTCAAATTTTATTACGTTTTTAATAACTCAGTTATTGCTGTTAAAATGAACCATCAATATTCTTCACATCTAAGCGCATGTCAATTGTGAAGGACACATCACAAATGGGGTAAATATACTCCACAATATCGAGAGTTAAACATCTTAGAACTTTCAACTTAGAATAAATGGCTTGGATGCTTTTGCTACCTCCATGGGACTTAAACATGATGATATTCCTGTGACTGTCAGTTATTTATTTTAGGCTATATATTACATACACTGTCAAAATCTCTCTTGTATATATAAATGTAAGTGCAATGCCTAGATCCATTAGTAAAAGTTATTTATTATAATGGAGAGGGAAACAAGAACTATTATTCCACATAGATGCCATATATAGAGAGAGATAAGTAAATTGTACAACTTTACTCAATAGTTTTATCTACTGTGGAATAGAATATACATATCATATGGAGGTTTATTTACAGCTACAATAACAGTAACCTTTAATTCATTTGAACGCTTTCTACAAGTAGCTCAAAGAATTGCTAAGTATATATTGGTCTCACAATTGCCTAAAATCAGCACCGTTTTGATGAAAGAGTAAACAGACTCAATAACTGTGTTGCTTAAAATCAGTAGCACAGACTGACCAGTAGCTATTTTCTCTCATCTGTGTATTAAAATCCAACAGACTGCCATTTTTCTCTCTCTGTCTTTTAAGAGTATGTTCTAAAAACTTCATAGAGGAGAATGTAAGTTGTAGGAGAGCAGGGACTTTTGTCCACCCCACCCCCACACCCACATATGGCCAGCACCGTCAACAGTGCCCCCCAACAGCACAAATGGGAGAATCAGGCTGCTTATATTCAAAACCACAGGTCATGGCTGTGTCTTAGGATGGCTGTCATCAAATTCTATAGTATCAGCAAATGTAATTGGTGAGAAGAGTTCAGAGCACAATAGACAAAGTCAGGCTGGCTCTCAATAGGCCAATAATAAGGCACCATAATAAGTTCCTCCAAACTGTTGACTAGAAACATCAAAAGAAGATAGCAAAAACTCAGGACAGATGGTTGGACAAGATATGACAATCACTGGCTCAGCACAGATGGAAAAGCAAAACTCAGAGGAGAAAATCTTTGTCACCCAGTCAAAACTATGACATTGCCAACAAGCAAGGAGAAAGAACATGTTGGATGTGGTGACACTCCCTGATAAATACAAGGAGAGCTCTGAGAATAAGGCTGTGCAGGAGGAAGAAAGAAAACAAGAAAAGAATAGAAAGAAAATATTATAGGAGAACCAAACAGATACCCACAATTGGGTCATTCTAATAAATGGAGGGCTCTGTGAACACATTGCTATTCGTCCTGTCCCCTGCCCTCAGAAGAGTGAATACCTGCACAATTTCCAAAAGTGTGATTATAAAACACCTACCGAGAAAGGGGACTGGAACCACATGAGGCTGGGGTAAGCTCCTTGTCTTGAAGAATTAGCCATCTGTACTAACAGTGTTTCTTCTGGAAGAGGTTTCCAGCTGAAGGTTCATATAAACAGAGCTATTTCTGATAATAGAATTTGTGGCATACTATAAAGGTCCGCCAAAGAAGAAAACGGCATTGCCAGAATATAGGTCAACTCTAGAAAATTCTTTTGGAAGAAGTATATATAGGAGATGAAAATGCCCAGAGAAACAGAAAACTGAATGTCCCCATCCGTTAGCTTACACCAGGGCCAGGCCAGGCTAATTTCAGGGACGGAATTTGTTAGTTTCTTTACATAAAGACACCTCCTTGTCAGAGTTTACCAGGTGGACCCAGAGAGTCAGACTCAGACCCACAAGCACAGCTTTCCCTACTCAGGGCTCACAGGTGTAACAGTACCCAGAAGGGGTCTATTACTCTCTGGAAGATTCTCAAGCAGTACCAGAATTAAATTGGCAATTATTTAACATGTAGAAACTATTCCCTCTCTCGTGCACTCTCTCTCTCTCTCTCACACACGCACACACACACACACAGAGCATATATGCTTTATACATAATTTCATAGTACTTGAAATGCTATCATGCAAGAGGAGGAATGGATGTGGTCTAAGCAGGTGAATGAGAGCAGGAACAGAAAAGAGAGAAAAATGTAAGAACCATATTCCCCATATGTGAACTTTCTTAATCAGGGCAAACAACTGGAGGGAAAAGGGGCAGCACTCTGAGCCCATTAGGAATTCTGGGGGAGGACAGCCTCCATCAGGAGGCTGGGGGACTGCTCACGGGAGTGCATGGTGGCTTACTGCCCCCCACACACAGATACCATTGCTAAGAAAGATATTCAAACATGGCCTAAATGCTATGAGTGGCATTGGGAGAGACATTAATTCTTCCCTACCTGCCCCAGAGCTCCAGATAACCGAACTGCTAAAAGAACAAAAAAAGCAGGCTTCCCCGAACAACAACAAAAATGTACTTGCAGATGGAGCCTTAAATTCAAGGAATAACTGTGAGCATCTACGACATGCTAAAATTAGCCCTGGATGGTCCTTCATGCCCTCTACAGACTTCAAGAGTCTATCAAAAGTAGCTGAAAGCAGGATTTTGCTAATACAGATAGACACACTAAGAAAAATTTTCAGAGAACTTAAAAATATTCTCTTCAAGAACAAAATGCCATCTTTTCCATTAACCCAGACCTTGTTTTTTTTTTTTTTTAATTTTTTTTTAACATTTATTTATTTTTGAGACAGAGACAGAGCATGAACGGGGGAGGGGCAGAGAGAGAGGGAGACACAGAATCGGAAGCAGGCTCCAGGCTCTGAGCCATCGGCCCAGAGCCCGACGTGGGGCTCGAACTCACAGACGGTGAGATCGTGACCTGAGCTGAAGTCGGACGCTTAACCGACTGAGCCACCCAGGCGCCCCAGACCTCATGTTCTTGTACCCAACGTATCTCTTCTCAGAGTCTCTATGGCTCTTCCTTTCCTTCTCTTCTCCTTCTGGCTACCGATTCCATCGGCTATCTCCCAAGCAATGCTCCCATTAACCTCTTTGATACTTGCATCTGATGCTTCCCACCTTGACTGCTTCCTCACTTCAAACAAACCAGGTTTCCCTCAACTTCTTTACCCCTTCACCTTTACAAACAATGTCTTTTTCTCAATTATATCAAGTTTCTAGAAAAAGAAATCTACATGAGAGCCTGCCCTCCCTGTTCCCACTTTCCCTGTCTCAGGGCCTGGCATACAGCAGTGCTCAATATATGCCAGAGCCAGGATCATTATGAAAATGTTAGTTGTGGGATGCCTGTGTGGCTCAGTCGTTTAAGTGTCCAACTCTTGGGTTCGGCTCAGGTCATGATCTTGTGGTTCATGAGTTTGAGCCCGTGTCAGGCCCCGTGCTGACAGTGCAGAGCCTGCCTGGGATTCTTCTCTCCCCTCCCTTTCTTTCTGCCCCTCCCCTGCTTGTGCGCTCGCTCTCTCTCTCTCTCTCTCAAAATAAATAAACTTTAAAAAATGAAAATGTTAGATGTTACAATAAACAGAAGAAAGTGTATCAAGTGGAGAAGCTGATTTGGGGTGAGGGTGAAGAATGAGTTTCTGTTAGACACACTGTGCGTGTAGTGATGGCAAAATGTGCAGATGGGCATGTTAAGTGATATATGAGAGGTCAGTCCACATTAGTGCTGATGTCACGCTTGAAAGAAGGTCAAAGAGGAAGGCTCTGGGCAGACAGATTCTCCTATGAGGAGAATTCATCAGGGAGTGGAGACCTTAGTTCCTACTATCACAGAAGCCAGGAAAGGAAAGCATTTTAAGAAGGTAAGGTGAAAACACTGGTAAGGGTATGAAATGCCACCACTAAAGTGAAGATGATTCAAGACTGTACATGAGGTGAGGGGTAACTTAACCACTAGGAGGTTATCAGTGATCTCAGCAAAGCTGTTTCTTGATGAATAAGATACGTACGGAATATATGCAAAAATCCCAAATGAAACATGAGCAAACAGAACCCAGAAACCACTAAAATACTGTTCCAAAAGGGGTGGTGGGTGCCTGTTATGCACAGGACTCAAGGATAAATCAAAATAGAAAATCTAGTCCTCTAATTCACCCTATGATCACAGGAGAAAAATCATATAATCAGCCCCACAGATACTCAAATGGCATGTGACAATCTTCATTAAAACAAACTCTTAAAAAAGGGGATAAATATTGCCTTAATATCATGCCAATAAATACACCAAAACTCCAGAATTATGATTTTTGAGAAACCATTATAAGCATTCCATGAAAGCCCAACTTCTGAATAGAGAAATGGGAATCAGGAAGTGACAGAAAGTTCCCCAAAAAGGAATTACAAATGCATCTGAAAGTTATGAAAAGATGCTCAATCTCACTTCAGAAAGAAATGTAAATTAAAATGACAATTAGATATTTTTTAATCTACAGATTGGGAAATTTTATATTGTTTGATAGCATACTATTATGAAGGTCTAAGAAACAAGCATGCTGATAAAAACTCTGTGGAAGACAATTGGCAATATAATCAACATTTAAGACACACATATCCTTTCATTCAGCAATCCCACTTGTGGTAATTTAAATCTACAGATATATTTGTTGGCATGTGTGCAAAATAATGCATGAAAAAGATATTCCCTAAACAATTTGTAAGAGCCAAAGACAGGAAATACATTCTATTAACTGGGGACAAAGTAAATTAGGAATAAGGCAGCTCTACCTGTATTGCCATAAGATATCTCTAAGATATGTTGTTGAATGACAAAAGCAAGACATTGATTACTGTGCAGGGTAGCTAACATTTTTAACAGGAATATAAACATAGCTTATGTAAATACACACATATATAAGAAAGTATATAGGAGTAAGAGCTTAGGGACAAACACAGGAGAGAGGCTTACTTTTCATAATATATGCATTTACACTTTTGAATTTTATATGAAATACATTACAATCCAGGGCCTCTATGATCACTCTCGACCTTCCTACTCAGCTTAATTCCCCACAGTCAGTCCATTGGTAAGGACTGTGAATTCTATCTTCACATTTCTGCCAGTTTGGCCCTCCTATCCACCGCCGCCAGAACTAACATAATTTAGAGACCCTTGTTATCTTCCTCCAAAATAATTAAACAGCCTTTAACCACCTCCCTCCTGAAATGATTACCTTCTCTGATATACTTTATGCACTGTGCCTGGACTTACCCTTCTAAAGCACAACTTTATCAAGCTTCAAAAGACCTGGATTCCATGCACATCTCTCCTCCTTACATGCGCAAGCTAAGATGGTTTGTGGCCTTCAGCACCCACTGCAAAGGCCACCAGTCTCAGGAAATGTTTCCTAAAGTACATTCAGGATGTGACAACAGAACTGTGTGTTTCTTTTAGGGTGGTCCTTTATGTCCATTCTGCTGATTTTTTCTAAGCACCTGTGCCAGTGGTAAACCTCTCCCTTGGAGCTGCATCTTCTGCTTTGTTCCTTAGTCTTCTGAATATGGTGATGTGCCCACAGCAATAAAGAGCAAGTCACTTGGTGAAGGCAACACTTCCCTTCAAATTCTCCAAACTCCTATTGCTCATTAAAAGACTAAAAAGCCATCTTGAATCCCTATGTTTGGATGTGCTTATTCTACACAGTTGCCCAGTGTTCGCAGTGGTATCATACTCAGTTAGTAGCTATTACAAACATTAAATAACTGTCCCCTGCTTCTTTTTGCTTTTCTCAAAGGAGACTGATAAAAAGTCTGGAGTACCAAGCACATGACAACACAAATGCAAAGAAGTTAATTTTACCGCTTGTCACTTAAAAGTAATTTTCTAGAGCTATTGTTTTTTAAATGAGAAAAAAATTATCTTTCCAGGACAAGCAAGTAAGGTTAGTGATGGCTAGGGGCAGTAGCTAAATCGGATGGATTCAGATCCTTAGCAAGAAGTGCCTACCACATCCCAATATATGGCAATTAATGAATTTAGTTAGGTCATGATGATTTTATTTTTTTAACTTTTTAATGTTTATTTTTGAGAGAGAGAGAGAGAGAGAGAATGTGGGTGGGGGAGGAGCAGAGAGAGAGGGGGACACAAATCTGAAGCAGGCTCCAGGCTCCGAGCTGTCAGCACAGAGCCTGATGCAGCACTCAAACCCACAAATCCGAGATCATGACCTGAGCTGAAGTTAGACACTTAACTGTCTATACCACCCAAGCACCCCGGTCAAGGTCATTTTAAAAGGGATGATCCCAGAGTACCTGGGCGGCTCAGTCTGTTAAGCATCTGACTCTTGGTTTCACCTCAGGTCATGATCTCACGGTTTGTGATTTTGAGCCCCACATCAGGCTCCATGCTGACAGTATAGAGCCTCCTTGGGATCCCCTCTCTCTCTTTTTCTCCTCCTGCGCTCTCTCTAAATAAATAAATACTTAAAAAAATAAAATAAAATGTGTCCCTATAGGCACATAGGTATCAGTATTATATATTGGTTTGGACAATGACTTTGAGCAAGAATTTAAAAATTCATCATCAAATTTATATAGACAGAAAGTAGAATAATAGTTACCAGAGGCTAGAGAGAGGGAGAATGGGGAGTTATTGTTAAATGGGGATAGTGTTTGGGAGATGAAAAAGTTCTAAAGAATGCACAGTCGTGATGGTTACACAACAATATAAATGTACTAATGCCCCTGAACTGTATACATAAAATCATTAAAATGATAAATTTTATTGTATGTATGTATATACATACACGTAACTACAATTTTTAGAAATCTTTCATGAAACATGACCTTTAAACATATGTCATGCTCATGAATTAGAAGAATTAATTTTGTTAAAATATCTATACTACCCAAAGCAATCTACAGATTCAATACAATCTCTATCAAAATACCAACAGCATCTTTCACAGAACTAGGACAAAGAATCCTAAAATTTCCATGAAACCACAAAAGACCGCCAAAACCAAAGCAATCCTGAGAAAGAGCAAAGCTAAAGGTTTCACACTCCTTGATTTTAAACTATACCACAAAACTCTAATAATCAAAACAGTATGGTATGGCACCAAAAAAGGAACTATAAGGACCAATAGAACAAAACAGAATCCAGAAATAAACCCATGCTTTTATGGTCTAATTAATCTATGACAAAGGAGGTGAAAACATACAATAGGGAAAAGAGGATCTCATCAATAAATAGTGATTGAAAAACAGGACAACTGCATGCAAAAAAAATGATATTGGACCACTTTCTTATACCATACTCAAAAATAAACTCAAAATTAGTTAAAGACATAAATGTAAGACCATAAACCATAAAATGCCTAGAAGAAAAGATAGGCAGTAAGCTCCTGAACTTACTGAACAAAAAATATTGTATGAGCAATATTTTTTAGATCTGACCCCTCAGTCAAGGGCAACACAAACAATAATTACTGAACTACATCACACTAAAAAGCTTCACATAGTGAAAGAAACTATCAACAAAATGAAAAAGCAACCTACTGAATAGAAGGTAACTACAAATGATATTCTGATGAGGGATTAATATCCAAAATGTTTAAACAACACACACAACACAGTAACAACAATAACAACAACAACAAATCCAATTAAAAAATGGACAGAGGGCCTGAACAGACATTTCTCCAAAGAAGACATACAAGATGGCCAACACACATAAAAAGATGTTCAATATCACTAATCATCAGGGAAATGCCATCAAAACTACAACGAGATTATCACCTCATGCCTGTCAGAATGGCAATTATCAAAAAGATACGAAATACCAAGTGTTGATGAGGGTATAGAGAAAAATACCTCTCATGCACTGCTGGTAGGAAAGCAAAATGATACAGTCACTATGGAAAACAGTATGGAGGTTCTCCAAAAAAGTAAAAGTAGAACTACAATACAATCCAGGAATTCCATTTCTGGGTATTTACCAAAAAAAGAGAAAAGAAAAAGAAAAACAATACACTAATTCAAAAAGATATACGCACCCTATGTTCACTGCAGCACTATTTACAATAGCCAAGTTACAGAAACAAGGGTACATCAATAGATGAATGGATAAGGTCCATTGATAGATGAATGGATAAAGAAGATTTAGAATATATAGTGGAATATTAGCCATAAAAAAGAATGAAATCTTGCCATTTGCAACAACACTGATGAACCTAGAGGGTATTATGCTAAGTGAAATAAGTAGGACAAAGAAAGACAAATACCACACAATTCCACTTATACATGGAATCTAGAAAACAAAAGAACAAAACTAAACAGAAACAGACTCAGAAAAGAGAACGATGTGGTGGTTGCCACAGGGGAGGTGGATGGGGGAATGGGCAAAGTAAGGGAAGGGGATTAAAAGGTACAAACTTCTAGTTACGAAATAAATAAGGCACGAGGATATAATGTACAGCATGGGGAATATTGTTAATAATGGGTAAAAGCTTTGTATGGTGACAGACGGTAGATAGATTTGTTGTGGTGATCAATTCATAATGCACATACTGCTGAATCACTATGCTACACACCTGAAACTAATATAGTATTGTATGTCAATTGTACTTCAATAAAAAAGACAATATAAACAAAACATAAGCAGCTTACTGCTTAATCAGATTAAATTTGATGCTTCAAATATATTAATCATAAAGTTTATCCTGATAATTCTTTTTTAAATCCTACCTTCATTTGGAAAGTACTAATGTATTAAGTTTACTCCGCTAATTCTTATTCGTCCTCTTTTTAATCCTACTCCTCACTTTAACCTCCAAGACAGACCCATGCTATGTAGTCATAAGACAACTGTTACATATAGCTGCTGACAGTGGACAGCCAGGCAAAGGAGCCTGCAGAAGGCTTGAATGCAAAGAAACCCAACCCTTATTCCTTGATGAGTCCTCTCCCAAACTAAAGCCCAGGAGGCTCCAGTCAATTGATACAGTGCAATTAAAATAATAAAAAATAAGAAATAAAGAACAGAAGAAAATGTAATATTAATACCAAATCACAGAATGTCACTGACGACATAAGATCTTCTACATCTCAAGTAAACCATAAAACACACTTACTAAATTTTGTAAAATGAACTGTGCACATGGTACTGCTTTTAGGAGGCCTTTTCAGCTTCAGCAATTACCTATGGTTACGGGGATAGTATTCAATATTAATATTTTTAAATGTAGGAGCACCTGGGTGCTCAGTCGGTTGAGCATGTGACTTCGGCTCAGGTCATGCTATCATGGTTTGTGAGTTCAAGCCCTGCGTCAGGCTCTGTGCTGACAACTCAGAGCCTGGAGCCTAATTCAGATTCTGTGTCTCCCTCTCTCTCTGCCCCTCCCCTGCTTGTGCTTTGTTTCTCTCTCTCTCAAAAATAAATAAACATGAAAAAAATTTTTTAATATATGTATTTTCTTAATGTCAAAGGCAGATAAAAGCACATCTAGAACTGTGCTAATACACCCTCCAATAATCACATGTGGCTACCTAAATTTAAATTAAGTAAATAAAGTTAAAAATGTAGTTCTTCAGGGGGTGCCTGGTGGCTCAGTTGGTTAAGCATCTGACTCTGGATTTCGGCTCAGGTCATGATCTCAACATTCAGGAAATCAAGCTCCACGTCAGGCTCTATGATGACAGCGTGAAGCCTGCTTGGTGTTCTCTCTCTCCCCTTCTCTCTCTCTGACCCTCCCTCTCTCTTTCTCTCTATACATACATATATACATATAAAGTTAAATAAACTTTAAAAAAAATGTAGTTGCTTGGTTGCACTAGCCACATCTCAAGTGCTCAAGAGCCACATACAGGTGGTGACTGCCATACTCCACAGCACAGATGGAAAACACTTCCATCACCACAGAAAGTCTACTGAACAGATCTCCTCTGGATACTAAGTGCCTTTTTCTAAAGCAACCACAGCATTTTCTTTCATTCGTTCACTCAACATGTGTTTGCTGCTGAGCTCCTGCTACAGGACTGGCACTGTGCTGATTATCAGGCATGGCCATGAGTAAAACTAATAATTTAGGTAGGCCATACATAGAAACCTAAAAAATATGAGTAGAGACCATATGTTTAGACAAAGAGCAGTCAAGGAAGTTCTGCCTGAGGAAGTAATATTCAGGCCGAGATTAGAAAGATTAGCCATTCAAAAAGAAACAGTTTCCAGAGGGAACTGAAGAACCAAAGTGTTCAGGAAGGAAGGGCTTAGCATGCTCTAGAAACTGATTTCAGTGCATTTTGCAGCTGCCTCATTAAACTCAAACACCAAGCAAAGCATTTCACTGACACCAAATCTATTCCAGTGGGGAAGTTAGACAACAGTCCATACATTATCCGAGGCAGCTCTCCTTCTCCCTCTAAATCACCTGCTTTTTTGTCATTTCATTTCTTGAAGTACCAACTTCTGAGGGGGCAGGAACAGAAAGAGCAATTAATTTTGTTACTTCTTAGCAGAGGAAAAATGGGCTTAAGTGGGGTTTCTGAATTATGGTGAATTTTAACTAGCTGTGTTCTCCCAAGCCACTGCTTACGCGGTAAGCAAGACACTGCCATCACAAGTGCAGCAGCTTCCACTTGAGGGTAGCTGTCGTGATCTCTGCCAAGGGCAAACAACCCACACAGACTTGGAGCAGCAGCATCTGGCCGCTGGTCTGACAGCTAACTGGGGGCATGGTCCTCTTCCCGGGAGACACAGTTGGCTGCCATGCAGTGAGCCCCACAGCACTGTCACTGTCCACTGACAGCTCCCATGTGGGGCAGCTTTCCAAAGCCAGGACTGAGGGGCACTCCAAACAGCAAACCCCCAGGGCCTCTGTAAGTGTGGGTGCTTGGAACACCTCTGCCTAGCAACTCATTCACCCATTTATACACACCTTCTCATCCTACTGTCTTTTCAAACTTTTTCATCACCTTTCCACCCCAAATGGCTCTTTACTACCAGGTCTTGGGCTGCGTTTGATAATGCCCAAGGTCCCCTTCAAGGAGCACAAAGCAGCTGTACGGAGCACCCCCAAGACCTCTGAGCAGAATGGAGGCAGGAAGGTCGTGAACAAGCGCTGAAGCCACTGTCCTGTGTGTGTTGTCCACTGTGCACACAAGACCTCCTAAGGGTGGCTGAAAGACACCATCTATCTTCCTCTCTACTTAATGGGAGCCAAACCATCGAGGCAAATTTTTTTTCCTATCCCATTTCTTTCAGAGAGGGGAAAAATACAACCTATGTTGCTGGTAAGAACTGAAGTGCTTGGTATTGGGGGTGGGGGAAGAAGAAGCCTGCATTTTCATACCAAATTAATTAAGAGTCAAATATGGAAATTCTGCTTCTGACATCAGCTTTTGATTTCTTAGCCTTAATGAAGAAAAACCCAATGCTAACTAAACTGAAAAACCCAGGGAAATTGCATAATTCTAGAAGATCGGGCTACAGAACATCCTTTAAATCCACACGTTATAATATTCATTGCACAGCGACATTTCTGCCGAAACACATTTCAGTAAAGTTCTTTCAAAAAAAGTATGCCATTATCATTTTTAGTAAAAGACCTTGTAAAAACACTTCATTTTACTATATTTTGAAGACAGCATAAGCTTCAGATGTTACAATACCATGTGAGTATATCCAAAAAAAAAAGAACAAGAAAAAAAAAAACTAAAGCCTGTGCTACTGCCAGATCTAGTTCACTCATGGCAGTAAGACGAAGGCCCTCCCCCCACACCCTCTTTTTTTTTTTACAGAAAACCAAAGCAGAATGTCTTAGTTTGAGCTGCTATAACAAAATACTACAGACCTGGTGGCTTACAAACAACAAATAGTTTTGGAGGCTAGGAAGTCCAAGGTCAAGGTGCTGGCAGGTTTGGTACCACATGAGAACCCACTTCCTGGTTCAAACAGCCACCTTTTCACTGTGTTGTCCACACATGATAGAAGGGCCAGAACTCTCTGGGAAACCTTTTATGAGACACTAATGCCAATCAAGAGGGCTCTACCCTCATGACCCAATCATCTCCCAAAGGCTCCACCTCACGTGATTTCAACACGTGAATTGGGGAGAGGGGGCACAAACTTTCAGTTTATGGCACAGAGTAATGAGAATACGTTCTTAATCTTCACAATGCCCCTAGGGGTAGGGAGAGAACAGATTATTTCAGTTCCATTTTGGACTGAAGAGAGAGAAACAGAAAAAGGTAACCTGAACACAGATCACACAAGCTGGGGCAAAGCGCGGCTGAACTCTGATCTGTCAGTGCTCTGTTCAGTACCTCATCCCCGTCACGATCAGACTGTAAGAGCTGAAAACTGTCAGCAATTGATGTCTGCTTTATTTTAAACTATAATTTAGATTAATTACAAATGAAGTGTAACTTTAAGAAGAAAATACTTTAAAAGATTAGGGTTCTAGTCCAAACAAGCAGGATATAAGATACCAACGCACAAGAACCTACTCTCTTCAAAACTTCCCTCGTTTATTATATGGACATAATCAAAATAGGGTGAACACAAGGATATTCCTTAAAATGAGGGTCTAGGGGTAAAAACTAAAATGTGAGGCTGGGATTTTATTGAAAGAAATACTGAAATAATGCTGAGCAAGGAAAAAACACCAGTGTTCTCCCATATTATGAATAAATTACAATACATAGATTCTATAAAAAAAGTCCATCCATATCTTTCATATTTTAAATACATTCTCTTCTAATCATGGCATTTCTGATAATATACTACCACCTAAAAACAAATTTTAGCTTCAATATAGGGCCAGCAACTTTTATACTCTACGGAGATTACTTGGGAAGTAATCTAACTTTAAGTACAAATGTATAGGACATTTGGAAATCAGTATTCCTTAACTTTAACAGTTAAAGTTATATGACATTTTCTTTACTTTCCAGTTTGCAGCTTTCTGGTAAATAAAGGAATTTTGTTATTAAAAAAAAGTACTTTAAAACATTGGATTGTGAGTAACTTGTTCTGTGAGTGTTCCACAAGACAAGCAAACATTTCTAATAAATTTTAACTCGATAAATGAGCTCTTGTGATACGAGTAGTTCGTGACGCCAAATATCACATGATCATAACTGAGCCAGTGGCGCTCTCTCTCTCTCTCTCTCTCGTTGCGGTATTGTGGGTGATCATCTCCCGTGCTCAGATGCTCAGTCTCAGACCACGGTGTTTGGCAGAAATGAGTGATTTTTCAGAACATTGGAAGATGCCCACAACTGGCACTAATGTGTTAGTGAATTTTGTCACTTCAAAGCACCTATGGACAGACCTTTGCTTTTCCATACAAGTTTGTAGAAGCTTAGGAATGCTTTGCTTCATTCTAGGTCAGGCTGCCTGCAGATATAGACCCTTTGCTCTGCTGCATTATTGCTGGTTACACTAAATACAGTATATGACAAGAATGTATTAATACTGTACTATAGTCAACATCTGTGTGAGCATATACAATGGCCCCCACATAGAGATTCCATTGAGCCGATAGCAGTGATTCCGTTAGTGACAGTGAAAGTTGTCCTACACAAAAACCCTCCTCTCTCTTGTCTCCCTCACACCAGCCACGAAGGTTTTCAAAGGTAAGCGCAAGTTAATTTGTTTATTTCTTTATATTTTGTATTTTCTTTATTTTGTATTATATTACAGTATTGTAATCATTTTTATATGAATATTTTTGAGTTGTGGAATAAATCATCTGAATTTCCATTATCTCTTATGGGGAAATTCACTTTGATAAATGAGTGTTTTGGATTACAGGCATGCTTCTGGAAAGAATTATGCTCACAAACCAAGATTTTACTATATCCATAACCACCCATTTGGAATGGGTATATATTTCCTTCTCCTCAAAAATGTAACTGATGAGCAACTGAGTAATGTATTGAATTGTTATATTATTATGTTGTATATCTGAAACTAGCATAACACTGCATGCCAATTATACTTCAAAAATAAATAAGTAAAAAAATTTTAAAACACCAGAAAGATGTACCTGAGGGGCACCTGGGTGGCTCTGCCTTCAGCTCAGGTCGTGATCTCATGGTTCATAGGATCGAGCGGCACATCAGGCTCTGCGTGATAGCATGGCGCCTGCTTGGGATTCTCTCTCTTCCCCTCCCCCACTTGTGCATGTTTTCTCTCTCTCTCGCAAAATAAATAAACATTAAAAAAAAGAAAGAAAGAAAAATGTACTTGGAAAGTACAGTCATTCTAAAACCTCATGGGTCAATTCCACTTGTTTTAAAAGCAAACCACTGTGCAATTCTAAGTGCAACTTTATTTAATGTTTTAAGTCTTTCAAAAAAAATCAAACACCTGCATGTGACAGATACCAATTAATCTAAAGAAAACACTGTGAACCAGGTCCTGTACACATGCAAAAAGCTCTGAGTAACATTAAACCAAATCCACCACCTGTGCATTTATCCTGCTTTGCAGCCACCATCTGATCAATGAATAACAAAAAGGGAAAGTTAATTACAGAGTAGCTTCCGTATGTATTAGGCTTACACATCACAAGAGGATAAATGATTTCTCATTCCTCCACAGTATTCTAAAGGTGACTCAGGAGTATACTGAGCCTGCATTTGAGAAGTACAGATTTTATCTGAAAATACTACTACAACAACATGTATTTGTTCCTGTGCTGCCTGTTACAGAGACAGGAATAGATAGATCCAAGAGATCCTTCAAGGTTCTTCCCAATGCCATGAAGAGTTTCTGGACAGATGGACACAGTCATCTCCTGATGAGGAAGGAATAATTCCTGTTCCACCAGCCAGTCAATCCCACTACATTAGGCCTTCATGACCTCCCTGCTTTAAATCTCCTAAAATCTCCTGGGGTTTTTTTTGGATTTTGTTGTTTCTGTGTGTGTGTGCGTGGTTTTTTGGTTTTGTTTTTTGTTGTTTTTTTTTTTTTTTTTTGGAGGGGGAGTGGGTGTCTTCATTTTTAATATTTGTGCATATAGGGCTGTGTTTCTCTAGAGGAAACAAAAATCAGTTTGACCTAGAGAATAGCTTGAAATATGCAACACTTTAAAAGAAATAAAACTAATTTGCAAATATTTACTGTGCCCTTGGAAGAAGTGCTAGGAAACAGAATAAGAAAGTGTCTACCCTCAAACATTTCAGAAGGCCAGTCTTGCAAAATTCCAAAATCATTGATGGGCAATGACTGTGCCTTCATCAGTCACACATATTAGTGGCAGCACTAGGGGCCAGTGGTTTTCAATCTTGACTGAACATTAGAATTACCTGGAAAGCTACTAAGAAAGATGTGTCAAGGCACCGTCATGAGATTTGTATTTGACTGCTATGGGAGAAGCCATGACATTAGTCGTTTCATAAGCTCCTGTGACTATAATGCACAGCCAGGACCAAGAGCCACTGCTCCAGATAGACGGTTCAGATAGCTGTAGGGTTCTACAGCTGCTAAATCCAACAGATATAAGACTGGTTCTCAAATTGTCAAGGGTTGTTTAACTCAGCCTGAGGTTTCACAAAATACCTAGCATTCTACCCATGGAGTTCCTTTTTTTGTTTTAGGTTATAAAAGATGATTTGTGTCATCTGAACTTCAACTGGCAAGTAGTCCTGAGAAGAGTATATGTGCCTTTAGATAACCATTTTAAAATTATCTTGATTTCCCCATGAAATCATTTTTGTTACAAATATTTCTTCACATAAAAATTTTTTTTTAATGTTTATTTATTTTGAGAGAGAGAGAGAATGTGTGCAAGCAGGGGAGGGGCAGAGAGAGAGGGAGAAAGAATCCCAAGTTGACAGTGTGGAGCCAGAGGTGGGGCTCGATCTCATGAACTGTTAAATCATGACCTGAACTGAAATCAAGAGTTGGAGGCTTAACTGACTAAGCCACCCAGGCACCCCTGAAAATTTCATTTTTAAGTAATTACTGAGAACAGTCAAAATGATATTTAATAAAAATGCTATTTTTCCAAAAAGTAAGAAGCAATGCTGGCCTTTTTCAGAAGACTTCTGAAATTATCTTCACATCTTTCACATCTTCTACAGGAAGTTCTGTTAAGACCAGTTCAACGACAGACTGGTATGATATAACTTCAGGCCTTTGTATATGCAAAACTAGATTTTGCTTTATTGATTTGCTGTTAGGTTTTGAAAGAATGAGGCACATATGTCACAAGAAGACTGGTTAAATGGGGGTAGCAAGAAGTCTTGGTGTAATGTTAACTGTCACCTATTTCAAGATTATGGACAGGATCAATTCTAAAAACTGCTTAAGGGAGGAAAAATTCAAGCACAGAATTTATTTCCTCTTAAAACTAGGTTCTTCCTCTTGCAAAAGGGGCTTACATAAGGAAACTTTGAATACACCTTTGAATACAGTCATGTGACCTGGTCCTGGAGCACGGGGATAGGAGGGTATATATGCATCATCCTACTAAACTCAGGGCTTCCCCACAGCAATGCCAGTAAGAAATGGCAATAGCACACCTGTGTGGATGCAATGAACATGGATGGGTACCATCTGCTCTTTCAGACAGCTGTCTGACTTGGGCCTGATGACCATGGTCCTCCACCCTGGTGGCACATTAGAAGCCCCTGACACTTTTTAAATACATTATTACTGGGCCCCATGCCCAGCATTTATAATTGACTTGATGTGAGTGGAACTAGAATACTGGTAGTTTTTAAAGGTTCTCAGATGTGAAACAGAAGGCCAGGGAACCAGTGGGTTAATGAAACCAAAAGGTTATCCATCTGTCAGCTAATGTGATCTGGAACAACTAAGGGGAACAAGTTCAGATAAAGACAGATCTGACCTCTGAGCTTGTTTAGACTACTCAATCCCGGCCTCTCTCCTAGATAGAAGGATGAGGGGGAGGTGGCTCGTGTGAGAGGAAAGAGCTTGAGCTTACAGATAGGCAGGCAAGGGCTCAAATTCCCATTCCACCATTCACTAGCTGGATAGCCCCTGTCCACTGAGAAGATTCTTTCAGCCTGTTTTCCCAGATGTAAACTGGCACCCATTGCATCTCATCAGGGTTCTACCTAGACTAACATGAATTTGATGTAAAATAAGTGGTACAGCAGGTATTCAAAAATGAGAGCTGTGTCAACCTCTGAGCAATCCAAATGAGCCTTTGGCAATAAAGAGAGGCATCCCGTAGCTCATCTCTTCACACATAAGACACATTCAATACCTCATTTCTCAAAGTTTCACAGCCGTAGTACAATATTTTGTACTCCATATTTTCTTGAAGCCAGTAACAAAGATCTCTCATGGCAAACTTGTGGAGAAGATCATAGCTTACTTGTTAAACAAAACTGCCAGTGATGCTGAATCATAACAAAGACATAACTGATGGATCTGAAACAGGAAAGAGCAGTTCAACTACCTCAGCACGGCTCCCAGGGAAGAACGGGATACTTAGCTGAGGGGCAAAGAAGGAACCCAAACCCTAGAACAAACATACCCCCATGGCTCCAGAGTCCTATGGCCTTGAGTTCAAATTTCAGCTTCAACATTGCAGTAAATCACACACTCTGTTAGCTTTAATTTATTCATCAATTAGATGGGAAGAGTGCCATCGGAGCCAGAATTCTCATAAAAACTAAAGTGCAAATGAGGTAAAGGGCAGAGCACAAAGTGGATGTTCAGTAAATCAGGTTTTATTTCCCTTGCCCTATCTATATTTTGATCTCTGGTCATGAAATTTCTGATAAATTATGCCTCTGAAATATTGCCTCCTCATGAATCAAACAACTCTCAAACCTAACGTGCAAAAATTCACAAACCATTCAAAAATCACTAGAAAGGTATCTTTTGGACAGTGGGTTCCCTTTGGGGAATGGGGAAACTAGGCAGAGACGAAGAGACACAGAATATTTCTGAATACTCACTTCATATCCTATGCAATTCCCAATGTCTAAACCTCAAAACTAATGGAAATATATTGAGGAAAAAGAGTAACTAAGCATGATAACAGCATAGGCTTATTTCTCATTCTTTAAAATCTTGGGGTCATCATCATCTGACCAGGTCTCAAAGGGGACTCAATGATTGATTACTAAGCACAAACAAATTGTGTTAAATTAGAATATTAATACAGGAAATCTGTATCAAACATTTTACACCTAAATGATAGGAAAGCTGAGATGTATAATCAATTTACAAATAATTGTAACTGACTGACAGGAAAAAAAAAAAACTCAGCCAACTTTCCACTTGATTTATATACCTATTAAATCCAGGAACTTCTAGACAGTTTTGTATAATTATTATGACTAAAACAAGAAGTATGAGAAAAGGTGTGTAAGAAAATAACATATAAACATCAATTTAGAGGGGCGCCTAGGTGGCTCAGTTGGTTGAGCTTCCAGCTCTTCATTTCAGCTCAGGTCATGATCCCAGGGTCATGGGATCGAGCCCCACATCAGGCTCCGTGCTGAGCATGGAGCCTGATTAAGATTCTCTCTTTCTCTTCCTCTGCCCCTCTCCACCACTCTCACTCTCACTCTTTACAATAACAAAAAACAAAAAAATGTTTTTAATAAATTTAAAGATAATTACAATTAACAGCAAAATAATCTCAGTTTTCCATTTGATTTATATACATGTTAAATCTAGCAACTAATAGACCAATTTGTGCAATTATTATCATGTCCAAAATAAAAAGTATATGAAATAGAGGTATGTAAGAAAATGACATAACAATCATCAATGACTTTTTTTCATTAGAGACAACAGATCTACAAAGATCCTTCTAAGGCTCCCATCTGAAACATAACAACCAAGATCACTGATACACTGATTTGACTACAAGTCTTGCTGTATATTTAGCATTATAACTAAGAAATTGGTCACACCCCTCAAGGAACTCACAGACTGCCAGAAAACCAGAGTGAGAGATATATAGGTTCCCAACTAAAATTCCAGACTATGTGCTTATGGAGGGCAATGGAAGAAGTGACTAACTCTACATGGAAGAAGAGCAGAAAAGATTTCACAAAGAGTTAATTTCCAGGGGTTGACAGCTAACACCATCAGAGACTGCACATCTCTTCTCAATTCTGCATTTGGCGGCTTTTTGACAATGGCCTGAAATTGGGTGTAAATACACTGACTACAGCCAAACACAATCAGGCACTGCTCCCATAAACATTTTGTCTTTAGTTTATTTATGTATTTTGAGAGAGAGAGCATGTGTGTGCATGCATGAGCAGGGGAAGGGCAGAGAGAGAGGGAAAGAGAGAATCTCCAGCAGGCTCTGCACTGCCTATACAGAGCCGACGCAGGGTTCATTCTCACAAACTATGAGATCGCGACCTGAGTCAAAATCAAGAGTCAGATACTTAACCGACTGAGTCACCCAGGCGCCTCCATAAATACTGTTTATTAAACATCGACCAGCACACCAGTGATCTTGATGGCAAATTTTATTTAATGTTTTTACTTATTTTCATACGTGGAATTTAAGAAACAAAATAGATGAACATAGGGGAAGGGAAGGAAAAATAAGATAAAAACAGAGAGGGACACAAACCATAAAAGACTCTTAAATACAGAGAACAAATTGAGGGTTGCTTGAGGGGAATGAGGGAGGGGGGATAGGCTAAATGGGTGATGGGCATTAAGGAGGTGGCTTGTTGGGATGAGCACTGGGTGTTATATGTAAGTGATGAAGCATTGAGTTCTACCCCTGAAACAGTTATCACACTATAGGTTAACTAACTTGAATTTAAATAAATAAACTTTTAGAAAATAAAAATAAAAAGCCATATATACACAGCACCGTCTTTTCCCATCACAGTGTCCTTTGCAGAAGGAATGGATAAGGGAAGAAGTAAGTTTTCATCCAGAGGCAGGGGAAGATTAGCTCACTGAACACAATGTTAAAGAAGTATTAGTTGGAAAAAATGTGTTTGACCTACATCCCATAGGTCATGCTAGTACAAGATATTGTTACATATGAAGTATCCCTAAACCACAGGCAGTAAGTCAAATCCACTAACGAAAGCACATCAACAAAGCAGAGTAGGGAAATTCATACTAGTCTGAAGCAGACCAATTAGATGATATTAAAAAGCAGTCAACAAAAATCTAGACTAGGTAAGGAGAAAAGTAGGTATATGAGATAGATCTGGAACAGTAAAAAAGTGCAAAGCCCAGTAGATTCGAAGTCCAATTAAGGAGAAAGAACTGTGCTTCCATGGTAGCAAAGGGTAGCTGAAAGGTGGGAACAGCAGAGTTAGAGAAATGCTTAAAATGGAGAATATGGAGGCAGTTCAGTCAATAAAATGTGTTTAACTACGAATCCCAGCTGGCCACTTACTATTTATGTTTCTTCGTTCTACGAGATTGTGATGAGTATTAGATAAGGTAACCCATAAAACAGCCAGCCCAACAATAAGCACTCAAAGAGTAATTAGTCCCTTCCATGCCCATGGGAGCTGATGAGCTGTGAACCAGGAACCAGCAGTGTGAGGGTGGAAACTCGACTACCAGAATAGAGCCATCCACAGTTTAAAATTCATATTATTTAACTTCAAACACAAGAATCCTACAGCAAGGAAAAAAAAAAAAAATTTGAGGGGAAAGAAGAAAACCAAGGACATTAATTAGTACACCATGAAACTACAGCACTAGTAGAAAACTCCACTGAATTACTGACCTCAATTGGCAAATATTTATTGAATCCTAAGCGAAGTACAATCTAACTTAGAAGCCAATTAGAAGTAAAATAGGTAGAACTGAGTGATTGCTTGTATTTACAAAGAGGGGTGGAAGCCAAGGATGACCTGAGTTAGGACAGCAAATGTCCACTGAGCGATAAGAGGACATGTTTCTATCACGTGCAGGGCTTCAGAATGTGCTCTGCAGCCATGGAAGAGATGGAAACATAATGGTTAGCACAGTAGAAACATCCTGGCATTATTACAGCCTAACCAGGGGCTCCCAACCTATTTCAGCCTTAAAATAAATTTTAACTTGGAAAAATCATCCAATCTCTACAAGATCAAACATATATGTGTATATATATATATATATGTATTTATATATATATATATATATATACACATACACACATATATATACATACATACATACACATATATACATATATGTGTATATACGTATGTATGTGTATGTATGTATGTGTATGTATGTATGTATGTGTATATATATATGTTTCATCTCGTGGAGATTGGATGATTTTGTAAATATGATTTTATATATTGGCTGAAATATATATATATATATACATATATATATATATATATATATTTTAAGATGGATGTTTAATGAATGAATGGCTATCCAATGATAAAGGATGGTTATAGTTCCTAAGGAAAATCTATACTTCAGAGTACATAATCAAACCAGGCTCTCAACCCAAAAATCAGTAATAATAATAGCTAACCTTCCTACAGTACTTTCTACAAATCCAGCACTATTTTAAGTGCTTTGTATGTATTAATTTCTTTCATTATAACAACAGCCTGGGACAGAAGTACTTTTATTTTTTCATTGAGATATAAGTGACATATATCGTTATATTAATTTCAGGTATACAACATAATGATTCGATATTGCAAACCGATGACCACAGTAAGTATAGTTAGTTAAAATCCACCACCATAATCTCAAATTTTTTTTTCTTTTGATGAGAACTTTCAAGATCTACTCTCTTAGCAACATTTTAATGCCCATTGTATAATTCAAAATTATTTAAAACCATTGATAATCACAGTAGCTTTTTATCACTGCATATTTTTCCAGTCACTATACTATGTGCATATGTTTGAAAAATGAGTGGACAAGCATGTTAGAAATAAAGGGATTCATGGGGCACCTCTAGGTGACTCAGTCAGTTGAATGTCCAACTCTTAATTTCGGCTCGGGTCATGATCCCAGTCATGAACTGCACTGAGCACGGAACCTGTTAGGGATTCTTTCTCCCTCTGCCCCTCTCCTCCACTCATGTGCTCTCTCCCTCTCTCTCTCTCTAAAATTAAAAAAAAAAATTTTTTTTAATTAAAAAAATAAAAAGAAGCGTAGGGATTCCTAAGCCTTTTCTTTCTGTGGTTCCACAGTTGACTAGCACATGGACTGGAAATCACTGTTCTAAGTGATTTAACTGACAGGACCATGAATCTTTTAAAATTCATATCCCTAATCTTAAACTTGCAGAACCTGTAGAATAGCATTTCTAAGAGGGAGAAAAAATGCAGTTGAAAAGAACAGGTTCAGAGAGAGTCTAGCAAAACACAAAACGAAAGAACAAGTAGCCAATATTCACTGAATACATACGGTATGCAAAGTAATGATCATTCACTCTAATCATATTTAAGCATTTTATTAATCATCTAGTATATGCAAAGCGTTAAGCAAACAACTGTAATAAAAAATAGACATAGTCTCTGTCCTCATGGAATACACAGCCTGATAACAGAGAAAAAGATTAATCAAATAATCACACAAAGAGATGTAGAACTCAAGCAAGACCGCTGTAATGACTTTTGTTGCCTTTTACAAAAAAAATCAGTCCCTGTTCTCTTGGTAACTACTTCAATGTCATTGTATGTACCCGACATGCTTACCTACCCATTCCCAGCTTTCAGAGCCTATATATCTTGGGGACAGCTGGACCCATTCTTGCCTCTAGGATATAGGCAGGTGACTCAAACCTAAACTAATTGTAATCCTATGCCCTAACTACAGTGATTGGTTCAAAGACAGATGAGCACACAACTCACCCAAGAGTTGAACAGATAGGATTATTGGGCGCTCCTGGTCCGCAAATTCACTCTTCTGATGTTCTGGAAACAAGTACCCCAGAATTGTTGCTGGCCTTCCACAACTAAGAGAGGATGCCAGCCTGAGGATAAAGCTGCCATTGTACAGGACAGAGTGGAAACAGGACAAAGCCAGGTCTTTAACAACATCACTCAAATAAACCACTCCTAAAGCTTATCTGACTTCTGAACTTTCAAGATACATGACACAGTAAGGCCATTATGTTGGTTCAAATTTATTTGACCTGCGTTTTGTTACTTGCAACTGCAGTCACTCTCAGCAAAAAATACACTCACAACATTAAGAGGGCTTAAAAGAGGAAGCTCTGCTTAAACTCTGAGAAGGTGTCTTTGAGTTAAGTATCCCTTACACTAATACTGGACAAATTAGGAAAGGCGGAAAAACCATTCCAGGCTGTTGGATCAGCATTTGCAAAGACCTTCAGGGTCATATTGGCTGTGTTAGAGAGTTTACACACTTTTTTAGACTTTATTCTAAAAATGATGCAGGGAGTTTGGGGAGGGAGGGGAAGGAAGATCAGCATAAATCACTGTCATATTAATCTATACTGAACATTTTATGTTAAAATAGCTTTCAAGACCATAGAAAAGGATTTTCAGAAAACAGTGTAACTTGGCACCCATGGAATCTCCTCTACAAAATCTTTAACAGAGGGACATTCCAACTCAGCTTGGACACTGTGGTGAAACTGACCTTATTGTGATGAAATGTATTAATCCAGGATGGTTTACCCAGAGGCTTTAAAAAGTAGGGGGTATAGGCAATTCTTGGAAGACCAGGTGTCTACAAATAAAAGCAGCACCGTAACTATCATCACAGCCAGGTCTCAGGAAGCTGGAGGTGCTCTCACTGCACCTGGAAGCCAAGGCATGAATGAGATTTCTAACAGAGCTTAACATAAATGCGCAGGCACATGCACTTACTTCAAACTGCTCAAAGACTTGAACTAGATAACACTGTCCATACCTTAAAATGTCAAGAAGGAGAGAGGAAAGTATGCCTGATAAGCTTTCCTGTATTTCATGACTTAGCCATTTTCACTTTCCCCTGCATTCCAGAATATATGTATTATAAAGATAATTCTACCAATAAATGAATTCTTATTAACTAAAGCTAACTCTGTATCACTGTCTACCAATATTACTGCAATCCATTTCACACAGCCAGGCTTTTATTACTCTTAAATATTATTAGTTAACTCAAACTCACCATTACACAATATACAGGACACAGGTTTGCCAAAGTGAATTGCTTTAGTTGTATTCAGCAAATAAATTTTTAAATTAAAAAGCTATGAAATATTAAATCATAAAAAAGTATTCACTACAATAGCAAAAAGTCATGAATTCTCTATTTAGCTTCCACTGATAATAACATTCTCCAGGATAGTATTGCAGTCGATTTATGTATACATCCCAAAATTCGTATTAAAATCTTAAGTTAAAAACCCAGGTGATGGTATAAGGAGATAGGGTCTTTGCAGGTGATTGGGTCATGAAGATTCCTAAGGAATGGGATCAATGCCCTTGTAACAGAGGTCCCAGAGACATCCCTTGCCCCATCCATGCAAGAACACAGCAAAACAGAAGCCATCTATGAACCAGAAGCTCTCACCAGACATTTATTCTGCCAGTGCCTTGATCTTAAACTTCCTTGCCTCCAGACCTGTTAGGAATAAATTTCTGTTGTTTATAAGCTCCCCAGTTTATGGTATTTTGTTATAGTAGCCCAAACAGACTAAGACAAGTATCCAAGATTCTAAGATATTTCTCTAGACTGGGGCGAGCTACCCAGTTTGCACACCTGGGGAGGAGGGGAGCCAGCCCGGAGCTCAGTAACTACTTCAGAGGCACAGTCCACAGTGGGAGAAAGCAATCCCTTCCCTGGAGTGCGGTGGGAAGATGGTATATAGCCATTCAAAGGACAAAGGTCCCTTCCTGCACCCACCAGCCAGAGGCCATTTATCGATGTGGTGCAGAGGCACTTCCCCAGAACCAGGGCACATGGAGCAGGCCCATTAAGACATCGGGGTTTAAATCCCAGCCAAGTGCCAGGGAGGTGTGGGAGTCAGCAGAGTGGGACAAACCGCCTCATTCGAGACTGCGGCACTATGAGGTCAGCCTGAACAGAGTGGTTTGGGACACCCGATACAGGGAGGAGAGACTGGGGTGTTGACATTTTTCTCCCCGTCACCATCAAGGTGTAGCTTCAGGGAACAGACATGGGCCCAGACAGTGGAGGCGAACCGCCTACACCAAACCATGCCCTTCTGGCACCTGGTAACTGCGTATCTACTGGAGCGGAATTGACACTGAGGAACCAGACAGCCCTTCCTCCAGACCAGTACTGCCACCAGTTCAAAAGCACCCATAGTTTTGTATTTACAGACGTAATTCTGGGACAATTCTTATTACATGTTTTTTTTTTTCTTCCTTTTTTCCTTATTTCTTCCCTTCTCTAGTCTAGTTATTCTGGTTCTTGGTTTGTTTAAGCAGACATATTTAATCTATTCTCTTTATACCTGTTCTACATCTCCTTCTTTATTTTCCCCTCTCTCTCTATCTGGATTAAGCAGTATAGTTTCCCTGCCTGGTCAATTTTCTTTTCTTTTTCCCCGCCCCTGTCATTTCTCTGTATGGCATAAGGCCTCTTCCACCAACACCTCCCCGCCCCATTGGGTTTTGTTGTTGCTGTTTTTTGTTATTTGTTGTTTTGTGTGTGTGTGTGCGTGTGTGTGTGTGTGTTCTTTTGTTTTTTGTGTTCTTTGTTCGGGGGGGTTTTTGGGGGTACAGGGGTTGTTTTTTTTTTTTAGGGCTACTTCAGTGAACAACTCAAAGCACACCTGGTGAAGGGTCCAAAACATCACTACAAGTAGGGAGATAAAGCAACCAAAGTCACAATAACAGAGAGCAAGTAACACTCCAAAAAACACCTCCTGAAGGGTCAGGCCCTGATCAGTGTATGACCCCTCTTCAATATAGTAGTGCTCGCAAGTGCAGGGCACATGACAAGCTTTTAAAACACATATGGGACAGAAAACTAGCCAAAATGATGAAATTGAAGAATTCTTCTCAAAAGAAATTCTAGGAAGAAATGACAGCTAAAGAATTGATCAAAATAGATATAAACAATATAACTGAACAAGAATTTAGAATAATAGTCATAAGATTAATAGCTGGGTTTGAAAAAAAGCATACAAGACAGAAGAATCTATTGCTGAAAAGATCAAGAAACTAAAAAATAGTCCTGAAGAATTAAAAAATGTTGTAAATGAGGTGTACAATAAACTAGAGGCTGTGACAGAGAAGATTAAAGAGGCAGAGGGGAGAATAAGTGAAATAGAAGATAAAATTGTGGAAAAAGATAAAGCTGAGAAAAAGAGAGATAAATTCTAGACCACGAGGAGAGAATCAGAGAACTAAGTGATTCAATGAAACATAATAATATCTGTATCATAGGGGTTCCAGAAGAAGAAAAGAGAGAGAAAGGGGCTGAAAGTGTACTTGAACAAATCATAGCTGAGAACTTCCCTAATGTGGGGAAGGAAGCAGACATAGAAATACAGGAGGCACAGAGAACTCCCTTCAGACGTAACAGGAATCGAACTTCTGCACAACAAATCATACTGAAACTAGCAAAATACAAAGATAAAGAGAGAATTCGGAAAGCAGCTAGGGATAAACGGGCCTTAACCTACAAGGGTAGATACATAAGGGTAGTAAGAGACCTATTTACTGAAACTTGGCAGGCTAGAAATGAGTGGCAGGAAAATTTCGATGTGCTGAATAGGAAAAATATGCAGCCAAAAATTCTTTATCTAGCAAGCTTGTCATTCAGAATAGAAGGAAAGATAAAGGTTTTCCCAAACAAAAACTGAAGGAGTTCATCACCACTAAACCAGCCCTACAAGAAATCCTATCGGGGACTCTGTGAGTGGGATGTTGCAAAGACCACAAAGGACCAGAGACATCACTACAAGCATGAAAACTACAGATAACACAATGACACGAAATCCATATCTTTCAATAATAACACTGAATGTAAATGGACTAAATGATCCAGTCAAAAGACACAGGGTATCAGAATGGATGATCCATCTATTTGCTGTCTACAAGAGACCCATTTTAGACCAGAGGACACCTTCAGATTGAAAGTGAGGGGATGAAGAACCATCTATCATGCTACTGTAAGTCAAAAGAAAGCTGGAGTAGCCATACTTATATCAGACAAACTACATTTTAAACTAAAGCCTGTAACAAGAGAAGGGAATTATATCATAATTACAGCGTCTATCCATCAAGAAGAGCTAATAATTATAAATGTTTATGTGCCGAATATGGGAGCCCCAAATACATAAAACAGTGAATCACAAACATAAGCAATCTTATTGATAAAAATATGCTAATTGCAGGAGACTTGATTATTCCACCTACAACAATGGACAGATCATCTAGGCAGAAAATCAATAAACAATGGCCCTGAATGATACACTGGATCAGATGGCCTTGACAGATAAATTCAGATCTTTCCATCCAAAAGTAGCAGAGTACACATTCTTCTCGAGTGCACATGGAACATTCTCCAAGATAGATCACACACTGGGTCACAAAACAGCCCTCAATAAATGTAAAAGAATTAAGATCATACCATGCACATTTTCAGATTACAACGCTATGAAACTTGAAATCAACCACAGGAAAAGTTTGGAAAAACCTCAAAATGCATGGAGTTAAAGAACATCCAACTAAATAATGAATGGGTAAACCAGGCAATTAAAGAAGAAATTAAAAAATATTTAAAGAAACAACAACAACAAAAAATGAAAACACGACAGTCCAAACACTTTCGGATGCAGAAAGGGCAGTCCTAAGAAGAAATCCAGGCCTATCTCAAGAAACAAGAAAAATACAAAATACAAAACCTAACAGAACATCTAAAGGAACTAGAAGCAGAACAGCAAAGAAACTTCAAGGCCAGCACAAGAAGAAAAATAATAAAGATTAGAGCAGAAACAAACATATAGAATCCAAAAAAAACCAGTAGAACAGATCAATGAAACTAAGAGTTGTTTTTTGAAAAAATAAACAAAACTGATAAATCCCTACCCAAGACTTCTCAAAAAGAAAAAAAGAGGACCCAAACAGATAAAATCATGAATTAAATTGGACTTATCACGACCAACCCCTCAGAAATAAATTATTGGAGAATACTATGAAAAATTATATTACAACAAACTGGACAACCTGGAAGAAACAGACAAATTCCTAGACACCCACACACTACCAAAATGCAAAGAGAAAGAAATAGAAAATTTGAACAGACCCATAATTAGTGAAGAAACTGAATCAGTTATCAAAAATCTCTCAACAAATAAGAGTCCTGGGCCAGACTGATTCCCAGGGGAATTCTACCAAACATTTAGAGCAGAGTTAATACCTATCCTTCTCAAGCTGTTCCAAAATATAGAAATGGAAGGAAAGTTTCTGGACTCATTCTATGAAGCCAGCATAACCTTAATTCCCAAACCAGATAGAGACCCCACAGAAAAGAATTACAGGCCAATATCCCTGATGAACACGAATGCAAAAAATTCTCAACAAGATACTAGCAAATCAAATTCAACAGCATATAAAAAGAATTATTCACCAAGATCAAGTGGGATTCATTCCTGGGCTGCAGGGCTGGTTCGATACTCACAAATCAAGCAATGTGATACGCCACATTAATAAAAGAAAGGATAAGAACCATTTGATCCTGTCAATAAATGCAGAAAAAACATTTGACAAAATACAGAATCCTTTCTTAATAAAAACGCTCAAGAACATCGGGATAGAAGGAACATACCTAAACATCATAAAAGCCATATATGAAAAGCCCACAACTATTATCATCCTCAATGGGGAAAAACTGAGAACTTTCCCCCTGAGACCAAGAATACAACAGGGATGTCCACTCTCACCACTGTTGCTCAACATAGTGTTGGAAGTCCTAGCATCAGCAATCAGACAACAAAATGAAATAAAAGGCATCAAAATTGTCAAAGAAGTCAAACTTACACTTTTCACAGACAATATGATACTCTACATAGAAAACCTGACAGACTCCACCAAAAGACTGCTAGAACTGATACAAGAATCTAGCAAAGTCACAGGATACATAATCAATGTACAGAAATCAGTTGCATTTCTATACACCAATAATGAAGCAACAGAAAGTGAAATCAAGAAATCTATCCCATTTACAACTGCACCAAGAACCATAAAATACCTAAGAATAAACCTAACCAAAGATGTAAAATGTCTGTATGCTGAAAACTATAGGAAACTTATGAAGGAAATTGAGGAAGACACAAAGAAATGGAAAAACATTCCATGCTTATGGATGAGAATAACAAATATTGTTAAAATGTTAATACTACCCAAAGCAATCTACACATTCAATGCAATCCCAATCAAAAGTGCACGGGCATTCTTCTCAAAGCTAAAACAAACAATCCTAAAATTTGTATGGAATCACAAAAGACCCTGAATAGACAGTTATATTGAAAAAGAAAACCAAAGCAGGAGGCATCACAATCCCAGACTTTAGCCTCTACTACAAAGCTGTAATCATCAAGACAGTATAGTATTGGCACTAAAAAGACACACAGACCAATGGAATAGAAAACCCAGAATTGGACCCACAAATGTATAGGCAACTAATCTTTGACAAAGCAGGAAAGAATATCCATTGGAAAAAAGACAGTCTCTTTAGCAAATGGTGCTGGGAGAACTAGACAGCAACATGCAGAAGAATGAAACGAGACCACTTTCTTACACCATACACAAAAATAAACTCAAAATGGATAAAAGACCTAAATGTGAGACAGGAAACTATCAAAACCCTAGAGGAGAAAACAGGCAACAACCTCTTTGACCTCAGCCACAGCAATTTCTTGCTCAACACATCTCCAAAGGCAAGGGAAACAAAAGCAAAAATGAACTACTAGGACCTCATCAAGATAAATTCTGCACTGCAAAGGAAACAATCAACAAAACTAAAAGGCACCTGAAGGAATGAGAAAAGATATTTGCAAATGACATATCAGATAAAGGGTTAGTATCCAAAATCTACAAAGAACTTACCAAACCCAATACCCGAAAAACAAATAATCCAGTGAAGAAATGGGCAGAAGACATGAATACACACTTTTCCAAAGAAGTCATCCAGATGGCCAACAGACACATGAAAAGATGCTCAATGTCACTCATCATCAGGGAAATACAAATCAAAACCACACTGAGACACAATCTCACACCAGTCAGAGTGGCTAAAATGAACAACTCAGTAAACACCAATGTGGAGAAATAGGAACCCTCTTGCATTGTTGGTGGGAATGCAAACTGGTACAGCCACTCCGGGAAACAGTGTGGAGGTTCCTCAAAAAAATTAAAAATAGAACTACCCTACGACCCAGCAATAGCACTACTAGAAATTTATCCAAAGGATACAGGAGTTCTGATTCATAGAGGCACATATATCCCAATGTTTATAGCAGCACTTTCAACAATAGCCAAATTATGCAAAGAGCTAAATGTCCATCAAGCGATGAATGGATAAAGAAGATGTGGTTTATATATACAATGGAATACTACTTGGCAATGAGAAAGAATGAAATCATGCTATTTGCAGCAATGTGGATGGAACTGGAAGGTATTATGCTAAGTGAAATAAGTCAGTCAGAGATAGACAGATATCGTATGTTTTCACTCATCTGTGGATCTTGAGAAACTTAACAAAAGACCATGGGGGGAGGGAAGGGGAAAAAATAGTTACAAACAGAGAGGGAGGGAGGCAAACCGTAAGAGACTCTTAAATACAAGGGCGCCTGGGTGGCTCAGTCTGTTAGGCATCCGACTTCGGCTCAGGTCATGATCTCACAGTTTGTGGGTTCAAGCCCCGTGTTGGGCTCTGTGCTGACAGCTGAGAGCCTGGAGCCTGCTTCAGATTCTGTGTCTCCCTCTCTCTCTGTTCCTCTCCCACTCATGCTGTCTCTGTCTCTCAAAAATAAAAAAAAACATTAAAAAAAATTTTTTTAAAGAGACTCTTAAATACAGAGAACTGAGGGTTGATGGGAGGTGGGGGAGAGGGGAAAGTGGGTATGAGCACTGAGGAGGGTAACTGGGTGTTATATGTAAGCCATGAGTCACAGGAATCTATTCTCAAAACCAAGAACACACTATATACACTGTATGTTAGCCAATTTGACAATAAATTACATTAAAAAAAAAAAGATTGTGAAATAGAAAATCTGTATATTGGTCTCTGCCCCCAGTTCCTGGCTCCTAGAACCCTTATAATTTTCTAACCAATAAGAATCCTAGAAGCATCTCTTGTTCTAATATTTGGTCTTTGACCCCATCAACACAGGGATCACAAAACCCTTGAAAATTCCTAAGTGATAAGAGCACTAAGAGCATTGTTATTTCTAAAGAAGTGACCTTGGGTGGGCTCCTGTAAGGCTCCTGAAGGGACTGGTCACCAGAAAGACCAAGCCAGGATTAGATGCTCGGGATTATCAGCCCCATCCCCCCCATCCCACTTCTCTAGTGAACAGAGGGGTTGAAAATGCTAATTGATCATGGCTACATGAGGAAGCTTCCATAAAATCCCAATAGTATGGGGTTTGCAAAGATTCCAGGTGGGTGAACACATCCACACAGGCGGGGCAGTTCACCCCAACTCCACAGGGACAGAAGCTCCTGCACTCAGGGCCCTCCCAGACCTCACCCAATGTATCTCTTCATCTGGCTGTTCATCTGTGCTCTTCATCACAGCCTTTAATAAACTGGTGAGTGTAAATGTTTCCTTGAGGTTTGTGAGCCTCTCTAGTAAATTACTCAAACCTGAGCAGAGAGTCACAGGAACCTCCAATTTGCAGCCAAATCCGACAGATGGCATGGGCAACCTGGGGATCCACTACTTGCAATTGGCATCTGAAATAGGAGGGTAGGGAGGGCAGTCTTAGGGGAATGAGCTTTACCCTGTGGAATCTGATGCTATCTTCAGGCAGTGTCAGGATTGAGTTGAACTGTCGGATACCCAGCTGGTGTCGCAGAGAACTGCTTTGGTGTCGGTAAAAAAAAATCCCCACACATCAGGTGACCAGAAATGAAGTGTTCTGTTTGAACAGCTAAGGAGACACACAGGAAAGAAACACACAGTAGGGAAGAACTGCAGGATTTTTCTTTACAAAGATATACCGTCCTTCCAAGATATCAGTAATATATCACAGAACTCCGTTTCTGTATGAGACATTGACCTAGTATTTCGTCAGTGACTAGCCAAACACAGGCTGCTGTGTGTTCTTTTTTCCTAAACAGAGTCAATCCTAAGTGCTGCAAATCCTAAGTGTTTTCTGTACACAACCACTGATCTGAACAAACAGATGGTGGTTATTACTCCCCACTCAAAAAAGTCAATCAGGGCTTCAAATCTGTCTTTATAAGAATTTTTTAAAAATTTTTTATGATTATTTTTGAGAGAGAGGAACAAAGCACAAGTCAGGGAGGGGCAGAGAGAGAGAGGACACAGAATCCAAAGTAGGTTCCAGGTTCCGAGCTGTCAGCACAGAGCCTGACACAGGGTTCAAACCCACAGACTGCAAGATCATGACCTAAACCAAAGTCAGACACTTAACTTGCTGGGCCACCCAGGTGCTCCTGTCTTTATAAGAATTACTGAAACGAGATGTTTGCAAACTGCCTGGCAAAGCTTTTGGAAAAGAATATAAACTTTAAATAAATAAGAGCTAGCATTATCATCACATAGAGCTAGTTGATGAACAATTCATTCTGAAATATACAAACAATAAGAAAATATAATTGCTCTAATTCACCCCTCATAACTAGTATGAAAAAGAATGCAGGTGATCTATAGCAGAGTATTACTATTAAAAAAAAAAAAAAAAAAAAGGCAAGGGAGCCTGGGTAGCTCAGTCGATTCAACGTCCAAGTCTTGATTTCAGCTCAGGTCATAATCCCAGGTCATGGGATTGAGCTCCACTTTGGGCTTGGTGCTGAGCATGGACCCTGCTTGGGATTCTCTCTCTCTCTCTCTCTCTCTCTCTCTCTCTCTCTCTCTCTCTCCCTCTCCCTCTCCCTCTCCCTCCCTCCTCCACCTCTGTCCCTCTCCTCAACTCCATGTGCTCTCTCTCTTAAACAAACAAACATTACCATAAACCACATTGTAAAAGAATTCCCATGTTAGTAAGAGTTTGTAGTAGGAAAAGATGGTTTCTTTCCTTCAGAAGGCAAAGAATTTGTTTAAAAAAAAAATGCTCTGGAAGTAACATTTGATCGACTTTATACAAAATCAATTGTCAGTTTTATTGTTGTTGTCCAAAAGTAAGGGAACCTTTAGCCTCCAATCAATGAAGCTAGACTATCTAGCTGCTTTCTAACTTTCTTAGAGAACAGATTTTCTTAGGTAACACTCTCCAGAAAGGAGAGTCTCAGAAATCCCCCAAGAAGTAATGTCTGTTGCACACATGAACAGACAACCTAAAAAGGGCATTCGATTGAGGTCTTTTCTAAGACACATTAATAGGAAAAAAATTTTTTTTTCTCTTACAAGGTTAAATAAAAAGCTAGTATAAAAAAATCAATATTTGAGATTTTCTGAATATTTGTTAGGAGCTAACCAGTTAGCTTTATAAATAAGTGGAATCCAACTAAATTAAAGTTCAGATATGGTTGAAATTTACCCATGTTATCCAAGAAAAATTAATACACTTCAAACTCCTGAAGCTTCCACTGAAGACTGTGAAGCACTGTAGCATCATGGCTAGACAGATCAGGTCCTCGGCCTGTAAGGGTTAAATTGTAGTGTAGGGCTAATGCTTAGCTTGAAAAATAACAGCTTTGTGTTGACACTGAAGGTTAAGAGATAACAGCCTTGCTTTGCTCTGGTAAACTATGCCTCATACCCTTGTAAATTAGGCTTCACCAATTAAGGAAACAAAAGTTCAAAGAAAAGAGCATCAGAGGCAGGGTCAAGGAGATCCACTGGTTGCAACTTAGAGGCAGAAAGTCTAAAGTAAACACCTCATTAGGCAACTGTTAACTCATCTGGAACCTGTTTCTTTGTTCTGTTCCCAGGTGATGATAAAACGATGTGATCGGTTATAAAAACTCTGTCCCCCGGCTGTTCGGGGCCGCACTCTTATCAAGAGTGTTGGTCCCGATCGGTCGGCCTTGCCTCTCATTGTAATAAACTTTGTTGTGACTGTCACTGGTGCCCGTAGCATTCTGTTTCAGGAGTCGTGTGGATGCAACAGGCCAATGCCTACCCTCACTGCTTCCTAGCTGTGGAACATTCCGACTCAATAACCCAACCTCTCAGCTTCCCTGTTCTTAAATGAAGTTAACAGCTTTCTTTCCCATCAGGTCTCCAATCAACTGAGATCATACAAGTACGGAGCAGGTGTCCACCATCCAGGAAAGCTGCTGTGCCAGGCTTCCCAGCTGCATCTCCTGCACTCCCCCTCAAGTACCCTCCAACTCCCCCGTCACAAGTCTGTAGGCCTTGATCATCTTTCCCCAGACGTCACTCACTCTCTCTCTTCTACCCTTTCCAAGAGTTAAGCTTTATCCTGCAGTAACCATCGCACCCACACACCAAACCCTGGGATTCCTTTCAAGACCCAGCTCAAACATAAATTCTCTCAAGCCCAACATGAACACTACCTCCTACAAAAGCCCCCTAATTCCCACAGATTAACGCTTCTCTACCAGGCTGCATCCAATCACCTGGGGAATAAAAAACAAAAAAAATTAAATTAAAAACAAAATCCTCCTGGAGCCTGGGCCATGCTGACTTTGTCAGTCTGAGGTGTGGCCCAGGCACTACCCATGGAAGTGACCTCTCATGCTGAGATTCCATGCTTCTCCTGAAGCACTTTATACTTTGTTTTAATTACATACAAATTGTACTTAAACTATAAACTCTTGGAAACCTAGATCAGTATTTGATTGATAGCCCTCAAATATCCACAGGAACTGTGGCTTGAACTAACAGGCTGGTCAACTATATGTTAAACACAGAGGTAAACAGAATTTCAGTACTCCTAAAATATAGGATTCAAAAGTATGGTTTAAAACAAAAACCTAACAACACCTAAAAAACTAACCTATATTTCAACAGATGTTAAAGTCTACTTATGTGAACTAGCCAATGTATAAGAAATAACTTATCCCCAAAACAGAAGAAACATCATTAAAACAAAGCAGGCACAGGACTAATCACGTCTGGTTTCACAGATGGTCCTTCCCATCCATCTCCCAGAGTTCCCTGAATGGGTCATGCTCCCTCATGCTCCAATTCTTTGAATATGTACTACAACGTCTTACCACATTCTTCATCTGGGTTACTAATTGGGGAAACACCTTCTATGATGGAAAGCCTCCCCTTAGGTCAAAATCCTAGTTGAATGGCCCTCTTCTGTACTCTCCAGACACTTGGTAACATAGCACCTGACAAAACAAATTAATACTTTGCTTCTCTAGTTCCCTGTCCAGTTCTGGGAGGACAAAAAGGCTCTGTTCACGGTAACTCCATCATCTTAGATAATGTATGGCACTTAAGAAGCATTCAATCAATATTGAATAAATGAAATCAAAAAGGCCTTCAGTTTGTTCATCTGTAAAAAGGAGTTGATATCCAAGGTCTCTTCCAGCTTCACATTCTATTACAATGAAGGATCAATAAAAAAAAAAGTGAAAATTACATATAATAAAGACTTAGATCCATGTTTGGAGTGGAATAATTTCTAAATCATAGTATCACAAGTCACTCATTTATATAAGATTTTCTTTGCACATCATTTTAAGCCTGGGGAACCTGGGTGGCTCAGTCTGTTAAGCACCTGCCTTCGGCTCAGGTCATGATCTCACAGTTTGTGAGTTCAAGCCCTGCATCGCGCTCTCTGTTGTCACTGCAGAGCCCACTTTAGATCCTTTGTCCCCCTCTCTCTCTCCCCCTCACCCCCTCATAAATAAATTAATAACTTAGTATTTAAGCTTAAGACAATAAATTGCTGTTACGTTACTATGTTTAGAGAAATTTCTCTTCAAAAAGGATTAAGCGTTCATTAGCAATCCAGCAATCCTAATTTTAATATGAAGTAATACATCATTAAAACTTTTTTTTTCATGTTTATTTATTTTTGAGAGAGAAAGAGAGACATATCATAAGCAGGAGAGGGCAGAGAGAAACAGAATCCAAACTAGGCTCCAGGCTCAGAGCTGTCCGCACAGAGTCCGAAGCAGGGCTCAAACTCACAAACCCTGAGACTGTGACCTGAGCTGAAGTCGGATGCTTAACAGATTGAGCCACCCAGATGTCCCATACATCATTTTACATCGGTAGTTAAAGAACTGTAAATTTTTACATTTTGAGGCTTAAGTGGTAGTAGATGGGTACCACTAGCTAATAGTCATTACCTAAGAGAATACTCAGCCCAGAATAGAATGCATATTAAAGAACATATGAGTAAGTAATCCTCATGTACTGGCCTAATTCCTTTCAACCTCAAACAGAACTACTATTCAAAATAGTCATCTCTGCAATAAAGATGTACAAAAATAGAGATTTAGCTTTGGAATGCAATTTTTTTTATTAGTTGTTCAAGACAACAATATCCAAGATGCTGGTAAATTATTTCAAATACAATAAAAATATTTTTGTGAGGACTTGGCTTGGAATCTACTGGGAAGCTATCACCGACCTAACCTCAACTATTCTTTGTACTAACAGATGACTAGCTACCCAAACTAAACTTTAAATATTTATTTGGAAAGCTTTCTTTGATTACGACAAAGTTAAAGTCCTTGACCTACATTAATTGTATAAATGATTAAATCACCTGATAATTAGACATAAACAACTGTATACAGTAATAATTATTCCAACCTTATTTTATAGATGGAAGCAAAATATAATGCAATCCCAACTATTTTTTAAAGTTCATTCATTTAAGTAATCTCTACACTTTACACTGGCCTTCCTCCAACTCACAACCCCGAGATCAAGAGCCACATGATCCACTGATTGAACCAGCCAGGCAACACTACAATTCCCAATATTTTTAAACAAGCCAAAATAACTTTTCTGGTTTTTTTTTTTCTTTTACCTTGATAGCTTTCTCTATTTTTAACTTGCAGGAACGTTGTAGTTTTCCCAGGTGCCCCATTTTATGTCATTAGCACTCATGTACCATATTATGAGAAAATGGCTCTAGATCTTACTCTGTAATAATCAATTACCTTGGTCTTGAATCCTTTCAGTAATGCCAAGGATAAACTCAAAATATTAAAATCCCTTTCAGTAATTCTGAGGCAAGACTTGCCCAATGACCTGATCAACCTGCAAGAGTGACAGAAGCTTGACTACTCTGTAAAAAACCTTATTTTGATAGTCACAGATGTGGGACACCTTTAAAAAAAAATCAAACAGGAAACTGAAAAAGATTTTAATAGAAGTATGTTCTCTTCCATGCCTTTTTTTAAAATGCCATTGCATTATAACAAGTAATATTAACAAGAATATCTGGGTGCAAGGACACCAGGCTGCAAGTACACTAAAGTGCATCGAGATCAGAAAAGTGTTTCCATCTCTTACAGTTTCTGAAAATACGAGGTTTTGATATAAAGCAAGTGTCATTTTAAAACCAGATAAACTTAAAGAGATGAAATACAACCACAACTCAGTGGGTGAATTAAGATGGATGTTGAGGGAAACTTGTTTTTTACGCTAAAGTTACTCCTACCTGTGATGTGAGCAAGAAAACTGTGACTCTTCTAACGTTGTCTATATAGACAGAAACACTCCCAAAATAAGACAGGTGCTTTACAAACACACCTAGTTTTAACTAGAACTAGCTCAGGCTTCTCTACGCCCGGTCCTACGTTCAAGAACCAGAACAACTAAATTTATCCACCAGGGTAACAAAGTGATTCTGAAGTGCTGATGTCTTCAGGGAAAGACCAAGAGAGAAAACTTAGCCATGAAGAACTTCGTGAGAAAACTTGCTCAGCTTCTAGTTTTGGGTCTGAAATTATCCCAGGAGAGTTCTTAAATCCTTTAAGTTTTCCCAATTAACCACTCACGCCACCCCATCTTTCGTACACATTAGATGACAAAAGTCCGCGGGACTCTTAAAAGCAAAACCTCGAAAGCTCAAAGAACACCCGGGAAGGGGGGGAAATTCCACGGCCAATAACTCTCCCCGCCACCACCGACCGCCCCTGTCGCACATCACGCTGCAGCGAGGCAAACACTCACCCACCGCTCGCCCAGGAGACACAAACCTGGGTGTTTCAAAATCTGAAGTGCTGTACGCTGCTTACTCTCCTGGGAGGTCTCTTACCCGCCGCACCCCCTCCCCACCTTAGAGATACCTCCCCAGCATGCTGGGCGCTGCCATTTTGACAAGAAAGGGGGCCTTGCTATCAAGGCCCTTAGCCGGTCGTCCTGAGCAGAGCCTAAGAACCAGGGAGTCCCTCACCTGTCGCCTCAGCGCCCCCCTACAACCCATCCCTATGCTCAGAAAGTTCCCTGTACAGGAGGTCCACAGACAGAGAGCCGTAAAGTAAAGGCAACCTGGAAAGCCCGCTAGGCCTCTCAGGCAGCGCGGAGGGCGGCCCCAGCGCAAGGGGCGGGTCATCTGCGGCCGAAGGCGGGGCGTCGACACACCGCGCTCCTGGTAACCGTGGCAACGAGGCTTTGGGCCTTGCAGAGATAGCACTGGGAGCTGCAATATGAGACTAAATGTGCCCGCCACGACCTAGGCAGTTCTCGAAGGCGCTCCTTGACGGGCAACGCGCACTCAATGCTAGAGCCTCCGCCCTGCGTCCCTCCCCAGGCTCAGACCTTCCCCTGTGGCCGTCCCCCTTCTTCCCCCTCAGCTGCTGCACGCCTCCTCCCAGGCGCGGGCAGAGAACGGCAACGCCTCCCTGTCGGCACCTCCCCCTTAAGCTGCCCGAAGCCCGCCTGCGCCCGCCTCCCCAGCGGCGCGCGACGCCCAGCGCCCCGAGGTGCGGGTCGGTGTTCTCCTAGGTTGAGGTGCGGCCCGCTAGCGAGACCGAGCCCCACTGCATTTTCTTTTATTTCATTTCACTCGAGGTTTTGCACAGACTGAAGTTTTGTGGGTTAGGTTAAACTCGGGACCTCCTCAAAAAGGACCCTTTTTTTTTTTTTTTTTTTCTTTCAAAATGGCAGCCTCCAGCCGCGCACAAGTGTTAGATCTGTACCGGGCGATGCTGAGAGAAAGCAAGCATTTCAGCGCCTACAATTACAGGTGACCCAGTGGGCGGCGAGGGCCGGGAGGTCCGGGGTGCGGGGAGCTCCTGTCCCGCGCCGGAGGCTTTGGAATGGGGATGCAAAGGCTCCGCCGCCGAAAACCTTGCCCCTGTCGACCAGCGTAGCTCTCTGAAACCTTCAGGGAAGAGCAGGGGGCTTGCCCTTTATTGTATTAAAGAATAGGTTCAAATCTTGTGAAGTTTTCCCCCAAATCGAATACTGTGGTTCTCTGGGAGTGTGGTTACTAGTGTGTTTCTGTGGACGTGGAAACTGCAAGGGTTCAAGCTAGGACCCGTTTGTCGCATGTGTAGAGCTTCGGGATTGGAAGAGTTGATAGTGGAAGTAAGCAGTCAGTAGCACATGTCCGCAAGCTGAAGACTCGCTCTAGCCACTTCTTTAATAATAGCCTACGTGTCTTAACTAGCTTTCTTGGTTGCAAGAATCAGAATCAAATCACTTCTACTTAGGGCACTGGCTTTGCGGAGGGGGTAGGGCGAGGGCAGGGTTTGTAAAGGAAATTCAAGTAGCGGTAAAGGAAGGAAAGTCTCACAATCTTCCAGGAGCTGAAACGTTTCCCTTGGTCTCATAAGATGGGGATACAGCCTTAAAAATCTTAGTAGCAGAAGGATGAGAGTCTAAACTTACATCCCTCAGTGTGTTGCACGACTTTCTCCGTGCCTGCCCCTTCCTCATATATGCTCTTGAGTTCCTTATACTCTTCATATATTTTTTTGGTCTACCTCCCAGCCTCTGCTTCCTTTTTTGCTTCCTTATAACTTCTGACCCATCGGTACTGTTATGGATTCTGTCTCTGCGTCCTTTCAGATTTGGTGTTTCCTACCAACTACCTGATCCTGTCTGAGTATGAGCCATATTTAGGCGAGATCTGACTTTGGGTGATTGGCCAGGCCAAGTGTCCTAGGAGAGAGCCTACCCTTGGAAAGATCTGGTTAGATAGGCGCCACCCTCCCAGTGAGTATATGAGCTGTGAGGCCCTATAAGTAGACCCAGTACAATGTAGGTTATGGAACACTAAACCTCTCAAGCAGTGGCTAATTTTTAGATACCTGCATGGTAAAGGTATTCATCCTATAAATTTGAGAACATCTGGACCATATCAGTGAGACCAAATTTACCCAGTCAAATGGCTGAAAGAAACATTTCGTGAGAGACCGTGGTTTTACTTAATGACTTTGCCTTTGGAAGGTAAGGTTTATAAATATCAGGAATACTGGTAGAATTTTTAACAATTAACCTAGTACTTAGCACCAAGACTTCACCAAGTCTATTGAAGAAACCCACAAAATATGCAAGTGAATAAATGGTAACCAGTTATTTACATTACATTCTGGAAGAAGATATTTTGTCATTTAAGTTTACTGAGCATAAGCAAGAATTAGGAATAGGCACACAGGTCACACACTGAAGAGACAGCAGCAGGGATAGGGTAGATGAGAAAGCACATTGTGGAAAAGTCAAGTACGAGCCCTCAGAGAATATATAACCTTCAACAAGTCGCTCAACCTTAGTATTTCAATTTTCTTGTTTGTAAAATTAGCCTGTTGGACTAGGTAATCTCTAAGGACTCTTACATTTCTAAAAATCCATTCGGAAATGATTTATAAGCCAGGTGGTGAAATGTACACTTGAGGCAAAGTTTTATCCAGTGAATAAATGCCAAGTCAACAGGAGTAAACTGCAGGAAAATCATTCAAAGCTCATAGGCAGAAAATTGGAAATGAGTTTCTGTATGAGCCACTGTAAAGTAATAGACATTTAGAAAGTAGTTGCTCAAATTATACTTTGAGTAATGCTTTTGAACCAAATTTATTAAATACATGTAAATGTATTAACTGTAGGGATCTGGTAATCATTTTACACTTTCTTGAAATCATGGACCTAGAACCTGAGATTCCTACCAGTATGTCTAAGGTAATAAATGTACTTTTTACAAAATAATGTTCTTCTTGTATATTAAGGCTATGTCTTGTGAATTTCAAAGACATCCCCTTCCCCCTTGTAAAGTTCTTTCTATTGTCTTTAAACATTCTTTAAACAGTCTTGTCTTGAGTTCATCCTCTTTTGAGATTCAGCTCAATCATGACCTTCTCAGGACAGAGGTTTTCCTAATTTCCCTCATCCACAACCCCACCTCCATCTAAACAGGTCCTTTTCCTAAGTGTCATTTTACTTCAGTGCTTCCAAAAACTTTGCCTCTGCCATACCAAAACCTAGATATAGAAAGATGAGAGCTTTGGGCTCAGCAAGGCCCATCAGTGGCTTTTTTAACAGACCTTTGTGGGACACAGTTATAGAAACCATTTTTGCAAACTGTGTTAAGTGCTGTGATGGGCATGCACAGGGGATAGAATCAAGAATATATTGGATCAAAGGCATAAAGCAGCATAGTATGTTCAGATAACAACAAACAGCAGAAGACTGTTTAATTTCTGAAGAGTTAAGTGTGATTCATGAGGTCACAGAGGATGAGACTAAGGGTAGAAAGGGCCACATACATACTGAAGGACCTAGGCACCATGCCTTGGACATGGACTTTATTCTTAGCTAACGGGCAACCAATAAAGCATTTTAAACCAGAGAGAGACATGGCCAGATTTACGTTTTAGGGAGATCACTGGCAGTTAGTGTAGAAGATAATTTTGAGAGCTAGATACAAGGACACCAAATGGAAGTTCATTACAGCAGTGCTGAGGAGAGATTAGGGTCTTAATGAAGGCAGGAATAGTGGATGATAGAGAAAAAAAAGGCATTTTAATATAGGATAAAATTGTTAAAACGCTATGAATGATTGGATTCAGGAAGAAGGAAGAGAATCCAAGCAGAGTCTAGAATCACAACCAGGCTACTAGTTAAAAGGAGGCACAGAAATATTAAGTGTAAAGTTCTGCCATTAACTGACTTACAGAAATAGCTGGTCTTATGACAAGAAGACTCCTAAATACATCTTAGGACATCTTGAGTAAATGTCATCTGATGTGCAGCAAAGGCAGTTATGCACAAGCATCTACAGCTCAGGGGAGCAAACAGGGCCAGAGTTACTATCATCACTTATTTGCTGTGTGACCCTGGGGAAGTCATTTCACGTCTCTGTTTTGCAGTTTCTTAATCTATAACACAGAGATAATGATTTATCTCTCATACAGTGATAGAGGTTTAAATGAGTTAATACATGTCAAGTGCTTACAATTATGCCTGGCACAGAGTAAGTACCCACTAAGTGGAATTATTATCTTAAGAGGAATTAAAATCTTGGTATTAGGTGAAATTTCCAGGAAGAGTATTTAGGGCAGTAGCTCTCAACCAGGGACAATTTTATTTGACAATGTCTGCATATATTTTTGTTGTCACAGCTTGGGTGGGAGGATGCTGCTAGCATCTAATAGCTAGAGGCCAGGGATGCTGCTAAACACAAGAAAGCCCCCCATAATAAAGAATTACCTGGGGCCACCTGGGTGACTCAGTCAGTTGAGTGTCCAGTTGGTCTTAGCTAGGTCACGATCTCAGGGTTTGTGAGATCAAGCCCCACATCAGGCTCTGGGCTGATAGCATGGAGCCTGCTTGGGATTCTCTCTCTCTCAAAAATAAATAAATAAACTTTAAAAACAAATTATCTGTTCCAAAATGTCAAACATGCTAAGACTGAGAAATCTTGGTATATGGTGAGAAAATTAGTGGGCTAAGGATGCTGCTCTAGAGAACATCAAAATTTAAGGAATTAGACAATGAAGAGCCACTTAAGGACCAAGAAGAGCCACTTAAGGAGACCAAGAAGACATAGTCTAAGGATATGATCCTCAAATTTAATGGTCTCAGGATCCTTTTACATTCTTATGTATAACTGAGGACCCCAAGAGCTTTTTTGTGTGCAGCATAGTTATCAAAATCGTATTAAAAATTAAAACTAAAACATTTTAAAACACCTATCTTTAAATGAAATAATAAGCCCCTTACACACAAACATAAATAACATTTTTATGAAAAATAACTTTTTCTTCGAAATTAAAAATTAATGGCAAGAGTGACATTATTCAACAGTTTTGCAAATCTCTTTAACGTTCGTCTTAATAAAAGAAGAGTACATTCTTCTATTTGTTTCTGCCTTCGGCCTCTTGCTCTATCTATCGCATGTCATTTAGCCTCTGGGAAATTTCACCATACACTCATAAGAGAGTGAGGAAGAAACAAGCAAATATCTCCTTGATATTGTGAAAATACTTTTCCTGATGAAGCTGCTGAAAGGTCTCAGAGACCCCCAGTGGCCCCTGAGCCACACTTGGATAAGTACTCTAATGTCTAAAAGGGAGAAGAGAACAAGCAGAGAGAGTAGTGTCACAGAAGTCAAGATAGTCCCATGTTTGGGGAAAGTGGTTGTGGTCAGGGTCACTTGCTTTAGCAAGGTCTAATAAATAAAGATGGAAATGTGGTCCCTGTTTTGGGCAGTATGGAGATCTCTAGGGACCTTTACCAGAGCAGTGCCAGTGGCTAAGGCAGAACCCAGATTATGGGGCTTGAGAAGTGAATAAGAAGGAAGTAAACAGCCACAGTGAGTGTAAACCAACCCGCCACCACAGGAAGTCTGGTTAACCTGATATGGGAGTTTGGCTAACTTCGAGAGCGGGGCCGCACAAAAGGTGAGAGGCAGAGTATCTGACAGCATGGTTGGTCCTGGGACTGGAGGGGGAACACTTTCTCATCAGTTAGGGTGACAGAAGTGACCATGTGGGAAGGTTGGGAAGTTCACATGATTCATGCCATGCCTGATTGCCAGTGTCTGGATAAACTGGAAAGTAAGTGGATGTTGAGGAAGCACTGTGTTGTCAGATTTATTGTGATACATATCAAATACTGTTGTAGTTGTAGGTGTACTTGTCTCAACCATTTGTTCTTTGAATGCCTGTATTCCGTTCCTATCTTATGTCTGTATTTCTAGTGCTTAACACAATAACTGCCTAGTATATACTTACGAATATTTGTTGAAAAGCAAGAGGAAATTGTATTCAGAGGTAATTTTTATCAGCCATTTTCCTATTACACATTAAAAATATTGTAAAATGTGGGGCACCTGGGTGGCTCAGTTGGTCACACGTCCGACCCTAGATTTCAGCTCAGGTCATGATCTCACAGTTTGTGAGTTCAAGCCCCACATCCAGGCTCTGTGCTCACAGAGTGGAGCCTGCTTTGGATCCTCTATCTCCCTCTCTTTGCCCCTCCCCCACTCACGCTTTTCTCTCTCTCTCTCTCTCTCTCTCTCTCTCAAAAATTTTTTAAATATTAAAAAAATATTTTAAAATGTGAGACAAAGCAAAAATAATGCCCATGTGCTTACCAAACTGAGTGTCAGAACTTCTTTTTTGGTAAATTTTTGAGTATTATATAGTTCCTGTAACACTAAGCACTGTGGTAGGAGCTGCAAATCAAAATTAGCCTCCCATTAATGGTACGAAAATGGTAAGTACTGTTGACCTTAAAAAACAAAAGAGCCCTTTATTTTACCAGCATAATGAGTTCCTTTGGGAATAGCGGAGGAATTGTGATTCAGGACTTGCAAGCTGTGGCAAACTATAGGCCAGCCAGTCTGGAGAACTCAGGAGAGGAACATTACAGAGAAAAAGGAAGAGGTTGGTAGGGGCTGCTTGGAACAAAAGACTGTTGGAGGGTGGCTATGGCTTCTTATTGGCTGAGTCGTGGCAGTTTCTCCTTGGCAGGGCTGTTGCTGGGCAAGGAGAAAACCTTCCTTCCTTCTGCTGGAGTAGCAAAGTGAACTAGACCAAAAGTTCTTGGGTGAGCAGTCCCCCTATGGGACTTCTCACCTGCATTTTAAATAAGATTTCCCTCCACTAATTTTCATAGTATCATCAGGAGTTTATCAGTAAAGTACAAAGGAGGAAAGCCTGACCTCATAAACACCACCTTAAAAATAGATATCATTAAGAATGCTTTTGACTATAAGTAATAGAAAACCTTTACACAGTACTCAAGTAAAGGGTTTATTCTCACATAGAGAAGATCTGGAGGTATGTACCTCTTTGAACTGATTTAGCCGCTAGATGATAAGATGTCTAAGTGTTCATTTTCCTCTCATGCTTATGCCTGATGGTTGTAAATGGCTGTCAAGGTTCCAAATATCATATCTTTATGCAAGGCAAGAAAAAGAAAGAAGGATATCCCAAACAGGAAAGAGTAAGTTTTCTTTTCACAAGGAAAGGGTAAACTTGCCTGCAACCTTTCTAGTGAACTTCTGGTTACAGCACTGACCAGGACTCTGTTACAGTTTTATCGCTTGCTGAGCATGAGGCTGGAAAATGGGGATGTAGCTATTTCAGGCTCTGCAGTGGAAGGCAGCAAGAGAAAAGAGTTGGGAATGACTGCTGGGCCAGCCAACACTTGGTGTCTTCCATAGCTGGGGGCATGTAGACATGGGTGGAGGAGCACACCAGGCACAGACGATGAGGTACTGGGGAAGTAAAACACAAGGGCACATCAGAACCAGAGGTAGGTAACTGGCTGAAGCATTGGACTGGAGTTCCATCATAGATGACTTTAAGTGCTCAGTAAAATAGCCAGCAAGTGATAAAATGGGTCTAAAAGAAAAGTAAAGACAGAAAGGATAAACGGCTTGACTAAGGTCTCACAGCTGGTAACTGACAGAATAGGAGCTAAAAAGCTTCCCAGCCCCCAGTGCACTGGTATTTCTATTGACTCCACGCTTTTCTGTGGAAAATTCCTACAACCCCATGCATCCTTGACTTGACCTTCAGAGGTTTTAGAAACATCAATCCAAAGGTATTTATTTTCATGGTTTCTTTTACAGCTGAAGTAGCTAAATAGACTCTTTAGTTTCGTGACTGATAAACTGCTAACTGTTGATAAATGTCAGGTCTCCAGTACTACCTGCTACACAATTGAAGGCAACATTATTGAAGTCCCTGATTGCAGTCTTAACAAATGGACTAAATAATGATTCCTATTTAGTAATCTGTTCTCTTTGAACTAGAAACTGAGGACATGGAACCTGGAGCTTCTGGACACAGCAGGAACCAAGTAGAGGGTTTACTTCACAGGTTTCTATACTCATTGTTGCAGATCTTTTCACATTAACAACCTTTTCTGCCCCATGTGCTACTGATTGATCAAGAATGTAAGGTGAATAATACTAACTGACGTGAATAGTGTTAACACTAAGCACCTTTCTAAAACACCTTTCTTTCTAACACACCTTTCTAAGATAAGACAGCTCTACTAAAGACCTTACTGCCAAATAGTCTTTGGACAAATCAGTTTGTTTCTAACAGTTCCTGGCCTTTCATAGTATATATGTTATTGCACTAGAGCCTCGGGCTAGATAGAATAGAAACACAGGGTGGCCCTGCAGTTATAAGATCATAGTATGGTTGGGCCTAAGAAATGTACACATAGGACAGCTCAAGAAACTCAACAGAAGAAACAAATGCAAATTGAAACAGTGACCAAACACAGGAGATTTGCTAAACGTAGTGGCTTTGAATGAGACACTTGTCACACAGATGGATGTTTTGCCAGACTCCTATATCATACAGATACTGTGAAAATAACGCTATAGTGATTGTGTCAGTTCTCTGGCCCTACCGTTGACTTCAGCTGTAGCTTCGTACATCTGTTCTCATGTAGAAACTTTAAATCCTTAAATATGTTTTTCATTTTTATAAAGATAATTTTAGCCTCCCCACTGAAACATTCTTTACTTTGCTCTCAAAGTAAAACCTGCCTTTAACCAGAAGTTTCTGATGTGTGGGAAATTACCCAGGAACTCTTGTTCTTTTGCACCTCTTCTTCCCTCACTCAGTTTAGAGCCATGCATTCATGCCACCTGGGACAGCCCTCAGGTTGGCGAGCATTAAGTGTTGCATTTTGCTTTTTGCTATTTTTAGCAAGATTGTTAGGATTCCCCCCATCCCTCCGTAAAAAGTTTTGCCTCTTGTGTCTTGAAATGCATGTATAACCACAGAATTCTGTAATAAACAGCCAGATGAGAGTTTTGCTCAGAAATGTTGAACAAATCATACCTCTCTGTGAATTATATTACAGGCTATGAAAGTTACAGAGGAGGAGAGCAATAAAAAAGAAAAAGACAACTATTAAATTTTCTAAGTTCTTCCCAAATTTAGTCTTAAATTTGAACTCCTAAGTCAGCTCATAGCACTTTATTAGAAGTGTTCTTACCTGATCCCTTCTCTCTCTATAAAGTTCCACAACAACTCAACAACTAGAGACAGTTCATTTGTGCTAAAGAATAACAGCTTCTTAGACTCTTCAAAGAAGGATTATTCATTATTGTTGAATACGCTTGAAATCCCCCACAAAAATTTTTTTTTCGGGGAGCGTGGGTGGCTCAGTCAGTTAAGCGTCCGACTTCAGCTCAGGTCATGATCTCGCAGTCCACAAGTTCGAGCCCCGCGTTGGGCTCTGTGCTGCCAGCTCAGAGCCTGGAGCCTGCTTTGGATTCTGTGTCTCCCTCTCTCTCTGCCCCTCCCCAATTCATGCTCTGTCTCTCTCTGTCTCAAAAGTAAATAAACGTTAAAAAACATTTTTTTTAATTTTTTTTTTCTTTCATGGTTGCTAAGTTCTGCCATGTTGAGTCATCATGATTTTGAAAAATAAGTAAAAATTGTATAGATAACTCAGAGAAGAAAATATTTAAGATATTCACCTGCCTGAATGGGGGAGGGAGATAATGTATTATTTTTTACCCTTAACAGTAGAGAGAAGTGTTAAAAAATTATTAGATCTATGTGTCATTGTTGACTTAGTGCAGTTTATAAGAATTTCCAAATTGCACTTATTCTATTTATACTTCCTCTTAGCCCCTAAAGCATTTTTAAAACTTGGAAGAATACATATAATAAAACACAATAAAATGAAATAATTGTTATAATTAAAAAATAATAAATGAGAAAAGCAGGGCAAAGAGAAAATAAAGGTAGAGAACATATAAGAAAGTAAAGTTAGAACACAAATACAATTATAAGTCAATAGGACTTCCATAAAGTATCTTTAAATTATTGTGTTGTACTAGGGTATACTTTTTTTTTTAATGCAAGTGTACTTAAAAACATTTTGTTTGAAAACTGCTGTAATGAGCACCATAGAAAATTGCCTGCCTCTTAATGACTTGCATCAGTAACCTTATGACTACTTTGCCTTGGGTGAAAGGTACTTCATCTCCTGTTTCTTGTCTTCTATGACCCCTTTGCTGACACTGAATCCCATTTCATCAGATCATAGATTTTTATATATGTCTTAGCATTTATGTTTTCAATTAACTGGTTCCTAGCCAATTTAGGAAAATCCTTCAGAAACCAAATTAAGTAATACAACTAGATCAGTTACATGGATCAAACTCAATTTCTGGATTTAGCAAGAATCAGCTAAAGTAAGATGGGTCCTCCTGGCTTTTGTTTATATTAGCAATAGGCATGCCTTCAATAGGGTTCTTTCAGTTGATCTCTCCCCTCCAATTTTGAGAATCAGATTTAGAATTTCCAAAGTTACAATTAATGTATATCACTGTGATATCTTGATTATCTATGTGGCTTCATCACCACTTATTATTGGAATTGTCTTTGAAAGTATAGTAGTTTTTTTTCACTCAGAATACTTTGAGATTTCAACAAAAAAAAAAAAAATAGCTCATAGAAATGTCTTTCATGACAAAAGAGAAACAAAAGTTGCAGTGACTTGATCCTAGGTCTTCTCCTTTGTTTTCTTTTACCCCTTATTTCTTTCCCTAATGTTATCATTCCTGAACTAATTTGCTTTAAATGTTGTTTTCACTATTATGAATGAGAATCATGAGCAAGGCAGTCTTGACTTAGAAAGATTCCTGGGCAGGGCGCCTGGGTCACTCAATCAGTTAAGCGTCTGACTCTTGGCTTCAGCTCAAGTCATGATATCAAAGTTTCATGAGTTCAAGCCCCATATTGGACTCTGTGCAGGCAGTGTAGAGCCTGCTTAGGATTCTCTCTCTCCCTCTCTTTCTGACCCTCCCCCACTCACTCTGTCTGCTGTCTCTATCTCTCTCAAAATAAAGAAATAAAACTTAAAAATATATATATAAGAAAGAAAGATTCCTGGCCTTTGAATCAAGAAACTTATTTCAGGGATACCTCGGCTGGCTTAGTTGGTAGAGCATACCACACTTGCTCTTGGGGTCATGAATGAGTTTGAGCCCCATGTTGCATATGGAGATTACTTTAAAAAAAAAAAAAAAGAAGCAAACTTGTATTCACATTTGAAGTCAACTAGCTACTAGCTCTGTGATTGTTATTTACTCCCCAGTACAGTGTCTGTAAATTGAGAATGCTGACATTGCAAAACTTTCTAGCAGAATGTTTGGCATACAGCAGGTACTCCAAAAATCACTTCTGTGTTTCAGCAGATACAAGTTAATTAGCTACTACATAGTGATCTTTTATACTGACTATCCAACTGCCAAATCTTTGGGATTTGTAGTAGCGAACAGTCATGTAACCATTTCAGTTAAACTGTGGAGTCCCATTCGGTAATACATAGTTTTGGTATGATGGTTTGAGCCTTCATTCAGCTAACATTCTTTGGATACCTATGTGCCAGACCTTTTGCCCCTGCTGGCGGTACAGAGATAAACAGAACATGATCTTTGCCTGAGAGGAGCTTCACGGTTCAATGCATACAGTAATGCACTCACTGAGGATTTTACAACACTGTGGTGGCAGTGTGCTGATAGAGAACTGAGCAGCACATCGTGGGAGCAGACAGACGGTGCAAGGAAGCCTGTCCAGAAAGGGGAGTGAGGTTTAGAAAGCAATGGTAGTTGGTCTGAGCTGTGAGGATTCAATAGGGATTTGCTGGTGAAGGGAAAGCAGAAGCAGAGGGGACATGTGTGGGAAAGACAAAAAACAAAAAGAATGTAAATGGTGCCAGGTGTGAGAAACTGCCAGCAGTCTGGTGCCACTGATGACAGTAGGCGAGGGTAAGAATAGACAGATCATAGAGGTGGGACCACAGATGACAGAACCCTGCATGCCAGCCTGCTGGGGTATGTTACTAGACAGCAGAAAGCCCTTAGGTATTTCAACCAGACTCCAGGTACACCTTTAGCTGGATCACCCTAAACATGAAGGAGACAATACACAAATGCCAGTGAGGAGGTAATGGCATTAGTTTACTTTAGTCAGATGATGTTGAAGGCCAAACTGAGCAATGGTGCTTAATGGAAAGAAGAAACTGGTTTTGAGATGTGTTGAGAAATAGAATTAGCTGTTCCTCGTGATTGGTTGAATATGTTGGATTAGAGAGAATGACTTGAGTTTCAGTTAGCAGAATGTAATCGTAAGGAGAAAGACCATTCCAGATGAAGCCTCACATTTCAGGGGCACTGCCTCCTTGGTACAAGGACATTTTCTATAGGTGCCTTTGTGTGCAGTGGTATAGCTTCAGGAGAGTTTCTGGACATTTCAGGCACACTTTGAAAGCACCTCTTTGGCCCTACATGCTAACTTAATGTGCAACACTATATATACACACTTATCTCACTTTTCTTTCTCCGATTAATGTGTCTTTCATATATTAATTTACTTAATTTGCCAGTTATTGTTCATCGATGTTCCATTAGTTCATTGTATCTGTTCTCAGAGTAATTATTTATTCTTTTTAATAGATGCCTCATTAGATGTCATTAATGCATCTATTACCCCTATATTCTTTTGTTTCTAGGGTAATTTTTGGGTGAAGTTAGACTTCCCCCTTTCACCTAGTTTGAAGTGATTTATGTAATCAATTCATTACAATTATAAATATTCTATACCAAGGCTCCTGGGTGGCTCAGTCAGTTAAGCAACCAACTCTTGATTTTAGCTCAGGTCATGATCTCATGTTTTGTGAGTTCTAGCCCTGCATCAGGCTCTGCACTGATGGCTTAGAGCCTGCTTGGGATGCTCTCTCCCTCTCTCTGTTCCTCCTGCATCTGTCTGTCTGTCTGTCTCTCTCTCTCTCTCTCTCTCTCAAAATAAATAAATAAATAAATCTTTAAAAATGTATATTGTTTTAAACCATAATTATTCATTTAATACCCTCATACCATTTCTTTTTGCATATCCACAGTTTGAGAATAAATACAAATTATCTTCCCTATATGATTATCGCTCCCCAGCATCTGATCCCTAACAGTGATGTTGTTTTAACCACAAATCATTTCTGTAGGCAGAGGCATCTCTTATCTAGAATCACCATTGCCCTTTACTAAGCAAAATGCTAAATTAATTGAGAAGGTAGTTCCTTGTAGCCAGACTGGAGCCAGAACAAACCTTTGATCCTCTAACCTGATCCCATTGTCTCTTACTCATTTAACACGTGTATTGAGCACTCGCAATGTATTCAAGTTCAGTGCTCTGTTTCTTTCCTTCTCGAACCCAGGATGAACAGATTTTAGTTATGGTGGCCCTCTAAACTTGTGGAGACATGAAATAATAAGCACAGCGTTTAGTGGCAACTTAATGCTTTATCCCTGAATTTGAAACTCTAAAGGAAGGAAATCCCGGGGGATGTCTAAATCCACCCAAAAATTACCCTAGAAACAAAAGAATATAGGGTAATAGATGCATTAATGACATCTAATGAGGCATCTATTAAAAAGAATAATTACTCAGAACAGATACAATGAACTAATGGAACATCGATGAACAATAACTGGCAAATTAAGTAAATTAATATATTAAAGACACATTAATCGGAGAAAGAAAAGTTAGCATGTAGGGCCAAAGAGGTGCTTTCAAAGCGTGCCTGAAATGTCCAGAAACTCTCCTGAAGCTATACCACTGCACACAAAGGCACCTATAGAAAATGTCCTTGTACCAAGGAGGCAGTGCCCCTGAAATGTGAGGCTTCATCTGGAATGGTCTTTCTCCTTACGATTACATTCTGCTAACTGAAACTCAAGTCATTCTCTCTAATCCAACATATTCAACCAATCACGAGGAACAGCTAATTCTATTTCTCAATACATCTCAAAACCAGTTTCTTCTTTCCATTAAGCACCATTGCTCAAGGACTGTGTGCATCTCACCACTATTACTGCAGCATCCAAGCCAGGCACCAGTGCATGGTGCATCAGTATGTGGCACCAGTGCATGGACCAGTGCATCAGTATGTGGCAAATGTTGGGTCATATTTATGATGGCTCCTCCCTTGTCTTCCAGACAGCTTGTGCAAAATCCTTCCATGTTAATTCCCTTATCACTCTTGTCCCTTTTTTTACTAAACTGTCATTCCAGGACATAGAGACTCTGAATCAACTTTGCTTCCTCAGTGGTAACATACTATAAAAGCAAGAGAAATGTGGGAGTGAGTGCTGTGTGTATGGGTAACTGCTTACTAACAAGTGTAAGTGAAAAGATTTTGATTAACTATCAGGGTGGCCATGTTTAGGGCCCAGACAGCCACATAATTTTTTTTTCCTTCCTAACTTCATGACATATCTAAATACAGAGAAATCTCAGAGAATTTTAAGAGAAGACTTGGTTTTCCCCAACCAGATTTATGTATATATCCTTTTTCTTTTCCCAGAAATTCACCTATTATATTTAAAAAGGTCTTCCTGCAAATGAAGGAAGCTTGATTTCTTTTTCTTTGGGATCACCGTAAGGTATGTGTAGGCAAGCCAGCTATTAATAAGTAATCACACAGTACTAGGACAGTTGTTTTCCAAGCCGCCTCACCAAGCCTAGGGAAGACCACCAGGCGGTGTGACAACTGCAGCAGGAGCCCAGCCCAGAGGACAGCCTTGTCAGCCTCCCCACCCCAGCCCGCTGGCAGCACAGCCTCGCTGTCTACGTTTAGGTTTTGAATGCTCGCGTGTGTGTGCTACCACTGCCAGCCTGCCTATCCACATCCACGTGGCCACCACTGCTGAGGCCTCTCAAAACCTCAAGCTGGGTGAACATACAGAGAGCAGGTCCCAACTTCTATCCCAAGCTAGGACAGAAGTGCTTCTCACCACAGGGTGAGGATCTTGGGTTTGGTACCATTTCTTTCTACCTTCTGGCTGAACTCATGAGCTAAGTCAGACAGGATTCTTTCTTCTCCTTTCCCAACACTCCTGCTCTTGCATCTCTCCGTGCCCTGGGACCTTCAGACTTGGTCTGTCCTCTAAAGGACGAACAGAGAGGGGGGAAGGGGCTCTATTAATAGTGATTTCATGTCAGTAGCAAAGTTAAGAAGTAGACTCAATTCAGGAAGCAAGATGTGTTGGATGTATATTTTCTTAAAAGCCACTTCCTTTTCTTTCTAAAAACATAAAAACACAAGGAAAAAGTATCCAAAATATTGAGACATCTCAGGTGATGAACAAAAATTGGTATGAGAGGAAGAAAAGACCATGTCAGAAATAATCTGTCACTGGTAGTGATTGTGGACGTGTTTTCTTAAGATGCCTTCATCTGTTTCACTGGGAAGAATTTTTAAAGGTCAGAAGAACCAGTATAAGATAATAAGAGAAAAATAAGCCTCTTTGTTTTAATTAATTAAAAATAACCAAAATGCAAAAAACTACTTCTAGTTTCATAACCTCTACTTCTAACCTAGATAGTCTTCTACTGGAGATAATATTATTTCCACCATAATTAATTTTAATCCACAGTCAGTTGGAAAACTTCATATATTTCAGGCATATAATTATTATCACAGAAGATTATTTCCCTGGCATCATTCTAACCCTAGGGAGTAAGAGGAAATCCAGTGTTTATTTTTAGTGTATCTTCCATTTTTTTCTTCTTTAAGGATGGAGCAAAAAGTTATTACCTTTCAACACAGCCTGTTTTCATTTTACAATTCCTTTATATTTTTTATTTGCCAACCTGAAAACAAATGTGTTCAGAATACTGGAACCTGAGAAAAGAGAATCTCGTTCATTTCTATTCTCTAAGTCTTTCACTGTGCAAGAGAATGGGAGCTAGGGACAGCAGGGTTAAACACCAGCATTCTGTGCACCCAGGGTCATAATATCTCTGGAGTCCTGAGTCTCTGGCTCGTGATGGAGCAGTGTGAATAAAAGAAAGCTTGGGGTGGAGGCAGAAAACCTGATTCAAGTGTGGGTGGAGCAGACAGATGAAGTTAACAGAATTTGCCCTTGAAGGATTTGCTGGTTCCTACTATATTTTGAGTCCTTAAAGAACGGAAATCTTGCTATATTCATGTTTGTTTGTTTTTTAACCTCCCCTTCCACAGCTTTGCCTATAATGAAGATTCTTATAAAAAACACAAGCAGGCCAGCAAATTATTAAATGAGAATTTACATGTGGAGGCTTCCAATCTGTGAAGCACTTTCAAATTAAGGTGGTGGTGGGGCGCCTGGGTGGCTCAGTCGGTTAAGCATCCGACTTCGGCTCAGGTCATGATCTCACGGTCCGTGAGTTCGAGCCCCGCGTCGGGCTCTGTGCTGACAGCTCAGAGCCTGGAGCCCGCTTCAGATTCTGTGTCTCCCTCTCTCTCTGCCCCTCCCCCATTCATGCTCTGTCTCTCTCTGTCTCAAAAATAAATAAACATTAAAAAAAAAAAATTCAAATTAAGGTGGTGGTAATATGGTTAAGAGTGTTTGAGTTTGTCTTACTTACATTGAATAATCTTCTTTTATGACCTTGCTATGGATGAAGGGCTCTGTTAGGATGCTCAGTATTCCTAAGTCAGGCCAGTGCTATGTATCATTATTTTAGAGTATGTCACGTGTCCACCACCAAGACCATAGCTGCCTCCAGGCCTCCCATGCCTCCTTGATCCTTGTGGACAGTAACTTTTTGGCAAAGACATTGGCATATGACATATCCTCATGAGGCATGTTCATTCAGTGAGCAAGTATTTATTGAATTTCCAGTATACACCAGGAGTTCTGCTGGGAGCCAGAGATACAGCAGAGAATAAAATTCAGAATCCTGCATTCACAGAGTTTTCATTCTGGTTAGATGGTATTGTAACAGAAGCCTTCCAGCCCTTTGATAACTACATCCAAGAGAGAGAATAGTCTCACACATGTCTGTTGTACCAAAGTCTGCACTCTGCTGAGACTTAGTTGCATTCCAGGGGTCAGTAGCATTGGGAGAATTGATTTTATTCAAATTCTGATGAAAATAATATTAATAAAATCAGTCCTTGCCACTGAGGCTGTTTACTGCCTCAGGGATATCTGTTCCATATTCACACAGATCCCCCAGTGTTTAGGGGGAAAGAGAAAAAAAGGGGGGCTCCAAAGTGAATTAACATTGATTGATCACATGCCTGAGATTACATATTTTAATATGCATATTCTTGTTCAACATAGAATCACTGTGAAATAGGCATTGTTATTCTATTTTACAACTACAATCATAAAAATAGCTTTTTTTTACTTTAACATTTCTTGTGGGCCAGATGCATGTTAGTCTCTTCCTTGGATTATCTCATTTAACCATCATGGAAACTCCATGAAGCGGATTTTTAATTTCCCCCAGTTTGCAGGTGAGGAAGCTGCAGCTTAAAGCAGAAAGTAGTATACCTAAAATGATACAGCTGATAGGGAGTGAAGGTAACACCTAAGTCCTTTAACACCAACACTTCCCCATGTTCCATGTGGACTCAGGTTAGGAAGCCTTCTCTACCTCCACCTGTCTCCACAGGAAGATGCAGACCTTTATCTTTGAGTGGGCTTCTTTTTTTTTTTTTTTTAATGTTATATTTATTTTTGAATGAGAGGGAGAGACAAAGCGTGAGCAGGGTAGGGTCAGAGAGAGAGGGAAACACAGAATCCAGAGCAGGATCTAGGCTCTGAGCTGTCAGCACAGAGCCCAACGTGGGGCTCAAACCCACTAGCCATGAGATCATGACCTGAGCCTAAGTCAGACACTTAACCAACTAAGCCAGCCAACAGTGGATTCTGGTGTCCTGCCAAATAGATGCATGTAAGGTGTTCATGAAAACCCCTCCTGGGGACCATTGCCAACATCACAGAAGATATCTTTCTGTAGTACTGCCCCTTGACTTCAAAGCACAGATCAGTAATTTTAATTCCCTATATAATTATTTTCATTTTCTTAGCAATCCTTTTTTTCTGTTGGCCTTGCTCACAAGCTAAAACCCACACTGAATACTGCTCCTGAGGGTTTCCAGTCCTGTCTGTGAGAATCCCCCAAGAATTCCTTGACTTTGGAACTTCCCTCCAGCCCCAGGTTGGTGACCTTTGTGTGCTCCTTTTAAGACAGAAGATAAAACAGATGCTTAAAATTGTCATTTCACAGTTGACGTTTTAATAGATGTTGCTCCCCAACTGATATTTGTTTTAGGTTCTTAAGTAAATAATTTATAATGTGTGTGTATACCCTAAGGCAATATTACCACAAAAGGTACGGTGTTATAAACTGAAAATAAATTCACTTGGTTCCGTGCCATATTCTAAAAATATCAGTGGAGGGGCAGGAACAGTAGTAATGAGAAATAATATTTCTGCCAAGTAGTTGGGAGAGAAAAAAAAAAGAGAAGGAAGATAGGAGGCAAGATTTTATTGGAAAGAAACAATACTCAAGATGAGCAGAAAGAGTGGGCAAGGTCACTGTGCCCTAAGCAGTAGAATACAAGACAGGCTAGCTTTGGCAGAGCTGGATGTACTACCTAAAGGGATCTTTCCAAGAAAGATCTGTGGTGGGGCTGCCTGGGTGGCTCAGTCGGTTAAGCATCCAACTCTTGGTTTTGGCTCAGGTCATGATCTCACTGTTTGTGGTTTAAGCCCCATTCAGGCTCTGTGTTGGCAGTGCAGAGCCTACATAAGATTCTCTCTCTCTCTCTCTCTCTCTCTCTCTCTCTCTCTCTCTGCCCCTCCTCTGCTCTCTCTCTCAAAATAAATAAACTTTAAAAAAAATTTTTTTTTTTTTTAAAGAAAGAAAGATCTATGGTGCTGTAAGTCTCATTTGGCACAAGGCCACATGGCCCCACTTACCATAATGGAAGGAAACAGTTCTGGACCACAGGCCCTGCTTCCCTCCTGATTGGTGCAGAACTCAAGCTGTAGAGTGTGAGCATCCCCCTGCCATCATCGCCTTCCCTTCCATGTTTCTGCCTGCTCGTGCTCTTGTCTTATGCCGCGTCTGCATCCGTTGCTTTTTGGGGACAACCAAAATGGTGGCTGTGGGCCTATGTCAAAGGACCTTCTAGAACAGACAGGAAAACGTTATTACTTTAAAAGAGCCAGAAGCCAACCCTGTAGAACAAACACCAGTGTGGTTTGTGCTGTTAGGGGTACAGATAATCCTCTGGTAGCCTGCTCATGGTAGAAATGGTCTACACATGCTTTCCACTGTTCCCTTCAACTTACTCCTCATTCCACTGCAGTCTGGCTTGGCAAATTCTTCCTGTTACTTTTTTGTCTTTGGCCCATTCACCATGATCATCGACTTTCCTCCCTCCCCAGCATGCAGGACACCATCACCACTGTCTCCTGATCTCCTCCCCAGTTATGACACTTGTCCTCCTCTACCTCTCTTCCTTCAGTATGAGAGGTCCCTTATATCACATCTTGACCTTCTCACACCCTCCCTAGATGTGCTCATCAGTTGTGGCTTCAATCCTGATGATTCACATTTGGTTTATCCTTTCCCCTAGCCTGCAAATCCTTTCCAAGGCCTTCCTTCAACTTCTGGGTATGATACCAAATTGAGTGTGTCTACACAAAATTCTGCATTCCCTTCCAGCAAACGTGTCCCTCCTGCATTCCCTCTCATTGTCTAGATGTTCAGCTTTCAAGCTAGAAATCACTCACTTTTTCTCCTTATTTTACCCATAGTCAGTCTTCTTGCCAAGTGGATTGCACATTTCTCTTACTAGCAGAAATTTTGTGCCTCCACAGTGATTTCCTTTGTTAGTCCTCAACATTTTTTGTGTGAATTTTATGAAAGGCTTCCACTGATCTCTGCACCTCCAGGTCTTAGTGCTACCAGGCATCCTTCATATTGTCACCAGAATGTGTGTGTGTGTGTGTGTGTGTGTGTGTGTGTGTGTGTGTGTGTGTGGTTTTTTCTAATGTTTATTTATTTATTTTGAGAGAGAGAGAGAGACAGAGCATGAGCATAGGAGGGGCAGAGAGAGAGGGAGAAAGAGAATCCCAAGCTGTGATTCTGTGCTGTCATCACAGAACCCAACATGGGGCTCAATCCCACAAACCATGAGATCATGACTTGCCAAAATCAAAAGTCAGACACTCAACTGACTGAGCCACTGAGGTGCCCCTCACCAGAATAGTTTTATAAATCCAAATCTGATTGTGCCACTCTTTGAAGTCATGCATTTAAAAGTAGTACCGAGTTAGTAGAAGCAGAATTCTTCCCTTAGAAGCCAAGATTTGTCAAGAAAATTTGACTAGGTAGACTTCCAATGAATAAATTCTGAATGAGAGCCCAGTAAATATAAGCCATAGTCTAGGACTATGAATAACTATGTCCAAGACATTATTATGTTTATCTATATGAAATATGTCTAATTTGCTTGTAAAATTAAGGTATTCAAATAGATTCGTTTTCTGCTGCTGGAAAATTAAGAACTGACCCTCAGTCAAAATTTGCATTTGTGTCCTATCATGAAGAAGCTTTAGCAAAATAAATAGGATCATAAAATTAACATTTTATTGTTCTTCAAAGATCTGTATTCACTTTACTACTCTCACTGAATTAAATTACCTTTTGTTATTTGTTTATATAAGGAAAAAAGAACAAGTCAACCTGACTGAATAAAATATGGATTATTTATAAGCTCTTGGACTTTCTCTTATTTAAATGCTTATGAATTTCTTAGCTGACTTAACTTATGTACCTTGTGCCAATATGAGTTTGGTTAATCAATGAATGATGTGTCTTTACACTCAAATTTTCTAATAACAAAAATTTCTTTTTTCACATGGGTATATAGTTACCCTGCAGCACTCGTCTTAAATGACAGTAGCTTCTCTTGATACTACTACATATTGCTGTATTGTGATTAAATGAAATTTCCTTGGGCTGGCCTGGCAACTTTACCATCTTTTAGCATTGTTATTCCAAATTCTCGATAAATAAAAAATTTTGCAACCTCATCTTTTCTCAAATAAACTGAAAACAAGCTGCACTTAATTTTAGTCTTAATTCATTTCAGTATGTTTTTTTACCAGTGAATCAGGATTGTATGTGTGTCTTAAGTGAGAAAATTGGGGAAAATAACAGGAAAACCAAAATGAGACCTGCAATGAGGTTATTAACAAGCAAAATGCGTGCTGAGAAGACAGGACATTTGGCAGCCAGGAGCACAGCCTCAGGTCTGGCTCTGAGCTTCCCAGCAGCCTATGCAAAGAGAAGACCATGAATGGTTACTTGAATCAATCAGTGTTCTGAGATATATAAGCAGCCAGCTGCTTAGAAATACACTCTCCTGACACGAAATCTCAAGAGATTGCTCTCTTGAAGGGCAACATCCTTAGCAGAAATACAACCAGTTTCAAAGGGCAGTCTCTTCTGGCATCTCATAATGTGGACTAACAGCACCAGACCAGCAGATCTGCAAGAGACCCAAGATTGCAGGTCCCTGGCACAACCCACAGATAGAACTGAGTATCCAGAGGAATAGAGGGCTTGCCTTTTAGTCAATCCTACATAAATAGTACCTATTTCAGTCGGAGGCTTGATGTGTTTTGAACAGCAGTGAGTAAAATTATACTCCCACCCAAAATCTAAACTGAGTAGAAAGTGAAAGCTTTACCTTTATCTTGAGGGAATGGCCATGGACAAAACCAAAGACTTTTTCTAAGAACTTTGGATCCATTCCAGTTCTGTACCTTATGATGGACCATCTTTTTTAAACAAAATAACTTTCAGATGAGACATGCAAATAAATTCATGATACAGTGAAACCCTATATAACTAAATTGGTTTATTCTGTATGGTTATTTTGAGCTTTATAAGCCACTTAACATGTACCAAAAATTAAGACATTGTTTTCAGAAAATTTTATCTAAGTCTGTTTTTTTTAAATAATATTTGAGCTCAAAGCCGTTGTCTCTTAAGACCACTCTCCATGTGTGTTAAAACCTCTCTATCTAGGGGCGCCTGGATGGTTCAGTCGGTTAAACGTTTTGACTCTTGATTTCCTCTCAGCTCAGGTCATGATTTCACAGTTGGTGGGATCGAGCCTCGCATCCAGCCCTGCACTGACAGCACAGAACCTGCTTGGGATTCTCTCTCTCCCCATCCCTCTCTGCTTCTTCCCCACTTGCTTGCTCGCTCTCTCTCTCTCTCTCCAAATAAATAAATGTAAAAAAAAAAAAAACAAAAAAAAAAAACCTCTCTATTTGCATTCAGGTATGACTTCATGCTCAGGGAGATATTTTAGTCCCCCCCTTATCTGTGGTGGGGCGACATATGTCAGTACCCCCCAGTGGATGCCTGAAGCCACAGACAGTGCAGAACCCTATAGTCAATATATATTAAGTTTTTTCCTATACATACATACCTTTCATAAAGCTTTACCTATACATTAGGCACAGCAAGAGATTAACAACAACAACTAATAATAAAATAGAACAATTATGACCATATGCCATAACAAAAGGTATGTGAATGTGGTATCTCTCTCAAAATACTGTACTCCCCCTTTCTCTTGTGATGATGTGAGATGATAAACTGTTACATGAGGAGATAAAGTGAAGTGAATAGCGTAGGCTTATAAGGTAGTGTTAAGCTACTATTGACCTTCTGAAGATACATCAGGAGGATCACCTTCAGGACTGTGGTTGACCAAATGTGACTGAAAACGCAGAAAGCAAAACCACAGATAAGGGGCAGATAAAAGAACACCATACATTATTTTCGAGTGGTTGTGGTTTTGTTGACCTAGAGTTTCCCTCAGAAGAGTAGAGTTTAGCATTGACCATGGTGATAATATTTTTTTCTTACTGTAAGCCAAATATACTAATCTGCCTATTCTTAATCTCTAAACAAGTGAGAACATTTTAAATTTTCAAATTTTTTCAGTGGCAGTCAATCAGCAAACACATTTTTTTTTCTGATGAAACTACTTGGTAACCAAGTAAAGCTTGGACACACAAATAAAAGAACAGGCCTTAAGCCATGCACTGAAGATTAACACAACCAGATTATTTCTCTGTCTAAAGTATTCTAAAGTAACTTAACTACACATATTTGATGTTGTTGCAGGAAGAGAATTGTGATGATGTGTTCAAATTACACTTTATTTAGGAAATGTTAAAAGTGTAGTGTGCAGTAATTGGAGATATATGCGAGTTATTTCCAGAACTCTCTAGCACTGATAATGTGCAATAATAATTATTAAATAATAGTGAGGAAAAGATATAAACATGTAGTTAATAGGTGAAATAAAAAATAATATCTAAAATTGTTTGTTAGGTTAAAAAAATATGGGGTGCCTAGGTGGCTTAGTTGGTTAAGCGTCTAACTTTGGCTTAGGTCATGATCTCACAGTTCGTGGGTTCAAGCCCCGCGTCAGGCTCTGTGCTGACACCTCAGAGCCTGGAGCCTGCTTCAGATTCTATGTCATGTCTCCCTCTCTGCTACTCCCCCACTTGCACTCTCTCTCTCAAAAGTAAATAAAATAATAATAATATTAGTTTAGTCTATTCTGTATATAATTATGGCTAAATACAATTGAATTTTTATTCCTATTGGTTTAGAAATCTTACATTTACCATTGGGTCACAGGTTTTTGGGCAAGTTTTTGTTTTTTGTTTTCTAATTAAATAAAAATGTCCAATTCAACAATAGTTCTAGAGCAGCTACCATAAGCAAAGCATAGTGTGGCCTGCGGGGAAGTAAAGATGAATAGGGTCAGGGCCCCTGTGTTGAAAAGATGAAGAACCTGGTGGGGTGGACATACTCTCCACAAACCTGAGGGAATAAGGCAGTGTAATGGGGGGACCCAGATGGACTAGAAACAAAGTGTTAGAGGCCGAGAGGGAAACTGGGAGTGGAACGGCCATGAAGCAGCGGGGCACGGGGGTTGGATGTACTTACTAGTGGAAACTAAATTTCATTTGCGAGCTATGTAATACTAAAACTACAACTTCACTGCTAAAGTACTTTCCTTCTCCCTTAATCTAGCAGCTAAATCTTACCAGAGAATTCCATCTCCTGTTCAGAGACTCGTGCTTTAAAAAAGTAGTCTTTTTCCCTCTCCCTCCAAAACTTCTCTATTCCTTCTTCCATATTTTCCTCTTTCCTTTTCCATACTTTTTCCCAGTCATATAGAAGTACAGAATTTTGAATTCTAAATTTATCATTGCCCTCCCTTTGTGGCATGGCTGGTCCACTTTGGTGAAATTCTCTTCATCCTTCAGCCTCCTCAGACAGACTTCCCAAACCCCTAGACCAAGTTACTCCCTCCTTCCTCTCTCTTCTCAGAGCATACATATATTCTTATTATAGTAATTTGCAGTGTGTCCCTGATACCATGAGCCTTGTAAAGCCTTGGCCTATTTCCATTTGAACCTTTAGTACCTGACACTACCAGCTGCCTAAATGGATGAGTGTATGAGTGAACAAAACAAATTCCTTTTGACTAGTAAATACATCTCACAAGGTACTGTTCTCTATATCTCAGGGATATTGGTTACAAACAAAATAAATATTTTTAAATAATGGTGAAGATTCCCTAAAAACTGATACTTCATATATAAAGGCAGTGCTAAATTTAGTCATCTTAAATAACCATGAGAGCTTTTACTTTGTTCTTTTTTTTTTTAACATCATGATAGAAAGATAATATAGTATAGGCAGTTTTAAGAAGTAAGGCTTGAAATTGGAGTCCCATTTTTTTACCACCTCTTTTTTTTTAAGTTTTTATTTTTTTTATTTATTATTTTTTTTAAATATTAGATTTATTGTCAAATTGGTTTCCATACAACACCCAGTGCTCATTCCCACAGGTGCCCTCCTCAATACCCATCACCCACCCTCCCCTCCTTCTCACCCCCCATCAACCCTCAGTTCTCAGTTTTTAAGAGTCTCTTATGTTTTGGCTCCCTCCCTCTCTAACCTTTTTTTTTTTTTCCTTCCCTTCCCCCATGGTCTTCTGTTAAGTTTCTCAGGATCCACATAAGAGTGAAAACATATGGTATCTGTCTTTCTCTCTCTGACTTATTTCACTTAGCATAACACTCTCTAATTCCATCCACGTTGCTACAAAAGGCCAGATTTCATTCTCATTGCCACATAGTATTCCATTGTGTATGTAAACCACAACTTCTTTATCCATTTGTCAGTTGATGGACATTTAGGCTTTTTCCATAATTTGGCTATTGTTGAAAGTGCTGCTATAAACATTGGGGTACAAGTGCCCCTATGCATCAGCACTCCTATATCCCTTGGGTAAATTCCTATCAGTGCTATTGCTGGGTCATAGGGTAGATTTATTTTTAATTTTTTGAGGAACCTCCACACTGTTTTCCAGAGCGGCTGCACCAGTTTGCATTCCCACCAACAGTGCAAGAGGGTTCCTGTTTCTCCACATCCTCGCCAGCATCTATAGACTCCTGATTTGTTCATTTTAGCCACTCTGACTGGCGTGAGGTGGTATCTGAGTGTGGTTTTGATTTGTATTTCCCTGATGAGGAGCGACGTTGAGCATCTTTTCATGTGCCTGTTGGCCATCTGGATGTCTTCTTTAGAGAAGTGTCTGTTCATGTTTTCTGCCCATTTCTTCACTGGATTATTTGTTTTTCGGGTGTGGAGTTTGGTGAGCTTTTTATAGATTTTGGATACTAGCCCTTTGTCCAATATGTTATTTGCAAATATCTTTTCCCATTCTATTGGTTGCCTTTTAGTTTTGTTGATTGTTTCCTTGGCAGTGCAGAAGCTTTTTATCTTGATGAGGTCCCAATAGTTCATTTTTGCTTTTAATTCCCTTGCCTTTGGGGATGTGTCACATAAGTAATTGCTGTGGCTGAGGTCAGAGAGGTTTTTTCCTGCTTTCTCTGAGATTTTGATGGTTTCCTGTCTCACATTCAGGTCCTTTATCCATTTTGAGTTTATTTTTGTGAATGGTGTGAGAAAGTGGTCTAGTTTCATCCTTCTACATGTTGCTGTCCAGTTCTCCCAGCAGCATTTGTTAAAGAGACTGTCTTTTTTCCATTGGATATTCTTTCCTGCTTTGTCAAAGATGAGTTGGCCATACGTTTGTGGGTCTAGTTCTGGGGTTTCTATTCTATTCCATTGGTCTATGTGTCTGTTTTTGTGCCAATACCATGCTGTCTTCATGATTACAACTTTGTAGTAGAGGCTAAAATCTGGGATTGTGATGCCTCCTGCTTTGGTCTTCTTTTTCAAAATTACTTTGGCTATTCGGGATATTTTGTGGTTCCATACAAATTTTAGGATTGTTTGTTCTAGCTTTGAGAAGAATGCTGGTGCAATTTTGATTGGGATTGCATTGAATGTGTAGATAGCTTTGGGTAGTATTGACATTTTGACAATATTTATTCTTCCAATCCATGAGCAGGGAATGTCTTTCCATTTCTTTAAATCTTCTTCAATTACCTTCATAAGCTTTCTATAGTTTTCAGCATACAGATCTTTTACATCTTTGGTTAGGTTCATTCCTAGGTATTTAATGCTTCTTGGTGCAGTTGTGAATGGAATCAGTTTCTTTATTTGTCTTTCGCTTGCTTCATTATTAGTGTATAAGAATGCAACTGATTTCTGTATGTTGATTTTGTATCCTGCGACTTTGCTGAATTCATGTATCAGTTCTAGCAGACTTTTGGTGGAGTCTATCAGGTTTTCCATGTATAATATCATGTCACCTGCAAAAAGTGAAAGCTTGACATCATCATTGCCAATTTTGATGCCTTTGATTTCCTTTTGTTGTCTGATTGCTGATGCTAGCTAGCACTTCCAACACTATGTTAAACAACAGTGGTGAGAGTTTTTACCACCTCTTTTTAAGCAAAGCAGCGTTGTTAGTTATAGCAGAGAAGTAAAGGGACAAGCTGGGGAAAGAGCTGTAGAATCGCAACCTGATCAGAGATGCTCAGGCAAGACCAGGCTCCACATCCACAGATGAATCAGCATCATCTCCAGCCAGAACTGCTCACGGTGCTGAGCCATCCCCCAGACCGCTGTAGCAGAGGAAGAACACAAGTACTCTTACATCCTGTGCTTGGAACATGCAAGTTAAACTGTGAGAAGATTAACAGGAGGCAAAGCACACAAATTTTATTTCCAATTGATATTTTTATAGGGCATGTGGAGGGCTACATAGAAAAATGAAGCCCCCCCCAAAAAGCAATTAGACCTGGGGCTCCTCTGCCTTTTTTACAAAGGGTGATAAAACTGCGGAGAAGTGACCAGGCAAAGAAAAGGATTGGGGTTTTTTAAGGGTAGTATATTGGAGGAAAGTGACTAGGAAATACATGGGGGAAACTGATGGAATATAAAGGTCGTTTTAGTATGGTTTGTGCAGACTCATCGTGGTGTAGACTCTTGTCTCCAGTGTTAAGAATGTTCTTTTTCTCCTGGTACTGGGAGGACATCTTTCTCATGGGAAATGTATGCCCTGCTTTTTAGGCAGAAAGAAGGACAGAACCCTTCCTGCATCTGCTATTCTTTCTCAATTGCCTGCCACTCAAAATAACCAAATGCCAAAGTGGCATATTTGGGGGCAGAATGTTCTGACCCCTTTTATTACTGTGATCTAACTGTGGACTGGCATGAGGTGTGTGTGGCAGGGGACTTCTAGGGAGAAGGGGTTGGGGGTCTCTGTTGAAGATCCCTGCTGCGACTAATGGACTTGACATACCCAAAGTCAGCTGATGCCCTTCTTAGGCTGTGTGGCTAGGTGGTTAAAGGAGATACAAGTAACAGGGCTGTGCCTGGAGTGTAGTCAGTGTGCTGGCCCAGTTAGCTGTTGTGAGAGAAGGGTTTGAGGTTGGTCATGATGCTCTGTAAGTAGCCTTTAATGACTGAGCAGGACTTGCACAGAGTAACTGTTGTCACAGGGTCTGGGACCGGCCCATTCAGTCTCCAGCTCTTGAACCTTAAAGGAGCAGCCTCAGTAGAAGTTTTGTCCAGATCAGCGTTTCCCAAAATGTCCTGGATATTATTGGGAGTGGGAAGAGGTATTGTGAATGAATCCAGGTGCCTAACTCTGTCTTCCTATGTTTCCAGGTTTCTGTACTGCTTTAATATGCAGATATTCATTGTAACTCTTTTCAAGGGGGTACTGGTATTTTTCACATAACACATGCTGGGAAATGCTGTCAGATCTGATTTTCACCTGCTGTAGGCTCTTGAAAGCACACCTAGGCAATTGGAAGGTCCTCCTCAAATCTGTCAGATCACCCATTTTCTGGGCCTGCTATGGTTGATCATGTACATGAGAGCTCCTTATTTCTAGGGAACATGTTTTGCAAAAAAAAAAAAAAAAAGTTGCAGTGAGGCAAGCTGGCTGACTGAACCTCAGTGTATTAAACAGAGGCTCAGAGGATGAGACCTCTTGTTCTATTCATCCACTGATGCTGGTTCTCTGTAAATATAGTTTATCACACTTGTGTGGCTTTTAATGCAAGGTGGACAGTTTAAAAATTTTAGTAGATAGTTAAAGAGCACGGAACTCATTTAAGTTTGTATGCCCTACATTAAAGTGATTGCTTGATACCCACTGTGAACGTGCCGTTTGTTGATTCTCAGCTAGGCTTATTAGATTGTGGAATTGCAAACAATACTGAGGCCAAATGCCTTCATGCTCTGAGCATTTATGTATATTGAAAAGTCGGCCTTCGATTTAGGCCAAGTAATAAAAGTTTCATGCAACTCAAAATCAAAGTGTGTTGCAAATTTCTGGTCCCTGAGTTCTCAGGGCTAAAATATATAAGTGGTGGGGAGAAAAGCCCTTCATATTTTACCAGTTAGGCCTGGTATCTACACAGTTGTGGTCATCCTTCCACAACAGCAGTTGCTAGGACCTTGGACCTAAGCAGATAGAAGAAGATCAAATTTCAAAAGAAAATGCCCGGTGACATATAGTGAAGGGCTTTATTAGCAAGGTAGTACATTCCTCTCCTGCACTTCTTTATGCTTCTGTAAAGTGTCCTGGCTCCTGTCAATGTGTTGGCATTTAGTTGCCTGTCCTTAGAATATCATGCCTTCTTAACCACGTACTTAACCGTGGACTAACTGTCCAGAAAGTGTCACTACCTTTGCGAATCCTCTGTATCCCAAGAGAATTGCCAAGACTTGACCTTGGACAGGAGCTATAGGTAGTGACCAAGACATGGAAGCTTCCGGGGACAGCCTGCGGCCAGGTTCCTTTAGCCACAGCACGCCCTGAAGGAAGAAATGAAGTCTGCCCACAACTAAAGATGCCTGTCGCCAGTCCTACGGCAGAATGAGGAGAATTAGGTTTATATAAATCATCAGAATTTATTCTGAGACTACATTTGTGGTTTGACCTACCATGTATTTTAGTTTTCATTGTTGTTTTGGCCGATAAATGCCGTGTCATTCTAATATTACTTAGTATTAATACGAACAAGTAGTATAATAAAAACAGCTACCAAATTTGGAAATGCAAATGTTAACTCGATTTTCTTCAGTCTTCAGGTTCTTTAAAATAAAATTAAATCCTAACACAAACACCTACTAGATGATTCACAGAGATGTTATGGAAATAAATTATGTAATGCATGGAGATATTTTGACCTACTTGGAAGAAAGCTACAATAACAAGTTATTTGTATTATAGATGGCCAAGCAAACAAACTTTATTTCAAAGCGATACAGTACCTAGACCAAAATAGCCATCGCTTTATTACAGTGCTCGTATTCCATGCCTCCTGCTGCTTATGACATCCCAGGAGACATAGAGGTTAATTGCATTTTTAAATTCATAGAATTTTAGACTAGACAAGACTTTAGAGAAGCCTCTTCTCTATGAAAAGCAAAATTAAAGCTCTCCAAAGGGAGAAAGGGCTACTAGATTTTGTCAGTAATTCTAGGGCTATGATTAATGTTTTCATTTGCATAAATTTACATATAACATTCAGAGCTCTTTAACTCTAAGTAAGCAAAGTAAAGTTAAGCTAATGGGCTCCCTTGCCCTGGATTCAATCCAGTATTCAGGGATTGAGGGAACTGAGACCCAGCTTGTCCCTTCCTATCCTTTCCAAAGCCAAGATACTCAGGGGAAGCTCACGAGGATTTTGACTGTACTTTGCAGCCATGATTCCAGGCCCTGACACCTTTTTAGTTCATCTCCTGGTTTCTAGTTTTCTTGTGGATGGGTATGGGTACTATATACCTGATATATGTTTATGTCGATTTTTCTTCCGAATAACTCAGCAAATATTCTGCTATTTCCTACATTGTAGGAAGGGGGAGGGAGAATCATTCTGTTTTTTGCCTGTGAATTATCCTTAATAATACACTGAGCACAAGCTATGTGACTTACCTGTGTTCCCTCTTGTCTTTCCTTCTTTGCTCATTTATTGTTGCTGGTGACTGATGGCAGGAGGAAAGAATAAAACAGAAGCCATTTTATTTGGCGCTTTTTTTTCTAGCAGCACTGATAGGAAATTTTAATGAAGACATTTGAGTTTTATGACCAAGACTTGTCCATTTTTCCTGCTTACTCTCCTCCCCACCAAAAATGGAAAATTCAGAATTAATTAATTGAATATTCTATTGTGGATAATTATTCTCCATAAATTTTAAGTCATCTAAAGGTCATGTCCTTCTTAAAAACTGAGAACAAACTGAGGGTTGATGGGTATTGAAGAGGGCATCTTTTGGGATGAGTACTGGGTGTTGTATGGAAACCAATTTGACAATAAATTTCACATATTAAAAAAAATAATAAAATAAAAAATAAAAAACATTCTCTGCCAAAAAAAAAAAGAAGTCATGTCTCACGCTGGCTGGTTCACACTATAACTTAAAATAATTTTTTTAATTGTATTCTGAGCCTGACTTTTATTATCCCTTATTACATAAAGAAAACTTGAACTTGCTTTTTTGATATTAGGTCAAGCTCATTTCTGGTAGTTGCAGGGAGAAACAGAGCCAGAAAATCCTATCCCTGCACACGGAGCCTTTATGTCACAGTGATACTTTTAAAAGAAATATGGCCAGTTCCATAAGAAGAGGATTTGTAGATATGAGGACAATGAATACTTGAGTATTATCTTGTTTTTCTCCTAATAAGAGTAGTTGCAGGACCTGTTCATCTTTCAGTCCACGAGTATGTGAGGAATGGACCATGGATCTGAGCCTCAGCTGCCAGCTCTTGGATTTAGCTTGCAGGGGACTGCACTTTCTAAACAGCCATGTCTAAAATGAAATAAAAGAGAAGCCAGGACCTCCCCCTTACTTGATCTGCATGCCTTACTGCAGAAAGCTGGACCACAGTTGTATAGGTGGCCTTTATTTTGATAAATTGGTTTACGTTTTGAAAAATCTTGTTTGCAACAAAATGTCAGTGGCTGTGAGGAAGGATCCAAGTGATAATTACAAGTTCAATTTTGATGAATTATAGGTTAAAGATACTAAATGTTTTTAAGCACCAAAAAGGAAACCTAGACAGAACGATTCTAAAGTTTTTCTCTAGGGCCTGAGGAGAACATCTGCTACAGGATGGTGCTGCCTTTCTTTCCTTCTGTTATTTTATTAGGTGTTTTTTTTTAAAGAGACTATTTAAAAATTTCTCCATAGAGGCACCTGGCTAGCTCAGTCAGTAGAGCATGCGCTCGTGGGGCACCTGGGTGGCTCAGTGGGTTAAACATCAGACTTTTCGGCTCAGGTCATGATCTCATGGTTCATGAGTTCAAGCCCCACATGGGGCTCTCTGCTGTCAGCACAGAGCCAGCTGGATGCTCTGTCTCCCTCTCGCGCACTTTCTCTCAAAAATAAATAGACATTTAAAAAAACAAAGGAGCATGGGGCTCTTGATCTTGGGGTTGTGAGTGTAAGTCCCACGTGGGGAGTGGAGATTACATAAATAAGTAAAATTTCAAAAAAAAATTCTCTATGGAGAGTTACCTAAAATCTACAGTTAAGTGAATATGTTTTTAAGTGATTTTTTAAATATATTTTTACTCATTTGTACATAATTTTCATGTTTATTATTTTAATAGATATTGTCCATTAATTTACCATAATTTCTTCGTTTATTATTGGACATTTATATTAGGATGAATCCCACAAAGGGGGCTGAGTGGGGTGATAGCCTAAGTTCTAAGAACTGGGGATTTTCAGAAGTTCATCCCATGGGGGAAGAAATTCCGGGCACCACCTCCTTTAATCCGTGGAAAGTTTTTCTCTTGTGTGCTCTCTGTCTCGCCCTTCTGTTAGTCTCGTCTGTCAAACCTGCAAGTATGGATTTCCTCAAACGTCTGTCTTTTCCATAACTAGACCTGGACTAACTACACTAGAGAAGAACCACCATGTTTGGCAAATCGGTACCAGCATTCTGGATATTTCCAGCCTCAGCTGGCCCCTTCACATTGTTTGGCAACTTCTGGAGTCTGTGCATGCTCTCAGTTTCTGAAAGGATTCTTTTAAACCCCTCTCCTCAAACTTCCAATCCTCCTCACTCTTTTTTTTCTCATAATTTTGTTTTCTGATGTATACCCCAGAAGCTATCACATAAAAGAATAAAATCAGTTAACTAATCCCACTGATTTTTTTTTTCATTTTTAATTTGTTTGACATGTTTTAAAAATACCTTGTTTCCTCCTCTATTTTCTCATGTGATACTGTTTTTCCTTTCTAAAATGTTAACAAACATTGTTAATTTATTAAACTCTGCTTTTATTTTATTACTAATAGGGCTATGTAAGCCATTAATTTTCATCTAAGAACGGTTTTAACTACATTCCAAAAATTCTATGCATAATCTTTGTCATTATTTTTAAAATATTCTTATTATATCATGAATTTTTTCTAGGCTCAATTATTATTTATGAGTGTGTTTCCAAGAATTTAGGGTTTTTTCCTCTATACATTTACTAATTTTTGTCCAGTAAGTATATGCTGATGTTGTTCTTGCTAAAGTTGCTAATAACATCCTAACTGCTAATTTCATTGGGGCTCTTTTCAGCCTTTGTCTTACCCTTTGTAGGACCTGTGACAGTCTTCTTTACTCTCCACTTGTTAAGTATGTCTTCTTGCTGTCTGTCTTTCCTGCCTCTACTCTGATACCTTGTGCCTGCCCTTAAATATTTACTGTGTCTCCAGGGCTCCATCCAGGGCCGGCCTCTCTTCCTATCCTACTGCTTTCCTCTCAGCAATCACATCTACCCCCAATGGTTGTGCCTCACTCTTCTTTATCAAGGATTTTCAAGTTCATTGCCAGCCTGGACCTTCTCACCAGAGATCCAAAACCCAATCTCTTCTCCCACAAATTGAGCCTTCTCTAATGCAGATTCTTCTTTATTGTAGTGTATTACTGATTTTATGTTGTCACTAGGAACTTATGAGGAAATAATTCTGATTGTAATAATTTAGAAAGCATAAACTCCAATACCCAAAAGCAATTATTGTTAATATGCCATTATATTTTCTTCTAATTTTCTATGGCTACATATTCCAGAATTTAGGTCATTCTGAGTATACAGTTACATCCTTCTTTTAAAAAACATACTCGGGGCACCTGAGTGGCTCCATCACTTAAGCATCTGACCCTCGGTTTTGGCTTAGGTCATGATCTCATGGTGTTATGGGTTTGAGCCCCTCATTGTGCTGTGTGCTGACAGTGCAGAGCCTGCTTGAGATTTTCTCTCTCTCTCTCTCCCTCTCTCCCTCTCTCCCTCTCTCCCTCTCTCCCTCTCTCCCTCTCTCCCTCTCTGCCTCTCTCCCTCTCTCCCTCTCTCCCTCTCTCCCTCTCTCCCTCTCTCCCTCTCTCCCTCTCTCTGTGCTCCTCCCCTACTCATGCTGTCTCTGTCTTTCGCAAGATAAATAAACTTAGAAAAAAAATTTTAAAACGTACTCTTAGTGAATGGTGTAAAGTTAAGATTCATATTCAACACCTTCCACCAAAATAAATTCCAGAAAGAGTGAAACAAAAAATTAATCCATAAAAGTTCTCAAGAATACATGGGTCAGGGGCGCCTGGGTGGCTCAGTCGGTTGAGCGTCCGACTTCATCTCAGGTCATGATCTCATAGTCTGTGGGTTCAAGCCCCGCGTCGGGCTCTGTGCTGACACCTCAGAGCCTGGAGCCTGTTTCAGATTCTGTGTCTCCCTCTCTCTGTCCCTTCCCCGCTCATGCTCTCTCAAAAATGAGTAAACGTTAAAAAAAAAAAAAAAAAGAATACATGGATCAGTGTTTTCTTGTGATTTTGCAATAGAGAAGGCTTTTTGAATATATGATAATTAACCCTGAAGCTATAACATAAAAATTGATACACTTGACTACATGAGAATTAAACATCTCTATGACAAAAACACACAAACATCTTAAAGCCAAATGACAAACCAAGAAGAACATTGCAACTCCTTACAATAGATGTCACCAATGAATCAAAAAGAAAAACCATTCAGTTAAGAAAAGGTAAAGGATATAAACAGAAATATAAATGCCTTAAACTTATGACAGTTTCATTCCTCAAAAATAGGTAGAGAATCTTAATAGACATTTTCCAAAGAAGACATATAGATGGCCAACAGACACATGAAAAGATGCTCAACATTACTAATTATCAGGGAAATGGCAAATCGAAACCACAATAAAGGACCTCCTCACACCTGTTAGAATGGCTAGTATCAAAAATAAAACAATAACAAGTGTTGGTGAGGATGTGGAGAAAGAGGGACCATCATGCACTGTTGGTGGAAATGTGAATTGGTGCAGCCACTGTGGAAAACAGTATGGAGGTCCCTCAAAAAATTAAAAATAAAACTGCTATATGATCCAGAGAATTTACTTCTGAGAATATATCTGAAAAAAATGAAGACGCTAATTCAAAAAGATATGTACCCACCTATGTTCACTGTAGAATTATAATGACCAGGGTATGGAAACAACCTAAGTGTCCATCAGTGGATGAGTGGATAAAGAAGATGTACACACACACACACACACACACACACACACACACACACACACTGGAATATTAGCTGTAAAAAAGAGTAAAATCTTACCATTTGCGGGGCACCTGGGTGGCTCATTCAGCTGAGCATCTCACTTCGGCTCAGGTCATGATCTCACAGTTTGTGAGTTCGATCCCCACATCAGGCTCTGTGTTAACAGCTCAGAGCCTGGAGCCTGCTTCAGATTCTGTGTCTCCCTCACTCTCTGCCCCTCCCCTGCTCATGCTCTGTCTCTCTCAAAAATAAATAAACATTAAAAAAATTTTTAATTTTAAAAAATCTTACCATTTGCGATAACATGGACAAATCTTGAGGAAATTATGCTAAAGGAAATATTATACAAATATCGTGTGATTTCACTTACATGTGGAACCTAAAATGACATATGAACAAACAAAACCAAAATCATAGATACAGAGAACAGAATGGTGATTGCCAAATGGGAAGTAGGCAAAACGGATGAAGAGGGTGAAGAGACACAAACTTCCAGTCATAAAGAAGTCATGGGGATGTAATGTGTGCAGCATGCTGACTACAGTCCATAATATTCTAGACCACACTTGAAAGTTGCCAAGAGAGTAGGTCCTTAAGTTCACTTTGTATGGTGACAGATGTTCATTAGACTTACTGTGGTGATCGTTTCACTGTGTATACAGATATCAAATTATGTTTTTCACCTGAAACCAATACAATGTTATGTGTTAATTATATCTCAACAAAAAAATGTAATAAAATGAGATACTGTTTTCACCAGTTAGATTAGCAAAGATCAGAAACTTCAATGACACGTTGTTTTGGCAAAGGTGTTGGGAAATAGTCATACTTCTACATTGCTGCTGGAACCTGTACGCAGAATTTGGACAATATTTTATCAAAGCTGTAAATTCACATGCTTCACCCTACAAATTCCATTTCTTGGAATTGATCCCACAGACACACACATACATGATGCTACTGTAAACAAGGATATTGATTAATTACAGCATTGTTTGTAATAGCAAAATTTCAAACAACCTGGCTAAGTGAATCCTAATTCATCCATACAGTGGAATAGGACACAACTGTTTATGACTTGAGTCAACTCCGTTTATATTGATATGAAATGCTCCCTGATACGTTTTAACTAAAGTTTTTAAGTTACACAGTATGTTGAGTACAGAGGTTTTAACGTGAATCTACTATCTCTCCAAGGCTAGTAAGAAACAGCTGTGAATTGCATCCAGAGAGAACTGGGAGGGAAACTGATCTTTTTTCTGACGTTTTTTAATACCTATGACTTTTGCACCTGTGACTTCAGGGTTGTTGTTTTTTTTTTTTAATGTTTATTTTGAGAGAGATAGAGAGTGAGCAGGGGAGGGGCTGAGAGAGAGAGAGACAGAGACAGAGAATCCCAAGCAGGCTCCGCTACTGTCAGCGAGGAGCCCAACATGGGGTTTGAATACACGAACCATGAGTTGTGACCTGAGTTATGACCTGAGCTGTTTTATAAGCTGCATAATTTTGAGGTGTCTGGGTGGCCCAGTTGGTTGAGCATCCAGCTCTTGATTTCCACTCAGGTCATGATCCCAGGGTTGTGGGATTGAGTCCCATGTCAGGCTCTGTGCTGAGCATGGAACCTGCTTAAGATTCTCTCTCTCTCTCTCTCTCTCTCTCTCTCTCTCTCTCTCTCTCTCCTGCTCTCAAATAAAAATTTTTAAAAAGTTTTAAAAGCTGCATAATTTCATAGTGTATGTACCCCTTTCTCCATTATTGAATGTTTAGGGTTGTTTTTATTTTTAATGCTTATAAATAGTTCTATAATGAACATCGTTCAATATGCATCTTTGTGCATGTTTCAGGTTATTTCTGCAGAATTGCCAAAAGAATTCCTGGATAAACAATTATGAACATTCTTACACATTATTATGCTATTTTCCCCCAGAGGAAGTGCAGTTCCTACACCTACCAGCAGGATGCAAAGGCCCTTTGTTTTTTATTTATAAAAAATAAAACTGCTGATGTGATAGAAAATCCCACCTTGTTTGAATTTGCATTTCTCTGATTATGACTGAGGTGGAACATTCATGTATCTCTGTCCATTTATCTCTCTAAATTTAGTCACTGTTTGTGCTCTCTTGTGAATTATTGTTTCTGGCCTCTTATATTTTTACTGTGGTCCTAATGTCTTTCCACTCGATTTATATGTGCTATTTATGTGCTAAGGATATTAATCTTTTGTCATATTTGTTTCTAACTGGGTTAGCTCTTTAAGGACGAGTAGGAGTTAGCCAAGAAATCAGGCTGGAGGAGGACACTCCTTGTATAGAGAAATGCCAGGCTAGGGTTGGTGGTCCATGCTGGAAATGGTGCTCGATGGAATGTGAGAGATGAGCAGGGCTCTGCTGTCCCTGCGTTTGACCCTTATCCTGAAGATTATGAAATGCCATTAGGGGATTTTTAACAGGGAAGTATATAGTAGGTTTTGTTTACAGCTGCCCCAAAGCTAAGAAGCTTTGGTCTCCAAAGTAGGTTTTCTAATAGTAACTTCACCTCCTCTCTCCACAACCCTTCTTATTGGTCACTGTCCTCCTTTTGAAAACAACTAATCTCAGTTATTTCACATATTTCTGCTTGTATCAATAGCTCTTTTCCTCATAATGTTCTCAGCTCCTTGTCTTTTCATAAGACATGCTTGGCACTTGAACTATTTGTAGGACCACCTGAAGCAGCATTGAGAGATCAGATGATCTTTTTAAGCTTTGTGATGCCAGAGACAATTTTTTTAATGCCTTTTCCAATGAATAACACCTTGGCTTATACCAAGTGCTTATCACAATTTGGGTGGAGTTTATCGACCTCTGGAGGAGGCATGGCCTGGAGTTGAAAATCACAGACTGTAGTCAACTGGGTTCAGAACCCAAGTCTGCCACTTACTGGACATGTCATCGTGGCCTAAATGTTCTGAATCTCTCTGAGCCGTGCTTTGTAAAGATTACATGAGATCATGTATATCTAGTACTTAGCATAGTGCCCTGTGCATGGTACTTGGTGCCATCAATCACAGATAATATTTTGTTCTCCCTTTGGGCCCTCAAAACAACAAATGACTGTGGAAACAGCCTTTTTGTTTGTGGTTTTGAAAACAGAAATCTGAGGATATACTTACCTATGTTCCATTCTCCTACTATAAAACTACTATAAAAACTATAAAGTTTTTTCTTTATCCTTCTTTTGTTTTTGAGAGAGAGGGACCATGTGCATGCACCAGCAAGCTAGCAGAGGGGCAGAGAGAGAGAGAGCGAGAGAGAGCCCAAGTAGGCTCCACACCCAGTGCAGACCCCAACACAGGGCTCAATCCCATGACCATGAGATCATGACCTGAGCTGAAATCAAGAGTCTGACATTCAACCAACTGAGCCCTGCCACACCCCTCTTTATCCTTTCTTAAACTATTTTTTCTCTGACCTTGGAGTTCACGGTTTTCTAAGTAAACATCTTAGCATTGTACTCTGGTTGTTAAATCTCAATGAGTCTCCTCAATTTTTCATAATCACTCCTTGCACATTTTCTTCCATTATAACTTTAATTATCTACCCAGTTCAGTTTGTTCACGCTTATTATTCATAGGTTAATACCTTTGCCCTGTTCCAAAGCTTAATTTTTTCATACGTATTTCTCATTTTTCATAATTTTTCTACTTTAGATTTGATTTTCCAGTTTGTCCTCCACCCTGGTTTCTATAATACAGCATTAATTTCTACTTCACCCATGTATATAATCATCTTCTAATATTGCAGTCTTTTGTTAGTGGTATCTTTTTGCTTTTGTTTCTCTTAAAATTGGGCACATGTGATATAACTCCTATACTATTTATCTTTTCAATTTTCTTTAAAGTCAACCTAGTGAGAAATAATTTACCTACAATAAAATGCATCTATTTTAAGTGTACAATTTCAATGTTTTGACAAATGGATGGTCTTATGAAAACAGCACCCCAATCAAGATAAGAACTATTCCATTGCCCCCCAAAACTCTCCTTAGCCCTCTGTGTTCACTTTCCAAGAATTCCAGTTTCTCTTTCATCTCATTCTAATAGATTTCCTATATAGTCTCTGACTCCAAAACCATGTTGATCTCCCCTGTAGCCCCAGCACCTCATAGAGCACTTACATAATAGGTGTTCAGTACATAATTTCTTCAGTGAACTCTCAGTGCAGATTTTGTAACCACTGCCTCTCATCTTTATGCTGCAAACCCTCTCATTCTGTTTCCTTTTCAGTTTCCTATTCTTTGTTATGTTTTCCTTATTGATTATTGGTCTTTTTCCCAAAGACCTTTAGAAGGGCAGAGAGAGAGAGAGAGAGAGAGAGAGAGAATCCCAAGCAGGCTATGCCCTGTCATCAAAGAACCTGAGATGAGGCTCGAACTCATGAACTGTGTGATCATGACCTGAGCCAAAATCAAAAGCCAGATGCATTACCAACTGAGCCACCTAGCACCCCATAAGATCTTTGTAATGTTGCCTATGATGTTTTGAGAAGTTTATTTATTCTCTAAATATTTATTGAGTACAATTTCTGAGCCAAGCACTTTAGATCCAGTGGTAAACAAAAAAAGACAAAACACCCTATTGTGCAGGGCTTATATTCTAGTAGGAACTTGGACTCCTAAGAAGGAAGCTTTTTGATCTGTCCCTCACCCTGTTATCCACCCTGAGTACTTATGACCTTCAAATGACCCTTGAGCTTTCTCTCTGTTGGTGGTAGTATCCATTTTATTGATCAACACATGTGCTATAATTATCCCAAGTCTACTGCATTAGTGTGAGAGATAAGAGCCTGAACTAAGATGAGGTCTGAGGGTTTGGAGAAGTGGAAGGTGATTCAGAAGAGATGTAAAAGGTGTGTTTGCTTGAATATAAGGAATTAAGGAAAAGGAGGGAATTTAGGATGAATCTCCAAATATCTGGCTGAGGTAGTTAGCTATATAAAGATGCACCTACCTACAAAGGAAATACTGGCCACTGGGGTCAGGAAAGAAAGAGGGAGGTGACTTCAGTATTGAAAGTGCTCAGTGGAAAAAGCTGTAGTGGGTATAGTGGGTATCTTTTGATGGCAAATCCAAAGGCAATTGGTTTATATGGATTTGGGACTCAGAAAGGAGGCATGGGTGAGCAAAAGACCTGGTAGCCAATGGTATGAATGTGATCATGAGACCTTAGGCAACACATTCAATTATTGGAGGAGATTTTATCATAATAAAAGAGGTCCAGGGCCACCTGTGTGGCTCATTTGATTAAGCATCTCTTGATTTTGGCTCAGGTCATGATCTCAGGGTCATGAGATTGAGACCCACATTGGGCTCCGCGCTGAGCATGGAGCCTGCTTGGGATTCTGTCTCTCTCCCTTTTCTCCCTCCTCTCCCTCTTCCCCTCTCCCCCCACCCTCACTGCCCCTCTGTCTCTCAAATAAACATTTAAAAATAAATAAATAGCATTTTAAAAAAGAAAAAGAAAAGAGGTCCAATACATGCCCTAGAGAATGTAACATAGAAGAGGCAGCCAAATAAGATGAGCTCACAAAGGAGCCTCAGAAGAAATAACTAGTAGATCTAGAGAGCAAGACAAGAAACCAGCCAGCTGTGGAACTTTCCATCAGTAAAGCAAATGTAGATAACTCAGTAAAAGATTGCAAACGCTGTCATCTATCTCATTATAAAAATCATCGACTTTAAACGATTTTATTTTTGTTAAAAATTATGATCATTTTGTAAGTCACCTAAAACTGGAGGCCTATGTGTACACTGAGTGCCATTTAGATATTAAGTCCTGATGAATCTTGAGACTTGATATCAAGAAGTCAGCAGATAACAGTGTCATGGAGGCATACAACATGCCTCTGTTAGGTAGCTTAACACCAGGTACCTTAACATAGGTACCTAATGTTAACATTAGGTAACATGGCCTCAAAACTGTGTCGGGGTGAACCAATGACCCGTAAGCAGCAGTAGGATCCAAGAACACACTGGCACTTTCCTCTCAGTCCCATGGAATCTGGAGGCATGGCAAAATTTAAGCAGCTTTCTCCTAATGGCTGTAAAGGAAGATCTTCAGGGGCAAGGCACATTTGAGTTAAGGCCAGTTGATGGAGGACATGTCCCTCCAAGCAGTTGAAGGAGTTTGCCCCAGAGAGGCTACAAGAAGGGTCAGGTTGTTTTGTTACTGGGATACTTGACTTGGGGTTGGGGAAAGAAGGAAAAAGCAGCTGATGGTTTTACAGGATGGATAAGCAGAGAAACAAGCATGGGGGGCTTGGCGGGGGTGGGTTATGAAGGATGGTGCAAATGAGGGATATTCTATCAGCTTATTTCCCAATCACACATTTTGGATGCTACAACCAGTGTGAGCCTCCAGGTGCCATGATTATTATGGCCTGCATTTAGCTGACAGTGGTTCTGGAAGGGGAGAAAGTAAACCAAAACCTTGGGAACTACATACAGAACTTTCATTACTGCCGGCTGTTTATTTTGTGACTGGGAAATTACAATGCATGGAAGACCCTCACAAAGGAGTTTGATCCTTGCGATGGAGAGCTTGAAGGGCTGCTGGGAAACCAAAGAGCAAAGGCTGGGGTAGAAAAGGAAAGCCAAATGGAAATCTCCTTCACAAAGAAGCCCTAAGGAACTCTGCCAAGCTTCAGGAGGGTAGAGATAGAGTGGTGACTATATGAGCAGCAAAGCCTTACTGTTTCCGCGGATGTGGTCTGCCTTCTCGTGGTTGATAGCTCTTGCTGTTCTGTTGCCTTTTATGTGTTAATTTTTCATGCCTTATTTCAAACAGCATCTGACTCCCATTAGGATGATCCTAAGGCAAGGGATTGTGTAGCAGCTGGCTGCCATTTTCACAGCAGCGTCTGCACATCTTTCTTTGAAATGTTCTTGCTCAGTGATGTGATTGAGAGGCCAATAGCCAGAACGTGTTCAAGGATAAATGGTTTACCTTAATAGTGGTAGAAAAAAATGCAAAGGATAAAAACCAGGCAGGGACAGAAATGAAATAATTGATGGTTGGTTAGCCCTCTCCTATGAAATTTGAAGATTCAGGCAGATTTGTGATCACCTTCAAAAAGTTGTGATCATTGGAAATAATTCATAAAACTGAAAAATTGCTCATGAAGTAATAGTCATGTTACTTGCATGGTTCCAAGCCTGTGCAATGTCTTCTGTTAGGGCAGAGGAAGACAGTGGAGGAAGAGGAAGAACAGGAAAGAAGAGGGAACCATGTATATGTTAAAGGTGCATTCAGATTTTGAACAACTTTTGATTGCTTTAGACACATTTAATTCAAACTCTAGAACTTTATTCCATTAAGTGTGGACTCTGGGGATTTGGGGAGACAACAAGAATGCACAGCAGAATATGTAGAAGACCAGATCATGAGCCCAATTGATACAATTGTAGAGTGCCATAAGTTATTTCCTGATTTCTTTAAACTTAAGAAGAACTTCAGACTTTCCATTCCAAGCCATACTCCTTTTTTGCTAGCTATTCTGGGCTAGTCACTAGCTTTTAGAAAAATGAATTTAGTAATGACTACTCTTGCCCATTACATTTTTTCCAAAAAGCCCATGAAGCATCCTGAGTGAAGAATTAAAACAATGGATGACTCCCTGGGGTAAATTCCTGTTCTAAAACCAGTTCTACATATAGAACAGAATATTAGAATTAAATTGTGGTGTCCACTCGGGTCCCATCACCACAACAAGGAAACTGTTTTGAAGAGTGTATGGGTGTGAGGATGATCAGTGATGTTGTGTTGTGTTAATAACCATCATGCTGTGCAAGACAGTGCGCGAGAAATTGCTTTTAGCTTACCTCCGTACTATCTAAAATTTTGTTAGATTAGCAGCTACACAGGAGGAGAATATCTAACATAGTCTATTAGTAAAAATCCTTTCCTGTGCCTTTGCAAGTGAAGGAGCCCTTCATTACGTAGTGTCTGCTAGTTCAGGGATTCCATTTCCATTGTTGCCCCATGATGGATCCTGAGCACCCAGGAGGGCCTCTGCAAATATTCCAGCTGGTCTGCAAAGGGCTCAGATGAAAGTCTCCCCAGTGGCTTACCTCCTAAAAATGTAAGTTCCTAAACTGTCTGCTTTTTGCCTTTATAATTCTTTTTTTTTTTTTTAAGTTTATTTATTTTGAGGGGAGGAAGGGCAGAGACAGAGGGAGAGAGAGAATACCTAGCATGCTCTGCACTGTCAGCTCAAAGCCCAACGCAGGGCTTGATCCTAGGATCATGACCTGAGCCAAAATCAAGAGTCAGATGCTCAATCAACTGAGCCATCCAGGTGCCCCTTGCCTTTACGATTCTTAACGTTACAAGATTTCATTTTACTTTTGTTTTTAAAACCCGATATTTGCATTCTTAATTTAAAATGTCTTTTTATTTTAGAAAAGTTGATCTAAAACCATATTAGTCTTCTCTAAAACAAGTTTTCCCAGTAAATTATATCCATCTCCCAAAGCACTAAGAAATATGTCCCTTCTCTCATTTCTTTGCCTCTATGTGCAGATGTTACTAATAGTTTCACATAGATTCTTCAGCTGGTGTTTAAAGTTAAAAGCAAAGCCATCTGATACCATTAAAAGGCTAGAGAAAATGGTATCTGATGTGCCTGACTTGGACTCTTTCTCCTTAGTCTCTTGTCTTCAGGCTGTTGTAGATGAGACAGACGTGGGTTAAGGCCGTTACTATCTGCATGTGGGGTACATCAGGTTAAGGACTCTTGATTATCCAGACCATTCTGCCTTTTGTACACACACCTTGGTATGACTCTGAGGATGCAGGATGAAAGTGAGCTTGTGACGTGAGGAGAGCAGAAGACTAATGCATTAAGGTATTAAGAAGAATTTTCAGGGTGCCTGGGTGGCTCAGTCAGTTAACCATCCAACTCTTCATTTCAGCTCAGGTCATGATCCCAAGGTCGTAGGATCGATCCCCCACACCAGTCTCCATCGTGACACTGGGGAGCCCACTTGGGATTTTCTCTCTCTCTCTCTCTCCCCCTCTCTCTCTGTCCCTCCCCCTGCGCTAAATAAATAAGTAAATAAATAAACTTTTAAAAAAAAGAAGAGCTTTCAGTTTTTGGGTCTTCCTATGTACCCATCTCTGTGCCAAATTCCAGACATAAATTATTTAAGCTGAATCCTCCCAGCAGCCCTGAGAAATAGGTGGTACTATGCCCATTTGACAGATGAGGAAACACAAGCTTACGTTAAGCTTGTGTGATTTGAATGCCGTGCTTTTGAACTGCCGTCCTGTGCTGCATGTAATTTATATTGAAGGGGAGAGGGTGTTTGTGTGTGCATGTATATGCATATCTATGCACTTTAAAGATGGAGGAAAGCATTTTGGTGTCCTCTCCACCCTCAACTGTGGTAGGGTCCCAATGTGGATCCTTATATGTTATGTTCCATGAAAGGAACAAACCGCTAAAACAGGGGGACAAGATTAGAAAGCTGACCCAACCAAGTTAAGCATAGGTCATAACTGTCTCGGTGCATGAATGTGTAGTGCATCATTTCACCTCTTTTAATTCTTGCTTTGTCTCTGTGCATTAAAGTTTCAATTATCCACGTTAACGGAGAGAATGCAGACATGAATAACTAAAGACCCGGTAATCTAAGGAGCAGTTCCGTAGCAGTTTGCCATTTATATGTGATTTGTGTGCGCTAGATTTATTTCCCTAATCTGTTTGCTTAGTCATCCCAGAATAGTAATAGATGGGTCTGTCCCAAGAGCAAAGATCTAAGTGGATTATCCACAGGGGAATACAGACAGTTAATTCATCAGGAAGAGCTTTTGATTTCATTTGAAAGCATAGCTTCAGACCGCTGACACCTTTTCTTTTTTTTTCCCCCTGAATTCATTTAGAACTTATGCTGTCAGGAGGATAAGAGATGCCTTCAGAGAAAATAAGAATGTAAAGGATCCTGTAGAAATTCAAACCTTAGTGAATAAAGCCAAAAGAGACCTTGAGATAATTCGTCGACAGGTAAGATGGTTCAATGATGTCCTGTCTTTCATTAAGCGCTGTAAGCTTTGACATCTCCTTCCTAATTGGACATCACTGCTTTCGGTGTTTATGATTTATACCACAGGGCCATGAAACTCTGTTCTTTTTACTCATATAGACACAGAAAGATGACCTATCACATTACTGAACTCAAGAAGAACCTAAAGGAAAATATCAGCTTTCCAGAATTTCCAGGGGACGCATCCTTCTGGGAAGCTGCGTTCTCATAGTTCACTCAAGGTTGATCCTTTAAATATGGGAAACGTTTTAAAAATTTTGTCTCTTTGTAAGATATATTTACACACTTATGCGTTGACATATGTCAAAGAACATAAATATATTCTGCTTTTCCTTGTATTTTAAAATCGTAATTCAAGGTGATGTTGCCCTTTTCTTGAAGACACCATCCTGGTGAGTCGTTGCCACATGGAAGGTGTATCTGCAGGTGCAAATGGTGTAAAGCACAGCTGCTTAGCTAGTGAGCCCATAACAGACCCTGGAAGGTGTTTTTGTCTTCATCGTGTAGAGGTGCCAGGGATCACGCTGATTTGTGCTTGCTTTTCTCCTTCTCATGAGGTGGAGTGGGGCTTCTGTAGCAGCATGGTCTCCTGGGTAGTGTCATTTGTCCCTCTTTCTGCAAAATTAATTAAAGAGCCAAAGGCCAAGCAGCCTATCAGTTGGTTTTCTCACTCTCTAAAAAAATCATCCTTTTCACTACTTTTCTTTGATTTAACAATAATCACACCATAAGTTCCATTTCTGCTTCTGTTCATCTGTCTTACTTGCAGTAAATTTGTTTATAAAGTATGGAAGGGAAACCCCTTATCATTTCCCTAGGTTCTGCCTAGTGTTATGGAAAGGGCTTGTTTTGTTTTATTTTGTTTTGTTTATTTAAATCCAAGTTAGTTAACATGTAGTGTAATAATGATTTCAGAAGTAGAATTCAGTGATCTGTCACTAACATGTAACACCCAGTGCTCATCCCAACAAGTGCCCTCCTTCATGCCCATTGCCGATTTAGCCCATCCCCCACTCAGCACCCCACCAGCAACCCTCTGTTTTCTGTATTTAAGAGTCTCTGGTGGTTTGTCTCCCCCTCTCTTTTTATCTTACTTTTCCTTCCCCTCCCCCATGTTCATCTGTTTTGTTTCTTAAATTCCACATATGAGTGAAATGATATTTGTCTTTCTCTGACTAATTTTGCTTAGCATAATACCCTCCAGTTCCATCCACATTGTTGGAAATGGCAAGATTTCATTCTATTTCATTGCCGAGTAATAGTCCAGTGTGTGTGTGTGTGTGTGTGTGTGTGTGTGTGTGTGTACCACATTTTCTTTATCCATTCATCAGTCGATGGAGATTTGGGCTCTTTCCATAATGGTAGCTGTTGTCAGTAGTGTTGCTATAAACACTGGGGTGCATGTGCCCCTTCAAATCAGTATTTTTGTATCCTTTGGATAAATACCTAGTAGTGCAATTGCTGGGTTATAGGATAGTCCTGTTTTTAATTTTTTGAGGAACCTCTATTCTGTTGGAAAGGACTTGTTTAGCATCATCAGGAAATACCAGCTTGGCTGACAGCATGTCATATCACAATATATGACATACATATACACATCCCTAACCCTTCTTCATGCTTGACTCTAAACAGAATTCAAAAAAGAAAAAAAAGAAGAAGCTATAGTATGCACTGTAGTTTTCTTTTTATGTCACATTTGAAAGTCTTGCAATCTGATGAAACAGTCCCTTCTAGAATAACCTTTCAGATTCTGATAACCCTTCATGAGTTCTACAGTTATCTAGCAACAGAATAACTTGGGCACATCTGGACAAGCCTAGGAAATGATCTTTAAGGAAGGGCATGAAAAGATAATAGGAGTCAGAAAAAGAAACTGATCTACACATTTGCATGCACTCTGATAGTGACAGGTAAAAGAGTTGTCATTTTGAAAACTCTAGGACAATGGCATTTCCTAGACATCAGTGGCTGAATTTTATGGGATCCTTTAGCACTGGAACTTGGAAAAGCAAGCAGCCTGAGTCCTTATTTCACATAAACTCAGAGAGATTCAATTCTTTGGCACTTTCTTATGTGGAAGTTGGCAAGCGTCTCCCAAACAGGCTGGCTTCATCTTTCTGTGTAAAGTTGCACAGAGTAGAAACTGCTTAGAAAAGGTGCCTGTAAGTACTCTGTGCCACTATTTCTTCTGTTATGTAATTGTCTGTGTCTTCTCCTGTTTTGAAATGCTAAAACCACCTTTCAAGAACAAAAAGACTAGACTAGCTCTTATCACACATCCCCAGTAAATCCATGCTCAAAACAGACTCCAACTCTGCAGTCATGGGACATGTGCTGGGGCCAGGGCGCCCTCCCTAGGACAGCCTGGCAAGTGCACCTTCCTTGACCTTGGAGGAGTTGTGCTGCCTAAAATTATGTTATCCCTGAAGACTCTGCTCATGCTCAGAATGGTTCTGACAAATGAAAGCATTCCTATTCCATTAGAGAACTCATTAGCCATTTATAAGTCAACAACGTTTCTGTTCACTTCCCTGTCTTGTCAAGAGTATTCCTGAATCCAGGAATTTACCATGGTTAGCTTATGAGATGTTAATGTTACTGACTCCTCTAGCTACCTTGCTGAAAGCTGATATGAGTTGACCTTGGCCTAAAGGCCCAAAATAAAGCAGTGTCTGTATTTTCTTCACACCAGCTGCTATAATAGCCGTCTAGCTTGCCTCCCTGATTTCCCTCGCCTGAATGATCTATTCTCCACACACTGCCAGAGTGATCTTTTTTTAAAAGGAAAATTAGAGCAGGTTGTACCCCTGCTCAAAACCCTCCAGAGGCTTCATAGCACCATGGCAATAAAATCTGAAGTGCTTAAGAAGTCCTCACAGCCCTCCATTGCCTACGTCTCCCTCACACTATTTCAGATTCCATCTTGATGTCCCCAAAACACCCCCGGCTTGTTCCCGTTGCAGAGGCTTTGTACCTTCTGCCTGGAATACTCTCTCCCCAGACCTTCCCACTGCTCGATTCCCCTTTTCACTCAGATTTTTACTCCAATTTCACCTTCTCACAGAAGCCTGTCCTGACCACACTGTCTAAAATAACCTTCCTTCTGTCATTCTGTCCCTTATCCTGCTTTCATTTTCCTTATGGCATCTATCAGTCCTGAAAATAACATTCCTTATTGCCTTGTCTGTTTCCTCCTCTTCTGTGAGGGTAGGGATCTCCCCTGTCATGGTCACCAATGCCTAATTGCAAGAACACAGGCTCTGGGTCCAGCCTGCCTGTGTTCAAGTCCTGACTCAGGCTACTAACTATGTGATCTTGAACCACATATTTAACCTCTTGGTGCCTAATGTAAAATTCAGATAAGAACAGGCTCAACTTCATGGGTATGGTGAGCATCAAATAATATATGTGAAGCCCTTGGGAACATACTGGCACATAGTATATACTTGATATTGTACTATTGTTATCGGGAGTATCTAGTAAAGCTCTTAATAATCCTCTGTGGAGGGTGCCTGGGTGGCTCAGTCAGTTAAGCATCCAACTCTTGATTTCAACTCAGGTCATGGTTTCACGGTTCATGGGCTCGAGCCCGGCACTGTCAGTGCAGAGCCTGCTTGGGATCCTCTCTCTCTCTGTCTCTCTCTCTGTCTCTCTCTCTCTCTCTCTCTGTCTTTGTCTCTCTCTCTCTCTCTCTCTCTCCCCTTCCCCTGTTCGTATACTCTCTCAAAATAAATAAATAAACTTTAAAAAAATAAAATAAAAAAATAATCCTATGTGGACTAAAGGAATATGTGAAGAGTTTGGCCCCTGGGATCACACATCTCAGCCAAGGGGTCTATGCCACAAAAATCATGGTGTCTTGCTGGCTACCCAGAACCTTCCTTCAAAGAGAATGAACCATAAAGGGGAGGTGGAAACCTAATGAGGCCCTTAACCTCCAATCTAATGAGACATAACTGATACGAGCAGTAATATGCTTCTATCAGGTCCCTCTTCCATTTGCATCCTTGGACCCAAAGACCATCCACCAGGATGCATATCCATCTAAGCATCATTTTTCCATGGATAAGAAAGCCCCTGGCCACCTTCCCAGCTGCTACATACACACATCCTTAAAGGCAGTGCTCAAAGCGGAACCCTCCATCCAACTTCTCTCCTCTCTCAACACTGTTTACCTCTTCCTGCTTTCCAGTCAGTCTTTACAGTGGATCTTGCTTTCTGCCAATGCTTCTTCATTCCCTCCAGTCAGCTGTGATGCTAACAATACAGCTGTACTCATGATACGATTGTGAAGTTTTAAAGAAGTCTCTGAGCAAAGATTTTCTTCTGGCTTTTTTGGGTAGAGAACCAAGGTGCAGGCTGGATGCCTTAGAGCTTAGAGCAGACTCAGAAGTTGAAGGACATGAACTCCTAAGTCAGTAAAAACTAAAGGATAAAGATTAAGTCATTCCCCAGTTTTGTTCCCCAGATACTTAAGGACATCAACCCAGCTTAGCATCTCCTCAGAGGTCTTTCTTCTTTCGTATCCTTAACGCTCAGAGATCCCGTCTCATTGTGGCAACCCTGGAGGGTGCTAGTTGGCATCAGTATTTCTCATTAGTCCTGCACACCACTCCTGAGGATTACTCTCATTTCAAGAAGTGGCATGGCAGATTGTTTTTCCTCCATTATGACCAAGTCAGACTCCTTTTGCTCCCTCTCCATAATTATGGCCCACTGAATAGAAACCTGACGTACACTTGTTCTTTCTTTGACATTCTTGGACCAACTGTCCCCTGAAAATTATAATCTAGTCTATCAGTCCCCAATCTCTTTCCAGAGACAAGCATCATCTCATACCCCATAACTAGTAGAGGCATCCTTTTACCTTTCTTAAATTCCCATTATTTCCATATAAAATGGTCCTATAAAGACAGATTGATCCTGGCAGCTTGTATGAGTATTTCCTCTCTGCTGAAAGCAGGTTCTGGACTAGCCCCCACTAACCCTAGCTTCCCTGTCTGCTTCCCAAACAGGATCAAAAAGTTGGAGAGGCCTTCTGTGTATGTGCCAGATGGTGCCAAAAAGGATGCCCAAAAGATGGACTATATATGTGTAGGGTTGGGCAAAAAGGTCTCACACAATCTGGACAGCAAAGAAGTACATAAGGACTTTCTACCTCAGAGGTTACAAAAGGCCCCTTAGATGTTGCATATCAGAAATAAGAACAAGAAGGTCATCTTGGTTCTTTTTTTCCATTTTGCTGTTCTGACGGTATTCCTTTTGATAAGGCACTGATTAGAATTAGCCCTCAGTTAATCATTCCCACTCATTATAGTTTGTCATGCCCCTTTGGATTTTGAACAACCAGAGCCTTATTTTGTATCACTGCTTCCATGCTCTACACCTTTGCTACTTGAGGTCACCCCTCTCCAGACCCGCAGCATTGCTACCACCAAGGGGCCCTCTTCCCCTGTGTAGTTCATAGAGATTTGTGGTCGTCATAGTGAAAGTATTTTCCAAACATTCTGAAATAGAGTTATCGCCTTTGTTATATACCCAGCTAAATAGCCACATGTCTGTGAGAGGAGACATGGAAGAAACAGCCGAGGGTGGGAAACTATAACTACAGCAAGGAGGCCAGACCAATCTTTGTATATGTTGACAAAATTTCCTTGGATATGCAAATTAAGGTTGTGACTTTAGGAATTCTTAGCTACAGCCTAAATGTGTAGCAACTTTTTCTTGAAACCTGGTGAAGTGCAGAGTTTGGGTTTGTTTCCAGCTACGCGACATTCTCACTGTTCATCAGAGTGCATCCCATGATGCATACCATGAAGACCAGGCTCTATGTTCTTGGGTAGCAACACACCTACATAACAGAAAGGGTGTGTGTGTGTGTGTGTGTGTGTTTGTGTGCATGCGTTTGTGATTGACTCTTTTCTTACACAGTTAACCAAGTAAAACCACAATCTCTAGGAAAGGAACAACTATTCCCTGTTGAGAGGTTCCCAACCACCACCTTAACTAGGCTAGCAGATTTAGCACTAAATTTACATCCAAATGTTTGCTTCCCCTACCAGGGATGGTTGTACATGCGCTGATAAGGAATGCATCCCAGAAAAGGAGGTTCGAGTGTAACTTCAGCATTTCAATGAAGTATTTGTTGCTGTGGTAGGTAATTTTACGTGCTGGGTGACAACAAGGTTCTGGAGTCATACCAGCCTTGCCAGCAGCTTTTCAGTGACAACAATTTTTTTTTCTAATACTTTCCTGAAGGAAGGATTTTTTTTTTTTTTTTTTTTTCATTTTAGAGAGAGCTTAAGCAGGAGAGAGGGGTGGAGGGAGAGAAAGAGAGAGATAGAAAGAATCCATGCTGAGTGTGGAGCTCTCCCTCTCCCGGTGCAGGGCTCAATCCCATGACCCCAAGATCATGCATGACCTGAGCTAAAATCGAGTTCTATGTTCATCCAACTGAGCCACCCAAACGCCCCAGTGATAACAATTTTATACCACATTAGTCATTCTTAAGCCAGTGACGGCTTTGCAGGAGGGGCTTGGTTTGCTTTGGTTTGGTTTTTGACAAACAACTTTTTTACATATATTTTTCCTTCACATCCAGTTAAACAGAGTTGCTTTCAGTTTAGAAACATTGATTATGTCTTTTTTTCTTTAGAAAAAAGTCTTTACCTGAATATTTATATAACTTCATTGCTGTTTTTACAACAAAAAAGTTTTAAACTGATTCATAGAATCCATCCAGTAACTTATGAAATTGAAATCCATTTCTCAAGAAGATGCAGTTATGGCTGAATGTATTTGATGCTTAGAGTACAGCATGAATAAGAAAAAATCCTTCATTCATCTGTGTTCATCTCTCCAAAAGCAAAAGAATCCATTTGACGTTTTCAGTAAATATCGAAGTTAATTGTTTAAAAAAAAAAAAAGCTTCCCACATTCCCACAGAACCTTCCACCCAAGAAAGAGCAGTTTCAATGAATGGCTCCTGGAATCGGCTGAGTCTTCCTTTAGTCCAGTGAGGAGATGCTATCAGGAATGTTCCTTCCACTGCTGGTGATGACCCCTGTGTCAGTCAGCTGCTGGTTGAACTAACATGAATATTGCTTTCATGGGGGCTGGTGGTGGTGACAGATGTGCTCTTGCTGTTAAAGGTGAGGTGAGACTCTCCAAAAAGATAAGAGGACAATACTAGGGATCAAGTGGAATAAGAGGAGAAAAATCCAGACCTGGCAGATCTGATGAGATGCTTTATATTGGCACATGGTGGAATAGCACTGAGCAGTCTGTTAGTGAAGGCGAAATAACAGCAGCGTCAACCAATGTCACACTAGGCACCCGTACAAAAGATGGCTGGGACATGAGAACCCCTTTGCTGGGGCTGCTTTGTGCTTCTGACATCAGGATGCCTTTTGTGTTGGCAAGAGGGGCTTCCTCTTCCTGGGGAAAGCTTTCTAGTGTTAGGTCAGTAACATCCCCCTTCTTCCTGCTTACCTCACTGACTACAGTCACTGAACAAGGCTTATGAAAACACTTGGAATTTTTATTTTTATACATGCTTGCTGGATACTTTCATCACTTCTTTTCTTCTGTCTCATTGGACACCAAGAACCATCTTCTTGGAATCCGATCTCATCCACATCAGAACAGTCATTGAGAATTCCCATAAAAAGCCCATCTAAAATTAGACTTTCATGGGCAGCTTTTTTGTCACACACAGGACAAATCCAAGCGGGCTTCTCATTCATTTGCAGATAAAGGGCACCATCAAAACACTATAGATGTGTACCAGTCACTGCGTGGCATGGGATTGTCGGCCTCATTTTCCTTAAAGGGCACCTCAAGGATACCTGAAGGAATTTCACTATCAGGAGTGCAGTTAAGTTTTTCTTTAATTAGTTTTCTGAAATGATCAGCGTTTCTAGTATCTTTCATCTTTAGTCTCTATAATGACATGGTCGATGTGAGCTGTAATACAAGATATACAGACATGGAGTAGTTCTTTCCAATATCTTTTTTTTTTTAATATTTATTTATCTTTAGGGAGGGTCAGAGAGAGAGGGAGACACAGAATCCAAAGCAGGTTCCAGGCCCCAAGCTGTCAGCACAGAGCCTGACGTGGAGCTCAGAACTCACAAACCATGAGATCATGACCTGAGCTGAAGTCAGACACTTGCTTAACTGAGCCAACCAGGTGCCCCAATTCTTTCCAATTTCTGATGCCCAAGAATGGAAATCTGATTTGGCACAGCTGAAGACAACCCAACTAAAGATGTATTTGTGTTCAATCCTATTTTTAGGTGGTCATGCATAGCCAGGCAAAGGAAATGGCTTCCCATTCACTTTTATACATAGACCATTGAGGTGATTTTGTTCTTGAAAGCAACTCCTCTCTACCAGGCAGACAGCTGTAGGCAGTACAGCTAAACTTGTATTTTGTAATCTCTCCTATTATCTGGCAAAAAAAAAAAAAAAATCCCTGAATATGCATTTCTCTCTAACTTGTGTCAGAACAAAAATAAAAACTTGTCTTGAAATCGTTGAACACTGCTTTGAGCTAAACTCTTGGGCTTGATGAGAACATCAGGAACATCATAAAAGGGCAGTTTTTTTTTAAATGCACATCAGGATGGACAGGAGGAATTGGGGGAGATGGCTGCATCTCAAACATGAGCTTAGTATTTTGAAGCAGCACGGAACCAACAGGAGAGGTATTGTGGGTGTGGTATCATAGAGGTGGAAGGCAACCAGTGGATTCCAGCTATGGCCAAGTCAGGTTCTACATACAGGATGAGCTGTCATCCATATTGAAACCAATGGCTTGATTATAGATAAACCAGAAAGTGCTTCAAGAGACAGTGGGTATCCACATCTCTATAATTTTTGGATTTTAGTCTGAGCCACAAGACTACAGCCACTCTTCTGTAAATGAAACAAGTATCAAGAGACCATGCTTGTGTCCATTTTATGTTGTCCAGGAAAGCCTTATAACAAGTGTAGTTCAGATCCCCTAAAACTAGAACCGTATTCAGATTGGCTAAAATGAAAAACAGTGAGAACACCAGAGGCAGGTGAGGATGCAGAGAAACTAGATCACTGCATACGTTGCTGGTAGGAAAGTGAAATGGTACACCTCTCCTGAACTCGAAATCTGCCAACTGTGGGTGCTACCGCCAGAGCACCCCTCCCACCAGCACCCACGATACCTCCAGCACCGTCCTAAGCTGGACCCTGCTGGCAACAGGGATGCAGCTGACCAGCAGGGGAGCAACACCCCACCAAACTAGGCCTTTTTATAATAAAATGGTTCAAGTAATGAATATATGAAACTGCAGTTATAGGGGCGCCTGGGTGGCTTAGTTGGTTGAGCATCCAACTCTTGATTTCAGATCAGGTCATGATCCCAGAATGGGGCTCTGCACCGGGCATGGAGCCTGCTTAGGATTTTCCCTCTCTCTGTCCCTCTCCCTCTGCCCCTTCCTCCCGCTCACATGCCCCCCTCCTCAAAACATAAAGAATAAATCTCAGTGGTAAGCAGTTAAGAACAGACTCCATACAGCCATTAGAAATAGTAGGAAAGAGGTTGATCTTACTGGTAGCCAGCATTTCTATGTGAGAGGAAGCATTTTCACCGTTTCTTAGCTTGCACCTAATTACTTTGTCAGTCACTAAAAGCAATTTGCCCAGTTTATTGGCATTTGGGTGGTGATAGATGAGAGTCTCTGCAACCAAATTTTTTTTTACTTTTGTTTACTATTTTATGGTTTAGTCTTTACATGACCGTTCTAGAGAAATGTCCACCAATAACATTTTTAGCGTGCATGTCATGAAATGAGAAGTTCATGAACGATGTCTGTCTTCTTTCACCACCAGTCACTGCAAGATCCGTTTTAGTGCCCCATGTAGTAGTTAAAACTTAACTTAGAAGTGATATCTCGGGGCGTCTGAGTGGCTCAGTCTATTGAGCGTCTAACTCTTGATCTCAGCTCAGGTCTTGATCTCAGGGTCATGAGCTCAAGCCCTGCATTGGGCTCTGTGCTAGACATGAAGCCTACTAAATAAATAAGTAAATAAATAAAGTTCAGGATTGTTAATTTTATGGTGCTTTTTTTTACCATAAACAATAAAAAATATCTCCCCACCCCCCGGCCCCCAACAAAAGAATTATAGCTAGTCATCCATTTTTTTTCTTAACTGGGAAAAATAAAATTAAATGCTTCAGACATTAGTATTTAAGCATAGGAGGCTTAAGTCGTCTGAAGCTTGAACAATGGATTTATATCTGTGAGCCTTCAGTTTCTTATCTGTAAAATCAGAAGATTATAGTCCGATTTCTAAGGCTACTTCCAGTTCTAAAATTCCATGGTCTAACATTTCACATAAATATCTGTCCCCTTCTTTATTTGCAGAAACTTACTGATATATTTTTTTTAGTAAACTACTCTATGCTTTGCATTCCTTGACCAATCTTTGCTAAGATCTTAACTCACTAGAGTTTAGGCTATAGATAAGCAAAGTTGTAAGCCAGCTATGTATTTATACCATCATAAATTTCAAAAACTTCTCTTGGTCTAACCTCTCTGCCACAAGGAAAGTCAGAAAATTGAATTATTTTATTAATGTCGCTAGCACCTCTGCTCTTAGCCTTCCTTTCTGATAGAATATACATCACCAGTACTAGAGCATATCTCTGAACAAAACATTTTCTTTCAAAGAAAATTAAGTAGCAATTCAAGAGCAATAATATGATAACTTGATAGGCAAGAAAAGGATTAAAATCCTTTCCTCAAGCCCCACCTTAATGTTGATACTAGTTTCTTCTTGATTGGATTTTTCCCTGCTCTCTGGGTGGCTTCTCAGCTGCATGAAACGCAATCTGTGAGATAAATCAAATGACACTGTATATTTTATAATTCTGTGCCCACAGTTTCTTTCCCTAGATATTTATCAAGCACCCACTCTATGCCATGTAATTATGAATTGACTTTATGAGCTTTTTGGAGGCAGAGTTGGGAATGGAATTTTGAAGTCCATCAGAACCTTGTAGAAGTTCTTTCTCAGTTTGATTCTTGGGAGACAAACCTTTTCTGTTCAATCCAGATCATACCTATTTGTTCATTTAATAGAACAGAAATATATGGACTCTGATAGGGTACCCCAGCAATACTTTCCCCTGTGTCTATATAGATCAACTAAGATTAGATCAAAAGATCTATCTACATATTTAAAAACTAATAAACAGTCAGAAGCAAAGGAGATTTAAGTACTCTATCTTGGACTTCAATAAAAATCCTCAGGAAATCAACAAGAATTTATGTACAATGAGTCAATTGCCCCCTGAGTGAACCCTGTATCTTTTGGATATCTGAATTATTTCAATGTGAATGAAAGATTCCCCAACCCCCTGTCAGATGAGAAGGGATGATTACTTTTATAGCTTGGCCTACATGTGACATTTTTCTTCAGCCTGTTCAATATATAGTTCCTCTACAGCTATAAAAAAAAGACTTCTTCATACAAGGATTGAAACCAATTTCTCTGCATTTTCTGAAAATTCCAGTACATCCTTGAGTCTGGGACGATAGTATTCCCACAGTTAGCATTCCTGTGGAAGAAATGCCTCTCTGTTGGAGATTGCCCAGCAAATTTGCTTGAGTCTTCCAAGGCTGACATGCATAAAACAAGATTCCATGTTCTTTCTAGAAGAAGCCTATCCCACCTCTGCATTTTTTCATATACAGCAATTGTTCTTTTTCATATTTGCGTGTGCAGAAGAGCTCCTGAAGAAGGCAGCAGTAACACTATTTATAGAAAGCTTTGCACGGGTTTCATTTGAGAACCTTTATTATCCTTCTCCCGTTGAGCCTACAAGAGCTGTTCACTCTTGAATTCCCTAAAGAACTATTTTTGTTGCTAAAGTATCTAAAGTGGAAGTAGATACCATCAACTCTGAAGCAGAAAGTACATTGATGTTCTAGGCAAGAAGTGGAAGTTGTCAATCTAAGCTCTGAGAGGAGCTTACTATGGGACCTTGGGGTAGCTGTTTATGGGCCTAATTTACCATATGTGTAAAAAGATGATTTTATTTATGAATATTGATGAAGGTGGTGGTGGTGGTGGTGGTGATGAGGTGTGCTTGTTGTCAGTGTGGTTCATTGTGTCCTCTTTAGGCACTGATACTACGTACTAAGCCCTTAGAACATGTTTCAGTTTCTCACAGCGGCCTTGTGAGAAAGATACTGTTTTCCTCATGTGTTAGAGGAGGAAATTCAGACTGAGTGTGTTTGAATAACTCCCCGAGAACACACAATTAGGAGAATGGTGGGCCCACATGTCTTCTCACTTTTTTGGCCAGTTCTTAGAAGAGAGATCAAACTGTGGGTGGTCTGATCTTTACAGAAGCAAATAAGACATGGGAGATGGGAAAACAAGGCGAGATGTAGGTTTCCTTTTCTAATTGCTCATTTAGAATTTGTATTAGAAGGTAACAGTCTCTCTTCTGTAGACTCATGAATAGTTTATCCCTCTGAGCTGATCTCCTTTATCATTTCTCAAAAAACTCTCTCTCTCTCTCTCTCTCTCTCTCTCTCTGCCTTCAAAAGAAAAAAAAAAAAAAATACAGAAACCACAGTCTGAAAATGTTAAAGTTCAGCCACCTTATTTAAGAAGTGTTTGCTCAGAATTTCCCCGTAGATCTGAAGGTTGCAGCTCCAAATGTGCTTTTCCTGACAAGCAGTAACACTCGAGTGCCCTTCACTGGAAACCTTTTGATGCCTCGCTGCTCGGGTTGTCCTTTCAAGTAATCAGTTAATTTCAGCCATGCTTATGCAGAAGATCTTGTCCCAAGATGACTAAGGAACAGTTTCACACCTTCTAGGAAGGGGGGGTCCAAGGGATTTACCCCATTTATGTTTGTGTTTCTATACCACATCCTCTCTGGTGGCGGGAAGCCAGTGTGCTCCCACGCCCAGCGTATGGATAAGAAAATGCACTCCTTTCTGAGCACTTGATATCTGCAGTTGGATTTTTATAAATTTGATGTGTTTCACTGGTATATATACATGAAGGCTAGATTCATTGGTGCTGTTGGAAAGATACCTCCTCATTATACATCTCTCAGTGTTAAAAACCATTGTTGTTTTATGCAGAGATGTAATAGGAATGGTAGCCAAGAGAAGAGGTTTTGAGTAACATACACCTAAACTGAAATCCTAACACTTACTCACTAGCCCTCTGGCCTTGGTCATGTTATTTAATTTCTCTTAAAATATTACCATCATTCAATTTTTCTACTAAAGGCAAAGGAATACCATTCTGAAGTTAATGTTAGTTTTGTACTTGCTTTGCTTTTAAAATACCAAAGCCGGGGCGCCTGGGTGGCTCAGTCGGTTAAGCGTCCGACTTCGGCTCAGGTCACGATCTCACGGTCCATGAGTTCGAGCCCCGCGTCGGGCTCTGTGCTGACAGCTCAGAGCCTGGAGCCTGTTTCAGATTCTGTGTCTCCCTCTCTCTCTGCCCCTCCCCTGTTCATGCTCTGTCTCTCTCTGTCTCAAAAATAAATAAACGTTAAAAAAAAAATTTTTTTTTTTTAAATAATAAAATACCAAAGCCAAACACGTCAGAAATTTTCTCTCTTCCCCAGTCTGGTAATTAAGGCTGTCATATCATGAATTGGTCTGTAGTAAATAATCAAAAGACTCTATTCTCTAAGATGTGGCACTGTAATAATCTTAGTTTTATTCAGTAATGATAGTGCACAATTAAATCAGTATTTTAAATCTTTTTCTTTTCCTCGAACATTTCCCCTTCATACAGCCTAAGAAATACTTCTCCCCACCCATCTCGACTTCTTAATGCAGTGAAAATAGCACCAACCAGAGGCCACAAAGATTCTCCTCAGTCTCAGAAATTAGCAGTAGCATCACCAGGAAGTCCATGACCCTTTAGGCCTCATCTGTAAAAAAGTAAGGAATTGGGTACATTGGTTTCCAAGATCTCTAGCAGCATAAGAATTTGTCTATGAATCCTAAGTTTAACTGCCTTGTCGAGATTGGACTTGGGGTTTCTTTCAGCAGATTATTGCATCTCACTAATAAGTGAGTACATTCCAGAATTGCCTACACAGAGCAATTGGACATGCCTCTGGAGCTCAGTGAAAACTCAGTCACTGAATGCTGGGTGGCCCAGGAGCCAGCAGACCTGGGGTCTGCTCCCACCCACCGTCAGTGGGCAGGCAGCTCCCCCTGTGAGTGAGGAGGGAGGTGCTCCATGACCATCTGAGGCCTCTCTCACACCAGACATTCTCTGATCCTGAAACTAATTGCTAATGATTGGTAGGTCCCAGAAACATCCCTGGGAATGTTGGATTTTGACCAAAGGTGAGTTATGTCACTGACCTCCTCTGTTTACTGAATTGACTTTAAAAAGAAACCCGAACTGCCCTGAGCTCACAGACAGCATGTTTTGTTGAGTGTGGGGGCGTAGCTAGGTTACGTAATGCTGGGTTATGTAATGTTCGTGCTTCGTTGTCAGCCTCAGCAGTGGAGCCGATTCGAGAAAACCCTTTGGCTGTACTTTGTGAAAGCTTTTAATACCCAGTGATGGCAGGAACGTTACCTGGGTCATGGTGACGTCAGGAGGCCTGTGAACTGTGCACAGAGCCCGCTGTTCTGTACATTCACAGACTGTACGTACCTCACTTACTAATGAGGTTTTCTTCACTGGGACCCAACGGTCCTCCAAGCCAGAGTGGGATGGGAAAGGGGACACCCAGAGAAAAGGCAAAAGGGAATGTTCCCCTTGCTTTGAACTAGGTTCTGAGCATTGCCAAGCTCAGTGTTTTGCTTTGCTTTTCCGCTCTCAGCTGCTGTTTAAGGTGTGCAGTTGTCTGCATAGCTATCCATGTTTTTTATAACACTGAAGTATTCTTCTTGCTGGAAATGTGTTTTAAAACTGAGTCCATGTTTCCCTACAAGACACTGACCACTCTCCTCTATTCTGGGCAGTTTCTGGATCTGTTAGGAAAACTGCTTGCTCCTGCCTGTTTCTGTGCCTCCAGAGCCTGTCCCATGGACAGTCCTACTTTATATCCTGCCTGTGCAGCTCAGTCTCTCTGAAGCCAAATTGCAGGATCCTTGAGGGGGTGGGGTGCTGTTGGACCAGCACTGCACAGGCACACAGCACATACCCAGTGAACACCTTTCTGCGTTCACCAGCTCCCCACGGGAAGGCCTTGAATACCCTTCCTCCTTCTTTCTTGCCTGCCCAAATCTTGTCCTCTGAGCCACCAGAGCACTGAAGTGTGACTCCACAGCATTGGCATGGCATTGCAATGGCATGTTAGTGAGTCTTGTCTGCCCTTAGCCTCTGACCTTCCAGGGAGATGGGGTTGTTTTCTTTTTTTATTTTTTTTTTTATGTTTATTCATTTTTGAAAGACAGAGACAGAGCACAAGTAGGGGTGGGTGGAGAGAGAGGGGGACACAGAATCCGAAGCACACTCCAGGCTCCGAGCTATCAGCACAGGGCCTGACACGGGGCTTGAACTCATGAACCGACAGATCATTACCTGAGCCGAAGTTGGTCGCTCAACCGACTGAGCCACCTAGGCGCCCCAAGAGACGAGGTTGTTTTCTTGTTCACTGTGATACTCCCAGGGCCTTATAGATACAGTAAGCACTCCATTAATGCTTCATAGTGTCAAGATAGCTTGATAGGAAGACACAGAGGATGATTTTAGCCTGAAACTCAGGAGGACCGGTGCTAGCCCAGGCTGTGCCTCTTACTCCTGGCCCAAGCAGCCTTGGCCCCTCTGACTGGAAGTCTTCTGATAATTGTTAGCACGTTTCTGAATACAAAGGGAGATGACACGTGCCAACACCCTCTGAAAATCAGCAAGGCCGCTCGAGTTCCCATTCAGTAACCAGCACTCGGGCCCTCAAAGATCCTGCTCTGGCTGAGGACATGGCCACCTCCTTTACCAGAAAGGAAGCCAGGAACTCCTTCTGGAAATTAGCGCATTTATTAGCTCTGCAAGACTAAGCTGAAAACAAAAGCTGGTCCGATAAGGTGAATTCCAACTGTACGAAACAAGGCTGTTAAACTGTGTGTTCACATTTCCTTACTCCACAAAGAGACATGAGGGCACGGGACCAGGGAGTCAGGAGTGGTTTCAGATCCTGGTTGTCGCTCCCTAGCTTTATGAACTTAGGGAAATGACTTCCTGTGGCACTCATTTCTCTGGTTACCTCCTTGTTGGGATGCGAGAAGACAAAGAAATGTGTGTGTGAAGCATGCAGCATGGTGCCCGGCCCATGGTCAATGTTCAATGAATGTAGCTGTATCCACACTCCGGCTTGTTTTTTTTTTTTCCCATACATCTTTTAAAATCTCAAGTGCTGAAATGATGGAGATGTGGTACAGTTTGGTTTCAGATCTCTACATGTGCAGCAAGGGAGCAGCCACTGGCCCCTCTTCCAGGCAGTTCTGTTCTCTGGTCTCCTCCATGCTGACTCCTGAGGCTTTGCTAATCTGCAGGCTCTTGGCATATGGTACTTGTTGTAATGTAGGTCTGATTTTCCCAAATGCTTTTCAGTGGTTTCAGTGAAACTGCGAAGATTAAATTCCAAGTGACAGTTTCTATATGAAATATTTATCACATGCTGATAAAAGCATATCCACCAAATGGAACTGGGAGGGCAAAAGGGAAATTCAGTCCACATAATCTTACTTTCTTATTTTAAATGTTTCCATCACATTGCAGACTGCTGGGCAATGAAATGAAAGAAAGGCTATAGGAAAATAAAAATGGTAGGGAAGGGCCAGTTGGTTTTTGGAAGTGAAAAATGGGGGTGCCTTCATTTGAATAAATAAAGGTATCCTCAAATTCAGAATACGGGAAGACAGAACCAGGAGCCCTTAATGGGCCTGGCAAGCAGAGCAGACAATACAGATAGAAAGATTTGGCTTCACAATGGTCTTCTCATCCACGCTCATACACATAAAACAGTGCCTGATCAACAAGGTATGTCTTAACAGGTGGGTGAAGTTTTCCTTAGGTTGCTGCAATATTCATCTCAGACCATCTGTATTTATCCATAAGCAGTATTAAGTGTCTGCTGGAATGAGTTACCAAAGTAGGGGCAGAGATCAGTATTTGAGGAACTTGTCTTCTGATGACAGTTGATTGACAGACTTCATGCGTACATGTTCGAACACATGCCTTCGTAGAGGTAGACAAGTCATGAGAGTCTTATTGGTTTAATAGGGGTTTTTATCCTTGTCTCCTTAAGAGCAGAGACTATCTATCCCCACACTCGACCACAGTGCCTTACACACTGATAGTGCTTAGAAAATATCGCTGAATGAGTTATATGCTTTAATTCTAAAGGACTGAATTATATATGCTTGAATATCTTAGTAGTGGCTCAGTGTCATTCACTCTATTTATGGAATAACCTTTATCAGCAAAGCAAAAAGGCTTACCTGAGCTAACAAAATTTTAATCCATAACAAGGAGCAGTAATTAGAACCATTACCGATTATAATAGCGCTCTCTTTGAGGCAGATAGTGGTCCTGACATACATACAGCCTTATGACAGTCTATTCATATTTTCTTGGGAGAATTGGGGAGAAATAAAGAGAGTGGGGGTGGGAACCAAAGCTTCTTTGGAGAGGCCTTTCAGAGCAATTCATTCTTGTCCAAACATCTGAGTGAAAAAGACTGTGCTGAGTTGGTCTGCACACTCCTACATCTTCCTTTGGTAGCCTCTTGGGCTGACATAAGGTTCATAATCCCTTCTGTTTTATATGTGAGGAAATCAGCCTGTCTGTGCTAGGTGGGGAATCAAATATAAGAACCAAGTACTACAACGTGAGCTGGGCTCCCCTTGCCTCTCTGGTCAGTTCTCCAGAGCTTTCTGGAACACAGATATTATTGACAAATACATTATGACTTATGCACCTTTAGCCTTTGGGGGAACTCTTTTTATGTGAATTCAGACATGCCCAAAAATGTAGGAAGGTCAAAAGCAGTCATGTTCTTGCCAGGATTCTTTGTTTAGACAAATCCATTATAAAAATTCAGAGTACCAAGAAAGTGTAATTAGAGGTTGATGGAACACTTATAAAAACTAATTCTGGTTATAGTTACTCGCTGACTGTGGAGACTACAGGGGTTAACATTTCATTATCTCCTACTGCATGCTACATGCTACAGGCACGGATCATTTCGTTAACAACTACTCTGCAGCCTGTCCTTATTTTACAGGTGAGGAAACCAAGGCACAGGGAGAGGGGTTACGGAGAGGGAGATTCATTAGCCGGTAGTGGTTGAAGGCAGGGTTTGAGCTGAGGTCTTTTATCACCATCCCATGTGCCTGACAGTAGGATCTTTCATTGTATTTTAATAAATGAATTCTATAAAAATTTGATTTAGATATACTCTGTAGCCTTGGAAACCCCTTTCAACTAAAAGCCAGTGGGTGCTCAACATCAGGGAGTGGGTCTCCAGGAAAGGTGCCCACAGGACTGTGACTCCTGAATCCCTTGTCCTCAGGTCCTGATTCTCAAGAGGGAATATGGTGCAGCGATCCCAAGCCCTCAGAGCTCTTCAAGATTTATTGATGGCGGGATCTGAAAGACAGATTGTTCCCTCCGGAGGTAGCAAACATGATGTCAGGGGTAAGCCAGAGGCCTGACCCAGAGCTGAGTGGAAGGCTGAAAAGGGAATTAAGTCTGGCCAGTGAAATGACTTACTCAAAGAAAAGGGATAGTTTGTGGCATGAGCAAATCAAACTTCCTGCTCCACAACCCCGGCCTCTGGTTGATGGCCATTTGAGGCTTTGGTATCAAGGCCAAGGATCAAACTTTTTGGCCAGTCAAGGAGGGGAGGAGGGTATGTGCCTGTGCATGCACTTGTGCACATAGGAGGAACCTTTTAGGCTTACAGTACCAAGGTTTGCTGGCAGTAAAAGGAAAGTAAATGAAGACTAGCACATTCTATATCAAATATACATGTTACTCGCACACCTCAAATACTTTAAACCATACACAAGTGAAGCTTTTTACTATCTAAGCACTTTTTAATGTTTGGAGAGAAAAACTATAACCTCAAAACAACCGTGATACGTTTCTCCAAGAAAAAGAAAAGTTTTAATCTTAATTTTAACACGTTTTGTGCTTATATGTTGTAGTATACATGGAATTTAGTTCAACTCTGCTTTATATTTTAAACTGTATTACTAGGGGAACCAAAGCCTGCCTGGCCTCTAGTAGGATCTTCAAAGGCAGGACTTTGCACCTTCTGCTAATGGGGCAGCCTTGATTGTACTGGGGAACCACCTGAGTGCCTTTACAAATCTCTGTGACCAGGCCCCTCCAAGCCAGCGGAATTAGAGACTCTGGGGGTGGGACTCAGGCATCAGCAGTGTTAAAACTCCCCAGGTGATTTCAGTATGCAACAAAGGTTGAGAACCAGTTTATATAACCCTGAACGGCTACCTCCAACCTGTCACCCTGCACAGAGTGCATGTTCTCCAGAAGGCAGAGTCTTTGATATTTGTATTACTGATCTCTGGATATCTCTAAATTAACCTTTGGCCCAGGGATAATTTTTATTCTCTTGTATTTTCATGGAGATTCAGACTTCAAGCTCTCTTATATATTAAACAATGAAACTCTCTCTTATTACAACTGAAAATCTCATGTGTTCCCATTAAGAAAGAGTGCATATCCTGATGAAGCTCTTTGGGCTGCTATTGCCAGACAATATTCTTTTTTTTTTTCTTTTAATGCTTATTTTTGAGAGAGAAAGAGAAAAAGTGGAGGGGCAGAGAGAGAGTAGTGGGGAGACAGAGGATCTGAAGTGGGCTCCATGCTGAAAGCAGACAGTCCAATGCAGGGCTCAGATTCACAAACTGAGATCGTGAGCTAAGCCGAAGTCTGACACTTAACCGACTGAGCCACCAGGCACCACACAAGACAATATTCTTAACAACCAAGTAGAATACCAAGGCTTGATGTCAAAAGAATGGCAGAGACATCTTCTCAGGAACACAGCCCTCATCTCAGGGAGAAGTTATTTATTGTTCTTTGGGGGGGTATTTTTTAGTGCAACGGAGGGTTTACTACTCTTGTAAATTGCAGCTCATCCATCCTGCATTTCTGCTTGTCCCATAAACCTTTGTAATAAGAATATCTGCAGAGTCTTGGACCTTCACAGCAGGTACATTCCCAAGTCAGGTTCCAAGTGCAGGTGAAATTATTCAGGAAACCATGCATCTTCTCTCCTTTCAAGGAGGAATATATGGGAAAAAAAGAAGATTAATAGAGCTATGTGCCAAGAAAGATTCTTGTAAAATTTGTTCAGCCTTTCAAGATCATTGATAGGAGTGTGCTTCCTGCTTTGGTCTATTTTGAAGCTGTCTGCAAGCCCTCAGCTGTGCTACTTGTCCTCAGCATCTACTCTCAGATAGATCACCATGGGGACAGCAAGGAGACCAGTGGAAGCATAACAGGGCAGTAGCTTTTGGGAACCAGCCCGGTGACAATACTAATGCACTGGGCCAAATGTTCTAGCACTCAAAGGAACTGGATATCAGGGCTTAAAATGGGGTGGGTTGGCCCTCCAGTGCACTGAATTTTTCTTAGGAAGTTGTCTGGAAATTTCCTGTCCTGATTTTTCTCAACTCCAGAACCAATCAAGATTCAGCCCATTGATGGAATTCTCTGATGAAATCTGGCAGTTCAATCTGTCCTTCTCTACTGAAGCCCAGTACTATGTTGATTTCACTAGATCGCATGTTCCTTAGCTCGCTAGAATATTCAGCTATGCCTTTATTGAGACATAATTCACATACCATAAAACTCAACCATTTAAACTATACGATCCAGTGGTTTTTGGTATATTGAGTTGTGTGACAATCACCACAATCATGTTCAGAACGTTATCATTACCCCTTAAAGAAATGCCATACACATCATCAGTGACCCCATTTCTCCCCAACCCACTCTCCCTCAGCACTTGGAAACCACTAATCTGCTTTATATCTCTATGGATTTACCTATTCTAGACATTTACATAAATGGAATTTGTTTTTGTGACTGGCTTCTTTCATTTAGCATCATGTTTTCACATTTCATTCATTCATAGTATATATTGATTCTTTTTAATAGCATTGTATGATTGTACCACATTTTATCTATCCATTCATCAATTGATGAACATTTGGGCCATTTCCACTTTTTTGCTATTATCAGTGATGCTGTATGAGCACTTGTGTGCAAAGTTTGGTGCAGACATACATTTTCATTTCTCTTGGGTATATACCTAGAAGTGGAATTGCTGGGTCATGTGGTACTCTGTGTTTAATTTTCTGAGGAATTCCAGCCTGTTTTCCAAAGTAAGTGCTCATTGCACATTACCATCAGCAGTGTATAAGGGTTAATTTTGCCACATTCTTGCAAACACTTGTGATTATCTGTCCTTTGCTTATAGCCATCCCAGTGGGTAAGAAGTGTATACCTTTTGTACATAAAACACTCAGATTGAGGTTGAAAAACTAATATTAACACAGTTGCTCTTGGAACATTCAAGGGAAGGTTAAGACTGTGTTTAATTTTTATATATTTATTTTGTCCACACGAACCTTGGGCCAGTCTTTCTGTATATCTAAACCCTGCTTCTCTGTGAGAACCAGTTTAAGCCCCCATTGGTTTTACAGTTTGTATAAGAGTTGGGTATGGGTTGGCAGTGTGCATTGGGTAGCCAGGGGTTGATTCAGATGATCTAAAGCTCTGGATGAGAATCCTGTCTTTCACCATCCCATGTGGCCCTCCCTGAGTTTGGTTTGAAGAGAATGAACTTCCCAGATGGACCAGGGTAATGTGCTTTGTCTTTCATAGTCCCTCAGAGTTCTTCCACACAGTAGGTGTTGGTTGGTGTTTTTTTAACTCTACCATCTTCCTCACAGAAATTCAGTTGCTGTCTCAAAAGCATAGACCTCCGTATTGCTAAGTCAGTCAATCTTTTTTATATCCTTATTCTTTATGTATCTAATAGTTTATTCCTTGAAACTTCTCTTTCATGCAAATTGGTGGCTTCAGTATAGTAGATATTTGCACTTGAGTGTTTTATCGGGACTTGAAACTGTCATGACCAAAACTTAATGACTTATCTTACCTTCCCCTTAAACTAATTTTCCTTTGCAAATTCCCAGTACTTCCATTGTCTTGGTAACCCAGGCTCAAATCCTTCCTCTTCTCTATACACAGAGAATGGAGCCCATAAGTGCTCATGTCATTCATTTAAAATAAATCTGAGACTCTCTTCAGGTCCTCTAAAATAGGGTACCTGGAATATTAGAGTATGTTCTGAGATACTACCTACCCTAAAAGCTACCTTTTTCTTTGGCTTCTGGCTTGGTGTATGCTAACCATTTATATAATCTGGTCTAACCAACTCAGGCACTTGGCCCACCCTTTAGTTAAATCAATGTGTCACATTCTTTGAATACTTTCCTTACCTACCTTATCATGAATCACAAATAAACATTGTGGTTTTTTCTGTAGGACTTTACTTGAGGTTCTATTAGGTATTCCTGTTGACTAGATGCTCATCTGTTTGAAAAATCCCACCTTTAATGTGAAAGCACCCCTTGTTTCCTTGCAGCCTAATTTCCCTTGGCATTTATAGTGGTTGGATATGTATTGATGGGCATTACTCTCTAACTGCTGTGTCAAAGCACTTTGGGAAGCTCATCAATCTTGTGCTTTTTTTAATTGGCATCAATAATGTGTTTGCATTTATCAATATTTCCTAATTGCCAAGTTATAACAGTAGAACTTCTACAATAAATCATGCCCACAGATATCTTCAGACATTAAGATTTAAAGTTTCTGTCAATATTTTGATGTATTATAAATTGTTTTTATGAGGATTTTTTTCCTATGAGAAAGGAAGAACTGTGTAGCAGGAAACAGAATTGAGTCAGTGTCACCATGTAAAATTAAGTTAAAGGGCCAAATCATTCCAGTGAAAAGAGAAGAAAGCTGTTTCCCAAGCCAGTACAATACATTCCCATAAAGTTCAGCATTATTGTCCAAATGAATGTTAATGCGTCTCCCCTGCAAGTGATGTGCTGTGCCAACCCTCTTCCTGGGAGAGGAATTTGAACATAAGGACAGTTAGCACTCATGCAAAGAAAAAACTCTTTATCAACTCATTTTTCAGTAGCAGAAACTGAGGCTTCGTGAGCTAAGGTTATTTGCTGAGAGTCAAATAGTGACTTTGCAAGGCCAGGACTCAAACCCAGGGCTCTCAGGGTCCACAGGTGGACTTTTTACCTTTCAGGGACAAACTTGACCAAACCCAAAGGAGAGGGAGACCCACAGGTTGTCAAAGAACTGAATCCACATCATCTCTTAGGCAATTGAAGACACTAGAATGTTTGGCTCAGAAAAAAATGAGTGAAAAGCTCAGGTCCTCTGTCCTGCTGTGCCTGAAGATCCTTCCCAAGGAGATGAGACACTGTCTTCCGTGCACGCAGACAGCAGAAGTGAAGCCAGCCCTCTGACCTGGTGAGAGGCGATGTTGTGGGGCAGTTACAGATGTGGACCCAGGAGTCACATGGGCCCCAGCAAATCCCAGCTCAGCCACTCACCCAGCCCCTGTCCTTGGACAAGTCAGTTGACCACTTTGTGTCCCACTTTCCTCAGCTAAGATAGGACTTTTGACAGTACTTACTTTTTAAGGTTGTCATGAGGACTCAGTAAGTTAATATGTGGAAAGTGCTTTTGATGGTACTTGGCTCATAGTAAGTGTGGTATGTGCCACTGTTAGTGTTTTTACATTATAAAGCCAGAACTAGATGGGAGGAAGAGTTCTCTAAAAAACCCCTCACCATTTATACATTAATTCTGCAAATCTTTATGTACTAGACACTGTTCTAGACACTGGGACACAGCAATAGATAAGACAGATTTAGTCCCTGCCCCTGTCCTCCTACTGCTTACAATCTGTATTAGGGAGAAAGGGAATTACTATGTGAATCAATAAAGCAGCCATTCAGCACTGGAATGAACCATTTCTTGCATTGTGACACCAGCCCTTTCACTGTTATCCTAAAGATATCCAGGCATAGGCTGCCTGAGGTCATTTTGAGAGGCGCTTGCCACTGTTGGATTTTATTAACATCTCTCTGCAAAGTAAGGTTAATTTAATGCAACCAGTGATTTAAACATCAATTCAGACATTGCTTTACTTTAAAACTGTCATCCTCTGGATCGTCAAGGTGAGGTGGGGGGATTATGCAGGACAATCCTGTGAGGTACAAGAAGAAAATATAGGACTTCTCATAATTTTTATCATTTTTTAAATGTATATTCTTGTATATATTTTATAATGTGCATAATTTCATAGCACAGGAGCACATGTAGATAACTTCCAAGTAAATATAAATACAATGTAAACACACATTAAAGTTGCATGGGTAAACATATATTTTCCTTATTTCTGATGTGGTCATTTACGGATAATTTTCAACTATAAAGATAGTAGCTTTCTACATGAATGGAAAATTAAGACATACTTTCACCTCTACTGAAGAGTTTAAAAAAAAACAATCATAATAATACTTGATGCTTTTATAGAAGTTAATGGTTTCATTGCTTTTAATCCTCCTTTGAGGATTAGGATGGGACCTATCCATGAGATAGGTCTTACACTCACTTTGCAGATGAGGGAACAGAGCATTTTAGAGGTTATACCCAGAACTCTTGGCACCTCATCATTTTGCCAGGGAAGAGAAATTTTAAAATTAAGGACTATAAAGCTGATGCTCATTATTAGCAGTATACCAGGGGAGTATCTGTTAGCATGGGTCAAGATGAATACTGTCCAGTCTCCCGTGTTGCTAGAAGAAGGACTGTGGCTATTTTTTACTGCTGCCATCTTCTGCTCTTACCCAAAAGGCAAAACCCTATCAAATATGTATCCTTCCACAAGATTTATTAGGAATGTGCAATGAAAAGGTCTTAAAGGAGCTTTCAGTGTACAAGAGGAGGTAACATTTATTTCCTAATCCCCAAATTGGTAGCTTGAAGTTGACTGTTATTTAAAGGCAAATGTCAGTTTGGGAGATAGTCTCTGTCTTTTCTCCTTCCTCATCCCCGTGTATCAGCAATCAGGATCCGTAGTTGTAGTCAACAGAAAACAACTCTGGCTAATTTCAGCACAAAGTAGATAGTTAAATATGTGTTGAATTAATGAATAGTGAATTTCTGTCTGTGTTCCTTCCATTCATGGATAAGGTTCTTAGGGGAAAGGGAACAGAGAGAGTTTAGAAGCTTGAAAAGGAAAGTTGGGAAGTATGTTCTAAATACGTAGAAACTAGTTTTCTGCCAACTATGGGTTGATAAAGATTTATGTAGATCTGTTGACTTTCATCTAGTAAAATTATTGTATAGCATGAAAAACAGTGAATTGGAGTTCAGAGACCTATATTTTCCACTACTGAGCTGTGTGATCTTGAATAGGTTATATAACTTCTAGATCTTGGTACTTTCTACTCTGAAATGGATGACTGAATGATTTAGCCTGAGTCTTCTTGTGAACTTTCTCTGCTGATAAAAATGTTGTATGTCTGTTCTGCCTAACACAGTAGCCACTACCCACACGTGGCTATTGATTCAGCACTTGAAATGTGGCTATTGTGACTAAGTAACTGAAGTTTCACTTTTAATTCATTTAAATTTAAATTTAAATTTAAATTGCTGCTTGTAGTAAGTGGCTACCATATTGGGTAGCACAGTTCTAGAGCATTCTATGATTTTCTGGATTCTGTAGGTTTACTTATGAGGTATAGGCTTGGAAGGTAGAAAAGATAAAAGTCAGAACTTCACATTAGTAAAGAATTGCACTCATATTTTTTTTAACTTTTTTTTTTTACTTATTTTGAGAGAAAACACGTGCACACAGGGGAGGGGCAGAGAGAGAGAGAGAGAGAGAGAGAGAGAGAGAGAGAGAGAAAATCCCAAACAGACTTCCTGTTGTCAGCACAGAGCCTTATGCGGGGCTCAATCCCACGAACCATGAAATCATGACCTGAGCCGAGATTAGGAGTCTGACACTTAACCAACTAAACCACCTAGGTGCCCCATGTTCGTATTTTAATACCTAATTATTTGTTGGGAGAAAAGAACATACTCTAGAAATTCACATAGAATAGTGTAAAAAGCACAAGATTTGGAGTTAAGGGATTTGAATTTGAACTCTGGCACCACTAATCATGAACTTACCAGCTCTATCTACCATACAAAGTTTATCATCAAATGAGATGATAAATGTGAAAACACTTTGTGAATATAAGATTACTTTATGAATGTTAGTTATTCCATTATTACATAGAATCAGTGATCCTACTAAATTACAGATATCTCATATCTTAGGTTTTTTTTGTGTTCATTGGTTTTTGGTAAAGATCAAGGGTATGAGTGAAAACCACATCTAGTGCTTCACAACTTCTTCTTGATCTGTTTATATTTTATTTCTTTTTCTTGTCTTATACCATTAACTATGACTTCCAGTATGATGGTGAAAAGAGTGGTGAGGGGGGCATCCTTGCCTTGTTCCTGATCTCACTGGGAAAGCTTCTAGTTTTTCACTGTTAAGTATGATGTTAGCGCTGGATTTCTTGTAGATATTCTTTACCAAGTTGAGGAAGTTCCCCTCTATTCCTACTTTACTGACAGTTTTTATCTTATTTCATAACTTTAGATTTATTATCTTAGCCCTTGTAACTAGTTTGTTTGTTTGTTGTTTCCTTCCTTAGAAGCATTCCTTTGGATCTGATTTATTACCCCTAAGTGACAGAACTACTACTTTTCAGGCCCTGAAGATAGGGTTTTGTGATGGTTAATTTGGCTGGGCCAAGGTGCCCAGATATTTGGTCAAACACTATTCCAGGCATTTCTGTAAAGATATTTTTTGGATAAGATTAACATTTAAGTGGGTGGACTTTGAGTAAAGCAGATTACTGTCTATGATATGAGTGGCCCTCATCCAGTCACTCGAAGGTCTGAGTAGAACAAAAAGCTGATACCTCCCCACACCGTACCCTAACTGAGCAAGAAGGAGTTCTGCTAGCAGATGGCCTTTGGACTCCAATTGCAACTCTTCTCTGTGAGTCTCCAGTCTGGTGGACTGCCCCCTACTTGCTAAGCCTCCACAATCAGGTGAGCCAGTTCCTTAAAATAAATCCATCTATCTCTCTCTGTCTCTGTCTCTGTCTCTCTCTTTTTCTCTCTCCCTCCTCCCCCACCTCCCTCCCTCCCCCCTATGGATATACATGTACTATATACACATAGACATAGACATAGACACATTCTGTTGGTTTTCATGCCCTGCCTAACATACTTTTAAACTATTAGATCATATTTCTGTTAAAGCCCCTGAAATCAAACCTAAGCCATTAATTTCAATTATTGTTTTTGTTTAGATATAATTTGCAGGTACCTCAATTCTGTGTGTCCATTTTCCTAGTTTCCTTACTTTTGTCAACCAAACCATATATGCAGACTTTGATTAGTAGGCTCCTTTTAAGGGACCCATAATCCTATTATCTGACTTCCTAAGGGCCTTTACCAATTGACTCCCAGTTTCAGCCTAGGGAGGTTGTCAGGTCTCTGGTCTTCTTTCCTTGTCTGCTTCTGTCTGTGTCAGCCATACACAGAGGTCTCTTGTTAGTTAGATTGTTAGATAATTAGAGAACAACTTCAATTTGCCATTTTTAGCACATCTGACTAGCTGGGAAACTCTATTTCCCCCTCCACAGTTTCTCTTCTCTAAGATTCCCTGCTGCCTCTTTTTCAAAGACCAAAATGGGAAGAACGGAGGTGCTACATACAGAATCTGTCCACTAACATTATCTTATCTCTTTCTGGCCATTTTTCTCTACTCTCTCTGTAAAAATTACCTGCTTTAGAAAGAGTCCATGAGCCCTGCCCTTCCATCACATGTTTCTTCAGTTGGAGCAGCTAATGACCTACAACTTCATAGTCTTCACAAATACTGCTTTTAATAAAGCTATCAAGACATTCTTTAAATGTATTTTTATGGGGAAATAATCACACGTAGTATATGGAGATGCTGAAATAGAGCTTATTGCTCAACAGGAGAAGGCGTACTGTCACTCCAGGTTCTTCTATAATATCAGCCCTTTCATTTCCTTGATCAAGGATCTTGCATGTTAGATTTTTGCCTATAGGACTCTATGCTTTTTATTATTGTATCTACCAAACTACAAATGGGGATTAAGCTTTTATGCCCAAACACACTTGGATACATTATGAGTGTAGCTTATTGTAAGTATAGCTTGTTGTGGGTTTGATGTCTTTTAACTCCACACCAATTGAGAAGAGTTGATGTGATCACAGAACAGAGGAGCAGTGCCCTTTCCACAGAAGCACATTCCCACTCAAGCCAGGACAAGCCCCTCACAAGCAGTGTGCTTTTCTCTAACAAGAGGAAACTGTTAAGCGCAGAGGTCTAATCGTCCCAACAGTATAATAATTATTAGGACCTCAGAACTTTTTTTTTAACGTTTGCCTTAACTTTTTTTCTAATAGATCCTCCCTACATGTCATATTTGGGAGAGTGTGAGGAGGAGTATTTTTTCAGAACATCTAGGATACATTCGGGGAGGTGAGGACAAAGTGTGCTTAGTCTGTTCTTTTCTAATCCTGCTCACCTGGTGGGGATGTCATTGTATGACAGGGCCAGACACTGCTCTTGGATCCCTCCTTCCTTGGTCACAGCAGTTCTCTCCACCCAACCCCCACCACCACACCCCCCACCCCTCATCATCTTCATTCAGAAGTGACACACACTAAAAGTCATTCACAAGGTCCTATGGGGAGTATACTACTCAGCAAGGAAATGGACTGTGTCTCTGAAGAAGTGGATTATAGACTCATTCATTGCCTTTTATAAATCTCAGGCTTTCATTAGCTCTGCATTTTGACTGGAAGTTATTTCTTAGCTTATTAATGGGGGGTGAGCATCAGTATTTTGTTGTAAGTTAAAATTCTCATCTTCATTTTATTTTTTTTTTTAATGTTCATTTATTTTTGAAGGAGAGAGAGACCAAGTGCAAGCTGGGGAGGGGCAGAGAGAGAGGGAGACACAGAATCTTCATGAAGCAGGGTCCAGGCTCTGAGCTGTCAGCACAGAGCCTGACATGGGGCTCATACTCACGAACCATGAGATCATGACCTGAGTTGAAGTCTGATGCTTAACCAACTGAGCCACCCAGGTGTCCCTCATCTTCATTTTATAATGCCTGTGATATTTACTGATAACATGTATATAGGTTTGCAGATTTAACTTGGGAGAGGCTTATGATTGACCCTTCCCAATGTGTGCTCTACTCCATACGCATTGCCCCAGTGCCTATGGTAGGAACCCAGGATAGTTATGGGCTGACTACTAAAACTAGCATCTCAGGCATGTTTCTTTGGAATGAAAAGTAGCATATTGTTCTCTATATTAGTTTTCTTCTTTAAAAAAAAATTACTATTTTACTTGGACTTAAACAGTTTATGTAAAAGAATGAATATTTTCCCCTTTACTGAATTCCACCAATGTTGGCAATTTTTTTTGCCACATTTGCTTTATCTCCTATTTGCCTTTCTTTTTTTCTTTCTTCATTGAACTGTTTGAAAATAGGTTGCAGGCATAATACTACCTCTATATACTTCAATATATATCTTCTTAGAACAAGGGCATTCTTCTGCATTATCACAGTACTGTTTTCACACCTCAAGATTGAGCATCAATCCATACTTCAAATATATAGCCCATTTTCAAATTTTTCCAAATGTTCTATAATACCTTTTTTTTAACTTTTTTGTCCTAATCTGGAATCCATTTGAGGATCAAGCATTGCATTTTGTATTCATGTTTCTTAAAGCTCCTTTAACAGAGAAGAGTTCCTCTTTCTTTTTTTTGGCAAATTTCATGATATTGACATAGTCTAGAATGTTCCCTAATATGAATGTGTGAGATTCTTTCTCCATTATTACTCTCAGAATAATCACTTTGGCAGGAACACTCCTTTAGTACCATGATATTCTCCCTTTGCATCATGTCAGGAGGCCCCTAATGCTGGTTGTACCATTCAGTATTCAGTGCTCATCGTGAAAAGTGTGCTCTTAATCCCATTACCTATTTCACCCTCCCCCCACCCACATCCCCTCTGGTAACTTTCAGTTTGTTCTCTATAGTTAGGAGTTTGTGGGGTTTTTTGTCTTCTTTTTTTTTCCTTTGTTTGTTTTGTTCCTTAAATTCCACATGAGTGAAATCATATGGTACTTGTCTTTTTCTGACTAATTTATTTCACTTGGCATTATACTCTAGATCCATCCATGTTGTTGGAAATGGCAAGATTTCATTCTTTTATGGCTGAATAAAATTCCATTGCATAAATATGCCACATCTTCTTTATCCATTCATCTATCGATGGACACTTGGGCTGCTTGCATAATTTGACTATTGTAAATAATGCTGCATATATCCTTTCAAAGTAGTGTTTTCGTATTCTTTGGGTAAATACCCACTAGCCCACTAGTGCACTCACTAGATCATAGGGTAGTTCTATTTTTAATTTTTTGAAGAACCCCCCATACTGTTTTCTACAGGGGCTGCACCAGTTTATATTCCTAACAGCAGTGCATGAGGGTTCCTTTTCTCAACATCCTCACCATTCATTTGTTGTTTTTTGCATTGTTGATTTTAGCCATTCTGACAGGTGTGAGGTGAATACCTCATTGTAGTTTTGATTAGCATTGCCCTAATGAGTGATGTTGAGCATCTTTTCATGTATCTGTTGGCCATCTGTATGTCTTCTTTGGAGAAATGTCTGTTCATGTCTTCTGCCCATTCTTAATTGGATTATTTGTTACTTGGTTGCTGAGTCATATAAAGAATTTATATATTTTGGATACTAAACCTTTACCAGATAGGCCATTTGCAAATGTCTTCTCCCATTCAGTAAGTTGTCTTCTGGTTTCATTGATTGTTTCCTCTGCTGTGCAGAAGCTTTTTGTTTTGAAATAGCTCCAATAATTTATTTTTGTTTTTGTTTCCCTTCGCTCAGGAGACATATCTAGAAAGATGTTGCTATGGCCAATGTCAGAGAAATTGCTGCCTGTGTTCTTTTCTAGGATTTTTATGGTTTCAGGTCTCACATTTAGATCCTTAATCCATTTTCAGTTTATTTTTGTGTGTGGATAAGAAAGTGGTCCAGTTTCATACTTTTCTTGTAGTTGGCCAGTTTTCCCAGCACCTTTTTTTGAAGAGACTCTCTTTTTCCCATTACATATTCCTGCAAGATTAATTGATCATATAATCATGGGTTTATTTCTGGGCTTTCTGTTCCATTTCATTGATCTGTATGTCTCTTTTTGTGCCAGTACAATACTGTTTTGATTACAACAGCTTTGTAATATAATTTGAAATCTGGAATTGTGATACTTCCAGCTTTGCCTTTCTTTTTCCAGATTACTTTGGCTATTCGGGGACTTTTGTGGTTCATTACAAATTTTAGAACTGTTCTAGTTCTGTGAAAAATGCTGTTACTATTTTGATAGGGATTGTATTAAATCTATAGATTGCTTTGGGTAGTATGAACATTTTAACAATATTGTTCTTCCAGTCCTTGAGCATGGAATATCTTCCCATTTGTTTCATCTTTAATTTCTTTCATCTGTGGTTTATAGTTTTCAGAGTATAGGTCTTTCACCTCCTTGGTGAAGTTTATTCCTATGTATTTTATTTTCTTTGGTGTGATTATAAATGGGATTAATTTATCTTTCTGCTGCTTCATTATTAGTGTACATAAATGCAATGGATTTCTGTATATTCATTTTGTGTCCTGTAACGTTTATCAGTTCTAGTAGTTTTTTGTTGGAGTCATTGGGGGTTTCCTATATATAGTATCATGTCATCGGCAAATAGTGAAAGTTTTACTTCTTACTTACCAGTTTGGATGCCTTTTATTCCTTTTCTTGTCTGATTGCTGTGGCTAGGACTTCCAGTACTATATTGAATAAAATTGATAAGAGTTGACATTCTTGTCTTGCTCTTAACCCTAGGGAAAAGCTGTCAGTTTTCAACATTGAATATGATATTAGCTATGAGTTTTTCATATATGGCCTTTAATATGTTGAAGTATATTCCCTCTAAAACCTACTTTGTTGAACATTTTTATCAAGAACGAATGTTGTACTTTGTCAAATGCTTTTTCTGCATCTCTTGAAATGATCATACAGTTTTTATTCCTTGTTGATGGGACATACCACATTGATTGATTTGCAAATACTGAGCCATCCTTGCATCCCAGGAGTAAGCCCCAGTTGATTGTGGTAAATGTTTTTTTTAATGTATTGTTGATTCCGTTTGCTAATATTTTGTTGAGAATATTTATATATATGTTTATCAGAGATATTAGCCTGTAGTTCTCTTTTTTTTGTAGTGTCTTTATCTGGCTTTGGTATGGGGGTAATATTGGCCTCAGAATAAATTTGGAAGTTTTCCTTCCTCTTCTGTTTCTTGAAATAATTTGAGAAGAATAAGTATGGACTATTCTTTAAATGTTTGGTAGCATTCAGGGTACCTGGATGTCTCAGTCGGTTAAGCGTCCGACTTCAGCTCAGATCATGATCTCACAGTCCGTGAGTTTGAGCCCTGCATCAGGCTCTGTGCTGACAGCTCAGAGCCTGGAGCCTGCTTCGGATTCTGTGTCTCCCTCTCTCTCTGCCCCTCCCCTGTTCATGCTCTGTCTCTCTCTATCTTAAAAATAAATGAAAACATTAAAAATTTTTTTAATAAAAAAAGTAAAAAATAAAAATGTTTGGTAGAATTCACCTGTGAAGTCATCTGGTCCTGGGCTTTTGTTTGTTGGGAGTTTTTTTTATTACTGATTCAATTTTCCTGCTGATAATCAGTCTGTTCAAATTTTCTATTTCTTCCTGCTTCAGTTTTGGTAGGTAATATACTTCTGGGAAATTATCCATTTCTTCTAGGTTGTCTAAATTATTGGCATATAATTTTTCATAATATTCTTACAATCCTTTGTATTTCTGTGATGCCAGTTGTTATTTCTACTCTTTCATTTCTGATTTTGAGTCCCTCTCTTTTTTGTGTGTTTTCTTTTTATTTTTGTTTTTTGGTGAGTCTGGCTAAACATTTATCAATTTTGTTGATCTTTTCAAAGCCAGCTCCTGGTTTTATTGATCTGTTCCATTGTTTTTTCAGTTTTCTATTTCATTTATCTCTAATCTTTATTATTTCCTTCGTTCTACTGGTTTGGGGTTTTGTTTATTCTTTTTCTAGCTCATGTAGGTGTAAGGTTAGGTTGGTTATTTGAGATTTTTCTTGCTTCTTGAGGTAGAACTGTATTGCTATAAACTTCCCTCTTAGAACATTTTTTGCTTCATCCCAAAGATTTTGGACCATTGTGTTTTCATTGATATTTGTCTCCATGTTCTGTTTTGTTTTTCTAAGTACACTTCGTGCCCAGCATGGAGTCCAGCACCAGGCTTGAACTCATGACCCTGAGATCAAGACTTGAGCTAAGATCAAGAGTCAGACACCTAACTAATTGAGCCACCCAGGCACCCGTGTCTCCATGTATTTTCTGATTTCCTCTTTGATTTCTTTTTTGGCCCATTCATTTTTTAGTAACGTGTCATTAATCTCCATTTATGTGCGGTCTTTGCAGGTTTTTTCTTGTGATTGATTTCTAGTTTTTATAGCATTGTGGTCAGAAGGGATACATAGTGTGACTTCAGTCTTTTTGAATTTGTTGAGACTAGTTTTGTGGCCTAATATGTGATCTATTCTAGAGAATGTTCCAAATGCACTTGAAAAGAATGTGTATTCTGTTGTTTTAGGATGGAATGTTCTGAATATATCTGTTAAATTCATCTGGTCCAGTGTGTCATTCAAAGCCACTATTTTTTTGATTTTCTGTTTAGATAATGTGTCCCTTTTGATGTAAGTGGGTGTTAAGTACCCTACTATTCTTGCATTACTATTGATTGCTTCCTTTATGGTTGTTATTAACTGCTTTATACATTTGGGTATTCCCATGTTGCTGCATAAATATTTGCAATTGTTATATTTTCTTATTGTATTGTCCCCATTATTATCATATAGTGTTCTTCTTTGTCTCTTGTTACAGTCTTTGTTTCAAAGTCCATTTGTCTGATATAAGTATTGCTACCTCGACTTTCTTTCATATCCATTTGCATGATAGATGTTTCTCCATCCCGTTTTTAGTCTGCGTATGTCTTTAGGTGTGAAATGAGTCTCTTGTGGGCAGCATACAGATGGGTCTTGTTTTCTTGGGATTTTTTTAATTGGTTTGTGTTTGTTTTTGTGGATCTTCTCTGTTCCTTTCTTCCCTTGCTCTCCCCATAAGTTTGCTTTTTTTAAGTGACCTACCTGGATTCCTTTCTCTTTATATTTTGCATATCTATGACCATTTGTGGTTACCATTAGGTTTGCATATAACATCTTCCGCATATAGCTAGCACTCCTGTTTAGTTGTTGGTCACTTAAGTTTGAACTCATTCTTTACTCCTCTCCCCTCCACATTTTAGGTTTATAGTGTCATACTCTACATCCTTTTATTTTGTGAGTCCATTGACCGATTTTTATAGCTATATTTATTTTCACTGCTTTTGTGATTCCTACTTTCTTACTCTTACTTAACGATCTTTTCTTTCCACTCAAAGAATCTCCTTTAACATTTCTTGTAGGGCTGACTTAGTGGTCATGAATTCCTTTAACTTTTGTTTGTCCAGGAAACTCTTTTACTTTTCTTCTATTCTGAATGATAGACTTGCAGGATAGAGTTTTCTTGGCTGCAGAAGTTTTCCTTTCAGCACTTTAAATATATCATGCCGCTACCTTCTGGCCTGCAAAGTTTCTGCTGAAAAATCAGCTGATAGCATTATGGAGTTTTCCTTATATATAACTATTATATTTTCTCTTGCTACTTTTAAATTTTTCTATTACTACTTTTTGCCATTTTAATTACTATGTGTCTTGGTGTGAATCTGCTTGGCTTGATTTTCTTGGGAGATACCTGTGCCTCTTGGATATGGATTTCTATTCCTTCTCCAGATTCAAAAAGTTTTCAGCTATTATTTATTCAAATAAATTTTCTGCCCCCTTGTCTCTCTCTTCTCCTTCTGGGATCCCTGTAATGTGTATATTGTTATACTTGATGATGTCGCTGTGTTCCCTAAATCTATTCTCATTTTTTACAATTTTTTTCTCTCACCTGCTTATCTTGATTATTTTTCATTACTTTGTCCTCCAGGTCACTGAGTCGTTCTCCTTCCTCTAGTCTACTATTTATTCCATCTAGTATATTTTTAATTTCACTTATTGCGTTCATCTCTGATTGGTTCTTTTTTATCTCTTTGTTAAGGGTCTCACTAATGTTCTCCACTCTTTTCTCAAGTCCAGTGAGTCTTTATGATAGTTTTAAATTCCCTATCAGGCATAAGACTTATCTCTGTTTTGATTAGGTCTCTCACCATGATTCTGTTCTGTTCTTTCATTTGGCACATATTCTTCTGTCCCCTTATTTTGTCTGTCTCTGTTTCTGTGTTAGGAAATTCAGCTACATCTCTTGCTCTTGATAGTAGTGACCTGATGGAGAAGAGATCCTGTGGTGCCCTGCACTGAAGTGTCCCCTCTTCACTGGAACTTGGCATTTTATGGGTGCCTCATGTGTGTGTTTTGTGCACCCTGCTGTTTTGGCTGTGCATTTTCCTTCAGTCCAGTCATCTTCAGTGGTTATCTTTACCTGTCGTGGGCATGTTTGGTTCCATTGGTATTAGTGGGCCAGTCTGGGGCTGTCTTGGGCTTGAGTTGAGTCAGACCAGGCATGTGCAAAATGTTGTAGCACCGAACTACAGGGGGCTTTCCCTGTGTTGTCCCCTGAGAAACTTTCATTCATGGGTGGGCCTGCAGTCAGAATACTGTCTGCCCCCACCCCACCCCTGGGGCCACACAGGTGTGTGTAGTTCTCTTTCCCTCTCTCAGGGGCCGGAGTGTCTTTGGACTGGTGCTGACCCCTGTTGGGGCTGCATGCATACTGCCAGGTATGTGGCATCACATTGGGTGGGCTCTGGCCAAGAGCTGTTGGAGGGAGTGGACCTGCAACATGCGGAGGCTGGGTGAGCAGTGTGTGCAAGGTTTGCGCACAGGTCCACTGGAGGAGCAGACCTGCAGCGCGGGACTAAGACAAGCCTGGCTGGAGGGAGTAGATCCACTAAAGTACAGTGGTGGGGGGAGAAGCAGTGTTAGCAGGTTAGGTACCTGGTTCCTGCAGGTGCCTGTGTTTTTTTGCTGTGGAGAAGGGGAGGGAAATGACACCTGCTAGTTCCTTTGTTTCCGGAGGAGTCCCCCAAGGATCTCTTTCCCTCCAGGACAGCTCTCCCTTCTATAAGCCTCAGGCAGTTTTCAAACTGCTGCTTCTATACAGTATCTCTGTGGGCTTTTTGTTGTGCTGTCTCTTTAAGGGCAGGGATTCATTTCCCTTCCCAGCTGTCCCAGAGCTGAGCCAGCTGATTTTTAAAATTGAATGTTTTTAAGTTTCCACTGGTTGTAAGAACTTGTGATATTCAGCGCCTCTGGTTTTCAAAGCCAAATGTTATAGGGATTCACCTTCCCAGTGTGGGGGTCTGTTTCTCTCCCCTCTTTGCACCCTGGAGTCCCTTTCTCCCACAGAGAGCCCAACAGGTGCATTTAGCTCCCCACCGCATCTCTGCTCTACCTACCCTCTTCAACCTCTTCTCTACATTTAGTTGTGGAGTTTTCTCTGCCAGTCTTCAGGTCATCTTCTGGGTTATTTACGCTGAATGTGTTATCTAGTTGTATCCCTGGGAGGAGGTGAGCTTAGGGCCCTCCTACTCCACCATCTTCCCAACGGTCTGGTATCGAGGCTGGTTTTAAACACAATGCCTTATATATGATAAAAGCTCTTTACCCTTTCCCCAGAAATATGTACACATATACATACACAGACAAAGTATTGCATAAGCTATCTGGTTTTCTTGAAGCTATGGGCTCAGGTTCAGAAACCAGTTTGCAAAATTAAGGTATGAAATTATCCAAGACCACATTCTCCAAGAAGCTCTCTCAGGCCTATTCTGATTACACCATTTCATGATTCTAGACACTGGCTTTAATTCTGATAAGTAGTTGTGAGACTGTTAGGAGCTTTTCCATTATTTGCTGATAAAAAATATGTATGATCACATCTCAGATTCTCACCTCTCAAGAGTAAAGTTGGGGTATTTTATATTCATAATTAGTTCCTGCAGCTTCTCTTGTAATCCCCCTTACACGGTGAACACTTAACCTCTCATAATCAATAACTCACATTTGTTCTCCATAGCTAAAACACTAGTAACTCTAGTTATGCCATTTCGGGGAATGGCACTTGGGTTTGAATTTCCCTGATCAGTTACATCAATTCAGTTGTTGTAACTTAATGTATTAACACTATGGAAGACTAATTCGAGAACATAGACTGACCAGTCCACAGCTCTGATATATCTTTTCCACTTAAAATCTTAGAATATACCATGATAAAAGACCCTCGATTTTGACCTTTGGGACTCTAAACCAGGAACAGCCCACAGTGGGAATTGCAGTCTGGGTATGTTTTCATCTTTCTTTCAGTTAGGATGGGACATGCCAGTGAATTCTCAGCAGCCTTTACTGGGGAAAAGATTGGGATTTTGAGGTCACTTACATCAATAGCTGTCCTTCCACATCACCATTAAAAACACAGGAATTTTAACTTACACTGTCTGCTTCTTTCCCTCTAAGTACTCATTTTTGGGCAGCTGAGATATAGCACAGAGATTTCTAATTGCATTATGTTCCCAGAAAGAGTCTGACCCAAAATGTTTCCAAAGATGTCAGAGGAAGATGACTGATTTAAATGATGTTTTCTGGATTTGAGTTTTCAGTCACATCAGAAGTGGTCAATTATATACCGTGCATACGTGTGTGTGTGTTTGGGGGGTGGTGATTTCAAATAAATAAATAACATTAAATTAATTTTCAATGTACAGCTTATTAGAGCCATCATATTTAATTGATTCCTTATTAGTATAGTTCAGAATAGAGATGGTGCTACTATAGAATACCAAATGAACTTTCTTCTAAGTGGATTTTTCCTAAGCATTGTCCTTAAACATTGTGCTAAAATACATTTATACATAAGGAGAGCACTTAGAAGTCACAGCTACTTAAAAAATGTACATCCTCAGTTTGAGCCAAACTGTTTAAAAAAAAAAAAAAAAAACCTCAAGGAAATCAATTATTTTGAGTCTATTAAAGAATTTACTGAGACTCAAGTACTGTCTACTTCGTGTGTTCAGTGTAATACTTTATTCTTCTAAAATAAATTCAGAACTGATTCTGGGAAAGTCCTATGAAAAAAATTAAAGCAAGGCAGAGTGTGATCTTGGTGTGTGGTATTTGAGGCAAATTTGAAAGCAAGCAGCTGAACTCAAATGTTTCTGCCCTTAACTCACTGAAGGACCTTGAGAAAATTGCATAAATTCTCTTTGTCTTGTCTACTAAATGAAGATGCCAATATCAGCCTACTTTTCTAGTTCAGGAAAAAAATTCTTTGGGTCAGATCAACTTCTGTTATATAAAGAATTATTGAACACAGTAGTACTCAAACGAAAATGCCTAGATTTCAGACAACAGAGATCCGATTCATAGAACAAATGAAGCATGTATTGATTTTTTTGGACAGGTGATTTAGCCATCTTTGTTTTTTTTTTTTTTTTCTTTTCTGTGCTTTTTTAACTTCTTGTGCTATCACCACTAACCATGTAGAGATGTACTTAAATCTTGTTAAGGAAAGTTATAAGCATCAACAGAATGGCATTCTAAACAGCACTTTGGTTTCCTCTGTCCAAAGTATCATATGAAGTAATGTAGAGCTCCATGGTTACTAATGCCTAGGATTTCACAATCAACATTAATGCATGTCAAAATATAGGGTCTTGTGGGCTTTTTGGTCTTCAGACAGCTAAGATCAGGCGAGAAAAAAACCCTTGAAGTCAAAAGAGATGCTTTTAAATCCTAGATTGTGATCTTAGGCTAACTACTTAATTTCTCTGAAACTCAGTAAAACTTTGGCTGCTGTGAAAACTAAGATAGGATAATAATGTTTTAGAATCTGCAAAGCACAAGTCAAGTAAGAATTCTATGTAATAAGGTAATAGCAAACTGTAAGATGAAGGAGCTTTATTAATAATGATACTAGATCACATTTATTGGACACTTCGTATGCTAAATGATTTACCTGTACTGTCTTCATTTAGTCCTTCAACCAGTACTATGAGATGAGGAAACTGAAGTTTAAAGCAGTTATTTAGGTACCCACTGTTGCTCACTAATAAGTAAGGGACCCAGGATTCACACTTAGACTGTGAGCCCTAGCTCCTAAGGATGTGGATCAAGTGGATCAAGCTCCACTTAATGTGGCGATCACTACCAAATATCAGAATGAATGGGAACAGAACACAACCAATAATGCCCTGTGACCTGCAGGTTGGGCAACTTGATCTTTCAGACATTTACATCTCTTTACTTATCATTTTTTAGTCAAAGTATTATATTTTCAATATAAAAAACCTTAAAAGAAGAAATTTGCTCTCAATCTTTCTCCTAAATGTAAATCTCACTTTCCCATAGTAAGGGGTCTTATGTAGCCTTCCAGAAATTTCCTGTGCATTTAAAGGTAGTGTGTGTGTGCATATGTGTGCACTCTTTTCTGTTTAAACCAGAGGACAGTACACTAAAAATACTCTTTCACGGTCTCTTTTTCCCCCCACTAAATATAATATATTCTCCCATATCAGAACATACAACCTTTTTAGTGGCTGAATAGTATTCCTCAGTATGATCTGTTGTAATTTAACTAACTGGCCCGTTACTGATGGACATTGCAACGATCTCAGCTCTGTGCCATCATGAGCAGTACAGCAGTGGACATTCTGGTACCTGTCTTCATGTTGAATAAAGGCCTAGAGGAGGAAGAGCTAAGTCAAGGATGTGGGCATTGAAAACAGAGACCAGCATTCCCACATTGCCCAGCTTGCTACCATCCAGCAAAACCCTGTCTTCACACTCTGCAGAATATCAAACATCTTTGTCTATACCAATCCAATTTCTAAAAGGTGGTATCTCTTTAGTTACGGGTCAAGTTAAGGATAGTTTATGTATACTACTATCTCTGTCTCTTTCCTGTGTTAATTTATTCACTGTTTTATTTCATGTCATACATACCACAAATATATTTTCCCCATTTGTCATTTATTGTTTGGCCTTGCTTACTACATGTTTGTATACAGGAGATTTTAATTTTTATGCAGTTAACTTTTTACTTTATTGCCTTTAAATGTAGCATCACGCCAAATTCCCATTCCAAGTTTCCAGAATTCTCTTGCGTTTCCTTCTGGTGCTTTTAGGGGTACTTTTTTATGTCCAATTTTTGATGAGTATAGAATTTATTTTAGTATAAGAACGGAGGTAGGGGTACAGTTAACTTCATCCAAAATCATATCCCCTTGTCCTAGTTACCATTTATCAACTAAGTAGACATTTTTGTTCTAATCAAACTTACCAGGCCACAAAATCCTCTGTTCCCTCCAGTTTACCTCACGAAGAATACCCTAATTTTACCCACCTCAGCGGTCCTACTTCCCTCTCAGTTCCCACCACCTCCACCTCTGAAAGCCTACTCATCCTCTTCAGCTGCCCACTCTCCTAAAACCTTTCCTCTCTCCCTACTGGCTCCACGGCTCCCTCCCTAAAGCACATCTCCGTTTCCCAGGTGCACAGATACACTTTGGCTTCTTTGCTCCCATTTCAAGTGACCCTGCCCAGCTTGTTTCCTTTTGCTTCTAAAGGGCCACTTGGGCTCAGCAAGTACCACTTCCTGGCCTTGCTTTCACACCTCAACCCCTGCCATCCCAACCATATGCCAGCTCCTGTACATGTAACCCGGTTCCTAATGACCACAAGCAGTGCATATACCCTCGTCCAAGTAGACATCCTATTCGTGCCTGACCGTTCTGACCCCTTTGAATGGCTGGTGTCCTCACTCCCGCCTCCCACACCACCAAGCCTGTCCCAGTCTCCTTTGCTGGCCCTCCCTTTCCCTGTGATCACGCCCACCACTATGACACATCTGTCCCCCTTGAGGACAACTCTCAAGTCCCTCTCCAGTCATCCCCTCTCCCCCAAGCACAGACATTGCAACCAGACAAGCCTTCTGGAGGTCTCTGCCCTGCCACTTACCAGCCATGTGATGTTCGGGAGCCACTTTCTGTCTCTCAGCCTCCAAGTGGGTCTGTCTCTCCTACCGGACGCTAGGTTTCATATGGACAGAGACTCGATGGTATCGTTTTGTATTGTATCTTATACAAGATTTGATTTTGCTGTACTAAGGGCCTGCTCTGTGTCAGATACTGAACTGGGGGCTTTATACAACTCATCTTTGACAAAGTAGGTGTGTGTTTGTATTCACTTCAAATATTGTATTTCAATATTGTGTCTCAACCAAAACCCATCTCTTCCCATTAGCTATCCCATTATCATTAGTCTTTCTCCAGAAGCTTAGACTCTTTCAGAAAGAGAAGCTATGTTCTCGTACGAAAGTCCCTGTTACAGCCATTTCCAGTGTCTGTGCTCTTTCCCTCCACCATGCTATCCCCCTGACTCAGCCAGCCGTCTGTCCCCATGGCCCCGAGCATGGAACCGGCATTCAGTCACCCTGTAGTCACCAACAGACACAACTTGTCTCATTGATTTGTTCACCCACTCATTGATTGAACAAATATCAGTCCTTCATGCCAAGACTCACCTGGGCTTTATGAGTTCAGTGGTGATGACACAGACTCAGCCTGGAGGCACTAGAGTAGGATACTGTTGTAATGAGGCCACAAAACACACAGGGTGAGAGGTGGGGAGCAAGGGGGACAGTTGAGGTGAGGCTTCCGAGCAGCAAGTAGGAGTAAGCCAGGGGAAGGCAAGCGTTATGAAAGCTGCAGAGATAAACAAGAGCTGGAGACCCGTCAGACCTTGCCCCCCATACCTGGACTTTATCTGGAAGGAGGACCCTGCAAGTTTTACTTGGAGGTGCAGCACGATCACATTGCTCTTTCGTGCTTCCACACGGCTCCCTGTTGTTCTGCTGGTATCTGCACGGATCATCTGTTTATGGATTGCCCTTTGGAAGTGCCTTAAAAGCAGACTGTTTCTTTAACATGACAGCCTAGAATAGTGCCTGAACCACAGTAGGTGCTCCGCAGGGTGGTGGGGGAATAAGGGAATGTTGGCAGGGTAGATGATCAAGAGTCTCCTTTTCCTTTTTTTTTTTTTTTTTTTTAAAAAAAAAGCATGAACTCAGGAGTTATTTTATATCTTGTTTATTTTCTTTGGAGAGCCAGACCTATTTTCTAAACACCAGATGGCTTAAATTAGTTTATTAAAATGTAATATGGCTGATCTTTATAAAATATAAGCAAGTCCTTTTGTTTTTGTAGGGTTTTAACATCTCCTCAGAGTAAAATCAAGCCTTAATAGAAGTGTGAACACTAGGTTGTTTAATATCTATTGCCTTCTAAAGGGGGGGAAAAAGTACAGCTTTTTCTTTTTTTTTTTTTTTTTTTTTTTTTTTTCATTTAAAGAGACAGCTCTTTTGAGGAAGGAAGGGAGACTCCCAGTTATAATTTTGAACCCCTTTATTGTGAAATTACACACCCAGTTGCCATTTGTATCTTGCTTTAGAGTTTTGGAATTTGTTTATTCTAATAGACAGACCCTATAATGTGTGTATGAAAAATCATTTGTCGTCAGTGAAGATGAGTCTGAAGAAAATGGACTAGATTTCCTCCTTAGTCCCTTCCATAAAAGGTTTTGATACACGAGGAGAGAATATAAGGCTTGATTTTTATTATTCTTAGCAATTCAAGCAGAGCTTTAAATAAGATCCAGGCATTCATATTTCATTGTTAAATTCTTTTTCCTGCATATTTTGTTTATTTCTAGTCATGTAGTCAAATGATGAGAAATGACCCCTTTTGTACCATACACTTGATTTAGTGGATCTGAAGAGGGGAAAGTAGGGTGTGGGATAAGAGAAATGAGGTCCGATGTGAAACCTACGTAGGAGATTGTATACGCTTAGCAGAGTTTGACACCGTGGTAGGCTCGTTCTCCAGACATTTTCTAACAACCAGGATCTCACAGAACTACTGTACTGGTGAGTGTTCATCCCTTTTGGATGGAAAACCTTTACTTCACTAAATAATAGTTCCAAATATAATAATGATTATAATAATCATCGTAATAATACAATAGTGGCCACTATTCATTTTGTTTCTTATATGCCAGACACTAACATATTTTCACTGAAGCTAAAAAGGAACAATGCATGCCACTCAAAGCTGCAAAATCCCCACCTTTCAGTATTTAAAACTACTGCCCCAAAGCAGATGGTGAATGCTGTGCAGGGATAGAAAGCATAAGGGGCCTTTCATTTATACATCACAAGAAAGGGCAGAAATGACAAAGCAGCATATTTTATATTCTCTCTTTCCTGTAGCCATTGGCCCATAAGCTGCGGATTAGCCAGCGAGCAACCCCCGTTCCCAAATGCCTTTCTAAATAAATGCACATTGGCTGTGGGGTAAGGTTTCTCCACATGGAAACTATATAAGAGGAGGGAAGGCAGAGAGGAAGAACAGCCTTTAGTAACGAAATAGTATGTGTGTGCCAGAAATCAAAGATTTATGCTTTTATTGTAATTTCTACAACTTTATGTGGCAAACACTAGATTATAAAAATAAAATACACAGGCAAACTAAATCTTTCTGTAATAAAAAAAAAAAGTCTCTATAACATATGTTCCCCCACTCTTAGGCTGTGGGCCTCTTTGAAAATTAATGCATTCTCAGCTAAAGAGTATAGGAGGTCCATCTATGTCAAATAAAATGTGATTTGACTCGTAATTTAAGTGACTAGTAATTTAACTGGTGACTGTACTCTATCTACTATGCTAAGTAAAGGAAGAACTAAATAGTGATTGCATCTCAGAACCACCCCTTTAAAATAGACATTCCTGGTGTGCCTGGGTGGCTCAGTTGGTTAAGTGCCCAACTCTTGATTTAAGCTCCAGTCATGATCTCACAGTTGTGAGATCAAGCCCCATATCAGCCTCCATACTGGGCATGGAGCTTGCTTGGGATTCTCTCTCTCCCTCTCCCTCTGCCACTCCCCCTGCTTGTGCTTTTTCTCTCAGAAAGGAAGGAAGGAAGGAAGGAAGGAAGGAAGGAAGAAAGAAAGAAAGAAAGAAAGAAAGAAAGAAAGAAAGAAAGAAAGAAAGAGGGAGGGAGAAGGAAAAGAAAACAAAAGAAAACAAAAGAAAAGAAAAAGAATTTTTTTAAATACACATGCCCAAGCTTGCAGTTCTGAGCACCTCGACTGTCCTAGATAAAGCCATGGCTCTAAATCATTTTTTTAAAGTTTTTATGTATTTATTTTGAGAAAGAGACAGCATGAGCAGGGGAGGGGCAGAGAGAGAGGCAGGGAGAGAGAAAATCCCAAGCAGACTCTGCACTGACAGCACAGAGCCTGACTTGGGGCTCAAACTCACAAAACCGTGAGATCATGACCTGAGCCCAAACCAAGTCGGACACTTAACTGACTGAGCAACCCAGGCACCCTGGCTCTAAAACATTTTAAGACAAAAAGAGACGCATATGATATACCTCTAAAGTATCGATTACCATTTAATATCCAGGGAGCTTATGGCCATGGATACATTTATTCTCAATGATCAATTTATTAATGTTATATATCCAATAATTGAAACATTAAAGTGGATCTTTGCTAAACATTTATCCATTGATTAAAAGCTAAATTTTATTTTCTTAACCAATTTAAAAAGCAGTTACTAATCGAATCTAGCTGCTGCTTTCAAACTCTCCAAATATCTTAAAGATGAGCTATAACAACACAAAAGTAGTCATTACAAAACCAGTTACTATACTTACTCCTAAACCTATTCCAGAATATTAACACTACTGGTTTAATTCAAGTTTTTGTTATTTCTACACAACATCCTAGGGTTTCAGAAATGTCACATTAATTAATACCTGTCTCCATGTTAATAACAAAAGGAAAAGAATACCTGAGGTTTCAGTACCTGAAGTAGATACCACCTGATTCCTGTCAGGGCACTGATCACCAATCCGAGCTACCTTTTTATTGCTAAAGTCCATTTGTTAAATCAGTGCAACTGTGTGTGTCTGTACGTGCTTTGTTTCTTTGTTCAATGGGACTACTATTAGCAGTCAAGAACAGTGGACCCATGGGAAGGAAGGAAATGTTCTCCTTAAGTCATACTGAGTCAAAGATGCCGGCATTATAACTTCTAGGTATGTCCAGCAAACCTCAAAAATGCAGACCTAGCACTCGGAAGCCACTTAAAGCAAGAGACCTAAGTTTGGAAGTCATCTGATAGGATGCGAACCGCTGAGACTGAGCTGTGTTGCCTAGAGGGAGCACAGAGAAAGAACAGGCCGAGAAGAGCTTTCAGAACAGAGTTCCCAAGCATAATATTTGCCTGTGTCCATTACTTATAGAGAGCTCATCAGGAGGCTGTCTGGAAGAGGCAGTTCAAAAGCCATTTGTATTTCTGAGAGCAGCTTAATGGAAGAGAACAGAATCAGCAGGGCAAAGCTGGTGGCCCAGAAGCAGAGGCACCAGCTTTGGAAGAGCAGCTTGGTAGAGAAGAGCAGGAGAGAACAGAGAACTGTTTGAGAATTAGGGGAATAGGTAGATGGGTCCATCTGGGATTTGTGTGGGGGGGAGGTGATTTTTTTTTTAAGGGTGCAAAGATTTTATTGTTTGACTAAGAGAAAGGAGCTAATGCAAAAGAAATCATTGAAGGCACAATAAAGAGTAGGAAAAAATTAATGGAGAAAGGTCCCAGAGCAACCAGGGGAAAGTGGTTTTCCTAAAGAAGTCTCAAATACCTTTAGACAAGAGAAGGAGAATAGAATTGATAAAAAGACATGTAAGACAATTCTGAGTCAAATGAAGAAGCTTACATTTTCTTTTTCCTACTTTGTCATTCATCTTTCAAGCTGGTTTGTGTTTGGGACTATTAAAAAGACTTCAAATACGTAATTAAATATATCAACAGTTTCAGGGCACCTGTCTGGCTCAGTCAGTTAAGCGTCTAACTTTGGGTTAGGTCATGACCTCACATTTCGTGAGTTCCAGCCCCGTATTGGGCTCTGCACTCTCAATGCAGAACCTGCTCCAGATCTTCTGTCTCCCTCTTTCTCTACCCCTCCCTTGCATGCCACTCTCGCGCGCGCTCTCTCTCTCTCTCTCTCTCTCAAAAATAAACATTACATATACACATACATGATAGATATACATATATATATACATATATATCATGTATGTGTGTGATATATGCATATATATATATATATATATATATGCATCAACAGTTTCTTTTATAGTTTTGTTTCTCTTGGCACTAAAATTCACTCATCTTACATGGCCTCAATTCTTTGAAAAAATTTAGAGAACAAAACTGCATAAAATTCAGGTTGTGGGGTTGAGATGCATTGCTTGCAAAGAAATGTGAAAAGGGTTGTTAGAATAGATGTAAAGAAAGCTGGGGGGGGCATTAACAATGCTTACAAGGATAATTGTGCAACGAGATGACAGAGATAAAGTCAAACGTGCACTTTAGCAGCAAGATCAATCAGCCCTGTTTGCAACATTTGGGAGCAGATAGGGAGAGAGGTTAGTGCCATCTGCCAGGCTGAGATTGGCAAGGAGAATGCAGCAGTAGAAGTCAGACAAAGCAAGGGCACCCACACTAGCGTCACTGCAGTGACCAGTCACCATGCCCAAGAGCACAGCTGTGGGGCTGGAAGGGGCAGGTGAGCTATGAGAATGGGAGAGACCAATCAACTAGAGGCCATACTGAGGAAGAGCAAGCTCAGGGTGACCACTTGAGAAGAGCAGAAGGAGAAGGATGGGAGATTGAATCAAGGTCTGGGGCTTGGCTTATGTCAGTGAGGTCCATACCTAAGGGTAGGTGACATTAGGAAGGCACTGAACATCATTGGACTTGAGGATTGTAGGTATAAGGCAGGGTGTTTGGAAGGTCATTAGCGTAGATGCTGAGAGACCTAAAAATGCTGGCAGAGGACTGAGTGGATAGGAAAACTGAGCTATGTACTGAAGTTATCAGAGAAAGGACATGAGCAGATAATAGCTACAAGTTTGGGAAGAGGGTCAGGATGGCAACAAGTGCAGGTACACCCACACCACCTTACACGGTAGCCTCAGAGAAAGTGGAGTAAGCAGGTGATATAAACTTCAGAATAATCCAGAGGCTCTACAGGGGCCTCTAGGATTATAGGCTCTTCGGATTTCATCAGTAACCATCTCCTGCAAGATGCTTTCATTCTCAGGTTAGCCCAGTAAACAAATCTACTTACATAGCGGAATCACCATTTGTGGTTTTGTAATGAGACTTAGCTTGTTGGTTTCTAAGAAACTGTGATGTGTGGCTAGAAGTGAAGGAAATTGTGTGGCTGGCATAATAAGATTCTATCTGACATAGTCACATCTCCTGTGATTAAGCACAGTAAGGAATTAATGGTAAGCAGAGTCACAGCCAAAAGTGTATTATAAGCATGATGGGGCAAGATATTACAAAACTCTGTTTTGTATGAAACATACAAAACATATAGTTACAAAACTCTATGTGTGTTTCTCAAAAAAAAAAAAAAATCATAGAGTTGCCATATGATCTAGCAATTCCACTTCTGGGTATATCCCCAAAAAAATTGAAAGCAGAGTCTCAAAGAGATATTTGCACACCCGTGTTCATGGCAGCATGATTTGCAATAGCCACAAGGTAGAAACAACCCAAATGTCCATTGATGGATAAATGGATAAACAAAATGTGGTTTACATGTACGATGGAATATTATTCAGCCTGAAAAAGGAATGAAGCACAGGCACATGGCCACAACATAGATGAACCTTGAAAATGTTATGCGAAGTGAAATGAGGCAGTCACAAAAGGACACATTTCATATGATTCCACTTATATGAGGTATTTAGTATATCCAAATTCATAGACACGAAAAAGGAGAATGATGGTTGCCAGAGGAATGGAGAGTTACTGTTTATTGGGTTCAGAGTTTCAATCTGGGAAGTCGAAAACATTCTAGAGACAGATGGTGGTAATGGTGCATGACAGTGTGAATGTGTTTCATGCCATAGAACTGTATACTTAAAAATGGTTTAAATGATAAGTTTTATGTATAATTAACCACAATTTTATAAAAATATATGAATACATTTTTATAAATAAATGGTTTAAATGATAAATCTTAATGTTTTATGTGTTGTACCACAACTAAAAAAAAATACCAATTCCAGATTTGGAATTATTGAGGGGTGCTTACTCCCCCTTTTTTTCCAATTGTGCATTTACTTCTCAGTGAGAAGAAATCAGTAAGAGCATGCTCTCAATGATGAAAATAAATCATTTTCTAATCTTACAAGTGTAGGTGGCCATGTACACACAAGTGTGTGTGTGCACCTGCAAATCCATGCTATACTCAGCTTAGAAACAGCAAATTTGAACTGCCAGGAAACCCTCTTCCTTAAAAAGAACTCGCTTTATTTTAATCTTCTGTAGCAGGGAAGTATAACCAGAGAAAACTCTTACAATCCACCCATTTTATTCATTTCTGCTCCTATTTCTCTCTGGGTCAGAAAAGGTAATACAGGTATAAGAAAGTCGTCTTTCAAAACCATGACATTCTGTAAATGTAAGACATGAAAACGATGGTAGCACACCTTCCAGCCTGCCCACTGGGATCAAGGTATGACACCCCTCCAGAGAGGCAAAGCAGGATTGGGGGGGAGGCAGCTGCCTCACTCTATTTGGAGGAAACCTTTGAAAAGGAAGTCTTCACTGGAAATTGCACCTCTTAATCACTCTGACAATCTTGTCTCTTTTTTCAGTTTCATGTATTTTTTAAAAAAATATTTTCTTAATGTTTACTTATTTTTGAGAGAGACAGCACGTGACCACAGGAGGGACAGAGAGATGGGGAGAGAGGATCTGAAGTGGGCTCTGTGGAGCAGACAGCCTGATGGGGGGCTTGAACTCACGAACCGTAAAATCACTACCTGAGCCAAAGTCAGACACTTAACCAACTGAGCCACCCAGGCGCCCTGATGTCATAAATTCTTAGTTGAGCTCTTGTTGGGGGAATGTTTGGAGGAAGTGTTGGGAAGTGCGTGTGTGTTATAAGGAAGGGAAGAATGACCTGCCAGTTCTGCTTTCAGGAGCACAGAGCCAGTGTAGACAAAAGGACAAAGCTTCATGTGTATATACACATGTCCCATCTGAGGCTGTTCTGGTGGCTCTGTGTTTTGGGGGTGTTTACGTAAGCATCAGCAGCAGGAGCCTGTGAAGCAGGACAGAGAAATACAAGTGTTCAGGAAGCATTAGACTGGCAGAGCCCTAAAAGGTAAAATGGTGAAAAGGTGGCTCCAGCAGACAGTTTAAGTAGAATTAGCTGAGCATGCATACAAAGATCTGTAGCCACTTTGGTGCTGTGAGACACGGGCCTGGACCACTGACCGTCTTCATGATAGTTGCAAGATGGTTCTCTATGTCTGTCAGGGACTAAATGATTGTGACCCCCCAAAATCATATGTAGAAGCCCTATACCCCCAATGTGATGACATTAGAAGCTAGGGTCTTTGGGAGTTTATTAGGATTTGATGACGTCTTAAGGAGGGAGCCCTTGTGGATGGGATTAGTGCCCTGATAAGAGTCCTGATGGACTTTGCTTCCTCTCTCTGCTCTGCAGTATGAGACACAAGGAGAAATCAGCAGCCTGCAACCCAGTAAAGGGCCCTCACTAGAACCCGACCATGCTCACACCTGATCCCAGACTCCCAGCTTCCAGAACCATGAGAAGTACATGCCTGTTGTTTCCGAAGCCACCCAGTGGATGGTGTTGTGTTAAAGCAGCCCGAGTGGACCAAAACAGTAACCATGACAGTTAAGAGGCAGAGGCAGACTAGGTGACCAAGCGGGCTGTGAAGCACACCTTCAGGACCATGTTTGCTAAACATAGAATGCAGCCAGCTTTGCAGGGCTCAGTGTTGATTCCTCTGGCCTGTCATTTCACAGGAAATACATAAAATCTCTTTTCTACATAATCCTTTGTTTAAAAAAAAACACAATTTTTTTTTTTCTGATTCTCACCTTCTTTGGACAGTCTTTAAAATGATGTTGGGGTTTAAATTTGTTTAGTTTTTTTTTTCTCATTCTTGAAGTGATTAATATTAATGCTAAAAGTGAATACATTCACTTTTCCCTTTTAGAAGTTGCCAGGAAAAGGAATTACTTGCACTCATAACAAAGACAGTTTGATTCAATAATGATGTAACTGCTTTACTATATAGAAGTTTATATGTCGGAATGTTGTGTTTTGTTTTTGTTTTTGTTTTAAGAAGAAATTCTAGGTAGATCAGCTTTGCAATACATCCATTTGGATTAAAAGTTGGCATTTGTAATAGGGGCACTTGTACCCCAATGTTTATAGCAGCACTCTCAACAATAGCCAAATTATGGAAAGAGCCTAAATGTCCATCAACTGATGAATGGATAAAGAAATTGTGGTTTATATGCACAATGGAGTACTACGTGGCAATGAGAAAGAATGAAATATGGCCCTTTGTAGCAACATGGATGGAACTGGAGAGTGTTATGCTAAGTGAAATAAGCCATACAGAGAAAGACAGATACCATATGTTTTCACTCTTATGTGGATCCTGAGAAACTTAACAGAAACCCATGGGGGAGGGGAAGGAAAAAAAAAAAAAAAAGGAGGTTAGAGTGGGAGAGAGCCAAAGCATAGGAGACTGTTAAAAACTGAGAACAAACTGAGGGTTGATGGGGGGTGGGAGGGAGGGGAGGGTGGGTGATGGGTATTGAGGAGGGCGCCTTTTGGGATGAGCACTGGGCGTTGTATGGAAACCAATTTGACAATAAATTTCATATATTGAAAAAAAAAGTTGGCATTTGTAGCAATTGAATAAAGAACTATGGTTGTAGAAGGAGGCTAAGCCTCAGCCCTGAATCAAAGTTAACGGTATGTTACCAGGCCAAGGCTGCCTATTTCTGGCCAACTCACAGCGATGCTCCCACCCTCAACATAGCTCACTCCCAACCTTATGTTGACATTGCTTATTTCTGAGTTGAACTGGGTTGTCTTTTAACTCCGTCCCCATTGTTGCATCTCTCCAAAGTTCTGCCCACCCAAGGCATTAGGGGAAAGATCATTTACACCAGTACACAATCACTGCCAAGAAAGATGGGAGCCAGAGACAGCGCAAGGTTATCTCTTTCCAGCTCTGCCTATACCAGGGCCTTGTTTCAGGCTGAGATGTAGAGAAATGGGAAGGAAATGGGAACAGGAAGCCAAGATGGAAAGGCTAAATGTATTTTGGGCCCCTTTTACACCCTCACAGATTGCTAGAATATGAGGTCTATCCATGCTTACATGTCCATTTAAGAAAGGCAGACACAGATGATTTTGTATGTTTCATTTACACATACACACGTCTACAGAAAATAAGCAGTCCCCTTTCGGAAGCTTTGGGGTTTTTTTCTTTGTTTGTTTTGTTTTTTAATACTTAAGAATCCTGAACAATGATTCTGGGGCGCCTGGGTATCTCAGTCGGTTAAGTGTCCAGCTCTTGATTTCGGCTCAAGTCATGATCTCACAGTTCGTGAGTTTGAGCTCCGCATTGGGCTCTGTGCTGACATCGCAGAGCCTGCTTGAGAGTCTCAGATTGTCTCTCTCCCTCTGTCTCTCTGTCCCTCCCCCTCACACACCCTATCTCAAAATAGACTTAAAAAAAAAAAAAAAAACCTGAACAAAGATTTTTTAAGAATCACATGGGAATTTCTCCATCTAAGTGTTACTCTTTAAATTATTTGCCTTGAGGGCCTGCCTGTTTACTTCAATAAACTTCCTTTTCAAAATTGCCATCCGTTTTAGTTTCCAGTGCACATAAGAAAATTGAGTTGTAGCATGGCCTCTTTCTTCATACTTGACTCTGAATCACTTTTGACTCTTTCAGAAAAGTAAATCTACCCTCACAGGATGAAACTTTGACAACACAGACAATATGCAAAAGAATGTCTGAGTTATTCATTCAATAAATATTGAATACCTACTATGTTGCCAAGTGTTCTGTGGGAGGACAGGCATGTAAGATGAATAGACAATTTCAGTCCTTACTCCTCAGCTGCTGACAGTCTTAGGGGAAGACAGACATTCTCAAACAATTAAATCCATAGTGAAAACTGGTGGCATATGGGGGTATAGCAGGAGCCCAAGGCGAGGAGTGGCTTTCAGAAATGTTTTGAATAAAGACACCATCCTTGGAATACATTATCATCTCTCAAAATGACAGTCTCAAGGAAGGTGCAGGATCTAGTATGTTTCTTGAAGACTATCTTCATTTTCTAATAATTGTAGTAAATAATAATAAATAATCAATGCATTTGACCTGATTTGTTAGAATAATAGAAAGCAGAACACTATAGTGTTGCCCTTTAGCCCCTAAAACTATTCAAAGAAGATAAGTTGGAGCATCTTATGACTCTCGTTGGATGTTATATTTTTGTAAGTCATTGAAAGAACCTAGCACTTTAAGGATATATTTGATAAGGATAGCTAAAATGATTGAAGAAAATGCTTCAGTAAAATATCCCTCAAGCCAGAGCAGGAGGACAGAAGCAGCATGTCAAAACAAGACAACATGGGAGTCTGGCTCTAGAGATAAATTAAACAAGGATCCTTCACTTGGATGATAATTGTGTTGGCACCAGAGAGCTTGTGTATCACTGAATTGTGCTCTTAAAGAGGCAGTCAGTGCTTCAAAAGCAGTCATCCTGGTGAACAGGGATAGGGTTTTCTGGTCAGGAGATTTCATTTCAAGCAAGGATGTGATTATTCCTGACTGTCATTGCATTACCAGGAAAACTTGTTTCTGAGATCCTGAAGAATACATCAGCTATGACATTTAAGGAAGGCCTTCAGAAGCTGTACTAACTAGCAATAAAATACAAGGTTGAGAAATTTCTAAAATCCTCTGTAAGTTTTTGTGCCAAAACTCACATTTCAGCAATGGTCACAGCTGTCAAGAGCACAGCTCCCCTAAATACAGAGAAGTGGGAGACTTCAGTAGCCCTCCCTCAGTTATTGGTGATGTCCCTGCATTCACACACTTCCATATTTTTCCTTCATACTGCCATTCTCAAGTTTTACACACATTTATGACATTGAAACAGGATTTTGGAGGTATTACAAAGAACCAACAACCCTAAACAAAATGAAATATGTCATTTAGAGCATAAAACAAGCATATTCCTAAGCACAACAATGTTTATATGTAATTGTGTGATGAGAAACTTGGGAAAACATACAAGAAGTTTTGGAAGTAATATCTCTGTCTCCATGCCAATGGAGATAAAATGATATTCTCTCACTTTTAGAAATCTGAGGTTCATATTCACTAAAACTTGAAAGACTGTGAAATAGGTAATCAGTCAGCTGACATTATCCTTGATTTCAAAGATGAAAGCTTCATTTTCAGAGACAAATCTAGATCCAGTACTTCCACTGCTGGCTATTTACCCAAAGGGAAAATAAAACACTAATTTGGAAAGATATATGCACCCCTATGTTTATTGCAGCATTATTTACAATAGCCATGATATGGAAGCAACATAAAGTTTTGTCTAGTTTCTATGCACAGGTTCTGAACCCCTCTTAGAAAGGTCCAAAACTCTTAATACAAAGCAATACTAAAGATTGCACATTTACATCTATTCACAAAAATCTATGCACTGGGGTCTAGAATGCCCCTCATTTCAATACTGCTTACTTAAAACTTTTTTTTTTAATGTTTATTTATTCTTGAGAGAGAGAGAGACAGAGACAGAGTGTGAGTGGGTGAAGGTCAGAGAGAGAGGGAGACACAGAATCTGAAGCAGGCTCCAGGCTCTGAGCTGTCCGCACAGAGCCTGACGCAGGGCTCGAACTCACAGACTGTGAGATCATGACCTGATCTGAAGTCGGACACTTAACCAACTGAGCCACCCAGGTGCCCCTCAATACTGCTCACTTTAAATACTATTTGTAGAGCCTCTGTTCAAGAATCTAGGGTCTCCGGCGCCTGGGTGGCTCAGTCAGTTAAGCGTCCACCTTCAGCTCAGGCAATGATCTTGCAGTTCATGAGTTCTAGCCCCACATCGGGCTCTGTGCTGACAGCTCACCCCTGGAGCCTGATTCAGATTCTGTGTCTCCTTCTCTCTCTGCCTCTCTCTCTCTGTCTCTCTCTCTTTCAAAAATGAATAAAAATTTAAAAAAAAAAAAAAAAGAATCTAGGGTCTCACTAAATGGAAGGCATTCTTCCCCCATCTGTAATTAGTATAGGAATGGCAACATTTTAGTGCATTAATTTTATGTGTGATGTCTTTAAGCCCAATTAGCTAAGGAACAGACCTTTAATGACTAGCTGTATAAAATCAAAGAAGGACTGGCTTATATTTTATATCCTCAACTTGTCTCAATATTTGTTAGAATTTAAACTTTCCAAGGTTGATAACCTGTTTAAAATAAAAGGGAAAATATATATTTATACATGTACCTCAGTTTAATATTCTGGACTTAACAATTACCAATTATAAATGTAAAGACAAAAAGAAGTATAGTAAAATAGGCCAAGAAGAGATTTAAGAAATCTAAAGCTAAAGCTTTATTTTTCTTCCTGCCCTCCTTGTGCTAATCATTAACTGAGTTTACAAATAACCCCCTCCTCTGAGAAGAAATATAGCAACACCAAACAGGACAAGCACACCAAATGATCTGTATTTTCCTTTTTATAACTGAGTCTTTGTGAAAATGTCCCTGTGCAATATACATGCCTCAGGTTCTATTCATTATCACCTCTAGATGAAGCCACGAGTTGGGAAAGATGGATAAATTCCTCGTTTTAACTATAATAATTGATTTGAGAAGTGATGCTATCCTTAGGAACATGGCTGATGCCCTGAAAGGGTGAAATTAGTTGTTGTTTTCTTGGTGAAGATGAAATTTTAATGTTTATTTATTTTTGAGAGAGAGTGAGACACACAGAGCGTAAGTGGGGGAGAGGCAGAGAGAGGAGACACAGAATCTAAAGCAGATTCCAGACTCTGAGCTGTCAGCACAGAGCCCGACACGGGGCTCGAACTCCTGAGCCCCGATCATGACCTGAGCTGAAGTCTGATACTTAACCGAATGAACCACCCAGGTGCCGCGTTATGAAGGTGAAAATTTTAATGATTTTTCCATATTCTCTAGAACATTCACTGCTCTTTGTAAAATGCATTGTTAGATCTAAACACAGGCAGCTGCTTGTAGGAACCTCTTTATTCCTCCTTTACCCTAACGTGAAGGACAAAAAAAAAAAAAAAAAAAAGCAGCAGCAGCAGCTGAGAATATTTCCAGAGGGTGGACTACAGGAAGCATCAGATCTGACTATACAGAAGGTGGTTTTCTCCAGTCTGCATACTGGGCCACAGTTCTCTTCTCGCAGAACTCTGGAGCTCAGGACCAGAAGTGACAGTAATGGTCCCCAGGACCTTTACCCCAAGGCCTTGGGGTAGGCTCTTCAGTCTGTACCTTCCAGAATCAATGCACAGACTCCTGGGTCCCCAACACCAGGTACTGCAGGAATCGGACCTTATCTCTAGGACAACTTGCTAGTGAACACAACTCTCCCAACAGGATACTGTAATTTGTAAGCCAGTTCATTTCCCTAAGACCTTACTTCTTTGTAAAATGAACTTCTCTTTTGCATACGTGAGCCCTACCTATGCTCAGAAGAATGGACCACCACCAGAGGTGTCTAGCCCAAAATAAGCACTCAGTAAATAGTAGGTCTGGAAACAAAAGAAAACCTTAAAATATGACATGATGAGTTACTAATCACTCATACTCATTAAGTGCTCTCTTCAATATTATAATTTAGTGGAATTTCACATATGTTAATATAGGTTATCATTCATTAATGAGAAAAGAATTGCAATTTTAACTCTCATATTTAACTCTTTAAAGTGTGGCATCGTTAATGCAGCTGGATGTTCTTATTCTATGACAGATTAGCTCATGATACATTAGCTGTACACATCTTGGGTCCATATGTGCTGCTACACAGTAGGTTAGACCCCCACCTGGCTCAAGGAGTAGCCTAAAGGAATCTTGCAAACAGAAGATTCCAGTCCCTAGAGCAGTGCCAGGGCATAGCTTACATACAGCATGTGGCAGGGTTATTATGTCTAATTGGTACGTTGGTATTAACAAATGTGTAATGACACAAAGCACAGGAAATTTCACTACATCTCTGGCAAATTCATAGTGAGAAAGAAGGACAGATGGTTGAAAACGGCCATAAAATGTTCTATTCCATGTCTGCAAAAATCGTTAGTAGTTAAAGAGATGTTATTAATGGATCAGATTCACTTAGGGAGTCGTGTTTCTGTAATGCACATTAAAGCAATGATACTTCTGGTATTTTTAATGTAATCAGGGTCAAAGACAAACATGTCTTTGTATGTAATTAGAGAATAGATTTATCGACAGTAAAGAAGCTGTTCCACATCACTTAGGAAGTTGTTCTTATCTTCTTACATTGAGGAGTAAAACGCCAACCACATGCTAGCCTCGTAGGTCCCTGAAATAATACCATATTGTTTCATTGGTATAATCTCGGGAGATGGGGAAGGGGTAAAGTTATTATTTCTGAAAATCACCAAAAGCCCATTTTTAAAAAGCCACAAATAACCAGTTTGTAAATTATGAATGAGTGATTTTAATCCACCAGGTTCTTTAACATATTCTTTTAGAATTAATACGAAAATCAGTGTTTGGACTTTGTGAGCATGAGAATGATTTCCGTGGATGTTTTTAAATTTATTTCTTTATTTTTTTAATTATTATTATTTTTCTTTTTTTTAACTCATCTCTGTACCTGGTGTGGGGCTCGAACTCACAACCCTGAGATCAAGAGTTACATGCTCTTGGGAACCTGGATGGCTCAGTAGATTAGGCATACAACTTTGGCTCAGGTCATGATCTCATGGTTCGTGAGTTCAAGCCCTGAATCAGCCTCTGTGCTGACGGCTCAGAGCCTGGAGCCTGCTTCAGATTCTGTGTCTCCCTCTCTCTCTGCCCCTCCCCCACTTGCACTCTGTCTCTCTCTCTCTCTTTCAAAAATAAATAAACATTTTAAAAAATTGTTTTTAAAGAGTTACATGCTCTTCTGACTGAGCCTACCATGCGCCCTAATTTCAGTGGACGTTTTATGTCTGTGTGACAGCATAATATCTGTGAACTGATGGAGGTGCTTTAGGCCAGGTGCAATGGCTTGTCATGGTCCCCTCCATGTGGAGTGGAACTTTCCGCCCTGCAGGTCCAGAATGCCAGAATCAGGAGGTTGTCAGTGCTTAGGGACAGCGGCTTTCCTTAGGACATCTCAAGGTGCAAAACAGGATTAAGGCAATTGTGTGAATCTAGCCGGGAAGCCAGAGGGATGGAGGTGTTCGGGAACCTGTGGTCATTGTTCTTGGGCTTTCTCTCACTCAGATTGTTCAGAAATACTCTTTCCCCAGCTCTTTCTCTTTCTGGGCTTTCTGAAACTGCTGCTCCTGAGAGCAACTCTTGCACGCAGAGGCAGCTCGTGTTTCTGCATGCTTTCCCAGCGTGGTAGAATGCATGGGCTTGTAGCACGTTTTCACTTGTTACCTTTTAGATCAGCTGCCAACCGTTGGCTTCCAGGCAGGCCTGTAATTACATAGTTTGTGTGTCTCCAGAGCCCCTTTTGGACATGGGCTAGAGTTCTTAAGGCAGCTGGCTACGCTCATGATGCTTTTCCTGAAGCACACGACCTGGAGCTACAAACAGAGATAGCGGTTCTGTTGCTGTCCCCACACGACTGTGTGGGCGTCACATCGTGTGGGCATCACAGTTAGGTTTGTGGATTTTATCCCAATGGAGCACTGATTTACAGTGTTCTCTTCTACAAACCGATTGCCTCTAAGTAGGTTTCCCCAGTTCATAGCCATTTCCTTATCCTGTCAACCTAAAAATAATAACAATAAACCATTTAAACATCCTATATAAATCTGCCAGGTTTGATAAAAAGCGAGGGGGAGAAATCTCATCACCTCCAGTGACAGTGGTGTAAAATCCCTGCATTTGGCTCTGGCAGAGTTTCCACCACAGAAAGAGGTGCTTTGTCATCACTTTGGGCTCTTAAAATGTTGGGTGTTTTTTTGGGGTTTTGTTTTTTTTTTTTTTCCCTCTCCCGCCCCTCTCCCTGCCCTCCTTCCTGAACAGTTAAAATGTTTATACGGTTGGTTAACAAACATCAGCAAAATGATAACAATCGCTATTGATCCCTGTATTATGGCTGTGGAAAGTCTAAACTTGCAGATTTATTCCTGATTATAAAATAAGTCTTGGCTCTCTTTGTGCATTCGTTGGCCCCCGCCACCCCACACATTGTTCATTTCTGTGTGACACTGGTGTATCTTCCTCAGGTGAGAGGTGTCAGCCGTGAACTGGAGTAAGCCCTCCAGGTGCTAGATGCAGCTGTGCACCAGTGATTTATTCTTGTAAATGTAGGACTTGAAGGGGTAGAGGGCTCTCAAAAGCAGTGTTCTCCTGTTTTCCCCAACAAGGAGAGAGGGGAGGAGCTGGAGACAGATAGGACGTTGATGAATGATCAGTGGTTTTGTTGCCACTGGGAAGGTTGGTTCAAGGGAAGTATTGCATTTTTTATTACATGAATAATCTATAGTTACTGTAATAATATTTGAGGGGAGAAAAATTATTCATAGTTCTACTCATGAAACACTATTATTTTCGTGTATATCCTTCCAGAATGTTACTTCTGCAGATACATAAGAATGTGTATTTTTCAATAAATGGAATTCTAATCCTTCATAACTTTGTGACTTCCTAATTATAATTAACAGCTTTCAAGTCAGTAAAAGTACACAAGCATCATCATTTTTAAATGGACACATAGGGCACCACTGAATGCACTGCTTCATTTGTTTTGCTAATCCTTTATTGTTAGAGCTGAAGGTGTGTGCGACTTTAAACAATGCCATGATGAACATCCTTGTGAGTAAGATATCTTTGTTCACTTATCTAGCTCTTCATTTCGGGTAGATTACTGGAAATAGACTTGGCTCAGGTCATAATCTCGCAGTTTCTGGGGTCGAGCCCTGCATTGGGCTCTGTGCTGACAGCTCAGCCTGGAGTCTGCTTCAGGTTCTGTGTCTCCCTCTTTCTGCATCTCCCCCACTCACTCCCACTCCCTCCCTCTCTCTCTCTCTCTCTCTCTCTCTCTCTCTCTCTCTCTCTCTCTCAAAGATAAATAAACATTAAAAAAAAAAAAAGTACACCCAGTTTAAGGAGATTTTCTACATGCCCGATTTGGGAGAGAGGGTGTGTGTTTGTTTTTACTATTCTACTGTGCTCTTCCTATGCTGTGAGATTAGATAAAATCTTGTCATTTGTATAGCCATATTTAAAGGAATAAAGTAAGAAAAGCTGTTTCACATCTAATTGCTTCTTGGGTCACAGAACCGTTGTGAATCTGACTAGAAACCGTTGTGAATGCTCCCCTAGAAAAATGGATGTATGTATATATACAATGCCAAGGGTTCATCTGCTCCTGAACCTAATCCATGGACTCCAGTTCAGTCTTTGACTTCTAGGTTATTCTTAGTTTTTTTATTTGTAATTATTGTCACTTTCACACCAGTTAAGAATGAAGTTAATTTGTTGTTTCTGCTCTAGTCTAATAAATATTTTATGCTCTTCCATGTATAGTCTGTTTTACAGTGGACTGTTATAAAATAGTATTGAAACCAAGAATGAAATCATTTCTGCAGAAAGACAGACTGCCCCTACTACTCTAGACTTACATATTGCAAAGGGTTACCAAAGATGTGTTTGAGCCATTTGTGTGAGACCATTCTAAACATACAGAATGTGATGTTCACATGCTTCACTTTACCCCATCTGTTCATGCATTTTTCCTGCTTGTAGGATTTACCCAGTTGATTGTCTCACAGTCCCATTTGGCATGACCAAAGCCAGACTCATCATTTCTTTCCCAACATGTCTGCCTTATTGTATCCAAATGTCTGTTAATCACACTGCTCTTCTTCCAGTTACTCATGGGTGGAATTTTAGACTCAACTTGAGCTTTCCTTGCCCAATGTATTAATCAGGGATCCCCACAGAAACAGAACCAAGAGGATAGATATGTGTATAGAGAGGGAGAGGGAGAAAGGGAGAGAGATTTGTTATGAGGAATTGGCTCACAATTATGGAGGCTGGCAAGTCTCAAGATCTCCAGGGTGAGTCTGCTGGAGACCCAGAAGAGCTGACCGTTTAGTTCTGGTCCAAAGATCAGTGGGCTTAAGACATAGGAAGATCTGTTATGTCAGTTTGAGTCCAAAGGCAGGATAAAAGCTGATACTCCTTTTAAGACCATCAGGCAGGAAGAATTCTTCTTAGGAGAGGGTCAGCTTTTTTATTCTTCTCAGTCCTTCAACTGATTGGGTAAGGCCCACCCACATTATGGAAGGCGGTCTACTTTACTCAGTGTTGGAAGTAAACTGGCCACCATAACATGGAGGGCAGGGAGAGACCAAAAAAAGAGGCAGATCAACCCAGATTGGTAGTTGGCAGGTTTAACAAGCAAGGGAACTTCTTTACAAGGCTTATCTGGAGTGGCCACAAGAGAAGTAGATCTTTGCACCTGCCCACCAAAATCTTAAGTCTGTATAGAGACCTGAACTGGGTTCAGTCACATACCATCTAGATGGTCTTAACAACACTTTGTTCTTTCAAGGTTATGTCCTTGAAATCAATGCCTGCTGTGGGAATAGTGGGCAGAACACACATTCCAAGGACAGGGGCAGCATTGAGGAACCTCTACTTGCCACGGTCCAGCTCACAGGTAAACTGGCAGTCACGTCCTCTTGATTACCTCCTCCAGCACTCAGTCTACCTATTTAAATGATAATACCATCCAGAAGCATCACACAGGTCATCTCTTCTTCCTGCAAACCTAGTAGAAGACACCTAACAAATGAAGAGTGCAAGGTGACAGGATAAAGTAGAACTGGGTTTTTTCCTATGGGGCTTACAGAATACTGAGAGAAACAGTTGGGAAAAGGCAAGATAAATCAACATCACAACCCTAAACAGGAAACACTTTCAAGGTTGAAAAAAGGTTTTAACTTACAGGAAGAATATGTGTGGTATACAGGAATGAAAATAGGAATATGTTTCATATACAGTGGATTCTCATTATTTGCAGAGTCCATATTTGTGCATTCACACACTTGATACCCATGGTACCTTCACCAGTGGTTATCTTACTGTTGGCCACGCCATTAACAGTGCCACTGTAATTCTCTGTTTTTTTTTTTAAGTTTGTTTATTTTTGAGAGAGTGAGAAAAAGTGTGAATGGGAAAGGGGCAGACAGAGGGAGACAGAATCCCAAGCAGGCTCCTCACTGTCAACGAGCCTGATGCAAGGCTCGATCTCATAAGCTAGACACTTAACTGACTGAGCCACCCAGATGCCTGCTTAAAGATGCTCTCGTGTGCCCTGACAAGTTTTGCTCATGCCTTTTGTGGTGTCATTTGACTCCTTGTGTTCTCATTGAAAACTGTCCTGTTTAGGGGCACCTGGGTGGCTCAGTCAATGAAGCATCCAACTCTTGATTTCAGCTCAGGTCATGATCTCACCATTCGTGAGATCAAGCCCCATATCAGGCTCATTACTAACAGTGCAGAGCCTGGTTGGTATTCTCTCTCTCTCTCCCTCTCACTTCCCTCCCCTGCTTGCATGTTCTCTCTCTCTCTTTCAAAATAAATAAATATTTTTTAAAAATAAAATAAAAACTGACCAGTTTTATTTCTGTTTTGATTCCCTAATTGGTCAGATCTAACTGCTGCCATCTAAGTGATGAGATTTGTTGTTCAAGCAAGAAAGAGCCAAAAATATATCAGTCTGGATTTTTTTCCTAGCAATTTATTTTGAAATTTTTCAAAAATACAAGAAAAAAATTTTTTTCAATAATACAGTAATAACCCATATACCCTTTGCCCTTATTGAACGGTTGTTAGCCTTTGCCACATTTGCTTGCTCTTACTTATTTGCCCATCTTCTTGCTCTCTTCCCTCTTTCTCTGTCACCATCATGGTCATCCTCTGTATGTTTTCCGGAACCATTTGACAGTAAGTTGCACACATGAAACTTTACTCCTAAGTGTTTCAGCAGGTATCTCCTCTAAGAACAAGCACATTCTCTTACATGGCCACGATACCAACATCACATCCAGGACAGTTGTCAATGATGCAATAGTATTATCCGTTAGCATAAAATACAATCCAACACACATTTCTCCACACTCCCCCATCATACTCCTCCCTCTCCCGCCTCCCACCAGGATCCAATAAAGGGTCCACTCACTGGCTGCCATGTTTCTTCTGTCTCCTTAAATCTGGACCACCCCTCTCCTCGCCCTTTTTTGTGTCTTTCGTGAGATTTCAGTTTTGAAGAGTCCAGGGCTTGTCATGGATAATGTCCTGCCATTTGGACTTAGCCCATTACCCTTAGATTCAGGTAAAACATTTCTGGCAAGAATACTACATGAGTAATGTACCTTCTCATCTTGTCACATCAGGAGGCACCCCAGTATTGGGGATACTCAGTTTGATCATTTGCTCGCTACCTCCTTTTCTCCCTATAATTAGTAAGTGATATTTGAGGCCTAGTGAAAATCCTGTTCTTCAGCAACTTTTCATCCATGTTTTAGCATTCATTGGCAGTGACCCTTGCCTGAATTAATTATTACATGAGTGGTTGCAAAAGGTGATTTTCCAAATAGCTGACATTCTATCCAAAAGAGCTCTTTTCCTCTCTTAGCCTTCTCACCCAATTTTTTTTATCACTAGAGATTTATTGTTGGTTCAGAGTGTAATCCATTACCATCATTGTTTCTTTGATGCTTGCATTGTCCCACATTTGCCAGTGGGAGCTTTTTCTAACCAGTTCCTATGCCCCTTTAATATGGCCCAGTTAGTCTTTGAGCACCTCCTTGTTTTCTGACACAAAGTGGGTTTTTTTCTTTGTTTCTTCCCAATAATATGTTAAAAGAAACAATTGTATATTGTTTTCTACCCATAACTATATTTTATCAGCGCAGCCTACTATTTTAAAGAAGCAAACAAAATGTATACCCCATTCATAGCTAAAAATAAAATACACTGTATTTCTCCAGAAACAGATTTCTGGATCAGAGCCCAGCTACTAATAACACACATAAACAGTCGCTTCCTCTCAGCAAAGAGTAGTAGGCCATTAAGAAATATCTGACTCGGCATTGTTTGTGTGTGAAAAGCCTCTTCCATGACAGCAGAAAAAGGAAAGTGAGTTGTACTGACAATTCAGAATGTTTAAATCATTCATCGGACAGGTGTTTTTATAATTTACATTGTGTGCCCAGCACCATGCTAAAGGCCATTATAGATCTATAAGGATATATTGTTAAAAAGGCAAAAGGAGATAAAGCTAGTTGAAAAATAGAAACGGATCAATACGTGACAGCGTACTTATTAATGTTATAGGAATTAATAGGGGAAGAGATAGCATGGAGCAGAATGTGGGAGAACTTGTGAAGGAGCTCAGAGCAAAAGTGAAGTTTGAGTCAATGGTTGTGTTTCTGGTTTGTGTAGGCATGAAACGAGACTTTTTCTGACATATGAAGCTGTTAGCAGTGATTGTCTTTGGGGAGGGGGACCAGAGCAACAAGACATAAGGCAGCAGCCTTTTTGTTATATGTCCTTGTGTGCATATATTACTCTTACAGTAACAGAGACAGATTTAAGATCTTGCTTATTAAAGATGAATGACCTAATAGGACGAGGAGTCTATACCAACTGAATAAAAAACTTGAAGTCCAGCCATGGGTTGGACTGGGTAGTGGGAGCAAAGTTATAATTGATCTTTCAGACAATGGGGGACTACTGAAAGGTTGTGACAAAAGTAGGCATGCCTTGGGGGAACTAATGTAGCAAAAAAGTAATTTGCACATACACCGAAGGCTTATTTGCCTTTATTCAGAAGAGAGTCACTATGTGGTAGTTAAAATCAAGTTTAATTGCATCTAGTTTATTTAAAACACACTTTGATTTATATTTTTGAAAGTGGAGTCATTGGGATATGTCTTTTGAATAAATCAAGGCATACATGGATGTATTTATGGATTCTTTGGACAATTTGTTTTGATCTACGACTTCTAAAATTGCACTCCTCAAAAACTGGCTTCTGTGGCTTTGGCACAACCTTTTTTTTGTTTTTGTTTTTGTTTTTGTTTTTAATTACCACAAAGGTTTAAGTGCCAGTGATCATGTATCTAGTCAAATTCTAATGATACAGCTTTTGGAGACAGGATGCCACAGTAAAATGATTTTTGTGGTTTAATCAGTTTTGTACTGACATACTGGGCTGCTTTCAACTGTGGATTCCACTTATACCTCATACTTCACTGTGATGAGTCATGCACAGGGAAGAATGGAGAGGAACCTGCATGTATGACACACTCTGTAAATGGATGACCCTTCCCTTTCTCCCTGTAAAGCCAACTGTTGACAACTATAGGCTTTTTGTGCTCAGTTTGCTTTGGTTTGGATGTTTGGGCGGGGGGAGGGTGGTGGTTAGAGGTGGTGTTTTTGTTGTTGTTGTTTTTGTTTGTTTGTTTGTTTGTTTTTTGCCTCCATTGAATATAACAAATTAAATCCAAGGAAAATTCTCAAACTGTCAAAATAAATTCAATTTGTATTTACTCAAGTACAGATGGTCCCAGTTTTCAATAATTCATTCAGCCAAGGAGGCTTTTAAAAACTAGTATTTTATTCCTCTTCATTCTAAGCCACTTATTTCTTTTCTCCTAAGTCCAAAAATAAGCATATGAAGCTCAGATCAGTGTTTTGTTTCACCTGTGCTGGAGTCTCATCCAGTGGTGGTGATGGGTTGTTCATCCTGATGTGGATTACTTATGAGGTCAAAGGACTTGTTTTACTCCCCTCTACTGTCTGACAGGCTGAAACTAACAGGGACAAGTGGGAAGTGGCTTAGGTAAAACATCACTCTCTACTCCACTTCTTATCTCACCCCCCAAAATCAACGAAGGCAGCAAGAACACCTTGAAAAAAAAAAAAAAAAAAATGAAGCACCTCTACACAGTATATTCAGCATAAAAACTGGGCCAGAAGATCACATGGTGTGGCTTTTTAAAACAACTCTCACTTCCTCAGGTCACCACTGTTTACATGATGATGTCGGGTAGCTTCTGAGCTTTTTAAGCGAAACCTTTTAATATTTAATATGGTTAAAAAAAGGTTTTCCACAGGCAGCTTTCAACACTACCACAAATCTCTGTCTGTACGGTGGTGGTTATTGTAGTGTATCCCTTAAAAATTCTATTTTTTTTTTTTTTTGTACGTACTACCAACTCTGGAGTAAATACCAACACAGAACAAAATATTCTCAAATGGCTCTTTCATAGCACTTGCTATTCTAGTGAATGAGATGTTTTTCCCCACTATATGAATTTTTGTTGCTTTTAGTAAAACTTGAATTATACTTATAATGTTTTTAAAAAACTAAGATTGCCCTCCTAGCCTTTCACTTTACTGATTTTGTAAGTCTCAGCTTTGTCCATGATTCTCAGTTTCATTCGACACTTCCTTTTAGCAGATTATGGACATGTAAGTCTCAATCTCTGTAACCTGTTTTCTAGAAATAGACTAAAAGGAAATAAGCTAGCATTTGTTGCAAATTTTGGGAAAATTGTGTTGTGTCATATCTAAAAATGAATTTCCTAGGATTCTGTAATTATAGTCACTGATTCGTGTAGTATCAACACAAAACTGGAGAAAAACAAATCAGGACAACTGGATGTTAGCATAGCAGAGCTACAAAAAGATGGCTAAAGGGATCATTAAAGAGTCTGCTCACTGAAAAATAAACACAGACATACACTTGTGTCCACACTAAAACTACTACTAAATCACTCACGGGCAGGAATAATAAGTGATGATTTGAATGAGGAAGTAAGACAAATTCACTGAAACTAGCAGTGTCGTCTATCCTTTTATTTCTCCATTTTCTCATCTAAAAGAAAGTAAAGAAAATACTTCTAATTAGATGCTTACAACGAGTTCAGCATGCTTGGCTGGATGATAGGATACCCAAAAGCACTGCATTCAAACTCTTAAACTAAGTTCCAGCTGGGGAAGCTTCTGCAGAGCATAGTTTCCCCTTTTTTGTTCTAGTTTCTTGTTTGTTTTTAAGAATTACCCACACACACACCAAAAAAAGCGGGGGGGGGGGGGGGGGGGTGGGAGAATTCCCTTCAGGTTACTAGTCATATAAAAATGCCCTGGGAAGGGGGTGGAACAAATGGGGAGAGAAAATTGTTTAAAAGTGAATTGGTTTGGCGGGGGGCACCTAGGTGGCTCAGTCTGACTTGATTTTGGCACAGGTCGTGATCCCAGGATCATGGAATCAAACCCCACGTCAGGCTTTGCACTCAGCATGGAGCCTCCTTGAGATTCTCTCTCTCTCTCCCTCCCCCCATCTCCCCCACTCACAATCTCTCTCTGGAAAATAAAAATAGAAAGTGAATTGGCTTTTAAATAAAAAACTCAAAAATGAATTTCTTTAAAAACACATTTTGTTAAAATATGTAAACAGTGCAATATTGTAACAGCACAGCTCAACGTATTTTTGTAAAATGAAGACATCATGTACTCAGGACCCAAATCAATCAAGTGAACATTATCAGCACTCCACAAGCCCCTTGTAGTTCCTTGTCCCAGGACCCCACCAAGGATAACCACTGTCCTGATTTATCACATAGATTGGTTTTCCTGTTTTTATACTTTCCACAAATGGAATCTGGCTACTCTTGCTCAATATTATTTGAGATTCATCCATATTATTCTGTGCTGGTGTGGATGGTTTGTCCTCAGGGCTGTATATTTTTTCATTGTGTTAATACACCACAAAACTTATCTATCCTTTTTTACCACTGATGGGTATTTGGGTAGTTTCGAGTTTAGGGCTGAATAGTGCCAATATATATATATTTTGGTACTTATCTTTTAGTGGATGGTCATTCTAGGACTGGAACTGCCTGGTCATAGACTTTGCATGTATTCAGCTCTAGAAGATTCAGCCAAGCGGTTTTCCAAAATAGATGCACCAAATTGCATCCCCATGGATGCATGCAATTTATATTCTAGTTGTTCCACATCCTTTCTAATACTTGGCATTTTCTGTCCTTTTTCATTTTAACCACTCTAGGGGATATGGTGGTTTTAATTTTAATTTTTCTAATAACTCACAAAGATGAGCCCCTTTTCATGTATTTGTACATGGAGGGATATTTCATGTTTAGAGATTGGAATACCCATTAGAAAGTTGTCAGTGTTGTTCAAGTTGATGTATAGACATAATACAATCCCAGTCAAATTACTAGCAATTTTATTTTTGCAGAAACTGAGAAGCTCATTTAAAAATTCACATGGGTATTCAAAGGACCAAGGATAGCCAAAGAATTCTTACAGAAAATGGAGAAAGCAAGAATACTTGTACTATTGCATAGAAAGGTTTCTAAAGCTTTGGTAACTAAGACAGTGTTACTGGTGCAGGGCAAGGCTAACAGATCAATGGAACAGACTAGAGTCCAGAAACGGGTCCACTTCTATACTGTCATCTGATCTATGGCAGAGATGACACTGCATTGCAGTGGGAAAAGGATAGCCTTTTCAATAAATGGTGTTCAGCTATTTGGGTAACTATTTGGAGATAAAAGAATCTTGACCTCTTCCTCATTTCATGCAAAAAGTGGATTGTAGATTTAAATGGGAAAAATAAATAAATATATATGTGTACTTTCAGAGGAAGACCAAAGAAAACAACCTTACTACCTGGGAGTAGACAAAGATTTCTTAAATAGGACACAAAAAGTATGAACCATAAAAAATTAATATATTGGGCCATGTTAAAATTGTGATGTCAGGGGACCCCTGGTCAGTTCGGTGGTTAGAGCATGTGATTCTTGACCTCAGGGTCCTGGGTTCAAGCCCCATGTTGGGCATGGAGCCAACTTAAAAAAATTAATTTAGGGGCGCCTTGGTGGCTCAGTTGGTTAAGCAGCCAGCTGCGGCTCAGGTCATGATCTCACAGTTTGTGAGTTCAAGCCCTGCGTTAGGCTCTGTGCTGACAGCTCAGAGCCTGGAACCTGCTTCAGATTCTGTGTCTCCCCCGCTCTCTCTGCCCCTCCCCCACTCTCACTCTCTCTCTCTCTCTCTCTCTCTCTCTCTCTCAAAAATAAACATTAAAAATTTTTTTAAAATAAAAATGGGTGAAAATTTTGAACATTCACAAAAGGTGATATCCAGATGGCCATGTTTTTTCATTTTCTCCTTACTTTTAATAAGAGAATATGTATGTCGTGTATATATTCAGCTACTCTTTACTACTGCCATTCTAAAAGAGTATGCCTAGAAAACATCAATAATATGTATAATTACATGAAAACATGATGTCCTTTCAATATTACTGTTTTAGGTTCATGTTGTTTTGATGCCATGGACATATAAACATGCAGAATCTAAAGCATGCAACAGCAGGAAACACCAGATGGTTTCGCACATACTTTATAAGCTAAAAAAAAATTAGCTTTTCCATTACCGTGAAATGTGAGCAAACAGATCTCCTCTGCCTCCTGCTTCTCTCCTTTTCCCTCTCCCCCTCCCTTCTCTCTCTCCTCCCCTCCACCCCTGTCTCTCTCTCTCTCTCTCTCTCTCTCTTTCTCTCTCTCTCTCTCTCTCACACACACACACACACACACACACACACACACACACACACAGTTCAGTCTTTGAGCTATGGACATCTCATCCCTGACCCAGAGCCACATCGGGCTCACTATTGCTGGTCACTAGTGTCATCTTTATGGAAATAACGAAAGGACACATAAGTGGCAGGAATAGATGAAGTGCAGAAGCCTGTGGTGTTCTCTGCTTGGAAATTTTTCAAAGCTGAAGATTTAATGTTTTTTTAGGGAAATGAAATAGGTGTAAACTTGACCAAGTTAAAACATTCTGCTCTAATACATACTTATTAATTAGAATCATCTGGAGGGTTCTGAAAACATGCTGATACCTGGGATCCTGGGTGCAATCTGGAGGATTTGTTTGATCCTGGGAGGTTTTGTTTTGTTTTGTTTTTTAATTTTTTAAGTTTATTTATTTTGAGAGAGTGAGAGCACGAGCAGGGGAGAGGTAAATAGAGAGGGAAAGAAAGAGAATCCCAAGTAGGCTCCACACACACATCAGTGCAGAGCTCGATGGAAGGCTTGAACTCATGAACCTCAAAACCATGACCTGAGCTGAAACCAAGAATCAGATGCTTAACCAACTGAGCCACCATGCGCCCCTGGACCCTGGGAGTTTTAAAAGCTCTGTGGGTGATTCTGATGTGCTGGTAAGGTTGTGACCCCTGCGGGTGCTTAAGTCAGGGTGCAGTTAAAACTGAAATCCTACGTTGATTGCTCCAAAGAGCCACCCTGTTAGACTACCTCATTTGTGTTTTGGTTTGACTGGGGAGGAGGGATATTTGTTTCTTTTAGAGTACTTCTCCAGGGACCTGAGTCCTGGGAATGACTAACAGAAAGTGGTAAAACTGTCTTTTCAGGAATATGCTCAGATGTTCTACACAGGGTCCCCTACCTTCCTAGTTACCCCAGGAGCACCTCACTGCAGATAGTGTGCACACAGTGCTAGTTCAGCAGAGAAGGCTACTGCAAACAAGAAGGATCTAGATTTCTAGTACATCCGGCCATCCTCCCTCCTTCCTTCTCACCCCACCACACTGATTAAGAATTCATGATTGTAACTCAAGTATTTCAATACCGTGAAAGCACAGAGCCCTGGCAGTTCCTTCCAAAGAGAAACATGGTGGTAGTGGCTGTTAAAATTTTTATTTTTTAAATGCCATTGTGAATATAGATATACTGTAATGAAAATAAATCACTAAAATTTTTACATAATTCATACAGCCTTTTGTAACTGGTTTCTTCCATGATTAATATCTTATTTACTTTCCCCTTCAGTAACCAAAAATAATTGATGTACTACATTTTAATATTTTGTATTTGTACTGCTTTAATTGATTTCATAAGTTATTCCAAATGCTGACCGCAAAGGTTATTTTATACTCATCTAATAATCGATTTAAGGTTGTATTATGTTGGGGGAACATAGATTATATACAACAGTTTGAAGACCATGCAATAGAAAAGTCTAAATAAGGTAAATAAAGGAAAACTTTTAAAGATAAAACCTACTAGTCTACTATGTAGCTAATAGATTTTTTCATATCTTAAGTTTTTTCCATTCTTTACCCATGTCCTCTGCCAACCAAAGAGCAAACAGGAGATAAATTTTAATCTCCAACCCTTAATCTGATTCTTATTCTTAACACGTTTTTCATTCACTAGATCAGAATATTGTTATTTAATAAAGGACCTAAATTTGTACACCATTAACCTTAATTTGGAACATTTTGGTTACTCAGTGATTTAACAATTTCTTCTAGTTTTGCATACATCATATATATTACCCCATGCAGAGGCTCAACTTTTTCAGTAGGTTGGACAGGACCAGTAGGTAGTATCATATTCTTCATTTGTCTAATGAAGTCCAGAGAAGTTAGACTGTGACTTTCTCTATTATAAATACAGGATGCAACTATTACTAGAATTCCATTTTTCTGATCTAAATCCTTTGCTCCGTTTGTTTGGGGAGCATTTTCATCTCTGTTAATTTAGGGCCCAGTCAGTTCGGAGGCAGAGGAAGGGAAGGAATATATCTACTAGTCAGTGATAGCCACTGAATTCACACACTGAGCAGGATGCCACTCAGACCTCGACTTGGTTGAGAATCACACCCCTGAGAAGCCAGCACTTTGGCCTCCAATTTTCAGTTGAGGAAATGGAGACTCAGGGAGTATACTAACCAGTCCCAAAAGAGTGAGACCCAGGTCTGTCAGGTGCTGAAATTCCTTATTTGCTACTTCTCCAGGAATTCAGCATCCAGTTAGGAGGGAGGGGAAATTACACACACACATGGACACACCTGAAATTAAAGTACCATTTACTGTTCTGGAAGTTGCAGAAAGAGTAGTCACCAAGTTAAAGGGTTCCAGAGAAACAAAAGATCACTTCTGAATGGCTGGTCAGCAGAACTCCTTTTTCACTGAGAAGATTTGCCATGGCTAAAGTCTAAGAAAGGAGATTTGGGCAGGCCAAGATTAGATAGATAGATAGATAGATAGATAGATAGATAGATAGATACATAGATAGATTTCAGTAGGCAAAATAAACAAGATGGATGGATGGATGGATGGATGGATGGATGGATGGATGGACGGACGGGAGGAAGGAAGGAAGGAAAACATTCCAGGGAAAGATGATAGCTTAGAAGGAGAAAGCCAAAGAGATGGGGGAAATGAGGATGTAGGGAATAGATGAGCAACAGGAAAAGCAGATTTGAAGACCTTGCATATATGCTGAATGAGCATGGCTAGTTTAATATATGCCCAATTCCAAATGCTAAGATAAGTGCTGCTAGGTTAAAGGAAGCATCAAGAATTTTTGAACTGAGCTGATCCCATAAAGCTTCACAGCAGAGCGTGATTTGAGGTGGATATAAAGATAGGTATGAATTTTAAGGAAAATTCTTGAACAAAATGTCAAGATGGGAACACTAAGACCTAACGTATGATTGCCAGGTAGAGATGAGAGAACAGCTTTGCTTTAAGAGAGACTTTGCAGTGGGTTAGGAGGCAGTGCAGAACCATTGAAAGTGTTTTAGTTCAAATGCTGCCCTCACCAACCTCTTTATTGTAAATACAATGGATAAAATATAATAAAAACAAAAAATAATTTTCATCCTTTTATCTTACATAATCTCTTAACTTTTAACCATGTGTTGACCTATTTCTCTCCTGGTTTTTGAAATACCCCCACTGTCCTGGCTTCTCTTTTACCATTATTTAGTCCCCTTTGTGGGCTCCTTTGTTCACCCATCTCCTTGTCTCCCCGCATTACCAGAGTCTGCCCTACTCATCTTCATCCTCTTCAGAAATGACCTGAGTGGCAGTGACACCTAAATATATGTTTCCGGCCCACACTTCTCTCCAGACTACACCCTGATCTGCCTTCCTCCTTGACGTTTCACCCGGGGTGAGTACGGCACCTGCTGTCAACCTTGCCCTGTCCAACCCAGCTCTTGCCCAGACATAGATCTGGTCCTGACCCTCCCTGTTGAAAACTCTCCTGTGACTCTCCATGAGGTGGCATTTGCCCACTTCCCAGTGTGGCCCAGCTGAGTGTCAACATTCTGAACCCACCTACACAATGAGTGTACCAAGGCCTTCTCCCCACCCACATTCCCCTATAATTATGGACCTTTAAAAAATTCCCACTCAAACAGATGGGCATGATGCCTCTAGAAATCTTTGTTTCTTCCAGAGTTGACCCTCTTCCAACCCAGCAAAGGCAATGGCAGTGATTATTTAGATTTCTGCTCCACAGGCATAACCTCAAGAGCTGTAGACCAGAGGAAAGAACCCTCCATAGCACAAATTTATCTCTCTCTGAGGCAGGTGCTTTGGAAAAGAATATTATTAAAGCTGGCTTGTGACGTTATGTTCAGGGTCAGTCTTCATTGCCAAGAGTACCTGCCAAAGGTTTATCTGCCCGTATTTGCTTATGCTAGAAATACTGATAAATTACTCCTATTCTATATAAATGCGAATGTATATGTATTCTATATAAATACATCTGTGCATGCACGCACATATATACATACAAAACATGCATGTGTGCATACATATATATATACATGGGCACATTCACATTCACACACGTGCCCCAATACACATATGTATATAAAACTGTTGGGGAATGGGGACCATTTTTCTTTTTTCTTTTTTCCCCTTCTCTCTGAGTCTGTCCCAAAGTCAACAGAGTGGGGTATACTTTGTGATGGTGTTGCCTTGGAGTTTAGTGCTGACACTCTTTTTCAAAGTCCTGTATTCTCTTTTCTTCAGCCACCCTGGCTGGCAGTAGGGGCTGTGGACTGCACGGAAGTCCCGGGTGCTCTCACCACAGTCTCTGCCCACGGTCTTGATTGAAATCCAGCTCACGTTATAGCGCTCAGGCTCAGGCATTGTTAGAACTGAGAGATATATTCAATTTTAAGCAAGAACAAACTAAATCTGCCTTCTAAGGAAAAGTAGGCCCAGCCTCCTGTGGCATTTCTTTAAATGGATTAATATGTTGATCTGGGAGAAATCGGGAGCCATCCTTCATGTTTTCATTATGAAGCCAGGTGAAATGAAAACCAAATCTTACTGCTAAATACCACCCCTGGGAATTCTGCAGTGTTGTTTCTATTTTAAACCAAACTGCAGGATCTTTTCTTTAGTTAAAGCATAATGTTGTAAATATAAAATTTCAGTATTCCTTTCTTTTTTTAACTTTAGACACCATTTAGTTGCTTCCTGTTTGCAGAGCTCATACCAGGAACATTTTATAATATTAAGCGGCTGTGAATATCTAATCACATGAGAAACAGTTGCTGTGTATCTACCTTCACGTGTTGGAGAAATTGCAGCCTGAGCCTGGTAATAAGGTACTAATTATCAGAGTACTGCATCATAGTCCTTAGCAGACACCTAAGCCTTTATTCACTTAAATGTTTGTTTTTAAGTGAAATTATCAGTCATAAAATAAATCATAGGCATGAAATGGTGACTTTTGTCATGCTAAATTATTCTTGGTGATTTAGGGTAAAACACTTTTCCATGTCGTGTGCTTTCACTCAGTATCTGTTTATAAATGAGCAAACATGGGGGGGGCGCCTAGGTGGCTCAGTTGGTTAAGCGTCCAACTTCAGCTCCAGTCACAGTCTCACGGTTCGTGAGTTCGAACCCCACATCAGGCACTATGCTGACAGCTCAGAGCATGGAGCCTGCTTCAGATTCTGTGTTTGCCTCTCTCTGCCCCTCCTGCTCGTGCTCTCTTTCTCTCTCAAAATAAATAAACATTAAAAAAATAAATGAGCAAATATGATTTTAAGAGAATGGAAGAATACTTTTCTCTGTTTTCTTAGTTACACACTCTGAACTTGTCATCCTGTACTGTTTATCTGAGTTTAAGGGGAAATTTCTGGAAGAAAGACTGACTGAGCATTGCTTTTTTATTATTATTATTTAAATTCAAGTTAGTTAACATATGGTGTAATAATGGTTTCAGGAGTAGAACCCAGTGATTCATCATGTCCGTATAACACCCAGTGCTCATCCCAGCAAATGCCCCCTTTAATGCCCATCACACATTTGGCCCATCCCCCCACCCACCTCCCCGCCAACAACCCTCAGTTTGTTCTCTGTATTTAAGACTCTCTTATGGTTGCCTCTCTGTCTGTTTGAAACTATTTTTCCCCCTTCCTTTCCCCCATGGTTTTCTGTTAAATTTCTCAAATTCCATGAGTGAAAACATAGCAGTCTTTCTCTGGCTGACTAATTTTGCTTAGCACTCTAGTTCCATCCACATTGTTGCAAATGGCAAGACTTCATTATTTTGATCACCAAGTAATATTGCCTTGTGTATATATCTTTGTTATCCATTCATCAGTTGATGGACGTTTGGGCTCTACTTCACACCTGTCAGAATGGCTAAAATTAACAACTCAGGAAACAATGGATGTTGGTGAGGGTGTGGAGAAAGGGGAACCCTTTTGTACTGCTGGCCACACTGGAAAAAGTATGAAGAGTCCTCAGGAAACTAAAAGTAGAACTACCCTACAACCCAGCAGTGGCGCTCTGTTTATCCAAAGGACACAAAAATGCTGATTCAAAGGGGCACGTGCACCCCAGTGTTTATAGCAGCGCTATCAACAATAGCCAGATTAGGGGCATTGCTTCACAAGGCAAAGTGCTTCACAAGGCAAAATGCTGAGAAGGTGTTTCATCTTCGGAACTCAGCTGGAGTGGAAGGTCAGGGTCTTGTGACCTCACCATGATGTTTATTGTAATTTGAAACCCTTGAAGATTTGCAGGCAGCTACCAGGCTGCTTCTGGGGAGCCTTACAGCAGTCAAGATTCCTCTCCCTGAGGGGACCCAGAATATCCCCTTGCGTTAGGCTATTTCTGTTTGCACAAAAACAGATAATAGGTTCAGAAGTGTGGGTTGGCTTGGAACAGATCTGAGATGGGGCTTTATTCTAATGACACCTGGAGAAATGGGGCAGGTCAGCAAAGATTGCCAGCCATTTACCTGTCTTACCTCACCATAGACAGGTCCTTCACGATGGAACGGCAGCTCCCAAAGTTCACCTTTTCCTTTCCTGTTGCTTTGCTGCTGCATCTTTGCTTCCCCACCCCCACCCCTGCTGCTTATTCTTTCTGCTACTGGTGGGCTGGCTGACTCTGTTTCAAACAATTGCTTCAATTCCCTCCGTTTGGAGCACACCCACCCTCCATGGGCAGAGTTCCTGTGGTCTGGCCAGGTACCTGTGGTCCGTGCACCTCTGCCACTCGACAGAGAAGGCGCCATGAGCCTCAGCTTGGTTCATCTTGCATTTAGGCTGCGTCTCTGGGACACGGTCTTCCTCTTCAGAGCTAGCAATGTGGCCTCATTGTCTTGGATTCGATACAGGAGTATTCATTTCATACCTTTGCCTCCTGTTTTGGCAAACACTCTAGAAGACAGATGATAGAGTCCTATTGAAGAATTCACTGTTGGATGACCAAGATTATAAATCTGTGTGGTTACCTCTGGAGAACTCTAGGTGAAATGAGAATGTCTGGTTTGTCCCACCTGCCTCCACAGGTATCTCAAGACTTTTCTCTCTGCTCTTTTTTTCTTAGCCATATACATCAACTGTTACTTATTTTGCAGGGAACATGTATGATACTTTGGAACACACACAAAGTGTAACATACAAGAGTGTATATATAGTGTGAATACAGGCTGTACCCCACCAGAGATCTTTGCTTTGCTTTGTTTAATGCTTTAAACTTTCCTAAATGCTCTCCCATCCTTTATCACTTTAATCTTTCAAGTAACTAGGAGAGGCTAATCTCCACCTTTTGCTGCTGAGAAAACAGACCTAACACTACAGACAGAACCATTATTACAATCCCAGTTTTCTGATACATTCCACAATGTCTTGACACAAAAGTGTACGATCACTGAATGATGTGTGCATGCATGGCTCCCCCCCACCCTGCCAACCACACACACACACACACACCTGTTGCGACTCATTTATTGAAAACTGATAGAATTTACCAGCATCGATAATTTTTCCATTCTGTATATGGTATTGGCGGCTGAGAAATTAATGATTAGCCTAGTAAAGATGGAGTCTGAAAACCTGTCCTATGTCTTCAGTATTGTTAGCAGTCAGTCTAACGGTAGGCAGTGTGGGAAAGTCAGTGATTCTGTACAGAAAAGAATCAGTGTTTCCAAATCACTCGTCTTCCTAACATCCATCCATTCAACCAGCCATCCTGTTAGAGTGACATCGTTTGGAAAAAGTCCCAGACCTGGGATAAAGGGACCTGAATTCTGATACATGCTTAGTATGTAATTTGGGTTAAGTCACTGTACATTTGTGAATCTGATTTTTTTAAGTTTATTTATTTATTTTGAGAGAAAGAGAGCGAAAGAGTGCAAGCTCGGGGCGGGCGGGGGGCGGGGGGGGAGAGACAGAGAGAAAGAGAGAGAGAGAGAAAGAGAGAGAGAGAGAAATCCCAAGCAGACTCCACGTTCAGCACAGAGCCTCAACGCGGGGCTTGAACTCAGGAACCATAAGATCGTGACCTGAGCTGAAATCAAGAGTGGGATGCTTAACTGACTGAGCTACCCAGGCGCCCTATAAATCTGATTTTTGTTTTTAATCTGTAAAATGAGGTGTTGGGATTTTGTTTTCTGATGTTTTCATCCATGTGCAGCATGGTCTTAGGTCCGACACACCATTGTCTACTATAGTATCCCCTTTGTAACCTCCTTACCCACCCACTCCAGAGCCTGGAGACTGGGAAGGGTAGTGTCACTGATGTATTAAAAATCTTCCTTAGGCCCAATTTCCAGGTATTATATGAAATTCCCTCTGCTGCTTAATTCCACTGAATTACATTTTTCATGTTAATAGGCTAATATTTTTTGAACTTGTAAGATGGAATGTATGGAATGAAATCAATATCTCTGATAATTACTTGACGGGGGTGGGAAGGTTGAGTAGAAAGTCATTTAAAACTCGCAGACTAATATTGATTAAAATTATTGGCTTGAAGATTTAGAATATCTAAAATGTAGCCCCGGCATTTACGATGACATGTAGCAGGTCATTTTCTTTACTGGATTTAGGGAAGAACCAGTAATTTAGAATCAGAGCATTCTGTGCATCCCTATATAGGGTGTTCTCAGGCTTTATTCCTGCAATTTCGCATTTTTATGTGGGATGTTCTAAGGGACAAGCAGTTCTCTTTTTCAGAATTATTGGAATCTTTCTTTTGTTATCTTTCAGTATTCACAGAATATGTGGTCATTTCATTCAAGTGTCCATGAATGATTCTAGACAGATCCATAGTTCTTTACGTTTGTTGAATGCCGTATAACAGTGGTTCCCAATTCTGGCTAACCATTCAACATATTTTTTTTTAAGATCACACAGATGATTTTGGTGAGCATCCCTATTGAAAACCACAGGTTTACCAAAAGTGCCAGATTATAATTCACATGGTTTTCTGTCACTTTCACTCATCATGAGAAAGATACAAGAAGCCTTAGTGATGATCCCCCACCCCTTTCACAGAGAAGGCAATTGAGGCTCGGGTTAAGTGAGCTGCCGAAAGTAACACTTCATCTGCTTTTTTTCCCCAATGTCCAACTTCTGCACCGACCCACTGTGTTATAACCTGAAGTCTTAGCCATGTTTCAGATTATCAAAGCTTCAGCAGAAACAAACCTGAAAAACACAGTATATTGTGACAATCATGGAACCACAGAGAAGCAGAGTTAGGTGAATACTCTTCTCGTTTAAGGACCTGAAAGCCCAGCGGCCTTAAGTATCGTGTCAAGGATGTACCACTGGCTGTTACATATATGATCTGTAGGTAAATAAAATAGTAAGTACTCTTACTGTATAGTCAGCCCTTTATAGCATTCTCCACCCACCAGCAGGTTCACCATTAGAGGGCAAGGGGGTAAAACGTCAGCCCAGCTGCACAATTACATTAGCCTTCTGGCCCAGCCTGAAAACCCTACCCAGTCATTAACAGAGCAGACCCAAAGAGGAGGGCTTTCTTCAGAAGGACACGGTTAATATCTCATTATCTGAGAACAGTTCCCATTAGCATGTTCATTTTAGCTGGGTGTTGAGATTAGCTAGTAGTCAACTCAGGCAGTGAGGAAATGGCCTTTTGATGGGTGGGACTGTAGGAGGAAGGATGCCTGCAAGAGGTAGACAGCCAGAAGGACAGGCAGAATCACGGTATAAGCCAGAGGGAGGTAGCTGGACTTGCCTCCACCTGCCCATTTACCTCCACCATCCATGCCTTCTGATTGCACGTTTTTACCAAAAAAGATACAGTGAAGTAGACTTTTTTTTTAGATCAGAAGGATGAAAGGTTACTAACAGCCAGCTCTGCTTCCTTGTCTAATCTACTATGTCATGCCAGGCACTGAACTACTTACTACAGATGTGTTGTCAGATTACAAGTTGTTTATCTCCGATGGATGTTTCCCCAAGCGGCATAAGTTATATGGGTGCTAACATTTTCCTAAGAAATGCTCTTGGCATCACATACCTGCCAACAACATCTCACTGATCAGGGAAGCGGCATGGTGGAGCAGAAGCACAGAGCTGAGAGGCAGCCAGTGTTTGCATGCTGCTACCCGGAGGCAATAAAATGAAATTGAGTTAGTGATTTATTTCCAATTCCCATACTCCATGATTCCAGTGACTCATGTTGGCAAGAATATTATAATCATACTGTAATTCATTCATTACATATGTGTGTATCAGGGCGCCTGGGTGGCTCAGTTGGTTAAGCGGCCGACTCTTGATCTCGGCTCAGGCCATGATCTCGCAGTTTGTGGGATCAATCCCCACATCAGGCTCTGTGTTGACAGTGCGGAACCTGCTTGGGATTCTGTGTCTCCCTCTCTCTCTCCTTTTGCGTCTCTCTCTCTCTTTCTCCCTCCCTCTCTCTCTCTTCCAAAATAAATGTTTAAAATTAATGTTTAGTTTTTTTACTAAATTTTTAATTTTTAATAAATAAATATGTGTGTGTCACCTTCTCTGTCTAGGGGGTTATGCTAGATGCTGTGGGGAATGCAGCAATGAGTCCCACAAAGACCTGCCCTTCTGGAGCCTCCCATCCAGCCTGGGAGATCAAAGTATGTCCAGAAAGTTCTCCCAGAAAGTGAAATGAAAAATAATCAGTTGAGAAAGATGTGGAAAAATAAACATAGTTTTTGAGCCTCTCTGTGTGCCCTAGGGACTCTACTGGATATTTTATATACATTTAATGTAATTATCATGATAATCCTGTGGGGTAGGTATTATTATCCCATGTTATAGATGAGGGAGCAAACATTCAGAGAATAAGTAATCTGCCCCTAGTTGTACAGCTAGTATATTGAGCCACGACTCAGAAACAAGCCTTTCTGATTCCAAACTCAGACTTTTTCTATTAGATCATGTCACCTCCGGTTAAAATTCTAGGAGAATTGATACTCAGATAGTTTTGGCGGGGCATGATAAGCGCTTTCTGGTAGAGGAGCCATTCGCTCAAGGGCTTAAATATGGTAGAAGTGGCATATGTTAGCTGGAGAGTATATATATTTCCAGCAAGGACACTGGAGGGAAAAAGCAGTGGGCTGGTAGGAACCCCTGCCTGCATGTACTCTCTGCCACGTGAGCAACACTTGTGAAAGCGTGGCCACGGAGCAGGGAAGGGCTGAGGCAGGTTGCAGGGGCAGATCCGACAGTTACTGCAAAGGCATCTCAGTGCTACTCCAGATTTGGGTGAGAGGTCATATCTGGCTGTGTCTTATGAGTACTTGTGTGTGGAGAGATGAGATCTGAGTCCACTGGACTGGCTGGGGTGCAAAGATGCAGGACTGAGCTGCCGGACCGAGATCAAAGGTCAGACATGGGGAATGGAGACAGCGGAGCATTCTGTGGCCTTCTTATGAAGGTGCTGTCATCAGGGAACCACACCCAAGAGCAGGGGCAGACTGGAGATGCACACGATTTCTTCAGCAGCAGTTCTAGGACTCCAGAGAGTGGTCAGAGCCAGAGTACGTGGGCGTCACGCTTTTGTAGGGGGAAGAGAGTCAAGGTGAAGTAGTAAGCTGGCACTCTACTGTTGACTAAGCACAGTTGGTACATCCTGTGCTATTTGCAGTGGCTGAAGAGAGACCACAGGGAAAGAATAGCGGTGCTAATGGCTAACAATTATTAACTGCCTGCTTGTACCAGGCACTGTGCTCAGCGTTGTGCATACCTCAGTCCCTGTGCATGTCCCTGTGAGGCGGGGTCATTTTTCATAGCAAGGAGCTAAGACAAGGGGAAGTAAATAAACCAACTAGTAAATGACAAAGCCGGGGTTAGGGCACAGGTCTGATGGCCATTAAGTCCACCGACTTGGTTAAACAGAGAGAAGGAAAAGAGATGCTGTGATGGGGGAAAGTCAGACTCCAAAAAAAGAAAACCGGAGACAGCTGATTCCTGTTTATCAGTTGGCCACTAGATCCTTGGAAAGTAAAGGTCGGGGCTGGAGTGACTTTGCATGACAGGTGCTGGTTCACCACCATTAACATTCACCTGCCTCCCACAAAGCTTGCATATTGAGCTCTTAACTGATGTACTAGAATTTTCCCTACTCGCAATAGAACAGATGGACTGTGGCACGTTATGTGCCTCTCACTGCCCCATATTACTGTAGCCTGAAAGAAGGGTGAATGTCTGAGAGTCAGCAAGGATGCAGGGAGGCCAGAGACACACTGCTGTGCTCATCTGCTTCTGTGCATGAAGGTCTGACATGTAACCTTTGCCCTTCTTTACATTCACCCTACAGTATTTTTAAGCGATGAATGTTTTACTTGCAATGGTAACTATCTTAATACTGTGATGAGCCAGTAAGATGGCTTATCCTCGAATGGCTTCTACACCATGTGTGTGTGTGCGTGTGTATGCGTGTGCATGCATGCACGCACACATATGATTGTAAATGGAATTGTAGATCTGATGGTTACATTTGCAAATATATTTAATTTTAGGGGGACACTGGCTCAAAATTTTCCATTTTTCTCATAGTATTACTATTTCAATCATGGCTCAGCAGGGAAGGGTTATTTGAAGCTCTGACCACTCAACCTAAATTCAAGATATAACAAACCCTCTGATGTTCTGATCTCCACAGCAATGAAAGACTTCAGGGATACATTTTTTTTCTTCCATAAGACATACCAAGATTTTTAGTCTGCTTTTCCCACCAACCTTAGGATATATCGTGTTATCCTGAGATATTTAATAGCCAGATGGATTAGGTAAATCTGACTGCTGAGGGTTACTTTGCAGTTTCTGGCTCTTTCCACCCTGTCCATCCACAAAGAACACTTGGAGACTGTCCAGAGAAGCAGTAAGGACAAACCAGCGGTTTGAGCTGTGACTTTCTAGGAAGGCTTGGATCCCGGCTCTGTGACATACTATATAATCTTGATTAAACCATCCACTGCCATCCCAGCCCCCACTCTAGAGTCTGAGATAATGAGCCAGACACCATCCTTGATGCCTGTGTCCTCGAGATGTGGGGGAATTAATGAGCTAATGCCAAAAAAAACCTAAAAGAGACTTGGATTGAAGGACCTCTCAGAGGAACAGCCTCCTGTTGCACTGCGTCTCCACCGGCAGGCTTTTCCCACATAGCATGCTTCCTTCAGGCCCTCATCCTCTCATTATCCTCATTTATCCATACCTGTGAGAGTATTCGATATCACTGCAGTAGAACCTGTTCCACTTACAGTTTTGAAAAACCTGAAAATATCACACACCGTAATGAAGTTTCAGTGAATTACTAATGATCACTCAGGACTATATGTCCAATGCTAAATTGGCTAAATTTTATTTTCCCAATCATTTATCTGAAACATAAGTATCATCCTACAATCCTAAAAAATAGTAATAGTAAGTAATACGAAATTTTAAGCTTAAAGTACAGTTTTGTAATATCAAACAAGTAGCACGTCTGATAAATGAAATTTTGTTAAAGGAGCTGCTATAGATAAGAAATGAAACTAGAGTTCTGAAAGAAATCCAAAACTTCTATTGAATTTTACATTTAGAAGTGCATCAGAAATGACAAAGTAATCTTCCTATGTATATTTATAGGTTTCATGAGCACTTATTTCATTTATATATCTTTCATATAAATGGAAAATGATTCCAGAGCAGAGACTGTCATTTTCAGTAATTGTTTCTGGCATGGTTTTAGAAGAGTTTACTTCTAAGGTCTGAGATCATGACCGACCTAGCTTGGTCGGTTAACCGTCCAACTCTCGATTTCAGCTCAGGTCGTGACCTCACAGCTTGGGATTCAGTTTGGGATTCTCTCTTTCTCCCTTTCTCTGCCCTTCCCCTGTCACTCACACACTCTCTCTCTCACTCTGTCTCTCTCTCTCTCTCTCTCAAAAATAAATTAAAAAAAAACTTTTAGAAGAGTTGACGTCTTGATTGCTGTAAAGTGTGTGTGTGTGTGTGTGTGTGTGTGTGTGTGTGTGTGTGTTCATCTCTTCACCAAGTAAATGTTATTACCCACTAACTAACCTGAAAATTTTTCTTTCACTGAAAAAACATTTTCCAAGACTAATCGGTTTTCACACTTTTTCATCTGTGTTTTGCACTTGAGAACATTTAGAAGGCACAGTTCAAATGGACACACTGATCAAGACTCAGATTCAGAGCCTGACTGTCCCAGCCCACATTGTGCAGTCCTCCCCTGCTTATACTGCAAGTATCCAAGAGCCTCGGGCTTGTCAAGGCCTTCACTTCTCCTGTTTTCAATAAACACCTCCTCAGTGCAGTGCAAGGCATGGAGGAGCAGACACGGCCCCTGCTCTCAGGAGCTGGCAGTCTGGGAGAACAGACATTAAACAGACAAGCGCACGGGTGACTCTATCACAAGCCAAACTAAGTGCTGACAAGGAGGGCACATGACAGGATGACCAGGGACACCAATCAAGGATGTCTTGAGACCGAGTGACACTTGGTCTGGGCCCTGGCGATAAGCAGAGGTGCGTGAAGGGAGGGTGGAGAAGGGCAGGTGTCCTGCAGGTGGGGACAGACCATGCAGAGACCCTCAGTGCTGCAGAGCACGGCATATTCCAGGAAGTGGAGGAAGAGCCCCTTGCCCTGGCTTCCCCACTCCAAGCCGCTCTGTCCACAAGAGAGAGTGTCTCCACCACCTCAGCCGCCATCTCCTATCAGCGCCACTCATTTATGAGACCTGGAGCTTCAGAGCTTACAGGAGAACTCACGTCAGCAGCACCCCAAGAGAAGCAAGAGGCAAAACAGGACATAATTTGTCCCCCGGTTCACTCGTGCCTAACTTGGCTTGCTAACACAAGCAATCCAAGCAGTGGGGATGGAAGGTCAATAATCCATATTTCTCTGCATAGAATTTTTTTTAGGATTGTGAAATTTTGTATCTGTGTTTACTGTCTTCCTTTGAACAAAGATTAACCTTTTTTAATTTTTTCTAATGTTTATTTTTGAGAAAGAGAGAGAGCATGAGCAGGGGAGAGGCAGAGAGAGAGGGAGACACAGAATCCAAAGCAGGCTCCAGGCTCTAAGCTATCAGCAGCAAATCTGATGAGGGGCCCAAACTCACAAACATTGAGATCATGACCTGAGCTGAGGTCGGACACTTAACCAACTGAGCCACCCAGGCACCCCTTTTTAAAATTTTTTTTTCAAACAAAGATTAAAAGGGACCCATTTATAAAACAGATAGCCAAATATATTTATTTACCGTTATGCATATTAATATAACAAATATATTTGGTCATATGAGCATATATAAAATTTGGTTAAGCAAATCCAAGGACTTTTTTTTTAATGTTTTTATTTATTCTTAGAGAGAGAGAGAGAGAGAGAACACAAGAGGGGGAGAGGCATAGAGAGAGACGGACAGAGAATCCAAAGCAGGCTCCAGGCTCTGAGCTGTCAGCACAGAGCCCGACGCGGGGCTTGAACCCACAAGCCATGAGGTCATGACCTGAGCCAAAGTCAAACACCCAACCACTTGAGCCACCCAGGTGCCCCCAAGGGCTCTTTTTACTTAATCGGGGACAGTATATTTTCTGGACACTGATAACCCACAATTTAAATTATAATCTCATCGTGAACCTTAATTCTCAGGGAAAGGGACACTTACCTACTTCTGGTCACTCATTTTTTTTTTTTAATGTTTATTTATTTATTTTGAGAGAGAGCTCTTGTGTGAATGGGGGAGGGGCAGAGAGAGAATTCCATGCAGGCTCCGTGCTGTCAGCATGGAGCCTGACACTGGGCTAAAACCCACTAAGGACGAGATCGTGACCTGAGCCAAAATCAAGGACTCCCAATCAACCAAGCCACCCAGGCGCCCCATGGTCACTGACATTTTTGGTGAAACCTGAAGCAATTGTTCATTGGTAGCCTAACCAGGCACTTTAACTACCCATCCCCAGATCCAGCTTAAAATGTGAGGACATCAGGTAGATTATGACTACAAATGTTTGCTTCCTGGTTAAAGAAAAGAAAATCCCACATATCCTTGTTCTGTTAAGGTAATAAAAGGAATTCACATAGAACATAAACATAAATTGCTAAAACAAAAAATGTTTGGCTCAAACACAAGCATCACAGCAAAGCTTACCTGTCACCCAACTAGGAACATCATTAAAAGTAGAAATCTCCAGCCTACACAGTAGTACCTGGTCATGGCTTCTTATAGGCTATAAGGGTTCGTCTCCTGCTCTGCAAGGAGAAATGTTGGCAAGATTATTGCACCGTCTCTGTGCAGTCTTCTCACACGCTGTTCCATTTTCCAGTGAAAGTCCAAAATGACCCTCTAGTAGTGTCTCTCTCTCTCTCTCTCTCTCTCTCTCTCTCTCTCTCTCCAAATCTCTGACCCGAGAATACGATAGGACTGTTTTGTATTATAACAACAAGTCCTGGATCGGTTAATTCAATGGCCCATAGACCTGGCTCCAGCTTGACAATGTCCAACAGTAAAAAATAGAAAGTCCCTGTCTCCTTGTCTTAAGAGCAGGGACACCTTTCCCACAAGGCCTCAACCATCCTCCCTTCTAGTCACATTGACCAGAAGTGTGTTATATGGTTGTGCTCCAACCATTCACTGGTCAGACAGATTGAGACCACAGTGACTGCCTTAGATCAGTCAAGGTGGACACCATGGGGCTAGAGAGAGACCAGCCTTCTCTAAGGCTCACAGGGGGCTAGACAGTTTGGGGCCTTGTTGGGAAGGAAGGAGGCAAAGAAGGGGCAGCTGTGGATGGGTAGCCAATGGTCTCAGCCACAGTAGGTTTAACACATGGGGCCCAGGAACCTGCATTTAACAAGTACTCCAGGTATTGCCCAGTAGTAGCAACTGGACAAGCACTTCAGTTTGACCCCTGCTCTCCCTTTACCAGCTCCACTACCTTAGATAAATCACCATGTCTCATGTCTGCATCACAGTTTTCCCACTAATAACAATGATGTCTCCTTCAGAAGATGACAGGAAAAAAAAAAAAGAAGATGACAGGAAAAGTAAAGTGAATGCACAGTCCCGCCCTTCATTCCCAATTGATTAGGTCTAAGCTCTTTAAGGACAAGGTGTTAATAAGGGGCCCATTGGTGCCTTGCACATTTCATTTACCTCACAGACATTGGTTCATTCGGGCTGACGGGAACAGCACATGAGTGAATGAGTGTTCCAGCACCTCCCAGTGTAAGGAGGCAGGCAGGGGTGAGTACAGCGTAATGAGAGCAGGAGGGGTGAGTACAGCGTGTGAGCACCATATACAGTGAGAGCGTATTAGAGTGCTTTAAGCGGTGAAGTGATAGTATCAAATTAATGTGCTGGAGGCATTGCAGTAATGAAGAAAATTAATTGTAGAGTGTGGATAATGGAGGCAGAGTGTCCAGGTAGAACTAATCTCTAAGCAAGAGATCATTTAGAGCTGAGGGAAGGGAGTGGCAGGTGGGAATGGAAAAGGATAGATGAACTCGAGAGGTAATTTCAAGATTGAATATACTGGGTTGGGGGCTCAGGAGATAGTCTGGTCTAGCAATATAGATTTAACAGTCAGCACTCTCAGAACATTGATAATGGAGCCATGGGTATAAATGAGGGCACCGTCGTATTTATTAAAGACATATTGGTGGCCTTGCTGATGTTTTATACCGTTTCCTATCAATATGCATGAGCAATGAAGAAATGAAATGTTCTTTTCTCCTGCTTGGCAACATCTCTCCTGTGATATTTTTTTCCCTCCTGATGAGAATCATATTGCTTTCCCTTTAGGTGGATTTTTTTTTTTTTTTAACTCGGTGGGCAGGAGGGCCTTAGCTCTGGCAAAGAAACGTCGCACCCACAGCCCTCACCATCACAGCAATGAGGTGCGTTGACTTTATTGTCAGACGATCTCTGGGTTTCAGTTCTGGCTTCGTTTCAGTCCTGGCTGCCCACCACATTAGTTGTGTGAAATGGAGCACATTTTCTTAATCTTTATAAACCTCATTTTCCTCTCCTGCAAAACGAGAATAATATTATCTCCACTTATCATAACCGCATTTCCTTTCCTTTGTTCAAATACAGAGACAAAAGAGGAGGCAAATATGAGAAGGAGCAGAAAGAGCTTGCCTCAGACTTTAATATGATGTATTAGTGACTGAAAGCCAGAATGCCCACGTGTTGGTGTGTACTTGGGGCGGGGGAGGGGGGGGCGGCGCCTGGGTGGCTCAGTCGTTAAGCGTCCAACTTCCGCTCAGGTCATGATTGCACAGTTCATGAGTTCGAGCCCTGCATCAGGATCTCTGCTGTCGGCACAGAGCCTGCTTTGGATTTTCTATTCCCCGCTCCTCTGCCCCTCCCCTGCTCATTCTGTCTCTCACTCTCAAAATAAACTTTAAGGGGGGAAAAAAAATAAAGAAATGGTAGGTTGGCATGTACCACAGGGACTGGCCTATCGCACTGTGCTTTCTGTGGAACCGTGTCCCAGCTCTAGGTGCAGTGATAGAGGCTGCCTTTCTGCCTCTCAGGCACATTCCCTGTGAGAAGTACTTCCTTCCCAGGGGCCTGTGCCATCAAGGCAAATGACACGTTGGCTTTATGCTGGCAGTTCCGTGGTTCATTCCCACTTATGATGGTGCATCGAAACGTCACAGCACATCAGACCTCAAAGGCATTAGAAGTCCTGCGGCACAGCCCTGGCCAGAAAACCACGTGGGAAGGGATTGCAGAGGTTTGGCCAGGAATGGCCCAGCAGCCTTCGGAACAAGCTCCCCACACCTGAGGATGTTCCGTTTCCAGATGGTTCTAGCTCAGTGTTGTTTGGGATACTGAAGACATTTCCCAACTCCCATAGCTGTGGGTAGCTGGGGCTCTCTGGAAAAGACAGGAAGAAAAACCCCGTGACTTAATAACCCTCTATGAGAATTTCACTTTTTTATATATATTTGACATATTTCTGACAAATAGGCCATTCCTTTACTCCCCTTCTACCCTGTCGGCTCAGTGGTGCTGAGCAAGGCAGAGCAAGGTGGAGGGAATCCAGGGAACAGCAGTGGGAGTGCGGGGAAGCCCTGGACAGCTTTGCCTTGAGGAAACCATCTGACAGACATTTGCTTTTCCTAACACCTGCTTGGTAAGCCATTCTGATGATGTGGTCACATCAGATCTCTCTCTCTCTCGGCTCTCCCTAAGCATTTCTTTTTCTGGGTTATGGAGCAGCTATTCTGGAAGGAAAGCAATTTGATGTCAGGGGCTCCTTTGAGCCTTGGGAATTAGGACTCAGAAGCTTGGACCTGGAGCTCAGCTGCTTTATGGAAATACACTGTGAATGTTTTATTCAGTAATGCATATATAACATTGAGCAGAATCCAAATACATAAATCACTTGTACAATAGCTGTTAAAAGCTACCTTCCAGCTCGTCCGAACTCAGCTGCCAGAATCGCTTACAAAGTCCTCTATTGCCACCTGCTGGCTGAATGTTTTATTACACTGTTAAATCTTCCTCTGGGTATTTTCAGTTCCCTTCAGCCTCTTTATAATAGTCTTGGCACTCAGGTTTTTCCAGGGTAAAATTTTCCCCCACCAAAACTGAAATGCCTTATGCTTTTGAGGATTGCAAAGGAGAACCATAGTATTCTTTCAAACTCTGGCAGCAGAGAGAATAGGATGGACAGAAACCTTAGCATCTGTGGGAAGGCCCCCTGAATTCAGGCCCCCTTCCAGCCTACATCTCAAGGGCAAGAACTCAGTACTCAATTTATCTTTAGATCGGGCCCTATTATCATAGCTGTCTACCTCTCAGTGTCTTTCTATCACAGTCACCAGTATATTACACCAAAGGAATAGGAATTATTAATGTTAGCAATGTAACATGCCCACAAATCAGCATGAGTTCACAAGATTCCCAGTACAGAAACCTTAACACCCCCCCCCCCAAAAAAAAAGAAACCTTACCCCAGAAGTTGCCATGAGACACCAGAGCCAGAAGGTAAATTTGGTCACCTGTGCAAGACATAGTTGAATAATGATTGTGTGACTTTTGGCATCAGTTCAAAATGGCCATCGTATCCTAAATGACAGTGGTGCGTCAACGTAGCATCGACTCTAATCCAAACAAGATCTCCAATGTAGCCGTGGGTCCTGGAGCACTCACAGATGTCGCCTGAGCATTCGCAAAGTGAGTTATCAGCATTATATGGCTGAGTTGCAGCCACGAGCCCTTCTGAACTAGAAATGGCATCGCTGAGGTCTTACCAGCTCAGAAACAGTACACTGGCATCTCAGCTCTGGAAGCATCATGAAAGGCTGGAGGGAGAATATCCCAAGTGCAGCCACATGGTGATTCAGGGAAGGGCAAGAGTACAAGAGTGCTGACTGAACCATGGGATGCCATGCCTGCGATGCATCTGTGATGCAGACGTTCTGTGAGACATCTGTGGCAGACAGGCAGGCTGAGGGGCCATGCCTGGAAATGACAGTGCTCTTTTTAGGCAAAGGTGTTCTAGAAACTGCGCTTAAGAGGCAGAGTTGCTAAAGGATACTGAGCTCTTCAAATCTGGGCACAGGTATAGCCCAAAAAAGATGTTGTCAGGTAACATTATCTCCTAACACAAAGGCTAAGTTAACGGGTGGAAAATCATGTTTCAAGTTTAGGGGGAGAATTCAAAAGCAGATGGCTTTTCACTTTCGCTATAAACTATGGAAGGGAATGTGGGATGGAAGAGTAGTAGAAATCTAACAAAGGCAATAAACTCAAGAACTTGACATATTGCTTATCTGTTTCTGCATAATAAACCACCTCCAAAATTGAGTGCCTTAGGACAACAGTCTTCATTTATTATCACTCCCAGCTTAGGTGCATCAGGGATTCAGACTGAGCCTGTCTTCATGAGAATGTTCCACGGTGACCAGGCCTCAGCCAGAAGACTCGGAAGGAGGGGCCTGGAATCATCTTACTCACTTCCGTGTCTGGTGGTTGACACTGCCTGCCAGCCAGGGCCCTGGCAAGAGTTGTCACCAGAATGTGCTCACATGGCCTCACCATGTAGACTGGGCTTCCTCACAACATGGTGGCTGGGTTCCAAGGCAAGAGTCCCAAAAGAGAGAGCCAGGCAGGGGATATGGTGCCTTTATGACCTAGCCTCAGAAGCCATGCCCTGTGACTTTCACTGTCAAAGGTATATTGGTCAAGATAGTCAGACAACCTGCCCAGATCAGAGGGGAGAGAACTTGAACTCCTCTCAGTGAGTGTCAGGTCATGTATTTGGGAAATACCTCAGCCACATCTGTCTCATTCCTTGTAACTCCATTCTTTACATGGGCACAGCAACAGAGTGTGGCATGTTGTGGGCCCTCAGGTAACATGGGACATACCTATGCAGTGGATAAATGGGTGGGTCATTGGTTGGCTTTAGTTCTGGTTCTTTCTCCGACTTGCAGTTTGACCTGGTCTTAGTGTCTCTGCATCTCAGTATCCTCTTCTAGAGAACAAAAACACTGACCTCTGAATCAGTAATTATTTCCCTTTATTAGCAGGCTGATAGACATGCTTCAATGGTAGTGAGGTTTGCTACAAAAGTAATTTGGAGTGAAAGGGTGATGATAAAAGTTTGGAAAAGCCCCCTCCCCTCCCTTAAAAGCCCTAATTTCCCTCCCCACCTTGAGAATCCTGAGTTAAATGATCTCTAAAATTTTTCCCATCTCTGATCATGAGCATTGAAGCCTTGGACCCATTGCCTGGCTTCTTTGGGTCTTAGTTTCCTGCTCTGTAAAACAAATGGATGGTTAAATTATCTTTCAGACTTTGTCAGCTTTCAGGTGCGTGATTTTAGTGTTTATTTTGAACTAAGATTCCTTTATCCACACTAATTCTGCTTTGCTATATGGACACTTGAGTCTGTAAGAGTCCAGTGTTTGTAAGTTCCTACCTAAGCCATTTGCAATGTTTTCCTTTGTGTGGAATAATAGAATCACAGACTGGCTTTGTGATTTGGATTTGGAAATTGTCAAACTCTCCATTTTACAATGGAGAAAACTGAGGCACACAGAGGCCAAGTGATGTGCCCAAGGTCAGAGGGTATATGAGGGCTCTACAGAGGAGCAAACCAACTGGATATAAAAGGAGATTTATGAAGAGGAAGCTAAGTCCAAGCAAGAGACCCTGAAAGCTGGCGGTGTGATTCAGTCTTGAGTCTGAAGGCCTAAAAACAGCAGAAGCCAAAATAAGATCCCATCCCCAGCTCAATCGGGGGAAAGGTGTGAATTCTTCCTTGGGAGGACAAACCTGATTACTGGGAGGGCGATCTAATTGCTGAGTCCACCAACTCAAGGGTTAATCTCATCACACACACCCAGAAATAGTGTTTAATCTGGACATCCCTTGGCCCATTCAAATTAGCACTAAAATTAACCATCACAAAGGGCAGGGTTAGAGGCAATTCCAAGAGGTAGTAGGGTAACATCCTACTACCCCAGGCAGTATACTGTACCTTTCTATTTGTGTGACATCATCCTGTTAATCGAAAATATGTAAGTGTTGTGTGGACCCTGGGTGACAGTGCCATCTTTTTTTTTAGTTCCTCAAATGTGACAAATGTCCAATTACTTTTTATAAAGGTACAGATTTTTTAGACATGAAAACTCCACATCAAAAAACTGAAAAATCCAAAATCATTTTAACCAGAGGCAGTCATGAGCACGCATGGAGGTTCTTGGTATGATGTCTGTGGGGACCAACAGTGTTTGGATACATGTAGAACTAGGTATTTTAAATACAAGCTGACAGGCTTTTTAATCTACTAAATTAATTATTTAGGAGGTGGTAGGTGGCATAAGGAAAACCATACTGGTACCTCACAGTGTAGGAAAAAGGAAGGGGGCCACATTCTGGTTTAAATTTAGGTTTTTGTTTTTGTTTTTTTATGATTTATTTATTTTTGAGAGAGAGAGAGCACAAGTGGGGAAGGGGCAGAGAGAGGGGGAGACAGAAGATCCAAAGTGGGCTCTGTGCTGACAGCAGAGAGCCCGATGTGGGGCTCAAACTCACGAATCGTGGGGGTCATGACCTGAGCAAAAGTTGGACCATCAACTGACTGAGTCACCCAGGTTTGACTGAGCCAAACCCAGGTGTTTGGGGTTTTTTTAATTGTAGTATCTTACTACACATAATAAAGTTTATCACCTTAACCATTTTTAAATACATGTGTTACATTTTTAACAGGCTCTCACTGAGTGATAAAGAACCCAAGAAATGATAAGCGAGGAATTGTTAGGCCTTAGCTGTTCACAAGTACAAATCAAGTTGAAGCCCAAAGTAACTTTTCCAGACCCAGCTCCACGCTTCATAGAGAAGGTCCCCAGCCACAAATTGCAAATACCTGTAAAATCTTACAGGAGAACTTTTGCATTGTAAAATGCTTACAGCCCATGATAGTTGTCTAAACCTACCTGTTGAGCTTTTTGAATGCAAAAGCCCTATGTCGTTTGGGTGTTCTCATCATATCCTTAATAAATCCTCCTTCCTCCAAACATTTTTACAATTTTGGCAAGTTTTAGTTACATTTCATGTTTTAAAAATATCTTACATAATATCAAACACAGTTATATCAAGTGTCAAACACCAGCAAACCACTCCTGTTTTAAAACCAAACATTTACTTTTACGTAACACTCTTGAATCTCCTACTCCTGTTTATATTTTTTGTAAACAGAGTGGGACCTATGTCATGAATTGAACTTGATAATCTGTTGCCTAACTTCGGAGTATATTGTGGATCAAAGTTCTCATTATAATGGCTTTGCCATGTTTATAGAGCCACGGGGATGCGATGGTTTGAAATTTGACCCTGTTTCTCCATGGTCATCAGGTAGCCACCTGGCTTACTCTCGCTCTTTAGTTCCCAACTCTTGTCTCATAGAACAGGCTACTCACCCTTTCCAGGCCTCTGTCTTCTGTCCCTACAACAAAGATGTTAATGCCTGTTTCCTAGGAATTTAATAACAAGGATGACATTCAGTTCCATAAAACACCCTGCGTAAGTGCCTGGAACTTAGTAGGTACTCAAAGAACATTAATATTCTTCTTTTGGGATTAAACTCTCTCAGGCTTTATCCATAACAACCACTTTGGAGTCCTTCTTTGACTGCCAAAAGACTTTCTTTCAGACTTTATTTAGATTATTAGCATGATTATGGAGAGCAACATTTCTGTGTCTGAAGGATTAATCTCCTTTTTAGCACTCAACTTTTCTTAAATACCTCTAACACTTGCTTCTATTTAAAATCCCAAAAAACTGTTCCTTTCTCTTAACTCTAGTTCTTACCTTTCTCTTACTTCCTTTTATTTTACCCCAGTCCAAAGTCACATCTGTCACCAGGTTTGTTTTCTGTTGCATCTTGCTTGTTTTCCTGGGTTTTGAGTTTAGGATGTGTGTAACATACAAACGTCTAAATATATAAGCTTTTTTGTGACATAGTCTGGAAAACACTCATAAGAACACTTATTCTTGGGGCACTTGGGTGGCTCAGTCGGTTAAATACCCAACTTCATCTCAGGTTATGAGCTCATGGTTCATGAGCTCGAGCCCCACATCAGGGTCTCTGCCGTCAGCACAGAGTATGCTTGGGATCCTCTGTCCCCGTCTCTCTGCCCCTCCCCCACTTGTGTGTGCACGCACACAAAAAATTAAACATGTAAAAATAAATAAACATCAAAAATAAATAAACTTTTTTTAAAAAGAACATTCATTCTTACTGGCTACTGATTCAAAATTCTCTGAGGGAAAGTATTTAACATCGTTTTTTCTATAAATAAAATTTCAGCAGACATTTCTCTTTTGTCTTCATGAAATGTACTCTTGTGATACCTTCTCAGAGCCCCTTATCTACTGTAATCTTCTTTAGAATCCTTTTTCAACTCCTGGAAGACAGCAAACTTGTTTTTCCTCTTTGTAACCTCTGGAGCCACTACCATACCCAGTAGATTTTGACCATAGGCAACACCACCTCAAATGTGTGAGTAACACGGTTGAGAGAGGGCAGATATTGGACAGAAGACATGACTAATATGCAGCTAATATGAATTAGAACCTCTCATATAAGATGATGCAGAATAGAAGTTAGAATTTGCAAAACTGCAGGAGGAATGTCCTGTATCTTCCTTCAAAATCATGTTTTGAGGGAATGGCTAGTATCAAAGAGACGAGAAATATCAGGTATTGGGAAGGATGTAGAGAAAAAACCCTCATGCAGTGTTGGTGGGAATGCAAATTAGTACAGCCACTACAGAAAACAATAGACAGGTTCCTCAAAAGAATTAAAAATAGAACTACCATGTGATCAGGTAATTGCACTACTGGGTATTTACCCAAAGGGGGGAAAAAACACTAATTAGAAAAAATATATGCACCCTTATATTTATTGCAGCATTATTTAAAATAGCCAAGATACGGAAGCAATCTATTCATCGATAGAGAAGATGTGGTGTATCTATACAATGGAATATTACGCAAAGAAAATATATCAGCACATCAAGATTACAAAGTACAAACTTGAACAGCTTTTCAAAGCTGTCACTGAGTGGAGCCATCCCCAGAGTTTGGTTTCTGCTGGTCTGGTGCCCTCCTGACAGATCCGGGAAGCAACAGTTCTACATTGTATGTATAAAGAAACACTATGATCCAGCAATCCGCCCGCAGGCAGGTACCCCAGAGAAATGAGAACATATGTCCACTCAAAAAGGTTATACCCAGAATGTTCACAGCAGCACTCTTCACAATAGCCAAAAAATGGAAACAGCCCAGTGCTCGTCAGCTGATGAATGGATAAACAAAACATGGTATATCCATACAATGGAATATATTCAGTCATAAAAAGTAATGAAGTACTGATATACACCAATATATGAAAGGGCATATATTACATGATTTCATTTTTATGAAATAGCCAGAACAGGCAAATCGATAGAGACAGGAGATAAGCAGTTGCCAGAAGCTGGGGAAGATGGGAGGTTTGAGGAGTAACAACTCAGGTATAGTTTCTTCTGTGGGTAATGAAAATTGATCGTGCTGATAGGTGTACAACTGTCAATATACTAAAAACCACTGAATGGTACACTTTGAAATCTTCTACAGTATGTGAATTATGTCTCCATAAAACTGTTAAGAAGAAAAGGTTCCAGGAAGAGACCAGTTCTTTCTATACATAGACCTATACAACAAGAAGGAAAAAAAAGTGGGACCAGTCTTCCTACAGGTGTCATTACATCAGAACACTTTAGCAAGCCATCAGAAGGGGCTGTGACTAGAGCCTGTGGGACTCACCTTGTTGTAAGTGCCATTTGCATAGCCAACACCTGGGATCACTGAATGCTATGTGCCGAGCATTGTGCTAAAACAGTATAACTACTAATGATGTAAGGTTGGTATTATCTTATTCTGTAGGTGAGGAAACTGAGGCTCCAAGATTAAGTAATATAACCGAGGTTTCAGAGCCAGTGATTGGCAGAGCAAAGATGGAAACTTAAGTTTGTTTTAGGACAAAGTCCAGGATCTTCAACAGTGATTATCTATCCTACCTTCCCACCTCTCCAGCCCCATCCCAATTCATTCTAATAGACAGCAGGAAATTGTGGACAAGTTATTATTTAGAAGAACAATGACTTGGTTTTAAAAGTATTGAATAGAATTACCAAATGATCTTGCAACTCCGCTTCTGGGTATATGCCCAAAAAATTGAGAGCATGGATTCAAACAGATTATTTGTCCAGCAGTGTTCACAGCATTATTCATAATCACCAAAAAGTGGACTCACCCAAATGTCCATCAACAAATGAGTGGATACGAAGGCCAACAGACACATGAAAAAATGCTCAACATCACTCATCATCAGGGAAATACAAATCAAAACCCCACATTGAGATACCACCTCATACCGGTCAGAGTGGTTAAAATTAACAACTCAGGAGACAACAGATGTTTTCAAGGATGTGGAGAAATGGGAACCCTCTTAACCCTGTTGATGGGAATGCAAACTGGTGCAGCCACTCTGGAAAACATTGTGGAGGTTCCTCTAAAAATTAAAAATAGAATTACCCTACAACCCAGCAATAGCACTACTAGGAATTTATCTGAAGGATACAGGAGTGCTGATTCATAGGGGCACATGCACCCTGAGGTTTATAGCAGTACTGTTAACAATAACCAAATTATGGAAAGAGCTCAAATGTCCATCAAGTGATGAATGGATAAAGAAGATCTGGTTTCTGTATACAGGGGAATACTACTTGGCAATGAGAAAGAATGAAATCTTGCCATTTACAACAACGTGAATGGAACTGGCGGGTATTATGCTAAGTGAAATAAGTCAGAGAAAGACAGATATACGTTTTCACTCATATGTGGAATTTGAGAAACTTAACACAAGACTGTGGGGGAAGGGATAGGACCGATATCCCTATAGGGATAGGGGGAAGGGATAGGGACAGAGAAGGAGGGAGGCAAGCCATAAGAGACTCTTAAATACAGAGAACAAACTAAAAGTTGATGGGGTTGAGCATTGAGGGGATGAGCACTGGGTGTTATATGTAAGTCATAAATCACGGGAATCTACTCCCAAAGCCAAGAGTACATTTTATACACTGTATATGTTAGCTAACTTGACAATAAATTATATATTTTTAAAAAATGAACGGATAAACGAAATGGTCTTTGCATAGAGTGGAATGTTTTTCCACCTTAGGAAGGAAGAAAATTCCAGAGAGGGAGGCAAACCATATGAGAGTCTTAAATACAGAGAACAAACTGAGAGTTGTTGGCGGGGAGGTGGGTGGGGGGATGGGCCAAATGTGTGATGGGCATTAAAGAGGGCATTTGTTGGGATGAGCACTGGGTGTTATATGGACGTGATGAATCACTGGGCTCTGCTGAAACCATTATTACACCATATGTTAACTAACTTGAATTTAAATAAAAATTAAATTAAGGAAAGAAATTCTGACGGAGGCTACAACATGGATGAACCTTGAACATTATGCTCCGTGAAGTAACCCAGGCAAAAAAGGACAAATATCGTATGATTCCATTTATGCGAAACCCTTACAGAAAGTAGAACGGTGGTTGCCAGGGTAAGGGGGAATGGAGAGTTCGTGTTTAATGGGTACAGAATTTCAGTTTGGGGAGATGAAAAAGTTAAGATAGATGATGGCCGTGTTCGTACAACATTGTGAATGTACTTAATGCCACTAACGTGTACAGTGGTCAAAACGGCAAATTTTATGTTGTGTATATTTTGCCACAATTGAAAAACGGTACAGTATCAGGTTTGTTTCAAATTCTAGAACAGGAGAGCTTTTTTGAGTAGATTCAACTGGAAATTTTAATGGTATTTTTGTTTTTGTTTTTGAGGGAGGGAAGGAGAGAGAATGAGAGAGAATCCCAAGCACACTCCATGCTGTCAGCACAGAGATCATGACCTGAGCTGAAGTCAGATGCTTAACAGACTAGGCCACCTCAACTGGAAAATTTAAAAGACAATCCTTGTCTTATAAGGAGACCAGGTCTAAGGCATCCAGAGTAAACCCCACCTAGGGAGCTAATCCCATTACCCTAAAAGCCATACCTGTGGTGACTAAGCAGTCCATTCACAGTCCCAAGTATTGTAGTTACCTAGAGAGGAGAATAAGTAAAGATGAGGTTTTTTTAAACAAATAGACATTTGGTTACTTTCTTTCCTGTATATTAGTTTGCAATGGTTGGGACTTTCTGTTTGTTTCTTAACTAGCCCCTCTCCCCCAGCTTTATTATGCTTTTATGGACAAATTAAAATTGCATGCAATTAAGTGTATACCATGATTTTTTGATATACATATAAATTGGGACATGATTACCACAGTCAAACGAATTAAAATATCCATCATCGTACATAGTTACCCTTGTGTGTGTGTGTGTGTGTGTGTGTGTGTGTGTGTGTCGTGAGAATGCTTGAGATCACTCTCTTCAGAACATTTTATTAACTATTTGTCACCACACTGTACATTAGGTGTCCAGAATGTGTACATCTTATAACTCAAATTTTGTACCCTTTGAGCAATATCTTCCCCCCCCCCCCAACCCCTCATTTTCTCCACCCCTGCAGCCTTTGGTTACTACCATTCTCTCTGTTACTGTGAATTTGACTTCTTTTAGTGGGATCATGCAGTATTTGTCTTCCTTTGTCTTGTTTGTTTCACTTAGCATAAAGTCATCCAGATTCATCCATGTTTTTGCAAATGCAAATGGCAGAATTTTCTTCTTTTAATGGCTGAATTATACTCCATTGTGTGTGTGTGTGTGTGTGTGTGTGTGTGTGTGTCTGTGTGTGTGTGTGTGTGTGTGTGTGTGTGTGTGTGTGTGTGCGCTTTATCCCTTTACCTGTTCATGGACACTTGGGTTGTTTCCATGTCTTGCCTAGTCAAATAATGCTGCATTGAACATAGGCATACAGATCTCTCTTTGGGATAATGATTTTATTTCCTTTGGATATAGACCCAGTTGGGACTGCTGGATGATCTGGTACTTCTATTTTTAATATTTTGGTTATAATGGTTATACAAATTTGTTTTCAAATTTTTATTATGGAAAAATACAAACATATAAAAAAATATACAACATAGTGTAATGAGCTCCATGTACTGTTCACCCACCTTTAATAATCTTATACTCATGGCCAATGGTATTTTATCTGTATGCCCACCCAGGCCCTCCCATATTATTTTGAGAAAATTTATATTTCATATGAAACTATTTTAGTAAAAATCCAAAAAAGGTTTTTTAACATAATCATAATACTATTATCATACCTAACAAACTAACAATTCCTAAATATCATCAAATATACAGTATCTAAATGGTGAACAGTCTCATATATATAATCTTTTAACCCTTGTGTGTTTGAATTAGGATCCATATCCACCTCTGAATGATATATCTTTTTTTTTTAAGTTTATTTATTTTTGAGAAACAGAGAGAGAGCACAAGAGGGGCAGAGAGAGAGGGGACAGAGGATCTGAAGCAGGCTCTAGGTTGTTGGCAAAGAGCCCCATCCGGGTCTCAAACCCACGAACTGCAAGAACACGACCCAAGCTGAAGGCAGACGCTTAACCAACTGAGCCACCCAGGCACCCCCGGATGATATATCTCTTAAATTTCCTTTAATGTATAGGTTCTGTCCATATCCTTGTTTTCCTCACCTTTGTTTTCCTTGTAATTCATTTGCTAAAGAAGCAGGTTCTTAAGTCTAGATTTGTCACTTATCTCATATAAAAATTGGTAGTTGGATCTTAACCAACTAGGTTCTTAACCTTGACTAGATATTAGACTCACCTGGGGAGCTTTTAAAAATCCTAACATGTGTGGAAATAGTTTGGCAGTTCCTAAATAAGTTAAACATAAAATTCCCATATGATCCAGCAAAATTATTGAAACAGGTGTTCAAACAAAAACTGTTACACAAATGTTCAAAGCACCATTATTCACAACAGCCAAAAGGTGGAAACAGCCCAGCTGTCTTCAACTGAAGAATGGATAGACAAAATATGGTATATCCATACAGTGGAATCCATTCCATTAATGGAAAATTAATGAAATACTGATACATGCTTCAACCTGGATAAGCGTTGAAAACATGTTAAATGAAAGAAGTCTGACACAAGGGCCATATATCTTATGGTTCCATGTATATGAAATATCCAGAATAGGGAAATCCATAGAGACATCAAATAGGTTAGCGGTTGCCAGGGACTGAAGGGAGGGGAAATGGTGAGTGGCTATTTAATGGGTATGGGGCAATGAAAAAGTTCTGGGGCAGGATAGTGGTCATGGTTGTACAACACTGTATATGTCATTAATGTATACTTCAGAGTGGCTTAAATTGTGAGTTTTATGTATTTGACCACAATTTTTTTATATTCTGATATGTAAGCCACACCCCAGGCCGAGTAAATTATAATCACTTTAAGTGTGACCCAAACGTCAGAACATTCTAATGCTTGGGGTGCCTGGATGGCTCAGTCAGTTAAGCATCAGACTCTTTTTTTTTTTTTTTTAATTTTTTAAAATTTACATCCAAATTAGTTAGCATATAGTGCAACAATGATTTCAGGAGTAGATTCCTTAGTGCCCCTTACCCATTTAGCCCATCCCCCCTCCCACAACCCCTCCAGTAACCCTCAGTTTGTTCTCCATATTTATGAGTCTCTTCTGTTTTGTCCCCCTCCCTGTTTTTCTATTATTTTTGTTTCCCTTCCCTTATGTTCATCTGTTTTGTCTCTTAAAGGCCTCATAGGAGTGAAGTCATATGATTTTTGTCTTTCTCTGACTAATTCCGCTTAGCATAATACCCTCCAGTTCCATCCACATAGTTGCAAATGGCAAGATTTCATTCTTTTTGATTGCCGAGTAATACTCCATTGTGTGTATATACCACGTCTTCTTTATCCATTCATCCATCGATGGACATTTGGGCTCTTGCCATACTTTGGCTGTTCTTGATAGTGCTGCTATAAACATGGGGGTGCATGTGTCCCTTTGAAAGAGCACGCTTATATCCCGTGAATAAATGCCTAGTAGTGCAATTGCTGGGTCGTAGGGTAATTCTATTTTTAATTTTTTGAGGAACCTCCATACTGTTTTCCAGAGTGGCTGCACCAGCTTGCATTCCCACCAACAAAAGCATCTGACTCTTGATCTCAGCTCAGGTCTTCATCTCAGGGTCGTGAGTTCAGGCTTTGCACTGGGCTGCACACTGGACAGGAAACCGACTTAAAAAAAAAAAAAAAAAGAATATTCTGATGCTCTCCAAGGGATTCCAGTGCACAGCCAAGGTTTGGAATCATTGATAGGAGCTGGATTTCAAGCTTTCTTCGTAGGTGGTAGTGGAGGTGTGATATATTTAAGTTTGTGCCAGTCTGCTCACTTGTTCTTGGGAATAGCTATGTCTTTTCGGCTCCTATAGTCAGCAGATGCTGTCAGAAATTGCTGCCTAGAGTCACGCAAAATGTTGTCTCTTTTTTTAGAAAATAAATTTTGGAAAACCAGAGAAGAAAAAGATCATCTTGCATTGACCTGGTTGGGTTTTGGTTTTCGTTTTAACTTTTACTATTGAAGCATAGTTGACATACAATGTTATATTAGTTTCAGGTATACAAAAGAGTGATTCAATCTTGTTTTTGTTTTTTAATGTTTATTTATTTATTTTGAGAGAAAGCGTGAGCAGGGGAGGGGCAGATTGGAGGAGGGGGTGAGCAGAGAGAGAATCCCAAGCAGACTCCACACTGTCAGCGCAGAGTCCAACACAGGGCTCGAACTCACAAACCATGAGATGATGACCTGAGCTGAAATCAAGAGTCAGATGCTTAACTGAGTGAGCCACCCAGGCACCCCGCGACCTTGTTTTTTTAATAAGAGGGAAAAAGGCCCTGCATTTGTAACTGCCGTGAAACCTCAGCATGGCCCATAAGGTGGCCCTTCGGTCTCCCAGCACACACCCTGCCAAAACGGGTGCTGTCCTTGCCACTTCTTGAGAAAACCGAGGGGCAAGAGGCCAAATAACCCCCGCTGATGCCTCAGGAAGGGAAGTGAACTTTCTCTTGTCACCCTTCTAATCCAGGGATGGCTCGTGCTGCCCTCAGTCCTATCGAATCTCAGCAGTGCCTGCTTCCCTACCTCGGAAAGGAAAATGCCATTTCCTCAGCTTCCCGTGAGCTCTATCAGGCCACAGCTGCTGCCTGTTCTGCGGCTTTGGCAGAGTTGCAAATAGGCTAAATGTAGACCGGGAGTTCTAGTTGTCCTCTGCTTCAGCCAGCTTCCTTTTCTGGCAAAATCTGAATAAACTCAACAACCCTAGGCAAATGGCTTGTTGCTCCCCATGGAGCTTCACAAAGCTAAGTTCTTTAAGAGATCCAAGAGATGGATGGCTTGTGATTTCCTTTGCTCGGCGTTACTCTGTTAACATCCTAAACTCTCATTTCTGAAAACGATGTGGCTGAGATGTGCCCCTGAAGGAAAACTACAAATTAAACTGGGAAATGAAATCTCCATCTTTCTCAACCTTTTGTAGCCCGGCCTCAGTGACCAAAGGACTCTTCTGTTTGAACAACATGGGGTTTCCATTTAAGATGTTAATTGGAAAGAATAGAAGACACTCATTCCGAGGACATGTATTGTAAAAGGTCATAGATTTGGCTTGGGACCAAATTCCCCTCACCAGCAACCTTTCTAGGTTTGTCAGCCCAGAAGCCAACCCTACTTCTTCCCTTCCATGCCTTGACCTTTCATTTGCTCGTTCAGCTCTAATAAAGTAATAAAGCTTAGTTGTGAATATTTCAAAAAAAAAAAGAAAAGAAGGTCATAGATTTTGAGTTAGAAGACCTGGAATGGAATATGGCAGCTCTCTAGAATTCATTTACCAGTTGTGAAAATGTAGACTTGTTAGTGAATTTCTCTGATTCTGTGTACTCATCTATAAGATTTATGTGGGCATTATGTATCGTATAGGGTATTTGTAAAAATTAAGTGAGAAACTAAGTAAAGCGTGTAAGCCTGGCAACTGCCCAGTAAATGTTACTTTCCTAAATATGTATTTCTAAGTAGGTAAAGCAAGTGATGGTCAAACTTTAATCCCTGAGAGGCAGGAAGGTTAGGGGACAAGATGCAGAAATGCCTTCTGTTTTTACTGTGGGAGTGTCCCGAAAGTCACAAGAGTTGGATACAATCGTGGAAGCTTGCTTAGGGTTAAACCAGGTTACAATTTAGGTAAATCCTGATCTATCAGTTGGGGATCCATAATTACTTGAAATAAAGGTGTAAGTTAGGGATAAAGTTATGAGGCCAAGACATACAATTATTGCCTTTCAATTATGATTTATATCTTTTTTTTTCCCTTTCACATGTATTTTTCAGGTCTTGTATATTCTTGGATATTGTCACTTCTAATGATTACATATTAAGGATATGCCATAAGAGAAAGCTGTGACCAACTCTATGGCAGCTAATTTGAAAATCTAATGAAAAGTAATTTCACCTGAGAAATGGAAAGCTTTTTTAAAGATTTTTTCTTTGGCCAAGTCCTTGATAAATGTTTATAAAACAGTAATATTTGTAAATATTTTGTGGTTAAGTTTTGTTAAAATATATTCTTTGAGGGGCACCTGGGTGGCTCAGTGGGTTAAGTGTCCAACCCTTGATTTCAGTTCAGGTCATGATCTCAGGGTCTGTGGGTTCGAGCCCCACATCAGGCTCTGTGCTGACAGCTCAGAGCCTGAAGCCTGCTTCAGATTCTGTGTCTCCTTCTCTCTCTGCCCCTCCCCCACTCACACTCAGTGTCTCTCTCCCTCTCTCTCTCTCTGTCTCCCCCCAAACTAAATAAACGTTAAAAAAATTAAAATCAAACGTTAAAAAGAAATTAAGAATTTTTAAATCTTTAAAAAAATTAAAAAATAAAATAAACCTTGTCACACAGGAGAGATGAGGCCTCCCTCAGACGTGTAAGTAAAAAAAAAACCAAGATGGATGAACTTGGTCATCCCCCCACATAGTATTTTACATCCAAAGCTATGTAAGAACATCAAGTGTGGATAGAGAGAGGAAAACAAAAAAACAGAGGGCCCATAAGACAAAGTCACAGAACAATTGGGAGAAATTGGAGGGGGCATAATCTCCAAATATATTTATTGTGACCGTCAGTTTGTGAAAAGCGGCCTCTGAAATCTTCAGGTATGATTTTTTTTCCTGAAAAGGGAAAAAGGTAAGGGTGACTCCTTTTTATCTGCTGTCAGTCAGCCAGGCAGCTTGGTAACTTTGACTTTCCCCAAGGAACTGTGCTCAGCCACAATCAAGCCCAACAGCTTAATTTAGCCCCTTGTGATTGGTGAAGTTGAGAAGCAACTTGTACCGACAAGGCCACAAGGTGCCCTTATTTTGCAACAAGTTCAGTGACTGTGCAGTTGGCCACCCCCACTGTCAACCAGGACCAGGGGAAGCATGGCAATCGGCACCCCGTTCCCAGAATATGAATGTAATCACTGTGGCTCTCTTCACACCGACAGGTTCTATAAAATATTTCTGTGCAGACAGCAAGAAACCTAAATTTAAATTTCCACTTTTTTTTTTTTTATTCCAATAGGAGTAATGCGTATTTTATGGATGCTCAGCAACTTTAAGATACCATTTCCTGTTGCATGTGTACCTCATCAAGGGTTATTTAGTCTTACACCAAAAAAATTTAAATGGAAGGTGTCACGGTCAGTTTCCTGGTTTTAGTTTTACGCTGAAGTTCAGCAAAATGCTACCTTTGGGAGAAATAGAATGAAGAGTACACAGCACCTCTCTGTACTACTTTTGCTTTTTAATGTTTACGTATTTATCTTGGGGAGGGGGGCGGAGAGAGACAATCCCAGACAGGCTCTGCACTGTCAGATGTGGGGCTCCACGTGGGGCTCCATCTCACAAACTGTGAAATCATGACCTGAGCTGATATTAAGAGTCTGACATTTAACCAGCTGAGTCACCCAGGCACCCCTCTTTTTGCAACTTCCTGTGAATATATATTTATTTCAAAATGAAAAGGGTTTGGGGCACCTGGGTGGCTTAGTCAGTTAAGTGTCTGACTTTGGTCCAGGTCATGATCTCACAGTCTGTGGGTTTGAGCCCCACGTCGGGCTCTGTGCTGACAGCTCAGAGCCTGGAGCCTGCTTTGGATTCTGTGTCTCCCTCTCTCTCTCTCTCTACCTCTCCCCAGCTTGTGTTCTCTGTCTCTCAATAATAAATAAATAAGCATAAAAAAAATCATTTTAAAAAATTCAAAATAAAAAAGGTTAAAGTGATACATTTTAACACAGCATAATATATATTTTACCATGATTTTTAAGCCCACTAAAAACAAATAAATAGAACTTTTTTTAAAGGATGATATAGACCACCACTATTCTATAGAAATGTAATACAAGCTATAAATTCAAGCCACATGTATAATTTTAAATTTTCTAGTAGCCACATTAACAAAACTAAAAATAACCTGGCAAAATTAATTCTAATAATATATTTTTCTCTAACTTGGTGTGTCTAGAATATCGTCCTTTCACCATGTAATAAAAAAATATTAATAAGATATTTTGTGTTCTTTTTTCCTTATTAAGTCTTTGAAACACAGTGTGTGTTTCATACTTACAGAACATCTCAGTTTGGAGTAGCCATAGTTCAAGTGCTAAATAGCCACACGGCCAACTATAGACAGTATTGAGGTTATAAACACAAAATCTTTAATGTCTTTTTCAACATCTCTTAACATATTTATTGAGATTCATATACCACGTGATTCACCTATTTGAATTCATCTATACAATTCAGTGGTTTTTGTATATTAAGAGTTACATAAACATCCATCACCATGATCCCATTTAGAACATTTCAGCACCCCAAAAAGAAACCCCATACCCACAGGGAGTCACTCTACATTCTCTCCTGTTCACCCACTCTCCCCCAGCCCTTGACAACCACTAATCTACTTTCTGTCTCTATGGAGTTCCCTCTTCTGGACGTTTCATATATATGGAATCATAGAATATGTGGCTTTATGTATCTGACTACTTTCGTTTAGTGTCATCTTTTCACGAGTCCTCCATGTTGCAGCTTGTATCAATGCTTTAGTCCTTTTTATGGGCAGATAATATCCCATTACACAGGTCCATTGTTTGGATACACGACATTTTGTTTATCTGTTCATCGGTTGATAGGTTGTCTCCATCTTTTTGCAATTGTGAATACTGCTGCTATACACATTCTTGTACACCTTTTCATGTAGACATATGTTCTCATTTTTCTTACACATATGCCCAGGAGTGGAATTGCTGCACAAAATCATTCTGCACTGTGCTTTAATTTTTTATACATTTCCCTTGGCCATATCTGCCTGTTTACATTCTTCAAATAGCTGAGCGTTTATAGAAGCTACACTGCTAATCTCCCCGTGGTCTCAGAGGATTTGTCTCCATTTACCCTGAACATTATAATGAGTTAGTGCTAGTGGCCCAGCTATGTCGAGTTCACTACCAAATGGCTAAGGACATAGTCAGCTTTTATCACTTTCTTCCTTGTGTTCTCACAGCCCTCAGTTTTCTTTCATTGTTCGTTACAGGAGTGTGGGGTATTTCTATCAAAAAATAAAGGAAATCTGAAAAGGTCAAATTTGTGATAAAGTCTCCAGTTTTCTATAATAGATTGCCTAAGCTAAATGACAGGGACACATCACTCTAAGACACTGGGTGGAAAGGAAAGAAGAAAGGTGAGGTCTTCATGCAAACTACTCAAAAAGAGAGGCTTGTCCCACTGGCTGGGCCATGTCATCAGGGTTGAATCCAGTGTCAGGGTCCCTCCATCTCTTTTTTCTTAATGTTAGCTCTTTTATTTTATTTCATGTTTATTTATTTTGAAAGAACAAGCATGCAAGCAGGGGAGGGGCAGATAGGGAGAGAGAATCCCAAGCAGGCTCTGCTCTGTCAGCTCAGAGACTGATGTGGGGCTCGATCTCATGAACCTTGAGACCATGACCTGAGCTGGAATCGGGAGTCGGACACTTAACTGACTGAGCCACCCAGGCGCCCCAGGATCCCTTTTATCTTGATGACAGAAATGCATCATCCACTGTACTTGAACCAAAACGCAAATCAGAAGTCAATCCGAAGGAAAAGATACTTCTAGCAGGTCACGTTTGGGACTCAAGGCTAAAATGAAAATCCGGAGCACAGCTTTTATCACTGGACCATCACCAAAGCCTTCAAGTTATACTCTTTCTAAAATAACAACTGACTACCTCAGATGGTGAAGTTTCTCTAGTCGAGATGAATATAACTGAAACATCTTATTCATAAACCACATGCTCCCAAGAGGGGCTGCCTAAGGAAGAAGGCTTCCTCTGCCAGACTTGGCTTTTGCTGGTGACCACACTTAGTACCAGTTTCTTCTCTTCTGCAGGGCTTGCCTGAGACCTTGGACAGGCGCCTCCTTCTGGGATTCATTCATTCAATAGAGATTGCTAAGCACTGGGTATGGCTAATGAGGATGCCGACACCCAGACTGGTTCGTGGGCTCAGACCCCACCTGCAGAGACCCAAGGTTCCATGTTCAGGCAACAAAAGCAACTGATTGGGTACTCTCAGTTGCTCTGAAGGGAGAGGAGTTGGTAGAGGTCCTAGAGCTGAGCCAGGGGGTGAGGATTCAACAGGAGTGAGTAAAGAAACCACAGAGGTTTGCATACCAAGCCTTCATATCAGAGAGAGATGATTTTAGCAGCTGTATGGGGTGGACTGAAGTGGGACAAGGGTCCCAGCCTTACTTCTTCCGTGTCTCTGCCAACCATATCAGCAGGGACACGGAAGGTATCCCACAGGCCTCGTGTGATCAGGTCTAGCTTCCAGGCTCTTATGAGAATATAGCTCCCTTGGGGGGGGTAGGAAGGAAGGTAACACAGCAGTGTGGGGTGCAGGGGACATGAAACAGACACAGCCCTGCGTCAGAGACAAACAACACATAAACTATACAAAATACAAAGGCAGTGCAGCGTAACTGGTGCTGCGACAGAACAGAAGGCCCTGAGTCCACAGAACACTTTTCCAAACATGGTCCGAGCCTCATCCCAGATCTGCTCACTCATAATCTCTGGGGCCTGGCAAAGAGCCCTCTGGTAAACTCACACACACTCAAGTTTGAGAAGCATTGCCAGCACAGGAGGCCGTGTCCTTCTGTTGGGGGGAGCTGGGCTAGGACAGGGACGGGGGGAGGGGGCAGACAGGGAGGAGCACGGAGGCACAGGGATCCCAACCTCCAGGGAAAGTGTATTCTTCACTAAATAACTGTCTTCAGGCAGTCATGGTAGTGATTTAAAGTGCATCCCCATTTCCCTGAACTGAGAGAATTCTCTCAGGGATCCCATCCATGAGGGACACATGTTTCTGAACGTTTCTAAAGTCTTATTTTTAGCCCAATCAGATGCAGGTCGGGGGAGGAAAGAGTAGGAACAAAAAAGAGGCAAAAGACCCAAGACTCATAAAAGCAATAATATATTTTCTAGGAAAAAAGTCGTTTCTCCAAAAATTTTAAAAAGGAGGTAGGGGGAAGTTAAAGACCTTTATCCTAGAATCGATCATGTTTTCAGCTGAGCTACTGGAAGTGAGGCCGACACAAGATGTGCTGAAATGCACTGTTCACAAAGCACAGTTGTGAAGACAATGTAGAAACACAGGGGCAAGTGTCTGCTGTCCAGATTCTGGAGTAGTAACTCCAAACAGTATACTCCTGTAACAGTGTGGAAACAGTGACTTTTAGTTTTTCACATATAAACATGACAAAAGGGGTATGCAGAAATAAAAATAAAGGTGATTTTGGGGTGGTGGGATTATGGTTGATTTTTTTTTTTTAATTTAATACTGTTAAAAAAAAACACTGTACTCACGGAATACACTGAGATTTAAAGGATTAGAATGTAGAGCTTTGGTAAAACTCAGAGTAATAAGAATTAACCCTGTGATGTTGAGTAGATTAGGTTTACCCTTTCAACCCTGGATCTCTTTAAAACAGAGACAATGACATCTGCTCTATATATGAGGATCAGACGAGCCAATGAAGTGTACAGATACCTTGCAAACTGTAAAGTACTAGACAGATATTAGCTGTCACCATAATTATTACATGCAGCATCTGAGGCTGTCTCATTTTTTTTTCAATATTTTTTTTTTTAGTTTATTTTGAGAGAGAGCGAGTTGGGGAGGGACAGAGAGTGATTGAGAATCCCAAGCAGGCTCCACACCATCAGGACGGAGTCCAATGAGGGGCTCGAGCTCATGAAACCATGAGATCATGACCTGAGTCAGCTCAACTGGCCTGAGCCACCCAGGCGCCTCTGAAGCTGTCCCAGTCTTCACGAAACGGCGTAGTACGATTTCATTGAAGCAAAGTGAAAATGAAGAAAAGACTGGGTCACAGTTGCCCTCACAAAAGAAAATGGTCACGGGCCCTTTTTCAAATTAGCTGTGGCAGAAAGTTGGGGCAGGAAGATCAGTTTCCCTGCACTTTCCCCCTAGCAGTTGACAATGAGCACATTTTTTAAAAGTTTTTATTTAATTTATTTTTTTTTTAATTTACATCTAAGTTAGCATATAATGCAATAGTGATTTCAGGAGTAGATTCCTTAATGCCTCTTACCCATTTAGCCCATCCTCCTCCCACAACCCCTCCAGTAACCCTCTGTTTGTTCTCCATATTTGAGTCTCTTATGTTTTTGTCCCCCTCCCTGTTTTTATATTATTTTTGTTTCCCTTCCCTTATGTTCATCTGTTTTGTCTCTTAAAGGCCTCATATGAGTGAAGTCATATGATATTTGTCTTTCTCTAATTTCACTAAGCATAATACCCCCCTCTAGTTCCATCCATGTAGTTGTGAATGGAAAGATTTTGTTATTTGACTGCCAAGTAATACTCCATTGTATATATATACCACATCTTCTTTATCCATTCATCCATTGATGAACATTTGGGCTCTTGCCATACTTTGGCTGTTGTTGGTAGTGCTGCTATAAACATGGGGGTGCATATGCCCCTTCGAAGCAGTACACCTGTAACCCTTGGATAAATACCTAGTAGTGCAATTGCTGGATCGTAGGGTAGTTCTATTTTTAATTTTTTGAGGAACCTCCATACTGTTTTCCAGAGTGGCTGCACCAGTTTGCATTCCCACCAGCAGTGCAAAAGTGATCCTCTTTCTCCACGTCCTCACCAACATCTGTTGTTGCCTGAGTTGTTAATGTTAGCCATTCTGACAGGCGTGAGGTGGTATCTCATTGTGGTTTTGATTTGTATTTCCCTCATGATGAGTGATGTTGAGCATTTTTTCATGTGTTGGTTGGCCATCCAGATGTCTTCTTTGGAGAAGTGTCTATTCATGTCTTTTGCCCATTTCTTCACTGGATTATTTGTTTTTTGGGTGTTGAGTTTGATAAGTTCTCTATACACTATACTCACTGTTTATCTGATATGTCATTTGCAAATATCTTCTCCCATTCTGTCAGTTGCCTTTTAGTTTTGCTGATTGTTTCCTTCACTGTGCAGAAGCTTTTTATTTTGATGAGGTCCCAGTAGTTCATTTTTGCTTTTGTTTCCCTTTCCTCCAGAGGCATGTTGAGTAAGAAGTTGCTGCGGGCAAGATCAAAGAGATTTTTGCCTGCTTTCTCCTCGAGGATTTTGATGGCTTCCTGTCTTACCTTTAGGTCTTTCATCCATTTTGAGTTTATTTTTGTGTATGGTATAAGAAAGTGGTCCAGGTTCATTTTTCCACATGTCGCTGTCCAGTTTTCCTGGCACCACTTGCTGAAGAGACTGTCTTTATTCCTTCAGATATTCTTTCCTGCTTTGTCAAAGATTAGTTGGCCATATGTTTATGGGTTCATTTCTGGGTTCTCTATTCTGTTCCATTGATCTGAGTGTCTGTTCTTGTGCCAGTACCATACTGTCTTGATGATTACAGGTTTGTAATACAGCTTGAAGTCCGGACAATGAGCACATTTAAAGGAAGTCCATATCGTGAAAGGGAAAAAACCACTATTTGCATGCAGAACCTCCCACTGCAGCCATTTGCTCTGGGTAGGCAGAAGGAGGCTACAGGGAGCTCCTCTGGGTTGTCTCTTTCTCAGGGAAGCCAGGAGGGCACAGAGATGGGGCAGGCAGAGGGTGGTCTTGCTGTGACTCCCCGAAACCCAGGAAATCTGGCCACTGCAGCCTGCCCTGCTCTGGAGCAGGACAGCCACGTGTCCTGGCCACCACTGAATGCTGGCAGGGTGTCTGCAGCTTGTGATTCAGAGGCCTGATTCTTTCCCCCTGTCGGGGAGACAAACTGCAGTGGATTTCTTGATGCTGATTCCCTCAACAGGTTATCTAGGGACTGGTTGTTTCCTCCACCAGGGCACATCCATCTGTGGCAAGCCTCAGAAATCTAGACTGTCAGCCACATGGTAGAGAGCAGTAGTGGGCACAGCCACAGGATCAAAGAAAAGATGTGCTCATGTTGGCCTTGGTGCTTCTGTTTGAGGCTCGGTAGAGCCCTTCTGGTGTCAATTCTTGGCTTCCTGGGTTTTTCATTGGAAGGTACAGTCAGTAACTGGGCTTCAGGAACAGCACAGAGGCTGTGTAAGCAGAGGACAAATCCCCTGTGTCCTTCTAGAGCCCCAAAGATCGGGGAGGTGGGCTTGGTAAGACACACAGCCCTCCTGTCCTCTCCTTGACCCTGTGAGTGCTGAGGAATACCAAGGAGCCACCACACTGGCCTGACACCAAAAGAGAAGCTCCAGCCTCCTGTCTCATGATGTCATTTCAGGCTCTAGCTTCTGGCCTTCCCTTTCTCCCTCACCCAGAATAACTTCCTGGAGGAAGATACACTCCTCCCTTGCAGAATGCTAAGAAGAAACAAGAAAATGTGATTCTTATGATCAGAAGTGGCCTGTGCTTACTATGCATACCTTTTCAGTAATGGTCCAAATTACTCTCCAAAGTCCCTACCCTATAGGTGATATTCAGTGTTTAACCGCCAGTATGGCATAGGCCTTGACCTGTCATAATGAAAGCTGGCCCAAGCCAGAGCAGGGCAGCAATGCACCGAGCCAGACAAGGACCCTGAGTGTGAGGTCCAAGCATTCCATCCTGGAGGTAGGAGGAGGGAGGGAAGGAGGACTCTAAGTGTGAGGTCCAGACATCATGGAGGAGGGAGAGTCCCTGAGCAGCAGTCATTTACCAACAGTGCAGAAGTCATTCAACATTTTAACCAGTCTGGTATATACTGGCTGACTATCAGCTTTGCCCTGTCCCCTGGCCAACAGAGACTCTGTGTTTCCTAGCAGTCCCCCTCCCCCAGACACTATTGAGAATGCCCAAGAGTCCTGACGTATACGTGTCTCCTGAACCCTACCAATTTGGGGGTCCTGTGGAAGCTGGTAACTGGGTTCAGGATTAGGATCTGTAGACGTGAGCCATATTAAGCAGAGAGGTGCCATCCACTGACTGCCCATCCCTTACTACCCATCACTGCTGATGTCCTTTGTCCCAGTTCCTCCCACCCCCAGCTTTCCTCAACCAGCTTTCAGGGGCCTTCCAGGAGCACAGCTATTGGGCTTCAGGAGAAGCTGGGGTGGATGGGGAAGCGAGTGAATGCTGGGTTAGAGGCCAGGCAAGCACAGCTTCTTAGAGCATCTGGACCCAACACTGCCTCTGAGGTGTTTAGTTCACGCTGGTGTTTTTCTCTCATGTCCGTTATGGTGCACTTTTCAACCTGACTTCTGGATGGGGAAAAGACAGAAGAGAGCCAGCTAAGCAAATGTATCAATATATGTCTGACCCCAGTGTTGCTTAAGGTTTAATATCATTCCCATAAGGTCCCTAAGCCCTGGGAAAGTAAGATGCTATTGACCATGTGTTCTAATGTCCCTGGATCTGATGTGGCACGTCCCCACAGGGATGGGCGCAAAGGAATGCAAAGCAGCTGTTTGAAAGAAAGAAGTAGATCTGTGTCCTGACATGGAATGATGCCAAGCTTGAAAAAAGGCAAGTTGTAGAAAAAAGTGTGGACTTTGACTTCATGTTTGTATCTATTGTCTCCCACCATTTCTTGTGTGAGCCGGGCTTCAGTTGATGAGGTGGAGGTAAGGCAACTGCCATGGCATTCCATCAGAAGCTGCTGGTGGCATTGTTGCAGAGAAACTGTTCTGGCAAACCTGGGTCCGTGAGAGGTATGAGCACAGCAGGGGAGGGAATGCACATTGTCTCAGTGGGGACACTTGATCATTCCTGACTTCTTAACACCAAAAGGCATCAAACTTATCCTGGTTTTTTTTTGTGTTTTGTTTTTAAGTTTTATTTATTTTTGAGAGAGAGAGAGCACACATACGCACAAGTCGGGGAGGGGCAGAGAGAGAGGGCAGAAGATCTGAAGCCAGCTCTGCATTGACAGCAGCAAGTCCTACGTGGGCGCTAGAACTTACCAACCGTGAGATCACGACCTGAGCTGAAGTTGGACACTCAACCAGCTGAGCCACCCAGGTGCCCCAGACTTACCCTGTGTTTACAAGAAGCTGGTAAATCAACACATTTCACAAGCCTGAATTTTAAAAAAAGAACAAGTGCACCTTCTGGCTCATACTCTGGAAACTTCAGCATTGAGTGCCTTTTCTTTATGACCTCGACTTTGGATCTTCTGTGTTCATTGCCCTGGAAATTGTGAATCTGTTTACAGTGACAGGTGCCTCAAATAATGCTGTCCCCCAAACCTGGAAGCTCACAAAGAGAAGAACCTGTAAAATCAAACCAAGTTGTGTGAGTGACCCTGCTCTGTACCGCTGACCAAGTATGATGCCGTCAGCCATCCGATGAGCGAGACAGAGCCAAACCAAGTGAAATACAGTCAATCCACAAGTCTCTAGAAATAATTGTCCGAAGTGGTGGGTAATCATCTAACTCTGTATTTGTCTTTTTCTCTTTTTTTTTGTTTTTTGTTTTTTTGGCCACCCTTCACTTTTCAGTTATATTTGCTTAAAGAAAATGTAAAATCAGAATTGAATCAAGCTGCCCCTGACAAAGGGTGTCCCCAAAGGGATAAAATAGCACCTGATCACCCCCACAAAGCATCAAGGATAGTCCTCAAACAAGTGATAAGCACACCGTCAAGAACTTGCTGGTCCCAGCACCGTCCCAGGAATTGTGAGCCTAGTCACTTGCATCACCTTGTCACTAATTAAAGTGGTGCCGGGATACTGGCCTTGCTGCTATGGTTTTGGTGACCTGAAGCACTGAGTTCAGGGGGCTGAGGTGCAGCTGAGCTCAACGCAGGAAGACCAGCACCTCTGGCAGTTTGCCTGGGCTCTGTCACCATCCCAGGGAAGTGCCAGGTTTCACTCTGACGTGATGTTTGGGTCCTGAGTTCTGCCCAGTTCCAAGAAGGGCTTGGTGACTGGCTGCCAGGGTGCTGACGTGCAACATGGTGTGCTTGCCATGTGGGTGCTTTCATCTCACAGATGTGCAATGCTTCACCGCCGCCTCTGGAACACTCCTCAGCGGCTAGCAGAGCGTTTGTATCCAGTGTCCCCACATGGTCAGCTCTGCTGCAGGGGCAGGTGTGGGCGAATATCTGGATATGATAGACCTGTCTCCTGTTTGTAACCATCTGCTCACCCCATGCAATGGTTCAGACTAGCAGGTAGGAATCATCCTCAAACACCCAGTACCTCTAAAGAACAGATGTAGAAGGATTCGCTGGCCTTCATTAACAGTGTGGTATCCTAGGGGTGCCTGGGTGGCTCAGTCGGTTAAGTGTTCAACTTCAGCTCAGGTCATGATCTCACTGTTCATGAGTTCGGTCCCTGCATCAGATTTGCTGCTGACAGCCCAGAGCCTAGAGCCTGCTTCAGATTCTGTGTCTCCCTCTCTCTGCCCCTTACCCGCTCGCGTGCACTTTTTCTCTCTCTCTCTGTCAAAAATAAATAAACATTTTTTTAAAAATTAAAAAAAAAAAAAAACAGGGGCACCTGGATGGCTCAGTAGGTTAAGCATCCCACTTCAGCTCAGGTCACAATCTTGCGGTTGGTGGGTTCGAGCCCCACATTGGGCTCTGTGCTGACAGCTCAGAGCCTAGAGCCTGCTTCTGATTCTGTGTCTCCCTATCTCTCTGCCCCTCCCCCACTTGCGCTCTGTCTCTCTCTCTCTGAAAAATAAACATTAAAAGATTATTTTTTTTAAAAAAGTGTGGCATTCTAGAATGATACTGAAGTACAAAGACCCCTCCCTGCCCCCACCTGGTCTTGTAGTCCATGGCTGTACCTTCTAGAAAGACTATGCCCAAAGAGCACCTGGTGGGTAAATATCAACCGGGGTTTTTGGGGTTTTTTTGGAAAAGTATTCACCCACTAGGGGGAAAAAAACTGATAATTTAAAAATATTAATAATAAATCCTCTTATATGTGTGCTTCTTCTTCACTCAGGGGTGCCAATCAGAAGCAAGAGAACAGTGCCATACACAAACCCTCCCCCACCTCCCTAATGAGAACCTCCTTGAGTGGGACCCAGCCCTGTATATCCTTGAAAGCTAACCCTGTAGATCTGAGGCCCAGTCTTGTTAGCAACCACTGCCTTACATGTATATTTGTTCAAAAAAAGGACTCACTCCTGCAGAGGGGACAGCATGCTTGTCGAGTTGGGAACCCCTGCTGGCTGCCCATGACTTCAGGCTCTTTGAGACCAGAGTTTTCTGAGCCCCATTACAATAGTTTGATTTCTTTTATTCTGATGGCCTGGGATACAAAAGAAAGAGGCTGTCCCTTGGTGGGCTTTTTAAAAAATTTTTAACTGAACATCAGACATGCAGAAAAACAATGGGATGGCCTAGAATTCTGACAATAGATAAGACATAGGACGACCATATAATTCATCATCACAAATGGAGACCCTTGAGAGTGAAAGAAGGCTCTATTAATAATCACGCTGGGAAAATCGCATAAGCCGGGCATCTGGTCATGCTAATGAGCAGACACACTCCTGCATCTGGGGTGTCTCTTGTCCCCAGAAGCGAGGATGAAACGCATTAACTGTGACATGGAATTTAGAGAAGAGATATGACTTTGTTCACCACTCTGCTGGGAATATTAGAGAAGATAAAAGGTCAGTTCCTCACCACCACCCTCCACATTAGGAATAACCAGTATCTAAAATTCAAGGCTCACAGAGTTGAATGGAGATGGAGCATGGGTGGAGAGAGAGGGAACACAAGAAGATCCATCTGTGGATTTTTTGGACTAATCTTCTTTCTCTGTTGTACATTCAGTTGTGGACTGAATTTACAGAGATCTAGTTTGAATTCTTCAGGCATTCTTCCATTTCATAAAAATGATAGCAAATTCAAAAGCAATAATATCAGGATACTACACGTAACCAGTTTGAAAAACATCTTAGGCTGCTGAATTCTAGAAAGAAAAAGCATATGCATAAAGAGCTGTTTTTAGAGGAAGACCATGTGACCTATATTCGTAAGTTTGGATTTCATAATGCCTCTTACTGCTAAACAGAAAAAACTGAAAAAATTATAATTTCATGTATCCCTATTTCACTTTGCTTCATTAAGAAGTTATTAGGAAACTAGTATGATAAAAATGGTATATTTGAAAAATGGTTGTTATCACAGTTGCCTTGACTGTGGCAAAGCTGTGGCAGCTACTCTCCATGCTCACTAGAGAGATTTGCTGAACAAGTTTCAGGCAGCATGGAAAGCTGTCTGACATCATCAAAGGTCAGAGGAGGGGTGCAAATGTCCTATCCGCCTTCCACAGGGCAAGCAGGCAACAGTCAGCAGAACGTATGGTCTGACAGGAGACCAGAAGCTGAAATTCTCCTACCAAAGATTCATTTATATTGGTGGCTCAGAGGTTTGGGGGGACCTTCCAACTATCTTAGGAAATTTCAGTACCTTAAAAATATGCCTCTCGACTGGGTGTGTCAGGAGGCACTCAAAGGCACAAGGTTAGTTAAGTGCATTTTCTCAAAGGGCCAGCATTATTTGACAACTTGGGAAAACATTTTTTATAAAATGAGCATAAATACATTATGGAGGAGAACACACCATTTACATGAAGATCAATAAGGGACTTAAAAGAAATATTTAGTTACCACATCCTCTTCAAGCTAAGCCCCAAAACCCCATGAGTATGATTTTATTTAGTAACTACTTCCATTTGATAGGACCTGCTTCTAACTCTTACTCTGTTCATTTCTCTCTCCTTGGGCTAGTACCAACAGTTTCAGTTGTTTCTCAGAAATGCTTTAATATCTTCCTCATGTTCTTTCTTATTCTTGACATGTATTCATTCAAGTAAACACTAAAGTCATTTCCTCATGTATCTCAAAAAACCCCATTGAGATTTTCATTATCATGTTACACATTAATTAATTTGGCAAAAGATTATATGATTCAGTCTTTCCATGAACATGGTATATCTTATTTTATTCAAACTCATTTTCTATTTTTTAAGTTTTATAGTTTTCTTTCTTAAAGCCTTACACATTTATTTTTAAGGTTATGTCGAGATGTGTTATTTTTGTTGTTGTAACTGTTGTTACTGTCTTTTCTCATCATATTCTGGCTTTTTATATGTGAAATGGAAGGACGTGCCCATCTAAGCAATTATACTCCTTCCAAATGTGGAAATTAAATACCAAAGATGGCGTTTGCCTATAAAAAGCCTGTAAATTGATGATAATAATGGCATCTTCCTCATAAAGTTGTTGTGAAATAGGAAGAATTCCTAATTGATTTAATTAATTGAATGCTTAGAACAGTGCATGGCACACAGTAAATGCTCATTAAATTGTGACTGTTACATCTCATCATCATTATCATTTTTATTTTTTAGTAGTAATAGCATTATCATCATTAATACTAATAGTGTAGTAGGGGCGCCTGGGTGGCTCAGTCGGTTGGGCATCCAACTTCAGCTCAGGTCATGATCTCATGGTTCGTGAGTTCAAGCCCCGTGTCGGGCTCTGTGCTGACAGCTTGCAGCCTAGAGCCTGTTTCGGATTCTGTGTCTCCCTCTCTCTCTGACCCCTCCCCACTCAACACTCAGTAGAACTCTCTCTGTCTCAAAAATAAATAAACATTTAAAAAACTAATAATTTTAAAAATGATGATAATAATAGTAGTAATAGTATAGTCACTACAATGCCAGAGGTAAGATTTGTCCCTGTTCCCGACCCCCTGTTGTACAGGGAACCATCCCTGCCTGGGTGGTTTGACCATCCTCAGAAAGGGAAGAGAGCAGGGACAGCCCATCCCTTGGCTTCTCCAGCAGAGCCAGGTGTCACCATCTCTCCCAAAACTTTTCAGTGCCCAGGGCACCTCCTTCTCACACCAGACTGCCCTGACCAGCTGGAAGCATCATGGTCCTACTGGTCAGGAAGCTGTGCCCCAGAGCAGAGATGAGGAAAACCAATGAGTCCTCAAGTCCAGCCCAAGAAGCTCAAGTTCAAAAGCAGGAGGTGGTGTCAGACATCACTGACACCCTCTCCACAGTGTGGGTGGGTTTAACAACTACAGAGTCATAGACTTTTACACCCAGAGGGTGAGGAGGCTCTGAGAAAACATCTTTGAGGTCAGGATCTGACACCCTGTGGTATTCCTCTCGACAGCAGACAGGCCATGCACGTAAGTGACATTTACAAGCCCTTACTACATGCCTGGTACTGTTCTTATTTAATCCTCTCAACAACATGAAGACAGTTAATATAATTGAGGCCCTAGGAAGTATCTGGGACAACTGGTACATTTCCTTCAAGTCTTGTATCCCATTTGATTCTCATAACAACTGTGTGAAACAGGCAGGAAGTAGCAGAGGTCCCATTTCAGCCTCCCCACGGCCCCCACCCCTGGCGATTGAGCCCAGCTCCTCTGAGTCTAAATCAGATTGAGATGTGTTGCACGGGAGACAGTGCATTGCTTCAGATGAGTAAGCAATGAAGACCTGAAACGCTGTACTCAATTTTCTTTTCTTGGATCCTCCTTCTTCCTCCCCAGCAGGTTATTTGCCTAATGAGTCTCAGAGCTCATAAGTGTTTCTAGGCCATCCAGCCATCCCATCTACTTGCAGCTGAGTAATCTGTGTATTTTTCTAATGGACTCTAATGCCAACTCCTGAAGTTTATAGAATAGAAGTGTGATCAGCTTTAATGACCAATTTATGCATGGTAATAGTCATATGTGGCTGGCTGAGCCCATCGGGGCTTCTGGAAGGGCTGTAAATTGAAGCTGGTAACTGCACTTCCTCACTTCATTGACCGGTTCCTCTCACCTGCAGCTCAGAAACGACATGCTCTGTCATTAGCACCACAGCATCCATCCCATGGGGGGCTGGCCCCACATGTGTGCTAACACATTTTGTAGCCCAAATAAATACAACAGAACTGTTACACAAACATTTATTGCCTCCCCTCTATAGCTCTCATTGAGATAACTTTTTAATATTTCCTCCCTGTGTGAACTGAATATTTCTCTTACATCTTCTGTAATTGCTCTGGGTTAATCCCTTATAGCCCTGGATTATAGCTTTAAAGTTTCTACTGGGCCAAATTTAAATCATTTGATTTTGCTTAACAGTGAGTAGAGCATTCTTGTTACAATAAAATGATCCTATTGCGATTTTTATTGACTTGCCTTTATCAGTTCCATAATTCCATGGGTAGCTCGCCACCAAAGCACTGCAATAATTACTTACAGATCTGGGTTTCAGAACTGGTGGACGCAGAGCTTTGGTTATAACCAGGGATACTAGACATTGGTATTTTTAGTTGCTGAGTACTTACCGAGCACTTCTACGTGCTTCGCACTGTCCTAAACCATGCTGTGAAGGCAGCTAAGTCAGAGCAAGTAGAACGTCAGACCCTCCTTTCTCCCCATTAGTCATTGATATTCATGCAGAGGAACTGATACAGGTATACAGATACATGTAGTGAATGTTCCCAGGAGAGAGAGTGAGCCCCTTCTGCAGAGGGGACCCAGGAAAGCTTCAACCATTTGCACAAAGTGTGTGTGTGTGTGGCAGGGGCGGGGGGGGTGGGGGGTAGGCTTTTGTATGGTGGACATGGAACAAACCTTTGTTGGTGGAAGAGTCTGAGCAAAGACCCAAAGTGATTTGGAAAACCCAAAGTGTCATGGCAGTCCATGAGAGGCTCAGTGGTACGTAGGAAGGTGGGCAGATACCAGACAACTGTGACTCTCAGACCAAGGGAGCCTGGACAGATGAAAAGATACTAATTGTTATGGTTTCTTAACGTCATTGATTATAAGATCTGATTTCTTTCTTCCACCCCCGCAAAAGCCATGAAAGTGTTGTATCTGGATGGAGTTTTTTTTTTTAATTTTTTTTATGTTTTTTAATTTACTTCCAAATTAGTTAGCATATAGTGCAACAGTGATTTCAGGAGTAGATTCCTTAGTGCCCCTTACCCATTAGCCCATTCCCCCTCCCACAACCCCTCCAGTAACCCTCAGTTTGTTCTCCATATTTATGAGTCTCTTCTGTTTTGTCCCCCTCCCTGTTTTTCTATTATTTTTGTTTCCCTTCCCTTATGTTCATCTGTTTTGTCTCTTAAAGGCCTCATAGGAGTGAAGTCATATGATTTTTGTCTTTCTCTGACTAATTCCGCTTAGCATAATACCCTCCAGTTCCATCCACGTAGTTGCAAATGGCAAGATTTCATTCTTTGTGATTGCTGAGTAATACTCCATTGTATATATATACCACATCTTCTTTATCCATTCATCCATCAATGGACATTTGGGCTCTTTCCATACTTTGGCTATCGTTGATAGTGCTGCTGTAAACATGGAGGTGCATGTGCCCCTTCGAAACAGCACACCTGTATCCTGTGGATAAATGCCTGGTAGTGCAATTGCTGGGTCGTAGGGTAGTTCTATTTTTAGTTTTTTGAGGAATCTCCATACTGCTTTCCAGAGTGGCTGCACCAGCTTGCATTCCCATGGATGGAGTTTTTAAAATCTAATTCATACTTCTTTCAAAATGGGACATATTTGAAGGTTTGCTTTGATTCAAGTTCCCTAAAACCTGAGCTCTTTGGATCGCCCGTCACTCTTCATTCTGCAGTTTTCTTTGGAGCCTTTTATGCAAAGTTGATTACAACTAGGCCACCCCATACCACAGCTGCATTTCTTTCAAGAGAACACCTGTCCCCCAAAGGTGCCATCCTTTAGATTGGGGGGCGAGGAGAACCAATACTATGTTAACTGTGTCCCTGGAGGCTTAGTTAGGAACACAGGAGAAAGGCCACACAACAGGTGTTATAGCCTATCCATCAAGAAGGTGGCTGTTAGCACAGTGTCCACAAAGTGAGTTGTGTGGGAGAAGACGTGTTTATTCTGTGGCATGATAAGTGTCCTCCTGGATCTTCAGTCTCCACCAAGAAGACCACCTTTTCTTCCAGGTTACCAGAACACATGGCTGAACACTGGGCCCCTCAGGAGCTCTGAGATGGGTCCTGGAGACCCAGACAAGCATGGCAGTCACAGAGGCTGAGAGGTGGAAGAAACCCATCTGGTTCCACCTCTGTCCAGCATATAAATCCTTCTCCATCCTCACCTCCTCCTTCTTGTACAGAATTGACCACTTCCCAAGGCAGCCAATTCCATTTTCTGACAGCTCTGTGAAAGAGTTCTTCCTTATGCCATATCATAACTTCTGCCTGCCACTAGAGCCCTGAAAAAAACACTGATAAACTCAGCCAAGCATTCGTGAAACATGGTATTGTAGACACTTCTCTAAGAGGGGTTCCTGGTAAACCCTCCCAAGATCAATTAAATATAAAACAAGTTCCGAGGTAACTGAATCATTTGAGCAGTTATATAAAATTATTTTTATTAGACATTCCCCAAAAACGTTTTGTTTTGTTTTGTTTTTCCTTTTTGAGTAATTGGTATTTTAGCCTTTCTTCTGAAAAGCATTGAGGGGCACCTGGCTGGCTCATTTGGTTAACCATCTAAATCTTGACTTCGGTCAAGGTCCTTGCTTGCTCAGGTCATGATCTCATGGTTTTTGAGTTCAGGCCCTCCATCAGGCTCTGTGCTGAGAGCAAGGAGCCTGCTTAGGATTCTATCTCCCTCTCTCTCTCAGCCCCTTCCCTGCTTGTTCTCTCTCTCTCAAAATAAATAAAAATAAACTTTAAAAATAAAAATAAAAAGCATTGATAGTGGCCCATTTGTCTGTTGAGGTTAGCAAATGAAAATAAAACCATATAGCAGCCAGAGTGGAGAATGCCTCTCTACCTCCCATCTGGAGTAGGGTAAATATGGCTTCCACTCACCCCACAGCTATCTCAGGTCATCAAGAAGAGAGGCCAGACCAGCCTCTGTGCCCCATTCGTCATGAAATCCCATCCAGCTAATCTCGCCCCTCAAGATGGTTTATTGACTGCGTCATTCAGAGTGTGGTCCACAGAATCCCAGGCCCACCCTTTCCTCTTGCATCAGAAGCTATATGTGTTCTTTATATGGACAAGAGGAAGGGAGACTGAAGACACAGGAGCAAAGCTCATCACTGACTTTTGTTAGGAACTATGCAGAGCACTCATTCCCCACCACCACCACCCCCTCTTTCCCTTTTTTCAGTTGAAGGAATTCATTTGCAGTTAAAATATCTACACAATCATCCTCATCCCCCGAAATCTCCACTCTTATATTTTGGCTTTCTCTTTAAATAATTTGGCTGCTCTGACATCTTCCTTCACTTCCCTCTGGCACCACAATGCTTGTGAGCTACTGGTGCTCCCAAGGCCATCAGGATATCTCTCCACAAGACATAACCAATGGCATGTGAAAATTCAGATGGTCTGTTGGGATTTCATTGATGAGAAACCACCACTGTACCTTAGTAATGACAATAGAGTATTTAACCATAAATAAGGAGGACATCTTGCCATTCGCAACAATATGGGTGGACCTAGAAGGTATAATGCTGAGTTGGATAAGTCAGACTGAGGAGGACAAATACCAACTGATGTCACTTCTATGTGGAGCCTCAACAACAAAACAAATGAATAAACCAACAAAAAGCATAATCAGACCTATAAATACAGAGAACAAACAGATGGTTGCTGGTTGGGGAGGGGATGGGAAGAATGTGTGAAGGACAGTGTGAGATACGGGCTTCCCATTACAGAGTGAATAAGTCATGGGCATAAGAGGCACAGCGTAGGAAATATAATTAGTGTTGCATGGTAACAGATGGGAGCTACACTTGTGGTGGGCACAGCATAAGATATAGAGAAGTTGAATCACTATGTTGCACACTTGAAACTGCAAGATTGTGTGTCAACTGTACTCAAAAAAATAAAATAAAATAGAATATTAAAGCAAGATGAAAAAAACCACATGAGGGTCTAGCTTCTGACCCCTGACTGCTGTAGGTGTCTGCTATAGCCATTGAGAGTTTCCCTCATTTTCTCAGAGAGCAAAGACCCCAAATTACCCATAGATAGTGGCCAATCACTCTAAAATCCCTTCTGCACCAATTCTCCGTTTTCTAAGAAAGTATCACTTAGGAAATGCTTTTGGAGAAAACTCGTGAAAACCCTTTGTTCCAGAGGAAGGACTAGTTATCTGCTGTGGCCCCCAGTTACGGCTGCAGCATCTACCTGGGACAGTGGGAACACCTGGGCATTAACAGAAACACTCACTTTAAGAGGACACTTAGAAAGGGCAGGAAAGACAAGAGACAAGAGGTGAAAGAACACAGACCATGGTCCTCAGCCCCGTCTGGGACAGGCGGTCATATTGCTGGCAGTGCTCTTAACGCAACGCCTATTCTAGCCCAACAAAGACAAGACACATTTCTGTGTTATGCTGAAAGCCTTTCCTTATGGAAGAACCGGTTCTAAAGGAAGGGGGTCCTGTTCAGTGAGGAGCTGCTGTGCACACATCTGGGTGGCTCTCCCTCTGGCCACCAGCCAGGGAACCTGGTGGATGGTCTCAGCCAGCTCAGGACAGCCTGAAAAACAGACCACGGCTGCTGGTGCCATTTCTAAAGTGAGAACGAATGACTGGATCTCCGACTTGTTCTCACAGTGAGGGACGTGGGAATCAAAGGACGCAGGGAATTAGCGAAGGCCAACCTAGTGACTACAGTTTGCCCCGCGATGCAGTTTCCCACAAGCAACAGCCCTTTGGTGGCAGACGTTGGCATTTAAAAGGTTAGAAATGCTCTTTCTGACTTTTCACAACTAACGGAGTCTTTCTTTGCTTTCAGGTCCACATTGGCCAACTGTATTCGACCGACAAGCTTATTATTGAAAATCAAGAGAAACCCAGGACCTAGGGAGCCAGGACCAGCCACCACTGGCAGCTGTGGACCCCACCTTCAGCATCCATTTTGTGCTTGGGATGCGGGCTCCCAACAGACCACAAGTGGCCTCTTTCTTACATCAGCTTAAAATAGCCTCTTGCTCTGCCCGCCCTGTAAGGAGCTGATAAACTGAGTCTGGTTTCCATTCTTCTTTAGTCTTTAGTGAAAAAGGATGGCTGTCTCCTTGGTTCAAGTGTTCAAATGAAGAGCTGGAGTTCGCTCCCAATACTGCTGTGTATTATTGTGTCTCCTCTGCCCACCCCTTTTTGTATCTCATCCCTGCTTGTATAGAGCACCTCCACACTATGTTTCTTGGTTGACAATAAACAGAATTGTCTGCCTAAGTCACCTGACACCAGATACACTCCTCTCGATGAATGCATTTTTTCCTGCCAAGGCAGGTCCTGCAGAGGGCAGTGGGGACCCAGAGGGAGGGTCCCAACCTGAGCTGAGCCCTCCCTTAGTGAAGGTCGAAGTCTCAGCACCCAAGATTTGGGGGGGCAGCAGAGAGTAGGACAGGGTCAAAGGGGTGGAGGGTGCATCCTGCGGTTTTTACTTGGGCCTGATGCAACAGCAAAGGTGGCCCACAGGTGGCCCCACACGTGCAAACAAGACACCATCAGCCCCACCTGCGAACTTGTTTCAAATGCAGAATCTCCAGCCCCATCCCAAATCTTCCGAATCAGAATCTTCAATCTAGCACATCTGGATTCCTCCAGCGCACAGGGAGGCTGAGGAAGGGCCACTCGCAGCACCGCTCCTGAAAGCTGACTTCCAGAAGCATCCAGAAAATTTCTCGGCATCTCCCTCCCCCTCGGATTCTTAGTGAGAGGTGAGGCACGATCATTTATATCTGCATTTTTAAAGATCCCCTAGTGTTTTTAACATTTCTTAGCCAGTTTGGGGAAACTCTGCCTTTTGAGTATGTTGCAGGTAATGGAGATATTTGTGTGCATTTATCCCTGGAAACACATCAGTTCAAAACATAAAAGGAAGGTATTAAGTAACTTTCTTGATTTCCGGGGATTTTATGGGGGACCCAGATACTATCCAAATGATTTTTCACCTTTGTAAACAACACGAAGTGAATTCATTACTTAGGTGTTTCGGTTTGGAACAGACTCATATAAATATTTACGGATCACAGAATGGCTGTGACGGTGTCACTGACCCTTCCACTGACCCACTGCCCCGTCACTTTAATTCTTACAGTCATGTGAGTCAAACAGGAACAGTCTAGATCCACATCCTCTTGCATGGGAAAAGATCATGTCTGCCCTTCTCACCCACAAATTGCAGATTTTGTGGTAACGGTGGATTCAAAATAGATTAACAGTGTGCTCGTTCTGATGGGCAGTACATCTTGTGACTTCAGAAAGCTTTTGCCCATGGATAGTCTTGTACACCTGCACCTTGGTGGGTCTGGGATCTGTCACCGGCCCAGCAGTGTTAGGGCTGCAGCATGGAGCAGAGGGTGAATGTAGGTGATGTGGGTAATGTCCTTTCCCCCTTCAGCTGACTGTCCTCGAGCAGAGTCCCCCAGCCCTGGGATGTGCAGCTCTGGATCAGTTTTTCCACTCTGCATCAGTAGAAAATATAGTCATTCAGCAACAATTGCACCCAACAATGGGGGTAGCTAATGGATGTCACCTCTGATTTATACTTAATTAATTAAAGCAGCTGCTACTTGGAATCCTAAGTCTAGAGTTGAACCTCTCCTCTAGAAGTGTCAAGTTACCAGTAGGGTATCAGCTCCATAGGAGACTTCCCCCCAGATTTTAGTCACAGACACAGTGGACCAAGCAAACTTAACTTTGTTCTACAGGCCTTAACAGCAGGTCCCTTTTGTGTTAATTAAAGCTCATGAATGCCTTTGAACATGCCAAGCCTTAAAAATAGGGCTAATTTTTGTAACTCAGATAATACTAACTATGCATTAGGAATATATGGAAAGACTTGAAAGAATTGTGTCACACACAATCCACAGACGGGTCTTGAACCTGTACTTCAGGCAGAGCCTTATACTAGTCAGTCCCCAAATCAGAGGACCCAGGGTTGACTCTAGAGCTTTGACTAAAGGGACATGACCATGGTTGTGATCTCTGAAAGAGTTCAGCGTTCCACGTGCTTGACTGGGTCCCACATCACACTCAGCCTCACGGACATCTAGTGTGCTCACCTGTTCTGAAGGAGGAATTCAGGCTGGGGTCTGGAGATCACTTTCCAGTGTCTGCATTTAGCAAATGGGAAATGCCACTATGAGTTAACTTCTCCTGAGGTGAAACCATTGGCCAAACACGGCTATTTTCTAGACCTTCAGAGAGAACACTTGGCTGGTCTGGCTATCATGTTTTAATATCAGGAAACCTCGTATGACCTAGTGCATGGCTATGTTGTTCTGATGGCTGTTATTCTCTGGACTGTGAAACTAAAAGGAGATCATGGATTTGACGTAGCTGACTTCACCTTCTACTCTGCCCGGCCACCAACAGCAGTTACCTTTTTAACTCCCTTCATTCATAGCCTCACCCACCATGTCCAGCCCCAAATACAACCAGTAGTGCAATCCGGCATTCAGGAGCAAAGGGAACAGGCTGGGGTGAGTCTACAGAGAAGATAAAGTGTCACAGTTGGCTGGCGGTAGAGCCTACCTGGTCCGACCCTCAAATCTGCAGGTGTGAAAAACAAGATCTCGATCATCCCGGCTCATTGGCAGACCTTTTCCACCCACTCCTTTTGCTGATCTTTTCGTTCATTCAGCACTGCCTGCGAGCCAGCGGTGCAGGTGCCAGGGGGAGACCAGTGAACTAGACACGGCCCCTGACCTCACAGAGCTTGCAGTCCAGGGAGCAAATTGAATGAGAAAGGACCAGTCTGAGGAATGTTACAAAGGGTGACATAGAGGTACTCTAGGAGCTGATGGGGTGTATCTGGAAAGCCCTCCCTGAGGTCAGGGGGATTTAAATTTAAGATTAAATGAGGAGTTGGCTGGACAAAGGATGTGGAGAGGAGCTCTCTAGGCGGGAGGAACAGCACATGCAAAGCCCTGAATCAAGGCAGGAAAGTGCTATGCAAGGAACCAAAGGAAGCCCAGGATGGCTGACAGGCAAAGATGAGTCAAAAGGCAGGAACCGCTCTGCTGAAGGCCGTGGGAGCCTTGGCCTGAGGCTCTAAGAAGCTACTGAAGTTTTTCAGCAGGATGATATTTGTATTTGTGTTTTTGGACAGGAAGTAGGATTTATTGGTGGGCATGGAAAGGGATGGGCGGTGCCAAGGTTCTCTTGAGTGCAGAGCCCACCATTTGTCCAAGGGGCCATAATTAGGGATGTGTTTGATGATCCCTGTCTGGGATGAGCCACTTTTCAGCCACCATTTCTTCAAATTCATCCACATTAAACTTAGTAAAGCCCCACTTCTTGGAAATGTGGATTTTCTGGCAGCCAGGGAACTTGAACCTGGCCTTACATAGGGCCTCAATCATGTGCTTCTTGTTCTGCAACCTGCTATGCATGGACATGATGACTCGGCCAACGATGGCCCTGGCCTTTGTGCCCTGGGCCTTTCCAAAGGTACCCTGCATACCTGTCTGGAGCCTGGATTGGAGATAGCATGAGGTCATACATCAATGTCCACTGGAAAGGGCTGTCCCCAAGGCCCCTTAGGGCAACCCATACAATCAACAGGCTTCATACACTACCAAGGAGGCTACTGCGTGTGGCCATTGCATACTGGGCCCCTGTGGGGAAAGAGCACAGTCGGCTTAATTGGCTGCAGATGATGTTTGTATTTCTAAAAGGTAACATTGTTATAAGGGGACTAGACTGGGAGAGATGTAATGAGACCAACTTTTTTGGGGGGTGGGGGAAGGGTTACATTGAACACTAATCCAGGAAAGAGATACGGTGACAGTTGCAAAGTAGAGTCAACATCACTCTAAGAAGAACTTGCTTCTGCTCAGCTGCTCTCCCAAGGAGGTGGGAGACACGTGGAGCAGAGACGCCCAGCTGAGCCTCCCAGCCAGGTCTCGCTTAGATCAGTCAGCTGCAGCCAACCCTCAGGTATGTGATACATAAATTATTGTTTAAGGCACTGCGTCTTGGGTAGTTATGGAGCAATGACAAACTACTACAGAGAGCTAGCTAGTATAATAGTTTATCACTTTAACAGGGCCACATAGCAAATCAGAAGGTAGGTAGACAAACTTGGTAAAAACTGTGCATCTCCCATGTAGAGTCATTTCCACAAGTACCTACAGAGTATAGGTGTCATGTCTCCCAACTACTGGACCCCATCAGTGTGTACATTAAGAACAGAACAAGACCAAAAAAAGAAAATAGAGTCAACAGGACTTGGTAATTGAATGTGAAGTGGAGACAGGGTGTCAGGGAAGTCCAGGAGGGCTCCCAGGTTTGGGGCCTGAGTGACTGAACAGATGTTGGACACCTGCTAAGACAAGACAGGAGTGGGCACTATCTAAAGCTTTCTCCTCCTGCCAGCTTCAAACAACTTCAAGTTCAAACAAAAAGCTAGCAACTACAAATGTATCTTTTACTTCCAAAGGTTGAAAATATTATTTCGGGGTTTTTTTTTCAAACAAAACAAAATCCACTGGAAGAAAACAATTTAAAAGACCCTAATGAAGAGATTTTATCCATAGCTCTCTGTAGAATAAATATACTCCTTCCACAAGGAAAGCCTATAGATAAATATTATCACTGGGGACAGGAGGAGTAGGGAGAAATGTTTCTATATTTTGCAAAAGGTGATATAAGATCAAAAGAAAAAAAGGCTCAGGAAAGTTGGTCTACGTATTCTAAGAATATGGTACTTAAAAAGGCAATTAGGGGCAACTGGGTGGCTCAGTTGGTTGAGCGTCTGACTTCGGCTCAGGGCATGATCTCACAGTCTGTGAGTTTGAGCCCTGCATCAGGCTCTGTGCTGACAGCTCAGAGCCTGGAGCCTGCTTTGGATTCTCTGTCTCCTTCTCTCTCTGCCCCTCCCCCACTTGTGCTCTGTCTCTCTCTATCAAAAATAAATAAATGTAAAAAAAAAACTTTTTAAATAAATAAAAAGTATGCAACTAAAGTGCACAGCAAAATATCAGCAAGTATACAGAAAGAACACAAATACATTTCATAACAGAATAAGGTGCTTTTGTTTGTTAAGTACTTCATACAAACTGTTAGTAGCTTTCTAGATTAAAGGATATCACAGTTACTGAGGCCAGGCTATAAATATAGCAGCAGCTGAAGAAATGATAAGCACTCAAAACACAGGAGAAAGCATTTCCTACACCAAGAATGATGTTCTCTGAGTTGGCCACCCTTCTTCCAGACCTACCCACAGTCACAAACAAGAAGTTCTTTGGTAAACATACAGAACCCAGATGACCAATTCTCGACTGAAGACAACCATATGGACTGAAGAACATTTTCACAATTCAACCCGTTAAACTGTGCCGTTGGCTTCAGTGGTCAAGTGTGTGATTCATATGCCACGAGAGGCGGCCACAGTTTCTAGATCGTTGGAACAGACACGTCTGGGGAGGTCATGCAGGTGAGGGTGGGGAAGCCCATGCAGATGTTTGTTATGAACCAAAGAAACAGCCCACAGGAACATGTGCTCTGCACATCCAGGTCAGCAGATGCCTCAACAATAATCTAGTATTTGCTAATTGTCACAAAAGGATCTAGAAAAAAGCTGGAACTTGGTAGAGAAAGCAATGATTTGTGTGTGCTGCAGCAGGTTTTTCCTGTGACAGTTTGCCCATTGCCTGGATGGACAGTGGCTCACCTCGCCTCTGAGAACAAATAAAATTGTTGCTTTTCAATCTTTCTGCAGCCCTTCTTTGTACTTCAGAGAACCATTCATGAAAATTGCTTCTCATGTTGAGATCCCATTTGAGTAGTGAGATAGATACTCTGGCTCTTGCTCAAGGGCAAAGTTTTAAGTCCAAAGACCCAGAAGGAGAACTTGCAGAAATGAATCTGACTGTGCTCTTTACCTCGGGGGACCACAGACACCACAATGGTGACAGCAATCTTGCCGTCTTGAAATTTGACCACACAATCGTTGACACCAATAAAGCTGGAAATTGCACTTGTTGGTGTCTTTCTGAACCGATTGGTCTCAGACTCAACACACCTGTGCTGACCATTGTGGCCATGTCGATCATTAAACATTCTGGCTGCTTCTCCCAGAGAAGTTGAGTTTCTGGGGATCAGGAGGCCCAGCAGGAAGACAGCTTCCTACTCCAGTGATAACTGTTCTTAGAATGTTCAATGGTACTAAACCCTTTTTTTTCACCATCCCCAAAGTTACTTTATTTACTTTGTCTGAGAGTATCACTTAAATGGCTGTCAATTAAATATCGCTAAAACATTCTGATAGAACTTCCCATCAGTTACCAAGTGACTTCATGTGACTTCATCTGTCTTGAACACAGAGACAGTTTAATAACAATATAATTGGTTTGGTTTTTAAATTTTTAACGTTTTTATTTATTTTTGAGACAGAGAGAGACAGAGCATGAACGGGGGAGGGTCAGAGAGAGGGAGACACAGAATCTGAAACAGGCTCCAGGCTCCGAGCTGTCAGCACAGAGCCCGACGCGGGGCTCGAACTCACTGACCGCGAGATCATGACCTGAGCTGAAGTCGGCCGCTCAACCGACTGAGACACCCAGGCGCCCCTAATTGGTTTGGTTTTTAAAGGAATATTTAACTTAGGTACATCTATGTGAAATACACAGCACACATAGGATATAGGATCAAGGAATACAATGTTAATGCCACGTGTCTTGTCAAGATTTGCCATGTTTACTCTCCCACTCATGCTTCAAACATGTAACATATTTAGGACTAATTTGCCAAATTTTAGCATGTATTTTAACTTTAAAAGCACATCTTGGGGCGCCTGGGTGGTTCGATGGGTTGAGCATCCAACTCTTGATTTCAGCTCAGGTCATAATCCCAGAATCATGGTATTGAGTCCTGCATTGGGTTCTGCACTGAGCATGGAACCTGCTTAAGATTCTCTCTCTCTCACTGCTCCTCTCCTTAGCTTGCATTCTGTCTCTCTAATCTAAAAATACTTTAAAATTTGAAAAAAAAGTTGTTAATGTTTATTTATTTTTGAGAGAGAGAGAGAGACAGAGCATGAGCAGGAGAGGGGCAGACACACACACTCACACACACACACACACACACACACACACAATCCAAAGTAGGGTCCAGGCTCTGAGGTGTCAACACAGAGCCTGACTCGGGGCTTGAAGTCACCAACTACAAGATCATTACCTGAACTGAAGTTGGATGCTGAACCAACTGAGCCACCCAGATGACCCTTTTAAAAATGTTTTTCAATTAAAAAAAAATTTTTTTAATAAAAGCACATCTTTGTGGGACTCTGTAAATAGAAGCTTGTTCAAAGGTGAGAAATGATATATCAGTAACTCAGATTGTAAAAAAATAAAACAATTCTTTAAAAAAAAAATTGGAAGACAGGGGCACCTGGATGGCTCAGTCAGTTAAGCATCTGACTTCAGCTCAGGTCATGATCTCATGGTTCGTGAGTTCGAGCCCCTCATCAAGCTCTCTATGGTCAGCACAGAGCCTGCTTCAGATTCTCTGTCCCCCCCCCCCTCTACCTCTCCCCAGTATGCACTTTCTCTCTTTCACAAAAATAAACAAACAAACAAAAAAGCATTGGAAGACAGGAATACTGAGCAATAGGAGGAATGAGGATGGTGGAAACAAACCAGCCACGGGGGCCAGACAGTCTGAGCGCCAAGGATGCCACCTGTACAAAGGGCTGTGCCTCCAACTGGGCCGCTGACTTTGCAATGTTGCCTAAGTCCCCTCAACTTGGGCCTTGGCTCCTTCTGGGCAATGTGGGATAGTCAGATCCCAGGACCCCTAACAACATTTTTAGCTGTAAAAGCTTGCAATTCCAGTTAAATTTAAAGGAAGGAAATAAACCATCCTAGAGACCCTCTGAATGTTCACTTTTGAAATAATTAGCAGGATATCTTCAGGACTAGTCCTCCAAGGTGGATGGAGGTTTGGTGCTATTTGGTGGGCCATAGTTTTTAGCCCAGCCTGTGGCCCATGAGAATGTGAATTTGGGGTTAAACTGGGCAGTGAAGCCAGTTGGGCTCTCTGCAAAGGCACGGAGAAGTCCTGGAGGCAGTCCTGGCCCCTCAGAATCCAACCCGGCCTCCAGTCCAGTGTCTGACCAAACAAGTGGGTTTCCAGTTTTTTTCTGAAATGAAAACTTTCTTGAGGATGCCCAGCTGGCTCAGAGCCTACTTTAATACATACATACATACATACATACATACATACATACCTTTTCTCCCTGGCTTCTGGCTTTTGAGATTGCTAAAGGAAAATTGGACACAGCTGAAAAAGAAAGAGGCCATCCTTCTCTTGCTTACCCAGCAATAACTTTTGCTTTGCATGTTTTCCCAACAGGCATGTGGTTAAAAACCAAAACTCTGAATATACTCAAGCAAGAATGAGCGCTTTGGGGTAGAGGCAGGTTGTGGGCCAACATGAGCCAGGGGTTCCTGCCCCTGAGAATTGTTTGAGGACCCCCGCTAAACACATGTAGAACAACTAGAAAATGACGGAATGCTGAGACTGGCTATGAGAGCAAGAGAACAGTATGGACCAGAGGGAACTCCAGGGTCCCAGGGCTTGAATAAGCCTCAGAGTGGGAGTGCAGTGTCAGGACAGGGAAGAGGTGGGGCATTCTCACAGGAGCACTGCACGAGGCAGGCACACTGAGTCCACACTGGATAAGGGAGCAAATCTTGGTTCCTTACGGGCTTAGGAATGAGAAAGGCAGGCCCACAAGGTTGCCCCAACCTGTAGACCAACCAGAAAGCTCCTCATTCTTCCCTCTTCCAGCTCTGCCTCTTCCTGGCAGTGAGATCCCAGGTAAGTAGCTTCTCTAAACTTGATTCCCTGTCTATGAAATGGGTCTAACTGCCTACCTACCTTACAGGGTAGGGTTACTGTAAGGATTGTAAATGCATCCTGCACATAAAATTCTTCTACCGTATTTGATCTAGAATAAGCAAGCAATAACTGTAAGGTGCTTTATCATTCATTTAGAAACTATATCAGACACATTAGGAGATGCAGAAATGAACCAGATGTGGATTCTTCCCTTTACTATCCTTAACGACAGCAAATTTAGCACTGTACTCAAGACAGGTAAATAGCTTTACAAAGTCTAAGATGATAAGTTACCTGAGAGGGTCCAGGTAAAGTAGGGCTACAAGCGAGGAGGGAGGTAAGATACAAAAAGAGGGAGAGATTATTTCTACCTGAACTGTAAATTCTAGGCTAAGGAGTCTGAGTTTTATTTGTTGGGAAAGGAGGCCCTTAAGCAGGAGAATGGTGGAAAACAGCAGATTAACTTCATAGTGACAGTGACACAGAGGATGCCCCTGAGGGGAGACAGCCAGGAAATTGTTGCAGTAACTTAGATGCAAGCATTTCTAAAGCCGGGCTGGGGTTGGCAGTGGTGTGGATTGGATGTAGAGGCAAGAACGAATCCAGAAGGTATTTGCAAATGACAGATTTGGTGAGAGACTGGATATGTAAAATAAAGAACGGGAGTGATGCAGAGATAACTTGAATGCTTGCTCCTAAAAAACTGGTAAGGCAGGGTTGCCTCTCACTGAAATAAAATACAGGGCAACGATACATCTCCCTGAAGGCAAACACACATCCATATACATATACCTCACTGCGCTGCTGTATGTCCACAGTTCACATTGCTGGGTGTTTTATTCGCAGTAGAGACACTTCAGGCTATCTTCCCGTCTCCTGAGACCCCAACAGGAGTCAGGAGCTCTTGACAACCATTTTGCATCATAATCTTACCCCACCAGGAGTGAGAGTTCTATTTCTTTCTGGGCTATTTGCTGGAGCTCACGAGGAACAGGCTTGGGAGGCACACCTTCCATCTGTCATGCAGACAGAAGATGGGTTATCTAGTCTGCAGGAAAGACGAATGGAACAGGAAGGAGCAGAGCTGAAGCAGAGAGAGTCCCTCCTGAGTCTGGTAGCTCCAGACCCCGCAGAGGCCTGGCTGACTTTGGATTCCACATGGTAGCCCCGTATCCACCAAACCAACTCCCCTGTTCGCTCAAGCTGGCTTGAGTTAGTTTCTGTAACCTGCAGTTTGGAACCTTGACTAACACTGTGTTCTACTGACATATGGGGCCATGTTGAGGACTACACGAAGTTTACATTTTTCAACAGATAACGTCCCCAATGAAAAGGAGACCTAGTCCCCATTACAGTCCCCCAGAAGAAGTAGGAAGAAGAGGGATGTTGACCTCTTGTCCCAATATTAAGAGGTCTAAATGTCTTACACTGCAACCATAGTAAGGAAGGAACCCAAGAAAAAACTCCTTTCTTTCCTATGGATGAACTCCAGACATGTTTTCTTCTCTGTATTTATTGAAACCATATATGGGTAAGAGCAACGGATCTCGGCCACACTGTCCTGGATTCAAATCCAAGCTCAGGCTCTTACTCACTGGCACATTGCTCAACCTCTCTGAGACTCAGTTTCTTTAGCTATAAAATGGGAGCAATATGTCTCTCACAGAGTCATGTTGGAGTCACTAAGGGGGCGTGGTGGGCACCTGTCTTCCCAGCCCAAGTTTTGTACACTTACGAAATATGAAAAATGAAGGTTGGTGGAAACAGAATGACTTTATCGTTGGTGCAGGCTACAGTGAACAACACCGCTAAGTGTGTGAGTCAAAATCAGTCCATACTCCCAAGGAGACCCTTCACGCCAGGGAAGTGTGAGTCTACTGAGTTGTGGCACCACCCAGGTTGTGGCCTCCCCTGGTGTGAGAGGAGACTCACCCTCAGAAGCTGGGACAGGAGCTCAAAATGTGAATCAATGGCTGCAGCCTACCCAGCAAGTCCCTGTGGGCAGCAGGGAAGAGCAGGGCAAGAGCCCACCGGTGAGGGAGAAAACCCTCTCAGTGGCCAGGAGTGGAGAAATGGTGTTTCCCCACCTCAGCCCCCCACTGATAGTTGTCAGGATTGAGTGAAATAATCCTGGCAAGTGGCATCCCATCCCATGGGTATCTAACCCAATCAAAATCAGCTGTTATCTTCAGCAAGAAGAGACATAACTGACAAGTTAGGACACCACTGACAACTTCTGCCCACAGCTGCTTTCGATGGATGCATGTGTCGGGGAGATGTGGGATGGGTTGTGTACATCTGTGACTCTCTCATGTGTTCTGCTCACCCTGCTTCAGACAGGACGTGAAGATCTCTGTGTGCCGGCCAGGACTTCAATATGTATAGTTTCTAGGTGTTACTGCTACAAGCAATGCGGCTATAAACTCTTGTACATGCTCTTGGTGCCCATGTGTATACACTTTAGTACCTCTGTGGAATTTCTAGCCGGGGAGGTATGTATGTGTTCAGCTCTAGCAGATGCTGCCAAACAGGTTTACAATGTGACACTCCCATTTCTGGGATGTCTAGACATATATGAGTGTGAGAACAGGGGGAATGAAAAGGGGCTGAGAAGCAGCTCTCTGCTGTGGGAGGCAACAGCCTTTGTCCAAAGCCCCCCACGCTCTGCCATGAGGAAGGCTGGCCTAAGGGGAACAGAGGCAGAGACACAAGGTCTACCAGCCACCCCACTACCAGAGATTCTCACACTACCAACACTGGGGATTCTGAGGGCCAGATTTTTTGAGAAAAACATTTTCTCATGTGTGTGGAGCTGGCTGGGGTTTGTAAAAGAAAGGTCGATGGGAGTGTGAGTGCACAGATGTGCCAGTCCACATAATGGCCCAAGTGTCCCGAATCCAAGCTCCCTGAAAGTCGCGTCCCCTGTATGTCTTCATCCCCACGTATCCCAATGCCATGACTGTGCCCCCACCTGGGAAGAGCTCCATTGACCTGTGCTGAAAGAATGAATAGATTTCTGATGAGCTGACTGAGGGAAGGGTCCACCACAGAGGGTATAAAAAGAATTAGACATGGGGCACCTGGCTGGCTCAGTGGGCAGAGCATGTGACTCTTTTTTATAGATTTTTTTAAAGTTATTTATTTATTTATTTATTTATTTATTTATTTATTTATTTATTTATTTTGAGAGAGAGAACAGGGGAGACAGCGAGAATCCCAAGCAGGCTCCAAACTGTCAGCACAGAGCCTGATGCGGGGCTTAAATTCACAAACCATGAGATCGTGACCTGAGCTTAAGTCAGAAGCTTAACCAACTAAGCCACCCAGGCGCCCTACAGCATGCAATCTCAGGGTTGTGAGTTTCAGCCCCACATTGGGCGTGGAATCCACTTTAAAAAAGAAAAAGAGAATTAGACAGAGTCTTCCACTTGTGGAATCTGCAACACCTTTAAAAGAGAACAAAGAGTTAAAAGTGGATACCTGGAGGACTGTGTGGCAGACAAGGAGAATCCCTCCCAGTAGGAACTGACAAGGTGCAGCCGGGAGGGAAAGGGGATGAATCAGAAGAGGGCAGTCACAAAATCAAAACATGTCCCAAAGAATGGGTTTTCAACAATATCACACAGTAGTCAGCAAACAGGAAGCCCCTCAAAAGTAGCTTCTTAAGATAGGGCGGACAATCTTTGAAGAAGCTATTGCAAGGAATTCAGAAGATAGAAGTCAGATGAATGTGTGTACATGTATATATTATGTTATAACAACATGTATACACAATATACCACCCATTATGTGAACAAGAGGAAACAAATGGCATGTTTTCTGCCCACGTAACAAGAACAGTTTGGTTAGCACATTGGCGGCCACCATAATTTGTCCCCCAAGTTGGAAGTTTCATTTATTCTTCCTACACTCAGAGGAAGATAGACAACATTTATTCTCAGAACGAAATCAGTAGAAACCACCTTGCAGAGACCAGAAGGAAAACAGAAAGATATTTAGAACCAACTGTCTGCTTGGTACTTTATAAGTAATTTCCCTTTGTGCTCATAACAATCTAATTAGGCGGGAATGACTGCCCCCATTGTGCAAGTGTGAAAACTCACACTCAGGTTAAGGGTCCTGTTTGAAAGCACACAGATAGCCAGGGCTGAGCTGGGGTCAACAGCAGGCCTCGCTCACCTGGAGCCCAAGTGTCTTCCCCACGTCACGCCTCTAATCCTGGCAGCTAAGTGTATTTCACCAGCACAGCACCAGACAACGCTTTATACATTTCTCAATGGAAGGTATTTTTTCTTAATTTAATTTTATTATTATTATTATTATGAATTTTTATTTGGAAATGGTTTAAAACTCGCAAGAAATTGCAGGAATAGCAGAGAGAATTCTTGTGTGTCTTTCACACACCTTCCCCTGACGATAATATCATCCATAACTATAGTACCTGGTCAAAACCAGGAAGTCGATGTTGGTACAAGACTATTTATTATCAGGGTTTTTCAATGAATCCTCACTGAGGACTTAGGCCAGACAATTACTTGTGGCCGAACGCTGTCCTGTGCTTTGTAGGATGTTTGCAGCACCCCTGGCCATTTGCACCTCCCTCCCCAGTTGTGACCACCAAAAATATTTCCGGATGCAGAAATAGCCTTTAAAATACCAAATTGCTGGGATGCCTGGGTGGTTCAGCCGGTTTAGTGTCAGGCTCTTGATTTTGGCTCAGGTAATGAGATTGAGCCCCACGTTGGGCCTGACACTGAGCATAGTGCCTGCTTGAGAGTCTCTCTCTTTCTCTAAAAAATAAAAAGATAAAGTTCCAAATTGCTTTATATTCTTTATTCAAAATACAACTTCGGGTTCAGCATCTCTCAGACATAACACATGTAGAAAAACAACCACAACAAAGTTTTTGTTTTTGTTTTTAATCCTCGGGATTTAAAAGACATTTTCAAACCACAAAAATATAATTATCCTTTAAAAAATCAAGGAGAAATAGGAAGGCTGCATTTTGATTACACTAGTTCTCTGTTTAAATAAACACTAACAAAAATCACATTCACAGAAATCTGTTACTCATCCCAAACATTCCTGGGCACATTTCTCAAGCAAATCTTAAAACACAGATTGATAAGGTTATTTTCTCTCACATTATTAGAGAGAACTGTTAAAACATTCTAATGTGATCACATAAAAATCTACTGTCTGAAATAGTGACCCATTCTTGCTGCTGCTGGCTGGCTGATAAAGGAGCATTTGGCCCCATCTTGTTTCAGCTGAGGAGGGCAGACACTGTGCCGATGAAAGTTGATGGTCATTTCTGCTCCAGCTCTGAGAACCACCCTCTACTTCCTTGGGCAAGTCAGAGCCCTCCACAGGTAGTATCCCTAGAAAGCTCAGGGATTCCAGACACACACCTAGTGAAGCTATGTTGCATTTTAGACTCTGGAAAAATGACTTGGGTGTCAGAACCTGCCATTGCTTCTTATGCTTATGCCTACAGAGAGTGTTGCTGAATCATTCTGGAAACCCTTGGCTATATAACATGTTTATCTGGATAGTGAACCAACTGGATGTAGCAGGTAGCAGAATCAACAGCAAAGGCTCAAAAAGCTACGCCTTCCACCTCCCAGCAGCCATCAGCACACTTCTGCTCAGGCTAGAGCCTGTGGGGGATGGGACCAGACAAGCCTCGGCCCAGGCCTGAGGCCCAAAACAGGAGTTTCATCCCCCTTCCACCTTCTCACGGCTTTACTCAGTGATAGGTAGCACAGGGGCAGCCCTTACCCCTTAGCCTCAGAACTCAATGCCTTTACAACCCATTTTTTTAATGTTTATTTATTTTCGAGATACCATGCGCTTGCAAGTGGGGGAGGGGCAGTGAGAGGGGGACAGAAGACTCCATGCTGACAGCTGCGAGCCTGATGCAGGGCTTGAACTCACTAACCTCCAGATCGTGACCTGAGCTGAAGCTGGACGCTCAACCCGATGAGCCACCCGGCGCTCCCTTTACAACCCATTTTGAAGGTGTTGTTTCCTCCGCCGGAACAACTAACCTTTCAGAGCATTCATTTTCAATGACTTTATGGTGAATAGCAAAGTCCAAAATAATGCAGGATCTAAAGACAGAAGTGACCTCTAGTTCAGATTTGGGGAAATGGGGAATGAAGGGTTTACTAAGTTACTTTCTGTTATTTGCAAAAGAACATGTTATGTATTTCATTGTTAAACACTTGTTTGCCATTTATTTCCACAATTATCCATTTTATAGATATCGCAGGGACCTTCAAAACTCAATTCAATGTATAGATTTATGATCCTAAAACAATAGACCTCACTAATCTTGGTGTCTGCACTTATTTGTGAAATGGGTTACACAATGGCTTTGGGGTTTTCTGACTGCAAAATGTAACATCACAAGCAACATGCCTGAAATCTGGACATAAAAACACAATTGCTCCTTAACCAGAGGCCCCTTAACCAGACAGGAGTATGCAAATGGACTATTTAAAGGAGTTCTGAACACAAACTCACCTTTCTTTTTAAATAATGTAAAATTAGGAAAAAAAAAACAAAAACCCTTATCCTCTCCAAGAAATTGTAACCTCTTTCACTACCCCAGAACAGCCTCCTAAAAGCAAGGGTGTTTTACCCAAAGACTTCGAGGGAGGAGATGTAGCAATACATCCTCTAGAGAGCACTGCGAGGTGTCCCCACTAAAGGCTATTCGTTTCCCGTGACCATCAATTTCTCATCTGCTGGAGTGGATGCTTCCTCAACATAACACGTGCATAGCTATTTGCAGAAAAGCCATCTGCGCGATGTGCTCATGAATTTTTCAACTTGGAGATTAAATATTTCAGGCTTAGTTCACAAAAATCTACCTGTTTTCCATCTTCGTTCAATTCAGATTTTCAGACAGAATTTCCCATTTCAGGATGCATTAGGATGCTGTTGACTCTCCTTGGGAAATGACCTCAGGTAACAAGTTTCAAAGGACCTGAACGCTGCCAACTATAAGAACGGGATGATGAGTAAATACAATCATGGAGAAATTAGACTGGTCTAAATGTAAGTTAGTCTAAAATATCTTTGCTTTGCCAGAGATGTTTGTAGATACGTACATTTCCCGGTTGAACTGGCTCTGAACTCATGACTTAAATAGACTTTTTACTCTTCTATTAGACTCACTGGCAAATCTCACCAGCGCATCTTAAACGTAAACCCTTGATCTTCGCCAACTCAACAATCGATATTCAGCTGAAATGTGACTCTGTTCTCTCCTTGCCAATATTTGTCCCCTCAGAGGCGGCCAAGGTCAAAGAACTAGACTCCACAAAACGCAAATACAAAGCCTACCCAAAAGATTCAAAAAAGTTTAAATCCTAATGAGTCTAAAGTTAAAATATTTAACACTCCAACAACCAGCCCTTGGAGGATTAAAGGACCATTTAGGGCTGCTTTCCGGTAGTCTCCCCAATCCTCTACAGGGAGTCCAGAGAGGAACATGAAAACACAGCAGGTCACCTAGTGAAATGTGTCTATTACGGAGTCGGGAAGAGAGAGCTGGGTCAGCCCCTCCCAGCGGGCCTCGGGCACTCACCTGCTGATCTGCAGGATGGGCCAGGACTGCTCTGGAGAAGGAAAGCAGGGGTCACCAGGCTGAGCCCAGGCTGTCAGGATCCACCCTAGTCCAAGCCCTTTGCCCTTGTGTGGCTACCACGAGCACATTCCCGATATCTGGAAGACTATCCTTGCCCCGGCATTGTGGGAATTGGCTGCACAAAGGCTGTACTGCAAACAGCTCCCTGTTTGTCAGGATTTGCTTATTAAGTTGCCACACGTCACAGTGCTGTCTTTAACCCACAAACCTGTGCTCCACTGCCTAAATCAAAAATACACATTTGATTCAGTTCCATGATGCCACAAAAAAGGAAAGCATCCCATTTCCTCTCGAAGGCTGTTCTTTGCAGTCCTGACAAAGCACATGCGACACAAATCACAATACTCCAAGTGGCTCCAAGCCACACGCTCTTAAGAAACACGACTGAGTCAGGAAATGAAAAAACTTGGCATACTCAAATATGCGCACCTGCTGTGCTAGATAGCAGCAAGATGGGGAACTCGCGAAACAATGTATAGTCCAACACTACAACTCCAAAAATGAAATGAGCAGAAGGCTCAGCTTTGCTGCGAGTGAGCAGACTCACGAACCACAGCATCACCAGGGAAGCCCTCAGCCCGGGTCAGGGAGGAAAGGCACAGCAGGTGAGGGCATGGTCAGGTGGAAAGCCCACTGAGCACCCAACCGGACAAAGTTCCCCTGGCCCTGCAGCTAAGGTTGGTGGATGACAACTGCTCCACCCCCACGTGCTATAGGAAGCTGCTGGAGCTGTGGCCCTGCTGCCTATGAAGAGAGGCATGTCAGCATCCCCCAGAGCTTGCTGGGTTTCCAGGATCCTAATCCAGTACTTCACTGAAGCAGGATCCTTGTCTCCCTGAGGGAAGTCTTGGAACGTCCTGATCACCCTGCTTCATAAACCTGGGGATTGTAAGGGGAAACTCTGTTCCATACAGACTGCTACATTTTCCAGCCACTGCTTCTGAGACCTCAGATAAGGACACACACTTCATTCAACATTTCCTGACCCAGTGATCCATGGACCCACTTGCCCATAAAGAAGATGCTGGAATCTCTCTGGTAAAATTCAGCATCATTAAGTGAGCTGAGCAGAACTGAGTTTTGATCATTAGAGCTAATAGATACTTCAGCTATTACATTTCAGCATTTCAACTAGAATGACAGCCTCCCCCCTCACTCCCCTACTCAAGGTAAATATTCCTGAAAAAAACCCCACAAGTGAATTGTTGGAATTTTGCTTTGGGGGATGAGCATGTGAGTTTTCATTCCACTCTGGAAATATACTCTCAAACACTTCCTTGGTCTGGCCAGTATCGCCCCTTCTTTTGAAACTACCTCTTCAAAAACAAAACCTATTTAACTTCCTTATGTTTCTTTACAAAATGTTTGTTATCAGTCTATAATGAAAAGTTGGCACTTTATAAAATTGACATTTAGAAGATTGCTTAATACTTAATGTATGAAGGGCCATAACCATGTACAGAAAGACTGGGCTGTTCCAAATCTTTTACAAAATTCTGAACCTTAGAAAAACTATTCTCCAGGATTTGTGAGACAGCAAAGCTAGATTTCCTCACCTGAAAGCCAGGTTTGACTTTCATTATATTATGAAATAAGTACTTTTAAGATTCATTGCTTGAATTCCAAAATATACTTTTGAAAGTCAATAATTTTTTTAAATAAAAAATTTGCTCTTCATACCTCTTTAAAATCCATTTCTTACTTTATTCCATATTTGAAGGGTTACCCTTTTGAAGAATACCAGACAAGGGGATCTCTATTTTGATCATGTTATTGGGCTCCTAATTTCATCCTTGTTTAATTTTAAATAATCCCAAGCAACCCAAAAATAATGCATAATTATCATATGAATTGGCATTTCAAACTGTGCTATAGGCCATATACACTAGCAATATGTTTCAACTAAAATGTATTCATAAACACATAAGAAAAATACAAAATATATTTATCTAAGTGTTCTTATGCAATAATGCATTTTTTAAAAAGAAGTGGCATACAGAACTCAGTATGGGGCGTTGCATGAAAAAGCTTGATAATTTTTGTATTTAGTAACAGAAAAATGATGCAATTGTTAAAATTGTAAAAAATTGTAAAAATGCAATTGTTAAAATTGCTTATTTCTATGGTTATAAAACTTTTTATAAGTGTATGTGAATTAAGTATTCATTGTTTCATAGACATGACTATTTTTTAGTCTGCTTTACTGCAAGCATAAATTATAATGAACTTCGGATGGCTTTCCGCTAATAATTATTTGAAACTTTTCCCCATGATCAATTACCTTTGGCAACCACTGCTATAGTCAAAAGGAATGTCTCCAAAGCAGAGGTTAAATTAAATATTTCCATGGCTTAAGACATCTCATTTTGAGGCATGGAAGTATCTGGCAGTTTCTGTAACTTGATGTCAGTTCAGATAGATGCTATATTTCAGTCGTACTGATTTATTATTATTTCTTATATGAAAGAGGACAAGTAGATTCTCCCCCTTGCACAGTAATAATTGTACATTTGGTGTCTTAGTGTTTATTGTAACCAAGATTACTGAAAATAATGTGAACAGTTTTACCTCTACCCACAAGAGGTTCATTTCAAGTGGCAAGCCTTACTGAAAGTTTAGCTACTTTATTAAGTGTAACTCTCAGCATCTACTGTTAAAAAATACTACTTTTCTAGACCCAGATAAAAGACCACTTAGTAAATATTTTATCTTTTGCCATATAGCCTTTGTTGTATCTACTCAACTTTACTTAGCAGGAAAGCAGTCACAGATTATATGTAAATGAATGTGCATGGCTGTGTTCCAGTAAAACCTCATTTATGGAAACTGAATGTAAATTTCATATAATGCTCATGTGTCACAAAACAGTATTCTTCTTTTGAGTTTTTCCAATTGTTTACAAATGTAAAAGCATTCTCAGCTCTCAGGCCCTACGAGAACAGGCTTCAGGCTGAATTAGGCCCATGGGCTGTGGTATGCCTACCCTGGTTCCTATACAGCAATGGTAGAAACCATCCTTCTTAAAGATTACCATTACAAAATGAACTGACTGTACTCATCATGTGCTGGAAAATAATGAAAACGAAAGAAAGACAAATTCCCAAGGGGTAACCAAGGTGTGGTTAAAAATCAGGTCCTCAGCCAGGATACTTACCTGCCCTGCTCATACATAGCCACTTTATCTTGGCATCCACAGCATCAGCAGCTGAGTGACGAAGGCCAGTGTGCACAGCACCCATCTGGTTCTGACAACATGTACCTGCTGGGCATGCTTCATCTCCTATCAGGTCATCACTACCCATTGTGGCTCTGACTAAAGACAGAAAGACACCTGTCCATTCCACACACACACACACACACACACACACACACACACACACACACACCCTCCAATCACCCAACCACTGGAAAGTCCAGCTTCTCTGGCTGCTAAAGGCCCAGAGAAGTCTAGCAGCTATTATGTGCTCCGCCTATACAAGGGGGTTGAGGGCTGGTGACTGCAGCTTACACAGGTCGACGGGATTACTCTAATGTATCAATTGACCAACCACCTCATTTTGGCAGGGGACAGAACCCTCCTACAAAACATTTCAAAGAACATTTTTGCCCAGAATAGGAAATCTGGGCCTTTCCACATCAGAGAGCAAGGATTGGAGGAAAGAAACTTGAAAATACTGTTAACTATTTGAGGAAGATCACCTGTCAAGACCTCCCAAACTCCCCAGGAGCTGAAATATAAAGTACAGCGTAAAAGAGTGTGCAAGTTGCCTTTACTTTTTTAAAGGACATGCGTACACATAGGCCCAAGTAAGTAATGTCCAGTCTGTGCAAACATCTCCCACATCCCAGTTAAGAGAAAAGGACGGCCCAGCCCAGGCCCCACCCGGTTTTCTCAGAGAAACAGGCCCCTGTGCGAAGGCTCCCCTTCACGCCCAGGGTCCAGTGCATTCTCCTGGCATGATGTGGCAGGATGCCTGTCCTTTCCCTGAGACTCAGGCATCTCCAACAAACAGCAACGGCGAAAACACTTTTGTCTATAGTTTTAAACAAATCCCAAGGTCTTACAATTAGGCACAAGGGTCAGGAGACTTTTTCTTGGAGGAAGCTATGGCTCAGAGTCTTGAGAATTTCTTCCCATTCTGACGCAGAGCGAGAATCCCAGAAGCAGCGGAGGAAGGCCTAAGCGAGGAGACAACGGGCGAGGAGTTACGGTGCTCACAAGGCTCACTCGCCGGATCCGTCCTGGTGAAAAGTTTGCCGTGAACGGCTCCCTCCTTTCCTTCCCCGAGGTACGGGGCTCAGCAAATCGCCCCCGCAGGTCACCCGGGTGCTCTGGGGAGGCGCGCGGCCTGGGGCCCGGCCTTGGGCTCAGAGCGCGTCGGAAGGGCGCACATAGCGCAGCGTGTAGTTGGCCCCCGAGTTATTGTCCCAGTACTCGCCCTGGGCACAGCGGTAGCACACAGCGAAGTGGACCGCGGCGCCCGGTTCGTCCGCGTCTTCCCCCTCCTGGGGCTGCAGGCCGGGGGGCAGGCACAGCGAGAAGTGGAAACGCTCGGCGCCTGGCTCCTCCTCGGCGTCCCCGGGCCCCCCCGACGGCGCCTCAGGTGGCTGTGGCTCCGCCGGCGGCTCGGGCTGCAGCTCGGCCGGCACGTCTAGGAAGGAGCGCCACTCGGTGAAGGTGTAGCGCACCGCCACGGTTCTCGGCCCGGGGCAGCCCAGCACCCGGCCGGAGCCCGTCACCTCCGCTCCCGAGGGCGCCGAGCACTGCACGCGCTCCAAGCACACGCGCTGCCGCCGCAGTCTCTCGGCGGCGGCGCTGGGCCCGGGAAGCTCGAAAAGAGGCCGAAGCCGGGGAGGCGGCGCAGAGAGGGCCGCGGTCGCGGCCGCCGCGGCCAGCAGGCCGGGGAGCTGCTCCAGGTCTTGGGCGCGCATGGGGAAGCTGCGCAGGCGGGAGAGCACGGCGGGCGGCACCTGCGGCTCCTCCGCCTCGCTGAAGTGCTTCACGCTGGCCAGGCTTAGCCCCAGCGCGTCCGCGAACTGCACTCGCTTCTTGCACTTGGCGCAGCAGCTGCCGGGACCGTGCGGCAAGCCCTCGGCCCCCTCGCCGCCCTCCGGGCCGAGCCCCAGGCCAAGCTGCTGGCGCTGGCGCAGCAGCTTGGCCGCCTGCAAGATCGGGTCCGCGGGCAGGGAAAAGGAACGCGGGAGGCGGCGGCGGCATTCCAGCAGCTCCTCCGGCTCCTGGGAGGCGGCCTCTTCCTCCGCGGACAAGGGGTCAGCGTCGGGGCTCGGGGCTTCCGACGCGCCGCCGCCGTCGCCCCCCGGAGTGGGCAGCCCCTCGGCTGGCGGGGGTTCTCCAAAGAGCGCAGGTCCCTGTTTCTCCAAACTTAGCGCCCCCTGGGGCTCCATGACGCTGTCTGGCCCCGGGACTGTCCGTATCGCTTCTCCCTGGAGACTTAACACCTTGGGTCGTTGCAAGGGCGCGCAGAGCCCGCCCCTGGCTGGAGCTGAGAAGACAGTCCCACTGCGTAGCCCCGGGTTTTAGTGGCGGAGACCCGGCGCGAAGTGGGAGGAGGATGCCGGCGTGGGGCCGGCTCTGGGGATTGAACCTGCCAGCGGCGGGGGAGGGCCCGGGGCGGGGAGGCGCAGGCCGTGGGAACACCGGGAAGCTGGGCGGCGCGGGCCGGAGCGAGCGGGCGAGCTTCCCGAAGGCTGAGGCAGAAGGTGGAGACGGCTCTCTGGAAGTTGGGGGCTCCCTTTTCCCTCCCGCCCACCCCGGCGGGGCCCGCGTCGGTCCTGCCTCCGGAGCTCCTCGGGTGAACTGGCGCTCAGCTTTCGTGGACTCGGGCGCGAACTGCCTTCCTCCGGCGCGTCAAGTTGCCCCAGGTCTGGACGGGTCCGCCCTCTGGAGGGTCGCAAAGCCGTCTCCTCCCGGGTGTCGCGGAGGCCGGGGAAGTCCCCGGGGGCAGGCGCGCAATTAGGGAAGCTCGCCTGCGGGCAAGCGGACCGAGAGCGCCGAGCGCCTCCCTCGCTTTCTTTTCCTTCCTTCCCAAACTTCGGGGCTCCCGGGCTTCAGTCCCGCTCTCCCGCCGGCGCGCTGGCCTCGGCGCTCCCGCAGTGGCGGCGCCCGGGGGCTGGGGCCGAGTCCGGGGCGGGGACGCGGCTCTGCGCCGAGAACTGCCGGAGGCCATTAGCTCGGGGCCCGGGAGCACGTCCCCGCTCCTCCCCCTGTCCCGCCCGCCGCGCTCCGGGGCCCTGAGGACCGGGGCCCCGCGGGACCGTCGCCGCGCGCACTGCCTCTCCCCGAGGCCCCGAGGGGCCTCGGCGTGCGCTAGGGCTGCGAAGCGGCCGACCTGCGGCTCTACCGGTGGAACGTGGAACCTGGGCACTGGGGAGACCTTCGGTAGTGAGTTTTTGTTGTTGGTTTTGTCTGTTTTTAAGGCTAACTTTACCTTGATCAAAGTCAGTGTCTCGCAAACATCAGCGCGCGTCGGCGTCACCTGGAGGGGTTGTGAAAACATTCGTGCGCCACCCTGGAGTTTCTGATTGAGTGTTGCTGAAAGTATTTCCAACAAGGTCATGCCGATGCTGGGCTCCAGGGACCGCATTTTGGGGACCTGCGTATAAACCTGTGTGGACGTGTGGAGTTACTTGTGTAAAAAGCTAGGGATTCTAGAAACATAGATACAGTATTTCAGGGAAAAAAAAAGAAAAGAAAAGAAAAAAAAAAGAAAAGCCAACCTACCCGGGTCATTTAACTGAGGCATGGTAACTAAAATACCTTATGGTCTGGCAGAATTTAAAGGGGCCAGCACCTTAGGCATTTTGGTGAGGAGGCAGGCATAAGATGGAGAGTAGGGAGTAAGGGTCATATTAATCACTAATATTGACTGAGCACCCAGCCATCAGCAAATGTTGGTTTGAACTGATCCTCCTTGCCTGATCTTATTCTCAGAGCATCATCCCTACTCTACAAGTGGGACATAGAAGTGTGAAGGATTTTTCATTGCCCAGGCCTCACAGCTAGGTGTGGTGGGATTTGAACCCTGGGCAATTAAGAGGGAAAAGTTCTCCCATCACTAGGAAGCCAGGGCTGGGGGTGTGATGCTCCTGAGGAAGGGGCTCTGCCATCCTCCTGTTAGGGTGGTAGGTCCTTGGGTGCCCAATATAGAATTCCATGATTGCATGTCAACTTGGAAGCTTACAAGAGGCACGTGATACTCTGTGTGTCTCCCTGAACAACTCCAAGATTTGGGGAAGAAGACATTATTTTTACATTTAGGTAAATATTTACATATTATGGAGTTAAACACAAAATTTGAAAATTATTTGGAAGATTAAAATAGGATTTCAAAGAGATTTTGAGGTTGTGGTGACCCTTTGGGCTACTGCCCTCATCAGGGCCATGTGCCCACTGCAGGACAAGGGACTTCAGGAGGTGAGGTGCCTAAGGAGTAGGACTCAAGGAGGTGTCAGACTCAGGGTTATGCAGGGCCCTAGGCCCAGCAACTCTCTTTTCTTTTTAGTGAAAGTGTTAGAACACCTCACCCTCAGGGAGCTCTCAGTATATTGGAGGAGACCAACATTAACCAAAAAGCAAATACAGGCTTGGCCACACTAGCAGATGCTAAGAAGGATGCAACCTAGCCAGGGAGGCCTCCAGGAGGAAGGTGAGTGGGAGTGAACAGATAGGCCTGCAGGTAACATTTCAGCCCATAGTTGTATGGGCCCCGTGTGGGTGGGAGTGTGGGGAATGTGGGTGGAAGGAGTTCACATGGCGGAGGAAGCAAGGGGTCTTTCTTGAGTCTCTTTCATAAGAGCACTAATCCCATCCATGAGGGCCCCACCCTCATGACCCAATTACCCTCCAAAGCCCAATCTCCTAAAACCTTCACATTGGGGGTTAGATTTCAACATAGGAACTTTGAGGGGACACAAACATGTACACTACAGCAGACACATTGATTGTTTTGAGGTGAAGACAATTGAGAAACAGCAGATACAGGAAGGGCTCTCCTTTCTACCCAAAATCATGGCATAGATTTCTTGTACCAGGAAAAGGAGAACATTCTTATCATCAAGACAGAGTTGACACCAATTTGAATCTGGACAAACAAACCTACTAAAATAGACCTTAGCTTCCACTAGTTTCCCCATGTACTTCTGGGTCCCTTTCCCACATTTTACCCTTTTAGCCCAGACCCTTTTTTCCTTCGTCTTGCCACGTCCCCTGACTTATCCATCATTGTTAAAATGGTACATAAGCTCCCAGGCCTATCCGTTTCTTTGGGTCTTCGTTTCTTACACTGAATATGAAAGCCTCCATGTACACATAAAACTACCAACAAGAAATAAACTTTTTATGTTTCTCTCTTGTAAATCTGTCTTTTGTCAGTTTAATTCTTAGGCCCAAACACAGAATTTAAGAGGATAGAGACACCATATATGTTAAAGTGTTACAAAAATACTTAATTTTTAAAGTATTTTAAAAGAGCAGAAACATTTTAGAAACGTGTCCCCTAACTCTTCTTCAGCTTTTTGAAGGGGATTGAGTTGATTAAGATAAAGTCACAGTGAGTTTTCAGGGGCTTAAATGCAGCCATGGAAACTTCCTAGAAAAATGCCTTCTAATCTAAAAGGATCAAATTCTGTAGTGCCTTAGCCTGCATTTTTCAGCACAACTGAAATATGGCAATGGGATGAACTTGCAGTAAACTTGAAAAAAGCATTACCCTGCTTGCCTGGTTCATTTTTCTTTCTTATGTGTACCTTCTAGCAGAATCTAAGAGGTCTGAGTACAACTGATTTGCTTCAAAAGTGGAAAAAATAAAGCCAAGTGAGATTCAAATGATCTGCTTAACCAAAGGCACTCAGCCACCCAGAGAAGGGAGCGCCAGATTGATATCTAGTATAGCCAGGGCTTTCGAATCATCGTGTGCTAAAACACTGCTCACAGCATCGTACAACCTCACACAGCCTGATGGGATGGTTATGTTACTACAAGTATGGCAACGTGGAGGCCTACAACAATTCACTGAATTGCTCTGGTTATCCAGGATAGAATCTGCTGGGCCAAGATTTGGACTCACACAGCCTACGGTCTGAACCCCGCTGCAGCCCTCTCTGGGAGCCTGCTGGAGGTAAGTCATGTTGCTTTTGGCTTAAAAAAAAAAAAAAAAAAAAAAAAAAGTCACCAAGTCAGAAGGGGCCTTGCTTCCCACAACAGAGGGATGAGGAGTTAATAAGAAAGCCTTAAGGATGGGGTTCTCTATTTTTATTCTAAATTTCTTTGGCTTCTCTATTTCAATGAGTTTTACTCATGTTTCTGATCATCCAGGTTTTAACATGATTTGCATAATATATTCTAAGTGTAATTTGTAAGTTTCCCAGAGCTTGATTGGCCTAACACCCAACCAATTTTTTTTTCTGAAATTAACAGAGTCATTTAAACATTACATGTTAAAGAGCCCACTAGTATCAAGTTAACCTCCTATCAACACTTCAAGTTTTAGTATGTTAACTTTTTATCCTCATATCAATTTTCTGCAATGTGTAAGTCATTTCACTTACATTTAGTGACTTTTCTCATTTGACTTTGGATGACTGTAAATACCAATCATGATAAGAAGCATAAACAAATGTGTGAACACTTCAGTTCTTGGTATATGTGACACAATTCTAATGAGCATGCGAAACTCTGGGAGTGCAGGACTAATATCAATCTATTACTTCTGCCTGGCTCCCCAGAGTCTCTGTCAGCTTCTGGGAGGAGGCCCTTCATAAGTCCTCTCAACCTTCTTGTCCAGAGCCTCCCTGCTTCTTTTCCTCTGTGTGAGACAGAACTGAAAGGTTAGGGAAACTACTGGATTTGACATCTTTCTTTGAAGGGAGCAGGGAAGGACCCCTGTGTCTTGCTGTCTCATAAAATGACAGAGACTTGGTCTCCTAATAGGGTCTGTGACAGCCTATGAGCGAGTGTAGTGGGCATGTGGCTGGCCAGCCCCACACACACCCCTCTGCCTCTGTTCTAGCAGGTATCCTACACACACTTCTCTCATACTCCCCTCCAGAATAGCATCTGTCTGATCTCGGAGGAACACCCATCCTGCCCATGACTGGTTCACGAATGAGCAAGTGACCCAGCCAGTAAGATATGAGGGGGAAGTCTGAGAGGAAGCATCTGAGGGGCATTTCCTTTTTCCCAAGAGAGAGCCAGAGTTGATGCATTCTCGTTTAATCCCCTGGACTCACAGCAGTTGCAACTACCTTGAGGTGAGGTGCTTACTGAGCACGGGAAATGGAACAGCCATTTTGTGATTTTGTGACTGAGCTGCTAAGTTGATGTTTCTCAATGGGAAGTCTCTTTCGCTTTTTGAACTGGCAAGTCTTTGCTGTGACCATTTATAGCAAACAGTTTAAGATCTTTAACATCCATGAGCCCTGCCCTCAAAATGCCTCTAGCAGCCCCAGGAATGAGACAACCAAAAAAATCCATCCTTTTGTTTCCAAATGAGAACCATGACACTCTGTCTTTGGACCTCTTACCATGTGAAATAAAAAAAAAAAAAAAAATACAACCTTTTGGGGCACCTGGGTGGCTCAGTTGGTTGGGTGCCCAATTCTTGGTTTTGGCTCAGATCATGATCTCACAGTTCATGAGTTCGAGCCCTATGTGGGGCTCTGCACTAACAGCAAGGAGCCTGCTTAGGATTCTCTCTCCTCCTCCTCCCCCTGCTCCTCCCCCTGCTCCTCCCCCTGCTTGCACGCACACTCTCTCTCTCTCTCAAAATAAATAAATAAACTTTTTTTTTTTTTAAGACAGCCTTTTGAATTAGGGCAGTTTAATTAAGCTTTCTCCTGGTTGCAGCCCAGGGTCTCCTAACAGGAAGGCATTTAAAAAATTTTTTTATTTATTTAAGTAATCTCCACATTCATCGTGGGGCTTGAACTCATGACCCCAAGATCAAGAGTCAGACAGGCACCCCAGGAAGGCATTATTATAATAATTTTGGAAGAATGAATAAATTGAGCCTCAAAGAGGTCAAGGAATGTGCCCAAGGATATCCACCAGCTGTGGCAGAACCAGCACGTGGCTCCAGATCTGACTTCAAAGCTTAGCTACTTCCTCCCTATCTGCTTCCTCTCCAGTCACATAGAAGTTACTCTGAACTTCACTATTCTGAATTTTCTCCTTCCCGTCAATTTCCTCCAAAGGAACAAACCTGGTTAGTTTGTTCAGTGGAAAAATTCACACAACAAAGAAACAAAGGACAGAAATTTTATGTGGAAAAAAATCAATAAATACAAAACATGTATCTGTTTATTTATGTGTGGCATATTTCTGGGAAGACCCTGTCACAGGGTTTGCCTCTGGGGACTGGCGCTCAAGGACTGGGGCTATGAGGTGTGAGGAAAACTTACTCTCATTGTAGATCCTTTTGGACTGTTTGAATTCTTTGTCTTTTGAAAGTATCTTTTCATTGTATTAAACATTAAAAACTTTAAAGCACTTGTCAATAAATTTTGTGTTAACGTATGTTTGCCATAATCTTAAAAATATTTTAAAGAAGCATTCATAGCATTCAGCATTTAAGAATTGGATTCACCTGACTCTTCCCTCTCACTGGCTACATTTGGCTGCTTGGTCTTACTCCTCTGCCCATTCTTCCTTTTGTTTTGTGGAGCCATCCTTTCTTTTTCCGTATCACTATTGTTACTCACCTAGCATGACCTCCTCCAGTCCTTTGGTGCAGCCCTGGTGAAGGAATCTTACCTGACCCCTGCTTTGACACCATCTATATACATCTCCCAACTATGGTCCAAACTCCTTACCCAGAAATAATCTGACTCCAACCACTTTTTTTTTTTAAATGTTTATTATTTTTGAGAGAGAGAGACAGAGTACAAGTGGGGAAGGGGCAGAGAGACAGGGAAACACAGAATCTGAAGCAGGCTCCAGGCTCTGAGCTGTCAGCCCAGAGTCCAATGCAGGGCTAGAACTCATGAACCAGGAGATGATGACCTGAGGCAAAGTTGGACACTTAAGTGACTAAGCCACCCAGATGCCCCTCCAACCACTTTTCCATCCTCTCCTCTCTATTCATCTTAAGAAGTCGTTTTCTGCAAAAATCTTCTAGGAGCTCCCTGGGCTGATATAAGACGAGGCAGCAGAGCCCTAGGCCCTTCGCTCCACATCTAGCTAAGAAACTGTTCTTTTACCTATTTTACATATTGGGATTCCCCAACATGATGTTTCAGCAAAGAACTCCACAGCAAAACAATATCACCATCACCACCATCATCACCATCATCATCATCATTATCACCATCATTACCATTACCATCTTCACCATCATCACTATCATCATCACCGTCATCATCATCACCATCATTATTACTATCACTAGCTTCACCATCATTACCATCATCATCACTGTCATCACCATCACCATGACCATCACCACCACCCTTATCATCATTATCATCATCATCATCATTATCACCATCATTATTACCATTACCATCTTCACCATCATCACTATCATCGTCACTGTCATCACCATCATCACCATCATCATCACTGTCATCACCATCACCATGACCATCCCACCACCCTTATCATCATTATCATCATCATCATCATCATTATCACCATCATTATTACCATTACCATCTTCACCGTCATCACTATCATCGTCACCGTCATCACCATCATCATCACTGTCATCACCTTCACCATGACCATCACCACCACCCCTATCATCATTATCATCATCTCATTATTACCATCACCATCTTCAACATCATTATCATCACCATCACCATGACCATCATCATTACCATCACCAGCATCATCATCATCACTGTCATTCCCATCATATTTTAAAACCATAATTTGCTCTAGAGAAATTTGCTCTAGAGAAAATTCTTCCAAAATTTCTTCCCTTAAAAGTGCTTGTGCTCTTCTCATTGCCTGGAACATCCTACCCCTATCTCCACTTTTTGAAATGACTTGGTCTTTAAGGCAATTTCCAAATTTTACTTCCTTTATGACCTTGTTTTGGATCAACCCAGTCAATAATGGTGACTTTTGCCCCAAGGCAGATTTGCAGAGAAACTACTGAAGCTTAAGTGTCATTTGATCCCTCTGATGTATTCACAGTCATGCTTTCGTATAATTTCAGGAGTAATGCATTTTAACCACAATTAGTTAAGACCACTTGTGTGAGGTGGTGTTGGAGCATCCAGTAGCATTTTGGGATCCAGATGAGGGGCATATGAGTTGGGGACACATCTTTCAGTTTAATGGAGTATGTTTAGACGGTTCACAATGTCTCTTTAAGGTACTATTAGATGTCTGGTGTCAGAATGGCTTCCAGGATGTTACTGTGGCCCACTCTGTCCACTCAGCCAGTGGTGTGATGGGAAGGTACAGGGCCAGCATCCACAGCACCACCTTCAGGTGCTGTGGCAAGCAGCACCCACACGGCTCCTGCCGGAGCACCACACGGATCCCACAGGGATCCTGCCTCCTGATGTTCAGGCTATAGGGAGAAGAAAACTTTTCTTCTAAACTACTAGGTTCACCCCTGAGTTCCTGGAAATTAAGCTGACAAAAGATAGATTAACAGGACAAAAGAAAACAGTTTACTTACATGTGCAGCACGCATTCACAAGGGTGCGTGTGATGAGGAACTCAGGGTGAGGGGTAGTGGTTTGAATTTGGGCTTAAACATCATCATAACAAAGAACAATAAACTTGTAGAGAAGCGACAAGACAAGGGAAAAGGGATAAATCCTTTTAGAAGTGGCAAACCTGGAAAGGCAAATATATAGGGAAAACATAGCAGATAAGTGCTGTTTTAATAAGGTTTATTATATAGATTCTTCCAGTGCTGTCTGAGCGGTTAAGAATCTAGAGTCATCTCCTGGTAAGAAGAGGGAAACACCTTTACAAATGGAAATTTATGTTGTGCTTCTGGCCAGATAGGGGGAAGGCAGAGAGCTTTTTTTCTCTGTCTGCTGTTTCTTAATTTTTTTCAGTTCAAAATAATCCTCATGCCAAAGTGGCATATTTGGGGTGTCATATTCTGATGCTCTCCAGTGTCTGGTGTAATCTCCTTTCCTTGAGTGTGGGTAGAGCCTAGGGCCTTCTTCCTCCTGAATATGTCACTTTCATGTTAGGTCTTCTGCTGACACTCTCTGGCTCTCTCTCTTACTGATGTTCTGAAAAAGCCAGATGCCACATTGAGAGATGTCCTGAAGGAAGAAGCTCATGTGGAAAGGAGGGTTTTTCTTTTATAGTAATTACGTGGAATAGAATTTATTAGCTTCCTGCATTGGTAGCCACAAACCTATAACACATTTTTTACAGCTGCTGTGTCAAAGACACTTGATGGGGGGTTTCCAAAGTTTTCCCTCTCCACCACCCTGAAATTATGTAAATTGCAGCCCCATATCACTGGGATCTGTCCTCCAACCTTTTTTTTTACTGTTTTTTTCTTTAATTTAAAATGTTGATGTTTTGTTTTTCAGGAATTTCTTGCATAATTTTGATTCTTAAAATATTGAATTAAAATATTATTTATCTTGATTGCTGAGGGGTTTTTTTGGTCTCCCCTTAAATTTTGTGCCCCAAACCAGTGCCTGTCTTACTTCACCAGGGTCCTGACTCTGCTTATTGGAGGTGGTTGAAAAGTAACCCAAGACACATTTCCTTCCTAAGTGGTACTTCCTGACTCCTTGGGTTAAGGTTTAATTTAATATGGTTTTGAAAAAAAATGTTTAATATATATTCTTACATAGTATGTTTTTATATTTGTGTATAATGTATAAATACATGTATGTTAAAATTTTCTTCAAAACCATATTAAATTAAACCTTAACCATATATATATTGTCACATATCTGCATACACAGAGTATCATTGAGAAGTTATCCCAAAAACCATTAATAGAGCATGCTACAGGAGAAGGCAAGTGACAGGGGGAAACTTGCCTTGCCTTAGAAAATGTGTTTTTTAATTTTTAAAGGAACATTTCCTAAGATAAATGTATTTTTTCCCTTAATGCAAAAGCAATACTTACTCACTAGGGAAAACTTAGAAAGTATAGGTAAAGTAGGAAACAGAAAGTATAAATATTCATAATGTCATCCAGCAATAACCTTGTTAGTATCTTAGTGTTTATCTTTTTCAATCTGACCCTTTCCCCTCCCTCAGACCCAGAGTTTATTGCCTGCTTCTCTGGCGTGCTTCTTAACATTTACATCCCAGTTGGGTCTGACTTGTTTCCGAATCTTTTCTTCAATGAGTGCATCTCTGCTTGGAGAACAGGGATTGTGTCTCATTGGTCTTTGTGATTTTCCTGGAGTGTGGAATAGGAGGTTTGGTCTGAATAAGGACCTGGGAGACCATGTCAGCAAAATATGTAATCTCCATGAGCTGTTTCCTCAGCTGTAAAATGGAATAATGTTAGTGCCTAACTTAAGAGAATCCAAGGGCGCCTGGGTGGCTCAGTCGGTTAAGCATCCGACTCTTGATCTCAGCTCAGGTCTTGATCTCAAGGGTGTTGAGTTCAAGCCCAGTGTTGGGCTCCACACTGGGCATGAAGCCTACTTAAAAAGAAAGAAGAAGTCCAGGGAACCTGGGTGGCTTGGACAGTTAATCTTCTGACTTCGACTTAGGTCATGATCCCGTGGTTCCGGAGTTTAAGCCCCCCATTGGGTGGTGTGGCTCTGTGCTGACAGCTCAGAGCCTGGACCCTCCTTCAGATTCTGTGTCTCCCTCTCTTTCTGCCCCTCCCCTGCTCATGTTCTGTCTGTCTCTCTCTCAAAAATAAACAAGTATCTAAAAAAAAAAAGAAGGAAAGAAAAAGAGAATCCATATGAATTGCTTTCAGCAATTATTTTCTAACATGACCTATCATTAGCACAGTGCATTCATTAATTCAGCACACATTTATTGCATGTGATTATGTGCCAGACAGTCTTCTAGGTGCTGGGGACAAAACAGTCAACAAAACAGTCACAAATTCTACCATCTGGCTGGGAGTGGAGACAATATACAAAATTTACAGTGTATCTAATCATGATAGGTGCTTTGGAAAATATAAAGCTTTACACATAGGTACTCATATTATGTATTTACTGAGTCACTTACTATTCCCTAGCCTATTCTCCCTCACTTTCTGTCCCAAGTTCTGCTTTCCCATGGGATTAAATAACGCACATGGGGTTTAAACTCTCCAGACCTGCAGTGTAGACCGGCAATGGATCCCAGGTAGATGACTGGTCAGGGCTGCAGCATGGAAAAACCAAGCCAGAGGTCATACAACATTTGTACCTCTGCCATCGGGAGACACCAATAGGTGTTTTGACGTGGGTTTTCTTCCAGATGAGCACACTGTTGTACTACTCTTGATTTGCACTCGGTTGTGATCGATAGTTACTGCTCTGTGAAAGTCAGGACAGTAAACAGCAGCTCTGGCCCCCGTGTGGGGTGAGGGTGTGGGAGGTGCTGGCTGGGGGCTGTTTGACCCTTGTGTCACCAAGTTGTGGCTCCTGTCCTGGAAATTGCTCACCCTGCCTGCTGCTACAGGAACCTTTCAGGGTGTTAGCCTTTTCTCCGCTCCTTCCCCAAGCCATTTGCTGTTACCATTCAAGACTAGAGCCTCAACTGGGACCTCACAAAATGAGTGGGCAAATAGGCAACACCATTGGGAGACAAACATCTTTGTAAATAAGCAAAGATTAAATGTATGAGCCCAAGCCTACAATAAATCAGAGTGGGAGGAACAGATTTTTTTTTTAAGGGAAAAAATTAAACTTAGAGCATATCCAACACTGAGATCAATGTAGGGTGTTCTTGTAAGAGGATTTTAAATATATGGAAGTCAATTTATTACTACCATATTCCCATAGCCAAGCATTAACTAATGTGCACACAAATTTTAAATCTTCATACTAGGCATTCATACTTTTATTATTCCATTATTATGATGGTTAAAATTCCTCAACACAAATTGCCCCAAACTGGCATTGGATTTGTTCTAATACTGCTTACTTTATATGGGTAAAGCCTAAATTGATTACAATTTGTAATTTTTCCTTTTGCCAAATATAAAGTTTTCCACATGAGTTACAAAACAAATCCATGAATTGCACGATATGATCATCAGCCTCCAAAATAGTCCTGAGTGATTCTTGCCTCCTGGTATTTAATCCCACCCCACCTCCCCATCCTGAACTGTGGTACCCAGCAGATTGTGGAAGTGACTATGCATGACTTCCCTGCTGGGTTATAAAACACACTGAGGATTCCCCTTGCTCTCCTGAATCACTTGCTTTAGGGAAGCCAGCCACCAAGTGGTGAGAACATTCAGACAGCCCCGTGGAACCATCAACATCAATTTGCTGGTCTTCTGGGCAAGCCTCCTTGGAAGTGGATCTAAGCCTTCAGATGACTGTAGCCTTGGCTCATACCTTCAGTGCAGCCTCATGAGAAACTGAGTCAGAACAACCCAACTAAACCATTCCCAAGCTGCTAGCATGAAATCTGTAAAACAATAAATGTTTATTGTTGTTTTATGATACTAAATTGGAAGTAATTTTGTTACACAGCATAGATAATGTAGTCTATGTGCATAAGTGTCTATAAATGCAGAAGAAACATCTAGAAAGATGCACATGGCAACATGTTAAACTTGGAGGAGGTGGAGTGGAACAAGGAAATTAATGTTTATCTGCGTTGCTTTAATTTTTTCTTCAGATGAATATATGTATGTTTCAGTTATATAAGTAGAAAAATAAATTTAAAGCCAAAACTTTAAAGCAATCAAGATGTCCTTCAGTAGCTGAATGTAAAACTGTGGTGTATCTGTACAATGCAATATTATCCAGTAATTTGAAAGCCACAAAAGGGCGTGAAGGAAACTTAAATGCTGAGTGAAATAAGTCAATCTGAAAAGGCTACATACTGTATGATTCCAACTATATGACATTATGGAAGTGGCAAAACTACAGAGACAGTAAGATCAGTGGTTTTGAGGGTTTGGGGGAGGGATGAATAAGGCAGTGGTTTGGTTTTTTTGGTTTTGGGGTTTTTTTGGTTTTTCGGTTTTATCAATGGTTTGGTTTTTTTGTTTTTGTTTGTTTGTTTTGTTTTTTCCAGCCAGCAGATAAAAGTTCAAAAACTTTATGGAGAATAGTCCAGATTTTTAGGGCAGTGAAACTATTCTGTATGATACTATACCAGCAGCTACAGGTCATTATGCATTTGTCCAACCCATACAATGTCAACACCAAGAGTGAACCTTAATGTCAACTATGGCCCTTAGTTAATAATAATGTATTAATGTTGGCTTGTCAATTGTAACAAACGTGCTACATTAGTGCCAGATGGTAATAATATGGGAAACAGTGGGGTGAGGGGCTGCAGATATATGGGAACTAATTCCACTTTCCACTCAATGTTTCCATAAACCTACAACTGCTCTAAAATATAAAGTCTATTAATTATTTAAAAAACACTATAAATTTTAAAAGATGAATAAAAACAAGTATACCAACACAGATCTCACATCCAGTTTGCCAGACACCAATCAGGGCCAGCTGGAATAGCAACTTCCGTGAGCAAGGTGGGAAGATTGATTCACCTGTCACTCTTGTTTCTATCAATGGTTTGGTTTTTTTGTTTTTGTTTGTTTGTTTTGTTTTTTCCAGCCAGCAGATAAAAGTTCAAAAACTTTATGGAGAATAGTCCAAAACCTAGATCCCTTATAGGCATGTATTGTTAAAACTTGCCCCCCAAAGCTAAAAAGTAGATTGAGAATGGACTCCTGTAATGTTCCAGGAGATTCTGGGCCAGGGAGAGTCCACCAGATCTGAAGGAATGTGGCTTATAGGTCTCTCTGCAGAGCTTCAAGCTACTAGACAGCTCCCATTGGACCACTGCTCCATCTAGGCAGGTCACAGTCCTTTTCTTGGAGGCAATGTGTGGCCAGCCAATTCCTGGGAAGCAGATGACAGTACCTGGGCCAGGTCACTAACGTGCTGGTGTGAACAGAGATGAAGAGAATTGCTCAGGGTCTGGGGAAAATGGGGCAGCTGGGGGGCACAGCTTTCCTATTGTTGGAAGTATACCAGGGAATGTGTTGCCAAGAGAGGCTGGGCAATCATTAAAAGGATTGATCTAGTCTCTGGAGATGGCTCCCCCATCACGGTCCACAGTGGTTCCTGACATGAGATCTGGTGGGAGGTAATGGCACACTTTCAGGAGTATTCTTGCTCATTTACTGCACAAATAGCACGGCGCTGGTGCTGGGATACAGAGGTGAGCAAGCCCAAATTCCCGGGGCTGTTGGAGAATTTATTCTAGGGGGGCTCAGATCATGTTTACATGGTGAATGATGATACTCACTATGAGGAAAACAAAGTAAGGGGGAGGGGGAGGGAGGATAGAATGAGTGGAAGGTGCCATGATGGATACAAGGGGATCAGGGAAGACATGGGACCTGGAAATGGAAAGTTGGTTAATGTGGTTGCAGAGAAGGGACTCCAATCTCCCCAGAATAACACCTGGCTCTCCCTGGGAGTACAGCAGACCAGCAAAGCCCAGCCTTGGCCATCTCCCCCTGCACTGTTGCATCACGGGACCAAGGCTTTGATAGATGAAATGGACCTCCCTGTCTCTGTAGATTGTGCCATCCTAAAAAAAAGTCTAAGCGTGCTGCCCACCTTACACCATTTCAAGAATGCTACTCAGGACAGCTTCGTATAGAAGAGGAAATGCCCACAGAGATTCTTCCTGTGCCTCTCGAGAAGGGGTGCAGAGAGATGGAAATGCGTTTGTTGGAGGGCTGGTTTGTAAGCAAACAGTTTCAGAGGCCTGGTGGTGGGCTGGCCACACCACCCTCCTCCATGGTGCCCTTGACCACAGGGACATCGGTGCCACATGGGTCCTACCAGGTCCCTTCCCATGTGGCTTCCACTTTCCCTTCCCCTCCTGGCTGTGGAGGGCTTTGGTGTGCCCCCAATCCAACAGTCACACACTCATGAGGAACCACAGATTCTAAACTGTGCAATGTCTCCATAAGGACACAACATCAGAAATCCACTGATAGAGCTGGGAACTCATGTTCATTTGCACAGAGATGTAAATTTTGTCCTGAGAGTCACCCGGGACTAAGGAGGTGGTGAGTGAAGGTTTTATTTGTTTGTTTTGTTTTGCTTTGTTTAAAATTTTTTTTTAACATTTGTTTATTTTTTTAATGTTTTTATTTATTTTTGAGACAGAGAGAGACAGAGCATGAGCAGGGAAGGGGCAGAAAAAGAGGGAGACACAGAATCTGAAGCAGACTCCAGGCTCTGAGATGGCAGTACAGAGCCTGATGCGGGGCTTGAACCCAGAGACCATGATATCATGACCTGAGCCAAAGTCGGATGCTTATCGAACTGAGCCACCCAAAACAGCACCCCTGTTTTGCTTTGTTTTTAAAGAATCATCCTTAAAGTGGATGAACTTTCAATGGAAGAGAATAAGCTACAGGCAGCTCAGGGGCAGCTCAGAATAAACAGAATAACTTCTTTTTGTGTTAGCTCCATACCTCTGGCCCTACTTACCTCAGGCCTTTCTAAAAAAGAGATCATAAATTAAATAAAATTGTGAAGGGAGAAGAAAAACAGGTCATGAGATTGAGAAAAACCCAGTATTATCAAGAAATTAGAATAATTGTATTTTAATCCAGGTGAAGGGAGACAAAATTTGTGCTCAAAATATCAGTACTAAAATCTTACTTTTATATGAAAGTGCTAGAGTTAGTTATACAAAAGTTGAGCCATACGCACGTATAAAAGGCCTTCATTTCCAGAGAATTACCCGTATTCCAACGTCCTCAGTTATGGAGGTTCTGGGTGCCGCAGCTCTGCTTCACACTCAAGTCTCCCAAAGGTTTGCGGTACTTTGTGTGCGAACTCATTTTCTTGGGTTTCTGGGGGAGTTCTGTGAGCCCTCGGTGGTAATACAGAAGAGTATGAGGTTTCCTTCCGCCAGCACCTCTGGGCTTTCACTGGTCACGGGCCTGATTTTGTATTAATTTCTCAGGATTCAATTCTTGTGCCATGCAGGTATTGGGTGCAGACCCTGTCCACCTCACCCCCACACATGGCCCAGACCTGTCGTTCTTCTTTCCCTGCCAGTAAAGCTTAGGAGAGAGGACACTTTCTCAGCACTTCTGGCTGAGGCTCCGAGCACCACATCTCAGAGATCGTGGGTGTTAGCTGTAGCCCTCAGTGCCTCATGCTGGGATCCAGCCCAAACTCTTGTATCAACTACTTCTTACCGCTTGAGTTCTTTTCTCTCTATACTTTTTAAAAATTTTTTTAAAATGTTTATTTATTTTGAGAGAGAGGGAGAGAGTGAACAGGGAAGGGGCAGAGAGCGAGGGAGACAAAATCCCAAACCGGTTGCACACGGCGGGCACAGAGCCCAATATAGGGCTCAAACCCACAAACGATGAGATCATGACCTGAGCCAAAATCAAGAGTCGGGTACTTAACGGACTGAGCCACCCAGATGCCCCATCTCTGTTTTTCTGATACCAAGAGTTTACATTCCATTCACTCAAACTTGGTTATGTAATAAAAAGAAAGAATTATTTTTTTTTCCTCCAACTTAAATCAATCAACTTAATGAGTATGAAGCATAATTTGACAGGGAAATGAGTGTATTTTATCCAGGATTAACCCAGGGATTTGTAGCAGGAGAGGAACCCTAGGCCTCATTCTCATCTGCCACGTTGGTGAAACCCAAGTGTCCATGAACAGGTTAATAAAGTGAATAAGTGATAATACAGTAATAAATAAATGGATCAATAAAGTGTGGTATATATGCACAGCAGAATATTATTAAGCCATAGAAAGTTCTGACACATGCTACAACTTGGATGAACCTTGAAAATAAGCTAAACAAAAGAAGTCAAACACAGAGGACCACAAATTGTAAGATTCCATATATGTGAAATATCCAAAGTAGGGAAATCTATAGCGACAGAAAGATTTGTGGTTGCTTAGGATTGGGGGATTGGAGAGGCAGGGAATGAGAGCTGAAGGGCATAAGGTTTCTTTTTGAGATGATGGAACATTCGAACACTGACTGTAGTGATGGCTGCATATATCTGTGAATGTTCTAAAAACCTCTGAGTCATATACTAGAAATGGGTGAGTTGCATGGCATGTAAATTATATGTAAATGAAAGGTGTTTGTTTTTTTTTTTTTAAGTGATTCTTACCTTAAATCTGGTGTCACACGGGCAAAGAGAAGAGGTAGATTTGTTTTGGGTAAGTCTGCATAGACCTAGTGGGGGATTCTGACGGTATCCTATTAATTTCCTTGAAAACAATATCTTCTCTTTAAAACTTATTTGTATCCCTATCAGTAGCTTTTGGAGCCTATTAAACTCTCTTAAAAACTCTCTTTGCATTTGGATCAAAAAAATTTTTTATGACAGTTGTCATCCCAAAATGTTCACGTTCTCTCCATTTCTTATTTTCCTACACCAGGTTTATGGATAAAATCTTTGATGTTCTTTCCCCCCCCCACATTTTTAACAGTTTCTTTCATTTGCTTTTACTATTTTGAAAATATCTCTATTGAATTATACTTCATATACCATACAATTCACCTATTTAAAGTGTAAAACTCAGTGTGTTTTTTTAGTATATTCACAGATACATGCAACCATAACCACAGCCAGTTTTAGAATATTCTCATCACCTCTCCCTCTCTCTCTCTCTCACACACACACACACACACCTTACCCTTTAGCTATTGCTGATGAACACACATTAAATCTATGTAAGCCTAGGGTGCCTGGGTGGCTCAGTTAATTAAGCATCTGACTTCAGCCCAGGTCATGATCTCACGGTTCATGGGTTTGAGCACTTCGTCCAGCTCTGTGCTGACAGCTCAGAGCCTGGAGCCCACTTCAGATTCCGTGTCTCCTCTCTCTCTGCCCCTCCCCCATTTATGCGCTCTCTCTCTTCTCTCTCTCTCTCTCTCTCTCAAAGTAAATAAACATTAACAAAAAAATTTAAAAAGAAACCTACATAAGCCTAGTAAGCTAAAAGTTCGAGGCACAAGTAATACTTCTCTTTGTCTCATTGATGTTATAATAAAATCAACTTTCTTTATTTTAGAGTTGTTCATTCTTTTATATGAAAAAGGGCAAAAATGAAATAAAATATTCACATAGTTGAGAAATCACTGCTCTACAGGCAGAGGTGGAAGTTCAGCCAGAATTGAATTGTTGACAGAAAGTCAGGCCCACGTGGAAGACAGAGATGCTAGCTTGTTGCCATGCATGAAAGGTGGTCTGTGGATGGTGGTGGACAATATAGAAAGTACACATTGGGTAATAGTTGGTACATGAAACAGAAAACTGCTTATAGATCATGTTTGAGATAAAGGAGACAAAAAGCTAAAGCCCAAGGAATAAGTTTAAGTCATGAAAATAGAAGGATTGAAGGGTGAAGAGTGAATCAAATATTAGAGTTAAAAAGTAAAATAATACCAACAAAATAAAGACACTTAATTTTGTTTTAAATAATGAAACTAAAAATTTAGGGCAAGAAGATGGAATATTTAGTGGAAGAAATACTCCATTTAAAAAAGCTACAAAAAGTCTAAAATACCTACAGATAAACTTAAGAAATATATAGACTCAAATCTGTACAGTGAAGGAAAGTGTATTTCTACTGAGAGACACAAAAGAATACATCCATAAGTGAAAAGAGCCCTATCCTTGAATAGGAAGAAACAATAGAAGACAGGTGTTCATTCTTCCAAAGAGAATCCACAGATCTACTGTGACCCTGATAGAATAAAAATATTTTGGAGAACTATATGCTAAAATTATATGAAAATAGCCAGGAAAATTCTAAGAAGAAAAAAAAGAATGAGTAGGGGTTGGTCCTAACACATATTACAGCATATTTTAAAGCTATTTACTTAACAGGTTGATCCTCCCATGTGAATAAGAAGACAGATCACTAAAATAGATTAGGGAACCTAGAAACAAATGCAAATAGCTATAGGAACTGTGCAGTGTAGGTGATATTTACCATCAGTGGAGAAAAGACGAATTATTAACTACTACTGGGGGTGCCTGGGTGGCTTAGTCGGGTAGACGTCCAACATGGGCTCAGGTCGCGATCTCACAATTTGTGAGTTTGAGCCCTGTGTCGGGCTGTGTGCTGCTGGCTCAGAGCCTAGGGCCTGCTTCGGATTCTGTGTCTCCTTCTCTCTCTGCCCCTCTTCTCTCTCTCTCTCTCTCAAAAATAAATAAACATTAAAAAAATTTTAAAAACTACTACTGGTAAAAACCAGTTGGCTATTTGGGAAGAAATAAAGCTCTTCCCTGATTCTAATTCTCAAATTAAGTTCCAGAGAAATTTAAAATTTTAATGTCAAAATTGAAAGCAAAAGAGACTAGAAAAAAGCACAGTATGGGGGGGAAAATCAGACAGGGAAACACCTGGATTAAGGAAGAAACAGATCAAAAACCATGCATGAGTTTACCTGTAAAGCATAAAGAAAAAATTTACTTGCAAAAAATCTACCAGTTTTTTCAAAGCAAAAAAAAAAAAAAAAAAAAAAAATATATATATATATATATATATATATATATATGTGTGTGTGTGTGTGTATATATATATATGTATATATATATTAAACAAAATCAAAAGAAAACATACAGGGAACAATACTTCCAACACGTATGACACCTCTGACCTATGCCTTGGAGGGCAATGTGACAGTATCTATCAACATTTTCTTTTTTCTTTTTTTTTGGCTTTTAGGATGTCACTTCATTTTTTTTAATATTAGACATAATTTATTGTCAAATTGGTTTCCATACAACACCCAGGGCTCATCCCAACAGGTGCCCTCTTGAATGCCCATCACCCACTTTCCCCTCCCCCCACCCCCATCAACTCTCATTTTGTTCTTAGTATTTTTTTTTAATTTTTTTAAACGTTTATTTATTATTGAGAGACACAGAGAGACAGAGCATGAGCAGGGGAGGGGCAGAGAGAGGAGGAGACACAGAATCCGACACAGGCTCCAGGCTCTGAGCTGTTAGCGCAGAGCCCAATGCGGGCTCGAACCCGCAAACCGCGATATCATGACCTGAGCCGAAGTCGGATGCTTAACCGACTGGGCCACCCAGGCGCCCCTGTTCTCAGCATTTAAGAGTCTCTAAATGTCCATCAACTGACAAATGGATAAAGAAGATGTGGTTCATATATACAATGGAATACTACTTGGCAATGAGAAAGAATGAAATCTGGCCATTTGTAGCAGCATGGATGGGACTGGAGAGTATCATGCTAAGTGAAATAAGTCAGGCAGAGAAAGACAGACACCATATGTTTTCACTCATATGTGGATCCTGAGAAACTTAGCAGAAGACCAAGGGGGAGGGGATGGGGTAAAAAAAAATTTACAGAGAGGGAAGGAGGCAAACCATAAGAGACTCTTAAATTCTATCAACATTTTCAAAGCAAATAGTTTTGGCCTAAGAACTGTACTTTTAGAACTTTTCCTATACTCTCATGTGTATGTACATATTTTACCAAAGAGCTATTTGCAACAAGAAGAAATCAGAAACAGCCCACGTGTTCTATAAAAAGGGGACAGATTCAAACATATTAGTATATTTTTATATTACTAATATATTATGTACATCTATAATCTGTGTTATTGGTGCAGCCCTTACAAATATCGGGGTAATTCTTTGCATGCTGATATAAAACAATCTCCAAGATACGAGGTTAAAAAGAAAACAAAAGGTTCAGAGCTGTGTGAAAAGTAAGCTTCTATTGGGTCAATAGAGGGGGAGAGTATGTTTATTATATGCATAGACCATTTCTGGAAGGAAACATGAGATGCTGGTAACACTGCTTTCTCTGGAGACAGGGATTAGCAGACCAGAAGTCTTGCTTGATTTTCATTATATACTCTTTTATCCATTTTCATCATGTGCTTTTATTACTTTTCCAATTAAAGACAGTTAATAAAAAATCAAGGAAAACAAGTTGGAAGCGGGAAATTTTTACCTTAAAAATAAAGGAAATTAAAGTAGAAAGATAAAAATGGAAAGCAAACAACAGACATTGAAGCAACTTGATATACTCAAAGAGTGTGGTGATACAGAGCTGTAAGACCAAATATGACATTGATAAAACAGGAAAAATAACAGGGAACTAAGAAAGGAAGGGAAAAGATAACTGCTGGAGGCAAAGCTGAGTCCTCTGTGCTGTCTATAGGCTGGAAACAGGTCCCCTCCAAGGATACCTGAAGCTGAGCCAACTGCACAGCATCCAGGCAAAGTCCAGAAGCAGAAAAAGGCATTAAGGACAGAGGGAGTCCAGGCTTGAGGGTAGGACCAGTGTGTGACAGGGAAGCTCCTCCAGGTCCACTCTCTCTAGCACTGGTGCTGGGGTTTGGAGAACGATGGTTGAGTATAGGGAGTAAATTAAAAACCGTGCCCTTAGAGCATCCTGTTCCCATGGAGACAATGGGCTTGGACAGGTTGTTGGGGAAGTGGTTTGGGCAGACAACCAAAATTTGGTTCTTTTTAATGTTTCTTTGTTGAACTTCTTATTTTGTTCTTGTTTTGTTTTCCTGATATTGTTAAATCATTTTTCTGCTTTCTTGTAGTTGTCTGAACCTCTGTAGAACAATTATTTCGAATTTTTTGTTCAGCAATTCCTACATCTCTGCTTCTTTGGTGACAGTTACTGCAAGTTTACTATATTCCTTTGGTGGAGACATGTTCCTTGATTTTTCATGATCCCTGTAGCTTTGTGTAGGTGTCTGAAGCAGTCATTTCTTCTAGACTTTATAGACTGATTGCAGTAAGGGAAGCTTTCACCTGTGGATGGGGGCATGCTGGATTGTGCTATGACCCTGAGTCTAATGGTGTATGGTGCCAAGTTTGGGGGAGATGGCAGCACTGGGTCTGAGGGGGCACGATGTCTCTTTGGTTCAGGCCACTGGGATTCCCAACATTAACAACTCTATGGTCTTGGGTGAGAACTTCAGGGAGTCTACAGTGGCTGCAAGAGCTGTTCGTGTCTTCAGCAGCACTTCTAGCTACCAGGGACCTCAGCGGGCAGTGGTGGTGGCCAGAACCATAAGTGTGCACACACTCAGCGGTGGGGGTCAGCTGCAGGTGCCTATGTAGTGGTAGGGGCATCACAGACCACACACGTAATGATGGGGGCCAGAGCAGATACTAAGGGCTGGGGCCAGCTATGAGCCCACTAGAAACTGTGGGGACCCTGATTATCAGCATGCTGGCCTTCAACTGCATATGCCCCCCCCCCCCCCCCAAGCAGGCACACTGCAATGGAGGCCAGTGGCAGGAATCAAGCAGGGGACATCCAGGTACACAGCTGAAGAGCAGGCACAGTGTTGTTGGCCAGTGATGGAAGGCCTGCAAGCAACTGGGCAGTCTCTATTTATATGCTCACCTGTGGCTTCACATTCTTCCCCCATCTCCATCCCCATCCCCAGGGCATGCACACTGTCATAAGGGAAGGTGATAGGCATCAGCCTGGTATCATATAGATGCATATCTGGCGGGGCTAGCCCTCAGCATGGGCACAGTTAGCGGAGGAAATTGTCAGCAGAGGATTCTAGGCTAGTGTCTTGTACTCATGCAGAGGCCCAAGCTGGTTGCAGGCATGGCCCCAGGGCTCTGGCAGAGATGAGGAGGGATTCGGGTGACTGGGTATCTTACACTTGCACAGCTGTAGCCATGGAGACCTCGGATGGCTGTCATTGTGGTTCCTGTCTCTGGCAGGGGCAGAGTGGGGAGGAAATGAGGAGGGAATTAAGCAGCTAGTGTCAGGGAACAAATGTGATTACTTGTGGGGTAAAAGCTAGCAAAATCTACAGGGGGTCTGAGGCAGCTGTGCTGACCATTGGCTTTGCAATGGCAAAGTTTGCGGAATTTGTCTGCAGATTGGGTCTCTAAACTGCATTTGATCTCACTGTGTGTCTGCTAATCGAGCCATTGCTCTTCCTCCTTGTTCCTAGCCAGCTCTATAGTTTTGGGTTTGCCGGTCTGGTTGGGGTGGCACTGAAGCAAGTCACTTACACAACGCCCCAAGAGGCTGGAAAAATTTGCCACTCACCCTGCTCTCTTCCCCGGTGAGAGGAAGTCCTTCTAGCTGGCAAGTTCCTTCTTGATGCACAGTGCCAGCTTGGGGAATGGGATGATACAAGCAAATAAAATTCCCGATTATTCTCAGTTATTTTTGTTACACTGTGTCGCTGAACTTCCTAAATGGACCTTAGAGGTCTCCCAGAACTGTTTTGGTTTGTGCATAGCTGTCCAATCACCGATCTCGTGGGATGATGGGGAAACTGGGTTCTCCATCACCATTTTTTTCTGCAACTATTGATTCCTTGTAGGTGGTGATTCCTTTCTCCCTGCTGCTTTCAAGATTCTCTCATCCTTACACAGGGGCCACGGTAATACCGTCCACATTGTTCCTGTTTCAGTATATGTGCTGCTGAAGCAAGCTCTCAGGATTCTCTCTTTGTCTTTTGATAGTTTGATTATAACATCTCTTGGTGTGGGTCTTTTTGAGTTTATCCTACTTGGGTTTCATTGAGTTTCTTGGATGTTTATTTTCATGTCTTTAATCAAATCAAGGACGTTTTCAACCATTATTTCTTCAAATAATCACTTTGCCCTTGTCTCTCTCTCCTCCTTCTGGGACTCCCACAACATGAATGATGGTCCATTTGACTGCATCCCACATGTCCTGTAGTCTCAGTTCATTTTTCTTTAGTCTTTTTCTTTTTATTCCTCAGGCTTGAGAATGTCAATGATCCTGTCTTCAAGTTCATTGCTTCTTCCACCTGCTCAAAGCTGTTCTGATTCTCTTTCACACATTTTTCATTTCAGTTATTGTAGTTTTCAGCTTGTGGATTGATTTTTATATTTTCTATCTCTTTGTTGATATTTATACCTTGTTCATACATCATTTTTCCTGACTGTGCCTAAATCTTCTTTTAGCTCTTTGACCAGCTTCAAGACAATTGTTTTAAGGTCTTTGTCTAGTAAACTTGCCATCTGGTCTTTCCCAGGGATGGTGTCTGTTCATTTTTTTTTCCTTTGAATGTGTCATACTTTCCTGTTTCTTTATATATATATATATATATATATATATATATATATATATATATATGCCTTGTGATTCTTTTTGTTGAAAGCTGAACATTTGAATCTTATTATGTGTTAACTGTGGAGTTAAGATTCTCCCCTTGCTGGTTTTTGGGTTTGTTTTTATAGAGATCAGCCTGAGATGTAAACCTAAGGTCTTCTCAGGCCTTTTCTGAGCCTGCGTCTTTCCCTGGGTATGTGCTGTAACTTTCTTTTTATTGTTTTTAAATGTTTATTTATTTTTGAGAGAGAGAGAGAGAGAGAGAAAGAGACAGAGTACAAGTGGGAAAAGGGGTAGAGAGAGAGGGAGACACACAGAATCTGAAGCAGGCTCCAGACTCTGAGCTATCAGCACAGAGCCTGACACAGGACTCGAACCCACGAACCACAAGATCGTGACCTGAGCCAAAGTCGGGCGCTTAACTGATTGAGCCACCCAGGCGCCCCTGTGCTGTAACTTTTAAATTCATATGTGTAAGTATATATGTATTCATATTTTTAAATGTGTATGTGGTTGGGGCACCTGGATGGCTTAGTTGGTTAAGTGGTTGAGCACCGAACTTTGACTCAAGTCATGATCTCATGGTTTGTGAGTTCAAGCCCTGAGTCAGGCTCTGTGCAGATGGCTCAGAGCCTGGAGCCAACTTGGGATTCTGTATCTCCTTCTGTCTCTGCCCCTCCTCTGCTCGCATTCTCTCTCTCTCTCTCTTAAGAATAAATAAACATCAAAAAAAAAAAATGTTAAATGTGTATATGGTTGCTTTTGAATGTCCTAGTCCTTAAATGTCTAGCTCCCAAAATGAAAAAAAAAAAAAAAAAAAAAGGAAAACATGAAGGGAAAAAGTCTCCCTAAACAGGTGCCAGCTGTTTAAATCCCCCTGAAACTGCTTTGGCTGGAGGAGGTGAGGTTTGTAAAAATTGCAGTGAAGACTATAACAATGTCACCATCTCTGTGTCTGCACATCTGCAATCACAAGCATCAATCAGTGATCAGAGACAGATCCCTGTTATTCAGAGGGCAGGGTCCTTATCAGCCACTGTAGCTCTTGCAAGTGCTGTGCAAGCTGTTTCAGGTTGCCTGACAGGGGCCTGGTGGGTGGGGGATGCTACTGTGCTAGGAGTTGAAGTTGACCAAAATTAACTACAACCTACATTTAAGCCTTCCTCTAGATGTTGCAAGCCTTCAGTAGACTATCTGGTTCTAAAATAGCTCTGCCACTGCAATTGTTCTGTACATGGGAGGGGGTCTCAGGATGCTTCCTACTTCACCATCTTCCTGACATCCAATTTTTTTTTAAAGAGATTCCAAACTTTTCTATCAAAACTTTTCTTTTGAAAAAGAGATCAAAATTAGGCTCTCAATCCAAGAGGTCATGTATTATCATAATGAGCCATTATTCCCATGTTACAGATGAGGAAACTGAGAGTTAGAATGGCCAATACCTTTCCCGTTGAAGGTTCTACAGCTGTTCGGTGGTAGGCACCACACAGTCTAAAACTGATGATCTCAGCTGCTGTGTTCTTTGGACAGGGGATAATTCTGTGGGTGTAGCAGGATACAAGGCAATCTCAGTCACAGCAAATAGTGTACATTATTATCTAACTTAGGTGGGAAGCTTGGGCCCCTATGGATTGCACTTTCTGAGGTCAGTCTCCCTACTTGCCAATGCCTTTGGACCTGAAAGAAGAGCCTATCCTCAGATGCTCAGCAGGGGCTCCTTGTTGTCTGTGGAGAGGAGAATGCAGCCTCCTCCTTCAGGAACACAAGAGTCCTCTGGGGCCAGAGATGGCGGTGAAAGTCTGGTTATCCTGACAAACATCAGGCCTGTCTCACAGTGGTGATGCCCATGAGATCTTCATTGCCTCACTGCTCTTCCTTTCAATGCTGGCTCTTCTTTCAACCTTCCTTTTCAGTGAGCCCTCTCACATTTCCCTCACTCTGCAATTGAAACTCCCACTGTCCTCAGCTCTCTGCACAACTGCCTCCCCAAAGGGAGCACTATCTCCTTGCTCTCCCTGAGGGAACTTCTTCCCTTGCGGCCCTCTGGAGCAAGTTCTGCTAATTCTTCCATACTTGTTCCCCAATTTCATGAGCTCAGAGGGACTATCAGCTTTCTGTCTCTTCTTATTATCCCTTTCAGGCCATTACTTACCTTCTTTTAACTACTGCTCTCATCCCTTGAGGCACACACTACTCAGCTACACCAACCCAACCTCCGCCTTAGGCTGCTTTCCTCCTCGAATCACTGTACATGTGGGGCTCTGCAGTAAAAAAATCACAAGATGAAGTAGGGGTCCATGATGGAAAGCCCAGAATGCCCTCATGGACACACATTGTCAAAATAGAGCCTGTCTTTAAATGTAATGTTGCCATTCTGCTGAGCCTAGATTGTCATGAAAAAGAGAGCCATCATAGGCAAAAGTTCCTACAGAATCATCAAGATTTGTCACTAAAATTTCAGTCTATCATCAATATTCTATACAAATCCTAGGACACAGATGCTCATAACTCTAATGGGAAATGAAATGTGTTAGTTGACGTTGAAACTAAGTGAGATTGAGTTTAACAAGGGCATTCATTAATCAGAATTTATTAAGCATATACATTGTAGAAAAGTATTGAAGGAGAGCAGGGCTGACTGATTTTTAAGGAATCTTCAGACTCTAACAGAGACCTCAGGTTGGAGAGAACTTCACTACCCTCACCAGGGCACAGAAACACTCAGCAGGACTCCAGGCTATCCATAACTCTTTCCTTTGTGATGCTTGATGCTATTATAACAAGGAAAAAACGAACAATATGTTAGTGTTCAGAACACACGTAAAACTTGAATTGCCTTTTGAATTTGACACCTTTACCAAGAATGGGTCATGTGAACTTTTAGGTTTATATGGGTTACATTTTTTAATGCTTACCAGATGAGATTTTGGATCTAAGATACAGTGCTCAGCTATATCTTGGATTAAAATAATCACTGCAAGTCCAATCCAAGAATGCATCTTCACTGCCATATTATTGGATTTATAGTGCTCCAGACACAAGTGGATCAGATACAAACCATTACGGGTTGGAACAACCACCAGAAAAACATAGGGAATATGCGGAGACTTCACCAGAATGGGAATCAAAATTTTAAGGCAAACCCAAGCTTTGGGTTTGGGAAAGTCAGCTCTTAGCATTATATAAGTTCATGAAACTGAGGATGTGTAAGGACTTTTCAGTGCTAAAACCAGAAGAGATCCAGGAAAATGCACTGATGATAGAAATACAGAGCATACAAAAAAATAATAATAATAAATACAGAGCATACTCACAAATATGAGTTGGCCACCAATCTAAAAGATGCCTTTATGATATTAGCAGCTAATAGTTGACTTTTAATATAATCTCACAGGACGTATAATTTTTCAAGAAATAAAGAAAATGTTCTAGAATGGCAAAGGAAGTTGGATAAAATAAACAGGAAAGACTGCTTCATGTTTGTATTCAGATTGGACAGATGCTAAATCAGGCTCCACCAGATGATACGAGAGCTGGGCTTAGAAAATCAGAAGTAACTGGGTCAGGTCAGTCCAGGAGAATTGAGAACTGAGAATTGTGAATCAGTCCTGGATTTCATCACAAACCAAATGGGCTAAGTTCCCACGTTTGTCAAAGTTAATCAGGGCTGAGGAAGATAGGAAAGGAAAGGAAAGGAAAGGAAAGGAAAGGAAAGGAAAGGAAAGGAAAGGAAAGGAAAGGAAAGGAAAGAGGAAAGCAAAGGAAAGGAGCCATGACCATCGTCCTGGAACAAGTCCAACATACAGAGGTCAGACCCAGGCACCAGGGTACATGTGGAAATCCTGAAATGAAGCAGGTAAGCCTCACCCTCTTGAAGTTGGACCCCTGACATGGTAGTGGGGATAAGAAGTTTCCTAGGTGTTTAAAACAATAATGTATTAATAGAAAATTTGAGGTATATTAAAGCCACCAGATTAGAAGACAATGGCCTTTGAAAAGATGGTTTACTACTCACACTTCCGAGGAGGAGGGGGCATGACACACCATGAAGGGAAGCACCAGTGTTGATCTGGAGGCAGATGGAGAGCGGGAGCTGTGGGCAAGAGTCTTTGTTGTGGTTTCCATGGGAAGGAATGTGTGAGCCAGGCCCCAGGATGGTGGTACCAATCCAGGGACACCTCCAGACTTCTCAGACTTTCAGGGGTTGGAACTGTCCCCCTGTGTGCTCTAGGTGTGGCAGCATGGGTCATTTAGTGGCCAAAGGCCACTGGAAATGAGCACAACTTTCCTTAATCTTGCTAGACACAGGGATCCTGGAGGTGGGAGGGATTAAGCCCTTAAACCAGTATCTTTGCTCCCTGGTCTGCAAAGAGAAATGTTGGAAATGCCCAGAAAGTGTCTTCAGAAGTCCTGGGCACTGGGTGCCTGGGTGGCTCAGTTGGTTATGCATCCGTCTTTGGCCCAGGTCATGATCTCACGGTTCGTGGGTTCTAGCCCCGTATTGGGTTCTGCACTGACAGCTCTGAGCCTGGAGCCTGCTTTGGATTCTGTGTCTCCCTCTCACTCTGACCCTCTTCTGCTCATGTTCTGTCTCTTTCTCTCAAAAATAATAAACTTTAGAAGTTCTGGGCAGGAATCCTGATCAACTGGAAGGAGAAAAGACAGCAATGGGATTAGCGCTGAGGCAAAGCCCTTCTGGGAGATACACTGTCTTCCTGCCAGAGACTCACAAAGACCCAACAAAGGAAGAGCACAAGATTGCATATATACAACCTTCCCTCCTTCTCTCCTCCTGCCACCTCCCACACTCTTATTAGATCAGTTCCTGGTTCTTCGGGTCTATTTTGTACAGAATCCAGGTGCTAAGAAAATAAGAAAATGATAGAACACAGAAAAGCTCAGTGGATGGTTACAATGAAGAGATGGGCAGAGAGGGAGGATAAGGGGAGGAGGAGGGGCCAGGTGGGCTAGGCGTCAGAGGCGGAGTCCATGGGAAGCTCTGACAGAAGGTGTGGGCACGAGGGGATAGAAAGATGAAGAAATAGAACCTTTGGTAGATGTTGTGCTGTGTCTAAAAATTGTTTCCTCTTTCAAGTTCCCTCTAGAGACGAAATACAGATTTGGACTCCTCTCAACCCTACTTTTATGTCAGGCTGTTATTTCTTGGAAGGGAACACTGTGCCAGGACTGGGCCATATTGGGATCCCATGTTTATATGGATTATATTGTACTGAGCTGTGTTTTCATAAACTGTAGTCGGAGATGATTTTGCTGCTGTCAAATTTTATAGAAAAGCAGAAAAAGCATTTTTGGCTTTTGTGTGTTGGGAAAAAGAGAAGTCTGGGTATCACCCTAAGGATGGCGAGTGCTCTGATTTCATTTCCCCTCCCAACTATGCAAGCCTAGACCTTTCTATTCTGATCTCAAGCTTGGAGGTGAACAGGACCTTTTTTTCTGAGGAAACATCTAGACAATGCCAGACAAATTGAAGGAAAAGTAAAACCTTGACAGCCCGTTTGGTCCACGGATTGTAAAATGACCAAGAAGGATGGTTTGGCCCACTGTCTCTGTTATATTCCACTGCTCTCTTTTCACTCAGTTGTCTTAAGAGTGACTGTTTCAGGTTTAAGATGGAGCACAAAGTCTTCGTGACTTTTCTCAGCTGAGAGAGTCGTGCTTGTTTTGAATGGCAATATTGTTATGCCAAATGGAACTTACTTCTGGCAAATGGGATGGCTAATTGATAAATTCAGGACAGCAGGCCTCCTGAAGGAGACAGTGCAAATGAAAAAGAAAATGCGCGGAGCCTATATACCAATAGTTAAGCCAGTGGGGAAGCCACTCTCTGGCATCTCTGATGGAAAACCTCTGTTGAAAAAGAGACCCCACCCCCACCCCACAGCAGTTTAAAGTCAAAAGACTAGCTGCTTGCTACTTTTTATTTTTAACTCTGAGAGGATCAATTAGAGCCTTCAGATGTCATCCCCTAAGGTCCTGGTTTGAGCCTGCTGACTCAGGAGAGGCAGACAGCAGGCCCTCCTGGGGCCTCAGTGCTTGTCCTTAATTGGTTTGAAAAATTGCAGCTGGATCTCGACAGCCACTGCTCTCAGGCTGGGTCAGGAGCCCAGAGGGACAGACGGAGGATGACAGCATGGCCTCCCGCCTTGCAAAGCCCCTCCACTTACTTTCCTGCCGTCAGCCTTCTCTTCCTTCCCTGAAGTGTGTTTCTGGGACCTCTCCCCCAAACTGTCTTATGAAAAGACCTCTTCTCATCTGTGATGACACTTCTGGAGGCACTTCCTGTCTGTGCTTGCTGGCTGGTAAGTCATTAATGAGAGGATTCCTCTTCCTGTACCTCTGCCTCAGGCCCCAACCGGCAGACTGCTTCTGTTATTACCTTTGAGTTAAAGCCCATCTCTGGTTTTTCCTCCAGCATTTATTCTTTTGGGTTTTTTTAAGTTTATTTTTATTTATTGAGAGACAGAGCAAGTAGGGGAGGGGGAGAGAGAAGGAGACAGAATCCCAAGCAGGCTCCACACTGTCAGTGCAGAGCCTGATGTGGGGCTCAAACTCATGAACAGTGAGATCATGACCTGAGCTGAAGTCAGGAATCAGACACTTAACAGAATGAGCCAGCCAGGCGCCTCTTATCCTTCTGTTCTTTAACTGAACCCTTTCCTGCTTCAGTGTGCCACAAGTACTCTGACCACCCTCCTGCCTCTCCAGGCATCTTGGGGAAGCAGGACACTCACAAGGGTAGGAGAAACTCTGGCTTGCAGAAATAAGAGCTGTGCTTGCTATAGCCTCGGTTTCCTTGCCTGTAAATGAAGAGGGTTACAGAAGTATTTCAGCTAATACATGGAAAAGGAGTAATAGACCTAGAACATCCTCAATTTGCAAATCCTAATGTGTCACAGAGGTAGCAGTGAACATTAATGGCTGCTAATATCACAAGACCAGCAGACTTCAGATCTTCCTGGTAGAAGGAAACACCACCATCTGTGAAGTTGCTCTGTCCCTCCCCCAGCCCCACCACAAAAACAAAACCAAACCTGAATCTTGTCAAACCTCTAGATCTAATGAAGGATTTACAGGAATCAAGCAGGAAGGAGAAACATGTTAAAATAAACAAACAACTGGGGCACCTGGGTGGCTAAGTCAGTTAAGCGTCAGACTCTTGATTTTGGCTCGGGTCATGATCTCACATTCATGAGTTTGAGCCCCACATCAGGCTCCATGCTGACAGGTTGAGATTCTCTCTCTCCCTCTGTCTGCCCCTTCCCTGCTCATGGTCTCTCTCTCCCTCTCTCTCTCAAAATAAATAAATAAAACTTAAAAAAATTAAAATAAGGTAAGATACAAAATTGAGGCTAAGGGAATCTCCACAAGGGAAATGACCCAAGTATCAACAAAATATATATGGGGGGAAAAAAGAGATGAAGGGTTAACCTATAAGTGAGATATAAGAGATATATCAACCAATCACAATAGATTAAAAAAATAAATTTGTTCTCAAATCTCCTTTTACTTTCAGCTGATTGAAATTTTATTCAAACAAAACCACATCCTATGGAGGCCTGCCCACTTGGTCCCATGCCCTCCATTCCCCCCACTCTCACACCTGTCCCTGCAGCCCCTGGGACTCCCAGAGCACAGTCCACAAATCACCAGACTGGAAGCTTAAGCGCTAGCAGTCTGGGATTCTGAGACTGAGATTTTCAGGAATGGCCTGAGGGGAGGAAAGGGACTCTGCAGTGTGACAGCCTTTTCCCCCCATGGGGCAGAGGACTAAAGGACAAGAAAGAAGCAAACAGTACTACCACCAATGACAATAGCTTATGCTGTGGTGTCCCTTCCTGTAGCTCCAATTGACCTACAAGTGAGTTGGGGGGAAACAGAGGGGCCAACTGCCCTGGCCCATCATCGCCCTGGAGACGAGGTTGAAGAGGTAGGCCACATTGGGGTTTTTGCTTTTTTTTTCCTTTAGTACAATGGAAAGTTATTGAAAAATTTTAAATACAGGCTCAGCATGATCTAATTTTACACACTTAGAAGATCTATGTTTGAAAGAGTCTAATGTTGGTTTGGAGAGGGGGGGTGAGAAGATAAGCCTGGAGGCAGGGAAAACCACAAGGTTTTTTCACTAGTGTTATTGACAAATGATGGGATTACCTAAGAGGATTGAAACCTTGTGTCCACACAGAAACATGTATGGCAACGGTCACTGCAGTACTATTCATAATCGTCTTAAAATGCAAACAACCCTGAAGTCCACCAACCAATGAACGGGAAAACAAAACATGAGATATCTATACAGTGGGATATTATTTGGCCACAAAAAGAAATAAGGTACTGATGCTGACAGGTGCTACAGGAAGGATGGAACTTGAAAACATTATGTTGAGTTAAAGAAGCCAGTCATACAAGAACACGTGATGTGTGATTCCATTTATATGAAGTGTCTGCTACAGGCAAATCTATAGACAGGAAGTAGAGTCGCGGGTGTCCAGAGAGGCCAGCAGGGGGATGCGGAGTCACTGCTGAGGGTGCAGGACTTCTTTCTGGGGAGGTGACATGTTCCAGAATTAGACAATGGTGATGGTTGCACGACTTTGTGAATAAACTAAAAACTAGTGAATTGTACACTTAAAAATAATTAAATTTAAATTTAAATTACATTAAGTTAAAATAAATTTTTAAAAAGAGATGGTGGGAACTGGAACAAAAGTGGTAATGGGGACGGAGTAGGTTCTAGAATTTTATTTTGTTTTATTTTATTTTGTTGTATTGTATTGTATTGTATTGTATTGTATTGTATTGTATTGTATATAGAGAGAAAGCACAAGCAGGGGAGAGAAGCAGAGGGAGAGAGAGAGATTCTTAAGCAGGATCCATGCTCAGTGCAGACACCGACACAGGGCTCCACCCATGACCCTGGGATCCTGACCTGAGCAGAAATCAAGGGTCAGACGCTCAACCGACTGAGCCACCTAGGTGACCCAGGTTCTAGAACTTTTCAAGAAAAGGAATAGAATTTGGTGAGAGGTTGAGCATGGGGTATGAGAGAGAAAGAGAAAGAGGGAGGGAGAGAGAAAGAGAAAGGGCAAGGGAAAGAGAAAGGAAAAGGGAGAGAGAAAGGAAAGGGAGAGAGAGAAAGAGAAAGAGAGAAAGGGAAAGAAAGGGAAAGGGAAAGTGAGAGAGAGAAAGAGAAAGAAAGAGATTGAAAGGGAATGAGAAAGAGAAAGGAAGAGAGAAAGAAAGGAAGAGGAAGGGAGAGAGAAAGAGAAAGAGAGAAAGTGAAAGGGAGAGAGAGGGTGTGAAAAAGAGAAAGAGAAAGAGGAGGCTGGCTCTCAGGCACCCAGAAGCGTTCTGCCTGCAGACAGGCCTGCCACAGAGTAGGGCAGGTACAGAGGATGGGCAGTGATAGAGTGGGAGCCGTCACCTGGAAGAGATGTGTGAGCTGGAAAAGCCCGGATGTGCTGCCTTGAGGCTGGACTTCCTTGCGGGGGTGGAGAGAATGGAGGCCACACACAGTTGGCTCTGAGATGGGGATTTCCCTGCTGCTAACAGGTGAGCAGAACTGAGCCCAGATTGTCCCAGGCCCCCATCCTGTTTCCTCCTGTGTGTTTTAGGCATGCTGAGCACTGTTCCCACCTTCTTTACTCTGGACTCCCCTTTATCTTTGCTCTGACTACATGGTATTGAAGGTTTTCAGTCTGTATCCAGACGAGGACAGGACTTCTGTGTGAAGACAAGTTCCTGGCAGTGGCAGGCATACAACGCATGGTTATTGGACTGGATTAAAATTTTATATAGAGTTGGTCCATCATCTTAATTATTTGGAGTTTGTTTTTCCACCTCTGACACTGGTTTTAAAGCTACAATGGCCAGAACTCCCTGTGGCATTCCAAGCTTGGACCTACCAGGAGGTGGTGTGTGGGAGAAAGCACAGGTGTGGAATTACTGATCGGGTTCTCAGTTTTGGTTTTGCTGCAAGCTCTTATTTCTCTTAGCTGGATTATTCTTTATTCTTTATTTGATTTGATTTGATTTTTTATTTTTGGTAATCTACACCCAACCTGGGGCTCTAACTCATTACCTGGAGATTAAGGTTGCAAGCACTTCTGACTGAGCCAGCCAGGCACCCTTCTTAGCTGGATTATTTTATACAACTTTTAGGACTTACTCATCTATAAAATAAGGCCTAGGTATTATCTGAGAGAGTGCTGTCAGATAGAACTTGGGTGGTGACAGAAATGTGCTGTGGCTGTGCCGTCCAATATGGCAGCCATTAGCCACCTGGCAGCTGAGACCTTGAAATGTGGTCAGTTTGACTGTTGGGAGCTCAGCTCTAAGACTCCTCACAGCTTTAAGATATCACTTTCTTTTTTTTTACAAATCTTTTTTAAAAAAAATTTATTTTAGAGAGAGAGTGTGTACAAGTGGGAGAAAGGGAGAGAGAAAAAATCTTAAGCAGACTATGTGTTCAGCGCAGAGCCTGACACAGGGCTTAAACCCATGACCCTGGGATCATGACCTGAGCCAAAATCAACAGTTGGTTGCCCAACTGACTGAGCCACCCAGGCGCCCCTAATATAACACTTCTTTTATGTGTTTCTACACATTCTTTCCTCTAGCCTTGTTTTCAAGTTCTAATATATGACAATAGAAAACTCAAAGATATTTTTGTTTGAACAAAATGTCAACATGTTTGTGATATAATTAGTGATAAAGGAAACTTTTTAGGTAAGTATTTTGGAGAACTGAGAAAAAAAGACAAAAGGATACCCTAACTGCAGTGTAAGGATGAGTCATGAGTCCTGGGAGGACTTGGGCAGTGCCATGAGCAGACAAGACTTGCCCGTAACCCCAAGTCCTCCAATGTGCTATACAGACAGCCCCTATTATGCCTCTCCTGCCTGGGGGTGGGAACTGGGGTGTCAAAGCATCTGGAGGCTGCCATATCTGCCCAACTAGAGGGAAATGCCAGTTTAGAACACACAACAGACCTACTGCCACCTGTGGACCTGTGTCCTCAGTGTGTAAAAGGGGGCCCACTTGTGTACAGAAAGACTATGGTAGGAGTGGTTTGTGGTGGGGACAGTTTTGCCCCCCGCGGACATTTGGCAATGTCTAGAGACAGTTTTGGTTGGGACACACTTGGGTGGGAATGCTATTGGCATCTAGTGGGTAGAGGCCAGGGATACTACTAAACATCCTATAATACACAGAAGAGCCCTCCCACACACACTTACACACAATGAAGGATTATCCAGCTGCCCCAAATCTCAATAGTGCTAATATTGAGAAACTCTGATTTGTAGCAACATTCCATCTAGAAATGCAAAGCTTTATTATTGTCTAGTCCTGGATTCCTAAAGCAGAGGCAAATGTTGAATAAATAAAATGGCTTATCTTCAGGGTAATGTCATCATTTGGCTTCTCGCAATTAACTAGGAAAAAAGACCAGAAATTGTTATAGTTTCTAGCTGTATTCAGTTTCATATGAGTTAGGCAGAGCCCAAATGACATTAAACAATTAAGTGAAAAAAGATCAGTCACAAGATATTTTTATTATATTGATCAAAATAATCTTACATGAGAGATATTTTCTCTCTTTGTTCATGAATAATTGTACCTTTCTCTTCCTACTGGTATATATATGCATATATTTGTATATATTTTCAAATGGGCTATAACTTATAATTCTAACTTGGCTGTAAATGCTATGATTTATATATGTAGTTAGATAATATTTACCAGGCAATATCTATCAAGTATTTAATATTTTTTCAAAAATTTCACATGTATTAATAAACTATGAGCCATCTTGCAAGATGATATCATACCTATTTTACAATGAGGGAAACAAAGAATAAGGAACAGGTTGTTTCCTCAAAGCCATAAAAAGGATCATGTATTTGATCCAAATATCCAAATATTTAAATACTTTTATCCCATAGGTCCTTGTATACAAAATAACTTAGAAAATAATTACTTTTTACTTTAAACTTCTTTTTTATTTTCTCTGTTTTCAAACCAAATTTTATTTAGGTATAATTTATATATATTAAAACTAAAATGTACTGTTTGAAGAGTGTTTAAAAACTTATTTAGGGGTGCCTAGGTGGCTCAGTCGGTTAAGCATCTGACTTTGGCTCAGGTCATGATTTCACAGTTCATGAGTTTGAGTCCTGTTTCGGGCTCTGTGCTGACAGTGCTGACAGTGAGGATTTCTTTAAGATTTGTTTTTTTTTTCATGTCTAATTGCATATATGTACATATATCATAGCCATTGCTTTATCCATTCATCCATCAGTGGACACTTAGATTATTTCCATGTCTAAGCTATTGTAATTAATGCTGCTGTGAAAATGGGGATGCAAGTATCTTTTCAAGTTAGTGTTTTCACTACTTTTGGACATATTCCCAGAAATAGAATTGCTGGATCATATGGTAGTTCTATTTTTAATTTGTGGAGGAACACCCATATTTTCCATAGTGGTTGTACCAATTTACGCTCTCACCAATAGTGCATAGGGTTCCCTTTTATCCACATCCTCACTGGCATTTGTTATCTCTTATCTTTTGATGATGGCCATTTTAACAGGCATGAAGTGATATCTCATTGTGGGTGTCTTTTTTAAGATTTTATTTTTAAGTAATCTCTACACTCAACATGGGGCTCGAACTCACAACCCTGAGATCAACAGTCTCATGTGCCACTGACTGAGCCAGCCAAGCTCCCCTCATTGTGGTTTTAATTTGCATTTCTCTAATGATTCGTGATGTTGAGCATCTTTTCAAGGGCCTATTGGCCTTTTGTATATCTTTGGAGAAATATCTATTCAGGTCCTTTACTATTTATTTGTTTGTTTAATTTTTTGCTGTTGAATTGTATGAGTTGTTTATGTTTTGGGTATTAACCCCTTATCAGATATATGGTTTGCAAATATTTTTTCCCGTTCTGTAGGTTGTCTTTTCACTTTGTTGAATTCTTTTGCTGTGCAGAAGCCTTTCTGTTTAATGTATCTCACTTCTTTATTTTTTATTTTGTTGCTTATGCTTTAAGTGCCACATCCAAAAAATTATTACCAAGACCCATGTTAAGGAGTTTGGTCCTATATTTTCTTCTAGGAGCTTCATGGTTTCAGGTCTTACATTTAAGTCTTTAACCCATTTCCAGTTAATTTTTGTCAGTGGTTTAAGATATTGGTCCAGTTTTATTCTCTTACAATTGAACATCCAATTATCTTAACATCATTTATTTATTTATTTATTATTTTATTTTTTTAATATGAAATTTATTGTCACATTGGTCTCCATACAACACCCAATGCTCATCGCAACAGCTTAGCACCATTTATTAAAGAGATTGTCTTTTCTCCATTGAGCATTCCTGACTGCCTTGTTGAATATTAGTTGACTGTATATTCTTTTTTTTTTAAGTTTTTATTTAAATTGCGGCTAGTTAACGCACAGTTTAATGTTAGTTTCAAGTGTGCAATATAGTGATTCAGTACTTTGGTACATCACCCGGTGCTCATCATGACAAGTGCCCTCCTTAATCCCCATCACCTATTTCACCCATCCCCCTCCCTCCCTCTGGTAACCATTAATTTGTTCTCTATAATTAAGAGTCTGTTTCTTGGTTTTCCTGTCTCTCTTTTTCCCCTTTGCTCATTTGTTTTGTTACTTAAATTCCATATATGAGTGAAAATCATCTGATTGACGTATTTCACTTAGCATAATACTTTCTAGCTCCATCCATGTCGTTGCAAATGGCAAGATTTCATTCTTTTTTATAACTGAGTAATATCCCATTGTATATATATACACATATATACAATAATATATAGATACCATATCTTCTTTATCCATTCATCAATCTATAGACACTTGGGTTGTTTCCATAATTTGGCTTTTGTAAATAATGCTGCTATAAACATTGGGTACATTTATCCCTTTGAAGTAGTGTTTTTGTATTCTTTGGGTAAATACTTAGTAGCACAATTACTGGATTGTAGCATAGTCCTATTTTTAATTTTTTGAGGAACTTCCATACTGTTTTCCACAGTGGCTGCACCAGTTTGCTTTCCCTCCAGTAGTGCAAGGGGGTTCTCCTTTCTCCATATCCTCACCAACAACATCCTCACCAACACCTGTTGTTTCTTGTGTTATTGATTTTAGCCATTCTGACAGGTATGAGGTGATATCTCATTGTAGTTTGGATTTGTATTTCCCTGACAAGTGACATTGAGCATTGTTTCATGTGTCTGATAGCCATCTGTATGTCATCTTTGGAAAAATGTCTATGTATGTCTTCTGCCCACTTTTTAATTGGATTATTCTTTTTTGGGTTGTTGACTTATATCAGTTCTTTATATATTTTGGATACTAACCCTTTATCAGATATGTCATTCGCAATCATCGTCTCTCATGAAGTAGGTTGCCTTTTAGTTTTGTTGATTGTTTCCTTTGCTATGCAGAAGCTTTTTATTTTGATGTGGTGCCAAAGTTTATTTTTGCTTTTGTTTCCCTTGTCTCAGGAGACATATCTGAAAAGAAGTTACTATGGCTGATGTCAAAGAAGTTATTTTCTTCTGTGTTCTCTTCCTGTGTTCTCTTCTAGTATTTTTATGATTTCAGGTCTCAAATTTAGGTCTGTATGCATTTTGAGTTTATTTTGGGGTATAGTGTAAGAAAGTGGTCCAGTTTCATTCTTTTGCGTATTGCTGAATTGACTGTATATTCTTAAGTTTTTTAAATTCATTAGAGTGTCATTTATTCAATGAACACTATAAGCAGCACAGTTTGGTTGACTATACAGCATCCTGGTACATGGGAAAGTTAACAGTTGTTCTGATACATCAACAAAATGTCACTAATTTATCACATTGGAAAAAAGGCCAGTGTGACTGAATAGAAACAGTTTCGAATTTTAGAATATTTGTAGAAAAAGTGTATTATTACTCCTTAGGCATCCGGGATCCTGCTATGAAATCATAGTGTGACCTCAAGCAACTCACTTCACATCTTTGAATCTCAATTTCATTATCAGAAGAGATAACAGGATTATATTAAAAGATCTCTTGGGTCCTTCTGGGCCAAAAGTTCTATGAGTTTCAGTTTGTGCTTTCAGAACAGTAACTGCGCTCACTTCCTGCTGGGAATTCTCCTTCCCTGCCCTCCATCATCCCACACTCCCCTGGGATGAGAGAGCTCTCCAAGCACTCATCCCATTTCCTCCTCCTCCTTCTGCTCTTTCTTGATCTCCTTTCCAGCCTCTTCTTCTGTTATGGAATTCCTCAGGTTTCGTTTTTGGGGAACTCACTTTTTGTGGCTGTTGCCACCACCTGCCTGCTCATAACTTCCAAGTTGTTATGTCTCTCCCCCAGCTCCCCTGCTCTGGCCTCCTGAGAACAAATTAGTCAGCCACTAGGTCCTGAACATAGATGTTCACAGGCATGTCCAACTTACGTGTCCAACGGACTCCTCTCCTGCCCTAGCCCCACAAGCTGCTGCTTTCCCTATTTTCTTTATTTAGGTAAAAGCACCGGCACTTATTTAAATCTCAAAATCACTCTGAGGTGTTATTTTCCCATTATATAGACTCTGTACACTGGAGAAGAAAACACTGAAGCCTGGAGAGGTGAAGATGGCTACACAGCTAGTGAGTTGGTGGAAACTCAAGCATCTCTGAGTCGGAGACTGGAGCTCTCACCCATGGCCCTACACCGTTCATGAGCCCAAGCCAGGAGCCTGGGGGTTGTCCCCAGTTCCTCCTTCACCACTCATGCCCAGCCCAGTGCTGGCACCTGGACTCAGATGGCTCTCAGATCAGCTCCTCAAACCTCTACCATGGCTGAGTTCATTCACCCTCTCCCTCACCTGGATATGGCCATCCCCCACTGTCTCCAGTCTAACCCTCAAACCACATATTACACTTAGAAAAAGTGTTGTTTTTTTTTTCACAGCAGATATCTTGTCACTCTCTTGCTTGAAACACACAGCACTTGCACAAGAACAAGCTTTTTCGCTTACAGCAGGCCTCTCTGCTCGCATTGCGGTCCATCTTCATTATTTACAGATTCCATATTTGCCAGTTTGCTTGCTCTCTATGATGTATCTGTAATTCCAAAGTCGATATTCCTGGCACATTGGCAGTTATTTGCAGATGTGCAGGGAGGGGGAAAATCCAACTCATTCAGGGTGCACATTCCTAGCTGAGGTTGACCTGACACTCTCTACTTTTCATTTCAGCTCAGACTGTAAACATGTGTCCTTTCCATGGCCTGTCTAGCGCCACATTTTTCATACTTTTGTGCCTTTTGTTAGTGATTTCTCTTTAAAATGGCCCCCAAGCATAGGCTGAAGTGATGTCAGGGGTTCCGAAGTGCAAGAAGGCTGTGACATGCCTTCAAGGGAAAGTGTTAGATGAGCCCCATTCAGCATGAGCTACAGGGCCATCAGCCATGAGTTCATTGTTACTGAATCAATGGTACGGCACCTCCATAAAAAGAAAAAGGAAATCACCAGTGTGTACATGAGGCCATTCCAGAAAGTGCTAAGGAACATTGATAGTGGGTGATGAAGTTATGAAAAAGATGGAAAAGTAGTGAAACTTGTGGATTCATGAGGTGGTTAAAAAAAAAAAAAAAAAGCATAATGAGCAGTGTTATGAGGAAAGCCAAAGAAATTTATGGTCAGGGAAAGGTTAAACTTTTCTCAGAAAGGGCTGGTTCTAGGTTCTTGCATGTTTTTTTTTTTTTCATGTTTATTCATTTTTGAGAGACAGATACAGAGTGCAAGCAGGGGAGGGACAGAGAGAGAGGGAGACACAGAATCCGAAGCAGGCTCCAGGCTCTGAGCTGTCAGCACAGAGCCCAATGCAGGACTTGAACTCATGAACTGTGAGACATGACCTGAGCTGAAGTTGGACGTTTAAGCAACTGAGCCACCCAGGCGCCCCTAATCTAGGCACTTGCATGTTTCAAAGGTGACACGGTGTGAAAAGTGTTAAACTTGCGGGTGAGGCAGATCAGGAGGCTCTGGAAGAATTTCAAAAGCACATGCAAGCATTATACAGGAGAGGTGTTATGTGGAAGGGCAGGTTTTCAGTGCTGATGAAGCAGGCTTCTTTTGCAGGGATGTTGGCAAATGAACCTGTATAAGACAAATGGGGTTTTGATTGACAGAACTGTGACCGAGGCTCCCAGGAACCTAACCCTGTATTTTCCTAGGAGCAGTGTTCTGTATTCCCTAGTTTGGTATCTGCACTAAGTTCACAGAATCTGATTACCGTGAGTAATGAGAACTGACCACTTCCCACTATTCCTGCCGTGTGGGCTCCACTATTTGTGGTTGTCTGGATGCCCTCTTTTTTCTCTCCAGCTGGTCATTGAGATTCATCCTTAAACCTCTTTCCAGTTTCCCCAGGAAGTGTTTCTGGACCCCAGCCCAGGGTGACTGAGATACTCCTCTTCTAAGCTTGTTAACATACTGTGCATATACTTCTATCTCAGCAATGCAGTCTTTCGTACATGTATCTCCCCAACAGTCTCTAAGCTGCTTGAGGGCAAGGTTCTCCCTCCCTTCCTCCCTCCCTTCCTTCCTTCCTTCCTTCCTTCCTTCCTTCTTTCCTTCCTCCATCTATACACACACAACATGTGTGTGTGTGTATGTTATTGATATGTGTATACATATAGATACATATTTTGTGGGTAGCAAAAACCAACACTCTGATATATTTCTTACATTGCACTTTTATTTTATTTTGCAATGGTTTTGTTGTTGTTGTTGTTGTTTAGAGGGAGAGAGCATGCCCCCATGCCACTCAACAGGGGAAGGACAGACGCAGAGAGAGAATCTTAAACAGGCTCCACACCCAGTGTGAGCCACCCAGGCACCCCTTATTTTATTTTAAAAGTTAACATACAGCACTATACCATATTTGATTCTATGTTTCTGTGTTCTGATGCTTAGCACAGAGCCTGGCCCAAAGAGAGGATCAGTAAATAGTTGTTGAAAAAAAAAAAGCATAAAGTTTAACAATATTTATTCATTTTACCTAATTGAAGTTCCTTGGGCCATATAGTTGAAATAAATAAAATAGTTTTAAATTAACTTATTAAACTAATAGCCTGTTCTTTGAAATATTTTAAATAATTCCTCCACCCTCTATTTAACTTGAGCTATATATAAGAAAATTTTGCTGACCAGGGGGCCTGGGTGGCTCAGTTGGTTAAGTGTTTGGACTCTGGATTTCAGCTCGGGTCACGATCTCACAGTTTGTGAGTTCAAGCCCCACATTGGGCTCCATGCTGATAGTTCAGAGCCTGTTGGGATTCTTTCTCTCCCTCTCTCTCTCTGCCCCTCCCCTGCTCATGCTCATGCTCTCTCTCTTTCTCTCAAAAATAAATAAACTTAAAAAAAAATTAAAAAATTTTGCTGAACAAATAAGATTAGTCCAAGTGGAGTAATTAGAAACTTGGAAAAAGTGGTCTGCATTAATGAGTTTTTACTGTGCTCAGTAGAATTCTAGAATTTTAGAGCCAGAGAGATCTTATTTATACATGGGTTAATTAGGCTCCTGCAGTGCTCCTGGGTGGCTCAGTCATTAAGCATCTGATATCGGCTCAGGTCACGATCTCACAGTTGGTGAGCTCATGCTCTGCTTTGGGTAAAACACGAGCCCTGGGTGAGCCCCGCTTCTCTCTCTCTCTCTCTCTCTCCCTCTCTCTCTCTCTCTCTCGTTCTGACCCTCACTTACTTGCACCCTCTCTCTGTCTCTCTCTCAAAAAAAAAAGGCTCTTCCAGGTTAACTAAGGAGACAGGAGGGGAAAGACCATAGACAGACAGCCCTTCATATGGGGCTGTGGGGCTTGGAAGGAAGGTCATTTGTGGGCAGCTCTGCTCCAGCCATCTGACAGCAGCTGTGTGAGTCCACAGCAGCTGTCTTTTGGAGATTGGACATTTGCTCCTTCTGGAGCAGGGGCTGCTGTTCTGAAGCCTGGGCTACTCCAGACAATGCTTGGTCATGGCTTGTCCTGACTCGTTACTTCTGCTGCTATTCTCCTTGCTTGTCTTATGCTTCTACCCTGACTAGAAAGTGCTGCCAGTTTCTAAAGAGTCTTAATTCAAATCCTCACCTAAAAAGGATCTGAATGCTTAAGATAGTTATTCTCCTTCCTGCTGGGCAGAGATCTCATTGCAGTCTACCTCCTAAGATGGAGGCTGATGAGGTTTTGGGGTGATGGTGGGGTTCGGAGCTGACAGCCAAGAAAGAGTTCTTGAGGACGTCTTTGGTGCAAAAAGGTGATTTTCTTAAAGCATTGGGACAGGACCCATGGGCGGAAAGAGCTGCACTGGGGTCATGAATAAAGACTGGTTATATACCATGGACTTGGGGGAGGTAAAGTCAAAAGGGAAGTTTCCAAAGAGACTTTCATATGCTAAAGACTCACAGGATACTGGAGGCCTAGCAATTGTCAAGCTAAGGTTGTTTTTCCCTCTAGCAAAACATTAACCTTAAGACAGTAGGGAATTCTGGACTTTAGGCTATTGATAAGATTGCCCTGTTTTTGTAATTGTACTAAGATATTTGTAAACTGATGGAGACTCTTAACAGTTTAACCATCTGTTTTCTGTCCTTTCCTTTGTTCTTGGGCAGCCAGGAGTGCCTGAGGAATATTACACATATCCCACCTTGTGTGTGGGATGGTGCTAGCTTGTACTTTGCCCTCAGCTTGCCTTATACTCCCTCAACAGAGGCCACCCATAAATTATCTGCCCTTGGGGCCAGCACTTCCTCCTTGAACCAGGATGGTGAGAAGCAGAAGCACAGCTTTCTCAGAAGGCCTGTGGGTATGGACTGCACTCCACTTACACAACCAGGACTACTCCTGGCTCTGGGGGGTCCCAAACAGACCAGGTTTGGCCACTCACTGCTGACAAAATCCACAGGCAGAGAGACGAGGGGTCGCAAAACAAGAAAGGATTTTGTTTTCATGAGGCCAACACCAGGAGGACGTGGACTAGCGTCTCAAAGACTGTCTCCAAAGTGCTGACTACCCTTCCAGGTTTAAGTCAGGAGGATGTGGGACAGAGGTGGGTGGGTATGTGTAGGTGGGCCGTGAAGGTCAAGTCATTGTGGCCATGGGGTTAGTCACAGGGATCTTGCTGGCTCCGGCAGCCCTTGATGCTTGAGGGGGTAGTTTTGGCTTCCACAGGGGACTCAGGGTCTCCCATCTGAGTTCGGAAAGAAGCTGGAAAGAACTTAATTAGAAAGTGATGAGGTTTTGGGGTGATGGTGGGGTTCAGAGCTGATGGCCAAGAAAGACTTCTTAAGACATTTTTGGTGCAAAAAGGTGATTTTATTAAAGCATGGGGACAGGACCTGTGGGCAGAAAGAGCTGCACTATAAGTGTGGGGGGGTGACCATTTTATGGAGTTGGCAGAGATAAAGTCAAGAGAGAGTTCCTAAAGGGATTTTCATATGCTCACAGACTACTGGAGGCCTAGCTGTGGTCGAGCTAATGTTGTTTTTCCTTCTAACAAAGCATTAACATTAAGACAGTAGCGAGTTCCTGGACCTTAGACTATTGATGGGGTTGCCTTTTTCTTGTAAACTGGTGGAGACTCTTACCTGTTTAACCATTTGTTTGTACTTTCCTGCTCTTGGGTCACTGGGAGTATCCAAGGAATATTGTACATGTCCCACGGCGGGGTGGTGGGTGGGGAGGCGGGGGCAGTGTGTTAGCTTGTGTTTTGCCTACAACCTGCCTTATGCTCCCTCATCAGAAAGTACAGACTGATGTCAGAATGCAGGTGGCTGAAGTTCTCTTTCAGGAACTCCTCTCTGAATCAACAGAGGCAGACACTGAAGCCTGGAAGTTAGGTGGGTCATTCTAAAGAAGGGCCTTTCAAAGTCCACTGTGGTGGTCTCTGAAGGATGTCATCCCCCAGATTTTGAGAAGACTTGCCTGTATGGCTCATTTCTTTTGAATTACTCTAAATGTTTGGGTTAAGCCTGCAAGGCTGGTTAACATGCATCTCATTTATGGATGGACTAAACATACTGCCAGTGGATCTTTTATCAGAATTACTTCTGGCTGAAAATGAGGGATGTCTGATATGACTGAACGTGAGTAAGTGGGCCTACAGCATATTGATTCTTTTCATTTGTTTCCTTAGTCTAAATAAAGGAGTTATTGCCTTAAAAATAAATGTAGGGATGCCCAGGTGGCTCAGTCAGTTAAGCATCTGACTCTTGATTTGGGCTCAGATCGAGCTCCCCATTGAGCTGTGCGCTGACTGCGTGGAGTCTGCTTGGGATTTTCTCTCTCTCCCTCTCTCTCTCTCTCTGCCTCTTCCCTGTTCATGCTCTCTCTCTCTCTCTCTCTCTCTCTCCCTCTCTCTCTCTCTGAAAAATAAATAAACATTAAAAGAAAATAAATTAATAACACTGCAAGGGAAACTGGTATGAAACTTACTGATGTGAAATGTTGGGGTCTGGGTGTGAACAGTTAATAAAGAATTCTTGAGATGTCTTCTGTGCAAAAAAGATGGGTTTTATCAAAGCACAGGGACAGGACCAGTGGGCAGAAAGAGCTGCACTGGGGTTGTGAGGAGTGGCCAATTATATACTTTCATGTTGGGAGCAGATTAGGGAATAGCGGGATTAGGGATAGTGTAAATTCGTAAAGAACTTTGGAAACAAGGTTTCCAGGACCTTGAGGGGCTAGCTGTCGTTAGGATAAGTCCATTTACTACTGTCTAGTAAACCCTCAGTCATGAGACTCTTGGGATTCATAGCAGTGGGCTATATGCTTACATACATCCTGGGGGGTAGAGACAAAGGAAGTTTCCAAAGGGATTTTCATATGTTAAGGAAGACTTACAGGATCCTGGAGGTCAGGCTAATGTCAAGCTTAGGTTGTCTTTTGCCCTTAGCAAAGTATTAACCTTGAGGTAGTTGAATTCTTGGAGGAAGGTCACTCTGCCCATTTCAAGTACTTATCAATGAACTGTAAGTTGTAAGGAAGTTTAATTTTTTTCTACATTTCTTTTGCCTTTGTTCTCCACAGAAGTTGCTGTTACTTGGAAGCTATTAGTATTGTTTTATTTTATTTTTAAAATTTTTTAATGTTTATTTTTGAGAGAGAGATAAACAGAATGTGAGCGGGGGAGGGGCAGAGGGAGACACAGAATCTGAAGCAGGCTCCAGGCTCTGAGTTGTCAGTGCAGAGCCCAACAAGGGGCTCTAACTCATGAACTGTGAGATCACGACCTGAGTTGAAGGGGGACGCTCAACTGAGCCACTCAGCCGCCCCTATTAGTATTGTTATAGAAGTATGAAGCCAGGCAGTATGGAAACTAGTATTTAGTTAATTGGTATTTATTGAGAACCAATTGTGGGCCAGACATCATACTAAGCCCTGGGAATACAGCATTGAACACAACAGACGTATTCCCTGCTCTCATGGATCTTAAATAGTATATATTCAACCAAACTGGTTTTCCATTTTTTTAGAACAATGAAGAGTAGGGCAAAGGGTGGAGGGAAGGTCAAAAGTAAGTCCCGAAGTCCTGCACCACAATTGTCTAATTAAAGCATTTATGAAAGAACTTAAGCAACCAAATTAGCAATTTTAACTTTGAAAACGGCAATTAAACTCCAACCTGAAGCAAGCTGTGAGTCAGAATAATGCCACAATGATATTGTTAATCATCAGAGGGCTTGTTGCCCACTGGGCTTTCTTCCTTTTCCTCCTTCCCCCTCTCATTTCCTCTTAATAAAAACAACCCTTAATAAATAATTAACAGTAGACATGTTAATTATTGGATTGGTTATAAACTTCCATAAACCCAGTGATGTATGATGAGACTCAGGTCCTAAGGCCCTGAGCAGTCACCAGTTTCCGTCACAAAAGACTCATTACTGGCTCCTCTGGTGTCCATCTGAGTTAATCAGCCCCAGGCCAGTGTGGAAGACCCTGTCCTACTTCCAGTGCTGTTTTACTTTTTTTTGAAGCAGATTCATCATTGCTCACAAAGCAGTTCCCTTAAAACAGTTCCATTAGAACCCCCAAAGCTCAGGCTTGTGAATGGGGCACTTCCCCGTTGTTTTTCTCAGCACCAAGGAGGGCACACTACTGGCTGTGGAGGCTCGGCAGCAGACTTCCCGGAAGCATGTCAAATATCACTTGACATCTACTGCTCACCCTTAGAACTGATAAAGCCCTACTACATTCCTGCAGGGGCACCCTGTTACCCAGAGCATTGAGCCCCGGGTCAGGGCCAACAGATGATGGCCTCATCATTCCCCAAGACAAAGGATACTGAGCCCAAAAGTAAAACCTTGGTGTGTGCCTGAACATTTTCCACATGCTTTTCATATCACTTTATTTCTAATGGGACATGGAGGGGTGCCTGTGTGGCTTAGTAGGTTAAGCATCCGACTTTGGCTCAGGTCATGATCTCACAGTTCGTGAGTTCCAGCCCCGCATCGGGCTCTGTACTGACCACTCAGAGCCTGGAGCCTGCTTCAGATTCTGTGTCTCCCTCTCTCTCTGCCCCTCCCCCGCTCATGCTCTGTCTGTCTCTCTCTCTCAAAAATCAACACTAAAAAAGTTTAAAAAATAAAATAAAATGAGACACAGATTTACACGTTTGAGCTAAAGAAGCACCCAACTGTGCTTCTGTATTTGACAGTTTGTATACTCTGCTTCTTCAACCACAGGCTCTCCCTGCCCTTGACCCCTGGACCATTTCTGTAGTACATAAACAGCAAAGTAGGCACCCCAGGATATTGAACCACAGGGCAGTTTCACTGGGAGAAAGATGTGTCTGACCCCTTGCCTCTGGAAATGAACCAGCAGTCAGATTCACCTGGAATCCACTCTTACATCCAGTTGTCTGCTGGAGAGTTCAACCTTGGACACACTGACTGACTCATAAGCACATTGAAGTGTCTGGGCAGCTTCATGCCTGCTTGGGTAGGCGGGTTGTTAGAGTCAGTCTCAGGACAGCACATTTGTCATGAATGAGATGAAAATATTTATCACACTAGTAAATTTGTAATACTGGAATAGATTCCCCTGAAGGCATGTTCACTATTATTGTTGTAATCTATCCTCACATTAAAAAAAAAAAAAACTAATAGTATCAATTATTATTAAAGTCTGCTGAGTTACTCTACACCAGACTGATGTATAAAACACTGGGCAACTTAAAGCCCTCCCTCATCCAGTAGTTATTTCATGTTAACCACGTGAAGTGAGGCTTATAGGTTTTGGTGAATCTGTGACACTTGATAGGGAAACAAAGAAATTTACATATCACTCTCTGGCTTTCTTTATTATCGTTTTGGCCATAGAAATTACACAACCTGATTATAAAAATAAAGGTCATCTAGAATATCCAGAATATTCTTATGTCAACTTCCTAAGATTACCATCTAAAATAAGACATTTAAAAATATTTTTGAGAAATCTTAGCTCATGAATAATATGTCCATAGACCCATGGGAGTTTGAGAACCCTATTTCTATAGAAACAATCAAGAGCTCCATTTGTCTCTCCTAGGATTTTGAGATTCTGATGAAATACCACATCGACCCACTAATCTAGATCAAATGACCAGAATTTCTGTTTATTATTCGAATAATTCAAATTCAGAATTTCTATTTATTAAAAGATATCATTAAGATAATGAAGGAGAGAGTCACAGTGTGGGAGTAGATATGTGTAACTAACAATGGGCTCATGTGCACATAGAAAATGAACTCTTATAAATCAATCAGTAAAAGACAAAGTTTAATATAAAACTGGGTTGAAGACCTAAATACATAATTTACAAAAGAAGATATCCAAATGGTCTTCAACTTCCTTAATAATTATATAAATTCAAGTAAAATCACAATGATATTTAACACACATCCTCCAGAATAGCTAAAATTAGAAAGACTAACAAACCAAGTGTTGGTAAGGATATGGACCAGTAAGTCTTATTTGTAGCCAGAGGGAGTACATTGTATAATAGACCTAAAAATTAGCACATCTTGAGTCCCAGGTATTTCACTCCTGGGGTAACAGAAATGCACGCACATGTGCATCAAATAACACGTATAAGAATGTGTATAGCATCATTCTTTGCAATAGGAAAAACAAACAAAAAAGAAACTAAAAGAGACTTCTGGTTTGCAGCTAGAATTGTCACTCTGGTCCTTACAACAGGATAAAAACTGAACAAATTGAAAAATCAGCAATTTTTCTTAGATTCATCAGAGAAGTGAAGTCCAGGGCAAACTGCTATCTCCAAATTGGAGAGACAGGTAACGAAACTCTTTGCTTAGTAGGAAAAAAACCTACCAGTGGAGCCAGTACTGGGAGAGAAAAACTTAAAACTTTAATTGAAAAATTGCTGGAGGTCCACCAAGAGGTGGACCAACTTGGGAATTAGAAATTAAGAGGAGTCCTGTCTTTTGTGAACCTACGTCAAGGAGGTGGGAACACTACCAGGTTTTCAGAGTGAAAATCAGAGGAAAAACTCCCTTCTGTCTTCCACAGGGGAGGAGAGAAGTAGCCATTTTAAAATATGCCCAGAGCATTCTGTTCTTAACAAAAGCCTGCCCTCAAGGGACACGATTTTGCTAGAGCCTAACCATCTTGGGACTTACCAGAATCTAACAGACCTGAGGCATGGCAAATACCCAACTCCAGCCCCCCAAAGCTCTCCTGTCTTAACTTAGGGCAGGGGAGTGTGGTGGTTGCCTGAGAAACTCTTTGTGAAGGTCATAGCCTAGGGCACAGGCTCATTAAGAACAGAGGTCTAATAGACTAGGTCTAAGAACATTCCCCCTCCCTCCACACCTCCTCACCATAGCGGCAAGGTTCCTGTACAAGGTTCCTGTAACAGATTACATTGAAAGAACTACAAGCCTCAGATCGTATTGAACAAGTCCTTAGGAAAACCCAGAGACAACAGAGGAGAAAGACCAGGTACACAGGGAAATTTTAGCCTCTAACACACCTACAGCTACAGCAAAGAGTAAACACAGCTTAACCCCTGGCCAGATAAACATAAAACCTCACACAAAAGGCATATTTACCTCAGATCTTCTTATCAAGTACATCGTGTCTAGCTTTCAAGTAAATTACAAAGCATGCTAAAAGGAAAAAACACAGCTTGAAGAGCAAGCATCAGAACCAGACTCAGATATGGCAGAATTTTTGGAATTATCAGACGAAGAATTTAAAATAACTATGGTTCATATGCTAAGGGCTGTAGTAGAAAAAGTGGACAACATGCAAGAACAGATGGGTAATGTAAGCAGAGAGACAGAAACTAAGAAAGAATCAAAAGGAAATGCTGGAATCAAAAACACTGTACTGGAAATGAAGAATGCCTTTGATGGGCTCATCAGTGGCCTGGACATGCCAAGAAAAAAGCCAATGAACTTGAGGATATACATCAATAGAAACTTCCCAGACTAGAAAGCAAAGACAACCAAGAATTCAAAAAAAAAAAAAAAAAAAAAGAAAGAAAGAAAGAAAGAAAAAGAAAAAAGAACAGAATAGAACATCCAACACAATTGTAGGACAATTTAAAAAGGCGTAATGCACCTTTCTCAAAAAAGAGAAGAAAGAGACAGAGAAAGGCATAGAAACAATATTTGAAGTAAGAAGAGCTGTGAATTTTTCAAAATTTATGATAAACACCAAACCACAGATCCAGGAAGCTCAGAGAACACCATGTGGGAAGATACCAAAAAACTACACTGAAATGTATCATATTCAAAGTGCAGAAAAATCAAGGCATCTGGGTGGCTGAGTTGTTCAGCATCTGACTTTGGCTCAGGTCATGATCTCACGGCTAGTGAGTTCAAGTCCCACATAGGGTGAATTCGTGCTCTGCTTTGGGTGAGCCCCACTTCTCTCTCTCTTTCTCTCCCTCTGCCCCTCCTGGGATTCTCTCTCTCTCTCTGCCCCTTGCTCATTTGCACCCTCTCTCTCTCTCTCTCTCTAAACAAAACAAAACAAAAATAAAAATTAAAAAAACAACAAAAGTGCAGAAAAATCAAAGACAAAGAGAAAATCTTGAAAAGAACCAGAGGAAATAGATGCCTTACCTATAGAGGGACAAGGATCCATCAAACTTCTTGCAAATCATGCTAGCAAGAAAACCCCACCAACCTAGAATTCTGAATCCAGGAAAATTATCCTTCAAAAGTAAAGGAGAAACAGACTTTCTCAGACAAACAAAAATTGAGGGAATTTGTTGCCAGTAGATCTGCCTGGTACAAAAATGTAAAAGGAAGCTCTTTAGAGAAAAGGGAAATGATACAGGTCAGAAACTTGGATCTAGATAAAGAAAGGAATGCTAGAGAAGGAATAAGTCAAGGATTTCTCGCTTCCCTCCCCTGAGGCATCAGTGCCATACCTGGGCACCCAGCACCCATGCCCACACCTGTGCTAAATAATATGGACATGGAGTTTTGTGACTTTTTGGCTTAAAGAAAGAGAGTAACTTTCTCAACCCATTGCTACAGCCTCTACACTTACAGGTTACTAAAATGCACATAGCGAGGTCTCTAGCTCATGGAAGAGAGGAGTCTCCTCCAAAGACTCTGGGAAAAACAAAATAAGAACTGAAAATATGATGAAAACCATCTTCTCCTCTGCTTTATAGATGTTGATAATGCATCTTATTGTGTCTTTTGCAACAGAACATATTGTTCTAATATCACCCTGCCAGTTAAGTGTCATGGCATCATTTTGAGACAATCACTCAGAACCTAAAGAAAAAAGAATTGAATATACTAAATGTAAACATGAGCTTTTTTAAAAGCCAAAGATTATTACAGCTTTTCCAAGTAGAAACGAAAAAGCCACTGAAGCATCCTATAGGTTTTGATTTTTAATAAGGTAAATATTGATTGCTATCCACCACATAAACAAGAAGCCCTTTGGCGTGCCCCCCCACCTTTGTCCTTTAAGAGTAAAGTATTCTTGAGGCCAGCAAGTGAGAAAAGCACTAGGAATTATCCCTGGTTGTGAATGGTACATTTCTTGCTATGACCTCATAGGGAACCATTGTTAGGCAACTGCACATGCCTGCACAAGTCCATGGTTGAGCCTAGGGGTCTTGGTCCTTTTATCCAGAAAGCTGATTTTTAGTGACTTGAAGGATGTTGACCACAGCTTTTTTCCTCTTTGTTTTTATTTTTTCCTGCTCTCTTTTTCTCTCTTTTTTCTTACTTTTTTTTAAGTTTTTGGTTTTTTCTTTCTTTTTAATTCCCTCACTTTTCTTTGTTCTAGTCTTAGTTTCTTTATTCTTTCATTTTTACTACCTCCTTTTCTTAGTTTGCATTTTTATTCTTTGATTCCTTAATTTTCCAACCTTTTTATTATTCTTTGTCTCATTTAAAAATTTTTCCTTTTGGGGCGCCTGGGTGGCTCAGTAGGTTAAGCATCTGACTTCAGCTGAGGTCATGATCTTTTGGTCAGTGAGTTCGAGTCCCGAATCGAGCTCTGTGCTGACAGCTCAGAGCCTGGAGCCTGCTTCAGATTCTGTGTCTCCCTTTCTCTCTCTGCTCCTTCCCCTGCTCGTGCTCTGTCTCTTAAAAATGAATAAACATTAAAACAAAATTTTTAAAATTTTTTTCCTTTTTCTCATTTTTAACATTTTTCCCATTTTTTTTTTTAATTTAGTTTGTTAGCATTGTTAGTATTGTTTCTTACTATTGTTAGTGTTGTCAGTTAAGGTTGTTGGTAATCCTTCATACAGCTAGCAGGTCACCATGCTGCAGGGCTGTTTTCTGCTGACAAGGAAACCCATATTGACAATTACCAGCTCCCTTAGACCATCAGGCAGATCAGCTTTGCTGAGGAGATGTTGGTCTGGCACATCCTGGCTGGGACAGGTAGTCATGAAGGTCATTTAACAAGATCAGCTCCTCCAGCCTCCAGAGACTATTCCTCAAAGGTCAAAGCACGAAGGCCTGGAGCCATCCAATATCCTGAAGGTACTTGATGTTATTGAGACCCAGGAAACAGTACCTGGCCATGGAATATGCTAGTGAAGGAGAGATGGTTGCCCACTGCTTCAGAGCCTCATGAAAGAGAAAGCAGCTTGTAGCCAAGTCCACCAGATGGTGTCTGCTGTGCAGTGCTGCCACCAGGAGGCCAGTCAGGGAAAGACATATAGCATCACACTCTAGATCCATCCATGTCATTGCAAATGGCAAGATTTCATTCTTTGTTATGGCTGAAAAATACTCCATTGTGTATATATTCCACATCTTCTCTATCCATTCACCACTGATGGACACACAGCACAGTGAACAGAGGTTATCCCTGCTGGTGAGTTTGTGAAGCGTTGGAACATGTTCTCATTAACGAGTACCATTTTTTGTTGTTGCCAGGAAGCGAGTAGATTTGTTTTTCCATTGTTTGAATTTACAATTAGATGCTTTACATGCTTTAAGTGAGAAACTAAAGCCTTAACTGATATTCTTTCTAGGTTGCCTTGGTTTGGTTTTGATGGTGAGGGGGGAAGTTAGCTAAATGTCACTGAAGACTCCTGCTGAGTGGGGCAAGAATGGTTCTTGTGGAAGCTGTCATCCAGTGTGGCCCCTGGAGGTGTGAGGTCCGGGCGCCTAGTCCTTCTCAGTGCTGCCCCTGCAGGGCTCACCTTCCACAGTCTGCTGTGGGTCTTGCTTTGCTTTGGGTTTTGCAAGATAAAAACTTGAGTCCAGAGGGAAAGCTCCAGAAATGCTTCCAGGGATGATGGTGGGAGTTTGATTTCCAAGTAAGTATTCCTGGGCATTTGATTAAATTGCTTTGTTATTAATCAGTATTTGAGTTGTCCTGGATTAGTTCCATCATTCGCAGGGATAGCTCCCATCTTCTACCAGCCCCACCAAACACGATTGTTTTGTTTGAGAACTTTCCCCTTGGAAGTCAACGGTGTGTTATTACTTTTACCAGCTTAAAAAACCCAATAGTTCTGTGTTTCTGAAGTCTTGGTTTTTGGTTTTTAAAAACATCTGTGTGTTTTTGAGCTGAAAATGAAAAGTATTATGAAAGTACTGGTGGTATACCTATAAGGATAGAATAGGGCATTTAATTTATTATGTGGTGTGAAAATTCTAGAATTTTTCCTCTGATTTGTAGCATTTTCCCTTTAAGGAAAGTTTTTTTTTCTTTATGTTCTATTATTTATTTTAAACACCCACTGTGTCATTTAAAGTGCCATAGATCTTTTTTTTTTTTTTTTTAATTAAGTAATCTCTATGCCCAACATGGGGCTTGAACTCACAACCCGGGGATCAAGAGTCATACACTCTGCTGACTGAGCCAGCCAGACGCCCTTAAAGTGGTGTAGTTCTGATGGACAGGATAATGTTTCTACAACCTTCCATGCCATCTTGGACTTACACTGTTTTGTACAATAGAGGTGCCAAGGTTTGGCCTCATAAGGATGGGACTATTTTTCTGTTACAATTTAAGAGATGCTCAAAAGACCTCCCTCCTACTGCTTTCTTTTATACCCCAAGTTACACAAGAATTGAGTTTGGCTCTTAAGTCTTACAGACTTTTCATCATGAGTCTCTATTGAAATATAAACATCTAGGATGGAGAGCAGCAGTCATCCACAGTCTTGCTGGGATTTCCTGCCAGTCATCCAGAGGACAGAGCAGAATGACCAGGCTGGGGAAGGTCTCGTTACTGCTGGGCCTTAGGAGCAGGCAAGAAGCTCCTCACCGAGGACTTCGCACGGCTGACTCTGGTTCTGCAGTGACAGCAGCTCCTATTGTACCGGGCTGTGAAATTATTCAGAAAAGAGTGGGGATGATGCATATACATTTTACCTGCTTGAAACTAATAGGCAACTTCCTTCTGGGATTTGCTATGCCAATAATTTATAATCTGTTCTACTTTCTCTTCCCTTACCTGCCAATCACTGCTCTTTTTAGTGGTAACCACAGGGAAGAGACTAGGATTTTCTACCAAGGTGTGTGTTACAGCTCCCTCCACTGTTGTATGAACACGCGGGCCCTCTCACCTCTGAGACAGACATCATCCCTTCCCGTTCTTAGTTCTTGGGCTGCTACTCGCACGTTTTGTGAACATACAAACGTGGTGAAGGAGCAGTTGAGCCATTTTGGTGGAGCGAATTTCCATTGACCAGCGTATGAGGAGGGCACGCTCAGGGACCCCAAACATAGGTATATGATACACTGCGTGCAAACAGTGCTAGAGGAAACCTAGCTGTTTCTCTAACAAGTCAGCGTGACGAATGATGGAATCTACCTTTCCTCTGTCTCTCTGGGCTTGGCTCGTGGCCCCCGAGGTGCAGTCAGTCCTGCTTCTGGGAGGACGGGCGCTAAGGTTGCCACGTGCCGTTGACAGGGAGTCAGACTGACTTTCCACTGAGAATGGACCACAGACAGATTTCCTGTGTCACTTTCCTGCCTCCTCAGACTGTCATGTGGAGAGACATGCCATTCTGCTGCAGGAAGGTATTTGTTAGCAAGCCCCTGGTTCCTTATACCTCCCATGCACTTCACAGGTGCAGATCTCGAGAAATCTGAGCATTGTTTACATATGGCTTTCACCTTCCACAATATTCCATTTCAGTTTGGTTAGTCATTTTAGGTTAAAAAAGGAATGTTTCTATGTTGCTTGTCTGTTCCCTAGATACATAGCATATCAGTTCCTTTGCATATCTCTTCCCCTTATAAACTGGCAGCTCTAATAGATATTTTATTTTTTTTATTTTTTTGAAAAAATTCTTTTTTTAATGTTTATTTATTTTTGAGACAGAGCATGAATGGGGGAGGATCAGAGAGAAGGAGACACAGAATTGAAAACAGGCTCCAGGCTCCGAGCTGTCAGCACAGAACCCGACGCGGGGCTCGAACTCACGGACTGCGAGATCATGACCTGAGCCGAAGTTGGCCGCTTAACCGACTGAACTACCCAGGTGCCCCACCTAACAGATGTTTTAAAATATGGTTTATTTCTCTCAATAAAAAGGGGGAGGAATTGCTGGCATACTGTGTGCCAGGGCACTTGAAGCAAACCTATTTCATTTTTAAGTGTATTGATTTATTTTGAGAGAGAGAACCAGGAGGGGAGGGGCAGAGAGAAAGGAGGACAGAGGATCTGAAGCAGGTTCTGTACTGACAGCAGAGAGCCCAATGCAGGGCTCAAACTCACAAACCATGAGATCATGACCTGAGCTGAAGTCAGAGGCTCAACCGACTCAGCCACCCAGCAGCTCCATAACCCAATCTATTTCTAACTTGAATATCGCAGCTAAGGAACTTGCCAGAGTGGTGCATTATTTGTGCCTCCTTGATGCTAGGTGCACTCAATGGGTAGCTAAGTGCTGCCACCTGTGCCATCCAGCAGTGTCAGGGACTGGCATGATCCCACCTGCTTTGCCTGCCTCCCTGTGCGGGGGCCGATTTCATCTGTGTCCAGCCTCCTCCAAACATCAAGTACAAAGGATCACTCTCTGAAAAGCAGGGGCCACGAGCATTTCTGGTGGTTTATTGTAGGGTGTATCTTTCTACAGTTTAAGCAACAGTTTCCTAAAAACAAGTGTCAGAAATGTTTTGTGTGTATTTTCAGTCTAGCCATAAAAAAATTATTCGTTTAGAAAGATGCCGTGATTTATGCTTAGGGATAAAATTTTGTAAATGATTACTTAATTTTAAACAAAAATGAAAGCAAATGACCAGATACTTCCAACGTGTGCAGTATATGTGACCGACAAAGTAGTAAAAAAACAATCCATGCCCTAGTAGTAAAGTGTTGAGAATAGGCAGTTTTTAAAAAGGAAAAAAAAAATCTAATAAAAATATGAAAATATTTTATTTATTTACTTATTTTTGAGAGAGAGAGAGAGAGAGCAAGTGGGGGAGCACATGCAGTATGTCAGGCCCACACTCAGCGTGGGGCCCGACCTGGGACTTGATTTCATAACCACGATATCCTGACCATGAGATGATGACCAGAGCCAAAATCAAGAATCATTCACTCAACTGAGCCACCCAGGCGCCCCAGAAATATGAAAAGATTTTAAACATCACTAATAAGAAATGAATATAAAAGCATACATTTTGGGGGCACCTGGGTGGCTCAGTTGGTTGAGCGGCCGACTCTTCATTTTAGCTCAGGTCATATGGGGCTCCGTGCTGACAGCATGGAACCTGCTTGGGATTTTCTCTTTCTCCCTCTCTCTCTGCCTCTCCCTCACTCTCTCTTTCTCATAATAAATAATTTTTTTAAAAAAGCATAAGTTTTTAAGCATCAGAATGGTAGAGATGAAAAAAAAAAAACCAAAATACTCATTGACAGAGAGTAGAAGAGCAGGAAATGTGCCTTCTCACCTGCTATCAGTGGCCATGTTCACAGGTACTATGTTTTTATAAGGGTGTCTGCCAATACATTATGCAATTTAGAAGATGCACACACGGGTTTTGACATGGAGGCTACCTTCATCCAGGATTGTTCAGCACAGCAATTTTTATTTCATGTGACCATCAGTGGAGAGCTTACTCTGCCCCCCTGTTCTGCCTGATGTATAAGTCACTGGACTCAGGACTCATGCTTGGTCCCAGTGGAAGCCCACGTTGCTGTGCTGGTCACTGAAAGGGCATCTCTTTTGCTCTGGGAAGAATGATCACAGATTCTAGAGCAGGGGCCCTGATGTTGTCAGGAGGAACACTTTTCATTTCCCTCAATTGTTAGCATTTGGCACAGGACCATCCTGGTGAGTCTTCAGAGGAAGCCTTGCCCGCATGGCTGCTGACCCCAGGGCTCCAATGGCTGCTTTGAGATCCTCCTGGAGGTCCTTATCAAGGACAGGTCAGGTTTCTCCCCACTCCTAACTGGCACCAACAGGGACTAGAGATTGGCCAGGCCTGGGGCTGCTGAGCAAATTGCCAGGTTCCTCCCTTTTTTCACTCCTTTTCTGCCACCTTTGTTAAGGCTTTGTGTTCTGGAGTCAATGGCCTTGTTACTCTTTTCTCTCTACAAAGTTGGGCCCAGAGCATATCAGCCACATGGGAGACCCCAAGTGAGCCACACGGCACAGTTTTTGCTCTGAGCATCACTGCGTCTCCACCTGCAAGTGCCATCGGATGCTCAGAATTGGGGAGCATGCAGTTGGGGTGTGGACTGTTCTTTCCCAAGAGGCAGCATTTTGGTTTCAGTGACCTATTGATAGACCTTTTGTGTTAATTTACATGTCATCAACCCTATCCATCTTTTATGGATTCAACTAGTTAGTGCAGCTGACCACTGCTTTTAAATACAAGATTGTGAAAACAGAATCGTGAGAATGGTAAATCAGCCCAGGGCCCTCACAGATGCACCTGCTCCTTGGCCTGGTTCCTTATGTTGGGGTGATAGCACATTTAACACTCCTGAGGGAGGGGCACCTGGATGGCTCAGTTGGTCAAGTGTCTGACTTTGGCTCAGGTCATGATCTCACGGTTCTTGAGTTCGAGCCCCGCATCAGGTTCTGTGCTGACAGCTCAGAGCCTGGAGCCTGCTTCAGATTCTGGGTCTCTGTCTCTCTCTGCCCCTCCCCCGCTCTCACTCTGTCTCTCTCAAAAGTAAATAATAAACATTTAAAAATTTGTAACACTCTCAAGGGAGATCATGGCTTTCTAGAGCTCAGCTGAGTTAACCCCCACCCTGGAAAAACAAGGAAGGAAAAAAACTTAACAGTTTTTTACTATCTTTGTTTAATCAGCACTGTGCTGATGGTGCCAGTTATTATTTCACAGTTTTTCCATTATTTGTTATGAAATCTCCATAGTTTGTGAAGCTGGTTGGTGAAGAGAAGAACACAGAAAAGGTCACGTTGTGGATGGTGAAGATTGCCCGTCGGGTTTGCAGTGTGCAGCCTGCATCCCTGCATGCCATTCAGCTCTGAGTTGACCTTTTCCTCCTTTTCTCCTTTCTTACTTTTCATTCTGGCGTCAGCCTGCAGTCTGCTCACTTGAGAATAGAAAATTGGGGGGATGGGCAGGGGACAGCTGCACCGCCCCTTGCCTGTGTTGATTCCCACTTTGTAGGTTCCAATGGGCTTTGACATTATTCTGGGCTTTACTGAAATAACATACTGGCTCCTGGTTTGTATAGACGATTTTTAATAGCATTTAGGGAAATTTTACACACCCAGTTTTACGCCATTTTGGGAAATAAGGCAGGAAAGAAGATGAAAGATCCTTGAAATTCATGCTACTCTTTGCAGGTCCTCTTAAAATCCTGATTTCTTTTAGGGTTCCCAGAGCCAATTCCAATATGTGGGTGCGTCCCCCATGCATACAACCAAACAATTCTCCAGCAATTCGTTGAGAATTCAATGCAATTCTGACACTATCTACCGGAAGATAGCATCAGATTCCATAGGTTAAGGGTTCATTCAGTTGTACAAGACTGCCTCCCACCCCTAACTTCAAATGCCAGTCGTGAGCCGCAGACTGTTCCCAGTGCTTCTCACCAACCACTACAGATTGGAGGGTCCTGTGACCCCTCCTCTGGTTCGATTAATTTGCTAGAGCGGCTCACAAAACTCAGGGAAACACTAACTGACATTTATCATTTTATTAAGGGATATGATAAAGGATATAAACCAACAGCCAGATGCAGAGACCCATAGGGCAAGGTCCTGAACAAAGGAAGCTTCTGTCCTCGTGGAGTTTGGGGCCCAGAATGGTGACATATGGAAGCATTCTGGTTTCCCAAGTGGGGAAATTCTTTAAAAGAAAAAAAGGCCCCAAAAGCTGTTCTCTTGGGTTTTTATGGAGGTGTCGTTGCATAGACATGATTAAGTCATTAGGCATTGGCTGATTCAATCTGTAGCTCTTCTCTCCTCCCCAGAGGTGGGACTAAAAATTCCAACCCTTTAATCACAAGGTTGGTCCTCCTGGCAGCCAGGCCCCTGCCTTTGGGTGGGGTTAAAAAGTCACCTTCTTTAATAAAAAGACACACATTTGTGGCTCTGAAACATTTTCAGGAACTGTGGAAAAAACCAAATATATCTGAAAAATATGACCAAACATATGTGTTTCATAAATTATATCGCATGATCTTAACAGATCCTTAAATAACTAAATTTATACCTTTTATATTTATTTTTATTAAGTCAGACATCCATTTACACTAGAGTTCAGGATAGGCCAGCATTAATAAGTACCCTTCTCCCCCCAAATAATAGGAGAATAAATTGGGAAGAGTTTACATTTTAGCTTTATTTTCTTTCTTTCTTTTTGTTGAAGGATATAGGAAAATATTTTAATTTTAGCAGAAGATTGCTCATTCTCTCTCCCTCTCAACCCTTCTCCCCAATCCATTGTGAGCATAGTTATTTGAGAACATGGTTAGAGAAGAAGGGTGTGATTTTGCAGAGCGGTCCTATTGCTGTTTTGAACATCAGTAATATGAAGGAAGGAGGCCCCCATTTTTCTTTCTTCTCTAACATGAAGGGCCTTGACTCAGGCTCTTTGGCAATGTCATGTCAGGAAAGATTAACAACTTGAGACTCAGGAGATCCAGGTCTGGCTGTGCTCTGTCCTAAGAGCTCCCATGTGACAATGGGCAACCATTGCCTCAATTTCCTAAGCTGATCCTTCTGGTCCTTCATACCTCTGTTCAGATTTATAGTTTTGAAGTATAACTGATGCCAGCATATTTATGGTGTCCTGGTGCTACCCACCCCCCCCCACCCGCCGCACATTGCCTTTTAAGATATGGTATATATTGAATTAGGAATCCTTTTATAGTAAGAATGACTTCTAAACTATTCTCCTGGTGAACATCTTTTCCACTGCAGCTTTGAGGCCTAGAACATTGCTCTGTGGATCTAACAACAAGGGGGAAGTTTACTTACTGCAGATGGCCTGTTTTATGCTTAAAGAGCTCTTCTTTCCCTACAGATATTACCTTATAAACCTTTAGCAGCCAATTTTTGCTGGGGAAGGCAGCCATGGTGAAATCCACTACCATTGGCTTTGAACAGAGGAAGTGCCCTGGCTGAGAAGTTAGCAAGAGGGAAAGTCTCTAGTGCTGCCATCAGGGCTGTGATGTCAGAACATACATTTCTGAATGGTCCTCTTCTATGTGGTGCATAAAGTCAGGGATATTAGAGTGCTGTATTTTAGTTACTGTGGCCTTATCTGCTTATGTGGCCTGACTGATTTCTAAACACTCTGCTGTACATTGTTTCTATTAAAAAAAAGTATGGCTAACCAACTCAAACAAGTTGATAGAAGGTAATTCTATTGTAATATGGGTGGAAAGCCTTGTGAAATATTTTTAAGTTGCCGTAGCATACCAGTTTTTAAAATAAATCATATGACTTACCTGAGTTCAATTTCTCCTAACATCAGAGTTGTGGTACAAAATTATGAATTTGTAAAGTAAAACTGAATGAATTCACCAATATCTCTGAATTGACTATGTTCATTGCCCTGCCTTGGTTAAGGTGCCATTATTTTCTCTACTAAATCTTATCCATCCATTAAGATCTCAGTTTCCTCCTTCTGTGTTTTTCCCTTCTTTGAACATCTCTAGGACCTACTTGATTAGGCACCACCTTGCCCTATAGATTTTTTCCAGTTTCATATCCCAGAATATTCAGGGAGAATAAGGGAGATAAGGTCAGGAGATGTTATGCTGCTTATACACTGGCAGCACCATTTAGCTCAGTGTTTTGTGTCCAAGTAAGAGGCCATGTTTCTCAAGCCGGGTCATAGGTGATAGCACAGTGATGAGTTCTGCAAGAAGACATAACAATCCTTAATCCTAATAATGAAGCATAAAAATGTGCAAGGTAGGAACTGATAGAACTGCAAGGAAAAATAGATGAATTCACGATTGTAGTTAGAGACGTCAACAACAATCAGTAATTGACAAATCAGTAAGGACTTATGGAACAGCATAATCAATCAACTAGCTCTAATTGACTACTTAAGGTAAAGCAGATCTTATACTATACATCCTTCTCGAGCTCACGTAAAATATTCAACAACATATGCCACATTCTGTGCCATTAAACACACCTTAACAAATTTTAAAGAATAGAAATCACACAAAGTATGCTCTCAGGCCACAGTGGAATTAAAGTGGAAATAAACAACAGAAAGATAGCTGGAAAAATCCCGAAATACTTGGAGATTAAATAGCATGTTTCTAAATAACACATGGGTCAAAGAAGCATCAAGGGAAATTTAAAAATAATTGAACTAAATGAAAATGAAAATACAACTTATCAAAAGTGTAAGTATTAAGGGAAATTCATATCATTGAATGTGTAAATATTAGAAAAGAAGATCTAAAATCAATAATGTAAACTTCCATTTTAGGAAACTAGAAAAAGAAGAGCAAGCTAAATCCAAAGTAAACGGGAAAAAAGAAATAATAAAATTAGAGAAGAAATCAATGCAATTGAAATAGAGTATCAGTAGGGAAAATACTAATAAAAGATTCAATACAGCAAGACAGCATAACAATTACAAACATTTATGTACATAACAACAAACCAATGAAATATTTGAAGCAAAAATTGATAGAATTGAAAGGAGAAATAGAGAGTTCTACAATGATAATTGAAGACTTTAATACCTCACTCTCAATAATGGATAGAATAACCAGACAGAAGATAAGTAAGAAAATACGGGATCTGAACAAGTGATAAGCCAACTAGGTGTAACAGACATATATGGAACATTCTACCCAACAATAACAGAATATACATTCTTCTTAAGTACATGTGAGACATTCTCCAGGATGAGCCACAAATGTTAAGCCACTGATAAATCTCAATATATTTTAAAAGATAACTGTCATATATAGTATCTTCTCTGACCACAATAAAATAAAGTTAGAAATTAATACAGAATAAAAACTAGAAAATTCACAAATTTGTGGAAATTAAACAACACACTCTTAATCAATGGGTCAAAGAAGAAATCATAAGGGAAATTAGAAAATACTTAGAGATGCATGAAAACAAAAAACACCATATACCAAAATTATGGGCCCAGCAAAACCAGTGCTATGGGAGAAATTAATATCTATAAATTTTTATATTACAAAGAGAGATCTCAAATCAATACCCTAACATTACAATTTAAAAGATTAGAAAAAGAAGAACATGTTAAATCTAGTAGAGGGAAGGAAATAAAGACTGGAGTAGAGATAAATAAAATAGAGAATAGAAAATCAGTGAAACCAAAACCTGGCTATAGATAGAAAATGTACGGTGATTCCTCAAAATATTAAAAATAGGATTGTCATATGATCCAATAATTCCACTTCTGGGTATTAACCCAATAGAACTGAAATCAGGGACACTGATATATATGTACACATATGGTTATAGCAGCATTATTGCCAATACCCAAAAGGTGGAATAAACCCAAGTGTCCATCAATGGATGAATTGATAAAATGTGGTAATACATACAATGGAATATTATTCAGCCTTAAAAAGAGAGGAAATTTGGACACATGCTACAATAAATAGAAAAAAACCAAATACTGTATGATTCTACTCATATGAGGTTCCTAGAGTAGTCAAGTTCACAGAGACAGAAAGAAGAATTGTGGTTGCCAGGGCTGAAGGGAGGTGGGAATGGGAAGTGATTGTTCAATGGGTACGAGTTTTAGCTTTATAAGATAAAAAAAAATCTGTGCATGCATGGAGGTGATAGTTGCATAAAAACGTGAATGTAGGTAATGCTACTGAACTGTACACTTAAATGCTTAAAGTGGTAAATTTTATGTTGTGTATATTTCACCACAATATTTAAAAATAAATGATGTATTTAAAAATGGCTGCATACAATGCATGGATAAATATCACCATCATAATGTTGCAGCAAAGAAACCAGATACAAAAATATATAAACTGTATAATTCAATTTATATATATTAAAAAAAAAAAAAACACGGGCACCTGGGTGGCTCAGTTGGTTAAGCATCTAACTTCTGCTCAGGCCATGATCTCACAGTTTGTGGGTTCAAGCCCTGCATTGGGCTCTGTGCGGACAGCTCAGATCCTGGAGCCTGCTTTGGATTCTGTGTCTCCCTCTCTCTCTGCTCATCCTCTGCTCATACTCTGTCTCTCTGTCTCTCAAAAATAAATAAATATTAAAAAAAAAAAAACAATTGGAAAACTGAGGTTCTGGCTTCCAGTAATGGTTATGTAGCCTGTGAACTAATACTCTCACAGATAACAGTAATAAAATCTGGATAAAATATCACATATTGTTAAAGAGAAGTATGTACCTATATATAATACACATAAGCTATATGTGTGTATATATTTCCAGAAAGTAAGCAGAAGAGAAAGGGAATCTACCCTTGAATGATGGGAATTGTGACAGGAGATATTTGCAAGCTTGAGTCTTTTTGCCTCAATGTACTTCACAATCTGTGCATGACCCATGTAGGCAGAAAACCACAGTCTTACTTGTGGTGTCAGAAAGGACATTTTTAGGGCTAGCAGAGTTTCTGAAAAGTTAGGGGAGAAATTCTGGAAGGGAGGGAGCCACAAAGGGGTAAATTCCAAAATATATATGTAGGTTTCCCCTAAATAAGGGATAGATCTTTAAACTACATATGTGCAGAACATCTTTTAAGGGGCCCAGCCTGAAAGAGGATTTCAGCTGTGCCTACTGTAGTGAGTTTTGAGCCTAGCCAAGTTAACTCTGTACTAGGAAATTAACACTCTTCAAAGGAATAAAACAGAATCCGGAGTCTTCTATAACTATCACTGATAATGTCTAGTATGCAATTTTTAAAAATCATGAGATGTGTGAAGAAACAGGAAAATGTATTCTATATACAAAACAAAAAGCAGGCAGTGGAAACTATCCCTCAGATATCCAAAATGTTGCAGTTAGCAGACAAGGATTTAAAATCAGTACTACGGGGCTCAGTCAGTTAAGCATCTGACTTTGGCTCAGGTCATGATCTTGCGGTTTTATAAGTTTGAACCCTGTGTTGGGTTCTGTGCTGACAGCCTGGGCCCTGCTTTGGATTCTGTGTCTCCCTCTCTCTCTGCCTCTCCCCTGCTCACTCTGTCTCTCAAAAAAAAATTTTTTTTAAAAATTAAAAAAATTAAAATCAGCTACTATAAATATGTTCCTGGGGGTAAAGAAAAATGTTCTCATAATTAATGAAATGATGTGGAAACTCAGCAGAAAAATGGAAATTATAAAAAGTTAGAAAGATGATAAAAGGAAAAGGAATTTACTTTTGAGCTTGTCAAAAATTAAAAGCCTAAAATTTGGTAGAAAACCTAAATTTTTAGATCCAAGAAGGTTAAAAAAAAAAATACAAATCAAACTAAACCTAACACATCATAGTCAAACTGCAAAAATCCAAAGATGATAAGAAAATCTTGAAAGTAGGCAGGGAAGGACACCACATTACATACAAGGGATAATAATATGAATGACAAATGATACATCATCAAGAGTAAGAGACAAATCGACAATGAAATGATATCTTTAAAGTGCAGGGGGAAAAGTCAATGTCAACAAAGGATTCCACATTCACTCAGCAAAACTCTCCTTCAAAATGAAGCAGAAGCCACAATGAGATGCAACATACCTATTAGAATGTTTAGGGGTGCCTGGGTGGCTCCATCGGTTAAGGGTCCAACTTCAGCTCAGGTCATGATCTCACAGTTAGTGGGTTCAAGCCCCATGTCAGGCTCTGGAGCCTGGTTCGGATTCTGTGTGTGTCTCTCTCTCTGCTCCTCCCCCATTCTCTCTCTCTCTCTCTCTCTCAAAAATAAACATTAAGAAAAAAATTTTAAATGTCTAAAAAAAAATTGCAAATAGCAAGTGCTTTTGAGCATCTGGAATGACTAGAACTGGAAATGCAAAATGGTGGTGACTTTGGAAAATAATTTAACAGTTTTTTGTAAAGTTAAACATTAGATGATCCAGATATTCCACTCCTAGGTATTTAGTGAAGTGAATTGAAAACTAATGTTAAAAACTTGTGCGTGATTATGTATAGCCACTTCAGCCATAATTTCCAGAACCTGGAAATAAACGAGGTGTCCTTCACCAGGTGAGTGAATGAATAACCCAGATACATCCATACAATAGGATACTGCTTGGCAACAAAAGGAACAGACAGCTGATTCACACAAGGACAAGGATGTATCTTAAGTGTTTTTCTCTAAGTGAGGGAAGTCAGACTCAAAAAGCTATATATTACATGATTCCTCTTAAATGACATTCTAGAAAAGAAAAAATTATAGGGATGAAAAATGATCAGTGGTTGCCAAGGGATAAGGGAGGGGAGGAGCTGACTGCCACAGGGCAGCATGAGAGACTTTTTGGAGTGATCTACAGTGTTAGCCATTTAAGACATCAGTTACCTTTGTGGAGGGAGGAAGAGAAAGATTGTCAGGGGGCCTGAGAGAAGCTGGTTCTAGCGCTTAGTTACACAAGTGTATTCAACCTGTAATAATTCACTGAGCTTTACGTGAATGGTTTCTGCATATATTCCTGTATGCATGTTTATGTCAATTAAAATTTAAATACATATTTTCATAAAAATCCTCAATATCTCAGAATAAACAGCAGCATTTGGTTGGGTTTTGTTTTAAAGTAAACATGTTTGCACGTGGCATATCAGATGGATTTTAATATTACAAAGTATGAATGTCCTAAACCTTGGGTGACTGCCTAGGGTCTATTTTTTTTTTTTTTTTTTTTTTTTTAGAGAGAAGGAGATAGAGCGTGAGCAGAGGAGGAGCAGAGAGAGAGGGAGACACAGAATCTGAAGCAGGCTCCAGGCTCTGAGCTGTCAGCACAGAGCCTGATGCAGGGCTGGAACTCACGAGCTGTGAGATCATGACCTGAGCCGAAGTCGGATGTTCAACCGACTGAGCCACCCAGGTGCACCGGGTCTTTCTATTTTTGCTTCAGTTTGGTAGGTCATATGGCTTTGATTTTTTGTGATGCAATTTTTTTCCAGGAAAGTCCTCCCTTCCAAAGATGTGTACTGACACCAGGACACCTAGCACAGCACCTTGCATTTTGTATACACATACTCGTGGAACTGTGTTGACAGGAACAAAGCTAGTAGCAGAGGTCTGTTCATGCACAGGATAGTGATCAGGTGATGGCAGGTAAGACTGAAAGGCTACACTTGGCAGTGAATGTTTTTACACTTTACTTGGTAAACTATTTGCAGCTAGTTCACCCAACAATGTTGGTTTCAGCCTTGCCACCCACTATGATCACCTGGAAAGCTATTAAAAAAAACGCTGATGCCCTGGCCCCACTCCAGGGATTCAGATTTAACTGATCTGTTGTGATTTGGGTTCTGTGAATTTCGAAAGCCCCCAGCTGATTTAATGTGCAGCCGGGGTGAGGGCCACAGATTCAGGGCCAGGGATGCATATGCTGTAAGTGATTTCCATGTGTGCTCTGGGGTCTTAGAAAACAGCTCTGCCCTGTTAAAATCAAAGGACTACTTCAGATTACTCAGCTCTTTGTCTAAACTGTAACAGGAGGAAATGTCTTCTTAGCAGATCTATCTTTATGTCACTTGCTTTCAGAATAAGAGGTTGCTTCGGGCACAGCAGTTTGATTTAGTCTGTGTTGAAAATCATTAATAGCCTACAGATACCAAAAAGGGATGAAAAGAATTTGCAAACACGTGGAGTGCATTATACATGTTTTCAAATTTCTCCTATGATTAGAAAGTAAAACTCTACTGCTGAAGACTTGATTTCCTAAACTCAGCCCTCAGCCATTTCCCTAACTTATTCCAAATCTTTCCAATTCACTCAGTATTCTCTGGACTATTCCCAACATGAAGAGTACAAGATGGATGCAGATCTCAAAGGAATTCTGTTTCTATTGCAGAAGCCTCACTTTCCAGAACCTCGGTTGATAGGGAAGCTGCATGCAGTGTGATCTAGTAGAGGCAGGAGGGCTCTGCAGTCAGGAGATGATATGGGGTCCCAGCCCAGCCACTTAGTAGCTGTGGGACTTTGGACAAATTTCTTGACTTGGAACAGTTACATAAACCTCATTTGCAAGAAAAAGCATAAGGATACTGATTGTAAAAACAGCAGTGACTTTTCATTCCTCCTTGTGGTCCACAACCTTTGCAACGTGATTTTATAGCTGCCCCTACTGACAGGCAGACTCTTCCTCCAAACCTTGCATCAGACATGGTCTTACTTGCTCTGGTCAATAGAAAGCAGTGGGTATGACAGCAGTGTGCCAGTTTGGAGCATGGGCTCAAAAGGTCTTAGATGTTTCTGCTTTTTCTTTCAGAATACAGCTGTCTCCAAGCCCATGTTAGCTGGCTGGAGGATGAGGTACCATGAGGAAGAGAACCAAGGTGCCCAGTTGACAGCCAGCTCATCCTCAGAAGTAGAGTCCCCTGGTCAACCAGCTGCTGACCACCAGTGCATGAAGGAGCCCAGCAGAGACCAGACTGGTCCTGATGAGCCCAGGCTAAACTGCTGACCAACTCAATCATGAGCTAAAGTATTGGGATGGTTTCTTATACAATGGCTAATAATACACCAATTGCAGACAGGATGTCAAGATTCAATGATATATTAATTATGTTTCTTAGCAAATAGTAGGCATACTATAGATGCTGATTTCCTTCTTCCCTCATTTAAAAAATTTTTTTAGTTTTATTTATTTTTGAGAGAGAGCGAGACAGCATGTGTGGGGGAGGGGCAGAGAGAAAGGGAGACCTAGAATCCGAAGCAGACTCCAGGCTCTGAGCTGTCGGCACAGAGGCACAGAGCCTGATGGGGCCTCGAACCCACGAGCCGTGAGATCATGACCTGAGCCAAAGTCGATTGCTTAGCCGACTGAGCCACCCAGGTGTCCCAACTTCTTCCCTTATTTAATGCTGGATCTCCTGGGTGAAACAGAAATACATGTGGACATGTATGTATGTGATTGGTGCTTAAGCTCACATAGTGCCCCACACTGCAAGAGGAAATAGGCGACCAGAGTCTGACCGTAGGACTCAAGCCCAAATTGCAAAATAACAAATTTGCCTTTAATCTAGTCCCTCCAAATCTAAACTCTGGACGTCAAGGCTGTGGACAGGTCTGAAGACATGGAGTTCCCTCCTCCTGGGGCCCCATCTTCCTTTCATTGCTGTCTGATATCTGAGAAGGAGGGATGGGCCCCCGCCGAGAAGCAGCTGGGAAGCAGTGCTCCATTTGGGGAAACTTCCTGCTTGCGCCCCTCTGCTTCCTCTCAGGGTGCTTTTCTCCCCTTTGGTGGTGGAGGAGAGGGAGGGGTGTGGCACTTCACTTCCTGGAGGTCAAGGGGAGTCAGAGCCCTCACTGTTGCACTCAGTGTGCCTGCCTCTCAACACATGTGAGTACTCAGCACCTGGAATGTGGCCAGTTTATGATGTACTGAAAGTGTAAAATAGGGTGAACTTCAAAGATTTAGTACCAAAAAAGGTAAAAATTTCATTAATAATTTTATATTGATTACACATTAAAATACTATTTGAGATGTATTTAGGTTAAATAAATTAATAGTATTACCATCAATTTCACCCGTTTTTTTTTTTTTTTCTAATTTTCTCTGTGATTAGAAAACTTAAAACTGTAGACGTGGCTCACGTCCTACTTCTACTAGACATTGCTGCCTTAGAGGACTGCCTCCTTTTCAAAGCCCAGGCTGCCTCCTCAAAGGACCAGAGGCCAGGAAGGTTAGGAAATCTAAAATTTTAAAAGAATTTGGCATTTTACTATTTCCATTTGTGAATGAAGGATTTAATAAGGCTTTAAATTTAAGATTTAATATTCAAAATAAAATGCATTCATTTCAACATTGTGCTTGGGGTTGTTTTGCATGGGGGTTGCAGAAGCACTGTGAAGAGGCTGTCCTTGGCTCCAGACCTTTACTAGATAGCTTTTCACAGATTGGCTTAGGGCCTGATATTTCCATTTTTCATAGATATTCTTCCTCTAGGGTGATTAAGGAATGAGACTGAAATGAAATTTGAAGCTCTCACAAACCAAAGGATTTTTCTTTCTGTGGCTTACCAGCATTTTTAGTTTCTACTATCAGAAATACTAATTGTGAGGTGCCTGGATGGCTCAGTTAGTTAAGCGTCTGACCTCGGCTCAGGTCATGATCTTGCTGTTCATGAGTCGGGCTCTGTGCTGACAGCTCAGAGCCTGGACCCTGCTTTAGATTCTGTGTGTGTGTGTGTGTGTGTGTGTGTGTGTGTGTGTGTGTGTGTGTGTGTCTGTCCCTCCCCGCTGGCACTCTCTCTCTCAAAAATAAATAAACATTACAAAAACGGAGTCAGAGTCTTTATTTTAAAAAAAGGAAGAAAGAAATACTAATTGCAGGCCACAGCTGGGGAAAAGAACATAATGAATGGAGCTGCATCTAAGTTTCACAGACATGTGAAAAAGAGACCTAACTTTCAACAATTCTAGTAAGTTCCCAGGACTCAGTCCACACGGAGCATTCGACTGCGACAGTTCCCACTGCCATTGCTGGTATTGAAATGGGATTGTGCACTGAATCCAGACAGGGCTGGGATGCTTGAAGAGAGCAAATCTTCACAAAAACACTAAATAATAACACTCTTTAGTGAAAGCAAGCATAATGGCCAACGTTAGCTGATGCAAGGCAACTTTTTTTCTTTTACTTTTCCAATAAACAGTATCTTCAAGGAGAGAAGCCTAGTTTCCACACAGCAGTGCATTGATGGGTGCTTGGGGATATGACTGAATTAAAGAGGGATAAAGGAGATGAAATCCACATTTTAATTGTAAACAGATGAGTCATTGAAAAACTTTCAGATCCATAAATCCATGTATATGTTAATCATCACAGCAATGTGAAATGCAGGAAAATGATAAAAGCATGTGTCACTTATTATGTGTTTTTTCCTGCTCCTCCTTTTGTAAACTTTTCAAGTTCCTAAGTATACTCTTTATGAGAAGAAAAATTCCCACTGAAATCAATGTGAACCTTTAATACTATACAATTAGTTTTTCACTTTTTAATTTTGTTTGTATGCTTCAAAGCCAAAGATATATAGTTGAACATCTTACATATTGCATTTTTGTAAAAACTCTGAATGTAAAAAGCTTCCTTTCCTCAATTACTAATAATAGTTGCAATTTGCCCATTCTATGAAGATACACTTCTAGGAACTGTGCGAAGGTGGAAAAGAAATAGCAAATATTGTTTCCGTGAGATGGCAAGTCCCCCACAGGCTGGGGCAGACAGATAGTCTCTCTGGGGCTTAGCACGGTGTTTGGCACCTGGCAGGAGCTTAATTAAGAGCTTGTTGATTGAATAAGTGAATACTTCCAATGCACATAGAGGCCAAATACAGATACGTTCCACATGTGGTGTTTTGGAAGTCCAGAAGCACACTGATGCTACCTATATACCCACCCCTTTGTAAGACTCAGCCATGCCCTACTCCCCAGCCCCAGGGTGATGCCACCAGCTATGGGAGAATTCAGGGATTTCTCTTATCCAATGTCCTCACCTCATCACCATCTCCCTTCCCTTTAGTCTGTCCAAGCTGTCCTTCCACCTCTTATTCTTGTAGCTCTGTTCCTTCTACTGCAGATAGCTCTCCGCCTCCCTTCTCACCCCTCCCGTCTCTTCCATCAGATCTTGTCTGCTTTTCCTCATGAAATAACTCTTCTGCACTCTCCCCATTCACATTTGCTTGGGAATCAAACATTTGCCCCACAGCTTTGTATTCCACAAATTTGGAAAAAGGAAGTCATGTTCTGGAATGAGAACCAGTGCCATCCACCTCTAGAGATCCTGGAAGTAGTTTAAGATCCTTTAGAATCTGCAGAGAAATCTTCATCTTTCTCATTTCCCTCTAATTAAGCTATTTTACTCCAAGCACCAGCATTAAAGACAAGCCAATTTTTAAAAACAAATTTTTTAATGCTTATTTATTCTTGAGAGAGAGAGAGAGAGAGACAAAGTGTGAGTGAGGGAAGGGCAGAGGGAGAGACAGAATCCGAAGCAGGCTCCAGTCTCCGAGCTGTCAGCAGAGCCCGACGTGGGGCTCGAACTCACAAACTGTGAGATCACGACCTGAGCCAAAGTTGGATGCTTAACCAACTGAGCCACTCAGGTGGCCCTTAGACAAACCAATTTTTACCTACTGTGCCAGCCATAAAAAGGGATGAAGTACTGACCCATGCTACAACTTGGACGAACCTTGAGAACATTATGCTGAGTGAAAGAAGCCAGTCACAGAAGTCTAAATATTACATGATTCCATTTATATGAACTGTCCAGAAAAGACAAATATATGGGATAGAAAGTAGATTAATGGATGCATAGGGTCAGGGAAGGTGGGTGGGAATGTAGGAGGCTGACAACTAAAGGGAGTTTCCTTTTGAGGTGATGAGAATGATCTAAAATTGACTCATGCTAGTTGTATCTATCTCTGCATGGACTAAAAACCATTAAATTATACACTTAGCTTTAAAAAAATTTTTTTTAATGTTTATTTTTGAGAGAGAGACAGAGTGTGAAGCATGGAGGGCAGAGAGAGACACAGGGCAGGGAGACACAGAATCTGAAGCAGGCTCCAGGCTCTGAGCTGTCCGCATGGAGCCCAATGTGGGGCTTGAACTCATGAACCGTGAGATCATGCCCTGAGCTGAAGTTGACACTTAACCGACTGAGTCACCCAGGAGCCCCTAAATTATACACTTTAAATGAGTGAATTGTACATGAACTGCATCTCAATGATTTAAAATTTTTATAAATTATCAACCATTTTACATGTACAAAAAATATATAGCATAAAGACAAATAAACATTCTGTACGTGTCACCTGCTTAATAAAATTTTACCACCACCTTTGAAGCCATCTGCATGGTTCTTCCCAAATACAATGCTTTGCCTCCCCTCCTAGAGAATCATTCATCTGAAGTTTAAAAAAATTATTATTCCTTTGACTTTCATTATAGCTTTGCCACATCTGTATCTCTAAATAGTATATTGTTGGGGAGGAGTTAGGATGGTGGAGAAATAGGGCTTTCCTTGTCCCTCAAACACATGTGTATTGAGGCCAGGTCACTTGGAACACCCAGAAAATCAATCTGCAGAGTGGCAGAAGGATCTCCAAGGTTGAAGAGAGAGAGTGTAGCAGGTATGAGGCTTTTTTTTTTTTTTAAGTTTATTTGAGAGGGAGAGAGAGAGAGAGAGAGAGAGAGAGAGCGAGCAGGGGAGGACAGAGAGAAAGGGAGAGAGAGAATCCCAAGCAGTTTCTGTGCACCGTCAGCACAAAGCCTGATGTGGAGCTCTAACTCAGGAAACCATGAGATCATGACCTGAGCTAAGATCAACAGTCAATTAACTGAGCTACCCAGTTGCCCCTGGCTTATTCTAACAAACAAATCAAAGCACACTTAGTGAAAGGTCCAAACACTCCCCACTGCAAGCAGGAGGAGTTCTGCAGAGGACTGACCTGGGGGAAAGAGCAGCCAAAACACAACAGCAGAGTACACACAACATACACCAGAAATACTTCCTGGAGTGCCAGGCCCTCAACAGTGTATGACCCCTTTTTAATATAGCATTACTCTCAGGTGCAGGAAACATTAACAGGTTTCCAGAACACACACAAGACAGAAACTTTAGCCAAAATGACAGAATGGAGGAATTCTCCCCAAAAGAAAGGTTAAGAAGAAATCACAGCCAGGGACTTGCTCAAAACAGATCTAAGCAATATATTTGAACAAGAACTTAGAACAGTCATAAAACTACTAGCTAGGCTCGAAAAAAAGCACAGAAGACACCACAGAAACCCTTGCTGCAGATCAAAGACCTAAAAACTAGTCAGACTGAAATAAAAAATGCTATAACTGAGGTGTAAAGCTGACTGGATACAGTCACAATGAGGATTGAAGAAGCAGAAGGGAGAATAGGTGAGAAAGAAGATAAAATTATAGAAAATAATGAAGCTGAAAAGAAGAGGGAAAGGGAACTATTAGAGCACAAAGGGAGACTTAGGCTACTTAGTGATTCCATAAAATGAAACAATATCTGTTTCATTGGTGTCCCAGAAGAAGAGCAGGAAAAGGATTATTTGAACAAATTATAGCTGAGAGCTTTCCCATCTGGGGAAGGAAACAGACATTCAAGTCCAAGAGGCACAGAGAAGTCCCCTCAAAATCAAGAAAAACAGGCCAACACCACAACATATCATAGTGAAACTTGCAAAATACAAAGATAAAGAGAGAATTCTGAAAGCAGTGAGGGACAAAAGGCTCTTAACCTACAAGGGTAGACACATTAGGTTAGCAGCAGACCTGTCCACTGAAACTTGGCACGCCAGAAGGGAGTGGCAGGAAATATTCAACGTGCTAAGTGGGAAAAATATGCAGCCAAGAATACTTTATCCAGTAAGGTTATCATTCAGAATAGGAGAGATAAAGAGTTTCCCAGACAAAAACTAAAAGAGTTAGTAACCACTAAAGTCCTGAAAGAAATTTTAAGGGGGACTCTGGGTGGAGAGGAGGAGGATGAGGAGAAAGAGAAGAAGGAGGAGAAGAAGGAGGAGAAGAAGGAGAAGAAGAAGGAGGAGAGGAGACCAAAACAACAAAAACTACAAAGGACCAAAGAACATCACCAGAAACACCAACTCTACAGGTAACACAATGGCACTAAATTCCTATCTTTCAAGAATCACTCTGAATGTAAATGGACTAAATGCACCAATCAAAAGACACAGGGTATCAGAATGGATAAAAAAAGATCCATCTATATACTGCCTACATGAGATTCATTAGACCTAAAGACACTTGCAGATTGAAAGTGAGGGGATGGAGAACCATCTATCATGCTAATGGATGTCAAAAGAAAGACAGGATAGCCATGCTATCAGACAAACTAGAATTTATTTAAAAAAAATTTTTTTTAATGTTTATTTATTTTTGAGAGAGGGAGAGACAGAGTGCAAGCTGGGGAGGGGCAGAGAGAGAGAGGGAGACACAGAATCCAAAGCAGGCTCCAGGCTCCAAGCTGTCCACACAGAGCCTGGCACGGTGCTTGAACTCATGAACTGTGAGATCATGACCTGAGCTGAAGTTGAACGCTCAACTGACTGAGCCACCCAGGCACCCTCAAACTGGAATTTATTTTTTTAAAAATATATTTATTTTTGAGCGGAAAAGAGAGAGTGTGTTAGTGGGGGAGGGGCAAAGAGAGGAGACAGAGGATCTGAAGCAGGCTCTGTGCAGAGAGCCTGATGCTGGGCACAAACTCACAAACTGTGAGATCATGACCTGAGCTGAAGTCAGGTGCTTAACCAAGTGAATCACCCAGGCATCCCAGACAAACTAGATTCTAAAATAAAGACTGTAACAAGAGATGAAGAAGGGCATTATATCATAATTAAGGGGTCTATCTGTCAAGAAAATCTAACAATTGTAAATATTTATGCCACCAACCTGAGAGCACCCAAAGACATAAATCAATTAATTACAAACATGAAGAAACCCATTGATAATAATAATAGTAGGGGACTTTAATACTCCACTTACAACAATGGACAAATTATCTAAGCAGAAAATCAACAGGAACCAATGGCTTTGAATGAGACACTGGGCCAGATGGACTTAACAGATACATTCAGAACATTTCACCCTAAAACAGCAGGATACACATCTTCTTGAATGCACGTGGAACATTCCCCAGAATAGATCACACAGTTGGCCACAAATCAGCCCTCAACAGGTACAAAAAGATTATATACCATGCATATTTTCAGATCACAATGCTATGAAACTTGAAGTCAACCACAAGAAAGCATTTGGAAAGCCCTCAAATACATGGAGATTACAGAACATCCTACTAAAGAATGAATGAGTTAACCAGGAAATTAAAGAAGAAATAAAAAAATACATGGAAGTCAATGAAAATGAAAACATGCCAGTCCAAACCCCTTCTGATGCAGCAAAGTCAGTCCTAAGAGTGAAGCATATTGTAATACAGGCCTATCTCAAGAAGCAAGAAAGATCCCCAATACACCATCTAACCTTACACCTAAAGGAGCTAGGAAAGGAACAGCAAATATGGCGTAAAGCCAGCAATAGAAGGGAAATAATAAAAACTAGAGCAGAAATAAATGATATAGAAACAAACAAACAAAAAAAAAACCCCAGAACAGATCAATGAGAAAGCCAGCTCTTTGAAAGAATTAACAAAATTGATAAAAAGCCAGATTTATCAAAAAGAAAAGAGAAAGGACCCAAATAGATAAAACACAAACGAAAGGGAAAAGATCACAACCAACACCACAGAAATACGAACAATTGTAAGAAAATACCATGAAAAATTATATGCCAACAAACAGGGCAATCTGGAAGAAACAAATTCCTAGAAACATACAAACTACCAAAACTGAAACTCAAAGAAATAGAAAATTTGAATAGACCCGTAACCAGCAAAGAAATTGAGTCAGTAATCAAAAATCTCCCAAAAAATAAGAGTACTGCGTCAGATGGCTTTCCAGGGGAATTCTACCAGACATTTAAAGAAGAGTTAATACCTATTCTTCTCAAACTGTTCCCAAAAAATATAACTGGAAGGAAAGCTTCCAAACTCATTTTATGAAGCCAGCATTACCTTGATTCCAAAGTCAAAGTACCCCACTAAAAAGGAGAACTACAAACCACTATCCCTGATGAACCTGGATGCAAAAATTCTCAACAAGGTCCTAGCAAATTAAATCCAACAGTGTATTAAAAGAATTATTCACCATGAATTTATTCCTGGGCATCAGGATGGGTTCAATATTTGTAAGTCAATCAACATGATACACTACATTAATAAAAGAAAGGATAAGAACCATATGATCCTCCCAATAGGTGCAGAAAAAAGCATTTGACCAAATATAGCAAACTTTCTTGATAAAAACCCTCAAAAAAATAGGAGTAGAAGGAACGTACCTCAACATCGTAAAGGCCACATACAAAAACTGCACAGCTAATATCATCCTCAGTGGAGAAAAGCTGAGAGCCTCCCCCTAAGGTCAGGAACGTGACAGGGTAATCCACTCTCACCACTGTTGTTCAGCATAGGACTGGAAGTCCTAGCCTCAGCAATCAGACAACAAAAAGAAATAAAAGTTATACAAATTGGCAAGAAAAGGGGTGCCTGGGTGGCTCAGTCAGTTAAGTGTCTGACTTCGGCTCAGGTCATGATCTCACAGCTCGTGAGTTCGAGCCCCGTGTTGGGCTCTGTGCAGACAGCTCAGAGCCTGGAGCCTGCTTCAGATTCTGTGTCTCCCTCTCTCTCTGCCCCTCCCTCACTCATGATCTCTCTCTCTCTCTCTCTCTCTCTCTCTCTCTCAAAAATAAAAACATTTAAAAAAAAACAAAAAAACAAATTGGCAAAAAAGAAGTCAAACTTTCACTCTTCGCAGATGACATGATATTCTACGTGGAAAACCTGATTCACCAAAATTTGCTAGAACTGATACATGAATTCAGCAAAGTCACAGGATATAAAATCAATGTACAGAAATCTGTTGCATTTCTATATACTAATAATGAAGCAGGAGAAAGAGAATTGATCCTGTTTACAATTGCACCGAAAACCACAAGATACCTAGAAATAAACTTAACTGAAGAGATAAAAGATCTGTTTGCTGAAAACTATAGAACACTTATGAAAGAAATTGAAGAAGACAATTTCTTACTCATGGATTGGAAGAAAAAATATTGTTAAAATGTCAATACAACCAAAGCAATCTACACATTCAATGCAATCCCTCTCAAAATAACAGCAGCATTATTCACAGAGCTAGAACAAAGAATTCCATAATTTGTATGGAACCAGGAAAGACCCTCAGTAACCTAAATAATGTTGAAAAAGAAAACCAAACCTTGAGGCATCACAATTCCAGACTTCAAGCTGTATTACAAAGCTGTAATCATCGATACAGTATGGTACCAACACAAAAACAAACACATAGATCAATCAAATACAGAACCCAGAAATGGACCTACATATGTATGGCCAACTAATCTTTGACAAAGCAGGAAAGCATATCCAATGGAAAAAAGTCTCTTCAGCAAATGGTGTTGGAAAACTGAACAGCAACAAGCAGAGGAATGAACCTGGACCACTTTCTTACACCATACACAAAAATAAATTTAAAATGATGAAAGATCTAAATGTAAGACAGGAAACCATAAAAATCCTACAAAACAGGTAGCAACCTCTGTGACCTCAGCCACAGTAACTTATTAGACATGTCTCCAGAGGCAAGGGAAACAAAAGCAAAAATGAACTACTGGGACCTCAAGATAAAAAGCTTCTGCACAGCGAAGGAAACAATCAACAAAACTAAAAGGCAACCAACAGAATGGGAGAAGATATTTGCAAATGATACTGGATGAAGGGTTAGGATCCAAAATCTATAAAGAACTTACCAAACTCAACACCCACAGAACAATCCAGTGAAGAAATGGGGCAGAGGACATGAATAGACAGTTTTCCAAAGAAGACATCCAGATGACAAACAGACACATGAAAAGATGCTCAACATCACTCATCATCAGGGAAATATAAATCAAAACCACAATGAGTTACTACCTCACACCTGTCAGAATGGCTAAAATTTATAGCTCAAGAAACAACAGATGTTGGTGAGGATATGGAGAAAGAGAAAGCCTTTTGCATTGTTGGTGGGAAAGCAAACTGGTGGAGCCCCTCTGGACAACAGTCTGGAGGTTCCTCAAAAATTAAAAATAGAACTACCCTATGACCCAGCAATTGCACTACTAGATATTTATCCAAAGTACACAAAAATGCTGATTTGAAGGAGCACATGCACCCCAATGTTTATAGCAACACTATCAACAATAGCCACATTATGGAAAGAGCCCAAATGTCCATCAGCTGATGAATGCATTAAGATGTGGTATAGGGGTGCCTGGTGGCTCAGTTGATTAAGTGGCTGACTTCGGCTGCGGTCATGATCTCACAGTCTGTGGGTTCGAGCCCCACATCAGGCTCTGTGCTGACAGTTCAGAGCCTGGAGCCTGTGCCCGATTCTGTGTCATCCTCTCTCTCTGCCCCTCCTCTGCTCCTCTCAAAAATAAACATTAAAAAAAAAAAAAAAGATATGATTATTACTGAATATTACTCCCAGTGCAGGACTCAAACTCACAAGCTGCAAGACCATGACCTGAGCCAAAGTCAGCCACTTAAACTGATTGAGCCACCCAGGCACCCTGAGATCCTTTCACATTTTAAAGTTTCTTATTCTATTCTATGCGTTATTAATTAGCCTCTAAGTTGAAGGTACTAAAACCTACTAAAACCTACCTCAGAAAGGATTCTTATGAGATAATTAATATAAAGTGCTTGCGGTAGTTAGTTCCTGATTCATTATAAGTGTTCAATACTGAATATGTAATATTATATATTATTATACAGTTATTGATAATTATATATAAAATTATGGTGATTGCCCCTTTCTCTGTTAATGTATACTATTTCATTAACTGCATTGTGGATTAATAGTTTTCACATTATAGTAAAATCCAAGATAAACAGAAATGCCTCATCCTAGATATCTGAAGTCCCTGGATAGCTAAGATTTAAATTTTTTATGTACCAATTTACTTCTAAACATATGTTTTTCACTTTAAACAAAAGAATGAGCTTTATAAAAAATGTCAACCATTTCAAAATCCTCTTCCAAAATTGTAATGAACATATGTGACAGAGTTTTAGTCAGACGGTGTGACTGTTTTGGGTTCTGCTTTTCTCCCCCAGATTTATTGAGATACAATTGACATATAACATTGTGTTCTGTTTTAAAATACTCCATTTGTGCACTTCCATGTGTTGACACAGTCCACACAGCTGCCAGTGTTAATATGTTTGCATGTTCCATCGATTCCCAACCAGTCAGAGGGAGAGGACATGAAGCAGTCTGCCTCTGAGCCTTCCCAAAACTCCAGGGATTCAAGTCCTCACTTGGAGTGCATCATATATTCTTGGGGGCCGCTGATTTTTTTCCACTGTACCTGCTGGATCCAGTTCCCAGGCTGCCTGCCATCATAGGGTAGTTTTGATCTTGTACCCCAACACCCGTCCATTCGTGGCAGCTGCCTGGAGCCCTGTGCTGATAAAGACTGTGAGGTCAAGTTTAGGCTTGGCAGGATGGAGTCCTCTGATTTATTACTGGTGTCTTCAATAGTTACAGTTCCCAGCACCACCTTCCCTGCTGCTCCCACCTGTAATGGGATGATGTTAACAGATTTTAGGTTGGCTGCCTACTGATGAACATACCCAGGAGCTTCAGAGATGGAAAGCTCTCTCCTTTCACCAGTATAAATACAATACACTTGCATGTACAATTGAATAACACAGGTTTGAAGTTTGCAGGTCTACTTATATGTGGATTTTTTACACTACAGTACTATAAATGTATTTTCCTTCATTTTAACAATTTTTCTCATTTCCTTTAAGAATATAGTATATAATACATATATAAAATAGGTGGTAATTTATTAACAGTAAGGCTTCCAGTCAACAGTAATTAAGTTTGGGGGGAGTCAAAAGCTATATGCTGATTTTTGACTGCAGGGGATAAAGGAGTGTGTGCATCCTAACTTCAGTGTTGTTCAAGGGTCAGCTGTATATTTATAGGCAATGTATTTGTGCCTTGAATTTGCACACTGATGCAGGCATTAATTTATGTAGAATAATATTTTAATGTTTTCACGGAGTTGAGCATATTTATCTATTTTTAAATGTTTATTCATTTTGAGAGAAAGAGAGAGAGAACGTGCGCATTTGCGTGCATGGGCGAGATGCAGAGAAACAGAGAAAGAGAATCCCAAGCAGGCTCTGTGCTGTCAGCGCAGAGCCCGAGCTCAGTCTCATGAACTGAGAGATCATGATCTGAGCTGAAATCAAATTGGACACTTAACTGACGGAGGCACCCCAGCGCCCTGAGTTGAGGATATTTAAATTATTTTTGTACTTCTAATTTTATTGTATCATAGTCCCAAAATGTGATGTGTAAAACTGTTATCCTTTTATATTTACTAAGTATATTTTTGTGTTTTTAGAATACAAAGGTAATTTTTTTTTGCAAGTCTGTTGGTGTGGTCATTTAAAAATTCATATTTGCTACTATATTCTTTTGGATATATACATACAAATCAGTTATGTTTTGCTTCTTATTTCTTTCTTCTTCTTCTTTTTTTTTTTTTAAGCCATTCCTGGCCCTTTATCCTCAGACTTTTGCTATGCTCCCGAATCTGTGATCTAATATCCATTTGTCAATTAAGATTGTTTTCAGTTCAGGGCACCTGGCTGGCTCAGTCAGTTAAGTGTCTGACTTTGTCTCAGGTCATGAACTCACGGTCCATGGGTTTGAGCTCCGCATTGGGCACTGTGCTGACAGCTCAGAGCCTAGAGCCTGCTTCAGATTCTGTCTCCCTCTCTGCCCCTCCTCGGCTCATGCTCACTTGCTCTCTCTCAAAAATGAATAAACATTAAAAAATAAAATAAAAAGATTGCTTTCAGCTCTAGATACCAGAAATTCAGACAAATAATAGTATGAACCAGCAAGGGTAGCAGATGAGGCTGCAGAGGTAGGCAGGGGCCAGGTTATCTAAGCTTTTATACTACTGCAATGAAAAGCCAGGTTAAAGCCAGGCAGGGTTTAAGTGGGGGGGTGGGTAGCATATACAGGCCTGCCTCAGATATACTGCAGTTTGGTTCCAGCCAACCACAATAAAGTGAATATGCAGTGAAGTGAGTCAAATAAATTTCCTGGTTCCCCAGTGCATATAAAAGTTATGCTTACACTATACTGTAATCTATTAAGTGTGCAATGGCGTTTTGTCTTAAAAAAATGTATATAAGCGTCCAACTTCAGCTTATGTCATGATCTCACAGCTTGTGAGTTCGAGCCCTGAGTCAGGCTCTGTGCTGACAGCTTAGAGCCTGGAGCCTGCTTCTGATTCTGTATCTCCTTCTCTCTCTGCCCCTCCCCTGCTTGTGTGCTCTCTCTCAAAAATAAATAAACATTTAAAAAAATATACATACCTTGATTAAAAAATTGTTTATTGCCAAAAAAATGCTAACCATCACCTGAGTTTTCAGAGTTGTAATTACTGATCACAGATCACAGTAACAAATAATAATGAAACAGTTCGTAGTGTAAGAATTACCAAAATATGACAGTTACACAAAGCAAGCAGATGCCTTTGTAAAAATGGCACCAATAGACTTGCTCAACACAGGGTTGCTACAAACCTTCAGTTTGTTAAAAACACAGTATATGCAAAGCCCCTGGGTGGCTCAGTTGGTTAAGCGTCCACCTTTGGCTCAGGTCATGATCTCACGGTTTGTGGGTTCAATCCCCACATCAGGCTCTGTGCTGACAGGTCGGAGCCTGGAGCCTGCTTCAGATTCTGTGTCTTCCTCTCTCTCTGCCCCTCTCCCACTCATGCTGTCTCTCTCTCTCAAAAAATGAATAGACATTAAAATTTTTTTAAAAAAAACAGTATCTGCAGAGCATAGTAAAGTAAAATGCAATAAAATGAGGTATGTCTGTATGACATTTTTCACATTTTTGAGATCGGTTTGGATACTGAGGGGAGAAGAGACCGCAGAAGACAGGAACCAGGGAGGTGGTTAGAAGCCTGTGTCTAGCAGTCAACTGAGAGAGGGGAAGGTGGCTGAAACTGGTTGTAGAAACAGAGGCAGTGAGTGAGAAGAGGCCGCCACCAGGATGCATGCTGCAGGCAGAGCCAACAAGCCACAGATATGGGGTGAGAAGTGTAGAAGAGTCAAGAATGATGCCTGGGTGTCCCTCACCCCCACCCCAGGGATGAGGACCCAGGCCTGGTGGTACAGATAGATGGTTCTGAAAGCTGAGATCACGAGGGATCACTCTGAGAAGAGAGGGCAGGAAAGAGAAGCGGGGAAGGTATGGATCACTAGAGATCTAGTGGAGGAGGAAGGGCAGGAGGAAATAGAGTAAGGTAAGCGGGGGTCCAGAAGAAAGGTTCTCAAAAATCCACAGGGGAGTGTACCAAGAAGGAGGGTTTTCAAATGTACCCAGAGATTTATTCCGACAGGGATGGCAAGCATGCACAGAAATGACTGTCATAAAGGAAGTTTTTACTCACAGCTCCCTAGAATCCGGAGCCACAACAGGAAGCTTCTAGGTTGGTCAGGAGGCAGGGGAAGTGAGGGCAGAGCATCAGTCAGAGCTTTTATTATGGGAAGGAATGACTGAGGCAGGGTAGACAGACTATGTAGGCTTAGGAGTGGCTAGTCTGAACAGTTTCAGTGGGCTCTGGAGTATCAGGACTGTCCCCAGTTACCTAGGACCTGGCCCTGGGGTTATTAGGGCAGGGGAACATTAGCCTGGAGTGAGCCTAACAGTTTCCAGAAGAGGTGACAGGGTGTAAGCTCTGGATTAGTTGGTTTGCAAATGAAAGACATGCTCCCTGCACAAATTATTTGCTATCTTTAGGAGTTATCTAAACCTGAAAGGGGCAGTCCCACCCTAGTCAGTGAGGCCCCAGATCCAGAGCATCAGAGAAATTTTTAAAAAGAAGATAAGAAAATATAGTTAATACAAGGAAGAAGTGTTCAATTGTATCATCTGTGTTGAGTGCAGCTAAAAGACTGAGATAAGAACAGAAACTTGGCTTTGAATTTGGCAAATGGAAAGACCTTGATGAAAGCCAGGTCAGTGAAGTAGTATGGAGGAAAGCTAAAATATATTGGGTTCAGGAGAGAATGTGCAGAGAAGTGGCTTTTACGGAGCAGAGAAACAGAATGGTGAGAATGCAGAGGAATTCAGGGTCAAAGGAAGTGCCTTCACTTAATGCACAACATTAAGCACATTTGTATACTGACAGAAATGACCCAGCAGGCAGGGAGAAATGAGTCATTACAGACAGAACTCCAGAACACTGTGGAGGGAGGATGAAAGGATTCTGCAGTCCCAAACTTACTTGAAGTTATAGCTTTAGTCTTTTTTATTTTTTTTAGTGTTTATTTATTTTTGACAGAGAGACAGACAGTGCATGAGTGGGGGAGGGGCAGAGAGAGAGGGAGACACAGAATCTGAAGCAGGCTCCAGGCTCCAAGCTGTCAGCACAGAGCCAGACGCAGGGCTCGAACTCACAGGCTGCGAGATCATGACCCGAGCTGAAGTTGGACACTTAACCGACTAAGGCACCCAGGCGCACCCTCAGCTTTAGTCTTTAAAATAAATGAGAGTTTTAGAAGCACCTGGATGACTCAGTCGTCTGAGCATTTGACTTTGGCTCAGATCATGACCTCACGGTTTGCAGGTTCGAGCCCCGCGTCCGGCTCTGTGCTGACAGCTCAAAGCCTGGGGCCTGCTTCAGATTCTGTGTCTCCGTCTCTCTGCCCCTCTCCTGCTTGAGCTCTCTCTCTCTCAAAAATAAATAAACATTTAAAATAAATGAGATTTTTGCCTTCTATTTCATAATACAGGCACACCCCCATAAAACATATCTGCAAGTACGATTTCCCTAGAAGAACACTGAGTTATGAATACCAGAGTGGCATAGTGGCTGTTTATCAATCTTCAGCTGATATAATTTATATTGAATTTTCAAAACTTAATAACATATTTTAAACTAAATGGCTTGCAAGAAAACCTTCACATTGGCTCCAAATACAACTGGTAGACCATAAAATTACAGCACTTTGCAAATTTTGTATTATCAGCAAAGGTGTGTGTACACGTCTGATGGTGGTCTAAGAGAGGCCACTGCTACTTGTGACGTGACTAAGAGGTAATGTTTTAAGCATTTTATATCCTAATATGACATTTGTAACACCGCTAGGTGCCATATTGTGATTCAGGAAAATGGAAGAATTTTTCAATTAACCTGCTATTCCTTATAATTTTTCCTGTTTAAAATAATGGTTAATATGTTTTTCTTAGTTTTCTCAGAGATAGTCTGACATTTTGGGCACACGTTACTGGCCCGGTCTGTTTAAAATTTTTAAATACTTACCTTGTAAATTACGTAACTTCGGTTGTTCCAAATCTCACAGTAAAATTGATGCTCCAGACAGTTGTACCAGATAGTCTGCTGTTTTGCATCCTCTCAGCACAGAATTGGGGCTGTGCATACTCCAGCTTGAGAAACGTATAGTACTTGATCAGAAAAATTATGGAAAAACGAATTCTTACATTGTAACAATAGTAACAAAATTTTTAAAGCCGTTCAGGTGGGATTTTTAAAAAGGGATCTTAAAGTGGTTCCGACGGAGTCGTATTGTAGGGCCGAAAACAGAAATTGTGTATTATCTTCCTGCACAAAACTCCTAAACCATTTGTGAAGGAACAGAGGGAGGATATACGGCAAGACAGCACCAGGGAGGGACGGAGGTCTTGGCGAGAAAGGTGGGTTTGACAAAGCAAGTTCCAGGTTTCCAGGTACCAGGTATTTCCCCTTTAGGCAATGAATTTGCGGTTTCAGGTACCCAAGGTTCCGAAGAAACCCAGGCCCGCCCTCACCCCTAACCGGTCACCAAGCCCGAGCAGCCTCAACCGGCACTGCGCAGCTGCAATGCGCATGCCCGCGGGGCCAGGCGGAGGGGCGGAGCGAAGCGGAGGGACTGGGCTCCCGGAGCTCGCTCAGGGCTTGCGCCGGAGAGAGCATGGCCACACTGCGCAGGCTGCGAGAGGTTCCCCGACACTTGCTGGTCTGCGAGAAATCCAACTTCGGCCATGACAAGTCGCGCCACCGGCATCTTGTGGAGACGCACTACCATAATTACAGGGTGAGTCTGGCCGTCGTGGGCCACTCAGGAAGTACCCCGTCTCCGGGAGCTGGAGAGATGTGAGGAAAGTCGCGTTCAGTGAGGAGCCCGCCCTCAGCGCGAAGAGGGGCGGGGCCCCGCGCTAGGCACTTTGGGAGCTGTAGTCTCTAAACTACTCCGAGCTGGTAGTTTGCAGAGCTGCAGGACTACAACTCCCAGGATGGGCCGGGAGTAGGGGCAGTGTCCTGTCCTCGCAAGGAGGGGCTGGGCGATTTGCTCTGGGCCGATTCCAAAGCGTCGCTGGCTACTTTGGCCCCGCCCCCGGTGGAACACTTTCTTCGGAGGGAAAAGTCAGGCACGGGCCTCTGGAGTTGAAAGGCTGTGACGTATGCCACGTGGAGCCGCGGACTGGCTCCAAATTGGGGCCTCGCGCCCCTCCCCACCTCTTGATTCCTTCTCCCACCTCATGGGAGCATCTTGCCGAGTCCAGACCCAGGAAGCACATGCTTTTCTAAACTGTTTAGAGGAACTAATTTTATCTCTGAGAAAAGTTTCCACTTTGCCTGTTACCTTCTGTGGTCTCCAGCTGGAGCGCGCTAGGTTGTCAGGTTTAGAGTGAAATGAGTCGTGGTGTCCCTGTTTGCAAGCATAATTTAAGAGCTTTACAGGGGGGGTAACTTTGGCTTTTGCTTTGTAAAAATGTCAGCCGCATGGGGCGCCTTTCTGCAGATGTGGAAATTGAGGCATCAGTGAGGTTAATTATTGGTTCATCCAGCATCTGGCAAGAGAAGAGGAGAATAATCCAAATGTTAGTCAAGGGTCTAATGGTCCGTTCTCACCAACCCATTTAAGTGGTGAGGCCTCCAAAAACTCGACTTAAACTGGTTTAAGCCTTTTACTTTTACTTGAAATTGATCAGGCTAATCTCCACCCAGGTCTGACTGGCAGTTTCTCAGAGACACAAATGGTGACCTTGGTCCCTCAGGAATAGACTGGTGTTTGAGCTTTGGGAGAGCACTTTTCAAGGTGTGGAGCATTTTGGCCACATTTGAAACTGGTTAGGCTTAACATCTCTGCCTTAGATGGAAAGCTCACCAGCAGCAGTCAGGGTGTGTGCCTTCTCCCGCCTGGGCTGATCTGTAGAATTCTTCTGTCTAGAAAATGGAAATAACCAGGAGCACTTATGCTTTCGTGGAGCCTGTTAATGATTGATGTCCCTAATTTCTGTAAGCCCTAAAGGACAGTCCCTTTGATTCCAGCTGGTACCAGGATAAACAAATCTAGGGATATTCCATTGTACTAGATTGCCCTAAAAATTAGAGTAGTGGACAGGATATAAAAGATATTGCTTATTTGCAAAAGATGAAATGCAAGCAAGAGCTTTCTATTAATTTTTTTTTTTCTCATTCAGCTTTCCTATAATGTTTGAATACACAAATAACATGAATTGTCAAATTTCTTTTTTCCTGAGACTGGTAAATTAATTTAAGAGTTTTATAGAAACCTGTGGGGGAATAGTTAGCAGCCTTCATATGTTATAGCATCCCTAAAAAGCTGGGGGTTAATCTACATGAAAATAAGGCTTATTTATATTACACATTCCAATAGGTTTCATTTCTGATTCCTGAATGTGGGATACTATCAAAAGAACTGAAAAACCTGGTCATGGAAACCGGACCCTATTACTTTGTGAAGAACTTACCTCTTCATGAGTTAATTACACATGAATTCATCAACACCTTTGTGAAGAAAGGTGAGGAAAACCTGATCATATCTATGAACGTGGCAAGCTGAGAAAGGATAGTTAGATCACATCACAATACTAGGGGTCTTCCCTTGTCTTCAACAGGGCCTCTGGAGATGGTCTGTGTGGTCAAGTGCGTGCATCGCCCCCCTGCCCTCAGTGTTCTCACCCTACACTTTCTGGCGCTCTCTTTAGGTGGTGGTTTCTGATTACACTTGTTCACAAGTGTGGCATGGGGATGTTATAAGATGAAGGTATCTCTCGTCTTAAAACAAGGATTCAGGAAGAGGAAGGTCTTGGGATCTGTGTGTTCAGATACACTGCTTTTGGGTGTGTGGCTGCAGAGACCACTATGTTCCCACTCAGTCCCCACTCAGCAGTCTCAAAGGGTTCATCTCCTGATGCAGCCACAGCGGCTGTTCACCAGGCGGTGTGCCCGTTTATGGTTCAGTGCCTTCTGCTTAGATTTTGTGGCTCTGACCCTCTTCTGCTCACCCCATTTCCATTCGTGTCTGCTGGGTTGATTTCTCTGTTGTAGTTGTTTTGTAGGGGCCACTTGTTTGAAACTGTATGTCAGTGTCTTTAGGGAATGCACCCTCACTACATGAATCACTGTGAGTAAGCCCCTTATCTTGTTGCCGGCCCTGTGTCTGTCCTCTGCATGGAGCTACGAAGAATCCAGTTCCTTGCAGTTCCTCTCCTTCAGGTGCTGCTGGCACTGCTCGAGAAACTGACATGTTGTCCCTGGCCCCATCAACTTTATTCCTTTCATCTGCTCTGAAATTCGGTACTAATTTGTTAATAATGTGGACACTGGCTGCAACAGGCACTTTTAACTATCTGAACTCTTGCAACAGCTCTCCAAATTAGGGTTATGGTCCCCATTTTACAGGTGAGGAAACTGAGGTTCAGAGAGGCTGCGTGGCTTTCCTAACCTCACACAAGTTCCTGGCGCATTTTGAAACTTTACCTGGAACCCTTCCTCTCAAGTGTATACATTTCCCTAGTGTTCTACTTTGTGCCTCTGCCAGCATCCCCGGGGGTACGCACTCCACCCTGAGTCCATTTTCTGCTTGATGGCAGTCACCTGGCACAAATAGGCCCTGGGGGGAGGGGGGGGCATGAACTAGCTAGAGTGTGGCCTCTGTGTCCTCCAGCTCAGCCTTGGCAGGTTTGAGGTTGATTGAGTGAGCTGGAGCAGTGGTGGATACTGACCTTTAATCACCTGGAAGATTTGTTACAGTGTAAAGATAATCTGCTAAATTTTTGTAGGTGTGATTTTTTTTTTTTTTTCCTTAATTTCTGGTCTGGGCTCTTTCTCTTATAGGTTCGTGCTATGCACTAACATACCATACAAATATTGATGAAGATAATACAGTTGCCCTGCTGCCAAATGGTAACAACACTCAGTCTTTTCTTTGATTTTAGAAGAAATACTGTAAAAAAAAAAAAAAAAAAAAAAAAAAGTCAAAACTCCAGATTCATTCCCCTTCTTAGAAGGAATTATTGTTAACAATTAGGAATTATTGGTGTTTATTCTTCCTGACATTTTCTTTATTTTTTTTAATGTTTTATTTTTGAGAGACAGAGAGAGAGAGAGCGAACAGTGGAGGGGCAAAGAGAGAGGATCTGAAGCGGGCTCTGTACTGACAGCAGAGAGCCTGATATGGGGCTTAAGCTCATGAACCATGAAATCATGACCTGAGCTGAAGTTGGACTCCCAACTGACTGAGCCACCCAGGCTCCCTTCTCTTGACATTTCCTATAAATTTATAAACAGACATAAAGCTTGTTCTTTTTTTTTTTTTTTTTAACATAAATTTCATTGTATTACATTGTTTCTCAGTTTGCTTTTTTCCCCAATATGTCATAGACATCTTTCCATATCAGGGCATATAGTTCTGACTTACTATTTTTAATATTTTGAAGGTATTCCAGTGAATAGATATACCATGATTTAACTATTATTTCTTTAATAAAAATGTACATATTTCTGTTTTCACTATCATAAGTAATATCCGTGTATGTATAATACATTAAAATATCCTTCTACATAAGTAAGATGTATGTATAAATAATATCTTTGTATCACAAGGAAGATCCTTGTATGTAGTTTATTACCCTCATATCTAACTGTTGAATTTGCTGTGTTCTCTGTTCAGTCAGAGAACATGTCATATTTTAGCATCTTTTTTGGGGGAATTATTTGATTTTTAGGGAAATTAATTTTATCACTGGATAAAGATACTTATGAAGAAACTGGACTTCAAGGTCGTCCATCTCAGTATTCTGGCAGAAAAATCATGAAGTTTAGTAAGTATTATGCTCCATCAGTTTCCAACAAGTCAGTAATCGTCCTGTAGCTATTGAAGTTTAAATGTTTGAATTGCTGCTGTTCTTTTTGTTCAGAAGAACTATGGCTTTTTCTTGTCTTTAAAACTTCTGACTCAAGGGGCTCTAGGTTGAGCTTTGGAGAGAATAAGATTGCTGTTGTATCTATTTCTCTGCAGCTGTAGGCTGAATCTTACACAGATCACAGAGTTGGAATGGTCCATTAAATATATGTTTTGGGCCAAAAATTCAAAGTAATGAACCCAACAATAAGAGTCTACAACTTGTTCTTAATAAAGAATTTCCTTTACTTTCACCTAATTTTTATGATTACTGGTAGAGATTCACCTGTGAGTGAAAAGAGATGGTTCTACTGATAGTGTCCGGCTTGAACGTGAATAAGTGAGGCTGCCACATCCATTGGTAGATTTAGGATTGACTTCCCAAGGACCTCTGCTCTTGGTCTTTGACCTAGGAAAAAGTATGAATTTAAAACAAGGCAGAGTTTTGATTTGGTAAACCAAAGGAGTGCAAGAAGAACAAAATAATTTTTACTATTCACAAAATTCCAAAAATTCTGATGCTTTTTAATACAACACTTTTGCCAGTGTAGGCTGTAGTATATGTGAATGAACGATGTATTCCTCTTTCCATTTTTTAAGTTGTTTCCATTGATTTGATGGATTTATCCCTTAACCTGGATTCTAAGAAGTATGAAAGAGTTTCTTGGTCCTTCAAAGAAAAGAAGCCCTTGAAATTTGATTTTCTCTTGGCTTGGCATCACACAGGTATGAAAAATATGTAACAATACAATGACTTGGAAATCCAATTATTGATTAAAGGGGGGTAATAGAGAATTCAAACAGGTGATTCATCCTTATGGTCTAGGATATTGTATACATATATGCATAAACATTATTCAGGAAGCTGCTTGCAGCCCTCTGCCCTCTCCAAAAGCTATACATCAAGATGATCTAGGCCCACAGGCATCTGCCTCCATCACCGTGGGGTATGTTTGGATCCAGAGATGATGGCTTCAGAGCAGCTCTTTTTTTTTTTTTTTTTTTTCAACGTGTTTTATTTATTTTTGGGACAGAGAGAGACAGAGCATGAACGGGGGAGGGGCAGAGAGAGAGGGAGACACAGAATCGGAAACAGGCTCCAGGCTCCGAGCCATCAGCCCAGAACCTGACGCGGGGCTCGAACTCACGGACCGCGAGATCGTGACCTGGCTGAAGTCGGATGCTTCACCGACTGTGCCACCCAGGCGCCCCAAGAGCAGCTAACTCTTATCTGTTTCTCCTCTTCCTTCCTGCAGCTTACCTCAGATAGCCTTGGCTGCACATTTTTAAATAACACACATTCTAAATACAAACTGTTGATTATGGCAAGATAATAATCAGGCAGACCATTCATTGTCAGGTTAAATTTGTCATAACTTGAAATTGATTGAACGTTAAATTTAGTTCAGGGGTCCCCAGACAATGTTGATTTGCTTACAACTGCCATGTGCCTTGGTCCTTTTAGAGTGTATCTTTGGTCCATCACAAGATTGTCATGGGTCAGATCATTAGTTATGATGGTGTGGTACTCTGTTTTGGAGAATAGGGAGACACATAGGTCCATTTTGGAGATCACGCCTATCCATCTGCTCTTCCTTGGAAGTTTCTGGTCACTGGGTGCTGTAGGTTGCTTGCATGGGTCTGGAATGCTTCACTGCTTCTCCTACTTATGGTAGAGATACAAGAGGGCAGAGACACTGACTGACATTTCAGTTGCTCGAAGTGTTCATTGAGTACCTTCTGTATATTGGGTTCTGGAGAGTTCTGTGTTCCTAAGACTGCATATTATTCTAAGGGCTTATCAGGAACTGGGGAAGGTCTGAGATTTTCCCCACTTGTAAGCTAAGAAGTTAGCCTGCACAGTCTCATGGATGCTGGCAGAAGGTACGAGACTCAGGTCAGAGGCAAAGGATTTAATTATTCATAGTGTCAGTGGCTGGACTATGAGCATATACAGTAGTGCACCAAGTCCCAGTACCTACAGGGTGATACACAGTGGGCCAGGTGACACCCGCGCATGGAGTGGGCTGCATTACAGAAGAGGAATCCGGAACTCCAGTCTTATACTGGCCAGTAAGCCTGCTGACCTTTGCTCCTGGAGGTGGGGGATGGGGGTAGGTGGAGTTGAGATGGAGAGCAGATTATTTCTATTGCCCTGGACAGTAAGAAAGCCTGCCTGTTGCTCCCCCCACTAAGGGGGCCACAACCGCTGTCTCCCAAGGCTGTTGGAAAATCCGTGAAGATACATTGATTTTACTGGGTTTTTAAAGACAAGCTCAGATGAGATGCTGCCATCGTTCAGTTCGTCTTGTGCTTCCTTTAGAGAGATTATGCAAATAAGCTCCTCTCTGTAGAGTTCACTAATTTTATTTACACACAAGTGGTGCTTTTTTATTTAGTCAATCAAAATTCTCAGATTAGGGCACCTATGATACTACTATGGGTTGGACGTGAAAGGGTTACGCGTTTCCAGGAAAAGTGAAAGAAAGCGAATGTTTACAGAACTTTGGCACCAAGGAGCCCAAAGCAACTTAAATGATTTTAATTTGAATACAGCTTTGCACACCCTCCTTCTGCTTTACTTCATCCCGCCTGCTCCCCGGAACTGTCGGGAGGGAATGGGGTGGTTCCAGGGATTCGCCGAACTTGTTTCCAGTACTCACATGGCCTTTTATGGTGTGTTCTAAGGTGCAGAAGAATCAAGGATGATGTCGTACTTTTCCAGTTACGGAATTCAGGAGCGGCAGCCGCGAGTAGCCCTGAGCACGGCGAGCGAGCTGCAGTGCCCGGTGCTGCGGAGCGGCGAGCTCGGGGGAGCCCCGGGGGCGGCTTGCAGCGCCCCTGAGCTCCTGGACTGGCTGGGCGCCGTCTTCAGTAACGCCCAACTGTGCGTCCGGGGGGCCCGGGCTGGGGCGTGGCCAGCTCCGCGTTCTTCATGGGGGTTTATACTTTGAAAATGATCAGGTGGGAGATAACAGAGGTATTTTCTTTCTTTCTCTTTTGTGTGTGTGTGTGCTACAGAAATAATGAGCCGAATAATTTCGTATCAACCTATTGTTGTCCTCAGCCGAGCACGGTGGTGGCAAAAGCTTACTTGTGTACAATCACTGGGTTCATAGTTCCAGAGAAGATACGTCTCCTGTTGGAACAGCTGTGGTGAGAACTTTTTTTTGCCTTTTAGGTCTTGCTTGTTCATGCCAGCGTGACACGTCCGGGGCAGGGCTACTGTTCCAAATCGCAGGGCTCTCTTGCACACGTCTTCTCTTTTTTCCTCACTTGGGTGCACAGTGTGGTAACATTATCATCTTAAATGATGTGACTGTCCTTGGTGAGAGGAAAATTCTGTTTATACTTAACAAAAAGACAAAGAGCAGAGTTTAATTAGGCTTCTTGAAAACAAGCTGTTCATTTTTCACGTCGTGCCCCAAAGGTTATAATACCACTTAGGAAAATGGTGATACTCTATGGAACACGTTATGGTCTGTTTTAAATGTTAGAGTTCTGCGAAGGTTTTTTTTTGAAATGGGGTGAGAAAGCAAGTTGACCATCTTTGAAACCAAATCATGTCTAACATCTGTTCCCGCTCTTAACATCTTCCCAGGGCAGGGTTCACATGCCAGGGACTGGACACGCAGGATGGGGTGTGTGGTTGGGGTCCGGAAAGGTACTCTCTAGAAAAAACACCACATTGTATCTAATGTCAGGAAACTCCATTCCCGTATTAAAAAGACTATGAAGTAAACATAACGCCTTCGCAGTCTTCACTTTTCAAATGTCTAAGATTTAAGTCTTGAGGGTTTTCTAAGTCTAATACCCCTTTTCACTTACTAGTTTAGTAGTTTGATTTTCCTCAATAAGAAGGTTGGATTTTAGGGGCACCTGGGTGGCTCAGTCGGTTGAGTGGCTGACTTCAGCTCAAGTCATGGTCTCGGGGTTCATGAGTTTGGGCAGGGGTCGGGCTCTGTGCTGACAGCTCAGAGCCTGGAGCCTGCTTTGGATTGTGTGTCTCCCTCTCTCTCCCCCTCCCTTGCTCATGCTCTCTCTCTCTCTCTCTCTCATTCTCAAAAATGAATAAACATTAAAAATAATAATAATAATAAAAAGAAGCTTGGATTTTATTTAAATGCAGTAAATTATTCTGCAGTGTTGCCATGAACACAGACTGTTGAGCGAACAACACTGTTAAATGGAGGGAAACTATTTTTATACACTTCTGTGGTTTTTTTTTTCTTTGCATCTTACATGTTGTTCCATAGTAAGCGTAGGAACTGCTGAAGTTGGTTTTGTGCATTCTGTATTGGTTAACGTTTATTGAGTTCACCACATAGTAATTTGAATGTAATTTGTATCTCTTAATTTTTTATCAATAGAAGCTAAGGTCTGAGCTTCATTGGAACATCAGAAATACCACTCATTCTGAATAAGTGAAAATATAAATGTGAACGTTCCTAGCCCTCCCGTTTGTTAAGATTTCTCTTTCTTTTTCAGTCGCTACTTTGATGAACCAAAGTTAGCTCCTTGGGTTACATTGTCAGTTCAAGGCTTTGCAGACAGTCCTGTTTCGTGGAGAGAAAATGAACATGGTTTTCGAAAAGGAGGAGAACATTTATACAACTTCGTGATTTTTAATAATCAAGACTATTGGCTTCAGATGGCTGTTGGGGCGAACGATGACTGTCCACCATAAAAACTACAAAACCTTAAATCACGTTTGTGTATGTTTCTGTTTGGTTTCAGATTTCTTAATGGTAAAGGGCTGTATGTTCACCCAGGCTTGTATGATGATGGCATTTCTACTCTTGACTTAGGGCCCATCCTGTGAGTGCAGCTGGGCCTGACATCCAGTACAGATCTCATAGTTGACTACCCCTGGTCAGCATCAGTATAAGCACAGAGGTGTGGGTCACTACATGGTAGAGCAGAGCAGGATGGCCAGGGAACAGGCGCTGTTGGACCATTGGGTAAGATGTGTGCCATTACTCAGGCGTATGATTACAGGTTTTTCACATAATAATTAGATTATACTTCTCAGGGCCAGTCCCTGTTGTTAAGTGCTGATTGTGTATCACCTCATTTATTTCTCACATGAACCCCAGGAGGAAATAGTGGCACAGAGTATAAACAAGTGAGCAAGATCACGCTGGCTGTGGATCTGAGACTTGACCTCAGGTTAGCTGGTTCCTAAGTGTGTGTTCCACTCTTGCCTCTGGATCAAGGAGGGGTGCTTCGATACTGTATATTGTAAAGCACAAGTCAAAAGAATTTTTTTTTCCAGCTGTGGCTGATAAGGACCAGCTGAAAACAACTAAAACTTCTGGAATACATATCAAGAACGATTTTTAAAAATGGATTGATGAGCTGCAAAAGAATTTAAGAATTCTCAAAAAAATTTAAATATTCTTTTTTTTTAATGTTTATTTTTGAGAGAGAGAGACAGAGTGTGAGTGGGGGAGGGGCAGAGAGACAGAGGGAAACACAGAATCCAAAGCAGGCTCCAGGCTCTGAGCTGGAAGGCTCAATGTAGGGCTTGAACTCATAAACCGTGAGATCATGACCTGAGCCAAGGTCAGACACTCAACCGACAGCCACCCAGGCGCCCCAAGAATTCTCAAAAAATTTTAAATGGAGGTAGAAACACAAAGAGGTAATTAGGATACTGGTGCCACTTTTCACCCTTATGACATTTGCCAAATATCAAATTGAACTTTGTTTTTCAGCACCTGGGGTGGGGAAGGGCCAGTAGCACAGCTGACAAAACTTAGGTCCTGCCCATGGTAGGGGGACTGATAGGAGACCTCACAAGGCTGAGACCCCAAAAAAGACAGTGTAAGGGTGAACAAATCTGTCTGTTTCCTCCCTCTCCAATCTCCCCTTGTCCTCCTTCACTCCCCCCACCCCCCCGCCCTACAGATAGCGAGGAAGATTGCTTATCCCATCTCCCCTGAGGATATGTATATATGTGTGTGTGTGTATATATATATGTATACATATATGTATATATGTATATGTAAATATATAGCCACATTCAGCCCCCAAACTGATTTGTTTGCACAGCCTGGGTAGTCTAAAAAAGTGTCATGCTGGAAATTTAAAGTGATACCAGGTTTTTAGTGCCTTCCAGGTGACAGAAGCAAACCATTGTCTTTGGAGGAACTCAGAAATAGTTTCAAGGAATGCAATTTCACAACCAAAAATCACAAACATGTAAGAGAGACAAGAGCCAGCAGAAACAATGGACAAAAGAAGCAGGCCTACAGACTTAAGCTATTAAGACTTACCAGACATGGGGTGCCTGGGTGACTCAGTCGGTTAAGCATCCAAATCTTGATTTCAGCTCGGGTCATGATCTCTAGATTGTGAGATCAAGCCCTGCATTGGGCTCTGTGCTGAGCGTGGAGCCTACTTGAGATTCTCTCCCTCTCCCTCTGCCTGTCCCCCACTTGTGCATGCGCACACACTTTGTCTTACAAAAGAAAAGACTTAACCAGACATAAGAGTATGTTTTATATTTAAAGAAATAAGAGAGATTAAAGAGCATGGGAGCAGATGGGAAAAGGACCAAATGGAAATCTAGGAATGAGGAACACCATAATTAAAAGTTAAGTGGATTGACTAACATGACAACAAACTAGGTACCACTGAGAAAATAATAGGAAGAAATAAGGATGTTTTGGACTTGCAAAAGACTGTATCACCAGCAGATACTCACTACAAGAAAGATGAAAGGGTGTTCTTCAGACGGAAGGAAAATAATCCCGGATGGAAATATAGATCGTCACAAAGGGATGAAGAGCAGAGGAAATAGTATGAGTAAATGTATGATTTATTATTTTTAAAGCTTCTTTAAGAGGTAATTATAAACAATTATAGGAAAGTAGCATGGACTTTATAATATATGTAAAAGCAAAATGATGACAAGAAAGGCTAAACAAGGGGGGGGGATGTATACTATAAGCATACTTATAAGGGTCTTATATTAGATGTAAAATGAGAGAACTATAATTCGAATGTAGGCTGTGATAAGTTAAAGATGTATACTATAAACCCTAAAGCTACCACCAAAATAGCCAAAAGATTATAGCTGTGAAACTAACAACAGATGAAATGCAATAAAAAAATAATAGATTAATCAAAAAAAAAAATGATAAGAGGTAAAAGAGTAGAGAACAAATGGAATAAATAGAAAATAAATAGCAAGGGGGGCACCCAGGTGGTTTAGTTGGTTAAGTGCCTGACTTGATTTTGGCTCAGGTCATGATTTCATGGTTTGTGGATTTGTGCCCCATGTTGGGGTCCCATGCTCATTGTGGAACCTACTTGGGATTCTTTCTCTCCTGTCTTCCCCTCCCATGCTTGTGCTCTCTGTCTCAAAAAAAAAAAAAAAAAAAAAAAAAAAATGTGTATATATAAATAGCAAGGTGATAGACTCCAACCTAACCATACCAATATTCACATTAAATGTAAAGTCTAAATTCCCCAATTAAAAGGCAGAGATTGTCAGATTGAATTTTTAAAAACTACATTAGGGGCATCTGGGTGGCTCAGTTGGTTAAGCGTCTGACTCTTGGTTTCGGCTCAGGTCATGATGTCACAGTTTCATGAGTTCAAGCCCCACATTAGACTCTGCGTCGGTAGTGTAATGCCTGCTTGGGATTTTCTCTCTCTCCCTCTTTCTCTGCCCTTCCCCACTCGTACTGCCTCTGTCTCTCTCAAAAACAAAAATAAAACCTATATTATGTCTTCAAGAAATGTACTTTAAATATAAAAAATAGGTTAAAAATAAAAGGATAGAAAAAGATACACCATGCTAACACTAGTCAAAAGAAAGCTAGAATGGGTATATTAATAACAAAATGGACTGTAGAACAAAGAATTTTAACAGGGATTAAGGATTATTTCATTATGATAATGGAGTCAGTTAATGAATGTAACTGACAGCAATCCTAAATGTTTTTGCACCTAGTAACAAAGCTTCAAGACATGAAACAAAAGCTAACCAGACTAAGGAAAAATGGATAATTACACAATTATCAAAGATTTTATTACTCCTTTCTAAAACTGATAGAACAAGTTGGCAGAATAAAAATATAGCAGACTTGGATGACAATATCAGCCTATTAGACCTAGTTGATATTTGTAGAACATTCCACACTAACACTGCAGAATACAAAAGTGCACATAGAATATTTATGAAGATAGACCACATTGTAGCCCATTAAAAAATCATAAATTTGAAAGTATTCATCATAACAAATTATGTTATTTGGTCATAGAGGAGTTATGTTAGAAACCAATAAAAGGAAAAAAATCAAAAAGAGAGCCTTGAAAATCCTCAAATATTTGGAAATTAACTCACAAGTCAAAGAAATCTAAAGGGGAATTAGTAACTTGAAGTGAATGAAAAAAATTGTAGGTTGCCACTAAAGCAGTACTTACTAGGGAAACTTGTAGTAGTATATACCTGTATTAGAGAGGTCTCAAATCAGTGACCTGAATTTCCACTTTAAGAAACTAGAAAAATAAGAGCAAATTCAATACAAAGTAAGCAGAAGAGGAATAATAAAGATCAAAGTGGAAATCAATTAAATAAAAGACAAAAACAATAGAACAATCATGGGGTACCTGGGTGGCTCAATCGGTTGGGCATCCAGCAACCTTGGCTCAGGTCATGATCTCGTGGTTTGTGAGTTTAGGCCCCCCAGTCAGGGTCTGTGCTGACAGCCCAGAGCCTGGAGCCTGCTTCAGATTCTGTGTCTCCCCCTCTCTCTGCCCCTTCCCTGCTTACACTCTGTCTCTCTCAAAAATAAGTAAACATTAAAAAACAAAAAGAACAATAGAGAACAATCAGTGAATCTAAAAGCTTCTTCTTTGGGAAAAAAAGACCAATAAAAAATCCAGCCAGATTGGTGAGGGGAAAAAGAAAGAAGAGAAATTACCAATATAAGGAAAGAGAGAAGTAACATCCCTACAGATTCTACAGATATTAAAAGGAATATTAGGAGCACCTTTATGCCAATAAATTCAAAATCCTAGATGAAACCAACAAATCCCTTGAAAGACACAAATTCACAGACCTCACCAAAAAAGGAGCAGATAACCTGAACAGCCCTACAGAAGAAATTAAAATTACAGTTTTAAGACCTTCCTGTAACAAAAATCCAGGTCCAGGTGGCTTTAGTGATGGGTTTTACCAAACACTTAGGGAAGAAATAATACTAAATCTGCACAAACTTCCAAAAAATCAAGGACAGAATGCTTCCCAACTCATTCTATGAGATGAACATAACTCTAGTACCAAAATTATCCTGATACCCTAGCCAGACAAAGCTACAAGAAATACTACAAGAAAAGCTACAAAGCGATATTCCACATAAGCATAAATTCAAAAGTTCTAAGGAAAAGTTTAGTAAATTGAATCTTCTGTAATAAAAAGATAATATATCACATTCATAGGATTTATCCTAAGAATGCAGGGCTGATACAGCGTTCACACAATCCTCTCAATCAGTACAGAAAAAGCACCTGACAAAATACCATCATCTATTTCTGAGAAAAACTCAGGCAAACTAGGAATAAAGGGCACTTACCCCATTTGATAAAGGGCATCTACAGAAACCATAGAGCTAACATGTTTAATTGTGAAAGACTGAATAATTTCCCCCTAACATCAGGAACAAATTTGGGATGTCTCTATCCAACATTATACAGGAGATTCTAGACTGTACAACTGGGCAAGAAACAAAGGGCATCCAGATTGGAAAACATAAAAGAGGACATGATTTTCAGTCATGTAGAGAATGCACAATGGAGTCCACAAACTATGCATTAGAACCAATAAGTGACTTCATCAAGGTTGTAAGATACAAAGCAATGTACAAAAATCATGTTTGGGGTGCCTGGGTGGCTCAGTCGGTTGAGCATCTGACTTCAGCTCAGGTCGTGATCTCACAGTTGGTGAGTTTGAGCCCCTCATCGGGCTCTGTGCTGACAGCTCAGAGCCTGGAGCCTGCTTCCAATTCTGTGTCTCCCTCTCTCTCTGTCCCTCTCCCCCTCGTGCTCTCTTTCTCTCAAAAATAAATATTAAAAAAATTTTTTTTAAATCATGTTTGTGTATGTAGCAACAAACAATTAGAAATTGAAATTAAAGATCCACATTTACAACAGCTTAAAAATGTATTTAGGGATAAATGTGACAAAATATGTGATAGACCTGTATATTGAAAACTACAAAATATTGCTATAATAAGACATAAATAAATAATAATATATACCTTGTCTGTAGATTAGGAGATTCTGTATTGTTAAAATATATTTCCAAAATACAGATTCAGTATAACTCAGTATAATCCCAATCCCAATCCAAATCCCAGCAGACTATTTTGGGTGTGTATATATATAAATTGACTAGCAGATTCTAAAATCTCTGTACTGCAGTGGACTTAGAATAGCCTCCAGGGCTGCTTTAGAACTTGACAATATTATCACCAAAAGTTTCCAGCTGCTCCATTCCCTGCCCCCACATGATGTAAAACCTCAGCCCAAGCAGGAAGTCAGAAGGTGTTTTTGTTTCAGTATGTCCCTCTTATTATCTGTAAGAGTGCATGCCAACTGAGAGGAAGTGTTGTAATAAGGAAGTTAATTTAGGAAGTGTCAATTGAAGTTGGAAATAAGATTTATTGCTGTTAATTCTTTGGAATAATCTGGGGTTGGTTAGTGTTTTCAAACTGTACCTGCCAGTTGATACCATTATCATCTACTTTCCATATAAGATTAAAATGAATCTGATATAAAAGGATTTTCTAAAGACTGAGTTGATGAATTTATATGCATAGGAAAATAGACTTGTAGATCTCCAAGGAACAAGTGTCAAGAGGTTTCTGTAAGAAAGGAAGAGAGAAAGAGAGGAGGAAAGAAAGACCTACAGATTACCAAGGCAGTTTTCTTAAATTTAGAGCAGGGACATGGTAACACAGCAACCGACCAAAAAACCTATGCCAGAAGCATCCCTTTTAAGGAGCTAAGATCATGTTCAAATTCTTTTAGTGTCATTTGCTGGGACTTGGGGACCAGAGGGACTATTGCAAGCATATTCCTAGGAATCCAGATCAGGGGAAAAGGTTACCCTTTGGATGCAAAGTTACTGCTGTATTCATCTTAATAAATAAAATTAAATTATTTGGCAGAAAGCCAAGTGTGACCCACCCATTTCTGGGGAAATGACCAGAGGTTGAAGATGATTATTTTCATCTCTTGTAATTGAAGAAATATTTGCCTTGTTTTCCTACTGCCCAAAGTTGGGATTTTCCTCCTTCTTCTGGCATGTTGCCTCTAAACTCATGTGCCATTTTGACCACAAAGCTCCCTGGCTTCTTTGGAGACATGAAACCAATGGGATATATATATTTATATTTATAAAATAAATATATTGTTATATATTACAAATATTTATTATGATGAATTTACTTACAATTATGGAGGCTGAGTGGTCCCACCATATCTGCTATCTGCAAGCTGGAAACCTAGGCGAGCTGAAGGCATGGTTCACTCCAGCTCAAATGCCTGAGGACTAGGAGAGACAATGGTGTAAGTCCCAGACCAGGGGAAAAAGACAGGTGTCCTTGCCCAGCAGTCAGGCAGAGAGAGTGCAAATTCTCCCTTTCTCAGCCTTGTTGTTCAATTCAGGCTCTCAAGGGATTGGATGAGGACCACCCACATTGAGAAGGGCAATCTGCTTTACAGAGTCCACTGATTCAAATGCTACTCTCATTTAGACACCTTCCTCCCAGACACACCCAGAAAAAATGTTTAGCCAAATATCTAGATACTGCAATGGTCTAGTCAAGTTGACACAAAATTAACCATCACACTCCTTCATGAATTACTTTAGTCTGTTGTAGTGTTAGTCAAATTGTTGGTGTGCCTTCCTTCTCCTTTTGAAGAAAAGCTATTCAGGAGGAGTGTTGTCTCTACCTTGACCTCATTAGCTCTTGACTCAAGCTAACATGGTGGACTATTACCGCTGAAGGAGCTGAATCAATATTCTGGAAGGGATGAAGTTTCAGGTCAGCTAGGACTCTTCCCCTGGGGAGGAAATCCACTTGCGAACTCCCTGGTCTTGGAGCTACTCTCTTTTAGCCCCACCCCTTCACCCCCTGGGCCCCAACTTGCCAGTTTGGGAAGATATCGCTCAAAAGGACACCAGCTTTCTTTGGCTAGAGGTTGGTAGGAGCCACATCAGGAGAATGCATTACTTTATAGAAAAAACCATTTTCTTAAATACAGCCTGGTGCCCCTTTCATGGGATAGCTGTTCATGCATTGCTTCTACAGAGTGACTACCCTTGTTTTAGGACAGGAAAAACTCCTGGAAAAGACAATTGGGCTTGGGGTAGGATTGATTTTTTTACTTTCTCTTTTAACATCCGTATTAGGGGTGTCAGTGTAGGAAGTTGCCGCCGCAATCCATCACAATCACTTGAGCACCATTAGCAGGGAAATCCTCAGTGAGAAAGGTGGAAATGTAAAGAAATTCAGGGACTGGAAATCGGGGCTATCATTCTATTAGCATCTGTGAGCCCTTTCTGAGGGAAAAACAGGCACACACAAAAAAGTATATTCCTGCAGACTTCTGTTGTTTCCCTCAACTAATGAGGTAAGTTGGAGCCCTTTCATTTATGAAGAACTCACATCTGGTTCTTATTTCAGATAACAATTGGCAGCTTCAAGGCAGTGCATTCTGTAAATCTTAGTAAGTCTCTTGGCTTTTAGGCCAGGCTGCCTGATACTCTTCTGGGTGAGAGACCCAGATAAGATTTGGAGGGCTTGAGAATGTAGGGCAGTCTCTTGGGTCTATAAGCAGACAGAATTTATGATGTTTCTCATAGGCCTCTAACATGTCTCAATATCTTTGTTCCTGAGGGAAAGTTGTGGGCAGATAATGCCTTCTGAACTTCCAATGCTTGTCTGTTTCTCAACTGGTAAACTTTGCCCCTGTTTCATTTTGGATTCATTCTAAAGTTTTCATAATAAAAGTACAAGCCAGTGTATTTGATTTCATGATAATAGCTGACATTTACTGACCACTTACTGTGTGTTCAGGCAAGCTAAGCATTTTATATACATTCCTTCGGTGAATGCCCACTAAGGACACTTGAAGCAGGTGTTACTCACATTTTGCAGATAAGGTTAGAGAAATTAAGTAATCTTCCCAAGGCGACATGGCTAAGTAAGCAGCGAAACCAAGAGTACAAATTAAGCTTGATTGCATAGCTGTAAGTTTCAAACATTAAGACATGCTACTTCTCACAAATTTCCTTATTTCTCTGTGATTACAAAAATGAGATTGGGAAGATGAAAAGGAATTGTGTCAGCTATCCATTGTTAGGTAACAAATCAGCCTTACAAGTGAACGGCTTAAAATAACAACAATCTATTATTTCTCATGACACTGCCAGTTGACTAGAAGGTCTTCCGTTTTACCTGATGGTGGGTTGGCTGGACAGTCCAAAATGGCCTTACTCCCATGGCTGGCAGTTATGTGGTTACTGACTTAGATATCAACTGGGGCTGTTGGCCAGAGGCCTCAGTTGTCTCCTACAAGGGCCCTTCTGTGTGGCTGCTTGGGTTTCCTCACAGCATGGTGACTGTGCTCTAAGAAGGAACATTCTAAGAAGACAAACCCCTGTGAAAGTGCTTATCAAGGTTCCACTTTTAGTATCCTTGCCAATGGCCCATTGGCCAAAGTTAGGCTCATGGCCAAACCCTGAGTCAATGTGGGAGACTATACAAGATCATGAATTTAAGAAGGTGTGGTTCACTGAGGGCCACCAAAATAATGGTAACAGACATTAGGTGATAATATTTTATTTACTTGAGAAGCATTATTCTCTTCCTCTCAGGCTAATAATACCAAAGTTCACCCATTAGGGTTTCAAATTACATATATATCCATTTACATATAAAGTTTGAAATTTTGAATGGTGGTAATGGTGGTATTCAGGCTGTTAAATGAATCAATAATTGCAAGTTCATTTACTAGTTTAATATTCTCTTTTTTAAAAAAAATCTTTTTTAATGTTTTATTTTTGAGAGAGAGAGAGATGGAGTGCAAACAGGGGAGGGGAAGAGAGAGAGAGAGAGAGAGAGAGAGAGAATCTGAAGCAGGCTCCAGGCTCACAGAGCCTGATGCGGGACTTGAACCCACAAGCCGTGAGATTGTGACCTGAGCTAAAGCTGGATGCTTAACTGACTGAGCCACCCAGGTGCCCCAATATTGTCTGCTTTCAAGGAGAGTTAGCTGGTTAACACAGTCATTACCTTGTTTGATATTCACAAAACCCCAATTATTTTATGATCTCTACTTTACAGATGAGAAGTGGAAGTAACTTGGCCTGGGTCACATGCCTGATTCTCAGCAGATCTAGTTTTGAGGCACTGCTGGACTCCAAAGCCATGCTCCTTCCTCTTCTCCAATCCACCTCTGGTGCTGAATGCAAATCTGGAGAGCTGAGGAGTAAGCAACACAGGACACTTAAACGTTTGTAAGGAAGGGTGCTGTTTCTTTTTCTTTCTTTCTTTTTTTTAAAAGTAAGCTCCATGTCCAACGCAGGGCTTGAACTCATGATCCTGAGATTGAGTTACATGCTCTACCTACTGAGCCAGCCAGGTGCCCTGGGTGAAGATTTTTTAAAAGCAATTGCAATCAAGTAGAAGAGGAAGCTCACAGGAGGAAAAGTCTGGAGGCTTTGTTTCATATTGTGCTGATGTGTTAAACTAGTGGGCCTGGTCTTAACCTTTCTTCATCTATAGCACACACACACACACACACACTCACACACTCACACACACACACATATATATACATATAAGTTTATTTTTGAGAGAATGTGCACGCGCATGAGGTCAGGGGAGGGGCAGAGTCTGAGACAGAGAATCCCAAGTAGGCTCCATGCTGTCAGTGTCCGTACTGATCAGGAACCGTGAGATCATGACCTAAGCTGAAATCGAGTCAGAGGCTCGGGGCGCCTGGGTGGCTCAGTCTGTTAAGTGTCTGACTTTGGCTCAGGTCATGATCTCAGTTCCTGAGTTCCAGCGCTGCATCGGGCTCTGTGCTGACAGCTTGGAGCCTGGAACCTGCTTCGGATTCTGTGTCTCCCTCCTTCTCTGCCCCTCCCTTGCTCTCTGGCTCTCTCTCTCTCTCTCTCTCAAAAATAAATAAACATTAAAAAAAAAAAAGAGTCAGAGGCTCAACTGCTTGAGCCACCCAAGCACCCCAATCTTTTGATTTAAAGTGAGAGACGTGTGACTCTTCCTTTCACTTGAAAATGTAGGGGCTGTTGTAGGGTGATTAATTGGCCTGATTTCAATACTGCTGTGTCACAGAGAATAGGGAAGCCCAAGAAGAGGGAGACAGACTAGAACACCTGGTTGGCAGAACAGAACACACCCAACGTTTATTAAGTTTGCTTGTTATGTGGACTCAATTCGTGGTGACCCCAAATAATCACAGTAGTAATATCAAAGATCACAGGTCACAGAGTACCATAAAAAATATAGTAATCACGGATAAGTTTGAATTATTGTGAGAATTACCAAAATGTGACCCAGAGACAAGAAGTGAGCAAATGCTGTTGAGAAAAAATGGTGCCAGTAGACTTGCTTGACAAACCTTTAATTAAAAAAAAACAAACAAACAATATCTGCAAAGCATAATCCCATGAAGTGCAATAAAACGAGGTCTGCCTGTAACATAAAATATACCACCTTAACCACTTTTAGGTGAACCATGCAGTTAACTACGTTCCCATTGTTGTGCAATGGATCTCCAGAACTTTTTCTTCTTGCAAAACTGAAACCCTAGACCCATTGAACAGTTTTCAGTTTCCCCTCCTTCTCAGATTTCAAAGGGAGAAACTGGTGACCTGAGAATTCACCCAGGTGACACATCTTCTTGGAGTTTTTCATCAGTACCTTGTGCAGATCCACGTGTGATGCCTAAGGACTGAATTCTGACCAGTGCCTAAAGGACAAAGAGATTAAAATAACAATACACCTTGTGACAGGCGGTGCTGAGCACCTGTGGGCATTGTACCCCCTTGATTCTCCCAGTGGCTCTATATCCCTTATCAGCAAGTCTGTGCATTGAGCTACTCTTAACTTTTATTCTCATGGCCATAGGTTTCCATCATTTTTCTTTCCTGGGATGGTGGGTGCACTTTGTGCACTGTGCTCCGAGGAGCCTGACTCAGTGTGTGAAATGTGGATGGGCTGTGCTGAGACAGAGCCTTCACTCTGGACATAAGCAGGGCTTGGTCTTTAGCTGATAGTAAGCATGCACACTTAGCAACTGATATTCCAACGGCAGAGTGTGCATCAAGAGGACCCCGGGCTTTTGTATTCTTCTACATTGGATGAATGAAGCAAAGAAAAACAAAGCAGGCAGTAGGAAATTTCAACTCTTACAGACTGCAAAATGGGTGGGAAGATGGAAGGATTAAGGAAGGTGTTGGGGGTCAGAGCCCTTGGATTAGGGTCCCTCGAGGGGCTGGCAGGCTGGGTCCTACTTGGGAAAGGCTCCAGCCCTCCAGCAGGGCAATAGAGGAGCATCCTGGGTGGTGGTGGTGGGGCACTCGCCCCCTTCTGGATCCCACCGCTGAAGGAAAATACCCACCCACTCTTTCCAAGAGCAGCCACAGGTTCTGGCCCTGGGGTTCCTTGGATTCCTTGGGAGCGAGGTTACCCGCGCCTCTCTTCCATCAGCCACTGTGCCCTCGTTGTCCACTTAAAATTTTTTTTTTAAGTTTTTATTTATTTTTGAGACAGAGAGAGACAGAGCATGAACGGGGGAGGGGCAGAGAGAGAGGGAGACACAGAATCGGAAGCAGGCTCCAGGCTCTGAGCCGTCAGCCCAGAGCCCAACGCGGGGCTCGAACTCACGGACCATGAGATCGTGACCTGAGTCGAAGTTGTATGCTTAACCAACTGAGCCACCCAGGCGCCCCTCGTTGTCCACTTTAACTGGCCAATGTGGAGACCCAGGGTCCAGACCCAGATCCTAGCTCCCAGAGTAAGTTTTGGAGAAAGCACCTTCACATTTCTTGAGTCTCTCTCTCTCTCTATATGTAGTGGAGGCAGGAAGGGGAGCCACTTGAAATATCTAGAATTATCTGAGGTAGATTTATAGGTAAAGATTCCTTTCACAAAATGCTGTTTTTCATTTTTTCTTTCTTCAGAAAGATGTTTTTCAAAAGGAAGCATGATATTTTCACCAAGATGGATATTTTACATCACTTTGGGATGTTCATAAACACCGTTTGCTTTTGTGCAGCCCAGGAAACTGAAAAAGAGACAGAAGTGAATGAATTTGTCTTCCTTCTTCTTTCCTGAAAGATAGACAGCAAGTGGCTGCTTGATAAACCCAAGGCCTCTGTGATTAAACAATATATAACCACGTGGAACCAACAGGCGAAAGAATCGGTTTTCTGACAAGAACATTTTCAGCCAAGCAGGGGGATTAGCTGAGGGGACCTGCTCCCCTTCTCTAGGGAGACCAGTAGCCTCTGGGCTTTCAAATGCAGCCACTGTCCTGCCTCAGGCATCTTCCAGAAGAAAAATGCATATTTATGAAGCCTGAATTTTATGTAAAAACAAGACGAAGGGACCAGTTGGAATGGTCCTGCCAGAGAGGGAAAACATCAATTTAAATATTTGATTTGCATCCAAAATTCATTCCATCAAAGATCTGGCACCCGCAGCCGTCTGCTGACCTGTTTGAGAAATAACGCAGACGTTTCTGGTGTGCCTGTAAAACAGCCTGAGCTCCCCAGGACCTCCGGCTCAGAGTATGGGACAGCTTACCCGAGTCCCAGGATAACGTGGATTCAAAACCAGCAGACACCGGGCTGCCCTCAGCCGCTGCTTCATGCTGTGCCTTCGGGGCCTGACTGTCCTCAGTCTCAGCCAAAATGGGGCCCGAGGTTGTGTGGGGGATGGGCTGGGAGCCAGCCGCCCACCCCGGCGCCTCCCCACTGCTCCTCTGCTGCCTTCGGGTCCTTGAGCAGCAGATTTTCCCGTGCTCCTGCCAAAACCCAAGACAGCCAGTGAATAATCAGCTGCAATTTGTAAACCCATTCCATTTTGCAACTGCTGTTTTCATTCAGAATTTTCTGGAATTCCAGTGGCCAGCCACAGCAGGTTTTTTGTTTTTTGGGTTTTTTTTTTGTCTTCAGACTTGCAAGGCACTTGGCCCTCTGCAGTAGGGACATGGGAGGAACTCGGATCTGCTTCCCAGACTGGAAAGAGACCCCAGACACAGTGAGCCACAGGGAGAGCCTTTCCAGCTTCTTCAGGGGAAGGGGCCTGTGCCTCAGAGGGCAGGGTGGCACCCAAGTTGTGTCACTCCCTGACACCCAGCTGTCTGTTCTACACACAAGATGCCATTCATGGAAAAGCAAAGCACAAAAAGATGCAAATCATACAAACACATAATTGGTGCCCAATGAGTGGTGGTTGCCTTGAACTGCTTGGCGAAAAGGAGGGTTTGCTGATGTACAAACTCCTTAACTCTCCTTTCATGTATTGGAAAGGCTGGTACTTGTTCCTGGTAGACTCAGTGCCCAGCAAGTCTCCTGCCTGATGCTATAGAAAAAACAACCTTTTGCTAGTCAAGAGCATTAGAGACATTTTGCCTCCAATATTTAAATATCCACATCAAGGAGGAAAAAAACTGTATAGAAAATGTTTTAAAAATCCTATTTATTTAAATTGTGGTAAAATACACATGCCATCTGTAAAAACAGGGAGGGAGGCAAACCATAAGACTTAAATGCAGAGAACACACTGAGGGTTGATGGGGGTGGATGGGGCAGGGGTTTGGAAAATGGTTGATGGGCATTAAGGAGGGCACTTGTTGGCATAAGCGTTGGGTGTTACATGTAAGTGATGAACCACTAAATTCTATTCCTGAAATCATTATTACACTATATGTTAACAACTTGGACTTAAAATAAAAAAACTTACCATCTTAGCCATTTTTGAGTGTACAGTTGAGTAGGATTAAGGGCATTCACACTGCTGTGCCAACACCACCACCATCCATTTCTAGAACTTTGCCATCTTCCTGAGCTGAAACTCCTGTACCCATTGAACACTGACTCCTCATTCTCCCCTCCCCCAGTGCCTGGCAGCCCCCATTCTACTTTCTGTCTCTGTGATTCTGATGACTCCAGCAATCTCATGTAAGTGGAAAGGAAATTTTTTAAATCTTTTTTTAAGTTATTATTATTATTTTGAGAGAGAGAGAGAGAGAGTGAGCATGAGTGCAACCGGGGGAGGGGCAGAGAGAAAAGGAGTGAGAGAACCCCAGGTAAGCTCCTCGCTGTTGGCGTAGAACCCAGCTTTGGGCTTGAACTCACAAACAGCAAGATCATGACCTGAGCCAAAACCAAGAGTCTGATGCTTAACTGACTCAGACACCCAGGTGCCCCCAAGAAGAAAATTAAAAAATTTTTTTTTGAAAAAGAGGTTAGAGTGGGAGAGAGCCAAAGCATAAGAGACTCTTAAAAACTGAGAACAAACTGAGGGTTGATGGGGTTGGGAGGGAGGGAAGGGTGGGTGATGGGTATTGAAGAGGGCATCTTTTGGGATGAGCACTGGGTGTTGTATGGAAACCAATTTGACAATAAATTTCATATATTAAAAATTTTTTTTTTGTTTCTAATTTTAATTCCATCATAGTTAACATACAGTGTTATATTGGTGTCAGGTGTACAATCTAGTGATTCAACAATTCTATACATTACTCAGTGCTCATCAGGATAAGTGCACAAGAAAATTTTTTTAACTTAGAAAATATCTTGAGTCTAAGGAGAAAATAATCTTCTCATTCACAAAATCAAAACATTTCTGTCCTGTTAAATCACTGGACAGACTCCTGGGGCTCTCCCCAGGTGACCAGCTTTTCTTTTGGTCATCTGGGGCAGGTCACCATTCCTGAGGGGGCCAGAGTCAGGACGAATCAGGGTTTGAAGGTCTGAGTGGGCCCCATGCCCTCCTCTCAGGGGGCTGTGACTCAGGGTGCTCACTGTGGGCCAGCCCTGCTTGAGGTGTTCCACAGCTGGAGTGCCCCCACCGCTCCACACCCACTGAGGGACGCTGTGATCCTGACCTTTCAGTGCCTCCCACCCACTGTGGATGCTTCTATTTAGCCTTTGTCATGCTCAGGTATCTCCTGAGTCTCCACCCTGGTGGCCCCTCCCGCTCCTGCCCCTCCAGCCCCAGGCTGCCCCATCCCCTGCCTCTCACTTCACTGCATCCAGTCTCTGCAGCCTGACTTCCCCTGCCTTCCAGGGCTCTTGTGAGCTCATCTACCATGTCCCTCTCACCAACACAATAAGTCTGCTATGGGCTGAGCTGTGTCCCTCAAAGTTCATCTGCTGGAGTCCTAACCCTGAGTCCCTCAGATCAGCACTGTTCAGAGACACAGAGGTGAAGAGGTTGTCAAGATAAAATGGAGTGGTAGGGGTGGGCCCTGGTCCAGGGTGCTGGTGTCCTTATAAGAAGAGGAGATCAGGGGCGCCTGGTGACTTTTTCACTCTCTTACTGATGAAAAACTTTTTAAAGTTTTTTAAAATTTATTTTGGGAGAGAGAGAGAACACACACATGCACATGTGAGGGCAGGGTGGAGAGAAGGAGAGACAGAATCCCAAGCAGGCTCCGCGCTGGAATGTCAGCACAGAGTCCAAGGTGGGGCTCAAACTCACAAAGAGTTATCATGACCTGAGCCGGGATCAAGAGTTGGACACTACTGGGACGCCTGGGTGGCGCAGTCGGTTAAGCGTCTGACTTCAGCCAGGTCACGATCTCGCGGTCCGTGAGTTCGAGCCCTGTGTCGGGCTCTGGGCTGATGGCTCGGAGCCTGGAGCCTGTTTCCGATTCTGTGTCTCCCTCTCTCTCTGCCCCTCCCCCGTTCATGCTCTGTCTCTCTCTCTGTCCCAAAAATAAATAAAAAACGTTGAAAAAAAAAATTTTTAAAAAATTAAAAAAAAAAGAGTTGGACACTACTAAATCGACTGAGCCACCCAGGTGTGCTGATGAAAAAGTTTTTTTTTAATTTTACAACTAAAAAGCTTCTACACAGAAAAACAACAACAAAAGGGGTGCCTGGGCAGCTCAGTCAGTTAAGCATCCAACTTTGGCTCAGGTCATGAGGTCACAGTTTGTGAGTTTGAGCCCTGTGTCTGGCTCTGTGCTGACAGTTCAGAGCCTGGATCCTGCTTCGGATTCTGTGTCTCCCTCTCTCTCTCTGCCCTTCCCCTGCTTGCGTTCTGTCTCTCTCTCTCGAAAATAAATAAATGTTAAAAAAATTAAAAAAGAAGGGGCACCTGGGTGGCTCAGTCGGTTAAGCGGCCGGCTTCGGCTCAGGTCATGATTTCACGGTCCATGAGCTCGAGCCCCGAGTCGGGCTCTGTGCTGACGGCTCAGAGCCTGGAGCCTGTTTCAGATTCTGTGTCTCCCTCTCTCTGACCCTCCCCCGTTCATGCTCTGTCTCTCTCTGTCTCAAAAATAAATAAACGTTAAAAAAAATTTTTTTTAAATTAAAAAAAGAAGAGGAGATCAGGATACAGACACACACAGAGGGAAGATCGCGTGAGGACACAGAGAGAGGCGGCATCTGCAAACCAAGGAGAGAGGCCGCAGGAGACGCCAATGCTGCTATCACCTTGATCTCAGACTTCCAGCCTCCAAAACTGTGAGAAGTCAATGCCTGTTATTTAAGTATCAAGGCTGTGGTACTTGTTATGGCCACAGGAGCTGACGGATGCCAGGCTCTCTATGGTCCTAACCTTGTCTGCCCTCCCCTGGACTCCACCTGCTGTGGGTCCCCAGTGTCCACGTGTCCTCCCAAAGCCCCCAGGTGGTTCCTCTTCCTCTGCTCACCCTGAGGTGCTGCTGCTCTGAGCGACCGTCCCCCATCATATTCCTGGGACCTCTCTGGGATGTCCTGCTGTCCTGGCACTGGCCGCACGCACTCACACCTGTCCAGTGTCCCTGAGCCCCAGATGGGCGCTCCGGCACCTGCTACAGATGCTCCGTGGGCACCTCAAACTCCACCTGTTAGAAACAGAATGCACGTTCCCCCCACCCCTTACTGGTTTCCCCCTGAAGTTCTCCATTCCTGGGGGCATCCATTCCCCTTTTGCAAACCAGAAACTCCTCTTTCCCTCAAACCTAACCAATCACACACCAAGTCCTGCTATTTTATTTGGAAGGTATTTTTCAAATCCCTTCCTGTGGTTTCCTGTCACAGGATGAAATGCTATCTCACTAGTTTGGGCCCTCCCAGACCCCATTCCAGACCCTTCTCTTCCACTGCGTGTGCCTCACTCCAGCCCCTCCTCAACACCACAGGCTGCCGCAATCACCACGCCGTCTCATGGCTCTGAGACTTTCTAGGCCATCCCATCCATCTGCAGTTCTCCCTTCCCCACCATACCCTCTCAAACTCTTCGTGCTTTAGGAAGGCATCCCTGAATTTCTAGTCTGGGTCTTGATGCTTCAATCACATCCTGGGTTCCCTCATCATCAATATAACCACGGCCTAGTCGTCATCATCACAGTCATGGAGCAAAGTCAAATTACTGTGTGTTGGGCACCTGGCTAACTGCTCTACCTGCATGATCTCACTTCATCCTTACAACAACCCTGTGAGGTGGGTACTATCTTTATCCCCCAGTTCACAGATGAGGAAACTGAGGAACAGAGAGGTTAAGCAACTTGTTCGGGGTCATAATCTATGGATGGCATCATTCATAACATTCATATCATCACCTTGAATTGCAATCTGCTTATATAGCTTCTTGCTCTTGAGAATAAGAGCCATATCTAATTTATTTTTGAATCCCTAAGGCTTAGCATAACTTCTGATAAGGAGTAGTTGCTATATGGAACTGAGGAAAAAAGAACAGAACATCTTACTAGGTCATCTGGCCCAGCAAAGGCAAGATACCTCGAGGTGCCTGGCTTGAATTCAGCCCCTGCCCTACCCGAGGCTGGCTTTAGGGTGTGCTCAGTATGTGGGTCCGTAGGGATCAGTTCTGGCTCTAAGAAAGAAACCCTCCCACCCTAAAAAGTATCTTTCCTATCTTCTCTACCAAGCGTCTAATCTCTTTAACTGAATGAAGACCTTCATTCCATAAGTATAAGTAAAGATTCCAAAGAAAATACAGCCAGTCCACTTTTCTGTTTGGCATTTCCCAATTTTACCCATTGTTCAGTTTGTTAATTTAGAGATTAACCCTTCCCCTTTATCCATTAATTCCAGAATCCATAGTGCTCTTTTTTTTTTATTGTCACAAAGAATTTATGCATAAATATAGTTATTACATGGCAACCGGTCTAATAAAAGCTTTCCAGCTTTTTATTATTTTATATGGGGCATGAAGACCAAGTGCAAATGATAATTAGAAGAATTTGTTTAAAGAAAATATAATGCTTCTTTATCAGTAGGAGCTTTTTAAAATAAACTTAAAAAAATGGAAGTATAGTGGCGCCTGGGTGGCTCAGTCAGTTAAGCGTCACACTTCATCTTAGATCATGATCTCGCAGTTCATGAATTCAAACCCCACGTTGGGCTCTGTGCTGACAGCTCAGAGCCTGGAGCCTTCTTTGGATTCTGTGTCTCCTCTCTCTGCCCCTCCCCTGCTTGTTCTGTCTCTCTGTCTCTCAAAAAAAAAAAAAAAAAAAAAAAAAAAAAAAAAGAATAAACATTAAAACACATTTTTTAAATAAAATTAAAAAATGGAAGTACAATATACATATTATATATGTATGTATACATGTATGATATACATATAATATACATAAAAAGCCACCAATCCTAAGAATATAGCCTGGTGAGTTATTACAAAATGAACATAACTGTATCACTAGCCCCTAGATCAAGAGACAGAATATTACCTGGGGCACCTGGGTGGCTTAGTTGGTTGAGCATCCAACTCTTGATTTTTGGCTCAGGTCATGATCCCAGGGTCATGGGATCAAGCCCCCATGATGGGCTGTGTGCTGAGCATGGAGCCTGCTTAGGATTCTCTCTCACCCCCCTCTGCCCTGCTCATGTGCTCGCTCTCTCTCTCTCTCTAAAATAAAATTTAAAAAAGATTTTTAAAAACCATTAAAAAAAAAAGAGAGAGAGAGAGAGAGAGACAGATTATTACCAGAATCACCTTCCCTGCCAAAGAACCTTCTCCAAGCACTAAGGTAATTGCTATACTGACTTCTAATGCCATGGGTTAGTTTTACCTGCTTTTGAACTTCCGATGAATGGAATCACGTAGTATACATTATTTTGCATATAGCTTCTTTTGCTCAACATTATGTTGGTGGGGTTTATCAACTATGAATAGCAATCCACCTGTTAATCCATTTTCACTTCTATAAGAATTCCTTTTGTAGATATATTAAGGTGTGTTTATCCATTCTCCTGTTGATGCACATTTGGTGCTATTATGAATATTGCTGCTATGAACATTCTAGCACACATCACTGGCAACAATATATACACATTTCTTTGGAGTCTGTGCCTGGGAGTGGAATTTCTGGATAATGGGTATACTCAGCATTAGTGGATACTCCCAGAGTTTCCCAAGGTGGTTGTGCTATTTTATATTCTCACTGTGGAATGAGTGGGGATGAGTAGATGTTTCAGTTACTTCATATTCTACCCAACACTTGGTATTAACAGTCTTTTCCATGTTAGCCACTCTGGTAGGTGTATACTGGTTTCTTAACCAGTGGGTTGTTTGTCAGAGAGCTCATGAGGTTATTTTTTATACGCTTTTTGTTTTTATTGTTTTTATTTTTTATTTTTATTATATATATAGAGAGAGGGAATGTGCACACACGAGTTGGGAAGGGGCAGAGGGAGAGAGAGAATCTCAAGCAGGCTCCATGCTGAGCACAGAGTACTATGTGGGGCTAGATCCCATGACCTGAACCAAAATCAAGAGCTGGAGGCTCACTTGATTGAGCCACCCAGGTTCCCATATGCTTTTTGGACATTTGGATGTCCTTCTTCCTTCCTTCTTTTGGTGAAGCATCTGTTCATTTCTTTAATCAATCAACCAATTATACTGCCTTTTATTTATGGTGATGTATACATAACATGAAATTTACCATTAAAAATTTTTTTTAATGTTTTTATTTATTTTTGAGACAGAGAGAGACAGAGCATGAGCAGGGGAGGGGCAGAGAGAGAGGGAGACACAGAATCTGAAGCAGGCTCCAGGCTCTGAGCTGTCAGCACAGAGGCTGACGCGAGGCTCGAACTCATGGACTGTGAGATCATGACCTGAGCTGAAGTCGGACGCCCAACCAACTGAGCCACCCAGGCGCCCCAGAATTTACCATTTTAAAGCATACAATCCCATGGTATCAGTATATTGACAGTGTTGTACAGCCATGACCACCATCCATTTCTTTTCTTTTCTTTTTTTTTTTTTTCTTTGCTTTCTGAAAAATTTTTTTATTATTTATTTTTGAATTTAAATCCAAGTTAGTTAACATATAGTGTAATAATAATTTCAGGACTAGAAGTTAGTGATTCATCATTTACATATAACACCCAGTGCTCATCCCAACAAGTGTCCTTCTTAATGCCCCCACCCCTTTAGCCCTTACCCCCACCCAACACCTGCCAACAACCCTCAGTTTGTTATCTGTATTTAAGAGTGTTTTATGGAGTATTTAAGAGTCTTTTATATTATTTTTGCTTCCTTCCCTTATGTTCGTCTGTTTTGTATCTCAAATTCCACATATGAGTGAAATCATATGATGTTTGTCTTTGTCTAATTTCACTTAGAATAATACACTCCATCCACATTGTTGCAAATGGCAAGATTTCATTCTTTTTGATTGCCGAGTAATACTCCACTGTATATATACACCACAACTTCTTTATCCATTCATCAGTCAATGGACATACAGGCTCTTTCCATACTTTGGCTATTATTGTTGATAGCGCTGCTATAAACATTGGGATGCATGGGCCCTTTGAATCAGCATTTTTGTATCTTTGGATAAATACCTAGTAGTGCAATTGCTGGGTAGGGTAGTTCTATTTTTAACTTTTTAAGGAACCTCCATACTGTTTTCCAGAGTAGCTGCACCAGTTTACATTCCCACCAGCAGTGCAAAAGGGTTCCTCTTTCTCCCCATCCTTGCCAACATTGGTTGTTGCCTGAGTTGTTAATATTAGCCATTTTGACAGGTGTGAAGTTGTATCTCATTGTGGTTTTAATTTGTATTTTCCTGATGATGAGTGATGTTGAGCATTTTTCATGTATCTGTTAGCCATCTGGATGTCTTCTTTGGAAAAGTGTCGATTTATGGCCTCTTCCCATTTCTTCACTGGATTATTTGGTTTTTGGGTGTTGAGTTTGGTAGGTTCTTTATACATTTTGGATACTAATTTATCAGCTTTATAATTTGCAAATATCTTCTCCCATTCTGTCAGTTGCCTTTTGGTTTTTCTGATTGTTTCCTTTGCTGTGCAGAAGGCTTTATCTCAGTGAGGTTCCAATAGTTCATTTTGGCTTTTGTGTCCTTTGCCTCCAGAGACATGTTGAGTAAGAAGTTGCTGGGAGGTCAAAGAGGTTTTTGCCTGCTTTCTCCTCTAGCATTTTGATGGCTTCCTGTCTTATGGTTAGGTCTTTCATCCATGAGTTTATTTTTGTGTATGGTGTAAGAAAGTGGTATAAGAAGGTTTATTCTTCTGCATGTCGCTGTCCAGTTTTCCCAACACCATTTGCTGAAGAGACTGTTTTTATTCCGTTGGATATTCTCTTCTGCTTTGTCAAAGAGTAGTTGGCCATATGTTTGTGGGCCCATTTCTGGGTTCTCTATTCTATTCCATTGATCTGAGTGTCTGTTTTTGTGCTAGTACCATACTGTCTTGATGATTACAGCTTTGTAATACAGCTTGAAGTCCGGGATTGTGATGCTTCCAGCTTTGGTTTTCTTTTTCAAGACTGTTTTGGCTATTCAGGGTCTTTTCTGGTTCCATACAAATTTTAGGATTATTTGTTCTAGCTCTGTGAAGAATGCTGGTGTTACTTTGATAGGGATTGCATTGAATATGTAGATTGCTTTGGGTAGTATTGACATTTTAACAATATTTGTTCTTCCTATTCAGGAGCATGGAATATTTTTCCATTTTTCTATGTCATCTTCCATTTCATTCATAAGCTTTCTATAGTTTTCAGTGTATAGATTTTTCACCTCTTTGGTTAGATTTATCCCTGGGTATTTTATGGTTTTTGGTGCAATTGTAAATGGGATCGATTCCTTGATTTCTCTTTCTGTTGCTTCATTTTTGGTGTATAGGAATGAAACTGATATCTGTGGCATTGATTTTATATCCTGCGACTTAGCTGAATTCATGAAACAGTTCTAGCAGCCTTTTGGTGGAATCTTTTGGGTTTTCCATATAGAGAATCATGTCATCTATGAAGAGTGAAAATTTGACCTCCTCCTGGCCAATTTGGATGCCTTTTATTTCTTTGTGTTGTCTGATTGCTGAGGCTAAGACTTCCAATACTATTCTGAATAACAGTGGTGAGAGTGGACATCCCTGTCTTGTTCCTGACCTTAGGGGGGAAGCTCTCAGTTTTTCCCCACTGAGGATATTAGCATTTGGTCTTTCATATATGGCTTTTATGATCTTGAGGTATGATCCTTCTAATCTCTACTTTCTTGATGGTTTTTATCAAGAAAGGATGCTATATTTCATCAAATGATTTCTCTGCATCTATTGAGAGGATCATGTGGTTCTTGTCCTTTCTTTTATTGATGTGATGAATCACAGTGATTGTTTTGTGGATGTTGAACCAGCCCTGCATCCCAGGTATAAATCCCACTTGGTCGTGGTTGGATCCAGTTGACTAATATCTTGTTGAGGATTTTTGCATTCATATTCATCAGGGAAATTGGTCTATAGTTCTCCTTTTTAGTGGGGTCTTTGGTTTTGGAATCAAGGTAATGCTGGTTTCATAGGAAGAGTTTGGAAGTTTTCCTTCCATTTCTATTTTTTGGAACAGCTTCAAAAGATTAGGTGTTAACTCTTCTTTAAATGATTGGTAGAATTCCCTTGGAAAGTTATCTGGCCCTGGACTCTTGTTTTTTGGGAGGCTTTTGATTATTAATTCAATTTCTTTACTGGTTATGGGTCTGTTCAAATTTTCTATTTCTTCCTGTTTCAGTTTTGGTAGTTTATATGTTTCGAGGAATTTGTCCATTTCTTCCAGATTGCCCATGTTATTGGCATATAATTGCTTGTAATATTCTCTTGTTATTGTTTGCATTTCTGCTGTGTTTGTTGTGATCTCTCCTCTTTCATTCTTGATTTTATTTATTTGGGTCCTTTCCTTTTTCTTTTTGATCAAACTGGCTAAGGATTTATCAATTTCGTTAATTCTTTCAAAGAACCAGCTTCTGGTTTCATTGATCTGTTCTAATGTTTTTTTGTTTTGTTTTGTTTTGGTTTTTTGTTTTTGATAGCATTGATTTCTGCTCTAATCTTTATTATTTCCCATATTCTGCTGTTTTTGGGTTTTATTTGCTGTTCTTTTCCCAGATCTTTAGGGTATAAGGTTAGGTTGTGTATCTGAGACATTTCTTCCTTCTTTAGTAAGGCCTGGATTGCTATATACTTCCCTCTTATGACCGCTTTTGCTATGTCCCAGAGGTTTGAGGTTATGGTGTTATCATTTTTATTGGCTTCCATGCACTTTTTAATTTCCTCTTTAATTTTTTGGTTAGCCCATTCATTCTTTAGTAGGATGGACTTTAGTCTCCAAGTATTTTTTTATCTTTCCACATTTTTTTCTTGTGGTTGATTTCAAGTTTCATAGTGTTGTGATCTGAAAATATGCACGGTATGATCCTGATCTTTTTGTACTTGTTGAGGGCTGATTTGTGTCTCTGTATGTGATGTATTCTGGAGAACATTCCATGTGCACTGGAGAAGAATGTGTATTCCACTGCTTTAGGATGAAATGTTCTGAATATATCTGTTAAGTCCATCTGGTCAGTGTGTAATTCGAAGCCATTGTTTCCTTGTTGATTTTCTGTTTAGATGATCTGTCCATTGTTGTAAGTGGGGTGTTGAAGTACCCTATGATTATGGTATTATTATCAATGAGTTTCTTTATGCTTATGATTAATTCATTTATATTTTTTGGTGTTCCACCTTTGGAGCATAAATGTTTACAATTGTTAGGTCTTCTTGGTGTATAGGCCCTTTAATTATGATATAATGCCCTTCTTCATCTCTTGTTACAGTCTTTATTTTCAAGTCTAGATTATCTAAGGACGGCTACTCTGGCTTTCTTTTGTCAACCATTAGCATGATAGATGGTTCTCCATCCCCTTACTTTCAATCTGAAGGTGTCTTTAGGTCTAAAGTGGGTCTCTTGTAAACAGCATATAGATGGATCTTGTTTTCTTATCTATTCTGTTACCCTATGTCTTTTGATTGGAGCACTTAGTCCATTGATGTTTAGAGTGAGTACTGAAAGATATGAATTTATTTCCATTATGTTGCCTGTAGAGTTGGAGTTTCTGGTGGTGTTCTCCAGTCCTTTCTAGTCTTTGCTGCTTTTGGTCTTCTTTGTTGTTGTTTGTTTGTTTTGTCTTTTCTCCCCTCAGAGATTCCCTCTTAAAATTTCTTGCAGAGATGGTTTAATGGTCATGAACTCCTTTAATTTCTGTTTGTCTGGGAAATTTTTAATCTCCCCTTCTATTTTGAATGACAGCCTTGCTGGATAAAAAAATCTTGGCTGCATATTTTTCCAATTCAGCACATTGAATATATCCTGCCACTCCTTTCTGGCCTGCCAAGTTTCTGTGGATAGATTTGTGGCAAACCTGATCTGTCTTCCCTTGTAGGTTAAGGACTTTCCCCCCACCCCCTTGCTGCTTTCACGATTCTCTCCTTGCCTGAGCATTTTGTAAATTTGACTATGATATGCCTTGTTGATGGCCGGTTTTTGTTGAATCTGTTGGGAGTCTTCTGTGCTTCCTGGATTTTGATGTCTGTGTCTTTCCCCAAGTTAGGAAAGTTTTCTGCTATGATTTCCTCACATAAGCCTTCTACCCCTTTTTCTCTCTCTTCATCTTATGGGACCCCTATGATTCTGATGTTGTTCCTTTTTAATGAGTCAGTGATTTCTCTAATTCTTAAATCATGCTCTTTTGCCTTAGTCTCCCTCTTTTTTTCTGCTTTATTATCCTCCAGAATACAAATGAATACAATGAAATAGAATAAAATGAAATGATGAAAGTAAAGATAGAATTTTTTTTTTTTTTTTTAATTTTTTTTTTTAACGTTTATTTATTTTTGGGACAGAGAGAGACAGAGCATGGACAGGGGAGGGGCAGAGAGAGAGGGAGACACAGACTCTGAAACAGGCTCCAGGCTCTGAGCCATCAGCCCAGAGACCGACGCAGGGCTCGAACTCACAGACTGTGAGATCGTGACCTGAGCTGTAGTCGGACACTTAACCGACTGAGCCACCCAGGCGCCCCAGTAAAGATAGAATTTGAAAAATTCACAAAAAAGTAAAAAATATAGTAGAAAAAATTTTAAAAATTATTTTTAATAAAAATTGAAAATAAAAATACATTTTTTTCTCTTTCTGTATTTGAGAATAAGAAAAGAAAAAAAATTGAATAGATGGACAGCGAACAGACTGAAATGCATTTGAAATTACATCAGTTTCCCCTAGAAGTCAAACTATGAAGGACTTTATAATCCATAAACTAAGCAGGTGGAAAGACTTGTGGTGCTCCTGAAGAACGAGGTTGGCCCAGTTGGGCGGGGCTCAGTGTAAAGGCTCCATTCTCCACTAGATGGCACTGCTTAGCTTCCTGGGGTGGATTGTTGTGGCGCTTGTAGGCGTGTATGCGCATGAACAGGAGGGGTGAAAATGGCGTCACCCAGCTACCCAGTCTCTACTATCAGAACTCTGTTCTCCCCAACCAGCATTCGTGCACCCTGCCCTTTGTCTCTGGCTTCTGTCGACTCCCCACTTCTACAGTCCGTGACCAAGCAGTCAGGTTGCCAAGTGGCACCTCCCTCCTGAGTTTTATTTCAGATGTGGCCATGTTTCCCAACCCCTCACTTCTGAGGGACTGTAGTTTTGACCTGTTCTGACCCTCTGAGTGAGAGTTTCACCAAAGGATGGCCAGGTGCCCACTGGCCCCCAGGAACATTCACGAGACCATGGTGCTGCTGATGCCCAGAGACTGCAGCTGGGTGCAAGCCCGCCCCCAAAAAGTTCACGTGATCATGTAGCAGCATTTCAGGAATTATGGAGAATCACAACACTCATCTGGCACGAGGCTTCACACTTAACGACCTTGTTCCAGCACCAGTGAATGTGGTTGTTCTCCAGGGTCTGCTGGGACCTTTGACTGTGGAGTGGCCGCACAGCCTCTACCAAATGTCCTGCCAGCAGGGGAACTGCATCTCCCCATATGGCCCTTGGACCCCTTGGACCTCACTCTCTGCTCCTAGTGATTCACCCTTCCCACCAGAGCACCACCAGTTATCAAGCTGTGGAGGTATCTGCACAGTTATCTGCAGGTATCCCCCTGTTTATAGAGTATTAATGAAATTTAAACCCTCTCTTTTCTCCCTTCTCCCTTCTTCCTTTTTTGTTCAGTCCCTGTGGCTGTTTCCACTTTTCCACTTTCTCTTCAGCTGCTTTTGGGGGGAGGATGCTTTTCCCATACTCTCCCCCCATCTCCTTCCTCTCTCCACAAGTAAAAACAGCTCCCTGCCCTCCGTGGCTTCTCTTTCCCCCAGTTCACTTCTGTGCCACATACCTGCTGAGTTCTGTGGTTCAGGTTGTGCAGATTGTTGTGTTAATCCTCAAATCAGTTTTCTAGGTGTGCAGGATGGTTTAGTGTTGATATATGGCTGTATATCGTGGATGAGAGATGCAAAAAAACTTACATGCTGTTCTGCCATCTTGGCCCCTCCCTCAAGTTGGGCACTTTTAATATGTAAACTTTATTGTATTTCAATTATCCCTCAATGAAGCTGTTAGAAAAACATCCTCCCAACACAAACACATACATTTGCATACATGCAACACACGTGGTTTGCAATGAAGTATTTCAAGTTATACTTTAAAGTTTATTTATTTATTTATTTATTTTTGAGAGAGAGAGAGAGGCAGAGAGTGAAGGAGTGACAGAATCCCAAGCAGGCTCCACACTGTCAGTGCAGAGCCCGATGCAGGGTTTGATCTCTCAAAATATCATTAGTTGATGACCTGAGCCAAAATCAGGAGTCGGATGCTTAACTGACTGAGCCACCTATGTGCACCTCAAGTTACACTTTAATCACTCAACTATGAGCATTTCTGTCTCCAAACTTGCCTGCTTGGCAGGAACTATGATTCTTCTAAGTGTCCTGGCCACCCCTTTGAACATTCCAGGATTCCGTGAAGGTCCAAGTTGACGAGAGAACTTGCCAGCAGTACAGAATGGGAAAAGCTCTTAATCCCATGTCTACTTTGTCCCCACAACTATCCCACAACACACAGTTACTGGAGCTGGTGACTTGAACTTCAGAATCTGCAGGCCTACAACGGGAGTCCCCCTTCTCCTCATAGCTGATGGGATATTCTTCTCTCCTTCCTGGGAAAACTGGAAATTGAGAATTGGGGCAAGGGTGGGGGGTGGTATTAGAACAGCCAGGGAATGAGGCCAAGCTGAGTCCCCATGCCTGAGGGCTGGTGCTGTGGTGATGATCGCCCATCTTTAGAGAACAAGAATTATAGGTCATTCTCTTCTCTCCAAACTGTGTGTTGATGCAATAGTTTTTCACTGCATGAGGCTTTAAAGCTCCAGATAATAAAGCTTTCTAGTAATAGAGGGGAGAAAAATCCCAGTGGTAACTGTCACAACAAACAGATTGCTACGAGCAAAAATTTACAGCAAAGTGTAAAAACCAACAGATTGTTTTTCCTTTTATTAAAATGGTGTCTCTGGCCTTGGAAGAGGTGCTTTGGAGGGTTATGGACATGTTGGCCTGCTACCTGCAGGGGTGTACAGCCTTCTCCAAGAGCCCTGAAGTGGCCCCGGTCCATTCCAGCTGCTCTCTTGGTCTCTCTGGTGATCAACAGTTGCTGCCAGGCAGCCAGCCAAGGTCTTTGGCAAGGGATCAGAGGCTGGCAAACGAGTCCCCACGGCAGGACCAGTGCCTCATTAGCACAGTGTTCTAACCATCTGAGCACTAGCTCCAGAGTTAAAGGAAAAAGAACCAGTAACGCTGAGCCCCAAAGCAATATGTTGGAGAGGCCCTCCACACCACCCCCCAAAACACCCAGCAATGGACCCTGGGTCACCAAGGGCCTGAGGAGTGAATTGTTGGCTTCAGAGTAAAATCTAAAAAGTTCAAAGTGTATGTGAGTGGTTGCCTCTTCAACTCAGAGGCATCTAGCCCAGCTAACTAGAGGTGACGCTAAGGAAAGACCTACTGGAGCCTAGATCTGTAAGTGGAAACAGGAGGACAGGTCTATTGCTCCTCTCTCTGAGGGCATCAGTTTCCAAATATTTGGGGAAGGCTGCCTTGGGGAATCTGGGTTATTGTTCCCGTGATAGAGACAAGGACTTTTCACCAACTGGTGTATTTTATAAAAATGAGTTATGTAAACACGCTCGTAAAAATAAAAACATTACACCAATTGATTTGAAAAGTAAATTAGCAATAGAGATAACCAGTGAGAGCCAAACCAAAATTTGGTGTATTTTCTGTGCATGTGAAACTGTCTCTCACCATCCAAATCTACTTGCTTCCTGATTTGGATAATGAAAGTCAAATACGAAGCTTGAGTCAGGAGAGATAGCACATATTCCAAATGAATTTGGTTCTTGAGTTGAAGACAGTCAATAGCAAGAGTTTATATAACAAAGGGTTTATCTAACTTTTTAGAGTTATCTGACTTTATTTGGGGAGCCCGGGTGGCTCAGTCAGTAGAGTATGCAACTCTTGATCTCAGGGTCATGAGTTCGAGCCCCATGTTGGGTGTAGATATTACTTTAAAAAACTGAACCATAAAATTCAGATGTAAAAAAAAAAAAATCATACGACTTTGACTCTTAAGCTTGATACCAAAAGTTTGGATAACGAAGATATCTATAATGGTATACATGTAACAAGTATACAGATTGCTTCTAAAATTCAAGAGGCCATAAATGTCACATTCACTTCTATTTCTAGATAAAATCAAGTTCTGGTTCTTAGTTGCTCATGAGAAATGAGAGAATGAGCAAGTCCAAGTGCTCATGGCTCCCTTCCCCTTTCTTGGGTTATGTATACAAGGACCCAAGGGTCTACAGAGCTCAGGGGGACAACGAGGGAGGTAAAGCTGTTCTTTTTTATTTTTTTTTTTAAGATTTGTTTAAAAATTTTTTTTTAATATTTATTTATTTTTGAGACAGAGAAAGAGCATGAACAGGGGAGGATCAGAGAGAGGGAGACACAGAATCTGAAACAGGCTCCAGGCTCTGAGCTATCAGCACAGAGCCGACGCAAGGCTTGAACTCACGGACTGTGAGATCATGACCTGAGCCAAAGTTAGATGCTTAACTGACTGAGCCACCCAGGTGTCCCAAGATTTTATGGTTTTTTTTTTCTTTTTAGGTTTTAAATAAATATTTGCTTAATAAATGAACTAGTAGTTTCCTTGCTTCCGATCTTTTATCCTTGTCCCAGAAGTGTCCTGTTTTTTTTTTTAAATATGAAATTTATTGGGGCGCCTGGGTGGCACAGTCGGTTAAGCGTCTGACTTCAGCCAGGTCACGATCTCGCGGTCCGTGAGTTCGAGCCCCGCGTCGGGCTCTGGGCTGATGGCTCGGAGCCTGGAGCCTGTTTCCGATTCTGTGTCTCCCTCTCTCTCTGCCCCTCCCCCGTTCATGCTCTGTCTCTCTCTGTCCCAAAAATAAATAAAAAACGTTGAAAAAAAAATTAATAAATATGAAATTTATTGTCAAATTGGTTTCCATACAACACCCAGTGCTCATCCCAACAGGTGCCCTCCTCAATACCCATCACCCATCCTCCCTTCCCTCCCAAGGATTTTATGTTTTTAAGTAAACTCTACACCCAATGTGGGGCTTGAACCCATAGCCCTGAGATCAAGAGTAGCATGTTTCACCAACTGAGCCAGTCAGGCACCCTGAGAAAGCTGTTCTTGGGTGAAGTTTGGTTGTCAAACACCTGACCAACATTTACTATGGGATGACCTTAGGGAAATTATATAACGTTTCTAAAACTCAGTATTCTCGTCTGAAAAATGTAATAGGTTATAATTCTAATATAATTAGAGATTAATATAATTAATAATTACTACCCTAAGAGATTAGTGAATATTTATCATCATATAAATATTGACTACTACAACTACTACTACATCATCATCAGCAGCAATATATTCATTTAGAGTTGCAGAGAATTCCATTGGATGAGCATAAAGACATGTACGCACCCAATCCCTCATAAAGGGATATTTAAATGCAGAGAATAAACAAGATGTTAAAATGAAAATTTTTTCTAACACTCTATCCTATCTATCTCTATATTTAAATGTAGATATATATTTGTTACCTATATATTTATCAAATACTAAAGTAAGCTGTGAGACTGATCATCTTGAGTATACTAATTATCTTCTGTTGCATAATAAATTACTTCAAAACCTAGTGGCTTAAAATACCAAAATTTATCATCTTGTAGTTTCTGGAACATAAATCCAGGTATGGCTTAGCTTAGGCCTCTGACTAGGGGTCTCTGGCTACAGTTAACGTGTTGGCCAGGTGTAGTCTTTTCATGGCTGGACTGAGGCAGGATTTCTTCTAAGCTCAGTCATGTGAGCACTGGAAGGATTTGCTCCTCTTGGGTTGTTAGCCCAAGCACCTCAGATCCTCACTGGCTGGTAGGAATCCCCCTCAGTTTCTTGGCTCATGGGCCTCACAGCACCTCACAACATGGCAGTTGGCTTCCCCAGAATGAACAAGATGAGGCAGAAAGAGAACAAGTGTGTGCAAGATGGAAGTCACAATCCTTCATAGCCATATTTCAGAAGTGACACCCCCATCACATTTGCCATACTCTGTTAAAAACAAGGCACTTTGTCCATCCCACACAGAAGAGGAGGGGATTACACAAGAGTGTGCATACTGGGAACTGGGGATCATTGGGAGCCAATTTAGAAGCCACCTACCACATTCACACTCAGGAACTTGTCAAAATAGAATCAGTCAAAATCAGGTACATGATTATTAAATCCCACATCTCCATTGAAGGTGTAAGAGGGTCAGATTCTATCAGTTACTGGGGAGTGCCAAAATCTCCCATAATGGTTTTGTGCTTGTCTATTTTTTTTGTAGTAGAGCTGTCAATTTTTGCTTTATATATTTTGAGGATAAGTTAAGTAGGGCACACAAATTTGGAATTGTTTTATCTTTCAGTAGAACTCAGTCTGCTGTCATTATGAATACTTTTTCTGACATGCTTTTTGCTTTAATAGTATTTTGATAATATTGTTATGGCAGGGTTTTGTTTGGTATTTGCACAGTATATATTTTCTATATCTTTAGTTTGAGCTTTGCAGTTTTAGATGTGTTGGTTTTTTTGTGTGTGTGTGACCAGCATATGTGTGTATATAGATCTTTTCACACATTTAGTCCATTTTCATTTAATCTTTTTATTAATATTTTGAGCAAAATCCATCATGTCAACTCTGTTTATTATTCATCCTTTTTCATTCCTCTCTTGCTTATTTTGGATCAATTAAGTATTTTTCCATTTTCTCCGTGTGTTAATTTAGAGGATACACACTCTTAAAAAAATTGAGATATAATTCAAATATCTTAAAATTAACCACTTTAAAGTATGCTAATCAATGGTTTTTAGTAGATTCCTGAAGTTGTGCAAACATCACCACTAATTCCAGAACAATTTCTTCAACCCCAAAGAAAACCCTGTACTTGTTAGCAGTCACTTCCCATTCTGTCTCTCCGCCCCCCTTCCATTCCCTGGCAACCACTAATCTACTTTCTGTTTCTGTGGATTTTTCTATTCTGGACATTCCATATAAATGGAATCATACAATATGTAGCCTTTTGTTTCTGGGTTTTTTATTCCACTTAGCATAATGTTTTCAAGGTTCAATTACATTGTAGCATGTACCTATACTTCATTCCTTTTTATTGCCAAATAACAATTCATTATTTGGATATACCATATTTTGTTTATTCTTTCATCAGTTGATGAACATTTGGGTTGTTTCCACTGATTGACTATTATGAATGATGCTATGAACATTTGTGTACACTATTTAGTTGAGAACTTGTTTTCGGTTCTTTTGGGTATATAACTAGGAGTAGATTTAATTGCAAAGCTACATAGTAACTCTAAGTTTAACTTTTTTCGGGACAGCCAACCTGTTCTGCATTGTGGCTGTACCAATTTACATTCCAACTAGCAGTGTAGGAGGATTCTAATTTTTCCATATTTTCACCAATATTTGTCATTTTCCTTTAGAGCTATCCTAGTGTTGTAAAGTTGTATTTCATTGTAGTTTTGATTTTTATTTCAATAACGATTAATGATATTGCACATCTTTTCATGTGCTTATTGGCCATTTAACGTACGGATTCCAGTCCATGAATATCTTGCTATTTATTCAGGTCTTCTTTAATTTCTTTCAGCAGTATTTTGTAGTTTCCAGTGCACAAGTCTTGCACTTCTTTGGTTAATTTATTTCTAAGTATTTTATTGTTTTTTATTCTATTGTAAATAAAATTCTTTTGTTTTCTTTCTCTCTCTCTCTCTCTTTCTTTCCTTCCTTCCTTCTTTCTTTCAAGAGAATCTCAATTAGGGTGTGGAGCCTGACACCAGGCTTGATCTCACAACTGTGAGATCATGAGTTGAGCCGAAATCAAGAGTCACTTAACCAACTGAGCCACCCAGGTGCCCCTGAAATTATTTTCTTAATTTTATTTTCAGATTTATTGCTGGTGTATAGAAATACAACTGATTTTTGTATATTTATCTCATATCCTGCAACATTACTGAGTGTATGTTCTAATAGGTTTTTTTGTGTGTTTGGATTCCTTAGTATTTTCTACATATGAGATCATATTATTTGCAAATAGATGGTTTTACTTATTCCTCTACCATCTGGATGTCTTTTATTTCTTTTTTCTTATCTAATTGCTCTGGCTAGAACTTTCAGTACAATGTTGAATATAAGTGGCAAAGGCAAACATCTTTGTCTTGTTCCTGATTTTAGGGTAAAAGCTTTCAACTGCATCATTAAATATGATGCTAACTGTGGGTTTTTTATAGATGCCCTTTATCAAGTAGAGGAAATTCCATTCTGTCTAGCTTGTTTTTATTGTAATGGTTGTTGGATTTTTCAAATGCTTTCCTGCATTTACTTAGATGATTATGTAATTTTATCCTTTATTTTATCAATATATTACTTTGATTGATTTTTACATGTCAAACCAACCTTGCATTCCTGGGATAAATCCCACTTGGTCATGGCATATAATTTTTATATTGTGCCAGATTATTTGCTGAGAATTTTTGCATCTATATTATTAAGGGATATTGATCTATAGTTATCTTGTCATGTCTTTGTGTGATTTTGGTATTAAGACTGACCTCATAGAATAAGTTAGAAAGTATTCCTTCCTGTTCTATTTTTTGCAAACATTTGTGAAAGATTGGTAATGATTACTTTTTAAACACTTGATACAATTAATGAATGAAGCCATCTGTTTCTGTGCTTTTCTTGGTGGGAAGCTTTTTGATTACTAAATCAATCTCTTTATTTGTTATAGGTGTGTATTCAGATTTTCTGTATCTTCTGAAGTCAGTTTCAGTAGTTTTCATCTTTCTAGGAATTAGTTGATCTCATGTAGCTTACCTAATTTGTGGGCATACAATTGTTTGTAACATTCCCTTATAATTCTTTTTATTTCTATAGGGTTGGTAGTACTGTCCCCTCTTCACTCCCGGTTTTAGTAATTTAAGTATTCTTTTTTTCTTGGTCAGTCTCATTAAGCTCTTCAAAGACCTTTCCTTGATTTTTTTCCTATTGCTTTTATATTTTCCATTTTATTTATATCTGCCCTAATAATTTTTATTTCCTTCATTCTGTTTGCTGTGTGTTTAGTTTGCTCTTCTTTTTCCAGTTTCTTAAGGTAGAAGTTTAGGTTATTGACTTGGCATCTATTTACTTTTCTATTTTTTAAATATAGGTATTTTGTTATGAATAATTTATTTTTTAATTTTCTTAATATTTATTTTTGAGAAAGACAGAGAGAGAGAGAGAGAGGCGGTGTGAGTGGGGAAGGGGCAGAAAGAGAGGGAAACACAGAATCCAAAGCAGGTTCCAGGCTCTGAGCTGTCAGCACAGAGCCTGACACGGGGCTTGAACTCATGAACCGCAAGAACATGACCTGAGCCGAAGTCGGCCGCTTAACTGACTGAGCCACCCAGGTGCCCTTGTTATGAATAATTTATTATGTTTTGTTACATTGTGTTTTCAGTTTCATCCATCTCCAGATCTTTTCTAATTTCTCTTGTAAAGGTTATAAGAGGTTTAATTTCCACATATTTTTCAATTTCCTAAATTTCTTTGTTACTGATATCTAACTCCTTTCTGTTAAGGACACACTTTGCATGATTTGAATCCTTTTAAATTCATTGAGACTTGTTTTATTGCCTAACTTATGGTCTATTCCGGAAAATGTTCCATGTGCCCTTGTAGAAGAATATGTATTCTGCTCGGGTGGAGGTTTCTACAGATGTGTGTGTATTAGGTCTACATTTTTAAATTGAAATACAATTTACCTGCAATATCCTATTATTTTCAGGTGTACATCATAGTGGTTCAATATTTTTATACACTATGAAATGATCCCCATAATGAGTCTAATTACCTCTATGGTTTATAATGTTCAAGTGTTCTATTTCCTTGTAATATTATGTCTTGCTGTTTTATCCAGGGTGTTTCACGTGGGTGATTACATATATAGTCTGTATGGATGTTAATAAAAATTTATATCCTCCCATTTTAGAATACAATCTAAAATTATGAAAATAGGAATTAATGTTAAAACTCATTAGACCTTAGCTTTTATTTTTAAAAATGCTTGCTTTAAACAACTTATTAGTCATCGGAGGGCATAATATGGTTCTAAGATCATAAAGTTGGCTTTTAACTGAAGTTTTCTACCTCACCAAAAAAGTAACTTTCAAAGCAATGTTCTAACATCCAATGCCATTTTCAGAGTGTCTTCAGAGACACTGTCAGGAATGTCCTCTAGAGAACAGGGAGGAGTTTCCTGGGATATAGTCAGTCTTTCCTCTGTTGCTAAGCAGTGAGATATTTATTTCTAGATGCTAGTATTGAGGGTTTTGTGGAGTGGTCCAGCTCCTTCAGATGTAGAAATAGTTTGTAGACCATCAAAACTCTGTAGGTAAGGCCAGCCTCCACTTGAAAAAGCCCTAAATCCCAAGCTGCCAAGCTGCTCAAACCACCCACTCTGCCCCACTGCCCCACTTCCACCCACAGAGCCCTAGGCCCATGAGATGTCAGGATGTATTGAATTCTCCAGGCCACTACTCATTGCATCCCCCAGGCACAGACAAGTCAAGCTACCTGGGTCAAATACTCCAGATGCATGGATCCCAGCTCAGAGATTGTGATTTATTTTCATGTATGGCCAAAGCATTAAGAATTTTTAATGCTTTCTAGATCATTCTAATGTGCAATGAAGTTTGATAACCACCACTCTACACTCCCTGTGGCCAGTGTTCACCTCAATCTGATCTTGGCAAGTTAAGGTGCTGGGAAGGCAGGCACAGATGGCAGTGGGGTTTTGTGAAGAGCACTAGCTACTCCTGGATGCCAGGCCTCTTACAGGCAGTATGATGACGGGAAGGTCCCTTGACTTCTCTAGTTCTGTCTCCTCATGTAGAAACAGTTGCATGCAACATCACAGATCCTCTCCCACTCTCCAGTTCTGGGCTTTACTCCAGGGCTAAGGTTCCTTGGACTTTCACCTGCCCTGAGTCTCTTCCTGTGAAGGCCAGGACTCCCCCTGGCATGTTCTGCAGGTCACTAGAGTGCACTCTAGGGCAGGAAAGGCATGGACTGGGGAAAGCTGGTTATGGAAGGATAGAAAGGTCAGTAACAGAAAGGCCACCAGATGGGCTCGTTGGATTTGGGGAAAGCAGACTGAACTTTGAGCAGGGACAGACTCAGTTGACAGAGCCCCACATCCCTGGGCTATCCCTAAGATATGTGTTTTTATTTGGGAAGTGCCAATTCTCCTGCAACATACACATTTTCCTCCCTTTGGAGAATAACATTTGTTCATATCAGTGTAAGTGACTAAGTAATGTAGGAGTGGGTTAGAGCTTCTCTGCTGTGGCTGAAGGAGACAGTTGGTCATGGAGGCTGGTCTCTGGCTCACTGGGCTCCTGCTTTGCCCAGATACTTGGGTTACCCCTCATTTACTTCCTGACCAAGCAATGAGGCCAAAGGAGCAGCCTAGCTCCTGCCTTTGGCTGCTGGCAGGAGCAGCCTAGCCAGCAGCTCTCTGGGCTCCTCTCTTCTTACATCATGGGCATGATTTCCTTCAAAGATCCTCAAAGTTCGGGACTCTTTTGATTTCTTTGGTCTTCTTGCCAGAGTGGCCAGAAACGAAGTCAGCCAACCACAAGATTTTTTTGAGAGCTCTCATTTTATAGTGATTATATATTAATATATACTATGTTAATAAATATTCTCTGGAAATTGGGAGTTCCCTCAAAAAGCCCATGACCTAATACACAGAAGTGTTTGCAACAGTGCCTGGTGCATACTGCAGGCTATGTGCTGTTTCACCATTACTACAGCTGAGGAAAACAAGCCCAAGAAGGGGATGGCCCTGGTCAGGGGCCTAGATACATGGGAATGCCTGTCTCTGTCCAGCTCTCCACCTTCACTTGCCAGAGTGGGGAAGCACTAGAGGAGAGGATATGATAAAAAGAAGACAGTCTAGTTCTTGGGCATATCCTTTTAATCTCTTAGAAGCATATAGTGAATGTTTTGACATAAGTTATTCTGTAATATGCTTTTTTCACCTAAGGTTTAGAAGTATTTTATTCTTTTAATGGTTGTGTATTCCATTGTGCAGTGTGGCATAATTATTTAACCCATCATTTCCAGCTTTTCACGGAGACGAATTTAGTCACCTGTGGTATCTTTATCTTGTGCAAGAATTCATTCCTTATGATGAGTCCTTATAAACGGAATTGCTATATCCTGTCAAATTCTCCTCTGAAGTTGAACCAAATTAGAGAGCATTTCCTGTCACCTTCCCCAACACTGGGCAAGAATATAAGGATTTAAGGTTGTCAGTTCTTCCTCTTAGTTGGGCTTGATTCATGAGCCAGAAGTTGGAACATGAAAGTTTTGCCTGAGAGAGGAAGGAATGTGGCCAGTGTAGAGAATGCAGAATCCAGGATGACACAGAGGAGAACCGAACTGAATTAGTTCCCTAGTTCTAAATTCTAGGAAACAGACAATACGGTGTTGATGCCAGAATACTGGTTCTGCCACCTGGGCTGGAAGCCTGCCTGGTCCTGCCCCTATGGCATGTATTTCATACTTTAGGTTCCCTATCTATGAAACAGGAATGAAAACACCTACATTGTAGGTCTGGGCAATGGAATAAGTTACAACTCTAATACACAGATTAAAATAAACAACTCAATACTAAATCACCAAAGCTTATGTGTAATAACAATGTAAAGTTCAGAAGTAGGAAGAACTAGGTAATATGTTTAGGAATATGCATCTCTGAAAGAGAAGCAAGGAGAAGACTGACACAAAGTTCAGGAAATGGTCACCTGGGGAAGGGTCAAGTGGACAGGACTCGGGAGGATGCTATCGGTCAGATTGTAGCTCCTCCCCAGGTGCAGTTACAGAGTTCCTTATTCTTTAAACTGCACGAGTGCTATGACCACATGCATACTTCATGGAAAAAAAGTCCCATGAGGAACTTCAGGAGTGAAGAATTAGACAAACATTTCCAATGTGTTAAGAAATATTAGTTTTATTTAACCAGTTTTCACAGCTGAATATTTATTCTATAAAAACTTTACAGATTGTACAGTTTATTATATATAGTTCAAACTACTGAACGAAAAAGTAGGTCCCACAGATGCAAAAATACTGCACCAACCAATCCAAGGTAAAGGCAGATTTACACGCTGTACAGCTCTCCACATGGCCGGGAGGTGGTCGGTTCTAAGTATAAACTTCCAAACTGTACAAAAATAAGGTTTTGATTTTATTTCATTCTTCATACATTCAATATGATTGCAAGCTCAGAAGCCTAACTAATAATAGGCGTCTGTAATCAGGAATCAGTCCCCACTCCTGAAAGGAATGTGAATGTCTATTTACACAGGGCACTCTTGGACGCCACACTCTACTCCGCATATTGCGTAGATATGAAAGCAGAGACCTGGGACATTAAACGTTGAATATAAGGTAGTTCTTTTTTTTTTTTTTTTTTTTTAAAGGAGTTCCTGCATTTAAGAGTGTGCCAAAAGAATTTTAACTTATTAAATAAAATATATTCTAAGTGAACCTAAAAATTACACTTTATAAACATAAAAATACTTTTTTTTGGTGTAATACATCAATCATATCTGCAAATAGAAAACCAAAACTGCATATAAAGTAGTATTTCTCACCCAGCAACAAGAAGCACTTATGTAGTTATTTTTCAAAAGGGTCAGAAAAACTCTTTAAAATCCACTAAAACTAACTTATAACTTAGATACTCATACTTAAGCTATTCAGTGATTCACTAATACTGCAAAACAAGCTTTCTTCTGGAGAGACAGTGGTTTCCTCACGTTAACTGGGTAAGAACTGGATATATTAAAAAGGAAGAATCATTGGATTTTCCAGCATGAATCTTAAGTGTACTTCAGTTTGGCGGTATGTTCATCAGTGGGTTTTTCATCAGAAATACTTATCCTACAAGGTAAGTTTTACTTTTGATTCAGGACATTCCACCTCTGAGATACATGTACCTTTTTGGAGACAAAGGCACACCTCAGATCTTTCTGTATCTCTATTTGGGACAGGAGAGAGGAGGCTGGCTAATACCCTTTAGATTCTGTGTTCTAGAAAGAAAAAATAAGGGAAACAAACATTATTCCAGACTTTTCTGCCACCTGAAACCAGCAAAACACGCTTCGTTTCTTTTTTATACAGTACTAGCTAAAGATAACAAAAATTAGAGCTTCAAAGAGCAGTCTAGAGCTCACCATTATACTTTTATACTTGTGTGTATATTAAGTATAAAATAATGACGTTTGGACAAAGGAGCTTTGTAGTTATTTATTTTAAAGTTACAGTACTTAAAAACTCCTTGATAATAAATAGCTTGGATGTTGTAAGTCCTGCTTCCAAGCGTGAGCTAAGAGTGAACTTGTTTCAGGCTGTGAGGGAGGAGGAGGGCAACATGGTGCCACAGGTGTGCTGCTCTAGAATTCCAGTGTCACCAGCAGGCACCTGGCCGTCAGAACTCATCGATCTTCCTCTGCAGGTACTTCAGCATGGAGTCCATCCCTTGAGCCGAGCCCCAGATTTTCTTCAGCACTTCACACTCCCTCTCGTTGGCCTGCTCTAGCTCCACCTTCATGTTACAGCGCACAAGGGCTTTGGACTCTTCCAGCACCTGGACCAGACACAGGCAGTGAGTCAGCAAGGGTGCATGTCCACAAGCACTGGCTCTCCTTGTCCCCAAAGCTATGGAGGCAGTTAGCAAGCTTGAGTAATTACCTGTCAAAAAGGCTACCAGACATCTTTTTACAACGCACGCCGGGCCTGAGATACATCTGAAGTCTATTCACTCTAGGTATCAGGCAAATGCTCAAATTCAGGAGAGCTGTGCTACCCACTTCTGGCCCCCTCCCCACTGAGACCAGCCTGGCCTGGGCCCACACTGCTGCTGCAGGCTGGCGTGGCCCCTGAGCCAGACACCAGCTCTTGTGATGCTCAGTGAAAACTCTACGAATACCCTCTGAGGGGGTTTTCTAACCAAAATTTAATCTTAACAGTGAGCGTTGTTCATGTCAGGGAGAGCCTAGATGGGAGTCATGTCTGTTAATGTTAAATGATGTTTACCTTATAATTTGCTAAATGCAATTGTTACCAGATTGAATATTATCCAAGATCATTTTTTTTTTTTTAAACACAGTAGGCTCCATGCCCAATGTGGGGCTTGAACTCACAACCCTGAGATCAAGAGTCACATACTGTACCAACTGAGCCAGCCAGGCGCCCCTATCCAGCACATTTATTAAATAAAAGCTTACATCCACTGTGGGCAGTTGGGAAGGAAACATGGTATAGGAAAGGGCTTTGGAGGGCACGCCTGGGTGGCTCAGTCGGTTGAGTGCCGACTTTGGTTCAGGTCATGATCTCATGGTTCATGAGTTTGAGACCTACATCGGGCTCTGTGCTGTCAGCACAGAGCCTTCTTCAGCTCCTCTGTATCGCTGTCTCTCTGCCCCTCCCCCACTTGTTCTCTCCCAAAATAAAACATTAAAAAAAAAGGAAAGGGCTCGGGAGACAGGAAAGAACTCTATGAATGGTTTTTGTAGGGTTTCATAGGACACTGTGAGATAAGTCCCTGACTGATGTGGACTCCTTCCGCTCTTAGGCATCTGCGATGGGGAGGAGGCAGGCAAGTGGGTCTGGAGCAGTGGCACTAATTATAGCTCTTCCAGCATTTCGAGTGCAGGGGGCCATGCCAGGGGCACATGTGGAGGACTCAGGAGACACCGTTATTATGTGTGCGAGCTCTCTGGAGGGAAGGTCATGGTAAAAAAAGAAAAAAAAGTAACATATGTAAGAGAACGAGTTCCACGTACAACTGGATTACAGGAGGCAAGCTCCTTGATGCGAACCATAACTTCTTGGGTGAAGGTCCCGGGCCAAAACACCTGGGAGACCAGGCCTTTGCCGCAAGCCTCCTGCGCCGTCAGCTTCCGTCCACTGAGCAACATTTCATTTGCCTAAAACAAAGAGAAGTTGAGACTCATATGAGATGTGAGGGGGAGGCAGGCAGAGAAGACCCAACCTGAAAATTCATCTAAAAGAATTCAAACCAAGGGTGGGCATCTGAATGGGCGCAGGCCCTGGTGGGGACTCACTGCGTGCCCTCGGGGTTCCATCTGCAGCCTGTGGGCAGAGAATAAACCCAACAAGGCACAATCCACTGTGCAGATGAGAAGTCACATACTGACTGGTAATTCACACACACAAAAACGTAAAATGTTTCATGAAATGTTTCTTTTATGACGGAATACAGAATAACATGAGCACAACCAAGAAATCTAACTTAGAAAGGTCTATTTGTTGGTAATTGAAGTTACTGGCATGTGCCCCTCCTGCTGCTTCCTCTTGCCCAGTGGTAGCCATTCCCACGCGTGAAGACACTTAATACACAAAACAGTCTCCTGGGAAATGGAGGCATAAGCAAAGCTAGGCGATTTGCTGTGTCAGGGATCTACACCAGTCACAGAATCACTACCCAATATTTGCTAGATCTTTGAGAGGCCAATGGTGGCTTCTTCTCCATATACACAGACAATGCTCCATGTGCAGTGTTTCTCCTAGAGTATAACTTGGAAGGCCACATTTTACCACTTGGACATTAAAGTAAGAAACTATTCAGGACCTGAATGCATCCAAAATGACCATGACTGTGGTCTGCTCAGGAGTGTGTGACTATTGTTACTTCATATGACTCAAAGGAGGAAATTAACATTTGTTATTTGTTAAGAAAAAAAAGTATATTTGTGTCTGTGTGTGTACATATATATATGAAATTTATTTTATTTTATTTATTTATTTTTTAATTTACAAAAAAATTTTTTTTTTTGATTTTTTTTTTTGAAATTGATTTTAATTTTGTCCTGGATTCTGCATCATTTTCAAGGTCTCAACACCATGTGCACAGATTTTATCCCATTCACATAACAGGCACAGAGATATCAAAATAGGGAGAAAACCTGACAAAGAAACTTCACACTATTCTGATGTGACAATTTCCTGCCTGCAGTTGATCTTGCACTGCTAATCTTCCCGAAGACTGATGGTCATGAAGACGTGACCATCATCTCCTGGGACTCAGGTAAAGTACACTCTTGGGAGGTGACCTTCCTTTTCCAAAAGAGGTAAAATATTGTTATGAAAAGGCCGTAAAGTTATTTAAGTGTATCTCCAGGTTGACAGCACCTCTATGCCTCCTATAGATGCACTGAGACATTTACTGCATGTGAAATGCACAGAGTGCAAGGCACACAAGTAACAGCTGGCAAAGCTAATGCTTGGTTGACTCACTACCCTTTCCACACAGGCAGAGAATAGAGAACAGGGTGGAGAACAGGGTCCCTACAAGGACTACGAGGTCCAATGCAGATCTGTTATTTGCGCCGAGTCTTGGACAAAGTCACGAATGTTTGAAGAGTTTGGAGATGTTCTAGAAAACCCCTGTACTGAGCACCTCTTCTCAGTGAAAAGAAGGCCAAAAAGAACAATGCATTTAGAAACCTGACTTAACCTTACTGTCAGCTGCTAAGACAGTTCTCTGAGGACAGAGCCAAAAGCACTGAGAAAGGGTGACAGGAGTGCTGATGGAATGGCTTGGTCAGAAGTGCTTGGTGGTTTTCCTCGTTTGTGCTTCTTTTACTCTCAACTACAACTTAGTTGTAGTGAAGACAACACCACAACTACATCACTTAAGTGTGAAATATGTCTTCAAGACCAGGTTGGAACCACAGGGTCTTAGCTCGCCTAGTGGATGCGAATGTGTGCCTGTCAGGAGTGACCGTCACTTCTGTGAATATTATGCTTTGTCCCCTGGAGTGACATCCCTACCAGTGTTCCCTTCCTCCTTTCTTCCATCCCTTTCCTCGGTTCCTGTGGGTCTGTGCCAGCCAGCTAGGCCGCCAGAACAGTCCCCTGCCATGTGCTGAGCTGTCACTGCCACCATTTCCTCCTTTCAGAGCCAGACTGACTCTATGGCTGCTGTCCCTGAAGAGTCTTTCCCTGCTTAGTCTTCTCGATTTCAGATGGGTGGAGGTGCAGAACAACAGAGAGCATTTCTGACTTTTCCCGAGACATGGATGTCGCACTGACTCTAATGCTCATGGAAGTACAGGCAGTGAGTTGGTTTAAATTATAGTCAATGAAGAACACCGTAAGATTAGTAAGACTAAATACACTCAATGTGAAGGAGCATGTTCTCAACTGTTCTCAGATGCTCAATTTCCAGTAGTTTTAACATGACAGGTTTCTAACTTCTACCCAAGAAACAGATTTGCAAGGTCACTGGCAGTTTCTTGGCTGCTGTTTTGTTCCAAAATGGCCAACTGTTTTTTAAAAAGTTATAGTGTGAGGGCACCCGGCTGGCTCAGTTGGTGGAGCATGCCAACTCTTAATCTCAGGGTTGTGAGTTCGAGCCCCATGTTGGGTGTAGAGATAACTAAAAATCTTTAAAAAATAATATAATAAAAAAGTTATAGTTTACCCAGACAAGTGAGAAATGCTGGAGAAAAGTGAAATAAGGACCCCTTTTCTTCCAGCCAAAAAAACACACATTAGGAGGTGCGGTGAGAAAACTTGATCAGCTTGGATGGGATGGGTTGGGGAGCTTTGAGCCTCAAGGAGGTGACGGCTCTGCCCCTCACTCTGTCAGGTCAGGCTCTCAACTCCCCAGAGCAGCAGCCTCCCCAGTCAACTCGGGGTGAGGACTTCAGCCATTCACTGGGCATTTCTCCAGCATCGCCCCATCAGGAGCGAGAGCTGCCAGCTTTATCACCAGCTCCGTGTGCTCTTCGGTGAGGGTCTGCTGGGTGTCACTCATGGCACCCAAGCCACAGGACTCACTGTGGCACATGGCACCAGGCAGGCATGCCCTGCATGTTTCCTGGGGACAAAGGGAGCTAAGATGTGGAAGAATACAGTCCTCAGCTAACCTGCTGCACAGCTTGTGACGGCAGCTTAGCTCCACAGATGTCAGTCTGTGCCTACAGGAAAGGACAGCTCTCACAGCTTGCTTTGGCTGCGTGCTCTTTTCATCCAGGGAACGTGATCCTTTCTGGCTTATCCTGCGTGCAGAGTTTTGCACCACATCCCGTGTGAAAAACCAAACCTGTGTAGCTTTGCCTCAGGCAGCTGGAAGCTTGCATACACCAAAAGCTCAAGAAGGGGACGTGGCATCTGGGTGGTCACCTTCTTTCTTCCTCTCTCCTTTCCTTCCTGCCTTCCTTCCCTGCCTTTCTCTCCTGTCTCTCCTTTCTTTCTTATATACGGAGACAGCATGAGCAGTAGAGGGAGAAAGACAGACTCCCAAGCAGGCTCCATGCCCAGCACAGAGCCCAACGAACCATGAGATTGTAACCTGAGCCACAATCAAAAGTTGGACACTTAACCAACTGAGCCACTCAGGCGCCCCTGGGTGGTCACTTTCAATGAGGGCTGTCACAGCCTGACTCACCCCAGCAGCATTTACTACTTTCTGGACAAAGGTTTTAGTCAAATGCTCTGCACTTTTTGAGTGCCTGCTTCACAGGCAGGCTTCTCAGCCTGGGCACTGAAAACATTCAGAGCAGACAGCTCTGTGGAAAGGAGCCTGTCCTGTGATTTGGAGGACACTGAGCAGCACCCAGCCCTCCACCTGGCAGCATCGCCTCAGCTGTGACAATCAAGTCTCCAGACACTGAGGCATGTCCCCCAGGAGGAGGGGGATGGGGCACACTGCCCTGGCTGAGAATCACTGTGCATGTGGTACCAGTAGATCACAAGGAGAAGTAAAAAGTGACGCATTTCAAAACTTGTCCAGGGAGGGGGAAATGCACCTGATGAAGAGCAGGCATTCATTTTGTCTGGCCTTCCTGCTCTATGTGGCTCTGCAAGATGGTATCGCTTCCCTTAAGTCCCGCCCTCTTTCCTCTCCTGGCCACGAGGCCTGTAACTTGTTTCCTCCCTCAGAGGAGCTGCAAGAAGATGTGGGGCTGAATTCTAAGGGTGCTTGACACAGAGCCAGATCACAGGGTGGGACAGGGATCTTGCTGATTTGGGAGCTCTCCTGAGATACAAGATTTAATACCCTGGCAAGTGCCCCATGAGACAGTGTGACCTTGCTCCTGGGATGGCTCCCAGAAGCATGGGGGAAGTGGCAGCCCAGACCAAGCGTGGCTGAGATGTCAGAAGCACCGTGGCTGTTGGATGGGGTGTGACAAGACGGCTCAAGGAGCTTGTGGCACATGCCGGAGACATGATCACAATGTAGGCCCCTGTGCTGGGAGTATGGCTGTGCTGGTCACAGCAGAGAAGAATGTGTTTTTTAAAAAACAATTCTGGAGTTTTTACTGAATGCTGGCTGAGGCAGAACACACAGCCATGGGACATCAAATAACCACACATCGGAAAGGTCCACCAGGAGCTGAGTTCCATCAGGCCCGCTAGAACACCAGAGGGCACAGAGGAGCCTAGACCCCCATGTCACCTGCCACCAGTGCCCTGCCTCAGCTCACGCCTACAGCCGTATGGGGGACTCTCTATGAGCAAGCCTGGTTTGTGGGTGGGCTGGCCCAGTGTACGGATGTGCAAACTGAAACAGACGGCAAGTCCACCAGTGCCTCACCCGGCTGTAGTTGGACAAGATAATGATGAAGGAAAACACCGACACATAGGGGGTGTGCCTGTCAACCACCTGGTGCGGAAGGAGAGGTGGACCAAGGTTAGAACACACAGTGACCAAGGGTGGTGTCCAATGGCCTGGCTGGCTGGTCAGGGGACAAGGGGCTCTGGCATGCAGATGACTGGGGAGATGTGTATTTGGCTGGGTCATGCTGGTGTTCAGGAGAGAGTACCCACTGCAGAGAGGAAGCAAACAGCTCTGTGAGACCAGCCTTGGTCGCTGGCCGCCCCAGTGCTGGCATGACAGACATGCAGACAAGAGTGCCCGTGGTGGGAGAGATGGAGCTCAAGGGCATGGAGTCTGACGTATCAAGGTGATTCAGCTACTGTGGCCGCTGAACATCTGGCCTCCAGCAAGACACCGATGCCAGACCACCTGCCTGGCATCGCTCCTGAGGAGACCAGCTGGTCGGCTACTTGGTGGCACGATGACTGTTGTCACAGGATACACACTTACTCTGGTCTGGGTTTGCTTTCCTGCCTTCATGAGCACCTCTCTCTGAGTGGGCATAAAGTGCCCAGTCTACCATGGGGTGTGCCAGGCCAGAACTCCCTCACAGCAAAGAGGGTGTGGGAGCAGCCTGTGACCATGGGGACCCTCTGGCTATGTCATATTCGTCATCTCCAGAAGCCACTGCTGATGGAGCACTAGAATGGTGTGAGGTACAGGTGGGGTACCATCTTGAAGGTGTGTACATGAAGATGGGCACCTTCCTCTGAGTTACAGTGTACAGAGTGCATCAAAGACCCTGACACAGTACCAGGTGCCCGACAGGAAAAATCCTTGGGATTGGGTAAGAAAGGAAGCAGGTGCGGCCCCCTCTCCCCACCAATGATCTGAGGGCCATTGAGCCTCTGGCCCTCGAAACTGGACTCTGCTTGTTCCGGAAGGGGCACAATTGGCCAGTGGACACAGCAAGGGTCCTACTGAACTTAAGGGTATGACTGCTACCTGGGCACCTGGTGCCTCCTGGGAGCCCCTGGGTCCTCCCCCACCCAGCCGCAGACACGAATGTGCAAGTGCAGCAACTCAGGGCTCATGGGATGGGGGACCCGTGTTCCACCACCAACGTGGCCACCGAGGCCAGCGGCAGTGCCAGCTGTGGGTGGTTTGGGACTAGAACAGGAAGGGAAAGGACAAGGATGGGGGTGGTCCTGAGACCAGATGTGGCAGTGGGAGCCATATGGGTCCCACTAACCTTCTTCCTCTTTCCTTTAAACTTTATTTGGGGAATAGGTTTAAACTTCTGGAAAGATCATAAGAGCAATGTACAGAGTTCCTGTAAACCCCTCACCCCTCTAATGTTAACATCTTACATGACTTCTTACAATGATCAAAAACAGAAAATTACCATCAACATGGTACTATGAACCAAAGTACAAACCCTCTGCAAAGTTTGCTGGTTTTCCCATTAAAATCCTTCCTCTGACCCAGAACTGTGTCTGAGATCCCATGCTGCATGAAGTGGACTCTCTCTGCTGCAGAGCCACCTCATCCATGGTCACACCCCTCTTCCTGGGCAGCCCACACTCGGTGATGATGGACATAAAGGAATTAGCCATTTCAGCCCACTGTGGGTCAACTATCACAGGCCATACATGTCCCAGAGCTTCCCATGGTGGCCCAAACGTCCCTCTGTCCAGTCCCCCAACCACTGCCATCCTGCCCACAGATACAGACTAATATTTCCCCACCACACCAGACTCCACTTTCATGTCTGCTGTGGAGACCCCAACCCATGACACCACCTCATGCCCTACTTCAAGGAATAAGAAATGCAATGTGTGTAGCTGCTTGAAAAATCAAAAGCTACAAACACAAACTCTTATTATGGATGGATTAAAAATTAAAAAAAAAAAAACAACTCCACAATCAGATGGGAAGACTTCTCTTATCTTAAACAACTTTGCTCCTTTCATTGCTTTCCCTTAAAAGTGCAGATTTTAGGATGGCTCAGTTGGTTAAGTGTCCGACTTCGACGCAGGTCATGATCTCATGGTTCCTGAGTTCGAGCCCCTCATCGGGCTCTGTGCTGACAACTTGGAGCCTGGAGCCTGCTTTAGATTTTGTGTCTCCCTCTCTCTTTGCCCCTCCTCCACTCATACTCTGTCTCTCTCTCAAAAATAAACATTAAAAAAATTTTTTAAAAAGTGCAGATTTCAGGTTATTGGGTTAAGAACTTTTCGAATGCACACTGCTGTTTGGGTTACAAATTGGGTATTTACTAATAGCAGATATCAGTGTCAATTATGCAGAGAGATAGATTCCTCACCATATAAGGCCCTTCTCTAGGAAATAATGCAACACAGTGTCAATAAACGTTCTATGAACCAAAACATGAAAACCTCCTATGATTTCATGAATTAAGAATATGAGTTAATGAACAGGACTGAACTACAAGTGCATCTGATGGAAAGTTTCCTCAGAATGACACCCTGTATATATTTAGAAAAAACAATAACCAAATTAGATTTCTTTAGGAAGTTTTCTACAATAATTTTTAAAAACAGAGGTACTCACAGATGCTCCTCCCATAATCTTGGGAAACATAACGGTGGAACAGCCATCTGGACTCTGTCCGAAGGTAGTATAGGGTGTTTGAAACCAAGCCTTTTCATTGGCCCAAACCACATCACAAAGAGGCAATATGGAGGCTCCTAGTCCAATGGCTGGGCCATTTACTGCTACAATAATAGGCTTCTTAAACTGAATGAAAGTATTCACGAAGTTTCTAAAATGAAAAATAAATGGGAAATTACTCAAAACATTGTGTATTTGAGCAACAGAAAAATCTACTTTTATAGAATTCAATATATCAAGATGTAAACTCTTTGGAAATCAGTACAAGTTGACTGAGATTCGTGGAAGGCCCTCTTCCAGAAGCGACCCAGAGACTTATGTATTGTGTGTTGTAAAGGCTTCACAATACCCTGGACACTATGTGAGAGTGGCTGTTGCTACAGGACCTATGTGAAGATCATGGGTGACGTACAGCCAGAGGCTGCTCTTGGATTTGCAGCTGGCTCTAGGCCAATCCATCTTTCTCTTCAACTTTTGTTCCCTTTAAGACACAGGAGTCCAATTAACACTGTGGGCTTCAGATGACCAATCTAGACGCTCTCCCAAAGAAAAACTGGCATGGGGCATACCAAGACAGTGCAGTGTTAAGAGAAGACTAGGGGTTTGGGGTTAGAACCTATGTGGTCTGAGTCTGGACTTGGTATGTGATTTCAGACAACTCATTGACTACTTGGAAACCACAGATATTTCCTGAGTTTATGTAGAATTAGATGGAATGATGGGATGCCTGGGTGGCTCAGTTGGTTAAGCATCTGACTTCAGCTCAGGTCATGATCTCATGGTTTGTGAGTTCGAGCCCCACATCGGGCTCTGTGCTGACAGCTTGGAGCCTGGAGCCTGCTTCAGATTCTGTGTCTCCCTCTCGCTTTGCCCTTCCCCAGCTTGTGCTCTGTCTCTTTCTCTCTTTCTCTCAAAAATGAATAAACATTAAAAAAAAAAAAAAGAATTAGATGGAATGACCTGGGAGAGGGATGTATATACAAGAAACTTCCAGGCTGGTTTAAGACAGGAGACCCAAGAAAGAACAGCAAGCACCACAGACACATGCCTGCACACCACTGTGTACCCCAGTGGAGATTACGATTACAGCAGGATCTCAAAGGAGAGCAGGACTAGTGGTTGGGCAGCCTTCACAGAGGACGTGGATTTTGACAGAACTGAGCCAGTGCTATTTCTGGATTTGTTTTAGGATCAGACTGGAAAAGTAGGCTGCTCTTCAATTAAGGGTAGGCTGGTGCCACACCATACTGGTAATGTGCATCTTCTTCCTACCACTAGAAACTAATTTTATGTTCAGAGGTTGCTGCTTGCTATGATTTCACACGGTGAAAAAAAGGACAAACATGCACCAACATAAATGGAAGGTCATTCCTTTAGGGCAGTCAGAGTTCTAGATCAGAATTACAGAATTCTAAACCTGACCCCGTCTTCAGTACGAGAACAATCTGGTTGCTCTCTGTAATTCGGTAACTTAAAAGCTGGAGCAAATCTATTCAGGTCATCTCTGAAAATGCTGACTTAGATCTTAGATGGTCTCCCATCTCCCCAGATACTGACATGAGAGGTTATGTTTTTTTTTTTTTTTTTGGAGGAGGGCAGGTGAGGGAGTTTTGGGACATGCATGTGTGAGGAACAGGAGAGACAATGTGCTGCAGAATCTGGCAGCCTGCATGCCCAGCTCCAGGGACTATTCTCAAAGGCACCCTGTGGCCAGTGCAGACCTCAGCCCAGCCCCCAAGGTCCCCTAAGATTTGTGGGATCTTCACACTGAACGAGAATTGACTCATTCAAATGAATGAGCTGCTGTAAGACTTTCTAAATGAGAGCCTGAGGCACTGTTAGAAAGATCACACTGGGTTTTAATGATACAAAGAGAGCCAGACAACCTTTTAAATAGGTTCTTGGAATAATGTATACAATTTACATGAAGCTACTTCGCTTGTGCCACCTTTTGAAGATTTGGGGTCAATGACATGACGGAAATACATCTTCTGAGCTTAGTTACTGATGATTCTCAAAAGGATCTCCATGATGCAGAGCAGACGTTTTCAAAATATGTCCCCTGGTGCCCTGGAGTCGCCCGGCTTTCATCTGCCTCATGTCAACAGGGGCCTAGTAGGAACTGTTCCCATGCTAACAACATCTGGAAACCATGGATGGGATGGCAGAGTAACATGAAAGAAATGACCAAATACTGCCACAAGAAAGTGACTTTAGAGAGAAATGGTCAAATTCTCTACAATTAATAATTAGAGTAATTAATTCCTCGACATAGCAGCATTCTTTCTCACGTTCGGTTTGCATAAAAGAAAAAAAATGCTTCTAAAGTAGATGTTGCAAAATCAAAGTCTGGAGAAATTGTTTAGAACTGATCTCCCCCTCCCCACTCCCAGTTATTTTTATTTTTGCCTGGAACGATAACTTAATCTAACACTGGTGGCCGCTTCTGGGAGGGGTATGAATTAACTTGTACACTCGACCAAAGATCATCTTTCCCTTTCAGAGGACAGAGCCGACCATTCTGACGTGTGAGCTCTGACATGTCAGAAACTAGCATGATCCACAGAGAAATCTGTTTAGAACAACAACAAACTTCCTAGAAATGCTTTCCTGTTTAGTAGAAACTTCCCAGAGCCACAAAGCCTTGGCTATGTGGGGTTGCACAGTAAGCCACATATCAAACCAGAGACAGGAAGGTGGGGGCAGCTTTCGGGCCTGGGGACCAAGCTCTCAGGAGCTGGCATTCAAGGAAGGACTGTCCACTGCTTCTGGGGGGAGGGGAGCGGAAAGCACGTATGTTTTGGAACTTAAAATGCATGAATGTCCAAAATGTGTGCAATGCAACATACCAAATTTGAATTTCAGCTTCCTGTGAATTATCTGTGAACTGAGCTATAAAGGCTGTGTTGGGTATAGCAGGGAAGGAAGGAGATTGTATTTGTCATAAAATGAATTTAAAAAGACTTATGATTAAACAAAAGCAAACTTCTATCCATTTCTTTGAAGAGCATTTACTACTTCACAGATATCACCAAAAAAGTCAGATAATCACCCAAGAACAATAGTCTAGAAACTGGGGAAAATGGAAAATGAAGCATGCAGAAATTATTAAGTTTCAACAGCAAGTTCATGGTCATTTTTCAAGGGAGCCCTCTCTTCACTGTGAATATCTGGATAGAACTAAAGTGGGGAGAGGTCAGGCTCTGGAGGACATTTGCTGGTCTGCTTTATGTCTCCCCACATTTCTGCTCTTCTCACTCCATGCTGGAGGAAGGTGCCTGCTTTCTGGGGCCAGGCAGCTCCTGGTGCTTCAGACACTAAGCGGCAGCTAGTGGATCCCACAGACTCAGAAGCCTAATATTATAAACTGACTCAAAATAATTTTGTTTTTATCACTAATGTGCTGAATATTTTTATTATAATGGATCTGCAAACTGGTTATGACCAGCAGCCCCAAGAATGGAATTAGGTGTAGTAGATACCTGACAATCTAATGTTCAAACCTAACCTTTCTACTTCCCACTTCTTATAGGGGAAACTTGCTATAGTGATGTTCTTTGCTCCAAAGTTTTAAGGAATTCAAGACCAGACATACAGAAGTAACAAATATACAGCTTTATGTGTAAAGCCTATCTCATACATATAAAAATTAATTTAAATGCAAATGAGCAAGAGCAAAGGTTAAGTGAATCTGGTATAACTAATTATTTTTGGGTCCTGCCAGAGTACATAAAGGAAAATTCACATTGACAAAAATATATTCATTTAAAGAAGAACCAAGTGGGTTTCCCTAAAGCGGGATTTGGCCTTTGCATAGAAAAGCTTTTTGTTGGGGGAGAGGAAAGTGACAGGAGAGAGGGAGGGTCTGGAGAAGAAATGGGAGTGGGCAACTACCTGAAATAAATACCTGAGGTTACCGAAAGATTCTACAAATGAGATCTCTTGATCCATCTTTCCTCTGCATTTTCTAATCCCAACAGTGCAAACCTCAGCCACTGTCAAGGGCAATTCAACATGGGAGGAGTCGCTGGACTAGGGTTGAGTCACTTGAGATTTAGAAGTGGAGTTCAGGGGGCTACTGGGTGGCTCAGGTGATTAAGCATTTGACTTTTGATCTCTGCTCAGGTCATGATCTCATGGTTCAAGAGTTCGAGCCCTGAGTTGGGCTCTGCTGATAGCACGGAGCCTGCTTGGAATTCTTTCTTCCTCTCTCTCTGCCCCTACCCCACTTGTGTTTTCTTTTTCTCTCTCAAAATAAACTTAAAAATAAAAAAAAAATAAAAAGAAAAAAAAAAAGAAGTGGAGCTCAGGGAGCATCTACAGGGAGAAACAAGCCAGAACGCAGGAGGCACTGACCGACAAGTCTGATTTTCTTATTAGAGCAGAGCTCCCCAAATCATAGTATTATGTGTAAAGTCAGTGTGCGCTTACAGAAAATCTACAAAGTCAAGGCCCGAGGCATAGTAGTTTGTATTTAAAAATTGAAAATTAAACCCAAGTAATTCATCCTGAAAGGCTGGGATGGGTTAGTCATCAGGAAATCTACAAGCTGTCTTAGAAGTACTGACAGTCTGTCACGGAATTACGCGTATTGATCAAGCAGTTTAATTTGAAACTGAGTAACACGATGGTCCTATCTAGGATACAACAAGTTTGAAATTACTTAGATCAGAGACAATACTTAATTAAAACAGATGGTAAAATTTCAAACCATTTTTGGAAAAACAATTACCATATGATAACCTAAAAACTAGTAATGTGCAAAAAGATGAAGGAACCTCTTGTATGCATACATACATCTATCTGTACACAGTGAGAAAACAGAACAACTTTGAAAATTATTAAAAATGTTATAAAAGGCCAAGTTAATGCCCTGACACCCTAACGTACGGGGTTCCAGAGCTCCTCTGATGGGCCAATTAGGACAGCACCTGTCAGAGCCATCTTGGGAAGTCTGCCAGCTTCCCTGGTCCACCCCACACCCACCAAGATAGAATAAAGCACTCCCACCAATACTGACGTGCACTTCCAGGATGGTCTGGGGGACCTGGGGGACCAGGAAGCCCTGTGCTCCCAAGGTCCTGGTGTAGGGTCTCAGCCATGTGGAGCCCAATAATCACCCAAAGAAGCTCAACTTCAACTCAACCAAGTACCTGGAGATTTGGAGAGGATCCAACCAAGTTTTCTTTGCACGTCTGTGTGTCTAAGTTTCCATCCCCCTGTACATTATCAAGGCAAAAGCATATGGAAAGCATTCTTAGGGGTTATTCAGGGATAGGTCATTTTAGTGAGGTGGGTAGGGCAGTCCAATGGTCTTCCTGGTTGGTGACTGGGTTCCATAAATAAAATTAATTTCTAAATAATTAGATACATTTGATTATACTTCCAGTGATTAGCATGAGAAGTGAGGGATATGGAAACAGAATATGTACCTGTATATGCTTAACAGAACTAGGTGATCCTAAGGAAGCTTTTTTGTAATGTTAGGAGATAGTAGGGGAAAATCTCCAAACAGAAGAGATGGAAATATCTAAAAGCAAGTTGCAAAATAACACACAGTATAATTCCATTTATTTAACAGAACTAAAAATAAATTTGTATTATCTATAATATGTATGTGATGCATATTTGACAGCGTTTAGAAAAAGGCTGGGAAAACATAAATGAAGGTGGGCTTCTGGGAGGGGGGAGCATGTGAGAGAAAAGGAACTCTTACTTTTCACTCTGTAAGATCTAGTTTTATGGGCAGCTGGAACTCAGGATGAACTTGAACAAGAATGAGTACTACTTGTACTAAAACAAACTTTTCAGGTGATGTTATGGAACCAGCTTGTCATAAAGCCTAGCCAATTTATTTCAGAGTAAGCAAATGGTAAATTATTATGTGAAAGAGAATGTATCTTTATTTAAGGGCTGAAGACAGAACGTGCTCATAGTACAATAATGGAAACTCTGGCTATATGCTATTGTACACGCTAATCATTAGAACATTCCCTGAGCACTCACTGGGTTTGAGCCAGCCTTGAAATCAGTTATTTGCTCAAGGCAAGCAGTAATTTATGCCAGGCCCACAGAAAAGACAGATGATTTAATTAATTTTGATACCAGTGTCTCTCAGTGAAGGGAGACACGCATTTTACTCACAAGGCTTGTTGGAGCCTGTACTACCTACTACCAGGGATTGGTACACAAGGAGGGAGACACTCAAACCAACCATTAGAAAACACCACTTATGCATACCTGATAGCTTCCGCCATTTTAGTGCTTTCTCTTTTTCTGTCATCTGTTAAACGCCGTATAAAATAAATAAAGTCGAGACCGCAGCAGAAGACGCTGCCCACCGCGCTGAGCAGCACAAGCTTGCTATCGTCGGCAGCAGCTGTGCTCAGGGCACTCTGAACTTCTTTCATTACCTGGAAGTCACCAGAAGTTAAAGTGGCAAAGAGTATTTCTGATACAGAATCCCAGAAAAATTTCACTACTGGATAATCTGGACCCAGAGAAAGTACTGATATTGTTCCCTGTATCTACCACAATTTAAACTAATTCACAAATGTATTTCCTATAAACTGAGATTTGGAATGCTGGGGACAGAGTAAGTTACATGTCTAATTATGAACAGAATATAATTAGAAAGACATGTAAAACTAAGTTATCTTAATATTCTGGTCATTGTGACTCTCAGTAGATGAGGCAAGTTACAGAGGATATCCACTTGGCATTTCTACAGTTTGGACAGCAGGTGGCACATTCAACCAGTTGAAAGAAACTAGGGTTCCGTGCCCTTTTTTTTTTTTTTTTAAACACCAGCCTACCACACTTGGGACAGAAACCCCAGTAGTTTGGTGTGCAAATATATTAAGCACAAGTTGTTTTAGAAGGGCACAAAACCATTGAAAATGATCTCTATGAAGCACGCGCAAATAACCAATGAAGGACTCTGTGGTCTAAAACTGTACTGGGGACCAACCCTGAACTGGTTTGTCCTGTGACCCTGGCCAGACTTACAAGCTTTGTGGAGTTTGGTTTTCTTGTCTGGAGATAGCCTGACCTAGCTTTTCACAAGTGGAAAACAAACAAATATGAGGGCATAAATTTCCAAAACTTCGTGTTTTAGATATTTCTGAGTTCGTTTTTGAACCTCTGCAAGCAAGCAGCAGTCTCCCTGGATTTTGAAAGCCAACTTTACCAGCTACTACCCACAAGGGACAGGGGTCCAAGTCACTGCAGTGGGAACGAAGTTCCACCACAATGCTGAAGATGCACAGGAAAGATATAACTGGGGGCCCGGGGCCATTTTAATCTCGTCCGAACAAAGAGCCCTTCGAGAGTCTGATGACTAAAGACGAGCACGCGCACACAGGAGTTTCATATGCGAGTCTTGGGGGGAGGCCTGCGCCCCCTGGAGAACAAGGCGGGCATGCACATTCGCACTTGCCCGGCTGCACCAGAGGCACAGTGTTGTCCGGGGCAAGACTGCCACACCTTCCTTCTCGTGCCTACCTCTGGCAGGGCACAAGGAGAGTTAGGGCACAAAGAGCACCGATTCCGTCCAGCCTGGCCGGGAAACAAGGGCGTGGAGAAACATGAAGCACAAAGCAGCCCAAGGGACGTCTCTCACCTCTGGGTTTAGTGAGTTATTCTCTGATGATTTTGTTGACAACAAGATGTGGGTGAAGCCATCCTGCTTCCTGACGACAATATCTCTGTATCTGTAGGCACTTTCTGTTTGCCTCACACTGAAACGCAACCGCTTGTCAAAAGGCTGGTCTCTTCTGTCATCAATAAATTTCCTTTTCCCGGCTGTCACTCCTGTAACAGATGTCTGTATGTTGGTTGTTCCATTGGCTGTTAGCGCGTCCATAAACGGAGATGTACCTGCCGAGAGTTTGAAATCACAGTGGTCTGTGATGTCCAGCTACGAGTCCCTCCCCAGTGTCGTCTCTGAATTGGGTAAAAATGCTCATTATGAACCCAGGATTTAATGTATCAAAGCAAGGCTGTTAAAAAGTCTACTTTGAAAGGCATTTGTTTTCCTTCCAAGTCTGACAAGGAAATCACCCTCTTGCTTATCTTGCCTAAAAAATACAGATGGAAAGGTACTTGCTGAAAACAGGCTACAGAATTCGAGACTACTGGAGAATGGGATTAAAAGAGAAGGGGGTCTCATGAAGAGTACCTATTCCAGGCTTGAGAAGTTGGGATGAAAAAAGAAAATATCTTACTATTCCAGCCAAAGCTACCTGCCATTCCGTTGAAGTTTCTTTTTTCTGAATGCAAGATGACTTGTGCCGAAACGAAACGCGAGGCGACCACCTGTTTCAGCTGGTCTACCGAGGGCTGCTGCAGTGGCCACCACTGCAGACCAGCGCCCCCTTGTGGGGCACTTGAGACTCTCAGGTCTTTCTTCTGATGCCCTGGGAGGTGAGTATCTGCCCACTGGCCCCAGTTCTACATTTCCAAACAGCCTTCCAAATAGAACTTCAAGACAGTTCTCTTTCCTGCCACATAAAATGTTCTGCTAATTTTTCCTCCTGTGTCAGCTTCTCAGCGTCAACTTCGTTGCTGTCTTAAAGATATGGTCTCCTGAACCTAATATTTCTTATAACAAAGGCAAGAGTTCCATTTAATGCTTTCCTACAATTATCAAGTTATGTCAGGGTAAGAATTCAAGTATTAAAGGTAAATAATTATTCATATGAATTTTCTGAATATTATCTCACCTGGTAAGGAATATATAGAGCCTTTGGGGAGGGTGTGGAGAAAGGGAAAGAAATGTAGGAAAACTGTATCAAGCTTTACTAATAAAATTAGCACTGGCAGAAGTTCTCTGAGGGGAAGAACATGAATTATAGGTCAGAAATACTTCTTCCACAATGAAAGAAAATAAGCCAGGACTACCAGAAAAGACTTGGGAATGGACATTTAGAGAAATCAAATAATCTCTAATTATTGGTAAAACAACAGGATTTTCATTGGTTGAAATGCTTTTGAGGTGTTTAAAAAAAATTCAATTTTTTGAAATTTTGGAAGAGGTTATAATAAATGCACATGGTTCAAGAATCTACAACTGTAAAAAGATATACCGTAAACGGTCTCCCACCACTCATGCTCTCCATTTGCCCAGGACCGCCCCCCTCCCCCCCCCCCCCCCGGTTAGCTACCATGTTTGGTTTCCCAGTCTCCTTCCACTGTGTCTTGATATATACACAGGCAAATAAGAATATAAATATTTCTACCCCCATTAAAAGACACAAATGATAGTTTAGTAGACACAGTATTTTGTCACATCTTGTTTATTCATTCGACAGTATCTTAGAACTTGTCTTATCATCAGGTGATGTTTTGTTCTTTTCTAAGGCTGCACAACAGTCTACTGAATGGATGTTCTATAATCTACTTTTACCAATCCACACTGCAATAAACACAAATATTTAATGGTTGTTTGGTATTACAAACAATGCTGCAACGCAAACCTTGGCCTCTCTCATTCCAATGCTGGCCAGTATCTCCAACTGAAAGATCACTGGATTAGCTGTTGTTACCAGCAGCACTGGGTGTTGCTGAATCCTTCTGAGGAAGCTAGCAAGGATCCTTTCTCTTTGTTTTAATTTTCAATCTCTCTTCTATCAGAACCCTCCCCATCTGTGTTTAAACACCTTCTTCAATCTCTTGTGCTCTCAGATACCCCTCTAATCTGCTCTTCTCAGCACTGCCCTCTCTCCTCACGCCCATCATGGTCTCACCAGGTCTACACTTGCTGCCTCCTTGTCCCCTCCATCCTCTATAGACTCCACTGCAGCTAGAGGCCACATGACCAGATAACTTCTGAGTAACAGGGAACTGGATCACAGGTGACTCTGAACCATTAAGCCTGGGTGTGTAGGAGATGGGGCACCCACAGGGTAGTCTGACATAGCTGGGGGATGAGGACAGGGGAGAAACTTGGCTTTATCCATGGTTACTATTCGGGTACAGATGCTCCGGAGTCCAGGAATGGGGGCAGGAAAAGTTGGGGTGGAGATGAGTACTTGGGAACTGGTGCCCAGAGAGGATGGTTGGATAGAGAAGTAGGAGCTCCAAAGGGAGGAGTGAGGAGCGAACTTGCTGGGGAGACACATGTAGGGCCAGGAGGCAGCAGGGAAGCAGGGAGGCTGTAAGAGGCTTCCTTCAAAGGAAGGAGAGGCTGCCGTGGCCATGAGGACATGTCAACAGTGGCATGTGCCTCAGAGAGGTGGAGGAGAACAGAGAAGAGGCAATGGAGGGGAGATAAGAAGCCATTAATAAACTCAGGCAAGTTGTGTCACTAGAGCATGAAGGGTAAAAAAAAAAAAAAGACTGTAGGATACAATGAGAGACAGATCAAAGTTGTTAAATAGAAAACATGCATTTGTTAAAATGCTGTTTTCAGGAACACAGAGATACAGCTGCAGGTGAGAGGGCCCTGATGTGGATGTGATGGCTGACAATGCTCTCCCTGCCTAAACAGAGAGCACATGAGAAGCAATACTTTGCAGAGAGGAAAGCTGGAGGCCACCTGACTCAGGGTGAAGGGTGATCTGACAAAATCGAAATGAGTGGAGGCTCCAGCCTGCCCAGGAGGACAGCGTTCTTGCAGAATACACATGCCAGTGTGCTAGTAACAACAGGTGAGAGCTGTCTGGATCTTTGAGAATTACTAACCTGAGCTGAATTAATTGGTGCTGTATCAGAACACAACAAGAAAGACCCAACAACACAGGGGAAGGCCTGTTGAAGGCTGGCTAGCTGCCTTCTGCCAGGACAAAGCCTGCTGACTTTGGATCAGCCCCCTCCACCCCTGAACTGCTCTCTCAGTCTCTTTTCTTTCCCTATTTAAAAGACACGTATTCCTTACCTCTATAGGCAGATTTCCTGGTGGCTTCTTCCCACAGAAGCAGGATTTCTAGGCTATGGGGTCTATGTAGCCTTTATATGTGAGCTTCACAAAAAGCCCATTTTCCTTTCTTTGAAGCAGTAAGTCTTATGGAGCTATCCGTGGTTCTGCAAATGTGGAAATGGATTCATGTTGGCTCATGCTGACCAGGATTGTTGAACTTGGCCTTCATCTCCCTGTTAAAACTGCATTGGCTCACTTTACAGTCCATGCTGATTTCAGACTCTGTGATCCTGCTAGGGCCTCAAGTATCACGCCCACCCAGTAAGACTCCTGGGACCCCTTCTTATCTACCTACAGGGCCATGTGACTGTGCTGTATTTGGGTAGAGAAGTGTTCACAGTGGGACTGCATCTCAGAATCACAGGCTGCCAGCACTGAGCTAGGTCCTGACCCCTACCTCACCCCCATTTGTCATTTATAACCCTTAGCCCCTCACTCATGACAAGCTAGCCATGGCATTCTTTTACTGGCCAGGGCCTTTGTACTTGCTCTTCCCTCTGCCTAGAATGTTCTTGCCCTAGAGCTTCAAATGGCTGGTTCCTTCTGCTCATCTGAACGGCAGCTCAAAATGTCATCTCTGCCGACAAGCCTTTGTGGAGAAGCCCCTCCCCCTAATGGGGGCCCTCCCATCGCAATTCACTTCACCCCGGCTTGTTTTTCCCATAGCCCTCCTCACCAAAGGTATTTCTTCCTCATTTGATTTTTTATTTATTGTATATATTGTCACTGTACTCCACTAAGCTCTGTGAGAGCAGGGTCCCTATGTGTCTCATTCACTAATGTAATCCCAGGGTTTGGAACACTTCATATTTACTGAATAAATGAAGGTAAGGGACCTTCAAGTCCCACCAGTCCAGTGCCCTTCACTCAGGGACGAGAAAGTAAGTGGCCTGTCCAGCGTCACACAGCTAGCTGATCACCTGGTGCCAACCTCGGGACAGCAGGTGCTATCCTTTAGAGCAAAATCAACTGCTAATGACCAATCTAAAAAAGGTAAACACCGAGATTCAGGAAAAAATATCCTCCACACATAAACTGTGTGAAAATTCTCTGTGACTCCCTGGACCCACAGCTCTGACGAAAAAGCAGAGCAAACGTTCTGAGTGGACAGTTCCTTAAGGATTTGGATTCAGAGACTACTAAATGCCTTCCTAGGATTTATTGGCATAAAAGCCAGGAAAAAACCCACTTTAGTGCCTCTCCTAATAAATGGTTTTCTTTTAACATGCTCGAGAGTAAAAAGAATACCCTCAAACATGTATTTGTTAACCTGTTAGAATTCACTGCTTCAAAAAGCATGTCTCTCTAAAAACGAAATGTGCCTTCTGCTTCTAAACTTAAGAGAGAAACAGTAGCTGCATTTCGTTACTTGCCAGCGAGGAGTAGAAAACTGAACAAAATCTACCAAACAACTATTTCAGAAGCTGGACAACAGACAGTGCAGGACCACGTTCCCAGTGTGAAAGCTGGGAACCAGGCTTTCTGCCTGGAGGCTATTTCCACACGGTAGGTACAGGGACACTGCGTGCAGCTCAGCAAAAGTGCTAAAATCAGGAGGAGCCCAGAAGGCTTTAATTTGTGGGGCAGGGTACTTTAAAGGAGGGAGCTACACAGAAAGTTCCAGAACTGCTTATGGATCCTCTTGAGTCCTTGCTGAACACCAATCTCAGTATGCATGAGGTGAAACTCCACAAGGTTGGCAGACCAACAACTTTTGAGGAAAAAATTACCTATGAACATGTAACTGCCAGAGCACACACAGGGCTGGTGTAATCCCCAGCCAGGGTGGAGAGGGACACTGGGTCGAGACCCTGGAACAGGCACATGTTAGTAGTGGAAGTACTCTAGCTCTAGAACTGCACTAACAACACTTAAAAATACGCCTTCGAAGCATCAGATTTGCAAGTAAAAATTGGCTGTCAGAACAAACCTAACACTTAAAAAAGTGGACAAGAAAATCCAGCGCCCCAAAATGTAGAAGTCCCAGTGTGTAACAGCCAAAAAAATTACTAGATATGCTAAGAAATAGAAAAATCGGACCGATGACCAAGACTAAATCAGTTAATAGAAAGAGATCTAAAAATAAAAGATGATGAAATAAGAGAAAAGGACATTTCCAAAACTTATAAACAACCTCAGTGTGCTCAAGAATTTAAAAGACAGGAGTGCCTGGGTGGTTCACTCGGTTAAGCAACCAACTTCAGCTCAGGTCATGATCTCACAGTTCATGAGTTCAAGTCCTGCATCGGGCTCTGTGCTGACAACAGCTTGGAGCCTGGAGCCTGCTTCGGATTCTGTGTCACCCCTCTCTCTACCCCTCCCCCCACTCACACTCTCTCTCTCTCTCTCAAAAATAAACATTAAAAAATATTTTTTAAAAATTTAAAAGATAACACAAACATATGAATTTCATTAGGTATGTTTAACAGATTAGATGCTGTGCAAGATAAGATCAGAGGGGGAAAAAAAGAAAGATCAGAGAACTTGAAGACCAACAGATTCTATCCAAAATGAAACACAGAGAGAAAAGAAAAAACAGAGTAGAGCCTGGGTGTGGGCTATCAGAGCATCTAGCATATGCATAATTTGAGTCCAAGAAAGGGTGTGTGCAAGTGTGTAAAAACATTTGCAGAAATAATGGCTCAAAGTTTTCCATATTCGATGAAAACCAGAAGCTTACAGACCCAAGAAGCTTAACAAATACCAATCAAGATAAACAGAAAACCACAGTAAGGCACATAATAATCAATCTGCAAATGCTAGTGATAAAAGAAAATCTTCAAAGCAGACAGAAAGAAAAAAGCAGGAAAGGGATGGCATTTTTAAAGTGCATGAAGTAAGAAATAAAAAGCTTACAGCACACATGCACCATATCTGTCTTTCAGAAACAGGAGAAATAAAAACTTTTCTAGACAAAAGCTGAGAAAATCTGTAGCCAGCCGACCCACACTATAAGAAATGCTAAAGGAAGTTCTTCAGGGAAAATGCTAGCAGAAAGAAGCTTGGATATATATACAAAAGAACTGATAAACATGTGGGTAAAAGTGAACCTACACAGACTATATATCAAGTTTAATTAACTAAAAGGAGGTAGTAATTGGCTAATCCCACCCCCCCCCAACTCTCCCCTGAGTTCACATCAACCTAACCAGAATGAATAAAAACCACTGTGTATACACTACATAAATACATTAGAGTATCTTCAAGAAATTGACATCTTTCTGGAAAAATATGAATTCTCAAGACTGAGCTCAGCTACAACAGAAACAAAGAGAAAAAATAAGGAAGGAAAGATACAAGTAAAGTTATTTGGGGCTAGGCAAGGTAGGAGCAGCTGAGTACAAAAGAAAACAGTTTCAAAGTTCTGAGGAAAGAAGGAAATCTACCAAGTTCATTTTGCAAAGAGGATAATTTAACTCTGATGTCAGAACTTGACATGATGACACAAAACCACACACCAATTTTACTTATTTCTTGGGACACCATGGTCCCATTTTATTAACATTAAATACTGCAAAGCTATCTTTCTCAATTTCAATTCTAATAGACTTCCAATTGCAACCCCGGTGACTAAGATTTGGCGGGAAGACAAGCTAAGAAATTTTGGAAGAGAATAATGAGCGATACGTACCTTGCTAGTTGTATATTCATAACTATTAAGGGCATGATTCTACTCTAGGGGAAAATGACCAACTAGAATTAACCAAGGACTAGCTCCTAGGATGACAATCTGTGTATTACAAATAAACAGGATTGGTAAAGATCATTCAATAAGTGGTAATCAAAAACCGAGTAATTTTTCTTGGAACAGTCATTTTATGTCTTTACTGAAAATGAAACACAGATACATACACACACACAAGATGAGCACAGAAAAATGCTTTCAATGGAATGAAAACACCAAAACATGAAAAACTGATCTCCCAAATAAAAAATGAAATAATCTTTTCTACCTATAAATTAGGAATCTTAAAATATGGCAATTAAATCAGGGCTGGTGAAGAGCACACATACATATATGGATACCTTTCTAGAGAGCAATTCTGTAAGATGTGTCCATCAACCTTTGTCCTTGTAATTCCATTTTTAGAATTACACTCTAACAGAAAAGAAATTATATGGGATATTTTCACATATAAAAGGTATTCAAATAATTTTATCTTTAAAATGGAGAAACTGGAAAGAGCCGTAATTGTAAGAGTAAGGAAATGGTTAAATGACCAATGGGACATGTGCACCTGACACATAGAAAGCAGCCACTATCAGGATGTTTATGAAGACTGTTAACATACAGGTCAGTAAGTGTTTCACAGCAGCTACTGTTTACATTATATGTTACATATGCCAAGCTTTTAACCTAACTCTAATTAAAACCACATGACATCTGAAAGTTGGGTTGTATCTGCAGATCTGTTCTCAAGCTTGTGTTCTATTACTTTGTTACAACCAAAATTACACAGCACAGAAATGAAAATTAAACGTATCAAAAGGTATTATAGTGTAATCAACAATGCTTACATGTGAGTTTACTAAAAATGTAAATACATAAAAAAGTCAATAATGGCTCTTTCTTAGTGATAGAGATATGGGTAATTTTTATATTCTTGGTATTTTGTAAATTTTTACAATTTACTGATATCAGGGTAAAAACCACTTGAAAACAGACTACAGCAACCAAAATCCAGACAAAAACTTCTGGGATATTATTTTTAAATAGGTAAAGATTTATTGGTATTTCCCTAAGTGTATTTTAGTTTATGGTTGTTTAATCAAAAGTTGGCAAATTCAAGGAAGTATGGGTCTCAGGTGCAAGAAAAGTTCAAAACCTGCTGACTGTTACTTTAGTCTAAAGTTAGAGAACAAATACTACAGTATCTACAGAATTATTACTTTTTAAAAAATGTTTTTTGAATTTTTTTTTATTTTTGAGAAAGAGAGTGTGTGCAGGGGAGAGGCAGAGAGAGAGGGAGACACAAAATCCAAAGCAGGCTTCAGGCTCTGAGCTGTCAGCATAGAGCCTAATGTGGGGCTTGAACTCACGAACCACGAGATCATGACCTGAGCTGAAGCAGATGCTTAACCACTGAGCCACCCAGGTGCCTCAGAATTATTACTTTTCAAAGTTTATTTATTTTGGGGGGTGAGGGAGGGAGGGAGGGAGACAGAGAGAGAGGGAGAGGGAGAAAGAGGGAGGGAGGGAGAATGAGAGGGAAAGGGGCAAGGGCAGAGAGAGAGGGGGAGAGAGAATCCCAAACAGACTCTGTGCTGTTCAGCACAGAGCCTGATTTGGGGCTCAATCCATGAACCATGAGAACATGACCTGAGCCGAAATAAAGGGTCAAGTGACTGAGCCACCTCGGTGCCCCAGTGTCTATAGAATCATTAACACACCTTTACAGAGTTTAACATTTCAAAACATTGTCCCCCATACCTACTGAACCTAATCCTATTTAACCATACAGAAGCCTACCACTTTATTCAGATTATATAATCTGCAAACTGAATTAACAGAAAACTTTTCAAATGAACGTGGAAGGGAGGCTTTAAACATTATATCCTTTTCCTCCCATAACATGTTAAATGAATCAATTCTTTGTAAATAATTATAAAAGTGTCTGCCCCAACTCCTTCAAATACAGGTCCCTGTCCGTAGGGATCTCTGGATTTAAGGCTATGTATGCTTATTCTTAGCTGTCTTCATAAAAGACAGTAAAATATGGTCAGTGCTGCTATAAAGTTCTGCTTCAACAGGATGGGTAGATTAGGAACAGTTTCGAGCACACTGCAGATTTCGTGTATCATGCCTGATTTTGTCTGGAGAAGGCTGGTGCATGCACAACCGCACGCCGGGGACTCTGGGTGGGCAGGAATACACAAAACCCGTGCCTCCAATAGCCACCGCTGCCTTCCGTGTGCTTTCAGATCCCCCTTTCACTGCTTTACAGTAACCGATGCGCTGACCCTTCCCACACCCACTTCCAGCATAAAACTACGCACCTTTTTCATGATACAGTGCCACATCTATTGCAGTATTTATGGCTTTCTTAACCATTTAATATGTCAAATTGTAGTACCACTTTTATTAGGGTCCTATCTTATTGTTAAATATGCCAATGACAAAGTTTCCTTCTCCATTTCCCACATAAGCCTGGTGCTGTTTAGTGCATGATTTTGCATAGTGTGGCAATTTTTAGGGATGCGTATGTTGCATTATAGCAGAACTGGCTGCAAGTTTTCTTTCCATTGCTCAGTATCAAAGTCATTCTTTTTGCCTGAGATCAAGAAAGAATTTATTCACAGCCACGTTTTAGACCTGGCCCTAAAAATAAAATCACCTAACTAACGATTAGCTTCAAGAGGCCATACATAAACCAACAAGCAACTGCTCAGTGGGGAATTAGGATGAAAATGCTTATAATCAATCGCCACATTCAGACAGAGCTCTGGTATTCATCAGCCCAACCCCTCCAGGAGGAACTTGCCAGGCAGGGGCTCCACCCAAATGCCACTGAAAAGTGCCTGGACACTGCCATCCCCACCCCAACAGAGTGGGCTTCCACAGCAAAGGCCCCCGTGGCTTCTCAAGGTGAAGGAACACTCTCCAACTGGAGAGGGCCAGGTGTTGCACGTTGTGTTCTGAAGTGCTGAAGTGGGCTCTGCTTTCTCTGCCGGATGCCTTCCTTTGTCTTCCATGGCAGGCTGCTCCCAAATCTCTCTACCCACAAATCTGTCTTTAGAGCTTCGTACTTACTTTCAAGCTAATTATACCCCACTGTTTCAAAGAGCAACCCATCACACAATCCTCCTTAGGAGACCTGTGTTTAAGGGCAATGGTACCTCAACTCCCAATTCCAGCCGACCTCCATGTACCAAAAGAGTTCCTCCCCTCCCCTGCAGACCACAGCCGCATCTTTCTCGCTCCACATCAGTCAGGGGGAATCTTGTCCTGCCTGGTACCCTGCAGGAGGGTGCAAATGATCTTTAGAATCTATCAACACTTGTTGCCCCGTGACTCCCAGCCCACCTAGATTCTTCCAGTCAGGTCCCTGAGGATCAGCACACAGGTCAGGCCCCCCACTGCTGGTAAGATGTGCCCAGGCACCACCTGCTGCTCCGGCTTTGGGATTCAGAGATCATGTGCAAGCTCATTTTTACTCACCACTGAGACCCTTGAATGCTGTGCTTGGGGGTGCTTTATTTTTGTACACTGTATTAGGACAGACCCAGTAAATAGCCATTTAAGACACTGAGCCTCTTCGTCATGCACATTCGATGTAATCAAACTGAAATATTAGAACTGCTATCATTAAGAATAATTTCTGCTGCACAAGCACATCTTCCCTGTCCTGCCCATCCCCAGTGCTCAGCTATGTTGTGGATACATTGGCTATCCCCTGCCCCAGTGCCCGACCATAAATTCTAGTCATTAGGTTCTGCCGGCCCAGCCTTTGGAGCCCAAAGGCAATACAAGTAGCACAGCAAATGGGAGGGAAGGCCAGACTATCCCTGGTGACCAGCACCACACTTCCCATAAATGTGCTGGAAACCACAGCAATGTGCTGCAAAGATTAGCCACTTGCTCAAGCCAGGCAAACCTGCCAGTTATTCCCAAATCCTAAAGCCTGAGGCAGGCTCTTTCCCATTCCAGCTGCTGCAGCAAATGGTGTCCACGTGGGGTCTAGATTAGAAGGCCCCTTTCTTCTAACCATTTCACTATGGCTACTCTGCACCTCATAAGCTCTGGGGTTCTTTGTGTAGGGGTGGCCAGCCGGGTGGGTGCTGTGTTACCCTTCCCTGTCTACACAACAGTGCTTTTCAAGCTCTGGGATACAAAATCAATTTTGTGGATACCAATCAGTATTCATTTATTTAGACAAGACAGGAGAAACTGGAGACCACTGCACACCAGCACCCTGGGCCGCCAGGTAAAACGTGTCTCTTATTGTGGGCTGCACTGGGGGAGTTTGAGAGCGCGGCTCAGATTACCCAGCACCTGTGCATGTAGCATCCTGTGAGAGGGCCTGAGCAGTGCTTCCAGCCATGGCCTTGACACGGGGTCTCCCTGATCACCCCAACCTGGAGGTGGTATCTCTTGTGGAGCTCTCCAGCACTTGTCACATTGGACTGTAAGGAGCTGACTGCCCTGAGGAGGAGGACGCCTCTGTGCCTAGGCCCCAGCATGGCCCTTGGGTTTGTGACTCATGGGTAGCATCTGATAAATGAATAAACCTGGTCTGCAGGTCTTCTGCTTTCTCAACAGTGTCATTAAGGTATCCCCTCCCTGGCCCGCTGCCACTGTGTGTGGCAGGACACTGACTACGGGTAGAGATCCACAGGGTCACAGGCCTCTGGGGGTCATGTCTTCCATCACTTGGCAATGGGAAGGGACAGATGCACCACCACCCTGCACACTCACATCTAGTTTATTAATGCCTCCTCCTCCTGGTCTCTGCATTGTTCTCTCGATTCGCCTGATTTTCACAATGATTATTCTAGATCTTGACTACTCCATCCGCCTCACTGCCCCTCTGGCTCCTAGTTTTGCTACCGCACACTGGCCATGGCCAACTCTATGGTCACAATAGCTTTCCTCAACCCTCTTCATTCAACTATTTTCCTGATAAAACAAGAACAAAAAAACCCCCAAAAATCAAAAAACAAAAACCCAACTTAAATAAAAAACTTATCAGGTGAATAATTAAGGTTTTCCATAAGTTGGGTTTCTTTTGCATCTCCGACATTCTCTCCTAAGAATGAATCAGGCACTCTCCTCCCATTCCAGGCATGACCAGTTGCATCCAAGCTATTTAATATGAGCTGGAGCCATGCTCGCTGGCTGAGCGGGCTCCAAAACTTTGTACCAAGTAGCTACTGGCACAGTATTAGCACTGAGAAAACCATACTCCAAACTACTCATTCTTTAAAGAGCAAAAGTATACTTAAGAATGGAGGCTGTATAAAAGCCATTTTAGTCCATGAAGCATTCAAATTATTTCCCTGAAACCACTAAATAACTCATGAATGCTAGAAATGTACTCAAGGCAGATGAATGACAAACTGTGAAATGAACTAGTTAAAAAACAGAGTACACAAAATTAGGAAGCATTTTGAAAGTCAACAGAAAAAGGACCATAAGTGGTGGTTTCTTCAATTAAAATCACCCTGTGTAATAATTAACTTTCAGAAAGAACCAACCTAAAAATACTAGGTATGAAAAAGGAATGAGGAGACTTAAAAAGAAAAATACTATTTTGAGATAAAAAGTAGCAACTGATGAAACTATGTAACTTTAAATAAACTCCAGTCAATGATAATTTCCTAAAACCTATGTCAGATCAGCCTGATTAAACCAAAGAATTATGAACCAGGAGATACAGGACAATATAGTATTAGATGTGGGAATTACTATATTTTGCCATCAGTAGCAGGGGTTCTCAATCTGTGCAGGAGCATCATGGGGCAGGTCTTTAAAAATGCTCCTTGGGCCCACATTCCCAACTTTCTGGTGGGGGCATCCAGGAGTGGAGCACTGGCACCGTTCCCATGAAATGCTGATGCATGCTGAGGGTGGAAAACCATAGATGTAGGGTAAATGGGCTTGGTGTCCTCCAATGATGTAGCATTCTTGTGGCCTGAAACAGAATATTCAGGGTAACCTAAAGGGAAAAGCCTAAGTCAGAAGATGGAGACTAGATTAGCAGTAACATTTCCTCCAACTTGGAGGAAGGGTCACTAAAGTCCAAACAACAGAAACAAATAAGGAAATGGAAAAAAAGGAAAAGAATATATGATACTTAGAAGAAGCAAAGCACACTGGAAGGAATATAGGGAGATGCTAAAACAGGTGAGGAAGGGCATTAGGAATGTAGAGACACTTGAACTATTCTACAATATTCAGCACGACTGGTTTTTCTCCAATAATGAATTCAGTGAGCAAGTTAAAGGAGACAGTAAAAACTCAGATCTGGAAACCAACAGGGAGTTTTCAGTGCTGGTCAGTATTGACAAGATCACACTACTTTCCCCTTTAAAGACTGCATTTTAGGAGACACGTTCACAATTTCACTGTTAAAGAGCCTCAAACAGTCTAATGGTTCTTGTATTACTTGTATTCATAATTTTTCAGTTAACATCATTTAGGAAAAGTGAACACATCCACATTCTGATTGATCACTTTCCCTCAGAATGGATTTTCCATTCATTGACAACTGTTTTCTAACTTTCTTCTTTGTCTTCACCAAAAGCAAGAGGGGAAACCCTGTGATCAATCATACTAGTCTATCAGAGGAGGTAAGCAGAAGTCAGAGAAATAAATGGAGGCAGAGGGACCACAACTAACACCCACAGGCTCATCCATACTTGTGGAGTGCAGTACGGGGCATCTCACTAAATCCGCCCTTTACTAGATGAAAACACAAGATCCAGAGAGCTTAACTGTCTTGCCTGAGGTCACGGAGCGGTGAGGAAGTGCAAAGCTCAGTTCACGCTCAGGCCCGCTCGATGCACCATGCAGAAAGACATACACATGGAAAGCTAAAGGGCGAAAGGTAAATGATGGAAATGAGTGATTAGTGACAATGACTGCCTTAATGTCTTCAAGAAGACGAGAAACATTTCCAGTAATGTTGTTTAACACTTTACAGAGTTAGATTTTAACTGGCTCAAGTACTTTGGCATATAGTTAAGTGCTCAATAAATAGGTGTTGAAGCTAACTGGTAGAAAAAAAAAAAAAGAAAAGAAAAAAAGAATATGGCATATCAGGGTACCATGCCATCAGCAAAGAAATGGAGATGGTCGGATATAAATTTAAAGGACTCTGATGAAGGTTTGCCATCGAAACCAAGATGGAAAAGAACAGGCTGAAATCAGCCTTTAAAGGGTTTTACCAAATTAAAAATAAAGAGTTAAAGAGGAAATGGATTTAATGCTGGAGGCAATGGAGAAGGATTACAGGGAGTCAACAGCTCAGCCACCTGCTGGAACACTTAAACATTCAGCCTAGGGAAAGAGGAATGTAAAAGATCTTCTAGGGGCCAGAAAATGTATTCTAAGCCATTAAAAAAAAAATAATAATCAAGGGCTGTTACAACTCCCAACGTCTAATCAACTGCTTATTCAGCTGTAAGGGCTCCGAACTAGAGTCCTCAGGTTACTTGTGGCATCCACCTGAGGAAGGGTAGGAGGAACTGCTTCCTCACAAACGGGGAGAAAATCACTGCTGGGTCAGCACACTGTGAGTCTGGTTATGTGGGCGGAGAGATGAGCCAGTACTGTCACCACTAGTAAATTCTTCGTCCCACAGAGAGAACGCTTAGGAAGGATACCCCACGTGCGTGGGTCACCGCTTCCTCACTGTGTCTACAACACACCCATCTCGAAGTGTATACTTCTGTCCACCTCAAAGCTGGAACTTCCCTCATCTACTAACTTTGCCTAAAACAGGACTGAAGGCCATCACTTTTCAGAGGAATGGTTCTGGGATGGATGTATCATGGTAGTGCGATGATTGAAAGAAAAAAAAAACAAACAACAATGTACATGATCTAAGAAGTGACCTAGAATCTGGTGAAGATCACGTTAACTTCTCCTGCTTTCACCCCGAGTGCCACCTGGAGCTGTCAGAGCTGTCGGGGCATCGGCAGTGCCATGAAAGACTGTCGACTGCTCACAGGGCTCGCCTGTGGGACTGGGAAGCAGTTCGGCCTCTGTGGGCACCTGTGGATTTTGTGCTTCGGAAAATTACAATCCAGTGGCATCAGGTCAGCCTGGTCCCAGGTCTCCATGCCACACTGACTCTCTGGGGCTCGTGCAGACAGACTCAACAGAGTCCCACGTGGAGCCCCCAATCCAGCAGACCAGAGGCCCGCCCTCAAATCCCCTCCACTCCTACCACCTGTCTGTCATAAGAAGAGAGGAGGAACTCCTAATAAAAACAAACCTCTTACTACCTAGCCAGGCACGGGGAAGGGACATTCTAATACCTCAGAAATAGCCTGATCTTCACTTTGCTTTTATCTCTCACTATATGTCTTTTGCAAAAATCTTAAATAAAATATTAGCAAATTGAATTTAGAATGTAATTTTTTATTGTGGATATAGTCAAAATTTATCATTTTAACCATTTTTAAGGCCATTAAGTATATGGACACAGTTTGTGCAACCTTTACTACTATCTCCAGAACTCTTTCCATCTTCCCAAACCAAAACTCTGAACTCATTAAACAAAAACTCTCCATTCCCCAACAACCATCATTCTACTTTTTGTGTCAATGAATTTGACTATTCTAGATACCTCAAAAGTGGAATGCTATGAATCTGTCCTTTGTGCCTGGCTTATTTCACTGAGCATAATGTCTTCAAGGTTCATTCACACTGTAGCATGTGTTAGAACATCATTTCTAGGACTGAATGACACTCTACTGTATATACAAACCACATTTTAAAAAAGATTTTAATTTTTTTAAGTAATCTCTACACCCAACATGGGGCTCAAACTCATAGCCCTGAGATCAAGAGTCGTATGCTCCACTGACTGAGCCAGCCAGGTGCCCCAAAGCCGTATTTTGCTTATCCTATCATCCATCAAAAGGCATTTTTGAGTTGTTTCCAACCTTTTGGCTACTGTGAATAATGCTGCTATGAACAATGTACAAATATCTGAGACCCTACTTTTGATTTTTGGACAGTCCACCTAGAGGTGGAATTGGTAATTCTATGCAGTATACAGAAATATCTGTATCTGTTGATACAGAAAATGGATTATTTGATAATTTCATGTTTGCTTTTCTGAAATTACATTTAATATTTTCCTAAATTAGCTAGAAGGTGTTTAATTAGTAATTAAAATCAAACTCTTGGAGAGGATCTACATCATGGACTGTTGAGGATTACTTCCACTTCAGTACTAATTTTTTTTTTTCTGCGATCAGAAACCACAGAAGACAATGTTGAAGAGGGATTAATATAATCAATGATAAATTGTGCAAGGATCCATAGCCAATTCTGAGGCTTAGTTTAGAGACAAAACCCTCATAAAACACATCATTTGTTTCTCTTTTTATGGCCAGGAATTGTTTTCTGCTAGCCAATATTGCAGTTTTAATACGGGTCACATACTTCCCTGGGGTAGGATCCAGGCCTCATCAAGCTTGTACCTGTGATTCTGAGCACTAGCCTTGCTATTATGGTCACTCAGAATTTGCTGAATGACATTTTGACAGTAGAAAAATAAAAAGAATTTAGGGATTTTTGTTTTTTAGAACAGAAACACTCCAATAAGCAATGTCACTGTAGGCTATGCAAGCATCTACAATCAGTTCAGACTACAACTAGAGACAATTGAGTGTCCTTGTCCATGTTTTAAAGTTTTGTGGTATAAAGGTCAGTATTCTACAGCATTATTATATGTAGAAGAACTCTCTGTCAGTTTTAATCTTCATTTTGAGTTGTGCTGAGCTCCTCAGAGAGCATTAATCTCTAAGGGGATTTGGATTCCTAAATCTAGAAAAGCAATGAAGTCCTTAATAGACCAAAGAAAATTTAAGCATCCATCTTTACCCAGCTCTTAACAGTATGGCAATAACATAGTCACAAAGCTATTAGCAACCAACGTTTTAGAATCAAAGTTAAGAATACTGAGGAAACTGAAATCCTTAAAATTGAAGTGTATTATTTGAAGAGGTTAATGGAAAACTTTATTCAAGCATGATCAATCTTTAATTAAAAATGCAAATTCAAGCTCTTAGGTTTAGTTTTACTATGACAAACCAAAACAAAAAAATGAAAAATTACTAGCAATATAAATCCTATTATTCTAACTAAGCATATCAGGGTAAGTTCTAAAATAAATATAGTAAGACAGGTGATACTTCAAATTTAGTATATTTTATTTCCTCATTAACAGCTTTGAAAATAAGACAAATACTGGAAAGAAAATAACTACTTGAAATTTGTCCACTATAATGTCACCTTAAAGTACCAAAAAAGGAACAGAAAATAATGAGACCCACCTTCCTCTTCAGTAGCAAGAATAAAAAAGGACTGATAGGAAAAACAAACAAAATAGAAGAAGAATAACTATCTACAAGGTTTAATTCTCCAGCAATGGAATCTTATAATTTACCACATCTACAAGAATTTTATTTTCTGCAAAAATGATTCTGCCTTATCTGACATAGGACTGAATTCTTTTAATACTTTTCTTCATACTGTGACTTTTAGGACCAACTAGTTTCTGCAACTAATGCTTTAGTAAGATAATGAATTAATTATAATCTAATTTCTCTATTTCACTTAACGGTACATGGCCATTAATTTCAAGTCCTAGATATTAAAGGAAGATACAATCTTGGTTAGATACATGTAGAGTAGAACCAAACTTCTACTCCAAATAAAAGAACTGTCCTGCCCCTACTCCACCTTCCTACAATAGCCCAGCAAGAACGGAGTAAAAAATCAACTGGTGTCTTCCTCTAAAAGCAAAAGCATGGAAAGAGTAGTTCTCTGTGAATCAGGCATACATAGATAGCTGAAAGTTTATGGAAGAGCACACTGAGAAAAACCTTCCAGCAACCACAGCAAGGCAAAACCCAAACCCAGCTGAACTCTTACTAGAATGACTCAACCCCCCACATTACCTGCCTGAGAAAAGCCATACTCATTTCTAGGCATACATATTATTTATCTCAGTTTCTCCTGTTTTTACAAGACATCCAGCATTCAATAAAAAATTATAAAAGACACAAAGACCAAGAAAAAAATACAACTCATAGTTAAGGAACAAAGCAATCAACAGAAACAGACTCAGAAATAACCCAGATTATGGTACTATTATATAGGGACATTAAAATAACTAAGATACATGTAAAAGAATCCATTGGAAAAGGTAGACAACTTGCATGAACAAATGGGGCATTCCAGCAAAGACACAGAAATTATAAGAAAGAGTCAAATTTTAAAGATAGAAATAACAACAAAGCCTGGAGAAGGGAAGAATCTGATTTCCAGAGTTGCCATATTATTTTAAAAGTCCTGCTTTTGCATAAATCACAAGACATGCAAAGATATGAGAAGGCATGATCTATTCCATAGGGAAAAGAGCAATCAACACTTTTTTGATATTTCTCAACATTGAGCAAGTCCAGATATTGGACTTAACAAAGACTTTAATCAGCTATTTCAAATATGTTCAAGAACTAAAGGAAATAGTGTCAAAGGATTAAAAGGGGAAGTATGAGGAAAATACCTCACCAAATAGTATCAACAAAGACAGGCTATTTTAAAAAACAGAAATCCTTGAGTCGAAAAGTACAATTACTAAAATGAAGAAAAAAAAAAATCATCAGAGCAGCAGATTTGGACTGACAGAAGAAATAATCACCAAACCTGAAGATAGGTCAGCTGAAATTATCTAGTCTGAGGGAAAAAAAAAAAAACAATGAAGAAAAAGAACAGAACCTCAGAGGCCTCTGGGACATTATTAAGTATACCAACACACACATTATGAGAGTCTCAAAAGGAAAGGACAGAGGTGGAAAAAAATATTTGAAGAAATAATATCCAAAACCTTCCAAAATTTCATAGAAAATATTAACCTGTATACCCAAGAGGCTCAAAGAATTCCAAATAAAATAAATTTAAAGAGATCCTCACCTAGACAAATCATAATCAAAATGTTGAAAGGTAAAGAGAGAATCTTGAAAGTAGGAAGAGAGAACCAACATGTTGTTCAAAGACTCTTGATAAGATAGGGGTACCTAGGTAGCTCAGTTGGTTAAATGTCTGACTCTTGGTTTTGGCTCGGGTCATGATCCCAGGGTTGTGTGATTGATCCCTGTATTCCCTGCTTAAGATTCCTACTCATCCCCCGCCCCCTCCTTTGCCCCTCTTTCCCACTCATGCTCTCTTTCTCTAAAATAAAATCTAAAAAATGTAAAAATCCAAGACTTCTGATGAGATCAATACCTTATTTTTCAGTGGAAATTATGGAGGTCAGAAGGTAGTGGGTTGAAATATTTAAAGTACTGAAAGAAAAAGACTGTCAACCAAGAATTCTATATGTAACATAACTAATGCTTGATAATGAAGGAGAAACTAAGGCATTTCCAGATAAACAAAAACAGATTGAGTGGCTAGCTGACCTATTTTACGATAAATATTAAAGAGAGTCTTTCAGGCTAAAAACACCAGAGAATAATCGAAATCCACACAAAGAAATAAAAGACACTGGCAATGGTAACTAGAAAGGTAATTATAAAAGACAAGGTAAATGTATTTTAGTTCACAATTCTCTTATCTGATTTAAAAGACAAGTAAATAAAGTAATAATTATATGTCTGTACTGATGGGCATATAGAATAAAATGATGGATTTTGTATGACAATAACAGCACAAAGGAGAGAAGAGAGAATAATGTTAAGAGTAAAGTTTTTAGGGGCGCCTGGGTGGCTCAGTCGGTTAAGTGTCCGGCTTCAGCTCAGGTCACGATCTCGCGGTCCGCGAGTTCGAGCCCTGCGTCGGGCTCTGGGCTGATGGCTCAGAGCCTGGAGCCTGCTTCCGATTCTGTGCCTCCCTCTCTCTCTGCCCCTCCCCCGTTCATGCTCTGTCTCTCTCTGTCTCAAAAATAAATAAACGTTAAAAAAAAAAAAAAAATTAAAAAAAAAAAAAAAGAGTAAAGTTTTTATATACTACTGAATTTAACATTTTCATAGATTAAACTATAAATTGTAATCTTCTGGGCAACAACTAAGAAAAAAGCTAAAAAAGTATAGTAAAAAACAATAAAGGAATTGAAATAGTACATGAGACAATACCTATTTAATAGGAAAACTGGAAGGCAGTAATGGAGTAACAAGGAGAAAAAAAGGTGTGTGATATCAGTAATTACAAACACTCAATTTAAAAGGCAGAGATTGGCAGAAGGAATAAAAAGACCTGGTTCAACTCTCTGCTGTCTATAAGAAACCCTATATAAAAAGACACAAACAAGTTAAAGTCTGGGAAAGATATATGGCGCACAAATAATAACCAAGAAAGACCTGGAATACCTATACCACATGAGACACACAGATCTTAAAACAAATAGTTACTAAAAAAAAATGAAGGCTATTTTGAAATAATAATAGTGTTAAACCATCATAACAATTATAAACTTACGTGTATCTAACAGGAGAGCCCAAAAATGAAGCAAATATGACAGAACTGAAGGGAGAAACAGACAATTCAGCAATAATCATGGAAGACTTTAATATCCCACTTTCAAAATGGATACTGACAGAACTAGGCAGAAGATCAGTGAGGAGACTTACCACCACTATAAATCAACTAGACCTAATAGACATCTATAGAACAACCTACTCAACAAATGGTATGACCTGTGAACATACTGAATGAAATTAGAAATCAGAAGGAAATTTGGTAAACCCTTACATCAAAAAAGATCTCAAAGATCTGCTCTAAGAAACTAAAAGTTAAAAAGTATTACACCCAAAGCAAGCAGAAAGTAGGAAACAATAAGATTAAGAGTAAAAATTAATGAAATATACACTAGAAAAACAAGAACAAAAATAAAAGAAACCAAAAGTTAGTCTTTGAAAAAGGCAACAAATTCAACAAACCTTTTAGACTGACCAGGGGAAAAAAAAAAAAAAGAATATTCAAATTAATCAGGAATGAAGGAGGAAACAGCACCAATGGCCTTAAAGAAATAAGAAGGATTACAAGGGAATCTTATGAACAGCTGTATGTCAACAAATTAGATAACCTAGATGAAATGGACAAATCCTAGAACAATATAAATTACTGAAACTTACTTAAGAAGAAACAAAATTTGAATAGCCTTGTAACAAAAGATTAAATGAGTAATCAAAAAGCTTCCTACAAAGGTAAGGTTCACTGGTGAAGTCTACCAAACACATTAAAAAGTATTAAAACCAATCCTTCACAAACTTTTCCAAAAAACAGAAGAGGAGTAACACTTCTATACACTTATTCTATGAAGCCACTATTACCCTGACACCAAAACCACACAAGGGTAATACAAGAAAACTACAGACCAATAGCCCTTATGAATACAGATTCACAAATCCCCAACACAATATTAGCAAGCTTAATCCAGAAGCATACACAATTGATTTATACACCATGACCAAGTGGGATTCATCTCAGGAAGACAAGGTTGGGTCAACACATAAAAATCAAATCAATGTAATAAACCACATGAAAATAGAGGAAAAAAACCATATGATCATTTCAAAAAATACAGAAAAAGCATATGATAAAATTCAAAACCCTTTCATGATAAAAACACTAAACAACTAGGAATAGAAGGGAATTTCCTCTACCCTGATAATGGGTATCTGTGAAAAATTCACAGAAAACATCATACTTAATAAGAGTGAAAACTTTCCCTGTAAGATCAGGAACAAGACAAAGATGTCCATTCTAGTCACTTCTATTCAACACTGAATTGGAGGTCCTAGCCAGGGCAATTAGGGAAGAAAATGAAATAAAATATCAGAAAGGAAGAAGTAAACTATTTATCTGCAGAGGAAACATAACTGTAAATATAGAAAACCCTAAGGAATTCACATACATATACATAATTATTAGAACTATGAATAAGTTGAGCAAGGTGGCAGGATACAAGATCAATATATAGAAATCAACTATTCTCATAAAGTAGCAATGACAAAATGAAAATAAAAAAGAATTTACATTTATAATAGCATCAAAAAAAGAATAAAATATGTAGGGATAAGTTTAACCAAAAAAGTGCAAGACCTGTATACTGACAATAATAAAAGCTCACTGAAGAAATTAAAGATCTAAATAAATGGAAAGACATTCCACGTTCACATATTACAAGATTTAACACTGTTAAGGTGGCAGTTCTCCCAAAATCGATCAATGCAAATCCCAGCTGACTTTTAACTGAAATGGAGAAGCTGGTTCTAAAATTCATATGGAATTGCAAAGAATCCAGAATAGCAGAGTGACCTTGAAAAAGAACAAAACAGGACTAATACTTCCTCATTTCAAAATTTACTACCAAGCTGCAGAAATCAAGGCAATGTGGTATTAGTATGTGAAAAGACATACAGATCACTGGAACAGAATTAAGAGTCCAGAAATAAACTCATATATCTGTGTTAACTGATATCTGACAAGGGTATCAAGGCCATTCAATGTAGGAGAGAATACTCTTTTCATTTACTGGTGTTGGAACAACAGGATAGGCATATGCAAAAGAATGAAGCTGGATCTGTACTGTATACAATATATAAAAATTCACACAAAATGGATCAACAACATAAATGAAAGGGCAAGGTGGATGGATTTTTCTTAGCTATGACACTAAAAGCACAAGAAGCCAAGGGTAAAATAAATACATGAGACATCATCATTAAAAATGTTTTTGCTTCAAAGCATACTATCAAGAAAGTGAAAAGACAACCAAGAGAATGTGAGAAATGTTTGCAAATCACATGTCTCACAATGTCTTGTAATATCCAGAAAACATATGCAGAATATATAATGAGCTTGTACAACTCAACAATTAAAATACAAAAAACCCAACTTGAAAGTGGGCAAAGGATCTAAATAGACATATCTCCAAATATATGCAAATTGGAAATAAGCACATGAAAAGATGCTCAATATCATTAGTCATCTGGGGAAACACCTCCCAAACCCACAATGAGATACCAGTTCACACCCGCTGGGATGGCGATACTAAACAGAACACCTATAATAACAAGTGTTGGGAAGAAAGTGGAGAAATTGGGACCCTCCTACACTGCTGCTGGAGATGTAAAATGGTACAGATGCTTTGGATAAATTTTGCACCTCCTCAATATTAGAGTTACTATATCACCAAGTGAAACTCCTCCATATATACCCAAGAGAACTGAAAACAAAGGTCCACACAAAAGCATGTATCTAAATGTTCAGTAGTAGCATTATTCACAGTAGTTAAAATGTGGAAGTAACCCAAATGTCCATCAACTGAAGGATATAAATAAAGTGTGGTATGTCCATACAATGGAATATTATTCAGTCATAAAAAGGGATCACATGCTCATTCATGCTACACGGATGGACTTTGAAAACATTATGCTGCCAAAAACACAGACACTAAATCCACATATCTGCTTTCATTTATATGAATTGTCTAGAATAGGCAAACCCATGGAGGCAGAAATCACTAGTTCCTAGTATCTGGGAGGAAGGTGGAAAGGAAGTGACTACTACCCAGTATGGGGTTTCTTTTTTGGAGTGATGAAAATGTTCTGGAATTTAAAATGTCGATGGTTGTATAACTTTCTTATTTTTTGCAAAAGCAACAAAAAGCACCTATCAAATAGCAGAACCTCAATAAGTACTTGTTGATATAATTAATACAAATGTTTACATCTCACTTATACAAGGTATTCCAAGATTGGAAATATTATAGGTCAATGTCAACAATAAACCAGAATCCTGTGTCTGTAACACAATTTTAGTAAAGCAAATCCAGCCATATATAAAAAGCATAAAATATCATGACTAAATTGGTTCATTCCAGGAATACAAGGTTGACCTGGTGTTTTGGGTGGGGGAAGGAAGAGAACCCAATGTAAATTCTCCTGCTTAATGGAATAAATGAGAAAAACAGAATCTCAATAGATACAGGTAATTCAATATCCATTCATGAAAAATATTTTTTAACAAATGAGAAATAGAGTGGAACTGCTTTGATTTGTGATGGCCCCAACTGTTAACTCTTCTTTTTATCCACACCCTTTGCCATGTAACTTTATGTTTTTCTCCCATTGTGGAGTGGCTGACTGTCACAGTCGGTGAATCTGGAAATAGAGGTTTGAAATGGGCTTTGGACAGGAGTTTGCTCTCTTGTATCTTTGATACTGCTGTGAGAATATGATTAGTCTGGCCTGTTGGAGGAGGAAAGAACTAATCTGAACCACCCCAGCTGTTCCTGCTGAGGCCATTCAAGATCAGATGAAGATTTTAAATATTTACCCCTCATCTGAAGCCATATAGCTTGGGGTCCTGAGACAGTCTCAAGTCATTTCCTGGCTCTGCCACTCACCAGCTACGTGTCCTTGAGCAAGTTGCTTAACTTTGCTTGTCAACATATGGGTATGATATTAACAGCTACCTCCCAGGGCTATTACACAATCAAATCAGTGATGTATGTAAAGTACTTACAACCATCCCTGACATGCTTTAAACAGTCAATGGATGCATGCTACAATTTTTACATGCACAATATTTTAGTTTGCTCGTTTCAAATATCCTTTGGAACTGATGTTATTTCTCATCTTCTAGACTATTTTTCAGTAACAAATATGCTCATCTTTTATAACTCTAGAATTAGAAAAAAGAATTTTTTAAAAGTTTATTTATTTATTTTGAGAAAGAGAGTGTGGGAGGAGCAGAGAGAGAGAAGGAGAGAGACAGAATCCCAAGCAGGCTCCATACCCTCAGTGCAGAGCCTGATGTCAGGCTTGAACTCATCAACCATAAGATCATGACCTGAGCCAAAACCAGAACTCAGATGCTTAACCGACAGAGCCACCCAGGCACCCCAGAAAAAAGAATTATTTTCAAGAGACTACTACTGTATTTTTATCTCAGATTGTACCTTTAGAAATGAGTCAAATTCAATACTAATATGTCCCTATGTAAAAATGGAGGGTGTAAGAGAACAGGTCCAATGGAAATTTTCAGTACCTCATTGTCTTGTTGACCTCAGACAGCCAAACCCAGAACTGGAAGGAAGCCCAGTCAAGATCAGAGCTGCCCATCCAACAACCCCAGATGTATAAATAATAAATGTTACATGTCACTTAGGTTTTGAGATAGTTTGTTACACAGCAGTATTATGACAATGGATAATTGAAAGCCTGATACACAGTATTTAAAACCTCTACAGCAAATGTTATTCTTAATGATGAAATCTTGCAATTTTCTTCTTCGTCTTTTTTTTAATCTTGCAATTTTCTTTCAGAGACCGGGACAAAATAAACGTAATGTGAAAACAAAATTTAAAAGACACCATTTATAATAACACCAAAAATATATTTAAAAAAATCCAAGGACTCCATCTAATGAAAGACATGTAAGGTCTCTAACAAAAAATGATAAGACACATTCATTTATTGTAAAGATGCCAATTCCCCTAACTGATCTGACTGAATGAAATCTCAATCAAAATTCCAGTAGGTTTCTCCCTAGGGAGTGGAAAATGAAAAGCTAACTCTACACTGTATAGCAACTTGCAAAGGGCCAAGAGTAACCAAGGCACTGGAAGAAAACCAAGTAGTAGGGGTTTCTCTACTAGATGTCTGTAAGACTTAAAGATACTGCAATTAAGACAACGTGGAATCGGCGTAAGGATAGATAACAGAATCCCAGACAGACTGACCTGTATACAGTCCCTGGGTTTATGCCAAAGGTGGTAATGAAGCAATGGTGAAAGTTGTGTAAAACTGGACTCCTACACATACACCATAGAAAATTACAGATCTAACTGAAAGCTTCTAGAGAAGACAATTTGAAAGAATGGGTTTGGGGGGATTAGGAAGATTGGTTAAACAGCAGGAAAAGTAAAAGAAAGATAAGACAGACATTGGAGTACATTAAATTAAGAACTCTGTTCATCAAAAGACCACCAGAGAATTAAAAAACTCTTAAGGAAAGACTGGAAAGAGACCTTTGCAACACTTCTGACAAAGATTGTATCAAAGACTGTGTAGCGGACACAGGGCTTGTATTCGGAATATGCAGAGGACGTTTACAAATCGAACGTTTACAGATTGGCAAGAATAAGCCACAGAAGTGGCAACATGCATCCTGTTCATGTAGATGAGAGACTGCAGTGAAAATATAGAAGTGAGTCTAGGGTATTTTCAAGATTGTTAGGGGGGAGTGCCCTTGTTCTAAGATATCAAATGATACTTCCGCAAGTGATGGTGGGGGAGGTGCTGGGAAAGAACTTGGGAGACCAGCCAGTGGGCCAGATCGGGGACTGGCAAATGCAGGTGCATGGTCCAAATCCGGCCCATCCTCTGTCTTTGTAAACAAAGTCTTACTGGAACACATTTACACTCATTTGTTCACATGCTGTCTATGGCAACTTTCCTATGCCTCAAGGGTAGAGATGAGTAGTTGTAACAGAGACTATATGGCCTAAAAGTCTAAAATATTCACTATCTGGCTCTTCACACAAAAAGTGTGCTGATCCCTAGGCTAGACTGTCCTTTTATGTCCAGTGTAATCATCATAACAAGGAATGGGAGAGAGAGTTCCCTGGAAGACCAGAAGGAGACAATGGTTTAACTATTAGCATTTTAAAGCCAAGATTATTTTTAAAGTCTGAATGTGTTTTGCCAATGTGCAACTAAGACTTTCTGTTCTCTGTTAAAAGCAGAAGGTGTGGTAAGCCTGGTAGGCTCAGATGGTTAAGCATCTGACTTCGACTCAGGTCATGATCTTGCAGTTTGTGAGTTTGAGCCCTGTGTCGGGCTCTCTGCTGTCAGTGCAGAGCCTGCTTCAGATCCTCTGACCCCCTTTCTCTACCCCTCTCCCCCCGCTCCATCTCTCTCTCTCAAAAAAATAAAAAAAAAAAAAAAGAAAGAAAAAAAGAGAAAGAAAAAGCAGAAGGTGTGGCAATGTCATAGAATCACCAAAGGTAACAATTTAGACTTAGAATTATGGCTTGTATTTAAAAACTATTAACTTAAAAAGGGATTATGGGACCAGTTTAAGGAAACCACAGCTGCTCCGAAAATAGATATCTGTAATTGATCTCTTAATCAAAGCAAGCAAACACAGCAAAACACATAAGGTGCTAGTAATGTGACTGAGGGATGAACCACCTTCAAGTCAACAGGTAAATCAGTAAAATATACTTTGACATGATACTGTCTGTACTTGGAACTCAGGCCCATCTGAGAGGCAGGTAAAGTTTGTGTTCAAAACAATTCCCTGTCTCCTTCAGTCCCAGGGCAATGAAGTTACTCCTTTTTACATACTCCACCCAGGTTTCTCATCCCTCCCTAGTTTTTAATTTTTTTTTTTTAACGTTTATTTATTTTTAAGACAGAGAGAGACAGAGCATGAGCAGGGGAAGGGTAGAGAGAGAGGGAGACACAGAATCCGAAGCAGTCTCCAGGCTCTGAGCTGTCAACACAGAGCCCGACATGGGGCTCGAACTCATGGACCACGAGATCATGACCTGAGCCTAAGTTGGACGTTTAAACAACTGAGACACCCAGGCGCCCCCCACCCCCTACTTTTTAAAATAAGCCAGGTTCCCTCTCAGTTGTCTTCTTAATTATATTTGAAACTTCAATGTACTTAAAAACCATTTCCATGATTAAAAACAACTGAAATTAATTTTAGGAGAGTATCTTGAAAATCATGTAATTTTGACTTTGATCATGATGTCAGTGTGAATACTGGGTCTGCTTATTTTCCACAAACTTAAAAAAGAAAAAAAAATTGGCCTAAAATCAAATGTGTTTTTGCTGCCTCTCCCCACTCTACTCCCAACAAGATTCTGATGTTTCCTGGAAGTGGAATAACTTCCATGCTCTCAGTAAAATGAAGACTAACTTCATGCTCTTCAAGATTTTCCCAGAAACCTTTTCAGAAGCTTTTTTCCTCCTATCTCAAGATGTTTTCCAAATTACAGCTATTGTCAGAGCTTTCACCACCTAGATGTCCACTCCAACAATCTTATGATATATTGTGCCTTTCCCAAAGCATACTTTGAAGAGGTGGGATTCCTTTCTGTATACACAGATATGAGAAATCAAATCAGTAATTGTTTATCTCTACCTACCTACACGTCCTCTTTGAAGAATCCACTGCCTGAAAACTGAAACAAAGAGTCTGATGTTTCAAAGAGGCTCTCCCACTCTTGATTAGAAACTGATTATTAACAAGGACGTGGAAGAAATTTGGCACACGTCAGCAGAATTCTTTGAGGTGGCTCTAAAGTCCACCAGGGCTGGGTCTTTTGATGGTAAAGTTTGAAATCAACAGTTTTTTGATACATGTTTTTATCTGTTGTGTAAGATTTTAAAAGCTGATTTAAGTTTACATTTTTACATTATGAACACACGACCTAAATATTTTAGAACTATGCCAACTTTAAGCTGAGAGGCAAGAGGCGGCCACCAGGCATTTGTTACTAGATTCCCAAGGCTCTCCCCTCGTCTCAGAGCCTCTGCCCCTATACATTCATTCTCCCCTTATTTTAAGCTACGTCATATTTTTGAAAAGGATAATTAATGCCAATTCTACTTGATAGTTTCCAAAACTCATCACTTATAGTTAAACCAACTTTTCATTCATAAAACAGAGCAGTATAGTTAACTTTCAATTCCCTGTGGCAATAGGAGTGTTATGTATAAATGCTAAGAGCTTGAGAACAAGAAAATAAAGTTGAGCCTTCTCATTACTCACTCATTGGTTCTGTGAAGGCCAATGCAAGGATTTCGGTAGTGTTAACATTCAGGCACACCTCGTTTTATCATGCTTTGCAGCTACTGTGGTTTTTTTGTACAAATTGAAGGTTTGTGATAACCCTGGGTAAGCAAACCTATTGGTGCCATTTTTGCAACAGCATTTGCTCACTTTGTGTCTCTGTGTCACATTTTGGTAATTCTAATATTTCAAATGATTTCATTATTGTTATATTTGTTGATAATCTGTGATCAGGGATCACAAATCACTGAAAGCTCAGATGATGGTTAGCATTTTTCAGCAATAAAGTCTTTTTTAAATTAAGGTTCTTTGAGTTTTTAGACATATTGCTACTGCTCACTTAACAGACTATAGTACGGTGTGAACATAAGTTTTATATGCACCAGGAAGCAAAAAACTTCAATAGATTTGTGTTACTGTGACACCCACTTTGCCATGGCGGTCTGGGACGGAACCTGCAGTATCTCCAAGGTGTGCCGGCAGACTATCCCTTGTGGTGCCAGTGCGTTTTTTAAAAATGATTTTGGTTGTTTCACTTTGGCCATTCCAGTCTGATACACTTCCATTTCTTATATTTCTTACATTCCATCATCTCTTTAAAGGCTGTGCCATCACAATGACCCTGCGAAGTCCCGTTTCCAGCCTCCTAGTCCCACTTACCCTGAGATAAAATGCGAATGTGATCTTCTTGCCTCTCCAAAGCATATGATCCTGAAAAATTATAGGGACCAGCAGGGTGACCGCTAAGGAGACTCTGCCTCCTCTTTTAAGAACTTCAGTCTCTGTCGCTGACCTCCACCCATCACTCTGCCCTTCCCACTTCGTTGCAGACTTCGAATATTTGGCCTCTTACTAATTTGGAGAGAACCTTCTCTCCCTCTTCACCTGAGGGTGGGCAGGCAGATGGCTGGGTCACCTTCACTTGGTCTGGACGACCAGGGGCAGAAGGCAGCTTCTCCCTTTCAACACTGCTTTCCTTCCCAAGGGTGCAGCTGAGAACAGCCTTTTAATTAGAGAAAGAGCTCCATGCAGCTCTTCCCCACTCCCCCAAAATACATTTAAAACAAATGTTTGATGCCATCTTGGTTTGATTACCACCTAACCCCATTTCCAAGTAACAAAGTAGCCTTTCCCTATAGACAGGCTGTCTCATCCTTCTGGGTTCCTGTGCAGAGACGAGACGGGGCAGGTCAGTGGTCCCTATTCTCTATTCCCAGGGATAGGGGCTGCTCTGAAACACACTTTTTAAAAAAATTATTATTCGTGCTCACATTCAGATAGAGGGAGGCTCCTGCAAGAAGTTGTGAATCTGGATCCCCCACAGCTGGTGTCCCCTTCCTTCTTGCTCAGAGCATTCTGGCTGAGGTGTCAGAGGACCTGGATTTAAGACCTTGTTCTGTCATTTACTAGCTCTGCGACCTTAAGCAATCTGTTGTATCTTACTGGAAAACAAGGGGCAGTAATACTTATAACATTTGCTTCTTAGGGTAACTCAAAATACTCAAAAGTGATTCAAACCATACAAATGTCAGATACTATTATTACTAATACTATGGATAAATTTGCTCTTCTACAGAACAAGGCAAAGGAAGGGGACTTGATGCCCTGACTGGAGACGGCCCTGGGAACAGTTAACTTGTCACATGTCTGCATTAGCACAACTGGGCCCTGATAATGCTCTGTACATTTCTTTCTTTTCTTTTTTTAACGTTTATTTATTTTTGAGAGAGAGAGAGAGACAGACAGACAGAGAGACAGAGAGACAGACAGACAGCGTGAGAGGAGGAAGCAGAGAGAGAGGGAGACAGAATCCAAAGCAGGCTCCAGGCTCTGAGCTGTCTGCACAGAACCCAATGTGGGGCTCGAACTCAAGAACCATGAGATCATGACCTGAGTCGAAGTTGGACACGTAACCAACTGAGCCACAAAGGCGTCCCAGTACGTTTCTGATATTCATGGGTATTATTTCTGGTCCGTACCGCTTTCTCTGTTCAATGCAAAGGAAACTAAAGGGTTTCTCGAAGCTCCTTAAAACCAAGTACTTATGCACATATGAACAAAGCCATCAGCTGAAAGACATAATTGGTCCTCTTGAAAAACAACCATCAACAATGAATAAAAGCAAACCTGACATCTACCAATCTTCAGGTGAGGTCAGTGATGGGGGGAGGGGGAAGGACTAAATTCTCAGCACAAGCTCAGATACTTGTTTTGTTATCTAGGGAGGCTACCCTAGTTGGGATTTAGGATTGGTTTCTTTCCACCAGAGTGATTTCATATTTTATGACATAGAGCAATGGAACCTGGAAGCACATGTGTCATTACACACACAAAAGGCCAGGATGGACACAGCCTCGGCCCTGTGAGCCCTTCCTCAGGATTCAGGCCAGTCTGGGAAGTGTTCTCTGAACCTTGCGCCAAAGGCACGGCACAGGATGGCAAGTCCACTTGCCCAATGTGCACTTCCTGTGTTGCTACTGCTAGGCAAGTGCCCTCTGTATCGTGGCTGGCCATTACATCGTATCAGGAGCTCCTCCGAGGACAGACTAGCCCAGCACACCTGCCCTTTAATTCAGGTACCAAGAGGTGTTAAGTACAGACACCCCTCAGGGGGCTGGTTCCCTCTTTGTGGAGTTGGATGTGTGAGTGGCGCATCACCTCAAAAGGTCAGCGCTGAACAAAAAAGCCTCATCCTTCCACCATTACTCTCTCCACACAATAGCATAACTAACTCTTCAGGGTCTTCTGATGATAGGGAAATGTTCCTGTCTTTTTATATTATTTGCATGATAAGCGCTATACTTTGCATATGCCACTCTGCTAAATAGAAAGCTTTAAAAAATGGCATTTAAAAACCCTGAGATAATTCTTAAGTAATAAGGAATAGTGTCAAAGACTATAACCACACTGCAGAGATTTTCTTTCATTTATAGTCAGCGATCAATGTCAAAATGTCAAATGGTTCACATCATGTTTCTACTTCACCCCCATTCACCATACTGAAAAAAATTCAACCTCCTTACCCTGCCCTATAAAGCCCTGCATGATTCAGCCCCTATCAGCTCTTTCAACCAGCACTTTTGGTCTCTTCCTTTGATGAACAGGATGCTACTCCTCTCATAAGCATCCCCTGCAGAAAACAGATGACCCTCAAGGCCACATACAAATGATAATGGCCTGGAGTTGGCTGAATCAATGAGAGGTGGCCCTGTTATCCATTTATTCCCGGAAATAATGGATCAGATCAAATTCTCCAAAACCAAAGCCAACATTTTTCCTAATGGTCAGAGGGGAAAAAAAAATCTCCATATTGGAAACAGGCTGAAGGCTCCAATAGGATGCCCACATATTACTTCAATGTCATGCTGGAGGCACTATGAGATGTGCCCATCAAAGATTATGTCCTTCTCTAGGGCTATGGTACTTTCTTTTGACTTATGAATTTAGCATTGATCAGGATATTCTATAACTCTGTAAGGAAGGCTAGATGTTAATTTCTGAAAACTCGATAGTGATGTACAATGAATAGCACTGCTTAGAGATACAAATGACAACCACTTAGGAGAAAAGGTTAGCTTTATGGCCCTGTAGGACATTAACGGGTTTTGCACTTAACCTTGTGACTATTCTAGCATTCCTTCAGTGACCACAGTCAGTGTCTTGAATTTTCTTCAAACCAACTTTACCATCATTTTGATTCCTGAAACAAATATTTGACATACATTCATTCTATATTTATGAATCAGATGTTTACTTTTTGAAAATCAATCAATCAATCAATCTACCTACCTATCTAGCAATGTGCAAGCAGGGGATGGACAGAGAAAGAGAATCTTAAGCAGGCATCTCACTGTCAGCACAGAGCGTGATGTGGGGCACTTTTTTAAAATCTTAATTTGACAGATGTCTCATAACAGCTATAGGTTTAAAACTAACAACACTATATACAGTAAGGTAACACAATTGGTAAGCTACTTAAGAAGTTACTTAAATTTAAATGGATTTTAAAAATTATGGATTTTATTTTTGCCTAAGGTGAGTTTTTAGAAACACCATCCTCTCTGACATGGAATGCTGAGGCCACAAGCTGTCATTTTTCTCTAGACCAGATACCCAAATTGCTTGGGTAGATGCCTTCAGTCACAAAGACTGCCCTTTAAGAAACAACCTCATGAACTTTATATTTATCGTGAAGACAGTGGTGTTCACTAAACCAGGCAAAGCTCTGCTTTGGGTCTTACAGCTGCCTGATTGTACTTGTACTGAGTGACACGTGTGTGTGCGTGCATGCATACAAGTGTGCATGTGCTCTATGTGAATCTGATTGACCGTCTCACTCTCAGGATATGCTAGCGAGCAGCTTGAGGCCACATTTGTGGCCCACTGGCAATGTTCAGTGTCATGGCGCATGTTCTCTGCATTACCCTACTCTTGGCTTCATCATGTTTTAGTTTCCATTTGTCCTGATGTCTTTACTGGGAAGAAGAAAAAAAAACAACAACCCTGTAGTTCCAAGCTGTAAACCGCCTTTTCAAGTTGTGTATAAATCACCAGAATCACTCCACTATAACCTCTTAGACCTTTGCTCATGCTTTTCTTTTATTTATTTATTTATTTATTTATTTATTTATTTATTTATTTATTTATTTATTGCTCATGCTTTTCTACCTACACCACCTCTCCCAATACAGCTGCTGCTTAACAAAACCCTACTAATCCTTCCAGGTCTATGGAGACACCTTTTCCCTCCTTCACCAAGCTTCTGTTGATCTCAAGCAGACACACTCTCAAATCACTTACAGGCATCTGCACACTGCCTTATGTCACAGCTTCTTCTGTAACTGGATTCTCTTCATCCCAGCAAACACCAGCTCTTGGGAGATAGAGACTAGTCACATTTACGTCACCTGCTGAGCCTTGTAATACATGGCACACAGTATGCAGGGTGCTTAATAAATCAAGTTGAGGGAAGAAAGCAGAAAGTATAAAGGTAAATGGTCACTAAATACGGAGCATTCATTCGTTAATGAGCACCTCCTCTGGCCAGGACAGAGATAATCTGGTGGAAAAAAGACAAGGAAATCAGAATGACCACTGAACAAACTTGAGCAGATAGCCACTATATGGGGGTGAATAAGTATTTACAGTGTCTGATCTCCAGCAGCTTACACTAATAAACACAGTGAGTATGCAAGTAGAACTCTGGATGATGTTAGAAAGTCATAGAACATAGACGGTCTACTTTAGACATGGGGGAAGGAGTGTTGGAGATCAGGGAAGGCTTCTTGGGGCAAGTGCCAGCAGCCGAGGCCAGGAGGGTAAGGAATTCACCAGACACTGAAACAGAAGTACACGTGCAAAATCCTGAGGAAGGAGAGAACTTGGTAAATTCCAGAAACTGGAGGAAGCCTAGTGCACTTGAAGCCGATACAATGAAGAAGCAAACCTTGGGGCATTCTGTAGATCACAGTAAGAAGTCTGAATATGATCTAAAGTACAAGAAAGATATTTAAACAGGATATTTAATATACGAATTATATCTCCAAAAATCCTTCCGGTGACTAAGTGAAAAATGGATTGAAAAAAGACAATTAGAAAGACACCTGTCACCCAGACTAGGTGGCGACAATGGCCAGAGGCCAGGGAAAGAGACGGATGCTGGCATACTTGGTAAGGAACAGGGTGGTATGGTGACAGGCTGGGTGGTGAGGATGAGGCAAAAGGGGCAGGCATGGACAATCTGTGGCCTCCAGTTTGAGCTATTAATAGATGCAGGCAGCACTCACTGAGATGGGACAGACGAGTTCCCTGTTCTCAGGGAGGCCTCCCAGGAGGCCAAGAATTAACTCAATTGTTTACAATGCTCATGGTAAACACACTCACACTTTGCCATGCTCAAGAAGAAACTCATCACTTTAAGAAGTCTATTACAATGATAGAAGTAATGACATGATAAATACATCTTCTTCTCCATTTTACATACTTGCTTCTCCTCCCTTTCTTGATGGGTTCCTTTACAAGATTTTCTCATAGAACAACAAGACAAACGTTTTCCGATGACTGAGAAACCGGTCTCATGGGTGGGGGTCATGAGGAGTGAGGTGTGTCTGGGATGGTAACCATTGGCCCGTGCATACTTTAACACTCCACCTCTGGTGCATGGGTGTGGACATTTGAGCCCGTATCTCTCCATGAAGCATAGAACCTTTTGTGGATTAACCAGGTAAGCAGAGCCCAGTAAAGAATGGAGCATCTAGACAGACACAGGACGTGACCACATGTCCTGAGAGTAGAACTCCTAACATAAGTATCACAGCAGTGATTAAAGACGCACAGTGCACATTTCCATGTGGATGGAAAAAGATGCAGGTTGGAGGATTTGGCACAGGGCTATGTGTGGGCTACTGATGGCCCTGCCAGAAGTAAAGTTTCATTTCATTATGGATGGAGGGGAAAAATGAGGAAAGACTGTGGTAGGCTCACAGGTCAGACACTGTTTTTTAAGTAACACTTAAGAGTAGCAGAGGATTTTATGCTTCAGCAAACAGAGCTGCAATCTTGGAGAGCCAAGGATGAAGGCCAGCTGGTCCACAATTCCAGGGTGTGCCACTCACACCAGCCACCACCACTGCAGGAAAACAAGGCTCTGAAGTTACAGAATCCTGGACCGCAGTAAAAGACAGTCATCAAGAGCTGCCCCCAGGGTTCTCGCTGAGTGCTGTCACTAAGTAGCTAGCTTCATCTGCAAAGTTAAAAGCCTAAGCAAACTAGACTGAAATTAAATATCTCCTAAAGCAAATTTCTAAGACAAATATCTGGCTTTAGTCCAGATTAGCATTCTCAAACTAGGGTCCTAGGACATGCTACGAGTCTATGCCATGAACAACAATTTTTAAGTCCTACACTTTCACCCTACTGATCACCTATAAGGGCTGATGGCCTGCCATGTGGCTTCCATGCTCCTTTCCCACCAGGTGTAATCCGGCTGTTGCCAACGATGGCATTCTTCAGCTGTGATTCTGAACTGGCCTTCCATGACAATCACTGAGGAGGGACCACATCCGTCTCTGCCAGTGAGCTCAGGTATTCATAACGTGTAGCCAGGATGAAGAACTGTGGGGACTTGTAACAAAATATTCCTCCAACTGGGGTAGAGGTATTTTCTCAAGGGTGCTCCAAGCATTTGGCCTTTAGAGAGGTCCCCACACTGTGCCCATTGAAGAGTGATGGCCCCTGAACCCCATGACAACAGGCAGGGGCGTTTATGTGTGTTTTCAATTGTGGACACCTACCAGGGTGGCAGGGAACTCAGAGCTCAAGACAGAGCCACACTACAGAACTGACTATTCACTTTACAAAGACGTTTTGGCTTAACATTAGAATCACATGTCAAAAAGCAAGAGATCAAGAGAGAACGTTTAACGCATTTTATAGATGAGGACAAAAGCTACTCAAAGGGCAAGACAGAAAACTGACCTTGACACAATAGACTCAAAGTATAAAGCAAAACCTGAAAGCCAGAACTTGCGAGGTTACATAAATACAGCATAAAAAACAAGACAGTAATTTTAAAACCCAGTTTTGAGCATCTAGGACTACTTCAAAACTATACTCGAGCCAAATTCCAGTAGTCAGTTTTTCTGTCAGTTCTTCCAGAAATCAAGGAAACAGACATCAAAACTGCCATGGCTTTTTCTACATTTTCTGACAGCCTGTGCTTTCTGTACAGAGCATCTTGGTGATACCCTGTCTCTCCAGTAATCCAGCTCTCAGGGGCCACCACCTGACTTACTGGAGCCCCCGTTTCCAATGTGAACGTATTCTACTCAGTGATGTGTGCAACTCTGAAGACTGTGGCAATGTGCCGCCCTGGGCGGTCACTGGATCTCACAGATGAAAGCAGCAAGAAAACCCAGGGTGTAACTGCTCATTAAATAAATGCACATTAGAAAATCCCTTGTGAAAACTGGATAACTCTGCAAGTGGAAAATTTACTAGGGCAACCCTTCTTACCCCAAACAAAACAAGAACCCGACTGAGGCTATTCTCACACCCCTCCACCTCATCTGTGATTATAAAGCTGTGGTGCTTTTGTCCCATCAAGGGAGCTTCACTGGAAAAACCGAAGCACAAATTTGTGATAGGAAAAGGCAACACGTGTTGTTCCACTTTCCCTTCAAAGTCCATAAAACTTTGAATTCCAGGAATCCGAAATCTTGTACCCACAGCCACGCTCTGTTGAGATGTCACATGTTCTAAGGCTGGTGCGGGCCAGGTGGCCCTGTCCCTTTTCCTCGGCCCCTACACTTGAGCCACTGCTAGGAAGACACAGGAGGTGGCGACGCTGGGCAGCGCTCACTCAGCTCTCTGGCAACACAGCAATTAAACAGCGTGAGCCTCTGTAATCACGTTGCTAATGTTCACATTACATTTTCATAGTGTTCCTACAAAACCAAAATGTCATTTAACCTTTAGAGGTAATGCCAAGTTATAGGAAACAGCTACCATGCTTTGCTGAAGAGTACCATCCAAAGAAGAAAATACTACAATTATAATCCCAGCACAGAATATATAATTTAAAACTATATCAGCAAGATGAAAAATAATCTCTGTCCAGTTGAAGAGCTTCAGTTAACAATGCGTGTTGCATTTAATAAAAGTCACAACACATATCCATGTGACAAGTGGAGTGTTATTTACTGGACAAAATGCAGAACCCTCCCTCTATTAGAGATATAAAACAATTAAAATTGAGGGGTCACCTTCTCATATTCCAGGTCATGTTACTATTCGACTTTAAAATTTAATTAGAACCAATGAATTTTTTTTAAGGCTCCAACCACGGTAGAGACACAGGATTCCCATGATTATGACAGTTAACACTAGATTAAAAACAGAACTACCCTATGACCCAGCAATTGCACTACAAGGAATTTATCCAAAAGATACAAAAATGCTGATTCAAAGGGGCAACATGCAACCCAATGTTTATAGCAGCGCTATCAACAATAGCCAAATTATAAAAAGAACCCAAATGTCCATCATCTGATGAATGGATAAAGATGTGCTATATATATACAATGGAATACTACTTGACAATAAAAAAGAATGAAACCTTGCCATTTGGAACAACGTGGATGGAACTAGAATGTATTATGCTAAGTGAGATAAGTCAGTCAGAGAAAGACAGATACATATGACTTCACTCATATGTAGAATTTAAGAAACTCAACAGATAAACATAAGGGAAGAGAAGGAAAAAATAAGATAAAAACAGAGAGGGAGGCTAACCATAAGAGACTCTTAAATACAGAGAACAAACTGAGGGTTGCTGGAGGGGAGCTCAGTGCGGGGTAGGTGGGGGGGTTAAACGGATGATGGGCATTAAGGAAGGTACTTTTCAGGATGAGCACTGGGTGTTATATGTAAGAGATGAATCACTGGGTTCTACTCCTGAAGCCAAGACTACACTGTTAACCACCCTGAATTTAAATTTAAAACAATCATTAAAAAGAAAGAAAGAAAAAAGATAACTTTGGTGGCAGCATGACAATGGATTGGATGGAAAGAGAAAAATGAAGGAAGAGACGGAGAGAAAAAGGAAGGGAGGAAATTAGCTAGGTACTATTTACTAAGATTTTAATAATTGCCAACACACCAGATTCAGCAACTTCCGCTGCAAGAACCCAGACGGTAACAGTGGAATTGAAGAGAAGGCACCCACAAATTCTTAGAAGGTAGGATCAATTAGGTGTGTAATGACTGGTTTGATGTGGATGGTGAAACAGCAGGAAGTCTTGATGAAAAAAAATCTGTTTTGGGGTGCAAAAAAAAAAAAAAAAAGAAAAAAAAGAAATGGTCCTTTGAGACTGAGGACAACGGTCTTCAATGTAAGGTGTCCGACATGTAGAAGCCAGAACTGGGGAAGTGGGGGCTCCTCAGCATGAAGCAAGTTTTAGGTCTCCACGTCCTGCAGTTGTAACCCCACTGGGGCCCAAGCCCTCTCTGGTTTATTCATCAAAAACAAATGTCACGTACTGGCACAAAAACAGACACTCAGATCAATGGAACAGAATAGAGAACCCAGAAATGGACCCACAAACATATGGCCAACTAATCTTTGACAAAGCAGGAAAGAATATCCATTGGAATAAAGACAGTCTCTTCAGCAAGTGGTGCCGGGAAAACTGGACAATGACATGCAGAAAAATGAACCTGGACCACTTTCTTACACCATACACAAAAATAAACTCAAAATGGATGAAAGACCTAAACATAAGATAGGAAACCATCAAAATCCTCGGGGAGAAAGCAGGCAAAAACCTCTTTGATTTTGGCTGCAGCAACTTCTTACTCAACACGTCCCCAGAGGCAAGGGAAACAAAAACCAAAAATGAACTACTGGGACCTCATCAAAATAAAAAGTTTCTGCACAGCGAAGCAAACAATCGGTAAAACTAAAAGGCAACTGACAGAATGGGAGAAGATATTTGCAAATGACCTATCAGATAAAGCGTTAATATCTAAAATCTATAAAGAACTTATCAAACTTCACACTCCAAAAACAAATAATCCAGTGAAGAAATGGGCAAAAGACATGAATAGTCACTTCTCCAAAGAAGACATCCACATGGCCAACCAACACATGATAAAAATGCTCAACATCACTCATCAGAGAAACACAAATCAAAACCTCAATGAGATACCACCTCACACCTGTCAGAATGGATAACATTAACAACTCAGGCAACAACATGCTGGCGAGGATGTAGAGAAAGACCATCACTTTTGCACTGCTGGTGGGAATGCAAACTAGTGCAGCCACTCTGGAAAACAGTATGGAGGTTCCTCAAAAAATTAAAAATACAACTACCCTATCACCCAGTAATTGCACTACTAGGTATTTTATCCAAGGGATACAGGTGTGCTGTTTCGAAGGGGCACATGCACCCCAATGTTTATAGCAGCGCTATCAACAATAGCCAAAGTATGGAAAAAGCCCAAATGTCCATCGATGGATGAATGCATAAAGAAGACGTGGTGTGTATGTGTGTGTGTACACACACACACACACACACACACACACACACACACACACACATTCATACATAGAGTGGAATATTACTCAGCAATCAAAAAGAATGAAATCTTGCCATTTGCAACTATGTGGATGGAACCAGAGGGTATTATGCTAAGCAAAATTAGTCAGAAAAAGACAAATATCATATGAGGACTTTAAGATACAAAAAAGATAAACATAAGGGAAGGGAAGCAAAAATAATATAAAAACAGGGAGGGGGGGACAAAACATAAGAGACTCTTAAATACAGAGAACAATCAGAGGGTTGCTGGAGGGGTTGTGGGAGGGTGGATGGGCTAAATGCGTAAGGGACATTAAGGAATCTACTCCTGAAATCATTGTTGCACTATATGCTAACTTGGATGTAAATTAAAAAATAAATTAAAAAAAAAGGAAAAAACAAAACAATACAAAATGTCCTGGCCTTCCCTTTATGACTTCAAAATAATCCAGGGAGGGGTGCCTGGGTGGCTCAGTAGGTTGAACATCTGACTCTTGGTTTTGGCTCAGGTCATGATCTCATGGTTCATGTGTTTGAGCCCCGCCTTGGGCTTGCTCTGATAGCTTGGGGCCTGCTTGGGATTTTCTCTCTCCCTCTCTCTCTGCCCCTCCCCTGCTCACGCTCTCTTGCTCGCTCTCTCTTTCTCGCTCAAAATAAATAAATGAACTTTAAAAAGAACCCACCAAAACCCAAAATAATCTAGGGATTCATTCTTCCCCACAGATTGCTTCTAAACCCAACCCCCTCAGAATTCAGTATGTCACTGCCAAAAAGGTACTGAAATACTGCCCTCCTTGGTGACAGAGCATGCTTTTCAAAACTAGCTGAGCACTTCAGGGGACAACCTAGGTCTGTCTCACAAGAGGAGAGCCCAGCATCCACAGGCGCATCACACATCCCAAGTACTCAGACTCATGACCTGCCCTGACATGTGGAACACCGAGCTGTCAAAGATTAAGACAGTCCTGTAAGGTCACAAAAGACTCCAGGTGGCTTAATATTCTTAATCAAGTCATGAGGGGATTGGTGAGGACAGAAACTCATGTTTTAGTATCCCAATCATTCATACCGACTTCGATAAGACACCATCATTTTTATACCCATGCTAATGGGTCAGCTATGTGCTTATCCAACTTTTACTTCTGAAATTCAGGTAATGCTGGGTGGTGGTGCATCTCAGGCTGGCTACAGAGCTGTTAACTTCCTGCAGTTGTAACTGAGGATGGGGCGCAGCTCACAGGGGCACAGCTGAAGACCCAGGGGTTGAGGAGATCTGCCAGTAACTAACGTCCCTATCTCAGTGTGCAGGAGGTGTGGCAAATATTCCTCAGCTCGGAGGTGGAGGAGGACTATCTACAGTGCACAGCCTCACTCTAAGTGGCTTACACAGTGGTTAAGTACAAGGTGCAGTTGTGCGACAGGGAACAAATTTACGTATTTTGCCTCCCCTTGCTGTATATACGTAACTAAGAAGGTAAACTGCAGACAGAAAGGAGAGAGGGCTATGACTGAGATAACTGGGCACAGAGGAAGATGTCTTCAGGTATCTTGAGAACCAAATGTGCTCCCATTAAAAAAATATTTTTAAGCACAAGAAACTCTTAATTAATGAAGTAGGAAGGGCAGACCAGATGTTATCATAAATAAACTTGATGCTAAAGTGTCACCTTCTCAAAGGTGGGGAGGGCAGTGGCATGGAGAACCGAAGAGCAAATACACAGTTCAGAAAATAACCTGGAGGAAAAAATACTTTAGGTTAGGATTTAAAGTGTTTTCTTAATATTTCATATTTTGAATGCTTCGGCACAGCCTATTTATGGCCCTAGACTGAGAGGCAATTACATTAGATCCTTATCACTAGGAGAGATGGGTATTTACTACAGGAGGGTAATTACTTTTTTTATAGAGATAGTTTATCTCATTAGATGTCATCATTTCAGGAAGAATAGGTCTGCACAAGGATTAGTTCATTCTAATAGTCTGGTGTACTTCTCTGGCCTTGAGGAATCTGCCCATAACCCTGGGGCTGAACTCAACACCGTGGCCTGGACCAAGAGCACAGTATGACTCCATCCATTCTTGGACCATGTCACCCATGACTCTGGTAGGGAGGCAGTTTTACCAATGTAGCTACTTTCTCTCGTCAACTACAGTGCCATTCAAATAATCCCTAGAGTCGGGAACAAGGCTCCTTGGTGAACACTGATCCTAGCAGGACTAGAAGTCAGCGGCTGTATTTTATTGAGCTCCGAATGATCAATGCAGCACAGTGCCTGGCACACAGTGAATGTTCACTAAGTGCATGATAAGGAGGCATGGAGCTTCCAGAAACTCCCCTGTGCACAGGTGGCTGCTTGTAAGAGAACAGTTGGAACGTATTCAAACAGAAGTTAAAAGCAAGTTTAAAACACGCCTTAAAACCAGAGGAAAAACTATTTCAGGAACTCAGAAGTCACCAAAGATAGTTAATCAGGAGCCAGTAACCATGCTTAGAGCCAAATAACATGAAACAAGTACAGCCAGTTCCAGTCGTAGGGGCCAGAGCCATGGACAGTGGGAGACGTGAGGTGATCTGGGAGCCCTAGTGGACTCAAACTCCTTGGAGAAAGTGAATTAGCAGCTTTCTTGTTCCCTGAGCACCCAGGAAATGGCAAGCAGTTGTACACATTTTGCAGTAGATGGTGTGCTCTTTTATCATTGCATTTGTCTGGTGAAGTTGAATGAACTCTTTACTAGATTTTGCCCTGATAAAACAATATTGTATTAATTTTATTACATAATTAAGATGGTAACTTTGAAATTCAATAATATCAATGAAACAGTAATTATGAAGAGACATGTTAGGATGAGCCACAAAGGAGGAAAAGCCTTTTATCCACTTCCCACTTCTGGCGGCCACCTATCATGAGGCAGGGAACAGAAACCCTGGGATGAAAGTCTTGATTCTTATTCTCAGGAAGCTCCCTGTATGCTGGGGACATAGCTGTAAACAGGAGCGTGTTGGAGCACCTGGTTGGCTCAGTGAGTAGAGCATGTGCCTTGATCTTGGGGTCATGAGTTTTAGCCCCATGATGGGGTAGAGATTAAACAAAAATAAAAAAAATATAAGAGGAGCGTGTTGACTCTGCTTAAAAGGACATGTGCAAGTAGAGCAGGGCAGGGGAACGGGGCAGCCTGCTGACCTTGACTGATTTGGAAGAAGGACTCCAAGTGCCCAGGCAGCAGGGGATGGCCCAGCGCAGCTGCAATCCCTGAAGGATGGCCTCCGGCCCCAGCTGCTGTTCTGTCAGCACTCTCCTGATGGCCTGGTGCAACAGACAAATATCCTTCTGCATATGGGTGGCATGGCAGGTGGTCTTAGGGGCTGTGCCACGTAAAGGCTGGGAGAAGAACAGCCACAAAGGTAACTGAAAAGAAACAGCCAGAAAGGTAAAAGGGGAACAAAAACAGTAGTGCTCCAGAAACAGGTATTTTAAAAACAAAGATGAAGCAAGAAGTGTTGGGTTGAGGAGGTCAAGTGTTGGTAGGAGAGCAAAATGGTGCAGCAGTATGGAGGCTCCTCAAAATCAAAAATAGAATTACCATATGATTCAGCAATCCCACTTGTGTGTATTTATCCAAAATAATTCAAAGCAGGATCCTGAAGAGATATTTATAAGCTGCAGCATTATTCACAATAGCCAAGAGGTAGCAGCAACCCAAATGTCTGCGGACAGGTGAACACATAAAGAAAATCCCGTAATAGGCTGCAACATGGATGAAGCCCCAGGGCATTATGTTAAGTGAAATAAGCCAATCAAAAAGGACAAACATTGTACGATTCCCACTCATATGAGGTATCTAAAGTAGTCAAAATCACAAAAGTAGAAAGTAAAATGGTGTTTGCCAAGGGCTATGGGGGAATAGGTGAGGGAGCATTAGTGTTTACAGGGTACAGAGTTTCAGCCTAGTAAGTGAAAACGTTCTAGAGCTCTGCAGCACAGCAATGTGAATACACTTAGCGTTCCGGGTCTACACATTTAAAAAACATTTAAGACTGTAACCTTAAGGTTTGTGTGTTTGTTGCCACAATTAAAATGAAAACAAAACAAAGACGTGGTGATCGTATTAACTGTGGCTGGGACTGGGGTGCCTGGCTGGCTTAGTGGGTTAAGCATCCAACTCTCGATTTTGGCTCAGGTTGTGATCTCACCGTTCATGAGCTCCAGCCCTGCGTTGGGCTCTGCGCTGACAGTACAGAGCCTGTTTGGGATTCTCTCTCTTCCTCTCTCTCTGCTGCTCCCCGTTTGCTCTTTCAAAATAAATAAATAAACTTAAAAAAAAATGTGGCTGGGAGTGGCCTGTTCTGATGAAGACAAGCACCAGATCCAGTAAGTGGAGGTGGCTGTGGCCCAGAGGCTAAGAACACCTGTTCACAGAGCAGGAGCCACGCTGGGGGTGGCTAAAAGGAAGCGTGACCTAAAAGGAAAATGAGAATCAGGGTGGAAACAAGCATAGCCCTGAAGAAAAGGTGTTCATGAATTCTAGTCCCTTCACTTCTTTCTGCCTGGCATTCCCCATAAAACGGACATGACTTAACAGTCCTAGTAACACATGGGTGGAGTGAACCCACCACACTGTGAAAATTCGGTAAATGGCAGCCGTGACTATGATGAGTGAGGAGGCTTTCATGTGGAGCCTGGTCCTCTGGGGGTGATGGCCATGCTGGGGTGAGAAGGAAGGGCTGTGACCCTGAAGCCTGGGTCTCTGGGGAATGCTGACATAGGACCAAGAGGCTGGTGAATCAGTGAGGAGGAAGGAGAAGGAGTCAGAAAACACAGGCCTCAGCACAGAATCTTCTTCATCGGAGTCTGGAGGAGGATGACCGGCCCCCCCTCCCCAAGCCTGGCAGCACTGGGGATGAGCTCTCTCTGCTCCTGAGGCCACAAGGGAAGGCAGAGGACCAGCGAGCAGGGCAGGCTTCTGGTTTCAGGGAGGCGAATGGGAAATCCTCTTTGAGGAGGTTGAGAACTTGACAAAGACAGAGCTATGAAATGCTGCAGGTGTGCTACTAAGTTGGGGGCAGCGGACAAGGGGGCAGAAGGCAGTTCGACTAGGAAAAAGGACAGGAAAAGGCTGTAGGGCTTCCTCAGAGGCTGTAGCTTGGGAAGGACAATGAAGAATTGCACAGAATCACACAGCGAGCTTGTTTGCATCTCAAAATGACCAAGAACCTAAGGCACCGGAAAGGCTCCACTGGTCTGAAGCTCATTCTAGTGACACTGAGCCCCAGAAGTGAATAAATTTGGGTGCGGGGCCCTACTTATTGGGCGTAAAGTCGCCTCCTGGATATTGTTATATAGAGCAAAATTATTCACTGGTAGTTTTAAAAGATGTTCTGCACCATTAACCTACAGATGTTTTCTTCGGTTTTCCCAGCTCCAAGAATCACATATCATTCTCTATTTGCAAGCAAGCTCAAAACTTGCCTTGGCCCTTAATTCCTTGGCAGTTTCTCCCAACCACCCTCACAGACCTTGTTTCCTCTTCACACAAATCCTTTTTAGAAGACAGACGCTACTGATGAAAGTAGAAGTGAAAAAAATTGCTCAAACAACTCATTCACTCCCATACAAATGTTAATTAAGCACCTATTGTATGTAAACAATGGGAGTAGACAATGTAGGAAATTTTAAAGGAGATTAAAATGTTTGCTACAATGCTTTCCCATTCTACTATCTGAAGTTTTATTGAGTTTGTCTTTCTGTTCTGGATCTTTCTCTGGATTTCTTCTGCCAGATTTTACTTTCTCAGAGATTCCTCTGAGGAATCAGCTCTCCTCTACCCAGCCTCGGTAGGTGTCCAAGCCACTTGAGATAAGACTTCACCCAAAGCAAAAGCACCTTGGGGAATAGGACTCCTTAGTGTCTTCTTTCAAGAGGCCCCTAATAAACTGACAAACACAGCCTTTCCTCATTTGTAATTAAGAAATATGCCTTGTAAACGGTGACCTACCAAATTAGGAGGACATACACACAGTGCCTAGTGCCCCCAAACACAGGGCCCTAACAACTACAAAGGAAGAAGAGCACACAGTTACACACAAAAATAGAAAATGAAAAGGCAAACACAGAGTTCGTTCTTGTAAGCAACACCTAGGTGTATTGGGAGACGACACCATGTTCAGTTTGAGAGGACTACCCAAAAGCTACAACATGGACTGAAATGATCACTATTCATTTACTATTCAATATTTAACAGCCATGATATTCTGTAACCTAGGGAAGCGCTGTTATATTTTAAGGGTACTCAGTAATCTTAATTGTGTTGTGATTGTCAAAAGCTCAGTCTCTACTTTCACCCTTACTGTTAATAGCCCTGGGTTTCCCTTGGGCAACCAGAGTGTGGATGAAGCTGATCTCTCCTGGAACTTCGGGAAAGAGAAGAATTTTCTGCCTGGTTTGCTGAGAGGGTTAGGATGCCAGCTAGAACTGTGGATGGCACGTGCCTTCCCTGTGGGGAGGGTTTGCATGAATGCAGCCAAGAGAGCCCACAGGGGGAGAGGGCATGGATCCATTCAGGCAATGGGTCCAGCTGTGCCTGGGACTTGCTCACCTGAGCCAATATATGGCATTTTTGTTTGCCTGTTTAAGCCAATTTGAGTTCAGCTTCACTTGACAGAGAACAAGTCCTGTGATGTAGTTCTGGCAACAGGGTGAATTAGGCTTATAAAAAAATCCCTTTTGCCACTGTGACACAGAAGAACTGAAGTCAGGAGTGGGTTATAATATGGACCTTCTGTCCCACCAACTTGCTGAGTGATTTTGTTTTTTACCAAATTCCTTTTTCTTTCACAACCAGGCTCATCTATAAAATAAGCATTCTCTGAAAGAGGGAGAATAATGTTAGAGGGACATAGAAGACAGAGCAAAGGCAACAGAACAGCATGTTTGGAAAGAAGACCAGACAGCCAGTACACTGTGTATCCATAGCTGCTCTTGCCCCTACAATACAGGATGTCATTAGAGGAATATTCCAGAAGGCTAGTACCCTGCTAAAGACAACAGCAATAAAAATGGGAATACAGAAGACAAGCGGGATTTGTATCAGGTGTTCAATCCTCTTTTAACAAGTATCAACAAGAACAAGTATTTTCAAAAATAGGAATTTCACTTGAATTGGGTGACTTTTTTATTCTGTCCTTGTGCCAGTCAGTTACAAAGTTCAGGAGGAGCAGGATTGCAGGAACTGGAGTCAGATTCTTTTCTGACATATGACCTAAGGGATCCAGATTTCATTTAAATTGTAAAACTCTAAGTTAATAAAATACACTTTGGTATATTAGAAACTGAGCAGGAACGATAAAATTAATGGGAATTAATTTGAAGTTTTCTTATTAAACTTTTGTAAGTATCTTAAGGCAGAGACCAGATGGCACTATTCATCCTAACCCCTGGCATGGAAGTTCTCAGTCCTTGAGTGGGTGCTGGGGGAACCAAAAGTCAGTGACCTCTTCTGAAATGCTCCCATTAGAAGTGTGAACTCTCCAGCTCAAACACGTGGAGATTAATGTGGTCCCTGGCAGAGATGACACACACATTCACAGTCTTCACGTTTTGAAAAGTTGGAACTGTGCACCTCCCCCCACTTCAATAGGCAAGAGAAAATATAAAGGGAATTAACAGAAAAGTAAGTACAAACAATTACAACCTGTGAAATCAGAATTTTCATGCTTTAAAATGAAAACCATGAGATAACAGTTTTCTACCTTAAATATCTGTCAGATATTGAAAAGCTGATTAAGAACAATAGGTAAATAGGCACTCACAATCTTTATAGCTTGTTTAGAGAGCAATTTGGCAACATCTAGCAAAATCTTTAATTACAGTCTTGTACTTTACTAGTGTTTACAACAGTGAGTCTCCAGCTAACATGCAAATGGCTCAGGAAAAAATGTATATGCACATACAGATATGTGAGTGTATAAACATCCACTCACACCCAGGGGAGGGAGAAAGTCAGTGAGGCAAACTGAAAACAACTGGTGAATGTGGATGAAGTGTATGGGTTCTTCTTTACTGGTTTTGCAACTTTTCCATAAATTTGAAATCATATAAAAAGAAAGACAAAACAATCAAGTTTAAAACTTCAAAGCAAGTGAGGTAGAGTCAGAGTCTTAAAATAGAGAGCTCTCCACAACATGATGTTAAATGAAAGAGGCAAATACCAGAACTTATAGGATTCCATACCAAAGGATGTGAATATGGAGAAGGTCTGAAATGACACATGTCAAACTATTAATGTTCCCTCTGAAGTAAATGGTATTCTGAGGGGAGGAGGTAATGGTAAACTGTCCTCTTTTGCTCAACGTACTTCTAACAACTTGTGTAAGAATTCATAATATCTATGTATGACTCAGGTTTAAGGCAGGAGGTGCATTAACATTTCTGCTGTTGCAGTGTCAATGAAATGTATTCATTTATGTGGAAAACACGCCCAATGTCTACCGCTAAGGTTCTCACTTCGTGGATGCACCCAGACACAGGGCCCTGCGCAGGCAGATGGAAATAACAGACACAGTGCTCTGTCACGATGCCTGAGGCCTTTACTAGGATCCTTATTAAGGGCAGGCCCTGGGATGCTAATCCAGTAAGTGTCCAGGCCCAAATGCCAAAGTGCCCCCTGCTGAGTAATACAGACACTGAATCACCACTAGGAGGTATGTATGATATCGTCACACAATAAATAGCCACAAATCAATTTAGAAGAATGAAGAAGGGCTATTTGCACAGATATGAAAATATATCTAAATGTATCAAAATTAAAAATAAAACCCTAAGTTGTAGAGCCATATGTCAGGTATGAGCCCATTGATGTATTTAAAAGATGTGCATGTATATATAATTTCTGGAAGGAAAAAACTGTTAACAGCAGTTATCTCTGGAGAGTAGGAGCAGGAGGTGGGGCTTTCTACTTTTCTTTTTTTCTTTGAAACATTTTAATTATTTTATAATGTTTTTCTGTCATTTAAAATTTCTAATTAGAAATATTTATTGAAAGAGTAACAAAAGTCTAAAGACAATTTCAAATCAAGATATATAAGGCTAATAAGCAGCCTCACGAGAGAACAGGAATCTAACTATAAAGAATCTAAAATATAAACAGAAGAAATTAGTTGTGTATTTTTATTTATTTCCCATCTTCCTCCATAAAAACCAAACTTAAAAGAAAGCACGGTACAGGGAAGGTAGTTGTGGAACTTTGGCAAGCACCAAAGCCACCTGGAGGGCTCGGGAAACAGACTGCTGGACCCAGCCGAGATTCTAGTTCGGGAGGTGTGGCGGGGGCGCAGGGATGAGCATTTCTAACAGGTCACCCAGATGCTGGGCACCACACTTTGAGAATCACTGGTATAGGAAAACATAAGAAAGTGGAAATGAAGAGCAAACACTAAACAGTCACAAGGGCTCTGAAGTAGGTTTGCTGGGTCACCCTTGCCCCAAGTCCTAACTGTCCTTGAACATACCATAAAACCCTGCAAGTGCAGGGGGAGGGGAAGTCTCCCCAGCAGCACAGACGCTGGGCAGGTGGGTCTCGGCTGCTCTTGCTGGGATGTGTGCTGGTCCAGAGCTGGCTGGGTTGATCCCTGAAACTTCTTAGTCCAGGTGAACTTGGCATATTCAATTCATTTTTACGTAAGATAGGAGACAGGATTACAAAAGGTGAGCTGATGTCTATGTCTAACGTCCTGGAAAGGCTCTATGTGAAAACAGCGGTCAAATTAGGTGTAAGTGAGAAAATGGGAAAAAATGAAAAAATTCCAGGACTGTGCACTCAGATTTGTAAGTCCCAAAGTGTCTGCCCCATTTCAATGAAATCCAAATTGGCAATAGTAGATGATGTGTCTGGATGTACTTCACACAAAACCGAACTCTGATCAATCAACCGATCTCCAAAGTCAGGCCCTTTCCATGGACCCATGGAAAAGGCCTGACTCACCAGACAACTGGCAAACGAAAGTACCCGTTCATTGAAAGGCCTTGGCTCTATGTCGATCGCAAATGGTTGCACATTTTTAATGTTTAGCCTTTGCTTTCGGAGTAGACATGTCCTATTGAGGCCCTGCTGAGCGGTTTTCTGCCACCGGTCTCCTGATTTCTTCCCTTTCTCTGACTTAAATTCCAATCTCGGCACAGAAATTGCAAATGGCCCTGGGGGACCGGGGGCCTCTTCCAAGGGTGGAGCTATTGATTTGGTACAACATCTTCCCTGATAATAACAGAGAAGGGAGATAGATCATCAGGCTTCATATTCTTATTGAGAGGAACTTACACTCCAGCTCCTCAGAAGAAGCCATATTTTCCTAAACAACTGCTCCTGGGAGCCTCCTTCAATAGAAATGCTCACAGAATAAAAGACTTGAGGCATGTTAAGGTACTTCCCCGCTTTCCTCCTGAATCTGTTGGCTCTGACTTCATATCCATCAACTTCTAAGCAATTACACTGATCAGGTTTAGACCTCATTTTTTAAAATGTGTGCTAACAGTATTTTCTCAAATGTACAATGATGATCAGTTATACATTTGAATTCACAAAAGAACAAAGTAACAATAATCCAGTTTATAAAAGCAATTGCTTCTTTCGTAGGATTAATTCGTTAGGCAATTAAAAGACCAAGAAAATACTATCATTAACAAAGAGTAGAAAGAAGGCAGCCACATCACCTAAATTTAAGATTTTTTCATATTTCTGAGTGAAGCAATATAGTCATCTTTTAAACCTGTTTCACACTTAAAACAGTTACAAGCCACATATACATATGGTTATTCTGTAAAAGTAATCGTGTGTGTTAAAATTCTCCAGAAACATTTACTCTTTTGGTTAACAGATATTTAAATATCTGTTGTGTTTGGTGGCAAAAAATATCCCTCATACACACATGATTAATGTTTTGAATAAGAGATGATTCATTCCCCAGTGACTCCATGAGTATCTGCTTCAATTAGTTTTAAAAAAACAAATCAGTTTTCTCATGTAGCTCTAAAATTAATGTGGAAAGTAAAAACAAACAACGACTTTAAGAGATTATGAGTGTAGACCAGCAAGCTGATGCGGCTTCAGTACTGCTCTCTCAGGAAAGAAACGCCCCAAGGGCGAGTAAGAGGTTTTCTGGGACGTTTCTGTGCTTGTGGCCTCTGTACCCTGTCATTTCAATAGCATTTCTTCCCTCACATCTAGTGTGATCTGGCGACAGGGCTGCCAAGAACTCACTATACCATCTTTGTCTTCCATGAGTACCCCTTCTACTGGACTCGTTCCCTGACAAACACCGGCAGCATGTGCTACGAACAGGCACTGCTCAGGACACGGGAGGATTCAGCCCTGGCAAAACCAGATCCCTTCTTGGAGCCTACTCGCCAGAGGAGGGAACAAAAGCATCTTTCTGCAAAGGAGAAGGGTGAAGAGAAGCAGAGGCACTCATCCACCCGAGCACCTGTCTGTAGGTGGCCATGCTGTCTAGGACACCACTTGCTTTTTGCCATCATGCTTCGCTCAGAAAGGACACTCCCACAGTAGGCTGTGGAGGGAGGAGGAGATGGTTCTTTTCCCTTTAAATCTTCAAGCCTGATTTAGATCATGGCCATTGGGGATGTCATTTACCACTGTTCTAAAAACATTCCTGAGCGGCTTCTATTCTTTCTCTGGTCTAAGTGTTCTCAACAGTATATAGGACTCAGGGTCAGGAGAGAAAGGAGGTCATGAGGGCCTTGGAAATACAGTGTTACTCCCGTCCCAATCAACCTGCCTACCTTCACAGAACAAGATAAAATAATTTGAGATTTTATGCTTACATATCCGTGGTGGTTTTAACCAAAGCCACCTTTATGGACATTTAAAAATTTTTTGACATGGGAATAGTAATAAAAAAGGAAGTCACTAACTCCTTATTTAAACTGAACCCAATATCCTCGTTTTATACAAAACTGAAGGCTTTGCTGAGGGGAGCCAAGCTTGCGTAACTGTGGTAAAAACAGAACATGGAAACTTAAAGGGTCAAAAAAGTTTTGAAAATCACGCCCCATCACCCATAAAAATGAATGTACACATAACTTTTGTGGATAAAGGGGAACCACAGATCTTCTAAAGTCTTTTGTATCCCTTTACTTTCCAAAAATACTGCCCTAGGACTGTGACTTCCTAGAGCAAGACTTAGCAAACTTTTTCTGTAAAGAGCCAGACTGTCAATTTTTTCAGCTTTGCAGGCCATACAGTCTCTGTCATAACGATTCAACTCTGTCCTTGACCATAAGTGCCACAGACCATAAGTGAATGAATGAAATGTGGCTGTGTTCCAATAAAACTTTATTTATGGACACAAAAATTTTGATTTCTTATGTTTTCACATGGCATTAAATATTATTCCTCTTGATTTTCCCAAACATTAGAAAGTGTAAAAACCATTCTTAGCTTGCAGGCCATATGGAAAAGGCAAGTGGGCTGGTTGCCAAGCCCTGCCCTTATCTGCTAGATAAGAGCCCAGCAGAGTGCTTGGCCCTGAGTAATCAATAGAGAAGTCTATGTTCCCGGTCTAGTGGAGGCAGCAAGAAATGGAGAGAACACAGGAGTAGGAATTAAGAAACATGTTCTGATTCTATCTCTGCCTTCAGTTCTCTCTGAACATCACAATCTCCTTGGACTCAGCTCCCCTCTCTGTGACAAGCAGCATGCACTCAGATGGCTGATAAAGTCTCTTCTGCTTCTGAACCTCTACGATCCTTCATTTACAACAACGTAAAAGAAAACTGGGTCTACGAGCAAGGCCAACAGTTCAGGAAGTCAGCTCGGTAAATAAGCTCATACAAGTTCCAGGCGAGGGCAAAACTCCTGGAGTAAGGAAGAAAAGCAGCATTTGGGTAAAGTGTGTTATCTGAAAGACACTAGCAAGATGGCAATTTACTGCCCCAAGGGAACCCCTGGATTTCCGTTTCCTCATTGCTACACAAACGTCTAAGCCAAAACTTTTTGATGCACCACAGCAAGATGGTTAGAGTGCCATCTCAGGTGAGCATTTCTCTTTGGAGGGAAATAAGCTTCCCTCTCGCTTTCTTTCATTCTACTAAGGGTGAGTTGGGGGAGACAGGCAGATAGACATGATCACAGTTCTGCTACACAGAGGGTGCGGGCAGCATAGGAGACCAGAGGACACAAAAGCAGGTGGGCCCTGCATCAGAGGCATAGTGGGAGGTCCCGGGGTGACTGAGGAGCAGGGGAGGCATGATGCTCCTGGCAGAGGACAGCAGGAGTGCCGACGTGGAGAGAGGGAGCTGAGAGGGCAGTGCGGGCCAAGCAGAGACTCAGGAGCACGCTTGCGAACTACAGCAACGGTGGTACGGTCAGACTGGTGGCGGGGATGCTCCTCCCATCCAATAATTATAGAAAATGGATGGGAACTGTCAAAAGGCAGGAAGCAGGGAGACCTGTGAGAAAGCTACGGCAGGTAAGAAGTGACTAGGGCCCCAAGTAAGGGAAAGCTAGTGGGGCTTACAGTAGAGAAATCCGTAACAGAATTCTATAATGATGGGTGGCTAGATGAGGCATGGGGGAAGCAAAGGGGATGGAAGCTGTCCGTGATAATCCCACCTGCACCATCTGAGAAGCTGGGGAGGCCATGGTTCAACCAACTAAGCTGCAGAATCCAAGAGCAGGAGTGGAAACAAAACAGGAAATACCACCCCAATTGAACAGACTCCTATTCTGTAAAAGGGACAGTGGGATCCGAACAGTTGACCATTACAGAGAACAAAAGCCCAAATCCTGAAGGTACATTGTACTTCCACTGAAAGAAATTGCTGGTTATGTAGATGGGTTAGCAAAATAAGGATCATGACTTCTAATCTAAGGATCATGACCCAATACAGGTCACACTCAGAAAATTCAGACGGACCCTGAACATGAGACTCAGTGTCTGAGATGCATAAATGTTCACAAACAAACTTGTTATAAAGGAAAACTACCGAGCATAACCGATTTAGAGCAAGACGCCTTTTAAATGGTGGTACGGTTTGTGGATGCACACTGAACGCATAGCGAGAGCCGATTTAAAACATAAATGCTAAAGGCTTCAAGTGAGGAAAGAGGCTGTGGCACCTCTCACAGTTCCAGTGCATGTCTGTTAGAAACAGACTGCAGGTTCCCCAGATTTTCATCGGCCTGTTCTCCGGACCAGGACCAGCATGTATGGAAGGAGCACCTACACACCTTGAAAAAGTCACCAGCATGCTGAGTAACAGCCCGTGGCCATCGACAGGGACGCTGCCCACTGAGCAGCTCACCTGGACACTCACCTTTTCCGTTAACAGCTAATCCCGTGGCCATGGCCGCAGTCACAGGGCCAGACACCTGAGGCACTAATGGATGTATTCGTGGCCTGCTCCCCATTCTAGCTCGCTCTGCACCAGGGCCCAGTAAAGCTCCGACTGGCTTTTCGGCGGCCACTTCTGGTGCTACTGTGTCCTCCTGACCCTGTTCGACGGGGTCCAGTTTCTCAGGGCTCTCATTCTGAAAGCCGTCCACTGCGGTCCTGCTCTTAATGGGGCTCTTAGGCACAAGTATCTTTATACCTGATTTTGCCAGGTCCATATTCTTCCGGTTTGAGAGAGATGGAGCTGTGTTTCTCCTGAACTTCTGGCTGGCAGCAAACAGCTGACTGTTTTTGGACTCGTGGTCTTTGCCAATCACTAGTGACTTAGGAGAGGTCTTGGAAAAGTTGCTGTTGGTGGACCTGGAGATCTGTTTCCTGGCATTGTTTGGAGAGGTCCTGTTTGTTCTGGGTAGTGTGCTTTCTTTCTGCTTTTCAGTGTGGCGTCTGTTAAAATCGTGGATGTACTCCTCACAGTTCACAAGGTGCTGCTCTGGTTCCCAGGTGTCATCCTCACTGTCATAGCCTTTCCACCGAACCAGATATTCTGTCTTCCCTTTTTTATTTTTCCTTTTGTCAACAATCCTTTCAACCTGTTTGTCAATAGAAAAGAAAGAAGTGTAAACATAACATCGGAAAAAAAGCACAGAGTTAATAAGGAAGCATCAAAAACAATAAAAAACACAACGGATAAGGAAAACAACCTTCTCTTCCCCATGCCGAACCATCTGAAAATCAGGAACAGAACATTTGGGATTTTAGCAGTTTTGCTAAAATCGAGTCAGACAAAATGCTAAAACTTTATGCCCAGAATATATTGAGGTACATTAGGTAGCTTATTTTTCTGTGATTCAAAGGGGGCTCTTTTAAAAATTTTTACATGAAACCTGGACCACCTGAGTTGGTTTTCAGTTACAACTGCACAGGATTTGTCACCTACAGCCTTCTGCCTGGTCATCCTTAGGGTACCGATGGCAGACACTCACACACTAGCTTGGCTGTGCTAAATGCAGGTAGCTACCAAGGGCCCAGGGCTGAGGAAACACAGTCAGCATTGGAAGCAGCATTAGAAGCACTTGGTTAAAACTGAAAAAAAGGTCAACAGACAATGTGATGCTCTATCGGTAACAAAACGGTCTGGAACAGTCAGTTATTTACTTTCAAATTTTGGTTTGAACTAATTTTATGCTAACACCTTCAAAGGAAAATGCTGTTAATCCTGGAATTTGATGGTCAATACATCTCATATCTTTTTTTCTTTTATTTATATTTTTTATTTTTTTGGGGGGGGGTTGGTAGCACACAAGCATGAATGAGGGAGAGGGAGATAGAGAATCTTAAGCAGGCTCCACACTCAGCATGGAGCCCAATGTGGGGCTCGATCTCATGACCCTGGGATCATGACCTGAGCCGAAATTGAGTTGGACGCTCAACCGACCAAGCCACTCAGCACCCCAATACATCCATATCTAGCTTATGAATTCACACAAATTTATGAATCTGCCTTGAAAGACAGTTATTATTATTGTAACCAATTCTACTACCTTAACATTCTTTATTTTAATTTAATTAATTTTGTTTTGATTTGTTTTAGAAAGACAGCATGTGTGAGCAAGTGGGGAAGGGGTAGAGGGAGTTAGAGAGAATTTTAAGCAGGCTCCACTCAGCATGGACCTCACTGCGGGGCTTGATTTCACAACCCTGGTATCATGACTTGAGCTGAACGCTCAAGTGACTGAGCCATCCAGGTGCTTCAGTACCTTAACATTCTTAAGTATAAATGGGTGATCTTCTATGACTTGCATAAATGAATATATTTGACATAATATCTCCCATGTTATTGAGGAAACACTGAGAATATGTTGTAATCTCTCTAGTTAGCATAAAAACCATCAGCCTGCTTCCCCAGTGGCAGCACGCATCTTTGTACCTTGTAGGGAGAGGCCTACAGCCATAGAGCAGCTCTTTAATTAAGGATGCAAAATCTAAGCCCATCAATTACCAAGAACATCAATAAATTTCTGGCAAAGTTACAGGTCAGGTCAGATGACTCAAAGGTATATTTAGTTCTCCAACATTCCAAAATAACAGAGGCTAATTTGGAGTACCACTATAGACACTTTTGGAGAATGGGAGAGTACCTTACCCATCATTCCCCCTACTCTTAAACTCCCCCCCCCCCCCCAAAGAACTCTCCAATGTCTACCTGGGATATAGGGAATTAAAACACCTAACTACAGAAAAGCCTAAAATTAAATACACATTATTGCTTCTGTGAAAAAAGGATTAAAAAAGAAAGGACTTGTTTCAGCAGGTGGCAGATTTCATGCCTAACAAATCTCCTCAGAGATAACTAATCATCTCTGTAGATTATTAACTAATAACTAATGTCCCATCTGCATATGTAAGTCCACACAGTCCACAAGATAGCATGGAAAGCTTTGAAAGTAATTCTCTTCCTGCTCCTTTGCTTGCCGAAAGTTATGTATAAAGGCTTAAGTACTTCCATATAAGTAAAAGACACATTTCTGGAAAATTCTACACAAATCAATTTCACAGCAGAAATAGCTTAAAAGTTTTTAAGACAAGGGGTAAAGAGATTGTCTCTTAAGAGAAAACTACATTTTAATACTTATTTTCTTTAAGTCAATTTCCGTCCCAGAAGCATGAGGTACAGCTGACCCTTGAACAACACAGGAGTTAGGGGCACTGACCCCCCCCCCCCACCCCGTCTCTAAGGCAGCAAATTCTGCATATAATGTTTGGCTCTTCAGAAAGTTAACTACTCATAGCCTACTGATGATTGTCAGGCTTACCAGTAACATATACTGCCGATTAACACATACTCTGTGTGTGCATTCTGCACCCTATTCTTACAATAAACCAGAGAAGAGTTAAGAAAGTTAAGAAGAGAGTTAAGAAAAGAGAGTGTTAAGAAAGTCCTAAGAACAAGAAAATACACTACAGTTCTGTATTTATTGGGAAAAATCTGCACGCAGTTCAAAGCCATGTCGTTCAAGGGTCAAGTGTCCATTACACCAGAGCAGCCCCTTTTCCTTAAAGCTGAAGGGGCGGGGGGGGGGGGGTGGGGGGTCTAGTGATGCAGGATGAGACTCCTGCCCCTCCTCTCCTTGCATCCCTGGTGTTTCCTCTCTAGGGCCGCAATTGAGCCTGTGCTTGCCAGTCCCCCACCGGCCTGCCCCCCTCCCAGTGGCTGCAGTGCTGAATATGCTGTTTCAAGTATACTCAGTGGCCGGACTTTGTTTAGACCCTGAAGGGAGGCAGTAAGAGGGGGCACGTTAGACTGGGGGATGGCAAACTTCAGGCCCACACAGACCATATGGGCTCCCAACCACTGAACTCTGCTGCCGCAGCACAAAAACAGCCACAAGCAGCATGTAAATGAGGAGACATTAAAAACAAAACAATTCTATTTACGGACACTAAAGTTAGAATTTTGTAATTTTCATGTGTCATGAAATATTAAACTTTTGGTTTTTTTCAACCATTGATACATGTAAAAATGATTCTTCAAGTTAACCTGCCAAGTCATAGTTTGCTGACCCTTATGTTAGACTGTGAGAAAGCCACAGGACATAGGACATTCAGGTTGCAGACTTGCAGTCCTACTAATTCTCACGGGGGAACATGGTTTGCAAACTGACAAGACGTGTGGCTGACAAGGGGCCGGCAACCATGCCTTTTAAGTGGCAGGTCTAGAAGCGTCACTCCGGGCACTAGACTCAGGAGAGGGAGGTTTGGGCCAGTGACCACCACAGTCTTCTAATACCAATCTCACACTAAACTGGGTACGTGACACCTTCTCCTCTTCACTCAGGGACAGATGTCCTTCTTCCCCCTTTGAAAGGTAAAGTCCTGCTGATTCCTAATCTGAGTGGCTAAAATAGTCTCCCACAAAAAGGCATTGCCTGGATTTGAAAAAAACTTACTGTAATATTAAGCCTAAGATAATTTCCAGAGTGCTTTTATGGTGGCGAGGGAGGAAAACCTTGATCACAAGAGAAACACATAAATAAACCTTCCTTCAGATTTTCAGTCCCTTCTGTGTGAGTCCTTCCCCTCCCTGCAAACATAACTGTTTCTGAAAACTATTATCAATGAACAGTGTTTCTCACAGTATATGCTCAAGTATCCACTTCTAGTTACAGAATTTCAGTGCAAAGAATTTTATGTAAAACAAACATTACATCAGTATAGAAGTTCTATTATAGATTCTTAAAAACCAAGACAAAATGAAGAAAGGCATGAAAATCGCATCCAAATTACTTAGATTGTTTTGCTATGTTACCCACAATCACATGTGCAGCAAAATTCTGGCAAATCCAAATCACAATAGCCTTCTTTGACTACCTGTGTCATAGTAAACTCACCAAAGTTCTTTCTGTTAGGATTTCCTTCTAAAACTCAACCTAAAAAGCCAAGATGTGACACAAGTAGAGCAAGGCTTTCCTTAACATTACAATGTCCCCTGATGGTTTGCAGAGCAGTGAAATTAACCAAAAAGGATCATTCCAAACACTGAACACACTTTACCTACCTCAGAGCACATCCTGATGGCTGTGGCTCCAGGAATGAGCTGAAATGTGCTACCAGGTTGCAGAAGCCAGAAAAGGATGGACAAAAGGTTCACCAACACAGGAAACAAAAACCCACAGAGAAGTCCAAACTGGTTAAAGAGCTCAGGAAGAGTAGGAAGAAAGAGTAACTGCTGCTGTTACATTTAAATGCCAAACGGCCTAGAAAATGTATCAGGGCAAGGCATGCAAATATATCAGCTTACAAGAAAAGACCTAAGTTGCAAAACAATCACAGTAGGAAAAATTTGGCACATTGTATCATCGTCGACAACCCTGTCAGCAAGATGCTGTTGCTTGCTGATACTTGCCGTGATTCCTCCCAGAGCAGTGGAACAGGCTGCCAGGATAACTCTGACACCACAAGAGATGCTGAGAGCTTTTCTCAGGCTTGGGTCTTACACCAAAGGCTGGGAAATTCGAAACAACAGCATCACTATGGAAAAAATGAATAAACAAAACCCCTGCTTTTATCAAAGAGTTCTAGTGGGCCTTTGAAAAGCAACGGCTTTTTATTTTTTCTTCTCTTCACATTTTTATTTAAATCTAAGTTCTAGTTAGTTGACATACAGTGCAATATTAGCAACAGCTCTTTAAATGAGGGAGAGGAGTGTCTCAGCAGCCATTTGAAAAGTTGTGTTTACTATTAAGAATAGGAAAAGTTGCCTGAATTACTAAGAACATTTGCTAACTATTAAAAACACAAGCAGACAGTTCCACTGCCAGAAATAAAGGAATAATATAAACATAAATATTTGAAAAACACTGTAAAGAAACCAAAAGCCGGTAGAAACTGAGGGGATGGGACCCTTCAAACAAGAGAAGCCAAGGGCTTCTGCACTCCCCAGGCGGCTGGCAGGCCTCAGGCAGAAAGTGCAGTCTTCCAGGCTTTGACGTCAGAGGGCAGAGTCAGGGATTGACAGAGAGATCACAGACAGGAGGGCACCACAGAAGGGGGAGCCCCCCAAACAACTTTATAACCCCCCTCAAATCCCAGGCGTGCTCCTGGACTACCATACCAGGCTCATGGAGAGCAACAATTGGTGTGTTGGAGGCGCTGGGTTTGGGGATTCACTGGGAGAACTCCCAGGACTCAGCGTGCAGTCTCTCTCACGGCTGTGGCTTAATACAGCGGGAGGACACTAAGCACAATGAGCAAAGGGAAAAGTGTGTGCAGGCAAGTCTGAGAGAAACCAAACACGAGCCTGCAAGGTCCTCTCCCAGGGGACTCTGACAGGATGAGCTCCGTTCCTCCAGCCACAAGATGTCATAGCACATGCAAAATGCTGTCTACCAGAGAAGCTCATTAAGGACTTCCTGCCTGGGATTTTTCATTGGGGGCTGGCCACAGAGGCATCCTCTGCCTAGCATGTATCAAAATTCCAGATTCTTGAAGGAAAACAGTGTTCAGCATAAACCATACCAATGAACACCATAGTCAAACCTAAATGAACCAAGATAAGGACACCACCAGCCAGCCAGTGAGTAGAGGACAGGAGACATTACAGACAGGACCACAACAATGGGGACCAGGAGGCAAAGCACTGAAGGGAAAATCCTGTTAACTTAGAATTCTAGATCTAAAAAAATATGCTTCAAAAGCAAACGTAGAGTTCCCTTTCTGGGATAGCAGATAAATAAGTAGCTCTGTAAACACCCTCTCCAACCAAATAAGCAAAGCTCGTGAACACTACTATAAAAAAAGAAAAAAGAAAGAAAAAAAAATCACAAAATCCTAAAGTCTCTGGAAATTGTCCTAAAGCCATGGAGCAAATGGAGGAACACTTATTCAACTAAATCTACTAACTAATAAGAACAGAGAAAGTTTATGACATGTGAGCCATGACCCACCTCCTTCCCCATCTACCTTCCAGTTCAGTGTGACAGGAGCTCACCGGGAGCTCTGGGAGACCAAGAATACAGGCTCTCTCTCCCTCTTAGCTCCCAGTCAAGGCTTATCATGTCACTAGGAGAGACAGGCCACCAGCATTTCTCCTCTCCCGAAGGAGAAGGGGTAAAGACCCCTGATGAGTATGACTGAGTATGACCGACAGGTCAGGGACTCATTTCCTCTACCTTACCCCCTATTCATAAGGAGGCTCTACCCCAGGAGTAACAGGGCAAAACTACTGGGGACTTTGACCAATTTTGCCCCAAGTCACTCTGAGGGGAGAGGCTCTATATTGGGAGAAGCAACCTGAGAAGACCAGAGGCTACCACTCTACCCAGCAGCCAGACAGGTGGTTCAGAGACTTTGCCCTGAGGGGAGAGGTGATCCATAGGAGAGCTGTTCCCCAAAACAACTGACTTTGTTTGAAACAGAGTATGGGTACATTTGAACCCAAGGATGCTCTTGAAAATGATAATGCAAAGCAACAAGCTAAACTATAACTCCCCTAGTCACCAGAGAAATCCAGCTAAGAGCCCTCCCAGGAGAAGAACAAATCTCAAAGACTGGCCTCAAAAACTATACCTGCCAAATTTAATTGGATCAGACTACTGAACAATTAATGCACCAGGCACCGTAAAAAAACAATAGACAGACCAGCCAGTAATCAGTGGAGTCTATCATGCTAGGTCTAATACCAAATAAAGCTAGCAGCTTGGAGAATCAGGGAAGGAGACAGCCAGAGAGCCCCACTAAACCCATGTTATCCCAGGACAACTATGCACTTGCCCAAGACTGTACCTGCTGGGGAGTCCTATTGAAGACTTCAGAGTAGGGGTAACAGATTTCACCAAAACAGTCTAGTCAAGTCACAAAACAACCAAGCAAATAGCAACAACAAGAAGTCTCGGGGCGAGGGGGGAGAGGAACCAGCATCCAGAACTGCTGCCATTATATAACCTAAAATGTCCATTTTTCAAAAAAAAAAAAAAAAAATTACAAAACATGAAAAGACAAAAGCACCAATGAGGCATACATAGGGGGAAATCAGACAACAGGAACTACTCGTGAGAGGGAGGGATGGCAGGTATAGTGAACAAAGACTTCAAATAAAGGCACCATGCTTAAGGAAGTCAAATGAAGACAATATTACATCAAAGAGTATCATTAATGAACCAGAACTGCAAAAAGAACCAAAGGGAAATTCTGGAGTTGCACTGTACAACAACTAAAAGGAAAAACTTTTTAATTATGGGTGCTCAACAGCTTTGAATTGGCAGAAGAATCAATCAAGTGGGAAAAAAAGATGGATAGACATTATGCGATACAAAGACCAGAGAGAAAACAGAATGAAGAAAACAGAACCACAGAGAAATGTGAGACACGCATATGTACACCAATATATGTGCAATGGGATACAAGGAGAAGAGCAGAAAAATACTTGAAAAAATGGCTGAGAACTTCTCAAGTTTATTGAAAAACACTAACCTACACAACCAGGAACCTCAACAAACTCCAAGGAGGATAAAAGCAGAAATCCAGAAACACATAGCATGGTCAAAATACCCAAGTCAAGCAAAGAGAAAATCTGGAAGCAGCAAGAGGAAAATAACTCCTCAGTTACAAGGGAATTGTAACAAGATTAACTTATCAGAAATAATGGAGGCAAAAGGCAGTGGGAAAACATTCAAGGTACTAAAAGAAAACAAGGTCAACTAAGAAACCTATATCCAGCAACACTATCTTTCAAAAATGAAAACAGAAAAGGGTACATACTGTGTGATTCTGACATACCACATTCTGGAAAAGGTAAAACTACACAGATTATAAAAAGATCAGGGTTTGTCAGAGTTAGTGTGGAAGAAGGGATGAACAGGTCACAGAGGACTTTTAGAGCACTGAAATTATTCTCTATCATACTTTAATGGTGGGTAAAATGTCATTACAGATTTGTCAAAACCCACAGAATGTATGATACCAAGAGTGAACCCTAATGTAAACTATGGACTTTGTGTGATATGAATTGTTGCTGTAGGTTCATCAATTGTAACAAATGCGCCACTGTGCTCCAGGATGTCCATGATGGTGAGGGAGGTTGTTCCTGCTAGGGGCAGGAAGTAGATGGGAACACTCTGTTCTCTTCCTGCTCAATTTTGCTGTGAATCTTAAAACCGCTCTAAAAAATAAGTCTATAAACCACCTCCTCCCCACAAAATGAAAACAAAATAAAGATACTTCCAGATAAATAAAAACAAAATTTGTCACTAGCAGACCTGCTTTACAAAAAAATACCTAAGGAAGTTCTTCAGGCTGTAAGCAGATAAACCAGAATTCAAACACAAAAAAACTGAAGAGGGCTGGTAAAGATAATTATATAATTCTAAAAGTTTAAAAGGAATGTCTTTCTTCATTCTTCTGACTTAAAAAGCAATTGTATAAGACAATACACATGCAGTTGTATTGTTGGATATGTTAACATATAGAAATATACAACAGTTACAAGCATACCTAATAACAAAGACAACAAAATACCCGAAGTTAAACTGACAAGAGTGAAACGAGAAATGACAATTTAGTAATAAGAGTTGGAAAGACTTCAATTCCCACATTAAATAATGGGTAAATAGAAGATCAACAAGGAAACAGAAGTCCTAAACACTACCATATATAAACCACATCTAGCAGACATCCAGGGAATGCTCTACCCAACAACAGCATACAATTCTTCTCCAGCACACATGGAACATACCCCAGCATGGACCATATGCTAGCTCATACCATGAGCCTCAGTAAATTAGAAGGGAAAGAAAACATACAAAGTACTATGGTCAATAAAATGGAGTGAAAGTGAAAATTAACAGAAACATTTGAGAAATTCACCACTGTGGGACAACAAAGAAATCACAAGGGAAATCAGAAAATACCTCAAGATAAATTAAGACAAAAACACAACATACAGTGATAAGAGGAAAATTTATAGTTGTAAATGCCTACACTGAAAATGAAGAAAAATTTCAAATCAATAACCTAGCCATCCACCTTTAGACACTGGAAAAAGAGCAAACCAAACCCGAAGCATGCAAAAGGAAGGAAATAAGTACTGAAGTGCAAGTTCATGGAACAAAGAACAGAAAGGCAATATTAAAAAAACCCAACAAAACCAAGTTTCCTTGAAAAGATCAACAAAACTGACCAAACTTAAGTTATACTAATCAAGAAAAAGAGAATGCTCAAATTACTAAAATCAGGAATGAAAGAAGTAACTACCAATAGGTACAGAAATCAAGATAATTATAATATCATGAACAATGGTATGCCAACAATTTGGATAACAGGATGAAAGGAGCAAATTCCAGGAAAGACAGAAGCTCCTGAAACTGACTTTAAAAATCTGAATAGATTTATAACAAATAAAAAGATTGAATTTGTATAACAGTTTGCAATAAAAAACAAAAACAAACAAAAAACTCCCCACAAAGAAAAGCACAGGACCAGATGACTTCTCTGGTGAATTCCACCAAGTTTTAAAGAAAAGATCAAGACCAATCTTCCAATAATCAGAAGAGAGAACACTTCACAACTCATTCTATGAGTCCAGTATTACCTTGATACCAAAGCCAAGACATAATGAGAAAAGAAAGCTAGAGATATTGGTTTATAAATGTAGACACAAAAATCCTCAGTAAAATATTGGAGAGTTGAATCCAGTAATATGTTACAAAAGATCATGGTAAAGAAGGATTTATCCCAGAAATGTAAGCTTGATTTACCATCTGAAAATCAGTTAATTAATGTAAATATTGTATTATGTATTATTGTATCAATGTATTGATAATACATATCAACACAATAAAGAGGAAAAAAATCACATCTCGCTTCAATAGATGCAGAAAAAGCACTTGAGAAAATTCAATACCTCCTCACAACAAACACTCAAGAAACCAGAAACAGCAGAAACTTCCTTCACCTGATAAAGGGCATCTACAAAAACCACAAAATACACACAGCTAACATCTAACATCACAGCTAACATCACATACAGTGGTAGTAGAAGGCTGAGTGCCTTCCCCATGAAGATCAAAAACAAGACAAGAAGGTCTGTTCTTGCCACTTCTATGTGACACTGTACTAGGGTTCTAGCTAGTTAATTAGGCAAGAAATAAAAAAGCACCCAGACTTAAAAGGAAGAAGTAAAATTATCTCTATTTGCAAATGATGTGGTCTATGTGGAATAATGTTAAGGAGTCCAATAAAAACTATTAGAACAAACGAGTTCAGCAAGATCACAGGATACAAAATCAATATACAAATATAAATTGTATACAGTACTTTGAGTCCACTGTATATAGCAGCAACGATCAAACCAAATATGATAAAGAAAACAGGTCCATTTACCATAGCATCAAAAAGTAAAAATACTTAGGAATAAATTTAACAAAAAAGATCCAAGGCTATTACACAGAAATATTCAGTTTAGAAAACACTGTTGAAAGAAATTAAAGACCTAACTGAATGGCAAGAAATTGCATGTTCATGGATCAGGATACATGACAACAGTATTATTACTGTATTTCCCAAAGTGACCTAACGATTCAATGCAACCTCTACTAAAATTCCAGCTGATTTCTGTGCAGAAATTGGCATGCTAATCCTAAAATCTATATGGAATTGCAAGAGACTTAGAATAGCCCTTCAAAAGGAAGAACAACAATCTTAAAACAAGAACAACAGGGGGTGTCTGGGTGGCTCAGTTGATTAAGTGACAGACTTCAGCTCAGGTCATGATCTCGAGGTTCGTGAGTTGAAGCCCCACGTCGGGCTCTGTGCTGACAGCTTGGAGCCTGGAGCCTGCTTTGGATTCTGTGTGTCTCTCTCTCTCTGCCCCTCCCCCACTCATGCTCTGTCTCTTTCCTTCAAAAATAAATAGACATTAAAGAAATTAAACAACAACAACAACAAAGTTAGACTCACACTTCTGGATGTCAAAACTTATTACAAATTTATAATAATCAAAATAGTGTGAAACTTGCATACAGACAGACATCGAGACCAGTGGAACAGAAAAGAACCAGAAATGAACTCTTATACATAGGATTAAATGGTTTCCTACAAGGATGCCAAGACTATTCAATGAAGGGAAAGAACTTTGTGGATCTTCAACAAATAATGCTGGGTAACTAGATATCCACATGCAAAAGATCAAGTTGGACTCCTACCTCACATCATATAAAAAATTTAATTCAAATGGATCAAAGATCTATATAGGAGTTACAATTATTAAACGCTTATTCTAAGAGTTTACTTGGTGTAAGTAAATGTAGATTTACATTGGTATAAATCATTGTGCTCCTAGATTAGGCAATGGTTTCTGAGGACACTAAAGGCAAAAGAAATGAAAGAATAAACTGGACATGAAAATGAAAAACTTGTGTATTTCAAAGGATACCACCAAGTAAGTAAAAAGACAACCCACAGAATGGAAGAAAAGTTTTGCAAACTATACCTGGTAAGAGACTTGTATCGAGAATACAAAAGGTCTTATAGCTCAGTACAATAAAAAGATAAGCTTGTTTAACAATGGCAAAGGACCTGAATAGATATTTCTCCAAAGAAGATATACAAATGGTCAATAAGCACATGAAAAGATGTTCAACACCATTAGCCATCAGGGAAATGCGTGTCATAACCACAATAAGATACCACTTCACACCCACTAAGGGTGGCTACATAAAAAAGGTAAGTGTTATCAAGTATGTAGAGGAAATGAAACTCATATGCTGCATGTGGGGATATAAAACGTTGCAGCCATTTTGTAAAAACAATGTGTCAGATCCTACAAAAGCTAAATACAGAGTTACCACATGACCCACCAATTCCACTTTTAGGTGTCTACCCAAAAGAAAGACAACTTTTGTCCCCAACAAAACTTGTATGTAAATGTTTATAGCATAAACAACCCAAAAGTTCATTAACTCATTAGTGGATAAACCAAATAGTATATATATATGTTTATATGAGGGAATATTACTCAGGTATAAAAATAAATAAAGTACTTATCACATACTACAATATGGATGAACCTTGAAAACATTAAGTCAAAGAAGCCAGTCACAAAAGACCGTATATGATTCCATACCTAAGAAGTGTCCAGAACAGATGACTTTATAGAGACAGAAAACAAATTGTGATTGCTTAGGACAGGAGTGGATGGCGGGGGGTGGGGTGGGGGCAACAGTGGACAGAGAAGCCACGGAGGTGGGGATAGAAGCAGGCGATAGCTAACAGACTATGGGTTTCTTTCTGAAGAGATGAAAATTTCTAAAATTGACTCTGGTGATGGATGCAACACTGTATAAACAAGAAGCCACCACACTGTACAATTTAAATAGGTGAACTGTTTGGTACATGAATTAAACTCGTAAAAGCTGCTTAAAGAAAGGCAGACATTTTAAGATAATTTCAGAGAAACAAGAGCTGGAGGAATTTTTTGCAACAGATCTCCAATAACCAAGAAGAATTTTTACCTGAAATTTTACCTATCTGCAACCTGCCAAGTTAGCTTTTGACATTTTCATGGATGCTGGTATAACACAAGATTCATCAGAGAAGAAATAAATACATTATTAGAGCAGCAGCAATTGTCAGAATATCAGCATTTGCTTGCACCAGTTACCTGAGTCCCAATTCCTACAGGACAACATAAAGAGGGCCAGGTGACAAATGCTCATCCAGTGGGCTGCAAGACAGGAGAGAGCAATTCTCAGCTTGGGGAACCAAAATCTTTCTAATAGTCAGTTGGAATGCCTGGCCTATCTTGATCATCCCAAGCTGTAAGCAAATCTACCCTAATGTATGAAGGGAGACACTATCTTTGTCTCCAAGACTGTTTGCTATACCAACATTATTGAAAAGATCATCCAGAACAAATGCACGGTCTCTGTTCCCAAGACATATGGAAATATAAGACACCCTAGAGAATTGTTCCCCAACAGTATCACCCTGTACATTCAGGGTGTCGTGGCTTCTGGAAAATTTTCCTGAGTATACCACTCCAACAGCTGCTGTGATCAATCTGACCATTAGAGGCCAGGACCAAATCCATTCAATTTGTCTTATACAACATTTAATTAAAGCTATTATCCACAGGACTCTAAGAATCAAAATGAGTTACCCTGCAGTCCTGTCTTTAACCATGCCTTCAGTGTCCTGGACCCAGCTAGCTGAACAAATCCCATAAACTATCAGGATCTATCTCAGAAAGCCAGATGGCTTTTTCCTTAAGTTTCTGAATTGATTTTTCCTCTTGCTCTGGGGCATTAATACAGGTATAACAGAATGCACAGTAATTGCATGAGCTCTGTCTTAGCCTACAAGGAGGAAATCCAGAGCAATTCTAGCATATACACAACCCTGGCCAGTGAGTTGAGGCTGGCTTGAATATCTCCCAGGGCCAAGGCGTTTTTACTGCTCACTTCAAAGAAAGTCAGGGACAAATTTCCTACTGCCCTTTCTATGGCTCTAATAGTAGGGCTAATGGTCTGCAGGATGTATATAGAGAGTAAGCCAATTATCCCTTCAGTAACCTGCTCTGAGTAACCAATGGTAGCCTTGGGGGCCCTGGGTGGCTCGTCAGTTGAGCATCCTTGATTTTGGCCCAGGGTTGTGGGATCAAGCCTCGTATCGGGCTCTGTGCTGAGCATGGAGCCTGCTTAAGATTCTCTCTGTCCCCTCCACCCCTCTCCCCTGCCTGTGCTCACTCTAAAATAATAATAATATTATAAAAAAGAGTAGCCACATTCTGGCATCTCCACAGCCTTAAGAGGGCTCTACAACCTACTGGTTGCTTTTCCTTAAATACCTCAAGGTCTTCAAGGACCACCCTCAAGGGTGCAAGTCGCCAAGTTGTGGGATGGAAACATGCTTCTAGATTTCATACAAATACAGTCCCAATGGTGTGCATGTTGGTCTGGAAAGTGCTGTTTACGATGATAAGGGTCTCCCAAGTAGCCCTTCTATCATGGGGGCATAGGTTGAAAGTGCCTACAACATAGCTTTCCAGCTGGTTAAGCCATACAGCTTAGTTCAAATAATTGACTTGTCCTTGTTTTTGGAGGGACTGCCTAAGAGCAGTCACTCCAACTTTATCCAGTCTAGTGAACCAGCCAGGTGACATTCATCTGCCCCATGGAACCGCAGTGATGGCTATTAAGAGTGGAGGTGTTAACAGGTGTTTTATGTAGCAGGTGCAGGACCTGGAGCCATCCTACGCTGCTTCTGATGGGACTTAGTACAGTTACAAGGAATACACCAATTCATCATTGGAATGTTTTGGGCAGGGATGGCAGATCCAAAAGTTACACTTAAGTCCCTTACAAAAATTTAGGAGAACCACACCAAGGCTTTTCCATTATTAAGGAAGACTGCAGGGGTGGTTCTGAAAGACAAGGATCATTAATGTCCCTCCCTTCCCAGTACCTCCAGACATGCAAAGCGTTCTCTTCTCAGGGGCTGGCATGGTGCCTTCTCTCCACCACCACATGTTCCCATTACAGAAGCTATTTTCACCTGTTTGCCAATCATACCTTACCCACACCTAGACCTTTGCAAGGAAGGGGCAGGTGCAAGAGAAGTGAGAGCATTTTTATGCAGCTTACACAGATTCTTTACGTCTTCCATGTTGGCCAATGTGGGCCCTATTGGGAACTCAGTAAGCAGGAGGACTAAACTAAGTGGTCATTATCCTAATAATTTAGGCTCCTCCTATCAGTCCAGCAAGACCATTCAGTGGCTAGAGCAGAATGAATTTCAAATTTCCTAAGTCCCCATTGGCTGGGCTGTCACCCAGAGAAGTCTGGGGGTGCTGTTATGGGAAAAAAGATACCCAGGAATGATCAGGGCAGAGTCCAGAATTTTCAAAATAGGTGTATATAAAATGTCTCACAACTTTTGTCCTATTCACAGCCCAGGAAGCAGCTAAGAGGAAATGATCCCTTCCCAGGGAAAGCTGGGTTCAGTGACCAAACTGTTTCACTATGTGTAGACTAGGAGGTGATGAGATGAAGGAGGCAGAGTCAGAAACCTTTTTGCATGGATTTCTGAGGAGGCTACTCTAATGCTCCATGGTGCCATATGCCATCTGTGGAAGGCAGGGAGCATGGAAGGCCCACTGAATACCTTAACTGTAGGTCTGTTACTAAACAGCATCTGTGATAAAGGTGCACCACTGTCAGACTGCAAACGGCCTGGGAAGCTGAGAACACGAATGCACAGATTAATTTCAGAGGTCACTATGGTATGGCCAGAGTTACCTGGTCAGACTAGAATAGCAACACCATAACCTGAAAGTGTCAACAGTGGGGAGGCACCCATTGGCTCTGAGTAAGGCCCAAAGGTCCCATATAATCAGCCTGCCAGGGGGGTTGGTGGGACAAAGGCCCATGTGATGGGGCTTCCCTCTGTCAGGCAACTAGGTAAACTTTTGGCAGGGATCATAAGTTGGGCATGCAGTGGTCACATGTGAGCCAGAAACATGAAACCCTTTACTGTGAGTCCAGTCTGTGATGGCGGATATGTGTCGCGTCTGGTACAATGACACCTGGATCGTGCAGGTTCAACCAGCAGCTTGATTCCAGTTGGTCTCATCAGAGAGCAGGCACTTACCAGGGCGGGGGTCTGTCTACATGAGTGACTCACAAGAGCCCATAGTTTCCCAAGTGGCAGACTGGAAGCCAAGCCACAGCCCAGAAGTCAGTCCAAATCTCAAGAGGTTCACCAAGAAAGTACTGAGCAGAGCCTGCGCACTGCCTTGAATTACGCCTCATGAGCAGAGCAGCCACTTTCTGATCTGAACAGCTGGTGACGAGGGTGATCTACAGCAGCAGGGCCTTAGTACACACCACCAGTTTTCAGCTCAACTGAACCAGTAGTGAACCAGGCCTGGCATCTCAGCAACTCTGAATCAAGGGTCCCATTGAGCCAGGGGGTCTGCTTAGGGTAAAGGAGTGGGGATACAGATTCCACCCACTTTTCACATAAAGCTAACACACCACTGGGCAGGCGTCTAGTTCTTCAATACGGCATTTCCGTTTAACAGCTGAGGCCTGTTGGGCCCTTCCCGTCAGGTTAGTCGCTGATTCTAAATTCACCACTCCAAAATGAGAGTATCAGGCCTGGGAGTCACAAGACCTCCATGGGACAGGCATTCAATTTCGACAAGAGCTTGGTAGCAAGGTAAGAACAAGCTAATAATAGCTAGCTGCTTTTCCAAAGGGGTGCACCTGCAGCCAAGACAGCTGCAGACGGCTGGGCAGCTTCCAACACAACCTGTTAGACCTGGCCTCTGAGGATGCTGATTTGCAAGCTGGCCTATATAAAGGGCCAAGTAGAATAATGCCCAAGGGAGGCACATAGTCTCCAACAACCAAAGCCCAATAAAGTCCTGGACTTCCTTTTTCATGTGGGGGCTAAAGAGATAAAAGTTACTATTGAATGCATAAGGGATTCTGGACCATGAATCTGTGTGTAAAGTCTTAAAAACCTTTACACAGCAAGGAGACCTCTCAATTTTGTTGGGGGTAAATCAACCACTCCTGCTGGTGATGGTATTACAGACAGAGCTCATGAGACTGAGGCTTCTGACATGCCTACCAACAGGATGCCACCTAGGGAGTGAAAGCTGTGATTTCAGAGGGCAGGGGTACTCTAAATACTAAGTCATCCACTACTGGCAAATTACAGAGGAGCTTACATACCCCCAAAGATGTACTACAATCTACACACAGTTCTTTCTGATTGGGAGAATCCTCCTTGAAACTTACAGATAGGGAAGTTTGAGGCATGTGATAACACATGGATTCCTACTACACATCCAGATATATAGTAAGAGTACACGGAACTGACCCAATGGGGTCCACTCACGAAGTCACATTAACTTCTTTCCCCACTACACAAAGCTTGGCTAAAGCCTATCAGCTGAACTCAGATACCATCTACTCCTGCAAGACTGAACAGGATGGTGACTTCAGTTGGCTGTACCCAAGAGAACCAAAAATGTTTGAGGTCCTCCCCTGTCCAAAGTTCCTCAGAATGCTGGGATGGCTGTGTATGGCCTGCAGTCAGGGAGGGCACAGACAGACCCCTAAACATTTTTCCATAAAGCAACTGGGGTCAAAGTAGAGGAGAGAGGGTCAAGGGCAGAGACAGAGAGGGAGAGGTGTTGCACCAGTAAACAAGCACATTCACCTTCCATTCAAATGGCACAGGGGCTGCTCCTGGCTTAACTACATTTCCAGTGTTTTCAGTCCACTGTAACGAAGCCCTTTATCAGGTGGCAAGGCCGTTACTGACATCACTGATTTCAGCAGTCTCAGCCACACTGTTTTCCAGCTGGGACCGTGGCGTTTGCAGATTCTGGCTGATTCAGGCCTGACTTGCTCAGCAGCAACTTCACGGCGTGTGACTTAACTATGGGTATTCGATGCTCCACTGTCATGACATCTCACGTGGTTTTAACAGAAAGACCAGGGGAGAATTTTCCAGGCAGTGGGGCTAATGGCATCAATTTATCTCAGACTTTTAGGGTTTCTTATTCTCTGGTGGGTCACCTTCATCAGCATTGGAAATCCACTCTGGGGCAGTAAAGGTCCGAGTACTAGTCAATGTGTCACCAATGTCTTCCCACTGGTGTTTGTCTGCCTCTGGGAAATCTCCCTGAGAGAGCCAGACCTCCCTCATGGCAGCCAGGCCGCACTGCAAAAACCCTGAGTCTTTTACTGGCATCTCCCGACGGACCTGAGGTTGTGTGACACAGTGTTGGGAGAAACTGAGAAGTAAGGTTGCCCAGCTGTTTCTGCTTTAACGAGTCCCAACCCCTCATCTCCCAAGAGAACCAGCCAAAGTCCTAATAATCTGCCTGCTTTCTGCCCATCGTGGTTGTGACTTTCCATCCTTTTAACTGTTTGAGAAGTGCCAGAACCACATGCCCACCAAACCAGTGAGCACGTCCTCCTGCCCAGGGAGGAGTCAGAACCACCAGAGCAGGGTCTGGCAGCGGTGTTCAAACACAAACACATAGTTAGGAGCCAGTCTAGTCATCTCCCAGTTTCTCCTCATTAGCACACAATAGAAAGGCGACCATTTATTGCCAGGTTGAAGATTTGGTCAAGATGTCAAGCTACTGATCTGCATGGATTTTCCTCAAATCCCATCAATCACTCCATGAGGCTTTCATCTTCCCCTTTGAGAAAAGCATACCCTTGTCAGCTTCCTGTCATCATAACTGAAACCATTAAGCACTCTGACCAGTGTGTGATTTTATCCTATTTGCAAGCTAACAGGAGAGCCTGACATTTCATGAAACTCAGAGCCTGAGTTTCATGGATGTGGCAGAAGGCACGAGACTCCAGTCATAGACAAAAGGACTTGTGCTCCTCATAGCAGCGAAACAGAGTACCAGCATCTTCTTTTACACTTCCCTGAGCCCCAGTTCCCACGATGACACACGAGGGCCACATAATGGGTTATGTTACAGGAGAGGAATACTGAGCTCCGGAAGCTGAATTTTTTATGACAGACAGTGACTGTGCTCCCCAACCTCTGGAGGGAGGAACGACTGCTGTCCTTTACATAAACGTCCTTAAATGATGGCAAGACAGGGGGCGAGGGAGGTGCGGGAACTGGAAGAAGGAAGGTATAAACTTCCCATTATAAGTACTGGTAAAGTAATGTAGAGCATGAGGACTATAGTTAACACTGCTAGGAGAGTAGATCCTAAAAGTTCTCATCACAAGGAAAATAATTTTCTTCTCTTTTTTTGTGTCTATATGAGATGGTGGGTGTTAAACTAAACTTACTGTGGCAATCGTTTAACAAAATATGTAAGTCACATCATTATGCTGTGTGCTTTAAACTTATATAGTGCAGTATGTCATTTATATCTCAATAGAATAGGAAAAAAATGTTCATGAATTAAAAGAATATTGTTAAAAAATTTTCTCAAATGCATCTATCTACATATTCAAACAATCCCAATATTAACCCCAGCAAACTTTTGAGTGTAAACTGCCAAGAAGATTGTAACATTCACATGGAAAGGCAACAACCCGAAAAGAAACCTTAAGAAATCTTGGGGAAAAAAACCCAGGTAGCTGTACAGACTTACTTCAAGACCTACTACCATAAAGCAACACATTTCAAACAGCACGGTCCTGATATTGGGTCCACAGACAGATCAATGAAAAGAGAGAGCAATGGAGTCCAAAGTAGACTCTGACTGAAACTGTCATCTGATTCATTCATTCATTTACTTTTAGTGACAAAGGCTTCCAAAGACATCCATTTGGTTGAGTCGTTTCAAAAATCTGTGCTGGAATACTGGCTATCCATATGTAAAAGAAAGTGAATCACAACCATTGTCACAACCTTTATACACAGAAATTAATTCAAGATGTATTAGAGGCTTAATTATAAAAGCTATATAGGACGCCAACTTTACGACTTAGGGGGTGGGCAAAGTTTCCTTAGGTCACAAAAAAGCACTAACATTAAAGAAAGAAAACTGATAAACCAGACTTCAAAACACAATGTTGACAAAATGTATGAAACAAGCCATATATTGGGAGATAACATCCATAAAGATATATTCAAGGGCTGGTCCCTATGTCTAATAAAGAATTCCTAGAATATAGGAGCCTGGGTGGTTCAGTTGGCTAAAGTGTCCGACTTCAGCTCAGATCATGATCTCATGACTTGGGAGTTCAAGCCCTGCATTGGGCTCTCTGCTATCAGTATGGAGCCCACTTAGGTTTCTGTCTCCCTCTCTCTCTGCCCCTCCACAGCTCGTTTCTCTGTCTCAAAAATAAACATAAAAACATCAAAAAATAAGTAAAAATAGAAAAAGAAGTCCTAGAATTCACTAATGACAAGGCCAAAATAGAATGAAAAAGTAGGCAAAATACTTGGGCACACATTCCCAAAAGTATGAATGGCCATTAAGCACATTAAGAAGTGATGAAAATCATTCTTGAGGAAAATACAAATTAAAAATACAACGAGATACTACTACACACCCATTAGAATGGCTAAAATGAAAACACACACCATAGATGAACAAGTGAGATATTCACACATTGTTGGTAGGATTTTGAAATGGTACAGCCGTTTTGATAAAAGGTCTGAAAGCATTTTATAAAACTAAACAAATACCTACCCTATGATCCAGCAATTCCAATCCTAATTCAAAAGGAATGAAAACAGGTCTACAAGAAAGATTGCACAAAGCTATTTATAGCAGCTTTGTTCATAATGGCCCCAAACCAGAGACAGTCCAAAATTCCAACAAATGACTGGATACAATGTGGTAAGTACATACAATATCACCTAAGGACAGAAAGCAATTAACTAGTGATACATGCAAGAACATGGCTGAGTCTCAAAAACATGGTCAATGACAAAATCTTACTCAAAAGAATACTCATTGTATGATTCCACTTAAATGGAAATTCTTGAACAAGCCAAAAAACGCCACACCCTGTTAAACAAAAAAATGAGAACAAAACCAAAGATTATAGGGAACTTAATGGGAAGAGCATCAGTGAACTTTCTAGGGTGACAGTTTTCTAGGTTAATAAACAATTCTGGAGTGCACAGGTGTATGCCTTTGTTAAGCTCAGCAACTGGTATCCTCGTTAAGACCTACGCATCATGTTGTTAGAAATTTTTATATCAAAAGAAAAAAGCTATCAACAAATGAAGAATTCTAGTAAACGAAATGCATGCTAAAAGAAGTTTTTTTTATGGAGAAGTGCATAGATAAAAATGTGTCAACAGTTGAGACAACTGATGGAGACTGGGATGAAAAGTTAAATGTTCACTGAAGAACATGTACTGGGCATATGAACGTTCACTGAAATTCTTTCAACTTAGAGATTTGTTTACTTTTTAAAAAATGTTTATTTATTTATTTTGAGAGAGAGTGCACGTGAGTGGGAGTGACAGAGAGAGAGAGAGAGAGAAAGAGAGAGAGAGAGAGAGAAAGAGAATCCAAGGCAGGTTCCGCACTGTCAGCGCAGAGCCTGATGTGGGGCTCAAACACGAACTGTGAGATCATGACCTGACATCAAGAGTCGGACACTGACTGAGGCACCCAGATGCCCCATCAACTTGAAGGTTTAAAATTTTTCATAATCAAAAAAGGGTAAGGAAAAGTCACTGTTTATTCTTGATTTTAAAAACTTAGAAATAAAGGAATCTACAAACAACTACTAGAAAATAAGTGAATTTAATAGTCACAGGATTAAACTTAAAAAAATCAAGTGTATGTCAGAAACTTTTAAAAAAATCAGATGAATTTTTACATAGTAGTAGTAAACAATTAGAAAATGAAAACAATTTACATCTACATTTATAATACAACCAAAAAGCAAAATATTAGGAATAAATTTCATAAAAATGTCTAAAACGTTTACACTGAAAATGATAAAACATGGCTGAGAGAAAATTAAAGAATACCTATAAACTGAGACACATATCATGTTTATAATTTGGCAGACTCAATGTTATTGCCAATTTTTCCAAAACTGACAGAGATGCAACACAATCCCAATAAAAAAAAAAATCCCCAAAGCTTTTTTTTAATAGAAATTGAAAAGCTGACTCTAAAATTTTACATCTGGAATAGCCAGAACCATCTTGAAAGAGAAGCACAACGTTGGACGGCTTACATCATCTAAATTCAAGACTGACTCTGATGGCTAACGTTAAAACAGGAGTAAAGGCTGATGAGGATACAGGACACCTGGAACTCTCATACTCCGCTGGTGAGTGTGGAAAATGTCACATCCACTCTGGAAACCCGTTTGGCAATTCCTACCTCAGCAATGGTCTTCTTAGGTATTTACCCAAGAGAAACGAGAATGTATGTCCACAAAATGGCTTACACAAGGATGTTCACAGCAGCTTCACCGTCACATCCAGGAAATGTATCAGCCCAGGTATCCATCCACGGGAAAGTGGGGATTAACAAAAGGAGGTACATTCACACCACAGGCTGCTGCTCCCAATAAAAAAGTACTACTATTGATTCGTGCAACAACATGGATGAATCCAAAAACCATCAAGCTGAGCAAAGGACACGAGATACAATGGAATCTGTCCTGTATGATTCCACTTGTATGAGGTCCTAGGAGAAGCAAAACCAAGCTGTAGCGAGAGAGATTGGATCAGGGGTGATTTGTGTCTGGGGTGGGGGCGGGGGGCAGTGCTAAGTGAGGGTGGGAGAAGGCGGATGAGCACAAGGAAACTACAGGGTCAAAATGTTCTATGTCTAACAAGACAGCGGTTCCACAGATGTACACATTTGTTAAAACTCATCTAACTCTACATTTATGCACTTACTGTATGGGAGTCATACATCATTGAACAAACCTAGGCAGCTCTCAGACTGGAATGACTCAAGGAATGAAGAGATGCTTCTGGCAGATAGCATCTAAAACTGCTGCTGGGCTTTCAGAGACCTGCAGCTCCTTGCAGGCAGATTTCCTGCCCTGTGCAGAGCCTGCTGGTTCCTACAGCAAAAGCGTTGGTAAGGCTTGCCGCCCATAATCCCAAAGCTGGCAGTGGCAGGTTTGAACAGAAGCACTGAAAACATGTGACTGGATATTCAAGAACCACCATAAAATAAAACTGACAAGCAACAGAAAGCATTGATTAAGAGGCTATTAATCTTATTGCAGAAAAAGCCCTTTCAAATCGGTAAGGTCAACACCATGATAGAGCAGGTGAAGAAATGTGAGTAAGCAATTCATAAAAGAAAATACAAATGGTAATAAGCCTATGACAACGTTTAACCTCACCAGAGTGAGATGTCACTTCTGTCTGTAAGGCTTATGAGGGTGTGAAGAAACTACCTTCTTAACTGCTGAAGGTGTGTGCACCTTATTTTATGGAGGGCAATTTAACAGTGAACATCAAGAAGGGTTTAAAACAACTGTAGACTATACATGAGAATTTAGCTAGGAAAAAACTCAAGGAAATAACTAACAAATGCTCAAAGATGCTCCCGGGCACACACAGGAGAGCGGATAAAGTGAAATCTGCAGGCTGTGGAGCCTGTGACCGCGCCCCCTGCTTCAAACCAGGCTCTCATAGCCCTGCTCACAGGAAGACGGGTACCCACAGGCACACTGAACTTTAGCTCTGAATTCTTTCAGTAATGACTGACAGAATCCTGTCTTATTAGGTCATCAATTGATTCTTGAAGTAGGTTGGTAGAATTAAGGTACAGGAATTTCCAGTGGCCATGTTTTCCAAAGGGTTAAATGGTAAGTTAGTTTTCTGACCCAGAACAAAGGAGAAATGCTGTGATTTACGTTATTAGCAAATGTGGATTTCCACCTGCCCCATGAAAAATGCACAGAACTGTATCATCATCATCCACATTTCCCCCTCCCATATCTAGTATCCCACTAGATCCTCGAGCAACGTAATGCCCCTCAGTATATACATAACAAGGTATGTGGAGTCCGGATACTGAATATTATTATCCTCTCCCTCCCCAATGCGCGATTCAGAATTCTTTCTGCATGCAGATTAACGAGATTCCTTTGCTAAAAGTCATAACACTCACCATATCTACCTATTTTTTCTTACGTGACTTCCCCAAGTAAAAATACATAAAAATTTTTGTGAAGGTTAAGCCATTTAGAAATCATACCAATAAGTCACATTCCTAGTGTTTTGTTCTGAATAAGAGTAGGATGGTATCTGGTACAAATAAAACCACTTGCTTCTTGCCTGTTGCATATTTGACAAACAAATCACAGACTGAATCAAATCTATATGTGTGCATTGTATAAACAAGGGTGAATCAGAACTTCTCCTGCACAGCTGCTACAACTGGAAAACTGTAACAACATATTCATAACAACTGTATTATTCTTCAGATACCTCAAAATAGAATAAAGCATTTGTTGTTTTTCACTGACAACACAAACCAAAAATGCTAAAAGAGGGAGCTTGAAGAAATAATAAAGAAATTTCTGTTCTGAGTCAGAATGTTTGCTGCTGTGCTTTACTGTCTGGCTTTATTAAATATGAACAGAGACAAAGATGAAACTGTTCAGGAACAGAAAATAGATAAGCCAGGATTCTGAGGTTGGGAATTTTCTATCTGTTCCTATTTTCATGACAAAACAGCCAAGTTAGAAACTACTGCTACAAGGCAAGCCTCCACATATTTTAAATTATGAAAACCTCGCCAAAGTATGCACTTTTAAACCTAAATGTTCTACAAAACAAAACAAACAAACAAACAAAAAACCTCCACCAAACTTAAGTGCCAAGACATGCCAAACAAAATTAAGTTAAATACGTTTGGAATATACCAGGCACACAGTAAGTACTGAGTAAAAGTAACATTTGTGACAGACTTCACTGATGCAGTTTGATGAAAATCTTTCTCAATAATTACAGGCTGACTCATAAAGAGGGCACCTGTATACTGAAAACCTTCTGAGTCCTCTGCTAACAAGAATGAGTACATCCACCACAGGAATAAAGCCCACTCTGTTGGGATGAAATGCAGCAAAATTGTCCTACAGCCCACAAAAGACTATTAAAACTACACACAAATACAGTTGCACACATATACTCAGACCAATGAAAAATGAATAAAAGCATTCAGGAACCAGAATATAACTGTGTTGGCCAAAACCCAAAATCTTAACTCCTGCACAGAGATCCCAGGTGCTGTTATGGAAGTCATATTCCAATGCCACGATGCAGGCTCTGAACAGCTTCTGTCATAATGCCAATGAGGAATACTCAGGGTCAGTGCTGAAGGGTAATGGGAACTTTAGTTTTTCCATTAGCATGAGACAGCATGAACTAGACTGGTTGTCAAGTGCTTTTTTGTGAGAAAGTACCTCTTTATATTTCATCCAAAGTCCATCTAGGTAGACTATTTAAGGGTAGAGGCAACAATGCCAAATATAATTTTTACACAAAATCTTTAACAAGCTACACTCTCATAGAAGCAGCAGTCAATATTTCCAGATCCCAAGTCTGACAAACTAGCTTTGAGATCTGCCAAGTAAAAGGTTCTGATCTTGAGACCCTGACATTAGAGGCCCCTGAACCAAATGGATTCTAAAATCCAGTTTTGCTACTCATAGTCAATCCAACCAATGCCTTGGATACATATGGAGACCCAACAACACAACTGGCTGCTTCTTTTGCTGAGGATACAGGAGGAAACAAAAGCATTATTTCTCCCTATTATCCTGGAAGTTACATTCAAGAGAAGAAGTCAGACTAAATAAATAGATATCCAATATACTAAATGTATGTAAGTACTAAGAAGAGAAAAGCCACAGTTAGAGGACAGGGTGATGGCAGACAGGTTGCTCAGAAGGAGGTGAGCCATTGCAGTGTGAGTGAGGAGCAGCAAGACGGCCAGTGAGGCTCGAATGGAGTCAACAAGGGATGAATGGAAAAGACTAGGTCAGGAAGGCTAGAGGTGGGTGCAGGGTGAGGAGTGGACTATTTGGGGTCTTGCAGCCATCATATATTTGGGGTTTACGCTTAGTAAGATGGAAGCCATGGCAGGGTTTTGAGCAGAAAAATGGTTATCTATTTTACATTTCAGAATTACGACTCAAGTAACTCTGTGGAATTAGGAAGAACAACTGGTAGGCTAACTATAATAATCTTAGTGAGAGAAGGTGCCACTTGGACTGGAGTAGTGATACAGTAGAGCTGGTGAGAAGCAGTTGGATTTGGAGTCTATTTTATTTTTTAAAAATATTTATGTATGTATTACAAGAGAGTGAGCGACCATGTGAGCAGGGGAGGGGCAGAGAGAGAAGGAGAGAGAAGATCCCAAGCAGGCTCTACCGTGTCAGCACAGAGCTTGATGCGGGGCTTGAACTTACAAACCTGTGAGATCATGGCCTGTGCCAAAATTGAGTCAAATGCTTAACTGACTGAGCCATCCAGGTAGGTGCCCCTGGGGTCTATTTTAAAGGAGTGCTATAAGATTTCCTGATGAACTGCATGCAAGATATGAAAGAAAACAAAGAATGAAGGCTAACCAAGATATCTGGCCTGAGTGAATGAAAAGGTAGAGTTCACATTCACTGGGATGTGAGAGGACAGAAGAGTTCATTTTAAAGACATCCAGAGGAGATGCAGAATAGGCCATTTGATTTACAAATCTGGAATGCACACTAAAGACAGAAATTTGGCATCTGTAGGCATTAAAAGTCATTAAATCTAAGAGATCAACAAGGAAATAAAGAATGGATAAATAAAAAAGGAAGGAGTTTGAGGAGTGGGCCCTGAGACACTCAGACATTCAGAAGACAGAACAAAGAGAATCCAGCAGAGATTACAAAGAAAGAACAAAGGATTGGTATTGGAGAAGGACTCAGAAAGTGGTGCCCAGAAGCCAAGTATTTTAAAGAGGAGTCAACTGAGCACATCCAATGATCTTAGTAAATCAAATTAGACCTGGAAGAGTGGCACTTCTAGCTCTAGAGGAAAGAAAAGGTTGACAAACCCTTTCCACTGAAAAAAAACCCCAACTATTAAACTTGAAAGGTGTCAAAACAAAACAAAACAAAACAAAACATTAAGGCCTCTGGAAATTCAACCAAAGCAAACAACAGATTGAGAAGCATACACCCACAAAGAACTGAATTTGGGGGAAGAATAGTGGAAGTCGGTGGCCTTGCTGCTGGGGCTGCTCCTGGCCAGTTCCAACAGTGTTGTAGTCCTACCACTGTGGGGCCGGCCTTGAAAGCCTGCAGCTTGACTGTCAAGGGGGCTGACTTGATTTGAAGCAAAGGGCAGAAAACTCATGCCTGGAAAAGACTGTAGCTCTCACCGTCAGAGGCTGAGGTCCTGGCTATGATGATAGACAGAATGGAGGAATTGATGGAAATTTAAAGGGAAATTCTGGAAACGAGATACCTCCACTGAGGGGTTTGATGAACATTCCACACTCCCCACAGACACTGGACACTCAAGAGGGCTGGCACAGAGTAAAACCTAGGGCAGTCCTTAAAGCTGTCTGAACTTTGAATGTACTCCCAAACCAAACATAAATCTACTGCAGAGGGTGAAAGCCTTATGGGCTCAAGGTGTCTGACCACAACATCTGACCAAAACTTGGTTCATAGTTAAACTACGCAGACAGGAATGATCCCTAGAAAGTCTAAAAAAATAAAGAACTGGGATGGAGATGGCTGAGCAGAGAAATCAGTGGCCACACAATGTAGAATTGACAAGACTGCTCAGATTACATTGAGGCAAATGGCTTAAAGCATGCGTGTGCACACGCGCACACACACACACAGCAAAAATGAAAACAAAATTTCCCAGAAAAAAATTAAAACCTGGAACAAACATAAAACACCAGGAAAATAGTAGTCACACTCATGTAAAAACTGCCAATAGAAACTATCTCTCAGTTTACCCATAATTTGGATTTAGCAGAAAAATACTTTAAGTACTATAAATACATTTAGAAAGTTGGAAAAAAAAACCCCATGTTTAAAGAACACATGATGACAATGATTTAAGTAGGAAATAAGGAAAAAAGTCTATCAAATAAAACAAAAATTCTAGAGCTGAAAAACATAATAATTGAAACGAAAAATTCACTAGATGGGTTCAACAGCAGATTTGAGACGGGGGAAGAATAAGAGATCAAACAGACTTTATCCAAACTGAAGAAGGGAGAGAAAAAAAAATATTAAGGAAAAAGAGATGGTGCAGAATTTTTTTTTTAAAAAACAATGGCTGAAAACGTTCCAAATATGATGAAAAGCAATTATTTACAGATTCAAGCTCAACAAAGTCCAATTAATATCAGAGCTCTTTAGAGATATAATAAAACAGTGGACACTAAAGACAGAAAAAATCTTGAAACCAGTTGGAAAAATAACAAAGAAAATAACAAGTTAACATGTATAGGGGTACAACAACACAATTAATGGCTGGCTTTTCATCAGAAACAATGGAAAGCAGAAAACAGGGGAATGACACATTGAAAGCATCATAAGGAAACCAAGAATTCTATATCCAGCTAAATTATCTTCCAAAAAAGAAAGCAAAATAAAGATGTTTCCAAATAAATGATACTGAGAAAATCCACTGCTGGCAGAGCTGCCTGAAAACAAAACAAAACAAAAAAACACTACAAAAAGTCCCACATGTTAAAAGAAAGAAGACTCCAGACAGAAATGCAAAACCAAGAAAAGAAAGGAAGAATACTGGAAATAGGAAATACGTGGGTAAATATAAAAGACTGGTCAAAACTTGTTTCTTTTCTTGGGGTGCCTGGGTGGCTCAGTTAATTGAGCATCCAATCCTTGATTTCAGCACAGGTCACAATTTCATGGTTCATGGGATTGAGCCTTGTGTCAGGCTCTGCACTGACAGCATGGAGCCTACTTAGGATTCTCTCTCTGCCCCTATGCCATTCATGCTCTCTTGCTCTCTCTCAAAACAAATAAATATTTAAAAAAATATATCACTTAAAAAATTGCTTTTCTCTACTTAATCTCTTTAAATAAGATTGTATAAAACAAAAAGTGTAACACTGTATCAGCCTAAAATATATTAGATATAATATATATGACTATAATAGCACAAAGGAAGGGGGGGAGGAAATGGAGATATATTGGAATACAGCTGATATACAGATTGGAACTAAGATCGCATTAAACTGAAGTGGATTGTGATAAGTTGAAATACACATTACAATCCTTAGAACAATCACCAAGAAAATAAATCAAAGACAAAGTTTTAAAAATCACAGAGATTAGGGGTGACTGGGTGGCTCAGCCGGTTAAAGCATCTGACTTCAGCTCACGTCATAATCTCGTGGTTTGTGAGCGCGAGTCCTGCTTTGGGAGAAATCAAGCCCTGCTCTGGGCTCTGCACTCACTCTTCCTCTCTCTCTGCTCCTTGCTCGCTTGTGCTCTCTCTCTCTCTAAAAAAATTAATTTACAAAAATCACAGAGATTAATGTGGGTACAGGCAAAAAAAAAAAAAAAGTTTAACATAAGAGAAAACAGGAAAGCAGAAACAACAAGAAAACAATGAGATAAACAGAAAACAACTAGCAGACTGATAAAACTAAATCAAGCCATATTAATAATTACATGAAATATGAAAGAATTAGACACTACCAACAAAGAACAGAGATTGTCAGATCAGGTTTTTTTAAAAAGCAACTATATGTTATCTAGAAGAGACTCACTTTAGATTCAAAGAAAAAATAGCTCACGAGTGAAAGGGCAGAAAAAGAGACTACAGTAACCATATGAGAGTGACTGTATTTATAGTAGATAAAACAGACTTTTAGCCAAGAAATATTACTAGAGACTTAAAGGAATATTTCATAATTATAAAAGGGTCAGTATTTCAGGAAGATATAGTAACTATGAATGTATGCATATACCTAAAAGTCTTGAAATATACGAAACAAAAAGGATATAAATGGAGAAAGACATTTATAGTTGGAGATTTTAATATCCTACTATCAATAACTGATAGAATGAAACAAAGTCAGCAGTGATCTAGGAAACCTAACACTATCAACCAACTCACACTATCTGATATTTACAGAACACTCCATCCTTGAACAATGGGATACATATCCTTTTCAAGTGCACACAAAACATTTACCACAACACACGTTTGAGGCCACATAACAAATTTTAATAAATTTGAAACAATTCAGGACAAAGATATCCTTACCTAAGACATATAATAGTCAAACTAACTGAAAGCTAAAGACAGAAAAAATCTTGTTCATGGACCACATTAAATTAGAAGTCAACAATTTTGGAAATTTCCCAAAACTTGACATCAAACAACACACTTCTAAAAATTGGCCAAAGAAAAAAGTACAGAGGAAATCAGAAAGTATTTGGAATTGAAAGAAGATGAGAAACATATAAAAACTTATGGGATACAACTGATGTAGTGCTCAGAGGAAATTTTATAGCTTTAAACACCTATTCAGAAAAGAAGTTAACAAAGTTAAAAAAAAAATCAATAATCTAAGATTTCCACCTTGGGAAACAAGAACAGAAAAGAAAATTAAGCCCAAGGCAAGCACAAGGTAGTAAATAATAAAGATCTGAGTAGAAATCAATGCAACAGCAAAAACAAGAACAAGCCAGAAAAATCAATGAACCCAAAAGTTGGTTCTTCAAACGGATCAAAAAAACTGATAAACCTTTAACTAGACTAACCAAAAGAGTGAAAACAAAACTAGTATCAGAAACGAAAAAGGGGGCATCACTACTACCTGGCAAAAATTAAATAAAGGAATACAAAAGAGATACTAGGTGTTACGAACAACTCTGCCAACAAATTAGTCAACTTAGATGAAATAGAGAAATTCCAGGAAAATATATATTATCACAACTGACTCCAGAAGAAAGAGAAAATCTGTATGGATTTACAATTAAATAAATATTTAGTAATTTAGGGTCTTCCCACAAAGAAAAGTATAGGCTCACATGGCTTGACTTATGAATTGCATAAAATGTTTAAAAAAAGAAAAAAAAATCCTATAAAAACACTGCCCAAAAATAGGAAAGACCACTTCCCACCTCATTCTGTGAGGCCAGTACTACCCAACAGTAAAGCCAAACAAAGATGTTATGAAAACAAAACTAAACAAACTAAAAACACCCCGTACAGAACAGTATTTCTTATAAGAACAGACACAAAAATCCCACACCAAACTCACCAACATATAAATAGGATTATACACCATGTCCAAGTAGACTTTACCCCCAAAATGCAAGGTAGGTCAGTTCTAATCTGAAGATGAACTAATGTGATACACCATACTAATGGAATACAGAACTAATGGAATATAGAACAAAAGAACACATGATCGTCTCAATGGCCACAGGTAAAGCATTTGACAAAATACAAATTTATGACCAAATTTATGACTAAACTCTCAACAAAGAAGAAGTAGAAAGGAACTTTCTCAACTTGCTAAGGCAGTCTACAAAAACCCTACAGCTAATACCACACTTAAAGTGTAAGGCTAGAGACATTCCCTTAAATATCCTAGGAACTAAAAGCAAGATGTTCCTTCTTACCACTCCTATTGCCCATCACACTGCAGGTTCCACATAATACATGAAGACTGGAAAGAAAGAAAACCACCTTTTTTTGCAGATGGTATGATTCAGTGTACAGGAAAAAACTAAGAAATTGACAAAATAACTATGAGAACTAATAAATAAGTTTAGCAAGGTTGAAGGATACAAGACCAATATATAAAAATCAAATGTAATTCTATATGCTAGAAATGGACAACCCAAAAATGAAAAGAAGCAATCCTAATTAAAATATCAAAAAGGATAAAACAGTTAGAGATCAACTTAATGAAAGACATTCGAGAATGCTGTACTGAAGGGGCTCCTGGGTGGCTTAGTTGGTTGAGCGTCCAACTCTTGATTTTGGCTCAGATCATGATCCCAGGGTTGTGGGACTGAGCCCTGCACTGGGCTCCCTGCTGCACGTGGAAGATTCTCTCTCCCTCTACCTCTCTTCCCTGCTTGTACGCTCTTTAAAATAAAATTTTAAAAATGTACAGTTCACTGTTAAAAAAAAAAAAAGAAGAATGTTACACTGAAAGCTTCAAAACATTACTGAGAGAAATTAAGGATCTAAATCAACGGGACCTATGGGCTTCCATTCGAGGGAACTGGGCAGATCTATAAAGTTGTACTGTGCCCAGTGGTAAAGAGATAACCAGTTCTCTGGGTGCATCTTCACAGAGTGGAAGCTGGGAGAGGAAAGAGCTTCAGGCTGAGGACTGCAGTGATATGGAAGAAGTACAGATAGTTCGCATGCACATACAAGGTGGTATGGGGTCATGATACTGCTTGAAGTCTGTGACTGGTTACCAACTGCAAGGCTGATTCTGGACAAGCAAGCCAGTGTCCACAGTGCTCTGTGTCCCTGAAACATTGCTTTGGACTCTGTTTTCTGCTGCCTTTTCATGGACCAGGTCTACAGTTAACATGCTGGAAAAGACCACCCTCAAGCAGCACTAACAGGGTTTCTCAGAAGAGTAGTGTTAACCATACAAGTTTGGCAGTAAAACTCGAGAAAAGCACCACGTGATTTTAGAAAATCAGTAGGTCGACACAGGCTTGGGACTTTTCCATTCATCAGCCTCAAGTTTTCTCTTCGAGGTGAATTAACTTGATTTTGCCTACTTATTTTGCCCACCCTGCAGGACCAAAGCCAACCACATCCGAAGACTGGTTCTTGCTCAAATAAGCAGCACAGAGAATGCAGTTTCAATATAGAGAATATAGTTTGTGCTAGATCTACATGTATGAATACGGATTAAGGTCAGAAACATTGATGAAAATTATGAAAGCATATAGAGTTTGAAACCATGCAAAATAATACTGTTATTTAGACACACACAAGCAATACACTTTTGCAAAGACATAAGAGAATGTCGTATGTCCCAGGGACAAAAGAAACTTTGAGCATTTTCATTTTTGCTCATGTCTGGGGAAGCTCCTGGTTGTAGAATCTTGCTTCACCACTATCGACCCCTTACCTCTGGTACTGGTGACATAGTCGTGTGACATTCCAGCTACAAACAGACTTATACTCCCCAGTATTTGCCTTTTAATAATGTTCTTAAAGTCTATTCTTCATTAGGAGTACTTCCTACCAGACAGATTGCCCTTGCTTTATCTGACAGCAATGTTTTCTCTGGCCTCCCAAAAGGAAAACATTTTAATCATACAGAAAAATGAGGAAATAAATGAATTATCAATTATTTTGACTGCCCACCTAGGTGGTTAACCCTAACATTCTGCCATACCTGATATAGGTATTTAAAAAAAAAAAAAAAAAAAGGCCATATGATACAGTTGAAACCCACTGAGCACCCTCTATGATTCCGTCTTCCATCCACTCCTTGGAGGTAACCACTATTTCAAACCTGATGTTTATCATTCTCATATTCTTTGTAAAAGTTATTGGTTGTGTGTGTCTAAATAACAGATAGTGTTATTTGACATGGTCTCAAACTCTATATGCTTTTATAATTTTCATGTTTCTGAAATTAATCCATATTCATACATGTAGATCTAGCACATTCATTTAAAAATTTTTTAGTGTTTTATCTTTTGAGAGAGAGAGAGAGAGAGAGCGAGCGAGCACACGCGTGAATGGGGGAGGGGCAGAGAGAGAGGAGAAGATCTGAAGCAGGCTCTAGGCTCCGAGCTGTCAGCATAGAGCCCGATGAGGTGCTTGAACCCACAAACGTGAGATCATGACCTGAGCTGAAGTTGGTTACTCAACCAACTGAGCCACCCAGGTGCCCCTATATTTATTTTGAGAGAGATAGCATGAGTGGGGGAGGGGCAGAGAGGGAGAAAGAGAGAATCCCAAGCAGGCTCCACATCTGCCAGCACAGAGCTGGATGTGGAGTTCAAATGTACAAACCATGAGATCAAGACCAGAGCTGAAATTAAGAGTCAGACACTTAACCCACTGAGCTACCCGGGCACCTATGGCTCAGCTAATTTTTAAAGGCTGTATACTATTCACAGTATAAATAATTCACTCTTCTATATATCCATTCTCATGGACAGTCGAGTGGCTTCCAATCTTTCTCTATTACAAACAATAATGTAACAAGTATCCTTGTTAACAATTCCTTATACACGTGACTATTTCCCTAAAGTATATATCTAGAATAAAATGCTCAATCAGCTGGTAAGAGCACTTTCAAGTCAGCTAAGTATTATCAAATGGTTGGTTAACCATTAATACTCCAGATCAGCAGCAGTTCCTTCATCCTCACCAACAAACTACTATTTTAAAGTCTGATTGATATATAAGAACACTAGCTCGTTTTCATCTGCGCTTCCCCAGTAACTGGTGAGAACAGAATTCTTATAAAACTTTATTTCCTAATCTGGTTTCCTTTTCTGTGAAGCCCTGTTCATATATTTTGCCCATTCTGTGGATTTTTTTTTCAATTTGTTTGTAGTGGCCTTTGATATGTTTTTGTTGTTATTATTTTACTTTGACTAAATTCGCTGTTTTCTTTATGGTTTTTGTTTCTAACGTCTTGCTTAAAAAATCATTCCTTTCCCCAAGGTCAGAAAGATAGTCTTTTATACACATAGAAATGGCTTCTGTACAGTGTGAGACAGGAAATTTTTGTTTCTTTCTCACAAGTTTCTAAACACGACTCACTTTTATGTTCTATTTACTCCCAACATCAATACCACACAGTCTAAAATGGCCTAATACTAAGCATTTGGTTAATTAAGTCATTCTATCTGGCTCTGTTTGAAAACTACCTTGGCTATTCCTGGCACAATGTTCTCCCATATAAATGACAAGATCAACTTGTATCACATAGCAATAACCCAAAAAAGGGGGTAGGGTGGGGAGAAGGCAGCAAAAACAAGAATAAAACACCTGACTTTGGGATTTTTATAAAAATTACTCCAAATTCATAGATTTCAGAGAAATGGACATAACAAGACTTCCCATCCACAAACATGGAACTTCTCCATTTATTTAGTTCTCTTTAATTTCCTCCAATAAAGCTTTATAATTCTCTCCATAAAGATCTTACATATTTTATTTTAGGTTTGTGGTTATATTTTTGGTGCTACTATAAATCTTTCAAAATTATATATTCAAATTGGTACTGTGATATAGGTACACAGTTGATTATCTGTTTATCTTGTATCCAACCTTAATGAATTCTTAAGTTCTAAAAATTTTTCTATAGTTTCTATGTAGTCAATCATGTTTGTGCATAGGATAGATTTGCTTCTTGCTTTCCAGGGCTGATGCCTTGCTTTGTTTCCAATTTTAAAAAGAATACTTCCAACATTCTATTATTACCATGTTTACATTTTTTTTAAATGTTTATTTTTGAGAGAGACACAGAGAGTGCGAATGGGGGAGGGTCAGAGAAAGAGGGAGACACAGAATCTGAAGCAGGCTCCAGGCTCTGTGCTGTCAGCTCAGAGCCCAATGCGGGGCTCCAACTCACAAACCACGAGATCATGACCCAAGCTGAAGTTGTCCGCTTAACCGACTGAGCCACCCAGGTGCCCTTATTATTACTATGTCTAAAAGTAAGATTGGGTAGATAATCTTTATCACTAATTTCCTAAAGAGTTTTTATCAAGACAGGGTAGGGTGGTAAATTTCTAAAAAGTCTTTAAGCTATTGAGATGCTGTTATGTTGATATAGAATACATTAAATTTTCAAGTGTTGAACCATCTTTGCATTTCTAAAATACATTCAATATGGTCCTGATCTTCATGTACTGCTTAATTTTCAAATTCATACTTTAGAAAATTTTGTGTCTGTGTTCATAGGTATAGTAACACCTGAATATACTAATCAACCTTAACATCACTATAAGTGGGACAGCAGACATCATGTGCCTCCTGATATGATACAACAGGAAGGACACAGTATCATCTCTTAAGCTTATTATACTGTTTGTGATATAATCGGAAACTTTTCACAACAAACAGTTTAAAATAGAAAGAAAAACCACACCAGAAGGTCAATCCAGTCTCTTTCTTTTCTCTGGGAACAGCTAAACAAAAGGAGACTCCATTCCTTTGAAATTTTGGCTGAACACGTTAGTGAACTCTCTGGGCCTGGTATCAGGGCAAAGTGGGGGGTACACTGTTGTTGTGATTCAGGTTCTTTAATGGTTTCTTACTCTTCTTGAATCCATCTAGGTAAGGTATAGATCTTCTAGGAAATTATAAAGCATTACAGCTTCTCACACTTGTTGGCAGTTTTCTATTTTAGAAATAACTGTTGTACATGTACATGTAACCTCCTATTTATTCCTTCTGCTATTTACTCATTTTTCTCATCCTTTATAAATTCTGTCACGCTTTGTGTCTTCAAAGAACTAACTTTTGGACTTGTATCTTTGTTTTGGGGTCAGTTTTTGTTCTCTTTATCATCTCTCTTTGACTCTTATTCTGCTGTTCTTTAACTTATAAGTTGGTTACTTCCCTCATTCAAAAATTTTTGATCGTTATTTATTTTTTGGTGTTCTCTTAATTGCATTGTGATTTCCTCACTGACTTGTGGGTTATTGAGAAAATTTTTTAATTTTTGAAAAACACAAAATTAGAAATATCATTTCTAATTTAATAAATGTTGTTTCTAATTTAAATTATATTTAATCCATTACTTAATAAATTACCAGAGAACACAGTAAGATATAATTTGGCATTGCTCATATTTGCTGCTTTGTGGCCTACTATGTGGACAGCTTCTGAATATGTCTCTTGTATCTTAAAAGACTGTATCTATTTATTAAAGGCAGAACTCAAACAAAACTCTAGTAGGCTAACCTTCTAACCTTTCTAATTTCTCTCTGCTCAATCTATTAGTTACTTTTGGAAGAGTCACATAACAATTCCCACTTACTGTAGATCTAAGATTACATCAGCTTTGTCTTCCATATTTTGAGGCTCTCTTACCAAAGGCAAGCAAGTTTAAAATTACTTTAACTTCATGGAAAATTGTTCTTTTTTATTATATGACAACCCTTCTATGCTTGTTCCTTTATTCCCTTAAAGTTTTATTATCTAATCTGATAAGCTCTGACTTTTAACAGATACAATCCTTTTTTACTTGCTGTGATTACAAATATATCTGCATTTATATTTATTTTGATCATGTCATTCTATTTGCCCTTGCTTTTATTATCATTCTTTCCCCCTTCTTTCCAACGATTTGTTAAAGCTTTAACATGCTTATTTGTTTTATTAAAATCTAAAGTTATTTCTGCCCTCCCAAGTAATAAAAGGGCAGGAGACAATATTAGTTCTGATCACCTATCTTCTCGTTGTTACAAATTTTAGTTGTATCTAACTTATCATGACCAAATTTATCAATGTAACTATTACTGTTTTACACAACTACTGTGTGTTTGCCTATTTCCAATTTCTTTTCTTACCGATCATTTATATTCATGCCTTTCTGTGTGTAATAACTTCTTTTCAAAGAATAACTTTTGATGATCTTTTTTAGTGAGAATCTACCAGTATACTTTCAGTACTTGTTTGCCTGAAACTGTCCATTTCATTTGCATCTTGAATGATAGTTTGCATTAGTAAAGCATTTACAGGTTGACAGCTCTTTTCTCAGCTCCCTCTTTTGGTTTCACTGACAGCTGTCAGTGTCTGTGTCAGGGTCCTAGTTGAGCTGGCCCCTCTTATAAGGGTCATCTTTCTCTGTGCTCTCTCTGTGGTTTTTCAAGATCCTCTCCTTTGCCTTTTGGATTCTGCAATTTACCCTGTCAGGGTGTGGGCTCAGTTTTGACTGGGTTTTAGTGCTTCCATCTGAGGACTTTTTTAAATGTTTTTTTGAGAGAGAGAGAAAAAGAGAGAGAGAGAAAAAGAGAGAGAGAGAAAAAGAGATACAGAGCGTGAGTGGGGGTGGGGCTGAGAGACAGAATTGGAAGCAGGCTCCAGGCTCCGAGCTGTCAGCAAAGAGCCTGATGTGAGGCTCAAACCCAAGAACTGTGAGATCATGATCTCAGCCAAAGTCGGATGCTTAACTGACTTAGCCACCCAGGGGCCCTGGACTTTAAAAAAAAATCAATAATGATACCTTTCTGGCCATTATCTTTTCCATTATTATTTCTCCAGTCCCTCAATTTACTTTTCCGAAAAACATATTTGACTTAAGTTGGACCTTCTGTGGCTTGAGACAAGGCCTTGGGGGCCCACGTGAAGCAAGAGACTAGGATCTGGGTTTATCTTGACACAGATATTAAAAACCAATTCGAGATTGGCTTCTGTGTTAAATATGTTTCACGTATCTATAAATATTTGCAGAAGTGTACTGCTTTCCTAATTACATGTTTGTGACACAAAATGGCTTTCTGGGAACAACATAACCTCATGCGTATGGGAAATACCATTTCACACCAGGAAAGGGTTGCATTGAAGCTAGGGTCATTTGCAGAAGAATGCCACTAAATGCAAATATCAAGCAATATCTAGTAGCTGCTAATTCCTTTGGGAGGATCATTCATTAGGAGTGTAAAGTCAACTTTTACTAATCCAAAAAGAAAAAGGAATCAGTTGACTCTATTTCTTCTATTTCTGCCATGAAATAGGGAAAGATGTTTTTAATAAGATGTTTCAGTCTACCTGAAAAGAGGTCTCGTGCAAACCAACAGACACGGACTAGCTGAGAAAAACTGCCAGGTCTGCAGCATCAAGCTAAACCAGAGAGCTGCCGTAGATAATCCAAAAAGTTACTGCCAGGGAATTCCTCTCTGGTCTAGGAATTAAAAACTAAGGATGAGCAAATTAAGTAACAGCCCTGATCCAAAAACTCTGTATACTTAGCACAATGCTTGATAATATGCATTCAAATGTATTAACTGGACTGCCCCCAAAGGCAGAAAACTTTGAGATATTTATTAGATCACATTTACAGCCGTAAGCTTAGTTACACGAAACAGTGTTTTAATAGATAGAATACTTAATATTTTACTGTGAATTTTCAGTTTACAAGGCCAGAGTAAAAATAATTAGGGTAAGTTGTCACCGGGTGGATCTTGTTCATGTCTTATTCATGGGCTTAAGGCCTACTTTACAAGCTTAAACCCAAATCAGAATAGACTCGCCCCTCCACATACACATCCCAAACAAGAACATGGAACATTTCTTTCAAAGCTAATACGTACCGACTATGCCAGGGAATCAGATGTAATTACAGGGAAGGGGGACTTTTTACTTTCCACCTTACAGTGTTGTCATTGTTTTTACTGAAAGATAATGTAGGGCGATCTGTGTGTAAAGTGTTTTATTTAACATGAGAGATTAAAACAGCAAAAAACACCAGGCACAACACAGACCTGCTTGGTCACTCAAGGAGGGCTATCCAGTACTCTGACAGTTCTTTTTGTTTTGGTTCCTAGGAACTCCCTTACTTCCTTATTACCAGGACTATGAATTTATAAGGACTGTTGTGATTTCACAGGGAGTCACATGTGTTGTTGGCTGCTGGATTTTAAGAGATGGTCAAGATTCATGTACCTGTAACCCAGGTGCTTACAGGTTTGTTAAGTGGAGGAATAAAATTACTAGGGGGCAGATAAACACCAGGGAGCCACTCTGTACTGAGCACATTTAGAGAGACAGTTCTAGAACAGCACATGGCAACAAACCCAACTCAACCTAACAGTTTTCAAGGGCACCAAGAAGCATACCTTTTCTTCCTACTCTTTTTAGGAAGCAATTCCATAAAATGAAAATGCCTTCAACATCATGTAGTAAATAGCTTTATTAATGAAAACATATCTTTAGACATATTACACAAAGTATAAGCTATGTCTTAAGATGTAAGTTTCCATTTCCTATCCTACAAGCTTCTTCTGGCTACTTGAGAAAAGGTCAGCCACTATGTACTGGCCTTCTTGATTCTCAAAGAAATCCAGTGCAGGAAGACAGAGTTCAAATGTGGCCAGGGCCTGGGCAAGAGTCCCAGCTCAGTTACACGGGTGACCACAAAAACCACTAGGGCTGGCTGACATGCCAACCTCCCATAAGGATTTCTGGGGTCACCTCCACTTCCACCCGCCTGGCCCTGAGACAATGACACCAACCCCATCTGCAAGCTTAGTGCTTTTAGGCCTGGGTGAACGTCCTGGAAGATGTTAATCAAAGCATGACTATATAAGCCATTAATAGGTATAACTAGGAAGAATATGTATATTCTTCATATCATTTTGCTCACAGCACTGCATTTTCCACTGACATTTATTTATAGGTCTTAATTGTTTCGTAATTTTAGGTCCTCTGTGTCAGAAAAATAAATAATTGCTGTTAATGAATTAATCCCACTATCCTACTCTAATTATTGGTAACAAGTTCCTAACCACCCATATGCTAACACCTACATGTTACAATATCATGAGTCATTAACATAAGCTCCTACCTAGTGGATGGAGGGACACGGAAGGAGGGAGAATATGGACTGTAAGAGTGGTGATAATAATCATTTGCATTAGACACGTGTAATAAACCTCGAAAGCCGTAGTTAAAAAGAAAAGACAGAAAGTATAAACTTGTTATTAAGATTCTTATTAATTTTGGGTCTACAAAAGTCATAGTATCAGTCTGGCTCTGAGACCGATTCAGAACCCTACTTTTCTCCCTGTAGTCAGAGCAAAGGTGCTAAGGTAGGAAGAAGGAAGGAGACAGGGGAGGTGGTACTGGTGAACAGATACCCTTTTTTCCAGCAAACACTGAACTTACATTTTAAAGAGCACTCTATAAATGGGGGCACCTAAAAAAACAAAACGATCTCCTAAATAAGGCAGAGTCCCTGAAAATGCAAGTGTGCAGAACTAGCACTAATCAAGACAATGTAATTATCTAAAAAAATCCACAGTAAAAATGTCCTTTCATGTAACAGTCACAGAAAAGGCGGCCACCATGAAATCGAGCTTCCCTTACAGAGAGTTATATAAAGGTGGTAAAGGGGCAGGGAGAAAACTCTGGAGAGCAACACTAGTTCTGCCAGGAAACCATGGCAGGTACGTAACCCTGCCCATGTCCTCATCTATAACCCAAGGACAACCAACTTAAGGTGCTGAGAAGGTGAAATGAAGTGTATCTTACATTAAGCAATGAACCTAGAGCATGGTCGACCTGTAACACAGGACAGCAAGGAATCCAAGGTGACTGTTATAAAAAAAGACTACATGTAGAAGTACACAGTTCAGAGAACTGAGCTCACAACTGCAATGAAATTACCTTATTGTCGCAACCCAAGGACAAGTTTATTCCACAGAACACGCCTTCTATTGTGTGACCTCCATTGTGTGACTCATTGAAAACATCACAAAACAAATCATTAAGGAAAGTGTAACAAGACACTGCCCAGCCACCAAACCAAACACTGTACCAGAAACAACATCATCAGTAAAATATGTGCAAATGTATTCTAACTTTGGCATGACTCTGAGATTCTAACCAATGAATCACTAGTGAGCAAGCCCAGAATGATGTAACGACATAGCAGGCAACAGACATTTACATACTATTAACATAGCAGATAATTAGCATTTAACTAGTACTTATGTATATTGCTATTTTAAGCTTTTTGTGTGTATTTATTCATTTAATTCTTGCAAAACACCAGGAGATAAATTCTATCTGCTATCCCCTTTTCACACAGAAGGAACAAAGGCAGTCCTAGTATAAACTGAGGCAATCTAATTCCAAAGTCTACACTTCCCACCTTCAAGGCCTTACATTTTAAGTCTATGTATAAACAGTGGAAGAACTCCAACACATTGCCCCCTCCAAAAAAAAACATGTTACACAAAAACATGTATGATACATATTCACCCCCCACCCCTCCCACCTCCCCCCCAACAGAGCGGGGGAACTCCACAGGCAGTGGCTGGCCAGGCCTGGTGTTCATCCTGCTGGGTGCTGAGTGGCTTTGGCAGGCTATGTAGGCTTCAGGGCTCTGGTGCGCTCAGTGGGTTAGCTGGATAATAGTGGTACCTACCCTCAAAGGACTACCGTGAGAAGTAACTGATGTGCGTGGGTGTAAAGCATTTTGGTGCCTATCACCTACTGAGACTGAATTTATGTTCGTCAATATTACATATGAATAAAGAGATGATCCAGAAGAATGATCAATAAAACAAATAGTGGTTAGGGTCTGACTCAGATTTTACATGAGTTTCTGTGTCCCTATTACAACTTATTTTACTGCTTGAAATTTTCTATGTAAGTATGGCTTTTTTAAAAAGTAAAACAAACAAACAAACAAACAAAAACCAAAGGTGTTTATATCTGAGGGAGGAATAAAAGTCTCACTTTGGATAAGAAGCACATTTTGAGATAACAGGACTCAGGAAAGAAAGTAAATAAATAAGGCTTCTAGTTGAAATTTTTGCATTCAAAAGTAAGTGCAGTTTTGAAAGATATGGAAAACAGTGAAAGGTACAAGGGGCCGTGAGCTAGTACAATGCAAAAGAGTAAGGAAACGGGACCAGCCGATGTGTGAAGCAGACAAGTCTTTAGATTAAACAGGTACAAACCTGCATCTTTAAGTCATGCTATTTCACCAGAGAGATGGTATTTTTTCCCCCTCCTTTAATTTAAAATTTCAGTATAGTTAACATATAGTTTAATATTAGTTTCAGGTGTACAATATAGTGATGCAACATTTCCATACATCGCCCAGTGCTCGTCATGACAAATGTACTCCTTAATCCCCATCACCTATTTTACCCATCCTCCCATCCACTTCCCCTCTGGTAATCATTACTTTGTTGTCTATAATTAAGAGTCTGTTTCTTGATTTATTCCTCTTTTTTTCCCCTCTGCTGTTTTGTTTCTTAAATTCCACACGAGTGAAACCATATGGCATTTGTCTTTTGCTAACTTACTTTGCTTAGCATAATACACTCTAGCTCCAACCATGTTGTTGCAAATGGCAAGATTTCATTTTTATGGCTAGGTAATACTCCACTGTGTGTGTGTGTACATGTGTGTGCGTGTGTATATACACACCACATCTATATCCATGCATCTATTGATGGGACACTTAGGCGACTTCCATAATTTGGCCTACTGTAAATAATGCTTCTATAAACACAGGGGTGCGTGTATCCCTTTGACTTAATGCTTTTGTATGTTTTGGGTAAATAGCCAGTATGTGATTACTGGATCATAGGGTTGCTCTATTTTTGAGAAGCCTCCATACTGTTTTCCATAGTGCCTGTACCAGTTTTCTTTCCCACCAATAGTGCAAGAGGGTTCCTTTTCCTCCATATCCTCACCAACATCTGTTGATTTTTCTCCAACTAAGCAGACTTCCCAGTGGTTGAGAAAGGAACTGCCAAGAATCTAGCCCCACATTAAAGGATGTAGGATAGCCAAAGACAAAATTATCATGACTACCCTTGTCAGAAAAGAGTTTCTCTTTCAAACTGTAATAACTTGACTTTTCCAATTGGTATAAAAGGCATGTCAAATGTTTACCTGCTCCAAAACTGAGCACCCAATACTCCCTGGACCTCCATGTACTCCAGCAGCAGCCTCCCCCCTCCAAGCTCTCAACTTGGTCACCAATTCCTCTTTGGCTGGTACCATCCTCAGCTCTCTTCTTCCACACCACTTCCAGTCGTTTCAGAATCCAAGCACCTCTCAATGTTCCCATGGACATCATCCATATCCACGTGATCACTTGTCTTTCTGGTTCTGCCCTTGACACCCTTCAGGTTACCAAGCTTAAGCCCTCCGATGCAGCCCCCTCACTCCTCTCCTGACACCAGGCTCTTGGCTCCTCCCACACATCAGGCATTTTCTCATTCAGGGCCTTTGCACTTGCTGTTGCTGCTGCCTGTGAAGTCCCTTCCTTGAATATCTGACAGTTAACTTCCTCACCTCCTTTAGGTCTTTACTCAAAAGTCACCTTCTCAATGAATTTAATACCCCAGCTAGGCTCCTTAAATTTCAAACTGTATCTCAACACTTCATAACCCCTCCCTTTATTTTTTCTCCGTAGCATTTATCACAACCTGACATACTACATATTTTATTTTATAACCTTGTTTGTGGCTTATCTGCTCTACAGAAGGCAAGAATTTTTATTTGGTTCACTGCTATTCCCTGACGCTCTTTGGATATCTGTTCGTGAGCACAAAGGATGCATGCTCAGCCAGCTTGTGAGATTCCTACAACCTGTATGAATAATGTGGTTCGGATCTCAGTACTTTTAATCTGCCAGAAATTAAGTTGTAACTCTCTTCTTCTAACTGCCTAAGGGAAGCATGCGGCCAAGCCCAACCTGTCCTTCTTAGCAACAAATGGACAGTGAGCATAAAAGCTATGTCTCAATAGGAGACACTCCAACATTGAACTTTACTGTGATAAAGCAAGGGTTCTAAAATTTGGCAAACTGAGAGCTATATTTTTTCTAATTGCCGGTGGAGACTCATTAGTATGTCATAAAATCAATTCCATTGATGACCTTTTATAAAATGAACCAGAACAGAACAGAGTACATTACACACAGTAAGGTTAATGTTCTTTGAAACTTTACATTTTATATACTTACGTATGTGTATAATAGATTGTGATATAAAATGTAGCTCTAACTGCGAGTTGTGGTCAAGAAAATTTCTGAGAAAAAGGGTGCATAAATAACTTTCAGAGGGGTTTGTGACTTCTCTGGCTCTGCCCCAAAGGGGAAAAAAAAGCTACGAGGAAAAATTCTGAGTGTGCTATGTGCGATTTTCCAGATGGGAGAGTCCATGGCCTTTTGGGATATTCCAGAAGGGATCTACAGCTTAAATAAGTTAAAAACGATTGAGATAAGAGGATATTAACAGAGAAAAGGGTTAGATTTTTGGCTTTGCCTGTTACTTTCCTGAGAATCCATTATGGATTAATTTATGTAAACCATCCTTCAATCTATCTATCTAGTCAATCTAAAATCCATGAAATAATTATTTTCTTTTATTTAATCCTAAACCAGCCTTGTTTGGACACAGACTAGGTCTAGAATTCCAATGCTTGGTAAGTAAGTTCACGTTTATCCTATCCATGTATGCAACCATGTATGCAGATCTGGTCAAATTCCATCCTTAGCCTTGACTCTCTATATAAGTCTTCACTGGCGGTTATCAGGAGCCTCATTAGACTCCTTCTCCTTAATCTTAGCTCACTCTTAACACAAGTGACCAAAAGAGTACTGGGCAAACATAAGCCAGTGTGGGTACTTCAGACATACCTCCCTGCTACAAACACTCTGAGGGTAAGCCGATTTGGGGGGTGATAACCTCTTGGGACAGTCTTCCCTGTACTGCCACTGAGAGGCCAGAACTTACGTTTTCAGTAGATACATGCTAAATGGAACAAGCGGTCACTTGCCAGTCCTGGAACTTTTCTACCCACAGAAGGCCATGAGAGTGCCTGGCATTTTATCCCAGGGAACTAAGCTTCTCACCATGTGAGAACACTTACCATGTTGGAAGACTTGGTGTATTTATTCTCTCTCTAGTAACACATCTAAAAATTTTTTTTAGCGTTTATTAATTTTTGAGACACAGAGAGAGACAGAGCACGAGTGGGGGATCAGAGAGAGAGGGAGACACAGAATCTGAAGCAGGCTCCAGGCTCTGAGCTGTCAGCAGAGAGCCCGAGTGGGGCTCGAGCCCACGAACCGCGAGATCATGACCTGAGCCAAAGTCGGATGCTTAACCAACTAAGCCACCCAGGTGCCCCAATTCTCTCTCTGGTAACTTCTAAAATGAGAGCACAGATATAGGGCTCCTAGCTGAATAAGGGTCATGTCACCTCTTCATTGGAAATAATTCATTAGGTGCCTACGGGGTACACAAAGTTCCTTGCAATGTGAAGAACTTTCAAGTTAACTCTGTGATATTTGGTGGTAAATACATAATGAAATACCAAATTGTATCAAATCACATAAATAGGATGACGTGAGCTGGGGATGCTGAGTTTTTAAGAAAACTGGCATAACAAGGAAACACATCTTGCAGAAGACAAGCTCTGAGCTACACCTGCAAGACAGCAGTCCTTTGGAATAAATAAGAGTCCAAGTGACAATTCCAGTGAGGAGAACCGGAAATTAATCTGTTCAAATGTGTATCAAGGGTCTTATGTGCTGGGTTAAAACACCTTACTTGCTGGCTGGAGGAGCTGGGCTGCAGAGAAGGGGAAGGCAGAGCTTTGCTCTCCAGTGAACTACTGTGGGAGACCATGTGCACACAGTTGGCTGCAACCAAGGGGGACACTTCAGGGGACATACTGAGAACAGAAAGACCTTGCTCTGAGAATCAGGAAAACACACTCCCAGAAGGTGCCCATCTGTGCTGAGTTTAAAAAAAAATAAAAGTGGGAGAAGGATTCCAAGGATTAGAAACCAGGTGTGCAACAGCACAGGAGTGAGCATCAAGCAGAGGTTCTGAGAACTGCACACTGCTCTGTTCTGCAGCCAGACACTCTGTGAGTAGACAGGCCTATGGTTGGCTCATGGGACACACCTTGAAGGACCAGTGTGCCAGGCGAAAGAGGCTGGACTTTATTCTGTAAGAAAAGGTGTTATTTGCCTTTAGAAAAATCCCTCTGGAAGGAATATGGATATTAGAAGAAGAAAGGCTGGAGGCAGAGAATCAGTACCATAATCAAGAAGGACTTGAAGGAAGAGAGCAGTCAAGCTTACTAGAGACATGATTCCAGGGATACTTTAGAGCTATCTTTGGTATGACACAGGGGCAGGGGGAGTTGATGTGAACTGACCTGCGCTGGTAACAAGTCCTTTGGTTGCTCTGATGCTAGAAGCCTGGATTCAGATGCAGGTTCTGCCACACACCAGCTAGCTTGGAAGAAATCATATTACCCTTTCTTAACCTGTCTGAGGTCTGGTGTGCTCATTTTACAGAGGAAGCCAAAAGTACCCATCCTCAGGGCTGGTATGAAGTTTGAATGTGGCAGTGCTTTTAAAGTATGAAGCAGTACCTGACATACAGTTAAGTGCTCAGTAATGGTCATCTACAATTACTGTCTGCAGTTATGTTGGGGAAATATAGGGGGGGCCTTACTGTGCCAAAATGCAAGAAAGAACTCAAAGACTAATGAGGGGGTGGGGGCAGATGTCAAAAGAACAAAGAAACCCACGAGGAAGTTCTGGCTGGCTGAAAATTGGACAATCTAAACAAAAAAGAATGACCATCAGAATCATGGAGTAAAAATCCAAAGCCCACAATAATGCAAAAAATTTTAAGCCTGCACTTATCATCAACAAAGCTCACTTTTACACCAAATCTAAACTTAGAAAAAAGTTTAAATAAAACGTGGTAAAAAGAATTAAGCCCTGGCCTTTCCAGGAAGAATTGTACATCATTCTAATTGGTGAGAGAGAAAGCTCTTCTTTACAAAATAATTCTACCCACTAAATAGAGAAGAAAGGACAGAATTAGAAAGTCATTATACGTCAGCACCCACTGAAGATTCAGCAAGGACCATCAGTGGATGCCAAATTCACAGGTTGAAACATTGACGGAAATGGGCTGTCTGCCTGGTGCCAAGTACATTCCTGCCAGGTTATGTACTAAGAGCAGAAGGGAATGCATCCCTTTCTCAATGGAGACACCACCAGCTAAGCCATCAAGGTCAGCATCTACCAGCAGGGCAACTGGTCACTGGGGGCCTGGTAACCGGATGTCATAGCACAGAGCAGCTAGCCTTTAGCCCAAACTTCCAATTTACAGGAAATACAAGAGGTAAAAAAATTAGTTACAAAACACTATCAGCAAACAATCAGATAAATCCAGGAGGCAAGACATTGAACAAGAAACAGGCCCAGGCATCTCAAAAATTCAGTGTAAAAGCAAATAAGGAAAAGTAAGGAGGACTGTTCTAGGAAAGGGTATAATATAGCACCCTGTGTTCATCAGTACTACTATCACCACAGCTCGAGTCTAACATCTCAGTCACTGGCGAGTGGGTTCAGCACTGTCTGCCCTGGTATCAGACCGTTCTCTAAATGCAACTGTTAGTCTCTGACGGTTAAACATGAAGAATGATGGCTATACGGATCTACTGAAACAAGGCTGAGAGAGCCTGAATATATGCAGAGCCACATTCCCAGGCCTGTCAGTATCAGTGCCCGCCCAGAGGCCGGTGGATGCAAAGTGTCAGCAAAGGCAAAGTTACACAGGGATTACCATTTCCTGCTTGGGCCTGGGGGTGGCGGGTGCTTCTACCTTCCTGAAGACCCCTGTTAGCGAGAGACAACCCCCAGGCTCTAGCTTCCTGCACCCACAAGGCAGGAGGAAGTGCCACGAATCTTGCAGGCCACAGTGAACACGTGGCAGAGGCCCCCTTCTCACCACAGGGAGAACTAAACCCTTCCAAGGGCAGGGACTGCAATATGGTGAATTGCTCGCACTTTGAAGAAAAACCTTCAGGTGCATCAATAATGATAGCAAATAATCATCATGCACTTCATGTATCTATGTGCGAGCACTAAGTCTTGAACCACCTCACTGACGTCCTACAACCCTGTTATGTCCATTTCACAGATGAGGAAACTAAAAACACCAGGAAGCTGGGTGACTCGCTAGCATTACAGACTTCGCAACAGAGCTCGCAAGCGCTGGCCCTGGATTACCTTCTCACAAACGTGATGTCCTCTGGCTTTGAAAGTGAGCCACAAATCACCTGTAAGAACTATGGCCCACCCACCCAATAAGTACAGCCATCGTCACTCATGGATGAGTGACACCCTTTACCTCCCCCAAAACGGGATGTCAGCCTTTTGTGCGAGTCAGTGAGGGGACATTGCTGGCTGCTCGACATCTTAGTAAAGGCCTGAAGATTAAATCACAGAATCTAGTCAGTCAGTCTTCACCAGCCAACGATCCTAGTACACGGCTGATCTTAACAAGACATTGTGACAATCTCTGATACCTATTATTTTCCCCTGGTAATCATAAGCTTTTTTCTTTTTTTCTTCAGCCAGCAAGTTTTTCTAGTTGTTAAGAACTCTGTATTGCTTGCTAATGTAAATTATTCATTTTTTCAAATAACATTTTAACTCTTGATAATTTTTTTTGTTTCCAAATTATTTGTATCCCTCCCACACCTCTCTCCCAAACGGAGAACGATTTACCCTGTTTACCAGTCAGCATTTCATCAACATAGCTAAATTCCAGTGTGCCATTTTCACAACCTGCTTTCAATTATCAAACGACATATTTCTATTTCCTGATCTACACTGTCATCACAAAACTGATTATATTCATTGTTCTTACTGAACACCATTATAAATCTAGAGCCACAGCAGAATTTTTATAAGGAAAGGAATATAAGAAACTCCATGAATACTTTTAAAATGGAAGCTTACAAAACAAAAGCAATGACTATTTTAAGTGGTCCCAAGACCAATTAATGGGTAAATGAAACCACACTGAGTTTCCTATCATAGCTTTTACTAAAATACAAACTTTTCTGGCTAATTAGCAAAAGGTCACCAATCTAACATTTTTAATAAAATTATATAATATATAATAGCAATTGCTAGAGGTACTAAATGCTACATCTCTTCAACTACACCTCAACTAGGATGAGGGTAGAGATTTCTCTATTTAAAACCTAGCTATATCACTAGTGCCTAGCACAAGGACACTCGTAATTATCTGCTGAATTAATCACAATAATGGCATCAGACTTACTGCATTATTGTAAGGATTCAATAAGCTAATACTAAAAAAAAGTTAACAGTTATCATTATGTGAACTACTTATAAGGCCTTTTCACTAATAATATTCCTTTTATCCACACAATCTAGTAAAGTAGGTTGAACATGTATTATTTCACCAATTTATTCATAAGAATATGGGTTTAGAGTTAAATGATGGACCTGAAGTCACCCAGTTGGACTACCCTGTTTTGTCCCTTCCTCCCAAGTCCTATGCATCCCCTCCTTTCCCTGCCTTTTTAAAAAAATATTTTATTTTTTAAAAACGTTTATTTATTTTGAGAGAGAGAAAGTATGTGGAAGTGGGGGAGGGGTAGAGAGAGGGAGAGAGAATCCCAAGCAGCCTCCATGTAGGGCTTGATCCCACAAATCACGAGATCATGACCTGAGCTGAAATCAAGAGTTGGACGCTTAACCGACTGAGCTACCCAGGTGTCCCTAAAGATTTTAAGTAATCTCTACACCTAACATGGGACTTGAACTCACAACCCTAAGATCAAGAGCCACATGCTCTATCAACTGAGCCAGCTAGGCATCCTGCCCCTTCCCTGCTTTTGTTTTCTCCTGAGCTCTCAGCACCCTATGGCATGTTTTTCATCCTGATCCTGTGGGGTCTACACCTGAGCTTCACGAGGGCAGGGAGTTCATCTGTTTTGTTTCTTGCTGTATCCCTTGAACTTTTAAATGTCTAGCTTATAGCAGAGGCAAAAATCATAGGAATTATCTAACTGATTAAACTTGATGGGAGGGACTTTGTTCTGGCACGAGCAGGTTTACCATTTGTGGGAAATTTTATATTAAAAATAAAAAATAAATTAAGTGAAGTTCTTTGAACAGTAAAGTTTATGTTCAAAAGCACAGATGTGAGAAAGAAAATAAGAACACTTATTTAAACAACTGCCCCAAATAAATTAGTAACATACCATGCAGAGAGTACTTAGGATTGTTGAGGATCTTTGAAAAAACATACTGCATAAATAGCATGCTGCTCAGTATTGACCTTACTTTCTGTAGCTTCCTGTTTATAATTCTGTTACCCTCAAAAAGCACTTGTACCTGACAGATAATCATGAATATATGCTTCCACTGAGACTCATTTTGTCAAAAATCAGCATTATCTGTTTTAGTAATTGACCTATCACTCTCCATTTTTAATAAACTTCAGTTCTATTACAAAGCCCACTCACCCATAAAGTGGTGCTTTACCTAACTGTTGATTTTAAGAAATACTAATACTTGCCTAGGGGAATTCAAAGAAGAGATTATGGAGTAAGGCAAACAGTTTTATCTAGATGACCCCTAATAATCAGGATAAGACCACTTTTCTAAGGTAAACATGATTAAATTTAAAATTTGATCAATAAAAAAAGTATGGACATAAGTTAATGACAACCAGGATGTAACAGATTAAAGTACTATGTTTTTAATCTCTGAGGTTACACAAAGAAATGTTCAGGGGAATTAGTCAAATATTTACAAAGTAAACAATAAGCTTCAAATATCCTATTTATGTAATAATCTCCTGCCCCTGGCCTCCCTCACCTTCACAAAAGAATGGGGCAAACTGCACTGGTGCCCTAAAGATTTCACAGTAAAGTCTCAAAGTAACTGTCTCACACTCTGTCATCCATACAATTGAGGCTTAGACCCTCAACATTTAATGCATCCTAAAAATCAAATGAAAACTAAAACACAACGCAGCGGGAGGATATAAATAGCCACAACTAAAACTGCCCTGCGCTATTTATATACTCTCCAAGAAGAATTCTTCTCCTGATCAAAATATTTGCTTTTTCATTGACTTGAATAGAAAATTCAGGCCCGCCACTCATGATGCAAATGCCTTTCTGCTGGGAAGACCTTTATTGTTGTCATTCTAAACAAGAAGCTGCACATTGTTCTTACAGACTTGCTCATTTATGCATCTGTCAAAAAGAGAACACTCTCAAAACTGTACCAGGAGGCATTAATCTAGCTGTAAGTACCAGCAACCGATTTCAAACTGATTAAGAAAGGATACCATAGGTAATTCTTTTGAAAAAATTTCACAAAACTCTCCAACTTCTGTAAAAATTTGCCAGTAGGAAAAATCTAAAGCATTAAAGAATCAATTTGCTATACTCAAGCTTTACCATAAAGCTCATTCATTCATTAAATATTGAGTGCCTACTATTTGTCAGTAAGTGTTAGAGACCGTGGAAGATCATACACCCACCCTACTCTCCAATCAAAAAAATGCTATCTTACACAGATTCCTTTTTTTTCCTGGAGAAAGCCTACCAAATTTCAAGGAATATTAGGTAATCATGGTTGAATTTTAGGGAACTTCAAAATTTATAAGCAGAAGCATAAATAAGTAACAGAAATTTAAACACTGGTGGTTCACCAGATTTCCACAAGAACTTAATTCAAAGTGTGAGACATGCCCCACTGGCAGGAACTCTCAGGAAAGCTTTAGCAGACACTCTCCAACCATCCTGACATGCAGAAAAACCTGGAGAACTCCTGCTGACAGCTCCTGTGTTATCCCACACAGCTGGAGGCTTCCAGCATCTTCCAGCCTTCCCTGTTGAGCCCTATCCTGGTTGTAGAAAGATATAGTTGCTATTATATTAAAACAAAAGTTTTTTTAAATTTTATTTTAGAGAGAGAGCATGAGCTGGGGGGGGGCGGAGAGTGAGTGCATGCATTGGGGAGATGGAGAAAGAGGGAGAAAGAGGGAGAAAGAGGGAGAAAGAGGGAGAAAGAGGGAGAAAGAGAGAGAGAGAGAGAGAGAGAGAGAGAGAGAGAGAGAGAGAGAGAGAGAGAGAAAGAACCCCAAGCAGGCTCCATGCTCAGCACAGAGCCAGATGTGGCGCTTGATCTCATGACCTTGGGATCATGACCTGAGCTGAAATCAAGAGTTGGATGCTCAACACACTGAGCCAGCCACCCAGGCATCCCTTTTTAAAAATTTTATTTCAGAGAGCTCAAGCAGGGGAGAGGGACAGGCTATTATATTTTAAAATAAAGCAGTGGCTGTTAACATGTAAGGATGTTCTTCTGCTCTAAAGCAGTTTTTAAACTCTAAAATTAATAATCACCACCACACTAATTAATTGTGGAGAAAGCTGAACTTTTAAAGGCAGAACTTGATAAGCACAATGAGCTACATGAAGTGACTACACAAATCCTACTCTGATTCACTTTAACTCGGAGCTCATGACAAGAGGAACAATGGAAAGATCCTTACCTTGAACTTAATACCTATTAATAATCACTAAACAGTCACGGTGAGTTTTAGGTGTCAGGGTAAGAATACAGAAGTGATTTGAGACCAAGACCCCACTATCACAAGATGCTTAGACTGGAGAAAAATGGAATCAAAAAGCAATAAATATAATTTCAACTCAAAGGTGGCTTATGGAAGAATGTGGAAAAAGATGTTCAGGTCCATGAAATAGGACTCAGGGAACTCCAACAGCCGGGTGGTGTCAGACAGTGAAACTGGAGGGGATGGGAGGTAAAGACCTAAGAGACCAATAACGGCCTCAATTTCCCATGTGCTAGCATTTCCCCAAGGGGTCCTGAATCTACGTCTCTGGGACAAGAACCCTAACACACAGAAGATTCTGGTGCACACAGTCACTGAAGGATCTTTAGTGACATTCATGGATAGTCAACACTAGGTTTTTAAGCATGGGAGAGATAGATGTGATTGGGCTTGGGTCTTATTAGTTTGCATGGCTAGGTTGCATAAAAGTAAGGTATGAAATAAGGAGAGGGACCTAAGTGGAGGTGAGACTGTCACCGAACCCTATTAGGAAGCTATTTTGCTGACCAAATTACGAAAAGAGAACCATCCAAGTTACAGAAAAGCTTAATTTTATGTATTGAAATAGGAGAACCATACGTTCCAGTCTGCTTAAGACAGTCTTAGCTTATGCTTCATATCTCAGTGTCCAATCTGGTTTTGCATGTGTCCATTTCTCATTTTTAATTAAGTATTATGCCTCACCATGACATTAAAATAAGCCAGTTCCGGTTAAATGTACCTCTATTTTCCAGATCTTCCTTCTGCTACAAACTTATCTGGTAGTGTGCAAAACATATGTGCAGTGAACAGATGTCCCACTTTACCATGTGGTTATATCTGAAAGTCAACCAGCGGTAAATCACCTATTTTCCAGATCCTTTCCAGGTCTACATACAAAGCACTCACTGATGGAACAAGGTACGTTAGTGTTATGACTCCTGTACATCAAGTATGTGCAAAAGATTTACATATAGACCGTAGTCTGATATTGTTAAAATGATTTTGGCATTCACTAAATGGTGTAGACAACTTTTGATTTTATCGCTTTGATTACTTTTCTTTTGCAATAAACCATTCTCTTAGCGATACACTAAAAATTAAATATAGACTTAATAAAAAGATTACATAAGTGTTGAATTTCTACTTCTTAAGAAAGTTAACGATGAGTGTGTAATTTGCAAATATTTGCCCACATCTACCATGCTTCATGGAATGCCAGTCACTTAACTAAACCAATAAACACCAGAAGACATGTGCTCAACAAACACTGGCATCCACTTTAAAAGCTATTTGTTTTTTTTATTTAAGAAAAGAGTGCCAATCAGGAGTGCAGCTACAGAAGAATTTCCATTTACACAATGACAGCATGTATGTTTCTTTCTGAGGCATGACTTTTCATTTAGATCAAACACATATTCTAATTGATTGTGTTCATTTTCCCCTAAATTTTCTCCCGGACATGTAAAACTTGACAACAGCCATTAAACGTTGGCTCATTTAAAAGCTACGGGAGGACTTTACAAGCAGTTAGTGCCAGGTTTCACACAGAAAAACAATTTCATTAGTAGTTCTATTTTTTTTTTTCATCCTATTCATGGAACAAAGGTCAGCAAAGTATGACTTGTAGGCCAAATCCAGCCTGCCACCTCTTCTGTCATGGCCTGCAGAATAAAGATGGTCTTTTCAGTTCTCAGTGGCTGGAAAAAAGTCAAAAGAGGAATAATAATTTGTGATATATGAAAAGCATATGGAATTCATATTCTGATGAACAGAAAGTCTTACTGGGACCCAGTCCTGCTCATTTGTTTATACATCATCTGTAGTTACTGAGAGGTTACAGCTGCAGACCTGAGTAGCTGCAGCAGATGCCTGGCCCTACCAAGTATAAACTCTTTACTATCTGGCCCTGTAGAGAAGAAAAGGTTTGCTGAATTTTACCTTAGAACACTGAACATCTGATACTATTGTGAACAATACTGTAAAAGCTCCATGTAGAACAATTTTATGATTTTAATATGAATACAGATTTTTGTATACACCCAGTGAAAACAAATTTCTAAAAGGCTGAAGTTGAATTTAAAAACACTTCAGTGTGGCAACATGCATTCTCTTTTTGCTGCTCACTTGCTTAAGCCTTTAAGAAACCACCTTAAAAATCTGTCCAAGTATTGCAAAAATTATTTAGACTTTTTTTTTTTTTTTTTTTTTGGTAAGAATACAAAATTTTGGTTGCATTATGTTCAAATTCAGCTGGATAAGTTTGGTCAAAATTTTCAACAAACAGAATTTTTTTTAAGTAAGCTTCTGAAGATTTTGGAAAACTTCAATTACTGAAATCAAAACTTGCAAATAAGATAATGAATTAACCCCTATAAAAAAAAAGCAAGCAGTAGGGTGCCTGGGTCACTCAGTGGGTTAAGCGTCAGCCTTTTGATCTTGGCTCAGGTCATGATCTCACAGGTTTGTGAGTTTGAGCCCTGCATCAGACTACACACTGTTGGTGTGAAGCCCGCTTGGGATTCTCTCTTCCTCTCTGCTTCCCCCCTGCTCACAAACTCTCTCAGAATAAATAAATTTTAAAAAAAATTACTGAACAAGAACATTCTGATTAGAGTTTTGTAAAAGAACCTGACCCCATTCACAATTGCACCAACAATCATAAAACACCTAGGAATAAACCTAACCAAAGATGTAAAAGAAAACTATAGAAAGCTTATGAAGGAAATTGAAGAAGATATAGAGAAATGGAAAAACATTCCCTGCTCATGAATTGTAAGAATAAATATTGTTAAAATGTCAATATTACCCAAAGCTTTCTACACATTCAATGCAATCCCAATCAAAATTGCACTAGCATTCTTCTCGAAGCTAGAACAAGCAATCCTAAAATCTGTATGGAACCACAAAAGACCCCAAATAGCCAAAGTAATTTTGAAGAAGAAGACCAAAGCGGGAGGCATCACAATCCCAGACTTTATCCTCTACTACAAAGCTGTAATCATCAAGACAGCATGGTATTGGCACAAAAACAGACACATAGACCAATGGAAAAGAATAGAGACTCCAGAATTAGACCCACAAAAGTATGGCCAACTCATCTTTGACAAAGCAGGAAAGAATATCCAATGGAAAAAAGACAGTCTCTTTAACAAATGGTGCTGGGAGAATTGGACAGCAACATGCAGAAAAATGAAACTAGACCACTTTCTTACACCATTCACAAAAATAAACTCAAAATGGATAAAGGACCTGAATGTGAGACAGGAAACCATCAAAACCCTAGAGAAGAAAGCGGGAAAAAACCTCTCTGACCTCAGCTGCAGCAATTTCTTACTTGACACATCCCAAGGGCAAGGGAATTAAAAGCAAAGATGAACTACTGGGACCTCATGAAGATAAAAACTTCTACACAGCAAAGGAAACAATCAACAAAACTAAAAGGCAACTGATGGAATGGGAAAAGATATTTGCAAATGACATATCGGACAAAGGGCCAGTATCCAAAATCTATCAAGAACTCACCAAACTCCACACCCGAAAAACAAATAATCCAGTGAAGAATGGGCAGAAGACATGAACAGACACTTCTCTAAAGAAGACATCCAGATGGCCAACAGGCACATGAAAAGATGCTCAACGTCGCTCCTCATCAGGGAAATACAAATCAAAACCACACTGAGATACCACCTCACGCCGGTCAGACTGGCTAATATGAACAAATCAGGAGACTATAGATGCTGGAGAGGATGTGGAGAAACGGGAACCCTCTTGCACTGTTGGTGGGAATGCAAACTGGTGCAGCCACTCTGGAAAACAGTGTGGAGGTTCCTCAAAAAATTAAAAATAGATCTACCCTATGACCCAGCAATAGCACTGCTAGAAATTTACCCAAGGGATACCAGAGTGCTGATGCATAGGGGCACTTGTATCCCAATGTTTATAGCAGCACTTTTAACAATAGCCAAATTATGGAAAGAGCCTAAATGTCCATCAACTGATGAATGGATAAAGAAGTTGTGGTTTAAATTATGGAAAGAGCCTAAATGTCCATCAACTGATGAATGGATAAAGAAATTGTGGTTTATATACACAATGGAATACTACGTGGCAATGAGAAAAAATGAAATATGGCCTTTTGTAGCAACATGGATGGAACTGGAGAGTGTGATGCTAAGTGAAATAAGCCATACAGAGAAAGACAGATACCATATGGTTTCACTCTTATGTGGATCCTGAGAAACATAACAGAAACCCATGGGGGAGGGGAAGGAAAAAAAAAAAAAAAAAAAAAAAAGAGGTTAGAGTGGGAGAGAGCCAAAGCATAAGAGACTGTTAAAAACTGAGAACAAACTGAGGGTTGATGGGGGGTGGGAGGGAGGGCAGGGTGGGTGATGGGTATTGAGGAGGGCACCTTTTGGGATGAGCACTGGGTGTTGTATGGAAACCAATTTGACAGTAAATTTCATATATTAAAAAATTAAAAAAAAAAAAAATAAAAAATAATAACTTAAAAAAAAAAAAAAAAGAAGTTGTGGTTTATATACACAATGGAATATTACTTGGCAATGAGAAAGAATGAAATATGGCCTTTTGTAGCAAGGTGGATGGAACTGGAGAGTGTTATGCTAAGTGAAATAAGTCAGGCAGAGAAAGACAGATTCTGTATGTTTTCACACAGATTCTGTATGTTTCCGTATGTGGATCCTGAGAAACTTAACAGAAGACCATGGGGGAGGAGAAGGAAAAAAAAAGAGAGGGAGGTAGCCAAACCTTAAGAGACTCTTAAAAACTGAGAATAAAGTGAGGGTTGATGGGGGGTGGGAGGGAGGAGAGGCTGGGTGATGGGCATTGAGGAAGGTACCTGTTGGGATGAGCACTGGGTGTTGTATGGAAACCAATTTGACAATAAATTTCATATTAAAAAAAAGAGACCATTCTTATGAAAATATGTGAGGTGAAATATTTCTCATTCCAGTTTAAAAAAATTTTTTTTTAAATTTAATGTTTATTTTTAAGAGACTGAGAGAGTGAAAATGAGCGGGGGAGGGGCAGGGAGAGCGAGGGAGACACAGAATCTGAAGCAGGTTCCAGGCTCTGAGCTGTCAGAACAGAGCCTGATGCGGGGCTCGAACCCACAAATAGTGAGATGATAACCTCAGCTGAAGTCCGGTGCTTAACTGACTGAGCCACCCAGGCGCCCCTAAAAATTTTTTTTTTAATGTTCATTTAATTAATTAATTAATTAATTTATTTATTTATTATTTTTTTATCTGATGGATTTTTTTTTAATATATGAAATTTATTGTCAAATTGGTTTCCATACAATACCCAGTGCTCATCCCAAAAGGTGCCCTCCTCAATACCCATCACCCACCCTACCCTCCCTCCCACCCCCCATCAACCCTCAGTTTGTTCTCAGTTTTTAACAGTCTCTTATGCTTTGGCTCTCTCCCACTCTAACCTCTTTTTTTTTTTTTTCCTTCCCCTCCCCCATGGGTTTCTGTTACGTTTCTCAGGATCCACATAAGAGTGAAACCATATGGTATCTGTCTTTCTCTGTATGGCTTATTTCACTTAGCATCACACTCTCCAGTTCCATCCACGTTGCTACAAAAGGCCATATTTCATTTTTTCTCATTGCCACGTAGTATTCCATTGTGTATATAAACCACAATTTCTTTATCCATTCATCAGTTGATGGAAATTTAGTCTCTTTCCATAATTTGGCTATTGTTGAGAGTGCTGCTATAAACATTGGGGTACAAGTGCCCCTATGCATCAGTACTCCTGTATCCCTTGGATAAATTCCTAGCAGTGCTATTGCTGGGTCATAGGGTAGGTCTATTTTTATAATGTTCATTTATTTTTGAGAAAGAGAGTGAGCAAGAGAGAGTGAGCAGGGGAGGGGCAAAGAGAGAGGGAGACACAGAATCTGAAACAGGCTCCAGGCTCCAAGCTGTCAGCACAGAGCCCGACGCAAGGGCTTGAACTCATGAACTGTGAGATCATGACCTGAGCCAAAGTTGGACACTTAACTGACTGAGCCACCCAGACGCCTCCTCATTTTAGGTTTTAAAAAGACTGAAAATATTCTTCCTTCAGCACAAGTTGCTCTGAACTTACCAGCTACCTTGGCACTCAAAGAGTATTATTTCAACTTAAAAAAAAAATTATGGCATATGGAAAATAAACTCAAACTGTTGGCGATCTCAAACTTACTAACTAAAAAGCAACTCTGAAGAAGTTTTCAGGCCATATGATGAGAATTTTGAACTAAAACCATGTAGGTGAAAAAACTGTTCAGAATAACATCAGCAACACAGTACATGATAAAACTATGTGGAAATATGCCAAGAGTAATTACTAACTCTTTTAATACTTGGATGATCAGTTTAGTGACTTAATGAACAAAGGTTTACTTTAAATAATTTTATCTTTGAAAATAGTTTTTTGAATAGAAGTACTTTACAGGTCTATCAATACAATAAAATTAGTCAAAAAATATTTAGAAGATTATAAAATGATTTTTAGTCCCCCTTTTCCTCTCATGTGCCTCGTTTGAATGATAAATTATATCGTCGCTCTTGGGGTGCCTGGGTGGCTTAGCCAGTTCAGTGTCTGGGTCTTGATTTTGGCACGCTGGCAGTGTGGAGCCTGCTTAAGATTCTCTCTCTCTCTCTGCCCCTCCCATACTTGTGCTTAGACACGCATGCTCTGTCTCTCAAATAAATAAACCTTAAAACAGTTATATAGTTGCTCTTATTATAAAACTTTGTGAGGAGTGTGTGCAGAGTCAAATTGGTAAAATAATACCACTACCAATTTATGTCCCTGAACATGTGACAGTGCCTACTCGGAGGCATGTCCCCCAGAAGGGCTCAGCTACCTCATCTGGATACTGATCCACTGAACAAGGGAATGTCAAGACACTGTGGACAGAGAACTAGACGTGGGCAGATGTGTGGACAAGCACACGCACGCACCCATACGCCCCTCCACTCCATGCCAGGGACACAAGACAAACCCCATTTTGTTCCATCGGGCTTCCTTGTTCTCAGTCCTATTGATACATCCAGGTCAAGGTCTACAACCTCATAGGCCTCTTCAGCAAGGAGCCAGAATCAGAACAGAAAAGGTATTCCCCTTCTGTTTTTCACTCTCTTCCCCACATCCTGCACTTAGCACCTTCTCAGGGGGAATCCCAAGCTTCTGTCAGACACACTGAGGCAAGCCCACCCTAAAGTGCACTGAGTTAGTTCTTTGCTGCCCTCCATCCTTTGCATAACATATGTGAAATTTATTTTTTTCCCAGCTGCATGGTGGTGTGCACAGAAAAAAGGTCCCCTATCACCCACAGATTAAAAATTAATTTTTTCAAGTTTATTTATTTATTTTGAGAGAGACACAGAGAGAGAGAGCATGCACAAAGGGCAGAGAGAGAGGGAGAGAGAAAGAATCCCAGGCAGGTTCTGCACCCTAAGCACGGAGCCCGATACAGGGCTCAAACCCATGAACCGTGAAATGAGGACCTGAGCTGGAACCAAGAGTCCGTTAAGCGTCCAACTTCAGCTCACGTCATGATCTCGTGGTCTGTGAGTTCGAGCCTCATGTCAGGCTCTGTGCTGACAGCTCGTAGCCTGGAGCCTGATTCAGATTCTGTGTCTCCCTTCTCTCTCTGCCCCTCCCCCACTCATGCTCTGTCTCTCAAAAATAAATAAATGTTAAAAAAAATTTTAATGGGCTTGTAAAGAACAAATTATCTACTGCAGAAACAGGAGAGAAGACAGTGGCAGCCAAGCTCCCTGGTGGATCCACAAGTGGCATCAGCAGAAAAGGGAAGTAGAAGGCTCCATTCCTAGATCCTTGAGGGAGATATAAAATGGGGAAAAAAGCAAACTAAATCAAACTGAGAATTTATTACACTGGTTTATCACACCAACTCCTCTGGGGGGTGGAATGTTGAAAGCACATGTATAAAATAAATTAATTAAAACTGCTTTTTGTTCCATAGCACTCTACTTGCTATGTAGGTAGCACTTGTAGCCGACTTGAAACCTAAGCCTTACAAATATGGAAAATAAACTCAAACTGTTGGCGATCTCAAACTTACTAACTAAAAAGCAACTCTGAAGAAGTTTTCAGGCCATATGATTTAAAAGTTCCCAGATTCAAAAGCACCAATTAAAAAAAAAAGTTTCAGACCACAAAGCATGTATGAGTTGTGAAGCACTGGCAAGTAAACATGGCTTTCACAATGTATGTAACAGCGTAGCCTGATACAGAATACAGCAGGGGCTGATGAAACAAAATGATCAGTGCCAAGCTCCTTACCTATGGTAGAGAAGTGTTTCCCAAAGCGTAATATACATTCTACTGGGGTTACGCAGGATAATTTTTACATGGCACATGGATGAACATTTAAATTATCAACACTATATTTCAACGTATATTGGAAAAGCCATGTGGCACGTCGATGGCTCAGTCAGTTAAGTGTCTGGCTCTTGATTTTGGCTCAGGTCATGATCTCATGGTTCATGAGTATGATCCCTGCATCGGGCTCTGCACTGACCACATGGAGCCTGCTTGGGATTCTCTCTCTCCCTCTCTCTGCCCCTCCCCTGCTTGAGTTCTCTCCCTCTCTCTCAAAATAAATAAACTTTAAAAGAAGGTTAAAAAAAGAAAAGCCGCAGATAGTGCAAAGTTTAAAGGGGTGACATGGTCCCACCTTGTATTGTAGAGATGGTGTTCACGCACACCTTGAACATTTCGCACCTTGAACATTTAAAATCTCGAGTGACCTTCCACCATAACCATTCACAAGTACAGACAGGCTCAAGAAAATGGCAGACGAGGCAGCTCTGACTTCCCATGTCCCCCCACAAAAATGTAAAAAGCAGAAACTGTTAGAACCAGCTCTGACAGAACTCTGAAAAGAAGGCAAAGGTTTACAGCAACTAAGTGAACACACTGAGTAATGAGAAGGATAACTTCAAAACCCTTTTCCAAACTCTAAGAAAGCTTTGTGGTGTTTTTACTTGTTCTTGCCCCACCTTCGCCCCAGTGTGCCGGTACTTTTAACAAAAGTAGCCTGCATTCCCAGTGTGGGTCCCTGGTCCCCAGATCTAGATGGAGCAGAGCAGATTTTCACAAATTATCATGTAAGTCTGTTCTAATCTGACAGGGTGAGCTACCTAAAGGAGTGACACAAGATGCCTGAACTTAGACCAGAAAAGTGGTGGTCACTGCTCATAAACACTGCAAGGTAAGCCAACAACCCAGACACCTGTGGCAAAAGTTTATGATTGTAACACAAAACAAATTCCCATAAAGTACAGGGAAAAATGCTGGGGGAGAGAAATCAGGACACTCAAAAGCATTGTCAACAGGGAGACAGGAAGCCACACAATTGCCCCAGGCAAGATGCGTGCTCAGAAAAGACCTAAGATGACTCTTAGCATTTACTTCATCACAAACCTATCTGAGTGCTAAAGGAGTGCCCTGTCACAGAGCCGATATGTAGAGACTAGCAGTGGTGGTGTTCTGTTTGGAAAAGAAATAAAGCTCTCTTGTAAAAGTAAATATATACACCAGTATTACTGAATTTGGGGAATGTAAATCTACTTTTTATTTCACACATGATTATAAAAACCAACTATAAATCTACATTATTGGGGACACAATGAATAAAGATGTAATTCAGGACATGAACATAAAGGGGGCTGATGAAGCAGTATAGAGCAGACATCTGTATTGAAGTTGGTAACAAATCAAGCTACATTGTTATAGATTTAGAATGTTAAATGTAATCCTCATGATAAACACAAAGAAAATTTCTAAAAAGTATATACACAAAAGGAGATGAGAAGAGTATCAAAATCATTCCTTACAGAAAGAATCAACTAATCACATAAAGCAGTAATCAAGGAAATGAAGAACAAAAGTGTAAGACATACAGAAAACAGCAACGTGGAAGAATTAAGTCCTTCCTTAGTATGTATTTTAGTGTAAATTAAACTTCCTTATCAAAAGGCAAAGACTGGGAAAACAGATCTAAAAACATGATCCAACTGTATGTTATCTACAAGAGACTCACTTTAGATCCAAGGACACAAAAAGGCTGAAATTTCAAGATGGGAAAAGATGTTACTTACATACAAATAGTAACCAGGTGGCTATAAAATATCAGATAAAATAGACTTTAAGTCAAAACTGTTCATAAGAAACTAAGGACATTGGCAAAAAGGATAATTCATCAAGATGATACAACAATCATATGCATATATGCATCAAATAACAGGCACCAAAATACATGAAGCAAACATCAACACCACAGAAGGGAAAGCTAGACAGTTCTACGATAGTAATTGGAGACTTCAATACACCACTTTTCAGAAAGAATGTGCAGACACAAGATCAATAAGGAAACAGAACTTGAGCAACACTCTAAACCAACTAGACCTAAGGGACATTTATAGAATACCACCCAACAGCAAAACACACCTTCTTCTCAAGTGCACATGGAACACTGTCTAGCACAGATCATATACCAGGCCTCAACACAAATCTCAAATTTTAAAAGATCAAAATTACACAAACCATCTCCTAGAATGAAGCTAGAAATCAATAGCAAAAGGCAAATGAGACAATTCACAAATATGTGAAAGTGGAAACAACTTAATAGGTCAAGAAAGAAATCTCCAGGGAAGTTAGAAGTTACTTAGGGACAAATGAAAACAAAATCACAGCGTACAAAATGTATCAGATGCAGTGAATGTATTACACAGAAGTTTAAGAGCTCTAAAAGCCTACATTAAAAATAGAAAAAAAATCTCAAGTCAGTAACTTCACCTTACACCTTGAGATACTGAAGAAAGTGTGAACTAAACCCAAAGGTAGCATATAAATGAAAATAAAAAGACATTAGAGCAGAGATAAATAAAATGGAGAACAGAAAAACTAATAAAACCAAGAGCTGGTTCTTTAAAAACAATCAGTAAAATACACAAACTTTTAGTTAGACTGACAAAGAAAAAAAAAAAGATCCAAGTAACTAAAATCAGAAATGAAAGTGGGGACATTACCACCAATCTTACTGAAATGAAAAATATTTTAAGGGAAAACTACGAACAATTATATACCAATAAACTGGATAACCTAGATGAAACAAATTCCTAGAAACACACACAAATTACCTGAACTGCACAAGAAGAAATATAATATCTCAATCAACAGAACTATAACAAGATGGAATCAGAAATCAAAACCTCTCAACAAAGAGAAGTCCAAGACCAGTCTGCTTCACTGGTGAATTCTACCAAACGTTAAAAGGAAAATTAGCAAATTCTTTCCTGAAATACAAAGGAAGCACTTCCTAGCTCATTCTATGAGGCCTGCATTATCTTGATTCCAAAGCCAGATAAAGAAGTTGTAAGAAAAAAAAAAAATTACTGGTCAATATCTCTTATGAATATAGACACAAAAATCCTCAATAAGATACAGATTATCAATATTCACAGTAGCTATGTTTTGTAAAGTTGCCACAAACACTGAATTAGTGAATAGTGAACCACTGTTCCTACAGAAGTATACACACGCATGAGTATCCTTCACGTAGACTGTAATCTTAAATCCTAAGAAGGACTTATCCTAATAGATGTTATTTTATTTTACCAAGGAGAAAGCAAGGTTGAGAAGTGTTAAGTGACTTGCCTGAGGGAGACTACCTGTGGAGTGCCATGCTGGAGTCAGGATCCAAACTCCCTCAACTGGCCCCAGAGCCAGAGGTTCTTGCATTATGTTGCACTGCCCCCTACTGTTTTCATCCTCTGGTCATCTGTGTGTGAGAGCTGAAACAAGAATTGTCTCCTTGGTCAATTTCAACTGTGAAGGTGCAAATGTGACATGTCCATAAATAACCATGAGAGTGCCACTATATTCATTTTGGGGTTACAAATACAGTTCATTAGCATGTAAGAGAATTCACAAATATGGAATCCACAAAGGAGGATCGACAGTACAAGCAAACTGAATCTCATGGCATGTTAAAAGGATTATGTACCATGGCCAAATGTGATTATCCCAGAAACGTAAAGGTGGTTCAACATAAGAAAATCAATGTAATATGTCACATTAACAAAGAAAAACCATAGGATTATCTCAATCAATGCAGAAAAGGCACTGACAAGATCCAATACCCTTTCATGATAAAAAACAAGCAACAAACCAGAAATAAGAAGGGAATTTCCTCAACATGATAAAAGGTATTTATGAAAAAACCCACAGCTAACATAATAGGGAAGACTGAAACTTTCAGGAACAAGACAAGGATGTCCCTCTTTCACCACTGCTATTTAATACTGTACTGGAAGTTCTAGCCACAGCAATTAGACAAGAAAAGGAAATAAAGTCACCCAAATCGGAAAGGAATTAGTAAAGCTATCACTATTCATGAATGACATGATCTTTTACAAACAAAATAGACATAAAGAATTCACAAGAAAGCGACTTGAGCTAATAAATTCAGCAGAATTCCAAGATACAAGAAAAACACACAAAAATCAATGTGTTTCTACACACCAGCAATACATACTAATCAGAATGATCTACAGATGCAATCTCTATCAAAATTCCAACAGCCTTTTTTTTTTTTTTTTTTTTGGCAGAAATGGGAAAGCTGATCCTCAAATTCATATGGAATTGCAAAGGGCCCTAGAGAGCCAAAACAATGTTGAAAAAGAAGAACAAAGAAGGCTCAAGCTTCCCAATTTCAAAACTTAACACAATGCTATTGTAATCAAAACAGTGTGGTCCTAAGGATAAACATATAGACCAATGAAATAGATTTGAGACTCCAGAAATAAATCTACAGATTTATGTGGAAGTGAAAACAACTTAATAGGTCAATAGGTCATCCATGGCCAGTTGACTTTTGATATGGGTGCTGAAGTACACTCATTTGGGGGGCAGGGAGGACAGTCATTTCAATAAATGGTTCTGGAACAAGTGAATATCCACAAGTAAAAGAATGAAGTTGGAACCCAATCTCACCCAATATATAAGAGAGAATTAAAAATGGATCAGTAATCTTAATATATAAGAGCTAAAACCATAAAACTCTTAGAAGAAAATGTAGAGATAATCTTCCTGACACTGGATCTTGGCAATGGATTCTTAGCTATGACTAAGAATGGGCAGTAGGAAAAAAAAAATAGATTTCCTGGACTTCATCAATTTTAAAACTTTTGTGTTTCAAGGGACATTATTAAGAGAATGAAAAGACATCCTATACAATAGGAAGTATCTGCAAATTACATATATGGTAAGGGTTTAATATTCAGAATATACAAATAAATCCTACAACAAAGACAAGAAATGCAATAAAAAAATGGGCAAAGAACTAGATATTTCTTCAAACATACACAAATGGGTAATAAACATACAAAAAGATGCGCAACATCACTAGTCTTTAGAAAAATGTAAATCAAAACCACAATAAGACACCACTTCATACCTGCTAGGATGACTATAATTTTAAAGAGAAAATAAGTGCTGATAAGTGTTGTTGATAGAAATGTAAAATGGTGTTTGTTGCTACTGTGTAAAATGGTTTGATAGTTCCTCAAAAAGTTAAACACAGGGGGCACCTGGGTGGCTCAGTTGGTTAAGCGTCTAAACTTAGGCACAGGTCATGATCTCGCAGTTCGTGGGTTCAAGCCCTGCATTGGGCTCTGTGTGGACAGTTCAGAGCCTGGAGCCTACTTTGTATTCTGTGTCTCCCTCTCTCTTTGCCTCTCGCCTGCTCACACTCTGTCTCTCTCTCAAAAATAAATAAGCCTTTAAAAAATTAGAAAAAAAAAGTTAAACATAGAATACCATATGATCTAACATGATGACCACACAACCCTTACGATCCACTCCTACATATATATCCAAAATAACTGAAAACAGGGACTCAAACATACACTTGTATCTTAATGTTCACGGAGTCATTGACAATAGCTAAGATGTGTAAACAACCCACATGGCCACTTAATAGATGAACAGATAAATAAAATGTGAAGTATATACACACAATGAACTATTAGCCATAAAAAGGAATATGTAAGCATCTCACATAAGCTTATAACATGAATGAACTTTGAAAATAGGCTAAGTGAAGGAAGTCAGACACAAAAGGACAAATACAGGATTTCACTTACATAAAATATCCAGAACAGGCAAAATCACTGAGACAACAAGTAAAATACAGGTTTCCAGGGGTTGGGGGAAGAGGAGAATGGGGAGTTAGTACTTAATGATTACAGAGTTTCTATTGTGATGAACATTTTTGGAAATAGTGGTGATGGTTGTAGAACACTGTGAATTACTGCCACTGAGTTATACACTTAAAACGGTTATAGTGACAACTTTTGTGTTATACATATTTTGTCACAAGAAAGGAAAAAAAAGTACAGCTAGATGGAACACTATGCCCAAAGACCAACCAAGATTCCTGAATACTGAATCTCAACATGTATCAATGCACTGTTATCACTGATAGGCCAAAAGTTACTCCCAGAAGGTGGCAGGACTTTATTATACAAGTATACATAATTGGGAAATGGAGTGGAGACTGTTGTTTGAATATGTCTTCTTTCTATTAACCTTATCATGGATAAGATTAAGTGATTAAAAAGAGTCTTAAAGGTAAAGGTCATCATGGAAACATGAACACTAGTGGGAACTTATCTACCCCCTGTTTATACACAGAAGCAAGCTCAAAATGTTAATGTTTATTAAGGAAAGATGCTGAGTCCTCCTCTCTCTTTCTACAGATATGGGTGGTGACTCCAAATGCCATTTAATCCTGAAACTCAAAGCTTTGAAAGTCTACACTACTATCCTCCTTGCAGGAAGAGATTTGCACTACAGTGGGCAGAAATGTCTGTGTCAGGGCACAGGCACAAATAGGCAAAATGTCATGAATCCTCATACTCTGCAAAGATACAGGCTCATTTAAGCCTTACATAAGGTACTATTCTACATGTAAGATGAAATGACTTCCCATGTGAGCACACAAGTAGAGCTTTGGTGCTAGAGATTGGTAAAAGTGTATGGGGGTCTTTTGTTACCTGCATGGCTTAGAAATAAATTGATTTGAAAGAGCTACTGAAAATATTTTACATATTAAGTGAACTTGAAAGAATAAGAGATTCATTTTCCGTATCAGAATGGCAACAAAGAGTAGCTACGGGACACCCTTCCACTGTCTATTATGCGGAAAACTCAACACATTCAGACTATTTTGTGAAGGAAGGTTTCTTGTAGCTCCTTGAAACCAAAGTCACTTTCATCACCTGTATCAGAAATTCTTGGTATTCTAATCCTATCAGAGAAAATGGTTAGATATCTTTTGTACTTTCAACTGTACATGTGAACTGGCTCTCAGTCTAACAAAATTATGTAACTATTAGTCATTCAATCAGTAGTATTACTGACACAGAACACCTCATTTTTGCCTTCACTAAGGAGCACTATGCATTCTTTTTATTTTTATCCTTTTATTATTGACTGCTTATAAGACAACTATATTCCCATTGATGAACATTTTCAGGAATACATTTTGTCAATCAATTTGCTATGGTTATTACATTTTTCCCCAAACTAATATTGTTGCTTTGTTCTTGCTTTTTATTTATTTTTTTTTTCAACGTTTTTTATTTATTTTTGGGACAGAGAGAGACAGAGCATGAACGGGGGAGGGGCAGAGAGAGAAGGAGACACAGAATCGGAAACAGGCTCCAGGCTCCGAGCCATCAGCCCAGAGCCTGACGCGGGGCTCGAACTCACAGACCGCGAGATCGTGACCTGGCTGAAGTCGGACGCCCAACCGACTGCGCCACCCAGGCGCCCCTGTTCTTGCTTTTTTAAAATACTTCTATTTAAGCTAAATGACCCTGGAATGTATGGCAGTGAGAAAGTATGATTTAAAAAGCTGATTTAAAGAAAAATTTAACTGTGTTAGTGGTACACACATACCTGAAAAACCACTAACAAGTAAAGCCTGGGAAATTATGATATGGTTGTGATCACCTAAGGGACAATCTAGATGCGTATTTTAATCTACATAATCCCAAAGGAGGGTGTTTTATTAAGGTTTGTAAATCATGCATTTTAAGAACACATGAAAACCAAAGGAGCACTTCTATATAAAAAATTACTCTATGATAGTGATAATCCCCTCCCCTCTCTGATTCCCACTGTGTATTTCTGAGCCTTCACTTGGTCCACAAAGGCACTACAACTCACAAAGATGAAAAGGTGAGAAAGAGATTAATATTGATAAGGTAAAATGAGAATCTACATTATTAATAAGATTAATACAATCAAAAGCAAGATAAGAAAATTTTAAAACTGCTTTGACTGCTATTAACACTGATTATTCCATGCCAAGAACTGAATAAGACATAAGACAGTTCTCACTATGGACTTTGCATTCTAGATGTGAGGTAAGGCCTTTTGGATTTTTTAATTATTTACTTTTTTTTAAACAGATTTTATGATATTTCCATTATTCCAGTCATTTAGCATATTTTCTTTTTAAAATTTATGTTGATAGAGATAGGGAGAACATGTACAAAAGCAGGGGAGGCACATAAGGAGAGAGAATCCCAAGCAGACTCTACACTGTTAGCACAGAGCGTGATGTGGGGCTCGAACTCATGAACCATGAGACCGTGACCTGAGCTGAAATCAAGAGTCAGGCACTTAACCGACTGAACCACCCAGGTGTCCCTCATTTAGCATATTCTAAGCCAGCCTTTGTATTTTACTATCTACTGTACTTTTATTTTCACAGGTGTTCGCAGGGGGGCTGTTTCCATCCATACAAGTAAGGTAGCTCAGCCATCTTGTGGACATGGTTTCTAATCACTACCAATGCTTCCACCAGGGAACTGGTGGTTTAATCTGATCTTGTCCTCCTTCACCTAGCTCCTGAACATCTCCCTGTCTACACAGCCTCTCTTAAATACAATGTGATGGGGGAAAACAGAATGCACACCCCTCAAGAAAGCATTGTGGTTGAGTGTTGAACGCCTTCATCTCCCTTATTGGGGACACCTCCCTGAAGGCCCAGTGACTGAACCTCAGGACCCTGACAAGTCTGATGCTACCCAGAAAGAGAAAAGGGAACAGTGGGATAGGTCCACCAGAGGACCCACTCTTTATTTCCACGATGCACACTGGGTTTGGAACACTGGATTACTAAGTAAATCCCGATACATGATACACACAACAGGATCACAGTGCTGTGAGAAGCGAAAACCTTGGTGTTCAGAGCCAACCATTGGGGAAACTTTTCATCTTTTATGTGACCCTCCAAAGAGTTGACTGGGTAATTTTAGTAAGCACTTCCACATCATGGGAGTATATTCAGGGCCCTGAGACAACAGGGCAAGTGCCACAACTTGAAAACTTCTCACCTACCTTCTGGGAGTGTTTATGCACTCTTAGGAAAAATCTAGACCTTACACAGGCTACTGATATTCCAGGAGCTTTCTGTATATCTATGTGATTGCAGCACCAACCACCATGCAGAACTAAGAGGGAGGCAATAACAATCAGTCCACAATCCCACCACTGCTCACTTAGAATGGCCCTTTCTCCTCAGTCTCCCTGCCTACAGCCTTCCTTAATACCACCTGTCCTGCCCATCTGACCACCGGACCTTCCACTCCACCACTGCTACACTGATACACTCCCATAACCTGGGTCCACAACCTCAGCCCTACTGGCACACTGGGCTCGGTAATTACTATTATTATTTTTTATTATTAAAAAAATTTTTTTAATGTTTATTTATTTTTGAGAGAGACAGAGACAGAATGCGAGTGGGTTAGGGGCAGAGAGAAAGGGAGACACAGAAGCAGAAACAGGCTCCAGGCTCTGAGCTGTCAGCACAGAGCCCGATGCGGGGCTCGAACCCACGAGCTATGAGATCATGAACTGAACTGAAGTTGGACACTCAACCGACTGAGCCACCCAGGTGCCTGACTGGGTAATTATTTCTTGTGGGGAGTGTCCTGTGCACTGTAGGATGTTAAGCAGCATCCCTGGCTTCTACCCACTCATTGCCAGGAGCACACAAGCCTAACTCAGTCAGGAACCATCAAAGAGGTCTCTAGATATTATCAAATGTCCCTGGAGAACACATACGATCTGCCTCCCTCTTTGAAAACCAGTGCCATAAACACTTGACACCAGATTACATAACAGAAGAGGAGAAACGAGAAGCAGAGGCCAAGGAAGAAATGGCATCACAAGCAAACTCTCTGACACTTCAATTGTTATCTATAAATTGTGTCCATCTCAAACCTCGAGATACTGTCATGACGATACTGCAAAGTGAGGAGCTGCACTACATGGAGGTTATCAACTAAGCAGAAAGAAAAGGGGCAGAAGCCACTGCTATCTGGTAGACAGGACATTAAGAGGATGTCAGAGTAGCTGGGCTCAGGTCTCAGCCTGACCAATGTGACTCTGGGCAAACCCCTCGACCTCTGGGGCTCCGATACTTCCCTCTGTCCAATGGCGAACTATGATCGTCTGATCACGTCATCTCCCAGCTTGACCACTGACACTGCCTAAGCTGGGGGATCTTAGTGAAGGAAGCTCTAGACCCAGTAACTAAGATGTATGCAGAATTCTATATATTTCAATTAATCAACCATGAAAAAAAGCATTACCAAACCTCAGGGTATGACTGAGACTTATTATAAAACACTAAATCCAACACACATGAATAACATTCAATTCAGAAAAAAACCTAAAGATCTACACACACAAAAAAAATCCAAAATCTTAAAAAAATATATAAGTAGTACTATGATTACTGAGGTATATACAGATTTAGATTTAAGGACAATACTCAAATTCCCAACACTCATTTTTGTGGGGGTCTGGGGTTGTATTCCCAATTTGTAGGGACCTACAGAGAGAGTATGGCAGTTACACAGCTCTTGTGTTAACCTTCACAACAGATACTTGGAGTTAAAAGTAGGAGGGAATCAGTACCTGGAAAACAAAAAAACAAAAAACAGTCCTGTTCCAGCTACCTGGCAAAAACAATGACACTCGAGTTAATCCGATTTTTTTTTAATGTGTGATTTGAATGCTAACAGCTGGTGGTAAGAGTTTGCTTTTATTATCTTCCCAATTTAGTGCTTTGTCTAACGAATACAACTGCTTTCTTCCTCCTGAAGAAAAGTTAATATGGGATAAAAGTCCCCAGATAAAGTAGGATAAGCAGAACATGAGTAGGAAAACAGGGCACCAATAAAAGAAAGATCCGTTTGCTCATGGAAGACAAATAAATTATGGCTGAAGGTCAGTCAACTCTACAAGTGTAATGAACACATCTCCAGCCTTAGATTTACACTAGAGAAAGGAATCACACTCCCACTGACCATACAATCCACTAATGGTAAAAGACTGCAACTTAATTCACCTGTACTCTATCCATAAATTATACAACAGACACAGAGAGGAAGGTCTGAAACAGTCCTTCCAAAGGCTTCAAAATTCCCTCCCTTTCCTCGAACAAATGATCTTCCCTAGAAAGGTTTAATGATATCACTTTGCTATCCACTCCCCTCCTTGGTGTTTCTGGTTTTAAATTTTAATAATTACATTACTCAAACACATAAAGGCTGAGAAAACATAACACTGGTGGTAGCCATTAAACAAGAATTACCAATGTTTAAATAAACACTTCAAATATTAAAAAGATATTCCTTCAAAGTTCCTTTAGAGAAATGCTTTGTCCCAAGAAATGAGGCGGACAGATACATTCATCTACATTTGACTTGGGAGATCTGTCCAAAACAGATCCTAATATACATGGAAGCTTCAACTTTCTGGTAAAGGGGCATGATGATGAGTCATAAATAATACTGGAAATATTGCCTAATTGATTTAGATCATCAAGATACAACCCAGGGCAAAATAAATTCCAGATGAATTATAAATCTAAAGGCTTAAAACTTGGAACTCCTGGCTGGCTCAGTCGGTGGAGTGTATGACTCTTGATCTTGGGGCCGTGATTTCAAGCCCCATGTTGGGGGTAGAGGTTACTTAAAAATAAAGGTTTAAAATGATACAAATGCCAATTTTATACTTGAGAATGAACTGTTTGAGTTCAAATTACAAAGGAAGACCAATGGACATGCCTACATTTTTAAAAGTAAGACTCAGATAAATAAGCACAGAAGTATAAAGAAAATAAATTGGGAAAATATATCTGCCACAAAAGGTGGATGTCTTTAAAATAAAGAGTTAATAGAAAGTGACTTTTTAAAAATCTAACTATAAAAGGACTACCATAAATTTCAAAACCATTTAGTTTCTAGTGATCTGAGAAATACAAATTAAAAGATAACTTTTCTTACTGTTTTCTATCAGGTGAGCTAAGTTTTTCATGTGATTTGATGTGTAACACCCAATGCTGGTAAGGAAACGCTGGGGTATCTTCTCAGGTACTGCTGGTAGGAGTGAATACTTGGCTCCAATACAAGCCTAAAATGTTCATGGCTTCTGATCCAGCAATTTCACTGTATTAAAAAAAACAAACAGGGGCACTTGGATGGCTCAGTCGGTTAAGCATCCGACTTCGGCTCAGGTTGTGATCTCAGGATTCATGAGTTCGAGCCCCGCATCGGGCTCTGGGCCGACAGCTCAGAACCTGGAGCCTGCTTCAGATTCTGTGTTTCCCACTTTCTCTGCCCCTCCCCTGCTCACGCTCTGTCTCTCTCTCTCAAAAGTAAAATAAAAAATTTAAAAAAAATATTTAAAAAACCAACAAAAAACAAACCAACAAAGACACCTCTCTTAAAAGGGAGAGGATAATCAGATAATAGGTCACAGTATCACAACTGTGTAACTTTAATTAATACCTTTAGGGAAAGAGCACATGTATGAGTATTAGAAAGTTCCATGTATGAGTATTAGAAAGGCTCTAGTTGAAATTAGGTAGTTTCTGGGTGTTCCCATGATTGTTATACTCCATAATTCATACATGACATTTGCATGTATAACAATTCAAAGAAAATGTAATTAAAAACAAATAAATCGCCTATAAGGGTTAAGTAGATTTTGAAACAATATGACAAATTGGCTATAAAACATTTATCAGTCACATTTATAAAATTATTTTAATGATATGGGGAAATGCTCATAATCTGCAGAAAGCAGAACACAAATACATAATGCCAACCATGTTAAATATGGGTGTATGCAAACTAGGTGGGGACAAGGAGGGAGGAAGGAGGAAGACTGGAACCCTGGTTGGTATACCTCAGACCTATATTTGTACATCATCTATACTGTCTCTACTAAAATACATAGTTGTTGGCTTGTTAATGTTTTTTCATTACAGTCATTCCATCAGGGTAACTTTTTGCTCATTGAGAAATGAAGGTATAAATTGCTTCTCCTGTAACAGTATTTGCAAAGCACTTAAAGCAATATCTTGCACATGGAAAATAAAAATAAATCTTCTGTTAAGTATTAATTTCTCAGGGAGCTTCATATTTTTGTCTCTCTAAAACATAAAAACACGGCCCCTTTATCTACTACAAAATCCAAAATAAAACTCTAAAAAAATTTTTTTAAGTTTTTTTAATTTATTTTGAGAGAGACAGAGACAGCATGAACATGTTGAGGGGCAGATAGGGACGGAGAGAGAGAGAATCCCAAGCAGGCTCTGCACTGTCAGCGCAGAGCCCAACGCAGTGCTTGAACTCATGAAACTGAGATCATGACCTGAGCTGAAATCAAGAGTTGGACACTTAACCAACTGAGCCACCCAGGCGCCCCCAAAATAAAATTCTTAAAATGAACCTACATACACATAGAAAAATACCCACAAAAACAGCCAAGAGAATTTGGGTGAAAAGGAACACAGTTGAGGGAGACTTGCATATCAGATTATCAAAACATACTATACAGCTACAGTAATTAAAAAACCCTGTGATGCTGCTGCAGAAAAGATTATTCGATGGAGCTAAATAGAAACTTCAAATATTTATAGAAATTTAACATATGTTAATCGGAAGCATTTTCAAACAGGAGAAATTCAATAAAATGGTGCGATAACTGGCTATTTCATATCGAAAAAATCTTAAGTTCAATCCTTATGTCCCCAAACTGTAATATTATTCTTCAACAAACTAAAGGAAAACAAAACTATAAAAATATCAGAAAAAAATACAGGAGGGTATTTATCATATTGACATAGGAAAAGGACTTAACCAAGACACAAGTCAGTAGTCATTAAGAAAAAGACAGTTAACTATCAAAATAAAAACATCCTGAGGAGCAAAAGATACATATATTTACAGGTTAGAATAGGTAACAGGTTAGGAAAAAAACACTGTCAACACAGGACTACTATTTATAACATGAAGAATGCCTATTGACTGGTAAAAACATTAACATGAGTAAGACCTTGTAAAATAAAAAAAAAATTTTAATGATCATAAAAAGAAAAAAAATGTTAAATCTCTTTATTAAGACAATTGCAAAGCAATGTTTGTCCATTAGATCAACAAAACTTAAGGGCTGATAATCATCAGTGTTGATATACAAACAGGAAAAGAGGTATTCAATCTGAGTGTGAACAACCAAACTATCTGGAAGGCAATCTAGTGATACAAAGAATTTTTAAATATGTATACATTTGGACCCAGTAGTCATCTATACACACATGTATGTCCAACTATGCTGTGAAAGTTTAGGAGGGAGGATAGGAAAACAGATGTTGCCCTTTTCCATCTGCAATTATTTATTAGTACTAGGACATGAGCATGTACTAGCAAAACTGGAGTTCTGACCAACAAACAAGCTTAAAAATGTGAGACTTTGAGACTGAAGACTGGGCAGTCATGAAAAGGGGAAATTGGATGTTTGTGAGGCACAGGACTGAGATCTGTTACCAAGGACCTGGCTGCTCTCTTCATTGTCTCCCACTTCAAATGGATTCCATCTAAACTCCACAACGAGCGGACATGAATCCCACATGGCAGACTTGCAGGATCTGTTTTCAACCCTAAATCCTCACAGTTAGCTGAAGTAGAATCTCCTTGAATTATAAACTCTTTTGATTTCTCTGGTTAGTTTTGTATGCACTTGATAGGACATTAAAACCTCTGTTCAGTTTCATATTCTAGTAAGATCAAGTTAATTACTTAATGGTTCTTTTTTTCCACCTAATTATTTCAAGTCTAAAATAATTCGCTAAGCATAAAAACAGTTGTTTACACAAAATTTAAGAAAATATATCACCCCAGCATTTTCAGGAAGGACTGTTTTACTCTCAAAACTTTGCTAAGAAAATGTGAACTAAATGTGGAAATAAAAATATTTTGAATGCCACACAGACTGGCCAAAAGCTAATGCTCATTGTTATTAGAAATAAAAATACTTAACAAATCTGAACAGCAACAATTCAGTTTGCAAGTCTGGACAGAAATGTTAAGAGAAATTCTATCAAAAGGTCAAAAATCAAATAATTATATTCTACTAACAACTGATACCAAACCAACCCAGAAGAGCACAAAGAAAAACAAATGTGCCCGTCAATCTCGTGTATAGCAGAGATTTAACCTTCCCAAACAAATAATATAGAAAACAGAATCCATCACTGGCAAAAGAGTAAATGGTGACCAAGTAGAGTGTGCCCCAGGAAATCAGGATAATTCAACATTAGAAATTCTATCGATACCACCAGATGCAGGAGAAAACACAGTATCAATAGATGCTAGAAAAGCAAACCCTCAAGTTAAAACCCATTCATGATTTTAAAAAGTAATAAAGGCCTCTTAGCCAGAACACTTGGATAGAAGAACATCTACTACAAGATATTTCTGGAAACTATCGCACTTTAATGGTGATTAGTAAAGAAGATGGCAGCAATGTTATCTTATTACGCTATTTATTCAACACCGTCCTGGAAGTTCTCAGCCTACATTAGATGAGAAAAAGAAATGGGTGTATAAATACTAGGAAAAAAGTATAAAGCCACAATTAATTAGAAGGCATAGGATTGCCTACTCAGAAAATCCTTGAGATATAACAGGTATTTAAAACTATTAGCATCTAGCAAAAGAAGCAGGTATAAGATTAACATACAAAAAAAACCCCACAGATAATTTGTATCTGCTGGCAATCCATCTTTTCACAGGGATAAAAGGTACAACACAGGGAATATAGACAATGGTATTGTAATCGTGTTGCGTGGTGACGGATGGTGGGTACACTTGTGGTGAGCTCAGCCTAACACAGACTTGTTGAATCACTAAGTTGTACACCTGAAAATGCAACATTGCGTGGCAACTTCAATAAAAAGTATATGAAGAAAAATAGACAAAATAAAAATATTTTCCAAAATCCCATTCATAATAGCTAGAAAAATTAGCAAAGAATAAACCTAACATAAAATAAGCAAAACTATAATAAACCCACACATATATTAATGTATATATATATATATATGCAATCAGCTAGAGTGCTTTATTGAAGGACTTAAGGCTGAAATAAATTGAGAGAAATAGCATGTTCAGGAATAAATTATCAGAAGGCTTAACTTCACCCAAACTAATCTAGAAATTCAATACAATCTCTTGTCATGAAAACCCTAAGAAAATTTTTCACAGAACTTGACAAGCTATTTTAAATTTCCTATAGAAGACAAATGTAAAATTTCTTTAAAAGTCAATATAATTTTAAATTACAACAAGGAGGGGAATAGGGCAACTTGATATGAAAACATATAAAGCTGCAGTAATTAAAACAATGTTATAAAGAATACAGAAAGTGCACACTGATCACTGAACAAAAGGATAGTCAAGTTGATACAGTCACTTTGGAGGGCAAATTTAGCAGATCTTTAAATTTAAAATGTTCACACCCTTCCATCTAGTTATTTCACTGACACATGTACACAAGATATGCCCTGGAGAGTTCACTGCAACATTGGATGTTTTTAAAACAAAAACCAAAAAGCTGCAAACAACCTTAATGGTCCTCAATGGGGAAATGACTAGTCATTTAACAACAGTACAGAAGGGAAGTCAGGCGGCAGCTAAGAAAAGAATGAGACAGGCCTACCATACACCAACATGGAGAGGCTGTCTCTAGGGCACCTTGCTGATGGAAAATGTTATAGCATCAGACCATTTGCGTAAATTTTCAACACATATTGGCAGTGTTTTCTATGCTCGTTTATACATGTATACAAAACCACGTACGTACAAAAACCTAAGCATCCTGTTAAAAGGCAGATTCTGGTTGACAAATGTATATATTCCCATATATCTGCCACAGTGGCATTCCATTGTTGGATATACCACATTTTTTTCTAGTTTTTTTTTGCTATTATAAATAGAACTGTTATGAACTTTCATGTAAAAAAAAAAATGCAGATTCTGGTTCAACAGGTTTACAGTGGTGCCTGTGATTTTGCAATTCTAACCAGCACTCGACAGGCCGCTGACGTTGCTGGTCCATGGACCACATGGAATAGAGAGAGGAAGGGCATACAGATGATCTGGGAGGCTCCAGAGGAGCCACTTCAATGGGAACTGAAGTGGGACGGGGTAGGGGGAGACGACAGAGAGCAGTGAGATCACAAGTCAGGAGTAAAAGGGACCTTCAGCCTTATTTACAGTGTTTTTATTTGTTTAACAAGAATAGCGTGGTTATATACTACGCATTAAAAGATAGTTTTAAAAAATACATTCAGACCATTTTTGAGTATACATTTAACTGAATTCCAGGAATTGCATGATGGCTGGTATGCAGAACGGGTCAATTAATGCTGGCCACCTCTGCTCCTCAAATAATACTCAGTAATTGGCCAGAAGGGAACAGCAGCTGAGGGAAATTAATTAATCACCTGGTGGTGACAGCCCATCAGTACTGCAGAGGTACTTCCAAAAACACTCTTTAAAAAAACAACAACACTATTTTAAATCAGGTGTTCTATTATTACTCAAAATTTTTAAGTCTAAGAAATTTCTTAAAAATATACAACTGCTATTTTTATCTGAAGCAATATCTACACAACATAGTTCAAGAGTTTTTCACTTGGCCTACTATGCTTCATCTCTACCACATATACTTGCTAATTAATCCTTCCAGAGGAAATCCTTCTTAACTACTAAAGAATTAATGAGCATGCAGAAATGTCCCTTCTATAATGACGACTATTAAAAAGTCTCCAGGCCTGGCCCTTGCAAGTGAGGGGACCTGAATCTTAAGCTTCATTAGCTCCCAGTAAATTAGCCTCTCTATGGCTGACCTGACAGGAGATGGTATGCACGGACTAGCCATTTCACTATTTATTGAAGGAGCTGTCTGCAATAATTGAATGGCCACTCAAGTTAACACTGGGACTTGTAAATTTTATTACATACTAGGGCAAAAGAAGATTTTGGTGGAAATACATTCATGAAGTCATAATGAATTGGGAAAACAAAGTCTCAAGTCTAGCGATGAATCATTCCATACAGACATGGCAATGATGAAATTTGAAAGAAACTCTGACTTAGTTAACTAGTACTAGTGTCACATAATCATAGACAGTCATCAAAGGGTACTGTGATAATCAAATAATTTTAAAAGCAGCATCCTCTGAGAAGGCAGAAAATAACTTCTTTCTTTAAACAAATTCATTCTAGTTGAGAAATCATTTGGGAACCAATGCCTGAGTTGAGTCTTTGTTAAGAAGTACACTGCAAACAGGGAATAAACAGCAAAGGGCTAGCAATTGTGTGGTTAGACAACTGTGTATTAATCCCTTAGGCAAAATGGAGTCATTAAGGTAAAAATAAATGTCATAATCAAAGTCAAAGACAATGTGTCTTTTGCCCGGGGGTGAGGTTGACAAAAAAATTTCACCAAGGGCTGACATCCCTACCATACAGAAAAACTCTTAAAACTGAAGGACACGAAATCAAAATCTGATAGGAAAATGGGAAAAATACATGAACAGGCATTTTACACAAAAAGATATTAAAAATATTCATGTAATATTAAAATGTCACAAAAAGATACAGACCATATCAAACATGAAATATTATTGAAACTCACAATTAGAAAAATTCAAGTTAAAAACATTGAGATAACACCAATCAAATAATTAGAAAAAGTATGACAATACAATCTGCTAGTAAGGCTGTAGGGAAACAAGCACTCTCACATCTTGATGTTGGGAATGCAAAGTAGGGAAACCTCCCTGAAGAGAATTTGGCAATAGCTAACAACATCATGTTTTCACTTAGCTTTCAACCCAGTAATTCCTCTTCTAGGAACCTATATTGAAGACAGGCCCCCAACCATATAAAACTACACATGTTAAAGGTTCCTCATTGCAGCACTGTATGTAACTGCAAAATGCTAAATGCCATACATAGGAGAGTGGTTGAGTAAACTACAGAGCGACCACAATGGAGCTCTTATAGAGGTGTTCTAAAATGTGAAGATGATCTCTATGAACTAATTTGGAGTGATTTCTAAGATATACTGGCTCCTAAGTAGGTAAAAAAAAAGGCATGAAATAGTATCTATAACATGCTACTCTTCTAAGAAAGAAGAGGATATAAGAAAATACGTGTGTATCTGCTTATCTGTATAAAAGATACACATGAAAGAAAACCAGAAACTAAAGAGACTGGCCACCCACAGAGGATGGGTGGAAAGAGTGGGCAGAGCATGTCAGAATGGGAACGGAGTAGTAGGAATGAGGCAGAAGGGCCATTTCTCAGTATCCTCTTCTGTACAGTTTCTACTCCTGGAGCCACGGTAACGTTTCATATACCCCAAAATAAAGTTACAGTCAACTGGGGTGTGAGGAACTCAAAGTGGAATGCACCCAGTAACAAATGACCCTAACCATATTATGAACTATTAATTCACCATGTAACTTTAATTACTACTCAGAAAAGAGATGGAAGGGAAAAGTAACTTTGGAAAGCAGTGTTTTTACTAGGACACTATAAGGCCAAAGACAAAAAGAACTGTATACAAAATCCATACTCTAGAGTTTAGGGGTTAGCAAACTATTTCTATAAAGAGCCAGATAATAAACAGTTTCAGCTTTGCAGGCCATATGGTCTCTGTTGCCATTGTCATGAGGAAAAACTATAGACAATATATAAACAAATGGGCAAGTTGTATTCCAACAAAACTTTATTTACAAAAATAGGAAGAGGGCTGGATTTGGCCCATGGGCCACAGTCCATGGACATCTGGTCTCGTTAGTAGAGTTGTTTCTCAAATAGTTTGGGTTAGCAACTCTGAAACTACTAGAGTTGAGTGAATGTATTATAAATAATGAGGACTAGGTTTCTCACTGTTGGAGATAGAAGCTACAAATAAAGAAAGAAGGATAGATAGAATGAATGCTATGCTGCTGGACTGCAATGGAAGTTACCAATATGAACTCGTGTTTTCAACACATACAACAAATCCATGTGAAGATATATGGGTGTGTTGGGCAAGTACACAAACATACATACACATAGCTCTGTCCACTAGGAGGGTCTAGAAGTAATGACACCTGCATAGCAACATGCACACCTTGTGCCCAGATCTGAGTGTCTAAATGTCACTTTCCAATGAAACTAAAAACAGGGCTCTTTGGAGAAGTGGTTGATTCCAGGGCTGGGGTAAGGAAAATTCAAATGAGCCCTGAGCATCTTGTGGTGGCTCAAAAAAGGAACGAGGGAAAAAAAAAAAAAAAGGAACGAGGGAGAACATGCCAAAAGGGCACAGGCACTAAACACAGGAGCTTCCAGTGGCCAAAACCAGAACCATAGAGCAACAAAATGAGAGTATTAGATGATAACCCACAGACTTTTTAAAAAATATATGATTCCACAAAGGCACATATAACTAAATGAATATATGTAGTAGGAAAAGCAACAGCTCTTGTTTACAGAAAAACTCCCAACTAATAAGGTGGAAAGAAAGAAGCAAGGGAAATAGAACACCATTAGGTAAACACCACAGAAGTAACCACTGCAGGCAAGATTCACCAATGGAGTGTTAAAGTCAGTGGGCAATACTTCCATCTGCATAGTCTCAAAGTGATCTCGCCCAAAATATGTATTAATTATAATACTTACCAAGTGATCAACTTTAATACCACCAGTAATCAGATTAACAGCATTATATACCTTCTTCCTGATGTGATGCACTGAGAAGGTGAGACAGGCTGAATTGTGTCCTGTCCGCCACCTTGCACCCCCTGCCCCAGTTCATATGTTGAAGTCCTAACTCCTATAACCTCAGAAAGTAACTGCATTTGGAGGTAGGGCTTTTAAGGTAATTAAGTTACAATGAAGCCGTAAGGATAGGTGCTAATGCAATCTGACTGGTGTCCTTAGAAGACAAGGAAATTTGGACACAGAGAGAAGCCAGGAATACACATATACAGAGGAAGGACCACGTGAGGACACAGAGAGAAGGAAGCCATCTGTAAGCCAAGGAAAGAAGCCTCCGAAGAAACCAAACCTGCCGATCTTGGACTTCAGCCTTCAGAGCTGTGAGGAAAAACATTTGTTGTTTAAGCCACCCAGTCTGTGGTATTTTGTTATGGTAGCTCTAGCAGACTAATACAGAAGGACACAGCATTCTTCAGAAGGAATTCCTGCCAAAAAACGCACTAACGTGAATTTAATCATGAAAAAACACATAGAAACCTGGAATTTAGGGACAGTCTACAAAATAACTTATAAATACTCTTCAAAGGTGACAAGGTCAAGAAAGGAAAGGCTGTCACAGGTTAAGGAGACTTGACAACTAAGTACAATGCTGTATCCTAACAGAAAAAGAACATTAGTAGGAAAACTGGCAAAACATTAATAAAGTCTGTTGTCTGTCACAATGTTGGTTTTGATAACTGTGCTGTGGTTATGGAAGATGTTAAAATAAAAAGTTAAAGTGGCGCCTGGGTGGCGGTTAAGTGTCCAACTTTGGCTCAGGTCATGATCTCCTGGTCCCTGGGTCTGAGCCCCACATCGGGCTCTGTGCTGATGGCTCAGAGCCTGGAGCCTGCTTCGGATTCTGTGTCTCCCTCTCTCTATGCCCCTCCTCCACTTGTGCTCTCTCTCTCACTCAAAAATAAATAAGCATTAAAAAAAAATTTTTTTAAGTTAAAAAAATTTTTTTTAATGTTGAATCATTAAGATATTTTGGCAGGGGAATGCTAGGAATGGTTTTGAATTTTAGAAAATTCATTCAGGGAGCAACGTGGAGGAGTTATTAATTTACTGTCACTCAGTTCCAAACTCTCTGCTTTGTCCTCTGTTTTTTGTGACACACCTTCCTCTGCTGGCTGATGTGATGTTAGGCTTTGCCAACAGAGGGTGCTGGAAGGCCAGTGCCAGAAGGTACCCTTCCTTTTCCCTCTCCCTTCTCCTCCTTCCCCACCACCTCCTGCTGTGGGGGAGGCTCCAGAAGGGAAGCAGGAGGTGTACACCATTCCTCAGAGGTGGGGATCAGCCCCAGGCCGGCTGCCCCACCTCTAAGTTCCTTCCATGCCATCCAGTTCAACCCAAGGGGTGGTATCTGCTTTCTGCCATTGCTGCTTCATTGTGCATTAGTCTTCAAGGTCAGCTCTTACCACTCACTTATGAACTCCTGAAGAAACTCCCCTCCTCAGATTACTGGTATGGCTTCAGGTGTGGCTTCCGAGTCCTGACTGACCGGTGCCTGCTTCCAGCCCTAACACAGCTTTCCTAGCCACTACACAGATTACATTCCTTTCTCCTTTAACCAACCATATACCTTTTTGCTATAGGAGCAGAATATACATACTTATGTTGCCATGATAGCTGGATTAACATGAGTATCATGCTTGGTTTTCGAAGTTGCAAAAAGCAAAATTTACTCATCAGTTTAGAGGGGGAATAAAGCTAATTCACTTGGCCGTTAGCATATTAATAGTTTTTAGTGTCTTGTGATACACATTAGTTTATATATATTATTCCCAAACAAAAGGACTTTCTAGTCTACTCTTTTCTGTGTGTAGTTTGACCTTCTGATTCAAAACTTCACTCCAGATAAACCATTGCTAACTAAGAAGATACTATGAACAATTTCTTTTATCATTTTCAAGACAAATATATATAACAATGTGCAATAGGATGTCAAATGTACAGAAACTTCAGAATAGCCCAGGAAAAATCTCTGTATCATCTTTTTTCTAAAACAAAAAAAGTAGAAAAAGTAGGACAGTACCCTGGACCACGATAAAGTATAGAAATGTGGCAACTATATATGCTAAATTGGCCAATAGTTCTACAACAGGTTTCAATTTTATGTTTTCACTGAAGTGATGAACTAAAAAATAATACAATTATTAAGTCTAATTACGCTTCTTGAGGCTTAATTTGCCACTGAAAGACACTGTCTCAAAGAACTGAGAATTTCTATAATTAGCATGGGATGGAGAATGTACCTAGAGATGAGTTTAAGAATTTCTCCTTTTACCAGCCATTAGGATGTTAGTCAAGTCTGAGAAACAGTGCCAGAAAAATATCAGAGGGAGTGAGCATGGTTGGTCGTTTACAGGGGTGGGGAGAGAGAGATTGGTAGGTCCTGCTAAGATTAACCATGGGAGACACATTTTAATTTTACTAAAAAATGTAAGCAAATCAAGTAGCATGGCTCATCACCTCCTAGATGGAGAGAGACTAGGTGCTAGGGGTCAGAAGAACTTTGTTCTCCCTGGCTCTCAGACCAGTCACCTGGAGAAGTGTGATAACAGTGATGGAGGTCTTTGTATTGGAGGTCAACTGCAATTCCATTTCAACACTTAACTCTTTGCTTTGGCTCTAAAAGGGGGTGATTAACATCTGCTTTGCAGTGATGAAAGGAAAGTGAGTTAGCTTCCTGGAGTCTTGCACTTCATCAGAATTCAACAATTAGCCTCTTAGTGGCAGTTACAGCATCCTTGTATGTAAAACTGAAAGAGTTGGATGAGGCAAGATTATTGCCAATCTTTCTTGCTATAATACTCTACAAGCTCATGAAATATGGGGAGTGACCTGTGTTTTCCTAGATCTAATAACGTGAGTGTTATACCTCCTCTTTTCCTTTTATCTTTATTGGCTAGTCTGTCAGTGACCAAAACCCAAGCTTCATGAAAATTATAGGTCCTGCATTGGTTTCTTAAAGGGGAAGATAGCAAACTCTTAGAACCTGAGTAGAAAACAATGGTATTTTAAAAACCACAAAGGTTAAAGAGAGCAAAGAAAGCATGCTAAGCAATGAGACAGAGAAAACATGGAAAAAGGAGACAAATTTCAAGAAAAATAATGAAATTTTCATTTTCACCAATGGCAAACCCCCCTAAAAAGCCCTTTTAGAATAACACCCAAACAGAAAACTAAGATATTTTGGAAATACTTTTTAGAATGCATCACTCACAAGTTGGCAAAAAGGGAAATCTTCAAGAACATAAAGAATCCAAAAATCAGGAAAGGTAAGCCAAGTTGGAAGCCACATAATATGCCAAGGGCATCCACTGATGCCTGGTGGTCTAGAGGTCAGGAGACAGTCCATGGAGGGGGGATTGCAGAAAGTTGTATCAGAGAACCACATACACAGGAAAGATTCCAGGCTACTCTCTCATGTGAAAGGTGGCTAGGGGAAAAAATAAGAAAACGCATCTATCTTCATGAATCTCAGCTGGAGAAGGAAGCTGGTGAGAGGATCAGGGAGGATTCTTACCCACATTCTAGCCTTCAGGGCAGGATAAAACCCTGCTTCATCTCAAGACAGGAGGAATGATGAACAAATGAGAACAGCAGGTTTTCAAGCTCCCCAAGGCCTTAATAAAACCCCAAAGTCTTCAGTTAATAGCCAAAAGAGAACAAGGTGCACCCCACACTACAGAATACTACTGAGAAAGGACAAATCACCAAAACCTGTAAGACTGAGATGTACCAGAATCTGTGCAAGAAGAAGTAGAGGGAAGCAACAGGGCATCCAACTGATAGAACAAAAGAACCTCAATACTATCAGCAGTACTCATTGGAAAACACAGAGCCATAATGCGAACAGCAGCCCAAACTGGAAGGTGCTTCTGCACACTCAATTTGTAGGTGAGCACAAGGATCTACAGTCAGGTCTGAGGGGACTGGAGCTGTCTAGGCATAAGACTTCTTGCAACCAGACAGCTAAAGTTCCCCTTTACTAAGGAAAACTGCCAGGAATACAAATTGAGAGAGACAGGGATACTAGGGAAAATGGAAAGAGCAGGTCCAGATGAGAGTGGAAGCGTAAGGATAGCAGGACAGAGCCAGAACTCAGAAGTACCAGGTCATATTTCCAAAAATGACAGAAGAGGGAGCTCTGGAGCTGTGACTTTAGAAAACCTCTCCTGACCCATCCCACTTCCTAAAGTACAGGAAGACTAATTTCAAATAAAAATGAACAGAAAAAGGACAGTAGTTAAACCTCATATAAACATATTACAAGAAAAAAGGAAGATGAATAGAATGTCCCTACCAGCAACTAAAGCACAGCAGAAAAGACATGCTCACAAGTCAGATGAACTGTGCCCTAATATTTCAAAACAAATGAAGAGTCAATTTTCTATAATGGCAGGAAGAGTGAAGCGGTCATATGAACACCCACAGATTACATTCATGAAAGCTGAATTTAAAAAAACCAAGCAAACCTAAAGATAATGTTTACAAAAGCTAGGGAAGGGGTAAATCTCAAACGTTAAAACCCGAAGAGGTAAGAGCTGTTGAGTATGTGGTTTCCTGGCGTGAGAGCACCACAAACCCCAGAACTATGGCTGCAAAAAATGGTGGCAGGAAAAAACCAAAGCCTTACCAGCTAAAGGTGCCAGGTATCAGAGTTCAGAATTGGAGACATGACTAGAAATTTAGAGCTTTCTGACAGCACAAGAACTATAGAAGTGACACTCAAATTCAGATCATAAAATGCTAAATCCCTGGCTGACAGCTGAACTACATATGCTTGGAGAAAACCACAAACAGCATGCTGGAAAAGCAGTCAGGGACCAGAAAGAAATCTTCTTTTGAAAAGAGTAACATGGAGCCAAATCTGTGAATTTGATGCTTTTTCCCAACTGTGCTCAGCTAGGGAAATAAAAAGCTTGAAATATCAGAATGGAGACCAAAGCTGATACAGCAGCTAGAAACCAGGGAAATCCCCCAAAGAAAGAAAATCTCAGAGACTAAGTCCATCTCCAACCAGATGCTTAGCAGACTTCCAAATCTTAGAGGCACAGGGGATACCTACAGGACATCAGACTAAAGAAACATCAGTGGAAAGATATAAGAACAGAAATATAAGTAGCTGGGTAACACAGAGAAAACTAAGTTTCCACTCTGATTCTAAGCAAGTTAACTGTACGATAAAACCCAATAATCCTCAAAAGGACACAAAAGAGTTCAGAGTCACCACAAGATGTCTAATTTTCAACTAGACAAGGAAAACAACAGGAGAGAGTGACCCATGAGCAGGTAAAAAGACACTCAATAAAAACTGATTCCAAGCCAGGATGTTGTATTTAATAGACTTTGAAGCAGCTATCATAAATACTTCAAAAATTTTTAAAAATATGTTCAAGGAATTGAAGAAAAATATGGTATCAATGAGTAAACAGATAAAAGCAATATCAACAGAGAAACAAACAAAACATTTACTAAAATGAACTCACTAGATTGGCTAAACAGATTGATGCTTTCTTCTGCCATCTGTAATGAACTTCAATATAAAAGAATCTGAATAAAAGAAAGAAAGAAGAGATGGATAAAAAATGAACAGAATTCAAAGACCTCTATGACAAGAGAGAGCAGCACAATAATTGGAATCCCAGAAGAGAAAGAAGAAAAAATATGAGGATGTAACCTCTGAAAAGTCCCCGCAAAGCTAAATGTACCTCAAGCAAAATAAACACAAAACTACTAACACACATCCTAGTCATACTGCTAAATCCAAAAATAATCTTGAAAGCAGCCAAAGAAAACTGACATGTTATATACAAGAAAATAATGACAAAGAATGATAAGAATATAGCCTGACTTCTCATTGGAAACTATGGAAGTCTGAAGACACTGGGACCACATATTCAAATTGCTAAAGGGAGGAGGGGGAGGAACCCTGCCAACAAGAATCTAATATCCAGAAAAAAACCTTTTAAGAATTCAGGTGAAATAAGGACATTTTCAAATAAAAAACAATTTATCACCAGCAGATCTGCAATACAAGAAATGCTAAAGAAAGTTTTCTATTCCAAATGGAAATTACACTAGATGGCAACTTGGATCTACAGGAAAAAAGGAAGAAAGCCAGAAATGGTAATTATGTGGGCATATGTAATATGTAATTTCTTAGTTTCTATAAAAGATGACAGCTTAAAGCAAAAATTACAACACTATTGTTGGGTTTACAAGGTATATTGACATAACACATATGACAATACTGAGGCTAAGAGGGGGAATTGGAAATGTACTATTGAACAAAGTATCCAGATATAATACAGTATTAAGACAATAATACTAACAGGGGGGAATGGAAATACACTATTGAACAAATTCTGTATTTTAGTCAAGATGATTCAGTATTAATTCTAAATAGACTGGGATATAGCTAAGATGCATACTGTAATCCCTAAAGAGCAATATATACCACTCTCTCAAAAAAGCAAAGAAAACAGAAGAATTAATATAGAATTTAAACACTTAAACACAAAAACCAAAAAAGGAGAAATAATGACAAAATTATCTCCCTAAAAAAACACAAATGATAGACCTAAATACAACCATACCAATAATTACTTTAAATGTACTAAACATTCTTTTTTTTTTTAACATTTATTTATTTTTGAGACAGAGAATGAATGGGGGAGGGGCAGAGAGAGAGGGAGACAGAGAATCGGAAGCAGGCTCCAGGCTCCGAGCCATCAGCCCAGAGCCCGACGCGGGGCTTGAACTCACGGACCGCGAGATCGTGACCTGAGCTGAAGTCGGACGCTCAACCGACTGAGCCACCCAGGCGCCCCAAATGTACTAAACATTCTAATCAAAAGCAGAGATGTCAGATTGGATTAAAAAAAAAAAAAAAAAAAAAAGCAAATCCCAACTATATTCTAGTTTCAAAAGATGCCCTTTAAATATAAAGTCAGAAACAAATGAAAAGACTAAATAAATATATGCCAAGACTGGAATGAATATATTAACATAAAACAAAGTAGACTTCAATGAGTATTACTACAGGTAAAAAGACATTTCATGATGATTTAAAAGATTAACAGAATAGGCAGATATGCCAATATTATAAATATACATGCATCTAATGACAAAGCCTCAAAATATGTGAAACAAAACCAAAAGTAAAGGAAGAAATAGGCAAATGCGCTTTCATGGTTGGAGATTCTCACAGTAATTGCTAAAACTGGACAAAACCCAGTACAAATATAGGAGATCTAAATAATAGTACCAGCCTTAATTTAGGTGATATTTACAAAACACTCCGCCAACAACTGAACGATTACATAACCTTTTCAAGGGCACACAGAACATTCAACCAAGATGGATCACATTCTGGGCCATTACACTTATACACGATTCCAAGACTGAAAAATCTTATAGAAAACATTTTCTGACTACAACAGAATTTCAAAAATCAAAAATCAAATACCTAGTAAATCCCCAAATATCTAAAAATTAAATAACCTAATTCTAAACAACCTAAGGATCAAAGAAAAATTACAAGGGAAATTAAAAAATACTTTGAACTAAACTAAAATGAAAGCATATCATCAAATTTTGTAGGATACACTAAAGCAGGGCTTGAAGGAAATTTAGAGCACTAAATGTTCATCTGAGAAAACAAGGTAAGCTTTAAACCAATGGCCTAAACTTCCGCCTTACAAAACTAAAAAGAAAAGCGTATTAAACTGAAAGTGGAAGATGAATAATGGAGAGCCAAATCAATTATCTATTGATAAATTCAATACTTTAGATAAACTGAATTCCTTTAAAGATGCAACACCAAAACTCAAGAAGAAATATAAAATCTGAATAGCTTTTATCTATTAAAGAGAGTGAATTTAAATTTGAAAATTAAAGAAAATTTCAGTACTACACGGTTTCACTGAAAAATTCTAGTAAACATTCATGTAAGAATCAAAACCAATTCCAGAAAATAACAGAACCAATTTCAGAAAATAAGGGAATGCTTCCTAACCCCTTTTATGAGGCCAGCATAACTCTGACATAAAACAAGGAGAGAAAAGTACAGATCCATCCATATACCTTATGAACATTGACAACAAATCTTCAAGGCATTAACATTTATTAAAAGGACCAAACATACTCTGATCAAAAGTGTATCACATCTACTCTTAGACCCACTGTAATAAAACTGCAGAACTATCAAAGGTAAGAAATGTTAAACTACCGGAAACTCAGATGACCTATAAAGAAAAGAGGGGAAGATTTTTCATCAGCTACAAAACTAACAGAACTTAATTGTCAACCAATAAAACTTATACCCAGCTAAAAAGCCATCAGGAATGACAACAGGGGTGCCTGAGTGGCTCAGTTGGTTGAGCGTCCGACTTCAGCTCAGGTCATGATCTCATAGCTCGTTGAATTTGAGCCCCGCGTCGGGCTCTGTGCTGACAGCTCAGAGCCTGGAGCCTGCTTCGGATTCTGTGTCTCCCTCTCTCTCTGCCCCTAACCCACTCGCATTCTGTCTCCGTCTCTCTCAAAAATAAACAAACATTAAAAAAATAAAAAAAAAAAGAATGACAATAGTAAGATTACCTTCAGACATACAAACACCAAGAATTTATCAACCCAGATCTTCACTAAAATAATTATTAAAAGATGTGATTTGGTCTACTACTAGATATGCACTCAAGAGAAATGAAAATATATGTCCATACAAAAACATCTACATGAATGTTCACTGCAGCATTATTCATAACAGACAAAAAGTAGAAACAATTCAAATATGTATCAACTGATGAGTAGAAAATCAAAATGTGATATATTTACAAAATGGAATAGTCTTTAGCCATAAAAAGAAATGATGTACTGATATATTCTGCAACATGGATAAACCACAAGAACATTATGCAAAGTTATTAGCATATTATGAAAGAAGTCACACAGAAAAGATTACATACTGTATGATTCCATTTATGTGCAATATCCAGTATAGACAAATTCATGGAGACAGAAAGTAGATTAATGGTTGCCAGGGGTGCAGGGAGGGAGTGGAGATAGGGACAGACAGCTAATGAAATGTTCTGAAATTAGACAGTGGTAATGGTTTTATAGCTTTGTGAATATACTAAAAACTACTGAACTGTACAATAAAAGGAAAAACTATGGTATGCAAAATATATCATTTTAAAAAAAGGTAAGAAAGAATAAGATGTAATTTGGGGGGGGAGACCCACATAGAAGGGAAGGGATAAACAAATATATCACTAGAAAATTTAAATAACCTGTGATTTATTAAAAAAATATCAGTGTATGTTTAAAGGGCAGAATAAATGTAAGACAATCTTAATCCAGTGGGAGTGAAATTGGAGATTTCAATAGTTAGTAGTGTGCTTTGTCCTTGTTATATTTTCAAAGAGGACAAACTTAATTAACTATTAAATATATGTCTCATTTTTGGTCACTGAAAAAGAACTTTAAAATTCTGGATGAGCATAAATTAAGGGAACAGATATATTCAAAAAGTAAAGAATGCTGACATCCTTGTCACATTTCAGAAGATGAGAAATTGCTGAATAATTTGATTATTCAGAAAAAAGTTAAGCAGAATTTAAAGAAATTAATGGCAACCACAAGGTCAAAGAATCTATATCTACCAAACCAGCAAAGGAATAAACAGTAAAGCCATGCAGAAAAATTTCTCAAACCAACAGCTGAAAATAAAAAAATAAGCGAATAACAGCAAACATTAACAAGTCCAAATATTTCATAAATCATAATATAAATATGTTAAACTCATAAAAGACATCACATTGAAGTTTTTAAACTTGCTATGTGTTACCTGCAAAAGATACTTCTAAACAAAGCCAGAGATTTTTTTTTTAATTAAAAGGGAAAAGATATGGCAAGTAAATACCACCGAAAGCACGTTAAAATAGTAATGTAGTTAAACCAAGTTTATATAACATACAGAAAGTTTTAAGGGAAAAATTCATTAATAGAAGTGTATTACATATTGAAAAGTACAGTCAATAGTTGATAAACACCCAAATTTTATATATATATATATATATGTAATATATATATTTGAACCCTGACCTAATTATTAAACTCTAACCCCAAATTAAAACTTTTTATGAGATCACAAAAGGAAACCTTCATGATTTTCAAGGATTCATAGAGATCATTCTCTGACCATGATGCACTTCAATTAAAAACCAATAAAGAAAAACATTTTCACCTTTAAAATATTTAATACATTTAAGTACTCAAATACAAACAAAACTCCTTGTGGTTAAAATTTTTAAAATACTTTTTGGCTTTTAAAACATATGAATAAATATGCTAAATAAAAAAGTTATGTTTTAATAAACACAAGGAGAAATAAAGAGACATAAAATTGAAAAAATAGTAAGTTAAACTTGTGTGATGTCGCTAAATCTGTACTATAGGGTCATTTTATAGCCTTCATTAAAGGACAAATGAGCTAAGTGCTCAACTCAATAACACAGGACGAGAATCAGACAATCTAAAGAGGGGAGATGGAAATACAGAGCAAGAAATACAGAAGACAAGATATAAAGAATCAATAAAATTAAAGAGTGGCTCTAAAGGCATATAGTCACAAATCCAGTAAGATTTTCAAAGATCCTAAGAATATTCTAACATAAAAAACTTTAGACTACCATTGACTTAATAGAAAGCTTCACCAAGTCAATGGGAGCTAATTTTTAATGGATAATCAAATGGCTCCTCTCCTATCTTAAAAGTCAACAGAGGCCCAGATGACTTTATAGGCAAGTAAACCAAAATCCTCAAAAAAATAAAACAGAAAGCCCAAGATTCTGCAAATGTTTCAGAAAAAAAAAAATTAAGTTGGCTACCTCTCTTTCAAGTGACATTTCCAATACTGATTTTGAAAAGAATTTAACAATATACATAAAATAATATACTGTGATTAATCAGGGTTTATCCCAGAAATGCAAGGATGGTTCAACCTCATAAAATATATTAATATACCATATCAACATATTAAAAGGAAAGGGGGTAAAGTGACAATCTCTAATAAATTCAGAAAGCATATTCAATATAATTCATCAACCACTTATGATTCAAAACTCCTCACAAACTAGAAAAGAACTTTAACTAGATTTTTTAAAAGCATACCTAGCAATTATCTATAGCTTTTACTGAATAAAATTTTATAGAACTTTTAGAATTAGAAATAAAATAAGAATACTTGTTATAACTTTTTTATTCAACACTGTACTGGATGGTTCTGGCTAATGTTGTAAAAGAAAAAAAAAACAGGTATGAGCATGAAAAGAAAAAATGTAGTTATCCCTATCTGTACAAGATTCTAAAAGAATCTACAAACTTTCAAATAACAAGGTAGTTGAACAAGGTTGTCAGATCTAACAAGCAGACATAGTCATTTTTCTATGCACAAGTATTAACTAATTTAAAAATATAACTTTAAAGAGATTCCATTAACATAGTAGTAAAAACTATGGTTTCTAGCAATAAATCCAAGAAAGTCTGTGCAAAACTTTTTAGACACTCATAACATTACTGAAGAACCAAAAGGTGGGGAGGGACAGACGGAGGGGGAGAGAGATCCAAATGAGGGAACATGCATCCAAGCCCCATGCTCCTGGATCTGGTTCCTTCTTGCCAACTCCGGTAAAGCATTCCAGTTACTGCCCTCCCTCCTGCTTCTGATTCATTCATTTCCCCTTCCTATTATCATCACACAATACACTATAATTTCTCCTACCTTAAAAGCAAACAAACTCAGGGGCCTATCTCACCCTCCTGGTTCCCTTTTCATAAAACTAGTCATAAGAATTGACGACAATCATTAATCCCTCCTTTCCCGTTCTCTCATGAGCCCCAGCCAGGCTCTCATGCCCGGTCCTCCACCAAAACAGAGGCTGCCAAATGTTACAGTGAATCCTCAGTCCTTAGCTACAGCACAGAATACATGGGGGACATTCCCCCCTTCTTGAAATGCTCTTCAGCTGGCTTCCAGGGCACTTCTCTCTCCTTTCTCCTACTTTCCAGGACACCTCACTTTTCAGTCTCCTTTTACCGAGCCTTTACCTCCTCCAAGGTCAGTATGTATACATAGTAACATCTCCCCAAATCATCCCCCACCAAAGCACATGCCCCAACCTCTAAGCTTGTAGAGCCTATTGCCCCTCAACACCTCCACCTGGACATCTATACAGCATCTCAAACTTAACATGTCTAAACTCCAACTCCCATTTATCCACCAGGAGCTCCCAATAAAACCAAAGGTGTGCCTTACTTGGTGACAACTGCCTGAATAAATGGCAAATCCCATTCTTCTAGTTACTCAAGCCTAAAAACCCACGTTCTATTTTTCTTCCCATTCCTTCACATTCAATGTCCAATCCAGGAGTAAATCCTGATCAGCTCTACCTTCAAAATACACCCCCCCCCCCAATGCAATCACTGCTCACTACCCGCCCCCCACCCTCCTCCTACCATCATAACCACCACCATGGCTTCAAACTACCATCATCTTCTGCCTCAGTTATTTTGCCAGCCTACTAATTAATCTCCCCACTTCCTTCTTGGTCCCTCTACAGTTTATTTATATAACATCTACCATAACTTTGAAAACTTTTTCATTTGATTACACCATTCCTCCAATGGCTTCCCATCTTAGTAAAAATAAAACTCAACATTTTTAACAGACTTACAAGGAGCGTGCACGTTGGGGCACCTGGGTGGCTCAGTCTGAGGTGTCAGACTCGGTTTCGACTCAGGTCTTTTCTCATGGTTTGTGAGTTAGAGGCCTGCATCTAACAGTGCAGAACCTGCTTGGGATTCTCTCTCTCCCTTTCTCTCTGCCCCTCCCCTGCTTGCTCTCTCCCAAAATAAATTAAAAAATAAAAAATAAAAAAGAGTGTGCACGGATCCCACTACCACCCCGACCTCACCTACCATTCATTCTCTCCAACAGTCTTCAGACACAGCAGCCTCCTCCTTGCTGCTCAAACTCACAAAGCACTTGCCAGCCTCAGTGGGGAATTCCTTTGTTTTCAAGTCCCAAGTGTCACCTTATCAATGAGGCTTTCTCTAAAAATTTACATAAAAATGACTCGCACTCCAAGCCACTAGAAGTATCCTAATTAGTCTGCTGCCATCATTAGAATATAAGCTCCTTGGGGCAGGGACTTTATCTTTTAGGTTTGCTGCTGTATCTCCAGTGCCAGAGATTAATCCATACACCCAGTGCAGCATCAATCCCAACCCCAACGTGTAATTCAACATGATGATTCCAATGTTTAAGTGGAAGAGCACACCACCAAGAAGAGCTAAGAAATTTTTCAGAAAAAGAGAACAAGATAAAACTGGTAGGGCAGGTTTTTAAGATGTATTATAAACCTAAACAGGGTGCCTGGGCAGCTCAGTGGGTTGAACATCCAATTCTTGATTTCGACTTAGGTCATGATCTCATAGCTGTGGGATCAAGCCCCATGTCAGGCTCTGCACAGTGCAGAGCCTGCTTGGGATTCTCTTTCTCCCTCTCTCTCTCTGCTCCTCTCCTGCTCATGCTCACCTGTGCTCTCTTGCAAAATAAACATTAAAAAAAAAACCATACTAATTACAACAGTGTGGCATGGTCAAGAAAAGACAAATACCAACTGAACAGAAGAAACTGACCCATACATAAAGAAAACTTTATACATGGCCGAGATGGCAAACAAATGGGGGAGAGATGGACTATTTAATAAATTGTGACAACAGATTATCCATATTTTAAAAGCAAATCATATCCCAACTTCATATCATACATAAAAGCAAACTGTAGGTGGACTAAAGTTCATCCTGGGGGAAGAATGTCCTCAACAAGAAACAAAATGGGGAAAATCTGTCTACATTAAAATGTAAAACTTAACATGTAACTATATTACAGATTTAAATTTTTTCAAGAATGAAGACACATCACAGAAGATATGTGCAAGATGTATAACAAAGAAAGCATCCATCACAAAGAACTCCAACACATCAGTAAGAAAAAGGCAAAAAAAAAATGGACAAATGAAAAAGGTGTTTAAAATTCTACATTTTTTCATGTTACCTTCTGTTTTCTATTACATGGCATGCATATAATTGTTTTTCTATTAAATATAATTGTTTTTATAAAATAATGGTTTTCTGTATACATCCATTCTTCTAACTGTACTTATGTGTAGAGAGGTCCAGAATAGTGGTCCTCTGTGGTTCACAGAAGTTGATTACAGTGGTAACACAAAGAACAACGGTTTTTCCCCCTCTTAGACTTTCTTCTTCTTTTCTCAGTAAACATACACAGGGCTTTCACACACAAACCACGAGTAAGGTGATGAGACCACGTAAATTCTAAGACTATGAAATTCAAAGGCCCTGTCTGCCAAGCGGATGTCAGCTGGTTCAAGTACTGACTTTAAAATGCCAAACTCTGATTTCAAAGAGGCTGTTAACACAAAACATTCCCAGAACTTTCCTCCTGTCTAGGACTGCCCTCAGACAGTCTTCTGAATATCCTCTGTGGCGCCAAATCTTTACTCCCTGAGGGAGAAATGAATTTTGGAATGAACTAACATAATTCAGGACTGTAAGTCTAGTGAGTTACATTGATGATATGTTCTAAATCAAAAGTGTTGCTCACAAACAATATGAAGCATCCTAATAAAGAAATCCACCATTCAGGCCTCAGGTTTGTTCCCTCTGTATCTCAAGATCCTCAAACTTTGTAATTTCCACATACTAAATCTATTCAACCCTATGGAATCAGTTACACAATGAACAGTGCTATCTATTGGTGACAAAAATTACATGCGGATTTGACACTGTTCCTCTGTTTCTTAGGAACGTTAATGCTTGCCACTGTACATCAGTCTTTTAAGGATTATATTGGACATGTCTTCTCTCCTTTAATGTACTCTCCAAACATGTTACTTTGCTCTATTTCTTAAAAAAAAAAAAAAAATCACAGGAAATGTAAGATCATCATTGTTTATATTGATCATCTCTGCAGCAACTTTCAAATTCTCTTCCAAAGTGAGCACCTGCATATTTTCTGTGGACAAAATGTTGGACAAATGGACTCTTTGGTCTTTTCTCTGTTTTCATCAATGTGTTGTGCTTCATTATAAATCATTTGTTTAATTTGAAATCTTTGAGGACACTGAAAAATTGCTATCCATGATGGTGCATTAAGTTCATTCTCCCTGCAAATCTGTTTAATCTCATGCAAAGCTTATTCATTTCCTACCCTATAATTAGCCACTCATTTTTAGGTCCATACAGATTTCCAAGCTGCTATGCATGGGAAACCTACTGGCTAACTGTGAAACTGCAGGAAATTAGTGGAGCTTCCCTGTTCTGCTTCCACAAACTACATCAGAAGATGCCACTGCTTTAGTCACATCTGCTCTATGTTCTGCTTATAATAACCTCAAGTATGGTGACCATGGAAGAAAAGGCAGACTATGGTATTTATTAGGATCCTATCTATCTTTTATCATGGAGCGACCATCATCTGTTAACTTATACTACAAGGAGTTTAAGAAACCCTTATAACTTCAGTCCTCATAGCAAGGAAAATGGCTTTTTCTTGGTTAAGGTGCAGTGTATATCATATAGACAATAACATCTCCAACAACTTACAGTAAACCCTAAACCACAGAGGTAATGCCTCCCAAACTCTGAGAAGTTTTTATGTAGCAGGCTAATGCAAAAGGTCACCTACACATACCTAAATATAGTATTAAGTCATGTTATTAATTGCTCATTAAAATTTATCAAGCAAGATTTTTTAAATTTAAGCGATCTTCCCATTTAAAAGGTTTCATCAGTGTATTTATAAATTCTCTTGAAGAAAATTTTCAAATGCAACTTTTAACAAACACAAATCATTTCAAGATGTTTACTAGATAATTTTTTGCTAACTTTTGCTAACATATATCCAAAATAGATAAGAGGGGTGAAGAACAAATCTTTCTATGTGTTTGTTGTTCTTCTGTGTCATTATTGATGTTTTATATATAATAAATAAGCAAAACCCTGACTATATGTCCTAAATTGATAATGATGTACAGCAGGTGTGAGAAATCCATTCTCAAATCCAGAGAAAAGTATGCTTGTGTCACAAGCAAAGAGTAGCTGGGTTTAGTTTGAAAGTTTACTGTTTTACAAAGGCAGAAAGATTCTATTGTTCACTTGGTTTTTTCATTAAGAACCGGAAGCTAAACTCTTCTGAAAAGTTCGATTCCATATTATATGGAGTGCAGCAGGATGGGGCTCCAAAACAGAGGGGTCGGATGAGAAGAGGGACACAGAGAGCAGGTAGGTGGTAAAGGCAGCAACTCTCGGTCTCATTTCCCTTGACCCAGAGTTAGAAAAGGCCAAAAATGCAAGAGAGCTAAAGAAAACAAAACAAAACGCAATTTGGGCACAAATCTTAGATCCAGAACTGATCCTACAACAACGTTCAGTGATGGGAGCTTCTGATACACACCTTCCCTCAAAAGCTGAGAAACCACTGCAGTGGCTGTGAAGCCACTCTTTCCCTTCAGGTGGGAGGTCCTGGAGTTAGAACCACCAGAGTTCCTGCCCGCTGGGATTCAGAGAGATGCCTGGAGGCGGGGAGGAACCAGCCCAGAGCTACCCCAGCAATAAGGACTGTGCAAAGGCAAAATGTGAGCACAGCCAGGTCTAGCCCCACTCCCCCCAACCCAATCACTCCTCTTACTTCCCTTACTACTAAGAAAAGAAGCACAACTGAAAACCAAAAGGGCCTGTGACAAGGTGAGGGTTCTAGCTGACCTCACATCACCCAGGAAATTACGGGAAACATTTCCACTGATTCAGTGAAAAACATGAGGACATCTCTTCACCCAGGTGAGCAGAGCAGATAGTCAGCTGTATGGCAGAAGGACTCTGGAGAAACACTTTTGAGTGGGGGAAGGTGGGGCAAAAGCACACAAAGATGAGAACTTCCATCTTACTTTTAGTTCTCACCTCAATCACCCAGGAGAGTGAGGGGCTCAGGAACACAGGGGCATTCCAATCTTCTGCCCACTGCTCCAGAGGAGAAACAAGAGTGCTCAAAGCCTTGGTCACATTAGTGTCCTTATTTTCTCCAATGTTTCCTTCTCAAGCCCTAAGGGGAACACTCTTCTTCAAGGGGAGACCTGTTCCACTACAGGAAAGGCTGTTTAAAAGCTTACCAACTTCTAAGGCATGTTGCTCTACTGCAACAGCAATCAGCTGAGACAAGGACTCCGTGGTTTTAGCCTTCCTTCCAGTGGGGTTATGCATAGAAGAGACTGGAATTTTACAACAATCCTTTCCCCCATCCAACCCTCCACTTCATGGTTTTGGTCTTTTTCTCCCCAAGGCTTGGGGGGTGCATATTTACTGTACTGTAAAGCTGTCCACTCATGACCACAATCTGTTTTCTGTTGGTTTCAATCAGGTTCCTGGGCAATCTGCATGTGTCTGGTCTTAACACTTAAGTCCCTCATGCCAATGTGTACCCACATACCTTGACAAGATCTCATTCCACAGGCTTTTATTTATTTTAAAATATTTATTTAAGAAATCCCTACATCCTATGTGGGACTTGAACTCATGACCCCTAGAGATCAAGAGTCACATGCTCCTCCGACTGAGCCAGCCAGGTGCCCCTCCCTCCACAATCTTTTAAACTCATTCTACATAATCATTGCAACCTCATCATTTTTAAGCAGTCCGAACTTGCAGCTACTTAGGATTGTTTCCCTGAGGAATACATTTTTAGATATGCATCTATCAATTTAATCAAGACATTCTCAAAAAGCTCACTTGTGAGCCGAAGCTAGTGGTGTTGAATGATGGCATATAAAATAATTCCGGAGAAAAATTTTACTCACATGTATACTCTGAGGGAAGAGTACTACAAATCATATTCTAGTTAGCACCCTCTGCCACATACACATCTCTCTCCACCCTAGAAATGGTAATAAAATAATCATTTACTTCTTGCTTTGAGCTCAAAAGCTCACCTGCATACAAGAGGGAAGTCAGAGGATTAAGACAGGGGACCCGTCGCTGGCCAAGAGTTGGAGAGGTGGCTAACCTCCACCTCAGGTAGACACCTGGGGTGTCTGAGGACTGTCAGAGTCCACCTCTGGACTGCATAAAAGAAAAGCAAGGTAAAAAAAACGGCAGTGAGACAGCTACTTGCCGGGCCAGAGCTTTGACCAAGGCAACAATCCAGTATGGAGGCTGGGGTCAAGAGTCAAAACAGGATGAATGAAGCCTCAGCTCAAAGGGGACCTGGCAAAGGGATGGAAAGCAAGTGGAAGGCCCCGGAGCTAGACATGAGAACAAGAACACTCAGGAGGGAAAGAGGAGATGGAAGACAGGAAGTTTTCTAAGGGGTGCTGGCCTAGCCCTTGGGTAGGGAGGGGCTGTAAAGCAGACAAGCCCCATTCCACCAGGGACCCCCGAAATGCTCTCATGACTGACTCCAAGAACAGCAAAATCATTCTTCTAAGTAAAGAATCAGCAGACAGTGGAGACACGAATAGCTAGTGCTGCTTCTCCTGAACACCCAGCAATAAGATGACTTTAGATGGAAAATAAGGATCTTTAAACTTCAGTCGTAAGAATTACTGAAACAAGATTTTAAAACACTTTTTTGATCACTCAATTCAAATATTCCCATTTACATATCACCAAACCAGCTAATAATTCTTTTACCTCACATCATCAAGGAAGATGGCGCGAACAGCCCCCGCCCTTACCCCCGGGTGCACACACCCAGCAGGAGATCAGGAGTTGTAGGAAGACCATAACTGATGGCTCACCTTACCGAAACATCAACCTGACTCAAAGTTTAATGGAGAAAAGCTAAGTGTAAGTACTTTTAAGACATTTAATATCAAACCAAAAACTTTTCTATGGCATACACTGTTAACTTCACTAAGGTTAAGGGTAACCTGAGAATTCAAAAACAGGCCAAGTTTGCATCAGAGAGTTCAGTCCCCATCTCCATCGCTTTATGAGGCTATCTGATCGCTTTCTTCTGCTGTTAGGAATATTTTGGTGGAAACTCTGGAAAACACACCACAAAAATAAACTGAATTTGGGGTGCCTGGGTGGCTCAGTCGGTTAGGCATCTGACTTTAGCTCAGGTCATGATCTCACACCTCATGGGTTCGAGCACTGCATTGGGCTCTGTGTTGACAGCCTGGAGCCTGGATCCTGCTTCAGATTCTATGTCTCCCTCTCTCTGTCCCTCCTCTGCTTGCACTCTGTCTCCCTCTCTCAAAAATAAATGAACATTAAAAAATAATAATATTAAAAATAAAAATAAACTGAATTTTGTCACTTACATGCCAAAACTTTTTTAAAAATCATGTTTGATAGCTCTTTTCATAAGGATGCCTTTCACATTGCTCTGTGGGGCTCAGGAGCCCCTGCTATCCATGACCTAGAAGTGCCATCATCAGCTCCTCTCATGAGCAAGCTTATTAATGTCAACTCACATACCTGTGACAGCCTCTCTCCCTTACCAAATACCTGTTCCCAACATGATAAGTTAGTGAAGTCCAAGCATATTATGCCTAAAATAAAGGAAAACAGTCTCTAAGAGAGACACAGAGCCATTCAATGTTTAAGGGGTGTGACACCTTTTTCCAAGCCAAGAAGCCTTTTATTTGGTCCTGGTTCTCACATATTCTAAATAGCTGAGGCTTCCACATTAGTTACATTTTAAAATAAGAAATGCTTCTGTATGCAACTCTGTGATACCCTGGAATCCTAAACAGTAAACTACTGATGAAAAATGGGTACATTTTAACCAAAGATATTACGTGCAATCAACGTTGTTGAGCATTACCAACGAACACTGTGAAAATATCAACTTCTTAAAAACTTCACATGGCAGAGCCCATTATAAATGAAAATAAGGCAAAAAAATAAAGGCATTTCCTAAATATATTGTGGTTAACTTCTCCAACTGGAGATTATTTTTAGACATCTCGCCCCCTACACAGACACTTCTCACCAACAGCTAAACATAAATACTGTGACAAACATTTCGAAATACTCTTTCTAGGAACACAATTTTCTTCCAAATTATTTGTATCAAATTTAGAAATAATTTTCCTCCAAAACACCATGTAGAGTTTTTTTCCAAACAAGATACCTAAATGCATAATTCTCACATATATGGTATAATTAAAAAAAAAAATGTGACTCCAGTCACTGTAATATTTGTATTTTAGATAAAATCAGCAATTATTGATTGCTTGCCACATTCAAGTCTTCAGATTAAACACTGCAACAAACCAAAAAAAAAAGCCAACCATTCCAGGGAAAAATATACATGATATTATTTAATACTGAGAGAAAGTAATACTTACATGCAAATAATTAATAGTGCAAAAGGAAAAAGCCAATTAGTCACTTGGAGGGGAGGATTCCTGCTAGTTGTGAACTATAATGGAAGTCCTAAATGAGGAGTGACACCATGGCTGGCAAGCTGGGGTATCCACCAGTTAGCGACTGGAAAAATGGCAACACAAAGGTAGGAAGGGACGGGCTGGGCAGATGTGGACAAAGTAAGTCAACAACCATGTCTTCAGCAGCTCAAACCAAATGAACAGGCCAACCTCAGGTAAAGGAAAGCTAGAGAAGATACACTTATGTATCAGAAGCTGACAGAACAAAGATGTTGAACATTTTTGCCATAGAAGCAGTAGATGTGTAACTATTTTTGTAACTATTACATCCATTTTCATAAACATTTCCCTTGAAATCTAGTTTATACTTTATTTGCATTTTCAATTGACAAATCGACAAAAGAAACAGATCATATGCAAACCTTATTATTAGAAAGTCTCACAGAGATACATTGATATAAAACTAGAGAACACCAAAGTCAAAGAGAGAATCTTAAAAGCAACCAGAGACAGAAGACAGATCTCCTGTAAAGTGACTACACCTGGACTGACAACAACCTCCTTCAGCATAAGGGGGAAGCCAGAAGACCATGGAATAACACCTTCAAAATGCTTAAAGAAATTGACCAATTAACTGGCTTTATTTAGAAGATACTCTTCCTAAAATGAAGGCAAAATAAAGACATATCCAGATAATCAAAAAACTAGACTTTTCCACTAATAACTCTTTGCTACAGAAATCTCTGAAGGATATACCTAAAAAAGGGAAAAAAAATAATCCCAGAAGGAAGTTCTATAATATAAGACTGATTGATCAAAGAAACTGGTAAAGATATAAATAAATCTAAACAAATATTATCTGTATAGAATAATAATGTCCTGGGGTGTCTGGGTGGCTCAGTCGGTTGAGCATCCAACTTCAGCTCAGCTCATGATCTCACAGCTCATGAGTTTGAGCCCCACGTCGGGCTCTGTGCTGACAGCTCCGAGCCTGGAGCCTGCTTCGGATTCTGTGTCTCCCTCTTTCTCTCTGCCCCTAACCTACTCTCATTCTGTCTCTCTCAAAAACAAATAAACATTAAAAAAAACTTTTTTAATAGAATAATAATGTCCTATTTCATCAGTTTTTTTTTAAAATGGACAATAATAAACACAGAAATAACAGCATGTAAACAAGTTCAGGGGTAGATCAGAGTTAAAGGATTCTAGAGCCCTTGTACTGTCAGAAGTGAAGCTAGAATATTGCTTAATTTTTTAAACTGAAATACAGTAGACAATGTTATATTAGTTTCAGGTGTACAACAGTGACTGGACAATTCTATACATAATGTTGTGCTCACCACAAGTGTAGCTACGATCTATCACTGTACAATATTACTGCAATACCACTGACTACATTCTCTATGCTGTATCTTTCAGCCTTTTGACTCCTTCATTCCATAACTGGAAGCCTGTACCTCCCACTCCCCTTTGGTTTAACTGTAGAGTTCATGTATGAACAATTTTGAGAATAGCCACTTAGAGAAATAGTATATAACTTCGAAACCCAATCAGTGAAGTTTTAATATGGTTTTAGTGTGGACTCCAGCTGAAGCAGAGCGGAGTCTGGCAAAAACGATGTCAGAGTAGTCAATGAAGAGCAATGAAAGTCAAGCCTTAGCTCAAAGATCTCAAGAACAATTTTAATACTTGTTTTGGGTCACAGGTCCCCTTGAGAAACAGATAAAAGCTACTGAGCCTCTCCCTCAGAAAAAGTCTCTATATGAATTATGTAAACAAATTTTCATACAAATGTGAAAGACTTTTCCCAGACTCCCCAAAGAACACAGATCCCTTAAGGCTAAAGAGAATTAAGTTTGTGTGGGAAACAGTAAAAAGTTCTCCCCATCTCAGAGTTGAAACCACATATGCAGATGAGGAACTAAGTGTAGAAGGAACAGCACAAGGCATAACATTTGGGGGCGGGAGATTCTAGAGGGAAAGGGTCAAGAATGGAAAGTCATTCCTATAATTCACTCTTTCATTACAGTGTAACTCAACAGTTATGCAACTACTGCAATATTTGAACTTTGGAAAATAATGACCAGAAAAAAATACCTAGTTTTAAAGAAATGTAAGCACCAATCTTAACAACTTGATGGACAAGTGGGCCATACAATGAAGACAGAAAATAGAAATTATAGCACCCTTAGCTAGCTACCTAGTGTTTTTAATATTCCCTTCCTGGAATGAGTCAGTTAATAACCAGCAACAGTCTAAGAGCCTGCAAAAAGGACTAGTGTGGTCCATGTGGAGTTCTTCCTCTGCAAACGCAGGTCCCAACCCCACCCCACCTCAACGTGTGGCTTCGGTGTTAGAAACACATACCATTGCAATCCCAAGGCTCCTACATCCACCTACATGCCATAAAAAAGCTTTTTGGAAATACAGATTCTGGTCTCCACCCAAACATTGAAAACTACATCCTCATGGTTTGGGCCCAAGAATCTGATTTTAAAAGGGCTCCAGGGGTGCCTCAGTGGCTCAGCTGGTTAAGTGTCCAACTTTGGCTCAGGTCACGATCTCACAGATCATGAGTTTGAGCTCTACATCTGGCTCTGTTCTGACAGCGCAGAGCCTGCTTTGGATCCTCTGTCTTCCTCTCTCTCTCTGACCCCTCCCCACTCTTTCTCTCTCAACAGTAAATAAATGTTTAAAAAAAGGACCCCAGATGATGCTGTTGCACCTACAAACACACATGATATAAAAACCACTACTCCCCATTCACAAAAATTTGACTCCTATTGGCTTTGTGCATCACAGATATTCAAAAGTGTGAATCAGAACACGGCAAATTAGGTATTTCCTATATACCACGAAAATATCTCTGGTGGTTAAAATCATTACAGAGCATGAAGAAAAATTCAACAATTCTTAGATATTATAACAAAAACAAAAAAGACTTACTCTTGTACATAGGAACTGAAAGAAAATTCAGAGGAAAAGCACTTGGCAGGTCTCCACATTCTTGTTTAGGCAAATAAATAATATTCTCAGCAATTCACATTCAAGATAGTGTGTTAATTTTCAAAATACACATTTGACTTCACTATCCCACAATCAACTCTAGAAATCAAACAACTCTTCTTTTTCTTGGTCATTCTTCTAAGAGCCAGCACACACACAACAGATGCAGGCTTAACATCCATGGAACATCTCTTGATCTTTGTGACTTCCATTTTATTTACAACTGCGCTTCTGGTCAATGGACATAAAATTCTTGTGGTGCATAGGAGAAAGGAGCAATCACATCCTAAAGTAATAAGAAAAATTCTAAAGACTTACCTTTCCCCCAAATCCTGATTATCCTTCCAAACTAATCAACTTTAAGAAATTTTTATAAGCCAGGTACAACTTCATTCCTAAAAGCTTACTTCCATTTTTGATAGACTGGAATATGCATGTGTTGGAGAAACATTTTCTCAGAAGGCTAGGACTAGCTATAATCTTACTAAAATTTAAATTAGCTATTATAATCATTCTCAAGGGGGGGGACCCCATATCCACTGAGAAAAAAGGAATTATTAAGATATACACAGAAGGAGATGTGTCTCTATTTTACTACAGTGTTGACTCCTTATTCAGTCCCACATGAACAAAGTCTTATGGTGGTTATTTGACAACTGGATAAATTAAAGTCCTCTTGATCTGTTTTCTTTGGTGATATAATCAATTTTTATTACTGGGATTATATCAATTCCCAAATATCAAAGGAAAACACGTCTGGTTTCAGGTTTGAGAGTTGGGTGGGTTTTTTTTCTTTAATTAAGAATGGAAGATATGGGGCGTGTGGGTGGCTCAGTTGGTTAAGCATCCGACTTCAGCTCAGGTCATGATCTCGCGGTGAGTTTGAGCCCTGCGACGGGCTCTGTGTTGACAGAGCCTGGAGGCTGCTTCAGATTTTTTGTCTCCCTCTCTCCCGCTCCTCCCCTGCTCACACTCTCGCTCTCTCTCTCTCTCAAAAATGAATAAACATTAAAAAAAAAAAAGAATGGAAGAAGACAAAGATGTTTCCTAGAATAATATAATTACTTAACACTTGGGTATAGCACTTTATCAGCTATAAGTGCTTTTACATTCTAATGTCATGTAAGCTTCACAATCCTCTGAGGGAGTTATCATTGTCCCCATGTTACTGATGAGAATGTTCAGGAGAGAGAGTTACATAAGACACACAGCTGTTCCCTTCATTATATAGCAGGGAGGAGTGGAACCCAGTCTAGAGCTGGGATTGCAGCTGGAAGGACTTCCATTACTCCACACTCCACCTCCAGGTGCCTCAATCTCAGTTCCAGAGCAGCTGGTCATCTAAAGCACAGGTTAGAAAAAGAAATCCAGCCCACTCACTGCTTTTGTGAAACCCAAGAGCTAAGAATGATTTTTACATTTTTAAGTGGTTGGGGGGGGGTCAAGAATATTTTATGACAGGCAAAAATTATACGAAATTCGAATTTTACTGTCCATAATTTATTGGAAAATAACTCATTCATTTCGGTACTGTCTACCACTGCTTTTGCGCTACAACAGCAGAGCCAAGTAACCAAAACAAAGAGTACATGGCATGCAGGGTCTAAAATATCAACTACCTGGTCCCTTACATAAACTTTGTTGACCCCTGATCTAAAGGAAGCTGGTCTTTTTGTGAAAGCTATGAAGTGCTCAGTATGAGTAAGTAAAAAATTTGTCTTTCCTAATCCCAGCTGCTGGAAATACAGGGAATAAATCCATTTTTATCTCCAACAGAAGCTCTTCCAATTTTGTAAGGTTGATGCTCCACCCCACCTTGTTTCCTTATTTTTTATTCACAAACATGGTCACAATAACTATTTTAAACACTTACGAAGAACCTATTGCCACATACCAGGCACCATGCTGAGTCCTGGAGAGCTCATTTCTTTTTAGGTGACAAAACAGAGGCTTAGCAATCAAATAACTCACCCAAGTTCACATAGCTTCTGCAAACCGGTGCTCTTACTATATACCATGTTACTTCAAGAAGCAACACTTTGAACTTCCTCCTTTGTCAATGTATCCCTACAGAATTGTAGAATTTGAGACCAAACATGGAACTTCTATTTTGATTTGGGCATAACCGAATAAAACAAGGCAACTAATAATGTCCATGACTTTATTACTAAAATATCTTAGTGTTCTCCCCAGCCTTGTCAAATAGCCTGTTAGACTGTAGTATTTATTTACAATTGCATACTGCCTCACAAGTAATATTGCCTTGATCAAAACAATACAGTTCTCTATCTTTAGAAACAAAACCAGGCCTTAGGGAGGCATGTTAGATCAGTTGAAATAGAACAATAACCATCACTTACTGAGTGTTCACTGTGGGAATTGTAGAGTATGATTTACATTTTTTTTTTCATGTAAACTTCACAGTTCTGAAGGTGAGTATTGATCCCAATTTTGCAGATGAGGAAACTGAGCTTTGAAGGTAATTTACCCAAGGTAACAAAGTTGGAATTCAACAACTAGGTTTTCTGACTCCAAATCCAGGCTCTCAACCACTAAACAGAACTTTCACATATCAGCTTTCAATAGTAATACAGACACAGAGTCATAGTGTTGCCTACAAGTAAAGGAAAAGAAGTTAGAAAACTCACCTATCTAAAAAATACCATCATATTTTTTACTCTCCTTTCAACTATACGCCTATAGCTTTTTTTCAAAACTAAAACAAAACCCAGAATCAAAAGGTCAGTTGTGCAAATGTATCATTTCTTTGCAATGTACTTATTTCTTCCCCAATAAATGTTGAAGAAATGAACCATCCTCATACCTTATGCCTATCTCCCTATGGAACTTCCATAGGGCTGACATTCAATGAACATGCAGAATGAATGCAAATTTTGAACAAAATGTTACTTATAAATGAATTCTGCTAGAAAAGTAGTGACTAGAAAACCTGAAGACATGAATAAACAAAGAAAGAACTAAAGTTAGTTCACAGTGCACTAGTGGTAAATGTATTGTCTTCAGGATCATAAGATACAACTTATGTATAAGGTGCTACTCCACCCAAACACCAATTGGAATGACTTAAATGATTAGGTATTTATAACCACAAAAAATAATAAAGAATGAATACACAAACCCAAGCCAGCAAGAAATAATCTAATGTAGAAACCAAAATCCCTCATATGTACTTTCCCAACTGTATGTCAGCCTGGAAGATCTGCATCTATCTTAACTTCTGCTTAGGGACCTTCCCCATGCACACCACTTGCTTTCCTAAAAGGGAAACTTCTTGAGGACAGGGAGATTTTTTTTCCCTTTTACATACCCAAATGACCCAAGATAGTATCTTGAATACACTAGGGCACAGCTAATGTGTAAAATGGTTGAAGAGAATGGGACGTTTTCAGTGCCAGCTAAGGTACACTGACCACATACAATGTAAGGGGAGGTAACAATCTCACCATTATTTCTACAGAAGGCAGCCTCCTCCTGAGAGCTTTTGCAGGACACTTGCTTTTAAAAAGCAACAAAAAGTTGCTAGAAGGCTATCTGTTGGCAATAGAGTGCCGTTCTATGCCAAGAGCAGTAAGACACCCAGAAGACACCTCAGAAGGTTCACCTGGTACTTAAGGTTCATCAAGGGTGCTGGGTCTCTACTTGTTACAGACGCTTACTTAAGCCCCTAAACACCCAGGTCCCTAAACGCATCATAAAGGTGAATCCAGAAGAGTATCCAAAAGTTTTAAGACTCTCATAAAGATGTATTTATAAATACATATAAACAGAAAATCATTTATCCAAAAGAACAGAAAGCCTTCCAAGCTTCTGTACTCCCAGGAAGTCTACTTTGAAATACGTCAAGAAGTTACACCGAGACATACAAAATATGTCTAAAGATCTAAACAGATAACTCCAAAACTTGAAGTTGAAGCTGGCAAACCCTTCGTTCATAACTTATAGCTCTGATTGTGCCCTTTCTTACTTGCAACGCTGCGGCGCAAATGAATGACGGTGTATCAGCGTTAAATTTAAATTTCCTGGCTCTGGCCACAATGCTAACCTAATTAAAGCATGTGGTCAACGTTTAGCATTTTCGGTGCGTTATTTTGCATCGCTTTGGCTAGCAGCAGAGCCGAGACAGTTGCACTCTTCCTTTCGGCGCCCCACTCCCCAAACCGGAGGCAAAACCCTCTCCAAAACGCTCTATTAAATGGACAGGAAAAACACCCCCGCACCGCCTACAGACCCCGCCAAGCGGTAACAGGGGCTTCACACCCACTGCCCTCGCCAAGAACACTTTGGGCTCAGTCTGAGCAAGTCGCTGGTGTCAGCGCTACTTCCCCACGGCCGGAGCCCCCCCACGAGCTCGACAACTCCGGGGAGGCCCCCCCCGCCCGCCGGGCCCCTCAAAGCAGCGTGGTTCGGGCTCCCCTCGCACACATTTCCCGTCCAGCAAACTGCGGCCGCGGAGGGGGAGGGGGCGAGGCGGGCGCCCGCGGCGGAGCCGGGCCGTCGGGCTGGACGCGGCCGGGCCGGGGCCGGGGAGGGGCGGCGCGGGGCGGGGGCGGCCCGAGGGTCCGGGAGGGGGAGGGGAGGTACCTCGTACAGCTCCTCGGAAGCCATGGTGGGCGGCGGAGTTGCGGGCGGGCGGGAGGGGCAGGGTCGGGGCGAGGCGCCGCCGCCGCCGGGCGGCCGACACTTTGTTTCAGTTGGGTCCCTGCGTGGCCTGCGCTTCCTGCTCCCGCTCCCGGCGCCGGGAGCTCAGCACGGACGAGCCTCTCACACTCACTGCCAGTGCGGGCCGGCGGCGGCGGCGGCAGGGTTGTGCGCAGGAGCAGCTGCGCAACGCGCCCTCCGCGCCCCGCGCTCACTCCCCGGCGGGCCGGCTCGGGCTCGGGCTCATCGCGCCCCGCCGCGGGGCCGGGCCGGGCTGGGGCGGGCGCGGCGGCGGTGCACGGCGGCGCGGCTGGCTCCGTGGCTCCCCCTCTCCGGTGTAGTGCAAAAAGCTTCCTACTTGCGACCAAAAAACCTGCCCCGGCTACTGAGCATGCCCAGTGCGGCCGCCCGGGCCCGGCGGAGCCGCGCTCCCGCGCTCCGGGTTTTCGGACCGCCCGCGCGGGAGGGGCGGGGAGGCCGGCGGGGCGGGGCGGCTGAGGGGAGCAGTGGGCTCCGCTCCGGGCCGAGGCGGGCGGGCTGCCGCCGAGAGCAAGCCGGCAGGAAGGGGAGGAGCCAGAGAGCGGTGGGCGGGGCCGAGGCGAGGCGTGGGCGGGGCCGCGGGGAGCGGTGGGCGGGGCCCCGACTTCTCCAAGTCCCCTCGCGGGGGGTCGGACCCGGCTGCGGCGCTGTCCGCCTGTCCGCCTCGACGTGGGTGCCGGGACCCGGGCCGGGCGGGACTGAGGGCCTCGAAGGTCGAGGCGACGGCGGCGGTGCACACTGGGGCAGGCACTGGCGGGCCCGAAGTTGGGCAGGGGGCCGTGGGAGCGAGCTTCCCGCGTCCGGAGCCCACTGCCCCGACGGCCGCGCCCGGGTCGCCAAATGCTCGGCCTCCCACAGAGCGTAGAGCTCCCGCCTCCGTGCGCCCGCCGCGGACGCCCGTCCGGGGCCAGGCCGGCCCGCAAAGGGCGGGCGGCGTGGCCAGGTGGAACCCCCCGCCCTAACACGTGCCCGCCTCCCCCTCGGCAGCCGTCAAGACCCGGAGCCCGAACCACGAGCCCCGCTGTGTGGCCCGGAGCGCTCCGGGCACGCTCGCTGGGCGGCAGGCCGGGGGTGGGAGCCGGGGGCGGGAGCCCGGCGGAGTCGAGGGCGGCGCGAGGGCGCGGCTGCCTCCACTCTGCCCGCAGCTTCCCCCACGCCAGGCCTCCCTGTTCCTCTTGGAGCGTCCACCTCCTCGGAAGGGGAGCTGGGAGGAGGGGCCAGAATCTGGGCTCTGGGAGGTCTGGGTTCTAATGGAACGAAGCTGTCAATGGGGGGAACGGCGTGGACGACTAAAACGACAGGCCCTCGCGGTCAGAACAGCTATGGGCTGACACTTCCGACACTTCTTAGGAGAGATGGGCAAAGTGGGGACGGCCCGCCTGGCTAGCTCCCAGGACACACCTGCCGGGAGACTGGACGTGTCTCCATCCGTGCGGAATGAGGAAGGGGCTTACTGGCTCGACTCGCCCAAAGAGCCAGCAACTTCAAACTGTCCTCCCGAACTTCTCCACGGGACACTACGTAAACATCGTTTCACATTCTCTCCCCACCCCCTGCACCTGGAAGGCACACTGGAGTCTACATTTTCCCCAAAGGGTCCTCTGCTGCCACTGCCTCCCTGGTGCTCTATCTAGCGCTGGTTCCTAACCGACCTCCCACTCACCAGGCTCCTCCCATCACTTTACTTCTTAAAAACCAATTCAATTGGGCCCCAAACACACAGTTTAACTACCACAGGGCTTTTCACAGACCCCGCTGAGTTTCCTGCCCTCCCCACTCCCGGGAAGGAGCACAGCGCTTGCCCTTAAGTCACTTAAAGTCCAGTCAACATTCTTTTTACGCCGTGTCTCTACCTGCAATTTCCTGGGCCCGGAACGCTCCCTTTCAACCTTACACTCCAGCTCCGACGTCACCTCAAAAGCATAGCCTTCTGCCTTCCAGGACAATATGCCACTCCCGTCTTCAGCGGCTCTTGAAGCCCTCAGGCGTGCCCCCATTGAACGGCTCATCTTACTGTTTTAACTGTTTCTCCACTTTTCCTCGCACGCCCATTTCTAGGCTGTGACCTACCAGATCTCATCTGCAAATTTGACTCTCCAGCCCTAGCTCCATTCTTTACATACGAAATAAGTTTTTATTCAAAGAGTTGGAATTCCAACGTTCGCAATAAAGTTTTATACCCACACATCCAACTTCCATTATCAATGCTTTGACAACAGAATCACAAATTAATGGCCGACCTCCTTTACCTGCTAAGGAGCTCTCAAGCTCTGCCTCTTTCCCTGATGGCCCAGCCAGATTCTCTCTGCCTTCTCCAAATATTTGTTTCTCTTTCCTCCCGCTTAACATTTCCATTATCTGCTGCATTTAATTATTGTCTTTCTCGCCACACAAATTCATCAACGACAGTTGTAAGTTCCCTGAAGGCAAGGACTAGGACTTCATATATAATCTGTGAAGTCTCAAAGCAATTACTGCACACACCTACTGCAAGTACCCAGATTTGCAGGAGATGGTTAAAAATCACACAAACATAAGAAAATACAAATAAAAACGAGATTCTCAATATAAAGTGAACAGACACATCTTACATGTAAACCCATGTGCAATGATAGGTTAATAGAAATATAAAAATAAACACTTCTTCTTCTCTCATGGCCACCACCCTAATTACTGCCACCATCAGAACAGAATTTAAGCACTCACAAGTTGCTCCACCGTGTGCTTAGTGGTCTGTAATGTTAAATACACTGTCTCCAAAGTCTCCAATACAACCACCATTACCAAGGGGAGAGGGGGAAGAAACAAGGATAGAAAGACACAACAACCATACTCAGATATATTGAGCTAGTACATTTCATATATATATATATATACATATATATATATGTATATATATATATAATCATAGTGCTAAGATGACGTCCGTCAATGTGGAGAAAAAGAGGAGGGAGGAATTACAATTTAAAAAAAGGTAACCCCAAAAAACCAATTTATAGGGACCTTTAATTCTGATGGCCTGAATTATTTATGTTGCTGTGATTAGTCATCAATATTAAAACAATAACCACTGGGTAGAAGTCACCTCCATAACAAAGCGAGAGTAAGCCTTTCTCCTAAGCTCAGCTCCAGCTACCTCTCTCCTCCAACAATTAGTTGCTTTCCATGATAATTAAGAACACTGGCAAAGGAGACCAGTACTAATATCCAACCAGTGACTGAGAACTTGAGCAAATTTTCAACTGTCCACTTTGTTCCTTCTCATGTCTTCCACAGAAAACACCCATCAGTTTACTGAATGCTATTTTGCTTATGTATATATTTTACCTCAATTAGTTCGAACTGTCTTACTTTTAAGCAAATTCTGCTTTCTTCGTTCATTTTACCATATAATCATTTATCGGTGCTCATAACAGAAGTAAATACATCCAAGACCATATAATGGCTTTGAATTTATACCACCTTCTTTGAAATAGTGAAGTCTTACAGTAGTTACCATGACCACGTGTGTGGGTGCTGTGAAAGTACTTTCTCAGTGAATTGAGAATAAAAGTGAAATCACATCCCCAAAACACATCAAGAAAGATATCTGCATTGTACCAAAAATATATGCAGCACAATAGTATGTTCTAGTAATATACATAAATCTCATGGATTACAGAAGTGGTCAAAAAGTGAGATGACATACATACGCAGTTAAAATACACATCTATCGGCAATAAGCTTCAGCTCTTACCTGACTTTGAGCCAGTGGTGGAGACCAACATAAATCAGTTTACTCCTTTTCCAAATTTATCTGAATTGGTAATTGACTATCAGCACCCCTCAAGCGAAGACTCTTCAGATCCAGAGTGGAAGCCATTTTCCATCTCAGCCTAAAAATGACTAATCTCAAATTAGAGGGTCTCCCCTTTTCCCATTTAACCGACCAACCAGTCGCTTCTTCCATTCTCCCAATAATCTGCATTTCATCTACATTTCAATTCCCAGGCTCCCTAGAGGGAATGGGGGATGGGACTGGAAAGACAAAAGAGGCCAAAGGCAGGTTGGGTGGCTGTAGAAAAGCTGCTGATAATGATTCCCTTCATCAGTTTTGCACCCCAAAAGCATCTTGGCTACCTCCTCCAAAACCCCAAATTTAACTGGTTTTTATGAAGAAGTGAGTTTGGGGGCGCCTGGGTGGCGCAGTCGGTTAAGCGTCCGACTTCAGCCAGGTCACGATCTCGCGGTCCGTGAGTTCGAGCCCCGCGTCAGGCTCTGGGCTGATGGCTCAGAGCCTGGAGCCTGTTTCCGATTCTGTGTCTCCCTCTCTCTGCCCCTCCCCCGTTCATGCTCTGTCTCTCTCTGTCCCAAAAATAAATAAAAAACGTTGAAAAAAAAAAAAAAAAAAAAAAAAAAAAAAAAAGAAGTGAGTTTGTTTGTTTATGCACACTGTAGCCAAAGAGAAATTAAATACTGTTCTTGTTATAGAACATTCATTCCACAAAACTTGAGGAAATTCCTACCTCAATCACCTACCAAAAGAAAGTAAGAAAATTTCAAGCCTGAGAAGCAAAAGGGAGCAACAGAGAGAACCAGTCACAAGATGAATTCAGATGCTAGGCCGGTCTCTGAACTTAGAGCCAACCAGTTCTTCTTTTCTTGAAAGCTTAAATTGGATACCAGTGTCCTTTTTCTCTTCTGGACAACCAAAAATCTCTGATTCTTGACTTCAGCTGCTGCTTCCTCCCCTGGCCAAATAATCAATTTTCCCATTTCAACTGGCAGCCTCTTGCTCCCTGCATCCATCTTGGTCGTCACAGGTATTATTCTCTCTGGTATCTAATCCAGCTGCCACACTGCTGTTTCCTGGCCCAATGCCACCCAATAATCTCTGCCCTAGTGATATTAATTCAGAGACTTCTTCACATCTGATTTCACCAATTTCCTCTTAAGTTCAGGTTCCGACATTGCCTAAACCTCATCAATGCACAACTAAGGGTCCTTTTCTTTCTTAACTAGATTTAGTGTTTAATTGTTGTTCCTTTTTCTATTTAGCTAATGCTGATTCTACCAAAAGAATCCTTGTAATATGTATTTGATTGAAGTAATCAAGATTGAGAAAGTTTTCGTTCATAACGTCATCGTTACCCCATCTTCTGGAAAAAGAAAATGACCAAAAGTCATAAAGAGCAAACAGCCTTGAGGTACTGGCATGACCTTCTGGTTGACTTTTTACCAGGGAAGTAACTAATTCATTTTGGATTTTTTAAAAAAAGCACCAAAGGTAAATGTCCCTTTAATTATTGTGATGGATAATTATGTTTGTCATTCAACTAAGACCATCCCAGTAAACTCATTATCTTCTGGCCCTTTCTAGAGAGAGATTATCAATAAGAGAGAGCCACTAAGCAGAAGATGAGTGTGGACAACATAACATAAAGACAACAGAAACATCCAGCCCACCAAAATTAGCCCAGGTCTAGAACAGGACTAAAATCTAAAGCAAAGATAAGAGATTCAAAATGAATTCAAAAGTAAAGCTGGGACCACACAAGCATACAGAAACATGTATTGGTGCTTGGTTTTTTCAATCACTGGCATCGGCTAGTACAAAGGTTTCAAATTGTGGTCCCCAGACCAGTAGCAACAGACTCAATCTGAAACTTGTCAGAAATACAAATTCTCTGGCACCCCAGAAATCTGTTTAATAAGTCTTCTACGTGATTCTGATACATGCTAAAGTTTGAGAAGCAGTGGTTTAGAATAGTTTTGTTTGATTCTTTGTTGTTGTTTTTTATCAAGCCACAGATTTCAAACCATTAATGGATCTTTAGATCATTTTAGGAGATCTTGAGTAGTATTTTTAAAATGAGACAAAATGGAATGGATAGAATGGAATGGGCTTGGAAGAAGGATCAGAATGCATTCATTACTCTATGTTTCTATTATGTACACATACATATTTATATATATACATATAATATATATACACATAATATATATATATATATACGTATATATATATATATATATATATATATATATATATATATACATGCATACACACACATATACATGTATATTATTACATACTAGGTCATAATGTAAAATATGTTCCTTACATTTTGATCCAGATAAAAAATTTTGAAAACCAACGTTAAACCCCTCCATAGTTGGGTTGCTCATTATATATGAATGGTATTGCCAAAGTGTTCTAAAACCATTTTCTTAAATGGTTTAGTGATCCCTTTTTTGTAGTACAAATTATTTCTCCATAAATACTACAAAGGTGTTTGGACCAGGTTCCTTTCTGAATTATCACATACTCTAGAGTAATATATTTTGAACTAATGAGGATTTATAGTACAGATTTAGGCATTTTCTTTCCAAAGAATATGAACACATTTCCAAAGACTATTGCTAACAGACTACAAAAAGTGAATGCAGTTTAATTTGGTCAACAGTAATATTTAAAAAAAATAAATAAATACAAACAAGAAGCACTTACCCTGTTCTGGGAACTGTTATCAGCACTTTACAAATATTAACCTTTTTAATTCAACAGGCACCAAATAAAAATTATAGCTAACATTTGCAAAGAACTGTAAGCAATCACATCCATCCATAAAGCACTTTTTGGAATAGGCACTATTATTGGCCTGGTTCCTAGTAAGTGGGGAAATCTAGGGCCTGAGCTTTGAACCATTAAGTTAAAGTCACTCATCCACCCAATAAATATTTATTGACCATTTATTGTATGCCAGACCCCTTGTTAAACAAGGTATATACAACATCCCTGATATCAGGCAGCTGATACTCTACTGGGATGGATAGACATTAAATTAGCAAGTAAAAAGTCTCAATTATAAATCTCAAAAAATTGCAGGACACTGTGAGCACATAGGACCTGGAGATGAGTCTGGTCTGTTGCTCCCCCAAAGACAGTGTCCATTACCCCACGGGTACTCTACACATATTTAGATACCAGCAAAGTAGGATCAGTGAAAAATTATTTTCAAATAATATACCTAAAAAAAAGCATCTAAGTATCCATCATGGGAGAATCAACATCCCAACTTCCATGTAATTGCTTTATAATTTAACATAAAAAAATAGAATATTAAACTTTCAAAATGACATTAGAGGATACAACAAAAACCTGTGTACCACTCCCCAGCTTAAGAGTAATATTTCTATATTCAAACCAATACTTGGCAGATTTTTGAATAATTTACGGAAGGTAGGGAGTATACTATATTCCATTCAGTATTCAGGGTTTATTTAGTTGTTGTTTTTGTAAATTTTTAAAAATGAATTATTTATATTTACAGAAAAATTGCAAAGCAGAGCTGGAGGCAAGGCTCGACCCTACAACCTTGGGATCATGACCTGAGCTGAAATCAAGAGTTGGATGCTCAACCAACTGAGACACCCAGGCGCCCCTCCCCTACTATTAACATCTTACATTAGTGTAGTATACTTATCACAATTAATGAGGCCAATACTAATGCATTACTATTAACTAAAGTCATTACTTTATTCAGATTTCCATACTTTTTACGTGATGTCTGTTTTCTGCTCCAGGATCTCATTCAGGACACCCTATTACATTTAGTGACTTTATCTCCTTAGGTTCCTGTTAGCTGTGACAGTTTCTCAGATTTTCCTTCTTTTTGATGACCTTGACAGTTTTGGTGAGTACTCGTTGAATATCTTGCAGAGTATCCCTCAACTGGGATTTGTCTGATGTTTTTCTTGACTGGGGTTATATGTTTTTGAGAGGAAGACCACAGAAGTAAAAATGCCTTTCTCATCGCATCATATCAAAGGTATGTACTATCAACATGACTTATCACTGTTGATGTTGACCTTGATTGCCTGGCTAACGTAGTGTTTGGCAGGTTTCTCCACTATAAAGTTGCTCTCCCCCCACCCCTTTCTATTCTCCACTGTTTGGAAAGGGGTAACAATGGGAAGCCCACATTAAGGAATGAGGAGCTATCCTCTTCCTCCTCCTTGTGGTCAGACTATCTACAAAAATTATTTGGAATTCTGTGCAGGAGACTTGTTACTTATTATTTATTCAATCATTTCTATTAATATGGACTCATGGATATTTATTTTATACTTAGGATTACAAGCTGTACTTCTTTATTGTGTTACTCTGACTGTTCTAGCTTTGACTATTAAGGCTCCTGTGCCCCTTTGACATACCCTGATCATGGTTGGGGTGTTTAAGTATGTGTGTATGACCAATTCCTTACTTTCTGACATTATTAGATGCTCCAGACTCATCTTGTGTATTTTCTGCTACAGTTATAGAATCAGCCATTTTTCCAAGAAGCTGTGGTTCCTTTTAGTGAAGAATCATCTTAGAAAGCAAGATGTGGATGCTAATATGCTGATGGCTATTGGGATATCTTTAGGTTTTGATTAAGTTATACCTAAAGTAGTGAGCTAAAGTCCGAAAGAAGAACTAGGTTAAGAGGATGGTAGAGATGGTCCCAGTCTGGGGGAAAAGCTTGTGCAAAAGCCTAGATGTTTAAAAAGTCCATCTTGAAGAATCTGAAAAAAGCTGGTGGGGCTGCATCGCAGAGGGAAGGGACATATAATGGGATTAAGAAGCAGCTGTGTTTTGTGGGTCATGACAATGTCCTTGGTGTTGTAAACAATAATCTGATCAGTATTTTTAAAAGCATGGCTCTATAAAGAATAAGTGGTTGGGACAGGGTAGTTAGGGAATTATTGTACTTTTGCATTAATTTTGATCCTTTTTTTTAAGATACAAAATTATTTCAAAATAAATTTCTGGTGAACGCTTTGCTGATGCCAAGCACCTATTCAGTATGCCCATGAAGTTACTGACACTGCCTTTATGATCTTCATTGCAACATTAAATAGAAATGGTGATAGTGAACATCTTTTCCTGAGTTTTATTACAAAGGGAAAATTTTCACCATTAGAAATGATAACTGCTAAAGTAATTTTGTATTCATATTTAACTAGATTAAAGAAGTTCTTTTTTAGTACTAATTTTATTTCTTAATAACTTTTTAATGCTTTTATTTTATTTTTGAGAGAAAGAGAGAGAGAGCAAGTGGGGAGGGGCAGAGATAGAGGGAGACACAGAATCAGAAGCAGGCTCCAGGCTTTGAGCTTTCAGCACAGAGCCAACACGGGCTCAAACCCATGACTGCGAGATCATGACCTGAATTGAAGTCAGATACTCAACCGACTGAGCCACCCAGTTGCCTCTATACTACTAATTTTCAAGAAGTTTTATTAAATCATGAATGGATATGGAATTTTGTCATCTATTGAAATGATCATATGATTTTATTCCTTCGTTTTGTAAACATGTTGATTTATATTGTTTTTAATTTTAAACTAATTTGACTTTTCTGGAATAAGCCACATTTGGTTTTGATGCATTATCCTTTTTATAAATTGCTAAATTTGTTATGCTAATAATGTGTTTAGGATTTTGAATCTATATTTATGAGAAAAGTTGGCCTGAAATTTTCCTTTCTTATGTCCTTGTTGGGTTTTGATATCAAGTTATGTATGTCTCATAAGAGGAATTGGTATACATTTCCTCTTTTTAAATTTTTGGTTTGTATATGAATGCTATTATTTCTTCCTTTATTATCTATGTGCCTTTGCTTGTAAACCATCTGATCCTGGGGCATGCTTGTTGGAAGGCTTTAAATTATGGATTCAATTTTTTTCTTTTTTTCAATTGAAGTATAATTAACATACAATGTTATAGTAGTTTCAGGTGTACAACATAATGATTCAACAATTTTGCACATTACTCAGTGCTCATCATAAGTGTACTCTTTAATCCTCTTTTATAGATTCAAGTTTAATAAATGAATATTCAGGTTTCTTTCTATGTCAGTGTATCCACTTTATATTTTCAAATCTGATGGCATAAAATTGCTCAGAAAATTTTAATATGGGTAGGGTCTGTAGTAATGTCCCATTTCCATTTTTCAAATTATGTGTAACTTCTCTTTTTCTTTATAAGTCTTGTCAGAGCTGTATTAATCTATCAGTCTTGAAAATATTGATTTTGGACATTTTGATTCTCTGTTTTGGAAGTGTCTATTCTATTTTGTTATGCTCCTACCATTATAATTTCTTGTTTAATTTGGGTTTTATTTATTGTTATTTTTCTAATTTCTTTAAATGACTTTATTGACTTCGTCTTTCAGTTCAAATGTATGTATTTAAATCTATAAATTACACTGTAACCCACAGGTCTTGATATTTTACATTTTCATTATCATTTCTTCAAAATATATTTGTTTCCATTGTGGTTTCTTCTGACTTGTGGATTATTAGGAGTATCATTAGAAAATATGGGGATTTTCTAGTTATTTTTTGTTATTTCATTTCTGGTTTAATTGAATTGTAGTAAAAAACAAACATGAGCCGTAGAATTTCAATCCTTTGAAATTTGTTGAGACTTATTTTGTGTCCCAAATATCCTAATTTTCTATACGGTACTTCAAAAGACTGTATTTTGCAGTTGTTATGTGCAGTGTTATTTATATATATAAAACTTATATAAGTTAACATATAAATTATATAATTATATATTGTAAATTAAATATTATATTATTTACATATTAATACAAATATGTATTAAATGTAAACAGTAATATAGTAATAGTATAGTAATATAGTAATAGTAATATGTTTTATATATAAATATTCATTAATGTATAGGATAATATATTCTTATAAATGGAGATATATTTATATCTATATATTTCAGTTTACTATTTATGCTGTTCTGCTATTTATGTTGTTCAAATCCTTTGTCAGTTACTGGAATGGATGTGTTAAAATCTCCCAATATGATTGCTAATTTGTCTATGTCTTTTTAGTTCAGTTAGTTCTTGCTTTATATATTTTGAAGCTAATTATTAGGTACATACAGGTTTAAACTATTATATCTACCTGCTAAATGAAGCATCTTGTTATTATAAAGATACTAATAATACTTTTTGTATTATTAATTAATGCTAGTATATTAATAATCCTAGTCTGAATATTGTCATATACCAGTATACATTAATATATTAATAAGTGGTATATTAATACATCAATGTACTAGTATGAATTCATATTCATTTTTTAAAATGTTTATTTTTAAGACAGAGACAGACAGAGCATAAGTGGGGATGGGGCAGAGAGAGAGGGAGACACAGACTCTGAAGCAGGCTCCAGGCTCTGAGCTGTCAGCACAGAGCCTGACGCGGGGCTCAAACTCATGAACTGTGAGATCATGCCCTGAGCCAAAGTCGGACGTTCAACTGACTGAGCCACCCGGGCGCCCCTCATATTAGTATTATTAATACTAGTAGACTTTTAAGTCTACTTTATCTGATATTAAGATATCTATAACCAACTTCCTTTTGATTTGTGTTTGTATGATAGATAAATCTTTTTCCATCTTTGTGTTTTTAAAGTTTCTGGATCATTATATTTTTGATATGCCTCTTAGAAACAGCGATTTTTTAAAATCCAGTATGACAGTCTTTGTTCTTTAATTGGGGAATTTAGTCCATTTACATTTAAGGAAATTACTGATATGTGTAGTAATATTATTGTACTATCATAATAATCAGTATTTTCTATTTATCCTGCTGGTTGTATATTTCTTTTCTCCCCCATCATCAATTTGTTTCAGATTGATTGAGATCTTAAAAAACAATATTGTCATTTTTTTCATTACCTTGAAAGTCATATTTTCTTTTACAATATATATAATGGTAACCCTAGAAAAAATAACCCTAGAAAATATAACTAAGTTTAATGTCAATACTTTTATCTTTTCCTAGATAACACAAAAATCTAAGAATACTTTATACCACTTGTTCCATAGTCTACTGACTCATGTCTTATCCTTATTGCTGTTTTGTATTTTAATTCTCTATTTTAAATTCCAAAAGTCATTATGATTATTCTTTTATATAGCCAATATTTATTTAGATTCACACACATAAGTAATCATTTATCTTTTTCACTGTAGTTCCACTCTTCTATTGGAATCATTTTCCTTCTTCTTGAAGAACAACCAATATATTTTCTTTATTGCAGATTGCTGCAGATGAATTCTCTCATTTTTGTCTGAAAATATTTATTTTACCTTTTTATGGAAGGCTATGTCACTTGGTATAGAACTCTAGGTTGGCAATTTCTTTTTTTTATAAAAAATAAACAAGATTTTTTCTTCCAGCTTTATTAAGATATAATTGACATATAACATTGTATAAGTTTAAGGTGTATAGCATGATGATTTGAGACATATATATTACAAAATTATTACCACCATAAGGTTAGTTAACACTTCCATCACCTCACATAAATACAAGTTTTCCATGATGAGAATATTTAAAATCTACTTTTAGCTACTTTAAGATATATAGTACAGTATTGTTAACCATAGTCACCATGCTGCATATTAGATACCCAAAACTTATTCATAACTAGAAGTCTAAATCATCAAAGCAATTGGTTCTGGTGATGTTACAGTTTAGTTTGAAGAGGAAAGATAACAAACTCTTGGCCACTAATAGATATATGAAGTTCATAAGTCATATATATTACGCATTTATAAGTCTAATGACTTACACATGTGTGCTCTTTATTAAAGAATATACAAAATAGAAACTGGTTTAACTATTATTAAAAACAGCTCCTTATGAGACTTGATTTATTGGACTGATAATTAGTATATCAATTGTCTTAAATGGTTCCTTTTAAATTACTAAATGATGTGTTACAGTATAGCAAGAACTTGATTAATTCCAGTCCAATTAACAAAAAAAAAATCCCAGATTGTTTGGGGGATTTATTTTTAGAAGTATGAGAATAAATAAAAAAGACCACTCAAATGAGAGCAGTTCAGAGCTTGCTATAGCAAGGAAGTCAGCCACAATCACTTGTAGGGGGAAGAAACTTACAGGAATTCAAACTCAAAGAAACTAAAAAGTCAGACGAGTGTGAAAGCTTATTGGGAGAAAAAGGAAGTAGTCAGGGGTACTCTGATTAGAGGTTGTTGGCATAGGGAAGCTGGAAACGGGATAACTAGAAGCAGAGCGTCTTATGTGATTGGCTTAGAAACATATTTGGCTTTTCTTCCGGTTGTTCCTGAGTTGGAATTGGGGTGCAAAATGCAGGTCACTGGCAGTTCAGATTCTGACTATTCTGGGGCAACTGTTGCAGAAACCATGATTTAGCTTCCTGGATTGATTGTTTGAGAGATTGTTTCTTATTTCTTATTTTCTCTCAGTATTTTATATATTTTTTGTCTTCTGAGTTCCATTGTTTCCACTGTGAAATCTGCTAGATTTTTGTTCTTTTGAAGGTAATTTGTCCTCTCTTACTATTTAAAAAATTTTCTCTTTGTCTTTGTTTTTCAGTAGTTTTACTACAATGTTCCTAAGAGGTTGTGTATTTATTATTCTCACTGTTCATAGGATTCATTGGATCTATGGATTGATATCTTTCACCAGTTTGGGAAAATTTTTCAGCTATTATCTCTTAACATTGCTGCTGCCTCAATTTCCTTCCTTCTTGAAATTCAATGAACATATGTTAGAATTTTTCACTGTAGTCCTACATGTCTTGCTATTTTTTCTAATTTTTCTATTCTTTTGTTTTCTAGACACTTTTTCTGACTTATCTTTAAGTTTACTAATTCTCTCTTCAGTTGTGTCTGATCTGCTCTTAAACTTTTTTTTGTTGTTTATTCTTTAATCCAGACTATGATTTTATTTATTAATTTCTTTCTAAATCTCCTTGACCTTAATAATATGGTTATTTCTAAGTTAGTGTCACAAACTCACATTTGTAGCCTCTGTGAACCTGTCTTTATTGTCTGCTGTTTCTATTAATTTTAGTTCATGTTATTTTACTCCTTATGTGTCTATTTTTTATTATGGGCTAGATACGATATTTGCAAAATTGTAGAAATGTTTGAGGTCCAGGATAATGCTATCTTTCTCCAAATTGGATTTATGTTTGTTTCTGCCACCTACACAAGTGTGCAAATACTCAAATGTTACCCAAAAACAATTTTAGAGATTGATGTAATTCAAACCTGAGCTACAGTCTCCAGGAGAGCCTTTTCTGCATTACCCTTTTACTCAAGTCACTTTGAACATCTCTGTAAGAGAGAGTTCTAGCTTAGTATTATAACACATATTTGGAAATATAGTCAGAAAGGTGAGCTAAACCCTGAAATTGCATAATAATTTATACCAAATTGAGAACATGTTAAAGTTCCACATCAAGGAATGGCACAAGGCCAGTGGACTTTATTTATAAGGGGTATGATGGGGCTGGGATTTGGGTTGGTTGGGAGCAAATTACAGCAAAAGCATGAAGTGAAGCCTCACTGATTTATTTGTTTTTCTGAGAGTTAGGCTTATATTTGATAAGTCCATCTATAGTAAACCCACGTGTTCCCCTCTTTACTATAAATATTTTAACCAGGCATTTTCCATTCCTGCCAGGTTTCTTTTTGTCCCTTTGTGCCAATTTTGTCATAGCTTAGGTTCAGATTTCTCACCCCGAATAGCTCAGCTTCGCATCTACCTTCCTCTATGCTAGAAATGGATGACCTGCCCCTTACTTTGCTGAGGCTTCTCCTTTCTTTATTCATTGCCATGAATATTCCTCTAAATGAAGCAAGCTTTTTTTCTGATCAATCCACAAGGAACCAATGCCATCAGTATTTAGCATGAAGCCCATCAACACTGCATGGTCTTCTGAAAGTAGCATAAACATTTATTCTTGGTAAGTTTACTACTTGGATAATCTTTTTTTAAATTTTTTTTAATGTTTATTTATTTTTGAGAGAGAGACACAGAGCATGAGCAGGGGAGGGGCAGAGAGAGAGGGAGACACAGAATCTGAAGCAGGCTGCAGGCTCTGAGCTTTCAGCACAGAGCCCAATACAGGGCTTGAATCCATAAACCATGAGATCATGACCTGAGCCAAAGTCGGATACTCAACGGACTGAACCACCCAGGTTCCCCTAATCTTTTTTTTTTCTAAATTACCATGTTGTTTTTTATGTCTTTGGTCTTGTTGATGTTTTAATGCATCTCTTCTCTCTGCTTTAGAAGAGAGCTCCAAAAAAAAGTTTTAGCCAACAATACCGTGAACTCATGAGCTCCTAGTATATAGGGTGCAGTGATGATAGTGAGGTCAAAATGCCATGAATTATTACTGGTGCATTCTTTTCTTTTTAATTTGTTTTATTGAGGTATAGTTGACATAAAATTGTAAGAAATTTAAAGTATACATAGTGGTGATTTGATATACATATTTGATACACATATACATACATTGTGAAAGGATTCCTTCAGTCTAGTTAATTAACATCCATTACTTCACAAATTTATCTTTTTTAAAATTTTTGTAGGAATCTTTGAGTTCTATTCTCTTAGCAAATTTTAATACTACAATTCCGTATTATTGCCTATATTCACCATGTTTTTACATTAGATCCTCAGACCTTATTCATCCTAAAGTGAAAAGTTTGTTCTACTGGTACATTCTTCCAGTAAGTTGTTATGGAGCACTGAGTGGGGTGGGTAATTCTTTTTTGAGAGAATATGACTGTATTCGGCTGAAATAAGTTCATGTAGATAAAAGATTGTTTCAACCCCAGGTTGACTGACTAACTTCAGTTAAAGAAACAGCAGATTTGCTTTCGGTAATAGAGGTAAAATAACACTAATCTGTTCAAGGAAAGTTATTGTTAAAGTCTTATAATTTTTAAAATAAAAAGATCAATGGATTCATTTAGTTTAAGCTATAGGATCTGAAGAGTTACTTAAAATATAAAAAAATGAAAACAATTTAAAATGTAATATGTAAGCATGACTAAATAAATTATAGCATATCTATAAAATAAAATATTATATAGCCCTTAATAATAAGATTTTTTCAAAGATGAGGAAATGCTTATGTCTTAATGTGAAATGAAAGAACCTGAGCATAATGCATAAAATATCTCTGGAAAGATGCACATACCAAAAACTAAAAAAGCTGGAATGCTAATTTTTGTTAAGGAGGAGAAACAGGTGACTGAGAGTTAGGTCAGAGGAGAATCTTCTCTATATCCATTTGTACCTTCTGATCTTGAAACTGTGTGAATGTATTACTTAGTTTTTAAATATTAAAAAATTAAAATGAATAACCCAGAAATATAAATATTATATACACAGTATAATTTCAACTATGCAAAAATGTACATAGAAAAATATGTAGCAGGAACCATGCTCATATACCAACATGATTCTCTCTGGAATTATAGAGTTTTTATTTCTTCTTACTGTATTTCTGTATTTTCTATAGCTTTTATGTAAGAAAATGTATTTTTGATGAAAATAAATTTTATTTGAAAATAAATAGAAAATATGAAATTTTAAAAACTTGGAAACTATTTTAAATATCCTTTACAGGTTTACACCTTATCATCAAGTTTTTTCATTTAGGAATAAAGTCATCCTTTGGGAGGATTTTAATAAGTTTATTATAAGTGAATAAAATTTAACAGTGCATTTTCTTCAAAAGTTAAGTTGAAATGGTTTCCTGTTTCCATTAGTAGAAAAGGTCAATTTTCACTTAAAAGATGAAGTCCATTCTCAGAGTTAGGAGAATTGAATTCTCACAGTGGGTCTGCAGTAGCTATGTACCTTGAACAAGTAATGTAACTTATATAGGTTAAATAATTTTCAATTTGGAAACAAAGAGCTTGGGCTAGATTAAGGTTTCTAAGCGTTTGGTATAACTTGGGACCTGTACCCTTTTAAAAAAAGTACTGTGGAAACCACCATCAATTTGCCAACTTTTTGTTTCATTAAGGAAAATCATAGCAGTCAAACAGAACTCACAACTGCTACCCTCTACTATATATGATCAACATTGTTTCATAAAACAAAGGAATTTTAACACATACACAAAGTAGGAGAGTCATAATCATAAGATATAGGGTAATTATTTAAATTGTATTATTTAGTTTTACCAAAAAAATCATTATAAAAATGTTTTTCTCATTTTCTTGAAGACATGTGTTGGGGTCATGGTTTAGATAAGGACTATTTTCACTCTAAAATAGTATGATTCTAAGTAAAGAAATTGGCAACAAACTTATTTTAAATAGTTTGAGCTTATATTCTATACACTTATTCATGTCAATCAATTATAGATACAGTGGTGGCCCAAACCAATCATTTATGTTCACACAGAGCTTGAAAAAACAGTGACTTCCTTCAGTTATCAAGTAAGCATAATAATTTCATTTTTCAATACACAATAATGGCAGGTACTGGCCTAAATGCTCTATACCTCACTGAATATCACCATAAGCTCTGAGGTAGACAGAAGTAACTCCATGTTATCAAAGAATCTTAAAGTGACTGAATTTCCACAGTTGATTAGACTGGAATTTAGGTGCTATAAATTCTAAAACCTGTGTTGTTTTCATTTCCTCTATCAAAGTAATTTGCTTTCCTTGAATATTATATTGTTCATAGGCGATTTATATGATAACTCATTCTAAATCTCCAAAGAATATAGAAAGTGTTTGAAATCCATCCTTGCCCTCTACGAATTTAAAATCTGACCAAGGAGGCAACACACACACACACACACACACACACACACACACACACAAGAATTTTCCTCAGAATGCAAGGCAACATAAAATTGTGCTGAATAAGTAATAATAAATACAGTAGGCAAATTTTTGAGGAAGGTAAAAACCACAGAACCAACTCTGAGACTTGAGTTGGGCATTTCAAGGGTAGGGGTGGGAAAAGAATATATACTTCAAGAGAGGAAAGACTTTGTGAACAGAAGTTTAGAAGGAAAATGAAATGCTTGTTCCAGGGAAAATGAAGAGAGCAGAAGATTGAAGTGAAAGTAAAGTGAAGGCCGATAAAACGGTAAAAATAGGTTAGAGTTGAATTGTGGAAGCCCTACACTGAAGACTTCTGACCAGCTAATGACAGGGCAGAGGCTGCCCTTGGGAAGGTTCAACAGTAGGGAATTGGGGAAGGAAGGCATGCATGAGAGCTAGCGGCAGAAAGAGAGGACAGCGATTTATTGGAGACATTAATGAAGAAGTCTGTGAAGTACAAGAAGAATGGATGAAAGAAAAATTGGAAAGAAGCAACATGTCAGGCCTTGTGATGGATTTCATATGAACAGTGATAAGGAGGGGAAGGATCAAATAAGTATCCCAAATTTTAAGCTTTATATTTAGTAGGAGAATTACGGTATGGTAGGCGAAAATAGGGACATCATGAAAGTTTATTTTGGAAAAAAAAAGAGAATTTAATTTTAGATATAAGTTTGGGAGGCAGCTTAACATGACAGACTGGAGTTCAAATTTTGTTTTTGCAATGTTGAGAAAAACTTGCTGAAAGACCAGGGCAAGTTTCTGTCTCTGTCTCTCATTCCCAGTTTCCTAATACGTAAAACTAAGAAGATAAAACCCACCAGTAGGGTGGTTCAGAGGATTAAATGAAATCTGTTTTTTTTTTAAGTTCATTTGTTTATTTTGAGAGAGAGAGAGAGAGAGAGAGCATGAGCAGTGAAGGGGCAGAGAGAGAGAGGGAGAGAGAATTTCCAAGCAGACTCTGCACTGTCAACACAGAGCCCAATAAGGGGCTTGATCCTGTGAACCGTGAGATTATGTCCTGAGCCAAAATCAAGAGTCGGATGTTTAACTGACTGAGGCACCCAGGCACCCCGGAATGAAATCTGTTCTTAAAGCACCTATTGTAGCATGTACTGTATACAAAAGTTTTTTGTTTTTTTTGTTTTTTTGTTATGACTAAGTGTCCTGATAGCACTAACAAAGTTCACTAAATGGCTGACCCAATGAATGTCAAGTACTAGTGGAAGATCCAGTAAATAATTTGAGCTGAGAAATTGGAACTCAAGTGAATAGTCAGACTGGAGAGTCAGCTGTTAAGAATGATAGTTGATGCTTTAAGGGTTAGTTACCCTAGCAAGTGAGAAGAGAGAAGCTGTCAGACTGAGTGGTGAACTTGGGTAATATCTATAGTCCGAGGGTGTGAGGAGGAAGAGAAAACGTTTCATAAGGCAAAGACTTAATCAGAGAGCGAATAAGAGAAGAAAGAGGAGGTGATATTACAGAATTCAAGAGGGAATGATTTCAACAAAGAAGCAGTGAACATCTCCAAATGTTTCAGAAAAGGCACATACCATGTTATTACTTAAATTTTAGAGCAATTTCAAGAGTTGGCATGATTGTCAAGAGCATAGGAATAAAAGTAGTTGGGAAATAACTCTTTAATTTTCAAATGTTCCTTATTACAAGTTACACTTCATTTGTTTAATGTATCCAGAGAACAAAGGGCAAACTTCAACCAGTCTTTGTCCAAATTGTCACAAAACTAAATGATATAGTCCAACTGAGATTTGCATGTTGATGAGGCCAAGAGCTAAATGTCAAAGGTCAATTGCCTTATCTAACCTTCAATATCTGGTTATAACTTCAAGAGATCTTATGGGGCTAAATACATCTTCTGATATGAAAATCTGTCAACTTTATGGTCTTGGAAATATGATCTATTTATATTCATGACTTACATATGCCTCTGAAAAATCATAGCTGCGCATCATCCCCAATGCCCAGCTGCTGCAAGTACTTGGCATAAGGAGTTTGAGTTGAGGCTTTATTGGCAAAAGATGCCAAGGACTCCATTCAATCCAACTGAAATTTATGAAGTTACCACAATAGATTTATAAAAATGAGTTGGTTTGCAAAACATAGGCAATACAAAGAGTTAAAGGACATTGTCAAAGGGAAAAGGGGGTAAGGAAATCAAAGCAAGGATAAAATTATTACAGTGCAATGCATTTCATTTGCTAAACAAATTTGACTCTAAGTTTCCTAGTGGCCAGAGCACTCCCAGTTATGAGGTTGCTGCTACTATTTGTAAGATAAAAGGATGTTTCGTAAAAGCCATGGTTCTCCTGAAGCTGCAACCCCAGGGGAATTTCTCCTATGGGTCCTCATAAAGAGGAATCCAGCAAAGTGGCAGCCTGGGTTATCAATAAGATCCCTGTGTTAAATATAGTGATGCATTACTTAGGGTCGGGTCTGATAGCACCCCTCTATGTATGCACAATTCATTCAAGTCCATTCTCCAAGGAGGCAAATATGTGTGATCTAAACACACAGGACTCTCACAATCAGGTTTGGTCCCAGGGTAAATTTTAGGGTATCTAGCAGAACAGACAATATATATACCTTTCAGGGAATTTCCACAAACATTATTTTTCAAAAACCGGTCTCTGCTAAAGGACTGGACAGTAAGGAGTATAAGGTTGTATTCTCCAGTGAAAGCCCAGAGTACAAGTATTCTGTATGACCTAGGGCAGGCACATGTGCCTTGATCACTGGCAGACCCAGGGGAAAGACAAGGTTATTTTGTGAAAGTGATCTAGTCTAGTTGAGCTCACAGGTGGTCAAACACTTCTAAGGGAACCCATGACCTAGTGACTGTGGACAAGTCACCATTTTGACTCCTTTGCGCTTATTCTCTCAGTTTAAAATAATAATGAAGATTCCTAAAAATATGTACTATTTTGGTTTGCGCAGTTTCAAATGTAGTCTCCCATTTTTTCTGATTTGATCCTTATGGCAAGATGATGAAGCAGGGCAGACACAGTCTTCATTTGATAGACAATTCCCCCACAAAAGGAAGAGGGGGCTTCTAAAGATCTTCTTTGAGGGCTAAGATTCCATGGTTTTCACTATGAGATGTCTTGTCTATCTGATCCTTCAGGGATAGCAGCCTTGATTGTTTAAGATTCACCTATGCTTTTTAAATGTAAAATTCTAGTTGGCAGGTAATGGCTTATGTTAGGAGAGCACCATGGAGGTGTTCCGTCAATATTATCCTGATTTCAGCCCACACTGTACACTTAAATCTTCCCTGTTCTAATTCTTCTTCACCGAAGTTAGGATGAAATCCTGTTAAACTGCAAGTTCAGAAATGTACATTTTTAAAGTTGTCATGCCAGCAGGCAAAAAAGAGTATGACTGAGTGACTTACAGCTTTAAAGATGTATAAAAGACCTTTATTTGGAGGCACTCCCAACCCCCTCAATTGCCCTTCACAACATTCATCTTGGGCAGGAAGGAAACGGATCTCTTTCCCCATGGTTTCCAGCCTCAGGGATGGTAATGGGGCATTAGTGGAATTCTCAGAAGCACCCCGCCCAGGATACATTGCAAATATTAACATGGGCAAGAGGCTGCTAGGAAGGCCCGGTATCCCTGAGCTAATTGCCCTGCCCATTATTATGGCTTCATTCTACAGGGGATTCATTGGGTCACATGTGCAGCAACACAGACTGGAGATGGGAGAAGCTATTTAATGGCTGCAAAAATAGAGATGCCATGCAGGCCGGCACACAGATGTGGCCTTGCCCAGTATTACCAAATTCACGCTGGGCCCTGAGCCAACAAAGCAGTCGCAGGAAGGATGAGCAAGCCACCTCCATAGCATGTGGCTATTCCTTCAATTTAGGAAAAGAAAAGCCTTTGTTAGGCATTTACAATGAATGAAAGTGAAGATTTCCTGGATCAGTTTGCATTTCCAAGTATGCTTTCCTCTTCTATCATTTCCCCACCTCTTAACTGGGAGAAGTTTTAAAACCAAAATGGTTAGGTAGAGTTAAAGCTGGTCTGTACCAAAATGGAGCAGATTATCTTGTGAGTGTGTTTTCCATCCTTAGCCCTGAGCGGAGAGTGCATTTGTGGGGATATAAGGGTGTTTCATCCACAGTTTTCCTGTTCTTTTTGTAAACAACTGTCCTTCTCATTATCATCATTAAAGTTCCAGACACTGAAGTTGGCTGAAAAGCAAAAGGAAGTATGCTTTGAATATATTTTATAAAGGGGAGCGGGAGTGAAGCAGGAAAAGTATATTGATATGTTTAAATAAATGTTATTCTTTTGGAAGAATGAATGTGTTGTAGACCAATGCTTCTCAAACTTTAACATGCCTACAGGTAATCCGGGGACCTCATTTAGAAAATTTTTTGTTTAATGTTTATTTATTTAATTTTTTTGAGAAAGAGAGAGAGAGAGAAAGAGCAAGCATGAGTGGGGGAGGGACAGAGAAAAGGGTTGAGAGAAAGAATCCCAAGCAGGCTCCATGCTGTCAACACAGCCTGATGCGGGGCTCGATCCCACAAACTGTGGGATCGTGACCTGAGCCAAAATGAAGAGTCAGATGCTTAAGCTACTGAGCCACCCAGGTGCCCCTCCAAGGACCTCACTAATGGGCAGAGTCTGACTGCGGGTCGGGGGTGGGGCCAGAGGGTCTGCATTTCTAACATGTTCCCACGTGATGCTTGTGCTACTGGCCCACAGACTACACTTTACATAGGAAAGGTATAAATGTAGGTTTATATACCTTGTTAGCAACATTTCTATCATTAAAAAAAAATAATTCTGGACTACCCTCATTAGACCATTAGAAGGGCATTTTGCTCAAAGCCAAACGTGTAATTAAAAATGCTAGGAAGACAGGTCTGACTTTTTTACCATAAGATAGCAAACTCATTTCTACAAAATTACAGTACAAAATCTCCACTTTTTTCTCTAGCTTCTATCACTTACATGTACTTTTCATAGCCATTTAGTAACATCATGCTTATTAATTTTAAGAGGACTAAGCAGTAGCCACTCTCAAAAGGGTCCCAGTTTAGAAAATAAATTATAGATTCACTCTATTTACAGCCCAAACCTGCTTGTATAGTTACCTGGCATTTAACAGACTGTTGTCCTGTATTGCTTATTATTTCTATTTGTGTGTATATCTTAGGTTTTTGATGAGATTACGACTTCTCTGAGAGCATTTCAATCATTCACTTGATCAATACTAAAACAACCTGGGGTCATTATCCATATACAATTGAAAGTTGGATTCAGATAGCTCTTAAGATCATAGAAGTCTGTTCAATAACTATCCGGGTAGCAGCAGCAGCCCTGGTAGAACAAATTCATCCATCCATCTATCCATCTATCTGTATGTCCATCTGTCCATGCATCCCATCATCGCTCCAAACCTTATTTAAAACCACTGTGCCAGGTGCTGGGCAGGATCCTAGAAGTACAACAGCAATCAAAGTACAGCCTCTGCCTCCAAGACTTCTTGTTTATTTCTTCACATAGAAATATTTATTGACTCATTTTTACAAAATAAACTTTTTTTCCCCAGCTTATTCAGATGACAGAGATATCCTCTGTTTGGAGAAATAGGAACAGGAAATGAGAATCTATTGGAATGAGCACAGATCCGGAAATACACAGAAGGTGGTTTTGGCTCAGGTTCCAAAATGGTCCAACCACTTCCATTCCCTGGGCCTCAATTTTCTCATCTGCCAGTTGAAGGTGTTCAATGATTGCTGAGATCTCTTCTAGTCTTACAATTTTATTAGAGGAGTTTGAATGTTTTCTCCTTTCCTGTTAAAGACTTGTAGGAAGAGAAGAATTTTAGAGAGCTTTGAATAGCAGAGGGAATAAGACCGTAGAAGCCTTTGGAAATGGTTTGGGGCGCCTGGGTGGCGCAGTCGGTTAAGTGCCCGACTTCAACCAGGTCACTATCTCGCGGTCCGTGAGTTCGAGCCCCGCGTCAGGCTCTGGGCTGATGGCTCAGAGCCTGGAGCCTGTTTCCGATTCTGTGTCTCCCTCTCTCTCTGCCCCTCCCCCATTCATGCTGTCTCTCTCTGTCCCAAAAATAAATAAAAAACGTTGAAAAAATTAAAAAAAAAAAAAAAGAAATGGTTCATTGCAAGCCAAGAAACTTCTTCTTCTTGGCTTTTGGCACATTTTCCTTTTTACCTTTCTCAACTCCATCATTGGTTCTGCAGTTTACCAAGATTTCCCTTTATTTATTTTTTCACTAAAATTTGTTTTTCACATCTTTGCTATCAATCTATTTAACCACATACTTTTTCCTTTCTTGGCTCCCCCTCCTGTGTTTGTTCATCCTCTCAACTTTCTTTCCTCATATTTCTCAATGCCATCATACCTCACTTTTGCTTCTAAATTCTTTATTTTAATGTATTAAAGTCCTCGGTGGTTCAGTTGGTTATGGCTCAAGTCATAATCTCACAGTTGCGAATTCAAGTGCCTTATCGGGCTCTGCAATGACAGTGTGGAGCCTGCTTGGGATTCTCTCTCTCCATCTCCCTCTGCCCCTCCCCCCTCAAAATAAGTAAATAAACTTAAAAAAATTAAAAATATAAAAGTTGCATAACATTCCATGGTGTGGATCTTCCAAAAAAACCCAACCAAACAAACAAAAATGGATTGAAGTCTAATTGACTTCAAATACCATATTGATTTCAGGTATACAGCATAGCATGTGCATACATGCTATATACATATATAGCATGATTTGACGTTTGTATACATTGTGAAATGGTCACTACTATGTGTAGTGGCCATTTCTATTCCAGTTCTTGCGATCAATTATCATTTTTGCTCACTCCATTCTTTTTCTTACTCTCCACCTGAAGCCATTTGATGTTTGCCACATAACCTGTGTTATTCATACATATTCTTCATACTTTTTCCCAGTGGACAATGGAGTGGTAGAAATATTGTATCTCTTGGAAAATCTGTCCATGTGATTTGGTATATGAAAAATTACCTGACATGCTCTGAATGGCTTATTTTTCTACAGATTCATTCATTTATTTGCTCAACAGATACTTATTAAGCACCTGCTATAAAGAGCACTGTGTCAAGGCACAGGAAGGAGTGAAAAGAAGGACAAGATATGATATTTATCTTCTTAAGATATTAAATATTAGAAGAAAGAGTTGTAGTGGCACCTAAGTGGCTCAGTCGGTGAAGTGTCCAACTCTAAGGTTTTGGCTCAGCATGATCTCATGGTTCCTGAGATTGAGCTCCAAATTGAGCTCCACGCTAAAAGTGTGGACCCTGCTTGGGATACTCTCCTCTCTCCCCACCCCTACTTCTACTTATGTATGCACCTGCATGCGCATGCACTCCCTCCCTCTATCTCTCAAAAAAAAAAAATTAAAAAAAAAGAATTACAATGCAGTACGACAAATGTCATATTGCTATGAGAACATGGGATAGGAGCCCCCAATGACTGCTGTGTGAAAGCTTCTCTACTGTATTACATTTGACTTCCCAAACACTGTTGTTTCTTCTCTGCCACCCCCTTCCCGTGTCTGTAACTTAGGGGCCTTGCATTGGTGGAAAATGGCCTTATGCTCTGATTCTGTTTGGGCTATGTCAAACCCTAAAATAGTCACAACCTGTGACATAGACAACCTCTATGACAAAAAGGATCAGGATTCTGAAAGGCAATTTACACCTTATGCTTTCAAAGCAAAAAACCAAATAATTTTTGGCAAATCCATATTTGAGGAGATGGGAGTTATAGTGGTAGTGGTGGGGTCCTGAGGGGCAGCTCACCTCAGGAAAAACCACTGATTCAAAAACAAACAAACAAACAAACAAACAAACAAACAAACAAAGTAGAAAGGGGGTGCTTGGGTGGCTCAGTCAGTTAAACATCTGACTCTTGATTTTGGCTCAGGTCATGATCTAGTGGTTGGTGGGAATGAACCCTGCCTTAGACTCTGTGCTGACAGTGTGGAGCCCTGTTTGGGATTCTCTCTCCCTCTCTCTCTGACCCTCCCCTGCTCTCTCTCTCTCTCTCTCTCTCTCAAAATAAATAAATAAACATTAAATAAATAGAAAGACAGAAAAGAGGGAAGGAAGGAAGGAACTTGAGATTTCTGTGGATACAAAATTCTATTGATTCTCACCAATTAAAATTCAGAAATATTTTAGCTAATAATCCATTATTTCCTGTGAGTTTTTAGCATGTCATCACTTAGTAGAGCAGCTAGGAGAGAGATCCTGAGACAAAGAATCTAATATAGGACAAGGATCAGGGCAACTAACCTAGAGTGGGGTAAGACCCCAGAGAGTAGACTGGATGTGGGGGGGCACTGCAGTGGGAAGACCTGGCCACTGTGAGTGCAGTGTGACTTAGGAGGGCCTAAGACATCTGTGTAGGGAAGGAGGTCAACCGTACTCTCTGGGTAAGCTCATCCTTTCCCTGGCTCTAATTACTAGCATGTGCACAACCATACACCTTTCCCAGGCCAGGTCTCTCTGGTGAACCCACGATTCCTAGGACTTCTATTTGATATCAACCTGTCCCCAGACCTGCTCCTCTTCTTCCTGCATCTAATGTCACTCACCCACCCAATTTTCCAAGCTGAACCAGGTGTTGAGCTGACTCCTCGTCACTCAGTTGTGAGCAGGTGTCCACAGCAATGCTTCAGCCTGTCTACTGCTGCCCATTCTTGTTGTTATCCCTGAGTCCCAGCCATCACCATCTCAACACTACATCAACTTCATAGATTACTCACTGATTTCTCCACTTATTGTCATGTTTCAAACCATCTTCTACCCTGAAGCTGGAGTGAACTCTCTAAAGCACAAATCAGATGTGTCCCTCTTGCGTTCAACATTCCATTATCCACAGGATGAAATCCAAATGGGTTAGTGTGGAGCACCAAGACCTTCAGGATTTGAACCCAGCCTCAGGATGAGTCTTCTCACACCCTACTCATGGCCTCCAAATGTCAGCTATACCTAACAGTGCCCTGAATGTAGCTTTCTCTTGCTTTTGGGATTTTGCACATGTTGTCTCCTTGGCTGGGGTGACCTTCCTGCCTGCCAGTGCTTGGCTAATGTCTGTTTATCCTTCTAGGTCTCTGCTTGGGCATCTTCTCCTAAAAGAAGTCTTTTCTCCCCTCCATTGCCCCCAAGACTGGGCATGACATGCCTCTTATGAGCTTACACAGCACCTGACCTCACTCCTCCCAGCACTTAACACCCTGTTCTGTGAGTAGAGTGGGGCCTTGAGCCTGTTGACATTTCCGGTCCTAAGTGCAAGAGCTGGCACAGAGGGTACACTCAATATTTGATGAAAAAGGGGCAAAGGAAGAAAAGAGGTTTAGGGGCACCTGGGTGGCTCAGTTGGTTAAGCATCTAACTCTTGATTTTGGCTCAGGTCATGATCTCACAGTTCATGAATTTGAGCCCACGTTCAAGTCTGAGCTGACAGCTTGGAGCCTGCTTGAGATTCTCTCTCTCCCTCTCTCTCTGCCCCTATCCCACTTGTGCTCTCTCTTTCTCTCTCAAAATAAATAAATAAACTTAAATTTTTTTTTAAAAGAAAAGGGATTTTTTGGGGCGCCTGGGTGGCTCAGTCGGTTAAGCGGCCGACTTCGGCTCAGGTCATGATCTCGCGGTCCGTGAGTTCGAGCCCCATGTCGGGCTCTGTGCTGACAGCTGAGCCTGGAGCCTGTTTCGGATTCTGTGTCTCCCTCTCTCTCTGATCCTTCCCCATTCATGCTCTGTCTCTCTCTGTCTCAAAAATAAATAAACATTAAAAAAATTAAAAAAAAATAAAAGAAAAGAAAAGGGATTTTTGAGAGTAGTATGAAAGGTGTTCACATCATACTTGTTCTATTTATTCATTTTCTTAACTTTTTCCCTCCCCCATTTTTGCTCATTAAGACCATAATATATGGGGCCCCTGGGTGACTCAGTAGGGTAAGCACCCGACCTTAGCTCAGGTCATGATCTTGTGGGTTGTAGTCTGCTGTCAGCATAGAGCCAGCTTTAAATCCTGTGTACCCTTCTCTCTCTGCCCCTCCCCTGCCTGTGCTCTCTTTCTCTCTCAAAAATAAAATAAACATTAAAATTTTTTTAAAAGACCATAATATATGGTTTTAAAATATCAATTAATAATCTGGACCTGGAATGACTCTCCTCTGGATGAATCCAGATTGATTATACAGGTGATGAATGACCATCTAGTACTGAAAAGTTAACATGGTTATAAGTCATTCCTTTGAAAAAAAAAACCCCAAAACCTCAAACTCCATTATAAGCAATATATCATAGTGGTCAAAAGATTACCTTTGGTCTCTGAGAGACTGAGTTCAAGTCTTGGCTCTGTCATTTGCTATGACTTTGGGTAGATTATTTAACCCATGCCTCAATTTCCTTATCTATAAGGTGGTGATCGCAGGAGTATCGTATGTTTTTGAGGATTAATCAAGGTGTACAAAAAACTTAACACATTGCCATTTACTATACAGTGTCAAAAAATGTTGGTTATTATAATAACTAGTGGCAGCAGATCTCTGAAAGACTCTCTGATTTATTTCAACATGTATCTCTCTTTCTTTTTTTCTCTTACAATTTAGCAATTTATAGTCAGATCTGAACTGAACAGCCCCAGTCACTTCTTTCCTTTCCTCTCCATGTCTCCCTTCCAATTCCCATCTGATGCATGATTCCATGGCCCATCTCTGCTGCCCTGCATCAGGAATTAGTCTACATAATCATGAGATCTTTGGAGTTCTCCTTATGAGAAACATCATCTGAAATCCTGTCCCAACTTGAGAAAAGTGTTACAGATTATATACAGGAAAAGGAGTTTTATATAAGTTATAAACTCTCAAGTTTATGTTATTACTAGGACCTGTTATGATTAATAAAACATACATATTTCTTATCACATTCTACATATGACTAGTCATATCTTTGGGTGTAACATCTTGTTCCAGATTTAAACCACTTTTGTTTTTGCATCATAATATTTGCTACAGCTAAAGATCATCCTTATCAATATGAGATTTGGCACCTGGGAGTTGGGTGATAGAAGCAATAAAATCCAATAGCATCACTGGCTTAGTGGAGAAGTTCAGGTATTGAGCAACGATAAAAGATATTGTTGGTTGGAAAGCTAGTGACTCTTGTTGTGCTGTAGCAAAATGTTTGATCCAACTGTCACCTGCTGAATCATGTAAAGAAAGCACACAAACTGAATGTGTAGCTAGGGGAAAAGGTAGGGAATGTAAAACTTCTGTTTGTATTGGTTGCTTCTTGTGGCTTTTAGCCAACTACTACAATCAAGATACGAATTTGGGCTGGAGCTAGCCTACCTGTGAACAGAAATGGAAGGGAATACAGTTTCGCTACAGGATTGTCTCTGCCTGTGATCTAAATTGATTATGAGCCCTATAACTGGGAGTCTTGCCGGGGTGAAAAATCCAATTACTTTTTCTGCCCAGACTGACGCAGTAGTAAGACGCGACTGCATGTTCATCCAGCCTTGGCAGGAGATAAGAACGTGGGCCCAAACCCCTTTCAAGCATCTTCCCTCAGTATTCACTGCTAGACAATGGAAACAAGTCCAGCCATAAAGACAGATGAAGGGTATTGCCATCCCACCCAACTTTTTCTTTCTTTGCTTCAAAAGGTCTGAGGAATAGTCAACTTCAATTTGAGAAGGATGGGACTGGCAGAGCATAAAGAGCTATAAATAAAAGATCAGAGTTTTCAGGCATAGAGTTTCCAGACACAGTTTTAGGCTGTGGTAACTCACACTTGGAACTGACTGGAAGCAAATAGGTTGGAAGCTTTCTACATTTGGACAGAAATCTCTAGCTTGGCTTGCAAAACCTTCTAATTATTCAATTCTTAAAAGAATCCCTGGGTCCCAGCACCTGCACAAGAGAGAGTAGTTGTGGAAACCCTGCAGCTCCAAAGAACATCACATCTTCTAATGCCCATGGCTCAAATATAGCCATGGAGGAAAATGGACAAGGGAGAATCTCCCAGAGGGAAAAGCCAGAGGTCATGGTGGACAATGGACAACGGAGTTCAGCCAAGGCAGCAGCTACCAGAGGGGCCAACCAAGGCATGTACTGTTCATGTAAATGCAGATAACTTATTTTTTGGTTTGTGAATTACCAGACCAGGAGGAGCCACATCTGGTTGTGATGGAGATGACATCACCCAGAGATTCTGGATTTGGGGTGAAATGCAATACCTGGATGAGACTTTGGGATGGGATCATCTCTTTTGCAGAGGGAGACACATGTGTCTATGTTGGGGAAGAAGAGTATGCATGATTATTTGGGAAGCCAAACTGCTAGCTTCCTTCCAGAATCCATTCTTCTCTTCTCCTTTAATAAAAGAATTCTGATTTTTAACTAGGCACATTGTTGCCCAGCTAGAAATCTTTATATCCATGCCTCCCTTATCATTTAGTTAGAGTCAAGTATTTAAGTTCTGACCAATGAGATAAAGAGTAGTTGGGTTGCAAGCAGCCCTTGGAAGTCTCCTTAAAATGGAAGGCCATGCTCATTCCCCTTATCCTCCATCCTGCTGATTCCAATGTGGATGTTGTAGTTGGAACTTCCGTGGGCACCTTGGACTATGAGAATAAGGGCCTTGGAGAGCTCATAGAAGCACGATGATATCATGGAGCTAGCAAATTAGCCCTGAATTGCCTTACTTGTAGATCTTTTAAATGAGAAAGAATAAAGTTCCACCTTATTTAAGTGACTGTATTTTGGGATTTTCAGCTATGAAGCTGCATCAGATCATGAGTGACATACTCTCTCTGTGTGATTTGGCCAACTGAACTTTAAGAATATAAAGTAGTTCATTTAGTGTTGTGGATTTGAGGTCTCGTCCACTGATCAGCTGAACTATTTGCTGAGACGTTGAAAAGAAACGCCTCTGTTGTTTTAGCTTGGAAGCAGCCAGTGTTGGACTTAATTAGGATGCAAGACTGATACAGTTTCAGAGTTGGGAAAAAATTCCATAATGTTTTGCCCAATTAAAATGATTATAGAGAGTACACTCCCTGTGGCAAATGGCATCTTGCCTACTGTGGGGACAGAGAAAAAAACTAAAGGTTATGGTCTGGGTGGGAGTATCTCTATCACCCATGCTCTCTGATCTAGTCTTAGTATCCAGTATTAGAAAGAAGGCATGGTTCCACAGGTCTGATAATTTAGAAAAAAAAAAAAAAAACACGTCAGAAAAGTAGTCAAACTTAATATATTAAAACTCAGTTCAATGAATGTTTATTCTACTTTCTATGGGCTTACATAGGGTTTCTCAACTCTGACACTATTAGCATTTTGTACCAGATACTTCTCTGATGTAGGGGGCTCTCCTATGCATTGTAGGATGTTCAGCAGCAACCCTGGTCTCAGTCTTCTACGTTCTAGTTGCACAGCCCCCATTTCCAGTTGTGATAACCAAAATGTCTCCAGACATCGACAAGTGTCCCTTAGGGGTCAAAATTGCCTCCAGTGGAGAGCCATTGGATTAACACGAGGCTCAACACTAATTTCATGTTGTTTTACAATGTACAGGGCCTGCTATTCGCTGGTGTGCTGGGTGAAGAGCTACCAGTTTCCTGGAATTGGGACACAGGACCGAAGCTTATTTTAGTTACCTATACTTGATAGAAAATTTCGAAAATAGCTATAATTTAACAAGCACCTCATAAAGGTCACACACTCTCCTCAGTACTTCATATTTACTACTTATTTTGGGAAAAAAATTTTTTTAAAGCATAGGAAAGTACAGCAAAACAAAACAAAACAAAACCTTGAGCACATAGATACAGAGAAGAGGTTGGTGGTTGCCAGAGAGGGGGGCGGGCCATGGGCAAAGTGAGTAAAGGGGGCCAAAAGGTACAACCTTTCAGTTATAAAATAAATAAGTCATGAAGATGTAATATACAGCAGGGTGACTATAGTTAATAATACTGCCTTGCATATTTGAATGTTGCTAAGAGAGTGGATCTCAAAAGTTCTCATCACACACAAAAATTTTTTTTTGTAACTATATGTGGCAAAGGACACTAACCAGGCTTAGCTGTGGTGATCATTTTGCTATATACGCAAACATCAAACTACTGTAATATTATATGTCAATTATACTTCAATTTTTTAAAAAAGTACAGGAAGGTACAATAACAGTTTTTCTACATTTCCTGCCCAATTTCCTTCCCCTCAGAAATTTGGTTTGTATCCAGGCCATATTTTTATACTTTTACTATGGAGATATGCATCTCTAAACAATATTTGGTGTTGCTTTGGGTATTTAAGAATATTTACATAAATGCGTATCACGCATATCATAGTGTATGCAGCATTTTTGTACTCAAAGTTACATTTTTTGTGATTCCTCCATGTTGCTACACATAAACCTGGTTATTTATTTTCACTTGTATATAGTATTCCACTGTATGAATGTAGTGCAATTTATTTACCCACCCTTCTACAGATGGACATTTGAGTTGGTTCTAGTAAATCTCTATTATAAAATAAGACTACAGTAAACGTCTTTCTATGCCTCTTTGTGCACATGTCCAACACGTGCAGGGGTTTCTTCAGAAGTAGAATTGTTGGATCCAGAGGCTGGGATTATTTTTAACTTTACTGGATAATGCCAAATTGTTCTCCAAAGTGATTGAATCAATTTACATTCCTACTAGCAGTGCATGAAAACCCCTGACTCCCCACAATCCTCTCCAGTGACTGTTTCATCAAAGTTAAACAATTTTTCTAATTTTATGGGAGTTAAATATCTCACTCTGAATTTCTTTGCATTATCATGCTTTTGGTGAAATTGCACATCTTTTCCTATATTTGTTGGCTATAGTGGTTTCTTCCGTGGGTTACCGTTCATGTCTTTTGCTCGTTTTTCTATTGGGTTTGCATTAAAATGTTTGCTTAAAAGAATTTTAGTATGTTCCATACTAATGCTTTGCTTATGTTATATGTTACAAATATCTCCTTCCAGGTTTTTGTTTGTCTTTAGTTTTTAAAAGATATCTTTCATTGCGTTGAAGTTTTAAACCTTAGCATAGTTTAATTCATGTATGTATATTTTTATCATTTGCCTTTTTTTGGACCTTGCTTAAGAAATCATTTCCTATTCCAAGGTCATAGAGAAATTATCCTGTATTTCATAACGTTTTCATGTTTTAGTTAAACATTTATTTCTTTGAAGTCTTTTTGTGTGTATGGTATGAGGTAGATCTCATATACCATCTCTTAACCTTACAACAACCCTATGAGGAGGCATCATTCCCACTTTACAGATGAGAAAACAAAGATCTAGATAAGTGACTTGTTCAAGTTTTATAGACAGTAAAAGGCAGAAGAACCAGGACTTGAATCCAAGTTTATTTGGTCTCCAAAGGCCATTCTGTTGTACACATGGCATGATGCTCTACCAGAAGGCCAGGTACAAATAAACATGACATTTTCTCTTTCAAGAAATTTTCTTGCATCCTTATTGTAAGGGTACCACTTAACTCTAAATATACCCTAGATGGGAGATGATTAAATTCACTTATTTTCCTTTAGTGTAGAGGCTCAGGTCCACTTTGGCCCTGGGTCCTCCAAGCCTTAACCAGTTTGAAACACCAGTGGATTGGACTGAACTGGGAATTAAAAGAAAAGTGGGAGTGGCCTCAGCCACCACTGAATCTTGGAAATTCATCTGTATGTTTAGGATTCTTTTTCTTTTCTGGTCAGTTGTTCTCTGTAGGTAGATATGGTAGAATCAGGGCAGAAAGAAAAGTCTAGAACAGCCGTTTGTAGCATGTTACTGTTTTCCCCCATTGATTTATAAGATTGTTTCATAATATAAGACTATTAGCTCCTTTTCTGTAATTTTTATTGCAAATATTTCGTCAAGTTTGTTATTATTCTTTTAGTTTGTGATATCAGTATGTTTTGACTTATCTTTGGTGTAATCAAATCTGTCAATCATCCCCATCATTTTTCTGTTACTTTTATGCTTAGAAACTCCTTATGAGCCTTAGATCGGCTTAAAATAACAAACAGTTTCCTTTGGAAAAATTTTAAAGTTTTCTTTAAAGTCGCTTTTCATTATATGGTTTAATATGAAAAGTAATTCCCTTCCGTTTACCCCAACCTCCACCTCCACTCCCCCAAGGTATTTACTCTTAACAGCTTCTTGGATACCAATTCCAGAGTATTTTCATAAATGTAGAGCAGAAACTACATTTGCAGCAACAAGTCATTTAGTGGGCTTTTTCACACCGATTCAGAGTTGTGTGTCCCCAAACTGATGACTATTGGATTTAATTTTCTCTAATCTTAAGGGAGCTACAAATCTCACCAAGAGGCCACCAAACCGGCCCTGCAGCCACCTCCCTAACCTTTTCTGACCTATATATGCAGAGGCAGGAAGGTTGTGGGAGGAGCATTTGCAGGAGTAGCATTTCTTGATCTGGAGTCCTCAGGGATTTGTGGATGGAATTCAGGGGGGGTCATGATCATGAGTGGGAAGAATAAGTCCGTCCTTATTTTTACTATCTTCTGGCTGAAATTTAGCATTTCCTTCCATTACGAATGTAGACAACAAACCATAGTAGTATCAGCAACACATGTAACTTTGTCACCAGTAGAAGCCACAGGTGTTTTCATGTTACACACAGTTGTTGCAGATACCTCAAAATATCATTTACACTCAGCACCACTTAGAAATCACTGCGAGGATTGTTACATGAAGCAGCATACATATTAGAGTACAAATTTAAAAAAATGTTTTTTCCTTTGTAATATTAGTTTCCTTTGTAATATTGCATATTTTATTTTATAAACATTCTAAGAAGAGGTCCATAAGTCTTTTGACATAAGACTACCAAGAGAATCTATTCACGAGAAAGATCTGGATAGAGGGTTTGTGGTTTGGGGTCTTCTCCCATTGGTCCCTCACAGCCAAATGAGAAGCTTCCAAGTTGTCCCTAGTAGATATTGAGTTGTGCTATCTTGCTGGTATCCCATTCAAGGTGGCTCCTCTCCCCAACCCTCAGGCTGTGATGGGCATTGCTGGGATGGTTGCCTGGGGGTGAGGCTGTGAGTGGAGATTACCTGGAGAGCATCTTCTGGGTCAGACAATAGTACCACCCATGGGTGGGCCCCTCCAGGCACAAGAGCACAACCACCAAAACAGATGAGGCTGCAAGAGTCCAGTGAAAGTGTTTTTGCCCTATTCTTCTTGTCCTCCATCCCCTCACCCCCACCCACCCTCAGAGGGGTTAGAAGCAGCAGGGAGAGGGAGAGAAAGGAAGAACCTTGCAAAAGGAGAACCTTATTCCTCCTTTCCAGATGGACCCTTGGGCCACAAGTCCAGCCTGGGATGGATGGAGGGGAAAAGCCTTTGGATGTGAATGGATATCAAATTAATCTTTGACTTAGCCTGGACTTTAATATATGCAATAGAATCTTAGTGACCAGAATGAGACTGCTTTTGAAGCTGAGTGACTAAAGAGCTGTGTGTTCAGCCCAAGGAGTCGAGAAGAGACTAGAAAGGAAGATTTGAAGGCAGAGGTTGAAGAAAAAAAAAAAAAAAAAAAAAGAAGAAGCTATTTCATGGCAAACCCCACACAGTTCAGACTGTCCATTGTACTGGTCTCATGTGCTTGCATATCCATTTGTTCTTTTTTTTTACACAACTCACTTTTTTTTTTTACTTTACTTATCTGAGTTACATATATTTTTATGGTTTCACTTTTTAAAAACATGTAACTCTTTAATTCAAGTGGAATTTTGCCACGCGGGAGGTAGGGATGGGGGGAGAGGGCAGTGTGACTTTTACCCTGAAGTTTGGAGTCCCATTGTGACCAGCCAAGTCCTTGATAGTCTGCACACCTACCCGGCAGGTTTCACTGGAAAGATGTCGCCATTGCTCCTGAGGCTTGCAGGGCTCCTGTTGATTATGGTTTGGCAGGCTGCTGCTCAGGCCCTGGGGGAGGGAAGGAAGGACAGCAGGCTGAATCACGGAGCAGATACCTAATGTGTAAGGAGAATCTGAGCCAGAGCTGTGAGGGAGCATCTGGTGGACACACTGGCAGGACCTTGGTGTCAGTGCTTCCTGCCTACGGGCCGTGGTCTGGACAATAAGGCGGGGGGTTGGGGGTGGAGTGGTTTGACTACCTCAAATGGTTGAGGCTGATGGCGAGAAGGTGGGGTGGATCTGCTGAGAGCTTTTGAAGGATCTGAGGCACCTTCCCATCTCTTCCAACCCCATCTCTTCTCAATGTTGTGGGTAGTCGCCATATTCATCCGTCTGGTCTCCTGCCTCATTCTGTGCCCACCAGGCAAATAAGTCTTCCTTCCAAACCCACCATTGCTGTCTGTCTTCCCAGCTTGAATCTTTTTCCTTACTTTCACTTACTTTCTCCATCTTAAATCTTTTTCTCTTCCTTTCATTGTGCTTATTTAATGCCTTCTCTCCTCATTTTTCTCCATTACCCCTTTTTCTTAAAAAAATGCAAAACAGAAGGATCATAGAGAATTTTCTTCCCACTTTAAACCAACCACATGTATACCTTTAAAATTATTATATACTAAAATTTTTTATCGTGTAGTACTCCATACATACAAAAGGGTATAAAATAAAATGATCCCCTTGTATTTGACACCCAAAATAAATATTACCACCTCTCTCCTTCCCCTTCACACATTACCAATACCTTGAATTTTTTTACGTATATTGATTTTTGCAGGGGGTAATACTCCAAGGAATAGTTTGTGGATTAAGAATGCAAGGATGGGAGGTGGATGGGAGGTAGGGGGGGCAGGGTCAAAAAGTCCCCTTCTGGGGCTCCTGGCTGGCTCAGTGGGTTAAGTGTCCGACTTTGGCTCAGGTCATGATCTCAGGTTAGTGAATTCCAGCCCCACGTTAGGCTCTGTGTGGACAGCTCGGAGCCTGGAGCCTGCTTCGGATTCTGTGTCTCCCTTTCTCTCTGCCCCTCCCCCACTCACGCTCTGTCTCTCTGTGTCCCTCAAAAATGAATAAACGTTAAAAAAAATTTTTTTTAAAACCCCTTTCTGCTCACATAGGATATGCGTTAGACTGAGGCCAGGCACAGACCCTGGATTGTTATCACTTGAATTAGATCATAACAGCCCCCTTTAAAAGGCATGCTGGTTATTTAAGTAATCTACTACATTAGTAGCCTTTACTACTAGAGGTAGGGCTTCTATCTTAACTACTCATAAAAATGAAGAGAGGGTGGGAGATTCATGATTTAGCAGCATTTCGTGTAAAAACCGAGGGGCTTTGTTAACTGTAAGACTTCTATCAGCCAAAAGTGTTAAGTGGCTTTGAACGAGATGCACACAGATTGTGCTACCAGAAGTGCGATGTTCCAAACATAGGAGCAAACGCTGGAGTCACGTGACAGCCGGCCTAGCATGTGCAATGCTAAGTAAGCATCAGGGGCGCCTGGGTGGCTCAGTCCGGGAAGTGTTCGACTTCAGCTCAGGTCAGGATTTCGCCATTCATGAGTTCGAGCCCCACTTCGGGCTCTGTGCGGACAGCTCGGAGCCTGGAGCCTCCCTGGGATTCTGTATCTCCCCGTCTCTGCCCCTCCCCCACTCGTGTTGTCTCTGTCTCTCTGTCTCTGTCTCTCTCTCAAAAAAGCGCCCCCGGAGGAACACAGGCTGGGTGGGGGCTTGAGAATGTTCCAGGGGAGGCTTCTGTGGAGGAGGGGCAGGCCTGCACAGAGGGTGCCAGAAGGACCTGTGTGTGTGCTTAAATTCCCCGGATTTTACCGGAGGCCCGTTTCCTTAAGGGGCCTCCCCGTTTTTAGCTCCTCTCCATTCCCACCCTTCCACAGCATGGTCACCACGTGTCTTCCTAGAGCACAGATTGAATCATATCAGGCTCCTCCAGAAAAACAGGTGGTGGCTTCACCGTCTTCGGGATAACAACGAAACTTCTTAGCGCGGCATTAAACGTCCTGCGTGGCCTGGCGTCGGATTTCTTTCTGGGCTCAACTCCAGTGACCTCTCCAATGACATCTCATGCACACGGAGCCCGATCACAGGGCAGACTTTTCTTGTACCCTGTAGAGCGTGCATTTCGCAGTCCTTTGCTCTTGCCGTGCCCTGTGACTAGACTAACTCTCCTTGCGTTCTGTCTTCATTGATTTTTTTTTTTTTTCTTTTTTTTCCATTCTTCCACATCGGATCCAAATGCCTGTGTGGAGCCTTCCTTCCCAGAGTCCTCTGGCTCAGGTGATATCCTTTCCTCTCTCTCTGGGCAATTTGTTGTTGACAAGGGGTTGGATTTGCACATCTGCCTAGATGGTAAGCTCCTTAAGGTTAGGGAGTCTGTGATTGATATAGTACAGTCTGTGTATACATATATTTACAACACACTATGCTATATATACTCTATATTTTATATTTATATATTGTATATTACATGTTTTTATATATTTCATACACTGTATATATTATATTTTATAATTTTTTTGTAGCTCTTCTCTTCTATCTGAGGACAGACACACTGTGGATGTGCATTGGTTTCTTCAACTGCCTATTGGAGGAGAATACTTATAGGGAATACAATCGATGTTTCACTGACTTTACTCCTGGCCCCTGGAGTCCGATCCAGTGTAGCTCGTGAATACGACTTTAAAACTGACTTGCTGAGCCAAGTACCGAAGCCATTCAACTTTGTCTCCCAAAGAATTTCTTTCCCTCACTTGGGAACATGTAAGTTATATTATCTGTGTTTGGAAAAACACAGAATTAAGTCTCCATTATCAATTCTATAGTTTACCTTCAGCAGATGCTTTTACTCTCACACTAGTTTCATTGTGCCACCCAGACCTTACCTTGAATAGTTTGCAGACTACCCGTGGTGTAGACACTTATTCTAATAACATCTCAATCCAAACATCACCAGGAAAATATATTTTCTGGAAGAATATTGGCTGATGATTTCAGACCAGAAAAGCTTTTGGATTTTTGGATGTTTCAGGTTACCTATATTAGAATCTTTACCTTTTGATCCTAATAGTCAAAAGATGATGGGGTCATTCACCTTTTTCAATGATGGATTCATAATTCCTGAAGTACCAAGTCTTCTGCATGTTGATGTAACAGGACTCATTAGGTCTATGTCTTGGTTTGACAGATATTCCCTCCATCAAAACAGTGAACAGACTGAGTAACTTCGTCTGTCTGGGCTATGGATATACAAAAGGTCTGAGAATAATATGGAAATATGGATATGAGTTCTGTATTCTCAGCATGACTTGTTGATTCTGCAGGGTGTGTGTGTCTGTGTGTGTGTGGTGTGAGTGTGTAAGAGTATGAGTGTGAGCATGCATGAGTGCACCCATGCAAAATGAAGTTTCAGAGAAAGTAGATTCACACAGGCTTGAAGGAGGACTGAGCAGGAAAAGGTAGCAGGGCCTCTTTGGATGTTTGATCTAGGCTGTGTGCCAGCAGGAGGGAGAGTCTGGTTTGGAGAGATTCCAGGGGCAGGAACAAGGATGCTATAGAGGTGGGGTTCATGTGTTTGGAGAAGAGGGATTTTGTCCCACTTCGATTGTTCTCATCACTGTTGTAATTTATGACTCTGCACGGATGACTACCCTACTAGACTGAGGAGGTATGCAATAGATTTTAAATAAAGTTGATTTTCAATTGGCTTGATACTTACAGGGAGATTGGGACCTAGGAGGAAGCAAGAGCTCTGGGAAGGTGATACTTAGAGGGAGATTGGGACCTAGGAGGAAGGAAGAGCTCTGGGAAGGTGGGGACTGGGCTTGAGAAATAGAAGTGAGACCAGGTCCAAGCCTGTGTACATATGGGTTTGTACTAAATTAGTGGAATAATGTGGGACTATGCAAGTAGTTTAGGTTGCCTCTAGATTGTACTCCAACCATGCTTTGGATTGGAGAAAAATCATTTTTTCCACTTCAAATGGCCACCTGACCTTGTTGTATTGGAGTGCACAAAGTAGGAAGTTCACGGAAAGGGTCTTGAACCCATGGCATCTCTTTGAAGGTAAATTGCTCTTGGATCTCTTTACAGTTGGAAGCAGAAAGCTATTACAGCAGCCAGTGCCTTCTGCCCAAGGGCATGCTGGGATTCCTGATGAGCCCTCAATGAAATGTACTTTCTTTCCCTTTAGAAGCAAGAGTCCCAGACTCCTCTTCCAGAGTAGAGTGGAAACTGTCCTTTCTCAGGACTTTGGGTTCTGCCGTGTTTTAGTTTAGCCAACAGTCAGCTCAGGACCTTGAAGCAGAAATAACTGCATGTGTTCTAGAACTGCGAGAGATGAAGGAGGAAGGCAGTGTAAGGAGAAGGAACTGAACAGGAGGAAGCCGAGGCAAAGATACAAAGATGATCATCTTTGAAAACTGCCACCAAGGCTAAGGAAGGGACTCCAGAGATAAGAAAGGTGACATATAAGGGGTTGAGCTTGAGACAAAGTCCATCTTACCAGTGAAGCCACCGAGATGTTTAGAGAGCAAATGTGAGTCACATGTGGACCAGTCTCTGGCTAATCATGTGGGCTCAAGCCTAATTTTACCGTGTGTGACTAGAGATAAAAGAAGTAGCAGTCAAGGCCATTTCATGTGAATGGAGTGATAACAACCTAATGAAGAAACATTTTTCAGCTAGGTGAAAAAGAAAACCCTTAAAAAAGTAAACGTAAATTCAGAACCATGGACTAACTGTAAAATCAGTCCTTGCCAGTATTCTAAAATATGAACCTTCCACTCAACAAATGGCTTCTGTCAACAGCACAAAGCTTGCTGCCATAACCCTGAAGGAGAGGCAGTAACAGACTTTAAATGTGGAAAAGATTGGTAACACGGAAGCAAGAGCCAGCAAGACTGAAACCAACTAGTCCTAAACCACAAACACCAGAAAAAAAGTCAACATACCATTTGTCACCATTTCACCACCAGCATTGCTTAAATAGCCTTCATTGAGGACGCTGAGCCCCCAGGTGGCAGCTGAAATCCTCAGCAAACAGTGCATTTTATTGTGGTGGCGTCCCACCCGAAAGGGCAGCTGGAAGCAGTTTGTCAGTGAAAATGTAAGAAAGAGAATCCGTAACCACTCAGGGCTTATGTTAAATATCAAATGGAGGTACTTCAAAATTTTAATTTCTTTTGGTGGGTGTGGGGGGTTGGATGGAATGGAGAGAGACAAGGAGAAAAGAAAACACTACGCTTTGGGGAAAAAAAAAGAAGATATTTGGTCAGAGGGATGACTTGATCATTTTCCCCATTGTTCGGTGTTGGTTCATGCCCCCCACAGCAGGTGAGCCCGGAGTGTCTGAAGGGATGTATATTGCCCATCTACCTCACATATGGACATGAAGTTCTTTTTGTGTCTGAGAAGACCCCTTAAATTTTCTTCTCAATACATAGGTAAGATTTCTACCCTTCTGCCTCTCCTGAATGCATGTTGCTTGGCTACACTTCATTACTTACCGATTTGGATTACCTCAAGTGGGTTAAAACAAAGAAAACTCATACTTCTCTGAAAACCCTTTGTTCAGTGGAATGCCATACTTGTCTGAACTCATCCGCCGTATTTGCCGATGGCTACCCAATGTCAAGGAGCAGAGATGAGCAGATATGTTTGCAGATTCTATGGCATACTTTCTTTAGTTACTAAAATATAAAGTTACCAAAACTATGTATCTAAATGTATATATAATATATACTAGGGTAAGGCAGAGAGTATGAGTGTGGACATTAATTGTGGGCCTACTTCCTGTCAGGTATTTTTTTGAAATTATATTACTACTTAATCCTTACAACAATCAATGAGTTATCCATTATTTCCCTCATTTTACAAAGGAAGGAATGGAGACTCAGTAACCTATTCACAATCACTTTAAAGATAACAGGCACTTTTTGCATGGCAACCTGTGGTCTTTTTGTGAGACATTAGCTGCCATGATGCTGCAATTGTGTGGGGAATTTCAGCAGTTTGAATGCTATCAGAATGAAAGCTAACTTTATGATACATTTATTGGTGTTTTCACCTCTAAACATTGAATGAATGGTGGTGGAGGGGATAATACGAAGGGAAGCATTTTGGGGATCACACTGGTAGTGATTTCCTGTAATGTTTCTTCTGTAAATCTAAGTTGTCACTTAGAAAATCTGATGCAGCCGACAGTGTATAATACAGTTACTTTCATTACTGGGTAATCTGCCCATTTGTTTCCAGCTTTGACAAGAATGGACAAACTTTAGAAAAGCATGGAGACTCTTGCTTTTGATAAGAGAAGGTTGCTTCAGAGTAAAAATATTGGCAGAATACCACAGAGTAAATCCAACAAGGTAACTTAGTGCCACCTTGCAGATATCCTCAAATTATTTTGTTGGAGTTATGAAGGGAAGGAATAGATGTACAATTCAAACTCTGACTCAATCATGAAAGTAGCAGAGGTAGATACTTTAATATTTCTACAAATATCTCTTGAACTCTCAGGGTTCGTTCATTTTAAGTTAACTAAAGATAGACCATGCCAAAAGGCATAAAGAACTAAACTTGATTTCTTTCTTTTTTTTTTTTTAATTTTTTAAACATTTATTCATTTTTGAGAGAGAGAGAGAGCATGTGCAGGGGAGGGTCAGAGAGAGAGGGAAACACAGAATCTGAAGCAGGCTCCAGGCTCTGAGCTGTCAGCATAGAGCCTGACGCGGGGCTCGAACTCATGGACCATGAGATCATGACCTGAGCTGAAGTTGGACACTTAACCAACTGAGCACCCAGGCACCCCTAAACTCAACTTCTATTTACTTCCCCAAGGACTAGTTATATCTTAACACTCAGTTTTTTGGTGCTAGCAAATGGTACAGGGAGATGATAGGTGTGCATCTGAAATAATGCTTTAAGATTTCTCCTATATTTTAAATTGCTAAAAGCAGAAGCCAGGCTTAACTCTGTTTGGGCCCCTGCAGACCCAGTCTTTGCTCTGCTCCATGGCTTGGGATGCTGACAGATGAGAACTTTATCAGCAGGCTTCCTTCCTCTGCCTTCTAGTTGGATACAACCAAGGGGAGGCATCTTTGCAAATCTGGAGAGTGGAAGGACACAGAGGTCTAGGCTCTCTCCCCACTGGGTTGTGGTGAATTCAGGAGGACATCTCTCACTGAACAGTTGCCTTCTTCAGGTTCTGATAATCTACCTCTTCAGGTGCTAGTGTCTCCCCACTGTTGCTAGCCCAGGATCCTGCCCAACATCTTGTTGGATTCCCTAACTCTGCCCATACCTCCGTCAGTAACCTCTTTATGAAAGTCTCCTCAAATTAGTTTGGCCATGCCACCCAACTCTTGCCTGAACCCTGACCGACTGCTTTTCAGCACAGTGCTTTATACATACATACAGAGGCTTTTAAATTCAATGAAAAAGAATGGCTTGACCCTTCTGATATTTGCATTCAAATATTGCTTATTGTAGGGTGACCAATTGTCCCTGTTTGTTTGGGTCTGAAGGGAGCTCCCAGGATGCAGGAATTTTAGTTTTGAAATTGGGACAGTTCTGGGCAAACCAGATGAATTGGTCACTGTAGCAATACGTTTTTAAAATTTGTAATTGGTTTAGAAAAGCATTATCTTATCTTTGAAAAGATTTCTATGATCATATTTAAGCTAAAGTTGTTTTACTAAATAGAGTGTTCCCCACTAATGAGAAAATTTGTGTCTGAAATGATTCTTGTAAGGCACATCGGTGTAATGTGAGCAGAGGATGTGTTATTTTTTTTGCCTGTTCAAATCTGTTTACTCTCCAGAGGAAGTCACCCAAGGAACTAGTGAGACATCAGGGTGATGATGTATAAGTGCTTACTAAGAAGTTTTGAATGAATAGAGGGGCAAAGTACATCACAGTGAAAAAGAGCTGCTTGAATATGGTTTCTGATTTAAAAAACACTTTTGGGCATTTTAAATGACAGTTCTCTGTATCCCTGTCCTTCCAGTGTGCTGTTATCCTGAAAACGTAGGAAGATATTTGCATATTAGGAAGAATGTATTTTATTGCTTTGTGTAACTAATTCCATTTGTTGGTATATTTTAATTCCTAAGAGATCAGTTTGAAAAGAAAAGCAACAACCTCAAACAAAGCTAATATTTTAAGAAGAAATCTTTATTTACATGTTGGGATATAGTTGGATTATATATATTTTTCCCATCAGAAATGTGTTTATTAAATGACAATATTAACAGTGATCATACTGCTTTTGTAAATAGGCTGCCTGGGAGGAGGAAATTCAATAGAGTTAGAAATCCACCATGATCTGAATGCTTTTCAATTCAAGATATTATTTTCTGGTAGGAGAGCTTTTGACTATTCACTGTAGGAAGCCAGAATTGCAAATATGTATCCCTTTACTCCTGCCACTCACTCTCAATCTTCTTGATCTACTTCTGTTCCCCAAATCATTGTTCTCTTCTAAGAGCTGGACAAGTCATTTAAAACAAATTGGTAATATTGGCTGTGGTTTAAATTAGAATTTAGTAATTTACCTCAGGTGTGTTTGGAGAGCTCCCTTTGGTATTGTCTCTGAAATGGCTGTTGTCAACATTGTTTTCTGACTATAAACTTACTATAAGGAATGTGTGAAAGATATTGACCTAAGTGTATTAAATTTACCTCATTGCAATAAACATTTATTGAGTGCCTACTATGTGTAAGAGGATAATAGAAAATCAGACTTCATAAAAGGAAGGTATCACTTGAAACATCACACAGATGGAAAGAAAAAAAAAAGCAGTAGTCACTCATTTGGGTTAAGTTTTAAAAAATTACATTCTGTATATTCATAGCTATTTTTAGACCGAGTTTTCAAGATTGGATTCCTCTTTTCTTTTGTAACCTTGTGCAACTTGTAAGAGTTTAACTCCATGTTCATAAGTAACATTTTTTTTTCTTCAGAGAAATGTGAGAACATGAAATAAGATCCTAGAGTCCCACAGTAAATTTTCCATGGCCTCCGTGGCTTGTCCACAGATGTGCCTTGCAGGATTATTATGTGTTGCTTGTGGCTGAGAATGTAGTAGAATTTCAGTTTAATGGACTTAGTAATAATTATTGGGTCACACTCCTTGGTTGCTGTTGCCATCCAAATGGACTGCAGAAATGAACACAGAGGTCAAAGAACCTGTGCCCCTGTTCAACACAGACAGGAGCATCTGGTCCAAATGTGAATTTTCTTTGGTGGCAGAGACCACTTTCTTTCTCCGTAATGGCAATAGGAAATGTGCTGGGGAAATGACAAAAGATTGTCAGAATGGAAGTTTGGGTGACCATTCCAGTGAAGAAATTGTGCTGACAAAAACAGATCAAGAAAATCTCACATTGCAAGTGGGCAGATTATCTGATCATAACTCAAAATGCCTCATCCTGGCTAATAATGGTGTGTTTTGAGGTTTATCAGTCAAGGGTCAGCCCATAATAGTTCTTCTGCCTTTGTTGTCTTCATTATAGCTTCATTTCTTTGGCTCCAGATGTTATTTTCATGTTCATGAAAACGAGTCATTAAAAGCCGTAAAAAGTGAATATCTTATTGTTTAAAGCAATTAAGTAACAGTCTGCTCAGGTCTTGTAAGAATGGGGTCAAGATAGGTGTATGGATGGGGAGGGAGGCCACCTGACGTGGGAGGAGTACTTAAAGGAGGGGCAAGATTCAGTCAAAGTTTAAACTGTTTGATGTTACATTTTGTCCAAGGACGATATGTATTAATACAGTTAAACATATCTTTTTTTCTCCTTTTTAAAAAAATTTAAATTCAGGTTAGTTAACATATAGTGTAGTATTGGTTTCAGGAGCAGAACTTAGTGATTCATCACCTATATATAATTCCCAGTGCCCATCCCAACAAGTGCCCTGCTTAATGCCCATTACCCATTTAGCCCATCCCCCCACCAACACCCCTCCAGCAACCCTCAGTTTGTTATCTGTATTTAAGAGCCTCTTATGATTTGCCTCACTGTCTGTTTTTTATCTTATTTTTGCTTCCCTTTCCCTATGTTCATCTGTTTTGTTTCTTAAATTCCACCTATGAGTGAAATCATATATTTGTCTTTCTCTGACTGACTTATTTCACTTAGCATAACACATATCTTTTGACCCTGAATTCCACTTTAAAAAGTTTATATTAAGAGGGGTGCCTGGGTGGCTCTGTCTGTTAAGTGTCCGGCCCTTGGTTTTGACTTGGGTCATGATCTCATGGTTCATGAGTTTGAGCTCCCCCATTGGGCTCTGTGCTGTTGGTGTGGAGCCTGCTTAGGATTCTCTCTCTCCCTTCCCTGCTCGCACTCTCTCTCAAAATAAATAAACTTAAAAATTTTTATATTAAGGAAAACCCAACAAAATACATGCACAAAGGTGTTTATCACAGTATCATTTAAAAGCAGTTAAAATTTTTTTTTAATGTTTATTTATTTTTGAGACAGAGAGAGACAAAGTATGAATAGGGGCGGAGTGGAGAGCCGGAGACACAGAATCTGAAGCAGGCTCCAGGCTCTGGGCTGTCAGCACAGAGCCCAACGCCAGGCTTGGAACTCAGGAGCCGTGAGATCATGACCTGAGCAGAAGTCGGATGCCCAACTGACAGAGCCACCCAGGTGCCCCTAAAAGCAGTTTCAAAGTGAAAATAATTTGAGTGCTTATCAGTAAGGAGTTGGGATTCTCTGCAGGAATCCAAAATGTTGATGTAGATGTGTATTTCATGTAAAGCCATGGTGTATTATTTAAAGAGAAAAAATAACAAAAAATATGTCTAACATCATCCAATTGTTTTTAAAAAAATACTTGAGTTAAAAAAAGAATCAATATATAGAGATAAATTTGCTTTAATTGCATTAATTACATAGAAAAGCTTAGTACTATAAAATATTTTTTCTGAATAGTAGGTTGTATGAATATGAAATATGAATGATTTTTTAAAATTTGTTTTATACTTTTAAAAAAAATTGTACACATATTACCTTAAAAATCAGAAAAACAACAAAAACAAACAAAAAACTTCTCATTTTAAGAACTGAAATACAACTTTGCCTAAGCAGAAGTCCCTAACTGTAGGTCCTGGGTGCCTCAGCTGTGGCAGGAAGTCTCTTTGCTAGGAAATTAAAACCCCCAGCTGCATGTAGGCTCTGGAAGCTGTAGCAGTAAAAGTATCCTAGTAGTCAAAACAGGAGTCAAACAGCTGAGAACACACTCTTTCAAACATGACTTTGGACGCTACTTCTCACCCACCTCTCTCTTCCTGGTTTCTGTCCCATGTCCTCACTGCCTGCTAATGCTTACATCTGAATGCCCCACTGATTTCAAACTCAACATTCCCCAAACTGACTTAGATCTCCACCAGGTCTTTTCTTATGGGATGTAATCTCTCCCTCATTTGACCTTCCATAGTTCTTTGTAGCCTCTGTTGGGGCACCTATCTCCTGCAACCTGTATCGTATTGATTTGAGCACTTGTCTTATTCCCCTTGCAGAACAAAAGCTCCTTGAGGCAGTGTTTTTGTCTTACTCCTGGCTGTCTACCCTGAGGCCCCTAGTTCCATGCTTTTCTGATGGGAGGCACCCAAAACCATGTACAGTAAATCAATGACAGGACGGACAGATGACTTCTGCAGGATGCTAGCTCTCATGACATCTGGGCTTGCTTGTTATTTCTTAGCCATGTAGAAAACCACTTTCTCATCCAATTTCATCCTGTCAAAAATCCAGGCATGCCTTAGTGAAGATAAGGCAGAACAAATTAATGCTGCCTTCTCTGATATTTATAAACACAGGGTATAGGATGTGCTATCATTTGACTTGGAGGAAGTAGAAAATGGAACCCAGCCAACTATTTCTTAGGTCATTAAAAGTTATTAAAGAAAGCAATAAGAGACATGAAAGTAACCATTGCAGTAAAGGGGAAGCTCTAGCTACAAAAAAATTAATTTAGAAAGGACAGATAGAAGAAGATTCAGAGAATGGAAGGAGAATTCAAGAGAGGAGGAAAGGAGAATGCAAGAGAGAAGGAGTTGTCAAAACAGCTATGGAATGATAACTGTAGAATAACCAGAATGCTTCTGTTGAAGAATTTCTGAACACGTACCGGTACGATTACTAGTTTTAAATAAAAAGGGGTCCCTCTAAGAATTCTGCCCTACTGGATCAGAACAAATTCAGGTGCTGGAAGGTCTTACCATTGTTTCTCTTCAGAAATAACTTCCTAATAGTATTCCCTGTATCTCCAGCTCTTATTTCTTCTTTTCCCCAGGCTGGTCCGTGTCCTGCCTGGAATGCCATAAAATTCTTCTGAGGTCTCTGCGATCTCTGATCACCACCTGCAATTACAATCCCCACAAGAGGAATTTACTAAAGTAATTGGAAAATGAAGTCTCACAGCATTTAACTACTTTCCACAAGGTCCATATTGAATTTGAGAGTGAGCCAGCGTTTTGTGCTTGTGTGGTGGAAGCAATAAATATCATTAAGCACTGCATCAAAGTAGCAATGCATTTAAAACGATAAAGGATAAAAAACAATTTTCAAAATTGTCAAACTTGCTCTTCTCCACCTCAGTAGATGTCAATATCTTGCTTACTTGCAATGTATCATGAAGTATTGCAATATATTAAAGAGTTAGTAAGCCAAGTGGCCTCATGTTCATCATGAGGGTGGGAAGACTGCCATTTGTGATCATGAACATTTGTGGGCATACACCTTAAGGACCAATTCAGTGTCTCTCTTTCCCTTTTTTAATAGGCTAGTGGACATAACAATGACAGTGAGATGGTCCTTGTCCTCAAGTGACCTTCAGCGTAGTAGGGAGACAAAGACATAGGTCTTATACAAAAGACGTCTTATACAAAAGGTCTGAAAACGAGGAAGTAAAGTGTGTTTGATGGAGAGTTGGAAGTGATTCGTTGTGATGTAGAGAGAGCAAGAGCAAAGTCAGAGTCATGGAAAAGCATGTTGTGTTTTCAGAGCAGGGAGTGGATTGGCATCCACTTGTGGCAGAAGGTTTATGGAAACACATAGTCAGAGATAGTTCTAGAAAGTCTATACCTTTAGGAATTGGTTTTAAAAAAAATTTTTTTTAATGAAACTCATTGTCAAATTGGTTTCCATACAACACCCAGTGCTCATCCCAACAGATGCCCTCCTCAATGCCCATCACCCACTTTCCCCTCCCTCCCACACCCCATCAACCCTCAGTTTATTCTCAGTCTTTAAGAGTCTCTTATGGTTTGCCTCCCTCCCTCTCTAACTTTTTTTTCCCCCTACCCCTTCCCTTCCCCCATGGTCTTCTGTTAAGTTTCTCAGGATCCACATAGGAGTGAAAACATATGGTATCTGTCTTTCTCTGTATGACTTATTTCACTTGGCATAACACTCTTCAGTTCCATCCACGTTGCTATAAGAGGCCATATTTCATTCTTTCTCATTGCCAAGTAGTATTCCATTGTATATATAAACCACAATTTCTTTATCCATTCATCAGTTGATGGACATTTAGGCTCCTTCCATAATTTGGCTATTGTTGAGAGTGCTGCTATAAACATTGGGGTATAAGTGCCCCTATGCGTCAGCACTCCTGTATCCTGGTTTTGGATAAATAAAAAAATCTGAGGTCATTCCCTGTGACTTTTAAGACACTCATCTTGAAAACGATTTTAACTCATGTCATATACAGCTGAGCAAAGCCCTAACTCAGGTAGTACATCAAGATCACTGTTGCCAACACAGGGAACTGGGAAAAATGAGGTTTCGCTAAACCAGTAAGAACGCTTAAGGAATTTGGTGGTAGTCAGCACTGGCCAACACTTCTGACGGGTACTGAGGTTTGGTGGGGAATGTCTGACTTGACTCTAATTGGGCTGATATCATCTCCCAACTAGTCCAACTGTCCTTACTGGGCTCCGTATGAATGGCAGCTGATCTTTTATGTCATAGTTTAATTTGAGATCAAATGTGCTTTTCTTGGAAGCTGCCTTTCTGCATTAAGTCAGGGAATGCTCAGCTTTCAGCAGAAGAAGCTGATGGCTGGGGAGTGTGACCCCTCCCTCTGGGCTGACCAGCAGCAATGAAGGGGTCCAGGTTGGTCTTTGACCTCTTGAACCATAATGATAATATATTTATTGAGAACTTATTATATAGCAGGCTTTGCACTGTGCATTGCAGATGTATTCTCTAATCTTCACAACAGCTCTCTGAGCAAGATTCTATAATTCTTGCTTGGTGGATGAGGAATTACAATCTATACAAGTTAACTTCCTTGAAGTAATGCTGTTAGTGGTGAAGCTGGGACTTGAACCCAGGCACTCTAAGGCTCTCAGTCTTATCTCTCTTCCACTGTCAAAACCTGGTTTCAGAAAAGGCGTTAAAGACATTCTGCTGCCAGGTAAAGTATGTATGGAGAGGCAATATGGTGTAGGGGTTAGGGATATGGACCATGCAGTCAATCTGACATGAGTTTGTATACTGGCTCCATACCTTCCCTGTGTGAACAGACAGATGACCTAGCCCTCCAGCCTTCAGGGTTCACATCTGTAAGATGCTGCTAACAGCTGCACATACCTCATAGATTATCCTAACTGTGAAGTGAAATGATGTATACAACTCTCCTGGCACGTGTTTTGCTCTCAACAAATGTGAGCTGCTGTTTTTATCCATGAGAAGTCATGCATACATTGTCCACCACTTGGATGTTTTACCAATCAAATACTACTTAACCCAAAATAAATGACTTTAGTGGTAGAACTTTCTAAGAATCTGTACTCAATTATTAAGGAATCTGTACTTAACCGTTAAATAATTATTAAGTAATAGGCAAATATCTACTCAATTATGAAAAGCTCAAATAATACAGATGACCAAGTGGACTTTAATCACTCACACAGTGAAATCTGACTCTTCCTTAATTCTGCTGGGGGCCCCCCATGAAAGGGACAGAGGGGTTCTTCGTGAGCATCTGGAAGTGATGCCATGCAGGCCACCTTCTTGGGGGTAGCTTTCCCCCAGCTTTACTGATCAAGGAAGCTTCTCTTGCTACTCCTATCAAAGCAGCTGGGGATCATGTATGTAAGGAATGGAAGTGTCTGATAGGCAGAGAAGCACCAGATTTGGGGAGGCAGTTCCAGTTTTGCTCTGTCCCTAACTTGCTGTGTGATCCTCGCCCTCGCTTCCTGACTATAAAATGGGGGCTTAAAGTTAGAGAATCATCAGCCCCATATCCAGGGGCCATTTCACTAGACGTCTTCATGTGATAAATACAGAAATGATGACCCACCTCCACACTAACAGAGTTGCCCAGGGTCACATACCTAGTAAGAGGCAGAGCTAAGACTAGAAAGAACCTCTCACCCCTAGTTCTCAGGTCCTGGATATCTGTAGTGAATGAGTGGTGAATGTTTTTCTTTCTTCTCTCATCCAGTTTCTCATCAACAGGAGCCATTTTGAGCTCTACAGTCCTCTGGCTCTACCAATCTCTCTCTCTCTCTTTCTCTCTCTCAGAGACTAGCAAAGTTGTCCCAGGCATGAATGAGTATATAAAGGAAGTAAAGCCTCTTTTTTCCCTGGCTTGGGGGATCCCACTGTGATAGGACTTAGTGCACCTTCAGCAGCTGTCCTGGTCATGAATGCCCTTCAGCTGCAACCAGGAGGGTGGCGCTACTCACCCACGACCATCCTGGGTCTCTAATCAAAGCCATCAACTTCTGAGAATGGGGATGGCAGCCACCTGTGGGGACCCAACCCCCTCTGTCTTCTTCATTTCCTTTCTTACTCTATTTCTACCTTCACTTGAGACCCTGCCAACAGCCTTGCCCAGGAAGAAATTCAGAGGAATTTCTGGCATCTCTGCCACCCTCTTTCCCCTCCCCAGGAATGTAAATTGCTTCAAAGTCTGCCAATGACTTGGGATAACACAGTTATTATTGCTCGAGTGCAGAATTCTGGTTCTCTCGCTGCCACATGTTCCTAGCCTGAAATCCTTCAGTTTGATGGCAGCAGGGTTTACTTCTAGTTAACTGTTGTCTTTTTTCTTTTCTTTTTCCTTTCCTTTCCTTTCCTTTCCTTTCCTTTCCTTTCCTTTCCTTTCCCTTCCCTTCCCTTTCCTTTTTTTTTTTTTTGAGAGAGAGAGAAAGAGAGAAAGAGAGAGAGAGAGAGAGAGAGAGAGAGAATGAGTGGGGGAGGGGCAGAGAGAGAGGGGGACAGAGGATCCAAAGCAGGCTCCAGGCTCTGTGCTGACAGCAGAGAGCCCAACATGGGGCTTGAACTCACAAACCATGAGATCATGACCTGAGCAGAAGTTGGACATTCAGCCAACTGAGCCACCCAGGCTCAACCCAGCCAACAGCCACCTTAACTGTTGTTTTTTAATTTTCTACTGCCAGTAATAGCCTGCCCTCCTGTAGCCTCTGTTGAAGCCCCTCACCAGACAGCACAGATATATACCTCCTCCACCACCCAGAAGACAAAGTCACATACACACAACAAATGATCATCAAGGAAGATTTTCAGAAAATCACCCTAGGGTCTGAATTACCCAGAGCGCTGTGGTACTGGGCTGTTCTCTGGGCTTGCCACCAAATACAGCAGGTAAATGACCTACCCCTGAGAAAGATGTAGCTTGTAAGGCAAAGTCAGAGAAGTAAGAAGGTTTTTTGCTCTCCATGAGGAGAAACTGAGGAGATTACAGGAGGGAATGCAGGAGGAGAGAAAAAGGAAACAGATAGTCGTGATTAAGCAACAATAACAGCTATGGGGCTCAGTAGACTTGAGTAACTTTTATCTGAGCTCTCACATTCACTAGGTGTGGGACCTCCAGTAAATCACTTTACTTTCCTGCTTCGTCATTTCCTTGTCTGCACCAGGAGAGGGTTGGGTTAAAGGGCCCCTTCTGGAGAAAGCATTCAATTAGCACACCATCTCTTCTTCACACTAGGGGCTTGGGTGGAGGGAGGAAGGTAGAGGATCTTTAGCTATGGTTCTTGCCCCTGTGAAGTTTGTGATCTTGTTGGGAAGACCAGTACGTGGACTCAGGGGGGTGATAAATTCACTGTGTGGGATTATGTGTGGAATTGCAAGGCTTAAGTCAACCACAGGGATTTAGAAAAGGGACAGGAACTGAGGTCTGGGATGCTTCTTGAAGGAGGCAAGACATGAGAAGGGCCTTGAAGGGTGACTAGAATGTAGGAACAGGAGGGGAGAAAGGAAGGGGAACCTGCGGAGTGGAGCCGAGGTGCCTGTAGGAAGAAGGAGCTGAATATAGTATGCAGACAGAGCCCGTTATGTAAGCCTTGAAAGCCATTAGATTTCTTCCTTTTTTTCTTTTTAAGAATTTTTTTTTTTTTGAGAGAGAGTACAAGTGCGTATGGGGGGGAGGGGCAAAGAGAAAGGGAGAGAGAATCCCAAGCAGGTTTTGCACTGTAAGCACAGAGCCTGATCTAGGGCTCCATCCCATGAACCATGAGATTGTGACCTGAACTGAAATTGAGTGGGACACTTAAACTACTGGGCCACTCAGGTGCCCCAAGACTTCTGTTTTTAAAGGAATTGTTTCTGGTATCAAAGGGTTAGAGGTAAATTTGATTAAATAAAGAGGGATGAAACAGGAAGTGGTTCTCAATCCTGGTGGCACATTGAAATATGAATACCTCAGCTCCTTCTCTAGAAATTCTGATTTATTTGGTCTGGGGAGAAAGTCAAAGGATAGTTCCTTCTTGTGTCTCCCTCTCTTCTTTTTCTCCCTCCTTTCTCTTTCTCTTTTTTTCTTTCTGCAGTTATTTGGGTATGAGGTGATAAGGGCCTGAAATAAAATAGTAGCAATTGAAATGGAGAAGAAATTAAGATAAAGAGACATTTTAAAGGTAAACTGCCAGGTACCTTGCTAATGAACCACAGGGAATTAAAGACAGATTCCATTCATTTCTTCAAAATATTTATTGAGCACTTAGCATATGCCTTATACTGAATCAGAAGCTATGGGAAATTCTTGTTCAACAAGAACTGAATTCTTGTTCATGAGCGTATTTATTTTTTCTTACCTTTTTTATTATTTATTTTTTTAACTTTTTTAACATTTATTCATTTTTGAGAGACAGAGAGAGAGCGTGAGATGGGGAGGGGCAGAGAGAGAAGGAGACACAGAATCCAAAGCAGGCTCTCAGCTCTGAGCTGTCAGCACAGAACCCGATGTGGGGCTTGAACCCACAAACCACAAGATCATGACCTGAGCCGAAGTCAGGCACTTAACTGACTGAGCCACCCAGGCGTCCCTTTTATTTATTTATTTTTTTAATCATCAGCATATTTATTCAAAGCTATAACTTTGCCTTTAAGAATTGCTTTAGCTGTGTTACACAAATCCTATCATATAGTGTTTCGTTTAGTTCTAACTATTTATTTTTTATTTTTTTTTCAGTGTTTTTTTTTAATATATGAAATTTATTGTCAAATTGGTTTCCATACAACACCCAGTGCTCATCCCAAAAGGTGCCCTCCTCAATATAACTATTTATTTTTTAAAACCAAGTGTCATTTAATCATATGTCACCTAGTTTCTGGACATGTGGGATTTTATTTTAGCTATCTCTTAAAAAATATTGATTCCACAACTGCATTGTAGTTAGAGGACATTGTCTGAATGGGATTGATTCTTCAGAATTTATGGAATTCTGTTATAAATGTGCTACATATATTTAAAAAGAATATGTTTTCTGTTTATTTTGGGTATACGTATATTATTTAAATTGTATTTTCTGCTCATGAATATCATGCTCTTTTTATGTCTATTTGACCTATAGTTCTTAGAGATGCACATTAAAACATTTCCAACTATGGTTGTTAATTTACATATATGTTTCTGTTTATTTTATCCAGTTCATGAGATTGTACTATTAGGTGCATGTAGACTTATAATAATTATATCACATTGATTATATCCATTGTTATTTAATTAAACATTTAAAATTATGAAATAATATACAAGCAAAAAGCTGATAAACTTTTATGCACCTTTGAAGAAATACTTCTACAATATTCCTATAACTGTGACTAAGGCCGAAAATAAAACATTGCCAACATTCAAAAATCAAAAGGTAACACAGAAAAAATCTAACCTTCCCCATCACGAAGCTACCTTTCTCACAAAGACTTCCATACACCACATGCTTCTTAGGGATCAGGCTGTTCGTGGCCATGCATTCATTCCGCCCTTCATTACACCCAGCCATCTCAACACCTTTCCCTGCACTGTGACTCCCACTGGGCAACCCCTCCCTCCAGCCCCACCTTCTGATACTTCAAGCTGTCACTCAGTGGTGCCTCTGTGGAGAACTTTCTTCATTGTGTCTGCTAGAGGGACTCTAGCCCTCTCTTCTCCATGTATCTTCACACCATAAGAAAAAAAAAAAAAACCTTCATCCAGTTTCTGTATTCTTCTTGTAGTATAGTTATTTTCTTTATCATCTACTAGATGTAAGCTCCTTGAAGGCAGGACCAGGGTCTTGCCAACTGAATTCTGTTGAATTCTTGTTGAAATTCTTGTTGAAATTCAGTTGAAAACAAATGAGTTACCACTTTACACCCATTAGGATTACTCTCATAAAAGCAAAATTACAAGTGTTGTGAAGATAATTATTAACTTTATTAATTATTAACTTTTTAAATTAAGGTATTATTTTTATGCAATGAAATTTACCGAGTTTAGAAGTCAGAGTTTTTAAGGTCTCAAATGCCCAGATAAGGGATTTGGATGGCCAGAGCTCACATGGTGCAATAAAAAATTCAACAGACTTGTTGGCATCGAATTATAGTTCCACCATTTGCCAACTATATGATCTTAGACCAATTACTTTTGTCTCAGGACCTTATTTTCTCATCTTCAACCATAATAGGACTACATCTCCAGGAGAATATGAAAAGGGTATAGCGTACAAATAATGCTTGGCACATAATAAGGATATGAGAGGTAATAGTTCATTTTCTGTTTTACTCATCAGAATCTTCAAGTGCATAGTCTCTGCACCCTTTTAAAGGTGGTTCTGATGTACAGCTAAAGTTTCAAATCATTGGTGTAGGCAGTGGGGGCCATGGCAGGCTTTGCTCGGGGCAGTGGCATGATTAAGGCTATACACTGGGAGGGTGAGTCTCAAGTGGCACCCACTGGGCCTAGAAGCCTGGGAAAATGTGGAAAGGCAGAGTGTGGAGAGCAGGTGGAAAATTTGATTCAGAGGAGATGGTGATGAGCTTGGTTTCAGTTAATGTTTGTTTATTCATCAATAAGCAAACGCTGATTCAGGCCTACTTTGAGTGCGCCCTTGTATTTCATACATAGATAAATGCATCCTCACTTCCCTGACTCATCTCTTAAGGAACAATTCTTAGAAGGCTTTCTGTGACCTCTCTCTTCCTTGTCTTCTAGCTGACTCAGTGATTATACTGGTAGCAGCATTTTAGGAAAGGTTAGGAGTTTTCAGTTGACTATGGAGTACAGAGCTCTCAACCACAGGTATTCCATTGGGGCGGTGGCTGGTAGGATAGTTCATGGCTTTAATCTTTCTTTTAGGATCTTCTACCACAGCAGCTTCCTAGTCTAGATGTCATTATTAATATAAATCCCTAGACTCAGGTGCTGATTCTTCCTCCTCCCCTCCTCCTCCTCCTCTGCTTCCTCCTTCTCCCTCTTCTTCCTCTTCTTCCTCTTATTTCTTTCCTTCCTCTCCTTCTTCTTCTTCGTCTTTGTCTTTGTCTTCTTCTTCTTCTTTTTTATAACACTAGGAACTGCCAGGCAGAGTTGAATAAACAGGAAACCATGATATCATTCCTCTAGTGTGATTAGGTTGCTGTAACAATGTCCAGCAGAATGGGCTGCACAGTGTTCTTGCTAATGTTTCCTGGACAGTCAACTTCATGGGGCAAATACACATCACCACAGAGGACTTATGCTGGCCACCTAACTGTCACCAGACCTTAAAAGAAGGATCAGAATATCCTTTATATCTTGTTTTGTTCTCAATAGGCCCGCATATCCCTGTTTTGTCTTGACTTTAGGTACATGGTCCCATGATTGGGGGAATTAAACTAGGCAAGGTGGTCAGAGAAGGGCCCAAGGAAGAGATTACTGGTGGCATATTGTGAGGGAGAATGGAAGCTAACCCTGGCAGGGTTAGGAGTTGGAGATTGCAGGGCGTGTGGAGACAGTTCATCCTTATGAACAAAAGGCAGAGCATGGAACTACTTAAAATGTAACTAGCACTTAAGAAGATGAGGCTGGAGAGATAGGTAAGGTATCTGGCTGGCATAAATTTTTAGGGCAGAGGCCCTAAGATCATTAGGACGATATTGAAAATTTTTTAAAGCAGGGAGGCAGATTTTCATTTTGAAAAGATCACATGACTGCTGTATAAAGACAAGATTAGTAAGGGCCAGAGTACTTTTGGGACTATTTCAGGTGAGAGGTGATGGTAGCTTGAGCTACACGATGTGCTAGAAATAGAAATAAACCAAAGACTTAAGCAGCAGATAGTCCTTGGTGATGAAATAGAAATGATGATGTGAATCAATGGGAGTTAAGATTGACTGCCTGTAAGGGGGTGACCATGGTGTCCTGTTGTCAATTCAACTCCATAGATCTAAAAGAAGATGCCTCATCTTTTCTCCATGTATCTCTATCTGGCTTGCTGTGGATGGAATGTTTGTTCCCCCCAAATTTATATTTTGAAATCTAACCCCCAATGGTATTAGGAGGGGAGGCCTTTGGGATGTGATTAGGTAATAAGGGTGGAGCCCTCATGAAAGGGATTGGTGTCCTTCTAGATTTTTTTTTAATGTTTATTTATTTTTGAGACAGAGGGAGACAGAGTGCGAGTGAGGGAGGGGCAGAGAGAGAGGGAGACACAGAATCCAAAACAGGCTCCAGGCTCTGAGCTGTCAGCACAGAGCCTGACGCAGGCCTCAAACCCACGCACTGTGAGATCATGACCTGAGCCGAAGTCGGACACTTAACCGACTGAGCCACCCGACTGAGTTGCCCTGGGATTGGTGCCCTTCTAAAGGAGACCACAGAGAGCTTCCTCACCCCTTCTGCCATGTGAGGACACAGTGAGAAGACAGCTGTCTATGATCTAGGAAGTGATCTCTCTCCAGACACTGAATCTGTTGGTGCCTTGATCTTAGACTTCCCAGCCTTTAGAACTGTGAGACGTGTTTGCTGTGTAACCTACCCAGTCTGTGGTATTCTGTGATAGTAGCCCAAATGGTCTAAGACATGGCCGGTATCTGTTAATGATACAATCATTTTAGTCATTTGATCTAAAATCTGGACATAATTTTGGACTTCTCCCTTTCTTTTATCCTCAAATCCATGGCTAGTTGTTATAAAGTCCAGAATTTTCTCCTTTTGAAATGTCTCTTTCATTTCTCTCGCTCTTTTTTTTTTTTTTTTTAATTCCAATTCAGTCCCTTATAAAATACCTGGCGTTTGGTGCCTACATTTTATCTCCCAATTCTGGTCTCCATCCTGAACACTGGGTCTCTTAAACATTGCTCTCACCATTCTGTTCCTTCCACAGAACCTTGCAGGGAGTTCACCTTTGGCCTGAAGTGAAAATCTGAACACTTCGGTTTAAAATTCAAGGTTTTCTGCAGTCTGTCCCCAGTCGATTTTGCCAGTCTCTACTTCCCTACAATAGTAGTTTTAAAACTCTTTTAAAGCTACTGAACCCTTTGTTCAGATGGAATCTTTTGTTTGAAAACATGGCAGCTCCATCTGTACAGCAGGTGAGTGGAAGTTTTGGTTGGAGCAGGAATGGGGAGTGACTTCCTCTCCCCTCCCATTGCTTCCTTTCCTTCCCTACCTGCTTTGTCCCCTGAGATGAGCCTGTTCAGAACATTGTTTAAAGTCCATAGCCCTCCGGGGTTGCTCTTAGGTCGAAATAGGTGTTGTCCTCAAGGAACGAGTGGGTCACTGAAGCCAACATATGTTTCCCTCTGCTGGGCCTCTAGTCTGCCTCTCCTGGGGTTGTTTCCTCATTGGGCAGGGACTCTGCCTCATAAAAGGTCCCTCTGTGATGTAATATGAGCATCTTTACCACACCACTGTAATGAGTACAAGAGTAATTTTAACTATACTGGACATACGGCCTCTTGTAACATCCTTTGAGAAACTGAGACCATCACAAGCACAGCCCTGTAAAAGCAGTTTTATAGAGACTGTCCCATGTGCTTCCGCACTCCCTTGGTCTGATTTAATTGAGAAAATATTATATCCAGAGCAGTGCTTTCCCAACCTGTGGATGGGGCCCTGGAACTTGTGTTTATAAATAGTCTCCTGAGTTCAGAACCAGTAAAATGGGCACTGGGAACAGTGAAGGAGGATGGAGATTTTAAGCTGAATCTAGGGGGTGGTGATATTCAGTGATAATACTATGATAGTGCTCTATGTGGATATCATAATGTCCAATATATTTTTCTCATGAAGGAACAGAAGAGTTAGTGCAGAAGAACAGGTTTGCAGGGATCATCTTTCAATTTTGAGCAGATGGAATTTAAAACACCTGTGAGCCAACTGAGTGTAGCTTTCCAGCCAGTAGTTGAAAATTTGGATCTAGGACTCAAGAATGAAGTTAGGGGAGGTGCCTGGGTGGCTCAGTTGGTTAAGCGTCCGACTTCAGCTCAGGTCATGAATTCGCAGTCTGTGAGTTCAAGCCCTGTGTGCTTCTGTGCTTACAGCTCGGAACCTGGAGCCTGCTTCGGATTCTGTGCCTCCCTTTCTCTTTGCCCCTCCCCCACCCATGCTCTGTCTCTTTCTCTCAAAAAATGAATACATATTAAAAAAAAATAAGAAAAAAAAAATGAAGTTAGGGCTAGACCGATCTGAGTTTGAGAGTCATCCTAATATAAGAGATAGGTAGACTGTGAAGGGAGTTGAGCTTTTTATTTTTATTTTTGGAAGATTGATTAAATGAATAATAGTTTATTCCAACTTTGAATTCTATGCTCCCATTTATAAAGGTTTTTAAAATTTTTTATATTTTAAGGTTTGCTTATTTATTTTGAGAGAGACAGAAAGAGTGTGAGTGGAGGAAGGGCAGGGAGAGAGAGAGAGAATCTCAAGCAGGCAGTGCAGAGTCCATGCAGGGCTCAAATTCACAAAACCATGAGATCATGATCTGAGCCAAAATCAAGAGTTGGACGCTTAACTGACTATGCTACCCAGGCGCCCCTCTATGCTCCTATTTGAAAAAGAAAAAAATACTTCTATGTGCCAATACAAAAAAATAAATTCCAGAATAATATATTGATCTGAAAAGACATGTGAAATAATTCCTTTTTGTCTCAAGAGGTTGGGAGAGGGGTAAAATAATATATATCTCTATGCATAAAGAAACTAAAAAAATACTAAGAAATCTACAGAGGTAGGTGGGGTGGCAGGGAGACCATTCGCTTTTCCTTTCTTTCTTTTTTTATTGTTTAACAATGTGGATTATTATCCATATAAAAATTAGCTTACAATATGATAAAAGGAAGGAGAGATTATAATAGTCCTGCCACATTTACATTTTCCAAGTAAGGAAATTAAAAGAAAAAAACCCTACCATTTATTGTAAGTGTTACATCATAAAGGAAAAGAAAGGGCATCTTGAAACCAACAAAAAGCAGTAAAGAATTCCCATTTTTAAAGGCGGTCTTTTAAATTGATACAATATTGTTGTCTCTTTTGTACTTTGCTGTTGACCAGCGAGCACTTCATTACTACCTGGCTGTGGCCCTGAAGAAGTTGTGGAAACCACAACTTAATAAATTAGTAAATAAAATTTTCTTTTTCTTTTTTCTTTTTTTTAAATTGAATCTAATCAACATATGGTGTTATATTAGTTTCAGGTGTACACTATAATGATTCAACAATACTGTACGTTACTCAGTGCTCCTCATGACGTGCCCTCTTAATCCCCTTCACCCATTTCCCCATCCCCCCACCGACCTCTCCTCTGGTAACCATCAGTTTGTTCTCTAGAGTTAAGAGTCTGTTTCTTGGTTTCTCTCTCTCTCTCTTTTTCCTTTTGCTTGTTTGTTTTGTTTCTTAAATTCCATATGTGAGTGAAATAATACGGTATTCGCCTTTCTCTAACTTATTTCACCTAGCATTATACCCTCTAGAGTCATCGATGTTTGTTGCAAATGGCAAGATTTCATTATTTTTTTTTATGGCTGAGTCATATTCCACTGTGTATATATACCATAAAAGGGAGGAGAGTGAGCCTTTGTGAAATGCCTACATTAGGTCTCAAGAGGAAGGAAGCAGGGTGAGTAAAGGAGCTGGAAGATGTGGCCAGCGAGATAGCAGATACTCCAGTTCAGTCTCATTGTCCAGGGAGGGAAGAGCTTCAAGAAGGAGGGAGTAGGTGGCCGACAGAGCAAATACTGTTAACTGCAGTTACTGAGAAGGATAAGGGGTGAGCAGAGGCCGGGGTTTTGGAATTCAGGATTACGTTGCAATTTTTGTAGACGTATGTATCCTGGGGAGAATTGTTTTTGCTGGCCTGAGAACTGATGGTAGGTGAGAGACCCCTTTTCCCCCCAGGGGCTCCACAGAGATAAGTTCAATCTGAAAGCCTCCTGTCTGTATTTTTCTTCCTGCTTTATAAGGAAAATAGTTTCGAAGGAATCCAGTGACCCAACAGAGGCTGATGAAACCCAGCAACATCGATTATTATGGGTGATTCTGAGAGCTGAGGTCCTTCAAATGAGAGATTCAACTTCATTTTTGGGGAAAATTTTTTACCTTGAAGAAGAGATCTTTCAGCCTTTCACCCTTACATGTATTTGGTTCAGAACCCTTCATGGCTACTCTCCTGTGGGAAATTTACTTCTCAGCCTTTCAGTAGGTACCTTCAAAGTACCATCTGTTTTGATGTATGCTTACCGGTGAGAGAAGGGGTCTCCAGGAGGCTCAGAATCTGGTTGGTGGTCCCAAACCACCTAGAAAGGCTTGAAACAATGGATCCAGAGTAAGATGTTTCTATAAGAGGAGAGTGAAAATAGGTCTGTTCAGGAGTTGATGTCATTTTCTAACTATTGATAACTTGGCCTTTTTTCTGTATTTCTGAATTTAGTACATATATCTCTACTGAGAACCCTCTTTCCAGGACAAATTTTGTTCGCATGTCAAAAATATTCCATCTATGTATGTGTCAAAATATTTGTTTAATTGAACAATTGTTGATTGTATTATTTAGCACTTTCATTATTTTTTTCAATTCTTATCCTTCCTTTTATATATTTTTTGTTATAAAATATTTAAAATAATACAGAAAAGTAGAAAAAGGAATACTATGAGCACAAATGTAATCCATACCTAGATTTAACAATTTTTAGTATTTTGTCATATTAGTTTTATATGTAATATTTTATATGTACATGAATGCATATAATATTTCTCAAAACTATTTAAAAGTTAAATTATGTCCATCCAGAAGCTTCATCTCTAAATTCTTCAGCATACCTCTCTAAAAATGACATTCTTCCATATATCCACAATACCAACATCACATCTAACTAAACTAATAATTCCCCAGTTATTTTAATTTTCCTTAGTTCCCAAAATGTCTTATGTACCTGGTTTGTTCAAAACAGGATCCAATGAAGAACATCCCTCTTTTTCTAGAACCGTTGTTCCTTCCTCTTCCTCTTCTCCCAAGTTCATTGAGGTGTTGAAGTGATTGGACCACTTCTCTTAAAAACGTCCCACATTGTGGGTTTGTCTAATCGTTTCCTTGAAGGACTATTTAGTTTGTTCGTCTGGTCTCTGTATTCCCTGTATCGGGAGATTAAAAAGAACAAAAGCTTCATTAGATTAAAATTAAACATGCTGGGGGCATCTGGGCACCTCTGTCAATTGAGTATCTGACTCTTGATTTTGGCTCAGGTCATGCTCCCAGTCTTGAGACTGAGCCCTGCATTGAGCTCCACACTAAGCGTGGGGCCTGCTTGAGATTTTCTCTCTCTCTCTCTCTCTCTCTCTCTCTCTCTCTCTCTCTCTCTCCCCTTCTGCCCCTCTCACACTTGTGCACTCTCTCTCTAAAATAATATAAAAAATTAAACAAAATTAAACATGTTTGTCAAGAACATTTTATGGGCAATGCTGTGCACTTCATACTGTTCCCACCTTCAGAGCAACACACTTCCAAATACCTCTGGAGCCTCCCGTGTTTTCCTCTCCAATAACACCCCTGCCTCTTTCCACCAGAGGCAGTGATTATCTTGAATTCTCTGTTGACCACTTCTTGTATTTACAGTTCTATCACGTACCTATGTATCTCCAAGCAATACATTGTTTAGTTTTAAACTTGTATAAATTAAATCATACTGTATATATTTTTTTGTGAGTGATTTTCATGCAGCTCTAGTTTTGGAACTTATCCATGTCGATAAGCAAAGCTATAGGTCACTCATTTTCATATCTGTGTAGTATTCTCTTGTATGACTATACCACAACTTATTCATTCTACTCTTGATAGACATCAGATTGCTTCCAGTTTTTCGTTATTTCAAGCAATGCTGCAGTAAATGTTCCCATCCATATTTGTGGTCTACACATCTAAGGGTTTCTCTAGGGCATATATCTAGGAATGTAATTACAGGGATGTATGATGTATGCAAGTACAACTTTGCTAGGTACAGCTCAAGGTACAGTTACAAAGAACACAATACCCCCAACTCATTAAAACAGAAAGGTGAATAACCATAGGTTATTGATCATTTACAGAATTCTTAGGAGGGTAGAAGGAATAGACTCTAGGCTGAGCTTTGAGGAATGATTCCCTAAGCTACACCAAAAGACTACACCACCAAGAAAGCTACAGCTAATCCCATCGACAGGAAGCTATGTTTTGAATTGAAAGCTGCCAATATAATTCTGGCTCCAAAGCCACACTGCCTTAGATGCAATTAGGAAGCCACTTCAGCTAAATCAGGAAGCCACTGTTAGAACTACTGACTCCAAAACCAAGCTGCTTCTGATCTGAAACCACTTTTTAAAACTGAGAAACCACCATTATAATTCCTGCCAGCAAAACAAATACCCTGAGCCCCATCTTTCCTCACTGAATTCTGTTCAAGTCTCCCTGAACACCCTGGGCAGGTCAAAGCTCAATCATACCTGGATTTCCAGCTATCAGGGTGTCTTGGAAACGTAGATTTTAGTTTTCTGCCCTTTGCAATGTAATATGGCTACTAGAAGGAGGTTGGAATAATAGTTGAGGGAACTAGTTTGTAGTAACGTCAAATTGCTCTCTGCTCTGATGAAGCTGGTCTCTGCTCCAGCCAGTGGCACATGAGAACACTTGGGCTTCTCTGTCCTCACCAGTGCTGGCTTTTGTTGGGTTTTTGTGTATGAAAAGCTATTTTATTGTCATCTTAAGTTGCAGTTATATAGTTAATTATGAGATTGAGCATGTCTTCACATACATATTCATACGTATTGACCATTCGTGTTTCCTTTTCACAGATACTCCTGTTTATGCTTTCTGTATATTTCCTGTTCTTTTTTTGTTTCTTATTCATTAGGATTCTTCACATATTCTGGATAATTCTTTGTTGGTCATATTATACAAATATCTTCTCATCTGAAGCTTGTATTTTCACTTTTCAAATGGTGATTGCACTGAACCGAAGTCCTTATTATTTGTCAATTTTATTGATTTTTTTCTTTAAGGTTTGCACTTTTCTTGCTGGTTTAAAAATCTTTCCCTATCCAAAGATCGTGAGGATAGTCTTTTGTATTGTTTTTAAAACTTTCAAAGTTTTACTTTTCCTGTTTTAGTTCTTGATCCACCTGGGATTGGTTTTTATGTATAGTGTGAGGCAGGAATCCATTTTCATTTATGGGATAACCCCTCTGTTCTGCAATGCTAGATTTATCATAGATCATGTTTTAATTTAAGTGTGGATTCATTTCTGGGCTCTGTTTGTTCCATTGGTCTGTTTTTCATCCTCGTATTAATAACACACAATCCTAATTACTGAAACTTTATAATACGTCTTGATTCTGGTGGAACATTCACCTGTCTCAGGTGTAACTGGGCTTTTGGCTCTTCTTTATATGTTTTAGAATTAGGTTATAAAATACTGCAAAACATCTTAGTGGGATTTTTATTGGAATTTCGTTGAAAATATAGAACAGTTTGGAGAGAAATGAGATCTTTAAGATACTCAATCTTCCTATACATGGACAAATATGTCATTCTGCTTATTTAGGTCTTAGTTGATATCTTTCATGAAAGTTTTATATCTTTCTCCAAAAGGTCTTGCACATCTTTTGCTAGACTTGTTCCCTAGTACCTTATTTTGTTGTTGCTATTGTAAATATTTTTTTAAATGTTTATTTATTTTTGAGACAGAGGGAGACAGAGCATGAACGGGGGAGGGTCAGAGAGAGAGGGAGACACAGAAGCAGAAGCAGGCTCCAGGCTCTGAGCTGTCAGCACAAAGCCGGACGTGGGGCTCGAACTCACGGACCGTGAGATCATGACCTGAGCCAAAGTCGGATGCTCAACCAACTGAGCCACCCAGGCACCCCTGCTATTGTAAATATTTTTTAAAATTGCATTTCCTAACTTCCTTTTTTGCTGGTATGTAGAAATGTAGTTGACTCATAGTGATCTTATACCTAGCAAACTTACTAAACTCTTTAATTAATTCTGATAATCCATAGATACTTGGAAGTGTTCTACGTACAACATAATATCTATAAATAACAATAGTTTGATGTCTTCTTTTTTGAATCCGTATTCTTTTCCTTATTCTTGCTTTAGCGCACAGGTTAGGATTCTAATACAGTACTGAGTAGAGGTAGGGATAGTGTGTAACCATGTGTTCTTTCTGATCTTAAAGAGTATGTGTTAGTATTTGACACTTGAGAACAATGTTTGCTTTTTTAGTTTGAAGATACCCTTTTTCTTAGTAAGAACATTTCTTTTTCTAGTTGTAAAGGATTATAATTATTGCTATTATTTGCTTTTTGTCATATGAATGCTTTTTTGAATTTTATCAAATGCTTATGCTATATCAATTCAGATCACAACATAGTTTTTCTATGACTAATGATATAAATTACATTACTATATGTTCTAATGTTGGTCTAGCCTTTTATTCCTGGATTAAACTCAATCTGGCCATGACTTTTTTTTTCTTTCATTTTTTAAGTTTCTGGATTCAGCCTTTTAATGTTTTATTCAGGATTTTTTCATTCATCATCATGAGACTGATCTTCAATTTTCCTTTCCAATATTGTCCTTCCCTGAGCTTTTACACGAAGCTTGCAACAGTACATAAAATCAGCCTGGGAAGTGTTCCTCTTTTTTCTCTTCTCTAAAGAGTTTGTACAAGCTCGGATCACTGGATTTTTAAAGATGCTAGAGGCAGCCAATTTATTTTTTATTTTTATTTTTTTAAAACTTTGCCATGATAAACTTTATTTTTTATTTTAATTTTATTTTTTAGTTTTTAAAATTTACATCCAAATTAGTTAACATATAGTGCAACAATGATTTCAGGAGTAGATTCCTTAGTGCCCCTTACCCATTTAGCCCATCCTCTCTCCCACAACCCCTCCAGTAACCCTTAGTTCTTCATATTTATGAGTCTCTTCTGTTTTGTCCCCCTCCCTGTTTTTATATTATTTTTGTTTCCCTTCCCTTATGTTCATGTGTTTTGTCTCTTAAAGTCCTCATATGAGTGAAGTCATATGATTTTTGTCTTTCTCTGACTGACTAATTTCACTTAGCATAATACCCTCCAGTTCCATCCATGTAGTTGCAAATGGCAAGATTTCATTCTTTTTGATTGCTGAGTAATACTCCATTATATATATATATATATATATATATATATATATATATATATACCACATTTTCTTTATCCATTCATCCATCGATGGACATTTGGGCTCTTTCATACTTTGGCTATTGTTGATAGTGCTGCTATAAACATGGGGGTGCATGTGTCCCTTCGAAACAGCACACCTGTATCCCGTGGATAAATGCCTGGGTCATAGGGTAGTTCTATTTTTAGTTTTTTGAGGAACCTCCATACTCTTTTCCAGAGTGGCTGCACCAGCCTGCATTCCCATAGAGATGGCCAATTTAGAGGAGAGACTAGACCCTGGGGTAAGAGACATGTTTGAGCTCTCATCTTTACCATTTATGTAGCCTGAAAGCTCTTGGACTGGTAACTTACATTTCTGGGACTCAGTTTCCTTATCAGTCAAATGGAAGTGGTAGCACACACTCTCCCTGCCTTAAAGGGTTGTTGCACTACCAGGAGCATTAAATGGGATACTTTATGTAAAAATGCAGTATAAATTCTATAAGTAAGATACTTCTGCCAAAGCTAACCTTAAGGAAAACATTGCCCTGTGGATTGTTTCCAAAACAGTCTTTCTCTGATATTGTAAATCAGATGAAGGGAAGCAGAAATACTCCTGGAGACTTCCTCTCCTTATAAGGTTGAGTCAGAAGCACTGACAGTGTCCTTCCAGAGGAGATGGTGTTGGAAGTTTCCAAAGTCAAATTTGTAGCCTTTCCTTCAGAGCCTTGGAGAGGGCCCAGGTCACTGAATCCTTGAATGTTCTGGCTGCTCTCATAGATCATCCAATCAATGGAGGATGGCAGCCAAGAAGGTATTTCTAGGGATTTATTGACTCAAATTTAATAGCATGTGAATTTTTCCATGTATATTTTGATTTACAAAAATAATGCCTTCTCATGGTAATGGTACAAGAGAGAGTTTAAATGATATGAAAGAGATAAATGAAAAGTCAAAAAATTCCTTCTCTAGTCACTTCATCCTGTTCTCCTTAGAGACAACTTTTAAAACTTTCTCTTTCTACTTTTTTGGGAAGTCACTGCCATGATTGTGGATGATATGCCTCTATTTCTTGATTTATAAATTTTTAGACAGTATCTGTTGTTTCCCCACCATAAGAGTGATGAACTTATTTTTCTTTCCTTTGTTCTTCTTTCCTTTCTGTTGGTCACATTTTATTTTTAGTTCATCTTGGTTACTACTATAATTTTATTTAACAATATTAATAATATGTAACATATATAATCTTAAAATAATATTGTGTACTTTTTATCTTGACCTATCGATTTTAGCATTTCCTCTGAATTCTCGCTATTTAAGATGAAAAAATTAGTTTCTTTGCATTTCCCTTCCACTTTCCTGTATCTGCTGACCTCTGCCATCTGTACAGTTACATTTCAAAGTCTTTGTTTATAACATACATTCTGTTCTATGACCGTATATGTCCCTTATGCTTTGCCTATAGGTTGATCTTAAAAACTGAAAGCCGATGTCTAGAGTTTATAATATTAAGATTATATAAAGATGTGTTCAGTGAAGATATGTAACGTGATTGCAAAACTAGAGAAGGAAATGAGAGTCTGTGTTAAATTCAGGTTCTTGAAGGAGAAGAAAACTCAGAAACCATCAGGAAAAGTGACTTCCAGGAGAGGGGAAGAGGGACGGCCTATTCTAATGACTTACTTTTATAATTACTTCATGCATCTATCTTGTAAATAAAATTACCCAACTTTTAAATTACACTATTTCTTTCAGGGAATCCATTTTCTTTGAGAGTACACTTTTTAGAACTTGTTGACTTTTTCTCATTTTCCTAGGTTCTAATTTGGACCTACTGCTTTCTAGGCCTGCTGCACAGCTGTCATTCCTGGGATTTCTTTTTCATTCTGTGCTGGGTTGACCTTACTGTTTCTTCATACTGTGCCTGTCACTTTCTTGCACTTCTTTCTTGTTTTACTATGGTGTGTGCTTGAGTAATGCTTTCAGGGGTGATCACTGTGTGATAAGTATCCGAGTGCTTATGTATACATTAATGTCTAGATTTTATTCTTATTTGTGATTGATAACTCAGCAAGATAGAAAATTTTATGTTTAAAATAAATGTTCCTCAAAACTTAAAGATGATACTCCATGCTCTTTGAAACTGAATGTTGATAGTAAGAAATCTGATGCCAATATGATTCTGGTTCATTTGTAGGAGACTTCTTTTTTTTTTCTGGAAACTATATTTGGCATTTCAAGATAATGGCTTTAGAGGTGTGTGTGTGTGTGCTGTGTTTTAATTCATCCTTTTCATGACTTGATGATGTCTGAAGATTGGCATCTTTTGCTCTGGAAAAAATTTTAATAATTTTCTGTCTTGCATGCTTTCTGTTCTCTGTTTCTTGAACATCTGTTAGGTGTTCTGAATTGATCCTCCTAAGTCTCTTTACCTTGTAGGTGTTTTTTTTTCTTCTAAATCTCTGCATTTTTAATTTATAATCTGAGAGATCAATGTTTTTATTCTAGCCTTTTATTGAATCTGTCATTTTGTCAATTAAATTTTTAAAATTCAAGAATACTTTCATGTTATCCAATTTTTTTTTGGTAAGTATATTGTGTTTTTTTCTCTTCTGCTTCTTTTTTCTTCTGTAAACTATATAAATATATAATCTATAACTTTTCTCTTAGATACTGATTAGAACGTTTTGAAGATCTCTTTCATTGCCTGTATTGTCTGTTTCCTCTAGGACAGTTTGTTTTTGTTTGTCTTATTCTTTCTTTCTTGGGCTGTTATATTTTCCTCTAATTATCAATTAATTGATTAAAATACTTTTTATTTAGTTCTCACTCTGAGCCAGGTGCTGAGCATACAAACCAGGTCTCCACCCTCATGGGGATTACACTGTAGGGGGGAAGTCACAGTTACTAATTAAACACATGGAAAGAAAGGAATTTCAGTTTATAGTAAGTGTCATGAAGGAAATAAAGCAGAGTGGTGTGAGAGTGAGTGATGAGGTGGGGGTCCTGTAGAGTGAGTGGCCAGGAAGGGGTTTTTTAGAATGGGACAGATTAGGGTCACCTGGGTGGCTCAGTTGGTTAAGCGTCCGACTTTGGTTCAGGTCATGATCTCACAGTTCATGGGTTCAAGCCCTGCATCGGGCTCTGTGCTGACAGCTTGGAGCCTGGAGTCTGCTTCCGATTCCATCTCTCCCTCTCTCTCTGCCCCTCCCCCACTTGCAGTCTTCTTCTCTCTCTCTTAAAAAAAATAGATAAACATAAAAAGAGTTTAGAATGGGAGAGTTTACCTGACACTGGCAATGTGATAACAGTGGGGGCGATCAATGCGGGAAGGGTCAGGTTATATAGCACCTTTAGGTAGGCCCTGGTGCAAGGCTTTGATTTAACTGCAGCAGGAAATTATTGGAGCATTTTAAAAAGAAGGTGATGGGGGTGCCTGGGTGGCTCAGTCGGTTCAGCGTCCGACTTTGGCTCAGGTCATGATCTCACGGTCCATGAGTTCGAGCCCCGCATCGGGCTCTGTGCTGACGGCTCAGAGCCTGGAGCCTGTTTCAGATTCTGTGTCTCCCTCTCTCTCTGACCGTCTCCCATTCATGCTCTGTCTCTCTCTGTCTCAAAAAATAAATAAACATTAAAAAAATTAAAAAGAAGGTGATGATCTGATTTATGTTTTTAATGATCAACTCTACCTGCTGAGGGGAGAGTGAGGAGGGAGGATAGGCAAGAATGCCAGCAGGGAACCATGAAGAGTCTTGCAGGGTCTAAGCAAGGAGGAAGATTAGCAGAGTGATGGTTAAGAATGGCCACCAGGAGAAAGTTTCATGAGAGCAGTACAGAAAGTGTTCTAAGGATAGAGTGGTCCATTGTGTTAACTGCTTCTGAAATGTCTCAGAAAGTTAAGACAGAGCAGTGAGCATCACACTTGGCAGGTGATGATAATTGGTGACTTACCAGTCTAGGAGAGAGGTGCAGGGAAAACTCAGATGGAGTGTTTGCCCAGGCTTTGGACCTTGTGACTGCACAGGTTACTGTAGAAGTGGCCTTATCACTTTCTACTGGTAACTTGGAATTGAAAACTCCAATATTTGTTCACAACCCAAAACACTTTATAGAACTGTCCATATTTCTTCCTTTCTCTGAACAGTTCCCTCTTATTCTTATTTTTTAAGTTTATTTATTTATTTTGAGAGAGAGAGGGAGAGAGAGAGAGAAAGAGAGTGTGCATGCACAAGCACACAAGTCAGGGAGAGGCAGAGAGAGAGAGAGAGAGAATAATTCCAAGCAGGCTCCAAAATGTAATCAGAGCCTGATGTGGGGCTTGATCCCACAAACGGTGAGATCATGGCCTGAGCCAAAATCAAGAGTTGGGTGCTTAACTGTCTGACCCACGCAGGTGCCCTCCCCCTCGTATTCTTATGATTAGATCAGAAATCATCTCCAGTGAGGAACACATGGTTTTTAAAATCTCCATTTACCTCCATGTAATTGCTGATTATTTACAACCACAAAGGACTCTTAAATTTCACTTTGTTAATGGGAGTATGTGTGGGCCTGGGACTTCTTGCAGACCATGTGGAAGCCAGGGGAAAGCGAGGCTAAAGCAGGCGGTATGGAATTATCAGAGAAACGATGAAGTTATCAAAGCTATGTTGTGCTGTTTGGGTGCACTCAATATTTAAAATCCAGTAATTAAACCATGAATCCATTAATTTTTCTTTAAAACCAAAAACCAAAAAGCATGGATTTATTTCCAAAGTGCCTACCACACCTATTTTCTTTTTTCAAATTCCAAACTCTTTGAAGGTAGGGATCAGATTCAACTGATGCATAGGGTGTGGAGAACTATCAAAGTGACTGGTATGTGCCTGCCATTCTAAAGATATTATCTCATTTAATACCATGCACATCCCTAGTAGATGATCTTAATTTCTATTTTACAAATGAGGCAATCAAGGCCTGGAGAGTGACTGGTCATGGTCACACAGGTAATGTCAAACCCACTTCTAATTGTGGTAGTCAAACCCACTTCTAATTCCAAAGCCCATGTTCACTCATTCTTTTTTCCTTTTTTTTTTCTATTTTAGCTTTTACTTTTTAACAAAAGTAAACAAAAGATATATATGCATAGATTACAAATAGAGAGATAATTCTACATGGCTGATTACAAAATACAGAAGTTCCCTGACCCACTCTCCAGAACCATCCATTTGCAATGCCCACCTGATTCTTTTGACATTCATTTCTTCTTATTTTTTAAAAATGTTTATTTATTTATTTTTAGAAAGAGAGAGAGAGAGCAGGTGAGGGGCAGAGAGAGAGAGAGTGAGAGAGAGAATCCCAAGCAGTTTCTATGCTATCAGTATGGACCCTGACCACAGGCTCAATCTCATGAACCATGAGAATAAGACCTGAACCAAAATCAAGAGTTGGATGCTCAGGAGACTGAGCTGCCCAGGTGCCTCATTTTGACATTCATTTCTAAGTTTGTAAGTAACCTATTTCTTTTTTTTTTTATTATTTGGAAATTAAGTATTTAACTCATACGTGGAATACAAAGACTTTGTTCTCTATTTACCCACTTGTTCCCCAGCACATAATTCATCTTATCCATTATGCCAATATAATTAAATTATAATTTTAGTTAGCTAATTATTCAGAGTTTATTATGACAATGGATGCTGAATCATGCAATATACAGTTATTTCTTTCTGTTATATCTTTTTGTTTTCCCTAGAGTTAATAATTGCCTTCTTATTTCATTTGCTTATTCTATATACTTGTCACCAATTCATTGCCAACTCTTTCAATATGTTCAATTTCATCTTCTTAAAGGAATTTCTTCTGGATTTTCTGGTCACCTCCAAACTGGACTGGTTGCTCTATACACCAGTGACATATCTGTCATCCTTAGTTTTGCCTTCACCTGTTATCCTGGCTAATTCCTTCACCTTTTGCCTTGCAAATCTAAAAAAGTCTTCGTTCTACCATCTCATTTAGTTGATAGTTGAGTATAAAATTCTAGGTTTCAAAACATTTTACTATAGACATTTGGAGGCTTTGCTTCATTACCTTTTGGCCTGTTACATGAAAACTTTTTTTTTTCTTCTCTCTCTCTTTTAAAGTTTGTATTCTCTGTCCCTAGTGTTCTGAAATATCACAACAGTGTGCTTTGTTTAGATCTATTTTGCTTCCTCCTAGGAGACTTGGTGGGTCCCTTTTAATCCAGAAACTTTTGTCTTTTGTTTTTGGGAGATTATTCTTGAATTATTTTGCTGGTGTCTTCTCTGTTTCTTTTTTTGCAATTCTGGACCAATTTTCTAATTTTTTTTTCCTACTTCTTTCTCTTTTGCTTTTCTTTCTGGGAATTTTTCTCATCCTAGTTTTCTATTTTAACAATCTTATTTTAATTTCCAAGAGTAATTTGAGTACTCTTCTTTTATAGATTTTTGTTTTTTAAAAACCGAATACTGTTTTCCACTATCTCTCTAGGGATATTAATGATGATTTGGGGTGGGGGGATGTTTTCTCTTTCTAGTTTGTTTTGGTCTCTGGCTTTCAAATTGACATATTTTGTTGACTCTAAGACCCTTCATGCTAGTGCTTTCTTGACATTACAAGAAAGCATTCATGAAATGATTTGGTACTGCCTCTTGGCTGACAGTGATTGCAGAATACCATCGATTTGTAAGGTCTATCTGGACTGTAGAAATGTTCATTCAGAGATGTCCTTAGAATCAATGAAACAGGGTAAACATTTTCTTCAAAGATCTGGGGATCCTTGCCACTCTGCCCATAGTTTAAGAGTGTACCCAAAAGATTGTTTGGAGTATTCTCTCTGTGATAGTGATGATGGTGATGGTGATGGTAATGGGTTTACTGACAGTGGACTTTATTGTAAGGTGTTTTGGCTTGGCTGATTTGTTAGGAAATCCTATGATGATGATTTTCTCTTGGGATGGTTGGATTCTCAAGAGAAGAGTTTTGAATCTCTGCATGGAGGTTGTAAACCTGGCTGCCAGCCCTCTGAGGGTCAAGAAGAGAAGGAAGGCTATGGTCCCAGGTGTTAAATGTGTACACTTTTGCTTAGTTCTTATCTTCTATACAGTTTCCCTGTTCTTACTTCTGATTGGTGTTCTTTAGTCCAGATATGTGCAATTTTTATCTCTCTAGTGGGAAAAAATCTCCAGCCCTTTTCCCTTTGTGGAGTTGTAAGGAAAGCTGGTGGTGGCTAAGTGCTTTTTAAAAAACTCTCAACCAAACCTTCTGTTTTCAGCCCTTTTTCTCTGCTTCCAAAGAAAACTAGTTCTGCCAACTCCTGAGCCTGTTGAAGGTGTATGATGTGAATCAGGCTGCCCATTTGTTTTCCTTATTGTTGGTTCAGGTTAGCTAAACCAGTCTCCCCCTGTCACCCCTTTTTTCTATCCTTTTGGGTCTATGCCTTAAAAATCACCTACTGTTGCTTTATTTTGGTTTTAGGAGGAAATGGAGATAAATATTAACATTAAATAAGCCATTTTTAACTGAAAGTCCTCACTTAGTTTTTAACTCTAAATAAGAGATTTAAGTTCAATTCAGAACATTTGGAAAACAATGAAAAATACAAAGGGAAAGACATAACCCATAATATCACCAGTAGAGATTACCAAAGTTAACATCATTACACATAAGTCTAAATATTTGTGATAAATTCTTAATTTTGGAAATGATGAGTAAAACACCATGCTTACTTTAAAGACTTTTGACATATACTGCCAGGTTGACCCATACAAGAATTATTCCCATGTACAATTCAACCAGCAGCATAGAACACCTATTTTTAAAAATATTATCATCAAAATTATAGCTATTATTTTTAAGCTATTATTTTTGCCAATCTTATAGGCAAAAAAAAAGGGTCTTTTTAAAAGACTTTTTGCCTTTCTCGATCCTAGTGACTTTAGGTCTTGTAATACCTATAGTCCTATAAAATCTGATATGAATTGTCAATTTGTATTTCTTCTTTTATGAATTACATTTTTCATTTCCTTTGCTTATTACCAACTTGCACTTTTATCTTATTGATTCATAAGAACTCTATATATTAAGGCTATTGATTCAGTACTTAAATAATTTTCCATTTGCCTTTCAATTTTCTAAATATCTTTTTCATTTTGTGCTGTTTAGCAATCGATGCTTCCTTTTACATCTTTTTTTTTTTTTTTTATTCTGTGCTTACCCACATGATCTTCTAGCTCTTATATGGTTCTATAAAGCATGAAATGAGGCTCTAATTTTAGTTTCTCTTTATATATTTACCAATTATCTCAGCAATATTTATTTAAAATATATTGTCATGTTGATTTGCAAAGCTGGAGGCATCACAATTCCAGACTTCAAGTTATATTACAAAGCGGTAGTGATCATAACACTATGGTACTGACACAAAAATAGACACATAGATCAGTGGAACAGAATAGAAAACCTAGAAATTAACCTACAACTCTGTAGTCAATTAATCTTTGACAAAGCAGAAAAGAATATCCAATGGAAAAAGGACAGTCTGTTCAATAAATGGTGTTGGAGAACACGGGACAGCAACATACAAAAAAAATGAAACTGGACCACCTTCTTACACCACACATAAAGATAAATTCAAAATGGATTAAAGACCTGAAAATGAAACAGGGAACCATAAAAATCCTAGAGGGGAACACAGGCAGTAACCTCTTTGACATTGGCCATAGCAACTTCTTTCTAGATATGTCTCCTGAGGCAAGGGAAACAAAAGCAAAAATTAACTATTGGGACTTCATCAAAATAAAAACCTTCTGCACAGCAAAGGAAACAATAAACAAAACTAAAAGGCAACCTATAGAATGGGAGAAGATATTTGCAAATGACATATATAATAAAGGGTTAGTGTCCAAAATATATACAGAACTTATAAAACTCAGCATCCAAAAGATGAATAATCCATTTAAAAATGGACAGAAGACATGAATAGACATTTTTCCAAAGAAGCCATACAGATGGCAAACAGACACATGAAAAGATGCTCAACATCACTCATCATCAGGAAAATGCAAATCAAAACTACAGTGAGATATCACTTCACACCTGTCAGAATGTTTAAAATCAGCAACACAAGAAAGAGGTTTTGGTGAAGATGTGGAGAAAGGGGAACCCTCTTGCACTGTTGGTGGGAATGCAAACTGGTGCAGCCACTCTGGAAAAGAGTATGGAGGTTACTCAAAAAGTTAAAATTAGAACTACCTTAACATCCGGTAATTGCACTACTAGGTGTTTGCTAAGTGTCCATCAACTGAGGAATAGATAAAGAAAAGCTGGTATATGCACACAATGGAATGTTACTCAGCCATAAAAAAGAATGAAATCTTGCCATTTGCAATGGGATTGATGGAGCTAGAGAGTATAATGCTGAGCAAAATAAGTTAGTCATAGGAAGACAAACATCATATGATTTCACTCATATGTGGAATTTAAGAAACAGAACAAATGAGCAAAGGGGGGAAAAAGAGAGGCAAACTGAGAAACAGACTCATAACTATAGAAAATAAACTGATGGTTACCAGAGGGGAGCTAGGTAGGGAGACGGGTTAAACAGATGATGGAGATTAAGGAGGGCACTTGTGAGAAGCATCAGGTGCTGTATGGAAGTGTACACCTGAAACTAATATTACACTGTATGTTAATTAACTAGAATTTAAATAAAAACTTAAAAAATATATTATCACATAGATTTGAAATGTCACTTCTATTGGGATCTGTTTTAGAAAAAAGACCATAAACCTTCCAATACTCCATGCTTCCCTGTCAGAACAAGTGAGTTCCCTTTTCTTTCTGAGTCTCTATTTCTTCATCTGTCAGCGATATCAGGGAATTGCATTATTCTTGCTGTTGCTGTTTTGTAGCCAGATATTCTCTCTCTCTCTTTTTTTTATGTTTATTTTTTATTTTTGAGAGAGTGAGAGCAAGTGGGGGAGGTGCAGAGAGAGAGGGGGACAGAGGATCCGAAGCCAGCTCCACACTGACAGCAGAGAGCCCAATGTGGGGCTCAAACTCTTGAACTTGAGATCATGACCTGAACTGAAGTCGTACACTCAACAAGTCAGCCACCCAGGTGTCCTGTGACCAGATTTGCTCTTATTCATTAATTTCACAAACCTATATTGGCCTGCTATAGTGCCAGTGTTTGTGCTAGACATTGGGAATACAAAAGAAAATCAGGCAAGTCCCCTGTGGTAGTCACTGCAGTAAGCCAAAGACAGAGTTGTCTGGGAGTAATTCTGTCTTAGGACAGATCTTTGCTATGCAGGAAAATGCAGGATTATAGAGAGTTCGGAGGACATTGAGCAAAATGGTTAATGGCAGCTGTTTCTGGGGTGTGATCATAGTTGAATTTTGATTTCTTCTTTTCTGTGTTGCTTGTATTTTCTACAAGCATACACATTTTTGTGAAATCGTTATTGTTTTTGTTAAATGAATCTCAGTTTCACAGAGTTGGCTTTCTTGTAATCCTTGGTTCATAATGCTCTCTTGGGTCCCACGTTCCCTTTATGAAAAGAAAACAAGAAGTGATCTACAGAGGTTAGCGCATACCCAAGGGAGGTAGGCTTTCTAGAGAACGTGACAGGAGGGTGTTTCTGGGGTAGACACATTGGGGGTGGTGTGAGGGTCCAAGGTACAGCAGCTTGGAACAATGTGGCCTTTGGGGAGTTGTGAGTAATTCAGCTTGTCAGGAGCTGAGGTTGTAAACGGGAGTGACCATGTGTTATCTGGTGTATGTAGAGAACAGTGGAAATGAATAATTTTAAGGCTATGAGAATTTGTATGTCTAAGGATCTTATATATCCAATTAAACCAGTCCTTTGGGGCATTTTCTCACAAATAGAGGATTAGAGAGTCATCCTATTAAAAAGTGTAACTTTTAAATATATCTCTGATATTAGTACCAGAGAAATAAAGACTTGAAGCTAAGGAACCCTTAGGTGAAATAAACAGTATAAATAAATGCATAGTTACATGAATTATTAACAAAATGAGGACGTTTACAAAGACCACCTTTCTGTCCAGAATTATCAGTTTCTCCCTCACTACTACATTCTTTCCCAGGGACTGGCTGACGTGTCTTTGACTCCATGCCTCTCTAGTTACCACTTCATTACTCTACTCTCCCTACCAGAGAAATGATACCATATTGTCTGCTCCACTTTTCCACCTTTCCTTCTCTCTGGAATCCTTTCATTCAGGCTTTCAGCCCCATTATACCACTGAAAATCTTAGCAAGGACCCGTGTCTTGCCAAGTCCCATGGTGCATTGCCGTCCTCTTTTTGCTGTGTCTTTCAGCAATATTCGGCAAGGTTGACCACTACTTCCTTTTGGAAACATATCTCTGAGCTTTCATTCCCTTCCATTCTTCTGGATTTCCTGCGACCCCATTAGCTGCTCCTTCCCAGTATCTTCCACACTAGATGTTGGAATATTCTAAGGCTCAACTCTGGATCTCCACCCCCTACCCCCACCACTGACCCTCACCCCTACTTTCTCCCCAATGATCTCATTTGCAACCTTGGCTTTCAATACCATCTGTATACTGAAGACTCCCAATAGATTGATTCCCCTCTGGATCTCTAGATTCCTAAACCTACCTACTTGCTTGACAGGCCCACTTAGCTCTTTATTGAGCATCTCAGACGTACTTGACCATAACAGAATTCTTGCTTTTCTACTTCCTCATGGCTGCTTCTCCCGAGTCTTTCCTGTCTTAGTAAATGGCACCACCTTCTTACCCACTCTCTGGGACCTCAAACACAGGAATCATTCTGTATGCATCTCTTTCTATTGCTCCTTACATTTGTCCACCCATCTTGGCAGATTTATTTTGAAAGTGTTTTTCAAATCTGACTGCTTCTCCTGGACTGCACCGCTCAAATCCTAGCCTAAGCCACTGTCTTCTCTTAGGTGGGTTACTGTTCCTCTTCTTACCCCTTTCTGGTTATTTCTCTGCAAAGTGGACAGAGTGATCACTGAGCAGAGTGATCACTGAGCAGCGTCCAATGGCTGTGGATGTCAATGACAATGAATCGAAACCCCTTCTGAAGCCTGTAAGACTCATGCTCAGGCCCCATCTGCCTCACTCTCCATGTTTGGTATATTCTCCTCCTTCATTTGCTTTTCTTTTTCTTTCTCTCTCCCTTTCTTTCTTTCTTTCTTTCTTTCTTTCTTTCTTTCTTTCTTTCTTTCTGTTTATTTTTGAGAGAGAAAGAGAGAGTGCAAATAGGGGAGGGACAGAGAGAGGGAAACAGAATCTGAAGCAGGCTCCAGGCTCTGAGCTGTCAGCACAGAGCCCCACGGGAGGCTCAAACTCACAAACCGTGAGATCATGCCCTGAGCTGAAGTTGGACACTTAACTGACTGAGCCACCCAGGCGCCTCTCCTCCTTCATTTTCTTAAAAAAATTTTTTTAATGTTTATTTATTTTTGAGAGAGAGCGCGACAGCACAGCAGGGGAGGGGCAGAGAGAGAGGGAGACACAGAATCGGAAGCAGGCTCTAGGCTCTGAGCTGTCAGCACAGAGCCCGATGCAGGGCTCGAACCCACGAATTGTGAGATCATGCCCTGAGCCGAAGTTAGACGCTTAACCAGCTGAGCCACCCAGGCAGCCCTCCTCCTTCATTTTCTGCCTCTTGAACACACTAACCTTGTTCCTGCACTTGGACATTGGAGCTTACTCTTTCCTCTGTCTAAAAAGTTTTTTCCCCACCACCTTCACATGGCAGGTCTCTGCTTAATTACCACTTCCTCGAAGAAGCCTCCCTGAAGAAGTCACTTAGACCCTTTCTGATGCACAGTGTTTTAAAAAATTCTCAGAGTAGAACTGATTCCTATATGATATTTCCTTTTCTCTTATGTTTTTGCTTTCCCAAGCAGAATGAAAGCTTGGAGAGAGCAGGAACCTTGTAGGACGTGTTTACAGCTATATCTCTGACACCTATAGGACAGTGCCTGGTACTGGATAGGTGTTCATTGAATGGGAATGGGATATCTTGTCACACCTTCATAATAGCTCTGTGACAGAGATATTATTGTCCTCTGTGTGCACGGGTGGGGGGTGGGGGAATGATATCAAAGAGGCTAATGAGTTTGTCTGAGGTCCAACTGCTGTTAAGAATATAAGTGCTGGGATCCAATTCCAGAGCCTTTGATTTTAATCCCCAAAGATACTGCCTTCAAAATCTATCCTTCTGGAATCCAGAAGTTATTTTGTAAACATGAGGAGAGATTCCTAAAATGTCTATAAACAGATGAGTTAATTTTTTATACCTGGGGAAGCAAACCCAAGGGAAACTAAGTTTAATAAAAGTGTTAAAAACTATTTTTATCAGCAGAGCTAATAGGGTTGAAACAAAATTACTTCTTTTCTTTTTTTTAAAACTTTTATAATTACATAGTGTTATTTCTGTCAGAACCTGTAGCTTGAACACAGATCCTAGTACTGAGTGTACAGAACTCTAGGAACACTGACAGATTGGTCGCATTCAGCCTTGGCTTGTCCTGGGAAGGTCCCAACTTCTCCGTGTGTCTCTCCTATAGATTTTGCTCAATAGCGTGTGCATGAATGGTTTAGCACACACAGAGCCCTCTGATTCAGAATAAGATAGTTATGTATCTGCACATGTAACTAACTGAGTGTGCTTCTATTCCTCACCCTGAAGGACCCAGGTTCTTCAGGCAGCCCATTCTAAGTATGTCCTAAGACCCTTGAACTTTTGTGGCCCACACAGAGTCACTGAGGGTCTGCAGTGGGTGTTGCTGACTCTTCCTCAGTCAAGGTGTGCTCTCTGATCTTTTGGCCCCGTATGGAATAAGGACAAAGAGTTGTTTGTCTGATGAGGATGAAGAGCTGTTTGTCATAGAGGAGAAGTCAGGACTACACTTTCTCAAGTCCTACCTACATGACTCTAGGACATCATTTCCACCACACTCTGAAAGTGTCCCCTTGATCTTTGGCTCTGCTTGGAGAATGATGGGTGGGATGGAGGTAGAGAGGAAGGGACATTCCAGCAGAGAAGTCCAAAGGCAAAAACTTTTGTTTCTGTACTTTGATTCTCCAGAAGGTCAATACCCTTCAGAATATCCCACCACCAACTGGAAAAGATATTTTTGAGACAGTTGGGGAAAATCTAACATGGAATCTTTATTAGATGCTGCTGATTTTGTTGGGTGGGACAATGGTGTTATGATTATATTTTAAAATCTTATCTGTTAGAGGGGCATACTGAAATATTTACAAGTAAACCAATATGGTGACTGAGATTGCTTTAAGTCTGCTGAAGAAAATATATATGTATGACTGTGGAGGGGGGCGGGCAGGTAAAACAAGTAAGGCAGAATGTTAACGGTTGTTGAAATTGGATACAAGAGGATTCTCATATTAGTCTCTCTACTTCTGTATAGGCTTGAAGTTTCCTCAATAAAATGATTTTTTTTTTAAAAAACATTATTATTACCTATGATTATCCTATCGGGTTTATAAACTACCTCTTTAAGTCAACCTAAAGAGCTTAGTGCTGCAGAGGGTCATTAAGGGGTTTATACAGAGGGAATGGCAACCAAGAGTCTAAAGAATGTGTACTCTTCTGCTCAGTAGTCACAGTTAAGTGCTTAAACATAGTCTATTTTAATGACAATGAGTTTTCTATGATAGTAGGCTGTGGTGCCTAATTTTATGTATCAACTTGGATACATTATGGTACCCAGCTGTTTGGTCATATAGAGGTCTAGATGTTGTTGTGAAGGTATTTTTTAGATGAGATTAACACTAGACTTTGAGGAAAGCAGATTACCCTCCATAATGGGAATGGGCCTTACCCAATCAGTTGAAGGCCTGAAGAGAAAAGACTGAGGTCCCCTGAGGGAGAGGAAATTCTGCCTCCAGAGGGTCTTTGGACTTGAGCTGCCATATTGGCTCCTCCCTGGGTCTTCAGACTGCCCACCTGCCCTGCAGATTTTGGACTTGCTAGCTTCAACAATCACGTGAGCCAGTTCCTTAAAATACACCTTTCTCCCTCTCTGTATACACACATCCTATTGGTTCTTTTTCTCTGGAGAACCCTGGATAATAGACTATCTGGTATATGCTGATTGTGTTGTCTGGTTAAGTTTCAACTCTTTGGTGCAAATCTTTCTAGAGTATAGCACCCTTTTTGGTCATAATAAATAGATCTCACTGACCATAACTGAAGCATCCTTGGATGATTCATGATACTGCTGAGCTCAAGGCCACAGTGAGGGTCTGTACAGTGGGTGAGCCCTATAGCAGACTGGGGAGGCATGAACTTAGAGGGTGCTAAGTGCTTAGCATGTGGCTGGTGCTCAATGAACATGTTGTGGCAGCCTTACCTGAAGGGTGCCTCACTAGGGCTTACACTTTGGGATTGTTTTTTCTTCTCAGTGAAGAGGTTGGCAACTGTTTCAAGGTATAGGCAGGATAGAAAATCAGACCATCCTTGTTCTGGGAAGGATTGTTGACAGGATGCCCCCCTGCAAGGACAGAGTAGGTAGTCCACGTTATGCTAGGACATGGCCTAAAAAGCTGCTTCACCTCTGGAGTGGGGTCTTTAAGCAGGAAAAAGAAAAGCGGCTTCCAGGTCTATGAGTCTGACCTGGTTTCTCTTCAGCCTTGGGAGGTAAGCTTACATTAACGTGGGGTTTCTCCCCCTTGGCACTACTGACACTTTGGGCTTAGTAACCCTTTGCTGTGGGACTGGCCTGGGTGTTATAAGGTCTTCAGCAGTATCCTTGGCCTCTATCCACTAGATGTTAGAAGCACTCCATTCCTAGTTGTGACAATTAATATGTTTCTAGATATTGACAAGTGTCCTGTGAAGAACGAAATTTTCTGTGGTTGGGGATGACTATGTTAATGAGAGACCTGGTGCCTTCTGAGCTGAGGTCTATTGAGTCCTGAAACCCAGCATAATGTGGGATCCCTGTTTCCCGAAGAACCCCTCCTAGAGATTTGGTCTTAGTTCCCAAGGTAGGGAAGCAGAGGCACCAGGCTTCACATTAGCATTTTGACTACACTTGCAGAAACAAGTGCTGCCTGGATGGGCCATGTGTTGCCCCTGGTCAGCATCGCACTGCTGCCAGAGAGACTACAGTCCTGAAATTCTCTGGGCTCCTGGACACAGCTTGGAAGCCCAACCACCACTGTGCCACAGGCCAAAAGTCTGGAATCCCTTCCACTGCCTGGGGTGGCCGGGAGGCCCTCTGGCCCTCTGCTCAGGGTCCCCCCCACCCCGCCTCCCTAGGGAGCCCATGACTCCCCACTGCTTTGGATGCCCCTCTCTGTGTCTATCACCCCACGGTGGCTTCCTAGCCTCTGAGCATTAGACCCCACCTGCCAAAGTGAGTTGCAGACAGTGTGCTGAGACAGCTGAGTTGGGCTGGACTCTTGTGGTCCACCTCATAGCACATTTTTGTACCAGAGAGCTGCTGGTTGCAGAGCTTAGAAGGTGTTAGAGGGAAGTACTGAGCTTGTGATGTTACCTGCCTTCCATTCCTGTCTTCTCCCTTCCCATAGGCTTGCTTGCTTGATATGATTTTCCAGGCAAGCATTGCCTCCTTGCATGTTAGATTATAATGGGGCCAGTGGTTGGCCAACGGTCACCTGGCCTCAGGGTTGCTGGACCAGGCTTTGAAGGCCTGATGAAGCATTGTAGATAAGGTATAGTAAACACAGGGTTTGGATCTCATTACCCCATGAAGCCAGGAAACAAGATCAGAGAAACTGGCCCACCATGGGGGCGTCAGGTAATGTGATGGTTTTGGAGCATTTCCACAAATTCTTGGTCGCTTCTCTATTGAATGGTGGGCTCTAATTTCCCTCTTTGAATAAGGGCTGGCCCCAGTGACTCACTTCAAACAAATAGAATGTGGCAGAAGTAATGCTGGATGGCTTCTGAAAGCCAGGTCTCAAGGCAATACAATTTCTGCCTGGTTCTCTGTCTCTTTCTGTCTCTTTCTATCTCTGTCTGTCTCTGGCCCTCTGTCTCTCTACGTCTGTCTTTCCATCTCTTGCTCTCTGTCTCTGTCTCTCTCTTCCTGGGGATGCTTGTTCTTGTTTCTAGACAGCATGGAAAGAACCATGTGGGTGATCCAGTCATGGCCCTGGCTGAGGCCCCGACTGACAACTGGCAACACCTGACAGGTGAGGGTCCCAGTTTTCAGGTGTCTTCAGCCAACAGCCTTCCAGCCTTCCAGCCTTCCATCTAGATTAGCTGATGTCTAATGGGGTAGAGATGAACTGTCCCTGCCGAGACCTGTCCAGATGCCAGATTTGGGGCAACATAAAGGCCCTTATTGTTTCAAGCCACTAAGTTTTGGGTAATGAGTTATGCAGCAATAGATAGTTGGAAGAGATGATAACACTGGCAGGAGGAAAGCTAGTGTTTACGAGCGCTTATCGTGTGTGCAGATCCATGCTGAGCATTTTATATGGATCATCTCTTTTTATCCTCACAGCCACTCTGTACGGTAAGGTGAGTACTATGCTATTAACCCCACTTTAGAAAGGAAGAAAATAAGGCCCGGAGACGTTGAGTCACTTGCCAAAGGTCGTGTAGCTGGTGGGAAGCAGACAAAGGACTCAAAGCCGGAGCCCATGTTCTACAAGATATATAACGACCAACTGGCCATATTGGCAGAGAGGCTCACACTGTAGTGTCCTGGGCTGCTGGCTTGCGGGGGGGACTGGCAGAGGGGACCCAGCATAAGTGTTTTAAGCCACCTGGCATCTGCTGCATTTTAAACTTCAGGAGCTTGGCTTCGCTTGCTGGTCCCTGCCCTGCCTGGACACCCCGGCCACTCTCGGCTCAGCCCCCTCACCTGCTTCTCAGCGTGTGACCCCGCAGCACCGGTATCAAGCCTCTGGGGCTGATTCACTGCAGCAGCCTCTCTGGAGGTGGCACCCCAGAGCCTGTCTTTTTAAGAGGCTCCCCATGTGGTGCTTGTGGAGAAGACATCTTGAGATCCATGACTTTAGAGACACATGCAAAACCCTAGGAATATATACAGACACTGGAATAGAATCCAGCCTGAAAAAAGGAAGGGAACTCTGATACAGGCTGCAGCTTTGGGGGAACCTTGAGGACATTGGGCTCAGCGCAATAAGCCAGCTGCAAAATGATAAATACTGGATGATTCTGCTTACATGAAGTTCTGAGAGTCGTCAAATTCAGAGACAGAAAGTAGAATGGGGGTTGCCAGGGGCTGGGCCAGGGGGAGTGGCGACTTGTTTAATGGGTACAGAATTTCAGTTTGGGAAAATGGCGATGGTTGCACAACATGGTGAATGAACTTAATGTCACTGAACTGTATACACTTTAAGATGGAACTTTTATGTGTATTTTACAACAATTAAAAAAAAACCTCATAAGGAAATCCAGAGGGGGTCCTGCAAGCCTCAGGCTGCATTCTCTGGTGGTCCCTCTTTGAGAAGAGATCACAGGACTTGCAGCCACCCCCCTGCACACCAACAAACAACAGATTCTCCTCCACTTCTTGTAACTGATAGAACTGACAGAATTTGCTAGAGCTCCATTTTCTGATGTGCTGGAGAAAATGCAAAGTCCCAGTGGAACTTTGTGGGAAAAGTGTTTCCAAAGTACTGAGGGCATTTTTTTCTGCCTTGATTTGGACACCTTTTGTCAACTCATGCTTGACCTTCCATGGCCTTCAAGACGAGGGAGAGTCAGCTTTACTGCTAACTTATCCCTTGGAATTTATGCAGAACAGTTGCTGCAGGTGTGAGTCAAGATGACAGCTCTCCTGAAATACAGTATTTTTGAGTTTGAGACTCTCCTGAGGGATGAGACCTCACTGCCCAGACAGATACTCATGGGGCAATGTTGCCAGATAGTATGCAAGGCCACCATGTGCTTCACTTCTACTCTGCAATATGCGTTATCATGTTGCATCCATAGCATCCTCCTTGCAAACCAAGCCATAAGGGCAGTGGCATTGGGCCTCAGTGGTCTTGGGGACCATGTTGGCAACTTTTCAGAGATGCAAAGAAAGAAGCATGTGGAGTCTCCTCAATCGCTTGGCAGCCCGTGCTGCAGAGGGGATGAAATGGGCACAACGCTGGGAAGACAGGCTGTGTCTGCAAGGTGTTTGCAGACTGGTGGTGGGGAGATAGGGGGTGTCCACACAAAAAGGGTGATGCAGAGGTATCATGGGAAGACATTTATTCATCTGCTGTAAATAGATGGCCAATGGAATCTTGGAGGAGTGGGCACAGGGGTTGGTGGCTGCTCAGGGAAGGGCCAATGGAGGAGGAGGTCTTGGGTAGCCCTTGAAGGGTAGGTGGGCTTCAGTCCAGTGGGGTGGACCAGGAAGAGCAGCTCCAGGGGCTGCAAAGGGTGTCTAGTATACCAGCTTGTCTGCTGCACCAGGGGAGGAAGGACAGGCCCCCTGGGGGCAGAACGTTTGGGGGGCCCTCATTCTCAGCTGCCGTCTGCCCTGTGGTCACACCACTCTTGTGAGTGACGCCTCCTAAAGTTTTGCACCCTTGGTGTCTCCCTTGGTGTGGCCTAGCCCAGGCCCTGCTGGAGCCACAGGTCCACGTGGAGGAAGGACTCAGAGACGCTAGCACTTACATCTCCCTTCCCGGGACAGCATGCACATGGGCTGGGTAGTGAGGCCCAAAGCAGGCTTCACACACACACCACAGGAGGAGGCTGGCTCAAGGATCAGCTGGCAGATAGGTTAGAGGCCACATCTCAAGAGTCTTCTGTCAAAGGTCATTGGTTCCGAGCTACAACAGTTAGTGGCCCAAATGAAGTCAGCTTTTGAATTTTTCCCTTTGGTGATAGGGGGATCTTGCTCTACATTTCTTTTTGGGAAGTTTTGGACTTTGACCTCGGTTACCTTCCATTCGGGCCAGTTATGGAATAGATAGGTATGTCCTCTTCTTGAGAATACTGTTGCAACCCATGTACGTTCCGGGTAAATGGAGGTGGACCCTGGGCTTCAGAGGACCGAGGAGCATTTATTTGGCACTGTTTTGGCATCTACCCTGTATTCTTGCCATGGATGTTAATGTGGAAGGCATTACCTCCATGGTGACTGGGCCATCTTGCTCTGCCTTTCTGAACTGATAGAATAGGTACAAGAGGATATTGTCCACACTGGAAACTGTCACCCACCTCATGGTGGCTTCTAGAGTAAGTCCTGCAGGCCTTCTGCTGTGCACATTGGCAGGGACAGGGGAGCGTTCATGATCAAGGCCCCAGGTGTGGCACCAGGTCTTGTGCTGGGCTTGTGCTGAGGCCACACCTCCCTTGGGCAGTTTCCTTCAGTGACTGAAGATGGTGGGGGCATGAAGGCAGACCCCATACCTTCCCTGGACCCCTTCCTCTTTCCCCTCCCTCTTTTTCCTCATGAAATCCTCGCGTATCTAGTACTATCTTGGCCACTACTTTTTGGAGGATCCAGACTAACACAACTTACTATTTGATCTTGCAAAAACTGAAAAGAAATTTATTATTTTTTAAGTTTATTTATTTCTTTTGAAAGATAGAGAGAACATGAGCAGGGGAGGGGCAGGGAGAGGGAGAGAGAGAGAGAATCCCAAACAGGCTCCACGATGTGAGCACAGAGCCCAATGCGGGGCTCGAACTCACAAATGGTGAGATCATGATGTGAGCAGAAATAGAGTCAGAGGTTTAACTGACTGAGCCACCCAGGGGGCCCCCAAAACTGCAATGAGCTTTAATGGGACCACCAGGGAGCTTTAGTGATGGGAGGTCTCTGACAACTGTTTAAAGGTGACTGAAGGAAAGGCATCTGGGTGGTTCAGTCAGTTGAGCCTCTGACTCCTGATTTCGGCTCAGGTTGTGATCTCACCATTCTTGAGTTTGAGCCCCACATGCAGCTTTGCTGACAGTGAGGAGGCTGCTTGGGATTCTCTCTCCCTCTCGCTCTGCCCCTCCCTCCCTCAAAATAAATAAACTTAAAACAATTTTTCAAGGCAACAAAAGGGTATACACAGGTAGCCATAGACCCCCTGCTGCCCTATGCAAGATGGTCCTTATGCTGGATGTGGGTACCCTTCTGGCTTGTACGACACTTGGGTAACAGTGGAGCTATTGAGCTCTCAGCAGTGAAGAAGCCAAAGTCTATCACTTCCACCAGGCTGGGTGCCAAGGGCCAGACTCAGTCCTTTTCCTGTTATTATCTCCCTTGTCCCTGCAATGTACTGTAGGGGACAGGCACTAAAGCCGGGGTCAAAACCTATGGGTACCAGCTTGGCTGAGTGTGGTCACTTCACCTGGCTGAGTCATCAGTGACATAAGTGTCTGTCTACTCGCCCTTCTGACCTCATAAGGCTGCTGTGACAAGGCACAGGAAAGCCCCTGGGAAGTGGGGCAGTGCTATAGAAAAGCAAAGCATGGCTGAGTCACAACTGTGCTTCATGGTTTCTCTTCCTCACTCTGTTTTCTTTCTCCTTTCTTTTTTGGGAGTTTTCCATTTTGCAAATCTCAAAGTAAGATGAAAACCTCCCCTGTGTTTTCCTTATCAAAATGCACGAATGAGCTGGTGGTCAAAGGCGGAGCCTGTATCTGGTTGACACCTGCTGACCCCTGGGTGCCTGTCCCGGAGGTTTCTGCTGGACATTTCTACACTGTAGAGGTTAAGGGAAAACTTGGCAGATCTAGGAATTCCCACTGCAAAGGGTGCATTGTATCGACATTGAGCTTCCAGGAGCCCAGTGAAAAGACACGTGAATTGCAAGATACAATAGTCAGATGGTTTTGTGTCTCCTTGAATGAACACAAATGGTTCCCGCGTTTTAAAAAAATGTGCCTGGGAGAATTGGGTCAATTATTTACCACAGACAGGGGGAAAAAGTCCTTTATGCTAATTTGACACTATTAAAATGCAATCTAGGCACTGAGGTTTGAATTCACTGCCAAAGATGTAGAGGTCCTATACCCTGGACACTACTTTCTCATCTCCTAACTTTGTTTTAGTAATCGAAAAGCAGGATTGCTTAGGCTACAGCACTCCTAGGATTTATAACATGCCCTCCACACCGGCACATTTAATACAGCAGCTCTCAGCCAGAGCACATGTGCAGAACAAGAAGGGGAGGCTGAGAGGGTGTTTTATGTCCTTTGGCACACGTTGAAGTTACAAAATCACTTAGCAGGAAGAGATTGGGGTGTGAGGAAATACTCTGTAAAACAGAAAACTACCTTTTGGAGTAGGAAAAGGCAAGTGAACAGGAGATTGAAGGTGGGATTCTACTCATGGGGGTGCTCTTGATCCCCTCCCCCTCCTTTTCATGGGTCAGATACTCTTTCCATCAGTCAGAGAATCTCATTCTTTTCCACTCCCCTCATTTTTTCCACCCTCAGAAGCCTTCGTCTACTCCCACGGTGGTGTTTTAGCAAATATACTGCCCTTACACAGGTCCTCATTCTTACACTTTGTCATTAGTTGGTTACTTAGAAATACACTTTGGGAGAAGGTGGTGGGGAAATCAGAATGCTCAGCAGACATGGGTCTGTGCTGCTTTTCTGACCCCGAGCCTGTGGCCACGTCTCCCAGCTGACTCAGCATGCGGTGGTGGCATCTCAAACTATGTTTTCATTGCATGAGAAATGGCATTAGAAGCAGGGCACTGGAGGGTGGGGCTCACCGTGGCCTTGGTGTGGTTCTCTGTGTGGCTCCCCTGGGAGGGGCTGTGCGGCTTGCATGCAACGTACTCCCGGCCCTCTCATCAGGGAAGTGGACGTGCCATGCTTTGGCTGACCGCTTCAGGCAGAAAGCCCAGAAGCTCCTCAGGGACACTGTGTGGCACCTTTCTCCTGCAGTGTGGGTTCACATAAAGGCTTACCACATCTTAGCTGTGTGTCATTGGGCAAGTCACTTAGAGTCTCTGGGCTTCAGTTTCCACATCTGTAAAATGGGCATAGTTATGGGTACCATAGAACTGTAGTAGAGATTTAATGAGTGAATGCATGTAAAACTGCCTCATGCTCACTAGTGTTGGATATTGTTATTTAATTTTTATTTCTAAAGGAAGAGGGGTGGCCTTCCAGGTTGAGAAGTAACAGTGGAGGTGGCCAGGGGAGTGGGTTGAATGGGGGAGCTGGTGATCTGCACAAGCTCTTCAACAGAAAGCAAATCTGGGGGCACCTGAGAGGCTTAGTCGGTTGAGTGTCTGACTTCAGCTCAGGTCATGATCTCGCAGTTCATGACTTCAAGCCTCACATCAGGCTTGCTGCTGTCAGCCTGTCAGCGCAGAGCCCACTTCGGATCCTCTGTTCCTCTCTCTGCCCCTCCCTTGCTTGTGCTCTCCCCCACCCCAAATAAATACATATATAAAAAAAGAAAGCAACTTTTACAAATCTAGTCTTAATGACTTGCTTTTTGGGAGCCATCTCTGCACCAACTGTGGTGTCAACTTTCTCTTTAATCTTGATAACAGCCCTGCATGGCAGACACAATTATCTTTATTTTAACAGATGAAGAAATTGAGCTTAGGTGGCCTAGAGCCTTGCCCAAGGTCACTCTCCAGTCAGTGGAAGAGCGGCAACTGATCTGAGAGGTCCTGTGCTTTCCCCTGCATGGTGCTATCTCCTCCCCTGACCACTAAGTCAGGACCAGCTGTCCCCACTCACTCAGCTGTCAAATGCCTAGCTCTGGGCCCATACGATCTTACACAGGCAAAAAAAGAATTTCAGAGCATGCAATGCTTTTGCTTGGGAAGAGCCTTAAATTGTTACATGCAGCACATGTATGAATTAATTCACCAGCAAATGAAGTGTGCCCTCTGGACCCCAAGGCAGTTCTTGCTTAACAGCCTGTAACCACAGCACGCATTAGAGTGGGGTGGTGGGGGGGGGGGGGATTAGGTAGAGAGGATGTAATTTTCCAGAAGTTGAAATAAACATCTCCAGTTATGCTGGAAATGAATGGACTTGCCAAGGGATCTGGAGGAACCCAAAGTCCCGGGAGTTTCTTTTCTTTTTTCTTTTCTTTTCTTTCTTTCTTTTTTTTTTTTTAACTTTTTTATGTTTATCTATTTTTGAGAGACATAGAGACAGAGTGTGAGTGGGGGAGAGCAGAGAGAGAGGGAGACACAGAATTTGAAGAAGGCTCCAGGCTCTGAGTTGTAGCACAGAGTCTGATGCAGGGCTCAAACTCATGAGCTGTAAGATCATGACCTGAGCTGAAGTCAGGCGCTTAACTGACTGAGCCACCCAGGCACCCCTATCCCTGAGAGTTTTGAATCATTTCTTTCTGGTGTCTCCAGTGGACATTGTGGCCAGACCTCTAAGGGCCCCTGGACTCTCACTGCCACCCTCAGTGCTCTCTCCTGGTCTTTTCTTCCCTTTTGCCCCCAAGCCACTCCTCCCATCTCAAGGGCTTCATGACTCCCTAAACCACAGTGGGTGGACTTCTGCGTGTCCGTGTACACCCCTCTGCACAAGTGTGTGTGTGATGTTGCTGGCCTCTAATAGCCCTCCCGATGCGACTGGACACAGAAAGCATATAGGTTAGAAAAGCCCACAAGTGCCAGATACCACATGTCCTTTGATCAAAACAGCACAGGCCATGTCCACTACTTGTAATACCTCATATTTGATATAAACTTAGGCAGCAACCAAGCCTATGTCTGACGACTTTAACACAGAGCTGAACATCCCTCTCCCTGCAGCCCTCTCCTCCTCCTCCTGTTCTAGGCAAGATTTTTACAAAGCCCAGGGCTGTAGCTACCTCTGGATTTTTGCAATGGCATGGATCCCCCAAATGTCCTTCTTTTATTGTGGATGCTTGGACTTAGGTTTCTCTGCAGCCAAAAGAGGTCTTTCCTGTTTGATATGGCAACACTGGAGAGCAATTGATAATTTAAAATTGTATAGGTAACTTCTGCATTGTACATTATAGTTTGCAAATGGTAATACCAAACATTTCTAAAGTGTTTCCTGTATGCAAAACACTGTTTTAAGTCCATTATACAGAATAATCGTCAGGTAGGTTTTATCATTATCATCCCCATTGTACAGACAGAAAACTGGCTGAAGTAGGTCAGGACCTGGACTGAGGTTATACAGCTAGTAAGAGACAGACTCGGAACAGGAATCCCAGCAAGCCCATGCTCTCAGCTGTCAGCTATTCATTAACAGTAAGGATAATTATGGTGTTATTTAGGTAATGTTGGAGGTTTCACAATGTAAAGAGGTTTGGCCAAGGTCCTACAGCCAGAGAGTGGTGGAGGGAGCCAGGACCTGAACCAGATCTTCTTCTTCTTTTTTGTTTTAGTTTTATTTAGTTTTTAAATATTTCTTAATGTTTATTCATTTTTGAGAGAGAGAGAGAGAGAGAAAGACAGAGAGAGACAGAGTGTGAGTGGGGGAGGGGCAGAGAGAGAGGGAGACACAGAATCTGAAGCAGGCTCCAGGCTCCAAGCTGTCAGCACAGAGCCTGACGTGGGGCTCAAACCCATGAGCTATGAGATCGTGACCTAAGCCCAAGTTGGATGCTTAACTGACTGAGCCATCCAAGTGCCTCAAGTTTTATTTAGTTTTGACAGAGAGAGAGACAGAGAGAGAGCAAGTGGGGGAGGGGCAGAGAGAGGGGGACAGAGGATCTGAAGTGGGCTCCACACTGACAGCAGAGAGCCTGATGTGGGGCTTGAACTCACAAACTGTGAGATCAGGACCCAAGCTGAAGTTGGAAGCTCAACCAACTGAGCTCCCCGGGCGCCCCCTGGACCAGATCTTCTGATACCAAAGTCCCGCGTCTTAGTATTGTGCCCCATCCTCACTTGTAAAGGGTAATGTGCTAGCTGCAGAGGGGATGCAACAGAGAGTGGCTCTGGGAAGGCATCTGTGCATAAGGGAGAGCCAGTCTGGCCCAGAACACAGGGAGCTAGGAAGCTGTGACGGCGTCCAGGGACAGAGCTTGGCTGAGAGGGAGCAAGCCTGAGAGAAAGTGACTCCATGTAGGTGAGGTTGGGGAAGGAAGGAAGATTCTGGCAGGATGTGGGCGTGGGAAGGCAGGCTCCTGAGGTTGCTGGGTGCAGGCATAGGCAGTCAGAGGGCACCCATAGGGCACATGTTTTGGCAAAGAGTGATCAGGGGGATTCCAGAAGATAAGAGCAAGCTGGGAACCAGAAGTATGAGGCAGCGAAAAAACACTGAAGTCGGGGTTTGAGTCTCTCTCTTAGTAGCTGTGTGAGCCAACCCAAGTCACTCCACACCCCAGGACCTGTTTCCCCCTGTAACATGCAAGGGCCTCTCTCAGCATCCAACCTCACCCACCTGACTTCCCAAGCTCATCCCCTGGGCCTGTCGGGTGAGATCTTGATTGTCTGATGGGGCTCTGTTTCGGCCCGACCCTTGTGTCCCTTCCATTGTTTATTAGTGTTTTCCTTAAAAAGAAAAAAGAAGCAGCTATCATGTTAGATGGACAGCTGGCTCTGTCAACGAAGAGTCCTGCTGCTCAGCACCGTCCTCACTGGTGTCGGCCAACTTTGCTCTCCTCTGGCCGACTCAGGCTGCCTTGTCACTGCACGGGTTTAAGGATTCCATATCCGTGCCTTCGACATCCAGGAAACATCTGTGCGAATGGCTCCCAGGAACTGTCTGGGGACCGTCTCACCAAAACGATTACGAGTGTTACAAACTTTAAGTTGGAAACATGTATTTCCCTACGGACAGAGATGAGTGGCTTTGGTCTGGCAGCTAAATGCAGCCTACTTGCTATTCTGGTCATGTCAAAGCCCCTACTTGTGTTCTCCACGTGTTTTATATTCAAAAGTCCACCCAGGACTTGCACGCTCGAGTTCCATGGCACTGGCTTCTGTCCCGGGAAATCACAAAGCACCCATGTGCCACATCTGACTTCATAAACCAAGTCCTCAAGTCCTTTATTGTGTATTTTTTTACAACTTTATTCATTGTTTTGAGAAAGGCTCATCTTAGTTCTACATGATAAAGATCCTGCTTAGAGAGGGAAGGAGGTTAAATATTTCTGGTATGTACATCCTGTTTTTCCGTGTATGTTTGAAAGTATGAGTGGGGTCCCCTGACCCATTTCAGGAATGATTTGCTGGAAGGGCAAATCGCAGCCTTTCTGATGAGAGGAGGCAGCTTGCTGTTTTTCTAGGCCTGTGGGAAGAGAGTCAGTCAGCTCGGGTTGCCATAACAAAGTACCACAGACTCGGGGGCTTACACAACAGACATTTACCTCTCACAGTTCTGGAGGCTGGAAGTCCAAGGTCAAGGTGTTGGCAGAGCCTCTGTGGCCTCTCTCCTTGGCTTGTATATGGTGTCTTCTCCTGTGTCTTTATGTGGTCTTCCCTCTGTGTGTGTCTGTGTCCCGATCCCCTCTCCTTACAAGGACACCAGTCATGTTGGATTAGGGCCACATCTTAATGACTTCATTTTAAAGTAATTACTTCTTTAAAGTTTCCAAAGAAGTCACATTCTGAAGTACATTCTGAGGGAGTTAGGACTTCAACACATGCATTTTTGGTGAGATGCAATGCAGGCCATAACAATCTTTTTTACCCATTAGAAATTCAGTAGAATTAATGATGCCCTCGAAGGGCACTTGTCATTCATGCTTGGGTATGAATTACTCATCAGTTAGCTTTCTTCCCAACTACATAAGGTTTTAGCCTTCTGGAAAGTAAACTTTGGGGAAGGATATTCCTAGGTAAGATGTCATCACTGGGAATTTAGGAGGCCAGGGAAGGGGCACTGTAGGCTTGACTGTGGCAGCCTAGAAGTTGGTAGTTAGAGCAAGAACAAGTGGGGGACCATGCAGAAAGGGAGGTAACATGGTACCAAAGGGCAGCATGCCTTGAATTGGGATCACAGCAATGCAGACTCTTATGGGAGAAATGATCACTGGAGATCATTGTCCCCTGCAGAGTTCCAGGACTAAAAGTCTGTATATTCTCCTCTTCACAGCACTTGGAGAAGACTCATTTCTCTCGTCTGCATTCATGACAGACCACCTAGCCACTGACATCCATTTTACCATATTTGGCATAGAGGACAGGTCAGGAAAGGCACATTATTTGAAGGAAATCTATTTACAGGGAGGCTCATATAACAGATATCTATTAATTTTATCTGCCCAGCACTCTGTCTCCCTTTCTTCAGGCAGGACACCCTATTTCCTTGAGTCCAGAAATGGATATGTGACCCAGGGCGGACAAATCATTTCACTGTTTTGTTCACAGTGACAGTTCTAGGAAGTATAATAAGAAATATAATCCAAGAAGTATAGCTCAAGCTGAGCTAACCAGAATTTTCCCTGGGCTTTTCCACAACGGAGCCCAGAGAAAAGCTCTTACTTTTTGGTTAAAGAGCTGTCAAGGGTGAGTCAGAGCTGCTATTGACAAGAATCCACCCCACCCCCCATGGAGCAGCTGGTTTGGCCAGAGGAAGTCCACATACGAGAGAAACTGACCAGAACAGAGAGGGTGATCCCAGTGGGCTCTGAGGCCCTGACATGGCCAGGTGGCTGTCCGCAAGCCCCCTCCATCCCTGCCTGCCTTCTGCCTGTGGTTTGGTCCCATGAACCACTAAATCCCTCCTTAGCTTGGATTTCTGCCACTTGCAACCAAAAGAGTCCTGACTAATTCAGGTAGATCGTGGATTGAATTAAAAACTTTTGAAAATGTAAAGAGAATTCAAAGAGTTTGAAAGCTATGTTCTGAGCAGGAAGAATGGGGAAGGGATAAGCTTACAACCTGGAGGAAATGCCATGATGCCATTTGATGACTGAGAACAAGCAAAATTGTTTAAATGATCTTTGGTTTCTATTTTTTTAAATGTTTATTTATTTTGAGAGAGAGTGTGATCAGGAGAGGAATAGAGAGAGAGAAAGAGAGAGAGAATCCCAAGCAGGCTTCACACTGTGCAGAGCCCAATATGGGGCTCAAACTCATGAACGGTGAGATCATGACCTGAGCCAAAATGAAGAGTTAGTCGCTTAACCAGACTGAGCCCCAGATGCCCCTGGCTTCTACTTTCTGGAAAGGAAACTTCTTCAGATTTGAAAAGTGAAAAGAAACTTGACTGAAAAGGAATCAAAACCCAAGATAAGCAAAGAGACCATAAGAAAGGGCCACCTGCCTTGAAACACACTTGTCTCTGAGACCTGCTGGACCATGTTAATGGAGAGGATGCCTTACCATGTGATTTCAAGAGAGGTGCTTTCATAGGAATCAAGTCAATGGGATGACCGGCTGTAAAATTAGAATAAGTGTTAGATCGGTTTTCCAAAGGTGTTGGGGTTCAAGGTAGAGCTCTTAGAACTTGGATGTCACATCTTGATTTTTGGCAAGATGTTCAAGCTCTTCACACGGTGCTTGCTGCTGAACCACTGGCCTCTAGTCTCAGACAACCAGAGACATAGAAGGAGCAGGTTCATTTGGAAGGTGGTGAGTAGTGAGAGGCGGTGACAAGAGAATGAATTCTGTTTTAGACAGGTTTGCATTTGAGGTGCCTACGGGACATCTGTTCAGGGCTGTTCCCATGGCAAACTGAACACTTTGATATGGGGCTCAGAAGAGAAGTCAGGATGGGTGAGGTAGCTCTGGGGGCCATGAGCAGGAAGATAGTGGCCAGATGGTGAATGAGACCCCCCCAGGGATCCCATGCATCTAGAAAAGAGAAAGGCAGGCTCCATGCCAGAAGCTTCAGGGTGACTTATTGTGAGGGTCTGGTGAAGGAAGAAGAGGTGATGGAGAGTGAGAGGCAGAGGGTTCAGAGATGGGAAGAGCCAGGGAGGCAGAGAGGTAAGAGAGCCCCAGAAAAGGGGCAGTGGTTTGAGGTGTCAGATGCCATAGGCTGATGATGCTAATGAAGAAGGCATACTGGATCAAGGATGAGGAGCTCAGTGGTGACCTTTGAGAAATCTGTTTCAATAATCAGGGGCACAATAGTTGAGTAGGAAGAAATGAGTGGTAGATGAGAAACATCCCCTCGCTTCCCTCCTCCCACAATCGCTGCCTTAACCCCCATCTCGTCTCTCATCAGTCTTTTCTATCATCTCTGAGTGAGGCCTCCTGCCATTGTCCACACTGACTTGTGCTCTGCCACAGAGCTCACCATCCTAAAGCACTGCTCTCGGTGGCCCCAGGAAGAGTATGCCACCCCCCAAGCCTGAAATTTTAGTGGTGAAATGCTAACTTTGGAGGTCAGCCATGGGCTCTGAAATCTCAGTGGCCCCATACCATATGAGCTTCTTACTTAGGAAGAGCCCCTTGGGAAGCAGGGAGGTGTGGGAGGTGGTGTTGTGCTCTGTATCACACAACCAATCAAGAGTGAGGCCGTCTTCACTGCATGGCTCCAAGCTTGCCTTGGGTGCTGCCGTCCAAACCAGCAGACAGAGCAGAAGCCCCTGGATGGAGGCCCAGCTGCGGCCTCAGGAGGTGGGAGTGAGGCCAGGCCTGGAAGCGGAGTACATTACATCACTTCTGCTACATCCTGTTGGCCAGAATTGAGTCACATGGTGGGACTTAACTTTGAGAGAGGCTGGGGAATGCAGGCTAGCTGAGTCACGGGAGGAAAGGAAAAACTTAGCCGGTCTCTGTGGTCATGGCATTCGAGATCTTGCAAAATCAGACCAGCCCACTTTTCTAGTCCTGTCTTCTTGGAGTTTGACCCTACTCCAAGGCACAGGGGAGCATTTTACTTACCATTCCTCACATCTACCATGCACATTCCCATTTTCTGTAGCAAGCAAGAACACTCTCCTCACCCTTCCTGCTTCTTGAAATCCTACTTGCTGTAAGTTATGCTGTGTGTTCCTTAGAACCTTTCTGTGAGTTGCAATGATTTCCTCCTTTTGTAATTTGTCTGCCCCAGACCCTGTCACTCTTTATCTGCTGCTTGTGCTATGAAGAGCTATGTGGCAGATCTATAAATTCCTCCACCTTTCCGTAGACACAGACTGCAAACTCACGCAGGGCAGGGTGAATTCATAGATCTCTTTGCTCACCCCATACTTACAGTAACTGTAGGTTCTGACATCCCAAATCAGGGTGTGTGGTCTGAGAAATCGTAGTGTACATTCCAGGATCAACTGGGCAAAATATTAGTGGCATTCTTCAGGAATGTCCTGGAGCAGAATCCTGGAGACATGATAGAAACTCAATTAATCCCATTGATCTGCAGTGAGATTGAATCACTGTTATCACTTACTAACATACAAAGCAAAAGAGGGTAACTTAGAGGGACTTTTCAAAACATAGCACAGCTGGCTCGAGACATTTCCTGGGGCATTGGTTTACCCAACATAATTACTAGCATCCCTAGACTCTCTCAGCCAAACTGAAATGCCCAGACACCTCATTGAAAAGGTACAAAAATCAAATAAAGCCAAAACATGGTGTTTTATGGTCAGCATTTTGTGCTAGCACATGACCTTTTGAATGTGAGTGCTTTAGAAGGCACTCCCGGGTTCTGAGATGACTTTAAGATGAATCGTTTTATTTGGTGTCTGTTATGGTTCATTCAGAAAGTGGAAGCTTGTTTACAGCTTTGTGGCTGAAGGCCTGAGAACTGTCTGTGAATTATTTTGTCAACAAGTCAACCAGGGATGGATGGCTTCAAGTCTGCTTATTGCTTATATTTGACCCTCAATTATGAATTTTAATACAAGGAAGATGTTCTTTTAATAGTAAAAATGTTTGTGTGTATCTGGTCCATTCATGGCTAAGATCTGATTGGAATTAATCTGAGCAGAAGCAAGAAGCATGAGCTAGTGCCAGAGGAAAGCCATCTAGGGCAGTGGGCTGGGCTGACGCTGGGCTTGGCTTTCAGGGGGAGTGGCCTGTCAGCACCTCATCCTCCCCCGTGAGCCACGCTGCAGGTGAATGGAGAGAAGGGATCGATGAGTCAATTTGGAAACAGCTCCAGATCCACCGAGAGCCTTAGAATCTGTGACCTTAGCCTTGGTGGGGAGCTCAGCCCTGCAAGACTTCCATGGGGGATTTGTTAAATGTCCCCAATCTCCTTAGTTTTTCTTTTTCCTACATTTTTGTCTAAATGGCAGATGTTCCCAAGACACACCCTGTGAGCCTTTGCTCATTCTGGTTTTTTTTCTTTCTGGAATGCCTCTCCTCTCCCAACCTGTCTGACCCATTTGGAATCCAAAACATTCTTTAATCTATCTTAAATGGCACTCACTTTATTTTTCTTTTTGGTGGCCTCAACCAATTATGAACTTCGAGTTCGGGTTCATCTTCTGTATCTGCTGCAGCTACTTCTGGCACTTAGTGGCCCCACCAGCAGCGTTTCATGTGCTCAGCGCTTCCTAAGTGCTGGACACTCAGCCTTCCACCTGAGCAGAGAAACTCTGTAGTCAGATCTCCTGGTTCAGTTTGGAGCTTCTGCACTCTCAGCTGTCAGATGGGAGGACAAGTAGCCCCCACCTTGTGGGGCTGTTGGGAGGTCTATGCAGGTGCACCACGGACGGACATGTGCTCAGTGCCAGGCATGTAGATGTCCACTCGCCAGGAGCTTGTGTTGTAATGAATCAGAAGGGGAACTCACTCTGTGTACAAATGGGTAATGAGGAAGGAGAGAGAAAATGGTCAAAGCCTAGAAGTCAGATACACAGCAATGGTTAACAGAAACCAGGTAGCTTGGTTTGGGGGGACCCATGGATGCCCCTGGTCCTCCTGTGATATCTAGAGTTAGCCTTGGCAGGGGTAGGGAGCTTCTAATATCAGTGAAAGCTCAGGTAGAAGCCCCTGGGGAGGGGGACCCAGCTGAGGTCTGAGGAGATGGGATTCTGCTTTGTGTAAAGAACTTTCTGCTGTCTGTAGATGGGTTGGGCTGCTTGAGGAAGCAGTGGGTTGCCCATCACAAGACTTGGTAGACGCCCAGCCAGGGTTTGGAGGAAGACCGACAGATCTGCAAGGGTGCTGGTGAGCTGGGTATTACCACCTGGCTTGTCCCACAGGGCTACTGGAAGGCTCCATGTGTATGTTGTAAATAAATGTGCATATTGTTATAATATGAGGATTATTTTTACTATTTTAAGAGTAGGTGTTGGGTATGGGGTGTGGAAGAAATCAGATTCTAACTGTTGGAAACTAAAATGTTGGAGGAAGGGAGGAAAGGAAAAACTGAGGGGGGCTGGGGGCACGCCTCACCCCCTACCCTCTGCAAGGGGCTTCTTAGTGAAGTTTCTTGCCTCAGCACCCCACCTGTGCCCTCCCAGAGCGGTCTTGAGGCTTTTCAACCAGCTCTCACTGGAATAACTGTGGGACATGCACAGGAGGGTGGGTGGGTGGGGTGCAGGGCTATGAGTCCCACACGGGTTTTTTTCCTGTGGGGTGGGGTCAGTACAAGGTGGCTGTTGCATGTTAAAAATTAAAATAAGTCTACCAGAAGGGAGTTGGCAGGAGCTTAATCTGAGAGCCTGTTCTTCTGAAGGGCTATTTATAAAGTCGGCACAGCATGTTCGGGTGGTGGGGGCTCCCTTCCTCTCAGGACATGGCAGGCCCCCGAGCTCATGGGAGGGATGAGAAGGACGGCAGGACGTCTGGGCTGGGCTCACCAGCCCTCGTCACAGCGATGAGAGACACCCAGTCTCCCAAACGGAGTCAAATACCACGGTTATCGGTGGCTGTGGCTTATTTTGTGTTAGTCGCGGGGGAAGGGTAGTGGAGTTTGCCTTTACCCATTTGCTGAAGACATTATTTTGAACCAAAATATGTTCAGGGAGTTGAAAGAGATGCATGGAGTGAAGCTGTTTTTATTGTCAATGAAATTATAGCTTTGAGGTTAACTCAGGCTGCTCATAAAAGCAGCCCTAAAACAAGACGCATATGAAGACAAACTGCAAAAAGAAAGAAACAATGATAGAGAATAAGGACTTATGGGTAGAAAAGAGGCGAGATCTGAGGGGTGCATTCCACAGACTCTGAGTCGGGTACAGCCCTGAGTGGGCACAGCCCTGAACCATACAGGTCAGCAGGTCTGGCCTTCATCCCAGCTCTGTCACTTACCATCTGTGTGACCTTGGGCTGGGCGCTTAACTCCTCTGAGCTTCCACTTTTTACATTTGTAAGTTAACCTAATCATCTCCGCACTGTTGGCCTCACTGAGATGCCATGAGTCTATCTTTTCAGGCAATATTAAAACAGATATTATCAAAATCGACTCCTGTCCTGGCTATATGCACAGTCTCTGCTGTACTGTCTGCATACTGGCTTCTTCTTGCTCCTACTGCGTCATGCCCATCTGAGAAACGCTACTTCTGGGTCTCTTCAGACTGCCACTCAGGCCTGTGTCATCGCTGACTTTGGGATGGTGGTGGTGAGGCCTGCTTTGCTAAGAGGCTGCACCTGACTTTCTCTCTTTCTCCCTCCCCCCCCCCCACCCCCCACCAATGCACCAAGTTAAGGTCTAGGCCTGGCCGCTCATTTTCTACTGTCCTCCTTCTCAGCCACCCAATCCTAGCCACACTGTCTTCCGTCCATTCCTTGAAAGCAACAGTTATACTCCCACCCTATGGTCTTAACACTTCCTGTTTCCTCTGACTGCCCTGTCTTTTCCCCAATCAGGCATGATCTCTTTCTCCACTTCCTTCATGTCTTCCTTGCAGGGGAGGCCTGCCCTGATCTTCTATGTAAAATGGTACAACCTCTTTCTCATTTGTCTTTCTTGTTTTCTTTTTCTCTACATCTAACATACTATATATTGTACTTATTTACGATGCATCCTCCCACACCTACCCTAGAATGTAAATTCCGTGAGGACAGGGATTTTTCTTCCTTTTGCTCATTGCCCATTCTCCTCCAACGTCAACCCTTGTAAAATGGGTTGGGAAGTAATCTTTTTTTCTGTTGTCTGGAATAATTTGTATCAACTTGAGGTCATTTGTTCCTTGAAAGTTTGACCTCACCTGTAAATCCATCTGGGCCAGGTACTTTTTGGGTGTGTGTGTGAGTATGGATTAATTTTAGCCAGTGTGCCAGTTTCTTTAATAATTCTACCACTATTGAAGACTTTTTTTGCTTGAATTGGTTTTAGTAAGTTATTTTTTTTGTAGGAATTTGTCTAAGTTTTCAAAATTGTTGGCATATCATTTTTCATCAGTGTCTTATTATTTTTTAATTTTTTAAAAATGTTTTTATTTATTTTTGATTGAAAAAGGGAGAGCGTGAGCAGAGGAGGGCAGAGAGAGAGGGAGACACAGAATCTGAAGCAGCCTCCAGGCTCTGAGCTGTCTGCCCAGAGCCCAATGTGGAGCTCAAACTCACGAACTGTGAGATGGTGACGTGAGTCCAAGTCAGATGCTTAACTGACTGAGCCCTCCAGATGCCCAATGTCTTATTATTTATTATGTATACTTTATGTGTAGTTATGCTCTCTTTCATTCAATAATCAATAATGTTGATTATTGTAACTTTTATCTTATCTTGATAAATCTTGAAAAATTTGTCTATATTGTTAGTTTTCACAATGAACCAGTTCTTAGCCTTTTAGTTCCACTCTGTTGTATTGTTTTTTATTTTGTTGATTTCTGCTTTTATTTTTATTTTCTGATTTTTCCCTAATTTGAGGTGGAATTTGTTATGTGTCCCCCACCCCAAACTTCTTTTTTTTTTTTTTTTAAGTTTATGTATTTATTTTGAGAGAGAGAGAGAGCATGAGTAGGGGATTGGCAGACAGAGAGGGAGAGACAGAATCCCAAGCAGGCTCCATGCTCTCAGCCCAGAGCCTGATGCAGGGCTTGAACTCATGAAACCACAAGATCATGACCTCAGCCCAAACCAAAGCTCAGATGCTTAACTGACTGAGCCACCCAGGTGCCCTCACCACCCCAAACTTCTTGAGAATAACACTTGGCTCACTAATTTTGAGAATTTCTCCCATTCTAATGTAAGTATTTAGTTATAAATTTGCTGCAAAGTACATATTGACTATATCCCAGAAGTCTTGATATATGGTGTTTTTATTGCCATTCAGTTTTATATACTTAAAAAGTTTTCACTTTGATATTTCCCCTTTTATCCATGAATTGTTTAGCAATACTGCTAAATATGTGAGCATTTTTAATTTATATTTTTAATTTCTAATTTAATTTCATTATGGTCAGAGTTCTCAGTCTACTTTATACCTAAGTTTGAAATTTATTGAGACTTTCTTAATGGCCAAGCACATGATTACACTTCTGCATATATTGCACATATGTTTGAGAAAGATGTAGACTCTCTATTATTTGGAAGAACTTTAAATTAGATATTATTTGAAAGAGTGAAAACTTGTAATTGAGTGATTCATATTTTCTGTATCCTTGCTGATTTTTTTTTCTACCACAATCCCATCAATAATTGAAAAAGCCATGATAAATTCACCCTAATTCTATAAAATTTTACCAAATATACATGAGGCTATTTTATGTGCATTTATACTTAAAGTTGCTCTTTTCTTGGTGAACTAAAACTTTTACTATTTTATATCAGTGCTTCCAATCCCCTAATGTTTGTGGTCTTAGAGTCTAGTTTAAATGATACTAATACATTACATGTCTTTTGCTTTATCGGCCTAACATGCTGTTTTCCATCCTTTTGCTTCTAGCTTGTGTGTTTCATGAGTGTGTCTTATAAATAGCATATACCTGGCTTTAAAATATTCAATTTATTAGTCATTTGAGTGGAGAATTTTGTCCAAATACATTTATTTTTATTATTGATATAATTGGACCTGTTTATATCTTCTTTGTCTCAAGTTTTCCATATATTTTAACATACTTTCTTGGTTTTGAAAAAGAAATTATAACAGTATCCCTCTTAATAAGACAAGAATTTTCATCTTTTGTCTCTCCCCAACCTCTGCCAACCCCTATCATATAGTCATTATCTATACTTTTAGTCTGGGCTGTTATTGATATTTTTATCTTTTTCTTTAGTCTTAGGTATTTTTTTTAAGACAGTACAAACTCTTCCAAGTTATTTGTTTCCCCTCTGCTTTATATATGTCTTGCATCATCTCCTATATTTGTCTTTCTTCTTTTTAAAGTATTTTATTTTATTTTATTTTATTTTATTTTATTTTATTTTATTGACAGAGAGAAAGAGAGAGAGGTAAAGGAAGAGGGAGAGACAGAATCCTAAGCAGGCTCCAAGCCCAGCACAGAACCTGGCAACAATGAGATCATGACCTGAACTAAAATCAAGAGTTGAATGCTCAACTGACTGGGCCACTCAGGTGTCCCTAAAGTATTTTATATAAAACTAGTTTTGATAAGTCTTTGTGGTGAAACATCTAAGGGCTTGTATGCCTAAGAAATTTTTTAAAAATCAGGCCTGTATATTTGGATGGCAGTTTAGTTGGTTATAAAATTTTAGGTTTCAAAGTTCTTTTCCTTCAATACTTAAAAAATACAATTTTACTGAGTTATTGCAACCATTGTTGCTATTAGAAAATATGATTTCAATCTGAGTCTGCTTTTTTTTCCCCCTCTGTGAACATTTAAAATAATCTTTTTGGAATTCATAATTTTCCTAATATATGTAGATACGAGTTTTAATGTATACGTTGATATATATTAACATACACACACACACACACACATACATATATACATACATATGTATATATATTTTTGCCAATGCAGAGCCCTTTAAATCTGAGGTTCCTAATATTTTTTAATCCAGGGAAATTTAGTCTATTATTTTTTGAAATTATTTCTCCTCTCCATTTTATTATTTTCTTTTTGTGGGACTTTTATTATTTATGTTAGTAGTTATTTTTACTTCTGACCTTCATATCACCTTACTTTTATCTTACATTTTGTTTATTTGGCTTTTCTTCTTCCTTCTGGAAGAATTGGTCAATCTGATTTTTCAAATTGTTATTTTGTTCCTTGCCTATTTCTGTTTTGCTCCTTGTGCTATCCAGAGGGCTCTTTATTTCAAATACTGTATTCTTGTACCTATTATTTATATATTGATTCTTTTTTTCTTCTACTTTGCTAATATTTTCTATTTTTAAAAGAAGTATGTATTTTAGGTTAGTTTTAAATTCTTGCCTTTGTGTGTTAATATTCTAGTGGAATCTTAAATCCTGTATATTGTTTTTCTTTTGAAGAGGTAGAGTTCTTTAACTATCTTGTTGATTTGGCCTCTGAGCTGGTCTTCTCAGAAGGTTTCAGCATTTCCTCAAGCACCAGAGCCCAGCTATGTCAGTTCCAGTGATCTCAGGAGGAACGGGTGAATGAACCCTGGGGTGCAGAGCTCCTCACTCTGAAAAACAACTCCTAAAGTCAGGACTTTACTTTTATCTTCCATTGGGAAGCAACATGAGGAGAAAATCTCTTTAAAATGTAATTCCTCAGCCTTGGGGGATTGGCAGAGGAGGTATGAGGGTAAACAACTGTCTGAGGGTTTTTAGTCTCAACTTAAATTTTTTAAAGCTTGTTACCCACACTGAACTTCTCAAAGTTTGACTTTACTCCTGAGGACAAATGGGCCGGAGTGTGGGGGCAGGAGCAGAATCCCAACAGCTCTTTTTCCATTTTATCCATTTGCTTCAAGCAAAGTCACCTTTTCCCACAGACACTCAAATCCATAAAGACACCTCCTTTCATCCCAGAGGCACTTAAAGTGTCTGTAAGTGCACGTCTTTTCCAGTTCATGAGGTTACTTTAGTGGAAAGAGCCTATAGTTGAGATTGATAGACTCCTGATGCAAATTCCATAAGCCACTTTCTCAGTGTCAAATGCTTCCTTTTTTTCTGATCCACTCACCTTATTCCAGCCGAGTTTGTCTTCTAAAGATCTCTGCTTTACACCTTTGGGCTGTATAGCTTTGGGTTTTCTTGGGCTCCACTTGGTTTTTATCCATCCTTAGCTTGTCCATTATTCCACAAAATGTTACATTTCACTCAACTCATGACTTACCTTAGAGAGATTTTCCCCAAATCACAGCAATTCTTGATCTAATTTATACTATCTTGACACAAATTTCTGCTCCATAGAAGACAGAGATAAAGAGGAGGGGGCCGGATAGAATGATTCATCCATAATTGGAGTTTGACAGCACCTCTCTGATACCTATCTCCACCCTGCTCAGTCAGGTGACAATTTCATTCCTATCATTCTGTTTCAGAGGAAGAATCATTTTCTTTAAAATTTGGATTCAGACTCAGAGACATAGTGGAAGCCAAGGATGAGATTCAAGCTTAAAATAGGAACATTAAGTGAATGTTTGAAAGGTGATGATCAGAACCCCCCTTCCCCCACTAGCCTTCTTCCCTTGCCCCCTGCCTAGAATACAGGAAGTCAGAATGTTCCTTTTACCTAAGGATAGTAAATTCATCCTTGGAGGAACTTTAAGTTCCCAGATAAAACACCTTCAGACATATGTATTTGCCCAAAAGAAAAGTCAACTTTTTACTGCTTGATCATTTCCTGAAGCCTATGGTCAGCAAGTTCTGCCCATGCCTACAGAGTGGACACTCAATCTTATGACTTTCATATTTCCAGTTAAATATGGACCAACAGCTAAGGATCACCACACATTTGAGGACAGCCTCTAATATGAGAGACTGAAACTGGCATTGGCTCTAGAGGAGACACACCTATAGGGATCAGAAGGAAAAAAATGTAATTACAATAATGTCCTTGGAGAAAAGGAACAATCTGAGAACAAGAAAGAGCTCTTTGAAATTAAAAATATGGAAGCTCGAAACAAAATTTCCATTAAGGCTTGAGAGATAAAGAGAATCTGTTAGAAAGTAATAAAAAGAGAAAAAGGTGGACAGCTGAGAGAAAACATGAGAAAATCAAAGACTGTGCTTGAGAAGTCCAACATCTTTCTGGAGTTCTGGTGGTGGTGGGGAACAGAAAGTAGACTGGAGGAATATTTAAAATAAGTCCTATAAGAAAATTTTCTATAACCAAAGGACACAGTTTTCTAATTTGAATAGGCCCATAAAACCTTGCATGGTGATTGGAAAAAAGTGGGTAAAAACTTTTAGAGAGATGTAAAAGGTCACAAAGGATCAGGAATTAAGATTGTGTATGATTTTTCAATAACAATGCTGAATATTAGACAATAGTAGACAATAGTAGAATAATATTTTTAAAATTTACAGGAAAATTATTTCAGTAAATATAGAGCTTCCCAAATGATTATCTTGAAGGAGGTATAAGATAGGTAAAAGTGAAATCATGTCTCCTGAGTATGAGGCGTGTAGTCCCAAACTGCCTCCTATGTATTTTTAATCAGTTTTATTAGGTATAATTTATGTGCAATAGATTTTGCTTATTTTAAATATACTATTTAATGAGTTTTGCCTAGTGGTTCTCAACCAGAGCAATTTTATCCTGCCAGGATATATTCAGTAATGCCTGAAGACGTTGGTTGTCACAACTTGGAGATGGATAGAGGGCTACTGACATCCAGTGAGATAAGAGGCCAGGGTTGCTGCTAAACATGCAGGAACACACAGAACAGCCCTCCACAACAAAAAACCACATTGCCCAAAATGTCAGTAGTGCCAAGGTTGACAAAACCTGATTTTGAAGATAGTCATGTAATCACCAGCCCAATTATGATACTTCTGATACATCTGTCCTTGCCATGACCTGAGAAGGTTTCTTGTACCCCTCTACAGTCAATTCTATTCTTCCAGTTCCTAGACCCTGCTGACTACTGATCTTTCTATCACTATAGTTTTATTTTTTCTAGAATTCCATATAAATGGAATCATATAGTATATAATCTTTTGGATCTGACCTCTTTTGTTCAGCATAACATTTGTGAGATTTATCTATGTTGATGCATATATCAATAATTCACCCCTTTTTGTTGCTTTGTAGAGTTCTACTGTATGAATGTACTAGAGTTTGTTTTCTATTCAAACTGAAGGAAAATTGGAGTTGTTTCCTGTTGGGTTGTTACGTATAAGGCTTCCGTGAGCACTGGTGAATATGACTTTGTGTGGATACATGTTTTCATTTCCTTTGGGTAAACGCATAGCAGTGGAATTTATGGGTTATATGTTAAGTATTTGTTTAATTATAAGAGAAACTGGTAAGTTGTTTTCCAAAATGGCTGTACCGTTTTACATGCCCATGAAAAATATATGAGTTCCAGTTGCTCCATATGCTTGCCAATGCATGGTGTTGTCAGTCTTTAATTTTATCAATTTAATGGGTGTGTTGTGATGTCTGTAAGTTTATCTTTCTGTGATGAATAATTTGTTGAGCATCTTTTCATATGCTTATAAACTTTTGTGTATCTTCTTTTTATAAAGTATTTGGTCAAATATTTCCCCCATTAAATAATAGGTTGTTTATATTTATGTTATTGAATTATAAAAAGTCCTTATATATTCTGGATACATTTTTTCCCTTCAGATACACATATTGCAAATATTTTCTCCTAGTCTGTGGCTTGTTTTATTTTCCTAACAATATATTCAGAAAAAAGATGGCTCTAATTTTGATAACATTCTATTTAACATTCTATTTATAGTTAGTGCTTATTGAGATCTTTGCCTACCCCAAGATAGCATGCATTTTCTCTTGGAAGTTTTATAGTTTTAGCTTTTACAATTAGGTATATGAATTAACATTTGTCTATGGTTTGAGGTAGGGACATGTGGATAGCTGGCTGTTTCAGCACCATTTATTTTTATTTTTATTTTTTTCAATATATGAAATTTATTGTCAAATTGGTTTCCATACAACACCCAGTGCTCATCCCAAAAGGTGCCCTCCTCAATACCCATCACCCACCCTACCCTCCCTCCCACCCCCCATCAACCATCAGTTTGTTCTCAGTTTTTAACAGTCTCTTATGCTTTGCCTCTCTCCCACTCTAACCTCTTTTTTTTTTCCTCCCCCTCCCCCATGGGTTTCTGTTAAGTTTCTCAGGATCCACATAAGAGTGAAAACATATGGTATCTGTCTTTCTCTGTATGGCTTATTTCACTTAGCATCACACTCTCCAGTTCCATCCATGTTGCTACAAAGGGCCATATTTTGTTCTTTCTCATTGCCATGTAGTACTCCATTGTGTATATAAACCACAATTTCTTTATCCATTCATCTGTTGATGGACATTTAGGCTCTTTCCATAATTTGGCTATTGTTGAGAGTGCTGCTATAAACATTGGGGTACAAGTGCCCCTATGCATCAGTACTCCTGTATCCCTTGGATAAATTCCTAGCAGTGCTATTGCTGGGTCATAGGGTAGGTCTATTTTTAATTTTCTGAGGAACCTCCACACTGCTTTCCAGAGCGGCTGCACCAATTTGCATTCCCACCAACAGTGCAAGAGGGTTCCCATTTCTCCACATCCTCTCCAGCATCTATAGTCTCCTGATTTGTTCATTTTGGCCACTTTGACTGGCGTGAGGTGATATCTGAGTGTGGTTTTGATTGGTATTTCCCTGATGAGGAGCGACATTGAGCATCTTTTCGTGTGCCTGTTGGCCATCTGGATGTCTTCTTTAGAGAAGTGTCTCTTCATGTTTTCTGCCCATTTCTTCACTGGGTTATTTGTTTTTCGGGTATGGAGTTTGGTGAGTTCTTGATAGATTTTGGATACTAGCCCTTTGTCCGATATGTCATTTGCAAATATCTTTTCCCATTCCGTTGGTTGCCTTTTAGTTTTGTTGGTTGTTTCCTTTGCTGTGCAGAAGCTTTTTATCTTCATAAGGTCCCAGTAATTCACTTTTGCTTTTAATTCCCTTGCCTTTGGGGATGTGTCGAGTAAGAGATTGCTACGGCTGAGGTCAGAGAGGTCTTTTCCTGCTTTCTCCTCTAAGGTTTTGATGGTTTCCTGTCTCACATTCAGGTCCTTTATCCATTTGGAGTTTATTTTTGTGAATGGTGTGAGAAAGTGGTCTAGTTTCAACCTTCTGCATGTTGCTGTCCAGTTCTCCCAGGACCATTTGTTAAAAAGACTGTCTTTTTTCCATTGGATATTCTTTCCTGCTTTGTCAAAGATGAGTTGGCCATACGTTTGTGGGTCTAGTTCTGGGGTTTCTATTCTATTCCATTGGTCTATGTGTCTGTTTTTGTGCCAATACCATGCTGTCTTGATGATTACAGCCTTGCAGTAGAGGCTAAAGTCTGGGATTGTGATGCCTCCTGCTTTGGTCTTCTTCTTCAAACTTACTTTGGCTATTCGGGGCTTTTTGTGGTTCCATATGAATTTTAGGATTGCTTGTTCTAGTTTCGAGAATAATGCTGGTGCAATTTTGATTGGGATTGCATTGAATGTGTAGATAGCTTTGGGTAGTATTGACATTTTGACAATATTTATTCTTCCACTCCATGAGCAGGGAATGTCTTTCCATTTCTTGATATCTTCTTCAATTACCTTCATAAGCTTTCTATAGTTTTCAGCATACAGATCTTTTACATCTTTGGTTAGATTTATTCCTAGGTATTTTATGCTTCTTGGTGCAATTGTGAATGGGATCAGTTTCTTTATTTGTCTTTCTGTTTCAGCACCATTTATTTGAAAAGACTGTGCTTTTGGCATTGTATTACCTTGTTGCTTTTGTTGAAATCAATTGAGCATTTTTATACATGAGTTTATCTCTAGGTTTCTTAATTTGTTCCATTAATCTATGTCAAGCTATCTTGATTACTGTAGCTGTGTAGTAAGATTTAAACTCAGATAGTACAAATCCTCAAACTTTTTCTTCTTTTCCAAATTGTACTGTTGTAGGTTCATTGATTTTCCATATAAATTTTAGAAATTTAGAATCACCTTATCAATTTCCACAAAAAAATTCCTGTACTGAGTCTATAGATCACTTTGGGAAAAATTGGCATTTTATCATCCTTTAGTTTTCTTATCCATGAATAGGTTTATATTTCCATTTATTTATTTAAGTCTTCTTTTTACTTCTCTCTGCTATGTTTTGTGGTTTTCAGTGTCACATCTTTATCCATAGGTATTTAATGCTTTTCTATTGTAAATTATGAAGTAAGTCTGTACATCCACACCAGCTTTTCCTATCTCTTGTCTTTTTGAAATAACCATCCTAAAAGTTGTGAATTAATATCTTATTGTGATTTTGATTTATATTTCCCTGATGATTAGTGATGTTGAGCACCTTTTCATGTACCTGTGGGCCATTTGTATGTCTTCCTTGGAAAATGTCTATTAAAGTTCTCTGCCCATTTTTTAGCAGTTTTTTTATATTTATATTTTTATGTTTTGCTGTTGAATGGTATGAGTTCCTTGTATATTTTGGATATTAACCTCTTATCAGATACATGGTTTGCAAATATTTTTCTCATTCTATAGTTTGCCTTTTCATTTCTGTTGTTTGTTTATTTTACTGTACAGAACTATTTAGTTTGATATAGTCCCATTTGTTGATATTTGCTTTTGTTGCCTTTGCTTTTGGTGTCGTATCCAGAAAATCATTGGCAAGACCAGTGTCAAGGAACCTTCCCTTATGTTCTTTTCTAGGAGTTATTTAGTTTCAGGTCTCATGTTTAAGTCTTTAATCCATTCTGAGGTAATTTCTGTGAATGGTGTTAGGCAGGGGTTCATTTCATTATTTTGCTGTGGATATCCAGTTTTCTCAGTGCCATTTTATTTTTATTTTTTTTAGAGAGAGAGAAAGAGCATGAGCAGGGGAGAGGGCCAGAGGGAGAGAGAGAGACAGAAGAGAGAATCTTAAGCAGTTTCCATGCTCAGCACAGAACTCGATGTAGGGCTTGATCCCACAACCCTGGGTTCATGACCTGGGCTGAAATTAAGAGTCAGATGCTCATCCAACTGAGCCGCTCAAGTGCCCCATCAACACCATTTATTGAACAAACAATTCCTTCCTCATTGAGTATTTGTGGCTCCCTTGTCAAATATTAAACCATATATGTGATTATTTCTGAATTATTTCTGGGTTCTCTTTCTGCTCCACTGATCTATATGTCTATTTTTCTGCCGGTAACCATACAGTTTTGATCACTATAGCTTTGCAATGTAGTTTGAAATCAGGAAGTGTGATACTTCCAGCTTTAAGATTGCTTTGTCATTCATTTAGGGCCTGTTGTGGTTCCATATGAATTTTAGGATTTTTTTTCTATATATGTGAAAAATGGCATTGGAATTTTGATAGAGATTGCATTGAATTTATAGACAGCCTTGGGTAATATGGACATTTTAATATTAACTTCCAATTCATGAGCATGACATATTTTTTCACTTATTTGTGCCTTCTTCAATATCTTTCACCAGTGTCTTATAGTTTTTGGTGTATAGATTTTTCACTTTCTTGGTTAAATTTATTTCTAAGTATTTATTGTTTTTGATGCTATTGTAAATGAGATTTTTAAAAATTTCTTTTTTGGATCATTGTTAATAATACTATTTATTTTTGAATATTAACACTGTGTCTTGAAACTTTGCTAAATGCATTTATTAGTTCTAGTAATCTTAGTAGTTTTTTCATATTTTCCTTAGAATTTTCTTTGTAGACAATTATGTCTGTAAGTGAATAGATTTCTTTTTTTCTAATCTATATTACTTATATATCTTTTCCTAATCTTATTGCACAGGCTGACTTCCAGTTTAATGTTGAATAGGGGTGATAGGAATGACTATCCTTGCTCTGTTCCTGATCTTAGTAAGAAAACAGTCTTTCACCATTAAGGATGACGTTAACTCTAAGTTTTCATAGATGCCCTTTATCAGACTTAAGAATTTACCTCTGTGCTGTGAGTTTTAATCATGAATGAGGGGCAAATTTTGTCAAATGCTTTTTATGCATCAGTGGAGATGATCATATGGTTTATCTCTTTTATTCTGCTGGTATGGTAAATTACATTGATTGATTTTCAAACATCAAACTGACCTTGAATTCCTTGATAAGTCCCATTGCACATGATGGACATAAGGTATTATCTTTTTAAAATGTTGTTTGGTTTGTTTTGCCAGTATATTGTTAAAGATTTTTGCCTTTATGTTCATGAAGAATATTAGTTATGGTTTTATATTTTTATAATGTTTTTTGTACCAGGGTAATGTTGCCTCATACCATTAGCTGGAAATGTTCCTCCTTTTCAGTTTTCTGAAAGTATTTGGGTATGATTAGCATTATTTATTCCTTAAATATTTGATAGAATTTGTCAGAGAAAACATCTAAACCTGAATATTTATTTATATGAATGTTTTAAATTACAATTCCATTTCTTTAATAGATATAAGCCTATTCATACCTTTTATTTCTTATTATACCAGGTTTGGTGATCTGTATTTTTTAATGAATGTGATCATTTATCTAATTTGTCAAATTTATTGGCATATAACTGTTCATACTGTTCCTTTATTATGTGTTTAATATTTGTAGAGTCTATGGTAATGTTTCCTCTTTCTTTCCTGATTTGATAATTTGTGTTTTCTTGGTCAGTCTAGTTAGAGTCTTATCAATTTCATTGATCTTCTTTAAGAACCAACTTCTGGTTTCATTATTTTTCTCTATTGTTTGCTATTTTCTTTTCTTGTTTTTTTTTTTTTTTACAAGAGAGAAAATGGTAGTCATAGTTTGCTCTTTCTCTTGACAATAATAAATAGTCATAATAAGTTTAATACTGACTCAAAAGCACACACCTAAAAATTATTATGGATCCTTATTTGAAGGATAAGGAAAGTGGAGAGATAGTTTATGAAAACTATATCTTAATTTTCATAATAGGAAGTGAAAAATGGTCTAAAGTATATTAATGAATAAATTGCAGAATAAAATTATCACTTTGAAATGTGAGAGTAAATATTGGAAGAAAGAACTAAAGGAATCGAAAATAGTAATATGTAAGAGGCAAAAGTGGGAAGTTATGTAGGGGACTGTAATTTCTCACAAAAGGGTTTTTTTTTTTTTTTTTGATTGAGTTTGATTTTTAAAGTATATGCATGCATTATATCGATAAGATAAAAATTATCAGAATAGGGAAAAGCATGGCTGGGAAACAACCAGGCTGAGAAGAGCACTGCTCTTGATGCTGACAGGTGGGTATATGCAAAAACAGAGTGAATGAGTGGAGGGAAGCATTTGAGGGTCCCAGGAGGGAGGGCAGAACTGGTGTCAAGGCATATGACTATGACTTAGAATATTGCTAAAAGATGCTTTTGACCTCCATTTAAGTTAAAAACAATTCTTAATTTGTTTTTATTTTGATAGAATTAATAAAGGTGAAGGTAGAAAGCCTGCTGTAATAAAACTTAAGGTTACCACATAAATATATCCATAACATAATATTATTAGATAGCACTTTACAAAGAGAATTATATGTATTGCTTTACTTAATCCTCATGTTAGCCCCACAAGTCCAGTGTTTTGATAGTATCTTCCTTTTGTACTGAGTTTTAGGTTAAAAGATTTGCTCAAGGTCACACTGGTGCTAAGTCCCAGAGGGTGGACTGTAAACTTTTTACTTCCACTAACAATTCCATAATATACATAGTCACAACACAAAATAATTTTAAGCATGCTGATTTATTTATCTGAGTATTTTCATAACTATAACCTGATTACTTAAATGGTAGGTAGTAGGATAGACCATGGTGATTTTGTTTGAATAGGTTTGAATATAGAGTATGCTACAATTACTTGCTGCATGACCTTGGGAGCATTATTTAATTTATCTGAGCCTCTTCTTCTCCGTGTGAAACAGGATATTACTGCCTTCCTCATGGGGCTGTTCTCAAGAGGTAACATATGTAAGATGTTTGTTACAGTACATGGAGGTTAGTATGGACTCAATAATTGCTTAATAGCATGATAATTTTTGTTAACTATAGAAATAACTGTGAGATTATTTAATGAGTCATGCTTTCTATTTTTTGTATATGAGAACAGTGATATTTGCTCACTATCAAAAATGATATTGAGTTTTCCTAGTGGAATGCTCAGTTTCAAAAAAAATAAAGCATGTGTATGTGGACAGGTTAAATTGAAATTACTTAAAAATTAATTTACTTTAGAGATCATCTTTTCAGTAGCATGAATCACTGAGAATCAGGCTACAACTGTATGATCTATACATATTTGTAAAATAGTATTAATGCAGAGAAAAATTGTGGAGAAATGTCTATAAATAGTTAATGGTGGTCATCACTAAGGTTTGGGATTATGGTGTGAGACATTGACCTATCTATAGATATTTTTAGTGCTGTTTAGAAAATAAGGAAGAGATTCTACTTTTATAACCTAAAAAGGAATATGGTTTTAACATAATTTCAGGAAAAATAAGCCTTTCTTTATCAAAAGAATTTGACATGACTTGCTCCATGCTGATTTCTAGTGACCGTTTCTTCCTAAATGCTCTGAAATCTCCTTCATGGTTGACATCAGCTTATAGGTCTCTAGTTCTAGAATTTTTGTAAGCATCAATGACGCACTTGTGTCCTAGAATTTGCATGTGGTTTCCATACAGAAGGTGTGTTCCTTGGTTCTCTCTAGACCTGGTAGTCAAAGTATTTTAGGATTAGAAAAAATTTGTTCATTTTAAATGACAGACTTTACTTTTGGTCTTTCCAGCCATGAATATGACCTGCTAAGGACATTACTGCTGTCAAAACTATTTTAATCAAACGTATTTATAAATAGAGTTTAAAAAGAGACTTTGGCTCACACCCCAAGATGGCATTCGAGCTTTGCTTTTCAATTATTCCTAAAGTTATTTCTAAAACCAGTGCTGCACTCAATTGTAACCTTTGTCTCCCTTTCTGCCCATCAGGAGCTATGCATGGCTCCCTTCCTTAATTCCATCTCTCCACGTTTTCCCTTTGTCCCTTTCTTTCTGGAGTTCAGGCTTCTTCCCAGAGCAGGGAGGGGGTGGGGAGTGGCTGGCTTTGGCTTCAGCAGCTGCCTGAGCAGCTTGGCTTCCTGCACCCCCAGGCAGCCTTGCTTCCTCCGAGGGCTCTTCCAGTTTGGTGTCCAGCAGCTGCCAGCAGAGTTCCAGAATTTCAAATGCTTTCAGATCTCACCTTATTATGGTCTTAAAAACATCATATTCTCCAAGTTGACAACCTCCATACTGAGGAGGATGTCTAAGGAATGTTAGTTCTATCTGGATGCTCCCCCTGTTTCTGATTGGTACTAGTGAATGAAAATAAAAGCAATACAGGTACCAACTCCTTGCAAGGTGGTGTGCATTAACATCAACGAAACTTGCCCCTGTGCTGCTGGTTGGCTTATATTTCAGGAATAACCAGGAGCTGGCTGCTTCTCTTGTGGCAAAGGGTGGAACCACCCAGGAGATCCTTTGTCACCTCCAGGATGAGTTTATGAATACTTATTGTCTGGACTCAAGTTATGACATCCAATCGTATTTTATTCTTAACCTTTACACTCATTTGAATGTGAAATTTTAAAAGACATGACTTCTGGGATGACTCCCCTTTTGAAAGAATTGAGAGGAAAATTTCAAAAAAAGGGTGTCACATGTTATGTTCTGAGTGCTGGTGAGATTATCTGATGATTCAGATTCTGGGAGATTAGCTGAGATTTCTGATAGGTTATCCATCAAAATAAATGTAGATGGGTGACAAATCCTGTCCCCAAAGGCCAACATCAGAGTAAAACTTGTGCATGTGTTTAGCATCTGACCTCATTCAAAATTGCTTTTTGAGAAGTGTGATGCTATATACAGGGACTCTTGTGATAAGATAGGATGTGGCTCAGGCTTTAATCCCTAACAAAACTGTAACTTGGACACCTTCCTCTGAAAACCTGGAGCACATGTTTTCTGTCTGAACCAGCAAACTATGTTGGTAACCTCTGGCAGAGGTATAAAACCTGGTTGTTAAGAGCATATAATTTATAGTTGGACAGGCTCTAGTTGAACACTCAGTTCTGCCACATGCCATTGACATTTAACATGTTCATTGCTTGGTCTTTCCATCTATAAAATGGGTACAAAAAAGGTACCTACACAGGGTGGTTATGAAAATTAGTGACATCAGGCATGTTGAGCACTCAAGACCTTGCTCTGCACTAGTTACTGGTACAAAAAGGGAGCTGTAGTAGAAGCAGGGGCTGTTTTTGTTGTTTTTCTTGTGACTTATCTTAAATGTTCAGCTCCTGCCAAAGTCCAGTAAGAACAGCGATCTTCGAGAATAATGATAATAACAGTTGCTAACATTTATTGGGTACTTACTGTGTGCGTGGTCTTATTTACTCCTCACCGCAAGTCTGAGAGGAGAAGTCCCAGGTATAATCCATCCCTCCCTTCCTCTATTGTAGTCCCTGTGTTCAGTCAGATTAGATGAGCACAAGGCTGCCTCCAGAATAGAAAGTTCATTCAGACTATGATGTAACCTTATACCTTTATTGAACCTCAATTGAAGCCTCAAACCTTTATTGAACGTCAATGTGAGGAATAGCCATGTGATAAACATTGTTATTGAACATGGTGCGTCTCATTGTCCAGTGACCTCTAAGACATCACATGTCATAAATTTGTCTCAAAGCCAAGAAAAAGGTTATCTCTCTTGATGTTTACTCTTAGTAGAGACTCTGATTTAGTATGTTTGGGTCTGGTCAGATAACTGGTATTTTATTTTACCTTATTTTATTTTATTTTACTTTACTTTATTTTATTTTATATTTTATTTTATTTTATTTTATTTTATTTTATTTATTTTATCTTATTTAAGTTTATTTATTTATTTTGAGAGAAAGAGTGCAAACAGGGGAAAGGTAGCAAGAGAGGGAGAGAGACAATTCCAAGCAGACTCTGCACTGTCAGCACAGAGCCTGACCTGGGGCTCAAATCCACAAACTGTGAGATCATGACCTGAACCGAAATCAAGAGTCGATGCTTAACTAAGCCACCCAGGTGCTCCTCAGACAACTGTATTTTAAAAATTCTCCCTCCCTCTGTGCACCTGGGGCACAGCCACAGTTAGGAACTTCTAGTGGGGCTCACCAGCTTTCTCTGAGTGCCCTTATTGGTATGATGGAGCTAGGATTTGTACTTCCCACTACAAACAGAATATCTGTGTCCCCAGAATCCATATGTTGAATGCTAATATTTGGAGGTTGCACTTGTGGGAGGTGATTAGGTTATGAGAGAGTAGCCTTCATAAATGGGATTTAGTGCCTCATTAAAAGAGACCCCAGAGTGTACCCTTACTCTTTCCATCATGTGAGGACACAGGGAGAAGATGTCCTTCTATGAACCAGGAAGTGGACCTTTAGTGGACACTGAATCTACAAGTGCCATGATCTTGGACTTCTCAGCTTTCAAAACTGGGGAAAATAAAGTGTTGTTTATAAGCCACGTGGTCGGTGTGACCACACTTGGGAGAAAAGATGGCAATATAGGAGGACGCTGGGCTCACCTCGTCCTGCTGATTGCTTAGATTCCACCCACATCAGCCTAGATAACCCAGAAAACCGCTGGAAGACTAGCAGAATGGACTCTCTGGAGCCAAGTGTAGACAAGAGGCCCACGGAAGAGGGTAGGAAGGGCAGAGAGGCGGTGTGTGCTACACGGACTGGTAGGAGGGAGCTGGGGTGGTGGAGGGGCAGCCCATGGGGCAAGGCAGAGCCCCCAGAAATCTGGCTTGCAAAAGCGGAGGGGCTGGACTGTGTGAGTTCTGACAGCCAGCAGGACTTAACATCTGGAATGTAAAAGTCAACAGCTCTGCTCTCAGAGAATGGGGAGGGTGAGAGGATGCCAGGAGGGAGAGTTGTTGAGCCCTGGAAGGACAGAGCTCACTGGGAGAACAAAGGTGCTGGCAAGCGCCATTTCCCTCTCCCATCCCCCAGCTAAAATTCCAAAGGGAACCAGTTCCTGTCATCAAACTTGCTTGCACGGTGCAAATGCCCAACGCTGTGCTTTAGTGGATCCATCCCTCCAATGGGCCTGCCTCCTTCCTGGTGCTTCAGGGCCCCTCCTGCAGGGGACCACTGATGGTAAAGCTCACTAAGCCTGCCCCTCCCACCCCTGTGCACCTTGCGGATCCACCCCTGTAATACGCCCTTGGCCAGATCCCATCGAAGCACCACCACAAGCATGGCAGTGTGTAATATCCACTCCACAGTGAGTCCTGTCCATGGGAGACAGGAAGATAAGGTGCACACCAGTCTGACTGTGGCCCCAGTGGTGGTCTGAGGGCAGACATGGGGTCTGACTATGGCCCCACCCACCAACACAAGTTTTTCCAGACAGCACAGGGGAAGTGACCTGCAGTTTGGAGCTACCACGGGGACTACCCAAAATGACGAAATGGAAGAATTCTCCTCAAAAGAAACTCCAGGAAGTAGTGACAGCTAATGAATTGGTCAAAACAGATTTAAGCAATATAACAGAACAAGAATTTAGAATAATAGTCATAAAATTAATCTCTGGGTTTGAAAAAAGCATAGAGGACAGCAGACAATCTATTGCTACAGAGATCAAGGGACTGAAAAATAGTCACGAGGAACTAAAAAATGCTATAAATGAGGTGCAAAATAAAATGGAGGCAGCCATAGCACAGAATGAAGAGGCAGAGGTGAGAATAGGTGAATTAGAATATAAAATTATGGAAAAAGAGGAAGCTGAGAAAGAGAGAGATAAAAAAATCCAGGAGTATGAGGGGAGAATTAGAGAACTAAGTGATGCAATCAAACAGAACAATATCCGTATTATAGGAATTCCAGAAGAGGAAGAGAGAAAGAAAGGGGCTGAAGGTGTACTTGAACAAATCATGCTGAGAACTTGTCTGATCTGGGGAAAACCAGGCATTGAAATCCAAGAGGCACAGAGAACTCCCTTCAGGCATAACTTGAATCGATCTTCTGCATGACATATCATAGTGAAACTGGCAAAATACAAGGATAAAGAGAAAATTATGAAAGCAGCTAGGGATAAACACGCTCTTACTTACAAAGGTAGACTCCTAAGAGTAGTGGCAGACCTATCTACTGAAACTTGGCAGGCCAGAAAGGAATGGCAGGAAATTTTCAATGTGACGAACAGAAAAAATATGCAGCCGAGAATCCTTTATCCAGCAAGTCTGTCATTCAGAATAGAAGGAGAGATAAAGGTCTTCCCAAACAAACAAAAACTGAAGGAATTCATCACCACTAAACCATCCCTACAAGAGATCCTGAGGGAGACTTTGTGAGTGAAATGTTGTAAGGACCACAAAGTACCAGAGACATCACTACAAGCATGAAACCTACAGACATCACAATGATTCTAAACCCATATCTTTCTATAATAATACTGAATGTAAATGGACTAATTGCTCCAACCAAAAGACATAGGTTATCAGAAAGGATAAAAAAACAAGACCCATCTATTTGCTGGCTACAAGAGACTCATATTAGACCTGAGGACACCTTCAGATTGAAAGTGAGGGGATGGAGAACTATCTATCATGCTACTGGAAGTCAAAAGAAAGCTGGAGTAGCCATACGTATATCAGACAAACTAGACTTTAAATTAAAGGCTGTAACAAGAGATGAAGAAGGGCATTATATAATAATTACAGGGTCTATCCATCAGGAAGAGCTAACAATTATCAATGTCTATGTGCCGAATACGGGAGCCCCCAAATATATAAAACAATCACAAACATAAGCAACCTTATTGATAAGAATGTGGTAATTGCAGGGGACTTTAATATAAGCCACCTGGTCTATGGTATTCTATTATAGCAACCTGAATGGACTAAGACATTTCCTTTTACCTAGGTTTTCTGATAGAATGTTTACTCCCTTTTCATGCCTCATCTCCTATTCTTTGATTTACCTGCTGTTAGTATTTTTATAGTTCACATATCATTTATTGAAAAATGCCTCAAATCTGTTTTTGACATAAAAAAAAATCAATGAAAGAATGAGTGTAGCTGTCCACCTAAAGTTTTCAACATGTTTTCCTTAAAGCTCTCTTAATTTTTTCTATCGCTCTTTCTCCTACCGTTGCCATTTTTAGTTAATTGTTTGACAAAGTAAACAACTATATTTATTTACTTTTAAAAAGCACTAATGGATTCTAAAGGGAGATTGGCTTACTCTCAAATGTCTTGAGGCACCGTAATTGTGAAGAGGGACTGTTCTAGGTGAAGGAGTTCAACCCAGAGATAATGAGATTGGAGAGGGCTGTAATGAGTTCAAAGGAAGGCACTGGAATGAAGGCAGACCCTGAGGTTGTTAACATAGGGTGGAGTTTGTCTCATCTCATGGTCCTCCCACCCCATTCCGCTGATGTCGATTTAGACGCACTCTTTGCTGACAGAATGTCGACATGCGGCAATTATTTCATGTTTGTTAATGATATGATAGGACTTTTGTGAAGATGAACTTGGCCTAGGTCTCTGAACACTGCGTTTACAATCAGCTTTCCTTGCTTTACAGTGGCCTTCCTCAAATAAAAAGAGACGATTCCAAAGGTCATTGCGAGATTACAAAATAACAGGTCCAGACTCATGTGCTGTTCTGTGTGGGAGGATGACTGATTGGGGCCTGGATGAAATGACATTGGCTTCAATCCGGAGCTGGGTCTAGATTAGGACAGGAATACATGTGTGAGATGCTGCAGACATCTGTTTGATCCTGTCTTCTACACAGCAAAAAGAACTTCCCCCCCTTATTTAGTGTGAAAAATACTTCAATACCACCAGACAGTGTTCAAACAATTGAACCGATGGAATGGTCTTTATATTAAATTTTGAGTCATGCTGCCAAAACTCTTTATTATTTCCTCTGCTTTGATCAGCATAAGTGACTCACAACTAAGTTTAACCAGGCTTTTTCATTCCAGAGCTGATTGTAACCCAACTATGTAGTTCGGGTAGCCCCTCCCTAGTTTCTGTAGAATTAGTTGTTCAATTAATACTTTTCAGGCACCTGCTCTGTGCACATTTTCACATTAGATACTGTCATTGTCCTTTAGGAACTCACCATTGAATTTGGACAATATATTAAGAATGCAATACAAAAATGAGTGGCAATACGAAGCTGTGTAAATTAGCTGTGATACAGGAGGTGGAAACACACATTAGCAGAGATTCAGAGGCAGGCATAATAATGTGGGTTGGTGAGATCAGGGAAGGCTTCCCCCGGGCTGTGTGACCTGGTGTGTGGTAGATCCATATCTTTGGATGCTCATATATAGAAACTCTCTACTCCAACCACAGTGCTCTGTGCACCTGTGAACCTTCCTTTCCCCGTTTCCCCAGCACATCTTTGCCAATGCCATTCCTCTGGTCTAAATGTCCAACCTCTTTTTCCACTTAACATAATTCTTCCCAAGTTTCCAAACACAGGTTGTAGGGGCCCTTGAATATGTGTCTTAGAAATGTGAACTTTCTGTTAATGGAACTCAGGAATCAGTCCCTACTTTTGAGTAGGGTTAAAAAATGGTAAGTGTGAACCAATGCTGAATTTATGAGAAGAGAGTCATTTCCAAACATTCAATATGACAGGCTTATGCCTCCTATTTATTATTTTTCCTTAGGACATCTGAGAAGGGGCTAAACATGGTTTATTTTTTTATTGGCCCCCTATGTGAGAAGGGGATTAAAGACAAGGAAGCCTTAGCTTCCTTGGCAGGAAGTCAAAACATCTCTTTAGACTCTAGATTCCAGAGACAACGTCTGGAGATATTTTTGGTTGTCCCAACTTGGGGGGTGGGTGCTCCTAGCATCTAGTGGATCAATGAAGCCTCTGAACATCCTATGATGCACAGGACAGTCTCTCCACAGCAAAGAATAATCTGCACTAAAATGCCAATGGTGCTGAGGTTGAGAAACTTTGCACTGGAGAAACTTAGAAGTTACTGATTGACACCCAGTTAAGAAAAATTTGCTTGGAAAGATTCACCTCTGAGGAAAGGAAAACAAAATAACAAATCTGTTCCACTTACAATATTTTGACCAGAAAAGGAAATTTAAAAAAAGAGTTCTGCTCATTCATTGGAATGCCCTACTGACAACCCTTCAATGCCTCTGCAGCTGTCCATTCAGTACAAAGCTGACATTTCTGACTCTGACCATACATGTAGCAATGCCAAACAAATGACTTCAGGGGAACCAAACCACTGAATCATTGCCAAGTAGTGTCGTCACCCTTTAATTTGTTTAGCTTCTCCTGGGGTGTGTCAAGAGCTCCCACCTTCCCAGGTGTGACCAGGTTAGACAATTCTTCCCAGTTCCCATTTCTCTCTGAAGGAAATGGAGTATGTGTGGTCAAGGTTGGGGATGGACACAGGTCCATGATGAAATACTGAGGGTGCCCGAGAAACTTCAGTCTGGATTTTTCCTTCACAGGGTTGTGGTTTTGGCTGAACAGAGACTGGTGATCAGCCTTAACTATTGTTTTGCATGATTAGAATACATGTTTTGGAGGACTAGGGCTCAAAGACTATTTTAAATTTATTTGGATGATTAATATGTACAACTTATGGACATGTTTTAAAAATAGAAACGATTGGGGAGCCTGAGTGGCTCAGCTGGTTGAGCATCTGACTTCCACCCGGGTCATGATCTCATGGTTCATGAGTTCGATCCCCACATCAGGTTGTCTGGTGTCAGCACAGAGCCTGCTTAAGATCCTCTGTCTCCCTCTCTCTCTGCCCCTCCCCTGCTCATTCTCTCTCAAAAATAAACATTAAAAAATAGAAATTATTTGCATGCTTAAATGTCAGGTGAGTGTAATTATTAATCCATGACAATTAATTAATTAATACACTAAGTATTTATTGCATGTCAAGTATGTACAGACATGGCACTGGGGGTCCAATGCATGAGGATTCACAGTGTGGTCTGGGAGACAGCCAAGTAAAAAGATAATCACAATCCAGTGTGCTGAGTGCAGTGGCGGGGGGTGGGGGGGGTGCAATTAGGCAGCACCATGGGAACACAGTGAGAAGTCCCTTAGCTGAGACCTGAGAACCGAGACTTGAGGGTTGGTAGGAGTTAGTGATAAAAAGTATATGCGGGAGTGGAGGCTAGGGGTGTGAGATGAAATTACACTAAGAGCGGCGAGTGTGTGCAAATGTTCACAAGTTAGAAAAAGCATGGATAGTTCAGTGAACTTTAAGATGTTTAACAGAACTGTTTTGAAAGGACAGATTTAGGATTTAGGAACATGAGTTGGTGAAAAGTTTATTCGTGGGTCTGATCGATTAAGGATGGCATGTGGAACAAGGAGGGAACTGGGGAGCCTAAGAGAAATACAGGCAAGAGATGAGGAAAAGATTAAGAACCTGGACGTGTAAAATGTGGCAAGACAAAGTAAAAGGACAAGTCATAGCTGGCAGAACATTAGCTGTGAAACCGATACATAAAGAACTTTGACAAATCAGTAAGGAAAAAATGAACAACCCAACTGAGAAATGGGGGAAAAAAAAAAGAAGAAGCATTTCATTAAGAAATGGAGAGATCCTCTACCTTGTTGATAATCTGGGAAATGCCAATTAGAACCACAAAAGATACCATTTCTCACCCATGAGATTAGCAAATTTAGAAAGAGTGACAATATCAAATATGGGCAGAATGTGGAGCAATGAGAACTTTGGTATTGCTGCTGGTAAGAGTTTGAATTAGTGCGACCACTTTGGAAAAAAAATTGACATTAACTTAGTAAATATGCAGATGCATATATTTTACATGTTTAAGGGTGCCAGGAGGCAGGTGGCAATATTGTTTATGACAACAAAAAACTGGAAATAAGAAAAATATCTGTTGATAGTGGAATAGAAAAAATATATTTTTATCTATTCACACAGTGGGATACTATAGAACAGTGAAAATTAACAAACTACAACTCTGTGTATATTATGGATTCAATTATGTCCCTATAAAATCCCTCAATCTTGAACTTCTAGCTTCTACAACTGTGAGAAAATGCATTTCTGTTGTTTAAGCCAGTCTGTGGTACTTTGTTATGTATGACCTGGGAAACTAATAAAACATGTCTATGTGAATGGATCTCAAAATTTAAGGTCAAATCAAATTGCAAGCCACAGAAGAGCACTTACAGTGGGATTCTATTAGTTAAAGATTTTAAAAAGGACATATTTGGTTTAGGGATATGCACACGCATATAACAATTCTTAAATTCTTATACTCCTTCTGCAAGAGGGAGCTTAATTTATCTCCCCTTGACTATGGGCTGAACTTAAGGACTCTCATCTAATGAATAGAATAAAGCATAAGTGATGGTGTGTGACTTTTGATACTAGGTCCTTCTTGCCCTCTCTTGGATAACTTGCTTGAAGAGAATCCAGGTGACATGTTCCGAGGACTCAGATAACTCAGTGAAGAGGTCCATGTGGCAAGGACCTGATGCCTCTTGCCAATAGCTATGTGAGTGCACCATCTTGAAAGTGTGTCTGCAGCCCCAGTCAAGCCTTCAGATGACCCCAGCCCTGGTAGAAGTCTTGACTGCAACTTCATGGATTCAGAACCACCCAGTGAAGACAGTCCCAAATTTCTGACCATAGAACCTGTGAAGTAATTTATTGTTTTAAGCTGCTAAGTTTTTGGATACTTTGTTACACAGAAATAGATAACTAATATACAGTATATTAGTTATTAATAGTATATTGGTATATAGTATAATAGTATAATATACAATATATTAGTTATTAATATACTATCAATACTAGTAACTATTAATATACTAGATTATTATATATACCATATATAATAAAGAAAAAGCAAGGAAATGATAAACATAAATTTCAAGATAATGGTCACCTCTTGGGTAGAAGGATGGAGGCACAATTAGGGAGGGGAACACAGATACCTCAAACATACTGGTAATGTATTATTTATTTTTAATCTGGGTAGCAAACACATGCATGTTCATTTTATTATTTTTAAAAACCTGTATATATCTGTGTTATATACATATATATCATATGTCTATTGTATATGGGAGATATTTTATTTAAAAAAAAACACGGCTGTGGTCAGACAAATAGAAAAAAATCCAAAAGTTAAGTTTCATGGCAGCTAAGAAATGAACGTGGACATCTAGAGCAGGTAATGGTGCTTGAGAAGTAGGGGTGACTAGAGAAACACAGGAGAGTTGCCAGACTGCACTGAGCATCCAATTTGAGTTTTCAGATCATTGATGTGGAGTAGCAGCCACCTGTCAGGCTGGGTGGCTTCCCTCCAGCCATGCCTGGTGTCCCAGATTAAGCATGAACACACATCATAAATAGCTCCGAAGAGCAAAGTCTTGCCCTTGCCATCACACCACAGCTCAAGTGTCAGATCTTCTGTCCCATGGCCTGTCCCTCCCTCCACCCCCAGAGAGGTGAATAATTCCCCTCCTTGTGCCTCCACCAAGATAACAATGACAATTGTTAACACTTATAACATTTACCATATGCCAGAAACACTGTGTTAATGGTTCCCATACATAACCTGATTTCATCTTCACCACCACCCTGTAGAGTAAATACTCTTATTATCCCTCTTTACAAAAGAGTTTGCACAGTAGCCAGAGTGGGGCCAGGAATTGTTCAACTCTAAAGCACCGCCATCACTCTACACTAGCCATCACTCTACACTAGCACTTCCGAAGTGATGGTTACAGACAGAGATCTCAGCCCATATTGCAGTTGATGACAATGATAGCTTTATATTTTTATGGCTCTGCCAGATTGTGAACTACTAGGTGGTTCAGATCTGTCTTAACCCAGTTTTGTGTCCTGGAACCTGCTCAACCAAATGAATGAATGAATAAGTGCTGGGTGATTATGTGAGATATTCTGTTAGAGTTTTCTATTCCTTCTGTAGCAGACCACATCAGTACTCTTTGCCCATGCTGTGGACTAGATGTTTGTGTCTGCCCCTCACCCCCACCCCCACTGTAATGCCCCAGATTCCTATGTTGAAACTCTACCTCCCAATGTGATGGCATGCATTTGAAGGTGGGGCCTTTGGGAGGTAATTAGGATTACATGAGGTCATGAGGGTGGAGCTCTCAGAATGGGATTAGTTCCCTTACAAGAGTCACTAGATAGATTGTTTTCCCTCTCTGATTTTTGAAGATAAAACCAGAAGATGACAATATACAACCTGGAAAAGGATTTTCACCAGAAATTGATAACCATGCTGGCATCCTGATCTTGGACTTTCAGCTTCTAGGACTTTGTGAAATAAATTTGTTATTTATAAGCCACCCAATCTATGGTACTTTGTTATAGCAGCCAAAAAGGACTAAGATAGCCCATATCTTCTGGGATCCCTTTGCAGGTTTATCTACATCTGTTCCCATGTTGCTTTCAATCCTAAGGGCCAACACCTGTGTCACTGTTGTACACATTGTCACAGGGCTGCCCACATGCTACTTTTCTGCACTCACAAATAGAAGTCTCTGGATATTATGTTCTCCTAAGGGCAGCCTGTGGCCAATGACAAATGAGTGTGTGGATATAAACAATCAAGCTCCTTTGCCTCTGACTGGGACAGCTCCAAGGTATGATTTATCCTCTCTTTGGAGGTCCTTATGTGGGATCGAGCCAAAGCCTCCCTCCATGGGCAGGTGAAGATGACCACAGGGGCACCTGGGTGGCTCAGTCGGTTGAGCGTCCGACTTCGGCTCAGGTCATGATCTCACAGTCCGTGAGTTCAAGCCCCGCGTCGGGCTCTGTGCTGCCAGCTCAGAGCCTAGAGCCTGTTTCAGATTCTGTGTCTCCCTCTCTCTCTGACCCTCCCCCGTTCATGCTCTCTCTCTCTGTCTCAAAAATAAATAAATGTTAAAAAAAAAAAAAAAAAAAAAAAAGATGACCACAGCAGTATGTCCCATCCCATATGCTTTCCTGCAACAAGATTTGGAGCCTAATTCTCCTCCTCTTGCATCTGGGCTTGTCTGAGTGACTGCTTGCAAGAAGTCAAATGCAGTTAAATCAATAGATTTTGCCAATGACTTCTGGACTAGGTCAGAAAAAGTCTTATAGTCTCTGTCTTGGTCTCTTGGAACTCTTCTCTAAGACATTGCCTCTTGGAATCGCTTGCTCTTCAAACCCAACGTATGGGCCTGCTGGTTGACAGGCCCAGCTTCAAGTTATTCCAGCTTGAGAGCCATCCATGTGAGTGAAGAAGCTTCCAGGTGGTTCCAGTTGGTACTTGCTAAGTCATCCAGACTTTGAGTGACCCCAGCTGAGGCCACAGACATGATGGAACAGAAGCAAGCTATCCCCTTTGCCCTGTCCAAATTCCTGACCCACAGAATCTACAGGCATTATAAAAATGGCAGTTGATTTACACTACCAAGTTGGGGTGAATTGTCATACTGCAACAGACAGCTGGAACACTAAATCTTGCATCCTTGCTTGGCTTCCTTCATTTCGCTGTCCTCCTTTTCCTGTCTTCCTGCTGATATCTCTTGGGAACAAATCCCAGTAAATCACTTTCATACTAATTTGCATCTCAGGGTCTGCCTCAGGGGAAACTTACCTAAGCCACCCCTACCCTCATTTAGCCTGGAAGTTGGGGCTGGGAATAGAAGATGTCAGCAACCTGAGGGAAGAATACAGACACACCTGTCACTGCCCGTCATCACTGAGGAAATCTTACCTAGAAAACAAACACCTGGGTGTGTCCTTGGCTGTTGGAACCTGGATATGAGTCAATAGTCTGGAGTCCGTGGTGAGGGTGTGAGCATTGTGGTTATGGATTCAAGGGGAAGAAAGGACCTAGGACTGAGTAGTTTGGAGGACAGAGCAGGGGACTGGTAAAAGCTGAGTTGGGCATCTGGATAGGAATGGTCAGTCCAGACTGGATGTATTGGGAGATGTGCTACCACAGGGCTAGTGTCCAGGTCAGGACTTTGCTGGGAAATGTGAGCAGGCCATACATTAGGATCAAGTGAGGGCAGAAAGAGGTTAAGAAACCTGAAGAATATCAAAGAACCAAGGACAAGCATCAGGGAGAAGCCCAAAGTAGACAGCCAGAAATCTGACATAGCTGGTTGGAGTGAAACAGCAGCCACACACGGGAGCCCCTGAAGCCTTTGGTGGTCTTGTCAGATGAGGTTGCATTTTCCCCGTTGGGATAAAGTCTTTTAGGTGGTTCCTGTGGAAAAAGCCCCTATCAGAGCCAGCCTAGTCTACACAGAGCAGATGCTTGGGGTCATCAGCCTGGAGGAGGGTGTCTGGACCTGGGCTGAAAGCCACTTCACTAGCTGATCTGTGAGCACAGATGTAGCCTGGGGCATTGGAGCACAGAGGTAAATATAGTAGGGAAGACTTGGCACGTTGGACGTAGTTGGCAGGCGGGGCATTGTGGCTTGCCCTTCAAAATGCCAGAGAAATTGGTTAAGGGGAAAAGCTTACTTAACTTTTCCAGGAAAGATTAACAAACAGAGAAGGAAGAAGAAGAGAAGTCAGTGCAATGCAATGGGGCCAAATCTCTTGAGGTTGCTTTTGGGCTAGTGTTTTCATCAGCTGGTTCACCAGGACTGGCCTGGAGTTTCCAGGGCTCCTTGCCCAGATGAACTTTGATCTCAGGAAGTGTGCCCACTGGACCCAGTTGGAGGTGGGGTTGTGCCAGAGGACTCTCCCGGCCTTGCCCAGACTCTCCAGGGCAAAAGGGAAACTGAGGAAAACATGATTTAATAGTGTATTTAAAAAAGTAAAGTCACTTTTTAAGGGTAACATAGGCATATGATAAAAAATTCAAACCCTATACAAAATGATATAGAGTAAAACATAAATGTTGACCCCACTCAACGCCTAGACCCCCAGTTGGCACCCTAGAAGCAATGACTATTCTCAACTTCTTATGCATCTTCCAGAGATGTTCTGTGCATTTAGAAGCTGATATGTATATGTACTTTGCTTACACATTTTCCACACATTTGACAGTGTACCATATCCAGTGGTGAGCTGACCCTGGCCCTATGAACTGGTGGGAGCCAACTATTAAATTTCTAGAAATTTTCTGAGCTGGTTGTTAAACATGACCATTTTTAAAAATTAAGTTATATGACCTTATAATTAAATATATTAGAAACAAAATACTCAGAAGTCATGGCTTCCTAATCGTTTCACTACATTTTACTGTTTCTATGTTATTGAGGTTACCTATGACTATTGTGGCATCTGTGGTGTAGAAATACTACGTATAACATAATGGTGTGGTATTTGCATCTCTTTCCAAACTGTGCATTCAGCGAGGACATGTTGGTGGCTTGGCATTGGTCGTGGAAATACTTACACCTTGGAAGTCAGCAAACACTACAAATCAGAGCTTGAGTTATTGTTTCGTTGATGGTCTAGACCAGTGGCCCACAAGCTGGTAAAAGGTCAGATAGTAAATAGGTGAGGCTTTGCAGGCCACATGATCTCTGTTGTAACTACAGCCCTGCTGTCATTGCACAGAAGCCACCACAGGTGAGAGGTAAATGAGGGAATGTGGCTGGTGTTCCATATTGTATTTACACAACCAGATGATGGGCTAGATTTGGCTCAAGGGCTGTCGTTTTCTGACTCTTGTTCTAGACTTAAGGAAGTGGTGGGGATATAGTAATAATGCTGACTAAATGTAAAAGTGTTGTGTCTAATTCCATTACGGTGTGAAGAGCACAAAAAGTTGAGGAGATATTCTTCCAGTGCTCCCAAACTGATCTGATTCAGCAAACTTGCTCATGTCATTGATGTACAAGTGAAGTTCCAACATACATATCAGTTGTTTCACTTCCATTTTGCTCCTGGATAAAAATGAAATGTCAACCAATCTTAATGTTTGAACTACATTCCTTTGTCAGTGAAATGAGTGCCTTTTTTGCTGATCAAATAGTAATCAAGCTTTATTGATGGTTGGATTTTGAGATACAAGTGTTGGTAATAGAATGATAAAACTGGGGGTGCCTGAGTGGCTCAGTTGGATAAATGTCTGGCTCTTGATCTTGGCTCAGGTCATGATCTCACTGTTGGGTTTGTGACATTGAGCCCTGTGACTGGCTTTGTGCTGACAGTGCAGAGCCTGCTTGAGATTCTGTCTCTCCCTCTGTCTCTGCCCCTCCCCCCTCAAAATAAATAAATAAACATTAAAAAAAGAATTGTAAAACTGTCAATGGATTTTGCTAGAAATATCAGGTCACATTGATGTTAGAGGGTGGAATTTACAAGAAGAGTATTGCATACTTTATTATTTGTAAATTGCCTACTATACATCTTTTATATTAGTAAAATTGTTAATTTTGTTTTATGTAACTATATACATTCTTACATTTTTGTTTATATTATTAAACATTTAACAGGTCAGTATTTTTTAATATTTATTTATTTTTGAGAGAGAGAGAGACAGAGAGAGAGAGAGCAGAGTGGGGGAAGGGCAGAGAGAGAGAGGGAGACACTGAATCTGAAGCAGGCTCCAGGCTCTGAGCTGTCAGCATAGAGCATGACATGGGGCTTGAGCTCACGGGCTGGGAGATCATGACCTGAGTCAGAGTCAGATGCTTAACAGACTGAGCCACCCAGGCACTGCGTTAGCAGCTCAGTGTTGCATGTAACTGTTCAAAACCTTAGTTTTGTTCACAATATATTTTGAAGAGTCTTTCATACATATACATCTGCCTGATTCTTTTCAGCAACTATATTCTTTTTAGCAATTGGTATCATTTTAAAAATTTATTTATTTATTTACTTATTTATTTATTAACAATTTGTACCAATTTAGGTATCTTCCATATTTGTTTAACTACTCCCCTACTGCTGGGTATCTATGTGGGTTATAAGTCTTTCACTATTACAAGCAGTGTTACAGTGAACATTGATATGAAGATGCCATTGCACACATATACAAATGTATCTGTAGCCAAAATTCCTAGGGGCAGAATTTCTGGGGCAAAGAGTGCACACATTTATAATTATGATCGATACTGACAAATTGCTTTTTCAAGAAGTTGAACCAAGCTACACTCTCACCTCAAATGCAAGAGAATGCTTGTTTCTTTATACCTTCTGCCAAATGGTTATGTTATCATACTTTTTGATTTTGGAACGTGTGATGGATGAAAATGGTATCCTATTGAAATTTAACTTGCATTTTATTTGTTATGAGGGATAGTGCACACTTTTTCATGTTTAAACACCACTGGTATTACCAGCTATGTGAATTATTTATCTTCTTTGCTCATTTAAAATTTTTCTACTAATATCCAAACAGAATATGAGCTTCACAAGGCTGGGAGTTTTAATTATTTTGAATTCCCTGAAGCTTACTTAGAATGGTGCCTGGCACATAATAGTTGCTCATTAAATATTTGTTAATTAATTAATTACTAAGGGATTTTGCCCCTGGCCTGTCATATATGTTGTCACGTTCTCTTTCAATTTTTCATTTGGTTTTTGTCTTTGATAGAAACAAAATTTTTCCATTGCAGAAATTTTAAATTTTTATATAGTCAAATTTAGAAATCTTTTATGGTTTCTGTACCTTTGTGTCTTATTTGGAAAGATACTCATTTCCAAAAATAAATCAGTCAGTTTTCCTGTGCTGTCTTTTAAGAATTTGATCATTTTTATATTTAAATCTTTAAAACATTTGGAAATTATGTTAGGTTAAGTGATAATGTAGGCATTGAGATTATGGTTTGACCATGTGGCTTCCCATTTGTTCCGATACTCTCATTGATCTCTCTCATTCTCCCAGTGACTGGAATTCACTTTATCATACACCAAATTCCCATGTGTGGTTGATCTATTTCTAGCTCCTTATTTCTCCATCTGTGTATTCATATGCCAGCACCAGGCTGCTTTAATGATTAATGCCTACTCTTTTACATGGTGTTTATAGCATCTGAGTGATCAAACTCATGTAAATATCACAGTGTGATGAAGCCATTTTTGGCCTTTGATCTAAACATTCAGTTTTTAAAAATATGTGTATAAAGTGCTTTTGCAGAGATCATGTCACTTGATTTTTACAATACCTCCAAGAGGAAGGTGGTAAAAGTGTTTTTTGTTGTTGTTGTCCTATTTTACATATGAGGAAGCTGAGGCTCAGAGAGGTCAGGGACTTTTTGCCCTTATTGTTCATCTGGTGTCTAACAGTATGTGGAATGGATAGTAACCCTTATCCTCCTCTTCTGTGACAAAATGTTGCCCAACTGAAAAATGCATTAATGCATTATTAAACAACAACTAAGACAAAAATTATTCCATTCCACACATTTATCTTTTTCTTATGTACTCAGTGTCTTACGTGGTCTTCCTTAGATCTTATCAAGAACCTCAGGTGAGTTAATGTCAGAAAACTTGGAAAAAGATAATGATTTGTATCCTGAGATTCTTACTGTGGCTCTTGGCATGCAGTATGCACTCAGTAAGTGATAGCTATTATTTATATTCTTATTTTTATTTATTCAATTAAAAGCATGAGCCTTGAAGTAGGAGACCTGAGTTCTAGTCTCTACTCTTCCATTTATCCCCTGGGTAAGTTACTTAACTTCTCTGAGCCTTGGTGCCCTCATATGTAAAATGGGCACTGCAATAAAACCCTCAGCAGTTTTGTGATGATTAAATGAGATAATATGAGATAAATGAGATAATACATGAAGGCTCTCTTAGCATAGTGTGTAGCGCATAGTAAGCTCTCAACGAATGTTAATGATTTTCTCATGGACTATCTTCTTCTGAGGGTTCTAAACTTATTTCCCCACAAATGAAGACATTTCCATGATCTTTATTCAAAAAAAATCAGGGATAGTTAGTTCTCCAATTATTCTGTATTCACGGATACACTCTCACCTACCTACCTGATGACTCTGTTGCCTTACCTGAAAAAACGGAAATGAAAATCAATGCACGAAGCTCACTTTAATTTAGACTCCACTTATTCTTGCTAAGTCCCACTGGATCTGTTTGCATTATTTGCTAAGAAAGGGTTTGTGAAATAAATTAACAGTGTAAATAAAACTTGGGAAGAGTGCTGAAAATAATTAAGGGAACTATTTCCAAGCATGCTTAAATACTTGAGAAGTACCAAGTAAATGCAGACAACTTATCTGCGATCTCTGAACCACTCATGTCCATTTATTAACAAGTGATTACAGTGAATTTTGTATTGTTATGGAGGGAATGTTTGTGCCCCCCCATATGTTGGCAGCCCTAACCTACAATGTGGTGATATTAGGAGTGGCAATTAGGGTTAGATAAGGTTATTCATATCCTCATAAGTAAAGGAAGAGACACCAGAGCTGCTCTCTCCCTCTCTCTTTCTCCACCCATCTACCCCACCCTCACCCCACCGTGTGAGGACACAGTGAGAAGGGAGCCATCTGCAAGTGAGGAAGTGAGCCCTCACCAAGAACTGTACTGGTTGGCATCTTGACGTTGAGCTTCCCAGCCTCCAGAACTGTGAGGAGTAAGTGTGTGTTTTACAGGCCACTCAGTGTGGTATTTTGTCACTGCAGCTTGAGCTGGTTGCTCAGTTAGTGGTTGCTAATACATGTACCAGTCTGTCTCCTCAACTTAGCGGGCTCTCAAGGGCAGGTCATGTCATGGCCATGTCTATACCCCTGTGCCTGGCCCAGAAACGCGCTGTCTGCACATGGAGGGTCCTCAAAACATGTTTGTGAAAATGTCAAATATCTGCCAAGGGCTTTTGCCTGGAGATACTTGGTTATTTTAGACTAAATCATTAATTTATTTTTAATTGCTGGTTGGACATTCCTACTCAGATATCCTGTGGTTTCTCAAATTTAGCTAAATACATCATTTCACTCTATAAAAATCAGCTCCTCAGCCCTATTTCTTAATGTTTTTTCCTCTTGGCACCATCATTTTTCCAGGTTCAAAATTTGCAGTCATTTTTGTTTTCCTTCTCTCCCCTTTCTCCTCCATATTCAGTAAGCCACCATGTTCACTGTTCCCACCTTCAAAGCATCTCCTGTCTCTATCACCTCATCCTGAGTCTGATGCCACCCTCTAGTCCAGGCCCTATGGCCCCATTTCTGAAATATCGGGATGGTCTTACTTGGTTTAGCAGAAACCCCTTCCAATTCTGTATTATTTTTATTTCAGATGATAATAAATTACCTTTCTTTTCTTTGAAATATAAAAGGTAAGCAGTCACAAAAAAAAAATAAAAAAAATTAAGTTCCCCTCAATTCCCCTTCAATCCCACTTTCTTAAAGGCAATCAATGTTAACAATTTGATATATATGTATCTTTCCATATTTTCCTCTATGCTCACATTTGTGTAGTTTAGAAAAAAAAGGTCAAAAAGTACATGTAATCCAATAGAGAAAAGATAGTTCTTTCAAGAAAAGGGGCTGGAACAACTGAATATCCTGTAAGAAAATTGAACCCAACTCTTATCTTGCACTGTATACAAAAATTGAAATGAAATAGATCATAGACCTGAATGTAAACTTAAAATTTCTAAAAGAAAACACAGGAGAAAATCTTTACAACTTTGGGGTAGGAAAAAATTTCTTGAGTAGAATGCAAAAAGCACTAGTCATAAAAGAAACTACTGAGAAGTTGGACTTTATCATCAAAGTTAAAAAAAAATTCTGATTTTCAGAAAACACTATTAAGGAATGAAAACCCAAACTACTGACTTTAAAAAAATATTTTACAATGTACATATCTAAGAACTTATTTCTAGACATACAAATAACTCTTATAATTCTTATAAGTTGTCTTATAAGAAGACAACTGTGGAGCACCTGGGTGGCTCAGTTGGTTAAGCATCCGAATTCAGCTCAGGTCATGATCTCACAGTTTGTGAGTTCGAGCCCTGTGTTGGGCTCTGTGCTGACGGCTCAGAGCTGGAGCCTGCTGCAGATTCTGTGTCTCCTTCTCTCTCTGCCCCTCCCCTGCTCATGCTCTGTCTCTCTCTCTCCAAAATAAATAAACATTAAAAAATTAAAAAAAAAAGAAGACAACTAAAAAACAGACAAAAGACTTGAAAAGAGGTTCACAAAAGATATGCAAATGGCCACTAAGCACATAAATAGATCCTCATGATTAGTTTTCATGGAAGTGGAAATTAAAGGCATTGTTAGACACCATTATACATCCAATTAAATGGATAAGATGAAAAAGATTGACAATATCAAGTGTTGACAAGGATATGGAGCAACTGGAAACCTTATACATTGGTGGTGGAATAATTGTTTGGCATCTTTCTTTTTTTTAATGTTCATTTATTTTTTGTGAGAGTGTGAGCAGGGGAGGGGCAAAAAGAGAGAGGGAGAGAGAGAATCTCAGGCAGGCTCTGAGCTATCAGTGGAGAAATCTTGACCTGCACTGAAATCAAGTGTCAAATGCTTGACTGAGCCACCCAAGCATCTGACATCTCTTTACCACATTCAACAGATGCCATGTGACTCAGGAATTTCTGTCATAAATAGTTACCCAAGAAAAATGAAGACATTTTTGCACAAAGACTTGCATACAAATGCTCATAACAGCTTATCTAGTAGGCAAAACTGGAAACAACACAAACTTCTATCAAGAGGTGCCTGTGGTATGTTCCCACAATAGAACCAAACCCAGAAATAGAAAGGAGTGACTTACTGATATGGGCAAGAATAAAGATGACTCAAAACATTATGCTGAGCAAAAGAGGCTAGATGAAAGAGCACACACTGCATGATTCCATTTATATTAGATCCTAAAACAGACAAAATTAATCTATAGGGACAGAAAACAGTTCAGTAGTTGCTTGGGGATGAAGAGGGGCACAAAAGAACATTTTAAGATGATTGGGCTGATGGTAAATGGATGTATATATTTATTAAAATCCATTGAATGGTATGCTTAATGAGTATATTTTATTGTAAGTCAATTAAAACCCAATAAGTGTGTGTGCATGTGTGTGTATGTGATAAAAAGAACATCCTATACATGTTATTCTGTCCTTTTTGCTTACCAATGTATCATGGACATCACTCTGTGTTGGCACATAGAGACCTAGCCCATCCTTGTAAATAATTGCCTAATATTTCATAGTATGCATAAGTTCTTTTTGATGGACACTTAGAACGTTTCTTCTTTTTGAAAAACATGATTTCAGTAAACATGTTTTTATGTCTTTTTTTATATACTAGGGCTTTTATTTCTGACAGGTGGATTTTCAAAGTTTGCAATGTTGGTTCAAGGGGGTATGGGCATTTTAAAGTATTTTAAAAATTTTGTTTAAATGTTTATTTTTGAGAGAGAGAGAGACAGAGAGACAGAGACAGAGACAGAGTGAGAGTGGGGGGAGGGCAGAGAGAGAGAGGGTAGACACAGAAACCGAAGCAGGCTCCAGGCTCTGAGCTGTCAACAGAGAGCCTGATGCGGAGCTCGAACCCACGGACTGAGAGATCATGACCTGAGCTGAAGTCGGACACTTAACTGACTGAGATACCCAGGCGCCCCTAAACTTTAACAGATATTGTCAAATATGCTTATAAATACTCAAACAAAGGGAGAGAGGGAAGATGGCGGCGTAGGAGGACGCTGGGCTCACCGCGCGTCCTGCTGATCACTTAGATTCCAGCTACCTAAATAACCCAGAAAACCGCCAGAGGATTAGCAGAACGGAGTCTCCGGAGCCAAGCACAGACGAGAGGCCCACGGAAGAGGGTAGGAAGGGCGGCGAGGCGGTGCGCGCTCCACGGACTGGCGGGAGGGAGCCGAGGTGGAGGGGCGGCTCGCCGGCCAAGCAGAGCCCCCGAGTCTGGCTGGCAAAGTGGAGGGGCCGGACGGACTGTGTTCCCACAGCAAGCGCGACTTAGCGTCTGGGAGGTCATAAGTTAACAGCTCTGCTCAGAAAGCGGGAAGGCTGGAGGACAAAGGGAGGGAGAGCTGCTGAGCCCCCTGAGAGCAGAGCTCAGCTTGGCGGGGAACAAAGGCGCTCGCCAGCGCCATCTCCCCCACCCATCCCCCAGCCAAAATCCAAAAGAGAACCAGGTCCTGCCAGGGAACTTGCTCGCTCCGCGCAAACATCCAACTCTGTGCTTCTGCGGAGCCAAACCTCCGGCAGCGGATCGGACTCCCTCCCGCTGCCACAGGGCCCCTCCTGAAGTGGATCACCTAAGGAGAAGCGAGCTAAGCCTGCCCCTCCTGCCCCCGTGCACCTTGCCTACCCACCCCAGCTAATACGCCAGATCCCTAGCACCACAAGCCTGGCAGTGTGCAAGTAGCCCAGACGGAACACGCCACCCCACAGTGAATCCCGCTCCTAGGAGAGGGGAAGAGAAGGCACACACCAGTCTGACTGTGGCCCCAGCGGTGGGCTGGGGGCAGACATCAGGTCAGACTGCGGCCCCGCCCACCAACTCCAGTTATACACCACAGCACAGGGGAAGTGCCCTGCAGGTCCTCACCACTCCAGGGACTATCCAAAATGACCAAACGGAAGAATTCCCCTCAGAAGACTCTCCAGGAAATAACAACAGCTAATGAACTGATCAAAAAGGATTTAAATAATATAACAGAAAGTGAATTTAGAATAATAGTCATAAAATTAATCGCTGGGCTTGAAAACAGTATAGAGGACAGCAGAGAATCTCTTGCTACAGAGATCAAGGGACTAAGGAACAGTCACGAGGAGCTGAAAAGCGCTTTAAACGAAATGCAAAACAAAATGGAAACGACGACAGCTCGGATTGAAGAGGCAGAGGAGAGAATAGGTGAACTAGAAGATAAAGTTATGGAAAAAGAGGAAGCTGAGAGAAAGAGAGATAAAAAAATCCAGGAGTATGAGGGAAAAATTAGAGAACTAAGTGATACACTAAAAAGAAATAATATACGCATAATTGGTATCCCAGAGGAGAAAGAGAGAGGGAAAGGTGCTGAAGGGGTACTTGAAGAAATTATAGCTGAGAACTTCCCTGACCTGGGGAAGGAAAAAGGCATTGAAATCCGAGAGGCACAGAGAACTCCCTTCAGACGTAACTTGAATCGATCTTCTGCATGACATATCATAGTGAAACTGGCAAAATACAAGGATAAAGAGAAAATTCTGAAAGCAGCAAGGGATAAACGTGCCCTCACATATAAAGGGAGACCTATAAGACTCGTGACTGATCTCTCTTTTGAAACTTGGCAGGCCAGAAAGGCTTGGAACGATATCTTCAGTGTGCTAAACAGAAAAAATATGCAGCCGAGAATACTTTATCCAGCAAGTCTGTCATTTAGAATAGGAGAGATAAAGGTCTTCCCAAACAAACAAAAACTGAAGGAATTTGTCACCACTAAACCAGCCCTACAAGAGATCCTAAGGGGGATCCTGTGAGACAAAGTACCAGAGACATCACTACAAGCATAAAAAATACAGACATCACAATGACTCTAAACCCGTATCTTTCTATAATAACACTGAATGTAAATGGATTAAATGCGCCAACCAAAAGACATAGGCTATCAGAATGGATAAAAAAACAAGACCCATCTATTCGCTGTCTACAAGAGACTCATTTTAGATCTGAGGACACCTTTAGATTGAGAGTGAGGGGATGGAGAACTATTTATCATGCTACTGGGAGCCAAAAGAAAGCTGGAGTAGCCATACTTATATCAGACAAACTAGACTTTAAATTAAAGGCTGTAACAAGAGATGAAGAAGGGCATTATATAATAATTACAGGGTCTATCCTCAGGAAGAGCTAACAATTATAAATGTCTATGGGCCGAATACCGGAGCCCCCAAATATATAAAACAATTACTCATAAACATAAGCAACCTTATTGATAAGAATGTGGTCATTGCAGGGGACTTTAACACCCCACTTACAGAAATGGATAGATCATCTAGACACACGGTCAATAAAGAAACAAGGGCCCTGAATGATACATTGGATCAGATGGACTTGACAGATATATTTAGAACTCTGTATCCCAAAGCAACAGAATATACTTTCTTCTCAAGTGCACATGGAACATTCTCCAAGATAGATCATATACTGGGTCACAAAACAGCCCTTCATAAGTTTACAAGAATTGAAATTATACCATGCATACTTTCAGACCACAATGCTATGAAGCTTGAAATCAACCACAGGAAAAAGTCTGGAAAACCTCCAAAAGCATGGAGGTTAAAGAACACCCTACTAACGAATGAGTGGGTCAACCAGGCAATTAGAGAAGAAATTTAAAAATATATGGAAACAAACGAAAATGAAAATACAACAATCCAAACGCTTTGGGACGCAGCGAAGGCAGTCCTGAGAGGAAAATATGTTGCAATCCAGGCCTATCTCAAGAAACAAGAAAAATCCCAAATACAAAATCTAACAGCACACCTAAAGGAAAGAGAAGCAGAACAGCAAAGGCAGCCTAAACCCAGCAGAAGAAGAGAAATAATAAAGATCAGAGCAGAAATAAACAATATAGAATCTAAAAAAACTGTAGAGCAGATCAACGAAACCAAGAGTTGGTTTTTTGAAAAAATAAACAAAATTGACAAACCTCTAGCCAGGCTTCTCAAAAAGAAAAGGGAGATGACCCAAATAGATAAAATCATGAATGAAAATGGAATTATTACAACCAATCCCTCAGAGATACAAACAATTATCAGGGAATACTATGAAAAATTATATGCCAACAAATTGGACAACCTGGAAGAAATGGACAAATTCCTAAACACCCACACTCTTCCAAAACTCAATCAGGAGGAAATAGAAAGCTTGAACAGACCCATAACCAGCGAAGAAATTGAATCGGTTATCAAAAATCTCCCAACAAATAAGAGTCCAGGACCAGATGGCTTCCCAGGGGAGTTCTACCAGACGTTTAAAGCAGAGATAATACCTATCCTTCTCAAGCTATTCCAAGAAATAGAAAGGGAAGGAAAACTTCCAGACTCATTCTATGAAGCCAGTATTACTTTGATTCCTAAACCAGACAGAGACCCAGTAAAAAAAAAAGAGAACTACAGGCCAATATCCCTGATGAATATGGATGCAAAAATTCTCAATAAGATACTAGCAAATCGAATTCAACAGCATATAAAAAGAAGTATTCACCATGATCAAGTGGGATTCATTCCTGGGATGCAGGGCTGGTTCAACATTCGCAAATCAATCAACGTGATACATCACATTAACAAAAAAAAAAGAGAAGAACCATATGATCCTGTCAATTGATGCAGAAAAGGCCTTTGACAAAATCCAGGACCCTTTCTTAATAAAAACCCTTGAGAAAGTCTGGATAGAAGGAACATACTTAAAGATCATAACAGCCATTTATGAAAAGCCCACAGTTAACATCATCCTCAACGGGGAAAAACTGAGAGCTTTTTCCCTGAGATCAGGAACACGACAGGGATGCCCACTCTCACCGCTGTTGTTTAACATAGTGTTGGAAGTTCTAGCATCAGCAATCAGACAACAAAAGGAAATCAAAGGCATCCAAATTGGCAAAGATGAAGTCAAGCTTTCGCTTTTTGCAGATGACATGATATTATACATGGAAAATCCGATAGACTCCACCAAAAGTCTGCTAGAACTGATACATGAATTCAGCAAAGTTGCAGGATACAAAATCAATGTGCAGAAATCAGTTGCATTCTTATACACTAACAATGAAGCAACAGAAAGACAAATGAAGAAACTGATCCCATTCACAATTGCACCAAGAAGCATAAAATACCTAGGAATAAATCTAACCAAAGATGTAAAAGATCTGTATGCTGAAAACTATAGAAAGCTTATGAAGGTAATTGAAGAAGATTTAAAGAAATGGAAAGACATTCCCTGCTCATGGAGTGGAAGAATAAATATTGTCAAAATGTCAATACTACCCAAAGTTATCTACACATTCAATGCAATCCCAATCAAAATTGCACCAGCATTCTTCTCAAAACTAGAACAAGCAATCCTAAAATTCATATGGAACCACAAAAGGCCCCAAATAGCCAAAGTAAGTTTGAAGAAGAAGACCAAAGCAGGAGGCATCACAATCCCAGACTTTAGCCCCTACTACAAAGCTGTCATCATCAAGACAGCATGGTATTGGCACAAAAACAGACACATAGACCAATGGAATAGAATAGAAACCCCAGAACTAGACCCACAAACGTATGGCCAACTCATCTTTGACAAAGCAGCAAAGAACATCCAATGGAAAAAAGACAGTCTCTTTAACAAATGGTCCTGGGAGAACTGGACAGCAACATGCAGAAGGTTGAAACTAGACCACTTTCTCACACCATTCACAAAAATAAACTCCAAATGGATAAAGGACCTGAATGTGAGACAGGAAACCATCAAAACCTTAGAGGAGAAAGCAGGAAAAGACCTCTCTGACCTCAGCCGTAGCAATCTCTTACTTGGCACATCCCCAAAGGCAAGGGAATTAAAAGCAAAAGTGAATTACTGGGACCTTATGAAGATAAAAAGCTTCTGCACAGCAAAGGAAACAACCAACAAAACTAAAAGGCAACCAACGGAATGGGAAAAGATATTTGCAAATGACATATCGGACAAAGGGCTAGTATCCAAAATCTATAAAGAGCTCACCAAACTCCACACCCGAAAAACAAATAACCCAGTGAAGAAATGGGCAGAAAACATGAATAGACACTTCTCTAAAGAAGACATCCGGATGGCCAACAGGCACATGAAAAGATGTTCAACGTCGCTCCTTATCAGGGAAATACAAATCAAAACCACACTCAGATATCACCTCACGCCAGTCAGAGTGGCCAAAATGAACAAATCAGGAGACTATAGATGCTGGAGAGGATGTGGAGAAACGGGAACCCTCTTGCACTGTTGGTGGGAATGCAAATTGGTGCAGCCGCTCTGGAAAGCAGTGTGGAGGTTCCTCAGAAAATTAAAAATAGACCTACCCTATGACCCAGCAATAGCACTGCTAGGAATTTATCCAAGGGATACAGGAGTACTGATGCATAGGGGCACTTGTACCCCAATGTTTATAGCAGCACTCTCAACAATAGCCAAATTATGGAAAGAGCCTAAATGTCCATCAACTGATGAATGGATAAAGAAATTGTGGTTATATACACAATGGAATACTATGTGGCAATGAGAAAGAATGAAATATGGCCTTTTGTAGCAACGTGGATGGAACTGGAGAGTGTGATGCTAAGTGAAATAAGCCATACAGAGAAAGACATACCATATGGTTTCACTCTTATGTGGATCCTGAGAAACGTAACAGAAGCCCATGGGGGAGGGGAAGGAAAAAAAAAAAAAAAAAGAGGTTAGAGTGGGAGAGAGCCAAAGCATAAGAGACTGTTAAAAACTGAGAACAAACTGAGGGTTGATGGGGGGTGGGAGGGAGGGTAGGGTGGGTGATGAGTATTGAGGAGGGCACCTTTTGGGATGAGCACTGGGTGTTGTATGGAAACCAATTTGACAATAAATTTCATATATTAAAAATAAATAAATAAACACTCAAATAAAGGAAAGACATGGTCTTCAATAGTATATGAGAATATTTGTTTCCTGCATCATCAACAGCTGTACATCATCATTCTTTTTGCCACCTATTCAATGAAAAATAATATCTCATTTTAATGTACATTTCTCTTGCTACTAGAGGTTTTGGCCATCCTTTTTTCTTTTTTCTTTTCTTGTTTTTGAGGGTACTTGGATTTTCGCTTTGGTAAATTGCTTGTTCATATCTTTTCCCAAATTTCCTGTGGGGGGTGTTTTCTTTCAAAAAAATCTGCTTTCCTAGGGGGCCTGGGTGGCTCAGTCGATTAAATGTCCGACTCTTGATTTTGGCTCATGTCATGATCTCATGGTTGTGAGATTGAGCCCCATGTCGGGCTCTGCACTGGGCATGGAGCCTGCTTGAGATCTCTCTCTCCCTCCCCCTGCCCTTTCCCTACTTGTGCGAGCTCTCTCTCTCTCAAAAAAAAAATTAATTAAAAAAATTCAGTTTTCCTAACAATGTCTTAGCAGAACTATTTTTCTATTACTTATATTGGTATTAGAAAATTACTTGTGTCACCTTTCTTACCTACCTCTATTTAAAAAACACATTGTAGTCATTGACTAAAATTCTCTGAAATAACCCCTTAGGCCTAGCACCCTTTAAAAGTAAATCCCCATGGGGAATTTATAACTTAAGAGTTATCAAAAAAGAAGTTCTCACTTTTTGACATCACATAAATTTCTGATGATTCAGATATGCCTTCGCCTAAAAATGAAAATACACATGCAAGGCTATAAAAATAAAATAAAACATTATATTCAAAAGTATAGTCGTTTAAATGTAGTGTGTGTGTGTGTATGCATTTTTTTTAGAAATAATAAACCAAAAAGACATTGCCATGTGGCATGAATGCTACATCAATATCACTCCTATATGACAAGGAAAAAATTCTATTCATTAATAATAGAATAAAGTCTCAATTATTTATACTTGGTGTTTCTTGTGCTCCTGCGACTCTGAACCCCAGTTAATCCTTCTGTGTATTTGAATTGGAGGATCCGTGGGTCCCTGAAACTTCATTAATGGAGGTAATTTTTTCACAAAAAATATCCAACTCATTAGAGAATGTGGCAGTTTCTTTCTCAAGAATTATTCGTACATAAAACTCCCAATGGGGTGCAGATGCATCTCAAGACTAGAAGCAGAAAGTGCTTGAGTTTGGAATGTTTTGTGCATTGAATTATCCCACACTTATGCAACATAATCCTTTCACTGTGAGGAGGAAGGTGGGTCTTTCCCTGTCCATTGACTGCACGCCCAGAAAGCCTCAGGTCCTGGCCACAGACTCAGCTGTCATAAATTCAGCATTTGGAAGCTGGACGTTTGCAGCAAGCCCCTGAAAATGACAGCGCCCCCTCCCCTCCTCAATCAGCAGTGAGGGTCCCTAGTGTGGCTACTTTAGTTTTCCTGCACCCTGGATACAAGACCCTATGAGCGAGGCCAGCTTGGCACAACACCTTCGTGCTGGCGTTCATAGCTGAGAAAACCCAGGTGATGGCCTCCAGTCCATTTTGCACACCATTCCCGACCAATCTTTCTAAATTCTTTCTCTTGTGCCACTTCCCTCTCAAACCATTAGCATTTTTCCTACTATCTTCTGGATAAAGAGCAAATGTACCTGAAGGTACTTTAGAACCTGGTGCCCAACCTAGCTCCCCCTGTGCCTTAGCAGACAAGGCAACCCCTCCCACCCTGGGAAAGACATTCTCCCCCCATACAAGTGTGCCTGGACATCCTCCCTGCTGAGGACCGTTCTGCCCCTTTACATCCAACCTTTGTCTCTCTGCCCTTCACTGTCTAATTCAGGTGTGACCTGTTCACATGCTTCTCTAGTTCTTTTGCTGTGCTGATCTGTCTTCATCTGGGCTCTACTGGAATCTATGGTAACATATATCAGGCTTTGAGTCATGTGCTAACTTTTGGAAATTATCGCTTTATGAGTTTTTGTTTTCTTCTTTGTGCTTTAGCGCATGGCATGGGTTTGATGAATTGTCATTGAATATTGGCAGGGGACAGAGACCATGTCTTATGTTCTTGCTGTTCCCCTGCTAGACTTTCATGTTGTAGTAAAGCTGAGTACATATAAGAAGGTCCATAAGACTGTTTCACCAAATTATATGCTTGTACTTATTAGCAATAATACTGAATTTCTTCAAAAAATGCCATAATTCAGATTCAGACTCACTTTCTTCCAGCTGTTCTGAATTATTTCATTTATTCATCCAATATTTTCAAGAACTTACTATTTGAAAAACTTTTTCTTTAATATAGTTTATTGTCAAGTTCGCTAACATACAGTGTATACAGTGTGCTCTTGGTTTTGGGGGTAGATTCCCATGGTTCATCGCTTACATACAACACCCAGTGCTCATCCCAACAAGTGCCTTCCTCAATGCCCATCACCATTTTCCCCTCTCCCCCACCCCTCCATCCACCCTCAGTCTATTCTCTGTATTTAAGAGTCTCTTATGGTTTGCTTCCCTCCCTCTCTGTTTGTAACTACTTTTTTTCCCCTTCCCTTCCCCCATGGTTTTCTGGAATACTACTTGGCAATGAGAAAGAATGAAATCCTGCCACTTTCAGCAACGTGGATAGAACTGGAGGGCATTATGCTAAGTGAAATGAGTCAGTCAGAGAAAGACAGATATCATATGTTTTCACTCATATGTGAAACCTGAGAAACTTAACTGAAAAACTTTTTTTTAACGCTTATTTATTTTTGAGAGATAAAGAGAGAGAGAGAGAGAGAGAGAGAGAGAGCATGTATGAGCAGGGGAAGGGAAGAGAGAGAGGTGGGGAGAGAGGATCCGAAGCTGGCTTTTCACTGACAGCATCAAGTCCCATGTGGGGCTTGAACTCATGAACTGTGAGATCATGACCTGAGCCAAAGTCAGATGCTCAACTAACTGAGTCACCCAGGTGCCCTGAGAACTTACTATTTGAAGGCACTATGCTATGCATATGGAGATATATTTTGTAAGAATAAGGGAAAGCAAGAAAGCAAGAAAGCAAGAAAGAAAGAAAGAAAGAAAGAAAAGGGAAGGGAAAGAGAGAGAAAGTGTGCACAATTAGGGGAGGGGCACAGAGAGACAGAGATAAGAAAACCCTAAGGAGGCTCTGCGCTGCCAGCACAGAGCCTGATGTGCGGCTCGAACTTACAAACTTCAAGATCATGATCTGAGATGAAATCAAGAGGCAGACACTTAACTGACTGAGCTACCCAGGCACCCTGAGGAGTTCATACACTTAATGGATGGGTTGGAGAAAGATGAACAATCAGAGGAAACTGAGAAGGCTCAGCTAAAGCAGTGGGTGGAAACCTAGAAACCGAGGAAGGAGTAGTGTCATGGAGTCCAGGTAGGTGACAGCTTTAAGAAGAAGGGAGGGGTGAGCAGTGTTGACTTTCAACAGTGTCCTTTGGTGAGATTTTACTGTACGTTGGCCAACCTGGTCAATGATAACTTGAGTGTTCTTGTAAAGCCCAGGTGTTATCTGCTAACGATGATTGTTATTGCTAATGCAACTTCATAAGAACTGTGCAAGAATACAGAGAGATTTAATTACTATTTCTCAATCCAATTTTCATGACAAATTATCCAGAAGCATTAGAGATTGTCAAACTTAGCTTGATGCTTTGTATGAAACCCCAAACAACCCTAAGTGTTTTTGTATCATATCTCCAGATCCAACAAGTTCATTTTTTTTAATTAAAAACTTCCAAAATGGGGTGAAAAACATATAGCATAAAATTTACCACCTTAGTCATTTTTTGGGGTACAGTTCAGTAGTGCTGAGTACCTTCGCATTGCTGTGCAGCAGATCTCTGGAGGCTTTTCATCCTGCAAAACTGAAACTATTTCCATTAAACAACTTCCAATTTCCCCTCCCTCCAGGTTACCACCATTTTACTTTCTATCTCTATGAATTTGGCTACTTAGGTACCTTCTATACGTGGAATTGGGCAACATTTGTCGTTTTGTGATTGGCTTACTTCACTCAGCTTAATAACTTCAAGGTTCATCCATGCTGTAGCATGTGACAAGATTTCCTTCCTTCTTAAGGCTGAAATATATTCTGTTGTATGTATAGACCACATTTTGCTTTCACAGGGTCCTTTGAAAGAGTTGGCTTTCCAAAGTGTTATTCCTCTTGTGACATTTCTTCTGGCCTTGCAAACCTAAAGAGCAGGCAGAAGAGAGGTGCAAATTAGCTAGCAACTTCCTTCAAGAAAACTGACCCTCTAAGTCAGTGGTGACCACACTTTTTCTGTAAAGGGCCAGATAATGAATATGTTTGGCTTTGAGGGACAAACAGTGTCTGTCACAGCTCCTCGATGACTCACCTCGAACCATGTCTGCCTGTCTCTTGCACTTTTGTAATCACTGATGGATTTGTTCACTGTCTGCCTGTCTGCTAGGTGGTAAGCCTTGAGGACAGGGGCTGTCCCCACCCAGCCTCAATGAATCCTAGCACCTGGACTATTATAAGGACTTCACTTACATTTTCTCATGCATGATGTAAATGGTGGTTACTTATAATGAGGGAAATATGGGATTTGTTGACTGACTTCATCTCAAGCTAAGGGAGTGTCCCTGTGATGTTAAGAGCTAGTTCATACATACTTACCCAGAGGACAATGTCCGGTCATTTAAAATGCAATTATGTTATTTTTATCTGTAGCATTTTCTGCAATAAGAAGTTCTCAACCAAATGTCTTCTAACAGACTGGCAGGGGTTTGCATGTCAATGTGCTGCAAGCAAAGAAGAGTTTAAGACAATTTGATAACACCATGAGAGAAAAAGGCAGAACTATTCTCAGGGTAATATATGAGTTAATGGCTTAGGTATTAGCCTGAAAATGTTTTATCCTTCTTCTTTCTGGTCCTACTGACAACAAAGCTATTGTAGATGGTCATGTGTGTTGATCACCGCACTAGGGCCCTGGCCAGTGGGGCAGGTGGGACTGATGTCTTATTTTTGTTCTACATTCCAGGCCATGTGCCCTGGCATGCCTGCAGCTCCTGAACTGGGCGCCTTTTTTGAATTCATGCGTGGATTTCTTACATGCTAGCTGAGCCTGGACTGACTCCTGTTTAGTTCAAAGTTATATATTTTTTGTCTGGCTTATACAATAGTCTCCTAACCTTTTTGTCTCTGAGTTTTCCCTCATATCATCTTTTCCCTAATTTCTCCTTGATTAACTTCATCATTCCTATGCTCAGAAAACTTGTGCAAGTACCTAATATGCTCACAATGAACTACAGATTTCCTCTCCTGGGACTCACAGGGGTGACTCACAGTTCTGGCCCCTGTCCATCGTCCCACCTTATCTGTCTCTACCTTTCACCACACACCATATGCCGGCTCTACCTGAACTGTATTCTTGCTGGTTTCTCTGCATTACCGTGTTGGTGGTCAGGGTAATGAAGACCAACATTTATTGGCTTCTAAAATATGTGTCCAGCATTGTGCTAAAGACTTTGCATGCCCTCATTTACTTCTTAGAATAACCTTTTGAGATAAGTTCGACAAACTACATTTTTCCAACCCTAAAGTACTCTCTATGTCCCATCTCTGTTGCTGAAATAGATTTTATAAAACCTCACCTGGTGAATCGCAAATGCTCTTGTTATCTATTTTTTCAATCTTTCACATGCATTATCTCATTTAATGTCTCAAGCATTCTGTGTAGGATATTATTCTTGCTTTTCAGCTGAACAACAACAGCAAAAACAACCCTGAAACTCAGAGAGTTAAAAAGTCTTCTCAAGGGCAAATAATTAATTATGGACAGAGCTGATTCTCAAGCATTAGTTGGTTTGATACCACAGGCTGGGCTCCTAAAAGACTAGTAGTTCTCAAATTTAATCACCCATAAGAACCATCAGTCACCAGTAGCTAGTTTAAAATGGGCACCAACTACAGAGATTCTGCTTCAATAGATCTCAGGGAGGCCCAGGAATATGCCTTTTCCACATACAATTCATGTGATTCTTCTGCAGGTGCTTTGTGGAACACACTTTGAGAAGCCCTGTATTAGACTGTCTTGCTTAAGTGATGAGTATTTACTTCTTTTTGATGGCATGTGGTCAGCACATTCAGCTGCTTTTGGATCATGGTTATTAGGCTAGCTCATCAGTGTAGAGAAGGATGCTTTCTTTTTGTGTGTTGTGATGAGAGGGAATGCATCCATTTCATCCTAAAAAGAGTCCCCAGAATCTTTGAATTTGGATTTAAGAAGCAGAGCACAGATCTGCTTCACACCATTTAAAATAGCAGTCTGCTTCTTCAGAGGGACAGTGTTTCCCACTCTGATTCTGGAGATGAAAGCAAGAATTCTCTGGAAGAGCATTGAAAGCATTGGTTATACATTGAGATCCTGTAGCTTGGCCAATGATAGATCTATCAATGCCTGGGAAATGTTGATTTTCATAATAGCTTTAACAGAGGGTGGTAATAGGTGGACTGGTTGCATCTAAACCCTGAGTGTTGCTTCTGCCAAGTGTTTGAGTCACAAACCCACACTGTGGGTTGTTGGAAGCATGAGCACTGTGTTGAGTATAGTCAATGGACTATGGATCCATATTTGGGAGGCCAGGTAAGATGCCCTTTTAGACATATTTTAGGCATTCTTTGAGGGAAATGTCCTTGGCAAGATTCTGATCAACCACAGAGCACGGAGCCAAAGGGGATTATTCTCAAGCCTTACAATCTGATGGAATTTACCCTGTTAGGTTTTAGACTTTCTTGGGACCCATGATCCTTTTTTCCCTTCCAATTTCTCCCTTTTAGAATGGGAATGTCTATTCTATGCTTGTCTCAGCATTGTATTTTGGAAGCAGATAACTTGTCTGGTTTCATAGGTTTACAGATGGAGAGGAATTTTGCTCCAGGATGAATCATACCCCAAGTCTCACCTATATCTAATTTAGATGATATTTAGTTGAGATTTTGGACTTAGAGTTGATGCTGGAATGGCTTAAGACTTTGGGTATGTGGAGATGAAGTGATGTTTGCATGTGAATACGACATAAATTTTAAGAAGCCAGAGGATGGACTGTTCATTGTGTCCCCTCCAAATTCATATGTTGGATTCCTAACTCCCAGTACCTCAGAATGTGACCTTATTTGGAGATAGGGTCATTGCAGTTATAATTAGTATGATGAATTCATACTGGAGTAGGATGGGCCCTAATCCAATATGACTGGTGTCCTTATAAAAAGGGGAAATGTGGACACACACACACACACACACAGGCAGAATACCATGTGAAGATAAAGAGAAATTGAAGTGACACATCTACAAATTAAGGAATGCCAAAGATTGCCAGCAAACCATTGAGAGAGGCATGGAACAGTTTCTCCCTTGTAGCCCATGTAAGAAACCAACACTAACGACGCCTCGATCTTGGACTTCCAGTCTCCAGAGCTGTGAGACAATAAAATTTCTCTTGTATGTTAAAATTTCTCTTGTGTAAGTTTATGGTTCTTTGTTATGGTGGTCCCAGCTAACTAATACAGACTTTGGCAGGATTTAATGCTTTCTGGACACAGAACTTCTTCCCTGAAGCCTGTCTTTATCCCTAAGTCAATCATTATGGACTCTATTTTGAGAAAATTCTAAGATATCAAAGAAAACATCACAGAATTAGACTTTAATTATCAAAATATCCATGATGCTTGCTGTCTCTACAATGCCACTCCCTGAGGCCATGGAATGAACAATCACAGCCCAGAACCCACCCTCCTGACGGGCCTTAGGGTTAAACATTACTGGGCATCTGTTGTGACCTATAGTAGATTCTCTGGAAAACAAGCACTTGAATGTAGTGAATTCCTGAGTGTTCTCCACTGAGTGCCACTTACGATGCTCTCTTGTTAACCCTGCCAAGATATTTTTGGCTTGCCCTCCATCTCAGTAAAGCCAGGAGTCAGAAAAGCAAGCCCCCAGATTTCCGGTCCCCAGTGGCCAGGACAGGTTTCAATCTGCTCACCATCTGTCGGTGTCTGACCAGTGAGGAGCCTCTATGAAGACAGCTGGGGCAGAGAATTGGAAACTTGTTATGCTAAAGATGTCAGGGAAGCTTTCTTTAAGCCTGATATCGCAGGCTGCCACTGAACAGGATTTAGTCATGGTTAGAGCTGAGTTTAAAAAATTGTTTCTTTCTTTGATGAAAAGGGATATTTCTAAAGGCGAGTTCTCGTGGAGAAATAATGTGTCCAGACCATTAGGGAACCATTCCAAATCCTTGTGAATGTTATGGAAGATGTATTGAGTACAGTTTCAAACAACTATCAGGTTGGTACACGGCTCCTTGACGAGGGAAGTGTGAGCATGGAGACACAGCAGACTCCTCTAAACAGGTTGCTGAACCAACTAGGGAGCAACACCTGGAAACCCTGGGACTTTGCTGGGGACATTGCCATCAGATTGCCCTTGTCTCAGGGAAGACTGTATTATCAGGTAGACTGAAAGCTTGGGGGTGAGGGAATTTATAAAATCCGGGGTTCCCCAGGACAGATAATGTCAAAGCTGCAAGGAAGGAATATCGGCTCAGGTCCTGATGTTCAGTTTTCTATCCTGACGCCTTTCCAGCCAGAATTCTTAGCTGCCGTGATGTACATCCCAGTGAGTCCCTGCAGACAGAGGGCACATGCAGTTGTTGACTTGTGATGTTTTAGCATGATGGCAGCTTTTGGAGTACTCTGTTCGGCCAGAGTGGGACGGTTTTCTCTGGCGGGAAGATGTTTAAGGCTTTGCTAGCCAGGGAAGGCAGAATGGGGCTTGGTAGGGAGTCAGCCAGCTGGGCAGGGTTCATCTCTATTATGGGGAGAGGGGGAATTTAATATGTATGAGGGGTTTTAGGGTCAGGAATAGCAGAAAGAGGATATAGTAGGAATCATGCTCAGGTGCAGTGTTCTCAGGAGTTAGGGGTGCCTAATGGGCTGGATTCATAGGTGGGGGGAGTTAGGAAGGAGCCACTCTATCATTCATGTCCAGCCAGAAAACAGAAGTCATCCGAAATTTTTTCTTTTTTTTTAAATTTTTTTATTTTTAAATTTTTTTTAATGTTTATTTATTTTTGAGACAGAGAGAGACAGAGCATGAATGGGGGAGGGGCAGAGAGAGAGGGAGACACAGGATTGGAAGCAGGCTCCGGGCTCTGAGCCATCAGCCCAGAGCCCAATGCGGGGCTCGAACTCACGAACCGTGAGATCGTGACCTGAGCTGAAGTCGGACGCTCAACCGACTGAGCCACCCAGGCGCCCCAATCCGAAATTTTTTCAACAGAGAAAATTTAATACAAGGAAGGTATTACCCAGTAAGAGCTGAGAAGCCACATAGGGGGTGGTGAAGCAAATTTGGGTTTAATAAAGCAAGGAGCCTCACCCAGCTGTGGCACCCAGTGTGTATTAACTAGAGACCAGAAGCTGGGATACCAGGTGGAAATGGGCAGTGATCAGCATGGCCATGATGGACAAGGCACTGTGGTAGGTGCCTTTAGGAAGTATCTACTAGTGTGGTCACGGAATCTCTGGGGGTCAGAGAGGGGTCAGAGAAGTATATTAAGTTGCCCAAGGTCACATTAAAGGTGGAGTCAGAATTTGAATGTGGGGCTGTCTGGCTCTGGTTTTCCCAGTACCATGGTGAGGAATAGGATTTGGTCTTACGAGGAAGAGGCTTTCTGGGGTTGCTTGGGTAGAAGAGGACAGGGTTGAGAGGTTGTTCAGGTGAGGAGGCCATTAAATGATGGAGTTATTAGACGATTTGGTGCCCTGGCATGAGTCCCATGGGCTGCCCAGCCTTGCTGAGGTCAGCTCAGGTACCAGTTTCTTGGGATGAAAGTAGAGCCTGCCTGGGACAGTGCCTCCCCCCTTCCTTGGTAACTTGTGAAGACTTTTGTCTAGATCAACGATAAAAGGGAACCTCTTCATGGGAGGAGACCCCACAGATGGGCCAGAGCTGGGAGAACAATGGAAAGGCTGGGGGTGATGTCTGTCCAGCAGGTACTTTACCCTGCTTGGATTTGAGCATAGGAATTTTAGAAGCAGCTATGTGAAATATGAGAAAGCCTGTTTGACCATGGGTGGTGGGGGAAGAAAGCGAGGGAAACTTACAGGTCATGCCAAGATTTTGAAGCAGGAACCACACAGCTCTTTGGACCAGCTGCAGGCAGAGCACATGCTGCAATGCTATCTGCCAGGCAGCCAGCTGCATTCTGGGAAGACAAAGGCAACATCAACCCCCAAATCCTTTGAGCTCATCTCTTTTTTTTGTTTTTAATATATGAAATTTATTGTCAAATTGGTTTCCATACAACACCCAGTGCTCATCCCAAAAGGTGCCCTCCTCAATACCCATCACCCACCCTGCCCTCCCTCCCACCCCCCATCAACCCTCAGTTTGTTCTCAGTTTTTAACAGTCTCTTATGCTTTGAGCTCATCTCTTTTTGACTCAGAGTTGGATCTTCCCCACGAACACCACTTTGTGAAGGTTTGGAATGGAGTTTTGTGTTGCAACAGTGTGTTTCTAGCTGATTGTCTAACTTAAGTGATGAGTCTGCAGAATGTGCCAGGAGGATTTGAACTCAGATGCTGAGTTCATTTACTGCAGTGCTGATTGATTTATGCACAGGAGCACAACATGCTCTCCAGGTCATTGAAAATGTTTTTGAAGTTCACAAATGGGTCAATGCAAGAATTCACTGCATGGGCTGCAATCTGTGAATGGTTTGTGCTCCCTATGCGTTCTTTAGAGTGATGATTCCAAAATGTTGTCACTAAGAGCTCAAAGCTCCTTTTCCTCACCCTCTTCTCTCTCTCTCATTCTGTTAGCTCCTTCTGAAAGGAAGGAGGGGCAGAAAACAACTGTTAAGAACTGAATGAAGAGGGAAAATTGCAATGGTACTTTGACTCAATGCTTCTTACTATCCCAACCTGTATTCTGAGAAGATCTTTGGTGGAAGGCATTGAGCAACATGTTTCTTTATTTGGGACTGCCTAAAGACCATCCATTTTGGGTCTGAACAGCCCAGTCTGGCAGGTGATGGTCTCATTTCATTAGACATTTCATGAGTTTGCCCCGAAGAGCAGTTCATGGATTATACTCATCACAATAACATGACCAGGAATCTGCTTTTGTGTTTGGGGGATAAGCCCAATGCAGAAACAATCCACTTCATTTAGCACAGTGTAGACACAACATGGCTGACTGGTGTCCTGGGAGCAAGAGTGGGTGAGACTGGAAAGGAGGGGAAGTGAGCCCTCGGTCCATTTGCTGGAAAACGGCAGCCACACAGATCTGCTTAGTACCCTGAACCTCATCGTCTGGGGAAACAGATTCGCCCTGACACATGGCTTGGCACTGGATGGGTCCTGGGCCCACAATCCTTCCAGGGAAAACCCAGGTCCACCAGCTACAGCTACATGGATGACTGACAGGACCAGCCCAGGCTCACCCACCACCTCTGCTGGCCCCCCAGAGGCCCTGGATGCCTCATATGGCATGTATGGCTTCTGCAAGTCCCTGCTGTGGCAGGTGCTAGGGACACCAGGAGAGCATTGCTCTCAAGGAATGCAGAGTCTTGCAAGAAACCAACACTTTTGGCAGAAGAGGTACAATGAGGAGGATGTGCCATGCTCTTGAGTACACAGAGGCATTGTTTACCGGTCCAGGGAATGGTGAGCGTGGTTAGATGCTGGTTCTCATTCTTCAAAACTCTGTTGACCATTTCTCCTCTACTTGTACACAGAAAGTTCTCACTGAACTGTACATTTGGGGAAAAACATCATACAGTCTCTCTTTATCTCTTCTGTTGCTTTCTCTTTTCTTTCTCTGCTCTCGTCACTTTCTTCTGTCTCTCTGTGATAAGAAACTACGACCGCAGTCACCTTTCCACAGTCATTCCATAGAGCTGAGACCAAGGCTGTCACAGCTTCAGAGCAGGTGTGGAGAGAATGGAGTCTAGAGAAACACCCAAGTCCGACTGACAAGTCAGACACAGCCAGCCCCAGGCTGGGCATGGTTGGAAGTCAGGGCATAAAGATGGTCGGGACTAGAGGTTGGCTGCAAGTCCAGGATGGCTGCTGAGGTGGCCATCAGTGGGAACAGGGCAGAGAAATGCCCAGCCCCAGCATGGATGTGCCTCTGGCATTCCTGCCTCTGGGCACAGACACCTGAGAACAGAGGGGGCAGGTGGGAACTGGTGACGGGGCCAGTTTGGGAGGAGTTTAGGGCAAAAGCCAAGGCAGTCTGGCACCTGTTTGGCTTTAGTCCGAGACACTTTGTTGCTGTTGATTTCTTGAAGTGCGGTCCAGAGTCCTATTAACTTCTGCGGGAGTTCAGTTTTGGAGAGCATTCAGAATGTCAAGAGAAAACATCTTCTTGGGCCCCTGGGTTGTGGACTGGCTTCCGTCTCAATTTTCTTCAGCTGATTTCCTTCCATGTTTTTTTTAAAAAAAGGAGACGCTGTTTGTTCTATCACATGGAACTGTGATTACTCATCCGCGGGAGGCTCCCCCCAACCCCCCCCCCACCCCCACCCCCGCCAGGACTCTGGCAAGAGCAGGGGAAATTCCTTTCCCCACCAGCCCTGAGGAATCCTCATGATGCTGGTTTCCATTTTGGTCAAAACTGAGATGAAAGAGCTCGATCTCAGCATTGAGGAGAACTATAATTTTGATCCTGAAGGAGGCAGGGCTAGATGAAAAACTAGGTTACCCTTTTATCTGTCCTGTGAATGAAGAGGCGTATCCTGTTACAAATTGAACAACTCTGTGCCTTGAACTTCTGGGACAGGTCCCATCTCTAAATCAAAGCCTCTGTAGGTGAGGAGAAGCCACAGTGAAAAGGGGCTGGAGTGTTTTCCCACCAAAGTGTTGTTAGATGTCATTGTAGGTCAGCCGTCTTAGTCCTTTCGGGCTGCTGTAACAAAATACCACAGGCCGGGTGGCTTAGAGGCAACAGACATTTCCTTCTCACAGTTCTGGAGGCTGGAAGTCTGGGATCAAGGTGCCAACCATGGTCAGGTGAGGGTCCTCTCCTGGCTCACTCTTATTGCTGTGTTCCCCTGTGGCAGAAGGGGTAAGGCAGTTCTGTGGGGGTCTCTTGCAGGAAAGCACCAACTTGGGACCTAATCACCTTCCCCAGACTCTACATTTAACACCAGCACCTTTGAAGGTTAGGATTTCAATATGAATTTGGGGGGAAAACGAACACTCAGATCACAGCATCTGCCTTCTTTTCGGCTTTGCGTTTTTGCAACGACTTTATAAATAAATTCAATTAGGAATGGCAGGATTCCTAGGGAAAATTTCCAACTGGTAAAAATGGGATCACTTATTTTAGATGATCATGGACCTTTCTATTTGAAGGATTCTGTTTTTAACCTCCTTACTTCCAGCCCCTCTGATATATGTAACTCTGTGGACATTATTACTTACTTCTAGATTTGGCATTCTTCAAAAAACTTTTTATTTAAATTTTCATTGTGGAAAATGTACATAACATGAAATTTATCATACTAACCATTTCTCAGTGTACAGTTCAGTCATGTTAACTGAATGCACATTGTTGAGCAACCAATTTCCAGAGCTCTTTCTACACGTAAAACAGAAACTCCCTACTTCTCCCCTACCTCCAGCCCTTGGCAATCACCATTCTACTTTTTGTCTCCATGAATTTGACAACCCTGGGCACTTCATACAGGTGGAATCACACTGTAGTTGATTTTTATGACTGGATTATTTCATTTATCATAATGCCTTCACTATTTGGTATTCTTTTATTTCATCTTTAAAATAATATTTCCTCTTGGGGTGCCTGGGTGGCTCAGTCAGTTAAGCATCTGACTCTTGGTGTCAGCTCAGGTCATGATCTCATGGTTCCTGAGTTCCAACCCTGCATCGGGCTTGGCACTGACAGTGCAGAGCCTGCTTGGGATTCTCTCTCTGCCTCTCTCTCTAGCTCACTCTCTCTCTCTGCCTCTCTCTCTCAAAGTAAAACAACTTAAAAAAATAACATTTTCTTTTAACAACTGAGGGCTAACCCATTGAAATGTCTGAAATGTCATCAATAGAATTTAAATAATAGTCTTTAAGCCTGGCAATTTTTTTTATATGTTCATTTATTTATTTTGAGAGAGAGAGAGAAAGAGAGAGAAAGTGAGCAGAGGAAGGACAGAGAGAGAGAGAATCCCAAGCAGCCTCTGCACTGTCGGTGCAGAGCCTGATGTGGGGCTCAAACTCGTGAACCGTGTGATCATTACCTGAGCCTATATCAAGATTCGGACGCTTAACCGACTAAACCACCCAGGCGCCCCTAAGCCCGGAAATTTTAAAGACCAGAATGTATCCAGGAAACGACATATTGCTCATAGCAGAGTGGGACATCTCAGAGGTGAAAAATCAAACGGACCGATGCCTCCCTAGTGAAGGGAGAGGGCCATGTTAAGTGGTGCCAGCTGGGAACCTCTTGTTCAGCAGGAGAGCTGAGCCTGCAGGCCCAGAGCCAGGGGCAGGGGACGCTCTGCAGATGTGACGCACTCACGGGTGGGTGCCCGTGGTCACTCTGTTCTCCCCGGGCTGCTGTGACAGCTGCCATGGAGAGGCGTTGGCAGTGCCTCCATGGGGAGACATCTGCCCAGGCTGTCGCTGGAGCAGAAGAATAGGAGGCAGCTGCATAGAAGCAAAGACAAGGACAGAGGCAGAGGATGCAAAGGCTCCCCCCCTCCCTCCAACACTTTTGCGCTCCCACCCCTAGAGCATGGTGCCTCCAGGTGGGTTGGGGCATACCAAGTAAGCTATTTTAGGCTATTCTTGGACACAGAGGCTCATGCCTAAGCAGATGCCCAGGCACGTCACCCGAATGCTAGAACAAGGGAGGCACGGGTGGGGGACACCAGGCCATTAATCTCACAGATGTGGCCTTTAAAAGCTTCTTGGGGTTTTCTTCTGTCTCAGCAGCCATGCAAATAATCTCTAAGAACCGTGACACCCTCTTTTCCACAGAAGTGTAATTTGCTACTGTCAATAACACGGATTTCCCACCCTGAAGAGAATGTGTTTTCTTGCTATTTATCAAATCTTTTACACTCTGATGACTAATGGAAAATACAATGGCAATTTGTTACTGTTTTGGCATTGTTTGCTATCAGAAAGGACACTGGAACAAAAGGGTAATCAGTTACCATTGCATTCAAAATTTATTCTCTCCTGAGGGGAGTACACACACATATCAATAGGGGCTGCTAACCACACTGTGTGTAGCCTTTATAAATTATCTATGTAGGAATTTTCACTTTAAAAAGCTGTGATCTTATATATCAGCTCATTTTGGCATCACAGGAATGTTTATGATATTGCTTTAGTTGAAAAGAGAGAGGCTGAAAGGAGAAATGGCTTGTCTAAGGCCACAGAGGAAGTCAATTGGGTCTAAAATATAGGTCTCGCGAGTCCTAAACCCAAGCTCTTTTTGCTAAACTGTGCTTGAGAAGAACGTGTTTGAATCACAGCGTGAGACAGAAGAAATTATCTATTTCATCCTCCCACTGACTGGCAGTGCTTTGCCCCACACTCAGCCCAAGCAATCCTGAGATGTTATATCAGTCATTACTTAAAAGTCAAGGAGACATAACTATTAGGTTGAACTACATAAAACTACCATTTTTTTTGAAGATTACAATAGTCCAACATCAACAATTTCATGTTTCAGACTAGTCCATCTCCCCAAATTTATAGAGGTTACATTTCCCATGCAGCATCAAATTGGTCTTTTTGTTGGTTAATTTGGCTGGTTGCTTTCCTTTCAATTTTGCTGCCCCTTGATCTGAATGGGCCAGTGGCCTCAGATCATTAATTTAGTGGCCTCCATAACCAAGTCGAGCCAATTGTAGAGGCAGGAAGCCAAACTGTGCAATTAACTCAAACCAGGCAATTCAGGGTCATGTAAATATGACTCACAAATGGCCAGCCCGCAAGAATTTGCAACAGGTCTAACCGGCTCCTTGTTAACTGCGCATTTTGCCTGAAAAAGGAATTCAATCAGTATTCTTTTCCATTCATCTGGCATAAATTCATGTGTGCTGGTGAGTGGAAGACAGCTGATTTCCAAGGCTGTTACAGGGGGATGATTAGAAAATCAGGAGGGTACCTTGGCCGAATGTCAAAAATGAAGGAAGGGGCAGAGAGTCAAGTGGCTAAGGAGGCACACATTAGAGCCATTCATTCTTACCGCGGCGGAAGCTGGAAACTCATGCCACTGGCCAGGCTTCCCACCATCTGGAGCGAAATCAGGATACTCCCACCAGGCTGGCAGAAGGGCTGTGGCCACGCTGCAGGAGAATAGAGCCTCCTGCTTCCCGCAGACAGCAGAGACATGAAGATGGTGCTTTCTGCACTTTCTTTTCTGGTTTTAAGGTGCTTTTGTGAACCACCTGATACCAGGCACAAAATGCTGAAGCTGAAAACCTCTGGTACTGCCGCTTTGGAGGGAGTGTGTTTGTCAGGCACCCGGAGTTTCTCAGGGTCCCTGTTGCTGGCAATGAGAGTGCTTCGTTTTCCCTTCACACTTCATGAGGAAAGGGCTCACAGAAGGCCTATGTCAGGCAGGAGGCCCCTGATTCCCACAGCAGGATTACAGACCCGACAAGCTGAGGTTAGAAAGACAGATGGGACGGTGGCCCACAGTGTCAGCGTGAATGTTGCAGAGCGTGTTGGAGGGCAGCAAAGACTTCTATCAAGTTGGTGGATAGCGGTGTACTGGGAAGCCAGTTCTCTGGAAAAAATACAAAACAATCCTGATTTGCAAAAGGCTGCCGAGTCCCATGGTGTAAAGATACTCCCACCATGACCAATTTAAAACTGCCAATAGTTGAACAACCAGCTCCAAAAACTTCTGGATGTTTGACAATCTCTCCTGAGCATATATGGACTGCCTCAAATGTAGCATGGTTTGGTGGCTTAAAAACTGGAATAGGGAGGCATCTGGGTGGCTCAGTTGGTTAAGCATTGGACTCGATTTCAGCTCAGGTCATGCTCTCGTGGTTTGTGAGAACAAGCCCTGTGTTGTTCTCCCTGGTGAGAGCATGGAGCCTATTTGGGATTCTCTCTCTCCCTATCTCTCTGCCCCTCCCCTGCTCTGTCTCTCTCTCTCTCTCTCTCTCTCAAAATAAATAGACTAAAAAAAATTGGAATTGGGGAAATGTGTGAACAATGGTTAAATTGTAAGAATCCTGTGGAAGAAGTGAACGTCTCAGGGCAGACCCATTTCTTCCCTATCCTGCCACCCTCCCTTCCTCCTAAGTTCTCCTATGTATGTTCCCTGGATAAATCTTGCTCAGGACGAGCATCCCAATTCCAGGCAACCAGACCTGAGACACTGTGTCCACTCAGTCACCCTCCTGAAGCACCCAGGCCCCGAGGTCTTCTTAGAGATGCCCTCACACACTTGCTGCACCATCAACCATGCTCGCTGCTCAGGCAGGTGAAGGGGCAGAGGGGGCAGGCAGAGTGGCAGCAGAGGCTGCTGCTGGTCTCCTGGAGGGAGGCCGTTGAGGGGCTGATGGTTGCTGGAGCATGGATAGGTCTTAGATACCTTCCCCAGTGTGCCCCATGCAAAATTTAAAATACAGTAAAACCTTGGATGGTGAGTAACTTGTTCTGCGAGTATTCTGCAAGATAAGCAAACATTTCCAATACATTTTAACTCCATAAATAAGCGATGTCTTGCGATAGGAGTAGTACATAGTGCCGAATGTCACATGATCATGATGGAGCTGATGGTTCTCAAAATTCACTTTGATACACGAGTGCTTTGGATTGCAGGCATGTTTTCAGAAAGAATTATGCCAGCAAACCAAGGTTTTGCTGTACCTGTCTCCATGAGTAGCAATGCAGTTAAAGTTTTAGGAAGGTAGGACCAGCTTTTAGGCGGGATGGATTTATGAGAATGATAAGATGGGTTTGTTCAGAAGGAAATTCCTATGACCCCAAATGGAAGAATTTAGTGTCTAATGATAAATTTGTCTTCCAATTATGCAAACACTAAGGCTGTGTCATCTGGATTTTGGCAAACACACTTTTTTTAGTTAAGCCTCAGGTTTCTTATGTGCAAGAATGAGTGGCAGAAATGAACTGATCTTTAAGGCATCTGTCTGTTCTATCCTTCTATGCCTCTGGGATTTTACTGGCCACCAGTGCATGATTTCCTCACGCTTTTCTACATGGCTTTCAGTGTCTTTGTAAATTAGACTGTTGTGGTTTTTTTTTTTTTTTTTTTTTTTTTTTTTTTTTTGTCCTCCTAGGACATCTAGTATTTCACTAAATGTCATTATTTAGCTGTGCCACAAAAGTTTTTTTGATAAATATACTTTGGGGGGGTCACCCTATGTTGACTGCGCATCCTCTCCAGAATCTTTGATATTCTAGAGTGTGTTCTCTGTCTCCAGAAGGGAAACTTAATGCTAATGGATTTCCAAACTTATGACCTCAAATTATTTTTTTTTTTAAGAATAGCATATGAGTTTCCTAGGGCTGTCATGACAAAGTGCACCAATTGGGTAGTCAAAACAACAGAAATTTAGTTTTTCACGGTTTTAGAGGCTGGAAGTTAAAAAATCAAGGTGTTGGCAGGGCCACATGCTTTCTGGATGTTTTAGGGGGAGAGTCTGTTCCATGTCTTTTCCTTTAGCTTGTAGTGTGGCCAACGGTCTTTGGTGTTGGATGCTTGTAAATGCATGTCATGCTAGTATCTGGCTCTAACAGACACCACCTGAACTCTCTCTCTGTGTGTCCCTGCATCTCTTCTGTCTTCTGACAGCTGCACAGACACCAGCCATACTGGGATGAGGACCATCCTAATTGAACAGAGCCTCTTCTTAACTTGATTACATCTGCAAAGACCCTATTTCCAAGTAAGGTCATCTTCATAGGTAACAGGGATAAAGGCTCCAATGTATCTTTTTGGGGGACTCAATTCAACCCACAATGGATAGTTATGAATACTCTCTAAAACCAGAACTCTAGTGAACTCATTTTAGAAAATGCTGTCCCAGGAACTTGAACTGTAATTAGGATTCACTAACCAGCTACATGGTAAAACCCTTAGGTCAGGAGTTCTTAATGTGATATCAAGGGGTTTGTGCCCTTGGACAAGAAAAAAAAATCTACCTTTGTACTAAATTTCTCATTTCCTTTATTTATGAGTGTAGGCAACCAACCACAGCACTGTCAGTCATCCTTGGTCAGTAGAAGTCAGATATTTTCATCTCACACTACAGTTACTGCAGATGTCTTGGGATATTATACTCAACACCACATCAGAATCACTGTTCTTATTAGACCTGATGATAGGTATTGTTATTTAATGTGTTAATAAGGAAACATATAATACCATAAAACAAATTTTTATATTTGTTTTATATCTGTTTTAATATTTTGAGAACTGTATTTATTTATGTATTTATTTGATTTGAGAGGTGGGGAGAGAAGGACAGAGAGAGAGAGAGGGAGAATCTTAAGCACGTTTCACGCTCAACACGGAGCCTGATGCAGGGCTGGATCCCATGAGCCTGGGATCATGACCTGAGCCAAAATCCAGAGCTGGATGGTCAACTGACTGAGCCACCCAGGATCCTCTTGATAACTGTATTTAAACATCATTGGTTTCCTTTGTAACACTTTATGTTTTCATTTGCACATTTAAAAACACTACTCTGAGAAAGAGACTGTGGGCTTCACCAGACAGTCAAAGGCATCCATGGCCCAAAAGAGGAACCTCTGTTCTCTGTCATGGGTCCCATGACCTGAACAACCCAGCATCCATAGAAAGGTTTAGCTGACAGATGAATGCTAGCAGAATCTTTACATTTGTACAAATAAAGAATTAATAAGCCAAACACAAACATTGGAAAACATTTTATTTGTAAATGGAATACCTAATTAGGGCAAAATGTAAAAATGAAAATATACACAGGTACAATAAGGTATCTTATACAATACTCTTCAATAATTATTACCTTGTACTGATTATTAATAGGTCACATTACCAAGGAAAGGTTTGTCTGGATATCAGGGTGTATTTTGGAAACTATATATGCATAAGAGTATCTGAATAATTTCTGAATAATTTCTAGGAAACGCATTTCTTTTTATGTGTGTTCAAATGTATCAAATAGTTGAATATATTCAACTATATTCCCTGAGAAAACTGGAAAGTCCCAGACAAACCAGGATAAAGCTCTGAGCTGCCTGAATGAACATGGTCACGTTGCTGCCCACTGTCCTGACAAACGTCACTGTGCCTGAAGGTTTCCTCAGGACGTGTTACCCCAGGAGCACTTTGGCCTCATGAAAGCACAGAGTGTCAAAGGCCAAATTCCAGCCTGGCCCTGCCTCTGAATCATCCTAGAACTAGGCATTTTGTCTAATCTTCTGAGCCTCTGTTTCCTCATCTGTGATAAATGGAGACATTGGTGTGTGTCCTGCCTCTCTCTCAGGGATCCTGGGAGATTCAACTGAGATAATTGACGTAAAAGCACTTTGTAAACTGTGAAAGTGCTGTGTGGATATAAAGCATAGAACGGCTCTTTAATTTTGCATGGCAACATAAAAATGGGTATCAATTGATAGACTTCTCTTGTATTATAAGAAGAATATTAGCCTGCCTCTTGTGGCCTTCCCCTCATGGCTTCTGTGGCCAGGGAAGACAGATGGGGCTTGGTGGGGAGTCAGCCAGCTGTGCAGGAGGTGGTCCCTATTATAGGGAGAGGGGAATTTGATATACATGAGGGATTTTGGGGTCTAGAAGAGCAGAGCCTGTGGCAAGGCTCTGGCTTCCTGAGTCTTAGGCAGCTGCCATCATGGTGGGGCTTGAAAGCCAATATAAAAGGACCCTTCGATTGGGTCCCACAGGGCTTCGCAAGTCCCTGATGTTCCCAGCTTAAAAGGTACTCCTTTGTCAAGCCATTACACCTCCAAAAACCCTGTTTTGAAATGTTTATTAATTAACCTTATTGCAACCTTATTATACAAACCTTATGAGAATATCCATTTAATTTCATCTGACATCACCCACTGTAGAGCTCCATAATAAAGCATGAAAGTACTCTGAGGTCTGGACTCTTAGTTGTGTGCTCTTAGGCAAATCACTTATCTTCTTGAGGATCACTGCTGTCATCAATGAAATGAAGATTTTTGCCTTTTCCTCACATACTTCCTACAGTACTGTGGTTGGGATTATTGGAGGTAATGAAGGATAAATTGATTTTTGTACAGCAAAGCCCATTTGACAATGTGGAAGATAGTTTCATTACTGTTGTTGAAAAAAACAAATGTATTGGTCTGCTTTTCAGTATGGCAGCTCACTGACAGTGAGGGAGACAGGTAGCAAAAAAGGTGCTTTCCACAGAGGTCCCATTGAGGTCAGGTGCTACAGTGAGAAATACTTGATATCCTGGGTATGACCTTGGACTCTAAGGAATCTGGAGAGAGCATAAGTAGGGAAGAGAGAAAGTTAAATGGAAAATTCAAGACAACTTCATTTACTTTACATTTTGTTAGGTGCCAGCTTAGCCCACCACTGAGGCAGGTGATGAAGAAACAGAAACCTTCTCTAAGCTCCTATGCTCATGTTTCATACTCAGTAGGAAAATGGGCTACTGACAAAGGATAATAACAGAAAAACAGGTGGGGCAGGAGACACCCTAAAATAACAAGGAAATAAGCTATGCACTGGGGCTGGCATTTTGGAGTGTACTGGCTGACTGGCAGCAGACAACCTAGGGTGGCCCCTAGGTGTGGTAGCTGATGGGACCCGTGGAACATCTGCCAGATCCAGCACTCAGGCCTTGGGAAAACTGACTCGTGCAATGGGACAAGACCTGAACCTTGCAACCAGGCTAGGTGAGGGCAAGCTTGATCCAAAGCACTTCCTTCTTTGGTTGCCATGTGCCCCCTTGTGATTAGAAGGATTTGGGAAACTGCTTCCTCAGGTATACTTTCTGTGATCCAGTGGGCACAGTAAAGATTGTGGCCCAAGCTCTGCCTGATTCTCTTCCCAGCGGACCGGGTGGCTGTAAGCAAGTTGCATCACCTCTCTGGGCTGCCTGTTCATTTTTATAAGCTGAGAAGATTGGCATAGATGAATTCTAGGACCCCTTCTATCTTGACATCAGTTTGTTCTATGATCCAAGACTGGTTTCTAAGGAACTGGAGAAAAAGTATGGCATATATGACTGGAGCCAGGGGGGTGGGGGTTTAAAAATTGTCTGAAATTACAGAATCTTCGCATTAAAAGCAAATACTGGTTAGTATGGCATGCCTCAAAAAATTAAACATAGAATTACCATAGGATCCAGAAATTCCACTTCTGGGTATTTACCCTAAATAATTAAAAGCAGAGACACACAATTACATTCCAATGTACACAACAGTGTTATTCACAACAGCCAAAAGGTGGAAACAACCCAAGTGTCCATTGAAGGATGAATGGAAAAAAATGTGATATATGCATACAATGGGGATATTATTCAGCCTGAAAAAGGAAGGAAATTCTGACATATTCTACAACCTTGAGAACATTATACTCAGTGAAATAAGCCAGACACAAAAGGACAAATACTGTATGATTATACTTACATGAGGTACTTAGAATAGGCAAATTCATAGAGACCGACAGTAGAAGGGTGGTTACCAGAAGCTGAGAGAGAAGGAAATGGGCATTTATTGTTTAATGAGTACAGAATTTCAATTTAGGATTATTAAAAATTTCTGGAGATGGATGATGGTGATGGTTGCACAACAATGTGAATATACTTAAGGCCACTGAACTGTACATTTAAACATAATTAATTTTATGTTATGTATATTTTATTATAATAAAAAACCATAAAATGGGAGAAGATATGTGTGACACATAAGCTGACGAAGGACTAGCATGTCAAATATAAAAAGAACTAAACCAAGTCAATAAGAAAAAGAAATAACCCAATGGTAAAATGGGCTTAACTACTGGACAAGCAGAAAACCAAAGAAGAAATCCAAATGGACGATAAACATGAAAAGAGGCCCAATTTCATTAGTAATCAGGGAAATGCAAACTAAAACCATAATGAGATATTATATATGAGATAGGCAAAACCCAAAAATTCTGAAAATATTGACTGCCAGCAAAAAATTTGGAGCAGCAGGAATGCTAGTGAAAGTTGCATACTGCTAATACCTCTTGGGAAAGCAGCTTGCATTATTTAGTGAGATTGAAATGGTCCAGCAATTCTCCTCTTAGGTACTCAGAGAAATTTAGGCAACTGTGCAGCAGGGTATAATAGACAAGGATGCTCATGGCAGCATTGTTCACCTCAGCTGCATTAGGAAAAACCCACATACTCACCACCTGTAGAATAGATGCAAAAATTTGAATATGGTCAAATAATGAAATCCTATATAAAAAGTAAAATGGGCAAATGTATAGACACAAAACAAGAGGAGTGAATTTTCAGAACATAATATTGAGCAACAGAAGCAAGACAAAGCATACATTATGATCTTTTTTTTCAGGTTGAAAAGCAGGTAAAATGGAACTCTGTATATCATTTGGGGATGTATACATAGGCAGCTACCTCAGGGGGTGTTTTGGGTTGAATGTTTGTATCCCCCTCCCTCCCAAAATTCATGTTGAAGCTCTAACTTCCAGTATTATGGTATTAGGTGGTAGGGCCTTTGGGAGGTAATTAGATTTAGGTAAGGTTGTGGGGGAAGAGCCCTCATGATGAGTTTGTAAGAAGAGACACCAGAGAGTTTGCTTGCTCTTCCCATCTATGCTGTATGAGGACACACAGTAAGAAGATGGCCATCTGCAAGCCAGGAAAGGGGTTCTCACCAGAATCCAACTGTGCCGGTGCCTTAATCTCAGACTTTCAGCTTCCAGAGCTATGAGAAATAAATATCTGTTGTTTAAGCCACTCAGTGTACAGTGTTTTGTTTTAGCAGCCAAGACATACTAATATGTTGGTTGGGTGAGGGTTGGGTGTGTATGCATTTGGGAGAGGCCCAACGGGGGCTTCTGGGTACTGGCAATGAGCCCTCAAGGAGGGTTACACAGGAGTTTACTTTCTTATTATTCATTAAGCTTTATGTGTATGTTTTATTCATGTAAATGTATATAAATTTCAATGCAATAATTCACACTAAAAATAAAAAAAGAAGAAGTATATGGGGGTGTACCAGTGAGTAGCTTCCTTGTCGCTCAGTTTCGTGGGCATTGTGGCATGTCTTATGAGGAAACAGAGAACAGTGGTTAATTTGGCAACACAGTCAGGTAAAGCTGGGGTGGAGGAGAAGAGAGGAGCATCTGAGAAAAGACAATAAAAATGAAACACTGAAGGGTGCCTGGGTGGCTCAGTCGGTTAAGCGTCTGGCTTCGGCTCAGGTCACGATCTCGCAGCTTGTGAGTTCGAGCCCTGCGTCGGGCTCTGTGCTGACAACTCAGAGCCTGGAGCCTGTTTCAGATTCTGTGTCTCCCTCTCTCTCTGACCCTCCCCTGTTCATGCTCTGTCTCTCTTTCTCAAAAATAAATAAATGTTAAAAAAAAATTTAAAAAAATGAAACACTGATATTTTCAGGTTGAGAACAGAGGTTTTGAGGAGTTGTAATAGCATTTTTTTATTCATTTTACATTGCTTATTACCTAAACCACAATATGACAAATCTAATGCATTTTCCTTCTATGGTGACAGTCCCATTGAGTTCCTTCTCTAGCCCAGTCTTTGTATTTGGGAGAAAATGAGCATTTTTCTGGGTATTTGTAAGTATAATTTCAATGAAGGGAGAGAAAGGAATTGCATTTAAAAATAATCTTATCACAATATATAAAGCATAATAAAGGGAGGTATCTCTCATAATCTTACAAAATATCACGAAGACAAAAATATCTAAAACCTACTTCTACTTCCAAAACAATCCATAGGACCTGGCAAACTCCCACAGAAACCTAGGCTTCATGCAATGGTGTTTGGAAACCCTGTTATAAAATGCACTGGGAGTGTGGGGGAGAAAGGGATGCTGAGTAATTCCTTACTCTAATAACACATTCTTCACAACTCTATAATAGCTTTGTTATATCTTGGAGCTGTTGACTCATAGGTCTGATGACTGAGATACTGAGAGAAGAGGAACAGTTCTCTCCTCCAATCCCTTCCCCCAGCCCCCAAGGACAATTCTCTTTCATTTCATTTGTGTTAAATATGTGTTTGTTGAATTAAATTCTTAAAAGCATCTAAAGGAGGTCAAAGAGATCTGGGAATTCAGAGAAATGAGACTTTCTAAGGGATTATTTCTGACTGGGAGGTGGGAGAAGACTTTGTGAAAGGGAAAGAAGCTGAGCTAGACCTTGAAGAATAAATAAGGGTTGGGGATGCAGTTGGATTCAAGAGACAAAGTTGTAAAGGCACAAGGCAACAAGGACAAACATGTTTGGAGATTGAAGAGATGTTTGTTTGGCTGAGTCTGTGGAAAAGTAGAGGGAGAGAGTTAAGAAAAGGAATTGAGGAGGTTCATGGTAGAACCAGAGACAGTGCACTTTGTTTTCTTCATAGGCAATGAGGAAGATGAATGATTTGATACAGAACTGTGCCTGGGTCAAAGGTATACAGCCTGGTGGCAGTATATAAGCTGGGTTGGACAAATGATTGGCTGCAGGCCAGGGAATGAGTTAAGGGGCTGGTACAGGAGGTCTAAGCTGGAGGTGAGAAGGGCCAGACAGACAGGGCTGGTAGAACATGGAAAGCAAGGGGCAAATGATATTCAAAGAAAAAAAAATAGGTATTTGCTACAGAATGGACTGATGGGTATAGTGGATACAGCGATGGCTGAGGTTTTTAAAACCCAGTGACAAAGAATATGAGAGTGTCACAAATGGAAAAAGAAGCTGGAGTGCGTGGGCAGATAATGAATTGTTTTCTACTTGTCAGGTCTGAGGTGCTGCTGGTGGGACATTGAAGTGGAAGCATCCCACAGCTGGAAATTTGGAACTGGAGGTCTGGAAAGAGGTGGGGGCTGAAGCAACAGCTTCAGAAAACAAAGACCTGGAAGTGAGCCCTGTATGTAGATTGGCTCCAGAGGGAAGAGTGTGGAGCAAGAGTACACAAAGTTTGGCAGAGGTGCATGTTTAGGAAGAAGGAAAAAGAAGACATCATGAGCCAAAATCAAAGGATATATACATTTTTGTCATTCCATAGATGAAGAAATTATTTGACTTTTAGCTGTATTCACTTAGCCCTGAGATTCCCATAGCCAGAGCTATTTATGCTCCAAATCAGGTTTGGGCCAATCCTGGGTTCTGTGAAGAAACCCATCATTTCTAGTTTTAAGTTGTTCCAAGAAGTTAACTTACTTGCTGAATAGGCTTCTGCTACACTATTTGTCTTTGTTGCAGGTTATAGCTAAAACCTATAACAGATGGGTGGTGGGGAGGAGGGGTGGATAAGCATTGTGAACAATAAATGCCTATAACTGCATGAAAAAGAACAATAAATAACCAATTAAAAGCTCTTAGTATGTGTCACTCTGCTAAGCATTTTGCAAGCATTATCCTACTTAATTTTTAATCCACCTGAGCAGATATCTTCCCATCTAAGAAGTAAGCTCACAAATCTAGTTAGCAGGTGTTGGAGTCCAAGCAAGTCAATCCCAAAGCACTAGGTTTTAACTGATACATTATCCTGAGAGAAAAAGAAAAGCAGGAACAAGAGTATAAACTCAAGAAAGATGAGAGTGAGGAAGCTTTCAAGAAACATTTGAAAATGTTCATTATCAAATCTACCTTGAACTGACAGGAAGAGAGGTCACCAAATCTATAAAATTAGTAGAAGTCTTTTACATCCTAAAAAGTAAAGGAGAGCTTAGGATCCCCTAGAATTAATGACATTTTGATCCCATCTCCCCTAAAGATATGCAGAAGGCATCTCTGGGAAGAAGAGGTATTTGAGAATCATGAAATCTAAAACAAATCCCGAGACGAGTGATGTCAGCAAGATAGCAGAATGGGAATTTCTTACTGTCATCCCCCCACAGGACATTGGTTTGACAGTCACTCATGGATGAAAGTACTTTTGTGGGAGTCCAGAAGTCCAGTGAGGAAGTTCCAGCATTCTTTTGGATCAAAAAAAAAAAAATCAGAGATTGGGTGCATTGAAGAGGGTAAGATAAACATTTTCACTTTCCTGCATTACCCCTCTCCCAAGCTGGCATTGCTTAGTGCCAAGAGAGACTCCTTTGGCTTACATTTCTCTCATGGGGAAAGGCAACAGTGTATGAATGGGCACCAACTTCCCCAGCTGTGCAGGATGCTTCTGAGGGTTTGGGAGAGGTTGGAGGTACAGCAACTGGGGCTCAGAACTAATTAAGAGGATGCTATTAACTTCTTGCCATTCATTCTAATAAATGCTTCACAGACTGCATCAGGAAGCCCACCCTCAAGACACTGAGGATGCCTCACCTGTGGTTCACCTAACTGGCTCATGTGCACTTCATGACGAAGTGTGAAGTGTGTTCAAGAAAGGAAAAGTTCTGAGAAAGCCTCAAAATCTTTAACTGGACAGACTGGTGAAGGTATTTCTTTCCCAACACAGTTAGTAAAGACTGGAGGAGGTGACAGCTTCTTCAATGCAAAGACAACAGTGCAAGACTTCAAGGAACACACACACACACACACACACACACACACACACGATAAAATAAAATGTGTTACAGCAAAGGAACACAATAATTTTCCAGTAACCCACCCCAAAGAAATGGAGATAAATGAATTGTCTGACAAAGAATTCATAATAATTGTTTAAGGAAGCTCAATGAGCTACAAGAGAATACAGATAAAAAACTTAATGCAATCAGGAAAACAATACATGAACAAAATGAGAGGTTAAAAAAGAGATGGAAATCATTTAAAAAACCCCAAAATTTGTAACTTAAGAATTCAATGTATGAAATTTAAAAAAATGCAATAGAGAGCATCAATATCAGACTTGATCAAGCAAGGGAAAGAATCTGTGAACTCAAAGACAGATCTTTTGAAATTATTCAGTCAGAAAACAAAAGAAAAAGAGAATGGAAAGGTGAAGAATGCCTATGTGAATTAGAGGACACCAAGAGGTGAAACAATATATGTATTATGAACAGCTCAGAAGAAGGATGGGGAGAAAGGGAGGGGAGACAGAGAGAGAGAGACAGAGAGAGAGAGAGAGAGAGAGAGACTGAGACAGAGAGAGACAGAGACAGAGACAGAGACACAGAGACACAGAGAAGGGGAAAGACGGCTTATTTAAAGGAATAATGGCTGAAAACTTTCCAAACCTGGGTAGAGAGATGGACATTCAGGTACATGAAGTACATAGGTCCCCAAAGAGATTCAACCCAAAGAGGATTTCACTGAGACACATGGTAATAAAGCTCAAAAATCTAAGACAAGAAACCTTTGAAAACAATAAGAGTAAAAGGAACTCATTGTATACAAAAGCACCCCCCATACACAAGATATCAGTGGATTTCTCAGATGAAACCTTATAGGTCAGAAGTGAGTGAGGTGATATATTCAAAGTGCTGAAGGAAAAAGAACCTTGCCAACCAAGAACTGGCAAAGCTGTCTTTCAGAAATGAGAAAGAGACAAAGATTCTTAAACACAACAAAAGCTAAGAGAGTTCATCACCTCTAGATCTGCCTTGCAAAAAATGCTAATGGAAGTTCTTCAAGCAGAAATAAAAGGACACTAAATTGTAACATGAAAACATATATATAAAACTCACTGGTAAAAATAGTCGAATTCAGAATATTCTAATAATGTAGTAGTGGTATATAAATCACTTAACTCTAGTATAAAAGTTAAAACATAAAAGAATGAAAAAGCTAAAGGTATAATAATTTGCTAATGTACATACAATATAAAGAGAAATAAACTGGGACATCGAAAATATAAAGTGTGGAAGGGCAAGTAAAAGGGTAGAGTTTGTGTATTGATGGAAATTAAATATCAGCTTAATATAGGCTGTTAAAACTATTAGATGTTTAATGTAAGTATTGTGGTAATGACAAAGTAGGAACCTATAGTAGATGCACAAAAGATAAAAAGAAAGCAATCTGAGCATACCACTATGGAAAATTACCAAATTACAAAGTTAGACAGTAAGAGGAGAAAAAAGAAACAAAGCAACTACAAAACAGCCAAAAAAAAATTTAACAAAATGGCAATAGTAAGTCCTTAATTATCAATAATTAGTATAAATGTAAATAGGTTAAATTCTCCAATCAGTTGGCAGAGTGGGAGAATGGATGAAAAACAAGACTCAACTGTATGCTGTCTGTAACAGACTCACTTCGGCTTTAAGGACACACATAGGCTGAAGGTGAGGGGATGCAAAAAGATATTTCATGCAAATGGAAACCAAAAGAGAGCAGGAGTAGCTATACTTCTATCAGGTAAAATAGACTTTAAGTTAAAAAACTGTAACAAGAGACAAAGAAGGTCATTATATAATGATAAAGGGGTCAATTACTTAAGAGGATACAATAACAGAAAATGCATATGAACTTAAGGTTGAAGCACGTAAATATATTAAGTAAATATTAATAAATCTAAAGAGAGAAATAGACAGTAATAAAATAACAGCAAGGAACTTCAAAATCCCACTTGCAACAATGGATAGATCATCCAGACAGAAAATCAATGAGATAACATTGGACTTCAGCTATACTTTAGACCAAATGGATCCAACAGAACATTCAGTCCAACAGGAGCATGATACACATTCTTCTCAAGTGCACACAAAACACTCTCCAGGATAGGTCATATGTTAGATCACAGAACAGGTCTTAACAAGTTTAAGAAGATTGAAATTATATACAGTATCTTTTTGGACCACAATGGTATGAGACAAAAAAATAAATAGAAAAAAAAAAGCTGGGAAATTCACAAATATGGGGAATTAAACAATATAATCCTGAACAACCAATGGATCAAAGATGAAATCAAAAGGGGAATTAAAAAAATATATATTGAGTGGTGCTTAGGTGGCTCAGTTGGTTAAGCATCCAACTTCGGTCAGGTCATGATCTCATGTTTTGTGGGTTCAAGCCCCACCTCGAGCTGTGCTGACAACACAGAGCCTGGATCCTGCTTCAGATTCTGTGTCTCCTTCTCTCTCTACCTGCCCCCCCGCCACCCCTGCTCATGCTTTGTCTCTCTATTTTTCTCAAAAAATAAAATAAAATAAAATATTTAAAAATAATAAAATATATATTGAGACAAACAAACATGGAAAAACAGCATACCAAAACTTAAGGGGTGGACACCTGGGTGACTCCATCTGGTAAGTGTCCGACTTCAGCTCAGATCATGATCTTGTGGTTTGTGAGTTCGAGCCCTGAATTGGACTCTGTGCGACAGCTCAGAGCCTGAAAACTGCTTTCGATTCTGTGTCTCCCTCTTTCTCCGCCCCTCTTCCATTCACCCTCTGTGTGTGTCTCTCTCTCTCAAAAATAAATAAACATTAAAAAAATTTTTAAAAAACTTAAGGGAAGAAGCAAAAGCAGTTTATAAGAGAGTTTATAAAGATAAATGCCTATGTTAGAAAAAAACAGTATCTCCAACCACCTAACTTTATAGTTTAACTAAATAAAGAATAAAAAACTAAGCCCAGGGTTGGTAGAAGTAAGGAAATAACAGAGATGACAGCAGAAATAAATAAAATAGACCCTAAAAAATAGATAAGGTCAATGAAACTAAAAGCTGCTTTTTTGGAAAAGATAAACAAAATGGACAAACCTTTAGCTAGGCTAAATAAGAAAAAAAAAGACTTGAATAAAATCAGAAATATTACAATTGATATCACAGGACAATAAGACACTACTATGAATTATTATATGCCAACTAATTGTATAACCTAGAAGGGTGGAAAAATTCCTAGAAACATACAAACTACCAAGATTGAATCAAAGCCAGAGAAGCACATTACTAGAAAAGAAAATTACTAGCTAATATGCATGATGCACATAGATGCAAAAGTCCGCAACAACAAATGAGCAAACTTAATTCAACAGCACATTAAGGGATCATATACCATAATCAAGTGGAATTTATTCCCAAGACACAAGGATGCTTTGATAATATGGAAATCAGTTTTAAATCACATTAATAGAATGAAAGATAAAAATCGTATGATAATCTCAATAGATGCAGAAAAAACATTTGATGAAACAACATTCTTTAGGGTAAAAACACTCAATAAATTAGCTGTAAAAGGAATGTACCTCAACATAGTAAAGATCACATATTAAAAACCCAGGTAGCATCATACTCAGTTATGAAAAGGTGAAAGCCTTTTCTTCTAAGATCAGGAACAAGACAAAGATGTGTACCTTTGCCACCTTTATTCAAGATAGTACTGGAAGTCCTAGCCAGAGCAATCAGGCAAGAAAAAGATAAAAGGCATCCACATCAGGAAGGAAGAAGTAAAACTCTCTTTGTTTGCAAATGATATAATCTTATATATAGAAAACCCTGAAGACTCTACCAAAAAAAACTGTTAGAACTAATCAATGAATTTAGTGAAGTTTCAATATATAAAATCAACATACAAATATCAGTTGCATTTGTATATACCATAACAAAATATCTGAAAAAGAAACAGAAAACAACTCCATTTACAATACTTAGGAATCCATTTAACCAAGGAGATAAAAAGCCTGCACTGAAACTCTAAGACTTTGATAAAAGAAATTAGAGAAGATACAAATAAATGGAAAGATATTCGATGTTCACAAATTGGGGAATTAATGTCAAAATGTCCATACTACTCAAAGCAATCAACAGATTTAATTCAACCCCTATCAAAATTTCAGTGGTATCTTTTACAGAAATAGAAAAAGCAATCCTAACCTCTTGGGGGCCTACAAAATACCTGAATGGCCAAAGCAATGTTGAGAAAGAACAAAGTGGGAGATATTACACTTCTTGATTTCAACCATATTACAAAGCTATGGTAATCAAAACAGTATGGTAGGGGAAATGAAAATAGACACTTCAACCAATGGATCAGAATAGAGAGCACAGAAAAAGCCCATTACATATATTGTCAACAGATATTTGACAAGTGTGCCAAGAACACACAATGGGGAAAGGACAATCTCTTCAACAAGTGGTGTTGGGAAAACTAGATATCTTCATGTAGAAGAACAAAACTGGGCCCCCAATACCACTCACAAAAAATTGACTCAAAATGCAGCAAGGACTTAAATGTAAGGCCTGAAGCCATAAAACTCCTAGAGGAAAAGAGAGAAAAAGCTCCTTGGCATTGGTCTTGGCAGTGATTTTTTGGATATGACACCAAAACCCCAAGAAGGAAAAGCAAAAATAAAGAAGAGGGACTACATGAAACTAACAACTTCTTCAGAGCAAAGAAAACAATCAACATAATGAAAAGACAACCTATGGAATGGGAGAAACCATTTGCACAACCTAGATCTGATATGTCTTGAAGCTATAATGTCTGTTGAGGTCCTTTGCCCAGTTTTTAATCGGTTCTCTGCTTTTTTTTGCAAATGCAAATGCAAATGCAAATGCAAAAAAAGCAGAGAACCGATTAAAAACTGGGCAAAGGACCTCAACAGACATTTTCCCAAAGAGGACACACAAATAGGCAACAGGTACATGAAAAAGTGTTCAACATCACTCATCATGAGGGAAATGCAAATCAAAACCATAATGAGATATCACCTAAACCTGTTATTTCAAAGACAAAAGATTTCAAAAAGACAAAAAACAACAAGTGTTGGTAAAGATGTGGAGAAAAAGGAACCTTGTGCACTGTTGGGGGAAATATAAATTAGTGCAGTCACTATGGGAAACAGAATGGAGATTTCTCAAGAAACTAAAAGTAGAACTACCATATAATTTGGAAAATCCACTTCTGAATACATACCTGAAGGAAATGAACTTAGTATCTCAAAAAGAGATATCTGCACTCTCAAGTTAATTACAGAATTATTCACAATAGCCAAGATATGGAAACCCAAGTGTCCATCAACAGATGAATGGATATTGTTAAAATGTCCATACTACCCAAAGCAATCTACAGATTCAAGGCAATCCCTTATCAAAATTTCAATGGTATCATATATACATACACACATACATATATACATATATGTATACATGTATATATGTATGTCATACATATGTATGTATGTATGTATGTATATATAATGTATGATGCATACACACATGGAATATTATTCAGCCACAAAAAGGAAATCCTACTGTTCATGACAATACAGATGAATCTTGAGGGCATTGTGCTAAGTGAAATAAGCCAGACACAGAAAAATACTGTATGATCTCACTTATAAGTTTAACCAAAAAAAAAAAAATTAATTTGAACTCCTAGAAACAGAGAAGAATGGCGGCTGCCCAGGGCTGAGGGGTAAAATAGGGAGAGGTTGGTCAAAGGTTACAAACTTTAGTTATAAGACAAATGAGTTCTGGGGATATAATGTACAGTATTGTGACTATAGTTAACAACACTATTGTATACGTGAAAGTTGCTAAGAGACTAGATCTTAAGTGTTCTCACCACACACACACATACACACACCCACAGTCGTTACTATGTAAGATGATGGACATAAGTATTCATTAACTAAATTGTGGTCATCATTTCACACTATATACATATTTCTTAAAAAAATTTTTTAATGTTTTATTTATTTTTGAGAGAGAGAGAGAGAGAGACAGAGACAGAGTGTGAGTGGGGGAGGACAGAGAGAGAGAGAGAGAGAGAGACAGGGAGATGCAGAATTTGAAGCAGGCTCCAGGCTCTGAGCTGTCAGCACAGAGCCCAATGCAGGGCTAGAACTCACGAACTGTGAGATCATGACCTGAGCCAAAGTCAGATGCTTAACAGACTGAGCCACTCAGGCACCCCACAATGTATACATATTTCAATCTTGATGTTGTACACTTTTAAAATATGCAATTTTATTTGTGAATACAGCTGGAAAAAAAAAACCCTATCTTGAATCCAAAGGTAATGGGAGGCAGAGGAGGGTTGATGTTACCTCCTTCCACCCAACCTTCAACTTGTGAGTTGTTCTTCTGGGGTGGGCTAGTATTCTGTTAGACTGATAAATGTGAAAATAAATTGTGAAGCATTACTAATAAGGATAAACCATTGTCTTGCCTTCAGGGAATGTTGGGGAGACAGGGATCAGAAGGGAAATGAGAGACACGATCTTGGAAATGACAGGCCAGTTCAAACTCCTAGTTTAACTTTTTGAGTGGATTAATGTGGAGAAACACTTCTGATATAGAAGGATGTTTTTATTATTGCCCATTAGAGAATGTCTGAGTATCCCTTCAGAACTCCCATCCTTCAGTTCTATGAGTAAGAATGTGTGTGCATGCACGTGTGTGCATCTGTGTGTATGTGTAGATACAGGGTGAAATCAGCACATTCTCCACGGCCCAGTAGAATAATAGAGACATTGTGGGAATGGCTAAGAAGCTGTAAGAGCTGGTAGAGAATGAAGGAGTGGCTGGCTGAGGTGGCGGTACATGTGTGTATCTGCAGGAAGTGGAGAAAGAATTTCTTTGTCCTGGTTTGGAATTCCTCCTCATCTGGACGTGTCTCCAACTTCAGTGACGTGTCCTTTTTTTGTGCTTTACTTGGGGCCCAGGGGAACCTGACAGCCTCAAACACACAGCCTGTCCCAAGGGCTCTGCAGAGAAGCTGAGAAAGCTTGTACATGGCACCCAGTGAAATAAGATGTCACTGGAAGAGCTACCTAGTCATTTCATGCTAGCCTCTAGTGACTAGAGTATTAAATGAGACAGAACATGTGAAGAGTTTAGCTCAGTGGCCGACACATAAGCATACAGTAAATGACAGCTTTTAATATTGCAGCAGAGACAGGGCTGGAATCTGAATCTCTGACTCTAGCATAGTGTCATAGTCTGCCTCCCCGACCCAGCACACGCTCATGGCTGCTACTTCTTTTCATCCTTCTCGGCTCCCTGTGAGCCACACTGTCATCATGCTATGCTGTCTGCCTCTGAATGAAGATGAGTAACAACACAGGTCAGATCACAGGCTTGTGAGGTAGGGCTGGGGGAGGCTGAGCAGGGGTCCTGAGGCGTCATGTGCTCAGGCATGGAAACTTTTCCTGTATTTTGCAATGCAGAAGCTGGAGGGAATATTGTCCCTAATTAGAAAGTCAGCAAGTACAGGCTCTGGGATTCCCACCATGCTTCTCCCCCTTGAACAGGAAGCAGCTTCTGACCCTCAGGGGTGCTGACCAGGGAGGTAGTAGTGGCCAGAAAAGCAGGTGAGTGCTTCAGGAGACAGACCTGGGGGCATATCCTGCAGCCAATCAGACCACCTGGGTGAACTTTGGCAAGTTACTTTTACCTTTTGTAGCCTTAGTCTTTCCCCCTCTGCAAAGCAGATGTAATCAATATTTGCAGAGAGGCTATGCAGAAACAAGGTGGCATAAGTGTAGTGCCTAGAGCATTGAGGGCTGGAGAAGGGGTGGATAGGGATGTGTTTCTTGCTTCCCCCCCCAACATGAGCTACCCTGGCTAAGAGGATTGGGGATGACTATTCCCTCATGACAGATTGGAATGCAGAATGCCTATTGCAGGGCACCAAATGCTGCTCAGAACGATGCTGTGGGCTCATTATTAGTGTTTGTGACTACACAGAAATGATGGTTCCGTGTGGGCTTCATGGTCAGAAAAAAAGCAATGGAACAGGCTGGACATGATGTGGGCCTTCAAGGACAGATAGGATTTGGGGTGGGAGGACAGGACAGAGAGGGGAGATCGTTGAGCAAATGTTCAGAGGAAGGAATATGTTGCCTTTTCAGTGGTCAGTGAGGAAACCAGCCAAGTGGGAACAGAGGTTTTGCTCACACAAATGTGGGAGAGGATCCTGGTGCCTTGTCTTGCCTCCTTAATTGAAATGACTTATTGGAGTCTCCATTTTCCCGACCAGGTTGTTAGCCCATGAGAACAGAGATTTGTATCACTAGGACCTGGCACATAGATAAAATAGATAGAATCTATTAGATAAAATAGATAAATCTATTAGATAAATCTAATAGAGAGAATAGATAAACCAATGAATCCATGAGAGAGTGGGTAGACGTATTGGAAAAGGTGGGTCAGATTGTGGAAAGATTGTGGTCAGATTGTGGAAAAACTGGGGTAGGTACTGGGAGTCCACTGAAAGTTTTGTATGGGGGTACATCTCTCTGAAGAGGATGTTTTAGGAAATAATATCCTGAGAGCCATATGGAAGATGGGTTGAAGGGCAGAGGGTTTGTAGAGAGAGCAGTGAGACTGAGGTCAGTGAGAAGGTAGCTGGGGTCATGGAGGCATCAAATGGTGAGGTCATGGACTCATCTTTATCAGTGGAGATGAGATGGAAAAGAAGGCACGAGAAAAAAAAATAAATGTAATAAGGGCTCCACACATATTTTAACACTGTGCCCTCTTCTGATGGTTTCTGCCATTCTTAAGATTTGGCCTATTTTTCCCTTCTCTTGAATAATGACAGTAAAATTCATACAAGAGTGCAAACAATTAAGAAGAGGAGAGAAAAAGCCAAAACTTCCCACTGTTTTGTCCATCTGACTTGGCTTTGGAAAGAGGAGGGGACAGGGATAAAAGGGGGGGCACTGGGAGCTGGGTCTGGGCTGATGACCAGGCTGAGCCAGAGGGTAGGGCTCAGGGCTTCAACACAGTTACAACAGCATTCTCTTCTTTGGAAAAGGTGGAAATTCCCGACTTTACTGGTATGCAGTGAGAGGCAGAAAAGAGAGGACGAATAGCTTATTTTCTGCCCAGTTAGAAATGGTTACATACAGGGTCTAAGGATTTTATAAATTCCTCTCTAGGGACAAGACTCCAGGGAGAATATAACCCAAGGGAATATTCTTGCTTGAAGAACAGGGCTTGAAGAGCAGGGAGTTGAAAATTTCATCATAAATGCAAACAATCTTCCTCAGATCAAAGGCCCTTGCATTGGGTTATGTTTTACCTTGTTGGAACTTCAGGTGGTCAGAGACCAGTGGTTAGATAAGATCTACCTTCAAGGATATACATAGACAACAGAAGCCAGACAGTTCCAGTTACTACCTCAGAAAGGGAATCAAGAACTGGGTTGAAGATGGGAAAAACCGAGCATGATTTTTTAAGCCTGGAATCTCCACATCTGTAGTTTTTATTGTATCTTGTTTGTTCCTGGTCTTTATCAGTTGAAAACCTCACAAACAAAATAGGCCTATATGCCTGTCTTCAGGATTGTTGGAAAGGATTTTCAGCCAGGCTTGGGAGCAGAAGAACCAGAGGCAACCATGAGGTGGGGACAGCCATTAAAGAAGAGAGGAAAACCAGTTGGTCCTGAGGCCTTTGTCAATAAAGGAAAAGGAGAACATATAATTAGAGGCTGTAATGGTAAATTTGATATATTAACTTGGCTAGGCCATGGTGCCCAAATATGTAGTCAAAGATTATTCTGGATGTGTTTGTGAGGGTATTTTTGGATAGGTTTTTGGATAGGTTTTAGGATTATAGGTTAATCCTATAAACTGATGGACTTTGAGTAAAGCAGATTACCCTCCATAATATGAGTGGGCATCATTCAATCAGATGAAGGCCTGAATAGAACAAAAGACAGAGGGGCGCCTGGGTGGTTCAGTGGGTTAAGCATCTGACTTCAGCTCAGGTCATGATCTTACAGTTCATGACTTTGAGCCATGCATCAGGCTCTGTTCTGACAACTCAGAGCCCAGAGCCTGCTTCAGATTCTGTGTCTCCTTCTCTCTCTGCCCCTCCCCCACTCACACTCTGTCTCTTTCTCTCTCTCTCAAAAATAAACATTTAAAAAAATTTTAAAGAAAAGAACAAAAGACTGACCATCCTCAAGCAAGAGGGAATTCTGTCAACAGACGGCATTTGCAACATGGGTTCTTCCCTGGGTTTCCATACGGATGACCTTCAAACTGGAAGTGCAACATGGGATTTTCTCTGGATCTCCAGACTGCCAGCTTATCCTGCAAATTTTGGATTTGGCAGTCTCCATGATCATGTAAGCCAATTACTCAAAATAAATCTATACATAAATATGTGTCTGTTTATTTATTTATTTTTACATTATATATACACATTTACATAAATTCATGTATAAAATAAATATATGTATAAATATATGTGTGTATACACATCCAGTTGGTTGTGTTTCCCTGAAGAACCCTAAGTAGTACAGAACCTTAGTTATGGCAATTCTACAGATTTCTAGTCCTTCATTCCTATGATTGCACCCAGACAGGAGAAGAAACCAGCAGGAGTGGGCAGACTCCTCAGAGTCAGAGCCCCTAACTAACTTCATCATTCCTGCTTACTTTGGTCATCTGTGCTATCAGCAAAGTTTGGATGAGTTCAAGACATAGACAATTCTAAGTACATAGAAACTTCAAAGAAGTATTTGCTATCTTTATTAGGGATGTTTGAATATTATTTAGATAAAGGAAAGAATGATGATTATTTGCCATATAGGATTCTCTTGACTCAGCATTAGAAAACACATAAGAAACAGAGGGTACAACATTAGAACAACATTTCTCTTTGATAATTAACTACTCTGAAGTAGGTGATTAAACCCCAAGTATTCTAGTTTATCTTAGTATTCTGGTTCAACAGAGTTTCAGACAATTAGCATCCCTGACTCAGTGCAATGCAATGCATGGCTTTATGCTTTGGACCATGTTTGTTGAATGGTAGTCCTGCTAGTTCAGGTTGAACAGGGACCAGAACTGGACAAGTTGAGGGGAAGTAGACTACTGAATCATGTTCAGCAGAGAAAATAAAGCACATGTCTCTGTAGCCAGAAGTTATTTCTGAGAAACATAAGGATATGCCAGGTGGTCTGAGAATCATTTCTGAACATGAGCCCAAGTACTAGTCATGATTTCACCTGAGGCCACCAGGAAGGTAAGAGGTGAGCTGCACCTCAGCAAATAGAGGAAGGGTCTGAAGATCAGTTTGGCTCCAGCAATTTTAGTGCTGAAAGAAAATGCCAGGCTAATAGGCTTAGTCTTGAATTCTGACATTGTCCCATGGTGGAGAGAGGGTGCAGAGAGAAATTTCTAGCCAAAACACAGAAGGAAATTTCAAACCTTGTCATTGAAATAACACATCCTTAAATTCTCTTCAAATGCTAGCAGTGAAAATGAAACTTTGGACAGTGAGTTTTTAGTGACAAGAAAGTAGACCTCATATGACATATACTCTGGTTTTACTAAATTACTTGCTAAACTTTATTTATTTATTGGTTGATTGATTGATTGATAGATTGCTTAACTCTTAAAAGGCCATGATCTCTCCCCCTTCTGAGTCTTTCCCCAGGTTTGGAGTCATCTAGAGACTACCTAACTCCTCTTTGACCATTAGGTCTTTACAAGGATTCTTCTAGAATCCTTTCTTCTTCCTTCTATATGCCACCACGGCCTTGCTGCTTATTTCTCTTGACTCTTCTTATGTAATTGAATTATTGCTTCCTAAACCATATAATCCTTGAGGGAAGAAATGTGACATGTGTAGTTATATCTCCAGTGCCTGAAATAGGGACAGGGCCTGCCACCATGTAACTGGCTTCCTTTTCCCCCCATAGTGTTATCCTTGCCACAGACCGCCTTAGATCAGATTCAGTCTCAAAGCATAGGCACTATACGACTTATCTGTTCTTATCCCCCTGCTCCCATTGTTGGACTTGCTTTGATCCTAGAAATCCACTTCCTGAATTTATTCCTTATTATATCATCCTTGCCTACTACCCATGTTCTTCCAAGAATGGATTTCCTTTCTTTGGACCTCAATTTTCCTTTATTGTATCAGATACCTGCAACTAGGTCTCCCCATTTCTGATGCTAATGGAGGTTTGTGGCCTCCATTAGAACTTGTGTCTATCAGCTGCTTATAACACTTGGCTTAGATATGACCCTAGATCCTAGGCCTCATCTGAGCTATCACCAAATCGGGATTTTGCCTTGCATCTCCTCGTCAGCCTGTTTTAGACCTAACTTTAAGCTCATGTCCTGTAATAACTGACCCCTGGTATTGCCATGTGTTCTAATACTGGGTTCTCCCATGGTCCTTTGGCACCTCTTGGACTCCAGATCCTGGCCCTCCTGAATCTACCTATGCTCAGGAGCTCCTAAATGTTCAGGATGGGCTGTGAGTGAAATTCCATAAGCCTAAAGATTAACAGTAATATCTCAGAAACATGCTCAAAGGCCTTGACTTTCTATATTTGGATATTTAGAAGTTTTCCCCCCCACATATTGCAAATCAAAAACCAGCTGTGCTCTGCCAAGAAAAAGCCCAATTGTATTTATGCCAGGTGGGATCCTACTCCTGTGATGTAGGGCTCTGTCATACATAGGTCCAATATAGTTCCTCAAAGATGTCTACAGCCTCATACCTAGAACCTGGGCATACCTTACCTGGAAAAAGGAGGTTTGCCAACGTATTTCAACCTACTCACTTTAAGATAGGGGAGATTATCCAGGTGGGCCCAATATAATCATCTGGGCCCTTACAAAGTAGAGAACTTTCTCTGGATGGAGTCAGAGAGATGCAGCAGAAGGGGAAGTCAGGGATATTCCCGTTGTGAGAGGGATTCAATGTGTCTTTGCTGGTTTTGAAATGTAGGAGCCATATTCAAGGACTCAAGAGAGGACTCGAGGAGAAAAGGGTGGCCCCCTCTTGAAGCCAGCCAGCAAAGGAAAAGGGACCTCACTTCTGCAACCATAAGGCACTGAATTTGCCAATAATCTGAGTGAGCTTGGAAGCAGATTCTTCTCCAGAGCACCTCCTAAGAGATGTGGTTCTGCTGATAGCTTGATTTCACCCCTGTGAGACTCTAATAAGAGGACCCAGGCAAGCTATACTGTACCTAGACTTGTGAATTACAGAATTGTGAGATAATAAATGTGAGCTACAACTTTATGTGATTTGTTCTGGCAACAATAGAAAACTAATAGAGGCCTTTGTCAAGGTCAAAGCCTGTGGGAAGATTGACCATTTTCTTCTACCAAGATTCTCGGGCTGCAAAGCACTCTTTAAAGCTGGTCCTTGTCTGCCTGGTGAGCGAAGAAAACCCCAGGAGCTGATTAGGAACTTTCCTTAGCACAACATATTTGGAGTCCCACTGCCTTCCTGGGGAGACAGAATTTGGTCATTTCATCACCCCACCAGGGAGCTTGCCCAGCCCAGCCGGACTCCAAGGAAGCTGTCATAAGAAAGGTGAACATTCATTTCATGCATCCGCCATCTCCAGCTGTAGAGTGTGGCTTATTTTGCAGCAAAAGCAAAGCATCAAGTCAAATGTTTCTGAGAAAGACCTGTTAAGCAGGTGAGTCACCTCTCTGAAGACTGCCTCCTATCCAGCAAGGTGAAATAGTCTTCTACAGAAATAGGGCTGGAAAAAAGAGCTCTGGTGGTTTTGTCCTGGATTCCTTGTGAATGGCTTCCTTGGGTATAGCCCATTACTAATTAGGCCAGCTCCAGGGATTAGCTCTCTAGGCAGGCCAATTAACTTCAGTCTACTCCATGGAGAAAGACTCTATCTCGTTCAAAACGCCTTCACCGAGCACCTAATATTGCCAGGCCCTGTGCCAGGGGTTAGGGGGACAAAGAAAAACAAAAAGCCAGATCCCACCCACATAATTTCACAATATAGTGGGGAGATGGGCTTGTAAACAATTATCATAGTTACAAAGAATGGTGAACTTATGTTACATGAAAAGTATAGGAAATCTTCCACGTGCAGAGGTAGGAAATGTTAATTCTGCCTGCATATTCCAGAGGAGTCTTCACAAGAGAGATGACATTTAAGCTAGACTTTGATGGAGAGGCAGAGACAAATAATAATTGATGGCATATATTTGGTGCTTTATATTTTATAATTTCATTTCAGTGGAATTTTCATAGACTGAGCATAACAAAGGTGTTTTAATGCAGGAATTGGTAGGGTCAGGCATAAATAAGCATAAAGAAGTAAAAGTTCATGATGATTCCTGTGAGTAGGTATTCTCATTGATTACTAGGGGATTATGGCTTCTAGTTCCTCTCAGTATACAGGGAATAGATCCTGATATACACCTGCACTTATGTCTGTGTTTATTTCTTTTTTTTAATTTTTTTTATGTTTATTTATTTTGGAGAGAGGGAGAGACAGAGTACCAGCTGGGGAGGGGCCGAGAGAGAGAGGGAGACACAGAATCCAAAGCAGGCTCCAGGCTCTGAGCTGTCAGCACAGATCCCTACGCGGGGCTTGAACTCACAAACCGTGAGATCATGACCTGAGCCGAAGTCAGACACTCAACCGACTAAGCCACCCAGGTGCCCCTGTCTGTGTTTATTTCTATATCCATCTACACATATTGAAATCTCTGAGTTCACACCAAAGTCTTCAATTCCAAACAAAACCTGTGTTTAGTCTAGTTTTTTCCCCTTCCATATTTCTATATTTCTTCTTCAGCAGTGAAATGTAGCCTGTCTTAGTCTGTTCAGGCTATAACAAAAATATCATAGGGGCACCTGGGTGGCTCAGTCGGTTAAGCATCCGACTTCGGCTCAGGTCATGATCTCACGGTTGGTGGGTTCAAGCTCCATGTCAGGCTCTGTGCTGACAGCTCAGAGCCTGGAGCCTGCTTTGGATTCTGTGTCTCCCTCTCTCTCTGCCACTTGCCTGCTCACTCTCTCTTTCTCTCTCTCAAACATAAATAAACATTTTAAAAAATATCATAAACTGGGTGGCCTATAAAGGACCAAAATTTATTTCTCTTTGTTCCAGAGGCTGGGAAGTCCAAGATAAAGGTGCCAGCCTTTATCAGTGTCTGGTTGCTTCCTGGTCCACAGACAGCTATCTTTTTGCTGTGCCTTCACATGGCAGAATGGGGCAAGGATGCTCTCTTTAAAAGGGCACTAATACCATTCATGATGGCTCCACACTTATGACCTAGTCACCTCCTAAAGGCCGCACCTCCTAATACCATCACACTGGGGACTAGGATTTCAACATGTGAATTTTGTGGGAGGGGAACACAAACATCTAGTACATAGCATAGCCCGGTATGAACAGCATGGCTGGAGAATAAGGTATATTGAGAAAGAGAGAACAGATGTGAAAGTGGTTTGGGATCTGCTTAGGAAGGACCTTGAGGGTCATGACTTTATCTTTTATGTATTGGTAAGTTGTTCAAGGTTTCTGAAGAAAGAATAATAAGATATTACCAGAAGAGTAAAATTAACAGAACTTTCAGTAGAATTAAATAAGGCTATTAGGAAGAAAAGGAAAGACTGGGGGAAATTCTTGCAGAATTCTTGCAGAAAATTGTCTTGGATTGTCTTCAACTTAGTTATATGATTACTCCACTCAGTCCTCCTGAGTGTGCCCCACTGTGATGAACTAAGAATATTCCTTTACTCTCTAGTCCACTTTTTTCTTGGAATCTGAAAGCCACAGGCTCTAGAAGATATCCAATGCACATATTTCCTGTTAGTAAACAGGATCCACTTAATTTACTCACAAGCAAGATTTCCACGTACGTATTTTATAAATGGAAAGGATTTATTAAAATGGGAGTATGATTCATTGTTAGAGGATCCTAGAACACTTTTTCAATGACTATGAACAAGTCAGGAAGCTTTTGGTGGCAAATGATTCGAAACCCAACACAACTAGCTTAAATGGTAAGGAATTTAATGGTTTCTGTACCTGGAGTCCAAAGGAAGGCTAGGTTCTGGGCTGACTTAATCCAGTGGCTCTGGACCCACATGCCTGGTTCCTCTTAGCTCTGTTTTCCTCTTAAGCTTGTAGCGACACCACTCTGGATCTCATCTCAATGTCCAATGTTATTCAGAAGAGAAACAATCTATTCAGGAAGAAGAACAACTTTTCTAGAAGTTTCCTGCAATGGTCTCCTTGTACCTTAAGACAAACATTTTCACATTTTTTCCTTTATTTATATTTTTTGTTTTTAAAACCATCTTAAATTTACAGAAAAGCTGCAAAACAGTACAAGGCCTTTTTTCTCTGAAGTATTTGAGAGTAATTTGTCAATCTGAAGTTCCATCCACCAGAATAATGTAGTGCATGTTTCTTGTGAACAAGCACATCTCCTACAAATTGTCACACACAGACTCCATTTGACTTTTACTACTCATCCCAATAATGTCCTTTATAGAATTCTTGACTGTTGTGACTTAGACATTTTAAAAGGAGGTAACCCAGTGATTTTATAGAATAGCCCTCAGTTTGAATTTATGTGATGTTTCCTCAGTATTGGATTCAGGTTTTCCATCTTTGGCAGGAATAGCACAAAAATGATACTGTATTTATTTCCTTATATCCTATCATCTGGCATGTGATTTCAATCTGTTTAATTAAAATGCTTATTTTGATCACTTGATTAAAGTCATTATCTACCAGATTTTGTACTGCAGAGTTACTCCATTTTCCTGTGGAATTAATAAAAATTTTTTATGGAAGTACCTTGAATGTAAATGTATACTTTCACATCCAAATTTAAACATATTTATATATATAATGTCAGTATGGACTCATGAGTTTCTATTTCATTTAATGGTCTATGATCTGTAACTATCACTATTTATTTTGATGATCAAATTATCTCTGATTTTGTCAGTGGGAGCCTCTTTAAGCTGGCTTCTGTGTCCTTTTGAAATGTTTCCTAATTTGGGGGGCACTCTTTTCCTTCTGATAGAAAAAAAAGATATTCCAGGCTCATCTTGTCCTTTCCCTGCTTGAATCATAAAACTAGCCATTTCTTCAAGAAATACTGGCTTGATTCAGTGTAGGATGATACTTAGAAGCCAAAATTTAGATACTAAATGTTCTTGTTGCTACTGGGTGTCATGGCTTCTAGATTCTCTTAGAAGACAGGACAAGGGAATGTATCTGGTATATATCCCTGCATTTATGTCTGTATTTACTTTGACCTTGAGATATATATTTCTTTTTTCCAATTTTTTAAATTTAAATTTTAGTTAATATACAGGGCAATATTGGTTTCAGTGATTCATCACTTACATACAACACCCAGCACTCATCACAAGTGCTTTCCTTAATGCCCATCACCCATCTAGCCCATCTTCTACCCTCTTCCCTCCATCAACCTTCAGTTTGCTCTCTATTAGTAAGAGTCTCTTATGGTTTGTTTCCCTCTCTTCTCTTCCCCCCCACCTTCTCATATATTCATCTGTTTTGTTTTCCACACATGAGTGAAATCACATGGTATTTGTCTTTCTCTGACTGACTTATTCTGCTTAGCATAATATATTCTGTCTCCATCCATGTCATTACAAATGGCAAGATTTCATTCTTTTTGATGGCTGAGTAATATTCCATTGTAAATATATACACCACATCTTCGTTTTCCATTCATCAGTTGATAGACATTTGTGCTCTTTCCATGATTTCGTTATTGTTGATAATGCTGCTATAAACATTGAAGTGAATGTACCCCTTTGAATCTGTATTTTTCTACCCTTTGGATAAATACCTTATAGTATGATTGCTGGATCATAGGGCAGTTCTATTTTCAGTTTTTAAGGAACCTCCATACTGTTCTCCAGAGAGGCTGTACCAATTTGCATTCCCACCAACAGTGTAAGAGAATTCCCCTTTCTCCACCTCCTCACTAACACCTGTTGTTCTTGTGTTGTTAATTTTAACCATTTTGACAGGTGTGAGGTGATATCGTGGCTTTGATTCATACTTCCCTGATCATGAGTGATGTTGAGAAATGTATATTTCTATATACATGTATCTCTCTATGAAGGTCTATATCTCTATACATATAGCTATGTCTCTTTCTGTGTATATCTCCAATTCACACTGATGTCTTCAATTCCAAAACAAGACCACAGGGTTCAAACTAGTTTTACCTTTCCACATTTGTAACTTCTTACCCCAAAAGTAGGAAACGTGGCTCCTATAATTCTCATTATGTTTGTTTGTTTGACTAACACTCCATATGTAATCAACTTCCCATTGCCGCAGTCACCTGCTGCACTTAGTCATCTATCTGTAATTCTGTTCCTCACTCTATGCTTTACCTGGTGGAAACCTTTACTTTCAAGACTCACTTCAAAGGGCATCACCTTTATAAAACTTCCTCAGCTGTTTTTTTTTTTATGTTTTATTTTGTCCCCACTCTACCCTGTGCAGACTTTTATCATATACTTTATGCAATGTATTTGTTCACATGACTCAGCTGAGCTCCTGAAGGGCAGGGGCTAGATCTTATCCACCTCTGAATCTTACTGTCTCCAGAGCCAAAGCAGTGTCTGGCATATGATTAACTCTTAAGTTTATGACAAAGGAATGATCATGAAAGGACTCATCTGAGTGTCAGCCCTGCTGAAGGAGATGCTCAACTCATGGCGATAGAAGCCAGACTGGATGGGCCAAAGACTAGGAGGGAGTAACCATTACCAGTAACACTCTTTATACAGACTTTAATCATTTGAGTCATCAAAGCTCTAAGCAAGCAAAACACAAAATCAATACATCATAAAAAAAATTAATCTATTTTATAATGTAGAAACAAAAAATTTTGTCTTGCAAAATCTACCACAAAAAGTGGGGGAAAAGACAAAAAGGGAAAATTATTTGCAATTCATATCAGAAAGAGTTAATAGTCTTAGTATAGAAAGAGCTCTTACAGGGGCGCCTGGGTGGCTCAGTTGGTTAAGCGTCCGACTTCGGCTCAGGTCATGATCTGGTGGTCCGTGAGTTCGAGCCCCGCGTCAGGCTCTGGGCTGATGGCTCAGAGCCTGGAGCCTGTTTCCGATTCTGTGTCTCCCTCTCTCTCTGCCCCTCCCCCGTTCATGCTCTGTCTCTCTCTGTCTCAAAAATAAATAAACGTTAAAAAAATTTTTTTAAAGAAAGAGCTCTTACAAATCAGTAAGAGACAAAAAAGGAAAATTATTTGCAATTCATATCACAAAGACTTAATAGTCTTACTATAGAAAGAGCTCTTACAAATCAGTAAGAGAAAGAATCTTCCATTTCAATAACCGATAACGGACAGAGGGCATAAGTAGGCATGCAAAGAAAAAATGAAAATGACTTTTAACCATATGAAAAGATGCTCAACTTTATTCATAATTAAAGAAATGTAAATTAAAACATCATAGTGTGCAGATTTTACCCATTGGACTGGCAAAAGTTTAAGTCCAATAATAGCCAATGTTGGCCCTGGTGGCCCAGGTTTGGAGAAACTTGCATCTATCACCACTTTGGTGGGAGTGAAAATTTATCCAAACCTTTTGATAGAGAAGATTGCCTACATATTTAACATTTTAAAGTCACATACTCTTTATTCAAATAATTATACAGGGAAGAAAAAAGGGAGGGGGACTGAGATAGGCTGTGTTTTCAGAATATATTTATTCTACCCTGACTGGGCTCTACTCCAAAATCCTTATTCACATAGTTTCTTGTTCATAGTGGCTGTTTACATTATTGGTCTTTTCTCAGCAGTCAGACAACATTGTCCCCTGGCTCCAGCATCAAGGAGCTGTGCTTCCCATCATTGGAAAGATGATGTGAGAGACCAGCCTTCAGTGTGACATGGTTGCTGGGATGAGAGCTGTTTGTTTTCAGTAATGGGAATGTGTTTGTACTGCTCGTTAGTGGGCACTGTTACTGCTAAGTCAGCATCCGTTCTCCCTTCTTCTTTCCTAGGAAACTTGAAGAGGGCTGGGACCAAGGCAGTAAGTAGTAGAGGGAAAGGAAACAGAGGATGGGTATGAAAGGGGAACACTGGTCAAGGTTTGGTCTTATTGGAAGGGTGGTGGCATGTATCAGGGAAGCAAGGAAACTGGGAAAAAGGGGAAGGGAAATGAAGAGTGACATCTGGGAGGATTTCCAGGTTTCTTTTACTGGGACTGATGATGCTGATGACTAAGAAGGGAACGTGAGAAGAGAAACAGATCAGCAGGGCAAGGTAATTTAGTTTTGGACTTACTATATTTGCCATGTTGGTGGGACAACCAAGTAGAGAGAGCCAATAGGGACTTGGAAATAAACAGTTGGTGTTCTGGAGAAGGCCTAAGTGGTAGATACAGATTTATACCAGTCAATGGTCCTGGTTGACAGTGGATGAGATAACCAGGTAATGAAGAAAGTCCTGCATCTTATGAATGTATTTTAATTTGGCAAGTATTTATATGGCACTTGTTATGGGTTAGACACTTTGCAAATATTTACCCATTGAATGCAAATAAAACTTTGAGGAAGATACTATTATTATTCTTATTTTGTAGATGAGAAAACGGAGGCTCAGAGAAGGTTCCCAACCTGCCCAAGATCTCATAGGTCACAGTGGCACAGACAGGGTTTGAACCCAGGCTGTCTTGCCCCAAACTCCATGCTCCCACCTTGCTACATTGACACTTTTACACTGGACATTGATTGTCAATATGTTTATCAGGAAGCTTATAAGATCAAGAATAATTATCACTTATTCTGTTCTGGGGCCCTGGGGCTATTTGTATATAGACAATCCTCTGTCCTTAAAGGTAAAAGCTGAGATATCTGTGAGTTGAAGAGCATCCTCTGGATTTATGAATCAAAGCACCATGCTATCTGTGCCTCTTACTTCTACATGAATACAGGACATTAAAATGACAAGTGACCTACAGGGAAACCACAGGGTTCACTGGCACTGCTTGTCCACTTTTAGTTAACTTCCATCCACCTTTCCTACTCATCCCTTTTGTTTTTTTTTTTGTTTTAACAAGGTCCAAATGATATTGTAAATTTATCATTCCCACAATAAATCTCTGAAAACATCACATATCAGTGATAGATTTTACACACAAAAAAAGATATTAACAAATTATAGAGTCATTAGAAAACAACACAAAATTCTCATGGTCCAGAAGTATAACAGAAACACAACTCAAAGGGACATGCTGATGTCACAGGCCTTCTGGGCTTAAGTCCTGAGGTAGGTAAAATTAATGGAAGTTTATATTCTGCAAGTTATGGGCACTAAAAGCATTTCACTTGGGGCAAGGGATCTGGGCTAGGCTTATGTATGAAACTTGGTGCTGGAATGGGGTTCCTCCTATAGTGATAGAAGATGGAAGAACTTACTGCTGATTGTTTATTCTGTTTTGGGGTCCCTGGCTTATATAAATAGTAGATACATAGGAGGAAGCAGACCCAATCTTGAGGTCAGGACGTGGGTCAAGCAACCTGCCACTCCAATGACTGAATCTTAGATATTTCATTCTCTGCAACATAGAAATCTTGAACCACCAATATAATATCTGGTTCAAGTTTGGGAGACTTGAGAGAGGGGCATATATACGTGCCACCAAACTGGTAGGCAGGGAATGATAGGTGAAGAAAGAGAAGAGAGGAGAGAGGAAAGAGGAGAGAAGGCGGGGGGTGGGGGGGGGGGCGGAGAGAGAGAGAGAGAGAGAGAGAGAGGCTTCCATTCAAGAGAGCATACAAACTAAAGTTCCTAAACAGATTGAAAATGCATACTAAGGAAGACTACCAACAAAAGAAGCTATTGGGGGATTAATTCATTCTAGACAAAGCAATGATAATAGAAGACTAGTTAGCTAGCCAAAATACACTTCCCTCCCATTTAAAAATTCCATTAGAGTTGACATTATTTTTTATATTAGTTTTGGGGTACAATATAGTAATTCAACAATTCTAAACATTACTCAGTGCTCATCATGATAAGTGTACTCTTAATCCCCTTTACCCATTTCACCCATTCCCCCCCCCACCTCCCCTCTGGGAACCACCAGTTTGTTCTCTATAGGTAAGAATTTGGTTTTTGGTTTGTCTCTTTTTTTCTTTGTGTTAAAAAATTTTTTTTAATGTTTATTTTTGAGAGATAGAGAGATGGAGTGGGAGCAGGGGAGGGCAGAGAGAGAAGGAGACACAGAATCCAGAGCAGGCTCCATGCTCTGAGCTGTCAGCAAAGAGCCTGAGGTGGGGCTCAAACTCATGAACCACAAGATCATGACCTGAGCTGAAATCAGACGTGGAACTGACTGAGCCACCGGGCACCTCATGATTGTCTTGTTTCTTAAATTCCACATAAGAGTGAAATCATATGGTATTTGTCTTTCTCTTTCACTTAGCATTATACTCTCTAGCTCCATCCATGCTATTGAAAATGGCAAGATTTCATTATTTTTTATGGCTTAGTAATATTCCACTGTGTATATATACCTCCTCTTCTTTATCCATTCATCTATCAATGGACACTTGGGCTGCTATTGTAAATAATGCTGTGATAAACATAGGGGTGCATATATCTTTTTGAATTAGTGTTTTTACATATTTTGGGAAAATACCAAGTCGTGGAATTATTGGATCTTATGATAATTCTATTTTTTATTTTTTGAGGAAACGCCATACTGTTTTCCACAGTGGTTACACCAGTTTGCATTTCCACCAACAGTTTGGGAATAAGGGTACTTATTGCATAAGTGTACTTGCTTTTTCTTATGGTTTTGATTTTAGCCATTCTGACAAGTGTGGGGTGATATCTCCTTGTGGTGTTGATTTGCATTTCCCTGATGATGAGTGATGTTGAGCATCTTTTCATATGTCTGCTGGCCATCTGGAGATCTTCTTTGGAGAAATGTCTGTTCATGTCTTCTGCCCATTTTTTAATTGGATTATTTGTGGGGTTTTTTTGGGGGGGGTAAGTTGTATAAGTTCTTCATATATCTTGGGTACTAACTTTTTATCAGATGTGTCATTTGCAAATATCTTCTCTCATTCAGTAGATTGTTTTTTAGTTTTGTTGAGTGTTTCTTTTGCTATGCAGAAGGTTTTTATTTTTATGTAGTCCCAATAGTTTATTTTTGCTTTTGTTTCTTTTGCCTCAGGAGATGCATTTAGAAAAACATTGCTATCATCAATGTCAGAGAAATTACTGCTTGTTCTCTCTTCAAGGATTTTTACAGTTTCGGGTCTCACATTTAGGCGCTCAATTTTGAGGTTTTTTTGTGTGTGTGGTGTAAGAAAGAAAGTGGTCTAGTTTCATTCCTTTGCATGTAACTGTCCAGTTTTCCTAACACCATTGGTTGAAGAGACTGTCTTTTTATCATTGCATATTTTTTCCTCTTCCAAAGACTAATTGACCATATAACAATGAGTTTATTTACGGACTCTGTATTCTGTTCTATTGATCTGTGTGTCTATTTTGTGCCAGTACCATATTGCTTTGATTACTACAGCTTTGTAGTATATCTTGAAATCTGGGAATGTGATAACTTCAGTTTTGTTCATTTTCAATATTGCTTTGGCTATTTGGGGTCTTTTGTGGTTCCATACAAAGTTTAGGATTATTTGTCTTAGTTCTGTGAGAAATGCTGTTGGTATTTTGATATGAATTGCATTAAATCTGTAGATTGCTTTGGGTAGTATGGACATTTTAACAATATTTTTTCTTCTAATCCATAAGCAGGGAATATCTTTCCATCTGTCTGTATCATCTTTAATTTCTTTCATCAATATTTTATAGTTTTCAGAATATAAGGTCTTTCACTTCCTTGGATAAGTTTATTCCTAAGTATTTTATTATTTTTGTTGCAATTGCAAATGGTATTTTTAAAAATTTCTCTTTCTTATTACTTCATTATTTGTGTACAAAATTCAACAGATTTCTGTATTTTGATTTTGTATCTTGCAACCTTACTGAATTCATTTATCAGTTATAGTAGTTTTTTTGGTGGAGTCTTTAGGGTTTTCTCTATACAGTATCATGTCATATGCAAATAGTGAAAATTTTACTTCTTCTTTACCAATTTGAATGCCTTTTATTTTATTTTGTTGTCTGATTTCTGTGGCTAGGACTTCCAGGGCTATGTTGAATAAAAGTGGTGAGAGTGGACATCTTTGTCTTGTTTCTGATCTTAGTGGAAAAGCTCTTAGATTTTCCCCACTGAATATGATGTTAGCTGCGGGTTTTTCATATATGGTCTTTATTATGCTCAGGCATGTTCCTTCTAAAGCTACTTTGTTGAAGGTTTTTATCATGAATGGATGTTGCACTTTGTCAAATACCTTTTCTACATCTATTGAAGTGATCATATTATTTTTACCCTTTCTCTCATTGATGTGATGTATTACATTGCTTGATTTGTGGATATTGAACCACTCTTACATCCTAAGAATAAATCCCACCTGATTGTAGTGAATGATTTTTTAAATGTATTATTGGACTTGGTTTGCTAATATTTTGCTGAGGGTTTTTGCATCTATGTTCATCAGAGATATTGGCCTGTAGTTCTCTTTCTTTGTAGTATCTTTATCTGGTTTTTGGTATCAGGGTAATGCTGGCCTTGTAGAATGAATTTAGAAGCTTTCTACTTTTTGGAATAGTTTGGAAAGAGTAGGTATTGACTCTTCTTTAAATGTTTAGTAGAATTCACCCATGAAGCTGTCTGGTCCTGAACTTTTGTTTTTTTGGGAGTTTTTGATTACTGATTCAATTTTGTTGTTGGTAATCCATCTGTCCAAATCTTCTACTTGTTCCTGATTCCACTTCCCTTCCTTTAAAAACATTTTTTTTAATGTTTATTTTTGAGAGGGGCGGGGGAGAGAGAGAATGAGTGGTGAGGGGGCAGAGAGAAAGGGAGACACAGAATCTGAAGCAGGTTCCAGGCTCTGAGCTGTCAGCACAGAGCCTGACATGGGGCTCAAATCCACAAACTATGAGATCAAGACTGGAGCTGAAGTTGGATGCCTAACCAACTGAGCCACCCATGTGCCCCCCCCCCCGCCCTGCCCTGCAACTTCCCTTTCTTATTAAGCAGATAGCTAAACTGCCTTTCTGAGCCTTACTTGCAGTTAAGTGTGATGTGACCATATGAGCCAATGAAGTGTGAGTAGAAATGAAATGTACTACTTGCATATCTGGTTCACAATAACTTCCCATAAGCACTCTTCTAATTTTTTTCCCCATGTACAAGCTGATTGGGATAGAGACATCCATCATAACTTGGAAGCAGATATAGAAAAGGCAGAGCTCTGTCAATCTGGGTCCTTCAATGAGTCTTTGGAGAAGAATTGACTTGCTAACCTGTTCACCCACACAGGACTGCAACCTGACTAAAAATAGCTGCTATTGTGTTGAACGATTATATCCTTGGATACTCAAAGAGATCAAGGAAATAAAACTTACATAAAGGATGAATAAAAAATAATGAAAAAGAGGCAGAAATAAAACATCAGTAGATGAATATGGAAAAGAACCAATTATAAATCCTAGAAATAAAAGCATTAACTAATGACATTTAAAAACACAGGGGTGGCTGGGTGGTTCAGTCAGTTAAGCATCCGGCCCTTGATTTTGACTCAGGTTATGATCTCACAGTTGTGAGATAGAGCCCCGCATGGGGCTTTGTACTGATTGTGCAGTCTGCTTGGGATTCTCTCTTTCTCTCCCTCTCTCTCTGTCCCTCCCCTGCTCATGCTTTCTCTCTCTCTCAAAAAAAATTTTTTTTAAAAGCACAATAAATGGAATTAAACTCTATACCCCTCAGTTGAAGAGAAAATTGGTGAACTAGAAATATGCAATATATAGAGAAAAAGAAACAGAAAGGATGAAAAGGAAGTTAACAGTCACAGAAGGAAATTCAAGGGGCTTCGATAATCATATAATAGGAGTTCTAGAAGGAGACAAAAATTGGCTCAACGGTAAAAATCAAAATTTTCAGATACATTGATGAGAAATTTTTAGAATTGAAGAAAGCCATTAGTTTTCAAATTAAGCATGTATACTGAGTCAATTAAACTAATTGCACACCTAGATGCACTGTAGTGAAACACTGAACATCAATAATAAAGATAAAATATTAAAGGATATTAAAAAAAATAAACAGTAAATCTATAAACAACAATAACTAGAATGGCATAAGACATATACTTAACCATAATAGATGATAGGAGACAGTGGAGTAATATCTTCAAAAGTCAATGTAAAATAGATAACCTAGAATTCCATATGTAGCTAAACTATTATTTATTATTGAGAGCAAGGTAAATGAATTTTAGACAAAGATTAAATGAGTTCACCACCTATAGATTCTCACTGGAAGAACTAATAAAGATGTATTTCAAAGGAAAAGTGATCCAAGAGGGAAGGGAAGGATCTAAGAAACAATGGTGAACACAAATCATTAATAAAATATATTTTACCAAAGGAAATCAATGAGAAGAAAACCTACTTTTTGTATGGATGTTTTAAAAAGCAGTGCAACTTGGGGCGCCTGGGTGGCTCAGTTGGCTAAGTGTCCCAACTCTTGGTTTCAGCTTGGGTCATCTCACGGTTCATGAGTTTGGGCCCCACATTGGGCTCTGTGCTGACAGCATGGAGAATTCTTGGGATTCTCTCTCTCTGCCCCTCCCTGGCTTGCACTGTCTCTGTCTCTTTCAAAATAAATAAATAAACTTAAAATAAATAAATAACAGTGCAACTCAAATTCTAGACAATAATCATGAGGAAGAACATGTTCAGTGGGTAGTTAAAGCATTTCTTGGCATGTTTGAAAGAAGAAAGACACTGAATATTTAACTTTCTTATTGATGGTTAATTATGATGTTAAATTGAAAAATACAACTAAAAGAACACAACACAATATAAACTTCCAAAGCTGCAAAGGAATTAAGAAGGAATAAAGTAAACATTAATAAAATTTAAGAAAAGTTAAGAAAGGAGAAAAGAGGAAGCAAAGGAAAAAACATGGATTAAGAGGGTAGAAATATGTCCAAAGGGTACAGTAATCAGAATAAATGTAAAAAGTTGTAAGCCTTTTAAAAGACATAGACTTTCAGATTTGATTGTTAAAAATTAAATTCAGCTTTGTGCTATTAACAAGAGAAATACTTAAGAAATGACACAGAATAGTAAAAAATTAAACTGAAAAATTTAATTGGAAAAATTAAATTGACAAATGAATTTTAAGGCAAAGATTCATTAATAGGGATAAAGAGGAACATCCATAAAAAGACAAGAACAATTATTATGGTAATAATAATCATAATTTGTATGTTCTTAACAATATACCTCAATATATAAAGCAAAAACTAATAAAATTACAAGGAAAATGTATAAGGAAATTGAAAAATTAACTTGATTAAAAAAAAAGATATAAAGGATTTCAATAGCATAATAAAAAATTGGTTTAATTAGATAATAGGTGCAGATTTCCTGAACCTAATAGATTATACATTATTTTCAAGCACACTTGGAACATTTATAAAAGTTGACTCTATTAATAACACAATCATATTCTTTGAATATAAAGCAACTCAATTAGAAACCCACAATAAAGAATATATGGCAAGAGATAAACTCATGTATTTGTAAACTACAAAAGAGGAAATCACAATAGAAATTACCAAGGGAACACTTGTGGATTTCTACTTATTCCAGTTAGCTTGTTACCTTGCTAAAGAAGTAGCTTGTTTTATCATCTCAATTTATGCTTAAGTTGTTCCTCTTATATTTTCCTTGTCCCCCTTCTACCATCTCTAATTTTCAAGCCTTTTGCTTTTATTTTGCTTTAAAGACATTTTCTGGAAATCTGTTTTACTTTTATAGCTTTTGTATTTTTATTTCGTGTTCTTTATCCTCAATAGTGTCTGTTTTTACATTATAAACATATTGTCTCAATGATTTTCAGCCTTCAATGCTTTTTGTGTTTTTAACAGTTAAAGCTCATCAATTTCTAATTTTCCCTCTTAAATATCTACTTTACCTCATTATTTCAAACTCAGTTTTTCAAAATAATAATTTCATTAAGAATTTTTAGTCCTTTCACCAGCTCTTTTCTCTAACCTTTGAAAAATCTTTTCTCTGGGCGCTTGGGTGGCTCAGTCTATTAAATATCTGACTCTTGATATGGGCTCAGGTTGTGATCTCACGATCGTGAAATCACTGAGCATGGAGCCTGCTTGGGATTCTGTCTCTCCCTCTCTCTCTGCTTCTCCCCTTCTCATGCTCTCTTCCTCTCAAAATAAACATTAAAAAAAGGAAAAAATCTTCACTAAACTTCCTACCTTCTATTTATGATTTTAACTGTTTTTCTTCTGTTAGGCCTTTTTTTTTTTTTTTTAATTTGTAGAATAACAACCTTCGAAGCTTGGCTATAAAGCGGTGGCATGAAGGAAACTCACACGTAGAGGTAGAGCTTGCATCTGCTGCACCTCCCCTCCCTCCAACCATCAGGCTGGTCTCTGGTTCCTGCCAGTGGGGGATCTCAGAGCCCACTAAGGTTGGGTTTCCACCAGAGGACTCTGGAAACTCCTGGCTTAATTACTCTTAGGGCTATGGTTTTCTCTGTGCAGTTGAAATACTTGATTTACTGGAACAATTTTTCTTTCTCAGTACAAAGCTCCAATATACTATATACATAAATGAATTACTTATTGTAGTAAGGGGGTGATCAAAGTTAAGCTACTATTAGCTCAACATTCCAAATTCTATTTATATTTATATACTTACTTTACAAAAATGGAGCCATACTTGCCCTGCTACTCACTAACCTAACAGTACTTGGTGACATTAATATATAAGCTTCAGTGTCAAGCATAAATGACCACATCACATCATCATATGGATTTTTAACTGTTTTTGAGCTGAACCCCTATTGATGGCTATTTTAGTTGTCCGAGTCTTTCACATCCTTCTGGTTTTAGCTCTGTGCATACCATTAACTCTTTTTTGGGGTAAACCTCTGGCCAAAGTAGCTTTTCCATTTGGTCCCATCCTGCCATTTTCCTCCCTCCACTCTGGGGTGGGAAGTTTTGTTTGAAATGATAAAAGAAGGTCTTGGTTGGAGATTTTGGGGGATGGAGGTGGTTTGGGGATTCTTCTGGCCCAGGAAGAGCTATAAAACCAGATGGATGCTGATGGAGGCCCAGATAATATTAGGTTTACAAAGCCCTCCTGGCAGATAGTTTTGGAGACCCCTTCTTTTGTACTTTATTTTATTATTTTTTATTAGAGAGAGAGAGAGAGAGAGAGAGAGAGAGAAAGAGAGAGAGAGTATGTGCAAGCAGGGAAGAGTGTCTCAGAGAGAGAGTGAGTCCCAAGCGGGCTCCACATTCTGCATGGAGCCTGATGAAGGACTCGATCCCATGACCCTAGGATCATGACCTGAACCAAAATCAAGAGTCACTGAGCCACCCAGATGCCCCCCTTCTTTTGTATATTAGTATGTACCAACTCCACCCACCACTTCATTCCAGTTTGAAGGTTGCAAAGAACCAGCAACCCATATCTTTCCTCTTACCTTCCTTCCCTATTTTCAGCCCACCAGAAAGGTCTGTTTTTAAGCTTTTTCTCTGGGAAATGAAATACATATAACCTTTGTACTTTGGACCATTTATACTACTAGCATCCCACAAGGCTGGAGAGAATGGAAGGAAAGCAGGAGGATGTTGGCCTGACCCAGTAAAGAGCTGGGTGGTTTTTTCATTCCATGTGATTCATTCACCATGCTCTTTCTCAGGCTGGGCTCCTGCATTACTTGCTCTAATACCTTATTTTCAAATTGACCAGCTTCTCTTCTCAGTGGGAATGTAGAACACTTTTCCTGGATATGTGGTTCTCCTTTGTTTTCTTTCCCTCTTAAGTTCAAGAAATCGGCTAGGGCAAAGGTTTTTTTGGATTAAGCTTTCAACACCAGAATTTCTGTAGTCCTGCTGGGTATAATGGCTTTTTCCATTTGGCAAGACCCAAGTGGGGCAGCCTAGATTCCCCTGGATTTCAGAACCTGCAGGACTGAGAGGCCAGGTGACCCTGGGACCCCTTGGCAGCATTCTCAGAGCACACGGTTTCTTTACTTCTTGTCTATCTCCTTAAAAGGAAAGAGGACACTCTTCTAAAGAAGTTAGAGTCCCTGAAAGAAAATGTGGATAACCTTGAGTCTTGTCCATAATGATAATACTGTCTTTTTCATTCAGCTTTCCCTTATTGGGCTTTCCTTTGAATTCCTAGAGTCTACCACTCATTCAATGATTAAAGAGTTCTTTCTTGGATGTTTGAGGTTCTAAAAATAAGTACCATGATGTTTGGGCTTCTATTAAAGATTTTAATATGTAATCGTGGGAGACCTTAATGTAAAACTTGCATCTTCCCACTATCAAGGAGGTTCATATCCTTTATCCTTGTCGTTTTCAAGGAAACATTATTGGAAATAAGGTAAGTCTACTCCTACCCTGTCACCTTTAAGTGGTCCAGCTGAGCTGATAGGAACATCTTTCCAGTTTTGACTTGATTCCCTGGCAAGCTTCCTGTTTTTCTTAACATATACATTATCTCAGTCAATGTGTATGCATGCTCTCTGCTCATACATATGGTCTCTCTTTGGCTATCTTTTAAGTCCTTACTTATTTTACATATCCTAAGGCAGAATTAATCATCTCTGGTTTATGTGAAAGTCAAGATTGGCTCATCTATTCATTTAACAAGTGTCTATGATGTTTCCACTATAAGCAATATCTGAACACCATCAGAAAATGGGTGAATAGTTTTCCTGTGAATAATTCTCTTAGAGATGAATGTACTGGCTTAATGGAAAATTTCTCTCTATAATTAAAGGACAGCAAACATATTCTGCCCCTTTGCCAATGCCCAGAGTTTCATTGTCTTCCATGTATGTGGACCCAACCCGTTAGATTCCTTCAGAGGTTAACTCTTATCACACTCATAGAATATGAGCAAAAGGCCTTGCAGTGGGCACTGGCTATGTATTTGTCAAATAAATGTGCAGTCCTCATTAAAAATACTTTCCTTCTAGAAATTGTATTCAGTACCTTTCACAGCTCTTATCTTGGATTATAGGTCAGCGATATTTCAAAAATGAAATGCCAAGTTGGAGACACACGGAAAGTATGTGGAGGTACCTGCTCAACGAGTCTCTAAATTGTTAGGAATTGGAAAGGGGGAAAGGAAATAATGCGTTCACCTTACTAGCAGGTTGTGGATGCCAGATAGTGATTCACCAAGACAGCAGAAAGGGTCTTTAGCATGGCAGTGGCTGCCTTGAACACTGCTAAGGGAATAACCCCACAAACTAATAATCCCACACCTTTGAGGTGTGGGCTGAAGTCTTCACTCTCTGAATCAGGGAGACACTCTTACCTAGCTGCACCATGATGCCAAGAACCTAAACAGACTCCTAGGTGAAGGGAAGTGCCATGTTTGGAGTTTCTATATGTTTCTTCTCCCAGCTCAGCTCCCTCCCCCTTAAGAACAGAGCATCCAAGATCCCTCTTCAGAATGTCTGTCCTTGAAACAATTCATGTGCAACTTGACTCTGCATTTTCTCTAATTTTCCTTTCTCTTCCTTAACTTCTGCTCTCTGCATGATATGCCATTGAACAAAGTAGGTCTCTATGAATAGTCTGGTGCTATTATTATCCAGAAGTAGTGGTGTGCTGCTAAATGTTTAACAACCATCTCTCCAGGAAAAAAAAAAAAAAAAAAAAAAAAAAAAAGACCTGATTTGCAGTGTTTGCTGATTTCCATAGTGTAAATATTCCCACCATGGCCAATTTCAGGCTACCCACCTCCATCACTGACTTGGTAAGAGATGTGCACTCTCATTGGCCTGTATGAATGGGCTGAAACACACCTCTGCCCCAGGCCTCTCACAGGAGGCCCCAGGAGATACGGCCTGCCCTCTAGAGACCATGGGTCATCATGGAGCCTTTCAGAGTTGCAGGATGGGTTCTCTGGAAACAGGTTCGGGATGCAGTTTGGAGAGGAAGCATCATGGGGCAGAGGGAGAAGTCAAACTGACACAGGCCCCCCAAAGTTGTCCTTTGTGGGACTGAGACAGACAGGCCTTTATACCCCTGTCCGTTCAGTCTCAGAATAGACCCTAAAGGAGCTGACATCTGGGTAGCAAGTCTTTCTTCAGAGGGGGCCTTGGGCAGCGCATCTCAGTGACAACCACACCCAGACGCACCTAAGTCAGAGCTTGCAGCCCCTGACACAAAGGTAGGATTAGGGCTTTCAACAGGAACCCGTGACAGCCCCTTCCTGCCTTCAGAGATCTACCTGGAACACTCTTGTTCTGGTTCCTTCCTGTCCTGGAACTCAGCTTTGCCTGTAGTTTTCATCCTTGGGCTCAGCTACTCACTGTGGAAGGCCCTGGCAGACCCCTTCCTGACTTCCACCTGAGTTCAACTCTGCTTTGTCTTCACAGCCCAGACCTAGAGAGTTCTGCCACATCACCCCTAGGTGCCTGACCTCAGCTGCTTGGGGTTTCTGGCCTTGCTCCTTGGTGCCGGCTGCTGGTGGTGAACCTGCCCTCCTGGGCAAACAGGACAGGCAGAGGACTCCCAGCTCTGGCTGGACTCTGGCCCAAGGGCAGGAAGAGGTGCCTGCCCTGTGCATGGGTGGGGCAGGCCGAATAGAAACCAGGTGTGAGGAAAACGAGCAGATCTGGCCCAATGCTGGAGGAGCTGAGAGTGACAGTAGAGGTCCTGTGGTTCGTCCTCCTCATTGACTTATGCGGCCACTGTGACACGTAGTAAACAACTGATTTGCCCAGAGTCCCACAGCTGGGTAGAAGACGAGCTGGGAATAGAATCGTGCCTAGCGCCATTTTTACATATCCTTCTTCCTGAAGTCTGATTTGTTCCTTGAATTACAGTCCTTTTTTCCCCGTCTCCTAGATAGTTTGTGTGTTTAGAAACAGCCTCATTAGCAGATTTTACATTCTCCTTGGTTAGCTCCTCTGAGCGCTCACCCCGTTCTGGCAGGTGGCCTGTCTGTTTGAGGAGGAATTATCCTGCCTGCCAACTGGGTGTTGGATTTACATGCTAGCTGGGCCGCAGGGAAATCATCTGGAATAGCTGAAGGGCTCATCAGGCTTCTCAGCCTCCAGGGCAGATGCCCTGCTGGTGGGTGCTTTTTGCCCTACAGGGAGCAGTCCCAGGCCTCAGCCAGGGTCCCTGAGGGAGGCAGCCAGGCAGTTTCCCCACGCCCCTCCCCCACCCCCAGCTGTTCTTCTGGCCCCAGGCCCCAGCTCCAGGTCTCCCTCTTATATTTGCCACCTCACCCTCTTCCAGCGTATCTGTTGGCAACATTGCTTCTAAAACAACTAATCCTATTTTACCCTTTTCATGTGATTCTTCAGCCTATAACATTTAGTTACTTTTAAAACTTTCAGGCTTTAAACTTTTAAACTTCTAAAACTTTAAAAATTTTCTAGCTTAAAAAAAAATAATTTAGGGGCGCGTGAGTGGCTCAGTCGGTTAAGCGTCCGACTTCGGCTCAGGTCACGGTCTCACGGTCCGTGGGTTCGAGCCCCGAGTCGGGCTCTGGGCTGATGGCTCAGAGCCTGGAGCCTGCTTCCGATTCTGTGTCTCCCTCTCTCTCTGCCCCTCCCCCGTTCATGCTCTGTCTCTGTCTCAAAAATAAATAAAAAACAATTAAAAAAATTAAAAAAAATAAATAAATAAAAATAATTTATTTTTTATTTAAATCTAAGTTAGTTAACACATAGTGTAATAACGATTTCAGTAGAATTTTATTTAAATCCAGGTTAGTTAACACGCATGTAATAATGATTTCAGTAGAATTTTGTTTACATCCAAGTTAGTTAACACATAGTGTAATAACGATTTCAGTAGAATTTTATTTAAATCCAAGTTAGTTAACACACAGTGTAATAACGATTTCAGTAGAATTTTATTTAAATCCAAGTTAGTTAACACATAGTGTAATAACGATTTCAGTAGAATTTAGTGATTCATCACCTACATATAACCCCTGGTGCTCATCCCAACAAGTGCCCTCCTTAATGCCCATCACCCATTTAGCCCCTCCCCCTATCCAACACCCTGCCAGCAACCCTCAGTTTGTTTTCTGTAGTGAAAAGTCTCTTATGGTTTGTCCCCCTCTCTGTTTTTATCTTATTTTTGCTTCCCTTCCCTTATGTTCATATGTTTTCTGCCTCGTTTCTTAAATTCCACATATGAGTGAAATCATATGATTATCTATAATTGTTCATTTCATCCTGCTTTCCATTTTCAATTTCCACATATTTGTTTTCTTCCTAATATATTCTTTTTGCTAACTTTAATCTATTTATTTAAGCAATGTCTCCCCTAAATGACAAACAAGAAGTCTTGGATTTGTGGTGGGTGGGGGTGGGGGTGGGATGTCTCAGCCCTTGTCACGGTGGATGTCCTAGGCAGGGAGGCTGTGGGGCTCTGGGCATCCCCAAGCTATGGCCTGCCCCTCTGGCCTGCTTTCACAGAGCTCTCCTTCTCTGCTTAGGAGAATGCTTTGATTCAAAAGCCACCAGCAAGGAAGAGCTGGCAAAGCTCCCGGAGCCTACACGTAGTGGGTATAAAATAGTTAAATACCAAAATTGGGAAGTGGATGGGAGGTAGAGTGTGATAGTGTCAAAGAAGAAGTATGGTGGAGTCAAGGAAGCCTGAAGAATGATGGGAAGTTGTTTTATTGGTAACAGTATCCAAATAGGAAGTTTCTTCCTTTCAGCCAAAACCTCAGGGTCCTGTATCAATTACTCACCCCCCCTCCCCATCACAGGACAAAGCAATGAGCATGAATAGAGAAGCCATTTCCCAGCTAACAAGCAGCTGCTGCCAGAACACCAAGGAGCCAGTGCCTTGAAGGAAGGGAAAGCATTGTGCATTTCAGCATCCGATCGGTCCTGCCTTCACCAGCATCTAGAAATAGAGTTGATGCAAACAGCACTTAAAAAATGGGGCTTTGAAGAATAGCAGACGATGAGATAAAAGGCTCTCTGGGACTGGTATTAGAAATCCAGAATCAAAGAAAGACCAGACAGAAGGAGAGGATCGATGTATCTGAGCCAAACTAAGACAGAGGCATTTACCCCAGCCAGGTCCGATTTCCCAGCGAGAGGGATTAAAAGTTAGTAATGACTCCACGGCGTGGAATTGTAGCTTGATTTGTGAAAATCATGTTTAAGTTAACTCTTCAGTCAATGGCATGTTTTTCTCATTCTTTCATGTTACGTTCAATCATTCTTAGGGATTTCTTTTGTGAAAGAACTTGCAGTAGTCTGTTAGGAATCCTGCAAGGAACACCACAGACCCCAGAAATCTGTGTCTTCACGGGTCTGGAGGCCGGGAGTCTGAGTTAAGGTGTCAGCAGGACTGGTTTCTCCTGAGGCCCCTCTCCTTGGCTTGTGGGTGACTGCCCTCTCCCTGGGTCCTCACACGGTCTTCCCTTGGTGTGTGCCTGTGACATCATCTCCTCCTCTTATAAGGACACTGGTCATATTGGACTAGTGTCCACCCTCATGACCTCATTTGAACTTAATTACCTCTTTAAGGACCCTGTCTTTGAACACAGTCCCATATGAGGCACTGGGGGTGAGGATCTCAATATATGAATTTGGGGGGATATGATTCAACCCATAACAGGACATTTCTGGATATTGTTAAGGATGGATATCTGGTGGGCCTGTACCCAAGTGATGATTTCTGCTGGGATTCTGGAGTTCAGGCTATGCAGAGCAGATAAGCAATGGCCCCTTAAAGAATACTGCCCTATAAAGGCTTATTCCTTTCATAACCTAAATTCAGTAAGCTGGATACACCTGTGGACACAAAGGCACAAATTCCTCAAAGTTAAGTCATGGTCCTATCCCAGGGGTAAGACGTGACTATGGTTCTAATGCTTCCCTCTATCCAGTCCCTTAATGAGGGAAATGCATGGTCTAAAGTCCATTGTCTCCATTTTCTGATGAAATCCATATTCTCTACAAATAGGTCTTGGATTTAAGCATGAGATTCTCTGGTCAGAAGCTGGTTTTTTTGTGTCTGGGCTAATGCTATGAATGTGCCAGCAGTTGGGGGTAGAGTGCCCAGGTGTAGTTGGGCCACTGAAGTAAGGTGGTAGATCTTGTTGGATTGATCTCTGGTCTCCTTCTCTCCTTGTCACTGCTAACACAATCCCAATGTAATTTGGGGTTACTAAGAAGCCTAGTTGAAAAGACTACACTTCCTATCCTCTTAGGTAAGAATGATGACATAATACAGTTATGGCCAATGAAGTATAAGTGGAGGTGACCAGTGGGTTTCTAAGGTTTCAGAAAAGCAATTTAAAGAGAGCTGCCTCAGGCAGTCTGTTCCTTTTGCTCTTTGCCCTTCGTCCTTCTTCTTATTTATCTAAAACACGGATGTGATGGCTGGAGTCCCAGCAGCCATCTTGTAAGCATGAGCATGAGAATGATAGAATGAAAATCTAGACAGAGCCTGGGTTCTTCATGATTTGGGGGACTGCCACACCAGCTCTAGCCTGTCCTTCCCTGATATCTTGTCACAAGAGAGAAAAACAAGCCTCAAGGACTACTGGTATCTATAATGGCTTCTTCTAGAGCACAGTGTGAACTGTCCTCCCTGGCATAGGCCACCCAGTGGTTTTATAAACCCCTATATTGTTTAAGTCACCATTTGGGGGTGGTTTAAGTCACCATTTGGGTAGGTCATGGCCTCTTGGTTTGTGGGATCAAGTCCTGTGTTGTGCTCTGAGCTGACAGCACGGAGCCTGCTTGGGATTCTCTCTCTCTCTCTTTCTCTCTCTCTCTCTCTGTTCCTCCCTCACTCAAGCACATGCACTCTGTCTCTCAAAAACAAATAAATAAACATTTAAAAAAACAGTATAAATCTATGTTAATATAAGTCTTCAATATTTACATGTAATTTGTTACAGTTCAATGTTTAATTTTAAAAACCCAATGAGTTATCTTAAAATGTATTAATAAGAGTTTATTTATATATATGAACTTAAATATGTTTATACGTACATATGTGTATAATATTTTTTATAATTAGGGTTATTATATATATTCATATATGTAAGACACTTATTTCTTTATATAAATCATGCTTATTTCCTTTACATATTTATTTTCTTAGAAAATAAATAGAAAAGTTCAGTCTACAAGAAAATCCACCCACTGACTGGTTTTGTTCCAATTTATGCTTTGGGTGGCTCAGTCGGTTAATCATCTGACTCTTGATTTTGGCTCAGGTCATGATCTCATGGTTCATGGAATTGAAACCTGTGTTGGGTTCTGTACTGACAGTGTGGAGACTGCTTGGGAGTCTCTCTCTCTCTCTCTCTCTCTCTCTCTCTCTCTCTCCATCTCTCTCTGTCCCTTCCCTACTGATGCTCTGTCTCTCAGAATAAGTAAATAAACTTAAAAAAAAATTAAAAACCAATTTATGCTTCTAGTTCTTTTCCCACTCTTAGTAAGTGCAGTGGTCTGACACGGACAGTGTCCATAGATGAATATACTTTGTGAGAGTGACATTGTAATTTGATGGTAGCTACTGAACTTGTGACACTTTTTTTCTAGTATTTCTCCACTGGTGAAGTGAGCTAATGTCACAACAGAGGACCTTAAAATGATTTTTAGAGATAGAGGTTAAGTGTGCATATACGTGTATATTTTTATTATCTGACATGAACTTAACATTTATTTAGTATGTGCTTTATTATTTTGGCAGCATGGGTCCAGGACGCCATTCTGTTGGCATAATTCCCAGGGGGAGGTTTTGATAGGAGCCTTGCCCAGAAATGGCACGGCATGTGATCATTTGCCAAGTTACTTTTCCTTGAAACCTTCAGAGCCACCTGTGACTCCTTCCATTTTTCATTCATTCACTATGTTAGTGAGAAGCTCAAACTTGGTTGGTAAAAGGTGTGCTGCAAGCACAGAGGAGAAAGTCAAGAACCCTTCGAGGGGAAGTCTTTGCAGAGGGGTGACATTTGAGCTGAGTCTTTGAGGATGATGTGGGCATACAGGAAGATACTCTTCATTTGCAATTGCAAATAGTAATTAAAGACACGTCTCTCTTTTTTCCTTGGAATTATGTCTTGGACTTATCCCATTTCTTCCGTGTTGATGATTGCCCTAGCTCAGGCTATAGAGTAATACCTTAACCTTAGGCTGTAGCCTCCGGGCTCATCCCCCTGCTCTCAGCACATCCTGTGTGTCACTCAGTATCTAACACAATGGCTTGTACTCACGGTGTTTATTGAATAATTTATGGACTAAACAAGTCATCATAAAATGCTGGTTTCTGGTTCTGTTGTCTATAAATGTGCAGAATGAAGCCTATGCTCTATATTTCTGGCTTTTAATGTCTTCTACACTCTGGCCCTACCTGTCTTTGTTCTCACTTTCCCATCACATTTCTGCACTGACTCCCTTTTCCCTCCCACCAGATCTACTTACTGTTCCTTAAACTCACACGGAAAGTTCAGACCTCCCTGCCTTTGTTCATATGCTTCTGGATTCTTCTACAACTATCCTGATCTTAAAAAGCCCTCAAGACCCCCTTAAGGTTTTCCCCCTTCACAAACCTCTCTTGTAACACACAACCTAGTTTTCTTTCATTCCTAATCTTGTTTCCCTAAATGTCTTCCTTTTAAAAACTCATAAATTGTGTTATTCATTAATCCACTTTGGAATTAATCATCCTTGTACTGTAAGCAAAATTTATGATTACCTTGTCTTATAATATGACGTCCACATCCAAACATGTGTCCTGGGCTCATTTGGTTGAATTGGAAATAGACCAGACTGGGTGCTGTTGAATTCTTGTACTGAGTCCAATGTTGTGCAGAATGTATATAAGCTGTGAGCATAGCGGCATGCATCAGTCTTCAAGGATTGGGAATAGCAGGAGTTGGGCCTTCTTCATAGATGGTGAAGTACCATCCCAGAGCCCAGAACATCTAGGATGGAACCTTGCGAATGGCAAGTACTTATGTTGTGCTAGTAGACTGATAAACACCACAGATCTGAACACTTTAACAGCCATGTTTTTCTTCTCTATCCCTGTCTAAAAATCAGAAGCATCAACATAAATGCAATGTAAATTCAATGCACATTACATATGTAACCCAGATGTTAGTTGGGGAACCCTGACCCTTAAGAATTAAATGGGATTGCCTTTTTATTCTACAAATTATGGGAAGTCTAATGCCTTCTCTGAGATTTATGCAAGTTTTGGGGGGGCTTACCTACTCAAAGTCACCTCTGGTTCCAAATCTCATCACCCCATGCTCCTGTGACCCTGATCCAGATAGGGGAATTCAGGCTTTTTGTTAATTTTCCCAAACTCTCTGCTCTCAGAGAGGAAACAAAACACAACAAAACAAAACCCACCAAGGCTTTTGCCTGGGTAGCTGATTTTACCAAAGATTTGAGGAGACAGAATAATTTTTGTTCTACAGAGGTATTATATTAAAAAGTTAATTGCTCAAGTGTTTCACTACTTGTAATGCTTCTGGAAGCCTCTCCAGAGTTTGACTTTCTGGCCCTTTCCTCCCATCCTCCCCTTAGTTTTCTGTAGATGATATGACTAGTTCCTGTAATCTTTCCTGAGTCAGTGTTTCTTGGGGGCCTTTGGTGAATGCAGTGACCTCCTGCTAGAGATGTTGGTGATGCTGTCACAACTTACTTCCTACATAGTAAAATTTGCAGCTTTCTTAGTCAATCCAAAACTTAACATCATCCAGACTTTCCAGTTTCACCAATGTGCATCGTCATGAGAACTGAGGTCAACACCCACCTTCTGCTCACACAGGGCCTTGTGCGCATACAGTGGAGTCATGGAAGTTACGTGCAGGCATAATTGGCCCCATTTACCACCCCAGAGCACCCCTATGTCCCCCATTAAGGTCGTATATAAAAATGAGGTACAGTGATTTTCCCTCCATTATACATATGAAAATCATTTGTCATAAGTCACTAGCAGACTCAGCTGCTACTTCTTAGGGTGGGAAATTCTCTTTGTCACCCTCTCATTTGTAGTTAAATATCCATGGATTGGTGGTAGAAGAGAGAAGATATCTGCAAAACAGTAGGGAGCTTTTTGTGTGTGTGAGGTCACTGTCCCTTGCTGTATGTACTGCAGTTTGAACAATGAAACTGGGTCAGTGAAAATTAAACCAACCAGGGCCTTCCCTAATTCTGTGAGGCTATTTTTCCTACCTATTCTCCCATATATTGATTTCTTGCTGCAAGACACTTCTCTGTTATATTTTCAAGAGTCCAAGGATGCTGCCCAACTGTGGCATTGTGAGAGAAGGGACAGAGCTCAGTGACAGGCTGACAATAGGAGAAAAGCCCTCAGGACTCGGGGAGGTGATGTCATTGGGAGGCAGATAAAGGCATCGCTTGTGTCTGGGATGGGTCCAGAGGGGAGGGAAAGGAATCCAGGCTCACAGAGTCTCAAAATGGGTGCTCATCCACTTAGAGCCGGGGTGAGGCGGGGGACAACTAAATACATCTCCCCACAGACAGGCCAGAGAAATTGCTCCTGTCAGTCCCAGAAGAGGAGGGACCAGAGGGGTATGGGGGAGTCCCCCGGAAGTGGAGAGACAGAGGGAGCGGTTCAACCTGGTGAGTAGGTGATGTGAGAATCTGAGCCCAGAAGAAAGAGAGGAGAGCGGGAGGCAGGAAAATGGCTTTGTGCAGCCAGTGCTACCAGTTCCTAGGGACTGGGCCATGACAGACCCTTTGCCTTCTCCCCAGAGAAGACCTGCCTCCTTTTCCACATTTAAGGAATCCTTATCAGTTTCTTGGGAATAGGTGGCTGGCACATTGTCCCAAAATCTGACAGAAGAGGAATGTGTCAGCCAAATTCTGTGATTTTCCTCCTGGGTGTGGCTGGTGAGTTAACTGACTCCCCTTTACCCTACAGCCTACTTGCAAATGCCTGAGAACATTCCTTGCTGGAATTTCTGCAGAAAGAGGCAAGAATTTGGGTGGCCAAGGTAAACTGAGCCAAGGCTGAATCTTGAAGTGGTGCTTTTGAAAACCTCTGCTGCTGCCTTTCAGTTTGAGAGGGCCAGGCTGGCTTCTCAGGGTCCTCAAAGATCCCTGGGCTCAAAGGGGCTGTGTTGACGTGCCTGCTGAGCATGGTCTGTCCATGCACAGGTAATGGTCAGTAGGGCATTGCCTGGAGAGTGGCTGGCTCCACCATTCTGTCGATTGATCTCACAGGAATATACTCATACAGTTGCCAACACTCATAACTGGCTTGTGCCTCTGCTCCTTGTATTGACGTGCGGGTCTTTCAATCTGTAATTGGGGTGGGTCACGTATCACCCGAGCTACTGTGTTTCCTGTCAAGAGCTCCTTCATTCCTCCTCCCACTTCCTGTGGATTCCCGTCCCTAGAAGATGGGGCAGGCCATGTCTGTGTCTCTGAACAAGGCCTGCTGCACCTTTCAATCCTCTGGGTTGGGGAGGGGCTGTCAGTGAGGCCCTGTCCTCTGGGAGGGCGGGGGAGAGCAACAAGAGCATTTTTCACCCCCCTCCCCAAGGCATCCTTACATGGGGAACCACTGCTCTAAATCCACAGATGGATATACCACACTTCTAGCCCACTAGGGAAAATTCTGTCAATGAGCTCTCTCCCTCTCTCTCTCTCTCTCCCCTCCAGTAGTGCAGGGAATATGCATGGCTAAGACACCTCTGAGGATCTCACAGTTTGGGAGAAGTGTGAAGGCAGCCTCCTCATTTAATTCTCAGAGGAGCTCTATGGACTAGATTTCACTACTCAAATTTACCCGGTAGACACGTGAGGTTTTGCAGGGTTAATGTGCGCTAGACCACACAGCAGTCAGGTAATACAGCCAAAACTCAAACTCAGGTCTTTTGGGTTTGTAGGCCCATACTCTATTCACCTCTTTTGTCTCCCAGGAAAAGGAATAGTCTGAGGAGTTAGGAGGAGGTGATTTTTGAGCTGGTTTTCAAGTTGGCATAGACATTTCTCAGGCACGCAGGAAGGAAGTTCATTCCAGTCAGTGGGGAGACATGGTCAGGGGCAGGGGCAGGGGCAGGGAGATAGCAACAAGGTCCACCCTGCACCACCACACAAGTCCTGCTTGAGGGTCTGGGGGGATCAGGAAAGGCTCAGCACACATTCTAGGGGGAATAGCTATTATTCTGAAAGTTATGGATGTTCTAGAAGACTTTCATGTAGGGAATGGCTGGAACTGATTCTTAAAGATCCCCTGAAGATAGCACCTCAGCCAGGACCCATGGGAGGTCTTGGGGATGCTTGAGAAGCAGAGCTGCCCAGGCAGGTGGAGCCAGCCTGAACTCACCTGCCTGTGGCTCCCTCTGCACCTTATGAAGATGAATGTATTGAGCCAACTCTCCTGTGAGAAGTGCCTAGTCAGCCTTCCTACCTTAGCCAACAGGGTTCATCTTTTCCCCTTTCTCCTGCACCAAATGTTTTACACATTGCTAGCCTTGTATACAACCACATGGGGTTCATTTCTGAAGTGAGTGTAAATAAGATTTTGTAGGACTCTAGAGTGCCTCTGGGCCCTGGCAGCCCCTTGGCTGGCCCCAGTGAACTTCACGGATAGGCTTTTTCTGGACTGCACAATGCTGAGCTTTCTCCCTCCTGCAGGGATTACACTGCTAACATTTCAGTTATTGTCTGCTAAGGGGTTCCAGAATGGAGCTCCCAAGCCCAATTCACACTAATGTTGGGACAAACACAAAATAAGAAGTTCTACTGAAAGTCCAAACAGGGAACCAACACAGTCAGATGAACTTCGGGGGTAAAAGCCTCCACGTGGATATTCTTGGATGATGGACTAGGGAAAGTAAGCATCTGAATTGAAAGTCTAAAATACAGAATTGATGGGAAAGAAAATGCAGCTCTAATTCCAGGCCCTGGAGGGCCTTTCCCATCCTTCCTCCCACTCTCCCTACCCCACCCCTACCCTCAATTATTGATTGGAGAGAACCTTGGGTGACTGGTTTTAATGAATAAGATGGGAATGATTGGAAATTAGCATACCAATGGCTTGCATGCAAATAGGTGCTTTTGAAGTGATTGCAAAATTTATTCTCTTAAACATTTTAAATCCCCTCTTGCAATCTGGGTTTTGACAGTAAAACCTGACTTAAGACAATAAATAAATGGCATTTTTTTTTTTTTTTGCACCTCGTTTTGAATCTGACAAGGGAAAATTTCAACCTAGCCTGGGCCCAGTGTTCTTCAATTAGAAGTTGAGGACAGTCAGATTTAACTTAAAAATATTGGTATAGTATTTTTATGTCCAATCAGATAAAAACTACATGTACACTATGGGAAATTGGGATAATAAAGAGATAGAAAGATGGAGATAAAGTCACTGGTACTGTAACTATTTTTCTCTCTTTAAATATGTAGGTGAAAGTTTTTAGCAAAAATATATTCATGGTGGACTTACTGTTCTGTAATTTTTTAAAAACATTTAGTGATATATTGAGAACATTTCTCATGCCACTACACGTTCTTTGACAATATTGTGTTTCTTAATTTTGTAGTGGCAGGGTAACACCTTAATTTGTCCTACCATCTCCCTCTTTTGTATAATCAAGGTGTTTCCAATTGTTTGATACTGTAAGCAAGTATTCATCCTGATAGATACATCTTGTGAACATCTATGATTATGTCTTTTTTTAAAAATGTTTTTATTTATTTATTTTTGAGAGAAAGAGAGAGGTAGAGCATGAGCAGGAGAGGGGCAGAGAGAGAGAGGGAGACACAGAATCTGAGGCATGCTCCAGGCTCTGAGCTGTCGGCACAGAGCCCGAAGTGGGGCTCGAGCTCACAGAACCATGAGATCATGACCTGAGCCGAAGTCAGACGCTTAACTGAGCCACCCAGGTGTCCCATTTATGATTATTTCTTAAGATAAAATGCATAGATGGTAAGCTGCTGCATCAGACAGCAGGCTCATATACAAGGCCTTTGTATATATTTCTACACTGTCTTCCAGAAGGGTCAGTCATACCAATTGGCATTCCTGCCAGTCTTGTGTTTCTTTATATCTGATGACACTATAACCAGAGTTTTGAAAATACCTGCTCCTCGTTGAAACTTGGGTCAGAAACAAGGTAGATTCACCTATCTTTTCTCCCAGGCCACGGCTGGCTTCCTCTTTAAGTTCATAAGCTCCTCATTAAGGTCCTTTTTTTCCTGATATTTTTTATTGTAGTAAAAGACACACAACATAAAATTTGCCATCTTAAGTAATTTTAAGTGTACATCTCAGCCGCACTTTGTAATTCATGTTGTGCTGACCATCATCACCAGAGACTTCTCACCTTCCCAAACTGAAACTCCAGTTCCATTAAACACTAACTCGTCATTCTGACCCCTGTCCCCTCAAACTCCTGGCAGCCACCATTCTTTCTGTTTCTATGAATTTGACTATTCCAGATATCTCATATAAGTGGGATCATGCAGTATTTATCTTTAGTAATGGCTTATTTCATTGAGCATAATATCCTCACTGTTCATCCATGTTGTATATGGCATGTGTTGGAATTTCCTTTCTTCTTTATGACTTAATAATATTCCGCCATATGTATACGCCACATTTTGTTTATCCATTCAACCATCAATGGCTATGTGGGTTCCTTTCATCTTTGGCTATGGTGAATAATGCTACTATAAACATGGGTGTCTTTGAGTTCCTGCTTTCAATTCTTTTGGGTTTATACCCAGAAGTAGCATTGCTAGATCATATGATAATTCTGCTTTAATTTCCTGAGGACCTGCCATACAGTTTTCCGTTAATGGCTGCACCATTTTACATCCCCACCAACAGTGCACAAAGGTTCCAATTTCTCCACATCCTTGGCAACACTTATTATTTTTTTAATAGTTGCCATCCTAATGAGTAGGGTGTATTATCTCATTGTGGTTTTAATTTGCATTTCCCGAATGGTTAGTGATGTTGGGCATCTTTTCATGTGCTTGATGGCCATTTGTATATCTTATTTGGAGAAATGTCTATTCAAGTCCTTTGCCTACACCCTCTGCTTTATTTTTGAGAGAGACAGAGAGAGAGACAGAGACAGAGACAGAGAGTGAGCGAGTGCGCGCACAAATGGGGGAGGGGCAGAGAGAGAGGGATACAGAGAATCTTAAAAGAATCTTAATTTCTGCTCCCAGTGAGGAACATGACTCGGGGCTTGATCTCAGGACTGTGAAATCATGACCTGAGCTGAAGTCAAGAGTTGGATGTTCAAATGACTAAGCTATCCAGATGCCCTAGCATTTTTAAATCTGGTTGTTTATTTTTGATTGTTGATTCAGAGGATATTTTTAGAGGCTTTTGCAATTCCCATTCTCTGCTCCCCCACCCCCATCTCTTCCTCAGGGTCTGGCAATCTACCCATCTTGCCCTCACGAAGCATCTGCCCACTGCTCCTATGGGAAATGTAAGCAGACAAGTAGAAATATGACTCACCGTAAGTCACTTTTATCATTTACATTTTGGGTCTCATGTAAGTATAGGTATGCTCCACCAGACATACCAAGATGGGGATTTCCAGAACAGATAAATTAGGGAGTGAATTCTTAGATTATAAGGAGATTCTGGCCCTGCAGTATAATTACTTTCAGAAAGAACAGTTGCAGATCAAGCATTTAAAAATCAAAGTAATTTTCCATGGAGATTTGCCTTAACTTTAATCTGGTTTATAATACTAGCATAAATTATGAAGGTGTTCATACTGCCGCCTTTTAATCTTGAAGGCTCACCAAGTAGTGTCATCATTCAAAGCCAGACATTCTATAGGTACTCTCTTAAAGTTCTTTTAAGTGGAATATGACTGGGATTTAAAGTTTTTTCCCAGTTAAAATGACAGTGTCCATCTTGAAGGCATAGAATATCCATATTGTAATGTTTAAACTAACTCTGTTTTTCCAGGCAAAAGTCATGCTTGAAAGGTATAAATCCTGTGAGTAGAGGTGCAAGGCTGAGGGACCTTGTGTCCTGGCTGTGGGGCTCCCTTTACTCTTTGTCCAAGTCCGTACAGCACAGAGCAGTAGCTTCAAGGATTCTGGAGCACAGCTTGAGGACCAGGGTGTCAGAGGGTAGGGGATAGGATTTAGTGCAGTTTAGATCGGGAAGGATTTAGTACTGACCTTAGACCGTTTTGTGGAAGAGAATTTTAGGCTGGCAGAGGAAAGGTGGGTAGTTAGAGTGAGTCTTGAGCAAGTGGGGTCCAGAGACAGTGTAACAGGCAAGGACTTAGAAACTAAAATGGTGAGCAGTGAGAAAGAATTAAATCTGGGGCAAAGGATCTGCCACAGTGCCCAGGGAGTTGTGAGTGGGCAGGCTCGGGAGAGCGTGAGGGCGAGCCCACAGGAGCCACTCATCAGAAGTGGCCAGTTTTTACAGGATGACCTAAGTACAGCTGTGGTGAGGAGGCTGTGTGTGTTCTGGGATATGGGATCTGAGGAGAGGAGAGCTAGTGGCACGTGCTGATTCTGCAAGTCCATGTGGATGCAAAACCGTCATGTACAGCTGGGCAGATTGTGTACTGAACAACATCACCTGGCTGAGGATGTGAGTAGGACAAAATCCAGGCCACACTTCCATTGCCAAGCCATCACCCTGGTGCAGGGCTATATCTCCCAGGAAGAAGAGACATCCTGTCTAACTCACACAAAGGCAGTTCATGAATTAGCACTGGCCTTGTGTGAATGCAGTCATTTCATAGCTACAATTCTAGGGTCCTACTCCTTTGCTCAAAGGATCTCAACCATCTCACATTACTGTCAATGCAAATGGTTCTTAACCAGAAATGTAACATAACTGCACTACAGTTACTTGCCTTAAATTTACCATTCATTCATTCCAATAAATATTTACTGATGCCTTACAAAGCGCCAAGCACTGTTCTAAGATGTTTAGGACACATCAGTTAACAAAGTAGAATAAGAGCTCTGCCCTTGTGGAGATGGCATTCTTACATGGGGAGTTAACATAAACAATAACACTAAATTATAATAAACACAATGAGTATATTATCTAGCGTGTTGGAAGGTGGTGTTAAGAAACAAAGGAGGGGACAGCCTATGTAGATGAGGAGTTCTGGGATGGAAGAAGCAAGTTACAGTATTAAATAAAGATGTCAAGATAAGGCCTTGTTGGGAAGATGGAATTTGAACAAAGACCTGAAGGAGCAGAGAGCCTAGGAAGAACATTCCAGGTGGGGGAAGGGGCTGGAGCAAAGGTCTGACTGTGGGTGTGGGCGTAGTTGAGGAAGAGCAAGGAGGCCAGAGCGAGTGGCGCATCGTGAGTAATGGCGCATCGGAGATTTGGAGGAGAGGAGAGAAGATACGGGGCTGTCTGAGAACTTTGGCTTTCCCCCCCGTGAAATGGGGAACCATCGGAGGATTCTAAGAGAATAGAAGAGCGAGGTAGAGTAGCTGATGGGGGTAAGGGAAGAAGCAGAAGACCCATCAAGCAGCGATTATGGAAATTCATGTGGAAGATAGGCATTCAAATTATTTCCAGTTTGGGGCTATTTTAAATAATGATGTTGTATTCATGAGCAAGGTTTTGTGTGGATATGTTTTTAGTCTCTTGGGTAAATACCTAGGAGTGGAGTAGCTGAGCTGTACTTTAAGTATGTGCTCAACTTTTCAGGACACTGTCACACTGCTTTCCAAAGTGGCCGTGCCATTTTACATCCCCGCCAATAATGTATACGGAGTCCGTTGTCTTCACATCCTTGCCAATACTTCAATGTAGAAGATGTGTTGAAGGTAGAGCCCAGTGTGATTCCCTGGCAACCACCTCTCAGCTTTCTTTCTCTGTTTATTGTCAGTGTTTTGGATTTTAGCTATCCTAGTAGATTCGTAGTGGTATTTCATATTGTAATTTTAAACTGCATTATGACTATGACTAATGACATTGAATAGTATTTAAAATGTATTCAGTATTTAAAAAGAATTCATATAGTTTTTCCATTTGTAAATTACATCAACATTTGCTTTTAAAAACCTTTTTATTTTGAAATAATTTTGGATTTACAAAGAAATTACAAAATAGTACAGAGAATTCTGTCACTATATATCACCTATACACAGCTTTTCCAAATATTAACCTCTTTTAAAATGTTTATTTATTTATTTTGAGACAGAGCATGGTGGTGGGGAGAAGCAGAGAGAGAGGAGAGAGAGAGAATCCCAAGCAGAACCTGGGCTGTTAGGGCAGAGTCCAATGTGGGGATTGATCCCATGGGCCATGAGATAAGGACCTGAGCAAGAGTTGGATGCTTAACTGACTGAGCCACCCAGGACCCCAAATGTCAGCATCTTATACACAGTAGTATAGTTGTCAAAACTATATTAACATTGATACCATACTACTTACTGAATTACAGAGTTTATTTGTGTTTCACCACTTTTTCCACTAATGTCCTTTTTCTGTGCTAAGATCCATTCCAGGATCCCTCCCTACGGTGAGTGGTTATGTCCCCTTAATCTCCTCCAACCTCTAAATGTTCCTTAATCTTTCCTTCTCTTTCATGACTTTGACACTTTTGAAGAGCACTGGTCAATTATTTTGTAGAATTTCCCTCAATTTGGGTTTTCCAGTCTTTCACAGAAGCGATGTGCCCTTCTCAGTGTATCAGTTAAGGATTACCTGATGTCAATATGTCTTATTATTGGTGATCATTATTGGTCTTATTATTATCATTTAGTCAAGGTGGTGCATGATGGATTTCTCTACTCTATTTCTCCCACTATAATTAATGGATATCTTAGAGAAGATGCTTTGAGACTAGGCAAATCTGTATCTCCTAAAACTTTTCCTCACTAATTTTAGCAACCATTGGTAGACTTGTCTGCAACAATGTTTACAGTGGTCTTCTGGTGACAATTTTGTATTCCTTCCATTCCTTTTATATTTATTATTCAGAATTCTTCTGTTATAAATACCTTCTCCCTCATTTATTTGTTTTCATGTCAGTGTGGGCTCATGAATATTTATTATTTTTTATCACTAAAAATTGTTTTTTTAATGTTTATTTATTTTTGAAAGACAGAGATAGACAGAGCATGAGTGGGGGAGGGGCGGAGAGAGAGGGAGACACAGAATTGGAAGCAGGCTCCAAGCTCTGAGTTGTCTGACACAGGGCTCAAACCCACAAACTGTGAGATCATGACCTGAGTGGAAGTTGGATGCTTAACTGCCTGAGCCACCCAGGTGTCCCTCATGAATATTTATTTTAATCTATGGCTTATAATTCAGTAGTATCATTATTTATTTATTTTATTGCTCATTTTTTCCAGTTTTGACCACTGGAAACTCTTTCAGGTTGGGTCCTGTGTCCTTTCAACAGGCTACCATCGTTTTTTGAGCACTTTCTTGCTTTTTGGCATCATGAGATGCTCCAGGCTCATTTTGTGTTTTTCCCCTCCGGCTCTTGAATTGATCTCTTTCAATAGAAGCCCTGGTTTCTTCCTTCCTTCCTTCCTTCCTTCCTTCCTTCCTTCCTTCCTTCCTCTCTCCCTCCTTCTCTCTTTCTTTCTCTCTTTCTTTCTTTTCTTTCTCTCTTTATTTTCTTTCTTCTTTCTTTCTTTCTTTCTTTCTTTCTTTCTTTCTTTCTTTCTTCTTTCTTTCCTTCTCTGTCTCTCTCCCTCTTGGAGAATGGTATTTAGAAAGCAAGATCAGGAACTGAGTGTGCTCACTGCCTTCTGAGTTCATATGTTTTCTCTGGACAGATTTTGGAAATACAGTAAAACCTTGGTTTGTGAGCATAATTCATTCTAGAAACATGCTTGTAATCCAAAGCACTTATATATCAAAGTGAATTGTAAGAACCATTGGCTCAAGAACATTCAGTGTCACGTCCTACTCATATTGCAAGACATTGCTCATTTATCAAGTTAAGATTTATTAAAAATGTTTGTTTGTCTTGTGGACCACTCACAGAACAAGTTACTCACAATCCAAGGTTTTACTGTACATGTATAGGTACTTATTCTTGCAAATACATACACATATACATTTGTTTAAAACCCTAGGTTCATACTGATACTTCTGACTCAAATTCAACACCCCAGAGTTTATCTTAGCCTTCCTTTTTTCTTATTTGTAATGTGCTCTCCAACAATGAGAGAACGTGGCTCTCATTAATTAAAATATATGTATTTATTTTTTCACCCCTAGTATGCACATAGTTTCAGAATTGCTAACCCATGCCCCATGAGAAATAAATCTATTAACTAAAATACAGTATTGTATTTTAACAATAAAATAAAAGTTCTTTTTGTCTTTAACTTTAAAATATATGCACAAGATGCTGTTTTCCAAAGTAGCTTAGTTTGGCTCTTTTCTTTCCCTCTCCCTTCAGCATGGTTATTTTGATCATTTGTAACATAGTTAACTTCATTTATTAACAATTTTTCTTTCATTTTGGATTTCTCTCGCATTATGGTTGATATCTTTTAAATTTACATTCAGTAAAATTCTCTCTTTGTAGTGTATAGTTTTATGGGTTTTGGCAAATGGATAGAGTCATGATTCCATTCTGTTGCCGCTATTTTGGTTAACCTTACTCTACCCTATGCCTAGCCCCCAGAGCCATCTGATTTGTTTTCCATCCATATAATTTTGCCTTTCCAGACAGTCATATTAATGGATTAATGTAACATGTAGCCTATCAGTTTTGGTTTCATTCACTTAGCAAAATGCATTTGCAATTTATTCCATTGTGCTGCATGGATCAGTAGTTTCTTCCTTTCATTTCTGAGTAGTATTGCATTCAATGGATTTACCACACCTTTAAATCCATTCATTGGTAGAAAGAAATGTGGGTTGTTTCCAGTTTTTGATGGTTATAAATAAAAGTGCTATAAAAGTGTATACAGGGTCTTATGCAAATATGTGTTTTCATTTTTCTTAGGTAGATACCAAGGAGTGGGATTGAGGGTCCTGTGTTAAATCTGTATTTATCTTTATAAAATACTGCCAGACTATTTTCCCAAGTGGCTTTACCATTTTGCATTTCCATCAGCATGTGTGAGATATCTAGTTTCACATACCCATCAGCACTTGAGATTATCAATATGTTAGTCATACTAATAGGAGTGTAATGATATCTTATTGAGGGTTTGATCTGCATTTCCCTGATAATGTTGAACATTATTTAGTACGCTCATTTGCTATCTCATTTGATGAAGCGCTGTTTAGATTTTCTGCCCATTTTTAAATTGGGTTGTTTTGTCCTTTTATTTTTGAATTGAAAGGTTTGTTATATATTCTGGATTCTAGTTCTTCTACAGCTTTTCTGACAAATATATAAATATTTTCTCCCAGTCTGTAGCTTGTGTTTTCATTTTCTTATGGTGTTTTTTGAAAAGCAAGTTTTAAATTTTGATAAAACCCAATTTCCCAAATTTTTATTTATGGATTGTGCTTTTGTCATCACATGTAAAAAATCTTGCCTAATCCAGTAACAAAGATTTTCTTCAAATTTTTTAGAAGTTTTAGCTTTAGCTTTCATATTTATGTCAATAAATAATTTTATTATGTATTTGTATTATATGTGCATATTTTATATTATATATTTATATTTTTATTATATATTTTGAGTTAATTTCTGTATATGGTGTGGATGTCACCGCAGTTGTGGGCTGCTGGGTTTTAAGGCTACCACAGAGCTGAGGAGAGGGGGATGGCAATAGGGCAAGTTAAAAATGCCAGAGAACTCACTGTTCTTACTGAGATTCAGCTGTTTTTCTTGAATAGACACTCCCAGACTCCTTAAAGCCTTTGGTTACTTTCCAGAGTTTTGAAAAAGTTAATTTTGACAGTTTTGCCAACGTCCTTGTGTTTTTTATGGAGGAGAGGATTTTTGGATGTCCTTACTCCTTTATTCCCATTTACATCACCTGAGTAGACTTTTAAACTATATTTCATGAACTATTTTCTTAATGGTTATTCTAGTGGTTACAATATGCATCTTAACTTGTTACTGTCTACTTCAGGTTAATGTTGACTTAATTCCAGTAAACTATAGCAACTTTGCTTTACTATGAATCCATTTCCTTTTCTTTCCTTTGTGCTTTTATTGTTTTATATCTACATTACATATAATAATACATGACATAGATATAATCCAGCTATAGATATTATGTATAATATCTGTGTGTTTTTTTTAAAGCTTATTTATTTGTTTTGAGAGAGACAGAGAGTCAGGGAGAGGCAGAAAGAGAGAGAGGGAATCCCAAACAGGCTAGTGCCACCAGCACAAAGCCTGACATGAGGCTCAAACCCACGAAACTGAGACCATGACTTCAGCTGAAAACGAGTCTGATGCTTAACTGACTGAGCCACCCAGGTCCCCCTATCTATGTGTGCTTTAAACTCATCAATTGTCAGCAGCAAAGTGACTGGTTTTCATTATATGACAAAACTAGCTGGCTGACCAAGTGCCAGGGGATTGGAGCTGCCCCCAGCACTATGTTTGCAGATGCCCACAGTTCTTTACCCAAAGTTCTAGCAGCTTTTCATGAATAAATATCGCTCCATTTGTTGTTTACCTTTGGTAAACTTTCAGAACCGTAAAATTGTTGTTTTAAATTATTTCATCTGGTTTTATACTTGGTATCCAAGGAAAGGATTTGCTGACCTCTTTATTCTGCTATAACCTGAAGTCCGGATCATCATAGGATATAGTATTTTCATCTTTATCAGATAATGCCAGTCTGTGTTTCAAAGAACTTTTATCAGTTTACCCTCCTAACAGTAGTGTTTGAGGATTCCATCCTTGCCAATACTTTATCAATTTTTAGAGAGATATTTATTTATTTAACATTTATTCAGTTTTGAGAGACAAAGCCCACACAGGGGAGGGGCAGAGAGAGAGGGAGACAGAATCTGAAGCAGCTCCAGGCTCCAAGCTGTCAGCACAGAGCCTGACGGGGGACTCGAACCCACGAACTGTGAGATTATGACCTAAGCTGAAGTTGGCCGCCCAACTGACTGAGCTACCCAGGCACCCCATTTTTACAGAGTTTTTTTAAATCAGCTTTAAGATCACTCTATGGCTTACCCTTCCATTCATTTAATGGTATTTTCAGATGAACAGATTTAAGTTTAATTAAGTCAAATGAATCAATCTTTTCTTTTGCACTTAGTGATTTCCAACCCAAGAGCATGAACATATTCTCCTGTATTATCGTTGAAAATCCATATTGTTGGGGCGCCTGGGTGGCGCAGTCGGTTAAGCGTCCGACTTCAGCCAGGTCACGATCTCGCGGTCCGTGAGTTCGAGCCCCGCGTCGGGCTCTGGGCTGATGGCTCGGAGCCTGGAGCCTGTTTCCGATTCTGTGTCTCCCTCTCTCTCTGCCCCTCCCCCGTTCATGCTCTGTCTCTCTCTGTCCCAAAAATAAATAAAAAATGTTGAAAAAAAAAATAAAAAAAAAAAAAAAAAATCCATATTGTTTTATTTATCACATTATGTTCTCAGTCCATCTGAAATGGACTTTTATGTACAAAGAGAAATGAAGTTCTTTTCTTTCTTTTCCTATGGGAGTATTCAGTTAATTTAGCATCATTTGTTAAAAAGATTATCTTTTCCCCACTGCTCTTGTTTTTAATCCTTATTTCTGCAAGTTTGCCAATGACTGTCAAAATTGATCTTGGTGTGTTCATGTTCAAAAGAGTGAGCCAGATTTCTTTAATTTACCTTTTATAATAATTGTTTGAAGAATATTTTTACTTTTATTTCAAACTTTCCTTTCACATGAAGCAACAGATATAGAAATAGTCACAGAAGTCCCTTAAAAGTGTCCTGTAACTAATAAATAAATTAAAAAAATTTTTAAATGCTTATTTATTTTTGAGAGAGAGAGAGAGAGAGAAAATGAATGAGTGGGCAGGGAAGGGGCAGAGAAAGAGGGAGTCACAGAATCTGAAGCAAGCTCCAGGCCGTGAGCTATCAGTACCGAGCCTGACGCGGGGCTCAAACCCACTAACCATGAGATCATGACCTGAGCCAAAGTCAGTTGCTTAACCCACTGAGCCACCAGGCACCCCTAAATTTTAATAAATCTGAATGGCATGCAAAAAGTATAATTTAGGCAACTACCAAATTGTACCACTGGTGCAATATTGTATTTTATTCTTTAGTTTTAAAATAAGTCATAATTAAAAATAATAAATTTCAATTTTAGAGATATTAATCACATTTTGTAAAATATTTTATATATTAAAGAAAATTTGCATTCATCAAACACAAGACTCATGCTTCTCACCTTTTTTGTTGTTTTAAATATCACTTATTAAAATTCCAAACCATCTCATAGAATGATAAAATTTAAATAACACAGGTTCTGTTTCTTTATCTTACAATCACTGTTATCATTGTTTATTTTAAATCTATTATTTAAACACAGGAATATGTAGTACTATAGGACATACATACAACAATTTTGAATCGTTACAAATTTCCCTTTGAGGGGCGCCTGGGTGGCTCAGTCAGTTAAGTGTCCAACTTCAGCTCAGGTCATGATCTTGCGGTTCATGAGTTTGAGCCCTGCATCAGGCTCTGTGCTGACAGCTCAGAGTCTGGAGCCTGCTTTGAATTCTATGTCTCCATCTATTTTTGCCCCTTACCTGCTCATGCTCTCTCTCTCTCTCTCTCTCTCTCTCTCTCTCTCAAAAATAAATAAACATTAAAAAATTTTTAAAAACCCCAAAAAACAAATTTCCCCTTGAAACAATTCTATTACAGAGGTTTCAAAAAATTTAATTTCCATTTGCAATACAATGTTTCTTTTTTCTTTTAAAAAAACTTTACAGTTAAGGTATAATCTTCATGAAGCAAAACTAACTTACTACTATACTAGTCTGTGAATTTTGACAAATGCATTTTGATGTGTAACTACCATTGCAATCAAGATACTCTGGAAGAGCTATCTGCACCCCATATTTATTGCAGCATTGTTTACAATAGCCAAGTCATGAAAACAATATAACTGTCCATGGATGAATGGATAAAGAAATTGTGGTATATATACAATGGAATATTATTTAGCCATAAAAAAAGGAAATCCTGCCACTTGCAACAACATGGATTAACCTTGAGGGAATTATGCTAGGTGAAATAAGTCAAACAGAGAAAGACAAGTACTGTATGCTCTCATGTGGAATCTAAAAAAAAAAAGATCAATCTCATAGGAACAGATAGAATGGTGGTTGCCAAGGGCTGGGGGCTGGGGGAAATGGGTGAAGGTGGTTGGAGAGTACCACCTTTCAGTCATAAGATGAATAAGTTCTGGGATGTAATGTATGGCATGGTGACTAGACTTAACAATACAATATTGTATCCTTGAAAGTTGCTAAGACAGTTCACACACACAATAAGTAACAATGTGAGATGATGAATGTGTTAGTTAACCTTATTGCGGTAATTATTTTGTAATATTTATATATATGTATATAATATATATAATCATATATAATATATGCATAACATATATATAATATATGTAATACATTGTAATACGTAGGTATTACATATATATGTAATATGTATACAATAATATATGTATACATTAATATATAATATATATGTATATATAATATATATATATATATATAATCATCACATTGTACACCTTAAACTCACACAATATTATATGCCAATTATATCTCAATAAAGCTTAAAAAAAAAGATGTGGAACACTCCCATTGATCTACCTGTCCTACATGTTAGTAAACCTTTCTTCTTACCTCTGTCCCTGGATCTTTCTGTCCCTATAGGTAGGCTTTTTTTCAGAATGTCATGTAAATGCCCTCATACAGTGTGTACCCTTTTGAATCTATCTTCTATTATTATGTGCGTTTGAGACTTAATCATGATTTTGTGTGTATCCATGGTTAATTTCTCTATATTGCTGACTAATTTTCCATTGAAGGCTTATACCCCAGTTTATCCACTTTCCAGTTGAGAGATGTTTGGATTGTTTCCAGGTTTGGGCTATTATGAATAAAGCTACTATAAAATTTCATGTGTAGGTTTTTGTGTGAATTCAAGTTTTTTATTTCAGTTGGGCAATTGTATGCGACGTCAAATATTCCTAAGTACTTGATATCCTTTGAAGTAAATGATATCTTAAAAGGTTTTTTTGTTTGTTTGTTTTTTTCAAATTCAAACTCTTGGTTGCTGGGATAGAGAAATACAACTGAGTTTTATATGTTGATAATCTATCCAGAAAATGTGCTAACTTTGTTATTTAATTATAAAAACTTGACATTAATTCATTTGGGATTTTTATGTATAAATGGTTTGCTGCAAATTTTTTTTTCAAATTAAGGAAGTTCTTTCTGTTTTTAATTTGCTAGTATTTTTTTCTTTTAATTTTTAATCTACATGAAGAAAATTGATTTTTCCCCCCAAACACTTCACAGAAGTGTTAGTGTATGCACTGAGAAGGGAACCTTTGGGTTCATTTAAATTGGAGGTTTTGGGTAAAGTTGTTAATGGAAATACAATGGAGCAAGAGAGGTTAAGATACTGACAAAAGGGTGGCTAAGGTGATGAGGCATGGAATTGAAGGTAGGGAGACAAAAAGCACAAGAAAGGAAAAGAGGAGAGGCTTGGGTGGATATGTGCCAAGGAGAGAGTTAATGGATCAGAAGCACAGTGAGGCTGAAGACAGGACATAGCTGGAGTAAGTGAATGAAGCAGAAAGCACAGTGCCCGCAGTCATTACCTGCTAGAACAGTAATTTCAACTCTGGTTGCATATTGGAAACACCTGGGGAGCTATAAAAAGTGGTCAGGTGTCTGTGGCCCACTCTGAGTCAATTAAATTAGAATTTCAGAGGGTGGAGCCTAGGCACTGGTATTTAGTGAGCCTGTGGCTCTAGTGTGCAACCAGAGTCGAGAATGCTGCCCTGAGGGTATTGTGTAGGTGATTCCGGAAGTGCGGAATGCAGATGACAGTGCATGGCTGGGGCAGGATGAGCTGGATGCTGAAAGTCATGAGGACAGGCTCTGAGTGGCTCGGCGTTGGATGGGTGTCCATTCTGGTCCAGAGTAGCACAGGGGTGCAGTGGAAGAGTGAGAGCTAGATGCCAAAGTATTTGCAGGATGAGAGGAAGCATCTAGAGGCTGGGAGATGACAGAGGAGTGCAGGCTTTTACAAAAACATAGATAAAATGTGGCCTGGAAACAACAGTGACTGTGGAGGACGGCACTGACTCTGGAGCATCCCGAGGTACATGGGAGATGGGGAAAAGGGCAGCCTCCACTGAGGTTGGCAGCAGGAAACACGGTCACAGAGCAGATGGAGGGCCTCCTCAAGGTCAGGATGTGTGGGAACCATTCTGAAAATATCAACCCGTTGTGTAAAATTGTACACGACCATACTATGCAACCAATCCCATTTTGCACTAGCCCTTGGCAGGTAAACAGCTGAGTGCCCAGTTTAGGTCTCACCTGTATGAAATGCAAAGACCTTCCCAGGTTTGGAGCCCTCATTTCACCCCTGGCTACCATCATGCTCTGTTTGCCTCAAATCCATTGCTGTTTTTGAAGTTTATTCTATCTGGGATTATCTGCAATTTTGTAAGCCACCTGAAACATGTGTTTGGCATGGGGTGGATTATAAATAAACTCATACTAAAGGATTCTTTGCAGTACCAAATGATTCATTACAGCCTTCTTTCCAATACCGAGCTTCTCCAGTGTATCTAACTTACTATTCTGTTTGTATATCACTCTCTTAAAACACATTTATTGTATGAGATGAACATATTTTGATTTGATATAATTTTCCTTGTGTAAGTAAAGGAACCTTTTAAAAAAATTTTAATGTTTATTTAATTTTGAGAGAGAGAGAGAGAGTGGGTGAGGGACAGAGAAAAAGGGAGACACAGAATCAGAAACAGGCTCCAGGCTCTGAGCTGTCAGCACAGAGCCTGACGTGGGACTCAAACCCATGGACCATGAGATCGTGACCTGAGCCGAAGTCGGACGTTTAACCGACTGAGCCACCCAGGTGCCCCAAGTAAAGGAACATTTTAAAGCAAGGAAGAGAAATAAAATTTTATATGACCTCCTACTGTTAAAAGAATAATCTACAGATTAGATAGCAGAACAACTTGCTTCCCCCTCATTTCTGGCCAAAAAGATGCTGAGTCTTAAGTTTGGTTTGTCAAAACTGGCAAAGGATTGTTTATAAAGGTGACCACAAATGACTCAGATGACATTTTTACCCCCTGATTTTGGCACAGTTGAAGGCAGAGCTATCTGACAGCTTCTGGAAAAACCTAGTAAATTTACAAAGTTTTTTGTTTTTATTTTTTGATGTTGATGGAGGACCAGATGTGGATCCAGTGCCTGAAAATGTGTGGCTTGGATATGATGTAGTTCTGATTGTTGCTTGTATCAGATGAATGCTGAGAGGAAACAGAACATGCTTGTAAAGGACGTGAGCCCCGGACTTGGTAACTGTGGTTCTTTCCAGGTCTCTGTGTTTTCGTTCGTGGGACCGAGACAGTAGAAGCATCTACCTCATGGAGATGGGGTGAGAAGTAAATAAGATGGCACATTTGAGTCATTAAGCATAGTCCCTGGCACATATTGTAAACAGTTCATAGATGTCAATTTGAAAAATAAACAAGCAAATAAACTAAAGCCTTTCACTTTGATCTCACTCGCTATACTGTGCTATTCTGATTGCTGTAATGCATTTATAGATCTCTCTCTAAAAAGATTAATTCATTGAGAATGAAGTATCTCCCTGTTCTGCCCCACATTGCCAAATGCAGTAGAGTCTGACAGATTAATTTGGTTCTCTGGATCTATATCCTAACAAATGTCACTGGCACGTTTGAGCCAACATGCTTAAAGAAATTCACCAGGAAACTACCTATAATGTGAAATCTACTGTCCAATTTATAGATCCATCTGCCTTTAAATGTTCACCAATTGCCTTTTTAGTTTCTCACTTGCCTTTTTAGTTCACAAATTTATTTACTACTTTCGTGACACTGAGATGATGTGAGTATCTTGGATGGTAATTGTGTGTTTTCAAAGCCAACTTTAAAAACAAATTTTTTTTTGGTTTGAGTTGTGTAGTATTTGGTGAAGCAGAATATTTCTAAGTAATTTCTACAGGAGTACTTCCTCTTGCTATTCTCAACACCTGTGGGAATTGATGATGGTTTCTGGCTGGTGGAGACGTATTTTCCCCTCCTCCTTAATAGAGTGTTCCACTGGGAAATTTTCTAATTTTCAGGACTTGTGGGGCTTTTGTTTTCTTTTCCTCCATCAACAAATGTAATCATCAAATCCCCAAAACAGAAACATGAGAAACTGAGCAAAAATTCTCAGAGTGGTCCCTAAAATCATGAGTACCATAATCAGGACTATGAATGTGCACACACCTACGTGTTCTATGGCTTTTGAGTTTGACCCACCCTATTATCACTCCAACCTAGTGGGGGAAATTCTATTTATACGGAACAAGGCAGCTGGTGTGTGTAGTGCTGGTTCTCAGGCTCACAACCGAAGGCAGGCTTGGCAAGGGGGCCAATTTAGCTAATGAGGATTACAACTTCCTAAAACCCTTTCTCTGTTCAAAAATGGGTGTGGAAATGTGGTGGGTGTTCTTTCTGGGATGAAAACCTACATCATTAAGAAATCCAGCTCAAGCTTTAGTGATTTTTCCTCTCAATTTTTCCTGGTAGTTCAGTTGCCTATAATGACATTTTGTATCACAGACTTTAACCTGAAATCTGAATCCTAGTGAAATTTTTTGGCTGTGAGTTTAATTCATGGCATCCTGTTTTGTTCTTAACTGCGGCCTCTCATTAGTCTTTTAAAAATAATATTTGATGCTGTTGGTTTTAGAAAAAGGTTTCATATCTCACTGAATTTACTCATGCTGTCTTCTCAAACCTATTTTTTAAATAAAAAATGCGATATATACATATGTTAAAAAAAAAAAAAACCACTCAGCAATATAAGTGAACAAGCAGAAACAAGTCTTTCTTCCACCCCAGACTTCAATCCTCCAAGGCTCCTCCCCAGAGATAGCCATTGTTACCAGTTTGCTTTGTATCTTTCCGGAATTTTCCATGTATATACAAGCATATGTATGTTTATTCATTCTAAGCATATTGATCTGTACCTTGCTTCTCCCATTTAATGTCTCTTTCTGTATTAGCTCATGTTATCCCCTCTATTCTTTTTAAGGCTGTTAGTCTTGTCTTTTACATTTTAGTTTAATTTTTCCAATAATGAGATTTCATTTCCACTTTCCACTCCTGTTCTGCCCAACCACAGACAGGAGAAACAGGCCTTGTGTGCCCTTATTCCAGAGGCCCCAAAACATCTCTTGGTAATACAACAATTGTTTCCTTGCCGAAGTTCTGAAGCCCGTAATTCCTTAAATAGGCCTTCAACCCTTTGATCTGAGTTTTGCCCAACCAACTACTCAAAGGCAAATATTCCCGTGAGTCTTATGTTCCTTTTTATCTTGGTCTCGGTACCAATGTATTTCTCAGATCCTTTTCTAGAAATAAGTTTAGCTGAGATAGAAAACTAACCAAACTGGGGTCCCTGGGAACTGGGGGGTGAGGGTGTGAGGAAAGAAGAAAGGAGAGAGGGAGGCCTGAGTTAGCTCACCTTCTTCCCCCCCCCCCCCCATATCACATTCATCTTCCCTGATCTCCTCATGGTGGGTGACACCATAAATGCAAGACCAAATATGTGGAGACTTCTCTGCTATGTTTTACTCATTTTATAGTTTATATGTTTAGGAGAGTCCTAGCATAGGAGTTGAGGATATATATTCCAGTCTGATCACGGGTTGTTTCTATTTGGGAAAATATCAAGCAGGAGTAAAGCTCTCTTTGATAATTTGATAAAAGCTATGACTCCTTCCAGAAAAAAAAAAAAATGAACAATTACACAATGACTTATATACTGCTGCAAGGTTATTATTTTTCATATGCTAATGCTACTAATTATTGAGCAGTTATTATGTATTGGGCACTGGGTCAAACAGCTCTGCATAATTACTTATTTTTACTTAAGCCTTACAATGCTAGCCCTATGAAGTAGGTGTCGTTACCCTCATTTTATGGATTAAAAAACTAACGTTCAGAGAGTTTAACATGTACAGGGTATCAAAGGATAGAGTTAGGTTTGAATTGTTTTGAGATCAAGAAGAGTTCCTGGTTAAGGTACCTCTCTGACCCACTGAGGTTGACCGTGGTGGACCTGGCTTGGAAAGTGTCTAATGCAGGGGGAGACACTGTGGCAGATGGAATGACCATAGGAGCACACATGTGAGCATCGTGCAATGCGGGGCAGACGGGGGACCAAACGTGTCCCAAAATATGCACACATAGAGGTGCAGAACGCAAAGAATGAAGTGTCCTCAAAATTACCAAAAGCAGTAGGATGGAGGAAACTTGGGTGTTATTACATCAGCATGTGGTATGGAAATGGTAATAAGAGTAGACAACGTTATTAAGTGCCAGTCATTGATCTAAGAGCATTACATGTTTTACCTCACTTAATCCTTATAGCAATCTTACCAGGAGATACTATTATTACCCCCATTTAATAGATGGGAAAGCTGAAGGATAGTGAGGTTATGTAGCTTGCTTCAGATCACACAGCTAGTAAGCAATAGTAAGCAAATGCCTAGATTTGAAAATAGGCATTTGAGCACAAGTCTGTCCTTTTACCGCCCCCCCCCCCCTCCCCCCGGCTATGGTGCCCCTGCACCATTTATTTGCAAGCTCCCTTCCCTTTTCTACCTCTTGGTAAAACCCTTAATTAGTGATATTTGAGGCCAACCTAAATGGCCCAATCTCTGAGCACTCTTTCCAAATCCTCATTTCTTCCTCTCTGGCCTCCAAGACAGTCATTGTTCCCTTCTAGGTACCCTCAGAGCATTCGGTTCATATGTTCTGTTGATGATTTTATGATGTTATGTTTTATTTGCTATATTACAAGTGCCTTGAGGTTGAAGAAGTCACTTTTTCTGACTGTGGTAGATGTCCCTACATGTTTCCTGATTGGCTTTAGGCTAGAATCTACTTTACTTTGGTCCTATTGGGCATCTCCATGGCACTGCAGGCCATGGAGAGAAGTGGAACGTACAGGAAATTACTGCAGGGGGCTCATGGGGCCCTAGACTGCTGCTCATTGAGGTGTAAGACCCAGTAGCAGCTCAGGGGACCTAACAGTACCTATGGTGACCAGAATCCTCGCTGTTTCCCCAGAAACAGATAATGTCCTTACCTCCATGACTTCACTCATTGCAAACAAGCATCTCTCTGCTTTTCTTTTTCTGTCTGCATTTTATACATGGACGTTGACTCTGTTAACCTTAGAGTCAAACTCTAGGAGAGACGATCTGACTTCGTTGGCTGGTCATTATCCAGTGTAAAGTATCTCTCTTAGGCAGACTTCTCACGCCAGGCTCCCTCCTCCACCACTAGCCTTTTATATATGGCCCAGGCACCAATTTCTGGGTATTGTGAATCTTGGCAAAATCTGGAATTTTCCTGTTTTGTGTGTGTGTGTGTGTGTGTGTGTGTGTGTGTAGAGAAACATTTGATACAATTGCTGCTTAGTTGAATGTCTGATTTATTAATCTTCAAACCATCAACATTTATCTAAATATTCAGACACTAGCTTACACAATGATTAAATGATAAAGAACTTATAAATTTAATAAACTTGGTCTTTCCTAGATTTAAATATTGATTACAAATGTAATTTAGGAGTTCATAAATATTATCAAGTGCTCTGATCATTTTAAATGACTTGAGAAATGAGACAAAACATTCAAGCAATATTTCAAAAATTACAAAGCTAATCAGTACTTGATTTAAAAATGCCTACCAAATGTGCTAATCATATGGATTTAAATTTGCTACTCCATTGTATGTATTTTTATTCCTTTGTTTTATTCTTGTAATCGCCCTTACTATTATTGTTTCATTACTCACCAGGGCTGATAACAATTCAGTGCTTTCGTGTGAATGAGTACAGTGATCCTTGAGTAACGTAAAAAAAAGAGTATATGATTTTTCTCATTAATAATAATTACAAGTAATATTTGCAGCAAAGTCATTTTAAGTGAATTATACACATCAAATTATTGAACATAAATGATAGTTCAAGTTTTAAATCATAATTAGAACATTTTGAATTAAATTCTTTGTTACAAAATAGTTATGTCTTGCTGTCATGGAAACCATTTTTTGAGGGACATTTTCAGTGTTTACTAGTTTCAATATTTTTCTCTCTGGAGAAATGGTTGCCATATTTTATAGTCTTCCTTATGACATTGTAGACCTTAAGTCATTTTAAAATACATTTTAAGGTTGAAGAGATTTTGTTCTCCATTGATAACATAGATTGGCAAAATTAAATAGACACTAAGAGATACAAAGTTTTATAAATGTATCCACTTGCCTATTGCTGGAAATGAATTGCAGCATTTCAGTGGGACACATCCTAGATTTCAGACAAGTTAAGGATTTTAGTTCCAATACCATGTATCCAAATTCTATCAATATCCTATTCCTCACTGTATTCCTCAATCTCAATGGTGAAGTTTTGTGTGGTTGTTGTACACATTTTCATCATTATTCTTCAAATTAGGTCAGTTATTTTAAAATTTTTTTTTCACCATTTATTCATTTTTTGATAGAGACAGAGAGTGAGTGGGGGAAGGGCAGAGAGAGAGGGAGACAGAATCTGAAACAAACTCCAGGCTCTGAACTGACAGCACAGAGCCCAACACAGGGCTCGAACTCACGGACCATGAGATCATGACTTGAGCTGAAGTCAGATGCCTAACCAACTGAGCCACCCAGGTGCCCCAAATTATGTTAGTTATTTAAAACATTGAAAGGGCCATGATATTCTTTCAGTTTTAAAAATCTTTCTTTTAGATATGATGTTTTGTTTCTAATACAGAAGAAGCTGATTTTTAAATTTTTTTATTTTGAAATTTCAAACATACAGAAAAATCAAAAGAATAATACTAAGAATATCAAATAACTTTTTACCCAGATCCATCGGTTGCCACATTTGCAACCAGTTGCCAAAATCCATATCTTGCCATATTTGCTTCCCCCACTCCCATTATTTTGCTGAAACATTTGAAAATTGTGGGTGTCATGATGTGCCCTCCCTATGCTTCCACATGTACATGCTGAGAATAGGAACATTTGTCCACGTGTCTTCACTGCCATGATCACATCTAAGAAATCCAGTAATTCAATATAGTCTAATGTATAACTCATGTTCAAATTTTCCAAATTGTCTCCCAATGGTCCTTTGTAGATTTCTCCCCCAGAGTTCATCCAAGTTTCATGCCTTGTATTTGGTTACGATGTTTCTTCACTTTCCTTTGATCTACAACATTCTCCTCTTTTGTTGTTGTTCATGATACTGACATCTTTGAGAGGAGTTCAGGCCAGTTCATTCTTAAAATGTACTACAATCTGGATTTATCTGAAGGTATCCTCATAATTAGATTCAAGTACAGCATTTCTGGCAAGAATACCTCTGAGATGAAGTATGAACTTCCCACTGAGTCACACCAGGAAGCTTATGAAGCTCTCATGTTGGTGATGCAACATTTGACCAAGAAATCAATTTTGAAAATCAGCTTGGATTGTAACTAGACAGATCATGACATTTTCAACCGAGATGCATCCTCTTTCTAGAATTTTCTACATTGGAGAAGTTGGCATCAAAGTCAAGAGACTCTGAGGCTCATTCAGTGTCTTCATAACTGGAAGTGAGAGAGAACATTATGGGATGTCTAGCAGAAGGGTACATCAGGCAAGAGCACAGTAGGTGGAAAGACCCTACAGCAGGACTATGGCCAGCATGCTTCCGGAAGCAGCAAGGAGCCGGGGCTGAAGAGCCATTAGTAAAGAGGGCCAGGGATGAGACCCAAGAGGAGGAAGGAAGCAGATCCTGAAGGCCTGGCAGGCCCCTGGGAGAACTTGAATGTGGGGCTGTGATGGGAAACCATTAAGAAGTTCTCAGGAGAGAGTGAAGCAGTCATACTTACCTGTGTTTCTTGTCATTTAGAAATTTTTATACTTATTGAAAGTGATCCTTCAGACCAGAACAGATTTTTGTTATATATTCCTCTTGTGAATACATAAAATAGGAAAGCCTGAATGACAGAAACTGTTTAAGGCATTTCTAAGGCAATGCCACTACATCACAACTGCCACCTGGCTGACAGCAATTTAAAGACCATCCTGACTTCAGGGATATTAAAATGTAAAAAGATATGAGAGGAAACACCTGTGTCCTAGCACCTTGCTTCACAAATACAATCCCCAGCTCCGCTGAGGCCCTTGTGTGCGTCACCCTGATCACGTCTCCCTCCTCCCACCCTGCAGACATCCACACTCCTGCCTTCTGTGGTTTCCATGCCCTCGTTTCTCTACTGTTGTTCCAAACATGTGCCCTCAGACATTTTCAGTCTTGGCTTTGAGCTGTTCTGCGTGTCTTCTTCCACCACTTACTTCTTCGCTCAACGGTATGTGGGGTGCAGCCTCGCTCCTGTGCGGAGTGTGCTCACGGTCACTCTGGTCTGTGTCCTGCTGTGCGTGCGTCCACACTTCCTCCTGTTTGGGGACGTTTGGCACTCCTGGTGCTTGCTGCTGCAAACACTTTCCTGCGAGTATTCCCTGCTCCTCTCCTGGAACACAGGTGAGCACTTCTCCAGAGCACAGACCTCTGGAACCGCTGGGTCTGCGTGATTCTTCCCAGTTCTGTTTGCTGGCAATTCAGATGCATCTGCACCCCCTCCCTGACCATCCTGAGGGGACAGGAGGCCTTGCTTGTGGCCTGAATGTCTGTGGTCAGGTGCCCTGGGGAAGGAGGAGGAGAGGAGGAGGAGAGGAGGTGTGGACGGTACTTCCTGCCGGCAGCCCAGGGAGGCAAAGCAGGGACAGCCTAGCAGGGCGGTGCCCTGGCACCTGCTCTCCGGGGACCTGGAGACCGGGGCCTCAGGCTGCAGCATGGCGACATCACAGAATCCACTGCGTGGTCACTGCTGGGCTGTGGGACACTAGAGGATGTTACATTCGGAGGCCCTTTGGCCTCGGTTCCTTCGTGGACCCACACGCAGTAAGCAAAACCGTGTGGCTCTGGGGGCGTTGTCCAAAGCCTGGCTGCTACTGCGTGCTGCTCTGGCTCCTGCTGCAGGGTCCCAGGTCGTCGGATGTCTGGCCCCGGATGTCAGCCTCGGCCACCCTCTGCAGTCACCTCCCTGGCCTGTGTGCTCCCCCGCGGCCTTAGACACTCGCCCAGCCCTCAAGCCCACGGTTGTCCCGTGACCCCTTTGCCCAGGGCTGGCTTTGACCTTCCTGGAGGAGGAGCCTGTGCCGCTGGCCTGTCACCAGCAGAGACCCCCAACCCCCCACCCTCCAGCTAGGGAAGGGCCAGACTGGGAGGGGGGGCGCTGTGAGCAGAAGAACCCTGGGGGCTGCCTCTGGGCTGCTCCAGCCTCTCCCTTTGTCGTGGCTGGTGGGGCAGCCGGAGGATGGTCACGTGGGTAAGGGGAGCTCCCCCTCCTGGGATCCCCTTCTCCCCCATCTTCCCTCCTTGGCCTTGACTCCGCGCTGAGACCTGGCTTCCCCCTCAGCTGCTCCTGTCGCCTCCCTCTGTGAGGGTGACATGAGGCTCCCATCTGGCCATCCACCTGCTGGCGTCTCTGCCCCTCTTGCAGGCCCATCGTGCAGCCCCTGTGGAGGGTCGCGCCGCCCCTGCAGCCCTTTAGGACCCCCAGGGGCCTGTGCCACTGCTCCCGCGGCCATTCTGCCTCCCCCCTTCCCGGGCCTGGGCGGCTGCTCCCTCCTGGGCCTGCAGATGCGGGGCCCTCTATGCTCATAGCCTGGATGTGGGGCCTGTGGCTGCTCCTGCTGCTCCTCACAGTGGACCCTCCACCACAGCTGTGCACTTGGTGACTGCGGGAGGGGTGGTCGCGCTGGGCGTCCCATGAGCAGAGTCTGTGTGGGGACATGTGGATTCTCTCACCATAGTGCTCTCAGAAAAGGTGGCCCCAGACACCTCAGGGACATGAGATGATTCCTCAAGGTGACCTGATCCTGACTCTTTACATGGAGCTCTGTGACTGCTGGTTTCTCTCTGCCCTCTGCCACAATTCAACTGGGTCAATTGTGTCCCTGGCTGGGATGGCCTGGGTACTGCTATGTTTCCACTGAGGTCTCAGGGAGTATGTGAGATTTTCCTCCGTGAATGAGGATAAAAGGCCCAGCCTGGCAAGTGTCAGGCATAATTCCTGTTTCCCCCACCCATGGGCAGATCTGGTCAGACTCCAAAAGAAGGGGCCTCTTTTCCCCAGGTGACCAGCCAGGGCCTAGTTGGGCCAACAGCAGGACCCAGGGTGGGTGATGGGGCTGGCCATGCCATGCCCACGGCCGCCATTCAGTCCGCATGCATATCAGTCTCTTCTCCTCTGCTGGTCTGGAGAAAGTCAAACACCTATGTGTACCTGAATATATCAGTGTCTCTGGAGGAGCTGTCATTGTGGGGGAGTGCATGGTCACGGGGGGCTGAGGGATCCAGCAATATTCATCCACTGCTAATGCTACCTTTTTTCCCCCTAAAGATATCTTTGCCTCTGGGATTTGATCTATGTGGTGGTTTCTCAGACTACAGCTCAAGCTGAGGAGAGACCACAACTGCTTGTGCCTCTTGGGACCTCTGCCTGGGCTCAACATCCCCCTTTGCCCTTTATCCCTCTACTGCCCCCCCCACCCATGATCTCTCACCAACACTTGCCCCTCTGTCCTTGTGTCCTTTTCTCCTATCACCAGCTGACTCCTCAGGACAGGATCACTGTCCCTTCCTCCAAACTGCTCTATTGCCTCTACAGGTGGAAGGCTCAACCTACTAGGGGAGCAGGTGGGAGACCTGCTTACATTTTAATAGCATTGCTGTGACTCCTGCCTGGGAAATAGAAGTGGGAGACCAAAGTGGAAGAGCAATGATCTGGGAGGATTTGCAACAGTCCAGGTGGGAGATGAGGGCATCTTGCACAGAGAGGGTGGGGTGCTGATTCATGTGATGTTAGTTGGGTTGAAAATCTGTTTTGAAGAGAGATCACACTGAATTTGCTGGTGGAATGGATGGGGTGGGTATGCTAAGTCAAGGATGACTCCAATATTTTGGCCTCAACAAATGGGTGAATGGTGGTGGTGTTCACTGGGATGTGGCAAATGGGGGAGGTCCCAGTCTGGAATGAGGGGTCATCAGGAACTCAACTGTGGACAACTGAGGTTTGAGTTGCCCATTAGACAGTCAAGGGAGGCTTTACTCAGCCTTGTCAGTCTGGATTTCAAGGAAGAGTGCAGAGTGGGGATACAAATTTAGGGCTCTTCAGTGTGTGAATGGCCTTTGAAAGCATGAAGGAATAAGACCACTTAAGTGAGTGTAGAGAGGTGGTCTGAGGACAGTCCCAGGGACACCTCTGATACTGAGAGGTCAGGAGATGGGAAGACCCAGAAAAGGAGGCTGAGAAGGGGTGGCCATCAAAGTAGGGGAGGGTCAGGAGGCTGTGGTTGCCTGGAAGCCAAGGGTAGGAACATTTCAACCCTGGGAAATGCTGTGGATAACAACGCAAGTTGCCCATCACATTTGGCTGCATGGAGGTCCTGGTGACTTGATAAGAGCCGTGTAAGGAGAAGGCCTGGTTGGAGTGGGCTGGGAGAACAGAATTGAGGGTGTAAGATGGTGGGTTTGCATAACATGCTGCAGGGGTTTGGAGCTAAGACATGAAACAGGCTGCTAGTTGGAGAGGAAAGGGAATTACAGGGGATTTTAGATACTTGAAAAAAATGCCTTTTCAACTTAATAAAATTTTACTTTATTTTAAATACCTCTGTTGGGGTGCCTGGGTGGCTCAGTTGGTTAAGTGTCTGACTCTTGATATCGGCTCAGGTCATTATCTCATGGTTCGTGGTTTCAAGCCCCCTGTAGAGCTCTCTGTTGACAGCATGGAGCCCACTGGGGATTCTCTCTCCCCCTCTCTCTGCCCCTCCCCCGCTTGTGCTCTCTCTCTCTCTCTCTCTCAAGATATTTATTCTAATTATTTATTTCTTTAAATATTTAATACATAAATAAATAAATAAATACCTCCATTGAAATATACTTTGCATACCATAATATTCAACCATTTTAAATGTGCAATTCAATGATTTTTAGTAAATTTCCCCAGTTATTCAACCATAACCATAAGCTAGTCTTAGAATATTTCCATCCTTCAAATAAAATCCTTGTGCCCATTTACAGTTAATCCAGTTCCTTCTCCCAGCCTCAGGTGAACACTGATCTACTTTTTGTCTCTCTGGATTTGCCTTTCCTAGGGAATTTCATGTAAATGAAATCATAGAGCATATTATCTTTTACATTGGGTTTCTTTCACTTAGCAAAATATTCATTCAGTTGTAGGATATATCATTATTTGTCTCTTTTTATTGCTGAATAGTATTCTATCAGCAGGATATACCACATTTTGCTTTTCCATTCACCACTTCCTATGCATTTGGATCATGGAAGATTGTTATTGAGGATGGAGATTGTATTAGTGAGCTCAGGTTGCATAATAAAATACCACAACCTGGGTGGATTAAACAACAAAAACTTATTTTCCCACAGTTCTGGAGGCTGGAAGTCTAAGATCAAGGTGCCAGCAAGGTTGGTATGTGGCGAGACCTTTCTTCCTGGCTCGTAAATGCCACTTTCTCAACTATGTCCTTGTGTGAACTTTTCTCTGTGCACAGAGAGAGAGAATGATCTCTGGTGTCTCTTTCTCCTCTTATAAGACATCAGTCTTATCAGATTAGGGCTCCACCCTTAATTAGGGCTCCACATTGTGGGGGTTAGGGCTTCAACATATGAACTGGGGAGGTGGGTGGGGAGCATGATTTAATCCACAACAGGGATATTACATCATTATTTGTGCACTGAATCAGAGTTCCTCAACCTCGGGACTCTTAACCCCCCTATATCCCAGTAACATCCCCTGGTCATGACAACAAAACATGTTCCCAAGGCATTGTCAAATGTTTCTTGGAGGGTGCAAAGTCACTTTTGGTTGAGAAGCACAGATAGAGTAGGAAGAAAATTGATCATTCAGCAGACAGAAGAGATCATTGCAAGAGCCAAGTTGTTGAGTAGGCAAGAGAAGATGGGAGTCAATAGTGAGTGGCCCTGGATGGGGCAGAGAGAATTCATCCACTAGGGCAGGAGGGAGGACACAGAAGCAGGTTGGGTGGTAGATCTGCTGATGAAAAGATGTGCTAGTTTTCTTCACACACTTGTCTTTCTCAGTGAAATCAGCCATCTGTGTGGGGGCAGGAGTGTGTGGTGCATGCATGGCTACTGGAGAAGCAATCATGTTTTATTGAGAACACTCCAAGAGAAGAGAAAATTATTTCCTTAGGAGCTAATACTTGCCACATTCTTCCTTCTCTGATTGCACAGCATGTTGTGTAACCCACCTACTATAGTTCAACACATCTTAGAGTTCTTGATGTATGCACACTATGAGTTGTAAATTACTCAAAGATGGGAAGTGTCTTGTATGTATTTCTATCTCCAACAGCAAACATCTCGGTCCATAGTGGTTAATAAATATTGAATTAAAATGAATTTTCATCATAACTATATAATCTTTACTTTCTAGAGAATTTGCCTCATAAAACTAGTAATGCTCTAAGAACTGGCTGGTGGGATTAGAATGTAGACAAGAACATAGATTCACTATTAACTATGATCTAGCAAACACTTCCAGTTTTTCCAAAAATGATCATATCAATAAAACTGTAATATAAACCAGTACTTCTCAAACTTCAGTCTCCATATGAATCAGCTGATGGTGTTGTTAAAATGCAAATTCTGACTCAGTAAATCTGGGTTGGGCCTAAGAGTCTGCATTTTTCAAAAGATTCCAAGGAGTGATGATGCTGTTCATCCATAGACCACAATCTGACTAACAAAGTTCCAGGTCCACAAAAGATTGTGTTGCGTAAAGAATTGAAGAGCTTAGGCAAAGAGCTAACAAGTTAATTGCTGAAGGTGGGAGGGAGTTCTCAGGGAGGCAGTGGTAAAAGAGAGAGCATACTTCTTCACAAGTGCTACATGACTTCATGAAGCCAGGATGGGGGACTTTAAGAATCAGCATCATGTTATGGGTGTGGAATTCAAAATGGCCTTGGTAGCTTGGAGACATGGAGAGAAACCAATAAAAGTAAATTTCAGAAAAGACAAAGGGCATTGTGCTTGCAAAGGAAAAACCCAACCTGTCAAATCTGCGGTGAGCAATGATAAGGTAGATTCATGTAGAGCTGAAAAATATCTAAAAATCATGTGGGCTTCGGGTTGATCATGAATCAGCAAAAAAAAAAAAAAAAAAAAAAAAAAAAAAAAAAAAAAAAGTGCTCTGGTTTTGAAATCAAGTATAAAAGTAGACCACACAATTAGCAACCACAAAGCAGGCCCTGTTATATTTAGTGCTGTTCAGAACCTTGCCAGAATTCTGCATCCAGTGTTGAGTTGCATGAATCTAGAAAGATGCAGAGAAGTCAGAGAAGTTCAGGTGAGAGCTTCCTCAAGAATGATTAAAAGATTGAGAAATAGGATTTAATGGTTAGAGGGGAAGGTTGCATGGTAATTTAATAATAGCATTTTTTTTTCCCACAAAAGGATGTGTTTTGCAGGGAGTAGTGAGTAGTACTTCCATATTTCTCTTGACTGATTAAGACAAAATGCTTTTAAAGTGCTCCAAGGGTTGGATATAAAATAGTTCCTCATAAAGAGGGAGGATTGTCAGGCATTAGAATGTGCTATCAAGGGAAGCACTTGAATATTTTTCCTCCTAGAGGCCTTTTCCTGTTTGTTGAGAATTTTTAGTAAAGTCCAACATGAAGACAGAGAGATGGCATAGCTAAAATTGTCAGCACTATTCACCAGTAGCACTCAGGTCCTCTGAGGACCAAAATGGTTCATAAAGTTGAAGTTGGTTACTTTCATTCTCAGGATGTCCTGGGGATTCTGGAAGGTCACAGGGATAAGGGATTACTGACTGGTGTCACTGCTGAGAGTTGCCAAGCCTGCTGGTAACATTCAATGAGGCAAGGATTATGGGGTGTGTGTGGAAGAGTCCAGGTAGGGTTTCAGGGGCTTCACACCTGGTGTCTCAGAGCCAGCCAACACCACGCCAGTGAAGTGGAGTCATAGCTGGTGAACAGTTAGCCTGGAAGACTGAGGTCACATCAATGTCTCATGGCAAGATTCACATACAGCATATTCATATGGGTGCCCAGCAAGTAACATACATGGATGAACTTGTCAGGTGGGTGAAAAACAGTGTATGTTAGGGGCTGGAGAGCTCATTCTAAAGGAAACAGCAACTGACCAGACCCAACTGATTGCTGCTGTTTGGGCGAGATGGCCCCACATCATATTTCCTGAGCCTTAAAGAGAAGTCAGATGTCTGGATATTTAATACAGATACCTTAATTTTAAAATGTATTAGCAAATAATAAAAATTCCAGAAATCCCCACGTGGGCCAAACCAGGCAGACGAAGCAAGCGAACATAGCTGTATCTGGATTTGATCTACAGGTTCTGGTACATGTTCTGGGTCAGACACCCCCAGTATAAACCAAGAATTGGTCTGTGACTCACAAAAGAGAACCCAGGGGAGCTCAAACCCAGAGGGCTAATGCCAACCACAGTATCGTGGTTGTGCCCTGACCACCGAGAGCCAACATTGTAGAAGTTTCTCTGGCAAGACTTTTATTAGTTGGGTGAGGTACTTAAAACAGATGTTTGACTCTGAATTAACCTTATAGGTGCAGCTGCATTGATGTGTCTTACAGTTCACCCCTAAGATTCCAGATAACTGCCCCTTCCCACATAAAAGATGCAAAACAATGTCCAATAATCAGAGAAATCCAAGCTTCTGGACGTTAATGTCAACTTCCCTTCAGGCTTGCCCATTGTCATGGCAACACCCATTGGGCTGTTTCCTCAAGGCCTGTGGACGTGTTTGGGATGAGAAAGCTCCACCTTGTCAAGAGCAGGCATTCTGAACAAAAGCAGGTAGAAGCTGGGAACCATCATCATAACTGCATCATCATAAACTGAGCACCTTGCAGGAAAAATGCTGCCAAGTTCTCACTCATAGAACATGTTGAGTGGTGCTTGTTGGCTACCTCTCTGGGTGTAGAGTGCACTGGGGAGGGAGTGGGGCAGAGAGAGGAAGTTAACCTTGCCTTCTCAGGGCTCTTGCACACAAGGGTTACACAATGGTTTTTGTTGTTTTGTTTTGTTTTGTTTTGTTTTGTTTTATGAGTGACCACTAAATAATAAAATTTTACCAAGAATCACTTCTTGAGACCTGCATGCTAGGTGCTGGGAGTCTAATGTCACAGAAACTCCATGATTTCTGCTTCCAAAGTAATGGCCTTGGGAAGAGCTGGACAAATGGGACAACAATTTCTATTCTGCTCGATTCTTTAACACAGTTGGAGTTCACTGCAATGGAACATTTGAAGTGCTTTATTTTTGTTTGTTTTCTTTTCCATGTATTTTATGAGATCAAAACGAGACAGAGAAGCTGGTAGGATGTTTCTGAGTGTTCTTTCTGCTACCAGGAAAGAATTTTGTTTTATTTCTGTGTTCAGTAGAAATAATTGTAAATTCCGAACTGCACAGAATGCCCTCACAAATAACAGGTTCAGAAATAATTCTATCACAGTTCTGTAGTTTTCTTTGGCCTGAAAAAGAATCTAATTAGTTAAATGCTAGACTGTTGCTAAAATGAATATACTAGTGGATAATCTTTTGGGGAGAAATTGTTCCACACAATTACAGAATTATTTCTTTATTCATGAAATATGTGAGTGTCTAGATATTGACCTGTATATTCTCAGGACATAAAGTCTTTGTTCTCAAAAGTTTCATAATAATAATAATAATAATAATAATAATAATAATAATTTTGTTAAGGGTTTATCTTGTGCCAGATCCTGTACACACAATTTTGTTTAATTGTCCCAACAACCCTTTTTGAAATTATCAATGTTATTATTTCCATTTTATGGATGAAATCTGAGGCTGTAAGAATGTGCCTAAGGCCATATAACTAGCAAGTAGCTGGACAGGGATACTCTGCCATCAAGGCTTATAATTTAACCACTGCTCTATCCTGTCTCCTTTAGGTTTAATATGAGAGATGAAATTCGCACACAAGTAAAAACAAAGCATTCCTGATCGCTCCAATCAAAAGTAACCTCTTGTTCTCAGAGACAGATTTTTCAGCTATCCTTGAAGCTGGGAGTGTTTATCCTCTGACAGGGAACTTGACTTCTGCAGACAACCCAAAGTCCTTGGCCCCAAGCCTAGTGAATGTGCTGTTTAATGCCACTTCAAGTCTAAAATGTGGTGAGACTCAAGTATTATCACTGACTTGCAAATGTTTCTAAAAGAGGTGTTTAGAAATATTTCATTCAATGATAGAAGAAAGTACTGACTCTCTGGAGGCAACTTTTGTAAAGGGAACTTGAAGATGCTCATATGGTTCTGGCCAGTGAGGATTTCCCCATTTTACTCCAGCTTCTCTGCATCCCTGGCTCTCAAGGAATGAATGACCTCCCCATGTACTGGGCACAGCATTGTGGGGCCATAAGCAGCATATTGATGGATTGATTGCACGATGCCATGACATCATGTCCTGTGAGTCAGAGGGTGCCTGCTCACCTCCTTTTTTTTTTTTTTTTCATTCTTTGGAGTAAGGGGCTGAGCAATGGCCTGAGGTTCAAAACTTCCAGGTTGGCATGTGGTTCTCACAGAACATTTCCTCCAGTTCCTTCTTTCTTACTTTGGCTTGGAGTCTGGGCTCTTTCTGGACTTCTCAGACTGCTCTAGGATCATGGCAAAAGGACAGTGCTAATTGTAGTTTTCCTTCTCTTTGCATCCCACCAGAGAGAAACAGCTACTTCAAGTGGCAAGCCAGATGTTCAGTCTTTTACTTCAAGAACCTTCCCTACAAGTATGCCTTACTTGGGATTTCAAAGCATCTACTTTCTGTCCCGCCTTTTTGTCAAGAACTCTTAATCTGTGATCCACATGGCCTGAGGCAAGTTTCTTAACCTTCCAAGACTCTTTTTCCTCATCTGTAAAATGGTGGTGGTGATGGAGGTGGGGCCATAATATCTACCTCATCCAGTTGTTATTTGGAAATGTACAGATTTGGTGTTTGACTTGGCTTGAAACCACCTGATTTGGGCAAGCAACCTCAGTTTCCTAATCTGTACGATTGAAACAACGTTTCATATGTCATAGTTTTGTTGTAAGGATGAAAGGAAAGAATATATGTACAGAATTAATTCAGATCCTGAAATTCGGGAAATGCTCAATATTGTGTTCTCCTGGAAGTCCATTGATGGCTTTAGAGGGGTGTGATCCATGAATCTTCTGAAATTATATGCAAAAATTTATGTGTGTAATATGTACACATTTTCTGGGGCAGGGTTCTATAACACTCATCTGATTCTCAAAGAATTCAAACCTCTTCCCTCCCCACCACCAAAGTTAAGAACCACCACTCTAGATGCTTAAATATGAAAAACTATCCAATACCCTAGACACAACCTCCAGAATAGGGTTGAAAATTGACCCTATCCATGCTCTAGCTCTTGTGATTCAGCTTAAAACCTTGTTAATGATTCAGTCTATGTCCAGCTCCTAAACCTACACCTTTCCTTCATGGTCATTTATTATCTGTGTGCCTGTTGCACATTGTGGACATCTGCCTTTCTGACTAGACTGTAAGCTCCTTGAAGGCAGGGACTTAATCATTCTTGTGTCTCCAACAATGTGAAGCTAAGCACAGCTCTAAACCAGGTGGGTGCTCTGGAAATCCACATGAGATGATCTATGGTGAAGTAACCAGAGGTCTGGGTTCATCAGAGCAGGGTGTGGAGAAACCTCCAGGAGCCATCGTTCTGCAGCCCAAATTGAGAGAAGCCTTGAAACATTCAGACCCAGATTCCAGTTTTAGGCTGAACTAATTTCCATCCCCCGATGGGACAAGTTTTTCTCCAGTGTGATTGCTAGTACAGGTTGGGACAGGTTGGTAAAATGTTGAAATAACAACTTGGCTTGTAACTACATTGGCTAGCTTTGCTGAGGCAATTTTGGTGGAAAGAGAAAAAGGCAGAACAAGTAATGCCTGTTCTGGATTGAAAGAATATAATTGTAGTTGGGCTAAAAGGAAATCTTTTGCTTGGCTTGCCCAAATGATTCAGGGGAAATTGGTGGCTTTTTTGGCTGGTAGATCTGGAATATTGCCATGATATTCTGCTCAACTCAGGAAAATGGTTTTTGGGATTTAAGATTTTAAGTAGAGGGAAAAGAGGTTTTCCAGGGAAAAGAGCTGTTCAAAGTACTAGCAATAGGTTAAAAAAAAAGTGAACCCTACTAACTTGGGTAAAATTCAGAACGAGCATCACCTTTTCTATTTCTATCTCTTCCTACCATCTTTCTTCTGAGTCATAGCAGTGGAAAGACTTATTGGTTGTTATTTTGTTCCCAGACCTTATCTATCACACCAGAAAATGTGAAGTTGTTCATGAAACCCTTGATTTCCCTGTACTTTTCAGATTATAAATTAATTTTCCCATTAAGAAGTCATGTAAACATATATAAAATTCTGAAAACTAAGGGAAAAAAGTCACTTAAAATCTGGCCACCTATAGTCACGTAATCCCTTACTCACTATTAACATTTTAAAAGTATTTCTTCCTTGTGCATATAACTTAAAACTTGTAATGATAGTTCACATTTAACTCTGAATTTTGCAATTTTCAGTTAACAATTCACGTAAACATGTTTCTTGATGAGAAATGGTCTTTATAACCATCATGGCTAGTGGTTGTATAACATTTTATTGAGTATATGTACCATATTCTCCTACTGATGAATATTTAGATAGTTTCCCTAGTGGGCTGTTATATCAAATGCCACAGTGAACATCTTAGTGCGTGAAAGTTTTTTACAGTTTGAATGATTTTCCTAGCATGGTTCCCAGAAGTAAAATCAGAGTCCTGGATCAGTGAGTGAAAAGGTTTCAATGCTCTTGATGTGACTTCCCCGCTGCTCTCCAAAAGGTTGTACCAGCTAATCCTGGCTGCAGCAGTAGGTGAAGGTTCCAGGCCTTTCAGCAGAGTTTTTATTTAAATGGTGATATAAACTTCCTGAAATGGCCTCCTGATGAGCTGCTACCCCTAGGGAGCAGATAAGAGGAGGTAGGAATATGTCATGGGTCACCAAAAACTCTGGAATCATGATCTCGTCTCTCTTCAAGAGGATTCCCTTTGCTTGTGGACCAGAACAAAGTTGGGGCATTCTAAAGCACTAAGCCAGAGTAGGAAGGGGAGACTACAGTTCAGGCTGTAATTAGACTCTTGAGATGAACTGCTACCCATTGTTGCTTCTTGTGTGGTGTGCCAAATGAGGAAAGGAAGCCTCTGTTTGTGTCAGCTCTCAGTTTTTCTGGGGTCACTTTATTAGGCTAGTGGTCCAAGGCAACCAATATTTATTGTTCTGCCAATTATGTCCATAGATATGTAGTACTGCATTCCAGTAGCCAGAAGACTGTCTGGAGAGAGTAGGCATTTAATGTATTTGCTGAGAGAAAGAATGAATGAATAGTAGAAGGGAAGCTAGCAGGTGCCTTATTTCTTTTGAAGCATGTGGTAGACATTGCTGTTTGCCAACGAAACATGTATTTCCCTCTTCTTCCTTATCAACTGAACTTTTGATTTTATTTGTGGCTACAGAGTACCAGTGAAATAACTTATTTCTCCAGCCCCTTGCATCTGGGCAAAATGAGTCTATGGGCCATGGGACACAGTTTGGATCAATGGACTCTGCAGATGTAATCTCAGAGTTTCTGAGGAAGCTGCTTTTCTTCTTCCTGTTTTTCTTCTCTTTCTTTTTTTTGTGAGACTGGAGGTGGAAGGGCTCTCTTACCATCCAAAGATGACAAAGGTGAGGATGAAGTCACAAGCTAAAGAGGACAGAGAATAAAGCAATGGGGAGGAGCATCTAGGTGGCTCAGTGGATTGAGCATCCTACTGGAATTTTCAAACCCAGGCCAATATCTCACAGTTCGTGTGTTCAAGCCTTGAGTTAGGCTCTGCACTGACAGCACAGAGGCTGCTTGGGATTCTCTCTCTCCCTCTCTCTCTCAGCCCCCCACCCCCACTTATTCTCTTTCTCAAAAATAAAAAACATAAAAAGAAAAAGAAATGGGGAAATGAGATGCCATAGTGAGATTGCTGTATCAGCCCAGGGCATTACATTTTTGAGAAGGTTAAACCCTTTTTAGATAAACCATTGTGTTTGGGTTTTTAGTTACATACAGCTGAATGCCATCCTTACTGATGCAAGGAACTTGAAGCCCATGGAGTTCGTCTTGCCCTAGGTCACAATGATAGTGTAGGACAGAAATAAGACCTGAACCCAGGTCAACTTAATTAATCTAACCCTCTGATTTCCCCCAACACCCCTTCTGCTGGTATCAATTTTAGATTGGAAGCATCCTCAAAAGTACATTGAGATTAAATGCATTTTCAAATATTTTTGGAAGAGATTTGATATTATCTTGATAAATACTGGTTTCTGACTGATTTGGTGGTCAGAGAGTATCTGAAGAGGTATTCTCCACTTCTGAACACAACAGTTTTACTTTTATAATATCTGCTGTAGTCTAAACATGAGCTCTTAGAGGGGTATTTACTTGGTAGAAGAGACAGTAAAAGAGTTCCATTACCTATGTTAACTCTGCCCTCATATTTCACAGAAAATTGGAAATCAAATATGATGACTTTGATTTGGGATTTGATATTTCAAAACTTTGACATGGCCTTCCCTATGTTTTTTTTATTTTTAGAGAACTCGGAAAAGGCTGAGGCTACAACTGCCAGTGTGTATTTCCTTGATGTTCTCTCACTGTGTTAAAGTAGGGACCCTTTGGCAATATTTCTCAAACAGTTGCTTTTAAATGACATTTGAAAAGCATCTACACTGTTCACATAGTTTTGTTCCTGGATAAATAGTCCTCTACTTTATGGAAGAGACCAGATAAAAGAGAGAATGAGGGTCTAGTTCATGTGGTGTCTCATTTGCTGAGATGACCCAGCAGGGAAGCATTTCCATAAATCAACGTTTATAAACCACAGAGAAAACTACCCCTGAGTCTTGCACTTGGTGCATTTGTCAGCAACAGGTAATTTCCCAAAGGTAGGATAAAGCAAACCAAATGTTTTAGTCTATTCTTTGGGAGTTCAGACTACATTTTGGAAAACAGCATAAGAATGTGGTTCAGACAGTCCCATCAATATCCTACTTCTTAATATATTCATCAGTCAGTTTCATTTTTTCATTTGTAATTTTCGTTTGTAGTTGCACTCACTTTCATTGTTAGTCTTCATATGTTAATACATATGTCAGATAACTTCTTCCAACTGACTTGTTTACTCAATCTGTTCTTCTTTTCGTATTCTTCATTGGCCACAAGTCCAAAGACATGGATGTTGTGGGATACTGAATAGCTCTTTACCTTTGTCCTGTTCTTCTGTTGTAACTGAGAAACTGTGCCAATAACGAGGCCATGTTCAGGAGTGATGCTGGTGTTGCTGCTGCCATCTTGCTCACAGCCATGGCTATGGTCAACATGGAAGGTGGCAAAGTGAACAAATGGAAAAGCCATGATGACACACATCACTGATCGCACTGCATCTGGAACATGACTTGTCTCTGGATTCCCAGTTATGGGGGCAATAAATGGTCTTCTGGTTAAACCAGTTGAATCAGATGTCTACACATAACAGCCAAGAACACTGATACATTTAGGAGGGGCTGAATAAGCCCTTAAATCAACCCAGGCAACCATCTGTGATGTCACATTCGCTGGCAGCCTGCAAGAACAGCCTGTCCAAACCACATCCATTCCTTACAACTTGAAAAATGACAACTGCTAGTGACCCTGAAGGCCATGGCTACCAGATTTAGCAAGTAAACACAGAGGATAACCAGTTAAATTTGAACTTCAGATGTACAACAAATAATTTTTATAGCATACACATGTCCCAAATATTGCATGGGACAAATTAATACTGAAAAATTATTCCTTGCATATCTGAAATCCAAATTTAACTGGGTATCTTATATTTTATCTGGCAATCCAACTGTAGGATCCTTGGGTGACTTCTGAGGCGCTTGTAGGGGTACATGGGTCCTGGCCATCCTGGGGTCCTGAAACCGTATTTGTCTGTGACTCATTTTTATTGTTTTATTTATTTTATTTATTTTTTGAGATGGGGGGAGCACAGGAAGAGGGAGATAGAGAATCTTAAGTAGGCTCCATGCTCAGCATGGAGCCCAACAAGGGGCTCGATCCCATGAACTGCGAGATCATAACCTGAGCCCAAATCAAGAGTTTGTTGAGCAACTGAGCCAGTCGGGTGCCCCATGTCTGGGACTCATTTTTAAAGACCATTGTCTAGGTGAGCCATTTCCCAAGTTTATGAAGCATAACAGTGATTCTCACTGGACATTGGGCCCTTCCTTGGTGGGGCCCGGTGAGTCTTCTGCTCCCTTATCCCTCCTTCTCTGCATCATTTGCCACCTCTTGTTACATGCCCATCCCCAGTTTCCAGGAACCTAGAGCTTCTCCTGATGTTCTTCAGCCATCAGAAACTCTCTTGGGCCTGCACTCCAAGTGTGTTCCAGTGTTCCTTCTGCACAACCCACCCTCACCCAGGGGACTCGAGGTTGTGAAAGGCTGACTGACGGACTGGCTCCTCTGAGAACATCTGCTCTTTGGCTTATTTGCAGGAATGCTTCTCAGACTGGTGTTCTGGAAAGCAGTATGGCAAAGTGAAGCCTTTTGGGCAGCAGGTGGATGTTTATTGCCACAGAAACTCTCTGCCTCTGGCATCTGATCCTGGATTCTGGCATCTCATTCTGCTGATGGTCTTGGCTCAGGAGCTGATCAGGACCCAGGTTCCACCTCTGGAGTCACCAAAGGGGTTTGGTCTCCTCTCCATAGCAACCTCTGCCAGCCCTTAACGGAAATGAAGGAACTTTCCTTTTCTCTGCAGTTGAGATAAAATTGCACTCTTATGAAGAAGAAACTTTTCTTATTAGAAAAGGAGGAAAAATTAAAGCAAAGCAAATAATCCAAAGCCTATATATGGTTGTTTGCAGAGATCACTTTCTAGTCCTCACCTGCCACCAGCACAGAGCAGCCTGCTTGGCACAGTCACAAGGAAGTTGGTCTTGGATCTTATGCATTTCTTCAATTCTCCTGGACTAGATGAGCACCCTGAGATAAAATCAGGTGGTGCTCTCTGAGGTGTGACTCTCCATTTGCTCCCTGTACCTGCTCCCACCTCTCCTAACAGGTCCTACTGCACCACCCAGCCCTCAGGGACACTTTGAGTGGGGGGTCCACCCTCCTGAAAGAGGAAGGACTCCCCTCTCTGGGTGTGAAGGACCCCTCCCTGGTTACTCTGCCCTCTTGGGCTCTTTGGTGCTTTCTGGGAGTCCCCATGACTCTGTCTCCCTTTCCCTTTGTTTGGCCTGGTCCCTTTAGTGAAGGTTTGCATCCTTCCCAGAGACTCCAGGGCTGCCTAGAAGTCATACAGCCTGGCAAACAGCCTCCATCTTTCCTGGGATATGTCTCATCCCAATGGTTTCCTGTCATAGCCAGAAATAGACTTGCCTTCCTTCCCATGTCTTTCATCATCCCAGCTCTCCTCTGGCCAACCCACTAAGTTCCCCCACTTTTGGTTGGTGAGAAGTTCTGGCCCTCAGTTCATCTGCTGCAAAGATAAAGATCTCAATTACAGATGTCATGATCTTCAAAGAGCAGCACTAAAGTATTATGTTATTTGGTTACCAAACATGGATGGCTCCCTTCCCTGGGGTCATAATGGTAGTAAGAGGGTGGCAAGAAAAACCAGTTTGTCAAAAGAGAAGCTGGGAGATTCTCCAGAGTTCTAATTCCCATTCAACTGCCATATATCCAACATCTACATAGTGACCTAATTGATGCCTTCTAACAGCTTTTTTAAAGGTGAGGAAACCGAAACACTCATGTGTCCCCTTTCCTCTGACCCAACACTGTCTTTATTATCGGGCTATTGCCCTTATGCGTGTCTTTGTTATGGGCTGAATTATGTCTCCCCAACCCCCCAAATTCATACGTTGGAGCCCTCACCCTCAGTACTTCAGTATGTGACTGTAATTGGAGATTCGGTCTTTAAAGAGTCATTAAGGCAAAATGAGGTCATATGGGTGGGCCCTAATCCAATGTGACTGGTGTCTTTATAAGAAGAGGAGAACAGGACACAGACACACAGACAGAGGGAAGACCGTGTGGGCACAGGGAGAAGGTGGCACTTACAGCCAAGGAGAGAGGCCTCAGGAGAAACACACCCGCTGAAACCTTGACCTCAGACTTCCAGCCTCCAGACCTGTGAGTAAATAAATTTCAGTTGTTTAAGCCACTCAGTCCATGGTGCTTTGTTTTGGCAACCCGAGTGGGCTCATCTAACCTGTTATCACACATCACGGTCAGATTTCTCTGGGCTCGGATGAGGCTTCTGGTGGTAGATTGTGAGGGAAATGGACAGGGGCCAGGGATAATCCATGGCAGGATTCCAGGTGGGATTACTCTGCCCTTGCCCAAGACCACTCACCCTCCTTTCAAAGCCCCATGTCCCCACAGTCACTACCAAGTCCCACTCACAGAAAGGATAGGTGGGAAGAAGGGGGAGGTCCATTTGAGAAGACATCCGAAGGCTGGTCTCTGAGCAGTATGTCAGTGGGATCTTGCTTCCCACATTTTATAAAGGCAATGCTTAGGATTAAAAAAAACCCACAAAGGGACATCTGGGTGGCTCAGTTGGTTGAGCGTTCAACTTCGGCTGGGGTCACTATCTCACAGTTCATGAGTTCGAGTCCCATGTCGGGCTCTGTGCTGACAGCTCAGAGCCTGGAGCCTGCTTCAGATTCTGGGTCTTCCTCTCTCTCTGCTTCTCCTCTGCTCACACTTTGTCTCTCTCTCAAAAATAAATAAACATTTAAAAAAATTCATAAAGAGAATAGAATAAACAAGGTAAAACAGAGGGAAAGAGAAAAAAACTCTAATTCAAGAGTAGTAATATTGCCTCCTGTTTGCAAAATACACTACAGGTACCAAGCACTTGACACTGATGGTCATTATCAATGCTGTTGGGTGAACAGAACAAGCATTCTTCTCACTCTACAGATGAGGCAAGTGAGGGTAAATGTCTTGCCCAAAGGCATTCAAAGGGTAAGACGTGGAGACAGAACCCAGATTCTGCACCCGGAGCTGCACAGCATTCAGTGTACATGCACCTGCTGTCCGTGTCTCCCGTGGCCCATCCTGTGGTGAAAATCTTGCCATTTCCCCACCACTGCCCTGCTGGGGGTGGGCTGAGGGCCGGGGTTCCAATGGTTGTGCCCGCCTAGGGGAACTTACCCATTGTTCCCTGAGTTCTTTAGCTTTCCCTTCTCCGTAGAGAGAAGAATGTGATTTTGCCAGGTCGACAGCAAGAACACCCACTTTTGACAGCGTTCAAGTCCTCCCAGCCAGAAGCCAAACAGAAAGTCAAAGCTGGCTGTGTTTCCACCACCTCCAGGGTGACTCTGTTTAAAATTAAAGCTCAGCATGTTTTCTTTTTTTAATTCACAATTTATTGTAAGGGGAGAAGAAAAGCTCTTGCCCTAGCGATTAAGTTTTCAGAAGGATCACCATTTAGCAGGGCCATAGCAGTGTTGCTGTTGGAAGCCAAGGGTATTTAAAGAATGTGAGCAGTTCTTTCTTCTAAGCCCTTTATTTCATTTGCACGGTGCTCAAGCATTCGTCGTAAGAGGGGCATTTCCTAGCTATTAGGTCAAGTGCAATAAACTGGTAGGCAACAGACTGCCATTGAGGTGAAATAATTTTTGACACCTAATGGTTATTAATATGGAAGGCTGTCCGTCACCATCCACGCTTCTAGCTTCTCAGGGCTTTCTGCTCTTCGGCAGAGAAAATAGCTGGGTTGGGGTTTGGAAGCTGCTTCTGGGAGCAGCATTTAGGTATTATTTGGTTGCTGAAGTTGCTTCTTGGTTAAGTGCTAGTTCCAATATTCCTGGGGCCATGTTTCCTTTAGGGGAATCCCTGTCTTCCTCATGGCCATGCCCCCCACCCTCCATCAACTATGTCTTTGAAAATCAGGACTTTTTGTGATTTGGGGAGAGATCTGGGAAGGCTCGGGGCTCTGGTCCAAATAAATCAAATAGAGTAAGTCCTCAGGCTAGGAGCTATCTCCCTCTCCATGAATCTAGATAATCTAGGCTGGAATGAGTTAGATTCAAAAAAAGGTGTGGCAGACAGTTTCTAAGGTGGTCCCCTTGATTGCTTCCCTTGGTACTTATGTCTTTGCCTAATCCATTCCCCATGAGTATGTGTGACTTGCCACTAACTAATACGCTATGCCTAAGGTGATGATTTCAAGACTATGTTACATTGTGTAAGACTCTGTTTTCCTGGCTGACTCATCTCACTCTCCTGCTGGCCTCTAAGAAGCCAATTACGTGTTGTGACTGCCTATGGAGGGGCCGGGTGGCAAGGAGCTGCAAAGGCTTTCAGCAATGGACAGCAGCCTCCAGCTGGTAGCTGGTGAGAAATCTGAAGCTTTCAGCCCTCCAACCACAAAAGAAATACATTCTTCTAACCACCCCAGTGAGCTTAGAAACAGATTCTTCCCCATCAGGCCTCTAGATGAGAATATAGACTGACTATCGTCACCTTGGCTGCTGCCTGTGAGACCCTGAGCAGGGACTCAGTTGTGCCATTACTGTCCCCTAATGCCCAGAAATGAGAGATAATATATGTGTGTTGTTCACAGCTGCCAAGTTTGCACTAATTTGTTACACAGCAGTGGATGACTAGTACAAAGGACTTGGGGGAAAAGAATGAGTAAAGAAAGCAACTAAAGAAGACAAGCTATGCAAGCCCTTTTGGAAGCACCATTTGCATTTAAGGAGGAGTCAACTATGTGGGCTTCTTAGCCATCCTTTAAAGAAGATGTGACAGAAATGCTTCAGGGAAAATCTAGGGAAAGCACTGGGTTTGTCACTTCCTGGATGGGAGCTCCTGTGGACAGAACAATCCCCGCAAAGGTGTGGTAAGTGTCACGGCCATGGTCGGGAGTGTGCCGACCTGTTTATACACAGAAGGACACCACTGTTGCTGGAGCGGAGTGGGCTAGGGGGCCAGTGGTAGGAAAGTGGGTCAGAGAAGTCAGGGAGGGTCCTGGAGTGGTGAGACAGACCCATGAAGCCACCAGAATGACTTTGGCTTTTACTGAGCGGTATGAGGAGCTGTTCAAAGGTTTTGGGGATTGATGGGGCGAATGGCATGATCTGATACATTCTAAACCCACCTGACTCTCATCCCAATTTGTGAGGGTGCAGGAGAAGACAGAGGCCCGGTGGCAGAGATTGGATTCATTTCTGTACCCCTCACAGGACTTAGCATGACATCTGACGTGTTGGGTGTCCCATGTTCTTTGGATTGAACTGAGTGTGTAAACCATCCATTATTGCTGTTAAGATTTTTTTAACATTATGAAGAGTTTAAGCACCAAATATTTGCACGGTGTTTAACTGGCTTATCAGAGCCATTGACATAACTGGTAAAATTAAAGGCAAAACTGTGTTGATGAGTAGGACATTTCTAGGTTTTTTAACCCTCCTCAAATTGCATGGACAAGAAAAAAATGAGCAGATGTTATCTCAGGTGGGCAAAAGGCACCACCGCCCTTGCCTGGTGATGATGAAGGAAATGGGATAAGACCTTTTCTCCGTGTGTGTGTGTGTGTGTGTGTGTGTGTGTGTTGGGGTGTGCTGGGTTCTCCTACAGGGCTCTTGTGAAGATTTGCCCATAGCATCTGCTACTTAAACCATTCAAGTTTAACTTGTGACTTCCACTCTGTTGTTATTTCGAATGCTGTATTTGTTTTTTCTCCAAGAAGAGTCAGTATCCCAGAGGAACCCCTAGGACCAATAACGTGTTGAAATATATGAACAGTTGAGTAGTTGAGGTATGTGTGATGATGAATTCTATATGTGGACTAGGCTAGGCCACAGCACCCGAACATTTGGTCAAATACCAGTCTAGATGTTGCTATATGGCATATATTAGATGTGATTACATCTGTACACATGGAGTGAAACTGATCCCCCTCCATATTGTGGGTGGGACTCACCCAATCAGTTGAAGGCCTTAAGAGAAAAGGCCTAGGTCCCTAAGAAGGGAATACTGCTCCTGCACTGCTCTCAGATCCAAGCCTGCAGTATCACCTGTTGCCAGATTTTCCAGCCTGCAAGCCTGCTTTGCATATTTCTGACTTGCCAGCCCCGAGTCGTGTGAGCCATTTCCTTAAAATAACTCTATATAGACAGATATAGACATAGATAGATAGATGATAGATAGATAGATAGATAGATAGATAAATTTCCTATTGACTCCATTTCTCTGGGAACCCTGACTCATACAGTATGAAAATTCTGAGACTGGAGGTCTGTCTACTTCTCCTCTTTCCCTGAAGTTTGGTCCAGGTGTTGTTACTTTCTCATTTCAACCTGTAGTGAGGCATGGAACATGTCTCCTACATGAAGGGCATTGTCTGAGTGAGGGTAGATTGAGGCATACAAACAAGTCCCAGTGTTGCCAGCTTGTGAGCAGAACACTCAAAGGCAAGTTTCTCAGGGTGACATCCTAGCCAGTACAGGGGCCTTCAGTGGTTTGGACCCTCCCACCTGCCCCTCACCTCCCCTGCTCCCAGGAGGTCCAGACCTTTGGTAAACCAGGAGCCTGCTCTTTGCTCAAGTGTGAGCTTCCCCTGGGACCCCTTCTCTCTGTTCTCTACCCCTCATGAATTGTGCCTCAATTCAGAGGGGATCTGATTAAGCCAAGGACACAAAGGTATGGGCACTTTGCAGCCTCAGTGTCTGTCCCAGTGAAGAACATGAAGACACAAAGGATCTCCCTCTGATGGATTTATATGCAGACATTTTGTGAGCAGCTTTAGATGTCCTGGCTCCAGTATCCAACAGGGATGAAAAGGCTTGGAGGCATGCTGGCTATATTCAGGGGTAGCTGCACACAGTCACCTCCCCACTTGGGGGTCTTCTCTTTCCTTGACTGCTGGCAGTGCTGGAAGCTGGGGTGTCAGGTCTCTAGACTGGGAACAGGGGTGATTTCTAGTGGGTCCTCAGTGCTAAGCTATACCAGCTGCATGCTGCACCCTAGGGAGCCTGGCCCACATCAGCAGGGATCTTGTCCCCAAACTCTCTCTGTCCTGTGACCATCCTTCATTGAGCCTTTGTGATGGCAAGAAGAGAGCTTGTTGGAGTAGGAATCTTGCTGTTTGCTCTTTTTAGAACATATGTTTCCAGTAGAATTTGTCCCCTGGAAGGGTCCTGAAGCTGGCCCACACTCTTACCCAGAAACATTTCCTCCCTGTTGGGAAATGAACTGGCCAGCTGGCAACTATCCAGTTAGATTCCTGAAGGGTGAAGTGTCCTGTCACTTTTCTGGGCTCTGTTCATCCCTTCAGAGCCCTCATTGTCCCATCGTCATCACTGGGAGCTGGGGGACAGCCTTTTTGATCCTTCTCCCTCTCCCCTGGGGGCCATATTGTCTGTGTTCTTGTGATCTAAGGATCAGTGGGCCTGAGCCTAGAGAATGGGGTCTGGCTGCATCCCTCCCCAACACCCCAACATTGTGGCTGGTGTGACTTCCATGAATCAGTGAGTCACACTGATGTCCTAGCTGCTAGTGGGACAGCTGCCAGTGAAACATAACCACATTTTCCTTCTGAAAGAACAGGAGTGACTGTTCTCTTCATACTGACATAGATCAGCCTACTCGATATGCTGAAAGATGGTGCATCTTCCCCAATAGACATTGCACTATGAAGCCAACTCAGCTCTTCAGTGGTTTCAATGAGTGCTCAGCACAACACAGAGGCTAGAGGAAGGGCAGCAGCATCCAAACAGCCAGCAAGCTAGCCAGAAGTTTGGGGAGTCTCCTGCCTCTAGAATTATACTAGCATCACTTATATGAGAAGGGGAGAGAGACAGAGACAAAGAGAGACAGACAGAGAGAAAGACAAAGACAGAGACAAAGAGACCAAGAAAGAGAGAGACAGAGATGCAAGGAGAGACAGAGACAGAGAGAGAGAAGGAGAGACAGAAAGGGAAGGAGGGGAAAGAGGGAGAGAGAGAGAGAAGGAGGGAGAGGCTTACTCTGGAGGATGGAGAGAGATGGATGGAGTAGGGTGAGGGCCGGGGGCTCCTCTGCTCTGGTAGCTGTGGTCCAGGTAGAGCCCTTCTGTTTCTCCTTTTCACCCTCGAACCAGCCAGGGAAGAATCTCTGTGGCAAGTGGACAGATGATCTAAGGAAGTGATAAGTAGAAAGGAGTCTTTTCTTCCTTCCTGGGTGCTTTTTTCCTCTCAAATCATGGCTCTTTCAAGTGAGCTTTCCAGCGCATCCCTGGGACCCACTGCCAGCTTCTTCTTTGCATCAGAAACTAGGTTGTCTCCATCTTCACTGCAGCTGAGAGCCAAATGTGCTCTCCCTTGTCACAGAGGGGTGAACAGGCAGCAGGAGCCCAGGCCCGTGTTCCACGTCCTGAGTGCTGTGGCCTCAGTGGCCGGCCTCTCTCTGGCCATCATGGGAATTGTGCCCTGTGTTCTTCTGGTGGGAGAAACCCACAGACCATAGGTCCTCTGTGCCACAGCTTCCAATGCAGCACCAAGGCCTCTCAGCTACTGCCAGGTGCCTGCCATTTTCCAGAAGTCTCTGGCTGCTTCCAGTCTGTGTGTCCAGCTACCTGAACACTTCAGTACATGTTTGCTTGCCTTTCTTTCTTTCTTTCTTTCTTTCTTTCTTTCTTTCTTTCTTTCTTTCTCTTTCTTTCTTTCTTTCTTTCCCTCCTCACCTTCCCCTTTATCCTCCTTCTCTTCCACATCTTCCTTCTTTTTCTTCATCTTCCGAAGCCCAAATTTTCTCTTCTGAGGCTAATTATGGCAGAGTCCTTAATTTGGAAACCATTGTTTTGTCTTCAACAAGAATCCTATAATCAGGATTTTGGGGGGGTGTAAAATGAGCTTCCACCTTTATGTGTTAAGAATAAAATGTTCTTGGGGAGTCTGGGTGGATCAGTCGGTTGAGCATCCAACTCTTGATTTCAGCTCAGGTCATCATCTCATGGTTCGTGGGTTCAAGCCCTACATTGGGCTCTGCACTGACAGCATGGAGCTTGCTGGGATTTTTTCTCTCACTGTCCCTCACCCACTCTCTCTCCCTCTCAAAATAAATAAACTTTAAAAAACAAAGAAGAAAACGTTCTCTATCCTTTCCTCCATTTCCCGCTTAATAAACACATGCTTGTTACACAAAGAAACCGTGGGTGTGCAAGTGTGGCCAATGCCACAGTAAAAGGCAGAGGGGCAGTAGGGAACAGTCCTCTGTGTCTGTAAGCACAGTAATATAAGTAATATAAGGCCTCGGATCTGGAGGGAAGACATCTGGAAATACACGGGACCACTGCAGTCCACTAAGTCGTGAACATGCCTTCCTCCCTGGTTTATCCATGAATAGACAGGCCAAGTAGGGGCAGGGAGCGTGCAACCCCAAAACAATTGCAGAGATAAAGAACACGACTTGATTCCCTTACAATACTATGAGTTCGTGGGTGTGAATTGTGTGTCTCCAGGACTTTGTCATTTCCTCCTGACCTGTTCATCATATCTCCATGAAGAAGGCTGGGGTCTCTGGTTATCAGCTGCAGCTGACTGAGGAGTCCCAGAAAAAAATGCCAAGCAAATTCCAATCATTTCTCTGTGTGCTGGATGCATTGATTCCCAGGGCTGTAAGTCTAGTGGGGCAGTAGGGTGTTGGCACCCCAACCTGAGTGAAAGGAGGGCAGGCTTGGGATAGAACACGGACTGTTAGAGGCTGTGTTGTAAGAGACAGACAGGGCATGAGCCAAGGGGGCGCCTGTCCTTGCACGGTGCATGTGTTCCAGAAATCAGAGGCCTGACCCCCCACTTAGAGGGGGAAGAGTGCCCCCAATCTTCCCCATCCCATGTGCTCATCTATAAAACGGCAATATGCACTGCCTACCTCATAGGAGGGGCTTGGACCCAAGTCTCTGACCAACCCTGAACTCAGTTCAGAGGAGGAAAATTATAAAAGGCTGCATTATTTAATATCTCCTTATTTTTATCCTATTTCCTTATGTCTGCCTTTATGCTGCCTTTATTTCTCTATATTACAGATCTAAACAAAGCCCACATCTTTTCCTACCTCCCTTCTTGCCCACCGCTCCTGAGCTCATCCCCTGTCCTACTCGCCACAGGTCCCAGCTCTCTGGCTTTCAGAATCCCCCAACTAAGCCAGTGGTGGGTCCACCCTGGAGTTCATGAGTTCTCCAGGCTGCAGAGCACTGAACCAAAGGGTCCACTCAAGAGGCTGTATCTCAGAAGTGAAATCAAATGACAAGCTAATCACATTGTTCTTGTAGAGGGAGATTCCAAGTGTGAGCCAATGATACAGCAACCATGGAAACCAGAAAGAGAGACATTTCAAAGCAGGGGCCTAGAGATGGAGCCTAAGCAAGTCCTCCCATCAAGAGAATATGAGAGTAGGTCTACCCCTCGAGAATCATGAATGTGCTAATCAGAGAAAATTGCTCCTGGCACACACCTAAGAGGTTATTCCTCTGGGGAATCTAAGCCCTGACCAGGGGGAGATGCAACTGGCCGGTTAGAGACTGCGTGTTTGTGTCGCCCTCCCCTCAAATTCATATTTCGAAGCCCTAACCCTCATGATGAAGATACTTAGGAGTGGGGTCTTCAGGAAGCAATGAAGTTTAAATGAGGTCATTAGGATAGGGTCCTAATTTGACAGAGCTGGAGCCCATATAAGCAGAGGAAAAGGCCAGAGCCCTTTCTGTCTGCACCATGTGAGCACACAGAGAGAAGAAGGTGGCCGTCGGCAATCCAGGGAGAGTCTTCACCAGGAACTGAATTGGCTGGCACCTTGATCCTGGACTTTGCAGCCTCCAGAACTATGAGCAAAAAATCTCTGTTGGTTAAACCACCCAGTCTGTGTGGTGCTTGTCTAAGACAATGCCCAAAGGCCATGAAACCCGACACCATTTCCTATGTCCCAAGGAGATTCCAAGTGTTTTGCCTAGTCTGCTCATTTCATCCTCGCCATTTTAACCTCACAAATCAGTGAGGTCATCCATTTTCATCCCACGCACCGATGAAAACCCCAGGTATAAAGAGGTCCAGAGACACGTGCAGATTGTCTCAGCCCTGCAGCTCCTGGGCCTCACACTCCAGCTCTCTGGTGCCAGAGGTTGGACAGCAAAATGCTGGCTGTCAGTGCCTCGTGGGGTTTTAATGGTAGAAGTATTAGTCAGGGGCACAGCACTTTCAGGCTCCCCTGACTGGAGAACTGAGGCTGCCACCACCCTCTGGTCCATCCGTGGGGACTTCCCTCTCAGGGTGGGTCAGTGAGCAGAGGAAAGAAAGCCTCCAAGAAGCTACTAACCTGGGGGGTTGGGGAAGGTACAGAAAGGCTGCGCCTCCTGTTGATTCATTGTTCCCCTCTCTGTGTGCCCTTCCTGGCCTTTGTCCCCACCTCCCCCAGGAAGGCCCTAGCCATTTCTAGGACAGGAGAAGGGTGAAAGCTGAGGAAGCAGGGATTCCTGAGGGCCTGTGCCCTGGCCCGTGGTTGTTGGGAGGGCCTCTCGCTGAGGACTGCCAGCAGATGATGAACATTCCCCGTCCATTTCTCAGAAAAGTGACTTTTCACCCCACCCTCCAGTGACCAGGGTGAGGGCGAGCACGCACCATTGGCCAGGGCTCTGTGCGTGTGGAAATGAAGGCTTCTGTCACAAGGGTTGCGATGCTGCAGGTCCCCTTGAAAGGGAGAAATCACAGGTCCAGAAGGAGCACGTCAACAGCGTGAGAACACCATCTGTGCCACAGGGGCTCCCTACGAGGCTTGAGATGCTTTTGCTGAAGCAAGCATGCATTCGCAGGTATTGCCTTTCCTGTGCAGCAGAAGGAGAGAAAGCTCCAGAGCGGCCCCGTGGTCTCAGCTCTGATACAGGAATATGTGCACCAGGAAAGGCCAACTGGCGAACGAAGCAGCTTTCAACAGCAGTTTTCTTCTTTGCTCTTTTCCTAACATTTGACTTTTCATGTGGATTTAAGACTTCTCTCAGCAGCAATTTTACATTACATTTCTGAATCATTGCTAGTTAATGACATTTCTATTTTGTCAAGCACTGAAAGTGTCATTTCAAAGATCCAGGTAGGTGATATGTTGTGGTGCATGTATCTATTTATTTTAATTGCTTAGTGAGCTGCAAAGCAATTGTGGCCACAGGGGTAACAGTGTGGGTGCTGCAGTACGTGAATGATGATGTGTCAGGTACTTTGTTAGGCATTTTATATGCATTATCTCAGGGAGGCCTCCAGACAACCCACAAGTTGGACAGTTTTCCTTTTTTAAAATATTTTTAAAATTTGTTTTTAATTTATTTTGAGAGAGAGAGAAAAAACATGCAAGCAGGGGAGGAGCAGAGACAGAGGGAGAGAGAGAATCCCAAGCAGGCTCTGTGCTGTCAGCACAAAGCCTGACATGGGGCTCGAACCCATGAACCATGAAATGAGGACCTGAACTGAAACCGAGTCAGATGCTTAACCGACTGAGACACCCAGGTGTCCCTGTGTACTTTTATTGTCCCTTGCTCAAGGTAGTTGGGCATTTAAGAGACCACAAAGAGAGATCATAGTCAGTACCATATCTGTCATGGCTGGACAGGAGCATATGCCCTGTTTCCTTCTGTACAACTTTCAAGACTGGGGGCACTGAACTGCCAATTAGACATTGGCCTAATTGTAATTGGTAGTTCTGTGCCTCTCCTCATTCCCTATTTTCCTTCATCCCTCTTTTCTCTCTTTTCTGATGACAATAGAAACACTTATTTATATCTACTAGGCAATCACTCCCTGTGATGGACTAAATTAGGTCCCTCAAAATTCTTATGTTGAAGTCCTAACCACCCATACTTCAGAATGTGGCTGTATTTGGAGACAGAATCTTTTAAAAAGGCAATTAAGTTGGGGCACCTGGGTGGCTCAGTCAGTTAAGTGTCTGGCTCTTGGTTTCAGCTCAGGTCATGATCTCGCAGTTTGTGAGTTCGAGCCCCACGTTGGACTCTGCACTTACCACATGGAGCCTGCTTGGGATTCTCTCTCTCTCCCTCCCTCTCTGCCCCATCCTGCTTGTGTTCTCTCTCTCTTTCAAAATAAATAAATGAACTTAAAAAAAAACATTAAGTTAAAATGAGGTCATTAGGTGGGCTCTAATCCAATAAGGCTGGTGTCCTCACAAGAAGAGGAAATGCAAACACTCAGAGAGATGCCTGGGGTGTGTATTCAAGAAGAAAGACCACATAAGGACACCAGCTACCAGCCACAGAGAGAGGCCTCAGGAGAAACCAATCCTGAGGACAACTTGATCTTGGACTTCCAGCCTCCAAAATGGAGCAAATAAATTCCTGTTGTTCATGGCTGGCCCCCAATCTGTGGCCTTTTGTTTTGTCAAAATACTCCCAATACAAACTAACATACTCCCAAAGTGTCAGCAGTTGAATACAATGTGGTCCCAGGCATCATCCATGACTCCCAGTCCAGTGAGAGAGATAGGCAAGTTAGCAAATAATTGTAGGACAGTTTGATGAATGCTCTGAGAGGCGAGTGCATGAGGGTAGTGTGGGGAGGAGGTGAGGAACAGTTGGTTGGAGAGATGACCTTTGAGCAGAATCAGAAAGAATTCGGGTTTACCAGGCTAACAAGAGAGAAAGAGAATGGCATTCCAGATAGAAGAGCAAAGGCAAAGGAAGGTGGAATTTTAAGAATCATGATGGTTCCTTGGCAATCTCAGATTGAACTCTCATGGTTTTGGCAGACTTGAGTGAACAGGCAGGTCCTTGGCATGTACTAATCTGTAATTTTGCAAAGGCACAAAGGTGAAGATGAGGGCGTGTGTTGCTGGTGTGGGAACAAGTCCCCTTAGCTGTTAAGTGGGCTTCTGTATTGCAATGACTCATTCAACACAAAGCATGATTTCAGGCTCATAAAGACCCATGAGAAGCAAGGCTGTAGATTAGGAAATAGAGACAATTACATGTTAGAGTCATATTCAAGACTCGGAGCATTCACAAAAGTCTCTCATGACTCTCTTATGGATTTTAAGGGTCCTTGGAGGTCTGAGATTAATATCACCCTGTGTTGGATAAGTATGTTTTCATTTCCTGCCATTGTCCCCTCATTAACTCAGTCACTCACTGATCACTTATTTTTTATTCAGCATTTCTACTTTGTGCCAGTCACCATGCTAGGTGCCCATTGATGACAAAACGCATGTGCCTCCAGTCTCTTAGAGGTCCCAAACTAGGAGGCGGGGATAATGAGCAAGGAAGCCAACCTAGATGATTGCCAAGATTGAGAAATGCTTCTAAGGAAAAGTGTTGGTGTTGGAGGATAGAATAACGGGTAGGGACAGATGGTAGGGGGTGAGTAAAGGGCTCTTTGGGGGAGGTAAAGGATAAGGAAGCCTGCCTTCCCTGCAGGCAGAGGGAAAAGCATGTTTGAGGGCTCTGAGATGGGAGCAAGGTGTGTGCTGGAGGAATGGGGAGCAGAGAGCGGGGGTGTTGAGAGGAAAGGAGGAGCAGCAGAAGGTGAGTGGGAGGAAGTGGGTGGGGCCAGATTGAGCTTATTCCCCATGAAATCGGGAGTCCCAGAGGGCTTTTGAGCAGGGAGTGCCAGGCTCTTCCCTCTGGCTCTCACTTGGAAAACGGATGGGAGGGGACACATGTGAATGCCCAATCAGAACACAGGTTCCTAGATATGGCTGCAGATTAGAATCCCTCGGGAGTGCAAAATACTACTGATGTCTGAGTCTCCCCCCATCCCAGACATTCTGATTTAATTGGTCTGGGGTGCAGCCTGGAATTTTAAAAAGTTGATTCAAATGGGCAGCAAAATGTGAGACTTTCTGAACCTTCTAGATAGGATTCAGTAGAGATTTGAGGGTGCTAGGACTGTAGCCATGAGAAGCAGCTTCATGAACAAATAAATGAGATGCATTTTAGAGACAGAAACAGCAGCTTAGCAGGCACCCTGGTTATGAGCAGCAGAGGAGCAGGAGGATTTAAAGATTACTCAGAAGTGAGGTCAGAGCCACAGATAGACATTTGGGAGCCATTGATATTTGGGTTGGTATTTAAAGCTGCAGAAATAGAAGCAATCACATTGGAGAGAACATGGGTAGAGGAGGAGGGCTCAATTTTAATAAGGTGGGGAGGAAGAGGTTAGATTTGGGCGGCTTGGGGCATAAATGAGAGATGTGGTGCCACGGAGGTGTGTGTGAGGAAGGACTGGCCATTGACAGGAGGAGTAATGCCCCCACCATTTTAGCAGGAGGAATGAACAAGAGGGGGGCAGTTATGGGTGGCTTTGTAAATTAGTTATGGGAAAGTGAAAGCACTTTTAGCTGATAGATTTCATTTTCTCAATTGAGTATAAGCAGATAGGAGCTTAGGGTGAGTGGCCAGGTAAGGGTTGGGGAAAGGAGGAGGGGTGGGAGGTTTGCAGAGTTTACAGAAGTTCTGAGAGTCACAGGAGTAGGGGTGGAGAACACACTCTTTGGAGAGTGTTGAGAGTTTAGGGTGGCACTGTGTGTCCATCTGAGGATGATGGTCATGCATTTGTAGTGATTGTCAAGCTATGCCTTTGTCTCCACTAACAAGGCTTAGAGGCATAGGTGTAAGCACAGAGACATAGTGGGTTTCATCCTAGATTGGAATTTGCACATCTTTGGTGATTATAACAGCCTTAATAACGGGAGACCCTAGATTGTACGGTGAAGGATATGCGGGAGGTGTGGGTGTCCTGGAGGATGCACTTCTCCATCTCTCTTCAAGGCAACCTGGTGATGGCACCCTCAACAGGACCCTGTTCCCCCAGGCTGCTTCCAGCCAACGACCACAGACGCCAATGTAATGGCAGGCATACTGGATTTACTTTGTATTTTCAAAACAATGTTTGTATTAGTTTCTTATTGTGAATTTCCTGTGTGAAAAATTAGTACAAACATAGTAATTTTAAACATCACACATTTATTATCTCAGTTTCCACGGGTCAGGACTCCAGGCATACTTAGGGTCTCACAAAGCTTTAATCAACTGGGGCTGAGGTCCTTTCCCACGTGCAGGTGTTTGTTGGCAGAATTCAGTTCCTTTCAGGTACAAAACCAATGGAAGCTTGTTTCCTCAAGGTTAGTAAATGTACAGAAAGGTTGGGCTTCCCCTTGACTTATTCTTTTCCCTCTCTGTGCCCTTCTTGACCTTTATCTTCTCTTCTTGAGCCCAGGAAAGCTCTTGTCATTTCTCAGGCCACAAGGGGAGGAATCTGTGACTCACCTGAGTTGCAGAACCAGGGATTCTAGATGAAGGAGACCATCTCTATTCCTTCTGTTCTCTTACCTCCAGACCAGCTTTTACAAGGTTCACTTCCTTAGGTCAGGTCCACCCAGGATAATCTCTCTTCTAATTAATTTAAAGCCAACTGACTAGAGACTTTATTACATCCACAACATATTTTCACTTTTGCCAGATAACATAACCTCATCAGTGGTATTCATGTGTCTGGCCAACACTCCAAGGGAGGGGATTGCACAGGGCAGGTGCACCAGGGGAGTGGGAATATTGGGGACCATCATGGAATTCTGGCTACCCCAGCATTCACAGCAGGTGAAACTTAAAAAAAAGTAGTGTTTTTATTTTTCTGAGTGTAAATGTAAATTAAGTTCATAGGGTAGAATTTGGAATCTATAGACACGTACAAAAAGGGAAATTTAAACCAATTCATAGAATATCATTTTTTCCCTAAATACAAACGTGGTTATAATTTTTATTTCTCTTTCTTTTTTAAATGTTTATTTATTTTTGAGAGAGCATGAGTGGGGAAGAGGCAGAGAAAGGGGGACAGGAGATCCCAAGTGGGCTCCACACTGTCAGCAGCAAGTCCAATGTGGGGCTTGAACTCACAAACTGTAAGATCATGACCTGAGCTGAAGTCAAATGTTCAGCCAAGAGAGCCACTCAGGTGCCCCTATTTATTTCTCTTTATATAATGGGACCACAATATGGAATTTTTTGGATTTGACGATAGATTAATAATTCTTTGAGAATGTGAATATGGCTCATGGTATTCTGTTGCATGAATATGGATTCGATTTATTTACTGTTTTCCTTTTTACACTCTGGTTGCTTCCAATTTTTTGGCTATTATAAATAATCTTGATAAATTTACTCTAGCATATCTAAGTACTTATTCAGAGCTCCCTATTCACTTGAAATTTTGAGGCAGAGATAGTTAAAGAGGTGGGATCAGATGCCAGTAAAGAAAATAATCAGAAATGGAACACATCCACAACCTGTAATGGGTTGTTTGGAAAATAAAATCAGTTTTTATTTGGGCACATTTTTTTCCACAAGCATTTATTGGGGAAACCAAGATTCCACTGAAGTGCTTTGACATAGGGCTTTGTGAATATGGAGATGACATTTATCTCAGGTTATAAGTTACTGTGTCACTTGCACAATAACTGACCAATACGAAGATTTGCCTATGCTACTAACATAATTTTGTAACAGACCCTGAAGGAAAAGATCTGAGTGTGGAGAAGGGGTAGAGAAAGAATGGGAGATGAGTTAGGATCGTGTAGGAAGGTGGAGTAGGAAGATGGTGAGTCACAGGGTCCATGACCGCAGAGTTTAAAAAGAGAACTCCCTTTGTCTTCCAAAGGAGATTTGGAAGCTGAGCAGACTGCCCTGGGCTGGCATGAAAGCTACCTGTAGTAATGAGCTCAATAAAGTGATTTAAAACATATTGATCTTTGTGTCTTTGTGGGTTTGGGCTTAACCTTGGTGGTTGTCTTACTTCAGGGCAAACACTTGGTACTTTATGTGGAGTGGGAAGAGCCTCCATCATTCAGGGATGAGTTTGGAGCACCGTGAGGAGGTCTCAGGCTCTGTCTGAGGACACTTAGTTCTGGAGATGCGGACAGGGCCTTGGGCCTGTGCTCCTGGGATGGAAAGGCAGTGCATTACTTTTACTTTCTAGATTTTCTGGGAGTGTATATGTGTGTGTCGGGGGAGGAGATAGGAAGGGAAAGAGCAGGAATGATAAGTTGAGTCCCTATAGTGGGCCACTGAGAAATGCTAGGGAGGCTGGTCCTTGGCATTGTCATGCCTGACAAATGACATGTGGGTTTTTTATGTTTATTTATTTATTTTGGGAGAGAGAGAGAGAGAGAGGATGGGGAGGGTCAGAGAGAGGAAATGAGAGATTATCCCAAGCAGGTTCCACGCTGTCAGCACAGAGCCTGATGTGGGGCTCAAACTCATGAACCATGAAATCATGACCTGAGAAATCAAAGGTCAGACACTTAATGGACTGAGCCACCCAGGCTCCCTTAGATGCATTTTGCTCTACTCTGAGGAGCATACCAGCCTTCTCTTTCCAAGTGCAATGGAAGTCATCTCTCCCATGACAATTGTGCCCAAGCTGTTTGCTATGCTTTGTCTTCTGGGAGTAAATTGTTATTTCCTTTGAAGAGACCTCTGTGTCTCCTTTGCTGAGCAGAACCATAGACTCCCTCTCTCCTCCCCCAAGAAGCTCTCCAGTGGAGTAGCTGTGAGCTTGGTAGAACCAATTTTCATGTGAACAAATGGTGAGAGCATCAAACTCTAGTCACTTCCTCAAAGGAAGCATTGCTCTCTCTTTTCCTTTCTGTAGTCTCAATGAAGACCCTAAGCCACATGTGAGAAGTGTGTATGTTTTGGGAAGAGTGACTCACTGGTGGTCTGTCCATAGTAAATCTCCAGGAAGTGGCTTTGCTTCTAGGACTTTTAAAATCCTGTTCTTGTCTCAACTTTACAATTATGATAGTCAAAGGACCAAGCATAGGTATATATAAGTAGTTCTCAACTGGGGGTGATTTTGCCCTTCAGGGGCATTTAGCAATGTCTGGAGACATTTTGGCTAAGGGTGGGGGAGTGGGGGGGTGGGTGGAGAACACAACCCATCTAGTGGATAAAGGCCAAGGATCTTGCTAAACATCCTACAATGCACAATAATTATTCTGCCCCAAATGTCAAAGGTGTCAAGGTTGAGAAATCTGGGCATAGACCAAAGTATTACTCCTGTTACCAGGAAGCCTGGGTTCTGAGTTTATAAGATAGAAACCAAAGTTTACATGGGAGCTGTCTGCCTGAACTCTATTTAGGGAAAGAACATGACCTACTTTTCAGCATTTCCCCTAAAGCAAGATTAGTCAAAACATTTCAAATATCCCTAATGTGGGAGAAAACAAACAAACAATGTCCAAGTCAATGGATTAAAAGACTTATTTACATAACAATGAGACACTTGAAGCAAAGGAAAATCTGGGCTAGAATTGCCTCACTTTGAGTGTTCATTGAGAAAGAGAGCTAAGCTGGTAAAACGGACATTCCCCTTCCTTCACATGCCTGCATCATGCCAGCATCCAGCAATGATTTCTGTTGGAGGCAGTGCTTACTGGACAGAAGACCTAGAGATGGCCTCCCTTTGGGCAATTTATGCTAAATTAGTTTTGTGGATGCTTCAGGTACCAATTCCTCCAGACTTTCTTCATTACAGACAGTGCCTCTGGGACCAGTGGTGAGAAACAGTGTCTTAAATTACCGGGTCATAAATTTAATATCAGAGACCATCTTCCCTTCCTATATCAGATACCTATAGCAAATAGCTTTCAGTGTTTTCAAAAATGCTCACACTTTAATGTGATATCTGGGGTTTGGAGAACCCTTAGGTCAGGGTATGGGCTTTATGAGCCCTGAAACTGTCATGCAAAATTGTGTGTGAGTTCGGTTACCTGGGGAGAGAATACACTGATTTCATCACATTCCCTAAGGAGCCTTTATTCCGAATATTAAGAACCACTGCTATGGATTCATTCATTCATCAAATATTTATTGAGTGCCTATTCTGTGCCAGCACTGTGTTACATACTGGAAATAAAAAGAACTAGATGGTGGTGAATCATTGATTGAAACTTTGAAGAAAACAGGAAGGAGTCTAAAGAGGAAAGTATAAAATTAATCAAGACACATTGAAGAAAGCAATTGAAAAATTTAAAGGGCCTAAAGATATCTTTTATTTGATATTGATAGACATTTCTATTTATACATATACAATATTGTAACGATACTGTGGAAATGGAAACAAAGCAGAGAAAAAGTTATGGTCATGAATACTTAGATGAAGTAGATTTTTATTAATAAGCAATTCACGTCTCTAAGTGGCTGATTCTGAAAATAGAACCCAATTTGTTCCTCCCCCCAAAATGTTGTTTTTAATTTAATTATTAGGTGGATTGATCATCTGTGATTCCTACAGCTTATAATTTCAGTGTTTTGGAGATGATACTGAAATGAAAGCGTGCTTTCACAAAGGTACAGGTAAACTCAAGTCTGTCACACCAATGAGTTATCATGAAGGCTTCTGTTTCTATTTTGTTTACTTTTCCTCTTCTTAATGCTACAGTTATAGTCTGTTTCCTAAGCCTTCCCAGACCCTGAGATTGGTCACTGAGGGAGTAGAGGTGGGTGGAGGTGGGGGAAGGTCACTTCCAGTCATCAGTGGGACTGTCAAGGACACCTGGACTCTGCCCTATCCTACAGGGTAATTCTGGGCTGGACCCCATCCCATGTCCATTGGACTCATAGCTCCAAGCTAAATGGCAGAGACTTCTACTTCTCTCCTTTGTGACTTGTAGTCCATGTTTCTTCATATGGGTGTCACCTTATTCGTGGTGCCCCCCCTTGAATAAAAACTTGCTGTCTAAACTGTAGGCACTGCACATTTACCTAAATTTCCTTTCACTTTAAATAAGCAAAGCCATAGGAGCTCCCTGTTTCCTATGCCTGAAGGGAATTCAGTTCATGCTCCTTGCCTTGGTGGTGCTTAGAATCTCTATTTCATAGCATTTAGAAAGGACCCGAAGGTTTATATAGTAAATCCCATTGTCTCATTTTATAGACGAGGAAACCATGGTTCCTAGAACTCAAGCTTGAAACTAGCTGAAACAAACTAGAATCTCCATTCTGAGTTCCTTCCTGGAACTCCCTTCACAGTGCTAAATTTCTGGAAGACATAAACATCAAGATTACTTTTCTTCAGTCCTTTCTAAGCAGAGTTTGATGGCCTCTAAATTTAGTTCCTGTCTTCTGTGGATGATTCAGACCCAGCCCAGCTGAGAACAGCAACTTACCCCTCTCAGTCTCCTGAAAGGAAATAAACATACAAATAGGACAGTTTCTTGACAGGTCACTTGAATGTGGATCTCAGCAGAGACAAATGCTTATCAGACATAAACATACGAGCAAGAGAAAAGTAGGTCTAATGGCTCATTCTGCCCAAGAGGCCCTATTTCCTATAGTGTGAGCAGGATTCTATTTCTTACCCAGTTAATACATTGCTCAACAATCATTCTCCCAATGCCAGGGAAGCTATCTTCCCTGCTTCTTGGGTGCTCCCACCTTTGCAAAAAGTTCATGTCACAAAAATCTATTTGGTGGCTGAGGGAAGGACAGCAAGTTATTCCTTAAAAGTCATCTTCCCTTCTCCCATAAATATAAAATTTTCCAAAAATATCCAAGCATCCAATTGAAAAAATGGACAGAGGACCCAAATAGGCATTTTTCTAAAGAAGACATACAGATGGCCAACAAACACATGAAAAAATGCTCAACATCACTCATTATCAGGGAAACAGAAGTCAGAAACACAATGAGATATCACCTTACATCTTTCAGAATGGTTAGAATCCGAAAGACAAGAAATAACAAGGGTTGGTGAGGATGTGGAGAAGAAGGAACCCTTGTGCACTGTTGGTAGGAATGCAAACTGGTGCAGCCACTATGGGAAACAGTATGCAGGCTCCTCAAAAAATTAAAAATAGAAATGCCGGGGTGCCTGGGTGGCTCAGTCAGTTAAGTGTCTGGCTCTTGGTATCAGCTCAGGTTGTGATCTCACGGTATGTGAGGGGAAGCCCCACATAGGACTCTGCACTGACAACGTAGAGCCTACTTGGGATTCTCTCCCTCCCTCTCTCTCTGCCCTTCCCCAGCTCACACACTCTCTCTCTCAAAATAAATAAATAAACTTAACAAAATAAAAAAAATAAAAATAGAAATACCATATCATCCAGTAATTCCAGTACTGGGTATTTACTCAAAGAAAATGATAACACTAATTTGAAAATATATATGCACCCCTATGTTTATTGCAGCGTTATTTAAAATAGGTGAGATATGGAAGCAACCCAAGTGTCCATCTATAGATAAGTGAATAAAGAAGATGGAGATACACACACACACACACACACACACACACACACACACAAACACACACACACACACACACACACACACATAAACACACACACACACAGTGGAATATTACTCAGCTATAAAAAAGAACAAGATCTTGTCACCTGCAGCAACATGGATGGACCTCATGGGTATTATGCCAAGTGAAATAAGCCAGACAGAGAAAAACAAATACCACGTGGTTTCACTTGTATGTGGAACCTACAAAATAAGACAAACAAACAAAAAGCAGAAATAGACCCATAAATACAGAAGGGACATTGTGGGCAATTGGCAAAATGGGTGAAGGGGAGTAGAAGATTCAGGCTTCCACTTATGGAACAAAAAAGTCATGGGCATAAAAGGCACAGCATACGGAATACCATCGAGTATTGTAATAGCATTCTATGGTGATAGATGGGAGCTACACTTGTGGTGAGCCCAGCATAGGGTATAGAGATATTGAATTGCTATGATGTACATCTGAAACTAATGTAACACGATGTGTCAACTATACTTGGAAAAAATGCCCAGAGAGAGAAAAAGAAAAAGTTTTTAGCCTGGTCACTGTCGGCACAGGGGAAAAAAGATGATATTCTCTAGCTCCCTTTGCTTTGAGTATGGTCATGGGATCAACTTCCAGCCAGTGGGACACAGGGGGCGGTGTTGTGTGCAGTGTGCCTCAGTGGGACAGAGTGTGCTCTCCTGTCCCCTTCTTCTTCCCTGCTGGGTGGAATGTCAGTGTTACAAGCGATCCTTTTGGAAATGCAGGTGCTATGCAATGGTAAGATAAAGGTTGATAGGGCAAGAAGATTGTCTTAGTCACTCAAGCTGTCACAACAAAATACCACAGACTGGCAGCTTCAAAAGCAGCCCTTTATTTCCCCCAGTTCCAGAGACTGGGAAGTTTAAGATTAAGGTGCCCACTAGATGGCCACCTCATTGCTCTGTACTCACATGGCAGAGAGAAAGAGCTCGTCTGGTAAGGACACTAATCTCATCTTGGGGCCCCACCCTAAGGACCACATCTAAACCTAATGACCTCCCACAAGCTTCACCTCCCAATACCATCACACTGGGGGTAGGACTTCAACACATGAATTTGAGGGGGGCATAAAATTCAGTCCATAACAAAGGTAAACCTCACAAGCAAGGTCCCGTGGCAGCTTGGGCTTTTACATGAGAGTGAAGTGTTTTTAACTTGTTAAGCCACTGTGGGGACCTCTTTCACATCCAGACAAATTTATAATACAATAAATACAGTAATTTAGGTTTGTTCTTATTAATATCACATACTGTTTCCTCTTGTCATTTTTATGGTAAATGGGAGAAACACCCACTCCATGAAAGCTCATGTAGATTCTTACCACACACAGGCATTCAGGCAACAGGTGGAAGAGTTTACATATGACTCCCCACATGTGACAGACCAGAAGGCCACTGTGGTTGGACTGTGACTGGTTCACTGAGTAATTTCACTGAATCACAGATTGTGCAGACACCTGAGGGAGAGCACTGGGCACCATTCTTCCCAATGGACCATGACAGAACACTCATTTGATGCAGAAGCCTTTCATTTCTGTCACTAGAAGGGGGGAAGGGAGAAGAGACAACATGGAGTGAGGCTAAGGGGGCTATCTTTGCTGGGGCTTCCCTAACACAGTACCACAAAATGGGGGGCTTCAACAACAAAAATCTTTTACCCCACAGTTCCAGAGGCTGTAAGTCTGAAATCAAGGTGTCAGCAAGGCCAATGTCCCTTAGAAGCATGGGAGTCCTCTCTCCAAGCTTCCAGTAGTTCTTGGTTCATGGCAGTGTAACTCCTGTCCTCCCTGTGTGGAGAATGTGCCCGCAGTCTGTTTGTCTCTGTGTCGTATTTCATTTGATAAGGACACCAGTTGTTATAGAGCTAGGGCCCACCCAGATGACCTCATCTTAACTCATCATGTCTGCAAGACCCTATTTCTGAATAAGGTCACATCCTGAAATATCCTTTCTCAATGATAAAATAATGCACCCTCATTATAGCTAACTTGGAAATGACACAGAAGTTAAAAGCCCATAGGAAAATCACCCCTAATTCTAAGACCCAGAAAACCCCTGTTAAATTTGACTTCTATTTCATCCATTATTTTCTTCTTTTTCTATGCATATTTTAGAACCTGGACCATGATCTCTATTTCACTATATGCTTTGATTTTTCACACAACATAATAGAAAATTTTCTATGCTATTATAAATTGTATTTAAACATTCTTTCAACAGCTGAATAATGTTGAAGATGGCCAAATAATAACACAGAGAAGCTGATTTTCTGCATTCCAGACACTGTTTCAACCAACTTATACACATTTTTTTCCATTTGATTCCGACTACAGGATTCCTACAAGGTAGGAATTATTTTCATCATACAAATTGATTAAAAAATATCGAGGCTGGGTTTTAGCGATGTGTCTAACATCATACAGTGATTAAACAGCCAAAGAGGAATCTCGAGACAAGTTTGTTGGATGCTACTTTCCACGTTTCTAATTACTGCTTAATTTCTATTCTTGGACATAGGGTTTGCTTCCACATTTTTACCGTTATAAATACCACAATTTACTGTTACAAATACCATCTTTGGACAGAACATTTCCCCCCACCCCAAATAAAGTCACAGAACTGGAATTACTAGAATTAAGATTTGAACATTTAAAAAAACCTCACATTTTTGTTACATTATTGCCAATTTGCTTTCCAAGTAGGTTGTGCCAACTTGAGTTCTCTTGAGTGCTGTTAGTGCCGTTCTTGTTTCTTTACACTGAGCACCGGACAGACTTGCTAAGCATATCTGCTATTTATGATCACTGAAAATAGATCGGTTTTTCTTTTATTTGCATTTTTTTGGTTATTAACAGGGTTACACATTTTTTTTCATGTTTTAAGACATTTGTGTATTCCATGAGTAATCTGGGCCCATTTATCCATTAAAGCTTTAGTATTCAGTTGAGCCAAGTGCAATTGATGTCTTTTGTAGGTCAAAAAGTTGATGACTATCAGCTCAAATGTTTTTTTTTTTTCAAATTCATTAAGAATATTAATCTTTAGGCATTTTGGCTATAAATATTTTTGTTGATGTTTTGATATAGCTATTTTATTTCAAAATGAGCATCCAAGAATCTGGAAAGTATTTAGGTAATGAAAATTGCATGCTAATGATTCCATGGACTTTTTTTTTTTTTTTTTTTTTTTTGCTTTCTCATGTTATTTGTCCCTTCTGAACTTCCTTCTCTTCCCCCACTCTCTCAGGTTTGAGTCCAGAATGATGTATCTATATGAGGTAGATCATAGCTTCGCCTCCACTTTAGAGATAGAATAGGAAATGTCACTGAAAGAATTATAGGCACCAGTAAAACAAGTAAAAGTAATGCATCTTCACTATGGTCGATGACCTTTTAAAGTAAAAAAAAAAAAAAAAAAATTAAAACTGTAGCCTGAAAGCATTTGGAGACATTGCTTTTACTGCAAGCTTAGAGGCTCTTTAAGGAAAGAGTAATGGGGGCATCTGGGTGGCTCAGTCGGTTAAGCAGCCAAGTTCAGCTCAGGTCATGATTTCACAGTTTGTGGGTTCAAGCCCCGCATCAGGCTCTGTGCTGACAGCTAAGATCCTGGAGCCTGCTTCAGATTGTGTCTCCCTCTCTCTGCCCCTCCTCTGGCCCCTCCTCTGCTTGCATCTTGCCTCTCTCTGTCTCTTAAAAAGTGAATAAAAACGTTAAAATTTTTTTTTTAAAAAGGAAAGAGTGATGGTGGTTTAGGTGAGGGGATACACCCTGTATGCCTGACAGCTGAGAATTGGCTGTGTCTCATTCTTAGCCAAATGAAGAGAAAGCCAGACCATCTGGCTCTGCAATGATTCCATATCTTCTTCCTGCAGGTAGATGGGGAACCATTTGAAAGAAAACTGTCATGACTGTGTATAACACGCACATTTTTAAACATCTGAAAGGAAAGGGGAACTGTTCAGGTTGCTTGTTAAATCTAAGGTAGTAGTAAGAGAGACAGAAACTCTGCTTTGGCAGCCGTGAGTATTTCAAAGTTTACTGACGAGCATTTGCTTTTCAACATCTCAGGCTTCAAGATCCTCATTTGTAGAAACAGTTTCTGTTTGCTTGAGTTCATATGGGGAAAGGGCTACGGTTGTACCCCAATCCTCTTCCTTGAGTCTCTGGTTGAAATGACTCACATCAACTCTCCCTTGGCCTTAAATATTTTTTTACATCAAGTACCGATTCTCTGCCACAAAGCTGGGAAGCAAATCTTGGCTCCTCCTGCGTTCAAGCCTTTGATCAGCCCAATGTATCATGCTGCCTGCCTAACGTGTAAATAAGATTGCATTTTGTATTTACAGCATGGCTCCTGGGAGGGCAACTGAAGCTATTACACATGGGGTGTTTGCAACAACAATAAACTGTTCTTCATGGGTGAGGATGACATTCCTGACCCACCCTCCAAGAGCATGAGCTCACGGCTGGTTTCCCCAGGGAGAACGCCACTCCCGTCACCTGGTTGCCATTTGTCGTGCGCTGGCCAGGCTGGGGCTGCAGCTAGGGAAGAGAACAAAGTTTGCCTCTGTGCAAGGCTAACTGACCCATTCACAAATCCCAGCCTTCAAGCCTGCGACGTCAGTCTTCCTGGCACGCGCCACAGACCCACACGACTAACCGTTCCAAGTCATGTAGGAACAAATCCGTCAGCACACAGGGTTCTGCCATCCGGAGCAGGCATTTCTGCAAGCCCCCCAGTGTGCCTGCTGGAGTCTGTGTGCAGAGCTCAGCCAGCGGCCACCGCCTACCCCCCAACTCCCCTGTGCATTTGGCCTGGCCTTGTGAAGATGGCTTACACACACATCCCAGATGTTCCCTGTAACCGAGAGCCCTGGAAACAGCCCCACACACATTTGCTTTCTAAGGGCCTGACTGGAATGAGACCAAATGGTCTGGGGTTATTGTCTGATTACTGGGCAGTTGAAGACTTGACCCTGTTTCTCCATAACCTCTTTGCTGTTGGACCTCACTTCACTAATGGGGCAAGATTCTAACAGCCGTGGTTGTAGTCAGAGTCCCTAGTAATATAAGAATCATACAAATGTGGGGCACCTGGGTGGCTCAGTCGGTTGGGTGTCCGACTTCAGCTCAGGTCATGATCTCACAGCTTGTGAGTTCGAGCCCCGCGTCGGGCTCTGTGCTGACAGCTCGGAGCCTGGATCCTGCTTCGGATTCTGTGTCTCCCTCTCTCTCTGCCCCTAACCCACTTGCATTCTGTCTCAGTCTCTCTCAAAAATAAATAAACATTAAAAATTTCTTTTTAAAAGAATCACATTAACACAAGAACTTAAAATTAAAAATTTTTTAAATGTTTATTTATTTTGAGACAGAGAGAGAGCAAGTGGGGGAGAGACAGAGAGAGGGGTGGAGAGAGAGAATCCTAAGCAGGCTCTGTGCTGCCAGTGCAGAGCCCTATGTGCGACTCAGTATCACAGACCGTGAGATCATGACCTGAACAGAAATCAAGAGTCAGCTGCTTAACCAACTGAACCAGCCAGGTGCCCCAAGAACTTTAACATTTTTAAAAAGAGAGCAAAAAGAACACAAAGGGAAGGAAGCTGATGACAGCTTGAAACAAATATTGGAAAATTGGATCATATTTTCAGAATGATAATATTATCTGTTTGCTTTCCATCAAAATTTATATATATGTCTCTTCCCCCAGTCCCTTCTCTGCCATGGGGGTGCAAAGTTCTCCCTTGGAAGGGTGTGAGTAGTGACAATGAGGTGAGTCTATGCAGCTGTGATGTAAATCTTTTCTTAAATCAACTGCATGGATGCATTTGTCTTCCCTGAGGGCCCAGAACCAAACAATACAGGCTGCGTAACATCTCCCCAACTGCTTTCCACTCCCTCTCTGTCCAAACCTGTCCTGCACACTGCCATTATATGGGTCCTCATGGGGCCTAAATAGCAAGAAGCCACCTCCCTAGTGAAGAGCATGTAAGGGCTTCATGCTCCACAACGTGAAATGCATTAGGAATAAAGACTAGTTGCTTCTCTTTGGCTTTTGAGACCGTCCCCATGCTGCCATAATCCTACTTTCCAAATGTCCTCTCACCCCACACTCGTGCCCTGAGGTTTCCGGCTGTTCATGTTTCCCAGATCTGATAAGACCTGCTTCTCAATGATCTGAACCTCTTCTTCCCAGCCCTCCTCACCATCCCTCTGTGAGGGTGACAATTGAGCAGTCTTCCTCACTGGCTACCTGCAGTATCTGGTAAGTAGGTGCTTTGAAAATGTTTGCACACTGAAGGAGTGACCATTTTTTAGCAGCCAGGCTGGCCCTGTCTTTTAGCATTTCACAGCCATTCACTGTTTGTTCAACACAACAGGTCAGTTCAATGCCAAGCCCGGGCTCCTGTTGTTTTCTCTACCTGGGATGCCCCTCCCTCTCTCCGTCCATCCACACCCTGTTTACCCTTCTTAGCTCTCCTCAGCTTATTCTCCCATACAAGGCCACCCCTCATCCCTAACCTATCAGATCCACTGTCGGATACACTTCCAAATTCTTGGGGTACTCACTGCACCAGGGACGCAGGCCTTAAGGCCTTAATCACATACTTCCTTGCAGTGAGACCTGAATGTTCCCAGTGTTTGTTCCTGGATTCCCTTGTTGTGCCTGGACTCCCTTATCAAATTTGTATCCACCTACCCCAACTCCTCAGCATCCTGAGCAGAGGTGAGCATAGACCAGCTGCTCGATAAATATCTGCCTGATTCTTCTCTCCAATTATGCACATCCTATCTATCACTCAAAGTTCCACTCAAGCCCAGCTTCCTCCACTGTGGCTTGGTGGATGATGCCCCGCATTGATCTCACAGCTGGCTCATGGGCCGGATCCACACCTTCCTCATGTCGTGTACCTGTGGGATGACACGTTGGAGCACCACTCCCAGTGTGTGTGCACATTCCATTACTTGTGAACTTCATGTGTGCCCTGTTGTGTCCTGGCTCTCGGAACCCTGGCACACACCCAGGGGAACACGCACCTCACCTTGGAGACTGCAGCACTCGAGTATGGCTCATCTCGTGTTGCCATTTCCTGCATGCACTTGGACACCAGAGCACACGAGGCCCCAGGTGTGCGACTGCGTTCCTGCTGCCCTCTCAGGACAATCTTCTGTGAGAGTCACAACCCCTCGTCCTGGAGTTTGATGCACATATTTCTCAGTGTGGAAGGCTGACAACAGAGCTCTTTGAGACCAGATAACCCACCACCAGGAGACTGAGCATTTTCTTGGGCCCAGAGAGACACTTTCAAAGAAGGCTCACTGTGCGTGGTACACAGCGGAAACCCAGCACACATGGAAATATAATAAAAACAGCTATGATCCTTGATGGCAAGTATCCTACTCCAGCGTCTTCAAGCATTGCCTTGAACACTTTGCAAAAGAATTTTGAAAATCTACGTGCTCTTTACACATTTTTAACTTGACATCTAAAATTTTTCACGTTTTCAATTTTTTTAATGTCCATTTATTTGAGGGGGGGAGGGGCAGAGAGAGAGGGAGACACAGAATCTGAAGCAGGCTCCAGGCTCTGAGCTGTCTAGCACAGAGACTGAGGTGGGGCTCAAACCCACGAGCTGTGAGATCATGACCTGAGCCAAAGTCATACGCTTAACTGACTGAGACACCCAGGCACCTCCACACATTTTAAAAATAAGTTTATTTCTTATTAATAAGAGATAGAAAATTTAACTATTTTATATATTGAAATAAAATGAGGATTGACTATAATTTGATAAATATTTTGTATTATTGGATAAAACAAATTTTCATTACTGAGTAAAGCATGCTATATCTGAAAGATACCAGGTGAAATTTTTGTTTGTGTGTTTGATTTATCATACTTTGGAAAATCCAATTGTCCTGCAAAAATTACATTTTAAAGGATCAACATCACAAGCTTATGCTGCTTTGTATATTCTGAATTATGAGACCCCATGGGCCAACATGGCCTTCTTGCAGAAGTATGTATAAGACAGGGAAGGACAGAAAGCCTTACGAGCTCTGGACTTGGCTTATCATTAATTTTTTTTTATCCCATCGTTTCAAGAGCCCTCCTGCAGCAAAGAACCAAAACAAGATTTGGTATGGGCAAGGGATATGTCTTTCTTTTGTAAAATGAGAAAGGTATATTCTTTTTTAAAATTTTTTAAAAATGTTTATTTATTTTTGAGAGAGAGAAAGAGTGTGAGTGGGGGAGGAGCAGAGAGAGAGGGAGACACAGAATCTGAAGCAGGCTCCAGGTTCTGAGCTGTCAGCACAGAGCCCGATGCAAGGTTCGAACTCACAAACCGTGAGATCATGACCCGAGCTGAAGTCGGACGCTTACTGACTGAGCCACCCAGGCACCACATGAAAAAGGTATATTCTAAGCATAGGTTCATTTCAAGCAGATCAATATTAGCAAAGAATACCTGTGGACACTGATGCCTTTATAACTATCCTTGCCTGAGTATCATTTGGAAAGTGTTCAAATCTTACAGAAAGTGTGTACCCCAGTTGGAAGAACACTGGCCAACTCTACTGGCTTGTCTATGAGAGAGCTGGAGTAGAGTGATAAGCAATTCTTGTCCAGGCTGGGGATCTCCTGCCTCTCCATTGCCTCCATGGAGAGGACGGCCCTCATTTTCACTGTCAAACAGGTTAATTTGGCTTGCCAGAGGCAGCCAGGACAAAACTGAGAAAATTGTTAGATGTTAAATTGTCAGGCCTTAGAAACAAATACAGAAACCAGAAGATAGCTAAGCCAGAGACACACAACAGAACAGGCCAACTCTCAGAGGAGCAAAGGACCAAGAGGGGTGGGCAGGGATAGCTGAGGCAGGGGTGTAGGAGAGAACAAAAGGCAGGGCAGGGGATCTGGGACACATTTATAGTCAGTCTAGACCAATTCAAGTGCATGGTGGTTCTCATTGGGAAAGCCAGTTCCCCAACTGATAGCTTTTTCTTACAGAAGGAAATTGTTAAACCCCTGTTGTATGAAGTGCTATAAATATAGCCTAATTTCCACATCTTTGTAGCTCTGGCACCTCCTGAGACCTTCCAGACTCATGTCCTAGTCTGCATCTTATTTCTCTTAGACAAACCAGACCCTGGCAGGCTTTTGCACCAGAGCCATCCCCTCCACCTGGAATGCCCTGCCTTTTAGCTCACAAATGATTGCCTCTGAGGCTTCTTTTTCCAGCATGTTCATCTCACCTCATCCCTTAGAGCAGAATTTCACAAAGTGGGATCCACTACTGTGTCCGCATTATCTAGGATTTTGTGGGAAGAAAGAGAGTAGATTACTAGGCAAATCTTGAGGTCTAGATTTCAGATCTATAATATTGGAAGCCCTGTGACAGTACATAGGAACTTGCACTTTTATAAGCTGCCCAGATGCTCTTATGTGTTCAAAAGCTTGGGATCCATCAGGGCTATGATCTGAATGTTAGTGTCCCCCAAATTCATATGTTGAAATCCTAATTACCAAGGTGATAATATTTGGAAGAGAGGCTTTTGGGAAGTGATTGGGTCATAAGGGTGGAGTACTTATGAAAGAGACCCCCAGAGATCCCTTGTCCTTTCTGTCATGGGAAGACACAGGGAGAAGACAGCCATCTATGAACCAGGAAACAGGCTCTCACCAGACACCAAATCTGCTGCACCTTGATCTTGGACTTTCAGCCTTCAAAACTGAGAAATACATTTCTGTTGTTTATAAGCCACCCAGTCTATGGTATTCCATTAATGCCACCACAGGGGACTAAGACAAATGGTGTGCAGTCAGGGACTCTCGGTGTCCCTGGGCTTCCCTCACACCTCTACTGCAGCGGTCCTGGATCAGACTGTGATTTCTTTGTGTATTTGCTTGTTTCCATGAGTCTCTGAATACTCAAGAAGAGAAATGCCGTTGGTCTTTGTTAACTCCACACTAAGCACAGTGCCTGGTACACAGTGGTACTTAATCATGGGTTTTTTTTTTTTTTCTTTCTTTCTTTTTCTTTCCCTCTCTGGAACAGCTTTTTAGTAAACAGCAAAGCAAAAGTGCAACACAATTTTAAATGTTTGTAAATCGGGTCACAAAAGGGACACAAGATGTTTGCAGTATAACTATTATATTCATACAACTAAAGTCATTCATTGAATCTTATACCAATACAAACATAAGATTATTCCATGATTAAAAGTAGCTCAAATCTAATAACCAAAATGATTTAGTGGATCTCTTGTCCTATTTAATATTTATTAAAAAGTTTATTTATTTTTGAGAGAGAGAGAGCAGAGGAGGGGCAGGGAGAGAGAGGGAGAGAGAGAATCCCAAGCAGGCTCCACCCTGTCAGCACAGAGCCTGACACAGGGCTCCATCTCAGGAACTGTGAGATCACGATCTGAGCCGAGATCAAGAGTCAGGCACTTAACTGACTGAGCCACTCAGGCACCCTTTTCCTACATAACATTTTAACATGGCTTCTGATACTAAATTTCTTACTGAATGGAATCTACAAACTAAATTTTTACAAGCTGCCAAAAAGTGACTAATCTTTCAAACCAAGTAGTTAGGTTAACAGCAAATTCTGGGAGAAGTGTTGAGATAAAATACTGAGAAAGTATCAGCTAGTATGCATGCGAAACTCTTGCATTTTATTAATGATTCTGATACCAATACACTGTAGAGGGCTTTTGCAAAAGTTGATCTGCTGGGTGCTACAAATAAGCCTTGAGACTAAACTCTTTGTCACTGTTCTCTTGTAGATGTGGTTGACTTAAGGTTAGTCACATTTCATCTACTTTCATATATATATTCCCTAAAAGATCTTGTCTGTTCCAGAGATCACACAATTCTGGAGTAAAAACATTTGGAGTTGGTTACTACTGTATGCCAAGTACTTTCCCCATCCTATTTCCATTTTTCTCAAAATTTCTTATTTCAAACACATAACTAGAGCTCATCTTTTCAGATACCAAATGGGTTATTTTGTGCAAAAGGAAGTTTTTAACAACAAACCTTTCCAATGTGACAATTCAGTTGCAAAGAAGAATCTTCATATTTATAGGCTCTGTTTTCAGTTGATTAAAAAGAAACTAACAATCCTATCTTATTGCTATGATAAGCCCTAACTGTGATTATACCTTATTTTGGCTAAGTTTCAACAATTCAAGCTCAGGTTACTCTCACAGATGATTAAATAGTAAAATTTCTTTTACAAATGTGAAACCAATTTCTTCCTTAGGGGAGGGGAAATGGGAAGGAAGAAGCCAGTGGAGACGAGGCACAACATGGTAGACAGGGTACATAAAGCTGGGTATTCAGTGCATGATTTTGGTCACTTTTCACAACACAGTGGTTATTTTCTTGTATCTCTTACTATGCTTACAATAAAAGACAGTGCTAAACCTCTAAATCAAAGCAAATTTGATAAAACTTTCAAATTTTATACATACATGCATTTCTAATTATAAAGTCTGTACAATACATTTGCATGTTTTCGTTGACTAACATATATCACACAAACTCATGGAAGTCTTCTGTTATGTTCTTAATTTTGCCTAGATCTGACATTATCTTCATAAATATTCAATTAGGCCACAAACAAAAGTACTATAACTTTTTGAGTCTATCCACATTTTAAAGAAAAAAACAGATTAGTGGCAATTCCATAAAACAGAAGGGATGTCAATCCTTCACATTCTTTTGCTTTTTGTGTCAGTCATTTGAAAAACACTAGAAGCTGACATGAGGTTTTCTATATATTGTCCAAGAGCTTGGTTGTCTGATTTTAGCTTCCTATTTTCTTCCTTAACTGCATCTACTCTTGTGGAGAGATCTTCAAGTGTGTGCCGAAGTTATAACAGTTGACTACTAAGTCGTCGTTTTTTCCTCCAGTTCCACATGATGTTCAGCATCAACTGCGTCTGTGTTGGCATTCATTATCTCCAGTGACAAACTTGGGCACTGGGTACAAAACCCTGGATAAATGGTCGGCCATTGGAGGTCCTGGGAGTGGGAGGGATCTAATCATTGTTTTTCAGTGGTCAGGGTGTCCCTAATAAAGGGTACAACAGAGAGAAGAGAAACATCCTCAGTGTTCCCCTTGGGTATTGGGAGCATAATACTCTCAAATTCTAAGACAATCACTTGCCAGGGCTAGGGTTAAGATAACTGGCTCTGCAAGATGCAAAGAGCAGACCCAGGTAGAAGTGGTAGCCAAACATCTTGCTGCTAACATAGGTTCAACCTCAGTCTATGGACTTCTGCCAACTGGTCAGGATTATCGAGGAGAATGGTGATGTCTACGATAGTGGCAGTGTGTGGTGAGGGGAGGTAATAAGTGTTCACACAGTCTAGACTGGCCTCCAAGACGTGCCTGTAGGTGTGCGCAGTTTATTAGGTTCCTTGTGAGGCAGTGACAATAATGAACCACCTAACACCCATTTCCCCTTTCTTTCTCAGTATCTGAATTTTTGGAAGGCAACAAGGTCCCCAGCTGAAAAATTGCATTTCCCAATCTCCCTTGTGGATAGGAGTGGTTAATGAGATTTAAGCTGAAGTTACTCTGTCTGCCCTCTGCTCTTCCTTCTTGCAGCCAGGAACATGAACAGCAGCTGTAGCAGCCATTCTGCACCTGTGGGTAGATGCCATGAGCAGGAAGCAGTCAGGGTCACTGTTAACATCACAGAACCGGCATTTTAGCCATGGATTGTCAACCTTTGGACTACTTTTATGTGGGAGACAAAAAAAAACAGGCACACAAAGCCCTATATTGTTTAAGCCACTGATCTATAGGTTTTCTGTATAATCCTGACATTCACACTGCTGACATCACGTTTATGAACTGATTGCCTGGTATGGATTTCTTGTTTGCTGTTCTCATGATCTCTTAGAGAGGCAAGACTCACCCTTCACTCTTACTATCTCTGCTCCCAGTTCCACAGGGTCATTGACACTGTCTACCTGAGACTATTCAATCTTTTAAGTTACCTGAAGACAAGCAACTGGGCTCACTAGCCACCTGCAACATCAACAAGATGGGTCTTCGAACTCTTTGCTCAGCCCACTCTGCCTGGGGAACTCTGGAAGATTCTTTCATGGACTCTTTAATTTGTACCCAGAGGAACCACTCAGCTGGGAACTTGTTACTCCTGAGATTTTCTTCCTCAAAGACAGTTGCTTTTGAGATTTAACTGTATATGTGTAAATCTTCCAGTTTGCAGTTGACACAAGATTTCCTGGGTAGTCAATGCCAAGCTTATAAGGGAAAATCCCATGATGCTCTCAGAGAAGGAAGCATGTACAAGACAATGTATTATTTTAGGGGGAGGCACTTCAAGGTGTGGGACTTCAAGTCTTCCAATATGAAGGAGACTTTGCAGTCAACAGATCCAGAGATCATCACTCAGAAGATCTAGGCTAAGCTCTAACCAGCATTCCAGTGCCAATGAAACAACGTACATCTGTAGGTCTTTCCAGAATATTGTGCATAAACCAAATCTAGCTGAGGCAAGACCAAATAATCCACATGCAGTGATCAAAATGGTAGAAACAGAGATCTGCAAAAGTGTACTAACATGGCCTTTGAGAGTCAAAGAGAACTGGGTTCAAAGCCTCTTTTCCTCATTAGAAATGAGAGTGTATCTTGGCAGGGTTGTTGAGGATGAAATAAGCAGCCGTGAGTAAAGGGGACTGGCCATCAAAACACAGAATAGAGGCATGGGGGAGATAAGCACTGGGGTGATCAGAATGGGCTTTGCCATCCTAGAGGTGATGGTCTGAATCTAGCCTCCTTTACTTATTTCTCTGTGACCTTGGACAAAGCAGCTCACCTTTTTTTTTTTTTATTTTTTTTAATGTTTATTTATTTTTGAGACAGAGAGAGACAGAGCATGAATGGGGGAGGAGCAGAGACAGAGGCAGACACAGAATCAGAAGCAAGCTCCAGGCTCTGAGCCATCAGCCCAGAGCCCGACGCGGGGCTCGAACTCACAGACCGCCAGATCGTGACCTGAGCTGAAGTCGGACGCTTAAACGACTGAGCCACCCAGGCGCCCAGCAGCTCACCTTTTTAAATCTCAATTCTCTGATCTGAAAAAATAGGGATAATAAACTATGTTATTGATTGGGTTCTTGTGAGAATTATGTGACATCAAGCATGTCATATAAGCACTTAGCAAAATGCCAAAAAACAGAACAATATTTCAATAAGTAATACTGCCATAGGCCAGCTTCTTCCTCCTCCCTCTCCCCTCCTTCCTCCTCCTCCTCACTCCCCTCCTCCCCCTCTTCCTTCCCCTCCTCTTCTTCTTTCTTCTACTACTTCCTCTTCTTCTCCACCACTTCTCCTCCTCCTTTCTCTCCCTTCTTCTGTTTCTTCTCCTCTTCCACAATAATAGGAAAGAGCAGATTATTTTCTCTTTTATACCAAAGAATACATTAACATGCTCCTTGGACTGGGAAAAATTGTTTCCTACATATTTAGTCAATGTTTTCCAAGTTTTATTCATTGGAATGCTAGTTATGACAGAATCATTTACTGCTCACCAAATATCCATGTGCATCTCATATTTCCCAGTCCCTTACAGGGTCTATATGACCCCTGTCATATAGTGGGGCTATATGACCAGTTATGGCCCATGAGTAGTCAGCAGAAGTGATGTGTACCATTTGAGCTCAGAGCATAGAAGAGTGACCACTTCTTCATGTGCGTTCTTCCCCAGGCATGGCAGATCCTGGAGTTACACGTTTGAGATGGACACAAAGTATTGGAACTGCCATTAGTTTGAGTTCCTGAGTGGTTATTTGGACCCACACTGGCTGTGTTTAGCTACTGGATTTTGATATTGATTGTTATGACAGCATAACCTAGCATATCTTGACTAATAGAAATTGTAGCAGCTGCTGATATGAATTACACAAAAAAGTACTTCAACGTCAGATAAGCTTAGAGAGTTGTAGGTTACAGAACAGGTTTATTCTGGACTTTGTGGGTCCTTTAAATGTTAATGTCCCTTGTGAAGCTCCAAGTTTTTCCACAATAATTTGACAAAAGATTATTTATTTTTTAAATGTTTATTTCTTTTTGAGAGAGAGAGAGAGAGCACACGAGTGGTGGAGGGGGCAGAGAGAGAGGGAGACACAGAACCTGAAGCAGGCTCCAGGCTCTGAGCTGTCAGCACAGATTCCAATGTGGGGCTTGAACTCACGAACTGTGAGACCATGACCTAAGCCCAAGTCAGACGCTTAACCAACTGAGCCACCCAGGATCCCCAAGATTATTTTTTTAAATTATTTTAAAGGAAGCATGTTATACAGGTCTAGTGTTCCATAAAATACACTTCAGAAAAGTGTGCTTGGTTAATTGACTGTTTCCTACTGAGACCCATCCTTATTTTTCTATTTCCATATGAATCCAAGCAATGTATTCCTGCAGTTCCCTACTTTTTTTATTCCAACATTTCTACATTCCATGGCTTCCCATCACTCTTAATTCTTTTTCTTCCCTCTGAATCCCAAATTGCTGAGCCCTGCTGGAAAATAAGAGGTGGTAACTGACTGAACCTCCAATGCTATTGCTATGCCCTGTTAAGCTCCTAGAATCTGTAACCTTTTATTTCATTTTCAGTCAATTCCCTGTAAACCCCCCACCACAGCTTTTCTTGTGTTCACTTTGCTAACACCTCAAACTTACCCTTATGCCCCCTCAGAAGAAGACCTCATTACCTACTTTATGGAAAAGATCAGAGTCATCCAATGTAAACTTTCAATGCATCTTCTCCTCTTCCTATTTTATGTAGATCATTACTGTTCTGTCTTATCTGAAAAGAAAAAAATTTGTTTTCTATTTTAGACATTCCCCAAAACCCAGCCAAGCTATTTTTTTCTATTCCTTGTGTCTGTTAAGCAGCTTTTAAGCTTTCAGCAAATGAACACAGTAACCACCAAGAAGTAACCAAGAGCTTCTTAAAGCCCCCTTCGTTTCCTCAAATTTAGTTTTTTTTACCCTGTGTGCTTTCCCCTTGGCCATCTCACATCTTCTTGTGACCGTGATGTAACTCTATGCAGATAAATTGTGAATCTAGGTTTTCTACTTTCTTGTTCTTGAAGATGCAGATTTTTGTCTGCCAGCTGGGCACCTCCATATGAATGCCTCAGGTATCTCACCATTCAAATCAAACACATTATCTTTTCTCTCTTGTGTATTCCTCTTCTGCTTTTTCTGGAGTTGGCCTCCCAGGAACTTAGTGCAAAGTATCACACATATCTTTGCCTCTTCCTTTCTCTTAACTCTATCTGCTGTGTTGATAAAAGACCTCCTCTTTCCTTTTCTGTGTCTGTTTCTTTAGTCCTCATTCCTCGGATATGGACCAATGAAATAGTTCCGCAACTGGTATTTCCAACTCCAGTCCCCACTCATAAGCCCCCTCCTAATTGGTGCCAAAGAAAGACTTGATGGAATTCAACACCCATTTGTGATTCAAAAATAAACAAACAAGCAAACCAACAAGGAAACAAACTTCCTGGCAACCTAGAAATATAAAGACAACTACAGTGGTAAAGATTGTCTCAAACTGGCAGCCAGTACTATACTTATCAATAAACATTGGGACATTCTCATTAAGGCCATGAACAAGACAGAGATGCTTGCTATTATAATTAGGCAGCATTATAAAAAAAAAGGAAACATAACCATAATAAAAAATGAAGCAAAATTATCTTACGGTATTAATTGATTTTTTGAGCCAATGGATGCAAGAATGAATCCCGTGGAAAAATACTTATATATACAAATATATAAATATATATTGTTGAGTGAAAAAGTAGTGGCTAAAAAAAGAATATAAAGAACATGATCCTAATTTTGTGGTGAAAATAAATGCATATTGATTGAGTGAATGGGGAAAAATTTCATGACTGAAGAAATTTAGTTTGCAAAAATTTGTCCACTGTAATCTTAATTTTTTATTTTTTTTCCTAAAATAGATCTTGAGATATATAAATGAAATTTTATTTTGTTTTTGTATTTGTTTCATGTGTTCTATAAAGAAATAGATTCTTTTGAAATAAGCAAAATGTTACATATATTTACATATATATATTTATATAATACATATATATGTAACATATATGTTATAATATATTATATTATGTAATACTATTATATAATTATTATATGATATACTACTATATAAATATTATATTATATAATGACATATATCTGATAATATATATGTTACATATATATGTATTATATATGTATAACAACATACATATATATGTGTGTGTGTGTGTGTATACATATATATATATATATATATATATATATATATATATATATAAACAAGCCTCTAATTTTTAGGTTCCAGTATAGATACCAGGTGAAGTTTAATATCCTTGCCATTTCCCTTGTGACTACCTAAAGATTAGCTACTCATCACCCCTTTGCACAAGTTCTAATCCTCCCTCTTAGATATAAAATGCCTTAGTTTGTCCTAAATACAAAAAACATTACTTTCTGTCCAAGAACTTCCAGGCATAAGACAGCCATAGGGAAACTTCTATTTAGAAGCTATTTGTTAATTGGTGTCTCTGTTCTCAGAAATTCAGTGAGTAAATCACAGCTCTAGACCAGGAATTTACCATTTCAGTGGATAAAGAAAGGAGGACATTGTTGTCTTGTTTGATGCAACAGAATTCACACAGAACCTGAGTCACAAAGAGTATTGTTCAGCCCTGCTTCTGTTAGAAGTTAGGAAGAACATTTTGAAGCTTATGACCAGAAACTGCCATACAAGAGCCCAACTTAATTAAAAATAATAAATCCATCTGATTCAGGAAATTTAGCTATGTTTCCCAATGACTTAATCCTCCTCTGCTTGTTACCTTATTTTTTGGATTCTCTTGTCCTCAACTTGACTTGGTCCTAGGTTTTTAAATTTCTGATCTCCTTATTGTGAATTCTGTTACCAGTTCCCAGTGTTGGCCCTCAGACCATGCACCTGTCAAGGTCTCTGGGGTTCATCTATGCCCAGCTCATGAGGTTGGGCATGACATTTCATGCCAGTTGTACATTCAGTTAATTAATCAGGTCAGGCAAAAAACAATTGTAGGTGCTAACACAGCAAACCATAGGGTATGCTTTTGAGTAAATTCTTGCTTGAGGTTTACTGAGTTTGTTGGAATTGTGAATTTATAATTATCATCAAATTTAGAAAATGTTCAGTCTTTTTATCTTCAAATATTTTTTCTCCCTCTCTTCTTCTGAGATCCAATTATATATGAGATAACTTGTTATTGTTCCACAGGTCTCTGAACTGTTAATTTTATTTAGTCGTCTTTTTTCTTGTCTATAATTTATTTTTGATAGTTTCTATTTCTATTTATTCAAGTTCACTGATCTCTTCTTCTGCAGTGTCTAATCTGGTGTCAAGCACATCTAGTGATTTTTTTTTCCACCCGTTTCTACATGTTGTACTTTTCAGCCTTAGACTTTGATTTGGTTCTTTTTTTAAAATCTTCTATTTTTATATACCTTATGTTCATGGTTCATTTTAAACCCTGAGCATAGTTATAATAGCTATAGTTAAAAGTCTTTACTCATTCCACAATTGATATCATTTCTGGTTCTGATTCCATTGACTGATTTTGCTTTCTGGGTTATAGGTCCTTGGGTCTCATTTACTATTTCGTCACATGTCTAGTAGTTTTTTATTGAATGCTGCCCATTGTGTTATGGGGTGTGTATTGCATAGGTTTTGTTGTCTTCTTTTGTTAATTAATTAATTACTTAATTAATTTTTAAATTTACATCCAAGTTAGCATATGGTACAACAATGATTTCAAGGGTAGATTCCTTAATGCCCCTTACCCATTTAGCCCATACCCCCTCCCACGACCCCTCCAGCAACCCTCTGTTTGTTCTCTATGTTTAGGAGTCTCTTATGTTTTGTCTCCCTCCCTGTTTTTATATTATTTTTGCTTCCCTTCCCTTATGTTCATCTGTTCTGTATCTTAAATTCCTCATATGAGTGAATTCATATGATATTTGTCTTTCTCTGACTAATTTTGCTTAGCATTAATACCTTCAAGTTCCACCCATGTAGTTGCAAATGGAAAGATTTCATTCTTTTTTGATTGATGAGTAATACTCCATTGTATGTATATACCACATCTTCTTTATCCATTCATCTTTCAATGGACATTTGGGCTCTTTCCATACTTTGGCTATTGTTGATAATGCTGCTATAAACATTGGGGTGCATGTGCCCCTTTCTTGTCTTCTTATAAATAGTATTGAGCTTTGTTCTGTCAGGAAGTTAAGCTGTTTACAAATCAGCCTGATCCTTTCAAGGGTTGTTTTTCACTTTTGTTACAGCAGGTCTAGAGTAGACTTTACTCTAAGGCCAAATAAGCCCTCCCATTACCTCTTCTAAGGTCTCTATTGAATCCCTTGGGTATTGGAGAGCCCTCCACTCCAGAATATTGGAACTCCAGTGTTTCACATCCCTCTGTGAGCTCCAGGAATTGTTGAGCTTATAGGTTTCTAGTAATTATGTGCCTGGCCTTGTGGGGTTTCACTCTCTGTAGACTCATGGGGACCTCTATTCATATTTGTCTTTTCTGGTACATGCCAATTACAGCTACCTCAGAATCCCTTAACTCTGATCTCTCTCTCTCTCCTCAATCCAGAGGGCTTCCATGCTTTGTTTGGGTTCCTTCTTTCCATCTCTTGGTCTGGAGAATGTATCCAAGCAGAAACTTCTTGTGATTTTAAGACTTAGGTCTATGTTTCTCTTCTTTCAGGGATCATAGTTCTATGCTACCTTTTGTGCAATGTTTTTAGTTGTTATAGTGGGATGGAAGTCTACTATCAGTTACTCCAACATGGCTGGAAACAAAGCTCCCCTGTACTTGTACTTTTAATTTAAGTAAGTGGTATTTTGAGAAATAGATCTCATTCTATATTTTACCATTCTTTCTTTTTTAAATTTAGAACTACGTGTGTCAGATAAATTCAGGTTGATATGTTTATATCAATTTATTTCTTCTAACTGTTGCATGATTGGAACTTTATTTTTTTTAATTCATCTGGCAGTACTATGAGCTGAATAGAGAAGGGACTTGTCCTATTTATTCACATTTCTATCGTTTTTCTAAAGCTCCTCTCATTAACAAAAATACCTTTGTTCCTCCTGTCTGTTGAAATATGCTTGTCACTTTCTTAATAATTAAAACATTCTGAAGTATTTTTCAGTTTATGGAAGTATATAGATAACATAGAAAAAATGTAGCAGATATGTGCCAATCATCTAGATTTAAATATACTTCTGTGCCTGCATTGTATGCAAGCTTTTTGAATGATGATAAGAAATAAGATGTTTTAAAAACAGCAAAAGTCATGTTTTCCCCCTACTCCCTACCTTAGGAAAACACTGGAAGTTGCTGTGTATTTTTCAATCCATGATTTTATATTTTTATTATATAGGTATTGCTTCATAAGTATACAGTGGTTTTTTACATGTTTTAAAACTTTACCAAAATGGCAACATGCTGTTCATATCCCTTTGCAACTTACTTTGTGGCTTAGTATTAGGTCTGATATTTTGATTTATTGAAACCGATAGGCGTGATTAAATACGTTAATTGCTCTATGGGATTCTCTCAGTTATTTCATCCATAGTTTCTTATCTGTCCTCCTACCCATGGAAAGTTTACTCTTTATTCTTGTAGATATTTCCTTGCCCTCATGTCTCCTTGTGCTCATTTCATCTAATTGGCAAAAATTTAAAAATCCAGTAAGACTAAGTATGGTTAAGAATACAGGAAAATGTAATATCCTATACGATGTTGATGTGGGTATAATTCTGCTTGGGAAATCAATTTAGAGATACTAGCACTGACAATGACTAAAGGTCCATTTTTTATTTTGGTGAGAAAACTGTCAGAACCACTTTTTTTTTTTGTTCTATGTAATAAACTTTTATGGCAAGTAAATAGCTTATTATTCTAGCCATCTCAAAAACAGAAAACTGCTGTAAAACTTTATGCTTTTTGGGAAACAGACTCCAAAGGGTGGAAAAAAAGTCTTAAAAATTTTTGAGTGAGTTTATTGTAAGTTTAGTTACACCTGGAATTATTAATAGAAAGTAAAGTTACTGATCTTTCACTGTATCCTACACTAGCGATATTTTACCACTTTCTACAGTTACTCAAAATGTGTTTTAAGTTAGCTCCCCCTCTTAGCTGAAAATGTCCAGCATCTTTTCTAACTCCTCTTTGCTCTGATAAGGTCACCTCTCTCTCCCTCTGCTACTTAGTATACCCCTTCTATGTTTATGAAAAAACAACAAATCCCAGTGGTTCTCAACCCTGGCTGCTGATTGGAACCACCTATTTTAAAACACCAATCCCTGGGACTCACTCCCAGAGATTCCGATTAAATTGGATTTAGAACCACTATATTGTGCAGTTCAATTTACCAGTATAGACCTTTACACAAAACAATAAATTATGAAAGATACATCTGTATATAATATACTCATATATCTTCTTTATCTTTTACCTTCTTTTGGAGTCCATAATTTGGGGAAATTTTTCACATGAACCACCCCTACTATAGTTCCTACTGACTAATTATGCGAATTTGGAGAAATTACTTAATCTCTGTGTGGCATTTTCCCCCTCATCTGTAAAACGGAAATAATAATCACAACATACTCTTCAGGGCTATTGCAAGAATCAAATTAAATTATACATGCAAGTAAAATGGAAAGCAATTTACAAATGTTAATTATTATGAGTCTCTCTGCTCAACATTAACATATGCTGTTTGAATCACATCCGCATACAATTCTGTATATGTTGAATTGTAATTTCCTGTTTATTTTTGTATGTATCCTTAAATTTGTAAAGCCTAAATCTCAATTCAATTAAGATGTTTTTGGGGGAAGAAGCAAATTTATACTTCTTCAGTATGTTTTATTTTCCCCACTTCCAAACAGAGGGAGGCAAAAGCCATTGAGTTGAATGTATTGACAGAAACATGGTCCATAATTAAAAATTTTTTTCTGTTACAGTACATACTAACTTTGGCTATATTTTATAGACACAGGAAATTGTTTTCTGACATAATAACCTTTATTCCCTGTCCACATATCTCTTTTTCCTTTCTACCACTTTCAGTCAGATACTTGGCTCATTGAGAGTCGGTTAATTGTCCAATGGGAGGGTTGTGTCAAGATCAAAAGCAGAAATAACATATGTGTCTTTTTTTTTTTCTTACTTTTCCTTTCTAAAAGTCTAAACCCAGAGCAAGTTAGAGGATTTGGAGCATAGACAAAATGACCCATGAAACTATGGAGAACACAGAATTTTTTCCATCTCCAGGCAAGAAAAAGATTTACCTGAGCTAAGGAGTGAGGTAAACAGAGAAAAAGGAAAACTGTGCACAGAGGCGGCAAGATCCTAGAAAAGGAGGCCAAGGGGGCATCAAGGCAGATGGACAGGCTTGAGAAGACTTCAGTGCCCCAAACATGATTCAGAAAGGTTGACAGCACCTGGACTTCCAAGAACTGACATAATAGGGAAGTGGATATTCCCCATGGCAACTCGTGTGGACAGATGGCAAAGGATGGGATTTCCTATAACTCCCCAGGCCTTGCCACTGTATAGGATTTTGGAACCATGCACAACTCTGGCTATTGTGGAGGCACAAGGTCATAAAGACCAAGGTTAATATATCTTAATAGCTTAGTAGCTAAACAGGAATTAAATTGCTCAAGAAATTAAAGAAAGTTCTATTTCTTGCACATTTAAAAATATGGGCTGTAATATCCACATATATGCATGTAGTTTTTTATATTTTACATTTATACACACACACACACACACACACACACACAACCACACACACAACACAGAATTCAGGTTATCCTGCCAGAAATGACATTTGTAGTTTTCTGTCTTCTCTAGAAGGAGAAGTGCCCAGAAATCCCCTTAGAATCTCTGGTAGTAGCCCCACTATTGGAAAGACCCTTTCATATTACTGTGGAGTCACTGCACAAGGAAAATGCTACCTTGAGATATATCAGAAAAGTGACAATTTTGTAGTGAAGAGAGCATATATCACATTCGCAAAGAAATTCAGAGGTCAGAGGTCAACCACATATATACTAAAGAACAAACTTACATTAATGTTAACATTTTCCCATTGCTGACATTTTTCTCCTGACAGGAGAGTTGTCATACAGTTTTTGTGATAAATTAAGAATTATAAAACTAGGGTATCTGGGTGGCTCAGTTGGTTAAGTGTCCAACTCTTGATTTTGGCTCAGGTTGTGATCTCATGTTTCTTGAGTTCAGGCCCCACATGGGGCTTTGTGCTGACAGTGCAGAGCCTGCTTTGGATTGTCTCTCTCTCCCTCTCTCTGCTCCCCCACCCCACCCTGCTCATGCTCTTGCTCTCTCTCTAACTCTCAAAAATAAATAAAAATAGGGGCGCCTGGGTGGCTTGGTCGGTTAAGCGTCCGACTTCGGCTCAGGTCATGATCTCACGGTCCGTGGGTTCGAGCCCCGTGTCGGGCTCTGTGCTGACAGCTCAGAGCCTGGAGCCTGCTTCAGATTCTGTGTCTCCCTCTCTCTCTGTCCCTCCCCTGTTCATGCTCTGTCTCTGTCTTAAAAATAAATAAACGTTAAAAAAATTAAAAAATAAATAAATAAATAAAAATAAACTTAAAGAAAAGAATGATAAAACTAATGTTATCTCATTAGCAATGACAAATTGACATGACAGCCAGTGGCTAGTGATTTCCACAGCAAGGCAAGACTCGGTTGTTTTAAACGACAAAATGAAGGCAATCCAGAGTTTCTCTCATGTAGCCTGGAGCGTACATCCTCAGAGGTTCTGGTTTTTAATTCCTACGAGAAGGAAGGTGAAAAAAAAGGGGGGGGGAATAATTAAGAAAATTCCATGGGGAAAAAAATAGCTGATCAAAATTTGAAACTGTATCTTCCTCACCATTCTATTCTTCCCCTTTGCAATGCATCTGAGATGTCTATTAATAGAGACCTCTGTCTGTGATGCATCAGTAGTCCTGCAATCTTGAGACAAAGCTATTTGGGAAGAAAGGTAGAGCTTGAAGACAGAAGGAAACTGATTTCTTGATAACTCCCTGAAACAGATGTTGATGGCCCATGACTGCCTACCTCTAGACTTCTTGTTACAAGAGGACAATAACCTTTTTAAAAAAATTTTTTTTAAATGTGTATTTATTAAGAGAGAAGAGTGTGAGTAGGGGACGGGCAGAGAGAGAGGGCAACACAGAATCCGAAGCAGGGTCCAGGCTCTGAGCTGTTAGCACAGAGCCCAACTCGTGGCTCGAATTCACAAACCATAAGATCATGACCTGAGCTGATGTTGGATGTTGAGGCAACTGAGCCACCCAGGTGCCCCAGAAAATAATCTTCTGTCTTAAGTCAGTATGGTTGGATTTTCTGCTCCTTGCGGCTGAATGCTTCCTTACCTCAAATCTACATGCACAACTATGATTGGCTAATATCCTAAGGAGCAAGATATGCTTAGGGCACGGCTCATTTTTAATAATAGTAAATGGAAACCTACATTTCAGTAAGTTGCCTTGAAGATGTTTGGCCAGGCCCTTGTTCAATTAGGTTGGATTATCACTACTTTCATTCACTATGGAGGTATTTAGAGTTCAGGCCAGGACCTATTCTATCACCATCCTGCTGTTTATTTATGCCTCAGTTAATACTCCAAAAGAATCTTCAGAAGTCACTATTGTATCTTATGAAAATTAACTTAATTAAAAGGTTGTGATGCATATGCAATGTAATTCTTTACATTAAAGAATGGAATATATCCATGTAATGAGTCATATAAAGTGCAAAAGGAGTTTCTAATCTGCCATCAAACAAACAAGGGAGTTCCCAGCATTCCTACCCCATCAGACATGAGGGTTTTCCCATTAGCAGGACCTGGCAGGCCACATGCAGATGAGGAGAAACAACACTGTTAGTCTGAATATGAGGCAGTAATAGAGTTTAACTTACTTATTTTAGGAACTGAAGTAAATATAGAGTTCGGTGAATTAGAAACTCTAAAGGGACATTCAAAGAATGTCCCTTCGTTTATAAGAAGATTTTAGCAACTAGATTTTGCATAAATTCCCCCCTTTCCAAATTATTTTTTACTCATTACTAGGCCTGCAAGAAAGTCTGGGAAATTTTCAAGGAGCCAAAGCAAATAAGTCTCACATCTTATATGTAAAAAAAACCAAAACAAAACAAAAAACAAAAACAAAAGTAATCAACATGGATCATGAACTTAAATGTAAAATGTGAAATTGTGAAACTTTTTGAAAAGTTAATAGGAGAAAAACCTGCTGGATCCAGGATTAGGCAGACTTCTGAGACTTGGCACCAAAAGCACTTTCCATAAGAGGAAGAACAATCAACTAGACTTCATCAAAATTAAAAACTTTCACTCTACAAAAGACCCTCTGATGAGGATTATAGACTGGGAGACTATGTTTGCAAACCACATGTCTGACAAAGGACTAGAATCTAGAATATATAAATAACTCAAAACACAGCAGTAAAACCAAGCAATCCACTTAAAGAATGGTCAAAAGATATGATGAGACATCTCACTGAAGATACACAGATGCCAAATCAGCACATGAAATGATGGTCAGCATCACTATCCATTGGAGGAATGCAAATTAAAACCACAATTAGATATCACTACACCTATCAGAATGGCTAAAATAAAAACAGTGGCAACTCCAAATTCCGGTGATGATGAAGAGAAACTGGGTCTCTCATACATTGTTGGTGGGAATGTAAATATAAAGTATGGTACAGCCACTCTGTAAAATAGCTTGTAGCTTCTTAAAAACAATAACTAAACATGTAATTACCACGTGGCCCAACATTTATACTCTTGGGCATTTGACCCAGAGAAATGAAAACTATATGCACACCTGTACATGAATGTTCATAGCAGCTTTGTTTGTAATGGCCAAAACCTGGAAACAGCTCAGATGTTCTTCAACAGGTGAATTGTTATACAAATGGAGGTACATCCACCCCATGGAATATCGTACACCAATAAAAAGGAATGGACTATTGATACACACACCAATCTAGATGAGTCTCCTGAGAATTATACTGAAAAAGCTCAATCCCCCAAATGACATACTATATGATTCCATCTTTATAACATTGTTGAAATAAGAAAATCATAGAAATGGAGAACAGATTAGGATTAGGGACTAAAGGGGGATAAGAATGAAAGGCAAGTGGGTGTGGCTATGAAAGGGCAACATAAGGATTCTTGTGCTGATGGAGAGGTTCTGTATCTGACTGTATCAATATCAATATCCTAGTTGTGATATTGTATTATAGTGTTTTGAGATGTTACCATTAGGGGAAACTGAGTAAAGGATACAGAGGATATCTGTATTATTTCTTAGAACTGTATATGAATCTACAATTATCTTAAATAAAAAGTTTAAAAAGTTGTTGGAAGTCGGGGAGGCACCTGGGTGGCTTAGTCAGTGAGGCACCAGACTTCAGCTCAGGTCATGATCTCATGGTTCATGGGTTGAAACCCCACGTTGGGCTCTGTGCTGACATCTTGGAGCCTGCAGCCTACTTCAGATTCTGTGTCTCCCTCTCTCTCTGCCCTTCCTCTGTTCACACTCTATCTCTCTCAAAAATAAATAAACATTAATAATAATAATAATAATAAATAAAAAGTAGTTGGGGCACGTGGGTGGCTCAGTTGGTTAACCATCCAACTTTGGCTCATGTCATGATCTCATGGTTTGTGGGTTCAAGTCCTGTGTGGGGCTCTGCACTGATGGTGGAGCCTGCTTGGGATTCTCTCTCTCCCTGTTTCTCTGTCCTTCCCCACTCGTGCACTCTCTCTCAAAATAAATAAATAAATTTAAAAACAAATTAAAAATTAAAAGGTAAATAAATAAAACTGTGCTTTAAAATCAGAAAGTAAATTATAAACAAACTTGAAAGTTAAGTTGCCCAGTAAATAGAAATAGCAGCAGTTATGGCTGTCAGACTGAATGTTAAGTCCGTGGCAAAAACAAAACAAAACAAACTTGAACTAAGTTAGGTTTCTTAAATATCTTGGGAGTAAGGCACCTCAGTTTAGGTCACCAGGATCCCCACAGATTAAGTTCAATTAAGTACAAGTTCATACTAAAGTTACAAGGAAACAAGCCACCATAAAGGAGAACACAACACAATAAATGTTAGATTTAGGTGCTGAAGGACATGAGGTATTTTTTACTTTTCTGGTATGGGGTATAAAATGGCTATAAAAGGAGGAATTAAACTCAATAAATGATGAAAATAAAAATAAGGAAAGAATAAGAATGCAAAATTACCATTATAAAAAGATTATAAGGTGAAACAGCTAGAACTTACAAAAATGAAAAAATATAATCATTAATTAAAGTTAAAAGTGAGTGGATCACTGCCTCCATTCTGCATTGTACAGAGGTCTAGCCAGTAAAAATGAAGTTTTTTTAAAAAAAGGAAATAGAAGATATAAAAATTGGAACAGAAGGAGCAAGTCTGTCATTATTTTCAGGTGATACAATTATACAAAAAACTCAACACACAAAAATCATTAGAATGAAGAGAGATTAACAAGGTGGCTAGAATGTAAATCAATATACAAAAATCAAATCATTTCTATAAACCAACAATAAACAGTGAAAGTAATTTTGAAAAAGATACACTGACAATACCAACAAAAACAAATTGCTTCAGAAGAAGTGTAACAAAAGGTCTGTAGACTTTTTATAGAGAAAACTTTTAAAACTTATTGGGAAAGAAAACTGAAATAAATGGAGAGATAAATAATGTTCATGAATTAGAGAGACTTAATTTCAGCAGCTTTTTACCCTCTCTTCTCCTCCAGTTGATGCGCTTGCTTTCTGATCCACTGAGAAGAATGTAGCAATCAGAGAACTTCAACTACCACATATGAATATCAAAACTGCAGCAGCAGTTTTATGGAACTATATATAAAAGTTGCTACATATGTTTTGTTGAGTGTATCTTTTGAGGCTTTTTCTGTCGGAAGCAGTGATATATACACTGGATGCAGCTTCCTCTACTTCTGCCTCCCTCCCTCTCATCCAGGCCAGGTGCAGCTGACCAATCTATGGGCAAAGAGAGAGAGTTCCATGATTACTTAAATTAGGCTCTTGCTTCCCAGACCTTGTTACTCCTATCCACAGGTGTCAAGAGACAGCCTACTCCCTGCCTCCATCTACAGAGGGCAAGAGGAAGCCATGACACCTGTCCCTCTCTATTCTTCACCAGGCTATTTTCATAATTATGTTAACCTGTGTTTATGTCTGTTTCCATCAGTGGTCCCAGACTCTTGGTCACCCCTCATCTCCTGTACTTGAGTCCCCACATAGCTCAGTACACTCTTTCATGCCCCATTTCCCACGCCTTCCCAAAATATGAAACCCGGCACTGTGCCCTCTGTAACTCATTTGGCAAAATCTTTTATACTTTAAACCTCTCCTCAGACATGTTTTCACTTTCTTGCTCAGAGGACACCTGGATTTCCCCTGAGCACCTGCTTCTTCTAAAGACCTCTTACATGACTGTTATTTGTTCTCCCAGAGTGCTTTGATCCCTGGGTCTGGAAATGGCCTGAATATCTTCTTTGCCACACATCATTGTCTCAAACCATTCTCTCTCTTCCCACTCAATAAAATACCCCATCTTTGAAAATCATTTTGTCTTTTCTAGCCACCAGGGTACAGCTATCTCCTGACCTTTGTTTCATCTTACTTCTAATTTACTTTAACTCCTAGTTTTCTGTCACTTTATTCAACATTCCTTTTGTCTTCATTCTTAATGATTTAAATATGCACATAGTCTGTTCCACACTCTAGACTCTCATTTCTTTGACTCTTCTCAATTTCCATTTTCCTCCACCCTATCTTTCCTTTTTACTACCAAGCACATAACTTAGACCTTGTTATTACCAATAGCTCCAACTCTAATATTTCTGGCTCTTTGACTTCAGGCATATGGTAGAATTGAACTTTGTTCTTCCACTGAAGTTAGAGATGGCCATATGATTTCTCTTGGCCAGTGAAATGACCAAAAGAAGCTTTATTATGAAGAGCCTTATTTCTCTTCTCCCTGGCATGATACCCAGCTACATTTGCGATGATGACTTCCCTATCTTCTGGGACCATGGGTTCTCATTAGTGATGGACAGAGCCCTCCTGAAGGCTTAAATAAACCTTTACTATTTACATTAAATGAGGAATTTGGGTTTGTTTATTGCTGTAGCATTTTGTGCTTTCTACCCTTTCTCTATTCCTCCAATCTTTCCACATCACCCCCTTTAGTTTCCAGATCCCAACAAACCTATGTGAATGTCAGAGAGCCAAAAGTGGCATATGGTAATTCTCTTTTCAATTCTTTGGGGGTAAATCTAAAACTATTCTAAAATAAAAAGTTTATTAAAACTAATATAAGAGAATGTCAGCAGCATGGTAGACTAGGAAACTCTAGGCCCTAATTTCCCCACAGAAACATGAAAACAAAACAAAAACTAGACACTGGATAAAATAACTTTATAAAAGATCTGGAAAAAAGAAAAAAAATCTGCAGCAACAGAAAAAATAGTTCAATCCTTTAAAAGCCACATTCAAAGCAGTAGAGAATTTCATGGCATGTTTACTTGTTCTTGCCCCCACCTTCTTACCAGTATGATCAGGAATAAGCAGCTAGTCCCTGCTTCTCTCCCTTGAGATGGAAGAAGAGTCAATCTTATCTGCCGTGTTATGACCTGTCTGCAGGCTGCTCAGAGGACTGGTTTCAGTTTTGCCTTATTTGGAGCTTGTTGAGGGAAGGTAGCCTAACTTAGATCCACAGCTTGAGAAAGGCCAGAAAAGGCAATGGGAGACATTGTGGCAGTAAAAGCTTCAGGGGGACTGCAGATCTTCAGGTCTGTGGCAAGAGATTATAAGTAGAAGAATACAATAGAGCATCTAAGGCCTCAAGAAAAAACGAGAGGTGAGATTCTGGAAAATCAAGACATTTAAACATTGTCATGTATATGGAGGAATATTTTAAAAAAAGAAATCATCCAACCCCCACTCCTCACACAGCCCACACAAGATGGAGTCACAGAAAAAAAAAAACTGATAAGACCTTAGGCTTTCACTCTGGGCTGATCCCAATGCTCAGATCATGCCCTGATAATTAGCAAAAGGCTTTTGTCCCTACTCCCTCATCTGCAAAGGCTGAGAGGAGTGGTTATTTTTTCAAATGCCCATTTTCAACAAATATTCACAAGACATACAAAAAAACAAAAAATATGACCCACTCAAGGAACAACATAAATCTCCATAAATCATTCCTGAAGAAACCTAGGCACCAGATTTAAAAGACAGACTTTAAAACTGTTGTCTTAAATATGCTAAAGAGATAAAGGAAAGCATGGAGAAAGAACTCGAGGAAATCAGGAAAAAAATATATGAACAAAATGAGTGTATCAGCCAATATATATTAATAATTTTTAAAAAGAATCAAACAAATTCTGGAGATGAAAAATATAATTAATGAATTTAAAAATTCACTAGAGAGGTTCAACAGATTTGAAGAGACAGAAGAAAGAATCAGCAAACTTAAATACAAGTAATTTGAAATGACCATGTCTGAAGAGCAAAAAAGGAAAAGGATAAGAAAAAGTGAATTCCTAAGGGAATTCTGGAACACCATAGAACAGAGCAACATATTCATTGTGGGAGTCTAAGAAGGAGAAAGTAGAGAAAGGCACAGAGTAATTATTTGAAGAAATAATGGCTGAACACTTACCAAATTTGAGGAAAATCATGGATCTACAAATCCAAGAACCTCAACAAACTTCAAGTAGGATAAACTCAAAAAGACACACACTAAAGCACATTATATTTAAATTTTTGAAAGATAAAGACAGAGAATCTTGAAACAACAAAAGAAAAGTGACTCATCACATAGAAGAGATTCTCAATAAGATTATTAGTGAAGTACTATTCAGCAGAAACCTTGCATGCCAGAAGTTAGTGAGATGACATATTTAAAGTGCTGAAAGAGGGTGTCTGGATGGCTCAGTAGGTAGAGTTTGCAATTCTTAATCTTGGGGTCATGACTTCAAGCCCCATAGTGGGTCTAGAGTTCACTTTTAAAAATTAAGGAAAAAAATACCGAGAGAAAAACAAATGTCAACTGAGAATTCTGTATCTGACAAAACTATCCTTTAAAAATCAGGGAGACATTAAGACAGATAAGGAAAAGCTAAAGGAATTAATTACCACTAGACCTGCCTTACAAGAAATGCTAAAGGAAGTGTTTAACGTTGAAGTGAAAGAATAAGAAATGAAATGTAAGACAGCTACACAAAAATATAAAGTTCTCTGGCAAAGGTAAATACATGGAAAGACATAAAAAAACTGTTATTATAAATTTAGTTTATACCTCTATTTTTGTCTACAACAGGATTTAAAAGATACATGCATATACATTATTATAAGTCTAGGTTAATAGATGTATAATATATAAAGATATAATTTGTGATATCATTAGCATAAAGGAAGGGAGAGTGAAGCTGTAAAGGAGTAGAGTTTTTGTATGCAACAAAAGTTAGGTTGGTATCAATTTAAAATAGATCATTGTAACTTTAGTATGTTATACACAGTCCCCATAGGGAATAAAAGGAAAGTATCTGTAGAGTATACACAAAAGAAAAGGAAAAGGAAATAAAAATGACACTACAAAAATCAACTAAACACAAAAGAAAGCAATAATGAAAGAAATAAAGGACAAAAAGCTGTCATATACACAGAAAACAAATAACAAAACTGCAGAAATTAATCTTTCCTGATCAGTAATTACTTTAAATGTAAATGAATTAAACTCACCATCAAAAGGCATTAATTAGCAGGATGGTAAAAAAAACATAAACAAAAACAAAAGCAAAAGCAAAAAATATACACAACAGACAAAACAGGATCTATCTGTTGCCTACAAGAGAGTCATTTAATTATTAAAAATTTTTTATTTAACTTTTTATTTTTAGAGAGAGAGAGTGGGGGAGAGAGGAGCAGAGGGAGAGAGAGACAGAGAGAGAGAATCTTAAGCAGGCTCCATACTAGGCACAGAGCCTAACACTGGGCTCAATTTCACAGCCCTGGGATCATGACGTAAGCCGAAATCAAGAGTCAGCTGTTCAACTGACTGAGCTATCCAGGTGCCTCAAGAGTCATTTTAGATCTAAGGACACATATATAAGTTGAAAGTAAAAAGACAGAAAAACATATTCGGTGCAAATAGTTACCAAAAGAGAGAAGAGGTGCCTATACTATCAGACAAAATAGACTTTAAATAAAGCATTGTTATGAGAGACAAAGAAGGACATTGTATAAAGATAAAAAAGTGAATTCATCAAGAATATACAATAGTTATAAACATATATGCACCAGACATTAGAACTCTAAAATATATGAAGAAAAAATTGACAGAATTACAGTGAGAAATAAACAGCTCTACAATAATAAGAGACTTCAATACTCCTCAACAATAATGGGTAGAACAACCAAAACCAGGCAGAAAATCAGTAAGATAAGAGAGAACTTAAACAACATTATAGACAAATTGGACATCACAGACTTATCAGCCATTCTACCAACAACAGCAGAATATATGCTTTTATTCAAGGGAACATGGAGTGTTCTCCAGGATAAGCCATATGTTAGGCCATAAAACAAGCCTTAATAAATTTAGTAAGATATAAATTATATAAAGTATGTTTTCTAATCACAATAGAATAAAATTAGATAGTAGCAGCAGAAGGAAAACTGGAAAATTCAGTATGTAGAAATTAAACAGCACACTCTTAACAACTAATGGGTAAAAGAAATCACAAGGGAAATTAGAATATATCTTGAGACAAGTGAAAATGAAAACACAATATATTCGAACTTATGGGATGCAGCAAAAGCAGTGCTAAAAGGGAACTTTATGACTACAAATGCATTTAAAAAGAAAGATCTCAAATCGACAACTTAATTTTATATCTTAACAAAATTGGGAAAGAAGAACTAACTAAACCAAAGCTAGCAGAAGGAAGGAAAAAAATAAATATTAGAGAGAAATAATATGGAGAATAGAAAAACAATTAAAAAAATCAACAAAACCAAGAGCTGGTTCTACATAAAAATCCACTAAATTGACAAATCTCTAGCTAGATTGACTAAGGAAAAAAAAGAATGAAATAGCTAAAATCAAAAATGAAAGAAGAGAGGTATCTGTGTGGCTCAGTTGGTTGAGGGTCTGACTCTTGATTTTGGCTCAAGTCATGATCCCAGGGTTGTGGGATCAAGCCCAGTGTCAGGCTCCATACTCACCATGGGACCTGCCTGGAATTCTCTCTCTCCCTCTCTCTGACCCTCACCCCTATGCATGCACACTGTCTCAAAAAAAAAAAAAATAGAAAGAAAGAAAGAAATGAAAGAAGGGATATTACTACTAATTTTATAGAAATAAAAAGGATTATGAGAGTGTACTATGAACAATTGTACACCAACAAACTGGATAATTTAGATGAAATGGATGAATTCCTAGATACACAATCTACCAAGATTAAGTCATGAAGAAACAGAAAATATAGGTAGATTTGGAACTAGTAAGGAGATTGAATCAGTAACCAAAAACTTCCTAATAAAGAAAAGCACAGGGTCAGATGGCTTTCCTGGTAAATTCTGTCAAACATTAAAGAAAAATTAAGAATATTTCTCAAACTCTCCTAAAAATTGGAGGGAATGCTTTCTAACTCACTCTATGGGGCTAGCATTGATACCAAACCATATAAAAACACTACAAGAAATGAAAATTACAGACTAATATCCTGATAAATATCGATGCAAAAATCCTAGACAAAATACTAGCAAAACTGATTTCAAGATCATATGAAAATGATTATCCCCATAAGCAAGTGGGATTTACCTCTGGAATGCAAGGATGGTTCAGCATGTGAAAGTCAATCAAGGTAATACCCCACATAAACATAATGAAGAAAAAATAAACACACATCATCTCAAATGATAAAGAGAAAGCATTTGACAAAATTCAACACTGTTGTATGATAAAAACACTCAACAAACTAGTAATAGAAGGAAATTACCTAAACATAAAAGTCATATACAAAGCTAGAAATAGAAGGATACTACCTCAATATAAAGATCTTACATGAAAACCTCACTGTTAACATCATATTCAGTGTTGATAAATGAAAGGCTTTTCCTTTAAAATCATGAACAAAACAAGGGTGCCTGCTTTTGCAACTTCTACCCAACATAATAGTGGAAGTCTTAGAGCAATTAGGCAATAATAAAAAATAAAAGGTATCCAAACTGGAAGGGAAAAGTAAAATTATCTGTTTGTAGAAGACATGACCTCATGTGTTATCCAAAGGATACAAAAATGCTGATTCGAAGGGGTACATGCACCCCAATGTTTATAGCAGCAGTATCAACAATCGCCAAATTATGGAAAGAGCCCAATGTACATCGAATAATGGATGGATAAAGAAGATATATGTACATACATACATACATATAGTGGAATATTACTTGGTGATCAAAAAGAATGAAATCTTGTCTTTTGCAACAACGTGGATGGAACTAGAGTGTATTATGCTAAGCTAAATAAGTCAGTCAGAGAAAGATAAATATCATATGATTTTACTTATATGTGGAATTTAAGAAACAAAACAGATGAACATAGAGTAAGGGAGACAAATCATAAGAAATTCTTAAATGCAGAGAACAAACTGAGGGTTGCTGGAGGGGTGTTGGATGGGGAGATGGGCTAAATGGCGGATGGGCATTAGGAGGCACTTGTTAAGATGAGCACTGGATGTTGTGTGTAAGTGATGAATCACTAAAACCTAGTTCTGAAATCATTATTACACTATATTTAACTAACTTGGATTTAAATTAAAAAAAAATAAAATAACATAATAAATAAACAAATAAATAAATAAATAAACAAATATCAATTTTTGAAGGAAAAAAAAACCCCTGAAGTGATGCTCAACATCGCTAATCATTAGGGAAATGCAAATCAAAACCACAATGAGCTAGCACCTTACACCTGTCAGATGGCTGAAATAAAAAAGACAAGAGGGATGCCTGTGTGGCTCAGTCCATTCAGAATCCGACTTTGGCTTGGGTCATGATCTCGTGGGTTGTGAGTTTGAGCCTTGCATCAGGCTTTTTGCTGTTAGCATGGAGCCTGCTTCAGATCCTCTGTTCCCCTCTATCTCTGCCCCTGCCTCACTTGTGCTCTCTCTGTCTCTCTCTCAAAAATAAATAAAGCATTAAAAAAAAAAGACAAATAACAAGTGTTGGCAAGGATGTGGAGAAAAAGGAAGTCTTACAGACTATTGATGGGAATGTAAATTGGTGCAGCCACTGTGGAAAACAGTATGGAGGTTCCTCAGAAAGTTAAAAAGAGATGACTATATGATCCAGAAATTCCACTACTAGGTATTTACCCAAAGAAAACAAAATACTGGTTAAAAAAGGTGTGCCTTTATGTTTATTGCAGCATTATTTACAATAGTCAAGATATGGAAGCAGCCCAAATGTCCATCCATGGACGAATGGATATGGAAGATTATATATATACATATAATTAAAATGTTACTCAACCATAGAAAATAAATTTTGACAAAGGTGTCAACACCATTCAATGGGGAGAGAATACTCTTTTCAACATATGGTGTCAGAAAACTGAATATCCCACAAGCAAAAGAATAAAGGTGGACCGTTACCCTACACCATACACAGAAATTTAACACAAAATGGGTCAAAGACTTAAACTTGTGGAAGAAAACTATAAAACTATTAGAAGAAAACATAGGGAAAATCTTTATGACATTGGATTTGGCAAAGATTTCTTGGATATGACACCAAAAGTGCAGGCAGCAAAAGAAAATATAGGTAAATTGGAATACATCAAAAATTAGAAATTTTTGTGCATCAGAAGAAAGTAATAACAGAGTAAAAAGGCAATCCACAGAATGGGAGGAAATATTTGCTAATCATATATCTGATAAGAGACTAATATACAGAATATACAGAGAATTTCTAGAACTCAACAAACAAAAGAATCCAATAAAAATGGACAAGGAACTTGAATAGACATTTCTCTATAGAAGATAAACAAATGGCCAGTAGATGCATGAAAAAGAAACGAGGGAGATGCAAATCAAAACCGCAATAAAATACTACTTCACACATTAGTGTGGTTATTATTTAAAAGAAAAAAACACAGAAAATAATGTATTGAGGTGGATGTGACAAAATTGGAACCCTTGTGCACGAGTGGTGGGAATATAAGCTGGTTAAGTTGTAGTGGGAGACAGTATGGTCGTTTCTCAAAAAATTAAACATAGAATTACCATATGATTCACTAATTCCACTTCTGGGTATATACCCCAAAGAATTAAAGCAGGGACTCAAACAGATATTTGTACAACCATGTTCACGGCAGTGTTATCTATAATAACCAAAAGGTGGGACCAACCCAGTGTCCATCAACAGATGAATGGATAAACAAAACGTGGTATATAGATACAATGAAATAGTATTCAGCCTTATAAGGAAGGAAATCCTGACACATGTGACAACGTGGATGAACCTTGACGACAGTACACTAAATAAAATAAACCAGCCACAAGAGGAAAAATATTGTATGATTTCACACATACGAGGTCCCTAGAGTAGTCAAATTCATAGAGACAGAAAAAAGAATGGAGGTTGCTAGAGGCTGGGAGAGAGGGGGATGTAGGAGTTAGTGTTTAATGGGGATGGAGTTTTAGTTTGGGAAGATGAAAATGTTCCAGAGCTGGATGATGATGATGGTTGCACAACAATGAGAGTTACTTAGTGACACTGAGCCATACACTTAAAAATGGTTAAAATGGTAAATTTTATGTTATGTATATTTTACTGTAATAAAAATGTTAATATAAATAGAAATTCTAATATTTTCCCCCAAATCTCAATGAATTGTCTTATGCACTGTATGGGTCCATGTCTTCTACTGTGGACAACGCTAATCTAGAGGATCCCTTATCCACCAAAGACAGTGAGGTCTCAGATTCTGTTTGCTTAGCCATTCTGTTGTGAATATGCAGGACATCTACAGAACCAGATGGACAACTTCCAAGAGAGTCCAGTAGATTAATTAGACCACCTGGAAGATTCCACCCTTCTGCCATGCAATATGTACACCCTCCCACCCCTCCCCCCACCATTTTATCTGCCCTGCATACTTACCTTCAATCTCCTTGATACATTACCAGTATGACACCAGTGTATCATAACTTTGTCATCTAAGATGTTGGCTTCATGCCACACCTATAGCCCAATATTCCTGATACTGATCCAAAAATCCTAGACAAAATACCGGTAAAACTGAATTCAAGACCATATGAAAATGATTATTTAGATAATAAAGAGTGAAACTGCCGTTCACAGTGTTGTGAAAAACATTTCTTTTGGTGTGCTCTGAAATAATCAGCTTTGCTACTGGATCACTTAGTTTCATTTCAACATGTCTTCATTCGTTTTTCTGTACCACAGTCAGGGATATAATTTCTGTACCTGAATGTACCTCATTTTTATAGAGGAAAATGTTCTCCAAGTTGAGTGAGTCCCAGGATACTTATTAGTATATTTTCAGATGAACTTGATCTCAATGTGTACATAACACAAGATAAGCACATTGTAATTATCTCTTGGAGAAAGAAAAATACACAATTAGGTTGGCAGGTGTCCAGAATTGGTGCATTCTGAATTGACCAGTGATAGTTAATGTATCTGATGCATCTTGGGATGCTTAATTGGCATATGTAATATCATCATAGTCTCAGAGATGATTATTGGCTTTGTTTTGATGTTCTTTAATTTCACATTTGTTTCAACTTCTCTTCTAGACCACATATTTATCTTTTCTGCATCTGTTCTCAGAATATTTCTGCTTAGCAGAGAAGCAATGTCAGTAAGATTTACTATGTTAAAAAGTTTATCAAACAGCAAACTGTTTTTAGCTGGCCTGTGGACCAGAAATTATTGGTGTCTTTTTTTTTTTTTTTTTTTTTTTTAGTTCTTTTAAAGTATATCCTGTAGGGGCTGATTTTGATTAAAAAAAAAAAAATCCTTTGACTTTTAGTCTGCCATGAACTTATGAACTCACATTACATAAAATCTTTATATTTGCACCAAACTTTGAAATTTCCTGAGCATTTCCATACACATTTTCTCATTTAATTCAACAATAAATACTATGTGGCCATCATTAATTCTGTTTTATGGGAAAAGCAACTAATATCCAAAGCTCCCGAGGAAGGTTTTCTCTTTCTGTAACTCTTGAAAATGTGATCAAACTTTCAAAATGTATGAAATAAATTATACTAGTATTTCTTCATCACGTATTTCAGGCCTCTGCAAGTGTGCAGATATATTCTGCATCATCCTAACGAAATTTATGAGAATATTTAACTTTCGTGGTTTTATTTTTTGATGATAAAGTAAACATGTTTTAGATTATCTGGATAAGTGCCTTAGAAGTAACATGTACATTCATGGTCATGGTGATATTAAGTAATGATTTAAAGTTATAACTCTTTACTTTTAATGTGGTGTTTCTTAAGCTAGGGTGGACTTTCAGGGGATCTAGAATTTTCCAAATTGACCAACCCCAAGCAAAAACTGACAAAGAGAAAATGAGCTAACACCTGAGTATTTGCAGAAAACTTTCTGGTTCTCTCTTTAAATAAAAAAATTTTTTTTAAGTCTGTTTATTGATTTTTGAGAGAGAGACAGACAGACACAGTGAGCAAGGAAGGGTAGAGAAAGAGGGAGAGAGAGGATCCCAAGCAGGCTGTACACTTTCAGCACAGGCCCAGATGCGGGGCTTGAACTCACAAATTTTGAGATCATGACCTGAGCCGAAATCAAGAATTGGATGCTTAACCAACTGAGCCATCCAGGTGCCCCTTCTGGTTGTCTTTTAAAAGAAGAATGTTTTGTTGTTGCTTTGGGGCTGTGACTTGTGTTGATCAACATGGTGATATAGAATTGAAAGGAACTTGAAATGATTTATTACTATTTCAAAGAGCAGAAAGTCTTATACAAAGGGAAAAAATATAGAACCAGAAATGGAGCAGAAACAGGTAGAAAAGAATAAGGGGATGGGGAGAAATTGAGGACAGCACAGGAAGTTAGATTTGGGGCTGCTGCTCTGGTTAGCCTGTAAGAGAAAGGAAAAGAAGTTTTTAATAAGTGTGCTCTGTTTTGTGAATAAAAATCCACTTTAGCATTTTTTAGAGACTATTTGAAAAACTTAAATAGCTTTGATATTAGACTGGTGTCCAAATGTAATACGATCCTAAGATGGCCCCTGAAAGAAGCATCTTGGATTTATCTAGCTTATTTTATTAACTTAGGTTCTTCTGTGAGGGTCAGAAAATTGAAAAGATTGGTGAATTAAAGGAGATAAATATTTATCTATATTTGTATAAAGGCAGCCCGGGGTCCATGGTCACCAGGGATTTGGTCCTCTATTTTGTGGTTCTGCTATTCTCAACATGTGGCTTCTATCTCATGAGCCAAGGTGACTGTCTCAGCTTCATCTGGGGTCTTGCTGACCCTGGAGGAACTACCCCTCCCAGAACTATCTAATTCCTATAAATAGTAAACAATTTACCTACAGTGTGCTTATCAGATGCAAACCAACCAGTCTAGAGCCCACACCTCCAACATTTTTCTTATCAGGCTCTCACATTTAGGCCACTATCCACCTGTCTTAAGCAGGGTACCAGACAACTAGGGACAGCCTCTATGGCCTAGTGCCCCATTGAAATCTTTCAACCTAGACAACCCTAAACCTCCTTAGCCTTCCTCGCCCATTTCTTGCCCCAGAAACCAGTTCCCCACTTCTGCCTCCAGAATGACCCTGGTGCTTTCCTGTGTGACCCCTATGGCTGGTGTGCCCCTTCCTTTAGGGATCTGTGAGTACAAAACTTTCTTTTCAAGGATTGTTGTTTCCTGATCTATAGGCCTACATAATAATGAAACCTATATTTTATTTTATTTATCTAAAAAATTGTTTTAGCCTGGGTGGCTCAGTTGGTTGAGTGCCCAACTTTGGTTCAGGTCATGATCTCTCGGTTTGTGAGTTTCAGCCCCATATTGGGCTCTGTGCCAACAGTGCAGAGTCTGAAGCCTGCTTCAGATTCTGTGTCCCCTTACTCACTATCCATCCCACACTTGTGCTCTCTCTCTCTCAAAAATAAATAAATCATATTTATGCTTTTTAATGATTTATTTATTTTTGAGAGAGAGAGAAAGAGAGAGAGAGAGAGAAAGCATGAGTGAGGAAGGGGCAGAGAGACAGGGAGACACAGAATCTGAAGCAGCTCCAGGCTCTGAGCTGTCAGCACAAAGCCCGAAGTGGGGCTTGAACTCACGGACTGCGAGATCATGACCTGAGCTGAAGTCAAACACTTAATTGACTAAGCCACCCAGGTGCCCTTAATAAAACCTATATTTTAAAACATAGTTTAATAGCGGGCATCTCTGGGTGATACTAAGCCTTTTTCTTCAATCCAGATAGCTACATTATGTTCTGGGGACCTATAAATCAGAGATAAAATATCTCCCTCAACACACCCAAAATACAATGTTGAGTAGGAACAAGGAAATCACAATTAAAATTTTAGCGAAAAATTCAATAAAGAATGAGAAGCACCAGTATCAATCCCTGGAGATAGAGCAGGAAGATTCTCTTCTCTGTTAGGAGAGTGTGTTCCCTGGTTAGTCCATATGGTAGCTCCTATTGGAATAAACCAATCCAGCCAATAAAAGACACTCCATTGAACTACAAAAGAGAGAACACAATTTAATATTGAATAAGCATTAATGTAACACATGCATGGCATGTAGAATGATAGTGTCTACAAAGTCCAGATTGAACTTCACACATTTATACAGAAAAGTAGGAGAGAGAACATTAAATCTTCTCTTCTCTGCTGGGATTGTCTCCTGTAACCCCCCTGAGAGAGACTTGGAAGTTTATGTTGGAAGTAAGTAGTTATAGGCCCAAATGGTCAGAAGGTTCATGACCTTTGGCTGCAAAAATCAAAAGTTTGGATCTTTTATTGGGTTTATTATATTTTCAAGGAGACACCCCACCTAGAGTAGAGAAGCATCATCTTCCCCTTCAGCCCTGGTTCTGCTCTGTGGGTTATGATCACATGGTCACTATGCTCTGCAGTCTCTGGGTCTGTCCTCTGGTGGGGGGTTGGGGACAGCACTTCCTTGTGTGTTGTCTTGTACAGGGGCATCTGAAGGGGGCATTGGAAAAGGTGCCCTTTTATGGGTTGCACATACTTCCAGCTGGGCCAAGTTTGGAGTTTGGATTCTGCTCAAGGATTGACAGTTCAGGCTACTTCAGGCCAGCTTTGTGATTTCTTAGTAGTTTGATGTTCTCAAAAATTTAAGCTTTCCCCCTATTTGGCTTTAATCAGTTTCTTGTGCAAATAATCACAAATGAATATCTGTCTAGACAAAATTTGAACCTGAAGACTGAATCAGCAGTCTCTGTGCTCTGCCCATCTGCTTCTCTTGCAACATGATGGTGGTTTCCTTGAGGCCATCTGATGCTATAGGCTTAAATGGGAAGACAAAAACCTTAATTTGACTTTGTTGCTGCAGAGGCTCCTGTTGTCCAGTGGAGATAACCTAAATTAGGAAGTTGCTTTAAAAAAAGACTTGTGGCCACAGGCTGTCACTTTGAAGTCACTGCTTATAATATTGTAAGTTTGGGCTGCAGAAGGAGTTGACATTTTCAGTTCAGATAGTCTCAATGAGTAACTTTCAGTGAAGTTAGATCACAGAACATAGGCAAAAAGAGTCTCCCTTTGCAAAGTTACTCTCTTCAACTTGGTCTATAGATAAGTTAGCTATAATCAGAGTCAATTCTCTCTTGTTGGACTTTGTTGAAAGTGTCAGAAGTTGCCAACACACATAAGCATTCTAAATCTCTCCTACTGGTACACACTTGGATGGCATGTGAAGTAACCTCATGGGCAGGGCTGGGACTGGGGTGAGGTGAGTGAAACTCTCACCTCAAGTACAAAGTTTGAAGGGGCACCCACCCCCCACCCCTGTAATCAAGATAAAGATAAATATTTCAATGAAAATTTTTTTGAGAGAGAGAGAGAGAGAGGGAGAGAGAGAGAGAGAGAAAGCATACAAGCAGGGAAGGGGCAGAGGGAGTGAGAGATTCCTAAGCAGGCCCCATGCCCAGCATGGAGCTCAATGCAGGACTTGATCTCATGACCTGAGATCATAACCTGAGCCAAAATCAGAGTCGGACATTTAACCCACTGAGCCACCAAGGTGCCCCTAGATGAGACATATTTAAAAAATAAAAATTAACACAAATAATCTGTGACAAAGTATCAAAATTTTAGATGAAGACAGGATCCATATTGCTGATTCTTCCTTCTGTCTCAGGTTCCAGTGTGGCTTAGCATGGCATTGCTCACAGATAATTTTGCCAAATATTTTGCAATTGAAATAATAGGAATTGCCAGCTTTCCAGCCTGAAACACTGAGTCCTTATTACCATCTGCCACAAAGCTTCCAATAAGTCACCTCTAGAATCCCACTCCTGGTACCTAATTATATCTTAATATTAGGTTCTGTTAAAAATGAGAGAAAATCCAGACTAGCAGAACCTTAAACAAAACAAAAATTTATTTCCCTCTCAGGTAAATATAGGCAGGCCAAGGTTGGTGTTCTAGTTCCATTATTGCAAAAGACCCAGGCTCCCTCTTTCCTAATTCTCCATTATCATCGATATGTGCCTTCCACCTTACAGTTCTTAAAAGCTGCTGTAGCTCTGGCCATTCCAGCCAACAAAGTGGAAAGTGTGAAAAAGGCAAAGATTATGCTCACATTGTTTCTAAGGAGTGTTTCCTTAAACTACCACATGACACCTGTGCTCATATTTCACTGGCCAGAATCAACAAGGATACATATAGCTGCAAGGGAGGCTGGAAAGTATGGTCTTTGTTCTGGGTTGCCATGTGTCCAGTGGAAGAAAAGGAGCTCAGACACTGGGGACATCAACAGTCTTGTAAGCTATGAGGACTTTGGCTGAATCTGCAGCATCAGCTTCATTTGTGTAGGAAAGACCTGCCACCATGCGGGCCAGGTAATCACTATCACTCTTAAACACTTTGTCACATTGTGCCCCTGACCACCATTTCCATTAGTTACCTCTGATTTCGGTCTACTAAGATCTAATTTTAATTACATTATTAAGTTTGTGAGGTGAGAAAGATATTTTGAAATGTTAACTGACTTTTCCTTTCCTCCCTATATATCCTCCTACTCAATCAGCTAGCTACCCATTTGTTTTTTCAGAGAAAGGATAAAATAGAATGACAATGCCAAGAATTTTATTCTTGCCTTTTGAACTTCAAAAACCTAAGAATGCTGATAGATTTAGAAGACTACATCACCAGCTGGAGCTAGTGTCTGTCTAGTGATTCCTTCCCTCCAGAGCATGCATACATTTTCCTGGACAGAGGGGAGAATGAAGAACAGAGATGAAGCAGGAGAGTTACATGCTGGTATGAGTCCCTGGGAAGGGGCCCAGGGTGTTGGGTGGGGCTAGGGGGGTAGAATCGCCTAGATAAGTTTAGGATCCAGGAACAGAGGCATTTGTGTCCCAACCCCTAGGGAAGAGCTCAGGAAGTCTAAAAAATGATTGCCATGTAAGGTCTCTGCGATGAAGAAGTGTCCACATTGTGTGTCCAGTGTATTATTCAAGGTTTGTCAGGGAAACAAAACTAATATGAGATTTATTATAAGGAACTGGCTTGCCTGATTATGGAGGCTAAGAAGTTTCATATCTACCATCTACAAGCTGGAGACCCAGGAAAGCTGGTGGTATAGTTTCAGTCCAAGCCTGAAGGCCTGAGGAGCAAGAGAGCTGAATGAATGCTCTAAGTCCCTACCTGATGGCAGGAAAAGACTGAAGTCCCAAATTAAGCAGCCAAGCAGAGAGATGGTCCTCCCTACCTTTGCCTTTTCTGTTGCTGTTCAGGCCTTCAACGGATTGGATGAGACTCACCCACATTGGGAAAAGCCATCTGCTTTACTCAGTCCACTGATTTGAATGCTGATTTCTTCCAGAAACACCTTGACAGACACACACTAAAATAACATTTAACCAAATGTCTTGGCACCCCATACCCCAGTCAAGTTGACACATAAAATTAACCATCACATCCAGGTCAAACAGTCTGTTTCTACTGCTGAACATTCTATTTTACGTGCAATAAGGTGCCACTGGAGAGTTCGATCTGGGAAAGAAAGGATATGATGACCATTTAAAAGTGGTAAGTCTGGTGTTTGAGTGCTACTGGGCAAGACTGTCCACAGGGAGGGCTGAAAATCAAGACATGAGGGGTAACTGAGGCAGATGTCACAGACTAGAGAAGTATTAGGTGGAATGTTCATCATCTGGATGGCTCATGCAAATTAGATGGGCCTGGGGACAGCAGGTTTTAGAGGTGGCCATATTGTCTTTATTTGTTTGAGGCTTTAGAAATCTGATTCCAGACCCCTTTGGGGGAAGTTGCTCTAGACCTGAAGCTAGCTCAGATCTAGTGGGGGATGTGTGGTTTGGCTCCTGTAGAGTAGTGGTTCTCAAACTTGAGTGTGCATGTGAATCACTTACAGGGATTGTTCCAGTACAGACAACTGGATCTCAAACCCAGAGTGGCTGGTTCGGGGTGGGGGGGCAAGAATATTAATTTCTAACAAGCTCTAAGGTGATGCAGATGCTGCTGGTCCAGGGACCACACTTTGAAAACCATAGCTGTTGGGAAAGAAATAATAGTCAGAAGATGGACTAGATAGAGAGTCGAGTCTCTTTCAACCAAGGGGCCATCTCAGGTGGCCCTCTGCATCCCCAAATTGGTTCATGACCACCATCACTTGATAGCACATTTTTTTTCACACCTACATATAATACTGTTTTCTTATTCCTCAAAGTCTCCCAAATTAAAGGGCTTCCTGGTGGTGACATTAGGAGGAACAGAAGACCAATGGGACATGGCTAGGACATGACTTACCCCCCAGCTAACATTCACTGACCATCCCTATGGGCTGAGCATAGTTTTGGGAGCCATATGTATATTATCTCTTTTATTTCTTACAGGAAGTGAGTGGGGTTTTATCCCCATTTTATAGCTGAGAAAACTGAGACACAAGTAGATTTAAGTAAATTGTCCATGGTCTCACAGGAGTTAGTGGAGGACTGGGCAGACTGGCCTCAGTGTCAAGTAACCACCGCAGCCCCACCAATGCTCATTCAGTTGCTGCCTCTGTACTGCTTTACCTTCTGTGGGGACAGAGGGAAGAATCTTCCAGGGAATTCACTGGAAGAGAGGAAGCTGTGCTCCTGAAAGAGGCAGGTGATGCAATCCAACTCTCAGTGTGCCTCTCACGCCAGGCAGCTCTGGGGTAAGCCCAAAGCTTAGAGCCTCCAGAGCTGCCCACTTGCCTCCTAAGGGAAGGTAGAGAGTGTTTTAGATAGTAGACTTTATTATTATTCAGTATGGTGAGGTCAATAGACCCACAGATGACAGCCATTGAAGAGATAGCTGGCTATCGTCACTAATCCCAGAATGCAGCGCATGCCATGACATAAAGCAACATGGCGAAGCACCAAGGTCAGTCGTGAGGCAGAGGGTGTGGGAGAAAGTGTGGCGAGAGCCTTTATTTATTTATTAAATTTGTGTTTTCTGTGGGAACGAATAAGTGAGGTAAGGTGAACAGGTTTAGGGTTGGCTAGATTGAAGAATTTCAGGGGGGCTGGGGCACAGAACTATCCCTAGTGGTCAGGTACCTAACCCTGGGTGATTGGCCTAAAGAGTGAGAACCTTTAAGTGGTCAGGGTGTGGGCTCCAATTGGTTGGCTTGTATACAGAAGGCACATGCACAGGTAAGTCTTAGTATCTCTAATTAGCTAGTCTGGGGAGGGGCAGTTGCTCCAGGGTCACCAAGGCCCCATGATGTCTAAGTATCAAATACAGACAGAAACTAGAAAACACAGTTATTACAGAGACTCCACACCAAGGCTCCATTAGGAGCTACCTCTCCATTCAAAATCCCCGATCTGATTTTATCTCCAGGGTCATTTATTTGGAAAGAGACTTATAATCAGAAAATAATAGAACAAGGAGGGCAGGCCACAGTTAAGAATAAGCAAGGGATTTGTCTTTCTTGGTACAGACCCAAAGTGTGTAGGCTTAAGAACTCTCTTTTAATGAAGGTATTGAAGATGTCATGTCACAAGTGAAGGCACAGCAGGGTGAGAAGAGGCTTGCAAGACTGTAAAAGGGGCTGTCAGCACAGAGAATGATCTTTCGATATCCCTGAGTCACATTATGTAGACTCATGGGACTTTGTTTGTTTCCCTGTAATTTCCACATTTTCTCAATTGACCTATGTCTCAAAAAGCACCTGGGGAGCTCCCTACAATTTCTGGGTCTTACCCCTACAGCAAACCACTACTCCCCATCAGAATCCCCTGGAGGGGTTGCTAACACAGATTTCTGGGTCCCACACTCAGAATTTCTGATTCAGGAGGTCTGGGATGGGCCTAAGAATTAGGATCTGTTTCTAAAAAGTTCCCACATAATGCTGCAGCTGCTGGCCAGGAGTCCACATCTGGAGAGCCGCTGACCTCTGGATTCCCATTTAGTAGGTATGCACAGGGCCCCAAGTGGTTTTGACACAGCTCTTCTGAAGCCCACGCTTTGAGAAACATGGCCCTGGGATTTTGGTGAATTCTGGTGTGGGCATTCTAAGAGTGCTACTGCAGTGTTGTGAAGAATTGAGAGAAAGTCCTTGACCCTGCCTGGGAGGTGGAGGGAGGGGGCCCCCAGCATGGTGGTAGCAGCAAGACATTTTAGAGGAATGGGAATCCATCTTTCACAAAATGTCCTTCCTTGTCTAGCCCACTGGTGCTCACCTGAAAGATTCTCTTACTTGTCGATTTATCAAGGAAGATGGTGTTTTCTGAAAGGGAAGGTACCCAGATGACTTGCCCAGCTCCTTCCCTCCCTCGTCCATGTTGAGTGCTAGTGGACCTTTTCTTATGGTGAGTCAGCCTCCCTCCAGTAAGACCGTGCTGAGTCCAACAGTTGCCTCCCACGTGCACTTTCATCCGTGTGTGTTAAGCTACCAACCTGCCCTTTGGTCTGCTGCAGCATTTCCTCACACCCTCAGGCTCTCCACTCCCTTGTAAGGAGAGATGATGATCTTTAATATTTATATATTTTACAAGTTTGATTAGACTCTGGGTTGGAACAAGAATTCCTTTGTCAATGTAAAGATTGCCAAGACATCACATCAAAAGACATTATTCTATCAATATCTCCATGGTTGTTTAACACTTCAGCAGGAACCTCTGTCACGTGAGGGATGGGGAAGCAGACAAGACACTGCTGAAGGCAGCCAAGGAGCCCTGAAAGGGGAGGGGTGAAGGAGGAGATAGGAGGTGCCCAGCTGGGCCTCCTTTGTAGGTTTGTGTAGGGTTGGCCTGGACTTAGCCCTCCAAATCCATCTTGGTAGTTCCATTGGTACAAATGCCTCATGCTGTTAAATGGTAGCCTTTACTCTGCATTTTCTGATATAATTGTTATTTCATGTGATTTTATTGTTTTCAAGACACAGTCCATTCAAGATGCCTGTCCCCAACAAAGGAACATCCCACCCTAATGTGTCACTCACCTCCCTTCTCCTCTCTCCACCTCTAGCTTCATCAGGATATGTATTGACTTTTCCTCCCCTGCTCTCCTGCAGCCACCCCTTGGCCACCCTTTGGGCATAGTCATTAAAGGGGAATTTGTCCTCAAGTGGAACTTCCCCCTCAGCTCCTGGGATGCTTGGCCCTGTAAGGAGGGACACATCCAGGGGAAGGTGAGAGTGGTCCCCTCAACGTGTGGGGCCTAGTTCAGGGGTGCCCGTCATCCAGTCTAAAAATAGTACCTTAACAAAATGTCATTTTATTCTAATATCTTTTGGGGCTTGTCATGATGTTAGTAACACAAAACTTGCCAGATCATCTGGCTTGAAAAAAATATCACCATAGATATAAAGAATGTCCCCAAACTTTGAGCTCTTCTGCTGTTAAAACACCCCAGACTAGACCTAGCCTCAGGACTCAGTGTTGTGGAAACATGCATGTAGAGCCAGGACTACAAAGTTTCAACATCCAAGGTGCACGGGTGACCTCTCTGTGGGAAATTTACTCTTTCAAGAAAACTTAGTTCCTCCTGCTTCAAAAGCTGCTTGGAAAAATTCAGGCAATGATGAAAGCCAGCACCAACTTTAAACTTCAGCATGCTCCAGCTTTTTCACATTTGTCACATCAGCAAAGGCTTCCAGGAACACTTTTTAGAAGAAGGGCATGGAGGGAAACTAACAACTTGTTTTGGTCCTGTGATCTATAAATGCAAATAATGAATTGGAGTTGATTTCTGGTGCAGGAAGAGTTGAATGACACAAACTCTACTAGCTTTCTGTAGCCTGGACAAATGCATAATTTAATCTCAGATAGCTGGACTAGCAAACTGCGGTGGGGGATGTCAGGCCAGAATGCTATTTGTGCAAGGAATCGGAATTTCAAAGGACAGCCTTGCCCGGAGAGATACCACCCAGAACAATGAGGGTTTAATTAAGGTTTAGAACCCTGATTTGTTCACTAAGGGCTGAGCAAGAGCCTCCAAGTAAGATTTTATTTGGTAATAGATTATTGACCAATGGCAGGGGAAGGGTGGTCTATTTGCATATATTACTATTCATGACCTCAGGACTAAAGGAATCAGAATGACAGCAGGCGATATCTCTGTCAGCCTGCTGTTTCTGGAGGGAAAAACAGTTTGGTGGGTGGATAAATAGACATTTTTTGTGCTGCCTTTTCCTCCTGGACCTGATGTTCTATCAAACGCAAGTGTGAGAAATACTCTGAGGAAAAGGGAACACTTTGATGAGATTAATTAACCCGAATACCAAAGATCCATTTGTGGCATCAAGATGTGGAGCCAGTGGGCAGACCTTGCTCAAAGAGAAGCAGGTTGAAGTTCCAGGAGGGCAAAATGGGACCCGGGAAGCTTGCGCGGGCTCCTCAGCATGAGCCAGGCACTCTTGCTTTATTCTCGACCAGGAAGGAAATGATTCTGGGGAATTCCCAACACATTCTAGCCAGGGATGCAACACAAGGGTTCCCAGATTGTGGTGCTGAGCTGGGCCTCACCTGCTCACCCAGGTGAACAGGGTACCAGGGAGAGCTTTCTAGGGTGAAGCTTTCTGGAGTTAATGGATTCATGAAAGATGTCATCAAATACAGGGGTAAGGGAGAGGTGAAGCTTGGTAAGGTGGGGTGAAAGCTTTTCTTCAGGGACCTCAGCCTCCAGTTTCTGCATTTCTTTCTCATTCCAATGACACTGTCTTCCTAGATGTCCTCCTCCCACCTCTACCCAAACATAACAAAACAACTTTGTGGTGACCAGTGCTTACCCCCTCACTTCTTGTTTCCAAATTTGCTCTCAGGAAAGCCTCCAGTACCAGTAATTAAAACTTTTGGAGGAATATATATATATATATATATATATATATATATATATATATATTGTTTGTTTGTTTGTTTAGAGAGAGAGAGAGACTGAGAGAGCATGAGTGAGGAATGGGCAGGGAGACAGGGAGATGGAGAAGCCCAAGTAGGCTCCCAGGTGTCTCTGAGATCATGGCAAGAGCTGAAACCGAGAGTCGGATGCTTAACAGACTGAGCCACCCAGGCGCCCCGGAGGATTTTGTTTAATGTTTATTTATTTTTGAGAGAGAGAGAGAGAGAGAGCAAGCAGAGGTAGGGCAGACAGAGAGGGAGACACAGAGTCCAAAGCAGGCTTCAGGCTCTGAACCGTCAGCACAGAGCCTGACACAGGGCTTGTATTCACATACTGAGAGATCATGACCTGAGCCAAAGTCAGATGCTTAACGGACTGAGCCACCCAGGCGCCCTCCTGGGAGGATTTTAATTTAGATATTACCTTACCTTTTTTTACATATGGATGTCCAGTTTTTCCAGCATTATTGTTAAAAAGACTGTCCTTTCTCCATTGACTTACCTTTGCTCCTTTGTCAAAGATTAGTTGATTATATTTGTGGGGTTTATTTCTTGGCCCTCAATTCTGTTCCACTGCTCAATCTGTTCATTCTTTCACCAATATCGTGCTGTCTTGATTACAGTAGTTTTATAGAAGTTTAAAGTCAGGTAATATTAGTCCTCTGATTTTCTTTCTTTCTTTCTTTTTTTTTTTTTTCAGTATTGTGTTGGCCACTCTGGGTCTTTCACGTCTCCATATTAACTTTGGAATCATTTTCAACATCCAAAAAATAACTAGCTGGAATTTTGATAGTGACTGTACTGACTTTATAGATCAAATTAAAAAGATCTGACAACTCAACAATTTTGAGTCCTTCTATCCGTGAACGTGGATATCTTTCCATTCATTTAGATTTTTTAATTTTTTTAAAAAACTTTTTAACATTCATTTATTTTTGAGAATGAGGGAGACAGAGTGTAAGCAGGGGAGGGGCAGAGAGAGAGAGGGAGACATAGAATCTGAAGCAGGTTCCAGGCTCGGAGCTGTTAGCACAGAGCCCAACATGGGGCTTGAACTCATGGACCACGAAATCATGACCTGAGCTGAAATCAGATGCTTAGTCAACTGACCCACTCAGGCACCCCATATTTAGATCTTTTTAAAATTTCTTTTACCAGAGATTTGTAGTTGTCCTCACATAGATCCTATAAATATTTTATTAGCCTTAAGCCTATTTCATTTTTAGTTGATGCTAATATAAATAGCAATATGTTCTTTTAAAAGAAAAATTTTTAATGTTTATTTATTTTTGAGAGAAAGAGACAGACAGAGCACTAGCAGGAGAGGGCAGAGAGAGGGGAGACAGAATCCGAAGCAGGCTCTAGGCTCTGAGCTGTCATCACATAGCTCACAGTGGGGCTTGAATCCACAAGCTGTGAGATCATTACCTGAGTTGAAGTTGGACACTTAACTGCCTGAGCCACCCAGGCACCCTGCAATATGTTATTTTTATAAGACTATTTTTTTTTTAGAACAGTTTTAGGTTCACAGCAAAATTGAGAGGAAGGTACAGAGATTTCCCATGTATACCTCTTACCCTTACAGATACATCACCTCCCCCAATAGCAACATTCCTTACCACAGTGATGTATTTGTTACAATTGATGAACCTACATTGACACACCATAACTACCCAATGTCCATAGTTTACATTATAGTTCACTCTTATTGTACATGCTATGGATTTGCACAAATATATAATGGTATATATCCATCATTATGATATCATACAGAGTATTTCTACTGCTCTAAAAATCTTAAGTGTTCCACCTACTCACCCCTTCTCCCCACCACCCCCAACGAACCCCTGGCAACCACTTATCTTTTCACTGCCTCCATAGTTTTGCTTTTTCCAGGATGTCATAGAGTTAGAATCATGCAGTACATAGCCGTTTTAGATTGGCTTCTTTCACTAAATAATATACATTTAAGGGACCTCCATGTCTTTTCATGATTTGATGGATCATAGTGCTGAATATTTCATTGGATGTACCACAATTTATTTATCCATTCACCCACTAAAGGACATCTTGGGTGCTCCCAGGTTTTGGCAACTTTGAAAAAGCTGCTCTAAATATCCTTGTGTAGTTTTTTGTGTGGACGTAAGTTTTCAACTTTTTTTTGGTAAATACCAAGGAGTGTTGTTGCTGGTCATATGGCAACATTATGTTTAATTTTGTAAGAAGCTGCCAAACTCTCTTCTAAAATTACTATACCGTATTGCATTTCCACTAATAATGAATCAAAATTCCTGTTACTCCACATCCTCACTAAAATTTGGTGTCAATATTCTGGATTTTGGCCATTCTAATAGGTGTGTAGTGCTATCTCATTGCTGCTTTTAATTTTTATTTCCTTGATGACATATGATGTTTGTGTATGTTTATTTGCCATCTGTATATCTTCTTTGATGAGGCATCTGTTAAGGTCTTTGGCCAAATTTTTGTTTGTTTACTTATTGTTGAATTTTTTTTTATTAAAATTTTTTTTAATGTTTATTTTGAGAGAGCAGACAGACCGACAGAGTGCGAGCTGGGGAGGGGCAGAGAGAGAGGGAGACACAGAATCCTAAGCAGGCTCCAGGCTCTGAGCCATCAACACAGAGCCCGATGCACGGCTCAAGCTCATGAGCTGTGAGATCATGACCTGAGCCAAAGTCGGATGCTCAACTGACTAAGCCACCCAGGATCCCTTACTTATTACTGAATTTTAAGAGTTCTTTGTATATTTGGAAAATAGTACTTTATCACATGTGTCCTTTGTAAACATTTTCTCAGTCTGTGGTTTTCTTTCTCATTCTCTTGACATTTTCCCTTTAATTTTAATAAAATCTAGCTTATCACTTCTTCCTTTCATGGATCATGCCTTCAGTATTGTATCTAAAAAGTCATTGCTGAGGTACCTGGGTAGTTCAGTCTGTTGAGCTTCTGATCTTGATTACAGCTTAGGTCATGATCCCAGGTTCGTAGGATTGAGCCCGATGTCAGGCTCCACACTAGTGTGGAACCTGCTTGAGATTCGCTCTCTCTCTCTATCTCTCTCCTCTGTGCTTCTCCCCTGCTCAAGCTTTCTCCCTCCCTCTCCCTCTCTCTAAAAAATAATAAATAAATACATAAATACATAAATACATAAAATTCATTGCTATACCCAAGGTCTTCTAGGTTTTCACCCATTTTATCTTCTAGGAGTTTTATAGTTTTCAATTTCACATTTAAGAATGAGATTTTGAGTTAATATTTTGTGAAGTGTGTAGCAGTCTTGGTCTAGATTAATTTTTTTTTTGTATGTGAATATTCAGTTGTTCCAGCACTGTTTGTGGAAAAGACTATTTTCTATTGTACTGCCTTTGCACCTTCATCAAAGATCAGTTGACTCTTTATGTGGGTTTATTTATGGACTTTCTATTCTGTATTGATCTTTTTGTCTATTCTTTCACTAATACCACATTATCCTGATTACAGTAGCTTTATAGTAAATCTTAAAGAACTTTGGTCTTCTCCTTAAATGTTGTGTTGGCTATTCTGGGTCTATTACCTCTCCATTTAACTTTAGGGTCAGTTTGTCAATATCCACAAAGTAATTTGCTAGGATTTTGATGGGGACTGCACTAGATCTATAAACCAAGTTGGGAAGAACTGATATCTTGACTTCCTATCCATGAACATGGAATATCTCTCCATTTATTTCTACTTTGAAATTGTTCATCGGAGTCTTATAGTTTCCCTCATATAGCTCTTGTACATGTTTCGTTAGATGAATACAAAAGTATTTTATCTTAGGGGGTGCTAATGTGAATGTAAACTTTAAATTCTACTTGTTCATTGCTGGTGTAAAGGAAACCAGTTGGCTTTTGCATATTAACCTTGTATCCTGCAACCTCGCTATAATCTTTTATTAGTGTCACAAGTTTTTGTCTGTTCTTTCAGATATTCTATTTAGAGAATCATGTCAACTGTGAAAAAAGTCTGAACAGAAGTCTGATGTAATTCTTATCTTTACTCCTCTATAGGTAAAATGTCTGCCCTCTTGCCCCCACCCTGGCTTCTTTCAAGATTTTCTCTTTGTCTTTGTTTTTCTACAGTGTGAATATGCTATGCCTAGGTAGAGACTTTTTAGTATTTATCTCTGTTGGTGTTCTCTGCCCTTTGCATCCATTGTTTGGTTTCTGTAATTAATTTTTAAAAATTCTCCACCTTTATTGCCTCAAATATTTCTTCTGTTCATTCCTCTTTTTCTTCTTTTTTGGTATTCTCATTATGTGTATGTTAACACACAATTATAATTTGTAATTGTCCCACAGTTATTGGATATTATGTTCTTTCTCTTTTTATTTATTTTTTTTCTCTTTGCATTTCAGTTTTGGAAATTTCTATTGGCATAGCTTAAAGCTAATTCTTTCCTTGGCTGTGTCCAGTGTACAAATGAGCCCATCAAAGGCATTCTTCATTTCTGTGACAGTGTTTTTGATTTCTAGCATTTACTTTTGGGTTTATTTCTTAAAGCTTATTTCTCTTGGTTTATATTAGCCATCTGTTCTTGCATGTTGTGCACTTTTTTTTCCATTAGAGCCTTCAGCATATTATTCAGTTATTTTAAATTCCTGGTCATATCTGAATCTGGTTCTGATGTTTGCTTTGTCTCTTTGATTTAAAAAAAAATATCTTTGACAAGCTTTTAATTTTATTTTGAAGGCCAGAAATGGATACCTATTGGTAATAGAAACTGAGGCAAAAGGTCTTTACGGTAAAATTTTATGCTTTTCTGACTAGGAGTTATGTTGTGTTTAATATAGCTTACCTGTAGCTTTCTGAGTCTTCAATTTCCCCTAGTGTTCTTGTTTTGCATTTCCTTCTGTTATCTTGGGGCTTTCCCAGAGACTCCTTCTTAAATAGAGTCTTAGGCTTGCAATTCTTCCAGCCATAATTCCCTGTCAGTATATAAGAAACTGTTGGTTTGGTGGTAAGGTGTGGTGGATCCTGTGAGTAGGATTCAGTCAGTCTTTTAGTGAACCTGTTCCCCTGGACTGTGACCTTCACAAGTACTTCTCAGCTTTTTATTCTGCCTAAGGCTGAGGCAGGAAGGCTATAGGGGGCTAGAGTTGGGTATTTCCTTTCCCTCACATTTGTTAAGTCTTTGGTAGAGTAGCTTCCTTTGAGGGAAGGCCTTCATTAATAAGAGATGTTCTTCAGGTGTATTTCAGAACGGTTAGTTTTCCTCTTCACTGAGAACCTGGTGAAGATTTTAGAGGTAAAATTCATGAAAGTGTGGACACCACCACCTTCCCCCTCAGCCACCAAATGCCCCCAGGATTTTTTGGATCTCAAGCTAGTCCACACTCAGCCTCAAAGAATTATTCAATTATCATTGAAGCTTTCCTGTCCATTAGTTACTTGCTCCATGGCTTCTGCTTCCAGTAAGCTATAATTCTCTTTAGTCAGGCTATGATCTGTATTTACCTGTTTTTCAAGTTTTGGGGCAACAGTTTGCCCTGTGACCTCGGTTTTCTCATGGGTCTCAGAAGAGTTGTGGATTATCAGTTTGCTCAACTTTTTTTCTTTTTGTGGGGTAAGAGTGATGAGTTCCAAGCTCTTTCCATGTTGGATTAGAAACCCAGAAGTCTAATTAACTTTTATATGAAGCATGAGATTAGGTAAGTGTTCATTTTGTGGCTTATGGATATCCAATATTTAAATTTTTTAAAGTTTATTTAATTTTGAAAAAGAGAGAGAGACAGAGCATGAGTGGGGGAGGGTCAAAGAGAGAGGGAGACACAGAATCTGAAGCAGGCTCCAGGCTTGCAGCTGTCAGTACAGAGCCCAATGCAAGGCTCAAACCCACAGACCATGAGATAATGACCTAAGTCTAAGTTGGATGCTTAACCAACTGAGCCACCCAGGCACCCTGGATATCCATTTTTTAAAAATTTTTTAAAATGTTGATTTATTTTTGAAAGAGAGAGAGAGAACCTGGGAGGGGCAGAGAGAGAGGGAGACACAGAATCTAAAGCAGGCTCTAGGTTCTGAACTGTCAGTACAGTGCTGGTTGTGGGGCTCCAACCCATGAACCATGAAATCATAAGCTGAGCCAAAGTTGGACACTTAATGGACTGAGCCACCAAGGTGCTCTGGATATCCAATTTTTAAGTAACATGTGTTGAAATGCTACTGTCTCTCCAAAATTATCATTGCATCTTTTAAAAAAACTCAGATATTCATTGGAGGATGCCTACATGACCATTTCCCAATAAAACTCTGGGGTACTGAGTCTCTAATGAACTTCTTTGGTAGGCAAAATTTCAAATCAATAAGATAATATATTGATTTGCAAATTTTGGATTCAAGTCAGAAAGTTAAAGTCAATAAGACCCAACATAAGATAAATGAGATTAAACACATGGAGTGATGGCTTTTTGCATGACTAGTGAGCTGACCATCTTTCCAAGGGAAGACAGACTGCATGCTAAATTTACGTGCAAAACAATTCAAAGTGGCTATGATGATTAATTTTATGTGCCTACTTGATTTGGCCATGGCACCCAAATTTTATCAAACATCAGTCTAAATGTTGCCATGGAGGCATTATTTTTTAGATGAGATTAACATTTAAATCAGTAGAGTTTGAGTAAAGCAGATTACCCTCTACCCTGTGGGTGGGCCTCTCCAATCAATTAAAGGCCTGAAGAGAAAAAGACCAACTTCCCCTGAGGAAGAGGGAATTCTGCCCCCAGATGCCTTCAGCCTCTTCTTTGAGCCTACAGCTTTCTGCCTGATCTGCAAATCTCAGACTTCCCAGCCCTCACAATTGCATGAGCCAGTTCCTTAAAATAAACCTATCTATCTATTATACAGCCTATGGTTCTGTTTCTCTGGAGAATCCTGACTAACATGGAGACAAGGGTGTAGCCTTAAGAAAACATGCCTGGAATGCAGAGACTGAAAGAGAACTGACCATGTTACTGTTCCAGTGTGTGGTCACAGCCTGAGATACTACTGTGTCATCCAAAGCAAAGGGTGGAGACTTCTGGGCACATACCCTGAAGGGAGCCAAATAATGTGTCTCTGGGTCTCTGCTGAAGGGGAAGGAGGCTGGTTCCAGTACCATCTCTCTAGGATATTTCTCTCATGATGACTGATTAGCTGTCAGGGTACCTGGTGTTAATAGAAACATCACTGAAAATCCTCCCACACGTGTGTCTGCTCTGATTCTTGGTTCACCCAGTGACATTTTAACTTCAACTTGGTTCCCTAAGAGTACTAGGGGTGAGTGCTATGCCTTGAGAGATATTACTTATAGATTCAGTTAGCAAACTGGTAATTTTATTAATTATTTTGGGTTTGTTAAGCAAAACGCCTTCTTATTTCAGGTTCTCCAGAGAAAAAATTTGGAGGATGATTTGTGTGCAACCCATTTTCAAGGAAGGTTCCTGGGAGAGCAGGGAGGAGTAGGGGCAGCAAAACCAGGAGGGGGAAGAAGCCAGGAAGGATGCACTTTCAGGCAAAGTTTACCCAGTACAACTTCAGCCCAATCCTGCAGGGAACCCTGGAATGTAGTTTACACCTCACAGTCTCCCAACCCTACAGCAACGGAGCTGAGCCCTTATGCTTGCGTAGCCTTCATTCAATGGTTAAGAGTACCTGGCTGTTCTTGGGTGCTTCTAGCTCTCTGTGTGCTGCAGGGTGGAGCAGATGAGTCTGAGGTCAGTCCTGCCAAGAAGAGCTGCAGATGCTGGATGTTGAAGCAAAAGCACACTAAAGTGGGCAGGGGTGCCCTCCAAGATGGATCCAGTGAAATCAGACAGAGCACTGACATTATACTGTACAAAGTAGTTCTCCAGAGTTGAATTACCAGGTTCTACATGTGACCTTGCAATGACCCCTGTAGGTTCTCACTTGCAGACCTGAGGAGACAGGATCCACTGGAGTAGACCTAACATTTACCTTTCTCTCCTTTTCCATCCTTGCCACATTGTCTCGAGAAGTTATTGTCATTCTGGGCAATACCTACAGAAACAGAATCAACTTTTCACATATATGGAAATGACAGCAACCAGACTTTTGGTCACTGGAACATTAATTTACTTAACATATTATATTTGGGGTCAATGACCTGAGCATTCTGGTCACAGTGGGGAAGAAGACACAGTTCCTGACTTTTTGGAGCTAACAGTCTAGAGCTCTGTAGTCCAATGTTCTATCACTAGCCACATATGGCTGCTTAAATCTAAACCATTTAAAAATAGATAAAATGTGGTGTGCCTGTGTGGCTCACTGGGTTAAGTGTCCAACTCTTGGTTTCGGCTCGGGTCACGATCTCATGGTTCGTGATTTGGAGTCCCGTGTCAGGCTCCACACTGGCAATATGGAACCTGCTTGGGATTCTCTCTCTCTCCCTCTCTCACTCCATCTGTGTCTGCCCTGCCCCCCCCCCGCCCCCGCCCAAGTTGCACACGTGGTCTCTCTCCCTCAAAAATAAATAAATAAACATTTTAAAAAAATAGATAAAAATAAAACTCAATGCCTCAGTTATAGCAGCCACATTGTAAATGCTCAATAGCCACATAAAGCTGGTACCTACTATATTAGACAGTGCAGACATAGACCAGCATTGACCAATGGCCATGACCATCGGGATGCCCTTTATTCTCACATGTCCTTTAAAGTCGCACAGAAGATGTTCATACCCATAATTATATCCAGCCTGATGATATCCATGGGAGGTGGTTAGGAAGGGTTTACTATTTCCAGCTAATAGGTTCACTCAGCGCAGAGTAGAACTAAAGTCATGGGCACTAAACTCACAGTGAGTAAGTAACAGTGGTAGAGGCAGACCTTACCCACAGGTGTGCTGATTCTTGGGCAGAGAACTTCCTGGTTGAAGCAGCGTGTTGTGGAAATAACAAATTCTCCATGAAATGGGATTCCCATAGGCACATCAGCCTTGTGGGCTGGCAACACAACATCAGGTACTCTATAAGGAATTATCTCTAGGGGACATTTGAGACCTAAAAATATTATATTGTCTCCAACAAAGCGCATTATATCTTTTTTTTTTCTGTCCTCATATTTTCTGCATCTTCCTTTCACCGTAAAGTCCAGAAGCCAATATGTTAATGTCAAATAATAACAATAATAACGGCAAACATGTGGAGTATTTACTAGTCCACAGACACTGCTTCAAGCATTTTACATATACAAATTCAGTTCATCTTTGTAACACCCCTGTGATCCAGGTACTATAATTATCCCCAATTTACAGAATCAAAAAATAAAGCCCAGGGAGGGTAGGTGACTTGTTTAACATCCCATAATTGGCAAGCAGGAGACACACTCTTTGAACCCAGGTCACCTGCTCTGGTCCACCAAACCACTGGGAATGCTGCCTCTCAGCCATGAGAGCACATTTATATTTGTACTGATTTCACATTGTTAAATACAAATACAATGTGTGTTTTGAGCCCTAATATACAATCGTTTTCAGAGGTGAAGGGTCCCAATGACTCACTAGACCAATGCATTTTCCAAAGCCTTTTGAAAAATACCCTTTACATAATAGGCTTATACAATTGGTATACTCTATTTCTCAGTATAAGTGTCCATAAGTACTCCAGGGTGTCTAAATGAATATAAATCAATTTTTATGTTTCTAGAGCTTCTGTCATCAACATTGACCCCTCCCAGAGCATCAGCTAGCTAGCTTAAGCAGAAAAGGATCTGATACCAGGACTTAGATGTTAGCTGTCTATGTGGAAGTCCCAACAATTCTTGGTCCTCAAACTCATATTTGTAGCTTCTGCTATGACTGGAAGCTTTGCCACTGGAACAGAAGGCAAAGGATCAGAATGCTTGCCCCTGCAGCAATCAGAAGAACTGAAGGGAGCTGCCTGAACAGGCTGTTGGTAACAGCCTTGCCAAGATCCATATCCCAAATGATCTTTCACACCTGCCTCTCTTTCTACTCCTCTCAGTTTCCAGTTCAAGTCTGGCCCAAGTGCATCAAGTTGACAAATCTGAGTGACAATGCAATATGGGAAATGCAACTTTTACCTCTCTGGCCTTTGCAGGGGTGGGGGGTGGGGGTTGGCATACCACTGGGAAACCGGAATAGATGCTGAGAGCTGGTCCACGGGATCTATTATAGTCCTACTGTTGGGCAACTCAGCATCCACATACACCATTCCTCTGTGGTGAACTTCTCACCAGCAAGAGTAGTAACATGCTTCCCTCACATAATGCAACTATTCATGTACAAACATGTTCATCTTTTCCTGAAGAGAAGAGACCCCAACTCGTCTCCTAATAGCTTTTGGTATCTGGCAGTGTTCTCTCCTCCAGTTCAGTTCCAATTCTATTTTAGTTTCTCAAACCCAAACATCAAAATACAACAGTTAACAAGTGATGATATACTCTATGTAAAGTAGCAGAGGAAAGAGTGAGGAGAAAAGGAAAATTGGTTAGTATTCATACTAGTTGGTTAGTTCATACCTAACAGAGAAACAAAACACAAAAGGAGTTATTACAGTATTTTTGGCCAGAAGGCCATAGTTTCTATGTATAAATTCCTCTCCTACCCATTCTATTTTTTTTTTTTTTTTTTTTTTTTTTTGCCTTCAGAGCTTCGGTTTATTGGGATTCTTTCCCTATACATTGATGGAAATCTTTATGTATGAGGGGTCTGAGATCTGGTGGATTTATATGATTGTTGCAAATGATCTTTAAGATTAATAGTGAGATTTGTTGTCCCACTTACTGTATTCTGGATCTATTGATCACTGGTTCAAGACATATCCAACCTCCTTTGGGGTAGCAATGAAGACTCACAGAGTGTTGTCTCTCACCTGGTGCTGTGACTCTTCCATAGACCATTCTACATTTTTTAGGACTGGCTGCTTCTTGGGGCTGAGCAACATAGTAAAACCAGTTTGCTCCTTGGGCAAAGCCATGGGCTCTCTCCTTTTGGTGTAAAATGAAATTTCTTGGTCAGAAGCAAAGTTTACTGGAATACCAGATGAAACATAGTTCAGTAAGCTCATTGATGATGTCTTTAGAAGAAGTAAAGAAAGGTTGGAAAAGAAGTTCATATTTTGAAAGCATCTACTCTCATGAGGAAGAAACACTGCCTTCTCCATCATGAAAGGAGTCTAATACTATCAGCTTTCACCAGGTGAATGACTGCTCCTCCCAGGTGTAGGTGACTGGAGAAAGAAACTGAATGGCATCCACAGACTGGGCCATACTACCTACCTCTGCTGAGGGGTCTTTTGATGAATATCATGAGGCAAGAGTCTCCATGCTCTGGGACTTTTCTGAAAGTTCCAGCCACAAGTATTTATCCCAAACCTCCTTGTCAGTAATTCCCTTATTTTGAGCTTTCCATGTCCTGACCATCTGGCTAAGCATCCAGACGCTGCCTACAAATTAGTGTAGATACGGATATCCAGCCACCTTTCCTTCCAGGTAAAATGCAAGTCAGATGTACCGCTCAAAATTCTGCCCTTGAGACAATTTCTCTTCCCCATCATGCTTCAAGGTCATCTCTAATTGGGGATGTAATGCTGTAGTGGTCCTCCTCTGACCAGAATCCACACATCATGCAGAACTATCTGTAGACTAATGTCAAGTTTTCTTCCTCAGTCATCTGGTCCTGTTATATCACATGAGGCCATAGGTGTAGGTTGAAAGACAGCTGATGATACTGCAGGACTGGATGCCATGGGACAAGATGCCACTTGTGAATGCAAATTATACTTTCAGGACTGGCTCAGGTCCACTTTGGATATTTCACAGCTACTGATGATGAAGTACTTTTGGATATGACTAACTGGTGGATTCATAGGTCAAAACAAGTTCATGATGCACAACTCAAGTTTCATGTGCATTCAGATTCTAAAAGGTACTAGCAGCAAGCCATAAGCTTCTTCTCAAAGGGACAGACATGGATTTATTCCAAACTCAGAGGACCTGTGATATTTCCTCCACCAGGTCTTGCTATAAGCTCTATACAGCCGTGTTCTATTGCAGACCTTTTGAGGTACTATATCATAAATCCCAAGTGACACTTGGGATTGTACTGTAGCATTAACCAGCTTGGAAAACAAACAAACAAACAAAAAAACTTCTCTTGCTTTGGGACCCATGCAAAACTGGCAACCTTGTGGTTACCCAGTACATGGGTTGGAGTAGTACAACTATATTTGGAATCAGTTATCTTCATAATAGAAAGATACTCACCAAGCTTTGCACTTCTTAATTCAAGGTTGGGGTGCAAAGCACAAAACTTGTATTTCATTTCAGAGGGGATATCCTATCATGCCCAGAATGCTACACCATATATGTGTATGATTTCAGTGATTTCAGTGGGGAGGATGGGACCCCAAGGAAAATGCCCAGAAGCGGAACTTAAGCACCAAATATAAAGCACCATGATTCCTGCCAAGGGTACTCAGAGGGACTTGACCTGGCTCCATCTTTGGCAGAAAATGATCTATCATGGGGTACCTCCCTCCTTCCTAAATTTCCAGGGAGTAATACCACCTATAATTTATTTCCATCTCAAAATGAAAATAACCTCAACCTCCAGTCCATCTTTTTCATTGATAAACATTGTACAACACAAGGCTGAAGTTTCCTTAGAGCAGAGCTTAACAAACTTTTATGTGCATTTGAATCACATGGGATCTTACCAAAATGCAGATTCTGATTCAGTAGATCTGGGGTGAAGCCCAAAATGCTGCATTTCTCACCAGCCCGTAGGTGAGGCTTGTGCTGCTGGTCCATGGCTCACATGTTGGAGGAGGGCTGAGTAGTGGCCCCTACTTCCCCTTCCCACTCCTGCTGAGCTATTCTGCTGTAACCAGAGTAGCTTCCTCTTTTTACAGGAGTCTTATATAAGATTTTTTTTGAAACAGAAACAGTTCTAATTTAAAACAGATCTAATTTTTTAAAACACCTGGTCTAGATATTCATAACAGAATTTTGATAAAAACAAAAACAAAAACAGATGACCAAGTAACTCCAGTTCCCATTGTTAAGGAAAGGGTAAGGAGTTTAACTTTGGGAATTCTTCGCAGATAGAATTTTCACTTACTCAAGAAATAATTTTTTTTGCAAGGCTACTCTGTGTGAAGCACTATAAAGGCTGAGATTGCCTAGGACCCGCTTTTGCAAAGTGAAATTCTTCATCTTTGGCCCTCCTGACCTAGGAGTCATGTCCCTCTGTAACTTCATTTACTTTGGCTACATCACAACCTTCTCTTCCTGGGCCGGGTCAGGATTTGGAAGTAGGTACATGTGCCCTCATGTTGCCCTGACCTTCCATTTCAATCTCCTGATACAGGCAGAGGCCATCACTGCCCAAGGTCTGGACAGCCAACAAAACATTTCAGATGGAGTTTGCAAAGACCCCTTTTGAGAAGGGAATGCATTTCTGTAGATAAAATTATGAGAATGTGAGTGAAGGCAAGAGAAGACAGCTTTCAAACAGACCTATCACCTATTCATTTGATGTGCTTCTAAATTTTGATAAATGCCAATGACTTTCAATTCCAGAGAGGTAGAATATTTATTGCTTGTTCACCTTCCATTGGTCACAATTCCTAACACATTAATGTTGTGTCTTCTCACCTATTAAAATTCTTTTCAAGTCACACTCAGGGCTCCATTTAAATGTCACCTTCTCTGTGATGTCATTTTTGACAACCCTGTTCTTGTCAGAAATAATTGATCTTTACTCTGCCCTCTTATGCAGCTAAGCAGAAGTTGCCAATAGATTTTGGGTATTAACAACACATATATATTTTTGAAGTAAGTTTTATAAGGATATTAGAGTACAGTCTTTGAGACAACATGAACAGATCTGGTCAATACCTGTCCATCCTATGTGATAAAACATATGTTATTTGGTTATGTAAACATTTTTATTGATTCACTGTATATCTTTTATTATAACCCTTAATACAGTCAGTTTTATATGGTACAGACTTTTTTTAAGTTTATTTATTTATTTTGAGAAAGAGAACATGAGCAGGGGAGGGGCAGAAAGAAAGGGAGAGAGAGGATCCCAAGCAGGCTTCATGCTGTCAGCACAGAGCTGGATGCAGAGCTTGAACTCATTTACTGTGAGATCATGACCTGTGCCGAAATTAAGAGTCAGACACTTCACCAACTGAGCCACCCAGGCGCCCTGGTACAGTCTTCTTTCTTATAGGTTGTAAGCTTGGAAGGAAGTGAGTACATCTATTTATTCTTCACATTAAGCTCAATAGATTGCATTGTATGTACAAGCTGCTTAGCAGTTCTGTGAAAACCCCAACACTCTAAGTGAAATTTTGTGCATATATGTGTGAATACAATTTTATGGGGAAAGGGTGCATAGATTTCTTTAATTTCTCAGAAAAGTCTGAGAACCTATAGAAGTTAATAACCATGGGCTTAAGAAGCTCATGGTGAGTCTCTTTATGAAGCAAACATCTGTTAGTGATACACATATGTTTGTAGTCCTCATGCACGTATTTGTAGGTTTTAAGATTTGGAGTTTTTGGTGTTAGTTGTACTTGAAATGGGACACACGTACATAGCAACTCAATTATTCTATGCTGTGGGATATTGCAGCTACTTCCTTCACCGGCTATCTGCCCATGGGCCTTTTCAATCCTTAGCTCTTCCACTGGGAGATGGACTGAGGCAAGGATAAGAGATAGGGCACAAACCAGCCAAAATAGTGACATTATTAGCAGCTCCAGTAAAAGCTTATTTGGAGGGGGAGTTAAAATCGCTGATACAACTGAAGTTTGGGGATTATCAGTGGATATCAATTATCCATGACCTCACAGTCTCCATGGTTACCAATGACTTAATGTTCCTTGTAAGCTTAAATGATTTCTTTTAATTAAATGAAAAGGCTCAAATTCATAAAGACTGGTGAGCCCGGGGGTTAGAGCTAAGGCTGTATCACTGATCGGTGGGAAGTGGCAGAGTATCACTTTTCTGTGCTGTAATGCATGAATAGGATGAAAGTATCATGGGTTATCTTTGGGAGAATGTCCCTGAAAAGCACAACGCTTCTCAAATAGGAGGGCACCAAAATTTCTGCAAAAGGGTGGGGAAAACAAGGACGACTGGTGTGTGAGGTTTGAGAATCTCGCAGGGGACTGTCATGTGCTCCCCTCTGCATCCCCACCGTCAACTAAGAACACACTGATCTGTGAAGAATGAAATAACATCTGTAAGACACGAGCTTCTTGGCAAGATACGTATTTACCATACGCTGCCCTGCACGCAGGCATTCAGTCATAAATTTCACTTAGTACAGGGTATATGATCTGGATTTTCTAATGTTTGAGCCTCCTCCATTTGTCCTTCTTCTCCTGCTTACACTTGCCTTGGCTCTTTCGTATTCATGGTACATAAATTAAGATGGAAAGTAGATAGTCGAAAGGCAAGTTTCACATAATGCCTCTTCCTGGAAAATGGGAGTTATTTTTTTTGGAAGACTCTCTCATTTGCCTCATTTTTGTTGATTGCTGAGTAACAAAATCCAGCTACCTCTTCTCTCCTCATGCTGGGAACAGAGAGAAAAACAACTCTGGGAGCTTTCCCAAAGGGTGCCGGTGTCTCAAAGGGCAAAGCCAGGGACTCAATGCCTTCTGCTGGGTGTGTGCCTGGAGAATTTGCCTCCCTGGAAAAGGAGAAGGTTCACCTAACAATAGAACTCTGTGTTTCCTGTTAACTGTCTGGAAAAACAGAAAATATTAGCAACCTTGTCTCCTTGAATGTGATCCCACAATACTACCCACCGCATGGTGTGACAGGATTATTGAGCACCTTTAAGGCTCTTTACATTGTTAATGTAAGCAGGCTCAGAAAACTATATATTAATCACGGGACACACACACACACACACACACACACACACACACACAAAGCTATTTCTTACTGTTGGATCTCATGAGCAGCATAAGGCCCAGAGAAGTTAAATAACCTGCTTACAGTCACACAGCCATCCCAGAGATGGCTGTTCATACTTCTGTGTTTGTTTGTTTTTTACAGGCCTACAATTTAGCCCTGGGTGTTGCTGCTTTTGGTTTTCTCTCCTCTCAATTTTGTTTTGCTCCCAAAAAAGAATCCGAGGAAAAGAATGCTTATGCTAAGAGAAACAGAAGAACAGAATGATGTGTTTTCTTATTTTGCTCCCAGATCTTCAAACCCAGGAGAGAATTCCGAGTGAGGGAGCAGCAGGGGTGAGAGCCAAGCCCGAAGGCCACATACCAGCCGCTCCTGCTTCTGGCCAGAAGTCCTGGTAACCTGCTAGCCTCCCACCTGGGTGGGGCCCCAGGGCCAGGCACACACTCTCAGTCCTGCCCTGAGCCATGCCAGGAGAGGAAAAAGACTGACTTTCAGAGGCAACCGTGCTCCAGCCGCAGACCCCGAGCAGCTCTTCGGAAGCTAAGCCACCTTCCCCCTCGGAGCCTTCTGCTTCCTGCCTCGTTCCAGCCGGCTTCTGTGAAATCAATCAGGTCAAGGTCAAATGGCCAAAGCGGGAAGCCAAACTCAGGGAAGTAGATTTAGAGAACTGAACAGACACCCTCACTGCACGCTCACAGTGGTGACTCAGCGGAAATTCTGGAACGAAGAGCCAGACCTAAATGTTTGTGGAAAAGAAGGGAATCGATGCTCGTGGAATTGACAGTGAATGAATCAACGCTGTGGCTGATGAATGAATGAATGAATGAACAAATGAATGAACAAAGGAAGGGAAGGCTGGGCCCTTCTTCACCCTGCTGAGTGGCTCTGAGGAAATAGGAGGAAAGAGCAATGCACTGGTTGGAGGAAGCTTAAGAGTATGTGCTTGGAGTCTTCAGGGAAACCTGCCGGTGGCATTTCCTCTCTCTGCACCCTGTGTGGTTGGGCAAAACCCATCGATTGGTTACTAACTTTGACCGAGGAGGAAATGCTAAGCAGACTGACTTGGGGAGGGCTCCTGGCCTCCAGCCGGCAGGTGACATACAGAAGCAGGATGGGCAGGAAGACATAGCTGGCGGGTGTCCCATGCTGAAGTCACAGCTACTAAAGATAGGTGGTGACCTTTGGTAACCAGCTTGCTCTCAGGAAGGAGAAGCACTCCAGGAAGAGGCTGCGGGTGTGGCCGCACTGAGGCCATGGGCAGGAGCCCGTCACTGTCACACTGTCACCACCCAGCTCTGACAGTTCGCACAGGATGGAAAATTCAGGTGTGCGGTGTCATTCGCGTCTTACATTCGGCCCAAATGAGAACAGGGGACATATTCTGCTGAGAACAGCTGAGAAGAGAAAGAGCCTAGGAAACCTCTCACTGGGCTCCCTCTGGGGTCCTGTGAGGGCACAGGAGAAATATCACTCCATCCCAGTCCCATCATGGGCCACTGGGTCAGGGAAGGAGGGCAGGGAGCGGGGAGGGGCTCCTGGCAACAACTCCACTTTCTACCCAACAGTGATTTCCCCCCCCCCCCCCCCACTTTTTAAAGTTACTTCTTTTGGGGCACCTGGGTGGCTCAGTTGGTTGAGCGACTGACTTTGGCTCAGGTCATGATCTCACAGTTTGTGAGTTTGAGCCCCACGTCGGGCTCTGTGCTGACGGCTCAGAACCTGGAGCCTGCTTCGGATTCTGTGTCTCCCTCTCTCTCTGCCCCTCCCCAACTCGTTCTGTCTCTCTCTGTCTCAGAAATAAATAAACATTAAAAAAAATAAAGTCACTTCTTTTAGTCCTCTCCCCCCCCTCACTTTTTAAAATGTAAATATACTCTTCAGAAAGTTCTACCAAAGTCTAAATTACTTCAGACGACCAGTTTGCTTTCCTTCAACACCCTCAGATCTCCCATCCCACTCCATCGATATTTATCGGGAATCGTTTATGTGCAAGGCCCTGAGCCAGGTGATAAGGGCAAACAAAGATTTATAGACAATGAATAACACAGTCACTGCAGGAGTCGGACTTGAGTGGAAGTCCTAATTACAGCTCTCTGCTTTCATTTGGCAAGTCTCCTCTATACAGTGGGTTCGACAATGCCTGCCTCATGAAGTAGACATGAGATGTAAGGACAGCGGTCACCCCAGTGGGGAAAGGCTGAGTATAGAGGTGACCCGGATGAGAGCTGAAGGCCAGCAGCCTCCTTCTTGTCTACATTAATTATCAACAAGATAGAAGGGGTTTTCTTCCCTCTTCTTGAAGACTGGAGGAAAGGGAACATGAAGCTACCCACGGCGTCTCCCACCGCAAAACTGGTAGGTGGCAGCTTGTGCAAATCCACAGGGCTATCCCTAAGACCTTGTCAGACCAGCATGAAGCACAAATGCTTGACAGGGACATTAAGGTAGAAATAACCTTGAATCAACTCTAATGAATACGTGAAAGGCTGATGCATTTGCAAGCTTCCAATGAGTTCTGTCTTCATACTTAGGCAGCTCACCCCTTGGAGCACAATGCCGCTGCTTGTGAAACACTAACTAGTCTGTGGTAGCTGAGAAGTGTGGTTTGTACCACTAACTCTGAGCATTCCCGAAGGGCCAGATCCTTCAGGGAAGAACAGGACAGGACAAGACCCCAGTTCAGGAGGCAGCGCCCTGTGCCTGGAGGCTGGGAGAGAGAGGTTCTCAGGAAGGGAAGGGAAAAGGGGAAACCCAGGCCAAGTGAAACTTCCATCATTCTTCCCCAGACTCTGGCTGTCAATACATTCCTACAAGCTGAAGAGTGGAGGAGTGTGGTGGGGGCCAGAGGAAACTTGAAGACATCGTCCTGTGTCTGGTGCATAGTAAGTGCTCAGTAAATGTGTGTTGGAGGAAGAATTGCCTGGAGGTTGGTGTTTGCCAATTTCCTTGCACTCCTTTTTTTTTTTTTCCTTCCCTTCATCTTTCCTATGAAGGAGGGAAGAGGATGGTGGGCTAGTGTCTAAGCAGGAGAGTCCCTTTCCCTCACTATAATTGTTAGGAACTGCTTGGGGGAGCAGGGTTCAGAAACCACTTAGGGCTGCTTTAACAGCAGCACCAAACAGAAGGTGTGCAGGAAGGTAGAAAGGCCATCTGCGTGAATTCATTACTGAAGGCCTGGACCCCCCTTTCTCAGAAGTCAGGTGTTGGCACAGCCTGTGTCCTGTGGGTGAGGGGTTGGAGCCCTGGTCCTGAAGAGCCTACAGAATCAAGGACAACAGTAAAGAGAACCGATGAGGCCAAGTGTGAATGTGGACTTTTCATTCAGTATTTCTTCCTCAGGACAGTCAGTGGAGGAACCAAGTATTGTTAGCCCTATTTTACATATGAAAAAATAGATTCAGTTAGGCAGGGTCAGGCAGCTAGGAATCACAGAGCCCTGACTTCAAAAGCTTCCCTTTTCCTTTACCCTAGGCGACTTCCAGAGAATCAGCAGACTTGGTCTGGGGGCGTGTTAGATCAGTAAGTCCCTGGATCACCTATTTCAGGATCACCTGAGGAGGTTGTTAAAAATAGGGCCTCTGGGCTCCCAGCCTTGTTTAAGGATGGGCTGAGGAAGATTCCCTAATAGCCATTCCTCTCGCTGCAGTTGGGGAAATTGCTAAATGCTTCCCCAAGATGCCCTGTGGCTTGGGTCCAAGCTCTGACAGCTGTTGAGATTCATTTCAATTTCCTTTCAAAAAGACTTTAAAGGAGGGAGAGAGAGCTAGTTGGGAAAGTTGCTTCCAGAGCAGAAAAAGATTCATGAACAGGAAGTGACTCAAACAATGACCAATCAAATCCTGGTTCTTTAAGTATATGTATTGTGTGGCTCACTTCTAAACAGAGGTGTGACTTCAAATGCCAACAGATAAATTAGTGGGTCAATGGCCCAAAGCAGATTTTGTGGAGCTTCAATTTCACTTCTGTCCCGATTCCATTTCACTAAATAATTATACAAGGAGATTTCTAACGATGATCGTGGAGTATCTGCATCAATCAGGATTCCTTAGTCCTATAACTAGTGGAAAAGTCTTGTCTCAAATAGGCTTAAGTAAAATGGAAATGTATTCCTTCCCATCACAAGGGGCTCAGAGTAGGTCTTCAGAGCTGGTTAATTCAATGGCTGCGCCATGTCAAAGTGGACCACATTCTTTCTGCGCAGCCACCCCCAATGTTGGCTTCCTCCCCAGGCTGGTGGCAAGATGGGCCACAGCAGCCCAGGCCTCACAGATCCACAAATAATCTCTGTATAAGAGAGCAAAGTTCCCCAGAAGCCCCCAGCAGAGTCCCCTCAGGTCTCATACTAACCACCTAACAAACCCAGCCTTAAGCAGCCACCGAGAGAAAGGGAATTGGGGAAAGCTGCTTTTGGTTAAACCTCTCAGGATCTCCCCTCTGGATGAGGGCCCAAGTTGTGCCTGGGGGCTCCCCTGAAATATGCATGGACAAGGATAGATATCGGGGTTCTGCTCTGAAGGAGGACATGTGAGTGAAGGGAACAGATACTGAACAAACAACTAACTGTGACAGCTACAGTTTCTTTCCCAGGAGAGAGCTGGTTTGGAGAAGTGACTTACCTGTAGCTAATCCAAAGGCAGTCTATTACCCTAAATAAGAGGACAGGTCCAATAATCTAAATGAAGGCTAAAATTAAGCCTCCTCTGCTCTCTGCTCCTCTTGCTTACTTCTCATCCTGGATGGAACCTTCTGGAAGCAGACATGAGGCAGCAGTTAGGGAGGGAAATAGAACACCAGTGGGAAAGATGCAGAAATCTACTTTTTGTCCCTGTCTCACCAGTTCCTTCCAGAGGATATCCATATCCTATATCCTCCCTACAAGGTAAACTTGGAGGTCCTTAGAAAATAAGATGATCTCCATGGAGCCTAGAGCTTCTTTCTACTGTAGACAACCAAGCAGAATGCCTTGAACATACAGATACTCAACAAATATTTGGTGAATGAATAAATGAGTGGATGAGTGAATGCATGAGATGTTTGACTAGCATAGCGATGCATTCTTTCTCTTTAAACTCCCAGCAAACAATGATGAGTGCTCTGAAAAATGCTGCTGGTGAGGTCAGCGGCAGAGCGGGGACTGTGACCTCACAGATCTGTGATCTGGTCCAATCCTTCAGTGCATTCTGTACGCAGTCCTTGGGGACCACAGCTGAGATCAGCCCCTGGCATCAGTTCAGCCCTACGCCATGCATATGAGGAAAACAATGGCTGCAAGTGCTCTGCCTCAACAGACACCATCTACGTGTGGGCCCCGTGTGCTTTGTCCAAGCGAAGCTGTCCTCCAGGGGCCTCCAGGCACTGATGCAGGGGGTTTGCTGCCAGTTTCTAAGTCTATCTACTTGACCTTGGAATTCCATCTTATTCTTTTAGCTCTAGTATATGGAGTAAGTTTCCCTTATTTAAATTTAGGTAAATCTTTTATTAGAAAATATTTATTTTCGTTTACAGGTATTACAAATATAAGAAAGTAAGTTGAGCCTCAGACAATATTGATATGAGAACTGAGTGAAACTAAATATGAAACATTATTACATTGGTGGAATTTTCATCATTACATTGTGTGGAGGAATGAAGGTTGGCTACATTTTATTGATTTATTTGACCTAAAATGAAACGAATTTATTCTTTCACAATTCTGGAGATATAGGTAGACACACACATTCATGCTGTTGTCCAGAAAACTTTAGGTAAATTTTTTTTAAGTTTATTTATTTATTTTGAGACAGAGAGAGAGAGAAAGAGGGAGAGAGAGAGCCCAAGTGGGGAAGGGGCAGAGAGAGGGAGAGAGAGAGAGAGAAAGAGAGAGAGAGAGAGGAAGAGAGATAATCCCAAGCAGGTTTCTGCATTTTCAGCACAGAGCTGGTCGCAGGGCTTGAACCCATAAACCGTCAGATCATGACCTGAGCCGAAGTTGGATGCTTAACCCAAAGAGCCACCCAGGCACCCCCAATTTTGGATAGATTTTTGATTGAGGTGTAACTGCTACAGAAAAGTGCACAAATCCTAAACTTGCAGCTCAATGAATTTTCACAAAATGAACATTCCTATGTGATCCAATTCAGATCTTAAAATAGAGTATTATCAATACCCAAGAAGCTGTCACTTGCTCCTCCCAGTCACTACCCATCTCCAAAATGTAATCATGATCTTATATCTACTGCCATAAAAGTAAATTTGCCTGTTTTTGAACTTTATGTGAATAGAATTATCTTGTATGTACTCTTTTGCTTTTGGTTTCTTTTGTTCAAAGTCATGTTTGAGAGATTCTTGCATGTCATGATAATGGTAGCTTTTCCCTCTTCCTTCCTGTGTCGTATTCCATTGTATGATATTCAAACAATGTATCCATTCTGTTGTTGGTGCATATTTGGCTCGTTTTCAGTTCGGAGCTATAATGAATAATATTTATTATTAACTCAATGAACGCTTCTATGAGCATTTCTGTACATGTTTTTTGGTGCACATTGGCTTTTTTTTAAGTTTATTTGTTTATTTTGAGAGAGACAGAGACCACATGAGTGGGGGAGGGGCAGAGAGAGAGGAAGACAGAGAACCCCTAGCAGGCTCTATACTCTCAGTGTGGAGCCTGGTGGGGCTCAAACCTGTGAATCTGTGAGATCATGGCCTGAGAAAAAACCTAGAGTCCAAGGCTAGACAGACGGAGCCACCAAGGCTCCTCTGGTGAACATTTGTAATGCAAACCCAAATAGAGTTGCTGAATCATAAAGTTTGCACATGTTCAAATTCAGTAGATACTGCCAGAGAAGTTTCCAAAGTGGTTGTACTAGTTTACATTCTTGCCAGCAGTGTTCAGATTATTTTACATTTGTACCAACTGTTGATATAGTTTGTCTTTTTAGTGTTACCTATGTTGGTGGATGTATCCTGGGATCTCATTGAAGTTGTAATCTGCATTTTTATGATGAGCAATAAGGTTGACTACCTTTTCATATGTTTATTGGCCATTTGTGTGTCCTTTTTAAAAAAAAAATTTTTTTAATGTTTATTTATTTTTGACAGAGAGAGAGAGAGAGAGAGAGAGACAGAGCATGAGTGGGGTGGGGGGTGGGAGCAGAGAGAGAGGAAGACACAGAATCTGAAGCAGGCTCCAGGCTCAGCACTGTCAGCACAGAGCCCGATGCGGGGCTCAAACTCACAGACTGTGAGATCATGACCTGAGCCGAAGTCAGATGCTCAACTGACTGAGCCACCCAGGTGCCCCAATTTGTGTGTCCTTTATGATGAAGCATCTGTTCAAGACCTTTACCTCTTTTTTAAAAGTAGGCTTATCTGTCTTCTTCTTATTGATTTGTGGGAATTCTTTATATATTCTGGACACAAGTCTTCTGTTGAATATATGTATCACAAATATCTTTTCTCATTTTGTGGCTTGCCTCTTTAATCTTTCCCCTAATAGTGCCTCTTGTTGATCAGAAGTTCTTAATTGTAATGCAGCCCAGATTATCAGTCTTTCCTTTAAGATCAGTGCTTTTTGTGTGTCCTGTTTGAGCAATATTTGTCTATCTCAAGAGTCATGAAGACAGTTTCCATCATTATGTTCTAGAGCTTTATTGTTTTACCTCTCACATTTAATTCCACAATCCACCTTGGGATTGATTTTGCATATGGCATGAAGTCGAATCATTCCTTTTTTTTTTTTTTTTTTTTTAACTCGGCCTTGTTTCTTTCAAAAACCATTTATTTTAATGTTTCAAGTTAAATAATTCATACATGCCAGAGAAGCCTGATATCCAGGGAACAACCTTTATATTTGCTATTTTGTCCCTAGTATGAGAGAAGACTTTTTTTTTTAACCCCAACTTGAAAAAGAAGACATCAAGGTATGCTAAACCTAGTTTTTAAAAAAAATTTTAACGTTTATTTATTATTGAGAGACAGAGAGACACAGAGTGATACACAGTGTGAGCAAGGGAGGGATAGAGAGGGGGGAGACAAGAATCTGAAGTAGGCTCCAGGCTCTGAGCTGTCAGCACAGAGCCTGACATGGGGCTCCAACTCACGAACTGTGAGTTCATGACCTGAGCCAAAGTCAGTCACCTAACCAAATGAGCCACCCACGCCCCCTGATAAGCCTCATTTTATCAACAACTATGAAAGTGTTAGGAAACTGTTAAGTGTACCCATTGTTTCTGGAACTTCCTAGAACTTTATTCTTATGAGCAGGATGTACTGCTCTATTTTGAGGTTTTCTTATGTGTGTGAGTGTGTGTGTGTGTGTGTGTGTGTGTGTGTGTGTGGTTTTGTTTAAGTGAACCTAAGTATTTTCCTTTCACTTGAGGGGCAATGCCTGGATCTATGAACCCCTGTCTTGCTTGACTAAATGTAAAGAACCTACCTGCCAATGCATCTTTTGTGAGGCATTATTACCTGGCTCAAGATGATGCATGCATGGTCTCTGTTTAGATGACAGTCTGGCTGCACTGCCTTTGATTGGGGGTATTTCTCCTTAGGTTGGATTATTTGATCACTAGGTCATCAAGCCGTCTTCTGCATTAAATAGGAAACTCCTCGTCATACTGTGCTTTAACCCAACATATATCTCAGTTGAAATTGCTTGTGAAATCCTGTGAGGTTCAGAGTTGTTCTAAATATGTTTCATTCTGTCCTTTAATCCTGCCCCACGTGCCTTTGGCTGCCTCCCTTTCATTTTGTCCACCTTCTTTGTTACCTGATGGATTTTGCCATTATATCGCTTGTTGAAAGTCACATCTCCTTTGGTATGCGGTGCCACGTTTTCTCTCTTTCCCCCTCTTTTCGCTTTTTTATGCCCATTATATATAATCTTCAATAGCTTTATGGGGCTGCCATTTTGTTTTGAAAGTGACCTCGCTCTTTTTAAAGAGCAAGTTTATCTTGTAGCAAAAACTAATCTTTTTAGAGTTTCAGGGACTTTGTTGTTTGTTTGATTTCATGACTTCATGACGCTCTCCTTCCCCACCCCACAAAATAAGGGTAAACATTTAGCAAGTCATGCTTCTAAAAAAGCAACTTTTAATTAATTTGGTTTTGAGAAAAGTCCAAGACACTTGCCAATATTACAGCCTAATTCAAGGGAAATATCACTTGGGTGGAAGTGATTGGGTTGGTTCTAGACCCAGCTCTGCTATCAATTAATTATATGATCTGATCTTACTTTTCTGAACCTCAGTTTCCTCCTCAGGTAAGTGAATGAATTGATTCTGAGGGCACTTTCAGCTCTAATGTTGTAAGTTTCTCTGCAAATGGATGCAGTCAAGATTAAAAAGTCAGGATTATGAATCAGCCACATAGACTGAGTTCATCTTTCTTAAGGTTTTGTATTTTTAAAATTTGTATGTGAAGACATTCTTACAGAAGGAATTAGTCTGACTAAATCTCATCATAAACACACCCACAAAAAGTGAAAAATAATGCAAAGTCTGAAAAATGGCTTATTTAGACTTAGTATTACTGAACATAGCAATAAAAGTAAAGTACAAAAAGAAAAAGATGCTGGACAGTTTTTTTGGTATGAATTCCAAATCTGATCTATTAATTTATTTTGTATGGACTCATTTAAATGTTGGTGAACATTTCAATGTTAAAAAAAATATTTCACTTGAGTTTATTGAAAATACATTTCAAAATTAGATGTCTATTATCCACTATTCTTTCTCTTTGTGATAGGTTGTTTCAAAATATTTTTGTAGAAGCTCTGGTGATGTAAATTTCTGAGAAGTGGTTACTAAATCCATACGCACAAACGGGAGATTTTCTATAGGCCAGGCAGGCATTGTGGAGATGTCAAAGACGTAATATAAAACATGACTATTGTCCTTAGGAAGTGGACAGCCTACTTGGACAAAGAAGACTTACATAAGTGAAAATGTAAATCACAATAATAACGTAAAAAATGATTAAAGCCCATGATTCCCAGGCCTCTTTTTTTTTATATAAGCTGATGAACTGATTGTAAAGGTCACTGGAGACCTGTGGCTCCCCCTCTCTGACTCGTGGGACTGCTCCTAGTGGAGGCCTCCTGGGGGCAGGCAGGCTGGAGGCACAGGTACATGTGAAGGTTTCTTGGCAGCTGAGTGTGGACACCATTGATCACCTGACCTCATTTCTACCTGTTCAGTGTCAGCAGGAGAGAATACCCACATGAGCAAGATAGCACAGCAGAACAGTACTCTGGGAATACATGTTATTCACACTCAGGCCCATGCCAGCTCACAGTGGGTTCCTCCGCCGGTGCCTGCTGGCCCTAGGGGTGCAGGCAAAGCCATGCCTCCAAGCAAGCAGAGCAACAAGGGCTCACCCCTGCATCAAAACAGCAATGAGTATGGTCAACGCACAGAGAGGAACAACATGGCTGTGAGAAAGGGCCAGTTGAAAAGCAAGCCAAAAGCACAGAGTGAATCAGCTCAATGAAGAGAATGAACAGTTGGAAGCAAAAATTCAATTGCTGACTAAAGAATTGAGCGTACAGAAAGATGTGCTTCTTGAACTCTCACACAACTTTGCAGAAACCGTGCAACCCAGTAGCACTGGAAAGATCACAACTCCTGATAACACAGTACAGTAGACCTCACCTCTGCCCAACTTCACAACTTGCTGCTTGAACGTTAAGGCCGTGACTACCTTTCACCACTGGTGTCAATGGCCCAACACAGTCTTGTTCCCTTATTCAAAGATTCATTGAAGGTTGTCTTCTAGGATCAGCACTGAAGAGTTGATTAGCCATGTAATTTGACTATCTAGTTTTAAATGAGATGGATTGCTTTTGTGAGGAAAAAAACACATTTTCAAGGTATATGGTAAAAACAACAATGAACACACACACACACACACACACACACACACACACACACACACAACCAAAAAACCCCAAACCCTTGGACTTTGATGTTCTTAATAAATCCTTACTTCCCAAGGGGAAAAAAATCAAGTTCATTGGGAAGAAAAAAATGGATAAAAAATTAAAAGACTAATCAGCAGTTATTGGGAAGAGGGAGTGCCTTATACTACCAGTTATCCAGGAAAGCTATAAAACCATTGCAATTATAAAAACCCTGCAATAATCTAAGATCAAAAAAGATAATAGAGGGGCGCCTGAGTGACTCAGTCAGTTAAGCATCCAACTTCTGCTCAGCTAATGGTGTCATGGTTCATGAGTTTGAACCCCACATCGGGCTCTACACTCACAGCACACAGAGCCTACTTGGGATCCTCTGTCCCCCTCTCTCTCTGCCCCTTCCCCACTCACTCTCTCTCCCAAAAATAAGTAAATATTAAAAAAAAATAATAACAGAAACAGATCCAGGAATATATGTATGTGTGTATTCAATATATGATAAAATTGGCATTTTAAATTAGTAGAAAAAGATAATGTATATTAATAAGATCTTTGGAAATAATGATAGATGCTTCATCATCTACATTAAAATAAATCTCAGATGAGCTAGAGGTTAACTGTAAAAACAAATAGAAGAAAATACAGATCAATATTTATGTAATCTTTGGTTTGGGAAAGGTCTTTCAAAAGAGCACATTTAGGGGCACTTGGGTGGCTCAGTTGGTTGAGCACCCAACTCTTGATTCCAGTTCAGGTCATGATCTCATGGTCTTGAGATTGAGCCCCATGTCAGGCTCCACATGGAGCCTGCTTGGGATTCTCTCTCACCCTCTCTCTGCCCCTCCCCTGTTCTCTCTCTCTCTCTCTCTCTCTCTCTCTCTCTCTGTCTCATCTGTCTTTCTAAAATAATATTTTAAAAAAAGCACATTTAAAGGAAAAATCACATTATATGTGACTAATAAAAAGCTCATGATATATTTTACATATCAAAAAGCCTGGACTATTTTAACCTAAAATGATAGAAAAAGTAGATCAGTGGTTACCTGGGCCGGACTGTCTGGAAAGGTGGCAATTACAAGGTTCAGCCATCCGCAGTGAGCAAGTACACCTCAAGTCAGCTGTATACACGTCCTCACGTCCTATTGGCTAAATCAAGTCAAATGACCTAAACAGATTGGAGGATTGGAGAATTAGGCTCCACATCTTTACTAGTGGCAAACACTATGAGGGCAGATTTTGCAATCTGCCACATACTATTTAATAATAAACTTTAGAAACCATGTAAATGTTCAACAATAGGGCCATGGTCAAATACAATATAATTCAACCATATGATGGACAATGTGTGATACTACAGAAAAAATTTGATATGGAAAGGTACTTTATGAGAACGCAAAACAAAATGTGCTGCATAAAACCACTTCAGTGAAAAAAAAAGACATGGGAGAAGAATGGCTGGATAGACAAAATTTTAAATGTTGTCACCCCTATGTCTGAATAAAGGGATATGAGAGATATGTTTCCTTATACTTTCCAGCTTTCTAAATTTTCATTTTTTTTAAATTTTTTAATGTTTATTTATTTTTGAGAGTTGGGGGCGAAGGGCGAGAGAGAGAGAGGAAGACACAGAATTTAAAGCAGGCTCCAGGCTCTGAGCTGTCAGCACAGAGCCCAAACGCAGGGCTTGAACTCATGAGTGTGAGATTGTGACCTGAGCCTAAATCAGATGCTTAAGTGACTGAGCCAGCCAGGTGGTCCTCTAAATTTTCCAATAGAGGACATGAAGTAGAATAATGTGGTAATTAAAATATAGGTTGGTCTGGTCTCAAGGTTCTGCTCTGCCTCTCCTTACCTGTGGGACCATCAGTAAGTTACTGGAACTCTTCAAACCTCAGTTTATTTATCTATAAAATGGGGATTACAATAATGCCTCCCTTGCACAGTCATCAGGAAGGTTAAATGGGATACTTCATGGCTAGAGCTTCACACATGGCCAGACACCTAATAATTGCTCAATAAATGGTAAATAAGAATGTATTATTTTTACAATTAAAGTAATTAAATATTATTTTTAAACTGTATTTTGAAAGACACAAATTTATAATAGTATTTGTACTTACTCAGTATTCATTGATTAAGGAAATACATGACAAGAAGGGTCAATAAGTTTTAGCAATGCTTTCTTTTAGTGTTGTATTTTATCAATCCCATTAATACCAACATGACAAATAGCAGTACATGTCATATGCGAGAAATATTTACCATATCCACCGATGAGTGTGCTCTGCAAAGGGATTTGAAGCCCCAGTGATTTTTGTCTCGTGAGTTGGGAGCCACTTACTTGAGACAACAAAAGAAAAGATGTAACAAAGCAGAGCCTGGTCAATTGCCAATTAAAACGTCCAGGCAGTAAATGGATAATGTTGGTCATCTAATATTTTTTAAACTACATAAGACTTTTTCTCCATTGCAAATGGCACTAGAAATTCTTATGACCCCCTAAATATGACAAGCCCCAGTTTGGTCCTCCCTGCTGTCCTTCCTTGGTTCTGACTCACCATCCCCAGGGGCTCCTAGGAAGCACGCAGACTTCAGAAAGTCAGCGCTTCCTGGGTACTGTTTACTATTTTATTTTTCAATCTCCCACGGGACTTTGAGAGTTTGATTAGTGTGGAGTCCACAGCAAATGTCGTACTTTATTTTGTCCCCAGCATTCTTCCCAATGCCCTTTACTCTCCAAATCACATTAAAGCAAAACAAAACACTGTGGTGTATGAGATGCATGTCCCTCTCAACAATCCGTTCAAACAATGTGCATTGACAGCAGTGTCGCCATGGAAGTTTCTGAGAAAGTATGACTGTCCTTAATGGTAGGGACACTAACCTCTGAAATTGGAGCCCCAGCCCTTCCTAACTATCAGGGAACCACCTCTTATAGTCATTCCAGAAGTCTTTTTCTTGCTGCACTAAAACAGTACTTCCCTCTCTTTTCTTTGGATGAATCTGATAAAATTTTATTTTCCCTCTCAGCCTTGTCATTCTGAACAGAAGAGGCCACATTTTTGTTTCCTCTCATAGAAGACTGTCCATCACTTTGGTTAATTTAGATGCTTCTACTTGGACCTTCTGGAGAACCCTGGAAAGCATCAACACACTTAGTGCCAGTAACTATCATGTCAGCTGAGCTGGGTAGGTTTTATTCTCTTCCTGATTTTGGCCACAGTCATGGAGGAAGTGGCTCCAGGAAAGACTCCACAAGACCCTAAGGTCCTCTTCTTAGCAGCAAACCCAACCCTGTGTCAAGATACTCCAAGAAAAAAGACCTAGAGTACTACCTCCCAGTTCACCTGATGTCTGCTTGCTTCATTCCTGCTGGCTCCCTGACCCCATGATTGCCACCACCACCCCCGCCCCGGGAAGCACATGCTTCTTTATTCTTTGTGCCTTGGTCTATTCTTTGAGCACTTGATCTGTGCTATCAGGAATCCTAGGAATACAAGATGAAGGGTTTCCTGGTAGTCTCCCAGTTTCTGCCGTGAGATGCATGTATCTGTATAGCCAGTGTGCCTTAAGCTTTGACAGACTTTGGGTATCAGTGAGGTCCTGCTGCATAGATTCCTATGCCTCAGCTCTGCAGGCCTCTTATCTGTCTTCCACAGATTCTCCCCACCCCACATGTGCTCAAGAATTGCTTCCAGAGACTCTTGAAATAGTTCTGATCGGCACTCGTGGGTGGCCAGGTGGGAACTCTGTTGGGCCCCTGTAACACAAACAACCACGGTCACTAGCTCCCTGATGGTCCTTGGGGATGTGACTCCCCTGGAACTGGAATTCAGTGAGCACTGTCACCGCTAGGGCAGAGCCAGGGATCCAGCTCTGCCCCCACCTTGCAGCTGTTGGAACTGTCAGAACTGGAGGCTATGGCCGATGCCACCATGGCCACCAGCGAAACCTGCTGACCACACTAGTGCTGCTGTCAGTTGAACCAGGGCTGGATGGCCAAGCTCCCACCGTCCCATAGAGCAGTGGCTTGTGTCTAGCTGTCTGCTCCTACTGGCTTCAGGGTAAATCCTTATTTTTTTTTTTAATTTTTTTTTTAACATTTATTTATTTTTGAGACAGAGAGAGACAGAGCATGAACAGGGGAGGAGAAGAGAGAGAGGGAGACACAGAATCCGAAACAGGCTCCAGGCTCTGAGCTGTCAGCACAGAGCCCGACGCGGGGCTCGAACTCACGGACCGTGAGATCATGACCTGAGCCGAAGTCGGACGCTTAACTGACCAAGCCACCCAGGTGCCCCATGGGGTAAATCCTTATTAATTTATACTGACTCTGGATAACCAAGGGAGACAATGGTATATTGAATACAAAAATTCCCTGTGTCCTAAATTGTCAAGTGCTTGGTGCTACAACTCTGTATGCTCAAATAAACCTGATGCCATCTTCCTCCAGATACATCAGGGCATCAGGGTGGTTGGGTCAGGGTGGATTCCAGGATAAGCAATATGCAGTGACTAGAATGAAACCTCTTCTCTGATCTTTCTGTTTTGGAACTGTATAAGGTTCTAGACTCCCAGGGTCATCATATACAACTTGTATGTTATGCATTGCACAAATCCAAAAAGAGATAAAAAAGTAAATGGTGCCCCCTGCTAACTGAGAGTTGTTCAGTGCACAACCTGCACAGCTGTTCACAGTGGTCCTGAGCACTTTCCTAATGATAAACTGTGCTCCCCTGGGCTCTGCTGTCCTCACTACAATATGGCTCAGTGTGCAGACCTACTTTCCAATCCTTGACCCTCAAGAGGGTCGGAGATCCACTTTCTTCCCACCCCTCCTCCACTTTTAGGGTACTAATTTGCTTTTATAAAAATATGTAACAACAAAGAGATGCTGCCAGAACTCCACTTATAAAGCATCTGAACCCCAACAAGCATCCTTGCAAAACAACCTCTTCCACTTGTAAGAACCTCCCATCTTTTCAAATGCTCAAATAATCGTGAAGAGAGGAGTCCAGTAAATCTTGACAATGAGTAAGTGTTCCTCCTACCAGAATCCCTGCCAAGTCGCCTGGAACAGGAAATAGAGTCATCACTAGGGTCACAGCCCCCGTTTTTTCTTGACGTCAGCATCTCTTCTGCTACTCCCTGGATAGAGACCATCTGTCGCAACTCCCCCGTCTGTGTCTCCTTTTGTCGCTGCTATAAGGACCTGCCAGTGCGAATCTGAGAATAGCCTGCATGTCTCTTTCATTCTCCGCAGCGCTCTTGGGCTTTGTGCCTCGGTGGCACAGGTCATCTCTGGTCACCACTTGCACTGTATGCTCACAATTCAGGTGGCTTCCATTAGAGCATCGTACCTTGATTTGTTTCAATAGAGTCACAGCTGGGCTACCTTCAGACAATGAGATATTCAACAGGGTTAACGATTCAGCATCCATAGCTATTCCCAGCACAGTGCATGGCGCCCGTGGAGAAACAGGACTTGAAAGAATTTACAAGGCTTCTCAGACAAACTAGTTGAAAATGCTGGTGAACAATTACATCTATATATAGAACTGACCCGGATCCACCCCTGGCTGCAGGCTTTGATACCATTCTTTTGGGCATTTTGAAGTCCCAGGCTTCTTTCATCACTTAGTGCTGCTAAATGTTAGAGCTGCTTTAAAAGGACTAACTGGGTACCTCATTACGATCTTGTTTGATTTCAGGGCAGCAACAATTAGATAATAACACAGCCCCAGATTCTTATGGTGGAGTGGGTCAGATTCCAGGCTCAGCTCTTCCCGTAACCTGCTGTGTGATTCCACAAGTCACTTAACCCCTCTGGTCTTTGTTTTCTCATAACTCACATAAAAGGACTAGATTAGCAGACAGGAGAGAAAACTGGCTTTGGAGGCAGGCAGAACGGGTTTTAACCCCAACTCCTACCACTTTCTAGCCAAATTGTTTAATGCTGAGCTTGCTTCCTTTTCAGTAAAACAGGTAAGGTCATACTTACTGGGCAGGACTGGGAGAGGATTTCATAGGAAAAATGAGGTGCCAGACACAAAAGTAGGTATTCTGTCAGTGCTAGTTCTCTTTGCTCCCTGAATATTGTATCCAGCTCTGTTAAAAACTGGATTTGGAGTAAAAAAAAAAAAAAAAAAAAAAAGGTGGAGTTAAGTCTCCATAGTTTCAGTGTATGCGAATCATATGGTGTCTCTGAGCCTCAGTTTCCATATCTGTGTAATGGTACTATCACCGCTAGCATTTACAAATCGGAATATGGCAATAACTTCTCCAGTTTACACCTGGGTGCAATCGTCTTTTGTCACTGCACCCCCTCCACTGGACCCTCTTGCATACATTTAAAACTCCCCAAGCAGCAGCTATGGGTAGGATATGCCTCCTCAAACCGTTCACACTTATGGTTCCATTTCTCAGCCTGCCTTCTCAGCAAGGCATTCTAGAAACACTAGGCCAATTACCACCCCTCCCAGGAGACTCCCAGAAACTAGTTGTCAGGTGAATAAGCTTCTATGGTTGTTCCCTCACCTCAGGCACTGAAGTGATGAGGGTGGCAGCCAGCACGGCTCCAAGATAAACAGATGATCCTCCTGTTGGAGTTCCAGCTAGTGGGGTACTCAGGCTTCTGCGTAATGAGTAACTTGGTATAAAAACAGAACAATCTGCTCACTGACTTTCAGAGAAGGGTGGGGGGAGGAGGGCATCATTTCCCAGATTTCCTTCCTGGGCCTCTTGGAACCTCATTACTCCCTACCACATGTGCCCATCCTCTAAGATGAGACATACACACCTTGCACTTGTGCTCACTTCTCCCCCCTCTGTCTCCCTGCCCCCCAGGTAAATCTCATGGATTTTCCTCAAGAATTTCCCATGACAGCCAACACCCTCTTTAAGTCCTTTGGCTCAGCAGCCAAGAGCTTGACACCCACTTTAGGTACCTGGATACACATTCTTATAAATGGCTCATTTTAGGATAATAAACACAGCAGACAGATGACCAGGAAGGCATTTAATTAGATTGAGTAGACTTTAAAAATGGTTTTTCCCTGCTGGGGAAAAATGGAATATTGGGTGTTTACACTAAAGCAATAACATTTTACAGTTGTAACAACCCTTGATGAAAGTGTGCTATGAGTTTTCTTAGAATCCAAATAATAATAATAATAATAATAATAAGGATATACAAAATGAAAATGTTTTCTGGAGGTTTATGAAAGGCTATATTAATTATTCCATCTAGTCTTCAGAGAAATGGTTTCTTGCCTCCAATAAAGAATTGCTCACACTCTCAGCCAATGTGCCTCGTTATTTTGGCTTTACTGACCATCAAAGAGAACGTCTGATGTACAGGTGACACAGTGACATGGGACATGGTGGGCACCCTCCCACTGGGAGTTCCAGTTTGGCTGCCTCAGCAATGGCTCATCTTCAAAGGCTAAAGGCATTTCCCCCACTGAGAGGCGATACCAAGACAGCCCACTGCTTCAGGACCAGCTTAGGCACCTCAGTTTAAAGGGCTTTCCCAAACTGGAGCATGGATTGGGGATGGGGTAGACAGTCTGAATTCTGCCTCAGTGGTGGGGATTGGGACTGTCCACTCAAAGAAAAGAAGTTCTGGGTCACCCAGCAGTCACTCAGAAATGGAGGCCTTGTTTGGGGTTACTCTAAGTGAATGGTGGCCAGTGGGTGGTCATCCACACTGAAGCACATTGGGGATAAAGAATCACCAAAGGGGGAAGCAAATTTGGTAGATTTGGGCTTGTGCTTCCTGATCTGTCCTGCCTCAGAGGAGCTCTCCACTGGGTTGATTCAGTGTCCCTCATTCTAGCAACAGGTCGGGAGAACTTTAGTCCTCACTCTGCCCTGCCTCCTTCCCTTGGGCTTGTGGGACTCCTGGTAAGATGGACAAGCTTGGTGCCCAACCCCTCAAGGTACCCTCCCATTGGACACTCTGTGGGCATGTCCAGCTGCCCTCACAGGACACCCTCCTACACCCTTGCAGGCTGCTGTGCTGGCTTGAGCCCTGGGAATGGCAGACTGTGAACGTCATGACAGAGTGAAAGGTGGGCAATGACTCATCCCACAGCTCAGCCCTTGACCCTTTGCTAATGAGGATGAATGATACTCACCAAGGAAGAACTTTTATTCTTTTTTTTAAGTGTATTTATTATTTTGAGAGAGAGAGAGAGAGAGAGAGAGAGAGAGAGAGAGAAAGAGTGCAAGCTGGGGAGGGGCAGAGAGGGGGAGAGAGAGAATCCCAAGCAGGCTCTGCATTATCCCAATGTGGGGCTGGAACTCACGAACCATGAGATCATGACCTGAGTGGAAATCAAGAGTCAGATGCTTAACCAACTGAGCCACCCTGGTGCCCCAAGCTTTTATTCTTACATCCTGGCTCTGAGGACATTTGTTTCCCTCCATGGATTCTTGACCTTTTGCAGACCACAGCCTTGGGAACTCAGGCCTGGGAACTATAATATAAAGCTAAGCCAAACTTTAGCCCATTGGCCAGTGTTTTCAAATAGGCCTCCACAGAGTTCTGGGGTTCCAAGAAGGAGACTTAGGGCCATGAAAGGGAAGAGAGACTAACTGGGTGTGGCTTCAGAGCCGAGTCCCCTCCCCATTGAGTCATGAGGGCTTCCCTGGTGTTGGTTGTCTACATGGCTGTCAGATGTCACATGAAGTTTTGAGAGTAAAAATGTCCCCTCTGCTAAAGGAAATAACAAAAGCTTGAAAGGCTGTGTAGCCCAAGGATTAAGAACATGAACAACAGTTTGATTCTGGCTCCCCTACTTATTAGCTGAGTGACTGCTCTGTGCCTCAGTTGATTTATCTCTAAAATGGGGGTGATAACAGTCTTTCCTCACAGGTTGTAGTGAATGAATTACTACACACAAGATGAATTACTGCGCACAAGCTGAAGGCACCCAACAAGCACTGCCTGAGGGCTGATTGTTACTCTCGCCATTGTTCCAGGGGGATGGGCTATTGTGTGGTTCTGAGTGGGGCAATCTCATGGTTAAATCTGTGTTTAAAAAATCTTTCTCTGGGGGTGCCTGTGTGGCTCAGTTGGTTGAGCGACCAACTTCGGCTCAGGTCATGATCTCACAGTCTTGAGTTCGAGCCCCGTGTCGGGCTCTGTGCTGACAGCTAGGAGCCTGGAGCCTGTTTCCGATTCTGTGTCTCCCTCTCTCTCTGACCCTCCCCCGTTCATGCTCTGTCTCAAAAATAAATAAACATTAAAAAAAATAAAAAAAAAAATCTTTCTCTGGGGACGAGTGGGTGACGTGTGGGTGGCTCAGACGTTAAGGATCCCCAGGCTCAGCAGGATCAGAGGATCTGTTGGCTATTGGGGAGCCTCAGAGGAGAAGGAATTGAGGGGGACACTCATCCCATCTCAGGTAGTCAAGCTCTGAATGTTTAGGAAGAGAGGAGGGTTTATGGGACCGTCGTGAACATGAGGTGCTGCAATCACTGAGCGCAGGTGACCATCTGGGGTGCTGGACCCCCAGATATAGAACAGGCCAGGGATTGCACAGGAATTTACAGGTTGTAGTAATTTATGTTGTGAGTGTGAATGAGGTAAGCAAGGGAAAAGGTGGAGGATGACCAGAGATGACCAGGAATGAATCCAGCAGAATGTGGGGGATAGTCAGGGAAGAGCTGCTGGTGAGTTAGAAGCAGGACAGTACCTGTGGGGCACTCAGCTTGTCCCTGTCATTGTCTGAGCACCTGCACCTGTGGGTCAGTGCTGGTGCCGTCACTGAGTCAGGCAGGCCTGAGGACGAACACACAGGTGACTTTGACAGGCTCTCACCAGGGCATCACCTCAGGTGGCCTAGAGAGGACAGGAACCTGGTCAGGGCGCATGGAAGCGGGGTCTGGTTCAGCCTCCACAGCAGCTGGTGTGAAACAGAATCACTCACCGAGAGCCATCTGCAGTGTATTCCCCAAACGCAGCCAAAATAAAATCTGCAGGCAAGTTGGGAGGATGTTAAATTAAGTAGGTGGCAGACACTATTTGATGACGCTCCATCTGAGTGACAGCTTAGCATGCAGTAGAGGTGGGGTGAGCAGGGAGAACTCAGGGTGGGGGCTGGGGTTCTGCATCCAAGGGAACAGGAGCACACCCAAATCAGAGCCTGTGGCTGTGAACTCCCATTTTCTGTGAGCCCACGGCCCCGAATCCGGTGCTGGGGACTCAGCAGGTGTGGAGCACATGTTCACAGAACTGGACCGAACAGACACTGCAGGCAAAATTCAAGTTCCTCTTGCTTCAGTTCCCCTGGACCTGTCATGTGGAAGGGACTTTTTTTGCCTGAGGTGTATGAGTGAACAGTGCCTCAATTCTCTGAATGATTCTCCTAGTTAGTGCCATACTTTGGATTTGCTTTTTAACCTAGAGAAAAGTTCATTGAAGGAAAATCTCTGAAAGAGTGGTGATGGCGTTCATCAAAGGCATTGTCAAGATCCATTTCCCTGAAGAGGGTGAGGAAGAAAGGCCAGATAAATGTTCATTTCTCAAGTTCAAGTGTTTGGGGAGGAGCGGCTGGCTCCGGGGTTCGTGGAAGCATAGTGGGGCCTGAGTGTATTCACAGGCCACGTTGCTATCCATGTTGTCCCTTGGAAGCAGACTCTCAATGGATAAATAGCCCATAGTTGACTGTTCACGTGGGCCCTCATCCTGGAAAGTGGATTTCTCAATAATACTTCAACGCCACTATTAATGACTCATCTATAGAGGAAAATTGTGTTTTAGAAAGTCTAACAATGCATGTTGGAGGCAAAGAATAGTGTAAATCCATGGGTTCATCCATTCATTCCAACATTTCTTTGTTTATTCATTAATCCAAAATGCTATTGAACACTTTGTATACTACAGGCATCAGAAAGAGAAATAAACAAGGTAAAGCATCTAGAAGAATGAGGAAGCAGCAGGGTAAAACATACATGTACATATATTTGTAGTATAATGTAGTTAAGTACAGGACCAAGGTACAGCTGGAATGGATACTCCCTGAGGACAGGATCTCAGAGTCTGTCCTGTTCACTTGTTGTATGTTGTCAAAGGATCCTTCTACTGAATCATTCTGTTACTAAGATACTCATCTGTTTGATTTTAAGCTATTAGTATTTTTCAATAATTGAAATATAAATTGACCCAATAACCCACTTGAAATAACTTTAGGGCTTTTTATGGCAGGGGAGTGAGGGTGGGGAACATCAGTAAGGAAAAGAGTATTGCTATAATAATTCTGAAAATTTCAGAATGAGTAGAGACTTTTTACTACTTAGACCTGGAAAGAAAAAGGAGGATTACATTAAAAAGCACTCATTAGTAGAGTGTCTGGATGGCTCAATCAGTTAAGCATCCAACGCTTGATTTCGGCTCAGGTCATAATCATGATTCGAGCATGGTTTGATTCATGGGTGTAAGTCCCGTATTAGGCTCTGCACTGACAGCACAGAGCCTACTTGGGATTCTCTTTTCTTTCTCTCTCTCAAAAATAAATAAATAAACATTAAAAAAATTCATTAACAATTAAAATATAATAAATTACCAGACTCTATCATCACTCTATCTACACATATGTATTCTTCACAAATGACTCCATAGTGTAACTGTATCTACATAATACAATTAAATAATGTTGAGTAGTAACTTCTGATGTTGCTTTTAAAAAGAAATGCCCTCTACTATGTTAGCAAAATCACAGTTGTGTCAAACTAGAATTTTCATCACAATAGTAATGATTTTTGAGTACTTACTGGGCACCAAACACTACTCTTAATACATTCATTTAATTTTTCCAACAACTCTTTGAGGTTGTGCTATTATGATCCCCACTTTACTGTTGAGGACACTGCTCTCAGAAGCTAAATGACTTGTCCCAAGTTGCAGCGATCATAAGTGCAAGATCCAAGGAATTGAACACAGTTTAGTGCCTGAGCCAAACTCATTACAGATGTGCTCTACTATTCCCTACAGAATATATTTAAAGTATTCCGCTTGTGGAAAAAATACCTTACATGGGTTAGGATAGTATTTTCAAATACTTTAAAGGTTTTAGAAGACATCGCTCTCCGACCACCTGACTTTTTGGTTAAAGTTTTTGTTTTTGTTTCTTGAGATGTACTTCATTCTTACTGGGTGCAGTCCTGGTGGGACTGTTAATCTAGATGCTCTCTGTTCCCCAGACCAAAGGGTGACATTTGAGCTGAGTCAGCCACCTAGGCCTTCTCTGGGCAACTCCCAATGTTGAACAGAATGAGCCACCCAGAGAGGGAACACGGTTGTACCTGAACCATAGGGTCTAAGGAGGTATCCAGTAGTTTTGAATACTCAAATCCTCAGAAAGCCAGCTTTCAGCCATTCAACTCTGTGAGCTAATACAGTTTGCATTTAGAGCCGGTTCACAGAGTTGGTCGCTGCTGTTGGTAATCCAGGAATGTCAATTTATTTCTCCTTAGGAAGAAAGGGGATGAAACTTTTCCATGTGGTTCCAGCAGGACCAACTAGAAGCAATGAACGGTGCATTCTGGAGGTTGCTTTTGATTCAGAATGGGGGCAAGACTAACAATGGAAGAAGTAGCCTTGAGAAGAAACTCCTATCACTTGACATGTTCCAGAAAAATTGCTGTAGCAGAAGAGATCGGGTGGGAGCATGGAATAAAAGTCCTTAACATCCTTTTTCAGAAATGAGGGTCTATCATTCTCTATGTGTTTTCCTGATCCTCACTATACCTGAGAATGATCTAAGTGCAACTTACCCTTACCTTCCCCATGTGTTCACAGGAGCACCTTTCATCCATCAACATACAGTGATGATAGACATTTATTGGGGCACCATTTTAAGTGCTTTGTATCTTCTAAATACTTTAACAGACATAACAATCTATGAGGTCTGTATTATTATTATTCTTATTAGTTAGATGGAGAAAGTAAGGCACAGAAAAATTATGTAAATGCCTAAGGTTACAGACTAGTAAGTAACGAAGCAAGGATTAAAACCCCGACAATGCCATGCCCCTGACCTTTAAGCTGTGGAGCAGATGTTGTAATGGTAAGAATGTGTTTATTTCCAGGCATAACTTAACAAATACTCATGCCCACTTCATACACCACAGCATCAGAATCCTTACTTGATTTGGGATGGGCACCACACACAATTAGGTCTGGACAGAAAATTCACCATTAGTGCAAACTGCCTAGAGATGGAGAGTGGGCGATGAGATAGGGACAGTGGTGGGCTGGAGCTGATTGTGCACATGTTTTCTTAATTCTGTGTCCAGTGACTTCATGGAGAGAATATTTACACCAAGAAAATTGGCAAATGCTATAAATAGTTGTGCAATTGAAAGAGGTTTTTCTCAACAGTATAGATGGAATCACTGTGTTCTGTCTTGATCTGAACTCCAGCCATCCAAGGTGAAAGGTTTCCTTTTACACCTCCTCCATCAGGCATTCTCCCCTTTCCTCTCCTCTGGACAGTCATTCCTCCTGTCAGGCGGCTGGTGGCTCACTGCCCAGTTAAGGCACATGCACAGAGCCCTGCACCCAGCTTATCTCAGCAAACCTTGGAAGAGGCTCTCTCCAGAGATGGATCTTTTTATAGACACAAAGAGCCACGTGGTGAAATGGGGCTTGTCACTGGGCCATGACTCAGGATCTTTGGGTTCAATTCTGGAGCTCCTGCTAATGTGTTGGGTGACCTTAGGCAAGCCAGCCACCCACTGCAGGTCGGTTTCCTCCTCAGCAAGAGTAGACACATCAACACTCACTAAATATTCCAGAGTGCTTGGAGAAGAAAATGTGTCCCATAAAGCAGTCTACTTGTGTAAAAGTCAACTATCAAGTCCAGTTGGGAGGCTTCACTAGATGGGGTCTGAAGGTTGCTTGTTGGTTTATGCCTGAAACGGGGAGATGTGAGGCTGAGACACATAAGAAGGGATAGAAATCATGAGTGACTTATAAGGAAGAGGGTGCTTTAACAGACTGATGACACAGATGCCTAGAATATGGGCTGACAGAACTAATTCTGACTCCTCTATCATATTATGATTAATTAGTTTCCCTGGACTCCCTGACCAGAGAAAAATGAACTGCCTGCTCCAGAGAGCTAATGCACAGATGCACCCAAGGATTACAATGAGTCTTAATGGGTCTGTTTGTGCTCATATCTGTTCCCACCTTCCCCTTTCCAGCCGTGTGCAGAGAGAACAGCCAATGAGAACAACAAGCAAGAGATTAGAGGGTGAGAGGAGGAGAGCCAGGGCAGTTCTCCCTATTCCTCTGCTTCCTGTAGCACCTCTGTCAATGGCTGCATCCTCTCCAGGCTCTAGCCCCTGCTGAACTTCCGGACTCTGAGAACTGGCTTCTCTCATCCCATCCCAGCTCTAGGGGTGAGACAAGCTTCCTCTGTGGCTAGCCCATCCCCAGTTTGGTTCCCAGCTTTTCCAACCTTATATAACCAATTTCCTAAATTAAATATCCTCTGTTTGAAAGACCTAGAGCAGTCCCTATTTCCTGGCAGACTTGAGTGAAGAAGGACAGGTGGTAAAGGAAATATGGGAAATATGGCTGATGAGTCCATGCAAACTCATTGCCACTGTGGGAAATAACTCCTTTCAGCTGTCACGCGGTGCCCTGCATGTGGTAGGAACCCAGAAAATGTTCATTAGATGAATCAGATCAAATGGCTTACGTTTAAGTTTCTGTCTCCCAGGGCACCTGGGTGGCTCAGTCAGTTGAGCACATAGCTCTTGATGTCAGCTAAGGTCACAATGTGGGATCAAGCCCTGGATTGGGCTCCATGCTAAGTGTGGTGCCTGCTTGGGATTCTCTCTCTTTCTCCGTCTCCTCCCTGTCCCCCCTCTCTCTCATTTGCTCTCTCTTTAAAAGAAACAAAACAAAACAAAACAAAAACAAACAAAAAACAAAAAACAACCCCCCCCCAAAACAAAACACAACAGTTTCTGTCTCCCAAGGGATGCAATAAATTCCAGGTTCTGAGCTCTCCACAACTGACTAACTTTGCTTATTCTCTTCTTCATATGATGGAATAAAGAAAAAGATCAAGAGATTCAAGTCTTTGGGTGGGATATCCTCTTACTTTTTAAATTTCAGCCCATGCCAGATTTATCTTGTTCTTACAGGTAGCACACAGGCATTTCAGGGCACAGTCAGGAAAAGGTTCAGAGTGTGGGGGTTATCAGAGCCTGAGAGACCTGGAGGAAAAGGCCAAACCACTTCTCCTGGGGCACCTTTGTGAAGCTCTTCTCCTCTTCTTGCTGCTATCCCATCCTGGCTGACTGAGAGGCTGTCCATATGGACTACCTCCTTGAGTCTCCTTCCCCTCTGGCTTCCAGCTGGATGTGGTCAATGGAGATATCTGGCAGGAGATTAAGGCGAAGGAAGAACAGTGAGGTGGGGGCAGTGGTGGGCTGGAGCCTGCTCATACCAGCTCACTAGAGCTGATTGTACACATCTCTTTAATTCTGCATCCAGTGACCTCATTGTGGTCACTTGACATGGGCCATGGAAAGAGTATTTACACCAGAAAAATGGGCAAATACTACAAATTAAAAAAAAAAAATTCCTGGAGCACCAGCTTTTAAACGTTGACCAGTGTATCACTGGGTTGGGATATTTATTCTTTTTTTTAAATGCTTTTATTTATTTATTTATGAGAGAGAGAGAGAGAGAGAGAGAGAGAGAGAGAGAGAGAGAGAGAACGAGTGGGGGAGGGGCAGAGAGAAAGGGAGACAGAATCTGAAGCAGGCTTCAGGCTCTGAGCTGTCAGCACAGAGCCTGATTCGGGGCTAGAACTCACAAACCATGAGATCATGACCTGAGCCAAAGTCGGACTCTTTACCAACTGAGCCACCCAGGATCCCCTGGGGTATTTATTCTGCTGGCTCCTTTCTTGTGGAGTAGCCACAGGCTGACCTTGACCAGAGGCCTCTATTCTTGCCAAAGTAGTCATATCTACACACCTCTCTTCTTCTGTGACTGCACTATCTCTTGTAATTTCCCAACTTTCCCCCAGCTTTGTAAATGGCCCCCTACTGATCAATTCTCATATTATCTTAATTTGAGTGGGCTGTTTCCTGCAGAGCTTATGGTTGATATAGTGGGTGGATAGATGACTCATAACTTTGCCTGGGTGTGAGGTGTCATGGCTAGTCATACCCTCAAGTGTAATAGTTCTAGAATTTAAGGCAACGACCTCAAGAGAGCTTGACGAAATCAGACTCCTGGAATGACAGCCAAATTCTCCATTTCAAAAACAACTTTCCTCAATATCTTTGCCTATAATGTCCCCTTCCCCCAGAAATTTGTCTAATCCTAGAACATGGAAAAAGAAAATCCTTTTCAAAAGATGACTCTGGAAGCCCTCACATTTCACTGCAGATCCTGGGGAAGGATCCCCACAACGTGGAGTCAGTGGTCTCTTAATTTGGCAGCTAGATTAGAGTGGAAGTCCCAAATCACTGGCTCCCAATGTTTGCTACACATTACAATCACCTGGGAGATATAGACAATTTGATACTTGGCTCTCCGCCCAATTCAATTAAATCAGATTCTGATAGACACTGCTGTGTGAACTTGAGAAATAATCTCTCTAGCCACTTTCCTCATCAGAAAGCATACCGAACTTACAGGATTGCTGGGAGGGTTGCACGAATAGCAAAGAACACTTGGCATTAGCATCCTAATTCAGCATTGTCCCACATACCAGTGCCACCCTAGGACACAAAGTACAAAGCAGGTCAGTGGGAGGTCTAGACCACAGGCTCCTAAAGAGCTGTCCCTGGATCCTAGCATCACTTGCGGACTTACTAAAAACCCAAATCCTCCAGCCTCATTCCAGGTTCACTGATTCGGAAACTCTAGGGATAGGGTCCAGCAGTTGATGTTTTCACAAATCTTCCAGAAGATTCTGATTCATGCTAAGTCTGAGACATCATCTACCTGCTGGTGACTTCTGGAATTGCCAGCTGCACTCTTCTCCCCATTTTTGCCCAGGTTTGTCCTTTTGGCTGACTGGACTCTCCCACTCCATAGATAACCCAGGTTTTATATTTTCACAGTGTGGTTCAAGACACACGTTGTGTGCTGCTACCAGCACCTTCCACCAAGTCAGCAAGGGTTGTTTGGTTTGTCTTGGTTGGTTTCCAGGGTTCACCACCCATGCAACTAGGGATAGGGCAAACACAGAGATGGACTCTCCTCCTTCAGCAGATACAGAGCCATCATTTGGGGAAGAAATTACTTCCCTGTTTTGCTTTCAAAATAGCTACTGTGTTTATGAATAATGACTCTGTTCATTCTCTTTCCTCATCACATGAGGTCCCTTAGGATAAACATATCTGACCTGAGAGATAGAAGCATGGAAAGAGTTTCTCCTTTAAGATCCATCAGTATATAGGGGCCTGTGGGCACCTGGGTGCATGCTTGTACATCTGGGGTTGGTGGGGTAGAAAGCAGGATTTGAAGACAGAGAAGAGGCAAGACCATTTCTTTGTAATAAGCACATCCTTGCATTTCATGGTTGTGCTGAAAAGCCTGGTTTGGAAGTTTTGGACCAAGAAGGGTTAGAGCAGGAATGTGTTGCTATGGAGATTTCCCAGCCCTGGATTTCATCCACCTGTTCATTTCTCAAGCACCAGAGGGAAGAGCCTTTCCCTGCCATTACCCAGGGCCCACAAAGAGGATTCCAACCAGAGGAAAGCTCTCCTTTCCTCAGCTGCCAGACAGGGCATGTTGTTGAGCTTTCATGACCCCAACAGGAGAATCACCCTCCTGTTCGGTTAGATGCAAGTATCAGGCAAGTGTGAATGTTGGCTTTGGAGAGAAACTGAATAGAGTTCCAACAGGAATCCAGTGTCCTTGGCTGGCAGGCTCTTGACCTTATAAAATGCCTCTTGCTTTTCCCTAAACTACATTCACTGTCCATCTGTACAAATTTTATTGATGATCCCCACATGCATATGAAAAGGATTCCAGGATTTAAAGGGCCATCCCTCATGTAGTGGATGCACATCGGCTCATACCCTTGTTTACTAACCATGAAATCAACCGCTTGGGCGCTCTTCATTTTATGGCGTCTTCCAGGGGCAAACTTGGCAATGGTAACTACAGGTGGTGCAAATGAATGAAGTGCTCCACAAAAGGAGCATCTGAGAACATAGAAGTGTCCTTCTGCTGGGCAGCCTGGTCCATCTCTGCCGCTGCCAGTTCAGCCATAAGTTCTCTCTCACTGGTGCATTTCAAGCTACAATGTGATAGATGGCAATGGTGTCCAAGTGGCATTTACAGATGGACCTACAGCAGAACAGCTGATGGAGACTCAATACTTGACAAAAACGTGCCCTATCACTTTTATTTGTAGATAAAAAATATTTCAGTGGCATTTTCCCATAGTAGCACAAGTGGGAAATATGCAAGCCCATTACAAACTTATCATTCAGGTCTTGATACACCAGTTCACTCTTCCAATCTTTATCCGTGAAGATTCTTCATGTGGTATCATTTTCTCTAAATGTTTTTACATCTTAAATATATAAATCTTCACACCGACCTCTGTGTCATTCATCATATCATTTGGATGATGATGATGATTATAGGGTAAATTAAGGACCATAATCATAAACCACATCTAGATATTTACGAATCACCGAGGTGAAACTGCTTTATAGCTGTGTATAAAATCCTTGTCAAATTCTATTTAAGTGTGTTTTAAAAAGTAATGTTCTGGTACAAACTGAGATTTTTGTAACGGTGGTTAACTGAAAGCACCAGTGTCAGGAAAGGAACTGTTGCTATGGGGACCGTCCAAGGTAAATTTTGGCTCTTATCAAGGCCTTACTAGTTTGGTTGGAGGCAAGAGGCCAAGAAGGGGGTTTTCTCCACTCAGTTAGAATATGAAAGGTAGAGATGAAGAGATGGTTGGGTGTGGGGGAAACTTCCTCTGATTGATGAGGCGGGTTGGGGGAATCTCACTGCTGGCTATGGAAGCCTGGTGGGACTAAGCTCTTTCTTTTACTGTATTTGTCAGAAAAACTGGAGCAGAGGGCTAAGGAAGAGGTGCTGTCCCCTACAGTGGCAGTGTCTTCTCTGTGCCCAGAAAACAGGAGTCTGGGTTGAGTGGCAAGGGTCCTGAACACCACTGGGTGGAAGGAGCCAGACCAGGCCCACCTAGTTCCTCTGACAAAGGAAGCTCAAATCAGCAGTGAGGCCTCCAGATACCTGAAGCCCTGGTCTCATACATGAATGTTGAGTTTCACATTGAGATAAGCTACAGAAGTATATTCTCATTAAGATTTATGAACAGGAATAAAATAAAAGCAAGAATTGTAACAGTGAAAAGTTAGTGAGAAAGCTATCTAAGTCTACTTGCCTGTATATTTTATTTAATTCTTGCTTTATATATTAATCTTTTATAATACAATGTTCTTTAGAAAATCTTGAGCTTAGAGAGAAAAAATAATTTCCGTAGATGTTCTTGGAACTCCCACATTTACCCTCTTCCTTAGTTCAGTGCACTAACTGCCCCTGACTCCCATTTTCCCACCCCTCCCCCAGGTCCTGGGAGTTTGCTCCTGGTTCCTAGGTTGCTCCTACCTGGGGAGGTCATATCCCCATCTGTAGGGGGTAGTCAGCCTATACCAATGACTGGCTATCAGGGGAAAGTGTAAAAAGCTGGCTCCCTTGCCCAAGTGGGAGACAAGGCTGGGGTGGGCTTTATGCTCCAGAGCTCTCCACTGTGGATGGGAGTCACATCCCTGCTCAACCCCCTTCCTTCCCTAGTCTGCTTGCCTTACTTGCTTACAGTTCTTCCTGGAGAACACTCCCAAGATAAATAGCTTCCACTGAATCCCTGCCTCAGGCTCTGCACCAGGGCACCCTGACCCAAGATAATAACCACAGAGCAAATGGAATGTCTGCATGCTCACTAGGCTCAAAGGAAGGCACATTGCCTAGTCCCATACCCTGTCACAGCAAACACGTGACCTGTTAGCCCTAACTTTATGAACAGAGTCCCACAAAATGACAGCGCTGTGCGGTTTACATTTCAAAAACATGAAATATTGGGTGGCTCAGTCAGTTAAGCATCAGACTTCAGCTCAGGTCATGATCTCCTGGTTCACAGGTTCAGGTCCTGCATCAGGCTCTGTGCCGACAGCTCAGAGCCTGGAGCCTGCTTCAGATTCTGTGTCTCCCTCTCTTCCCCTCCCCTGCTGGCTCTCTCTCTCTCTTTCTCAAAAATAAATAAACATTAACAAGAAAAATTAAAAAAAAAAAAAGACAAACCATTGTTGGAGCACCTGGGTGGCTCAGTCGATTGAGTGTCCAACTCTTGATTTCAGCTCAGGTTATGATCCCAGGGTTGTGGGATCCAGCCCTGCATCAGGCTCTATGCTAAGCGTGGAACGTGCTTGGGACTCTCTCTCTAAAACAAACAAACAAACAAACAAAACATACAAACCGTTATATTTATCACATGAAAGCTAAAATCTAAAGGGTCGTGACCGCAGAAGAAGAGATAATGCCAACTATTTGTGTGGCTGCCAAACTGCAAACGAGAGAGTTAGCTAGTGAGGCATGTTGGGAACACTGTATTACCTCTTGATCAAACTGGCCGCAGTGCTAGACCACCAAACCCCACAGGTAGTGTGGCATATTCCACAAACCCTGAAACAGGCACAGTGTAGTTGGTGAACATCCCAGCCCCACATTGGCTGCTTTGTGACTGTGGCCAATGACATAATTGTCAGATTTCAGGTTTCTCATTTGGAAACCAGGCACAATACTGCCTGCCTTACTGGGTTACTTAGGGTTTAATACAATAATGTCTACAACTTGCCCAGCATCATGCTTAGGACAGCATAAGAGCCCAATGAACGTCAGCTGTTCATCTGAAAGAAGTACTACACTCCAGATTTTTGAAATTCCAAGTGTATATTGACTAACTTCTTAAAAGTAAAAATGTTACAAAGATCACACATGAACTCTGTATTATTTACAAACATTCCTGATATTTTTCTATGTACATTAATATATATTTGAACATAGTGTACTAGCATAGACATGGCATTTTACATCCTGCTTTTTTTCCCATTCAGCATTATTTTGCACAGTCATGTCTCTGTTTAGGCATAGTCTATATACATCATTTTTATATTTCATCCCTGAAAGCAACACATGCAGAATATCACAAGAAGTTCTTACCCATTTTGTCACTATTTGCCTCCCCAAAACCCCAAGGCTCCAGGACTCACCCACCTTGTTAGTAAGTCAGTTGGGGCCGGCTGGAGCCTTTGGCCATTGGTCAGCCTGGTGTGGCCCCTCAGAAGTGTGCATCTGGTTCTCTTTGAGAGACCCCACAGTCCCCTCTGTGTGTTTCCCTCTTGCTGAGACAACTTAGTTCCCGATGACTCCTTTTGGGACAGGGTTTTTTGATCTATGCGTTAGTGACATCTGGGCCAGATAATTCTTTGTTGGGCTGGGAGGTGGCCTGTACATTGTAGGAAGTTAGCAGCATCCCTAGCCTCTACTGACTAAATGCCAGTAGCACCTGCCCCACAGTTACGGCAATCAAAAATGTTCTAGACATTGCCAAATGTTCCCCAGGGAACAAAAGAACCCTTGGCTGAGAACCATTGGTCTAGGATCTCGCACCACAACGGACTCCAGGTTTTGACTGTTGCTCATCTGCAGGCCCCGAATGTCACTGGCTTTGCCTCTCGCTCATCTAAAAGCCACACCATCTCTCTCCCTGGTGGTTTAGCCACCATCATAGAAATGAAACGCCATGATTGATGTCTAAAATACGGCATGATGTCCAGACAAAGCAGGATGATTTCTACTCAGTATAATTACCAATAAGATAAGAAAGGCAAGGGGCGCCTGGGTGGCGCAGTCGGTTAAGCGTCCGACTTCAGCCAGGTCACGATCTCACGGTCCGTGAGTTCGAGCCCCGCGTCAGGCTCTGGGCTGATGGCTCAGAGCCTGGAGCCTGTTTCCGATTCTGTGTCTCCCTCTCTCTCTGTCCCTCCCCCGTTCATGCTCTGTCTCTCTCTGTCCCAAAAATAAATAAACGTTGAAAAAAAAAAAAATTAAAAAAAAAAAAAAGATAAGAAAGGCAATCAAGTATAATGGAAAGTCCCTTTACTTTTCCAAGTCTGGGTTATTCATATATAAAATGGAAGTAGTAACAGAGGAACCTGCCTAACTTGGAGAATGTTATGATGATTGGTATATTCATTGATTGGCTCATTCATTCATTCATTCATCCAACAATTATTGAGACAACCACTATGTTTGATACATGGATGCAGAGATGTATCAGGCAAAATTTCCAACCTCAGTGGAGAGACAAACACAGATCCCTATAAAACACAATAGTTTCATGAATGATGTTGAATGAATAAACAAAATACAGTTACATACATACAATGGAATATTATTTGACCTTAAAAAGGAAGGGGCACCTGGGTGGCTCAGTCAGTTGAGCATCCGACTTCGACTCAGGTCATGATCTCTCAGTTCGTGGGTTCGAGCCCCACATCAGGCTTGCTGCTTTCAGCCTGTCAGAGCAGAGCCCACTTCAGATCCTCTGTCCCCTTCTCTCTGCCCTTCTCCCCTTGCTCTGTCCCAAAAATAAATAAATATTTTTTAAAAAGGAAGTAAATTCTAACACATGCTATAACATGGGTGAAACTTGAGGACATTATACTCATTGAAATACGCCACAGTATTTCATCTGTCACAAAAAGACAGATACTGTGTGATTCTTCTTATATGCAAGTAGTCACATTAATAGTGACAGAAAGCAGAATGCTGGGGACAGGAGCTGGGGGAGAGGGAAACAGGGAATTATTCTTTAATGGTGTCATGGACTGAATTGTATACCCCCCTAAATTCTTATACTGAAGTCCTTACCCCAGTGGGATTGTATTTGGAGACGGGGCCTTTAGGGGGATAATTAAGGTTAAATGGGGTTATAAAGGTGGCAAGACTGGTGTCCTTGTAAGAAGACAAAGAGACAGAGGTGCCTGGGTGGCTCAGTTGATTAAGCATCAGACGTCGGCTCAGGTCATGATCTCACAGTTTGTGAGTTCAAGACCCACATCAGGCTCTCTGCTGTTAGTGCAGAGTCTGCTTCAGATCCTCTGTGCCCCTCTCTCTCTGTCTCTACCCCACTTGCTGTTTGTTTCTGTCTCTCTCAAAAATAAATAATCAGTTGAAAAAAAATATTTTTTAAAAAAGAGGAAGAGACAAAAAAATAAAGAGGAAAAGAAGCCAGAGCTTGCCCTTCCCCACTTCCCTCTGCTTGCTCTCCCCTTCTGTCTCCCTCTCCCCTCCCAACCCCTCACCACATGAACACAGAAAAGGCCATGTGAGGACACAGTGAGAAGGTAGTCATCTACAGACCAGGAGAGTCCTCACCAGACACCAACTCTGACAACACCTAGATCTTAGACTTCAGCCTCCAGACCTGTGAGGGAATAAATATCTGTTGTTTAATCCCCTAGAAGACTAATACACATGGGCATAGTGTCAGTGTGAGTTGATGAAAAAGTTCTGGAAATGGGTGGTAGTGCTGGTTGTCCAACAGTGATGGCAATATAAAGTCCTTAATACATCTGAGTCATGCACTTAAAAGTGACTGGAATGGCACCTTTTTTTGTACACGTTTTACCACAATGAAGAAACCCACACACCTGGTGGTGCCTGTTGTCATATATGCACAGGATATGCTGAGCTCGGAGAAGGGGCTCTAGCTCAGGGGCATGGCAGAGGCTGGGGTGGAAAGGAAAGAGCCAGGCAAAGGGGGGGAAGATTGTTAGGCCAAAGGGCCAGAAAAAGCCAAGATAGGAAGGAGGAGAGAAAGGGTGATACGTGGTTGTGAGCTGCCAGCAGTTGAACGTCCTGGAGCACGAAGTGGTTAGTGAGATGGGGAGGCAGTAAAGGGCGTTAGCGAGAGCACTTGTGGCTACAACCATGAGAGCCTTGAATGCCATGGTAAGAATCCTGGACTTCATCCCACACGCAGCAGGAACCACTTATCGGCTTATAGACAGGGAAATAATATGGTCACATTTATGGCTCAGTGAGAGGATGCAGGTAAAAGCCCTTTGTAGGTTGTAAAACTCCTGCAGAAATGTAAAGTTTAATTACTGCCATTGTTACAGTGGCAGCTGTAGGTGACATACGGCATCTGGTGAAACAACAGTATGTAGGATTGCAGAAAGTTCTCTAGGTTGCCATGGATCATAAGCACAAGTGGAGTAAGCTCACATTGCTCACCGAGAGCTGGCCGACCTCAGGTGGAGATCACGGACAAAGGGCCTTAAATGCGGAACGAGAATGTGATAGCAAGAAGCCACTCCTTAGCAGACTCCTGGCATCGAGCCATGAATCCAGGCCCACATATTCTGCCCACTGGCTACTGGGTTATTCCGTAAAGCCGGAGATGTAGTGTGGCTACTGGAGCTCCTTCACAGAGAGAAGCTGGACATTTGTAAGTATTAGCGATGTACTATCGTCCAGCATTTTTTCATAAATAGTGGGTCAAAGACTTCTTATAGTCGTTACACAACCGGTTCTACCCTCATGCAGCATAAACCGCCACTGGGACAAGGCTGGGGAAGTAGGAGGTAAGTCGACTTTAGGTGACACGTTTGTGCCTTACATTTTGCCTGTAACTCACATTTTTGTAAACTGAATCTTATTTCCCCTTTGGCAGTCAATTAGTTTCTGAGGGATTTTTCACTTTGAAAGGCTTGGAGTCCTCTCTGCAGCCCATGCTTCTCTTGTAGCACCCAGGGGACACACACACACACACACACACACATGGAGCCATATGAGGCTGATGGTTTTACAGGAAGCCCGGGGTAAATCCTTGCAGGCTATGAGCAATCATCTCCCAGCACTTCCGCTTGGAAGGTCCAAGTTTTCCTATTCGGTCACACCTGGAATATATTAAGCTTGGAAATAAAATAATAAGAATATCAGGAAGGCAATTCACACTTTTCATCTAAAACTTCAAAGCTAAGGACTCAACAAATATTTATTTGGCACCTGTTAGCATATTACTAGGTGGAGAAATATTTTATTTTTACTCTGCCTGTCCCTAAAAACTATTTATGGTAACTTTACAAATAAATAGAGGTCGAAGACCAGGTTTCCCAGTAGGAACAGTATTTTTTCTCTTTGAATCCCTAGTGCCTAGCACAACACATGGAGCATAATAGACCCTTCATTAAAAATTCTTAACAAAGAAGGGTACCTGGTGGCTCAGTCTGTTACATGTCCGACTCTTGATTTTGGCTCAGGTCATGATCTCACAGTTCGTGGGATTGAGCCCCAAGTCAGCCTGCTGGGATTCTCTCTCTCTCTTTCTGCCCCTCCCCTGTTCATGCTCTCTCTCTCTCTCTCTCATAATAAAAAAAATAAGCTTAAAAAAATCTAACAAAGAATGAATGAAAAATATACAATCAATTCAGTTGGAGGAGTCAGGACACAAGCATAATAAAATAATAAATATTATAGTTATATTAATATATTATCATTATATAGATATAATGGGTTCCAAAGGAGTGATAGAATAAGAGGGGGTGTGGATAGAAGAGGGTGGAGTCAACATTGATGAGTCCCTACTATGTGCCTGGCACTCAAGACATCATCCTCTTTCTCCAGTGAGCCTAAGACCATCGTCACGGGAAGAGAAACAGAAGGCCAAAGAGGTGTGTGCCTTGTACAAGGTCACACAGCTAGCCGTAGAAGGATGGAAGAATGATGACTAGTCATAGGAGGATGACTCTGGGATTTAAGTTCAGATTTGTAAGTCTCAAAGTCCCTATTCTTTGCTCTCTGCTTTCACAGGCTGAAGAGAGAGCACGGTGGGCTGGCGTCTGAGAAGGCTGAGAGACTCAGCAGGTAGTAGGAAGGAGAGGAGGGCACCCAGTGTGAGCCCACTGGAGGAGACCGGTCCCAGGAAGAGTAGTGGAGAATCGCCCAGGGAATGAACCACACTGTTCGACCAGGGCTATCCCGGGGCATGTCCCAGTACGTGCCCCAACGGGTTGGTCCCAATGGCGTAGGACACTAAATACCAGGTCAAGGCTGAAACTTTACCCTGCAGCTACAAGAGCCCATTAAGATTCAAGCAAAACCATGTTAAGGGGATGACAGAGATATTAAGGAATAAATAGAAAGGGCACAGAAGAGCAGAGGATGAGAGTGAAACAGGAGCCTGTTCCTTCCCAGCCCGGATCTCCAGCCTATCTTAAGCAAGGAGAGGCAGACTACCTGGCCGGCCCTTGGGACACCTCCGGGGTATGAGCTGGTGACCCTCGTGGCTAAGGCACAGGATGTGGAGGATGCAGTCTCTACCCACCGCTGCTGTCAGTGGAGACAGGCAGGCTCACCCTCTCCTGGCAGCAGCACACCCTCAGGATGGCCTCTCACTGCATCCAGGGTGGGTGACTCAGCAGTCCCAGAGCCACCGACTTCTCCTCCCCAGGGCCTGTCCTGGACTTTGGATGCTGCCCTGGGGTAACCAGGGCCGGTCCCCAGGGGCTGGCCTTCCCCAGGGTCCTGCCAATCCCAAGAGGGAGGCCCGGGGAAGCCAGACCAGCCAGCTTCCCTGCGGCTCCTCCAACTGGCCTGCGCCAGAGTTGGGAGCCCATCCAGAGGGAGCCCTGCTTTGGGCATCAGCAAGAGGCTTTGCTTTTCAGTAACAGCATTGCAGAGAAGATTCTGGTTTGGCCATATGGATTCCAAACAGACTTCTACATGGTCTCAGAAGAGCAGCGGTTCAGCCTCAGCCCTTAGAGGCTGGCTCTAAGTTTTTAGAACACACTTCAAAGAGCAAACATGTCTCAGGGGATTAAAAAGGGTGTATTGACCTGCTGGCTTTTCATCCAAGAACCTCATTACTTCATCTGTGGAATTCTCCTCTCGGATCTGGAGCATCTAAACACGACACAGAGGACCTCTGACCCCGTGCCCCTCCCCCCCCACCCCCACCCCCTTCTCACCGAACCAGTTCTGTAACTCCAGGCTCTAGTACCCCCACCCCTTGGGGACTGTCATCCTCACTCTGCCATCAGGCTTCCCTTTTCTTCTCTCACACCTGGGGCGTTTGAGGAGCCCTCCTTACCCTGCACTGCGAAGCCCCTCCTCCCGGTCCAGCTGCCCCCGCCCCCCTTCGCCGCCTTATTCCTGAACAGTCCGCTTTCCCCTGCGTTGGCTCACACAGGGCCTTGATGTATGTAGTGCCCCCACTGCCAGCAACCTTTTTCTTGTCCCTGGCCAGATGGCTTTCTAGGACTGGTGGCCGGATCACAGATCACCACTCAGAAGCACCCTAAGGTCGCAGTGGCGCACAGCGAGCCGGGCAGTAGCAGAGCTGGGCGTTCTGAAGCAGGGGCATCTCACGCAGTGATTGGGGTAGGCTCCAAACCCACAGGCAGATGAGGACTGGGCTCCGAGAACACGGAGATCCCTCTCCGGGGACTTGCAAGCCCTTTGGGGATGATCTGAGGGTCCCGGGTTCCACCCCACCCCCAGGTAGATCGAAACAGAGTAAAGGAAATAGTGTTTTATTTCTATTCTTGCTAAATGTTTCTTATTCCCTAGATGTGAGACCTGGGAAACTCAGAAAACACACACAATTTAAATAACAGCCTTTTCATAAACTTGAGAAAGGAAAAATGACCTTTATTCTCAGAAAGGAAAATTCAGGGAAAAAAATTTCCTGTTCCACATAATATATTTTTTGAGAGTAACAAACTGGTGATTTCATCTCAAAGTCAAAAGTCAGAGGGTGATTGGCCATCTCTATAAACTGGAGTCTTTGAGTGAATATGGATAAGGTAGGAAAAAAGCCAACTATTGGTATTTCTGTATTTAAAAAGGCAGTAGTGCTTTTATACTCAAAATACAAAATATGACAAAACCCTAGAGAGTTCTCCATTGCCTCCAAGAGTCAAGATTCCTCAATGTTCAAGGGCCTTAAAAATTTACAGCTGAGCTGCTTTGTTACCTATGAGTGGCCACCTTCCCCCCAAGCCTCTGTGCTCCAGCACATTCTGGGAAAGACCGTGATTTCCCTGTCTCACTGCCTTTGTAGAATCTTTCTTTCCTTTTCTTGGATATCCTTCTCTCACACCCTGTTGTCAGCTAGTGTTATGGGATGACTGTTTGTGTCTACGCCCCCCCAAAAAAGCTTGTATGGTGAAGCCCTCATCCCCAATGTGATGGTTTTTGAAGGTGGGGCCTCTAGGAGGTAATTAGGGTTAGATGAGGTCATGAGGGTCCAGTGGCCTTATAAGAAGAAGAGAAATCTTGCTCCCCTCTGCCTGCATCATGGAGGAAGGGCCATGGGAGCACACAGCTAGAAGGCAGCTGTCTGCACGCCAGGAAGAGAGGCCTTACCAAAGAAGTGAATCAGCTGGCACCTTCATCTGGGACTTCCCAGCCTCCCGAAATACATGTCTGCTGTTTAAGCCACCCAGTTTGCAGTATTTTATTATAGCAGCCCGAATGGACTGGGACAGCTGGCAAACACCTACTCAGCTTTTAAGACCCAGTTCAATTACTGCTTCTCTCCAAAGCCTTCCTGAGCTCTTCAAGATAAATTAGTCATTCCTCTCCTGTGCCGTCAGAGTACTTTGGTCCCAGTACTTCTGTAGCTCTTCTCTGATTTTATCAGACCTATTGATTTGTGTCTGTGTTCCCATCAGGCTCTGAGCTCATGGCAGGGATCAGTTCTTACTCACCTGTATTGGTGTTCCTACACCCAGCCTATGCCTATCACCATCATTGTGTCCAATGTCTAATTGTGACTTGATAAATTAGTACTTTGAAGAAACAGTTTCTATATCTCCAAATGTTTTGATCATTATCATCACAAACATAAGCCTTCACTGTTAGGAAGAATAGCAATTGGAAATATAACCATCATTAAACAGTATTTCTACAATGCCCATGGGCAAGGGGCCATATGCCTTCAACGGAATATAGAATTAGAATGAAATGCACACATAATTCCTGATATCAAGGACTTTGCAGTCAGGTCAGGGTGGCGAGACCTATACTGAATAAAACCATAAGATTTTGAAGTTGGAGGGGCTAAGTTAGAGAAATAAAACAATAAACAAACAAGATTTCAATTGCTTTGTACCTCCTGTGGCCTTGCTGTCTCCCCAGGATGGCTGCTGCAGGTCTGGGGATGCATCTCCATTGGAAACATCTGGAGATCTTAGAGATCTAAGCTGGGCTGATGGTCAATGTTGGGGAGAATTGCTCCTCTGTCCCACTGGGTTGTACTCTGGTAGAGGCCCCCCAGGGTGTCACAAGTTTAATCAAGGTTTTTGTGTCATGTTCTCCAACCTCAGAACCCAGACAGGGGTCCAGGGAACCTGGCCAGGGATGGATTCAAATAAGGGAGACATGCTACACTGAGAATCCCTACTTCTCTCTAGGGAGGTCTTGTTCCTGGGTCCAAATAATCACGTCATCTCTTATTTCCTCTCACAGCAATTTCCAGAGGATTTCTTCCTTCTCCTTCACATCAGTTCAGGACCTCTGAGAAGCAGATGCCAAGACCAGAGTAGTCATGCAAAAGATGTATTGGAGGAAACTCTTGTGATAGAGAGGAGGGAGCAGGAATAGGCAGGGAGGGCCTTTGTCCTGCAACACAGGTGTGACACCTGAGACAGGAGAGAGGGAAGGAGGGCTGGACAGGCCTCAGGCCTCAGAGCAATCCTGTGAGTCCCAGCGGGGCCAGTAGGGAGTTGATTCAGGGCTGCCCAGATGCAGTTTTCCTAGAGGGAAGGAATGGCCTGGCTCTAGTACCCCTGTGGGCATACCGGAGAAGTGTGGCCTGCCATGACTGCCACCGTGGACCCAGGGTGCAGCACCTGGAGGCTATCAGTTAGCTGTGCTCTCTGCAGAAGGTTCTGGAGGGACATTTGAGCAGGGCATCTCCCTGGCAGCCACACCCTTGCAAATAGAACTTTGTTGGGTTGCTTACTGAGCTATGTCAGATTCCCAGCAGTGAATATGACTTGACTTCCACCCCAGGAGGAAGCAGGTCCCCCTGCAAGCAGTCCTCTGCCAGCCTTGGCCTGTGGTTTAGCAAGCCTGGCACACTTGTACCCTAGCAATGAGAAGCAATTAAGGCGTTATCCAAACTGCAAACACCATGTAGCAGGTAAAAGTTCGTAGTCATAAGTGTGCAAAAATAAATCAGTGATTTCTTGGCTGATTACAAGGTTTCTCTGCCAATTTGGAGTCCTCTTAGTTAATTCAGGGTGTTCCTGCTCCTGACCCCCCCCCCCCCGAGGCCACACACATGTTCCAGGTCTCACCTGTCATTGTGGCAACTAGGGGAAAATGGTGTGCCTGGTCCACTGCCCTGCCCTGGCTTCACTGGGGCAGTTCTCAGAGGGGGAATCATCAGCCTTTGTCTTAGTGGCCTCTCTTGCTGCTGCCCATGCTCCACTCCCATCCTCACCCTGAAATGTCTGTGGCTCACACCACCCACCTCTCAGCCATTATCAGAGTTGCCAGTCAGCAACCAAGGCCGTTTCTGATCTGTCTTCCCTCTCTCTGGCTCTCACAAGTTTTCTCCTGTATTGTGTTGGGTCTGTAGCCAGTCTTGGAAAGGGGCCATGACCTTGGGCAAAGCAGCTCTCTTCAGCTATGTTATTTCCAGAAGACAGCTGTCTGCTGGTGACACTTCAGCAGCTGGGGGATGGATCCTTCATTCCTGAAAGGGAATCTGGGAGGGATATCCTTAGCATGAGGGTACTTGTGTGCAAGTATCGTGAGAGTGTAGGCCATTACGATCTTCCTCACATCCTGAGGATGTGAGAGTAATGAAATATGAAATAAACATTAATTATTAATCAAAATTAACATTATTATTAATTAATTGGTTTTGATTTTGATTTTCAGTCCCATTCCTCTCCCTCAAGGGACTTCATGTCAAAGTGACCACTCACTCATTCAAAGACTGTTTGCTCCCTTGGGAGATTTCCCAAGCCTTTCCTGGCTCTCCCTCCCCTTTCCCCATACTTGTTTGCATTTCTACCACAGGCTGTCGGGGGAAATCAAAAGCAGTGAAATGCAAACCAGTCCATTGTCAGCTCTGGCCATAGGCTCAAAATCGATGGGAAGTGGCAGCTACAGTATTGGCTAAATTGATTTGGAAGTGTTTCCAACAGCTCCTTGCTCCTGTTTCCTTGGATAAAACCTAGAGATGCCTGCATACATAGTTACAGTATCTTCTCAGGGTGCTCTCCCTGCATGGCTGCTACCGAATCACAGAGAGGCTCTGCTGATGCATGACAGCTCCTTTGTCATATGCTTCCCACTCTGCCCATAAACACCCCCAAAGGAGAATCCATAGATTCAGAAAATGTAAAACCCAACATAAAATCCACAGTGGGATTCCTCACTAACTCTCCACAGAATCCATGTAACAGGGCTAAGTACTTCTCTGTTATGGTAACATATGGATGAGTCAAAGCCAGGATAACCTTCTAGAAGCTCTCAGAGCTGCAGACGCTGGGAAACAAGTCCAGGGAGGGCTCAGTCTCTCCTAATATAATGTTTCTCTTGTGCAGACCCACCAGGGGCTGTGCCTCTGACATTTCAACTCTAGAAATATTCCCCTCTCCATTTCCAGTCTCCATCCCAGATATGTGAACTCCTGACATTCCCATCTTTAGTGACTCATTCCCTTGGCTAATACCATGCGTCCTTGTCTCACTTCATCTTTAACATGGTGATTCCCCTGGGAGGGTGTTGTTTTACATCATTCATAGAAATGTGAGAGCTAGAAGGGGTCTTAAAGATAACCTAGTTCTGTGTGCTCATCAAACCTGATGCTGCAGTCATGGCGAGCCTGGGAAAGCCACTGGAAAAACCGGGCACGCCTTACAACAGGGACTTTCCTGTGCTCTGCAGAGTGAAATTTTCCTTAAATTGGGGTGCAGTTTAGAACATCATATTTATATCAAAGCAAACAAGGATACAATGTGGTGCAGAATGCCAAAATTTGTGTGAATTTTTAAAAGATTGTGATATGCTGGCCAATTCTGGACAACTACTAGTGGACAAATTTACTCGTAATGGCTGTTGTGGGTACCCTGTTGGAAAGTTTGGGAAGACACTGCTTTACAATGTGCTTCAGCAATTCTACTTCTGGGTATTAGAATTTTGACTCCAATTATGATTTGTGGGTTTTTTTTTCTACACCACCAAGCAACTAACTCACTTTGACAGTCTACCTGGAGATCGTATCAGATCTCACAGGTTAAGGTCTCAGTCCTTCAAGACTGACCTCTGCCCCTACTTTAGACACCAATCAAAAGTCCAGGTAGTTAACTGTGCTTCTGACTACCGGCTATAGATTGGAGATTCCCATGATCCCTTTCTTTGGGTTCAATTAATTAGCTGGAGGGGCTCACAAAACTCAGAGGAACATTTTACTTACTAGATTACTGGTTTATTACAAAAGGCTTTAACCCAGGAACAGCCGGACGGAAAAGATGCACAGGGCGGGGTATGGTTAAAGGTCTCAGAGCTTCCATGCTCTTCCAAAGGTGGCACTTTCCCCAAATCTCCAAGTGATCACTAATCCAGAAGCTCTCTAAACTCCCTCCTTTTGGGGTTTTATAAAAGCTTCATTACATTGGAAATTATTTATTAAATTGTTGGCTATTGGTGACTGAACTCAACCTCCAGCCCCGCTCCCCACTCCAGAAGTGGGCGGGGGGGGGGGGGGGGGGGGGTGAGGAGACTGAGAGTTCCAGCCCTCTAATGCAGTTGGTTCCCCTGGCAACCAGCTCTCCACTTTTGGTTACCTAGAGGCCTTCCAAAAGTCACCTCGTTAGCATAACAAAAGACACCTTTTTCTCTCTTGTCACTTAGGAAATTCCAATGTCTTTAGGAGCTCTGTGCCTAGAACTAGGATGGATACCAAATATGTATTTCTTATTATAAATCACAATATGACAGTATACACCAAAAAGAATTGAGAGCAGAGACTTAAACAGATATTTGCACATCTATGTTCATAGCAACATTACTCATAATAGCCAAAAGGTGGAAGCAATCCAAGGTCCATTAATGGACAAATAGATAAACAAAATGTGGTATAGATTTACAGTGGAACATTATTCAGCCTCTAAAAGAAAGGAAATTCTGACTCATGCTACGAAATGGATGAATCTTGAAAACATCATTCTAAGTGAAATACGCCAGACACAAAAAGGACAAATACTGTATGATTCTACTCATATGAGATACCTAGAGTAGTGAAATTCATAGAGATGGAAAATGAGGTGGTGGTTTCCAGGGTCTAGGGGTGGGGGTGGGGTGGTTAGTGTTTTATGGGGCCAGAGTTTCAGTTTCCAAGAAGAGAACCGTCTGGAGATGGATGGTGGTGATGATGGCACACAGTGTGAGTGCATTTAACACTACTGAAGTGTACATTTAGAAATGGTTGAGGTGGTAAACATCATGCTATATGTACTTTTTACCACAAGGTTAAAGAGGTAAGAGAGCGTGTGAGACAGGAGTGGAGTTTCAAGATCAGGTCGTCCCACCCACAATGTCCATTCACAGGTGACGTAAGCTGAGGTCATAGTGGCTTTCATTTCCTGGGTGCCTCGTTAGTTAGTGCTGGAGCTGAGCCCAGGCTTCCTGAATTCTACGTCAGTGTTCTTTACACTAAATGCCACTATTTATCATTTTTCTCTACACTGGTGGGAGAGACACAAGAGACAGGGCAGTCAGTTCAAGTGAATGTGGCAGTGCCACCTGTATCCCCCTCCCAACCCCTGTTATACTGCCCTAGTCCAGGTCTCTATCACCTGAACTACTGCCACAGCCCCCTAACTTCCTGACTCTAGTAGAATGCATTTTGCATACACTGCTCTAACCAGGTCATTCCCCTGTCTCCAAATTGTCAATGGATTCCCACTTTCAAGACCAGAAATGGCAAAAAAAGTTTTTGATTTAAATGCAACTCAGTCAATTGGGAATGGTCATGTGTCAGTTCAAGTCCTCCCAGAAGCAGACACCAAGTTGAGATTAAAGGTGTAAGAATTTGAAGGAGAAATACCTAAGAAAGATGGGAAGAGGGAGCAGGACTAGGCAGGGAGTCCTTCACACAATGCAGGTCTGACACCTGTGCAGGGAAGGGAGAGAGGGTTGGGCGGGAAGAGCCTCAGACCTCAGAGCAGTGCTCAGAGTCCTGGCCAGACTGATGGGAAGTCAGAGCTGCCATAAGAGGCATCTCCAAGGGCAAGAATGACCCTGTTCCAGTAGCTCTGCCATGCCTAGTCATTGGCCAGGAGCAGCTGGAAGAAGTGTGACCAGGTGTGGACACCATGACAGACCTGAAGGCGTGACTGCTGGAAGGTGTCAATCAGCTGTGCTCCCTGCGAGAGTCTCCTTTGAAGGCAGATCCAAAAGGGCACCTCCATGGCTGCCACAAGACATTTAGTATTTTCGTGTTTATATGCTGAGAAGCCCATGGATCCTGAGGCCATACTCAGGCCAGGAAGAAGTGCCATGATCAATTAGTGGTATTTTTGTGTGGCAGGCATAGGTATGGGAGTGAGATGGGTGGTGGCAGATGGACAGTGTATTTGTCACCCCTTCTCTTCACCTAGTAGATAGAAACAGATTCCTTAGTCTGCCAGTCCAGATCATCCATAACCTGCTCCCTGTGCCCGCTGATATGCTATGTACCCCTCAAGGCAAAAACCATCTCCTCCTTAAAACTTTCTTTTGTCATCTGCCTTTCAATGAAGTCCAATAGCCTCTGAGCTTTTCTTCTGGAACCCACTATATTGTGCCTTGTATCTTAAACGTGTGTGGGCTTTGTCTCCGCTAGACAGTTCTTGAGAGTTGGTGTGGTGTGATGCCTCATTCACCTGCACTGCGGGGTTTGGGGTTGTATTTTGTTTGTTTGGTTTTTTTTTTGAGAGAGAGAGAGAAAGAGGGTGCAAGTGAGTGAGGGGCAGAGAGAGAGAGAGAGAATCTCAGGAGGGGCAGAGGGAGAGAGGAGAGAGAGAATCCCAGGAGGGGCAGAGGGAGAGAGAGAGAGAGAGAGAGAGAGAGAGACAAGCTGGGCTCACCGGAAGCAGGGCTCATGCTCACCTGGTGTGGGACTCATGACCTGAGCCGAAGTCAGATGCTTAATGACTGAGCCACCCAGGTGCCCTGTACTGCTGTTCTGTAATGGCATATTCTATGACCATCTTGATGCCATTGATGTAGAGTCTAGTCAGATTAAATTAACTTTCGCAAATCAATGGATTCATCAGATAGGACCATCGAGTTCAATGCCAATGTCTGGACTGATGCATGAGTCTCCTCCATCCAAGAATACAGAGCCCTTCTCCCATGTCTGTGCCACCCAGCAGTGAAGAGAGCTGTGTGTTCCTCTGCCTCTGTTCTGTCATTTTGACTCACGTGTGGGATGGCTACAGCAAAGAACAGACCTTAGGAGAGATGCTTCATCACTCCACATAACACAAAGACCAGTTAAATAGCATTAGAAATAACTTTTTAAAAAGCACTAACAACACGTAAACAGATATTCAATATCCCTTCAGCAATAAATAAAACAAGCAATGTCAACATCAGGGGCTATGGAGAGAGAGAGGTGCGAAGATTCTGAAGACAAAATTTGCAGGTCCAAGATTTCACCCTGGGGCAATGTTGGCCCCAAGATGGGCCCCAGGTCAGTCAGTTTGAAAGCAATGTTCTGTCAATTCCATTTCCTCTTCTACAGATCACATGCTGTCCTGCTGAGGTTTCTTATGGCTCCCCACCTCCCTCCAACCAGCTTCAGCCATTGCCATGAAATACATCACTCTAAAAACGGAAATGCAATGGACCCTTCCTAACTGTGCAGAAATGGGTATAATGGGCTAGCTAGTCATCTCCCTTAAAAAAAGAGAGCAAGAAAGAGAGAGAAGAAAAGAAAGAGGAATGAAAAAGAGCCAGAGCCACTTCAGGAAGAAATGAGCTATCTTCATGGAAGCATGAGACAGATTCTAGAAATAACCTCCAGAGTGGAAATTTGATGACTGCCTTATTCAAAATATTTACTGTGACTGAGAATACATTGTCAGGGTATTATAGAGCAGACAGTTGCACTTTGGGGAAAAATAAAGCTTCATGAGTAGGAAAAATATGTTAAAATGATATATTTTTAATAAAAATTAGATGCTTCAGGGCTCCTGGGTGGCTCAGTCGGTTAAGCATCTGACTTCAGCTCAGGTCATGATCTCACAGTTCATGAGTTCAAGATCTATGTCAGGCTCTTTGCTGACAAATTTGGAGCCTGGAGCCTGCTTCAGATTCTGTGTCTCCCTCTCTCTCTCTACCCCTCCCCTGCTTATGCTCTGTTTCTCTCTCTCTCAAAACTAAATAAACATTAAAAAAAAATTTTTTTTTAATTAGATGCTCCTGATTTGTTGTTGAGACATAGGTATATGATCTAACTGCTTTTATTTGATCCTGGGATATACTTGGTATTTTCAAAGGACTCTTAAGGAGATGCCCCTCTCACTGCCTGTCACTGTCCCTCTGCAGACACTCAAGCACACAAATGCACTTCTAACACCCCGCCTGCTGCAGAGCCCCACATGGGGGCCAGGGATGCCTGAGATACACCCATAGGTTCCTTCTGCCCATTTCTCAGTGCAATCAACAGAGAGAAGTCTTGGGTTGCCACCTGCAAATGACCATGGCCATCCACGATGCTCTGCAGTGATGTTAACAATGCCCTGTCCCATTGCATAGAGCAGCTAAGTCTTCTGAAAAAGCAAAGCCTGCTCTTGTGGTTTCTGCAAAACAGGAGCCCTAGCAGGTTTGCTCCTCCAGCCTGTCAGCCTCATACTACAGTCCCCTCTCTCTGCCCCACATGACCTTTGTCCCCAGGGGTCAGCAAAGCAATGGTGCACAGGATGTGGGTGAGGCAAGTGTGGCTCTTTAAGGAGCACACTGTGCAGTCTGCTGTCACCTCTGTGAGTTTCTCCCTCCTCAGTACTGCCTGCTGATGGTCCCTGATGCCAGGCCATGCCTTGGGGACCCAGTTAGTCCCTGACCTCAAAGGGAAATGTAGATGAGAGGCACAGAGACGCAAGAGAAACAGAGAAAGAAACAGACACACAGACACCGAGAAGGAAAGTCGAGAGACAGAGGGAGAAAGGGATAAAGAAGGTGAAGAGAGGAAGACAGAGTGGGACTAGAGGGTGGGACAAGGAGACTGGAAATTATTTTTTCCTTTTTGTTCCTCTCTGGGGGCTTGAAAGTTCCTTTACAGTGATTCACTCTCTTTTCTGTAGACAGCAGCCATGTCTTTTGTCATGTCAGAAGAGAAAGCCACGACTGGGCTCTGCCACCCTGGTGGGAACCCTCTGGAACAGGTGGGAGGAATGTGCTGCTTGTGGCTCACCCCTAAGGTCCCCAGCACACTTTGTAACCACCTGTGGTCAGAAGGGGGCCAGCCTGGGGACGTGCAGTCACAGTGCACACAGCCAGAAGGGTACGAGGGAAGAAGTCTCCCTGCAGAGGCACTTCCCCCAACCCAACCTGGAGTTCTCATTGTGTGTTACACTGCCTGTCCCTGGAGTCTCCAAGGCCAGAATCCCAGGACTGGAATGCAAAATGGTGATGGAAGGCATTGAGGGAGGCAATGCTCCCACTTACAGTCAGAAATAGAGCGGGGGAGGGGGGGGGGCGCCTGGGTGGCTCAGGGTGTTAAGCATCTGACTTCGGCTCGGGTCATAATCTCATGGCTCATGAGTTTGAGCCCTATGTCGGCCTCTGGGCTGACACCTCAGAGCCTGGAGTTTGCTCCCGATTCTGTGTCTTCCTCTCTCTCTGTTCCTCCCCCACTCGCTCTCTCTCTCTCTTTCAAAAATAAATAAACATTTAAAAAATTAAAAAAAAAAAAAGAAATGGAGGGAATGTCCAGTGGTCTTGAATATTCTCTCATCCACTTCTTGTGCAACCTTGTGTGACAAGTCACCCAGCCTCTGTGCCATGTGTGTGAAGGATGGTAATGCCCATGTAACAGGGGAACTGTGAACATAAGCTACTTTGATACTCTCAGTGGAGCACTTGAGTACACTGCTTTATCTGATGGCTTAGCAAAGAGTCTGAAGTTGGCCTGCAGTGTATCTGAGGGAAGAGGGGCAAGGGCCCTTTGTCAGAGGGTCAGGAGCTAAAGCCCCTGACTCCAAAGGTGGTGTCTTCCACATGAAAAAATGCTCAACTTCACTCATCATCAGGAAATACAAATCAAAACCACAATGAGATACCACCTCACACCTGTCAGAATGGCTCACATTAACAACTCGAGCAACAACAGATGTTGGTGAGGATGCAGAAAGAGAAGATCACTTTTGCCCTGCTGGTGGGAATGCAAACTGGTGCAGCAACTCTGGAAAACAGTATGGAGGCTCCTCAGAAAATTAAAAATAGAACTACCCTACAACCCAGCAATTGCACTTCTAAGTATTTATCCAAGGGATACAGGTATGCTGTTTCGAAGGGGCACATGCACCCCAATGTTTATAGTAGCACTATCAATAATAGCCAAAGTATGGAAACAGCCCAAATGTCCATCAATGGATGAATGGATAAAGAAGAGGTGGTGTGTGAATACAATAATACTCCATTGTATATTGTGTATACACACACACACACACACACACACACATAATGGAGTATTACTTGGCAATCAAAAAATGAAATCTTGCCATTTGCAACTACGTGGATAGAACTAGAGGGTATTATGCTAAGCAAAATTTGTCAGAGAAAGACAAATATCATATGACTTCACTCATATGTGGACTTTAAGACACAGAATAGATGAACACAAGGGAAGGGAAGCAAAAATAATATAAAAACAGGGATGGGGACAAAACTCTTAAATATGGAGAACAAACAGAGGGTTGCTGGAGGGGTTGTGAGGGGGGTATGGGCTAAATGGGTAAGGGGCACTAAGGACTCTATCCTTGAAATCATTGTTGCACTATATGCTAACTTGGATGTAAATTAAAAAAAAAAAAGTGGAAGAAAGAAAGAAAGAAAGAAAGGAAGGAAGGAAGGTGGTGTCTTCCAGATGCTAAACCAGAAGGACACCTGGAAGCTGATAGATTTCACATCAAAAGGCGAGGACTCTGAAGGGGCCAGTTGTCTGAAAGCCAACTCCTAAAAGGATAGATCCCTGGGAACACCATTATCCCATGTATCTATTCACAACAATCTTGTTTTAAAAAACAGTCTCTCTGAAGATAATCAGTGAGTGTTAACATCATCCTTTTACACCTTATGACCGGTTTCAGCACTTTGGGAAACATCTTTACTCGTTTATTCATCCTTTCAGAGTTTACTCATTTCTTTCTAATCCTTTGAAAAGCCATTTTCTGTTTTTCCAATATTTTAGCATTTTAAGGAGCCTTTCCCCCAATATATTGAATTTACTTATTTACCAAAAAAAAAAAAAGTTTGAGCTTTTTATAAAATTTCTAACAATAATAGATTTGGGACGTCTTCAGGAGATTTGGTAATTTCTACCAGGTTTTAGTTGACTTGTTCCTATTTCAAGGAATGTCACTTTGCTGCCACAGCTCCCTGTTGCTGTGGAGTGGGGAGGGGGCCTTGAGCCTGGGGGAAGGGAGGCAGGGAGTTGTAGAGAATGAATGAGTGCTAGACACTGCCAGGCTGCTGGTCCCAGAGAAAGGGGAGGCTAGAGGAGAGATAAAGGGAGAGTCTGAGAAGCAGTGGGAGGGGGAGTGTGGGAGCCGGCCTCCAGTGAGTCCTATGTCCAGGTACCACCCTCTAGAGTGCTCTCCACATTGGGTGGGGGTGAGCTATGTACAAAGAGCATCCTCCAGAGATGACCCTGCAGTTTCCCCCTTGTTCTCTCTCTGATCACTAGTTCTAGAAAAACTTGATGCCATGTTGTAGGACACTGAGCTACCCTGAGAGGTGCACATGGTGAGGGAGGAACTGGGGCCACCCATACCCACCAGCCATGAATGTGGGTTTGGATGGATCCCAGCCTATATATAGTTATGCTCTGGGCTAGAAATGCCGGGGCACTCACCTGTAAGAGCCCCCATAGTTACTCCCCTGACCCAGGCCAGTGTTGTGGCTGGGCCAGTCCTGTGGTTCTTATTACAACTGTCACAGGCAGCTCAGTGACAGCTGCCATGGTCAGGGAGCTTTCAAAAAACGTCTATTACTCACAGGTCCTGGAGGGTACATGATCCTCCTGGGGACCACACAGCAGGGTCATGGGTAGAGAGCTAGTGAGCACAGACCTGGGGTTCTGCCTTTATTGGTGTTGAGAGAGGGGTGCCTCTGGTCTCCAGGGTTCACTTTTTATGGGTGAGTTGAAAACATAAGAGCAGGAATTAAAGCACCAGAAGGGAAAAGCAGGGTCACTCAAGCTTCAGCTATCTTAGTTACTCAGGACCTTCTGAAAAAAAGGAAACTTCATGGGTAGGGTAGTGGCTCTTTATCTAGTTGTGTGACTGGCAGTGTGTTTCTTGGAGATGGTTGTCTTTGAAGGGAACTCCCCAGCAAGCAAAAGCTTAGTGTCATGCACTTACGTTACAGTGAAAGAAAGCTAATCATCAGGCGCTTAACACTCCACTTAGCCCCCTGGGGAGTGCATGGTCCAGCTCCAGTCCTCAAGTGTCAGGATATCTCCACTGCTATCTTGCAGGAGACCCCAGGCCAGAATCACCCAGCCAATCCGCCCTGAATTCCTGCTCCACAAGAACCCATGGAGTAAGACGTGGTTATTGTTATTTTAAGCTGTCGCATTCAGGGTTAATTGGTTATGCAGACAGACAGGAGGAGAGAGAAGCACAGAGCAGGAAGAACTGAGGTGGAAGAAGAATGTCTGGGCCCAGAACCCAGGAGGCCTGACTCTCAGGGCTCTCTTGGGCCCTGCCAGTGTATCTGTAATGAATTGGAGTGAGCTTTCTGAGTAGTTGAAAGGGACATGTAGTTTACAAAGTTGGGAAATTTGAAAAATTGGTCATTATGGAAACTATCCTTAGATAAACTGACTTTCAGTGAATTGATTTTGTATGACTAACCAAGAGCTGGAATGCCCGCAGTGTTTTCATCCTTTGTAATCATAGAACCAGGGTGTGAAAAGTATTTCAACTGAGATTTGTTAAGGTGGGGTTGATATGAGTAAGTAATAAGTGGCTGAGATAGAAGTTTGGGAGACATATCTCTCTCTGTCTCTGTCTCTCCCTCTCTTTCCCCCTCTCCCCCACTCCTCCCCTTCTTCCTTCCCCTCCCTATCCTTCCTCATCTCTTCCTTCTCCTCCTCCTTCTTCTTCTACTTCTTCTTCACTCTCGCTCATGCTCTCTTGCATTGTATCTGGGTGACTGTAAAACAGATGTAACAAAGACCCTATCTACAGGTGACAACACTTAAACTTTTGATTTCTAGTAATCTCTGATTATGTCTGGCAGTAAATTTTTCTCTACAGGATGATAATAAGAGCATAATTTACAGATAGAATGAAAAGAGAATTTGGATTCATAAATAATGTCTCCACTGTTGCCTAAAAGAGGCCAATACCACTTTCACAGAGATGTGGAAGCCTACTTCCCCTTGCAAGTACCCTCTGATTGCCAGTGAGCAAGCCAGGTGTAATTGTTACTGAAGTTTCTGCAAAACCCAGTTTTAAAAGTCGTTTCACCCATCAAGAAGAGGAAAATTGGAATCTAGTGTTGATTACACACCATAAGTTATCCTCAGGGCTATGAGTGGTAAAAACATGACAGCCTTGTATACTTAACATGACGAGTACTGAATAATGTATAGAATTGTTGAATCACTATATTGTACCCCAGAAACTAATATAACATGTATGTCAACTATATTGGAATTAAATAATAATAATAAAGTCAACTGATTGTAAATGTTTAAAAGAAAATGACCTCCTAGGGGTACCTGGGTAGCTCAGTTAATTAAGCATCTACTCTTGATTTCAGCTTAGGTCATGATCTCACCGTTTGTGGGTTCGAGCCCTACATCAGGCTCTGAGCTGACACTGAAGAGCCTGCTTGGGATTCTCTCTCTCTCTCCTTCTCTCTCGCCCTCCTTGCCTCTCTCTTTATCTCAGAATAAATTAAACTTTAAAAGAAAAGAAAAGAAAATGACCCCCTAATCCCGAAGACCATCTTCTGAGGATGGTGTTACTGACCCAGTTTTAGAGATTGGGAAATTGATGCTGAGGGCCGCAAAGTAAATTGCCACTAGTCACCAACTAGTAAGAGGTAAGAGTTGAACCCTGGTCTCCTGGCTCTTGCCAGTCATGATAGCTCACATGAAGTCGGCTTGATGTGAGGGCTACAGTGTCTTGGAGATAATGCTTGAGCCCAACATGAAAGTCCATGATGAACGTGCCATGTGGACAGCCAGGAGCAGAGCCTGCCAGAAGCACAGCTGACCCTTGTGGGCCTGGGAACACCTAGGGAGGAAGCCGGAGAGCTCAGCACTGCTCTACAGGAGAGAAGTCTGTGAGCTTCGAGATTCAGCTCAGATAGCAGCTCTGAGAAGACTTCCCTAGAACCACAGGTGGGCCCAATGCTTGGTTCCAGGCTCCAGTGGCCATCTTAGCATTTGCTGCCTCATTCTGAAATTCTTCTTCCATCTTTCACTTGAGACCCCAAGCTCCTTGAAGGCAAAGCATGCCTCAGTCACCCTAGACCCCCACTTTGCATCTAGCTCAGGGCTGACAAGAGGAAGGAGCTCACCAAATTACCACTGAGCTGAACTGAACCGAAGTGGGTCCAGAGTGAGGGCACGGAGTTGCCAGTAATGAGGGACAACTGCCCAGTTCAGGGAGCGACAGCCCCAAGTGAGAGCAGGGAAGGTGAGGGCCTGGTGGTGGCTCTGTGTGCAGAGTCCTGCGGAAGCAGTGTGAACCTGTGTAGTACCCTTTGCCCGGTAGTAAGACTGAGGCCTCCTGGAGGCCCCTCCTGATAATGAAGGGTCACATGGGAGCCTTTGGGAACCCTCGTTCATGAAATCACAGAGGCCCCCGTCTTCTGTTTCCAAAAAAAAAAATGCTACCAGTGTTTTCTTCTTTTGAATCCCAATAAAATGGTTGTCTGTGCTATAAAATGCACACCTGGTGATACATGGTTGATATATGACCCCTTGCTGCCTGTTAACCAGAGAGCCAGTCAACGTGTCCAGCCACTGCCAGGTGTAGGGACTTATAGGAATCTCTCCTTCCCAAGGCTTAGGATTGCTTCATGGGAGAGGTCAAGCAGAGAGAAAGAATAGGCAATACAAGGAGACTACTCACTTCATCCTTCCCTTCTCTTTCTCTTACCTCTAAATTATCATACCTCCCTACCCCTCTTTTCCATTTTCCTTTCCTTTCCTCTCTGCTTCTCTTTTTCCTTTCTGCCTTCCTTCCTTCCTGTCTCATCTCAAGTGCACAGTTGATGTATAGTCATGCTCCTCATTTCGTAGCATACTTCACCAAGCCCTGAGTTTTCATTTTATTTTATTCTTTTTGTAATATGTTTTATATGCCAGCCTCATATCCTCCCCCCACCCTTGACAAAGGACCCATTCTAAGGTGCTTAATATATATTAGTTAAGTAACAATCCCTGAAAAACATATAGGATTATTCAGAATTAATCTATATGTAGGCATTTTTATAGGTATAATTTTCTTTCATTAAATACACAGATCTTAACTCTACAATTTGACATATTCTCGACAAATGTATCTATCAGTATAACCACCACCCAAGCAAGATAGAGAATATTTTCATCTCCCCAGTAATTTCCTTTATGCCTCTTTCTAGTCAATCCCCACCCTCTAGAGGCAACCTCTGTAGAGATTTCTATACCGCACATTGGTTTTGCCTGTTCTGGAGGCTGTATGTACAGTCTTTCATGTCTGGCTTCCTTCATGCACTGTAATGTTTTTAAGAGACATCCATCTAGTTTACTCCTTTGTATTGCTGAGAGGGATTCCATTTTATGGGGACATATACTTTATCCATCCATCAATTGTTGCACATTTGGGTTGGTTCCATGTTTTGACTACTATGAATAAAACTGTTATGAACCTTTGTGTACAAGTCTTTGTGTGCACATGCGTTTTCATTTCCTTTGGGTAAATACCCAAGAGTGGAATTGCTCTGTCATCGGGAAAGTATATGTTTAACTTTATGAGAAACTGGGAAACAGCTTTCCCAATTGTGCCATTCGACATTGCCACCAGTGATTTATGAGCATTCTATTCTAGTGGGTGTGTAACTATGTCACTATAGTTTTGACTGTCATTTCCCTGAAGACTGATGGTATTGGGTATCTTTTCATGTGCTTATTGGCCATCTGTATGTCTTTTTTCATAAAAAACCTAGATCCTTTGCCCATTTTGAAATTCAGGTTGTTCATATTTTTTTTGTTGAATTTTAGAAGTTCTGTACATATTTTAGATATAAGTACTGTAAATATTTTCTACTAGTAGCACATAGCTTAACTTTTCACTTTCTTGATGTCTTTTGATAAGCAGACTTTTTTCATTTGAATGAAATGAAATGTATTAGGATTTTTGTTTTGTTTATGGTTGGTGCCTTTTTTGTGTGCTACTGAAGAAATGTTGCCTGTATTTACTTAAATTCATGAAGATATTCTCCTGTAATTTATTCTAGAATGTTTATATTTTAAGCTTTTGTGTTTAAATCTATGACCTATCTCTAGTTAATTTTTATGTGTAGTATGAGGTGAGGGTTAAAATTCATTTTTCTTTCTGTACAATTGTTCCAGCACCATTGGTTGTAAAGACCTTCCTTTCCCCCACACTAACTTTCATGAATTGTGTTTATAATTTACATAAATATTATTGGGTTGCAGTTGTCATTATATTTCTTACTTTTTCACTTAACACAATGTTTATAAGATCTACCCACATTGCTGTATTTAGTCGTTTATTTATCTACCCATTCATTCATTTAATTATTTAACAAATAGCAGTGCAGTGGTAAATAAAACTTGTGGAGTTTATATTGACCAAAACACATATATGTATATAAATGTGTATACATTTTTACATATTTATATTTATACATATATATATAATACATACACATATATACAAATGCATATAGTCAGTGATAGGAACTGTAAGGAAAAATAAAGCAAGATAAACAGAAAGAAATTTAACAGGGGATACTATTTAAATAGGGTGATGTGTCAGGAAACATGTCCCAGGACTTAACATTTGAGCAGATAGCTGAATGAAGTGACCCGTGACTTTATCTGGCCCTAAGTTGAGCAAAATGCTCCTGGAAAAGCTAAAAGGCTAGAGTGATTAGAAAACAGAGAATGAAGGGGTGAAGGATAGGAAATTAGGTCAAGGACCACATCAGATAGGACACAAACGACCAACATAAAGGCATTGGGTTTGATTTTAAGAATGTTAGAAATCCATTGGAGAGTTTGTTCCTTATAGACTTTATTTTTTAGAGTAGTTTAAGATTTGCAGCAAATTAAACAGGAGATCCAGTGTTGCCATAGTCCCCCCCCCCTGCCCTCTTCACACATGCACAGCTTCTTATCAACATCCTCCACCAAAGTGGTACATTTGTTACAATAAATGAACCTCCCTGATGCATCTTTATCATTTAGAGTCCATAGTTTACATTAGAGTTCATTCCTAGTGTTGTACATTCACTGGGTTTGGACAAAGGTATAGCGATGTATATTTGCCATCCCAGTATCATACAGAATAGTTTTATTGCCCTAAAACTCCTCTGTGCTCTGCCTATTCATTCCTCCCTCCTCTCCAACTCCTGACAATCACTGTCCTTTTTACTGTCTCTAGTTTTGCCTTTTCCAGAACGCCATAGAATTTGAATCACACAGTATATAGCCTTTTCTAAATGTACTAAGTTTATTTATCCATTCACCTACTGAAAGACATCTTGATTGCTTCCTAGTGTGGGCAATTATGAATAAAGCTGCTATAAACATACTTATGCAGGCTTTTGTGTGGACATAAGTTTTCAACTCATTTGGGTAAATACCAAGGAGCATGATTGCTGGATCATATGGTAAGAGTATGTTTAGTGTTGTAAGAAACCACCAGACTGTCTTCCAAAATGACTGAACCATTTTGTATTCCCATCAGCATGAATGAGAGTTCTGGTTGCTCCACATTCACCAGCATTTGGTATTGTCAGCATTTGGATTTTAGCCATTCTAGTAAGAGTGTAGTGGTATCTCGTTGTTTTAATTTCCACTTCCCTGAAGATACGTCATTTAGAGCATCTTTTCATATGCTTATTTGCCACCTGTATATCTTCTTTGGTGAGTTATCTGTTAAAACTCTTGGCCCATTTTTTAAAAATCATGTTGTTTGTATTCTTATTGTTGAGGTTTAAGGGTTGTTTGTGTATTTTGGATAACACTCCTTTATCAGATGTGTCTTTTGCAAATATTTTCTCTCAGTCTTTGACATGTCTTCTCATTCTCTTGACATTGTCTTTTACAGAGCAGATGTTTTTGTTTTGATGAAGTTCAGCTGATCAATTATTTCTCTCATGGATCATGTCTTTGGTGTTGTATCTAAAAGTCATCATCATATCCAAGGTTTTATCCTATCTTATCTTTTGGAGCTATTTAGTTTTTCATTTTACACTTAGATCATATGATCCATTTTGAGTTAATTTTTGTGGGCTGTAAGTTAATTTTGTAAGGACTGTAATCTGTGTCTAGGTTTACTTTTTTGTATGTGGGTATCCAGTTGTTCCAGTACCATCTGTGGAAAAGACTTTCTTTGCTCCATTGTGCTGCCTTTGCTCCTTTGTCCAAGATCAGTTTACTATACTTACATGGGTCTATTACTGGGCTCTTCATTTTGTTCTGTTTACCTATTTGTCTATTCTTGCACCAATACCACACAATCTTGATTGCTATAGCTTCATAGTAAGTCTTAAAGTTGGGTAGTGTGCATCCTCAGATTTTATGTTAGAGAGTCTTGAGCAGGAGGGTGATATGATCTAGTTTCTGTATTTAAACTATTTGGATATGGTGCAGAGAATGGGTGGTGGCTGCAAGAATGGAATCTGGGAAGGAAAGTAAAGTAACAATTCAGGTGAGCAGAGAGACAGAATGATGGTTTAGTTCCTGATGGTAGTAATGGATATATTTAAGAAGTGGTCAGATCCCAATACACTTGGCAAATATTGCTGATAAAATTTGCTAGTGGATTAAATATTGGGTGGGTAAAGAGAAGATGAGGTGTTAAGGATACCTCTGAATTATGAAAGAAATGGAAGGTCTATAATGAATTATCCATGTTCTCATTAATGTCCTCCCCTTCATTTAAACCCTCAATTCCAGCTCCTTCATCTAATGAATAGCCACTTCTCTTTCCATCATCAGTTTAAAAAAAAAGTTTTATTTATTTTTGAGAGACATAGAGAGAAAAAGAGAGAGAGACAGCATGAGCAGGGGAGGGACAGAGAGAGAGGGAGACACAGAATCCAAAGACAGGCTCCAGGCTCTGAGCTAGCTGTCAGCACAGAGCCCTATGCAGGGCTCAAACTCATGAATGGCGAGATCATGACCTGAGCCGAAGTCAGATATTTAACAGACTGAGCCACCCAGATGCCCCTCCATCATCAGTTTTTCCCTCTCTGCTAGATCTAACTTATTACACTACAAATGTATCATTATTGCTCTATTGAATCTACCTCCTATCTTGACTTCCCTTCTCCTTTCTAATACCTCATTTTTCTTCTTTTATAGCAAATCTCCTCCAAAGTGCTGTCTATACTTACTGTCTCCAATTTCTCTCCTTTCATTCTCCCTGAAGCCCATTCCATTCATGATTTTGCTCCAACCAAATACACTTCGAAAATAGATTTTTCTATTGTCTAATTTACTAATAGAATTTACTAATGCAAATTGCTCCTTTTCAAGTCACCAATGATTCTCATATTCCTAAATCCAACAACCAACTTTCAGTTCTTCTTTTACCCTACTTTTCATTTAAAATGATTGATTTCACCCTCCTTCAGAAAATATTTTCACCTAATGTTTCTCTCTCCCTGTTTTCCTCCCTGCTCTCTGCCCATCTTGGAGGCTCAATCCTTAGACCACCTTTCTGTCTGTATTCACTCCCACTGTGAACTCCACCAGTCTCCTAGCTAATATCATTTATTCATTGATGACTTCCTTGATCAGTTATGTCCAGTTTGTACCTTTTCCCCAAACTCCAGACTCATATACTCATTTGGGTCTTTAATATCTCCACTGTCCAAAAGACATCTCAAACTTAACATGTTCATGAACAAACTTCCAATCTTTCCTTCCCTATGCATTCCACATAGGTTTCCCCCTAAAGGACAATTACATTCATTCTGCTGTTCAGATAAAAAATCTTAGATCTTTTTTTTTTTTTAATGTTTATTTATTTTTGAGACAGAGAGAGACAGAGCATGAACGGGGGAGGGTCACAGAGAGAAGGAGACACAGAATCTGAAACAGGCTCCAGGCTCTGAGCTGTCAGCACAGAGCCCGACGCGGGGCTCGAACCCACGAACCTGTGAGATCATGACCTGAGCCGAAGTCGGACGCTTAACCGACTGAGCCACCCAGGCGCCCCAAAATCTTAGATCTTTAACTCTTTTTTTCTCTCTCAAACTTCATATCCAATTCATTAGGAAATTTTGTTGGTTCAATCATCCCAATATATCCAGAATTGAACCACTTCTTACCACCACTACCTCATACATCAAAACCATCATAATCTGTGGCCCATATTTGCTGTAACTCTCCATGTATTCAGGTCTTCTGTCATGTCCTTTAATATAGCTTAAAATATTTTTTCATGATTTTTTTTACCCTTTTAACTAGGTTAATTACTAGATAGTTTCTCACTCTTGCTGCTGCTGTAAAATGTATCTCATTTTCTAGTAAATTTTATAGATGGTTATTTCTGGTACAAGTGTATGTGCAAATTGATCTTGTATTCAACTTTCTTGCCAAAATTTCTAAATATGCTAATAGTTTGTTGAATCTGGTAAATTTTATATAAAGATCATTAGAAAATAGTGATAATTTTATCTCTTCTCTTTTAAACCTTTAAACCTACATCTCCTTTTGTTCTTGCCCTATTGCATTTTCTAGTAGCCACATTAAAAAGTAAAACAAGTAAACAAAAACCTCAGTGAAACTCATTTTAATAATACATTTTATTTAGCCAAAAATATACAAAACAGTAAGATTTCTGTAAGTTATTTACAAATCTTTTCTTCTTATATCTCATTGTTTTCTCCTGGATTTATTTCTTTTCTTTGCTGTTGTACTTCTTTACAGAATATTTTTATTGTCTGTTAAAAATTATGAAGACTTGTATGTTTAAGAATATTTTTGTTTCATCTTTTATTTAAAGAATTATTTAGCTGCATATAAAACACTAAATTTGAAGTTCTTTCCCTTCATATTTAGAAACTCTATTTGCTTCTATCTAAAATCTGACTATATTTAATAGTCTATTTTTTCCTGCTCATTTTTTGATCCAATCTTTTATTTTTAAAGATATTATTCATAGTTGTTTTATACTTTGCTTCAGATAATCCCAGTGTCTGAAAGCTTTGGTGTTTAAATCTATTTTGGGTTGTTCCCTCTGACATTCATTTAGGGAAGCTTGAGACTTTACGATTTTGGTATATCTATACATTTTATTTATTTACGTACTGACTTCCTTATTTTTATTTTAGAGAGATAGCACACAAGTGGAGGAGAGGAGCAGGGGCAAGGAAGAAAAGGTAGACAGAGGCAGAGAGACAGAGAGAGAGAGTGAGAGAGAGACAGAAACTCAAGCAGGCTCCATTCTCAATGTGGAGCCCATCATGGGGCTTGATCCCACAACCCTGGGATCATGACCTGAGATGAAATCAAGAGTCAGACCTTTAACCGATTGAGCCACCTAGGCACCCCAATATCTATGTACTTTTAAATTGCAAGCTCTTATTTGGCTGAACTTAATCTGTAGGACACCTGAAGGGCTTAAATCTGAGATCTTGCCACCAAAAAATTTGTGTGTGATTCTGATGGGTACCTAATATTGCTACACTTAGAAATATTTTAATTATAAATTTAGCTACTAAAGAAGTATAAATTCAACACCCGATTCAAGTAAGGAAAAGCCAGGGGCTGCAAATTCTCAGGGGATTATTACTGTGTTGTTACTGTTGTTGTTGCAAATTCTCAGGGATTATTACTGTGTTGTTGTTGTTGTTTTTCCTCCTAGTATCATGCTGGAGACAAATGAGTTTCCTGATCTCAGGCAATTCCTTCATCTTATGCAAATAACTTTTTTTTTCAAAAGCCAATACTTTCATTAAAAATATGGCCACTTTGAGAGATCTAACTTCACAGGAAGAGGTTCAATGTCCTCCAACATTTCCAGTAACCCAGGTCTATTCCCCTACTTTTGGCATGATAAGCTAATAATCAAAGTTCTAGGTTCTTGGGATCATCATTTGCCCTAGAATATTCATTCATTCACTCCAGTCGTTCAACATATATTTACTCAGCACTTGAACTGTTCCAGGCTTTGTTTCAAGGCTTGTGCTCCATCAGAAATAAAACAACCAGAAATCCCTGCTTCATGGAGCTTAACATCCTAATGAGGGTAGCCTTCATTTCCACCTTCATTGACTACACTTGTTTCAACTCATTTGTTGAAGGAGGAGAGAAAATGGGGTAGACTTACTTGCTTCTGGATCCAATATTGTATTTAAAACACTTAAAAATTTATGAAGATATTTTCATTGGAGGGAGAAAGGTTTCTAGAATATCTAGTCTGCAATACTTACAAAAGCAGTAAAATATTTTATTTCTCATATCCAATAACTTCAGTTGGTTCTCATTATCCACTTCATGGTTTGAATAGAATTTCTTAGCTACCTAAAGATATGTATAACCTTATTTAAATTTTTTTTGCTCTGTTTGGTCTATTAATTCTTACTTGTCTGGAGTAATTTGTTCAATTTTTGTTACTTTATAATATTTGTGTTCTTTAAATGTCTCATTATTTTTTCCTCTGAACTCCTATTTCCATGATTCTGTCAAAGCTAGTAACTGCCCTCCTACCATAAAAATTTTAAAAAGCTGGAACCAAAATATATTAAATGAATGTTTTCAGACATTGGACAACAAGCAACACAATAGTCTGACCACAGGGGGAAGGGAAATAAATTAAGTGAGCCCTACAATTGTACCAGCTTATGGCCTAGAGGCAGTTTCTAGGCTAGAATGCAGGGAGGGAGAACCCAAAAGCCCAGTAGTCTTGCTGAGTAGGGACAGAGATAAGAATTTGGAGAGGCAGGGGCAGCTAGGCTTGTCTGGATAGATGACTTTAGAAAAGACAGCTACATGGAGCAAGAGCTTAGAGCATAGAGGAGTCCCCAGGAGTCTTTCACTTAATAGTGATCTGAGTGTATATGAGTGGAAACTCCACAGCACTAGGGAAGGAACCAGTAAGAAGCAATAGGCTGAATAATTTCTGGAGTTCTTATGGGGTTTAGAAGACTTTACAACCCCACCAACTATGAAAGATCTCAATATTGGGGGGCGGGGGGCATTGGATAGAGTTCTTAGGAGGGCCACATCTCAATAGTGAGGGTAAATTATACCTAGAGTAAAATATGCTCTGTATCTACCCTAATAATCCTGAAAAGCAAGACTCTAAAGGATCAGTCTGATCTGCAAATAACTCAACTACAAGCCAGAACACAAATCAACACTCTTTAAAGGAATATAACAAAATCTAGCATTTGCTAACATAAAATTCTTGCTGTTTAACATTTTAAATTTGTTTACACTTTATATCAATTAACCTTGCTTGAAATCATATAGTATTGAATTATAAGTCAATAAGACTAATTTCTTATGCTAGAATCTGATCAATACATAAGAAATTTAGAGAGTTTAGATGCCAAAATACTCAGCATAATACTTGTATATTTTTAGTATCATACATCCCAGGAACTATGAACAATATTCTAAAGCAGTGTTTCTCAACCACTTTTTTCATTATTGACCCCTAAGGACCTTTTCAAAATATTCTTTTTCATAATTTCTCCATCCCCATGAAGTTTTAATACCATAACTATACTGATACCTTTTCATATACTGGCGTATGTATATGTATATCTATGTTTTAAGCATTAAAAGAGTAAGATCCTTCTTTCCCTATCCCCATCCTTTGGAAGCAATAATCATCCCTATTGAGAATACATGTTTCAGACCTTATGTGGTTCATTACTTCAGTCACTTCAAACATTGAAAGTAGGGTCTTGGGACACCTGGATGGCTCAGTTGGTTGAGCACTCAACTCTTGATTTTGACTCGGGTCATGATCCCAGGGTTGTGAGATTAAGCCCTGTGTTGGGCTCCATGCTGCATGTGGAGCCTGTTTAAGATTCTCTCTCTCTCCCTCTGCCCCTCTCTCCCACTCATGCATGCTCTCTCTTTCTAGAAAGAAAGAAAGAAAGAAAGAAAGAACGAAAGAAAGGTTTTATGGCTATTTGCCTGCATTTCTATCTTCTAGCAATAATAAATTAGAAATTTAAATTTTATAAAAGCATTTTTATTAGCATCCAAATACATGAAGTATTTAGGGATAAATCTGGCAAAGGATGTTAAAAACTGGGACACTGAAAACTATAAAACATTGCTAAAAGAAATTAAAGATATAATTAAAATGGAAAGATACACCATGTTTACCCATAAGACCACTTCAAAGTCATTATATCAGTTCTCCTCAAATGTATATTACTTTAATACAATTCCAATCAAAAGCCCAGCAAATTTTGGGACGCCTGGGTGGTTCAGTCAGTTGAGTGTCCAACTCTTGATTTTGGCTCAGGTCATATATCTCACAGTTCATAAGTTCAAGCCCCACATTGGGCTCTGCACTGATGGTGTGAAGCCTACTTGGAATTCTCCCTCTCTTCCTCTTTCTCTCTGTCCTTCCTGTGCATTCCTTCTGTGTGTGTGTGTGTGTGTGTGTCTCAAAATAAATAAACTTAAAACAAAATCTAGCATTTTTGGGGTAGAAATTAGCAATCTGTTTCTAAAATATATGTGAAAAATAAAAACCTAGAATAGACAGAACAATTTTGAGAAAGAATAAAGTTAAGGGACTTACACTGTCTAATTTTAAGACTATAAGACTACAGCAAAGACTACTACAAAGCTACAATAATCAAGACAGTGTGGCAATTGTGTAAGGATTAAATGTATGGATCACTGTAACAGAAGAGTCCACAAATAGACTATGCACATTTCAATATTTCAGTATTTCAATAGGAATTTCAATAGGGAGATGGTAGTCTTTTCAACAAATTGTTTTGGAATAACAGGATATCTGTATGAAAACATATGGACCTCAACACTTACCTTACCATGTAAAAACTAACTTTTACCATGTAAAAGATAAACCTATAAAATTTCTAGAAAAAAAATCTTTGCAATCTTGAATTAAGCAGAGAATCCTTAGATATGACCCCCATCCAAAAAAAGGCACAAACATTAAAGAAAAAAAAATGGATTTCATCAAAGTCAAAAGCTTTGAATCTTTGAAAGACACTGTTAAGAAAATAAAAAGCCTATGAGAACATATACATAATAAAGTACTAGATTCAGAGTCCATAAAGAATTCTTGGAACTCAATAGTAAGAAGACAACACAATGAAAAAATAGGAAAAGTATTTGAACAGTTACTTCACCAAACAAAATATACAAAGACACAAAAAAGGTGCTCAACAGTACACCATTAGTCATTAGAGAGAGGGAAATTAAAACCACAGAGATACTAATACTATTAGAATGTCTAAAGTTTTAAGAAGAACCTGACCACACCAAGTATTGACTAGACTATAGAATGACTAAGACTCTCAAATAAACTCTGTTGCTGAGACTGAAAAATGGTACAGTTACCTTCGAAAGCAGTTTGGTAGTTGTTTTCATAAGGTTAAACCTTTATTTTCCATATGATCTGGTGCTCTGGCTCCTATATATTCACTCAAGAAAAAGGAAAACATTATGTCTAAGTCCTTACAGCAGCTTTGTAATAGCCCCAAATTGTAAACAACTCCAAAGTCTGTGCTGGTGAACAGCTAAGCTAATTTTGTTGTATTCATACAATGTTGATACCTGCGCAATAAAAAGCAACGAACTACGGATACACTCAATGACATGGAGGGATCCCAAAAGCATTACACTTGTGGGTGAACAGGCCCAAAAGACTACATACAGTGTGGTTCTACTTATATACAATTGTAGAATTTTAGAAAAGACAAAAAGAAAATGATAAAGAGCAGATCTAACTTTGGGGCTGGGATGATGGAGCGGAGAAGCAAGAGAGGTGCATTCTGTCAAGGGTCACTAATGAGGTTTTTTGAGATAATGAAATTGTTCTATTTCTTGATTGCGTTGGTGGTTACACAAATGTACCCATCTGCCAAAATTTCGTGTAAATTTTACCTTAAGAAAGCTGATTTAAAAAAAAAACCAGATCCTTAGTTTTGGGGGCTTTTCCTAAACTTATGGATGAGTGGTAGGGGTAGGGGTTTGGAAGGATCTCTAGGTTTTACAGTGGGGGTTCAACAATCCCTTCTAATTTGCCACAGGTAAACCTGTACCTAGCACACTCTGTCTTCCAAGATCTATGACATACAATGCAATGATGCGCCCAGGGATTGCAACCAGTAGGGAGGGAAAAAGAATGTTCAGAAGCCTCCTTGTCCTTCCATCTGTTGTTACTCCTTCATCCCTTACCCCAACCAGGCTCTGGGACTTCCCTAATTTTGTCCTCTCACCTTTGACTGGCTCTAAGCTGATGCTGCTGTTTTTCTTATCCCCATCTTCCCATGAAAGCATGAACAAGGTTGGATTTTTAAAAAAGGAACAGGGGGTGTAATTCCTGCAACCCATTCTCCAATACCAAGTGCTCTCCCACTCTAGGGCTCCCATGGCACCTGAGACCACTCTATTTCTGTCTTCCCAAAGTTTGCTCACAATTTTTGCACTAGACACTGAACCATGAACTATCTTCTGGTTTATTGCGTAGAATTCCAATTCCAGGGAGAAAGCCAGCAGCCTATGCTCATCCATGATCATTGTAGTCAGTGAATTTCAAACTAATTTTTGGCCTTTTTAAATAATACCTGCATTTGAGTTATAAATATATGAAGCAGCCAACGGCAGCCCTGCTGGAAACTGAGGTGGGACTGGGTCCCCAAGTGCTGCCCCAATGGCAGAGTTCAGAAAAATCAAGAAAGGAAGAAAAAGCCACTTAGGCTCAGAAAGTAGGAGAAATACAGGTGCAGGGACAGAGGAGTGTGTAATGTGCTCAGAGCAACATGAGCAGGCCAGTTTGGCAGAGCAGGGGATATACATGATAACTCTGGAAAGCTGAGTGGGGGGTAGTTGATGAGGACTTTAGATGATAATGTAGGAATGCTGGAAGCTCAGAGCAAGAACGAAACTCACTGCTTGTCTAATCCAGCCTCCTTATTCTATAGTTAAGAAAACAAGGACAAGGACAATCAGGGGGTTGTGCAGGATCACAGTGAGTTAGTGGCAGACTAGAATCCTGTTCTCCTGACTCCCAGACCAGTACTCTGTGACGAAAGCAAAGACTTGTTATGGTTGTGCAGACAGGAAGTAGCAATTTTTTCTGAAATTTTCTATATGTAGAGAAAGAACTATGGTGGTCAGATGGTGGGAAAGTGACAACCAAGGTGGGTCTTTGTAACCCACTCTGTAGGGAACACTACTCAGATAGAGTGGACTCACTCATTGGCTTTCCATTAAGTTCTCAAACAGGCTTGGAGAATGAACAATCAGCTTGGTCACTTCCCCAAGCAGCAGCCAACACTTCAGCCCTGAAATATGCAAACATTGGCTGAACCTCTGGCTCTGTTTCTCAGTGTCAGGGTTTAGTTGATTGTGTGCAAAGCATACACACCTCCCACCCTTTGGCAATCAATAGATCACTCTGGTGGAAGACTTACTCAAGTAACTTACCTTTTAATTGTTCTGGAACATTTCATTCTGCCCTTTCTCCTCCAACACAATAACCTCTTCTCACAAATCATTCATTGTGGCCTGCAGAAATTATACACCAAATTCCCAGCTTGGCCATTTGTATCAAATAATAGACCTTTAATAGACTTCTATTAATTGAACATTTATAGGATAGGCCAAGAATACCAACTCAATCTCTGCAGGCCCTGCTGTAGAAATGATTCTGGAGACAGAGAAGTCTGTGTCTTGATGCTGAGCCAGATATCTGATGAATGACTGTAGGGGACCATCAGCTCCTCAGGTTCATTAGCAAATGCATCTCCATTATCTACTCATTGATTTGATATTGATGTTTAAAACAAAAACCTCTCCCAAACTCAAAGTTTTAATGTTGAGTTTTCCAAATCTTTAGACTGATTAGAGAAATCAAAATGAAATTTATTTTGAAAGCAGTAAGTGTAATGAGTGCTCTGTGTGCATGCTCTTTGTTTATTAGGTTAAAAAAGAAAAAAAAACCACCACGTCTGAACATACTTTGTTAAGATATGCTAAACCCATGCCCCCACTCCCCACAACACGCTTTTCCCCAATGTGAAACATGAAAATAAATCACCCTGGAAATTTGTAGTGGAAAGAAAACGTACACTCTGGTTGAGATCATCAACACGTACTGATTACTAGTTTTCTAAATGCTTATGAGTCTTTTGCATTTCTTCCACATAATTCAGTATCAGAGTTAATGACGTAGCCTAATTCCCTCTGGTACAGAAGCACTGCAATTCCTAAAAGGTTTTGCTCCCTTCAAGACTGCTTATCTCCTGCAATAATTACCAATAAATCTCTCAGCATGAGAAATAACAGGGCTGAACAAGTCTGTGATGAATGCAGAGGGTAGCTGGTTCCTCTCCATTTATCTTGGTAATCTTTATTGCTATGTAAACACTAAGACACATTATCATGATTCGTGTTTAAGTCAGTTCTCAGCTCAACACCGATTCCAGAGAAATTTTACCTAATCAACTGTTTCATTAGGGGTTGAATGGTAACAGCAAGAAAATGGCAAAAGACTGTGATGCTCTGAACTTGTAAGTGAACGTGTGTCTCAGTGAGAGAGAGGAAGAGAGAGGAAGAGGAATGAATCATTGTGTGATCAGAGACATTGAGCAGTGTGCCTAATCAGCAAACACTCTTCTGAGAATGGTTAGCCACATCACTTTCAGTTATTCTCATCAGAATCCATGCTAACTTGAGTTAGCAGATACCAGGGATGAAGAGTAGATTCCAGATCTATTTCACATATTTTCTATTTTAACATCCTAAAACTTACAGGTATTAAATCAACACAATCACTACAAAGCTGGCATTAGGTAGATAATCTAAAAATATCTGAGAACTGACAGGATCATGTTCCCAAACAAGTCCATGACCAGTTGGAAGAAAATCCTCATTGTAAGAAAATAATTCTCAGGCAAGCACCTGGAAAAATCTATGATTGCCACATTTCCAGTGAACCACACCCACCTGTGATAATGTTTTAATTCCAGAGAACCAACCAGAGCCAATGAGATCCCCCTGTCTGTTCCAAGCCCAGAGGAAACCAGACACTACCTAAGGTTTCTTTCCCCTTAGGAGTTCATCAGTTCTCACTGTATGGGGTTATTTTTAAACATTGGTTTAAAATGTACTATAGCCCAGCTGTTCAACATCACAACATAAGGTCAATTTTATATAGTTGTTCTTCCTTGAAGAGCTAAAGTTAAGTGACCCAAAAGACCGATTTTCCTCACTAAAGAAAGTACTTGTTCTTGGAAAGTTGCCATTCTGCAGTCAAATTTATGTTGCCTTGTTTTACTAGTGCAAATTTTGAACTTTGAAAATATTAAAGTATTTAATTTTTATAGTTTTGGGGCTTCCATTACAAGGTATAGGCATGTCTCAATTATGTCTATTAGCAATGAACAAAGAGCCTGGGTAAGTCAAATCCACTGATAATTCCCAAACTGCACAAAGCCTAGATATAGCCAACCAAACTTCTTTCAAGTGTGGATTGAAATCTTAAAAATTGTGAGAAATAGCATCTTTCCTGTGAAATAGTCAAAAGAGGAGTCATTGCAAAGTAGGATGGTAAAGGAGGGAAGGGACCCAGCACAGATCAGGAAGCCAGACTCCCATGGGTTCAAATTCAAGCTCTGCCACTTATTGGCTTAGCTGAATGACCTTGCCTCAATCTTCTCCTCCTTTAAATGAGCATCGAACTGACTCCACAGGATTGTTGTGAAAACTAGACAAGCTGACATATGTCAGCCTTCTTAGACAAGAACTGTGTGGTCTTGGCAGTTAGTGTCACTACAAAATAACATAAAGCTCTTCATTGTTGGTAGATCCTCACCCAGTTCCTGTGAAGAAGGAAGGCTCATTTTATAGAGAGGAAACTGAGGCTCAGAAGAGTAAAATAAGTCACTCTTTGTGATTAGAAAGGAAGAGCCAAGAAGTGTTTGCTGGTTTACTCCATTACACAGTTGCTATTTACAGTAGGTATTATATTTCACTTTTCTTTGAGCTGAGGAAAATTTTTATTTTGAGTGCTTTGAGTTCTTTCCTTTTCTCTCCTTCTTTTCATCCCTTCCTTCTTTTCTCCTTCTCTCTTTTCTTCCCACAAGTATATTTTTAGCATCTCCCATGGGCAAAACTGCCCTCTCAATACTCATGAAATAGTTACATATCATTAAAGTGCTAAAGGAGGCCTTCCGGTGCCCATGTCTCCCACAGAGGGAGAAGGCGCTTCCAGACCAGCCACATGCCCTCCCCGCTTCCTTCAGGCGAGCTCAAAGCTTTCAGCTTCACTTTTCCTCGGGGCTCATTCAGTGCTGCCTAGCAAGGTGACATCTGTGCACATTCATCTGCCTGCAAACGGCTCTAAAATGAAGCTTTGCCCAACACCCTGCCCCCCCATCTAAAAGTGGGCTCCTGTGCTCCAAGTCATCGTCCCCTGGTCTGTCTGCCCCCAACACATCAATCATCCCAGTGACACATGACAAATCCCTGCAGTGTGGTCAGTGGGCCTGAAGACTCTGTGTGTTCCAGACTTCCCCAGACAAGGCTGACTTCCATGATACTGTATTCTTCTCAAGAAAGGCAATTCATCAAATGTAATTTTTTAAAAATGTGAATAACTGGTGCCTTTTTTATAGAAAAGAATATGAAAATATTTCCTTACCAGAAAATAGGATCAGGATCAGGATAGCTTCTCTGTCCTAACCAACATGCCACCTCCAGCTCCGGTATTGGCCCAGGAATCTAACCATTTTATATTTGCAAGACCTTGACTTCAGTCTAGCCAAAATGAATTAAGTTCACCTGGTTTACTGGTTTACCATGGTGCACATATGTGTGTGTATGCACATGTTATCATGGGAGTTCTCCTTTCAAGGAGGTGAGCTGCAGACACTGGTCTTTATGATACAAAAAATCTGGGTTCTTGGGGTGTCTGGGTGACTCTGTTATGTGTTGACTCTTGATTTTGGCTCAGGTCATGATCTCACAGTACATGAGCTCTAGCACTGGTCAGGCTTCCCCTTAACAGCATGGAACCTGCTTGGGATTCTCTCCCTCTCCCTCTCTCTGCCTTTCCCCAGCTTGCTCTCTCTCTCTCTCTCTCTCTCTCTCTCTCAAAATGAATAAATAAACTTAAAAAAAAAAATCTGGGTTCTCATGGGCAGCCAGGCTGCCTGGGCATGCTGTATTCACAGATGTGCCTTTTAACCTCGGTTGGATAGGTTTCCAAGCTAATGTGATTAATGTGCTTCTTGTAGGTGATGTTTCCTGCCATCCCGTGTCCTCAGATGCAGGTGGATCCTGGCAGAATCAGAGGCCCGTCACACTCTGCCTTACAGCCTCCAATACTGCTGGTAGCACCACAACAGGGAGGAAGCTGGTCACAGCCACCACCTCCCACACCGACCCCTGTTCCTCAACTACTGTGTAGACACACAGCCTCTGGCTCTTTAAGGAATGCCACCCTTAGATTGTTTGGAGCTGCTGGTCATCCTGATTTTTTACCCTTCAGTCTCCTCTGAACCCAGCAGATGTGTGGCAGGAACTAGGGGCACTGAGGCAAGTGTGCCTAGAGATAAACCCGACACAAGTGACCAGGGAGAGATCAGAACAGCCATAGGAACCCTCAGAGATAGGTTTGTAAAAGACTAGAGATGAAGGGACCTTGAAGCTGGGCTAATCTGACCCTTCTGCTCCTCTGAATAAGAACCCAGGCCTGGGAGCTTGCCGCCTCTCCCTCCTCATCCAGTTGGCCAACAACAGCAAGCTAAACTTGTTTTAGAATATCTTATGCAGGACTAGATGATTTTTTAAAAATGTAATTGGTGTCAAAGAGAAAACGGATGAAAATACTGTTGCTGAATTGGGAGAGGCTTTACAAAAAATAACCACCAAAAGCTCAAGGAGAAATGTGTATGGAGAGTGGTCTGTCAATTCCACCAGTAGGGTAAAGAGGTCTGTACCCCCAGACTCCACCTAGAAACTTTCCTGGTAACCCCCAATCTGCTAAAACACTGGCTGTCAAAGTTGCTGTATAATGCCATCAGCTGGGAGGTCAGAAAGAATGCAGGTGCCTCATCAACCTCAGAGATTTTGATTTAATGTTATTAGGTGGCCTGGGCCCTGAGGATTTCTCAAAGTCCCCCAGGAGATTCTGATGTGCACTGAAGTTTGTGAACCACTGTTAAAGCATGAGCTTTCCTCCGTCCTTCTCTTGTCATGTGCCAGAATGCCCAGACCTTACCTTCATCCACAGTCCAGTTATGTTTACCACCCATGGGGCTCCTGGGCACATTCACAGGTGTGGCCATACACCACTGTGGCTCGCTTTCCTGGGCCTGAGCCCTGCTTCTGATTGGATCGATAGATCTGTCACAGGGAAAGTGATCCTTGGAGGGACACATAATGACTCCCTGAAAATGGTCCTTCTCTTTGAAACACAGCCCAAGCAACCTCACATTTCTCCAAAGGAAGGAATAAAAAAGTATGCTCACTTATCAGTGTGTGAGACTGTGCTCTCTCTCTCTCTGACCCTCTCTGCCTGGCTGTGCTGCTGCAGGTTGATTGACCACCACCACATTCCCCATAGCCACAGAAAATAAAGGGAGGGACATCATAAAGAATGGTTTTCAAGCAAGAGGGGACATGATCTGGTTTGCTTTCAGGAAAATGGCTTCCACACATTGGCATAGACAATGGAGGATACTAAGGAGACTGGAGTCAGGGAAAGCAGTTTGGAGGCTGATAGCAGGGGGGAAGTAAGAGGAGAGCAGCCTCAGCTAAGACCAGGAGCAGGAAGAGAAGACAGATATGAAAGGCTTGTCCAAAATAGAATCAGTGGGTGGATGACAGGTTTGGTGATGGAAGAATTTAGAGAAATCTGAATGTCTGAGCCAGACAACTGGGAATTTTATGATGCAGGAAAGGTTAAGAACCGCTGATCTAGGGAAACCAACATGGGAAAGATCCATTAACTAAGAGAGAGAGTAGCCTTAGAAACTGTAAGGTGTTTTGAAGCTTCTTCCTAATTGCTGTTGACCTGGGAATTTCCTGTCTAACTCTGACAACTGTCCTCAAGCTCTGACCCATGCAAGGAAATGGGAAGAAAGAGTGAAATACTTATTTTTAATGGTTTCCAGTTTGATGCTTCCCAGTGGGGTTTATGTCTTCAGCTAAAATAAAGAGATGCATGGTGGCTACGGGGACAAACATGAAATCAGCCTTGAGATCTCATTGTAATTCCTTAAAATCTTTACAGTAATGAAATAAATATTAAATAAATATTACTATCCATAAAGAGCCATTGTTAATATTATTAAATTAAATTAAAAGCTATTAAAAGTAGCTTTGTAAAAGCTTTATAATTATGGCTGTAATAATCATTTATGTAACTTACCAAATAGCAGAAACTACTACAGAATTCTTCTTTTTTTAATTTTTTTAATGTTTATTTATTTTTGAGAGAGAGCATGATGGGGAAGGGGGAGAGGTAGAGAGAGAGAGGGAGACACAGAATCTGAAGCATCTCCAGGCTCTGAACTTTCAGCACAGAGCCCAACGCAGGGCTTGAACTCATGGACCATGAGATCATGACCTGAACTGAAGTTAGACACTTAACAGACTGAGCCATCTAGGGGCCTCAGAAGCCACTACAGAATTCTTGATTCCTTAAAAGACATAGGAAATTGGTAGAATATGCCAATACCCTGTAATGATTTTTATTACAACCCAAGGGGTATTCTTGTCAGACATTCAAATGAGGTAAATGAAGTAGGTAAATAATTCCTCTTTAACAAAATAATCTTTCTTCTAAGTGCAAAAATAACACAAGGTCATTGAAAAACTAGTAAAAATGAAAAAAAAAGGTAAAAGAATAACATAAAAGCCAGTCATAATCCCAATAACCATAGATAATTATTACTAACATTTTGATGTATTTTTCCTCAATAAACATACTTTTTAACATATGGGATCATATTGCATATAATGTTTTGCATCTTTTTTCACATACTATTATAATTAAGGTCTCTTCCAGTACTATTAAATATTCTTCAAAAACATGATGATAATAACTTTTTTCCTTTTACATGTTCCTTCAGTGGAAATATTGTGGTAAGCATAAAATATATTGCTTATGTTCTCAAGATATATGATCAGATATATATCTCAAGATATATTTGAGTGCAATGACAGAAATTTGGCCTTCTTTTCTCCTTCTAGTCTCTTCTATGTTGATCTTTCAGTAGAAGCTCTACTAAATGACCTTTGGTTAACTAACACTATGATTAATCAATGCTCCATTTATTCTTCCATGGGCAGGCTGAATTTTTGCAGCTGGTAAATTGCTATAATACATGGATACACTTCTGCTCTCACCATTTGTTGTGTATGCTTACCAAGAGTTGGTTGAATTTGTTCCCAAACGTATTTATGGCACTTGGACATACTATAATGATTACACAATTTACTTATATACTACAAAAACCAGTAAGAGTCTCAGTGTGAAAAGAGTGGTTGTTTCCATTAGTATAAAGGAGAGTGTTTTGGAAATATTCCATAAAGGTAAGCCACACAAAATATTTTTGTTTAAAAATAGGTGTGGGTGGGGGCGCCTGGGTGGCTCAATCGGTTGGGGTCGAACTTCGGCTCAGGTCATGAACTCACAATTTGTGAGTTCGAGCCCCACATCGGGCTCTTTGCTGACAGCTCAGAGCCTGGAGCCTGCTTCAGATTCTGTGTCACCCTCTCTCTCTGTCCCTCCTGCTCTCTCTCTCTCAAAAACAAATACACATTAAAATTTTTTTAAAATAGTTGTAGGCAAAAATCAATAATTTTTTAAACATTTATTTTATTTTATTATTTTTTTAATGTTTATTTATTTTTGAGAGAGACAGAGATGGAGCGTGAACAGGGGAGGGGTAGATAGAGGGAGACACAGAATCTGAAAAAGGCTCCAGGCTCCAAGCTGTCAGCACAGAGCCCAACGCGGGGCCCAAACCCACAAACCATGAGATTATTACCTGAGCTGAAGTCAGATGCTTAACTGCCTGAGACACCCAGGCATCCCCCAAAATCAATCATTTTGATACATTACCAATCTATAACTCCAGACTGAAATTTGTAATGACATTTATAATAGCTCACAAAAAATGATATGTTTAAGTATAAATCCACCAAAACCTGTTCAGCATCTGTAAGTTGAAAACTACAAAACACTAAAGAAAGAAAGAAAAGAAAATGTAAATAAAAGGAGAGACATATCATATCCATTGATTGGAAGACTCAACATAGTAAAAATGTCAATTTCTCCCAAATAGATTTATATATTTGGTGCAATCCCAATAAAAATTCCAGTTGTATCGTACATAGATGAGCTGATTCTAAACTCGAGATGGGAAAACAAATCAAGATAGCTCAAACAATTTTGAAAAAGGATAAAGTTGGATGAATCACATTACCACAGTAATCAAGACTGTAATATTGATGAAGGGACAGATTAATAGAACACAACATAGTCTAGAAAGAGACCCACACAGGCATGGCCAACTGATTTCTGACAAAGGTACAAAAGCAATTCAGTGGAGGAAGAATAACCTTTTAACAAATATATTGGAACAATTGGACATCCATATACAAAAATATGAATTTTGACCTGTACACCACATCTCATGCAAAAGTCAACTCAAAATGTATCAGAGATCTAAATGTGCAATGTAAGACTATAAAACTTCTAGAAGAAAACATAGGAGAAAATCTTTGTGGCCTGAAGTTAGGTAAAGGAACATGACACCAAAAGTATGATCCATACAAGAAAATATTGACAAATTGAACTTTTGCAAAATTAAAAACATTCACTTTGCACAAAACATTGTTAGGAGAATGAAAAGATAATCTACAAACAGGGAGAAAATTCTTCCAAATCACATATCAGCAATATTTTATTCAGAATATATAAAGAACTCTTATGAAAATTCTACAATAAGAAAGTAAATGTGATTAAAAATAGGTAAAAGACATGAACAGACACTTCACCAGAGAGGTTACAAGGTAATAAATGAACACAAGAAAATATGTGTAATGACATTAAACTTAAGTGATAAGATACCACTGTGCCCCATCTAAGAATAGCTAAAGTTAAAAATACTGAAAATATCAAGTACTGGTTTAAATCAGAGCAACTAGAACTCTATTATATTACTGGGGGAAATGCACTCAGGAAATTGATTTGGCAGTTTCTGATGAAGTTAGATGAAGTTTGATAAATGTAAAGCTTTTGATAGTTGATAAAATTAGATAAAGTTAGTTTGATAAAGTTTTGATAAACTTTAGACAAAGTTTTAGATAAAGATAAAGTCAATCTTTGATGAAGATATACTTACTATCTGACCCAGCAACCCCACTCCCAGATATCTACCCTAGAGAAATGAAAACTTAAGTTCGCACAAAAACCTAAACACAAGTGTTTGTAACAGTTCTATTCGCAATAGCTGAAACTGGAAACAAGCCACATGCCCTTCAGTAAGTGAATGGATAAACACATTGTGGTACATCCATACACTGGAATATTACCTGGAAACAAAACCGAATGAACTACTGATCTAAGCAACAGCTTGGATGAATCTCAAAAGCAGTATGCTGAGTGAAAGAACCCAGGCTCAAAAGTTGGTACATTCTATGATGCCATTGTATAACATTCTTGAAAAGACAAAACTATAGTGATGGAGACCAGATTATCAGTTTCCAGGGGTTATGGGTTAGGGGAAGGAGTCACCATAAAGGGATACCATGCAGGAATTTTCTTGGGTGGTGGACCTGTTCTGTATCCTGATTATAGTGGTGGTTACCTGAATCTCTACATGTTTTAAAACTTATAGCACTGTACACCAAAAACAAAAGGTCAACTTTAGCATATGATAATTTAAAAAATAAATTTTAGGGGAGCCTGGGTGGCTCAGTAGGTTAAGCTTCCGACTTTTGATTTTGGCTCACATCGTGATCTCATGGTTTGTGGGATCAAACCCAACATCAGGCTCCTCGCTGTCAGTGCAGAGCCTGCTTGGGTCTCTCCCTCTCTCTCTGCCCCTCCTTGTGTGTTCTCTCTCTCTTTCAAAATAAATAGATAAGCATTAAAAAAATAAATTTTAAAAATTAAGTGTGATCAGGACAACTAAAGAAAAACAGAGGAAATCTAATTTTCTAAATCTAGAAGGTTTCTTCACTCAGATTGTTTTGAAACTATTTTAAGTTCTAGCTGCACTTGAAAGATGCTGAAATAATCATGGAAGACACATTATGGGCAGGATTTATTCAAGAAAGATAATGAGGACCTCCAATCAGGAGACCATTCAGAAAGAAAAGATCTTGGCCTTACATCAAAAGATTACTGAATGCATGCTTACATATTTTAAATTAAAATAGAGCATTATTGATTTTTATGATTCCCTAAAAATTTTTATTAACTACCTAACTCATGATCTCATTGGATAAAAATTGTATTAGAGATCTTTTATCATAGTTACTTACTTTTTAAAAGTATATGATAGTCTATGCAAGTGAAAGACTCTATTTTGAAATAAATTTTCTTAATGGTATTTTGTTACATCTTACTCTTCATCTAGGACAAATAAATTTGCATGTTATGTGTATACAATCTGCCCTTGATATGGGTGAAAACCACACAATGTTTATTCCCAGCTTAGTGACTTTGTTGCTATGCAACAAGGTCAAGATAATGACATTAAGATTAATTATTGATTTAAGCTCCCAATAGTCAACCTTTGTTCATAGAATGGTTCTTTCTGCACTCTTCAGATAAAATAATCACTGAGTGCTCAAGCATTTACATTAGCACAAAAGTAGTGTACTTTTGATAGAATCGCTAAGCTGAACTGAAAGGAAAATCTTTAATTATGTCAAAGATGGAGAAGATGAAATCACTTGTAGTCTTCAAAGCTTGTCCACTCCACACAGTCACCCAAGGGTACCAGATCATCTGTGTTGTAGCCATTATAATAGCAAAACGTAGAGGTTAGGGTTGGTGTTTCCATGCAGAAATTTCTTCCTGGAATTTCTTAGGAAATTTAAATGTTTTAGTGAATCCCAAGAAAAATCAATCAAGAAATTGGGGAAACTAGAAAAAATATAATTCTCCTGCAATAATTAAAGCTTAACAATCTACGTAGAGATGTTTCTTGTTCTAAGTAATGTATTGACATCAACAAGAGCTGACGTGGGGAGGCAAAGGTTGAGGTTGACATTTCCAGGAACTGGGACAGGAACATAGATTAGTCATGATCTCATCAATCAGAGCTGCTGTAGCTGTTGCCTTGTGGGTGTGTTCATGGCTTGTCTGCTGCTAGTGGTGAGTCACTCTTATAAATAAAATAAATGTTGATAAGTTTGTGTGCATTGTATACTTTACAAATCCTGTATGTGGTATTCTCAAAATAATAAGTTTTAGAAGCAAAATTAGCTCTTTAACTGGCCATTTCAAATGTAACATTACTATATAACATTCTATATAACATTACTTTCTGTATAACATTACTAACTATGCTAGGAGACCAAGTGTTATGTTATTCAAATACTATTCCAATATTTGCTGGCATTTTCCAATGTTTGAATATTCCCTATAGCTGTGCTTATATAGTATCTACTGGCCATTCATGTCCATTAAGCCCTCAAAATGTGCCTCATTCCAAATTGGTATATTCCAGATTTCATAGAATTAGTATGAATAAAAAGAAACAAATTATCTCATTAATAGAATTTATATTGATTATATATTGATATGATAACATTTTGGTTATATTAGTTTAAATAAAGTATATCAGTGAAATTAATCTCACCTGTTTCTTTTTTACTTTTTTAACATGGCTCCAAGAACATTTAAAATACACACATGTCTCATGTTATACTAGACAGCACTGATCTGAGCTCTTTATAGACACAACAAAACCTAACCTTTTAAATTTACAAAGCGATTTTTTAGTTATTCTTAGTCATGAGTAAAGAGTATGAAGAGTATGGAATTAAGCATAACATGATTTCTGGAATTCCAAAATCCTGAAGATTATGGTCAGGAACTTGGAAACACTAGCCGAGGGCACCAGCTTTAGAGTACAGACAGCATTCATTTTCTGCCTCAACTCTGATGCTGGACTTCCTTGTATGTAATGAGATGATAATAAACACCACCACAGTGTCACAAATATTGTTAAAAAAAATATGGGGCAGGGGATCCTGGCTCAGTTGGTTGAGCATCTGACTTCAGCTCAGATCATGATCTCACCATTTGTGAGTTCAGGCCCTGCATTGGGCATTGCACGGACAGCACAGAGCCTATTTCGGGTCCTCTGTCTCCCTCTCTGCCCCTCCTCTGCTCCTGCATGCTCTCTCTCTCTCTCTCTGTCTCTCTGTCTCTCTGTCTCTCTCTCTCTCTGTCATTCTCTCAAGAATAAATAAACATTAAAAAATATTAGTTAAAAAATAGATAAAAAATAATATAGAGCACCATTCTTCCTCCGAAGATTTTTTAGGGTTCCTGGAAGCTCTCCCACTTCCCTGTCCCCAGTTGGCACCTGTAGTTTACAGTGTCCTGCCCATTCTCCTACCAGCCAAATGAGCATCCTTATTCCAGTCCTGTAAGATGAACAGTCAACTGTTATGGAGTGCCAATTTAGGTCACAACACTGCTCTGTGAGCTTTGTGTAGCCAATTAATAGATCCTATTATTGCAAACCTTTACAAACAGGCATATTGAGACACAGAGACATTAATTAACTTATTCTAGGTGATCCAGCTTGTGAGTGGCAGAGCCTGGATTCAAACCAGGTAACTAGGTTCTAGAATCTGCAGACTTTTTCTTCCCTTCCTCTGTCACCTCCCGCCTCCCTTCCATCCTTCTCCTCTCTTTCCCTTTTTTGAGGCTTCAAGCTGAGCTAAGTATTCTGTAACTCAGGGCCAGTTGCTCTCTGTGGTCCACACCAGGGCCCTATTTCCCTCATTCTCTGCCCTCCCCATCTCCATCCCATTTCTTTCTCACCCCAGTGGTAGCCACCTTTATGTTCTTAATGTGTTTCTTTTTATTTGATTATGTTCTTGCAGAATGTACATGAGCCCCAGTGTGCCTGCCTGTAAGATAGAGTAATAATAGTACCCACTCTGCAGTTGTGTTTGGAGGAAGAATTGGCCACCTGTGCTATAAATACATCGACCATGCCACCAGCACTGGATGAGTGTTCCTTGACCTCAAGACTGTCATCCCACATGGAATTTTGTTAATCCCAATCTTGCAAATTTGCCCCTCACTGTAGACTTACCTGCATTTCACTGATTAGTAAAGGTTTTAAACATATTATACACTTGGTAGCTTTGTGGAATTCTTCTGTAAATGGCTTTTGCCAATTTTTTCCCATTGCAATTGCGGTCCTTTACTTGCTGACTCAAGACCCTACCTATTCTAGACACATATCCCTCACTTTATATCTTGTAATTATCTTCTCTCCTTCAGTCTCTTGTCTGTGACCATAGTCAGTGTACTCTGTCACTAAATGAAGTGGCCTCTTTAGGCCCTGTTCCCATCAGGCACCAGTTTGAGTCCTTTGACCTGAGAAGACCTCCTTTTGGACAACACTTCATAGTTACTTATAATGCTTATTCATTTGAACTTTTTCCTATGTTCTGACTCTCCTTTGTCAATTCTTTGTTTGAAATATTTATTGAGCACCTATCATGTGCAGTCAGAGTTCTAGGCATTGGGATATAAGAGTGAACAAATAGGCACAGTCTCTGCCCTTAGAACACTGGAGGGGATGGAGGAAGACAGACAAAAAAAAAAAACCAAAATAAATAGCAAAATATTGTCCCAAAACTTGGAGACAACGCAGATGTCCTTCAATAGGTGAATGGATAAGTCAATGTGGTACCTCCAGACAAAGGAATATTAGCACTAAAAAGAAATGAGCTATCAAGCTATGAAAAGACATGAAAGGAACTGAAACCACATCACTGAGTGAAAGAAGCCAGTCTAAAAAGGGTCTATACTGTGTGATTCCAACTCTATGACGTTCTGGAAAAGGCAAAACCATGGAGGCAATGAAAAGATCAGTGTTGCCAGGAGGTGGAGGAGGGAAGGAGGAATAGGTGGGAACATGGAGGAGTCTTGGGGCAGTGAAAGTACACTGCGTGATACCACAGTCACGGGTATGCATCATCATGCATTTACCTAAACCCACAGAATGTACAACACCAAGAGTGAACCCTAATGTAAACTATGGGCTTTGGGTGATACTCATGTGTCAGTGCGGATTCATGGATTCTAACAAATGTCCCACTCTGGTGGAAGATGTTGATGGTGGGGGAGGCTGTTCACGTGTGAGGGCAAGGGGTAGGTATATGGGAAATCTCTGCACTTTCCACTCAATTTTGCTGTGAACCCTACCTATGTATATACACACACACACACACGTGTGTGTGTGTGTGTGTGTGTGTGTGTGTGTGTGTGTAAACTGTGTTAGCTGGTGGTAAGTATTATAGAAAAAAATAGAGGAGAAAATGAAAACTGATAAATGCTTTCAGAGTTTGGTCGAAGAGGACCTCTTTGAGGAAACACATTTGAGCAGAGACCTGAAGGGAGTAGGGAGTGAGCCATGAGAATATCAGGATAGAATGGTAAGTGCAAAGATCCTGAGGCAAGAATCAGCTTTGTGTGTGTTCCAGGAACAGCTGGCAGGGCAGCATGATGTGTGGGTGAGAGAAAGAGTTGCAGAAAGTCAGTCTGGAGGACTGGGCAGGCTAGAGCATTCCAGAGCCAGCCTATAGACAACAGCAGGAACTGTTCCATTCTCCTGATTGACATAAGACATTCTTTCTTGAGTTAACACCTGAAGCTCAGTCTTTCCTTTCCAGGTGACTGGCAGTTCATCTCTGATTCGTTTACATACGATTTTATGGTTTAAAATGAAGAGTTGGTCTTTAAATATTTTATCATTCTTGGAGATCATCTCCCCACCACCCACCAGTTATAGAATGTTGAGCAGTTTAAGTTGGAAATCACGGAAGTGGTAAATTAACCCCTGTGTATAAAGAAAGTATAATCATTATTGGAATTATGTGCATCGACACAAAGAAGATTTTTATTTTTAATTAGCAGAGATAAGTCATTTGTAGCCAACTGAGAGTTTAATAACTCTTTTCAGTAAGATGTAAGAGTTTGGAGAAATTAGTCCTTTGAAAGCTGGGATTTAAAAAAAAAAAGAAAGAAAAGAAAAAAAGGTTTCCTTAGTGCTAGCTTAGCCATTTCCTGCATAATTTAGTGCAGTATTCTATTGGTTCGAAATGTTTTCCATTAAGAAAGACAAAACTTCCTATCCCAGATTAATCAAAATTCACTTTAAGTGACTTCAATTAGCAACAGGAAAGGAAGTTTCATCAACTTGAAAATTAAACTAAGCAACATTTAGTTTATTATTTGGAAGTGAAAATCAAAGGAAAATTTAATAAAATTTAATAGAATTTCTAAATAAAACAGCATATGCTTTAAATTTTCTATTGCAAAATTCAATAACAAATATCATGTTAAACCATGTATCAGGCAGCATGGTTAGAAGACATCTTTGAGAACATTCCTTGATCCTCATGTGGTGCAGACAGGTCATGAATTTTCTCTCTTCCTTTGTCCAACGTGGATGTGACTTACTATTTCCCAATGAAAGCTATGTTTCAGTAACTCATACCACATCCTCCCTGCCTTGTGGCTTTGTGCATGCTGTTCCCTCCACCAATGACACCCTTCCATTCTCTCTTCATTTAGTTCTCTCCTAATGGTCTTCAAATCTTAGCTCATTGTCACTTCCTTAGGAAGACTTCCCTTGGCCTCTCAGACCAGAATGACATTACCCCTCTGTAGTGCTTGTCAAAACGGCATTTGTGGGGCAGTGTCCATGTTTTTAGTCCATACCATGTTTTTAGGGTGCCTCAATGAACATTTGTTGAAAGACTGATAGGAGGATTTGTACAATCACTAGGAGGGCAATTGCTATTGAAGTACTTGAACCAGCAGATGCAGAAATCCAAAAATGTCTTAGCTGGGAATGCTGGCTTTATTGTGATTAAACTGGATCCTTAATTTTTTCCTAATGAGCAGATGATTTTGTTTTTCTCAAGTTTTTTGATCCAAGATTCGGTATTATCAGTGCAAGATAAAAACTGCTGATGGCTCCCCCATTCTAATAAAAATCCCCAAAAAGCCAAAGAAAGGGGCTTTAGAGTGATGTTGGATGTATATATACATCAACCAGGTCAAATTTGAGATCACCTCTTAGCTTTTACATTTGGTAACAGTATTTTCCTTATCTCCTTCACCATACATAATCAAGGGAACCTACAAATAAAGCATGGGATCTGCTGAGGAAGACAGGAGAGAAAGAAAATGGGGAAGAAAAAATATGCAGAAAGGAGAATTATAACTATATGTAATTCTTTTCTAGAACATTTTCTGTAGAGAAGTTGATAAATAGCTAATTCCTCATCTGTTTCTTTAGTGTCCTAAGAAGCTCATCTTAGAACTATTTCTCTTTAAATGTTTCCAAATATAATTGTGACAAATAGACTGAAAACTTCCCAGTAATTAAACAATAGTTTTTGTATATGAAAATAAACGAAACACCTAAGCCAACCAGAGAGAATCCAACTTAGTACCACAGTGAAGGCCCATCACAAATTCTGGGGGCCAGAAGGCTTCTGTCTGGTCAAGCATTTTCCCAACCGTGGTCCACAGACCATCAGCATCAACATCAATGGGGAGTTTTTAAAATCAGAACTTCTGGGACTTGCCCTGGAGACTCTTGTTTTTAACATGTTTCCCAGATGATTCTTAGAAACCCTCTGGTTTGAGAACCACTGATCTAGACTGGCCCTCTTGTTTCATAAATGAGGAAGATTAGGCATGTTCCTGGGAATATCCAGCTGGTGAACAGTAGGAACTGGACTCTCTGGCCAGGGCCTTCCTCTGTGATCACCAAAAGACCCAGAACTTTCTGTGAGGACTGCTAGCGATAATAATAAGAGAACACTTCCTGCAGAACTGCCATATTGCAACTTCTTGTTCACACCATTCTTAAATCCCTGGGGCCTTGAATGTCTTGATCATTGGAACTCACTATAACACCAAAGGCTAGGATTCCAGCTAGAGGTTGACTGGGGAACTTGAAAATATGCTCCCCAAGTGCTCCTGCTCAGCCCTTCATGACCTGGATACATGGTGGCAGGGGGAAACATACTTAGAAAGAGCTTGCAATGCCAAGGAGTACAGTCAGGCCATGGACAAATAGGCTTTGGGTAACAGTTTCCCTCTGTTCAAAATAGCATCCACTTCGTCATTTAGTTGAGAATACTTTCTCAGACTTACTGCAAAATTTCACAGCCTGCCTGGAATGTCACTAATGTTTTAAAAGTTCAGGCCTTGGGGCGCCTGGGTGGCGCAGTCGGTTAAGCATCCGACTTCAGCCAGGTCACGATCTCGCGGTCCGTGAGTTCAAGCCCCGCGTCAGGCTCTGGGCTGATGGCTCGGAGCCTGGAGCCTGTTTCCGATTCTGTGTCTCCCTCTCTCTCTGCCCCTCCCCCGTTCATGCTCTGTCTCTCTCTGTCCCAAAAATAAATAAAAAACGTTGAAAAAAAAATTTAAAAAAAAATAAATAAATAAAATAAATAAATAAAAGTTCAGGCCTTGTAATATCTTTGGGGTGTGCAATCCTCACAGAGGTCAACAAAAACCACCCAGGACTGAAAGGCTGCCTGATCAATTCAGACAGCAAAAATCCCATTGCCCTTTAGAAAGCAATTTATTATTTTTTTTTCCAGAACTGAGAGTTATGTTTACTGAACATGAAGTCCTAAGTAGGAAGTATCACTTTTTCATTGTGGGGGGTCAGAGGGAAGGAAATAGTTATTACTCAGAGTAACTTTCCCATGTTAACCAAGGTTTAACTATAAAGGATGAACTTGAGAAATCTCCCCTCTGGGAACTAAGCTATTCATGACTCTAGAAAGACAGCAGGCACCCTGCAAAGGTCACTGTTGTTCTCCCTCCTGACCTTTATCACCAGTGCAGTGGGTACAGCAAACCAGTGCCTGCATGGGGGCGGAGGAACGCAGCAAGACATGCTGATTTATTTTAGTTGAGATGAGATTACATACAAGTGGTTGAAAGTCCTCCTGGAAACCAGACAGTCAGCCCATATGTGGGAATCTGAGCAGGGGCTACTCTGTAAGGGCAAAGTCTGAACAGTTCTGTGCAGCCTCCAAGCCAAGCATCGCCCAACTTTCTTTCTGAGAATGAATGATGCCCAGGCAGGATCAAGGTTGTGAGAGCCTGCCCTCGTCCTTCCCAGCTAGGCCTGGACCTGGAAGCCGGTGACATGTTGGGGCACTTAAGCCAAGGTTGTGGAATTGGTAGGAGGCCACCGTGGGTATTCTTACCTCAGTCAACACCTTCCTTTCCCTGCACCCCATTTTCTCTCCAGTCCCACCCACACAAAATACCCAAGGTACCCACATGTCATCTTTTTGCCCCATGTTTCCAGTTATAGGACTTCAAGTTTTTAAATTTTTACTTTAGTGTTAAAAGCATTTATTATGACCCTGAAACAAAAGTTGATGACACATTGGTGACTTTCAATGGTACCGTGACACCCATTTGAACAAGCTTGTCTCCCACCTTATTCCAAAGCACAAGTTCTGAACAAGGCTTAAACAAGAAAAAAAACAAACTCTCCCACTTCGCATTGCCTGCCAGTTTTCAACCCCCTCCCGATGTCATAATGGCCCACATGGTGAATGGACTGGGGCACATTTCTATGAGGAGATGTGAGAGAAGTCATTCAGTCCTCCTGGATCTCCTCCTATACCTTCTCCTTACAGGTGGTTGCCTGGCGATGCCCTCCAGCCACAAGCTCTGATGGAACCCAAACCTTCTTAGACACTGGGTACCAGTGATATCACATGAGCCCAACAAGTGGTATTAAAAATGAATGGATCATCGGGGCGCCTGGGTGGCGCAGTCGGTTAAGCGTCCGACTTCAGCCAGGTCACGATCTCGCGGTCCATGAGTTCGAGCCCCGCGTCAGGCTCTGGGCTGATGGCTCGGAGCCTGGAGCCTGTTTCCGATTCTGTGTCTCCCTCTCTCTCTGCCCCTCCCCCATTCATGCTCTGTCTCTCTCTGTCCCAAAAATAAAAATTTAAAAAAAAAAAAAAAAAAATGAATGGATCAGGTGACGAATGCAATTAAGGCAAAACAATCTTTTTTTTAATGTTTTTTTTTTGAGAGAAAGAGAGAGAGAGAGAGAGCGAGAGCAAGTGGAGGAGGGGCAGAGAGAGAGGGAGACACAGAATCAGAAGCAGGCTCCAGGTTCTGAGCTGTCAGCACAGAGCCTAATGCAGGGCTCGAACTCATAAACTATGAGATCATGACCTGAGCCAAAGTCGGGTGCTTAACCAACTGAGCCACCCAGGCATCCCAAGGCAAAATATTATAAGACAAAGGGTAATGCAGTGAATCAGCATGCAGCTGTCTGTAAGGAAATGCAGAAGAAAAACAATACAGAAGAAGTATTCACTTTTCAGTTTCCCTACCACTGAGACATAGAGCAGAGAAATCCCCTCACTTCCATTGAGCAATTAACAACTATTCCTCCTGGCAGCTTGCTGTTAACAGTTATAACTCCCAAAGGGGCTTTGGATGCCCCAAATCTTCAAAAATGCTGTGGTGAGAAGACAGGCAGTGATAGGTGCATCCACTTGGACCTGTAATTGTAATGACCGCTGGGCCAGGCATGGCCTGGGCTCCTGGGGACAATACAGTGACCAGCTGGGGTCACACATGATTTCTCTCCCTATGTCTTCCACTGACTATTTCAACCAGTATTTATTTGGTCCTATTTAAGGAGGTCCTTTATGATGTGTTGGGGACGTCTTCTCTTCCCCAGGCTGTTTTCTGTGCAGTATCCTTCATATATCCTTCAGATATCCTTCTGATATCTGTACAAACATGGTGACCTGCTCTACTTTGCCAAAATCCCAGGACAAAAGAGTAAAGATGCATCACTCCAGTGCCACGCCAACTAGACCGGGATGTGCTCTGGCAGGACATCACAATTGCCACAGCGGAGCTGAGAGTCACTATTTTTGTGGTTCCTTCTCAACCACTCCAGGGCCCATCCTTTCCCCAGAACCCTGTCTATACTCTTCCAAAGGGGGTTAAGCTAGATCCCACTAAGAGCATGAGTGTTGTCCTTCGTGACATTCAAGGTTCTGTGCCAATCACCCCCAGGGCCCAAGCTCCCTGCCCTAACCAACGTTTCATCTTTGTGAAGTCAACTTGAGGTTGACATCTAGAGTTTATGAAGAAAAGAAAATTGTTGCTTCTTTCATCTTTACCCGAATGGCCTTGAATGTAAGCTTCAAATATAAAGAGAAAGGATTTTCTTGTTCTTTCTATTACATGATATAATAATATACATATAAAAGGGATTTTGTATCTTTAAGCGTAGCATCATTTAAATACTGTGATGTCATTTAAATACTGTGACTTGGCCTCCAATTCAGAGTGAGTGGCACAACCAGGGCTCAAACCTGGATCTTCTTATCTCAAGACCCTTGCTGACAGACTGACTTCTTAGAATATCCATTTTTTTGGGCACCTGGGTGGCGCAGTCGGTTAAGCGTCCGACTTCAGCCAGGTCACGATCTCACGGTTCGTGAGTTCGAGCCCCGCGTCAGGCTCTGGGCTGATGGCTCGGAGCCTGGAGCCTGTTTCCGATTCTGTGTCTCCCTCTCTCTCTGCCCCTCCCCCGTTCATGCTCTGTCTCTCTCTGTCCCAAAAATAAATAAAAAACGTTGAAAAAAAAAAAAAAAAAGAATATCCATTTTTTTTAATGTTTATTTATTTTTGAGAGAGAGACAGAGCATGAGCAGGGGAGGGGCAGAGAGAGAGGGAGATGCTGAATCCAAAGCAAGCTCCAGGCTCTGAGCTGTCAGCACAGATTCCAATGTGAGGCTTGAACCCATGAACTATGAGATCATGACCTGAGCCGAAGTTAGATGCTTAACCAGCTGAGCCACGCAGGCACTCCAAGACTAAGTTCTTGAAATAAAATAAGTATGAATGTCATGGCCAAACCTCACACTTCAAAGAAAAGGAAAGGGTGCCTTTCCTGGGAGGGCACAATGGGCACCAAACACTGTGTTATCTTTGTGAATTTCTATTGTCCTGTAGGCCCAAGGATTTCAGGATTTCTAGGGCAATGCAGTTTTGAATGTCGGGGGAAGATTGCCTCATTGGTCAAGGGCTCAAATCTGAGATACATTCAAGACCTCAGAAATAATTGCCAAGCCAATGTGGGGGAAACCAATCCTCAAAGAGGACTAGTTTCCCTGACAAACACCTTTATTTTCACACAGAAATTGAAAATGGATGGACTGTATTTTGAAATAAGCCTTATTTCAGGGAATTCTCCATCTATTTATGATAATCCTATCGCCAGTGAAACACTGCTCAAAAGAAATGCATTTACCCTGGGGCCATTAGGTGAAATGGTCTTATGGAGCCAGCTGTAGCTGTGGAGGGATAGCCCTTCAATAGTGCATTCTTTACGCTAAATGAATTTGGATGGACTTATTAAACTCTTGACAGTTTTTTTTTTTAATTGAGGGTGGTGATGGTTAAATGGAGTTTTGAAGTGATCTGAGAATTATGATGCAGAAAAAATAACAGAACACACAGAGATGTCCTCTTGTTCCTGGAGCGGTTAGAATCTGACCATAAATAGGAATGTTAAGAGGAGACTAATTATTTTTCCCCCATGGAGGAAGACATGACAGCTATAATCCAAAGAGTGACACCTGAATCAAGACATTCAATCTTTTGTTTAATGTTCGCATCCTGTGGTCAAGTTCAAAAAACTATTTTCTGAGAGGAGATTAGAAGGCACAAAAGCGGTGACAGGAAGTGAGGTTCCTGCCTCAAATGCCACGAGGGGGCTGTGCTCTCAGAGCTGTTTAAGCCTTACAGATATTCTCCAGGTGTGAACTAGTGGTCTGTCTCCATTTCACCCTCTCTTTCCACCCTGTGTGGTACATTTGCTTCTGAATGCAGCTGCTGATTCTATATCTTAATTTACCAGGCTGAGCACACAATTATTGACCCCCCCCCCCCCCCGCCCAGTCAGTGCCCAATTAATATCTGATGAATGAATGAATGAATGAATGATGGGAGTCCCCGGAGAGGGGCCGTACCACCCATGCAGGGATCTGACTAGCTGCTCTGCTATTTCTCCGTTCAACTTCTGCTTCTCGACTAGTCTGAACTTACCCCTGTTGCATTGTTTGGGCTCCAGAAAGATATACTTTTTCCGTTTGTTTTTTGTTTGTTTGTTTTTGTTTGTTTGTTTGTTTATCACATATTCCTTTTCTTCCCTGGGCTCGTGAGCACTTTAGGGGAAATTGGTCATGGTGAAGTAAGCACAGCTTCCTACCGTCCCACTACTTACACCTCCTGCTAAATCCCACTTGCAGACCCAGCTCAGATTTCCATCTTGGGGATTCCTGATCCCAGGAAAATCATAGGGTGTGCTTAGATCACGCTCCCAAGTATCCCCTGATGCATCTTCTTAGACTCTAGTGGCATCAGAGTCATCTAGAAGGTTTGTGTTAAAACAGTGGTTGCTTGGTCCCATCCCCCAGAGTTTCCAGGGTAGGTCTGGGGTGATGCCCTCAAGTGTGCATTTCTAACAAGTTCCCAGGTGATGCTGTGCTGATGCTGCTAATCTGGAGATTCAACTGGAGAACGTCTGTTCTAACTTGACCCCAGGGACCCGTTAGAAGCTTCAGTTGTCTTCAAGTTTACCCCACTACATTTACAAACCACTTCCATACTTCAGGACATTTAAATGCCCTAGTCTACAGCAAACCAGACCCCTCTACTCTGGAAGTGTTTCTTGGCCATCAGCTAAGTAGCTTGGGGAGCTGAGGTGGCTCCTTCAGGCTCTGCAGGATCTGATTCATCACCTGACTACGCTGGTTATTTTGTACATTTCAGAGTCTGACACTGGTCCCAGCTCACATTCAATGTGTAGACTTGGGGGTTGAATGTGACTTCCCAAGGAGCCTTGTAGCACAGAGTCATTAATGGTGGCATTTGGCATCATGCCCAGGCAGCCTAGTTTCTAGAAAAATCCCTCTTGCTCAGTTAAGGAGCCCATCGCCCACGAAACACAAACTTCCAGACAAGCCTAGATGTTAGCTTGGGCCTGCCTCCCATAAGTGCTGCTGCCTTATTGAGAAAAATCTGAGAATGTGGCCAGGATCCCTCAGGACCACTGAGAAGCCATCTGTGATATAGGTGACCCAGGAGATGAGACCATCAGGATGCTCAAATGATCCCTTTCTCTGTACTTTGGCTGAGGCCCCCAACACCACATCTGCCCAAAGCCTGAATGATAGGAGTCTGGCTGCGCAGCACCCACCAGCACTGGTGGTCCTCCATGAAAGGGACCAAGGGGAGGGCAGCAAAGAGCAAGGGATTCATCTGGGAAGAAGGGATGGAGTCTTGCAGATCCCTTCACCCCTCATCCCTCTCTACTTGCTGCACAGAGTGCTCCTCACACAAAGCCAAGTGGCGAGGCTTCAGGGGCTCCCCTGAGGTTAGGGTGCAGAGGAACAGCTGTGTGCTAGTGTCCACACTGCCCTGAGGCCCTGAGCAGAGGATGTGATTCACCTGTCATAGAAAGTGGGGCCACTGGGGCACAAAAACAGACACTCAGATCAATGGAACAGAATAGAGAACTCAGAAATGGACCCACAAAGGTATGGCCAACTAATCTTTGACAAAGCAGGAAAGAACATCCAATGGGATAAATACAGTCTCTTCAGCAAGTGGTGCTGGGAAACTGGATAGTGACATACAGAACAATGAACCTAGACCACTTTCTTACACCATACACAAAAATAAACTCAAAATGGATGAAAGACCTAAACGTAAGACAGGAAGCCATCAAAATCCTTGAGGGGAAAGCAGACAAAAACATCTTTGACCTTGGCCACAGCAACTGCTTACTCAACATGTCTCCAGATGCAAGGAAAACAGAAGCAAAAATGAACTATTGGAACTTCATCAAGATAAAAATCTTCTGCACAGAGAAGGAAACAATCAGTAAAACTAAAAGGCAACCAATGGAATGGGAGAAGATATTTGCAAGTGACATATCAGATAAAGGGTTAGTATCCAAAATCTGTAAAGAACTTATCAAACTCAACACCCAAAAACCAAATAATCCAGTGAAGAAATGGGCAAAAGACATGAATAGACACTTCTCCAAAGAAGACATCCAGATGGCCAGCTGACACATGAAAAAATGCTCCACATTACTCATTATCAGGGAAATACAAATCAAAACCACAATGAGATACTACCTCACACCTGTCGGAATGGCTAACATTAACAACTCAGGCAACAGCAGATGTTGTGAGGATGCAAAGAGGATCTCTTTTGCATTGCTGGTGGGAATGCAAGCTGGTGCAGCCACTCTGGAAAACAGTATGGAGTTTCCTCAAAAAATTAAGAATAGAACAACCCTCAATTTGACAATAAATTTCATATTAAAAAAAATTTTACAATAAATTTCATATTAAGAAAAAAAGAATAGAACTGCCCTACGACCCAGCAATTGCACTACTAGGTATTTATCCAAGGGATGAAGGTGTGCTGTTTCAAAGGGACATATGCACCCCAATGTTTGTAGAAGCACTATCAACAATAGCCAAAGTATGGTAAGAGCCCCAATGTCCATCGATGGATGAATGGATAAAGAAGATGTGGTATATATATACAATGGAGTATTACTCGGCAATCAAAAAGAATGAAATATTGCCATTTACAACTATGTGGATGGAACTAGAGGGTATTATGCTAAGTGAAATTAGTCAGAGAAAGACAAGTATCATATGACTTCACTCATATGAGGACTTTAAGATACAAGACAGATGAACATAAGGGAAGGGAAGAAAAAATAATATAAAAATAAGGAGAGGGACAAAACATAAGAGACTTCAATATGGAGAACAGAGGGTTACTGGAGGAGTTGTGGGGGTTATGGGCTAAATGGGTAAGGGGCATTAAGGGATCTACTTCTGAAATCATTGTTGCACTATATGCTAGCTAATTTGCATGTAAATTTAAAAAATAAATTTAAAAAAGTGGGGCCGCCGGTCCTCCTTCTTGGGGATCAGATGTGAGCTGATGGGTGGGGCAACCCCCAGAGGGTGGACACCCTCTGGCTGAAGGAGATTCTGTGGCAGCCAGTGAGAGAAAGGGAAGTCACCTGCGTGCTGAAATCTGCAGCAGGATTGGCATGGGGCAGTCCCTGAGAAACTGACCAAAACAACCCCCTCCAGAAAGCAAGGCTTTGAGCATCTGCCAAGCCCAGGGGACTTCAGAGCAGAGTACACAGTGCCAGCCATGGAAGACTCTGTCCCTCCACTCATTAGCAGGACCTGGAGGGGGCAAAGGTGCAGCCTTATGGGAGACAGGTGAATAAGGCATCAGAAAAGACTTGGGACATGTTTGGACTTTATCCAGGTCCCAGGAAAGAACCAGCCCAGAGATGGACTTCCAGGACCCAGTGGGAAGAGTCCAGTTTCTTGAGGAATTGGAATCTCCACAGATTTCTCCTCACCAGCTCCTTCCTTATACCTGGGGCACTTCTCTATTTACAGTAAAACTTTGGACTGGGAGTAACCTGTTCTGCAAGTGTTCCGCAAGACAAGCAAACATCTAATAAATTTTAGCTTGCTAAATGAACGATGTCTTGCAATACAAGTAGTATGTGACGCTGAATGTCACATGATCACAACTGAGCCAATGGTTCTTGAAATTCGCTTTGACACATGAGTGCTTTGGATTACAAGCATGTTTCCAGAATAACCTATGCTCGCAAACCAAGGTTTTACTGTATGATGTTTCCCCCATAACTAGAAGAATACCTTTTCTTTTCATAATCAAAGCTCACATTTTTGTGCATTTACTATATTCCAGGAACTGTGAATCACTGAAATGTACATTTTCTCATTTAATTCTCAAGTGACCCTATGATATACCATCATCTATTTCACAGACTAGGAGTCTGAGGCAGACTTATCCAGTGACTTGCACAGATTACAAATAATGTGGCTGGGTTAGAACCAAGGCTCACATTCCTCTTCAGCAGTGGTTCTCAATGGGAGGCGACAGGTGGCATATCTGGAAATGTTCTTGTTCACATCTGGGGATAGGGGTGGCATGTGCTCTGAGCGGCTAGCAGGTCAAGGCCAAGGATGCTGCTGAACATCCCACAGCATGCAGGACAGCAAAGAATTATCAGCTCAAGATACCAACAGCGCTGAAGTTGAGAAACCCACCTTCTCTTTTAATTTGTTTGCCAAATAGAAATAGTTTTATTTTCCTGATTATAAAAGTAATATATCATTATAAAAAAATCCATCCATTCAGAAAAAGACATGAAAATTACCTGTAATCTCATCACCAGAGACAATTACAGTTAATATGTTTGTTTATATACACTCAGGTTTATTCCTCTGTGGATGTGCACATGCTCACATATGCACATTTTTCTTTCATGCAGCCTTTCTTTATTTATGTTTTTCCTTTTTCAAAAATAGAGTCATATTGTAGATGCTGATCCTTATGCCAACATTTTTACTTGATTGTACATTTTAACATATTGTAGACTTTTTTCCTTGTCAATGAATACAGATCAGTGGTAACTGATTCTCAAAGCGAGCATTCTCCCCCATAGCAGGGATGTGTTGGAAATTTGTAGGAAGTTTGTTTGGTGGGGTTCTTGGAATTTAGTGGGTGGTGGTCCAGCAATGCTAAGCATTCTATTATATGCAAGTCAATCCATCATATGAAGAAGTAGCCCTCTAATTTTGAAATATCACCCCACACATTTGTGTGGTTGAAAAGCCTGTTTAGAATAATTTGAGTTAAGATCTAAACTTCATTTTAATTTAGACACAAATAATTTTTGCATGGTTTTAGTACACACTGTGTATTCCAGGAATGTAGAGGGATATTGAGGGAGGATTGCACCTTGCTCTGTCCATTTTGGATAATCAATAGCAAAGCAGCTACAGCAATAGCATCAGCAATAGCAAAGCAGTAATGAGATCTGAACTCACAGTGCACACAGCTGAAGTGTCCATATTTGTGCCTGGGACGTTCATAGCGATTCCACACATAGGCGCCAGCTTTGACGTCCATATGTCTCCTAGTGTATGCCTGTCTGTATGTTTACATATGGATATATTTCATTGTCACTTCCCCACTTCATTTATTTCTCTTTTATGTTAATGTGAAGGTAATATATTGATCTTTTCAACTTACATGTGTGATTCATTGTGCCATTATATTGATTTCTTAAGATCATGTGTGTAGGTTATATTATCCAGGAATTTTATTTCAGGGTAGTAAATGGAGTATTATAAGCATTTATTATAAAAAGGGGGCATGGGTATGACTGAGCTCAGAACCACTGATTTATATCATTACACTTAATGTAGCCTCATTCCTGGGCATAATTTTATCATGGTTTATTTAACCATCTACCACTGATGGATACTGAGGTGTTTTGCTTTATGTAAGCAACACTCTATATATATCTATAAATATATCTCTGAGCACTAATTGAATTATTTCCTTAGGAAAAAAATTCATAGGAGTGGAATTGCTGAGTCAAAGGTTATGTACATTTTCCATTTCAAGGTAGTTTTGCCAAAGGATCCCACTAAGAGAGTATAAGCCACACTTGTGTGAGATTCTGCTAGAAGGAAGCCATGTAAGGCAGCAGGCATGGCATGGTGCTCATTGCTGGCCTATGCTGGGTGACAGTGGCCCAGATCCTGTACCCAGCAATAAGTCACGCTCTGGGAGCTGTGTGTCTATACCCAGCAGTAGGCACTACAACAGGACTGCAGTCCAATGTGGGTGTCCTTCCTAACCCAGCAGCTCCTTTGGGATTAGCAAGCATATTTTAATAAATTTCTTCCCAGCATAAATTGGCACGATTGGATTCTATTGTTTGCAACAAGTATTCCTGACTGATGTAGAAACCTAATATCAAGTGGCTGGTTTATTTCAGTGGTGTTTTTCACTCAGACTTTGTTGTGTTTCAAATTGGAACCTCTAAAAATTCACATGGTGAATTTCTAACCCCCAGCAGCTCAGAATGTGACTTAATTTGGAAATAGAGTCATTGCAGATATAATTAGTGAAGATGAGGTCTGACTGGACTAGGGTGAGTCCTACTTCAATATGACTGGAACCCTGATGAAAAGGGGAAAATTGGACACAGACACACAGGAAGAGCATCCTATAAAGATGGGGGCAGCCCATCTAGAGTTGAGAAGCAAACCACCAGAAGCCAGGAGAGAACAGATTCTCCTGGAACAGATTCTCCCTCACAGCCCCAGAAAGAACCAGCCCTCTGACACCCAGATTTGGTACTTCCATCCTCTGCAACTATGGGTGACAGTAAATTTCTGTTGTTCAAACCACTCAGTCTAGGATACATTTTGTTACAGGAGCCCTAGGAAACTAATACAGATTTCTAAGTTTCAATTACTGAATTTGTCGTATTGTAACAGCATGGGTTCTGTCATTGCTCAGCAAAACTGTGGAATGATGAAGCCTGAGGTAATATCAGGAGTCATCTGATCTACCCTCAACTCTGACATACAAAGAATTAAAACCCAAAAGGCCATGTGAGTTGTCCAAAATCAGACTGCTGGTTGGCAGCAGGGCAAGGTACATAGAAGACCTGACTTGTAAGTTGTGTCAAACGTCCTTCCCACTACGATGGGAACTGAAAGGGCAGCAAGGCTCTGGAGGCAGGTTTGGACAGCAGTCGCCCTGCAAGCGTCATAGCCACTGTGCATTGCTTCCCATCAGAATCACCCAGGAAAAGTCTCTACAAGTACAAAGCCAAATTGGCCTCTCCCTGAGACCCACTGAATCACATTTCTGGGAGTGGAGTCAGAGAATCCATGTATTTTAAGAGCTCAACCAGGTTTGGAGACTCTTGCACACTACCTTCCTCCCTGGCTGCCAGTGAGAGAGGATGGGGACTGGGCTGAGGGGCAAGCAGAGCTGGGGTGACAGCTGCCATCTGCGTGACCTCAGACACCTTACTGAAATTCTCCAAGTCTCAACTTCCTGGCCCATAAATGGCCTCCATAGACTGTACAGAATTGAATGAAAATTCACCCCCAGCACAGAGCAGTGTGTCTGGCCCATAGTAAACACTCATTAGAATTTAGCTGTTATTGTATTGTTATTCATAAAGCAGTGAGCGTGACATTTGCAAAACCTCATCGTTAGGCCACACCACTCCTTCCCCTCCCTGATGTCAGAGGCTGGGCCTACTCCTGTTATTTTTGCCTCTAATAAGGTCAGAGACTCATGCTGGTCTCTTTGCTTGGAGATCTTTCTGCACCTGTCAAAATCCTACTCACTCTGCAAGGTCAAGCATCACTTCCTCTTGGCACCTGTCTTAATCCTCTTCCTGTGTCTCCAGCCCCTAGTCCCTGTCTCTGTAGACCTGGTCACAGGTGTTTAGTTGCTGTGTCCAATGTCCATTCCTAGTGTTGAGCACGATGTCTGACGCAGAGGAGGCGTTCAGAAAACTTTCTCTCAATTGGATGGAATGTGAATGCTCATTCCAATCCCAGCAAAGCCCTATTGGATTTTTCTGAGCCATGAGTCAGGATTCCAGGTGGCAGGGATTTGTCAACACCTTATAAAGGAAGTCAAATGTGACCAAAGGAAGTGTTTGTGTCAACCTCAAGTGTGATTATTAGGGAATGGACAAAGGATTCCGGGTCATGGGTTTCTGGAAGATTCTTTCTGAGTCTGCAACAGGCAGCATTGTGCATCTTGCTGTCTCCAGGGACTCACACAGCTGATCCTGACTCTGACAGAGAGAAGCACATCGATTCCCCAGAGGAACGAGAGGCAGTTAAGGAATAAAAACGTCACCTGTGTGAGGGGCTATATTAATCATGGCTGTGCTCTGTGAGAATCCTGTTCCATAGAAAGCTATCTGTGCCTACATTTCTTATCATGGATGTTTCAGGGTATTAGGTCAGGCAAGATGAAAGAGGGAGAGAGAGAGAGAAATTGATGAATGGTGTACTGCTGGGTTATTTTTCTCTTAAATATCTTCTCTTTTTTATGTTATAACATCCTGACCTGAAAGGAAATTTCTATCACTCTCTCCTCTTACTGAAATGGGGCTGCACAGGTTTGAGGTAGACAATGTCACTCATGTGGACCATTGTGAACAAAAATAGAGGCAGCTCTCCAGGGTCGAGGTAATAGATGACACATGATTAAAACCCACTAGAAATCTCCAAGCTTCTATTTACTATAACTCGTGTCTTCTCTCCCCACTTACCCAGGTTTACCAGCATTGCCAATGATCTGGCAAATGCCTAGGAACCTGGTGACTTAAGATCTTTCTGACATTGTGCAGTGAACTATTGATCACTAGAGAGAAAGAAGTTTTCCATTTCTTTCTACAGATCCTCTTCCTCCCAAAAGCGAGTCTCTAAACTTTGCTTCCTCTTGCCCTTCTTTTCACTCGATATCTGTTGTTAATTCTCTGTTCCTCCTCTGCAGTGTCTCTTAAATGTATCCCTTTCTACCTCTTCCCCACCCCAGCTGTCCAACTAGAATTTCATTGCTTCATGTCTGGATCACTGCAACCCTCCTTCTTGCTCCCAGACTTCACACATACAACCTGAGCCATGACTCAACACTCAGACACCTATACACTGTGTATCCTGACTTTCGAAGTCCTGCCCATGCTGACCCCTCTGGGCTCTGTCTAATATTACTCTCTCTGTCCATCTACCAACCATCCATTCATCCATCCATCCATCCATCCATCTCATTCATATCTATCATCTATCTATCTACCTATCTATCTATAATCTATCTATCATCACCCTCTGTTCTCATACATAGGACTTTACCTGAATCAGGGCCATGTTCCCTCTGCCCCCAGAACACTTCTGTTCATTCCTGAAGCCATGGTTGTTTTATCTAAGTCTTATATAATGCTTTTCAAATAAATTATAGCTCCGTGTCAACAAGCCTGGGGAATGCTGCATACCTCAGCCCCTCTTGGGGTTCACAATGCACATTTATACTTTAAAAGCCTTTGTAAGTCCTATAGCCAAATATGTGCTATTCTTTCTACCTCAAATATTTCCCCCAGCTCCTGACTTTACTCATCTTTTAGGCTCTGTTTAAATGTCACTTTCTCGGGGAAGCTAGGACATCTCAACCTCAGTGAGGGTCTGTTACAGCTTCTAGAGCATCTTCCATTCCTTCTGCAGTCTAACCATTGTAATGTTTGTATTTCCAGCTGGAATGCAACTCCCACAAAGGCAGGGACCACCACTCTCTTCCTTGATGTCTTATCCCCAACACATAGCACAGTGCCTGACATGCTGGGGGTTTATACACATCTGTTGACTAACTAAAGGAAAAAAACCCAAAACTTTGGGAAACATTGCAGCAAACGAATGTGTCTGATTTGAAAACTTTTCTCCCTTTTTATACAGCAGGCATTGCCCCCATGATACTCACTGAGAAGATGTGTCCCCTTCCTTTTGCCTGAAATGTTTCACTTCCTTGACAGGTAACAAATCCTATCTCTTGAAGCTTGATCTTTGCTGCAAGCCACAGAAAATCCAAGTAAAACTAGTTTGCATAATAAAGGACTCTGAAAGGTCTAGACCTAGGACTAGTTTCCAGCAAGCATTTATGTAGCAAGTCAAATGATGTCACCACTGACCCAGTTTCTCTGTGGCTCCCCTCAGCCTTCTATTTGCATTCCACAGTGACTCTTGCAGCCAGTGCCCACATCCTGCCCTTGGGTTCCCCCTTTGAAATACAGGAAAGGTTGTCCCACTGCTTCATATCATACTGAGTGTCTTCTGATATCCTCCAAGCAAGAGATGTGAAGCTTTTCTTTCTAGGAGAGTTCAAAGGCTGGGAATGACTCAATGGTTGGAGGCAGGAGTCACCTGGAGGTGTCTTCACTCATATATCTGTCAGTTGATATTAGCCAGCAGCTAGTAACTACAACTAGAACCACAAACGGCACTGTGGGCCAGCACTACCGAATGTGGTCTCTTCCTATGACCTCACAGCATGGTGGCCTGAGACCTTCTACATGGGAGCTCAGGGTTCCAAAGGCAAATATCCCTAGAAAACCAAGATGGGGCTTACCTTTTATGAACTAGCCTCAAAAGTTACATAGCCACCCAAACTCAGGAGGAAGAAACAGAGGGCCCACCAGTCAGTTGGAGGAATACCAAATCATATTGTAAAGAGTGTGAGTTAGGAGATATCATTGTAACCATCTTTGGGAAATACAATATGGCATACTCCATTACATATTTTGAGTCTCTTAAGGGCAGGGGCTCTTTATAAATACTGCTTGAACCAGCCATTGAATCTAAGAATAGGAATAATTTGCCAATTATATGTTAATTTAATCTGTAACAAGATCAAACAAACCTTTGTTAGGTTTTCTATTTAAAGTGTTAAAAAGATTCTGTCCTGTTAGAATATGCATAAGAGAAATGGTTGCATGCAAGATTAAAATAGAAAGGAAGATTCTAGGGACAACCACTTGAGGACTTGAAATAGTCATTGGAAGTAGATTTGGTCTTAGGAAGACACTGCCTCTAGGAACTGTCCAAACAGTTTCCCAAGTTCTGCATTGTCTCCTCCTCCTCCAGAATCTTCACCTTGAACTCTGTCTTCCAGAGGTACCAAATTTCTTGTAGTTTTGCAAAAAGCTTGCCACCAACTCACTCTCCTGAGGACCTTTGCACATGCTGCTTCCCCCAACTGACAGTATTTCTAGTCCTAAAGGAGGTCTAGCTTAGATGTCACCTTCTCCAGGAGGCCTTCCCTGACACACTTCTCTTTTCTACCATCACAAAATGTCCCATCTTTTAGGAACTGCCTGGTTACTTGTTTGTCTTCTCCACTAAGCTGTAAACTCTGTGAAGACAGAGACAAATCCATCTTGGTAGCCATTTATATGATTGTGCTTGGCACACAAGAAGTCTTCAAAGAATATGTATCAGGTACTGTCATTGCCCCACCCATACCCTCTTGTCCTTATCATTTTAGTCCAGGATCATCCCAAATCCAACTGCCAGTACTTGCCCTCCTTTGGCTGAGCACTTTCTCCAACCACCAAAGCATGCTTTGCCTACCCTAGTAACAGGGCAGAAGTTTCAGGGAATTCATGCTCCCTGGGAGCAGTCCTTGATCAATGATTAATGGGAGTTGGTATACAAATATCCCAGTTCTCTCAACCCTTGGGTGGGATAACTCTGAGGCACATGTTCTACACTGGATCCCAAAGTTTCTCAGCTGACCCAACTACTATGCACTCTCTCTTGGCTGCGTTCCTTTCTCTGTCTTACTTCCTCACCTCACAGCTAGTATTTTCTTCAGTTCTCCAGGAAAAGACTTGCTCTCAAATCCTTGACTCTGGATCTGCTTCCCTGAAAACCCACACTGGGACAGAATGCTTGTTGAATGAACTAGGGAGTCTCTGTTTCCCTGTCCCCAACTTACCACACCGCAGCTGGTGCATGAAAACTGAGAGCCAGCAGCCATGCATGACCTGAGCCAGGAAGAGCAAACACCTAGCAGGAAATTTTAAGCCTCCATTTCTATCTCCACTGACATTTGTAATCAATACACACACCCAGGAACATTATTTCACTTAAAAGTGCAGTGTTGAGAAGTGGCACTGAAAGAGGTGGTTAAATCAGTAAATAACATGGCACCTGTGAATGCAATTAGCTCTAGCAGTAGAGACAAATGCTGGCTAGATCAATTTCCAGACAAATGCTACTACTTGCTTTTCATTTGCTTGGCACTTGACTGGCGTTACACAATTTTTCTCCCATCCTGCTTCAGAAATGGAGACCAAGAGCCAACACTCAACAATGGAGGGTCACCCAACAATGGAGAGGAAGCAGATGTTGGAGGTAGGAGTGGAATTTAGGGTTTCTCTCCTTTCTCTCCTCTACAACCCATTATTATAATTTAGAAAGGGATTTGCAGGGGATTACATACTTCTCTGGGGTCAGTGAAGATACCTACTCTCTTATTGCCCCACCATACTTCCCCTACAATTCTCTATTTTTTTTCCTTCCAGTCAATTAATAGATGTTTGCTGGGTGTGGGAAGAACAGGGCACAGTTCTATGGGGCATGAACACTGGAGAAGCTTGAAAAGTTTGAGGCAGACTTAATCCTGCAAGGGGACCTCTAAGGTCAAAAAATAGATGATGCAGGATTTGATGTTCTCTTAAGGCCACAACCCAGCTCCATATCTAAGGGGAAAATGTGGGGACAGAGAGGAGAAGTTAGCTCTGGGAGGGAAAAAAATTGTGTACTTCCTTCCTCTGTTAAAATAAATCATCTTTACACTGGGTGTTGTATGGAAACCAGTTTCACAATAAATTTCATATATTGAAAAAAATAAAAAAATAAAAAAATAAAAATAAATCATCTTTAAATTGAACACAAATAAATCTAAAGAGAGAAAGGAAATCTTAAGAAATCTAAGAACTCAAAGAACCGAGGAAGAAGGAGTTATTTTGCCACATTGAGGTGGGTGTACACCTGCACCTCTGGGCATGAGGGGTTTGTTTCTGATGTGACTTGAATCTGCCCCCCCCCCCCCCGCTTCCCCAACACTGGCTGGCAAGTGTTCCTGCTTCCACTGCCCTCCTCTTAAATCCAATCACCCACCAATCTTATCAATCCAAATCCTACCAAAGAACTCTCCTACCTAAAACCAGTGGCTCTCCGGTGCCTCCAGGCGCCATGTTGAAATGCCCACCTCTGTGGGCCCAGGAGGGTTCCCTGGAAGCCTAAGGGAATGAATGGCAGGGACTGGGGCAAACAGAGATCCCTTCCTTGGTTTTAGAGGTGTAAGCTATAACCTGGTGCCAACTCATTACGGGCACTTGAATCCAGTGATGTCAGATCGGATTCTTCCAAGGGATGCCAAAAGGTACTGACTTTTTTAAAAAAATATTTATTTGCTTATTTTGAGACAGAGAGAAGGACAGAGAGCAGGGGAGGGGCAGAGACAGAGAGAGAGAGAGAGAGAGAGAGAGAGAGAGAGAGAGAGAATCCCAAGCAGGCTCCCCACTGTCAGCATAGTGCCCGACACAGGGCTCAATCCCATGAAACTTGAGATCATGACCTGAGCCATGATCAAAAGTCGGATGCTTAACTGACTGAGCCACCCAAGCACCCCGGTACTGACTTCTAAAACTTTATAAGAGTCAAACGAAAGAAGCCCCTAAGATTTAAAAAAAAAAAAAAAAAAAAAAAAAAAAAGATTATCTCATGGCCACTAGCTTGCAAGCTCCACCCCTCAAAATGAAATGTAAGTCCTTTCACATGGTGTCTAATGTCCTCTATGGTCTTATCTATTGTTTCTGTCCCAGTTGTCTGGAACTACTTGTCACTCACTCTCTTTGTCCCCAAAACCCCACATCCCCTAGGGGCAACTCAAGTTAAAATTTTCTTTTTAGCATTTATTCAGTTTTGAGAGAGAGAGAGAGACAGAGTGCAAGCAGGGGAGGGGCAGAAAAAGAGGGAGACACAGAATCAGAAGCAGGCTCCAGGCCCTGAGCTGTCAGCACAGAGCCTGATGCAGGGCTCAGACTCACAAACCGTGATCCTGACTTGAGCCGAAGTTGGCCACTTAACCAACTGAGACACGTGGGTGCCCCAGGGCAACTTGAGATAATATATAGGATTGAAAGGGAAGGGTATAGACTTGTCTTGAAGCGGAGTCCACAGAACAAACTCAGTATTTTTGCCCAGATTGCTTATTTGAGATGGCCTTGAAGGACACTGAAAGAGATCATGGTGGGGTGGCACCTGGGTGGCTCAGTTGGTGAAGTGTCCAGCTTCAGCTCAGGTCATGATCTCATGGTTTGTGGGTTTGAGTCCCCCCCGTCAGACTCTGTACTGACAGCTCAGAGCCTGGAGCCTGCTTGGGATTCTGTGTCTCTCTCTCTGCCCCTCCACCACTTGCTCTCTGTCTCTCAAAAATAAATAAACATTAAAAAAAAGTTTGAAAGAGATCATGGGGGGCACCAAGCCCCCCTCGTGTTCCTTCCTGATGCACATTCCCCTCTAGTTCACCCTCTGGAAGTTCAAAGACCCTGTTTCCTCTAACAGGATGTTCTTTTATACGCTTATCCACCTGGCAAACTTGAATTCATTTTTCAAAACCTTGAACATCACCTCTTCCTCCCGGAAGAAAGAATTACTCCCTTTTCCTTCTGTATCTTTGCACTATCGCTATCATAGGTCACAACGTACTGTATGTATTGCTTCCTGTGTCTGACTCCCCCATGGATTGGGGACTCTCTGAGCTGGAGCCTGTGTCTTGTGGTATTTGTGTCCTCAGGGCCTGGTTCACAGAGCCCGTCTTCTACTTCTGTATTCCAACATCTAGAATCATCTCTCACACTTCCGTGAACACACCAGACATTCAGTAACTGCTTGTTGAAATGAAACCAATCTGAGAACTGAGAATTCACGTTGCCAGGCTCCTGACTCACAACTTCCTTATAGAAAGCACCTCACCCGCCACCTGCCTAACCCACTTATGTAACCCAGTTTGGCATTTCTGATTCCTCCCTCGGCCTAGGAGGTTTTGCAATGGGCCGCACCTGCTGTGGGGTCGGGGACAGCCGCGGGGGAGCAGGTGGACACAGAGCACAATTATGCAGAGCCGCGTCTGGCCAGATTGGAGAAGGGACAGCTTTGTCAGGGTGCCTGGTTGGCAGCACCTGTACTGAAATGGAAGTGAAAGGAAAGGGGATGCAGCGGCTGGCCAGTGCCTGTATCAGAAGCAGGGCTGAAAAGCGGCAAGGGGCAGAGCCCGTGGGGTAGAGGAGTTCAGCTAGCTTCCTAACAGCCAGTGGGAATTTCTCGAGAGGAGGAGTCATGGGAAGGCCTGGTGCAGGGCGGATGAAACAAGCTTCTATTTTTGTCAACGCCCAGGGCAGTGACTGTACTGAAATGCCCTGGCCTTGTGGGCAGGAGGGTGGGCTGGGACACCTCTGTCCTTTCCTGCCCTGGGCAAAAAGCTCAGAAGAGGCACTGTGCCCCAATGTTCTGCCACCAGCTGGCCAAACCCATAAACAGACAGTCCACCACCCCCAAGTGCCTGGCAGGATAGCAGAGAAGGAGGAAATTCTGACTTTCAGTTTGATCGGTGCTCTGGACTGGACGGAAGCATGTAAATCCATAGGAAGGAGGGGGCTTACCCCAGGAATCTTTCCTGGAGTCACAGGCCCTGGAGACATTACCCTAGGGGCAGTGAGAAATATTTGGAAAAGGTGCTTTTAACTAGAAAAGGAATCCTGTCACTTTTGATATTTTAAAACCCAGAAGAAAATATCTTTTTTGTTTGCATTATTTTATTTTTATTTTGCATTATTTTCATGTATTTTTTAAATTTTTTTTTTTTAATTTTATTTTTGAGACAGAGAGAGACAGAGCAGGAGCAGGGCAGGGTCAGAGAGAGAAGGAGACACAGAATCCGAAGCAGGCTCCAGGCTCTGAGCTGTAAGCACAGGGCTCAAACTCATGAGCTAAGATCATGACCTGAACTGAAGTTGGATGCTTAACCGACTGAGCCACCCAGGCACCCTTATTTTCACATATTTTTATTTGTATTACTTCAGTTAATCCTCATAACGCTTCTTGGGGGTAGGTACCATTTTCAACCAACAGAAACTCATGTCTGCCCCAGAAAGCAGATGCCCCACTGTGTTAGTAAGGTGGCCCCCCACTCTCACCCCTCTTTTTCTTACATTCATTCACCTTCTCTTTGGCCACCAGGAAGAAGGAGAAGTTTTGGATGCCCTGGAGATAAGAAAAGTAGAGAATGATGCAATTGAGATGCTGTTTCTCCCCAGTAGGTGGTTCAATCCGGTGGGAGAATGGTTAGGAATAAAGGGGCCTGAGGCTATTTGGATTTTTCAAGAATGACTCAGACAGACTCAGGACTGAGTGGAGTTGCTTGCTACATTTAGGGTAGAGAAGGCCATTATCTTTGTGTATCCAGAAATGGCATTTCTCTGGTGCCCCCAGGATGGGAAGGTTTAAATGAATCCCAAAATAGCACTCTTGCATGGTTTCAGCAATCCAGTGATGAGCATCTCTGGGAGGCCTAGCAGAACTGAGGTGGGGTGGGGGTGGGGCCAAGTGCAGAAGAGGCAACTGGGGGCACATATGATGAGCAGACTCTGGGCATGTGAGGCACCCTCTAAGGATTCATAGAGACAAGTGCCAGACACTGTGAAGGGGTTAGTTTCTGGCAGCCAGACGGCGGGGGGGGGGGGGGGGGGGGGGGGGACACAGGCAACTATAATTTGTCATTAAAATGAAGTGTGATTTAGGGGTGCCTGGCTGGCTCAGTCGGTGAAGCCTGTGACTCTTGGTCTTGAGGTTGTGGGTTCGAGCCCCATGTTGGGTGTAGAGATTATTAAAAAATAAAATCTCAAAAAAAATAGTGTGACATATTACAGACACCTGAATACCTGGATGACATCACAATTATAAAGAAAAGAAACATATTCAGAGAAATTAAGTACTTTTTTAAAAACTGCACATCAAAGAATGGTATGCAATGGAGAGGAACAGAGTGGTCAGGGTTCAAAATCAGCTCTTGTTAATCCTCTAGGAGACCATCGTAGTACGAGAAACAGGAACCTTTCCTCTTCATCACAGATCCACCTGTTTGCTGGCATATTGGTCAATCATTGGAATGTTTGTTTTTTTGCCTTGGTATTTCCATCTTTTAGTGAAATACATACAGTATTTACTCCCAATAACCCACTAGAATCATTATAGTCTAATACGAAAATATATACAGAGTTGAGTTTGTCTGGTAAAAAATAATTCATTTAGAAGGCAAAGCATTCCATTTTAAAAGGGAGCCAGAGGAAATAGGAGCTATCCGCACTGCAGAAAAACAATAATTGTGGTTATGTGAGTTAAGTAACTGTTGAGGTTTGTGGTTTGTTTTATTTTTTAAGAATAGCGCTGGGGAAGACTAAGTAATGTTAAGATGGCAATATTCCCCAAATTGGTCTACTTTTTTGCTGCTTTTTTTTTTTGCATAAATTGACAAATTAATCCTAAATTCATATAGAAATGCAAAGGACCTGGGGTGCCTGGGTGACTCAGTCGGTTGAGCGTCCAACTTAGGCTCAGGTCATGATCTCATGGTCTGTGGGTTCGAGCCCCACGTTGGGCTCTGTGCTAACAGCTCAGAGCCTGGAGCCTGCTTTGGATTCTGTGTCTCCCTCTCTCTCTGCCCTTCCCCTGCTCTGTCTCTCTATCTCTCTCAAAAGTAAATAAACATCAAAAACAATTAAAAAAAAAAAATGCAAGGGGCCCAAAGTAGCCAAAAAGAATCTTGAAAAAGATAAAAGGTAGAAGACACAGACTTTCCAATTTCAAAACCTATGACAAACCTACACTAATCAAGACAATGTGGTACTGGCATGAAGATAGACATATATTGAAAGTCCACAAATAAACTCATATATTTATAGATCATTGATTTTCAACAAGGGTGCCAAGACAATCTAGTGGGAAAGAATGATCTTTTCAACAGATGGTGTCAGGATAACTGCCTGTCCACATAGGCAGTGAAAGAAAGAGAAAGAAAGAAAGAAAGAAAGAAAGAAAGAAAGAAAGAAAGAGAAAATGAAAAAAAGAGAGAAAGAAATTAGATCCAAACGTTACACCATATACAAAAGTAACTCAAAATGAATCAGAAACCTAAATGAAAGCGCTAAAACTATGAAACTCTTAGAAGAAAACAGGAATAAATCTCTGTGACCTTGGGTTAGACATGACACCAGAAGCCCAACAAAAGAAAAAATAGATAAATCAAACTTCGTTGAAAGTAAAAATGTTTGTGTTTCAAAGAACACCACCAAGAAAGTGAAAAAGACAGCCCATACAATAAGAAAAACAATTTGCAAATATGATATATTATATATAAATATCTATATCCAGAATATAATAAAAGGATAAATAACCAAATATTAAAACAGCAAAGGACTTGAATACACATTTCTCTAAAGAAGATGTACTAATAGCCAATAAGCAGATAAAGGAATGTTTATCATCACTAACCATTAAAAAAAATGCAAACCAAGCCACAGTGAGATACCACTTCACACCTACTAGGATGGTTAGAATGAAAAAGATGGACAAATAATAAGTGTTGGTGAGGACATGGAGACATTGGAACTCTTTTTTTTCAATTTTTATTTAATTTTTTTTTTTTTTTAATTTACATCCAAGTTAGTTAGCATATGGTGCAACAATGATTTCAGGAGTAGATTCTTTAATGCCCTCTTACCCATTTAGCCCATCCCCCTCCCACAATCCCTCCAGTAACCCTCTGTTTGTTCTCCATAGTTAAGACCCTGTTAGGTTTTGTCCCCCTCCCTGTTTTTATATTATTTTTCCTTCCCTTCCCTTATGTTCATCTGTTTTTTATCTTAAAGTCTTCATATGAGTGAAGTCATATGATATTTGTCTTCCTCTAACTTCGCTTAGCATATTGCCCTCTAGTTCCATCCACATAGTTGCAAATGGCAAGATTTCATTCTTTTTGATTGCCGAGTAATACTCCACTGTGTATCTTCTTTATTTCTTCTATATCCATTCATCCATCGATGGACATTTGGGCTCTTCCTGTACTTTGGCTATTGTTGACAGTGTTGCTATAAACATTGGGGTGCATGTGCCTGTATAAACAGCATAGCTGTATCCCTTGGATAAATACCTAGTAGTGCAAATGCTAGGTCATAGGGTAGTTCTATTTTTAATTTTTTGCAGAACCTCCATACTGTTTTCCAGAGTGGCTATACCAGCTTACATTTCTACCAGCAGTGCAAAAAAGATCCTCTTTCTCCACATCCTTGTGGACATCTGTTGTTGCCTGAGTTGTTAATGTTAGCCATTCTGACAGGTGTGAGGTGGTATCTCATTGTGGTTTTGATTTTTATTTACCGGATGATGTATGATGTTGAGCATTTTTTCATGTGTCAGCTGGCCATCTGGATGTCTTCTTTGGAGAAGTGTCTATTCATGTCTTTTGCCCATTTCTTCACTGGATTATTTGGTTTTTGGATGTTGAGTTTGATAAGTTCTTTATAGATTTTGGATACTAACCCTTTATCTGATATGTCGCTTGCAAATATCTTCTCCCATTCCATTAGTTGCCTTTTAGTTTTACTGATTGTTTCCTTCTCTGTGCAGAAGATTTTTATCTTGATGAGGTTCCAATAGTTCATTTTTGCTTCTGTTTTCCTTGCGTCTGGAGACGTGTTGAGTAAGCAGTTGCTGTGGCCAAGGTCAAAGAGGCTTTTGCCTGCTTTCTCCTCAAGGATTTTGATGGCTTCCTGTCTTACGTTTAGGTCTTTCATCCATTTTGAGTTTATTTTTGTGTATGGTGTAAGAAAGTGGTCCAGGTTCATTTTTCTTCAGAGACACTGGAACTCTTATACATTGTGGATGGCATGAGAAATGTGCTTTCCTTTCCAGAAATAGTTTGGCAGTTCTGCAATAAGTTAAAAGGGGAGTTAAACAGGAATTCCAGTCCTAGGTATATGAGAATTGAAACTATGTATCCACATAATAACATAATAACTTGTACATAAGTTAAGTTAGAATTAAATGTTCATAGCAGCCTTATTCATAATAGCCCAAACAAGGAAACAACCCACATGTCCATGAACTGTTGAATGGATAAACAAATGTGGCGTATCTATAAAATGGAATATTGTTTAGCCTTAAAAATTCAAGTATGGATACATGTTACAACATGGATGATCCTTGAAAACACTGTGCTAAGTGAACGAAGCCAGACATAAAAGGCCACCTATTATAGACTCCTTGTCTATGAAGTTTAGAATAAGCAAATCCATAGAGACAGGAAAGTCAATTAGTTGTTGTGAGGAGTTAAGGGTTTGGACAGTAAGAGAAGAGCTGCTGATTGATATGCATTCTTTTTGGGGTGATGAGAATGTTCTGGAGTTAGATAATGGTGATTGTTGCACAACCTTGTGATTATATTAAAACCATTGAATTATATACTTTAAAAGAGTGAATGTTAGGGCATGTTAATTATAGCTCAATTAAAAAAAACTCAGGTGTGGGTCAAAAAAAAAAAATAAACGAGTGAAAAGGGATAAACCTCAAGAAGTATGGTAAGGCAGAATTGCCACCAGCTCATGAAACATGAGGCTAGACTCTACCAAGAAAGGGCTTGCCTGACCCTCAAAGAAAACTGGAGGAAGGACCCTCCATTGTCTCTCATGCTCAGACAGCTGTGCCCCTCTCCCTAGAGCTGGTGCAGGAAAGAATTTCCTTCAGTCTTTTTCAAGAATCTCAACCACCTTCTCCAAGGCCTCTAGTTCCCACAGTTGACCTCCTAATGCTGGTACATTTCAGAAATCATGTTGTTTCTGATATAGTAATGGTTTTCCACACACTACCCAAGTCTAAAACCTGAATCCCCTTAAAGAATTCAGACTGCAAAGGAAGCAATCCAAAATTTACAGAACAGCCATTGCAGCGTGTCGTACAACTGAAAAACTGGAAACGATCTAACTATCAAACAATAAGGAATTGGTTAGAGAAATTATGGTACATCCTTATAATGGAATATTATGGAACTCTTAAAAATAAGGCCTAATAAATAATTTTTAGTGACATAAGGAAATGCTTATGATCATGGCAAGCAGAAAAATATAATGGATAGAGAATCATAGGGGCATTGTGTTCTCAACTATGGTAAGAATACGCTTACCTTAAGAAATATGCCATGGGGCGCCTGGGTGGCTCAGTCGGTTAAGTGGCTGACTTCGGCTCGGGTCACGATCTCGCGGTCCGTGAGTTCGAGCCCCGCGTCAGGCTCTGTGCTGACAGCTCAGAGCCTGGAGCCTGTTTCAGATTCTATGTCTCCCTCTCTCTGACCCTCCCCCATTCATGCTCTGTCTCTCTCTGTCTCAAAAATAAATAAACATTAAAAAAATTAAAAAAAAAAAAAAAAAAGAAATATGCCATGATATTAATAGTGATCATTTTAGGCGGTGGATATTTTCATTCTAAATTTTCTTTTCAAATTTTCCACAGTAAGTATGTCATAGTTTTTGTGTTAGAAAAACATAATTATTTGGGGGTGGGGGAGAATTCCAGGTGGCAAAACGAAGAATTTTAACACAGCCTTGCACGTACCACGTACATCCCATTGGCCAGAATCAGTCCCGGGACCACTGCTGACTTCTGTTTGCCCAGAGAAAAGGAAATGGTTTGAGAAACACAATCTCTGCCACAGGGTTGCAAGAGTGTATGGGCATTGGTTGAAGATTACACAGCTAATGCGAACTAGAGCAAAGATTTGGAATCAGTCTTGGTCCTGTTCATCTTGTAGTTCTGCCTTCTTCCAGGTCCCCTCTGGAATGTTCTCTAGTCCCTGAATGCTAGAATGATCGCTAGGGAGGGTAAGAAAGTCTGATGAAAACATTTATGTTAAACACAGTTTTAAGCCTTTCTAGACCCATCAACAATTCCTGTACAATATTTTCTTCCCTTAACTTCTGTAACTCCCCATTAAACATTCACATGAAGCTGATGTGTGGCATTGTGGAATAGCTATATTGTACACCTGAAACTAATGTAACATTGCATGTTAACTAACTGGAATTAAAATAAAACTTAAAAAACAAAAAGAAAACAAGAAAAAGACAGGCACTGATATCTTTAAAAAAAAAAAAAAAAGCAAAACACTAAAGCAAAGCAGACACCAGTTTCAAGGCAATTCATTACTGTGCTTTTGATATATGCCACCTTTTATAGGTTTGTTTTGCAAAAGCAGAACTTCAAAGGCTCTTCTCTGCTTCCTAGGGCCTTTCTCAGCCACTACTCCGCTGTGGCTGGTGGGGGGCGGTGCTTGGCTCTGCCTCAGGTTCTGATGATGAGCTTCCCCCCACCCCATGAGAAAAAAAAAAAAAAAGCTGAGTATAAACATAAGCTTGATTGACTAATCATTATCATTAAACAAAGGGCTTATAATTCAAACATGATTTAAAGAAATACAGATACCTGGAGATATTCACAACCATTTATTTTAAAACATGAGAAGGGATCTAATTAATATCATCTTGACACTTCAAACACATTTTCTTATCTAACCTTCACATGAACCCTGCTGGGATGGGTCTCCCTCGGATCCCAGGTTCTATAGATGGAAGCGGGCACATGGGTTAGTGAATACGTGTACTGTGGTTCATCTTCTTGCTTCGGCATTTCCTTATCTATAGAATGAGAAAGGAGTAAAAACAATAGTAACAAACAAACAGTAAGTAAAATACCTACTTTCAGCATGTGGGGAGAACTGAATGGGATGATGGATTCATAGCGCTGAGACATGATTATGATGACTGTTTCATTTACAGACAAGGAAAGGTAGGTTCAGACAGCCATTTTGTCAAAGCCAGCCAGTCAGAAGTGGTAAGGCTGGGGCTTGAGCCCAGGCTTCTGTAGGTCTGATGCTGAACACTTTCTCTTACCACTTGCTACTTTTTATATTCTAGGAAACACAGGGAGTCCAGCACAAAGATACCTATGCTTGACCAGCTTTTAGTTCACAGGTAAGCATCTTTTCCGTTTAATTTATAAAATGTCTCAATCACATTCTACTCAAACTCTAACACTTTTTTAAACTGTTCTTTATTCCAGCATCTGGAATTGAAAGCTTAACTCATTTACCTTCTTTCTTGCCCAGGATGAATGCCTATCTAGAAATACTGGAGTTTCAGGGGCCATCTGTCTAAAATGCAGTAAGAATTTATCAAAGTCTCCACCCACCTCATGACGAGGGCTGGAGGACAGCAGTGGACAAGGGTGAGAAATCACAAGACCTGAGTTCTAGCCCCACCACCTACTGGTTCTTGCACCTCATGTAATTTCTCCTGCCAGAGTCTCCAGTTCCTTAGCTATGAACCGGAACACCTATAATACACCAACTCACCTCACGAGCTTGTGGGATCAAATGAAGCGGAGCCTGTTGCAAACTGTAAAGTTCTATGTGATTGTTTTTACTATCCCAACCACAATCTATGGCCAGACAGCTCTTCATATAGCAGACAGATTTCTTCCCCTTGGCAATAATTGTAAGTAATATATTCCAGGATGTTTTGCATTTTCCTGTGCTTAAAATAAAACTGAACCCAAACAAGAATGCAGACATGGTCCCGTGTTCTGTGACGCTTGTAGAGTAGCTCCTATGTGGGAGGCTCTGTGCTTAGTGCACTAGAGATAAGATGTAGTCCTACCCCTGACTACTTCATGGTCTAGTGGAGAAGGCCAGGCATTTATATAAAGTGCTGCATACTTTGAAAGAGGAACAAATACAGTGTTAGAAAAGTTGAAAGAAGCAAGGTCACTTTCAGGTTAGTGAAATCTGGGAGAGCTCCTTGGAGGAGCTTGAGTTCGGTCTTAAATTTGGCTAATATTTGGGCAAGTAAAGAGAACAACTTGAGCCAAGACTCAGAGGCAGGAAGATCCAGGCTGTGTATGGAAACAGAGGAGTATTTTGACTTAACTGAGTCAAAGGGTACAAAAAGAAAAAGATGGGAAACAGGGCAGATTTGGGGGGTACATGAAAGTCAGACTGATGGCTTAATTTTTCAAATAGGAAATCAAAAATTGATCCAGCACAGGGTTTACAGAGTGAGCTGGAGTGATGGAGAGAGCAAAGGCAGGCAGAACCCTTCAGAGGTCATTGCAGTGGTCCAGACGTAAGGAAATCCTGAATTTAGGGCAGCAGCAGCAGCAGCAGAAACAGGGAGATATCTTACAGGTATAGAACCCAAAAGACTTGTCAGAATATGTAATACAAAAGGACTGGGACTCTAAGAACTGGTAAGCAAATCAGGGTTTCTTTCAAGGTTCCAAAAGCTTCACAAATTCATCTATTTGACAAATATGGGTCAGCTGTGTGCTAGGGAGCAAGACAGACAAGATCCTTTATGAGAGGAAGGCAGATCCTAAACAGGTAATGGGAGTTAGTAATATGACACAGCGTCCAGGTGGCAGGACGGGGGTGGGGAAGGTAGGGAGCTACCCAGGTAGGAGGTGACATTTGGGCTGAACTTTAAATGATGAACATCAGACAACGAGGGGAAAGTTGAAGGAAGAGTAACCTTTACAACTTTGAATCCAAATGACTTTTTAGGGAGTTACCTTTGGCATTAAGACACGAAGGTCCCACTGTGACCCCCAGAGAAGGGACAATGTCTTATTTACTATCCTGTAGTATAAATGATCTCACTTGTCTCTTCCATGTGGTAGTCGACTCTCAACCTCTAATGTGACTTCTTTCTCACAAAGTGGCTATGGACCAATTTTCCATCGCTTCTTCCAAAGAGCTGACCTTTGGACGTCCAAATGGGTTTTTATTGTTTCTCTTAAAGACCAGCTTTACTGATAACATTTAGCACCAAACTGAAGCATCCCAGAAATTCATATACATTGAATAATCAAGACTCACCCATTGATATATGATATAACAAATATCTCTGCTCCAACTAATAGACCAACAGGCAGTTCGCACAAAAAGACAGGTGAATTTTTCAGTCCAAAGGGTGAGTCAACCCATCTGGTATGACAAATGCTGTTTCTGGCTTGATTCCTTGTCTGAGACCATTTGCCAAAACCTTTTTCATGAATCAATAGTTAAGATAATCTAAGCTGTTCCCAATAGATTCAATAGTTCACTGGTTCCAGGCATAAGACATCAATTTGGTTTGGTTATAAAATTTAATATTCTATAATTCACAGAAAATCGAATTCATGTACCATCTGGTTTTGGAAGGAAGACCTCTGGAAAAATTCAGGGGCTTTCAGGATTAACATTTCTTATCTTCTTCCTGATCTCACTCAAGACCTTTTCATTCACACTAAAAAGTGATAATCTACTTGGCATATTACCCCTTATTTCAAAAATGGTAAGTTCATTCCACCTGGTTTACTTTGTAATATGTCCATGAATGTTCTCATTCTCTTGCCCCGACTAATAGTCTGAAGCCACACTACATGTTTCCTGATCCCTCATTGAGGACTATGAAGGCATATACCCATCAGGTCACAACCAGGTTAATCTTCCTGAACCTCCATTTGATACTTTGTAAACTAAAAGGTTTACAAAACACTTTCACTATATTATCTCGCTTTGTTTTCATGCTGACCCTGAGAACATTCCCATTTTACCCATGAGGCCATTAAAGCCAAGAAGTTGACTGGTCTACCACCTGGGATCCCTGATTTTTGGTGTGCATCCTGTCCAAAATATTTAACATGCCCACCCCAGAATGCAGTTATGTTTCCTGAATCTTGCCATTTGAGCAAGATTCCCTACCTAGTTTTCCAACCTCTTCTCTTCTCCCATGTTAACTATCACTTCCAGTGGAGCTGGTGTTTCTGTTACTCTTAGAGCCTATTATGCTCCAGATGGCCTTAACTGGGCCCCAGGGATCCATCCCTAGAGCCCCGTGGTTGGGCTTTCAGCAACTGAGTACTGCATGTGGGATTTTGTATGTATATGCTTGTGTGAGTCTGTCTAGGGAAAGAATCCATAGTTTCCAACAGATCCTCAAAGAAGTCAATGACATCCTCCCCCCAAAAAGTTAAAAATTAATTTTATACGCTGCTTTTCTTTCACCAGATCTCCTCTCCACTCTCTTGACCTACCTACGTTTCATAATTTCTCTTCAGAACTTAAAGCCAACTATAGGCTTTCCAGATCACTCTTTCTAGATGAATTTAATTGTTCCCTCCCTCCAAATATTAATTCAAAAAGTGAGAAGCCGGAGTATTCCTAGGGTGGCCTTTATATATGCAGATAATATGTGATAACTTATCCCGACTGAGAGAACAATGATCTGTAAACCTTAATCATTCCCTTCAGGGTTGATTTGAAACCTTTCATTAGTACAATGCTTCCCATGGGATAAAGAGTGGGAAGAACTACATTGATACGGATATGGTATCTATTATGAAAAGAAAACCATTATCTTACTGTAAGGATTGCATAGTGATATTCCAGATGAAAACATAAAATTGGTAGAAGTTCAACCACTCACTCTCTACACACCAAAGCAAGCCAACCCCACTGCCTATGGTGACTCAAAGGCATATAGAGCTTTTGTTTGTAGAGCTCAGGGTGAGGGGTCTGAGTGGTGGGGTAAATGGAAAGTGGGAGGGGGCTCTGCTAAGGATGGTGGGGGGTGAGTATCAGCAGTTGGTTCACCAGCTTTGGCCTTGACGGCCTTCCAGCCTCCCAGCCTTAATACTCATTCCCTGGCATTTTCTCATTCCATCTTCCTGAGTCTCTTCTGCTCCCCTGCACTAGTCCATCTTCTAAACATGGCATACACTGTGTTCCATCAGGAATCTGCTATATTTGAGGGTTACTACTTCGGTTACATACCCCTCCTTCTGACCCTGGTGAAGCCTAATGTTTTCCATGAGTGGTGCCTCCCATGAAGCCCTATGCCTAAAGATGTAGACTATCTATCTATACCCTGTATATCTGGGAAGGGGAGAATTGCCACTCTCTGCCTTTTCTTGCCAGCTAGTGCTGCCAACACTTTCATTAGAGACAAGGGCACTGTCATGTGCTGCATAGGTCCCCACAAAAAGGTATGTCTGTATCCTAATCCTTGGAACCTGTGGATATGAACTTCTTTGGGAAAAGGGTTTTTTCTCAGATGTAATGAAGTTAAGGATCTTGAGAGGAGGAGAGCATCCTGGATTATCCAGGTGGGCCTAAAATCTAATAACAAGGGTCATCATCAGAAGCACACAGAGAGATGGAAAGATGGAAGAGGAGGAGGGAATGTGACAAAGGAGGCAGAGGCTAGAGAGAGGAGCCCCAAGTAAAGGAAGGAATTCTGCAGCCACCAGAGGGAGGAAGAAGCAAGGAGTGGAATCTCCCCTCAAGCATGTGGAGGAAGCACAGCCCTGACGACAACTTAACTGTGGACCTCCAGCCTCCAGAACTGTGAAAGAACACATTTCTGTTGTTTCAAGCCACCCAGTTTGTGCTAATTTGTTGCAACAACCACAGGAGACTAATACAGATTACCTAACTCCCATCATCTTGCAAAATACTAAACACCTAACATTTCCTGAGTGCCTACAAAGTGCTAGGTATTGTGCTGAAGACTTTTCATGGATTATGTGTGAAATTCATAGAATTACACTGTAGCACAGGACAGATAAGGAAAGGAAAGCCCTCAGGAGATAAGTGAATGCCTGCTGTCACACAGGTAAGCACAAGGGGAGGGACTAGCAGATGCAGGTTGCCTGTCTGACTACAAGCCCATGTGCATCACCACTCAGTGACACTGCCGCTAATGGGTGACATAGAGTCCACTGGGACCCACAGCACCACTGGCTCCACAGCATCTCTGCACCCTACTTCCTCAGGTCATGGCCTCCGTCCTCCAGCAAGGCCATCCCCCGACTTGCTCTTCCCCTGACCTCACCAGCTGCAGAATCCCACTTGCTGACCACAACCCTCTTCCTTTTTAGCTGTCTCACACACTCTCTCACACTCCACCCAACCTTTGATCTCTGGGCCAAAGACCTCAAATTGGACAACCTGTATCCTTACAAGCACACGGAGACTTCCCAAGGGGCAAATAGGCATGGGTGGTTTTAGTGAAACTAAATTTTAGAACCTGAATTTCCATGAGAACTTGTGTCATTCAGCCATTGCCACAATGATGCTGCAGAACAAACCACCCCAACACAATGTGACTCAAAACAACAATCGTCCATCCTTAGGGCAGCTGTGGGTCAGGTGGGATGCCCCTATTCAGGCTGCAGGTCTGCAGTTTGTTGGGCTAGGGCTGGCTCCAGGTTGTGTGAGCAATGCAATTTTACAGAGCCCTACACTTAATAGGACCTTGCACTTGTGCTTTAATACTCTGGGATGGACCCAAGACATTCATGTTTTGTGAGTGAAGTCTGAAGGTATTCAGTACAATATTCGCTGCACGCTCCAGGGCCTTTAAGCCTCAATTCGCACATGGTGCTGCCTTCTCCTATCTCCCCGCCCTCCTGGATAGGTACTCAGCCATCAGCTCTCCATGCATGCCCAGTGACCACTGCTGCCCTCTGTCCCCATGGGGTTCTGAACATGACCACAGGGAGGACCATTCAGGCACATGTTCTGCAGTGTCTTAAGGTGGGACAAGGTGGTGGCTATTCACACTGGCTGTGTCATGGCACATTTGGCGGGCAATGGGCAGGGATTTCTTGTTCACTCCCAATCCAGGTACCAAGTGCACCCCTGCATGGAGATTTCTACCCATTGGGTGTTGCCATCCACCATGGATGGAGGTGGTAAGCCAGGAGAAAGAGGGATTGAATCCTGATGCCCCACATTTTCATTTTGCAGTGGGCCCTACCATTAAGTGATGGGCCCTGGCTGCATCAGCTTAATTCTGTATCTTATTTGGGGCCCAGTGGAGGGCAGCAGCTACCCGGAGCATTGTCTTCTCACTGCAACTGCAGAAGCACTAGAACCCAAGCCAAACTGCACAAGCACTTTTCAAACTTTTGCTCACATTTATCCACTGAAGCAAGTCAGTAAACCATGCTGGAGGCCATGAGTGGGAAGCATACTCCAGCCACCAGGAGGCCAGGGTGAAGGTATGGTTGCACGATGTTATAGAAAAGTAGGACTGATCCACCTACCATAGTACTCCTTTCTAAATATGTCTCCTTCAGAATGAATGGCCCTGATCACACCAGCTCTTATTTCCACCTCATTTCTGACAGGTGTCCTTCCCTGCACATTACCCAGGAAAGGCATGGGGGTGCATGTGGTTCAACCAATGGTGCACTAGTGTAATCCAGGAAAAAGGATGACTTTTCCCAGCTTCACATTCACAGGAAATATTTTAACATCTTATTTCAGTTTGTGTAATACTTTGTTATGGGTAACTATGATAGGGTCAGCAATAAAAGACTTTCAAACACAAGAATCTACAATGGAATAAAATTCTTTAGGGAGAGTGGGATAAAAATATGAAAAGGAATAAAAGGAATGTTGAAAAAACCCTTTGTTAGAGAACAGCTATGCTGGTGGCAGTGTGGCATTTAGATGGGACACATTTAAGTCAGACATGTAACCATTTTATTTGAAAATATAAATATTTATAATATACTAGAAATTACATTCTTTGCTACTACCTGAATTGAAGGAAAATTTTTAAGTGTTAACTTAGAGATGTTAGAGCAGGTACCTGGTTTCTCAACCCCTCCCCTCCCCCGGGGGGCAAGCAATCAAAAGAATTTTAAGTCCACTCATCTAGGGAAAGAAAACCTTACATTTTTATTCAACCTATTACTCCCTTGAGACTGTATTTTCTTCCTTACCCCTGTAAGTAAAATAAGCCAGACACAGAAAGACAAATGCTATATGGCATCACTGACATTTGTGGAATCAAAAAGAAAAAAGCTGAACTCATAAAACCAGAGTTGAATAGTGGTTGGCAAGGACTGGGACGGTGGGGGAAATGAGAGACGTAGGTCAAAGAGTATGAACTTTTCGTTACAAGATGAATAACTTCTGTGGATCTAATGTACCACAGGGTGACTACAGTTAACAATACTGTACATTATACTTGAAATTTGCTAAGAGAGTAGACCATAAGTGTTCTCACTACCCAAAAAAGGTGACTATGTGAAGTGATGGATGTGTTAATTAACTTGATTGAGGTAATTGTTTCACAACATATACATACAAATCATCACGTTGCACACCTTAAAAAAAGAAAAAGAAAACAGTTAACCACTATCAATTGTGGCTTAATTTATCTCTTGTTGATGTGAGGAGGATGCAACTATTTAAATCATGTCAAATTTTTCTTCATTTTGGACCTGTTTGGGACTTTCCGTGGCAAAAACCCTTGTAAAGAGCTTTCTGTCAGTCTTGGAACTTTTTTTAACAAGCAAGGTCTCCCGAGTTTTTCTCAGTAAAGGGCAATGGGTTGCCTTCTCAGGATTTTCCATCATCTCTTTGACAACCAAGTGCTTTTGAAATTCTTTTTTTTTTCTATATGCAGATAAAAAGGGAAACACAAATTCACTATCTATTTGGATATGTGCTATCAGGAAATACAGTGATTTCTGTGTTAGGATTATTCTTCCTGTCAGAAGGGAGTTATTTCATTTTCTTTTAATCTGGGCAATTTGTCCTGTGAGATTGTGGTTTAGACTGGTTCTAATATCTGTCCCTAAGTAATCATCAGTAATTTCTGACTCAACTTGGTTCAGCAAGAAAGCTTTCTTTTTTTTTTTAAATTTTTTTTTAACGTTTATTTATTTTTGAGACAGAGAGAGACAGAGCATGAACGGGGGAGGGTCAGAGAGAGGGAGACACAGAATCTGAAACAGGCTCCAGGCTCTGAGCTGTCAGCACAGAGCCCGACATGGGGCTCGAACCCATGGACCACGAAATCATGACCTGAGCCGAAGTCGGACGCTTAGCCGACTGAGCCACCCAAGCGCCCCAAGAAAGCTTTCAATAACAGTATGAGATTATCAATCCATAATCCATTATAGCAAACATAATCCCTTAAAACAAACATAACAGCTTAAAATATAGAAGAGGTTTAGCACAGTCCAAGTTCAAGCTTGCAACCTAGAGAGAAGAGAGCTGCCTTTTAGACACTACTTGAGGAATCATGGCTGGTGTGCAAATGCAAGTTAGTGCACTGACATCATTGTGAGGTGTGTCCCAAGATGTTAATTATAGCCACCTGTGCCTGTGTTACCTCTGCCATCATTAAATGTGCATCTGTCCAACCTCTGAATGACTTGGGGTTTTACATAAAGGGTCATGTTTCTGACTTGGTGAAGTTGCTTAAAATGAGCCCTAATGTAATTAAAATGAGATATTGGGATTGTCACTGTGATGGTTAATTTTATGTATCAACTTAACTGAGCTAAGGGATGCCCAGATAGTTGATAAGGTAGTATTTCTGGGTGTCTCTGGAAGGGTGTTTCTGGAAGCATTTAATTCAAGGACTAAGAGATCCATCCTCACCAATGTGGGTAGGCATGTTCCAATCCACTGGGGGCCCCAATGGAACAAAAAGGCAAAGGAAGGGTAAATTCACTCCTTCTTCTTGGGATGGGATGTTCATCTTCTATCTTGGAGCTTCTGGGCCTTTGGACATAGGAACTTACACCAACTGGCCCATGGTTCTCAGGACTTTGCCCCAGGACTGGGAGTTATACCATCAGTTCTCAGTACTTTGGACTTGGACTAATACCATGGGTTTTCCTGGCAGTCCACCTTGCAAACAGCAGACTGTGGGACTTCTCAGCCCCCATAGTCATGTGAGCCGATTCTTATAAATCTTCTCTTTGTTCTGTTTCTCTGGGGAATCCTGACTAATACAGTCATTATGAGGAATGGTTCCAAAAGGAGCGTTTGATGATGAGAATCTTAGTTATGTCACAAGAAGAGGTTACTTCTGACTGTGGCCTATCCGCACTGTTCTCAGCCCAAAGCCTCTACTTTGGAGAGGAGACAAAGGAAGAGCAGCTGGGATGAGAATCAATCACTGCAGCCCTATGCAAATGAAGCTGTCATTTTTTTTTTTTTTTTGGCTGACAAAATATAACCAGCTAACCATTCTACCAAATAGATATGCTTCTCAAAGGTGCTAACCACTCTGTTATCTCTATTCCCGCCTCTGATTTAAGAGCCTCAGATGCTAGTTTATAGTTTACATTTCAATGAGATCTCAGATCAATTCCAACATGTCAGAAAATCCAATAAGAAGAGACACTGAAATTTATGTGTTTATTTAAAGCTTGCTGATAAACAATTACATACATCTTACTTATAATCAGCTACTACGGTTTAGAAGTTACTAGCCACAGGAGGTTGTGGGTGACTTTTTTTTTGAAATAGAAAAATAAATTAAGGTCCCTGCAACTTGTAGTATGTCTGACAGTCCAAGATGAGAAGCCATGAAACAGGGGCAGGCAAGGTTTGCTGTTGTCATGCATGTGTGTTTTCTTCGCTTCAGCAAATGAAGAGCAGAGCAAGAAATGGTCAGTCAACCAGTATCTATTTCCTGATATCTATTTTGTATAAGGCTATACTCACGGGCTATGCAGAAGTTCAAGGCAGCACCCTTTCAGGAAGCTGAATACCCATCTGAAAATCAGGTGAACACCACTAGACGGAATGTGCTAATTTTCAAAGGAACATCAGACAGCAGGTGTTGTTGGAGCTTGGGGGACAAAGATGTGTGCCTGGACTGGGTGACCAGGGAAGGATCCCCAGAGAGGGTGGCATTTAATATGAGTCTTGAGAATGGGTAACACTGGGGACAGAGGGGATAAGGAGATAGGGCTTGAGGGGAGGTAAAGGCCAGAATGTGAGGAATTGGAATACCTCTCTTTCTCTGGATCTGAAGTAATGTTCTAATAGGCACTGATCTAGAGTACTTTATAGCATGACTCCACCCTGGAAGGTACTCTGGGGGGAACTTCAGAAGCCTCCTTCACTCCTTCAGCTTCTGAGACACCCTTGGGTACCACATAGTCTTAGTATACTAAATGACTCCCTGGTGCCTTCAGTGAGGGAATAGGAAAGTAAGTAAGATACCAACCATCCCTAACATAGGTAGACATCAACTAGGAATTCCACGTTCCCCTCTCTCTTCATCAGTTCTCAGGATGAAAACAATGAGAAGCCAAGAGAAGAAACAATTTCACAAAGTGTTTCCTCAAGCACAAGAAACAAACTAAGCAAAACACCAAGAGTTTGGTGCCAGCACTGCAAGGAGAAACGTCATGCACTCCATTGAGCATCTGTTCTTTACCAGATGCTCAGCTAGGCCCTGAGGACACAGCAGTGAACAAACCAGACAGGGTCCTATTGAGGAAGGCAGATATTAAACAAGGAGAGATATAGAGGACAAGTTTAGGGAGCTATAAGAGCCTACAACAGTGGAGTCAGGGGACTGTCTGTCTGAGGGAGGGGCTCTAGGTTGAGATATAAAGGACCAGAGAGTATTAGCCAACTGACAAGAGGGTGCCATGGAGAAGAACCTTGCCCTTCATCCATTCTCCACCCTCGCTGCTGGAAACACTCCTTTAAATGACAGCTTTTTCTCACAATGACTATGGTCTCTAACTAATTTCCTTAAGACTGATACAGTCTATGCAGATAAGGTGAGTCTGCAAATATTTTTCTCTTCACAATGCATAAGCATCTTCCAGATCCCAAGATGTAGGTCAGTTGGCAGGTTCTGAGTGTTTGCAGATGCCATGAAGAGGCTTTTCATATGGTTTGGTTTGCAGTTAACCTTGGACAGTGTTTACTTAAAACTACCAGTGACCTTTAAGCTGTCAAATATAGTGTCTTTGTCCTCAGGCCTCATCCTCTTCCACACTGTGGGTCACTGTTCTGAAATTCTGCCTTCCTTGGTTTCCATGACACTGAATTACTCTTATTCAAACTCTCTGGCCAGTTCTTTCCTATTTGCTGTTCCTTGCACTGTGTCAGTTGGAATTAGGTTTGGCTGCAAGCAACAGAGACACATAATGACAGTGGCTTAAATAAGATAGAAATTCAACTCTCCTTCATGTCAAAGCCTGGGGATCAGCAGTTCAGGGCTGGTATGGTGGATTCACAAAGTCATTTAGAGACCTGGTCCCATGCTAGTCTCTACTGTTTCATCCTTAGAGTGTGGCACCCATACTCATGGTCCAAGGAGGCTACTTTAACTCCAGCCTTTCACATCAGACTTCCAGAAAGCAGGATGGAACATGGGACAAAAAAATAAGACAATAGAGACATGCCAAATGTCTATTAGGACAGGCTTCTGGAAGCAATTACATGACTACTATTCTCAAATCTCTTAGACAAAACGTAGTCATGTGGCAATACCTAGTGACAAGGGAAGCTGGGATATATGGTCTTTATAATAATAAACAATAAATAATATAATAGTAAATAATCCTGCACCCAACTAAAAATGTGGGTTCTGTTCTTCTTCTTGGGAAGAAGGTGAAAATAGATAATAGTGGACAACCCCTGGTCTCTGTGCATACCATAGATGTCCTCACCACGAGAGATTCTGACTTGGTCCTCTCTCCTTATAGCCCCACACTTGCCAGTTCAAAAAAAATTTTTTTTAATTCTACATATAAGTGATACCACACAGTATTTTTCTCTCTGTGTCTGGTTTATTTCATTATTGAGCAAATGTCCTCAAGGCTTATCTGTGTTGTTGCAAATGGTAGGATTTCTTTCCTTTTTATGGCTAAATAATATTCTATTGTATATGTGTGTGTGTGTTTGTGTGTGTGTCTCACATTTTCTTTATCCATTCATCCATTGATGGACAGTTAAGTTGTTTGTATTATCTTGGCTACTGTGAATAATGCTGCAATGAACATGGAAGACAAATAGCTTTCCAAGATACCGGTTTTATTTCCTTTAGATACATATCCAGAAGTGGGATTGCTGGATCATAGAGTAGTTCTATTCTTAATTTTTGGAGGAAATTCCATACTATTTTCTAGAGTGGCTATACCAATTTGTATTCTCCCCAACAGTGTACAAGGACTTCCTGTCTTCCACATCCTCATCAACATTTATTTCTTATCTTTTTGATAATAGCCATTCTAACAGATGCAAGCTAATATCTCTTGGTAGCTTTGATTTGCATGTTGTTGATGATTAGTGATAAGGAGCACGTTTTTATATTCCTGTTGCCCATTTGTATGTCACCTTTGGAGAAATGTCTATTCAGATCCTCTGCCCATTTTCTCATTGGGTTTTTTGGATTTGGGTTTTTGTCAGTGAGCTATATAAGTTCCTTTTATATTTTGGATATTATCCCTCATTAAATATATGGCTTGCAAATATTTTCTTTTATCCCATAGTTGCCTTTTCATTTTGTTGATAGTTTCCTTTGCTGTTCAGTAGCTTTTTACTTTAATATAGTCCCACTTATTTTTGCTTTTGTTGCCTATGCTTTTGGTGTCATGCCCCAAAAAATCATTGCCAAGACCAATGTTAAGGAGCTTTTACCTATATTTTTTTCTAGAGATTTTATGGCTTCAGGTCTTACATTTAAGTCTTTAACCCATTTCAAGTGAGTGTTTATAAGTGGTGTAAGATAGGGGTTCAGTGTCATTTTTTTGCATATAGATATCCAGTTGCCCCAACACCATTTATTGAGGAGACAACCCTTACCCTATTGTGTGTTCTTGGTGCCCTTGTCAAAGATTAGTTGACCATATATGTGTGGATTTTATTCTGGGTTCTCTATTCTGTACCATTAGTATATATGCCTGTTTTTATGTCAGTACTGTATACTGTTTTGATTACTGTGATTTTGTAATATCATTTGAAATCAGCTTTGCTGTTCTTTCTCAAAATTGCTTTGACTATTCAGTCTTTTGTTGTTCCACGTGAATTTTAGGATTGTTTTTTTCTATTTCTGTGAAAATGCCTTTGGAATTTTGATGCCTTTGGAAATGTGTGTTGAATGTATAGATTGCTTTGGGTAACATGGATATTTTAACAATATTAACTCTTCCAAATCAAGAACACAAATTATCTTTTCATTTATTTGTGCTTTCTTCAGCTTTTTTCCCTCAATATCTCATGGGTTTTGATTAAATTTATTTCTAAGTCTCATTGTTTTTGATGCTACTGTAAATGAGATTTTTTTTTCTTAATTTTTTTCAGGTAGTTTGTATAGAAATGCAAATTATTTTTGTATCCTAACTTTGTATCCTGCAACTTTAGTGAATTTGTTTACTAGTTCTACCAGGATGGGTGGGGGGGGGGGGGGTGGAGTCATTAGGATTTTTCATAAGATCATGTCATCTGCAGAGACAATTTTACTTCTCTCTTTCTTATTTGGGCGCCTTTTACAGGCAGACCTCATTTTATTGCACTTCACTTTATTGCACTTCATAGAAAATGCATTTTTTTTTACAAATTAAAGGTTTGTAGTAACCCTGGATCCAACAGGTCTATTGGCACCATTTTCAACTTCACCACCATTTTCCACCATTTACTCACTTCATATCTCGATGTCATATTTTGGTAATTCTCACAATATCTTAAATTTTTTCATGATTATTATATTTTTTATGATGATATATGATCGGTGATCTTTGATACTATGACCATAATTGTTTTGGGGTGCCATGTAAGATAGTAAACTTAATCAATAAATGTTGTATGTGTTCTGATGCTCCACCAACCTGCTGTTCCCCCAGCTTGCTCCTCCTTCTCAGGTCTTCCTATTCCCTGAAACACAACAATATTGAAATTAGGCCAATTAATGACTCTTCCTCTAAGTGTTTAAGTGAAAGGAAGGGTCACACATCTGTTACTGTAAATCAAAAGCTAGAAGTGACTAAGCTTAGTGAGGAATGAGTGTTGAAAACTGAAAGAGGCCAAAAGCTGGGCCTCTTGTGCTAAGCAGTTAGCCAAGCTGTGAATGAAAAGAAAGAGTTCTTGAAGGAAATTAAAAGTGCTAATCCAGTGAATACGTGAATAATAAAAGAGAGATTGCGGATATAGGGAAAGTTTTAGTGGTCTGGATAAAAGATCAAATAGGCCACAACATCCCTTTAAGCCAAAGCCTAATCCAGACCAAGGTCCTGACTCTCGTCAATTCTGTGAAGGCTGACAGAGGTGAGGAAGCTGCAGAAGAAAAGTCTGAAGCTAGCAGAGTTTGGTTCATGAAGTGTAAGGAAAGAAGCCATCTCCGTAACACCAAAGTTCAGGGTGAAGCAGCAAGGGCTGATGTAGAAGCTGTAGCAAATTATCCAGAAGATTTAGCTATGATAATTAATAAAGGTGGCTACATCAAACAATAGATTTTGAATGTAGATGAGATAGTCTTCTGTTGGAAGAAGATGCCATCTAGGATTTTCACAGCTAGAGAGGAGAAGTCAATGCCTGCCTTCAAAGCTTCAAAGGATGGGCTGATTCTCTCATTAGTGTCTAATGCAGTTGGTGACTTGAAGCTGAAGCCAATGCTCATTTATTATTCTAAAAATTCTAGGGCCCTTAAGAATTATGCTAAGTCTACTCTACCTGTGCTCTATAAATGGAAGAAAGCTTGGATGAGAGCACATCCATTTACAACATGGTTTACTGAATACTTTAAGGCTACTGTTGAAATCTACAGCTCAGGCAAAAGAAAAAAAAATTATTCCAAAGTATTCCTGCTCATTAATCACGCATGCATGTGGTCATGCAAGAACTCTGATGGAAATGGACAATGAGATTAATGTTTTTTCAATGCCTGCTAACACAACATCCATTCTGCAGCCCAGAGATCAAGAGTAGTTTTGACTTTTAAGTCTTATTACTTAAGTAATACATTTTGTAAGGCTACAGCTCCCATAGATAGTGATTCCTTTGACAGATCTGGAGAAAATAAATTGAAAACCTTCTGGAAAGGATTTTGCCATTCTTGATGTCATTAAGAACATTCGTGATTCAGGGGAAGAAGTCAAAATATCAATGTTAATGGGAGTTTGGAAGAAGTTGATTACAACCCTCATGGATGATTCTGAGGGGTTCAGGACTTCAGTGGAGAAAGTAACTGCAGATGTAGTGGAAATAGCAAGAGAACTAGAATTAGAACTGGACCCTAAAGATGTGACTGAATTATTGAAATCTCACGATAAAACTTCAGTGAAAGAACAATTGCTCTTATGGATGGGCAAAGAAAGAGGTTTCTTGAGATAAAATCTGCTCCTGGTGATGATGCTGTGAAGACTGTTGAAATGACAACAAAGGATTTAGAATATTACACAAACTCAGTTGATAAAGCAGTGACAAGGTTTGATAGGCTTGACTCCGATTCTGAAAGATGTGCTGTGGGTAAAAGGCTATCAAACAACATTACATGATATAGTGAAATCATTCATGAAATGAAGAGTCAGCTGGATGTAGCAAACTTCATTGTTGTCTTATTTTAAGAAATTGCCACAGCCGCCCCATTTCCAGCAACCACCACACTGATCAGTCAGTAGCCATCAGCATAGACCCTCCACCAGCAAAAAGATTATAACTTACTGAAAGCTCAGAGGAAAGTCAGCATTTTTTTTTACCGATAAAGTATTTTTAATTAAGGCATGTACATGGATTTTTTTAGGCTCATTGATGTTGTACACTTAATAGACTACAATAAAAATAACTTTTATTTGCACTGGAAAAATTGATTTGACTTGCTTTATCGCAATATTCACTTTATTGTGATGGTCTGGAAACAAACCCACAGTACCTCTGAGGTATGCCTGTATTTGTTTTTCTTGCCTAGTTGCTCTGACCAGGATGCTAGTACTATGTTGAATATAAATACAAAAGTAGACATTCTTGTCATGTTCTTCATCATAGAGGAAAAGCTTTCAGCTTTACACAATTGAATAGGATTTTGGCTGTGGGCTTGTCATATATGGACTTTATTATGTATATTCCTTCTATACCTCATTGTTGAGAATTTTTCATTGTTGGAAAAATTGTTGAATTTTTGTCAAATGCTTTTTTTGCATCTATTGAGATGATCACATGATTTTTTAATTCTGTTAAAAAAATTCTGTTTATGTGATGTATCTTATTTATGTATTTATGTATTTATGTATTTATTTATTTACTTATTTATTTATTATTTTTAAGTAGATTCCATGCCAACATGGAGCTCAATATGGGACTTCAACTCACAACCCTGAGACTAACACCTGAGCTGAGATCAAGAGTCAGATACTCAACCAACGGAGCCACCCAGTGCCCCTCTATCACAATTATTAATTTACATATATTGAACCATCCTTGCATCCCCAAATAAGTCTTAATTGATCGTGGTGTATGATACTCTTAACGTGCTGTTGAATTTTGCTGATACTTTGTTGAAGATTTTTGCATGTATGCACATGAAGAATATTGGCTTGTAATTTTCTTATAGTGGCCTTGCCTGGCTTTAGTATCAGGATAATTCTGCCCTCATAAATTGATTTTGGAAGTATTCCCTTCTCTTCAACTTTTGGGAAGAGTTTGAGAAGGATTAATGTGGATTCTTTTTTAAAGGCAAAATGTAAATAATTAAATTATTTCCCACATTCCCTCTTTGTTTTCCTGTGTGTGTTTCCTACTTTTTTTTATTATTTACTTTTTAATTTACATCCAAGTTAGTCAGCATATAGTGCAATAATGATTTCAGGAGTAGAATCCAGTGATTTATCCCCTACATATGACACCCAGTGCTCACCCAACAAGTGTCTTCCTTAATGCCCCTTGCCTTTTTAGTCCATCCACCCCACCCAACTCCCTCCAGCAACCCTCAGTTTGTTTTCTATAGTTACAAGTCTCTTTTGTTTTGTCCTCCTCCCAGTTTTTATATTATTTTTGTTTCCCTTACCTTATGCTCATCTGTTTTGTATCATAAATTCCACATATGAGTGAAGTCATATGAATTGGTCTTTCTCTGACTAATTTTGCTTAGTATAATATACTCTAGTTCCATCCATGTTGTTGCAAACAGCTATATTTCATTCTTTTTGATCACTGAGTAATACTCCATTGTGTGTGTGTGTGTGTGTGTGTGTGTGTGTGTGTGTGTGTGTATATATATATATATATATATATATATATATATACCACATCTTCTTTATTCATTCATCTGTCGATGGACATCTGGGCTCTTTCCATACTTTGGCTATCATCGATAGCGTTGCTATAAACATTGGGGTGCATGTGCCCTTTCAAAACAATACACCTGTATCCTTTGGATAAATACCTAGTAGTGCAATTGCTGGGTTGTAGGGCAATTCTATGTTTAATTTTTTGAGAAACCTCCATACTGTTTTCCAGAGTGGCTGTATCAGTTTGCATTCCTACCAGCAGTGCAAAAGGTTCCTCTTTCTCTGCATCCTCACCAAGATCTGTCTTTGCATCGTTAACTTTAGCCATTCTGACAGGTGTGAGGTGGTATCTCAGGTTTTTTTTGATTTGTATTTCCCTGATGATGAGTGATATTGAGCATTGTTTCATGTGTCAGCTGGCCATCTGGATGTCTTCTTTGGAGAAGTGTCTATTCATGTCTTTTGCCTATTTCTTCACTGGATTATTTGTTTTTTGGGTGTTGAGTTTGATAAGTTCTTTGTAGATTTTGGATACTAACCCTTTATCTGATATGTCATTTGCAAATATCTTCTCCCATTCTGTTGGTTGCCTTTTAGCTTCGCTGATTGTTTCTTTTGCTGTGCAGAAGCTTTTTATCTTGATGAGGTCCCAGTAGTTCATTTTTGCTTTTGTTTCCCTTGCCTCCAGAGACATGTTGAGTAAGAAGTTGCTGCAGCCGAGATCAAAGATGTTTTTGCCTGCTTTCTCCTCGAGGATTTTGATGGCTTCCTGTCTTACGTTTAGGTCTTTCATCCACTTTGAGTTTTTTGTGTGTGTGTACGGTGTAAGAAAGTGGTCCAGGTTCATTCTTCTGCATGTCGCTCTCCAGTTTTCCCAACACCATTTGCCGAAGAGATGGTCTTTATTCCACTGGATATTCTTTCTTTCTTTGTCAAAGATTAGTTTCCCATACATCTGTGGGTCCACTTCTGGGTTCTCTATTCTGTTCCATTGATCTGAGTGTCTGTTTCTGTGCCAGAACCATACCATCTTAATGATTACAGCTTTGTAATACAGCTTGAAGTCCAGAATTGTGATGCCTCCTGCTTTGGCTTTCTTTTTCAAGATTGCTTTGCCTATTCAGAGTCTTTTCTGGTTCCATACAAATTTTAGGATTGTTTTTTCTAGCTGTGCGAGGAATGCTGGTGTTATTTTGATAGGGATTGCATTGAATATGTAGATTGCTTTGGGTAGTATCGACCTGTGTTTCCTACTTTTACACATTGCCATTATTTCTCCACCCCATTCCCATCATCCAATCTTTGCTGTCATGTATTGTTTCTCTTCATCTCCCTCCACATGCTATTTGTGGACAAACTCCTATTATCTCTTGTCTGGACTCCTGCAACAGTCTTTTGGCTATCTCTTTATCCCCAGGGTCAGCCTATTCTCTAATCTTCCTGACATATGGCTGTCTGATTCTCAATGTCTAGAATGGGTCACCTCTATCTTTTATTCCAAAACATTCAAATGTCTCCATGTTACTTACGGAATAAAACCAATACCCCAACCCAGTGCTCAACCCTCTATAAAGTGACCCTACACTCTCTTCTACTCTACAAACACTATGGAGTTTCAAGTATGTCCCAGACTCTATTCTAGGTGTTTGAGGTCCATTATGAAACAAAACAGACAGACAGACAGACAGACAGACACACACACACACACACACACACACACCAAACACCCACTCTTTGGAGTTTACATTCTGTTTTTCCACTGTTTTGAGAATTCTCTTCACATATCCTTCATTCCAGGCAAACGGATTCACCTGCTGTCTGTGCAGGGCTTGTCCTTTGCTCTTTTTTTTCTCTCTTTCTGGAATATTCTTTTGCTTATTCCTTTATAACTGTGATTCTCAACCAGGTGATTTTTTTTCCTGTAGGGGACTTTTGGCAATATCTGCAGATATTTTATTTGTCACAACAGATTGGGGTCCTACTGGTACCTCACTGGTAGAAGCCTGGGATGCTGTTAAACAATCTTACAATGTACAGGAAAGCCTCCATAGTAGAAAATTACCTGGTCCAAAATGTCAATAGTGTTGAGGATAAGAAACACTGCTATAGATAGGGTCAAGTTATACCCACCCTTCAATGACGGCTCAAATTTCTCCTTCATGAAATACCCACAATTCCTTCTTCCATTCCTGTTTGCTCAAAGCTATCTGCTGTCCTGCTGAATTCCCACTTCCCCTGTGGGTAGCTGTGTAGTGTCACTCATCATTTGTCATAGGCTATAAAAGTCTACAAGGGTGGATTTACACCTGATTCTTCTGAGTTCTCAGAGGCCAACCTGGTGCTTAGCTCACAGAAGATGGTACCCACATATTTGTTTTAGGCATGAATAGGGAATACCCAATGTCTGTCTCTTCTCCCAGACTTCAGTTCCTAGGAATTAAGCAGCCTGAAAGTTCCTGCTTCAGAGGAGAATCTGCCAGGCCCCTCCCAGCCATAGTTGGAAGAGACTCAACTGGCATCAAGCCACAGGAAAGACTGCCTCTACCAGTCTGAAGGAAAGAGGTTAACGGAAAAAGAAACTAAACAAATATGGCAAGAAACATGACTCTGTGTGCAAACAGAGGTTCCCTACAAAAATAATTGAAAGCAGGAAGGACATTTGTTTGGATGGGAGCTTGACCAGCTTTATAAATGGGTTAGGGTAACTAGTGACCTCAGCTGCCCTTGAAGTCATAGTCTTAACAGTGCAGAAACCAGGAGCCACATGAAGCCACAGCCAGGGGTGGCTCCCAGCCAAGGACTTCTGTGCTGTCCCTGGGCCATTGCCTGATGAAGGCCTGAGCACACACACATTGCTGCTGCAGGATTCAGAATTGTGTGTCAACCATCACTCATTAACTCAACTTTTCCTGTCTAAGTCCTTGAGCTGTCTGAGATGCTGAAGTGTCTTGGCAGGCCTAGGAAACTGTTGGATCTCAAGAAACAGGCTCAGTTATCTCAGGCTTCTCCTGAATCCAAATGTTCCAGTTTCAGCCTCCTCCTCATGAGCTGCTTAGAGTAGGGATCTCTGCTATACACCATTTTTTATCTGCCTGGCAGCTGAAATGGCAAAAAAGTATGTGAAGTCCCAGCTCTGACTCCCTAAAAGTAGGCACAAGGGAGCTTTAGTGCTTTTGCAAAAGGAGTGATTGAAGTCAGGTAGAGAAGAACAAAATGACTCAAAGCTACAGCCAAAGCCCAGAGACACAGAGCATTTGGTAAGCACTTTACAGCTAGATCTATTCCACATGGGAGTATCTGTCACTCATCCAACTTAATGCAATATGGTCCTTAAAATTAATAAAATAGCATAGCAAACCAACCAAGTTAGTTCTCTTATCCACTACCTAACCCTGTTTCTACAAGCTTCATGGTGGGGTTGGATGTTGGGAGAGAGGGAGTGAAGAAGAACTCTGCTGACATTTTTCCCCCTTACCCAAGATTCTGGAAGCTTGAGCAGAGAGCAGGGGGATGAGGTGCTTTCCCAAGAGGGAACATTAGTATGGTGTCCCAGGCTCTGACTCTTGGCTCTAACTTGGTCTCTCAAAAAGAAATACAATACTAGCCACAAACACAAGCCACATATGTAGTTTTAAATTTTCCTGTGGCCACTTTAAAGATGCATAACAAGGATTAAATTAATTTTAATAAAATATTTCATTAAATTCAATGTATCCAAAATATTATCATTTAACCTGTAATCAATACAAATAGTACCATCCATAAAATAATACGTGTTCCTTTTTATCTTGCTAAGCATTCAAAATTCATTGTTTATTTTACACTTACCAGATATCTTAGTTTTAACTAGCCACATTTCAAGCACTCATCCACAGGGGGAGCCTAGGATAATTCAAGACTTTCACAGGTCATCAGTTGGTGCCCAGGCACTAATGTATCACGTTATAAAACAGGGAGCTAAAATAGCATTTGAAACATAATGAGATGGGGAATTTTTTTACATTTATGAAACTCCCCCCAAGGGGAACACATACCACATGTGGTTGAGAGAAATACTTTGAAAAGTCTGCTGTGGCCAGCATGAGGGTAGGGGATGGAAGCGGGAAACCCCCATGGAGGATGTTAGGGCAACACATAGACTGACAGCTGAACTTGAACCTCTGAGAGAGGTTCACTGACACTTGAAACTGAGAGCAACCTTTAACTATTTTTCTAGGACCAAGGCAGAGGACACAGGGAGATATAACAACAGTGACTCATTTTACTACTGGAGAAATTGTAACAACTTTAATGTCTAATGGGAGGAAACTGTGAATCTATGTGAAAGAATATTTTACTATGATGAAAACATGGGGATGTACCTAATATAAAATTGTTATTAGGGAGAGAAAAGCAGATTCAAGTGTAGTTGCTTATACAAGCTCACCTATAATTAATAAATGCAAAGAAAAGAAATGCACAAACATATTGCCATTGTTTTTACTAAGAAATAGCAATATAACAGGGTGCCTGGGTGGCTCAGTCTATTAAGCATCAGACTTCAGCTCAGGTCATGATCTTGCAGCTCATGAGTTCAAGCTCCATGTAAGGCTCTGTGTTGACAGCTCAGAGCCTGGATCCTGCTTGGGGTTCTATGTCTTCCTCTCTCTGCACCTCTCCTGCTTATGCCCTGTCTCTCTCTCAAAAAAAATAAACATTAAAAAAAATTTTTTAAAGAAATAGCATTCTGCACTGCAATCAACAAAAGTAAAAGGCAGCTGACGGAATGGGAAAAGATATTTGCAAATGACATATCAGACAAAGGGCTAGTATCCAAAATCTATAAAGAACACACCAAACTCCACATCGGAAAAACAAATAATCCAGTGAAGAAATGGGCAGAAGACATGAATAGACACTTCTCTAAAGAAGACATCCAGAGGAGGAGCCAAGATGGCGGAACAGCATGGAAGCTTTTTGTGTGTCTCGCATCCATGAAATACAGCCAGACCAACACTAAACCATCCTACACACTTAGAAAACTGATTGGAAGATTAACACAACAATCTGCACAACCTGAACCACAGAATTCAGTAGGTACGTGATACAAACAACTGAACTTGGGGAGCAAGAAGCCACGAAAGGTAGGGAACCCCTTTTGCGGGCAGAGGACGGAGACTGGGGGGGGGAGCATACGGGAAAAGCACCCCTCCCCAAAAGCAGCTGGAGAGAAAGTGGAAAATTGGAAACAGCTACAGGGACTAAACTAAAAAAAGAGAAAGGAGAAAGGAGAGGGTTTAAATTCCATTAAGACTGTAAACAAGGGGAGCTCAAAATCTGCAACTCTACAGCTCAATACTTGCCAGTGCTCTGGTGGGTAAGGTGAATCCCCAGGAACAGAGTGGGGTCTGGGAGGTTCTCGGGCCACATGGCGAAAAGCGGTTCCACTGCTGGAAGGACATTTTGTAGAGACTGTTGAAGCCACCTGGTCCCAGCAGACCCCAGAAGGCAGCCACATTCACTGGTGCTGGGGCAAGGTCATTGAGGGTGAAGCCTGGTGCCAGATGTGTGTTGCGATTTTCCATAATCCCTGAAATGCTGATGCTACACTCTCACAATCTTTTTTTGGGGTGGCCTGGCACCTGGCCACAGTCTTGGGGCACCAGCAACAGCAAGGTCCAACGGGTGTTCCTGGGCACAGCCAACATTCGGCCATTGCTCATTCGGCCATTGCTCGGTGAGACCCTCATGCAGAGGGGCAGAACGGGTCAAAGCCTCAGTCCTTCAGAAGTAAGGGGCTGGGAAAACAGCCACATCTGAGACAAAACTTGGTTGACAGGTACTGCCTGGGGCCTGGCCACAGGGAGTGGAAAAGTGGGAAGTGGACGAGAGCTGAAGATGGAGGACGGTGCACAATTGCTGATCCAGGAGAACAGACTGGGTAGCTGGGTGGCGCCATTTTTCACCGCTCCCACGCATGCGCATGTGCAGCTACAAGCACTGCAACAATCCACCCCAGTAGGCTAGCAGCGCCATCTAGTGGAGAGCAGAACTGTTACACCAAGCCCCGCCCAACTGGGCCAACTTTGCTCTTCAAGAACGCAAACCTCACCGCCGGTTTAATTTATGGACTATAAAGAGCTACAGGAACTGACCTCTAGGGGAAAACGAAGCAATTTCAGTCCTACTTCAATCTGTTAGCAGGTTCATCTATTCAATTTTTTTTTCTCCTTTCCCTTTTACTCTTTTACAATTCTTTTCTTTTTCTCGAATACAGAAAGAGAAAAAACTCATTTTTATTTTCAGTTTTTATTAAAAATACCTGTCTTTAATGTTTATTACTATATTTTTTACTTTTGTGTTAATTTTCTCAAATTCTACTTTACTTCCACATTTTATTTTAGTCTACTTCATTGTACTCACTTTTTCAAATTTTCAATTTCCTTTTTTTCTTTCTTTTTCTTTTTTTCTTCTTGAATGCAGAAAAAGAAAAACTTCATTTTTACTTTCAATTTCTATTTAAAATATTTTTATTTAATTTTTATTACTATATTTTTCCTTTTATGTAATTTTTTTCAAATTCTACCTTACTCCCATCATTTTATTTCAGTCTACTACAATGTATTCACTTTTTCAAATATTCAAACGATTTCTTTGTTTTCTTTTCTTTTTTTATCTTTTGTTCTCTTTTTCATTTATTTTCTTTTTTCTTAAATACAGAAAATGAAAAAATTCAAATTTTTTTCATTTTTATTAAAAATATTTTTCTTTAATTTTTTCTACTATATTTTTGTGTATATTTTTTCAAATTCTATTTTACCCACATTTTCTCATTTTAGTCTACTTCAGTGTATTCACTTTTTAAAATTCTCAAATGATTTCCTTCCCCCCTCTTTTTTTTCATTTCTCTAATCTCTCAAACCACTTTCAACACCCAGACCAAAACACACCTACGATCTAGCATCATCTATCCAATTTGTGTGTGTGTGTTTAATTTTTAATTTTAATATTTTAAAATTTTTAATATTTTTTTAATTTTGATTTTTCTACCTCATTAATTCCTTTTCTCCCTTCAAAATGACAAAACGAAGGAATTCACCCCAAAAGAAAGAGCATGAAGAAACGACAGCCAGGGATTTAACCAACACAGATACAAGCAAAATGGCTGAACCAGAATTTACAATCACGATAATAAGAATACTAGCTGGAGTCAAAAATAGATTAGAATCCTTTTCTGCAGAGATAAAAGAAGTAAAAAATAGCCAGAATGAAATTAAAAATGCTATAACTGATCTGCAATCATGGATGGATGCAATGGCGGCAAGGATGGATGAGGCAGAACAGAAAATCAGTGATATAGAGGACAAACTTATAGAGAATAACGAAGCAGAAAAAAAGAGGGAGATTAAGGCAAAAGAGCATGATTTAAGCATTATAGAAATCAGTGACTCATTAAAAAGGAACAACATCAGAATCATAGGAGTCTCGGAGGAGGAAGAAAGAGAAATAGGGGTAGAAGGGTTATGTGAGCAAATCATAGTGGAAAATTTTCCTAACCTGGGGAAAGACACAGACATCAAAATCCAGGAAGCACAGAGGAACCCCATTAGATTCAACAAAAGCCGATCATCAACAAGGCATATCATAGTCAAATTCACAAAATACTCAGGCAAGGAGAGAATCATGAAAGCAGCAAGGGGAAAAAAGTCCCTAACCTACAAGGGAAGACAGATCAGGTTTGCAGCAGACCTATCCACAGAAACCTGGCACCCAGAAAGGAGTGGTGGGATATATTCAGTGTGCTGAATCAGAAAAATATGCAGCCAAGAATTCTTTATCCAGCAAGGCTGTCATTCAAAATAGAAGGAGAGATAAAAAGTTTCCCAGACAAACAAAAGTTAAAGGAGTTTGTGACCACTAAACCAGCCCTGCAAGAAATTTTAAGGGGTACTCTCTGAGGGGAGAAAAGATGAAAGTGTATATATATATATCTGAAAAAAAAAAAAAAATATATATATATATACCAAAAGCAACAGAATATTAGAAAGGACCAGAGAACACCTGAAACTCCAACTCTACAAGCATCATAATGGCAATAAATTCATATCTTTCAGCACTCACTCTAAACGTCAATGGACTTAATGCTCCAATCAAAAGACATAGGGTAACAGAATAGATAAGAAAACAAGACCCATCTATATGCTGTTTACAAGACAACCACTTTAGACCTAAAGACACCTACAGATTGAAAATAAGGGGATGGAGAACCATCTATCATGCTAATGGTCAACAAAAGGAAGCCGGAGTAGCCATACTTATATCAGACAATCTAGACTTTAAAATAAAGACTGTATCAAGAGATAAAGAAGGGCATTATATCATAATCAAGGCGTCTATAGACCAAGAAGACCTAACAATTGTAAACATTTATGCTCCAAATGTGGGAGAACCCAAACATATAAATCAATTAATCACAAACATAAACTCATCAGTAGTAATACCATAATAGTAGGAGACTTCAACACCCCACTCACAGCAATGGACAGATCATCTGATCAAAAAATCAACAAGGAAACAAAGGCTTTGAATGACACATTGGACCAGATGGACTTAACAGATATATTCAGAACATTTCATTCTAAAGCAGCAGAATATACATTCTTCTCCAGTGCACATGGAACATTCTCCAGAATAGACCATATACTGGGACACAAATCAGCCCTAAGTAAGTACAAAAAGATTGAGATCATACTGTACATATTTTCAGACCACAACGCTATGAAACTCGAAATCAAACAAAAGAAAAAATTTGGAAAGGTAACAAACACTTGGAGACTGAAGAACATCCTACTAAAGAATGAATGGGCTAACCAAGCAGTTAAAGACAAAATTAAAAAGTATATGGAAGTCAATGAAACTGATAGCACCACAACCCAAAACCTCTGGGATACAGCAAAGGCAGTCATAAGAGGAAAGTATACAGCAATCCGGGCCTTCCTAAAGAAGGAAGAAAGATCTCATATACAGAACCTAACCTTACACCTTAAGGATCTGGAAAAAGAACAGCAAATAAAACTCAAAACCAGCAGAAGACAAGAAATAATAAAGATTAGAGCAGAAATTAATGCTGTCAAAACCAAAAAAAACAGTAGAACAGATCAATGAAACCAGAAGCTGGTTCTTTGAAAGAATTGATGAAATTGATAAACCACCAGCCAGTTTGATCAAGAAGAAAAAGGAAAGGACACAAATAAGTAAAATCAAGAATGAAAGAGGAAACATCACAACCAACACAACAGAAATAAAAACAATAATAAGAGAATATTATGAGCAATTATATGCCAATAAAGTGGGCAATCTGGAAAAAATGAACAAACTCCTAGAAACATGTACACTACCAAAACTGAAACAGGAAGAAATAGAAAATTTGAACAGACCCATAATCAGTAAGGTAATCGAATTAGTAATCAAAACTCTGCCGAAAAATAAGGGTCCAGGTCCAGATGGCTTTCCAGGGGAATTCTACCAAACATTTAAGGAAGAGTTAACGCCTATTCTCTTGAAACTGTTCCAAAAAATAGAAATGGAGAGAAAACTTCCAAACTCTTTCTATGAAGCCAGCATTACCTTGATTGCAAAACCAGACAGAGACCCCACTAAAAAGGAGAACTATCGACCAATTTCCCTAATGAACATGGATGCGAAAATCCTCAACAAGATATTAGCCAACTGGATCCAACAATACTTAAAAAAAATTATTCCCCACGAACAAGTGGAATTTATACCTGGGATGCAGGGCTGGTTCAGTATCCGCAAAACAACTAACAGGATTCATCACATCAATAAAAGAAAGGGCAAGAACCATATGATCCTCTCAATAGATGCAGAGAAAGCATTTGACAAAATACAGAAAAAAAAAAAAAAAAACCCCAAGAAAGTGGGGATAAAAGGATCATACCTTGAGATCATAAAAGCCATATATGAACGACCCAACGCCAATATCATCCTCAATGGGGAAAAACTGAGAGCTTTCTCCCTAAGGTCAGGAACAAGACAGGGATGTCCACTCTCGCCCTGTTATTCAACATAGTATTGGAAGTCTTAGCCTCTGCAATCAGACAACACAAAGAAATAAAAGTCATCCAAATTGGCCAGGAGGAGGTCAAACTTTCACTCTTCGAAGATGACATGACACTCCATATGAAAAACCCAAAATATTCCACCAAAAAACTGCTAGAACTGATTCATGAATTCAGCAAAGTTGCAGGATATAAAATCAATGCACAGAAATCGGTTGCATTCCTATACACCAACAATGAAGCGACAGAAAGAGAAATCAAAGAATCAATTCCATTTACAGTTGCACAAAAAACTATAAAGTACCTAGGAATAAATCTAACCAAAGAGGTGAAAAATCTATATACTGAAAACTATAGAAAGCTTATGAAAGAAATAGAAGAAGACACAAAGAAATGGAAAAAGATTCCGTGCTCCTGGATAGGAAGAAGAAATATTGTTAAAATGTTGATACTACCCAAAGCAATCTACATATTCAACGCAATCCCTATCAAAGTAATACCAGCATTCTTCACAAAGCTAGAACAAATAATCCTAAAATTTGTATGGAACCAGAAAAGACCCTGAATAGCCAAAGCAATCTTGAAAAAGAAAACCAAAGCAGGAGGCACCACAGTCCCAGACTTCAAGCTATACTATAAAGCTGTAATCATCAAGACAGTATGGTACTGGCACAAGAACACTCAGATCAATGGAACAGAATAGAGAATCCAGAAATGGGTCCACAAACGTATGGCCAACTAATCCTTGACAAAGCAGGAAAGAATATCCAATGGAATAAAGACAGTTTCTTCAGCAAGTGGTGCTGGGAAAACTGGACACTGACATGCAGAAGAATGAACCTGGACCACTTTCTTACACCATACACAAAAATAAACTCAAAATGGATGAAAGACCTAAATGTAAGACAGGAAGCCATCAAAATCCTCGAGGAGAAAGCAGGCAAAAACATCTTTGATCTTGGCCACAGCAACTTCTTACTCAACATGTCTCTGGAGGCAAGGGAAACAAAAGCAAAAATGAACTACTGAGACCTCATCAAAATAAAAAGCTTCTGCACAGCGAAGGAAACCATCAGGAAAAATAGAAGGCAACCAACAGAATGGGAGAAGATATTTGCAAATGACATATCAGATAAAGGGTTAGTATCCCAAATCTACAAAGAACTTATCAAACTCAACACCCAAAAAACAAATAATCCAGTGAAGAAATAGGCAAAAGACATGAATAGACACTTCTCCAAAGAAGACATCCAGATGGCCAGCTGACACATGAAACAATGCTCAACATCACTCATCATCAGGTAAATACAAATCAAAAACAAACTGAGATACCATCTCACGCCTGTCAGAATGGCTAAAGTTAACAATTGATGCAACGGCAGATCTTGGTGAGGATGCAGAGAAAGAGGAACCTTTTGCACTGCTGGTGGGAATGCAAACTGATGCAGCCACTCTGGAAAACAGTATGGAGGTTTCTCAAAAAATTAAACATAGAATTACCCTACAACCCAGCAATTGCACTACTAGGTATTTACCCGAAGGATTCAGGTGTATTGTTTTGAAAGGGCACATGCACCCTAATGTTTATAGCAATGCTATCAATGATAGCCAAAGTATGGAAAAAGCCCAAATGTCCATCGACAGATGAATGAATAAAGAAGATGTGGTATATATACACAATGGAGTATTACTCGGCAATCAAAAAGAATGAAATCTTGCCATTTGCAACTATGTGGATGGAACTTGAGGGTATTTTGCTAAACAAAATTAGTCAGTCAGAGAAAGACAAAAATCATATGACTCCACTCATATGAGGACTTTAAGACACAAAACAGATGAACATAAGGAAAAGGAAACAAAAATAATATAAAAACTGGGAGGAGGACAAAACAGAAGAGACTCATAAATATGGAGAACAAACTGAGGGTTGCTGGAGGGGTTGTGGGAACGGGGGGATGGGCTACATGGGTAAGGGGCATTAAGGAATCTACTCCTGAAATAATTGCTTCACTATATGCTAACTAATTTGGATGTAAATTTTTAAAAATAAAAAATAAAGTTAAAAAAAAAAGAAGACATCCAGATGGCCAATAGGCACATGAAAAGATGTTCAATGTCACTCCTCATCAGGAAAATACAAATCAAAACCACACTCAGATATCACCTCACGCCAGTCAGAGTGGCTAAAATGAACAAATCAGGAGACTATAGATGCTGGAGTGGATGTGGAGAAATGGGAACCCTCTTGCACTATTGGTGGGAATGCAAACAGGTGCAGCCGCTCTGGGAAACAGTGTGGAGGTTTTATTTAATATTTTAATATTAATATTTATTTATTAAATATTAATAAATAAATAATTTATATATTATATATTATATATAATAATATATTATATTATTAATATATAAATAAATAATATTATATATTATATATATATTTAAATAAATAAATTTATTAAAATTTATTTAATATTTAAAAAAATTAAAAATAGATCTACCCTATGACCCAGTAATAGCACTGCTATTTATGCAAGGGATACAGGAGTGCTAATGCATAGGGGCACTTGTACCCCAATGTTTATAGCAGCACTTTCAACAATAGCCAAATTATGGAAAGAGACTAAATTTCCATCAACTGATGAATGGATAAAGAAGTTATGGTTTATATATACAATGGAATACTATTTGGCAATGAGAAAGAAAGAAACATGGCCTTTTGTAGCAACGTGGATGGAACTGGAGAGTGTTATGCTAAGTGAAATAAGTCATACAGAGAAAGACAGATACCATATGTTTTCACTCCTATGTGAATCTTGAGAAACTTTACAGAAGACCATGGGGGAGGAGAAGGGGAAAAAAGTTAGAGAGGGAGGTAGCCAAACCATAAGAGACTCTTAAAGACTGAGAATAAACTGAGGGTTGATGGGGGGTGGGAGGGAGGGGAAAGTGAGTGATGGGCATTGAGGAGGGCACCTGTTGGGATGAGCACTGGGTGTTGTATGGAAACCAATATGACAATAAATTTCATATCAAAAAAAAAAAGCAATAGCATTATGGGTTATTCTTCTGGACCTTCCAATACTTTCCTTACAAACACTACTTTGAGAATTAGGGCAAAAGGATAAAATAAAAAACAAAATCCAATGATTCACTTTCCAGAATCCTCCCACTTATATAACTACTTAATTACATGTGTGTGTTTCTAGTGTGTATGCCTGTGTAGGCATGTGGGTGTGTGTATATGCATGTGTGCCCATGAATATGTGTGTGTCTTCCTGAGCCATCACCTGAGACTGATCCCAGAATAATGCTCAGTAGATCTGGAGAAAGGCAACCTTCTTCCGCTTGAACATACTTTCTTGGATTCTATTAAACTGGCTGAAATAACCTGTCTATAGCCATTCCAGACTCATTTCTAATTCCCACATACCTAGTTGATTTTTGACAGACTATATCTCTCACAAACATTCCCAGCAAAGTATAGAATGGTTTTCTCCTTCACTTTATAGTGTAAATAAGAAAATAAATCACCTCTGACCTCCAAGTTCTCAATTCAGAGGCAAAGAACTCAAGATGATTATGCAGCAAAAAAATTAAGCCACTTCACTGTCCTGACATCTAATCATACCAGGCTGACTGCACAGTTTTTCAGAGAGTCATTTTTCAATTGCCTGTTTTATATTATAGGGTTAAGACGGAGAAAGAAAGCTGACAGTAAATTAAAAGTAGAAATTTTAAAGTATTCAGAAAAAAATCCCCCAGTAATGATAAAGTTTAATGATTAAATATTTATGACTGCAACATATTCAGCAAAGAGATATATGCTAAAAAGATAAGAGTTTGTAACAGAAAATCATATATTGTGAGAAATCTCTTTTTCCAGCAGTATGGCAGACTGGATACCCTGAATAACTCACCCAAATAAAATAACTCATATAGTGGGTAAGAAATCTTTTAAAAATCCTTTTTGAGGGGCGCCTGGGTGGCGCAGTCGGTTAAGCGTCCGACTTCAGCCAGGTCACGATCTCGCGGTCCGTGAGTTCGAGCCCCGCGTCAGGCTCTGGGCTGATGGCTCGGAGCCTGGAGCCTGTTTCCGATTCTGTGTCTCCCTCTCTCTCTGCCCCTCCCCCGTTCATGCTCTGTCTCTCTCTGTCCCAAAAATAAATCAAAAACGTTGAAAAAAAATAAATAAATAAATAAAAAATCCTTTTTGAACAGGAAGCATGTGTAAAGTACATGCCAGTCTCCAAAGTCAAGTGAAACCAGGAACTCAGAGTGCCAAAGCCTGGAAAGTTTTGGCAAAACCTGGAATCTTTGAGCTCGTGGTTTAAGGACTACACCAGATACAGGGGGCAGAAGGTAAAGTCTAGAGCACACCCCAGATAGAGACTGAAATGGAGATTCTCATAAAAAGCTTAGACTCACAGTGAAAGCCCCCCTGTGCAGAAAGGCACAGCAGGGAAACTGACTCTCAATCCTAGGGTTAGAAGGAGCAAAATTAAAGTAACCCCCTGGGAATTCATAACCACAAATGGGACTTCATGTGGATTTGGGTTTCTGTTACCTATGCAGTCTGAAAAACCTCAAAAAGAAAAGTTAACCTGAGGTGGTCATTGGTTGGTATTGTTCAATGGTGATTGGCAAGAAAAATCCAAGGCTTCAACTTCGACCCAGGCCTCAAAGAATCTCCACAGACAAATTTCTAATAAAAATGAACAGTTCTGGGGTGCCTGGGTGGCTCAGTTGCTTAAACATCTGACTCTTGGTCTCAGCTCAGGTTTTGATCTCACGGTTCGTGGGTTCAAACCCTGTGTCAGGCTCTGTACTGACAGCTCAGAGCCTGGAGCCTGCTTTGGATTCTGTGTCTCCCTCTCTCTCTGACTCTCCCCTGCTCACACTCTGTCTGTCTCCCTCAAAAATAAATAAACATTAAAAATTTTTTTAAAAAGGAGATCTTAAAAGGAAGTCAAAGATGTCAACAAATAAATAACAATTTGACTGACTGCTCACCTCTCATAGCCACAATGGAAATTAGAAGATAATAAAATAAATATTTTCAATAAGCTGAAAGAAAATAATTACCAATAAAGAATTCTATAACCAGAAAGACTAACTTTCAAAGAAGAGGGAAAACAAATTATTGCAACAAACAAAAATTAAAGGTTTGTCACACAAACATTCTCAGTAAATTAAATTCTAAAGGATGTACTTCAGGTAGAATAAATGTGATCACAGATAGAAGGTCTAAAATCCAGGGAGGAGGGGCGCCTGGGTGGCTCAGTCGGTTAGGCTGCCGACTTTGGCTCAGGTCACTATCTCGCAGTCCGTGAGTTCGAGCCCCGCGTCGGGCTCTGTGCTGACAGCTCAGAGTCTGGAGCCTGTTTCAGATTCTGTGTCTCCTTCTCTCTGACCCTCCCCCGTTCATGCTCTGTCTCTCTCTGTCTCAAAAATAAATAAACGTTAAAAAAACTTAAAATAAAAAAATAAAATAAAAATAAAATCCAGGGAGGAATCGTGAGTAAAGATTCTTGTGAACATGTAGGTAAATTCAAACAAACATTGACTGTCACACAATAATTATAAAAAGTTGGAAAATAGGCTAAAAGTAAAATACTAGAAAACTAGTATAAGATTTGGTATGGAGGTGATTAGGATTAATGCCTTTCAAGGTCACTATATTATTGAAAAGAAGGGTAAATAATGTACAAATACAAATACTTGAAAATCAAGTATGGAAAACAATAAATCAAATAAACACAAACAAAAAATCTGAGTGATTATATCAATATAACAAAATACACACTTTCAGGCAAAAGACATTACTAGCAACACAGAATGTCATTTGAAAATGACAATTAACCATAATTCTAAATTTGTATGCTGTTAATATGCTGTTAATAACACAACCAGCCTCAAAGTATATGAAGTAGAAAATGATAGATTTACAAAGAGAAACTGACAAGTCCACATTTATAGTTGGAAATTTTACTTTTCTCTTAGTACTTGGTAAATTAAGGAAACAAACAATACAGTCAGAAAAGATATACAGTACTGGAACAGCACAATAAATAATGTCCATTGTTCAAATGGACAACACATAATATTCAAATACACATGAACCATGTATGAAAGTTTATCACATGTTTGACTTCAATGCATTTTAAAGAATTGGTATTAGGGGCATCTGGGTAGCTCAGTGGGTTAAACGTCCAACTCTTGATTTTAGCTCAGGTCATGATCTCACTATTTGTGAGCTCAAAACCCACATCAGGGTTTGCCCTGACAGTGCAGAGCCTTCTTGGGATTCTCTCCCTCTGGCCCTCCCCTGTCTCCCTGTCTGTCTGTCTCTCTCTCTCTCTCTCCCTCTCCCTTTCCCCCAAAATAAATAAATAAACTAAAAAAAGTTAAATAAAAAAGGATTGTATCATACAGCCCAAATTTGATGACCATAATGTACTTAAATTATAAATGAATGATATAAACTAGACACAATTACATGCTATTTACAAAACTGGAAACAAAAGGATAAAAAATATATACCATGAAAACACTAACCAAAGGGAAGCTGGAGAGGTTACGTTGATATTAGAAAAAGTAATACTTAGGGCAAGAAGAATTACTAGATAAAGAGGGACATTTCATAATGATAAAAAGATAAATTCAATGGGACAACACAGAAATCATAAAGTAATATACATCTAACATTTAGCTTCAAAATATAAAAAGCAAAGACAGAGATAAAAAGAAAAATAGATTTTCTTTTCCAATCATAATTGAGAATTGTTTTCATGAGTATACAGTTTAATGGATTTACACACAGAACACACCCACTTGTACAAAAAGAACATTATACCACAGAAGCTCCCATAAAACCCCCTCCCAGCCAACGCTCCCTCCCTTGACTTTTTTTAATAGATATTATTTCTCAGAGAAGTTTTAGATTCACAGCAAAATTGAAGGGAAGGTACAGAGATTTCCAACAGACCCCCTTGCCCCACACATTCATAACACATTCATTATCAAAATCCTCCTCCCCTCCACAGAGTGATACATTTGTTACAGTCAATAAACCTTAATTAATGCATCATTATCACCTAAAGCCCATAATTAACTTAACTAAGAATTCACTCTTGGTTCACATTCTGCATGTTTGGACAAATGTATAATGGCATGCATCCACCATTATAGTATCATACAGGAGAGTTTCACTGTCCTCAAAATCCTCTTTGCTGCATCCATTTATCCCTCCCTCCCCTCTAACTCCTAGAAACCACTGCTCCATTGTCTGTTTTTGTTTGTTTTTACTATCTCCATTGTTTTGCCTTTCCCAGAATGTCATATATTTGAGATCATATAGTATACAGCCTTTTCAGATTGGTTTCCTTCACTTAGTAATACACATTTAAGTTTCCTTCATGTTTTTTCATGGCTCAATAGCTCATTTCTTTTTAGCACTGAATAATATTCCGTTGTCTAGATGTACCACAATTTATTCATTCACATACTAAAGGACATCTTTATTGCTTCAAAGTTTTGTAAATTTTAAATAAAGGTGCTATAAACATCAATGTGCAGGTATTTGGGTAGAATAATTAGGGATTTTAATACTATCAGTGCCTGATAGACCAAATGAGTAAAAATGTCAGCAAGAATATAGTAAATTTAAACAATACAATTAACCAAGTTGATCAAATTGACTCATGTGGTACACAAAATTCAACAACTATAGACTATGGATTCTTTTCAAGAGCACATGAGGCATTGATCAAGATGGACTGCATGCCAGGCCATAAAGCAAGTCTCAACAAATTTCAAAGGATTAAAACCACACAAAATATGAAATTTAACTAGAAATGAAGTTTTTTTAAAGGTCATTAGAAAATACCCAGAAATGACAAGAGATCATAATACATATATCTTTGTTGGGTACCAGCTATTTTGTTCCATGTTTTGTTAGCATCTCCATAACTTCCTGCAGGTCAGGAGGTGATCCTGCATCAGACCACAGTGGCAGTTCAACCCCAAGTCTCTGCACTCCAAATGAAGCACCAGAGGAAAAAAAAAAATGTCAGTTAGAAGAGTTCTGTATTAGGTATAAATGGTTAGGGCCTTATCCCACCATCTATTTTAATCACTGGCTGAGAACTACCCTAAGAATAGCATGTACTGTTACCACTGCTTTGCTCAGACATTGGCCAGGAGGTTTCTCCAAGAAGACCATGACCTTGGCTTAAAAACCAAAGTAGACCCTGAGGGAGATAACAGCTGGCAGCTATCTGAGGACCATACTCAGAGCGACTGGGCATGTTCTTTGTTGAAGGATTATCCAAGTCACAACCTCCATGTGTGCCACAGCTTATGCAAAAGAAGAAAGATTGAAAACCAAGCATGCAAATGTCCATAAAAGATGCTAGAAGAATATTGGAAAGTAAACACAAATAAAATAAAGGGAAGAAATGATAAAGATAAGAGCAAGAAGCAATGAAATAGAAAGCAGATGAGCAAGGGAGAAAATTCACAAAGTCAGAAGTAAGTTCTTTGGAAAAATTTAATAAAATTGATGGCTCCTAGCAAGACTTATCGAGAAAAAGAGAAAAAGATAAAGAGAATATAAACTGTGAGTATCAAAATTCAATATATACTAAAAATTTAATAAAAGGATATTATGAAAAATTTTATGCCAATACATTTGACCACTTACATGAAATGGACAGATTCCCTGAAAAGCACAACTTACTGAAACAGCCACACACACATACACAAAAGAAAATTTAAGTGGTCCTATATATGTCAAAGTAATTGAATCTATAGTTTAAAACCTATCCACAAAGAAAACTCTAGTCTCAGATGGTATCACTGGTAAATTCTTCCACATGTTTAAGGAAGATATCATACCTCTCTTATACACACTCTACAGAGAACAGGGGATGAAGCACCACTTTCCAACTTGTTTCATGAGGCCCTTGGAACATGATCTGTCAAAGATATTACAAGAAAGAAAATTATAGGCTGATTTCTGTCAGACTAAGGTGTAAAAATTCAAAACAAAACAACAAATCAAATCCAGCAAGTGTGGTTTATCCCAGGAACATAAGATTGATTTATAGCATTCAAAATCAACCCATACGATTCACCACATTAACAGAATAAAGGATAGATATATAATAAACTTTGTAGATTCAATAAAAGTATTTGATAAAGTTCCATACTCATTCATAATTTAAAAAAAAAAAACCCTCAGTGGACTAGAACTAGAAGGGCACTTCCTTAATATGATAAAGGGATGACCCAAAAACCTTCTGCAAACAATATACATGAAGTCAAAATATCAAACACTTGCCCCTGACTTTCAGACTGAACCAGACAAGGATGTTCACAATTGTCACTTCTGTCAACTTTGTGCTCGTGGCTAGTCTCTGTAATGTGGCTAGAAAAATAAATTATAGATAGAAAGTTTCCAGAGAAAAATGTAAAACTATTATTTGAAAATCTTGTTTGTCTACATAAAATATTCAAAATAATCTACACACTCACAATAATGGGTGAATTTAGCAAGGTTATTAGACACATGATTAATATACAAAAATCAAATAATTTAGGAAGTACTGTCGTATATTCTAAAAGTTGGCTTAAAGTCTTCCTACCCTTGGCAATGTATTTTCTCTATTCAGGTGATCTTCTTAGCATAAATGGCAGAAAAAATGGCTACAGCAACTTCCATATTCCTTGCAGGAGGGGGAGGAGTGCTCCCAAAAGTGGGAGCAGTCTTTTGGTTAGGGGAACAAATCTTCAGAGGGCTGTTGGGTATTAAAGGTAAGACTCAAGGTATTGGTTAAAATGGGGAGATCCAGTAAAATGAACTAAAGTTTTCTTTATGGTAATATAAAAGGCTAGTTCCGGTGAGGTGGAGTAAGATCTAATTTTAATTGGTTTTCAGCTCTCTTTGGAAAAGGGGGAAAAAAACATAATAGAAATGACCCTGGCTGGGAAAAGTAGACTCCACATATATGGTGAGACACAGGGCCTGAGGGGAGAGTATTCTGAGTTATTTCCAATTCTGTAGCTTATTTATGTTCCATTCTCCTCCAATGGTTTCAGCCAACCTTTAGTAACTACTAAATTAGTCAGATTTATTTTAGCATTTTCTTGGGAAATAAAGGAAGGTGTGATCATGCAGGCAGTTCAGCTGGGCCACAGAAAGACAGAAGGCAATAAAGAGGTATAGGGAGGAAACCAGGGAGAAAGCCAGTTCAACAGCCAGAAGTGGTCTAGAACAAGCTGATAACTGGGGTTGGCAGTTGATCCACACTCTCTGGGAATACTCAGAAATGTTTAGGAGGAGGCTAGACTTACTAGAGCCAAATATGGGCTATAGATTTAAGTTATTTTGTTTGGATACCAAAAAATGGTGACTCCCCCTGTTATTTGTAAAATTGAGGACCTTCAGGTTATGCTTAATGACAGTATCGATATAATAAATAACATATGTGTGAAAATATAACATGACATGGCTTGTAAAGCATTTTCACGTTTTACTATATTATCTGCAAGGTAATTCATTACTGTTTCACTTTCCAAACCTATCCCCATATTTAGAAGAGACAATATTTTTTTTTCTTAAATAATACATTTAATGATATTTAAACAGAAACTAACACCATTTTCAAATACAGCTACACGGTGATTTACTTACAATTATTAAATAATTCATTCTGTCTACAATAAAGCAAACATCTCAGGTCATTTGAAATAAGCTTTTTGTTAAATTGAATTTATACCCAATCTTTCAGGAACATCTTTATTAGAGAGCCTTGGGGATACCCTCTAGTGGCATAGGCCAGATGGTCTTCTGAGTTTCCTCCTCTCAGGGTCTATGGTGTGTGGAAATGGAATAGAGTAAAGACAAGCTCAGAAAGACCTCTGTGCCAAAAGAGAGATACAGCAAATATCCTGCTCACCAGGGCAGACATGGTCACCATGACAGCAATGGAGGTCATGTTTGTGATGAGCAGAGGCATCATTAAATGGCATTTGCTTTATCAGTGAATAACCTCGTCTGGTTTTTCTTCCCCTAAACTGAAGCTAATTGCTCAGTTATCTCTCCCTCAATAAAGTGTTAATCTTCTACATTAACTGCAAAAGCACTTCCAAAGTTTTGCCTGATGCAGCCAGCCCGCAGCCCACAGCAGCAGTGAAGGAAAGAAGCTAGAAGCTCCATATGTGAACAGGAGGTTGGGGCCATCTAAAATTTTTTCTAGGATGAGGCTAGAGTCAAAGTATAATTTTTTTAAGTTAAAAACATGATTCTCATACAAGTATTGAATGAACACACTTCAAAAATTTGCTTTACTGATTTATGAAGGGACTAGCAGAATTGTAAAGCTGGTAGAAAGTGAATCCGAGACATTGAACAAATGAATACAGGCATTGAAGGAAATAATGCTGTAATCAGATTGTTAAGTTAGATATAAAACAGGTTACTAGGGCAATAAAACCATAATGTTTGTCACTATCTTTTCTAAACGAGAAAAATCATGTGCATCTCTACTGGACAAAAATCACTTCCACCTTATAAATCTACAGGTTAACATCTGATTTCACAGAATCTGAGCCCTCAGCGATTGTAAATAGTAAGTGAAACAAAGGTCCCACTCCCCTTGAGTATGACGACAAAGGGACATGGTCATCCTTTTATTTTCTATCCAAGTTTGGGGTATTTTTTCCTCAACACTTAGAATTCATAACTGAATAAAATAAACCTTAAGCACATGGTTGTAAGAATGTAGCCTTTTCAACCTATAAATGGCAACAAGTTTCACTGGGATTTATGTTTTTATTGGTGTGTTTATTTCTTTGATCGCGTATTTATTTTTGCAGCAAGCGGAGACTCCGAGGCTATCCTGCTCTCCCCGGAGGAAACACTCTATTTCATGAAAATATCTGATCTTCTTTCCATTGCCATTTAGGGAGGACAGGGCTTGCCAGGAGTACAAAGTTCAGAACATTCAGACCTCTCCCTAAACTGGACAGCCAAATTAAAAGAACTTGATTATTATGTCCTTAAAAAAAAAAAAAATACAGAAACAAACCTTCAGGAAAAGAGATCAGGCCAACTCAGAAGAAGAAAGAAAGAAAGAAAGAAAGAAAGAAAGAAAGAAAGAAAGAAAGAAAGAAAGAAAGAGAGAGAGAGAAGAAAGAAAGAAAGAAAGAAAGAGAAAGAAAGAAAGAAAGAAAGAAAGAAAGAAAGAAAGAAAGACAAAAATACAAAGCTAATTCTTGAAAGGAATAAGTTCATTGGACTTTCTGTAGGAATTCACCTATCTAAATGTACTAGGAAAAGCAGTTAAGAAAATGCAAAAGAGATGCTGGGGTAGCCCTGGGGGTGTGAGCATGCTTCAGTCTTTGTTGCTACAAGAGGGAGGGGGCAGCGACGCGGGAAGTTTCAGGATGTGGCACACGAGGGACGGATCCCCTGCTCAGACTCCAACAGGAAGGGAACACAGACGGATGGAAGGAGATCACAAGCAGGAGAGAACACACCAGGGCAGAAGGCAGCACTTAAATGAATCAGAGAGATAAGGAGTCGCAGCACCGTACAGCCAGTCCCATTAACTAATGAAACAGGGAGCCATAACATCTTATAGAGCTATTTAGAGGGGAGCAGAGGCTACCTAAAATGTTCAGTGACTGCTTGGTGTCCAGGTTGGTTTGGAACTTTAAATCAGAAGCCACAAATGCTAACATGTCGGTATTGGCAGTCACATTGTCTACGTAAGTGTCCATGAGCCCTGTTGGGGCTGGGGAATGACACTCCTTATTCCACTGAAGGTGGGCAGGGGCGTCCCAGGGCCACTCATTGCTGCCATGTGAGAACAATGGCCTCAAGTTGCCAAGTCTTCAGATGGTTTTAAAGCTAGACTCTCAATTCATATGGGCAACCTCCTAGCGTTGACTTTGACGCCATTTTTTTTAAATGTCAGTGAAAGTCAAACAAAGCACATCTGTGAGCCACCACTCTGTGACCTCTGAGTTGGTGGCTGCCTTTCTTCTCATATCCAATATTACCAGTGCTCTATAAAAATCCCTCTTTCAAAGCATCTGATCTCCTTCCCTGGATGCCTCATCCGCAGATTATCTCTTTCTGACTTGCTTCTTTGGATGGAAAACTCTCTGCCAAACTTTTGATTCAGCCTCTCCTAGGATTTCCCTTTCAAATAATTTTTCCTGGCTTCATCCATTGCAGTGTTTTGTCAAGTGATGTTCTACCTTTGTTTGACCTTAATGTCTAGAGAATATACTCCAATTTGGGTCTGGCATCCCTAATACCATTTGTATGAACACAGATTCTGAGCTAGAGCATGTGTGTGCCTGTGTGTTTGTATGTGTGTGTGTGTGTGTGTGTGTGTGTGTGTGTGTGTGTGTATGTATGTGGAAAGGGGGGGGGAGTTAACACTGAATTGAGTTGAGAGAAAGGGATTTGTTCCAACATACAGTTGGGATATGAATAGCATGGAACATTGAGAATTAGAACTTGACAAATTAAGACTATTCCCTTAGCTACACTGGTTAATAATTACTAGCAGTGGCTCTCAACCCTGGCTTCACATTACAATTACTTAGGAAGACTTTATAACATACAAATGATTGGGCACCACCCCCAGAGATTCTGATGCAATTTGTTTGTATTATGTGATGTGGCACCAGTACTTTCTAAAAGTTCTCCAGTGATCTTAATGTGCAGCAGGGTTACAAACCACTGAGTGAGGAAAAGTCCCAGAGCCTAATGGTTCAGAAGGTGGACTTTAAAACCAGCTTTGAAGTGAGCTGCAGTTCCAATTTTATCACCCAATAGCTATGTGACTTTGGCCAATGTGCCTGGGATGTCTAAGGCTCACTTAGTCATGTAAAACACAGAAACAAATGCCTACTTTATGAAGCTGTGTTAAATGAGGCACTGTTTGTAAAGTGCTTAGCAAGTGTAGAATAAGCAATGGTTATTACTATTATCAGCAGGTGTGAGGGAGACCTGGTATTCTCCATTGGTGGTCATTGGTTATTTAACAATATTTTAAATAATCTTGTTATTTAAAAGGAACATGTTAAACACCCATATTAAAATCCTACTGGAGATTATATATATATATATATATATATATGTGTGTGTGTGTGTGTGTGTGGGTGTGTGTGTGTGTGTGTATAAATAATTAGCAAAATGTATTCTCATTCATAATAGTGTTTCAATAAATCATTTTGATGGTGACATAGGGATTGCAGATGAAGAAGTCCTTCAAGGATTGTAATATGTGGACACTTAGAATAGGCTCTTCCCACCCATTATAATCATGTGCAGAGAGGTAATACCAAAAGAAATACATATGGCTATTATGGATATGACAAGATATTGAACCATCCTAGTAATCTAGCAAATTCAAATTAAAATAACAATGAAATCCTTTTGTGGTCTATTAGACTGGCAAAGACTTTTTAATAGCAACATGAAGAAATTTTTAATTTTATGCACTGATAGTAGGATACTAAATTGGTGTTCAATTCTTAGAGAAAAATGTAGTAGTATGTATTTTGGTTCAACAGTTTCACTTCTAGAAATTAATCCTCAAGGACAATAATCAGAGATACATGAAATTTAATATGCAATCATGTTTATCACAGTGCTATTTATTATAATAGCAAAATGGCTGAAAAACAGCTTAAATGCCAATTACAATATAAATAAATGGTAGTGCATCCATATAATGGAATACTAACACTATCATTAAAAATTTATGCTTTCAAAGATTACTAAATGACATAGAAAAACACTCGCCAAAAACTGTAAGTAATGAATACATATCCAACAGAAAAATAAGGGAAAAATCCAAAATGTTAATAGTGATTATCTTTGGGTGGTGGGATTGTGAGCCTTCTCTATTTTTTTTCAAATTTTCTATAATAAACCTGTATTATTTTGATAATAAAAAATATATAAATATATAAAGCCCACAAAATAAAAAACGTCATAAAACTTTTAAATATTACATTGACAAAAGAAAGGAAGGCAAATTAAGCAACTTCTTTGAAAGCATCCTACTTTAATGATGCTTATTTGTGTTCTCCAGACCAATATCACAAGTAATTTCTGTTCCAGAGATCTGGGGACAATGAGAGAATCTCTTGCCAACAACATTGAATTGGTCAGAAAGTAAATCCTTTCCACAAAATATTTTTCCCAAGCAAAGAGAAACAGGTATGAGAATATGGAGGAAATACAATAAAAAGGATGAATGTTTAAGGTGTCATGGGACATCCAAGTAAGGGTGCCAAGTGGCAGCAGAAAATAAAGGACTGAAGCACAAGGGAAAGATTGAGACCAGAGATGTGGGTCTAGAAGTTGAGAGCATAAAGGTAAAAACAAAGGCTGTAATGAGTTTACTTAAAAATATGCACATAAAAGGAATAGATGATCAAAGACTGAGGTCTGAGGGAAGTTACCATTTAGGAAATGGGGATGTGAAAGATGGCAGTGGTGGTAGCATATTTTTAACTTCCTCAGACTCCTCCATAAAAGTAATAAGAGAAACTAGGATGGCAAAACAAAGGCCCATTGCCAATATCTACAATATAAATTGGTTGACAAGATGTTCCAGAGATTTCTAAATCCAAAAGGTGCACACAAATCCTGGCAGCTACAAGATCTGCATGGCATTAGCATCTATACCAGAGGAAGTTGAAGGAAGCAATAGGGCATCTGATGGCCCCAGGAACTCCAAAATAACCATCAGTGGCCACTTAGAAAAGCTCAGAAAGCCAAAGTGGAGAACAGCAGGTGAAACTGTAAGGGGTTTGCACATCCCAATAACCTATGAGTTGGAAGGGTCCTGAGGAAGGTGGGCAAGGGCTGAAATGGACTATGAACTCTCCTCAAAATGAAATAGCCAAAACTCCCTTCCAAGTGTCCCACACTGAGGAGGAACTGTTGAAAACAGACTCCAAATTGAGCAGGGCAACTGACACAAAGGAAGAAGAAAATGCATATGGGACCAGGAAATATAAGGAAGCAAATTGCCATATTTTTTAACACAATGTAAATCAATAAGAAAGGGAGGTCTGTGAATTCAGGAAATCTCTCTTGAACCCAGCTTATTCTAAAAGTTCAGGAAAACTAATTTCACGTTAACATGTTCAATAGAAAAGATTGAGATCAAAGAGATAAAGAAGCAGAATAACATCCCACAAGAAGCAGAAAGAATCCCACAAAGACAGAAGAAAAATATAACATAATATTTCAAAATTAAGCAAAAAAGTCATCAAAAACAGTAAATTATATGGAAGGAAAATACATATATGAACTAGAAATCTCAGAAAGTGATGGAACTTTCAAAGAATTAGAGATATAGAATAATTATTTCAGGGGCACCTGGGTGGCTCAGTTGGTTAAGCATCTGACTCTTGACTTCAGCTCAGGTGATGGTCTCATGGTTCATGGGATTGAGCCCTGGACTGGGATCTGTGCTGACAGCACAGAACCTACTTGGGACTCTCTCTCTCCCTCTCTCTCTCTGCCTCCTCCCACCCCCATTCTCTCTCTCTCTCTCTCTCTCTCTCTCTCTCTCAAAATAAATAAACATTTAAAAAAAAAAAAGGAAAATCATTTCAGAAGTGAAAACTAAATTAGAAAGAATACAAGAGCACACAAAACAACAGATATGGAAATAGAACATTAAAAATAATGAAGGTAAAGATAAATTGGATTAGGTGGGAAGTGACAATACAGAAGACAGGTAAAGAAAATGCAATAAATGAATAGTAGGAGCCTCAGCAAAAGAAAATTAAAGCAAGAAAACAGAACAAATACTAAAAACTATGTATTATTAAACTTTAAAGAAAAAGAAAAATTTTTTTTGTTATCTAGGTAAAAATAAGTTACATAAAAGGGAATGAAAATGTGATTACCATCAGACTTTTTGATAGCAATACTTTTTTCTAGAAGAAAATGAAGTAACATATTTAAAGTACCCGAAGGAAGAAAATGTGAGCCATGGACTTTACATCCAGGTAAAGCTTATTTTCAGGTAAAAAGGCAGCAAATTGTCACCAGCACGCAGGAACTAAGAGAATATTGTTCTCAGGAGTCCTTCTTTAGAATTTACTAGAGAAAGAACTTTAATCAACCAAAATGCCTTGGAGAGACATCAGCTTAAATGCTGGCAGTGAGCATTAAATATATACTTAAATATACATTGAGTACTAAATATATATTTAAATGTACAATAAACATATATTTAAATGTATAGTTTAAATGTACAATATATTTAGGGGCGCCTGACTGGCTCACTCAGTGAAGTGTGTGACTCTTGGTCTCAGAGTTGTGGGTTTAAACCCCACATTGAGTGTAGAGATTACCTAAAATAAATATTTTTTAAAAGCTTTAAATGTACAATATATTTAAATGAAAGATAAGAGAGCTAAAGTATAAAAGATCTCTGTGCTCTGATAGTGCAGATTGTAATATGACTGTGAAAAAGGAGGAAGGCATATGTCAAAAAATGTTTAATTTTTCTTGCTTTCTTGGTAAGCCTTTACCACCTTGGTAAAGTGTTGGGATTGTTATTCTGAAAATGTTTTGGCAAAAGCAAATTAATGACCCTGTAATATCTAATTCTATCATCAGTGTGTCCCTGAGAACCAGGATTCTTGGTTTGGGAACGAATGGATATAAATGTTAAATGGAAGAGGTTAATCATCCTGTACTCCTGAATTTGAAAAGGAAGTAATGTCATAAACTCATGAGGTATTTTTTTAATCTTCAAATACCCTAGTTCTGTCCATTGAAAAGCCCTGAAATGATGACGTAACCGGTAGCAATGAGCATCATCTTGTTTCCACCTTGTGGTCTTGGAGGAATGGCTGCTTCCGAGCATGGTGCAGCAAATGCACAAGATGAGCCTGCAAAATCACGACATATAGCAAGAAAGCTACTGAAGACCCTTAGGGTTGGGTAAAGAATGCAGGAACTGACTTAAAAAGACTCCCACTGACCAAAGATAGAAAAATTTGACCATCAATAAAGATAATTGTTGTTGTCAGTTAAAACACACCAAAAGACACCAAATATCATTTGATACCTGAGTTTATAAATTGTAACCACCACCACCCCCCCCCAAAGTACCCTAACCCTAATCAGTTGCCTCTGGAAGAGGCTACAGAACTGACAATTTTAAAAATCAGTAAATAAAGGGAAGATTTCAAGCTATCATTTTGCCCCCCAATTTTTTTTTGAAAATTCTACCACTGGGTAATCAACTAGCAAATGAGGGAAAGTTTCTCTTTTTACAAGCATTCCAGCTAATAAATAAAGAAGAAATGATGGATTGAACTATCACCATTTTGCAATATCGAAAGAAGCAAAGAATCTGGGCATTGACTATTGGTGGCTGTTAACAACACAGAGAGACATTAGACACTATATGCCCCTCAATGAAGACCCAAACCAACTATGGGGACATTCAGGAATTAAAATAGACTTAGGAGACACATTCTGAAATAAAGTAAACAGGCAGACCTAAACTATAGTGTAGAGTGATAGTATGCGGGTGATAAAATTATAAAGAAAAGTAAGTGGTAATGTAAAGATCAGAGAGTGGTTACTTATAGTGAGAGTTTTGAGGCTTATCAGGAAAATGTGGCTGCCAAGGTCCCATTCCTTGACCTGGATGGTGGTTACAGTGGTTACTGTCATAGAGAAGAGTATGTGGCTTGAGAAAGAAGAGGGCTGGCAATGGAACCGTGGCAAGAGAATCAATACTTAGGGCAAGAGTGCAAGAAGGAAAGGAAACCAGGGGATGGAAAAGGAGTGGACAAAGATCTAGAAGAAAACCAGAGAAAAGTGGTCTAGAACCTAAAGGAAAAGAAGATGAGAGAAGATGAGAGATGTAGAGAGCAAGAGAAATAAGGGTTGTTATCCTGAAAGCCATTGCTATCCTACTTCACTTCACTGTGGCATCTCTCAGGATTGACCATGAACAGCTTGAGAAGCTCTCCTTCCCTGACTTGGGCCATGTTCTGGTTTCCATTCTCATCCTGTGCCTGGATCTTCAATGGGGCATTTTCCGGTTCAGATACCATAAATAATAGAATTCTTCCAACATTCTGGCATTATTTCCTTTTTCCTTTTTAACCATTCTGTTCCAATTTCTAACACTCCCGTTACTTTACTAGCACATCTAAGGCAGTAAATCTGTGTCTCTGGTTCTCAACTTTCTCTTTAGCTCCAACTGCTTGTTGAACATTCCCATGAGGACTCCCACCAACACTCAAAGTCCAGTATCTATGAAACCAAATCAGTCAGCTCCCAACCACCGTCTCCTCCTGCCTCCCCAGAGTCTATAAACAAGATCGCCATTCTTTCTTCCACATGAATTTGAAATCCTTGATCATCTCACCTTCTTTTCTAAAAGTGCCCTATCCCATAAAGTCTTCCCTCAGAATGTCTCATGAACCAACAACCAAAGTCTGTCTATTTCTTCTGCTGCTTCTCCAGCATAGGATCTTTTAATCAATGCCCTCTCCTCTCCTACCCCACCCCATCCTCTATCCCTGCTGCAGTCTTATTGCAACAACTTTCTCGTCCATTCCATTCTGCCTACCACCAGGCTGCTCTTCCAGAATAGTTAACTTTGATTTGTAAGGGGAAAGAAGGATTTTCTTAACATTTCTAAAATTATACCAAATAAGGAATTCCTCACCAACTACAACAAACTATCATTCAAATACAGGAAACCTAGTAGTGTGTTATGTGTGGTGGCAGGTGTTTTACCACTGGAAAATGTGAAATAAGTACAATACTCCTATGTAGGCAATAGTTTACTGTTACCAGAAAATAAAACCACTTCTTGTTCTGTTACACTCTTGATTTTTCTTTTTAACAGAGATTTGGAAGGAAAAGCCTAGGTATAAACAGCATGCACAGAGAAGAAGCCACAGGGACACTGACAGAGAAAGGGGGTGTCAGGGGCATGTACTGTGTTATAACTGACACTGAAAAACACGGTATATTGTTCCAACCCTAGGCATAGATACATCACTTGCTAATACTGGCATGGGGTCAGGATCACAGCTGGCTGAAGGAAAGGATGTCAAGGGTCAGAGGCACATATTAGAGCAATCACTTGCCATAAGCCCTTCTCCTGATCCATTGCATCCAGACCCCAGACCACATCCCACCTCATTAGCACAGTAAGCAGGTAATCATGTGCCTGCTGAATTTGGGTATTCTGAAGTCTCTATCCCGTTGTATTTAATACTGAATTCATTTTCTGCAAAGCTGCAAATTATAAGAGCAGGAGTAAGCATGGGCACATGCCCGTGTGTGCTCCTGAGCATTTGTGTAGCAGTATCTGGAGGACACAAGTACTAAGAATAGGATCTTCCAGTGCTTCTAAAACTTGGCTGCACCTTAGAATCATTTGAGAAAAATGTTTAAAATCCCAGTGCATAGGCTCTTCTCTCCTTCCCAAACCAAGTTCATCAGAATCTCCCAGGTGAGGCAGGCATCAGTATTTTTTAAAACTCCCCAGGTGATTCGCATGGGTAGCCAACATTGTAAATTGCTGTCCTCTCCCACAAGTCATCAAACTGTGTCTTTCTCTTGGACACTCACCAGTAGTGTAAACTCATGCCCTATGTTTGAAAACCCCTCCTTTGACCATTGTTGAGAACCAGGACTGCAGATTGAGTTCCCTGACATTCACCCTTGTATGGCTTTGTTCCTCTCACTGTTTGTTATTAATTTTTATTGATGTTTTTATTTTAGAGAAGGAGAGCACATACATGCAGGGAAGAGGGGCAGAGAGAGGGGTAGTGGGGGGGGGGAGAGAATCTTAAGTAGGCTCCATTCTCAGCACAAAACCTGACACGAAGCTTGATCCCACAACCCTGGGATCAATGATCTGAGCTGATATCAAAAATCAGATGCTCAACCGACTGAGCCACCCAGGTGCCCCTTCTCACTGCTTATTTTAAGAGACTGACCTTGAAAAGTAATCAGGATTGGCCTAGAGTAAGAGTCATTCCTGCCTCTTGCCCACTTCTGTGGGTCCCATTCATCTGGCTATTGAATGGTGCTATTGTTTGGTGTGATTATCTGTGTGCATTGAGGCTGCAAATTCCCTAAGGGCGGACACCTGATCCTTCCCACCACTCTGCATCATACCTTGCATACAATAGGTGTTCTACGTATAGGCTTCTGATTTTTCTAGGGTCTTCAGCTCCCTTTAAATAGAAACATTTAAAAATATTTTAAAACTTTACATGCTTTCAGCTGCCTCTGACTATATTTTTACACATAGTTCTAATGTAATCCTGACATAAATGCCTTCTCCTCTCACCCCTCTTGTGGTTTTTGCCACACCCTGCCTCTCCAGAATGTTCTCTCTGGGTTTGGTTTCCATGGAAATCTATCTCTGGGGGAGAAAAGTGTATTTGCTGTAGAAGAACCATAACCGCCAGTTGCCTCCTGGTGTAGTGTCACCACAGGAGTGGAGAGAGAGCTCACAAGGAGTTGGCACCAACACCAGTGGGAAGCCAATCCTCTTCGTGCCATTTCCATCTGGGTCCACAGGGTGGAGATTTTTTTTTTTAAGCTCAACTCAAGACAGAAGAAAATTAGGGTGCCTGGGTGGCTCAGTCTGTTAAGCAGCCAACTTCTGCTCAGGTCATGATATCGTGATTTGTGGGTTCAAGCCCTGTGTTGGGCTTTGTGCTGATGGCTCGGAGTCTGGAGCTTGCTTCGGAGTCTGTCTGTCTGTCTGTCTCTCTCTGCCCCTCTCCTGCTCACTCACTCTCTGTCCCTCAAAAAAATGAATAAACGTTAAAAAATTTTTTTAAAAAGGCAAAAGTAAGTTAATAGTTGCTTTGTCACACAGAATCAAGAATACTATTTAAAAAACAAAATTCAACTGAATAAACTCTAAAGATCTTACTGACTTTATTCAGTGATTCACAAATGGAGCAGCGTCCTATCCAACAGATAGAAAGGAGCTCCAAGGAGCCGTACAAAATGAAACACTTTTGTAGGCATAAAGGAGCAAGACAAGAAAATCATTCCAGCAAGCGCGGGTTTATCAGGCAAATTAACTTCACTAGTGCTGACCAGGTAGCTCCTGATTGACTGATTCAAGATTCCATTCTGGGGAGAAAACGAAACTGTAATTAAGTATTGGGTCTGGCTTTGACGACATAGAGCTTAACATGACTTAATTTGTGGCCCGTTGTCTTGTTTTTAACAATACCAGTTTCAGATACTTCTATCCTAGAATGTTTGCTCTTCAGGGAATGACATTAAGAGAAAGTGGAAGGGGACAGTGACAAGAAGGGTCCAGGGCTATCATTTAGAACAAATGAAGGCTGGGATGCAATCCCCAGCCATGCCCACAAGGTGTCACAGTGATTCTGCATAAGGTTATTCTTCATCTTGAGAAAAAAAGGTAACTGTCTAATAACTAGCTAGTAGTCTTCAAAGAAGCAAGAAGAATCTCACAAAATCCAGGAATGTTGGTACATTGAAAAGGAAGCCACAGCAGCAGGGACAGAGGTCATGTAAACAGAGCCCCTCCCAGTCCACCTAGAATACACTTACCATTCAGGACCCACAGTTTAAGATATGGCACCAAAGATGTGTTTCAAATTCATTACTAATAGGAACATTGACTGTTAGAGATATTGCAATAGCTGTCTTAATTTTCAAATGCTTTCATCTGGGTTTTTAAATACCCCACCCTTAAAACAACTCTTGAACCTAATAACTTTTTTTTTTTCCAACCAACCAGTCAGGAACATTTGGAAATAAACTGTTGGAGGAGGTGGGGGTAAAAGTATGTGTCCAACTACATTTCAGAATTCTCAGAAATCACCCCAGACTCCAGGTAGAAATGTCATCTCTGAGGCCTCCTGGTTGCTTCGGACAAAATGGCAAACTTTACAATAAACCAATTCAACCACAAAGAGATATTCTCCCTGTCTCCTCTGATTTAATCGTTTAATAAATACTTACAAACTTCTACCTAACTATACATATGCAATGTGCAATTGCTCAGGAATCAAAGATAAATAATATTGGGGACCTCCTTTCCAGGAACTCAGGATCTAGGTGTGTAGATAGTTTTATAACCAAAGATGTTGATAGTTGTGAGACTACTTAGCTATTGAATATTGGGTATTTTCAGCATTAGATAGGATTTATTCTCAAATTAGGGGCAAGAAGAGATGCCCTTGCTTGGGGTAAGTAATCCTAGGAGGAAAACACACTTGCCTTTAAGTGAAGTGAGGATTTGTAGGCCTCACTCAGACACGAGGGTTTATGTTGACTCCCCCCACCTCCCCCCCCAGTTGTTATTGTTCTTTCAATAGTATTCCGGCAGTCAGACCAGTGAATTCAGACTTAGAGCCAGCAGAAACCCAATCAGTTAAGCCTCACTGTTTGAGCCCCAGGTACTAGTTGACATCTTAACACTGCAGCAAGTCAAGAAGCTAAAATGTAGAAATCAGAACTCAGTTTAGGAGGCATCATAGTAATTGACTGGATAAGCATCAACTAGGTTGAAGACGTGTAACACTCAAACTCTAGGTCCTGATACTAGACTTTAATATGAGTGACTCTGCCTCTTTTTGACCCCCTCTTCTTGCTGTCTCCTTCCTCTGCCTCTTCTGCCCTTCTATTCCAGTAGAAACTCTGACCATTTTATTCTATCCTATCTTTGATTACCATCTTGTTATTTGACTGTTGAGATGTTTCCATGGTAATGCTAAAGCACACCTGCATGGAGATTCGAATACAATAAACTCTCAGGCTCTTAGCAGGCCATCTAGGGCCAGTTCATCCATCTCTAGGATGCAATAAGTCCAAAGAGTGGTTGGGTATCCCTCTTCTACTTCTGCATCTGTGTGTTTTATGGGTGAAGAAAGTTGAATCTACTAGAGATGAGAACTTAATGATGTTGGGGATGAGGGAAGCCCTCATGGTCATGAACCTGTCTATATAACATATTCACAAGGGCTTCGAGTCAAAAACCTTGAGATTGGCATGAAGGGATAGTCCCACGAGTGTCCTTCGGTGATGTGACTAAAATGTCCTTCCCAAACTCATCCTATAGGAATTCACTATAGGCTGCATAAATGAAAGACTAGACTACTTTGGGGGAACTCTTCTTGACCAATGTTGTGATTAGCAAAGATTAGCTAATCAGAGTTGCACTGATTAATTTGGGGTGAAAGTCTGCCCTCCACCCAATCACCCCAGTGGTCATAACTGGAGCAAAAAAGGAGGGGAAAGTAGCAAAGACAATACCAGAACTCTTTCACTTAATCAATCCTATTTGTTGCAGGTCTCTTAAACTCCTGGCACCACATAGGTACTGAGGGTGGTAGAACTGTCACCTGGGGCTGGTGGGGATGGAAGGAAGCAGAAAGCCAATGACAGTACAGCAAGAACATTTTGAAGCCTGTAGAAGTAGAGCCTAATCAGAACTGAGAGTCAAAGGAAGGATGAAAAAGGGTTTGGAGAAGTAGTATCTCCACTGAGCTGGTGCCGCTTTTATTCTGGATGGTGCCAGAGTGACTGAGGGAAATTGGAGACTTCTAGGTAATTATAATACAATGCAGTGAGTGCTATTAATAGAGGCAGGAACAAGGTCCTGTGGGAGCACAGAGAAGAGAAGTTTCTTTCCTGTCCTCAGGGAAAAGATAGCAAGAAAGGAACAAACTTTGCAATTGATAGCAATTGCTCCCGGTGGCTGGGTGTAGCCCCAGATGCAGCAGGTGCCCAGGGGACACCGTAGGATTGATCAAGAGGATGCAGAGACCCTTGGGTGGGTCCAAACCAGTTGCTTCAAACATTTAGTGAAATTGCCTTTGGTCATCCAGAAAAGAAGTGTTCACAGGCAAGGAACATAAATTTAAAGAGGAAAATGTGTAGGTAAATGTTGTCTAAAAAGTATTTAACTCCTGGGTCTCTGCCACCACCTTTCAATTATCTGCAAAGGAATCTTTTGCTCCTTAATTACAGTTTTTTATAATCTATGGGGATTTCAGAAATAAGTATATCATGTAGTTGGAAGCAGGGACCCTTCCTTGGGATGAAAGTGAAACTTTAAGGAGGAGGACTAGGAAAGGGAGCTAGGACAAACTCTTGCATCCGGGCTGCGCCATGGCTGCGCCCCTCTGAAGCTGACCACTGTGCACTCAGGCCCAGAAGTCTAGTCCAGATGCCACCAGCTCCGCACACAGGAAACTAGGGGTGAATTGGCAAAGAGGAGGATGCTGAACAGTTTGCTGTTTCTCTGTAAATAACACTTCAAACACTGTACTAAGAGCCTCAAAGCAGAAGTTAATGAAAATCATTTATCTGAAAATCTGGAAATAACTGTGGGAAGATCGACTAAAGGGAACAGTAACTCCAGCAAAATTTACAAAAAAGGAAAGAAGACACTGTCTGAAGCTAACTTTGGAAACATATATGTAAAATCAGTAAAACTCCCCTGACAGTGTCATAAGAATAATGTTTATTATAGATCAACAACGTGGTCACAGCAGAAGAGCCTGAAACTAATTGTGTAAGATTTGCCACACAATCTGGATTCATAGCTTATACTTCTGGTACTTTCTGTAGCTTAACTAAGCTGTACTCAGGGCTGAAAAGGATCACATGCTAGTTTGGGGGGGTAGCTGAAAAGGGAAATTAAGTATAGAGTTGCAGTTCTTAAAGGATTAGCATTTTCCAGCACTCTCAAAACCTGACTAAGAAATATATTAGGTGGCTCTACTTAACCTTTAATTTTTCTCACTTCACTGTACTAAGCCCTTTCCCTGATATTAGTACTGCTTCCTATCATTGTATGGCCACTTCCTTTTTTTAGATTTTTCACCTATTTGCAGTGATGTGCAGCTTCCCCTGACAGAAATAAAAAGAACTCTATGTGGGGGCTCTCTTCCTGATTTTGCTCACCTTGGACCTTAGATTATTTTATACATATATTTATTTTGAGAGAGAAAGAGAACAGGAGCCAGGGAGGAGCAGAGAGAGAGGGAGAGAGAAAATCCCAAGCAGACTCCACGCTGTCGGCACAGAGCCTGACATGGGACTCGATTTCATGAACCATGAGATCATGACCTGAGCCTAAACCGAGTCAGATCCTCACTGCCTGAGCCACCTAGGCACCCTACTTTAGATTTTTAAATATTATTGTTGGGGTAGGGTCTGTAGGATCTAGATATTCACATATAATAATTATAGCAGTGCTGCTTTAAAAAAAAAACTCAAGACTAAGCAGACAACTAAAGCATTAGTTGCGAATGACTACACTCACTGCATGCTAAGAATTATGTTCCAATCATGACATATGATTATAAAGGATACATAGTGCCTTCTGAAATCAATCTCTTAATTCCTCAAGGAAACTGGAGGTAATTAGACTGAGCCTTCTTCTCCATACACCACATTGCTCCTAAGTGCTCTAATTTGAAGCATGTTGACAATGATGAGAAATTCTAGGCCACACTGCTTCAGTGAGGTACAGGAGTGGAAGGGGAAAAGTACAAATAATCTTTCAAAGCCTGATAGAAAAACTAAAAATGCATAAGATTAACAAAGTAAATTGTGAATTTGGCACATGATTCTACTCATTCTTGTGCAGTGAAATTGTAACTTTTTTCTTCCATATAGAATATAAAGACCCAAGAAGAACCCCAAGGGGCAACATATTTCTAACTACCAATTATCTGCACCCTTCTCTTTCTCTAGCTTTGTTTTATTTTTTCATGAAAGGCCGTGGAATATCTACCTAAGTCAAAGACCATCGCCTGAAGGAAAATCTAAATTATTTTCAGTGAAGCAAGTCTAAAGTCACAGCAGAGAAATAGCACTGTGCTGAGTTAACAGGGTAAGGAGCCAGGTAGGGTAAGTCACAGAGCAACAGCCAGGAGAAACAAAATCAATGCAGACTGCCAAGGCCAACAGGAGGATTTTGGAGACCTATTCTTATTTCCACATGCTGTGTGACCAGGGGGTGTGTTTAACAGTCTTAAGAAGTTGTGGGGCAATGACAGATAAACAGAAAGTGGGACAAAACAGAGAGCCTGAAAGTATGTCCACGTGCCACGTGTGTCAGGTTAGCTCCTCTAGAAGCAAGCTCTGAGACAAGAATTTGAGTGCACGATGTTTATTTGGGAGGCATGGAACAGTGAGATAGGGAGAGAGGCAGTCTCTACAGCGGGAGCTAAGCCAGATACAACAGTGGGTTATGGAACTATTTCCCTGGAAAAACTCTGGGAAAAGGTCTAAAACATGTCTCAGGATTATTCCACCTTAAGAGTGAGGGAGGGAACTGAGATAAGTCCTTTCAGACTCTGGTTGTGAACCGCTTCCACAGGATGTTAATTCCCCAGCACTTTCAGGCCTCTGTGGTTTTGTAAAAGTCCAAACATAGGTGATACATTTGGTACATCAAAGAAGTAGCTATACATGTGAGTGAAGGGAAAAAAAAATGGACTGTTCAATAAATGACGTTGGGACTAATGACTATCCATATGGCACAGATAAAGTTAGTTCCCTATCTCAGGCTATACACAAAAATAAAGTCCAGATGGATTAAAGACCTAGATGTTAAAAAAAGAAAAAAATATGTAAAAAAATCATGGGCAAATATCTTTATGACATCCAGGAATGGAAAGATTCGTTAAGATGTGAAAATCATGAATTATTAAGTATATATATGTGTGTATATATATACATATATATATATATACATATATATATGTATATATATATATTACTTTCTTAAAACTAAAACATCTGTATCACAAAAGAACCACAGGGGCACCTGGGTGGCTCAGTTAGTTAAGCGCCAGACTTCGGCTCAGGTCATGATCTCATGGTTTGTGGGTTCGAGCCCCATGTCAGGCTCTGTGCTGACAGCTCTGAGCCTGGATCCTGCTTCAGATTCTGTGTCTCCCTCTCTCTCTCTGCCCCTCCCCTGCTTGCACTCTGTCTCTCTCTCTCAAAAATAAACAAACATTAACAAAATTTAAAAAAAACAAAAGAACCACAAACAACACAAAAAAGGAATTTAAAGATTTAAAGAACTTATTGTCAGACAACAAACCTGATAAACAATTAATATCTACAATATACAAAGTTATCCTTTCCACTGATAAGGAAAAGGCAGCCCTAGTTGATAAATGAACAAAAGCTATAAACAGGATTCACAGAGAAGGAAACTAGTGTCTAATAATCATATGAAAAAAATTTTCAATCTCAGTAAAACTCAGGGAAATGCAAATGAAAACAATAAGATAATGTGTCATACACATCAGAAATTCCTGTCTGGTAATACTACATATTAGCAAGGATGCGGAGAAGCAGGAACTTCCATATATCGCTGGCAGGAGAGAGACAGCAATTTGCAATAGTGAGGGAAGGATGCGTAAGTTCCACAGATGAATAATTCTACCTCTAAGGATGCACCCTAGAAAAACTCTCCCACACACAACCCAGGACACATCCAAAAGGGTGTGTGCTGCTATTTGTAACAAAAAATAGAAAAAGGAAAGAAGAAAGAAAGGGAGGGAAGGAGGGCAGAAGGAAGGATCTAAATGTTCCTGAGTAGGAGGAATGTATATATATGAACTATGTTAACTTGTGTATGAAATACTGTTCAGCAGTTAAAATGACTGAGGTAAGTACATGCATATGAACACGGTTAAGTCTCAAAAAGCATACTGTTGGTAGGTGGCGGGAGGGAATTTGAAAAGAATACTTAAATTATACCATGATACCACCTATGTAAAGTTTTCAAACAAACAAAAAGTGGTGTAATTGTTTCTGGATACAAAAGAGCCAAACCATGTGATGGAATGTCAGTGACCTCTGGAAAGGGGTTGGTAGGGGGAGGTTCCAAGGAGGAAGGCATGTTTTCATGCTTCTTAAAACGATCTAAGCAGATATGGCAAAATCTTAGCTTACATTAACATCAGTGGAGGGTATAGAAGTCCTTGTTATGACTTTTGTACTTTGGGGGAGGTTGGAAATATTTCCTAATTTAAAATGTGAAAATATTACTAAGTCAGAAGAAGCTGCAGTCACACTAGAGCACCCCACCTCCCAGGATCTTCCTACACTCAGTTAGTCATTACTCTCCAGAACATCACCATCATCTGCAAGAGTCCCCGATCTGCATCTCCCACCCTTCACCACAGAGCATTCTTTTTCCCCAAAAGTCATCAGTTGGAATCAGATTGATTTGCTAAACTCAGGCTTATAATCTTATTTCATTAACAAATAACCAAATGAGGGGCACCTGGGTGGCTCAGTCAGCTGAGCGTCTGACTTTGGCTCAGGTCATGGTCTCACAGTCTGCGAGTTAGGTTCTCATGAGTACTTGGGAGCAGAGCTGGACTGTAGACTGAAGCCTGTCTTTCTCTGAAGCCAGATTTCCATTTTCTCTATAGGAAAGAGCATTTGCAGAGAAGCTCAAAGTTCCAACCTAAGACCCTAAGTTTTTATCACTTTATGTGTTTTATTTGGGCACTGTGTACTGGAGACGAAATAAAAGAATCCTTGAAAGAAAGATGAAGAGATCACAGAGGGGTGTCCCAGTCTCAGTCGGGAGTATCATGGGTGTCAATCGGTGTCTTTCCAGTAGGCAGCATCCTCTATAAAGCAGATGGCAATCAAACGGGGCTGCTCTTGCCTAGGAGTTAGAGTTGTCCCAACTCTCAAGATGAGGAAAGTCACATTGTGCCCTAATATTCCCTCCTTTCCCTATGTTGCCCCATTTTTGTTCCCCTAACAGCTCAGGACTCCTCCACACTCTGAGACAATCCTCACCCCCAACTGGCCGAACACCATGGTATCAACATCAAGTCCGCGTTGATGTTTCCATGACCCTACCTTCATACTCCAAACCTAAAATCTGTCTTTTTTGTGCTGGAACACCTTCCTGGTACCTGAGGCCACCCTCCTGCAGTTGGGGGTCCCCAAGTCATAGGTCCCACTGGATGTCACAGACCCAGGCTTGGGAGAGAAACACTCTAGGTTTTATTTACTCTCAGCTCCTCTTCCTACATATGAGTTCTGTGGCTTCTAACAGGTTATTTCACTTTTGCGGGCCTGTTTCCTCATTCAGGGATAGAGATGACAACAATAGTTATTTCATAGAGCTATTGTGAGAAGCAAATAGATAAGACATGAAAAGTGCATATTAGCACATTGCCTGCTGCTGAAGGGCACACTCAGTGTTACCATTGCTAGACTCGAGCCGTGGGGAGTGCCAGGTTTCCCTCCATGATGCCCTCAGACTTCTGCTTAGCACCTTCTCCCAGATTCCCAAATGCCCTGTCCTATCCAACTCGAAGGCCCTTCTACCACCTGGGAGGCCTTCAGGACACTTATCTGTCTCTACACCCTTTAATTCTGTCTTGTTTCTACAGTTGGATTATCTTCCAGGGCCACTTATGTCCCCTCAGTGCCTGCAATACCCCAGAGGGCAAAGACAGAACCAAATCCTGGATTCCAGACACTCCTGGTCATTGTACCCCTGCAGTTAGACAGATATCCAAGCTGGACCTTGCTTTAACATATGATGGAGATGACAGCAGGCTGTTGGTGTTCTGTGAATAATGTTTGCCTCAGGGATTTCAAAGTTAGTGAGATAAGATGCCGCAGAAACCAAGCCCCCAAGTTTTAGAGATGTCATGTCTAACACGGCACTTAACTGCAAAGGCTGGGGAGTGATCAGGGTTGCTCAACCTTGATGCTTATCAACACTTGGCATATTCTGCTCTTATCACTGTTGTTCAACATTGTGCTAGAGGTAGGCAAGAAGGTGGGGGTGGAGGGTGTAAGGTTGAAATGTAAGAGGTAAAGCTATTATTATTTGCAAACAAATTTGGATATATATAAAAGCCAAAAAGAAAAAAAATTACAATTTTTATTTACTATTGATATTACTAAGTGACTATTTTAAAATTTATTATTAAAAAGAAGTAAATGCTGTAGACTATAAGGTCAATATGCAAAAATTAACTTAATTTCTACATACTACTAGTCAAATAGTGGAAAATGACATTTTAATCTGAATAGACATTTTTTTCAAAGAAGACATCCAAATAGCCAATAGGTACATGAAAAGATGCTCAACATCATTCATCATCGGGGAAATGCAAATCAAAGTGAGATATCAACTCACATCTGTCAGAATGGCTATCATCAAAACGACAAGTAACAACAAGTGTTAGTGATGATTTGGAGAGAAAGGGACCCTTGTGCATTGTTGGTAAGAATGTAAATTGGTGCAGCCACTGTGGAACACAGCATGGAGTTTCCTCAAAAAGTAAAAATAGAAATGGCATATGACCCAGTATTTCCACTTCTGGGTATCTGTCTGAAGAAAACAAAAACATTAACTTGAAAAGATATCTGCACCTCCATGTTCATCGTGGCATTATTTACAATAGCCAAGATATGGCAGCAATTTACATGTCCATAGATCGATGAATAAAGACAATAATATCTATCAATTCACAGGGGGATCAATAGATAGCAACAGATAGATCATGGAACATTATTCAGTCATAAAAAAGAAAGAAATCTTTCCATTTGAGACAACATGGATGGACCTTGAGAGCATTTTGCTAAGTGAAATAAGTCAGAGACAAAAAGACAAATACCATATTATCTCACTTATATGTGTGATCTAAAAACGAAAATAAAACAAAAAACAATGAGCCCATAGATACAGAGAACAGACTGGTGGTTTCCAGAGACAGGGGGGTATGGAAGTAGGAGAAATGGCTGAAGAGGGTCAAAAAGTACAAACTTCCAGTTATAAAATAATTAAGTCATGGGGATGTAATGTGACTAAATACATAGTGACTAAATAATACTGTATTGCATATTTGAAAGTTGCTAAGAAAACAGATCTTCAAAGTTCTTATCACATTTTTTGTAACTATGTATAAGGACATATGTTAAGCACATTTATTGTGGTGATCTTTTCACAATATATACAAATATCGAATTGTTAGGTTGTACACCTGAAACTAGTATAATGTTATATACCCATTATACCTCAATAAAAAATGACATTTTAGAAATACCATATAAATAGCATTAGAAAAAAATTAATATGTAAGTAAATCTAACAAGATTTATAAGATCAAATAAAAACTATAGAGATAAAATTGTAAAAGCCTGAAGAAATAGAATTTCCATGTTCACAGACTAAAAGAAAAATATTGCAAATATGTCATTCTCACCAAATTGAACTATAGATTCAATGAGATCCAAATCAAAATCCCAGCAGAATGTTGTTGTTTTGTTTTGTTTGGGGTTTGGTTTGGTTTAGTACGTAAAGATTTAAACTGATTCTAAATATATATGGAAATGTCGCACCTATAATTCCCAAGACAATCTTAAAAACAGAAGACATGTACCAATATATATCAAGGCCTATTACAATAATTAAAATCACATGCTATTGAGGGAAGGCTAGACAAATAGGCCAATGGGATGGTATAGAGAGTTCAGGAATAGACCCACACGTATATTGCAACAGAGAAAGAATGGTCTTTTCAATAAATGGTTCTGGGACATTTGACTATTTTTATGGAAAAAATAAATCCTGACCCCTACTTCACACTATATGCAAAAATCTGGTCCAGGAGGATTTCTTAGAAATCTCAATAAATGTAAAAGGTAACATAATAAAACTTCTTAAAAACAAAATAGGAAAGTAACTTCATAACTCTTGAGTAGGCAGATTTCTTAAATAGTACATTTTAGGGGCACCTGGGTGGCACAGTTGTTTAAGCATCTGACTCTTAATTTGGGGTCACGTCATGATCCCAGGGTCATGGGATTGAGCCCTACAAGATTTTATCTCTCTCCCTCTGCTCCTCTCCCCTGATCACTCTCTCTCTCTGTCTCTGTCTCTCTCTCTCTCTCTCAAAATCAACCCTAAAAGGAGAGTATTGATGAATTAGAAAAGTTAAAGTAAGTCATAAAAAGACAGAAAATATTTGCAACCATATATCTGATACAAGATTCACATCTGGAATAAAATGAACTATTACAAATCAATGAGAAAAAGGCAGATAACCCCACAGAAAAATGGGCAAAAACTCAAATAGGCATTCAGTGAAAGAAAATATGTAAATGACCCAAAGATGTTGAGCATCATTATGTTAGTCATGAAGCATATGCAGGTTAAAATCACAATGAAATATCAAAATTGCTCCAATCTTAAAACTGACCACATCCAGTACTGGTATGTGGAACTGAAATCGTTAGTGAGGGTGTAAGTTGGTGCGTTTATTGTGGAAAACTGGCAGTATCCAGGAAAGCTGAAAAAACAAAAAAAATTCTCTAATCCCATTCTTACATATCTTCCTAAAGGAAGTGCACACAAACGTAGACCAAACACATTAGTGTGCACAACAGCGTTACTTGTACAACGAGAAGGAGAAAGGCATGACATGAAGGAAAGCAGGAATATGGTGCAGGAAAAAGATAAAGGGAATCCCAAGAGTGATACAAAGAAAAATTCCAGGGTAACATCACACAATAGGCCCAGGAGGCAACCAGCAGAGGAGAAGGAAAAGGGAAGTCTCCAGAGCAGGGAGTCTTTGGGAGGAAAAATGGAACCTATGGATTATTTGATGTTAATCACCCTGAGAAAAAATGTACGGGGGAGGCTGTGAGATGATGAGATGTATGCAAAGAATTAGCAATGAAGACAAAGAACACTGAGCAAATAAGACACAGGTCACTGTTACTTTCAGGGGGGAACAAAAAGGAAATGATGGTGGCACATGACAATTTTCAGCTGTGAACATTATCTGAACACATATGTTAATATTCTGAATATTGTTTTCACAAAATTGGAGTGACCATATGGGCATAAGAAAGAGGAATTCAGAGATAATGGCATGGTAAGAAAGATAAACCCTTAGTTGCCACAGTAGGTACTAAAGAGATCAGGTCTAAATCTGGAAGTAATTAAGATGTGCAAGGAGCAGAAGACACAGATGAAGAAATCCAAAGTGATCATCTCTGGATCAAGGATCTGGGAGGAGACAGGCACTCAGTGAATTTTTATAAACCTTTTAGAACTATTTGATTCTTTCAGACTTCTGTGCTCATATACCTTTGATAAAATAGAAATTGAGTAATTAAACAAAGATAAAGTGAAATAATAAAAAAAAAAGTCCCAAAGAACATAAACCCAAATATTAATAGTGTGAATCTTTAAGTCTTGTGCTTCTAGGTTATTTTTTCTTTTTGTTCCTTTCATTTTTTGACAATGGACATTTTTAACCATAAAAAGATACAATGAATTCTCAGGCAGAATATTTGATTTATCAGAGGTCATAATTGTCCTACCTCCAGAAACTCCCAAGGGAGCCAATACAGGTTGCTTGGCAATAGAATCAGAGCTCAGGAGGCCAGTTGAGGCCTGGCAGAGGTGATACCACTAGCCAGGAGAGAGCAGAAATCCAACAACCTGTCTTCCGAACTTCAGATCCCCAAGTAGGATCTGTGTTTTAGGGGGAGTCAGCTAAGCTAGGAATAGGTGAGGCCTCAATCTTAAAAGGGAAACCTAGAGAATTAGGCAAGCAAGCATTCTATACTCAATGAGTTCAGAAAAAGCCAACATGGAGAGCTGAGGGCTTTCCCCAGTCTCCAAACCCTGACTCCCTGACAGTGGGAGACACTTGGGGGCAGCTCAGGGTACCGAATCATTGTGACTGAGCCTCTAAGAGGGAGTAAATTTATTTACATCCTGTGTTAGTGTCCTCAGGCTACCATAACAATGTGCCACAAATTGAGTAGCTTAGGCCACAGAGATTTTTGTCTCACAGTTCTGGAGGCCAGAAGTCCAACAACATGGTATCAGCAGGGTCAAGTTCCTACTGAAGGTGCTGCAGAAGGACCTGTTCCAGGCCTCTCTCCTGGCTCTGGTGGTCCTTGGTGTTGAAAGCATAATTTCAATCTTCACATGGCATTTGGTCTTTTTATACAGACACCAGTCATATTGGTTTTGGGACCCACTCTACTCCAGTATAATCTCATCATAACCAATTACATTTTCAAGGAGTCAGCTTCTAAATAAGGCCACATTCTGAGGTCATGGAACTTAGGACTCCAACATATGAATTTGGGACAGGGAAGACACCATGCGACCCACTACACAGCCCCAGGCTGACATGGATGGTACGGTCTGGATTCAGCCTCAACCAGCAGCAGAGCACATGAGTGGATCCAATGTCAAGGATCTGAGGCAAGATGAAAGAGCAAAGCCACACCTCTCTTTGATGCACATACGAGGATGGATGAGGGAATGGCCTTACCCATTTGATTTCAGATGTGACATGAGAAATATGGCCCAGCAGGATGATAGAAAGAAGTCATCATTACCATCACTATTGTGGTCATATCACGAAAAATCACAGCCAACAAGCACTGAGCTCTTACAGAAGTGTGCTGTTTTACAGGACTTCACACAGTTAATCCTCAACTCGGACCAATGGGGTAGATGTGACTGGTCTCCCCATTTTATAAATAAGGAAACCAAGGCTCAGAAAGATTAACTCATATTGTCTAAGCTCTCAGCAATTAATGAAATGACACAGGATTCATTCTTGGTCTGCCCGACTCTAAAGTTTGTGCTCACCTTTATCACCCCCTGCCTGGGTCTCGGGTCCAAGAAGATGGTGAGGTTCAGTGGGGATCATACTGGCAATTGACTCTCAATGTCTGCCATGGGCTTGGGAGTGGGGAGTTAGGGCACATGTGCTGTGTATGTGCTGTGTTATATTCCACCCAGTGGAAAAAGCACTAAACAGGGAGTCCAGAGAGCTGGGTTCTAGGCTTGGTTCTGCTCCATGGGCTGCAGGTGTCCCTCAGCTTTCTGTGTATCAATGGCCTCACCCATAAAACAAAAACAATGAGATGATTTAAAACGTCCTTACATATCCTAAAATTCTATGGTTTCTATAAAGAAAAAGATTCATTCACTCTTCCTGTCTCTTGAAGAACAGTTTGTAAATGTGTAAATTTACATATATGTGCCTATTTGTACATAAAATGTAAAGATTTTATAGAAAAAAGAATACCTATTTCTATCTGAATAAGGATTGCCTAGCAAGATTACAGGGTTTCTTACTCAAAAGATGAGTAAGTTCGTCAGAGAAACCATCTGTCTGGTTTTTAGCAAGGGCCTCTTGGGTAAGTAGCGTTCAGGATAATGTAAATAGTGGATGTTCCTTAGGTAGGAGCTCTGGGGGCCCCCATCAACACCCCACTGGTACATAAGAAGGGGTTCCTCCATTGGTCATCGTTCAGTTTGGGGATGGGTGACCACAGGTGGGAGGTCATTGGCATTCATCTCAACTATTCAACTGTATTCTTCACTTCTCGGGAGTGCTAGGAGGATTAATGACTGTCTGGCAATTTAATGTCTGTAAGGCATTTTTGTAATCCTTGGAGAAAAGGCACCACATACATGTAAGGTCATTGGCAGCCCGAAACAACAACCTCATCTCTCTCTCTCCTTCAGAACTTGCCAAAAAACTCTCTCTGTACAAATCCTGTCAGCCTGCTGTGAAAGAATTTAAAAGAAAAGCCATGGGAACTTCTCCCACCCTTTCTCCCTGTGATTCACCATAATTCTCAAAACAAATGTGTCTTTATGTCTGAACTATTCAGACCTTGAGAACTCTAGGCAGAATCTGACCGTATCTGTCCATTTGGAAGTGGACTCCTCCACTCCACAGCAGCCACCCTTTGGTCAAAAACTCCCCATGAGCAAAGGGCAGGCTGCTTTTGTCCTCCCCTTTACCACAGGCTCTACTCTATACTAAAGGCTGCTCTGCTAAGATCCTCCTAGGAGGCAGGAGAATTTGTGAGCAGGGAGACAGAGGTGGGGGCAGGGGATCTGCCCCTAAGGCTCTGCATCTGATTCTGAGTGGTTAAGAACACACCCTTAGAAGGAACTAGCCCAGATAAACATCAGGACATATCACGCCCCCTCAGTAATTCAAACAGTGCATATCGGCCAAAGGAATATGATACAGAATGTCCAAAACAACAACCCTAAAAAGGAAGAACAAAGTTCGAGGACTAACTCTACCTGATTTCAAGACTTATTATAAATCTGCAATAAACAAAATCCTGCAGCTTTAGTGTGAAGGTAGACAAACTGATGAATGGAACAGAAGAGCTCCAAAATGGAGCCACATTTATATGGTCAGTTGATTTTTGACAACAGTACCAAGGCAACTCAATGGGGAAAACATGATCTTTTCAACAAATGATCCTAGAACAAGAAGGTATCTGTATGCAAAAGAATCAACCTGAACCCTTAGTTGACACCATATACAAAAATAACTGAAATGGATATAAACCTAAATGTAAGAGTCGAAACTATAAAATTTCCAGGAAAAAAAAAAAAACAGAAAAGAAAATCTTACTGACTTTTATTTTGGAAAGGTTTCTTAAATACAAATTGAAAAAGCACATGCTTGGGGGGCCTGGGTGGCTCAGTCGGCTGAGCGTCTGACTTCACCTCAGGTCACAATCTCACGGTTTGTGAGTTCGAGCCCCCTGTCAGGCTCTGGGCTGATGGCTCAGAGCCTGGAGCCTGCTTCCGATTCTGTGTCTCCCTCTCTCTCTGCCCCTCCCCCATTCATGCTCTGTCTCTCTCTGTCTCAAAAATGAATAAAAATTAAAAAAAAATTTTTTTTTAAAAAAAGAAAAAGCACATGCTTTAAAAGAAAAAATATATAAATAAATTTAACATTTTCAAAATCTAAATTTTGCCTTTCAAAAGGAAATGAATATAAAAATAAAAGGTAAGACATGGATTGTGAGAAAATATACAAAACTTACATGCAACCAAAGACTCATATAGACATTATATAAAGAACCCTTACCACTCAACAATAAGAATTCAATGAAACCAATTATAACAATACCCATGAGACCTGAACACACACTTTACAAGAGAAGATACACTGACAGCCAAATAAGCATAGGCAAAGATGCTTGCCATCAAAAGTCATTGGACAAACGCATATCAGAACCACAATAAGACACTACCACACGCCCCCTACAATGAATAAATGTAAAACACTGACCATACCACCTGCTGGCATACCATGTGGTGTTACCAGAACTGTTGTTGGGGTTTTTTAATTTATTTTTTTATTTTGTGAGAGAGAGAGCATGTGCATGTACACCTGTGCATGTGCATGAGTCAGGAAGGGGCAAAGAGAGAAGGAGAAAGAAAATCCCAGGCAGGCTTCACACTGTCAGTGCAGAGCCCAATGCAGGGCTCAATCTCATGAACCATGATATCATGACCTGAGCTGAAGCCAAGAGTCGGGAGTGTAACCAACTGAGCCACCCAGGCACCCTGCAGCTGGGGATCTTGTACCCTGTTGGAGAGAATGTAAAATGGTACAGCCACTTTGGAAAACAGCTTTATCTTAAAAGACCAAGTATACATGTACCATACAACCCAGCCATTGAACTCCTAGGTACTTAGGAGAAATGAAACTATATATACATTACAAATGTATGTGCACAAACATAGCAGCTTTATTTGTAATAATAGCCCAAACCAAAAATAACCCAAATGTTCACTAACAGATGAATGGTACATTCATACAACGAATACCACCCACCAATAAAAGGAATAAACTATTGACACATGCAAAAATATGGCTGAATCTCAAAATGATAATGCTGTGTGAAAAAATCAGACGAGAGGGTACATACTGTATGATTCCATTTATGTAATATTCTAGAAAATGCAAATTCATCTATAGACAGAAAGATCAATGGTTACTTGGGGAGAGAAGATTCCCAAAGGTCAGAGGGAAATCTATGGGGGGTGGAATGGATACATTCACTACCTTGATTGTGGTGATGGTTTCACTGATGTTTACAGATATCCAAAATCATCCAACTGTATACTTTAAGTATGTGCAATTTATTTTATGTCAACATAATATATATTTACTTAAATGCTGTCTTGACCCAGTAGAGATCCTGACTAGAGGCTGGTGGGTTCCTTAGTGAGCAGCTGATTGAGCTCATGACGACCACCTCCTCCCTTATCAGTCTCTCACACTCCAAGCCACATCCGTGTGCCTTATCAGCCCAGTGCCAGGTACCAGACAACTAGGGGCGGCCCCTGTACCCCAGAGACCACTGAATTATCCAGACTGGCCACTCCTAAGCCTGCTTACCCTGCCTTACCTGTTCCTTCCTGCAGAAGCCACAATAAAGACTTACCCATCCACACTTGGCATGAAGCCTGCTTAAGATTCTCTCTCTCTCTCTCTCTCTCTCTCTCTCTCTCCTTCTCCTTCTCTCTCTCTCTCTCTCTCTCTCACTCTCTCTCTCTGCCCCTCTCCTCTGCTCTCTCTCTCTAAAATTTAAAAAAAGACTCTTGCTCATGATTTCCCCTCCCCCTCTTCTCCTGAGTGACCCCAGTGCTTCCTGTGTGGGCCTGCATGGTGTGGTGTGTTCTCCCCAGGGAGCTGTGATGCAACAAAACAGTAAAGCTTTCTGATTTCTTTCTCTTGATCTGCATCTGGTCTCCCCATATTACTCAAGGTTAATATGGTTAACAGTCCAATTTACCTCAATAAAGGTGTTTAAAAACAAAAAGAGGGAGAATATTAAGATATTTAGGGGCACCTGGGTGGCTCAGTCAGTTAAGCATTTGACTCTTGATTTCAGTTCAGGTCAGGATTTTGTGGTTCGTGAGATCAAGCCCCGCATTGGGCTCCGTGCTGACAGCGTGGAGCCTGCTTGGGATTCTCTCTCTCCCTCTCTCTGGCCCTCTCCCTCTCTCTGGCATGTGCTCACTCTCTCTTCCTCTCTCTCCCTCTCAAATAAATAAATTTTGAAAAAAAAAATAAAGATATTTAAATCCATCCCCATCATTTTACAGAAGAGAAGGTCAAGAAAAGGAGAAAGCCATCTTCTCTCTCCCTGCCACACACCCCCAGGTGTGGTGGGACAGGTTGGGGTGTGGAGGCAAGCCTCTGAGCCCACTCAACAGCTGTGTAAATGCAAGAATTTTAACTGGAAGTCTCTGAACTTCATTTAATGGCAAAAGGGGTGAATAGAAAAGTGTAGGCATCTCAAGAGTGGAGAGGCGTCCCTTTGGGAAGAAATAACAGCACAAAACCCAGAGCAAATAGAATGGAACTGGCAGGGCAGAGCAGAGATGTCTGGGAAGGGGGAATGAAGAAATAGCAGCCTGACAGGCTGTGAGCAGACTCCATACGGAGGCCAACCAGAGGCGGCTGATGGGCGCAGGCAGCCGTGGGAGCCGGGGACACCTGACAGGCCCGCCTGACCAAAGGAGCCTTAGCTTTCGGGGGGAGGTTTGGGCAGCCACACCGTCTCTGATAATGATGTTCTTGATAAGCAGAAGACAGCAGGTGCATGGAAATGAGCAAGCTACACCCACATACCTACCACCACAGCCAAGACACAGAATGTTCTGTCTGATCCCTGCCACCCACAACAGTGGTTCAAAGCCGTCCTTTCCTTTCTTCTTGTTCCCCAAACCCTCATTTCATGTCATTTCCCAGAGATAATTCTCCCCTGCATGTTTTACCTGCCAATTCTGCAGCACCTAGTGCCATAGAAGCCCAGATCTGGAGGACTGGAGGCACAGAGACTCCTGGATAATTCTGCCCCACCTGCAACAAACATATCCCTTTTAAGTTCCAACTCAACCTAGAAGCTGAGCTGAACTCTTCTATTTAAACCTCCTGACCTAACTGTGTCTCTACCAGACTGTGAGACAGGCCCTGGAGGGTTCTCGTTCATTTCTCCAAAAATCAATTCTTCAAAAAACCAATTCACCAAATGACCAAATTTGCTAAAGAGCTGATTCACCAAAAGCCAATCTGCTGAGTTATTGATTGAGGCTCACAAATTATCGATTGGGGCCCAACGATCCAGGCCGGGGGTTTCTCCCCTGGGCCAGGAGCCAGAGCTGTGGAGTAACAGATTTTGCTTGATGTCCCTTCATCTGCCTTTCACAGCTGTTCCCAAAGCCTGCAGGCACCGTTGGCTGTGAGTCCAAGGATTTGGGGATCCTAGGTTTCCGCTATCGTTCTCTCAGACTCTAGCCCTGGAGATGTGCCCCCTGATTAAGGTTCCCCTTGGCTGGATATCTCATCCCCATATTGCTACTATCCTCCACTTTCCTCTCCTTTACCTAATCTGAACATTGCAAGAGATAAGCCTGTAGATAACTTAAATATTTTTGAAATATGCTTTTACTTGCATGGGAAATAGATTCTGCAGATTTTCTCATGGCCTGCTTAGAACGCTGTCCTTTCCTTCAGAACTTAGAAGGGGTTTGTCGCTGGGAGCCACCCTAGCTGGATTTGACAAATGCAAAGCTAAGGCTTCCTGCCATCTGAGCTGTGGGGAGGTGGATTCCACATGACCTGGTGCAGGTGTCAGCCCATTGGTGAGGGCAGCTCACACTGCCTGTGCCGGCCTCTCCGAGCTTCTGTGGAGACTTTTAGCACCTGTTTTATAGACTTCTTTCATGGTGGGTCGTTCATTATTCAGCATTTCCCCAGACATTTTACAACTTACCTAATACCAATGCTTTATTATTCTATTCAGTTTGCGAACTTCCCAAGGTGCTCTGCTTCCCTCCTGTTCTTCATGGCGGCTGTCTCCCTCCACCCAGTGCCCCTGAAGGCTGTCACCTGCATTGAGGCCATGCAGCTGTCCCTGTTACCACCACCTTCCCCTCACTTCAGAGAAAGAAGAGCTGACTCTATATTTAAAAGCTGTTTCATCAAACTATCTCGTATCTGATCTGTCCTCCAAATATCCCATGTATGGCAGGAAGTCGATGACCATGGTGGTGTCCTGGAATCAGGTAAGAGTGCCTGTGATGGAGGGCATGTTGTTGGATCAGTCTGTCATTCCTCACTTTCTCCACTAAGGTACCTTTCCGGAGCAGTAAGAAAAGTCTTTATATCTTAGGATGAGGGCCTAAAAAAGCTCGTCCATGGTGGCAGTACTTCTGTCTAGGTGAATTTGACCATGGAAAACCTATTCAACTTGCTGCTTTGAGATGTAAGTATCTCCAAAGACCTGCTGTTTTCTGACCTTCTTAGAGTCTCAGAGGGATGTGGAGTGGCAGAGCAAAATTCAAGGACAAACAGAATCAATATTGGTATTGAAAATTAGACTGAACTTCATTCCCACCACAAGGAGTGAAGTCAATGCCTTTGTGGAACTTCTATGTCAACAGCTGAGACTCAGGGCTGAGCTCCTGAATTTGGGAATAAATTCTCCTCCAGAGATGCCTGGGAAAATCTCAAAATAAGGATTAATGTAAGTTCAATTTTCCCCAGACCACACAGGTCTTGGGATAATCAAGGACTTGGATGACAGTCCCACTAGGGTTTGGCCCCAGTAGCTACCCTCACTCCCCTAGTTATCCTCCCCACCCTCTCCCTGTAGACCCCAGATGTTTCTCCTTTTAACTATTTTTGCTTTTCTCTTCTCAGAGGTTTCTTTATAATCCCTTGTGCTGTTCTCTTCCTAAATTTCAAGAAGGATTGCCTTAAATTATTATGGATCTTTTTTAGCCAATTAACATCTGGCTGGCCTTTGAGCAGACACTGCATAGGTTGGGCCCCTTGCTGGTTCAAGTTTTCAGCTTGGACATAAAAAGCCAAAACCAAGAACAGACTCAGAGAGTGGTCATAAGCTAAAACAAACAAACAAACAAACAAACAAAAAGTACAACATCAAAGGCTATGCTCTAAAGAGATGGATTGCCATGAAAGACTGAGTTAATAGCAGACAGCTCTAATCTGCATGATGTGATCATTAAGGCCAAGAGCAAGTAACAGGCTCAAGAAGAGGCAGAGAAGGAAAGGGGGGTTTGCACCTGTACAAAAGGCACAGGCCTCTGAACCAAGCATCTGCAGTCCCTCCTGGTCTCTGAGTAACCTAGCCTGTATGTGACTGAAGCCTCCAACATGGTTCCAATAAGTCATATTTATAAAGCCATCTGCTTAGAAACATCAGGCACTGTTGAGGGACAATACCCACTATGCACATGAATCCATTCCTCCATAATTCAGACCAGTTTTCTAAACAAGAGAGTTTGTGTTATAGTTCTTACTGACTCATGGATACTGAAGGCCCCAAGATTGGGCCATTGCATTTTTCAGAACTTTAAAAAAAATTTTTATCCCAGAACTTTTCCAGTAAAGCTTTTCCTTGGCAATTTAGTTATTTATCATAAATTATTTATTAAATAATTAAGAACTTATTGGAAGGTACTAGAATACATCATGGGATCTAGGGAAGTGTCAATCAGCAAGCCACAAGTAAAGTGGGGATGTATTTGGGCCTCCGGAATAATTGGGGTCAGAGTCTGGATTTCCCAGGACTCTTTATTTGTTTCTATGCCTCCTTTCAGTTGCCTCCACCCTTCAATAGCTCTCTCCACGGGGTGAGAAACAAAAGGCCAATTCCTGAGTCCCATATCTTGCTGCTCTTACCTCCACAAAGACTCTGTGTTTCACTGACAATTCAAAGCATTCTGGGGGAGGACTCCCAAAGACTCAGTGAGGCAGTGCCCAACTGAGCAATCACTTCTGGTCAAAGGGATGTGAGGGGTCCACTTAGCTCACCCATAATACCAATTAACTGAGGGGAGGGGGAGGTAGGGTAGAGTACTCCATGAATAATGGCAGCTCTCAGGAGAACCACAGAGATGGAGTAGAGTAGCAGCTACTCATCCCCTTAGCAGTCTGAGGTTCTTATGAGGCTTCCCAGGGTCTTAAAACTACAAATCTACCCAAGTATAAATAAACAAAAGCCAGAATGGCAAAAATATTCCTTCATTACTTCATCAAACACTTACTGACCACTTGCAATGTGCAGGTGTTTGGAATATGGCACTTAACCCCTATCTTTAAGGACTCACCATCTACTAGAGATGAGCAACAAGGAATACAACATAGTGAGATAATGTGTTATTATTTAAGTAGAGTAAGAGAACTATAGTAAATTTCCTCATTTACTATTACAATTTGGCCTAAAGCCAGACCTAAATGGAAGAAAGATTAGAGATGATTTGTGATATATTACTGATGTCATTTCCTTGTGATCCCCAAAGTTTATATTTTCAACTCTCCAAAGGTCTTCCATTTTCACACTAAAACATGAAATTACCAAAAAATAAAAATTCATCCATAATATATTCTAGCTTGTTTCAATTAAAGAGGTATATTTATTTTCACACATGACTATGTATCACATTGCTGAACACCCAGTAACTGAAGGGAGTTTGCAAACGGCTACAATAAACAACAAATTGATGAAAACATAACTTGGTAGAAAGCCAAGCTGTGAAATGAACCCCAGTCACTCCCACAACCACCATATGCCCTGACACCAGAGCAGCCCTGGGAGTATGTTTCTAAACAGGAAATCTGGAAACTCTTGCCCCTTGCTATGTCCAATCCTGGACCCAGAGGATAATTTATTGCCTCTTCATAGACACACAGATCTCCTCAGTCACCCATTTTCAAAAAATGCCAAACTCATCCTGAAAATTGTACTCTGAAAGTGTCTTTTAAAATAGGAGGTGTGTCGTGAAGAGTAGAAAGCAGAGGTGAGGCAAAAACCTTTCTAGGTGCCCTGGATTCAAGAACTGTAAATGCTTTTGGTTGGCAGCTTGCTGCTCTCTAACAGGAGGCACACAACTGTCTAACTGGCATCCAACCGGTGGCCACTAAACACAACTATTAAACGTTTCCCAGGTGCCTTACTATCATGGCTAATTTTAGGTAAACTTGTCTGGGCCATGGTGCCCAGATGTTTGGTCAAACATTATTCTGGATGTTTCTGTGAAAGGGGTTTTTCAAATGAGATTAACATGTAAATCGTAGATTCTGAGGTAAAACAGATTATTCTCCATAATGTGGGTGGGCCTCATCCAATCAGTTGAGGGCCTTAATAGAACAAAGATTAATCTCTCCCAAAGGAATTCTTCCCACAGAACGCCTTTGGATTTGGACTGCAACTCTTCCCTAGGGCACCTACTTCTGGTTCTCCCTATATATATTAGATTTAACCAAGCCTCTATAATCACATGAGCCAATTCCTCAAAATCTCTCTCTCTCTCTCTCTCTCTCTCTTTCTCTCTCTTAGACACACACACACACACACACCCCCTGTTGGTTCTATTTCTCTAGAGAACCCTGACTAATACACTTGGCTTCTCTTCAGCAGTGTTGTCTGGACACTTGGCCTCCAGAACTGACAGTCAGTGCCTACTGCCCTAAATCCCACATGGTTTCTGGAACCTGCCATTTTGTGGAGCAGAAGGAAAGGTGGGAAGCAGTCAGGTGGCAATAGCAAGCCCCTCTCTCAGGCATTCTGTGACTTTTTGTAGCCTCAGTGCCCATCTCAACGCACCTCCGAGAATCGAGGGCTTCCAGCCATGCTGAATTTCATATGACAGTGGCAGGAAGGGACCCTACCAAAAAGTTCCAGTCCATCCCAGGCCATTTCTAAGGGGCCAATAAATGCATCATCCCCTTGGCCCCTTCCACATTTACGACATTTATTGAGCCCTACTGTTACCCAGATGGTGTTGGAACAAGGGACACAAACAGTAATAAAACACAGCCTGTCCCCCAGGGGACCGGATCTCATATCCTGTTCCTTTTATTTTTTCCCATAACAGAAAACATCATCCAGACATCAGAATTACAACTATCTTTTTAATCCTTTCAGAAACCACTTAAAGGAGAAGCTATAGGGGCGCCTGGGTGGCGCAGTCGGTTGAGCGTCCGACTTCAGCCAGGTCACGATCTCGCGGTCCGTGAGTTCGAGCCCCGTGTCAGGCTCTGGGCTGATGGCTCGGAGCCTGGAGCCTGTTTCCCATTCTGTGTCTCCCTCTCTCTCTGCCCCTCCCCCGTTCATGCTCTGTCTCTCTCTGTCCCAAAAATAAATTTAAAAAAACGTTGAAAAAAAAATTAAAAAAAAAAAAAAAAAGGAGAAGCTATAGAAGGAAAAGCCATAGATCACCAACTGGGGACCACATTTTGACATCCCATAGACTTCAGGTGACTATACTCAGGACATAAAGGAATTTAAGTGTTGAAGAACCAGAGGCACTTATTTTTAGATAAATATAGAAGTGTATTTTTTTTTTAAATTTAAAGTTTATTTTCAAGAGAGAGAGAGAGTAGGTCAGACAGAGAGGGAGACAGAGAATCTGAAGCAGGCTCCACGTTGTCAATGTAAAGTCCCATGTTGGGCTAGAACCCACAAGCTGTGAGATCATGACCTGAGCAGAAGTTGGATTCTCAACTAACAGAGCCACCCAGGTGCCCCTAGCAGTATATTTAGAGACTGCTGTTAAATGCATCTTTGTCTATTCCCTGAATTGCTGACAAAAATTTTAAGTTCTTGAAAGTGAGGATTAATCCCTTATGGTGCAGATTTTTTTAAACATGTAGAAGACTTTTTGAACTTAAAAAAAAATTATTTTTAATTTTAGTCAAAATATAACATTAGGAGGGAATGCAGGCTTCATTTTGGAGAGGTAACTGCGGTTGAAAACTTTTTGTTCCCAGAGGACACTGTACAAATATGTAGTTGTACTCACTGTTGTCAGTAGGTGGCAGCAGAGAGGCTTCTATCCATTCACTTACAAGAGAAGAGGAAGGAAGTGAAAGGAATCCTAGACCTTTGTATTGGTGTAGGTGATTGTGGTCTTTTCCTGTTGGCATCAAAAATGCCAAACCACCATAGTGTCTATTTATATCAGAAACAAGTACCCCCACGGTGTAGAACTGATTTGAATCCAGCATTATCAATTTAATACGTGGGCTGGGGTTGGGGTGGGGAGCAGGGTAATCGATCCCACATGCACTTTGTCTCACTCATGTGGCATTTCCTTGGCATTCTTGAATAGTAGTGACATCCCAGTTGTAGAGCTGTTGGTTTTCTGAAGGTGGCTTTTTCATAGCTCATTGTCCCTGGTGCCCCTAGGTTCAAGAGTATCTGCTTCTTTCTTCTGAGACTGCCTTTGTACGGCCAAGTATATTGTGTCCAATTTCCTGACCTGTGTCCCAAGAAGTCTTACTAAAAGAACAGCAACACAGCATTCTGTTCCCTAGACCTTCAGGTGACTGGATAACCCCCCAGTAGGGATGCTGTAGAGATAAGTCCAGGGTGGAGGAGGATAAGTCTAGCAGTCCATAATTCATACAAACACTTGGCAATGGTAAGAACCAGTGCCCCTCTAGTGCCTCACCACAGTGTTTCCTGGGGATACACGCCCTTAGGGAAGGCTCAGGCCAAGCAGTAACTACAGTTTATACCACTCACCTTAGACTAGAGTTGCTGCTTCAGCAGGCCCATTTCTCCCTGTACCCACCCTTCCTCCAATGCCTTTATCACTGCCATAATTTTACATTTATTTGTGTATTTCATAATATCTGCCTCCTTCCCTTTCCTGAAAGCTACAAAGGGCTGAGACCAGGTCTGGCTGTGCTCAGCATTATATCCCCAGGATTTTGCATACAGTAAGAGCTCAATGGTTCAATGAATGACCACATGAATGTCCATCTTGGCCTCATCACTTTTCATGGGTGAAAGCCATCTGCAAGTGAAAGTCATTTGTTTGTGCCCATTTCTCAGTTCAGTGAGCTGGGGTCCCAGCTTTCTGGGATCTCTGCAGTGGCCATAATCTCCTTGAGCAAACTTCCTTTGAGCAAGTTCAGACTTTTTGACCCGTCAAAACAAAAGACTTCCCTTGGGCCTGCTCCACCACACTGTGACTGCAGTGCCCCAGACTGCCACCTGCATTCAGGAGGGGAATCTTTATGTCTGCAATAGACACAAACCTCTCCATCTTTTATCAAAATCCACCACAGCACTGCCATTCAACTAATACTCCCAAATTCCTGAAGTGGGTACTTTTCCCTGAGGAACTGCATTTACCCTTAGAGCTCCAGGGGACAACAAGATGGAAAACATTTACTAGAACACTGGACAAGTGCAGAGGGGAGGGTACCAGCTCAGAGTTAGGACATGACCTAACATGACCTTCAATTGGTTCCTTCTTCATTTGTTGGCTTTAGTTTCCTCTACAGTAAACAGAGAAGGTTTGGACAGATAGTATATCTACTACTCCTGTAAATCTCCAATTATGCCAAGGACATATGCTCTGAGGACATCCCCATTCCAGATGAGTTACTTGCTGAGCTCATTTTTAGAAATACCAGTTAGAGACCTACTTTAGTAGATATATCTCAATCTCCAAATCATAAGGGCTTTTGCCTTAAAGTTCTCCTTAAAATGCCATGGCTGAGGAGGCGCCAGGGTGGCTTAGTCAGTTAAGTGTCCGACTTCGTCTCAGGTCATGATCTTACGGTTTGTGGATTCAAGCCCCACGTCTGGCTCTGTGCTGACAGCTCAGAGCTTGGCATCTGCTTCAGATTCTGTGTCTCCCTCTTTCTCTGCCCCTCCTCACTCATGCTCTGTCTCTTGCTCTCTCTCTCTCTCTCTCCTTCAAAAATAAATAAACTTTAAAAAAATAAAATTAAAAAATAATAATAAATAAATAAAATGCCATGACTGAGTCTCATGGACATATGTTGACCATGAGTTGAATTACTTCTCCAAATGATAACAATCAAGTGGACCCTTGTCATTTTTTAATTTCCCATTTGCATTTTGAATTTTCTCAAGCACTCCCAAAGGTCTACACAGCATGGAACCATGGGTAGTTTTTCTGGGCCCCATTTGAGTAGCAGCTGCTACAAAGCAAGCCAGTTGGCCAGTGAATGGGCCAGCCTGCCTCTGCCTCCATAGGAAGAGGTGGTTTGGTTTCCCTGCTTCCCTTAACATACTCAGCAACCATCACAAAGTGATAAAAAGTTTGCTTCCTTGATCCGAACAGCCTCAAAAGAGGGCCAGGTGCTTACACTGGTGATGGAAGTTGAAAAAAAGAGGATATAGATGTGAGAAAATAGTGATTCTTCCAGAAAGTAGAAGTTTTAGTTACTTATGGAATGGTCGTGCCTGTGGTTTCTGAAGGGAATGGACCCACGAAAAGTCCTGCTTGGAAGTGTGACCCTCCTGAAATGAGAGCTCCAGCCAGGGTGAAAGCTGCTCATAGAGAGAGGAGTAAAACTTTGGTGGTTCCATTTTGGAGTTGTATTTTGTTCTATCTTATAGGAGAAACTACAGTATATAACAGAGGTCAACAAGATTTTTTCTATAAAGAACAAGATAGTCTGCATTTTAGGCTTTGTGGCCATTTGGTTTATTATGAGTTGAATTCCACCTCTCCCCCACCCCTACCACTACCAAATTCACATGTAGAAGTCCTGAACCTCTGAGAGTGTGACTGTATTTGGTGATAGGGTCTTAAAAGAGGCGATTCAGTTAAAATAAGGTCATTCAGATGGACCCTAATCCAATCTGAGTGGTGTCCTTATAAGAAGAGATTAGGACACAGGCAGACATAGACCAAGGGGAAGCCACACGAAGACACAAGCAGAAGAAGACCACTATCTGCAAGCCAAGGAAAGAGGTCTCAGTGGAAACCAGCCCTGCTGACACCTTGATCTTGGACTTCCAGCCTCCAAAACTGTGAGAAAATACATTTCTACTGTTAATCCACCCTGTCTGTGGTCTTTGTTATGGCAGCCCTGCTTGGTCTACTAGACTAATGCACAGTCTCACTGCAACTACTCAATTCTGCCATGGCAGAGTGAAAGCCACCACACAAACAAATGGATGTTACTGTGCTCCAATAAAACTGCCTTTACAAAAATGGTGGAAGCCAGATTTGACCCAGGCACCATAGTTTGCCAACCTCTGATCTAGCTTATTTCATGGCATCCCTTGTGAGCATCATTAATTATGCAGCATGTAAAACTAGAAATGAGAATGAAAGGCCCAGCAAGTGGACTAAAACACAAATCAGAACAAGTTCAAGGCTTTGGGTATCATGACACCTGATACCTCACTCTATTCTGTATAATTTCCTTGTAGGTAAAACAAATTTTTTCTCCTAATTTTACTTGAGGAGACATTGTATGGTTTGGATGGAAAATAATAATTCTAAGCTGTTTCATTTTCTAATTAGTAATGAGAACCGTTTGTGCATAGAAAAGCAGACCCAGCAAAACTAAAAGGCAACCGACAGAATGGGAGAAGATATTTGCAAATGACATATCAGATAAAGGGTTAGTATCCAAAATCTATAAAGAATTTATCAAACTCAACACCCAAAAACCAAATAATCCAGTGAAGAAATGGGCAAAAGACATGAATAGACACTTCTCCAAAGAAGACATCCAGATGGCCAACCGACACATGAAAAAATGCTCAACATCACTCATCATCAGGGAAATACAAATCAAAACCACAATGAGATACCACCTCACACCTGTCAGAATGGCTAACATTAACAACTTAGGCAACAACAAATGTTGGCGAGGATGTGGAGAAAGAGGAATTCTTTTGCGTTGCTGGTGGGAATGCAAGCTGGTGCAGCCAATCTGGAAAGCAGTATGGAGGTTCATCAAAAAATTAAGAATAGAACTACCCTATGAGCCAGCAATTGCACTACTAGGTATTTATCCAAGGGATATAGGTGTGCTGTTTCAAAGGGACATATGCACCCCAATGTTTATAACAGCACTATCAACAATAGCCAAAGTATGGAAAGAGCCCAAATGTCCATCGATGGATGAATGGATAAAGAAGATGTGGTATATATATTCAATGGAGTATTACTCAGCAATCAAAAAGAATGAAATCTTGCCATTTGCAACTACGTGGATGGAACTGGAGGGTATTATGCTAAGCGAAATTAGTCAGAGAAAGCCAAATATCATATGACTTCACTCAGATGAGGACTTTTAAGAGACAAAACAAATGAACATAAGGGAAGGGAAACAAAAATAATATAGAAACAGGGAGGGGGATAAAACATAAGAGACTCTTAAATATGGAGAACAAACAGAGGGTTACTGGAGGACTTGTGGGAGGGGGGATGGGCTAAGTGGGTAAGGGGCATTAAGGAATCTATTCCTGAAATCATTGTTGCACTATATGCTAACCAATATGGATGTAAATTAAAAAATAATAATAAAATTTAAAAAAGAAAGAGGAAGAAAAGCAGACCAAGTACCATAGCCTACCATCACAAAATCACTGCCTGCTAGGCCTTCTGCTGTGGAATTTCCCTTGGGTAAATTTCAAGATCCTTGACTCAGCAATCTCTGTCTGTACAATAGGCTGACTGGGGCAAATGTCTCCTAGATAAATACTCTAACATTTTATGATTGTTTTTACTGAGCTCCTAATCAAAATATAGCACAACAAAAGTCTCCAAGAAAAATATGAAAGAAACACAAACTTGGCTACTCATAACTTAGATAAAACAATCCGTGAATAATTAAAAACAGTACATCATTAAGCACTATGTTCTATACCCTAGTTCCTTACATCTTTGTAGATACAATGAGAATTCAGAGAGTGGATAGATTAAAAGATTGGAGACCACATCAGAGAAAATATGAGGGTTTAGTTAGTGAAAGATGGCTGGGGCTTTGGCAGCATATGGAGAAAGACATTTTAGATGTGAGAAATGATGTGAGTACAAGGATGAAGGCTTGTAGAGATAGGAAACAGGTTGAGTGGCAGAAGCTGTACCCAGAAAGACACGGAAGCTAAAACAGTATTTCTCAGTTGCAAGTGGGAGAAGAGGAGTGTGAGTAAAATGAGCTGGGAAGTTTTCTAAACTACAGACGCTATCTCCTCCAACCAGGGCACAACATAAGGAGATGGGTATGATTTGATAGGCCTTCCCAGGTGATTCTGATGCCCCATTCTTGTGGGTGAGATGTCCGTGATTTTCAAAGTGTGGCCCCAATGCATCAGCATCACCTGGTAACTTACTGGAAGCACAAATGTGCATGCCTCACCTCCAACAAACTGAGACAGAAACTCAGGAATCTGTGTTTTAACAAGATGTCTGAGTGCATCTGATGCATGGTAAAATCTGAGAACCCAGGCAGGAAGCCAGTGCTTTTCCACTCTGGCTGAACAGTATGTCACTTGGGGAGCTTTAAACAATTTAATTGCTCTGGGGAGGGATCTCAGCATGTATTTTTATTTACCCCATTTTATTTATTTGTTTTTATATTTTCCTTTTTTAAAATTTTTATTTAAATTCTAGCTAGTTAACATAGTGTAATATTGGTTTCAGGGGTAGAATTTAGTGATTCATCACTTACATACAACACCCAGTGCTCATCATAACAAGTGCCTGTCCTTAATACCCATCACTCATTTAGCCCATCCCCTACTCACCTCCCTCTGTCAACCCTCAGATTGTTCTCTATCGTTAAGAGTCTCTTATGGTTTGTTTCCCTCTCTCTTTTTCTCCTTCTTCCCATATGTTCATCTGTTTGTTTCATAAATTCCACAGATGAGTGAAATCATATGATATTTGTCTTTCTCTTACTGACTTATTTCACTTAGCAAAATACACTCTAGCTCCATCCATGTTGTTGCAAATGGCAAGATTTCATTCTTTTTGATGGTTGAGTAGCATTCCATTGCACGCAGGCGTGTGCGTCTGTGTGTGTGTGTGTGTGTGTGTATGGACATTTGGGTTTTTTCCATAGTTTGGGTATTGTTGATAATCAGCATGTGTTTTTTAAAAAGATCCCCATATGATGTGCATACAGGATTGAGAACCTCTGAGCAAAATAGTTGAGCCAAATCTACAGTGTAGGAAATAATCATGGCAAATATAATGTCCCTAGTTGAGTTAAAAAGAGACTAATTCTCAAACAAATACTTACACATGAATGTACAAAGAAGCACTATTCACAATAACCAAAAGGTAGAAACAACTCAAATGCCTATCATCAAATGAATGGATAAACAAATTGTGGTATATACATAAATGGAATATTATTCAGCCGTAAGAGGAAGCAAATATTGATATCTGCTACAATGTGGATAAACCTTGAAAACATATGCTAAGTGAAGGAAGCCACTATGTTCACAGTTACATGAAATACTCAGAATATGTAAATCCATAGAGATCAAAAGCAAATTGGTAGTTGCCTAATAGGGTTTTCTTTCAAGGTAATCAGATGTTTTAGAACTAGATAGTGGTGATGGTTGCACAACATTGTGAACACACCAAATGCCACTGAACTGTATACTTTAAAATGGCTAGTTTTATATTTTGCAAATTTCACCTCAATAAAAAAGAATAAGAATTAAAAAATATATAGAAGCCCTTCTTAGTAAGAGTACATGATGAGAACCAGCTTAGATATATGGTTTGACTGCCAACATTGCACTATGGTCCTGAGCTATTGGTTTTCTCCATATGTTTCTGTTTCTACTCTCCCATATCAAACAGAGAGATTGGCTTTGTCTCTCTTACCTCATATTTAAGTTTGTGGCTTAAAGTTAAAGTCCTCTGTAAAAGTCCAAGAAATTTGCAATGGCCATTTCAAGTGTTGATGAGTAAGAGGAAGAATTGAAGACAAAGTCTGGGGGTGGCTGGAAACATGCAAAAGATATCTTCCCCTAGGCTAAGTGGAAACAGGAGACTTTGGATCCAAGGATAGCCAGACTATATTCCTTGGTGGTATCTCTGGGAAGATGGCAGATCTCCAAGGCACTGAGAGATAGTCCCACCCCTGCAATAACAACTAAGGACCTTGGACATCATGTAGGCTCAATTAATACAGCTGCCAGCAGAAATCGTGTTATCTTGTGGATCAGGGGATCCACTATCATCTTCTCACTATCACAGAAGCTTGTCACCCTAGAGAGGGAGATAGTGTTAAAACTTTGCACTAGGCAGGTTGGGAGCTTTGAATGGAATTTTAGTTGAATTTAAGTTGATATTTAAAGATTATGAAATGTGAGTCTTCTTAGTACACACCCAGGTAGACTGCATTAATAGAAGCACCCTGTACAGAACAAGATAATGGAACTAATAGTTCGTCTTTATTTCGAGCTGTAGGGTCACATCTGGAGTGACAAACACAAGTAAAAATAACCCTTTTAATGATTATAGTAGTAGCTACCATTTACCATGTGCTAGGCACTCTCTTAAGCACTTATGCCATTATCTTCTATTGCCTTACCTTACATTACATTATCTTAATGCCATCTTACAAATTTAGAAACCAATTTAACCAATATGGTTGGTTACAAATTTAACCAATATGGTTAATAGCTCTAAGGACTTAAGAGCTCTGTCTGACCACAGAGGCAAAACCTGAGAGCAGCCAAGATTCTGATGATATTCAAAAACTGCTAATTGAGGAAATGGCTAGAAAAGCAAGTTTTAGACAAATGAAGCTATCATTAAATACTGGGAGGACTACCTGCCACATGGGTCAAACTCAGACCGATGACTGGAATTGATTAGGAGACAGATTTTGACCCTGAAAAATTTCTTCAAGGAAAATTGAATTCTCCACAATCTTTGCTAGATGAAAGTAACATTACTGGTGATGAGCAGTAGTACTTGGTACTGCCTAGAAAGGCAGTCTGCTGTTTTTGTCACTAGTTTAGTATTGAGTCCTGCAAAGTTTACACATGATATCTTTGTTATAGGAAACAGCATAGTACTGCCACCTAAACCCCAAAACAAGGTCAACAACACAATTTCTCCACTTGTCCAACGCCAAAGCCACAGCCTCAGCTGCCTAGAAGTTTTGTTCCTTTTTTTTTTTTTTTAATTTAATTGAGGAAATAAGTCATTGGCTGAGTGGTCTGTCTACTTGATGAGTTCCTGCTGTGTGTCCCTGGGCAAGGCCTTTCCTCCTCTTCTGGCTCTAAATTTCTCATGTTTAAAAGAATTAAGTGCTTACTTAGATTTCTTCTATCACCATGATGATTTAATGTTCTTCAACATGTGCAATGAGCAAAGAACTTATTCAAGGCAAAGGTAATAAGCATTTTAGAAAGAATGACTTATAACAACATTGGACATTAGAGCTATCATTAATTGTTCTGAACAGGCTAACCAGTTCATATGGAAATATAATGTCAAAAGTCAAAAGGCCTGTGATAGGGCTCTGACTCTACCACATCCGACTCCTGATGCTTTTGGACTTCCTACCTGATTATTTATACTGTGTGTGTGCCTCTAGAGATAAACTTATGAGTGAAAAATAAAAAATGAAACTTCCTAAAACAATTTTCACTGTTCTGAAAATTTTATATCAAATCTGGAGTCTCCATAGCTAAAAGCACATAAATAAAAAGTCCTTCTGCCTCATTAATTGTGACCCTTTATGCTAGACTTATGTATAGATAACACTGAATACAAGGGGTTTCCTCTTATGAAAGATTATGCTGTATGTGTAGTCATGAGTCCCAGATGGCTTATTTCTACTGAAAAGGAATCCCTAGTACTGGTGAAACAGGTCCATACAGGCTGAGGAGACTGAGAGAAATAACTCATCCTAAAGGAAGAGGAGAGTTCTAAAATCTTATTCCAATAACAATGCCTCATTAATCAAGTATACTGTTTTGTCTATTGCTAGATCTTTCTCTGGGCTTACCCATGGTAGAACTGAGCTAAAGGTGATTTCTGAGTGCTATAATTACTATATGTAAGATTAATGCAAAGCTTTGTGGGTTTCAGTAGAAAAATTAATATTTTTGGTGTGAGAAAATGAGTGCATATAAACCAAATTAATTGAAGGAGAAGAATGTTATTACGTTAAATAGTATGAGGAATGTTTTTAAAGCTGGAAGAAGACAATATTAATCAAGACTAGATTGGCCCACAGAATGGCCTAAATATTAATCTTTTCAGAGTGTCAGATGTGCTGATAAATTCTGGAACTTGGAATGACAGAGCTTCTCATCAAAATTAGGCAATATATACCAAAGAAGATGACATAAATGAGTCAAGAGAATAGCTGATTTTGAGGAAGATTCAACATCCAAAAAGTTACATGTAGGCAACATGTCAGTTGGCTCCATCTCTCTGGAGCACAACTTGGCAATACATAATGACTAATATAAGGTCGCCACATCCAGGCAGACTCTAAGCCAAGGGTGGGTGATGACTTTGTGAGACTCAAGAAACAACCCTGAGCCAGCAATCATAGAGCCAGCCTATGTCTTATTGGGGGAACTGATGCACAGGGATTCCAGGAGCAGCATACTGGACAAAGTACCCACTGCTGGGATCTACATGCAACAAGCTTTTGTAGTGTAGCAACTAGCCTCACAGTTCTCCATAGCTTTGCCCTTCCTTGGGTGGCCAATGTTCCAAGGAGATCAGAGCCTGGACATCCTGCATTACCAAGGAGATGGCCTGAGTTGGCCACCCTGGAACCTCTGACTTGGAATGCTGAACAACATTTCCACATATCTTGCTTGTGGGAAGTGACAGAAGAAAGACAGGAGCTATACACTCTCAAGATAATGATTAATAGGGGCATTCAGGGTATGCTTGTACAAACCAGCCATCTGGCCCTTACCATGCAGCCAGTCATCCATATCTAGAAATATATTGTAGTTAAATAAAGATGCAAGTCACAAATATGTAGCTGTGACTACATAAAGCTAAATCTCAGCCCAAATGTCAAATAATAGGTTGCTTATTGGTGATAGCACATCAATATAATAAAATATTATTTAGCAATTACAAATAAGCAACAAAGCCTTCTTAAATAAATTACAGTTCAGCCATCCAAATAAAAAATGATTTGTGGGAAGAATAAGAAGTCTTCTACTTTCAGACAAGATGACGTAAAGGAGACCAGATTTACTCTCTCATCTGAAACAAGTGGAAAAAACAGACAACATACATGAAACAATGGTTTTCAGACAGTGGATAACAGCACAAGCTAGTCATCTCAGAAAGAAGGAAAACAAATAAAGTGATGCCTACAGTCACCTCCAACTTACTCCCTTGAGACATATTCCAGGCCATGGCACAGAAAGTAGGAGCTCGGTCAGAGCTCATTGATCTCTCTGAGTTGAGGAGACAGAGATGGGAGTCCAGGGAGGTCAAGGCAGCTAACATTCACAGGGCTGAATATTAGAAGAGAGAGCTGAACAATAGGACAATTGCAGGAACTCGCAGATGGTCCTGCCAAGGTAACTGATCATAAGAAGATTGCCCAAGGGCAAGGAGACAACTACCCAAAAGGATTAGAAGAAACCATCATCAGTGATCACACTGGGTCAGGATTAGTGCCTGCTGTCACTAGTCAGAGTGAAGAACATTATAATTCACAGGAAATAAGTATGGTACTCAGAACAGTTTTGCCTTAATAGTGGGGAAAATCAATACTAGATTAAGCCCTATTCTGGTCATCTCCAACAAAGCCTGGAAACAAGATCCAAAAGAAGCAAACTGTTTATTTGATAACTTAACCACATTCCAGAATAAAGCTCAAGAAAATTTATGGAATATAAAGATATATCTAGCACCCATCATGATAAAATTCATAAGGTCTAGCATCCCACTAATAATTACTAGGCATGCAAAGAGGCAAGAAAATACAACTCATTATGAAGAGAAAAAGCAATCCATCCAAAGTGACCCAGAAAAAAAATAATACAATAAACTTGTAGACAAAGATATTAAAAGAGTAATTATTATTGTATGCCATATGTCATGGGACTAGAGAAAAAACTGAACATGGTAAGACACAAATCAAACTTCTAGAGATAACAATACAGTGTCCAAGATGAAAAATTCACTGGATGGAACTAACAACAATTTAGACACTGCAGAAGAAAAGATAAGTAAAATTGAAGACAAAATTATATAAACTACCAAAAATAAAACACATAGAGAGGAAAGAGGTTGAAAAAAATGTACAGAGCACCAGTAGGTTGCGGGACAACTTCAAGAGATTAATGTTTATGAAATTTCAGTCTGCAATGGGGAAAAGAGGGACTGACAGGGAAAAAGTTTTTCAAAAAAATACTGAAAATTTTAAAAATGTGTTGAACACTATAAATGTATACATTCAAGCAGCTCAATAAACTTCAAGCATGAGAAAATTATACCATAGGACATCATAATCAGATTGTCTAATACTAGAGATAAGGTCAATATATTAAAAGTGGCTAGAGGGAAAAAGACACAATACATACAGAAGAACAAAGATGAAGTAATGGCAGATTTCTCACCTGAAACAATGTAGGCTAGAAGACAGTGAAATTATACCTTTGAGGTGGTGAAAGAAAACAATTGTCAATCTAGAATTCTTTGCCCAGGAAAAATATTTTTCAAAAATAGTGACCCAAAGTATAAAATAAGTACGCATGAATCCATACTAATTGTATCAGTTTACTATTGCTTTTGTAACAATTACCATACATTTAGTGGTTAAAATGACAAAAAGTTATTATTATATAGTTCTGGATGTCGGGAGTCTAAAATCAGTTTTACTGGCCTAAAATCAAGGTGTTGGTAGGGCTGTGTTCCCTCTGGACGACAGGGGAAAATCTTTGGCTTTTTCAGTTTCTAGAAGCTGCCTATGTCACTCCAGTCTCAGCTTCCTTTGTCTCTTGCTCTGACTCTGACCCTCCTGCCTCTCTCTTAAAGAGACTCTTATGATCACATTGGGCCTACCCAGATAATCTGGGGATAATCTTTCATTTCAAGGTCCCCAAGTCATATTTGCAAAATCGCTTTTGCCATATAAAGTAACATAGTTATAGGCTTTAGGGGTTAGGACATGGACATCTTTGGGAGGCTGCTTTCAGCCTACACACTGATATAAATAAATAATAGCATAAATTTTTAAATTGAGGAGAAGAGACAAATCTTTATAGTAGAATTTTAAGTAATCTAAGTAGATGCTCTTTCTCCAGGATGTGGAGCATAACCTCCTACTTTCTTGAGTAAGGGCTGAACTTAGTGACTTGCTTCAAAGGGTACAGTATGAAAAGGGAAAAACAGTAACTTCATAGTCCAGAAACCTGGCAACAAACACTACTTTAACAAAGCGATGAGGGTTAATATCACTAGTGAGAATGTATGATGGTAGAATGCACCCAATATCATGTCAAGAAGGGTACTTCCTCTGTGTGGTATTCTTCCCAGAAACTCATAACTCCAGTCTAATTGTGAAGAAAAAAAAATCAGACAATCTCAAACTGAGCGACATTCTATGAAATACCTAACCAGTACTCCTCAAAACTATTAAGGTCATAAAAAAACAAAGACAGACTGAGAAATTGTCTCAGACCAGAGGAGACTAAGGATACATAAGGACTAACTGCTATATGGTATCCTGGATGGGATCCTGGAATAGGAAAAAACTGTCACTGGAAAACAAGTGAAGTCGGGATAAAATCTAGAGTCTAGTTATTAGTAATGCATCAATGTTAGTCCATTAATTTGACAAGTGTACCCTGACGATGTAAGATATGAACATCAGGGGAAACTGTCAAGTGGCATAAAGGAGCTCTCTCTACTATTTTTATCACTTTTCTGCAAATGTAAAAGTATTCTAAAATTTAAAAATTCAAGTGAAATGAAGACTTTTCAAACATACAGGAGCTGAAAGAATACATCCCCAGCAGACCTGCACTACAAGATGTTTTCAAGGAAGACCTTCAGCCAGAAGGCAAATGATGCCACACCTGGGGCTCAACAAAGGGGACACCTGGGGCTCAACAAAGGAGCTAAATGCACCACAAATGGTAACTATATGAGTAAATATAACGACTCTTTTCCTATTATTTATATCTTTTTAAGGGATAATTAACAATAACTACATATTGTGGAATTTATAACACACGTAGAAGTAGAAGATAGGACAATAGCACAAAAGTCAGAGGGGTGAAGAGAAATGGAAGGTTATGGTTGCAAGGTTCTGATGGTTTATGTGAAGTGGTACAATATCACTTGAATGCAGACAGTGATAGAAGGTAAAGAGGCATACGATCAACTCTAAAGCAACCACTAAAATAATGCAACAAAAAGTTATAGCTAATAAAAGCCAATAATCCAATTAAAGGGATAAAATGTAGCAAAAGATGAGATAAAATACAGTCATAACCCAAAAATGAAGAAAAAAAGAGTAAGAAGGTAACAAATGGACAATAACAGATTTTTAAAAGAGGCAAAAAATATCTAGGTGGTAGATTTATACCCACATATTTCAATAATCACATTAAATGGCAGAGGTTGGATTAAAGATAAATAATACCCAACTATATGCTGCCTTCAAGAAACTCACTGTAAGTAAAAAGATACAAGTAAGTTAAAAGGATGGAAAGAAGATATAGCATGCTAATACTAATCAAAAGAAAGCTGGAGTGCCTAGATTTACATCAGAGAAGGTAGATTTCAGAACAATATTATTGGAGATAAAGAGCATTACTTTATAATGATAAAGGGGTCAAGATAATGATTAAGAGAATATAAGAATCTTGAATATTTATGCATGTAATACTGGAGCTTCCAAGTACAGAAGCAACAGCTGACAGAACTACAAATAGAAGTAGAAAATTGCCAGCAATAGTGAGAGATTTCAGTATCCTTCTCTCCATAAGTGACAGAACAAATAAACATAAAATCAGTAAGGCTATGGAAGAGCTGAACAATACTATCAGCCAAATCGACCTAACTGAATTCATTTGTAGAAAACTTCATGCAACAATGGTAAAATACACATTTTTTTTTAAGTGTATGTACCAAACATACCATATCCTGGGCACATAAAACAGGTCTCAACACATTTTAAAGGATTTAAGTCATGCAAAGTACACTCTCTGACCACAATTAAAAATCAACAGTGGAAAGATATTTGAAAAAAAAATCCTCAAATATTTGGAAACTAAATGATATACTTCTACTCCCATTTTAAAAGTGTAACAGTAATTGATAACTTGTACCTTCTTTAAATCAGTATATTTCCCCAAAGTACCTGGGAAAGTAGTTGTCATCAATATTCAATATCTTATTAATCACTGAGAAGCAGCTAATCTGGCTAAAAGTACAGAGGCCCACTCGGCCCTCACACTCCATTTGTGTTCACCCCCAAGGAAGTGTGTGCTTTTTGAAGGAAGGAGAGCAGTTTCCTGTCAAGGGTGGCCTCCTGCTGGAGACATCACATTCAGAAAGGTAGTCTGTGTTTCTCGTTTTATCTCTTTTCAACAGAGCTGTTACTACCAATTATTAACCTAAAATAAAACTGACTAGTGGTCCTGACCACAAGTAGCTTTATCAGGAATAAGAGCAAAGGTGTTTTTATCGCTTTATTCTTCATAGGGCCACGGCCATAAGCAGAAATTGGTGTTCATGTCCAGGGCTAAAAACACTGGTGTCTTGTGTGAGAGCAAAACCAAAAATCCCATTGTTCAGGGATCTGTCTTTGTGTTATTTATTTAACAAAAACGTACTGAGCATTTCCCATGTGCTGAGTGAGCCCTGTACTAGGCACTGAGAATTCAAACTGAACAGGCCCACAGCCTCTGACCTCTGGCTGCTTATGAGGTAATGGGTGTAATCAGGTAATTAAGAAAATTTAAAATGATGCAATTAGTGTTATGGCAACATAAGTATGCTATAGGATACTACAGGAACACTAGGTACTTAGGATTGAAAGAAATTACAGCAATAATGCCATCAGGAACAGAAATTAAGCTTGAGATTTCGATCTCTAGTGCCCAGTACAGTGATGAGCACAAATTATTTAAAAGTTCAAATGACTCAACATGATATTACTCACTATAGGCTCTGTTCTTCTGTTTTGCTGGTGGTTGTGGTGGGGTGATACTTCAATTCCTGAACTAAATCAGAACTTGTTTAGCTGAGTCAAAAATTGGCACAGGTGAAGATTTTTAGACCCCAATGAAAAATTTTCAGATCCCACTTTAATTACAATTTAAAGATGGTTTTCCCCTAAAGTAATGTTAAAACAAAACTTCAGGAAGAGTATGCCTTAAAAGGAGGTTAAGGAACTTAAAGTCTTTTTCATCACAAGAGATTTTTTTCTCACTCATACCTGCATTTGAACCAATCACAAAAGGCATCCTTGTTTGCAGTGATGGGAAGTCAGGGCCTTTCTTTCCCTACCTAATTGCTCACATATTGAAAAGACACAGAAATATCATCATAGTACATAGGGTCGTTCAGCTTTGAATAATTTTTACATAATTACAACTGTGGCTGAATATTACTTAACTAAAAATGTGATAGAATTCCATTGGGAGGATGGAAAAAAGGGAAAATGAAGGGAAAGGAGAGAAAAGGTTCTGCCAGAACAAAATAAATCACTAACCACTAAAATGCAGATATCAAGAAAATTAAAAATAAGAGTATTATTTAGAAATAAATGAGTTAACAGCTAAAGTTGCTAAAAGCAGGACCTTTGGGAAACTAGCCTTAGGTATGATGAGAGATCTATCAGGGGACAGCTAGTTTTCCTTATAATTTTTTTAGTATTTACTATTGACTTTCTAAACTGTGCCTAAGTATTAGTTTAATAAAAAATATAAATATTTTAGGTAAAGGAAATAAAAATTAAAAAAAAAAGAAAACTACCCAGTCTTGGCTGATCACACCACTTTGTACAATGAAACTTGGGAAGAGTTCTTTTTCAATAATGCTTCCCTAACTGAAAAGTTTTCTCAGTGTCACAGCAATCAACAACAGCTCTGCTCCCAGAAATCCTCTGGCCCTTGTCTCCACTGTGAACTATGTAAGGTGGCGGGGAGAGCACCAGTTTTGTCCATGATATATTACAATTGGTAGGTGTCTGAGAACTACTGAAGTCACTGATAGTTTCTGAGGCTTTAGAAGTATTTTGCTAGGTGTCAACAAAATATCACTGAAAGCCATTATTTGCAGAATCATTACCTAATAGATATCTGCAGAAACACAAAATTTCATGTCAAAAAAGCTAATTAAAAGTGATGTTTGGTCTAGCAGTGAAGCTCACTTTCATTACATCACTTGCTGTACTTCAAGTATGATCTTTTGCATTCTTCTGAAGCACTTACCTTTAATTACCCTCCCTCAACTCTACCTTGAGTTAGCTATGTTTGCCCCTACAACTATATGGACCACACTCCAGGATTCCCAGTTAGCCATTCCCTTTATAGGCTTCCAAACTTTGCTGTACATTAGAATCACAAACTTTGCTGTACATTTATAGGCTTCCAAACTTTGCTGTACATTAGAGTTTTAAATGATCCCAATGCCCAGATTTCACACTTCACCAATTAAATAAGGATGTTGGGGGGTGGGAGCTAGGAATTGGTACATTTTTTTTTTGAAGAACTATTTTTTTTATAAATATGAAATTTATTGTCAACTTGGTTTCCATACAACACCCAGTGCTCATCCCAAAAGGTTAAGCATTGGTACATTTTAAAGATCCCCAGGGGAGGAGGGGCCACCATGGTGGAGAAGCAGGGGTATTTGTACTTCCCGTGTCTCTCAGACAAAGAAGGGTTGAAGCCAGCAGACTTTGAACCGCAAGAGTCTGGGAGGAAAAGAGACTGAGTCTACCAGGGAGATACTGGGACAACCTGATGGACCATAGGTGGGAGATTATGAACTGGGGGAGATAAAACGGGCTGTGTAGGTACAGAGGGGAGGGATCCCCTTCTGAGGAGAGACAAAGGGAAGAGAAGGAGCAGCTGGGGAAGCATAGGACTATATCTGGACAAGAGAAAAACCTCGGACTGGGACAGAGAGGGATCCCATCTCTAACTGAGGGGCTTTCTCTGTACTGGGGCTGGCTGCCCTGTTCGTGAACCTGGGGAGGCGGGGAGCCACTCCTGGGTTCGGTGGTAGGTCAGGGGTGGAGTCCATAGTAGGAGAAAGTGGTCCCCTCCCTCCCTGGAGTGCTTCTGCACAGAACAAAACCAGCCGGGACCACATATCGGGCCACATAGAGAGATGCCTCCCAAGTGCGGGGCACACAGAGTGGGAGTTTGAATCCCAGCCAAACGCCTGGGCACAGGAGTCAGCAGAGCGAGACAGACTGCCTTGTCTGCGTGCCCAACACAGTGAGGATAGCTCGAACAGAGTGACTTGGGACACCGGGTCGTGGAGAAGAGACTGGGGGTCGCCATTTCCCCTCCCCCCGACCTATACGGGGTCCACAGTGGAGGAGGGACCAGCCTACACCAAACCACTCCTCTCTGGGCCTGGTAACTGCGTATCTACTAGAGCAGGATAGACACTGAGGAACCAGACAGCGCCCTCTTCCAGACCAGGATGGCTGCATTACCTGGATTAATTCTAGGACAATTCTTGTTATTTAGATATATTCTTTCTTACTTTTCTCCTTCTTATCTCTTCCCTCCTCTAGGCTGGTTACTCTGGTTGTTGGTTTGTTTAAGCAGACATATTTAATCCATTCTCTTGATACATGTTCTACACCTTCTTCTTTACTTTCCTTTCTCTCTGGAATAATCAAGCCATATAGTTTCTCTGTCTGGGTAACTTTATATTCATTTCTTTTTCCCTGTCTCCTTCTTTGTTTTCCTTTCTCTCTCTCTCTCTGGATTAAGGTGTTTAGTCTCTCCGCCTGGTCAATGTTTATTTTTTTCTTTTTCTACCCCTGCCCCTGTCATTTCTGTCTTTGTACGTGCTCTTCCATCAGCACTGCCTGCACCCTGTTCTTTACTTGTAGCTGGTGTTTCTGGGGTTTTTTTTGCCTTTGGATTGTTTTTTTGTTTGCTTGTTCATTTGTGTGTTTGTTTTGTTTGTGTGTTTGTGTGTTTTTGTTTTCTGTTTGTCTGTTTGTTTTCCTTTCCAAGGCTACTTCAAGGAACAAATCAAGGTACACCTGGTAGAGGGTGCAGAACATCACTACAAGTAGGGAAATAAAATAACCAAAGTCACACCAATAAAGAGCAAGTAACACTCTCCAAAAAACACCTCCTGAAGGGCCAGGCAGTGGACAGTGTATGACCCACCCTTTAATATAGCAGTGCTTACAGGTACAGAGCACATAACAAGCTTTTAACTCATAAGGGACAGAAAACTAGCCAAAATGAAGAAACAGAAGAATTCTTCCTCAAAAGAAATTACAGGAAGAAGTGAGAGCTAAAGAATTGATCAAAACAGATATAAGCAATATAACTGAACAAGAATTTAGAATAATAGTCATAAGATTAATCACTGGGCTGGAAAAAAGCATAAAAGACAGCAGAGAATATATTGCTGCAGAGATCAAGGAAGTGAAAAATAGTCCTGATGAATTGAAAAATGCTATAAATGAGGTGCAAAATAAAACAGAGGCAGCCACAGCATGGACTGAAGAGGCAGAGGGGAGAATAGGTGAATTAGAAGATAAGATTATGGAAAAAGAGGAAGCTGAAAAAAAGAAAGATAAAAAAATCCAGGATCACAGGGGAGAATTAGAGAACTAAGTGATGCAATCAAATGGAACAACAGCCATATCATAGGAATTCCAGAAGAGAGAGAGAAAGGGGCTGAAGGTGTACTTGAACAAATCATAGCTGAGAACTTCCCCAATGTGGGGAAGGAAACAGATTCTGAAATCCAAGAAGCACAGAGAATTCCCTTCAGATGTAACTTGAATTGATCTGCATGACATATCGTAGTGAAACTGGCAAAATACAAGGATAAAGAGAGAATTCTGAAAGCAGCTAGGGATAATTGGGCCTTAACATACAAAGGTAGACACATAAGGGTAGTAGCAGACCTATCTACTGAAACTTGGCAGGCCATAGAGGAATGACAGGAAATCTTCAATGTGATGAACAGGAAAAATATGCAGCCAAGAATCCTTTATCCAGCAAGCCTGTCATTCAGAATATAAGGAGAGATAAAGGTTTTCCCAAACAAACAAAAACTGAAGGCATTAACCACCACTAAACCAGTCCTACAAGAGATTCTAAGGGGGACTCTGTGAGTGAAATGTTGCAAGGACCACAAAGTACCAGAGACATCACTACAACCATGAAACCTACAGATAACACAATGACTCTAAACCCATATCTTTCAATAATAACATTGAATGTAAATGGACTAAATGCTCCAATCAAAAGACATAGGTATCAGAATAGATTTAAAAAAAAAAGATCCATCTATTTGCTGTCTATGAGAGACCCATTTTAGACCTGAGGACACCTTCAGATTGAAAGTGAGGGAATAGAGAACTATCTATCATGCTACTGGAAGTCAAAAGAAAGCCGGAACAGCCATACTTATATCAGACAAACTAGACTTTAAATTAAAGATTGTAACAAGAGATGGAGAAGGGCATTATATACTAATTACAGGGTCTATCCATCAGGAAGAGTTAACAATTATAAAGGTCAACGCACCAAATTCGGAGGCACCCAAATATATAAAACAATCACAAACATAAGTAATCTTATTGATAAGAATGTAGTAATTGCAGGGGACTTTAATACTCCACGTACAACAATGGACAGATCATCTAGACAGAAAATCAGTAAAGAAACAATGGCCGTGAATGATACCTTGGACCAGATGGACTTGACAGATATATTTAGAACTCTACATCCTAAAGCAGCAGAATATACTTTCTTCTTGAGTGCACATGGAACATTCTCCAAGATCACATACTGGGTCAAAAAACAGCCCTCAATAAATATAAAATAATTGAAATCATACCATGCACACTTTCAGATCACAATGCTATGAAACTTGAAATTAACCACAGGAAAAAGTCTGTAAACCTCCAAAAGCCTGGAGATTAAAGAACATCCTAATAAAGAACAAATGGGTCAACCAGATAATTAGAGGAAATTAAAAAACAAAAAACAAGGAAACAAATGAAAACAAAAACACAACAATCCAAACCCTTGGGGATGCAGCAAAGGCAGTCCTAAGAGGAAAATACATTGCAATCCAGGCCTACCTCAAGAAACAAGAAAAATCCCAAATACAAAATCTAAAAGCACACCTAAAGGAACCAGAAGCAGAACAACAAAGACACCCCAAAACCAGCAGAAGAAGAGAAATAATAAAGATCAGAGCAGATATAAATAATATAGAATCAAAACAAAAAACAGTGAACATATCAATGAAATTAAGAGTTGGTTTTTTGAAAAAATAAACAAAATTGATAAACCTCTAGCCAGGCTTCTCAAAAAGAAAAGAGAGAGGACCCAAATAGATAAAATCACGAATGAAAATGGATTTATTATAACCAATCCTTCAGAAATACAAGCAATCATCAGGGAACACTATGAAAAGTTATATGCCAACAAACTGGACAACCTGGAAGAAATGGACAAATTCCTAAACACCCATACACTACCAAAACTCAAATGGGAATAAATAGAAAATTTGAACAGACCCATAACTAGTGAAGAAATTAATCAGTTATCAAAAATCTCCCAACAAATAAGAGTCCAGGACCAGATGGCTTCCCTGGGGAATTCTACCAGACATTTAAAGCAGAGTTAATACCTATCCTTCTCAAGCTGTTCCAAAAAATAGAAAAGGAAGGAAAACTTCCAGACTTATTCTATGAAGCCAGCATTACTTTGATTCCCAAACCAGACAGAGATCTAATAAAAAAAGAGAACTACAGGCCAATATTGCTGATGAATATGGATGCAAAAATTCTCAACAAGATAGTAGCAAATCAAATTCAACAGCATATAAAAAGAATTATTCACCATGATCAAGTGGGATTCATTCCTGGGCTGCAGGACTGGTTCAATATTCGCAAATCAATCAATGTAATACATTACATTAATAAAAGAAAGGATAAGAACCATATGATCCTGTCAATCGATGAAGAAAGAGCATTTGACAAAATACATCATCCTTTCTTAATAAAAACCCTTAAGAAAGTTGGGATAGAAAGAATGTAATTAAACATCATAAAAGCCATTTATGAAAATCCCATAGCTAATATCATCCCCAATGGGGAAAAACTGAGAGCTTTCTCCCTGAGATCAGGAACATGACAGGGATGTCCACTCTCACCACTATTGTTTATCATAGTGTTGGAAGTCCTAGCATCAGCAATCAGACAACAAAATGAAATTAAATGCATCAAAATTAGCAAAGAAGAAGTCAAACTTACACATTTCGCAGACAACATGATACTCTACGTGGAAAACCTGACAGACTCCACCAAAAGTCTGCTAGAACTGATACATGAATTCAGCAAAGTTGCAGGGTACAAAATCAATGTACAGAAATTGGTTGCAGTTTTATACACCAATAATGAAGCAACAGAAAGAGAAATAAAGAAACTGACCCCATTCACAATTGCACCAAGAACCATAAAACACCTAGGAATAAACCTAACCAAAGATGTAAAATAAAACTATAGAAAGCTTATGAAGGAAATTGATGAAGACACAAAGAAATGGAAAACCATTCCATGCTCAGGGATTGGAAGAATAAATATTGTTAAAATGTCAATGCTATCCAAAGCAATCTACACATTCAATGCAATCCCAATCAAAATTGCACCAGCATTCTTCTCAAAGCTAGAGCAAACAATCCTAAAATTTGTATGGAACCACAAAAGACCCTGAATAGCCAAAGTAACATTGAAGAAGAAAACCAAAGCAGGAGGCATCACAATCCCAGACTTTAGCCTCTACTACAAAGCTATAATCAACAAGACAGTATGGTATTGGCACAAAAACAGACACAGAGACCAACGGAATAGAATAGAGAACCCAGAATTGGATCCACAAATGTGTGGCCAACTAATCTTTGACAAGTAGGAAGGAGTATCCAATGGAAAAAAGACAGTCTCTTTAACAAATGGTGCTGGGAGAACTGGACAGCAACATACAGAAGAATGAAATTAGACCACTTTATTGCACCATATAAAAAAATAAACTCAAAATGGATAAAAGACCTGAATGTGAGACAGGAAACCATCAAAACCCTAGAGGAGAAAGCAGGAAACAACCTCTTTCACCTCAGCAACAGCAATTTCCTACTCAACACATCTCCAAAGGCAAGGGAATTAAAAGCAAAAATGAACTATTAGGACCTCATAAAGATAAAAACTTCTGCACTGCAAAGGAAACAATCAACAAAACTAAAAGGCAACGGATGGAAAAGATATTTGCAAATGACATATTGGATAAAGGGCTAGTATCCAAAATCTATAAAGATTCACCAAACTGCATACCCAAAAAACAAATAATCCAGTGAAGAAATAGGCAGAAGGCATGAATAGACACTTTTCCAAAGAAGACACCCAGATGGCCAACAGACACATGAAACGCTGCTCAACATCACTCATCATCAGGGAAATACAAATCAAAGCCACACTGAGATACCACCTCATGCCAGTCAGAGTGGCTAAAATGAACAAATCAGGACACTATACACATTGGCAAGGATGTGGAGAAACAGAACCCTGTTGCACTGTTGGTGGGCATGAAAACTGGTGGAGCCTCTCTGGAAAACAATATTGAGGTTCCTCAAAAAATTAAAAATAGAACTACCCAGCAATAGCACTGCTAGGAATTTACCCAAGGGATACAGGAGTGCTGATGCATAGGGGCATTTGTATCCCAATGTTTATGGCAGCACTCTCAACAATAGCCAAATTATGGAAAGAGCCTAAATGTCCATCAACTGACAAATGGATAAAGAAGTTGTGGTTTATATACACAATGGAATACTACATGGCAATGAGAAAGAATGAAATCTGGCCATTTGTAGCAACGTGGATGGAACTGGAGGGTATTATGCTAAGTGAAATAAGTCAGAGAAAGATACCATACGTTTTCACTCATATGTGGATCTTGAGAAACTTAACAGAATACCATGGGGGAGGGGAAGGGGAAGGGGAAGAAAAAGTTACAAACAGAGAGGGAGGGAGGCAAACCATAAGAGACTCCTCAATACAGAGAACAAACTGAGGGTTGATGTCGGGTGGGGGAAAGGGGAAAGTGGGTGATGAGCATTGAGGACACCTGTTGGGATGAGCACTGGGTCTTGTATGGAAGCCAATTTGACAATAAATTATATTAAATAAATAATAAATAAATATATAGATAGATAAATAAATACCCCCAGGTGATTCCAATGCATAGCAAAATTTAAGAACCACTGCAGTACCATAATTACTTCATGGGACTCAATTTTGCAAATATTCAATTGTGCCAATATACACGCAAGCTGCTGTTCTCATTTTCCTTTGAGTGCCTGAGTTTAGAGAAACTTCCCTTTATATGTTATACATAGCTGGTAGCAGACATTCATGACTAAAGTTTTGGGATAGGTTGCATTATGCATGTTCTATTATGCATGTTCTATTATGCATGAAATTGATCTTCAGGGCCTCATGTTAGATGGGCCCAGAACTGTTTTCTAAGGAAAATCTGGACTGGGGAAAGTGTTCAGTTGGTCCACCACGGGTGTCCTTTATTGAGGCCCAATATAATAGTGAAGATTTACCCAGCATAATGGTGATGATTCATTGTTAAGTTTCAGAACACTGGACATAGAGGGAAAAACAAGACAAAGCAAACAGGTCTCATTTGAAAAGGTCAGTTATGAGAATATTCTTGCTTTCTTAATAGTAACACTGGTAACCAGAAGATAACTGAGATGCACACCATCTGAAAAACTTACTCTTTATACACAATGTTTAGAAATCCACTGGAAGATACATTCTACTAAAACAAAGTAAGTAAATCAAGAAGGAGAATGACATATAACACAGGAAACAAGATTCCCAATACTGGAGAGAGGTACAGGGAATACCTACCTTAAGGGTGAAGGGAGAATTTGGATATCAAGTGGCACCAACAGAAGGAACAATTCAAGACTAAAACAGGTAAAAGAATAAGGAGAGACTGCTTTTGGGTAAACTACCTCATTCAAACAAATATATTGAGAGGAGATTTAGACAAATGGTGAAGACTTTAGGGTTTAGTAATAAGTACGTGGAAAACTTATCAAGTGAAAAAGAACCTCATAATCTCCAGGAAAAACAGAAACTGTACAAGAAAGAAAAGTAATTACAATTACTTAATAGTAAAAAGAGTAAGAATAATGAAACTCTGAATATTAATCTAATTAGAATTACAGCATGACTATATTAGGATGAAAGGACAGGAAAAGTTGGATGGAGGGGAAGGCAGTGGGGGAGGAAGTGAGATAAATCCTCATCTTTAAGAGTGGGAAGTCACCAGGCAAATACCTAAAACTCAAAAATTAAAAAACAAAAATAAAGTATACTACTTAGAAATATGGAAACAGTCCCGAAGGCAGTCCTGAAATCAGCTAAGAGAGTTCACATGGTGGGGGAGATATGTTAAAGACTGTTCTTTGCCTTGACAAATCTTATAAGCTGGTGCCTGAAAGCCTACGCATGTAACACTTTAACGAAAACTTAACATCTAAAAAGTTCTGAGGATTTTTGTTTGCCTGCTTTATAACGTTAAGGTAAACCTCATCTACCACTCCAAAAAAAAAAAAAAAAAAATCAGTATGATATACATTTCTCGTGAATATTTTGTGAAATAGATTCCCTTTGTGGAATTCTTGGTACAAGGGTGGCACCAGCAAGCTAGCAACTTTCAATGATAGGCCACCCACATAGGGTTTGCTTTCATATATATCTTTTATGATATATATATCTTTCACATACATCTTTTATGTATTCACCTTGAATATACATATCTTTCATATACATCTTTTATGTATTCACCTTAAATACAGTTTTTATATGTATTAAAATTCCAGCACAGACCTTCAATAACTTAGCTAATCAATAATTTTGAGGGTCCACGCTGATTTTAGCTAACTTTTTAAATTGCCACATATTGACCAATAGCCTATGTTATTAAGTCATACATAATGTAACTACAGCAATGTAAAATATCTTAATCTCACAACATTATCAGCTCTTTTATTAGATTTACTAGATATTTCCTACCACATGTCGTCATTTAAAAACCCTGTTAGGGAACCTGGGTAGCTCAATTGGTTAAGTGCCAGACTTTTGATCTTGGCTCAGGTCATGATTTCAGTGTTCATGAGATTGAGCCCTGCATCGGGCTCTGCACTGACAGCGTGGAGCCTGCTGGGGATTCTCTCTCTCCCTCTCTCTCTCTGCTCCTCCCCCACTTGCATTCATGCTCTCGGCTCACTCTCAAAATAAATAAACATAAAAAAGAAAAGAGGGGCGGCACCTGGATGGCTCAGTAGGTTGAGCATCTGACTTTGGCTCCAGTCACCATCCTCCACTTGTGAGTTCAAGCCCCATGTCAGGCCTGTGTTGACAGCTCAGAGCCTGGAGTCTGCTTCGGATTCTGTGTCCCTCTCTCTCTCGGCCCCTCCCTTGCTCATGCTCTGTCTCTCTCTTTCTCTCTCTCTCTCTCAAGAATAAAATATTTTTAAAAATTTAAGAAAAAAAAACCTTTAAAAACAAGCCGTTACCACCTGTTGGGGAATACTCTGGTAACCAAATTTAAGGATGCACTAACAGGGAAGGGAAGGTAGAGGGGAGGGGTAGCAGGAGGCTGAAGGTAAGGAGGAGGGCTGGACCACTTTGCCAAGTCAGCCTGTGCAACTGATGCATGAAAATGATCAATTTCACACGAATTACCAGTTTTTGTTCTCCTTATAATTTACAGCTACTTATCCCCATTCTTGTCACATTTATAAATCATCTCTCCATATTCAACCTTTGTGTTTTCCCCATGTTCTGTTCTATCTAACATGAAAGTCAATCATATTTCAGTTAAAAATTTACTTCATTCAGCCTCATTCTTCAGAACATTAAATTTTTTCTCCCTAAATTAATCTCCCTACTATAATTTGTGCACACACCCTTTTAAGAGAAAAAATATATAATAGCTTATTTTTTATTGCCTGCATTGTGTACCTTTCTCTCTTACTATCTTTCTGCCTCCTGAGCATCTCTCTGTAAATGTATAGGCTCCTTTCTTGCTGTGGGAGGCCGGACCCCAGTGCCAGGCTGAGACCGGCTCGAGCAACGGCTCCCTGTTGACTCAGCCAACCCGGTGGTTCCCCCTCCCATTCCCCCACTTGCAAAGGCATACGAAAGCCTTGTCAAGGCTGAGAAAGTTAATTCCTGAAGCCTGTGGTCTGTGGGTGTTGGCAGTAATGTTATCCCCCTTTTCTACCCCGGGTCAAATAGAAACAAACATGGGAACTGTGTTTTGCTAGCAATCTATCAACAAGGTCTTGCTGTGACCCGTTTAGAAAGTTCACAAGGTACACAGAACTAAATGTTTTGGCTGGCAGTGATCATGTGAAACCTGTTTATTCTTAGAATTACCTGATCCATAAGAGTCTTATAAAAGATTGTGTACAGTAACATAAAGCCATCACTTGGGCCATCAGCCCAGGGGACCCTCCTGTTCCCAAACTGTCTTCTCTTCTCTTTTTTTTCCTCACATTCCCCTACCCTCAGGACCCTGATCTCGGTGTTTGTTGCGCTGGTCACAACATCTTGCCAATTAAAATCAGCAGGAGTATCAGTGATCTGTCCTAGCCTATGCTGCAAAGTTATTTACTGAAAGTACACTGGTAACTAGAATTTATCTAACAAGAATGATCTCACCAAGGAAGTCATATATTTATTTACACACACACACACACACACACACACACACACACACACACAAATAAGAAATAAAGCATTCAAATTTTTCTCCCTAATCCAAGCAAAAAAGGAAAAAAAAAGTGAACAAAAGTCCCAGCCAAATCATCAAGCTTTTTTTTCTGGACTAACTTTGTGCTAATACACAAGGATCCAAGACCTTGGATTTCACCATGAATATAGCTTTACATGGCTTAAGTTGTATTCCAACAGACTGCAAGATAAATTAAAAAAATAGGAATGAAATAAACAAAAGATACCAAAGTCCCTATTTCCTACCTCTGCTGAATGGTATGCTTAAATCCCATGAAAAGTGCATGCAAACCGTGTACATGTGAATGCATGCATTGTACTTGGAAGATGTATCATAGCCTTTACGATCTTTTTAGGTTCTCATTCTACTACTCCACATGGATTGAAAATTACTGGCTTAATATAAAAATAATTACATTGAGCATTAAAACTAATTTAGATGTAACATTAAGTTAAAATAGTCATCATAGAGAGGATACTAAAGTGACCACAAAAGACAAAACTGTTCTTAAAAAAATTTTTAATAAAAAAACCTGGTACTAATTATTTAACAGGTTGTACATATATTTTATGTACTTTTCTATAATTATGGTATATTTCACCCCCTCAAAAATGCTTTTTTAAAAAAACATACATCCAGACAGAAAGAGAAACCAGTTCCTGAATAATAAGACTAGAAATTGAAAACAAAAGGATTAGACAAATAAAAGCATGATAGATGTGTTCCTATACATAGGAATGAGTTTAAAGGGTGATTTTATTATTGACTTTATAAATCAAGAAATGCATGTTTAAGTATATATTTAACAAACAAAAATAAATGTCTATTATTGAAATCACCACACAAGATGAAAAAAAAACCCCACAAAATATAGTGTGCATTCAAAAGAGAAGGAGGAAAGCAGGGGGAGACCAGAAAAAAAGAGAACAAAGGAAATAAGAAAGGCCGAGTTTACACACACACACACACACCAAAACAATCACATGAAGATTAAAAGAACTCTCCTCTTGGGACAAAAGGGAATTTAAAATTACTATTTACAAACTACATTAAAAACATATGGAACCTGATCAAAACTGTACTCAAAAGGGAACTCTTACACTTAAACACTTTCATTAGTTTAAAAGAAAGTAAATAAATAATAACTCAAAAAGGCAAGAAACGCAAAAGAAAACAAAACAAAGAGGATCTTCTAGAAAACGACAAGAAAAAAAAAAGGCCAAAATTGAAGTTAATGAATTAGAAAACAGAGTGTTTGTAGAATTAACAACATATATCCAAATATGTCCTAGTGATTCGTGTTGTAAGAGGAAAATAAACAAAAATGTGAAGAAATGTGGGGAAATGTGAAGAAGGATATAAGTTTCTGTTGTATATTTTTCTTCTTTCTTTTTTTTTGAATTTTTTAAACATTTATTTATTTTTGAGAGGCAGAGCATGAGCAGGGGAGGAGCAGAGATAGAGAGAGACACAGAATCTGAAGCAGGCTCCAGACTCTGAGCTGTCAGCACAGAGCCTGATGTGAGGCTCGAACTCACAAATCACAAGATCATGACCTTGGCCAAAGTTGGACGCCCAACCGACTGAGCCACCCAGGCGGCCCCATCTTTCTTTCTTTTTTAAACAACCTTTTAAAAATGTGTAAAATCATTATTAGCTAAAGGGCAGTACAAAAACAGGCCCACTGGATTGGCCCAGGACCTACAGTTTGCCAATCCCTATTTGACCTATGAATTCAAGAATGGTTGAATATTAAGAAATATGTTCGTTTTATGCAAGGCATCAGCAAAAAAGAGAATTCTTTAAGACCATGAATGTATCCAATGAAATCCATCATCCATTCCTGTTGAGAATTCTTCAGAAACTAGAACCAGAATGATAATTCATTAATATGAGAAAGATTTCCTCCCCTAAATCAAAAGCCAACATCATACATAAAATGCTAGAGGATGTTCTCTACAACCATTACCATTTTATAATATTTGAAAATTGTAACAAATACAAAAAGAAAGATGAAACAGAAATAAGAATTATATTAATAGTAGGGAAAAGAAAACATGTCATTATATTATATTTATGGACACATAAATATTATGCCCACATTATATTTGTGGACAATATAGTGATATCCCTAGTTATCTAACAGTTTATTTTAGAGTCTATAGAGTTCCCTTCATTTTTGGAAACTTCTCCCTTTTTTCTGGAAAATGACCCTGTGCTCTACCATTTTGTCCCAGTGGTCATTAAAAGAGTGTTCAGGTTAGTACAATAGGACTCTACCCTCTGACAATAGCTGACTGATGGAGGCAAACTCTTAGCCTGAGCTGGGCTAAGCAAAGCCCCTTCCCTAGCTATTTGGACTTGACCCTGCCTTCATCTTTCTCTGAATACCTAAACTGTGTTAGTGAACCCTTGGAGTAGCTGGTAGCCATGCTTTACTGAGAAGCAGGAAAGAATGGTATGCAGAGAGAAGGACAAAGAGGATATACAGAGAGAAGTGCGGACAAGACATGGAAAACAGTATCCTGATCACATTCAGCCCCTGGTTCCAGTGCATACCTGAGACTCTTTCATGTTCTTAGACTCCATGAAGCATTTTTTAAACCTTATAATAAATTTCCATTTTGTTTATGTTAATTCAAGTTCTTATTTCTGTTATTTGCATCAGAAAATGTTTTAATTTGTGCACCTAGAAAGTTTAATTGCTGAAAACCATTTTTTAAATTTTGAAAAATCAAACTTACAAAAAGGTTGAGACCATAGTACAAAAAAACCTTTTTGTAAGTTTTTTTTGTAAGTTTCTTTTGTAAGCTAAAGCCATTTGAGAACAGTTGTTATTATGATAATCCCCACCCCTGAATACTCTGGCAAATATTTTTTCTAAGCGAGGACATTTTCTAACATAAAAACAATATAACTGCGAAAGCCTCCACCACCCCTCTATATAGACACTGACCTTGCTCTATCAGCCTAGTGGCTTTAAGATAGAAGTTTTCAGCAACAGAAGAATAAGAACTATCATTTTTTTTAAATATTAAAAATGTATCTGGATGCAAGATAAATGAGACTTTTGTGTTTGAGTTTTTAATGGCATGTGATTTACCATTAGGGAATACAATTTGCAAGTACAAATTTCATAGAGATGGCTACCAGAAAAAAAAAAAATGCTATTGCATGTCAAAAACTTTCTGCTCTGATATTTTTCTCACTGAAATATTGTTTTATAACACAATTTATGATATTTGTAATGTTCTTGGAAATACATTATAAATATTAAAATGGGAGTCATTATGTGTAAATATTGGTGCCTTTCCTAAATATCAGCAAAAATCAGAAAACAATTCTAATTCATGTCTGACTTTTGAACTCCAAACCCATTTTACCAACTGCCTACTTAATATAGCAATCTGTATTTCTTACAATCATTTCACACTTAATACATGCAAAACTAAACTTTTGATTTATAATGCAACATACATGTTTTCTGTTCTCTCAGAATGCTCCCCACCTCGGCCCAGAAACTCTCAAAGCCATCCTTAATTCTTCCCCTTTCTTAAATTCCCCCAATAGCCCATCAGGAACATTTTACTCCCCAAATACACTGCAAATCTGCCCACTTCTCTCCCCCCGCCAACTATTCTACTACCATCATCCATGAACCATCCAAATTGGCTCCACCATCTCCACCATCTCCATGAACACCAAAATGGTGGCCACACTGGCTCTCCACCTCTACTTTTTTTTAAGTTTTTTATTTATTTATTTTTGAGAAAAAGAGAGAGAGCACAAGCAGGAAAGGAGCAGAGAGGGAGACACGGAATCCAAGGCAGGCTCCAGGCTCTGAGCTGTCAGTACAGAGCCAGACACAGGGTTTGAACCCATGAACCACGAGATAGATCATGACCTGAGCCGAAGTTGGCCGCTTAACCAACTGAGCCACCCAGGTGCCCCTACTCTTTCTATCTCTCCAATCCATCCTTTACAACAAAGTGATCTTTGTAACACACGAAGTGAATCAGGTTGTTTTCATTTATTAATAATAATAAATGAAGAAACAGGAAGTTGTACCATTTTTAAACAATAGGTCAAAAGCTATCTTTTTTTTTTTCAGAGAAAATACGTTCAATCTTATTTGGGTGCTTTCTAGAATACCCGAAATATTGAGACTATTCTTGCCACCACACTACCCCTCACTAGACAAACATGCATTGGATTCCAGTCTCCTGCAACCCTAGGCACCTGACATGTGCCAAGGAAAAATTTAGAGACGTAGTTATCTGCATGCAATTCATTCATACGAGGGAAACACCATCCATAGTCTGTGGTCATCAGACAAAGGCAAAGACAAGATTTATAGGAGAGGGGAGAGACAGGACAGAAGGTAACTGCAGTGGACAAGATGAATCATACTTTACACTTTCCAAATAAATTGATTAGTTAGAAAATAACAAATAGTTTAAGTAATCCGTCCTTGAGCAAGTTGACTAGGGTATTCGAAAACAAACAACTGCAGTTGTTTCTGGGCTTTCCAAAACCATAGGCCTTGAACCCTGCAGTGTAAGTGACAGACTGCCAATGTCCTTCCCGAAGACCTCCATCTTGATTATGTCAGGTCTCACCAATTCTCTCTTCTCTGATACAAGGATAATTTTAAAAGTCACTTTAATATTTTTCAAAGAGCTGAATCAAACAAGGGTTTTTTAAGTCTAACAGTTTTGCCCTCGGATTATATTTGTAGTAATAATGTTTTCTTCTAATTTGACAAAGATTATACAATCACCGCAATACATCCTACTCTCCTTCAGCTGGAGTTTGGTTGAGCATTTACCTCCACCACGATGGTGCCTTACCATCTCCACCTGTGAAAATCTGCTCTGCTCTGCTCTCCGAGCTTCTCAGAACTTCTTTGTCAGTTTCAAGGGCATGGTCTCTTTCCCACTTCTCCTTGATTGCACCACAGGGATAATACAAATAACTGCCTGGACCTTAGACAGAAATCCATCTGAGCTCAGTGGAAACCTTAAAACCAGAAACACTGCCAAGATATGGATGAGATCTGAAGCAGGTGGCTCCTTGGCAAAGCCAACATGAGGGACTCCCTACTGCAGCTCAGGCCTGCAGTCCTGGGACCCAAAGTCAGCCATGGCTATAAAGCAGCCCTGGAAAGGAAATGTTTCCTCTCTGGTCCATTCCTATAAGACATGAGGATTTCAGGGCTGCTTACCAGTAGTTAAATCCATGAATATACCATGTAACTTCCCAAGTCAACTTACCTAGTTATCTGAATCTCACAGTAGACAGGAAGCTGCTGAGGGCAGAGGTACTGTGTTGTTCTCTTTGGTCTCTCTTAGTACAATGCACAAATGGGTGCTCAAGAACTGTGGCTGATTTAATTGTCTTAACTGCAACTTAACACCTCCATTTGGAAATCTATTATGCATTTTTTATGACAGTGGCATCACATTATAGTTTTATATAATTACTACACTATCCATGACAAAACAGGCTCTTAATTTCCATTGCATTAGACTGCTTCTGTCCTAGGATTTAGTTTTATCTAAACAGTACCACCATATCAAGCCAAATGCCTAGAATTTATCCATAATGCTTATCTTTCCTTCATATCCTATATCCATCCATTCATCCTAAGTCCTTGTAGACTTCTCCCTCCAAAATACATACCAAATCAAACTATTTCTCTTCATCTTCACTGCTCCATCTTGGTTCCTGTTTATATCTTATCTGAACTACTACACTGACCCCCTAACTACTCTTTCCCTCTTCAACCCATTTTCCAACACTGTAGCCAGATTGGTCTTTATGAGACCTCTTCCTACTTAAAATCTTCCAGTGACTTCTCTCTAATTTTAGGATAAATTCCAAACTCTGAACATAAGCTACAAGGTCCTAAGTGATCTGGTCATTTCCTACTCTTCCTCCTTGACTTTGTCCATTCTCCAACCACTTGATGGATTCATGCCACATTAGTCTTTCTTCTATTCCTTGAATTTACCAAGTTTCTTCCTGCCCCAGGGCCTTGGCACTTGTTTCCTCTGCTTGGGACATTCGTCTCTCAGATATTCACATGTGCAGCTTCTTCTTGTCAGGATTTCAACTCAAACCTGCCCTCCTCTGAGAAGTCTTTTTTGGCAACCTCCCTCCTAGCACTTTTTAAAATCAGTACCCTGTTTGAGGCACCTGGCTGGCTCAGTCAATAGAACATGTAACTCTCTATCTCACCCACATTGGGTGAGATTTAAGTAGAGATTACTTTAAAAAATAATAGTACCCTGTTTTATTTCTTATACAATGTTTAAATACCTGAAATTGTTTTGTCTTCCTGTTGTCTTTTGCTTCCCTCCATTAGAGTATGAGCTCTATTGGGGTGCCTGGGTGACTCAGTCAGTTAAGCGTCCAACTTCAGCTCAGGTCATGATCTGTGTTCATGGGTTCCAGCCCCATGTCGGGCTCTGTGCTGACAGCTCAGAGCCTGGAGCCTGCTTCAGATTCTGTCTCCCTCTCTCTCTGCGCCTCCCCCATTTGTTCTCTCTCTCTCAAAAGTAAATAAAAACATTTAAAAAATTAAAAAAAAAAAAAAAAAGAATATGAGCTCCATGAAAGCAAGACCCTTTCTGGCTGGTTTACCACCATCTCCCTGGATCCTAGGATAGGCCTGGTACATGATAACTCTTTAATAAGCATCTCTTGAAGACATAAAGGAATGAACTCCAATTGTAAATATCTGTAATTTATCAACAAAAGTTCACATATTTCTGTGGAAATTTTCAATGAAAAGGAACAAAGTTATCCAGAATATCAGAATATATCCAGAATATATGTTTTTAAATGGGCTTGAGATCAGCAATTAGAACTTAATATGAATTCAAAAAAGCACAGTAGCAAGAGACAAGTTGATCCTGGCTTCCGAAAATCAATAAAGGTGAGTATGAAGTTTAAGAATCATTGCCTTGAAAGCCGCAATTAAGCAAATTAACCCCAGGTACAATTAAAAAGATTTGTGGCTTTGGTCTATCTGCCATTACGACATTCGAGTTAAGAAGGAATTTATTGCCATTAAACACACAGCAATAGCAACAGAAAAGGTGAAACAGCCCAGGGATCATCTCGTATCTTATCTTCTATTTCTCTTTAAAAAAATATACCCTTTTACTGAATCCTTGTTCCCTTTATATATGTTATATAGTAGAATTCCCTGAAAGATGCATAACTTTAGAACTCTCTACCTTGTATGGAGTTCTTAAAGAAGATCAACAGTACATACCATAATGTATATCCTACAACAGTGCATATTACTGATCTAAAAGCCTATTTGCCATGTAGTATGGGCTTTGGCTCCTAAATGAAAGTTGATAAAAATCTTCTCACCATAGAGTATCTTTTCCCAGTTTCCACGTATCCACATTCTTTCCACATTCCGAAGGCCTCCCCTGACCACACCCATCCACAGTGGCAGCTCCCACCTCCAACTCTCCTGACTCAGCTGGTTCAAAATTGTTCCTTACCACTTGCTGAGCCAAATATAACAAGCACTTTGGGTAAACAAACATTTATTCAGTCTCGCAATGGGGTCATCAGAAAAAGCTTGGAACAAGCACAGTTGTGCAAGAATGTTTATTATCTGTATTGCCTAGGCAAAAGGATAAATAGGGGCTGAAGTTCATCCAGCTCAATTTGCCAATTAGGTGCTTCCTAAACCATGTGTTCATGGGGCTGCATATGTACAACTGAGTTACTTTCTAATTCAAGTAAAAATGTACCATGTGGGGTGTATGGGTGTCTCGGTCAGTTAAGTGTCCTACTCTTGATTTCATCTCAGGTCTTCATCTTGGGGTTGTGAGTTTAAGCCCTGCATTGGGCTCTACCCCAGGCATGAAGCCTACTTAAAAAAAAAAAAAAAATGTGCCATGTGGATTAATGCTGACCTTGATCATCTTCTTAAGAACAAAATTCTTCAACTCTCCTAAGACCTGTAGAACAAGGACGTGGTCTCTCCTCTCAGACCAAAGTTGTTTTTTTTTTCTTTTTTTCATTTAAAAGAGATGGAAATCACAGGATATGATTGTCAGAGACTGGTCCAAAGGGCTTTTATGGTCCCTTCATTCCCAAAAAGATTCCCACCATTGCATAACTTCTCCTCAACAAATTTGTCACTCCATAGGGACCCAGGGTTCTACATGAAAACCTCAACCTCACTCCAACAGAGTTGTCTGCTACTGCCTCACACATAATAAATTATCAATAAATATCTGCTGAGGAATGATTGAAGAATGAAAGAATGAATGAATGAATCAATCAATCAATCAATTTTCCAGCCTTGCTAAATGCTGCCAATATCTTTATGAAGCAGGTGAGCAAGGCAGATGAATGGCAGATCATTCATTTTATATCAATCATGCTAATAAATGCTTTGTCTCAACTTCCTGTGATTGACAGTAACACTCTAAGACATGAATTCCATCTGGCCTGGGTACCTATGAAGTCTCTGTAAAATAGAGAATTTGATTTATGAGGGTTGCCTGCAATTATAATCAGGCTGAAAATGTTGAGAAGTATGAAATACGCACTACATTTCTGGTCCATGAAATTCCACAGAAGCTTGGAATGAAGAGCATTATTCAAAGATAACAGTCGCCTTGTAATGATGTATTACATTGGCTAGACTGGACCTGTGAATTTTCTATCAATGAATCCACTTAGCTCAACTTAATTCAAATTGTCCAGCAAATTGAAGACGTTGTTGAAGGAGGGGAGAGAAAAGGAATTAATGGTCCTAATCAAATCTTCAAAGACCTAAAATAGCCTAGCTGAGGGCCCAAGACATACCTTTGACACTGGAACTGTCAAATGCAGGACTGCCCAGCGTAGGACTGGGCAATGAAAGTGGGGTTGCCCATCAGACAAGTTGGAGGGCCAAAGCATCAGAGACAGAAAATCCAAGTGGTCAAATGCAAAAGAACAAACCCATGAGGCAGTGTGAAACAAAGCCAACAGGAACCAATAACTTAAAGCCTTCATTATAATCTTCCTTCAGGTAAAAGTGAATACTTCTGGAATGAAAATAAAGATAAGTGTTGCCAGCAAAGAGAAACTCATAAAACAAGTCAAATAGAAATTTGAGAAAGAAAAAAAAAAATAGAATGCCTAAAAGAAAAAAAATCTACTAGGTAGCCTCAATAACCATGTAGATGACAGAGAGAAGAATCAGTTAATTTGAAAATAGATTAATAGAAATGATCCAATCTGAAGAATAGACAGAAAAAGCCTCAATAACCATGTAGATGACAGAGAGAAGAATCAGTTAATTTGAAAACAGATTAATAGAAATGATCCAATCTGAAGAATAGACAGAAAAAGGATTAAAACATAAACAGTCACAGAGACCTATGGGACAATATCAATCTCATTGGAGTCCCTAAAGAAGAGGAGGAAGATATTGTCACAGACAAAATATCTGAAGAAATAAGGACTAAAAATAAAGACATATATTTATAAATTTAAAAAGTCTGGTCAGCCCCAAACGAAATAAACTCAAAGAACACCATGCTTATACACATCAAAACCAAACTGCTAAAGAACAAAGATAAAGAAGAACAAAGATAAAGAAAAGTCTTGAAAGCAGCCACAACAAAATGATACATTACATAAAGGGGAACAACAATTCAAATAGTACAGTTACTAGAGAATACTAAAGTTCCTCATCAGAAATTATAAAGGCCGTGGAGCAAAATCTTTAAAGTGCTAAAAGAAATGTCAACTAAAAATTCTATAATCAGGGATAATACCCTCCAGGAATTAAAGTAACATAAGGTTATTCTTGATGAAGAAAAACAGAGAATTCATTGCCAATGATATCCACTGTAAGAGAAATTGCTAAAGGAATTAAGGCTGAAGGAAAATGTTCCCAAAGGGAAACCTGGAATGAAAAAAACAAAAACAATAGAAATGATAAATGTCTGATTAAATGATATTTTTCTATTTTAAGTTCTCTAAAATACATATAAGTGTTGAAAGCAAAAATTCAAGATTGTCTGGGAAGGTGTAAATGTGATACATATGACAACTATAAGATAAAGGGGGCAGTAAAGTGATCTATATGGTTACAAGCCCTGCATTTTATCTCAAGTTACAAAACATCATCTCTAAGTAGACTGAAAACTTAGTCATGTATAGCATAATCCCTATAGCAACTGCTGAAAAATAATACAAGCAGATACAGCCAAAAGCTAGCAGATAATTTAAAATGGAACATCAAAAAATATGCAAAGGAAGGCAGGAAGAGGTAACAGAAGAACAAAAAAACCAGGAGACAAATAGAAAAATAACAAAATGGTAGGCCTAATTCAACCATATCGGTTATCACGTTAACTGTAAATGATTTAAATACACCATTAAAAAAAACAAAGATTGTCAGATTGGATCTAAATTTAAAAACTAACTATATTCTACCTACAAGAAACCTTTATTTTTTTTATTTAAAAAATATTTTTTTAATGTTTATTTATTTTTGAGAGAGACAGAGACAGAATGTGAGTGAGCTAGGGGCAGAGAGAGAGAGGGAGACACAGAATCCAAAGTAGGCTCCAGGCTCCGAGCTGTCAGCACAGAGCCCAACGCAGGGATTGAACTCACGAGCTGTGAGATCATGACCTGAGCTGAAGTCAGATGCTCAACCGACTGAGCCACCCAGGCACCCCAAGAATCCTACTTTAACTATGATGATATACATACATTAAAAGGATGAAAATAAATCACATAAACCCCAATCAAAATAAAGCTGTATTGTCTATATTAGTATCAAATAAATTAGATTTCAGATCAAGGAAAATTATTTATCAGGGATAAAAAGAGACAATACATGATGATAAAAAGTTCCGTTCATCAAGGAAACATAAAATCACCAATTTGTATGCATGTAACAACAGAGGATGAAGTAGAAACTGATAAGACTAAGTGGAGAAAGAGACAAGTTCACAAATATACTTTGTTACATCAACATTCTTCTCTAATCTACAGAACAAATAGACAGTAAATCAGTAAGTGTCATTTAAAGAATATCTGAGGGGGGTTCCGGAAGATGGCGGCGTAGGAGGACGCGGGGCTCACAGCGCGTCCTGCCGATCACTTAGATTCCACCTACACCTGCCTAAAGAACCCAGAAAACCGCCAGAGGATTAGCAGAAGGGAGTCTCCGGAGTCAAGCGCAGACTAGAGGCCCACGGAAGAGGGTAGGAAGGGCGGCGAGGCGGCGAGGCGGTGCGCGCTCCACGGACTGGCGGGAGGGAGCCGGGGCGGAGGGGCGGCTCGCCGGCCAAGCAGAGCCCCCGAGTCTGGCTGGCAAAAGCGGAGGGGCCGGACAGACTGTGTTCCGACAGCAAGCGCGACTTAGCGTCTGGGAGGTCATAAGTTAACAGCTCTGCTCGGAAAGCGGGAAGGCTGGAGGACAAAGGGAGGGAGAGCTGCTGAGCCCTCGGACGGCAGAGCTCAGCTTGGCGGGGAACAAAGGCGCCAGCGCCATCTCCCCCGCCCATCCCCCAGCCAAAATCCCAAAGGGAACCAGTTCCTGCCAGAGAACTTGCTCGCTCCGCGCAAACACCCAACTCTGTGCTTCTGCGGAGCCAAACCTCCGGCAGCGGATCTGACTCCCTCCCGCTGCCACAGGGCTCCTCCTGAAGTGATCACCTAAGGAGAAGCGAGCTAAGCCTGCCCCTCCAGCCCCCGTGCACCTTGCCTACCCACCCCAGCTAATAGGCCAGATCCCCAGCAACACAAGCCTGGCAGTGTGCAAGTAGCCCAGACGGGACACGCCACCCCACAGTGAATCCCGCCCCTAGGAGAGGGGAAGAGAAGGCACACACCAGTCTGACTGTGGCCCCAGCAGTGGGCGGGGGGCAGACATCGGGTCGGACTGCGGCCCCGCCCACTAACTCCAGTTATACACCACAGCACAGGGGAAGTGCACTGCAGGTCCTCACCACGCCAGGGACTCTCCAAAATGACCAAACGGAAGAATTCCCCTCAGAAGAATCTCCAGGAAATAACAACAGCTAATGAACTGATCAAAAAGGATTTAAATAATATAACAGAAAGTGAATTTAGAATAATAGTCATAAAATTAATCGCTGGGCTTGAAAACAGTATACAGGACAGCAGAGAATCTCTTGCCACAAAGATCGAGGGACTAAGGAACAGTCACGAGGAGTTGAAAAACGCTTTAAACGAATTGCAAAACAAAATGGAATCCACGATGGCTCGGCTTGAAGAGGCAGAGGAGAGAATAGGTGAACTAGAAGATAAAGTTATGGAGAAAGAGGAAGCTGAAAGAAAGAGAGATAAAAAAATCCAGGAGTATGAGGGGAAAATTAGAGAACTAAGTGATACACTAAAAAAAAATAATATACGCATAATTGGTATCCCAGAGGAGGAAGAGAGAGGGAAGGGTGCTGAAGGGGTACTTGAACAAATTATAGCTGAGAACTTCCCTGAACTGGGGAAGGAAAAAGGCATTGAAATCCAAGAGGCACAGAGAACTCCCTTCAGACGTAACTTGAATCGATCTTCTGCACGACATATCATAGTGAAACTGGCAAAATACAAGGATAAAGAGAAAATTCTGAAAGCAGCAAGGGATAAACGTGCCCTCACATATAAAGGGAGACCTATAAGACTCGTGACTGATCTCTCCTTTGAAACTTGGCAGGCCAGAAAGGCTTGGCATGATATCTACAGTGTGCTAAACAGAAAAAATATGCAGCCGAGAATCCTTTATCCAGCAAGTCTGTCATTTAGAATAGAAGGAGAGATAAAGGTCTTCCCAAACAAACAAAAACTGAAGGAATTTGTCACCACGAAACCAGCCCTACAAGAGATCCTAAGGGGGATCCTGTGAGACAAAGTACCAGAGACATCACTACAAGCATAAAACATACAGACATCACAATGACTCTAAACCCATATCTTTCTATAATAACACTGAATGTAAATGGATTAAATGCGCCAACTAAAAGACATAGGGTATCAGAATGGATAAAAAAACAAGACCCATCTATTTGCTGTCTACAAGAGACTCTTTTTAGATCTGAGGACACCTTTAGATTGAGAGTGAGGGGATGGAGAACTATTTATCATGCTCCTGGAAGCCAAAAGAAAGCTGGAGTAGCCATACTTATATCAGACAAACTAGACTTTAAATTAAAGGCTGTAACAAGAGATGAAGAAGGGCATTATATAATAATCACAGGGTCTATCCACCAGGAAGAGCTAACTATTATAAATGTCTATGCGCCAAATACCCGAGCCCCCAGATATATAAAACAATTACTCATAAACATAAGCAACCTTATTGATAAGAATGTGGTCATTGCAGGGGACTTTAACACCCCACTTACAGAAATGGATAGATCATCTAGACACACAGTCAATAAAGAAACAAGGGCCCTGAATGATACATTGGATCAGATGGACTTGACAGATATATTTAGAACTCTGCATCCCAAAGCAACAGAATATACTTTCTTCTCGAGTGCACATGGAACATTCTCCAAGATAGATCATATACTGGGTCACAAAACAGCCCTTCATAAGTTTACAAGAATTGAAATTATACCATGCATACTTTCAGACCACAATGCTATGAAGCTTGAAATCAACCACAGGAAAAAGTCTGGAAAACCTCCAAAAGCATGGAGGTTAAAGAACACCCTACTAACGAATGAGTGGGTCAACCAGGCAATTAGAGAAGAAATTAAAACATATATGGAAACAAACGAAAATGAAAATACAACAATCCAAACGCTCTGGGATGCAGCGAAGGCAGTCCTGAGAGGAAAATACATTGCAATCCAGGCCTATCTCAAGAAACAAGAAAAATCCCAAATACAAAATCTAACAGCACACCTAAAGGAAATAGAAGCAGAACAGCAAAGGCAGCCTAAACCCAGCAGAAGAAGAGAAATCATAAAGATCAGAGCAGAAATAAACAATATAGAATCTAAAAAAACTGTAGAGCAGATCAACGAAACCAAGAGTTGGTTTTTTGAAAAAATAAACAAAATTGACAAACCTCTAGCCAGGCTTCTCAAAAAGAAAAGGGAGATGACCCAAATAGACAAAATCATGAATGAAAATGGAATGATTACAACCAATCCCTCAGAGATACAAACAATTATCAGGGAATACTATGAAAAATTATATGCCAGCAAATTGGACAACCTGGAAGAAATGGACAAATTTCTAAACACCCACACTCTTCCAAAACTCAATCAGGAGGAAATAGAAAGCTTGAACAGACCCATAACCAGCGAAGAAATTGAATCGGTTATCAAAAATCTCCCAACAAATAAGAGTCCAGGACCAGATGGCTTCCCAGGGGAGTTCTACCAGACATTTAAAGCAGAGATAATACCTATCCTTCTCAAGCTATTCCAAGAAATAGAAAGGGAAGGAAAACTTCCAGACTCATTCTATGAAGCCAGTATTACTTTGATTCCTAAACCAGACAGAGACCCAGTAAAAAAAGAGAACTACAGGCCAATATCCCTGATGAATATGGATGCAAAAATTCTTAATAAGATACTAGCAAATCGAATTCAACAGCATATAAAAAGAATTATTCACCATGATCAAGTGGGATTCATTCCTGGGATGCAGGGCTGGTTCAACATTCGCAAATCGATCAACGTGATACATCACATTAACAAAAAAAAAGAGAAGAACCATATGATCCTGTCAATCGATGCAGAAAAGGCCTTTGACAAAATCCAGCACCCTTTCTTAATAAAAACCCTTGAGAAAGTCGGGATAGAAGGAACATACTTAAAGATCATAAAGGCCATTTATGAAAAGCCCACAGCTAACATCATCCTCAACGGGGAAAAACTGAGAGCTTTTTCCCTGAGATCAGGAACACGACAGGGATGCCCAATGTCACCGCTGCTGTTTAATATAGTGCTGGAAGTTCTAGCATCAGCAATCAGACAACAAAAGGAAATCAAAGGCATCAAAATTGGCAAAGATGAAGTCAAGCTTTCGCTTTTTGCAGATGACATGATATTATACATGGAAAATCCGATAGACTCCACCAAAAGTCTGCTAGAACTGATACATGAATTCAGCAAAGTTGCAGGATACAAAATCAATGTGCAGAAATCAGTTGCATTCTTATACACTAACAATGAAGCAACAGAAAGACAAATGAAGAAACTGATCCCATTCACAATTGCACCAAGAAGCATAAAATACCTAGGAATAAATCTAACCAAAGATGTAAAAGATCTGTATGCTGAAAACTATAGAAAGCTTATGCAGGTAATTGAAGAAGATATAAAGAAATGGAAAGACATTCCCTGCTCATGGATTGGAAGAATAAATATTGTCAAAATGTCAATACTACCCAAAGCTATCTACACATTCAATGCAATCCCAATCAAAATTGCACCAGCATTCTTCTCGAAACTAGAACAAGCAATCCTAAAATTCATATGGAACCACAAAAGGCCCCGAATAGCCAAAGCAATTTTGAAGAAGAAGACCAAAGCAGGAGGCATCACAATCCCAGACTTTAGCCTCTACTACAAAGCTGTCATCATCAAGACAGCATGGTATTGGCATAAAAACAGACACATAGACCAATGGAATAGAATAGAAACCCCAGAACTAGACCCACAAACGTATGGCCAACTCATCTTTGACAAAGCAGGAAAGAACATCCAATGGAAAAAAGACAGTCTCTTTAACAAATGGTGCTGGGAGAACTGGACAGCAACATGCAGAAGAATTAAACTAGACCACTTTCTCACACCATTCACAAAAATAAACTCAAAAGGGATAAAGGACCTGAATGTGAGACAGGAAACCATCAAAACCTTAGAGGAGAAAGCAGGAAAAGACCTCTCTGACCTCAGCCGTAGCAATCTCTTACTCGGCACATCCCCAAAGGCAAGGGAATTAAAAGCAAAAGTGAATTACTGGGACCTTATGAAGATAAAAAGCTTCTGCACAGCAAAGGAAACAACCAACAAAACTAAAAGGCAACCAACGGAATGGGAAAAGATATTTGCAAATGACACATCGGACAAAGGGCTAGTATCCAAAATCTATAAAGAGCTCATCAAACTCCACACCCGAAAAACAAATAACCCAGTGAAGAAATGGGCAGAAAACATGAACAGACACTTCTCTAAAGAAGACATCCGGATGGCCAACAGGCACATGAAAAGATGTTCAACGTCGCTCCTTATCAGGGAAATACAAATCAAAACCACACTCAGATACCACCTCACGCCAGTCAGAGTGGCCAAAATGAAGAAATCAGGAGACTATAGATGCTGGAGAGGATGTGGAGAAACAGGAACCCTCTTGCACTGTTGGTGGGAATGCAAATTGGTGCAGCCGCTCTGGAAAGCAGTGTGGAGGTTCCTCAGAAAATTAAAAATAGACCTACCCTATGACCCAGCAATAGCACTGCTAGGAATTTATCCAAGGGATACAGGAGTACTGATGCATAGGGGCACCTGTACCCCAATGTTTATAGCGGCACTCTCAACAATAGCCAAATTATGGAAAGAGCCTAAATGTCCATCAACTGATGAATGGATAAAGAAATTGTGGTTTATATACACAATGGAATACTACGTGGCAATGAGAAAAAATGAAATATGGCCTTTTGTAGCAACATGGATGGAACTGGAGAGTGTGATGCTAAGTGAAATAAGCCATACAGAGAAAGACAGATACCATATGGTTTCACTCTTATGTGGATCCTGAGAAACATAACAGAAACCCATGGGGGAGGGGAAGGAAAAAAAAAAAAAAAGAGGTTAGAGTGGGAGAGAGCCAAAACATTAGAGACTGTTAAAAACTGAGAACAAACTGAGGGTTGATGGGGGGTGGGAGGGAGGGCAGGGTGGGTGATGGGTATTGAGGAGGGCACCTTTTGGGATGAGCACTGGGTGTTGTATGGAAACCAATTTGACAGTAAATTTCATATATTAAAAAAAAAAAAAAAGAAAAAAAAATTAAAAAAAAAAAAAAGAATATCTACCTGATGGGGTGCCTGGGTGGCTCAGTTGGTTGAATGTCTGACTTCAGTTCAGGTCACAATCTCAAAGTTCATGAGTTCCAGCCCCTCATCAGACTCACTGGTGCCAGCACCAAGGTAGCTTCAAATCCTCTATCCCCTCTCTCTTCCCCTCCCTGACTCATGTTCTCTCTCTCTCAAAAATGAATAAATGTTAAAAAATAATAATAATAAATAGAGAGAGATCTACCTGACAACAATGCCTTTTCTAAGACATGTGGAACATTCACCAAGATAGACCATATGCTGGGCCACAAAACAAACTTCTTTAAAACAAATTTAACAGCATTGAATTAGCACAAAGGACGCTCTTGGACCACAATTAAATGAAACTCCATGGTTCATGTCCTTTTTTTTTTTTAGTTTATTTTTTTATTCTGAGAGAGAGAGAGCACACAGGAGGGACAGAGAGAGGGAGAGAAAGAATCTCAAGCAGGCTCTGCACTCTCAGTGCCAAGCCCCAGTGCGGAGCTCAAATTCATGAACTGTGAGATCATGACCTGAGATAAAGTCAAGGGTCAGACGCTTAACCAACTGAGCCACCCACATCACCCATTACATGTTCTTCACTGGCTCTCAGAGTTCTCTGAGTTGATTAATTTGCTTGATTAACTCACCTTTTATTGGCGGCTTTTGCTTTCCTGTCTTCACTCCTCCCACACAAATGTTTCCTGGGATGATTTCCAAATAAACTCCTTTCTGGAGGTCTGTTTCATGAAGCCCAAGCTAACACAGTTGCATGCACAATTAATTCTCATTATTTGTTCAAGTGAGATTTTCTAAAGTCACTGCAAACACTGAATTAGCGAATACTGAACCCTGTTAGCTCCAAGGGAAAATACAGTTAGGATCCTGTGAGCCTCTGGTCACATTTTCATCAACGAATCAATACATAACCTTGTTTTATGTGTATTTCTGTTTAAAGACAACTTATTTAATACACATTGAAATTTCATTAAGATTGAACTGATGCCAGAGTGCCTGGATAGCTCAGTCGATTAAGCGTCCCTTGGTTTCAACTCATGTCATGATCTCACGGTTCGTGGGATGGAGCCTTGAGTTGGGCTCCGTGCTGACAGCATGAAGCCTGCTTAGGATTCTTTCTCTCTCCCTCTCTCTCTCTCTCTCTCTCTCTCTCTGCCCCTCCCCAGCTTGCTCTGTCTCTCTCTCTCTCTCAAAATAAATAAATAAATAAAGTTTTAAAAAAGATTTAACCTATGTAAATAGCACTATAACTCATGTCTAAGTGAAGCTTATTTAGGACACATTTTCCCTATAAGACACATCACAGCTTTCTTGCACTTAGGTACACTAGACAGCACTTCATCACTATACTTGGAGGCATTTTAAACAGCAAATTTCCACCACCACCACCAATAAAAAAAACCACATGCCCACACACAGATGTGGAAAACATGATACAAAATAGACCATGAAAAGGACACTTGTTTGCAGTATGAGAGCTGGAACAAGATAGCAGATCATCTCCTCGTTTACCCCTCAGCTGGCAACGTGCATGTACTGAAACTCAAATGTTTTGATGCTCTCTCTACACATGTCTATGAAATAGACATATAACTATGAAAGCCCCAGGAGTACTGATTTGGAGGTTTCAAATAAATTTTGTAGCGAGTGAGTTCTCAAATACAGAATTTGAGAATAATGAGAATTGACTGTGTCTTTTTAAAGTCTTCATTCAGTGACTTATGGATAGAAATCTTAATTCACTTCTTTTTTATACAGAAAGAAGAGGCCATATCACCTTTGCTAGTCAACAAGGATGTCATCTGCTTCCCCAACCGTGGATGTCATTCTCTGACCTCTTTCTAAGCCCTGGAATCAATGTAAATTATTTAATGTTGTACTGAATCCATAGCTTATGATTCTTTTTGTGACTCTCTTGGCTCATTTTTTATCGTGGCCATTGTTCTTGTTCTTTTTTATGCATTTGGACAAGTTGTAAGATAAGCTTTGGTGTGAACAAGAAAAATTGGAGTTATTCTGGAAACAACAGCCACTTCTTACACAGTAATATGTATCAGTTCCAATCATTCTCAGAGCAGGATACCTGAGGGAGATTTCTTTGCTAGAGAAAAAGGATTGAAAGGTAATCCTCAAACAAAAGGTTGGGTTTATGTTTGTGCAATACACACACCCAGACCCACACCCACCCCCCCACCCACCCCCCCACACACACAATGTGGATAAAATAGCCATGGATGGATGAATGAATGAATCATTCAAGTATAAGGAACTCAGGCACAGCTGATACAGTGAGTCAAATGTTTACTTCTGAAATGTCTTTCTTCTCTAAATTATAATAATTGAAATAGAAATGAAAATAGAAATAGAAATAACATGCAAAAACATATAAGATTCCAGAATGTTATTTTTAATATATTTTAATATATTTATATTTTAATCACGTATAAGACAGTTTAGAAAGATGATACAAAGCCTACGTAGAAAAAAAAGATTAATTTAGTAAAGAAAACATAATAGCAGCATAGGTTTAACTGGTCTCAAGCAATGTTATAGAACTCAAGCCAAGAAACAGCTTTGATACTGAGTACAGAACATGGACTAATAATCTTTAATGACTAATTGAAGATAATATATTACCCCACCCCAGAAATTTATAGATTTAAATACCATAGTTTCCTTAATCCCACTTTTTCTAGTTTTGTTTATTTTTATTTTAGAGAGAGAGAGAGAGAGAGAGAATGAGCAGGGGAGAGGGGCAAGGGGGGGGGGGAGAATCTTAAGCAGGCTCCACGCTTAGCTCAGAGCACCCATGTGGGGTTTGATCCAGCAACCCTGTGATCATAACCTGAGCAGAAATCAAGAGTCAAGAGTCGGACGCTCAAATGACTGAGCAACCCAGGTGCCCCTAGTTTGTTTTAACACAGGAAACTGGCAACAGTTAACTTCCCTCTCCTTAAACTACCACTGACTGAAAAAGAAATAGTTCAAAGCACAAAAACATTGATGTTAATTCCTTCTGAAACTTCATAAAAACATAGCAATTTACTCATAGCTTATTATCAAACATGGAAAAATATGGCCTAGATAGACATTTTCAATAGCCCATCATTCAATACACATTTACAGACTATTTTGTGTCAAGCAGTGTGTTAGGAGGTGGGGCCTGGGGTTTACTGTAAGTGTGGAATTCTCAGTGTGTGCCTGTGGGTGAGTGAGGAGACAGATCACTAACCAGACATATACAGTGACACAGGTGCTATGAGAAAGAGAAGACAGGGGGGATTATAGGAGCTCAGAAGGAAGAAATATACCTGATTGGGGGGGGGGGGGGTCAGAGGAGACTTTCTGGATAAGATGAGGATATGAAGACTCAGAGAAACAGAGTATCCCAAGTTCATCTGCAATGGAAGATTCAAGTATAGGGTCGGTGAGAGATACACTAAACTGGTAGGCAAGGGCCAAATCTTGAGGGCCTTTAGGTTAGACTAAGAAGTTTGAATTTTTTCAGAAGACAATGGGGACCCACCAGAATATTTTCAATTATGAGGAGAGATTGGGGAGAATTATGAGTGTAGCGTCAGGTTTACAATTTAGGGAAACCAGTTAGGAAGCAGATAGACAATGGGCTGCAGATGTGGGGCTGAAGTCAGCAAAACTGGTAAGTGGCTGTTATGGTAACATAACTAATGATAATCCAAAAACCAGTAATCACACACCATGAGGGTCTATGTTAAGACGGTGGTAGAGGGGAAAAGGAAAGAAGTGAAGAAATATTTAGAAGTCAGAGTCACTAGGATGTAGCAACTGATAAAAGTGAGGTCTCAGTGCGACAGAGAGATTCCAAGATGCTTCCAGGCTCCTAGCATGCACTGTTAATTGGACAATAGTTCCCAAATAGCTCATCATGACTGAATGGGACAGAATTCTTGTATGTCATAACAGTATCTGATGGCTTGAAAATCAGAAATAAAAATAATCATTATGACTGACAGAAGACACACAATTGGTAGATGTTACTCTGCGATTCTAAAAAAGTAAATATTTTTAAGATAAAAATTTCCTACCACTGAGCACAACAGTGTGAAGTGGGCATCCTGGCTCCTAAGCGTCATTACAGCACAGTGGGCACCTGTGACCTCCAGGGGAGTCTGGGATTCTCCGTACACAGAACAGCATCAAATTCCCTTCCAGGCAGACCCTTCCCCGCCCCCCCCCCCCCCCCCCCCCCCCGCAATCAATACTCTAAAATGGGATCCAATCAGATAGGACATTCCCCTTCCAATGCCTTCAGAAGCACCAGGGGAACCTGATCATATACTAGAGATTAGAACTTTGTGAGGTCTTGACTGGGCTTCTGCATTGCTTACTCTTATCTAGACTCACTACACCCTGAGGATATAGAGGGAGTGTATTATTGCACTAAGAACTGATAACCAGACATACCAGTGATATCTTCAGTGGCTCTCCAAAGCTCTCAACACAAAATCCAAACAGCTTAGCGTGGAGCTTCTAACCAACTCACAGTGGTTCCCTTTAGCTGAGAACTGGTCTTTTTACCCATGAGGCCATCATAACCATGTTTAAATGGCATGGCCTGAACTTCTGGTAACAATTTGATAGACCAAAGGTGGACCCAAGATGTCAGGAATGTCTATCTTCTCAATCATCTCCCCTCACTCATTCACTGGCATATAGTGGTCTTTAGTAAATACAACCAGTGGAGATGCAAACTATTTGAATAACGGTAAAAAAAAAAATACACTCCAGAGTTTATGGTTTTATTGCTCTGTAAGACATTAACCAATTTTGTATATAACCTGGCAGTCTACTCTAGCATTCTTTTTTATAGTAATGATATAAACCAGCCTTTCAAATTCTTTCTTACCATCCTGTTAGTTCCCTAATTAATGAGTTAAGTAAAACTCTCACCAATGTTCCCTCTATATTTTTAAAATTATACTTTGGCAAAGATACTTTCCCATATCCCACTTTTCTGTTGAAATATAGGAGGCATAATCCAAATATGTTCACCACTAAAGAACTTTTTCAAAATACTAATATTTCGGAGAAGTGTTTCATCTTCTGGAGTCCAGAGAATCTCCCAGTATTTTTGCAATTTCCGACTAGTGTATTTCCACTGCCTAAGAGGGTCACTTAACTCAGTCCATGACAGGACCAATGCCTTTGAGAAACAGCTCAGCCTACCAACCATAACTTTGTACTGTCTGAAGTTTTAGGAGAAGTCCAAATTGTTCTACCTGGCCTTCAGTCTTGCTCCCAGCTGAACTACTACCCATATCTGCCTGATGAGGCACAAATACTAAAGGACCATCAGCGTGGAATAATAAAATTACTTGGGACTTCAACTCTGGGCTTTGAGTTGAAACATTCTAATACTTCCAAGTCACAGGTCTTTGGGCAAGCCACCTAATTACTCTTTCTTGACCTCAATTTCCACAACAGCAAAATGGGGAAACACCATTTTTCTTGTGTGATTACAGAAAGAATTACAACTACCCTGGCTCACTATATATAGGTAATCCAGGCCTACTTGGATGTTACACCTTGAGCACTATAAATAACAAAAATTTAAACAGTAAATTTGAAGAGCTAACTGGCTTTATGAAATGATTCATGAATCAGGCATGCTGTTGAACTGTAGAAAAGGCAGAGAGGGAGCAGAAAGAAGGCAATTATTAGCAAACAATGCATCATTTTAGGCAAGGTCAACCTCCTGATAGAAACAGAAGTCATCAGTAAATTTCCTGCTGTTGATCAGGAAATTCCCTATTGACAGTTATAAAGTAGGAGGGGCAGTGTAGGAAACTGCAATCAGGTTAATTTATTAAGTCTTAGTTTGCTGACTCTGAGCCCTTAACATAAGTGACTCCATTCTGGACCTGTGGTTTTCTTTTTAACCCCATTTAAAACAGTGAGTTTTGTTGTCCTCCTGTGACTGGAGGAGCTGACTGCCAAAGGCCCTTTCAATTCTTAAGAATTCTTTTCCAAAGCCGCACCTGGGTGGCACAGTCAGTTAATCGCCTCTTGATTTCGGCTCAGGTCATGATCTCACGATTAGTGGGTTCAAGCCCTGAATAGGGCTCTCTGCCGACAGTGTAGAGCCTACTTGGGATTCTTTTTCTTTCTTTCTTTCTTTCTCTTTCCTTCTTTCTTTCTTTCTTCTTTCTTTCTTTCTTTCTTCTTTCTTTCTTTCTCTCTCTCTCTCTCTCTCCCTCTGCCCCTCCTTGCTTGTGTGCTCTCTCTCAAAATAAATAAACATTAAAAAAAAATTCTTTCCCAAAGAAAATACTTTGTTAAACACTTTGGCAAAACTGACAACTATCCAGAGTTACTGATGTGAAAAGATGGGTTTAAAATAGTCAGCAATTTCTGATGCCCAGGTGCTCTACCAGGTCTGTAAACCTTTCATCTTTTGCATTAAATAAGGCGTGTTCTGTTTTTTTTTTTAAACACACCCTCATTATTTTCCTTCCTTAACGCACGGCCCATCCTAGGTAGGTGGGCGGTAGGAGAGGGAAGCGACCACCCCTCCTCGGGCCCTCTAGCAGGTAGACCAAACTTTGGCAGAGTTCCAGTGTACCCAATACACACCTTCGCACCTCCTAACGCACCTCCTGGAGCTCGGACAGCCTGAGTTTCCCACTCCATTTGTCGGCTTCCCGCCAGTCGTTGCCCCCGCGCCCCAACTTCCCTCTTCCTCCTCCGCCTCCGCCCGCCTCCCCACATCTCCCCAAGCCTCCGCAGAACCTTCGGGCGCTGTACCTCCCCCACTCACTTCCAGCCGCGCCCCGCCTCCCCGCGCGTTGGCCCCGCCTCACACGCCGTCTCGCCCGCTTTGACCTATCGGGTCCCCACCTCCTCCCCGCCCCGGGCCCGCCCCCGCGCATCGTTCCCCCAGCCCCCCGCGCAGGCCCCGCCCCCGTCCCTGATTGGTCCTGGCATTCCGTTCACGCCCATACCCTCGGGGTAGCCATGGCTGGCTCAGCGGGTAGAGTCGTCCGGCGCTGGTACCCTAATGTGCTGAGGCGGTAAGTGCTGAGCCAGGGGTCCAGGGTCACCCTTGCGACGCCTCCGTCCCGGGAGAGTCGCCGCCTGTGGGAGCTGCCCTCTCTCTTAACTTGTCCCGAGAGCAACAGGGCTATGCTTTTATGGTTTTTCAGGAACACAGTGCCAGCAAGTATCCTGAAACGCGCGCCCTCTTCCTCAGCTGGGCGCGAAAGAGTCGGGGTGGAAGCCGCGGGGCCTAAGCTGCGACTCTTCTCCCCGCGCGCGTCCGCGCTCAGCGCGCGCCTCGGGCCACACTCCCTGCAGGAGTGCGTAGCACTCAAATCTCCGGCTTGTAAGCCGCCACCCTGGCTGCTTCTGGGTTACAAACGTAGTTTGCTAAAATGAGGTCGAACATCTAAGCACGCTTGGCTTATTCTGCTGAACGCTGTAGAAACGCAAACCCTTATCAACTATTCTCTTCTTGGAGAACACTTGGAGAATAATGTTAAATGGCGGGATACACAAACTATGTAAAAACTAAAAAAGGAAGGGGGTGCGCCCGCTATGCAGGCGGTAGAGCACGTGACTCTTGACCACGGGTTGTGGATTTGAGCCCCATCTTGGGGAGAGAGTTTACTTAAAAAAAAAAAAAAATCTTAAATGGCACACACAAAAAGGACGCTATGCGTGAGAAACCAGAAACCCCGGTAATGTGTTGGAGTTAACGATTTTCCTGATTCGGTATATTAAATGGTAGTGTTTTGTAATTTTTTTAACTTTAGCTTAAAATAAATGTGTACTATATTTTGTGAACACTTGCACATTTATTTAGGCCTTCTAATGGACATTTTGTTTTCCTTTCATTTTGTTTGGAACTTCACAGGTGCCAGATTCACGTAGGATGCAGTTTTTTCCCCCATTTTGGAAAGAAACTAATTCAATTATTTAATATAAAAATTGTTGAAGACTTATTGAATTACTAATATTTAAGGGTTTGAACATAGTGTTCGTTATACTCTTTGAAAGTTGTGTTATTGCAGAAGAAGTGATACTAGGTTTGGGCTCCATTAGTAATTGTATGTTTTAATCATCATTGATCCCATTAACTTGAACTTTATATGCCAGAGTCATCATTGTGAACACCCTTTTTGTTTGTTTTTTTGCTTGTTGCCTTAATACTGTGCACTGAAATTTTCTCCTCCCCTCTGCCTGCTAAAAACTTACCTGTTTGTGCTTGCTGTTTCTGCTCTGCTTCTAGCTGGCTCCTTAAACTTCCTGGGGTGAGTATTTAGTTATATCTGTTCAGCCCAGTTTCACAGACTAGCATCCACATCAGTTAGATTTCCCCTAGGTGGGTCCCTTACTTCACTAAGAAGTGGCTGGCTCTTTGGATGCCAGCAACAGCTCATTTGTCTTTTTGAACATTTCTTGTATTTTACCTCATTCTCCCCTCCTTTCATCTGTATGTTGAGACACACATTTTGCTGAATAGGAAGAATTGGCCTTGTAGTATATACTTTGTTAATCAGTAAGGGCAGACAGGGTTTCTGGTGCACAGGGTGCAAAAGACCAGGTTCTGTTCACTTGACCTGTTCTGACTCAGTCTCCTGATTACTTTCATTTTGCATGCCTTTCATTTACTTCTTGCCAGTGGCAAAATGTTGTGGCAGTTCAGGTTCTAGCTGTTCTTACCAGTATTTAATGTGAGTTGCTACAAATGCATTGCGGTATTGTAGCTTCCTTTTCCTTTACTTGAAGATGACTACAGTTAGTCTCTGTATTGATTTTTAGAAATCACTGTTGGGGAAGAAGAAATTTATTTTGCCCTTCAAGATCCTTCTAGCTGGACCAAGAATCAAATGGACATACGACAGATTCACAGAAAACCAAATTTAGTTTCATACATATGGGGAATACATGACATGAATTTCCAAAAATAGGCAGCATGAGGCTTGTATGACTTGTATCTTGAAGCTTACATTCTGAGCTAAGTAGAAGGGGTATGGGTTTGGGGATACAAAGGGGAAGAAGACCAGTAGCAGGAAGGTGAGAGAATGTTGGCAAAACAAAGATGGTCCTGTTAGGTAAAGTTTGTTAGATAAAGAGGAATCTCTGTTAGTGGCTTTCCTCAACCGCTCTTCTTTCCAATGTAAACTCAGGCAGTTGGTGGGGAGGCAGAGAGATTTTCCTACATCTGCTGGCTTTTGCTTGCTTTTTACTCAAAATATTGTTCATGCCAAAGTGGCCCATCTCGGGGCTGCCTGCCCTTGGCCCCTACACCACTAACCATTTGCAGCCAACTTGTATAGGGCAGGTATAGGGAACATGTTTAAGGAGAAACATAGCATTTTGGTATGTAATGGTTGGGAACAATTAGAAATCAGTGTGCCTGTTTGTAGTTCCCTGCAGGTCCCAGCACTTCAGCTGCACGTGAGTAAAACAGCAATGAGAGCCAGTCAGAAGGACTTTGAAAGTGCACTGAGTCAGGTGAAACTCTTGAAGGATCCAGGAAATGAAGTGAAGCTAAAACTCTATGCGCTCTATAAGCAGGTAACTCCCTGAGGTCTCATATCATTTAGAGACGTTTTGAGCAGATGGCTCTCAAATAGATACGCTGTGTGTTTTACTAAAATCTGTTTCTCATGTTTTTGAGGTTGCTGCCTTGCCTCTCAAACCTGTATACATGAGAGTTTTTGTATATTATTGGCCTTTGCAGTACTGTTAAGGCAAAAAGTAACCCCTCAGGATCACTCCAGAGTAAGAGAGACTTAAAAAAGATAACAACCAAAGGTGTGGACCTTATCTGGCTGAGAAAATATCCGCGGGGGGGGGGGGGGTAGTTTTTTTGAGACTACTGGGGAAATTTGAATATGGATAGAATATTGGGTGATACCTGGGAGTTATTACTAAGGGCATCATGGCTATATAATAAAATGTTGATGTGTTTTAGGAATGCACGCTAAGTATGTAGGAGTGAAGTAGTATGTGTTTGGGAATCACTAAAATGGGCAAAAAAAAAAAAAGGGGGGGGGGGAGAAAAGGATGGACAAAGCAAGTATGACCAAAAAATGCTAGTTATTGAGTTAGGTTGAATATTGGGAATTCATTAGAATATTGTACTTTAGTGTATGTTTTATTTTTTTTAATGTTTATTTAGAGAGTGCGTGCATGTGCGCAGGGTGGGGGTGGGGGGCAGACAGAGGGAGACCAAGGATTTGAAGCAGCCTCCACACTGTTGAGTGCAGAGCCTGATGTACGGCTCAAACTCATGACCCTAAGATCATGACCTGAGCCGAAACCAAGAGTCCACTGCCTAACCGGCTGAGCCACCTAGGTGCCTGTTTGAAAATTTTTATAACAAAAATTTTAAACTTCAGTTTTTAAGTTGTGATGTCTAAAGACTACCTTGAGAAGTCAGCTCATCTGAGCTCCTGGGTGTGATCTATTTTCCTCTTCCTGTGATTGGTATGAGCCTCCCTTACTTTCATATGGGTGTGTATAGTGAAGAATTTGACTTAGCTCAGAAAGAGCTAATGAATATGGATAGAATATTGGGTGATACCTGGGAGTTATTACTAAGGGCATCATGGCTATATAATAAAATGTTGATGTGCTTTAGGAATGCACGCTAAGTATGTAGGAGTGAGCCTACAAAGTATGTAGCCTTTGCCCTTGATTTCTGGGAGGTAATCCCTCAGCCCTTGAGATACCATGCCTGGTACAGACTATCTTTGCCCGCCTGGAGAGTCTAACAATGTGATTTAGAGTGGGGGCTTCTGGTTACTTAGTCAACCATACCCATGTGATGGAGCCCCAAATGAAAATTTTGAACACTGAGTCTTGAGTGAGCCTCCCTGGTGAGCAGTACTCCACGTGTGTAGTCAGACACGTGTTGTGGGAGAAGTGTTGCTATCCTAACTCCATGGTGGGTGTGGGGAAGGAGGCTTGTGAACTGTGTTGCCTCCAGCTTCTCAGGTATCCACCCCTTGCAGGGTGACTCTAGTCTCTCTGTCTTGGGAAAGTCTCAGACTCTTTTACTGCCTTTGTTTTTCAAAGCCTCTTCTTTCCTCTTTTGGCTAATTATGGAATTTAAAGTTTTTAAATGTGGCTATTTAAGTGGAAAGCAGTTGCTTGGGATATTTTATTCATCTTAAAACACTCCACCTGTTCTCAAATAAGTAAAATTTAGTTGTTTTTATGCTTCCTACTTGCATGCCCTTCAGTTCAGCTTCCAAAGGGTGAGTGGCTCTGACAGCCCCCCATCCCTGCTACCCTAGGCATAACTCTAGTTAGCAAAAATCCACCACTGAATGAGTGGTATTTTTTTGTACCTCTGAGTGGGGTTTCAGAATATGCTGTAGGTTTGGCTAGTTACGTTTGAAGATAATTTGCTTGAATATTTTGAGTGTGTGTGAAAGATGTGATCATCAGTATAAAACTAATGGACTACTGGAATTTTTAAAAAAGTACTTTCCCAGAACCCTTACCTTGCATTATTTTCACATGCAGGCATTTATAACCTATTTTAGGGGCTAATAGCTCATGGCATATTTTCTCTCTCCAGTATTTTTTCTGTTGTGTATTTTTAGTAATAGCGTCAAAGGGAGGGCAAGGAGAAAATTCAGATGAATTTATGTACCTTCCGAAAGTATTTGGGAGTGGAAGGCACATTCATGCTAGTTGTGCATTCTATGGATCTTAAATATTTAACACTCCAGTTTGCATGGACATTTGATAATTGCCTCTCTGCTTTTCACAGGCCACTGAAGGACCTTGTAATACACCCAAACCAGGGGTGTTCGACTTGATCAATAAGGCCAAATGGGATGCATGGAATGCCCTTGGCAGTCTGCCCAAGGTAAATTTACTTGCTACTTTGCTATTATTTTATTTGCTATACTCCTGAAGGAAGTTGGGTGCTTCTCATTATTAAGCCATTGCAGATGGAACCTGTGAGATCTTGATGTGTTCTGTTGAGTCAGAACCTCTATTCTTTCTTCATTGGAAGGTGCTGTTTCTTAGCATTGTAAGTTTCTCAAAATGCTTACTCGTTGACCATGGGCCGAAGTTATTTGTCATCTTCTCTTCAGGAAACTGCGAGGCAGAACTATGTGGATCTGGTGTCTGGTTTGAGTTCTTCCTCTGACTCCTCCAGCCAAGTGAAGCCTGAAGCAGACAGGAAACAACCAGGATATGAAACCCTGGTGGTAACCTCTGAAGACAGCATCACAAAGATCATGATGAACCGGCCAGCCAAAAAGAATGCAATGACAACTCAGGTAAAGCGACCTGCCGTGAGAGTTTGTCCTGCTTTTCTGTTCTTCCCCTATTTCACTCAAAAGCTTTAGTGTTTCAGCATCATTCCTATTTTTGTGATCTCTCGTTTGATTTGGTGTAGTAAGATGAGTAATGGTGGCTGCTACTTCACACGACCAAGTTGGGCATTCATTATTTAGAACTTGTTGGCTTCGGGTAGGTTCTGCATGTCCAAAAAGCACTGCAACTTTCCTAACGATGGAAGCACAAATAAATTAACATAAATGAAGTATATATTGATATAAGTGAATGTGCATAGAGATTCTCTCTAAGGTCAGGATAGACCATCCCCAGACTTTGTTCCTGTCACTTAGACTTGAGAGGGAGTACTATTCTAGTTGCATGGGGCTTTATTTTGTACAAGTAGAGGGAGAAAGGAAATAAGGCCTTCCTCTTAAATATAGCATAACCCAGCTCTGCTTAAAATGAGCTGCTTTATAAGAGCAACTTTGATCTTTGAATCTTTCATTGAACTAGAATAATAATAAAAATAACTATTTCCACCCCTTCCACTTGAAAAAATTATAGGGAATTAATTAGATGCTTCGTGCTGAACTGCAATTAAAATTTGAGAGGACTATCTATAACCTTCTTTGTTGGGTTTATCATATGCTTTATAGCAGAAAGAGCACACTAACTTTAAAGTAGTCTTAAATAAAAATTCAATGAGGTTGGGTATGTGCCATCCAATTAGTAAAACATTTGAATCTCAAAACTTTATTTCCCTTGCCCTTCACTCAATTCTGTATAATCCTGGTGATGATTATAGCGAATAGTAGGTACTCTTCACAGTGTCAGCACTTTCCACACAGAGGTTTCTTTAGTTCCCATACGGAGCCTACTGCTATTATTACCTAACAATAAAATAATTAGGTTAAGTAGTAACTTGCTCAAATAAGCTGGAAAACCTAAATTGAAACCCTAATAGATCCATCTCATAATCCCAGCTCTTGCCAGTTACCCCATCATGCTATGTCATCATAACTGTAATAATATTGGCATTACTTCTTCATTTCTTCCCTCAATGAATATGATTTCACTTTTACTCATATATTATGTAAAGTCTATCTTTTTTTTCAGTGTCTGCGTGTGCATAAATATCAGCCCTCTTCATCATTCTCTCCCACCCACAGTGATGTCCCATCTGAGGTAGAAATGGCACCAGTGCATTAAAAGCTATAACAACTACACATCTGAGGTTTTCAGAGATGTTGCTGATTTGAAATACTGTCCTGTTGTCTTTGGTTACCATTACAGTGTCCTGAAATCCCAGCCTTTAACACTCATTAACGCTTTTCAGACTGCCTGGGACACTTGGGCTCTTTTTTGAGGTCCTAGCTGAAAAACCGCTTCATGAAACTCTATGGCCACCTCCCCTCCCACCCATGCCAGATGCATCAGTGCTTCCTCTGAGCTTCCAGCTGCATTGTACCCTCCACCCATTGTAGAGCTTCCTGGACCCCTCCCTCCCTCCCCCCCCCCCCCCCCCCCCCGCCCGCCAGCATTAATTCCAAAAGCTCAAGAAATGTGTCTTGCTTACTTTGGGAAAAAGTGGACAAATCCCCCAGTGTCCACCATAACACATGGTACCATTATACACACGGAGTAGTTGTAAAAAGAATGAGAATCCTTTCAAGTGTATCCAACTGCCTTTTTGATTATATAAATACAACCAACATAAACAGAAGGCACTTTGCAGAGAGCAGGCTTGCAGACTGACTTTAGTCAATCTACCAGGTGGCAGTTATTATTTTCAAAGTTCTTTTCTTTTCCTCGTCTCCCCCTTTCACATAGATGTATAATGAAATCATGCTTGCACTTAAAGCTGCCAGCAAGGATGACTCTGCCATAACTGTTCTAACAGGTAAGACATTCTCTTGGATTTCTTAATAATTAAATTTCTATTTGGGGGGGGGGGGTGGATTTCCTACCAGGTAGGAAACTGAGTAAATAGCTCTAAGGTCTTTTCCAGTACTGAGATACTCTAATTCTTTAATATATAAAAAACACAATAGGCACAAGATTAGTATCTTTATCATGTAAAAAGGAGATACAGACTGGTAAGAGAAGTACTAAGATCTCCTAGAGAAATTGGTGAATAGAATGAATAAACAGTTTATATGATAAAGACCAGGTATTAGATACCAAGGAAAAATGCAGCCTCATTAATAATCACAAATACAGATCAAAATGATGAGATACCATTTTGTACTTCTTAATTAGCAAAATTTTTAGTTATACCCTACTTTGACAAAGTTATGGTAGAATAAATGACTTTAATGTCTTGCTGGCAGCAGTGAAAACGGCTGTAAAAAGTGTAAATAGCAAAGGAAAAGGGCATTTTGGCAATATATAAATTGTTTAGCATGGGAATCCCACTTTGTAGAAGTTTATTTTAAGGAAATTATCCAAGAAAAGGTTAAAGGCTTGAGGCAAGAAAGGTATTTTGCAGCATTTCTTGCAATTGCAAAAATGTTAAAACATTCTAAATATGTTGCCATAATAGAATAATAAAGCAAATTCTAGAATATCCACCGGACTGTTTATTGCATAAGCACTAACAATTATAATTGTAAAGACCAACAATATAGAAAATATTTAAGATATAATTAAAAAAACAGTAAAAATTTTTAAACAGTGAAAATTATATCAGTTCTATGATAATCACTGAAAAATATCACGGATGCCCATGAACCTGGACTGATGAGAACATAAAAAATAGAAGTTGGATTTGGAAGGGACACCACGTGTGTGTAGGGGGCTAAGGCTCAGGACTCAGGTCAACTTACATTTAAATCCTGGCTTCATTCCTCACCTACCTGTGGGTGACCTTTGCTTCTGGAATGGAGAAGACAGTGTTTTACTAACCCCATTGAAGGGTTGCGATGGTGACATGAGATCATGCAGGTAAGGGCATGGCACACAGCAGGAATGTGGTAGATGGTAGCTGTTACTGTTTGTTGGCATTAGCAGAAACAGAAGTGATTCTGCTTTCTTTTATTTTTTGTTAAAGTTTGTAAAATAAATAATATAGAGATATCACACAGCTCTTTGCGAGAAAAGAGGTCAGGAGAGAGAAATCTCATAGCTGATTAGAGGGTCAGAGGAAGGGAAGAGCTGAAGATCGTCCTGGCAGTTCACGCATCTACCTAGGTGATTTCGGAGAACGGAGGGAACAAAAACAGTAGGCTAGAAGTGACATTGGTTTGATACAGGAGAAGGATGTTTTATGTATATTTTTTATAATAGTTTGACATAAGCACATGGTTTTTGTTTTATTTTGTTTTTAATCTAAAGAATATGAAAAGGCAACATAACAAAACTAAATCTCAATTCTTGGAACCCCAGTCCTGCTCCCTAGAAAAATTTGATTTTTCTTCCATGCCTTTTAGAAACTGTATGTATATACGTGTGTGTGTGTGTGTGTGTGTGTGTGTGTGTGTGTGTGTTTCTCTTCATGTTTTTAAAAACAACCAGAAAGACAGTATACACACATACTATATCCACCTACCTACCTTAACACATCCTGAAAAACTGTTCTGTTAGCAACCTACACATCTCAGTGTTTCCTTTCAGGGCCACAGAGTATTACATTTTTTGGATTCCATAACTTACTTCATTATTCTTCTGTTGATGAACATGTAGATTGTACTTAGTCTTTGGCTATTAAAGTGCTTCAGTGAATGTCTTTAGATGTATGATTTTAGGCTAACGTGCAATCATATCTACAGGCTCTATTCCAAATTGCTAACTTAATAATAATGATAGGTGACATACATATATATGTATGTGTGTGTGTGTGTGTGTATATATATATATATATATATATATATACACACACACATACACTTTCTGTTCTCTTCACCAGGTGCTCTTCTAAACACTTGGATTCTTTTTAAAGCTTTTTTTTATTTTAACTTTTTCTAAGCTTTCTTGGAACAAACCCAGTGAAGTTAGGTCCTGTAATTATTCTTCTTTTATAACTGGGAAAACTCAAAGGTTAAGTTTTGATAAATAGTGCTTTTGCTATAGTTATCTTTTATATATTCTTCACATTGGGTTTCTGTTTCCTCTTTGATCCAATCATTACATAATAATGATAGTTCCTTAAATTTCCAGAAAGTTTTTTCTTTTGTTTGTTTCATTGGTTGGTTCCCTCCTTTCTTACCCTAGGCTTCAGTGGCACAGCCTGCCCCAAGTTGCTGGCTCTGGTCTCCTTTGTAAGTTCATACTCTGTGTTGTCATCAAATGGGAGAGTTCCTGAAGGTTTACCCATAGGCAGTCTTTTCTTGCTTCTAGCTCTCTCTGGACCCTGCATCCATGCCTACTCTCCAACAAAAATTTACATGCTGGTGATTCCCCCATTGGTATCTTTACTGAGGACGTTCCACGAGGTTCCCAACTGGTGTACCCACCTGGCACTTCTTCAGAGGTGTCACCTCCCACATCTCTCTGGAGCTCTTTTAGTGTTCCAAATCACAGTAGGTGGCTTCACATCTACCCTTTGTGTAGACCAGAATCCTAACATTCATTATTGATCTTGTCCCTGTCTTACCTCCTATGTCCAGTCCAATCCAATTTTACTTCATCAGTATTTCTGGACTTGTACTTTTTTTTTTTATGTCTCCTCTGACCTAGTCCAAGCTACCGTGGACTCTTGTCTGAACTGAAATCAACCCCATATAATCTCTCTGATACCCTTTTGTCCACCTCTCTCCCATGCCTTGTCCAATCTTACCACATCCAGTAAAATTCTTTTTCCAAATAAAAATCTTATTCCTCCCCCATTTGAAACTTCTTCAGTGGCACCAAGATAAATCAGTGGAGAAAGACAAATCTTCTGAAAAATGGTGCCAGAGCAACTAGATATCCATATATGGAAGAGTAACTAGATCCATATGTGGAGAAATGAACTTCAACCCCATCTTACAGCCTATACAAAAATTTAAAAGTTATTTAAACATAAAGCCCACAAACATAAAGCTTCTAGAAGAAAACAGTATCTTTGTAACCTTGGGGTAAGCAGAGATTTCTTAGAACACAAAAAGTATTAACCATTAAAGAAACTATTTACAACTTAGACTTCATCAAAATTTAAAATATCTGTTTATCAAAGTCAGTAGTAAGAAAATGAATATACAAGTACCACAAGCTGGAGGGGGGGCATATTTGCATATACAAATTTATGTATACATAAATCTGATTAGTGATTAATATTCAGAATATATAAAGAACTCGTAGAAATTAACAACAGCCAGATTTATAAACTAGATAGAGGTGCTGGGGTGGCTAAGTCCATTAAGCGTCCAACACTTGATTTCCACTCAGATCATGATCTCACGGTTTGTGAGATCGAGCCCATTATCAGGATCTGCACCAAGCGGGGAGTCTACTTAAGATTTTTCTGTCTCACTCTTTCTCTGCCCCTCCCCCACTCACACATGAGCTCTTGCTAAATAAATAAATAAACAAACTTAAAATAATAAAAGAATAAAAACTAGATGAAAGACTTGAATACTTCATAAAAGAACATATACAGATTGTCAGTAAACACATGAAAAGGTGCTCAATATCATTAGCCATCAAACAAATGCAAATTAAAATCACAGTGAGATATTTCATGCACTAGAATGGCTAAAATCCAAAGAACAGACAATATGAAAGACTGGTGATGATGTGGAGCAACTGGAACTCTTACACATCTAATATGAGAACTCTGCAGAAAACTGGCAACTTTTATGGAGTTAAAAACATACCAACTCAGTGGCACACCAATCTACTCCTAGACAATTACTCAAGATAAGTAAAGCATATATCCACAGAACAGTTCATAATCCAATTTACAGTAGTCCAAAACAACTCAAATATCCATTCAGCAGATGAATAAACAAATTGTTGACTAGTCACACAAATGGAGTACTACTCAGCAATGTAAAGGAATGAAGAACTGATACGAGAATACAGGTGAATCTTTAAGACAGTTCAGCAAAGAGAACACAGACACAAAATAGTACACATTATGTGATTCCATTTATGAAAGTTCTAAAATAGGCAGAAGCGTTCTGTGGTGATTGAAGTCAGAAAGTGATTGCATTGGGGCAGGGTGGGGTGGAGTGAGATGGCTGGAAAGGAGCTTAATGGAACTTTCTAGGATGGTAGAAATGTTCTATATCTGTTTCAAATGGCGATCACAATTATTTACAGTTATCGAAAATCATTTAACCGAGCATTTAAAACAAAAGCATTTAGCATAAAAAAAAAAAGCATTGAAATACACAAGCATTTCTTGTGTGTAAATTATACTTTAAAACAAACACCTTCAATGGCTCTTAGAATAAAAGGCAGAACTTCTTAATGGTTCAGCAAAGCCCTGCATGGTCTTTCCTGCCTGCCCACATCCTACATACACCAACTCCCCCTCTGGATTTTACTGCTCTGGCACAGTGGTGCTTCTTTCAGCTCGTCATGTACACCAGGGTTACCCCCTTCACAGAGCCTTTGTACATGGTGTTCCCTCTGCATGAATTCTGCCTTACCCCTCTTTTTCTAGCTAACCTTGCTCCTCCTTCAGATCTCAGTTCAGCTATTCCTTCTTTAGGAATGTCCTTCTGAAACGGGATTAGAACAAATTCTGTTACATACTCTCATGTCATCGTCAAGTACTTCTCTGTATCAGAATTAGGTTACCTACATTTGCTTATGTGTTTTGAAATCAATGTCCAGCTTATTCAACAGTCTGTAAATTAGGACAGGAGCCATAGCTGGTTCACCAGTGCATTTCCACTGCTTGCTAATAGAGCCTTACCTAGTAGATGCTCAGTAATTACGGAATGAATGGTGAATCTGCTGATTTTATTTACAGGAAATGGTGACTATTACTCTAGTGGGAATGATCTGTCTAATTTCACTGATATTCCCCCTGAGGGAATAGAGGAGAAAGCTAAAAGTGGTGCCATTTTACTGAGGTAAGAGTGACATTTGTTGATCCCAAAGGGCACATTCTTATTCATTAAAGTGGTATTTAGTCGAGCAGAAGATAAATACTTCTTTGTGTCAATGTAATAAACTACAGTTCTAAAAAAAAAAAAAAAAAGTTCTCTCGTATTGAAGCAGAGAGATCTAGCAAATTCTCTTTTTGGCCAGAGGATTGCATGGTTTCTATGATTGCGGGTAATGAGATATGTGAAGTAGTCTCAGCCTAGAGGACAGGAAGGCTTCTCTCTTCCTAACTCATTTATCCCTCCTGGGTTTCTCATTCCCACTGAGCTATAAAATTGCAGCATATGCTCAGCCAGCCACCCTAATCTCTAAGTCTGTGGCTGACATACAGCCCTGACCTGGCTGCCCAGAATACATGGTTGAAACAAGGTCAAGCTTATGGGACTCATTTTATGAGCTTCCATCAAGTGCCATTCAGATGGATGTCCAGCCTGGCCAGAGAGTTTATTTCAGGCTCATGCTGTCTTTCCTATACTTCAGTAATGCTGCATTGGAACATTTAAATGTGCTTTTGTATTTCTGTTTCTGTAGGGATTTTGTAGACTGTTTTATAGATTTTCCTAAGCCTCTGATTGCAGTGGTAAATGGTCCAGCTGTGGGAATCTCTGTCACCATTCTTGGGCTATTTGATACTGTGTATGCATCCAACAGGGTAAGTTAGCCCCCAGAAACTTACAAAGTCTTGAGGGAAAAATGAGGTCCTCTGAACTTTCCTTTATTGTTGCTAGTAGTAAGTAGATTACATGGTTTATGGTAGAATGGACTAAATTAAAATTTTTCCTAACGAATTACCCTAATGTAATTCAACTTGTTTTATTTGTCCTTCATTATTAACTTAGGTTTTCCTAAACACCAGTATTGTTGTGAACATTTGTCCCCACTCTTTCAGTTCTTTAGTCAGATTACATAACAGTTACTCAACTTCTAATTTTCCAATTAATCTAAGATAGGAGTGGCATTTTTGCATGTTACACAAGTGGATCACTTAATACTTTTTTTTTCCAAATAAATTCTAGAGTTTAGAATTTTAGAATAGAATTTTTGAATAAGAAGGAACTTTCAAGCACTCTCTGCCCTCACTCCCTTTTTTGCAGGTAAGTAAACTGAAGCTCAGTGAAGTTACTTGCCAAAACAGTTCAGCCTGGTGTTTATCATTGAATTGTACTGATTTTACTTTCTGTTCTTACTACAGTAGTGGTGTATGTCATAGTAGAAAATAAAATTTTGAAAAATCTGGAAAAGCACAAAGAAAAGGGTTCAATTAAAAAACACTCCTTGTCTTACCTCTCAGAGATAACCAGTCCCTGGGTGCTGGAACTCCAGGTCTTTCATTTTGAACAAAGATGTGATGACCATTTAGCTTAGAACTTTTACCCTAGAACTTGTACTGTAGAACTAATAATCCCTTGTATGGTTACCAGATTCTTAGAGTTATTTTTGCTTCTGCAGTAGTAGGATTTCCTGATCTGCACCTCATGGGAAACATTTGGTTTTTATCACTGAAGAGATTTCTAGTTTTGTTTGGAGGTGTTTTCCCTACTGATAGACAAGACCATATTTTAAGATCCTAATCTCTTGGGTTCATTTTTTACCAGATTCAGTTTGATCGGATTGGGCATATTGTCAGACCTAATTGTTACTAATAATTTTTCCATGAAAATAGTAAATGAGATTCTAGGTGCTAGGATGTCTAACCTTTACAGGTGGAAATTTCTGCCCAAAGGCAGAAATCAGTAGCCTTTGGTCACATTGTGTGTTAGAGGACTCATTAATCAGCCAGTCCAGAAGGGGGTGGGTTCAGGAATTCCTGACATGAACTTGGGGGTCTCCTTCTTCAGTACTCAGAGGGAAAATATATCATCCTCTTTGAATATTTTCCTGATTCTCTCTCAGAATTCAAAATGACTGTCCTATCCATCATCCTTTTATAGGTTTCTAGGACTTCCATCTTAAACGATACCAATTATAATTGAAATCAAAGAAAACACATGTATGTAATTAAAAATGCTAAAAGATTTGGCTCAAAGTAAAATATTTAAACAAATAGAGATCACTGCTAAGAGTTCACCCAACTGAATCAAACCAAGGTTCAATTTCAAATCAGAGAAAGACACAGAAGAAAGAACCTGTGGAGAGGAATTCGTTTTATAGGATTTATCATTATTGGCTTCATAAACAAATACCATACTAAACGTGGGTTAACATTTACTCATATAATCAAATGATTCTTTATTATGGGCAGTAGTTAACATTGTCTGTTAGCTTCTTTGTCAACAAATAGTGCATTTCCCCATGAGGTAATAAAAAGGTAGAAATCCTAAAAATCATATTTGAGTACACCACATACTGGGTGTTCTGTTGATGCACAGTGTACATACATAATAACACTTACAACAGCCCTGTGAGACAGGTACTCTTGTCTCCATTTTACAGATGGGGAAACTGTGGCACAAAGAGGTTAAGAAGCTCCCAGCATCACCAAGCAGTCTGATGCAGAGCCTGACCCTTAGTCACATCTGCTCTATTTATGAAAATGGGCTAAATGCTTACTTATAATAATGACTGTAAATAAGTTAAATGGTGCTTTATTGTTGGCTCCACACATACCTGTTCGTGTCCCCTTAGCTATGATTAGCCTTTTCTTTCAATTTCCTGCTTGTAATCCTTAGGCTGTGACTTTGCAGTATATCTTCTTGAATATGTTTTCTTTTGGAGGGAGGGGGATGATAGGTGACATTAGTATTTTATATTTTTATTTTGGTTTATGTGCTGCATACATTATATATTTATGTCCTCTAACAATATACATTATGAAATAGCACCATATCTGATTAGGGGAAACGAAGTCTAAATGTTCTGTGTACATATTGTCAATTATAAATTAATTTCCTTTCATAAGGACTTCTCATTCATCAAGAAATACACAAAAATATTTCTTAAATAAATTTAAAAAATTAAAGATGGCTCTGTAGTCTAGATAACTAGTATTAGTCATAGATTCTGATATTTAAAGCCAATTTAAAAACCTGAGGTAAAATCAAGACAGATGACAGACTGAGGAAACAATTTTTCAACTGACACAATAAAGGCTAATCTTCCTAACATTTTTTAAATACATTTATAAAATGATAGATCAAGAACTTAATGTAAAAATGGGCAACAGAGGAATACATAATCTGCAGAAAATAAAGTATAAATGCCTCTTTAAAAACATAGGAGAAAGACACTATTAAGAAAATTACTTGCAACCAGAATACATAAAGAACTACAATTTGATAATAAAAAGACAACCAATCTAACTTAAAAATCATGGGCAAAGTATTAGAATGATTACTTCATCAAAAAAGATATAAAATGAGCTAATAAGTACATGAAAAGATGCTCAACATCATTAGTCATTAGGTAAATGGAAATTAAAACCACAAGACACTACTACACACCTACCAGGATGGTTCAAGATAAAACGACTGATAATAACAAGGTTTAGCGAGGGTGTGGAGCAATTGGAACTCCACGTGCTGCTAGTGGGACTGTTAAATGGTACACCATGGTGGAAAATCTTTTGGCAGCTTCTTACAAAGTTTTAAACCACCATTTACCCTACAACCCGGCAATTCCACCCCTAGGTATTTACCCAAGAGAACTGAAAACACGTTCATGCTGAGACCTGCATAAAATTATCATTAACAGTCGTAATCATAATAGCCAAAATGCTGGAAATAACACCGATGGCTTCCGCTGGTAAATGGATATACGAATTACAACATCCATACAATGGAATTCTTCTGTTCAGTAACGAGAAGGAACAAGCTACTAATACATACTACAGCATGGTGACTCTCAGAAATCTTAGGCTAAGGACCAAAGGCTACAGAACATGTGATTCCATTATATTACATTCTAGAGAAGGCAAACAGAGGGACAGAAAACAGATCGGTGGTTGTTTAGGGGTGACAAGAATGGAAGGCACAAAGGAACCCTTTGGGGTGATGGAGATAGTCTACACCTTGACATGGTGGTGACTGCAGAACTGTATACATGTGTTAAAACTTACCAGCTGCATACCTAGTAGTGAACTTTCTGTGTATATAATTCCACCAAAATCCTAATTGTAAAGCAAGTTACTCAGTTAAGTATTGTGAGGATGTAGACAATAGTGGGGTTTTTTTTATCCCATACAAAAAAATAATTTTATTTTCTTTTTTCTCCAAATAGGCAACATTTCATACTCCTTTTAGTCACCTAGGCCAGAGTCCAGAAGGATGTTCTTCTTACACTTTTCCGAAGATAATGGGCCCAGCCAAGGTAACTTTTGGAAACCTCAAGAATAAATTGTAATAGTGACTTCTGTTCCAAAGGCAACTCTGTACTCTCTCTTTTTATAATATAGACAGGAGAAAAATGAAACATTTGCTGATAATGTTTGAACTCTACAAGTTTCAAATATAGAGGAGCTGGGCTATGGGAAATGGTCTTTCTGGTATGAGGGAGAATCAGAAACCCTCCATAACTCCCCAAACTAGGATCTATTCTTGCAGCTGGGTGCCTAGCTCATTCTCTGCTGCTGTGTGGTGTTAAAAGACCAGGGCTTTAAAAGCATTAAAAGACCAGGGCTTGTACCCAGCTCAGGGTGCCACCTGGTTTCTGTACAGATGAGTGGCATCCTCTGGAAGCCCTAAGATGACGCCTTTACTTGGAGAGTCACGGGAGATACTCTTCCACAACCACTTCCAGTCACAGCAGCCTCTTCGTGGGTGGTTTTAGTTGTGTGTTCAGGTTCCCTGAGTGGTTCAGTGGCTGCTCAGGTCTGTCACTGTGTCTGGAAACTTGGTTGTGCAGGCTTAGTGTGCATGACTGCAAGGTGATCACAAGACTGGAGCATGGAGAGCAGGGGCTAGGGGATGGCTCGGCCCACACTCTTTGAGGTATGAAAGGGCTGGCGTTGGAGTTGAGCCTGTTTTCACTGACTGCTAGGTTTTTGTTGTAAATACGTATTTTTTAAATCTCATTATTCTGTCATAGACCCTGAGTCACTCTACAGATTTTAACTTTGAAAAGCTGGGCAGAACCAACTCTAAGGCTTAGGGCATTTGACTATGAAAATACTATTTTTCCAGAAGAAAAATTGGAAATACAGAGGATATCTGCTTAGGGATCTCAGTTTGTTAGAAACAGTCTTAGTCCTCACTTTCCTTTAGCCAGGTAGAGCTAAGTAAGTACTAGTCTCTGTGCAGGTAAAGAAACCTGTCAGAGCTGGACCACTGGGTAAAATCTCCAGGGAGAGGAAGTTAGAGAGGTAGAGTGTCTAAAGTTTGGTTGGCATTCACTGTGACCATGATTTTCCTTTTTTTTTTTTAATTCTTTTTTTCTTATATAGTTGTTTATGGTATATTAAATAAAAAATTATAGCTGTGTGGGTTATCAAGTCAGCATCTGCTTCAAGTCATTTCTGCCCTGGGCTCCCTGCTCTTGCCTCTCCAACATAGATACATCCAGAAGCAAAAACACCTGCAAACCTTCTAGAGAGCCTAAGATGGCTTCAGCACATTTTGCAACAGCATTGCCTATTGAGGTCTTCAGTTTCTCCCTGAACAAGAAATCCTGGCAACCTGAAAAGACCACAGGGGAATCTCCCTATGTCTGCTGTTCTGAGGTTAACTGACCTTTGTTTTATTAAGTTAATATCTCAATCCTACTTTTCATTTCAGGCAGCCGAGATGCTTATTTTCGGAAAGAAGTTAACCGCTGCAGAGGCATGCGCTCAAGGACTTGTTACTGAAGTGTTTCCTGATAGCACTTTTCAGAAGGAAGTTTGGACCAGGCTGAAAGCATATTCAAAGTTGCCCCCAAATGTTTGTGTTCTTTTTTTTTCTTTTTTAATAGTAGAAACCATGGAAATAATGTATTTGCCTTAAGAGAATAAGGAATTTAAAAAACAAGACCTATCTTGGTTAGCTTTGAGCATATCTAAATTTGAGATTAAAAATAACCATAATAATGTTAGAAGCACTGATTTTTATAAAACTTTTCAAATAGACATTTTCATTTCTCTGATATGTAGGAAGGCAGAGGGGCAGTTCTTTCTGGGGATGACTTTGAGGAGGATGATAGGCATTATTTGCTGAGCACTTTTATTCTTGAATCCAGGTGAGAAACCAGATAGGTTGACCTTGAGGAGATTCTTATTATGCAGCACTTTTGTGGGGGTGAGGGGTTGGTTTTTGTTTTTATTTTAAGTTTATTTATTTATTTTGAGAGAGGGAGCACAAGCAGGGGAGGGGCAGAGAGAGAGGGAGAGGGAGAGAATCCCAAGAAAGCTCTGTGATGACAGCACAGAGCCAGACATCAGTCTCAAACCCACCAACCCATGAGATCATGACCAAGAGTTACACACTTAACCAAAGAGCCACCCAGGCACCCTGCACTTTCATTTTTATATGCAGCTAACTGGTGACTGATTGCTCTTATAGTCTTTCTGTCCAAAATATGGTCCTGGAACCAAAAGCTTTAGTATCTATCTGGGGCTTTTTACAAATGTGGAATCCCAGGCTCTCTCCCACACCCATCAAAGTAATTTGTATGTGCATTGTAGTTTGAGAAACACTGTCCTATGTTACACCTGTATCTGAACGTGTGACAGGATTAAGTGAACAATGGAGAAACAAAAATCAGAACTATAGGGTACCCTGTTACAATGCCTTTTAACCTTATTGTTGCTTTTGTGTTTTCAGGCCATGAGAATTTCAAAACAGGTCATCAGGAATAGGGAGAAAGAAAAGCTACATGCTATTAATGCCGAAGAAAGCAGAGTCCTCCAGGAAAGATGGCTGTCAGATGAATGCACAAATGCAGTCATGAACTTCTTAACCCGAAAAGCCAAACTGTGATGCCTATCACAGAAACGTTAAACATTTCAAAGGAAGGGATGTGCTATCATTTGTGATTTCCAATACTTGAACTGAATAAACCGTGCTGAAATATCACTTACGATTATCCTACTTCACTAAAGCCCTGGTGAAAAACAAATGACATGTAAAACAAGAATCTACAGAGGTTTTTGGTCATAGCGAGTCTTACATCTTTTGACATGAAACGCTGTTGCCAGGAACACTGAAACATTGTGCCTGTGGTCCTGCTTTGAAAAGCATTCACAGCATTACAAGCTGAAGTCAGGTCTTCGAACACCACGATAGCACTTTGCCGTCCACAGAAGGTGACTGACTTAATTGGCCCAAACACTGACAGCCTCTGGATTACTGACTGGAGGTCTTCGGCGGGTTGCATGTTCTTTTTCAACCATCTAGCAAGGGAGCAAATGGAGCAGTAGTACTATTAGAAAATAAGTAAGAATCTTATTTCCATTTTTTCCCCCATAATTTAATAAAAAAGGCATGAAGGGAAAATTGGGTTATTTCATTGGAAATAAAAGCAGCGTTCTGGATCCGTAATTACATACTTAACTATTACATAGTCTTCATTCTTGTTTAACGTGTTAGGTTATAAAAGGCATACCTACAAGCTACCTTACCTGTCCTTGGAACTTTCTGCTTTGATTGGCGCCATATCTATTAGTTGACAAGGATGAGGGTGTCATTCCAGTGGCTACAAAGCCATCATGGAATATTTTGCTCTTCTAAATACCCCCTTTCCTTTTCAGTCTGTCCTTCAAGCCTCAGTATCCAGGTAGCCAGCCCACTGAACCTGTAACTTTTGAGGTCTTCATTTTTGTATTCCAGTATTATAATCCAAAATGTTCAGTCTTACTGAAAATATATGAATAGTAATAGCCATTGTTTTGAGCACTTACTGTTACAAGTGTTAGATGACCCATAACCACATTTTATCCTCAAAAAGCAGTGCCACAAGTTGAAAATGATGTGGGTACTGTTGCTTCTACCATTTTACAAGTAGGGATGTAGAGGCACAGGGATTTAAGGAGCTTTTCCAGAGTCAAACTCACAGGAAGTGTTGCAGAGAGTTACAGTTCCACTGTGTTACCATGAGCCTACTACTGCCTACCCTCCCACTAATTTCATCTAAAATCTCTGGGCAAAAGATGTGAAACAATTCCTTGGAGATGCTGAAATTGAAAGCAGATGGATTGTGTTAGGGCATCAAAATACAAAGAAGCAACTGCACAAGGATGAGTTTCTCAGATGGTGGGAAACGAAACAGTTGCTGGGCCTTCCTGAGCATGTGACTTCCACCCAAAGGCAGGCCCCCATTAATCCTTGCAGTGGTGGCCAACAGTACACCTGGCCAAATAAAATCTGAGATAAAGGAAAACCTTTTTCTAATCAGAGAAAGGATTCCCTGGGGGGTAGAGAGTAAGCATGAGGACAATCCCCGAGCAGAGAGAGAGACATGTTCCCCTAACTGTATGAACACACACAAGTCTCAAGTTCATGAGTGGACAAAACACACAGAAGGCTTTGAAGACTGCACTGGGATTTTTGATCATTACCCACACAAGATCAAGATAGAGTGTATAGTCTCTAAGCAGGTTGGTTACTTGCTAAAACAAAAACAGCAACATTCTCCAAACGATTGTAGCAGGACCCACAAAAACAACATTCTCCAGACAATGTCAACAGGACCCAGGATCCATGCAATGTGTAATATTTAGTGTCCACGGTACAACGCAAAATGATTTGACATGCAGAAGACCATGAAAATGCAAACAGGTGAAGAAAAAGCACACGTCAATCCTGAGATGACCTAGATGCCATTGTCCTACAAAGTTTTTAAACTAGTTTTTGTGACTGTTCTACAAGGTAAAGCACACTTGAAATGATGAAAACAATGTGGCTTCTCAGCGCAGGAACAAGCTACCAAAGGAGATGCAAATATAAACTTTGGAACTGAAAATCTGAAATTTAAGAAAGATGATCTGAAGGGCTTTGCTAGCAGACTTGGTGACGAAGGAGTCAATAAACTTGGAAGGTAGATCTACAGAAATTAAGCAGAGCAAAACACAGAAGAAAATACTGGGAAAAGATGAATAAACAGTGACATCAGCAAGATGGCAAGCTAGGAAGATTTAGGCCTCATTTTTCCATAGAAACATCAAATAACTACAGAAACTGAACACACCTAAACAAGTGAATGTCCAACACAAAATCACATTGAATTTTGTAAGAAATTGTGTGGCATTTTTACTTGCCCTTGCCCCACCACTTCCCTGCATGGTGTGGTTGGAAGGAATTCACCTGATTCTTGGCTCCCTCCCTTGGGATGAAAGGAGCAGAGTGGAACTTGTTTGCAACATTCTGACCTATCTGTGGACTGTCTGAGGAACTGTTTGCTGTCTTGCTGGAGTCAAAGTTCAGAAGGGAAACACTGCCATAATTTGGATGTGAGACAAGAAACCACAAGAGGCAGTGGCAGTCAATGGAACACATGAAAAGTACAAGCTGACTGCAGATGAGAAAGATTACAAAACAGTGGAATACAATACAATACTTAAGGCCCCAAGAAGAAGGTGGAGATTCTTCAGGAAATTAAGACATTTAAAAGCTGAGGGAAATTTTTAAAACATACAGACCTGGACAGGAAGCATGCCCAGAAAAGACCTGAGAAGGCCCGGGATGCTCTGAAGACTCATGGTCCCACTAATGAGAGAAGGTCTTACCCATCAGTGTACGAGGGGCCTGTTTTTGCAAATGCCCACTTTTCAACAAAAGGTCATGGGCATGCAAAGAAACAGAAAAACATGGAAGCAAAAATTTCAGAAACAAGCAAAAGGCACCTAGTTATTAGACAAGGGTTTTAAAACAAATGTCAGATACCTCAAAAGAGCTAAAGGCTAATATGGACAAAGAACAAAAGGACATCAGGAAAACAGCATGTGAAGATAAAAGTGTATTGACAAAGAGGTGGACTTTTTTTTTAAACTGAACAAATTCTGGGACTGAAAATTACAATAATTGGAAAAATTAACTAGGGCAGTTCAGCAGCAGACTTGAACAAATAGAAGAAAAATCAGCAAACTTAAAAAGAGGTCATTTGAAGTGATCAAGCTTGAGGAGCAAAAAAAAGAATGTTAAGTGAACAGAGCCTAAAAGACTTAGGGGACAGACTCCGTCAGGCTGACTGCTATACACACAATGGGATCCCCAGGTAGAAGAGGAGGAGAGAGGGCAGAGTGATCATTTGAAAACAAGAATGCCTAAATTTGAGGAAAGATGTGGATATACAAATCCAAGAAGCTCAGTGAACTAGAAGTAGGATAAACATAAAGATACCTACACTGAGCCACACTATAATGACACCGGTCAAAGACAAGGAGTGAATCTTAAAAGCAGCAAGAGAAAAGCAACTCATTATAAATTTATTTTTAATGTTTTTATTTATTTTTGAGACAGAGACAGAGCATGAGCAGGGGAGGGACAGAGAGAGAGGGAGACACAGAATCCAAAGCAGGCTCCAGGCTCCGAGCTGTCAGCACAGAGCCCAACACGGGACTTGAACTCACAAACCGTGAGATCATGACCTGAGCTGAAGTCAGATGCTCAACCTACTGAGCCACCCAGGCGCCCTGAAAAGCAAATCATTTTAGAAAGTGATCACCAATAAGATAATGAGCAGATTTCTCAGCGGAAACCTTGCAGTCCAGAAGGCAGTAGGATACATTTAAAGCGCTCAAAGGAAAAGAAAAAAAAAAAGTCAACTAATAACTCTACATTTGGCAAAACTGCCCTTCAAAAATGAGGGAGAAATTTAAGACCTTCCAATGTAAAACCTGGGCATTCATTACTTCTAGATCTGCCCTACAAGAAATACTAAACAGCATCCAAGTTGAAATGAAAGGGAGCTAGATAGTAATTCAAAGCCACGTAAAAATATAAAGTTCTCCAGCAAAGGTAAATATATGCACAAATATAAAAATCGTACTCTGATATTTGGGTTTGCAACTCCACTTTTTATTTTCATAGGATTTATTTGCTTGTTTATTCATGTGTCTTTATTTTAGCATGAGCAGGGGAGAGAGGCAGAGAGAGAGAGAGAGACAGAATCTCAAGCCTGCTCCATGCTCAGTGCAGAGCCTGATGGGGGGCTAGATCTCACAACCCTGGAATCATGACCTGAGCCAAAATCAAGAGTCAGATGCTTAACTGACTGAGCCACCCAGGAGCCCATATTTTCTTTTTTTTCTTTTTTTCTTTTTTTTTTAATGTTTATTTATTTTTGAGACAGAGAACATGAACGGGGGAGGGTCAGAGAGAGAGGGAGACACAGAATCTGAAACAGGCTCCAGGCTCTGAGCTGTCTGCACAGAGCCCGATGCGGGGCTCGAACTCACGGAATGCGAGATCATGACCTGAGCCGAAGTCGGTTGCCCAACCGACTGAGCCACCCAGGCGCCCCAGGAGCCCATATTTTCTATAGGATTTAAAAGACAAATGCATAAAATGTAATTATAAATCTATGTTCATGGGTATGCAATATGTAAAGATTTAGTTTGTGACATCAAAAACAGAGGGGCAGAGCTCTAAAGGAGTTTTCTTATGCAATTGAAGTTGAGTTGGTAACAATTTAAGATAGATTGTCACAACTTTAGGATGTTATATATAATCCCCATGGTAACCACAAAGAAAATATCCATAGAAGATACACAAAAAGAAATGAAAAGAGAATCAAAATGTGTTGGTACAAGAAATCAACCAAACACAAAAGAAAGCAGTTATGGAGAAAATGAGGGGAAATATATAAAACATACAGAAAACAATATGGCAAAAGTAAGTGCTTCCCTATTAGTAATTACTTCAAATGCAAATGGGTTAAATGCTCCAAAAAACATGGACTGATAGAATAGATAATAAAGCCAGTCAGGATTCAATTATATACTGCCTACAAGAGTCTTACTTTAGATCTAGGGACATGCTTGGGTTAGAAATGAAAGGATGAAAAAAATACTCCATGCAAATAGTAAGCAAAAGAGAACAGGGATGGCTATACGCATTTAAAAACAAAAAAAAAGGAGACTAGAAAACTCTTACAATAGATAAAGACATAATGTAATGGTAAAAAGGTCAATGAGGCAAGAAGATATAACAATTATAAACATGTATTAACATTTTATAAACACACCAAATATTAGAGCTCCAATATATAATCTTATGATTCCATTATAAACCAATGGAATAGAATAGAAAACTCAGAATAAACTTTTGCATGACTTTATTTCTAATGATGAAATGATTTTTGACAAAGGTGCCAAGACCATTCAATAGGGAAAAGATGATCTTTTCAATAAATGCTGGGTGTTTTGTTTGGATAAAACAAAATGTAGCATATACATACAATGGAGTATTATTCGGCCTTCAGAAGCAAGGAACTTCTGACACACAACATGATGAACTTTTGAGGACATCATGCTCAGTGAAATAAGCCAGACACAAAAGGACAAATATTGTATGGTTTTACTGATTTGAGGTATCTAGATTAGGCAAATCCATAGAGACAAAAGGAAAAATAGTGTTTGTCAGGAATTGGAGAGACCAGGAAATAGGAGTTAGTGTTTAATGGGTGCAGAGTTTCAGTCTAGGAAGATGAAAATGTTCTGGAAATATGGATGGTGTGATGGTTGCACAGCAGTGTAGAGGTGCTTAAAGCCACTGAACTGTACACTTTAAAAATGGGGGAAATAGAACATTTTACGTACATTCTACTGTGATAAAAATATTTTTAAAACAATATAATTCACCGTATTAATAGAAAAGATAAATATGATCAACTTGGTGGATACAGTGAAAGCATTTGACAAAAGTCAATATCCATTATGACAAAAACTAAGCAAACCAACAACAGTAGTGAACTTCTTCCAACTGATAAAATAACCTGCAAAAACCAATAGCCAACAAAATACTGAATTATTTTTTCCTGACATTAAGAACAATGAAAAGATGCCTGCTTTTACCAGTCCTAGTTTTTAAGAAAAGCAAATAAATGTTTGTAGAAGAAAATATGAATAAATATGTCATTTCTTATGTTCTAACAATCTGGCTATATTTTTCAGAAACCAAACAAACTAGGATGTAAAGTAAAATATATTAGTTCACATCAAGACATTATGGCCTGAAATTGAGGTGTGTAAACTGTTGTTTTCTTTCTTTATAGGCCTCCAAAGTATGGTCAAATAATCTTGAGTAATCAGGAATCATCACTTAAAATAACTTCTATCCTTAATCTGAACACAAGTTTAGTGCCTTGTATTGTTCAAGAAGAAAATACCATCATTCTAATTCTTTTATAACATATCTTTGCCTTCATTGAAAATGGATTTTTAAATCCAATTGTCAAGTTATGCCACTGAGGACATTGGGGGGAAAAATGTAGACAAGGAAATTCTTTCCAAGTGGGAGCTTCCAGTACAGGTAAAATTCATGAGCTGGAAATCTCTCCCTGTTACCTTCAAAGCAGAGAGAACTCTGTCTTTATAGAAAATTATATATTCTCCTATCAGCCTGGCAACAATATTTTTTGAATACCTACTAAGTGCTACATGTAGAAATCACTTATTAGGTATTGTATAGCAATACATGCAGCAATACTGAAGAAACAAATCTGGAAACATCCTCTGTCTGGCATTATCAGGGAAGGAAGTGTACCAACAAAGATAATTTTCCAAGGAAACCAAAGCTTATAACTTTAAGTGCCAGAATCCAACTAATTCTACATCCCCTCTGTTACTACTGGTCTGAGACATACCATCCCTCTCCTGCTTCCCCCCTGGTGCCCCTAGGAGCCAGGGAGGTTTCAGATGAGATTGTATCGCCCTTATTTTTAAGACCCTGAAACGGCTCCCAGTTCTGTCAGTGTAAAACCTGCACACTATACAGATAACGCTAAGGTTCCACTGTTTATACTATTGTATCCTAGGCCCCTAGTCATGCTAGGGGTGCGCTGGTGCTTCCTGACTCATGCAGCATAAAAGCCCCATAGCTCTGTAGTCGAGTCCCTCTCCCAAGAATGCCAGCCCAGCCCAGCTAGATGTCTGCCTACTAACGTGAAATGCAATGGCCCATGGGAGACCTACACACCTCCTATCTCCGTGAGTTCTCTCTCTCTCAGAATTTTGTCTCCATGAGTTTTGTCTCTGAGAAAATGGGGCTTATATGCTTTTATACATAGCAATGCTTGTTTTCATGCTCATCATACATCTCAAAGAGCACATTAAGACATTTTTTGGCTAAGGCATGAAGAGTTTGTGATCACACTAAAAGTAGATGCCTACCTGACAACTATGGTTGACATCGGAGGTTCCTCAAGGCTTTTATTCCACAATTGACATTTCTTCCACCCACGATTTGCATTGTTGATGCATTTTCTTCTCCACAGGGGCATGCTACTTGGATTGGGAGTCAGATTAATCTCTTTTGGAAACTGATGTCTTGCTAAGATCCTTTCTAAGCCAGAGAATTCAGAATTCCGACCTAGTAATAGAATAAACATTCATACGATTCAGTGTTCCTTTCCATCTTTGCATAGCAAGAGTAACATGGCATTAGTTTCAGAAAGAATATTTATACCATTTAATAATTGCTATTGAGCTCTGCCATTCCTTCACTGCAAAAGTATTACTTGATGACATTCAGACCTTAGTCTGGTCCTAGACATCTAATAGATGCACAACAAATAAATAAATGAATGAACAAACCAATGTGCTGGTACCACCACAAATATTGAAGTTTGTTTAAGTAATTTGTGCGTGATTCTCAAATTAATGGCAATTTACTGTTCCATTATTTCAATCTTCAGAGAGATTAACCATACCCTGTATTTACATCACATCCACCACTTCACGTTGCCCGTGTTTGGCCCCTAACCAAATCTCTCGTCTGCTGTGGGACAAAGAGCTTGTGCCAGAATATAATTCAGTATACTGCTTCCTTCATCAAAACAGTCCTGCTACCAAAAGAAAGGAAGAGAGGGAAGGAGGGAGGGAGGAGGCAAGGAGGGAGAGAAGAAGGGAGAGAGGGAGGGAAAGAAAGGAAGTCAGTAGAACTGCATGGTGGATTTGGTGACATACCACCATACATACACTGTAGTGTAAGCTTCTCTCTTTGCCAACTGGTAACAAGTTGAGAACCAAAACCAGTTTGCCGGCTACACTGTGAGTGGCTCTGCAATGCAGCTGGGTGTATTAGAAAATAAGAGTGCCGTGATCAACCTAATGCAAGAAGAGCAACTGAGCCCCAGTGATTCAGGGTGACCCTGCATAGAAATTAGTTCCCAACTCAGCCAGCCTCTGTTGTTTCTCAGACTGAACCACTGATGGTCCATCCCAGACAGGGTAATTGGCACAGACTCCAAAGAACCAAGAATTGACTCAAGAGGCCATCTCTTGGCAATCTAAATGATGTAATGATTAACAGATCAATCTTTAGAGGCCTGCAAATCATTCTAAGTGAGTAAAAAACAGGAATCTGGGGCTCCTGCCCAGTGGTCTCGGGCCTGGCCCAGACAGCATTCACATACTGCTCCTAGAAGCAGTTTTAGCTCAGGATCCCATGGCGGGCGGGGGCAGGGATGCCGAACTCAGAAGCCCTTACACTCTAATGATAGGAATAGCATGGTTTGCTTTGGTTGTCAGAATTTGGAAGCTAATTTATTTGTTTATATTTTTTTACTGTTTATTTATGTTAAAGAGAGACAGAGAGTGAGCAGGGGAGGGGCAGAGAGAGAAGGAGACACAGAATCCAAAGCAGGCTCTAGACTCTGAGAGCTGTTAGCACAAAGCCTGATGCAGGGCTTGAACCCATGAACTGTGAGATCATGACCTGAGCCGAAGTCACAGGCTCAACAACTGAGCCACCCAGGCACTCCTGGAAGCAAAATGTAGTATTTGACCGAAATAATAAACCCAATTCAGGTATTTGATGACATCCAGCTAAAAATAATTTTTGCCTTAAATGAATTGTTTTTTATTGTCTTGTGTACACATACTTTGGTATTCTAAACTGCCTCAAATCCTTTATGTAAGTAATCAAGGATGAATTAGAAAGGATAACATTTAACAAATATAACAAATTCTCATATTCTCCAGCATAAAATTTATATTTAGCACTGCACACCAAAATAAGATAAAAACTCAGAACTCACTTTGAATATTTAAGTCTTACTGCCAGCCTTATCTGAAATTATAAGCAAGTTTCCTGGTTTTGAAAGAAAGTACAGAAAGTATAGTTATGCCTCCAGAAATTATTGGAAATAAAATGATATTGATTATAAATTTATAGATGAAAATTAGATATATTGGACTGTGAGCTGCTTTGAATGGTTTTTGATTTCTTATTTTTTTTTTTTTTTTTGAGAGAGAGAGAGAGAGGCAGGTGGGGCAGAGGGAGAGGGAGAGAATCTCAAACAGGCTCCATGCCCAACACAGAGCCCAATGCAGGGCTCAATCCCACAGCTGTAAGATCATGACCTGAGCTGAAATCAAGAGTCAGATGCTTAACTGACTGAGCCACCCAGGTGCCCCAATTTCTTATTTTAATGTGTGGAATGCAGTACATGTTAGATGGGTGGATGGTTTGAAGAATGGATGGATGAGTTTGTAATCACAATACAAATCAGCATAGATAATGTATATAAACCAGTACACAAGCCAATGTGTGTGTGTACCAGACACAGCAGAAAATAGGTAACTTAAAACTGGAGGCTTTAAAATGACTTGTTGCTTTTTCACCTCAGAATTGTCTTTAAGGCACACACAAAAGTCTCCAGCTGGCACATGAACAGGACATACACACACACACACACACGGACACACACACATGCACACACGCACGCCTCTTCTAGAGCTGCCCCGCTCATCTCCTCCCCGAGCCCGCTCCTTCTGTGGAATCCACTCTTCCTGCTTTCCCTGCCCCTCACTGCATCCAACTAAGCAACCTCCCAAAGTATCTGTGGGGAAAAGCCGTGAATTAACCAAGAGAGGTAGCTTCTTAAGCGTTAAAAACAATACACAAAAGCTTCAAACTTCCTCCCATTTCCTACTTTTTGGTTTGGTACCAGTCATTGAGAAAACTGGTCTGGAGAATGTATTAAACAGAATATGACGAGGAAACCTATGAGATCTGCTTGTAATTTTACCCAAACATGATGACTGAAGAGCAACAGAATGGTCACAGGGGAAACCATGACAAAAAAGAAAATTATTTTCTACTTATTCTTTGCCAAGTTCAACTCATTTAATAAGCCAGTAACGTACATTTTAAATTTCGGCAAAGACTTTCAAATTATCTTCAAAAAAGCCCGAATCAATAGCATTCTAATAATGATTATGAGGGCATTAATTTCCCCACATGTTCACCAGTATTGATCTTTTAAAACTTGACCAGTCTGATGGCCTAAAAAAATATTGCCTTGATTTATCTTTTACTTCCTTGACTACCAGAGTGTTTGAACAGCGTTCATGCTTACTGATAATTTGTATTTCATCTTGTGAATTGTCTGTCTATATTTATCTACTCTAGGAGGTTGCTTTTATTTTCCTTGATTATTTTTATGTAATCTTTAGTGTAATCTGGATATTGGGATCAATTCACAATACTGTGCATTCAGGGACTTGGGACTAACCAGAATATAAATGGACAAATTTGCCATTAAACCTTCCTCCCCAGGACTGTGTCTTAAGCACTGTGGCAGCTGCTATTTTCCTTTCTAAATTCATGGGCACAAGTGGCTACCAGCTACCTTTGTCTTTCACTGAAGCAGGAACAAACACTTCAGGAGGCAGGCCCCACCCAATTCTGCGAATCAGTCCAGTTATAAACAGCTCTGAGAGAATTCCAGGACTGGGGGCTGCTCCAAACTCCAGAAAGGGAGGGGCATTTATAATCCTTGGTGGCGGGGTGGGGGCGGGAGGGAGAGGGAATATCCGGCTTCTCTGTGGGGTGGAACAGTAGGAGGAAGGCACACCAGGAAATAGAGCAAAGGAATAAGCTTCGAAGCCTGACCTTCAACTTTGACATTCCCTTACTCATCTTCAAATCAAATCTGAACCTGTAAATTTAGAGATTATTTCCCACTTAATCCACTTTCCATCATCCCACAGGTAGACTTTGCCTGAAGAACAGTGACAGACCTCAGTTGGTTCATAAAAGACCAGTCCAATAAACGAAAGGGAAGAAGGGAGCTCAGAGAGCATGGACCCCCACAGCATAATCAGCATGCCAAGGACTGACCACACCTGCCATATAAAGAGTCAGTTCTTAGTCATGGTAAAAGCAGAGGCAGGGGGTGGCTGGGTGGCTCAGTCAGTTATGAGACCAACTCAATTTGGGTTCAGATCATCATTTCAGTTTGTGAGTTTGAGCCCCTCATCAGGCTCTGTGCTGATGTGTAGAGCCTATTTGGGATTCCCTCTTTCCCTCTCTCTCTGTGCTCCTCTCCTGCTTGCTCTCTCTCTCAAAATAAATAAAAAAATTTAATAAATAAATAAAAGTAGAGGCAGTTTTACACCAAGACGAAGTATATGCTTACTAAACAGAGTTCACGCCCATCCTCTGCCCACATACAATTTTGTTTGTCCTCTTCCCTCTTGTAGAAGTAGAGTGTCTCCATCATATGATTTGGCAGCAGTTTGTGAAGGTTAGACAGGGTCTCAAAGGTGTGACACAGAACCTCAGGTTGGGCATAGTTTTTCTGTGTCTTGGGTTTGTCAAGGAGGGGAAGTTTCAGTACAGTGTGGTTGTTCTTGGCTGTCCCCATGATGACCCACTGAGTTACAGAGAAGAACAAATAAGGAATCAGAAGGGTAGAGTGCCCCACAGTTGTTCTTTCTCCCTGCTTTCCTCCATCTCGGAGAAGGTATCACAGAATCTATTTTCTGGTCTCAGATCACTTAGCATTCTGAGAGTCACAATGGCCCAGATCTTAGCCTGGAACCCTGAATGCTCATCCTATCTTCAAACCAGAGGAAATCAGCCTGTCAAAAAGATCTTGCCAACTCTTATGGGGATTTCAGGCAGAAACTCATTTCCTGTCTGAACGTGGACAACAGCTGAGGCAAACAGAGTACTTTCCTAAAGGGAAGAGGGGAAGCCACTGTGCACACATCCAGTGTTGATTTTCCATCTGGCACTTCATGGAGGTCTGTGTGTACATAATTGAGACTCCGCAGACCTACTAGGCCCCAAGGGAAAGCGATTACCTCCATACAGTCCTCAAGCTGAACTGAGTGAAGAGCTTCATTGTCCACAACTGAGGAAATGTCCAGATTAACACAGGTAGGAGGCCAACCTGCTTCTTATTCTCTTATCCGAACTAACAGAGTCAACCAAATGCTCCATTCTAGCTTTACTGACAGAAGCCAGTCCTCACTGTGGACCCAGAGCAGAAGTACTAAATGATCTTGACCCACCATAGCTGATAGCATAGCCCTGAGCAAGGTAGAAGGTGTCAAGAACTCCTCCCAGATTTGAGGCCAAAATGCGAACAGTTAGGGTTGTTCTAGCTACTCCTTAACCTCAGCCTGCTTTGCCACCTGAGCCAGGGTCACCACTTTGCTGTATCCCATGAACTGGCTGGCAACCGCACTGCAAAGTGATCAGAAATGAGGAGATCCATGTGAGCCAAGCACGCTACGAGCCAGCTGGTAGTGCTTGCCAGCTTCTTAACAAACTTCAAAGCCCTTGGTCAGGACCACAGTAGCATCATGGTTATATCATGTCATACATTAGTGCCCAGAGCAGAAGATACAAAATTTTATTTCTGAACTTGCAAATTAGTTTTTAATTTGCAAACTTAAAGAGTAAGGCTTTAAAAAAAAACAAAAGGGTTTACTTTGAATATATTTAAAATATGTTAGAGAATCAGAATCACTCGAATATAATGTGATTCTCATGATTTCATGGGTGTTTTTGGAGACAGAAGGGAGCTTGTGGAAGTGAGGGGGGTAGGATATTTTGATAGGTGGAGACTTCTTTCTTCCAAGCAAACTTGAATATGTTACACTAAATATTATTTATATAAATAGAAAAGAACGAACCATGTTTTAAGCTATTCTACAGGCCAAGGAAGTGATATATTGCATGTCAGTTGACATATATATATATACATATATATACGTATATATATATATATATACATATATATATGTATATATACGTATATATATATATACATATATATATATATATTAGTGTTACAATACCATTGACTATATTCCCTGTACTATACCTTTCATCCCCGCCATATGTTCTTAATCATTGCTCTAAATAGCAACTGATGGAATGTTTCCAGTTATTTGGCTTATTTACCTTGGCTGAAATCAGAAGTAGGCCACGGGATTATATTTTATTTTTAAATAAATGCTCTGATGGATAAATGTCTTCTGCAATGGATAAGACTGCTTCAAGGAATCCATCTCATTCACTCTATGTGTGGTGCAGTGGAAAGAATACCATTCAGGACCAGGGTCAGCAGTCGGAGGCTGGTGCCCCGCTGCTGTTGACTAGCTGTGTGATCTTGATCTCAGCCAGCCAGGTCTCACCCTACAGAACTAATGTCCTCTGACGAAACATCCTTCTAGTTTGTATCTTGTTTTGAATTTGGCTTATTTCCAATTCTGTTCTTCCATGGCCAAAAAATCTACATTTCCAAAACCACATTTGTAATATATGATTATTTTCTCAAAAGAAAGATGAGAGAGAATCCTCCTAAGCCAGTGCTCTCTTTCTTTCTTATTGTGACAATGAGTTGCTATGAAGGGCCAGCTGTGCCGCTCAGGTAGTAGCACTGTATTATTAACTAAATTGATCCCACAGCACAGCACCTGCAGGACGCTGCGTTGTTTTTCTAGTTAGGCTGATCTCTTCTTCATGACTTTTAGGTAAACGGCAATTCCTTTTTTTGTTCCAAAGAGGGCTGTTGTGTCTCCCGAACACCTTCCCCTTCCCCTCTGCCATGGTGGATGTGACAAGATCAGCTGGCTTCCAGAAGGCAAAATATTCAGTAATGTTCAAAGGGAAAAGATCATCTCCAAGTTTCTTAAAGAAAGCGTTCTAAAGAGAGTGTTCTGTTCAAAGCAAATGAGGTGGGAGGGCTCCAGCTACCAGAATGAGGACCTAAGCGACAACTTTCCTGGCACCAGAAAGTAAGTCCTGCTCCGGAAACTTAAACATTCAAAGTACATTTGGGATACAAGGCTAAGAGCATAGGCATCTGAAGGACAGGAAGCCATAAAGCTATGCAAACTGCAGAAATCTAGTCTTGCAGGAAAATCTAAATATAGGTAGACATATATGACTGAGAATTTATTCAACAGTATGGGCTGCAACATATACAGGTGCAGAATTTGTGAAGGTACCTGCTTAGCTTTTGGAAATATATCCCTATGGATCACTATCACATTTGTTCTAAGAATAAATAGGTCTTAAACAAGATTTTTTATGTTTTTGCAACAAAATGGTGGTCTCCCACATAAGGGAGCAAAGTGTTCAAGGTTAATTTTTAAAAGAGAAATGCAACTTCTAACCAAAAAAATATTTTTATACATTATTTCCTAAAAAGAAATTAGACAAATCCAAGAAAGTTAGGACATTTAAGGTAAAGGCTCACAGAAATGGAGTCCTAAGTTGGGGTGAATATAATTGGCTATGGCTGAAACAGAAAGCAGGAGCTGGGAAAGCAGGAGAAAAGGAGAAGCAAAGGACTAGTTATCTAAATCATACACTAAATACAAATTGTCCAGAATTGAACTGAAATGTTTCCCACTGAATAGCATCTCATGTACTTGGGAACAAAAATGCATATTACTAATTAGAAAATATGGCCTTGACTTTCTGAAAATATTTACATAATTACACTGAACAAGATTCCACTGCAGTAAATAACCAGCTGTGACATTGACCATACAGCAGGGAAGAATAAAGGGAAGTGGAGGCAAATACATGAGTAATGTAAAAATATGAAAGGTCTTGAAAGAGGTGAATGGAAATAGAAGGGTTTCCCTGAAGAATCATTAGAAGCTAAGCAGTGTTGTCACTGACATCTCTTTACATAACTCTGGACGACAAAAAGGAATGTATGTTAAAGGGCTTTCCAAAATAGTTTTCTGTTGGTCAAAATTGTCACTTTTGTCATAGTAGGAGAAACTGACTTGATCAGCAAGCCATGCTTACCTGCCAAGTGATTGGCCCAAGGCGTTCCTTCTTTCCACCAATTCAGACCACCTCCATTGCAATGAATGTAAGAGCTTGTTAAATGCCCTGAGACATAGAACATCTCCCTTACCTTCCTTCACTGGATTAGCTAAAGAAGTGTTAAAGTAAGGCAAGTCTGATGCTGCCACTAAAATCTGAATTCCTGGAGTGGCCTTGGGATGGCCTATAAGGAAAGTGCACTCTGTTGGGCTAAGGAGTGATGTTAGAGCTGCGTCAGAGCTACTATGGAAAACCCCTGTCCAACAAATCCCCTTGCTCTCAAGGCAGGACTAGAGCCAAACCAGACTGAGGGGTTTGGAGAGGGTGTGATTCTCTTAGCTGTTTCCCTTAGATTTCACACTGGCACATCATTTCACACTTTTTCTCTTGTCTCCTCACCACCTAGACTGGGGCTCCCACATAGATAGTGTCCAGGGACTTTGATTGATACTAAAAACTATCAATTCAACAAGTGATTGGGGGGGGCATGATTTTTATGCTAATGTCAAAGCATTAAAAAAATCTCCAGAGAAAGGGGGGAAGAGTCAAATTGATAAGAAGGTTTTTAGAAATATGTCCTGTCAAGAAAAAAAAAAAAAAAGAATCTTAGAGGATGTATTTAAGGATGACAAATCTGAGGGAGCTTAAGGGATCGGGAAGCAATTCATGTTCTGAAACAAAAGGAAAACACAGAAACAAACATAAACCAAGGAAGACAGGAGATGTGTGAGCTAGAAAAGTGATGTGCATGCCCACGTGCACATATACACACATCATTTTTGTCTTCTATCCCGACAGCAGAAAAAAAAATTTCCCAGCTAAATATATTTGTAGAAAGTATCATCTGGTAGTATCTGGACTTAAATATTTACCCAATTCACTATTTTTAAAATAATTGTAAGTTGGGAAAACAATATATTTAAGGCTCAGGTTACCAATTTATAAAATAGGAATAACTTCCCATCGTGTTATTAGAAGTATTAAATTGGTTAATCTATATAATCTATATAAAATGTTCAGCCTTATGCCTGCCACATGGGAACCCTATCCTAGCAAGTGTTATTTCTAGCAAATGTTATTTGTGGAGTAATTAAATTGATTCAAATATTTATTGCATGCCTACTATATGCCAGGGACCAGGCCAGATAGAATAAGTCCAGGCCTTGTCTTTAAGGCATTGACAAGATAGTGACTGAGATATGAATGAAATGAAGAATTAGAATGTAACAGTGAGTAGGGAATTGTAAGCAAATCAGAATAACCCAAATGAAGAATCTTGGAAGAGGTAGCAATTTATTCTTCCTGAGGGGCTAAGGAAGATGATTTGTGAACTAGATTTATATGGATAGGACTTAACTAGGCAGGTAAAAGGGGGGAGGAGAAAAAAAAGGAGGAACTATTAAAGAAAAAGAAAAATGATGTATGTCCTGGCAGAGAGAGAGTGTTTAAGAAAACTGCAAAATGTCTGAGGTGTTGGACATGCAGGCACCAGGAGTGATAAGCAGATACTTAAAGCCTGGCTACAGAATTTGGACCTCATTCTTTGGGATTAGGAAGGCATTAGAGCAGGTCTATGTTTTATATCAGCAGTATGGAAAACAGTCTGGAGGACATAGCCTAAGAGGGAGACTTCCAAGGAGACCAATGTGAAATTCATTCTCTTATATTTATTGTCCTTCTACTATGTGCTAGGCACAGTTTTAAAGTGATAGGGTAGATCAGTGAACTAGACAGTCAAGGCCTCCGCCCTCACAGAGCTTTATACTCCAATGGGAAGAGACAGGCAATAGAAAAGCACACAAGATTAACAAGACTGTGATGCATACAGTGAAAGAATAAAAATAGGGTCTTATGAAAGAGTAAAGTGGGTGGGAAGGCTTCTTGAAAGCCGAGCCAGGAAAGGCCTTTCTGAGAGGAAAATGGACATGCAGAAGAAGGAGACAGACACCTCTGGGCAGGGGGTGGGGGTGGGAGTTCCAAGAGCTGACAAACCCTTGAAATTCTGTTGGACATCTGGTTTATATGTGCATTTTCTGGGAAGACTCTCAAAGGAGCATGACGTCTCTTCCCCCCAAATGTTAAGAACCAGTGCATTTAGATGCTTAATGAAACATTTTGGGGTTCGAATCTATAGTTGGATGTTCAACCCAACAGAACGCAATAGTATCATCAGCAAAGGATTGCAAAAATGTCTTTCTCAAATGTCAATGCTTTCTTATAAAGAATATCGCTGATTTCTTTAAACATTCTTTACTTATACACATATATCTTTATATATTATTATATGTTATTTATACATATATATCTTTATTCATTTACTCATACACATATATCAGCCATAAATATGTAAATATTCACTTACATATTTACTTGTTATACATGTATATACACAATACTGCACATATAATAATATATCCATATCATATATATGCATACACGCTCCTTCCTCTCCCACCCCACACATTGATTTCATGGAACTGAAGTAAGAGATATACATTTGGAGGGCCAAACTGGTCTCCTATCATCTAAATTTATCCTAGATAGAAAAAGAAAAAATCAGCTTCTGTTCTTCTGTTGTAAGACCAATGACTGATATGGAACCACCAGAGGCGGGCTTGCTCTCAGCTGGGATACCTTCCTTCTTCCATTTTAATTAAATTTACATATTATCAGCATGGATAGAATTGTACATATATCCGTGCACATACGTACATTTAGCCAGCCCGACCCCCTGGCTTCATTCGAACAGGTGCCAGGGATCTGCGGATATCTCTTAGCTCGCGGTCAGGGTCAGGGCCGGGGCCCAGGAAGGCCCGAGAAGTCCCTGCGGCCGTGACCTCCGCCCTTGCGGAGCCTCGGGGCGGCCCCTCCACCTGCGATGGCTGAGTGCGCCTGTCCTCCCGCGAGGAGGAGCGGAGGGGCGCAGGGGCCCGGACTCAAGGCACTGCCCTGGCGGCGCGGCTCGTCCCGAGGGGCTGGAGGCCTGGCGACCCCCAGAAGGCTCTGGGCCCAGGCGGCCCCCGACCGGCCCGCGGCCCCGGAATACCGGTGGCCCCGGTGGAACGCGGGACCGTCGCGAGCGCCCCCGCTCGATGGTAGTTGCCGGGCGACCGGGCCGCTGGGGAGGCCCGCGGAGCCGCAGCCCCAGCCCAGGCTGGCCTCGCTGGGCCCGGCCTGGGCCCCTGCGCCCCGCAGGCCGTCCAGCGCCGAGGGGGCCGCGCTCGCGGCCAGCCGCCGTCCGCTGCCCCCCCTGTCCTCCTGCTGCAGGAAGGCCGAGTCCGAGGGGGCGCCCGTCAAGCCGTTCGCCCCGCACGCGGAGGGACCCGGGCCTCGGAGCAGCAGCACCTTCGGGGACGACGCCGACGACGACACGTGGGCCTGCGGCGCCATGGGGTAAGAGGCCGCGGCCCGGGGCGCCCCCGCGAGCCCCACCTGCTGTCACCTGCTCCGTGCCCCGGACCGAGCCACCCCCGGCCCGGGAAGGAAGGGTCAGGAGGGGTGGCTCACTAGCGGGCTTTGTGCCTCCCACCTGCACCTCTCTCCCTGCTTTCCTGTCCTGAGGCTCCTTTCGCCGCCGAAGCTTTGTCACAAAGGCCTCCTTGTCTCTGGGCCCCTCCTCCAGGTGCGGTAGCCTTTTCCAGGCACCCCAGGCCCTACTCCGTGGCATACACTTGGGGGGTCCCCAGGCTGTGCCACCTATTCAGCAAACTCCTTCCTCTTCCTTCATTGTTCCATCCCAGGGCCTGGCATGGAGCAGGTGGATCGATACCTGAACTGTACTCTTCTATTTCTTCAGGATCTGCCTCTCCTTCTAGGAGACAATAAATTGTAAATGATTAAGAAATATACTGATTACTGCGGTGGCTTTAATTTGTGATTCCACATAGTCATACATTAGCCCAGTGATTGTCTTGTCTGTTATGTTCTCTGATACTTCTACCTTATACAGTAGTGGGCTTAGAAACCATGATAGTTGGGCATGGAAAATAGCGTTTGGTCCTTTGGGCCTTCTAGTGTCCCCAGAACTGCATGGGGGGCTATAAGGTTCATCCGGCTTTCAAATGGAGCACCTGTTTTGCCTAATGAAAAGCCAAAGAGTTCCTGGCCCTGTTTTATGAGTTCCAGATAATTGATGTATTTTTTCTAATTTGTTTTTTTTTAATTTTTTTAATGTTAATTTATTTTTGAAAGAGAGTGACAAAGCAGGAGTGGGGGAGGGGCAGAGAGAGGGAGACACAGAAACTGAAACAGGCTCTAGGTTCTGAGCTGTCAGCACAGAGCCCAACAGGGCTCACAAACTCACAAACTGTGAGATCATGACCTGAGTCAAAATTGGACACTCAATGGACTGAGCCACCAAAGTGCCCCTCTAATTTGTATTTTTTAAGTGTATTTATTTATTTTGAGAGAGAGTGAGAGAGAGAGTGCAAGTGAGAGAGGGACAGAGAGGAGGCGAGAGAGAATCTCAAGCCGACTCTGAGCTGTCAGCACTGAGCCTGACACTGGGCTCAATCCCACTAACTGTGGGATCACGACCTGAGCTGAAATCAAGAGTCAGATGCTTAACCAACTGAGCCACGCAATTGCCCCTCTAATTTGTATTTTATCTTTCTATCTGATATGTTTCCTTTCTCACTTAAGACCTTAATTTCCTAATCTTCTGTCAGTTAGATTTTAGAATTTGCTTTGTCTGTGCTTTTTTTTTTCGTCTGGCTTGCACCTTATTTCTGGTTGATTTCCTATTGTTACCTCTTCCCTGTCCTCATAGTTCCTTTGTCCTCCATTCTAAACATTTTTGCAACCTCCTTTAGATGAGGAGCCAAAGCACAAGCTTTGAAAAAAAAAAAAAATCACTGTTATACCTTACCCATCTATTGTGCCTGTCCCACAACCTGTGTAGGATTTTAAGGAAACAGAGATGCAAAATGGGAAGAAGAAATGGAGAGAACAATGGCACCACCCCGCGTGCATCCAGCATCTCGCAGGAGGTACGGCCTGTGGCAGTGACCTGAGCGTTAGGCAGCTGCTTTGCTAAGACAGAGCTCCTGCTGAGTCTTCCTGCTGAGACCCCTGCTGCTTTGTCATTGTGAGCGGTTTGTGTGGGATGTTCCTCTTGGGAACTTGCACTAATAGCAAAGGGAAAATTGTTATTTCTCTTAATGAAGGAGAAATTCACCAGCTTCCCTCCAAACCTCAAAACGCTTCCTGTTGCAATTGGACTTTGTGAAAGATGCCACCTTGATCCATCAGGCCATGCTCACCTTGTAAAATCTTCTCACACATAACTTTATGAAAAGTGTTGGTAAGGCAGGTGGAATATCAAAGAGCCTAATCGTTCCCAACCTGTAAGGAGTTTGCAATCCCGCTGATGTCGTGCGGAGTTAATAGCTTTCCTTACCAGTTGACAAATTGGTTTATATTAATCTCTTATTTAATAAATTTATTTTTGAGAGAGAGAGTGCAAGCGTGAGCGTGGGAGGGACAGAGAAAGAGGGAGACAGAGGATCCAAAGCAGGCTCCACATTGTCAGCCCAGAGCACATCCCAGGGCTCTAACTCACCAGCCCTGAGATCATGACCTGAGCCAAAATCAAGAGTCCCATGCTTAAGCCACTGAGCCACGCAGGTGCTCCTATATTAATATTATTGGATGACCTCAACCACAGTTAACAGCTTCCCTTTAAGGTGTCACTGTAAGGATGTTTCTCTCACATGTTCTCTTGTGCATTAGTGGACCAGGATCACAGAGCTGAAAGAAGCCTGATAATCTGTCAGGGAGGTTTTAAAAATACAAATAACTGAGCCTTACCTTCATCCTACTGAGTCAGAACTTGTAACTTTTTTTTCAAGCATTAGTTTTAAAAAGGTCCCCAGGTGATTCTCAGGAGACTAGACCTAATTATATGTTATCTCAGGGAGCAGGGAATTAACCTCCAGAGAAAGATAATCTGCAGGCTACCTTCCCAATGTTCAACTACCTTTCCTGTCAGGAGATAATTTTCTTGTGGGCCAGTTAAATCCTCAGACTGTATTTAAGCTTATTCTCCCTGTTCCTCTTTTAGTTTTGGGATGACACCTAATGTTTTATTTGTGTATTGCTTAGAGTTTAATTTACAAAGGGTTTTCTTATTTTGAGATAGGAAATAACTGAGTTTGCTCCTAAAAAATTACTAAAAAAAAAATAAATAAATTCCACCTCCTCATTTTTCCTATTCCAAGATAAATTGTTACAATCCTCTCCTACACGCATCCCACATCCCCCCCCCCCCCCATGGCATAGCACAATGTCTGGAACATAAAATATTCAGTACATATTAATATCTTCCCCTATTCATTTCTTGACTTGCTTTTGAATACTTCCTGAGTGTTTTTTCAATATCTGGAGTCTAGAATGATTGGTGAGTTTGTCAGTGTTGAGTACGATGTGAGGATTAGAGAATTTTTTTTGGTCGATGGAAAGAGTTTATAGGATATCAGATCCCGTGTTCGGATACAGAAAATTTGGCCAATGTGCCATGGTGTACCAGGGACACACAGAACTGGATATTTTATTGTATTTTTAAAATCGGTTTTGAAAACCTGTGTGTCATTTTTTTTTTAATTTTTTTTTAACGTTTATTTATTTTTGAGACAGAGAGAGAGCATGAATGGGGGAGGGTCAGAGAGAGAGGGAGACACAGAATCGGAAGCAGGCTCCAGGCTCTGAGCTGTGAGCACAGAGCCCGATGCGGGGCTTGAACTGACGGACCGCGAGATCATGACCTGAGCCGAAGTCGGACGCTTAACCGACTGAGCCACCCAGGTGCCCCATCATTATTTTTAACAAAATGGGAATGAAGCCATAAATCATTATAAAAGCCTTTCTATTTCCTAATAGGTGTCATCAAGTTGTTAACAGTTTGATAAGAGAATACTACCTGCTTCTCAAAAATGCTGGTAGTGTACTTATAGGAGGGACAATGGGTCAAGAAACTTTGTGCTTTTTGTCAGACTTTATCTACAGACATGAAAAATTATGTACTTGAGCTTTTATTAAAGTGTTCTTAACATTGTTTATCCTAAAACAAATATTGTTTTAGAACTTGTGTCACTGGAATTTGGATTCAGAAATACCTGCTCCTGAAAATAAAAATCTCCCACCTGGAAAGGATAGTGCAACAGGTGGTAAGAAATCCTAGATGTATGTATTTATACTTATAAATATTAAAAATTTATATTCATACTTGTAATACAAATAGCCACTTATATTAAAGGGGGTTTGTTTTTAATGCAACCAGTTTTATGTAACTATTAATTGTCATTTTTTCCATACACATTCTTTCAGGTTCAATTAACAAGGTAAGGATAAATGTTTGGTTTTAAATAATTCACAAAACATTATTTTAAAATTACATGTATGCTCATTAAAAATTTTTTTCTTTAAAAATATCAATTTCATTTCCGTAGAGTTCTTCAAACAAGTCAAAGCCTTTTCTGTTCTATAGGGCTGCAAACTGGTCATTAAATTAATATTTTATTATGTATTTTTCAATAAAATAATACCATAAATGGAAATTAACATTGCCAAAAGAGAAGTAGTTTCAGCCCTTGAGATTTATTGAAGCAATTGAAATGGTTCATTTCAACTAAGTAATTGAAGTAGTGAAGAAATTAATCTTTCATTTACTTTTTTTGATCAGGATATAAAACACTTAACTATCAGTAAATCTTAATGATATTCAAGGCTTATTAGTTAATGCTGTTTAGCTGGTACTTGCAACAGATTATACCAGTTCCTGCTGAAGTCAGTAAAAACAAATGATTCTTGGTTAGAACAAGAATTATACAGTCTTAGAACAAGAGCAGGGAACAGAGATGTCTTGTGTTTAAAAGTCTTCTGCTGCTTTATAGAACCATTTGGAAATTTCAATAGAGCAACTGATGATAGAACTTAATTTGTCAGAGCATGCTCACAAAAGAACACAGGTGGGATTTTATTCATCATACTCCTAAAGTATTTTTTTTAATGCATTCAGTTACTAAAATGTTGTCCATGGTTTTTCTGTTATCAGAATAGTAAGCAAGGGATGTTTCAGTTATGGAGTTATCCACTTAATGAAGGAAGTACCATGGAGAACAGGTGAGAGAATATTTATTTTTGTAAACCCATAAATTAGTGAAATATATCTAAATACAATGAGTTAACTATTCATCTTAGATACTAGGAAGAAAAACAACCTGAATAAAAAGTATTGCATATAAATATGGGGGAATTATAGAAACTCTAAACTAGGAAGTGGCTGGCTTACACTACAGAGATCATCAGTGTATGGGCAATTAAGAATTTCTGTGCCCTTAAATGAGAGTTTATATGGATAGAGTTTGGGCTTCTCATCGAAGGGAAAATAAACTGTAATAGGAAAATAATAGTCCATGGGGCAAGAATGATTTCCATCCCTTATGTATAAGGTACTGGTGTCAGCATTCCTACTTTACAGATGAGAACACTGAGTCAGGGCGACAAGATATGTAACTTGCCTAAAGTCATACAATGAATGGAATGGTAGAAACAGGATGTAAGAAGAGCTTGGTTCATGCTCATTAGCACTACAGTGTATCACTTCTCAGACTTTACTTATTTTTTGGTTCTTAAACTTAAGTATCCATCAGAACCAGCTAGAATGCTTCTTACAAACACAGGGTACTACTATGTGGAGATTACATTTATTGAACCCTGGGTCACTTTTACACACAGTGTGCTGTTTCATGGAGATCCTGAGTTCTGTTCCTCAGTTTTGTGCCCAGTTTTGACAGTGGGTGTGGCTCACTTGATAGCAGTCTCCCAGAGGACTTTACCTCTGTGAGACTCAGGATGAAACTCCCCTAAGCTGAAATTCAAGGTGTGAATCCAAGAAATGCTAAAGGGACCCTAGTGACTAATGCCCTAAGGGAATGTCGGTGCTGAGGGGGATAGAAAGGCTACTTTTACTAGAAGGAACTCAGCTGGGAACAAGGATTTCAAGGTAAGAGGTCAAATGAAATGAATTGAATTGTATCACACTAACACAGAGCAAACAAATTGAGTCAGCAGAGGGCAGTGGGTAGGATTACAAACATCCGGTCCCACCACTCTGGCTCTACCACTTACCACATGTATGACCTTAACCACTCTGCCTCGGCTTCCTTACCCATAAAAGGTAAACAATAAAAGTGCTTGTCTCCTGGGGACTAAGCAGAACAATGTGTTTGATAGGTATTTGCTATTTATACTGGGAAACCCTAAGATGTTGCAGAGTTGGAAGCCCAGGATCAATGAAATAGTTTATTACTGAGATTTTTCTCTTCAATATGCCATCAAGAAGAGAATAAAAGTAATATTTTTTATTTAGGGTTCAACATTTTGCAAAGTACGTTCATGTAATTGGCTTCTCAGACCACCTCAAGGTCGGTATTGTCCTTACCATTCTGATCACTGGTGGCAAAGGGATTCAAACTTACGTCCCCACTCCCAGATTCCATGCTCTTTTCACTAAACAACGTGGATTGTGTCTGTCATCAATTGTAGATTTCAGGAGACTTTCCTGTGGTTTTATAAAGGCAAGTCGGTATAACTAATATTTAGCTAAAGAAATAAATTTTTACTCTTTTCTGTAGAAATAAAAGTATTTTTCAAAATCCTTCAAGAATACTTTGCTGTCTTTAATATAAACTGGCATTAAAAGAAGCAAGAAGATAATGAGACTTTAGATGTCAATTAATGCTTCAACTCTTTCAATGTCAGTACTTCTAGTAAGCTTTAAAAAAATGAACTATTATAAACTCAGTGTTCCATGGCCTGGCTCTTATGCAGTTTTCATTCTAATATAATACCTAGAAGCATTAGTCATAAAATAAAAGAGCACTTCCAGGTGAAAATTACAATGGGATAATTTTTTTTTTTTTTTTTACCTGTATGGTTCCTTTCTTTCTTTTTTTTTTTTTTTAAACTATGGGATAGTTTTTGATGAACATTGTTTTGTTTCCTTTTATATGGGCATAATTTTTTTTAGACCACAATGGCTAATGTAGAAGGCTTTATTGAGTAACCTAATTACATTCTTTGAGCTTCCTTTTATCTAATCCTGGGTCATAAACATGTCAATGCAATTTCAGTTTGAGTTGGATAGCCCCCTTCTCCGACATCATCAGTGCAGATACAATCTATTCATAGGTAAATAGATGTAATTAGCCACTTTCAACCCAGTGACCATTCATAGACACAGCCATTTGTGGGTATAACGATCTAGTTTCCTGTGAATGCACACAGGGATATCCAGTTAATATTCTAATCTATACGTTTAAAAATGTATATAGTTTTATGTACTTGAGCATATTTGGGAGTTAACATCTGTCAGTTACAGATAGATACACATAGGCCATTGGAAACTAAACATTAACCAGTCTTTGATAATTTTACTTTTTGATTATTTTAATAGCATTTTAATTCCAGTCAACAAACCATTCATTAACTAAATCATTTTTTGAAGGGATTTCAGAAAATCTTCCGTGGAAACTGGCTTTAATGTAACCAATAATCCCATAAGGCTCTTTACTCTGAACCACGCACTTGTAACAAGTGCTTCAGTTGAGAAGCAAGTTGGTTCTTACCCTGGACTGCAGATACCATCGGTTCTCTGCTGGCCCTATGCTGATGGAGACTTTTTGAAGGACAGAAATGAGCCTTATATTAATTTATGTTCAACTATAGAAAACAATAGTGGTGAAACTTTACCTGCTTTAAATTGGAACTTGAAATATGGAAACAGCAGTGTGGAAGAAAACTTAACAGATGAAAGTGATTTATCAGAAAATGAAAAAGCAAGTGATAGTTTGCTCAGCTACTTTAAAAAGATGGACCTGAACTTAAAGCCAGAAACAATAGTAAACGTTGAGGAATCTGTCACAGAGGAACCAAGTGAAGTATTTCCATATCCTGATTTTCTCCCTTCTCCTTTCAATACCCTGGACTTGCACAAATTAGCCCTTTCAAAATCTGAAAATTGGAAAGTGACAGTAGAACCTCCAGAAAGCTCTGTTGAACGTCTGATAACTCGTTTACTAGAAATGGAAAGATTGCAACACATGACTGTCCAAAAAGAGAGGCCCAGACTACAAACTACCTTCTGTACTCTGGCAGCTACTGAACGACCCTCTTCCTCCAAAGCTATACCCAAAGTGAGACAGCCCAAACTTTCAGACCCTTTGAGTCTTCAGACGACTTGTGTAGATAAAAGTCGTGAAAAAGGAAAAAGCAATTCTGGATCTTGCAAGCTTGAACAAAATGCTTCAAAATGGAATTGGAGCAATGCTGGCAAATATAAATGGAATTCTAGACCAACATCTCTAAAAAGTTCATCCACCACCAAACAATTGGTTGCAACTTGTGATGACTTTAGGAATCTCAAAAGCTCCATTTTAAATCCATGCCAAGAACTCGCAACCAAGCCTACTCCTTCCCAAACAACTCAATCATTGGTTAAATTGGTCTCAACAAGATGTCTGCCACCAAAGTCTCCAATACCAGTCTCATCTATACCTCTGTCTTTTCCCGAAAATCAGAGAGAAGAAATTAAGGTACCAAGGACCAAAAAGAAACTTTATCAAAAAAACATAGCACTGAACAGACCATTCTATATTCAGAAGCTGAACTGTTTATCACCTTCCTTTACAGCTAAGGATAAGTGTTCACCTATTGACCAAAAATAACTTTTCTTTCATACAGCTCAATGTGAGCAAATCTGTTTCCAAGAAGCTTGGCTAAAACGTGGTTCATCATTCTGAGATACAGGTATTACACACATGCATGAGTAACTTGATTTGATGTGGAGTGGAATTTGTAAAAATCATTGCTGAGATGTGTAAATATAAATTCAAGGGCTTCCATACTGACATATTTGGCAATCTTTTGCATGTTATGTTTCAAAGGAATGTTTCACTTAGTAAACTGTTCTTTTCAAAAGAATATTCTCTTTTGTTGTGATGGTTTCCTAATGTAATTCCATCATCAACGAACGCTATAATCAACTTATTGCTGGTATATTTTGTGTTCTATTATAGTTTGAAGAGTGTAGTTACCTCTTTTTAGTTCTTCCCACTCTGGTTCCTTTTTTCTTTCCTTTACTGCCTCTACAAATCTCCTTTGTCTATCATTTTGACCAATCTTTTGAGTATTTGCTTGGCCATTAAAAGCTAAAATACTTGCTATTTTGTTAAGTTAATATGTGAGAGCCCCTGGGTCCTCCTGTGAATCTTAAAAAATGTTCCTTTCCCAGGTCCTTGGTCATATACATGAAAGCAAGATCAGTTCCCTTGGAGACTAACTATAGTTGTAGACACGAAACAACCCTCTTCCACTCAGACTAAGTAGTTTTATTTTTTTTTTAATTTTTTTTTTAACATTTTATTTATTTTTGAGACAGAGACAGAGCATGAAGGGGGGAGGGGCAGAGAGAGAGGGAGACACAGAATCGGAAGCAGGCTCCAGGCTCTGAGCCATTAGCCCAGAGCCCGATGCGGGGCTCGAACTCACGGACTGCGAGATCGTGACCTGAGCCGAAGTCGGACGCTCAACCGAGCCACCCAGGCGCCCAGACTAAGTAGTTTTAAAATGTCAAAGGGAAAATGAGAAAAGGTTGCTGTCCACAAGAGCAGCCAAAATCTGTTAGTGGAACTTTTCCCCAAAGTTCTTTGTTGCTGGAAGTCTTAACCCTGGTTAGTTGAAACTCAAACAGCTGAAGTTTCTTATTTAAAAAAGTGTGTGGGGATTGGAGGCAGGGGGACTATGTGATGGACACAACTTACTGCACCTAAGAATCAGGGAAACAAAAAAGCTGAGTCCTGGGTTCTACCGTAGGTGCACAGACACAGAATCTTTTGAGAGTGGGGCCAGGGAACCTGCCTGGTAAACTTCCCAGGTGATTTTAATGCAGGTGGTTCTTGGATCCCAGTTTGAAAAACCTGAAGGAAAAACTTGATGCAAAATGCTCAGGGTTGGTTGGTTTGTGGGGATCATGTGCTTTGGTTTTCAGTTGATGGTTGGTGAATTCAAATGAGTTTTTCTTAAACATTAAAAAAGTAACACAGGATTAAAACTTTTAGGTTTCCCAAAGGAAAATGAGAAATAAAAGGCCTGTTCCCGCTCCCAGCCCCCCACCAAGGCAATTGATATTGCATTTTTGTGTAGCATCCCCCAGCCCCCTTGCCCCCCCCCACCCCCAAGATGAAATAACATGAGATCCAGATGGCGAAGTGAATTTTCAGGACGATTCAAATACACTCTGAAGACAGCAACTGCAGCTCAGTTTCCTTTGTGCTATTTGTAGTCAAAGAATAAGGCTCAAGGAGTTTGCTTAGAAGCAGAGGTCAAAGAGAGCATGCTTAGTTTTTAGATTAGTTTCCAAGAATTTTCTGGAACTGCATCAACACAGCAATAGAAAATTAACTGTTCAGGATCCCTTGTCATAGAACAGAATTTTGCCTAAATCCCACACAGTTGGTGTCATTATCCAAAGTACTAGAACATGCCTTTGATAGAATACAAAAATGGACTCCAGCTTTCACTCTGTTCCAGCTTGCAACGAATGATCTTTCTGGTTTCCCCTCTCAACCACCCTTACTCTCATTATTTAAAAAAAAATTTTTAATGTTTATTTTTGAGAGAGAGACAGAGTGTGAGAAGGGGAGCGGCAGAGAGGGAGACACAGAATCTGAAGCAGGCTCCAGGCTCCAAGCTGTCAGCACAGAACCTGATGCAGGGCTCGAACCCACAAACCGTGAGATCATGACCTGAGCTGAAGTCAGATGCTCAATGGACTGAACCGCCCAGGCGCCCCATCCTTACTTTCATTCTTACAGCTCTGAGTATTGAGCCTTATTTGCCAACCCTTGTACCCATTCTCATTTCTACCTTCTTTACTTGCTTTGCATTTTATCCCTTCACCTTTAGGGTTGTAATGATGTAATTTTTATCTGTGAAAGCTTCAGGAAAGGGACATGCCTGTTCTGTTCACCACTGTATCCCGAACTATCATTGGTTGGCATGTAGATACCCTTCACAGTACATAAGGAAAGGACTTTACCCAGCCTTGAGGACTGTTAGGTGACACAGCAGTTACAGGCGCTGGCTCCAAGGCCAGACTGAGTCTGAACCCAGGCTCTGCCACTTAACAGCTATACACCTCAGTCAGGTTCCTTAACCTTGGTTCTTCACTTTCCTAATTGGTAAGGTGGGTAGAGTTATCTTTTATCTCATATAATCATGTGAGGATTGAGTAAAGTGCCTGGAAAATTACAAAATAGATCAGGGAAAAGAGGAATGACACAGGAGAGCACACTGAATGGAATGAGGTGCCTCAGCACTGAATTCACTGTCACTGGAGTAACAACTCAAGATTATTAATGTCCTACATCTTACAAGGCATGTACCAGGCATCAGGGACACGGTATGAAGTGATGCAGACACCGTCCCTGGTTGTCAAGATCAGGAGTGGGAGTGGGACATGGGCAATGGGGGGTATTTTAGAGGGAGAGGTAGTAAAAGATCACGGTCAGCAGTTCCATGAAATAGATTCCCATGAATAGGATTGCTTTGGGAGGTGGGAGGAGACAGATTCTCAGCTTTAATGTCTTAGAGGTAGGGCAAATTTCTTACTGCAAACATAACCAGGCCACTTTGTTTAGGATGTCATTAGACCTGAAAAAAAAAAAAAAAAAAAAAAAAAAGAGGTAGCTACTGAAACACCAGTTTTCAATTAGTCCCAAATTGCTTTATTTTTTAAAGTTCATTTTGAGAGAGAGAACCGACAGGGGAGGGGCAGAGAGGGGACAGAGGCTCCAAAACAGGCTGTGCTGACAGCAGTGAGCCTAATGCTGGGCTAGAACTCACAAACTGCGAGATCATGACCTGAGCTGAAGTCAGCTGTTTAACTGACTAAGCCACCCAGATGCCCCAGTCCCTAATTGTGTTCAATGTAACTATGTAAAAAACACATTTGCAGCAGTGCAGATTTCAATTATGAGGCAAAGGTACTAATTTTAACACGTCATGATCATTTGTAAAAATAGTTGCCAGAATATTTTGTGTTTAAATGGAGTCTCTAAAATGAGGTTGGAAGGGGCATAATGTACATAGGAAGATGTAGCCATCTTAAGTTCATCTTGTAAAAGGATAGCCAAACATTGCCTATTTTACCCCTACGAGGAAAACTCACCACTGAGGGGTGGGGGCACAGTAGTTACCAACAAAGTCAAAAGACTTGACTTCCAACAGGCTTGAGAAATAGCCAACTTCTACTACTAATTTTGAAGAAACATCTGGCAGTTTGTAACAGACATGTTTAAATTGGAAGTTAATTCCGTCCAGTAAACTTTAGTTGAATTTGGCTTAATGGCTTGCTCATAAATCCCCCATGTTTAGCTCTCTAGTATTGAAGCCTTGTCTTAGCTCCTTTTTGGATCTTTCGATTTCTTCAATGAGAGAAAGCACATCTTTCTCTTTAAAGTTTGCAGCAACCTCCTCCCAAGCCCAATACACTCTGATAAAAAATAGGATCTCAAGACTCTCATGTCACTTTAGAGGAATAGCATATGGTCATTAATCGTCTGCTAGCCCAAGCAGAAAACAACTGGGGCCTTTGGGGGTGGGGGGGAGGGTACCCAGAACCACTGCCATTTGGCCCATTTCTTCCCAAAATCAGGAATCGACTGCTAATGAGAGAAGGGAGCATCAGCTAGGTCAAGTGTATTCACACAGCCACACATTCTGGCTGTCTTCCATTCTCCAGTCCTGCTTTGTGTATTAAAGAGCCACTCAGCCTTGCTGCCACTCTTAAGCATTTTACACGTTGTTTGTTTTGTTAAGGACATTTCCTTAAATGAAAATGGACAGACTAAAGATAAAGTCCAGTATTTGCCAGCCTTTCCCATCTGCAATGAACCAATTGAATGAAATCATTACAGAAGAGGGAGTTCTCTCCTTACTTACAATGTTTCTATTATTAGGAAAACCAAATCAGAACTATATGTACCAAGAATAGGAATCCAACACCGTTCGTTTGGTGTGTGTTGTGCACTTAGTCACTAGGAAGGATTTTGATGTTTGTAAGGAAGATACTAGGCTGTTTCCAAACAGCAGGTTCTGTGAAAGGGCATATTCTGCCAAGTGGTTTGGTAAACTTCTCTCTATACCTTTGCCCTCACTGGGATGCACATCAGATGTCTTCTGAGAACCTGTAAATACCACTCTAACTTAATCCGGCAGTTGTCAATCAGATTTGAGCACAGAATACCTTTCGAGGCAGATCTATGAACACCAGTGAAATAGCATCTAAGAAACTTTAGGTAGGAAATGGTGTTTTAATTTAAGACTAAACACAAGATACCAAACTGGAGCAAAGGAAAAAATCAGGAGACAACCTGGTAACAAGAGGCATATTTTATTAAAGTTTCCCAATAATTGGAAACATTGTTTCTATTTAAAATGAAAGTTACAATTCAAATGATACCATGAGTAATTGGGATACACAATGAGTATTTTCAGAGACCAGCTTCCATATCTTGATCACTAAATGGAAACATTCTTCAGAAGAACAGTCCCTTACCCTACATACAGAAGGAGAAGAAAACAATTAAAGATGCCATGATGATATCTATCAAATAACTGGAAAACATTTTAAGTCAATTTAGTGTACATTATTGACATGTAAAAAAACACAAATGAATCTGTAGTGAACACTTCCAAAAGGAAGACATTCCATCTAGGAGAATGATAAAACTTGTGTTGCATAATATATGCTTGAACTAGTATGCTACAAGGAAAGAAACACTTTACGAAGCCCAATTTCTAATGATATCATAACTCATGAAAGGAAATTACTTATTTGAATGTCTACTTTCCTATCTCCACCATTTAAAAAGGGCATTCCTTAACTGCCTGGCCTAAGTTTGAAGAGATGTGATTCCTGTGTCATTTCAGAGATTTTATTTCTACCTAGCCAGCTCCAGTAACCAAATGATGATCAAGTACAGGTAAAGCAAAGCAGGATGGATGCAAATATGAAACAAATGTGAGAACATTACATTTCTCTGCTCTACCACATACCATAAAACATACGTTTTTCGTATTGTATAAATGCCCTGAGTATTTGTTTTAAAGAGGTGGTTATTATAATGGGGGAAAAAAAAGTTACAGTATTTTACAAATACAAAACTATTTTGAAGTAGTAGAGTGGAATGAGTTATACACTGGGTTTGAATAAACAGGATGCTATTAATAAGGACTTAAGGGTGAAAGTGAATGCTGGGAAGGTCTTCAAAGTTTACGACCAGATGCTCCCTTCCTTCAAAACTTGGATATTCCAACCTGAATTCTGAGACCTTTGAGAATAAGGTCCACCTAGAATGGGCTCTCCAATGTATGTGCTTTCTGGATCTCACCTACCCTCTCACTACAGAAAGTAGGACCTTTTTGAGGGTTGCGTCCTAAGACTTAGGAACCCTGAAGTCCGACACATTCACGGTATTATTTTGCTGTGAAGTGTAATAAAACAAAAAGCTTTACCAGAGATTAATTTATTTGAAAACTATACAGCTACTGTGAAATATGAATGTAGGTTAAAGGTAATTCAACTAAATGACCATAATCAAACACACAGGTCTTACCAAGTTCTGAATTTCTGCCTCTGCAAAATTACAAATTCTAATCAAATCCTGTGTATGTATATAAAGAATGTTTACAGAGTTCCTTTCAAATAGACAAATCTAGGAATGCTAAATTTGGGAAGATTGACTTCTCTCATTTCCCTTAAGAAGAAAAACTGACAGTGACTCTAAATACTGTGTCTATTTTAAGACCATGATTGGTGCACTTGTGAAAACAAAGGGACTAAAAGGAAAGCTGGATTAAAAGGAAAGAGGATTAAGGGAGTTGAATAATAGTGTTCTTCAAATTCCACGACTTGCTATTCTTTTGCATTTGCCAAGGAGATTAGATACCTAAAGCTAAAGACTGCTTTTTGATGTACAAGGTTTTGGTGGTTTCTAGTTTCCTAATAACCCCTAGGGACCAATTCTGACGGCCACGTGTTTAATGTGGAATCTCGCCATTGAGGAGTCTTTCCTACCAACCACTCAATGACCACTGTTTTTTACTGTAGGGGAGGGAAGAGAGGGGAGAGGTAGGAAGCACAATAAAACAAGCATGTACAGATGAACACAACAGCACTACTACTCTAAGTGCCAAACATTAACGAAACCCAAATGATAAGGCTGAAAACTAAAAAATTAGACAAAAATTAAATGGAGGATTCTTTTTTGTTTGTTTGTTTTAATCTTTTATAGGACAGAAACCTTAGCTCATGTCTTCTGGCTGTCATCATCTTCCACTGAACTGCACCTAAAACACAAAGAACAAGTAACAAGCAACTTTGTTTTTTAAAGAATAGGTAATAGTTTTGAAGGCATAAGATGAACTGTCTCTAGTGGAAGTTAACTTACTTAAATAATTATATAAAACGAAGCCATGAAAAATCACCAGAAGCATCAAAATGTTAACAATTTTGAGTGAAAATAACTACAAAAGACTCGAATATGCAGCATATGATCACCAAAATAAAGTAAATCATGGTGGGAAAATCACTACCCATTTTGTTAAGGTAGAAAAGCTGCACCTGTGAAGCCTTTTGTAAAAGGCTTCCCTCTACCTGAAGATGGAAACCAGCTTGTATTTACTTTAGTAAAGTCTAAACCATGAAGAGACGGGGTGTAGATTCAAAGTTGGCTTATTATATCATCTATCACCTTCCTGGCTGTAGTTCATTTCATGTCTTTAAATGGAGCAAAACCCACCAGAAGAATGCTGCTATTCTGATTTTCCATTCTTGAATGCACCAAAACGTGCATCTTGTTGTAATTAGGTGCCTGGGTGAATAAAAAAATCCCATTTACAATTTAAAAATATTATTTAAACCCCAAAAATCTGATTATTTTCCACATTGCTCAGGAAGACAAGCATTAATTTTACCACCCAAACAGAAAAGATTCATATGCATTTCTGAAAAAGCTCCCCTACCATGTTTAAAAATACGAATTCCTTTGTGTTGCAAAACCAAGCTGATTTACATGATTTTGTCTTAAATTGTGGCTAAATGTTTATCTACACATGCTGTCAGAAATAACCTTGTTAAGAAGGTGAAGCTGGTGTCTCAGCAAATCAGACCCCTTGGAGAAGGCGTTGAATGGCCTGTGCCCCGTTTTCCTTTTTTCTCTTTCCGCACCATCAGAAGGAAAAGTGAGAAAATAGCAGAAACATTAGTTAAATCCTGAATTATACCCCATAACCTACAGGAATTATCTCACTACACTGAAAGCTGACAATATTTGCAGGATTCTTTTGATGAAATAATTAGGATCCTGATTATTAATAAAATGATAAACTTGTGGCTAGGCTTTACATCTTTAACAAATAATTCTTTTAAAGACTTAAAGGAAGAAATGAAAGGTTGCTTTTAACTAGTTATGGTTTACCTGACTTACCAGCACTGAAGACAAAAACTTTTAAAAATGGCTACAAATGCCTTGTTCACAAAAGACTTTATTATCTAGTGATGCATACTGAGAACATACAGAAATCTGCATGGTCCACTTCACATGCAGTAGAACAATCTTCACTTTACAATAAGTGAGTGTCAACTGTTTTATGCAATAGACAACACTTTAAAGTCACATTCTTAAAGAAAAGCTTCATTTACAAAAGAAATAAAAGGTAAAGAAGCAATTACCGCTTTTAAAAAGCAGCTGCTTTGTTCAAGAGTGGAAGGTTTATGCCTGTATTGAAAGACAACATGATCACAAATAATGAAAACAATGAACAAATGAAAAAACACTTTTACCATAAAGCAGTACACTTTCAAAATGACATACAAATAGTTAAAAATTTCATTATGTTGTCTAACTTTTAAATATGAGGACTCTCAGAATTAGGCCTCAACATTTGTAATTAGTAAATGAAAACTACGCATTGTTTCTATGTCACTACGAACTGTATTTAACAAAATGTATATAAAGTCTATAGCAAGTTGATTTAAAAAAATTAAAGTTAATAAGAAACAGTACACTGAAGGCGCTCTATCCATCAAGCGCACACTCTTCCAATTTTAAATGTGATGAACAGAACAGAAATTGTAACTATGCCACAGTCGCGATGCCAAAAAAGAAAACGAGATCAGTTAGCACACATGCAGGGAATTCCGCCACAAAGCTAATATCCCTCATTTGTCAACTGTTCCAATAAAATAACGTCTTAAAACGCCAGTGATGTTGATGGTTTAGCTTACCTTCAGTGTACTGAATGTTGTACACAACCTGCTTTAAAAGAGGAGGCCGTCCCTGCAGGCAGGCTCAAGAAGGAACAGACCCCCTTCGGCACTGACTACGCCAAGGGCATGCCGCTGTGGCCTGCACACACATACCTAGGAAAATGTGAATATAAACAGCATTTATGCTGGCCATTTTATCTGAAGACCAATATGAAGCCAAGTTTGCTAAAAATAAATCAACCACCCAACATTACTACTCCTTTTATAACAGATGCTTTTGTCTTTTATGTGAACTGCAACCATATACATTTGCACTGTAATTCTGTGCAGTCTTGGCAATTAAAACAGTTCTACAGTGAAATTTCACATAAGACACAAAACAGATTAACTAACATTTCTAAAAGAAATATCACCCTTGGTGTTAATTCAAATATATCATGCTTCCTCAAATTTGCTGGAGAAATATTTATAAGTTTATATACATTAATAAACTGCTGTGAAATTTCTTCAGTCTTTGTATTTAATTACTCAAACCCTTGGAGCTTCTTCATCTCGTTTAAATTTTTTCCTGGATGAAGGCATGCTGTAGGGCCTGATTGATGCTAATTCGTTTAGCTGGGTCCAACATCAGGATCTGGTCCAACAAGTCCTTTAGCTGGTGTACTTTTTTACGTTGGTCTTCAGGAAGTCGCTGGCACCCAATCAAGTCAGCCAACAGGTCCTTGGTTGGATTAATGGTGCTCATGACAGTAACCTTCTCCTAAAAATAATTTTTAAAATGTGTATGTCTAAATGAGTTACTAAGCATATGTAACTTAAATCAGACTGCTTCATCAAGACTTCTAACATAGATTATCATCTACTCATTGAAAACTTTGACACAGCTTCCTCTAGTCTACATCTTTTTAAGAAGCAACCAAAAAACTTCAATGGGGAAAAAAAAAATCAACCCCAAGTTAGCAATGACAGTTTTTAAAAAACACTGTAATTTAATTTTGTAAAAAGAGAGAAAATGTCAAAAGAAAGAAGTCTGTGAAAACCCTAAAACAGTTTAATAATAATTAACAGTAAACACTTGAGTTTGAACTGTACTTTCCCTATCCTGAAGTGGTAACAAACAGACACGGAAGCAAGTCCATACCAAAAAGTGTTTGTGGTTAAGTGCTCCGATGAAGTTAGGAACAGCCGATATAATGGGGCAAACAAAAACAAAGAAGTCCTTACTTTAACCTGGAGGTTTTAGAAGGGCTCATGTAGAATGTGTATTTCCCTTGAGGCCTGAAGTTGGACAAATTATTTTTAGGGGATGAGGAAGTACAGGAGGCAGATAAGGTCAGGACAGTCTGTGAACAAAGGCACAGAGGTGTGACACAGCAGGCCCTTTGGCTAACTGCCAAGTGTGGCATGGTGGGGTTTACAGAGTACTGCGAGGGGGTGGGAACTGCTGAAGATGGCAGAGTTCATCAGAGAGGAACCCAAAGAAGGGTTTTTAAGCAGGGAGAATAACATGATCAGATTTGTTTTCAAAAAGATCACTCTGGCAAGCAGCACAAAAGCTGGATGGGAGGCCAGAATCCAAAGAACAGAGGAAGAGGGCCATTTAAATGTGACCTATAATAAAAATAGACTCATTATACTAAACATTTTTAAATTCCTTCATCTTTTTCATAACCTGATTGTGTTTTATTCAGGAACTGGCCAACAGCAAAAGGAATTATTTTTAGTGTTTTAAATATTCATTGCTCCTAGTACCACCCAGCATTGTTTGTTCACAGTAAGAAAATCATTTAATGTAGCACAGCTAAAAGAGACTTACCCTCTCTGTTACTTTATCAACTTCTATATACATGAAGTTGAGGTTTTGATCAAAATGCTGGTCTTTGAATACACCTTTCCGAATCATCTGGCAATAAAGCAAAACAAAACTTGGGTTTTGAACTATTATGAAACAGTCTGGCCTACTAACAATTTAATACGAAACAAGTCACAAATAATATTAATTTAGTCTCTCTAGGTTTGTCTCCTTGTTTAGGAATCTTAGAGTCCTTGCTCTGGAGAGTTTAACCCCTTTGAAAGAGCAAATAGAAATGCTGTGCCTGAAACTACTTAATATCATGAAATTCAATTTTCCCAGGCAGTGACTTAAACCAATTATAATATCACATTGTGCTTTCATTATTCAAAATTGAGGATCAAACAAAGACAAAATAATTTATGCTTAGAAAGTAAAAGTATCACACATTTGGACCCTTTTCTCTTGGCAGTTTAAGAAACCCAATGAAATTTCACAAATTATGTTCCAATGGTCCAAAGAGGATATAGGTGAGACCTCATTAAAACAAATACCAACATGGCTAATTTTTGTGTAACTTCTTCTAACCAAGCCCAACATAATAGAATTTGGACAGTACCTGAAAAATACAATGGCTTCTGACCCATACGTGGAAAAGTCTGTAATCTCTCAGAAATTTAGCAAATAAACTGAAATCATCAAAGTCTAACATATGGCCCTCAGGTTTATAAATGCCTCAAGTTTCTGCTTCATTTCTGAAATAATTGTTGTAGCTGAAGCATTAAGGGTGAATTTTAGGTTATAAAGATGTCAAGTTCAAGGGAGTTTTCTTTGTAACTTCCTTTCCCAAAGAACTTCTAATCTGAATAAACTGAAGGCCATCAAGTTCCTTTTCCAGTAGTCCCCCATCATTCTGACAACTGAGCCCTTCTTCACATCTGAACTAACCTGACCTGCATCTTTTTTCATTCCACCTCTCAAGCATGTTTGGTGCTGTTATCAATATACGGTGTGCTCCCAAGGCTGCTTCTCTGCCCATCATTAAAGGACAATAAACAAACAAGGGAAGAACAAAGATATGAAACAGTCATATATATACACATGTATGGTGCTGAACAAATTTATGCTCATCAATCTCTCTTCCTCAATTCCAATTCTACTCCAAACTCTAGGCCCCTACCCTCCTGCTTAAAAGAATAAAGAAAAGCAAAGAGAGACATTAAAAGGAAGAGGAAAATGGACTTCTCTTATCTTGACAGCTCTTGGTTGATTAGAACCACTAACTTAAACAGCAGAAATGAAAAAGAACTAAGGAATCACAGTAGCCATATACCTGCCTTTCTGAAATTGTTTTATAGACACTACTGAGGACTAAGTGTCAGCAATCTACTGGTCTACAATAAACTACTGCTAAGACCTCAAAAAACAAAAAGCAGCTCACACTAATGTCCTACCTTATTGGGCATCTTTCCTTTGAGATCCATGGCAAGCTTCAACATATGGTTATTGGTTTTGCCAGGAAACAAAATTTTTCCGGTGTAGAGTTCATATAAGGTACAACCCACAGACCACATGTCTATACCATAGTCATAGCTTTTCCCTATAACTGAAAACAAAATGGGAGTGTTAATACATGATGATAAAAACAATCAACTACAATTTATTTTCATTAATGAGGGATTAATTTAGCTCGGCCTCCATAACTGCAATCTTAATACCTCACTTTGGCATTAGCTTTATGTTTTTTCCCCACTAATTCTTAGTAGACTCTTAAACTTAAAAACCTTAAAAAATGACAAAATGCAGAAGGGACTGAAGGGGGGTGTGGAAGAAAGTGTGTATTTCTTTTTTCATTTCACCTTTGGTGGAGGTGCTAACCAGCCTCAACCAAGGCAATAGGAAGAGAAAAAAACAAAGGTCCCATATAATCCATAAATTTGATAATCAGACCTTGAGTAATCAAGAGCAGTCTTCTAAAGCCGAGGATTTTCCAGAACTGTTTTGCTACTCTTGCCAGACATGATCAAGACTCCTGTCACAACTACCACCATTCCACCTGAGGAGGATGAACTTGCTACGGTTCCCTTCCTCATGAATGACCTCGAGCAGCTGCTGAAGTGCGATGGAAAACAGTACTTAGACATTAAATATGCTGTTTCCACTGCATATGATGGCCCAGGTCAAAGAACAGCTGAAGAGACTTACTGATTTCAGGAGCACGATAAAATCTACTGACAAGATAAGGTGTTATGTCATTATCCGCAACATGTGAAGCCGACCCAAAATCGCAGAGCTTTAAAATAGTTTTTGATTCATTAACCTGCAAAACATTTTATCATGGAAGTTTAATTCATGCCAGAAAGAATTAAGACAAATAATCAGATAAAAAACAATGGGTTTTGAGAAGTTATTTCCAATACTGAAAACAAAGTTACCCATTTAAAAATTCCTTTTCTAATTATCTTAGAACTCAATTTCCTAATTATAGAAAATTAAGAGCTATCAAGTATTTGATTATAATTAGTTAAAAGAACTTTTTTCAGTGAGGAAATATGGAATAATACCAAATACAATTTTAACCTATGCTACTTTGAAAAGGGAGGGGTAATAGAAAAATCTCATTGAAGCAAAGCATCTTCTAAAAATCCCCAGAATACCTGAATAAAGTCAAGTTACTAATTTAAAGGAACATGAACACGTTTATTAAGAAGGGATCACATTTAGATTCTAACTTTCAATTGACTGAGGTTAACTTTCAGTTGCCAGAAAATTATGATAGCAATGAAAGCAGAGGACGATTCAGATTAAATCTGGACAAAATCAGAGTAAAAACATTCTTCACCGGAAGCTGCTAGACCATCCCAAATTTAGCAATCACTTCAAGTCTAAAAAATACTAAATCCCTTAAATATAAAAAAGGTATTAGTCAAGAAAATGTTAAATATATTTGGCACAATATTTGATAAATATGAACTCTATATTAGTCATTTGTTTCTTTTTTCCTTTGTAAATACTTCAACATACACAGTAACAGTGACATCTGCTGAGAAAGGCTGGAGCTGCTCCCATGGCTGCTGCCACTCATGAGTCAGAAGCATGTTCAGGATTAACAAGTGAAGATAATTCATATTCCAGAGTCCCTTCCCCCCTTCAAAAGAGACACACACAAATTCCGAGTTGGGACTTGAACTTGGCCTATAGTTCCCACCCCAAAGAAACATAACACTTTAACATAAACACTTTCTACTGGGATATCCAAGTCTGGTCAGTGTTACAGATTGGCCCATTACAGTTGATATCCACAGAATTAAGCTAATAATGGAAATGATTATTTTTAACTGCCATATCCGTAACCATTCTCTTCATCTGGGGTCTCAGGAAGATAGGGATCTTCAAATGGAAAAGTACTTGTGAAGCTTTTTAAAAAGTATAAACTGCATTCAGCTACTTAATTAACGAAGCAGTTTAAAACCCAGAGAAACCTCAGGACAATTTTAAAATTACAATCTACCAGTTCCACTGACAGGAGTTCCACTCTTGGGCTGGCTAACATGCCTTAAATGATAGCAGGGGAGCCACACTTATGTGCATTTCAGTTTGGCTACACAATTTCTATCCTCTCACAAGGAATGTGGTACTCCTACCACACTGATGGTTGAAATCCTGGGCTAGAAGTTTTGGATTTTCATTCACAAGCAGCTCCCTGTGATCTCTGAGGTCTATTTCCTCCTTTCTTGGGAAGGAGAGACAACATTCAGTGTCTGAAGTCCATGTGAAAACCTTATGAGAGTAGCATTAACTCAAAGAAAATGAAGTTTTAAAAATAAGAGCAAAGGTCTTATTCTTTAACTTCTATGGTAGTTAAACAGATTTTCAATGCATAGTTACCTTTAGGTTTTATAGATCTTACACATTCTTTGATATGAATGTTATATTTCACAATTTAAAGAAAATTGAGGTAAAAACTAACTATGAAGTTGACTAGGCAAGTCTACAATTCATTGATTTCACTGTAATTACTCAGCTCTTCTAACCCCAAATTATATTGGATACGCAATACATTGTAAAGTCAGACAAAACATGCTAAGATGGAATTTCTCATTATTTATGTGCTAGTCTGGAAGAAAATATTTTAAGATATTAAAAAAGTAAAAGAAGAATCTGAACTAACAGCTAAGTTACTGACAAGGGATCCTTAAACTTTAATGGGATCGTAATCTTTTAAAAGTGTAGAACATGTTACTAGCAGACAAGTTAGGAATTCCTCAAGTTGTGAACATACCCGCAACTCTGAACATCTCAGAACAGGGGTGAAGAAATGGGGCCAGGGAGGGAAGAGGTATGTGTGCATTCATCACTCCCCTATCAGGATATATTACTTTTAAATTTCAAAAACATGTACTCTGTGAAAGCTGCATATTATACCAGAAGTCCTTAGGAGATAAAGACTGAAAGGGACACCTTTCAATGTAATCACAACTGAGTTACTGTGTTTGGACCCCCTCCTGGGCACCTACAGACAAACCGTAGATTTAAGAGATAATTCTCCTTAATTGTCTCTAACCCTGTCAGACCACAGAGAACAAAGAGTTGTGAACATTCCTAATTTCAAACAACACATATGCATCTTTTATTTTTTTCTTTTTAGATACCAGAAGAAACCCACCATTACTCCATTAAAGCACTCCTGAGATTTATGTGTACTCTAAATCCATCAATAAAAGGAAAAAATTGGGGACAATAGCCTATTTCCTTTCTTTACAGTTTACTATGAAATTTCATGGACCAACTTCCATAAAAGTAAACCCTGGTTAAGTCCTTTGTAATGGGTAATTAATATACTGAGTTGTTCTTCTAAGACATCGTTTCTAGAATAATACAGTGGTAATCACATCATTGGTAAGAAACTATATGGATGTACAAGGCAACCTGACTGATGGACTTACCAGGATATTGTCTGGCTTGATATCTGCATGTAGGATATTGCATCTTTTAAGGAGTTTTAATGCCAAGAACAGCTGCTGACTATAGGACCTCACGGCTTTAATATGAAGACCAACATCTTTACCATATTTTTTTAACACCTCTCGTAAATTCATACTTTTAGGAGAGAAAAGCAACAACACAAAATTAGGGGTTAAAATGCAAAATGGAAATAAAAAAGGCAAAATCATGTCCAAGCATAAAGTAAAATCAAATCTGCAATCTGGATTATAATGAAAGTACCTGTTCAAGAACCTCCTCAGATGTTTAATAAATTATTCTACATTGAAATGAGAGCACATGAATCTGTGTGTATATAACACAACTTTCCAGTAAAACTCAATTTTCAAAAATAGAAGGGAAGACATACAATGGTAAAATTCCTATTGATTTCAGAATGGTTCACATCTGAAAGCCTAAAACTAAAGCCATACTTTTGACAATCAAAATTGTATTTTCCTACTCCACTATTTCCATTTCTTTTTATCATGGTGTAAAAGTATTGAACTTTCGGAGAACCTCTGTTGCACTGATGGCTACAGGAGATTAGAGTTTGGCACACGGTATGCAGTCAATTCGTGTTTATACATTAACTATTGTCAAGAAACTAGTTCTTAACCAAAAGTAAAAGACAAACCCAGAGCTAACTGGAAAAATAAAACACACAGAAAATTTGTCATCACATTTATCTAAATGTTTAGTAATGTACAGATTTGACAGCTTACCTTAGAGGCTCAAATACGAGACAGAGATGCTGCTTGTGATAAAAGTGTCTGAAGAGTCGCAAACAATGAAATTTGTCATCAGGATCAGCATCATTAAGTTTTTTCAAGAATTCTAGTTCTTTTAAGCCAGTTTTTTGCCTGAAAAGTAAAAAAAAAAAAATCAAAATTGAACACAATACAGATTAAAAAAAAAATCAAACAATATTTAACTAGTTCCAGTCTGATGTATTACAGATGATAAGCAGTTTGGAATTTTTTTTAAATACTAATAAATCTATTGAGGACTGACAAGTCTGTATATCATTAATGCAATAATTTATACTGAGCCAAATATTGTTCTCACGTAGTTAATTTCCACAATTAACAGAAAGAAACACTAAGAAACAAACCCACATTTCTTGAAGGAATTCAATCTTGCACATATTTTATCTCAAAAACATCTTGATGTAAATGTTATTTTAACAAAAACAGAACCACCCTGTACAAGTTCTGGTGTAAGAGTCTAATAATGGATGTCTTACCAAGTATTAAATATTTGGTTTTCCTCTAAAATTCTAGTTATAATTTAATGGACTATTACTCGACAATCAAAAAGAATGAAATCTTGCCATCTGCAACAACATGGATGGAACGAGAGTGCATTATGCTAAGCAAAATTAGCCAGAGAAAGACAAATATCATGATTTCACTCATATGTAGAATTTAAAATACACAACTGATAAAACATAAGGAAAGGGAAGCAAAAATAATGGGGGCGCCTGGGTGGCTCAGTCGGTTAAGCGGCTGACTTCAGCTCAGGTCATGATCTCGCGGTCTGTGAGTTCGAGCCCCGCGTCGGGCTCTGTGCGGACAGCTCAGAGCCTGGAGCCTGTTTCAGATTCTGTGTCTCCCTCTCTCTGACCCTCCCCCATTCATGCTCTGTCTCTGTCTCAAAAATAAATAAACGTTAAAAAAAATAATGTAAAAATAGGGAGGGGGACAAAACTTAGATCTAAATATAGAGAACAAACTGAGGGTTGCTGGAAGGGTTGTGGGTGGGGGGAGGGGCTAAATGGGTGATGGGCATTAAGGAGGACAGACACCTGTTGGGATAGCACTGGGTGTTGTATGTAGGGGATGAAATCACTAGATTTTACTCCTGAAATCATTATTGCACTATATGCTAACTAACTTGGATGTAAATTAAAAAATAAAAATAATGGCAAGTTGACTTTAACATCAACTCAGTGTGTGGTTATGGATTGTGCTTATTAGAACATATGGGTATGGCAATTACCTCTATTGTATAAAAGAAAAAGGGCATCAGATTCAATACCATCATTCTGTCATTTTAGAACTGCAATACTTTTATAGACTGTTATACTTTTTAAAAATCTTCATGTGTCAATACCTGTGTTTTTAGGTTTCATTACATATGTCTTCTGAACTTACATGAGCTCATTGTTTCTGATGATTTTTACAGCCACTTCTTGGTTTGCTCTTGCATTATCTCTGGCTCGTACAACGTTACTGAATACACCCTGGCCAGTGTAGCCATACACATTGTAACGCTTATCTAGGACTTCACCTATGTTCACGCCTAGAAAAGTAAATTAAGAAATGGGAATTTTGAAAACAATAAATACTTAAGAAAACTCTGAGATACACATAATTAAAAGAAACAGTGCAGTCACTTAAAAAAGTGTGTCAAATCTCTACTGTGTGTTTGGTGTCCTAGGCACCAGGGAGAATCAAAGCCAAGCCTCCATCATTCGTCACTCTTTCATAATGTGGTTCAAGCTGCATGCCCACTTCCTATCCACTGCTGAGGATTTCAACATTGAGTAGGGAAGAAATGTGCTCACTGAAGTGTTTCCAACTGTAGTCCTGCAGGACAAATACTGCATGACTGGCATCCCAAGCTCCTTGTATGTCGTTTTTCTTGGTTTTCAGATCAAGACGAGCAAGTGACGTTCCCCCTCCTCCTCCTGGAGGCTTATCTCATGGCTGAAAACAACTTTGAATAGATTTAAGTTGCACATCAAGTTTTTACCTCACGTCTATTCATGAAGCTCGTGGGCTGCTTACTAGATTACGACATGGGTTCATGCAGCTATCCAATGTGCCATACTTTGTAAGTGCTGGCACTGTGATGGGACTCTCAGAGTTCTCCAATGTGTGACTGCATCAAGCAAAAGAATTCTATAAAATATTGCAATGAACTCTAAAATTAATCAGAACCGTGAACTTACGGTAATAGCCTTCTGCATCTGTCCAGTTATCCCTGAGGTTGGGATTCTCTTTGAAATCTTTCCCAATACCAGCAGCCCGAAGACGAGCACTCTGAAATGAAGGAGGCAACAACAGAGCCATTTACCTACTAATCAGGCAGACATTTAAACCACTTCCTTTAAAACAAAAATGGGCAAAACAAGCTATAATTCAATAAAAACATCTTATGCCAAATTAAGTAAACTCTTACCATCACCTGGAAACATGAGTAACAAAGTCTCTTATACCACAATAACGCTCAGGAAAAAAGTTAAAGTATCTTCAAGAAATCTTAGGAATATGACTAGGGCATTATAAATGAAAAAGACTCAAAACCAGGTCTGGTTTTTGACAGCTATTAATAGACAAAGGGGGACAAAAATTACAGATGGGCACTCAGTTAACAATAGGTATCCAACACTCTCTTCTACCAATTCCACATTTCTTATACTGCCTTGTCCACTTGCCACCCCTTGGCTCCTCTTCCCACATATGCATGAAAGGTCACTGGCTGTACTAACAGTTTGTCTGGGAAATTAAGAATATTACAAACCACTCTCCATGATACCCAGAAGGCCCCTGTCACCCAAGCAAATGATGGGCACTGATACTTTCACTGGCTCAATCATCATTTCATCATTCCTTAACCTGGCATTATTTAGTATTTCTGTTTAAAATACAGACGTAGACACATGAGCCCATGATCAAGGTCTTCCGGGTCCTGGACACAGACTGCTTAATCCTACTCCATTTTTAATTTCCCCTTTTTATGTTTATCCCCCTACTTCCTCTTCTTGCCAAAGCCTCCTTATTTCTCATATTCTCTTGAATTTATAATGAAAAAATTCCATACTTTTGAGTATGTTTTTAAGACTTTTTCAAGAAAAGAAAACTGGAAACATGGCTAAAAAGCCAAAATTTCTTAATCCCCTGCCTTAGAATAACACTCAGAACTCTTTAATGACTTTATTAGGACCCAAATCCTAACTTTTTAATCACCAATAATATCGAAGCCCAAAGTGGACTCTGCTCTAATACCAGCTTGGAAATTATTGGTACCATCTTGTCTCAGCTAACTATGCCCTACACACACACACACACACACACACACACACACACACACACATTTTAAATCCAAGAAAATGTTGCTTGAGAAAAATAACTACACATTTAAGTCATTTGGTGTTTAACTTTTCTGAACCTCCCAAACTGTTCTGCTATACTTGTTTTTAAAATATTGACCTAATTTCAGACTTCGAGAAATGTTGCAACATTAGTACAGAGAGTTTCCAGATAACCTTCAATCAGACTGTCCAAATGTTAGCATATATTTGCTTTATCTATTACTCTCTCTCTCTATATATATACAACGCTTATACATTTCATTTAAAGTTACGTAAGTAAAATTACTTACATCAAAATAGGCAGCAAACATATCATCAGATTCGGTAAACATATCAGGTGCCAACAGCTTCTTCTGAGATGAACCTAAATGGAAATGAACAGTAATATTTGAAAAATGAAGGGATACAAATTAAAACACAAATCAGTCATCAATGTAAAATCACTAACAATTCAGTTTCTTTCCTCTTGCACGAGTTTTTCATTAATACCCATCCAAAAGTTACTTTAACACTTAACATATATAAGGCCATCCATTCTTTACTAAAAAGATTCATTTCAGAAAGTTGAAACACCTAATTATCAGTACTTTCTCCAATGTTAGTTAAATTAATATGCTAATAGGTAAATAATAATTATGTATTAAAATCAAAGTTCCTCTTCAAAAAATTCTATTTCTAGGAGTGCCTGGGTGGCACAGTCACTTAAGCTTCCAACTTCAGTTCAGGTTATGACCTCGCGGTTTGTGAGTTCTAGCTCTGTATTGGTACCTGTCAGCTGGCTTCAGATCCTTGGTCTCACTCTCTCTCTGCCCCTCCCCTGCTTGTACTTTCCCCTCTCCCAAAAATAAACTTTAAAAAAATAAAATAAATAAATTCTAGGGGCAGCTGGGTAGCTCAGTCAGTTGAGCAATCGACTCTTGATTTCAGCTCAGGTCACAATCTCACAGTTTCAAGCATTTGAGTCTTGCTCTGCGCTGCTGGTGTGGAGCCTGCTTGGAATTATCTGTCTCGCCAATGTTACCCCCCCTCACTCATGCGCATGCTCTCTCTCTCAAAAAAAAAAAAAAAAAAAACAAAAACAAAAAACCAACAAGAACCCCCACAAAAACAAGCCCTGATAAACAAGAACTCAGACATTACTTGGGAGAGGCAAAACTGTGTAAGCCTTACAGCATAAAATTTGGAAACACAGCACAACCATACTCTTTAGACCCAGCAACTCCACTTCTACAAAATCATCTCAAAGACAGAGTGGTACACATTAAAAAAATGACAATGCACAATCGCATTATAATTAATGGTCCAATGAATACTCAACAACTGGAGACAACCCAAACATCTACCATTAGAAGACAATGAATAAACTTTGGCACATTCATTACACTGGAATAGTACACAGCTATAAAAAGGAATGAAGATTTTTTTCACATCGAGGAGTGTATATATCTTTGTGTGTTCTTGTATACATAGGATACAGATACACACACATATGAAGGACCATTTTAATAATAAAACAGAAAATTCCTAAAAATCACAAGCAAAAGAAAAAAAATAAACCTAAATCTATTAAATGAGTGGTACACCCACACAAAGAAGTATTTCAAGTGATTTTACACTTTGGAATGTATCCCAAGGATAAAAAGAATATTGATCATACTGATAAGTATGTAAATAAAAGCTTCAAAATAACCCAAATAATGTTATTAGGAGTCAAGTTTTTCACTAAAATAGAAATATAAAATCAAAGAACTTAATAAAAACCTTATATAAGTACGAATTTGAATTGACACTTTTTTAGTATGAACCCCCCCCCTTCCAAAAAGGTATGTATGTCCTAGCTTTGTCCACTGAAAAGTCCCATGAATAATGGGCACCCCTACGTGCCCTGTGACCTCTGAATGGAATTTCCTATTATATGGCACCAGCGTTCCTTAGATCAACAGCTGTTTCTGTTCTGGGACAAGATACCCATAAGGTGAGCCTGTGAAATCTCACACTGTGGTAAAACTAATTTTGCAAACTACAGTGAAGCAAATCTGGCCCCTTATTTTCATATGGTCCATTTTTATGTTTTCAAAGATTTTGGGGAAAAACATGAGAATATTTTGTGACGTTTGAAAATTATTGAAAATTTAAATTTTGGTGTCCACACAGGTTTTTTTGGGAGGAACACAGCTGCTTCTGCTCTACAACAGCCGAGTTCAGTAGTTGGAACAGAGAAAAAAAGTCTAAATTATGAAAACCTAAAATATTCTCTATCTGACCTTTTACAGTTTGCCAACCCCTGTCCTAGAAAGAATAATATTAATAAGTATATATTACCAATTAATCCTGTAGGGTGTGGGTCAAAAAGACATTAGAAACCAACTTAAAAAGGCTCTTCCCCACCTCAGTTGGAAAGAGAATTTAAGTATATAATGATACGAAACCATGAAAACATGACAAAAACTACCAAAATTTCACTGGTTATCTCTGGAGGTTGCTAATGTACCAAACTCTATCTATGCTAAAAATTAGTCAATAAAAGAAAATAATGAAGCATTTATCCCAACTCTCCTGTACAAACTATGTTTCACGGTAACCAAAGAATGGAAACCTTTTCTTTTATGGAATTACAGGTAGTAATTCAAAAGGAATTATAATTTAAGAATCACCACTTTGGAGTGTGTCCACACCCCCCCACCCCTGCCCCTCATGAAAGAATGGATCTAAGTAATGATCACCAATGGCTACTGAAACTGCTAGGTGAACAGCTGAAGGTAAACTTCATACTGGACACACAATCTCAAGGTCAATAAAAACAGGACAAACACACACCACACGCCACCTGTGCAAGTGCACACCACTACTTATGAAGTATTCTTGCCAAAACAGTTAACTTAAATCTGCTCAAGTCTCCAACACGTTAGTGTTCAAGAAACACTGAAGATAGAGGAAATAAGATAAATGGCCCAAGAATGTGGTAAAATCAGAGTGCAAAGAAAAGTTTATAGGACACATGGCCCCAGTATCTTCACAAGTAAATGGAAAGGGGGGAGGAGGAAAGGATGAGAATATTAAAGACTCTGAGACATTGAGAGAGGTATGGGCATCTTATGTGGATTCTGATTCAAACCAGCCAACTGTAATTAGACATTAGATATTTAAAAGCGATCAATTTTTTTAAGTAATGTTTTTTTAAAAAAAAGTTCTTATCTAGCAGAGATACAAAATGAAATATTTATAGACAAAATGAAATCATGGCTGGGATCTGCTTTAGAATACTCTAGCAAGCAAAACAGAAGCTAATGACATTTTTAAAATATATGTATGTATGTATGTATGTATGTATGTATGTATGTATGTATTTATGTATTTATTTTAAGTAAGCTCTGTGCCCAACATGGGGCTTGAACACATGACCTCGAGATCAAGGGTTGCATGCTCTACTGACTAAGCCAGCCAGGCGCCCCAAACAGAAGGTAACGAACAATGTGGGATTCCGTATACTGTTTTAGGTTATGTGAACTAATAAAAAATATTTATAAAGAACATTCACTGGGACTCATTTAATACTATATTACCATAAGATTTAACAGGGGTTAACAGGGGCAACATTTCTAATCCCTTTCACTTTTCCCCATTCCAAAACAATCTCTTTCATTATTTACAGAGCTAAAAATTCAGAGAAAAGCATGATCAAAACAAAAATCTAACTTACCATTATTCTGTTCAACTGTCATTAGATTATGCTTGGCTTTTACTGAAGCCTCAAATGTATCAACATTTTCCCGTTCATACTCTTTAACATCAGCAGCTACCCTTTCTAGAATGTCATCTGGAGAAGGTGACCGCGTACAGGTACTGCTCTGGGGGCTGCTGGGTTCAGATGGCACAGACATATTGCTATCTTCAGCAAGATATTTATATTTCTGTAACAACAATACAACATATTATTTTCATAAAATCTGATGCATATTTGCTAAAGAGGTATTGCACTGAAAAGAGTGTTAAATAATGTTAAAAATTTTTTAAAGAGTATTGATGCCTTCACTGAATCAGATCCACAATCCCTTACATAGAATTCCAAAATCCACACAACTCTGAAAGAGATTTTCTATGTTCGGTGCACATTCATTAGGTGACAAAACCTGACATGAACAGATGTGATGCTATTTGTAGTCTTATTTTTATCTCCCCCAGTGTGAACAGAATATGCCTCACTGCAGAAATACTACTGTGTTTGATAACGGGGTGCTGCTCCTAGAGCCCACTGATGGGGCTAAATAATATACATAGATGCACCATATTACCTTTCTAAAATTCAAATAGTTCTGAGTTCTGAAGCACATCTGGCCCCAAGGGATGGAGATAAGGGATTGTGGACCTGGGCAAGAACAAAAAAAGATTCAACCAAGTCTTTAGGGATATCAGTTTAATAACAACAATTTCATCAGTGCCCCAGAAAAGGTTCTCTGGAATTCCAGTTTTGCCCTACATCTTCTGATGATTCAAGTTCTTTCCTTTGCTCTGACATACCAGTACATGGTTTATGATTTGCTACATATGTGTAAGTGAGCTAGTATGACTGTCCTTTCCTTTTGTCTGATGTTCTTATAGCACCTAAACATTTTTTACTTCTTCCAGAATGCATTCTCAACTTCATTGCTCACCTTCCATTAGGGGAAAACTTTACACTTTACAGGGACTGCCGTCCACAAAGCATCTAGTGGCCATGGCTTTAAGTCAGGATGGCCGAGGCATAACTGACAATCTTCCAAGGCAGGTAACCAAATCATTAAATGACCATATAAAGACCTATGTATAACACCCTTTCCCCACCCCACTTTCTTAATCACCTAGCTCTAAACGACTCAAACTTATTTTTGAGATGTTCCATGTAAACAATCACATTTGCATTAGAAATTTACCATTTTTTTTAGACCTTAAAATAGTTCTCCACCCCCACATAGAGAAATTCTTCCTTCTAACTGAAATTCTTCCAATTTATTCTATACTCACTTATGAGGGTTTTCTTAAAAAACAAACAAAAAAGAAGGGCACCTGGGTGGCTCAGGTGGTTAAGCGTCTGACTCTTGATTTTGGCTCAGGTCATGATCTCAGTTTTTGAGTTTGAGCCCTATGTTGTGATTCTCTCTCTCTCTGCTCCCCCCCCCCCCCCATGCTCTCTCTCTCAAAACAAATATGTAAACTTTAAATTTTTTTTTTAAAAAAAGCAAATTTCAAATTTTATGTCTTATAAAAGGTTTTTGTCAGAATCCTCTCTATAACAAAACAAGGCAACCATTTCAATTTTATTAAGAAACTATCATCTTTTCAAATCTCACAAAGATAATTTTACACATACACTTCTTAAAGGTTTATTCAATTGCTGTTACCATCACTTCTTTATAAATAAAAACTGTTTTTACTAAAAGAGTAATTATTTCAGAAGGACTACTCAAAGTTTCACTAATATCACACACCTGAACAATTGCCTGCCTCTGTATTCTTCTCTGTTCTATTAGGGCTTCTTCATCTTCTTCCTCTACATCAAAGTCTTCAAGGCTTAAAAAAAAATTTACACATATATACACATAATTAACTTCAAAAATGCTTAGAGACTCACAAATAGTAACTGTTACATAAATTAAAAGTAAGAGCTGGAAAACGTAAGTGATCAGCTAATTGCACCAAAGTCTTAAGCCATCCTACTCTATTCTGTTTCTAAACTCTCTTAGTTGCCTGGTTTGGAAACCAAGCAAGTAATTTAACCTTCTATGTCTCATTTTTCTCCTCACTTGTTTCATGGCACCAAACTAGGGAACAAATGAAAGATCCCTAAGTTCAAAAAAGTCACTCCCGGCTCTTCCATGACCTTGGTATTGCTAAAGTCATTTCATTTACTAGCCTGTTTTAATCTTTATAGAACAAGAGGGTGAGACACATAAGCAAACTAATACCTTTTCTGGGTCACAGAAAGCTGCAGATCCTTGGAAAGCTATGGATCTTTTCCCTATCAAAAATGCACACGTAAATATCCACATACACTCTGAAGGGGAATGTGGCTCTACCCCCAGACACTGCCCTGACTGTTCCCAATTTCCTCCCAAAAAAACTCCACAATCTTTGCAATCCCTCCCAGTATAGGCTTTTCTATGATCTGCTGAATGTTCACTGCAAACAAGTAAGCAAAATGCATTCTCAAGGTTATCAGGATGTTCACTTAACCTTCATTTAACTTTCATATCACCTAAGCTCTTTCTTGACCTCAGCACTACTGACATTTTAACAATTCTTCATTATGGAAGAGGGCATTGTCCTATGCCCTGGCAGATATTGAACAGTATCTCTGGTCTCTAGCCACAAGATGACAATCAAAATACCTTTAGATATTGCCAAAATGTCCCCGGAGAAGCAGATTACCCCCAGCTAAGAACTATTGCTCTAGATTAGTCTCATTTTTTGAGATGTTCCATCTACACAACTGAATTCGCATTAAAAAAAAAAAATTCTCTGTTAGACAATGAAATGTTTTTGCATTTTCCACATGGTAACAGGCATATCTACCACCGATAGCCTCAACTGCAAAGTAGGTATCATTTTACACAAAGTGAAAAGTTTAAATATTAGTATACACCCGCACACACACACCACTGCAAAACTGGTAATCAAGATTGGTAGTAGAACTATCTAATATATCTGTTGTCTCTAATAAAAATGAAGGGAAGGCTCATGATAAATTGATAGCCCAATGTTCATTCCAGCGAAAACTGAAGCCTCTAAATTCAGAAAACCATGACCTCTGCCACATAACCTATAAAATATACACAAAAGATTAACTTTTCAATTCAGGACCTAATGAATGGATTCGTTTGCTATATCCAGGTGGAAAAGTAAAGACTTCCAGGTCAAATAGTACTTGTCTAAATTGAAAAAAGGAAATTATGGGAAATTCCATTCTTACTTATCATCAGATGAAGATTCTTGTTCAACTTTCATTCCTTCAGAAAGACTTCCTTTAAATTTATCTTCTTTTACTTTGCTTCTGCTCCTACGTCTACGACCACCCCGTGATCGAGACCGCCTTCTCAAGCGTGACCTGCTCCTTCGACCTCTGTCCCTATTTGGTTGGGTTAGGGGGAAAATAAATAAATAAATAAATACACACACACACACACACACACACACACACACACACACACACACTTTAAAGGTCAATTAAAGGTGGGAAAGCTGTGGGTGTGTTGGGCAGGAGTATACAGGAACTTTCTGTACTTTTCAAAAGCTCAATTTTGCTGTGAACCTACAACTGTTCTAAAAATAAAATCTTTTAAAAAGGGGTTAATTAAAAATTTAAAGTGAAATAACACACAAGATTGGGGTAATCAGCTTAACTGAAGACAACTAAAACACAGTTACTGTTCTTATTGGACTGCAAAAGGACACAAAAAGAACTTTGGGGGTGATGGAAATATTCTTGATTATGGTGATTATGTGACTATGCGTTTGTCAAAACTCACATAACTTTACACCAACAAGGGTGAATTTATTTACTTTATGTAAATATGTTTCAATAAATGAGATTAAAAAAATATCACCATTAATAAGGCACAGAAAATACAAACATGACAAAAATTCTAAGTCTAATTAACAGGGCCCTCAGACAGCTTTATAAGTGCCTGAAGGTCTTGCCTCATGTTAAACAAAAACTGATACTGTGGTTCAAGCATTAAAGGTAAAGTTTATGTTGGAAAGATGCTGTAGAATTCCAAACAGAAAAGGCTGCTAAGTCTACAGAGAATTGGCAAACTGCCTGTTAATGTCACATCTGACTACCAGGCTTATGTCATATTTCTTAAGAAATCTTACTAAAAATGACATGAAGAGAACAACTAAAGAATGTGAAGAGCTATTAGGACAACAGAGATGTCAACAAAATCTTGATGTGCACACTGGACAAAAAGAGTAATAACAGATCAAATCTAAACATAAGTCTGACAGGAACAGACAAGATATATAAGAAACAAGTAAATCCATGCCACAGAACTCCAGAAAGAAAGCCTCAAGCATTGGAGACACCATATCCTGTAGGTAAAAGCTAAATAAAAACTGGTTGAAAGCCTTTAGGAATAGCTGGCTTCTGTATATTCTGCCTCCTTCCTGACTCAGCAGAAAATGCCAACCATTCCCCTTCAACATTCTGGCAAAATACTTAAATTTTATAGAGGTGAGGTTGTTATCAAAACTGACCCAAGGTAGCAGGGAGGCACAGTACTGAAAATGGAAGGATTAGGGGAAGTCTACATTATGAAGAACCAGAACTCTACTGGCAGCCATGTCTACATTCTCCAGCAGACGAGAGGATTCTGGGAAACTGCTAACCCAAAAGAGCTATAGTCAAGGATATGCTAAAGAGATCACAATGAAGCCACAAATTCTACATTCTCAGAATGGACGAAAGTTTCCATTCAGCTTTCTCAGTGGCTAAGTTTTAAATGAGAATAGGATCCAGCTGTTTGAATAAAGTCCTCAAATGATAAAGGTAAATGAGCAGCAAAAGGATTCTGGGAAGAAAGAAAGTATAAGAAAAGAAAATCATTAAGAACAAAACTCCACAAAGCAAACTCATTATAATCTTTGATGCAGGAGATGCTATTTCTATAAAACAAGTTAAATGGCAGAAAAAAATTAAACAGCCAACAAATCTTGGAAATAAAAATAAATATATATGAGCACAGGAAAAAATATAGAAAGGTAAGAAGGCACAACAAGAAAATTTACACTAAAAGCAGAACAAAAGGACAAACATAAAAGATGAGTGTGCATAGAGGGGGAATGAGTGGAACAATACAGAAGATCCAATGCAGGAATGAAGAAAACAATGGGCAAAAAAGCAAACAAAGAAAATTTCCCAGAATAGGTAGCCATAATCTTCCTGCTTTAAAGCCTATTTAGGGAGCACCTGGGTGGCTCAATGGTGGGTTAAGCGTCAGACTTCAGCTCAAGTCATGATCTGTTTGGTTAGAGCCCCCAGTCAGGTTCCATACAGCGTAGAACCTTTCTTTGTCCTTGCACTTTCTCTCAAAAAGTAAACTTAAGTAAGTAAATTTAAATAAAGGGTCTATTTAGTGACCAGAAAACTACTGGAAACTAGAAGTTAGTGGAATAACAATTTCAAAATTCTTCAGGGAAAAAATGATTTCAACTTGGAATTCTATTCCTTAACAAATCAGCAGTGAAGACAAAAGCCTTTTCTTTTTTTAAAGAGACAAAGGTCCCCCAAAATGTCCTTTTCATGTACTTTTCGCAGGAAGCTATTGTAAAGGCATTAACAAAGCAAGGAAATAAAATATGAAGATGCTGGATACAGGAAAGAGAATCACAAAATAAGAGAGACTGCCAAGATGACAGAAAAGGGAAAACAATTCCTACAATAACTGTTTAAGCAGGCCTATTCATCAGTTTGGAGCTCAAAGGCTAGAAGCATTAGAAGGAAGGTCTTTTCTTGCCCCTTCTCCCGTCTGCTCAGCAATGAGCAATATGCACATGATCATAATGATTATAACTGGAAGCACAGGGAAATATGGTACAATTGGGTAGAAAAGTGTGTGTGTGTGTGGGGGGGGGGGATTAAAAAACAGTAATTGTCCAGAATAAGAAATCAATAGATAATATGATAATAATTTCTAAAAATTTTAACATACACAACCTTGGGCAAAGCACTTCTACTTCAAGGAATCTAGTATACAAAAATACTCAGATAATGTAAAGATCTATCCACTGATTGCAATAAGCCTTTGGTATGCTATCTTTTAAAAACATTAAAAATTGGCAAATGGAAGTCTACTTATGTTTGAGTTAAAATATTTAATGCATATATTTTAAAAATGATTTGTGCTTTATAAACCAACATTTTGATTAACCAACTCACTACATGTGCATCACATAAAATGGTTTCTACTACAGTGAATTAAATAAGTGTTTGCTGAGATTGTCTTTCACATCTACTGAGGTTATCATCTTGAAGTCACATTCTAAGGGGACCAAATACAAGTTAATAGAAAAACAGAGAAATGAAATTGTATGACCAGAAACTCGGCTTTTTTTTACCTTATGATCTATCCTGTTCAAAAAAAACAAAACGAAACAAAAAAGCAGTAAGCACAGCTCATGTAGTATTTATCTTGAGTAGGGGAAAAAAATTCTTCCCTTTTAAAAGAATGGGTTTTTAATGAACACTGATTTACTTAAATTTGAAAAAAAGCTATATTAAAGAAAAATCAGTGTATGTGAAATATCACATGTTGGGAAAAAGGAAACTATATGGGATCACAGCTACAATTTTTCAGAGAAAAACGGTCTCTAAGAAAACCTACCAACTGAGCTAATATGAGGCTTCAGAAGCATACAGTTTAATGAATCAAAAGGACAACATATGTAACATTATTTTACCTTCTCCGAGGAGACCTGCTTCTTCTCCTGGGTGACCTACTTCGTCTGAGTGGGGAACGAGACCGCCTTCTAATGGGAGATCTACTTGCTCTTCTTCGGGTTGGAGACCACCTATTGATGGGGCTGGCATCTTTTGATCTTTCACGTCTACTGAGGATATCATCTCGAGGTCGTGTTCTTAAGGGGACCAAATCCAAGTTATAGAAAAACACATCTAATTAATGAATTTGTTTTGCACATAAAGAACATCTTAAGAAAGGGTGTACTAAACATGAAGACAGTAAACAAATATTAACAGGTTTTTTAAAACTTAAATCCAGAAAATCACAATGACATTTTGGTGTTGTGGTAGGCACACAGTAAAAATGGTATACTTCCTGTCATCTCACAATCTGAAGAATTATGATGGCTATTCACATTATTAAAGTCACTGATTCTAATTCCAGATACACAACTCAAATAAAACTTGCCTAAGTGAGTAACAGTATTCCACTTCCTTAGTTTGAAGACTGTTTCTAAATTTTGACATTCTCCCAATATAGAGTCTTCTTTTTAATATATTACATATAATAGCATCTTACAATCAATGTTAACCTTTAAACAGAGGAAATATAAGTAAGGATTTAGAGAAAAGGACAGCCTATCTAGTCATGGAAACACATATTGGTGTAACTTTCCTGGAAAGACATTTGGCAGTAACTTTCTAAAATGCAAATGTACATTACCTTAGACTTTGCAATTCCATTTCTATGAATCTATTCTACAAAGAACCTTCACACGTAAAGAACGGACATAGTAGCATACAATCATGAAAAACTGACAACAACCAAAATTTTCATCTGAAAAAGGGGGATGATTAGAGGTGATCCTTGAACATGGGTTTGAACTGCATAGGTCCACTTACACGTAGATTTTTTACAGTACTGTAAATATATTTACTCATCCTTATGATTTTACCTCTAACTTACTTTAAGAATACAGTATACAATACATACAACATACAAAATATGCCAATTGACTAAGTTTTATTGATAAGGCTTCCAGTTAGCAGTAGGCTACTAGTAATAAATTTTGGGAGAGTCAAATGTTATATGCACATTTCTGACTGTGTGGGGGACTGGCCCCCCTAACCTCTGTGTTGTTCCAGGGTCAACTGCATTATGATATATCTATACTGTGAAATATGGTGCTGTTATATAAAGACTTAAAAGATCTTTATTGTCACAAAAATGTTTCATGAAAAAAATCACTGTTCACGTGAATAGGAAGACTCCATTTTTGTAAGAAAGAACATTCATAGAATTCTATGTGCATAAAAAAAAAAGGGCTAGAAGGACATTCTTGTGACTGGTACTGCAGAAAGGATGGAAAGGGAGAGAATTCACAGGTTTCTGCCTTATCCGAATTTCTCTTTGAGTTAGTATCTTTTCTGTAATTAAAACAAAATTTTGTTTCAAATATTCAACTCTAGTCCTTAATAAACTGCTCAGAATTTCCTTTTCAAATGGAAAGAAAATTGAAAGAGACAAGAATCATTTGGAAACACTTTAGAAGACATAATCAGCAACACTAACAACCGTCTCAACTTAGAAAGCTAAAGAAAGAAGGGGGCCATTTAATTACAGTGTCATTTAGAAAAATCAAGAGTATTTCCTAATATACAGCATTTTGAAAACAGCATTCTTAAAATTTTTCAGAGAACCATTTACACTTCAAGGTCAGCTTGTATGTATACTCACACAGAGTAAATGGCTAGGAATTTATATCTTCACATTGTATAAGCCAACATTCTTTTAAGCTAAACTTTGCTGATAATTTCACCTGCTTATTAAATATAAAGACACTAAAAATGTTTCTGAAGTAGTTTAGACTAAACAACCCCCAACCCCTCTTCCAAAATCTTTCATGTGCCTAAATTACCTATTAGGTCTATGATCCTAGGTAAGTTAGATAATCTTGCAATCTTTTTTCTCATTTACAAATGGAGTATAAGAGTTACTCTACTTTATAAGGAGAGAGAATCATGAGAATTTATGAGAAAAAATATGATGGGCCAAAAGTATTACGCAAAAATGAATTACTTTCATTATTATTAAGAAAATAAAATCATTTCTTACACTATTCTTAAAATTAAAAGGTACTATTATTTAAACATTGAGATTATAAGTATATGAATTAGTAACAAAAAAAATGTCCACTTTGAATTTAATTTTATTTTGGGGGCCAAAAAATTTGGTAGTTCCAATTTACATTGTCAGAACTCAAAATTATGCCAACTCAAGAGAATGGATACATCACAAGCCTTAAATTGATACCTCCTTTTTTAAAGTTAAAATCTTAAGCCTATACTGTCCAATGAAGTCATAATCCTTGCTCTAGAAATTCCCATAAATGGGTACACATAGATTTATCAGCCAAATTATTTGGATTTAAAGGAGTGATTCTGCAAATTAGGTACTAAATTAAGAACTTGAAAAAAACCTGATTGTCAACATTTCAATTCAATATTTTTAATATATAATTCAATTCAACAGTTCGATATTTTTAAATCCCATAGTCAAGATATTTGCTGACAAAAGTACAAATGTTAATATAGTTAGTGGGCAGGATCTATGTTAAAAGTATATTAACACCACCACTTTTTTTTTATTGTTCACAAATTCTAGTTTCTCCTTTTTAAAATCTGATGTATTGGCAGAAAGCATTAACATTTTGAAAACAAAAGTTACCTTGGAGAAGAAAGTCGTCTCCTTTCTGGTTCTCTTCGTTTTCTTTCCAAGGATCGGCTCTTGGCTCTTCTACCAGGAGACAGAGTTCGAGAAGGTGATTTGCTCTGCTTAGACCTCCTATCATTTACTAGTGGAGATCTACTTCTCCTTGATTTATCACGCTGTTTTGGAGACAAACTTCTTCTTTTAGGACTTCGACCAGGTCTTCTACTGGGTGACCTGTTTTCTTTCCCAGAAGAAGCATCCTTAGAGGGAGATTTAATTGGCTTCTTTTCTTTATCTGTTTCAGACCGTTTTGATTTTCTCTCTTTGGATCGTGATCTTCTGTCTTTGGATTTACCTCTTAAATCAACTGGGGATCTGGATTTTTTGCCTCGATCACGACTTCTACTTTCATTTATAATCGGGGATTTTTTCCTATCTTTTGACCTACTTTTGTCTTCGGTTTTAACCTTGTCATCAGTAGGAGATCTGGCCTTTCCAATTTTCTCTTGAGATCGCCTTCTAAGGGTAGGGGATTTTGATTTCCTTGCTTGATCTTGAGACTTACTTCTTTTGGATGGACTTTTGGACTTTTTCCTCTCCTTTGATTTGCTCCTAGTTGTCTTTTCTTTAACTATTTCAACACCTCCCTTACTTTTCTTTTTATCAGACCTATGTCTAGTCCGTTCTTTGGATCTGCTTTTACTTCGCTTTTTTGTACTATTTTTATTGTCCATAAGTTCGAGTTTCCCCTTTGTACTTGAAGATCTGGTACTAGACCTATTTCCATTTCTTGCCTTTTCATGAATCTCCCCCTCTTCTTCAGAGCCAGACTCATAACCTTGCAATATGAGCCCCATCCCAGATTGGACCTTTCCTTCCATTAACTCATTATCAAGTTCAGCTTTAATCAAGGCTCTCTGTTTTTCCAAGTCTTCCAGCAAAGCTAAATCATCAAGTTTAGTTCTTTTTGCTGGAGACATACCTTCTTTGTCAGAGGCATCAATGACCTCTTTTCTTTTGTGTTTCTTATGTTTATGCTTATGTTTATGTTTTTTATCCTTATCTTCTTCTGAGGAATGTTTATGTTTCTTATGTTTACTTCTGTGTTTATGCTTCTTTTTTTTGTGACGACTGTGCTTATTTTGAGATTGGTCTTCTGATACTTCCCCATTTTCTTCATTTACACTCTTCTCGGAATTATCAGCATCTTCTATCCTATAAATGTATCAAACACATTTCAAAATCCTATCATTTATCAAGATTTGATCACAACAAAATAATGATAAATACATCTCAATGTAATACATGAAGTTAGTCACTGAAATATTTTCAGAACAGCTTCAGACATTTCAAAATACATGGCAAAACTGACTTAAATAGTGGTTTAGCTTTATTTCTAATGGTTGCACTAAAATACATAGAAGAAATACACAATGACAGAAGATAATTACACTGAATAGAAAAAGAAAATCCAAAACAGGTACAGTAAAACGTTAATATTGATTTAAACACTCGGTAACTTGTTTTTAAACCAGAATTTTTCACACAGATTTAACACCAAAGGCATCCCCCTCCCATTTTTTTTTTTCCATAAAACACTGACATACATTGGGAGACTAATCTCTTTCTCCACTTTATTTTTTATTTATTTTTTTATTTAAAAAAATTTTTTTTTTCAACGTTTTTTATTTTTGGGACAGAGAGAGACAGAGCATGAACGGGGGAGGGGCAGAGAGAGAGGGAGACACAGAATCGGAAACAGGCTCCAGGCTCCGAGCCATCAGCCCAGAGCCTGACGCGGGGCTCGAACTCATGGACCGCGAGATCGTGACCTGGCTGAAGTCGGACGCTTAACCGACTGCGCCACCCAGGCGCCCCTCTTTCTCCACTTTAAATTGAGAACTATACTTTCAGTCTGTGGTACCCAATGAGCAACCATGTGGTATTAGACTGAAAGACATCAAAGGGTCTTCTGCAGGTGAACAACAGTCCAATATCAGCAACAGCCTATGGTTCAACTAATATTAGTTCACTGGGCTATTTAATCTCTTTAAATTTCAAATGAAAGATTAGTTTCCCAAAATATGCTCATGTTGATAGGTACCATGCAAAAAAACATTTAATTACATCAAGGGGGTAGCTTTTGTGTTTAAATGCCCGGGCTATGCTTAGTTTATGATGCTAAGTTATTTTGTTAAATCCCTGCTATTGTTAATCCCAGGTTAAACACAGGCTACAATGGCATTAATTACCTTTCCCCTTTAAAATCACTCCATAGTAAAACATCACACCCCAGAATATGAGACAAACATCAAAACACTAAATCATCTGGATTCAGAACAAAACACTATTTTTGTAGGAAGATATGGATTATTTTGTCCAAATCCTTCAAGTTATGTACTGCTGTACTTTTAGAAAAATTATCATGCCAAAAAATGAAGGAATTTGATTTTTTTAAAAATCACTACACAATGTAGGCATTAGAAAAAGTAGCAGGAAAACAAAGATGTACAAGACCATATCTCCCACTCTCAAGGAAATAACAGGCCAATGGAAAAGAAAGTCACATGAAACACTGCAAGAAGGCAATGATAAAAACATAAATAAGGGCATTATGGGAACACTGAGGGATCACCCAAAACCACTTTGAAAATGGTCAAGGAGATCAAAGAAAAACCCAAGCTATGTGTTAAGCAAGGACTTTGAAAGGAGAAGGAATGTTTACTGAGAAGGTACATGGATTATAAAATAAAAGTTGAGTAACATAGTCCTAAATAATAATAAATTAACAAGGGAAAAGAGTATTTTCGATAGAAAAAAAGGTGACAAAAGGCACAGTTATGAATAGCAAACCAGAAGCAGATCAGTGTTGCCAGGGCATCAAAACTCATGAAGTAACTGGTCTAGTGGTTAAGACCTCCATGGACCAATTCCAGGAGATAAAGAGATACTGCACAAGATTCTGGGAATGAGTGGCTGAGATAGTTAGAGGCTAATTGGGGTCAGAGGCCCAGGAACTGCAAGATTAGGTTGCTGGATAGGTGGTCTGTAAGGACACTGCTATTACAGAGGAGTTGGGAGGCAAGTCTGGTCCTCCAGCTAGGTCTCAGTCTTTAGTAAACTTGAAAAGGCTAGAGGAGGGAGGGGACACACCGGAGTAGACTTGGTAAGTTACTAGTTGACAACAATGAAGGGATGTGGAGAACATGAAGAACATATAACTACCGCATGGCAAGAACTTTAAATTTTTGTCAGATTGCCAATCTCCATTTTGGTACTGTGGAATGTGAGAAAGGAGAAAGTGCTGAAGAGAGCTGCAGAAAAAGCTGTACCTTCCAGTTGAGAGGTTTTAGTTTGATCTGACTTCTCTCTAATGGGGTATGAGAAAAAAGAATAAATATAGCAGCGTTCTCTGGATCGTCAAATTTTCTCAAAGACTTGGAAAAAGAAAGTGTAACATCTTTATGTTAAAAACAACATGGTTCTATTATGGGTAGGGGGAAATCACGAACTTAAGTAGAAGATACAAAGAATTAACTTTGTTCCTTATACAGACTATACCCTCATACAGGTAACCACATCCCTTCCCCTGAAATCTCCCATCGCACAACCTAGGAAGTGGGAGCATAGGTCTTTTTTCCTGAAACTTGACTTCTAGGGGGCAAATTTGAGGAAAACTGAATTAGGCTAATTCATGGTATGGAGACAGGTATGGAGAACCTGTTTAAAGGTTGTGAATGATTTTTAGGTATATAAAATCTCAGTGCCCAAAGTACAAAATTCTAGTCAACAACCTGAAACTCAAAACTACCTAAATATCCTCTAATGTGTCTTAGGAAGCCAGTCTCCAAAGCCAGACTGAGTTCAAATCCTGGTCCGAATGCTTACTAGTTGTGCATTAGGCAAATTTTAAGTTCTCTCTGGTCTGCAGGCACCTCATCTACAAAACGGAGAAAATATTCCCTACCTCAAAGTAAGCTGAGGATTGCATGGATTAACAGATGTTATCAAGGCTCATAATAGTGCCTAGAACAAACCTAGGGCCCCCAAAGTAAGAGATTATTATTCTTTAGAGACTGGATAAATCTACTTACTCACTAGGACACTGTGGAGCTGTCAGAGCTGATGCTAAGAATGTTGAGTTTGTATGTAAAAGGCTACCACACAAAGCACTGAAGAAATACTGTCTCAGTCTCCACGACAGAGATTTTAAGTTTCAAGGAAGTTTAATGGTCTTGCCTTCAGTCGCACATACATCAAGCTAGTGAGAAGGCTAGTATTACATTCCAAGAGAGTCAAGAGCTCTTCCAATTGACTGAAGATGGATTTTAAAATGTCAGATCCTATCCCTACTCTGTGTGAAACTTGATTATTGCTTCATATTTTATTCAGAGTAAAAACCAAAATTGTTTACAAAGCCCTACACTATCTGCCCAACCTTCCCAACACTTTGATCCTACTTTTGTCCCACACTCACCATGCTTCAGTCATTCAGCCACACCGCTCACCTTGAACAACAGGTACACCCCTACCTCAGGGCCCTGGTACTTGTACTTGCTGTTTCTCCACCTGGAATGCTTTCCCCAGATGCATACATTGCTGGTTCCTTTGCTGAACTCAGGCCTTTGCTCAAAGTACTTTCTCAGTCAAGTTTTCCTCACCAATTCATTTAAATCACAACCCTCACTATACCACACACATATTCCCTTCCTATTTTTTTCTCTAAAGTAACTGCAATCAAATTTTTGTCTTTGCCTATCATAACACAAGTCTTATGAGAGCAGATTTTTAATCTGTGTAGTTCACTGCACTAAGACCTAGTAAATTGTCTAACCTATAGTAAGCAGGTATTCAGTAAGTAATTTGTTGTGTCAATGAAATAATTTGTATAGAATAACACATAAAAACTGTATTCATGAGATTACAGTTGGGTTTATAGTTGCTATACTATACTCTTACCTCTTAACAGGAAACAATTTGGTTTTGCTCAGTCAGATCTCCAGTGCCTCACACAGTGCACACACCTATCTGGTGAATGCAATAACTCAAAATAATATAAAATTTAATCAGCTCCCTACCCAGGAAAAATCTACCCTTTGAACACTTTTCTAATGCTTTCTTCTACAAGTTACAAGTCTCCAAGGAGTTTCAAATCAAAATTCTTAGGAGTTTACCCACAAAGGAAGTAATTTCCTTCAAAAGGAAACCTAGCTCCTAAAGCTTCTGAGAATCAGAATCACTGTGATGCCCAACGTCACTTAAGAGTTACTCCCATGAGTGATCCTTGTTTCTAATGTATCTTAGTGACTGTTAACCTCAAGAAATGACTACCTTACTGATAAAAATGCTACAAGCACCTTAGGGCCTACTAAGTCAATTCAACCTTAATTCTAGAGTTCTCCTACATTAGGGTTAGCAGACATTTACACCCTCCTCAGTTGGCTCTATCAATGCAAATTCCATAGAATATACCAATTGAAGTCTGATTAGGTACATCAGGAAAACCTGAACTCAATGAAGCAAAGGCATATTGCATATAACAAGCTTGTGCTAAGGCAGCTAATTTAGGTCCATTATCAACAACTTTTTTCTAAAACTTTAGGGAAAGGTACCTTGATAAATCTCAGTCTTTTTGCATAGTTTATATTTATAATAAATACAGGCATATAACTCCCACAAATGTAAATTTACATTTTGCAACCTAACACTACACATTTAGCAGGTGTATGTTTAAACCAACACGATCTACAATTATTTGTCATACTCATTGAGAACTGAGAAACATCCTTCAAATCACATTATTTGGAAACAAAGCGAATTTGAAGTGAAGACTATAGGGGTGTTTAACAGTATTTATTCATTTATTTTGTTAAATGCAATGTACAAGTTTCATCCTTCAAACAAGGGTCTCTAGGCATCTGACACAAAGAAAACAGCAATGAAACAACTTTAAAATAAAGTTTAAAATAAAGACTAATTACAAACCACCAGTGTTAATTTCTTCTTTCAAATTTTTTCATAAGAATGCTCCTAATGACATCTTATTTGGGAGGCATTCAATTAATGTTTTAGAAACAGAGAATGGAGAGCAAAGTGAATGCCATTACTTCTTTACAAAGAAAGTAATTTAAGCCTGCTTCTCTGATAAGCTAAACTACTTTAACACAGTATTCACATAGACATAAAAAATAAGAATGATTCAAAAGACCAAGTAGTCTTAAAATGAACTCCTCTGCCCCTCCTTTTCCAAATCGGGTGTGAAAAATTAAGCTTCAAAGATTTAGAACTGTCACATAAAAAAAATGGACCTTTTGGGAACAATGGAAGTAAATAAAAATGATTTCAAACCCTAAAGGATATTTTAAAAAGGAACCACAATGTATAGTGGGTGACCAGATAGTAAAACAGTTAGGAACAGGTCTCTAGAATCAGACTTCCTGGGTTTAAATCTTGGGTCTATCACTTAGTGTGACCCTGGCTGGCTAAGTACACTTAATTTTTCTGTGCTTTAGTCTCATCATCTGTAAAATATAGGAAACAACTGTATCCACTTCCAAAGGGTCATTATAACGATAAGATAGCCGTTCGGTGCTTTGAATAGTACCTAGTACTTGGTAAGTGCAAATAAGTGAATGCAGATAAAAACTTAAATGTTTAAAACCACCAAAGAGGCGGAGCTAAAGAGACGGACAAACGTAAAAGTCATTAAAAAGCCTTCAGGGAATTTAAAAGCTGTTTTTCATATTTATTTCTTCTCAAACGTTCCACTTTGAATAGAGTCCATACAACTGTAAACTACTCAGTGTCCTCTAAAGAACTGTGTAGATATTACATCCCAGAATTCACTATGAGCAGCACACACAGTGCTTGCTTTCATACTAAATTTATTTTCTTTGTCAAACATTTTAAAATAAGTGGGACACTTACAGAATACTCCAGTTATACCAAGAGTTCTGTGCGGAAGGGATGTGGAATCAAGGTTTATTTCAGTGGCATTCATATTGCAGGGGCCTAAATAAATACTAAGACGAGTATTTGAATATGCATAGAAAATATGGCTCAAGCACTCGTCAAAATGAATCTGAATGGTCCCTCAAATCAAACAAATGGACATAATACTAAAGAACGTTAAAGAGATTGCTAGAAAAAACAGCTGTATAACATTTTTACTATGACATAAATACTGTAACTCTGCCACACTGTGAACTCAATGAGAAACAAAGAGGCAAAGTCTAGGTAAAACTTACAACCCAATTGCTCTAAGTCAAAATTGTAAAGATAATAAAGCAGCTTTCAAAAGCCCTTAATGAAAAACTCAGTGTAATTCTGAGTAAAGCAAATGACTGAGGAGTCCAAAACTGGATGCACAGCAATGACGTGTTGGGCTGCCTGGTAGTAAAAATTTCTCCTCTCAGTCTCTAGTTGCTGGGAGACTATATCTACCTCTCTCCTAAGATGGGTTTAAAAAAAAAAAAAAAAAGGCAAGCTAATGCTGATGCACAAAACGGTCGCTATATGAACACTCTTTTAAAATCCATTTTCTTTTAGGTTCTTGTTTGAATTTTCCAAACACGAACAGAGGAACAAAATGCTGCTTTTAAGCAAAGATCAGACTTTGCAGCACATACAAGTTATATTTTCACTCGGCCGCATCGATTCTTACATTACCTTAATTACAGACATAAAGCACTTGGGTTTGGAAGGAGCTACTATTTCTTCCACTCATACTCCCAAGAAGCCCTATAAACTCAGGCCAAAAACGTCAGGCCTCAAAACCAAGGACTTGATCTTACTTTGCCTCAAGTTTGCAAGTTGGCAAATAAGCTGCCACTAGGCAGAGGGGGAAAAATATATCGAGTGATGCTGGATTAAGAGCACAGGGGTGAGGAAACGAAGCACCCCGCTATTATATAGGTCTGGGATATTCAAAGAGGTGGTCCTAGCATCCCCTCCTCCCTACTTTCAGGTCCGAAAACTGACACCAGCAGCAGGACAACGGCAGGTTACTGCATGCAGAAGAAAAGTATTATCGCTTGCCTCCCTGCCGCCACTGCTCCTCGGGTGCCAACACCGATGCCGCTCAGTGCTGCAGCCAAGGAGCTCCGCTCGGTCCCTGCGGGAGGAATACGAAGGCGCGACCGCACGGTCGCGGCAGCCGCCTCGCGCACGGGACCTGTAGAGGCCGCTCGCGCGTACGCCTCCCAGGGCAACGACGCGCGGCAGGCCGCGGCCGCCTCCGACCCAACAGCCGTGGCCTCCGGGAAAGCGAAGCTCGAAGGCCGCCCGCCCGCCCCCTACGCCTCCCGCCCAACAACGTATCGCGCGGGGAAAGGCAAAGTTTGGCTCTCGCCGTTAGGCCTGAACTTTCCCGCCAGCCCGTGCAGGTCTCCGCCGTTTCCCACTCGGCAGTCTCCTGGGCTCCGGCCTTCCGCACAGCTCACAGAGACTACTCACTCGGGCTGTTCCCGCAGCGACAGAGTCTCGGCGGCGGCCATCTTGAACTTCCTGACTCCTCGGCGGCGGTGGCGGCGGCTTCCCGGACGGTGGAAGCTAGTGGAAGTGGAGGAACAGGGAGCAGAGGCGTCGCGCATGTGCTAACCGCGTAGGGAACCGTGGAGCTCTGAGTCCGCTCTAAGAATCCGGATATAAAAGTGCATCCGGGGACAGAGCGCACGAGCGCCATGACGCAAGTTCCGGGACGGGGGTTGGGCGTGTGGAAGTATAGGCGGCACCTGCCAAGGGTTTAGTGACCAGTGACTGGGGCTTGCCCGGTAGTTAGTATTAGCACTGAACGTTTGGCTCTGGAAACTTGCTAGAGAAGGGACCAGAGTGAGTGGGATATCGGTATTTTGTGTGCGGTTCCGAGAACTGGTTTCACGGTGGGGCCCACAAGTTGAGTTAATTCTCCAACTAGGGCAAACAATATGATTTGGCTGCGGGGCTGCGTTGGAGGCATAATACCTCGTTACTGGTTAGATAACCCAATCTCAAGTGGCATTGAAGGAGAGTTGGTGAAAGACATTTTGAGAATACTGGGAAGTTAGTGCTGTTTTAGAATGTAAATGTCTTTTAATATGGAATTATTAATTGTTAGATTTATTTGAAACGTTTGAATTTCTTTCAGCTTTTACTGTTCAAGAGTAACGATTATGGAGCCTTTAGGTTTGCTGGTTCAGTAACATTTTTGGTCCAAATCACTTAATGCGATTTTGTTTTTCTGTAATGAATTCTACAGTAATGGGATTAAATGAAATGTTTTATAAGAAAATATGTACTGGCTCTTGGAGAGCTTTTAACACCATGTAGTTTTTTACCTTCTCTCAAAAATATCTTTATACTATGATACCCGAAATCAGGTGGCCATCACTTTCATTCTTACTGAGTTTGGTTTAATCATAGAAATTGGAGCTCATACTACCTGGCTTGTTATATATCTTGGTTTTCGGAGGGGAAGATTTACAAACATTAGTACAAAATGAGTCTTTCGTTGGTTGACTTCTTAACCTGTTTAAAATGTTCAGCGTTTTACCTTTGTGGACTCTCTTAATATGGAACACTAATCCTTGGGTAATTACTGATTTTTGTGGATTCCCTTTCCTCCTCAACTCCATTGTAGCATTTCTTTAAGTGGTCCTTAATTACATTGTTTTCTTTGTGAAGGATTTTTCTTGTTCTTAACAATGAGATTCAGGTTTAATAACTTGGAAGACTTTTTTTTCAGAGGAAAAAGGTTCCAGAAATATGTTAAGGATGGTTTCTATCTTAAACCATATATCTATCTATCTATGGGATTTCAGAGTTCTAATTGCTTCCTGCCTCTAGATTCAAATCCCTGTATACCTTTTCAAATAGTATGAATTCAGCCTTATATTTATGGTTTATTATATTCTCTGTCCCACTCCACGTGAAGGCAAGGCCACGTGTCCTTGTAGCCACATTGGCTCAAAGGTATTAAAATAACAAAAAAAAAATTAAAAATAAAATTTTAAGTTAAAAGAGATGAACATAGTGTATGTATGTGTAAACCTATTAGATTTCTTCTTGGAAATAAGTGCAAACCTGTAAGATCTCATCTTGGATATAAAGTAGAATATACTTTGAAGGCAAAAGAAGCCTAGCACACTGGCGCTTGGAGGTAAGGGAACTTGCTTATGATGACTCAGTTCCCAAGTGCCAAGCCAGCGTATGAAATGAAATCTAACATGCAATTCTGTGCTCTTTCCCTCTTACTCTACTGCTTCCCACAGAAATGTCATTTGTTTAGCATCTATTTATTGAGTACCCACCAACACAGCTCTTTGATATTCAAATGTGTTTTGAGTTAAAGGTAATGGCGAAAAAAATAAGGGGGAGGTCCCTTTAAAAAATAAAAAAATAAAGGTAATGGAAAGAACACTGTATTACCATCCAGATACACCTTATTTTCTCTGGGTCCAGAGGCTGTAGTCTCTTCCTTGTTGCTGAGTAGCAGAGAGCTCACAGGTCAATTCCAATTTCCTCAATCATATTATTATCTCCCTGGTCCCCTCTGCTTTATGATTCTAAAAAATTTCTTAATTGAATTATAGTTGACATGAAATGTTACATTAGTTTCTAATGTAAAACATAGTAATTTGACAATTTAATATGCGTTACCTGTGCTAGCCATGCTATATGAGTTGTGGGTAAAAATGGGCAGAACAGACGCTAAATTATTCAGGTTTGAAGCCACATTATGACTGGCTCAAGTTTAGACTTGGACAAACCCTTCACGTTTTTTTGTGTTATTTTTTAAAGCATAGAAAAAGAAGGAACTCTTCACAAAATGATACTGGCAAATTTCCATTAAGATTTTCTCACCAATTCGCTTGCACGGTTACTACCAGTTCAGACCGCACTAGGAGGGATTTGTCAAGGATTCCCCCAAAGTTGTGTTGCAGTTTTGGAAGAACAGGATTTAGGGAAGGCAGAGTTAAAATTAAAGCAAACATCACTTATTAGTTTAATAATTCCGCAAACGTTTAGTAAGAGAAACTTAAACCCAACTTTTCACTCTTGCTGCTTTTCCTCCCAGAATTCGAGAACCTCTGCACCTTAGAGCCGCAGGCATTCCTACACCTAGCAGGCGCGGAAGGGACAGCATAGCCGCAGAACCCGCCCGCCGGAAGTCCCTGACGCGACAGCGCCTCCGCGAGCAAGCGCTTCCCTATCTGTGGGCGCTCCGCCCGCGCGCCCAGGGTAGCGCGTGCGTGCGTGCATGCGTGCGTGCGTCAGGGGCAAGGGGTGGGCGTGCCTGAGGCGGCCGCGGCCCGCCTTACCAGGCAGAGCCCGCCCTGTAGCGGCGGATGCAGGCTGAGAGCTGATTATTTCTTGTCGGTACCTTCGCGCCGTGCCTGGCCGACCCGCCCAGCTAGTGTGTCTCCTCCTTTCGGCCTTGAGCCTGCGCTCTTTGGTCCCTGTCAGACGCGCCGCTCTTGCCGGTTTTACCGACAAGGCGGTTTCCCGGCGTCGCCCGGCCGGTCCGACTGGTACTGAGTAGGTCCTAGAAGCCGCGGCCTGGGGGCCTGGGGGCCCCGAGGACCTGGCGTCGCGGGCTCCCGCGTCCCTGAGACACCTTGTTGACCCCCGTGAATACCGAATTCAAAAAAGCAGAGGTCGACTTTGTTTTGCCAGCAGAGAGCGTAAAACCCACAACGCTTGGCGCCCTACTACCAAAAAAGTTTACTGGCCTCGAGACAAGGTTTTGAGAACAAGCCTGCGTTTTTGACTTTTTTTTTTTTTAACCACCTTTCCTTCCTTTTAAGTATTACTACTTTCGTTCAAGATTCACACTCCAGAGGTAGTTTGGAAATGCTTTTGAATTACGTTCTTTCTGTGGAAAGAGATAATTAGGTTTGGACCATCTAATCTACGCGGGCATCAATCCCGATAAACTCTTAATAGGCTCATTTTAACGTAGGCTACAAAGAAAATAGAGTATCATAAGATCCTTTGAAGAAAACTGGTCCATGGAAAGTCCCCAGATGTCAATTATAAGACTGTAGATCACCTTTTAGATAAGTTTTACCTAGTTTAGATCCAGACTTGAAATCTATAGCTGGGAAGACACTGGAGGCTGAGTTTTTCTTTTACAAACAAAACTTTTTGTTCCATGTAATTTAGGGTTTTCTTTTTGTTGTTGTTGTTTTAAAAGCAGTTCTGACGCATTCACGAAAATCTGGAAAATACAAATAGCAAAAGAAAACAAAACCGCCCAAGTTCTATTGCCCAAACTGGACCAACATTAATGTATTGGCTTATTTTGACCTATTTCCATATGGAATATTAAATTTTTTGTACTCATGAGTAGAATGTGATAGTTGGCTTTTTCATGTAACGTACCCATGTATTCTACATAATTCTAGTTTCAGTAAGCATTTTTACATGATGTCCTTTTTTTTCAGTTACTGGATGTCTATGTCATTTTAGTTTTGCACTATTGTATATGCCTATGATGAAGCCGAATTTACCATAGTATTTAGAACACGACCATTCAAGGCAGTGGGCTTCACCACTCTGCAACTTCCAGCAACTTATTTAACCTTTCTGAGCCTCATTTTACACATCAGTAACATGAGGATAACATCACAAAGTGTTATTATGAGAATTAATTGAAATAATGCACGACAGTGCCTGGATCATATATATTGGTAAATACTACCATTTCTACATGTAAAATTTTTTTCGATTTTTGATTTTTAAAATTTCTCTTGTTCTAATTTTTTTAAATTAGTGACATGCATGGTTTATTTCCAGATTTTGTATATGGTTAAATACTATCACCACATTGGGTCTAAGAGGTTTTATACGCAGCTTTTTATATATTTTACTACATAAGTTATTCATCAAAACATAAGTTAGAAATACTTCTTTGCAATAAAAAACTATATTTGGCTATAATTTACCCATATATAATTATTATTCACATTTTATAGTAGGTCCTATTCTTTCTCACTTTTTATACATACGTTATTTTTAAGAATTACATTATAAACAAGGGGTTCAGTGCAAAGAGTGCAGTAAGTAGGGAAAAAGCTGAAAAAAAAAGAAGAATTTAGATTTCATTTCAGATTTACAGAGTAAGTTCAGGGTTGAGGAACAATCTGATTTAATTAATTTTAGAAGGTTCACTTGGCTGCTGTATGAGGATACACAGCAGGGCACCAGAGAACAAAAGGTGGAATCCAGTTAGGAGTGTAATTCAGTATTCCTGGTGAGTGATGGTGGTGTTTCAACCAGGGTGGAAATGGAAAAAGTGGCTGGATTCTGGATACAATTTGAAAGGACAAGCTATAGAATTCATTGATTCATTGGATGTGGGGTGCAAGGGACAGTGAGTTAACAGTTTGTGGCTTGAGCAATTAGATGGATGGCAGTTGCTGCTTACAGAGATAGAGACTGAAGGAAGAGCAAATGTTAAGTGGGGGAAATGAAGGTTCTGTTTTAGTCATATCATGCTTCAGACTGTCTTAGATGTCTAATTGAAAGTGGGGTCTTAATGACTTCAATTATTATTGAGTTGTTTGTTTTTCCTTTCATTTCTGTTATTTGGTGCATTAATGTTTATAAACATTTTCCGTTTGGGTTGACACTTTTATCATTCCAAATGTCCCTCTTTTGAAAAATTTTTAGTTTATTTTGTCTTGTATTAGTACAGCAATTCAGCTTTCCACTGGTTGTTGCTTACATGATATACCATTGTTGTGTGTCTCCTATAAACAGCACATAGTTGGATCTTATTTTTTTTAGTCTTGTCTAAAGATCTCAGCCTTTTGATTAGAATATTTCATTCATTTGCATTCAATGTATTGGTACAGTTGGATTTATGTCTGCCATTTTACTTTGTTTCCTATGTGTCTAATGTGGTTTTTGTTCCTCTGTCTCTTTTTCACTATTTTGCATCAGGTGAATATTTCCTAATGGAGCAGTTTACTTTCTTTAGTAATTTTCTTTCACTTTTTTCCTACTTTTTAAAAAATTGATATGTAATTAACACACACTGTTACATTTGTTTCAAGTGTACAATATAATGAATCAGCAATTCTGTACATTACTCTGGCTCATCACAATCAGTGTACTCTTAATCCCCTTGATCTATCTCACCCATCCACCCACCTCCCTTCTGGCAATCACTAATTTGTTCTCTGTGTCTAAGAGTCTGTTTTTGTTGTTGTTGTTTGTTTCTTAAATTTTCATCTGTGAATGAAATCATATGGTATTCGTGTTTGTATGTCTGGCTTATTTCACTTAGCATTGTACCCTTTAGGTCCATTCATGTTGTTGCAAATGACAACATCTTATCCTTTTATATGACTGAATAATATTTCACTGTATATATGTACCACATCATCTTTATCCATTCATCTATGGATGGACACTTGGGTTGCTTCCAAATCTTGGCTATTGTAATATGGTGCAATAAACATAGGGTTGCATATATCTTTTTCAATTAGTGTTTTAAGTTTCTTTGGGTAAATATTCAGTAGTGGAATTACTGGATCATTCTATTTGTGATTTTTAATCTTTTGAGGAACCTCCATAATGTTTTCTACAGTGGCTGGACCGACTTATATTATTCACTAGCAGTGTACAAGGATTTCTTTTTTTCCACATCTTTGCAACACTTGTTATTTCTTGTCTTTTTGATTCTAGCCATTCTAACAGGTGTAAAATGATATCTCATGTGGTTTTGATTTGCATTTTCCTGTTGATTTGTGAGTATCTTTTCATGTGTTTATTGGCCATCTGTATGTCTTTTTTGGAAAAATGTGTATTCAGGTGCTCTGCCCATTTTTAATCAGGTTATTCTTGTTTTTGTTTGTTTTTGTTTTTGTTTTTTGGTGTTAGGTTGTATGGTTTCTTTATATACTTTGGATATTAACTCCTTATCAGACATATAATTTGCAAATATATTCTCCCATTCATTAGGTTGCCTTGTCATTTTGTTAATGGTTTCCTTTGCTCTGCAAAAGCTGTTTCTTTTGTGTCTCAGTAGTCTAATTTTGCTTTACTTCCTGTTGCCTGAAGAGACATACCTAGAAAAATTGTGTGATGGCTGATGTCAAAGAAATTACTGCCTATGTTTTCTTCTGGGAGTTATATGGTTTCAGGTCTCACATTTAGGTCTTTAATTTATTTTGAGTTTATTTTTGTGCATCATGTAATATAGAGTTCCAGTTTCATTCTTTTGCATATAGCTGACCAGTTTTCCCAACACTATTTGTTAAACAGACTGTCTTTTCCCCACTGTGTTTTCTTACCTCTTTTGTCATAGATTAATTTACCATTTAAGTGTGGGGTTTTTTTCTGGGCTGTTTTGTTCTATTGATCTATGTGTCTGCTTTTGATTACTGCAGCTTTGTAGTATAACTTGAAATCTGGAATTATGATGCCCTCAGCTTTGTTGTTTCTCAAGGTTGCTCTGGCTATTTGAGATTGTGTGTCCACACAGTTTTAGTATTATTTGTTCTAGTTCTGTGAAAAATGCTGTTGGTTTTTTGACAGGGATTGCATTATATCTGTAGATTGCTTTGGGTATATGGACATTTTAACAGTATTCATTCTTCTAATCCATGAGCATGGAATACCTTTCTATTTGTGTTGTCTTTAATTTCTTTCATCAATGTTTCATAGTTTTCAGAGTACAAGTCTTTCACCTCCTTGGTTAACTTTATTCCTAGGTATTTTTTCCCCACTTTTTTTAAGTTTGTTGTTTTTTGTTTCTTGTTTTTTTTTTTAGTGGTTCCCTTCCACATTGACAATAGATTATTTTTAAAATTTTATGCCTTGTAGGAAAGATTGAACATTAGTCCTTTTGTATGTCAAGTGTATCTCAATAAAACTGGGAGAACAAAAAGGATTTAACAGCAGTCTTTTAAAATGCCTTTTCATACATTCTTTTCTGTTTTTTTTCCTATTTGTAGATTTGCATTGTTAAATTAATGAATTAAAATTTAAATTCTAGTACATTTCATGTAATCCTGACATTTATCAGAGGAAAGCATAATGCCCAATCCTTCTTATTTCCTAGGGGAAGGCTTGGAAGCTCAAACTGCAACTGTTAGAAATACTTTATTTAGACCCATAGGTGTGAGCTTTACCAGATTTCCATTTTCTTAGTTCTTTAAAAATTTTTCTGACAAGTATTTTCTAATTTCCAGTATACAAGTGTTACACACACTTTGTTAAATTTATCCTTACGTGTTTCACATTTACTGGTGCCATAGTATTTATTAAATATTATTTTTAATTGTTTACTGCTACATGTAGAATATAAATGATATTTGCGTGTTGACTGTATATTTTGCAACTTTGTTAAACTCATTATTTCTGGTAGTTTTACTTTAGAACTCTTAGGATTTTCTATATATAATCATCTTGTTTTCCAAATAAAAACTTTTACTTCTTCTGTTCCAAGTCATATGATTTTTAAAGTAATAGATGTTATTGCTTATGAAAGTTTTAAAAATACAGGAAAATTAAGCAGACAGTACAAAGTGTTCCTATATTCTTTCCCCACCTGTACAATTTCTGCTATTAACATCTTGCATCTATGTGGTACACCTGTTACAATTAATGAATCAATATTGATACATTATTATTAACTGAAGTACATAGTTTACATTAAGGTCAACTCTTTGTAGTTACAGTTCTATACATTTTGACCCATGTTTAATGTATCCACTATTGTTTAAGGTATCCACTATTGTAATATCATACAGAGTAGTTTGATTGCCCTAAAAATCTCTTGTGCTCCTCCCATTGATCCCTTCTTTTCTTCCACTGAACCCTTGGCAACCACTGATCTCCATAGTTTTGCATTTTCTAGAATATCATATACTTAGAATCATAAAATATATAGTCTTTGCAGATTTGCTTTTATTCAGCAATAAACGTTTTAAGTTTTCTTACATGTCTTTTTGTATGTGTGTGGGAGGCTTAATAGTTCATTCTTTTTATTGCTAAATAATATTTCTTTGGGTGTACCACAATTTATCTATTCATCTATTGAGTTTTCCATTTTTAGCAGTTCTGAATAAAGGTGCTATAAAATATCAATGTGCAGGTTTTTATATGGTCACAACTTTTCAACTCAATTGGGTAAACATGTAGAAAACAATTACTGGATCATGCAGTGTCTTAATATACTCAGCAGCCACAGCAAAATATTACAGACTGGGTGACTTAAAAAGCAGAAATTATATATATATATATATATATATATATATATATATATATATATATATATTGTCAAATTGGTTTCCACACATACACCCAGTGCTCCCAAAAGTGCCTCCTCAATGCCCATCACTCACTTTCCCCTCTCCCCCCCCCCCCCCAACCTTCAGTTTGTTCTCAGTATTTAAGAGTCTCTTATGGTTTGCCTCCTTCCCTCTCTGTAACTTCTTTTTTTCCCCCTTCCCCTCCCCCCGGTCTTCTGTTGAGTTTCTCAGGATCCACATAAAAGTGAAAACATATGGTATCTGTCTTTCTCTGTATGACTTATTTCACTTAGCATAACACTCTCCAGTCCCATCCACGTTACTACAAAAGGCCATATTTCATTCTTTCTCATTACCAAGTAGTATTCCATTGTGTATATAAACCATAACTTCTTTTTTTTTTTATTATTATTATTATTTTTTAATATATGAAATTTACTGTCAAATTGGTTTCCATACAACACCCAGTGCTCATCCCAAAAGGTGCCCTCCTCAATACCCATCACCCACCCTGCCCTCCCTCCCACCCCCCATCAACCCTCAGTTTGTTCTCAGTTTTTAACAGTCTCTAATGCTTTGGCTCTCTCCCACTCTAACCTCTTTTTTTTTTTTTTTTTTTTCCTTCCCCTCCCCCATGGGTTTCTGTTATGTTTCTCAGGATCCACATAAGAGTGAAACCATATGGTATCTGTCTTTCTCTGTATGGCTTATTTCACTTAGCATCACACTCTCCAGTTCCATCCATGTTGCTACAAAAGGCCATATTTCATTTTTTCTCATTGCCACGTAGTATTCCATTGTGTATATAAACCACAATTTCTTTATCCATTCATCAGTTGATGGACATTTAGGCTCTTTCCATAATTTGGCTATTGTTGAGAGTGCCGCTATAAACATTGGGGTACAGGTGCCCCTATGCATCAGTACTCCTGTATCCCTTGGATAAATTCCTAGCAGTGCTATTGCTGGGTCATAGGGTAGGTCTACTTTTAATTTTCTGAGGAACCTCCACACTGCTTTCCAGAGCGGCTGCACCAATTTGCATTCCCACCAACAGTGCAAGAGGGTTCCTGTTTCTCCACATCCTCTCCAGCATCTATAGTCTCCTGATTTCTTCATTTTGGCCACTCTGACTGGCGTGAGGTGGTATCTGAGTGTGGTTTTGATTTGTATTTCCCTGATAAGGAGCGACGTTGAACATCTTTTCATGTGCCTGTTGGCCATTTGGATGTCTTCTTTAGAGAAGTGTCTATTCATGTTTTCTGCCCATTTCTTCACTGGGTTATTTGTTTTTCGGGTGTGGAGTTTGATGAGCTCTTTATAGATTTTGGATACTAGCCCTTTGTCCGATGTGTCATTTGCAAATATCTTTTCCCATTCCGTTGGTTGCCTTTTAGTTTTGTTGGTTGTTTCCTTTGCTGTGCAGAAGCTTTTTATCTTCATAAGGTCCCAGTAATTCACTTTTGCTTTTAATTCCCTTGCCTTTGGGGATGTGCCGAGTAAGAGATTGCTACGGCTGAGGTCAGAGAGGTCTTTTCCTGCTTTCTCCTCTAAGGTTTTGATGGTTTCCTGTCTCACATTCAGGTCCTTTATCCATTTTGAGTTTATTTTTGTGAATGGTGTGAGAAAGTGGTCTAGTTTCAACCTTCTGCATGTTGCTGTCCAGTTCTCCCAGCACCATTTGTTAAAGAGACTGTCTTTTTTCCATTGGATGTTCTTTCCTGCTTTGTCAAAGATGAGTTGGCCATACGTTTGTGGGTCTAGTTCTGGGGTTTCTATTCTATTCCATTGGTCTATGTGTCTGTTTTTATGCCAATACCATGCTGTCTTGATGATGACAGCTTTGTAGTAGAGGCTAAAGTCTGGGATTGTGATGCCTCCTGCTTTGGTCTTCTTCTTCAAAATTGCTTTGGCTATTCGGGGCCTTTTGTGGTTCCATATGAATTTTAGGATTGCTTGTTCTAGTTTCGAGAAGAATGCTGGTGCAATTTTGATTGGGATTGCATTGAATGTGTAGATAGCTTTGGGTAGTATTGACATTTTGACAATATTTATTCTTCCAATCCATGAGCAGGGAATGTCTTTCCATTTCTTTATATCTTCTTCAATTACCTGCATAAGCTTTCTATAGTTTTCAGCATACAGATCTTTTACATCTTTGGTTAGATTTATTCCTAGGTATTTTATGCTTCTTGGTGCAATTGTGAATGGGATCAGTTTCTTCTTTTGTCTTTCTGTTGCTTCATTGTTAGTGTATAAGAATGCAACTGATTTCTGCACATTGATTTTGTATCCTGCAACTTTGCTGAATTCATGTATCAGTTCTAGCAGACTTTTGGTGGAGTCTATCGGATTTTCCATGTATAATATCATGTCATCTGCAAAAAGCGAAAGCTTGACTTCATCTTTGCCAATTTTGATGCCTTTGATTTCCTTTTGTTGTCTGATTGCTGATGCTAGAACTTCCAGCACTATATTAAACAGCAGCGGTGACATTGGGCATCCCTGTCGTGTTCCTGATCTCAGGGAAAAAGCTCTCAGTTTTTCCCCGTTGAGGATGATGTTAGCTGTGGGCTTTTCATAAATGGCCTTTATGATCTTTAAGTATGTTCCTTCTATCCCGACTTTCTCAAGGGTTTTTATTAAGAAAGGGTGCTGGATTTTGTCAAAGGCCTTTTCTGCATCGATTGACAGGATCATATGGTTCTTCTCTTTTTTTTTGTTAATGTGATGTATCACGTTGATCGATTTGCGAATGTTGAACCAGCCCTGCATCCCAGGAATGAATCCCACTTGATCATGGTGAATAATTCTTTTTATATGCTGTTGAATTCGATTTGCTAGTATCTTATTAAGAATTTTTGCATCCATATTCATCAGGGATATTGGCCTGTAGTTCTCTTTTTTTACTGGGTCTCTGTCTGGTTTAGGAATCAAAGTAATACTGGCTTCATAGAATGAGTCTGGAAGTTTTCCTTCCCTTTCTATTTCTTGGAATAGCTTGAGAAGGATAGGTATTATCTCTGCTTTAAATGTCTGGTAGAACTCCCCTGGGAAGCCATCTGGTCCTGGACTCTTATTTGTTGGGAGATTTTTGATAACCGATTCAATTTCTTCGCTGGTTATGGGTCTGTTCAAGCTTTCTATTTCCTCCTGATTGAGTTTTGGAAGAGTGTGGGTGTTTAGAAATTTGTCCATTTCTTCCAGGTTGTCCAATTTGCTGGCATATAATTTTTCATAGTATTCCCTGATAATTGTTTGTATCTCTGAGGGATTGGTTGTAATCATTCCATTTTCATTCATGATTTTGTCTATTTGGGTCATCTCCCTTTTCTTTTTGAGAAGCCTGGCTAGAGGTTTGTCAATTTTGTTTATTTTTTCAAAAAACCAACTCTTGGTTTCGTTGATCTGCTCTACAGTTTTTTTAGATTCTATATTGTTTATTTCTGCTCTGATCTTTATGATTTCTCTTCTTCTGCTGGGTTTAGGCTGCCTTTGCTGTTCTGCTTCTATTTCCTTTAGGTGTGCTGTTAGATTTTGTATTTGGGATTTTTCTTGTTTCTTGAGATAGGCCTGGATTGCAATGTATTTTCCTCTCAGGACTGCCTTCGCTGCATCCCAAAGCGTTTGGATTGTTGTATTTTCATTTTCGTTTGTTTCCATATATGTTTTAATTTCTTCTCTAATTGCCTGGTTGACCCACTCATTCGTTAGTAGGGTGTTCTTTAACCTCCATGCTTTTGGAGGTTTTCCAGACTTTTTCCTGTGGTTGATTTCAAGCTTCATAGCATTGTGGTCTGAAAGTATGCATGGTATAATTTCAATTCTTGTAAACTTATGAAGGGCTGTTTTGTGACCCAGTATATGATCTATCTTGGAGAATGTTCCATGTGCACTCGAGAAGAAAGTATATTCTGTTGCTTTGGGATGCAGAGTTCTAAATATATCTGTCAAGTCCATCTGATCCAATGTATCATTCAGGGCCCTTGTTTCTTTATTGACTGTGTGTCTAGATGATCTATCCATTTCTGTAAGTGGGGTGTTAAAGTCCCCTGCAATGACCACATTCTTATCAATAAGGTTGCTTATGTTTATGAGTAATTGTTTTATATATCTGGGGGCTCGGGTATTTGGCGCATAGACATTTATAATAGTTAGCTCTTCCTGGTGGATAGACCCTGTGATTATTATATAATGCCCTTCTTCATCTCTTGTTACAGCCTTTAATTTAAAGTCTAGTTTGTCTGATATAAGTATGGCTACTCCAGCTTTCTTTTGGCTTCCAGGAGCATGATAAATAGTTCTCCATCCCCTCACTCTCAATCTAAAGGTGTCCTCAGATCTAAAATGAGTCTCTTGTAGACAGCAAATAGATGGGTCTTGTTTTTTTATCCATTCTGATACCCTATGTCTTTTAGTTGGCGCATTTAATCCATTTACATTCAGTGTTATTATAGAAAGATATGGGTTTAGAGTCATTGTGATGTCTGTATGTTTTATGCTTGTAGTGATGACTCTGGTACTTTGTCTCACAGGATCCCCCTTAGGATCTCTTGTAGGGCTGGTTTCGTGGTGACAAATTCCTTCAGTTTTTGTTTGTTTGGGAAGACCTTTATCTCTCCTTCTATTCTAAATGACAGACTTGCTGGATAAAGGATTCTCGGCTGCATATTTTTTCTGTTTAGCACACTGTAGATATCGTGCCAAGCCTTTCTGGCCTGCCAAGTTTCAAAGGAGAGATCAGTCACGAGTCTTATAGGTCTCCCTTTATATGTGAGGGCACGTTTATCCCTTGCTGCTTTCAGAATTTTCTCTTTATCCTTGTATTTTGCCAGTTTCACTATGATATGTCGTGCAGAAGATCGATTCAAGTTACGTCTGAAGGGAGTTCTCTGTGCCTCTTGGATTTCAATGCCTTTTTCCTTCCCCAGTTCAGGGAAGTTCTCAGCTATAATTTGTTCAAGTACCCCTTCAGCACCCTTCCCTCTCTCTTCCTCCTCTGGGATACCAATTATGCGTATATTATTTTTTTTTAGTGTATCACTTAGTTCTCTAATTTTCCCCTCATACTCCTGGATTTTTTTATCTCTCTTTCTTTCAGCTTCCTCTTTCTCCATAACTTTATCTTCTAGTTCACCTATTCTCTCCTCTGCCTCTTCAAGCCGAGCCATCGTGGATTCCATTTTGTTTTGCAATTCGTTTAAAGCGTTTTTCAACTCCTCGTGACTGTTCCTTAGTCCCTCGATCTTTGTGGCAAGAGATTCTCTGCTGTCCTGTATACTGTTTTCAAGCCCAGCGATTAATTTTATGACTATTATTCTAAATTCACTTTCTGTTATATTATTTAAATCCTTTTTGATCAGTTCATTAGCTGTTGTTATTTCCTGGAGATTCTTCTGAGGGGAATTCTTCCGTTTGGTCATTTTGGAGAGTCCCTGGCGTGGTGAGGACCTGCAGTGCACTTCCCCTGTGCTGTGGTGTATAACTGGAGTTAGTGGGCGGGGCCGCAGTCCGACCCGATGTCTGCCCCCCGCCCACTGCTGGGGCCACAGTCAGACTGGTGTGTGCCTTCTCTTCCCCTCTCCTAGGGGCGGGATTCACTGTGGGGTGGCGTGTCCCGTCTGGGCTACTTGCACACTGCCAGGCTTGTGTTGCTGGGGATCTGGCGTATTAGCTGGGGTGGGTAGGCAAGGTGCACGGGGGCTGGAGGGGCAGGCTTAGCTCGCTTCTCCTTAGGTGATCCACTTCAGGAGGAGCCCTGTGGCAGCGGGAGGGAGTCCGATCCGCTGCCGGAGGTTTGGCTCCGCAGAAGCACAGAGTTGGGTGTTTGCGCGGAGCGAGCAAGTTCCCTGGCAGGAACTGGTTCCCTTTGGGATTTTGGCTGGGGGATGGGTGAGGGAGATGGCGCTGGCGAGCGCCTTTGTTCCCCGCCAAGCTGAGCTCTGCCGCCCGGGGGCTCAGCAGCTCTCCCTCCCTTTGTCCTCCAGCCTTCCCGCTTTCCGAGCAGAGCTGTTAACTTATGACCTCCCAGACGCTAAGTCGCGCTTGCTGTCGGAACACAGTCTGTCCGGCCCCTCCGCTTTTGCCAGCCAGACTCGGGGGCTCTGCTTGGCCGGCGAGCCGCCCCTCCGCCCTGGCTCCCTCCCGCCAGTCCGTGGAGCGCGCACCGCCTCGCCGCCCTTCCTACCCTCTTCCGTGGGCCTCTAGTCTGCGCTTGACTCCGGAGACTCCATTCTGCTAATCCTCTGGCGGTTTTCTGGGTTCTTTAGGCAGGTGTAGGTGGAATCTAAGTGATCAGCAGGACGCGCTGTGAGCCCCGCGTCCTCCTACGCCGCCATCTTCAAGGGACAATCCATAACTTCTTTATCCATTCATCAGTTGATGGACATTTAGGTTTTCTCCACAATTTGGCTATTGTTGAAAGTGCTGCTATAAACATTGGGGTACAAGTGCCCCATGCATCAGCACTCCTGTATCCCTTGGGTAAGTTCCCAGCAGTGCTATTACTGGGCCATAGGGTAGATCTATTTTTAATTTTTTGAGGAACCTTCACACTGTTTTCCAGAGTGGGTGCACGAGTTTGCATTCCCACCAACAGTGCAAGAGCATTCCCGTTTCTCCACATCCTCTCCAGCATCTATAGTCTCCTGATTTGTTCATTTTAGCCACTCTGACTGGCATGAGGTGGTATCTTAGTGTGGTTTTGATTTGTATTTCCCTGATGAGGAGTGATGTTGAGCATCTTTTCATGTGCCTGTTGGCCATTTGGATGTCTTCTTTAGAGAAGTGTCTGTTCATGTTTTCTGCCCATTTCTTCACTGGATTATTTGCTTTTCGGGTGTGGGGTTTGGTGAGTTCTTTATAGATTTTGGATACTAGCCCTTTATCCAATATGTCATTTGCAAATATCTTTTCCCATTCCGTTGGTTGCCTTTTAGTTTTGTTGATTGTTTCCTTTGCTGTGTAGAAGCTTTTTATCTTCATGAGGTCCCAATAGTTCATTTTTGCTTTTAATTCCCTTGCCTTTGGAGATGTGTTCAGTAAGAAATTGCTGCAGCTGAGGTCAGAGAGGTTTTTTCCTGCTTCCTCCTCTAGGGTTTTGATGGTTTCCTGTCTCACATTCAAGTCCTTCATCCCTTTTGAGTTTATTTTTGTGAATGATGTGAGAAAGTGGTCTAGTTTAATTCTTCTGCATGTTGCTGTCCAGTTCTCCCAGCACCATTTGTTAAAGAGACTGTCTTTTTTCCATTGGATATTCTTTCCTGCTTTGTCAAAGATTAGTTGGCCATACATTTTGTGGGTCCAATTCTGGAGTCTCTATTCTACTCCATTGGCCTATGTGTCTGTTTTTGTACCAATACTATGCTGTCTTGATGATAACAGCTTTGTAGTAGAGGCTAAAGTTTGGGATTGTGATGCCTCCCACTTTGATCTTCTTCAAAATTACTTTGGCTATTCAGGGTCTATTGTGGTTCCACACAAATTTTAGGATTGCTTGTTCTAGCTTCGGGAAGAATGCTGGTGCAATTTTGATTGGGATTGCATTGAATGTGTAGATTGCTTTGGGTAGTATTGACATTTTAACAATATTTATTTTTCCAATTCATGAGCATGGAATGTTTTTCCATTTCTTTTTATCTTCTTCAATTTCCCTCATAAGCTTTCTATAGTTTTCCGCATACAGATCTTTTACATCTTTGGTTAGGTTTATTCCTAAGTATTTTATGGTTCTTGGTGCAATTGTGAATGGGATCAGTTTCTTTATTTGTCTTTCTGTTCCTTTATTATTGGTGTAAAAAATGCAACTGATTTCTGTACGTTAATTTTGTATCCTGCAACTTTGCTGAATTCATGTCTTAGTTCTAACAGACTTTTCATGGAGTCTGTCAGGTTTTCCATGTATAGTATCATGTCATCTGCAAAAAACAGCAGAAATTTTTTGTCTTCTCAGATTTTGGGGAGGCCATAAGTCCAAGATCAAGGTGTGGGAAAATTTCATTTTTGGTGAGGCCTTTCCTTCTGGTTTGATTTGCTTTTCTGATGTGTCCTCACTTGTTCCCGAGAGACAGACATCTCTGGTGTCTCTTCCTTTGCTTATAAAGACAATCCTATCAGAATAAGGCCATACCTTTCTGACCTCAATTAAACTTTACCCCTTAAGGCCTTATTTCCAAATGCAGTCATACTGGGGATAAGGCTTCAACATAAGAATTTTTGGAGGACACATTTCAGTCTATAATATACCACAAGATTTTGTTGGGGTGGGGGGTAGGAGGTGGGGAAAATGGGTGAAGGTGGTCAATGTGTACAGACTTTCAGTTACAAGAGGAATAAGTTTGGGAGACATAATGTACAGCATGGTGAGTAAAGTTAACAATACTGTATTGCACATTTGAAGTTGCTAATAGAGTAGATTTTAAAACTTCTCACTACACACACAAAAAAATTATAACTATGTGAGTTAATGGCTGCATTGACTAACTTTATTGTGGCAGTCATTTTTGAATATACATCAAACCATACGTTGTACTCCTTTAACTTACATATTAATGCTATATGTCATTTATATCTCAATAAAGCTGGGGGAAAAATAACAACTATGTTTAGCTTTGTAAGAAACTGCCAAATTTTCAAAGAGGCTGTTCTATTTTGCATTTCCACTAGCAATGAATGAGAGTGCCTGTTGCTCCATATCATCACCAGATTTAGGTATTGTTAGTTTTTGGTTATTAGCCATTTTAATAGATGTGTAGTAGTATCTCATTGTTGTTTCAATTTGCAATTATGACATAGTTAGCATCTTTTTGTGTGATTATTTGCCACCTGTGTGTCTTCTTTCATGAGGTGCCTGTTCAGATCTTTTGGTCAGTTTTTGATATGATTTTTTTTTTTTACGTTGTTGATGTAATGGATTATATTAACTTATTTCATTAAATGTTGAACCAGCTTTGTAGTCCTGGCATAAATTCTACATGGTCATGGTTTGCAATTCTTTCTGTACATTATTAGGTTAGATTTACTAATATTTTGTTTTGGAATTTTATATCTATGTTCATAAGTAATATTGGTCTGTAATTTTACCTTCTTTGTAATGTGTATAACCACTTTTGGTATAAAAGTAGTGTATAACTGAATGAGTTAGGGATTATTTCCCTCTGATACTGTTTTCTAGAAGAGATGATGAAGAATTGGTATCATTTCTTCCTTAAGTATCTGGTAGAATTCAACAGTGAATCCCTCTGAAACTAGAGCTTTATTTTTGGAAGGTTATTAATTACCAACTCAATTTTTAAAAAATGTTTATTTATTTTTGAGAGAGAGAGAGAGAGAGAGAGAGCGAGAGAGCAGAGGAGGGGCAGCGAGAGAGGGAGACACAGAATCTGAAGCAGGCTCCAGGCTCTAAGCTTCAGCACAGAGCCCGATGTGGGGCTCAAATTCATGAACCGTGAGATCATGACCTGAGCCTAAGTCAGATGCTTAACCAACTGAGCCACCCAGGTGCACCTGATTCAATTTCTTTAGTCGATATAGGCATATTCATATATTCATCCTTGTGTGAAATGTAGTTTGTGTCTTTGAAGAAATTGGCCCATTTCATCTAAGTTATCATATTTGTGGGGATGGAATTATTCACAATATTCCTTTATTATTTGTTTAATGTCCATCGGATCAATGGAAATGGCCCTTTTTTCATTTCTGATGTTGGTGTTTATGGCTTCTCCTTTTTTTCTTAGTCTGACTAGAGGTATATCAATTTTTTGATTTATTGATCTTCTCAAAGAACCAGACTTTGATTTCTTTGATATTTCTCTCTTGATGTCCTGTTTTTAATTTCATTAATTCTACTCCAATTTTTATTGTTCATTTTAATTTGGCTGCCTTATATTTCTCTTTTCTCTCTAGTTTCATAATGTGGAACTAGATTATTAACTTTAGATTCTTCTTTTCTAATTTATGCATTCAATGCTGTACATTTACCTTTAAGCACTGCTTTTGCTGTATCCCACAATATTGATAAATTGTATTTTCATTTTCATTTAAAGTATTTTAAAATTTCTCTTGAGACTTATTTGACCCATAAATAGTTTAATCTCCAAATGTGTTCAGATTTCCTAGCTATCTTTCTGTTAATGATTTCTAGTTTTATTTTATTGTGGTCTAAGAGCATATTTTCTGTGATTTCTACTTTCTTACATTTTTCAAGGTGTGTTTTCTGGTTCAAAATGTGGTCTCTCTTGGTGAATGGTGTAAATGACCTTGAGAAAATATGTATTTTTTGTTGTTGTTGAATAAATATTATATAAATACTAGAGTATAAACTGTAGTTTGTCAGTTTGATCCTGTTGATTAATGATGCTGTTTAATTCAACTACATCCTTACTGATGTTCTGCCTGCTGGATTTGCCAATTACTGATAGAAGTTTGTTGAAGTCTCCAACTGAAATAGTGGGTTCATCTATTTCTCTTTGCAGTTCTATCAGTTTTTGCCTTATGTATCATAACGCTCTGTTGTTAGGTGCATACACATTAAGGATTATTATGCTGTGTTGGAGAATTTTATTTATTATGATGTAATGACACTCTACCTTTTGTAAGTTTCCTTGTTCTTAAGTCAGCTTTGTCTGGAATTAATATATATGTTCCAGCTTTCTTTTGATTAACGTTAACATCCCTTTCCTTTTAGTCTGGTTCATTATATTTCATGTGGGTTTCTTTAGACAACGTATAGTTGGATCTTGTTTTTGATTCCCTCTGTGTTTTAATGGAAGTATTTGGACCATGCATATTTAAATTATTGATATGATTGGATTGATATGTATAATGTTTTTAATTATATTCTATTTATTGTACTTTCTTTCTGTTTTTTCCCCTCTTTTCTGCTTTGTCTGCTTTTAGTTGAGTAATTTATGATTCTGTTTTCTATTCAAAATCCTTAAATTTTTTTACTTTCATTTGATAATTGATATATGAAATGATAATTCATTTCATAAATTGTTTTACTTTCATTTATTCTTCCTCTCCAGGACTCTGCCTGGCAATTTCCAGCTGCTTCAGACTCTCAGAACACCAACTGCTGATAACTTAGTTTAGCAGGACCACTACATTGTATGGGAGATCCCCTCCTTTTCTGCAATATGCAGGCCAAAAGCTGTGGCAGCTTTAGGGCTTCCTTCATTTGATTTTCTTTTCTCAATGCCTATAGTTCTGTGCTTCCTCTTGTCCAATATATGAAAACAGTTGGTTTTTTATTTTGTCGAGTTTTTTGTTAAGGCAGGAGGATAAATTTAGTTCTCATTCAATATATAAGGAACTAAAAGTTCTGTAATGAATTTTCAACATAGTTAATAGCATAAGCTTGGATTCTAAAAATTTATTGCATAGATCCTGAAATGTATCCATTTTGTTGTATGAATTCTGTGTAGTTGCAGACTATGTCTTTGTTTTATTTTCTTATGTATATCACAAGTAAATTATCAACTTCTTATGCCAGATAGTTGAATGCAATATTAAACATCATTTCTTAACTTTAACATCATTGTCTTTTTAGGAATCTAACATTAATCACTGATTCCTTAGCATCTATGTTAGTTAGTCAAGTGCTTCTTAAAGTTTACTGTATGTAAAAATAATCTGGAAAATCTTATTAAAATATAGATTCTTATTTAGTAGGTATGGGCTGAGGCTTGACTTTCTGCAATGCTAAAAAGCATCTATGGGATCCATAGACACCACTTAGAGAAGCAAGGAGTTCATTTTCCCAGTATTATAGAGGAAACATATGTTTAGAGTATGTCAAAACAAGAATACCAGTTTATAGGGTGAACAGAAGATTTTCTTATTTGATATTTTTAAAAGATCATTGTAATAGGGTGCCTGGGTAGCTCAGTTGGTTAAGCATCTGACTTCGGCTCAGGTCATGATCTTGCAGTCCGTGAGCTTGAGCCCTGTGTCGGGCTCTGTGCTGACAGCTCAGAGCCTGGAGCCTGTTTCAGATTCTGTGTCTCCGTCTTTCTCTCTCCTCCCTCATGCTTTGTCTCTCTCTTCTCAAAAATAAATAAACAAAAAAAAAAGATAATTTTAATAATGGGTGAGACTATCTTTTTAACATTCTGTATTCTTGGAGTCTTTCTCACAGATTAGTTGACTGTTATGCATGTTTTATTTCTGGGATATGGATGTCTTTCTGAATGGCTTTTATTTATTTTTCTTGCCTAATTGCTTTGGCTAAGACTTCCAGTACTATGTGGAATACAGGTGGTAAGAGTGGGAACCCTTGTTTTGTTCCTTATCTTAGAGGAAAAGGTTTCAGCTTTCACCATCAACAGATGAATGGATAAGGAAAACCTGGTGTGTGTGTGTGTGTGGGGGGGGGTTGCATATTATTTAGCCATAAAAAGAAGGAAGTCTTGTCATTTGTGATGACATGGATGAGCCTAGAAGATATTATGCTAAGTGAAATAAACCAAACACAGAAAGACAAATACTATATGAGATCACTTACATGTGGAATCTAAGAGTCACATTCATAGAACCAGGGAGTACAGTAGTGTTTGCCAGGGGCTAAGGTCCAAGGATGCAAACTTTCAGTTAAGGGATGAATAAGTTCTGGGGACCTAATGTGTAGTGTGGTGATTATTGTTAATTAACTGTATTGTATACTCAACATTTGTTTGCTAAGACAGTAGATCTTAATTTTTTTTACCATCAAAAAAAAGCTAACTGTGTAAGGTGATGGATGTGTTAATTAACATGATTATAATAATTATCTCACAGTGTCTGCATATATTAACTCATTATGTTGTATATTTTTTAAAAAGTCACATGTATAACTGAAATATATAACATTTTATTTACCGATCATACCTCAATAAATCTGAGGAAAAAAAGAAATATAAGAAAACCTCAGAAATTTGTTTCACTGCCTTACATTCATTCTATGTATTAATATTATTTTATTTTGAATATATGGTAGGGGAATGACCATTAGCCTTTAGGATTTTAGGGCTGCTAATGTTCCTAATCCATATTATCCCAGATTTGATCCTTTCTCTGTATAGTCATACTAAATCAGGCATTTATACTCATAAAACAATTCTTCTAATCTTTCCTGTTTTTAATTTCTTCCTGAACCTATGACAGTGGATCTCAAACATTTTGTTCTTTGTAACCCTTTATATCCTTAAAAATTAATGGGAAACTTTTAATTATGTGGGTTATACCTATCGATATTTCCTGTAATAGATATTAAAATAGAGAAATTTAAAAATGCTTATTGATCAAGTAATTTAAAATATCAATAATAAGCCCATTGTACATTAATATAATTTGTAGTTTTTAATGAAAATGACTATTTCTCACTGTGCACTTTTGCATTTTGAAAATACATGGTTGACTGATGTATTTAGGAAATGTTTTCTGAATAAAAGCATACGAATTTTTAAAAATTAGAAATATAAAATTTATGTGGTTTTTACTAACAATATTTATATACTTACTAACTTCACTTTTAGTAAAATTTGCCTTGGAAACATGTTTATCTCTAATTAAGTGATATCTCAGTGAATCAAGTATCACAGAATTTGTTTGATAAAAATTAGCCCTCAGTTACCCCTTGGCATAGGAAAGATTGGAAAGAATCTAGGACTCCTTGGCACAGTACTGGCTGTAATTGTGGATAAAGAGGCAGTGGCTTAGTTTCATGTTTAGAGGTCATATACAGGCTAGACATGGGCCCCAGGATATGCTGGGTGTACTCATCAGGAGAGGAAGTGAGCTGTCGAGTGTGATCTCAGGGAAGCAAGAAGGAGGAGTGCAGTATGAAGGTTTGTTTAGTGGAGTCCTCATGACCAGATGAAAGATGAAGACTCCAATAACGGATTCAGAATTCTAGAATACTGTCTTTTATCTAATGCAGTCTGTCATTAGTATTACATTTTCTGAACCACGAATAACAGTAATCTCCTATTCTTATCAGAAAATTATTACATATTTTATTTACTTCACACATTTTTGGAGTGCCTACTGTGTCTTAAACATTGTTTAGGCATTGGGAAAACGATGGTGAACTTAAGATACATAAGATCCTTGCTCTCATGTAGCTTATATTCAGTTGGTAGGAAACATGCAATAGTAAGTGCTGTGAAAAGATGAAGCAGAATGATGAGGTAGGAGAGAGCTATTTGAGAGGATGGCTGTCAGACACTTCTCTGAGGAAATGTCATTTGAACTGAGCCTTGAATAATACAAAGTGAGGAGCCATTAGGGAGAAGAATGTTCCAAACATGAGCAAGTATAAAACACCTGAGAAGGGGGTATATTTGATGTGTTCAAAAGACAGGAAGAAGACTTGTGTTCCCACTAAATACAGTTTATTCCATTTTGTGAGATCACGAAAACATTCCAGTTTTGTGCATTTAATTCTTGTGCAGGATTTCTATAAGAAATTGGTCAAATGGACTAACCTGCTATTCATGTGTTCATTTAACAGCTCTAATTACTGAATACAAATTTATGTGGCATAATACTCTCCTGACTTTCCTCCTGTATGGGTCTCTGGGGCTCCTACTCCTTAAGTTACCTTTCTAGCTTAGCCTTGAGTCTCACATATTCTCTGTGATCTCTAAGTGATCTCATCCATTGCCATTGTTTGTCATTTATGTACTAGCTAATAGACACATTTAGTTGGATACATGACAGAAATCTGAACATGAACATGCTTCAAACTGAATTATCATTCCCCCTTCCCAATTTAGACTCCTTTTGTCTCAGTATAGGAGATATCTCTGTTCTTGAGTTGCTCAAACCAGTTAATATCTAGTCCATCATCCTGTTCTATTAATTTTACCTTTATTTAAGAAATGTTTATTTATTTACTTTGAGAAAGGCAATGAGAGAGAGTGAGCATGAGCAGGGGAGGGACAGAGAGAGAGGAAGAGAGAGAATCCCAAGCAGGCTCCACACTGTCAGCTCAGAGCCTGATTCGGGGCTCCATCTCACGAACCACGAGATCATGACCTGAGCTGAAATCAAGAGTTGGACGCTTAACTAACTGAGCCACGCAGACACCACTAACTTTAAAATGTATATTAAATTCAGTGATTTCTTTTCTATTCCCTTGTTACTACCTTAACCCAGATCTCTGTCTTGTTGGAATGCCTGCAGTTGCCTCTTTTATGATTTCTCTACTTCCGCCTTTGCTTTGCTTCAAACCATTCTCTACCCAGAAACTGAAGTAAGCTTTTAAAAGTATGAATTAGATCATGTCACTTTACTGCTTAAACCCATGTAATGGTACCGTGGAATTTTGAAATCAGACTTCATAACATGGCATGCAAAACCCTGATGATTTAGGCTCTATTGTTTATTCTCCTCTTTCAGCCATGCTGGCCTTATTTTCATCCTGAAACATGCCATACTTTTTCTTATCTTAAGGCCTGAGGTTTTTGCTGTTTCTTCTGCCTGGATTTCTCTTTTCTCTCTCTTTACCTTGATTACTACAACCTATTCTTCAGATGTTGTACACAAAGGGGCCTTTCTTTGAGTGATAGCGTTCCTTCTGGTCGGAATATCAATATAATATCAATATAATATAAATATAACAGGAACTATCTTTCTTTTGACTCTTAAAACTTCCTGTTATTTTCCCTAATCAAACTGTCAGTATATTTATTTTATTAAAAAAAATTTTTAATGTTTATTTTGAGAGAGAGAGAGAGAGAGAGCACAAGATGGGGAGGGACAGAGAGAGAGAGAGGGAGATTCAGAATCTATAGCAGGATCCAGGCTCTGAGCTGTCAGTACAGAGCCTGATGCAGGGCTTGAACTCGTGAATCATGAGATCATGACCTGAGTGTAAGTTGGACACTCAGCTGACGGAGTCAACCAGAAGCCCCATCAAACTGTCAGTATATTTATTTGTATGTTTATTTGCTTGGTGTTTGTTTTTTCTTTCTAGGTTATAAGTTACATGACAGCAGGCCATGTATCTTTTGTTTGTCTTTCATTGTGTACCTAGCTCCTAACACAATACTTGTACATCGTACTCAAGAAGTATAGTATTTGATGAATGGATATAAGAAGATAAGAGCCCGTACTAGAATGATACCATTGACAATGGGAAGGAAAGTGTGAGTAATAAAGCTCTTGATGAACTCATAGTGGGTAGTTATGATACAGCTACCAGACGGATTCAAGAAATATTTTTGGTGAGTACACTAAGCAGTTGTTGTTGTTGTTGTTGGTGGTGGTGGTGGTGGTGGTGTGTGTGTGTGGTAGCTACCTAACACAGAGGAATGATATTTATGGTATCTGCCCAATATGTAGGAATGATATATACATCATGCATCTCAGTGATGTGTGTAACCTTTCCCACTACTTGTGATGACTAAAGTCAGGTGAGGTTCAATTCTAAGGATTGAATCATTCCATTCCAATGGAAAGCCTGGAGAAGTTCCGTTGTAGGAGATGATCCATGACTTTGGAAGTCCACTCATCTATGAATTAGTGAAACAATTACAAAAATCCCTCACTGTTTTGAAGTCATATGATTATGGGCTTTCATGTTTAGTGTCATCATTAAGAGTTTGAGGAAGTAGCTAGGGAGATAACTGTTTACCTACATTAAGACTTCAAGCAATGCTGTTCTTCATAGATTTTGTTGAGGATTGATCAGCCCTGCCTATTGCAGTGTTCAAAGCTCTTGGTTTCTTCTGAGATAGATTGTTGTCACAACCAACAGAGACTAAACAAAGAGCAGGAAATGAAAAGAAACTTGTTCAACTACTCACTTTGACTATTTGAGCTTTAAGAAGATGTAGAAGTACTTGAAACAAGTGATTGAACTGACAATTTTTGATTATGATCTTTATTTATTTTGTAAATATTAGGATTTTATTATTGTGCATAAACTTGGTAAATGATGCAATTCTATAATTTTAAATAAGCATGATATATGCTAATCCATATACCCCAAAGATTAAATTGGAAGGTATTTAGTCATTTAACTAAGTAATTTATTATAGGATTCCTGTGAAATCAAGGTCCTACATATCAGAGACTCAGTGGATGAAGTTTCAGTTCAATTCTACAAACATTCATTGAGTACCTTTTTGTACTGGTTGCTTTGTTCTAGAAGCTGAATGATATCACTTAAACTAGGTATATGTGAACTAGTTATGAAAAAGTGAGACTAGTTATTGGCAAGGATTTGTGTATCTCTGTACATTTTCCATAAGAGGGCAGCAAAGGACCAGCATAATTTTGTTATCATGCAATCTTGCACCAGAGATTGGTTCACTTAGAAAACCTAAATAACGGAAATCTTGCAAGAGAAAGGGAAAACAGAGGGCATAGTTACAGTTTTGCTTAGTTTCCAGGTTATCTTTTGTCTGGTATAACATGGTTTTTGTACCACATAGCAGATTATCTCACAAGGATTGTGGTATCAGTGATAGTTTAATGATTGAATGTTGGCCATGGGGTCAGTTGTTGGGGTTTGAACGCCTGCAGCATGACTTACCAGCTGCATAACCTGGAAAGACTACTTAACCTTTCTAAACCTCAGTTTCTTCATCTACTAAAAAAGGAGGGGGCAGTGTTAAAGACTGGCAGTGCCTACTTTACATGGTTTTAATAAACACAAATTTCTGTATCCTGGAAAGGCTAAGAGCAATTAAAAGTTGGAACTAGAAAAGAAACTAGCCCAATAGCCTACCAGACTTGGATGTATACTATTTGCTTAAAATCCTGGTTAGGGTCTGATGAAATTTTTTTTTTTTTTTTTTTTTTGAGGGAGAGGTGAAAATGAGCAAGGGGCAGAGAGAGAGAGGGAGAGAGAGAGAAGTAGGGCTCACCAGCAGTGGGGTTCGAGTTCACCCCATGAAGGACTCAAACTCACGAACCATGAGATCATGACCTGAGCTGAAGTCAGATGCTTAACCAACTGAGCCACTCAGGTACCCCTACTTCTATATTTTTAAATTAACATATATTTGTATACCAATGATTATTTATTCATATAATTTCTGAAGCCAATTAAATACATTTAATCTTTTACAAACTACCAGTTATAAAAGAAATCATGACAATGAAAGGTACAGAGGAAACAGTAATATTGTTATAACTTTGGTGACAGATAGTGACTATACTTGTGGTGAACACTGCATAATGCATGTGATTGTTTAAACGCTATGTTGTACACCTGAATGAATACAATATTGTATGTCAACCATACCTCAATTAAAAATAAAATAATAAATTAAAAAAACTTGGACTATCTCAAATAGCATATCTTAATTTGGTTACTCCAATTGTTTTCTAAGCAAAAAAATAAGTGAGCTTGTTTCATCCTGATTTAATTCTCACAAATTTGTTGTGATAACTTTGTTTCTTCTTATTTATGACATTTTTCATGTTGTTCTTTTTTAAAACATTCTTGATTATTTTTTCCCCTTTGCCTGTGAAACTTCATTAAGTATGGTTCTCTTTTGATCTCTTGTACTTAAATTTTTACTAGCCATATTTGACACATATCTTTTTATCAATGGTGGGAATTATTGAGTATCTTAACTTCTGACTCTCAAATAAGACAGTTAGATTGATTTTTCTTTTTTGTAAGTGGGTTCCATGCCTAGCACAGAGTCTAATGCAGGGCTGAAGCTCACAACCATGGGATCAAGACCTGTGCAGAGATCAAGAGTCAGAGGCTCAACTGACAGAGCTACTCAGGTGCCCCTGATTTCTTTTTTTAGATCTCCCTTTGTGACATGCTTATTATATTTTGATAAATAATTTAAAATTTTAGTCTGAGATTATTGTTACTTTTTGTTTGTTTGTTTGTTTGTGTGTGTCTTTTTAAGATGCACCTCAAGTGGTGCACAGAAATAGATCACTAATATCTGGTTCTTGACATTTTCACTGTTGGTCCATGCAAAGCCTGCATTTGTTTTTTACTTTGTTTAATACTGATTAAGCATCCATGAAGTTGCTATCCAATTCAACCCCAGAATCTTGATATTATGTCTGTCTCTTCTCATTTCTTGCCTACCTGAATTTGGGACCTCGGTCATTCCTTTATTTTCTGCCCATTTCCCCTTTGCTTTACATGGCTTTATTTTATCTCTATGCTTCTTAAAATTTTATTTTAAATACTTATTTCTAATTTTATTTTAAAAAAGAATTATGGGGCACCTGCGTCATAGTTTTAACCCATAGATATTGTATATCTTTTATTAGATTATTTGTAGGTACTTGGTATTTTCTGATACTATTGAAAATGCTATCTTCCTTTTTCAAAAATATTTTCCAGGTATGTGTTATTAGTGTAAAGAAATACAGTTGACTTTTGTACAACAACCTTATATCCACTCTGTTAAACTCTCGTTATTTCTAGTAAATCATCTGCAGATCTTTTTCTACAGAAATGATCATATCATCTGCCAATAAAGATAGTTTTATGTACTTCTTTGCAAACATTTTAGCGTCAGTTTATTTTTATTATTTTATGTCCTATTAAGGGCTTCAACTTAGTGTTATTTTTTGATTTGTTAAAGGAATGCTTTTAAGGGCTTTTACTGCAGATTATTTAGAGATATTCTCTGTGGAAATTCATTGTATCTTTTCCTTCTAAGGCCTTTTGTTATGAATTTAATGTTAAATTTTATCGAATGCTTTTTCTGCATCGATTGGAATAATCATGATTTTTCTCTTTTCATCTATTACGATGAATCGAATTTGTAGATTTTTCTAATATTCAACCATTTTTGTATTCATTGGATAAATCCAACTTAGTCATTTTTTTTTAATTCCTCTTAGCGGAATTAATCTGTTAAGTAGATAGCTTTCAAAGTGAAGTTTGACAGTGATGAAAAGTAGTGGTACTGTTGTAGAAACTAGGCTTCATTTTATAAAAAGAATATAACTTGTAAAAGTAAGAAAACTGGAATTTTAATCACTGCCTTCATGTCTATTACTTGTTCTTTTCTAGCCAAATAAAGTTATGTCACAGATCAGAAACAGTGTTCACATTTTTATGGGAAGATTTTTTTGATAACAGCTTTATAGGGATATAACTCATATATTCTATCTATAATCCACTCATTTAAACTGTACAATTCAGTGGGTTTTAGCCTATTCAGAGTTGTGTAACCACCATCACAACCAATTTTAGCACATTTTTTATCACTCCAAAAAGAAACTTTGGACTCCTTAGCTATCGCCCTCTATTTGTCCCCCATTTCTTGTCCCTACCATGCAGTCAGTAATCTACTTTCTGCCTATATATTTGTCTTTTCTAGGCATTTCATATAAATGGAATCATTAAATATGTGATCCTTTGTGACTGGCTTCTTTCAATTAGCATGATTTTTTTTTTTAATTTTTTTCTTTTTCTTTTTTTACTTTTTTTTATATGTGATTTATTGTCAAATTGGTTTCCATACAACACCCAGTGCTCATCCCAATAGGTGCCACCCTCAATGCTCATCACCCACTTTCCCCTCTCCCCTATCCCCAATCAATGCTCAGTTTGTTCCCAGCATTTAAGAGTCTCTTATGGTTTGCTGCCTTCTCTCTCTGTAACTTTTCCTCCCCACTTCCTCTCCCCCCGGTCTTCTGTTAAGTTTCTAAGGATCCACACAAGAGTGAAAACATATGGTATCTGTCTTTCTCTTCCTGACTTATTTCACTTAGCATAACACTCTCCAATTCCATCCACGTTGCTACAAATGGCCAGATTTCATTCTTTCTCATTGTCAAGTAGTATTCCATTATATGTATAAACCACATCTTCTTTATCCATTCATCAGTTGATGGACATTTAGGCTCTTTCCATAATTTGGCTATTGTTGAAAGTGCTGCTGTAAACATTGGCATGATATTTTCTTTCTTTTTTTTTTCAGTAATCTTTTTTCTTTTTTGTGCTTTGGTTTAACTTTGTTTTTTATTTTTTTAAATTTACATCCAAAGTAGTTAGTATATAGTGAAGCAATGATTTTAGGAGATTCCTTAATGCCACTTACCCATTTAGGCCATCCCCCTGCCCACAACCCCTCCAGCAGCCCTCAGTTTGTTCTCCATATTTATGAGTCTCTTCTGTTTTGTCCCCCTCCCTGTTTTCATATTATTTTTGTTTCCCTTCCCTTATGTTCATCTGTTTTGTCTGTTAAAGTCCTCATATGAGTGAAGTCATATGGTTTTTGTCTTTCTCTGACTAATTTCACTTAGCATAATGCCCTCCAGTTATATCCACATAGTTGCAAATGGTAAGATTTCATTCTTTTTGATTGCTGAATAATACCCCATTGTGTGTATATATATATATATATATATATATATATATATATATATATATACCACATCTTCTTTATCCATTCATCCATCGATGGACATTTGGGCTCTTTCCATACTTGGGCTATTGTTGATAGTGCTGCTATAAACATGGGGGTGCATGTGTCCCTTCGAAACAGCACACCTGTATCCCTTGGATAAATACCTAGTAGTGCAATTGCTGGGTAGTTATATTTTTCGTTTTTTGAGAAACCTCCATACTGTTTTCCAGAATGGCTTCACCAGCTTGCATTCCCACCAACAATGCAAAAGAGATCCTCTTTCTCCACATCATCGCCAACATCTGTTGTTGCCTGAGTGGTTAATGTTAGCCATTCTGACAGGTGTGAGGTGGTATCTCATTGTGGTTTTGATTTGTATTTCCCTGATGATGAGTGATGTTGAGCATTTTCTCAGTGTCAGTTGGCCATCTGGATGTCTTCTTTGGAGAAGTGTCTATTCTTGTCTTTTGCCCAATTCTTCATTGGATTATTTGTTTTTTTGGGTGTTGAGTTTGATAAGTTCTTTGTAGATTTTGGATACTAACCCCTTATCTGATATGTCATTTGCAAATATCTTCTCCCATTCTGTCAGTTGCCTTTTAGTTTTGCTGATTGTTTCCTTCACTGTGCAGAAGCTTTTTATTTTGATGAGGTCCCAGTAGTTCATTTTTGCTTTTGTTTCCCTTGCCTCTGGAGATGTGTTGAGTAAGAAATTGCTGTGGGCAAGATCAAAGAGGTTTTTGCCTGCTGTCTCCTCAAGGATTTTGATGGCTTCTTGTCTTACATTGAGGTCTTTCATCCATTTTGAGTTTATTTTTGTGTATGGTGTAAGAAAGTGGTCCAGGTTCATTCTTCTGCATGTTGCTGTCCAGTTTTTCCAGTACCACTTGCTGACGAGACTGTCTTTATTCCATTGGATAGTTTTTCCTGCTTTGTCAAAGATTAGTTGGCTATACGTTTGTGGGTCCATTTCTGGGTTCTCTATTCTATTCCATTGATCTGAGTGTCTGTTCTTGTGCCAGTACCATACTGTCTTGATGATTACAGCTTTGTAGTATAGCTTGAAGTCTGGGATTGTGATGCCTCCTGCTTTGGCTTCCCTTTTCAAAATTGCTTTGGCTATTTGGCTTTTCTGGTTCCATACAAATTTTAGGATTATTTGTTCTAGCTCTGTGAAGAATGCTGGTGTTACTTTGATAGGGATTGAGTTGAATATGTAGATTGCTTTGGGTAGTACCAATATTTTAACAATATTTGTTCTTCCTATCCAGGAACATGGAATCTTTTTCCATTTCTTTGCATCTTCTTCAATTTCTTTCATCAGCTTTCTATAGTTTCCAGTGTATAGATTTTTCTCCTCTTTGGTTAGATTTATTCCTAGGTATTTTATGGTTTTTGGTGCAACTGTAAATGGGATCGATTCTTTGATTACTCTTTCTGTCGCTTCATTGTTGGTGTATAGGAATGCAACCGATTTCTGTGCATTGATTTTATATCCTGCAACTTTGCTGAATTCATGAATCAATTCTAGAAGTTTTTTGGTGGAATCTTTTGGGTTTTCCATATAGAGTGTCATGTCATCTTCGAAGAGTGAAAGTTTGACCTCTTCCTGGCCAATTTGGATGCCTTTTATTTCTTTGTGTTGTCTGATTGCAGAGGCTAAGACTTCCAATACTATGTTGAATAACAGGGCGAGAGTGGGTATCCCTGTCTTGTTCCTGACCTTAGGGGGAAAGCTCTCAGTTTTTCTCCATTCAGCATGATATTAGCGTTGGGTAATAAAAGATGTCTTTTATCATCTTGAGGTATGATCCTTCTATCCCTACTTTCTTGAAGGTTTTTATCAAGAAAGGATGCTGTATTTTGTCAAATGCTTTCTCTGCATCTATTGAGAAGATCATTTGGTTCTTGTCCTTTCTTTTATTGATGTGATGAATCACCTTCATTGTTTTGTGGATATTGAGCCAGCCCTGCATCCCAGGTATAAATCCCACATGGTTGTGGTGAATAATTTTTTTAATGTATTGTTAGATCTGGTTGGCTAATATCTTGTTGAGGATTTTTGTATCCATGTTCATCAGGGAAATTGGTCTATAGTTCTCCTTTTTAGTGGGGTCTCTTTCTGGTTTGGAATCAGGGTGATGCTGGCTTCATAGAAAGTTTGGAAGTTTTCCTTCCATTTCTATTTTTTGGAACAGTTTCAAGAGAATAGGTGTTAACTCTTCCTTAAATGTTTGGTAGAATTCCCCTGGAAAGCCATCTGGCCCTGGACTCTTATTTTTTGGCAGATTTTTGATTACTAATTTGATTTCCTTACTGGTTATGGGTCTGTTCAAATTTTCTATTTCTTCCTGTTTCAGTTTTGGTAGTGTATATGTTTCCAGGAATTTGTCCATTTCTTCCAGATTGCCCACTATATTGGCATATAATTGCTCATAATATTCTCTTATTATTGTTTGTATTTCTGCTGTGTTGGTTGTGATCTCTCCTCTCTCATTCTTGATTTTATTTTTTGGGTCCTTTCCTTTTTCTTCTTGATCAAACTGGCTAGTGGTTTATCAATTTTTTTAAATTCTTTCAAAGAACCAGCTTCTGATTTCATTGATCTGTTCTACTGGTTTTTTGGTTTTGATAGCATTAATTTCTGCTTTAATCTTTATTATTTCCTGTCTTCTGCTGGTTTTGGGTTTTATTTGCTGTTCTTTTTCCAGCTCCTTAAGGCGTAAGGTTAGGTTGTGTATCTGAGATCTTTCTTCCTTCTTTAGGAAGGCCTGGATTGCTATATACTTTCTTCTTATGACTGCCTTTGCTGCATCCCAGAGGTTTTGGGTTGTGGTGCTATCAATTTCATTGACTTCCATATACTTTTTAATTTCCTCTTTAACTGCTTGGTTATCCCATTCATTCTTTATTAGGATGTTCCTCAGTCTCCACGTATTTGTTATCTTTCCAGATTTTTTCTTGTGGTTGATTTCAACTTTCATAGTGTTGTGGTCTGAAAATATGCATGGTATGATCTCCATCTTTTCGTACTTACTTAGGGCTGATTTGTGTCCCAGTATATGGTCTATTCTGGAGAACGTTCCATGTGCACTGGAGAAGAATGTATATTCTGCTGCTTTAGGATGAAATGTTCTGAATATATCTGTTAAGTCCATCTGGTCCAATGTGTCATTCAAAGCCATTGTTTCCTTGTTGATTTTTTGATTAGATGATCTGTCCATTGTTGTGAGCGGGGTGTTGAAGTCTCCTACTATTATGGTATTATTATTGATGAGTTTCTTTATGTTTGTGATTAATTGATTTATATATTTGGGTTCTCCCACATTTGGCGCATAAATGTTTACAACTGTTAGGTCTTGGTCTATAGATCCCTTGATTATGATATAATGCCCTTCTTTATCTCTTGATACAGTCTTTATTTTAAAGTCTAGATTGTCTGATATAAGTATGGCTACTCTGGCTTTCTTTTGTTGACCATTAGCATGATAGATAGTTCTCCATCCCCTTATTTTTAATATGTAGGTGTTTTTAGGTCTAAAGTGGTTGTCTTGTAAACAGCATATAGATGGGTCTTGTTTTCTCATCCATTCTGTTACCCTATGTCTTTTGATTGGAGCATTGAGTCCATTGACGTTTAGAGTGAGTACTGAAAGATAAGAATTTATTGCCATTATGATGCTTGTAGAGTTGGAGTTTCTGGTGGTGTTCTCTGGTCCTTTCTAATCTTTGTTGCTTTTGATATATATATATATATATATATATATATATATATATATATATGTGTGTGTGTGTGTGTGTGTGTGTGTGTATATACATATATATATATATATATATATATATATATATATATACATACATATATATATATATATATTTTTTTTTTCATCTTTTTTTCCCTCAGACTGTCCCCCTTAATATTTCTTGCAGGGCTGGTTTAGTGGTCACAAACTCCTTTAATTTTTGTTTGTCTGGGAAACTTTTTGTCTCTCCTATTTTGAATGACAGCCTTGCTAGATAAAGAATTCTTGGCTGTATATTTTTCTGATTCAGCACACTGAATATATCCTGCCACTCCTTTCTGGCCTGCCAGGTTTCTGTGGATAGGTCTGCTGCAAACCTGATCTGTCTTCCCTTGTAGGTTAGGGACTTTTTTTCCCTTGCTGCTTTCATGATTCTCTCCTTGCCTGAGTATTTTGTGAATTTGACTATGATACGCCTTGTTGATGGTCGGCTTTTGCTGAATCTAATGGGAGTCCTCTGTGCTTCCTGGATTTTGATGTCTGTGTCTTTCCCCAGGTTAGGAAAGTTTTCCACTATGATTTGCTCACATAACCCTTCTACCCCTATTTCTCTCTCTTCCTCCTCTGGTACCCCTATGATTCTGATATTGTTCCTTTTTGATGAGTCACTGATTTCTCTAATTCTTATATGATGCTCTTTTGCCTTAATCTCCCTCTTTTTCTCTGCTTCGTTATTCTCTATAAGTTTGTCCACTATATCACTGATTCTCTGTTCTGCTTCATCCATCCTTGCTGCCAGTGCATCCATCCGTGATTGCAGCTCAGTTATAGTATTTTTAATTTCATTCCAGCTAGTTTTTACTTGTTTTATCTCTGCAGAAAGGGATTCTAATCTATTTTTGACTCCAGCTAGTATTCTTATTATCGTGATTCTAAATTCTGGTTCAGACATCTTGCTTGTGTCTGTGTTAGTTAAATCCCTGGCTGTAGTTTCTTTGTGCTCTTTCTTTTGGGGTGAATTCCTTCGTTTTGTCATTTTGAAGGGAGAAAAGGAATTAATGAAGTAGAAAAATGGAAATTAAAAAAATTAAAATTAAAAAAATATTAAAATTAAAAATTAAAAACACACCCACACAAAAATCGAATAGATGATGCTAGATCTTAGGTATGTTTTGGTCTGGGTGTATAATCTGACAGATTATAGAAACAAACCGAAAAAGAAGGGGGGTACAGAAAAAAGAAGGAAATCGTTTTAGAATTTGAAAAAATTAATATATTAAAGTAGACTAAAATACACAAAAATAGAGACTATAGTAGAAAAAGTTATAGAAAAATATTTTTAATAAAAATTAAAAAGAAATATGAATTTTTTTGTTTTCTGTATTTAAGAAAAAAGAAAAGAAATGAAAAAGAAAAAAGATAAAAAAGAAAAAAGGAAAAGAAAAAAGATCATTTGAAAATTTGAAAAAGTGAATACACTGTATTAGACTGAAATAAAATGATGGGAGTAAGATAGAATTTGAAAAAAATTTACATAAAATCAAAAAATATAGTAATAAAAATTAAATAAAAATATTTTAAAAGAAATTGAAAGTAAAAATGAAGTTTTTCTCTTTCTGCATTCAAGAAAAAGAAAAGAAATGAAAAAGAGAAAGAAAGAAAAAGAAAAAGAAAGGAAAAGAAAGGAAATTGTTTGAAAGTTTGAAAAGGTGAGTACACTGAAGTAGACTAAAATAAAATGATGGAAGAAAGTAGAATTTGAAAAAAATTTACACAAAAGTAAAAAATATAGTAATAAAAATTAAAGACAGATATTTTTAATAAAAATTGAAAATAAAAATGAGTTTTTTCTCTTTCCGTATTCAAGAAAAGAGAATTGTAAAAGAGAAAAAGGAGAAAGAGAGAAAAAAATAGATGAACCCGCTAACAGATTGAAGTAGGACTGAAATTGCTTTGTTTTCCCCTAGAGGTCAGTCCATGTAGCTCTTTATAGTCCCTAGCTTAAGCTGGTGGTGAGGTTTGTGTTCTTGAAGAGCGAAGTTGGCCCAGTTGGGCAGGGCTCGGTGTAACAGCTCCACTCTCCCCTAGATGGCGCTGCTAGCCTACTGGGGTGGATTGTTGAGGTGCTGGTAGGTGCGCATGCTCATGGGTGGGAGCAGTGAAAAATGGTGCCACCCAGCCACCCAGTCTGTTCTCCCCGATCAGCAGTCTCACACCAGTCCTCCGTCTTCAGCTCTTGTCCACTCCCTGCTTTTCCACTCTCCATGACCAGGCCCCAGGCAGTACCTCTCTCCCGAGTTTTTTCTCAGATGTGGCTGTTTTCCCCCGGCCCCTTACTTCCAAAGGACTGCGGTTTTGACCTGCTCCACCCCTCTGCGGGAGGGTCTCACCAAGCAATGGCCGAATGTAGCTGCACCCAGGAACGCCCGCTGGATCCTGCTGTTGCCGGTGCCCTGAGACTGCAGCCAGGTGCTAGCCTGCCCCCCCAAAAAATCACGAGACAATGTAGCCTCAGCATTTCAGGGACCATGGAAAATCGCAACATACATCTGACACCAGGCTTCACCCTCAACAACCTTGCTCCAGCACTGGTGAATGTGGCTGCCTTCCGGGGTCTGCTGGGACCAGGTGGCTTCAACAGTCTCTACCAAGTGTCCTTCCAGAAGTGGAACTGCTTTTCCCCATGTGGCCTGAGAACCTCCTGAACCCCACTCTGTTCCTGGGGATTCACCTTTCCCACCACAGCACCGCCAGGTATCAAGCTGCGGAGTTGCAGCCTTTGTGCTCCCTTTGTTTACAATCTTAATGGAATTTAAACCCTGTCCTTTCTCCGTTCTCCCTTTTTAGTTTAGTCCCTGTGGCTGTTTCCAATTTTCCACTTTCTCTCCAGCTGCTTTTGGGGAGGGGTGTTTTTCCTGTATGCTCCCCCCCCTCCCCAGTCTCCATCCTCTCTCTGCCTGCAAAAGCGGTTTCCTGCCTTTCAGGCTTCTTGCTCCTCAAGTTCATCTCTTCGTGTCCCGTTCCTGCTGAATTCTGTGGTTCAGGTTGTGCAGATTGTTGTGTTAATCTTCCAGTCTGTTTTCTAGGTGTGTAGGATGGTTTAGTGTTGGTCTGGCTGTATTTCATGGATGCAAGACATACAAAAAGCTTCCATGCTGTTCCGCCATTTTGTGGCATGATATTTTCAAGGTCCATCTATGTTGTAACACGTGTTCTATCTAAAACTTGTGTGACTTGTTATGCATTTCTGCCCAGAGCCGCACATACACAGTCATGGGGGGCTTAGTTGGCTTGTACTCTGTATTGGCCTTGGTATCAGAACTGGCCCTTCTGTTCTTGATGCCAAAAGGAATTTTAACTTGCTTCACCTCCTTGCACCAGACCAGGCTGGCTCCCTGGAATAGATCAGGGAGGGAAGAAAAATATACAGATGTCCAGGCTCCTGAGATTCTCAGATATGATAAGAAAAACAGAGAGGGCGCCTACGTGGCTCAGTCAGCTAAACGTCTGACATTGGCTCAGGTCATGATCTCAGTTTGTGAGTTTGAGCCCTGCGTTGGGCTCTGTGCTGACAGCTCAGAGTTTGGAACCTGCATCGGATTCTGTGTCTCCCTCCCTCTCTGCCCCTCCCCCGCTTGCATTCTGTCACTGTCTCTCTCTCTCAAAAATAAGGAAATGTTAAACAAAAATTAAAAAAAAGAAAAAAAGAAATCAGAGAAAAAAAAAACCCAGCTTGCTCAGGACTGCACTTAGGCAAACTTAATGACTAGCCATAGATGAATCACACAGCTAGTCCATATATTGCCCCGGTGGGAATAGTTAGTTGGAAGTCTCACCCCAGGGGAGGACACTCCACTGTAGGGCCCTCAATTAGGACTCCAACTGGGCTGTTCACTGTGGGGCTTTCCCTGCCAGAAGGTTTGATGTTGTGAGTACCTGATTTGATGTATTAACCCTTCTTTGTTCTTCTCTATACTTCTCTCCCTCCTTATGTTTACTCTAATTGTTTAATTCCGTATATTCCTTTCCCTTATAATTAATAAAGCTTTCCTCTATGAAATAGCATCTATCGTGAATTACTATTATTCACAACAGTACTTCTTTCCTTTTTATTGCAAAATAATATTTCATTATATGGACATCCTACATTTTGTTCATCAGCTAATGAATATTTAAGTTGTTTATACTTTTACACTTTATGGCTATTATGAATAATGCTGCCACGAACATCGATGTGAAAGTTTTTTTGTGGACTTATGTTTTCATGTCTCTTGGGTACCTAGGGGTGGAATTGCTAGATCATACAGCAACTCTGTGTTTAATATTTTGAGGAACTGACAGACTGTTTTCCAAAGTGGCTGTGCTATTTTAGATTCCCGCCAGCAGTGTATGAGGGTTCCACTTTTTCCATATCCTTTAAAATTGGTAAAATACACATAACATAAAATTTACCATTTCAGCCATTTTTAGTGTGCAATTCAGTGTCATTTTGTACATTTATGATGTTGTATAACCATCACCACTACTCATTTCTAGAACTTTTTTTTACCCCACACAGAAACTCCATATCCACAATAATTCCATATTTCACCTTCCCCCTAGCTCTTGGTAACCTCTATTCTACTTTCTATCTTTGTGAATTTGCCTATTTTAGTTATTTCATGTGAGTGGAATCCTTAGCATATGCCTTCAGGGTTCCTCCTTCCGTTCTTGCCCAGCTTATGTCAGGTGCCTCCTGGATCCTGCTTTCGTACCGTGGCCAGCCTGCCTTCTGAGTGGTCAGTTCCCATATGGTGGTTTTGGAGAGCATCCCTGAATTGATCATAATTTACCATGTTTTTGGTGAAATTTCATCTGTATATTGGGAAGTACTTTTCTGTTAAACATTTATGTTTAAAAGTCTCTTCTGACTTCCTTGAAATTTTATGATATCTCAAGGAATCCATGTGTTTTCATGGGAAATTGGTCTCTGAAATATCACCACCGTTAGTGTAATAATATAGAACTTTTTGGAGCAGTGGTTTGGACATATAAGCTCCAACTTATACCAGAACAGAAATTTTTCCTTCTTTGTAGAGCAGAAACCATGGCATTTGGGTGGGATTCATTATTTTTATGTCACTTTAAATTCAAACATTCAATGCATTTCTCTTTAAATATAATTTTTTTCTGTAATAGTATATTACGCATCGCCATCTTCCAGTATGGCTTTATCTTATACTTCTTTATTTTCTTTCCTCACTTATCTTTTCCTAATATACCCATAATGTATTTTTTCTGAAATGTCTTTCATGTTTTCCCAGTCTCAGCTAGAATTTCATATCACATTATATGGTTAATTTTGTGTAATCTAACCTTGTACATTTCCCCTCATTCTAGTTACTTACCAGCCTTCATCTGTTTTACATAAGCAGCTTTATTCTAAGCTGAAAGAAAGAAAGAAAGAAAGAAAGAAAGCTGCACATTTTTATTTACCCAGATCTTCAGAATGTTTTCTTGTTTGTTTGTTTGCTTTTAGAGTATTTATGAAATGACTGTGAACTTTTTATTGCAAATTTCCAAGTTTTCTCTTTTTAGCCCAGGAGAATAATTTTTCTTTAATTCTTACACAGTGAGATCTGTTGCCACCACAGCTTAAAATAACCATAAGGTCTAGGCCAGCCACTCCTGCTCCTACAATGATGTTCTTTCCCTCTGTTAATTAATTTAGGTGAGAGTGATGAGGGAGCTTGGGGAAAGCTGAGGGCAAAGTATAGGCTAACAGCATGCACCCCCCGCCCCACCCCAGGTGGGATATGTGTGCTATTTCTCAGATACTCCTGGCTGCCCAAGGACAGAGGAAAGGAAAAAAAAAAAAAAAAGCAAATGATTGACTGATAGAAATCGCAGTCATGCATGCATGATAGGAGTCTCCTTCAGTTTATGGATAACTGAATAAACTGCAAGAAAAAGGCAATTTTATCCATAGCCTAATCTCCAGAAACCTATAGACTCTGTTCCCTGGAGCCCTAACATCACACTCATCAAGATGTAAGGAGGTTTAAGTGCTTGCCATGGTGATGTGGGAAATAAAGCCAAATTAAAAATTAAATTCCCTTACCACCTACAGCCCACTGACAAGTACTTGAAACAGACAGAGTGACCTCCCTCTAGAAGCTCCGCTGCCTCGATGATAACACTTTGCTAGAGGCAAAGGGGAATCTTGGGTTAACATTATCTGACCCCCCAGGATCCTTTAAATCTATTCAAACATATAAACCTCCTTTATCTCTTTGGAAACCTCCTTTATCTCAACTTCCCCAAGATATATGCTGGCAATCATACTCCAAACGTATGGCCCCCTGATATACATCTGAAGGGGTCTCATGACTGAGATTTTATTAATTGGTAATAAATGGCATTTTCCTAACAACATCTAGCCCCTCAAGGTCCTGGAAACTTTGCTTCCAAAATACCTTAGAGACGTACTCTTTCCCAACCCCCTCCCAATATGAATGTATATAATCAGTCACCTGTTACAACCCCAGTGCAGCTCTTTCTGTCCCTGGGTCCTGTCCCTGTGCTTTAACAAAATTACCTCTTTGCACCAAAGACATCTTCAAGAATTTTTTCTTGGCCATCAGCTCCAAACCTCACCATCACCCCAAAACCCCATCAAGAGGAAGGCAAGTGCCTGCCTATTGATTTTATCATAAAATATGTTTATATTGTGGGGTGCCTGGGTGGCTCAGTTGGTTGAGTGTCCGACTTTGGTTCAGGTCATGATCTCACGGTCTGTGAGTTCGAGCCCCGCATCGGGCTCTGTGCTGATGGCTCAGAGCCTGGAGCCTGCTTCCGATTCTGTGTCTCCATCTCTCTCTGCCCCTTCCCTGCTCATGCTCTGTCTCTCTCTGTCTCAAAAATAAATAAAAACATTAAGAAAAAAATTAAAAAAATATGTTTATATTGCATGATTTCATCTTATCTTTGTATCTCCATTTCTACCATTCTAGTGTAAGCCATCAAAATATCTTACCTAGTCTCTCCACTTCAATTCCTTTTCCCTCAAAGCAGCAGAATGATGTTTTAGAACATTAACGAGACAAAAATCCACCAGTGTTTTCTCACCATACATCAAATAAAATCCACCTGTGGTCTGACCTATGGTCTATAAGGCTCTACATGACTTGGCCCTCCCTAAATTCTCTTTTGTACTCTTTAAGCTTCAGGCACACCCTCTTTTCTTTTATTATAATTCTTCAAGCTTATTCCTGTCTCACAATCATTATGTGTGCTGTTCCTCTGCTTACAGCTCTCATTTCTACATCTGTGCGTGGTCAGTCTTCCAGACTTTTGAGTCTCAGCTCAAAGGCCACATCTTCTAAAACTTGTTAATATCATGCCATGTTCTATCCCTAACTCAGGAGTCCTTTTGATGGGGCGCCTGGGTGGCTCAGTCAGTTAAGCGTTTGACTTCAGCTTAGGTCATGATCTCATGGTTTGCAGGTTAGAGCCCTGCATCAAGGCTCTGTGCTGACAGCTGGGAGTCTGGACCCTGCTTTGGATTCTGTGTTTCTTTTCCTCTCAAAAATAAATAAACATTAAAAAAAGAAGAAGAAGAAGCCCTCTTCATCACACTGCCTTGCTTGATTTTCTTCTCACTACTTAAGACTATATACAATTGCCCCTTTATTAATAATTGTTCACTGACTTAGATGTAAGCTTTATAAAATTAGAGATATTGTCTACTCTTGTTGGCAACAGTTTATCTAGCACTTGACTGTGTTAACTGTACAATAAGTGTATGATAAATGATGAGGTTTTGGACTGGTGGTGGGGGTTCAGAGCGGATAGCCAAGAAAGAATTCTTGAAGACGTCTTTGGTGCAAAAAGGTGATTTTATTGAAGCACAGGGATAGGACCTGTGAGCAGAAAGAGCTGCCCCAGGACCATGAGGAGAGACTGCTTATGTACTTTGGAGTTGGGGGAGGTAAAGTCTAGGGGAAGTTTCCAAAGAGTTTCATATGCCAAAGAAGACTCACAGGTTACTGGAGGCCTAGCTATTGTCAAGCTTCTCCTCTAGCAAAGGATTAAGACAGGAGGGAGTTCCTGGAAAAACTGCTGGTTTTACTCTGCCAGCCTCAAGTATTTGTCAATGGGCTGCAGGTTATAAGAAAATTTAATTTTATCTGCCATTTCCTTCTGCCTTTGTTTCCCACATCAATGAATATTTGTTAAATGAATTAATTTCAGCGCTGTTAGTTTATACTCCAACCTCTTTGGCAAGTGAGTATTTTATTGCCTTTATATGAATTTGTACAGATTTTAGTTGTTTTTAATTAAGTTTAGATCAAGAGGGACCCGTGTCTCCCAAAAGAGTACCCCCATTTCAACCAGGATATGAGGAATATGCTGCTTTATTTTGGGATTAAGATGCTGCACCACAATTATCTAAGGAAAGTGGCTGAACCTAGCTACTGAAGAATAGTTCTTAGAATATTTTAGACACGTATTTTATTTCTGTAGTTGCTGACAAGTGTTTTGTTTTACAGAATAAAAGGCATCTTGCCTGGAGTAAAAGCAAAGGGCCTTGTCTTTGTAGTGCTTTTCGTTCTGTTTTGGAAAGCATTTCTTTTCAGCTACTCTGTGTCATGGTAATGTTGAATTCTCTGTTGAAAGTCTAGGGCCCTTGGTTTCCTTGATGTTCCTAGGCTTTGGGTTTTGTTTAAGATCTGTGTTTTTGGAAGGAACATTTCCATGGTTACACCCGTTCCTTCTACCATTCTTGAAAAAAAAAAATGATGACAAGTAGAGTAATCTGATTCCTGGATTACTGCACAGATGTCTTTTGTATCTGCCTGCATATGAAACTCTTGGGCAAGTTCCATTTCCGTGCATTTATTCCCTTGAATGCGTTTATAAAATGAAGCATGTTTTAAGATTAGGAATAAATGACTTGGATTGGCAAATTAAACAGGGTATAGCCTATGTTATGTTAATGGTTTGAACTCAATGGCAGATGAATTTGGAGGTGCAGTAGATGAAGGGACAGACTATGTCAGAGGCAAGATGAAATAGCAGGTTTGGGCAGTAATCACACGCATATGTGAAGCATCAATGCCACATTTGGAAAGACTGTTGTTTTCAAATATAGTGTGCAGTTTTTAAAATGTAAAGCTTCATGTCAAAGTATTTTAATAAACATATGCACTTCAACTGCTATGGAGCAGTAAAACTCCCTTTTCCTGGAACAATTTGTATGCTTATTGCCACTCCACTCAAGCCTAGTCTAATAGCTGTACAATCTAGCACTTTTCAGAGCATTTGCAAAGCATTTTCACAGACTTGTTGATGTTGTGTATATATATATATATATATATATATATATATATATTTTTTTTTTTTTTTTTTTTTTAAATGTTTATCTATTTTTGAGAGAGAGACAGAGCATGAGTAGGGGAAGGACAGAGAGAGAGGGAGACAGAATCCGAAGCAGGCTCCAGACTCTGAGTTGTCAGCACAGAGTCAGAGGCGGGGCTTGAACCTGTGAACCTGGAGATCATGACCTGAGCAGAATTCGGATGCTTAACTGACTGATTCACCCCGGAGCTCCACTGAATGATACATTTTCAAGTAAGATGAGGGTGGAAGACAAGGACCTCCTCCTCCAAATTAAAGCAAATTTAAATTGTGAAAAAGTTGTGCATCTTTTTTTTTACAGTTAAAGTAGTGACTAATTTGCACTACATTTTTCAATGAGTATACGAAACATTTAATTTGAATATTAACTATTGGTATGCAGACAGCTTGGCTGGAGGTTTATTTTCAAGTATTTAAAATGACTTCTATTACCTGGTGTCTATCTCCGTTTTGCTTGAGCTTTAGAGCCTATCTCTTTTCCTCCTCTTTTCCTCCTCTTACACTTTGGTATCTCCTCTCTTCTTCCATCTGAATTCAATTATAAATTGTCACTAGTATGTAATTATTATTAATTTATAAATGATTGTAGTTTAAAAATAACACTAAAAGGGGGAAAACTCTATAATCTTAACCTCTAGAGACATTTTTTATGAGTATATTAGCATATAGGTTATAATTCTTTTTTATTTGACCAAAAGGAGATTGATGAAGAAGCGTGGGGCAAGCTGAGGGCAAAATACAGGCTGGCACCCCCCCCCCCCAACGCCCCAGGTGGGATCTGTGTGATATTCCTCAGACACTCTCAGCTACCCAAGAACAAAGACAAGGGTTTTAATTGCTTGCCATGGTAATATGGGAAACTAAGGCAAATGAAACATTAAATTCCCTTGCTTCCTATAGCCCATTGATAAGTCCTTGAAACTGGCAGAGTGACCTCCCTTTAGGAACTTACCTGTCTAGATGATAACACTTTGCTAGGAGCAAAAGAGGATCTTAGCTTAACATTATCCTAACCTTGAGGATCCTGTAAATCTACTTCTTTTATCTCAACTGCCCCAAGATATATGTTGGCAATCATACTCCAAGTTTATGGCCCCCCCGATATATATCTGAAGGGTCTCATGGCTGGTTTTATTAAACTATATGAACATTTAAGCTGAATAAACACCAAAGGGTTGTCTGTATGGATCAGTCTGTTAGGTGGCCAACTTCTGCTCAGGTCATGATCTCATGGTTCATGAGTTTGAGCCCCACATTGGGCTCTGGGCTGACAGCTCAGAGTTGGAATCTGCTTTGGATTCTGTGTCTCCCTTTCTCTCTGCCCTTCCCCCCCCCCCCCCCAAAATAAGTTAAAATATTAAAGAAAAAAAAGTTTAAAAAATATAGATTTGAATAAGCACCAAAAACTACCTTGAAAAGTATACCAGTTTATACTCCCAAAACAATGTAAGAGACTGATTTGATTTGATTATTATATTCTTACTAACTCAGAAAATTATCAATTTTTTTTGCAATCTTGGCCAGTCTGCTAGGTACTTATGGGGTTCAAGGCATACCACCTTGGTTTATTGAATAGATTAAGCTGAAGGAGTCTGAGAAAATGGCAGCAGCAGGAAGGTGACTCTGGCTTCCCCCTGCCCCTTTCTCTGGAAGCAATCATAAAACCCTTATGTGAGAAGTGCCCTTTCTATACCTGGAAGAAAGAAGCATCTTCATCTCTGAAGATAAGGGGATGTTGAGAAACAATGGGCCTGGCTAAATGTCCCCCAGTTTGCTATACTTATAATCTTTACCCTATCACATCTTTCCATGACTTTCCACTCTTCATCAAACCTAGCATAAAAACACATGGGTTTAACCATTTCTTTGGGTCTTCATTTCCTTTTGAGGCTCCCATGTCACATAGAATTCAGATTAAATAAATGTGCATGTTTTTTTTCTCCTGTTAATCAGTCTTTGCTGATTTAATTTTCAGACACAGCAAGGGATGATGAAAGGTCAAATTAAAGTTTATTTTCCTCCATGAACAGTATAATCATGTGTCTTATTGTTGTCTTACTTTGCATTTTTATTAGTAGCTTATATATATATTTTCATGTGATTATTAACTGATGTTATTTCTGCTTATTCGAGCTTACTGGTTACATACTTTGTCCTTTTTAAAACATGAACTGTTTTTTCTTATTAATTTGTAATTATTGCTTTTGTCAAATATTACAGATCTTCTCCCCTGAATTTATTGAATGCTTATTATGTGCTATGCCCAGTGCTAAATACTTCACGTACATGATCCCATTTAAGCCTTATATCAGTCTTGTAGAATATTGGTATTATTCTCACTTTTCTTTTCTTTTTTTTTAATGTTTATTTATTTTTGAGACAGAGAGAGACAGAGCATGAATGGGGGAGGGGCAGAGAGAGAGGGAGACACAGAATCGGAAGCAGGCTCCAGGCTCTGAGCCATCAGCCCAGAGCCTGACGCGGGGCTCGAACTCACGAACCGCGAGATCGTGACCTGAGCTGAAGTCAGACGCTCAACCGACTGAGTCACCCAGGCGCCCCTATTCTCACTTTTAATACGAGGAAGTCTGGAGTTCAGAGAGATTAAGGAATTTACCCAAATTCACACAGTTTTAGAGCTGGCCTTCAAACAGGTCTCACTGACAACCAAATGCACACCACAAGCTGTGATAGGACGTTATCTTCCAGATTGTCTTTTATCTTTTAACTTCAAGGAGGGTTTGTGTTTGTTGTGCTATAAAGAAGCTTCAAATTGTTTAAGTGGTCAGATTCCCTTGTGACTCCTGGGTTTCCTGATGTGCTTATGAAAATCTCCTTGCTCCAACATTATAAAAATATTTAAGTTTATTTTTTGTAATACTTATATATTTTTTAGAAGTCTTTGGTATGGGTACCCAATAGGCCTCGATGAATGATAGGGGGTATGAGCTGGACTATCATCAATAGTGCCCCATATGAAAAAGCCAGAAAAAAGAGGAGCCAGTGTTTGTGTAGTGGTCTGTCTTGTCCTATGGAAAACCCCAGCTTCAGGTTCTCATCTCTCTGACAGACTTTATAGTATTAAGCTGGAACTCTATAGATAAGGTACTGGGAAAATATCTGATGTGCCAGGAGGAAAAAGGATAAATCTCTAAGGGAGAATTTGGGCTCTTGACTTGATTAAAGCAGAAAAGAACAGGGGAAGGAAGGCAAAGCTAAGCATCAAGTGTAGCATTTCCTACACACATTGTCCAGAGTGAAGACCAGGTGGGAAAGCTGGCAGAAGGGAAGGAGGTGAGGTGCAGTCCCAGGAGAGAATGATGACTAGTATGAAGTTTAATCAAAGTCGAATTCAAGGACAAACCACTAATAAAATAAGTCAATTTGGGGCAGCAAGTCTCCACCTTCCTCCCAGTTAAACACCAAAACTTATGGCCTTATTTCTGCATGGATTTAAAGGGACCAGAAGATAGAATGGACCTGAAGAGGTCAGCCTACCCATCTTTGGGCAGGATTCACGTCTCTCTTCCTCCTCCTCCTCCTCCTCCTCCTCCTCCTCCTCCTCCTCCTCCTCCTCCTTCATGGAAGCTCTCCATAGAAGTAAACATCCCCTCAATATTCTTCACAAAGCAAACTTGCTGCCACTCCAGTTATGTGCCTCACACTTGCACCAGCTTAAATAGCACTAATTCCTTAAAAATACTTAAAAAATACTTTGTTCTCAAGGACAAAGGGCATAGCAGGCTAACATTATCCCAACTTTTTGCCATGGCCCTTTCATCAAAATAATGGTAATACTTCAAATTGATTATAGTGTGCTCCATGAGATATTCACAATGCAGATTATCAAAAGTGGAGAGGCCTAGATTTTAAACTAGTTGACTGCCAGGATTAACTTGATGGACTTTGACCCAACTTTTAAAAGAAAAAGACCTCTGGAAATTTCAAAGAAAAAGGCATCACTTATTTGCATCATAATGGCACTTTTTAATTTAGAACACTGAAATCAGCCACACACACACAGGACCCAGACAATCATTGGGAAGAAAAAGAGATAGGCTGGATTTATATTTATAAATGCCGATGGTAGCAGTAATTGGATAAAGTCCACATGGATAAAGGAAGAGCTCTAAGTATGCTACATTTGTGAAGTTTTCATTTGAATAAGGAATCAAAGTACATTTTTGTAATATTGAATCAACTATTTATAGAACTGAAGTGCTAGCTTTTGCTTCCATGGCTCAGTCAACAGAAGTTAAGGCAAGAAATGATTAATTACTGTGAGAAATAAGCCCACTGCCCCAATCAAAGGAGGGACATGGAGACTTGGAGCACAGGGAAGGGATGCTTTAATCAATGTTCTTGCAAGAACAGGCGTCTGATGGACAGGCACGTGTGGGCAGTTACAGCAGGCAATGTATCTCCTAGCATGAAGTCCCTCTCCTGATTCCTCATTGGCTAAGTATTACAGAGGTTATGGCCTTACTGGGAAGTCACTTATGCCCATATAAGGCCAAAAAGTAGTCTGATTGGAACCAATGTACTTTCCTTGAAGTGATGCAGAGACTTCAGTTCTTTGGCCAATGCTCATTGCAAAGCCTATGAAAAATAAGCCTGCTAAATGGTGAGGGGAAGAAGAACCAGAAAGTGAAGCAGCTAAGGGTTTGGGACTCCATGGGGGTGGGGCAGTGTTCATACATATTTCCAATAGGTTGCAAACCTATGGTTAACTAAACAACAGCTTTTATTTGGTATCTGAAAATGAATCATCTCACTTCTCACAATTATATTCCACAAAAGAAGAGGGAAAATATATCAGATATGGCAATATTGCTTTGTTAAAGTAACATCTCCTGGCTTGCTCTGTAGTTTCATGGCATTATTTTGAAAGTCTGTGAAAATAGGCCAGGAAAGTAAGATTCTGTGAAGAGTTGTGGAAGAGAGTGATGATACAGGAAGGGTGGATATGGATCTAGAGCTCACACTGTTCCATTCCTAAATCTCCTCCAATGGCCAGTCTTCAAGTAAACGCATTGCAGTTCTTTAGATATGAATCTATGCCTTCCATTAACATTCCCTCTCCTTTCTAGCTTTCCAATATGTGCAATAATGACCCAAACAAGAAAGAATTTATGAGGAATCGTACTCAATTGACTGAAATTGAGTGTTGTGCGCTTTTGGAATCCTGTTAATTCTTGAGGCTAACCTACATAGTGGTAACATTTTACAAGAGATGAGTTGCAAATACTGAATCAAAACTTTTCAGGGATTGGCAGCAGTAAAATGGCAATGTGTTAAATGCTCTCTTAGGAGACTAACGAGGAACTTTTGTATAAGTATGATGCAATCATGGTAAAGTAATGGATTAAATGACCTTGTTTAAAAAAAATCTTTGTATATGTTAACAGATTACATTAAATTCAGATTTATATGTTTTTTCTCCCTTAACAATTAACCATTGTCTTAACACCTTTATGGAATATTATTTCTCCCATGGTATAAGATACAACCTTTGTCACATTCACATGCCCTGTATATCTGAGTCTACATCTAGACTGTCTTTTGGTATAAAGAAGTACAGATAACTGTTGTATAACAATCTTTATACCTACCCACCTTGTTAAATTCTTTTATTATTTCTCGCATCCTGTCTGTAGATTCTTTGTGATTTTCTGTTAAAATGGTAATATCCTCTAATTAAAGTCATCTTCAATCCTTTCTAATCCTTTTGATTTGATTTTATTTTATGTGCTGTGGTCTCTCAATGTTATTTTTTGATTTCTAAAAACACAAAAACACAAAAGTCCTTTTATATGCTGGAAACCTAATGATGAAGTAGCTGAACACTAAACTCAAAATTTGAAATTTAGGGTTGTCAAATTACTCTATTAGTTAAAGCCACCACATCATGTAAGTAAAAGTTAGAACATAGAGTTAGGAAAAATCAAGACTGTGAATTGAAATGAGTGCATCTGAAATGACTCAGGGAACTCCATGGAGTACTCTGAACTCTAACACCACCAACCTCCCTTACTTGTCACAGAAGCCCTTTCTTCCATCTAATCCTCCTGACACCAAATTTGTGGTCTCTTTTTCAACACCAGCCAATTCTCCATTCTCTGGACACCAACTGGCTGTCCAACAATTCAGTTCACTTCTGACATTACCGACCTGGAATAAGCTTTGGATTCTACAAGCTGAAGAAGATTGGGCAATCGGTCCCACAAGATTGACCCACTTCAGAAGCCAGCCATATATGGAGTGTCCAGGCAACCCACATCTCTGTCCCACTGACCACAAACCCACTCCCTCAGGTTCAACGATTCACTGGAATGACTCACAGCAACTCAGGAAAAGGTTTTACTATTACTAGTTTATTGTGAAGGAATAGTCAATTGGAAGAGATGCATTGTAGATATTGTAGCTCCTTATTATGGATTGAGTTTTGTCCCTTCCATCCCCCCCCCTCCATTTATATGTTAAAATCCTAACCCCACTTCAGTCTGGCCTTATTTTGAGATAAGGACTTTAAGGAGGTAGTCGAGTTAAAATGAGGTCATTAGGATGAGTAGTAATCCAATATAACTGGTGTTCATACAGATAGGGAAAATTTGGACACACAGACATGTATAAATGTGAAGAGACATAGGGAGAAAATGGTCATCTACAAACCAAGGAAAGAGGTCTGGAACAAATCTTTCCTTCACAGACCTCTGGAGGAACCAACCCTGATGACACCTTAATTTTTTACTCCTAGCCTCCAGAACTGTGAGACAATAAATTTCTGTTTTTTAATCTACCTGGTCTATGGTCCTTTGTTATGGAAGCTGTAGGAAACTAGTATACTTCTTTAACTGAGGAAGTTACTTTGCAAGATAAAATAAATTTTCCTCAGTACTGTCACTAACACTTGTCATCAACATGCTAGAAACTTGAGCATAATTAAGAATCTATGTGGTCTTGTGCTGTGTACGTGGGTAGCAACTACCCCATGAGCACATACTTGTTGAAAGCCCTAAAGGATGTCACAAGTGAGCTCTTTAAAATCTGAAATTATGTCCTTGGACTAGTAAATAGGACAGATATTTATTCAGAAATTATATGTAGACATTTGGGCTTCAAAAAGATGTGTTAATAAACTGAGTTGGGCATATTTATAATTCCATAATGTTAATAATATCAACACGGTAGTTTTCTGGTCACATTTTTGCTTTCATGAATATAAAATCTTTAATTCTTTCTTTCTTTGAAAGGCACAATAGCACCATTTTAGTTAAGGAGAAAAAATCTCACTTCATCTGAATTAATTAGTGAAGGAAAATGTGGTTTCTTTTTTTATAAAAACACGAGATAAATTTATTGGCTAATGGAATGCATCATTCAGCTTCTTGAAGTCTCACGGTTAGATTATTGGTACATTAGGAATAATTACAAGTATATAACACATTCTTATTATTATTAACTAGAGTTCAATAATTTCCTGATGAAGTTATTAAATAATGTAGGTTTCTAAGCCATATGCAATGAAAACATATTTGTTTCATGACTAACATCTACATACACCGATGTTATCCAGTGAGTGAAATACAAGTCAGCTGCATAAAAAGTTCTTCTTTTGTATTGCTGTTTCCTCTTTTCCAGTTCTTCTATCCTGTTATTTTGTTCTCATATAGTACGTTTCTTTTACTCTCGGGAAGGAACCTCTATGCAGGAGACTTAACCCAACAAAGCATAGCAACAGCAGGGCTGGCACAAAATCAAGGGGAAGTTTGAAGAAAGAGAAGTTCCTGGATTGAATAAGTGTTTAATGCTTTACTCATAGATGACCTTGGATTGTACAGAATGATTCTACCCTGCTCACCTATATGCTTTGTCCACTTCTGGCCAATGTCATTATTGTATAAGCTGAATTATGCATCTATACTCACTTTAGCTTCACTTTAGAACCAAAAGATGAATAACTCATGCCCTTTAAATTTACTTTAGTAACATTTCATAAAATTATGGGTCTGTTTTTTAAATGAATAAAATTACATTTCTATATCTGGAATGAGCCATTTGCCTCAGCAAGACATTGACCAACATATTAATACTCAATAAATGCCAGCTGAAGGCTATTTTTTCTAACAATCTGAAGTCTTTTGAAACATTTAATACTTTTTTTTAAAAAAGAAATTGCCTTCAGAAACTTAAGTGTATTTTTAAAAATATTGTCAATGTTGATAAATCTTCATCTGCCAACATTGGATTTGATTTTTGCAGATAGTCAAAAAGTCAGAGTTAATTCTTTTTATAACACAAGTGATTAAGCTGGATAATGCCAAATTATTATTTTAAGAAAGAGGTATGACTATAACATAAGTGACAGGTTTTTGTATATGATGAATAAATTTACTTGTAATCTGCTCCAACAGAGGAATTAGAAAATGATATGTTACATAGAAATATTGGCATTATTCTAAGGATTATTGAATCATTATAAGGTGTTCTATGGTTATATGTGTTCATAATTTTTTCAAAAAGTTTCTTAACCTTGCTGACTGCTCTCATAGATAATAGGTAGTAGATAATATTTTATTATCAGTAGTAGAATTTTCTTAGGAACATTGTCTTTTTCCCAGTAATGCTGAATCTAAGCTACATTGTGTAAATTTAAGTAACACAGAGTGAACATTAGAATGGTGGAGTGCTAAAGACATAAATATAAACGTAAATTTAAGATTCTTGTATTTTAAATAAAAGGCATCCAAATCAGCAATAAAGTAAACCTTTCACTATATTTGTAGATGACATGATACTATATATGGAAAACTCCAAAGATTCCATAAAAAAAATGCTAGAACTGAAAGACAAACTTGATAAATCACAGAATACAAACAAACATACAGAAATCTTTTGATTTCTATACACCAATAATGAAGCAGCAGAAACAGAAATTAAGGGATCAATCCCATTTACAATTGCATCAAAAACCATAAGATTTCTAGAAATAATTGAACTAAAGAGGCTAAAGACATATACTCTAAAAACTATGGAGCAGTTATGAAAAGAATTGAAGATGACACAAAGAAATGGAAAGATATTCCATGCTCATGGATTAGAAGAACAAATATTGTTAACATGTCTATACTACCAAAGCAATGTACACATTTCAAGCAATCCTTATTAATTTTTTTTTCACAGAACTAGAACAAACAATCCTAAATTTTGTACAGAACCACAGAAAACCCCAAATAGCCAAAGCAATCTTAGTGCTGGAGGCATCACAATTCTGGATTTCAAGTTATATTACAACGCTGTAGCTATCAAAACACCAAGTATACTGGCACAAAAATAGGCAGAGAGATCAATAGAACAGAATAGAAAACCCAGAAGTGGACCTGCAACTACATGGTCAATTAATCTTCAACAAAGCAGGAAAGAATATAATGGGAAAAAAGACATCCTCTTCAACAGATGGTGTTGGGAAAAGTCAACAGCTACATGCAAAAGAATGAAACTGGACCACTTTCTTACAACATACACAAAAATATATCAAAATGATTTAAAGACCTAAATGTCAGACAGAAAACCATCAAAATCCTAGAGGAGAACACAGACAGTGTTCAATATCAACCTCTTTGATATTGGCCATAGCAACTTCTTTCTAGATAGGTCTCCTGAGGCAAGAGAAACAAAAGCAAAAATAAGCTATTGGTATTACATCAAAATTAAAAGCTTCTGCACCTCAAAGGAAACAACAAAACTAAAAGGCAACATATAAAATGGAAGAAGATATTTGCAAGTGACATATCTGATAAAGAGTTAGTGTCCAAAATCTATAAAGAACTTATAGATGTCGACATCCCAAAAATGAATAATCCAATTAAAAAATGGGCAGAAGACAAAAACATTTTTCCAAAGAAGACATACAAATGGCCAACAGAAAAGATGCTTAACATTACTGTTCATCAAAGAAATGCAAACAAAACTACAATGAGATATTACCTCACAGCTGTCATGACAGCTAAAATCAATAACACAAGAAACAAAAGATGTTGGCAAAGAAATGGAGGAAGAGGAACCATTTGGACTACTAGTGGGAATGCAAACCAGTGCAGCCACTCTGGAAAATAGTATGGAGGTTCCGCAAAATGTTAAAAGTAGAACTACCCTACGATCCAACAATTGCACTACTAGGTATTTACCCAAAGAATACAAAAATACTAATTCAAAGGGATAGTTGCACCCTGATCTTAAAAGCAGCATTACATACAATAGCCAAATTATGGAAAGAGCCCAGGAGTTCATCCATTGATGAATGGATAAAGAAGAGGTTATATATAAACACAATGGAATATTACTCAGCCATTAAAAAGTATGACATTTTGCCATTTGCAATTACATGGATGGAGCTAGGGGCTATTATGGTAAGTGAAATAAGTCAGCCTGAGAAAGACAAATACCATATGATTTCACTCATATGTGGAATTTAAGAAAGAAAATAAATGAGCAAAGGGAAAAAAAATATATAAGAGGTAAACCAAGAAACATACTCTTAAGTATAGAGAACAAACTTATGGTTACTAGAAGGGAGAGGTGTGGGGGGGATTAGTTAAATAGGTATTGGGGATTAAGGAGTATACTTGTGTTGAGCACCAGGCATTGTATAGAAGTGTTAAATCACTTTATTGTACACCTGAAACTAATGATATATTGTATGTTAACTAACTGAAATTTAAATAAAAACTTTAAAATAACCTATACTAGATACACAAAAGATAAAGAGAAATTAATCTAAGCATACCACTAAGGCAAACTATCAATTCACAAAGGAAGAGTGCAAAAGAAGAATAAAGGAACAAAGGAACTACAAAACAGTCACAAAAAAATGAACAAAGTGACTATAAATACATACGTATCAATGATTACTTTAAATGTAAATGGACTATGGGGCACCTGGATGTCTCAGTCGGTTGAGTGTCTGACTTCAGTTGAGGTCACAATCTCACAGTTTGTGAGTTCGAGCCTCATGTCAGGCTCTGTGCTGACAGCTCAGAGCCTGGAGCCTGCTTCAGATTCTGTGTCTACTTCTGTCTCTGCCCCTCGCTAACTTGTGCTCTCTTAAAAATAAATAAATGTAAAAAAAAAATGTAAATGGACTAAATTGTTCGATCAAAAGAAGTAGAGTGGCTGAATGAATTAACAAATAAGACCCATGTAAGGTGCTTACAAGATACTCACTTCAGATGTAAGAGCACACATACTGAATATTGAAGTATTGGAAAACGATATTCCATGCAAATAGAACCCAAAGAAAACTAGGGTATCTATTCCTAAATCAGAGAAATCGATTTTAAATAAAAAACTATAGCAAGGGACAAAGAAGGGCATTACACAATAATAAGTGGGGCCAATCCAGTAAGAGGATATAACATCTATAAGTATTTATGCAACCAAAAGAGCACCTAAATATATAAAGGAAATACTAACAGATCTAAATGTAGAAATAGACAGCAATATAATAACAGTAGATTTTAATACCTCATTTACATGAATGTTTATCCAGATAGAAAATCAATAAGAAAACATAAGTCTTAGATGACACATTAGACCAGATGGACTTAACATAAATAGAACATTCCATCCAAAGGCAAAAGAATACACATCTTGTGAAATGCAAATGGAACATTTATTCTCCAGGATAAATCATATGTTAGGCCACAAAACAAGCCTTAATAAATTTAAGAAGATGGATATCATATCAAGCTTCTGTTCTGCCCACAATGAAATGAAATTAGAAATCAATTACAAGAAGAAAACTGAAAAATTCACAAATATTTGGAAGTTAAACAAAATGCTACTGGACAACCAATGAGTCAAAGAAGAAATCTAAGTATAAATTAAAAAAATACCGTGCGATTAATGAAAATGGAAATATGATATATCAAAATGTATGGGATGTAGCAAAAGCAATTCTAAGCGAGAAGTTTGTAGTGGTAAATGTCTACTTTATGTGAGAAAAATCTCAAATAAACAACCTAACTTTATACCTCAAAGAACTATAAAAAGAAGACAAAAGAAAGCCCAAAGTTAGTAGAGGGAAATGATTGATACCACAGAAAACAAAAGATTATAAGAGATTACTATGAATACGTATACACCAACAAATTGGAAAAACTAGAGAAAAAGTGTACAAATTCCTAGAAATATACAACCTACCAAGACTGAATCAGGAAGAAATAGAAATCCTGAATAGACCAATTACTAGTAAGGATATTGAATCAGTAATCAAAATCCTCCCAAAAAGAAAAAATTCAAGAGCAGATGGTTTTACTGTTGAATTTTATGAATGTTTAAAGAATTAATACCAATTCTCAAACTCTTTCAAAAGATAGAAGAGGGAACATTTCTAAAGTCATTCACTAGGACAGCATTATCCTGATATAAAAGCCAGACAAGGATGCCACAAGAAAAGAACATTATACACCAATATCTCTAGTAAACTTAGATACAAAAAATCCTCAACAAAATATTAGGAAACTGAATTCAACAGTATCCTAAAAGAATCATACATCATGATCAAGTAGGATTTATTTCAAGGATGCAAGGATGGTTTGATATTGGTACATCAATCAATGTGATATACCACATTAACAAAATGAAAGATAAAAATCATATGATCATTTCATAGATGCAAATTGTACATTGTACAAAATTTAACCTTCATTTATGATAACTGTCAACAAAGTGGGTACAGAAGGAACCTAACTTGACATGATAAAAGCCATATATGGAAAGCTTTCAGTTAACAGTGTTCTCAATAGTAAAAAGCTGAAAACTTTTCCTATAAGATTAAGAACAAGATACAGGGGTGCCTGGGTGGCTCAGTCAGTTAGGCGTCCAACTTCAGCTCAGGTCACGATCTCACAGTCTGTGAATTCAAGCCCGCATCAGGCTCTGGGCTGATAGTTCGGAGCCTGGAGCCTGCTTCAGATTCTGTGTCTCCCTCTCTCTCTGCCTCTCCCCTGCTCATTCTCTGTCTCTCTCTGTCTCAAAAATAAAAACATTTAAAACAATTAAAAAAAAAGAACAAGATACATATGCCCATTCTTACCACTTTTATTTAACATAGTATTGGAAGTCTTAACCACAGAAATTAGGCAAGAAAAATAAATAAAAGAACCCAAATTGGAAAGGAAAAATTAAATTGTCCCTATTTGCAGATGACATGATATTATATATAGAAAACCCTAAACCTGGGGTGCCTGGGTGGCTCTGTCAGTTGAAGGGCTGACTTCAGCTCAGGTCATGATCTCACAGTTCATGGGTTTGGGCCCCATCAGGCTCTGGGCTGACAGATTGGAGCCTGGAGTCTGTTCTGGATTCTGTGTCTCTCTCTCTGTACCCCTCTTCCCACCCCCTTGTTCATGCTGTCTCTCTTTCTCAAAAATAAATAAACATTAAAAAAAATAAAAAAAGGAAACCCTGAACTTGACCAAAAAACTGTTAGAACAAATTTAAAAAATCAGCAAAGTATCAGAGTACACACTTAGGATACAAAAATCTGTTGCATTTCTATACATCAGTGACAAACCAGCAGAAATAGAAATTAAGAAAATGATCCTAATACAATTACATCAAAAAGAATAAAATATTTAGAAATAAATTTAACCAAGGGGCTTAAAGACTTGTACATTGAAAAATATAAGCCATTGATGAAAGTAACTGAAGATGACACAAATAAGTGGAAAGAACACAGCATTGTGTTCACGGACTGGAAGAATTGATATTGTTAAAATGTCCCAAGCAATCTATAGATTAAATACAATTGCTATCAAAATTCCAATTTGTTTTTTACAGAAATAGAACAAATAGTTCTAAAGTTTGTATGGAAACACAAAAGAGCCCAAATAGCCAAAGCAAACTGGAGAAAGAAAAACAAAGCTTGAGGCATTATCCTCCCTGATTTCAAAGGATATTACAAAGCTATAGTAATAAAAACAGTATGATACTGGCATAAAAACAGACATATAGGTCAATGAAATAGAATAGAGAACCCAGAAATAAACACACATATATATGATCAATTATTTATAACAAAGGAGCCAAGACTATACAATGGGGGGAGGATAATCTTTTCAATAAATGATGTTGGGAAAACTGGGAAGCCACGTGCAAAAGAATGAAACTAGACCACTATCTTTCACTGTACAAAAATTAGCTCAAAATGGATAAAGACTTTATTGTAAGACCTGAAACCATAAAACTCTTTGAAGAAAACATAGGTAGTAAACTCCTTGATATTGGTCTTGTCAATGATATTTTGGAATTGAAACCGATAGCAAAGGCAACAAAAACAAAAATAAACAAGTAGGACTACATTAAATTAAAAAGCCTCTGCACAGTAAAGGAAACCACAAAAATTGCTAAGAGAGTAGATCTTAAAAGTTCTCATCACAGGAAAAAAAATTGTAACTATATTTGGTGATGGATGAAAACTGGACTTACTGTGGTGATAATTTTGTAATATATACAAATATCAAACATGTACATCCAAAACTAACATAATATGCCATTTATACCTCAATAAATAAATTGAAAACAAAAAGCTCAAACTGAGAAATGTAATAATGTTATTCATTAACTCACTTAGAATCAGAACTCATTACATGTCAAAAATAACACTTTTTTATTGTATTTTTTAAAACCAAAAAATGAGAATTTTATCTTGACTTATATTATTGCAAATAACTTTAATGTCTGTTTTAATAAAAGAGATCTATCTTCTTACATGTGCTTCTTCATTAAATTTAGTGCACTATGCTTTTAGGTTGAAATATATGAAAAAATATGGCTTCCCACAAATATATAGTTGAAAAAAGAAGGAGGGTATTCTTTTCTGATACTACACCAAAACTTGACAAATGATAGTTTCTTAAAAGTTAATTGCAATGTGGAAATTGAACCATTAGTGAACTTGCCATACTTTGTTATTGTAAAATGTCTTTTCCCCCCGGAATTTAAGGTAGATATTTTACCTTAAAATGATGCTCGTTGCTTTGCAGGTGAGTTGGTTTTTCCTCTCTGGAAGGTGCTCTGATTTTTCTTTATCCATGGGTTTTAAATTTTAAAGTTATGTGCCTAATTGCACGTCTTTTTCATTTGTTGTGCTAACACTCTTTGGAATCATTAAACCTGGAGATTTAATTATTTCAGTTGTAGGAAATTGTATTTTTTATCATGTGCTTAAAAATTTCTTTCTTTCAAGCATAACATTCATATAATAGGAGTCCCACAATAAGAAGGGAGGAGAAAAAAGGGAAGAAGCTTTATTTGAGCAATATAGCTGAAAATTTCCCTAATCTGGAGAAGGAAACAAACATACAAATCCAGGAGACACAGAGAACTCCCAACAAAATCAATAAAACACACCAACACCAAGACATATTATAGTAAAATTTACAATATACAGAGATAAGGAAAACATCCTGAGAGCAGCAAGGAAAAAGAAATCTCTAACTTACAAGGGAAGACAAATCAGGTTAGCAGCAGAATTATCAACAGAAATTTGGTAGGCCAGATGAGAGTGGCATGAAATAGTCAACATGCTCAATGGGAAAAATATGCAGCCAAGAATACTTTATCCAGAAAAGCTGTCATTAAGAATAGAAGGAGAGATAAAGAGTTTCTCAAAGAAAAACTGAAGATATTTGTGAGCACTAAACCAGCCCTGCAAGAAATATTAAAGGGGACTCTTTGAGTGGGAAAGTAAGACCAAAAGCAACAAAGACTAGAAAGGAACAGAGGAAATCTCCAGAAAAAATGACTTTGCAGGTAATACAATGACACTAAATTCATATCTTTCAATAATCATTCTGAATGTAAATGAACTAAATGCTCCAATCAAAAGACAGAGCTATAGAATGGATAAAAACACAAGACCCATCTATATGCTGCCTACAAGAGACTCACTTTGGACCTAAAGACACTTACTAGACCTAAAAACACCTACAGACTGAAAGTGGAAGGATGGAGAACCATTTATCATGCTAATAGATGCCAAAAGAAGGCTGGACTAGCCATACTTATATAAGACAAAGTAGATTTAAAACCAAAGACTGTAACAAGAGATGAAGAAGGGACTATATCATAATAAAGGGGTTTATCCAACAAAAAGATATAACAATTCTAAATATTTATTCCCCCAACTTGAAAGCACTGGGTGCTTTCATATATAAATCAATTAATTACAAACATAAAGAAGCTCATTGATAACAATACAATTATAGTAGGGGACTTTAACACCACTCTTACAACAATGGACTGATCATCTAAGCAGAAAACAAGGAAACAATGGCTTTGAATGCCACACTGGACCAGATCAACCGTACAGGTATATCCGTTTCGTCCTAAAACAGCAGAATACACATTCTTTTTGAGTGCACATGAAACATTGTCCAGAATAGATCACATACTAGGTCACAAATAAGTCCTCAACAATTACAAAAAGATTGAGATTATACCATGCATATTTTCCAATCATAATGCTATAAAACTTGAAGTCAACCACAAGAAAAAATTTGGAAAGACCACAAATACATAGAGATTAAGGAACATCCTACTAAAGAGTGAATGTATTACCAGGAAATTAAAGAAGAAATAAATAAATACATGGAAACAAATGAAAATGAAAACACAGAAGTCCAAAACTTTTGGGATACAGCAAAGCAGTTATAAGAGGGAAGTATACAGCAATACAGGGTTACCTCAAGAAGCAAGAAAAGTCTCAAATACACAACCTAACCTTATACCTAAAAGATGTAGAAAAGGAACAGTAAATAGCCATCAGAAGAAGGGAATAATTAAGATTAGAGAATAAATAAATTATAAAGAAACAAACAAGCAAAAAAGCAGTAGAATATATCAGTGAAACTGGAAACTGGTTTTTGAAAGAATTAATAAAAATTGATAACCCCCTATCCAGACTTATCAAAAAGAAAAGAGAAGGGACCCAAATAAATAAAATCACAAATGAAAGAGGAACGATCACAACCAACACTACAGAAATACAAACAATTATAAGAGAATATTATGAACAAACTATATGCCAACAAATTGGGCAATCTGGAAATAATAGTTAAATTTCTAGAAATATATAAACTAGCAAAGCTGAAACAGGAAAAAATAGATAATTTGAACAGACTCATAACCAGCAAATAAATTGAGTCATTAATCAAAAATCTTCCAAGAAACAAAAGTCCAGGGCCAGATGGTTTCCCAGGGGAATTATTCCAAACATTTAAAGAAAAGTTAATACCTATTCTTTTCAAACTGATCCAAAAAATAGAAAAGGAAGGAAAACACCCAAACACATCTGCAAGGCCAGCATTAACTTGATTTCAAAATCAAAGACCCCACTATAAAGGAAAAATATGGGCCAATATTTCTGATGATCATGAAGCAAAAATTCTTAACAAGATACTAGTAAATTGAGTCCAACAGTATATTAAAATATTTTTTCACCATGATCAAGTGGGATTTATTCCTGGGGTGCAAGTGTGGTTCAATATTCACAAGTCAATCAAAATGATACACCACATTAATAAAAGAAAGGATATGAATGATATGATCCTGTCAATAGATGCAGAAAATGTATTTGACAAAATACAGCATTGCTTCTTGATTAAAACCATCAACAAAGTAGAGATAGAGGGAATATACCTCAACATCATAAAAGCCATATACAAAAGACCCACAGCTAATATATCCTCAATGGGAAAAACCAAGAGCTTTTCCTCTATAGTCAGGAACAAGACAGGGATGTCCACTCTCAGCATTGTTATTTAATATAGTACTGGAAGTCCTAGCCTCAGAATTCAGACCAAAAAAGGGGGGGGGGCACCTGGGTGGCTCAATCAATTAAGTGTCCAACTCTGAATTTTGGCTCAGCTCATGATCTCACAGTTTGTGAGATCGAGCTCTGCACTGGGTTCTGCTCCGACAGCACGAGCTTGCTTGGGATTCTCTCTCTCCCTTTCTTTCCCCCACCACCCTGCTCTTGCTATCTCTCTCAAAATAAATAAATAAATAAACATAAAAAAAAGAAATAAAGGGCATCCAAATTGGCAAGGAAGAAGTCAAACTTTCACTATTTGCAGACAACATGATACTCAAAGTAGAAAACCCAAAAGACTCCACCAAAAATTGCTAGAAGTGATACATGAATTCAGTAAAGTCACAGGATACAAAATCAATGAACAGAAATCTGTTGCATTTCTATACACCAATAATGAAGCAGCAGAAAGAGAAATCAAGGAATTGATCCCATTTACAATTGAACCAAATATCATGAGATAACTAGGAATAAGCCTAATCTAAGAGGTAAAAGATCTGTACTCTGAAAATTATAGAACATTTATGAAAGAAATTGAAAAGGACACAAAGAAATGGAGAAATATTCCATGTTCATGGATTGGAAGAACAAATGTAGTTAAAATGTCTATATTATTCAAATCAATGTACACATTTAATGCAATTTCTATCAAAATACCACCCGCATTTTTTCAGAGCCAGAACACACAATCCTAAAATAAAATCACAAAAGACCTTAAATAGCCAAAGCAATCTTGAAAAAGAAAAGCAAGCTGAGGACATCACAATTCTGGACTTCAAACTATATTACAAAACTGTAGTAATCAAGGCAGTATGTTACTGGCACAAAAGTAGACACATAGTCAATGGAACAGAATAGAAAACCCAGAAATGGACCCACAACTAATATGGTCAACTATTCTTTGACAGAGCAAGAAAGACTATGTAATGGAAAAAAGACAAATCTCTTCAACAAATGGTGTTGGGAAAACTGGTCAGTGACAGCAAAAGAATGAAACTGGACCACTTTCTTACACCACACACAAAAAGAAATTCAAAATTGATGAAAGACCTAAATGTGAGACAAGAAACCATCAAAATCCTAGAGGAGAATACAGGCAGCAACCTCTTAGACTTTGGCCTTAGCAACTTCTTTCTAGATATGTCTTCTGAGGCAAGGAAAGCAAAACCAAAAATGAGCTATTGGGACTTCATCAAGATAAAAACCTTCTGTACAACAAAGGAAACAATCAATAGGGCACCTAGGCACCTAGGTGGCTCAGTTGGTTAAGCGTTCAACTTTGGCTCAGGTCATGATCTCGCAATTTGTGAGCTTGAGCCCTGCATTGGGCTCTGTGCTGACGGCTCAGAGCCTGGAGCCTGCTTTGGATTCTGTGTATCCCTTTCTCTCTCTGCCATTCCCCTGCTCTCTCTGTCTCTTTCTCTCTCTCTCAAAAGTAAATAAACATTAAATTTTTTTTAAGAAAGTAAACAATCAATAAAACTAAAAGGCAATCTATGGGATGGGAGAAGATATTTGCAAATGACATATCAAAGGGTTAGTATCCCAAATCTATAAAGAACTTATCAAACTCAATACCAAAAAACCAAATAATCCAGTGAAGAAATGGGCAGAAAACATGAATAGACATTTTTCCAAAGGAAACATCCAGATGGCTAACAGACACATGAAAAGACACACAACATCGCTCATCATCAGGGAAATACAAATCAAAACCACTATGAGATAAACCACCACACACCTGTAGGAATGGCTAAAATTAACAACACAGGTGACAACAGATGTTGGTGAGGATGCAGAGAAAGGGGAACTCTCTTGCACCATTGGTGGGAACGCAAATTGGTGCAGCCACTCTGAAAAGCAGTTTGAAGATTCCTGAAAAAGTGAAAAATAGAACTATCCTATGGCTCAGCAATTGCACTCCTAAGTATTTACTCAAAGGATACAAAAATACAGAGTCAAAGGGATACATGCACCCCAATGTTTATAGAAGCATTACCAACAATAGCCAAATTATGGAAAAAGCTCAAATGTCCATTGACTGATGAATGGACAAAGAAGATGTGGTGTGTGTTATATATACATATACATATATATATATATATATATATATATATCCACAATGGAATATTATTAAGCCATCAAAAAAGAATGATATCTTGCCATTTGCAATGATGTTTGTGGAGCTTAAGTGTGTTATGCTAAGCAAAATAAGAGAAAGAGAAATACCATATGACTTTACTCATATGTGGAATTTAAGAAACAAAACAGGCAAATATAGGGGAAAGAAGAAAGAAGAGGGTGGCAAACCATAAGAGACTATTAACTATAGATTACAAACTGAGGGTTGCTGGAGGGGAGGTGGATGTGGAGATGGGCTAAATGGGTGATCGGTATTAAAGAGGGGACTTGATGGGACGAACACTGGGTATTGTATGTAAGTGATGAATCGCTAAAATCTACTCCTGAATTCAATATCTCCTTTCTTTATCTCCTTTCTTTGTACATTTGTTTTTCTTCCTTGGGTATTTACCCAACATTTTCTTCCAATTTTCCTGCTTCAAATGATATTTTCTTAACTTATAAAAGCTGTTTTTAGCTTCTGACTGTAGTTTTACTTAGCACTCCATTGGTGATGTCTATAATCTTCACCAGTTTCTTGATATTACAGTTTTGTATTTTCAACATTAGCCAATTTCCTCTAGGATAATTTCCTCTACTTATTTGCCAATAGTATCTCTTTCATGTTTTAGCTTTTTAATCTTCTAGTCAGAATTTGTCTTTATTATTATTATTCTTTTTTTTCTTTCAAGTTTTTATTTAAATTCCAGTTAGTTAACATATAGTGTAATATTAGTTGCAGGAGTAGAATTTAGTGATTCCTCACTTACATACAACACCCCCTGCTCATCACAACAAGTGGCCTCCTTAATCCCCATCACCCATTTAACCCACCCCCCACCCACCTCCCCTCCCCCTGAGCAAACTCTCAGTTTGCTCTCTATACTTAAAAGTTTGTTTTATGGTTTGCCTCTCTCTTTTTGTTTTTTCCCCCCATGTTCTTCCATTTTGTTTCTTCAATTCCACATCTGAGTGAAATCATATGATATTTGTCTTTCTCTGATTGACATATTATTTAGCATAATATACTCTAGCTCTCCCTCTACATCTCTTTTTCGTGTTGAAGACATCCTTCAAATGCCTGGTGATTTCCTTTGTATGTTTTCACATGTAAGGATGAGTTAATAAGTAGATGACTTGGAGCCAGAACCAGGCTACTCAAAACTGTTCTTGCTCAAATTCATGAAAATGTGCCTACTTGCTGTAAAACTACAAAGTGCATTCTGAAGTATCTGAGGCCACGGCATAGAAACTTTCTGTCTTCTAGGAATCTTCAACATCTTTACGGAAAGAGTATTGGCATAATCCCAATTGTTAATCCTGAAAACATCATTGCAGTTAGCCCCAACAGCCTTACTTCCACTTTAGTTTTAGTTTTGAACCCTGGGAGCTCTGTGGGGGTTTCACAATGACAAAAACTCTTTCTCAGACTTTACACAATCTCTGTGTTCTTTCTTCTAGTTCTGTGGAAGCCACATTGGACTGTGACACTAGTGAGAAGTAAACCTTTATTGTGCTAAGCTACTGACATCTGGGGGTTGTTAGGACAACATATCTTAATTTATTCTAACTAGTAAACTGACCAGTTCCTCACCAGTGAAGCTAACTAGCCAAGAAGTCCTTCCAATAAATTTTGTAGTACATTATTTTTAAATATAAATGTTTAATCAAGACTGAACATACATTTGAGGAAAATGTTCACATGAAAAATGATCTTACACAAAGAAACAGAGGAACTCTGTAATAATGCAAAGAATAGAAGAAAACTTTTGTTTTAAATTATAATTAATATTGGCAAATGTAAGAGAAGATCTTATACCCATAAGGCAAAAAGATGGTGCTATAAAATGAAGCAATCAAACAATAAGAAATAACTTTTGGAAATTAATAATGTAGCAAAAACTAAGATAAATTGATATACAAATATCCATAGCAACCTTATTTGTTTATTTATTTGCTCTAAACTCAAAAATATTCAAATATCCTTCAAAGGATGAATAGTTAAAGAAATTGTCATGCATCTCTACCATGGGAATAGTACTCAACAATAGGAAGGAATAACCCATTAATACATATAACAGTTTGGATGAAATTATGCTGAATGAAGAAAAGCCAATTTCAAAAGGATTCATGTTGTATGATTCCATTTATGTAACCTTCATGAAATAACAGGGTTATGTCCCCTGTGGAGTGCCCAATCTGTCAGTAGCAAAGATCAACATTGAGCCCATGATGTGACACTATTATTTTGGACAACCAACCAGCTACCTTGTGGTAGTTTAAGTGCATTGGATCATTTCTATCATTTCAGGAACAATGATTTTTTTTTCTCACTGGATACAGATTTTGCGTTCCCTTCCCATAATGCTTCTGCCATAATGATTATTCCTGGACTTACAGAGTGTGTTATTTGTGATCATGGTATTCTTAGCATTACTTCTGACAAGGAACTCATTTAAAAGCAAATGAAGCGCAGTGATTTTCTCCTGAAAGTATGATGTTGTTAATACTGTTATTTAGAATTCACTATCTTACTATGTTTCCCATCATCCTGCTGCTGGGCCTGATAGAATAGACTCTGAAAATTCAGTTATGATGCCAGCTGGGTGAAATCTGGCATAATGCCTGAGATGAAGGACATGCTCTGAACCAACGATTAATTTATAATGCAGTTTCTCCACAGCAGATATGCAGTTTCAGGAATCAAGAGATATAAACGGGTACTTTTTAAATTGATACACCTAATGATATAGTAGCAAAGTTTTAGCTTCCCATCTCCACAGTATTGAGCTCTGCTGGTCTTGGAGATCTCGGTTCCCAGGGCAGGGAATGCTTCTACCAGGAGGACAACAATGGTTTCATTAAACATGAAGCTAAGACTGCCATCTGGTCACATTGTCAGGCAAATAAAGTGGTTACTGTACTGGATGTGATAATGATCTTAATTATCAATAGTAAATGAGTTTGCTACTGTGCAATGGGAGCAAGGAGGAATACCTAGGACTCAGGAGATTCTTTTGGTAATCTCTTAGTACTCAAGTACTCAAGTTCTATAGCAGAAGTAATAGAAAACTATAGCAACCAGAAGAGGCAGATCCTTTATGGTGCAAAGAGTTCAAGACTAAGATTTAGGTCACCTTACCAGACCTAAATAAATAAATAAATAAATAAATAAATAAATAAATAAATAACTGGCTGAGACGCTTGCTGGTGAAAAGTGGAAAAGGGAATGGATGGTAAGAGAAGGGAATTATAAATAACACTTATGGACATATTACCAGTTAGAAAAATAAAATCGCTATGGTAGTTAAATATATTTCTTGTCTTGCTGCTATATTTGGACATTTGTGTATATACTCATATTTTTTTCCTTCTCCTCTCCCATTCCCATGCCACCTAAGAGTATTAATATATAAATCATGATTACTTCTATATCTCAGTTTTAGGGTATAGCATAGCAAAAGGGGATTGTGAATCAGAGGATAAAGGAACATTTACTCAAAGAGGGACAAGTGGAACTCTGGATTTCTTCTTCTGGGTTTGGTGGTATGATGAATAGTTAAATTATGTAATGGGAAAGTATAATGTTGCTAATATCTTCATATGGAAGTTAAATGTTGACAACGAGGGTCTTTGGATGCTGAGCTGACAAGGGTGTAGACTCTGCATGCAGTTTGTAGTTAACTCAGCACTACTATCGCTCATCTTTAAGGCTGAGCTACATTTTCCAGAATTCCCCTTTCCTATATAGTTTTTGGTTAGAGTATGCTGGTGAGAGAAACTTGCCAAATGTGTGAGTAAAGAAGAGATTCACAGTGGCTTTCTGGTACTCTTGAGAACTACCCTTTTCATTACTGAATTCTGACATGATTGGTGGACACTTCCCAGAGATTTTTGAGAATTTCAGTAAGGTTTTGAGAACCACTTGCCTCATGCTTAAGCTAAGATGTTTAGCATGAGTTCCTCTGAGTTTTGGTGATGGCTCCCATGACCTCTTCTCCTTCAGCTCTTCCAACAGTCAAGAAAATGCCTAATTCTTATTAAATATTTTATATACAGGGGTGCCTGGGTGGGTCAGTCAGTTAAGCCACTGACTCTTAGTTTTGGCTCAGCTCATGATCTCATGGTCATGAGATTGAGCCCCTCTTTGAACTCCGTGCTGATCATGGAGCCTGTTTGAGGTTCTCTTTCTCCCTCTCCCAATGCCCCTACCTTGCTCTCTGTCTCTAAACATACATACATACATACATACATAAATTTGTTATATACAGAATATATAAAATGACTTCTTTTTTCTAGATGGTACCCCAACTGGTATAAGAGTCTAAAAGCTTTCAGACAGAAAAGAACAGATTGCATACAAAGAATAAGAAATCAGTATGGCATTGAACATATCAACAGCAACACTGTAAGTTAGAATAAAATTGAATGAAGCATTCATTATTCTGAGGGAAATTGATTTCCAAACCAAAATTCTATATCCAGTTAAACTATTAATCAATAGTGAGGGTAAAATAAAGACATTTTTAGACATACAAAGTTTCCAAATTTTTCCTTTTGTCAACATTTCTCAAGATGCTACTGAAGGATAAACAACATTAAAATTAAGAAAATAAGGGTGAAAACCTAAGAAACAGATGTGGGATCTGAGAAACAAGGAAGTCAACATAGGAGAGAGGTGAAGAGAGTTTAGAGGATAATAGCATTGTGAATTCCTAGTGGGATGGGTGTGCAATAGGCCTGCAGAGCAGATAGGTCAGATTGGGCAGGAGGATAGAAAGCCAGAGGAAAGATGTGGCCAAGGGGAAAATGAATGAAATCGATAGGTTTCTGGATGATTTTGGCCACATGGAGAGAAATTTTTCAGCTTTACCAGAGCATTTAGAAGAATTAGTAATAGTGCATAGAAAATGGAGCAAATGAACAAATAGGACAATTATCAACTTCTGGAAGAACAAAATGTTGTGCAAGAAAGGAAATATATGTATAAACTTACAATGACTTAAAATTTTCAAGTTTATCATGGTGTGAAAGTGCTGCAGATTCAGTAAAAACCATACTTTGAAATCTGAATTCGGATCTTTTCCTGGTCTATGGAATGTGTTAATGGTGCTTTTTTGTGATACTGGGTAGCAGCAGTGAGTCAGCCACAGCTCCCAGTCAGCCACACGATCACAAGGGTTGACAACCAATATAATTACAACCACTCTGTACCCACACAACCACTGAAAGTTTTTCACTTTCAGTACAGTATTCAATAAATTACATGAGATATTCAATACTTATTATAAAACAGACTTTGTGCTAGAGGACTTTGTCTAACTGTAGGCTAAGGTAGTGTTCTGAATACATTTAAAGTAAACTAGGCTAAGCCATGATGTTCAGTAAGGTAGGTGTGTTATATGCATTTTTGACTTACGATATTCTCACCTTACAATGGGTTTATTGGGATGTCATCCCATTGTAAGTTAAAGAATGTATATATACTATACTATAAAGGCCACCTGTAAACAGTATTTATACAATCACAATATAAATATTAATTTCAATTTATCAAGAATTATGATACAACTGTACCGGGAAAAGAGTTCATGGTGGGTGAGTGGTATTTTTTTTTGTGGATATTCTTTATTAAGTTGAATATGTTTACTTTTATTTCACAAACAGAAAATCTATTAGGGCTTATAAGTGAATTTAGCAATGTTGCAGGATACAATATCAAAAATACAAAAGAAATTGCATTTCTATGCATTATCATAGAACAATCTGAAAATTAAATTAGGAAGACAATTTCAATTACAGTAGCATCAAAGAGAATAAAACCTTCTGAATAAATTTAACTGGGAAAATGCGAAACATATTCTGAAAGCTACAAAGCATTTGAAAGAAATCAGTGAAGACCTACTTAAAGGGAAAGACATCTGTGGTGCCTGGGTGGTTCAGGTGGTTTAATGCCCCACTCTTGATTTAGGTTCTGGTCATGATCTTGCAGTCATGAGTTCCAGCCCTGCACTGTCAGCACAGAGCCTGTTTCAGACCCTATGTCTCTCTCTCTCTCTGCCCCTCCTCCCACTCTTTCAAAAATAAAGAAATATTTTAAAGAAAGGAAATAAAGATATCTGTGTTCTTGAATTGGAGTACTTAATATTGTTAGGATAGCAATATTATTCAAATGTATATACAGATTCAGCATAATCCTTATTAAAATCCAAACTACTTTTTTACATAAATTAAAAGCTGATTTTTTTTTTAATATATAATTTATTGTCAAGTTAACTAACATACAGAGTATACTGTGTGCTCTTGGCTTTGGGAGTAGATTCCCACAATTCATCACTTACATACAACACCCAGTGCTCATTCCAACAAGTGCCCTCCTCAATGCTCATTACCCATTTTGCCCCCCAACCCATCAACCCTGTTCTCTGTATTTAAGAGTCTTTTATTGCTTGGCTTTCTCTAAGTTTATAGCTATCCTTTTTCCTTCTCTCCCCCTGTGGTCTTCGGTTAAGTTTCTCAAATTCCACATATGAGTGAGAACTTATGATATCTGTCTTTCTCTGACTGACTTATTTCACTTAGCATAATACCCTCTAGTTCCACCCATGTATATGCAAATGGCAAGATTTCATTCTTTTTCATTGCTGAGTAGTATTCTATTGTATATATATATACATATATATATATATATATATATATATATATATATATATATACCACATCTTCTTTATCCATTCATCAGTTGGTGGACATTTTGGCTCTTTCCATACTTTGGCTATTGTTGATGGCACTGCTATAAATATTGGGGTATATCTGCCCCTATGAATCAACACTCCTGTATCCTTTGGATAGATTCCTACTAGTACTATTGGTGGGTCATAGGGTAATCCTATTTTTAATTTTTTGAGGGACCTCCACATTGCTTTCCAGAAAGACTCCACCAGTTTTCATGCCCACCAAAAGTGCAAGAGGGTTCCCAATTCTCCACATCCTTGCCAACATGTTATTTCCTGAGTTGTTAATTTTAGCCACTCTGACTGATGTGAGGTGGTATCTCAGTGTGGTTTTGATTTGTATTCCCTGATGATGAGAGATGTGGAGCATCTTTTCATGTGTCTGTTAGCCATCCAGATGTTTTCTTTGGAAAAGTGTCTATTCATGTCTTCTGCCCATTTCTTCACGGGATTATTTGTTTTTCATGTGTTGAGCTTGGTAGGTTCTTTATAGATTTTGGATACTAAACCTTTATCTGATATGTCATTTGCCAATATCTTCTCCCATTCCATCGGTTGCCTTTTAGTTTTGTTGATTGTTTCCTTTGCTGTGCAGAAGATTTTTATCTTGATTAGGTCCCAACAGTTCATTTTTGCTTTTATTTCTCTTGCCTTTGGAGATGTGTCGAGCAAGAAGTTACTGTGCCTGAGGTTAAAGAGGTTGTTTTTTGTTTTCTCCTCTAGGATTTTGATTGTTTCTTGACTCACATTTAGGTCTTTCTTCTATTTTCAGTTTATTTTTGTATATGGTGTAAGAAAGTGGTCCAGGTTCATTCTTCTGCATGTGGCTCTCCAGTTCTTCCAGTATTGTTTGCTAGAGAGACTGTTTTTTTTTTTTTCCATTCAATACTTTTTCCTGCTTTGTCAAAGATTAGTTGGCAATACATTTGTGGGTCCATTTCTGGGTTCTCTATTCTGTTCCATTGGTCTATGTGTCTGTTTTTGTGCTAATACCATACTGTATTCATGACTACAGCTTTGTAGTACAGGCTAAAGTCTAGGAATGTGATGCCTCCCACTTTATTTTTCTTTTTCAACATAACCTTGGCTATTTATCTTTTGTGGTTCCACATAAATTTTAGGATTGTTTATTCTAACTCTGAGAAAAATGCTGGTGCTATTTTGATTGGGATTGCACTGAATGTGTAGATTGCTTTGGGTAGTATCGACATTTTGCTAATATTTGTTCTTCCAATCCATGAGCATGGAATGTTTTTCCATTTCTTTGTGTCTTCAATTTCTTTCATGAGTTTTCTATAGCTTTCAGCATACAGATCTTTTACCTATTTGGTAAGAGTTATTCCTAGGTATTTTATGGTTCTTGGTGCAATTGTAAATGGAATTAACTTCTTGATTTCTCTTTCTGTTGCTTCATTATTGGTGTACAGAAATGCAACTAATTTTTGTACATTCATTTTATATTCTGTGAATTTGCTGAATTAATTCATCAGTTCTAGCAGTTTTTGTGGAGACTTTCAGGTTTTCCATGTAGAGTATTATGTCATCTGTCAAAAGTGAAACTTTGACTTGTTTGCCAATTTAGATGCCTTTTATTTCATTTTGTTTTCTGACTGCTGAGGTTAAGACTTCCAACACTATGTTAAACAACAGTGGTGAGAGTGGACATCCCTGTCATGTTCCAATCTCAGGGGAAAAGCTCTCTGTTTTTCCCACTGAGGATGACATTAACTGTGGGCTTTCCATATATGACTTTTATGATGTTATGTTCCTTCTATACCGACTTTCTTAAGGGTTTTGTTGAGAAAGGATGCTGTATTTTGTCAAATGCTTTTTCTACATCTATGACAAGATCATATGGTTCTTATCCTTTCTTCTATTAATGTGATGTATCACATTGATTGATTTATGGATATTGAACCAGTCCTGTGGCCCAGCAATGAATCCCCCTTGATCATGGTGAATAATTGTTTTAATATACTGTTGAATTCTATTTGCTAGTATCTTATTGAGAATTTTTGCATCCATGTTCATTAGGGATATTGGCCTGTGATTCTCCTTTTTGTGGGGTCTCCAACTGGTTTGGGAATCAAGTTAATCCTGGCTTCATAGAATGAGTCCAGAAGGTTTCTTTCCATTTCTATTTTTTGGAACAGCTTGAGAAGAATAGGTATTAACTGTGTTTTAAATACCTGGTAGAATTCCCCAGGGAAGTCATCTGGCTCTGGACTCTTATTTGTTGGGAGATTTTTGATAACTGATTCAATTTCTTTGCTGGTTATGGGTCAGTTAAATTTTCTATTTCTTCCCACTTGAATTTTGGTAGTGTGTGGGTGTCTAGAAATTTGTGCATTTCTTCCAGATTGTGCAGTTTGTTGGCATGTAATTTTTAATAGTATTCTCTAATAATTGTTTGTATTTCTGTGGTGTTGGTTGTGATCTCTCTTCTTTCATTCATGATTTTATCTATTTGGGTTATCTCTATTTTCTTTTTGAGAGGTCTGCGAGGGGTTTATCAGTTTTGTTTATTCTTTAAAAAAACCAGCTCTTAGATTTATTGATCTGTTCTACTGTTTTTTTTTAAATTCTATATTGTTTATTTCTGCTCTAATCTTTATTATTTTTCTTCTGCTGGTTTGGGATTTCTTTGCTGCTCTGCTTCTAGTTTCTTTAGGTGTGAGGTTATGTTCTGTATTTGGGATTTTCCTTGCTTCTTCAGTAGGCCTGAATTGCAATGTATTTTCCTCTTAGGACTGCCTTTGCTGCATCCCAAAGGGTTTGGGCTGTCATGTTTTCAATTTCATTTGCTTTCATATGTTTTTAAATTTTTTCTTTAACTTCCTGATTGACCCATTCATTCCTTAGTAGGGTGTTCTTTAACCTACATGCATTCTTCCAAATTTTTTCTTGTGGTTGATTTCAAGTTTCATAGCATTGTGATCTAAAAATATGCATGGTATCATCTCAATCCTTTTATATTTGTTGAGGGATGTTCTGTGACGTGGCATGTGATCTATTTTGGAGAATGTTCCATGTCCACTTGAGAAGAATGTGTATGCTGCTGCTTTTAGATGAAAAGTTCTGACTATATCTGTCAAGTCCTTTTGGTCCAGTGTATCATTCAAGGCCATTGTTTCTTTATGGATTTTCTGCCTAGATGATCTGTCCATTGTTGTAAGTGGAATATTAAAGTCACCTACAGTTATCATATTATTATCAATAAGTCTGCTTATGTTTGTGATGAATTGATTTATATATTTGGGTGTTTTCAATTTGGGGGCATAAGCATTTACAATTGTTAGCTCTTCTTGATGGACAGACCCCTTATTTATGATATAATGCCTTCATCTCTTGTTAAAGCCTTTAGTTTAAAGTCTAGTTTGTCAGATGTAAGTATGATTACTTCAGCTTTCTTTTGACTTCCAGTAGCATGATAGATGGTGTCTATCCCCTACATCCCCTCCCTTCAATCTGCAGGTGTCCTCAGGTCTAATATGTGTCTCCTGTAGACATCATATAGATAAGTCTTGTTTTTTTAAATCCATTATTATACTCTATATATTTATATTGGGACATTTAGTCCATTTACATTCAGAGTGATTATTGAAAGATATGGATTTAGTGTCATTGTGTTATCTGTAGGTTTTGTGTTTGTGGTGATGTCCCTGGTTCTTTGTAGTCTTTGTTGCTTTCCACTCACAGAGTCCCCCTCAGGATCTCCCGCTGGGCTGGTTTAGTGGTCATGAATTTCTTTAGTTTTTGTTTGTCTGGGAAAACCTTTATATGTCCTTCTATTCTGAATGACAGCCTTGCTGGATAAAGGATTCTTAGCCGCATATTTTTCCTATTCAGTACATTGAATATACCCTGCTACTCCCTTCTGGTCTGTCAAATTTCTGTGGAGAGGTCTGCTACTACTCTTATGTGTCTATCCTTGTAGGTTAAGGCCCATTTGACCCTAGCTGCTTTCAGAATTCTCTTTGTATTTTGCCAGTTTCACCATGATATGCCTTGGTGTTGACCTGTTCTTGTGGATTCTGAAGGGAGTTCTCTGTGCTTCCTGGATTTAGATGTCTGCTTCCTTCCCAAGACTAGGGAAGTTCTCAGCTATAATACTTTCAAATAAACCTTCTGCCCTTTTGTCTCTCTTTGTCTTCTGAAACTCCTATGATATGAATATTGTTGTTTCATTGAATCACTTAGGTCTCCTTTTTTTATAATATGAAATTTATTGTCATATTGGTTTCCATACAACACCCAGTGCTCATCCCTACAGGTGCCCCCTCAATGCCCAACACCCACTTTCCCCTCCCTCCCACCCCCCCATCAACCCCCAGGTTATTCTCAGTTTTTAAGAGTCTTTTATGTTTTGGCTCCCTCCCTAACTTTTTTTTTCCTTCCCCTCCCCCATGCTCTTCTGTTAAGTTTCTCAGGATCCCCATAAGAGTGAAAATATGTGGTATCTGTCTTTGTCTGTATGACTTATTTCACTTAGCATAACACTCTCCAGTCCCATCCACGTTGCTACAAAAGGCCATATTTCATTCTTTCTCATTGCCAAGTAGTATTCCATTGTGTATATAAACCACAACTTCTTTATCCATTCATCAGTTGATGGAAATTTAGGTTTTCTCCACAATTTGGCTATTGTTGAAAGTGCTGCTATAAACATTGGGGTACAAGTGCCCCATGCATCAGCACTCCGGTATCCCTAGGGTAAGTTCCCAGCAGTGCTATTACTGGGTCATAGGGTAGATCTATTTTTAATTTTTTGAGGAAGCTCCACACCGTTTTCCAGAGTGGCTGCAGCAGTTTGCATTCCCACCAACAGTGCAAGAGGGTTCCTGTTTCTCCACATCCTCTCCAGCATCTATAGTCTCCTGATTTGTTCATTTTCACCACTCTCACTGGCGTGAGGTAGTATCTGAGTGTGGTTTTGATTTGTATTTCCCTGATGAGGAGTGACGTTGAGCATCTTTTCATGTGCCTGTTGGCCATTTGGATGTCTTCTTTAGAGAAGTGTCTGTTCATGTTTTCTGCCCATTTCTTCACTGGATTATTTGCTTTTTGGGTGTGGAGTTTGGTGAGTTCTTTATAGATTTTGGATACTAGCCCTTTGTCTGATATGTCATTGGCAAACATCTTTTCCCATTCCGTCAGTTGCCTTTTAGTTTTGTTGATTTTTTCCTTTACAGAGCAGAAGCTTTTTATCTTCATGAGGTCCCAATAGTTCATTTTTGCTTTTAATTCCCTTGCTTTTGGAGATGTGTCAAGTAAGAAATTTCTGTGGCTGAGGTCAGAGAGGTTTTTTCCTGCTTTCTCCTCTAGGGTTTTGATGGTTTTCTGTCTCACATTCAAGTCCTTCACCCATTTTGAGTTTATTTTTGTGAATGGTGTGAGAAAGTGGTCTAGTTTAATTCTTCTGCATGTTGCTGTCCAGTTCTCCCAGCACCATTTGTTAAAGAGACTGTCTTTTTTCCATTGGATATTCTTTCCTGCTTTGTCAAAGATTAGTTGACCATACTTTTGTGGGTCTAATTCTGGAGTCTCTATTCTATTCCATTGGTCTATGTGTCTGTTTTTGTGCCAATACCATGCTCTCATGATGATTACAGCTTTGTAGTAGAGGCTAAAGTCTGAGATTGTGATGCCTCCTGCTTTGGTCTTCTTCTTAAAAATTACTTTGGCTATTACTTTGGCTATATTGCTTGTTCTAGCTTCGAGAAGAATGCTGGTGCAATTTTGATTGGGATTGCATTGAATGTGTAGATAGCTTTGGGTAGTATTGACATTTTGAGAATATTTATTCTTCCAATCCATGAGCATGGAATGTTTTTACATTTCTTTATATCTTCTTCAGTTTCCTTCATAAGCTTTCTATAGTTTTCAGCATACAGATCTTTTACATCTTTGGTTAGGTTTATTCCTAGGTATTTTATGCTTCTTGGTGCAATTGTGAATGGGATCAGTTTCTTCATTTGTCTTTCTGTTGCTTCATTATTAGTGTATAAGAATGCAACTGAATTCTGTATATTGATTTTGTATCCTGCAACTTTGCTGAATTCATCTGTCAGTTCTAGCAGACTTGTGATAGAGTCTATCGGATTTTCCATGTATAATATCATGTCATCTGCAAAAAGTGAAAGCTTGACTTCATCTTTGTCAATTTCGATGCCTTTGATGTCCTCTTGTTGTTGATTGCTGATGGTAGAACTTCCAACACTATGTTAAACAACAGCGGTGAGAGTGGACATCCCTGTTGTGTTCCTGATCTCAGAGGGAAAGCTCTCAGTTTTTCCCCATTGAGGATGATATTACCTGTGGGCTTTTCATAAATGGTTTTTATGATGTTTAAGTATGTTCCTTGTATCCCGACTTTCTTGAGGGTTGGTTTTTAAGAAAGGATGCTGAATTTTGTCAAAGGCCTTTTCTGCATCGATTGACAGGATCATATGGCTCTTATCTTTTCTTTTATTAATGTGATGTATCACTTGATTGAGTAGTGAATGTTGAACCACCCATGCAGCCCAGAAATGAATCCCACTTGATCATGGTAAATAATTCTTTTTATATGCTGTTGAATTCGATTTGCTAGTATCTTATTGAGAATTTTTGCATCCATATTCATCCATATTGGCCTGGAGTTCTCTTTTTTTGCTGGGTCTCTGTCTGGTTTAGGAATCAAAGTAATGCTGGGTTCATAGAATGAGTCTGGAAGTTTCCTTCCCTTTCAATTTTTTGGAACAGCTTGAGAAGGATAGGTATTATCTCTGCTTTAAATGTGTGGTAGAATTCCCCAGGGAAGCCATCTGGTCCTGGATTCTTATTTGTTGGGAGCGTTTTGATAACTGATTCAATTTCTTTGCTGGTTATGGGTCTGTTCAAGTTTTCTATTTCTTCCTGTTTGAGTTTTGGAAGTGTGTGGGTACTTAGGAATTTGTCCATTTCTTCCAGGTTGCCCATTCTGTTGGCATATAATTTTTTATAATATTCCCTGATAATTGCTTGTATTTCTGAGGGATTGGTTGTAATAATTCCATTTTCATTCATGATCTTATCAATTTGGGTCATCTCCCTTTTCTTTTTGAGAAGCCTGGCTAGAGGTTTATCAATTTTGTTTATTTTTTCAAAAAAACCAACTCTTGGTTTCATTGATCTGCTCTACAGTTTTTTTTTATATTCTATATTGTTTATTTCTGCTCTGATCTTTATTATTTCTCTTCTTCTTCTGTCTTTGCTGTTCTGGTTCTATTTCTTTTAGGTGTGCTGTTAGATTTTGTATTTGGGATTTTTCTTGTATCTTTAGATAGGCCTGGATTACAATGTATTTTCCTCTCAGGACTGCCTTCGCTGCATCCGAAAGCATTTGGTTTGTTGTATTTACATTTTCGTTTGTTTCCATATATTTTTTAATTTCTTCTTTAATTGCCTGGTTGACCCACTCATTCTTTAGTAGGGTTTTCTTTAAACTCCATGCTTTTGGAGGTTTTCCAGACTTTTTCCTATGGTTGATTTCAAGCTTCATAGCATTGTGGTCTGAAAGTGTGCATGGTATGATCTCAATTCTTGTATACTTATGAAGGGCTGTTTTGTGACCCAGTATGTGATCTATCTTGGAGAATGTTCCATGTGCACTCGAGAATAAAGTATATTCTGTTGCTTTGGGATGCAGAGTTCTAAATATATCTGTCAAGTCCATCTGATCCAATGTATCACTCAGGGCCCTTGTTTCTATAAAGAAACTACATTGTGGAGTATTAAAGTCCCCTGCAATTACCACATTCTTATCAATAAGGTTGCTTATGTTTGTTATTAATTGTTTTATATATTTGGCAGCTCCCATATTCAGCACATAGACATTTGTAATTATTAGCTCTTCCTGATAGATAGACCCTGTAATTATTATATAATGCTCTTCTTCATCTCTTCTTACAACCTTTAATTTAAAGTCTAGTGTGTCTGATATAAGTATGGCTACTCCAGCTTTCTTTTGACTTCCAGTAGCATGATAGATAGTTCTCCATCCCCTCACTTTCAATCTGAAGGTGTCCTCAGGTCTAAAATGAGTCTCTTGTAGGCAGAAAATAGATGGGTCTTTTTTTTTTTATCCATTCTTATACCCTATGTCTTTTGGTTGGAGCATTTAGTCCATTTACATTCAGTTTTATTATAGAAAGATAATAGATTAGAGTCATTGTGATGTCTGTAGGTTTGATGCTTGTAGTGATGTCTCTGGTACTTTGTGGTCCTTGCAACATTTCACTCACAGAATCCCCCTTAGGATCTCTTGTAGGGCTGGTTTAGTGGTGATGAGTTCCTTCAGTTTTTGTTTTTTGGGAAGGCCTTTATCTCTCCTTCTATTCTGATTGACAGACTTGCTGGATAAAGGATTCTCAGCTGCATATTTTTTCTGTTCATCACATTGAAGATTTCCTGCCATTCCTTTCTGGCCTGCAAGTTTCAGTAGATGATAGGTCTGCCACTAGTCTTATGGGTCTCCCTTTATAAGTTAGAGCCTGTTTATCCCTAGCTGCTTTCAGAATTTTCTCTTTATCTTTGTATTTTGCCAGTTTCACTATGATAGGTCGTGCAGAAGATTGATTCAAGTTACATCTGAAGGGTGTTCTCTGCCTCTTGGATTTCAATGCCTTTTTCCTTCTGCAAGTCAGGGAAGTTGACAGCTATGATTTGTTCAAGTACACCTTCAGCCCCTTTCTCTCTCTCTTCCTCTTCTAGAATTCCTATTATATGGATATTATTCCATTTGTTTGCATCACTTAGTTCTCTAATTCTCCCCTTATACTCCTGGATTTTTTTATCTCTCTTTTTCTCAGCTTCCTCTTTTTCCATAATTTTATCTTCTAATTCACCTATTCTCTCCTCTGCCTCTTCAATCCATGCTATGGCCACCTCCATTTTCTTTTGCACCTCATTTATAGCATTTTTTAGCTCCTCATGACTATTTCTTAGTCCCTTGATCTCTGTAGCTAGATTCTCTGCTGTCCTGAAGCCCAGGACATTCTTTCTTTCTTTCTTGAGGCCCAGCGATTAATTTTATGACTATTATTCTAAATTCTTGTTCTGTTATATTGCTTAAATCATTTTTGATCAATTCGTTAGCTGTCGCTACTTCCTGGAGTTTCTTTTGAGGAGAATTCTTCCATTTCATCATTTTGGGTAGTCCCTGCAATGGCTCCCAACTGCAGGGCACTTCCCCTGTGCTGTCCAGAGTAACTTGTGTTGGTGGGTGGGGCCGCAGTCAGACTGGTGGGTACCTTATCTTCCCCTCTCCCAGAGGCAGGACTCACTGGTGTGGTGTGGCCCCTATCTTGGCTACTGGCACACTGGCAGGCTTGTGGTGTTGCTTCGATGGGACCTGGCCAAGGGCATATTAGATTACCTAGGGTGGATCTGCAAGGTGCACAGGGGCGGGAGGTGCAGGCTTAGCTTGCTTTGCCATCGGTGGTCTCCTTTGAGAGTGGCCCTGCAGCACTGGGAGGGATGCAGAGCTGTCAGAAGGATGGATCCACAGAAGAACAGCATTGGGTGTTTGCACCGTGTAAGCAAGTTTGGTGACGGGAACTAGTTCCCTTTGAGATTTCTGCTGGGTGATGGGAGAAGGAAATGGTGCTTGCCAGTGCCTTTGTTCTTCATTGAGCTGAGCTCTGTCTTCTGGGGCTCAACAACTCTCCTCCCGGTATCCTCTCACCCTCCCTGCTCTCCAAGAGCAGAGATGTTGACTTTTAACATTCCAGATGTTAAGTCCCACTGGCTGTCAGAACTCACACAGTCCTGCTCCTCTGCTTTTTGCAAGCCAGACTTTGGAGGCTTTGCCTTGCCCGGTGGGCTGCCTCTCTACCACCCCAACTCCTTCCTGGCAGTCCATGTAGCGTGCACTGCCTCTCCATCCTTCCTACCCTCTTCCGTGGGCCTCTTGTCTACACTTGGCTCTGGAGAGTCCAATCTGCTAGTCATCTGGCAGTTTTCTGGGTTATTTAGGCAAATGTGGATGGAATCTAAGCAATTAGCAGGACAAGGTGATCCCAGTGTCCTCCTATGCTGCCATCTTCCCCTAAGACCCTCAAATCATGTAGGTCACTAATTCTCCCCTTTGGTCTAGTGTTTTCTTATCTCTCTTTTTCTTGGCTTCATCATTTTCCATAATTTTATTTTTTATTTCACTTATTCTCCCCTCTGCTTGTCCATCCTTGCTATCATTGAATCTAGCTTATTTTGCATCTTATTTGCAGCATTTCTTAATTTGTTGTGACTATTTCTTAGGTACTTGATCTCTGAAGCAATAGATATTTTGGTGTCTTCTATGCGTTTTTTTTTTAAATCCCACTATTAGTCTTGTGACTATTATTCTAAATTCTTGTCCTGATATATTGTTTATATCTGTTTTAAGCAATTCTCTGGCTGTCCTTTCTTCCTCGAATTTCTTTTGAGAATTCTTCCATTTCATCATATTGTCTAATTTTCTGTCTTTTACATATTTTACTAGCTTATTATGTGTCCTGCACCTGCGAGTACCACTATATTAAAAAGAGGTCATACACTCTCCAGGATCTGGCATGTCAGGCAGTGTTTTTTGAGTGAATTTCGTGCTCTCTGTTGATGTGTCTCTGGTTGCTTTATCTTTATACTTGTAGTGGTGGTTTGGACCTTCCACCAGGTGTGCTCTGATTTGTTCGCTGAAGTAATCCTGGGAAAAATTTAAAAAGGGTGTTGTGGTAGAAGAATCCTTATCATGTACAAAGAGAAAAATAGCAGGGGCAGAGAAAAAAAAATGAGCAGGTAGAGAAGCAAAGAAACTATAAGGCTTAATCTAGAGAGAGAGGAAAAAGAAAGAAGGAGATACAGAAGAGGTGTAAAAAGAATAGAGTGGAAATGCCTGATTAAACAAATGAACAGCCAGAATGGAGAAAGAAAGAAGATGAAAAGATTAAAAAAAAAAATATATATATACATATATATACATATATATATATATTATAAGTAGGGACTAAAAATCAAGTCAGAACATGCAAAACAGCCAGACAGTTGTCTGTCAGTGCATTGGAACTGGTGGCTGTGCTGTTCTGGAGGAGGGACAGTCTGGTTAGGTCAGTGTCAATCTCACTCTGGTAGATAAGCAGTTACCAGAGGTGGGCGTGGGTCCTGCCTCCACTGGAGGCCCACTGTCCTGTTCCCTGAAGCCCCAATGTGTTGGTGTTGGGTAGAGAAATGGCGACACTCCATTCTCTTTTCCCTGGACTGGGTGTCCCAAACCACACTGTTCAGGCAGTCCTCTCAGAGCCACGTGGGTGTGAATGGGCCAGTTTGTCCCTCTCCACAGTCTCCCATGCCTCCTAGGCATTTGGCTTGGATTCAAAACCCCATGTCTTAAAGGATTCCTCTCTGCAGCCCTGGTTCTGGGGGTAGTGACACTCCACCTAGTTGATAAAGGGCCTCTGACTTGTGCCTGAAGGGTCTTTTGTTTTTGGAGTGGCTATATACCCTCTTCCCACAGCACTCAAAGGAGGGGACTTCTTTCTCCCAGTATGCCTCTGAGCTCCTACTGAGCTTGTGGCTGGCTCCATGTGCACCAGGTGCATGCACAGCGTGGCTGGCCCCAGTCCAGAGAAAGTCCTGCAACCCTGGATTGTCATTCCTAAACTGTTTTCGAGGTACAAACTGGCTCTCTTTTCTTTTCTTCTGTTCCCCAGTCCATGGTCCAGAGAGGTTTTTCTCTTGTCCAAATATAATCCCACACTTCCACAGTCTCTCTTTCTCTTCCTTTTATCTCTGTACAGAAAGGGGATGACTCCTATCCATGCCTATGTTCCTATGGCACCCATTTTATCTCTCCCTATTTGCAATCACATATCTATGGCCCACCTAGCTGCCTCCATGGTCCCCTGGAGATGTTTCTGTCACTCTGTAGCCTGGATTCCTGGAATCCCAAGTGTTCTGTCCTCAATACTGTTGAGTTTGAGGGGTGAGGGAAATTCAGGCTCCTGTATTTCTCCCCTATCTTGACTCCTTCACAGTGGTATTTTTTTTAATGTTTATTTATTTTGAGAGAGAAAGAGCGTGAGCAGGGGGAGGGCAGAGAGAGAGAGGGAGAGAGAGAGAATCCCAAGGAATCTCCATGGTGTCAGAGCAGAGCCCCACACACAACTCAATCCCATGAACTGTGAGATCATGACTTGAGCCAAAATCAAGAGTCAGATGCTTAACCGACTGAGACACCCAGGCATCTGAGGTGGGTGAATGTTTTATAAGAGTACTAAATCCTTATGCTCAATCAGAAGAAATTAGTATATAATATTTAAAATAGTCAAGGAATACATAGAAATTAAAGAATGTTATTTACAAATATGGCGATAAATAAGAGAGGAAATAGCTAAAAGAGTTGAAAGATTTGTGTCTAGGAAGGAGAAATGAAGTTGGAAGAAGAGTAAACAAGAGACTACTTTCCATCCCCCCCGCCCCATGCCTAGAATATAATTTGATTAAAAAAATAGTTACATTTATTCCTCTAATTAAAAAAAGGGTAATTAAATAGAGAAAATTGTAAGGGAAGTTAGCACTCTAATAGAAAAAAATTAGGCTAGGATATTAGCAGGCAATTCACAAAACAAAAAGAATCAGTTGACATGAAAAAAAAAATTACTCTCACTAAAAATTCAACAAAATGAAAATACACACAATAATATGTTTTCTGATGTAGTCTCGATAGTTTATTATTGCTTTTGTTTCTCTTGCCTCAGAAAGACATATCTAGAAAAACTTATGTAACTCAACATAAAAAAAAAATCCAATTTAAAAATGGGCAGAAGACTTGAACAGACATTTTTCCAAAGACATCCAGATGGCCAACAGACCCATGAAAAGATGTTCGACATGACTCATCATCAGGGAACTGCAAATGAAAACCAAAGTGAGATATCACCTCACACCTGTCACAATGGCTAAAATAAAAAACTTAAGAAACAACAAGTATTGATGAGGATGTGGAGAAAAAGATGCATTAATGCACTCATGCGCTGTTGGTTAGAATGCAAACTGGTGCAGCCACTGTGGAAAACAGTATGGAGGTTCCTCAAATATTTTAAAAGAGAATTACCGTATGATCCAGTAATTCCACTACTGGGTATTTACTCAAAGAATATGAAAACAACAGGGGCTCCTGGGTGGCTCAGTGGGTTGGGCAGCTGACTTCAGCTCAGGTCATGATCTCACGGCTCCTGAGTTTGAGCCCCACATTGGGCTCTGTGCTGACAACTCAGAGCCTGAAGCCTGCTTTGGATTCTGTGTCTCCCTCTCTCACTGCCCCTCCCCTGCTTGCACTCTGTCTTTCTCTGTCTCAAAGGTAAGTAAACATTAAATAAAAAAGAATATGAAAATGCCAATTCAAAAGGATATATGCAACCCTATGTTTGTTGAAGCATTATTTACAATAGTTAAATTATGAAAGCAGCCCAAGTGCCCATTGACAGATGAATGAATAAAGAAGATAAGGTATATATCTATACAATGGAATACTATTTAGTCATAAAAAGAATGAGATCTTGCCATTTTCAATGACATGGGTGGAGCTAGAGAGTATAATGCTAAGTGAAATAAGGCAGTGAGAAAAAGACAAATACCAAATGGTTTCATTCATGTGTGGAATTTAAAAAACAAAACAGATGAACAAAAGAAAAAAAGGGACAAACTAAAAAACAGACTCTTTACTATAGAGAACCAACAGATGGTTACTAGAAGGGAGGTGAGTGGAAGGATGGGTGAATTAGGGAAAGTGGATTAAGAGTACACTTACATTTAAAATTTTTTTATTTTAATTTTTGTTAGCTAAGATATAGTATTATATTAGTTTCAAGTATATAATGCAATGATTTCACAATTCCTTGCATCGTCTGCTGCTCATCACAAGTGCAAGAGTACACTTATCATGATGAGCACTGAGTACTATGTAGAATTATTGAATCACTGTATTGTACACCTGAAACCAATTTAACACTGTATGTTAACTATAATGGTATTAAATAAATAATGCTATATGTATTCCTATTAGATTATAAAAACAACCTTTCTTCTCTGCACGTTGTCTTCCTTTTTTAGAAAATTGGATATGTAATAATACTTGCCTTGATCAATTTATTTCAGGGATGCAACAAGGTGATGCACAGGAACTCTAAACTCTTATATGACTATAAAGGAATGAAAGTTAAGAAAGCTGCCTCCATGTTATAACTCTCAGATAATGCTAAAAAAGATAATGCCAGTTTTCCCATTTGACATTTTTTTTAAGTAGGCTTCACACCCAGCACAGAGCCAAACATGGGGCTTGAACTCATGACCCTGAGATCAGGACCTGAGCTGAGGTCAAGAGCTGGAGGTTTAACCAACTGAGCCACTTGGCACACTTAACAGACATTCTTTTATTTAAATAAGTAGATAATTCAAAGCGTAAAAATATTCTCCATGTGATTCAGTAGGAGTATAAGTGGAAGAAAATATTCATGTTTCCTGATTTGCTGTCCATTAATTTACATAATTACACTGGTGGAAAAGGGATTTGGAAGAATGAATATGTAAATACAGATTAGACTCTTATTAGATGTTTGAAAAGGCTGCTGGGTTATGTTTAGGATCACCATACATCCGGTTTGTCTGAAACAGTCTCAGTTTGTGCCTGTTCCTGGGTCTAATTAGGAATAACACCTACTTTTATTCCCAAAGTGTTCCTATTTAGATGAAAAATTATATGGTTACCCTGGGACTCATAGTTCCTTTGAGTACAGGTATTAATTTATTCTAAAAATACAAGTAAAATGCTTTTGGGATGCCTTGGTAGCTCAGTTATTTAAGCGCCCAACTCTTGGTTTTGGCTCAGGTCATGATCTCACAGTTCTTGAGTATGAGCCCCGCCTCCGACTCTGCACTGACAATGCAGCCTGTTTGGGATTCTCTCTCTGCACCTTCCCTGTTTTCTCTCTCTCTCTCAAAATAAAAAAATAAACTTTAAAAGATTTATTAAAAAATACAAGTAAAATGCTTTTGATACCATGGGGGAGAGACTACGTTTGTTATATCATATATTTTTATATTGTAAGAGATTGAATGCAATTAGAATGAGGTTTCTTTTTTCTCTCAAAACTGAACTTACACCTGCTCTAACAGGTGTACAAGTTCTTTTTTAGAAAAAAATTTTTTAGTGTTTATTTATTTTTGAGACAATGCGAGAGACAGAGTGCAAGCAGCGGAGGGGCAGACAGAGGGAGACACAGAATCTGCAGCGGGTTCCAGGCTCTGAGCTGTCAGCCCAGAGCCAGACATGGGACTTGAACTCATGAACCGTGAGATCATGACCTGAGCCAAAGTTGGACACTTAACTGCCTGAGCCACTCAGGCACCCCCTAGGTGTACAAGTTCTTTATTGTGAGCCTATATTCTGCAGCATATTGACTTGTGATAAACAGTTCTATCCTGAAAATTATTAAAGTCAAATGTAAAGAAACTTTGACTATAAAAGAATATCAGTATAGTTCCTGTGGAACTTGTTATTTTTAACAGAACGTTTTCTCGATGGTGCCACTTGATTTACGGCTGAGCACACCACTCTCTGTAACTGATCTTCACAATGTGATCCTGAGTATCCACAACATTTTAAACTTTTTTTACATCATTAAGGGAAACAAATTGTATTTGTTAGGGTATCGACATTCCCCACCAATCAAAATTTTTTTGCTTGACTTGAAAAATGAGTGTACTTGAATAACTTAGTGCATTGGAAAGCTTGAAAGAGTGCCATCAGTAAGCTGAAACTGTGAGAAATTCCTGAAAAAGGGAAAACAGACAGAGTCACACTTATAGAGAAACAAGTCTACAGGACATTTTAGCCAAAATGGAGGCAAAAGAGAACTTCTTTAAAAGTCTAGGGCATGTCCTCCGGAGATAAAATTACAAGGAGGGGCCCCAGGGACAATTAGGATGATTCTTTAGGGAATTGCGCTTGAAGCAGCTTGGCCAGCTTTAGCTCAGAATGAATAACACACAACAGCGACACTTGCTGTCAGTATAAAGCAGACACTGTGGGTTCTGGGGATGGAGAGGCACGGAAGATCCATGGTAATTAACTGCTTAAATGTAAAATAACAACACACTTTTCCTAATAACATTGGAATAATATTTCCTTCTCCTCCATACTCATTGTCAGAAGCTAAATCCACAAACAGGTAAGGATCCTCAAAAACATAGCCAGAAAAATCACTAAATTTGAGGAAATATATCACGAGAGAAGAAAGAAATGTTATAAAAAGAACTAACATGTGGGGCACCTGGGTGGCTCAGTCGGCTAAGCCTCTGACTCTTGATTTCAGCTCAGGTCATGATGTCACGGTTTGTGAGTTTGAGCCCATGCTAACAGCACAGAGCCTGCTTGGGATTCTCGGTCTCCCTCTCTCTGCCTCTCCCCCGCTCACATGCACGTTCATGCTCTCTCTCTCAAAAATAAATAAATAAACATAAAAAAATAAATATAAAAAGAATTAACACCTAATTACCAGAGAAAACAGGAAAAGCCCTAAAAAGTATATTATCTTCAAAAGTATTTCTAAGGCCATTTGTGTTCATACCAAAGAAATAACAAAAATTCTTGGAAATTAAAAGCAATTTACTTTCCTCCACCACAACCTTTCACTGCTGCCTCTGGTGCTGCTTCAGGGCTCATTTGCTGCATATCATAAACCTACTGTAATGGAGCAGCTGGCATGCTGGCTGGCATACACCTTGGCCAACAGAAAAGCCCTAGGAAGGAGTTAAAAGGCAGAGTGACCTTTTCAAAGTGACATCTGAATGTATTAACCCCTTTTGTGTAAAAACTATTTAAATGACTTCCTGAAACTCTGAAGATAAGCACAAAATTGTTAACAGGGCTTTAAAGTGTTGCATAAACCAGCTCCTCTCTTCCTCTTGGCTTGCTCCATGCTTCCTCTCATTTCCTCTGTCCCTCTTGGAACTTCTTGTGTTGTGTCTTTTACTTGAAACAATTTTCACCCCTCTCTTCAGTGAAAGGAGTTTCTCTTTCTTCAGACGTCAGATCAGTCATACTTAAGAAAAAAACGGTTCCCTGACTTCCATAGTTGGGTTGTATCTTCCTGCTATTTACTCCCGTGTACCTATTTTTGGAACATTTATTAAACATGCCAGGACCTCTAAGTGATGTACAGTCTGATGGAATTTCTTTTGGTTTAAAGACTTAGGAATTGTTCCTCATCCTCCAACCCTGCACACACCCAATGTATAGGATAGCTACAGTGAAGGTTAGAAAACAGAGGCAGTCCCTGGTCCATAACATCTATGGACCTGCTGGGTCCCTAGCTTTGGCAATGGAACTGGTGACTTCATGTGAACCTGTATCTTCTCTCTTGGAGGAACTACCCATTGTCTTCCACAGCTCATACTCTGGATGTTTAACTCTGAGAATGTTCAGATTATTTTATTGTATAGGATTTTGGAATGTTATTTCTTACTTCATTCAACAAATATCTGGGTGTCATAGGGAATGCTAGGATATAACAATAAACAAAACCAGACACAATATTTGGCCTCCAGAGTTTATAGTCAGACCAATAAATAACTCATACTGTAGCATGTATCAGTACTTTATTACTCATTGTGATCAGATAATATTCCACTGTATAGATAATACATTGATAGTCATTTCAGTTGTTTCCACTTTGGAGCCATGAACATTTGTGTATAAATTTTTGTACAGACACACATTTCCAATTCTCTTGCATTATACCTAGGAGAATTGCTGGGTGATATGGTAACTCTATTTTTAACTTTTTGAGGAATCGCCAAAAACTACTGAGCCATTTTACATTCCCGCTAGCAATGTGTGAGGATTCTAATGCTTTTACGTGTTACCAACACTGGTCGTTGTATATCTTTTTGATTCTAACTATCCTAGTGGTTCTGGAGTGGTGTCTTGTGGTTTTGATTTGTATTTCCCTAATGATTAGTGATGTTGAGCATGTTTTCATGTGTTTATTGGCAATTTGTATATCTTCTTTGAAGAGGATACTCAAGATATTCACATCCTTTGACATTTTAAAATTGATGTTTTATTATTGAGTTGTATGAATTCTTTATATATTCTAGATATAAGTGTCTTATTGGATATATGTTGCAAACATTTTCTTCCATTCTGTAGGTTGTCTTTTCACTTTCTTGATGATATCTGCAGTATAATTTTTTTTAAATTTCAATGAAGTGCAATTTATCTCCCTTTGTACTTTTTGTGTCATAGCTAAGAAACTATTGCCTTATGCACAGTCTCAAAGGCTTACTCATGTGTTTTTATTCTAACAGTTTTATAGTTTTAGCTTTTACCCTTCAGTCTATGATCTATGTTGAGTTATTTTTTGAGAATGGTGTGAAACAGGGGTCCAACTGCATTCTTTGGATGTTGCCCCACCTGGCACCATTTTGAAAAGACTATTCTTCCCCAGTTGAATTGCCTTGGCCCCTTTGTCAAAAATCAATTGACCATAAATGTATGGGTTTATTTCTGAACTCTCAATTTTATTCCACCAATATGTATGTACCTATGTTGATACCATAATTTTTTTATATGAAATTTATTGTCAAATTGGTTTCCATACAACCGCCAGTGCTCATCCCAACAGGTCCCCTCCTCAATGCCCATCACCCACTTTCTCCTCTGACCCCCCATCAACCCTAAGTTTATTCTCATTTTTTAAGAGTCTCTTATGGTTTGGCTCCCTCCCTCTCTAACTTTTTTTTCCTTCCCTCCCCCCCCCCCCCCATGGTCTTCTGTTAAGTTTCTCAGGATCCACATAGGAGTGAAAACATATGGTATCTGTCTTTGTCTGTATGACTTATTTCACTTAGCATAACACTCTCCAGTTCAATCTATGTTGCTACAAAAGGCCATATTTCATTTTTTCTCATTGCCAAGTAGTATTCCATTGTGTATATACCAACATTTTTATTTATACTTAATTTCATTTAATATATTTCTAGTGAGATTGTCACATGTTTGAAATTGTTGACTTTTTTTTTGAAAATAAAATGCAGGTCATTTAAAAACATAACTGCAACCTGAATTTTGCGTACTGTTATTGATGATTTTTTCTATTCACATGAATTTTAAAGATGAAATAAATTCATCTGGCAACTAATTCATTCCACAGGGACATTACACAATTTCAAAACCATATATAATAAATGTTTGACAAATGAGATCCTTCCTAGTGAAGTGATATTACAAAATAATTTCTCCTCAATTATAAACTTGGATGGGAAACCCTTGTTTATTTAAACAAGGAGGCCGTTAGATTGAGATGACTTTGGGGTGCCTGAGTGGCTCAGTCAGTTAAGTGTCCAACTCTTGATTTTGGCTCAGGTCATGATCTGACAGTTGGTGAGATCAAGCCTTGCATCAGGCTCTGTGGTGACAGTGCAGAGCCTGCTTGCTCTTTCTCTCCCTCTCTCTCTGTTTCTCACCTGCATGTGCTCTCTTTCTCTCTCTCTCTCAAAATAAGTAAACTTAAAAACATTTTTAAAAAAAATATTGAGATGGCTTTAATGCTGTAGTAGCCTACATAAGCAAGCCCAAACCCAAGGCTCAAGTCTAAGAAATTGGATCCTAATGACAGCCAATCAAAACGGTCAAGTGGGCTTTCTGAGATAATGCAACTACTTAAGGTACAGGCAATTTCCTTGCTTTGCTTCTGTCACTTCTCTGAAAAAGTTTTCCCTTAGCTCCTGTTGGTGGAGTACTTCTAACCCCTTGCAGTTTGGTGCTGCCTGATTTGAATCAATTTTTGCTCAATAAGCTCTTAAAAATTGTAATACCCCTCTGTTTATCTTTTAATACCCTCATTGGTCTAACAGCAATATGAAATGACTATGCTGAGTGTATTAGTTGCCTAGGGCTACCATAACAAGTACCACAAACTAGGTGGCTAAAAACAACTGAAATTTATTGTTTCACAGTTCTAGAAGCTAGAAGTCTAAAATCAGTGTTGGCAAGGCCATAATCCCTCTGAAAACTGTAAGAGAAGAATACTTTGTTGACTCTTCCAACTTTGGTAGTTCTACATGTTCTTTGGCTTGTGGTAGTGTAACTCCCACTGACACATGGTATTTTTCCTGGGTCTCTCTACATACTCTTCCTTCTGTGCATGTCTATCTCTGTAGCCAAATTTCCCCTTTTTATAAGGACATCAGTCAGTTTGGATTACGTCCTGCCCAAATGACCTCATTTTAAGTTAACTACTTCTGTAAAGACTCTATTTCCAAGTAAAGTCACATTCTGGGTACTAAGTGTTACGGCTTCCAGTGCATCTTTGAGAGACACGAGTCAACCCATAACATTGGGCTTCTGAGACAGGTGTTTTACTGTTTTCATTTTTAAACTTTGAGTTATTTTACTTATTATTATTTTTTGTTTGTTTCTGCCGATCTCAGAAATTATGGACAGTTATTGATTATTATTTCCCTGGTATAGACATGTTCTTAAAAGTGATTATGGTTATATGGCATCAAGTAAAGTCATCATTATTGCTGTGTATATCAGTAATATCTATTCTAATTTGTATTTTATCCCATATTCATTTATTCATTCATTTGTTTATTTGTTAAAAAGTAGTTACTATCTAACTATTATGTGCCAGATATTGCTCTGGGAATTGGATTCTATTAGCCTTATTTTCATCTGACTTAGGGAAAATTGTTGATAGAATATATACTAACTTTGGAACATTAGAACACTATTCAAAAAATTTTGTTATGCAGCTTGTTAAATTGTATTCCTAATATAATGAAATATTTTTATTTTAGCCATATGAACTTTCTGAAGTCTCTAGAAGTATGGAGAGATGCTGTTAGATGGGTCCTTTCCAATGCAGAGACCATATTTTCTCAAATGATTTTTATTCAACATTTATCATTTATATGGATTCTTTAACTCCTCAAAAAGTCAAAGAAAGAAAATGTACAGAACAACTGTGCAGAAGATGATGTATGAGTCCATACGAAAAACTCATACAGGAATATGAAATGTTTTACATTTTATAATCAACACTAAGATTGAACAATAAACAAAAACTAAATTTAATAACAATTCTTAGGGTTTAATGAATGGAGTAGGCACTCCAGAACTTCTGTTCAAAAATATTTTAAACAGTGTTTCAGCTCCCAGACCACAGCTGGGTGCTCAAGCTCCAGTTTAGTTTTCTTTCTGCAAGCCACAAAAAGGCCATTACTTTTGAAAGGTAGCAAATTAACCACCAAGAGCCAGAGAAAGAGCCAGCAAGGAATTGCAACACCAAGAAATGAAATAAAGAGAGTCAATAGAAAGCTATTACTTGTAGGAAAGGCTTCCTTATTCTTCAGTTAATATTGATTTCTATTTGTAAAAGCTAAGGGGAAAGTTTCAAATATTGAATTTCTTTTGAAAACTTGGGAATATATTTGTTAGCAGTGGTGAGTGATCATTTCCTTTGTAAGACACCTGTGAGTGGCCTCTGATGTATCACCTATGTGTGCAACATCACCGTGCTCACTCTGATGATTCCCTCCAGCACCTTCTTCCACCTCATTTGTCTGTGTGTTTCTCTACCCTCTACTGCCCATGAAAGGATATGACTTCCTGGCCGATAGAGCCAAATCTGCTGCCATAGCATGTCACTGCCTTGCCCCTTTCTTCTATCTTCCCTCTCTATTTTAATAAAATGATATTTTGGAGACAATGAAAGAAAACAGAAAATAAAGGATCAATATGATAAATACCACACTTACACCATTTAGAACTAACTGTTAACATTTAGTCATTTTATTTACAGTCTTTTTTATAATTATTTAAGAAATAAAGTTTATATTAATAATCTGTTAATTATTACCATGGGTCTCAATTACTCCTCTCTCCAAAGACAATCTATTAAGAGTTTAGTGAATGCCCTTCTATTGATGTTTTAATGCATACATATATCCACATATAGTATTGCTTTCTGTGCAGTTTTTTAAATATACAAAACACCTTCATATACATAACATTCAACTTCTGCTTTTTTTCATCTCCTGTTTATATTTACTGTGACCACTGAAGTTTAGACCTGCTTTTGCTATCTCATTTTGTTCTTGTGATTTACATTACTTTCTTTGTTTTCTTCTTTTTCTGATTTCTTGGTTTTTATTGGATAGATTGTTTTTTTCTTTGCTCAATTTATTTACCTCCATTGGTTTAAAACTTATACCTTCTATTCCTAAGAGTTATTTTATTTTATTTTTTTTGGGGGGGGGGAGAGAGAGCGAGAGAAAGCACAAGAGAAGCAGGGGAGGGGCAGTGAGAGAATCCTAAGCAGGCTTCACACCTAGTGTGGAGCCCAACTCAGGGCTCAGTCTCAGGACTATGAGATCATGATCAGAGGCAAAATCAAGAGTTGGACACTCAACCTATTGAGCCAGCAAGGCACCCCACCTACGAGTTATTTTTAAAGAAGTCATGCTTATGCTTAAAGTTACATTTTTCTAACTTCTAGAGTTAGCAAAACAGGATGATCCCAAAAACACTTTTGTTTTACTCCATTCTCCATGGAATTCCCCCCAAACCCTTCTCCATGTTGATATCTTTTGAAATATTAATTCTAATTTTAAAACTGTATTTATTTAGACAATACTACATCTTACTGAGTTTTAAACTCACCACAGATTGTTATATTATACCTTTTAGAGAAATCAAGTAGGTGGTAAACTTCCTGAGTCCTTAGATGCTTAAAAATACCTTGACTTTGCCTTTACATTTGACCAGTGTTTTCCCTGAATATAGAATTTTGGATTCTATTGTTTTTCCTTCAGTTCTTGAAGATGGTGCTCCATTATCGTCTTGCTTCCAGTGGTACTGAGGAAATGTCAAGTGTTGATTTGATTCTGGTGCTTTTCAGGTAATCTGTTTTTCCACTAGTTACTTTTGGAACTTTTATCCTTGGTATTCTAAAATTTCAATACTATATGCCTGAGTATTTGTTTTTCTTCTTACTTACCCTGTCATATTCAGCGGGTCCTTTCTTTTTATTTTATTTGTTTATTTATTTTATTGCAGTGGGTCCTTTCAATCAGAGGATTTATGCCTCTTTGCTCCTGGGCAATTCTCAGCCATCATTCTTTTACATGTTGCTGGCTTCCACTCAACCTATTTGGTTCTTTTGGAAAAGCTATGAGACGATATACCTTCTATGTCTCTTGACTTTTAAATTTTCAATGCATGAACTCTGGAATAATTCCTTCCTGGGCCTTCTTGCTCTCTAATTCACCCTTCATCTATGTCCATTTTGCTTTTCAAACCATCCATTAAATTATTTTTAACTTTGAGCAATTATAATTTTCACATTCAAAACCTCTACTCTGTTGTTTTCCATAATGAACTATACTTGCATCACGGATATGACATTCCTTATCTCTCCCATATGGGGCCATCTAAGTCTTGTAGGTCCTGAAGCTTCTACAATTTGGAATACGTTCTCCAAGGAAAATAATGCAAAATTGTTTATGAAAACAGACAGTTACTTAGAAAGCAAAAATAAATCATAACAGATTTCAGAAGTCTTGAAGCTTCAGGTTTCTTTCTTCAGAGACCCTTTAAAGATTACCAGAAATACTTAACTAAGAATGGGTTTCTCCTTCTTACCTAGAATTCTCTATAACATCTGTGAATTCCCAGCCTTCACATGAGGCCCTTCAGGTCAAGCTTAAGAACATCCACACACACACACACACACACACACACACACACACACACAGTCTTTTCTGTCATTTCTAGTGTTTGATATGAGGGAGAGAGCTGGAACATAAGCTCAACCTTACCTTGAAACTAGATTTCTGGGTTTTGCCAAGGTGTATGGAAATAATTGTCACCTCTTGCTTTTGTTCATTATTTTATTTTCATTTCTTGTTGAAGGTTAATAGTTTATTATTCTGCTAGGTTATATTTTTATTGTAATGGATATTAAACTCCTTTTGAAGTTTGAGAATAGAGGGGCACCTGGGTGGCTCAGTTGGCTAAGCGTCCGACTTTGGCTCAGGTCATGATCTCATGGTCCCTGGGCTCGAGCCCCGCGTTGGGCTCTGTGCTTACAGCTCAGAGCCTGGAGCCCATTTCAGATTCTGTGTCTCCCTCTCTCTCTGCCCCTCCCCTGTTCATGCTCTGTCTCTCTCTGTCTCAAAAATAAATAAACGTTAAAAAAAAAAAGAAATTTGAGAATAGATACATTGCAAGGGAGGAAAGAGTTTTTCTTGACTCCACTTGGGTCCCTGGCTGGGTCTGAGAATTAAGCTGACAAAGACAGATTAACAGGAGAAAATCATACAAAGTTATTTCATATAAGCTTTATTTGACATGGGAGTCTTCAGGAGGAAATAAAGACCCAAAGAAACAGAACTATGTGTTTTTATGCTAGGTTTCATGAAGAAAGGACAGTTATGGAGGAGTATGATAGGTTAAGGAATATGAGGTATTTGTAATATTGGGGAAAACTTAGCAAGGCTTGTTTGTTAGGATTCTTCTTGGCATTGTCTTTGGACATAAAAATGTTCCTCGGGGTTTAGGAAGGTCACCTCTCACATGAGCATTTTATGATCTTTTTCATGGAAAAACGTGAGGGGGGTGAGATCGGGGTGACCTTCCTGCTTAAAATTCAATATGCTAAGGTACCATATTTTGGGGTAGTGTACCCTCAACCCATCAATATATGTACATACACATAGATACAGTGTGAGAAAAAACATTGATCCTGTTTCTAATTAAATTTCTTATCAAGGAACACATTAAAATACAGAAACGTTTTAAGATGTCATTTATGTTAGGCAACTCATCCACCTTTGGGAAATAAAAATATAATCTAATATGTTAGTAGTTAAAAAAATACAACTTTTCTATTGTTTCTAATCCCCTGAGTTTACTAATGCTGTTCTTTGAAAAATTTGCATACTCTAGAGGGGTAAAATATAAGTAAATTAAAATATGTTGTTCAACTGAACAAAAACCAGAAACAGACTCATAAATACAGAGAACAAACTAGTGGTTGCCAGAGGGGAGGTGGTGGGGGAAAGGACAAAATAGTCAAAGAGGATTAAGAGGTTCAAATTTGCAGTTATAAACAAATCACAGAGATGAAAAGTACAGTATAGGGAATGTTAGTCAACAGCAATTTAATAACGTTCTGTGGTGACAGATGGTAACTATACTTAAGTCTGAGCATTGTGGAATGTATAGAATTGCTCAAACACTATGTTGTGCACCTGAAACTAATATAACATGGTACATTAACTACACCTCAGTAATAAAAATTTTTTAAAAATAATCGCACAAATGCTTAGTCAAAAAGTTCAAAATTGTTCAAAGAATCTTGTTAAGATTTAAATGAATAAAAATAATTTGATTCCCGGGGCGCCTGGGTGGCTCAGTCGGTTGAGCGTCTGACTTCAGCTCAGGTCACGATCTCACGGTTCGTGAGTTCGAGCCCCGCGTCAGGCTCTGGGCTGATGGCTCAGAGCCTGGAGCCTGCTTCCGATTCTGTGTCTCCCTCTCTCTCTGCCCCTCCCCCATTCATGCTCTGTCTCTGTCTCAAAAATAAATAAACATTAAAAAAAAATAAAAAAAAAATAATTTGATTCCCAAAATGGCCATTTTTTTCTTTTCAAAGATGATAAATTTTGACTTCTCTTTAAAGTTAAATGGCTAAAATTGACACACTTAGCCCATGCAAAGCTCATGCCTTTGTGCAAATGAGAGAAAGCTGTCCCTTCCTTGGGAAGATATAACCCTGCCTTGGAGGGTTCTCCTTCCTGGCAGACACAACCTTGCCCTGGAGTACTAGTTTGATGAGAAGGGCTCAGCTGACTTTGGAGCTGACTTGTTCCCTTGGCCAGAATCCTTGCTTGAGGCATAACCACCACATTTGTATGTGGCACCACTGAATACGTGTATTAATCACTTGCAAAATAATCCCTTAAAAGATTTTTTTAATTTATTTATTTTGAGAAAGAGGGTGTGCGTGCATGCACAAGTGGGAGAGAGGCAGAGAGAGGGAGAGAGAGAATCCCAAGCAGGCTCCATACTGTCAGTGTGGAGCCCAACATGGGGCTCAAGCTCACAATCCTGGAGATCATGACCTGTGCTGAAATCAAGAGTCAGAGACTTAACTGACTGAGCCACTCAGGTGTCCTGCAAAATAATCCCTTTTTATAAAATAACTTCCTACTTGTTAGAATTTTAGTACCCCTTCTCTATGAGCACAATACAAGTTTTTTTGTTTTTTTCTCTTAGTAAGTATATTCTCTACAGACTTGGTACTCAACTTGTAGTGTGCACGGCAGTAGCATCCACATCACCTCAGAGCTTATTAGAAACACAGATCAGACCTATTGATCAGAATCAGAAAAGATCATCCCCAGGTGATTATATGCACATGAAAGTTTGACATGTGCTGCTCTCTATTACTTTTAGACATAAAGAGTGGACACAGGGGAGAAGATAGCAAAATCGAATATGAGAAGTTCAAAATTCCAGAAGGATAGGGATTCTTAAAACAATTATTAATAGCACCTGTTGTGGAATATTCCCATTCAGCAGACAAAGGTTTTGGGTTTACAGCTATTAGTTCATGTTTAACTCACCATTGCAGATTAAAAAAATCAGGATAGAAAAGCAAAAACTAAGCCACATAGTCTAGAAAGAGATTTTACTTAAGGTATGGCAGAAGTGGCCACTGTATATGCACAGTGCTGTATCAGTAATTTCACTCATTTATCTTTGATCGCTACTTCTTCACAGACAGGTGCTGACAACAGACAGCTCATTACCTGCATGTCCCCATGGGCTGTCAGGGTGCTTTTACCTAACCTCTGCCTCCTTAAATGCTTGGCAGTGACTGAAGCCAAAGGGAGAATAGGGCTAGCTATTTAGGTCTATTTGTGTTCTAGTTTCTTGTGTTATCCACACTAACTGTGCCTTGTTCATTCTGACGAGCGTTATCCATTTTCTGCTAGTTTAGTACTGTTTTGCACTTTCTCAGAACAGCTGCTATGACTCTTGTAGACAATTAAACCTGCCTGTTGGTTAGTCTTCAAAAGTGCCATCAGCACGGTGCACTGCTCATTGCTGTAGGAGTTCCTGGGGGAGATCTCTTAGTTGCTCATACTTGTGTCTGCTTTCCTGCATTCAGGGTTTATTAGTTTTGTGATTTTTTTAAAGGAGACATTGTGAAGCAATTTATTTACTTTTCCAGAGAAGGCTGAGTCATGCTTAGCCAACAGTTCCTTGGAATTAACATAGTATTGCCAATAATATGTTACTTAGGTGACCACAATTATTCTATTAGTCTCTTTTAGAAGCTTAATTCTGAAACCTTGTGTAAATATAACACCTAGCAAGGTTTGACATTTATATCAAAATGTTTTCTAGCAATGTTCTCCCAGTCTGTTCTTGTAAAGTTATGGAAACAAAAGAAAATAGTATTGACACCAAATATCAACAAGTAGGCAAAAAGAACAGAACTCTAGTTGCTATGAGGTTCCACTGATAAGTAGAAGCCCAGAGTCCCATATCTTGAATTCTGAACCCTGTCTACCCTTGGAGCGGGGTGGGGACCATCGGAAATGACGCAGAGAAACTAATCTCACTTTCTGGGTTGATTTGCAGTGTCTCACCACCCCCACATTATGGAGCCATCCTCCCTCCCCTCCCTGTTGGCACATTACCCTGAACGGTGTCTTAAAATGGCTAGAAGCATCTGTTGTCCAGGAATGGCTTTGGAATGGCTCATAATACCCCTATAATCTTCCAGCAGACTGAAGCTGAATTTATTGGCATTCTGCACTCAGAACAAATTTGCAGTCTAGCTTTCCTACCTGAGAGTACAGGCACTAAGTTCTGGCTTGGCTTTTTATGTTAATGGTCTTTCTTTTATCTGTCTGATATGGCCCTGATCTATTTTAATACATTATATTTGCTCAGAGGTTAAGTTTTGTCTGTTAAAAAATAACTAGAGAATGTTCTTGTTTGAGATAGTAAGTAGTCCTCTGAGACTACTTTACTAGTCAATTTTACATGTACATTACTTGAGTGGAGCCTCATTCATTGCCAGAACTCGTTTTCCCCTCAATTAACTCAAAATGTCCAAAATGGAACTCATCATCTTTGCTTCTAGCGGGTGCCCCCTCCAGATTTCCATTTCTAGGAGTGGTGGCTCTCTGCTTTCTGCCAGGCTACAGGACCTTTGAATCTTCCAACTTTCTGAATTCACCAAGAAGTATCATTTTGTTTTTCAAATTTCTTCTCAGGTTTTTCCACTCCCGGCTACCTATATGGCTACCACCCAGTCCAGATCTTCATCCCTTCACACATGTATTTATTTTTATTATACCTCCTAATTATATCCATGGGCTTAACAGTTCTCTCCTCAGTCAGCAGACGCTAATTGTCCACAGGGTGCTAAGCCTTTTTCCTTCAAATCCATCGTACATACCTTAGCAGAAGAATCTTCCTCATGTGTGCTTTCATCATTGAAGCAGAGATTGTCAGTTGTTCCCAGTATGAATTCTTCTCTTCAAACTTAGAAACGGAATTTTTAGTTGAGCACATGGTCACCCAGTTAAAGATTTCCTCCCATCCATTTTTTTTCCTGTGCCCCCTTCTGGAACTCTACAATTGAAGACTGACCTCTACACTGGGCTATTCATTTCTTTTATCTTGTATTTCCCATCTCTGTCTTTTTGCTCTATTTTCTGGGAAGTTTGTTCAAATTTATCTTGTAACCCTAATGCTCAGTTTTAAATTTTTCTATCATATTTTGGGTTTCTAGGAGCTCTTTTATGTTCTGTGTTTAATTTTTATAACATGCTATTTTTGGGAGGTGTGCTCAATATCCTCTTGTTTATAAGAAGATATAAATGACAGCATATTCAGATTTTCTCCTCCTTGCATTATCTTTTTTCCTGTGTGTGTGTGTGTGTGTGTGCATGATGCACACACACACACACGTGCATCTTTCATTTTAGATTCATGTTAGATTTATTCAGACATTTGGTGCTTCTTGGCTATTTGTTCATATTTAAGAATGGAGCCTGCAATGCTGAGTGAGAGTTCTGTGTGCGTGGGGCGTGGAGAGGTTTGTCAACTATGGTCTTCACTGCAGCGTGGCCTGACAGGATAATTTCACTGGAGAAATTCCAAAGTCAGTATTTTTAGATCCTTTGCCTTGAGCTGATCATCTTTCCCAGAGAAGAATCTTCCAGCTCCCACCTGGGGATAATAGGCCTGGTTATAAATGCTCTGGGAAGACAGTGGGGGGATAGATGTCAGTTACATAAACTTTCAGTCAATCCTCTTGTTTTTTATACAGTGTCTCCACCCTACTGTGCTTGTGTGATACTCTGTTTTACTCTTTCCAGAGAATTACCCTCCAGTCTTCTGCCAATGTGGGAGAGGGTATCTGAGTCGGGTTGAAAGACTTGGCAAATAGAGATATGGGATGCCTCGTTAAACTTAAATTTCATTTTTTTTCAAAATTTTTTTAAATGTTTATTTATTTTTGAGACAGAGAGAGACAGAGCATGAATGGGGGAGGGGCAGAGAGAGAGGGAAACACAGAATCGGAAGCAGGCTCCAGGCTCTGAGCCATCAGCCCAGAGCCTGACGGGGGGTGGGGGGGGCTTGAACTCACGAACCGTGAGATTGTGACCTGAGCTGGAGTCGGACGCTCAACCGACTGAGCCACCCAGGCGCCCCAAACTTAAATTTCAGATACACAGCAGGTAAATTTTCATGTAAATATGTCTAATGTAATACCTGGGATATATTTATACTAAAGATCACTCAATCTTTATCTGGAATTCAAATCTGACTGGGCATCCTATATTATCTGGTAATCCTTCACCTGGGCTTCAACATCTTCTTAAATAGACTTTGAATCAAATTTGTTGTTGCAGCCCCATTTCCACCACTATTAGCAGAGGTACCTGGTGTCTGACCTTTGGGCAATGTGAATCGAGCTGTTCCCTGACTTTCCCTGGAACTGACTTGGGAAATGGCTTTCTTTGATCTGCTATCAGCTACCACTTGCCTATCTGCTCTCCAGCTTCCAAAATTGAGTGACTGTTCATTTGTCTCCTGTATACCAGTAAATTTTATAGGCTTAAACCTTTTTGTTTTTGTTTTGTTCTATTTGGTTTGCTTTAGCTCTGGTTTTGGTTTCTTTGGTTCAGGATAATATTTTTATTTGGTTTTAAAATCAGCTTGAGATATTATTTACATTTTTAGCTGTATAATGTATCATATTTAATAAAAATATATGGTGGGGTAGCTACCACCATAGTATATTAAAAATTTCTGCCACCTTGATAAGCTATCTTCTGCTGCTCTGCACTCAGTCTCCTCCTCCAAGCTCTGGGTTTTGGCAACCACTGATCTGTCATTTGAGTTGTGATATTTTATAACATTTCGTAATATGGTATTATGCAGTATTTAGTCTTTTGGATCTGGCCTGCTGTCATTTAGCATAATGCCCTTGAAATTTATCATGCTTCATGAAGCATTGTTGCATGTATCAGTAGTTTGCTCTGTTTTGTTGCTGAGTAGTACTGTATTGCACAGGTATATGCAATTTTTTTAAATCCATTCGCCAGTTCAAGAATATTTGAGTTGTTGATGAATGGATTGAAGAAAAAAAGAAAAGAAAAGAAAGGAAAAAAAGAACATTTGAGATGTTTACAGTTTTTGACTATTTGAATAAAGTTGCTATAAACTTTGGTATACAAGTCATTCGGTGGTCACATGTCTTCCTTTCTCTTGAGTAAACACTTAGGAGTGAGATTTCGGAGTCACATGGTAAGTGTATTTTTAACCATATAAGAAACTGATAAACTATTTTCCAGAGATTAATCATTTTACATTCTTACCAGCAGTATGTGCAGGTTCTGGTAGTTTGATATCCTTGCCAATACTTGGCTCTGTCAGTCTAATTAATTTACCTATTTTATGAGTGTTGTGCTAACTGTGGATTTAATTTGCATCCCTATAATGACTTTAAGTATCTTATTTGCCATCCCTATGTTATCTTTGGTAAAGAGTTTCCTCAAATCTTTTGCACAATTTTTAAAAATTGGTTTATTTGTCTTTTTATTGAGCTTGTTAGAGTTCTTTATATATTCTGGATGCAGTCCCTTTTCAGATAAATTATTTGCAAATACAGTTGATCCACATTACTTGTGAATTTCATATTTGTGAAATTGCACACCCAGTAAAATTTTTTTGTAACCTCAAAATCAACACCTGCACTGTTCATGGTCATTCAAAGGCATACCCAAAGTTGTGATACATTTGAGTTGCTCAGTGTGCACATTCCCAGCTGTGGTTGAACCTCTGCCTTCTTGTTTCAGTTCATACTGTAAACAAGTGTCCTTTATAAGGTCTATTAAGTGCCATGTTTTTAAAATTTTTGTGCTTTTGTTGGTGATTTCACTATTTTAAAAAGGCCCCCAAGCAATAGCATGGAAGCGATATCTGGTGTTCCTATGTGCAAGAAGGCTGTGATGTGGCTTATGGAGAAAATTTGTGTGTTAGATGAGCTTTATTTAAGAGTGAGTTATAGCACTTTTAGTCCTGTGTTCAAATGTTTAATCAACAATATAGTACGTCCAGAAAAAGGAAGAGGAGATTTGCCATTCTGTACAAGAGGCTACTCTGGACAGCACTAAAGTAACAACTATGGTGCATGATGAAGCTATGGAAAAGATGGAAGAGTGGCTAAATCTGTGGATTTATGAGATGATGACTGATTTAAAAAAATCATGGAAGGCATTGTTGTGAGGAAAGCCAAAGAAATTTATGGCTAGGAAAATGTCAAACCCTTCTAAGCTAATGTAGGTTGACTTGCATATTTCAAAAGATGATGTGTTGTGAGAACATTAAACTTGTGGGAGGCTCTGGAAAAATTTCAAAAACACCTGCAAGCATTATACAGGAGAGGTGTTATGTGAAGGGCAGGTTTTCAGTGCTGATGTAGCAGGCTTCTTTTGCAAGGATGTTGGCAAATGAACCTGTATAAGACAAATGGGATTTTGATTGACAGAACTGTTACTGGAGGCTTCCACGAACCTAACTCTGTGTTTCCCTAGGAGCAGTGTTCTGTATTCCCTAGTTTGGTATCTTCGCTAAGTTCATGGAACTGACTACCATGAGAAATGAGAACTGACCACTTCCCACTATTCCTGCCGTGTGGGCTCCACTATTTGTAGTTGTCTGGGTGCCCTCTTTTTTCTCTCCATCTGGACACAGAGATTCATCCTTAAATCTCTTTGCTGGTTTCCCCAGGAAGTGTCTCTGGACCCCAGCCCAGGGTGACTGAGATACTCCTCTTTTAAGCTTGTTAACATACTGTACGTATACTTCTATCTCAGCAATGGAGTCTTTCATACATGTGTCTCCCCAACCAGTCTCTACGCTGCTTGAGGGCAAGGTTCTCCCTTCCTTCCTTCTTTCTTTCCTTCCTTCCTTCCTTCCTTCCTTCCACCATCCCTCCTTCCTTCCTATTCCTTCATCCATCCATCCATCTATCCATCCACACTCCCCTCCACATAAATGTATGTTTGTATATTTGTATATGTGTATACATATAAATATATATTTTTTGGGTGGCAAAGCCCAACACTCAAAAGTATTTCTTAGGTTGCACTTAAATTTTATATTTATTTAAAATATTTAATTTTGGGACAGAGAGAGAGAGCATGCAAGTAGGGGAGGAGCGGGGTGGGGGGCAGAGGATCAAAAGCAGGCTCTGCACTGAGCCCAATGTGGGGCTCGAACTCATGAGCGATGAGATCATGACCTGAGCCAAAGTCAGACACTCAACCAACTGAGCCACCCAGACGCCCCTTATTTTTTAAACTAACATACAGTATACACCATAGTTGATTGATTCTGTGTTTCTGTGTTCTGGTACTTAGGACAGGGCCTGGGCTATAGATAGAAGCAGTAAATATTTGCTAAAGAAAAAGCATAAATGTTAACAATATTCATTCTACCAAATTGAAGTTTTTTGAGCCATAAATTTTTAATAAATAGATAAAATAGTTTGAAATTAACATATTAAATTAACAGCTTGTTCCCTTCAATATTCTAAACAATTGCTCTGCCTGCTCTCTTTTTAATTTGAGCTATCTATAATAAAATTTTGCTGAGCAAAATAAACTTTAGCTTAGTCCAAAAGGAATAATTAGAAACTTGGAACAAGTGGTCTGCATTAATGAGCTTTTACTGTGCTCAGTATAATTCTAGAATTTTAGAACCAGAGAGATCTTATTCATACATGTGTTAATTAGGCTCTTCCAGGGTCTCTGGGTTAAGCGGCTGACTTCGACTCAGTTCATGGTCTCATAATTCATGAGTTTGAGTCCCACATCAGGTGAGCTCATGCCCCACTTTGAGTAAAACATGAGCCCTTGGTGAGCTCCACTTCTCTCTCTCTCACTGCCTCTCACTCACTTGTGCTCTCTCTCTCTCTCTCTCTCTCTCAAAAAGGCTCTTCCGGGTTAGCTACAGAGACAGGAGGGGAAAGAACATTGACAGCCCTCCATATGGGGCTGGGGAGCCTGGAAGGAAGGTCATTTGTGGTCAGCTCTGCTCCGGCCATCTGACAGCAGCTGTGTGAGTCCACAACCAGCTGTCTTTTGGACATTGGACATTTGCTCCTTCTGGAGCAGGGGCTGCTGTTCTGAAGCCTGGGCTACTCCAGACAATGCTTGGTCATGGTTTGTCCTGACTCATTACTTCTGCTGTTATTTTCTTTGCTTGCCTTATGCTTCTGCCTAAAAATGCAAGTGCTGATGGTGTCTGCAGATCTTTGTAGGGGAAGAAACACTTTTTCCTCTACCTTCTTAGGCTTGGTGACTGGCCCTGCAACCGACAAAAGACGAGGTTAACCAGAGAAAAGGCATACAAGTCTTAGTTGATGTTGATTATTATGGGTACACGTAGTCTCACAAAAAAGGCAATGAAAGTCCATAGAAGCAATTAGGCCTGAGATATTGCATACCATTTTAACAAACAGCAGTAAATCTGTGGAGGGGTCATAAGAGAAGTAGAAGAGTTTGGGCTTCTGAGAATGGCAAACTGTAAGAAGGTAAATGTGTGTGTGGGGGGACTAATAAAAGATAAGGATGATATCAGTAAGGTTTGTTTATGCAGATTCAAGTTGACAGTCACCTCCTTTTCCTGGTGTGGGGGAGGGAAGAGAGACACCATCAGAAAAAGAAATTTATTCCCTGCTTTTAGGGAGGGTAGGGAGCTTGTCTTGCATCTCCTGTTTCTCAATTGCCTTCAGCTCAAAACCATCCTTTGTCAAAGTTGTATTTTTGGAATAGCATACTCTTATCCCCCTATCCCAAATTCAAAGCCCCATGAAGAAAGGATTCAAACCTGTGCCAGCTAGTTACTCTCCTTTCTGCTGGGAAGAAATCTCATCTCAAGCTACCTCCTAAGACCATTCCATAAATTAGCTGCCCTTGGGACCAACCCCTCTTCGTTGAATCAAGGTGATGAGAAGGCCTGTGTGGGGGATATGCTCAAGTCATACTACTGACAGCTCTGCTCTGAGTCAACAGAGGCAGACTCTGAAGCCTCGAAAGTTAGGTGCATTATCCCATGGAGGGTCTTTTCAAAGTTCACTGTGATCTAGGTCTCTGAAGGACATCATCTCCTTGATTTTGAGAAGACTTGCCTATTTGGCTAATTTCTTTGGATCTGCTCTAAGTGTTTGTGTTAAGCCTGCAAGCATTAACAGGCACCTGTCATTTTATTTCCTCCAGTTTATCAGTATATAACATTGTATAAATGTAAGGTATACACATAATAGTCAATATATATATGTATTGCTAAATGATTGCCACACTGCATTTACCTAACATCCATCACCACATGTAGTTAGAAATGTTTTTTTCTTGTGACGAGAACTTCTAAGATCTGCTCTTAGAAACTTTAAAATATACAGTATAGTATGGTTAACTATAGTCACCATGCTGTGCATTATATCCCCAGAAATTATTTATGTTATAACTGGAAGTTTGTACTTTTTGACCAATGTCACCCATTTCTCCCACTCCTCACCATCCCTCCACTCTGTTAGCCACCAATCTGCTCTCTCTTTCTAGGAGTTTGGTTTTTTGTATTCCACAAATAAGTGAGATCATACACTATTTGATTTCTATATGACTTATTTGTCTGACATACAGTAAAACCTTAGAGTGCAAGCAACTTGTTCTGTGACTGTTGCACAAGATGAACAAACATTTCTAATAAATTTTAACTTGATAAACGAGCAATGTCTTGCAATACGAATAGTACATGACGCCAAAGGTCACATGATCACAACTGAGCCAATGGTTTCTCTCTCTCTCTCTCTTTCACTACAGGATTGTGGGTGATTGTCTCCCATGCTCTGATGTTTGGCTTCAGGCCATGGTGTTTGGTAGAAATCAGTGATTTTTCAGAACACTGGAAGGTGCCCACAACTGGCACTAGTGTTTTTTTTGTCATTTCAGAGCATCTATGGACAGTCCCTTGTTTTTCCATTCAAGAGTAAGCTTAGGAATTCTTTGCTTTCTTCTTCGTCAGGCTGCCTGCGGATATAGAACCTTTCCTCTGCTGCCTTATTGCCAGTTACATTAAACACAGTATATGACAAGAATTTATTAATACTGTACTGTAGTCAACTTCCATGTGAGCATATACAATGGCCCCATGCAGAAAAGATTCCATTGAACCAATAGATAGCAGTGATTCCATTAGTGATAGTCACACAATAACCCTCTTCTCTCTTTTCTCCCTCACACCAGCCACAAAGGTTTTCAAAGGTAAATGTAGGTTAACTTGTTTATTTTTCTTTACAATTTGTATTTACTTTATTATTTTGTATTATGTTATAAGATTGTAATCATTTTTAAATGAATATTTTTGGGTTCTGGAACAGATCATCTGAGTTTCAATTATTTCTTGTGGGGAAATTCACTTTGATATATAAATGCTTCAGATTATAAGCATGTTTTCAGAACGAATTATGCTCACAAACCAAGGTTTTACTGATTTCACTTAGAATAATGTCCTCAAGTTTCATCCATGTTGTTGCACATGGCAGGATTTGCTTCTTTTTTATGGCTGAATAACATAAATATAAATATAAATGAATAAATAAATATAATATAATATTTATATACATTTTTTCTCATTCATTCTTTTTTAAAAAATGTTTATTTTTGAGAGATAGAGGGAGCAGGGGAGCAGCAGAGAAAAAGATGGAGGGGCAGAGAGAGAGGGGGACAGAGGATCCTAAGCAGGCTCTGTGCCAATAGCAGAGAGCCCAATGCAGTGTTCAAACTTGAACTGTGACATCATGACCTGAGCTGAAGTCAGATGCCCCACTTGCTCCCATTCCTTTTTTTTTTTTTTATGTTTATTTATTTTAAGAGAGAGAGAGCAAGTGGGGAAGGGGCAGAGAGAGAATCCCAAGCAGACTCAGCACTATCAAAGCAGAGCCCAACATGGGGCTCACACCCACCAATTGTGACACCATGACCTGAGCTGAAATCAAGAGTAGGACGCTTAGCTGATTGAGCCACCCAGTTGTCCCCTCATTTATTCTTTGATGACCAGTTAGGTTGCTCTCATGTCTTGCTATGTAAATAATGCTGCAATGGACATGGAAGTGCATATATATTTTTGACACAGTGATTTCATTTCCTTTGCATAGATACCCCAAAGTGGAATTGCTGGATCGTATGGTAGTTCTATTTTTAATTCTATGAGGAACCTCCATACTATTTTCCATAGTGACTGCACCAATTTACATTCCCACCAACAGTGCACATGGGTTCCCTTTTCTCCACATCCTCGCCAGCATTTGTTGTCTCTTGTCTTTTTTGTAATAGCCATCCTAACAGGTGTGAGGTGACATCTCATTGCAGTTTTGATTTGCGTTTACTGATGATGAGTGATGTTGAGCATCTTTTACTTGTTGGCCATTTGAATATCTTTTTTTTTTTCTGAAAATGTCTATTCATTTCCTTTGCTCATTTTTAGTTGGATGGTTATATTGCTATTGCATTGTATATGTTCTTTGTATATTTTGGATATTAACCTCTTATTAGATATGTGATTTGCAAATATTCTCTTTCATTCTGGAGGTTACATTTTCATTGTATTGATCAGGCACATCTTATTTATGGATTGTCTAAACATACTGCCAGTGGATCTTTTATAAGAATTACTTCTGGCTGAAAATGAAGGATCTCTAATATGACTGGAACACTGAGTAAGTGGGCCTACAGCGTATTGCTTCTCTTCATTTGTTTCCGTTAATCTAAACAAAGGAGTTACTGCCTTAAAAAGAAATATGTAACACTGCAAGGGAAACTGGTATGAAACTTACCAGAAGTTGCTGTTACTTAGAAGATATTAGCATAGTTTTAGAAGTTTGAAACAAAGCAGTATGGGAACTAGTATTTAGTTAATTGGTATTTATTGAGAACCAATTGCGGGCCAGGTGTGGTACTAAGCCCTGGGAATACAACATTGAACACGACAGATGTATTCCCTGCACTCATGGAACTTAAATAGTATATATTCTGTTTTTCCACTTTTATTTTTAGAACAATGAAGAGTAGTGCAAGGGGTTGAGTGAAGGTCAAAAGTAAGTCCTGAAGTCCTGCAATACAGTTGTCTAATTAAAGCATTTATGAAAGAATTTAAGCAACCAAATTAGCAATTTGAACATTGAAAACATCAATTTAACTCCAACCTGAAGCAAGCTGTGAGCCAGAATAATGCCACAATGATATTATTAATCATCAGAGGGCTTGTCGCTCATTGAGCTTTATTCCTTTTCCTCCTTCTCCACTCTCATTTCCCCTGACTAAAAGGAAAAAAAAAACCCTCAAGAAGTAATTAGTTGTAGACATGTTAATTATTGGATTGGTTATAGACTTCCATAAACCCAGTGATGTATGATGAGACTCAGGTCCTAAGGCCCTGAGCAGTCACCAGTTTCCATCACAAAAGACTCATTACTGGCTCCTCAGGTGTCCATTTGAGTTAGCCCCAGGCCAGTGTGGAAGACCCTGTCCTACTTCCAGTGTTGATTTACTTTTTTCTGCAGTAGATTCATCATTACTCACAAAGCAGTTCCCTTAAAAGAGTTCCATTAGAACCCCAAAGCTCAGGCCCATGAATGGGACACTTCCCTGTTGTTGCTCTCAGCACCAGGGCACACTACTGGCTGTGGAGGCTCAGCAGCAGACTTCTTGGAAGCATGTCAAATATCACTTGTCATCTACTGCTCATCCCCTAGAAATGATAAAGGCCTACATTCCTTTGGGGGGACCCTGTTACTCAGAGCATCAAACCCCGGATGAAGACCAACAGATGATGACTTCATTCCCCAAGACAAAGGATACTGAGCCCAAAGTCAAACCTCAGTGTGTGCCTGAACATTTTCTACTCACTTTTCACATCACTTTATTTAAAACGGAACATGGATTTACACCTTTGAGCTAAAGAAGCACCCAACTGTGCTTCCGTGTTTGACCTAGTTTGTAGAGTCTGCTTCCTCAACCAAAGGCTCTCTCTGCCCTTGACTCCTGGATCATTTATGTACATAATTAGTAGAACCCTTTAATTTAGTAGATTAGTCCTACCCTAGCTGTTTCCAATTTGGACAATACTGTGATTCCCAACAGCAAAGGTAAGCACCCCAGGATATTGAGCCACAGGGCAGTTTCACTTGAGAGAAAGATGTGTCTGATCCTTTTACCTCTGGAAATGAGCCAGCAGCCAGATTCATCTGGAAGTCACTCTTAAGTTCAATTGCCTTATGGATAGGTCAACATTATGGATAGTTCAAGCAGATTGAATTGTCTGGGCAGCTTCATGCCTGCTTGGGTTGGTGGGTTGTTAGAGGAAGTCTCAGTACAACACATTTATCATGAATGAGATTAAAATATTTGTCACACTAGTAAATTTGTAACACTGGAATAGATTTTCCTGAAGTCATATTCACTATTATTGTGAAAATCTATCTTTGTATTTAAAAAAAATATCATGTCAATTACTATGAAAATCTGGTGAGTTACTCTACATGTTTAAAACACTGGGCAACTAAAACCCTCCCTTATCCAGTAGTTACTTCATGTCAACCATGTGAAGTAAGGCTTATAGGTTTTTGGTGAATCTGTGACACATATGGAAACAAAAATTTACAAATAGTTTCTGGCTTTCCTTGTTGTAATTTTGGGCATCGAAATTATATGAGTTGGTTATAAAAATAAAAGTCATCCAGAAGATCAAGAATATGCTATTTCAATTTTTAAAGACTATTAGTTAAAATAAAACATTTAAAAATATTTTTGAGAAATCTGAGCTCATTGAAACTATGTTCCCAGCTTCCTGGGAGTTTGAGAACCCTGCCATAGTTTGTTTTTGTGGAAATGATTAAGAGTTCCATTTGTCCCTCATAGGATTTGGAGATTCCCACAAAATGCCAGATTGACCTACTAATCTTGATTGGATGGTCATGCTAACAAATCTGTTCTAATAACCAGTTTTAAATCTATCTGACAGAGCTTTCTTCTTGCAGTATATATTTAACACTTAAAGATTAGGTAAATCTTTACACTGCTTAGTAATCTTGTTCTCATTACCTGTTGAATATCATCATTATCATCATCATCATCATCGTCAGAAACAGAAAAATACTATTCTGAAAAAATATAAAATCTACTGAAAAATTAACACTAAATAAAGAAAGAATTCTAGCAAGTTTTTAAAAATGGCAATCTAATCCTAAAATTTATGTAAGATACAAAGAGCCAAGAAGAGCCAAGAAAAGCCAAGACATTCTTTAAAAAGAATAACTCAACAAAAGAAACTACAGATATAAGACTTAGAACAAATTTACAGGAATTAAGACAGTATTATTGAAACAGGAATAGAAATTAGACCAATAGAAAAGTCATGTGGACATGTAATCTATGACAAAGGAAGTGCTGTGGATTATTGATAAAAATACATTAAAAATTTACTCATGCTAGGTCATTTGGATAGCCATATGTAAAAAACTAAATCTTCAAACCTATCTTCTACCATCTGTAAAAATAATTACAGAAGTTACCTTAAATATGAATGTTGAAAAGAATTCTTTTATCAGGAAAAATATCCAATAGAATAAAGACAGTCTCTTCAGCAAATGGTGCTGGGAAAACTGGATAGCGACATGCAGAAGAATGAACCTGGACCACTTTCTTACACCATACACAAAAATAAACTCAAAATGTATGAAAGACCTAAACGTAAGACAGGAAGCCATCAAAACCCTGGAGGAGAAAGCAAGTAAAAACCTCTCTGACTTTGTCTGAAGCAACTTCTTACTCAAAACATCTCCAGAGGCAAGGGAAACAAAAGCAAAATGAACTATTGGGAACTCATCAAGATAAAAAGCTTCTGCATTGTGAAGGAAACAACAAAACTTAAAGGCAAACAATGGAATGGGAGAAGATATTTGCAAATGACATATAAGATAAAGAACTAGTATCCAAAATCTATAAAAAACTTATCAAACTTAACACCCAGAAAACAAATAATCCAATGAAGAAATGGGCAAAAGATATGCATAGACACTTTTCTAAAGAAGACACCCAGATGCCTAACAGACACATGAAAAAATGCTCAACGTCATTTATCATTACAGAAATACAAATCAAAACTATGGTGAGATAATACCTCACACCAGTCAGAATGGCTAAAATTAACAATTCAGGCAACGACAGATGCTTGCAAAGATGTGAAGAAAGAGAATCTCTTTTGCATTGCTGATAAGAATGCAAACTGGTGCAGCCACTGTGGAAAACAGTATGGAGGTTCCTCAGAAAATTAAAAATAGAATTACCCTACAATCCAGCAATTGCACTACTAGGAATTTATCCAAAGGATACAGGTGTGCTGTTTCAAAGAGGCACATGCACCCCAGTGTTTGTAGCAGCACTATGGACAATAGCCAAAGTATGGTAAGAGCCCAAATTTCCATTGACAGATGAATGGATAAAGATGTGGTATATATATACAATGGAGTATTACTCAGCAATCAAAAAGAATGAAATCTTGCCATTTGCAACAACGTGGATGGAACTAGAGTGTATTATGCTGAGTGAAATTAGTCAGAGAAAGACAAATATCATATGACTTCACTCATATGTGGAATTTAAGACAAAGCAAATAAACAGAAGGGAAGGGAAGCAAAAATTTAAAAACAAGGAGGGGGACAAAACATAAGAAACTCAAATATAGAGAAGAAACTGAGGGTTGCTGGAGAGGTTGTGGGTAGAGGGATGGGCTAAATGAGCAAGGGAATTAAGGAGGAAACTTGTTGGGATAAGCACTGGGTGTTATATGTAGGGGATGAATCGTTGGATTCTACCCCTGAAATCATTATTGCACAATATTCTAACTTGTATGTAAATTTAAAAAAAATTTTAAAAAAGAATGCTTTTGTAAGATAATTTATTTCTATAACCTTGAGTTAAGGAAAGATTTCTCAAACAGATTACAAAAAGCACTAGCTCTTAAGGAAGAGATTGGTAAATTGGCAACATTCAAGTTAAGAATTTCTGTTTATTAAAAGACATATTAAGAGAGTGAAGAGTAGGGGCGCCTGGGTGGCGCAGTCGGTTAAGCGTCCGACTTCAGCCAGGTCACGATCTCGCGGTCCGTGAGTTCGAGCCCCGCGTCAGGCTCTGTGTTGACGGCTCGGAGCCTGGAGCCTGTTTCCGATTCTGTGTCTCCCTCTCTCTCTGCCCCTCCCCCGTTCATGCTCTGTCTCTCTCTGTCCCAAAAATAAATAAAAAAACGTTGAAAAAAAAAATTAAAAAAAAAAAAAAAAAAGAGAGTGAAGAGTAAAATACAGAGTGGAACAGATGTATGCTACACATAAAACTGACAAAGGACTCACATCCAGAATATATAAAGAATTCCAACATATCAGTAAGAGAAAAGAATTCTAATAGAAAAATGGATAAAGACCTGAACAGGTAATTTATGAAAGAAGATACTCAAATGGTGTTCAGCTTCATTAATAATCATGTAAAAGAAAATTAAAATCACAATGAGATAGTACTATATACCCTCCAGAATAGCTTAAATTCAAGACTGGCAATACCAAGTGTTGATGAGGATGGAGAGCAATGGGACATTTATGGCTGGAAGGAGTATATTGTATTCAGCATTATACGCTATATGTAAAAATTAGCATATCCTGGGACCCAAATATTTCACTCCTAGGGTAACAGAAATGTATGTACCTTAAGAGATATGTACAAGAATGTGCATAGCATCACTATTTATAATAGGAAAAAAATTAAATAAATCTGAATGAGACTTATGGTTTCCAACATAGAAGTTGTCACTCCCAACCTCACAAGAAGAAAAAAGCTAAAAAAGTAAACAACTTCTTTTTGAGATACAGTTGACATATAACATTGTGTAGGTTTAAGGTGTATAATGTATTGTTTATAAATTTATTTATTGCAATACTATTACCACTATAGCATTAGCTGACACATCTATCACACCATATAGTTATCATTTCTTTTTTGGGGTGAGAACATTTACAATCTTGTCTTTTAGCAACTTTGAAGTATATAATTTAGTATAGTATATACTAGTATATAATAGTATACTAGTAAGATTGGGCTAGTACTATACTAGTATAGTATAATAGTATAAAATTCTTGACTACAGTCAGCATATTGTGCACTAGATCTCCAGAACTTATTCATCTTCCAGTTGCAAGTTTGTACCCTTAAATGATATCGCCCCAATTCTCCCACCCCTGAGCACCTAGTAACCACATTTCCACTCTGTTTTTATGAGCTCAGCTTTTTAGATTCCACATATAAGTAATATCATAAAGTATTTGTCTTTCTCTGTTTGACTTATCTCACTTAGCCTAATGTCCTCAAGGTCCATCCATGTTGCTGCAAATGGCAGGACTTCCTTATTTCTCATGGTTGAATAATATTTCACTGTATACATATGCCACATCTTCTTTATCCATTCATCTCTTGATGAATATTTAGGTTATTTCCATATCTTGGCAATTGTGAATAATGGTGCAATAAACATAGGAAGGCAGATATCTTTTTCATATTCTGTTTTCATTTCCTTTGTGCATATTGCCAGAAATGAGATTGCTGTATCATATGACAGGTTTATTTTTAATATTACGAGGAAATTCCAAACTGTTTTACACAGTGGCTGCACCATTTTACATTCCCACCAAGTGGACAAAGGTTCCCTTTTCTCATGTCCTCACCAATACTTGTTATCTCTCATCTTTTTGATGATAGTTATCCTAACAGGTGTGAGGTGATACATCATTGTTCTTTTGATTTGCATTTCCTTGATGAAAAGTGATACTGAGCATTTTTCATGACTTGTTGGCAATTTGGATGTCTTCTTTGGAAAAATTCAGTTCCTCTGTCCATTTTTTAAACTGGATTTGTGTTTTATTGTTATTGAGTTGTATGAATCCTTTATATGTTTTGGAAATGTTTTTTTAAGTTTTTATTTTAATTCCACTTAGTTAACATACAGTGTTATATTAGTTTCAAGTGTACGATATACTGATTCAACAATTCCATTCATTACCTAGTGCTCATCACGACAAGTGCACTCCTTATTCTCCATCACCAATTTAACCCATCTCTCCAATCCTACCCCTCTGGTAACCATCAGGTTGTTCTGTATAATTAAGAGTATGTTTCTTGGTTTGTCTCTTGCTCTCTTTTCTTCCCTTTGCTCTTTTGTGTTGTTTCTTAAATTCCACATGCAAGTGAAATCAGATGGTACTCGTTTTTCTCTGACTGGCTTATTTTGCTTGCATTATACTCTTTAGCTCCATCCATGTTATTGCAAATGGCAAGATTTCATCCTTTTTTATGGCTGAATAATATTCCAATGTGTATATATACTACCTCTTCTTTATCCAGTCATCTATGGATGCACACTTGGGCTGCTTCCATATCTTGGCTATTGTAAATAGTGATACTGTAAACATAAAGGTGCATGTATCTTTTTTAATTAGTGTTTTTGTATTCTTTGGGTAAATGCCCACCAGTAGTGCAATTGCTGGATCATAGGGTACTTCTATTTTTAACTTTTTGAGAAACCCTCATACTGGGTTCCAGAGTGGCTGCACCAGTTTGCATTTCCACAAACAGTGCATGAGTGTCCCTTTTCTCCACATCCTTGCCAACACCTGTTGTTTCTTGTGTTGTTGATTTTAGCCATTCTGACAGGTGTGAGGTGATATCTCATTGTAGTTTTTTTTTTAACCTTTACTTACTTTTGAGAGAGAAAGACAGAGCATGAGCAGGGGAGGGGGAGAGAGAGAGGGAGATACAGAATCTGAAGCAGGCTCCAGGCTCTGAGCTGTCAGCACAGAGTCCAATGTGGGACTCGAACCCATGAACTGTGAGATCACGATCTGAACTGACGTTGGATGCTTAACCGACTGAGCCACCCAGGTGCCCCTCATTGTAGTTTTGATTTTCATTTCCCTCATGGCAAGTGATGGTGAACATCTGTTCATGTGTTAGTTGTCCATCTATATGTCTTCTTTGAGATAAATGTCTGTTTGTGGTCTTCTGCCCATTTTTAAATTGGATTACTTGTTTTTTGCATGTTGAGTTTTATATGTTCTTTACATATTGTGGATACTAACCCTGTGTTGGATATATCATTTGCAAATATCCCATTCCATATGTTGCTTTTGGTTTTGTTGATTGTTTCCTTCACTTGCAGAAGCTTTTTATTTTGATATAGCAGGGTAGTTTAATATTTGCAAATCAATCTATGTGATATATAACATCAATAAGAAAAAGGATAAGAACCATTTGATCATTTCAATAGATGCAGAAAAAACACTTGACAAAGAACAAACATCCAGTCATGATAAAAATCCTCAACAAAGTGGGTTTAGAAGGAACATACCTCAAGATAATAAAGGCCATATATAAAAAACCCACAGCTAGCATCATCTTCATTGGGGAAAAGCTGGGAGCTTTTCCCCTAAGGTTGAGAATAAGACAAGCGTGTCCACTCTCTCCACTTCTATTCAACATAGTACTGGAAGTCCTAGCCACAACAATCAGACAACAAAAAGAAATAAAAAGCATCCAAATTAGTAAGGAAGAAATAAAACTTTCACTATTTGCAGGTGACATGATACTCTATATAGAAAACCCTAAAGAGTCCACCAAAAATACTACTAGATCAATCAATTCAGTAAAATCACAGGATATAAAATCAATGTACAATAATCTGTTGCATTTCTATACATCAATAATGAAGCAGCAGAAAGAGAAATTAAGAAAACAATCCCATTTACAATTGCACCAAAACAGAAAGATACCTAGGAATAAACCTAACCAAAGAGGTAAAAGACCTTTACTCTGAAAACTACAAAACACTGACAAAAGAAATTGAAGATGACACAAAGAAATGGAAAGATATTCCATGCTCAATGATTGGAAGAACAAATCTTGTTAACATGTCTATACTACCCAAAGCAATGTACACATCTAATGCAATCCCTGTCAAAATACCAACAGCATTGTTCACATAACTAGAGCACACAATTCTAAAATTTGTATGGAACCACTAAAGACTGCCAATAGCCAAAGCAATCTTGAAAAAAAAAAGAAAAAAAAAAGCAAAGCTGGAGGCATACAATTCTGGACTTCAAGTTATATTGCAAAGCTGCAATAATCAAAAACAGTATGGCATTGGTGTAAAATAGACGCATAGATCAATGGAACAGAATAGAAAGCCATAGAAATAAATACACCCATATTTGTCAATTATATGGTCAATTAATCTTTGACAAAGTAGAAAAGAATGTCCAATTGGAAAATGACATCTCTTCAACAAATAATGTTGGGAAAACTGGACAGGAACATACAAAAGAAAGAGACTAGACCACTTTTTTACACAAAAGTAAATTAAAAATGGATTATAAAGATCTAAATGTGAGACTTGAAACCATAAAAATCTTAGAGGAGAACACAAGCAGTAACCTCTTTGACATCAGCTGTAGTAACTTTTTGCTAGATATGTCTCCTGAGGCAAGGAAAACAAAGCAAAAATAAACTATTGGGACTACATCAAAACATTTTGGATATTCTTATCTGATATCTGGCTTGCAAATATTTCCTCTCATTCTGTAAGTTGCCTTTTCCATTTTGTTGATTGTTCTGCTATTTGGAAGTTTTATTGTTTGATCTTGTCCCATTTGTTTATTTTAGCTTTTGTTGCCTTGTGCTTTTGGTGTCATATTAAAAAATCATTGCCAAAATCAATGTCAAGGACCTTCTTCCTTAAATTTTATTCTAGAAGTTTCATGGTATCAGATCTTATGTTTAAGTTTTTAATCCATTTTAACTTAATTTTTGTGAGTGACTTAAAATAGGGGTCCAGTTTCATTTTTCTGCATATGGTTATTCAGTTTTCCCAAAACCATTCATTGAAGAGACTATCCTTTCCCCATTGGATGTTCTTGGCTGCCTGATCAAATAATAGTTGACCATATACACAGGGGTTTATTCCTGTGCCTTCAATTCTGTTCCATTGGTCTCTGTGTCTATTTTATATTGGTGCCATACTGTTTTAATTACTGAAGCTTTATAGTGTAGTTTGAAATCAGGAAGTGTGGTGTCTCTGGCTTTGTTCTTCTTTTGTAGGATTGCTTTGGCTATTGGGGTCTTTTGTAGTTCCATAAAATTTTAGAATTGTTTTTTATATTTCTGAGAAAAAATTGGAACTTTACTAAGGATTGAAGTGGACCTATAGATGCCTTTGGGTAATATGGACATTTTAACCATAGTAATTCTTCCAATCCATAAATGGAGAATATCTTTTCATTTACTTGTGTCTTCTTAAATTTATTTCATCTGTCTTGTAGTTTTCTTTTTACAGATCTTTCACTTCCTTTTTTATGTTTATTCCTAAGTACTTTATTGTTTTGATGTTATTATGAGTGAATAGGATAGTTTTCTTTCTTTCTTTTTCAAATATTTCATTGTTAGAAAAAAATTAAACTAATTTCTCTATGTTGATTTTATATCCTGCAACTTCACTGAATTTGTTGATTAATTCCAACAGCATCTTTAGGATTTTCTCTATATAAGATCATATCATATATAAATAGTGACAATTTTATTTCCTTCTTATTTGGATGTCTTTTATTTCTCTATTTTGCCTGATTGCTCTACTTAGGACTTCTAGTACTATGTTGAATAAGAATGGTCAGAGTGGACATCTGTTGCTTCTCAACCTCCTCAGGTGCTTCCCAGGTGTAATCTGAAACTGGTCCCCATACGTCGATGGCAGGGAGAGACTAAAGGAAGAGATAGACCATTCTAAATTGATAGGTGGCAGGTTTAATAAGCAAGGGAACTTATATATTGGACTTGTCTTGGCTAACCTCAGGATGAGTAAGCCTTCACATTTGCCCACTAAATCTCGAAAGTTTATATAGAGGCCTTAACTAGGTTTAGTCACATATACCAGTGTCAGTACCATATCACAATCCTAAAGCTATGTTCTTGTGGTAGCTTCTGGAAGGTGGGAAGGCAAGTGGAATGCACGTTTCAAGAACAAAAGAGCCTTCTATTGCTTGGGTCCAGTTCATGGGTTAACCAGCAGTCATGTTCTCTTGGTGACCTCCCCCAACACTCAACCCCTTGTGACTGGCTCTTAAAATCTTACATGGCCCACTCTTTCACAGTGTTCCCCAAGCCATCCTAAAGGGGTTTCATTAGTATGGAGGTGGCTCCTTTGGTTGCTATCTGGCTGCATTGGAGGCAGATGCCACAGCAACAGTACCAGCACATGCAAGAGAAAATACATACAAGACAATGATTCTCCAAATTAGTGACAACTTTTTCCACCAGGAGCCTCATGATCTGAGCTACTGATTTATTGAGTCCTTAGGCTGGGGTCAGATCACTCAGAGCATTCTCTTGTATCTTCACATGACTTCCTAAAGATGACACATTAACAGACTCCTCAGTTATGAACATCTGACATTCTGTTTGGGTAATGGCATAGGTGCCTTCTTGCAAGGTAGTAATAATGTCCAAGGCCATCCTATTTCAGAGGACAGCTTTTCTCACTAGAGACATTTCAGTGTTCAGTAAGGACAGGTTTTGCTGGCTATCACTTAAGACTTGCTGGGTAAATTTTTAAGGGTTTCCATGTGTGCTGTAATATCCTGTAAGCTAACAGAGGGAACAAAGACAGCAGCCAAATGATCCTACCAGTGGAAAACAGAACATGCCCAGTCCCCTCTTTTTTCTTCAGTCTCTGTGGGGAGTGTTTTGGTTATTTTTTTGGATGTTTACATTTCAAAGACATGATAAGACTTACAACCTCAAGGGACAGAGAAAGAATGCAAATTTTCTCCTAGTTTTTTGGGTAATTGCTATTTAAAATTTTCCTTTGTATTAGGGGTTGGATGGCATGGGGCGATCCATCCATTTCCTCACCAATCACCATGACATCCTCTTTTTAACTTTCATCACTTTCCAAGGGATTCCACCTTTTAGTGTTCTAATCGGGCTTTGTCACAAGTGCTTAGACCTTAACCCAAGGCAGCTTGTGCCTTCCTGGCTTTTCAAAAGAACATGCTAAGGTGTCCAACTGATTATCCTGTCTTCCCACCTTATCTGCCAGCCTTGAAGCCAGCAGATGAGTGGACAACCACATGTCCTTATCTAATCTCATCACCTCTTCTGGCCTTCTAACTCAAGCTTCAGTCTGAGTTGGGCATTGGTGTCCAGCTGAACTGTGCAAAGTAGAGGCCAGCGCACTGCGGCAACCATTTGTTTCTCTTTCCTGCCACAGTGCAGCTGTGTAAAAATTCCTCAAAGAAGTGCATTAAAGCAACCAGCATTTTGGGGGTATCTCCATACTCAGGTAGCAGTCCATAACCATCTGACATATGGGCCACCCCTCTCTATATAGAGGTTGGTGGCCAATTCAGGATTTTCCCTGCAGAGGCCTCATTGTCAAGGCCTATTTCTTTGGTCTCCTGCTAGTTCACCAGTTATTGGTTCACACCCTCAGAAGCTTCTCAGGTGTAATCTGAAAATGGCTCCCAAACACAGAGGGCAGAGAGACCAAAGAAAGAGGCAGACTACCCTGGATTGGTAGGTGGCAGATTTAATAAATGAGGGAACTTAAATAAGAGGCTTGTGTTGGATGGCCTCAGTATGAGGCAATCTTTGCACCTGCTCACCAAGTCTTAAAAGTTTGGTACAGGGCACCTGGGTGGCTCAGTCAGTTAAGCATCCAACTTAGACTCGGGTCATGATCTCACGGTTTGTAGGTTCGAGCCCCATGTTAGGCTCTGAGCTGAGCCTACTTCAGATTCTGTGTTACCCTCCCCTGCTGGCACACTGTCTCTCTCTCTCTCTCAAAAATAAATAAACATTAAAAAAATTTTTTTTAAAGTTTGGTACAATTCACCAGTGAAGCTATCCAGTCCTAAGCTTTTCTGCATGGGGAGGTTTTGGATTACTTATTTTTTTTTTCTTTCTTTCTTTTTTTTTTTTTAAAGTATTTTTTTTATTTTTTTTAACGTTTATTTATTATTGAGACAGAGAGAGGCAGAGCATGAACAGGGGAAGGGCAGAGAGAGAGGGAGACACAGAATCGGAAGCTGGCTCCAGGCTCAGAGCCATCAGCCCAGAACCCGACGCGGGGCTCGAACCCACGGACCGCGAGATCGTGACCTGAGCTGAAGTCGGATGCTTAACCGACTGAGCCACCCAGGCGCCCCTGGATTACTTATTATATCTCTTTACTTGTTATTGGTCTGTTCAAATTTTCTATTTATTGCTGATTCAGTCTTGGTTTATGTTTTTAGTAATTTACCTATTTCCTCTCAGTTATCTGATTTGTTGGCATATAATTGTTTATAGCTGTCTCTTAAATTCTATGTATTTTCTGCATGTCTTATGCCACCACAATGCTGACATCACTCCCAACAACTTTTCTTCGGTTCATCAGAGAATGAGGTCACAGGGCAAACTGCTGCCCTTAACATTGGAGAGACAGGTGATTATGGAGAATCATAGCTTACCAGGATCAGAAGGCCAGGAGCAGAGGCTAACTACTAGAGCCAGTACCAGAGTAAGGAAGCTTAAATTTCAATTGGCAAATTGCTGGAGACTCAGTGTGCATAATAAACCTGAGAATTAAAAATTAAGAGGGGCCCAATCTTACTTAAGGGGCTTCACACTTTTGCAAGTCTACTCCCAGGAGCCCTACCCCTACCAGATGTTCAGGGTGAAAATCAGAGAAAACTCCCTCCTGTCTTCCACAGGGAAGGAGAGAAGTCACCATTTTGAAATATGCTCAGAGCATTCTGTTCTTCTTAACAAAGGCCTGCCCTCAAGGAATACTATAAAGCCTGACCACCTTGGGATTTAGCAGAGTCTAACAGATCTGAGATGGGGGGGGGGGGAATACCCAGCTCCCACCCCCCACAGCTCCCCTGTCTTACCTAAGGGCAGGGGAGTGTCGGTTGCTTGAGAAACTCTTTTTGAAGGTCATAGCCTAGGGCACAGGTTCATTACAAACTGAGGTCTAATAGAGTAGGTCTAAGAACATTCCCCCTCCCTCCATACCTCCTCACCATAGCAGCAAGGCTCCTGTACAATAACAGATTACACTGAAAGAACTACAAGACTCAGATCTTACTGAAGAAGTCTCTAGGATAACTCTGAGACAACAAGGGAGAAACAAACCAAGGGCACAGGGGAAAATTTAGCTTCTAACACTTACAGCTGCCGCAAAGAGTAAACACAGATAAACTCCTAGGCATACAAACAAAACTTCACAGTAAAAGCATATTTATTTTAGTCTATTTACCTAGTACATGATGGTCATATTTCAACATAAAAAGACAAAGCATGCTAAAACGGAAAAAAGACAGCTTGAAGAGACAGAATAAGCATCAGAACTGGACTCAGATATGACAGAAATCTTGGAATTATCAGACCAGGGATTTAAAACAGCTATGATTAATATGCTAAGTGCTCTAATGGAAAAAGTGGACAACATGCAAGAACAGATGGGTAATGTAAGCAGAATGATGGAAATTCTAAGAAAGAATTAAAAGGAAATGCTAGATTGAAAACCACTGTTAACAGAAGTGAAGAATGCCTTTGATGGGCTTATTAGTGGCCTGAATACACCAAGAAAAGAATCAACCAGTATGAAGATGTGTCAACAGAAATATTCCAAATTGAAAAGCAGAGTGAAAAAAAAAGAATGAAAGAAACAGAAGAAAATATCCAAGAACTGTGGGATGATTTTAAAAAGTATAACATATATAATGAGAATACCAAAAAAAAAGAAGAAAGAAAGAAAAAAAAAAAAGAGTAACAGAAATATTTGAAATAATAATGGTTGAAAATTTTACAAAATTAATGATAAACATCAAACCACAGATCCAGGAAGCTCAACAAAAATACCAAAGGAAAATACCATAAAAAAAAAAGATACTTAGGCATATTATATTCAACTGCAGAAAAAAGCAGGAAAGATAAAATCTTTAAAGAAGCCAGAGGGGGAACAAACAACTTATCTATAAAGGGACAAGTTTAAAAATTACTTTAGACTTATCTTTAGAAACTATGTAAGAAACCAAAAACAGCAAGACAGTAAATACCTATGAACCTGGAATTTTGTATCTAGCAAAATTATCCTTCAGAAGTGAAGGAGAAATAGACGTTCTAGACAACAAAAAAAATGTGTCACTGCTAGATCTACCTGTCAAGAAATATGAAAGGAGGTTTTTAGAGAGAAAGAAAATTATATTCATCAGCAACTTGGATCTACATAAAGAAAGGAACAGTGTTAGAGAAGGAGTAAATGAAGTTTTTTGGTTCTCTCTACTGAGGCACTGTTGCCCAGCACCCAGACCCACATCCATGCTGAATAACACAGCACAAGGGATTGCTGTTTTTAAAAAGAGATAGGGGGTGCCTGGGTGGCTCGGTTGGCTAAGCGTCTGACTCTTAATTTTGGCTCAGGTCAAGATCTCACGGTTCCTGAATTTGAGCTCCACGTTGGGCTTTGTGCTGACAGCATGGAGCCTGCTTGGGATTCTTTCTCCCCTTCTCTCGTTGCCCCTCCCCTCCTCAAAATGAATAAATAAACTTAGATAGATAGATAGATAGATAGACAGATAGAAGGAGCACCTGGGTGCCTCAGGTGGTTAAGTGTCTGACTTTGGCTCAGGTCATGACCTTGCAGTTTGTGAGTTTGAGCCCTGGTTGGGCTCTATGCTGACAGCTTGGAGTGTGCTGTACAAAGCAGGATTTTGTGTTTCCCTCTCTCTCTGCCTCTCTCCCGCTCACACTCTGTCCTTTCTCTCTCAAAAATAAATAAACATTAAAAAAATTAAAAAAAAGAAAAGAGAGGTAGACTTGCTTTTTCAATCCACAGCTGCCAGCTCTACATTTAAGGATATTGAAATGGACACAGCAAGGCTCATGGACAGGAAGATTTTCCTCCAAAGACTTCCAACAAACTGCAATTAGAAATGCATATATGATGCAAGGGATCTCCCTGTCAGCTCGATATTAATGTACTGACTCTGTACTGTGTAGTATTAATGTAGCTGTATATTAATGTTAATAATGTACCTATTATATATTATGCTATAGAACATTTTCTTATAGCATTGTGATGCCAGTTAAATTGTGGTACCATTTTGACACCAATTTTTCAGAGTTTTTTTAAGAAGAGAAATGGAATTATTTAAGTGCAGATATAATGAGCTTTTTAGAAAACAAGAATGGTTAGCTTTGCAAACTGGAAATGAAGAGAATCCTACATGTTTTAATTTCTAATAAGGTAAATATTGATTGCTATCACCCACAAAAACAAAAAACCACTGGGGTCCCTTCCTCCCCCTCCCCCTGTGCTTTTTAAAGAACACAGGGTTCTTGAAACCAAAAAGTGAGAAAACCACTGTGGACTATCCCCAGCCGTGATTGGTCCATTCTGGCTATGACCTCATAAGAAACAATTGTTAGGGAATTCCAAGCAGCTGTAGAAGTCCCTGGAGGACCTAGGTCTTTTGTCCTTTTAACCTACAATGCTCATTTTGGTGACCAGAGGGATCTGGACCACAGTTAGCATTATCTCTCTATTTGTCCATTTTATTTTTCTCTACTCATTTTTTTCTTTTCCTCATTTTGTCTTATTCTTTAATTTTTTTATTTTAATTTTTTCTTTACTTTCTTTTTCTTTTTAATTCTAATTTTTCTTTATTTTTGGGTTTTTCAGGGATTTTTTATTATTTAATTTTTGTGTTTCTCATTTTTTTCTTTATTTTTCCCATCTCATTTTTCCATTTCTTTATTGTTATTTTAATTTTTTATATAGTTGGTTAGTATTTTGGGATTGCTATGTAGTAAGTATATAAGTATTTTTAGTATCGTTTAGTATTCTCAGTGTAGTTACCAGGTCACCATGCTGCAGGGCATTCTGGCCACCTCTGCTGACAAGGAAACCCGTATTGACAATTACCAGCTCCTCTCGACCATCAGCCAGGGGAGCTTCAGGTGAGGTTGATCTGGAACATCCTGACTGGGACAGGTGTCCATGAAGTTCATTAATAAGATCAGCAGAGCTTCTCCAGCCTCCAAAGACTTTGCCTTGAAGTCCAGAGCATAATGACCTTGAATCATCCCAATATTGTGAATCTATTTGAGGTGACTGAGACCCAGGAAACACTACCTGGCCATGGAATATGCTAGTGAAGGAGAGATGGTTGATTGCCCACCACACCACAGCCTCATGAAAGAGAAAGGCTCGTAGCCAATTCTTCCAGATAGTGTCCACTGTGCAGTGCTGCCACCTGGAGGGCATGTTTACAGGAATCTAAAGCCAAAGAGCCTGCTTTTGGATGCTGACCTTAATGTCAAGGTTTTGGACTTTGGCTTTGGCAACAAGTTCACCTGTGGTATCAAGCAAGATACCTTCTGTGGCACTTCCTCTTAAGCTTCCCCAAAGCTCTTTTGATGGCCCCACAGTGGGTGTGTGGAGAGGTGTCATCTTCGATACAATGGTCACAGAACTTCAGAGTGCTGCGGCAATGGATACTGAGATAAATACTCCATGTTCCCTTTTACATTATCTGTGGAGTGTGAAAAACCTGCTTAAGAAATTCTATCTTCAACCCCAGTGACAGTGGTGTTTTAGAGGAAATCATGAGGGAACTATGGATAAACATTGGTAATGAGTAGTGATTGAGCCATTCTCTGATTACAAGGATGCCCAGAAGACTGATTTGATGCTGTCACGGACTACAAATAGGCAGAAATCCATGACTCACTGATGGGCCAGAAGTATGAGGAAGCAAAGGCTACCTATCAGCTCCTGGGCTACAAGACACCCCAGCCCGAGAACTATACCATTTCCATGAAGCCCCTGCTTCAGATGATCACACCAACAGCTGGGTCCCTCCCTGTCCCATGAGATAGAGCCTAGAGTTTCTGTCACCTCAAAAGCAGTGGAGTTTCAGGAACCTGCCATTCCCACTTTTACTTCATTCTCTAACACAGAAGTAAGTGCCATGAGGACCAGGAGTGAGTGTGAAAGGCCAACAGAACAGCCCAAGCACCTGCCAGTCCCCTACCTGGACTGGAGACCACCACCTGCTGCACAGCCCCCCAGGGTGGCCCTGTAGCCTTGCCCTCTACCCACAACACCAGTGGTAGAGCCCCAGAAAGAACCTACTGCCTTCATGGTGTACCTCAAAAAAAATTCTCTCCACACTGAGCAGCTTGGTCAGGAGCAGCAGAATTTGCCTGAAGGTGTGATCCCAGCCTCCCCCTCTGGTAACAGCCAGGGCCAGCAGGGGCCACTGGGAATTTCCTCACCTTCACAGACAGACACTTGTGTTTCAGGTCAGCCAGAGGGACCCAGTATGCAGCTCAAAACAGAGTGGAGCCTATCAAACCTCACATGGTGGAGAGGAGATGATAAAAAATGTCAGGTCAGGCTAAGCTCCCTGCACTTTATATGGAACACAAAGATCCTGAGCTCCAGGGAGCCCGGACACGGTGCAGGACATGATCAGGTTCTGGACACAAACAGCTGTGGGCGGGAGCAGTGCAACAGGTACATGCTCCAGTATGGGGGGTCAGGATGAGGGTGATCTGAGCTAAGGATTTAAGGACAGGTTCACCAGATGCGGTAGTCTTACCTATTATATTTTCAGGTACAGGCATGGAATGAGAATACAATGACCACAAACAAATGTAAGGATTTATAGTCTATTGAGGCAGACATACATTCATCAAATAATCACATAAATACATATAAATTTACATGGGAAGGTACCTAAATGTCCTATAAGAAAATGGTGAAGTGAATTATAACCAGTTTTTTCAGTTTAATATTATGTAGTCATTGAGATTTATAATTAAAGAATTGTGAAATGATTGCAATAACATTTGCTTAAAAAGTGCTTAAAAAGTGGGATATAATACCTGTTTTTATAAAACCAATGGATGTTTCCCAATGCATAGGAAAGTAGATTATCTAGCACATTGAACAATGGTTATTCCTGGTGATGAGATTGTGAAGCATGGAGCATGTTCTCATTAAAGAGCACTGTTATTGCCAGGAAGTGAGTAGATTTGTTTTTCCATTGTTGAATTTATTAGGTACTTTACATGCTTTAAATGAAGAACTAAACTTTTAATGTGTTCTTCCTGTTTTAGTTGTTTTGGTTTGGTTTTGATGGCGAGGGGGGGAAGTTAGCTAAATGTCACTAAGGACTCCTGCTGAGTGGGGCAAGAATGGTTTTGGTGGAAGCGGGCCCTGGAGGTGTGAGGTCCAGGCACCAAGTCTTTCTCAGTGCTGCCCCTGCAGGGCTCACCTTCCACGGTCTGCCGTGGGTCTTACTTTGCTTTGAGCTTTGTCTCTATTGCAAGATAAAAACTTGCTTCCAGAGGGAAAGCTCCAGAAACGCTTCTGAGGATGATGATAGGAGTTTGATTTCCAAGTAAGTATTTCTGGGCATTTGATTAAATTCCTTTGTTATTAATCAGTATTTGAGTTGTCCTGGATTAGTTCCATCATCTTCTACCAGCCCCACCAAACACAATTGTTTTGTTTGAGAATGTTCCCCTTGGAAGCCAGCGGTGTGTTACTACTTTTATCAGCTTTGGAAAACAAAAATACTCTTTCCAAATTTTTCATTTTTTTTTCTTTTGGAGTTTTTTAAACAGTTTAAACAGGCATTTTCAAGATGAAAATAAAAAGTATTTATTATGGAGGAACTGATAGTAGGGGCAGAATAAGGCATAGAATTTGTTATAAGGTGTGAAAATTCTAGTTGTTCCTCTGATCTGTAATATCCCCCCCACCCACAAGAAAGTTTTTCTTTATGGTCTATAGCTGATTTCAATCACCCAGTGGGTCATTTAAAGTGACATAATTCTGATGGACAGGATAATATTGCATACAGCCTGTCTTTCACGCCACCTAGGATCACCCTGCTTTGCACAATAGATACCAAGGGTTGCATTATGACGACAGGGTTATTTTCCCATTATTATTTGAGATGCTGGAAAGACCTCCTGCTGCTTCCCTTATATACCAAGTTACACAAGAAGTGAGTTAGATTTTTAAGTCATCATGAATCTCTGTTGAAATACGAATATCTAGGATGGAGAGCAGCGGTCATCCAGAGTTTTGCTGGGATTTCCTGCCAGTCACCTGGAGGACATAGCAGAATGACCAGGCTGGGGAAGGGCTTGTTACTGCTGGGCCTTAGGGAGGAGCAGGCAAGAAGCTCCTCACCGAGGACTTTGCACTGCTGACTCTGGTTCTGCAGTGATGGCAGCTCCTATTGTACTGGGCTGTGAAATTATTCAGAAACGAGTGGGGATGATGCATATACATTTTACCTACTTGAAACTAATAGGCAACTTCCTTCTGGGATTTGCTCTCTATGCCAATAATTTATAATCTGTTCTACTTTCTCTTCCCTTACCTGCTAATCACTGCTCTTTTTAGTGGTAACCACAGGGAAGAGACTAGGATTTTCTACCAAGGTGTGTGTTACAGCTCCCTCCACTGTTGTATGAACACGCGGGCCCTCTCACCTCTCAGACAGACATCATCCCTTCCCGTTCTTAGTTCTTGGGCTGCTACTCGCACGTTTTGTGAACATACTGGTGAAGGAGCAGTTGAGCCATTTTGGTGGAGCGAATTTCCATTGACCAGCGTATGAGGAGGGCACGCTCAGGGACCCCAAACATAGGTATATGATACACTGCGTGCAAACAGTGCTAGAGGAAACCTAGCTGTTTCTCTAACAAGTCAGCGTGACGAATGATGGAATCTACCTTTCCTCTGTCTCTCTGGGCTTGGCTCGCGGCCCCCAGGGTGCAGTCTTGCTTCTCGGAGGATGGGCGCTAAGGTTGCCGCGTGCAGTTGATGGGAAGTCAGACTGACTTTCCACCGAGAATGGACCACAGATTTTCTGTGTCACTTCCCTGCCTCCTCAGACTGTCATGTGGAGAGACATGCCATTCTGCTGCAGGAAGGCGTTTGTTAGCAAGCCCCGGGAAATATCTGGTTCCTTGTACCTCCCATGCACCTCGCAGGTGCAGATCCCCAGAAATCTGAGCATTGTTCATATATAACTTTCACCTTCCATAATATTCCATTTCAGTTTGGTTAGTCATTTAGGTTGAAAAAAAGTGTTTCTGTGTTGCTTGGCTTACTCCATAGATAAAGGTATATCAATTATCCTGGATGTCTCAACCCCTTGTAAGTTGGAGATCTGGTGGATGTTTGAAAATCTGGTGTTTTTTGGTTTTTTGTTTTGTTTTGTTTTTTTGCTCAGTAGAAATGGAGGGGAATTGCTGATGTAGTGTGTACCAGAGCACTGGAAACAAATCTATTTTCAGTTTGAATATCGCAGTTAAAAAAATTGCCAGAATGGTACATTATTTTCTCCTCCCTGATGCTAAGTGCACATAACAAGTGTGCTGAGTACTGCCCTCTCTGCCATCCAGCGGCGTCAGGGACTGGCATGATCCCACCTGCTTTGTCTGCCTCCCTGAGTAGGGGCCGATTTCATCTGTGTCCAGCCTCCTCCAAGCATTAGGAGTACAAAGGATCACTCACTTGCTGAAAAGCAGGGGCCACAAGCATTTCTGGTGGTTAATTGTAGGGTGTGTTATCTTCTACAGCTAAAGCAAGTTTCTTAGAAAACAAGTATCAGTTGGAACTATTTTGTGTACACTTTTAGACTACCCATGAAAAAAACATGTCCACTTATTTAAGAAGGTGCTGTGATTAGTGTGTTGTGATGAAAATGTTTTTAATTTTTATTAAAATTTTTATTTTTAATGTTTTATTTACTTTTGAGAGAGGAAGACAGAGTATGAGCAGGGAAGGGGTTAGAGAGAGAGGGGGAGACACAAAATCTGAAGCAGGCTCCAGGCTGTTAGCACAGAGCCTGACCTGGGGCTTAAACCCACCAACCTCGACCCGAGCCAAAATAGGATGCTTAACTGACTGAGCCACCTAGGCACCCCAAAAATATTTAAATGATTAATTATTAAACACCGTAGGCAAGGGTGAAAGACAAACACCAAATATTTCCAACATTTGCAGTATATATCATGGATAAATCAGTAAGAAAACAATCAAAGTGTGCCTGGGTGACTCAGTTGGTTGAATGCCTGACTCTTGATTTCCGATCAAGTCATGATCTCACAGTTCACGGGTTTGAGCCCTGTGGTAGGCTCTGTGCTGACAATGCAGAGCCTGCTTGGGATTCTCTCTCTCCTTCTGTCTCCACCCCTCCCCTGCTCTCTCTCTCTCAAAATAAACAAACAAACAAACAAACAAACAAACTTAAAAACCACAATCAGGGGCGCCTGGGTGGCTCAGTCGGTTGAGCATCCGGCTTCAGCTCAGGTCATGATCTCACGGTCTGTGAGTTCGAGCCCCGCATTGGGCTCCGTGCTGACAGCTCAGAGCCTGGAGCCTGTTTCGGATTCTGTGTCTCCCTCTCTCTCTGACTCTCCCCCGTTCATGCTCTGTCTCTCTCTGTCTCAAAAATAAATAAACATTAAAAAAATTTAAAAAAAAACCCCACAATCAATAAATAACCTACTACTAAAATGTCAAGAATAGGGAGTTAAGGAAAAGAAATATAAAAATCTAATAAAAATATGAAGATTTTAGACATCATTAATAATCAAATAAATGAATATAAAAGCATAATTTTTTTTAATTCTCAAATTAGTTAGCATACAGTGTAGTCTTGGCTTCAGGAGTAGAATCCATTGACTCATCACTTACATATGACACCCAGTGCTCATCTGAACAAGTACCCTCCTTAATACCCATCACCCATTTTCCCCACCCCCATCAACCCTCAGTTTGTTCTTTGTATTTAATAGTCTCTTATGGTTTGTCTCCCTCTCTCTTTTTATCTTATTTTTCCTTCCCTTCCCCTATGATCATATGTTAAGTTTCTCAGATTCCACAGATGAGTGAAATCATGTGATATTTGTCTTTGTCTGACTGACTTATTTCACTTAGCATAATGCCCTCCAGTTCCATCCACAGTGTTGCAAAGGGCAAGATTTCATTCTTTTTCATCCCTGAGTGGTATTCCATTGTATATATATACACCACATCTTCATCAGTTGATGGACATTTGATCTCTTTCCATAATTTGGCTATTGTCGATAGTGCTTAAAAGTATAAATGCTTAAGCATCAGAATGGCAGAAATGAAAAAAACTCACAATACTCAATGTCAGAGAAGACCTGCAAATGTGTCTTCCAACTTACTACTTGTAGGAGCATTCACAGGTACTGTGTTTTTATACCTGTCTGCCAATACATTACGCAATTTAGAAGATGCACATACGTCTTTTGACATGGAGGCTACCTTCATCCAGGATTGTTCAGTACAGCAATTTTTATTTCATGTGACCATCAGTGGAGAGCTTACTCTGTCCCCCTGTTCTGCCCTCAGGACTCATGCTTGGTCCCAATGCAAGCCCACGTTGCTGTGCTGGTCACTGAAAGGACATCTCTTTTGCTCTGGGCAGAATGATCACAGATTCTAGAGCAGGGGCCCTGACGTGGTGTCAGAAGGAACATTTTTCATTTCCCTCAATCATTAGCATTTGGCACAGGACCATCCTGGTGAGTCTTCAGAGGAAGCCTTGCCCACATGGCTGCTGTCCCCAGGGCTCCAATGGCTGCTTTGAGATCCTCCTGGAGGTCCTTAATAAGGACAGGTCAGGTTTCTTCCACCCTAACTGGCACCAGCAAGGACTAAAGATTGGCCGGGCCTGGGGCTGCTGAGCAAATAGCGAGGTTCCTCCTTTTTCTCACTCCTTTTCTGCCACTTTTGTTAAGGCCATGTGTTCCGGTGGCGATGGCCCTGTTACTCTTCTCTCTAAACAAACTTGGGCCCAGAGCATATCAGCCACATGGGAGACCTCAAGTGAGCACATGGCACAGTGTTTGCTCTGAGCATCACTGCGTCTCCACCTGCAAGTGCCATCGGATGCTCAGAGTTGGGGAGCATGCAGTTGGGGTGTGGACTGTTCTTTCCCAAGGGGCAGCATTTTGAATTAGAGACCTATTTACATATATTTTGCATTAATTTACATACCAACCACTGATAACTAGCTCTAAATATTCTGTGGATTCAACTAGTTAGTGCACCTGACCACTGTGGTAGCCAGACCTGGTATTCAGGGCATTACACACATGAAATACTGACAAGACTGTGGAAACAGAGTCATGAGAATGATAAATCAGCCCAGGCCCCTCACAGATGCACCTGCTCCTTAGCCTGCTTCCTTATGCTGGGGTGACAGCACATTTAACACTCTCGAGGGAGATCGTGGCTTTCTAGTGCTCAGCTGAGTTAACCCCCACCCTGGAAAAACAAGGAAGGAAAAAAATCTAACGCGTTTTTTTCACTATCTTTCACTTAAATTTATTTGCAATATTTCATTTAAATTGGCACTAATGGTGCCAGTTATCATTCAACAGTTTTTCTGTTATTCGATATGAAATCTCCATAGTTTGTGAAGCTGGTTGGTAAAGAGATGAACACAGAAAAGGTCACATGGACGGTGCAGATCACCCGTAAGGTTTGCAGTGTGCAGTCTGCGTCCCTGCATGCAGTTCAGCTCTGAGTGACCTTTTCTCTTTCCTTACCTTTCATCCTGGTGTCAGCCTACAGTCTACCTCACTTGAGAATAGAAAGTTGGGGGGATGGGCAGGGGACAGCTACACCTGCACCGCCCCTTGCCATGTGTTGGTTCCCACTTCATGGGTTCCTCTAGACATTGACATTATCCTTTATTGAAATAACACACTGACTACTTGTTTGTTGAGCTGACTTTTAATAGTATTTTTGAAAATTTTACCCCCTTCAGAAATCAGACAGGTAATAGGAGGGATCTGTTCTTAAACAGTGGCAGAGTCCTTTAAATTCATGCTACTCTTTGCAGATGACCTTAAAAATGCCAACTTAATAGATCTTGAAATAAGTAAATGTATACTTTTAATTTTTGTTTCTGTTAAATCAGACATCTATTTATACTAGATTCCAAGATAGGCCAGCATTAATAAGTGCCCATTCTCTCCTTCCCAAATTGTAGGAGAATAAGTTGGCAATAGTCTACCTATTAGCTTTTTCTATAAGGATATAGAAAAAAAATTTTTTTAGAAAAACTTCTGCAGACTGTCTCTCTCACCATCTCCCACCCCAATTCAGTATGGGCAGAGTTATTTAAGAATGACATTCAGGGAAGGGCACCTGGGTGGCTCAGTCAGGTAAGTGACCGACTCTTGGTTTCGGCTCAGGTCATGATTTCATGATTTTGTGAGTTCAAGCCCCAAATCGGGCTCTGCACTGGCAGTGTGGAGCCTGCTTGGAATTCTCTCTCTCCCTCTGTTTGCCCCTCCCCAACTTGTGCTGTCTCTGTCTTTGAAAATAAATAAAAAATAAAACTTTAAGAAAAGAAAAATGACATTATAAGGAATAAAGGTGTGGTCTCAAAGAGCAGTATTGCCTCCTTATGAGTTTTAAGCATGAATGATATAGAGGAAACTTTTTCTTTTCTTTAACATCAAGGAACATGTATTATCTTCTTCACTGGCAATGTCATACCATGAAAGATTAACAGCTTGAGACAGGAGATCCAGGTTCTGGCTGTGCTCTATCCCAAAAGCTCCCATATGACAATGGGAAACTTCTGCCTGTTTCCTAAGCTGATCATTCTGCTCCATAACACCTCTGAAATATACTCAGTTTACATCTTTTTATTAGTGTTCATTTGTAGTTTTTAACCGTAGCTGGTGGGGGTGTATTTATGATGCCCTGATGTCTTGTATTTTATCCCCATGGGCCCTGTGGGCCCCATATATATGGCATATGAATTAGGAATCCTTCTGTAGTAAGAACAACTTCTGAATCATTCTCCTGGTGAACATCTTTTCCACTGCAGCTCCATGGCCTAGAACTTTGCTCTGTGGATCTATCAACAATGGGAAGGCTGACTTACTGCAGATGGACTGTTTTATGCTAAATAGCTCTTCTTTTCCCACTGCTGTTCCCAAACATTATCTTACAAACCTTTACCAATCTTTGCCATGGAGGGCAGCCATAGGGAAATCCACCCCTGTTGATCTTGAACAGAGGAAGTGCCCCAGCTGAGAAGGTAGCAAGAGGGAAAGTCTCTAGTCCTGCCATCAGGGCTGTGAAGTCAGAATATAACTTTCCAAATGATCCTGTTCTGTGTGGTGGATACAGTCAGGGATATTAAGTGCTGCATTTTAGTTACCCTGTGGCCTTACCTGCTTATGTAGCTTGCACTCTGTTGAACATTGTTTCTACCAAACAACTCAGAAACAAGTTGATAGAAGGTAATTCTTTTGTAATTTGGGGAAGATTGCTGGTGTAATATTTTAGAAGTACTTTGCACACAGATTTTTTAAAATAAGTCAATTTCTCTCAACATTACAGTAATGTTTTAAAATGTGAGTAAAATTAGAATGAACTCATCAGTATCTCTAAATTTGCCATGCTTATTGCCCTGCCCTGGTTGAAGTTCCATTGTGTTCTGTGCCATATTTTTTTGTGTGTGTGCCAAATTTTATTCACCCATTAAGATTTCACTTTCTTCCTTCTATGATTTCCTCTTCTTTGAATGTCTGAGATCTCCCTAGTTAGGCAGTGCTTTGCTCTGCTTTTTTTTTTTTTTTTTTTTTTTTTTTTTTTAATATCCTGAAACAGGTTTTAAGTCCCATGAAGGCAAGAGATGTATCTTATGCTGTTTCTGCATTGGCAGAATCATTTGGCTTAGGATTATGAGTCTAGATAAGAAGATGTGTTTCTCAAGCTGGGTTATAGGCACATAGTGATAAATGGGTCACATAGTAATAAATGGGTCAATTCCCCAGAAGATATATAATCTTAAATGTATATGCACTAATAACAAAGCATCAAAATATGTAATGCAGAAAGTGTTAGAACTGCATGGGGAAATAAATTAATTCACTATCATGGTTGGAGTCTTCAACATACCTTGATCAGTAATTGGCATTCAGAAGAAAGAATATTGTAAGGACATAACTTGTTAGTTGTACTGAATAGCAGCATCAGTCAACTGGATCTTATTGAAATTACAGAATAGTTTATCTAGCAACAGCAGAGCACCCATTCTTCTTAAACTCACACAGAAGATTCAGCAAGATTCTGGTCCATAAAACACATCTTAATTTAAAAGAATAGAAATCAGGGCACCTGGATGGCTCAGTTGGTTAGGTGTCAGACTCTTGATTTTAGCTCAGGTCATGATCTCACAGTTCGTGAGTTTGAGCCCTGCATCCGGTTCCACACTGTCAGCGTGGAGCCTGCTTGGGATTCTCTCTCTCCTTCTCTGACCCTCCACCACCTCAAAATAAATAAACCTAAAAAAAAAAAAAAGAAATCACACAATGTTTTCTCTGGACACAATGGAGTTAAAGTAGAAAGAAAAACAGAAAGATTGCTGGAAAAATCTCAAAATATGGAGATTGAACAACACATGAGTCAAAGAAGTCTCAAGAGAAGTTAAACATATTTTTAACTAAATAAAAATGAAATACAATGTCTTAGAATTTGTGGGATGCAGTAAAAATGGTGTTTAGAGGGCAACTCATAGCACCCAATGCATATATTAGAATAGAAGATGTACAATCAATAATCTGAGCTCCCACCTTAGGAAACCAGAAAAAGAGAAAATTAAATCCAAAACAAGCATAAGAAAAATAGTACAAATTAGAGCAGAAATCAATAAAATTAGAAGCAAAATCAATAGAGGAAATCAACCAAACCAAATCTAGTTCTTTGAAAACAAACTGAGAAACATCTAGCCAGGCTAACTAAGAAAAAAAAAAGACATAAATACTAATGTCAAAAATAAAAGAGGACCCAATTACTGATTCCATGGACATTAAAAGGATAATAAAGTTGACGCAGTATTAAAGCAGAAAAAATTAGAGGTTTAATACCACATTATTTCAAGGCTTACTATAAATCTACAGTAATAAAGACTGTGATATTAATAAAGGAAAAGATCAACTTGGCACAATAGACAGCCAAGAAAGAAGCACACCTAAGTATAGACAACTGATCTTTCACAAAGGAGCAGAGGCAATATAAAGGAGCAAACAGTTTTTTCAACAAATAATGTTTGAACAACAGGACATTCACATGCAAATAAATGAATCTAGACACAGACTTTACATCCTTCCTAAAAACTGATTCAAAATGTATTATAGACCTAAATAAAATGCAAAACTATAAAACTCTTACATAACAGAGAAGAAAACCTAGATGATCTCAGATATGGTGATGACTTTTTAGAAACATCAAAGGCATGATCTATGAAAGAAATAATTTGGTAACCTGAACTTTGTTAAAATTAAAACCTGTTCTACAAAAGACAATGTCAAGAGAATGAAAAGACAAGCCACAGACTGGGAGGTTATTTGCAAATGACACATCTAATAAGGACTGTTATCCAAAATATATACTCTTAAAATTCAACAATAAGAAAAAAAGGACCATTTTTTTTAAAAACAGCCCAATTTTTAAAAATAGGCCAAGGACCTTAACAGACACCTCACGAAAGAAGTTTAAAGATGGCAAATAAGCATGTGAAAAAATGTTCCACATTATATGTCATCAGAGAAATGCAAATTAAAAATGAGATACTGCTACACACCTATTAGAATGGCCAAAATCCATAACACTAACAACACCAAATGCTGGTGAGGATGTGGAGCAACAGAAACTCTTAATCGTTGCTGATGAGAATGCAATGTATTGCCAGTTTGCAAGGCAGTCTGGTGGTTTCTAACAAAACTAAAGATACTATATCATTTGATCTAACAATCCTTGGTGTTTACTGAAGGGAGTTGAAAACATGCCAAAACAACAACCTGTACATGGACATTTATAGCAGCTTCATTCATGATTGCCAGAACTTGGGAGCAACAAAGATGTCCTTCAATAGGTAAATAAATAAATAAAATTGGAGACAATGGGAATATTATTTCGTGTAAAAAGAAATAAGCTATCAAACCATGAAAAGACATGGAGAAAATTTAAATGCATATTACCAGGTGATATAATAAGCCAATCTGAAAATGCTACATATTGTATGATTCCAAATGTATGACATTCTGTAAAAGCTAAAGCTATGGAGACAATAAAAACATCAGTGATTGCCAGGGTTGGATACTTGTGGCAAGGGATGACTAAGCACTGCAGTGAGGATTTTTGGGGCAATGAATATACTGTATGATATAATGATGGATACATGCCATCATACATTTGTCCAAACCTATAGAATTATACAATACCAAGTGTGAATCCTAGTGCAAACTATGAATTTTGAGTGATCATGATGTATTAAGGTAGGCTCATTGATTATAACAAATGTACCACTCTGGTGGGGTATGTTGCTAATAAGTGAGGCTATACAATGTGTTGGGTTAGGGGCATATGGGAAATCTCTGTACCTTCCTCGCAATTTTTCTGTGAACCTAAAACTACTCTAAAAAAGCAAAGCCTTGACAATAAAAAAATGATAATAAAGGGATATTAAAAACTCTGTGCCCACACAGTTGATAATCCAGGTGAAATGGATGAATTCTTTGAAAGACACAATCTACCAAAACTCACACCAGAAATTAATCTGACTAGGCCATACCTGTTAAAAACATTGAATCAAAATTGATAACTTTCCAAAAAACACCAGTCCAGATGGGTGCACTGGTGAGTTCTACCAGATGTTTAAGGAAGAAATGATATCAATTATCTATAATCTTTTCCAGAAATTAGAAATTAGAAACAAAAGAAATACTTCCTAACTAATTCTGGGAGGCCAGCATTACAATAATACTTAAACCAGGTAAACACATTACAAGAAAGGAAAACTACAGACCAATATTTCCATGAACATAGACACAAAAACCTTCAACAACTTGTTAGTAAATAAGATCCAAACAAGTATTAACATTATACATCACAACCCAGTGCAATTCATTCAAGGCATGAAAGTCTGATTTACCATTTGAAAATCTAATCCCAAATTTGATAGACACTATCTACAAAAATGCTGCAGCTAACATCTTATGTAATGGTGAGAAACTGGAGGCTTTCTTGTTAAGATCAGGAACAAGACAAAGATATCCTGTCACACAATTTATATTCAACACTGTATTGGAAATCCTAGTTAATGCAATAAGGCAAGAAAAAGGAAAAAAGAGTATATAGATTGGGAAGGAAAAATAAAACTTTGTTTGCAGATTATTATCTATATAGAAAATCCCAAAATATCAACACAGCTCCAGAATAAGCAACTATAGCAAGGCTACAAGTTCAATACACAAAAGTAACCTGTTTTTCTACAGGCCAGTCATGATCAATTGCAATTTGAAGTTAAAAACACAATGCCATTTACATTAGCGCCTAAAAAAAGTGAAATGTTTAGAAAAAATATGTACAAGATCTGTATGAACAAAACTACAAAATTCTAGAGAAAGAAGTCAGAGAGCTAAATAAATATAGACACACTCCATGCTCATGCTGGGAAGACAACATTGTCAAGATGTGAGTTCTTCTAGGCTTGATCTACAGATTTAACACAATCCCAATAAAAATCCCAGCAAGTTATTGTGTGGATATTGCCAAACTAATTATAAAGTTTATACAGAGAAGTACAAAAAGAAACAAAACATCAGAATACCCAACAAAATATTGAAAAAGGAAGAACAAAGTCAGAGGAATGGCACTATCCAATTTTAAGACTTACTATAGAGCTACAATAATCAAGACAATGTGGTGTTGATGTAAGAATAGAGAAATCAATAAGCAAAATAAAGAGCCCAGAAATAAAGCCACAAAAGATAGTCAACTGATCTTTCACAAAGAATCAAAGGCAATTCAATGGAAACAGGATAAAATTTTTAATAAATTGTGCTGGAAGAACTGGCCATATACATGCAAAAAAAGCAATAAATCTGGACACATATCTTACACTCGTCACAAAAATTAATTCAAAATGGATCATAGACCTACATGTAATATGCAAAAATATAAAACTATTAAAAAGATAACATAGGAAAGAAACTAAATGACCTTGGGTTTGGTGATGGCTTAGATATAACACCAAAAACATGATCCATGAAAAAAATTGATGACAGTCGTCATTAAAATTAAAAATTTTTGTTCAGCAAAATACATCGTTAGAGAATGGAAATTACAAACCAAGGACTGGGAGAAAATAGTTGTGAACACATATCTGATAAAGGACTATTGTCCAAAATATATAAAAATCTCTGAAAACTATAATAAGAAAATAAACAACCTAATTATAAAATGGGCAATAGATCTAAACAGATACCTCAGCAAAGAAGATATATGGATGGAAGATAAACTTATGAAAATATGCTGCATATCACATCATTAGAGAATTGCAAATTAAAATAACAGTGAGATGGTGCTATGTATACATTAGATTTTAGCCAAAATCCAAAGCATTGTCAACACCAAATGTTGGTGGGGATGAGCATCAGGAAGTCCTATTCATCACTGGTAGGAATGCAAAAATGGTACAGTAACTTAGAATTTGGAAATTTCTTTCAAAGCTAAATATACATCTTACAACCAAGTAGTGGTGCTCTTTGATCTTAACCCAAATGAGTAAACAATTTGCATTCACATAGAACCATGTACATGAATATTTATAGCAGTTTTATTTATAATTTCTAAAATTTGGAAGAAATCAAGATGTCCTTCAAAGGTGAGTGGATATATTGTGCTACATCCAAACAATGGAATATCAATCAGCATTAGAAAGAAATGAACTTTCAAGCCATGAAGAGACAGGGAGGAAACTTAAATGCATGTTAGTAAGTGAAAGGAGCTAATCTGAAAAGGCTGTATACTGTATGATCCCAACTATATGACATTCTCTAAAAGGCAAAAATAGAAACAGTGAAAAGGTAAGTGGTCATCAGGGATTCAGAAGAGGGTGCCAGTGGTGGAGCAATATAGCACAGGGGATATTTTAGGAAGTTAAACTCTTCTATATGATACTATAATGATGGATACATGTCATTGTACATTTTTAAAACCCATAGAATCAGGAACACACACAGTGAATCCTAATGTACATGTAGTGCTATTATTTTAAAAGTCCAAATCATGACCATCAAGAATAGAATGGATAAATTGTTTTATACTCATATCATTGGATACTATGTGACAGTTAAAATGAACAAATTATAGCTACAGTCAATGACATAGATGAATACAACAGGCATAAATGGGAGTTGCATAAATGGGAGCAGATGCAAAAGCAGAAATACTATATAATTCCAAATATATAAAATTCCCCTAACAAAGGCCATATGTATATGCATATTTATTATATGTAGAGTTTTATATTTGTGTTTCACATACATGTACATATATATGTATATGTAAATGTGTGTATGTTTATAATACACCTCCAAAAACAAGCAGAACTAGATGAATGATGGGAATTGCAAGAGGTGATATTTTCAAGCTAGAGTGTTTTTGCCTCAAAGTATGTTATAATTTATACATAGACTAGGAAAACACAATTCTTGTGGAATCAGAAGATACATTCTGTGGTTGGCAGAGAAGAAATTGAGTTAGAGGAGAAGTTCTGGAATGGAGAAGAGCCACAAAGAAGCAAATCCCCAAATATGTAAGTTTCCTTCAAATGAAATATGGTGGATCTTTGAACTACACTTGTACAGGGCAACCCCAGGGGGCCTAGTATAAATACAACAGTTAGAAGCTGTGCTCATTGTAGGGAATATAGGGATTTGAGTTTGAATTCCGCCAATTTAACTCTCTACTGGAAAACTATCATCATTCTTCAGAGGAATAAAACTGAATCCAAAATCTCTAGAACTTTAATTCATAGTATATACTACATAAAAATAATCATGGGAAGACACAAGAAAATGTAATCCATACACAAGACAAAAAGTAGGCAGTAGAAACTAACCCCAGGATGTTCAAGATGTGATATTATCTGACAAGGATTTGAAAGCAGCTGTTATACATATGTTCATGGAGGTAAAGGAAAATATGCTCGTAATCAATAAACAAATGTGGTAATTCCACATAGAAATGGACATTATATAAAAAAAGAACCAAATAGACTAAACAGCTGAAATGAAAAAAATTAGTTTTTCAGCTTATCAGCAGATTGGAAACAGAAGGAAAAAAATCTTGAAGATAGAGTGATAGAAATTATCTAATCTGAATAAAAGAATGAAAAACTTGAAGAAAATGAACAGATCCTTAGAGACATGAGGGATGACTGAATCACAAAGGGGAGGAGGAGAGACAGAATAAGTAAATGAGGCCAAAAAGTAAACCAATAGTTAAAAACTAATAGCTGAAAACTTCCAAAATATGGTATGAAACCTAAATTTTTAGATACAAGAAGGTCAACACCTTCCCCCCAAAACAGGTATGAATTAAAACGTATCTAGTCACATCATAATCAAACTGCTAAAATCCAAAGATAATAAGGTAATCTTGGAAGCAGATATGTAAAAAACAACACATTACACAAAGGCAAAGTATATGAATGATGGATGACAGACTGTCAAAAACAATAGAGACAAATCATCTTAAAAAAAAATTTAATTCCTGGGGGGTCTGGGTGGCTCATTCGGTTGAGTGTCTGACTTCAGCTCAGATCATGATCTCATAGCTTGTAATTTCAAGCCTTGCTTTAGGCTCTTTGCTGACAGCTCAGAGCCTGGAACCTGCTTTGGATTCTGTGGTCTCCCTCTCTCTCTGCCCCTCCCCCCGCTCACACTCTGTCTCTTTCTCAAAAATAAATAAACATTAAAAAAAAATTAAAAGAAAAAATTAATTCCAGTATAGTTAACATACTATATATTAGTTTTAGGTGTACAGTATAGTTATTCAACAATTCTATACATTACTCAGTGCTTATCATAAGTGTCCTCTTAATCCCCTTCAGCTATTTCACCCATTCTTCCACCCACTTCCCCTCTGGTAATTATCAGTTTGTGAGCTACAATTTAGAGTGTGTTTTTTGGTTTGTCTCTTGTTAATTTGTTTTGTTTTTTAAATTCCATATATAAGTGAAATCATATCTTTTTCTTTGACTTATTTCAATTAGCATTATACCCTCTAGATCCATCCTTATTGTTGCAAACGCCAAGATCTCATTCTTTTTTTTATGACTGAGTAATATTCTGTTATATATATTTATATATATACCACATCTTCTTTATCCATTCATGGCCACTTGGGCTGCTTCCATAATTTGGCTATTGTAAATAATGCTGCATAAACATAAGGGTGTGTATATACTTTCAAATTAGTATTTTTGTATTCTTTGGGTAAATATCCAAGAGTGGAATTATTGTATCATATGATAGTTGTATTTTTAATTTTTGGGGGACTCTCCATGCTGTTTTTTCACAGTAGCTGCACCAGTTTGCACCTCCACCAACAGTGAGCAAGGATTCCTTTTCCTCCATATCCTCACCAACACTTGTTTCTTGTGTTTTTTATTTTAGCCATTCTGACGGGTGTGAGGTGATATCTCATTGTACTTTTGATTTGCATTTCCCTGATGATGAGTGATGTTGAGCAACTTTTCCTGTGACTGTTGGCCATCTGAATGTTTTATTAGGAAAAATGTCTGTTTGTGTCTTCTGCCCATTTTTAATTTGGATTATTTGGGGTTTTTTGGTGTCGAGTTTTATAAATTCCTTATATATTTTAGATACTAACCTTTTATTACATACGTCATTTGCAAATACGTTCTCCCATTCAGTAGGTTGTATTTTGGTTTTGTTGGTTGTTTTCTTTGCTGTGCATAAGCTTTTTATTTTGATGTAGTCCCAATTGTTTATTTTTACTTTGGCTTCCCTTGCTTCAGGAGACATATCTAGAAAAATGTTGCTATAGCTAATGTCAGAGGAATCACTGCCTGTGTTCTTTTCTAGGATTTTTATAGTTTCAGGATTGCATTTGGTCTTTAATTCATTTGAGTTTATATTTGTGTATAGTGTAAGACAGTGGTCCGGTTTCTTTCTTTTGCATTAGTTGCCCAGTTTTCCCAACACCATTTGCTCAACAGATTGTCTTTCTCCCATTGCATATTCTTGCCTCCTTTTTCAAAGGTTAGTTGACCATATAATCATGGGTTTATTTATGGCCTCTCTATTTTGTTCTATGGACATATCTGACTATTTTTTGTTCTAGTACCATGCTGTTTTGATTACCACAGCTTTGTAGTATACCTTGAAATCTGGGATTATGATTCCTCCAGTTTTGCTTTGTTTTTGTTTTTGTTTTTTTTTCAGTATTGCTTTGGCTATTTAGAGCCTTCTGTGGTTCTATGCAAATTTTAAGATTGTTCTAGTTCTGTGAAAAGTGCTGTTGGTAATTTTAAAGGGATTGCGTTAAAAACTGTACATTGCTTTGGGTAGTATGGGTATTTTAACAATATTTTTTCTTCCAATCCACGAGCATGAAATGTCTTTCCATTTCTTTGTGTCCTCTTCAATTTCTTTCATCAATGCTTTATAGTTTTCAAGAGTACAGATCTTTTACCTCCTTGGATAAGTTTATTCCTAGCTATCTTATTATTTTTGGTGCAGTTGTAAATGGTATTGTTTTCTTAATTTCTTTCTGCTACTTCATTATTAGTGTATAGAAATGCAACAGACTTCTGTATATTGATTTTATATACTGCAACTTACTGATTTGTCATTCTAGTAGTTGTTTTGATATATATATAGTTTTTTGGTATATATAGTATCATGTTATTTGCAAATGGTGACAATTTTACTTCTTCCTTACTGATTTGGATGTCTTTTATTGCTTTTTCTTGTCTGATTGCTGTGGATGAAACATCCAGTACTATGCTGAATAAAAGTGGTAAGAGTGAACATCATTGTCTTGTTCCTGATCTTAGGGGAAAACCTCTCAGTTTTTCATTATTGAGTATGATGTTAGCTGTGGGTTTTCATATATGGCCTTTATTATGTTGAAGTATGTTCCCTGTAAACCTACTTTGTTAAGCGTTTTTATCATGAATGGACATTGTACTTTGTCAATTTTTTTTGCATCTATTGAAATGATCATATGGTTTTTATCTTTTCTCTTGATGTGATGTATCATGTTAATCAGTTTGTGAATATTGAACCACACTTGCATCCCAGTTGCAATCCAACTTGATCATGGTGAATGATTTTTTAATGTATTGTTTGATTTAGTTTGTTAATATTTTGTTGAGGATGTTTGCATTTATTTTTATCAGAGATATTGGCCTGTAGTTGTATTTTTGTGTTGTCTTTATCTGGCTTTGGTATCAGGGTAGTGTTGGCCTTATAAAATGAATTTGGAAGCTTTCTTTCCTCCTCCTTTTCTTGGAATGGTTTGAAAAGAATAGGTATTAACTTTTCTTTAAATATTTGGTAAAATTCACCTGTGAGGCCATCTGGTCCTGGACTTTTGCTTGTGGGGAGCTTTTTGATTATTGATTCAATTTCATTGCTAGTAATTGGTCAGTCCAGATTTTCTATCTTTTTCTTATTCAGTTTTGGGAGGTTTTATGTTTCTAGGAATTTATTTCTTCTAGGTTGTCCAATTTATTGGTGAATAATTTTTCAAAATTTTCTCTTATAATCCTTTGTATTTCTGTGGTGTCAGTTGTTATTTCTCCTCTTTCATTTCTTGTTTTGCTTATTTGAATGTTCTCTCTCTATGTCTCTCTCTTTTTTGATGAGTCTGGCTAGAGGTTTACCAATTTTGTTGATCTTCTCAAAGAACCAGATCCTGGTTTCATTGACCTATTCTATTGTTTTTGTTTTTTAGTTTTTATTTCATTTATTTCTGCTCTAATCTTATTTCCTTCCTTCTACTGGCTTTGATTTTTGTTTGTTCTTCTTTTTCTAGTTCCTTTAGGTGTAAGGTTAGGTTGTCTATTTGAGATTCTTCTTGCTTCTTGAGGTAGGCCTGTATAGCTATAAATTTCCCTCTTAGAATCACATTTGCTGAATCCCAAAGGTTTTGGATCATTGTGTATTGTATTTTCATTTTCATTTGTCTCTATGTATTTTTTTAATTTCTTCTTTAATTTCTTGGTTGACCCATTCATTGTGTAGTGGCATGTTATTTAATCTCCATGTATTTGTGTTCTTTCCAGACTTTTTCTTATGGTTGATTTGTAGTTCCCATAGTGCTGTGATCAGAAAAGATTCATGCTATGACTTCAATTTTTTTTGAATTTATTGTAGACTCATTTTGTGGCCTAATATGTGATCTGTTCTGGAGAATGTTCCATGTGCACTTGAAAAGAATGTGTATCCTGCTGTTTTAGAATGGAATGTTCTGAATATATCTGTTACATCCATCTGGTGTAATATGTCATTCAAAGCCACTGTTTCCTTGTTTTCCTGTTTAGATGATCAATCCATGATGTAAGTGGGGGTGTTAATGCCCTCTACCATTATTGTATTACTATTGATTACTTCCTTTGTTTTTTATTAGCTGCCTTATGTATTTGGATGCTCCCATGTTAAGTGTTTAAATATATACAATTGTTGTATCTTCTTGTTGGATTGTTTTCTCTTTTTAAATTTTGCTTATTTTGAGAGAGAGAGAGAGAGAGAGAGAGAGAGAGAGAGAGAGAGAGAACGAGTCAGGGAGGGGCAGAGAGATGGAGAGAGAAAGAGAATCCCAAGCAGACTCCACGCTTTGCACATTGTCCAACATGGGCTTGATTTCACTACTGTGAGATCATGACCTGACCCAAAATCAAGAGTTGGATGCTTAAGTATCTGAGCCACCCAGGTTCCTCTGTGTTCTTTGTCTCTTGTTACAATATTGGTTTTAAAGCCTATTTTTTTCTGATATAAATATTGCTACCCCAGCATATAGATGGGTCCTGCTTTTTTATCCATTCCATCACCTTATGTCTTTTTTTTTTTTTTTTTTTTTTTTTTGCCAGAGACAGTATGAGTTAGGAACAGAGGTAGAGGGTATGAGAGAAAATCTTAAGCAGGCTCCATGCTCAGTGTGGAGTCCAATACAAGGCTTGATCCCATAACACTGGGATCATGACCTGAGTTGAAATCAAGAGTCAGATGCTCAACCAACTGAGCCACCTAGGTGTACCACCCTATGTCTTTTGATTGAAACATTTAGTTTACTTACATTCAAAGTAATTATTGACAGGTATGAACTTACTGCCATTTTGTTACTTGTTTTATTGTTGTTTTTATAGTTCTTTTTTGTTCGTTTCTTCTCTTGCTCCCTTTCCTTGTGGCTTGATGGTCTTCTTTAATAATATGCTTTGATTCCTTTCTCTGTATTTTGTGTATATCTATTACAGATTTTTGATATGTGGCTACCATTAGGTTTGTATATAACATTTTATGCATATAGCAGCCTATATTATGTTGATAGTTGCTTAATTGTCAATCTATTCTTTATTCCTCTTCCCCCAGGTTTTAGGTATACTTTATATCCTTTATTTTGTGAATCCCTTGACTGGTTTTAATAGTTACATTTAATTTTACTGCTTTTGTGCATCTTATTTTTTTCCTTCTTCTAATTACGGTCTTTCCTTTATACTCCAAGAGTCACCTTTAACATTTCTTTAAGGATGGTTTAGTGGTCATGAATTCCTTTAACTTTTTCTTGTCTGGGAAACTCTGTATCTCTCTTTCTATTCTGAATTATAGCCTTGCTGGGTAAAGTATTCTTGACCACAGGTTTTTTTCTTTCTGCACTATGAATATATCATACCACTCCCTTCTGGCCTTCAAAATTTCTACTCAAAATTAGCTGGTAGCCTTATGGGGTTTCCTTTATATGCAACCATTTTCTATTTTTCTTGCTGCTTTTAAGGTTCTCTCTATATAACTACTTTTTGCCATTTTAATTACTATGTTTCTTGGTGTGGATCTTCTTTGATTGATGGGGAAATGTATCTGTGCCTCCTGAATCTAGATTTCTGTTTCCTTCCTCAGATTTGGGAAGTTTTGAGTTATTATTTCTTCAAATTTTCTGCCTCTTTTCTCTCTTTTCTCCTTCTGGGAGCCCTATAATATAAATGTTATTATGCTTGATTGTGTCCTTGAGATCCCTAAGTCTATTTTCACTTTTCATTAGTATTTTTTCTTTCTCACTTTCAGCTCAATTGCTTTCCATTACTCTGTCCTCCAGGTCGCTGATCCATTCTTCTGTTTCCTCTATTCTACTATTTATTCAATGTAGTGTATTTTTAATTTCACCTTTGAGTTCTTCTCTGGTTATTTTTTGTTTTCTATTTCTATCATTAAGGTTCTTGCTGAAGTTCTCCACTCTTTTATCAAGTCCAGTATCTTGAAGGCTATTTCTTTAAATTCTCCATCAGGAATATTATTTATTTCTGCTTTGTTTATCTCTCTTGCTCTGACTTGTCCCTGTTCTTTCATTTGGGACATTCTCTTCTGCCCACAACAAGCAAAGGAAATTTCATCTAACTCTCTGTGTCTTTTCTCTGTGTTTGGAAAAGCAGCTATTCTCCTGCTCTTGAAAGTAGTGGCCTTATGAAGAAGAAGTCTTGTAGTGTCCTGCAGTGCAATGTCCCCTATTCACCAAAACCTGGTGTTTAAAGAGTGTTTCCAATATGTGTTGTGCGTGCCTTACTGTTGTGGTGGTTTTCCCTTCAGTCCAGTTGTCTACAATTGCTCTCTTTGCCTACTGTGGGCAAGTTTTGGTCCCTTTTTTTGTTAGTGGACCAAAATGGGCCTGCCTTGGGCTTCAGTTGAGTCAGACCAGAGATGCAGTAGCACCAAGGTGCGGGGCACTTCCTCTGTTGTTCCCTGAGAAGGTTTTATTGGTGGGTGGGGCCTGCAATTAGACCACCTGTCTGCCTCCAGCCCACTGCTCCCAGCCCCGTCTCCTGCAGTGGGACTAGTGTGTGTGGTTATCATCCCCTCTCCCTGGGGCAGGGGTCACTTTGGAGTGGTGCTTGTCCCTTTTGGGGTTGCTTTCATGCTGCCAATCTCATAGCATACTTTAGATTGACTTCAGCTATGGGCATATTCAGGGTGCAGGTCCTCAGGAGAACATGGGCGTGGAATGCATGAGGTTAGCAAGGTTTAAGCAGATCTGCTGTAGGAAGGGACCTGGAGCAGAGGCCTGGCTGAAGGGGAAAGGTCTGTAGAACGCAGTGGCAAGGTGTGCTCTTAGCAAGTTAGGTAGTGAGTATTGGTGCTGTGCTGGTTCCTGCAACTGTGTGTCTAGTCTGGGGCTTGGGGAAGCAATATGGTGCCTGCCAGCTCTTTTGTTCTTGAAGTCTTTCACTGATCCTGCCCCTCCAGCACACTCTGTGATTAGTAAACAAATCTGCCTCTTGTATATCCCAGACATTTTCCAAACTTCTGTTTCTATTCTGTATCTCCACTGGGCTGTTTGTTGTGCTGTCTCTTTAAAGGTGGGGACTCAGTTTCCTGTTGCTCTCCTGGCTCTCCCAGAGCCAAGCCTACTGATTTTTAAAAATTCTCTTAATGTTTATTTATTTTTGAGAGAGACAGAGACAAGAATGCGAGTGGGTTAGGGGCAGAGGGAGAGGGAGACAAAGAACACGAAGCAGGCTCCAGGCTCTGAGCTGTCAGTGCAGAGCCCGACGCGGGGTTCCAACTCACAAGCTGTGAGATCATGACCTGAGCCAAAGTCGGATGCTCAACCGACTGAGCCACCCAGGCACCCCAGCAATTCCACTGATTTGTAAAGTTCTAGGTATTAAGCATTGCTGATTTAAGACCTCATGAAGTTTGGCCTCTCTGATTTTCAAAGCCGAATGTTATGGGGATTTGTTTTCCCTGTGCAGGCTTTCTGATTTGAGTCTGTTTCTCCCTCCTCTCTGTCTTCCCGGGATCCCTCTTTCCTATGGACAGTCCCACTGGTCCATTTTGGGCCTAACAACATCTCTGCCCTTCCTACTCTTCAGTGTGGCCTTTTCTCGACATTTAGCAGTAGAGAGTCTTTTCTGCCAGACTTTGTGTTGTTTCCTGGGTTATTTACAGTGATGTGGGTGTTATCTAGTTGTGTCCATGGAATGAAGTGACTTTAGGGTCCTCCTACTCTTCTATCTTCCCCATAATCTTTCCAAATCAACATCTTTGAAGTGCAGAAAAAAAAACCTAATGTCAGTATAAGATTCTATATTTGCAGAACTCTTTTTCAGAAAGGAAGCAGAAGCCAAAATGAGATACCACACACATATTAGAATAGCTAAAATAAAACCATTTTTGTAAATATAAAGTACTGGTTAGGATTTGGAGCAATAAGAACTGGAAATGTAAAATAGTATAGTGTCTTTGGAAAAGAGTTTAGTGGTTTTTTATAAAGCTAAACATACACTTATGTGACCCAAATATCCTACTTTTAGGTATTTCAATTTTCAAGCAAATTGAAAGGTAATATTTAAACAAAAACCTTATGTAAATATTTATATCTACTTTAGTCATATTTGCTAAAAACTGGAAATAAACTAAGTGCCCTTAAATAAATGAATAGATAAACTTGTACATCCATACAATAAAATAATACTTGGCAGTAAAAAGGAGCAAACTATTGATTCACACAAGAACATGGATGTATCTTAAATACATTACTCTAAGTGAAGAAAGATCCAAAAAGCTATGTATTATATAATCGCATTTATAGGACATTCTAGACAAGGTAAAATTATGGGGATGGAAAATAATCAATGGTAGTCAAGGGATGAGGTGTGACAGAAGGGGTCGACTATGAAAGGGCCACATGGGAGAATTTTGGGAGTGATGAAATAGTTCTGTATGTGTAAGGGAAACCTCAGTATTCCTTCTGTGTTTCTGTCTTTTCACACTGATACCACACAACACTTCTGGCACCAATGTTTGGGGATTTCCCCTCACAACAAGCAATTTTCTGTGACACCATCTGGGTGTCCAACAATTTGGCTCAGTCCTGACACTATCAGCCTAGACATAGCATCAGATCCCACAGGTTAGGAGTCAGTCCTACAAAACTGCCCATTCTCCTAACTTTAGATGTCATTGCAAGTCCAGGTTGTTAACTATGCTCTGGACCTTGGAGCTTATATTGGAGGTCCCATGAGCCTCCCTTAGGGTTTGATTAATTCACTAGAGTGGTTCACAGAACTCAGGAAAACAGTTTTACTTACTGTTTACCAGTTTAGTATAAAGGGATATAATAAAGGATACAGATGAGCACTCATATAGAAGAGATGCAGTGGACAAGGTATGTACATGGGAATGGCTAGTTACACCACTCTGCCAACACCTCCACGTGTTCAGTATGGAGGCTCTCTGAACACTGCACACTGGGGATTTTTATGGAGACTTTATCACATAGGCATGATTGATCATTAACTATTTTCAGCCCCTCACCTCTCTCTGGAAAATAGGGGTAGGGCTGAAAATCCAAAGTTTCTCATGCTGGCTTGGTCTTTCTGGTGACCAGCCTTCATCAAGGGGCCCATCATGAGTCACTTCATTAGAACAAAAGATACTGTTATCACCCAGGAAATTCCAAGTGATTTAGTAGCTTTATTCCAGGAACTGGGGTCAAAGACCAGCTGTTAGGAAATCTGCACGTAGTGTTCTTATTACTTAGGAAATTACAAAGGTTTTAGGAGCTCCATGCCAGGAAGCAGGAGCAGAGGTCAATCTATATATTTTTAATTATCTCCCAGTATATTACTGTGGAAGTACCTATATAACTATACAGTTGTCAAAATCCACCACAAAGAGTAAATTATACCCTATGCAAATTTTAAAAAATCAAGATATCCCTTCCCATGGAAACCACAATAAAGATTCTTGCCCACAGTTCCTCCCAATCCTTCTGCTTTTTGAATGACTTTGGTGCTTTCCTATGTGAGCTCCATGGCATTGTATGCCTCTGCCTCTTGGGATTTGTGAGTAACAAATTATCTTTTCAGTGGAAATCATCTCCTGATCTGTTGGCCTTATGATACCTCAACCTTTATATTAACACACTATATTTTAAAACAATTGACATAGTGAACAGAGTAGTTTAGCCTTAAACTGGAATGATATGCCATTAGACTGCTGTTTGCTTACTGGCTTAGTTCTATCAGGTAGCAGGGAGAGTCAGGGGAGGTACCACTGCTTGTTGGTGTATGCTTATGCTGTGGTAAGACTACTGTTTGTTGCATGTGCTAGGTGTTACCATTGATTTTCATCCTAAATTCAGAATTTGAAAATGAAGTTCTCAAGTTCTTACTTGAGTTACTTGCTTAGATTCTGGAATATGCTCCTGGGGGCACTTACATAAGTTTTCGAAAACCTGCACTGAAGGGAGTAAGGTGTGACTTCCTTCAAAGTGCTGGAGGATGGGCCTGACTGATTAACCAGGAAGCACTGACAAGTGGTGGGGCAAGTGGAGTTGCTAGTTTTTCCTACATCTTAGCCTAACCCATTGAGGAGAGGTAGAATGTGCTTTGGAGGTGCTGCAGTATTGGGAGCCACCCACAGAGTTAGTGTCAGGAACCATGGCACTCCACAAAATGTGCTGTTTCAGACTTGACCTCTTGTGTTGTTGCTTAAAGGATCTTAAACTCTCGGAGACCAGGGGCATCATGCTTGATAAAAAAGGAAAGAGATAAAACAGCATTTTGTTCCTGTCCTGATTAAGACCCTTGAGGAGGTCATACAATTGACTGAGGAAGGTAAAGAGCCCAGAAAATGTACATGGGCTTTATTGAATATTTTTGCTTACTGGCATGCCAAGGGCCTTAAACTCAAAATCCAGAGCCTCAAAAATACTGGTAAGCTACTGCTACTCTCCTAGAAGTGGATCAAACCCCTCAGAGGTCAACTGAAACACTCTAGAGAGGGAGACCACTCTCTATGGACAGGGCCTTTCAGAGCTACTATGAGTTTATGCAGTAAGCCCCAAAGACTGAGACAGACAGGGACCTTAAAAAAAAAAGTCAAAAGCAGAAAAAAACCTCTCTGACCTCAGCTGCAGCAATTTCTTACTTGACACATCTCCAGAGGCAAGGGAATTAAAAGCAAAAATGAACTATTGGGACCTCATCAAGATAAAAAGCTTCTGGGGAGGAGCCAAGATGGCAGAACAGCATGGAAGTTTTTCTTGTCTCGTGTCCATAAATACATCCAGACCAACACTAAACCATCCTAAACACCTAGAAAACTGATTGCAGGATTAACACAACAATCTGCACAATCTGAACCACAGAATTCAGCAGGTATGTGGTGCGGAGAGGTGAAATTGGGGAACTAGAAGCCGCGAAAGGTAGGGAACCGCTTTTGCAGGCAGAGAGAGGATGGAGACTGGGGAGGGGGGTAGAATATGGAAAGGCACCCCTCCCCAAAAACAGCTGGAGAGAAAGTGGAAAATTGGAAACAGCCGCAGGGACTAAACTAAAAAGGGAGAAAGGAGAAATGAGAAAGGAGAGGGTTTAAATTCCATTAAGACTGTAAACAAGGGGAGCGCAAAGGCTGCAACTCCACACCTCGATACTGGCAGTGCTTTGGTGGAAAGGATGAATCCCCAGGAAAAGAGTGGGGTCTGGAAGGTTCTTGGGCCACACGTGGAAAAGCAGTTCCACTGCTGGAAGGACATTTGGTCGAGACTGTTGAAGCCACCTGGTCTCAGCAGACCCCAGAAGGCAGCCACATTCACTGGTGCTGGGGCAAGGTCATTGAGGGTGAAGCCTGGTGCCGGATGTGTGTTGTGATTTTCCATAATCCCTGAAACGCTGCTGCTACACTATCTCGTGAGCTTTTTCTGGGGTAGGCTGACACCTGGCTGCAGTCTTAGGGCACCAGCAACAACAGGGTTCAGTGGGTGTTCCTGGGTGCAGCCGACATTTGGCCATTGCTCATTCAGCCATTGCTCGGTGAGACCCTCGTGCAGAGGGGCAGAACGGGTCAAATCCACAGTCCTTCAGAAGTAAGAGGCCAGGGAAAACAGCTACATCTAAGACAAAACTCGGGAGAGAGGTATGGCCTAGAGCCTGGTCATGGAGAGGGAAAAAGCAGGGAGTGATGAGAGCTGAAGACAGAGGATGGGTGCACTATTGCTGATCTGGGAGAACAGACTGGGTAGCTGGGTGGCGCCATTTTTACTGCTCCCGTACATGTGAATATGCACCTACCAGCGCCACAACAATCTACCCCAGTAGGCTAGCAGTGCCATCTAGTGGAGGGCAGAACTGTTACACTGAGCTCTGCCCAACTGGGCCAACTCTGCTCTTCAAGAACACAAGTCTCACTGCTGGCTTAATTTATGGACTATGAAGAGCTACATAGACTGACTTCTAGGGGAAAACGAGGCAATTTCAGTCCTACTTCACTCTGTTAGCAGGTTCATCTATTCAATTTTTTTCTTTTTTTTTCTTTTTTCTTTTTCTCTGTTACAATTCTTTTCTTTTTCTTGAATACAAAAAAGAAAAAATTCATTTTTATTTTCAATTTTTATTAAAAATATGTTTCTTTAATTTTTATTACTATATTTTTTACTTTTGTGTAAATTTTTTCAAATTCTACTTCCATCATTTTATCTTAATCTACTTCATGGCATTCATCTTTCCAAATTTTCAAACAATTTCCTTTTTTTCTTTCTTTTTATTTTTTTCTCTTTTTTGTTTCTTTTCTTTTTCTTGAATGTAGAAAGTTTTTCATTTTACTTTCAATTTCTATTAAAAATGTTTTCATTTAATTTTTATTACTATATTTTTTGCTTTTATGTAATTTTTTAAAAATTCTATTTTACTTCCATCATTTTATTTTAGTCTATTACAGTGTATTCATTTGTTCAAATTTCAAACAATTTTTTTCTTTTTTCCTTTTTTATCTTTTTTCTCTTTTTCATTTCTTTTCTTTTTTCTTAAATAAAGAAAAAGAAAAAATCATTTATTTTTAATTTTTATTAAAAATATTTTTCTTTATTTTTTTACTATATTCTTTACTTTTGTGTATATTTTTCAAATTATATTTCACCCCCACCATCTCTTTTTAGTCTACTTCAGTGTATTCATTTTTTCAAATTCTCAAACAATTTCCTTTTTTTTTTCTCTCCCCCCCTTTTTTTCCTCTAATCTGTCAAACCACTTTCAACATCCAGACCAAAACACACGTATGATCTAGCGTCATCTATTCGATTTGTGTGTGTGTGTGTAATTTTTAATTTTAATATTTTTAACATTTTAATATTTTTTAATTTCAATTTTTCTACCTCATTAATTCCTTTTCTCCCTTCAAAATGACAAAACGAAGGAATTCACCCCAAAAGAAAGAGCACGAATAAACGACACCCAAGGATTTAACCAACACAGATACAAGAAAGATGTCTGAACCAGAATTTAGAATCATGATAATAAGACTACTAGCTGGAGTCGAAAATAGATTAGAATCCCTTTCTGCAGAGATAAAAGAAGTAAAAAATAGCCAGAATGAAATTAAAAATGCTATAACTGAGCCGCAATCATGGATGGATGCAGCTGTGGCAAGAATGGACGAGGTAGAACAGAGAATCAGTGATATAGAGGACAAACTTATAGAGAATAATGAAGTAGAAAATAAAGAGGGAGATTAAAGCAAAAGAATGCAATTTAAGAATTAGAGAAATCAGTGGCTCATTAAAAAGGAACAACATCAGAATCATACGGGTCTTAGGGGGAAGAGAGAGAAACAGGGGTAGAAGGGTTATGTGAGCAAATCATAGTGGAAAACTTTCCTAACCTGGGGAAAGACACAGACATCAAAATCCAGGAAGCACAGAGGAACCCCATTAGATTCAACAAAAACTGACCATCGACAAGGCATATCATAGTCAAATTCACAAAATACTCAGGCAAGGAGAGAATCATGAAAGCAACAAGGGGAAAAAGTCCTTAACCTACAAGGGTAGACAGATCAGGTTTGCAGCAGACCTATCCACAGCAACTTGGCAGGCCAGAAAGGAGTGGCAGGATATATTCAGTGTGATGAATCAGAAAAAATATGCAGCCAGAATTTTTTATACAACAAGGCTGTCATTCAAAATAGAAGGAGAGATAAAAAGTTTCCCAAACAAAAATTAAAGGAATTTGTGACCACTAAACCAACCCTGAAAGACATTTTAAGGGGGATTTTCTGAAGGGAAGAAAAGATGAAAAAATATATATTTCATATATATATATATTTCATATATATTTCGTATATATATCATATATATTTCATATATATGATATATATATAATCTATCTATCTATCTATCTATATATATCATTTATATATATATATCATATATATATATATATGCCAAAAGCAACAAAGATTAGAAAGGACCAGAGAACACCACCAGAAACTCCAACTCTACAAGCATCATAATGGCAATAAATTCATATCTTTCAGTACTCACTCTAAACTCCAATACTCCAATCAAAAGACATAGGGTAACAGAATAGATAAGAAAACAAGATCCATCTATATGCTGTTTACAAGACAACCACTTTAGACCTAAAGACACCTACAGATTGAAAATAAGGGGATGGAGAACCATCTATCATGCTAATGGTCAACAAAAGAAAGCCAGAGTAGCCATACATATATCAGACAATCTAGACTTCAAAATAAAGACTGTATCAAGAGATGCAGAAGGGCATTATATCATAATCAAGGGGTCTATCCACCAAGAAGACCCAACAATTGTAAGCATGTATGCCCCAAATGTGGGAGAACCCAAATATATAAATCAATTAATCACAAACATAAAGAAACTCATCGACAGTAATACCATAATAGTAGGAGACTTCAACACCCCACTCACAACAATGGAGAGATCATCTAATCAAAAAATCAACAAGGAAACAATGGCTTTGAATGACACACTGGACCAGATGGACTTAACAGATATATTCAGAACATTTCATCCTAAAGCAGCAGAATATACATTCTTCTCCAGTGCACATGGAACGTTCTCCAGAATACACTACATACTGGGACACAAATCAGCCCTAAGTAAGTACAAAAAGATCAAGATCATACCGTGCATATTTTCAGACCACAATGCTATGAAAGTTGAAATCAACCACAAGAAAAAATTTGGAAAGGTAACAAATACTTGGAGACTTAGGAACATCCTAATAAAGAATGAATGGTCTAACCAAGCAGTTAAAGAGGAAATTAAAAAGTATATGGAAGTCAATGAAAATGATAGCACCACAACCCCAAACCTCTGGGATGCCATAAAGGCAGTCATAAGAAGAAAGTATATAGTAATCCAGGCCTTCCTAAAGAAGAAAGAAAGATCTCAGATACACAACCTAACCTTACGCCTTAAGGAGCTGGAAAAAGAACAGCAAATAAAACCCAAAACCAGCAGAAGACAGGAAATAATAAAGATTAGAGCAGAAATTAATGCTATCAAAATAAAAAAAAACAGATCAATGAAACCAGAAGCTTGTTCTTTGAAAGAATTAAAAAAAATTGATAACCCACCAGCCACTTTGATCAAGAATAAAAAGGAAAGGACCCAAAAAATAAAATCAAGAATGAAAGAGGAGAGATCACAACCAACACTACAGAAATAAACAATAAAAAGAGAATGTTATGAGCAATTATATGTCAATAAAATTGGTAATCTGGAAGAAATGGACAAATTCCTAGAAACATATACACTACCAAAACTGAAACAGGAAGAAATAGAAAATTTGAACAGACCCATAACCAGTAAGGAAATCGAATTAGTAATAAAAAAATCTGCCAAAAAACAAGAGTCCAGGGCTAGATGGCTTTGCAGGGGAATTCTACCAAACATTTAAAGAAGAATTAACACCTATTCTCTTGAAACTGTTCCAAAAATAGAAATGGAAGGAAAATTTCCAAACTCTTTCTATGAAGCCAGCCTTATGTTGATTCCAAAACCAGACAGACCACACTAAAAAGGAGAACTATAGACCAATTTCCCTGATGAACATGGATGCAAAAATCCTCAACAAGATATTAGCCAACCGTATCTAACAATACATTAAAAAATTATTAACCACGACCAAGTGGAATTTATACCAGGGATGCAGGGCTGGTTCAATATCCACAAAACAATTAACGTGATTCATCACATCAATAAAAGAAAGGACAAGAACCATATGATCCTCTCAATAGATGCAGAGAAAGCATTTGACAAAATACAGCATCCTTTCTTGATAAAAACCCTCAAGAAAGTAGGGATAGAAGGAGCATGCCTCAAGATCATAAAAGCCATATATGAACAACCCAACGCTAATATCATCCTCAATGGGGAAAAACTGAGAGCTTTCCCTCTAAGGTCAGGAACAAGACAGGGATGTCCACTCTTGCCACTGTTATTCAACATAGTATTGGAAGTCTTAGCCTCTGCAATCAGACAACACAAAGAAATAAAAGGCATCCAAATTGGCCAGGAGGAGGTCAAACTTTCACTCTTCGAAGCTGACATGACACTCTATATGGAAAACCCAAAAGATTCCACCAAAAAACTTCTAGAATTGATTCATGAATTCAGCAGAGTTGCAGGATATAAAATCAATGCACAGAAATCGGTTGCATTCCTATACACCAACAATGAAGCCACAGAAAGAGAAAGCAAGGAATTGATCCCATTTACAGTTGCACAAAAAACCATAAAGTACCTAGGAATAAATCTAACCAAAGAGGTGAAAAATCTATATACTGAAAACTATAGAAAGCTTATGAAAGAATTTGAAGAAAACACACACACACACACAAAAAAAAAAACTGGAAAAAGATTCCATGCTCCTGGATAGGAAGAACAAATATTGTTAAAATGTCGATAGTACCCAAAGCAATCTACATATTCAGTGCAGTCCCCATCAAAGTAACACCAGCATTCTTCACAGAGCTAGAACAAATAATCCTAAAATTTGTATGGAACCAGAAAAGACCCCGAATAGCCAAAGCAATCTTGAAAAAGAAAACGAAAGCAGGAGGCATCACAATCCCAGACTTCAAGCTATACTACAAAGTTGTAATCATCAAGACAGTATGGTACTGACACAAGAACAGACACTCAGATCAATGGAACAGAATAGAGAACCCAGAAATGGACCCACAAACATATGGCCAACTAATCTTTGACAAAGCAGTAAAGAATATCCAATGGAATAAAGACAGTCTCTTCAGCAAGTGGTGTGGGAAAACTGGACAGCGATATGCAGAAGAATGAACCTGGACCACTTTCTTACACCATATACAAAAATAAACTCAAAATGGATGAAAGACCTAAATGTAAGACAGGAAGCCATCAAAATCCTCAAGGAGAAAGTAGGCAAAAACCTCTTTGATCTTGGCTGCAGCAACTTCTTACTCAACACGTCTCCAGAGGCAAGGGAAACAAAAGCAAAAATGAACTACTGAGACCTCCTCAAAATAAAAATCTTCTGCACAGTGAAGGAAACAATCAGCAAAACTAAAAGGCAACTGACAGAATGGGAGAAGATATTTGCAAGCAACATATTGGATAAACAGTTAGTATCCAAAATCTACAAAGAATTTATCAAACTCAACACCCAAAAAACAAATAATCCAGTGAAAAAATGGGCAAAAGACAGGAATAGACACTTCTCCAAGTAAGACATCCAGATGGCCAACTGACACATGAAAAAATGCTCCACATCACTCATAATCAGGGAAATACAAATCAAAACCACAATGAGATACCACCTCACACCTGTCAGAATGGCTAACATTAACAACTCAGGCAACAACAGGTGTTGGCGAGGATGTGGAGAAAAAGGATCTCTTTTGCATTGTTGGTGGGAATGCAAGCTGGTGCAGCCACTCTGGAAAATAGTATGGAGGTTCCTCAAAAAACTAAAAATAGAATTACCCTACAACCCAGCAATTGTGCTACTAGGTATTTATCTAAGGGATACAGGTGTGCTGTTTCAAAGGGACACATGCACCCTCATGTTTATAGCAGCACTATCAATAATAGCCCAAGTATGGAAAGAGCCCAAATGTCCGTCGATGGATGAATGGATAAAGAAAATGTGGCATAATTATACAATGGAGTATTACTCGGCAATCAAAAAGAATGAAATCTTGTCATTTGCAGCTATGTGGATGGAACTGGAGGGTATTTGCTAAGTGAAATTAGTCATAGAAAGACAAAAATCATATGACTTCACTCATATGAGGACTAACAGAAAAAGAGATGAACATAAGGGAAGGGAAACAAAAATAATGTAAAAACCGGGAGGGGGACAAAACAGAAGAGACTCATAAATATGGAGAACAAACTGAGGGGTACTGGAAGGGTTGTGGGAGGGGAATGGGTAAATGGGTAAGGGGCATTAAGGAATCTACTCCTGAAATCATTGCCTCACTATATGCTAACTAATTTGGGTGTAAATTTAAAAAAAAACAAAAACAAAAACAAAACAAATCTTCTGCACTGCAAAAGAAACAATCAACAAAACTAAAAGGCAACCGATGGAATGGGAAAAGATATTTGCAAATGACATAACGGACAAAGGGCTAGTATCCAAAATCTATAAAGAACTCACCAAATTCCACACCCAAAAAACAAATAATCCAGTGAAGAAATGGGCAGAAGACATGAATAGACACGTCTCTAAAGAAGACATCCAGATGGCCAACAGGCACATGAAAAGATGCTCAACATCACTCCTCATCAGGGAAATACAAATCAAAACCACACTCAGATATGACCTCACACTGGTCAGAGAGGCTAAAATGAACAAATCAGGAGACTGTAGATGCTGGAGAGGATGTGGAGAAATGGGAACTCTCTTGCACTGTTGGTGGGAATGCAAACTGGTGCAGCCACTCTGGAAAACAGTGTAGAGGTTCCTCAAAAAATTAAAAATAGATATACCCTATGACCCAGGAATAGCACTGCTAGGAATTTACCCAAGGGATACAGGAGTGCTGATAAATAGGGGCACTTGTACCCCAATGTTTATAGCAGCACTTTCAACGATAGCCAAATTATGGAAAGAGCCTAAATGTTCAACTGACGAATGGATAAAGATAATGTGGTTTATATATACAATGGAATACTATGTGGCAATGAGAAAGAGTGAAATCTGGCCATTTGTAGCAATGTGGATGGAACGGGAGAGTGTGATGCTAAGTGAAATAAGTTAGGCAGAGGAAGACAGATACCATATGTTTTCACTCATATGTGGATCCTGAGAAACTTAATAGAAGAACGGGGGTGGGGGGGGGGAGGGGAAGGGGAAAAAAAGTTACAGAGAGGGAAGGAGGCAAACCACAAGAGACTCTTAAATACTGAGAACAAATTGAGGGTTGATGGGGAGTGGGGGAGAGGGGAAAGTGGATGTTGTGCATTGAGGAGGGCACCTGTTGGGATGAGCACTGGGTGTTGTATGGAAAACAATTTGACAATAAATTTTATGCAGTGAAAATGGACTGATACTTCAAACAGAGCTAACTGCATTGTTCCAAGAGGCTGCTATAGCTTTGTGAGTACAAACTCCAAGCCCTGGGAAATGTATTGCGCAGCCTTGGAATGAGATCTGGCTGCCTTTCAGGCACACACCAGGCAGCTTATCCCTTTTCCTATAATTGTTTATAAGTTCTACACTAGGAGTATCAACCAGAAACTAAAATCATGACTTCTGGTGGTTAATAGCCTAAAACAAAAAATAAAAAATAATGGCAACAGGGAAAAAAAAAGTAAAAGAGAAAAGAAAAAAAGCCACATAGATACAGAGGGAGAAAATATAAGGTAAATATGTAACTTATTTTTTATAAATACACACTACTTTAATATATAGAATAAATTACATATATACATACATGGAAACTAAATTAAAATAAATGTTCATAATTTGATCCAACTGGAAATCCAAAATTTATACACTAAAAGGATTTATATAACAACAAAAAATGAAAGCACTGATTGGTTTTTGTGCCTCTACAACGTAGGTTCTAAATCAACTTTAGCATTGTCTAAAATGAAACAACTGACAGAACTTCATGTGCTTAATCAATATTGGGGCTGAAATTATACATGGGGTACATCGGGGTCTCACTAAATTTAAACATTGTAGCCCTTATTATCTTAGAAAAAGTAGCTATAAAACAGAGGAAAAATAGGTTTGCTTCACTTTAGCTGTAGCGTTGCCTAAATTTCTTATACTCCTAGTACTCACTGCCCTAAAATATTATATTTGGACATAGGTGCCCCAACACAGTGAATAATAACATTACATTAAATGAAGTAGCAGCACTTACAAATCAGCTTGATAAAATGGAACCCATGAACCCCAGCTAAAATAGATGATATGGCCCCCAAAAATTAAAACAGGACCTTCAAGGATTAAAATTTATTACATAACCCCTAATTAATAAAGATTATCATCCTGTTTATCCATTTAACAGCCCTGTTCTTAACTTTGTCTGTTCTTAAACCTGGAAAAAAGAAATGTCTCCTACAATCGTAATGATATGGTCCCATCCATTAAGGTCACTATACCCCAAACCCAGCATTTTAAAAATTACTGACTTTAATAAACAATTGGTAAATATTTTTATATAGATTTGACTAATGTGCTCTGCTCAGCACCTCTTTCAACAGCCTCTTGGCCACAGCTTGCCTTCTCTCTGAACAGACCCAATATACCTTTCCCAGACTATCCACTGGTGTCTCAGCAGCTTTGCCATCACACATTATCTTTGCACATGATCCTTAACTACATCCATCTTCATATATAAGCACAGGCATAACATTACATCGATGCCATCCTCTTCCCAGGAGATTCATGCATTAAGGACATACAAGTCCAATATCTGCTAGTCCTGCCTGGGGTCTAGTGACAACATATTCCTCATTTACAGATTTTTCTTATCTCACAGACGCTGCTAATTGCAAATCAGCCTGGCTTAAATGAGCATCCCTATAACAAAAGGCTCTAGAATCTGTCTACATTAAAATCCACAGGCACTCTCATTAGTGCCTCAGAGCCTCCTTCACCATAGAGGCTTTGATAGCCTCTTTTCATGCCTCCTGGAATCTCTGGACCACCTATTATGGCTGTAAATTGCTCAAAGTCTTCTGATGCAAGCAAGTGCTCCTTCTGGCCCTGTGCTATACACCATTAAAACAAAAAAGCTGATGCATACCGGGTTTCCTTGGGAATGGAGGTTCTTATAGACTCTGAGCCTCTGACTCTACATACCTGGCTGCTCACTACACTTTATATCACAGATACAGAATCCCACAAGCTTGGCACAGCTACCAATGCCTCCTTAATACAGGATGAAGCCAAATCTTGGCCCTCTGGCATATTTCACTTGCAGAAGGGGGTGGCCTCTCTTGACCTCAGTCCCTTGCCAGAGATGCTATCCATCCTCCAGATCCTTTGGCTACTGAGGAATCCTTTGGGCTTAACTGAATGCACAGCAATAGGAATTTGGGGACTCTAAGAATGGCACTGCTATTGTCATAAAAATGATGAAGCTCGGTGGAATATGGCTGCTTTCCATTCCTTAGCCAGGATGTCTCTGATGAGGGATGGAACTACTTCAGGCAGACATCTTAGTAGTGGATGCTTTGGCCAACAAATGCCCCATCTTCATATTTGTTATAAATTGTTGGGTAATTGCCTAAGAGCTGACCCTTCAGGAAATCTCTTGCCTCACAGATACTCAAAATGTCTCTTCATATACTAATACCACAATATAAGGTCTCACCAGGATACTCTTTACCCCCTTAGCAGTTACAGACATTACTAATAATCACCAAGGCACACATTTCATTTCTCAAAATATACAGTGTTAGGCTCTCATAAAAGGCATTAGACAAAAATTTCATGTCTCTAAGGAGTCCCAAACACTTTAATTAGAGATATAATGGACTCCTCAAACAAGTCCTTTACAAATTCTAATCCAAAAAATGGCTATCTAGCTTGCTCCAAGCCTTAATTTCTCTTAATCCAAAGCTTCCTGGCCAACTCATACCTTACACCAAATTGAAAAAAAAACAATTTTCCCCATCACTTTTTCTTATATTTAAAGGAGGATATATCTCTTTCAATGTATATAAGCGCTCATTATATGAGGCCTTTTATTATATATATATATATATATATATATATATATATATATATACACATGCTTATATATATATATTTATGTATTTATATTTATTTATTTTTTATTATGAAATTTATTGTCAAATTGGTTTCCATACAACACCCCGTGCTCATCCCAACAGGTGCCCTCCTCAATATCCATCACCCACCCACCCCTCCCTCCCACCTCCCATAAATCCTCAGTTTATTCTGTTTTTAGGAGTCTCCTATGTTTTGGCTCCCTCCCTCTCTAACCATTTTTTTCTTCCCCTCCCCCATGGTCTTCTGTTAAGTTTCTCAGGATCCACATAGGAGAGAAAACATATGGAATCTGTTCTCCTCTGTATGACTTATTTCACTTAGCATAACACTCTCCAGTTCCATCCATGTTGTTAAAAAAGGCCATATTTAATTCTTTCTCATTGCCATGTAGTATTCCATTGTGTATATAAGCCACAATTTCTTTTTCCATTCGTCAGTTGATGAACACTTAGGCTCTTTCCATAATTTAGCTATTGTTGAGAGTGCTACTACAAACATTGGGGTAAAAGTGCCCCTATGCATCAGTACTCCTGTATCCCAGCAGTGCTACTGCTGGGTCATAGGGGTAGGTCTATTTTTAATTTTCTGAGGAACCTCCACACTGTTTTCCAGAGTGGCTGCACCAGTTTGCATTCCCACCAACAGTGCAAGAGAGTTCCCATTTCTCCACATCCTCTCCAGCATCTATAGTCTCCTGTTTTATTCATTTTAGCCACTTTGACTGGCGTGAGGTGTGGTTTTGAGTGTGGTTTTGATTTGTATTAACCTGATGAGGAGCGACGTTGAGCATCTTTTCATGTGCCTGTTGGCCATCTGGATGTCTTCTTTAGAGAATTGTCTATTCATGTTTTCTGCCCATTTCTTCACTGGATTATTTGTTTTTTGGGTGTGGAGTTTGGTGAGTTCTTTATAGATTTTGGATACTAGCCCTTTGTCCGTTATGTCATTTGCAAATATCTTTTCCCATTCCGTTGGTTGCCTTTTAGTTTTGTTGATTGTTTCCTTTGCTGTGCAGAAGCTTTTTATCTTCATGAGGTCCCAATAGTTCATTTTTGCTTTTAATTCCCTTGCCTTCGGGGATGTGTCAAATAAGAAATTTCTGTGGCTGAGGTCAGAGAGTTTTTTTTCCTTCTTTCTCCTCTAGGGTTTTGATGGTTTCCTGTCTCACATTCAAGTCCTTCATCCATTTTGAGTTTATTTTTGTGAATGGTGTAGGAAAGTGTTCTAGTTTCATTCTTCTGTATGTTGCTGCCCAGTTCTCCTAGCACCATTTGTTAAAGAGACTGTCTTTTTTCCATTAGATATTCTTTTCTGCTTTCTCAAAGATTAGTTGGCCATACGTTTGTGGGTCTAGTTCTGGGGTTTCTATTCTATTCCATTAGTCTATGTGTCTGTTTTTGTGCCAATACCATGCCGTTTTGATGATTACAACTTTGTAGTAGAGGCTAAAGTCTGGGATTGTGATGCCTCCTGCTTTGGTGTTCTTCTTCAAAATTACTTTGGCTATTCGGGGCCTTTTGTGGTTCCATACAAATTTTAGGATTGCTTGTTCTAGCTTTGGGAAGAATGCTGGTGCAAGTTTGATTGGGATTGCATTGAATGTGTAGATAGCTTTGGGTAGTATTGACATTTTAACAATATTTATTCTTCCAATCCATGAGCATGGGATGTTTTTCCATTTCTTTACATCTTCTTCTATTTCCTTCATAAGTTTTCTATAGTTTTCAGCATACAGATCTTTTACATCTTTGGTTACATTTATCCTTAGGTATTTTATGTTTCTTGGTGCAATTGTGAATGGGATCAGTTTCTTTATTTGTCTTTCTGTCGTTTCATTATTAGTGTATAAGAATGCAACTGATTTCTGTACATTGATTTTGTATCCTGTGACTTTGCTGAATTCATGTATCAGTTCTAGCAGACTTTTGGTGGAGTCTATTGGGTTTTCCAAGTATAATATCATGTCATCTGCAAAAAGTGAAAGCTTCACTTCATCTTTGCCAATTTTGATGCCTTTGATTTCCTTTTGTTGTCTGATTGCTGATGCTAGAACTTCCAACACTATGTTAAACAACAGCTATGAGAGTGGACATCCCTGTCATGTTCCTGATCTCAAGGAGAAAGCTCTCAGTTTTTCCCCACTGAGGATGATATTACCTGTGGACTTTTCATAAATAGCTTTTATGATGCTTAAGTATGTTCCTTCTGTCCCGATTTTCTCAAGGGTTTTTATTAAGAAAGGATGCTGAATTTTGTCAAATGCTTTTTCTGCATCAATTGACAGGATCATATGGTTCTTATCTTTTCTTTTATTAATGTGATGTATCACATTGATTGATTTGCGAATGTTGAACCAGCCCTGCATCCCAGGAATGAATCCCACTTGATCATGGCGAATAATTCTTTTTATATGCTGTTGAATTCAATTTGCTAGTATCTTATTGAGAATTTTTGCAACCATATTCATCAGGGATATTGGCCTGTAGTTTTCTTTTTTTACTGGGTCTCTGTCTGGTTTAGGAATCAAAGTAATGCTGGTTTCATAGAATGAGTCTGGAAGTTTTCTTTCCCTTTCTATTTTTTGGAATAGCTTGAGAAGGATGGGTATTATCTCTGCTTTAAATGTCTGGTAGAATTCCCCTGGGAAGCCATCTGGTCCTGGACTCTTATTTGTTGGGAGATTTTTGATGACTGTTTCAATTTCTTTGCTGGTTATGGGTCTGTTCAAGCTTTGTATTTCTTCCTGTTTGAGCTTTGGAAGCGTGTGGGTGTTTATGAGGCCTTTTAATTATGTCTCCCATCTTTATAAATTTTCAATCTTTTCTCCAATCCCATAAAGGCTAGAGCCAGAGGACACATACATTTCTGGGACTCATTAGCCATAGAGTGTTCCATGGACCAAGAAGCTTCTCATCTGATTTGGGTCCATTTGAGCCCCAAAATTCCACCACCCCCCAAAACAAAAACAAAACAACTATTATGTGCAACTGCACTCCATGCCATTGGCTATTGGTCTTATTACTGTTGGTCTGGGTGCTTTTATTGGTTTGCAATGTGAAGTCCCAAACCCACACTGAAGCCCACATGTCATCAGGTTTGACTAATGCAAATCCCACAGCCCAAAGACCTTGCTGACTTGCTTGTCACCTTGCTGACTTGCTCGAACCAACGAGGCAGAGGCCTTATAGTAACTGGCCAAATCAGAAGGCCTGCCTACAAGCTAATGCTAAAACGTCAAACTTAGCTGCAAATAATTTGATGGTCACTCTTATACCTCACCGTATTAACATCAACATTACAACAACATATAACATATCAATTTTAGTTGTACAACATCATAATTTGATATTTGTATATATTGTGAAATGGTCACCACAATGTCCAGTTAATTATCTATCACACACATAGTTACAAATTTTTTTATTATAAAAACTTTTAAGATTTGCTCCCTTAACAACTTTCAAGGGTACAGTACAATGTTATTAACTAGTGACCATGATGTACCATACATACCCAGTACTTACTTATTTTACAAATGGAAGTTTGTACCTTTTGATCACCTTTACCCATTTTCCTGCTTCCTATCTCATCAATCTAATTTCTGTATCTGATATATACATATATTAGATTCCACATATAAATGAGATTATATGGTATTTGTCTTTCTCTGTCTGGCTTATTTCATGTAGCATAATGCCCTGAAGGTCCATCCATGTTGTCTAAAATGGCAAATCAAAAAGATTTCCTTCTTTTTCATTGGCAAATAATATTCCATTGTATATATATCAGAACTTCTTTACCCATTCATTCACTGACAGCCACTTAGGTTTTTTCATGTTTTGGTTATTGTGAATAATGCTACAACGTACATGGGGGTACATATATCTTTTCAAGTTAGGTATTTTGTTTACTTAAACATCCAGAATTAGTATTGTTGGATCATATGGTAGTTTTATTTTTAATTTGCTGAGGAACCTCATAATGGTTTCCATCATGGCTGTAGCAATTTACATTTCCACCAACAGAGTACAAGGGTTCCCTTTTCTTCACATCCTCATCAACATTTGTTATTTCTTGTATTCTTTGATAATAACCATTCTAAAAGGTATGAAGTGATATATCATTGTGGTTGTGGTTTGCATTTACCTAGTAATTTGTAATGTTGAGTACCTTTTCATGTACCTGTCAGCCATTTGTATTTCTTCTTTAGAAAAACATTTGTTCAGAACTTCTGCCCATTTTCTAATTACATTGTTTTTCTTTGTTATTGAATTGTATGAGGTCTTTGTGTATTTTGGATATTAATCCTTTGTCAGATTATAAAATGCAAATATTTTCTCCCATTTGGCAGGTCGCCTTTTCTTTTCAATTTTTCCTTCTTTCCTTCCTTCCTTCCTTCGTTTTTTTTCTGTCCAGAAGCTTTTTAGTTTGATGTAGTGCCATCTGGTTTTTTTTTTGCTTTTATTGTCTTTAATTTTGATGTTAAATCCAAAAACTCATTACCAGAGCCAATGTCAAGGAGCTTATTGCTTATGATTTCTTCTAGGAATTTTATGTTCTTTTATGTTCAGGCCTTATGTTCAAGTCTTTATCCAATTTGAGTTAATTTTTGTGTATAGTGTAAGATAGTCATCCAGTTTCATTCTTTTGCACGTGTCTGTCTAGTTTTTCCAACACCACTTGTTTTTTGATATTTATTTATTTAAGTAATCTCTACACCCAGTGTGGGGCTTGAACTCATGAGTCTGAGATTGAGTCACCTGCTTTTCTGATTGAGACAGACAGGTGCCCCTCTAACACCATTTATTGAAGAGACTGTCCTTTCCCCATTGTATATTTTTGTTTCCTTTGCTGTAAATTAATTGCCCAAGTACATGTGGGTTTATTTCTGGGTTCTTTATTCTTTTCTACTGACCTATGTGTTTATTTTTATGCCAATATTATGACACTTTTTATTAATATACCTTTGTGATATAGTTTGAAATCAGAAAGTGTGATGCTTCCAGCTTTGTTCTTCTTTCTCAAGATTGATTTGGCTATTTGGGGCCTTTTCTGATTCCATACAAAATTTAAGATTGTTTGTTCTATGACTATAAAAAATGCCATTAGAATTTTGATAGCAGGCTATACCATTTAAAATCTATTTGCATCAGAACCCCTCTCATCACCCGTCTGGGAAAAAAGTTGGATTGTTGGAAACTTTAGGACTTAGCCACCCCTAACTGGGGCTTGAATCAAGCTAGTTGGGCTCTGGTATGGGTACCAATATCACCTTTGCTAGCTTTTCACCCATGTGCCCCTTGACATATAAGACACTACAAGTTAATCCCTAGGCCCCAGGTGGCATTCAAATTACACAAGTGGGTCAGTCTTGCTCTAATATCACAAAGAGCCACAAAACAAGACCCACATCAACCCAAGTAGGTATCCACTTGGAAAGGATATTTAAGTTCTACATCTCAACTAACATCATTGTGGCACAGATGCCTGCTGTTGGAGATGACAGAACTTCAGAAGACTTCATCCCAGCCCAAGATCTCACTGTTGGAGATGATTTAGCCCTCTGCACGTAAACCAACTTTATCTCAGACACTAAAACCTCCACCCCAGAAATAAAAGTGTAAACTTTACATGTTGTGTTGAAATTGACATCAGTTTAATATAGGGTGTTATAAATTTAAGATATTTTTTAATCCTCATGGTAACCACAAGGGAAAATCTGGTAGGAATTGCACAAAAAAATGTGATAGAGAAGTCAAAGAATACTGATACCAAAAGACATCAAATCACACACACAAAATAGCAGAATAAATAACAAGGAACAATGGCTCTACAAAACAACCATAAAATAATTGACAAAATTGCAATAGTAGTCTTTACCTATCAATAATTACTTTAGCGGTGCCTGGGTGGCTCAGTCATTTAAGCTTCTGACTTTGGCTCAGGTCATGATCTCACAGTTTGTGAGTTTGAGCCCTGCATTGGGCTCTGGGCTGACAACACAGAGCCTGGAGCCTACTTCAGATTCTGTGTCTCCCTCTTTCTTTGTCCCTCCCCTGCTCGTGTTGTCTCTGTCTCTGTCTCTCTCTAAAAAATAATTAAACATTAAAAAGATCTTAAAAATTTTTAAATAAAAAAATAATTACTTTAAATGTAAACAGATCAAATTCTCCAATTAAAAGATATAGAATGGCTGAATGGATAAAAAAAAAAAACACAACAAAAAAACCAAGATCCAGCAATATGCTACCTGCAAGAGACTCACTTTAGCTTTAAAGATACAGATAGATTGAGAGTGAAGGGATGAAAAACACATTTCAAGCAAGTGGTAACCAAAAAAAAAAAAAGGGGGGGCAGAGGTAACTATACTCGCATAAACTTATATCAGACAAAATAGACTTTAATCTAAAAATGGTAAAAAGAGACAAAGAAGGTCATTATATAATGACAAAGGAGTCAATATATATAGAAGACATAACAATTATAAATATTTATGCCTCCAATATTGGATCACCTAAATATATAAAGCAAAAACTAACAGAACTAAAAGGAGAAATAAACAGTAATACAATAGTTTGAGACTTTAATACCCCACTCTCAACAATGGATAGATCATCCAGACAGAGAGTCAATAAGGAAACAGTGGATTTGAACAACACTATAGGCCAAATGGACCTAATAGACATGTACAGAACATTGTATCAACCACAGAAGAATACACATTCTTCTCAAGTGCACATGGAAAATTTCTAGGATAAACCATATGTTAAGCCACAAAACAAATTTTAGCAAATTCAAGAAGACTGATATCATACCAAGTATCTTCTCTGACCACAATGGTATGAAACTAGAAATCAACACCAAGAAGAAAACTGGAAAATTCACAAATACATGGAAATTAAATAACCCTTTCCTGAATAATAAATGGATCAAGGAAGAAATTAAAAGGGAAGTAAAAAGTTTCTTAAAAGAAATGAAAATGGAAACACAGCAAACCATAACTTGTGGGATGTAGCAGGGAAGTTCATAGCAATAAACACCTACTTTAAGAGGCAAAAAGATCCCAATAAACAACCTAACTCCACATCTTAAGGGACTAGAACAATAAGAACAAACTGAGCCTAATGTTGGCAGAAGAAAGGAAATAATAAAGATTACAGTACAAATAAATGAAATAGAGAACAGGAAAACAGTAGAACAGATAAACCAAACTAAGAGTTGGTTCTTTGAAAAGATAAACAAAATTGACAAACCCTTAGCTAGACTTGCTAAGGAAAAAAGAGAAAGGACCCAAATCAACAAAATTATAAATGAAAAAGGAGACATTAAAACTGACAACACAGAAATTCAAAGGATCATAAGAGGCTACTATGAACAACTATATGCCAACAAATTGTACAACCTAGAAGAAATAAATAAATTCCTAGAAACATACAACCTACCAAGATTGAATCAGGTAGAATTAGAAAAATCTGAAAAGACTGATTACTAGTAAGGAGATTGAGGCAGTAATAAAAAATTTCCCAATGAGGAAAGGCCCAGGATGACTTCAATGATGAATTTTACCAAACCTTTAAGAAAGAATTAACACCAATCTTTCTCAAACTCTTTTAAAAAATTTAATAGGTGGAACACTCCCAAACTCCACTTTACAAAACCAGCATTATCCTGATACCAAAGCCATGCCAGAAAACTACAGGCCAATATCTCTGATTTATATAGATGCAAAAATTCTCAATAAAATACTAGCAAACAGAATTTAGCAGCACATTAAAAGGATCATTTACCATGATAAAGTGGGATTTATCCCTGGGATGCAAGGATGGTTCAACACATGCAAATCAATTAATGTGATAAATCACATTAATAGAATGAAATAAAAACTCATGTGATTATTGCAATAGGCACAGAAAAAGCATTTGACAAAATGTAACATCCATTCATGATAAAAACTCTGAAAAATTAGGTATAGAAAGAATATATCTCAAAATAATAATGGCCGCAAGTTCATAGCTAACATCAATAGTGAAAAGATGAAAGTTTCTCCTCTAAGATTAGGAATAAGACAAGAGTGCCCATCCTCACTTCTCCTATTCAACATAGTACTAGAGGTCAGAGCTAGGGCACTCAGGCAAGAAAAATACATAAATGATATAGGAATTGGGAAGGAAGAAACAAAATCATGTCTATTTACAGATGGTATGATTTTATACATAGAAAATCCTAAAGACTCAACTAAAATATTATGTCTAACCAATAGATTCAGTAAGGGTGTCAGATTGAAATTAACATACAAAAATTAGTAACATTTCCTTACACTAACAATGAATTTTCTAAAAAAAGAAATAAAGAAATTGATCCTATATGCAATAGTTTCAAAAACAAAATAGGAATAGGTTATCTAAGAAGGCGAAACATCTCTACTCTGAAAACTATAAGACATTAATGAAAAAATAGAAGACGACACAAATAAATGGAAAGGTATCCTGTGTTCGTGGATCAGAATTAATGTTGTTAAAATGTGAAATCAAAAGCCATCTATAGATTCAATGTGCTCTCTGTCAAGATTCCAATGGCATTTTTTACAAAGGTAAAAAAACAACAACAACAACATTCCTAATGTGGAACCACAAAAGACTCTGAATAGTCAAAGAAATCCTGAGAAAGAAGAATGAAGCAGGAGGCATCATACTTCCTAATTTCAAGATATACTATAAAGGTATAGCCTTCTAAACACTATGTAGCTAGCATAAAAACAGACAAATAGACCAATGGAACAGAATCAAGAGCACAGAAATAAACCCAAGCACATACAATTACCTAATATTTGACAAGGAAGAAAAGAATGCTCAATGGAGAAAAGGAAATCTCTTCAATAAACAGTGCTTAAATTATTGAATATTCACATGTAAAAGAATAAAACTGGACCCATATATTATACCACTCACAAAAATTAACTCCAAATGAATTAAAGACTGAACTGTAAACTACTAGAAGAGAATGTCAGAATAAAGCTCCTTGACATGGGTCTTAGTAATGATTGTTAGGATTGGCATCTAAAACAAAAGCAACAAAATAAAAAATAAACAGGTGAAGCTCATCAAACTAAAAAACTTTTGCATGACAAAAGAAACCATCAACAAAATGAAAAGAAAACCTAGGGAATGGGAAAGAACATTTGCAAGCCATATATCTGATAGGGGTTAATATCAAAAACATATAAAGAACTCATTCAGCTCAATAGCAAAAAAATACAAATACCCCAGTCAAGAACTTGGCAAAGGACCTGAGTAGACATTTCTCTAAGCAAGATATGTGACGGGTCAACAGTTATATGGACAACTTCTCAAACATCACTCTTGAGGGAAATGCAAATTAAAACCACCATGAGATATCATCTCACACCTGCTAGAATGGTCATCATCAAAAAGACCAGAAATCACAAATGGATTGAAGAAAAGGGAACCCTGGTGCCTGTCCTGTTGGTGGGGATGTAGACTGGTGCAGAGATTATGGAAAACAGTATAGAAGACACTCAAAAAATTAAAAGTAGATCTACCATATGATCCAGCAATTCCACTTCTGAGAAAATGTCCAAAGGACACAAAACACTAACTTGAGGAGATATCCACAACCTCATATTCATTGCAGCATTATTTAAGATAGCCAAGACATGTAAACATCTTAAGTGTCTATGGTGAATGGACAAAGGAGTTGTGGTATATGTATGTGTGTATGTATGAATGTATCTCTCTCTCTCTCTCTCTCTCTATATATATATATATATATATACACTAATAATGTACATATATAATGGAATATTTTTAAGCCATAAAAGATGATGAAATTCTGCCATCTGTGACAACATGGCTGGAACTTGAAGGCATTTTGCTAAGTGAACATGTCAAAGAAAGACAAATACTATATGATCTCACTTATATGTAGAGTCTAAAACAAACAAACACCAAACAGGAAAAAGAGCTCAGTCTTGAGGTTACCAGAGACAGGAGATGGGGGGAAGGGGAATTGGAGGAAGGTGGTCAAAAGGTACAAAATTACAATTAGGAGATAAGTAAGTACTAGCGATGTAATGTACAATGTGATCGCTATAGCATTGCTGTGTGACAGAAGAGTTAAGAAAGTTATCCCTAAGAGTTCCCATCACAAGGAGAAATTTTTCCCCCTTTCTCCTTTTCCTCTTCTTTTTCTTTTTATTGTATCTGTATGAGAATATGGATGTTAGCTAAACCTACTGTGGTAATCATTTCACAACATATGTAAATCAAACCATTACACTGTATACCTCAAATTTATATATTGATGTATGTAAATTGTTTCTCAGTAAAACTGGGAGGGAAAAAACCCTCCATCCCAGCAATGCCCGTGGACTGCCTCTTTATAGGTGATTCAACAATTTTATACATTGCTCAGTGCTCATCAGTCTGATTGGATTGGATTTCACTTAGCATAATACCCTCTAGGTCCATTGATGTTGTCTCAAATGTCACAATCTCAGCCTTTTTATGGCTGTGTAATATCCCATTGCATATATGTACCACATCTTCCTTATCCATTTGTCCAACACCCATTTTTAATCTACAAAGGGCCAGAACTCCCTGTGGCTTTCCAAGCCTGGACTTGACAGTGTGTGGGAGAAAGAGCACAGGAGTGGAATTAAGTGGTTGGATTTTTAATCTTGGTTCTGCCACAAGCTTGCTATTTCTCTTAGCTGGATTATTTTATACAACTTCTAGGACTTAGTTACTCAACTATAAGGTAAGGCCTGTGACACAGGTATTCTCTGAGACAGTGCTGTGCTAGAACTTCCGTGGTAACAGAAAATGTTCTGTGTCTGCACTGTCCAATATGGCAGCCATTAGCCACTTGTACAACTGAGACCTTGAAATGTGGTTGCTGTGACTGTTGGGAGCTCATCTCTAAGTCCCTTCCAGCTTTAAGATATCACTTTCATTATGTTTCTGCATATCTTTTCCTCTAATCTTGTTTTCAGATTCTAATGTATGAAAGTAGAAAACTCAAAGGTCTTTTTGATTTTTGTTTGTTTGGACAAATTGTCAACATGTTTATGACATAATTAATGATAAAGGAATCTTCGTAGATAATTATTTTGGAGAACTGAGGAAAAACCAGAAGGATGCCCTAGCTGCAGAGAGTAGGGAGGAGAGTCATGAGTCCTGGGAGGACCTGGGCAGTGCTGTGAGCAGATAAGACTTGCCGATAACCTCAACTCCTCTAATGTGCTATATAGACAACCGTTATTGTGCCTCTCCTGCCAGGGGGTGGGAATGCCCAACTAGCGGGAAATGCGAATGTGGAACACACAGACCTACTGCCACCTGGGACCTGTGTCCTCAGTGTGTAAAAGGTGGCTCATTTGTGCACAGAAATGCTACTGTAGGAGTGGTACTCAAGTGGTTCTCAAATGTCTCCCAGGGGCATTTGGCAATGTCTGGACAGTTTTGGTTGTCACAAATTGGGGTACGGGGTGATATTGGAATGTAGTTGGTAGAGGCCAGGGATCCTGCTAAACATCTTACAATGCACAGAAGCCCCCAAACGCCCACTCCCAACATAAAGAATTATCCAGCTGTTCCAAATCTCAATAGTGCTGAGATTGAAAAATCCTGATTTATAGCAATGTTCTATCATTGTATACTCCTGGATTTCTGATTTTTTTTATTATATTGGTCAACCCAAATACTCAGTCTTAGATGAAGGAGATATTTTTATACTTTGTTCTTTGATAATTTTGGCTTTCTTTTTCTTTTGGTGTATATATGTATATATTTGTGTATATTTTCAAATGGGCTATAATTTGTAATTACAAGTTGGCTGTAAAAATGCAACTTCATGTTTATAAATGTAGTTGAGTAATACTTCCCAGACAATACTTATCAAGTATTTATTGTGTTCAACAATTTCACACATATTAATTAACCATGAATGGTCTTGTAAGATGATACTGTTTTCATTTCATAGTGAGGGAAACCAAGATGAAATAAGGAGTAAATCTTTTCTCAAGGCTTTAAGATGGATAATGTTTAAAACATTCAAATATTTCTATTCCTTGGAACTTTGAATACAAAATAATTTAGCAAATAATTAATTTTTTACTTTAAATAGCTAAATGTTTTTGCTCTGTTTTTAAAAACTAAGTTTTATTAATGTATACTTAACATATATTAAAATGTTAATGTAAAGTTTGATAACTTATGACTCCTATTGTTTCTAAACTTATTATTTACAGCACAATTTGTTAAGTGAGCAATGTAAATACATTTAAGATGTATTGCACAGATTGACTCTATAGTACCTTAGTATATGGAAAGGCTAACAGTTGTTTTGATACATCAACAAAATCTCAGTAAATCACATTGGGAAAAAGTCCAGCATGACTGAACAGAAACAGTTTTGAATTTTAGAATATTTGTAGAAAAAGTATATTATTACTCCTTAGGCATCCGGGATCCTGCTATGAAATCACAGTGTGACGTCAAGCAACTCACTTCACATCTTTGAATCTCTATTTCTTCATCAGAAGAGATAAGGGGATTCGATTAAAGGATCTCTTGGGTCCCTTCTGGGTCAAAAGTTCCATGACTTTCAGTTTGTGCTTTCAGAACAGTAACTGTGCTCACTTCCTGCTGGGAATTCTCCTTCCCTGCCCTCCATCATCCCACGCTCTCCTGGTTTTCCTCCTCCTCCTGCTGCTCTTTCTTGATCTCCTTTCCAGCCTCTTCTTCTGTGCTGGAATTCCTCAGGCTTCGTCTTTGGGGAACTACCCACTTTTTGTGGCTATTGAAGCCATCGGCCTGCTCATAACTGCTAAGTCCTTATGTCTCTCCCCTAGCTCCCCTGCTCTGGCCTCCTGGGAACAAATCAGTCAGCCACTAGGTCCCGTAAATAGATGTTCACAGGCACGTCCAACTCACATGTCCAACGGACTCCCCTCCTTCTCTCCTAGCCCCACAAGCTGCTGCTTTCCCTATTTTCTTTATTTAGGTAAAAGCACCGGCACTTATTTAAATCTCAAAATCACTCTGAGGTATTATTTTCCCATTATATAGATTCTGTACACTGGAGAAGAGAACACTGAAGCTTAGAGAGGTGAAGGAGAATTCTCACAGCTACACAGCTAGTGAGTTGGTGGAATTTGGATTTAAACTCAAGCATCTCTGACTGAGAGACTGGAGCTCTCACCCATGGCCCTGCACCGCTCATCAGCCCAAGCCAGGAGCCTGGGGGTTGTTCCCAATTCCTCCCTCACCACTCATGCCCAGCCCAGCGCTGGCACCTGGATTCGGATGGCTCTCAGATCAGCTCCTCAAACCTCTGCCCTGGCTGAGTCCTTTCACCCTCACCTTCAACTGGATTCAGCCATTCCCCACTGTCTCCAGTGTAACCCTCCTCAAACCATGTGTTACACTTAGAAAAAGTGTTTTTTTCTACAGCAGAGATCTCGTCACTCTCTTGTTTAAAATCCTTTGGTGGCAATGTACAGTGTTTGTACAAGAGCAAGCCTTTCACTTACAACAGGCTTCCACCCACTTCCCTAGCATTGCAGTCCATCTTCATTGTTTACAGAGTCTGTGTTTGCCAGTTTGCCTGCTCTCTATGATGTATTTGTAATTCCAAAATCAATACTTTTGGCACATTTGCAGTTATTCCCAGACATGCATAGAGTGGCAAAAACTTGGAGTTGTGTGATGTGCATATTGCCAGATGAGGGTGAGCAAGGTGACACTTTGCCATCTGTTTCAGTTCTCACACTGTAAACAAACGTCCCTTCCAAAGTCTATTCAGTATCATGTTTTCCACATTTTTGTCCTTTTTTGTTGGTGACTCCCTGTTTAAAATGGCCACCAAACACAGTTCTGAAGTGCTGGCTCATGCCTTATGAGGAAAGTACATGTATCAGATTCTCTTTGGTCGAGCATGAACTCTAGTGCTGTCAGCCATGAGTTCAATGATAATAAATTAACAACATATTTTACATAAGGTATCTTTAAGCAGAAACACACATAAAACAAGGCGATGGGTTGATTGGTTAATGATAATGTGAGCACAGGCTCATGGGAACCTAACCTTGTATCTCCCCTATTTCAGCATTTGCTAATTCAGTGTTCATGGCAACTTTGTGTAAGAACATAACTACATCAGAGAAGGAGAATCAATTGGACTTCTTAGTCTGTGGCTAGTCTGTTCATTTTCCTAACATTGTCTTTTGAAGAGCAGAAGCTTTTAATTTTTATAATTTAAGTCCACTTAAAATTTTTTAACTTTTATGCCTTGTAAATCAACAGATTGAATGCAATTCTTGTCAAAATACCAACAGCATTTTTCACAGAATGAGAACAAATAATCCTAAAATTTTCATGGAACCAGAAAAGATCCTGAATAGCCAAAGCAACTTTGAAAAAGAAAAACAAAGCTGGAGGCATCACAATTCCAGACTTCAAATTATATTACAAAGCTGTTATAATCAAAAAAGTATGGTACCGGCACAAAAACAGACACATAGATCAATGGGACAGAATAGAAAACCTAGAAATAACCCCCAAATTATATGGTCAATTAATCTTCCACCAAGTAGGAAAGAATATCCAATGGAAAGATAGTCTCTTTAACAAATGGTGTTGGGAAAACTGGACAGCAACATGCAAAAGAATGAAACTGGACCATTTTCTTACATTCAAAATAAACTCAAAATGGATTAAGGACTTAAATGTGAGACCTGACACCATAAAAATGCTAGAAGAGAGCACAGGCAGTAATTTCTCTGACATTGGCCCTAGCAACATCTTTCTAGATATGTCTCCTCGGCAAGGGAAATAAAAACAAAAATAAATGATTGGGACTACATCAAAACACAAAGCTCCTAGAGAGTGAAGGAAACAACAAAGATAAAAGGCAGCCTACCTAATGGGAGAAGATATTTACAAATGACATTTCCAATAAAAAATTAGTATCCAAAATATGTAAAGAACTTATAAAACTTAACATTCAAAAAACAAATAATCCAATTAAACATGAGTAGACATTTCTCCAAAGACATACAGATGGCTAACAGACACATGAAAAGATGCTCAATATCACTGATCATCTGGGAAATGCAAATCAAAACCACAATGACATATCACCTCACACCTGTCAGAATGGCTAAAATCAACAACACAAGAAACAACAGGTGTTGGTGAGGATGTGGAGAAAGGGGAACCCTTTTGCACTGTTGGTGGGAATACAAACAGGTGCAGCCACTGCGGAAAACAGTATGGAAGTTCTGCACAAAGTTGAAAATAGAACTATCGGGGCACCTGGGTGGCTCAGTCGGTTAAGCCGCCGACTTCGGCTCAGGTCATGATCTCGCGGTTCGTGAGTTCAAGCCCTGCGTCGGGCTCTGTGCTGAGAGCTCAGAGCCTGGAGCCTGTTTCAGATTCTGTGTCTCCCTCTCTCTCTCTGACCCTCCCCCGTTCATGCTCTGTCTCTCTCTGTGTCAAAAATAAATAAACCTTAAAGAAAAAAATTAAAAAAAAAAAAAAAAGAAAATAGAACTATCCTGCAATCCAGTAATCACACTATTTACCCCCAAAATACAAAATTCAAAGGGATACATGCAGCCCTATATTTATTGCAGCATTATTTACAATAGCCAAATTATGGATACATCCTAAGTGTTCATAATAGATGAATAGATAAAGAAGAGGTGCCATATGCATATATGGAATATTACTCAGTCATAAAAAAGAATGAAATGTAATTTGCAATGACATGGATGGAGCTAGAGAGTACAACAATAAGTGAAATATGTCAGTTGGAGAAAGATAAACACCATACTATTTCACTCATGTGTGGAATTTAAGAAACAAAACAAAGGAGCAAAGGAAAAAAAGAGAGGGAGAGAAACCTAGAAATAGACTTTTAACTATAAAAAATAACCTGATGGTTACCAGAAGGGAGGGGGAGGGATGGTAAAATAGGTGATGGGGATTAAGGAGTGTACCTGTCATAATGAGAGCCGGGTAACATATGGAATTGTTGAATCACTGTATTATGCATCTGAAACTAATATAACATTGTGTGCTAACTATACTGGAATTAAAATAAAAAAGAATAAAAATATTAAAAAATAAAAAAATATATTTAAAAATTTTATGGCTTGTGCTTTTTGTGTACCATCAAAGAAATTTTTGCCTAACTCAATGTGACAAAATTTTCTTCTAGATTCTCTTATAGAAGTTTTATAATTTTAGCTGCTACATTTAGGTTATTACCCATTTTGAATTGATTTTGAGTTGATTTTTTGTATATAGTATGAAGTAAGAGTCAACGTTTTTTTTCTTTCTTTTTCTCCTTTTTTTTTGTCGGGGGGGTACCATTTGTTGAAAAGCCTACCTTTTCCCCCATTGAATCACTTTGACAAAGTACTTTTATTGAAAACAAATTGACTATATTTTGTGAGTCTATTTGTGGGCTCTATTCTGTTTCATTGATCTATATTTCTATCCTTATGTCAACACCACACTGTCTTGTAGTCTTGACATCAGGTACTCTAAGTCCCTAACTTGTTCTTTTTCAAAATTGCTTTAGCTATTTTAGGTCCTTTGCATTTCCATATACATTTTAGAATCATCTTGGAAATTTCTACTTAAAAACATGCTGGGATTTTGATTGGTATTTGACTGAATCTGTAGGTCACTTTGGAAGGAATTAAAATCTTAATATTACATTGCAATTTTAAATGGTATTTTTTCTCTCATAATAGAGATTTTATTAGTTTTTTTTTTAACATTAGTACTAGGCATTATGAACAATTATAAGTACTGAAAATTGAAAATCTAAAAACCCATGTAGTTGTCATTATTTCTTAACAGCTATTCCAGTAATTTCATGGGTTAAATTTGAAGGCAAATTGTCTTAATGAAGAAGACAACAAATGCCCAAACCTTCTTGATATTGATAAGCTGTTAGGTCTTAGGTTCTACTATTTTATAACTTAACACCATACACATGATGTATTCTAAATTCCAATCTTTCACAGCACATTAACAAAATCATTAGGGAAAAATGGATTATCATGACCAAAGGTTTACAGAGATCACCCAATTCTGTCAGGGGTGACAAAGATCAGGCCACAATTTTACAAACAACTTGGGAATAGAAGTTAATGAATTTAGCACTTGAAGACATATTAAATCTGTGGTTGTGACTCCAAATTGCCATTTCCTTCATCTTGTATCATGGGATATAAAAACTCTCCTCTTAACAGCTGATGGAATATTAACATCCGAGGAGTCAAAACCTCCCTTATTTCAATATCCCACTATTTTTTGATCAGAAAAATAAACAGCCAGCACTTGATTTCACTTCTAAACACACACACACACACACACACACACACACACACACACACAATTTCCATTTGTCTACATACATTTTAAAAAATGATGAAGTAAATTTCCTTCTTTTTAAAAAACATGTTTCTTAGGTTCTAAAACTGGTATTTACAGAACAGCTGGTAGACTATGTCCTTGTATGAGAAGAAAGATCCGGGAGCACTGATAAGACTCCATTGTAGGCTGTTAATCAGATTTGGCTTCCTTCTCTCCTTCTTTGGAGGCTGGCCTCTCCTAGTTACTCGTTTTTCAGTTTTTTATAGGCAAGCCTTCTTCAGTTTCTTTGTTGACCAGTTTCCTGTTTTGTTCCCCTTTCACCTTTTGTTTCCACTTTATTTATTTGTTTATTTTTGCCTGAAGATTTATCTTTTTTGTTGGCCATTTGTGGCTTAATTTCCAGTTCTGTAGGGACAGGTTTGGCTGACAACTGCTTGGGCTTGTCCTTTATTGTGCCTCTAGCTGAGCTAACTTTCCCTTGGGCGTCTCAGGATGATTTCACCAGAGAGAAGTCTGCTTGGCTACAGAGTGGGAGAGACTTCCCCGAGAGGAGCTGCCTGGCCACTGTGTCATCGCGCCCACAGCGCTGGGACCTGATGTTGTTGCTTTAATTTAAACTTCTAATCATTCAATACTCCTTATAGAAATGTAGTGACTTTTGAAAAGCAGACTGTATTTTTTAGAGCAGTTTTAGGTTCACAGGAAACTTGAGAGGAAGGTACAGAGAGTTCCCAGATACCCCCTACCTCCACACATGCACAGTCTCCCCATCATCAACATCCCCCACCAGAGTGGGACATTTGTTACAATGGATGAACCCACATTCATGCAAAATCACTCAAAGGCCATAGATGACATTAGGATTCACTCTTAGTGTTGTACTTTCTATAGGTTTAGACAAATGTATGATGACATATATCTACCAGTGTGGTATCATACAGAGTATTTTCACTGCCTAAATATTCTCTGTGCTTGCCTGTTCATCCCTATCTCTCTGCTAACTCCCGGTGACCACTGATACCTTTACTATCTATGTAGTTTTGCCTATTCCAGAATGTCATGTAGTTGGAATCATATAGTATTGGCTTCTTTTACCTACTAATATGCATTTAAGTCTCCTCTGTGTGTTTTCATGGATGGTAGCTTATTTCTTTTTAGCACTGAATAATCTTCCATTGTCTGGATGTACCACAGTTTATTTATCCATTCACCTCCTGAAGGACAGACATCTTGGTTGCTTCTAAGTTCTAGCAATTATGAATAAAGCTGCCATAAACATTTGTGCACATGTTTTTGTGAGAACATAAGTTTTCAATGACTGCTGGATTGTATGGTAAGAGTATGTTTAATTTTTTAAAAGTTTTTAATGTTTATTTATTTTTGAGAGAGAGAGACACAGAGTGTGAGTGGGGGAGGAGCAGAGAGAGAGGGAGACACAGAATCTGAAGCAGACTCCAGGCTCTGAGCTGTCAGCACAGAGCCCAATGAGGGGCTCGAACTCCTGAACGGTGAGATCACGACCTGAGCTGAAGTTGGACGTTCAGTCGACTGAGCCACCCAAGTGCCCCAGTATGTTTAGTTTTTGAAGAAAGTGCCAAAGTGTCTTCCAAAGTGTCTTTGCAAGTTGCATTCCCACCAGCAATGTGTGAGAGTTCATGTTGCATCCTCATCAACATTTGGTTTTGCCAGATTTCTGGATTTTGACCATCCTAATAGGTGTGTAGTGGTATCTTATTGTTGTTTTAAGTTTCACTTTCTTGATGACAAATAATGTGCAGTATCTTTTTATATACATATCTGTCATCTGTTTATCTTCGATGGTGGGGTATCTGTTAAGGTCTCTGACTTCTTTTTAAATGGAGTTTTTTTTTTTTTTTTTTCTTATTTCAGAGTTTTGAGTCCTTTGTGTATTTTGGATAACATTCCTCTATCAAACACATGTTTTGCAATCTTTTCTCCCACGTGATAGCTTGTCTTCTCATTCTCTGGACTGCCTTTGAAGAGCAGAAGTTCTGAATTTTAATGAAGTCTACCTTATCAATTATTTCTTTCATGAATCATGCCTTTGGTATTGTTTCTAAAAAGCCATGGCCATACCAAAGGTCACCTCAATTTTCTCCTCTGTTATCTTTTAGGAGTTTCATTGTTTTGTTTTGTTTTTACATTTAGATCTATGACTCATTTTGTGTTAATTTTTGCTAAGGATGTATGGTCTGTGTCTAGATTTTTTTTTTATGTGATTTCCGGTTGTTTCAGAACCATTTGTTGCAAAGGCTATCTTTGCTCTGTTGTATTGCTTTTGCTCCTTTTTCAATGATGGAAGATTTGGGAGAGTCTATTTCTCAGCTCTTTATTCTGTTCCACTATCTATTTGTCTATTCTCTACCAAGCTACACTGCATTGATTACCATAGTTCTCTAATTATTGAAGTTAGATGCTGTCATTTCTCTGATTTTGTTCTTGTCTTTCACTATTGTGTTGGTTATTTTGGATCTTTTGATTCTTATAAAAACTTTTATTTTTTTAAGTTTTTATTTGAATTCCAGTTAGTTAAATTCAGTGTAATATTATTTTCAGGTGTACAATATAGCAATTCAACACTTCCATACATCACCCAGTGTTCAATATAAGTGTACTCCTTAATTTTCATCACCTGTATAACCACACCCCCCCCCCACCTCTCCTCTGGTAAACATTAGTTTGTTCTCTATAGTTAAGAGTCTGTTTCTTAGTTTGCCCCTCTCTCTCTCTTTTTTTTGTCCTTTTGCTTGTTTGTTGTTTCTTAAATTCCATATATGACTGAAGTCATGTGCTTTCTGTCTTTCCCTGACTCACTTAGCATAATACTCTGTAGCTCCATCCATGTTGTTGCAAATGGCAAAATTTCATTCTTTTTTATGGCTGAGCAGTATTCCATTGTATATATATACCGCCTATTCTTTATCCATTCATCTGTTGATGGACATTTGGACTCTTTCCATACTTTGTCTATTGTTGATAGTGCTGCTATAAATATTGGGGTGCATGTATCCCTTTGAATTTGTGTTTTTGTATTCTTTGGGTAAATACCTATTAGTGCAATTGCTGGGTCATAGGGTAGTTATATTTTTAATTTTTGAGGAACCTCCATACTGCTTTCCACAGTAGCCGCACCAGTTTGCATTCCCACCAACAGTACAAGAGGGTCCCCTTTCTCCCCATTCTTGCCAACACATCTTGTTTCTTCTGTTGTTGATTTTAGCCATTCTGACAGGTGTGGGGTGATATCTCATTGTAGTTTTGACTTGTATTTCCCTGGTGATCAGTGATGTTGAACATCTTTTCATGTGTCTGTTGACCATCTGGATATCTTTTTTGGAAAAATATCTATTCATGTCTTCTGCCCATTTTCTAATTGGGTTATTCACTTTTTGGGTGTTGAGCTTTATAAGTTTTTTATATATTTTGGATACTAACCCTTTATCAGATATGTCCTTCGCTGTGCAGAAGCTTCTAATTTTGACGAAGTCCCAATAATTTATTTTTGCTTTTGTTTCCCTTGCACATATCTGGAAAAATGTTGTTACAGCTGGGGTCAGAGAAATTACTGCTTGTACTCTCTTCTAGGATTTTTATGGTTTCAGGTCTCATATTTAGGACTAAATCCATTTTGAATTTATTTTTGTGTATGGTGTAAGAAAGTGGTCTAGTTTTATTCTTCTGCATGTTGCTGTCCAGTTTTGCCAACATCATTTGCTGAAGAGACTGTCCTTTTCCATTGCATATTCATTCCTGCTTTGTCTAAGATTAACTGACCATACAGTTTTGGGTCCATTTCTGGGTTTTCTATTCCATTCCATTGATCTATGTGTCTATTTTTGTGCCACTACCATATGTTTGGATTATTACAGCTTTGTAATGAACTTGAAGTCCGAAATTATGATGCCTCCAGTTTTGCTTCTCTTTTTCAAGGTTGCTTTGGCTATTCTAGGTCTTTTGTGGTTCCATAAAAACTTCAGGATTATTTGTTCTAGATCTGTGAAAAATGCTGGTGGTATTTCGATAGGGATTGCATTAACTGTAGATTTCTTTGAGTAGTAGAGACATTTAAACAATATTTGTTCTTCCAATTCATGAGCATGGGATGTCTTTCTATTTCTTTTTGTCATCTTCAATTCCTTTCACCAGTGTTTTATGATTTTCAGAGTACAGGTCTTTCACCTTTTTGGTTAGGTTTGTTCCTAGGTATCATTGTTTTTGGTGAGATTATAAATGGGATTGATTCCTTAATTTCTGTTTCTGCTGATTCATTATTGTTGTATTGAAATAAACAGATTTCTTTATGTTGATTTTGCATCCTATTATCTAACTGAGATCATTTATCAGTTATAGCAGGGTTGTTTTTTTTTTTTTTTTGGTGGAATCTTTCAGGTTTCCTATATGTAGTATCATGCCATCTGCTAACCATTAAAATTTTATATCTTCCTTGCTGATTTGGATACCTTTTATTTCTTTTTCTTTTCCGATTGTTATGACTAGGACTTCCAGTACTATGTTAAAAAACAGTGGTGAGAATGGATATTCTTGTCTTGTTCCTGACTATAGAGGAAAACCTCTCAGTTTTTCCCTATTTAGGATGATACTAGCTGTGGGTTTTCATATATGCACTTTGTTATGTTGAAGTATGTTTCCCCTATCCATATTTTGTTGAGGGCTTTTATCATGAATGGATGTTGTACTTTTTCAAATGCTTTCTCTGCATCTACTAAAACTATCATATGGTTTTTATCCTTTCTTTTATTAATGTGGTGTGTTACATTGATTTATTTGTGAATATTGAACCACAGTTGCAACCTAGGAATAAATCCCACTTGATTGTGGTGAATGACTTTTTAAATGAACTCTTGGATTCAGTTTGCTAGTATTTTATTGAGAATTTTTGCATCCATGTTCATCAGGGATATTGGCCTATACTTCTCTTTTTTAGTGATGTGTTTGGTATGAGGGTAATGCTGGCCTCATAGAATGAATTTGAAAGTTTTCCTTCCTTTTCTCTTTTTTTAGAAGTTTTAATAGATAATAACTCTTCTTTGAAAGGTTAGTAGAATTTGCCTGTGAAACCATCTGGGTCCAGACTTTTGTTTGTTGGGAGTTTTTTTGATTACTGATGCAATTTCTTTCCTGGTTATCAGTATGTTCAAGTTTTCTATTTCTCCTGTTTCAATTTTGGTAGTTTGTATGGTTCTAGGAATTTATCCATTTCTTCTATGTTGTCCAATTTGTTGGCTGATAGTTTTTCCCAATACTCTCATAATTCTTTGTATTTTTGTGGTGTTGGTTGTTATTTCTTCTCTCTTGTTTGTGATTTTATTTATTTATGTCCTTTCTCTTTTCTTTTTGATAAGTCTAGCTAGAGGTTTACCAATTTTATTATTTTTTTCAAAGAAACCACTCTTGCAAACCAGGAATAAATCTCATGGTGAATGATATGGTTTCATTGATATGTTCTATTGGTTTCACTGATATGTTTTATTGTTTTTTAGTTTCTGTATTATTTATTTCTGTTCTAATCTTTATTATTTCTTTCCTTCTTCTGGCTTTAGGCTTCATTGTTGTTCTTTTTCTAGCTCCTTTAAATGTAAGGTTAGGTTGTTTATTTTAGGTTTTTATTGCTTCTTGAGGTAAGCCTGTACTGATATAAACTTCCCTCTCAGGACTGTTTTTGCTGCATCCCAAAGGTTTTGGATTGCTGTGTTTCCATTTTTATTTGTTTACATTTATTTTTTAAAATTTCTTCTTTTATTTCCTGGTTAACCCATTTGTTGTTTAGTAGTATGTTGTTTAACCTCCATGTATTTGTGGTCTTTTCAAATTTTGTCTGTGGTTGACTTCTAGTTTCATAGCATGTGGTCAGAAAAGACACATGGTATGGCTTAATATTTTTGTACTTGTTAAGGCCTGTTTTATGACCTAATATGTGATCTATTCTAGAGAATATTGCATGTTCATGTAAAGAATGTGTATTCTGCTATTTTAGGATGGAATGCTCTGAATATATCTGTTAAGTCCATCTGACCCATGTGTCTTTCTAAGCCATTGTTTCCTTTTTGATTTTCTGTTTAGATGATCTGTCCATTGATGTAAGTGGGGTGATAATGTCCCCTACTATTATTGTGAAATTATCAATTAGTTATTTATGTTTGTTATTGATTGTTTTATATATTTGGGTGATCTGATGTCAAGTGCATAAATATTTATAATTGTTATGACATTTTGTTGGATTGTTCCCTTTATTATGATATAGTGCCCTTCTTTGTCTCTTGTTACAGTCTTTGTTTTAAAGTCTACTTTGTCCTATATAAGTATTGCTATTGCAGCTTTCTTTTGACATTCATTTGGATGATAAATATTTCTCCACCGCTCCCTTTCAATCTGCAGGTGTCTTTAGGTCTAAAAGGAATCTCTTGTAGGAGGCATATAGATGGGTCTTCTTTTTTTCATCCATTCCAACACCATATGTCTTTTTATTCGAGTGTTTAGTCCTTTTACATTCAAAGTAATTATTGATAGATATATATTTAGTGCCATTTTATTACCTGTTTTGTCATTGTATTTGGATATTTTCTCTGATCCGTTCTTATCTTTGTCACTTACCTCTCTCCTTTGCACTCAAAGTGTCCCTTTTTAACATTTCTTGCAGGGCTGTTTTAGTGGTCATGAACTCTTAGTTTTTGTTTGTCTGGGAAACTCTTGCTTTCTCCTGTTATTCTGAATGGTAGCCTTGCTGAATATTCTCGGCTGCAGATTTTTCCCATTCAGCACTTTGAATATATCATGCCACTCTCCCTTTTATCTTGTCAAGTTTTTGTGGAGAGACCTGTAGCTAGTCTTATGAGTCTTCCTTTGTAATATAGGGACTTCTTTTGTTCTGTTACTTTTAAGATTATTTTCTTTATCAGTATATTTTTCAAATTCAATTACAATATGTCTTTTTTTAATTTTTTAAAATGTTTTTATTTATTTTTGAGACAGAGAGAAGCAGAGCATGAGTGGGTTAGGGGCAGAGAGAGAGGAAGACACAGAATCTGAAGCAGGCTCCAGGCTCTGAGCTGTCAGCACAGAGCTTGATGTGGGGCTCAAACTCACGGAGTGTGAGATCATGACCTGAGCTGAAGTTGGATGCTCAACTGACTGAGCCACCCAGGTGCCCCTAATTACAATATGTCTTGGTGTTGGCCTGCTTTTGTTGATTTTGATCTATGCCTCCTGGATTTGGATGTCTGTGTCCTTCCTCAGGTTAGGGAAGTTTTCTGCTATTTCTTAAACTTAAATTTCTTCCCCTTTTTCTCTCTCTTCTTCTGCAACTCCTATAATATAAATGAAACATTTCATGGAGTCACTGAGTTCCCTAAGACTATTCTTGTGTTTCATAATTCTTCTTTATCTTTTATTGTTCACCTTACTTTCCATTATTTTATCTTCTAGGTCACTAATTTGTTCCTCTGCTTCTTCCATTCTTGTGTCATTGTATTAAGCCTATTTCCAATCTCATGTATTGCCCTCTTCCTCTTTGATTAATTCCTTAACTCTTTTATCTCTGTGATGGAGGTCTCACTGATGTCTTCTATTCTTTTCTCAAGCCCAGTGAGTATTCTCATGATTATTGCTTTAAGTTCTCCATCAGTCATGTTACTTATATCTGTTTTGTTCATATCTGGCTATGGCCTTATCTTGTTCTTTCATTTGGGATAAATTCCTCCATCTTTGCATTTTGTCTAAGGCTCTGCCTTCTTCTGTGTGCTAGAAAAACTGAGTATGTCTTCTGCTCCTGAAACTAATGGCTTTATAAAGAAGAGGTCCTGTAGTGCCCAGGGCCTGGAGCTTCAGGGAGTATCTCTGTGTGTGCTATGCTTTTATCTTCTGGCTACTCTTTCCTTCAGGCCAGTCATCTGCAGAGGCTCTCCTTGCCTGCAATGGGCAGTGTTTTGTCCCTGACCTGAATGTATGAGTTTTAACCAGGTGTGCTCTGGTCTGCTTATGAAATGAGACCTGATACTACCTCCACCAGGACTGAGGACCTGAAAAGAACTCTTTGGTTGGGAGATGTGGTATGGGCAGGGGTTTGTGCTGGTCTTCTGGGGGAAAGGCCCACCATACTGGGACTGAGGCAAGCTTGCCAAAGAAGGGCACTTCTGCCAGAGCACAGGGAGTGGGGCTTGTGTAAGGAAGTTAGGCAGAAAATGTTGGTGCTGCACTCCTTCCTACAGGTGACTCTGCATTTACGCCAAGGGGTGGGGAGGAAAATGACTCCAGCCAGCTCCTTTGTTCACAGAAAGGCATGTCTGTGAATGCTGTCTCTCAAGGATGTGCTCTGAGAAAAGCAAATAATCTCTCTGTGTGCTCCAGGCATTCTTCAGACCACTGTTTCCATGCTGTCTGCCCCTGAGTTGTTTGTATACTTTCTCTCCAGGAGCAGCACAGTGCCCTCTGGGCTCTATCCCAGCCAAGCCTGCTGACCTTTAAAACTTTAGGCTTTAAGACCTGCTTTTGCAAGAATTCATGAAATTCAGCCCCTTTTGTTTTCCAAGCTGATGGCTTTGGGGAAATATTCTGTGGGCATTCCTCTGTGCACTCCTCTCTTTCTTGCCTTCTCCCTGACCACAGCTTCTTTCCTCTGCAGCATTAATGATCCATTTCTGCCCTAAACCATGTCTTCATACTTCCCACCTTCTTCAGTGTGGCCTCTTCTGTCCCTTTAGTTGCGGAGTTTGTTCTGTCAGTTCTTAGGTCTATTTCTGGGTTATTTAGGATAATTTCATAGTAATCTAGTTGTATTCCTGGGACAAGGGGAGCTTAGGGTCCTCTTACTCCATTGTCATCTTCTTATCAGACTTCTCATAAAAATTTTAGAATCCATTTGTTGCTATCCATAAAATAACTTCTTGGGATTTTGATTGGGATTGCATTGGATCTACAGATCATGTTGAGAAGAACTGATATCTTGACAACATTTAGTCTTTATATTCTTGAATATGGAATATCTCCGCATTTATTTAGTTCTTTGATTTCATTCATCAGAATTTTGTAGTTTTCATACAGATTTAAATAGGCATGTACCTTTATATTTATAGCAGCATTATCAACAATAGCCAAACTATGGAGAGAACCCAAAATGCCCATTGACTGATGAATGGATAAAGATGTGGTATGTATATATATACACTGGAATATTACTCAGCCATAAAAAAGAATGAAATCTTGCCATTTGCACCATGGTTGGAGTTAGAGTATATTATGCTAAGGGAAATAAGTCAGTCAGAGAAAGACAAATACCACATGACTTCACTCATATGTGAAATTTAAGAAACAAAATAGATGAACATATGGAGGGCGGGAAGAGAGAGAGAAATAAACCACGAAAGACTCTTAAAGATAGAGAACAAATTGAGGGTTGATGGGGGGGATGGGCTAGATGGGTGATAAGTGTTAAGGAAGGCACTTGTTATGATGAACACTGAGTAGTGTATGTAATTGATGAATAACTGAATTCTACTCCTGAAACCAATATTGCACTGTATGTTAACTAACTAGAATTTAAATAAAAATTTGAAAAAAAATTTTTATAGTTTTCTTCATATAGGTCTTATACATGTTTTGTTGGGTTTATAACTAAGTATTTAATTTTGGAGGGTGCTAATGTAAAAGGTTTGTGAATGCCACTTACTCATTATCAGTATATAAGAAAGCAAATGACTTTTGTATATCACCCTTGTACCCTGCACCCTTGCTATAATTGATAAGTTCCAGCAGGGTTTTTTAGTCATTTCTACATAGATGATCTTTTATATAGATGATCATGTCATCTATGAACAAAGATAGCTTTATGTCTGTCCTTCCCAATTGGTGTATTTTTTCTTTCCTTAGTGCATTAGCAAGGACTTCCAGGGCAATGTTGAAAAGGAGTAGTGAGAGGGGACATCCTTGCCTTGTACTATATCTTAGTGGGAAAGCTTCAAGTTTCTTACCATAAGTATGATGCTACCTGTAGATTTTTTATAGACTTTATCAAGTTGAGAAAGTTTCCCTCTACTCCTACTTTATTGAGAGGTTTTTTTTTTTTAACTGAAATTGGATGTTGGATTTTATTAAAGGCTTTTTCTTAATCTATTGATATGATCATGTGGTTTTTTTTCATTTTGTTTGTGTGATAAATTATATCAATTGATTTTTGAATGTTGAACCAGCCTTGCATACCTGGATAAATCCCATTTGGTCATGGTGTATATGTGGGATTTTATTTGATAATATTTTGTTGAGGATTTTTGCATCTATGTTCATGAAAGATCTTGGTCTATAGTTTTCCTCCCTTCTAATGTCTGTCTATTTTGGGTATTAGTGTAATGCTGGCCTCATAGAATGAGTCAGGAAAGATTCCCTCTGCTTGTAAACTCTGAAAGAGATTGTGGAGAATTGATATCATTTCTTCCCTAAATGTTTGGTAGGATTCACCAGTGAACCCATCTGGGTTTGTTGCTTTCTATTAGGGAATGTTGTTGATTCAATTTCTTTAATGGATATAGCCTATTCAGACTATTTCTTTTTGTGTGAATTTTGGCAGATTGTGTTTTTCAAGGAATTGGTCCCTTTTTCTAGGTTATCAAATTTGTGGGCATAAAGTTGCTCATAGTATTATCCTTTTAATTTCCATGGAACCTATAATGATGCTCCTCTTTCATTTTGGATATTAGTAGTTTGTGTCCTCTTTTTATTTTTATTTATTTATATTTTTAGTTAGCCTGGCTAAGAGCTTATCAGTTTTTTCAATCTTCTCAAAGAACCAGATTTTGGTTTGGTTGAGTTTTCTTTATTTACAATAGCCAAATTATGGAAGCAGTCCTAGTGTCCATCAATAGATGAATGGATAAAGAAGATGTGTTTATATATATATATATATATATATATATATATATATATATGCAATAGAATATTATTCAGCCATAAAAAGAATGAACTCTTGCCATTTACAATGACATGGATGGAGCTAGAGAGTATAACTCTAAGTGAAATAAGTCAGTCAGAGAAAGACAAATACCATATGATTTCACTCATATGTGAATTTAAGAAACAAACAAAAAAAAAACAAGCAAAGAGAGAGAGAGAGAGAGAGAGAGAGAGGATGGAGACAGCCGAGAAACAGACTCAACTACAGAGAACAAACTGATGATTACCAAGGGGAGGAGGGTAGGGGAATGGGTTAAATAGATGATGAAGATTAAGGAGAACACTGGTTGTGACGAGCACCAGGTGTTGTATGTAGGTACTGAGTCACTATATTGTATACCGGAAACTAATATAACACTGTATGTTAACTATACTGGAATGAAAATAAAGTTGAAAAAGGAAAAAGAAAAAAATTCATTGATTTCTGCTCTAATTCTTATTCTTTCTTTTCTTCTGTTGATTTTGGATTTTATTTTCTCTCCTTTTTTAAGTTCCTAAGGTAAAAATTTATATTACTGATTTATATCTTTCTTCTTTTCTAAAATATGCATTCAATGCTATACATTTTGCTCTAAGCACTGTTTTCACTGCATCCTACAGATTTTGATAATTTATGTTTTCACTTTCATTTAGTTCAAAATATTTTAAAATTTATCCTGAGATTTCTTCTTTGACCCACGTGTTGTTTAGAAGCCTGTTGTTTAACTTCCACATTTTTGAGGGTATTCCAGCTACCTTTCTGCTTTTGATTTCTAGTTTAATTCTACTGTGGCCGAGGAGCAGAAATTGTATGATTTCTACTCTTATAAAATTATTAAGGTGTGTTTTATGGCTTAGAATGTGGTCTGTCTTGGTGAATTTTCTATGTGAACTTGATAAAAGTATGTGTTCTTCTGTAGTTGGATAAAGTAGTTTATAATGTCAGTTATATCTAGTTGACTGATGGTGTCGTAGAGTTCAACAATGCTCTTTCTGATCTCCTGCCAGCTGGATCTGTCCATTTCTGAGAAAGGGGGTTAAAGTTTCCAACTATCATAGTGGATTCATCTATTTCTCCTTGCATTTCTACTAGTTTTTGCCTCACACAGCCTGTTAGGCACATACACATTAGTAATTGTTATGTTTTCCTAGAGAATTCCCCTCCTTATCACTATGTACTGCTTTTATTTATTCCTGATAACTTTTCCTACTTTGAAGTCTGTTTTGTCTGAATTTAGGATAGCCACTCCTGCTTGCTTTTGATTAGTGTTAGCATGGTATATTTTTCTTCATTCATTTACTTTTAATCTATGTATATCATTATATTTAAAACGGGTTTCTTGCAGACAAAGCATAGTTGGGTCATGTTTTTTGATCCACTTTGGCAATCTCTGTCTTTGGTTTGTTTGTTTGTTTGGCAATCTCTTTTAATTGGTATATTTAGATCATTGACATGGGTCTGTGATTTTGATGAGGGCTTGGCAGGTCTTGGTAGCAACAGTCTTTTTTGGATATATTTCAGTGGTAAGTAAGATAATGCAAATAATCCACTTAGTACAGTGTCTAGGACATAACAAGTGCTCAATAAACATTAGGCATCATTGTTAGGATTATGATTTTTACTTGTTAGCCTCAAAATTTACCCCTTGGATGTTCTTTGTGGTGCCTTAGTGTGACTGAAGAAATTGCTGTTTATTACCCTGTCTTATTCTATTCATATATTGCCACTTCTAACACTCTGTTTCAAATTACATCAAAGTAAGCATTCATTTAGCTGACAACCTATCACAGGACATCTTTCCATGTAAAATGAACCAATTTATAGTCATTGCTGACAGCTGGTTTTTGAAGGAAAGGCCATTTTCCTTAGTTGATTGTGAAGAACAGTGATTAATTCAGCTCATCAGACTGCAGCAGCAAATGCTGAAAAGGGCCTCATTGTGTGAAGCCCCTCACCCCCAGTCTCTTGCAACCTACATTTCCAAATTTATCAGAATTTCCTGAGTCTAGGCTGGACTTCGGAGGTCACTTAATCTACCCTCCCACCTCCTACACTATTTTTAAAGACTTCTAAATAAAACTAGGGCCTGTTTTTCCTTGGCAATGGACCATCAGGAGAGGCGAATTTGGCAGTATCCATATTTTAGGATTCTGTGGACTTAAGAAAGGGGGCCCTGCCTCAAAAAGTGACTTGCCAGTTTCTGAAAGGGGACAAAGTTTGATGCTACAATTATAAGGAATGTTTAAGGAGAAATCCCATATGGTGAGGTTGGTTTTTTCCCCCCTCTTGGCATCCAGTAGGAGAGGAGGTACATGGTAAGATGGAGTTGAAACATAAATTTGTTCCTATGATACCCAAGGGACTATGGCTATAAGAGGCATTGCTGTAGCAGGAAAATATTTTGAGCTCCTCCTGATGGTCTCCTATGAGGAGAAAATGTGAAGACCATATTCAAAATGACCTCCAGGACCTCACTGTGGATGGACCTCCTGGTGGAGACAGGACTCTTTTTTCAGGAGAACTGTGTGGGTAGAAAAGACCAGGAAAATGTCAGAGAAAGAAAAGAGAGAGAGCAAGAGTAGCGAGAGAAGGGACTTGCAAACCCAAATCCCTGTGGAATGGATGTAACTAGATGGATAAGAGAAATGTTGAACTGTGTTCTGGACCCTGTGATCAGCTGACCCTGGGGGCATTTCTTTCTAGCAGCAGGTAGACCTGTTCCCTGGACCATACATTGACATTGCTGACCAGACCTTCTCTCTGCAGATTCAATTTAGCCTGAAGCATCTGAACCAATCTGCAGAGCAGGGACCACCAGCAAGGGAAACATAGGTTGTGGAGAACTTCCCACCCCCCCTCAAGCGGGACCTCCATTCAGCAGTTGGTCATGGAAGTCCAGCTCCTGTTAGCTGCAGACTCAGGCACTAGCCCCAGTGTTGAGAAAGCACTTGTCTTCATGCACATGTTGTCCTGGCCGGGAGGGAAAGTGAGAATGTAGACAACTGAGTTCCTTCATTTTGGTCCAGATAAGAATTTAGGAAGTGAACTTGCTTCGGAAGATCATTCACTTGTTTATCATGTCATTCATTGAAAGAGGGAAGAGTTGTGTCATCTTGGGGAGACAGTAAATTCATGTGGGTTAAACATGGATGTTCCAAACAGGTGCCACTTTTGTAAACCTGGTCAAAAAGTCAACTTTGAAAGGTTTTGGCCGCCTGTGGTGGGAGGGTGAGATTTAGAGCAGATCTATTCCCCTTTAGGAAGCGACGGCTTCAACGTGTTCTGTGCTGCACATCTGCAATCCGTGAACATTGCAGAGGCTCAGATTTCCAGAGCAGTTGGCAAGAACTGTGCTCCATATTTCCCAGAGAACACACACTGCTGTGAAAGGAAGAAATAGTTGGTTTTCCTCCAGCCACTTCACTGTGAAGCAAGAGGCCATATCTCTAAGCAGCAGTCATTTCCACCGGAAACAGTAGAACCCTTCCTCAGGATGAATGAGAAACTCAACAAACGCCCCTGCCCCAGCTCACACGGCTGCCCTGTCCCTGGTCATTCTGGGGCATCACTGCCTGGAGGAACCATGGGCTCCACACAGAAGATGGCATCACTGGTGCAGGGGCATATTGGGCACTCAGGATTTGTGCCCAGGAGCACAGACCTAGCTGGGCAGGGTCAAAAAAGATCACATCCCACAACAGGGAGAGCAAAGCAACATCTTCCTATTAGTGTTCGACCCAACGTGCTGGGAACGAGCAGTTTCATGCCTTTTTCTTGGTTTGTCAAAACATTAGAAAAAATTATTTATTTATTTTGAGAGTGACAGAGACAGCACAAGTGGGGGAGGGGCAGAGGGAGAGAGACAGAACCCCAAGCAAGCTTCACACTGCCAATTCAGAGCCCAAGTGGGGCTCAAACTCATGAACTGCAAGATCATGACCTGAGCTGAAACCAAGAGTCAGACGCTTAACCCACTGAGCCACCCCGGTGCCTCTGTCAAGGCATTTTTTAAAATGCTAACGTGACTGGAAGTAATTTTCCAAAACCCATGGATGACGTAGCGTCAGTAACTCATTGTCATGTTGTTACTTAGAGGACAGTTTGTTGCCTCAAGAGTAGCAGTGCTTAATAAGTAGGTCAAGGTGACTCAGGAACCAGGCCCAACACTGCATATAAAGCACCATCCTGCAGTTTACCCAGTGAATGTGGGGGAGTTGACCCTTGAATCATTTGCTTGATAGATTTTTTTTCTTTCTCTGGAAACAGGAAAAAGAATTTCTCCCTAAGCCTTAGGCAATAGGGCTCCTGCAGGAAGTCTCTTTCCTTTCCTTGTGCAGAAAACAAAGATGCATACATGCTCCCGGAGCACTGCGAACACAGCTCTGCTTTGAGCAGCAGCTGGGGCCCCGGATCACCTTCCCCTCCCCTGGGCCTGGCCCAGTGTAAATCGTCACAGCTTAGGGTTCATTTCTTTTTTACACAAGCTGCTCTGTAAGTGGGAAACAAAATCCACAAAACCTTATACTAAATCTCCACAGGAACCAGCTGGGTCAGTGTGCATTTGCACACAAACCTGTACACATCCCACATGACCCAGAAAGCCAGCGACCTAGCTGATTCATAAAGATTCTTCCTGGTAATGCTGTCACTATGAGCATCGTGAGGTTTCAGTTTGTTCCCCCAACACTCTTCAGTGCCTTCCTCAAGCTGGCAGACAGCACAGGGCCAGACATTGAGAATTTCCAGGGTAAGTCACAGCACTGCTGTGCCCTTCACCTTTTGTAGGCTGGGTGGACTCCCTAAAATACTTTCCTCAGCCACTGGTCCTGCCCAGGACCTGACTGATTGCTCACTTGGCCAACCATCTGAAGATCCCCAGCTGCCACTGACGACAGAGGCCTCTAACACCTGCAAATGATCATCACCGATCACGGCATTTGTGACACTGTTGCGACACCTTCACGTCTCTTCTTGCATCCAAAGAGAGCTCAGAGGCCAGGAGAGAAGCCACCGGTTGTTTCTGGAAGTAGCCAGCCTGGTTTTCAGTTTTCCCTATTGAGTGTTTGCTAAAACAGCATCTTAAAAGTGTCAAGAACTCTGCCATCATAGCTGCGGTTTGCCTGGAGTACCAACCAGGTGAGCAAAAAAGCCGAGGTGGGAATCTGTATGGGTGTCCACCCCAGCAGTCAAACCCCAGCACTTCCTGCTTTGTTTGTTTGTTTAAATATTTATTTTGAGATAGAGAGAAGGAATGAATGGAGGAGGGGCAGAGAGAGAGAGAGAGAGAGAGAGAGAGAGAGAGAGATTCCTAAGCAGGCTCCATGCTCTCTGCGTAGAGCCTGTCATGGGTCTCAACCTCATGAATGGGTGAGATCATGCTGAAATTGCATGGTTAAGGGACTGAGCCACACAGCCTGCATTATTTAAATCACCCCATCGTTTCTATTTTCCCTACTCTCTTCCTCCCTTTTGAGGCTTTTTCTCTTAGCAGTAATCTCTAAACATCTCAGTTTTCAGGGTGATTTTGATTTTCTTTTGCTTTTAAGTAAACCTTTTAAAATTAAGCATAACATTCATACAGAAAACCACAGTGCCCTGAGGGTTCAGCTTGAAGAATGTTCACAAAATGAGCAGATGACTATAGTAAGCACTCAGGTTAGGAAACAATATCAGCAGCATCCCAGAAGCCCTCTTTGTGCCCTTCCCCGTCTCTACACTCCCACTAGCGTAACCCCTACATGACCTCTGTTACTGAATATTGATTTTGCTCAGTTTTCAGTTTTACTTAAAGGGACCAGTGCAACAGTATCTCTGTGGGTTTCATCCATGTTGTTGAGCGTGGAATTGCTGAAGAGTACTCAAATTTGTGATTTTCTCTGAAAGAACACTCAAAGAATAACAAGTGGAAGAATAACTAACATGTGCAAAGGAACTTTAAAACCAGCTGGAGTGTGGACGGGAGATCTTAGAGACTTGCGAGCTGAGCTGATCTTGAAGAGCCCCCCAGCCCCTGCTCTGTCTGCTCTGAAATGTGGTCCCAGGACAGCCCCAACATCTGATCTCTTTTAATCCATGATATGATGATTTAAATTATGACAAATTAAATATCACTCATTTGCTTAAGTGAGTTTATGTATCAAGTTGTGTATACCTCATTTAAAGACAGTTCACCTGATATTTGGATTCAGAGTCAAGTGGATCAATTGAGAATCTAATTCCAAGAGATGTGGGGTCAGAACCAATCAACCAATGAATTAATCAACAGGCATTTGTAAGTGCCTCCTGTACTTTCCTTCATTCACCTCTGTCCACAGGCTCTGAACTAAGTCCTTCATTTTTTAAATATGCAAATGAGATTACTGTATCATAGAGATAAGGTGTAAACAATCATTTTATATACCATTGTTTTATATACAACTAAGAAATAAAAAAATGCCCGAGATGGAGAGACCAATAGGAGACCTCCACATAAAATTAAGACACCAACATCCTTCTCTGTGTAAGATTAAGAGAAATAACTGTGCCATGCAGAAAGGTCAGTGAGAAAAGTACCCTGCCTCCATCTGGGTACATGGAGAAGAGAGAAAAATAAAACTTCCATGAGGATTTGAACCACAAACCAGGATTCTGATCAGTTAGTGGATTGAATTCACACTAGCAAACATGGAATTCATTTTAAAGTGGCCTCTGTTTGGTAGTGCCCCAGGTTCTGACAGGAGCAAATGCAGGTATTCTCTGGAAGAAATCATACTTCCATTGCGGTGACTGCAACAGTAAGATGCCATCCATTGTTAAGATGCTTCAAATTTCAGAGATCTTAGAATGCAAATCCATGACATATGGTAATAACAGTACTTCTTGGATTTGTGGTATAGATCAAAGTGGAAACAGACACACTGTCTAGTACATAATAAGTTCAGTAAATTGTAGTCACTACTGAGCAGAGTGTCCAGTCTTTCTGTATTTAGGTGTAATAGGTAACTTGGAGATCACCTGTAACTCTGGCCAGAAAGCAAAGTAAAAGCAGCAGTGGAGGACACCTGGGTGGCTCAGTCAGGAGAGTGTCCGACTCTTGATTTTGACTCAGGTCATGATCCCAGGGTTATAAGATCGAGCCCCGCGTCAGGCTCTGTTTTGGGTATGTAACCTGATTAAGATTCTCTCTCTCTCTCCCTCTGCCCCTCTCCTCCACTCATGCTTTCTCGCTCTCTCTAAAATAAAAGAAAAAAAGGTAGGAGCGGAGAAGCCGGAATGGCCAGAGAAGACTTCATGGACAAGAGAGGTCTTGAGATTGGCTGTGAAAGGTTGAACAAGTAAAGGGAAGAGAATATTCCAGGCTGTGAAACAGTGTGAACAAAGGTTTGGAGGCGCATATGAATGTGACATACAAAGGAGAAGGAAGGAGAGAGGCTGAAGGAGATGAGTCTAATGGGTACAGGTGTGAGGAGGAATGCACTAAGGTATCCTGAGCTGTGCTGCCATCTGGTAAGTGTGCTTTAGAGAACTGCATTAGGACAATGTGCTTGGAGGACTGGAAGGGACAGGCTGTCTAGGAGACTACTGCATTGATCCACGCAAGTGGACAGAGAGCCCCTTGGCCAACAGAGTGGCTGTGGGATGGGGAAGAGAAAGAGTGTCTAAGAATAACAGGAGAATGAATGGGAAGGATTTCACTCTACTGATTTGATAGATGAAAGAGATCAGCAAGAGGGAGGAGTTAACAATGAAGAGCATTCCCCTTTTCCCAGCATGGACCCTGAGCACAAAGCTGAGACAAATGTCCTGTGGATTAAACTGAAACCCCTGGGGAGTGTGTCAAGTCTGTTTTTCCTGTCTTCTGGCCTACCTGAGTCCCTCTCTGCCCATGGTCCTTCTCTCTACTTTCCCCAGTCTCCAAATGACCTAATTTATAACTTCCTTCATTTTCTCAACTTCCCAAAGTCAGCTTAAACCTCACTCACCCAGACCATACCTTGGTTGAATCTTTGACAAAAATGGTTACAGGAGCCCCCAGCAGAAGACTGGTTCCCTTTATCTTTCTTTTATAGTATCATTGCTAAGTTCAGCCTCTCCAATAATTCTCTCCATTCTGGGATAGTTTATACCAGTGGGAATTGGCAGGGACATCCCCCACCCAGACAAAAACAGCTGAGAGCACAGGTGTCCCACTGGTATACCAGCAAAGTAACCACCACAAAGAACAGGAAATGTTTTGAATGCTTCTAGAACCTTCCAAATTCACCCTCACTACCCATACAAATAATCAACCATGAGACAAACAATCCAATGGAAAGTATCATGAAGCTGAATGAAAGGAAGCTGACAGGTCAATAATAATAATGAAAAGATGCAACCTAATAGTAGCTGAAAATATAAATGTCCGATGTTACCAAGTCTTGGAGAGAAGAAGGCTGGTGGGAACTTGTAAAAATTTGTCCCCCAAACACTTTGGGGACAGATCTGTCACTTTCTACTAAAGGTGAAGATGGATATGGTGGAGGATCCAGTGATTCATCTACAGGCAAGGAGTCACAGCAAACAACCTGCTCAAAATGTTTGCAGTAGCAGCAAAGTGGCAACAAGCTGACCTCTCGCAGCAGTCGAATGAATCAGCTAGACTCTTCAGTCAATACGGCCATGAAAACGAGTGATTAGGTCTGGGTCAGCTTCAACAGTGTAATGTGGAAAGGTAAAATAAAGAGCCAAAGGATACAATAGATTATCATTTATGTACATTGCAAAAACACCCGGGAAACAGCAGCAGATGTTTATGAATACATTTAATATGCAGTAAAAAGTACAAAGTCAGACCTCCTGCTACTGCATGCTGCCTTCAGCACAATGTGGTCTCAGCCTGTGGGGGTGTGGGGGCTGATATGATCCAAGGTGGAACTCTTGCTATATCCATCATGATTTATTTCTTCATTTAAAAAGAGAGATCTGCAATTACATAGTAAAATGTTGGCATATTTTTAAAATTTTAGTGGTGAGTATATGGATGCCTATAATGTTATTTTCTGTGTTTGAAAGTTTTCCTGAATTTTGAAAAAAATTAAACAATGAAGAATTGCAAAGAAATATGTCAAAGTGTCCCTGGAAATAAATTACGATGTTTACAGCTGCTTGTGTCAGCATGAGAAGGGGTGTGTGATTCTTTTCTCTCTTTGGTTTTCCAAGTTTTGTGACTGTAGCGTTTTTATAATAAAAAACTACAGATGATTATTTCTATTTCTTTAAAAAGTGACTTTCTGGAAAAGAAAAAGGAATGGCAAGCTATGGCATAAGTCTTGAGGCTTGCATCTTCGAATCAGTCTCTTAGCAAATAGGGGCCCCTTTGTAAGGTACGATTAATAAAATCCACTGGGGAGGGCATTAGTGAGTTCTCTATCAGAGGGCACATGTCATACAAAGAGCACAGTGTTGCTAATTCTGACACCAATATTTCCGCAGGACTGAATTGATGGAAGCTTTCTGAATGTGTTATTTATGGTACCAAATGAAAAAGATCTTGTTCATCAGCCAGACTCTCCCCTGGAAAGGGGCAGACAGATTTGTATTCAGGTTCTTATGGCCCAATTTAAAACCAGTATCTTCACACGGTAACCAAATTAATTCAGCACTAATTCTGCTGAGTTAGATGCTGGGCTTACAGGAGAGGGCACATCAATCCACAGCTGCAAAGATTGGCCCTGTCTAGCTTCTGGGGTCACTAACCCATTTGAAATGTATTTTTCTTTTCTTTCTTTCTTTTTAATGTTTTATTTATTTTTTGAGAGAGAGAGCACGAGCAGGGGAGGGGACAGATGATCCCAAGTGGGCTCTGCTCTGACAGGGTGACAGCAGTGCATCCAATGTGGGGCTCGAACTCACGAATCACGAGATCATGACCTGATCAGTCAGATGCTCAACCAACTGAGCCACCCATTTGAAATGTAAATAAAGTTCCTCAAACCCTATTTCACAAGTCCTGGGAAAACCAGCATCCTTCCCATATTTGCAGGGAAGTGTGTGTGGGGGGGTGTTTTAAGATTCCTCCCAGTCACCTTTACCTTCTTGGTCTGGAATCGTCTCCCCAAATTACTGATTGTCTCACTGTGTTGTTCCTCTTGATCTTTCAGTGTCCCCACTGGGGGATACATCTCCCCTCAAGGTTTGAGGAAATGGGGTCACACAGGTGGCTATGTTACTGAACAACAAAACTTCCCCCAAATGACCATATATCATCACTGATAATTAAAATCCTTGTTATCACAAGTCTTCCAGCTCTCTTTGCCACCTGTAACTTTTCACTGGCTTTTCCTTCTGGCAGAACCCTGGGTACCTCTTTGTTTCTTTTTTCCATCTGTCCATGTTTTTTAAAATTTTTTCCTGGTCTAGGGCCTCCTGGCCTTTCACTCTTGGGCTACCCTGAAGAAATGTGTTAAATGGAACATTTTTGTTCACAGCATCTCAATGCCATCCTTCTTGGCTTTGCCCCAAGAGCTATTTTTCCCCCCACAACAAGATGACACCCCAAAGGGTATTGTCAAAAAAAAAATTCTCCATGCTAAGTGCAATTCTGCCACAGAAGTTAAACTGTTGCCACCCCACCCCACAGTGCTGCCACTGACCTCATCCCTTGATAATGTCATTTGGGAACTGTAAAATATCCTGAACCATATTGTGCTAAGTGTGAAATGAGTGGTCAAAACAGTAAGTTTTGTAGGCATTGGTGTGGCATGCGGCAGAAAATTAAGGCATCATATGATCTAGTAAGAGATTATTTAAATTACGGAAATGATGGAAACAGAAGCCGAATTTTCAATAATAACATCTCTGAAATTGGGTTTTTGTATCCTCAGGCTGATTCACAGTCTGGGGGCAGTTTCCACTGATCTAGAAGACGGAGGGCCCAGAGTAATCAGCTCTTCTTGAGGGGAGGGGTGGGTGGGTCCCAACTCACTTCAGTCTGATTGCCAGGGACAGAGAGAGGGCTGTGTTTTCCTGCCTGAAGATGGGAATAAAAGGGCATTCTAGCAAGAAAAACCCGGGAGTCCTAGTCCAGCTGAGCAGGGAGCTAATATCCGAAGGCGGAGCTGGAACAAGAGCCACCTGTGCCAAACATGGCCTTCTATTAAAAAAAAAAAAAAAAAGTTGAAAAACCGTAACTGAAAGAAGCAGAGGGCTTCTGACAGCGCCGATGCGGCCTTGAGTCTGTTTTTGAAGTGAACCAGCTGTGAGCAAGCATTGCCTAGCACAGCGCTCAGCCCACAGCAATTACTCACTCTGTTCAGTGGAAAAAGGATAACCAAACTCGGGAATCTAAGGAATAAATGATGATATAATGGATTACAGCTCTGAGCTCAAGATTTCCTGGGGCTTCACCCACGGCTGAGACGACTCTTGTCTCCCACGCAAACCTGGGGGGCATCACGTGGGCTGCATCCAAGACTTCCGGTTGCCTCCTAGAGCCCTGACCTGAGCTGGGACCGTTCCCTGGGAGTCAGGACGATGGGGGGGCTGCACCTTTGGCTGAGGACCAGCGAAGTCCTACGGCCCACAGAAGAAAGGGGACAAAAGGACCATCACTGCACTGAGGGTGGGAGGAGCAGAGCCTCCGTGTTCTGGTTTTCTTTCCTGCATTTGCCTCATTATGGCAAGGAACTAGTTTTTCTTTTCCTTCTTTTTCTTCTTCTTTTTCTATTTTAAATGTTTTATTTAAAAAAAATTTTTTAACGTTTATTCATTTTTTGAAAGACAGAGCATGAGCGGGGGAGGGGCAGAGAGCGAGGGAGACACAGAATCAAAAGCAAGCTCCAGGCTCTGAACTGACAGTACAGAGACCGATGCTGGGCTCCAACTCAAACCGTGAGACCATGACCTGAGCCGAAGTCCCACGCTTAATGGACTGAGCCACCAGAACTGTGCCCCAGAGCTAGTTTTTCTCAATCTCTCCTCCACTCATAGTTTCTGGGCAACCCTGGGGTGGCCACAGCCAGGGTCTGGTGGAGGACAAGGACCACTTCTGGGAATGAGGGGCTTCTAATCTGAAATACTCTCTTGACAGCAATTAAAAGTTCCCTGGCCCTTGGAAGGGGTGTCCTAAGAAAGAAGGGTGGAGAGAAAGGACTATCAAGGCCTCATAATTTGGTCCTACCAATGACCCCAAGACCCAGTACAGAAGTGGATCCTTGTACAGCAGCCTTCCCTCTAAAGTGGCAGCCATGGGGTTCTGACGCTTCTTAGTTGGGTTAAATGCCACTCCAAGTACTAATTACCCAGTATGGAGAAGTACAGTGAGTGTTTAAGGGGAGAAAAGTTATTCAGGACACAGAATTTCTATTTAAATTACTTTTGAGGACTCTTCAATGGTGTATTTCCACTGCCTGCTTTTCTCCTGTGGGGACAACTTTAGCTCTTATTTACATGTTCTTCCTATAAAACAAGGTGAAGCAGATGTGGGACTTGAAAGAATTAATCATTTAGCATTGGGCACACCATTTTACAGCAAAGACGCCATTCCCAGCTGGTCTGATGCTGGCACAACTGTAATTGGTGAAAGTGCCTCTCACTGTCTGCTGACTCCTTCCTGTGAGTTGTCTGTGTCCATTTCACGTCTGCTGACCCCTGAAAGAGACACGGAGAGCAGGGGAAAAACTAGTGATGCATACCATGGGAACAAGATGTGTATTCCAACATCCCAGCTGAACTAATAATTTGCTAGTCAATCTGCAATGAAGTTTAGCCTAAAATAAGCCTGCTATCAGAATTAACTGTTAGAAAATATGACAGGGAAGATGGCGCATTTGACCTCGAGCTTCTTGTGACAAGAGTGTGTGTCATCCCCAAGTCACAGAAATGGCCCCTAAGTGGTATTGCATAAAACCACTAATGTTTTGCAGGTGGATACCACTTAACATGTACGCATACCTGTGGTCTCTTGCCTAAAAACTGGATGCTAAGATACTTGTGGTCAAAAATCACTTCTGAAACATCTTTCATCCTTAGCAGAGTATTGAATTGAAATTTGCTTATTTTGTGGACGCTTACTACATGTACTCTAGCAAATCATTGACTCAGCAAATCACTGACTCAGGATTGGAAACAGAAACCAAACTAGTCTTACCGCCATCCCTGGTGCAGGTTTGCAGTAAATAATAAAATATTTGCTGAGTGGAATATATACACTAATTATCCTAGAGTTAAAAAAATTTTAGGAGATAAGCTTTACTATGGAAAATTTCATAAAATTTTCATAAATACTAAGAAGAAAAACAGTATAGTATAAGACATCCCCATGATCCAGTAGCCATCTTAATGAATATCAACTCCTGCCCAATATCTTTTCATCTAGACACCCCTCTGGAATATTTTGAAGCAAATCTCAGACATTATTTTGTCTATAAATATTTCAGTATTACTCTCTAAAATAGTAAAACTCCTTAAATTTTATTTTTATGAGTTTATTTTTATTTTTTTTTTAAAGAAAGAGAACACAAGTGGGGGAGGGGCAGGCACAGAGAGGGAGACACAGAATCTGAAGCGGGCTCCAGGCTGTGAGCTGTCTGTGCAGAGCCCGATGCAGGGCTTGAACCCACAAGCCATGAGATCATGACCTGAGCCAAAGTCAGATGTTTAATCGACTGAACTACCCAGGTCCCCCTAAAATAGTAAAACTCTTAAAACAAAACCATAATATCAATATCATACCTAAAAAAATTAACAATTACTTAATATCACCAAATACACATTGATTTTTAAAATTTTGCTGTCTCATACATTTTTTTTTCAAGTCAGGATCCAAAGAAGTTTAAATTGTTCCAATTAGTTGATGTGCCTCTTACATCTCTTGTAATCTGTAATCGCTCCTTTTCTTTCCTGGCCCTTTTGGAATATACGTATTGAAGAAATCAAATTATTTATTCAGTAGGACTTGGATTTTGCTAATTGCATACATGTGGTGTCTTTAGCATGTCTCTCTGTCTTCTGGCTTTCTGATAGGTCCTGGGTTCTTTTGGTTTTGGTTTTGTTTTTTTGGTCAAGAATACTTCACAGATGGTGTTGTGTACCTCAACTGGGAACCACAGAATGCTTGGTTATTCATGCCTAGCTTATGTCATTATAGATTGCAGGATGGTGATTTTTCTGATTTTTAAATCATGTTTTCCTTCGTTTTGTTTGCTGGAATGCTTCTACAAGAGAAACTTTTCCTCATCAACTATTTGATTGTCTTAGATGTAGTTCATGTAGGAAAGGCCAGATAAGTGCTTCATGCTTTCCCCTTACTTACTGGTTTTCAAAATATTAAGTTGGTTTCCTGGTATCTTCCAGCCAGTCAGCTGGTGTAGTTGTTGTTGCTGCTGTTTCTGAGGGTGAGAAAGAACAGAGATTTGAACATAGAGATGTGTTATAGTGCATCATTGCTTTTGTTCCTACTGATGCCCAAATGGTCACATCATCAAAGAGTGGCAGCCTCAGAGATACAGCATTAACGATGCCTTCCATTTGTAAAGCAATGGAAGTTATGTGTGGCTGTGTAGATGTTATCTGTATTTGGGGGATATAGCTGTGGTTCATTAATTCTCACTGCTGTATAATTTTTCATTATGTGAATATATCACAATTCATTCAACCAATTAAAATTTGAATGGTTTCTACTTCTTTGCTATTATAAATAATGCTTCTATGAACATCTTTTCTCCTAAAGCACATAAGCAGGAGCCTCCTGAGCAGTGCTTTTCCACATCACGGCACATGCAGGAAATAATAGTCTGTGTCACACCTGTGGGTCACCTGAGGTCATATGGGGTTGTCTGTAGGGGCTTGGTGAAAAAAATTCATTACAGTTTTCCTGTATTTTCTGATTACGATGTGTAATTCTCTCTTCTGAATTTTTCCTTCTTTTTACTCTTTCCCTATCTTCACCACCAGCATTTCGGATCACAGGTGGGATGTTAGGTACAGAGCATTCTAAGCCAGTGTTTCTTAAAATGTAAACTGTGAGTCTCGAGGAACACTACACTACACAGTCACAGGCTCATGGGAAAGGGACAGATGTAACCTCGTTCATGCCAACTGCAAGCTAAGTGGCATCAGTTTCAAGGATGAACAAAGCTCCACGGGGGTGCAAGTGAAGAACAGCAGGAGAGGAGTGGGTTATCATATGACACATACTTCTGTAGCAGTTGCTGTAGCAGCTTATTCATGTTGGGAGTAGCTATTGGTTTCAGTAAAACAAAGTCATTTGGGGGTGCCTGGGTGGCTCATTCAGTTAAGTGTCTGACTTCAGCTCAGGTCATGATCTTGCCCTTCATGAGTTTGAGCCCCATGTCAGGCTCTGTGCTGACAGCTTGGAGCCTAGAACCTGCCTTAGATTCTGTCTCTGTCTCTCTGCCCCTCCCAACTCATACTCTGTCACTCTCTCTCAAAAAAGTAAATATTAAAAAATGTCATTTGCTGGGGCGCCTAGGTGGCTCAGTCGGTTAAGTGGCTGACTCCAGCTCAGGTCATGATCTCGTGATCTGTGGGTTCAAGCCCCATGACAGGATCTGTGCTGACAGCTCAGAGCCTGGAGCCTGCTTCCAATTCTGTGTCTCCTTCTCTCTCTGCCCCTCCCCTGCTTGCTCTCTGTCTCTCTCTTAAAAATGGTAAACATTAAAAAATTTTTTTTTAATTAAAAAGTCATTTGCCTGTCACCTTAAATTAATTTTGACAATTAACGTCATTGGTTTTGTTTGTTTGTACTGAATGTATAAACTGACTTTAGTTTCATAGCTATAGGACTATACAAGGAACATTCTAATAAAAATATCAAAGTCCATATCCAGTTAGAATCTTTTTTTTATTTAGAAGTTGATCATTACTCAAATTTGAAAGAAAGTGACCATAGTAGTCTACTCAACAGCCACTATCTCTCTCTTTCTGCTTCCTAACAGAACGTTAATTTTGTTTAGGCATTCCACCTCTCCATGCAGCCATGCATATAGGGAGGATTGGCACCTTCATCACCCCAAGGTCCTGATGGGTCTGAGACAATCAGAGGGACCTCACGTACCTTGGCCGGTGACTGGTTTAAACACAAACATGGGATGAGGTAATTTTGTCCAATAAGACCCAAGGGATAATTTGGTGGGGGGCTTTCAGGAATGATTTCTTCACTCTCAACAAGAGACAAGAGGAAGAGAAAGCTCCTTTCCTCTTTCTGGGAAAGAGTGGTGAGCAGAAACATCACTTGAGAGTGCTACAGGCACCTTGTGAGCACAGGGGCATAGTCAGCCCCAGGAGGAAGCTAGCACGCCAAGGTGGTAGGGCAGGAAGATTGAAATCACCCAAGTTTTGGCTAACCCTCTTACACTTTTGTATATGGAACCCCGTCTCCTGACTTCCTGTTTTTTTTTTTAATTTTTTTAATGTTTATTTATTTTTGAGACAGAGAGAGACAGAGAATGAGTGGAGGAGGGGCAGAGAGAGAGAGAGAGAGAGAGGCAGACACAGAATCCGAGGCAGGCTCCAGGCTCTGAGCTGTCAGAACAGAGCCCAACATGGGGCTCGAACTCACGAGCTGTGAAATCATGACCTGAGCCAAAGTCGGATGCCCAACTGACTGAACCACCCAGGCTCCCCTTGACTTCCTGGCTTTTTTTAATGTTAATTTATTTATTTAAATGTTTTTTATGTATTTTTGAGAGAGAGAGAACATGAGCAAAAGCAGGGGAGGACAGAGAGAGAGGGGAACAGAAGATCTGAAGCAAACTCTGTGCTGACAGCAAGGAGCCCAATGTGGGGCTCAAACACACAAACTGTGAGATCATGACCTGAGTTGAAGTCGGACGCTTAACTGTGGTAACTAGATGCCCCTTAATTTATTTATTTTGAGAGAGAGAGGGATAGAGAGTGAGCAGGGGAGGGGCAGAGAGAGAGGAAGAAAGAATCCTAAGTAGGCTCTGCACGGTCAGCAAAGAACCCGATGCAGGGCTTGAACTGATGAACCATGAGATCATGATCTGAGCTGAAACCAAGAGTCAGATGCTTAACCGACGGAGCCACCCAGGTGCCCCTCCTGGCTTCTTGTTTTAAGAGAGGATGTTTTCCCTGCTATTGCTCTGTTGAGAGTGGGTTTCTATTACCTGCACCTAGCCAGTACAGGGACCCGAGAGGATCACAGGAGGAGGGGCATGTGGGCCCTAGTACTGCTTGCTGTGGTCAGTGGCTTTGTTGGCCCTCCATCTTCCCCAGGCTGTGAGTGTGGGCAGGCCTATTATCAAAGCACCTGGCATAGTCCTGGCATCCAGGGGTGCTCAATAAATAGTTGCATGAAGAGGGAATGAGTAATGGTTATAAGAAAAGGGACCTAACTGTGGGCCACCTAGGATACAGGCACATGAGGCGCTGCTATGTGCTCTTCAGCAGCACAACAGATGCTGAGTTTTCTTGTGCTATGCCTGTCTGAGGGAAGCCGCATCTAGGCATACGTTACTAAATACTGGAAACCAGCTGAGGAGAGGCCCAGCACTGAATGGCAAGTGGTCGGCACAATGAAGGGCAAATTAGAACGATTAATAAGAATGCAATCAGAAACTCTGCAGGAATAATGGGGAATAATAGATCATAAATGAAGTATGGGATTGGCTCTGTGGTGTATTTCCAGCCCAGCAGGCAGCATGCTATATTCACGCTTCACATCAATAATAGTCGGAGAAAATAGATGTGATTTCACAAAACAATGGACCTAACTAAGCAGGCGTATTTAGTTCTCTGCAACGAGGAAGGAGGAAGCCACAGCTGACTAAAATAATTTGACACACTCCATTTCCAGCTGAAGATTGTAGAATGAGGCAAAAACAAATTTTTATCATTTTCATGTTAACTTGGTAAAATTGGCTTTTATTCCCTCGGTTGGGTGAGAATTGTGATAGAAGATGTTACAACTGTAACTAAAGGCGTACAATTAGGCATTATAAGTACTGCCTAATAAGTTTCATAAAGTGGTAAGCAGTCAATTGCTATTATAATTTTCTTTTTAGATAAAATATGCAAAGAGAACGGGTGAAGGTCATATTTATAGGCCTACAGACTTTGCAACTATACAGAAAACTCTAGTAGGGCCCAGAGATAAGATAATCAAACACAGAGTCTTGGCTTTCATGTGGGCTATGGAACAAAGTATGCCAAGAAGAAAACTCAAGCACTTCCTCTTCAAAATAACTAGGTTTTTTAATTTAAAAATAAGTGATGTAAGCAAGTTTGTACAAGAAACATTTCAAGATGTGCAGACAAGACTTTGGCAGGAAATCTGGATGACGATGGGCCCTAGAGCCTGTTAGAGATCATTTGTCCCTATGCTCTGGAAGGAGGCAGGGTCCCCATGGTTAAGTGAGTACAACTGGCTGAGGATGTGAGGTAGAACACTGCGGGTTCTACCATTGGTTAAAATTTGGGGCCTTGGAATCTTGATGTTCAAAAATTGTACCCCGGGAACGTACTGATTTTGAGTGTTGCCTGGGGGTTGGAAAAAATTACTTGACTCTGGTTAACAGAAAGAATCATGATTAAGGGTCCAGAGCCTGGGGGTGCCCGGGTGGCTCAGTTGGTTAAGCGTCCAACTCTGTTTCTGCTCAGGTCATGATCTCACAGTTTCATGAGTAAGATCCCTGCATTGGTCTCTGTGCTGACCCTATGAAGCCTGCTTGGGATTTTCTCTCTTCCTCTCTCTCTCTCTCTGCCTTTCCCCTACTCACACTGTCTCTCAAAAAGTAACTTAAAAAAAAGTTAAAACAAAACAAAACAAAAGGAATCCAGGGTCTGGAGCTGCTAGCCTGGGACTGAGCTTCCCTCTGCCAATGACCAGCCATGTGACTTTAGACACACTAAGTCACTAAGCTCTCTATGCTTTGGTATCCCCTGGCCATGAGCTCATCCAAGAGCAGAGTTTAGGAAGCAGGTTCTGGAAGGTACCGCAGATTTCAGCAGGCTCAGACGCCAATCCACCTCAGCCTTGCCTCAAACCCCTGGACACCCCTGTGAGGGGAAGGAGCCAAAGGGGCTTATGTGCTGAGAAGCTGGTCTCCCCAAACTAGTCTACACTAAAGTTTAGGTGCCTGCCACGTTGGTAAAAGGCACCTTCTCTCAGCAAGCTGTTTCATGTTTTTTGTTTTTGTTTTTGTTTTTTTTTTGCTTTTGTTTTCTCCTTTAGTTGCCTAGTAAACATTTCTACTGGAAAATTCCAACCTTGCCTTGGATGAACTAAGAGGAAAAGCAACGTGTCCACACCCAGGCCAGCCTAGCCAGGGAGGGCAGAAGTCCCCAGAGGACAGGCTTTGTCAACATGATGAAAGCTGCAGCTCCAGCTGGAAGTCTGAGGAGTCTGGAGAGGGTCATCAAGTGAGGTGGACACTGGGAGCATCGACAGTAGCCACAGCCTCTTTTCTTCTTTCTCCAACTCTTTCGTACTTATTGCTTTTTGCGCACAATCATAGCACTTATCACATAGATGTGTTTGCCTGACTTCTTGAAATATAGTGTCTCAGAGCAAAGGCTATCCCTGTTCATTTGAGTATCTCCAGTGCCTATGTTGTATTTAGTATAAGATACATGCATGAAACCAAGTGGTGTGCATGAAACCAAATGGTGTGACCATGAAGTGGGAGAGGGACTGCATGAGCAAAAGGACTGTCACTCTCTTCCTCCCAACTGGGAACCCCAACAAAGTGAGGAGAAAGGCATCTGAGGGAAGATAGAGGCATCATAGTGCAACCTTCTTGGAGAGTGATCAGGTACACAGCATCTGGTAGACCTCAGCAGGGGGATTAGAGTTATTAGCTTTTAAATTATTGTTATTTTGAAAAAGTTGAAAGAATGTTGTCATATACATGTTCCCAATGCCTTTGAGGCAGAAGATGGTGAAGATTGGGTGAGTTTGGCAGATGGTTCCGTTGGGAAGAGTTGGCAAGGGTGGGCACGAGACCAGAAGTACCTGTGGGTCTCCCCACAAGATGGCGCTCATCTCTTTTCTTAGTTCCTATCAATGAGAAACTTGTCATTTTTTAAATTGCTGCAGAACAATTAGGATGATGACTTATGTTTCTCATATCTGGCTTCATGCACCATCTTATCACCTGCTCTATAACTTTTTCGGCACTCTCGTGTTTTATTTCTCAGGCAACCTGGTCATACAGGTAGCCACAGGTGATACTGAAGTCTGGTGTGCCCTCAGAGAGCACAAGGCTGTTGCACCACATACAGAGCCTGGACCCTCAGGTAGCTTAAGCACAGATGTTTGTGGGTAATGACAAGGGTGACTGGTTAGAGTAACAAGCTTTTATTGGAAGCTGTGTTCTCAGCTGGTGGGACTACTCTCATTACCCTTTAGTGCTGCCAAGATGACCCCCTCACACTGACCTGGCTACTGGAAACATGCCTGTTTTTTTTCTGCTCAAGAGTGTCAATTTACAAGAGAAAGATCTTTGCTCTTTGAACATCATGCATTTTTAAAGATGCGGACTGAGGGACTCCTGGATGGCCCAGTTGGTTGAGCATCTGACTTCAGCACAGGTCAAGATCTCATGGTTCATGGGTTCGGACCCTGCGTTGGGCTCTGTGCTGACAGCTGGGGGCCTGGAGCCTGCTTTAGATTCTGTGTGTGTCTCTCTCTTTCTGCACCTCCCTCGCTTGTGCGCACATGCTCTCTCTCTCTCTCTCTCTCAAAAATAAATAAACATTAAAAAAAATTTTTTTTTAATGCAGACCAAACAACCCAACATAAACAATGAGGAAAACCCTTTTACTATCTCTTAAACTGTTATGCCATCCCTTTGGATATAAGAGGTGTGCTTATAGAATTGTTTTATTATCAGAGATAGTGTACATCATCAAGCTTCTTCCTTTCATACAATTTTCAACTCCCCCCTGCCCCCTCATCAAGAGAACACTGTCCAGGCATTTCATATAACAATGAGAAAAATTTGACAGTTGCTACTCTGACCTTGATAGAGCTCTAGAATCTTTGGGTGAACCCCCAGTTTCACCAGTTTTGAGAAAATTTGGGCTATCCTTCCTTCCGTTGTGCCTCAGGGCATGCTTTTGTGGTGCCGGAGGCAGATGTCAGACTTGACAGAGCAATCTTATTCCATGTGAAGCCTGCAGTGAGAATAATTCCCAATCTGAAAACATTCAAAACAGTGTACATATAGGCAACTTTTCCAAAAGTCACCAACTAATGATAACAATCTGTCATTTTTCCTCACTGCCTTACACTAAATGTACCCTTACATTTCACTTAATCCTTTAGCAATCCCATGAAGCGGCCAGCAGATGGATTGCCTGCTCACTGTAGGAAGAAGGAAATGAAGATTCAGGAATGCCAAGTGATTTGGACAAGGCCACAAAACAGGTAAGTCTCAGAACTGGAATAAAAACCTATACTGCCTTCAGGCCCCCTCTTTCCCTTACATCCCCTGTTATTTCTAGGTGCCAGGAATGGTTCTAGATTTAGGAACACAGAAACAGGCACAATGGACCAAAATCTCTGTTTTTGTTTACATTCTAGTGGGGGAACATGAGTGAAGAAATGAGTGATAGCAATAGATATTCTATAAAATGGTGACTAGGGTTTTGGAGAAAAAGAAAGCAGGGAAATGGGGAAAGCAGGATTGGAGGGGTGGATTATAGCTCTAAACAGGGGACTCAGGTGACATGTGAACAGGGGCCTGAGAGTGGGAGGGGGTGGGTCATGCAAAGCTCTTGTGAACATGTGCTCATCATTAATAGCTGAAATGATTTTTTCAGTGGAAGAAAATGTGATGCTTGCCAAAGTGCTCTGTAAGAAATACTCTTATAATAAATATTGGTGAATATTTTAAATGTTGTTTAACACAATGGCAGTAACACAATGACATTTGTACATGTTATTCAACCTCAAAATCTTATTTTTAAATAATGAATCCTGTAACATTCAACAACTTTTTAAAGGGGGCCTTTGACTAATCCTTGTTTCTATTAACAAAAACCAAATAATATCTTAAACAGCATTTGTGATCATTTGACTTCCTTAATTGTCTGATTGACAAACAAATCTTCCCAAACACTTAAGTTATTATTCTTAGAAAGATAACGAACACAATTTGGACACAGGATGAGTTTTACATTCTCTTAAAGTGTCAACATAAAATCATAACCTAGTCAACTATTTAACTGCACCTTTTATTTTATTTAAATTTTTTTTAAGTTTGGGTTTTTAAAAAAATTTTCTAGTTAACATACAGTGTAGTCTTGGCTTCAGGAGTAGAACCTAGTGATTCATCTCTTACATATAACACCCAGTGCTCCTCCTGAAAAGTGCCCTGCTTAATGCCCATCACCCATTTAGCTCATCCCCCCCACAAACCTCCCTTCCAGCAATCCTCAGTTTGTTCTCTGTATTTACGAGTCTCATATGGTTGTCTCCCTCTCTGTTTTTATCTTATTTTTCCTTCCGTTCCCCTATGTTTATCTGTTGTTTCTCAAATTCCACATATGAGTGAAATTATGATATCTGTCTTTCTCTACTGACTTACTTCACTTTGCACATTTTAAATCAGAATTACAAGTTTGACCTGGCACTCCAGCACACAGGATCTTCTTAAACTTAACATATAAGAAAAATACCAAATATCCACAGATGATTTCTTAACTTCAATATATTAAAAATACATTTGATTTACCTTTCTCATGTTTACACTTATTTCTGTATCTTTTCAGCATTAAAAGTCATGTGTCCCCTGAGGAAACAATTATATCATTCCAAATAAACTTGGGATTGAATTCTTCAGTGAATTTTAGGGGACTCCTTCCAGCTGGCTGAGGTTTTATCATGTGCAGGGATATTAGGTAGGAAGTGCGAGCTAGAGGTCAAGATGATTTGTCCTGATGCCAACCTGAGCCTGGTTCCACACTTGCTATATCAATGTCTTGCAGATAGCTGGGTAAACAGTCTGGCCCCCTACACTCAGTTGCATGTTACCAGATGTCTGTACCACATGACTGGATTTCACAATGCTATTTCTGGCTAAATTCTATTTTATTTCATTTATTCTATTTTACAGTTTATTTTGAGAGATAATGCAAGTGGGGGAGGGGCGGGGAGAGAGAGAGAGAGAGAGAGAGAGAGAGAGAGAGAGAGAGAGAGAGAGAGAATGAATCCCAAGAAGGCTTTGAGCTGTTAGCACAGAGCCAGACACAGGGCTCGATCTCACAAACCGTGAGATCATGACCTGAGCCCAAATCAAGAGTCTGACACTTAACCGACTGAGCTACCCAGGCACTCCTGGCTTAATTCTATTTTAAATTCTCTTCATAGTCTACAAATCTGCCACAGCTCTAACTTATAGCTATTTAAATGATGGTGGATCAGATTTCCTGTCTCTGCAAGGCTTTGTCTGACCCAGATCAGTTTTGAAGTCAGGCCAGTGGAGAGACATGGGCTTGCGCAGAAGACAAAGGAGGAAGTGAATCAGAACGACCTGGAGAGATGCAGAGTGGCAAGGCTTGGAGACTATTTGGATATGTGGGGGAGGAAGGGCGAGGACATAGCTAAATGGAGCCTCCAGCTCAGAGACAAATCCATCCACCACGTCTAGGATCAGTGATGCAGAGAGCTCGGGGCCAAGGGCTGCCGACAGCGTTCTTCAATCAAGTGTGAAGAGAGGAACCAGTCGAGGATGGGTGAGGGTGAGCCTCCCTGAGACCAAGCTCCTTGACACTTTTGAGAGGAGAAGGTCAAAGCTGGGAACCTCAGAAAGAAACAGTGAAAGGAAATGCAGGCAGGAGGGTAAGAAGGAACCTGGGCACTTCTGCACATTACAGCAAGGAGGCTGGAACACTTTGTCAAACAGGGGGTAGGGGAGCCAAGAGGAAGCCCTGGGACAAACATGAGGCTTAAAGCTAGACAGTGGAGGGCAGCCAGGCAGGGTCAGAGCTGCATAAATAACCGTGTGTGTGTGTGTGTGTGTGTGTGTGTGTGTGTGTGTGTGTGTATGTGTGTGTAAGGAGAGTTCTGGATCAGACACAGCTTGCTGAATGTTGCCATGGCTCGTTCATCTCGTATGCCTTTGGGATACACAAGAGGAAACTGTACAAACAGAACATGTGCACATTTGAATAGCTGCATCCTCAGACATCCAGTGACATCATGGAACTGGAATTTCTTTCCCTCTGGAGGAGGTAGAAATAGCTGCAAAGGAATCTTTAGGAGGTGGTAGTTGTAATTTTCTACTTTATGGAGTAATTCTTGCCCATTAAAGTACATAAAAAATAGTGATGTGGCAATGTAAATGAACACTATTTTTTTAAAGCAAGAAGTTTCTTGAATGTGTCTTTGTTTTGCTATTCAAATCCAAGTCCCTGAGGGAAACCAATGTAAACACAAGTTCTGCGATACTCAACACATTTCTGTGGTCGCTCGGCAGAGACAGCACGGCTTCCCATTGACGGTTCCCATCGAGGGTGTGGGCACTCCACTTAACTTCTCTTCCCAGGTTTGCAACGAAAACATGCTATTGGAGTGCCTCACTTTGTCCAGACTCACAGCTGCATGCTCTTTGCTGGGTTGCACACTCACCTGCAGGACTTCCCACACGGATGGGCCTCTGAATGTTCTATCACTGCGTCCGGACACAGGAATATTTCAAAAGCGGAAGCCACTGGCATAACCACTCTTACTCTGTTTCTAGAAGACAGTTGCCATCCACACAGAAAATTATAGTTTCTACCCATGTGGGTTTGGAATTTGAACAACAAGTTATTTTGTTCTGGAAACATTTTATCATAGCTTAGAATTATGACCTCTTGTGTAGTTCTGATTTCTCTCTGCCACGTTACCAGGATGCACAGAAGGCGCAGTGAGAGGAAAGCTCTGAGTTTGCTGCTTGCGAAACTCAAAAGCCACATTAGGAGTGAGGCAGTCATCTGAGCCAGCATCTTGTCTGGAAATAATTATGCCTTGTGAACAAGGCTGTGGAAATCTACAGTGTACAAAATATAACATCCAAACCTAATGAAGGGAGCAAAATTCCCCTACGTTTTGGACACAGGTGTGCGGAAGACTCGTGGGACATAAAAAGCAGGTTTTTACCCGTGACCCACTGCTTCAATTAGAAACCTTAGACTCAAAGTCATGTTTGTTACCTTATTAAATATTGACAGATTTATGAGTAGGGGAGCTTCAGAAAAAAAAACTGACTCTCATAATTCTCACAGTATGAAAACCATTTGAGATTATTCTAGTATGTTACTTCTGTCTATACAGGGAACATGTGACTAAAAAAAAAAGTTGACTTTGCAAACCCCATTAGTTAGTTGGGAAATTGAGACACAAAAGCAGCATGGGGTTCCTCATTTGGTCTGGACTCAGTTCCTTTTCCAAATCGAAGAAAATGTACCATATTGCTGACTTGGTGAGAAGTTTTGATTTTAACGCGTGCCATGTTTGGGGTTGTGGGAAGTTCAGGATCAGGGAGTATGTCCTATTTCTACCATTCAACTCCTCTCTTCCTTTCCATTCTGCCCAGCAAAGGGACCAAAGTTTACAGCCCCAGCCCAGTGGGGGTGAGGGGTTCTATTTTCAAAGAACAAGCCCAGAAGCATCTTTAATTTGAGTTGCACATGAAACTAGGTTCTGATAAAATCGCAAGCCTTAGAAGTGAGATGGGAAATTTTTAGTTTTTCCTGATTTTGCTCCTGCCATCATTGCATTTGAGAATGCAAATGCATAAGAAACTGGGGTGGTGATAGTGGTGGTGGGTGCCAGGGTCTGGGGTGAGAGGAGAATGCGGAGTTCTTATATGAATGTTCTTAAGGCCCCTAGATTATCTGCACACTTAAAAATGGTTAAAAGATATATTTTACGTGTATTTTACTGCAATTAAAAATAAATTTAGGGGCGGCTGGGTGGCCCAGTGGTTGAGCATCTGACTTCAGCTCAGGTCATGATCTCGCGGTTTGTGAGTTCCAGCCCCAAGTCAGGCTCTGTGCTGACAGCTCAGAGCATGGAGTCTTCTTTAGATTCTGTGTCTCCTTCTCTCTCTGCCCCTCCTCAGCTCATGCTCTCTTTCTCTCCCTCTCTCAAAAATAAATAAATAAACTTTTAAAATTTTTTAATAAAAAAATTAAATAAATCAATTTTTATTTTTTAAAAAAATTTTTAACGTTTATTTATTTATTTATTTATTTTTGAGAAGAGAGAGACAGCATGAGCAGTGGAGGAGAGAGAAAGATGGAGACACAGAATCTGAAACAGGCTCCAGGCTCTGAGCTGTCAGCACAGAGCCCGATGCGGGGCTCAAACTCACGGACTGTGAGATCATGACCTGAGCCGAAGTCGGACGCTTAACCGACTGAGCCACCCAGGCGCCCCAATAAATCAATTTTTTAAAAAGCTAGTCAGAAAGTGTACTCAAGTGATCAGAATTCTAAGATGGCCTGTGATTCCTTCCCCCATGCACATGTTGTGTACAATCTCCTACTGAGCATAGGCAGGACTTGTGAATATGCTGGTATTTCACTCCTGTCATTAAGTTATTTATATGGTAAAGATAAAGGGATTTTGCAGACGTGATTAAGTTGACTTTGAGTTCATTGAAAGGAGGATTGTCCTTGGGTATGGCTGACCTCACCAGTAGAGCCCTTAAAAGAAGACATCCTGAAAAGAGATTTGAAGCAGCAGCCCACTTTCTGGCCTGGAGCTGCCATGTTTCGGAGGTGGCCACATGGCAAGGAACAGAGGTGGCCTCTGGGGCCTCAGTCATATAATCACAAGGATCTGAATTCTACCAACAAGCTTGGAAGGGAACCCTGGGTCTCAGTGAGATTGAAGCCCCTGGCCAACACCTGAATCTCAACTTGGGGAGACCATGCAGGGGACCCTGCTGCCTTGTAATCAGTCTCCTGACCCACAGGAACCATGAGTTGATACGGTTGTGTTGTCTCAAGTGACTAGGTTTGTGGTAATCTGGCAGCTGCAGAAGATGATTACAACCTGGTGGTCACTGGAATGTCTCCATCAGGCATCTGCTGTGGTACACTCTTCTTATATGGTCTCACTGGAACCCCATATGTTATGGTAGCTTCTCTGCTGGTGGCAGGGATCAGGGGAAGGGCTAAAGTTGAGAGGGAAGCACTGTGTTGAAGACAGGTGCAGATGACCTTGCTTTATTTTGATTAAATAGATATAAAACTGAGGGGTCCAGAGGAAGAGCCCCAGGGAAACCAGAGCTTATGTTCTAGAAAACACCTTCACCTCTCAAGTGAGACAAAGACATGGGATTTTCAATAAATCGACTTTAATAAGTAAATTACATTAACTCTTCCAAGTGTGGATCCCCAAGGATAGATCTTTTCTCCTTGCATGGCCAGGCATGTAGGTTTAATTTTGTGTATATGTAAGAGGATGCCAAGGACAAGGGAGAGGGCTGATCTGTGAGTGCTTCAAGCTGGAAAGCATTGAAATGGAAGGTGGAAAACAGTAGCAAGAGGATATGGGCAATGCCTATGACCCTGGGCAAGTCCCTTGGTTTCTAGTTTCTGCACGTATAACATGAGAGGATTGAACTAGAACATGCACTGCATTGAGGTAGCCATGGTCCTCTCATCAGAGACTGCACTGGTGCCTTCCATCACAGGGACTTGTCACACATCCAGACCTGGAGGTGCTCATAGCTGCTTATGACTAATCAAGCAGGAGCCAGGAGGGGCATGCTGGACAGAGAGTCCTGTGAAGTCAAGTCCCCAGTGTCACCCGACAGTGTCTCATACAGAACAGAAACTGCATGAGTGAGTGAGCGAGTGAATGCACACTATTGATTTCATCAGGCAACCTAGTTTCCAGAGCTGGAAGTCAGTCTGGAGTGGGGGTAGCTGGGCTACTGCTTACTGAACACATGGTGTGCTACCCTCCTGCCTGATGTCTGCTTCCATTCCTGTTCTCCCACAGTGCATCCTTTACCCAGCAGCCCACAGGATGCTTGGACAGGTAAACCAAATTCACATCACACCCTACTTAAAATCCTCCAGTGTCTTCCCATCTCATCTAACATGACCCTCAATCTCCTTACCTGGTCTGTGTTGCAACCACACTGGCCTCTCTTCAGTTCCTGAACACTGAGCCTGCTCATTCCCGAGGCACTGACCTTGCTACTTCCATGTTCTGGAGCCCTCTTTTACCATTTCTTGTCATCCAGGCTCACCTCCTCAGGGAGGCCTTCGCAGATCAACTGATCTAAAGTGGTCTCCCTATTCCCCAGGATTCTTTGTCGTGTATAGCTGAGGGGGCTTTACCAATAAGGAAAGGAGGAAGGCTGGAAAGAACCTTGAAATTAGAAATATAAATTAGAGTATACAATCATGTAAGTGTGTGCATGTATAGACACAAAGTTAGATATAGAAATTTTTATAGATGTATGCATGTGTGAGTGTGTGTGTGTATACATGCATATTTATGTGCATACATATATTTCCAACCTCTGTCAGTTAAAAGGGTCTAGAAGCAATGACACCCTGGTAAGAACAGGCACAACTAACACTCAGAGCTTGGAGAAATGGAGCTGACTCTAGGGTAAGAAAAGTACGAGATGAGCCTGGAATATCTTTTTGTGCCAGAAAGTAAGGAAACACCCAAGAATGACAGTAACATGTCAGAAAGACACAAGAACCAGCTTGAAGGGGCTCCCACTGGCCAATTTTAAAGTAATTTAAGGATCAAAATAAGTAATTGGATTATAACCCATTGTATGAGAGAGGAATCAATGAATCCATACTGAAAAAATAAGGAAATGAATAAATAAACAAATGGGAATAAGGGAAACCTCTTCCTTATAGTAGAATGCTAATTAATAAATGTAGGAGGAGTAATGGAAATAAGTAATGACCATTAGACAACAATAATAGTAGTAGTTGATACATGTGTATGTCACTGGTGAGTGGAGGGTTAATGAGAAATAGGGTATTGGGAAAACATTGGACTATCTCCCCACAAAATATCAAATTCAAGAGGGAAAGTGGCAGACAGCTTGACTAGGCGATCAAGGTAACACCACCACTGGTGGACAGGTGGGCATCATGAGCCTTCTGATGTGACATGCATGGCATCATGCTGGTGGTATTCCTGCTTGTAGAGGATCAGCTCATTGAATGAAAGGCCTGTGCTCTTGAAGACAGTCAAGGACACTAGAGGCAGGCAGAGACAGAGGCTGTTCCAGATGGAAGGAGACTAATGGGATGGACAGTTCAATACAACTCATGCTCTGTGGGGGAGTGTTCCGTGGCAAAGGAAAAGAGACACTGTTGAGACAGTTGGTGAAACTTGAACAAGGCCTGAAGATTGGATGGCTAGGCTGTATCAGTGTGGATTTCCTGACTTGGAGATTTGGTGGTATAGGAGAGTGTTCTTGTTTTCAGGATGTACATAGAATATTTACGGGTGATGGGGCATGATTTCAGAAAGACTATCTATCTATCCAGTCTGATATATAACTAAACACATACAGATATGTAATTAAGTATATTGATCTGCATGATAGACTATGATCACTTTCTTATCATATGAGTTTAATTAACTGCCATTTAAAGAGCAGAAAAAACCTGAGAAATAAGCATGCATTTTCTATTATAAATACATACTCCAAGGGACATTTAAAAGGACCTAGGATGACATACGGCATTGCCCTGCACAAAACTAGGACTTGGGTTTTGTGCTATCACAGGAACCGCCACTGCCTGTCTCTGAATAGTGCTCTACAAAGACTATTTTCCATCAGATAGAATCTCTCTTCGTAGAACAGCCTGGGTGAATTTTCAAGGTTGGTGCAAAGTCACAGCAGGACCAGTGAAGGAAGGAAGAAAAATGAAGAAACATTTGTTCATATAAGAGCCAAATCAATGTGAAGAATTTTCCAGTTTGTTGCTCCAAGTGCTAAAACATTCCAGGGAGATGGAATTTGACCCATTGCTTAACTGGGAACAGTGTGGGCAGGGATGAGGATCTGGTTTTTATAAAAGGACAACTTCAGTCCCTTAAGACCTAAGATGTAGCCTGAACACTTAACAGAGTGTGTCTGAAACAAGGCATAAATAGCATTATGTAGCTTTTTAAGTTTTTCCATACAGAAATATTCATTTTTTTCTATTTCATTCAAGTTGCCTTCATAAACTTCCACCATCCCATAAGTCAAAATTCACCCCTGGGATTCCTCTTTCTTTTTCCCCCCATCACTTTCCATCCGTGCCTTTCACTCCAAAAATTGTTGCTTTAATCTAGGAATATGGATTTATAATAATCTTAGGGAGAAACTGAGAAAGGATTTATCAGTATAAGGGATATTAGATCTGGAGAACACACTCAAACACACATATTTCAAAAATAGAACCATGGATTCAGGTAAAGAAACCCCTGGAATATGAAAATTCTAACACGTTGATGATTAATGGGACTAAAATATCTTTATTTGTGTATTTGGTTCCATTTTGTTTTTATGCTTATGTGGCCCTTTGTATCTCAACTACATCTAATTTTTGTCATCCTGTTGGACTTCATATATCCCTCTAGTTTGCCTTAAATCCTGTTTGTGCATGTAATGCCCACATCAGCAACCAATTTGTGAGCAATCCTTAGTCACATTTTATTGACTTCAGTCATCAATAGATATACTGTAGTATCAAAATCACTTACACAAGCCATCTGTGGGCCATATTCTAAATCTTCTCGGAAGTCCTATCTTGTTAAAAGTCTGATTCATACAAACCAGATGGCCAACAATAAGGAAATGGCCTAGTAAATTATGGTACATCAACATCATGGAATATTATGCCGCCACTAACACTGTAATTTATGTAGTCTATTTTGAAACACAGAACAGTGTAATATCTTGTGGAAAAAATAATATATAAGAGGTATGTATACTCTGATTGTAGCTATGCTAAATATTTATGTACTGGAGGTAAAGATAATATGAAAAATGGTGGGGATATGCATTAAGTATGCTTAAAATTATTTAATTTTGATAATAAATTTTCTTTAAAAAAAGAAACACAATTTGTGAAGTTTCCCCAGGAAAGTGTAACCCATAGGGTTGATCCTGAGATTTACTGCTTAAGCATGGAATGGCATTTACTCAGAATGCTGCACAAGAAAGCTAGGGAGTTTTATTTCTCCCTGTTTGTAATATTTGAAGTCTGCAAATAGACTTAAGTACGTCTTATCTACCCAGAACCGTGTGATGTCACTGGATAAAGTAGTGGGAGACACAGTAGGCAAAATGTATTTATGAAATTCATTCACTCAAGGAATAGGAATATTTATCAGGATACTCATCATGTCCCAGACTGTGTGCAAAACATGAGAGGTACAGTCCCACCCCTTATGGAGTATATATCCTAACCAGGAAGACACACTAATCCCAGGTAGGTTTGTCATGTTCACATAGCAGGTTTGTTTGTTTCATAAAAAAAAAGACATTTCGTTTTCAAGACTTTGTTAGTCATTTGACATGCTTTATGTCCAGCATGCGTGACTCCAAAGCTTCCCTACTTGATGAGGTCTTGGTGGAGGGTGAATTCAGAGGCCTCCCAGTATAGAAGCTATCCTTCATGCTGGGATGCATCTGTAAGTGTGAGCATGAGCCCTCAGGTTGGCCAATCAGATGTGTTTATCTGGGACTTTGACTCTTGAGGGAAGGCTGGGAGAAAGGGTTGGGTCATTCTCAAGAAGGCCTGGCTACCTGCCTTTATAGGGAGACTATTGCTTGTCTTAGGATTTCAGAGATGCCTTGTTTCCACTGGCTCCCAAGTTTGGTCCTTCAATCTCTTATTGATTCTACGAGCCACATTCATATTCTTCTCCCCTTCCCACCAACCCCCTTTTCCAACCACTAAGTTCCTCTTTGCTTATCAGAGCTGTTTTCCACTGTGTGCAGTCAAGAACTCTGACACAAAGATAAATGTCATCTGCTTGGTTTAGCATAGTGGTTAGGAATAAGGCAAATTCTGCTTCAATCACTTGAAACTCAGGACAAGTTGTTAAAGCTCTGAATGACTCTGTTTCCTCATCTGGTATTAGGGAGGTTGGTACCTGTCTTCTTAATGAAGGCTAAATGACAAAATGCAGAGCCTGGCAGAGTATCTGGCTCATTTCAAGGTCTAAAAAGGTTTTCTTATTCTTTTCTTCCTGTCTGTCATTTTTCCTCAAATAAATACTTGATGATCTGCTGGTAGACTTTTAAAACCAAACCAAGGAAATAAGAATCTGTAGTTCTTTGCTCCTTAATTTCCAGTTTTCTCTCCTGTAATAAATTTTCAGGATAGTCACTGGCATGACATTTATATTTCTAGAACTGGATAACTGGATTCAGTAACTTAAAATCAGCAGTTTGCTAATGGAATAATATATGTATTTGCTGACCAGAGTAAAAAGCAAAGTAATACATTTTTTTTTTCTTCTTTTTTTTTTTTTATTTTTTATTTTTTATTTTTTTTTATTTTTTAATATATGAAATTTACTGTCAAATTGGTTTCCATACAACACCCAGTGCTCATCCCAAAAGGTGCCCTCCTCAATACCCATCACCCACCCTGCCCTCCCTCCCACCCTGCCCTCCCTCCCACCCCCCATCAACCCTCAGTTTGTTCTCAGTTTTTAACAGTCTCTTATGCTTTGGCTCTCTCCCACTCTAACCTCTTTTTTTTTTTTTTTTTTTTTTCCTTCCCCTCCCCCATGGGTTTCTGTTATGTTTCTCAGGATCCACATAAGAGTGAAACCATATGGTATCTGTCTTTCTCTGTATGGCTTATTTCACTTAGCATCACACTCTCCAGTTCCATCCATGTTGCTACAAAAGGCCATATTTCATTTTTTCTCATTGCCACGTAGTATTCCATTGTGTATATAAACCACAATTTCTTTATCCATTCATCAGTTGATGGACATTTAGGCTCTTTCCATAATTTGGCTATTGTTGAGAGTGCCGCTATAAACATTGGGGTACAGGTGCCCCTATGCATCAGTACTCCTGTATCCCTTGGATAAATTCCTAGCAGTGCTATTGCTGGGTCATAGGGTAGGTCTATTTTTAATTTTTTGAGGAACCTCCACACTGCTTTCCAGAGCGGCTGCACCAATTTGCATTCCCACCAACAGTGCAAGAGGGTTCCTGTTTCTCCACATCCTCTCCAGCATCTATAGTCTCCTGATTTCTTCATTTTGGCCACTCTGACTGGCGTGAGGTGGTATCTGAGTGTGGTTTTGATTTGTATTTCCCTGATAAGGAGCGACGTTGAACATCTTTTCATGTGCCTGTTGGCCATCCGGATGTCTTCTTTAGAGAAGTGTCTATTCATGTTTTCTGCCCATTTCTTCACTGGGTTATTTGTTTTTCGGGTGTGGAGTTTGATGAGCTCTTTATAGATTTTGGATACTAGCCCTTTGTCCGATGTGTCATTTGCAAATATCTTTTCCCATTCCGTTGGTTGCCTTTTAGTTTTGTTGGTTGTTTCCTTTGCTGTGCAGAAGCTTTTTATCTTCATAAGGTCCCAGTAATTCACTTTTGCTTTTAACTCCCTTGCCTTTGGAGATGTGCCGAGTAAGAGATTGCTACGGCTGAGGTCAGAGAGGTCTTTTCCTGCTTTCTCCTCTAAGGTTTTGATGGTTTCCTGTCTCACATTCAGGTCCTTTATCCATTTTGAGTTTATTTTTGTGAATGGTATGAGAAAGTGGTCTAGTTTCAACCTTCTGCATGTTGCTGTCCAGTTCTCCCAGCACCATTTGTTAAAGAGACTGTCTTTTTTCCATTGGATGTTCTTTCCTGCTTTGTCAAAGATGAGTTGGCCATACGTTTGTGGGTCTAGTTCTGGGGTTTCTATTCTATTCCATTGGTCTATGTGTCTGTTTTTATGCCAATACCATGCTGTCTTGATGATGACAGCTTTGTAGTAGAGGCTAAAGTCTGGGATTGTGATGCCTCCTGCTTTGGTCTTCTTCTTCAAAATTACTTTGGCTATTCGGGGCCTTTTGTGGTTCCATATGAATTTTAGGATTGCTTGTTCTAGTTTCGAGAAGAATGCTGGTGCAATTTTGATTGGGATTGCATTGAATGTGTAGATAGCTTTGGGTAGTATTGACATTTTGACAATATTTATTCTTCCAATCCATGAGCAGGGTATGTCTTTCCATTTCTTTATATCTTCTTCAATTACCTGCATAAGCTTTCTATAGTTTTCAGCATACAGATCTTTTACATCTTTGGTTAGATTTATTCCTAGGTATTTTATGCTTCTTGGTGCAATTGTGAATGGGATCAGTTTCTTCATTTGTCTTTCTGTTGCTTCATTGTTAGTGTATAAGAATGCAACTGATTTCTGCACGTTGATTTTGTATCCTGCAACTTTGCTGAATTCATGTATCAGTTCTAGCAGACTTTTGGTGGAGTCTATCGGATTTTCCATGTATAATATCATGTCATCTGCAAAAAGCGAAAGCTTGACTTCATCTTTGCCAATTTTGATGCCTTTGATTTCCTTTTGTTGTCTGATTGCTGATGCTAGAACTTCCAGCACTATATTAAACAGCAGCGGTGACAGTGGGCATCCCTGTCGTGTTCCTGATCTCAGGGAAAAAGCTCTCAGTTTTTCCCCGTTGAGGATGATGTTAGCTGTGGGCTTTTCATAAATGGCCTTTATGATCTTTAAGTATGTTCCTTCTATCCCGACTTTCTCAAGGGTTTTTATTAAGAAAGGGTGCTGGATTTTGTCAAAGGCCTTTTCAAGCAGAGTAATACATTTTTGTTAACAATATTAAAAACCAAAACTGAGTAACCCTTTCAAGTTCATGGCAGCTAAAAAAGGGGAGATACAGGGAATGTAATCCATTGTCAGAAATGAGAATAGTATGGGAAGTATACAACAAAAACAAAAACCAGCCCAAAATCTCAGGGCAAACACACTGGCCCCAGATCATAGTACCAGAGCAATAGGACCAGCAAGAGCAGGGGCCTGAGATTCATTTCCCAGGGCTTACAGATTTGATTTCCCGCCTCAGTAAGTGCCTCACTGAGGGAGCAGTGCATGCAGCTTGTTTAGGAAAGATATTTAGATTTGGTTTTTTAAGTAGCAAATGATACTCACTTTGTCTTTAAGCCTGTGGAGGCAGGTCAGAGCCATATATAATCAGTCTGAATTAGCATAATTCACCAGGGTGCAATTACTCCTTAGTTCATTTCATGACATAGGACTGAGCAAGGATCTGAGACCCTCTAAGATGCATTATTAATTCTTCTACAGACCGGTCAGGCAAAGGTGGGGGGAGGGATTCCTAAAAATTATAATGTTATTGCTTTGGAGACAGGAGCTTAGTTCACAAAAATTAGGGCATGATGGCTAAGACTTATGTTGGAGCCAACATCTCATTCCACCCCACACCTTACAGCTAGTGTTTGTAACATATTTTCTACCCACTAACTGAAATTTTATGAATAATTCAAGCTCACAAGATAATTTTATGTAGTAAGTAAACAATCGTGCTGATTTCCATTTTTCACTTTTTTACCTAGACCCAGTGAAATGTTCTCAAGATAGAAAAAGAACATTAGAGCAGTGCATATCTACTCTAAATGTAGTCAGTATTCAAACATCAAGGATAATTTCTAAACAAAGAAATCAACGAAGCAAGTCAGCCCAAAACGTACTGCTCTTTAAAACAATCATTATTATCTCTCCTGGTTTCCATGGGTTAAGAATTTGGGAATGGTCCATCTGGGACGTTTTGGCTCTCATGAAGTTTGCCATCAGGTTTTTCCAGGTTAATAGTGCTACTATTGAAAAACTCTGGTTACAGGTAGAAGCTGAAATGTCCTTTATGACCTAGCCTCAGAAGTTACACTTTTGTCATATTCTGTTGGCACTCAGGGCCAGTCCTGATTCTGTGTGGGAGGGGACAATGTAAGGGTCTGAATACTGGTAGGCAAGGATTATTGGGGGCATGTTGGAATTTAGTTAATACAGCACTCAAGTCTTAAAAGTGGTGATCTTTGTGTAACTATGAGTGACTCCCTCCCCCCTTTTAGTTGTTTCTATTTTCTGGACTAAGAATGTACATTTTATAATAATATATACATATAACTTTTATATAATTCAAAATAAACATCAAAAACAATGTATTAGATCCCTTTAACACTGCCTACTGCTTTGTGAGATATTGTCCACTGAAAATCACTGGGTTGCTGGCCTCAAATAAGTTACAATTTATCTTTGAAAGATTTTTTTGTTGTTGTTTTTTGTTTTGTTTTATTTACTTTTGAGAGAGAGACAGACAGAGATAAAGACAGAGTGTGAGTAGGGGAGGGGCAGAGAAAGAGGGAGACACAGAATCCAAAGCAGGCTCCAGGTTCCAAGCTGTCAGACAGAGCCTCACGCAGGGCTCAAACCCACAAATTGCGAGATCATGACCTGAGCCAAAGTAGCACGCTTAACCAACTTAACCAACTGAGCCACCCAGGCACCCGGCAGGATGTTTTTATAAGAGGATCAGACAGCAGCCATGAGAAGTTAGGATTCCAGTTGTCCCCTTTTTGGTGAGAAGATAGAGCCATTTCTTCTGAACATCTAGAGACTACTGCCTTTTAGAAGTGAGTACCATTTGGGGTTCGACAACCAGAGCTTTCCTTGGTATATGCATTTTTTCTCTAAGTCCTATTTCCCTATTTCAACTCTTCAAGTAAGTTAAAACCACCAAGAAACACTGTTATATAAAAGCTTTAGGTGTCTGTCCATTTTTATCTCAGAAGGTTATTATTCAGATTGCCTTCTGACTTGGAGGATAAATTCCCTTCCTTCAGTGCAAAGCTGGCTGGTCATACACTGGTGATGCACTGGTTCTTAAGTCTTCTTACCTCTTCTGGGGACTAGAATCCAGTCATCTTCCACTTTCCTGCTATCTTCAACTTCTCTTTCACTATTTGTTCTTTCATTTCGACACTTAAATCTTTCCATTCTTTGAAATAAAAAAAGGTACATGATATCCTCCTTCTTCCCTCCTTCTACCACTAGCTCTGTTCAGAGTCTTCCTTTCCCTTTCTTTAAAACTCATTTGCTTCACTTATGGCCTTGACTTCTTCATTGCCAACCTTCTGGTCCTCCCCAAGACCCACAGGCTGCTAAAGCCAGAGGTGTTGTGCTCGAATTTGCACAGTGTTTCTCAAGGACTGGGGACCACTCATTTGCTTTAGAATCCCCTGGAGGTATACTCAGCTGAATCTCTCAGGGTGGGGATCTTGCAGGACCTTATAGTTTTGTTTTATTTTTTAAGTTTATTCATTTATTTTGAGAGAGAGGGAGAGAGATGGGAGGAGAGAAAGAGAGAATCCCAAGCAGGCTCCACACCATCAGTGCAGAGCCCAACATGGGGCTCGATCCCATGAATTATGAGATCATGACCTGAATGAAATCAAGAGTCAGACACTTAACTGACTGAGCCACCAAGGAGGCCCAGGACTTTATAGTTTCAAGGAACCCTTGTTAATCATGTTCACCAAAGTTCAGGAGTCACAGCTCATCCTTCAACACTGGCCTTATAGATGAGATACCCTTCCTTCCCATAACTGTATTTTGGTGCCTCTTTCAAAGGCAGAGCTGGCTCTGACTTGTAACAAATTCTTATGATGTGAAATCATATACAATGAGACAGGAAAAATAGAGAATACAAACAAACATTTTTTTTTTTTGTCTTAGAGAAAAATGTTAAAGTTTGATCTCATTTCCTTTTTTTTTTTTTTTTTTGCTAGCTACTTACAATGGAGATTGAGATTCGTTTTGGCTTCTTTAGACTTCCAGTATGAAGGAGGAGGTGGATATTGAATCTCTACCAAATGACACAGATCAGAATGACCCACCTAATATTTGGCACAAGGGAGGGTAGCAAAGGAAGGAAATAATGGTGCAAAGATGGAAGGAATGGAAGATCAAAGGATCACTTCATACCCTACAGCATCAGATTTTTTTTTATCAGTGACATTAAATGGTTGACATGGTTAGAAATGTGCTGTCTTGAAAATTACAACTTCCTTGAAGAGACAAAACTAAACTATTGTGTCAAGCCAAACCAATGCCCTTGTCTTCTGGTTAAATATTTGCCTTTCTTAAATCTGTAGGTTGTAGATTGGTGGCTGGTAGAACCCAGGGATGCACTTGTGGTGGAGACTCAGAGGAAGTAGCAAAGGCTGATTGAGCATGAGGCCAGCATCAGGAGGAAAACACAGATTCCTGGGGCCACTATTCTCCAGGAAGGAATGTTTGGAACTCTGGCAGGACTGGCTGCCATGTCTTCATCTGAGTCCCCTGTAACTTTGAGTGGGTAGGGTCCTGCATGCAGAACACTGGTGGTTCTGTGCTGCTTCTCCTCCCTGAAAATAGCCTTTTCCAGCTTGTCTCCTTGTCAGTCAGGCCCCAGCACTGTCCCCACAGCCTGGACCTCTGGTGACTGGAGAGTGAGGAAAAATTCCCATCTTGCAGCCCCAATCAGATAAGAACATCCTGTTTGGAGGAGGGTGTTGCTTTGCACTGGCTTTCAGAAGCAGTCCTGGCCTCTTGGTTCCTAGGCATCCATAGAAACATGGAAGGAATTTATCTCGTGTCACCTTATCTGTCCCAGGTGAAAACTCGAAGCTGCCCACATACTGCCTCGTTGAACACATTTATTCAAAGCCACATAAAGGCCCTGTTTGAATGCCCTGTCAGCCTTCTGATGGGTGCTATAAAATGGCCCAGAGGACTTCATGTCCTTATTTCCTTTTGTTTGAAGTCTGCTTCATGTTGGAGAGACAGGAGTAAATCTGCCTTTACACTTATAGGTGGGTGGAAAAGGCGACTGGATTGATATAGAGAGCATAGAGATGTTATAAATGAGGAATGTGCAGTTGATTATGCCATTAGCAGGAAGGAATGGAGTGATGCCATTACTGAGCAGGGAGGTGCTCTGGCCTCTGCAGGTGGATGGGATCAAGTCTTGGCCCCACACTTGTCTTCTAATGGGCTCTTGGGAAAAGCAAAGGAGGTGTGGCTTGGGGGGAGTGGGCTTAAATCCTCTAAAAAAATTAGAACAATATAAGTGCACAAAGGGAGTTTGGTGGGGACAAGGAAACAGTTTTACAATTTTTAAAAAGTTTCCTCCCCTCTCCTGCTTTCTATGCCCCAATTGAAATTAAATATTTTCTTCCAATAAAACCCATTGAATTCAGAAGAATGCCCATTTCACAGTAATTATGGAGGGTTCTAGAGCCCTCTGTCTGCAAGTTTGAAAAGGCTGTGCCCCAAGATTAGGGCACTACAAATGGTGTTTTAAGGTCCTAGAGAGAAACTTAACCCCATAATTACTTGATTTGAAGACAGACTTTGTTACTTTCTCTCTTCTAAAAAATTCAGTGTTTAGATTAGTATATCTCCAACTTTTTAAAAAGTAGGATTTTAGTCCTTCTAAAAAGAGTTCTAGGTCTCTTTCCCAGGATATACAAATGCACATCTATATTACCACAAATGAATGAATTGGAGGTATGGCCACCATACAGAGAAAGCCTAATTCAAAGCAATTGCAAAAAAATAAAAGAGGCCTCTATTTTCTTTACTTTGGCCTGTCATTACTGAGGATGATAATTTTTAAAATCTAGAACACTGAAATATTGCACATTCTAAATCTGCATATCTTTGAAGATACTTATGGAGTACACATATATTTTTTATAAGAATGAAAGAGAAATTGAGATAAAATATTTTGTAGGATGCTTTTGAGGACAACATGGGGAAAATGCTTCAATATAATGGTAAATTTAAAAAACATATTACAAAATTGCATATACAGCTTCATGATTAAAATGTATCTCAAGTTTACACATGGCTGAGATAAAATGAAAGAAAGAAAAAATGTAAAAACAATAACAGTGGTCTTCTCTGAGTAGTACAACTATGACTGATTTGTTTTCTTTTTTATATTTAAAAAATTCTGTGTAATATGCATGTGTTACATTTATAATATAAAAAATAAAACCCAATAAATGTCATTTAAATATCACAAACAAGTTTTAGAGAAGGCAAATGAATCTAAGTTAAACAATACTCCAGGACAGTGAGGTTAGGATTTTTTTTGTCCTTAATACCTATTGCTTCATTAATTTCCCTTGCTCTGTGAATTGACCTAATTCACACTCCAGCAGTGCCCCCTGCTTCTTTCTGTCCTGTGTGGGGCAGCAGGTCCCTGGCAGACTTGAGGTTATTCAAGCTCCATAAACCCACAAATGAGCATGCCCCATTTGTAACTGCACAGATGTTAGACACGGCCCATTAGAAGAAGTGAGACAATGCCATAGCAATTTAACCCAGGGAAGACTAAAGAAAGCGTAAAAAACCATATGCTTCTCTAGAATAACAAAGAACATCTGTCTTTAAACTCACAGAACTGGGTATGACATCTCTAAAAACAAAGCCCTTTGCCACCCTTTTTGGGACATACTTGTTTCTTCTAGCCAGGATCCTTTTTCCAGTGCTGGGCTAGAGCCCCCTTTCTGACTATATCCACAGCTCTGGAAAACATCTCTATATGGTCAATCTACCATCTGTTGGTGTCAGGTAGTGAGGTCACACAGACTCTGTGAAGTCAGCCTTCTCAGAACTAGTAGGAAGGTTCAGGGCAGAGGTGTAACTGGCGGTGGGGGACACAAGGACTTAAATACAAACTTGAGGGCAGGTATGGGGCTAAGGGTATCCTGGGAGACCACTTTGGGTTTCTGAAACAAGTGACTGAAAAACATGTATTTAGTAGCTGCATGGGAGAGAGCTGTCTGTAAGAGATTCTTTCCTCTGCCATCACCTGTTCTCATTCTTCTTTATAGCTAGACAGTTGACATTCACTGAGCTCTGTTTTCTTACTCGGCATGCTAGTATGTTTACCTGCTGATCCAGGAGGTCACTCTCCTTTGCAAAGGGTGACTTCATTTCTGTCTTCTCTGTAAAGTCTCAGAGAAGAGATTTAGTAAGTCTTGAGAGCACAGTGTATTTCAAACTATGGCTTGAGTCACAATAGTGGGTCAAGAAATTCATTTCATGGGTTGGAGCCAGCGTTTGAAAGCAAAAAGGAGAAACAGAATAGAACAGGAATGAATTGAACTGAATTGAAAATATCAGAGTATATTGCATATAGTGAGGGTGAATATGATTTCCTAGAAATTGTATAAAAATTTTGGGTGTTTATGCACATACATATATATGTGTGTGCTGTTTGCATACTTGGTTAGGATGTAAGATGTATTTAAGGGTCATAGCCAAACAAGTTTGGAAGTCAGTGGTTTAGGTAGATGTTGCTTATATAGGGTTGTGGTATAAGAAAAAATATATATTTGGTCTTTGTTCCTGGAACACACAGTTCCTAAGACCCTTGGAATGTCCTGAGTGATAAAAGTGTATGCTATTTATAATGAGCCCCTTAGACTATACCTGAGTTTATATAATGAGGTAGTCTCCTACACAACTTTAGGACGGAGGCTGGCAGCCAGAGGAATCAACCATGTGATTAGAGGGTTGAAACTTTCTTCTCTACTCTCTGCCCTTTGGGGAGAGAAGAAGGGCTGAAGATTTTCAATTACCAATGGCCAGTGAATTAATCAATCATGCCTATGCAATGAAACATCTATAAAACCCCCTAAACCATGGGGTTTGGGGGAACTTCTAAGTTGGTGAACACATTGAGTCAAATTTCGTGCCTTAAAACAACAATATTTAACAGCTGTTTTATTACTTCTTATGATTCTGTAGATCTACTGGGCTTACGTGGATTTTCTGTATATGCTATCTGTAAGGGCTGAAGTCATTTGGGGCCTCATCTAGGCTAGAATATCTAAGATGGGTCACTCATATGGCTGGCAGTTGGTGATGACTATAGGCTGGATATTCAGTTTGGAGTAAAAACTTAAGTGCCTCCAGCTGGCCTCTGCATGTGGATTGGCTTCTCACAGTATGGTATCTATTCTTAGGAGGGTATGTCTTGGGAGCAATTATTTTGAGAGGCGGAAGAGAAGGTGCCAGACCATCCATCCACAGGAACAACATTGCTTCCCCTATATTGCACTAGTCAAAGCAGACAAAGGGCTCACCTAAGGAGGTAGGGAAATAAACTTCACCTTTTGATGGAGAAGGTACAAGGTCACATTGCAGAAGAGTGTATAAGATGAGAGATATTATTGTGACTCTCTTTGAAATGGAAACAGACCATTTATATCTAACTAAAGAGACCTTCCCAAAAGTCAGGTCAAGGCTAACAGCTAAGGGCAGCTCCCATCTCCTCCAGCTTCCTGAGGTAGAAGAGCTATTTCAGAAAGATTTGGCAGCTGGTGAATATTGGGCAAATTCCATCTCCCACCCCAAACCTCACCTCTGGGCTGTGGAAAATCTTACTGGACAGTGGTGGCAGTTAGCCAATGGCACCAGTTCCTACCTTCCCCATATACAGCTCCTGCTTGGTAAGGAGGATCCACAGATGGTGCAGTGGACGAAGAGTTCCCCATCTCCTCACCTCCCTAACTCCTCATCCAAAGCACAGAGATCCTGCCCAGGAAAAAGTTGGAGCAAGCCTTAAGACTGGTAATACCTTGATCCTATTAAGGGGCTATACTTTCACTGGATCAGACTGTGGAGCAATTTGTGTTCCAAGTCATCAGTGAAAACAATGAAGCAATTAGTAAAGGCTAATAATTTTGTATGATGCATACAGAGACAGACTAGCCAGAAGCTTAATGAGATGATCAAGGAAAGAGACAGTCAGGTCTGTCAGACAGTCAGCTAAATCTGCCTTCATCCCTGGTGATCAGGAACTCTGTGTGTATGCCCAAGGCCGAGTCCTCCAAAGAGTAAGTGGAGACAGAAATTCTGAGCTACTGGACACTGGCTGAAAGTGGGGCAACCTATAAGCTCCCTGAACAATGAGCAGTCTCCAAACCACATCCGGATCCAATGGTAACAAGTGAAAATCATTGGTTTAGGGGCTTAACTACAACCTCTGACCAAGGGGTGACTGGGAGGAAACTAGGCTTAAAGATAAAATTAAGAGGGAAAAGTTTGAGTAGTGATGTGAGATGTTTCACAGTGCAGGGAAAATAGATTTCACTGAACTAGCCCATCAAACTCACTAAACAAACAACAGCAACTATCCTCAGAAGGGAGAAAATCAGTATCTTTAGCTGCTATAATGTATTATCTAAAATGTCCAGTTTTCAACAGAAAATAGGATATGCAAAGAAACAGGAAAGTGAGACACATGCACAGGAAGAAAAGTAGGCAAAAAAGTTGCTTGTAAGGGGTCTAGTTGTTGGACATAGGAGACAGAAACTTCAAAGCAGCTATTATAAATATGTTCGAAAAATTAAAGGAGTCCATGTTTAAAGAACTAAAGGAAGGTGTGATAATGATGTCTCAACAATTAGAAAATATAAAAAAAAGATAAATTACAAAATAGAACCAAATGGAAATTCTAGAGTTGAAAATATAATGACTGAAATGAAAATTTCACTGGAGGGACTTAACCACAGATTTGAGCTGGCAGAAGAAAGAATAAGAAAACTGGAAGATAGATGGAGATTATACAGTAGGAAAAACAAGAGGAAAAAATGAAAAAAGAAATAAATTGAACCTCAGAGAAATGTGGGACATCTTCAAGTATGCATCTTCAACATATGCATACTGGGTATACCAGAAGGAGAGGATAGTGAGAAAGGAACTGAGAAAAGTATTAAAAGGCATAATGGCTAGTAATGTCCCAAATTTGCTGAAAAGAATTCTTCTATATATCCAAGGAGCTCAGTTAATTCTCAGTAGGATTAAAGAACAAAGCCACACCCAGACACATCATACTTAAAATGTTGAAAGACAGCAATAAACAGACAATCTTAAAAGCCACAAGAGAAAAATGACTCATCATATGCAAGGGAATCCTAATAACATTGACTGAACCCTCAATAAACTGACTTATCAAAATAACAGTGGCCAAAGGCCATATTCAATATAATGGAAAAACCAACCAACCAACCAACCAACCTGTGAATCAAGAAGCTTATGTTCAGCAAAACTGTCTTTTAAAAAATGAAGTTGAAATTAAGGTATTACCAGATAAACTAAAAACTGAAAAATTTCATTGCTTTGAAAAGAAGAAAAAATTGGAGGACACACACTTCTTTATTTCAAAACTATCTAAAAGCAACAGTAGTCAAGACAGTGTGGTATTGGCATAATGATAGACACATAGATGAATGGGATGGAACTGAGAGTCTAGATATAAGGGGAAAGAATAGCCTTTCCTTTCCTTTCTTTCCTTTCCTTTTCCTTTTCCTTTCCTTTTCTTTTCTTTTCTTTTCTATAATTTATTGTCAAATTGGTTTCCATACAACACCCAGTGCTCATCCCAACAGGTGCCCTTCTCAATACCCATCATTCACCCTCCTCTCCTTCCCACCCCCCATCAGCCCTCAGTTTGTTCTCAGTTTTTAAGAGTCTCTTGTGTTTTGGCTCCCTCCCTCTCTAACCTTTTTTTTTCTTTCCTTCCCCTCCCCCATGGTCTTCTGTTACATTTCTCAGGATCCACATAAGAGTGAAAACATATGGTATCTTTCTCTGTATGACTTATTTCACTTAGCATAACACTCTCCAGTTCCATCCACATTGCTACAAAAGGCCATATTTCATTCTTTCTCCTTGCCATGTAGTATTCCATTGTGTATATAAACCACAATTTCTTTATCCATTCATCAGTTTATGGACATTTAGGCCCTTTCCATAATTTGGCTATTGTTGAAAGTGCTGCTATAAACATTGGGGTACAAGTGCCCCTATGCATCAGCACTCCTGTATCCCTTGGGTAAATTCCTAGCAGTGCTATTCCTGGGTCATAGGATAGATCTATTTTTAATTTTTTGAGGTGGTATCTGAGTGTGGTTTTGATTTGTATTTCCCTGATGAGGAGCGACATTGAGCATCTTTTCATGTGCCTGTTGGCCACCTGGTTGTCTTCTTTAAAGAAGTGTCTATTCATGTCTTCTGTAAACCTAACCAAAGATGTAAAAGATCTGTATGCTAAAAACTATAGGAAGCTTATGAAGGAAATTGAAGAAGATACAAAGAAATGGAAAAACACTCCATGCTCATGGGTTGGAAGAATAAATGTTGTTAAAATGTCATACTACCCAAAGCAATCTACACATTCAATGCAGTCCCAATCAAAATTGCACCAGCATTCTTCTCAAAGCTAGAACGAGCAATCCTAAAATTTGTATGGAATCACAAAAGACATCAAATAGCCAAAGTAATTTTGCAGAAGAAAACCAAAGCGGGAGGCATCACAATCCCAGACTTTAACCTCTACTACAAAGCTGTGATAATCAAGACAGTATGGTATTGGCAAAAAAACAGACACATAGACATTGTGGAATAGAATAGGGACTCCAGAACTGGACCCACAAATGTATGGCCAACTAATCTTTGACAAAGCAAGAAAGAAAATCCAATGGAAAAAAGACAGTCTCTTTAACAAATGGTGCTGGGAGAACTGGACAGCAACGTGCAAAAGAATGAAATTAGACCACTTTCTTACACCATTCACAAAAATAAACTCAAAATGGATGAAGGACCTGAATGTGAGACAAGAAACCATCAAAACCCTAGAGGAGAAAGCAGGAAAAAACCTCTCTGACCTCAGCCACAGAAATTTCTTACTTGACACATCTCCAAAGGCAAGGGAATTAAAAGCAAAAATGAACTATTGGGACCTCATGAAGATAAAAAGCTTCTGCACTGCAAAGGAAACAATCAACAAAACTAAAAGGCAACAGACAGAATGGGAAAAGATATTTGCAAATTACATATCGGACAAAGGGCTAGTATCCAAAATCTATAAAGAACTCACCAAACTCCACACCTGAAAAACAAATAATCCAGCGAAGAATAGCCTGTTCAACAAATGGTTCTGGGACTGGATAGCCACATGCAAAATAATAAATTTGTGCCCTTACCTCACATCATATATAAAAATTAACTTAAAATGGGTCAAAAGACATAAATGTAAGAGGTAAAACTATAAAACTCTTAAAGGAAAACAGGAGTAAATTTTTTTAAGCCTGGGTTAGGCAATAGTTTTTTAGATATGATGCCAAAGGAATCAGCAAAAAAAAATTTTAAAAAATAAATTGAACTACAGTAAAGCTAAAAACTTTTGTGCTCAAATAATACTATCAAAAATATACAATGACAACTCACATAATGGAAAATATATTTACAAATCTTATACCTGACACAGCACTTGTATTATTGCTGTGTAAAGAAGTCTTAAGACTCAATAATAAAAAGACAAGTAAGCCTATTAAAAATGGGCCAAGGATCTGAATAGAAAATTTTCCAAGGAAAATATACAAGTGGTAAATAAGCATAAGGAAAGATGTTCACATCAAAAGCCATCAGGCAAATGCAAATCATAACCACAACAAGACATCATTTCACAACTAAAAGGACGGCTTCAATAAAAAGATGGATAATAATAAGTATTGGTGAGGATATGGAGAATTAAAAACCCTCATACATTACTGATGGGAACATAAAATGGTGCAGGTACTTTGGAAAACAGACTGGAAGTTCCTCAGCAGTTTACACATATAGTCACCAAGAGATCCAATAATTCTGCTCCTAGGTATATACCCAAGAAAAATGAAAACATATGCCCACACAAAATCATGTACACAAATGTTCACAGTAACATTATTCATAAAATCCAAAAAATGAAAACAACACAAATGTCCATCAACTAAAAAATGGATAAAGGAAATGTTATATATCCATATGTTTAAATGTTATTTGACTGTAAAAGGGAATGAAGTACTGATACATGCTACCACATGGGTAAATCTTGAAAATATTATGCTAAGTGACAGAAGTCAGACACAAAAGGCCACATAGTATATAATTCCATTGGTATGATATGTCCAGAATAGGCAAATCTATAGAAACAGAAGATAATTAGTACATGCTTAGGGCTGGGGAAGAGGGAGATTATTACTACAGGGTTTGCTTTTGGAGTGATGAAAATGTTCCAAAATTATATTATGGTAACATTTGCACAGCTGTGTGAATATACTAAAAATCACTGAATTGTGTACTTTAAATGAGTATATTTTATGGTATGTAAAAATATGTCTCCATTAATATAACACCTATTAGTTATGTATGGCTCAGGATCTCTCATGTGATCAGTCACATTGTTGGCCTGGGCTTCAGTCATCTGAAAGTTTGACTGGGGCTGGAAGATCTGACTCTAAGTTGGATGCTTTGTTTTTGTTGGCTGTTGGCAGAAAGCCTTGGTTCCTTATTTTGTGCCAGGTGCGCCTGTCTCTATGGCTGCCTAAGTGTCACAAAGTGACAGTTGGTTTCCCCCAGAGTGAGTTATTCGAAAAAGCAAGGTGGAAATGTATAATGTCTTTTATACCTAGTCTTAAGTGTCATTTTAAATATTTTAAAACACGCTGTCATTTTAACAAAATCCTACTGGTTACACAAGAGCATGAAACCAAAAGGAAAACAAACACTGGGGACTCTGTTGGAGACTGGCTCCCACAAGTGGGGATTAAAACCCCTTTGCCTCCTTAGTGACCTCAGCTTCTCTAGCTCATTAGCCATAACTACTACTCAACACTGCTCTAATGAAATACTCAGTATCTTGTGATCTCTGAGGCCTGTGAAGGAGCATTTCAGGTTTCTGCTGGAAATTCAAATAAATACACACACATGCACACACTACATACACACGCACACACGCACACCATACACATGCATATACATACATACATACACATAAATATAAATATATGCTATTTCTCAAAAAGTTTATAAATTTCCAGCATTGTTTTTTCTTCATCTGATTTTTCTTTTTCATTTTAATATCATTTATTATTATATTTAGTTGGCAAAAATATATGAATCCATAAGAAAATGCTTTTCTTTGCTGCAATCCTTCAGTTAGGAATGCAGAAATACCTTTCCTTTATTCTGAGAAATAATGAAAAACACAAATGAGACCCTGACCCTGATACCCCTGTGATGGCTTTCAAATTAATATACCTGCTTGGCATTTTCTTGTGTCAAGCTAGTTTAAGTTCTGTCCTGTTCATCTATTAATACTTTCCTAAGTAACTCAATTAATTAGGGTGTTTGAAGAAAATGGGAGATCTTGTGATGATCTCCAAGAGCTCATCTGTACACAGGCTTTCTCCCATGTGATTTTATAGGGATATATTCAAGGTTGAGTGTTCTTCACACTGATCTGTATTAAAGCATTTTTTGCTCTCACTACATGAGGATTGTCTTGTCTATCCCCAAAAGCATGTGAAAATAAATCAAGTGCTTTCTAGTTAGCAAAGGGAAGAAACACAGCAGTGCCCAACTCTGCTATCACTGTTGTTTAACTTTGAGAAAATTACTTAAACCTCTCTGTTCCTCATCTGTAAAGTGGGAATAACAGAACCTGTCTCATAAGGTCCTTATAAAAATTAAATTAGTTAATATAGCTGAAGTGCTTAGAAAAAGTTCTAGTATAATAGCATATACTAAATGCTAGCTCATAGTATGGATAGTCTTCTACAAGGTTTTTCAAGCAGAAGAATAGCCTGTTGGCTAATAATGCATACACCAATAATAATAGATGCTGAAATGCAGCACTTTGGTCAAAATACATATTTCATCTTAGAGGTGCTACAATGACAAGTGTGTCCCCATGGTGTTACCTTGGGGTCAGCAGCAGAACAGAAGGGAGATGGGTTGTGTCTTGTGTTCTGTGGAGCCATTAGTACCAATCAAGGAGGTAACAACTTCCCCTTGAATTCATTTGGAGGGGAACCTCCAAAATAATGCAACCTGTCTACCTCAGTCTCGAAGTCCATCCAGAAAGAATTGGGCCAAATTATGTCTTTGCATGTACATTTGTCATTATGGTTAGACTATCCTGAAATAAATTTCATTTCCATCCAAGTAAAGTAAACAGTTTTCATGGTCTAGCCACTCTGGGGAGACAGGAATCATAAAGACTTGACCCCTCGGCTTAAGGAGTTTACAAAGGAATACATGGAAATGAGGGAGGAAAGCATAGCACAATATACAACATTTGACAAGTACAAAGTAATATAGACAATAAGGTGAGGGGGACTTACATCTGGGTGAAAACTTTCCAGTGAGGGGACTAAGAAATCAGATGACCTGACAAAAGGAGAGGTTTCTTCCTTTGAGAAGAAGTTCTCTTTTGACAGGAAGAGCAGAGCATCTTGAACATACAGAGTAAGTGACAGGCAAGAAGATGGAGAAAGCCTCATCTCAGTCACTCCTCCATGGAGGGTCTCAGATGGCTTTCCTGGATTTTGCGTGACCACCCCTACACTTGAGCTTCTGCTAAATGTATTAAATGGAATAGTCAAGAAATCAAACTTGGGGACTATGGAACAATGACTTTAACCTTTTGATAGAAAGTGAGCTCTAGCTGCCAAAATTTCAATCATGTAGTAGGGTAAAATGCAGAAAATTTTAAATATTCAAGCTCTAAAACCAAATACTCTTCAAACATCTTTCATCATCAAACAATGGGAGGATGTACTTCATCAAAAAGAGGAAGTAAATCAAGAACAAAAACAAGAAGGCCCAAGATATAGGAAACATGGAATTTAACATATAAGGCAAGTGGAGGGTATTTCCATGATAATGGTGCAGGGAGGTTCCAGAATGTCAGCCATGAACCACAAGAGAAACCAATCCAGACTGGAACACATCAGAAGACACCAGAAGATCTCTTTTCAAGAAGCTTAAATTATTAAAATTCTCAATGCTTCCTAATATTGAAGGGTAAGAGTACTTCTGGTTTCTGGTTTACGCATATAAAGAACTTAGAAGTCTCCATTCCATCTCAACAAACAAATGAAAAGTCAAATAAACTGAACAATCAACAACTGTCATCAGAACCATCAGAGAAAGAGAAGTAAGGTCACAGAACAGACTGCTGCCCTGGAACCAGAGAGAGAGACAAATAAAAATTACAGCTTACCACAGCAGAAACCCATGAGCAGAAACCTCTGTAGGAACCAGTGCCAGGATGCAGTAACCTTGTTGGAATACAGAAACCTGAACTATAATTGACAATTGCTTCAGGCTCACAGTAGTCAACTCTTGCGATATAAGAACTCCAGGGGACTCCATGCTTTTGTTTTACCTTTAGGAGGTCAATCAGGTTCCCACAGTAAATATCAGAGAAAAATTTATTCCTGCCTCCTGCAAGGGGAGGGGAAGGAAGCCATCCTGAATGTCCTAGAGAACTCTGTCCTTTTTAACAAGGTCTGACCTCAGAAGTAACTAGTTAACTAGAGCCTAATCTGCTGGGGTAGTCTCAGAGCCTAAGTGACTTGAAAGAAAGTACCCAATTCCAGCTAACTTTTGCCATCCTGTTTCACTTAAGGGTGGAGGGGGAAAAAATTGGGAAACACTTCTGATGTTCACAGTCCAGTAACACAGGCTCACTAAGAGAGTTTTACCTGTTATATCATGTCTAGATATCAAGAAAAAATTACAAGACATACCAAAAGGCAGAAAAAATACAATTTGAAAATACAGAGGAAGCATCAGAACCAGATATGGCAGGGCTGTTAGAATGATCAGAACTGGGAATTTAAATATGCTAAAGACTCGGGGCACCTGGGTGGCTCAGTCAGTTGAGAGTCTGACTTCAGCTCAGGTCATGATCTCACAGCTCGTGAGTTTGAGCCACGCATTGGGCTCTGTGCTGACAGCTCAGAGCCTGGAGCCTGCTTCGGATTCTGTGTCTCCCTCTCTCTCTGTCCCTAACCCACTCGCATTCTGTCTCTGTCTCTCTCAAAAATAAATAAACATTATAAATAAATAAATAAATAAATAAATATGCTAAAGACTCTGATAAAGTAAGCAGCATGGAAGAACAAATGACCAATGTAAGCAGAGAGATGGAAATCTTAAGACCCAAAAAGAAATGCTAAATATCAAGACCACTGTAACAACAATGAAGAATGCCTTTGATGGGCTTGCAAACAGACTGGACACGGCTGAGGAAAGGATCTCTGATCTTGAAGACATCTCAATAGAAACCTCCCAAACTTAAAAGCAAAGGGAACAAAGACAGAAAAAAAAAAAAAAAAAAGAATAAAATAGCCAAGTGCTGTGGGACAACTACAAAAGGTGTAACATGTGCACAATGGAAATACCATAAGGAGAAGAAAGAGTAAAAGGAACAGAAGAAATATTTGAAACAATAATTACTGAGAATTTCTCCAAATTGATGTCAGACATGAAGCCACAGATCTAGCAAGCTCAGAGAATACCAAGAAGGATAAACATCTATATATACACATATATGTCCCCAGCCTTCAAAATACAGAAAGTCAAAGATAAAGAAAATTCAAAATACAGACAATCAAAGATAAAGAAATTTCAAAATACAGAAAATCAAATACAAAGAAAATCAAATTACAGAAAATCAAAGACAAAGAAAAAAAATCCCAAAACAAGCCAAAGGGAAAAAAAACACTATCTATAGAGGGAAAAAGACAAGAATTGCATCTGACTTCTCAGAAACCATGAAGATGAGAAAAGAGTAGAGTGAAATATTTAAAGTATTGAGAGAAACAAAAACCCACACCAACCTACAATTTTTTACTCTGCGAAATTATCTTTCAAAAATGAAGGAGAAATAGATTTTCTCAGACAAACAAAAATGAGGGATCTTTTTTTTTTTTTTTTGCCAGTAGACCTGCCTTGTTAAAAGAAATGTTAAAAGAAGTTCTTTAGAGAGAAGTAAAATGCTATAGGACAGAAAATCAGATCTACATAAAAAAAAGGAAGAGTTTTGAAGAAAGAATAGATGAAGGTAAAATTAAGTATTTCATTTTTCTTATTCTTAATTGATCTAACAGAAAATATTTTTTCAAAATAATAACCATGCATTTAAAAATGTTTGCTTATGTGTGTATATATTATGTATTTATATATATGCTTACATGTGCTTATATAGAAGTTAATACAGGGGACTGGAGAGGGGAATTGGGGTTACTTTGTTATTATAAGGTACCTACACTAGCTGTGAAGTGATATAATGTTATCTGAAAATGGGCTTGTATTGGCTGTAAATGTATATTGCAAACTCTGGGCAACCACTAAGAAGAGTCTTTTTTTTTTTTTTTTAAGTATAACTGATATGCCAAGAAAGGAGAGAAAATGGGATCATATTACATGTTCAGTTAAAACCATAAAAATCAAGAAGACGGTGGAAGGCAAGAATAGGGGCAAAAAATAGAAAATAATAAAAAAATATGTAGACATTCAACCAAATATATCAAAAATCAGGTTGAACATCAGTGGTCCAAATGCAACAATTAAAAGACAGATTGTCAGAGTGGATAAAAAAACAAAAATATGACCCACCTATAGATTGTCTACAAGATACCCATTTTAAATATAGATACAAATAGATTTAAGGTCAATGGTTGGAGAAAAAAACATACCATTCTAATCAAAAGAAAGCAGGAGTAGATACATCAATTTCAGACAGAGCAGATTCCAAAGCAAGAAACATTATCAGGGATAAAGAATGGCATTAAATAATGATAAAATGTCAGTTCTTCAAGAAGACACAACAATCCTTAACATGTATGTTTCTAACAAAAGAGCATCAAATTAGATGAGGCAAAAACTGAGAGAACTTCAGAGATAGATTACTCCATTATCACAGTTGGAATTCTGCTTCCATAGTATAGTGGTCATCACGCTTACCTCACTATCATGGTTGGAGACTTCTACAACCCTCTATCAGAAATGGATAGATCCAGAAGGCAGAAATTCAGTAAGGACATAGCTGAACTCAAGACTACATCTCCCATTCAACACAACACCAGAAAAACAAATAATCCAATTTAAAAATGGGCAGAAGACATGAACAGACATTTTTTCAAAGAAGACATAGAGATGGCCAACAGACCCATGAAAAGATGCACAACATAGCTCATTATCAGGGAAATGCAAATCAAAACCACAAAGAGATACCACCTCACACCTGTCAGAATGACTAAAATCAACAACATGAGAAACAACATGTATTGGTGAGGATGTGGAGAAAGGGGAACCTTAGTGCACTGTTGGTGGAAAAGCAAACAGGTGCAGTCAGTGTGGAAAACAATATGGAGGTTCCTCAAAAAAAATTAGAATTCACATATGATCTAATAATTCCACTACTGGGTATTTATCTAAAGAATATGAAAACACTAGTTCATGGGGCACCTGGGTGACTCAGTGGGTTAAGAGTCCGACTTTGGCTTACGTCATGATCTCATGGTTCATGGATTCAAGCCCTGTGTCAGGCTCTGTGATGACAGCTCAGATCCTAGAGCCTGCTTCGGGTTCTGTGTCTCCCTCTCTCTCTGTCCCTCCCCCACTGGTCCTCTCTATCTCTCTCTCTCTCTCTCAAAAATAAATAAACATTTAAAAAAAATTTTTTAGGGAGGCAGAATTAGCAACTATAGCTTCAGGGTCTGCTGGGAACAAGGTGGCCACAGACAGTTCCATTGGAAAAAGAAAGAGGAGAAAACAGGGAAGATGGTGGCATAGGAGGACACTGGGCTCATCTCGCCCTGCTGATCACTTAGATTCCACCCATATCTGTCTAAATAACCCAGAAAACTGCCAGAAAACTAGCAGAACAGACTCTCTGGAGCCTAGTGTAGACAAGAGGCCCATGGAAGAGAGTAGGAAGGGCGGAGAGGTGGTGAGCGCTACACGGACTGGCGGGAGGGAACTGGGGTGGTGGAGGGGCAGCCGCCCTTCCCCAGCAAGGCAGAATCCCTGAGTCTGGCTTGCAAAAGCAGAGGGGCCAGACTGTGTGAGTTCTGACAGCCAGTGGGACTTAACATCTGGAATGTTAGAAGTCAACAGCTCTGCTCAGAGAGAGGGAGGGTGAGAGGACACTAGGAGGGAGAGGTGTTGAGCCCTGGAAGACAGAGCTCAGCTCGGGGGAACAAAGGCACTGGCCAGCACCATCTCCCTCTCCCATCCCCCAGCCGGAATCCCAAAGGAAAACCGTTCCTGTCACCAAACTTGCTTGCACTGCACAAAAACCCAACGCTGTGCTTCTGTGGATCCATCCCTCTGACGGGTCTGCCTGCCTCCCTCCCGGTGCTGAGGGCCCCTCCTGAAGCGGACCACCAACAGCAAAGTGAGCTAAGTCTGTCCCTCCTGCCCCTGTGCACCTTGTGGATCCACCCTGGCTAATATGCCAGATCCCATCAAAGGAGCACCACAAGCCTGGCAGTGTGCAAGTAGCCCAGACAGGGCCCACACCACTCCACAGTGAGTCCTGCCCCTGCAAGAGGGGAAGATAAGGTACACACCAGTCTGACTGTGGCCCCAGCAGTGGGCTGGGACAGACATCAGGTCTGACTGCAGCCCCGCCCACAAACACAAGTTACTCCAGACAGCACAGGGGAAGTGCCCTGCAGTTCTGAGCCACCCCAGGGACTATCCAAAATGATGAAACGGAAGAATTCTCTTCAAAAGAAACTCCAGGCAGTAGCAACAGCTAACAAATTGATCAAAAATGTTTTAAGCAATATAACAGAACAAGAATTAAGAATAATAGTCATAAAATTAATCACTGGGCTTGAAAAATAGTATAGAGGACAGCAGAGAATCTATTGCTACAGAGATCAAGGAATGAAGAAATAGTGATGAGGAGCTAAAAAATGCTATAAATGATGTGCAAAATAAAATGGAGGCGACCACAGCTCGGATGGAAGAAGCAGAGGAGAGAAGGTGAATTAGAAGATAAAATTATGGAAAAAGAGCATTCTTTTCGAAACTAGAACAAGCAATCCTAAAATTCATATGGAACCACAAAAGGCCCCGAATAGCCAAAGTAATTTTGAAGAAGACCAAAGCAGGAGGCATCACAATCCCAGACTTTAGCCTCTACTACAAAGCTGTCATCATCAAGACAGCATGGTATTGGCACAAAAACAGACACATAGACCAATGGAATAGAATAGAAACCCCAGAACTAGACCCACAAACGTATGGCCAACTCATCTTTGACAAAGCAGGAAAGAATATCCAATGGAAAAAAGACAGTCTCTTTAACAAATGGTGCTGGGAGAACTGGACAGCAACATGCGGAAGGTTGAAACTATACCACTTTTTCACACCATTCACAAAAATAAACTCAAAATGGATAAAGGACCTGAATGTGAGACAGGAAACCATCAAAACCCTAGAGGAGAAAGCAGGAAAAGACCTCTCTGACCTCAGCCGTAGCAATCTCTTACTCGACACATTCCCAAAGCCAAGGGAATTAAAAGCAAAAATGAACTACTGGGACCTTATGAAGATAAAAAGCTTCTGCACAGCAAAGGAAACAATCAACAAAACTAAAAGGCAACCAACGGATGGGAAAAGATATTTGCAAATGACATATCGGACAAAGGGCTAGTATCCAAAATCTATAAACAGCTCACCAAACTCCACACCCAAAAAACAAATAACCCAGTGAAGAAATGGGCAGAAAACATGAATAGACACTTCTCTAAAGAAGACATCCGGATGGCCAACAGGCACATGAAAAGATGTTCAACGTCGCTCCTCATCAGGGAAATACAAATCAAAACCACACTCAGTGCCACCTCAAACCAGTCAGAGTGGCCAAAATGAACAAATCAGGAGACTATAGATGCTGGGGAGGATGTGGAGAAACGGGAACCCTCTTGCACTGTTGGTGGGAATGCAAACTGGTGCAGCCGCTCTGGAAAACAGTGTGGAGGTTCCTCAAAAAAATTAAAAATAGACCTACCCTATGACCCAGGAATAGCACTGCTAAGAATTTACCCAAGGGATACAGTACTGATGCATAGGGGCACTTGTACCCCAGTGTTTATAGCAGCACTCTCAACAATAGCCAAATTATGGAAAGAGCCTAAATGTCCATCAACTGATGAATGGATAAAGAAATTGTGGTTTATATACACAATGGAGTACTACATGGCAATGAAAAGAATGAAATATGGCCCTTTGTAGCAACATGGATGGAACTGGAGAGTGTTATACTAGGTGAAATAAGCCATACAGAGAAAGACAGATACTACATGGTTTCACTCTTATGTGGATCCTGAGAAACTTAACAGAAACCCATGGGGGAGGGGAAGGAAAAAAAAAAAGGTTAGAGTGGGAAAAGCCAAAGCATAAGAGACTCTTAAAAACTGAGAATAAACTGAGGGTTGATGGGGGTTGGGAGGGTGGGGAGGGTGGGTGATGGGTATTGAGGAGGGCACCTTTTGGGATGAGCACTGGGTGTTGTATGGAAACCAATTTGACAATAAACTTCATATATTGAAAAAAAATAAAAAAGGAAAGAAAATGTAAAAAAAATATGGAAAAAGAGGAGGCTTAGGAAAAGAGAGATAAAAAAATCTAGGACTATGAGGGGAGAATTAGAGAACTAATTGATGCAATTAAATGGAATAATATCCATATAATAGGAATTCCAGAAGAGGAAGAGAGAGAGAAAGGGGCTGAAGAGGTACTTGAACAAATCATAGCTGACAACTTCCCTGATCTGCGGAAGGAAAAAGGCATTGAAATCCAAGAGGCACAGAGAACTCTCTTCACACGTAACTTGAATCCATCTTCTGCATGACCAATCATAGTGAAACTGGCAAAATATAAGGATAAAGAGAAAATTCTGAAAGCAGCTAGGGATAAACAGGCTAACTTATAAAGGGAGACCCATAAGACTAGTGGCAGACCTGTCTACTGAAACTTGGCAGACCAGAAAGGAATGGCAGGAAATCTTCAATGTGATGAACAGAAAAAAAAATATGTAGCCGAGAATCCTTTATCCAGCAAGTCTGTCAATCAGAATAGAAGGAGAGATAAAGGTCTTCCCAAACAAACAAAAACTGAAGGAATTCATCATCACTAAACCAGCCTTACAAGAGATCCTAAGGGGATTCTGTGAGTGAAATGCTGTAAGGACCACAAAGTACCAGAGACATCACTACAAGCATGAAACCTACAGACATCACAAATATTCTAAACCCATATCTTTCTATAATAACACTGAATGTAAATGGACTAAATGCGACAACCAAAAGACATAGGGTATCAGAATGGATAAAAAAACAAGACCCATCTATTTGCTGTCTACAAGAAACTCATTTTAGACCTGAGGACACCTTCAGATTGAAAGTGAGGGGATGGAAAACTATCATGCTACTAGAAGTCAAAAGAAAGCTGGAGTAGCCATACTTAGACACACTAGACTTCAAATTAAAGGTTGTAAGAAGAGATGAAGAAGGGCATTATATAATAATTACAGGGTCTATCCATCAGGAAGAGCTAACAATTATAAATGTCTATGCACCGAATACCGGAGCCCCCAAATATATAAAACAATCACAAACATAAGCAACCTTATTGATAAGAATGTGGTAATTGCAGGGGACTTTAATACTCCACAATGGATAGATCATCTAGACACAGGATCAATAAAGAAACAAGGGCCCTGAATGATACATTGGATCAGATGGACTTGACAGATATATTTAGAACTCTGCATCCCAAAGCAACAGAATATACTTTCTTCTCAAGTGCACATGGAACATTCTCCAAGATAGATCACATACTGGGTCACAAAACAGCCTTTCATAAGTATACAAGAATTGAGATCATACCATGCATACTTTCAGATCACAATGCTATGAAGCTTGAAATCAACCACAGGAAAAAGTCTGGAAAACATCCAAAAGTGTGGAGGTTAAAGAACACCCTACTAAAGAATGAATGGGTCAACCAGACAATTAGAGAAGAAATTAAAAAAATATATGGAAACAAATGAAAATGAAAATACAACAATCCAAACGCTTTGGGATGCATCAAAAGCAGTCCTGAGAGGAAAATACATTGCAATCCAGGACTATCTCAAGAAACAAGAAAAATCCCAAATACATAATCTAACAGCACACCTAAAGGAAATAGAAGCAGAACAGCAAACACACCCCAAACCCAGAAGAAGAAGGGGAATAATAAAGATCAGAACAGAAATAAACAATATAAAATCTAAGAAAACTGTAAAGCAGATCAATGAAACCAAGAGTTGGTTTTTTGAAAAAATAAACAAAATTGATAAACCTCTAGCCAGGCTTCTCAAAAAGAAAAGGGAGATGACCCAAATAGATAAAATCATGAATGAAAATGGAATTATTACAACCAACCCCTCAGAAATACAAGCAATTATCAGGGAATACTATAAAAAATTATATGCCAACAGAATGGACAACCTGGAAGAAATGGACAAATTACTAAGTACCCACACACTTCCAAACTCAAACAGGAAAAATAGAAAACTTGAACAGACCCATAACCAGCAAAGAAATTGAATCAGTCATCAAAAATCTCCCAACAAATAAGAGTCCAGGACCAGATGACTTCCCAGGGAAATGCTACCAGGCATTTAAAGCAGAGATAATACCCATCCTTCTCAAGCTGTTCAAAAAAATAGAAAAGGAAGGAAAACTTCCAGACTCATTCTATGAAGCCAGCATTACTTTGATTCCTAAACGAGACAGAGACCCACCAAAAAAAAAAGAGAACTACAGACCAATATCCCTGATGAATATGGATGCAAAAATTTTCAACAAGATATTAGCAAATCAAACTCAACAGAATATAAAAAGAATTATTCACCATGATCAAGTGGGATTCATTCCTGGGCTGCAGGGATGGTTCAACATTCGCAAATCAATCAATGTGATATATCACATTAATAAAAGAGAAGATAACCATATGATCCTGTCAATCGATGCAGAAAAAGCATTTGACAAAATTCAGCATCCTTTCTGAATAAAAACCCTCATGAAAGTCAGGATAGAAGGAAAATACTTAAACATCATAAAAGCCATTTATGAAAAGCTAACAGCTAACATCATCCTCAATGGGGAAAAATTGAGAGCTTTCCCCCTGAGATCAGGAACATGACAGGGATGTCCACTCTCACTGCTGTTGTTTAACATAGTGTTGGAAGTTCTAGCATCAGCAATCACACAGCAAAAGGAAATCAAAGGCATCAAAATTGGCAAAGATGAAGTCAAGCTTTCGCTTTTTGCAGATGACATGATATTATACATGGAAAACCCGATAGACTCCACCAAAAGTCTGCTGGAACTGATACATGAATTCAGCAAAGTCGCAGGATACAAAATCAATGTACAGAAATCAGTTACATTCTTATACACTAATAATGAAGCGACAGAAAGACAAATAAAGAAACTGATCCCATTCACAATTGCACCAAGAAGCATAAAATACCTAGGAATAAACCTAACCAAAGATTTAAAAGATCTGTATGCTGAAAACTATAGAAAGCTTATGAAGGAAATTGAAGAAGATATAAAGAAATGGAAAAACATCCCGTCCTCATGGATTGAAAGAATAAATATTGTTAAAATGTCAATACTACCCAAAGCTATCTACACATTCAATGCAATCCCAATCAAAATTGCACCAGCATTCTTCCCAAAGCTAGAACAAGCAATCCTAAAATTTGTATGGAACCACAAAAGACCCCGAATAGCCAAAGTAATTTTGAAAAAGACCAAAGCAGGAGGCATCACAATCCCAGACTTTAGCCTCTACTACAAAGTTGTAATCCTCAAAACAGCATGGTATTGGCACAAAAACAGACACATAGACTAATGGAATAGAATAGAAACCCCAGAACTAGACCCACAAACGTATGGCCAACTAATCTTTGAGAAAGCAGGAAAGAATATCCAATGGAAAAAAGACAGTCTCTTTAACAAATGGTGCTAGGAGAACTGGACAGCAACATGCAGAAGAATTAAACTAGACCACTTTCTCACATCGTTCACAAAAATAAACTCAAAATGGATGAAAGACTTGAATGTGAGATAGAAAACCATCAAAACCCTAGAGGAGAAAGCAGGAAAAAACCTCTCTGACCTCAGCCACAGAAATTTCTTACTTGACACATCCCGAAGGCAAGGGAATTAAAAGCAAAAATGAACTATTGGGACCTCATGAAGATAAAAAGCTTCTGCACAGGAAAGGAAACAATCAACAAAACTAAAAGGCAACCGACGGAATGGGAAAAGATATTTGCAAATGACATAACGGACAAAGGGCTAGTATCCAAAATCTATAAAGAGCTCACCAAACTCCACACCCAAAAACAAATAACCCAGTGAAGAAATGGGCAGAAAACATGAATAGACACTTCTCTAAAGAGGACATCCAGATAGACAACAGGCACATGAAAAGATGCTCAATGTCGCTCCTTATCAGGGAAATACAAATCAAAACCACACTCAGATACCACCTCACGTCAGTCAGAGTGGCTAAAACGAACAAATCAGGAGTCTATGGATGCTGGGGAGGATGTGGAGAAACGGGAACCCTCTTGCACTGTTGGTGGGAATGCAAACCGGTGCAGCCGCTCTGGAAAACAGTGTGGAGGTTCCTCAAAAAATTAAAAATAGATCTACCCTATGACCTAGGAATAGCACTGCTAGGAATTTACCCAAGGGATACAGGAGTACTGATGCATAGGGGCATTTGTACCCCAATGTTTAAGCAGCACTTTCAACAATAGCCAAATTATGGAAAGAGCCTAAATGTCCATCAACTGACAAATGGATAAAGAAGTTGTGGTTTATATACGTAATGGAATACTACTTGGCAAGGAGAAAGAATGAAATCTGACCATTTGTAGCAACGTGGATAGAACTGGAGAGTGTTATGCTAAGTGAAATAAGTCATACGGAGAAAGATACCATATGTTTTCACTCTTATGTGGATCCTGAGAAACGTAACAGAAGTCCATGGGGGAGGAAAAGGAAAGAAAAAAAAAAAAGGATAGAGAGGGAGGGAGCCAAAACACAAGAGACTCTTAAAAACTGAGAACAAAACTGAGGGTTGATGGGGGGTGGGAAGGACAGGAGGGTGAGTGATGGGTATTGAGAAGGGCACCTGTTGGGATGAGCACTGGGTGTTGTATGGAAACCAATTTGACAATAAATTTCATATTTAAAAAAATAATAAAAAAACAAAAAAATTTTTAGAAAGAATATGAAAAAACTAGTTCAAAAAGATATATGCAGCCCTATTTTTATTGCATCATTATTTACAATAGTCAAATTATGGAAACAACCTAAGTGTCCATCAATAGATGAATGGATAAAGAAGATATGTTAATATGTATGTAGATAGATAGATAGATAGATAGATAGATAGATAGATATAGATATTAGTCATGAAAAAGAATGAAATCTTGCCATTTGCAACAACATGGATGGAGCTAGAGAGTATAATGCTAAGTAAAATAAGTCAGAGAAAGAAAAATACCATAATGAGTTCATTCGTATGTGGAATCTTAGAAACAAATGAGCAATTAAAATAGACAAACCAAAAAACATAATCTTAACTAAAGAGTACAAACTGATGGTTACCAGAGGGCAGGTGGGTAGGGGGATGGATGAAATAGTTAAAGGGGATTAAAGAGTACACTTATCATGATGAGCGTTGAGTAATGTTAGAATTGTTGATCCATTATATTGTACACCTGAAACTAATATAACACTGTATCTTAACTATACTTGAATTAAAAAATAATTTTTTCTTCAAAATTAAAAAAAAAAGACTACGTCTCCCAGCTTTCCTTGCAGCAAAGTGTGCCAAAGAACCAAGCTCTGGCAAAAGGGATCTAAATCAAAGTAGTATTTGTCAGTTTACACGTATCCTTAAGAGACAGTCATTTTATGCCTCTGGGCTTTCCTTCTCCCCTTACCTTCTTTCTGTTTCCTGGTATGTGTATGTGGTGGTTGGAGTTGGAGCTTCCATCTTGGATCATGAGGTATCTGCGGGTATGGAGACCACTTTGGTAAAAGAACAGATGGAAGTAGCCTCGGTCCTTGATTGATGCTATGCAAATTTATCTCTAAATTTGTACAGGAAAAGAAATAAGCTTGCTTAAGCCACTGTGAACTTTGTGGGTTTTGTCATGCATGGAAGGATTAAGTAACTAAGTGAGTCTAAGTAACACCAAACCAATTAAGAAACAGATGCAAGGGTTGGACTGTGGCCAGGATATCAATGTTCAAATTAAAGCTGGATTAGAAAATGTAGCTTGGACCTGCAAGCGAAGATGTGGGGTCCTACTATTAGCACCCTCTAAGTCTAGGTCTTGAGTTAAGATGTTAGAAGTGCAGACTATAGAGGGGCACCTGAGTGACTCGATCGATTAAGTGACCAACTTTGGCTCAGGTCATGATCTCACGATCCATGGGTTTGAGCCCCAAGTCAGGCTCTGCTCACAGCTCAGAGCCTGGAGCCTGCTTTGGATTCTGTCTTCCTCTCTCTATGTCCCTCACCACTCATTCTCTCTCTTTCTCAAAGATAAATCACTATTAAAAAAAAAAAGTGCAGACTATAGAACAGACATCTAGCCGGCTACAGGTTTTTTAAATCTTACTGTGCATATGAATCACCTGGTGATCCTGTTGGAGCACACATTCTGATTCAGTAGGTGTGGGGTAGGACCGGAGATTCTGCTTTCTGATAAGCTGCCAAGGGCTAACACTGCCACTCCAAGGACCACACTTTGGGTAGTACCATTTCACACACACACACACCCACCACCACCACCAAGTAAATCAGAGTCCAGAGATAAGGCCCTCAGCCTGTCCTGAGCTCTGACCCAGGTGTACGTATGGTCTGGAATCTCAGGGAAGGAGTTAGTAAGAGGTAGAGAGAAGGCAACCCTAACACATTCCTTCTCAAAACTGACTGCACGTTGAATCCTGGGGAGCTTCGAAACATGCTAATGTCTACGTCCCACTGAGATCCTGACTCTGGATGTGAACTGGGAATTGGAAGGTTTAAAAGCTTCCCCAATGATCCTAATAGTCCCAATGCTGGGACCCACAGTCCAGAGGGCCAACATTCTGGCAGAAGTTCTTGTTTATGGGTTAAGTCAAGAACTCTGAGAAAAGAAGGGTCCCTCCTACCCTCCAAGCTGGGACTGGGGTAAAGTGAGTGAGGCATCTCCCTTGGGCATTAAGGCAAATGTTGGAGGTGGGGAGTGGAAACACCCAAAAACTCTGTAATGAAGATAAATATTTTAATGCAATATTTAAAGATTTTTTTAATATTTATTTTTGAGAGAGAGGGAGAGAGGCAGAGTGTGAGCTGGAGAGGTGCAGAGAGAGAGGGAGACAGAATCTGAAGTAGGCTCTGGGCTCTGAGCTGTCAGCACAGAGCCCGATGTGGGGCTAGAACCCACGAACTGGGAGATCATGACCTGAGCTGAAGTCTGACCCTCAACCGACTGAGCCACCCAGGCGCCCCTAATGCAATATTTTAAATAATCAACATTAACACAAGGAAATCCACACTGAATCAAGTATCAAAACTTTAAGGCAAATAAAGACAGAATCTTTAACAGCACTGTGCAGAGCCATATTGGAGCTTGAGGCAAAAGGCAAACAGAAATCCTGATCTCTAGGCTATACTAACCAACTCCCAACCCCTGGGGCTAAACAATCTAGCTAAGGATCACTCAGAAGGGGTCTGCTCTCCCAGTTTGTGAGCCACTGCCCCTTCCCAACTCCCCTGATCTTGGTTAAAGTTGTGGGCAGGTCAACCTTTTGTCCTCACATGGTTCTGAAATGGGTCATAGTGGTTCTTTAAATAAATTAACCAAGACCAAAGAATAACAGACATTTACTGAGTTCTAAGTGCTTTACAAATACTTATTTAATCTCCAAAGAGATCTTATGACATAAGAGCTATTGTTACTCTACTTACAGTAGAGGAAACTGAGGCACAGAGGTTCAATTAATTTGTCCCAAATTATACAGCAGGTAAAGAAGTTAAATTGGGAATCAAACACAGGCAGTTTGGCTCCAAAGTCCATGCCCATGAGTACTTCTTTAAATACCGTGACCCAGGTCAAAAATGCACCCCTTAGTCTCACTTGTGTCCCACGGTATGCCCAGTCATGGTTCCAATATAGCTCAATGTGGCCATATCATGAATTCACACAGTAACATTAAAAATCGCCCCCAACCCCCTGCAAAACAACCAAACCAAAAGTAACCATCAGCAACAGAATGACAACACTTGAATCACGAGAACTTTCAGCTCTTTATTAAATTTCGGGAAAGAAATGAAGGTCACCAAATTAAGTTGGAATTTCCAGGGTACAGAAAACCGTTTCCTCTGCTGGCTGTCGCTGCCTCGGTGTGGGCAGGAGGTCACCAGGGGGCCGCCAAGGCTCCATATGCAGGACAAGGTGGGGGTGGGACATGACAGGGAGCCTCAGAGGAGCGGGAAGGGGGTCATCGGATCGTGTACTTGTCCCACTTCTTTTCAGGGTCGTAGGGTTCCCAGCGGCTCGCGGGGAAGATGTGCTTGTTCTTCTCGTACCAGCTCCGCAGCACCACCTTGCCCGCGTGTGACTCATCCTTTTCCATGGTGGCGTCACTCAGCAGCCGCACGTCATCGTGCACGTCGAAGTTGAAGAGCGGCCCACTCTTGCCCCGGGCCTTGGTGATGATGAAGTCGTAGAAGGTGTGGTAGTGGGGCAGGATCAGGTCCTCCTTGATGTACATGAGCTGCTCCACGCCCGCCGACCGCAGCTCACGGAAGTCCTTGCGCAGCCCCTGCAGGGCCCTCTTCAGGAACTGCTGCACGGTGCCACCCTTGTGGATGCGCACGGTGCGCCGGTGCCCGGAGCCGTCCCAGTAGCTGAACGTGACCTCCATCTCCTCGCGCTTCAGCTTCTCGCGCCTGGCCTCCCACTCCTGCCGCAGCTGCTCCCGCAGCCGGTTCTCCTCCTCCTCGCGGTCGCGGTCAGGCAGGAAGCTCGTGTCCACATCTGGATTCTTCCCCAGGTTCTTCTTCTTGCTCAGCCCCGCCGACGTGGGCTGCTCCCTAGCCGCCACCTCCTCATCCACGTTGCCCTCGTCGCCCTCGTCGTCGAGCGTGAAGGACAGGCTGCAGATCTTGCGCTTCTGCTCCTGCTTGCGCTCCTTCTCCCGCAGTGCCTCCAGCTGCAGCCGCCGCGCCTCCAGCTGCTCCCTCTTGGCCAGCTGCATCTCCCGCTCCTTGAGCAGGGCCTCCTGCTTGGCCTTCATGTCGTTCAGGGTCACCAGGCCCACCGTGCTCGACTTCAGCTTGGCCTCCACGGCGTCGTAATGAGCCGAGAATTTCTTGTCCACCTTCGACTTGATGAGGGTCTCCTCGGCGATCCGCTGCTTCAGCACCTCCATCTGCTCCTTCTGCTTTTCCCGCTTCTTGATCAGGTGCATGGCCCGGCCGGCCTCCCGCATCGTGCCCTTGTACTGCGCCATGCTGGCAGCTCGGCACGCCCACTCTCGCTTCCAGTTCCTGTCTGATGCTGGGGAGTTTCCGGGCTAGCTCATGGATTCTGCTGCAATGAAAAGCACTTGAGTTAGAAAGGGGCCAATAACAATGGTTTGATTAATGTTTCAGAGAGGTGCATTCTACTAGAATTTTCTGGAATGACGGAAGTGTTCTGTAGCTGTGCTGACCGATGTGTAGCCATGTGAGGCTATTGTGCCCTTGAAATGTGGCTAGTGCCATCAAGACAATGACTTTTATTTTAATTAATTTAAATTTAAATAGCCATATGTGACTAATAGCTCCCATGTTGGACATTGCAAAGCTGGGTTTTGAGAGCTGTACGTGGAGAGGGTTGGTTTACAGAGCAAATTTTCACCCGTCCAGGTACCCTTATCTGTCTGGGTACCCCCATCAAGCAAGAGTTGGGGAACCAAGAAAGCAGGCCTGCAATGGGCCTGGGACTGGATTTGGGTGTATTGACCACAGGAAAGCAGAGTCTGAGAGGAAAATGTCCAGGTTGGCCCTGGAGGAGAAGGCACCTGTCCCCGCAATCAGATACACCACTCTTCTTGAGGAGGTAAGTGAGTGAGGGGAGAAGCGTCAGACAAAAGCATCTTTTAGTACTTTCCTAGAGGGTGGTAATGTTAGCTAAGATCCTATTAATATGTTAGAAGTGAGGCAGGACCGTATTAGTTGTTGTCCCTTGAGAATAATTTCTGCAGTGAGTATTTGTTGAGTCCACCTAATGCCCAGTACTAAAGTGTGCAAAAGCAATGTAGGTATGGCCCTGCTTGCTGTGGAAAACGAGGCATCTAGGGATGCTTCTTGGTGTTTCAGCCAAAGTGGAATGAAGCCTCTTCCTAATTTTATTGGACTCAACTTGAATCAACCATCTTCCCTCAAGACCAGTCCATCCTGCCTCATGCACTACAGCTTCGTCATCCTCTGGAGCCTCACCCCCACAAACTCAAGACAAGGTCTCATCCAACCATCCCCACCCTCCCAAACTCTTCCACTCTACCCTCTGGAAAGACACTCCTCATCAACAAACTCTCCTAAATCCTCAGCCACCTCTGGGACCTTCCCTTTACCTTCTTGTCTCATGCTGGAAGCCGGCTGTTCCCTGAGGAGACCATTTCTCCTAAAGTAGAGGACATCTACATCACATCCACATCCATGTCCTCTGACATCCACATCATCTCACACTCTAAAAGTGGGATGTCTTTGCAGTTTCAAAAACATTTCTTCTACATTTTTAGAACTCCTAGCTTCCTTGAAGCTCATGCAACCCAGTGATACTACCCCAGCTGTTGCTGTCATCTCTGGAATTCCCTTTCCTCCAGAATCCTTGAGGTTTAGCACCTGGCTCAACTGCCGTCCTCCTCCATCCTCTATTCGTCATAATCCTGGATGTCATCCACAGAACCTACCAGACACCTAGACCTTCTCACTTCTGATGGCCTCTTCCTTTGCCATGCCCTAGCTCTTATCACTATGAGCAAGTGCCCCATTTCCCAAATCTGAACTCTAGAACCTCCTTTCCTTTCAGTTTGCTTACTCTTGGAATAAATAACCTAACTCCAACTGTCCTCTGATAGTTCGAGACCTCTGATCCAAAGCACTTCTCCATCATACCCCCCTCTGCTTACTCCTTCCTTACCCACCAGACATTGCATGGATTCTCATCTCTCATGCTCCTTTCTTTCCTGTTATTCTTGCCTGGAAAAGCTCTAATCCTGGTTAAATGTAGCCCCTGTCTTCATAACTCCTAAACGGCAGGGCTGAGGAAAACAGCATTGCTATTGTTGGCTAGCCTCACTTGAAGTTCATGACCTCAACCCTCCAATGGGGATTCAAAACTGCCTGGTAATTCTATCATGCTGCCTCAGGGAGTCTGCTGTCTTGCTCTCCAAGACAACTATTTTGTGCTTCCTTCTGTATCTCTCACACCTCCACTCTCTCCTACCTCCCCCACCTCCCCTAGTTTGGCCAGTAAACATTTAGCAGCACACCACTGGATACAGTTCTGTCTTCTGATTCAAACACAGTTATTTGTGGATAATCGAATCCTACCCAAATTTCATAACACAAACACTGCATTTGGTCTACTTAAATCCCCCCAAATATGTGTTCTGTGAAAAAGGAGTTCTAAACTCAAGTAAATACGGGAAAGTCAGAGTCAAAGAAAGTTTAAGAGTCTTTTTACTGTGAGTCTCTGATATGTTTCCACTGTGACTCTCCAAGGGGGGTGTAATATTTCATGTTTCCCAAAAGTTTTTTGGATTATTCAACATTTCTTCCTCTACAGAGTATCTGTTTACTTTTCTCAAAACCAGTGCCTCAAGGAACCACGTTTAGAAAAACTGGCTGTGAAATATATGCCAGACTTTCATCACGTCCTTCTAAAAGCAGTGATGCCTGTGAGCACAACCTCAAGAAGAAACCTTTTCTCATATGATAGTAAAATATGGCACCTATGTGCCAAGGAGAAAATATTGTGGTGTTACCACTCACCAAATTGGCCAAACAAGAATTCTAAGCATTTTCCTGGACTACTGTCCTTCACACATAACCAATTAAAAGAAAATATTTCATATGTTTTCCTTTTCTCTCCTTTCCTACCACTGGCCTTAAGATAACAATTGTGCTTTTTTTTCCACCTGAAGCCTCCTCATCAGTGCCCTATCATCAGTATATTCTCATTCTTTTCTTTTCTTTTTCTTTGACTTTTTTGATGTTTATTTATTCTTGAGAGAGAGACAGAGAGACAGAGGATGAGTGGGGGAGGGACAGAGAGAGAGAGAAACACAGAATCTGAAGCAGGCTACATGCTCTGAGCTGTCAGCCCAGAGCCCAACACTGGGCTGGAACCCATGAACCGTGAGATCATGACCTGAGCCAAAGTCGGAGGCTTACCTGACTGAGCCACCCAGGTGCCCCAGTGTATTCTCATTCTTGTCTATCTTCTATAAATAATCCAGTGGTCCTCATAAAAAATACATCTGATAATGTCACTCCCTTTCTTGAAAATCTCCTCCAACTCTCTATTTTGAGATAAAACTGGAATGTTAAATTTTTTCCTACCAGGTCCCTAATCACCAAACCCATCCACCCATTTCCCAACACTCCACACCATACAGTGGCCACCTGGAACATTTTAGTGTTCTTAAGTACCAGATGCCCTTTCATAACTGTTTCCTTTGGACATACCCTTCCTAGAAGCCTGCTGTCCACTGTGCCAGCCTTCAAGATCATCTTCAGGGTTATCCCCTATAGAAAACCTCTAGCAGCCTCCAGTGACCCCACCCCTGCCACCCCCAGATATACAAAGTTACTGATACCCTCTTTTCTCCAGGATCCCTGTGTGATTACCTTTATTAGATATAACATAAATCAGATTGCTTGGCCACCTCCTTTTTCAATTAGATAATCCAACCAGCCACACTTTAATCCAATCAAATATAATATGACCACATCAACTATAATTGCCCTTTTCCAATCTAATCAGAATCTAAATGTCAATATAGTCCCCAAACCTCGTCTTTCCTCTTCCTGTTATCTAGCATCCATTGTCTTAACTCAATCACAGTCTTCAAATACCATAGCCAGTCAGCCTCCAGAATTAAGAGAGTTAGTCTTAAATTCTTCGAAAAGGTTGACAAGAAAAACAAATAACAGAAGGAAGCAGTTTTATTCTTAGAGTCTGAAGTCCTGATTTTAAGAACTCCCCCCACCCCACGGGTCCCAAGATGATAGTTGCTTGTGATCTCAATCCTCAATGAAAAGTACCCCAGCAAGCTAAAGTCTACTGTTTTCAACTCTTCCACTGTATCAACAATGACAATAACACAAATAGATGGAAGGGAGCAACAGTCTGCTCCAAGGAATCTGAAATGCTGATTAAATATGCAAATTTTAATTTAAAGAAAATGTCACCTCCTTCCCATTTAGCAACAAAATAAAGCAAATATGCAAACCAATGGCGCCAATTTTTAAAAATCCCACAAAACTCAAAAGCTACTGCTTTAATTGTTTTAACAGAAAAAAAAGATAATCAGTTTCCATCACAAACAAAAAGAACAAATCAACAAAGGAATACCTTTTGTCATGATTGGTTTGCAGTTTACCTCTCATCAGTCTTAATTCTGATTTAAAATGATCATCCAACAAGTGGCATGTATAAGCTCATCTCCAGAGTCAGCCTTACCATGAAACTGGTTGGTGGACCAGCGTCTGTAAAGGGCAACACTTCCCAATCAGCCCAAATTGGGTCTAGGAAGTACTTCCTGACAGCATCATCACTCAAGGATCCCTCCAGCATCCATCAGTGTATACTGAATTAGTTGTCCAACCAAAGCCACAGCACCTATCATTCAACCAGATGCCCAAAAAAAAAAAAAAACCTCCAACCAACCAGTGCCTGACCTCTACAGAATTCTGTCACCAGACCAGAAGTCCTTCGTAGGATATTTTAAATGAATATAAAAATGATTTTATTGCATGCTTTCTAATAGGGGGAGGGGGTTAAAAATGTCTTCCAACGTTTGCTTGGGAGAAATCCAATATTTGGGGATGTTGCAAGGTGGAGGGAAGAAGTTTCACGTGTTCAGAGAGAGGGAAATGCAAAATGTACTGGCTGGAAAGAGCTTGGACAAACAAGCCACAACTTTAATATATGTTCACTAGAGAAAAGGAAGAAGGTGTCACAGATCTCAAAATAGATTCTGCACCATAAATGTCTCTGAGTTTTGTGAAACTAAATCTGCTCCTTAGTTTTTATCAAAGTAATACATATTCATGGTTTTAAAAGAAAAGTAATATTAAAAGGATTATTACTTTTTTTTAATCTTCATTCATTTTTGAGAGAGAGAGAGAGAGCAAGCAGTGGAGGGGCAGAAGGAGAGGGGGACAGAGGATCTGAAGCAGGCTCTGTGCTGACAGCAGAGGGCCCAATGTGGGGCTCAAACTCATGAACCACAGGATCATGACCTGAGCCGAAGTAAAAAGCTTAACCAGCTGATCCACCCAAGCACCCCTAAAAGGCTTATTTTTTTTTATTAAAAATTTTTTAATGTTTATTTTTGAGAGAGAGAGAGACAGAGACAGAGACCGAGCACAAGTGGGGGAGGGGCAGAGAGAAAAGGAGACAGAATCTGAAGCAGGCTGTCAGGACAGAGCCTGACACAGGACTTGAACCCAGGAACTGTGAGATCATGACCTGAGCCAAAGTCGGACGCTTAAACCAACTGAGGTGCCCAGGCACCCCTAGAATGATTATTTTAACAAACAAAATAAAATAAAACAAAAGCAAATCAAGCAGTGCCCAGTTTTATCGCTCTTTTCTCTAGAAGCAACTCCTTCCAATCCCATCAGATGTTTCTTCTCATATTTACTTTCTTATTCTTCAGTAATTCTTACATTGCTATTTTGTGGCTAATCAATTTTACTTTATCTATTGACTTCTTCATATGGTGGATTAAGATTTAATTTCTCCCTACAATAAATTGAAGTATCTGGCCAACTCACGGAGGAAGAAGGCATTATTATGGAAGTTGTTAATATTTAAACCAGATTTTAAAAATGCAAGGAATTAAATTATATGCTAATCTTAAATCTCAAACAAAATATTAACAAATTGAATCCAGCAGTTTATGAACACATGCATATGAAAGTAGGCCCTATTCAAAGATAGTTTGATACTAAAATATCTACCTACGTAATAACCATGTTAATAACATCTCCAATACCTGCAGATAAAACTAAATGAAAATTAGCAAATTAGACGTGGAAGGGAATTTCCTGAACTCGATAAAAGGCATTTTTGAGAAACCTATGGCAAATGTCATATGTAATAATATACTTTTATGTTTTTTACAGTTTTTTTTTGAAGATTTACTTTGAAGTAATCTCCACACACTCACGACCCCAAGATCAAGAGTCCCACGCTCCACCAACTGAGGCATCCAGGCACCCCTATGTTCCTTACAGTTTAATCAGCAATGGAATTGTGGTGAGTTTTTGTCCTGTACCTCCACGGCTGCAGGCTGGGTGGAGGCAAACTGGGGTGAAGGGCAAATAGGAGATGAAGCTCTGATTCTCTTTTTTTTTTCAAAAGGTACACATCTTTTGTTTAAGATTGCAAAGTGTCACTTGAAACACAGCTTTTAGAAGTATTGCCAGAGAAGTGAAGGGACGTGACAGATAACAGGGGTGAGGGAGGGGTGGCAAGGAGCTCATACCTATAGAAAAAAGTCAGTGAAAAATAAAAAGTCAGTTGTCTACTCAGAAGGGAAAATACTCTAAACTAATCAGGATTGTATCTTCTCCCACTGAACACTTAGAGGAAAAGTAGTAAAGGGAAGTGTTATTTTGTGTAGAAACATGTAGAAGGCATTACAATACTACACTGTCACTCACAGTTTTTCCAAGGATTTTTTTTTTTTTTTGAAAGTGCAGTGAATGTGGCTTTTTACATTGACCTCAGAAGACAGCTCCAAATCAGAGGTTGGCCTAGTTCCATCACCAGCCATGTGGGTGTTAGAGCCAACTCTGGTCCTTGGTCAGTGTCTCCTCTTGCTTTTTATAATGTTGTCAATGGAGATTATTGGTATCTAAATGCCACCCCACTCTTCTTGCTTTGCTGAAAATGGGTGGTTCAGATTATAGTGAAGAGACAGTAGTGAGATTGGTTAATTCTCTCAAAACCTTTATTTTGGGGGTGCCCGCATGGCTCAGTTAGTTAAGTGTCCAACTTCAGCTCAGTTCATGATCTCACAGTTCATGAATTTGAAACTGCATCAGACTCTCTACTGTCTATGGCACAGAGCCTGCTTGGGATCCTCTGTCCCCTTCTCTCTGCCCCTCCCTGACTTGTCCTTTTTCTCTCTCTCAAAAATAAATATTTAAAAAATTAAAAAAAATGAAAAGCCATTTATTTTCTCCCCACTGGGAGTGATCATGGGATGAAGAATTCATCATTCAGAGCAGCATCTGTCACTTTGCGGGACCTTTGGCTGGAGCTCAATGACAGCCATAATTGACACTGTTCCGAGCCAACACTGAACACCCACTAGTGCCATGGGGTCCAGCATGTTGGGGGACACTGGGTTTACAACAGGTTTAAACCTGTTCCTGGGGTTGCTTCTAAGATAGTTTAGAGGATTCACAGATAATGAAGCTAGTTGAGGGGAGATTACCCTGAGATATCCACTTCTTGGCACTGGAGGTGAATGGGGAATGATTGCTCAATAAATTCAGAAAATGAAATTTTGAGGTAAGAAAATATCTGAACCTAGTGTTGACTTTGGGTGAACAGGGAAGGACCACACCCTTAAGGAACGCTGAAGTAAATGCAAACCAGAAACCAAGAAATCTCACTTATGGTGTTAATATATTCATTGGATTATTTATGGTGTCCTTGACAACATCATTACAGCCGACAGAATGTACTGTTTAACTCTATGTGAACTTTTCTTAATCAGTCATTTTCTGGAGAACTCCTTCATACCAGCCAAAGCTCCTGGATGTCCACTCTGCTTCCCAGGGAACCACCACCCTGGAGCACCTTGGAGCTTTCTGTAAAATGCACTCACACTCCAAACGTGCTAACCACTTGGTGGGTTTAGATCTCATGGAAAGCCAGACTAGTTAATAATTTTCCTAAAGCCATTATGATCTTCCAGGGTTCCAGCAGCCCCAGAGGAGTTTTGGTATCACCTGTGATCACCATTATGTAGTTCACTTGATCTATCACTATTAGGATTTAGTCCTTAAACAGCTTATAAACATGGAAGATACTACCCCATTAATAGGATGGTTGTGAAATACATAAACAGAACAATTCCTAACAATTCCTAATTCCTGTTAGGTTCCTAACAGGTCAGACTCTCCCCACCCTCCATTTTTGACCTCTCTGCTGACTTGTATTTTCTGTTTCCGGTAATAAACTAAACCACAAAAGAACCAACCTCATGGTATACATTCTTGCCACCTATCACTTTAATTTGAGCTCTAATAAACAAAAAGACGTGAAATAGTCACTTAAAATGTGTCTTACGTTACAGTTTGAGATAGGCTTTTCCCAAAGGTTAACATTTTTTTTTTTAATTTACACAAAATACAACTTGCTCTTTTTGGTGTGCCATTATATGAGTTTTGACAAATACCTAATGCCTACAAATTTTCACAAATTCTAAATAACATTTTTCTTTTCCAGAGACACTAGTCAGGGCACATGTGATAGAAAATCTGTGTTATTAATTATAGTTGGCACGAGCTTCAGAAGTCCCCACTGGACTGATTTCCTGATGATAAAATGTGAGACACACAGCGTGCTAAGGTCCATAGAACATGGTTTTTGACTCTGTCCCTTGGGGTAGGGGAGGTGCACACATGAGCTGATTAGATCTTGGACTTTTTTGTCTTCACATATTGTGATACCATAGCCCTGGCCATAATGCCACATTTTGTTATTGAGTTAGCACTTACTTAGAAGAAAGTCTTGGCCCAAGACTTATTATTTAGAAGAAACTATTGACCCAAGCATTGTCCCAATGTCTTGGTTGATAGTTTAACCTTCTGTGGGGGCAGGGGTGGGGAGGGAAGGAGGATATTTTGTTGATAACTGTTGTTGCTTAACTACGGGAATATATGTGAGACACTGCTGAAGCCCTGCTATAAGGTACTCTTTCCAAAGTCGTTTTTAATTTTTTTAAACTTAAAAACTGTAAATTTGACTCTGTTTTTTGCTTATACAGTTCTCTGAGTTGTTTTATTTTTTTATTAAAAATTTTTTTTAAATTTATTTATTTACTTATTTATTTTGGAGAGAGAGAGAGAGAAAGAGAGCATGAGAAGGGGAGAGGGGCAGGAGAGAGAGAGAGAGAAAGAATCTCAAGCAGGCTCCACGCTGTCAGCACAGAGCCTGATGAAGGGCTTGATTTCAGAAACCGTGAGATCATGACCTGAGCCAAAATCAGGAGTCAGACACTTTAACCTACTGAGCCACTTAGGCGCTCCTATTTTTTAAATTTTTAATTGAAGTATAGTTGACACATAATATTATATTAGTTTCAAGTGTACAACATACAGCTTCAACAATCATCTACATTACAAAATACCAACCATATTAAGTGTAAGTTACCATCACTGTACAAAGCCATTATAATTTTATGATTATTCTCTATGTTGTACTGTTCATCCCCATGACTATCTTATTTTATTTTTTTAATTTGCATATAGTAGACATATGATGTTACATTAGTTTCAGGTATAGAATATAGTCAATGGTATTGTAATAGCCTTTGCATGTTGACGAGTGATACCTACATTGGTGGTGAGCATAGCATAGAGAAGTTGAATGTTGTATACCAGTTCTCTTAGTTTTAACACACTTACGCAATCACCATTACAGTCAGGAACAGAAAACTATCACCTCAGAAAACTCCCTGTCCCATCCGTTTGTAGTTACACTCCCACCTCCATCTCTACCCCTTACAACCACTGATCTTCATTCTTACATTTTTGCCTTTTCCAAAATGTCACATAAATAGATTCAGACAATATGTAAGCTTTGAGTCAGAGTTCTTTCATCCATTGTAATGCTTTTGAGATTCACCCATGTTGTTGTGTGTATCAATAGTTCATTCCTGTTTATTGTTGAGTAGTATTCCATCCTGTGGATTCACCACCATTTCTTTATCTATTAAGCCATTTGGATTAAAGGCATTTGGGCATTTGGGTTGCTTCCAGTTGTTGTTATGAATGGAGCTGCTATAAATATTCATGTAGAGGTTTTTATGTGAACAAAATTTTCATTTCTCTCCCTAAGTATAGGATTGCCAGGTAGGTATTGTGTTCTTATTTATTTTTTAATTTTAGCTATTCTAATTAATAGGGGTATGTAAATGGTATGCCGTTAGGTTTTAATTTGCATTTCACAAAGCGGAAAATGGTGTTAAAATCATGTTTTCACATGTTTATTTGCCATTATGGATTTTCTTCAGTAAAGTGTTCTTTGAAATCTTTTGCTTATTTTTTTTCCTTTTTGTCCCCCATGCTATATATCCCTATGACCCCCATCCCTATATATCCCTATGACCTATTTGTAGCTAGGAATTTGTACTTTTTAACTCTCTTCACCCATTTAGCCTCCTTCACACCCTCACCCCTCCATTCTCCACTTCTGGTAACCACCAGTCTGTTCTCTGTTTCCATGAGCTCACTGCTTTATTGTTTTGTTTTTTGTTTTAGATTCTACATATAAGTAAGATTATATGGTATTTCTTTCTCTACATGATGTATTTCACTTAACATAATGCCCTCAAGGTCCATCCATGTTGTAGCAAATAGCAATATTTCATTCTTTTTAATGACTGAATAAATTCCATTATGTACATACATATATATACATATACATATATGTAGAAAATGTGGTATTCAGTCATCCATCCATCAGTGGGCACTTAGGTTGATTCTATATCTTGGCTATTATAAATAAGGCTGCAATAAACACGGCACACATACATCTTTTTAAGTCAATATTTTTGTTTTCTTTGGACAAATACATAGAAGTGGAATTGCTGTATCATAAAGTGGTTCTATTTTTAATTTTTGGAGGAAGCTACATACTGTTTTCTACAGTGGCTATACCAATTTACATTACCACCTCCAGTGCGCAGGGTTCCTTCTTCTCCACACGCTTGTCAACAGTTATTTCTTGTCTTTTTGATAATAGCCATTCTAACAGATGTGATGTGTTATCTTGGTAGTTTTGATTTGCATTTACCTGACATATAGTAATGTTAAACATCTTTTCATGTACCTGTTGTCCATCTTTATATATTCTTTGGGATAATCTCTATTCACATTCTCTGCCCATTTCTTTTTTTTTTTCTTCTTTTATTTATTTTTATCATTTTATTTTATTTTTTATTTTTTAAAATTTACATCCAAATTAGTTAGCATAGCATGCAACAATGATTTCAGGAGTAGATTCCTTAGTGTCCCTTACCCATTTAGCCCATCCCCCTACCCACAACCCCTCCAGTAACCCTCAGTTTGTTCTCCATATTTATGAGTCTCTTCTGTTTTGTCCCCCTCCCTGTTTTTACATTATTTTTGTTTCCCTTCCCTTATATTCATCTGTTTTGTCCCTTAAAGTCCTCATATGAATGAAGTCATATGATTTTTGTCTTTCTCTGACTGACTAATTTCACTTAGCCTAATACCCTCCAGTTCCATCCACGTAGCTGCAAATAGCAAGATTTCATTCTTTTTGATTGCCGAGTAATACTCCATTGTGTGTGTGTATATATATATATATATATATATATATATATATATATATATATACCACATCTTCTTTATCCATTCATCCATTGATGGACATTTGGGCTCTTTCCATACTTTGGCTATTGTTGATAGTGCTGCTATAAACATGGGGGTGCATGTGTCCCTTCGAAACAACACACCTGTATCCCTTGGATAAATGCCTACTAGTGCAATTGCTGGGTCGTAGGATAGTTCTATTTTTAGTTTTTGAGGAACCTCCATACTGTTTTCCAGAGTGGCTGCACCAGCTTGCATTGCCACCAACAATGCAAAAAAGATCCTCTTTCTCCGCATCCTCGCCAATATCTGTTGTTGCCTGAGTGGTTAATGTTAGCCATTCTGACAGGTGTGAGGTGGTATCTCATTGTGGTTTTGATTTGTATTTCCCTGATGATGAGTGATGTTGAGCATTAGTTCATGTGTTGGTTGGCCATCTGGATGTCTTCTTTGGAGAAGTGTCTATTCATGTCTTTTGCCCATTTCTTCACTGGATTATTTGTTTTTGGGTGTTGAGTTTGATAAGTTCTTTGTAGATTTTGGATACTAACCCTTTATCCAATATGTCGCTTGCAAATATCTTCTCCCATTCTGTCAGTTGCCTTCTAGTTTTGCTGATTGTTTCCTTCACTGTGCAGAAGCTTTTTATTTTGAGGAGGTCTCAGTAGTTCATTTTTGCTTTTGTTTCCCTTGCCTCTGGAGACGTGTTGAGTAAGAAGTTGCTGCGGCCAAGATCAAAGAGGTTTTTGCCTGCTTTCTCCTCAAGGATTTTGATGGTTTCCTGTCTTACATTGAGGTCTTTCATCCATTTTGAGTTTATTTTTGTATATGGTGTAAGAAAGTGGTCCAGGTTCATTCTTCTGCATATCGCTGTCCAGTTTTCCCAGCGCCACTTGCTGACGAGACTGTCTTTATTCCATTGGATATTCTTTACTGCTTTGTCAAAGATTAGTTGGCCATATGTTTGTGGGTCCATTTCTGGGTTCTCTATTCTGTTCCGTTGATCTGAGTGTCTGTTCTTGTGTCAGTACCATACTGTATTGATGATTACAGCTTTGTAGTATAGCTTGAAGTCTGGGATTGTGATGCCTCCTGCTTTCGTTTTCTTTTTCAAGATTGCTTTGGCTATTTGGGGTCTTTTCTGGTTCCATACAAATTTTAGGATTATTTGTTTTAGCTCTGTGAAGAATGCTGGTGTTATTTTGATAGGGATTGCATTGAATATGTAGATTCCTTTGAGTAGTATCGACATTTTAACAATATTTGTTCTTCCTATCCAGGAGCATGGAATCTTTTTCCATTTTTTTGTGTCTTCTTCAATTTCTTTTATAAGCTTTCTATAGTTTTCAGCATATAGATTTTTCACCTCTTTGGTTAGATTTATTCCTAGGTACTTTATGGTTTTTTGTGCAATTGTAAATGGGATCGATTCCTTGACTTCTCTTTCTGTGGCTTCATTGTTCGTGTATAGGAATGCAACTGATTCCTGTGCATTGATTTTATATCCTGCAACTTTGCTGAATTCATTAATCAATTCTAGCATTTTTTGGTGGAATCTTTTGGGTTTTCCATATAGAGTGTCATGTCATCTTTGAAGAGTGAAAGTTTGACCTCCTCCTGGCCGATTTGGATGCCTTTTATTTCTTTGTGTTGTCTGATTGCAGAGGCTAAGACTTCCAATACTATGTTGAATAACAGTCCTCTGCCCATTTCTTAATTGGTTTCTTTGTTTGCTATTGAATTATAGGAATTCTTTATATATTTTGGATATTAACCCCTTATCAGACATATGATTTGCAAATATTGTTTCCCCTTCATTAGGTTGCCTTTTCATCTTGCTGATGGTTTTCTTTGCTGTATAGAAGGTTTTTAGTTTGATGTAGCCCCACTTATTTATTTATTTATTTATTTATTTATAATATATTTTTTAAATTTTTTTTTACCAAATCCAAAATATTCTCACAAGACAAGTGTCAAGCTTACTGCCTATGTTTTGTACTAGGGGTTTTATGGTATCAGATCTTACATTCAAATCTTTAATCCCTTTTTAGTTAATTTTTGTGTATGGTGTAAGATACTGGTCCAATTTCATTCTTTTACATGTGGCCATCCAGTTTTCCCAGCACCATTTATTGAAGAGACTGTTCTTCCCCTATCCTATATTCCTGGCTCTTTTGTTGTAAATTAACTGGCCATATATGCATGAGCTTATTTCTGGGTTCCCTACTCGGTTCCATTGGTCTATGTGTCTCTGTTTTTTATTTTTGTTTTGTTTTGTCTTGTTTTGTTTTGTTTGTTTGTTTTGCCACTACAGCTTTGAAATATAGTTTGAAATCAGGGAGTGATGCTTCCAGCTTTGTTCTTCTTTTTCAGGCTTGCTTTGGCTATTTTGGGTCTTTCACAGTTCCACTCAAATTTTAGGACTGTTTTATTTTTGTGAGAAATGCTATTGGAAGTTTGATAGGATTGCATTGAATTTGTTTGTTCCCAAATTTGCTTTGGGAAGCATGGATATTTTAACAATATTAATTCTTCCAATTATGAGCGCAGTATATCTTTTCACTTGTGTCTTCTTCAATTTCTTTCATCAGTGTCTTATAGTTTTCAGTATACAGATCTTTCACTTCCTTGGTGAAATTTATTTCTAAGTATTTTATTTTTTTGACAGAATTATAAATGGAATTGTTTTCTTAGTATCTTTTTTTGCTAGTTTGTTATTTATGTATGGAAACACAACAGATTTTTTTAAATTTTGATTGTGTATCCTGAAACTCTACTGAATTTGTTTATTCTAATATTTTTAGTGGATTCTTTAGGATTTTCTACATATAATATTATGTCATCTGCAAATAGTGACAGTTTTACTTCTTTCTTCTTGATTTGTGTGTCCTTTATTTCTTTTTCTTGCCTAATTGCTCTCATTTTTTAATTGAGTTGTTCTCTTACTATTGAGTATTAAGTTTTGTTGGGTTCTGGATACAAATTTTTTATCACATATGTGATTTGTAGTAGTTTCTACAAGTGTAGATTCTCTTTTCATTTTTAAGTGACTTTTGCAGAGCATAAGTTTTTTATTTTGATGAAGTCAAAATTGTCAGTTGTTCATTTATGAATCATGCTTTTGATGTCTTATTTAGGAGTTCTTTGCCTAATCTAAGGTCACAAAGATTTTATCCTAAGCTTTTTCCCAAAATTTCATAGTTTTACATTTTCCATTTAGATCTATGGTCTATTTTTTATTTTAAATTTTTTACAGGAAACCCACTTTAATAATTTTTTTACCTGGTTGTGAAACCCATTTTATATATTTTTTTCTTCCAAGTTTTTATTTAAATTCCTGTTAGTTAACATATAGTGTAATATTAGTTTCAGGTGTACAATTTAGTGATTCAGCACTTACATACAACACCTGGTGCTCATCACAGCAAGTTCACTCTTTAATCCCAGTCACCTATTTTACCCTTCCCCCACCTCCTCCCCTCTGGTAACATAAGTTTGTTCTCTATAGTTAAGAGTCTGTTTTTTGGTTTTATAGCGGCATTATCAACAATAGCCAAATTATGGAAAGGACCCATATAGTCTAGTTTTTAGTTAATTTTTTTGTTTACGATACAATGTTTAGGTCAAAGTTAATTTGTATGCATATTGGCATCTAATTGTTCCAACACAATTTGTTAAAAGACTATTGTTTTTAATATTTTTTGTACCTTTGTCAAAAATCAATTAACTATATTGTGTGGGTATATTTATGGACTCTGTTCTGTTCCATTGAACTATGTGTCTATTCCTTTGTTAATATCACACTATTTTAGAATACTGCAACTTTATGGCAAGTCTTAAAATTGCTTAATCCTTTTTCAAGAACTTTCTGGTATTCTAGTCCTTTTGCCTTTTCATATAAGTTGTAGAATCACCTAGTCTATATAAACAGTCCTTCTTGGATTTTTATTGGAATTGCATTAAATTTATAGATCAATTTGGGGGAGATTTGCCATCTTAACTGTATTGTTGAGATGAACGTTGTATGGCTACATACATTGTGTGGCTTTCTATTTATTTAGGTCTCCTTTCATTTCTTTCATTGGCACTTTGTAATTTTTAGCACATAGATTCTGCATGTTAGCTTTATACTCAACTACTTACCTTTTTTTTAGAGCTATTATAAATGGCATTTTAAAAAACTGATTTCAGGGGTGCCTGGATGGCTCAGTCAGTTAAGTTTCCTACGTTGGCTCAAGTCATGATCTCATGGTTCGTGAGTTGGAGCCCCATGCCAGGCTCTGTGCTGACGGCTTCAGATTCTGTGTCTCCCTCTCTCTGTTCCTCCCCTGCTTGCACTCTGTCTCTCTCTCTCAAAAATAAATAAACATTAAAAAAATAAACTGATTTCAAATTACTCATTGCCAATATATATAAATAAAATTGATTTTTTTCTGTTGACCTTGTATCTTTCCATCTTGCTAAACTCATGTGCTAATTCTACAAGTTTTTTATAGATTCCTTGGGATTTCCATATAGACATCATGTTTCCTGAAACAACAGCTATGGTCTGAGAACAGAGACAATTTAATTTCTTCCTTTTAAATCTATATGTCATTTCTTTCTTTCTTTCTTTCTTTCTTTCTTTCTTTCTTTCTTTCTTTCCCTTGTTGCATTGACTAGAATTTCCTGTATGATGCTGATTGTGCAGAATTGGGTGTTTTTCTTTAAACATTGGGCAAGATTTGTTAATATAACCATCTTGGCCTAGATTTTTCTTTTTTGACAAGATTTAAACTACAATCTATTTAACAGATATAGATAGAACTATTCAGGATGCCTATTTTTTTCTTAGGTGAGTCTTGATACTTTGTGGCCTTTGAGGACTTGGTCCATTTCATCTAAGCAGTCAAAGTTATGTACATGGTTTTGTATTATTCATTATCTTTTTGCTGTCTATAGAATTTACAGTGATTTACTTTTTTTAATTCTTTATATTGTATCTTCTCTGTTTTTTCTTTATGTCTGTCTAGAAGTTTACTGAATTTTATTGATCTATTTGAGAAACAATTTTTTTCTTTTATTTTCTCTTGTTACTCTTTTTAGTTTCACTAATTTCTGCTCTTATCTTTATTTTTTCCTTCCCTCTATTTGCTGACCTGCCCTTTTTCCTAAGGTAGAAGCTTAGATTACTTATTCAAAATCTTTCTTCTTTTTTGATTTAAGTATTTAAACCTATAAATTTCTCTTGAAGCACTGTGTTAACTGGATTCCTCAAATATTGATATGTTGTGTTTTCATTTTCATTCAATTCAAAATATTTTCTAGGGGCACCCAGGTGGCTCAGTTGGTTAGGCATCTGACTCTGGATTTCGGCTCAGGTCATGATCTCACAGTCATGAGTTGGAGCCCTGTGTTGGGCTCCATGCTAAACATGGGACCTGCTTAGGATTCCTCTCTCCCTCTCCTTCTGCCGCTCTCCTACTCACTCATACATGCATGTGTGCATGTGCACTCTCTAAAAAAAACACAAAAAACCCCCAAGAACTATTTTCTAATTTCTTTTGAGAGTCTTTGTGACTCATGTATTATTTATTTAGAAGATTGTGTGTTTTCATTTACAAAGATTTGGAGATACTCTAGTCATCTTTTTGTTATTGATCTCTAGTTTAATTCTGTTGTGATCAGAAAACATACTTTGCATGATTTTTATTCTCTTACATTTATGAGGATTTTCTCATAACCCAGAATATGGTCTATGTTAGTGAATGTCCCATGTACACTTGAAATGAATGTGTGTTCTTCTGTTGTTCCTTGGAGGTGTTCTAAAAATGTCAGTAGATCAGTTGGTTCAGTTCTATATCTTGCTGATTTTCTATTCTATACACTTGTTTTATCAGCTCCTGAAAGAGAAGTATTGAAGGCTCCAATTATAATTGTGTTTTTCTACTTTTCCCTTCTGTTTTACCTATTTTTAAATAATGTATTTTAAAGTCCTGTTTTTAGGTACATATACACTTAGGATTGTTATGTCTTATTGGTAGAATGACCCATTTATCAAATGTCTCTCTTTGTCCCAGTAATTTTCCTTTCTTTAAAGTCTACTTGTCTTATATTATTATAGTAATTCTGGATTTATTCTGATTAGTGTTTTCATGTAATTTCTTTTTCCATCTTTTTCTTTTATGTCAGTACATTTAAAGTGATTTTCTCATGGACAGCATATAGTTGATTCTTTTTCTTTAACCACTCTGGCGTTCCTTGTCTTTTTGGAGCCATTTGTATTTATTACTGAAGCGTTAAGATTTAGGTCTATCATTTTGTTATTTTTCTCTTGTTTTCACCTGTTTTCATTCCTCTGTTTTCCCTTTACTCCTTCTTTTAAATTATTTGATTACTTTTTAGTATTCAATTTCAGTTTATCTATTGAAGCTTTAACATATCTTTTTTTGAGGCTTTTACTATATCTTTTTATAGATTTTTAGTCATTATGCTGGGGGTTATGACATATATCCTTTATTTTTCAGTTTATCCGAATTAATACTTTGTTACTTTAAGAGGAATACAAAAACTTCATCACTCTGTATGTCCTTTTACTCTTCCCTGTAGTTATTGTGTACATTGCATCTACATGAGTTAAAAACCCATTAGATAATGTTACAATTATTGCCTTCAACCATCACCCATAGTTTAAAGAATTCAGGAAAAGAACTCAATAGATTATATTTACCCAAATATTTTCCATTTCCATTTCTCTTCCTTCATTCCTAAAGTTAAAATTTTCCTTCTGGTGTCATTTCCCTTTTATATAAAGAACTTTCTTCATTCTTGGTTATAAGTGACCAATTTGTCACCTAGATTTTAAGAAAAAATCAGTGTGTAACTTTTCCGTAATGTGAATCTGTGGTGGAGACAGGATTTTTGCCTTTAGTATGTTGAAGGTGATTTTAGGGACTGCAGGTAACAGATGAGAGAGCTTCCCACAGGATGCTTCCTGCTGTCGTTGACTTCAATGCACACTTTCTTTCAGTAGACACAGACTCTTTGGCACATGTTGAGACACTTGCAACACAACCAGCTGTTAGTGATGTCAATGGTCAGCCTGCCTTGGTGCTTCTCCACACATTTCAGGAAATGTACAGGTAGCCATTCTGATACAAGGAAAGCCCATTCTCAGACAACTGTTCATAAGATGTGGTGGTTTATGAGTTTACTAACATATAGCCATGCTTATTTTGTAACCAAAATTTACTAGCTGGAGTCTTTGCTGAGCCACTGCAATTGTCTAAAATCATTCCAGGGGTTAGGACTGGGTCTTGTTGTTTAATTGATGATGCAGTTTGTCCTGTCTACCTGGCAGGACTTCCAGTAAATGTTGTAAAGGATGCAGAAATCCCAGTGATAGATGAAATGTAAGAAGTAAAAACTTCTGTATGTCCTGACTTTCAGAGATTTCCATTGGACTACTATCCACAGGGACCGTATCCAAGAGTTTATTGTAAGTGAATGTTGCCAGAGGGTCTTCAAGAAACTGAGTGTTTTGCACTGATGTACTAATTATTTGTTCAAGGGTGGCCAAGACCAATGGTCAGGGATCTAATGGGCAGGACCAGACTGACTGGATAAGGATGTATGACTTAAAATTATTGCCAGGTTATGTGGTTCCTTGCTACTGCTGTAAGTTTTCATTTTTCCTGCAGCAGGGCCTGGCATGTTGTATATGCTGAATAAATGTTTCATAAATGGATGAATAAACAAATGTCACATTGTTTGACTGTATTACACTTAAGTACTCTTGTTATTAACAACACTAGGCATTACAGTAAAAGTGTTCAGTCCTACAGCTTCATTTCCAATTCACTATTTTGAGTGAAGATGTAAAAGATTACTCTTTATAAATCCCTGGAACTCTGAAACTCTGCTGCTGGAAATGTGGCAGCCAAAAATGTGGCATGGCAGAGTGGAAATCATGCTACGAGAGGAGGACTGGATTCTCCCATCAGCTCTAAAGTTTGTCATGGCCTTGGAAGAATTAGGTAACATTTAAGTTTTCAGTTTTTTCATCTAAAAAATTACACACTGATACTGTCCGATCCTTTTGAGTTATAAGGCCTAGGATTCAACCAAAGAACTTTCTCGTAATTCATCTAAGTCAGTGACAAGGCATGGATTAAGAGAGCATAAAGCTTATTTGTTTGTGTAATTCCTCCTTGTGCTTGTTATCTAGAACTCCAGACTCCAGGTTCTGGAGGTGGAGGTGTGGTAGGGTCCACTCCTTAAGGAATGTAAACTAAAAAAACCTCAAGGCAACCTGGCTATATTCCTACGTGATATTCCTCATGACCTTGTAACATGAGACCACTTAATCAGATTGCATGTTTGTGTGTTACCATATATGGGAGACAAAAGAAAGTTGAAAATATATAAAAAACTATGCCACTTGGTGTTCAGGGGTGTTGGGTATGAACCCAACTGAGCCAGTGCTGGCACAAATAAAGTTGCTTCCTAGAAAGAAAAGTCTTGGTATCATGACTCTGTGTGAGAATGCTGCTACAGGGGCAGGGAGATGTCAACTCAGCCAAGGGCCTTACCTCATAGGATCATACCAGGCTTTGGCTGTTCATAGCAGTGCTGACATGTTATCAAAATTAGTCCAAAGGCAACTCCAAAGAACCAGGAAGGGATGAGATCAGGTACAAGAGATTCCTGGTTTGGTAGCAGAGGAGATGGGACAGCCTCTGGCCTTCACAGCCAGAACCTGGAAAATGACTACTTCTCATAGTTTTCAAGGAGCCAATTCTGAATGCTGTAGGTGGGCATTTAGGAGAACGAACACAAAAAAGCTAAATCCCTTCCTTCACCCGGAGCTGATTGTGAAATTTCTTCATTCCTAGTTTCTTGGTTGGGAAAGCTCTGTTTTCTTTGCTCATACCTCCCTGGGAAGCCATTCCTCATGCCCTCTCCAACCCACCAGTGCTGCTGTATGCACAACTTTGGGACAGTGGAGTGTAGCTCTTAATGCTGCCCCTCCTCTTGCCTTCCACTCTTTCTAAACATGATAGTCACTATCATCTGCCAGACGCTTCATCAGCATTCAAGGCTGATGACAAGAGGAATGCATTCAGCCATCAAGGTGGCCACATATTACCCAACCCAGATTTCTTTCTGATTCATGCTCATTTAATTATTTATTTTAAAATAAAAATATTTTTATACTACATACATTTTATAAAAACTACACAAAATGGTCCCTAGGTAATCTTATACTTGAGAGATAGCCATTATTTTTTTGTTTTGTTTTGTTTTAATGTTTATTTATTTTTGAAAGAGAGAGACAGAGGGTGAGCAGGGGAAGGGCAGAGAGAGAGGGAAACATAGCATCTGAAGCAGACTCTAGGCTCCAAGCTGTCAGCAAAGAGCCCAACACGGGGCTTGAACACACGAGCTGTGAGATCATGACCTGAGCCCAACTGGAGCTTAACCGACTGAGCCACCCAGGTGCCCCTGAGAGATAACCATTATTAATAGTTGCCATTTACTTCTAGACCATAAATGTATATGTAAATATGTACTTTAATATAATGGGATCATTCTGTTTGATGAACTCAACAATGTATTATACTTCTTTCCATGTTAACACTTAAGAGCTTATTGGATCCCTTTTAATGGCGCCAATGTATTTCAGTATAGGAATGTATCATAATGTATTTTACCAGTTTTCTATTGCTTGACATTCAAGTTGTTTTCATTTGTTTAACTCTATGATGATTATTCTTATACCTAAATTTCTGTGAAAGAATTCTTATAGTGCCTGGTGCTTAATATGTGTTAGTTATCACAATTATTAGTAATATCTTTTAAAGATTACCCTTGACTTTCTTTGATCTTAAGTTTAGCATCTTTTCTTATGGTCTTTAAATTTCATGATGAAGCCTTTTACTTATCTTTCTATTGAGGCAGTTTCCTTTTATTGATTTATAAGAACTCTTTATATATTGGGAGTTTATCTACTGTATAACATCTCCCCCAGGTTGTCTTTGCATTTTAACTTTGTTTATAGTCATTTTTTCCCCTGAATTATAGAAGTTTTTGTATTTTTATGTAGCTAATTCTGACAGTCTTTTCTTTTATGACTTGTGAGTTTAATATATTTTTTAAAATTCAGTCAGTTTTATAGCGTCTTTTTTTTTTGTTTTTTTGTTTTTTTGTTTTTAAATTTGCTTATTTCTATATATATAGTTATCCTAGCTGGGATCTATTTCTGAAATCACCATAAGGCAGTCATTTAAATTTCTTCCCAAAAGTTTGTACTAGATTAAAATGAAAACAGGAAAGGAATTTTTCTCAACCTGCTGCATGGACTATAGGTATTTTTGCTAACTAGTAATAATAAAAACAGTACAAACTAATGTTTTTATAGTGAGTTGCAAGTTATAAAGCTTATTTACATACTCTATGAGTTGGGAATTCTTTTATTCCTGGTAAGAGAAAAACCTGACTCAAACTGGCTTAAATAAAATATTTGACTCACTTATTTAAAAAAAAAATGATTCACTTATCTGAAATGATCAAAGGTCATGTAGGCTTTGGATGTGGCTTGGTTCAGAAGTTCAGTAATCTCACCACAGCTCCTTTCTGTTTCATCTTTAGGTTTATCCTCATTAGGGCCACTAGATGATGTCTACAGATTTCTAGGAGTTATGTGCTGTCTCATTCATATTCAGGGCAAGGAGAGATTTTCTTTTTTTTTTGATTACTCTCTCAGAAGAGTGAGGGAGTTTCTCTCCCAAATTTCATGTCTTGCTTTTTTCCAATCAACATTTCCAGGAAAATGACAAATAATCTCTTGGTATTTGGTCAATCAGAGCCTACCCTAGTGTGGGGCACAGAGGTGGGAGGTGTGAAACATGGGATGTGTTGGGAAATGGTGAATATTCATCCAAACGAAATTGGGATCACATACCCAAGAGGAAGGGAGAATATAAGTTGAGCACTCAAATTAGCAAAAGTGTAGCACACATACCTTGTTCCTGTTTGGTACTTATAGGAACCCTAAGAAGGTAAGTAGTTACTAAAGTTCCTATTTTATAGATGGAGAGACTGAAAACTAGAATTATATAATTTGCCTCGCTCATTCACCTAGTAAGTAGCAAAGCTTAAATCCAGATCTCATAACTCGAGATTCTCTGCTTTTCCCAGGACTCCGAATTACCTCCTTGTCTGCTTAAAACCACTGCTTAGAGGGTGCCTGGGTGGCTCAGTGGGTCAAGCATCCAACTCTTGATTTCAGCTCAAGTCATGATCCCAGGGTCATGGGATCAAGCCCTGCATTGGGCTCCAAGTTCAGCATGGAGCCTACTTAAGAGTCTCTCCCTCCCTCTTTCTCAGCCCCTCCCCTGCTCATGCTCTCTCTCTCAAAACAACAACAAACAAAACTGCTGCTTAGTATATGGGACTGAATCAGCTCTACAAGCTCAAGTTTTAAATTTAAAAGGTCAAAAGGAGATATTAGCTATTGGCCATATTGACGTTTCTAATGGGAGCAGAACATGATGTGAGGTTCCACCATGGTGGTTTCAAAAGACCCGGAAGTAAAGATCCTGTTCTAGTTCAGCCTAGGCGTCCCCAAAGAAGAGCATAATACAAAGGCTTATGCATGGGCATGGGTGATTTATTTGGGGATGTGTTCACAGGGAGCAGGAGGGGAGTGTTAGAACGAGGTGGGAGAGTTAGAAGGAAAGCCAGTATAATCCAGGTAGCCATCTCTATAGTGACTGTTTGACCTCACAGGAACTTTGGGAAGCTCCATGAAATATATCACTGTGGGGTGGGGAGAAAAGGGAAAGCATTTACCCTACGGCACACATCCCCAGTGGTTGATGGTTGGCCATAAGATGTTAATAACCCTGCATTTCTTAGTTGTACATAAGTGAGTGCCCAGTAGTTTGGCTGGGCACCCCAGTTTGCCACTGCATCAGAGAAACCAGGGACAGGAAGAGAAAAGATGCACTCAAAAGGTGCTTCAGCATAAAGCTGGTTGAAAAGAACTGCTCACTGCATCAGCATCAGTGGCTGGAAGGAGGTGGGACCAGAGGATTTTAAGTGAGGCATTTTAAGTAGAGGTCTTCAATACATAATCCATTTTAAGCCAATAATACAAAACTTAAGTTAAAGAAGTGATACACAAACAGGCCCAAATTACTAGTCCCCTAGTTAACATCTGATAAGTTCATGCCTGAATTATTATAACTACCTCCTAAAAAGATTGCCTTAGTTTTCCCCTCACTCAACTACTGCTGCAATCTTCCTAAAATACAAAAAATAGTCTCCATTTTTGTCCTTACTTTACAGAATCATTCACTACCCTCCACTGGTTGCAGAATTATGTACAAAACCTTTGACTGACATTCAATATTCTTCACAATTGGTTTTACCGTAATTAAACAGCTGTCCTCCCCATAACTATCCCAGCTGGACTCAAGCTGGTCTAATTTCCTTACCGTTTTATAAATAGGCCGAGATTATTCTTCTCTGTGTCTTTGTTAATATTGTCCCTTCTAACTGACAGGGATGATGTGCAAAACATTTACCAACTGCTGTAGCAGTCACTGACCAATCAGAGTGGAGACTGAGCCAATCAGACCTGATGTCAGGTGTAACTGACAATATGGGTTGGCCAGCTGACTCAGCTCTGCCCTCAGCCTCCATTTTTCTTCTACCTATTGAAATCCTATCTTTCCCTCATTTTCCCTGAAGTTATCCTGGACTACACTTAACTTATGTTCGTCTTTCCTTCCTTGGGATTAATTACCACTTTGTGTCCTGAATATTCTTAAAGATGTGCTAATGATGTAACAGTGTAAAACACCTGCACTTTTTGGGCAGCACATTCTTTATTGTCTCTTCGGATGGTAAAATTTCATGATGTTTTTGATATAGAGAATAGAAAGATATAATTCGTTCTTTCCTATAACATAGTTTATCAAAAGCATTTTTTTTATCATTGATACTTTAGAAAAATTTAGCTTCAAAAATTCATGACCGATACACAAATTTTTAGGATTTCTGTTGAAGTGAGGAAATGAGGAAAAACTGTACTGTATTTCCTTTACTTTGAGATAAGATTTCAAAGAGATATCAAGTGTCCTTGGAATGCTCTTTCAATTGCCAGTAGATATATTCTTGGAAGATATTGAAACACCAGAATGGCTAACGATATTTTAACCTGAGTGGTAGTTTTAAAAGTTTTTGTGGGTTTTTTTTTATGTTGATTTATTTATTTGAGAGAGAGAGAGAAAGAGAGAGAGGCAGGGGAGGGGCAGAGAGAGAGGGAGTTAGAGAAGCCTAGAAAAGCCGAAGCAGGCTCTGCACTGTCAACTCAGAGCCCCACCCAGGGCTCGAAATCACAAACTGAGATCAGATCTGAAATGAAGGTGGATGCTTAACCAACTGAACCACCCACGTGCCCCAACCTGAGTGATCGTTTTAAAACACAGCCCCCAGATTCTTTGATACTTACCCACTGAGAGATGGAGTCTATGTCTCCTCCCCTTGAATCTTGGTGGGCTTGTGATTTGGTTGTAACCAACAGAATAATACTTCTATATCTACCATTTTGTTCTCAGGGATTCTTGCCTTTTTGTTTTTTAATTTTTTTTAATGTTTATTTTTGAGACAGCGAGAGAGTGAGACAGAGTGTGAGCAGGGGAGGGGCAGAGAGAGAGAAGCAGACACAGAATCCAAAACAGACTCTAGCCTCTGAGCTGCTAGCACAGAGCCCAATGTGGTCTTAGAACCTGGGAATGAAGAGATCATGACCTGAGCCGAAGTCAGACGCTTAACCGACTAAGCCACCCTGGCACCCCAGGGTAGATTCTAGCCCTGATCTACCATACACGAAGTTTGATTCTACTGTGGCTGCCATCCTTTGAAGAAACCTAGGCCACATTAGATGCTGTAGTTCACAGCACAGCTGAGACCATAGCTGACGGCCGGCACCAACCAGCAGACTCTATTCCAGAGTCACTTCTACCATGGAGTGTCCTCAGATGAGGTTCCAGACATTGTGGAGCAGAGACAAGCTGTGCCCTGTCTAAATTTCTGTCCCTCAGAATCCATGAGCATAATAAGATGGTTGTTTTATGACACTAAGTTTTAGAACAATAGCTGCACAACAGTAATGACCTAAACAACTATGGATAAAAGTTACTGTGATCCAGGTACACTCCTAATATTGTGGGGTCCCAGGCTTGAGTACAAATGGAGGTCTAAATGTTTAAATATTTAAAGGTTTTATATTAGAAAGGTTAAATATTAGAAATCACACTAATAAACTATTGAATAGATATGTTTTCTTCTTCTTTGAAAAATATACCTTCATAGTGACTGGGAAAACTAGATTTGGATTTAGGATTCCCGTTGAAGGCTGGTTCCTGCCTTTCTTCACCCACCTCAGACTCTATGCAACACCTTTCAGGGCCTCACACATATGTATGCTCATGTTCCATTCATACTCCCTGGAAACAGCCACCTCATAGTCCTTCCTCCCAGGGGAGCACACTCAGTGATGGTTGACCATCCATAAGAGGGTAGATTCAGATGAGAGGCCAAAGCAAACCCCAGGTGTTAGCAGGAAATTGCAGGATCCAAGGTATGGTATAGAATCTGGGGCTTGGGCCCAGGGGCGGGTCTAATGACTTGGTCCTGCAGACTTCTCACCCTAGGGCCAGTCAAAGGTCAGAGTGGGGAAGTGTTGCTGTGGCCCATGAGCATTGTCCTCACCACACAAATACATCCCTCTTAACTCTAAATGTACCTTCAACTCAACTTCCCCTTGCTAGTTTCTCAAGCATCTCCTTGGCCAGTCCAGTGCCACCTGAGATGAGGGGAAATGTGACAGGGGAAGTCAGAATGGAAAGAGCAATTCTTGTGGTAGAAATTTCTTACTTTGGAAAACACTAAATACATAGCCCCAGAGAAGGGGCCCAGGCAAGTACAGGGCTGAGAGAAGTAGAGCTCCATTAGCTTCATGGAAGTCCACCTCTATTTTCATTTCTTGGTTCATTCATACCTTCTGGGAAAACAAGATGTTCCTCATATATGGCCTTTGTGATGCAGGAAAGCATTTCAACTGAGGGAGAGTTCAAAGTTAGTGACCCATGAGCTTCATTTGACCTGCAAATTGTTTTTATTTGGCCTGTGCAGTGTGTTAACTTTCTTTCCTAAGTGGTTAGCATTTTAAAACATTTAAAATCTATGGGTGCCTGGGTGGCTCAGTCGGTTGAACAACCGACTTCAGCTCAGGTCATGATCTCACGGTTTGTGAGTTTGAGCCCCGTGTCGGACCCTGTGCTGACAGCTCAGAGCCTGGAGCCTGCTTCCGATTCTGTGTCTCCCTCTTTCTCTGTCCCTCTCCCCCTCATGCTCTGTCTTTTTCTCTCAAAAATAAATAAATGTTAAAAAAAATTAAACCGTTTAAAATCTAGATTTCTTGCCACTCCTGGAAGTTAGAACAATTTGGAAAACTGGGTCTGCGTTCCCACAGAATAAACAAGTGGCTGTCCCTCCCATAAGACACAGGCTCTCTAAGTCTCCATGGCCTCCCCAGCTCTTAGGCCCATCTTCATCCTGCTCCAATTTCTGGGGCCATTTGCATAGGCAACGTATGGGTTTAGAGCAATAATGCACAGGCATGGGTCCTCACGGATTAAGACACTCAATGGTGACTAATGGTGCCCACAACAGATGGCAAAGGGCCTAACATTTGTTGAGTGAGTAAATGACCAGGAAAATGAAAGCCTACACTGTGTCTTAGTAAACAGTGCTGTGGGGATAGAAAGCAAAGCAATAATCTACTGCTTAGAATATTCTTTAAGGAGTAAGTCTAGTAGAGCTCTTATTTATTTTATATTATAATGCTGAGTATATGCTAATGTAGACAGTATGGTAAGAGAAGAAGCTTATAAAATATCTCACAGAAGTGGGTGAGGAAGAAAAGACAAAACTGCAGCCCTATCAGTGAATTACTTCAGATTTGAAGTAATTAATGAAACTGAGCTTTATTGTGATTTTTAAAAAAAATTTGATGATAGGAATGTGAGAAGTCATGTATCCATGTTCCATAGCCTTTTTAAAAAATAAACACAATGGGATTCCTCAAAAAATGAGACATAGAATGACCGTATGATCCAGCAATTCCACTTCTGAGTATATACTCAGAAGAATTCTGAAGAGATATTTGTACATCAGTGCTCACAGCTGCATTATCCATAATAACTAAAATGTGAAAGCAACCCAAGTGTCCATCAAGAGAGAAATTAATAAACAAAATGTGATATATGCATGCAGTCGGACATTATCCAGCCTTAAAAGGAAGGAGATTCTGATACATGCCAAGACATGGATGAATCTTTAGGACATTATGCTCCATGAAATAGGCCAGTCACAAAAGGACAAATACTGGATGATCTCACTTATATGAGGTCCCTAGAGCAGTCAAATTCATAGAGCCAGAAAGTAGAGTGGGGGGTGTCAGGGGCTGGGGTGGGGGGATTTCGTATTTAATAGGGACAGAGTTTCAGTTTGGGAAGACGTAAAAGTTCTGGAGTGGTGGTGATGATTGCACAGTGGTGTGAATGTACATAATGCACAGAACTGTAAATTTAAAAGTGATGAAGAGGGTAAATTTAATGTTATATGTTCAAATAAACACAAGAAATAAACACAAAACATATACTTATGATCTGCAGCTTCTCATTTAAAGTCAAAATTAAATTCAGCCTGCTTTCTTTTGGAAGATGAGGCATAGATGTCAGGACGGAGGGGTTGTGGGGGGAAGAGGGAGCTGAAAGGCAGGGTTCACTGAGCTTGGTCACTTGGTCACTTGAAGGCGACTCACAGTCCCTGAGTTAAAGTAAGCTAGTGTCTGACTTCCACAGGCTTCCTGGCCAGTAAATCCCTCCTCCTCTTAGATAGGTGCAGGGTGAATCAGAATTCAGTAGTCACAAGCTTTCTCAAAATCGCTATACTCCAAATAAGATTTGAGAAAGCCAATTAAATGGATACAAGCCTGGCCTTACCAACATTTGCAGAAAATAGCATTATTCGGTCAAAGTCCCTTCGCAGCCCAGGAGGGCCAGCTTGTGGAATCATAACTAGGAATAAAAGATTTCACTCCCTCTTCACATGCAACGCCTGCATTTGCTGAGGGGTCCATTCTGGAACCAGTCAAGGATGCAGGCCCCAGCCTGGGACACAGAGGCTCCTGGAGTGCTAAGCAGTAATATTATTTGCATAAGGCATATTTACATTGTCTATGTACTAAGTTGTATACTTTCACGCCACATCAATGTGGCTCCAGTAAACATAAATGGCAACTCTCATGACACCAAATGTTATTTTATTAAAATATACATGGAATTTCTGAGCTATGTACACGCATTTTAGAAACTGATGTTCTTATAATCTTACACCATGGCACGCATCCACCCACAGTGTTCAGGATCCTCCACATCAAGACAGACTCTGGGACGTGATCTTCGTCAAGTTACCTCTCGGTTCCTCAGTTTCCTCCTCTGCAATATGGCAACCACAACTGAATCCACCTTGTAGGGTTATTTACAAAGACAAAACAAATTGAAGTAAAACCCTCAGAGCGGAGCCTGAGGCTCACACAATATACATGCTGAATAAATTAAACACTACAGGATAAATGACCTGCAAGCAGGTTAGCACCTTCCAGGGAGCTGAGTACCTGAGTAACTCCTGCATCTGACCCTCCCTAGACCGTCCTCAAATTTACAAGACATTGGTGTGTCAGTTTCAAACTCATGGGTAGACTTCTCTTTCCTACCAACACGTTTATATGAGGGCAGGGATGTGGAGGCACCATGGTGCAGACACAGAGGAGAAATGTTACTGGGAGAAGGGCAAACCATGATCACAGATTGTGTCTGCATTTGTAAAAGTCTTATTACCTACTCCCGGATTTACTTTTGTGAAGACCTTCCCCATTGCACACACACCCGCCAAGTGCCATGCACGAGGTCCCTGCTGCCACCTTGCCCGGGACCTTGCCCGCCTCTGGCACAGTGAGCGGCCAGCTTTGCAGATGAGATCACCACCGTCTGACCCAGGGAGCTGAGTGCTTGGCTGGAAAACTCCAAATGAAGCCAGATGCTGTGCTTTCTTTCAAGACGGGAGAACATGGGTTCCAGTTTTGCAAGGAAAAAGCAACTTGGGACTTCATGTTTTGATTACACTTGGCTCCCACCTCCTCGAACTCCAACATTTGTGGAACAGGGAAATGAGCTCGGAGTCAAATGATAAAGCTGATATGATTCATGAGTCTGTCAGGAGGAAAGAAACAGGAAACGGAGGGGCCGGCTGCCGGGGCCGTGACATCATCACTTTGGCATCCTGTCCCGGTCCTGGAAAAATGCAGCTTGCACCGCCTTGAGGATTTTGAGACACAGGAGACAGAAGCTATTTGGTTGCTTGGCCAACTCCCAAGGGCAATGAAGTCTTATCCATGAGAGCAAGTCAAGGGTGACAAGTCAGTATGTGGGCTCTGTCTCCAAGCACCACTAGGAGAAATGAAGGAAGCAACAAAACCCTTCAGTTAAAACACCAGTGGAAAAACACTTCTTCAAAGCAAACGTTGAAGAGCACAATGTGCTTTTATTGTGACTGGGATTTTTTTAAGATGGGTTTTGGAAAAATAGTTTCTTGATGTTTATAAAGTTCCTCCTGAATAAAGGGCTACTCCAGGGCAAATGGTAATTTGACCTCACAGCCTGAGAACTGGCATCTTCTGGACACATTTTTTGATGATATTTATTTATTTTGAGAGAGAGAGAGAGCAGAGGAGGGGCAGGGAGAGAGGGAGAGACAGAATCCAAGCAGGCTCCACACTGTCAGTGGAGAGTCTGACACGGGGTTCGAACCCATGAACCGTGAGATCATGACCTAAACCGAAATCAGGAGTCTGATGCTTAACCCGCTGAGCCACCAGGCACCCCTGGGCATACTTCTTATGGAGGAGAGAAGGTGGGGTGCTGTCAGAGGAAGGAAGAAAAGCTGACGTGAGCCTTTGCCGTCTGACTTGGAGCAGATGGTATTTTTATCTCCATTCACAGAGGAGGAACAAGGTTCACAGGGTTCGTGCTTTGCCCAACGTTAGACGGCTAGTGAAAGTTGATGTCAGAATTGAAGGCCAAACAGAAGGGGACTCTCGAGATACATGCTGTGCACATAAATCTGGCAGATAGATGGAGGAAATGCTGCTTTCTTCCTTCACAAGCCTGTGGGGCCCTAGAGTGTCTGTGTGAGCAAATAAACAGGCCTGGAGCAGGGGACAGTGAAGCCACTTGGTAACTGTGAGTCAGGGGCCAGAGCAGGAGTGCGAGAGCCACAGCCCGTAGGCCCCTGCCAGCCCTGCTTTTGTAAATGCTGTTCCACCAAAACACAGCCATATCCATTAGGTGACCTGCTTTCATGTTACAAAGGCAGAGTTGAGTGGTTGCTACAGAGACCACATGGCCCACAAAGGTAAAAATGTTTACTATCCGGCCCTCTACAGAAAAAGTTTACCAACCCCTGGCCTAAAACAAGAGAGCTGCCGGGAGAGGGAAGTCCCCTCTCGTGTCAGTGCCCCCCTGTTACAGACCCTAAGAGCTTTCTACTCTCTCACAGTGTGGCCACCCTGCTGGCTCTTCTCCTTGGCAGAACATGACACTTGACTGATGGCAGCGGGAAGGGAGGTCTGGCTAAATAATGCATCGCCTGGGCTGCGCTCTCAGTTTTCTGCCAGCCTCTGCTGGGCATTGCAGCTGGGCTGGGTTTTCACGAATCCTGTAGTACCACACTGTTCTGTAGTTCTCACTTCCTGAGTCTCTGAGCTAGGTGAGGGCCGGGTGAGGCTAACTCACTTTTGCATTCCTAGTACCTACGTTAAAATAAGGGCTCAAAAAATTGATTTTAATTAATAAAGAAGTGCACAAACAATGGGTTAACATTTTATTTTAATGTTTATTTTTGAGAGACAGAGACAGAATGCAAGTGGGAGAGGGGCAGAGAGCAAGTGAGACACAGAGTCCGAAGCAGGCTCCAGGCTTTGAGCTGTCAGCACAGAGCCCAATGCCAGGCTTGAACTAACGAACAGTGAGATCATGACCTGAGCCAAAGTCAGATGCTCAACTGACTGAGCAACCCAGGTGCCCCTGGGTTAACATTCTTTAATTAATAAGTAAATGAGGACCTAATCCCATCTGATGAGACCCTTATCCCACAAAGACAGAACCTCATTCCAACAGTACTAGACCCAGGCATGAGGGTTTCTGGGAAACTACAAATGTGCCCCTCCTTCAAGGCAATATTCTTTTTTTTTTTAAGTTTATTTACTTATTTTGAGAGAGAGTGTGTGAGCAGGGGAAGGGCAGAGAAAGATGGAGAGAGAATCCCAGACAGACTCTGTGCCATCAACAAGAGCTCAACATATGGCTCAGTCCCATGAACCAAGAGATCATGACCTGAGCCAAAATCAAGAGATGGACGCTGAACCAACTGAGCCATGCTGGCACCTCCAGGCCAATATTCTTTTAATGTTTATTCCGTGTTTATTTAGTGGGAAATTTTCTTTTTTTTTAAATTTTTTTAAATGTTTATTTTTGAGAGAGAGAGAGAGAGAGAGAGAGAGAGAGAGAGAGAGAGAGACAGTGTGTGAGTGGCGGAGGGGCAGAGAGAGAGGGAGACACAGAATCTGAAGCAGGCTCCAGGCTCTGAGTTGTCAGCACAGAGGCGGGGCTCAAACCCACAAACTGTGAGATCATGACCTGAGCTGAAGTTGGACACTTAACAACTGAGCCACTCAGGTACCCCAGAAACAGATTTTCCTTGGGTAAAAATTGTAAATGTCTTTCTTTCCAGCAAGGGGTTTGTTAGATGCATTGCATATAACATAGCGTCTAAACTTACTGTGCTCGGAATTGTCTTTCACTTTTTCTGTCACTTGTGACTGAATTACAATTAGTCATTCACACACGCAAAGAATTGAAATAACACAGAGTCTTATTCAAAACAGCTTTAAAAATTATTTTTCCTGGCTTTCATTACCCCAAAAACATTCCTCATTTTTCTGGGGTTTTGATTCTCTCTTGGGTTTTCTTTTGAAATTTTCTGGACACAACAACTTCTTGAATACATACTAAACAGTCTAAAATTTATGCAATAAAACAAACCACTCAGTCCCAGGAAATATCCCCATAGTGTGCATTATTTGGTTTCAGTTGACCAGGTAGACAATTCAGCTGGCTGGTTTTGAGTTTGGCTATAGTCCCTTAACCAAGAAAGATGAGCATATTCAAGGGGTGTGGTCTTGCTTTCCACTTGAAGGAATCAGCCACTTTGGTGGGTATAAGACTAATTTATATATAGCCATTTAGCTGAAGGGTCATACATGTAAACCTGAATTATTTGTGATTTATTCCAATAGGGTTTAGACACATCTACAGCCTGGTCCCTAGAGAAGTTGCCTGGATATCTCGCCTATACATCCAACTCATCATTTACTTCCATCACAAAGACAAAATTAATTTACAGCATTATTGTGGTAGATGGCCATGAAATAATAATGATGAAAATGACAGCCACCACCAGAACATGAGTTCCATCAAGGCAGGCACGTTTGTCAGTTCTGTTCACTCTGCCTCTGTGCCAGCTCCCACGGCTGCATCTAACACTGCTTGTGGCAGAGGAAAGAAGGTCTGGCTAAGCAATGCATCAGGGTGCAATAAACAGGCATAAAATAAATACTAGCTGAAGGAATGAATTTGCGGAAAGATTACTGTGGGTCACGTTCTCTCTGTGTCATTTGATTGAAATCCTCATGACACTATTGTGAGTCAAGCGTTGTTATGTCCATTTAACAGATGAGAAAATTGAGGTTCAGAGGTTAATTGACTTGCCCAAACATATACCACTGATAAAAGGGAGCATCGAATTGAACTCAGTCCTGTTTGACATCAAGATCTTTGCTCTTTCCACAGTCCTCAGGGGGTGATACAGTTTGTTCCATCAAAAACCAGTCATGATACTCTGACCAGCAAGGCACAGAGAACACTCATCAGAGTATTTGCTCACCAGAAAATATTCATGACCACAGGGAATAGGTTAAAGGCTATTTGTAGGGCAGCAGAAAGCCTTATCTGTTGCCAGCTGCAGATAAAGACCAGCCAGCAACTCTAGAATGTCACTGGCAACAAGGCGTGGCTTTATTTGACTCTGCGTGGGCAGGTTTTGCAAGGTAGAGAGAGCAGTCTACAAGCATGTTCTAAACCTTCTCTTAATTTGTCTAGTAAAATGCTGGTTTTATGACAGATGGGGGCCCTGGCTCATGGCTGTGTCGGCTGGCAGGGAAAAGCATATACCATATGTAGTACAGTCCTGTGTCTGTGTGTCTGTGTGTTGTGAGTGCATTTTCCATGCCGCATGTCACGTGTACATTCCTGCAAGCTTGTGTGTCAAAGGCACACATCAAGTTCCCGACAGCAGTCAGCACTAGTTAGCTTGAAGCACCTCATCTTCACGCAGAGTTCAATCGCCACTAGTGTCAGAATCACTGGGGTGGGCTGGGGGCTTGCTCTAAGTGAAGATTCTCAGACTTGTTCCAGATCTGGTAAATCAGACCCTCTGGGGGTGGGTCCCAGGAACATGTGCTTTTCAACCTGGGTTTTTAACCAAGGTGATCCTTATACATACTAAAAGACGAGAACCATTGTTCAAGGAACTGGGTAGGATGAGAATGTTCACCTTCTACTTTTAGACATATACAATATTGGATACTTTTGTAATTTAGCAGTATGAGGGAAGACAGGAGTGGAGGGAAAGCAGGAAAAAGTATGGGGAAGAAGCAGGGCTTAGGTACAGGAGCCCCATCTCCCAGACTCTGCATAGTCCCATTTAAAATCTTCTCCTTATCTTCTGTAGTCTACTTTTCCTTGCCATTCTCTCTCTCTCTCTCTCTCTCTCTCTCTCTCTCTCTCTCCCTCTCCCTCTCTCCCCACCTCTCTCTCCCTCACCCCTCTCCCCCCTCTCTCCATCCTCTTCAATATAGTCACCACCACCAAAGCAAACATTATCATGATACACCCCCTGCAAAACCAAAAGCAACCCCAGGCCAGTGTCTGGAAGGTCCCGGGTTCTGGAATTGTTTGTCTTGCTCAAGTGACAGACCTTAATATTTCGTGAGCAGCAGAGCAAAGCCAAACCTCACAAGAATTGTTTACAAAGTTGCCTTTTTAACATGAACAAATAAATCTGCCATCTGGGATCTTCCTGTTGATATGGAGTTTATTCCACATTCCCCCCTATCTAATGAAGGTTGTTTTGTTTTTAAAAATGCGTTTCTTTTACCCCAAACACAGAAAAAGTACATTCCAAAGAGGACCTGAAACTCTGAAATAGTTCATTTTTTTTTCACATTTGGAGTCTTTCAAAGGAAGTCATTCAGGTCCTGGGCTCCCTGGCAGGGCAGAGCTAATATACCAAACTGATCACAGATAATGGAAGGGACTGGCATTTACCAAGAGGGATCTCTTCCAATCTGGCTATTTCCCATTGGCAGACACTGACCCCAGCTATCAGCCCCTCTCAATTACTCTGTCCCTGGTTGTTTAGGCTCTTGCTTCTGTATCTATGAATAGGAGCTCCCATTTACTGAGTCTGTCACAGAGCCAAGTGCTTGGCATACGTTGCCTCTCACCAACCTACTGACTCCAAAAGATGGCCTGAAGACTCTCTTCACAGGTGAAGAGGTGAGACAGAGAGGCTCAGAGCTGGGACCAAGGTCACACAGCTGTGCACAGCACATCTGTGTTCTAAGCCCTGAGCAGCACTTCACTCTGGCACATGGTTTGGCCATGACAGCCTGCTGCTTCTGGCAGCCTTCTGGCTGGTTCCAACTACGTGTAAGGGGTGAATGTAGCTCCTTTGCAGGGGAGGGGTCAGGCAGTGTTCACAGAAATGGCAGTGGCTGGCTGTATGGGTAGCACCCCCTTCCCCAGGTGCCAGGAGCAATCCATCCTCAACCTAGGCTGCACAGTGCAGTGAACAAGGAATGTTCAAAAATCCCATCCTGGTCTACACCTCGGGCCAATTAAGTCAGAAATTCTGGGGATGGGGGCAAGGCACCTGTGTTTTGTGAAGTTCTGCAAGCAATTCTAATACACAATGGGGCTGAGACTTCAGGTCATTGGCTGTGGCCCTACAGCACCCAGCACCACCTGGGGGCCAGTTAGAAAGGCAGACTCTCAGTAGGAATCTGCATGTTAACCGAGGGCACTGGGTGACTCACTTGGACAGTAAAGTTCCAGAAGCACGGCTTTGGATGGCTACTTCTAGTATGCCTCAACATTTGAGACGTACAGCATGCCCACACTGCCAGACCTGGAGAAGGATGGTGCCTTGAGCCCCTTAAGCAACACCTTGGGAAACTGAGGTATCAGAATGAGGGTGATGATTCCCTCCAAGCCTCCCTGGAGTCCCCACATCCTCAGGGATAGAAACGGGGGCCGAAGTGAAATCCTGCAAGTGTTGACAGCAGTACCATGGTTCTTTGGATTCAGTGAAAATAGATTCCATTGTGACAACAGGGGTTATTTTCTTGTGTCTTCACGATCTTTTGCCATGTAACAAAGCATTCCCTCATTTAGTAGCTTAAAATAATAACTTTGTTTAAATAACAACTACTTATTGCTCACATAAATCACAACAATTTATTTGCTCAAATTCCACTATTTATTTGAACCATTGTGTTTCAGCCATTTGGGCTGGAATTGGCTGGGAGTTCTTCTGATGGTCTCACCTGGGGTCACTTTCACAGTGGTGGCCATTGGGTGGGTGGTCTGCAATGGTCTCAGGTCTGGCAGTCAACTGCCATGTTGTCTGGGGAGCCTTGGTTCCACCGCATGTGGCCAGGTGAGAGTGGTTTTCCTATGTGGAGGCAGCAGCTGCAGATTCCACAGGAGCAGGAGTGCAGGGTCTAAGGTCTCTTACAGCCGCTCCTAGAAGTTGTCCAGTGTCACTTCCAGCACTTTCTATTAATTAAAGCTGGTGGCAAGGCCAGGCCAGAATCAAGGGGCAGGGGCACAAACTCCATCTCTTGATGGGAAGAGCTGCAAAGAATTTGTGGCTATTTTTAATCCACCCATTCAGCTCTTTGGCCACAATTATTTACATTGCCCCCACACCCGAAAAGCACTCACTCAGCCTGAGAGTCCCTGAAGGCTCACCCCACAGGGCACTGGGCTTAGAACCTATCATCTCATGCTCTGGAGCAGGTCCAGATACACGTGAGCCTCCCTGACAAGGCAGCTTGTCAGGTGCAGTTTCTTTGGATCTGGAGAGTTATGAGGTAAAAACTGAATCCCCTATCCCTTACTACCCAATATATAATGGGGAAACAGGGCCCTCACATTAAAAGGGGGAGGGTTGGGGCACATGGCAGTTGGGTACACACAGAAGTTCTGAAGTCCAGCTGGGAGTGGGGGTTGGGCATGTTTGGTGTTTTGGGCCTAGTTCTGCTCCTTGGGAGTGGATCTGATGGCCACTGTTCTCTGGCCTTTTGGCTCAGCCCTCTGGACTCACTATAACTCACTGAGAAGTCCTTCCTTTTCCATAGCAAGGGTCCATGGTGGTAGCTTAGCCCCTCTCTCAGTCTGATTCCTGCCCATGGAAAGTTGGGCATCTAGAGATCTCTTGCGTTTGCCCCGTCTCAGCCATTGTCTGTTTGAGCTGTTGGTGCTTTTCTCAGTACAACTCTCTTAGAGACTCTGTGGGCTTCCAATGAATCCAATATTCCTTTAAAAAAATTTTTTTTAACGTTTATTCATTTTTTGGGAGACAGAGAAAGCACGAGTGTGGGAGGGGCAGCAGGAGAGGAAGACACAGAATCCAAAGCAGGCTCCAGGATCTGAGCTGTCAACACAGATCCTGACACAGGACTTGAATCCATGAACCATGAGATCGTGACCTGAGCCAAAGTCAGACACTTAACCGACTGGCCCACGTAGGTGCCCCCATGATTCTGATATTCTTGAGCCACACCTGTCCATGTGTCCTGAGACAGATCTGCTACTGGGTCAGGCTGCTCTGGGACAATGCCTTTTTGTTTGGCTGACTTTGATTTTCCCACCTTGTAAGTCCTGGGCCCTCCATATTCGCTGTGAATTCTGTTTGCAAACTCACAATTTCTTTCAGCTCACCTCACTTTTGCAGTATGTTTTTCTACTCAGCAAAAACACTCAACCGAATTTCAGCACTCTATGTAGAGATGTTCCTGCCCAGAGCTACAGGCTTATTAAATACATTTTCTATTTTCTAAGTTGCTACACATGACATTTCCCCCCATTGTTCCACCACTACATAACATGTGTTACCTCATTTTTTTTCCAGACTCGGTCTGGTCCCAAAGATGACACCATATACTTGTGGTTTTTATTATGCAGGTACCTCATTTCTGGTAATAATTTCACTATCTATTATCTATTAAGGCAGCATAACATGCCTGCCCAAAATTTAGTACCATAAACCAACAGTTGCATACTTGCTTAAGATTTTGCCATTTGGTCTGGGCTCAGCTAGCCTGTTCTTCTAGTCTTGTCTGGGGTCACTCATGTGGCTGTGGCCGTCTGGAGGGTCTACTCAGGCTGGTTAAAGATGGCCTCACTCCCGCATCTGCTGGTTAGCTGGAGCTATTCATAGGCTCTCCAGAAGGAGAACCTGGGCTTCTTATAAGGACAGCAATATTCCAAGACAGCACAAGTGGAGACTTCAAGGCTTTTTGAGGTCTTATCTAGAAATTTCAAAAGTTCTCTTTCACTCTATCCTAGTGGTCAAATCAACCCACCCATCCAAGGGATGGAAAAGGAATTTGGGGGCCATTTTTACCCCTCAATCTCGGGAAAGAAATTATTTCTTAATAAATATAATTTGTCACACAAAAACTTTCAAATCATGGAGTCCATGAAAATAATAATTTTAAGTGTTTGGTAAGAAATGTTACAAACTACAGAGACTTAGGGAGTGGGGGGATGAGACTCCTCAGAAGAGGAAGGGGTAGGGTGTGAGAGAGGACAGGGTGTCAATATGGGAAGTTCTGAGATATTGAAACCCAGATTTTGAAATATTAAAAACCAATTCTATTGTGACTTTATAAAATCAAAAGTAATTTGTTCAGGATTTTGGAATGCAGAGGTGTGTATATTATTGTATATATCTAGGCAGCCATTCACCCAATAGGCATTCATTAAACACAGGATAAAACATTAGTTCAAGACTCAAAACGAGGACTCACTCTTGTACAATTTCCTTGGCCATTCAGGACATCATCACAAAACCATCCAGATTTGTGCATGTGTGTGGCCAAAATAGCGAAGTATGAAATAGCAACATGTATCCTGACCCAGGCAAAATCATACCACCTCCCTGGGACGTGTGACCGTGGAGCTCTGAGGTTCTATGATTCTGGGGAATGGCCTTCAAATTTTGGTGTCAGCTTTAGTGATATCTGCCAGCTCTCCACTTCCACTGGTGGGGCTGCTGTGAGCCTGTCCTGAAGCCAATTTGACAGTACCTGCCGCACTTCCAGGAGCTGCCCCACCTGATGAGCACTTAGGACACCTTGGCTGGCTACTCATTTGCCTCCATTGTGAGCATGGCTTTGGGCTGCCTGCACACGGGGAATGGAAAGGCCAAGCCCTGGCACGCAGCAGTGGGCGGCTTCAGCTGCCTTCAAGAGCTGAATGCTCAGGAAAGTTCCTGAGGGCAGAGCTGGGGGTGAATACAAGCTCACAAAGTTGTCATGTTGACATGTTGAGTCTCTCTCTTTTGTTTTCTTCTGCTCATCTCTCACCCTCTTCTCTGCATGCCAGCTTGAGGCTATCTTCCTTCCATCCATCCATTTATCTATCAACATTTGTCTGTATGTCCATCATAGCTCCCTCCCTCCTTCTCTTTTTATCTGTTTATTTCCTGCCTAATAAAAGTGCATAATAAAATAATGGCAAAAAGTAAATGCGTCATAATCCATAAGAGAGGAAACTGAAACAAACAAAAGTAGAAAATCAGAGACTCTTAGTTTTCAGGGCTATGCAGTTAGGTTTCCATCTGGACTGAAATATGAGGCCCCGCCCCTGAGGGGCAGGGCTTTGTCAAATCCTCTCCACACTCAAGTGTAGGACCAAAGGGAAAGAGTGGTCCTGGACCAGCTTCACCTGAAGACGTTGGTGTGCCCTACTTCTGCTAGCATGGGGGAGGCCGAGTCCGTGAGCCGGTCCTCAATACCCCGTGTTCTGCATCACTGAATGCACACACTCGAGCTGGAATGCTCTCAACTTCATCAGTTCCTGTTAGGGTCCCTGTTGAGTTTTTTTAAGTTTATTTATTTATTTTTGAGAGAGACAGAGACAGCGTGAGCACGGGAGGGGCAGAGAGAGAGAGAGAGAGACAGAGAGAGAGAGAGAGGGAGAGAGAGAAAGAGAATCCCAAGCTGGCTCCCTGCTGTGAGCACAGAGCCCAAATGCAGGGCTCGAACTCACAAAATCATGAGATCATGACCTGATTCGAAACCAAGAGTCCCACACTTAACTGACTGAGCCACCCAGGTGCCCCAGGGTCCCTATTTAAATTGAGTGAATACAGGGCACCTGAGTGGCTCAGTCAGTTAAGCACTGAACTTCAGCTCAGGTCATGATCTCCCAGTTTGTGGGTTTGAGCCCCACGTCAGGCTCTATGCTGGCAGCTTGGAGCCTGGAGCCTGCTTCGGACTCTGAGTCTCCCTCTCTCTCTGCCTCTTCCCCACTCACGCTCTGTCTCTCTCTCCCTCTCTCAAAAATAAACATTAAAACATTTTTTCAGGGGCATCTGGGTGGCTCAGTCGGTTGAGCATCCAACTTCAGCTCAGGTCATGATCTCACAGCTTGTGAGTTTGAGCCTACATCAGGCTCTGCACTGACAGCTCAGAGCCTGGAGCCTGCTTCTGATTCTGTGTCTCTGCCCCTCTCTGCCCATGCTCTGTCTCTCTCTCTCTCTCAAAAATAAATAAACATTAAAAAATTTTAAAAATGTTTTTTCAAAAAAAAAATAAATAAATTGAGTGAGTACACATGAGATTCAGTGATTCAGCAATCACTCTGGTTCCTGGCTTTCAGATCCCCACCCTGGCCACAGCCTTCCCTGTGTCTGGGATTGGACACCTGTATTTGAGAGGATGCCAGGCTGGCTTGGAGTCAGTTATAAGCAAAAGAGGGGAGACTCTGGTTCCATCTCATGGTCCTGTACGTACCACTTAGACATTGCAGCCCTGGCATTCTTAGGCAAAAACTGCCCCTATTTCATACTATTTTGGGCATGTATGCCTTCCCACCAGACTAAAGCTCCTTAGTGACAGAAACTATGTCTTTTCCTCTCTGTATCCACAATATCCAGCATGTTTGACATATGGCAAGGAACCAATTATTTTAGGAACAAAGATACATGTTTTAGGTGGAAAGAACTGCCAGGGAAGCCCGTGGGTGTGTTAGAACCCACCCGAGCACTCCAGTCCAGCGCTGGACAGTCTAGGAGAAGGGGCATAGGTCAAAGCACTGACAAAATGAGGCAGAGTGGTAGGTTCCTTGAGACTTCAGCACCCACAGCCACTGTGGGTCCAACATGAACTGTCATAAAGATACTCAGTGACTTCAAATTTACATGAAGTTCAAAAAAGAATGTCAGAAAATTCCTTTTTTTAAACTTTTTTTTAATGTTTCCATTTTATTTTTGAGAGACAGAGTGCGAGTGGAGGAGGAGCAAAGAGAGAAGGAGACACAGAATCTGAAGCAGGCTCTAGGCTCTGAGCTGTCAGCACAGAGCCTGACACAGGGCTCAAACTCACAAACTGAGATCATGACCTAAGCCAAAATTGGATGCTTAACTGACTGAGCCACCCAGGCACCCCGAGAATATCAGAAAGTTCTAATAAAAGTGTTTGTTACCTATTCAGGAAAAATTGTGGCAGTTGACTTCAACCTTCATCAGTGCCTCAGGCTCTTGACACAGGGCAGGAGTAAAGATGACCTTCTGTACTGTTCTAGAGCAGTGTGAGGAAAAGGCTTGACAATGCAGACCACCCTGGTTACTCTAGTTTGATCTGTTTGTGGATTTATCCAGACCTTGCAGGCTTCTGGTACGTGAGCTCATGGTTGCTTTATCCTTCCCAGCATGGGGTCAATGTGGGAAGTGTGAGAGATTAAGGTCCAAGAAACAAACTAGCATTGATTCACTGACCTCAGGTTTCTGATGAAACCACTTTGAGTTCAGTGCTTTTATCCTCAGGTCACCAGATAATCCTTTCCTGGGGAAGCCTGCCAAATAGAAGACAAAGTACTTGTGGACACTGACTATGAGCCAAAGAGAGTGTTGAGTACTCTGGTTGCTTCCCTCAAGGAGCTATACATACTTGAGACTAAAGCAATCACATTTAAAAAAAAAATTAATTCCAGTGTGGTTGACGTACAGTGTTAACATGAGTTTCAGGTGTACAAAGTAATGATTCAACAATTGTGTACATCACTCAGTGCTCATCATGATAAGTATACCCTTAATCCCCTTCACCTATTTCACCCATCCCCCCACTGACCTCCCCTCTGGCATCCACCAGTTTGCTAAGAGTCTGTTTTTTGGTTTCTCTCCTTTTGTTCCTTTTTATTTGTTTTGTTTCTTAAATTCCACATATGAATGAAATCATATGGTATTTGTCTTTCTCTAACTGACTTATACTTAATGTTATACTCTCTAGATCCATCCATATTGTTGCAAATGGCAAGATTTCATTCTTTCTTATGGCTGAATAATATTCTATTGTGTATATACACCAGATCTTCTTTTTTTAAAAAATTTTTTGAGCGAGAGAGAGAAAGAGCACATGCAATTGGGGGAGGGGCAGACCAAGAGGGAGAGAGAGAATCCTAAGCAGGGTCCACCCCCAGCCCGGAGCCTAACTTGTGGCTCAGTCTCATGACTGTGAGGTGATGACCTAAGCTGGAGTCAAGAGTCCAATGCTTAACTGACTGAGCCACCCAGCCACCCAGGCTCCCCTGTAGCATATCTTCTTTATCCATTCATCTATCAATGGACACTTGCACTACTTCCATAATTTAGCTATTGTAAATAATGCTGCAGTAAACATAGGGCTGCATATATCCCTTTGGATTAGGGCTTTCATATTCTTTGAGTAAATACCCAGTAGTACAAATACTGGATCATAGAGTAGTTTCTATTTTGAAGTTTTTGAGGAACCTTCATACTCTTTCCCACAGTGGCTGCACTAGTTTACATTCCCACCAATAATGCACCAGGATTCCATTTTCTCTACACCTTCACCACCACCTGTTATTTCTTGTGTTGTTGCTTTTAGCCATTCTGACAGGTGTGAGGTGATATCTCATTGTGGTTTTGATTTACATTTCCCTAATGATGAGTCATACTGAGCATCTTTTCATGTGTCTGTTGGCCATCTGTATGTCTTCTTTGGAGAAATGTCTTGTTCATATCTTCTGCCCATTTTTATTTTATTTATTTATTTATTTATTTATTTATTTATTTATTTATTTTTGAGAGAGACAGAGCGTGAGCAAAGGAGGAGCAGAGAGAGGGAGACACAGAACCAGAAGCAGGCTCTAAGCTCTGAGCTGTCAGCACAGAACCCGATGTGGGGCTTGAACTCACAAACCCTGAGACCACGACCTGAGCAGAAGTCAGATGCTTAGCCGACTGAGCCACCCAGGCACCCCATCTTCTGCCCATTTTTAAATTGGATTATTTGGTTATTTTGTATTGAGTTGTAGAAGTTCTTTATATATTTTGATACTAACCCTTTACCCTATAATTAGTTTACAAATACCTTCTCCCACTTAATAATTGCCTTTTAGTTTTGTTGGTTATTTCCTTTGCTGTGCAGAACCTTTTTATTTGGATAAAGTCCCAATAACTGAGTTTTGTTTTTGTTTCCCTTGCCTCAGAAGACACATCTGGAGACATTACTGCCTGTGCTCTCCTCTAGGATTTTTATGGTTTTAGGTCTCACATTTAGGTCCTTAATCCATTTTGAGCTTATTTTTGTGTGTAGTGTAAGAAAGTGGCCCAGTTTCATTCTTTTGTATGTGGCTGTCCAGTGTTCTTAACACCATTTGTTAAAGAGACTGCTTATATATTATATATTCTTTCCTGCTTTATCAAAGATTAATTTACCATGTAACTGTGGGTTTACTTCTGAGGTTTCTGTTTTGTTCTATTGATCTATGTGTCTACTTTTGTCCAGTACCCTACTGTTTTGACCGCAACAGATTTGTAGTGTAACTTCAAGTCTGGAATTGTGATACTCTCAGTTTTGTTTTTCTTTTTCATGATTGATTTGGTTACGAGGGGTTTTTGTGTTTCTGTACAAATTTTAGGATTAGTCTAGTTCTGTGAACAATGCTGTTGACATTTTGGGAGGTTATATGTTTGTAGGAATTTATCTATTTTTCCTAGGTTGTCCAACTTGTTGGCATATAGTTTTTCATAATATTCTTTAACAATCCTTTCTGTGGGGTTGGTTGTTATTTCTCCTCTTTCATTTTGAATTTTGTTTATTTGAGTCCTGTCTTTGTCTCTGTCTCTTTCTGTCTCTCTCTTTTTAAAGGTTTATCAATTTTGTTGATGTTTTCAAAGAACCAGCTCCTGGTTTCATTGATCTGTTCTATTGTGTTTCTTTTAGTTTCTATGTCACTTATCTCTGCTTCAATCTTTATTACTTCTTTCCTTCTGCTGTTTATTACTTCTTTCCTTCTGCTGTTTGTTATTTTTCTTTTCCTAGATCCTTTAGGTATAAGTTTAGGTTGTTTATTTGAGGTTTTTATTGCTTCTTCAGGTAGGCCTTTATTGATATAAACTTGCCTCTTAGAACTGATTTTGATGCATCCCAAAGTTTTGGACCATTGTGTTTTCATTTTCATTTATCTCCATGTATTTTTTGATTTCTTCTTTGATTTCTTGGTTGACTCATTCATTGCTTAGTAGCATGTTATTGAACCTCCATATATTTGTGGTCTTTCCAGATTTTTTTCTTGTGGTTGACTTCTAGTTTCATAGCATTGTGTACAGAAAGTGTTTTGTGTTTTGTGGCCTAATATGTGATCTATTCTGGAGATCATTCCCTGTGCACTTGAAAAGAATGTGTATTTCTGTTGTTTTAGAATAGGATGTTGCAAATATGTCTGATAAATCCATCTGGTCCAATATGTCATTCAAAGCCACCGTTTCCTTATTGATTTTTCTGTTTGTATGACCTGTCCATTGATGTAAGTAGGATGTTAAAGTCCCCTGCTATTATTGTATTACTGTAGATTTTGTTATTAACTGTTTTATGTATGTGGGTGCTTCCACATTAGGTGCATAAAATTTACAGTTGTTATGTCTTTAAAGCAGTCACATTTAACAGATAGGGGATCTGCAAGCAGTGCTCCTTGGGGTCATGGGCCTTGACCAATGTCAGGGTAGCTCCTCCAAAGAAAGCCAGCCATCCAGAGACACCTAGGTGGCTCAGTTGGTTGAGTGTCTGACTTCAGCTCAGGTCATGATCTCACAGTTCATGAATTTAAGCTCCACATCAGGCTCTGCTGTTGACTGGGAGTTCAGCCAGACTTGTGGTCCCTGGATCCTCAGCTCTCCTCCACATGGCTGTGTCATGTGTGTGGACTTCTCACATCAGGTGTGCTAGATTCCAAGAAGAATTACAAGTATACAAAAGTGGAAATTGCAAATATATTGATGTCCGGGCTCAGAAATTACAGTGTCATATCCACTTTATCCCACTGACCAATGTGAATGAAGGGGCTGGTCCAGATTCAAGGGGAGGAAAAAATGATAAGAAATTTGCAGCTACTGTTAATCTACCACAATTACCATTCCCAATTACCTGGTAAAGTAGGTTATTTATTCATTCATGTTTTAACTACTATCTATTGAGCCTCTCCTAGGTGCCCATCACTATGCTAGCTGTAGGGAATTCAGTAATTAGCAAGGAGCTCATAATCCAGGGGAGGAAGAGGACCTTGGTCAATGAATGTACGTGAAATTGTAATCTAAGATAGTATCCTAAAGGGAGGAGACATTTTGGGAAAATTTCTAATAGATGATCCTGGCCCAGCTTAGGGTGGAATGAAGGAAGGTGAATGGTCAGAAAGGAAATGATGCTTGAGCTATCATCTTCATTTGATCAGCAAAGAGTTTAGATTAGCAAAGTTAAAAAAAAAATAATAAAAAAATAATAAACTCAAAGAAGTTAAGTAACTTATCCAAAGTTTCCCAGCCTGTAAGTGGTAAATTGACTTCCCTTGAATTAAAGCCAGGTTTGTCTGGTTCCAGGAGCCCCTGTTCTTCTCGTATATCACTCTGTGTAATGGGGTGATGGAGAGGGAGAGGAGAGAGCTAAGCCACTAGGAAGGCAGGGTCAGGAGAAGTAGAGTGTTCTTGAACTGGGGTCTGCAGGTTTGTATGAGGAGAATACAAGTTCTATGAAAAAAAATTTTTTGCTGCTTTAAATATTTATATTTATTTTAATTATATAAATACCTTGTGAATACATTCTCATTGTAAAAAATTAAAATATTACAGATAAAACCAAAATCTCTTCTAATTATTGGTTAATCCCATTCTGCTCCCAAAAGATGACTGCTGTTATAAACTTGTGTGCATTGTCCTAGGTCTTTTTTTTTATGACACACACACACACACACACACACCCACCTTCCTGTATATTCCCATAGACATATACAGATGAGCTTGTGAGTTTTTAAAAACATAAATGGAAAATGCTGTATTTTTATGTATTGACTTTATCTCTTAAATAAAAAAACCTTGGGGAGTTTTCTGTATTTGTATAGAAATTTACATCATTCTTCTATGAGAACTTTTAATTTTGTGCTTTTGTTTCAATGACAATAAAAAATATTTTACCAGTTATAAAAAGAGAACTTCTCCCTTGGAATAGTAATTAGCAGTTGAAAGACATTTTTATAGAGTAAGACTTTAAAATAGGCTAAAAGTTTATAGTCTATAAAGAATAGAGAATAAGGCACATTCTTGAGAATGTAAGTGTGGAGTTGTTTTTTTTTTTTTCTTTTAAAAGGGGTCCATTATTATTCAAGTTCAGGGTATGCTGACTCAATGGGAAAAGTGTGCCCTCAGCAGACAGGCCAGAGACGGGATGTGAAATCTGTGGTGAAACATCTGTCTTATGGGGCTTCCTCTCCCCCATCCGTAAGTTGAGAAGGAGATGCCAGCAGCATAGACATCATATGGGAGCACACAGTCTCAGGCTCCATCCCAGACCTACTGAATCCAAATCTGCATTGTAACTGGATCCCCAAGGGGCTCGAGTTCACTTGGAGTTTGAGAAGCCCTGATCTCGATGGCTTCTCAGGCATTTTCCAATGGAAATTTTTAGGGTGCCCAACTGGCAGAAAGCTGAAAACTCATTTTGGGAGCTCTATCTATGAGGTACCAACAGAGGGTGCTTCTCTTGACAGCCAGGGTTTTGGTTTCCCTGGTGCTTCTTCACTCTAGGAGCTGTTTTTCCAGAAGCTCTCCCTTCTGCTGTGTTGCCAAAGGAAATGAGGCAGGGGTGGAAACATCTGCATCCTGAGGGGTCCTACAGGCCAGCAGAGGGCAGGTAACTCCTGGAGAAGTGAGAAAGATAAACAGCACAGGCCTCGCCTGCTCTGCCCAAGAGTGGAGGAGCTGTCATAGAGCTCCGTGGTTGGATCTGGTCAACAGATCTTCTCATTCCTATGCATCTGGTTTCTGGAAGTTGTCACATAAGTTGGAAATTGATTTATCTGTCCCTATAGAGACTGTGTGTGCCATTCTGTACCTTTACTTGCTGACTTGATGATGTCTACTGAAGACCCCTCTAGTCGGTACACACACAGAATTGTTTATTCCTTTTTACAGCCACATGCTATCCACTGAGTTTGTTCAGCTAATTTAACTTGCTTAACTAGTCCCCTACTGATGGATACTTGTGTCGCTTCCAACTGAGCTAAGTTTTAATGTTTAATATTCACTTACTGTGGGTGCTTGGGTGGCTCAGTCAGTTAAGCAACTGACTCTTGATTGCAGCTTAGGTCATGATATCACAGTTTGTGAAATTGAGTCCCACATTGGACTTCATGCTGACAGCTCCAAGCCTGCTTGGGTCTCTCGCTCTCTCTCTCTCTGTCCCTCCTCGACCCTCATGTGCATGCATGCTCTTTCTCTTTCAAAATAAATAAATAAAGTTAAAAAAATATTCACTTACTGGTGGATGGGACAAGGGTGCTAATATTTGAATGTTTGCTATAGGCCAGACTCTCTATGTCTCTCTTGGACTTCACAGCAGCCTTGTGGAGGAGACTGAATGTTTGTTCCCCTCAAAATTCATATGCTGAAGCCCTAACTCCCTATGTGATGGTATTTGGAGATGGGAACTTTGGAGATGGGTATTTGGAGATGGGTACAGTAGTCCTCCCTTACCTGCAGGGGATCCATTCCAAGACCCAGTGGATGCTTGAAATTGTATATAGGACCCTATAATATACTATATTTTTTCCTATATGTACATTCCTGTGATATAGTTTAATTTACACATTAGGCACTGTAAGAGATTAAGAACAATAACTAATAAAAAACAGAACAATTATGTATACTGTATATATACTGCAATAATATATACTGTAATAAATAATGTGGGTTGTATAGAATATAAAGTAATAAATATACTGTACTCTATACTGCATATATACTGTAATAAAAGTTATGTGCTATATAACTGTAATAATACACTGTGTTAAATATACTATAATAAAAGTTATGTGAATATGGTCTCTTTCAAAATATCTTACTCTATGCACCCCTCTTCCTGTCGTGACGTGAGATGATAAAATGTCTGTATGAGAAGATACAGTGAGGTGAATGACACAGGTGTTATGATGGAGGCTACTACTGACCTTCAGACAATAAGTCAGGAGACAGATTGCCTGCTTCCAGGCTGTGGTTGATGGTGGTAAGTGAAGCCATGGAAAGCCAAAGCCCTGATAAGTGAGGGGACCACTGTAATAGGGAGAAGTGAGGTTATGAGGTTGGGACCCTCATGATAAGATTAGTGTTGATACGAGAAAAGGAAGATTTCTCTCTTTCTCTTTCTCCACACGTGTACATTGAAGAAAGGCATGTGAAGACATTGAGAAGGTGGCCATCTGCAAGCCAAGAGAAGAGCTCACACTAGAACCCAACAATGCTCACACCTTGACCTCAGACTTCCAGCCTTCAGAATTGTGAGGCAATAAATTTTTGTCACTTAACCACCCAGTCTGAGAACACTAATACAACATCATTTTCTCCATTTGACAGGTGGGGAAACGGAGGCTCCTATAGGCTCAGGATCTTGACTAAAGTCATATAGCTGGGAAAGGTAAAGCCTGGTTCTCAATTCAGATCTGTCTCCTACAGCCCCAACTCCACACCACACCTGAGATTTCCTGGTCACTTGCGGGAAAGCTGCTTTGTGGCCACCTTGAATTTTGGACCATTCCTCTTGATACCATATAAAAATCTATTAGGAAAGTAAGGACACAGATCAAGGAGTAGTGGAAGGGAGAATCTAGCATGCCCTCTACTTGGATGCTCTTACTGAAATCCTGTATCTCCTGGGGGAGGAGGCATCTCAGGGTTCTCCAAACCTGTAGGCAGTGGCCACAGTGAAGGCCAAGGCACACCTCCTGGTCCTTTTGTGCTCCTTATCTCTCTTTTGGGTCTTCTGAAATTCCTTCCCTGGGATTGTCTTTCACCTTCTGCCTCAGTGTTGCTGGTTAAGAGACAGGAAGAACTGGTATTTGAATTCCAATCTATGGAAACAGAAATGAAGCTCTTCTGCTTCAACAAATCACTCAGCAGATATATTCAAAGGGAGGAATTAACTGGTCAAGGAAGAAAAGCAAAGAGAAAAGGCAATCTGGAAACACCAAACAAGGATTTCCATCGAGAGCCTGAGGCTTGAAAGATTGGCAGTACTGCTCAAAAGTGAACCACTGCCTCTCTTTTCAATAATGGCCTGAAACTACTCTATGGAAATTCTCACTTAATACATGTATCCATAGGGGGAAATATTTCTAAAATATATTAATGGCATTTTGAGATACCTGTGGTCCTCACAGTGGGAGCTGCTGGGGTGGAGGCAGGTGTTGAGGGTACCAGGGAGTGGGTTTTGGGCTGGTAAGGCAGGGGGAAAACATGCAAGAACAGTTCTCTGGCCAAAATAGGATGTTGTGGTGAAAGTCTTGAAAATTAAGCTTCATTGAGAGAAAATGTTTTCATGAAGATTTTTTGGAGGGGGGCGTTATCACGTTGATGAGTTGGTACCAATATTACTCTAAGTGATTAACAAGTATTAACACATTTAATTCTCATTATGACTCTATAAAGTAAGTACTGCTCTTCTCCTTATCTTGAAGATAAAGAAACCAAGCAAACCACCTGAAGGAGAGAGTAGTTAAGCAGAGGGCTGGCTCATGCTGCGGGTATGTAGCAGAAGAAGGATCATGGCCCCAGGAAGTCTGGCTGCAGAGTCTGTGCTCTTAGCTTAGTCTGTCTGTCTGTTGTGAGCATATTGTTTCATGAAGCAGAACCCAGCCTGTGCCTATGGGGATGGACAGGGGCAGAAACAGGTGAGTGGGCAGATCTCCAGTTAGTGGGGCCGATGACTGGTTGCGGATGGGACTGGGCAGAGGGGCTTCAGCTCAGCTACTATCTCCAGCTTGAGATCTGGAGGAGCCTGCCCTGCTGAGGACCTGTGTCATAGTGAGTCAGGACAGGAAGACCAGTTTGGCAGGAGAACCAGAGGTTAGTGGCATACCTGTCCCCTGCAGCTCCTGTGTTAGGTGCAGAATATCCTCAGGGCCCTGTTTGGCCTGCAGGGAACCCAAGATGGAGCTGAGTTGAGGACCAGCACACATGGTGTAGACAGCATGACCTGCTGCAGAGGCTGCGGTATAGTCAGCCTTGGCTAGGACCACAGGGAAGGTGTGGCAGACCAGCAAGACCAGTGACAAGTCTGGCCCCCCAGAGCACAGTAGAAGCCAAAAGGGCAGATGATGCATTGAGCTGGGGCAGGATTCATGAGAACACCCAGGAACAGGGAGTGGTCAGTGTCCCACACAAGACTAGGAGGGACCAGGGGAGTAGATAGAAGCACACCAGGGGATAGCAAGTGACATAGGAAATCTGGTCAGTGGCAAAGCTGGTTCTAGGAAGCAAGACAAGAGCAGGGGATCTCAGGTAGGATCTCAGGTAGTGGCAAACTTCACTGGGGCTCAGTTAACATAACTGGGAACTTTGGTATAAGAAACAAGGCAAGATTGGGCCACTAAGATTGGGGCCCAGGTTCTGGATGGAACCAGAAGCAGGACATCCCTGGGCCTGAATCCCTGAGCTCCTGGCCTATGACTCCTGAACTCCCTAGCCTGAGGTCAGGAGCTCAGGCTCAGAACCTGTAGGGCTGAGCAGCTGTGAGTGTGGACGCCTGAGGGACATGATGGGGTCCACAACAAGGCAAAGGAGGTCATTCTTTCCCCCCTTCTCTGTGGCCACAAGCAGGTGGGATGCTCAGCCTCAGAGAAGATTTCTGTGGCCTTGTCTACATGACCTGGTGCAGTGCTCTAGAATCTGTTTTGGGCACAGGTCTATAGCAACACAGAAACTGGCTAGATGGTCTGGGTGATGGTGACACATGTGTCCTCTTGACCATGCTGTTTGGTTTGGAAAGCCTAAAGAAGGTCTCCTGTGATGCTACAGAACATCCCCTCGTCAGCTCTCCCCCATACCAGAGTTTCACCACTGAACACACCTGAGGGGGAACCACTTTCCTGGAGACTGAGAACAGGCTTGCATTGCAGGCAGAGAATCCGATTCTTTCTATCCACATCTGCCAGGAGAGGCACACCCAGCTGGACACATTCTTCCCTGCTTAGTCACCAGTGGCTGGACGCTAGCTTGGCGTATCTGGAGCCCCCAGGACCCAGACGTGGAAAATCATCTGCAGACCACTCTGGCTCCTCAGGCCACTGACCCAGGAGCTACAGATTTGGGAAAAATAAACAAGCACCATAGTGAACAACAGCGAGCACGGGCACACGCACACAGGCGCACGCACACACCCCCCAAACATTTCACAAATCGGTTCTGGCTAGTATGGACAGCGTCCTGCTGCTCCTTCCAGAGCCGCTTGGATGGACGTCCTCAGTGCACCGCCAGTCGTAAAAAGGGTTCTGCTTCTTTCTCATGACTGTACTAAATCATTTCTCCTTGGGAATTGTGCTCTGACTTTGCAGCCATCACAGGTGAACGGTACCTTCTTGAAACACGATTAAAATGCATTAAGCATGTGGCTCATTGCTGATGTTTCTGCACACTGACAAACTCCTCTGATTCACAGAATCTAGGACTGAAAGCCCCAGGGGTGGGCACAATTCTCCTTTTACCCTGAAGAAAACTGGGTCCCATAGTGCCAAGTGCCATTTTATTGATTCCGTTAAAATAATGGATCAGACTTTCTGACACAGGACAATGTGAATAAAACCTGACCCAGCTGACTGGGTGCCATGCTACACTCATTCCCGTGAAACTCCCTCGCCATTTCAGGAATTCTTACACTCAGACCCTCTGCCCTCAGCCCGTCTTGCTACTGGACATGTCTGCAACCAGATTTCTTCCATCTCTGCCCTCCCTGCCCACCTAGGACTCTGCCTGCTGTTCTCTTACTAATGATGACTTAGCAGGGGCTACTGTTTCCAGACTCCTTTTATTGTACAGCAATTGAGTGACTCCTACATCATCAAAATTTTGGCAAACTAGGGATATTCTTTATGGCAATGTCTTCCTTTAAGAAAGATCTGTTTTCACAAAAAGGTAACTGAGTGAGAAGACATTCAAGTATTTTCTTTCTTATGAAAGTGTGCCCTGGTGTGGGGGTGGTGGGGGTGAGGGAGGAGGCAGTGCCTGTGTAGTGGGATATGAGGGGCAGGGAGGAAGGTAGGACTCCACCAAGGTCCTACAGAGCCCTAAACCTCACTATTAAAATGTTCATAGGGTGGGGCACCTGGGTGGCTCAGTTGGTTAAGCGTCGGACTTCGGCTCAGGCCGTGATCTCACGGCTCATGAGTTCAAGCCCTGCATTGGGTTCTGTGATGGCAGCTCAGAGCCTGGAGCCTGCTTTTGATTCTGTGTCTCCCTCTGTCTGCCCTTCCCCCACTCATGTTCTGTCTCTCTCTGTCTCTCAAAAATAAACATTAAAAATAAAAATTTTTTAAATATTGATAGGAAGTCCTGAGGTTGATTGTGTTTAAAGGTTTATTAGGAATTGTTCAGAAATGAAAAAACATTTCTCTATAGAAGCATTTCTCTACAGAAATAGTATCATTATTGAAGGATTAACCTTTCAAACAGATTCACAAAAGCATATTTAATCTATCTGTACCTTATTAACTGTGTTGCACAGGGCATTAGTTGATTTCTGCCTCAGTTTTATCACCTGTAAAATGGGGGGTGTATGTCTCATAAGGTTATTGGGAAGATTACATGGATATATGCAGGTAAAGTACTCAGAGCAGTGACTGGCACATAATTAGAGTTATATTTATTGTTATTATTAGTATTGTAGCAGAACAACATGCCTCAGCCTCTCTGTCCCTGGAGCCCTACTGAGTCTAAGGAGGAGCTCAGAAGCCCCAGTGCACTTGGGGGTGGTTCCTTCATGGGGGTGAGGGCCGAGGGCTGGAATTCCTGGCCAGAGGGTCTAATGGAGCAGCTGGGAGGAGGCTGCAGCAGACGCAAGACTTAAGGGACTGCCCCACCAACAGCCATTTGTCAGCCTTGTCCCCAGGTCAGAACCCACCTGCACTCCAAGGGGAGTCAGCTTTGGGTTAAATCTTGAACAAGAGGCTCTATGGCAGAAGGGGTGGGGCAATGAGAGAGCTGCTGTTTGACGGGTATAAGGATAGGGTGTCTCTGGGAGCAAGTGGGGGCACGTGGGGGCACCTGAAATGGGATGTGATAGGCAAAGACTGTCTCCTGCAGACATTTCCAAGGGGCATCCTAGCCCTGCTTTATAAAACCTCACTATTAAAGTGTTTATTTTAGGTTAAAGTTCTTGTCCAGCGCATCACTGGGAAAGTTCTTTATGTGGAGTGGACTTTGTTGCAGACAGATTTCCCCAAGACCAGTTCAGAATTAATGGATACAAAGGCAAAGGCTTTTGGGTTCTCTAAGTCTCTTGTATTGCCCTTACCTTTTCCTTGTGGTGCCTTTTGAGTTAAAGAGCGTTAAGGAGACAAGCAGGGAAAGAGAGAAGGTGCCAGCTGGCTTCCTCGGGGCTGGCGAAGGGCCCTCTGCGTGGGCACCTCAGGCACCAGCAGCTCCCCTCCAGCAGCGGGGCTGGCCTCCCTGACCAGAACCCAGAGGGAACGGTGAGTGGGGAGGGGCCCCACACCAGCTCAGAAGACAGAAGGTATTGGCCAGGAGCATGAGCCCCGGCTTCCACAGTTAGTCCCACTTGGTGGTCAGTCGGGCAGGACACGCTTCTTCACTTATGGGACCGCCTAAGCCACCTTCTCTGCACCCCAGGTCCTGTCTTCACAGATTGTTCTCCTTACTTCACAGTTTTCCTCTGGGCTCCACCTTAGCCATCAGCTTAGGCTTCACATTGGTAGTTAATACTCTCTTCACTACTACTATAGGAAGTTTACAAAGTTGAGCACTATATGATTATTTATACATATTTATATGGGTATATGACTAATACTTTATACTTTTCACACACACACACACACACACACACACACACACTTCTACTCTATAATCTGCACACATAGCAATTCACACTTATAAACACAGTTTCTAGGATATTCAGGAAATGGACCTGGAGTCATTTCAAAATGTTTTCAGTAATAAAGGGTGAGTCTTCTGAGGAAAGGATTTTCCTCAAAACTCCTCCCCAAGACACTATATGTCACCAAACAAGTATTTACTGAATACCTACTATGTACCAGTCACCATTCTGCATGCTGGCGATACTGTGGTGAACAGACATTGTCCACAGTTTCATAGAACACGACATTATTCCAAATTAAGTGGCATTTTCCAGATTACGTGACCTGGTATTACACTTTTTTCTTGCATCTGCTCTCAGCACTGTTGGTTTTTGTTTAATGCCTGTATTGATAAATATCAGTGATTAATAGTCACAATTTAAAATAGATCTTTCTCATTTCCTGTTGCATCTAGTTCTCGCCCATTTCCAGAGTAAGACCTGACTTGTGTTTGAGCAACCTTCCATTTTCATGATAATGACTCAGATGTCAGTCTTGGGGTTGAGGCCAAAATGATATTCCGTGGGAGATGTGATGGATTGAATCATGTGCTCTATAAGGAATGTTGAAATTCTAACCTATAGGGGAGGATTGGTTTAGATCAGGATTTTCCAGCATTGGTACTATTGACATTCTGGACCGCACGTGGTTGATGGGGGCTGTTGTGTGACCAGTGGGATGTTTGGCAGTACCCCTGACCTCTACCTGCCAGATGCCAGTAGCATCCTTCCACAGTCATGACAACCAAAAATGTCTCCAGATATCACTAACTGGCTCTGAGGGGAGTAATTGCCCCCAGTTGAGAACTAATGATTGTCTCATCAATCAGGATTTACAGAATCAATCAGGAGGCTGATACTTGATGTGCATTTATAATAAAAATTTCACAGAAATTGTTAAAAATTGGCTTAACTGGGACAAAGAAAGCAGAGTCATTGTGGGTTCAATTGTGTCCTCCCAAAAGATAGATTACAGTCCTAATCTGGGTACCTGTGAGCGTGAATTTGTTTGGAAATAGGGTCTTTGCAGGGGAAATTAAGATGAGGTCGTACTGACGTATGGTGGGCCTCTAAACCAATATGACTGATGTCCTTACAAACTAATACACGCATCTGGGAGGAGACAGCCCTGTGCTGAGTGTCAGCTTCCCTAAGGGCTGACACTCACCCATGTAAAACTCCCAGGTGACTCATACCTGGCAGTGACAGCCCAACGATTCATGCCCAAGATGAGCAGCTCCTGCAGGCATGGGTTCTATGCCCTGGCACTGAGTTGTAATGAGAGTGTGGTAGTGAATCCAGAAAATTCTGCCCTTCCTTCCCCTCTATGCCAAGTCATTGTAGTAGCTATGTAAATAAGTATCCCATATGCATAGAAAGAAATCAGCCTTATACAGTATATAGAGACACACATAGCCAAGATGTTAAGTTATGAAGCTTTAATACTGATATATTAGCAAAGGAGCAACTGTATGGAATTTCTCTATTTGCATGAGAAATGTTCTTTATTTTTTTTTAATGTTCATTTATTTTGAGAGAGAGAGCACGAGTGGGGGAAGGGCAGAGAGAGGGAGAGAGAATCCCAAGCAGGCTCCACAGTGTCAGCACAGAGCCCTATATGGGGTTTGAACCCATGAACTGTGAGATCATGACCTGAGTCAAAATCAAAAGTCAGATGCTTAACCAACTGGGCCAACCAGGGACCTCAAGAACTCTTCTTTAAAGAGGTTGCCTTACACATATGCTGTTGATTGTTCAGAGCAACGCTGGAGTTTCCTTATTCTGAAACTGCTTTTAGAAGCAGTTCATGGAACTTTCAGGAAGTTTGGTCATAATACTCACATAGCATTCCACAGCTTGCTTGTCTCTTCATTCCTAAGACATGTCTCCTTATTCTTGAGATGTAGCTCCACATGAGTTTCAATTACTTAAAAATAAAATCTACCTTTCCAAGGTGATGATTTGTCATCCTTGAGGACAATCAAAAGAATATGCCACTCAGTACATGTCAAGAGTGCTAAATTTGTTCATGCCCTTTCACCAGATATACCAGTTAAGGAATATTATGGGTCTATGCTTCCATACTTCCCATGAGATAACAAAACATCTTTAACCCTTAAACTGCTGTCAGTTGGATTTTCTATTCCTTGCAATTGCAACACTCTTAACTGATATAATAATGGATGTCACTTTTGAAATTCTACTCATTCTTCTAGATCCTCCTTAAAACAATTTCCTTTCGAGTGCCTTTCAAGATAGTCTGCCCCCACACAATTAAGATTTTTTTTTTTTGAATTCTTGTGATATATTTGGCTCCAATAAGTAACTCAGATACTTCTTTCCAGTATAGTTCATTACATCCTGGTCTAATCATCCTAATACACCCAATCAATTAAATATTAGGCTTCATAAAGCCAAGCACTATCTTAGTCCCCTATAGCACTTCACTGTATATATACATCACTATTTACCGGTCTGATTTGTGTTCCTATTACATTTCCAGGGTGTTTTCTTCTATGGTCCAGCCATTCTGTCCCCCACCCTGTCATATACATGTGCCCTACTCACTCCCACTCATGTCCGTAGAGGGTAGAGTGGGCCACAGGGTTTCCAGGCCTCCCAGGTGGTGTGTGGGCAATAGGTAAGATGCTAGGTGTCTGAATCTATGGATGGTCTCTGCCTGGCAGGACAGACTGGCTTAAAACATACTTCTCAGCAGGGCCAGCTAAGAGCCCTTCTGAATTCTGATGTCCACCCATGGCCTCTCCAAACTTTCTTTTTGGTCTAGACCCCCTTAAGAAAACAGACAATTCAACCCATGTCATATGTATCTATTATATGTGAAATTAGGTCTATGTCACCCCCAGCTTCCAAATAAATATTGTTATTTTGCTGCAGGACTTCTCAGAACCTTTGGAAAACCATGTGCTTTTAAAAATCTCCACCATAAGGACACGATGCTTAGCATTTCCCCAATGTATTTAACCATAGACCCTGTTCCATTAAAAAAAAAACATTTATTTTGAAATGATTATAGTCTCTCAGGGATTACAAAAATAGTACAAAGAGGTCCTGTGTTTGCTCCCATTTTCATTTTTTATTGCAGTATTTTGTAGGACTCTGGAACTTAGGAGCTGCCTTCAAGAATTAAGCACTACCTTTTACTTAAGATCTGCTTCAACAAAGATAATCAACTCATGCTAGAAACTGAGATGCCTTCACATTTAGTGAAGGGCTACGATCATTTGAGAACAGCACATACAACCACACTTTGCAAGTTTAGTTTCTATGCCAGACTCATGCTGTTTTCTTTTTTTTTTTTAATCTCCAGCTGCAGCCACAGGCAAATTAAAACCCAACCAAAACACCATATTTCAGAGTAGAGTGCATGTTAAATGGCTTATTTCTCCCAAACAGCTTGTCATTGACACTGGTAATCACGCACAGGTAAGCAAGCCCTGATTACAGAGGGACCAAGAAATGGGAGGTCTGTAATGAGAGAAAAACCAGCCCAATGTGGCATTCAGCTCTCTGATGCTGGCCTACAGATTGCCACTTGCTTGAGAGTAATTTCTACTTAAAAACAGGCTAAAAAGATGACACTCCTTACCTTAGATCTTAGGAACTCCTCACATTTAGGCATTCAAAGCTCATCACAAATATTCTGGCCCCACTCTGCCTTTTAGTTGTTTCTCTTTCTCTGCAGCCAACTCCCCCCCTCTACTCGCATTCATCCAAACACATCAGACCTGGGCCTATTTCCTGAGCCAGCCACAGCCTGCTGTATTTTTGCATGTGTGGCACCTGCTGGCTGTTGTGCTGTTTCTTGCTTTTTCCTATAGAAATGTTACTCGGTCTTCAGGCCTCAGCTGGAGGTTCTCACCCCCAGTACCCCAGCTAAAATCAACCATTCCCTCTACTCGGCTTCTGTGGTCACATTTTTATTAGTCAGAATTTTTTGCAGGGGCTAGAAACTCAACTCAGACTTACACAAAACTGGACTGGTTTCAAAGGCAAACTGTGGGCTGGGCAGAGATGCCAGGAAGCAGAGATTTGACTGAGGTCATAGCACTCCTGGCTTCTCTGTGAGCATCATCAGCATCAGTGCCCAAAACTCCATCCACGGGAAGAGCATATGGTGGCCGTGTTCCGACTGTACCTCCAACTTTGCACCCAGGTTGAAAAGGCTGTGCCCTCCCACCAACAACTTAGCCAGCCTGGGTAAGGACTCTGGACCCCTCACAGTGGCCAGGAGACAGAGACACTTGGATTGGGGTGGGGGGCCAGAGCCAGGGTGCTCTGTTTGGCAGCAACACAGTAGGGCAGGGGCAGGAGGGAGGTGGTGCTGTTGGAGAATTAAGAAGTTGTGATGGGTAGACCAAGCACTAGCTATAAATGACAATATGGTTCTACCTCTACTAAGAATAGATCACATTTGACTTAGACACACACTGACCCTCCATCCTTTCCAGCTGGACTGACAGCTCATTCAGGGTAAACACCTGGTCTTCATGGTCTTTCTGCCACCCCAGAGCAGGACGCAGCCATGCCTTACACCCAGTAGGCCCTGATACTGTTGCTGAGTTGAACAGTCAATGATAAGTTTATTTTGCACTGATGGACTTAACGTGGCATGATCCGTGACGTTTTGTAAGGTTGATGTACTTTGCACATTCTCACAGATCCATGGGGGTAAGAGCGAGGCCTACAGTTAAGAGTTCCTCAAGGTGATCTTGCCCCCATAGCAGACTTCTTTATCTACCTTGAACCTATCATTAATTCTGTCATTAAGATAAAGAAATAAAGCAAAGATTTACTGTCAAGTCACTTAGCCACTACTTCATTAAATTTTTATCTATTAAAGATTAAATTATCTGATAGTGCTTTATTTTAGATTAGTATAGTCATGATAACAATTATGAAAAACACATTTATAGATTTTAACTTGCCAAGTTCAATATTGCTATATTTTATTTAAGTGGCTGGCCTCCTTTTGATTTCTATGGCAGCATTAGATAAAGTAGTGAACAATATTTCAAGGAACTATTAAGTCAAAAAAGAGGTGTTTGTTTCAAGCATATTGTCCCAGCCTCTCTAGAACAAAAGGTCATTCCCATTAATATAGGAGTTTGTTTGAAAAACATATAGACAGTTTGCCCTACTGGGCACCAGGAAATGCTGGGCATCTGCACTCAGGGCCTATGGGGTGGGAAAGAGATGGCTTGGAAGTGAAGGTTCCTCCCTCTAGGCCCCAGGGGTAAAGTGGACGCCTGGTCTGGCTCCCTTTCTCTGGCCCCCATTCCTCCCTATAGATGCTGCCTTCTAAAGTTCACCAGACTATAAGTCCTCATCTTTATTTCTGTTGTCAGGATCTTAGTGTAGGCCTGTAGTATCTCTTCCTAGACTAGGGATTGGCCCTTTTTCTGTAAAGAGCCAGATAGTAATGGTTTTAGGCTTTGTGGAAATATAGTCTGTGTCCTAACTACTCAACTCTGCTGTTATAGAAGAAGCTATAGATAGTATGTCAATAAATGATGTGACTGTTCTCCAGTAACCCCCTAGGCTGTGGGCTGGGTTTGGCCCTCAGGATGCAGTTTGTCAGCCCATGGAAAACTTCTTCAACAACCTCATTCCTGGGTCAGTGACCTGTGTGGTTTCTTCTTAAAATCCCCGGATCCTTACCGAGTATTTGGCACATAGAAAACATTCAATAAGAGTTTGTTGAAAGAATGAATCCCCCAGTCCAACCACACATACCTATGATGTCAGCCTATTGCTGAGCTGTGAAGTATTGTTTTCAATTTCACTAACTTAAAATAAAAGATTTAGAGCTCTTTTTAGATGTGCTAAAACTCAGAAATCTGTTTCCCTTTTAACAACACATCTACATGTTTCTTTATTGTTCTATATACAATTATTTCAGAAACACAAAATCCATCACCTCTTATTGTAAGCATTTTAAAACACGTTCCTCCTGGTGGTAAGTTTGACAGGGGCTTAAACTAGAGGTTTATTGTTTTTTGTTTAAATAGGAGTTTCTCAGACATAGGTGATGACGAAAAAACCTGCTGACCGGCAGGAAGAATATCATATCATTAAACCTTGTGTTTGGTCAGACATTTTTTGCATTTCTTTGGAGTTAATCATTCTTGAAAGAAATTCTTCTCCTTGTTAGTCTAAGTCACAGCAAAAAGGCTTTGCTTTATTTGTTTGCTTTTATAAAGAAGGGTTACCATTGGTCACATGGATTCTCTCTGTCTAAACATAACTCCACGTTACGTGGGTGTGTGTTCCGTTGGACTGGCACAAAGCTCCTGTGCCCTGTGTTAGGTTGGCACAGCCACACCCAGAATGAACCTCTGCGTCAGGGTACGATTTGGGTAAATTATCTACTAGCTCCAAACGCTTCTAAGGCACCATGCTTTTGAGAACCTGTTCGCAGATCACACAGCCAAAATGCCACCCAAACAGCCAAAGAACATTTGGGACTACATGCCCCATACACCCTCCAGAAGCCAGTGAGCTGCTGGAGCCAGCCTCTACTATCTCCTGAGAGCCAATGTGCATGTCTCCTCCTGAGCCTTCACACTAGCTTGAAACCAGCTGTAGTGGGCGTATCTGCTCAATAGAAATAGACAAACAATACAAATCAAGTCTTTGTCCCTGGAAGGGCTATTTTTTTTTTTAAACATTTCCCAGTGCACCATTGGCTAACTCCCTTCCAAAGTCAATTTTTCTCATGCTTCTATACTAGGGTGTGTTAAAAGACAGAGCAACTTACCAAAGTGCATTACTTCTAACACCAAAGGTTCTAGAAAAATCAGTATGACTTGATTCCTGTCTTCAAGGAGTCTCTCTGGGAGATAAAATGTGCACATATGAAAAGATAACTAATAATGTCGACCTCTGGAAGTGAACTTTGTGTGTTTTCTTCACCTCCCTGCAGCTTAGTTTTCTCATCCATAAAATGGGGATTAAAAATACTTTGCTGAGATCAGAGGATTACATTAAATAATGTATATAAAGCATCTCGCCTGTAGTAAGGCTGATATTATATGCTTAATAAAAAAGTGGCTATTATTATTACTATGATCACTGATAAACTGAAGAATAAAGAAGTTGGAGATGGGGAGAATAGCTGGAAATTAGGATTTGAGGCAAGTAAGCCCGTGGCAGGAGTTTCCATCTAGAGATCACTACCCTGACCAAAAGAGCCAGTGCCAGGCATCTGGTCTACCACTGAGGCCCAGTTAGCTTAAAATCCTGGTTTTGCCCTTGGACTTCATATCTTCTCCCTGTGTCTTCAAGCTTCACTCAGAGCCTTACCTTTCAAGGAACTCAAAATAGGATCAGGGGAAAAAACAGCTGCTTCCAAAACCTCAGCTGGCCCTACACCAAGGGTTTAGGAGCCTCCATAGCATAAGGTCGGTATAAAGGAAGGAGGCAACAGTATGTACAGCTTACAATGAAACTGGTGTCTATGGGAGCAGGAAAGAATCACATGACTGTTGGAACACATTCTGAACTGGCTGCCTCTCCACTGTGCTTTGAAAAGGAAGCTCTCACTATGGTAACTGGGTCACTGTGGACATTCTGAGCAACCACAAAGGAGAGAGAAGCTAAGCTCTTGTTTCCTTCCAGGAAGTAGAAAATATTGTTTCATGTGTGTTTTGGGAGGGTGATCTTAACGATTAATTTAATTTTATAGCTCCCTCACCATGGAAATCCAAATATATAAAAGGAAACATGTTCTTGTTTTTTTTTTTTTAACACACTAAGACTTAGAGATCTATCTGTTTATATGCTCAAAAGAGATGGCAGGGAGTGGGCAGTTTGCTAACAATGGGCTCCTTTTACATAGTATCATCCATACTTACCACTGGATGGGTGTTGTTGTATCTGTCAGTATTTTAGTTGTAAGCAACAGAAATGAATTTTGCTATTTTAAGCAAAAGGGGAATTGATTAAAAAGATATTGAGAAGCTCAAAATCTCTTGGAAGGGTGGAGAGTCAAGCTTGGAGCTATGCAGCCAGGCACTCCCTTCCTGGACCTGCTCCAAACAATGCCACTGCTGCTGCACCTGAGGCACTCCTGAGTGACCTGGACATCACTGGACCTCAGATGCCACTGCAGCTGGAGCCACTGGCACTGCACCTGTGGACACTGGACTAGCTTCTGCCTCCTTCACTACCATGGACTCTTCACCATTTCTATTTCTTTATGCCACTAGCTTTCAACTCAAGGTTCAACATGGGTGCATATTCATGGGTGGAGCCCAAATAATATGCCCATTCTGAACGGTGAAGGAAGCTGAGAGAATGAGCAACTGGCATATTCAGCATTTTTATTGGGAGATGTGTTCTACCATTTAAGGTAGGGGATGCTTTTGGCTACAGTAACGGTATAACCAAGGAAAAGTGGCTCAAACAAGGACTTATATTCTCATAATACAAGAAAGGCAGAAGTATGTGGTTCCCAAATTTGGCAAACTTAGCCATGAAAAATGCTATGAAAGACCCAGGTGCTTTGCATCTCTCTGTCCCGCCATCTACAGAACACTGGTTTTCATTTCTAGGTTTGGCCCCTTACGGTTACAAGACCATGTTGACAGCCTGTGATACTACATCTCCACACAAGCAAGGCTCAAGCATAAAGAGTGTTTCTCTCTGCATATGTCTTTTATTAGGGAGGAGAGCTTTCACTGGAAGTTATACAGGAGACATCCCCTAGTGTCCCTTTGGCCAGGATTAGAACAAATACAGATGTCTTCACCACAGAGGAGGCTAGGAAACTGATATTTTTCAACCTCCGTAATGCAATATAGACTCTGCCAAGAAAGAGGAAAAATAGGGGAATAGCTGTTAGGTAGACAACCAGTGGGGTCTGCCATTGCCACCATCCTCAGAAATGTTGGATACCTAGTAGGCTGATATTATCAAGTGGGATTACCATTGGATTTACCCTGTATGAAAACCTTAGTCTTTTACCACCATATGCCTGGTGCTCTCTGCTGGGAAGGATCCTGAAGTCCTCAGGAAGGGAAGGGTGAGACCATCAGTGAGTGAGGTCTGCCATGGGAATAGGAGAAGGCAGTCTCTGCACACGTGTAGCACTTTGCCATACCAATTCTTGAAAGGCATCAGCCTGTTTTATTTCCTTGCAAAGTATTTCAGCCAACTTTGGGAGAGCTGGGTACATTGATGTAGTTCTAGTGGGGACAGCTGTGGACGTGGAGCTTCTGTGTGTCTCACACATGTATCACCTCTCTGAGTTGTTCTCTTCTCGATGTCCAGTTTGTTCTTTGGCATGCTTTTCCAGCTGAAATGATTGGAATGAATCCTTGGTTTAGGAGTGAATGCTGGGTGATGCCAGCACTGGCTGGGGAAGAAGATCAACTGTGTTATGGGTAAGATCCAATGTTTCCTTCTTCAATGTTCATTTCACCTGTTATGGCCACTCCCGGTAAATTGACTCTTACCTTGTATGGTGTTAGTTTTGCTCCTGGTACCCACATATACTTGGTTGACATCTCTATCTTCCACGGCAAGTAGTAGCTGACTCATTTGGTCTTTCTCAGAGCATAACTACGAAGAAAAAGTATTAATAGTAAGTAAGCACACTACAACCACAACTATTACCACCTCTAATGGTAAGTAACATGAGAAAGAAAACTTCACAGTTTACAAAACACCTTCCCATACATGTTATTGCTCTAAGTTTCAAGAGTGACAATATCCTTGTGTGGGTAATCACGGTGGCTAACTTTTATTGAATCCTTACAACCTTCTAATCACTGTGCTCACTGTTTACCTGCATACATTTATTCATGACTTTAATCCTTGCAACACTACTCCGAGGGAGGAACTATTGTTTTTGCCAGATGTCAGATAAGGAAACTGAAGCCCAAAGAATTTAAGTAACTTCCCTAACGTCACCCAACTTGTAAGTGGTCAACCTTGGATTACAAATACCTACCTCACTCTAAAACCTAAGCTTTTATCCCTCTTTCTCTGGTGCTTTTCATTGTTACTATTTTTATCTTAGCATTGTGGTTTTTCCCATTTTGGGTCTGAGGAAGCTGATGGCTCATGATGACTGGGAATGTTTCATTTAAGGCCGCCCAATTGGAAAAGGGCAGAGCTCCCCAAAGCTTCTTATTCCATTACCCCAGGGCAGAAGATGGATGGCTGCAGGGTTCCTGCTTCTTGAGAAGTTAAAGATTGGGAAACCATTGTTTAATTGCCTCATTCATCAGATGTCACCGCCTTATCTGAGCTCCCAAGCAGAGTTCCACATAGCACAGCAGAAAAGACGACAGGCTGGAAGGCAGATAGATCTTGATTAAATCTTGGTCGATTACTTAACCTCTCTGAGCCTCAACTCTCTATTTGGGAAATACAAACTCTTTTATAGGATTTCGGGGAAGATTAAATGTGATAGTTGCATGAAATGTGCCCAAAGTGCCTAACTTACATATGCCAACCACCCTTTGCCAGTTCCACACACCTGCTTTCTTTTTCCAGTTTCCAGAGATCTGTCGTTCCTACATTTTAATCAGAGAATTCTTCAGAAAGGCATGCCCTAGTCATGAATTTTTTCACAGGTACTGATCAGAAGCCTTGGCACTTGCACTGTTTTGCACCAAATGTATTCATAAAGGCATTGGGTCTTATAAAACAAGGATGAATTATATTAGATGTCCATGTCTTCAAGTCAGACAGTAGAGCAAGTGGGAGCCAATGATTTCAGCTGTTTAGAAGCAAAGATGGTTTTGTATGTGTCAGAGGGTCTCAAACCTGGGACTGTCTGGTGGATACGGACAAAAAGGCTAAGTGTCCACAGGTGGTTAACAGGTACTTAATATTTATTCATTTATTCCCTCGAAAGTGTATCCTAAAACATTCAAATTACAGCTAAAATTTAGTCACGGCTTATGCCAGAATGCTGGTGACCTAGGAAAGTGACCCTGGTGGTCACCTACACGTTGCTATGTGTGTGCCCTCCATCAAGTGTCTTAGGTCCTAACATCATCCCCTTCTGGTCGCTACATTCCATGAGGGCAAGGAGCTCATTTACTGGTGCACTGCGGGTACTTGTAAATGTAGATGTTGGATGTTGCTGATGGAGGGATGGATCGTCCCAACTTCTTCAAAGAGGAGATGCTATAGAAAGGAGACTTCCAGGGTGTAAGACACCAGGGGTGTAAAAATAAGTGCCACTTCCCTTTGGATTTTTGGCAGAAACTTTCCCTCTCAAATTACTTAAGCACACACGTAAAAAGAAAAACTGGGTAAAGGAAGTGAGCTTCTTGGGTGACATCAGTCCTGGCCATAGTCTACCACATTTAGAGGAGGGACTATCCCCAGTGGCCACAGCCACAGTGACAAAAGTGCCACTTCAGCTTTCTGTGATGAATTCATCCTCATACCCACAGTCTCCTGTCCTGAGGTTAAGGAAGTGGCACCATAATTCAAGAAATCTATTTTAAGGTTTTCTTTTGTGACTGTACAAGATGAATAAGCATGAAACAAATTTTTCTTCAATTCTATAATAGCCTTGGGCAGTTAGTACTAGCTACATTTCAAAACATATGGACTTCATATAGAGCTGCAGTAGGTGTTTTTAGTAATAGTTTGTAGGGCAGAGGAGAGCAACCATTTACAAAGTATCCACTGTGCACCAAGCACAATAATGCAATTATTTCCCCTGCTCTCAACAGCCCTGTTGGCTAGGTTTTATCTTCATTCCTGGTAAATGAGAGGTCACGTGACTTACCCAAATTTGTAAAAGTAACAGAGTCAAGATTCAAATATAGATCTAAAATAAAATAGTAAGTTTAAATGAGAAATACTCAGGTAAGGGGCGCCTGGGTCTTTCAGTCAGTTAAGCGTCCGACTTTGACTCAGGTCATGATCTCTGGTCCATGAGTTTGAGTCCCGCGTCGGGCTCTGTGCTGACAGCTCAGAGCCTGGAGCCTGCTTCAGATTCTATGTCTCCCTCTCTCTCTGCTCCTCCCCTGTTTGTGTGTGCATGCTCTCTCTCAAAAATAAATAAATAAACATTAAAAAAAGAAATATTTGGGTGAGTTAATAAGGTAAAATTCTTGATGAATTGGCACATTTGCATCCCTGCATTAACCGTACATAATAATACAAATAAACACAAACATTAGTGTTTTGATTTGCTGATTCAGTCCACACGTCATATGTTTGGGGTAATTTTTGTTTTCTACCGCTGGAAATAGATTTGCGCCAAGGCACCTGTAGTCTTTCATGTGGTTCTTCTTGTAATTACCTATGATGCTTATCACACCTTTGCCACTCAGCTTTTCCCAAACTGGTGCCTTGTCAACCAGATTTTATAAAATGAGACCCTAAAAAGTCTTACATACCAAAACTTAAATTAAACAAAAAATTAACAGATTTATTTAATGCAAAACTTTTCAGGTTTTTGATCTACTAGCAGATACTATGCACTGTTAAGGGACATGTAGTATGCAACATTTCCCAAACTTACTTGAGCCCGCCCACAATATTTTTTTTCCCCACCATACATATTAACATCTCCAAAATGACTATGGAACACTGTTTGGGAAAACTGTGACTAAATGGATTTGTTTTTTGTGAGGTCAGTCCTTAGAAGCCATTTCTACCTCGGCACTTCATCTACAATTTCAGAAACTACCATCAGATGAACTGTGAGCTTGCTCTTGGTGCCTAGTGCAAATGTTTTCTACTAGGACTGATAACCTGGACTAACTCAGCTTCTAAGATTCCCAGACCAGCACTGCCTCCCAGGCTATGGTCACTCCACAAATGCTAAACAGTAAATAACTTTTCATACAAAGCATGGGGCACCTGGGTAGCTCAGTTGGTTACGCCTCCAACTTCAGCTCAGGTCATGATCTCACAGCTCGTGGGTTCAAGCCCTGCATTGGGCTCTGTGCTGACCATTCAGAGCCTGGAGCCTGCTTTTGATTCTGTGTCTCCTTCTCTCTCTGCCCTTCCCTGTCTCTCAAAAGTAAATAAAACCAAAAACAAAACAAAGCATTGCAAAGTGTCAGAGTTCTCTCACACACACGCCAGAGTTTGTCATTTACCTGTTGGTTTTCCATTGACGGGAGGGACCATGTCTCACTCACCTTCCTATCTCCACTAACACCCTCACATCTGTTGGAATTACTGTTGGAATAATCCTTGGTTCAATGCCTACACCACTCTCCAAGTAGGCAAGTCTTCTGTCTCCACTGACCATCAGTGAAATGAGACATACAAAGTTTGAATGTCCATGTCAAATTTCGGAAGCAGCACAACCAGGACTAGAACTCACAATTCAGGATGCTGAATAATAAGGTCATTCTCCTAAAGGCATGGGGGCAGAGGGCTCCAAACTGCCACTGAATGGTAGTCTAGGGAGGAAAGAAAATGGAGACTGGGACATAGAATATGACCCAATCGGTCTGTAGGTCATGAACACAGTCACAAAATACCCATGTAGGAGGAACACGCAGCCCTTCCCATCCCACAAGGCTCTCTGAAAAAACCCAGAGGGCAGTTGCCATAGGGAGCCTGATGCTAAGGAGCACAGAGAATGAAACAAACTCTTTGCCACTGGGTAAGTGAGAACAATCAAACACAGAAGAACCATCCTGCCCCTGCCCATGGGGAGAACCATGTGCTTGTCAAAATCACTCCCACTTGGGCAATTACATAGAATTTCCTTCTGTTTTCGCATTTTCCAGAACTGTGCCAGGGAGTTATCAGACTGGCCAAAATTCTACATATGTTGTTCTTATTCCTTTGCCTGTTAACTCAGTCCAAGGGGGAGTAATATGGGAGAAATGAATTATTTAATAGATTTAATTTAGGGGAAATATTCATCCCATGCGGCAGTGAAGGTACCACTGAGAACACTGCCAAGGGATCGAGGGCATGGGGGCTTGCATTTTCCCAAGGTCCTTCATCAAAACTCCCAACCAAGCTAGCCTGCATGGAGGGGGTAGTGAAAGATTGTCTCACGATCCAGTCACTGTTCCAAAACCCACGATGCAGGAATGAGATTAGACACAAGACCACAGCCCTGGCCAAAACATTATCCACACAGCCAAGATGGTGAAACTCAGAAAAAAGCTTCTACGGTCTAAATATTGTTTTGATAAAATACTTTTATTTTGGAAAAGCCTAGACTTAGGAGCATTTTCAAGGGAATGCATTTCCTCTACACTGTGATTTGCAAGAAGCAGGAGAGAATCACATAATTTCCACAATGATAAGAGAGACGTCCAACTAGAAGGAACCATTTCAACATTCCCACTTATGGAGATAATCCTGAGAAAATTTGGAGAAGAAACTATAGCTTATTTCATAAATGGTCAACATAGTCCAGATTCAAAGTATTTAGTAATAGAACTTACCTCTTGAGACTGTCTATGGGGGGTGAGGGGGTTTGAAATTATGGGGTTATGGGATATTAGACATAGCTCCTTAGAGCTCTCTGGGCCTTCCTCTCAGACAAAGCTGGCCAGACTGGGAGCTGCCCTCTTTGCACAGCTGAATCACATCACTGGGAAGGAAGTGGGTCTCGAGATAATCTAATCCAGAGTTTCCCATCCTTTTATGAGAAGCAGTAAACTGCAGTCAAGAGTGTGGATTCTGGGGGCGCCTGACTGGCTCAGTCAGTTAAGCTTCTGACTTCAGCTCAGGTCATGATCTGATGGTTTCATGAGGTCGAGCTCTGACCACATGGAAACTGCTCAGGATTCTCTCTCTCCCTCTCTCTCTGCCCCTTCTCCCCTCGCACTCTGTCTCTCTCAAAATAAATAGATAAAAATAATGATTAAAAAAAGAGCATGGATTCTGGAGTCAGACTGATGGGATTGAATCCTGGCTGGGCCGTTACCATCTGTGAGTTGAGAAAGCACCTAGACCACTCTGTGATTTGGAAGTAACGATGCGCAGAAATCATGGAGAATGGGGTCTGGCATAGAATTACAGCTCAATAGATGGTCACTGTTGGCAGTACACCTTAGACCCAGACAAAAGGAGTCACTCTCTTGTCCCAGCCTTTAGTCCCAATCTAGGTCCCCACTCACGTTGGGGTGAGGATGAACCCCCCTGGAGCCCATGTCTCTCTCTTTCTGTAGAGTGTGTTCCGGGTAACTGGGAGCCCAAACATCCTACCCAAACTGTTTTTCCCACTTGAGGGCCTATATGGATCTATTCCCCAGGGTCTGTCCTCCTGAGATCACACCTGGGATCCCAGACCCTGTGGGTAAAGTGGGGCAGCTGTCAGTGGGGTATGGATGAAGTGTAGAGGCATCTCAGGTGTTGGAGGTGAGAAGAAAAGGGGGGCAAGTCACAGGCCTAGAGGGGGCTTATCCTGCACTGCTACATATAAGCTCAAAAAGCCCAGAAATTCTGAATTTGAACTTGGTCTTCAGGTTGTTATGAAGGTCAATCTGCAAAGGCAGGAGAGTAAGGATGTATTTTGTTTAACAGTTCGATGAATAACTTTTCAATATTTAGACCTATGGTATGTGGGCCTCCATTTGTACACTTGCCCAAGGCCCTACACATATCAGGGGCAGAACTGATGACTATAATTATTTATAGTTTCTTCTCATCAACCCCTCTAACCAAAGATTCCAGATGCTATCCCGTTGGACACTAAAGTCCACTATTGCCCTAAAAGCACATGCATGTATGTGGGTTGCTTATTATATTTATGTTTTTTTGTTTTGTTTTTTCATTTTTAAAATTTACATCCAAGTTAGTTAGCATATAGTACAATAATGATTTCAAGAGTAGAATCCAGTGATTCATCCCCTGCATATAACACCCAGTGCTCATCCCAACAAGTGTCTTCCTTAATGCCCCTTGCTCATTTAGCCCCTCCTCCCACCCACAGACCATCCAGGAACCCTCAGTTTGCTCTCTATATTTAAGGGTCTCTTATGTTTTGTCCCCCTCCCTGTTTTTATATTGCTTTTGCTTCCCTTCCTATATGTTCATCTGCTTTGTATCTTAAATTGCACATATGAGTGAAGTCATACGATATTTGTCTTTCTCTGACTGACTAATTTCGCTTAGCATAATACTCTCTGGTTCCATCCATGTTGTTGCAAGTAGCAAGATTTCATTCTTTTTGATTGCCAAGTAATACTCCATTGTACATATATACCACATCTTCTGTATCCATTCATCTGTCGGTGGACATTTGGTCTCTTTCTATACTTTGGCTATTGTGGATAGCACTATTCTATTTATGTTTTAAGGGAAGTTTGAACCAAACCTTAAATGATCCACAGCCTGCTACAGATGCAGACCACTGGACTTCAGTTGGCTCATGAGAAGCTTGTCCAGAGTCAGTGCAGCCCCCAGGGACAGTTTTGTCACACACACCCCCAGAAGCAGGAGCATGAGATCCCTGCTTCTCCCTTCACAGGCTCAGCTACTTGCTCCAGCTAAGCTCCGTCTCTGACACAAGAAACTCCACTTCTAGAAACTCTTGCTGAAAAAGCAAACAGGGAAACAGTGAGCCCCAGGACGAGAGTGATGACGGCTGCTTTTTAGCTGATGGCTTCCTAGCCCTAGCACAGTGCCTGGCATGTCATGAGCGCTTCATGTGCACTTACCGCATGTGTGCAGTAATGGTCCAGGGTTTGTGCGGAAGGACATTTACTGAGACGTTATTTGTAATAGTGAAGATATTGGAAGCAATCTAAATGCCTAAAATTAGAAAGACTATGAAATAAAATATCAAACATCTGTATGATAGAATATTAAGCAATCATTACAAGTTATGGGTTTTTAGGGGTGCCTGGGTGGCTCAGTCAGTTAAGCGTCCAACTCTGACTCAGGTCATGACCTCATGGTTTGTGAGTTCAAGCCCTGCATTGGGCTCTGTACTGACAGCTCAGAGCCTGGAGCCTGGTTCAGATTCTGTGTCTCCCTCTGTCTGCCCCTACCCAGCTCATGCTGTCTCTCTCTCAAAAATAAACATTAAAAAAAATTAAAAGAAATTATGGGCTTTTAATTTTTTTTTAAGTTTATTCATTTATTTTGAGAGGGAGAGAGAGAGAACAAGTTGGGGAGGAGCAGAGAGAGAGGGACAGAGGATCCAAAGTGTGCTCCATGCTGAGCACAGAGCCCCACATGAGACTCAAACTCACGAACTGTGAGATCATGACCTAAGCCGAATTCGAACGCTCAACTGACTGAGCCACCCAGGCTTCCCTTAATAAAAGTTGTTTTTAAAGAGAAAATTCCATAAACAAAGTGAAAAATGAAAAAGGATGCCAAAGAAAACTTTGCAATATATATACATATATGAGTCAAAATGTTACTATCATTAATTTATAAACTACTCACACATATCAAAAAGCAAAAGCTGAAAAGTCCCACAGAAAAATGAGCACAACCTATTGTGGCAGAGATTAGCTTTCTACAAAATTCCATCCCCCCACCTCTGCAGTCCTGGCTTTGTGCTGGGTTGACCAGCCCAGCCATTCTGCACTTCTCAGCATCCCTACCTGAGCACACCTCAGGTAGGTGTGGTCTTGGGGCCCACTTCTCTCCCGCAGAGAGTGATGTGGAAATGAAGTTTGCCAACTGTATGGCCCCCGCCCCGCCCCCAGCTTAGTTTATACATCAGTAGAATCCATTTCCAAAATGTAACCTATAGTGAGCTATTAACATGAGCTCAGCACGTTATAGACATGATCTCATTTAATCCTACCAACAACCCCGTGAGGCAGGTTTTAAGAAAAACCTGTTTTTTTCCTTCTTGTGTAGGGAAAAATCCAGTTCCTCCTATGGTGTCTTTTCTGTTCTGTGTTTCTCCTGGGTGTTCCCTCTACTTTTACACCACAACCACGTTCACACAGAACACTCACACCTCTAACACTTCTGGTGGGGGGTTTCCCCACAGCAAGCAATTCTGTGACACCAGCTGACTGTCCCACATGTTAATTCAATTCTGATACTACCCACCCAGAAAGTGTCAGATCCCACAGGTGAAGGATTCAGGACCTGAGGACAGAGACCAGTAAATACATTCAATGATCTCACACAGGTATTATTATTCTCCGCACATTAGAGATGAGAAAACCGATGTTATAGCCTCAGTTTACCCTATGGCATGTGGTATATGTATATATAGAAAAGACCTGAAAAGTTATACACTAAAACATCATAGTGATTATTTCTGGATTTTCAGACTATATTTCAGAATACATATATATATACATATGTGTATATATATATATATCTCAACAAACATGTATTACTTGTATAATTTTCAAATCAAAAAAAAAATGGCAGTAATCCATTAGAATTTTATGGACAGCTTAAGACATTAGCCAGGGGCACCTGGGTGGCTCAGTCGGTTGAGTGTGTCTGACTTCAGCTCAGGTCATGATCTCACGGTTCATGAGTTTGAGCCCCATATGGGGCTCTCTGCTGTCAGTGTGGAGCCTGCTTCAGATCCTCTGCCCCACCCCTGCATCTCCCTCACTCGTGCTCTCTCTCTCTCAAAAATAAAATAAACATTAAAAAAAGATATTAGCCAAAGAATGTTCAAAGGAGTACAAATTATCCTTCCTTTTTTGCAATAGGTGTTACATACAAAAAAACAATTTTCATTACCAAAATTGTAAACCAAATCTGAAAGCTTCAAAAGGAGGTCAGAAGAGCTAATAATTGCTGGGACTTCAAAATTCACCATGGCCCTCTTGTGAGACCCTCTGATTCACCACCATCTGATAATGAGAATGGCCTATAGGCCAAGGTCATCCCATTCATGACATATATGCTGGCATTAACCTGTTATAAACCAGATGTCAGAACATTTTTTCTATAAAGAGTCAGATGGCAAATGTTTTAGGCTTTCTTTTGTGTCATATAGTCTGTTAGAACTACCCTTGGCATGAGTGTCCCCCAGTAAAACTCTAATTACAAAAATAGGCATCTGGCCTGGGAGCCATGCTTTACCAAACCCTATTATAGACCCTTGTTAAGTGTGCTCTCCAGACCAGCAGCATCCAGATCATCTGAGAGCATGTCAGAAATGCAGAATCCCAGGTCCCTCCCCAGACCTACTAATTCAGAACCTGCATTTTAATCAGATGCCCTGATGATCTGATACACATTCAAGTTTGAGAAGTGCTATTATAGAGGTTATCAAGCATGGCTGCCCACTGGTGTCACCTGGGGAATTTTTAAGTATTGGTGCCCAGAGATTCTGATTTATTTGGTATGGGATAGAGTCTGGGCACAGGGATTTTTAAAATTTCCCAGGTGATTCTAATGTGAGGCTATAACTGCAAACCTATAGACATGGTCATCTGAGCGTTTCTTTCTTTTTTTTTTTTTAATGTTTATTCATTTTTAAGAGAGAAAGAGAGACACAGTGAGAGCGGAGGAGAAGCAGAAAGAGGGGGAGACACAGAAACCAAAGCAGGCTCCAGGCTCTGAGCTGTCAGCAGAGAGCCTGATGCGGGCTTAAATTCAGAGCCATGAAATCATGACCTGAGCTGAAGTCGGACGCTCAACCAACTGAACCACCCCAGTGCCCCTAAATTGTGACTCAGTAAGAAAGAATGCTGCCCATCAGAAAGATGAATAAAACATTCAGCAGCCCTGGCTCAGCTACTTTCAGAGAAATGCTCATGTATTTCCACCTTGTCGGGGAGCAGGCCCTCACCCTTAACCCTGGGGATACACCTGTGAGGACCCGCACCCAAGAGGGAAGCTGCCACCTGCTGATTCATGTTCCCGTGTGTCTTTCACAGACTGGCCATGGAGCATGGCGAGTGCTGGGAGCTGGGTGCAGCCACACACAGACTGAGAATCCAGGCACCACGATGTAGTTGCAGGAAAACATGGAAATACTTACATGCATTAATCCAGAAAGGATGGAGGACTGTGGAAGTCAGGAAGACCACGTGATCAGGAAGCCTACCACTTCATTTCATCATAGAACACACTTATACAAAGAACAAACAAAAAGATGCTGAATACCAGATGGAATCCTTTTGAAATGTCCAGGGAGGGCAGGAGGAGAGAAGGCATTGTAGCACATGCTGGGGCACTCACATCTGTTGGTGAGGGACCACCAAAGGCAAGGCACCTAATTTATCAGAAAATAGGATGTTAATTGTGCAGAAAGTCTGACTGGAACTGAGCACATGCTACTGTGCTACGTGGTAGTGACATTCAAACCTGCTTCTGTGGAACCTGAGAGTGAGTTTTTGGGAAGCTGAGGTGGGGCTGGAATCAGGCATCTCTGTTCCTTCCCTCAAAACCCCGAATCTGCACCCTGATTTGCAAAAAGTACCACACAAGTGTACAAATGGAATGCATGGTCCACTGAAAGGTGGGGGGCAGGGTTTGGTGAGAAGAGGTGGGATGTCGTGTAGCTGGCAGGCACACACCTGTCACTTTTGATGGGGCAGCTATTGTTCTTGCCTTGTCCTCCAAAGATGGTCAGGCCCTCTGGGGTGGCTCAGGCGGCCAGCACACCACAGGAGGGCATTTCCTGCAGGCAGGGCTGCACAGCAGGAAAACCCGGGATTGGAAGGTCACCATTCTCTTGCTGATGGCAGACAGCACCCCCATCCGGGCCTCATTTGAAGACGGTCTGATCACTGAGGTCTTCTCCAGTGCAGGTGTGTATTTGGGGCCCCGCCATCAGGTGATTAAGTCTCTACTAAGCCTCCTGGACCACAAAGTCACATCCACAAACTTGTCCCTATTTATTCTGGGGAATTGACTTTGTTCTTTTACATAGCCACAGACTGACAATCTGTGGCCACAGTCTCATAGTTAGCCCAAAGTGAGGGCTACGGGTGTTCTTACCTTGGGAGACTGATCTGGCCCGCTATTTTCCAAGTCTGGGAAGAGGGTGGCTTGGAAGCTTTGGACAGGAAATCCGTCCCTCCTCTGAAATCACTTAGGATGGGAAAACTTATTAGAGCAAAAAGAGAAAAATATACTGTTACTTTCCAAGTTGGGACCACGGCATAGACTGGAGCTGACCTGGACAGACCAGATGTACGGTCACTCCCTGCTGCCACATGGCCCTGTGTCCTTGGGCAGAATAACAAGATTAGAACATGCCTTTGTTTGGTCAGGACAAGTGCACACGGCACCCACGAGACCTTCATGATGCGCACGTTTCTTTTACTGGCCACCAAGGTCTTGTCCGACACATCCGTTGCTCGAGACAAAGGCTACCTCAGCTTGCTTCCAGACGACTCGTTTATAAAGAGCTCACAGCAGTGTCAAGCTGCTGCCTCCTGGGAGGATGAGCGAGCACTTCTTCCTGAATCATTCAGGGAATGATTTACCATACAAGACCCTGGCTGCAGGCTTCCCAGTGTGTATTTGTGGTGACACAGTTGTACCACAGAGCCGTTTAGATGTGCGAGAATGCCCTTTCTCAGAGTTGACAAGATATTGAGGCCCAGATGTCCTCATACTGTGAAAGTATTGGGGGAAATGCCCTTGTGCAGGACTTTTTGTATAAAAAGCTGTGGCAGGGGGCGGGGGCGGGGGAAGGGGTGCCTGGGTGGCTCAGTGGTTTAAGCGTCAGACTTGGGCTCAAGTCATGAGTGAGTTTAAGCCCCGTGTGTCGGGCTCTGTGCTGACAGTCAGAGCCAGGAGCCTGCTTTGGATTCTGTGTCTCCCTCTCTCTCTGCCCCTCCCCTGCTTGCACTCTGTCTGTCTCTCTCTCAAAAATAAATAAACATAAAAAAAATTTTTTTTAATAAAAGTAAAAGCTGTAGGGAGGCTAGCTCAGCTCTAGCGACATTTGCAAAGAGTGACCAGCATTAAAAAGCCAGGGGTACAACAAGGCAGCTGGAGAAATGCCCAGGTAACTATAGGAACACTTCCTCGAAGAAAGGTTTTGGGCGATCGTTAATTAAACCAGGGAATTAAAGCTTAAGTTTTATCCACATATTTGCCTTATGACCTTGGTCGCAATGCCAGATCTCACTAAGCCTCAGTTTCCTCATCTATAGAGTTAGAATCATAAGAGTAGTACATGCATGTCTCGGAGAGGAAACACGATAATGTGCAGGGTTCTATTAGCACGGTGCAGAGCACAGTGGAAGGGCTTGATACCTGCCAGCTGTTACTGCTGTATCATTTACTTCCTCTTGAGAAATCCTCCCTAATGCACAAGACCTGCCTCCTGTCATCCAGCTGTCTGTTCACTGACCGTCTAACTGCTGCCTGTCCAGAGGAGCAAGAATCCACAGGCATCCTATCCAATGCACCTCTGTGTCTGATCATGCAGGACTTAAGGCTTTATGTCCCTCAGTTACGGACTGGCATCCAGCTCCTTGCATCTAACCTTCTCCCAAATGTCCTCAGATACCTCGAAATCAACATATGCCAACCTGCAATCATCATTTTTCCTCCCCAACCTGCTTCTTCTCCCTTTGGCCTCTGTCAGAGAATTGTACCCTGGCTTCCCATCACCCTGGCAGGAAACCTGAGTGTTACTCCACCTCTCCCCTTTCCCACCTGACTTTGAGCAGCCCTCAGCAGCACCTCTGGTCTGGATCATCCCAATGGCCTCTTTGCTGCTCTCCCGATTGCAAATATCTCTCTGCTGCATAAATTTTTTCCCCACTGTCTGCAATAGTGAAGGACATTAGACAATTACCCCTCTACAAATGAAACAAGGTTCAAATTCTCTAGAACGATGCATGCTGAAGTGTTCAGGGGCGAGGTGTCACAGAGGCTGTAGCTTATACTCAATAGATCAATAATCACTGAATCTAGATATTCATGCTACTCTTCCAAATCTCCTGTGGATTTGTAATGAATAAAATGGGGAGGAGCTAAAAGGTGTCTACACTAATCACTAAGGAAATGTAAATCAAAACCGAAATGAGATACCACCTCATACCCTTTAGGCTGGCCACTACCAAAACACAGAAAACAAGTGTTGGCGAGGATGTGGAGAAATTGGAGCTCTTGTGCGCTGTTGATGGGAATGCAAAATGGCGCAGCCACTGTGGGAAATGGTTTGATGGTTCCTCAAAAAATTAAGCGTGGAATTATCATCCAATCTGGCAATTCCTCATCCAAGGGTATATCCAGAAGCACTGGAAGCAGGGTCTCGAGCAGATGTTTGTAGCCCCATGTTCACAGCAGCATTATTCACAAAGCTAAAATGTGGAAACAGCCCAAGTGTCTACTGACAGAAGGATAGGAAACAAAATGTGGTCTATAGATACCATGGAATATTCTTCAGCCTTAAAAAGGAAGGAAACTCTGATACATGCTACAACACAGATGAACCTTAAGGACATTATGCTGAATTAAATAAACCAGACACAAAAGGATCGATACTGTAGGAATCCACTTCCATGAGATTCTCCAGAGTCATCAGATTCATAGAGACAGACAATTGAAGGGTGGGTACCTGGGGTTAGTATCTAACGGGGTCAGAGTTTCAGTTTTACAAGATGAGAAGGGTTCTGGAGGTAGATATGGTGGTGGTTGCACAACAACATGAATGTATTTAATACTAGTGAAGTGTACACTTAAAAATGGTGAAGATAGTAAATTTTATGTTATGTGAATTTTACCACAATAAAAAAAATTGGAAAAGGTCTCTAAAAAGCTACACAAACCCTTCCTGGGTTGTCTCCAGCACAAGTCCTCAGCCTTGTTCTCACCCTACCCATCTACCTCACACTCCAAGTGTATGGGTTTCTAAGCTGTTCCACAATGTGACCTTTACTTCTTCCGCTCTGGGAAAATTCACCCTCTCTGCAACGTTCTGCCTTCCATTTCCCACCGGCTGGTCCACCCAGGGCCTCTTCAAATGATCTACTCCAGGAAGCTTCTGATCTCATCACGCAGCCCTGGGCTTTGTCTGTAGGGAGCCATGCCGTCTCTTTCTACCATCTGCCATCACTTCAGGGTGTGGCCACGACCTAAGGAGCTTGGTCTCTACTCGGCACTCAGTGCCTGCTGTGTGAGCGAGGAGTGTCTTCCACCCTGGCTTGGTGTGGGTGCAGGTAAGGGAATGTCCATTCATCTTCAAGCACTGTGCAGAACCCCTGGATCGTTTCAGTTGCTCAGGAAACACCTTTTCTAATGCAAGTGGGTCAGGAGTAAAGGGAACTGCTAGATTAGCAATTGGGGCTGAAATGTCCCACCATGTTCCAGTAAGGCCATAGAGATTTTTTTACAACACTGCATGCTTTTAGGGCACCTGGGTGGCTCAATTGGTTGGGTTTCTGGCTCTTGATTTCAACTCTCAGGTCATGATCTGGCAATTCATGGGCTCCAGTGCCTTATCCGGCTCTGCACTGATGGCATGCAGCCTGCTTGGGATTCTCTCTCTCGCTCTGTCCCTCCGCCACTCTCTCGCTCTTTCTCTCTCTCCCTCTCTTTGCCACCCCCCAACTCTCTCTCATCTCAAAATAAATAAATAAACAAACACTTAAAAAAAACCACTGCAGTGCTTTCAGACTGGTTGGTAATCAGCTCTAGTCCCCGTGCCTCCCTAAGTCTGCTTCAGAGCCCTGGCCTCACTGGTCTCTCCTCCAGCATCCCCAGCACCCCCAGATCTCCCCATGAGCCAACATGTATTGGGTAGCCCCCAGCACAGTACAGAGCCTCTGGAAACTGTCCTCAAGAAGTGCCCTTTCTGATCCTTTGGTGGCCATACCTTGCATGTTATATATTTTGTCACAAAAACTCCATTTGTGTTGGTAGCTTCAGGTAAGAATAAACAAAAAAGAGACTACAATGACTTCCAGGAGAACCACAGGTCCAGAATACGCTGGCCTGAGACTCTCAGGGGGACTTTTGCGGCGATTCCAGCCCGGGTGCTGGCGGATGAGTTTCAGGTGCTCACCCACTCCAGGACGAGGGTAAGACGGCCCTGGCAATAAGCAAACCTGGGCGGCGGCCTCCCCGGGGCATAAAAGTGCTCTTGGCTCTGTGACCATGAGGAATGGCTTGCACACAGCTTTGGAAAGATTTCTGCAGGGCACACACCTGGGAGGCTCTGACACGTGCTTTTTGGAATCACAGCAGCAAAGTATTGGAAGGAGCTGACCAGTCTGATCAAAGAGAAGACTGTTGTGCTCTCTGAGCCAACCCTCCAGAGAGGCCGCCTGTATCACATGCAGACTTTTTTTTCAGGTAATTTCAGAAGGGAAGGTTTTATTTTTTTTTTCCAGCAACACAGAAATGATGCGTACTTAGCATTTTTAGAAGGAGATCATCACTGTTTACCTTCATATGCAGACACCCTGAGTAAGTTCAGGCTGGTTTGGACATGCAGGATTTGAAGCAGAGAACAGTAAAGGTTTCAGGATTAATTAGGGCAGGAATCAGTGCAAGTTTTCAAGCGCTGTGATATTGCCTTTCATGCTAATTTTTACACAGCCAAGGAGACTGGGGGGCTGGGAGCCATTGCGGGTGTGAGCAGAATAACATTGTACCCAGTGATCAATGCTACAGCTTACAGAAATATGCATTTCCAGGCCTTATATCGATCATCCAAATCTCAGTTTGGTTAGCAGAGCAGGACTGTGGGTGTTCATAGCTATGGAAAATTTGAGAGATAAAGTATCCTTGGACGCATGAAAAATAGGCCACACACACACACACACACACACTCCCAAACTTTGAGAGGTTCATGCCTTGATTGTTGTATAAAAATAACAAGTTAATGTGAATGTGGTTTGAAAAGTAGACATGGATTTCAGTTATGAGAGAGGGAATGGAAGTTGAGATTCCCTTACTGGAGGCTGAACTGGGTTAACTTAAACACACACTGCTTTTCTGGTAAAGAAGGGGCTATATTTTCATCTCGAGCAGGCGGCGACAGATGAGATGAGCTTACTTACGCTTTGGCACGCGGACAGTCTATCAGCATTTAGCGATGCGTGTAGCTACACATCCTTGCTGATTTCATCGCATTTGTTTTCTTAGAAGGAACTTCAAGCTGCTGCATGAAAATGACATGTTAGCAGTGGGAAAAAGGAACCCAAAAAAGCCATGTTCTGGACTAGCTTTCAGTGGGGAGACAGGTCCTACGGGTGTCAGAAAAACGGTTTCTTCCAGGTTTGCTGGCAATTGTCACTTATTGATCTATTGATTTGGAGGAGAAAAGCAGTGACTTAAAAAGGCTCCCTCCTGAATCCTGCTGTTGAACAAAACAGCACATGGCAAGAAGGGAAGTCCCTTGAGAGGAGGGGCCCAGGGCATTCCCTGACATTCACACTGACCACCCCGCAGACCTTGAAAAGAAGCTTTACCACCAGATGCTTCAGGGCCTGGCCGTGTCACATGGAGAAGGAAAGAGCCGATGCACTGTTTCGTGGGCTTGACTCACCTTCCAGGAGGTTTGCATGGACTCCACAGAAAATTCCTCTGACAGGGACTATTGGGTGGGGGAGGCTGATTAACACGCAGCTCTGTATTGTCCTTGGCGGTTCCCAGGGACGCTTTGCAGCTTTCCATGTTCTCTTTAGAGTTTCTCCGCCATTTCCAAGTCCTAACTACTATCTCCGTCCACATTCAAAGGACAGTGTGCTTGCCTGGGACACAGACCTGGCCAGACAGCAGGTCCGAGAGCTCAGGGACATGCTGCTTATGCTGCTTGGAACAGCTGCCATTCCAGCCAGGTCTGTCACCTCACCTAATGCCCCTCCTGCCCCTACCCAAACATTTCCTTGCTCCATTCCTCTCTCTTCCACAATATTCTAACTAGTGTCTTGAGTTTCACGGCCCCTTGAGCAAAAAATTTCAGTGCTGAGTTAGAGCTCAGCCAAGCCACGCACGAGACCAAGGCTTCTCCCCAGTTCCCTCCTGTGCTTCCCACTTCCCTTAGAGGCATCATCACGGTGGTAAGCACAGCTCATAGTCACATTATCCATTCCTGGGTCCCCAAATCTAGTTAGTGTCAAATTCTGACACCAGCCCCTTTTCCATATTTCTTATCCCAGCCCTTTCCTCCTGTTTCCTCTGGTACTTTCTAACTAGCCAACAGCCCCCTTCCAGCTCTCCCTGCCCCCAACCGGAGACTGTCCTGGACAATGTATCCTACAAACCCCTAAAGACTATCCCCCCATCAATGCCTCCTATGTGCTACTACCAGGCATCAGATAGGTCTACTCCTATCACGTATGCCCCTAACATACATGTGCCTGTGCATGTACACACACCCAACACACACACACCTAAAACACACATCCAACATATTCACCCAATACACACACACTCAACACATCTGCCCAACATACACGTATCTAACACATTCACATCCAGCACACTCACCCAACACACACACACTCAGTACATATACCCAACACTCACCCAACACACACATAGACCCAACACCCAACTGAACACACACACATGTAACACACACACCTAACACACACACCTTCAACATGCACATCACACACACACATATACACATACACATACACACAAACTCCTGCCAGCTCTTCCTAATATTCAGAGTAAAGTTTGTAGACAATGTCCAGCCTGACATGCAAAGCCTCCCACAATTAGCTCCTACCTACTTATCTAGCTCTCCTCTCACTAGCTCTCTGCTCCAGAGATGACACATTTGTTTTTTTTAACACGTTTATTATTGAGAGACAGACAGAGACAGAGCGTGAGCATGGGAGGGCAGAGAGAGGAGGAGACACAGAATCCAAGCAGGCTCCAGGCTCTGAGCTGTTAGCACAGAGTCCGACATGGGGCTTGAACTCACAAACCGCGAGATCATGACCTGAGCTAAAGTCGGACGCTCAACCGAGCCACCCAGATGCCCTCAGAGATGACACATTTAAGGACAATTTGAAATAAGCTCATCATTTGCAGTGGAAAAAAATTTTCAGTGGAATATTTTGTGGTTGTTTAACTGTTCTGCAGACAACACAAGCTATATATGTATATACACATCTGCACATACATAGGTAGATATATGTGAGAAATGTATGTTATGTAATATATAGTATATCCATGTCTATGAGGAAGGAGAAATGACCCAAATGCCGGTCTTTGTCCTTATAACTTTTGGATCCAAGGCAGTGGTGAGGTTCTGTAGGATCCAGATATTGATCCCCCAGCTCACTACTGGTGCCCCATTACAGCTTTTATCACAACCAGCTGTAATCCTTGATTTGCTTGTCTGTCCTCAACGGGATGGGGTTTCCTCTGAGACAGGGGAGAGGGTGGTGCACCCTCTTCATCAGTGTGTTCTCAGTGCTCAGCACAGCACAGAGCCAGTGTGGACCCCTTGAGATCTCCTCTAGTGAAACAGAATCGGGAGAGTTCTTCCACACTGGGGTTGTGGGGAACATGGCAAGGGTGCTGCTCAGTGATGTGTGTGTGAGCCTCCATGAAGCCTTCATTTGCAAATCTGTGATCTCTAAAAGGTAAGTTTCCAAAATCCTTCAGGCAACATTTTTTTGGGGGAGATGTGTGGTTTCCTTAAGCCAATCCACACCACTGTGGACACTGAGGCAGTGGCAGGCCTAGGGGAGATGACCAGGATCCTATAATGGCACTTCACATCCAAGAAAGACCTACTTGCCCCCCAAATTTTCCCCCTACTAATATCGTCACAGTGTCCAATCCATCCCTTTGGGTTGTGACCGTGATTCTCAACCCTGGCTACGTGTTTAAATCACCTGAAGCACTCAGTCCTGACACTGGAAGCTTCTGCCGAAGGTTCTGGTTAATGGTCTAGGGAGGGTGATCAGGATTGAGGATGCTTGCTAACACATCAAGAGGCACAGTGCTTCATTTCTCAGTTCCCAACCAGTGTTAGCGACAGTGTTCCATGAAGCTTCATGTTGTTGAAGGTGCCAATGGCACCTGCTTCTACTTTCATTTCAAAACAATAAATGAATAAAGCAATTACTCAGAGATTCCTCCCTTTCCAGCCTAACAACTTGCACTTCTAAGTATTCAGGGAGTGAGCCCACATGGCTATGCACATAGACAGTGCTCAGATTTTGTTACTCAGTTTGCTGGGTACAGCTAGCCATGCTGGTGCTTGTGACAGATTTTATATCATTCTTCATCTTAGTTTTACCTTTTAAATTCGTGCCCATAATGGGCCGTTGGTTAAACAAACAAGGCGTTTGAAATACTGACATTTAAATACAAGTTTATGAAGAAAATAACACAATCACTCCCTAAATAAGCCTCAAAAATTCTACCAGTTATATTCATTGAATCAAAACTCTTAAAGGACATCAGCTTCCAATATCTCAAAACCATTGTCGACAAGAGAAAATACAGGAACTATTTTACCCAGTTGCTTTTCCATTTACTGAAAAGAAAATTTCACAAAAGAAACACCCTCTCCTTTATCTTCTTATTTTGAAACAAAGTATGAAAATTATTAAAAAAAATAAGTGTATGGGTTACTTTTCATGCCCCTAACATGACTAACTTTCAAGCTGCATTTTAATATTCGTTCTTTGCCCAAACCAAACACAATATAACAGGCCATTTTAAAAATTAGTTTGTCAACAAATTGTGCTTTTTCATATGAAATGAACACATATTAAACAGCACAAGCCACTTATTAAGTGAGAAAAGTAAAATGCATCTTATAAATAGTGATCATCATTACTCTAGCATTAGAAATACTTTATGACATCCTTTAATATCAGATTGATCTGAAATAAAACACTAAAATGAAAATAGCTTTTGGTCAAAGCCATGCAAAAATAATAAAATTGGGGCGCCTGGGTGGCTCAGTTGGTTGAGCGTCCGACTTCGGCTCAGGTCATGATCTCGCAGTTTGTGAGTTTGAGCCCTGCATTGGGCTCTGTGCTGACAGCTCAGAGCCTGGAGCTTGCTTCAGATTCTGTGTGTGTGTCTCTCTCTGCCCCTCCCCCACTCACACTCTGTCTCTCTTTCCTTCAAAAATAAACATTAAAATTTTTTTAAAAATAATAATAAAATTATTTTTCTTAATTTTGAAGGAGTTCTTCAGATTATACATTACAAAAAAGAGGTACGTGAGTTAAAAACTTTGGGGAAATGGCATCTTTCCCATAACTTGATTATCAGAATCACCCAGGGAGCTTGTAAATAAAGAGTCTTCTATTTCCTATCTCCTAGACCCACAAATTAATCTCCACGAGATGCTGAGGCACCTCTATTTTTATATGCACCCAGATGATTCTGATAGTGAGCCTGGTGTGGGAAACACCCGTCTTGCCAGAAAGCAGTTTCTCGAGGCAAAAAGAAGCCAGAAAAGCAACTGTCTCAGCTGGCAGAACACAATTGGCAGAAGGCAGCCAGAGCGGCACATAGTCCTGCCCCGGAAGATGTTAGCAAGCTGGAAGGAAGGCAGGAAGACACTGAAGGGCTAGATTCAGGATTCCATGAAGATTAAAGCTATAGGTTATTGCAAACCTGCAGATGAAATTACTTGTCTCAGAACTGTCTCTTACCGTGGGACCTAGGGGAAGTCACTTGCCTCAGGTTCTTCATGTGTATAATGAAGGTTTTTATTTCTGAAGATTTTTATTTCTTTTCTTTTTTTTTTTTGTTTTTATTTCTTTTATTTATTTATTTTTTAACATTTATTTATTTATTTTGAGAGACAGAGACAGTGTGAGTTGGGGAGGGGCAGAGAGAGGGAAACAGAGAATCCCAGGCAGGCTTTGCAGTCAGCTCAGAGCCCAATGCAGGGCTCGAACTCATGAAACCACGAGATCAAGATCTGAGCCAAAACCAAGAGTTGGATGCTTAAAAGACTGAGCCACCCAGGCGCCCCGGTAATTAAGATTTAAAAAACAAACAAACAAACAACCTGCTAGGGTTGTGGTAGGGGTTAAAATAAATTATCCAGGCAAGGCATTTGGCCCCAAAACAGCCCCAACATAAGTAGGGATCCCCAAAGAGAGGCTGGGAATGACTTTGAAGAATGCTTTTGATTCTGCTTTTGACCTGCCTCAGCAAAACTATTATTATATTTTTTGAAACTATAACTTGTGTTTTGTCCTATTCTTTTAGGAGTGAGCAGTCTATTCATAACCAATCTGGGATCCCATGCCATTTCACTCAGCTGGCATTTCAAGAGGTGAACACTGTCTCCAAGCCTGGAAATGATTCTTCTCTAGGGAGAAAGAGTTAAGAGCATCTTGGTAAAGGAGGTTGAACAATGCTGTCCTTTGAAAGTAGCTTCTGTAACGTTCTCTGGGTGACGATGAAGGTTCTGGAGAAGGGGAGTTTTACAACACCAACCTCCACTGAACAAGCAAAGTAGTCAGGCTACCAGTTGGGGGCTGCCTACGCTGAGGTCTTTGATTTAATTCTGACCACAAAGCATTCGTTTATTTAACATCTTTCAGAGATGAAAATGTGATTGGGAGCTAGGCTTACAAATTGGTGGTCCAATTCTAAAGCCTGTAGACTAACTCACTGGAAGCATACGGGCTGGTAATGAGATTAGAGACTCAGCTCTCAGATATCACACAGACTAAAATACATATTCAGGAAGCCGGAGATGGGGTCCCAGAGCAGACCAAAAATATGTTATGCAAATACAGTGTGTCTGTATTAGTCTGGGAAGTAATGAAAAATAAAAAGAAAGTAATCTTGAGACCTTTCTTGTCCTTAAAGATGTGGTAGGTTCAGAATCACCCCCCTGAGAGGATGCCCCCTCTCTGCGCTCTGGCTGGCTCTGCAGAACACGGATGGGTAGCTCTGGGAAGGCACATGCAGATGAAACCTGCCCCCCTCCCACCCCCCGCCTGCTTCTGCCAATGCACAGGACCTGCAGCAATAAAGTGAAAAGCAGAGGAAAGTATGAAGTGATTATTTTTCTCTTTATCCCTTGTGGTTGGGCATGGCTGCCCTCAATCTGTTGTTTGAATTGATTGTGTTTTCATATCTCTGCCTTCCTTCCAGACACAATGCTCTTCACTGCTACAAATTATTAGCATATTTCATCAGAAATTCTTACAGCAGAAGTATGCCACATGATGATAATTCTTTTCATCAGCAGAATGGGACATTGCTATTCATGAAGTTACGTATCCATAGCATCTCTCCTTGATGAGTTTCCTCCCTAGTCCACAGGCTAACTAAATCCAGGACAGGAAATGTGTATGTGAATGTGATAAAGAGAAATTGAGATAATTTGCTCTGACAAATCTAATGTGCTGTTTTAAATTTACTAGAGAGGTCCAGCACGGGGGCCTCTCAATATGTACTCAATCTGTAAGTGAGCTCGTTACCACAGAGAAAGTGTCCCTTTAAATGAGTGACAAAATTGGTTCAGAAGTTAATGGTCTGATGTCTGCGGGGGGGGGGGGGGGCGGGGGGGAGGAGTGGCGGAGAGGCAGTATAGAAAAAAAAAATTCCAAACTTTATTATCCAGGTAGCAGTCTACAGAAGGTACAGATAGCATGGCTGCCTACTAAATCCAAAACAGCATTCTAAAGATCTCCCATTGGGGTGCCTGGGTGGCTCAGTTGATTGAGTGTCCGACTCTTGATTTCTGCACAGGACATGATCCCAGGGTCATGGGATCCATCCTTGTGTCCAGCTTCACTCTAAGCATGGAGCCGGTTTAAGATTCTCTCTCTCTCTCTCTCTCTCTCTCTCTCTCTTTCTCTCTCCCTCCCCCACCCTCTATCCCTCTCCCCCACTCACACTCTCTCTCTAAACAAAGAAAATGAAATTTAAAAATAAAAATAAAAAAAAGAATAAAGAGTTCCCATTGATTATAGTCAAGGGTGAGGCAGATATTGCTTACGATATGCCACAGATTTCTTCCTCCTGAAAATTAAGCCATGGTGGAACGAAAAGCTGATATATGAATTTACCGGAGGCACCAGATGATCGGCTTCTAGAATATCATCTTTCCTTCTCCCAGACCCCAAGAGCCAGTAATTCATGATCTCTTAGGCTAACAAATGCAAATTTAAAAAAGATAAATGAAAGCCCTGACTTCTCAGGGCCCAGAGGACCTGGTTATATTTCACAAGGAAGCAGCTGAAAACAGAAGATTCCACACTTGTCTTGGTGCTCTTCTGACCTGGTTTATCCAGCCAGCAATACAAAATCTGTGCATTGAAGGAATGAATGAGTGGTAAAAGAATGGAAATGTGGACAAAGAGGGCCTTTCACAGGGAGAGGAAAGGGTTGGGTGGCTACATTTTGTGAAATTGAATTGGAGGTTGTACCTGGGTGGCTTGGTCGGTTAAGTGTCCGACTCTTTATTTCAGTTCAGGTCATGATCTCATGGTTTGTGAATTCAAGCCCCACATCAGGCTCTGTGCTTGACAGTGCGGAGCCTGCTTGGGACTCTCTCTCTCTCTCTCTCTCTCTCTCTCTCTCCTGCTCACTTTCTCTCTCTCAAAACAAATAAATAAGCTTAAAAAAAAAAGACATTAAATTGGAGGAGTGAAAAGAATTTACACATGTAAGAAAAATAACTGGTTAATTCAGTAAATAGTCATAGGTTTTAAACCTGGGTTTATAAGCAGCAAACTGAAAAGTAAGGAAACAAACAAACAAACAAAAAAACTTCTCGAGATCACCAATAAAGTTACAGAGGCATTTCGGAGTTTCATTTCCTTAGGAAGTGTGCTCATTCATACCACACTGACGTAAAAACTTTTTTTTTAAGTTTATTTATTTTGAGAGAGACAGAGACAGCGTGAAGGGGAGAAGGGCTGAGAGAGAATTGAAAACAGACTCCACACTGCCAGCACAAGTCCGACTCGGGGCTCAAACCCAGGAACCGTGAGATCATGACCTAAGCCGAAATTGAGTCAAATGCTTAACCAGCTGAGCCACCCAGGCACCACGCCATAGAAACTTTTCTTAAGTATTTTCCTGCCATTCTGTTGTTCCACTGAAGGATCCAGAAGACCGTCATATAGTGGATCAAGAGGACATTCCCACTTTTACCCCTATCCTGCTCACTCCCTCCACTAAAAGAATTTTGTATTAGTCCTTTCTTTGATATAAGAGTTCCTCGAAGTGCCTCCCAGCTAGGAGCCTGTTCAGAGAAGAAGTCTACCTATTCAGGATTAAGCCTTCCAGGCAGAAGGTATTCAGGCTGCAAGAAGACAGCGCAGACTTCCTATACAAAGGCATTATCCAATTTGGGATAATTTGGAATATGCATAAATATTTTTACCCACCTTATTAAGATGATTTTAATTCCATGTTTGTATGTGACAGCTAAATGGTATAAAAAATGGCCTGAATGATACACTTAGTCCCGTTTGCTTTTGAAGCCTCTAACTGGAACAGGGTATTCCCAGATTCAGAGTCATTTTTCCCAGGACAATCACCCTTATACCTCATGAACTGAAATGAACGGCCAGAGCAATAGGGAAGTGAAATAATTTGGATATGCTCAGTTTCTGCCTAATATTCTTTCTTAGCTATTAAAATAATTCTTTTGTTCATTGTGTTGGAAGTCACTTCAAACCCTTTTCAGAATGAAACAGTTATAATAAATAATTGAACAGTGTGTGTGTGGTTGCAATTCGAGGAATAACTACATTTCTCCTAACATGGGACTTAAAATCCTTGGAATTAATTTGAAAACACCCTCCTCGATTTCATTTTCTCTCAATTTAAAAAATACTGAGTACATGTCAAAATCTGTTTCCTGAAGGTGACCAGAAGCAGCAAAATTAATCACCAAGAGCTATTATCATTGAATATAAAACTGCATAAAGGCCCCTGAAGACTAGACTGTGCTTAAATTTCAAGAGGGTGTGGTTGTGGGTGTGAAATATGGGGCTATCATGTAAACCTTGGATGTTTGCCCAAAGCATGCCCACACAGCCACCCCTGGTTGGCCAGCTCTCTCAGAGAGACTGCCTTTAAGTAAGGCCCTCTTACAGCATGGTCTGAGAAGGAGCCATGTGGGCTCTGCCACAGCAGCTGCTTTGGTGATGAGTCTGTTTCTCAAATGCTGTGCATCAGCAAACCAGGGAAACGATCTCACTTACCATCACACTGTCATCTGCTGACACTGAACTTGGAGATTCAGGAGTATAGTCAGAATCAAAGGAGATCCCGGTCTGCTAAACTTTAAAATAGGTTAGTAACAAAAAGCAAAACCTACCAGAGTAGTCTGCAATGGCTTAGCTTCTGGACTATAGCTGCAGCCCAAAATTGGTCTTCAGAACTAGCCTTGGTTCCTTGGAACATACTTAATTTGGGGGTCTGATGGTGGATAGTCCCTCAATAGTAAACTTCCCACACATACATGATCTTCTCATTCAGAAGTTTAATGTAAATGTCATAACAATTTAACAAAAACTTCAGTAAGGAGGAAGCAAACTTTCCAGTTATTCTCAGCTCCTCTTCCATCACTGGCCCGAACAGGAGGTTTTTGGAAAGCAGTGTTTTGTCCATCCCTTTCAAAATATATTTACATGTTTTTTCAGGCTTATGACTTCTGCTCTGGGCTTACTGAAGCCAGGTCATTTTGAATGTTTGAGTTAAACAGCCCTTGGGAAAAGAAACTTCAATTATTTTCCTGTCTGGGTAAGTGTCAGAACAATTCATCATAACAACTAATACAAATGTACTTACTTCTATGAAAGTCAACTCCTTGAACCAAGACACTGGTATTTGTTCCATTGCCCTGAGCTTTTTTTCTGATTTCAGTTCACTGAGCCCTTTATGCCTGGGCAGAATTTAAGCCCCATTGGTGAGGTCTGCATAGTCACGAGATAACATATAGCAGAAATTTGACAATTAGCTGAAATACTTGGGCTGTGCAGACAAGTAATTTGGGCTGCTACTTAAAAAAAAAAAAACATATTCAGGCCAACTAGAGAGAAGGAGAGAGGGGTAAAAGTAGAAGCTTTCATTAACATGGACATATCTGCATTGAACATATCTGGGGATGAAAATACAAATAGGCACAAAAGCCAAAAAGAAAATCAGCATGTGATGATTTACCTTAGAAAGGAAGGTCACCCAAGACTCTCTAAAATTCTCTTGATTTGCAGTAAGCTATCTTCAAACATTATCTTGATGTAAATTTTCCCTTATTTTCTTAGACTGACCCTCAAGAAGAGCTAGAATGTTTGTGTCAAAAAGGCAAAGAGAAAAAAACAAGAGTGTTCCACCCTAGAATGGTTATCTTGAGATTCCAAAAGGAAAGCCACAGTGGTGCAGGAAACAAGAGATTATGTCCTGGAAGGAGAGGAAAGGAAGAACCCAAGTCACATGGGGTGTATGGCAGGGAACATGGCAGCAAAGGTGCTGTTGGCAGTGGGTGGGAAGAAAATTGAGAGAGAAGAGGACCATCTGGCAGGCAGCACAGGCTGCTGCCTGGAAGACAAATCACACAGGCAGATCCTGACATTGTGAGTGGTGAAGAGCTGTTCTACCTGTCCTCATTGGGCCAGGACCCTCATGGACACCTGCCTGCCCACTGCCAATGGACAGGGTGCTCATTTCTCCAAACATCTGCTGAGCCCTAGAACTGCCTCTTGTTTCCTCCCTTGAATGGCCTAAACAGAATTCCCCCCAAAGTAGAGTGGGTCTTTGCTACTCAGTCACACTGTTGGAGAAAAATCCAAGGCCCTCAACCGTGTGGGTGAGATTGAGTGGAAAAATATAGCTCCCATTACAAATTCCTGCTCATTCTAATCAAATTTATGGAAATTGAGTCAATCTATATCTTTTCAGAAGCATATCTTCTCTATAAAGAGAGGGGTCCTGGAAGTAACCTTGGTCTTCTTGACTAGGAGCCCTTGTTCACCTCACCTATATGGCTGATGGGTGATGTGTTAGTTTGAGAAGGCACTAAATGGACAATATTTGGGGTATATAGATATGAGCAGATATCAAATGGAGTAAACATGACCCAAATGTTTCCCCATAATTTCCTAAAGAAGCCTGAAGTGCCTCACTCTCCTTTTCATTCACTCATAGAAGAAAACGTTTGCCTGGTACTAATCTAGAGTCCCTCTGTTATATCATGCAACTAATGCAGGTACATTCAGGGAAATAGCTGTACCTTCAGGAGCATTAATAATTGTACAACCAACATTGACTACAGTGAAATGATCATTAAAGTCCCATCTAGCTAGCAGGCGAAATGATTCTATTAAACTTTAGTTGAATATCTAACTTGGGGAAATTGGGTATAAAATGCAATGTCCTGGACTTAATTTGGGGGAGGGGGGTTCTTGTGTCCTACAGTGATGGTGGTGTGCAATAAACCTGGGTATCTCAGGACCAAGGACCCTTGAAATATAGCTGTCCCCACACTCTTTATTGCCTTGTGCACAGCTACAAGTTACACACAAGAAGCAGTATTGTTTGATTTAGCTTTTTCCTTGACTTTTAACTCAGTGAATAGGAATTCCTCTGGGACGAATTTTAACATGCTCGATAGAAATCCTTGCCCACTGATGCTTATACAGAATCTGAGCCTTAATACCACTTTAAGACTATCAGCAGAAATAAATGGCTTCTCAAGGCAGAAAACAGGACTTTTCCCCTCTCTTCTTGCTGATTTATGACTTACTGATTTGAAATCACATTTAGATTATCTGCATACTATAAAGGAGTAGAAATAAAAATATATTCTCCCTCTCCAATATTTTCTTTTAAAAATTTTCAAATATTCAAAAGTTGAAAGAGTAAAATAGTAATAAGGGACTGCAACCCTTTCCTTGGATTCCACAATTATTAACATTTTGCTATAATCACCTCACCTATCTATCTATTTATTTATTGTGAGGCCAATTGAAAGCTAATGTTTAACATTATGGCATGTCATTACTAAGGACTTTGGCATGCAAAGCCTAAAAACAAGGACATTTTCAGTACAAAATATCATTATTACACTTATGAAAATAAAAAAAATTCTGAAATGCCATTTAATATCTTGTTCATCGTCTTTTCCAATGGTCTAAAAATTATTCTTTATGCTGATTAATAGATTTACTTTGATGTACTAGGTGTGACTTCTCAACACTTGGTTTCCTCTATTGGCAGAAAGCATGACTTATGAGATTTGAGACTGTTGTAATATGCAGATTCTCATTTCTAGTAAATGTATTCCAAACTCAGTTACTTGAAGGCATATTTTATTTGACAATGAAGTTAGCCTGGTGGGATCACCAGTAATCTAAGTTGGTTATCTGTCTATGTGCATAGGCATGTGGCAACCAATTACTAAATGTTACTCTGACCTTTTCCTAGACGCAGATCACCGTGGACCATCTTGAGGGTGGACAATACCAGGGCCTCGACTGTTGTTTTGTTCAGGCAGGAAAGCAGCTCCTGGGCTATGGGCAGTTTTAGGTGTAGATCTTCCTCGCCCTACAACCATATGTGCTGGATGTTCCTCAGACATCGCAGTTATGAGGATTAATCAGATCCAGACAAGAATCCTGTCCTAGTGATTGAGAGCATATCCATGCTCTTTAAAAAACAAAAACAAACAAACAAAAAAAAACAAAAAACAAAAAACAAAAAAAACAGAAAAACAAAATAACAAAAAAACAAAAAAACACCAGCTGAGCATTCAGACAGCAGGATGGAGTTCTTTAATGCAAAAATGCCTGCACTCTCCCCTGGCCAGAGTCAAAGCCTTAGCCATTTGCTATCTCACAGAGTTTCCCTGCCAGTGAGGGGACAGATCATGCCTAGTCCTCTGAAGGAAAAGAAAACACGGGAAGGAGCTAGTGATGGGTGGAAGCATCATGCTCTTTTGGTAGGGGGTTGGGAGTGACTCTCTTGTGAAGTGGTGGATTTGAGTAGAGACCAGGGAGGGCGGGAGCCATCCTGCCATCCGGTAGGACACCGGGCAGCTTTCAGCCCAGGCAAAGTAGCTGTGAAGGCCTGGGGTGGGTCTGCCTGACGTATCTGCAGGGGAGTAGACTGAGGGAATGGAAGAATGGTAGGGGATAAGCTGCAGGCCTGGGAGGGCTGGGGGGAGAGGGTGACACAGCAGGTCATGTAAAAGTCTTGGAGGACAGGCTGGATTTGGGAGTTTAACTCTGAGATGGGAAGCCATTTACAATCTGCATTTAGTACCTGAATGCGGGTCTGTGGCCTGCATATCTATGTAGTAAATTTCCTTTGCTCCTCTTTCTCATCCCCTGTATTGTTTTAGACTTTCAGTTGTAAATTATGCATTTTTTATTGCATGTATAATTTGGAAAGTCACCTGAAATCTTTTGTGGAATCAAACAAGACATATCTGTATCTCTAAATCTATCTATCTAAGCAGTAAAAAAATTTTAAATTATATTACCTGTTTTGGCCTAACATTTCTGGTTAATATGAGCCGCTATGTTAGCTCAAAACACTAACAACCAAGTTCAGGCATGGAAATTTTATTTTGATTCAGAATAAGGAAATTCAGAATCCTAGTAGTAACCACGATCCTTTATTTAATCTAACTATTCAAAGAGGACTGATATCTGTCCTAATATAATAGATAGCCCTCATATGAATATTATGGGCAGTCACTGTGTCTCAAGCTACAATGCCAATTCCTTAATATTTCAACTTTGGTCTTGGGGTGCCTGGGTGGCTCAGTTGGTTGAGTGTCCAACTCTTGGTTTCAGTTCAGGTCATGATATGGTTCTTGAGTTAGAGCCCTATGCTGGGCTCTGTGCTGAGCATAGGGCCTGCTTGGGATTCTCTGTCTCTCTCCCTCCGCCCTTCTCCCCTGCATGTGTGCTCTCTCTCTCTCTAAAATAAATAAAATGAAAAAAAAATTAAAAGTATTTCAACTTTGATCTTTAAAGTTTCCTTATTTTTCCTGTATAGTTTCCACAAACAAGCTTACTAATTCTGCTCATGGTGGCCAATAGAAAACAGCTTGACTGGATGTTTTGATGAGCTAATAAATGTGAAAACAATGTTTATCTTGAAACCAGAAAATTATGTTAAATCACCTCATATATTCATGCATTTGTACCATTAGAGGAAATGGAATGGGTGCGGGGAAGAACTACAAATGTTGTGTCTGTCCACAGGCTGTTTGCTGACTCACCTCACACAGGTTATACGTTGAAGAATATATATAGAATTCCAGTAACTAAACAGTGTGAACACCATCAGCCTTTCCCAGTGGGATTTTTAGGGCTGTGACTAATGCTGATAGTCTCAAACAGTCCTGGGTTTTCATTGAATTTTCAGAGTGTCATGCTAAAAAATGGCAACTTAAATTTAGGCAAACACCTTGGCTACAGCGGAGGGTGAAGTCTATCTATTATCTAGGCCTTAAGTAACGAAATTCCATCCTCAGAAAAGGGAGAGTGTGAAACAATACTCAGTTTGGCAGAAGCAAAGACGAGATTGGCGGTGCAGGGGCTGAGGGCAGGTCACCTCAACATGTGCCACTTTGGCATACTGATGATTTCAAATAAAAGTTACCTAAGATACAGCAGTGCAAGAAGGACTTTCAGACTGTCCTCCCTTCCCCTAGAAGCAGGATATAAATCTCACATGGAAAAGGGACCCTCCTTGTACCAGGAGGTAAAGAGATATCCTTACCACCAGATAGAGGGAATTCAGAGCTTAGAAGGCCGTATAAACAACCTTTGCTACTTTTTAATAATTTACCACCCAGCCCAAATTCTGTTTAGAATTTTTTTTTTAAGTTTTATTTATTTATTTTGAGAGAGAGAGAGAGAGAGAGGCGGGGAGGGACAGAACGAGAGGGGGAGACAGAGAGAATCCCAAGCAGGCTCCACACTGTCAGCACAGAGCAGGACGCAAGGCTTGAACTCAGGAACCATGATGAGATCGTGACCTGAGCTGAAGTTGGATGTTTAACAGACTGAGCCATCCAGGTGCCCCTAGAATTTCTTACTGAATGAAGCTCTCAAAGTTAAGTTTTATTCGTTCTGTCAACTCCCTGTAGATTTACGGTCTCTTTGTCTAAAAAGTATGAAAACTGCCTGTTTGGTCATTTCCTTAGTTCTTAATTTCACTGTTGGGCCTTCATGCACATTTAATAAAACTTTGGGTTTTTTCTCCTGTCAATTTGTCTTATGTAAATTTAATTCTTTATCCAGCTAGAAGAATTCGAAAGATAGAGGAAGAATTTTTTCTTTCCCACAATAGGAATAGGGTTAGGATCCCTTGGGGATAAGAAGGACGAGAGGGATTATATGGATAAAAAGACAGATTCAGGGAGAATTGATGCGTGAGTGAGTCTCAGTGGTCATCTACAGCCTGATCTTACTTAGTAGTCAGGAAACAGAGACATTAGGAGCACAAGTGATTGACTACACAGCTAGCTGAATATCCTTAGTGACAAAGGAGAAGTGACCATGTAGACAGTATGAGAAAGAATCTGCTTAGATGAACTTGAACTTTTAAATTACCTTCGATTTACTGCAGTCATGCCTGATTATTGCATGAAATCTGGAAAATACAAAAGTGCACAAAAGAAAATAAAAACCCATCACTGAGAAATAGTCATCATGAAAATTTTAGTCTGTCCCTTTTTAAAATGGTTCAATGCCTGGGGTTGGATGATAAATTATGAAACTTCCCCAATGTCTAATTGTTGGAAATCAAGGGATGTCATTTTGGCAGGAGAACAGTGTTGGCTCTCTGGCTCATTCAGCCATTCCGCAGTTATTCAGTGAGCATTCATCAGGTGCCAGGCCCTGTGTTGGGCATGAGGCATACAAATATGAACAAGACAGGTATAGTTAGTCCCTGACCTCATGGAGATTACATTTCTCTCCAGGAAAACACGATTAACACTTAGGTACAATTATGAATGAATGCAGGCATTATGAGATTGTACAATGGTGTCTCTTGACATATTCCAGAGTCACTTTCTCTGGTTGTTGCTACCCAGAGTGGACTGCAGGCCATGAGCATCAACATCTCCTAGGAACCTGTCAGAGATACAGACTCTCAGGCCCACCCAGACCTAATGAAACACAATCTGCTATTCACCAAGCTTCCTGGGGACCCACAAGCACATGAGGGTTTGAGGGGCACCGGTCTAAAGTATGAGTGGGAATCAGCAGTCCATGGCAAGTGGTGGAGAGAATGGGGAAGGCCTGTCAGGCCCATAAGTGGGCTCTGGGTGGAGATGCCTGCCACCTGGAGACAGTGGAGACAGGCCAGTGTGGCTGGAGCAAGACCAGATGGGGCTGGTGGGATGAGCAGGGAGGCCCTCAGTCTGGGGCTTGCCATGGGTTGGAACCACTTTAGATCCTCTTGGAGCCTTCAGTGTCCTCACCTGCCAAGGGACAATTATCCTCCGCCCCATCCCCCATCCCCAGGGGCTGTTGGGAGGCTCAGATTCGTTAATGTGCTACAGGTGTTCACAGCTGTGGGCCTCTCACTGCTCTTCTTTGGAAGAAAAACGAAGAGCTGTGGTTTCCAGGATGCTCACTGAATTACCTTACCATGTCTGGAACTGGTGAGGTGGGACTCAAAAGTAATTCCTGGTGCTCATACAAATAGTTTATCAAATGCATACTAAGCACAGGTAGTCATTCTGCATATTGGTGGAGGTAGAGTGTTAGGAGAGGGGTTACAAATGGTGGAAGCTGTGAGGTTAGGGCTGCCCCTGGGGCCAGGACTACCTCCCCCATCCCCGGCTCACTGCCTGGCATCAGCCCCCTGCTTCCTATAGTGTTGTGTTGTCAGACACAGGAGGGGGGACACAGGGTGACCTGGAGAAGTGACTACCAACCTTTGCACTGTCTTCCTCTTAACAGTGAGGCCTGGAGAGAAAGGGTAGAACTTAAAACAAAGCAAAACAAAACACCACCAACAACGACAAAGCCAAAACAAAACAACAAGAGAAGAAAAACAAACAGAGAAACCAACCTCCCTTCAAAAGTAAAGGCCTTGAAGCTCATTTGCTATTATGAATCCGATTGAAGTATCTGGTTTCCATGGCTCTTACCCAGAGCAGGGCTCTTCCTGCGTTGCACCTGTGTAACTCTGCACCGGGCTTGAAAGATGGACAAGGTGAGCCAGAGAGCTCCTCTTTGTTCTCCACTTTCACACGCTATTATGCAGGCTCAGGCACTGAGCTGGATAATCAGCTTGATTTACAGCCTGAAACCACCCTACCTCCTGTGTATCTGGTCCTAACATTTATATACTACGGGCCTCAAAGGTGTTCACGGCTCACTTTCTGCCACCTGCCATGTTATCTGTCCTAGTAACAGGCATGGGCTTTTCCAAATTCTTGTTTACAATTCCTAATTCACAGAAAGGCATATCCAGTCCAAGAAAGTTTAGGTGGGTTTGAGGTAAAACAGCTGGAATCAGTCAGTGGCTCGACAGGACCAGAACTCAGAAGTGCTAGTACTTATTTCAGAGATCCATTCATCACCATCAGATGGTGATATTTAAGTAACAAAAAAATACTAAGACGGAAATCTCATTAGCAATTATTCCCACCACCGAGACGCTAGCACTGGGGAACGCTCTGGCTATGTACTACCAGCCCCCCACAGCACCCTAGCCTTTTTAAAAATTACACAGTATATGGGGCGCCTGTGTGGCTCAATCAGTTGAGCATCTGACTTCGGCTCAGGTCATGATTTCACAGTTCATGAGCTCGAGCCCTGCGTCAGGCTCTGTGCTGACAGCCCGGAGTCTGGAGCCTACTTGGGATTCTGTGTCTCCTATCTCTCTGCCCCTCCTCCCCTTCAAAAAAAAAATAAACATTTAAAAAAATTACATGGTATGTGAATTCCTCTAATTCAGAAATATACGTAAGAACAGTATAAAGCCAATATCCCTCTGACACCCTCCTATCTGGACTCATTCATTCACCACCCCAAAGGTAGCTTTATGAATTTGGCAGTATCTTTCTAAATTTAGAATTGCTTTGTCATACATATCTTTATTACTACACTATACCCATCAGCTGTTTCCACTGACATTTTGTTTCTGGGATCTATCATACTTTTATAGCTGATCCATTTTTTTGTAGCTGTATTGTATTCTATCACGTGTCACTAATTTATTCATTCCACTTTTGATGAATGTTGAAGCCCTTTCCAATTTCTTACTGTGACAAACACTGCAACAATGAGTGTCTTTGTACCTTTCTTTTGCTGTCCACGTGTAAATACTTCTTTAGGATAGAATCCTAGGTGTTGTTGGATGAAAAGTTACACACATTTGCAATTTTAACAACTACTAAAGTGCCTTCCAAAGAGTCTGTCCCATCTGATGCAACCAAATCAGTGTATGAGGGTACGTGACTGTCCATAATCTTGCAAAAATCCTTATTGTCAGACGTGTCCAAGTATACTTTTCAAAAGTTAAATACAACTCTCAAATGTTTCTACAAATATGGCATGCACATACGTCAAATTTTTTTTTACTTCATCAATTAATGAGAAAATTTGTAAGATAAAAAAGTTGATTCGAAGACCATTTGAAGAAACAGGTTTATACAATCCTTAAAATATATTAAAACAATATTGCTAGACTAGACATAAAGATGGTTAATGTCCAGGGTGCCTGGTTGGCTCAGTAGGTTAAGCATCGGACTCTTGATTTCTGTTCAGCCGACTCTTAATTTCTGCTCAGTTCATGATCTCATGGTTGCTGGGATCAAGCCTGATTAAGCCCCACATGAGCTCTGTCAGCACAGAGCCTGCTTGCAATTCTTTCCCTCTCTCTCTCTGCCCCTACCCTGCATTCGCATGCACACGTGCATGCTCTCTCTCTGCGTCTGTCTCAAATAAATAAAATTTTAAAAAATGGTTAATGTCCTACAGGGCAATAAATTATAACCTGTGAAGTTATCTTTTCTCTGGGGCGAAAATTATCTGCATCTCTACCAAGCACAAATCTACAAGTTAATATATAACTTTATAGAGTCTTAGCCTTTCATTAATAGTAAATAGCAACATCAAACAATGGTGCATTCTGCTAGAAAATTAAGTAATCCTTGGGCTTTGAAACAATGCCCAATAACTATGAAAGGACATAGATTGAGAGGGTGACTATTCTCTTGGCCTTCTTTCTAGATATTGGGTAAGTTTCTTAACAGATTTTTAGAAATCTGTATCAATGCAATGTATTAAAAAATGGTAGTTCATTGTGTTTCAATCTTAAGTTCTGTAATTACTAGTGGCTTTGGGACAGTCATTACTTTTTAGTTAGCCCTGGTTTTCTCTCCTTCCAGGTCTCTTGAAACAAATATCACTGATAGGAAAACACTTTCTTCTCTTTAGTGACCAGGAATGCTCGCCACAGACTGAGGGGCAACTTTACAAAGTTAGGTCTCCCTAGCAACAGGGGCCCAAAGACCTGATTGTTCCTAGGCAAGATTTTACAGAATGCTTAAAAGCACCTTAATTCTGGCCTTTAAAGTACTAGGGATGGCTGTTCAGCCCAGTGGCAGTAAGAGAAAAAGGGTGTGTGTCCTGGGAGGGTGACCGTAAGGGGCAGGCGGGGGGGGGAGAATTGGGGGGCTCAGTGGGGCTTTGTTGAGGGAGGTCAAACTCAGCCCTGCTCCACTCCTTCAGCCTCTGCCCTCAGGCCCCTGGGTGCACAGAGCAGACTCCCTGGGGTCAGCCTATCAATCACACCACACTTACTGATTGCCACCACAGTGCCAGGAGGCCATGCCAAATTGTGGAAAACCCCTTCTCCTCCCAGTTTGCACAGCAAATGGGGACTATGACCAGCACGGGGGACCGGGCGGGGGTGGGGGGTGGTTTAAGATAAACCTAGATGGTGAACCATGAAGATAGGATACCTACAAGTCACTGGAGCAGTCTGAATAAAACCTGGTGGTGGTAACAGGGTGATGGGGGTGGGAAGGAGGACACGTCTGGGTCTGGAGTCAGTCAAGTGACCAGCAACCCGCCCTCAACCTCTAAAGTTTTTGTGCACTAGCTGGCCTTTCGATACTTTCTAGAACTCTGCAAAGTGTGAAGAGCCAACCCGGTCTCTCCCACCCCTGCCTAGAGCGATGTGAAGTCACTTGAGACACTTCAGGACCCAATTTCCAATTCTTAAACTATCGCTTGAAATTATCTACCAATGAGGAACAGCCTAAGAAATCAAGGCTGCTATAGATCCCAGTTTTCAATGTGGGCAGTTAACCCACTTAGACTTCCGAAATCCCAGTCTCACAAAGGGCTACCAGGCTCCGGGGGAGGCTCTTTCAGAGGAGACGCCTTTCCCACCACCGGTTTGTCCCACTTCTTAAAAAGATTTGGGGTCTTCTTTTCCTTTTGGGGGCGACCGCTTGGCTGGCTGGCCGGACGAGATCTTAAGAGACGCCCCTTCTCAGTCTGTCCATCCCGGCGCGTCCTGGTCTACAGCAGGCGTCCGGGCTGCTGCAGCACGACTGGAATGCGCGGGGGGACGCGGGGCGGGGAGCGGACGCGGGGGGGGGGGGGGGGGGGAGACGCTGGGCACGGGGAGGGGACGCCGGGCGCGGAGAGAACGCGGGGCAGGCGGGTCTCTGCCCTAGACCTCGGCTCCCAGCCCTGCCTGGGGTGGGTGGGCGACGGCTCAGGGACTAGGGCGAAGCCAACAGTCCCGACGCCCGGCGCGACCGGACCTCTGGCACCGCAGCCTCGCCCGCGCTCCGCCCAGCCCTCGTCCCGGCCCCGGCACACGTGCAGTTTCCTTCCCGGTCGCCGGCCGGGTGGGGCGCGCAGCCCCCCACCCACGAGTTCCCCAGGACCGAGAAACGGAAGAGAAGAAAGTCTGCACCGCGAGCCCCAGGAGTGCAGGCCCGCCCCCGCCCTCCCTTCCCAGCTTCTCGTCCAGTCACCGGCCGGCGGCTCAGGGGCCGGGAGGGGAAGGAAGCGGCGGGGGCGGTCCGGGTCCGGGCCCGGGCGGGGGGCGCGGGGGAGGGGCCCGGCGCTCGGGTTTCGGCCGGGCTCCCGGCCGCCAGGGTGTCGGCGGCCCCAGCAGCACGGGCTTCGCGTGGGCGGCGCGGTGCGCGGCGGGCCAGGCTACCCCCTCCGCCCGCGGCCCGCGGCCCGCGGCGCGTCCGCTCACCCGGAGGCGGGAGGAAGGCGGCGGCGGCCTCGACGTCGACGACCGCGCCGCCCGCGATGGGAAGTGCCTTATAAAGCCGCAACTCGGCCGGGCCCGACCGACTCGCCGCCGCGCTTCCCCTGGAGTGCGCGCAGAGGCCGGGGGCTGACCCCAGACAGACCGGGGTTACGACGGACTCCGGCCCTTGACAGCCGCCAGACGGACCGCGGCTCCGGACAGACCTCGGACGGCCGGCGGACTCCGGCCCCATCCCGGGTCCGAGCGGACCACAGGCAGACCCCGGCCCGATCCCAGCTCCGGACAGACATCGGACGGACCCTGGCCCCGGATAGACCTCAATCCCGGGCAGACCGCAGGCACACGGCGGCCCGATCCCGGCTCCGGAGACCTCGGACCGACCCCGGCCCGGCAGGCGGGCGGGCGGGCGGGGGCCGAAGGCGCCCCCGGAGGCGGGGGCATGAGCGGCCCGCGGCATGGCCTCGGCGGTGTTTGAGGGCACCTCGCTCGTGAACATGTTCGTGCGCGGCTGCTGGGTGAACGGCATCCGCAGACTCATCGTCAGCCGGCGCGGCGACGAGGAGGAGTTCTTCGAGATCCGCACCGAGTGGTCGGACCGCAGCGTGCTCTACCTGCACCGCAGCTTCGCAGACCTGGGCCGCCTCTGGCAGCGCCTCCGCGACGCCTTCCCCGAGGACCGGCCCGAGCTAGCGCGCGCGCCGCTGCGACAAGGTTCGGGGCCCGCGGGCACCGGGGTGGGGCCGGGGGGGCGCCTCGGATGGGATCTTAGCCGGAGATGTGGTTGCATGGTCGTCTTACAGCGCAATGAAGGGAGGAGGGGAAGTTACTTAAACCGAGATTGCGGCTTTCCCCTCCATCCCTGGCACGGGACGGGACGCTCAGATCCTCCGCTCCCAAATGAAGGGCGCCCGAGGCGGCAGTGGTCGGAGGACAAGGAGTCAGCCCGTGGAGCCCTGGGGCCTCCGGGCCGAGATTGGCAAGACAGGCGCCCTGACTGTCCCCAGGGACGAGTCCCTGACCAGTACCAGTGCAGCGGCCAGTGTTGGGGTGAACCCAGCCCCTGCTCCGGACTGGCGGCCTCCCCACCTCCCAACCCCCGGGAGGGCGGGCTGCGACCCCCGCCTCGCCCGGAAGGGGACAGGAGAGAGTCGGTGAAACATTTGGGAAGAGTTAACCACAGTGTCCGGCTGGGGTCGCGTCGGCTCTGGCAGCCGCCCCTCCGAGGGCTCCGCTGGAAGGGGCTGTGTCTCCGGTCTCCTCCGGTGACGGAGGAGCCTGGGTGCGAGGTGCCACGCAGCCTTCTGTCACTCCTCCGGAGGGGCCTCCCTTCTGGCGACTACTAGGGAGAGCCCGGTCCCCACCCCAGGGGTGGGTCCAACATTTGGGTTTGATTAACCGCGGCAGCCTCCTCCCTGGCCTTGTGACTGCCCTGGCCCTTGGAGATTTGAGTTCTCAGAGAACTGCCGCGGCTTCCTTCTGCCAGGCTGACGCCCTTCCAGGGGCTGCACTTGGGAGGCAGTAGGAGAGGCGGCCGGCCGCCAGAGGGAAGGAAGCGCCTGAGCGAGGCGAGCCTAGAAGTAGGAGGGGCTGGGAGAGAGGGGGCCAGGGAAGGCTGTAGGGCTCTGAGCAACCTTCCTCCACCACGGCTTGTGACCACCTGCAGCGCTGAGAATGGTCACGTCACCCAGAGGCCGTCCTGTCCACAGTCTTCTAAACATACCTGGGGGCTCCTTTGGGGGCACTTTACTGAAGCAGAGGGTGGCCGGGACGAATCTCCTTAGCTGCTGGTCTGCCTGAGGTCTTATGATAACCTCTACTTCCCCAGGTCGATCCCCCCTGCCCCCCGCCCCAGTGTGTGAATTATATGGATAATTAGCTCAGTTCTCATGACACATCCTTTGGAAAGGCTCCCAAAGCCAGCAAGTTTGAAGGCCCTGAGCCAGATGGCCTGCCTTTCAGGCTTCTCTTTGCCCCCCAGATTCTCACATTGATTTCGGATATGGAGATAGCTTTGTATTGTTTCAGCATGGCAGAGTTTTCCTTGGATTTGCTATTTGGGTGTGGATGTTGTTGTATTTTTTGATTTACCAAATGAATGCCTGAATCAGGAAAGCTTAGATGCAGGAACAGCAGTTTATTGTTGACTTACGTCCTTGCGGGAACAAGGCTGACCATGAGAGCCCCAGAGAGCTGGCCCTCCCCTCTGTGCTCCCCCACACACACACCCCCTCCACCCCTGCTCTAGGTCTCACTCCGGTCAGGTGACACAGCTCAGGTGTGTGACCCCAAGCAGGTAGATTGGCTGGAATTGTCCCCCCACCCCCACCCCGCCCCGTAGCATAGTACTTTTCCTATTCTTGTCTTTTTCTTTTCCTTTTTTTTTTTTTTTTTTTTTTTGGTGAGAATTACAATGCATAGTATAGTGTCCAGCAATAGTTAGTCCTTCCTATACTCTAGTTGTTACTGTTACCCTCAGCGTCAGCACTTCTGGCAAGGGTTGTAGCCAGCTGGGAGGCCCCAGGATATGGTAGTGAAAACACCTTGCCTGGAGCAGAAGCGGGGGTGAGTGTGAGGCACCAGACTTACTTTGCACACGCAGCCAGGCTCTGTCCTCTCTGTGCTCACGCTCTGGATCCGTTCTGGGTTCGTGATGCGGAGACACGTAGCATGCGTCTGAAGATGGAGCATCTACAAGTGAGAAAGGTTTAGGAAGAAAGTGATTATCAGGGAGAAAAGAAGATCCAGAGGGACAGGATGGCTGCTCAGGTATCTGAGGGGGACTAGAACTGGGTGTTAGCCAGGCTGCTGGTAGAGGTAGGGGCGGTGGAGGTGATCAGGACGGGGACCAGTGGTTGGCTTTGTACTGGAACTGTTGGCACTACCTCCTGGGCTAGAGTCCTGTCCAGTGGAGACCTCCTGCCAGGGCTGGGCTGGCACCCCCTGGAGGGGAGGAGATGGGGCACTGGGACCAGAGGAAGGCGTGACCTTAATTCTTTGTTCCGGTCCTAGATTCTCTGCCTGGGGGCAAGCTGGTACTGACCCCTCCTGCACTACCTGAGTTTTGGGGCGTAATCCCAGGGGAACCCCTTTTCCTTTCTTAGATCCTTTTAAGTCCAGGGAAATTGTTCACAGAGTAAAACACATAACAGTAATGTAAGAGAAGATTCTACCTTATTTCTATGCAGGTTTATTATTTGCATAAAAACATTGTCTGGATATACAAACTGTAAATACAAAAGGTAACCAGGTGCATGTATTCTATTGGAAATGCCAGGTTTTCTCAGTATAATTCCCCATCAGATTCCCTCGCTTGAAATTTATTGAAATAGTTCTGGGCTGGGCTAGATCTGGGCTCTCTACTTTTATTAAAAAGCTTTGTGAGGAAATCTGGGTTTCAGAGCTCACGCTGGCAGCCGGCTGGTAGCTCTTATAAATGTCTGACTGAACACCCTCATGGGGTGTGAAAGCCTTGGCCCCTACTTGCATTTTTGAATCTGCATGCAATTAAAGGGATGTTGAGCCCTTTTTCTTAGTCCCCCAAGTACTGCAGTGGAGGAAAATGTTTATGTGGAGAGAATGTGCTTTTTTCTCCCTTGTGCACATGCACTGTGGTGTTAATCTCGGCAACCGTCCGTGGGCCTTGAATATTTCACAGAGACACATGCGCAGAGATACTTAAAGCCCTGCATGGGTAGAGGCACAGTGCTCACTAATTTACCTTCCTGGCCTCCTCTCTGGGCAGGGCTGACCACCCCGTCCTTTCTTGGGCCCCAGCCTGAGAAGATGGAGACAGCTGCTTCCTGTGGATATTATCTCTGGGTAACCAAGGGGTTCCTTTTGCCTTTTCTACACCTTCTACCCAGTGGGGCTGGGTCTTTAAGTTGAATTCCCTCTGCATAATACTTGTGTGGTTCAGAGTTTCCTGACCGTGGCCAAGGTTTCCTGCCTATTACATCCCTTACATCTGGGAAGGTTTAACATGTTAAAACATCAGCTTGTAGAATCTCTGATTGACCATTTGGGCTCTTGGACTATTCTGATTTTTGTTTTTTTAATAGCACCAATATCAGGCTTTGTGAAGTCATCTGGTCACCACTGCAGCAAGAAATTCTATTTCCAAAATAGTCAGGTGATCTTTGATTCCTGACTACTGTGAAGTCAACATTTTGATTTCACATTCATCCATTCAGTGAGTATCCGCTGAGTACCTACCATGTGCCAGGAATTAGTCTAGGTGGTGGGGACACAGCAGTGATCAAAAGAGACAAAAAAAAAAAAAATCCCTGCCTTCATGACTCTCATTCTCTTGTTGGGATAAATCTAATAATAAACAAGAAAGACAAATAAATAATATGTTAGATAGTAATAAGTATTCAGAAGAAAAAAGCAAGGAAAGGGCCTATGACCTCTAAGGGGAAGAGTTAACTTTCAGATAAGGTTCTCCAGAAAATCTCAAAGGAAATGAACTTTGAGTCGAGACCTGAAGGAAGGGAGGGAACAAGCCATTTTGTCAATACCTGGGGAAGAAAGCATTCCAGACAGAGGTGAGAACAAGTGCAAAGGCCCTGAGGCCAGCATATGCCTGATGGCTTCAAGAAATGAGGAGGCAGCCCTCATGGCTGGAGTGGAGAGTAGGATATGGAGAGTAGGTGACCAGAGAGGAGGGAATGGGCAGATCTGGGAATACTCTGGCCGCTGAGAAAGACTGGAGGTGGGCAAGGGAGAGTCAAGGAGATGGGAGACAGGTGCTAGGGCATCCTGCCAGGTGCAGCAGAGCAGGTGTAAGAAGTGGTCAAACACCGATGTGTGTGGAAGGGAGAGATATGAGATTTACTGAGAGACCAGAGGTGGGGAGTACAGGAGGGTCAGGGCCACACCACAGCGTTCAGTGTGAGAAGTAGAATAGCCATTTCCTGGAATGGGGGAGCCTGCAGGAGGGCTGGTGTTGGGGCCCAGCTTGAGTGTGGTATTTGAGCATTTTCTCTAAATAAAGCCCATCATTGAGGGCCTGGCTGTGCTGCTAGCATACAGGCCCGTATTCACTTGTATCACCAAGGATGTTAATCTACCTGCATATCGCAGACGGTCTATTCTTCAGTTTGAGATCTGAGGAATGGAGTTAAGGCATCCAGGACAGCAGCAGAAAGGGCTGGCCATGGATCCACTTGCCCAGCTCGCACAAGCCTGACTGTGCCCCCAGGCCCTAAGCCTGCATGCTTATTCTCATGTGGACTGTGGGGGCAAAGGTCTGTGCTACCCTGAAACTAAAGGGGAGATTACCACCTGATGCAGGGGCAAAGCCACTGACTTTACTTTCTTAGTGAAAGTGGCTGAAAAAAGGTTAGAGGCCACACAGGTCCCAGGCAGCAGACCAGAGACAGAAAGCCCACCTCTGCCTAGCCCAGTGGACCCTTGCAGTGTGGTTCTCAGTGGTGTGGGTCTGACACAGCTCCCCAGGCCCCATGCATGGCTTCACTTTAGGGCATCCTGCCCCTTCTGACTGGGGCAACTTCACTTCTCACAGGGATTTGGGGTGTTTTTGATTCACAGATGTATTTTTGAATCTCTTCTATGTATAGGGCGCCAGGGCTGGTGTGCTTTTCCCAGGCCCCCGGGGTATGCTGTGCCGCCCTAGCCCAGCACCAGGACCTCCGCCTCCTTGTAGCTTGTTCTCTCCTCTCTGCCTTCTGTTTTCTCTTTCTTCCCCAAATGTGCACCCTGCTGCCACCCAGCCTCTGCTGTGATTTCCTTTTCCAGTGCTCCAGGGCCCTCTCCTTTCTCTTTAAGTGGCCACGTGGCTGAATTTGGTTCTTGGTCCTGTGATCTTATCCCATCAGCTCTCAGACTGTGCTGTGGGCCCCCGGTGACCTGACCTAACCTCTCAGCTGGAGAAGGAGCCAGCCAGAAACTTACACAGGTGGTTAGGTAGCTTGCTTCTAGGTCACGGTGACTTTCCACCCAATTTCCAGGGAGAAATTTGGCCTGCTTCTTGAGCAGACAGCATTGTGAACCTACTGGTGGCATCTTGGCTGCCCTTGAACCAGCCCCCTGGAGACACAGGTCCCCTTCCCTTTTAAAACAAGTCTGGGCCTCCTGTGTCTCTGCTGTCTGTTTTTACAGACACTTTTCCAAACGGTGAAAGATGTTTCTGTATTGTGAAGAGTCAAGTAAAAGGAAGATTCAAAGTGCTAGTGGATGGTGACAGTGCCACGCAAAGTTACTGAAATAATGGCATTTGATTGGGGTGCCTGGGTGGCTCAGTTGGTTAAGCGTCTGACTTCAGCTTGGGTCATGATCTCACAGCTCATGAGTTCGAGCCCCATGTTGGGCTCTATATTGACAGCTCAGAGCCTGGAGCCTGCTTTGGATTCTGTGGTCTCCCTCTCTCTCTGCCCCTCCCCCACTCACACTCTGTCTCTGTCTCTCGCTCTCTCAAAATAAGTATTTAAAAAATAAAAAAATAATAATAATTTGATCAGTTTGCCACTTCTCAGTGAAGCTCCGTGTGGAGGGGGGTGGGATTCGGGAGAGTGAGGACAGGCTAGGAGTATGAACCCAATGTGCATTTTACCCTCATGGCCTCCCCGACAGACGTTGGCCATGGCCCACTCTTTGTGTGTCTTTGGGAGGGAGTGGAAGAGACAGTAAACTGAAGTGAGTCCTCATCGGTAGTTGGTTGCTGGTCCGCTGAATCCATGGAAATAGCTTTTTATTGGTGTTTGTGTTCACGTTTACTTTTTTGGGTGACAGTAGGCATCCACTGGACACTTTTGGTCGTCATCACTGAAACATGGACCCCGTGTCCTAGAACAGGTCTGGGAAGCTCCCCGGGGCCGCTTCATCTGCATCCTCTCTTTGATTGATGGGTGGGGCAGGGACAACGTGGGGGCGAAGGTGTCCATGCCCCATCCTTTCCTGGCCAGGCTGCAGCCTCCCTTAAATGGTGAGAGCACAGATGTGTCACGCCCGGCACAGACCCATGTGCGGGGATGATCGTATTCTCCAGACAGACTCCTCCAGTCCACCCTCCTCACCCCACCCCCTAAATTGAGTCATGACTGTGGACAGAGCCACTTAGCTCTTTGGCTGATTTACACTGGCAAGTTTTCATATTTGTCTTAAGAACAAAACATCTTAATCACCCTTTGCAGGTACGTAACTTAGAATCAGCAGGAAAAATATGATGCACGGCAATTCGACAGAGGGTAGAGAGGGAGGAGGGAAGGAATAACATGTGATTAAAGCTTTTACCTAGAGAATCTGAATCCCACCAGAAGCCCCTCCTGTGTCCTTCAGGAGAAAATCCCCAAGGCCCTGCAAGATTGAGGACCCACCTGGGGACAGAGGGTCCAGGTGGGAGAGGTCAGGGTCATAGTGACTCACCTATGGATACAGCAGTGTCACTGTGGAAGAGGATCAGGCTGAGTGGTTGAAGGCATTGGCTTTGGAACCAGATGGGTGAAGATTCAGACTCTGGCTCTGTCACCTGCTACTTGCTGGGTGACTTCAGGCAAGCTGCTTGGTTCCTCAAGCCCCACTGCCTGACTGATGAAAGAGCAGTAATGATATCCACAGGCAGGCTGCTGGAGTACCGAAGCAGTGACAGCCACAAAGTACCCAGCACCTTGGTGGACACTGGAGAGCTGCTTTGGACTCAGGACCATGTGTCCCTGAAGCTTCTGCCCTTTGCTCTCGAACACACAGCCTTCCCTCACTGAGAGTCAACCAGATGGGCAAGTGCGAGTATCATTGCCCGGTCTGCTGCCCCTGACAGCGTCCTCTCCAGGTGTGGCTCTTCGTCCTCATGTCCCTAGGAGGCAGGGATGGTGATAGCCCCTGCCTAGGCTAAAGAGAGCCCACAAAGGGGGTCACCGAAATTACCTCAGTGGGATGCTTACAGACCAGGTCTGTGGCTTTGCTTATCCAGAAACTAGAATTTGGTGTTTGACATGGGTCATGCTTGGGGACTGTGCTCCAGGGGGCGGTTTTACAGGGGGCAGATTAGCGTGGACTCCTAGGGCAGGTATATGTATTAACCGTAAGAAATAGAACTGCCAAGTGGGTAGAGTTGGGACCAGAGCCTGCATAGGAGGCCACGGCTCCCCATTGCCTGCCACAGGGCAAACCCTTAATGCAGTTTGTAAGGGCCTACTTGTCTCAGTCCTCACCTTCCAGCCTCCTTAGGGCCTCTACACTTCCTGACCCTGTTCCGTGTTCCTGTCCTCCCTCCCTGCCTCCTGTATCTGCTCACCCTCCAGGCTTCCTTGCCTAGAGAGGGTGGTCTCCCTGCTGGGAGTCTTCCCAGCCCCCCATGTGACACCCTACTCTTTGTGTCCAGTGTTTGCCACAGCTCCGTTCTCCTGGCTCTCAGGAAAACTCTGGGGATCTAGGGGTGCCACAGCACCCCCACCTGACAGGGTGCCTGGCCAGTCAGTACTTCAGCATGTGTGGGTAAATACATGCTTCCTGTTTTGTGAGTGTGGCATGGGATGGGGTGCCCTGAATACCTTTGTTGGTTGAAGACAGACTGGCCGAGTGAGTGGATCTTAAACTCATGAAGTGTGAAGTTCAGGAAGGGAACTGTGCTTTTATTGGGGGAGAATAATGAAGAGGCCCAGGGAAGGAGGGATTGGGAAAGGGCACAGTAGAGACCAGTATGTTTAAGTCAAGCACTCACTCTCTTGTGCTGGTAAAAAGATGTGTCACTCAAGGGAGCACCTCCCAGGTGCAAGAAGAAGCAAAGGAAGGAGGGTCTTCTTCTCTCAGCCCCTTCTTCGATCCTCAGGGAAGTGCTATTTCTTCTCTGCCTCTCTGTGTCCTCCTCCTCCTTTCTGTACCCTGCTTTTCATTCTTGGAAAGATGCAGGGAAGAAATTAATGCCCATCAGGATTCCCACTCTTACAGCAGGTGTGAGCATCACTGAACTAGAGCAGCCTATAAGAGGGAGGGTAGGTACCACTGTCAGCTGGGAGCGAGGGACAGACAGGGTTTCTGTCCTTCCAGAAATGCTGTGCAATACCCCACACATGGGAACAAGGAGGCCTGCATAGAGTAACCACGGGCTCCCAGGGAATTAGAACTTCCACTGAGATGCTTAAGTACGCACAGAATAACCAGCTGGGTCACGCTGTCAAGCAAATCATTATTTACTTGCCACTTCTTGAATGTTGAGTACCTACCTAGAAAACAGGCACTTAGGAAATGAGCACTGAAAATTTCCCTTAGAAGATTTATAATATTTTGCTTCTAAAACTCATACGCAACCTTTAAAGAATACCTACTCCTATGCTCCCAGGATGACTCTGCATTCCTCACCTCACCCGAGCAATCTGCCTTGCTGTACAGTGTGTTCATGGACACATTTTTTTAAATGGAAAAGGACCTCTTTAAATGTAATTTATTATTTGAGTCAGTTTGAAAGGTCACTTTACAGAAAATTTCCGTAGGGCTGTATTTTGAGAATCTCCTCTAAGAGACTTGTGTTCTTAGGGTAATGAGCACTTCTTAATGTGCTTTGAAAAGGACGTTCTTCCTTCCCAATTGACCCAAGAGGCACCTTGTCTTTATTTCTGGAATGATGGAAGACGGCACTCAGGTTAGATTCCGACCTCTGAAGCCCAGCCCCCCGGGAAAGCCTGGCTCAGTTATCAGAGGAGTTCATCCCAAAGCCTCCACTTACTGAAACAGTGGGACTTTGGACCCACGTTTCTGAGGTTAGGAAACTGGTTTGTTTACATTAGCTCTTACTGATAAGTCTTTGTGCTGACCCTGAAATGTTCAGTTTGGGTTCCAAGAATTGTCAGGTGTTTATGATTGCATGAAGAGGTTAATCCTGAAAGGTGACAGAATCACATTTTCTGTTCTCAATTTTCAGTGCCAAACTAGTTTAGAAATAAAGGGCACCCTGGCTGCTCTAGGCTGATTTTTGGCCACCAAATGTATGTTAAATTGGCGCACTGTAATTTACATATAATCATATTATCAGTCTTTCGGATTCAAATCTCTATTTTAGGATAATCTGGTTAAAATCTCCACGTCACAAACTGTGTAGATTGTAATTTTACAAATTGAGGTTATATTAAGTGATTATGCTTTATCAGAAATTAGAAAAATTGCCAGGGGCCGTGAAGTTTTCTGAGTCAACTTCCTAACAACTAAAACATGCAGGTGGACGATTATCTTTCTATCCTCACTGGATTAAATCCCGTGGGTGTGGGTTCCACAGAGTGCTGGCCCCCTCTGCTGGCCAGTTCTGGAATGACATTCTCAGTACCAATAGATAATAAAGTTTTTCCATCCGGCTGTGCAAAATCACAGCCGTTGGCCCGCCTGCAGTTTTTGTTATCACCATCTCAGTACAACGGAGCCAAACAATATCTCCACAGAATTATCATTTCATCCACAATATTTGGAATAAACACCTAAAAGTATTTACATTGTTGTATTTAAACATATTTTTGAAATAAGTTTTAAAATTGTTATTCACTGTAAACAGTTGCTATCTGGAGAAGCTTTAGCAGCCATTAAAAACCAAAGCTGTTGCGTCACAAAGGAAAAACACAACCGTTAGGGTAGAAAACAACCCCAATGCATAGAATTAGTCTGTTTGGGATGGGCTCAGTTCTTGGCCACCTGCCACAGAAAAGTAACGCAATGACCCACATGTGGGTTCTCTTCACTACTTCACTCATCAGCGCTTGTAGCATTTTGAGAGTTTATAATAATTTTGAGTGTCGCCAGCAGGTGTCTAAGGTTTCCACCAGTTATGAAACAAACCTGAAAGGAAACCAGTGAGTATGAAACAATTAGAAATTTTAAATTTTTTAAAATTTATTTATTTATTTTGAGAGAGAGAGGGAGAGAGAGAATCCCAAGCAGGCTCTGCACTGTCAGTGTGGAACCTGTTGTGGGGCTCAAACTCACGAAACCGTGAGATCATGACCCAAGCTGAAACCAGGAGTCATATGCTTAACCGAATGGGCCACCCAGGTACCCCAACAATTAGAAATTTTAAAATAAATACTTATTTCATTTTTGCACTGTGGCCGTTTGGGGTGTGTCTTCTTAAAAATATTTTCCTAAAGCATTTCAGGTACCCATTGTTCAATGGGAGGCACTTTTAAAGCAGTCCAGAAGGGTGATGTCCAGGGCCCAGGACAGAAGGAAAATGCAGATGTCTGGCCAGGCAGCCAGGGGCTGCTTGGAGAGTGGTGACTCCTTCATGCCCGCATTTGGGGTGTTGGGAGACTTGCTGTGCTCTTAGCTCTGGTGGTGGCTGTTAGACGGCTTTCACCACATTCTGCTAGATCCATCATTTTATAAATTTCTGCCTTTTATTAGCTGAGGCCCCTGCTGGGGAAGAGGCCAGTGCTAGTTGTCACCCCGTGGATACATTTCTTCAGAGAGAGGGGGACGGCACCTTGAGGAAGCTGATCCAGATTGCCAGCATGATTGTCTCTGGGAAGCCCTGAGAGAGAAGCAAATGATAAAATGTGCCCCCAGCAAAAGGCCCAGAGTTTAAAAAGTAATCATCTGTCCTTTCTGTTCTTGCAGTGAGGGATTCCAGCATCTTCCTTTCCCTGGTTAAATTTCCTCAACCTCCTTTTGTTTGGAAACATGTTTACATTTCCAAGGAGGACCATCTGGCCGCCATTCGGAAACATAAAGACGGGTCAAAGGAAGCAGTGTGGTTCCACACACTTTCACAAATAAAATCGAGCCAGACTGGCCGGTGACTCACACGGTATGCCCCTTTGCTCTCAGGCAGCTCTCCTGTGAGGCCTGTGACCTAGAGCCAGCTGGCAGGAGGTTCTAGCTAGGGTCTGGCTGAGTGTGGTGCTGAGAAGCAGGAATTAGGGTCACTGCCCCATGGGCAAGACAGAGCACACGCTTGGAAGATAACACATGCTTGACTTGTGTTCGCTAATACTAGACTTCTGTGCTCTCTTATGCAACTTTACTCAGTCAGCAAACGGCTAACAAACATGGATCCCCTGCTTGTGTCAGGCCCTGTGCTCAGTGATGATAAAGGTGAGATGAGCCACAGGCACGTCCTACCCTCAGTTTTGCACAGTGGGCTTGGGGAGACCCAGAGGTCGAGGAGCAGTCACAGTGCCAAGTAGCAAATACTGTGGTGGGGGAAGGTCAAGGGGTTTGGGTAGCATGGACCTTCTCGATGGTCATGAGAGTATGGGGATGGCAGGGCACAGAGCTGGGCAGGTGGGGTGGGGTTGGTCATGGAGGGTCTGTGCATTGAGCTCAGATACCCATACTTTTTCCAGTATCTTCATCAGGTTCTTCATCAGATACTTCCAGAGGCCTCTTCTGGTATTTCCTGCCTTTCTCCCCTTCATTCTGGAAAATGGAATACTCTACCAGGAAGAGAGCATTGCCAGATAAAATACAGAACCCCCAGTTAACTTTGAATTTCAGATAAACAGCCAATAATTTTTCAGTAGAAGTCTATCCATACTATTGTATTATTCACTGCTTATCTGAAATTCCTATTTAACTAGTGTCCCATGTTTTATTTGCTAAACCCGACCATGCTTAAAAAAATCAGTATAGAAAAGAATGTATTTATCTGACTAAATCTTACCCTTTGAGGTCATAGACCCAACCAGGAGCTGAACATTAATGAAATCAAAGATGTAACCAAAACTATGTCATTAAGGCAAAAATGCAAGAATTATAAACCTCTGTGCTAATTTAAGATTGTTAAATTATGATTTATATTCTATAAAATGGGTTTGAGTATGTTGCATGCATTGATTATATGAGAGGCTAATCTTCCTACAAATGTACGTACAGAATATTAAAATACAGCTACTGTGTCATAAACTTGATTGATTTAAAACTTATGTTCCAGAGGTAATCAAAGTCGTAATTTAGTAATAGTTTTGATTATCTTAGGATACAGACGCATTCAGTGGAGATGATTTATTTAATTGTCCTCTCTTTAAAAACAGTTTTGCAGTGGGTTTTGCATTGGCCCTCTTTTCCTGTGTAAACTCCCATGTGGTAAGCAGAAGATGAAAGCATTTTGGTACCAAGGGTGGCGGCACAGTGTGTGTGTGTGTGTGTGTGTGTGTGTGTGTGTGTGTGTGTGTTTCTAAGCAGGGAATTTAGGGCCTAGGGGAGAAGCATCCTGAGAATCTGGCACTATTTTCTTTCTTTTCCCTGCTTCCCACAATATGAAGGGTGGTGTGGTAGGGCCTGGTAACCCAAGGAGAAGGGGAGAAGGCCCGGTCCCTTTCTCTAGTGACTGCTGGGATGTCATACTGGGGTGTGTGTTCGAGTGGACAGAGGCTGTAGGTTTCTCAGCAGGTGAGTCACAGCCCACCCACCTCTGGGACTCCTCCCTGAACAGCTACAGGCTGGCCACCTGGACCTGCATGGCTGAGGAGGTAGGCAGGGCCAGACGGCCCCTCTGATACCCAAGGTGGCCTGTACTTTAGGAAGTTGAGAGAACAATTCTCAGCCTTGACTACAAGTTGTCCCTGACTCAGGCTGATGTAAGGGATCCCCCTGCTACCACCCAGGCTTTTAGAAATGTCCTCACTCATGTTGGGGGTGTCCCTGGCTCCAAGAAATGTATGTTCTGGTTGTCTTATTTTAATCATATAGTTCAGGCAATTAATTTTATCATGATGTAGTCTTAGTCAATGACTTGCCTGAAAAACAAACAACCCTTTTGGGGCACCTGGGTGGCTCAGTTGGCTCAGTTGGTTAAGCGCTTGACTCTTGGGTTTTGGCTCAGGTCATGATCTCGTGGTTCGTGAGTTCGAGCCCCACAAGGCAAAGAGCCTGATTGGGATTCTCTCTCCCTCTCTCTCTGCCCCTCCCCCACTCACTCTTTCAAAATGAATAAACTTAAAAAATTAAAAAACAAAGCAAAACAAACAAAAAAAAAAGAACCTGTCTCCTGCAAAGCAAAACCAAACCAGAAATGAAAAACTTAGATTCAGCAAGTGACAACAGTTCTGGGGTTCTGGCGTCTGGTTTGGTCATGACTCAGGGACAGTCATGCTGGGTCACACGAAGTATGGAGAAGAGGCCAGTGCCCATGGGAATCTCCTATTCCCCTGTCTCTAGGACCCCGATGTGGAGAAACTGAAAGGGGAAGGTTTGTGTCCTTTACTGTTCCTGGGGAGAGGGAAACGTACCCCGGACCTCCAGGCTGCCAGCTGTAGTATTTTACAAACAAAGGACTATACTTTCTAACAGCCCCTTGGGACTTCTGGTAAGTGTAACAAGGATAGATGTTCAGATTCCTGAAAAGTGCTGTGAGTCATACCCACTTTGGGTTTTTCTGGTTAAAGATCTGATTTTTCCCCTTCCAAACCCAGCATTTAAATGACTTGCCTAAATATGGGCTCCATTTACATATGCCCTGCAGTGAGGTCAGCTGAGGCTGGCAGGGCAAGCCCTTCCACTGTGTGGTTGGGGGTAGGCAGGTCCTGGGGAGCCTCCCCTGGCTGTGGCCACCACGCTGGCAGGGGCTGAGTGGTCCCCAGCCAAGCTGTGGCCTTCTCCAGGGTGTTTACAGGGCTGGCCCAGACTGTCCCATTCAGAGGAGACTTTGATATGTGGCTTACACCTTCCTTTCCCACTCATTCCACTGTCCCCAGCCTGCCTGACTTCTTTTGGATTGACATTGTCCACTTCGGCACATGTGTAAATCATTCAATGGGTCACTGAAACTCAAAATGAGGTTTAGAGGAGGGCTTTCAGGGTAGGACTAAGGAAATAATCCCAGACATCTTTTATGGAGGATGGCACAGGGCATCCTTGTCACGGGATGCCTGTTGTTCTGTATTTAACTTAGGGGCACAGTTCTTGGTCTGACTTTTTGGCTTTAAGGCATTTCTGTCTCAATTCTAGGACTGGTCGCCATAAAGGATGCACATGATATAGAGACCAGGCTCAATGAAGTGGAGAAGTTGCTGAAAACCATCATAAGCATGCCGTGCAAAGTAAGTAGCACCTGGGCTGGGCTGGAGGTGGGAGGTCAGGACACATCCAGCCAGCTGCCCCCTCCCTGGGGGGGTAGGAATAGCCAGGGGAAAGGAAGACTTTTGTGGGGTGTTATGATTCCATTGTTTTCTCCTTGGGGAAGAAGCGGGAATGAAGGGCCGAGGAGGCATCGAGTAGGAAGAGGCAAGGTCCTTCCATTGCCGTGGTCTTTGCTCTCTTGCCTCCACTCAGAAGCCCACTCGTCTTGCAGCGGGTGTTTTGGAAGAGGGTGTATGGGAGCCAAGAAGAGTGTTAGTAGATGAAGTTTGCAAGCTTCATGTGGGGTCGTGAGGAAGAACCTGGACTCTAGTCAGGCAGTCACCACTTGACTACCATAGCATCCGTTTCCTCACCTGTGAACAGGGAAAGTCGACACACCGCAGTTTATTGTACAGTGAAGGGACCTGTGTGCGGAACACTGGCACATACCAAGCGCTCAGAAAAACTCACCAGCGTTTCCATTAACCCCATCCTATCTGTCCCTGGGGCCTTGCATTTTTGCCACGTGGGGCCCAAAGTAAATGAAGAGTGTGCCATTATTGAAGCCTCATCAGTGTGGTCAGTCCCGCAGAGCGTCTGAACAGTACGGGGACGTTAACATCAGGTGAGGCTGCCATGACGGAGGATGAAGTTTTAGTAATTAATGTACTTACTCCCAGTATTCTAGGTCAGAAGTTGTGCTCACCTTCTTTGAAAGATCTCCTTTGGATCAGGTGTTAAAAAATGACAATGTCCATAAAATTCAACCCAGCTTTCAAAGCCCAGTGAAAATATCAGGTAAGAGCTACAGGGAAGGCATGGCGGGGGGCAAGTGCTGCTGTTGATGGGTGCGGTTTCCCAGAAGCCCTTCCAGTTCAGTGTCTGTGTGGTGGGCATCCCCTTCTAGGGGATCCAGAATAGTGGGTATACGCTGTGGCCTGATTTTCATGACACACTGCGTTTTCTACCTACTGACCTGCATTTACACTTTTCCTGTTTCCAAAGTGAGTAACATGGCATGTAAATTGGAACTTACCTAAGAAATAGCATAACGAGAGGCCCGAGAGGGTGGCTCAGCTGGTTAAGTGTCTGACTCCTGGTTTTGGATCAGGTTATGATCTCACGGTTCATGGGTTTGAGCCCCGAGTCAGCCTCCACACTGAGAGTGCAGAGCCTGCTTGGGATTCTCTCTCTCCCTGTCCCTGCCCCTCCCCCACTTACTCACTCTCTCTTTCTCTCAAAATAAAGAAACTTAAAAAAAAAGATATGATGAAAACATTAATAAGGCTTTTTGAAGCGAACTACTGTAATCGGGAGCCTAGCGTGCTAAAATAAGATGGTTTCTGTAAGGTGGCAATGAATTTGGTTTTAGGGCACCCAGGACAAACAGGGAAGCCAGTTTGGGTATCACCAGTCTTGATGCCGGGCCATGCCTTCTAGCGCCGAACAGGCAGATGTCCCAGCAGCAGGAAGAGCGAATGGTCAGCTGGGAGGAGCTGCTGGCTGGCTCAGCTGTGGGGTGGATGGAAAGGGAGGGCGGGCCTGGACTTCACCCTGTTGGGTAGCTTTCTGAATCTAGGTCACACCTGTTGCTAGGACAGTAGACTTTTATTTTTGCAGTACGATTGTGGTGAAGGCTGCTGAGGGGCATTTTGTGGGGAAAAGAGCTCTGTCCTGGGAGCCTCAGCTACGGGGCTCCCCCAGGCAGTGGATCTATTTCTGAATGGAGGAGGGAGGAGAGAAGAAGGAGCAGTGGAGGAGGAAGACTCAGGAAGTTGATGAAGAAGAGTCCACAGATGAGAGCACATCTGAGCCCAGAGCTGGCTCATAAGAAGGCATGGGGGGTTCATGGTGATGGGACATAGGACAAATCAGGATGGTGGCAGCCGATATCTTTGGTAGAAAAGTGTCCTTACTCAGCTATGTGTCACACAGCAGGGTTGAGATTCCTAGTTGTGTTCGGTGGTGGTGTGGACAGGATGGACAAGTCCTGGGGCCCTGGAGTGGAAAATACGTTTGGATATGGCTACATGTAAGCAGGATGGCTGTTAGGCCTGGGTTTGTTGGGGTCTGGTGCTTTTGATGTCTTCCTGTGTGTTCTTAAAAGAGCAGGGTTGTTTGGGCATCTCTCCTTAGCTGGCACCTGGCACCCAGAAACTCCTTTATAAGAGAAATGGCAGTCACTTATCTTGGTTGGGTGTCTACGGACCCCAGTCCTGCAGGGCACAACCAGGACTCCGGGAACCTAACTGTCAGTCGTGTTGGGCTTTACTTGCTGTCACCGGGACTGTGGGCAAGTGTCTGTTCTTTAGCCCTGAGCAGAAAAGTCCCAGAACTGGTGTCTCTGTTTTGCCTTATTTCTTTCTGTTTTGAGCAAATAGGACAACAGAGAGCCACAGAACCCTTTCAGACCTTGTGTTGGTGGCTGAGCTGCATGGAGTTGCTTCTGATTCATTCCTGGAGTGCAGCAAGCTGGAACACTCCCTTTGTCTCCATGTCCTGTTTGTACCTGTGGCTTGGATAAACACAGAACCCATGTTTACCCTAAAGGGCTGAGAGTAATGAGGTGAAAATTAACAGGGGTAACTGTAGTGTCCCAGGTGAGATTTGAACTACATTCTCTGGGTCTATTTGCGAGGACTCAGGACAGGTTTCAGCCTGCAGGGACACAGCAGTAGGTGGAAGAAACTGGAACAATTTTGGCTCCGCACAGAACGCTTTGTAACAACTGTGCCTGCCTAACAATGAAGTCTGTAAACATCTATTGTAAATCTGTGCTGAAAGACTTACACTCCGTGCAAAGGCCAGGGGGCCTATCAGAGGCATCCCTCTCAGGGTTAGCAGACTGTGAGAAGCCTCTCCACCCCTCCAGGGCTAAGATTCTCTGACTCCTGGGGATTTTATCCTGTTCATCAGCTCTGATCTATTGGGCACCAAGTCTGGGGCTTCTCCCTTGGAAGCTTCCCAGGCTTCCCATCTTTGCTCCAGGAGTAGCCAGCCCTCACTCTGTCTGAGTGAGTGCTTCTCACCATAAATTAGTGTGTACATGTGCAGGCAGTGAGGGGGCATTCCCCAGGAAGTAAGATGTACTTTCATTATTCACAGAGGGAGGAAACCAATCCAGTAAGACAATGAACTATAGTAAATTCAAAAATACTTTTCAGTGAAACTTCTACTTACAGTAACACAAACAGCCCTTTTGGGAACTAGTCTGCACAGGGGCAAGCCATATTATGCTGGCTGGTTCCCCTGTGTGGGTGTTTATGAATTCGGGGAGCCTCAGGCTCTGGAGAGCATGGCCAGCCTGGGAACATGCCCCAGGACACACCCTGAATACTGAGGTCGGTCATAACTCTGACTTCCTGGGCTCACCCATTTTCTCACGACCTTACACTCATGGTAAAGGCCAAGTGCCCTAGTCATTCCAGGCATGCCGGAGTCTGATCCTGTCACCATAGAACCCTTTGCTCCAGACCCTCAGCCTCCCCTCAGTGGGGCTTTGCAGGGCTGTGGGCCCCTGTCTTCCCTCTGTTCACACAAACTCTGCCTGTCTGTCACATCCTGCTAAATTCCATTCAGTGGTAAAAACCCACTAAATTGCACTCAGTCGTGAAAACGTCCTTGCCTCCTGCGACTCATTGCACCCTTCCTCCTCCTCTCCTGTCTCATTTCTTAATGTCTTTTTATGCTGTGGATGTGGCATTTATGGAGGTGGCACCATGGGGGACAGGCACTTGACCTAGGCTGTCAGAGGCTTGCTTCCCTTTATGGGTAGGCGGGCACACAGCCTCTTCTTTCTCCTATTGAGACCGCCTTGTGGTCGGGGCTCCACTAGATGGCGCCAGGCGCTAGCAGTGTGGGAACCACGCCACGTCCTGGGGCCCAGGAAAGGCAGTCAGGAAACTCTGTGGCCCCTTCAGCAATGCTTTGGGCCAGTACAGACTTAAACATTCTTCATCCTGTGTTAATCTAAATGTTTATGGAATAAAAAAAACCCTAAATGTTCTTTTCTACACTGTGGCTGTGTCTGTGCTTTTAAGCATAAACCCCAGCTGAGATCTGGCTACTTGGACTCATCAACATAAGCCATAAAAATCTAATTATTCAGGTTTGGGGGGCCTGGAAATGACCTATAATTTCATATTTCATTAACCAAACATCTGTACAATCTCAACTCTAACTTTTACCTTAAAAGGTTAGTCCGATTAGCCAATTAATAAAAAGGTGGTGCTTTGGATTTTGTTCTATTGCTGGACTACACTGAAAATATAATGGGAGAGAGGATTTAGATGGAGGGTGGCTACGCTATGAATGCTTTCAGGACTGAGCTAATGTCTGCTGAAAAAAGGAATGTATGAATTACTGAACTGAAGGAATGATGGCCTAGGGGGCATATGAAAACATGGCTACAGATAAAAAGATAGAGAAGTTGCCACTGGGCAAACACCACAGTAGTACAGTTGACCCTTGACCAACATGGGGGTTGGGGCACCCACTCCCCACAGTTGAAAATCCATGTATAACTTTGACTCCCCCAAAACTTAACTACTGGTAGCGCATTGTTGACCAGAAGCCTTATCAATAACATAAACAGTTGATAGCATATATTTTGTATGTTATATGTATTACACACTATATTCTTATAAAAGTAAACTAGAGGAAAGAAAACATTAATAAGTAAATCATAAGGAAAATACATGTACAGTACTGTACTATATTTATCCAAAACCAAATCCACATGTTAGTGGACCCATGTAGTTCAAATTTGTATCATTCAAGGGTCAAGTATAATTGTTGCAGTAAAGACCCTATCCTTCCTGTTAAGATAGTAGGGCAAAGTTTAAGGTTTTACACACTCTCAATGCATCTCCCCTGAGATATTTATTAACTACAAAGAGAAAGAGTAAATGTGGCAGAAACTTCTTATGCAAGTGATCCTGATGAACATCCTGGAAAAAAGGCCTGTTGACATCAGACACCCCCTGGCAGGATGCATGGAGGGGACACAGGGTCACCCTGCAGGATTCCTGCCTGGAATGCACCACCTGGGTCACATCGCAAAAGCATCAGGCAAATCCAGGGACCGTCGATAAAATACCTCACCAGTCCTGCCCAACGTGTTACTTTCATGAGAGATGAGAGGAGAGATCGAGGGACCATCAGAGGTCATACAAAACTGGGACACAGCAACTCAAGGCAATAAGGGATCCTGGATTGGGTCTGGAACAGAAAAAAAAAAGAGGGACATTAGTGAAAAAGCCTGTGACACTCAAGTAGGGGAAGTATTTAGTTATATCCAGCTTTCTTCACAGCACCATAGTTATGTAGAATATTAACATCAGGAGAAGCTGGGGGGAGCTCCGTGAGAACTCTGTACTATTCTTGTAACTTTTCTGTAATTCTAAAATTAGCTCAAAATAAAAAGTTAAATGGCAAAGCAGAACTCTTCATGTGAAAAAAAAATATGAATGCAGAAAAGTAGCTTGAAAGTGAACGGCTTCGTGGAATCAGTCATGTATGTGATTAAGGCAATTACATTGGCCAGTGATTTTTGCTATAGGTACTAAGCTGACTTCTAAGAAATTCACATTTTAAGTATGTTTGAAGATAGCCTTCAGAGGTTAGCACTTTTCTGTAATAATAACATTTTCTTTGGTTCTTTTTATTTGCTTGACATTAGCAATAATGATACCATCATTACCGTTTTTCAAGCCCTCCACATTTGTTAGATTCTTTACAAATACCATCTCATGTCATCTCCACCTAGGTCTTTTAGGATGGGCACCATTATTCCCATTTTGTAGATGAAGAAACCGAGCAAGCAGTAACCTGCTCCTCATGCACAAGTAGCAGAACTAGTTTCCAGCTTGCCTTGTAAAAAATTAAACCACATGACTATGTACAGAGGTTTCTTTGCATAAGCAGTTAAGGGATGATTTGTTACAAATCTGTTTTGGGGGGCTGGCAAACATTCCATGTTTTAGAGTTCCAAATTTCATATTTAAGAAAAATTAGGAAGTTCAAAAGTTCCCATGCAAGGTAACTCTTCAGAAACATGTTTAGAAATGTTTTGCTGCATATACATTCGTTTTCACTTGTAGGGTTTTCCCCTCCAAATTCCCTTAGCAAAGGGGCGGGAGAGGGGCTGGAAACTATTAGCTGGCTGAGGTTTTATGTGCTTCTGAGACAGATTTGAGTCAGGAAAACACAGTAAAGAAAGTGGTTCTGTGCTGCCATAGATTTTTATTTGAGCGGCGAGGGAATCTTAATCTTTCCTGTTAAGAGTTAGTCATCTTCAGAGTCTGTTCACTGAGACTTTGGTAAACATCTTCTCTCACATAGAAATGCTGTTGTTCCCAGAGGCTCCAAGCACTGACTTCTCCTAGGGTTTTGGTGCTCCTTCTCATGACTTAGGCTCTCCATGCTTGTTCTTGCACAGGGAAGGCAGGTGGGCTTCAATCCAGAGGGGTGGGGTGGGCAGGAAGAGCAATGTGCTGATGTCACCCAGAGTGTGATTAACTGGGCTGGTGTTTCAAAAGACCAAGGCACTGGACCTGTCACTTCTGCAGAAAGTCAGGAGGAAATTTTAGCAATGACTTGGCAAATCTGGTTGAGGAAGAGTCATTTTAGTCCTGTGGGGTAAGGAGGAAATCTTCTGTTTTTCTTTGTTCATTTTTGTGTGGTTTCCCTAATTCTCTTTGTATGGAGAAAACTTTGAAGAACTGTGAACCAAATACCTAGAAAGATTAAAAATAAACAGGAAGTTGTAATTATACTTATGAAAAAACCAAATCCACACATGGGAATAAAATAACCTAAATTACAACAAGATATAAGAAAAAAATATAAGGAAACAATCCCCCAAACAATTGCATCAGATGCCCACTGAGACTGTGGATAGTGAGGAATGTTCTTGTTGGCTGGGCTGGGCCAGTAGGAGAGGAAAGCTATTTAGAGATGTGTGTGTTTCTATGTGTTAGACCTTGAATGGGGAGAGGATAATCCTTTGAATTTGAGAATGCCCCAGAAATTTGGAGTCTATTTTAAGCCTTTTTTTTTAAGTTTATTTTTATTTATTTTGAGAGAGAGAGAGAGAGCACAAGCAGGGATGGGGCAGAGAGAGAGGGAGACAGAATCCCAAGCAGGCTCCACACTGTCAGCACAGAGCCTGCCATGGGCTCGAACTCATGAACTGTGAAATCATGACCTGAGCTTTGCTGTTAAGAGTTGGATGCTTAACCAAGTGAGCCACCCAGGCACCTCTTAAGCATGTTTTTAAGATGAGGTAAATGGAGGGCCTGATTTGAGAAGACAGACAAGGGCCATAAACATGGAGCTTAGCTAAGAGCTGAGGTTAGGGGCTAAGCCAGCCTCACAGAGAGATGGAGAACTACAACAACAAGGAGAACTGGTAATGGCTACCAGATATATTCTTGGAGTATGTTTAATCTACTGAAGTGGCAAGAAACACATTCCTGGGGAAAGGTAAATAAAAGCTATGCCAGATATTACAAGTGAATCAAGCCACATTGGCTCCTCATACTTAAATGGACCAGATGACATGATGGAATCTGGAAGTTCATGGGAAGTCAGAGCAGAAAGGATCCTTGGAGATCACCCAGCAGTATTCTGAAACTTTCCAGTTGAGGATACTGAGTCCCAAGACCATGGAACTCATTGTTGGGCTGAGGTGCAGTGTCCAGGCCCCAAGCCAGTGCTGTTTCAGCTACCACACATTCACGCATCCCTTTTCTTTCCTCTCCCAGTGCTGGGTAAGCACCAGCCTTCCATCCTTGGAAGCTGTCCCCATACAGCCAACATAGGCATATGAAGACGCATTCTTTGTTGGCCTTTTTAAATTACCAAGATTTGTGCTTACAGGTAAAAAAAAAAAATCAGTTTGTTTATAGAATTATATAAAGTAAAAAACAATTTGCCCATTGGTTTAAAGTGCATACTGATCTCAGGGCACCTGGGTGGCTCAGTCAGTTAAGCATCCAACTCTTGATTTTGGTTCAGGTCATGACCTCATGGTTAGTGAGTTTGGGCCCCACGTTGGGCTCTGTGCTGACAGTGTGGAGCCTACTTGGGATTCTCTCTCTCCGCCCTCTCTCTGCCCTTACCCTGTGCACGCGCTCTCTCTCTCTCTCTCAAAATAAATAAATAAACTTAAAAAAATATATGTAGATAAATAAAATGCATACTGATCTCATTTGACCCTCCCAGCAACCCAGGGTGGTAGACAGTGTTATCCCCATCTCAGGCACGGGGGAGACTGGATACCCTGTGCAGAGCCTCATGGCAGTGTGTGCCAGACCAATAGATATGAGCTCAGTAGTCTTTCTACCCCAGCTGTAAACCAATGGGGAAGGCATTTGGGGAGGGTGCTGTGCAACCAGAGCATCTTTCTTGGGGGAGTGATGTGGCTTTTGGCTTGCATGGGGTCCACAGGTGTGGTTTCTGTGGAGCTGATGCCAACCTCTGGCATCGGCTCCTGAATCTGTGTGGTAGAGCTCCAGAATGGGCCTCTGGGGTACAGAACGTTCTCTCAGAGCATAGGGGAGAATCTGGGGCGGTAGATGGAGGGGGAAATAGGGAGATTGGTATAAGCCCAAAACTTCAAACTCTGGCCTCTCCTGAATATTTACTTTGTTGCTTTCATTTTTCAGAAATCATGAGGTCCAATGGATTTTGCTTAGCAAATACAGAAACAATTGTTATTGACCACAGTATACCGAACGGAAAAGACCAACACCTGGGTGTGGATCCCACAGAGCATTTGTAAGTACATTGATTTGAATATAGTTTTATAGAAGGGCTGCCTGAATGGTCAGCTGGTGCTAGGGACTGGATTTCTCTCCCCAGACAGAGCTCTAGAGGAAGTAGATGTGGCCAGAAACATTGAGCCATCCTATCTGTATTTGGATACTTATCCTAAGTGTTTGCCTCTTCTAGAGGATGGTGAGAGCTTGATTCATAAACTTTGTGGGACCAAGTGGCTGGTTGTGAGGGGGCATTGAGGATAAGTTGCCAGGCTCAGATCTATAGCTGGGGCTATAGGGTCCATAAGCCTCTTCATTCAAAGGGTGTGGTCTCCTGGGATGGGAAGAAGTGTCACCTGCATGGTCTTACATCGCAGGGCTGGAGGTTCTCCTGACTCTGAGGTGGCCTCTGTGTGGCTCACAGGCTAAGGCCTGGCCCTGCTGGGCCTGCTGATTAATGGAGTCTGATTAGTGAAGGTGGGACCACCAAAGACACCACTGCCTTCCCTGTTCTTCTTTCCCCTAATAATGGGGAACTTTGACCATGATAAGTGCTCTAGGAAAGCCCAACCCTGGGGTCTCTGAGGGGCACCTTCATCGTTGGTTCACTTCCAGGTCATGTCCTTGGGAGTCCTTGGGAGGCAGCTTGAGGGGACATCACAACTTGGCTTCTGTTGACCTGTCAAGGCCAATCCCAGGGCTCTTCCTGGTTGTGTGAACTTCAGAAAGCTATTTAACCTCTTCTGGCTTCTTTTCTTCAAAGTGGGGCCCACTATGCTCTCACAGGGTCACTGAAAGATCTCAGATGGTAACTGTGAGACATTTGGCCCAGGAGCCCCTGAAGGCAGCTCTGGGTGCTCAGGGTCTCCCTGTGGGTACATGGGCAGCTCATCCCAGGATCAAGGGGCCTTGGGGTCCTACATCCTGCCCCACCCAACTGAGCTGCAAATAAAAATGAACTAGGAAAACTCATGTGCTGAGACACACCCAGACCAGCTGAATGCAGAACAGAGCATGACCCCAGGATGTACAGGCGACTGGAGCCTCCTCTACTGGACTCTTCCTGTGTGGTGGAGCACAGCAGGAGCCCTGTCCAGCCCATGGAACTGGCTCTGGCCAGCAGCACCCACTTTCCCAGGTGTCTCTTAGGTGGATGGCACAGGGATCCCTCACAATGGTGATGTCATGAAATACTTGTTTAAAAGGATATGCTGGTGAGGCTGCAAGGGGTGGCCCTTCTCTGAAGTGCCATTGTCTCTTCTGCATGCCTTGCCATGACACCACATGGCATCGCACCCACTGTATGTGTATATAGGTAGCTCATTAGTTCTTGACTCAACGGTCCTCTGTGCTGGCATGGGGCTGGCATCATGGGGGAACAAGATGGCTGTGCATTAAGTGGGTGACAGGAAGGAGAGGCCCTTTACCTTCACAGGAGGAGCTTCTGGAGAGAGCTTGTCTTGGTGGAGGAGAAACAGGTGGAGACCCTCCCTCATCACCCTGCAGGGCCCTGGCTCTGGCCCCACAGTATTCCCAGGGGGGACCATTTCCATCGTCAGGAGGCCTCAGGATGCCATCTCTGCACCTGGCCAGATTTGACAAGCAAGTTGAACCTGTGGATAGTTTTGCCGAGGAGAGGCACGCAGAGAGAAAGCAAGGGTGGTCACGTGACACCCTCCCCCCCCCCCCCCCCCCCCCGTGGCTTTGCATGGACAAGCATGGCACACCCCCAGTATGTGGCCCCCTGGCTCCAGGATGCCCAGCTGGCAGGAAGCCAGCAAGAAAAACCTCTGTGATCCCAGAAAAGCTTAACAAAGAAACGTCTGCCTCCAAATGGCTCAGGGGAGCATTTAGAGGAAATTCCTGACTCGGGCTTGCCAGGATTTTCTCTAGGTGCCTAATGTAGAGCAGCACAGCTGAGCTAACGGTCTGCTGCTGGAGTCTCTCAAGAGCAGCCTGTTTTAACACTGCACAGAGCTGCAGCAGGGGAGGGGGGTGATGATGGGACAGGAGGTTGCAGAGATGACGTTTCAGTAACAAGGCTGTGCTTCCCTGCCACAGCTGTCCTCAGTGGTACCTGGGAGTTACCATTTGGCCCTGACACTGGGAATTTGGTGCTGTTGAGCCTGCCAGTAGAACCAGTGCTGTAAAGCCAAGCAGATAGGACAGAGACCCCACTGCACTCAGGGAACGGGGGATGGGGTATGCCTAGCAGAGATGTGAGTCAGCGTGACAGTGGGGCCTCTGCCTGGTGACCATCCTAGCTGGCTGGAGTGGTGCCCGGGCTCCCAGGAAACTCACTCAGGGCTGAGGCAGCCCCCACCCTGTCCTCACAGGATAGGAGCAGAGGTATCTGCTCCTGGTCACTCACCTTCCCCAGCCTCCCAGCCTCCCCTCCCTGCCTGGGTTTTCAGGGTCACCTGATCTGAGGGCAGGCGTGTAGGAAGGGTGAGAAGTTGTCCCCACAGGGCTGTATCTTGGTCCTGTCCCTCCCCTGGCTTGAGCCTTCCCCTACACCCAAGTCCTCTTTTAATTCATTCCAATGCTGGTTTTCCGGAAGAGACTTCACATCCTGTAATAAAGTTGGAGAGTTGGTCTTCCCTCCACCAGACATGTTGCCTGGCTGGCTGCGCACACTTGTGTCCACGCTACATCTCTTTCTCCGCAGCCTGGAGCTACCACCTGGGCGGGCAGTGTGGGGAGGAGTAGCTGAGCCCCCAGCCCTTCCCCTGCAGGTGTGGGGAGGCCCCACGCATCCACACACACACCCCTCACTCTGGAATTAAAGGAAGACATGCTTCTGTGGCCTTTTCTGTCCAATTTCGAACCTCCTCCAACACTTTTAAATTTCAGCTTCCACTGAGAGGAAGCCTGCTTCCCTGGGAGCCCCACCTCTGAATCTGCGGGATTCTGCCCAGTGTGCTCTGCAGGCATGGGCTGGGCTTCTTCTCTGCACCCCATGCAGCCCCCTGGCCCCCTGGCCGGTGCAGCCAAGCAGACTCCCCTTGCCGTCTCGTTTGCTCGGTTCGTACCCTTCCTGGTTAGGCCAAACCTTTCCAGGTACAGCGGAGCTCTTACAGCTGTACTGCTTAGTGCCGGGAATCAGCATAGGGACACAGTGTGCACTGTGGCCTCCGCTTTCCTGGGAGAGCCGAGGGGGAGCCTGCATCAGCCCACCTCTGCCCTGCCCCGCTTTTTGGGACTGATCCTTAGCCTAGGAAAGTGGAAACAGCCCAAGCAATTTCTTTGTTTCCCTTCCTGGGGAGAGTGTCCTTCAGGTGCTTCTTTCTCTTTTAGGCATTTTTTTTTTTTTTAATTTGGAGTCTTTTTTTTCTAGCTTAGGAGGCCTTGTCTGGATTAGACAGGGATTAGAAATGGTTTCAATTCATGGGGGAATGTCAGGAAGGTGTTAGTCACCTTACATTTGGGGTACATATTCACCTGCCTCCCCTCCCCCCAGGTACACCCGCCAGTCAGATGAAGGCCCCCTCTAAGAGGAGCCCTCCCTCCATGAACCTCCCCTGCCCCCTGCCCTGCCCACACCTCTCTGGACCGCTGCTCTCAGTCCCCGTAGTCCCCTGTGCACGTGTCCCAGGGATGTGGTTAGGTTGTGAGCTTGTGACCACAGTGGCTTCTCTTACTCATCTTTGCTGTTGTCTGCGTTCCCACAGACCCACAGACCCACTCCCTGCCTGGCTAAGTGCTGTGTCCCCAGACACAGAATGGATCCCTAGATAGAGAAAAATAATCACTCTGTGAATGAATGAATGCCTCAGTAAATATTGGCTAATGAATACAGATAGCAGTCTCTAAGGCAGTAAAAAGCAGAGCTATCACAGTCTTTAGAGAAGGGTCCATTTCACCTAATTAATTTGTAATCATGGTTCTTCCCCATACTTCATGCATTGAAAGGACTGTGCCTGTTGGTCTGATGCACCTGTGTATCCTGAAGAGCATTGTGGACAGGCCCTCTCACAGTGTTTGGCATTGACCCTGAAGCGCCCTCTTGCCAATGACCTTCTGCCCTTTATTTCTCCTCTTCAGTGGTGGTGGGGAGTCATTGAGCCAGCCCCAGCCCTCACCTCTGGACTTTTCCATTTCAGGTTTGAGAATGGCAGTGAGTTTACCTCAGAGCTGGAGGATGGCGATGACCCAGCGGCTTATGTCACCAACCTATCCTATTACCACCTGGTCCCCTTTGAGACGGACATTTTGGACTGAGTCTCTATTGGGCCCCCACTGCTCCCCAACCCTTGACTGCTGGTTCGGCACTGGCTGCAGTGGGCAGAGCCGCTGCCCCAGGCCTGGGCCAGGTGGTGCCTCTGTGGGGATGGTGCCCGGGAGGCCCAGGTGTCCTGCCAGTGTAGCAGCAGGGTTTTCTGGAGTGAGGGCTGACTCGCAGGTCAGCCAGGTCACCAGAGTCCCACACAGCCTGCTGCTTCTGAGGGCTCTTCTCTCTGCACCCGACACCACCAGCCTGTCTCTGCACCCCTGGGACTCGCTCCTCACCCTCGTGTGGGAGACCCACAAGTGCCTGCAGGACATGTGGGTGCCAGGGTAGACACCCAGGGCCCGGCCAGGTTCCTCCTTTCTCCATGACTGCTTCCTGGAGAGGAGCCTTCCTCTGGGTGCTGGGGGCCCAAGGCCACCTGGCCACCCTCACTCCCCACCATTCCTTCATACAACAAGCGCACAAAACATTGCCTGTGAGATTGTGTTGGGTTGCCAAGTTCTGGACGACATACACGGGGAATGTTAGGTAATCCAGGATTTCCCTGGGAACCAGGATGTGTGGCTTTCGTTTCTGTTTTTCATCTTCTATCTGGAAACTGTGGGTTTTGTGTCAGCCAAAGGGGCTCTTCACAGAAGAGTCATTGTGAATGGCGCATATTGGCTGTGGAGACAGGGGAAGCCGTTGCTGAGCAGGTGCCCGTGAGCGGATACTGAGAAGTGCTGATTCTCCTCAAGAGGAAGAGAGTTCCTGCCTGGCCTGCCAGCCCCTCTTCAGCCCTGCAGTGTGGGGTAACAGTGCTGTAACCCCTGGACCGCGGACCGTGGGAGGTTCACCTCTCCTGCTGTATACCAAGCTCTCAGTGATGTCATGCTGTATTGACCTGCAGGGGGGGATCAACAGGAAAGCGCTAAGTCTCCCCTTTGCCCCTGGGCGGGCGGGTCTGGGTTCTGTGTGCTCCTCTCCTCATGGTGTCTACTAACGACCAACATTTGCTAATGTAAATACTAGTAAATTATTGAGAATCCTAATTCTTTTACACAGTCTGTTTTTTAATCTATTTTAATTAAATAAAGTGTATTACTCTACTCGTGGATTTAAGATGTTTGGTGTGTCAAGGTATGGCTCTTTTTATTCCGTGCACCCTCAGAGCTGGCCACGGGGCACTCTGGTCTCATTGTTCTGCAGAAAATGTGTTCAGTTCTCACCCTAGGAATAATCTGTCCAAACTGAAATGTGAGCAAACAGCTTGTATTGTGTGTGTGTGTGTGTGTGTGTGTGTGTGTGTTTTGTTTTTTTTTATTTCTTTGTTTACTTCAGGTTGTCCACCTTCTCCATGTTCCTTTTGGCAGTCCCAGGAAACCTCCTCCGTGACCCAAGTGCATAGCATATGGGATTTCCATGGCACCTATATTTCCCTTCTGCCTTCCAGCTGCATTTGGTTTAATACACTCTGCTTTCAAATAGGCTGTTGGGTGGCTGATGGCGGTTGACCAGTTGCCTTTCTTATCTTGCAGGGTGAAGTGCATTCTTTCCAAGGATAGGGCTGCTTGCCTGGCAGTTAAGACTGGAAATCAATCACCACATTTAGTTAATCACCACCTAGATTTCGGTTGTTGATCCTCATTATCCCTGTTACCCAGAAGTGCTTCTCCTTTCTGTCCAGCCACTGTCAGGCAGCTGCCTGTGGTTCTCAGCTGACTTGGACTGTATTTCCCCATCAGGTCCCAAGGTTGGTTCCAGAAGCTCCCTATCTGCCTTCACTGAAGAAGCTTCACTATTTCCAGTCAACACACCGTAAGATTTCTCAACTAAGAGTCAGCTGTTGGCATATTTGTTTTTCTATGAAGCACATCAGAATATTCTCTGGTTTCCTTCCCCCTCCCCGAAAAAACACAATGTAGGCTCATTCTTCATGTTCCCACATTTGAAACAGTCAGAAGTACAGATAAATAGTTCTTTAAGTGGCATGGTAACTGGTTGCTGGCACTCAACCTCACTGTGGGAAGGTCAGTGTGGAGCAGTGGGGACTGGAGCAAATGCACAGCTTGTGCACTGTAGAAAGGGACCCATTCCCACCGCTCAGTTTAGCGGACTGTTCCAGCCAGTAGTGTGAGCCCAGTGTGGCCAGTTCTCCCAGTTTTTCAGTAGGAGCTGGAAATTGGGACTTTTCATATGAAATATTCCAGTTTTGAAGGGCTACAAAAAACAACAGTGATGAGAAACTTTTCCAAGTAAAAGAATAAGGAACTTTGAGCTTCTAAACCATCAGTTCAGAGAATCAACACCAGAGGAGTTCAAGTTCATGTGGGAAGTTTGCACTCTTGCCCTCACATGTTTCTCCAGAGAATGCTTTTAGAACAACCTGCCTCTCATCTTATTTCTTCTGTGACATGTCCCTTGTGCTGCCCTGGTAGCCAGGAGGCCCTTGGCAGGGGTGGCCTGGATACTTCCCTTTATTACTGAATCCTGAGGACTACTGTCAAGAAGTTCATTTACTCTGCTAGAGAGGCCCCTGCGAAGGGGTATGCAGTTAAAACAATTTCTTAGCAAATCAAATGAAAGTTGCCTAAGTTTCCTATTCAATAGGAACCTTCAGCAAAGGCTATTTATAGGCAGGGGGTGGGGGGGGTGGGGGGGGTGGTCATCTGCTCTTTGTGTCGTAAATAGATGCTGTATTTCACGGAGGAGGTTTGCTTGAAGGGAAGATGCACAATGAGGACATGATCTAGGTCTGCCCTCTGACGAGCCTGCAGAGTTGACATGCTGAGCAGGACGCGTCCTTGCTGTGGGACAGCAGACAAGCACAAGCTACCTGGTAATTGAGCAGGCTGGGGGGTGATTAATAACCACACAGTTCTCACAGATAGAACATTCATTAATAGCAATATATGCAGGGGTGTTGGCAGCCAAACTGCCCTGAGCAATGTGTCCTAACCTTGGCTGCATTCTCCTGCTGGGGATAGAATGCACTCTTGGTCTTCATTTAAGAGGGCATTCTGTCAAATTACAAGCATTTTTATTGCAGGTGAAGTTTCTGACCCATGTCGGGTGCACTAATGTGTCCGCTGCAGATCAGTATTCTACTCTAGGGTCCTACTGTTTTAAAATGTAGATTTTACAGCAGGGGGAGAGGGGAAGGGAAGGTGCATGGGTGGCTCAGTTGGTTAAGAGTCGAACTCTTGGTTTTGGCTCAGGTCATGATCTCAAGGTTCATGGGTTTGAGCTCCGCATCAGGCTCAGTGCTGCTGGTGTAGGATACTCTTTCTGTCCCTTCCCTGCTCTCTCTCTCTCTCTCTCAAAAAAAAAAAAAGAAAAAAATTAAAATGTAGATTTTATGGTTATACAGGTATGGCAAGACCACCAGATCAGATGATTCCCATTGAAAAGATAGTTTGTTACTCACAGATCCCAAAAGGAGGGAGGCACAACACTATGTAGGACCACATGGAGAGACACTAGAGCTGGTCAGGAGACAGAGAAGGGAGGGCCTGGGGGCAAGAGCCTTTTTGTTATTTCTACAGACAGAAACAGAGGCAGGGTAAGCAGCTTTAGGATTGGCTAGGTTGAATAATTTCAGTGGGCTCTGGGGCACAGGGCTGTCCCTACTTGTAGGATACCTGGCCTTGAGGAGATTATGGCAGGTGGACAGTGACCCAAAGTATGAAAGCCCATAAAGGAGGTGGTGAGGGTGTGGACTCTGCATTGGTTGGTTTTCATATACTCAAAGGCAAGTTGTTCACTATCTCTAGGATTTGGCTAATCCATGGAGGGAAAGCCCCTCCAATATGAGCAAGACCTCAAGATGTCTAAGCATCAAATACAGAAACTAGAAGATGCTGTTTTACACATATTAATCCCTATGAGTCCTTGGTCTACAGAGGGATCTGATTTTATCCCCTGATGAGGACACAGAGAAAATCAAACTTGCGGCATGACATTGTGCCTCAGGCAAAAATCTTCCAACAGGTACAGGTCTCCATATAGATATAGACATTACTTTTTCTTAAATCTTTTTTTAAACTTATTTATTCTGAGAGATAGAGAGGGAGAGAGAGAGAGAATGAGCAGGGAAAGGGCAGAGAGAGAGGGAGACAGAGAATCCCAAGCAGGCTCCGTGTCATCAGCACAGAGCCCAATACAGAGCTTGATCTCATGACCGTGAGATCATGACCTGAGCTGAAATCAAAAGTCATATGCTCAACCAACTGAGCCACCCAGGCACCCCATAGATGTTACTTTTTCTTCATTTGAATAAGTAATATATTCCTTTGGTGCAAAATTCAAAATGATTTAAAGGGTTTTGCACAGAAAGTATCATTCCTATTCCTGCCTCTATCCCATCTTCCCCAATACCGATTAGTTTCTAGGTCAGGCTTCTAATATTTCCTTATGAAAATACCAAACAAATATGAATATACCTATTTTTTTAGACAATAACTAAAGAAGTCTTCTTAAGTCTATATAACTTAGCATTCATGGTCAATAACAATGTGTCTTGAAGCACCTCAGAATTCAATAGTCTGCTCAAACTTGATAAATTTTGCTCCTAATCAGAGAGTGTGAACAGCTAACTGACTTGGCAGGTGTGCAGTGTATCAAATCTTAGACATGCTTAATTTTATTAGATTGTTGGGCACAGTGTTAGCATTTCTCTTATTTGCTCCTGTCTGTTTTGGGGGTGGGGGTGAGGATAGGAGTGGTAGGAATTGACAGATGAATGTGAATTTGCCATAAGCTAGGGGCTGCCCTTGGTTAAGACAGTAAATCCCAAGAGCAATTTTTTTTCTGTGGGCATATTCATGTTAAACAATCTTGAGACAGATGTCTAAACACCAAAGGGCCTGGTCATTTATTTATTTACATCAGAGACAACTGATCCAGGAACCAGAATCCTTAGAAGTTATGGCTGGCCAGTGCCTTCACTTCTGGCAAGTGAGAAAAGTTGAATAATGATCTAAAGCTTGTTCATGAATATGGAAATTAGAAGAGAGATTAATTATATTAAATGCCACTAGAAATAGCAGTGATACCAAGACTCTAGAGTTTTATGGAAGGCATTTTGACACCACACAGAGTCAACAGATTCACAGTTTTTAAAAGTGACTATGTTTTTTTTCTCATCTCTCTGCAGGCAAGTGAAAATTTGTCATGGACAAGCAATGAATTATTGGAAACCCAAGAGTTGAATGAAAAGACAATAGAGATGACCTCACCAATGTTACAAGCAGTAACATCTCCAAAGTCAGGATGGCCTTGCCTATCTGACTCAAATATTCAGATGAGGATTATGGGAGGGTAGACCCTCTTCTTGGCCCTGCAGCATCCTTGCTCAGCAGGGAAACACTTCTCCAGGAAGAGTTTGTTGGTGGGAGGTGGGGGCATATAAATTTTCATCCTTTATGTTCTTTTGGATCGAACAATTATGGCTTCCTACTGGACCAAAAACTCAGAGTTGGTTGGGTGGATCAAGATTTTTCGAATGGATGGTGCTTGGTAGGCACTGAACAGATTTGCTTCTGCAATGCACTTCTTCTCTGAGACACATTCTTTCTTGAGACACTTGAATATATTCAGACATGTCTTGCAGTCAAGTCTTGGGATCCATTCTTCCTATTAAAGGAGAATTCGCATATCTTAATTCTAATCAATTAAGTGTTAATTTTGGAATGTAACTCTCAATGGCAATCTTATTTGACTTTATGTTCTGAGTAGATATTGTTTGCACATGATACAAAATTCAAAATAATACAAAGTGGTGCTCTTTGAAAAGCAAGTTCCTGCTCGTCCTTATGCCCTAGCTACCCTAGGGACAATGATTATGACCAGTTTCTTGGGTATACTCCAGAAGTATATATGAATGTATATACATTTTAATGTATTCACCTGGCTCTTTAACATATGCACATATTGGGGGTGATCTTATAGGCCACAGTAAGGCATTGGCTTTACTGTGTGATTGAACCCCAGGGAGAATTTGAAAGGAGGAGTAATAAGATATGATGTATATAAGGGTCATTCTGCCTGCTGGGTAGAGAATAGGACTGAGGGGGCAGAGTAGAAGTAGGGAGATTAGTCAGGAGGTGTTTCAGTAATCCAGGAGGAGATGATTGTAGACCATGGTGGTAACACTGGAAGTAAGGAACCGTGGTTGGGTTGGTCACTGGGTATGAGAGGGTAATTACAAGATTTTGAGCCCAAGCACCAGATCATTTGGTTTCCCTCAACTGAAATGCCAAAGGCAGAGCAGGTTTTGGAAAGGAAGAGCAGGAAATAATTTGGACATGTTAAATTTGAAATGACTATCACTATTACTTGGCTTTGAAGTTCAGGAAAGAGAGCAGGTCTGAGGGTGGATATTTGGGAATTACCAAAATAAAAGACAAACTATTTAAAGCCATGGGACTGGATTTGATCACCATAAGAGTGGGTGTAGACAGAAAAGAGTTCTGAAGATTATTCCCTGGGGCCCTTCAACACTGAGAGAAAAGAAGAAAAGAGAAAACAAGAATCAGAAGGGCCAGTGAGGTAAGAGAGAAACTGAGAGAATGTGGAGTCCAGAAGCTAAGCAGAGATGGTATTTCAGGAAAAGAAACAGATCAAGTGTGTTCAATGCTCCTGATAACTAAGCATGGTGACAATGGAGAAAAGAATATTGGATTTTAGCATAGTGGAAGTCATTGTTGACCTTAACAAGAGCAGTTTTGGTGGAATAATGAGGGAAAAAACCTGATTGGAATAAAAAGATAACCAATGAAAATTTTCCTTCCTGTCTTCCCCATATACCATTTCCCCCAACCCTCTACCCCCAGCTGGGTAACCACTTTCATTGTTCCTCATCTGTCGACCAAGAGTTTTTATATGAATATAAGCATACATTTACCCATTTTTTTTGTACTCTCCACTTTTTTCACACAAAAGGTAGCATACTATGCACACTTCTCTATATCTTGCTTTTTTACTTAAAAAGATACCCTGAGCGTCTTTATCTATCAATTCTGAAAGAGCTTCTTCATCCTTGGCTGGCATCTGCACAACATTTCATTGTGGAAGTACTCTATCTAACCAGTTGTCCCCAGACAGATGTGTGCATTGTTTCCAATATTCTTCAGTTATTACAAACAATATTGCAGAGAAGAACCTTTTTACAATACACATCTAGATATATCTGTAGAGTAATCCCTCCAAAGCAAAAGATCTGGGTTACAGGGTACATTAATTTATAATTTGGTAGACATTGTCAAATCGTCTTCCTCAGGAGCTAGACCAGTTTGTCCACCCACCAACAATTCATGTGAATATAACTAGGCCTCTATTGATGGAAAGTGAGATTGCTTCAAAAATTTTGCCATTGCCACAGTAAGAAGCAAAAGTATACCTGAGCATATAAAATTTCTCACGAATAAGAATGAATGTATTTGTTGAATAAAGCCTTATTGGATGTAGAAGTATTTTTACATGTGAAAGATGTGTAGGAGTTTTTTGTTTGTTTCATTTTTCAATGAAGGAAATTAGCCTTTGTATCACTTAGCTTTTGCTGCATAACACAAGCTCCACACTTAGTGATTGAACTGCTATTTATTTAGCTTCCAGTTCTGTGGATCAGCACCATGTCCTGGGATTCACCGGGTAGTTCTGCTGGTTGGGACCCCTCTTGGCCAATCTTGGCTGGGCTCTCTGCAGGAGAGCTGGTGTAGGAGAGCTCCTGGGATGGCTCATCATTCCTGCTCCATGTGTTCTCTCCTCCTCCAGCTGGTCAAGTCAAGCTTTTTCACATGGGAACTCAGGATTCCATAGGCAGAAAGAAGGGAAGCCCCAATGTGCAAATGTTTTTCAAGGCTGTTTCCATAACATTTGTTATGGTCCATTGGTTTAAGCCTCAGGTCCATGGACTCAGGTCCATGTGGAAAGACACTACCAACAATATGGGTACAAGGAGGTTTGAACAAGTTGGAGCCATTACTGCAATGAATCCACTATATCCCTTAAAGGCCCAATCTTAATTCTCTGTTTTAAGTATTTGGGGTCAGTCTTGTCCCTATTATCAATAAAGCCAGGTACTGTGCTAGGGTGGAAGACACATGAGTTATGGTCTCCAAGCCCTGGACTCTAAAGCAGTTTCAGGTCTAGAATATGAGCTTTTTCGCTCTGGAGTTTATTTCTTCTGAAAAGACATAGATTTAGTGGGAGTGAGACCCAGGGAGGAAGGCTGCTACCCAATGTGGGATGCACCTCATTTTTGTGGTTTTGAAAATAAAGTTTTATTTTATGAACAGTTTGTTTTCCTTCACTCAAAAGGAGCTTAATGATCAGGTATCCCTCAGGCATCCCATGCAACCCAGCAAGATTTTGCTGATTTCAGCTGATAATGTGTTTAAATGGAAACAACATTCATGCTAGGGCTTTCAGAAATGGACTGGAATGGCTGGATGTTTAGATTAAAAGTTCCCCAGTGACTTGAAATTTTGACTCATTGAGAATAGTCTGATTGACACTTCTCCACCCAATTTATTTCTTTTCATATTGTGAGTGGTGTTGACTTGATTAAGTCAGCCCAAGAGCCTCCTGTTTGGGAGAGAGAAGCATGCAATAAAATCCATGAAATTAGTCCTCTGAGAATTTAGGCAAACAGCTGACAATGACTTCCCAACCCTGAGGCATGAGGGTTGGTGTGACATGGCTGTTATCATCCACATCCAGGCCTGGGAAACCACGGAAGGCCCTTGACAGGGAGTGGGAAGAGGAGGAAGAGAAGGAACATTTGTTGAGCATCTATTATGTCTCAGGCACTGCTCAACACATTAAGTGGCCAGAGGTGTCCAAGATGCTAAGTCTTGAGTTGACAGCAGCTAGCCTGTGAAAACATGAAACAAAACATAGTAGGAAGGAGGAAAGGGAGAAGAAGGAGGAGATAAGAAGAAAAAGAAAAACAAGAAAGAAAAAGAATTCCAGAAAAGCAAGGATAGTGAGAAGGTGTGTACTGACTAACTGCCTGGTAGGGCATTTGAAGGTGCTCTTTAACCATTGTAGATGGGCCCCGACTCCTTCAACCTCTGCTTAGTTTCAAGATACTAGGCAACTCACAGAACAGTTTGAGCTTTCAATCTACCTCTGAGTGTGGGGCCGGGTGCACAGTGTCCACAGCCTGTGTGGTCTTTATGCTTGAGTCTGGTCTGCACTCTGAGCTAGGATTTGCGAGTTAGAGTCACAAGCCCAGGAACTTCTTTCTTTAGAACTAGACTCCGCTGGTATGAGATCGGCATGCAGACAAGAGCCGAGCACTTTGAAAATCTCGGGAATTCCTTCAGGGCGCCTGGGATCTGATTGAGTGAGACCGGCGACCCAGTGTGTCTTGCTCACCTCATCATCCCAGCCCTAGAAAGATGCTTTGCACACAGGGAGGCGCTAAGTGGTGGCATGTCGTGAGAGCATGTCATTATGGCCGGAATGGGTTAATACTTTTTCCCCAAACACCCACAGTGCCCTGGGGAGTTATTTATTCTCTCTGGGAATCTGGTTCAACTTGATCTTCAGTAGTCCTGGTGGGGGTGGGAGCATGGGCCCTGGCTTGTACGTGTCCCTCACCAGAAGGGATTTCTCCTCTTGCTCACCACAAAGAAAATAAGAAGAAAGAATGAGGAAGCATAAACCATACTTTCTCTGTGTCTGGCTTATCTGCTATGGGAAAATCCTTGTGACTGGCACCTGAGGATGACAAAGACCCTGGGTGTGCTCTCCTGGCCTGTGGATGATAGGTTACTTAGCTGCTTGGATCACTAGAAGCAACATACAAGTTTGGATTCCAAAGGTCCCAGCTCTTACAGCAGGTAGCAGCTGGGTAGTCCAAACTACTCCCCACCAGCAGGTGGGCTGTGGTCTGGGTGCTCAGGAGCTGCTGCCTTTGATCCAGCCCCTGACGCATCTGCTCGCTGGAAAGGCAGGACTTTAGTCTGGGTTTGCTGAAGTATCCAGGTGCCTGAGGGGTGGGGCCTTTCCTGAATCCAATTTGTTCTGTGTGGAGCTCTGACAGCCTGCCCATCTCCTGCCAAGGCACCCTGCTTCTGCAGTTCAGCTGTGGCCACAACCCTGTGGCCCACGGTCCACCATCCCATCATCCGCCAACAGCAGAGCATTGCACCACCATGAGTGGGGCTTCTGACTTCCAGTAGATTTATCACTTGGCATGTTTTGTTTAAAACCTCCCCCCCCGCCATTGGGGCGCCTGGGTGGCTCAGTCGGTTAAGCGGCCGACTTCAGTTCAGGTCACGATCTCGAGGTCGGTGAGTTCCAGCCCCGCGTCGGGCTCTGGGCTGATGGCTCGGAGCCTGGAGCCTGCTTCCGATTCTGTGTCTCCCTCTCTCTCTGCCCCTCCCCTGTTCATGCTCTGTCTCTCTCTGTCTCAAAAGTAAATAAAACGATAAAAAAAAATTTTTTAAACCTTCCCCCCCAAAACCCCCAAATACACTGCCTAGAACCCACACAATCCATTCTGTGTTGCTGGCTCTGTCACAGTGAGATAAAAATGAATTTCGATGATGAATTAAATGGAGAACTCCTAAGACGTTTTATTTTCTCCAATATTTTCTAAAAATCTAAGAGCTTGATTAGATTTCACGGATTCTTATCAGCTTGAAAATTAATTTTGGGGCATCAGGGTGGCTCAGTCGGATTTTGGCTCAGGTCATGGTCTCACAGTTCATGGGCTTGACAGTGGGAAGCCTGCTTGGGATTCTTTCTCTCTCACTCTCTCTCTGTCCCTCCATCACTTGCACATGTGCTCTCTCTCTCTCTCTTTCAAAATAAATAAATAAACTTAAAAAAATTAATTTTGAAAATCAATACCAAGCAGGGCCAAGATTAGGTTGGTGTCGGTGGGTTTGGGGTGGCCTGATTGTTGGTGGTAGGTATCACCTCTTCTTCCTATGACCTGGCTTTTTCCACCAAACCTTTTCTGTAAACCATAATTTATTACTTTCCCTCTCTGATTATCCTAAGTAGACTGGGTTCAAGTGCCAGTCTCTTGTTAGGTCATCGTAGTTCATAATTGTTACCCTTTAGTGGGGAAATAGTAACTATAATTCTTCTTTTATAGTTATGTATTAAGGACAAGGTTCAAAGTTGCTGTGATAACTTACAAAGCCAGCAGTATAACATCATAGTTGTAGTACAGTCCTTGGAACCAGATAGACCTGGTTCAAATCTCACCACACCACTGAATGGCCATAAATTCAGCTGGCTGCATGACCTCTCTGAGTCTGAGTTTACTCAGCTGGAAACATGGACAATGGTAATTTCTTCATAGATTTGTTAAATAATTTTAATGAAATAAGGAATGTGAAACTCTAGGGTCTAGGAAATAATATGTGGGCAATAGATGATAGATTCTGCTCTATGCATCTATTTTGGAAGCAATGTATATTGGAACTTGGTCTAGAACAACTTCTGTTTGCTTTCTTAAAGATGAAGCACACTGTTCATATTTATATATACAAATTTCTATTTCTAAGTGAGTACCAGAAGGATTAAGTGACTTGCAGTTTGCATATCTACAGCTGTGGCAGGGGGAAACTGAGGAAGTGGGCACAGGGACCTGTTGGCTTTGAGGTTGGTACAAATGCTGCCTTCTCGTGGGCATCTCATGCTCCATGCTGGTGACTGTGAACTGGACAGATCATCCAACGGACTCATGTCTGATGTTTTCATGGATAATTCGGCTGAAAACACTCAGCATGCATCTGAGGAATATGCTCAAGGAACAAGAGGAAAATAGGGTGAAGACAAAGGGTGAAGGACTCTGTATTTTGCTTTGACCATCTTTTGTTATCACTATGCAAACTCAGAGAGGAAAGGTGTTAGGCGCCATGTAGATCTGCAATCTCTCTCCCCATGTCAATCATGTATCTGTTGTCTGGCCCTGAGTCCCCCCCACATGTCCTCACATACAGCCTCTCACAGCTCCCAGACTGCTTATTTCTCCTGGAGCACCAAAGCTTGACTAAAGTATAGGGAGTCATCCCTCCTCTGCGTATTAAAAGTTTTACCAGGGGATCAAAATCTCAAACCAAAGGGCAGATAGAGGGTGGGACTTCAGGGCTTGGTCTCTGTGCACAAGGGACGAATAGGGGATTCAGTATCACAATAACACCCAGAGGCAGACACTGAAATAGTGTTGGGCATGGACCCTGAATTGTCTTAGCACACTGTGATGAAGTGCCAGGTGTTGCCTCAGGACTGTGAGGAGCCATATTCCCCAATGATTGGACTTGACCCTGGGGCAAGCGCGTTAGGCAAGCCCTTGCTCTACCACTGCCACCTCCAGCTGGCAGCTTCTACAAGTGTTCAGGAGGACACTACGATTTTAGTTTATATTAAGCCACTTACATATTATAGCTGTGATCATGAGCACTAAAGTCCTTCCTCCCCTCCCCCGCTTCTGCTGCCATTTGGTGTGGTCAAAAGCACCTGAGCTTTGGAATCCGAGCCATGCGTGTTTAAATCTTCATTCCTACCTGGGCTGAGTCATCCTGTAAGTATGTGAAGGGCATTACAGCTGGACCAGGCCCTGGGGCTGCAAGCATAAAAGGACAGAAGAAGACCCTCATCCTGAGATAGCTTGCATTCTAGCAGGAGGAACAGCGACACGGGGACACATCAGGCAGTGTTTAATCACAACAGGGAAGCAGAGTTGAGCAGGAGCTTATGTAAATCGAGGAAGCTGGTGTGGCACAAGGGTCTGAGTGGGCTTTCCTGAGGGAGTGACAGGTAAACTGAAATGAGGAGGGAAGATTAGTGAGGGGGTGGTGGTAGGAAAGAACAGCTCCAGAGAGGGAATGGTAAGACCATAGCCCCTGAGTAGGAAGGATCTTGACCCTGAGTGTTTGGGCACACTTTTGTTTACCAGCTTTTCCCCAAAATTGTTCAAGAGGACAAGTGAAAGGCTACGGTGAATATGAGAAGTGTCTTGCACAGTGTTGGCCCGCTACCCTGTGGGACTGGCTGCCTTTCCCCCAGTACTCTCTTTTTTCTAAGAACTGTGAATGCCTATCTTCTCCTTATTTTTAAAAAATGTTTATTTAGTCATTTTGAGAGAGATAGAGAATTAGGGAGGGGCAGGGAGAAAGAGAAAGAGAGAATCCCAAGGAGGCTCCACCCTGTCAGTGCAGAGCCCAACACAGGACTTGATCTAATGAACTGTGAGATCAGCACCTGACCCAAGATCAACAGTTGGATGCTTAACCGACTGAGCCACCGGCAGGTGGGGAGGGGGGGGGTGCCATCTTCTTATTATTAAAATGCTAGTAAAATTTTTTCCCCTCACGAAAAGTGAATGTTCTGGAGTTTAGAAAATTTTGCCACCACAGGGATCGAGGAAGCCCGAAGTCTCACACAGCACAAGGAAACACCATCTCCAGAAGGACTGGGCTGTAAAATGATAAGGGGGTGAGATTGTGTAACTTTGCCTCGGGGCTGGGCAGCAGGTGGTTGATGCCTCATCTGGCTCCCTGTGGGACTGGCCACCTGCATGAGTATTTCCTACTCTGTCACTGTACCTCTGTCAAAGAATTCTTGGTTCCTTCCATTACACTGCGTGAGAAAGCCTAATGACCGTAGGATTTCTCAGCTATAGGTCTCAACTGAGCCTTAATTATTCATATGTGCTGGATTAATTATTGAAGACGACGAATTGGCGTGTGCAGTGCGGGTTTACTAGTAAACAAGAGGCTATGTGAACAGCGTTTGGCAGGGGAGGCAAGGCCTCTTGATGATTTCATTCGTGTATGGAAAGAAGGGTTTGTTCAGTGATGACTTATGCTGACTTCAGGATGCAGCTGTCTGCTGGTGTGAAAAGCGACTTTGCCTATACTTTCTGGACAGGGAGGAGAAATGTGCTTAGACCCTGTCTCTGGGCCATGGCTCCTGGGGCCAGATTATATTTGATCTTCAACTGGTGATAGCTCTGCCAAGATTTCTTATGTGTTTGCATTCTTGATCGTTTGTTGTAAAATGTGTTCATGAAACAGATCTTTGGCACAAATTCTCCTCCCAGCCTGGAGTGCATGAAATTGGAAACCAACAGAGCCAAGGACATGGAGCTCAATCCTAAGACAGATATGGACTCTTACTCCTGATGAGGTGGCTGAGATTTTCTGAGATACCCCATCCAGATGGCCAGAGCAGCCTCTCAGGGCCCCTGCGCCCCTTCCCTGCCCGACTTCACCTCATCCAGCAGAGCCCTGGTTCTGCCCCAGGACCCCTTTCCCTGCACCCACTGCAGTGGAGAATGCTCATTTTCCTATAGCCCGGGCGTTCCAAACTTTGCATCTTATCCCAGGCTGATCAAAAGCTCCCTCCCCTTATGAAGGAGGCTGGTGCCTCTCTACCCCCAGTCATGCCTGACCTCCAGGGGGCAGCACTGTTCAAAGTCCCTCTCCTCACTCACAGGGATGGTGACTTTGCAGCCTTAGCTCCTTGATCTCTTTCCTCCCAGTAACATCTCATCCTGCTCCCCCTAAGCCACCCACTGTCATGGCCACACTCTAGACTTTAATGATATAATTACCAGCTCCAAAATAATAAAACCAAACACGTCAGTCTCTGGCCACAACTTCCTGTTCTTTCTAGCTCGCTGGCTCACTGATTCTCATTTTTAAAAAAATTTGTGGTAAAACATACACAACGTAAAATTTACCATTTAAACCATTTCAGGTGCACAGTGCTATGGCGCTAAGTACAGTCACATTGTAGTGCATCCAATCACCACATCCATCTCCAGAACTTTTTCATCTTCTGAAACTCTGTCCCCATTGAATAATATCTCCCCATTCCCACCCCCTCCTCCTAGCCCCTGGCACACACCATTTTATTTCCTCTCTCTGTGAGTTTGACTATTCTATAGGTGCAATCATACAGTATTTGTCCTTTTTTGACTGGCTTAGTTCACTCAGCACAATGTCGTTAAGATTCCTCTGTGTCGTAGCACTTGTCAGACTGTCTTTCCTTTTTAGGACTCAATCATATTCTACTACGTGTTTGGACCACATTTTGTTTATCCATTCACATGTTGATGGATATGATCATCCATCATATGTTGATGGGTTGTTTCTACCTTTTTGGCTACTGTGAATGATGCTGCTATGAACATGACTATACAAATACCTTTTTGAGTCCCTGCTTTCAGTTATTTTGGGCATATATCCAAAGATGGCACTGCTGGGTCATATAGTTTGGCTTTTTGAAGAGTTACCAAAATGTTTCCCATAACTGCTGTACCATTTTACATTCCTACCACTAATGCACGAGAATTTCAGTTTCTCCACATCCTCACAAGCACTTGTTATTTTTGTTTATTTCTTTACTTACTTATTTACTTACTTACATGTCTGTTTGTTTATAATAGCCACCCTCATGGGTGTGAAGCAGTCTCTCATTATGGTTTTGATTTGCATTTCCCTACTGGCCAATGACGCTGAACATCTATGTCTTTATGTGTTTACGGGCCATTTGTTTGTATACATTCTTTGGAGAAATATCTATTCAAGTCCTTTGCCAATTTTTCAAGCAGGTTGTTTTGTTGTTGGGTTGTAGGGTTTTTAAACATACATATTCTGGATATGAATCCCTCATCAGGTATATGATCTGCAAATATTTTTGCCCCTTTTGTGGGTTGCCTCTTCATTCTGTTGACTGTGTTCCTTGATGCACAAAGTTTTAAAATTTTGATCAAGTCCAAGTTATCTGTTTACTTTAGTTGCCTGTGCTTTTAGTGTCATATCCAAGAAATGATTGCCAGATCCAATGTCCTGAAGCTTTTGCTCTATGAGTTTTAGAGTTTTAGAGTTTAGCTCTTATGTTTAGATCACTGAAATATTTTGAGTTGATTTTTATATATGGTATAAGGTAAGGGCTCAACCTCATTCTTTTGCATGTGAATATCTAGTTGTCTCAGACCTATTTGTTGGAAAAATTGTCCTTTCCCCATTGAATGGTCTTGGTACACTTGCCAAAAGTCATTTGGCCATATATGTGAGGTTTATTCCTGGACTCTCCTTTCCATTAATCTATGTGTCTGTCTGTATGCCAGCACCATATTATTTTGGTTATTGTAGCTGTGCAAATTTTGAAATTAGGAAGTATGAACCTTCTACCTTTTTTCTTTTTTCTTTTTTCTTTTGTTCTTCAATATTATCTTTACTATTCAGGGTCCCTTAAGATTCCATATAAATTTTAAGATGAATTTTTCTATTTGTGATTTTTTTTTTTTACTTTGGAGCTCTTCCAGTCTATCAACGCTTTCATTCAGTCCCTCTTCCATGGCCCATCATTATCACTGGTTTCTTGCAAACATTCTCAACTCCCTGGCTTCTCCCTCTCCTCTTCACGTAAGCTTGGGTGCCCAACCATCTGCCTTCTCCCTGCCTGAACTGATGCACTACTACTACTCTGATTGCCATCACTGCTGCTGTGAATATTACAATAATAACAGCCTAACACACACTGAGTGCTCACTGTGAGCCACACACAGTTCTAAGCACTTTATGTGAATTAACTCATTCAGTCCTTTTACTTCAGTAAGATGTTTCTGGAGACAGCAGAGCAGACTCACATCACTATAAATTCATAATCATTCTCCCAAATGAATACCTAGCACTGCCCTGTAGTCTTACTATTTTTTCCGCTAAGCTGAACTTTCCACTCTCCAAAACGATTATTTCTTACCTTCATGTTTTCCAAAACCTCACCTCTCCACATTCTTTCTCAGCTGATGACCTTGCTTCACACTCCAATGGAAAAAAAAAAGCCATCAGATGGGAGCTCCTGCTGCCAAATCCACAGACCTATTTGCTTCTACTCTCCTCTTCTTTATTCTTTGTAGGCCAGAGTCTCTCAACATGGAATTCCTGATCCCATCCATTCTCAATCTTTCAAGAATCTTACTCCCTTGCTGTTTCCTCTTATATCCTCTTCAACCTCTCTATCTACTGGATGCAGATATGGTGTAGTGTTTACTACCACAAAAAAAAATCCTCCTTTCATATTCTTCTGGTTAACATGTCCAAAGCAACTTATCTCTCCATTCTTCCTTCCTTCCTTTCTTTCTTTTCTTTCTTTCTTTCTTTCTTTCTTTCTTTCTTTCTTTCTTCTTTCTTTCTTTCTTTCTCCCTCTCCTTCTGTCTTTATTTCTCCTTTCTCTCTTTCTTTCTTCTTTCTCCAAACCTACTTTCCCCCAAGCAATCTCCATCTTGGTGAATGGCGCTTTCATCTACCCATCCAGAAACTTGGGAACCATTCTTGACACAGCCCCAACATTTTCCTACCCCATACTCATGCCATCAAGAAATCCTGTAGATTCTACTTCCAAATTAGATCTCACATCCATTCACCTCTCTTCTTTTCCACTGCCACCTGCCACTGGCTAGTCCCATTCACCACCATCTCTTTTCCAGACAACTATAGCAATCTGCTCACTGCATCTCATAAAGGGCAAACATCGACAACATCTCCTCAAATCATGGCAGAAGTCTGTCATGATTCCGGAGAGGGAAGTGAAGTTCTAGGATCCATTCTGGTCTCATAAACTGTAATAGAGCGGGGGCACCTGGGTGGCTCAGTCGGTTAAGCATCTGACTCTTGATTTTGGTTCAGGTCATGATTTCATGGTTCATGAGATCAAGCCCAGTGTCAGGCTCTGTGCTGTCAGCACAGAGCCTGCTTGGGATTCTCTCTCCCTCTCTCTCTGCCCCTCCCTTGCTGTACATGTGCTCTCTCTCTCTCAACATAAATAAATAAACTAAAAAAAAAGAAGCTGTAATAGAGCAGATTTTTCTTCTCTGGGAACCTATGGATTGTTGTATCTGAATAAAATCAAGTTTTCAACCCAGGGTTCTATATATACTTCCAAACTCACATTCTCTTGATCTGAGAGGCTAGGTTTCCTGGGGCTTTAGCCCTCCAGGTGGCATAGAGAAATCCTTAAGGAGCAGTTACTTATAGATTCTGTTTCCATAACCATGTGCAGGAAAGGAGAAATGGGAGAATCTGAAGGGCTAATTCAGCTATGGGCTGCAGTCACCCTGCATGCTGGGTTGTGAGTGCACTATTTCTCCAGAGGTGGTAACTCCTGAAACAGCTGGGGGAGAATGTGACTAAATAAATGGCTCCCACCTCACCTCTGACCTTGCCATTTCTTTTAACATGCACACACACATACACACACACACACAAACTCACATACACACACACACACACATACACACACACACACACACACACACACTCAGCAGATGTGTTATTGAAGTCTCTCTTTGTCTTTGTTTTAATTCAGGAGCCTGGACAGAGTTCTGACTATGGCCAGAGGAACCGGCCAAGTGGTTGGGAACAGGCTTTCCTTGTTACTACTTAGTCCCTGCCATTTTGGCCACTAGCAGACAGTTGAGCTCAACCAGCTTAATCCATTAATCCATGGCACTTAATCCATCCACTGCAGACCTCAGAATTCACTGGCTGTCCTCGCGTTGGGGTGGAGAGGGAGAGGGATGAATTTCCCAGAAGTCGCTGGAAGACAGGACAACAGTGCTGTAGCTCCATCCTTTCCTGGAAGAGCTGGTGTCTGGACGGGGCAAGCAGCTCCCAGAAGTGCCAGCAGACCATGTACCAGATCCAGGGACAGCTTATAGCAAACATGTGGGTGAGAGCAGTCCACACTCAGCTCCTTAGAGTCCCTTTTGCACTGTCCCATTCTTCTCCTAGGGATCCTTCAGGTGTCATTGATCCTTCAGGTCTTGGCTTATTGAAAATAAGAAGAACTCACGTTTATTAAGAGTGTGTCCTGTGCCATGGGCTTTACAAACATTTTCTCATTTAATCATCAAAATAAAGGTATCTCATCATCATCACCACCACCATCATTATCATCCCCATCATCACCATTTTTTCCTTCCTTTTAATTTTTAGATGAAGAAAATGAGCTCAGTAGTGAATTGGTTCACTCCAGGTCACACAGGGAATGAGATTTGGCTCTGAGCCTAGCTCCGATCCTAGAGACATGCTATTGGCTCCTTCACTCTGCTGTCCCCGCCCCCACACTTTGGCTTGTCTGGGCTGGAGATGCCTCCATGCTCTGGAGAACCAATGCTCTGCTCCAAGACAGGCAGCCGAGTGCCTGACTGGGGCTAACATTCAGCATTCTATGGCCTGGTGAGCAGAGGCAGGCAGCCTCCCAAAGGTAAGGTGCCTCTTCACTCCACAAGTCCTGCCAGTCAAGCCCTGGGCCCACTTAGAGGGACACATCTTTTTAATTCACACGAAGGCACCATATATGCTAAGGAGCTCTTGCATTAGCACCCCATAATTACCATCTTGTAGCAATTACCACAATTATCAAAAGTTTTAGATTTTCATCAACTGCCTTCACACAGGTTTTATTATCATCAAGAAAAGTACTGCAAGGATGAGACAAGTGTGCAGAGGTCCTAGTAGCTCAGCTCTCTTCTTACTAGCTATGGAAACCTAGTCACATCATTCAGCCTCTTCCAGCCTCAGTTTCCTTATTTCTGAAATGGGAACACTAATGTCTACCTCATAAATTTGTTATGCTGTTTAAATGAGGCATTCCTGGGGAGGGTTTAGTATAGAAGCTGGTACAAATTACCTACTCAATATACGTTAGCAATGTATAGGACTATACATACATATATTATTATTTAAAAATTTTTTAAATGTTTATTTATTTTTGAAGGAGAGAGAGATAGAGCATGAGTGGAGGAAGGGCTGAGAGAGAGGGAGACACAGAATCTGAAGCAGGCTCCAGGCTGTGAGCTGTCAGCACAGAGCCCAACCCAGGGATGGAACCCATGAGCCACGAGATCATGACATGAGCTGAAGTCGGACACTCAGTTGACTGAACTATCCAGACCCCCCTAACCATTATCATTATTACTGTGTGGAGAGCATGGCCATTGAATCCAAGTTGCTTAGACTCTGAACAAAACAGACACATCAGCAAAGGAACAACATCCCATCAGTCCCAAAGGTGTGAAGCAGACAAGGAGGGCTGTGGTAGCTGACATGAGGGTGGGAGCTTTGGGACTCAAGCGGGGCAGGGAGAAGCATATGGAAGGTGACTCTGAGTCAGATCTGGAGGGACGGGGGAGGAGGAATTCCAGATGCAAGAGCCGAATGAGTGAGCACCAAAGACTAAGTATTCCCCTCACCTCTTCAACACATCCATGGGTCTCAGCTTAAGTGCCATGACTCAAGCATTCCTGGACCCTTTCAGCAGGCCCATTCCTCTTGTCACGTGCTGCTGTATTCTGATGCCAATTCTCCAATGCCAAGTGGGTGTCCTACAGCTCAGTTTAACTACCTGGTGTCAGCATCAAATTGCACACATCAAAAGGCACAGTCTCATCAGGACTATCCTCACTTTACATGGGAGCTGCACTTTGGGGGTTCCCAGGCCACATACATTCTTTTTTTCTGGCTTGACTACAAATTCAGGGGTTCCCACACCTCCCTTTAGGTTTGATAATTTCCTAGAGAGACCCACAAAACTCAGGAAAGTGCTATCTTTATGATTATGATTTTATTGTAAGGGATACAAATCAGGATCAGCACAGGGCAAGGATGGGGGAAGAAGGGAACACAGAACTTCCATGCCCTCTCTGTGGAATCTGGGCATATCACTCTCAAAGCACATCAGTGTATTCACCAACCAGGAAGCTCCACTGAGCCTCGCTGCCTTCACGTCCTTTGGGGTGTCATTACATGGGTATTGCTGATTAAATCTTTGGCCAGGCAACTGAACTCAATGTGCAGCCCCATTGCCTTCCCTGAGGGTTGGGCAGCTAAACATTCCAACTTCCAAATCACGTGGTTGGTCTTTCTGGTGACTGGTCCCATCCTGAAGCTCTCTAGGAGCCACCAAGGTTACCTCACTAGTATAACAAGGACACTCCTGTCACCCAGGAAATACTAAAACTTTCTGCAACTCTGTGCCAGGAACTGAGACAAAAACCAGATACAGTTTTTCATTGTACCGACAATACCTACAGCACTTTTCCCAGCTAAAATGGATTATTTGTGCAATTCAGTGTTGAATATTCCTTTCTCCCACTAGACTATGAGCCTCATGAAGGCAGGGATTTAGTTCTTGTTCCCCTATAGCCTCAGCATGTAGCTCAATTCCCAGCACCTACAATGGCTTAATAGATATTGACAAAGTGGATGTGTAGTGGGGAATAAGACTAGAAAGTTATATGGGGACCGGATTGCAGAAAGTCTGCCTGCTCTGTGGCCTTAAATGTTTTCAGCATTTCTCACATTTCATTGAAGCAACTTCTGGGAAAACATTGCTGGGAAGGTTTATGAACTCATCCAGCCTACTCTGGCTCCATGATGTTCCTCTGCAACATGAATCTTATGAAGTCTGGGAAGGAGAGGGTGGCAGGAATGAATGACTCAGCATGTAATCACAGTACGGGGTGTGAACTTATCTCTAAGTTGAGGGAAAATAGCCAAAAATACAAAAAGTGGAAAGATTAGTCTCTCTCATGTTTAACAGCCTGAGAAGTGATTTTCAACAAAAGAAAAAGAAGAAAAAAAAAAGAAGGGAGAAGTGCCATAGCCCATTGGACAGGGAAATGGGGAGACAAGGTCTGGTTCCTACTAAGCGTCAATAGACATGGTGGGGGGGAGGAAAGCCTCTGCAGGAAGGAATCCAGGTTCCCTAGGAGGACCTGACAGATGCCTTAAAGGCTAAGTTCACAAGCTTCCATCGTCTCCTGCTAACGGCCAAGCCAAAGGAAAATATATATATAATGTCTATTCATAAAAATAGCAAAAGAACAAAGTGAGAGACTGATGACATCATGATGTAGAGTTGGGCTACTGTTCTAATCCAGACTGTTGAATGCACCCCCCCCTTTTCAGAGCAGAATTTGAGTGATTTTAATATTCAGATAAAGTCTTCGTTCTTCACTTTGTCTGCTTGTGCGGTCTTAGCTTTGTTTTCTAGAAAGCATACAATAATTAACTATTAGATTTGGAAGAAATCTCAGAATCCATCATTTGGAGCCATAGTAAATTGCCAGGGCCACCCAGGCCCTGTCTCCATATGGATTGCAACTAAAAACCATAAGCCCAGGGACACCTGGGTGGCTCAGTCAGTTAAGTGTCCTACTTCAGATCAGGTGGTGATCTCACGGTTCATGGGTTCAAGCCTCACATCAGGCTCTGTGCTGACAGCTCAGAGCCTGGAGCCTACTTCTGATTCTGTGTTTGCCTCTCTCGCTGTCCCTCCCCCACTCACACTCTCTCTGTCTCTCTCTCTGTCTCCAAAAAAAGAAAAAATATATATATACATATGTAAAAAACAAAAACAAAAAACAAAGAACTTTAGCCCAGAGGAATAATAAAGAAATGCAGTAGACTTGTTGTTTTAATGAGGCTCCTTCTAGGGGTTTAAACAGTGTACCAGAGTGTACCATAGAGTAAGCCTCTCAGAAACCTTATATGTTATTCCCCTCCAAAGTTCCATACTGGGAGCAGCCACTAGATCTTTCTCCTTCTCCCATCTCCTGGTTTCACACTGCCATGCTGCTTCCCCACCCACTTCCTGTTTTTCTTCCATCCTGCCTTCAACTCACCCCTACTGCAGGGTCCCCTCAGGAATTCTGCTGCTGGCTTTCTTGCGCATTGGCCTTCATTAACACTGAAAACTTTCCTCTAAGAAATTCTTACTCAGTATTTCTGGTGAACAAAACTATCTAGTTACTCTCTTAAGAAGTTGTCTCAGTGCTGGGCATGGCACAGGCAGTACTTAAACCTTGATGGATGAAGGACTACAAGGTTTTTCTCATAAGATTCCACTCTTCCAAAGTCACCAGAAGACTATCTGCATCTCACGGACCCATGAATTACTTATTTTATTCTAGGGGAAAAAAGATGAGACATTTCTACAAACAATGTCTGTGAGACATTTCTATGAAAAAAAAAGACATTTTTTCTGTCCTTGGGCGCTCTCTCCATTGGGTGGAGGGACCATTCTTTTCTGGAATCATGAAGAGGACCTGCTGTCTACATGTATACATGTCTTACTTTGGGAGGAGATCTTCTATAGGATTTCAGGGGGTTGAAGAGCCTGCCCCAAGAATCCTTGGTAAAGTAGGGAAATTCTAGGTGAGGCCCCATCCTCTCAGGCTGCTAATGCTCTTAAGATATGATTGAACTCTCTGCTGCTTCTTTCCTCAGGATTCTGCTACCCTCAGTGTGAACAAACAAAATTGTAGAGAGGGAAGAGCAGAAATTTTTTCCTTGACTACATAAACAGCAAACTCTTTTCTGCTCAGGCTTCTGGTCTGTACTGTTGGATGCCTTTTTAAAGCTGCAGGTTTACAAAACCAACCTGCATCTGGGCACCTGCATGGCTCAGTTGGTTAAGCATTTGACTCTAGATCTCAGCTTGGGTCATGATCTCATGGTTTGTGAATCTGGGCTCCGCATCGAGCTCTGCACTGCCAGTGCGGAGCCTGCTTGGGATTCTATCTCTCTGGCTCTCTCTGACTCTCCCCTGCTTGCTTGATCTTTCTCTTTCAAAATAAATAAATAAACTTAAAAAAAAGAACACACACTTGCATATAATGGCTCATTTTCTGTGATGTTTTGCCAGATGTTAGGATAAGCCCCCGCCAGGTGAATGGGGAGGAGGCCGTGGCTCATCAAGGAAGGACAGTTAACTAAGCCTCATGTGCTTTTCAGTTCAATCATATTTTTATTATAAACTAAAAGCAGAAGGTTTTAGTGCAATAATGAAACATGAACATTTTATGCTGTTAAATAAAAATATAGAATTCATTTTAGAGCAGGATTTTTTTTAAAAAAACTGAATGCTAAAATACGGACAGTTACCTCAAACATCCTACATTATTATACATAATTGAAGAATTACCAAGTGGTTTAATCATATTTTCTCAAGTATGCCTTTGTCTTCCTACCTTCCTCCACCTTTGAAGAGCTGCCCCAAATCACTTAGCTCAGGCTCCCCTTGTGTTAGACATCATGGCTCCTTGGTCTCCTCCAATCTCTGGTGATTCCTCAGTCTTTCCTTATCTTTTATAATCTTTCACTTTGAAGAATACCAGTCAGTTATTTTTGTCGCATATCCCCTCAGGTTGGTGTTGTCTGATAATTAGATTAAGGTTTTACCTTTTTGGTAAGAATATCACAAAAGTGATGTGCCCTCCTCAGCGCATGATATCAAGGGAAAAATTATGTCGCTATCTCTTACTACTGCTGTTGACCTTGAGCACTTGGTTAAAGTAATGTCAGTTGGGTTTCTCCACTCTAAAGTTACTATCTTTCCGTTTATAATTAATACTATCTTGGGGGAGATACTTTGAGACTATGCAAATATCCCATTTCTCCTCAAACTTTGGCTCACTAATGTTGACACCCATCAGAGGATCTTGTCTGCAATAACTATTTCTGTGATTTCTAATGGCCATTTTCTACTTTCTTCATTCTTTGTACCTTTACTAATTGGAATTTTTCTGTAAGGAAGAGCTGTCTTTTCTCCCCATAATATTTATTTACTCAACTACATATTTATTAATATGGACTCATAAATATTGGCTTTATTCTGTAGGTTATAACTAATGCTCTTGCTATTTATTTTGTTGCTAAAATTGTGTCAGCTTTGGCAATTGGTTTCTCCATGCCCTTTTGACAAGCTCCACCCTTTTTGAACATTTCCTCACTTTCTGGTACTGCAATATGTCCTTGGCACTTTTTATTGCGTTTATCCTATCCTAGCCCTGGAATCAGTCAGTCCTTCATGGATCTTTGGTTCCTTTTATTGAAGACTGGTATTTAGAAATGAAGATCTGGGCACTATGTGCATTCATTGCTATTAGTGTATCATAGTTTCTAGACCCTTTAAGCAAACAGGACTAGAAAATAAATGTATTTTTTATACTAACCCATACATAGACACATATTTGTATCTATCTATCATCTGTCTATCATCATCATCTATTATCTATCTTTATATTGAAGATCATGAGTTCTATTATCTATCTACCTACCTACCTACCTACCTACCTATCTACCTTTATATTGAAAACCATGAGTTCCTAATGATACTTCCTATAAATCCGGCACTAGAGGGTTTATTCTTGCCTTGTCATTTTCCTTATTTGTAACCTTCTAAAAATTATCATTATAACTGATCTTTCCTGTTCAGCAGCTTTGTATTAATTAAATATATATCTAGCCATTTCCTTTGCAACCACAAGATTACCTCTGTCCTCTTCTTTGCACCCTTCAGCATGAGCAAACAAAATCATAGAAAGGTAAAGAGCAGAAACTTTTTCATGATTAAATGGACAGCAAACTCTCCTATCTGCTCAGGATTCTGCTCTGTGTTATAGGCTATCTTTTTGTAGCTGTGTGTTTATGTTTTTTAAAACATGCCTCTAAATTTATGTGCTTAGACAACTTAATTCTATGATTTTGCAACTCCAGGTTCATCAGATTATCTCTAATAATGTAATTTGGATGACTTTTTATATTGAAACTGTGCCATATCTCAAGGAAAACAAATATACAAAAAAAATAGATGAATTTACAAAAAAAAATAACACAAAAACAAGGCAAAGAAATATCTTAAAAATTACTGCAGGCAATACAGATTACTGAAGGAAAAGTACAGATTATCTACAAAGGAATAGTATTCAGATTCCTCTTTAACAGTGACAAATGTCAGAAGACCACAGAATGATATCTTCAAAGTGATAGAAAAGAATAACTGAAAACCTAGATTTTTATGATTAGCAAATCTCTCATTCAAGTGAGAAACTAAAATAAATACATTTTCTGATGAACAACATCTAAGAGATTTTACTATCTTCTGGTCTCTTGCTCAAAGACCCATGAAGGCAGTGCTTTAGCAAGAAGAAAAGTGAACTAGAGTAGGATGCAGGAAGCAATGTTGAGCAAAAATATTAGAATGACCTGCTGGTAGAACTAGAAAAAAGTAGCTCTTAAAATTTTAATCATAACTTACTCTGGAGAGACAATTAAAAACATGCTGAAGCTTTAATACTAGATAATAATAATGTAGGAAATGGAAGAAAGGTTAGATGTCCTTGACTTTTTGAAGAATAAGACAAACATATTGATTAGCTTTTTGCCTTTTTAAAATATAAATTATAAATGCATATCAAAAATAAGATAATCAAAAGAAGAATAGAAATTGAGTGTTTAACTTTAAAAATTATGGAAGAAGTATGCTCTTAGTATTTGGGGTATATTTCCGGGATTCATTGCTTCCATACAACACCCAGTGCTCATCCAAACAAATGCCCTCCTCAATGTCCATCACCCATTTTCCCCTCTCCCCCACCCCCATCAATCCTCAGTTTGTTGTCTATTTAAGAGTCTCTTATGGTTTGCTTCCCTCCCTGTCTGTTTGTAACTATTTTTCCTCCTTCCTTCCCCCATGGTCTTTTGTTAAGTTTCTCAAGGTCCACATAGGATCTCTGTCTTTCTCTGACTGACTTATTTCATTTGGTATAATACCTTCCAGTTCCATCTACATTGCTGCAAATGGCATGATTTCATTCTTTCTCATTGCCAAGTAGTATTCCATTGTATGTAAAAACCACATCTTCTTTATTCATCATTTGATGGACATTTAGGCTCTTTCCACAATTTGACTACTGTTGAAAGCACTGCTATAAACATTGGGGTACATGTGCCCCTATGAATCAGCACTCCTGTATCCTTTGGATAAATTCCTAGTAGTGCTATTGCTGGGTTGTAGGGTAGTTCTATTTTTAATTTTTTGAGGAACCTCCACACTATTTTCCATAGTGGCTGGGCCAGTTTGCATTACCACCAAAAGTGCAAGAAGGTTTCTTTTTCTCCACATCCTGGCCAGCATCTGTTGTTTCCTGAGTTGTTAATTTTAGCCACTCTGACTGGTGTGAGGTGGTATCTCAGTGTGGTATTGATTTGCATTTCCCTGATGATGAGTGACGTTGAGCAGCTTTTCATGTGTCTCTTGGCCATGTGGATTCTTCTTTGGAAAAGTGTCTATTCAATCTTCTGCCCATTTCTTCACTGGATTATTTGTTTCTAGGGTGTTGAGTTTGGTAAGTTCTTTATAGACTTTGGATAACCTTTTATCCAATATATCATTTGCAAATATCTTTTCCAATTCCATCAGTTGCCTTTTAGTTTTGTTGATTGTTTCCTTTGCAGTGCGGAAGCTTTTTATATTGATGAAGTCCCAATTGTTCATTTTTGCTTTTAATTCCCTTACCTCTGGACATGCGTTGAGCAAGAAATTGCTGTGGCTGACATCAAAGAGGTTGTTGTCTGCTTTCTCCTCTAGGGTTTTGATGGTTTCCTGTCTCACATTTAGGTATTTCATCCATTTTGAGTTTATTTTTGTGTACACACTGTATGTTAGCCAATTTAACAATAAATTATATTTTTAAAAAGATCAGTTTAATGTAGGTTAATTAATTAACTTAATAATAGCTGGAAAGACTCTTTAGTAAAGTCTCTTTCCAAATAAAATCACATTCACTCATTCTGGCAATTAGGATGTGGACTGGACATATATTCAGCCCACTACCTGCTGCTAAAGAAGTTTAAAAATTTCTGATATTAAATGATGAATGTGAAAAATAGTTAAAAAATAGGGACACCTGGGTGGCTCAGTAGATTAAGCATTCAACTTTGGCTCAGATCATGATCTCACTGTCCGTGACTTCGAGCCCTGTAAACACGTGTAAACACGTCAAGCTCTGTGTTTACAGCTCAGAGCCTGGAGCCTGCTTCAGATTCTGTGTATCCCTCTCTCTATGCCCCTTCCCTGCTCATGCTCTGTCTCTGTCTAAAAAATAAATTAAAAAAAAACATTTAAAAATTTAAAAAAAAGGAAAAGTTCCTTAACCTTTGGGGTTTTCTGCTGGAGGTAGAGAAAGACACATAGGCCACAATTTGATGTTTGAATATTAGGTAGATACAACAGGACTGGAAGGTGATTTGAATGGCACAGAAGTGGTAGCACACATATGTGCTGGTTGTCTGCCTGAGGGCCCTTGGCATTGTTAGGGTTCCATCAGTGAAGGCTCAACTCACTCACTTTCACTCACAGTCCCTTGCCTTGTTTCTCAATACTGAATGCTGATGATTTTGAAGGAGGATCAGGTGGGGCTCAATCTGGATGTGGCATGGTTCTCTAACAAAACCCAGGCTTTATGGAAAGGGTAAAGGGAGTAGTTAATTATGACCCTACCTCTAGGTGTACGTACCTTGTGTGGTAAACTCAAGCATAGAATTTATAACAAAGACGTATGTGATACAGTCAGTGGGATCTGATCTTATTCCTCATTCCCTTCCTAGTAAGGAATAAGTGAAAATCTTTGGACATGTTTGAGGGAACAGCCTGTATTTTGTTCTGCTTTCCCTACTGTACAGTTATTATTTGTCCTTTTGTAATTTTTTTTTTCAATATATGAAGTTTATTGTCAAATTAGTTTCCATACAACACCCAATGCTCATCCCAAAAGGTGCCCTCCTCAATACCCATCACCCACCCTCCCCTCCCCCATCAACCCTCAGTTTGTTCTCAGTTTTTAAGAGTCTTTTATACTTTGGCTCTCTCCCACTCTAGCCTCTTTTTTTTTTTTTCCTTCCCCTCCCCCATGGGTTTCTGTTAAGTTTCTGTTAAGGATCCACATAAGAGTGAAAACATATGGTATCTGTCTTTCTCAGTATGGCTTATTTCACTTAGCATAACACTCTCCACTTCCATCCATGTTGCTACAAAGGGTCATATTTCATTCTTTCTCATTGCCACATAGTACTTCATTGTGTATATAAACCACAATTTCTTTATCCATTCATCAGTTGATGGACATTTAGGCTCTTTCCATAATTTGGCTATTGTTGAGAGTGCTGCTATAAACATTGGGGTACAAGTGTCCCTATGCATCAGTACTCCTGTATCCCTTGGGTAAATACCTAGCAGTGCTATTGCTGGGTCATAGGGTAGGTCTATTTTTAATTTTCTGAGGAACCTCCACACTGTTTTCCAGAGTGGCTGCACCAATTTGCATTCCCACCAACAGTGCAAGAGGGTTCCCGTTTCTCCACATCCTCTCCAGCATCTGTAGTCTCCTGATTTGTTCATTTTGGCCACTCTGACTGGCGTGAGGTGATATCTGAGAGTGGTTTTGATTTGTCTTTCCCTGATGAGGAGTGACGTTGAGCATCTTTTCATGTGCCTGTTGGCCATCTGGATGTCTTCTTCAGAGAAGTGTCTATTCATGTTTTCTGCCCATTTCTTCACTGGATTATTTGTTTTTCTGGTGTGGAGTTTGGTGAATTCTTTATAGATTTTGGATACTAGCCCTTTGTCTGATATGTCATTTGCAAATATCTTTTCCCATTCCATTGGTTGCCTTTTAGTTTTGTTGATTGTTTCCTTTCCTATGCAGAAGTTTTTATCTTCCTGAGATCCCAATAGTTCATATTTGCTTTTAATTCCCTTGCCTTTGGGGATGTGTCAAGTAAGAAATTGCTACGGCTGAGGTCAGAGAGGTCTTTTCCTGCTTTCTCCTCTAGGGTTTTGATGGTTTCCTGTCTCACATTCAGGTCCTTTATCCATTTTGAGTTTATTTTTGTGAATGGTGTGAGAAAGTGGTCTAGTTTCAACCTTCTGCATGTTGCTATCCAGTTCTCCCAGCACCATTTGTTAAATAGACTGTCTTTTTCCATTGGATGCTCTTTTCTGCTTTGTCAAAGATTAGTTGGCCATACATTAGTGGGTCTAGTTCTGGGGTTTCTATTCTATTCCATTGGTCTTTGTGTCTGTTTTTGTGCCAATACCATGCTGTCCAGCTTTGTAGTAGAGGCTAAAGTCTGGGATTGTGATGCCTCCTGCTTTGGTCTTCTTCTTCAAAATTACTTTGGCTATTTGGGGACTTTTGTGGTTCCATACGAATTTTAGGATTGCTTGTTTTAGCTTCGAGAAGAATGCTGGTGCAATTTTGATTGGGATTGCATTGAATGTGTAGATAGCCTTGGGTATTATTGACATTTTGACAATATTTATTCTTCCAATCCATGAGCACGGGATGTGTTTCCATTTCTTTATATCTTCTTCAATTTTCTTCATAAGCTTTCTATAATTTTCAGCAAACAGATCTTTTACATCTTTGGTTAGGTTTATCCCTAGGTATTTTATGCTTATTGGTGCAATTGTGAATGGGATCAGTTTCTTTGTCTTTCTGTAGCTTCATTATTAATGTATAAGAATGCAACTGATTTCTGTACATTGATTTTGTATACTGCAACTTTGGTAAATTCATGTATCAGTTCTAGCAGACTTTTGGTGGAGTCTATCGGGTTTTCCATGTATAATATCATGTCATCTGCAAAAAGTGAAAGCTTGACTTCATCTTTGCCAATTTTGATGCCTTTGATTTCCTTTTGTTGTCTGATTGCTGATGACTTCCAACACTATGTTAAACAGCAGCAGTAACAGTGGACATCCGTGTCGTGTTCATGATCTCAGGGAAAAAGCTCTCAGTTTTTCCCCATTGAGGATGATGTTAGCTGTGGGCCTTTCATAAATGGCTTTTATGATGTTTAACTATGTTCCTTCTATCCCGACTTTCTCAAGGGTTTTTATTAAGAAACGTTGCTGAATTTTGTCAAATGCCTTTTCTGCATTGATTAACAAGATCATATAGTTCTTATCTTTTGTTTTATTAATGTGATGTATCATGTTGATTGATTTACGAATATTGAACCAGCCCTGCATCCCAGGAATGAATCCCACTTGATCATGGTGAATAATTCTTTTTATATGCTGTTGAATTCGATTTGCTAGTATCTTATTGAGAATTTTTGCCTCCATATTCATCAGGGATATTGGCCTATGGTTCTCTTTTTTTACTGGGTCTCTGTCTGGTTTAGGAATCAAAGTAATACTGGCTTCATAGAATGAGTCTGGAAGTTTTCCTTCCCTTTCGATTTCTTGGAATAGCTTGAGAAGGATAGGAATTATCTCTGCTTTAAACGTCTGGTAGAACTCCCCTGGGAAGCCATCAGGTCCTGGACTCTTATTTGTTGGAAGATTTTTGATAACTGATTCAATTTCTTCGCTGGTTATGGGTCTGTTCAAGCTTTCTATTTCCTCCTGATTGAGTTTTGAAGTGTGTGGGTGTTTAGGAATTTGTCCGTTTCTTCCAGGTTGTCCAGTTTGTTGGCATATAATTTTTCATAATATTCCCTGATAATTGTTTGTATCTCTGAGGGATTGGTTGTAATAATTCCATTTTCATTCATGATTTTATCTATTTGGGTCATCTCCCTTTTCTTTTTGAGAAGCCTGGCTAGAGGTTTATCAATTTTGTTTATTTTTTTAAAAAACCAACTCTTGGTTTCATTGATCTGCTTTACAGTTTTTTTAGATTCTATATTGTTTACTTCTGCTCTGATCTTTATTATTTCTCTTCTTCTGCTGGGTTTAGGCTGCCTTTGCTGTTCTGCTTCTATTTCCTTTAGGTGTGCTGTTAGATTTTGTATTTGGGATTTTTCTTGTTTCTTGAGATAGGCCTGGATTGCAATGTATTTTCCTCTCAGGACTGCTTTTGATGCATCCCAAAGCGTTTGGATTGTTGTATTTTCATTTTCGTTTGTTTCCATATATTTTTTAATTTCTTCTCTAATTGCCTGGTTGACCCATTCATTCTTTAGTAGGGTGTTCTTTAACCTCCATGCTTTTGGAGGTTTTCCAGACTTTTTCCTGTGGTTGATTTCAAGCTTCATAGCATTGTGGTCTGAAAGTATGCATGGTATGATCTCAATTCTTGTATACTTATGAAGGGCTGTTTTGTGACCTAGTATGTGATCTATCTTGGAGAAGGTTCCATGTGCACTCGAGAAGAAAGTATATTCTGTTGCTTTGGGATGCAGAGTTCTAAATATATCTGTCAAGTCCATCTGATCCAATGTATCATTCATGGCCCTTGTTTCTTTATAGACCGTGTGTCTAGATGATCTATCCATTTCTGTAAGTGGAGTGTTAAGGTCCCCTGCAATTACCACATTCCTATCAATAAGGTTGCTTATATTTGTGAATAAATGTTTTATATATTTGGGGGCTCCGGTATTCGGTGCATAGACATTTATAATTGTTAGCTCTTCCTGATGGATAGACCCTGTAATTATTATATAATGCCCTTCTTCATCTCTTGTTACAGCCTTTAATTTAAAGTCTAGTTTGTCTAAGTATGGCTACTCCAGCTTTCTTTTGGCTTCCAGTAGCATGATAAATAGTTCTCCATCCCCTCACTCTCAATCTGGAGGTGTCCTCAGGTCTAAAATGAGTCTCTTGTAGACAGCAAATAGATGGGTCTTGTTTTTTTTATCCATTCTGATACTCTATGTCTTTTGGTTGGCACATTTAGTCCATTTACATTCAGTGTTATTATAGAAAGATATGGGTTTAGAATCATTGTGATGTCTGTAGGTTTCATGCTTGTAGCGATGTCTCTGGTACTTTGTCTCACAGGATCCCCCTTAGGATCTCTTGTAGGGCTGGTTTAATGGTGACAAATTCCTTCAGTTTTTGTTTGTTTAGGAAGACCTGTATCTCTCCTTCTATTCTAAATGACAGACTTGCTGGATAAAGGATTCTCGGCTGCATATTTTTTCTGGTCATCACATTGAAGATTGCCTGCCATTCCTTTCTGGCCTGCCAAGTTTTAGTAGAGAGATCCGTCACGAGTCTTATCGGTCTCCCTTTATTTGTTAGAGCACGTTTATCCCTAGCTGCTTTCAGAATTTTCTCTTTATCCTTGTATTTGCCAGTTTCACTATAATACGTCGTGCAGAAGATGGATTCAAGTTACGTCTGAAGGGAGTTCTCTGTGCCTCTTGGATTTCAATGCTTTTTTCCTTCCCCAGGTCAGGGAAGTTCTCAGCTATTATTTCTTCAAGTACACCTTCAGCACCTTTCCCTCTCTCTTCCTCCTCTGGAATACCAATTATGTGTAGATTATTTCTCTTTAGTGTGTCACTTAGTTCTCTAATTTTCCCCTCATACTCCTGGATTTTTTTATCTTTTTCTCAGCTTCCTCTTTTTCCATAATTTTATCTTCTAGTTCACCTATTCTCTCCTCTGCCTCTTCAATCCGAGCCGTGGTCATCTCCATTTTATTCTGCAGTTCATTTATAGCATTTTTTAGCTCCTCCTGACTGTTCCTTAGTCCCTTGATCTCTGTAGCAATAGGTTCTCTGCTATCCTCTATACTGTTCTCAAGCCCAGCGATTAATTTTATGACTATTATTCTAAATTCACTTTCTGTTATTATTGTTTAAATCCTTTTTGATCAGTTCGTTAGCTGTTGTTATTTCCTGGAAATTCTTTTGAGGGGAATTCTTCCGTTTCATCATTTTGGATAGTCCCTGGAGTGGTGCGGAACTGCAGGGCACTTCCCCTGTGCTGTCTTGAATAACTTGCGTTGGTGGGCGGGGCCGCAGTCAGACCTGATGTCTGCCCTCAGCCCACTGCTGGGGCCACAGTCAGACTGGTGTGTACCTTCTCTTCCCCTCTCCTAGGGGCAGGATTCACTGTGGGGTGGCGTGGCCTGTCTGGGCTACTTGCACACTGCCAGGCTTGTGGTGCTAGAGATCTGGCGGTTTAGCTGGGGTGGATCGGAAAGGTGCACAGGGGCGGGAGGGGCAGGCTCAACTCGCTTATCCATCGGTGATCCGCTTCTGGAGGGGCTCTGCGACACCGGGAGGGAGTCAGACCTGTCCCCAGAGGGATGGATCTGCAGAAGCACAGCGTGGGGTGTTTGCGTGGTGTAAGCAAGTTCCCTGACAGGAACTGGTTCCCTTTGGGATTTTGGCTGGGGGATGGACGAGGGTGATGGCACTGGCGAGCGCCTTTGTTCCCCGCCATGCTGAGCTCTGTGTCCAGGGCTCAACAACTCTTCTTCCCGTTGTCCTCCAGCCCTCCCGCTCTCCGAGCAGAGCTGTTAGCTTATAACCTTCCAGATGTTAAGTCCCGCTTGCTGTCTGAACACACTCTGTCTGGCCCCTCTGTTTTTGCAAGCCAGATTCGGGGCCTCTGCTTGGCCAGCGGGCTGCCCCTTTGACCTGGCTCCCTCCCTCCAGTCCGTGTAGTGCGCCACCTCTCCGCCCTTCCTACCCTCTTCGGTGGGCCTCTCATCTGTACTTGGCTCCAGAGAATCCATTCTGCTAGTCTTCTGGTGGTTTTCTGGGTTATTTAGATAGGTGTAGTTGGAATCTGAGTGATCAGCAGGACGCAGTGAGTCCAGCGTCCTCTTACGCCGCCATCTTCCTAAAATCTGTCCTTTTGTAATTAATAAGTAACTTGTGGGGAGACACTTTGAGACCATATAAATAACCCATTCCTTATCAAAATTTCCTTTCCAGATTTAGCATCTATGGAGGATTTTTTCTTGCCTCAATCTCTGCTGTAGTGGTTTAAAATGGTTTTTACTAATTCTATCATTCCTTCTATATTTATTTGTCAGCATTTCATTAAAAGAAAGAGATTTCCCCTTTAAGAAAATAAATAAAATAAATAAAAATTATGGAAGAAAAATGGAATAAAGAAAACCCGTAAGAAGATAGGAAAGGAGAACAAAGAAAGAGAAGGAGGGAAAATATAGTAAATAGAAGATACAAAAGAAGATGGTAGAATAAGTATAAGTATATTCGTAATTCAATCAATATAAACACATTAAACTTACCTATTTTAAAACAGAGACTCTTAACTTGGATAAAAAACAAAATCCAGTCAATTGATGTTATAAGAAACACACATAAAATTTAATAGTCAAAAAAATACCATTACTAAGAAGGAGGTGATACAGAAGAAGTAATATCAGAAAAAAATAGGATATAAAAAGAGCACTAATACGGATAAAGACAATCATTAGTTAATGGTAAAAAAAAAACTCCAAAAACATGTAAATGTGGCACATTTATATGCTTTTCAAGCATATGCTCAAAATATACAGAATTACAAAGAGAAATTTCCAAACTCATAATGATACCTGGAAATTTTAATGTTTATGTCAGACGTTGTTAGTTGCCCTTTCTTACTTGATAACAGAACATCATTCAGAGGTGGTAGAGGAGTCAACTGCTCCAGGAAAGCCCTGGGCAGGCAGTGAGAAGTTCCTACCTCAATTTCCTGAGACATATGTTTCAAGATTTATGCATGGTGTATTGATTTTAAGAGCCATTACACTGTGGGGGTGGGGTTCCCACAGATCCACCAATTCTCTGCAAAACCAGTTGAGTGTCCTACAATTCAAGTTAGTTCTAACACTACCTGCTTGGAGATCACATCCTGCAGGTCAAGAGCTCAGTCCCACAAGACTGCCCTCTCCCCAACTTCAGATGCCAGTTGAAAGCCCAGATTATCACTTGTGCTTCATACTGGCCAGCTATAAATTGAAGGTTCTAAAGTCCCTCTTCCTTGGATTTGATTAATTTGCTAGAGTGGCTCACTGAACCCAGGAGAACACTTACTTTTACCAGTTTATTAAAGGATCTGATGAAGGATACAGATGAGCATCCAGATAAGGAGATATATAGGGCAAGGTCTGGGAGGGGCAAGAATGCAGGAGCTTCTGTCCCCATGGAGTTGGGATGTGTCACCCTCCAAGCGTGGATGTGTTCAACCACCTGAAAGCTCTCTGGACCCCATCCTTTTGGGACTTTTGTGGAGGCTTCATGTAGGCATGATCAATTATTACCTCAATTTTCAGCCCTTAGTCCTTCTCCCTTCTCATGAGAATGGGAGTGGAGCTGAAAATTCCAAGCTCCTAATCATGGCTTGGTCTTTCCTGTGACCAGCCTTCATCCAGGACCTCACCCAGAGTTGCCTCATTAGAACAAAAGACACTCCTATTGCCTATGAAATCACAAGGTTTTCAAAAGCTCCGTGTCAGGACCCAGGGTCAAAAAATGCTCCTGAGCTCTTATCACTTATGAAATTGCAAGGGTTTCAGGAGCCGTGTGCCAGGAACTGTGGACAGATACCAGTATGTATTTTCTATTACCCCACACATGGCAAGATTGTTTCCCAACGAGTCTGCTTTGCATGGCCTGCGTTGATCTTTTTTCATTTGACCTGGAATGAACAGGCAAGGAAAGGGCACTTGGGGCACGTGGGGGTACTGGGAGGCACTTGGGGGTTCTGCAAGGGAAGGATCCCTTCATTTGGGAGCCTCAGATGTGGGTTTCACATTGTCCAACACAGCTTTGGGAAGAAGATGGAAGGAAGGTGTCCATGACACTGAGAGGTCAACTGACTTAGCTGAAACCACAGACTTCACCAGAACCAAATTCTGTAGAGAATTAATTCAGGAGATATGACTGAGACCAGTTCCTTCTTAGGTCTCCGGAGTACTTATTGCCACCCTCCATTTCCACTCCTCCATTCCCCACCCCACTTGAGGCTCCTTTTCACATTTCTGTATGTCATTTACTGTGGACGTTTTGAGTATTTTCTATCACAATTCTAATTTTTTTAATGTTTCTGTAACATTTCTTTAAAAAGAAGCTCTTTTGGAGACTCTCTCTTTGACCTCCCTTGCTTAATTTTAAATTGTCCAGGTCCATTGGTAAAAATAAAGACAGTTGTTCTGTTCTTTGTTCCAAGTCTCCTTAATTTTGTTTCTCACAAGGCATTTGTGCTTGAGTGAAATTTACCTCTGAAAACTGTTGCCATGGTAACTGGGGGGACCGTCTTAGTGAAACAAATCCGTGACATGTAAATAAATGGGGATGAATGTGATGGTATGGCAACAATATTCCCTCTTTTACCAGCAATCTGTCCTATTCAAACCCATTGTGGTATTTCAATGTTCTTGGCAGATTTAATCACATCAAACTTCCATTCATACAGAATACACCCCAGAACCAAGTATGATGACTAAGTAAACACATCTGTTCAAAGTTATCTCGTGCTAGCTAGCTCCCAAGATGGCCTCGTCCTGTATTCACACTGTTATGCTGTCCTTTTCTCATCTTACCAGGGGGGTAAATTTTTTTTACTGACCAATATCTGCAGCCAATGCAATATGACAGTAGTGATGGAATGTCACTTCCAATATTAGGTTATCGAAAGATTGTGGCTTCTGCAGATCACACTCTGCAGAGATCCAGATCCAGGCCAGGAGATCACTCAGCCAATGCAGAGGCTCCTGTGACAAGGAACTAAATATCTCTGACCAATAACCAGTGAAGAGTGGAACCATCAACAATGACATAGGCGAGCCTGGTAGCAGATCCTCCATCACTTGAGACTTCTCCTGTGACTACAGCAGTATCCGACAGCCTGATTTCAACCTCCTCAGAGACCTTGAGCACGGACCACCCAAGAAGCTGCCTCTGGATTCGAGACCCACAGAGACTGCCTGATAACAGATGTTGGTTGTTTTAAGCTGCTAAATTTTGGGAGAAATCTGGTATATAACAGTAGTAACTAATACATTATTTTTTAGTACAAAAATATAAAAATGTCATAAAACATACTTATCACTAAAGGTAAAGTAATTTAATCTTCCTTTTATCCAGGAGATACTTCTAGATCTCACCAAGTCTGAATGTCTCACCATGAAGGCTTATTCTCTCTCACCAGACTAAAGACTCCTTGACAGTAGAGTGGTGACTTGTTCACCATTGTTTCCCATAGTGTCACATTCATGCCTGGCATGTGGCATGTGCTGAGTAATATGTGTGAAGTTGTTGACCTGTTTGCTGTTGGGGGATGTAGTGCATGCAGAAGGGCAGTGTGGCCAAATTTCCACAGAGCTTACACCAGGTTCTGGAACAAGCTTTCCTAAATGGATTCTTTACATCATCTATGGGGCGCCTGGGTGGCTCAGTTGGTTAAGCCTCCGACTTTGGCTCAGGTCATGGTCTCGCGGTTCGTGAGTTCAAGCCCTGCGTCGGGCTCTGTGCTGACAGCTCAGAACCTGGAGCCTGTTTCAGATTCTGTGTCTCCCTCTCTCTCTCTTACCCTCCCCCGTTCATGCTCTGTTTCCTTCTGTCTCAAAAATAAATAAACGTTAAAAAAAAATTAAATCATTCGCGTGCCTCTATTTCTCAAGAGTTAATAAAAAGGAATGAATTATTAATGCACACAACATGATGAATCTCCAAGTAAGTATTCTGAGTGAAAGAAATCAGACAAAAAAATTACATATTATATGAGTTCATCTATAGACTCTTGTAGAAAAGGCAACTAATCTGTAGTGACAGGGAGCAGATCAGTGGCTGCCTGGAGATGGGGGTGGGGGAGAGAGATTACAGATGGCATAAGGGGTAATGCTTATGTTCATTAAAAAATACCATCTGGATGTCTTCTTTAGAAAAGTGTCTATTCATGTCTTCTGCCCATTTCTTCACTGGATTATTTGTTTTTCGGGTGTGGAGTTTGGTGAGATCTTCATAGATTTTGGATACTAGCCCTTTATCCAATATGTCATTTGCTGGCGAGGATGTGGAGAAAAGGGAACCCTCTTGCACTTTTGGTGGCAATCCAAACTGGCCCAGCCACTATGGAAAACAGTGTGGAGGTTACTCAAGAAATTAAAAATACCATATGACCCAGCAATAGCACTGCTAATAATTTACCCAAGGGATACAAGAGTGCTGATTCATAGGGGCACATGTACCCCAATGTTTATAGCAGTACTTTCAACAATAGCCAAATTATGGAAAGAGCTTAAATGTCCATTAACTGATTAATGGATAAAGAAGATGTGGTTTATATTTACAATGGAATACTACTTGGCAATGAGAAAGAATGAAATAATGTCATTTGCAGCAACGTGGATGGAACTGGAGGGTATTCTGTTAAGTGAAATAAGTCAGGCAGAGAAAGACAGAGATCATATGTTTTCACTCATATGTGGATCTTGAGAAACTTAACAGAAGACCATGGGGGAGGGGAAGGGGAAAAAAGTTACAGAGAGGGAAAGAGGCAAACCATAAGAGACTCAAATATTGAGAACAAACTGAGGGTTGGTTGGGGGTTGGGGGGGAGAGGGGAAAGTAGGTGATGGGCATTGAGGAGGGCACCTGTTGGGATGAACACTGGGTGTTGTATGGAAACAAATTTGACAATAAATTATATTTAACAAAATAAAGTAAAATAAAATAATGAAATAAATAAAATAAAATAAAATAAAAGCATCAGAGTGGATCTAGAAGGGTTTCCTGTCTCTATCCTGGGTTCTTCCACCATACTGTGCTATATCTGTCTATGGCTTTTTGTTTTTTACAAAAGATCTTCAACAACATTGACAAAAATACACATATTAGCAAAGAACTAGTTCTATCACTGTTTGAAATCACTTGGACTCTGATGAAATGATTTACTCGGCCCATCTCCCTTTTCAAGTAAAGAGTTTGTACTATGCCTCAGATAAAATGGGGCATCTTAGCAGCTTCAACACAGAAGCTCCATTGTGAAGTTTCTTCTATGAGATGGGCCTCAGTATCCAGGATGCCTTCCCCCTCCCATAGGTACTGCCCACAGTGCCCCCTGACCCCCTGCTGTCCCCAGCTCTGCCACCCATTCAGGGTTCCTCTGCCCTCCAGTTGCCTGCAGGTTCCAAGGCTTGGCTGCCACGTTTGTTGTCACACTCTGACTTTTTTTAAAACATTTAATGTTTAAACACTTAACATTTAACATTTTTTATACTTAATATTTTATTTAATTTTCAAATTTTTATTTAAATTCTAGTTAGTTAACATATAGTATAGTATTGGTTTCAGGAGTAGAATTGAGTAATACATCACTTACATAGAACACCCAGTGCTCATCATAACAAGTGCCCTCCTTAATCCCATCACCTTCTTGGCCCATCCCCCAACCTCCTCCCTTCCATCAACCCTGTTGGTTCTCTGTCGTTCAGAGTCTCATATGGGTTGCCTCCCTCTCTCTCTCTCTCTTTTTTTTAACATTTAACATTTTTAAATACTTTTGCCCATTTCCTGACCACATATCTTCCATCCTGGGAGAAGATTGTCTTTACCTCTGGAGAATGTTTGGAAATGCCTGAAGGTCAGAGTGAACCCCAGCTGAAAGACCCCTATACGCAGGAAGCAGTAGGATCTCAGGAGACAGAGAGAGGCTTTGAAAGCTCTCACCAGTTGCTTCCCTTGAACCAAAGTTGCTTCAGCTTGTTCAGAGAAATCCCATGTCAGATGTTTTAGCAGAAATATTTCATTGGGCTTCCAGGCATTTCTTTCTTACCCCCTGGGCCTCAGTTAAAGATTCTTGTGAAAAACAGTGGGTTGAGTGGATTATTTCTCTTCCTTACAAAGTTCACAGTGCAGGTGAAATTGTCAGGAGGGCATGTGACTGAGGTCTAAATGACCATTATTTCTGAGAGGAAAACATTTGGGAATTGGCTGATTCGTGACAGACCAAGGCAGATCCAGGTTCTGTGTGACCTAAGGTGGTACAATTTTCAAGGTCCTCTCTAAGTAAAATGACACAACATTACAGATATAAATTTAGTCATAAAATGAATATTTATTTAAGATTATAAAAGAAATCAAAATAACACTTTTTAGAAAACTGAAAAATATCATAAGATCCAGATAGCTAACATGATGGGTTTCTTTCTTTCCTTTTTTTTTTTTTTAAAGTTTTTATTTAACTTCTAGTTAGTCAACATACAGTGTAATATTAGTTTCAGGTGTACAATTTAGTGATTCAACACTTCCACACAGCTCTCAGTGCTCATCACAAGTGCCCTCCTTAATCCCCATTGCCTGGTTCACCGATCCCGCCACCCACCTCACTTTTGGTGACCCTTCTCTATAGTTAAGAGTCTATTTCTTTGTCTCCCTCTCTCTCTTTCTCCAAGATCATTTGTTTTGTTTATTAAATTCCACATGTGAGTGAAATCATATGGTATTTCTCTTTCTCTGACTGACTTACCTTGGTTCCATCCATGCCATTATAAATGACAAGATCCCTTTCTTTTTTATGGCTGAGTAATATTCCAGTATGTGTATATGTGCGTGTGTATACCACATCTTCTTTATCCATTCATTAGTCAGTGAACACTTGGGCTGTTTCCATAATTTAGCTATTGTAGATAATGTTCCTATAAACATAAGGGTGCATGTTTCCCTTTGAATAATGTGGTTTTTTTAAGTTTTTTTTTTTATTTTTATTTTTGAGAGAGAGAGAGAGAGAAATAGAGACAGAGCATGAGTGGGGGAGGGGCAGAGAAAGAGGGAGACACAGAATCTGAAGCAGGCTCCAGGCTCTGAGCTGTCAGCACAGAGCCCGACCTGGGGCTCAAACTCACGAACTATGAGATCATGACCTGAGCCAAAGTTGCACACATAACAGACGGAGCCACTTAGCCGCCCTGCCTTTGAATAATGTTTTTATTAAATAATTGGGGGACATACCTCTATAGTTTTTGTCCTGTATTTTTTATGCATTCCTTTTTGATCACTTTTTCCTATGCCAGGAATTTTGTCATATCATTTTCTACAGGGAATTTGGAAAGAGAAGTCAGTTGTGTTTCTAGGATGGCTGATCCAAATCTAACTTTTTATTAACGATGGATGAGATGCACATAACATGTGACTTCACACACAGATTTGCCTGACAGTGCTGCTACACAAGATTTCTAGTACGTTCTATTTCTAATATGTCTTGAGCTGAATTGTGTCCTCCTACAAACTCTTATGTTGAAGTCTCTACCTCCAGTCCCTAAGAATGTAACCTTATTTGGAGATAATGTCTTTACAGAGGTGATTAAGCTAAAATGAGGCTAAATTGGGCCGTAATCCAATGTAACTGATATCCTTATAAGAGGAAATTTGGATACAGACACACACAGAGGGAAACCACGTGAAACCAAGCCAAAGAGAGTGACCTCCAGAGAAAGTAACCCTGCTGACACCGTGATCTCAGACTTCCAGCCTCCAGAACTGTGAGAAGACAAATTTCTGTTGTTGAAGCCACGCAGTCTGTGACATTTGTTACAGAAGTCCTAGCTAACGAGTACCATAATTTCCATGAGAAAGAAAAAAAAAGTTTGTATATTTCATATTGTACATGCTGGATTATCAAGTGCTTTCCTGACAGGAGAGTTTTTCATTTGCCTAGGTACTGAAGATAGCCAGATCTTTTGTTTGCTGTTTGACAAGTCCAGGAAGTAGGTGAGCTCTCCACAGACTAGTTTCTGATCCTGAACATTCCAACCTGGTTTCTACTCCATTCCCACACACTTCTGGTGCTGGGTGCCACACAAGGTCATGTTCACACTGGGCTACCATCTGACCATACACCTTTGTGTCATGATGTGGGTGAATTGATGCAATAGGTGGTTAGGGCCTCCTGGAAGCCATTACCACACTTGGGTGGCTAGCAAAATCTTAACCATGCATGGAAGAAACTGCCAACATTGTTCATACACTAAGTCCGAACTAAATGTTTCTTCAACCTAACTTTTCCTCAGAGAAAACTAGCAATGCCTGCAGCTTTCCACACTACCCTGCAAGAAGAGAATGTGTAAAGGGGCCATTGGGATGGAAAAGGACAGCAGTTTTAACTTACTGCAGTTAAAATAGCATATTTGTAAAAGTTAAACCTATAGCTTTCATCTTTTTTGTTTTTGTTGTTTTTTACTGCTGTGCTTGATATACATTAAGCAATTTACTTTTATTATATGTTTTGTTCTTAGGTTGAGTTTGAAATTTTATAATTAAATACCTAAGAAAGATAATATAAGTTTAAAAAAATTCAATAAAAAAAGCTATCGCACTTGAGCAGATTTTACAGAAATCCATGAGTTCATCATCACTCTGCTGGAACCCTCCCCAGGGGCTTGGAAGAAGTCAGTGTGAATGAGGGGCTTAAAGCTTAAACTTCACTGTAACCTCGTAACTGGGCTCAGGCAGGTGCAGGCGGCCTAGAGAGAAAACCCTTCTTGAACATGCTTGTGAATTGGGGAAAGCCTTTGGTTTCGCACCAGGGGTGACTAAGCCACAGAAGAAATATCAGGTCCAGTCTAAGTCTCAACGAAGAAATCTAGATGGGAAGGAAGGCACTTGCATGGTGAAAAAGTCTCCTGTCTCTTAAACAGCTTCTCCCATGTTGCTTCCTTAGTATATTCCTTTCATCACCCACGGAGTCACGTGCTCATTACACAAATATTTATGGAGCATCTGCTTGATGCCAGGCATTTTGCCAAAAAGTGCTCCAACTGGTGACTCATTCTGTGGCTTAAGGCTTAAAGCTTTGTTATTTGTTCTTTGTTCTAATGCCCTGCTCCTATGGGATGGGTCATCTGATGGACAGAATATTGCCGTACTGGACGGCATTCAATTCTACTGCAGACAGCATGCGGCTGTGGTCACAAGACATGGATATGAGTCCCAGCCCTGGACTAATGAGGCAAGTGACCTTGGACAATCTTTTAGCCTTCCTGAGCTTTGTTTCTTCATTTGTAAAGCCCAGCACTTAGTGCTAAAGAATCTATTAAAACCCAGACAGATGTAGGCATGGAGAGGCAAAAGCATTAAAAAGTTGCAGGCAGGTTCTATGAGGTATAACTTGATTATACCTCTGGGATGGAATGTCCCTTTTCTCTGGGGGGAAAAAAAAAGTCTAGAAAATGAAGATGCTTAGATTACAAAGCACACACTGGTTTTGTCTGCTCTGTGAAACGACGTGATCTTGGAAGTAAACCCACTGTCCCATCCGTGCTGCATGGTCCTTTCCCTCTGGCCACAACTGACTTATGTGAGGTGGTTCCAGGCTCAGGCTCACCCAATCATTATTTCTCTTCTAGGAATCTTAAACTGTTCAGTGACCCAGAAACTGAGGATTATTGGAACAGGGTTATGTTCAGGGCCATTTTCATGATCTCTCCCACTGTTGGAGATTGGGGAGCTCATTCTTGCTCTTCCCAAGGACTGGGTTTTCAGTTCTTGCCTTGGAGTTTATGAGCTGCACCAATATGCTTTCTAAATGTCCCTTTTAATGCATAAGCCAACCACAACTGGTTTTTGTTGAAATCAAAATAAACTTACTAAATACAAATATATAACTCACAAGGCTGTTTGATTAAACAATACATGTAAAAGCTCTTTATAAACCAGATTTTATATTATAGGGTTGGTTATTAGGTGTGCTTTTGTTTTTAAACATTTCACACACATGACCTGGGATTTGCTGTAATTAGAGTGCACATGTCACTCACTTGTTGGATCTTGGCTCAGATCTACTTTGATACAATCTTGGATTAGTTAACTTCTCAAACTTTAGTTTCTGAGTCTGCAAAATGGGGATGATACGCTCAAGCTCATAGAGCTGTTATGAGAATAAAATAAGATACCACATGTAAAGCATTTAGCTCAGCACCTAGCACATAATAAGCACTTCATAAATTTGAAACATTATAATTTGATGAGTAGTAATGAGAACTGCATGCAGAAGTAGAATAGAAAGCCATTATAAATGCTTGAATCTGAATATTTCTCAATTGATAATTTGAACTCCCACATGTCAAACTGATTTTACCTTCATCACATTCACCTGCCTAGAAAGGACTTTCCATATCACTTTTCTTATGAAAATAAAGGGAATCTCTTGTTATTGCCACTGCTTCAATTCTTTTGAACCACACTCCAAAAGAAAATTCTAAGCCTTAGCCAAATGTCTCTTTCTTTGTGGGAATTTCTTGATATTGCTTAAATGGCCATATCAGCAATAATTTAATATCCCCCCAAATATGTCAATCTGTTTTGCTTTTTTAAGAAAATAACTGTACACATTTTGACATTGTAGCTAAAAAATTAATATTATGCTTCTCATTTCCTCTCATTGTTATTTTCATTCTTATTATATGACTCATCCAACTTATTCTCTAAGATTAGTGCCCAAATTCAGGAAGTGAAGTTTTTAGAGGCTGACATCACAAATAATTGAAAGCTCCTTGAACGTATCAGCTACTTGAAATGTCTACCTCTAGGAAAAATATTCTTCACTTTAATGGATGGTAATTTTCCAGGGACACTGCTAAAGGATAGGACTGTTCCACCATGTACAGAAGACATTAGTCACACCTTGAGGCTCATGACTAATCCCTAATGAGCCTGGAGTCATTTCTTCTATTTGATTTGGCTGTCTAATAGAAGGGACTCTTTTTTTCACTGCTTATCCTAGACCTCATTGAGAGACCTCTTGTCTTTCCAAAGAAGATTCAAATCCACATAACTTTACATGGAACTAAGTCCTAGGGTAAAATTGTGAATATTTTCTGGCATCTTTATATCAATCTTTCATTTTTATTTTTTAAACTTTATTTAATGCTTATTTATTTTAGAAAGAGAGAGACAGAGTGTGAGTGGAGAAGGGGCAGAGAGGGAAACACAGAATCTGAAGCAGGCTCCAGGCACTGAGTGGAGCTCGAACTTGTGAACCAGGAGATCATGACCTGAGCCAAAGTCAGATGCTTAATCAGACTGAGCCATCCAGGTGCCCATCAATTTCTTTTATTTTTAGACAAATGTGGCTCCTGAACCAATTGATGATGGTTATAGATTGATTTAACAGGACTTAAAAAATGTATAGTACTTGAGTAGTGTGAGTATTCAACATAGATGTCTGATTTCTGGGTATATTGGCCACTATCCAGGCTTTGTTCTCTGATATTGTGACTGTGGTCGTTTTCAGCCCTCAAGTGACATTCCCTTTCACAGAAAACAATTTCATCAATAGGGTTCTGGGGCCCTTAAATGTCACAACCAAGAATTTTACATTTTGTTGCAGTTGCTAGAAATCCAATTCAGTTCAGTTCAATTCAAGACTATCTCTATTTTTGAGATGAGTTCTGGCCAGTCAGAATTTCAGTTATCCTGATGTATAGACATAGCATCAAATAGAGAAGAATATTTAAACAAATGTTAAACCTTTATACGTTCATCACATTAAGTGACAAAAGACAAATTGTCATATGAAATGACCAGGAGTCTCTAAGTCACAATGAAGTTATCATACCCTGCTTTCTATTTTGCACTAACACGCTAAAGCTCTGTTTCTGTGGAAACCACTGTGCGGACAGACTGTCCCATCCAATCACAGACTTGTCACTTGTCCAGGCGGGAGGCCCCTGTGAGTCTCTGACAGGATCAGACTCCCAGACATGTTCCTCACCACTTCATTTACCTTTTAACCTAGTTAAAGGTTTATAAACTTAGAGAAGCTAAAGATTTTTTCTTTCAGTGACAATCAGCCTGCAGCCCAGGGATATACATGCTGCGCCTGAAACATCTGCTGCTCTCTTCACACCCTCTTCCAGCCTTGTCCTCAGGGCTCTTAAAGAAGCCCTCCCTCAGTTACACAGTGGGCTGTGAGCCAGGCTTCTCTGCACCTTGCAGTTTCCACGTAGAGCAAATCGTCTTAGGCACAATTTATAGAAGATTAGAAGGAATCGCTGAGGGCAATGTCTACTCAAGGCATACATTTGGCCACCAGGGAGGAAGAGTTGGTGAAATAGAGCCAAAAAGAACCTTGGGATAAGCTGACCACTTTGCCACAAATTCTGAGCCAGCCAAGCAGCTCATTGAGGAGGTGCGTGCTCCAAACACATTGATTTCTGGGTCTCATTCAATGGCACAAGCACCTTGAGGGAAAGCATTTCAAGGAAAAACTATTGCCTGGCAAATTAAAATAACATCACAGGAAGACAGAGTGATCCTTCTAGTCCAAATCAAATAATCCTGACAAAGAAGGAAAGCAAATTGTTAAAGGGATTTTGAAAACAGATTAAAAACGATGAATGCAGACTAAATGCCATGTGGAATCCTGGACTGGATCTGGGAACAGAAAAATGAGTATTAGTGGGGACCCTGGTAAAACTTGAATAAAGTCTGTAGTTTAGTTAACAGTAATGTACCAGTGTTAATTTCTTTGCTTTAGTAAATGTACCATGGTTCCATAACATGTTAACATTAGGGGAAAGTGGGTTAGGAGTATATGGAAACTCAGTGTACTATGGTTGCTACTTTTCTGTAAGTCTAAAATTACCCCAGAATAAAAAGCCTGTTCAAGAAAATGAACAAGGAAAATGGAGGAAGGACATATTCTAAGGATGAATATGACACAGAGCCATGGTCTGTAAGGACAGGATCAGGAGGTCTAATCCTAGAACCCACAAAGGTCACCTGCCATGCCAACAAGGAGGCATCTGTGCTGTTTGGAACGAGAAGAGAAAGAGGAATGGTGGGTAGTGTGATGTTGGCAAACAACACAAAGTCCTCTAAGCCATCTTGGGGGGGGGCGGGTAGAAGGAGCACCATCTGAGGGAACTGATGACCAAGACAGCCAAGCAGACTGAGGAAGAGTGACTAGCAGCTCATCATAGTTGAAAGTTGCCTGGCCAGGTGGAACTTCAGTCCAACCTAGTGGGACGATCTCCCAGAAACTGTAGAAAGTGGGAGAGGAGCCTAAGACTGGAGGTGGACAGATGTGGTGTTTATTTTGTATAATGGGCAGAATGTGGTGCCACAGATTATAGAGCAGTGGGCTTGAAGTGGATGGATCCTAGGAAAAGCATTGACACACACAATCAATGGCCTATGAACTTCTAGAAAGAGAAGAGGAGACACTGGTAGCTGACATGGGTTTGCCCAAGAACAAGGAAGGCAGGAGTAATTACAGACCCTTTTTGGATAACGTTCCTAAACTGACAGATCTAGTGTATTTGGATTTCTAGAAAAAACTTCTCATTATGTCTTTGTTGACACAATGCAGTTTCAAGGGCTAGATGACAAAAAAGGAAAAAAAAAAATACAAGTTATACCTATCTAAAGAAAGCAGACCTCTAGTGCTCAGCTTACTATTGTTTAAGTCAATGACTTTGAAATAGTCATTGTGTTATCATAGATTGTGTTTGGCTCCTTGTTATAGAGATTCAATAACAGTGGCTTAGCCAGATAGGGGTTTATTTTTGACAACCAACAGGAAAACCAAAAACGGGAGTACAGGGCTGGTCCAAGCTTCGTGCTGTCCTAAATGCCCTTCTGTGTCATCCCATATGTGGTTTCCATTCTCAGGATTACTCCATGGCTGCTTTACCTCTAGCCACACATCCAGATTCCAGGTAGGAAGTAGACAGTAAATCCAATGTCCTAAATAAGGAAAGCCCTAGGATTTCCCTAGCAGGATTCCAATTGGCCACAATTCTGAATCCTAGCTGCAAGGGAGGCTGGAAAATGAAGGAGTTTGGTTTTGTTGCTTTTTTTTGTTTTGTTTTGTTTTTTGTTTTTGATTGAGCATGTCGCCACACTGACCAGAATCAGTGCCTCTCTAACAAGGAGAGGATAGATATTGGGTTTGTAATTAGCAGTGTTTACCAAAGATGGCATACTTACTTAAATCAAGTGGCATTTTTGGACTGCTGACCTTTCTCACCTAAACTTGCTGTACTTTATCTCAGTGATGCATACTCCCTTATACCAGTCTCTGGGGTTAAAATCCTGGTGTCATTCTGTATACCAATCTTTTTTTCTCATACATCACATGTAATCCTTCACATCCCATATCAAAACATATTCAGAATCTGACTACTTTTCACCATCTTAATACTATCACTCCAGTTTGGACCAGCAAAGTTTCGTATTTAGTGGTTAAATAGCTTTCTCTCAATTATCAGGGAAAAGACCATGATTTTTTTTTATCTGTAATAGTGCATTTTTAATGGTTGGTTAATTACATCACTACATTTCTATTGCAATATAGTACTCATTTAAGCACTTAAAAATGGAAGGTATACAAAGATTAAATTAAGACATGGTAAATTGAGTAAATATTTGGTTTTTATATAAATAAAGTCATAACCACCTTCTGTCACCATTGCTATTCAACACTGTCCTAGCAGTTCTGGCCTGAGTTATGCTATGTTCATAGCAGCCTTATTCACAATAGCCAAAAAGTGGAAACAACCCAAATGTCCATAAAATGATTAATTAATTAACCAAATGTGGTATGTCCATACAATGGAAGAGTATCTAGCAATAAAAAGGAATCAAGTACTGATACTTGTTACAACATGAATGAGCCTTAAAAACAATATAGTGAGGGAAGCCAGACACAAAAGAAATGAATGATTCCATTCATATGAAATGTCCAGAACAGGCAGGAATGAAGATTTACTGTCTGACTCTTAATGGGTATAGGGTTTCTCTTAGGGCTGAGGAAATGTTCTCAAATTAGATAGTGGTGATGATAGCACAACTGGGTGACTATTAGAGAACACGAACCATATGATTAAAAAAATTTTTTAAATGTTTTATTTATTTTTGAGAGAGAGAGAAAGAGACAGAGCATGATCTGGGGAGGGGCAAAGAGAGAGAGGGAGGCACAGAATCTGAAACAGGCTCCAGGCTCTGAGCTGTCAGCACAGAGCCAGATGTGAGGCTCAAACACACAAGCTGCGAGATCATGACCAGAGATTAAGTCAGATGCTTAAGTCGGTGGCTTAACTGAGCCACCCAGGGGTCCCAACACTGAACTACATGATTTTAAAAATAATATCGGGGTGCCTGAGTGGCTCAGTCGGTTGAGCATCTGACTTCGGCTCAGGTCATGATCTTGCAGTCCGTGAGTTCGAGCCCCGCGTCAGGCTCTGTGCTGACAGCTCAGAGCCTGGAGCCTGCTTCAAATTCTGTGTCTCCCTCTCTCTCTGCCCCTCTCCCACTTATGCTGTTTCTCTCTCTGTATCAAAAATAAATAAAAACACTTAAAAAATTTAAAAAATATATATATAAATACGGGACGCCTGGGTGGCTCAGTCGGTTGAGCGTCCAACTTTGGCTCAGGTCATGATCTCACAGCTTGTGAGTTCAAGCCCTGTGTCAGGCTCTGTGCTGACGGCTCAGAGCCTGGAGCCTGCTTCAGATTCTGTGTCTCCTTCTCTCTCTGCCCCTAACCCACTCACATTCTGTCTCTGTCTCTCTCAAAAATAAATAAACATTTAAAAAAAGTTTAAAAGTAATATATAAATAATTCAAAACAGAACAAAAATTTTTCACAAAATATGTAAACATAATTACCCATACTTACCCAAAATATGAGTAAACATATCAACCACCCCACTCTCAATTTCTGGTGGATATGTCACTATCTTGACTGTGGTAATGGTTTCATGGATATAGACATATGTCAAAACTTACTAAATTATACACCTTAAGCACGTGCAATTTACTATATGTCAATTGCACTTTATTAAAGCTATTTTAGAAAAAGAAGGACTGATGGCTTTGCCAGAGAACAGTAGGTATGACAATAGAAGATGGAGGTGAGGGTTGGTCTAAGTGGCTTCTCCAGGTCTTACCAAACTTGAGAGGACATAAATTTGAAGAATTAAAAGCATTCATATAAAACAAATTCTGTCTGGTTGCAAAATTTCTCTAAAAATCACCATTTCCATGATGAATTTGTTTGTGTGCATTCTTGTGCCCTTGGGAACTACAAAGACCAATGCATAATACCATAGATGTCCCAGATGCTGGGGGCTGCTTGTCTCCAAGTTCAAATCTTCTTAGTAGAAATGTACGGACTCTAGTTTTAAGTAAGTTTTAAGTAACTTATATGTGGTATTAAGTTTTAGGTTGTTTTGGTTTTTTAATTGACATCTAACATCACAACTGGCCTGGGTAATTTTTTTACCACATTGGGAGGCTGTTCTGAATGTAATGATTCAACTGCAGGAAGCATTCTTATTGCTAGTTACAGAAGCATTCTCATTTAGATGGCAATATTTGAAGATTCATCTCTGTCATGATTCTGGAAAGAAACAAAATATTCCAGTAGCAAAACTAACTTATTAGGTAATAGAAGAAATCTTATCTAGGGTGCATTCTCTATTAGGATTTAGAAGTTGTAGATTCTTATGGAATGTTGCTGTCTCTCTGACATTCTGAGTCAACACTCCAGCTCAAACTTTAGGGAAATACTCCACACTTTGAAAAATTAATATAATGAATAACAGAGGAGGCATGATACAGTGAGAACAAATATACAAGTGTCTGAAAGACCTGTTTATAAATTCCATCTTCTTCTTGAGAAAGTTACTTAATGTATCTGAAACTTGGTTTCCTTATCTTTAAAACTGGGGAAAGAATGGTTATTTTTCAGGCCATTGGTGAATAAATGATGTGATAACAATAGCATAGGAAAAACCACTCTGAATTATTAGACACTCAGTAAGAGTGTCAGAGATAAACCAAAACAACAGAAGCCACTGCAAACATTTACATCAGAGGAATTTAATTCAGGATATTGGTTAGGCAAGTGATGGGAAGTCAAGAAGACAAACAGGTGATGGTGAAGTTACCTAGAGGTTGTTGGCATCAAGAGGAAGTCATGTCAACTCCTCAACTGAAGACACAATGGGAGGGGGCTATATTTTTGTGGTCCAAGAACTGGGATCATGCTGCAGGAGCTGTCTGATGGAAAATGGAGTCATAGAGAAGACATTCCAAGAAAATTCCTGAGGTAGAGAGGAAAGAGGACAAATACCTGGTTTGGTCTTCCTGCCGCTCTCCAGCTTCTGGCCAGTCTCCTCCTTTGACTGAACCTGGCTGAGAAGCCACATGACTCAGGAGTCTGGGAAGCATAGCATGCAGGATCAGACATGCTGTCCAGAGTATAGGAAGGGAAAGGTGAACACAGATCTGAGGGATCACAGACCAGGACCAGCATACTAGGTGACCTTGTACCTTATTCAATAAGTGAAGTACAGAACATCATGACAGCATCTTGAAGTGGCTCAGTTAATGTTCATCCCCGTCCCTCACTCATCCTCTCCATTCTGCCAACATAAAGTGAACATTCGATTTCATTGCTTATTGTCAGCAAGTCATATCTCTGTGTGCTATATGCTATTCTATGTGTAGTTCAATAGCAACATGGATTTGTTGTCAAGTTTCCTAGAAGGCCAAAGTTGTTATCTCAAGCATACTGCCCACTTCTGTATCTGCATTGGGCTGGAGGAATATCCCATGTTCTTGTTTGTGTCTTCTCTGTCTAGCCTTTTCCTCTTGGGCACTTCTGTCTCCATTTACTTCTGTTCTCACTTAGGAGAGACTTCCAATGTTGCCAAACCTTCTCCAGTCTAAACTGTGAATGGGAATCAGCATGCCTGCTGGTTGACCATGAAATTTTTCAAGCCAGTAGAGTTCCACTTAACCTAGGAAAAAGGGGATTTGCTAAGTGAATTCATAACAACCTGATTAAATAAAGTCTGCCAAGAATGGTCTCTTCACAGCAAGATTGTCAGTCCCTACTGCCCATTTCTTGTTCCTTGAACTTGGGTCCCAGAGTCTCCTTTTATGGTTTCTATTCTATTCTAGTCCTGAAGCAATCTTGAGGGAGGTAATATATCAGATATCTCAGTCCCTACAGCTAAAAGTCTGGAATCCAGTCTTGTTGCATCAAGTTTGCGGTATCTGGCTCAGGGATGTGCGCTGTGGTCCCATGTGGGCACCAGGTATAGCCATCCTTGCCTCCTCCTAGCAATGAGTATAAAGAGAAAGGAAAAGCAAACATGATAGTACACAGCAACCAGTCACATTGTCCACTCTTGATTTCTACTATCCACCAGTTGCCCCACACTTAACTTAATTTCAATTTCCAATTGTCCATTGTTTATATATAGACATATAATTGATTGTATATTGACCCTGACAATCTCCCTTATTAGTTTTAGTAGCTTTCCCTGTCAATTTTGGGGGATTTCCTATGTAGACAGCCATATCATCTGCAAATAGAAAGAGTTTTTTTTTCTTTATTCCCTTAGATGCCTTTTATTTCTCTTGTTTGCTTTATTTCACTGGCTAACAGGTCCAGTAAAATGTTGAATAGGAAGGATAAATGTAGACATTTTGTGTCGTTACCTTTCTTAGGCTGAAAGCAATAAGTATTTGGTAAGTAAGTATGATATTAGCTATAATGCTTTTTGCAGATGCCCTTTATCAGTTTGGGGAAATTCCTGGTTTAATTTCTAGTTTGCTGAGAGATTTTTTTTTTATCATAAATGGTGGTTGAATTTTGTCTAATGTTTTCTCTGTATTTATTGAGATGGTCATATCCACAGATGTGTGATATGATGAATGACATGAATTAATTGTTGAATGTTGAACCAGCTCCACTTAAATGCTAAACTGCTTCTCCATTTGAAAGCAGGGGCAATTACCACTTGTTTCCAAGTTTTTTTTTAATGCATATAAGGTGATATAATGTATGTAAAGCATTCAGCACAGCATCTGACATGTGGTAAACCCTTAATAAATTACAATAGATATCATCATTTAATTACTAGTTCTTACAAGTGCCCCACCTTACCTCCCACTCCTCCCCAAGGGCTGGATGTGTCATGGTGTGGCTGTGCTTGCTGTGTGGGTCTGAGGCATGCAGAATATAACTGCAGCCTACTTGGCTTCTATTTCACCACAGCCTGGGTTTCTTGCTGCTGTGCCCTGTTCCACAAGATTGGCCTTTCTGGCACCAAGGACTTACCTGAATCACCCTTGAGTGTCTTTTATCTCATGCCCTGTGACTCAGAATGGCTAGTTGCCCTCATAAAGCTGCCTCTGTATCTAGGCTGTTTTTCCCAGAACTTGCTTCTTGTTGTCCCTACTGATCCCACATATCAGTTAGGATGCCTTCAGCTGTAAATGATAGAAAAGCCAATACAAAATCAATTCCTTAGTTCACACAACTAGGAATCTGCAAGTAAAAATAGACTTGCAGGCATCAGGCTCAATGATGTCACTAAAAGCTAAGTTCCTCCATGTATGTCTTCTGTTGTCCTCAGTGTCAGTCCTATGCCAAGGCTGTTTTATGCCCTTGTGGATGTTGAAGGTGACCTGGTGGCAATCCCAACTACATACTGACTCATACTGCGGGAGCATCTCTCCTCCAACCATAACAAGAGTCTTCCCTTCTGGGATAATTTTCTTCTAACCAGTATCTATTGCAATGAAAATGCCATTTGCAAACTGGTTTATCTGGATTCCTGAACCCAAAACTGAAAAGGGAGAGGAGTTTATCATGATTAGTCAGTTTATTCAAAGCCCCATCCCCCTGTGGAGATAGAGTCTATTCCCCAAACTGCACTGTTGCTACCCAGTGAGGACATAGGAGAATGGATGCAAAAAAGTGAACTACAAAGCTTACTCCCCCACATGCTATGGGGACCCAAGGATACTCTGTTCTGGTTCCTATGTTCTAGTCACAAGAGTCCTGGAAGTCCTTGTAAATTTGGTTGAAAAGCATATATATATTGGCGGAAAATTTTTTATCACACACAAAAGAAGGCCATACTCTTTCCAATCAAACTCACGCCCCTCTGTCAAACTTTTTAAAGAAAAGTTTTATATTCACCACCTCCTCTTTCTCCCCACACTCCTGCATATATATAGTCTGGTCCCTGAAACATGCCTATTATTTAAAAACACTTCTCTGAAATGGATCTTGTAGAGGTCACTAGTGAAGTTTTAGTTGCTAAATCCAACAATCTCTACTTCATCTGGCCCAGTGGGTCTCAACTTTGGCAGCACATTAGAATTACATGTGCAGCTTTAAAAAGTCCAGATGCCCAAGCTGTACCCAGAACAATTCAATTACATTAAAATCTCTGGGAGTGGAGCCCAGACATCATTACTCCTTAAAATTCCCCAGGTGATTTCCAGGTCACCTAAGGTTGAAGACCACTGATCTAGACATTCCCCTTATAGCATCCAGGGTTTCTCCTCATACCCATTTGCCTGGAACTGTCCCAGTTTATCCCTGAAAGTCCTGTATCCCAGAAAACCCCTCAATCCTAAGCAAAGTTGGATTGTTGGTCACCAAAATGGCATCGGTCCCAGTGGTTCTCCACCCTGGCTTTACATTGGAATCCCCTGGGGAAGTTTAAAAAAACTACCAATGTTCCATCACTACCCTCAGAGACTGCTTCCATTAGGCTAAGCTGGGCCACAAGCACTGGTTATTTTTTTTCTAAGCTCCCTGAATAATTTTAATATACAACCAGGGTAAAGAATTATTCATATACACCAATGATTCTTGAAATGAGATCCTGAGACCGGCAGCAGCATCCTCACCTGGGAATTTGTTAGAAGTGCAAATCTTCAGGCTTTATCCCACTCCTACTGAATCAGAAGCTCTGGGGGTGAGGCCTAGCAGTCTGTTTCAGAGACCTTTTTTGGATGAGCGCAATGCACACTCAAGTGTGAGAACCACTGATGAATAGTGTTGAGCTGACTCATCTTTTGACATGTTCTGACCCAGTTTGAATGGTTGTTTACATTATCTGTCTGCCTTACATAAAATGTTTCATACTGCTCCTAGTACAGGGCCTAGTCATAAGGTATTACCATTCTTTTACATTGCCAGATTCAATTTGCTAATATTGTATCGTGGATGTATTGTGGTAGTATGTGGTAGTATGCAATGTGGTAGCATTTATGTTCATGAGGGATATTGGTGTTTCATTTTCTTTTCTTATAATGTTTTTGTGTTAGGTATCAGGGTTATTTCAGGCTCATAAAATATGATTGAATGCATTTCCCTTCCTATTTTCTAAAAGAAATGATGTAAGACAGGCGTTATCCATTCCTTAAAATTTGATATATTTAGCCAATGAAACTATCTCAGCTTACTTAGAGTTTTCTTTGACAGGAGGTTTTCAATCACAAAATAAATTTCTTTAATAGATATAGGGAATTCATATACTCAATTTATTCCTGAAACAGTTTTTATAAATTGTGTCTTTTAAGAAATGATCCCATTTTGGTGCTTGGGTGGCTCAGTTGGTTAAGGGACCAACTCTTGATCTTGGCTCAGGTCATGATCTCATAGTTTTGTGAGTTCAAGCCCCACATCAGGCTCTGCACTGACTGTGCATGGAATCTTCTTGGGATTCTCTCTCTCTCTTTCTGTCCCGTCCCCACTCTCACTCTCTGTCTTTCTCAAAATAAATAAACTTAAAAAAATGAAATCACCCCACTTTATCTGAGATAATGTACTTCATTGGCAGAAAGACATCATTATAGTCCCTTATTATCATCTTAACGTCTATAGTATCAGTAGTGAAATTCACTCTTTAATTTCTGATATTGGTCATTTGTGTTTTCTCTTCTTGATTAGTCTTTTCTGGGGACTTATCAATTTTACTAATCTTTTCAAAGGATCTATTTTGGCTTTGTAATTTTATCTATCATTTACTTTCTATGTTGTCGATTTTGGTTTTTCTTTTCTATTCTTTCCATTTAACTTTGAGTCTGATTTGATCTTCATGTTCCAACTTCTTAATGTAGAGATGTAGGTCATGACTTTAAGCCTTTCTTCTTTTCTAACATAGCCTTTTATAAAGTTATAGAATTCCCTCTACATACAGCACTGCCAACATCCCAGACATTTTGATGTCTTGTGTTTTCATTATCATCCAATGAGAAACCATATTGTAGTTTCATTTGTGATTTCTCTTTGAATAATGGGTTATTTAGATGTGTTTTAATTTCCAAATATTTGGGGAAATATTCTAGATATTTTAGTGTTGATTTCTTTTTTTTTAACATTTATTTATTTTTGAGACAGAGAGAGAGCATGAACAAGGGAGGGTCAGAGAAAGAGGGAGACACAGAATCCGAAACAGGCTCCAGGCTCTGAGCGGTCAGCACAGAGCCCGACGCGGGGCTCAAACCCACGGACCGCGAGATCATGACCTGAGCCGAAGTCGGACGCTTAACCAACTGAGCCACCCAGGCGCCCCTTATTGTTGATTTCTAATTCAATTCTATGTAATATTTCAAACTTTTGACCATTTTTGAGACTTATTTAATAGACTGGTGTATGGTCTGACTTAAAGGAAAATTCCATGTAGACTTTAAAGAAAATATATGTTATGTAGTGTGTAGTGTAGTATAAATACTGATTTGGTTAAGTTGGTTGATAATATCATCTACATATTTACTATTTTCAAAAATTAATTTTCTATCAGTTACTGGAAGAGGATACTCAAATTTTATGGCATGACTATGGGTTTTTTTCAGTTTCTCCCTTTATTTCTTCCAGTTTTGCTCTATGTACCTCAACATTCAATTACTTCAGACAATTATGTCTTTCTGATGAATTATCTTTTAATTCATGAAGGCAAGGGCTTCCTGTGTTCTGTTCACTGGTAAACCCCTAGTGCACAGAACAGTGGCTGGCCAATGACAGATATTATTAAGGCATACTCACACATCTCATCCTCCCAAGAGCCCTGTTAGATTGTTATAAGCCCATTTCACAGATGAGGAAACAGTCTTAGAGATGATAAGTCACTTGTCCACGTGATTTCCCATGCAGCAACTCCTCTCTTTTCTTGCCTCTCTGCCATCTTCTTGGGTAGATAGTAAACACTGTGTGTGTGTGTGTAAACACAGAGCAAAGTGTCTACAAAGACGATCCACAAAATCCATTTAGAGTTCAGAAGAGATGATGGCCTACTCTAATTATTCTCTGTCTCCTCTGTGTCCCCCAATCTCCACACAAACATCTTGTGTTGGGATTAACACTACTAATCCTACTCTCCCTATCAATACAAACACTACTATTCTAAGCACACTCTTAGATATCCCCGAGGTTCTTCTCTCAGGTTCCTTAGACCTCAATACTAGACAGCTAGTTTAGGGATCTGAACTTGTAGCTGACTCCCTGGCATTGTATAAACCAACACAAAGCATTTACCAGACTCAAATTGGGGGATGGCAAATGTAATGTGAGCACCAAGCTCTTGGGCCTTCCTGTTCTTTCCTTGGAGAGCGTAGTGCCTGAGATTAGCACAAGTGGGAGCTCACCTACAGAATGACTTCTTTGAATTCTGCTCCCAGCTTAGGGTCAGCTAATGCCATCTGTGGTGGCTGGTACAGTGTGATAATCGGCTTCTGAAGCTGGATCCCAGAGCCCTAGGAGGGGATGCTGGTCTACACCAGAGCAGGCAGCATACCTGCCAGGCTGTGGCCTTGCCAAGAAGAGCTCTCAGGAAATAGCAGAACACATTTTTTTTTTTAAGTTTAAGCCAGGAAGATGCTGAGTTGCATGTAGGGTCAGGAAGAGGGAATATAGGCAGAGTTTCAAATGCTGAAAGTTCCTCATTTTTTATGTCCCTAATCATGACAAAAGCAATAAAAAAGTACAGATTTGTTTTTGTTTTTGTTTTACAATTACTTTGCATTCTTGTCAGAGAAATGGATCACAAAGTGACTGTGATCTAGCATCATCTCCAAATGTCACACTCAGCCTTCCTTGGAAGTCTGGTCCAGTTCTGCCACCTGCCATATTTGTTGTTTGGTCAACATGGGTCAAAATGGGCAACTTCTCATAGGAATGAAAACACTTGTTAGGTTGGGGGGCGGGGTGTAGAGTTGGCTCCAGACAAGGAGGAAGGGTTCTGTGCTAAATTCCTGATTAAATTTAGAAGCAAGTCTCCTTCATAGTATTATCTCAGTGATTTGATAGTAGCTCAGAAGAGGATTCCAAGGAGAAATTGTTTTTTAGAGGGCTGAAATTGGGCCAGCAGTTTATCAGTGGGTGGGTGAGATATCTTGAAGAAAAGAATCAAGTGGAAACCAGAAGGCCTAGGAAAACAAACATGGCACCTGAGTGTGGCCAGCTGCTTGAAATCCCATGCAGTCATTGGTCTAAGCCTAGAGAGGCACAGCAGTTTGCATGGAAGCCTACAAAAGTCAGAGCTCACTATCTAGACTTCTTTTCCTGCTCACTTGCAAGGTGATGTGAACAGAATTGACATTAGAAAAGTTCCATACTCGGGGCGCCTGGGTGGCTCAGTCGGTTAAGCGGCCGACTTCGGCTCAGGTCATGATCTCACTGTCCGTGAGTTCAAGCCCCGAGTCGGGCTCTGTGCTGACAGCCTGGAGCCTGTTTCAGATTCTGTGTCTCCCTCTCTCTGACCCTCCCCCATTCATGCTCTGTCTCTCTCCATCTCAAAAATAAATAAACGTTAAAAAAAATTAAAAAAAAAAAGAAAAGTTCCCTACTCAATGATTTAAAGACAAGAAGCTCTGTTTACTTTCACCATAAACAAAGAGACTCCTTCTTTGTCATTTTGAAGGAGCCATCCCTCAGTTACAAAATACCACATACATCTCATGTAGCAGTGGAATCACAGGCCTAGGAATCAGGAACTTGAAGCACCAACTCACTTCCAACTGAGACCCTCAGTAAAACCATCCTTTCAACATATTCTGCTCCCCCCCCATCTAAATGGATATGATATGATTTTCTCTTAATTTTTCTGAGAACACACTATGTGCTCAGTAATTTAAAACCATTATCTGATTTAATCCTTACAATTATGCTCTGTAATGAGATGAAGAAAATCATATTTACTAAATTGCCACCTAGGATGAGCATTGCATTTACTTAGAAATTATACCTTGAAGAGAGCTTAGGTTGGAAGGTTGAACCCCAACCCCCTGGGAGTGAGAGGGAGAGGGGCAGAAGTTCCCTGTGTGAAACTGGAGAAGGAACAAATGAGAAAGAAGGAGAGAAACAGAGTAGAAGGCCCCTCCCCATCACCCCCAAATCTTTGGTAAATGCTACATAAATCCTGAAATCCTTAATGTGAGCAGAGTTCTATTTTTCTTTTTATTTTAATACTGTGAAGGGGGTGAATTCTGTAATCAGAGAATCCTATAATAAAAACAGTTGCTGTTTTTATGCTGTAAAACCATGCAGCAGTGTGGTAGCAAGGAAAAACAAGGAGGTAAGATTGGGGATTTGCAGAAAGGGTGGGAAGGAGGCCTTGGAATGACAGTGACAGTCTAGGGTACATAGTCATGATTGCCTTTGCTCATCCTGCTTCTCAAAATATCCTTCTTTGAAGGTCCAATATCCTTGGGTCTCCCCTGCCCCCATCCCCAAGTTACAAGGCAGAACTGAGTTTCCCAGATTCCTCCTTTGCATCTAGGGTGCTGGTGTGGGACTTGGGTTCAGCCAGTCAGCTACACCACAGGGGACGCTTTTTCAGATGTCAATATGGAACAGGCTGTACCACACAGAACTGGCCCTGGAGAGGGTGACCAGGCATTCAGGTTCAAGTGGTGCAGAGGCATGGCTTCATTGGGATTTAATGGGCTTTATGGGCCATGTAATATGGGTGCACTTGTTCTCTGAGGAGCCTCCAGGCCAGGCCTTCTACACACACCTAGGAAGATTCCATGAGCTACGTATTATCCTTAAAGAAGGTCCTTTTCTGCTTAACCTGGTCAGAGTGGCACTGTTAGTAGCAATTAAGAACACTGTCTTATTCACCTTCTACATTTTACAGATGGGGACACCATGCACAAGACCATGCAGCCCCAAATTGCAAAGCTGGGATTGAATGCCAGCTTGTCTGAGCCCAAGCCCCAGCTCCTGATACTGTGACAATGGAGAGGAAAATAGAAAAGGGCAGTTTGGGCTTTTCTGGGAAGGCAAAGAAAGGAAGGAATACCTTGGCCTTTGCGTGGATGTGACCAGCAGAATAAATCCTATGTGGCAAAGCTGCTCACTTTCTGCAGGCCTCCAGATGGCAGGGGCTACAGCAAGGATAGTTGGCATCCTGGGAGGATAAAATGGCTCCTGGTTGGCATCTCCTCCATGGAGAACCCACTACCGACAGAAGCCATGAGCCCAGTTAGCTCCCCCAGAGAAGACTGCTGGACAGCAACCGAATTATTTCTCTCAAACTTTTAATTGTGAAATATTTTAAACCTGTTAAAAAATAGAGAATAATACAATGAGCCTCCATGTGCTCTTTACTCAGCTTCGACAATGATCAACTAATGGCCAGTCTTGTTTCATCTACATCCCCTCACGCTTCCCCTCATTCCAGACTATTCTGCAACAAGTCCTAGATTTCATATAGCTTTACCTTAATATTTCAATATGCATGACAAACGGTAAAACAACAATAATGCATTACACCTAAAAATTAGTAACGATTTGTTAATATCATCAAATGGTTAGTCTGTGTTTGGAGTACCCTGTTTGTCTGATGCATATTTTCAAATTTGGTTGGATCAGATCCTAATAAGTGTCACAAGTATCAGTACATGCTAGCATATGCTTGCTGATGTGTTTCTGACATCTTTTAATCCTTTGTTTCCCATCCATCTCTCTATTTCCCCCCACAACTCAATTGTTGAAAAAGGGAGTTGTTTGTCCTGTAGAATTTTTACAATCTGGCTGATTGTATCCTCATTCTATCATTTAACACTCCTCAGTGCCCTGTTTTTCTTATAAACTGGTAACTAGAGCTGCATGCTTGCTGAGATTTAGAAAATTGTTGTGTGTTGTTGTTTAGCAAGACTTCCAACAGGAGTCACAGAGTGTCTGGTTGTCTCTTTTTTGAGATGCCAGTAACCTTTGGTGATCATTGATCGTTGTATACTGCGTGGATTCTCACTTGGGACAGTATTACCCCAAGAGGGAGAAAATTGGTTTTTAAGGGGTGAAAAAACACCTTAATCATTTATAAAGGCAAATCACAAATACACATATAGGAAGTAAACAGACATGTAGGGAATCTGGTGCTAAAATTTCTGTGGATGGGTAATTAGGAATAAAGAGTCCAAAAAGCGTCGTTAGGAGGATAATAATGGGGGGAAAAGTTGAAAAACAATGGTCTGAATCTATTAACTTGATTTATTAATTCATAAAGTTTACATTTACCTCTTGAATGCTTTAAGTGACGAGCAAGTAAGAGGACTGTGAACAGGACAGTCACAGAGGGTTAGTGCTGTGGTGGGATGAACGCCATGTTACTGCAACCCACATTCAGTGGTAAGATGTTTCTGCACACGGTAAGTAGCTGTAAGTGGTAGGCAGTCTTTATAAATGGATGGGATTTTATTGACATTTTAATGCTAAGCTGAGTAAGCTTTTCCCTTCTTTCATTAGCTCTTTGGGATCCATCAATATCAGCAATGCAGGATGGATAGGCATTTTCACTAACACTATGGTGACTCTCTTGCTTCTGCTCCTTAAGCCAGGCACCTTCATGGTTATTAGAGGGCAAACATCCTTTTTTTATTTTTTTTTATTTTTTTTATTTTTTTTTTTTTATATAAGTTCTTTAATTCCATTCTTATTTTTCAAAATCATTTTGTGTATTTTAGAACTTTGCAATTTCTATGTAAAAGTTTACTGGTATTTTGTTTTTGTTTTTTTTTTTTTTTAATATATGAAATTTACTGTCAAATTGGTTTCCATACAACACCCAGTGCTCATCCCAAAAGGAGAGGGCAAACATCCTGATGCAACACGTCAGTGGTCAGGAGATCCCTGTGTCCTTTCTGTGCTTACTCTGGGGCTCAGGATCTCAGTCTGCACCCCCCATATTTTCCCATCAGAGAAGTCTTTGTGGAATGTGGCCATCCATTTCCTGTTCCCTTACGTCATGGGCAAGTCAGCTGTGGACAGATGTAAGTGATGTTTGGGAAGAATGGCCCAGAGTGTGGGGGTTGGTGAGGGACCAACACCATTTGGTTATAGAACAGGATTGAGGGGATGGCCCAGGGAAGGTTGTGGAGGAGGAAACCTTAGGTAACAGGAGTCAAGGTCAGAGAAATGAGCTTCGGGTTCTAGGATCCCTGTGGAGGCATGAATACTTGTGATGTTACAATTTAGAGGCCCCTTTATATGTATAAGACAGTTTGTAATCTTCACAATGCACTGTTAGCTAGGCAAGACCATTTTCATTGTCCCCATTGTATAAATGGTGAAACAGAGGCACAGAGGTCAAACGACTTGTCCAAAATCATACAATCAATTAGTGGTGATCTTTTATTCTCTATTAATTCTCAAAACATCCCCATTTTACAAAGGAGGAACTGACACCCTCCATGAGCAAATAGGGAGTTGGGTGTGAAATCCCTCCCAGTGGTTCCTCAGCACATGCTCATCTAGGAAATTTGCAGGCCCTCTGGCCCCCACAGGTGAGAATTTTTACTCTTTGGTCTAAGTCCCTGTTCTTTGTACTCCATCGCAACACCTCTCACACAGAGAGCCCTGAATGTCCCATTCCAGATCAGTGTTTGATCTGATTGGGGAGAAGGTAGAGGGCAAGGACTGGGGCACTTGAAGGAGTTAACACAATGAAGCAGTGTTGGGTGAGAAGGCCAGACTGAATCACACACGCAGCTGTCAGGGCCTCCAGGACTGCACAGTGGAAGTGTCTCCACTCCAGTTTCATCCACAGTTTCTAAACCTAGCCCTAACAACCTCCCTCCCCGCAGGCAACACAGATGTATTCTTCCCTCCCCCACCTACCTCCCCTTCCTCACTGCATGCCAGCCAGGGCCCTGAGTGGAAGGTGTTAATGGCTGTGACTGGAATGTTTGCTGGATTCTCTACATTTTGTGCTATTGCAGTGTTGAACTAGGTAAGATTGCCAGCAGGTTGAGCTGTTCTGTCTTCTGACCACCCCTGCTTTGGGATGATAGAACTTGGCAGGAAAATACCTCAAGAACCCAGACTTCCTGGTTGCTCTGGGTGTGAAACACCCATCTGAGGCATTTGGTCTCTTTTCCAAAGATGTTCTGATTATATATATTTTAAAAGGAAGGGGGATAGGATCTGTTCTGACAGTTACCTACACTGATTCTGGCCGGACTGTGTGACACCTTTGTGTTGCTATTGTTTTGTTTTTAAACTAGAAAATCCTCTATGGAACTTGGTCTACATAGTTTCTGGTTATTGAATTAAAGGCTGACAAAGTGACCAAAGGCTAAAAGTGACCAAATATCATGTGGTCCTTAAATATGTTCTCAGCTAGGGGCGCCTGGGTGGCTCAGTTGGTTAAGCGGCCGACTTCAGCTCAGGTCATGATTTCTCGGTCTGTGAGTTCGAGCTCCACATCGGGCTCTGTGCTGACAGCTCAGAGCCTGGAGCCTGTTTCAGATTCTGTGTCTCCCTCTCTCTGACCCTCCCCTGTTCGTGCTCTGTCTCTCTCTCTCTCAAAAATAAATAAACGTTAAAAAAATTAAAAAAAAAAATATGTTCTCAGCTAAAGGAAGCAAATTATAGCAGGGTAACAGTTGGATCTAAGAGTTTCTTGCTCCTGGTGGAAAATGTACATACTCTATGTCAGGTTCTCTTCTAGGGACTGGGATGCTGTGGGGACAAGGCAAAGGTACTACCTTACATTCTAGAAGATTTCTAGGAGATATTTTAGGTGTAGATATGTGGTATGAGAGAAGATATCTAATGTTATTTCTTTTAAATGTGTTTACCCCTAATGAGTTAAGCAGCTGTTCTCATCCCATGTAGGAAGTGTACTGAAGTGGTTAAGTGCCAGATTTTGCAGACGGATGGACCTGGGTTCAAATCCTGCCTCTATCACTTCTTAGCTGTGTGCCTTAGGCAACATATTTAGTCAATTAGTTAGTTTTTATTTAAATCCCAGTTATTTAACATACAGTATAATATTAATTTCAGGTGTAGAATTTCCTGATTCAACACTTACATATAACACCTGGTGCTTATTCCAAGTGCACTCCTTAATCCTCATCACCTTGGGTAAATCCCCCTTATTTCACCCATCTCCCCACTCTTTCCCCTCTGGTAACCATCAGTTTGTTCTCTACAGTTAAGAGTCTGTTTCATGGTTTGCCTCTTTCTTCCCCCTAGATCATTTGTTGTTGTTGTTTAAAAAATTTTTTTTAATGTTTATTTATTTTTTGAGAGAGACAGAGACAGAATGCGAGTGGGTTAGGGACAGAGAGAGAGGGAGACACAGAATCCCAAGCAGGGTCCAGGCTCCGAGCCATTAGTACAGAGCCCGACAAGGGGCTCGAACCCACGAGCTGTGAGATCATGACCTGAGGTGAAGTCGGACACTCAACCAACTAAGCCACCCAGGCACCCCTTGTTTTGAATTTCTTAAATTCCACATACGAATGAAATCATATGGTATTTATCTTTCTCTGACTGATGTATTTCACTTAGGATAATCTAGCTCCACCCATATCATTGCAAATGGCAAGATTTCATTCTTTTTATGGCTGAGTCATACTCCATAATATATATATTTATCCTCTTCTTTGTCCATTCATCAGTCCATGGACATTTGTGTACTTTCCATAATTTAGCTATTGTAGATAATGCTGCTATAAACATCAGGGTGCATGTATCCCTTTGAATTCATGTTTTTGTATTTTTGGGTAAATACCTAGCAGTGTGATTGCTGGATCATAGGATAGTTCTATTTTTAACTTTTTGAGGAACCTCCAAACTGTTTTCTAGAGTGGCTCACCAGTTTGCATTCCCACCAACAGTGTAAGAGGGTTCCCCTTTCTCCACATCCTCACCAACACCTGTTGTTTATTGTATTGTTAATTTTAGTCATTCTGACAAGTGTGAATATCTCATTGTAGTTTTGATTTGTGTTTCCCTGATGATGAGTGATGTCAAACATCTTTTCATGTGCTTGTTGGCCATCTGGATGTCTTCTATGGAAAAATATCTATTGTGTCTTCAGCCCATTTATTAATTGGCTTATTTATTTTGGGGGTGTTGATTTGTCTAAGTTCTTTATATATTTTGGATACTAACGCTTTATCAGATATGTCATTTGGAAATATCTTCTCCCATTCAGTAGGCTGCCTTTTAGTTTTGTTGATTGTTTGCTTCACTGTGCAGAAGCTTTTTATTTTGGTGAAGTGCCAACAGTTTATTTTTGGTTTTGTTTCCCTTGCCTCAGGAGATATATCTAGTAAGAACTTGCTAGGGCCAGTGTCAAAAAGGTTGCTACCTGTGTTCTCCTCCAAGGCTGTAATGGATTCCCATATCACATTTGGGTCTTTCATCCATTTTTAACTTATTTTTGTGTATGATATAAGAAAGTGGCCCAGTTTTGTTCTTTTGCATGTTGCTGTCCAGTTTTCCCAGCACATATGTTGTTGAAGAGACTGTCTTTTTTCCATTGGATATTCTTTCCTGCTTTGTCAAAGATTAATTGACTATGTGGTTGCAGGTTCATTTCTGGGTGTTCTATTGTTTTACATTGATCTGTGCGTCTATTTTTGAACCACTACCATATTGTCTTGATCACTACAACTTTGTAATGTAACTTGAAGCTCAAAGTTGTGATTCCTCCAGCTTTGTTTTTCCAGATTGCTTTGGCTCTTTGGGATCGTTTTTAGTTCCATACAAATTTTAGGATAGTTTGTTTTAGCTCTGTGAAAAATGCCGGTGGTGTTTTGATAGGGGTTGCATTAAATGTGTAAATTGCTTTGGGTAGTATAGACATTTTAACAGAATTGTTCTTTCAATTTATGAACATGGATTGTTTTTCTATAGCTTTGTGTTCTCTTCAGTTTCTTTCATCAGTGTTTTATAGTTTTCAGAGTACAGATCTTTTACCTTTTGGGTTAGATTTATTCCTAGGTATCTGATGGTTTTTGATGCAGTTGTAAATGGGATTAATTCCTTGATTTCTCTTTCTGCTGTTTCATTAATGGTATATAGAAATGTAACAGAATGTTGTTTTGTATCCTGTGACTCTACTGAATTCATGTATCATTCTAGAAATTTTTTGGTGGAGTCTTTAGGGTTTTATAGAGGGAGTATCATGTCATCTGCAAATAGTGAAAGTTTGACTACTGCCTTGTCAATTTGGATGCCTTTAATTTCTTTGTGTTATCTGATTGCTGTGGCTAGGACTTCCAGTACTATGTTAAATTAGAATGGTGAAAGTGGCCATCCTGTCTTCTTCCTGACTGTAGAGGAAAAGCCCTCAGTTGTTCCCATTAGCTGTGGGTTTTTCATGTATGGCCTTTATTATGTTCAGGCATATTCCCTCTAACCATACTTTGCTGAGGGTTTTTATCATGAATGGATGTTGTACATTGTCAAATGCTTTTTCTGCATGTGGTTCTTATCCTTTCTTTGATAATGTGGTATATCATGTTGATTGATTTGTGAACATTGAACCACCCTTGCAGCCCAGGAATAAATCCCACTGATGATGGTGAATGATTGTTTCCATGTACTGTTGGATTTGGTTTGCTAGTATTTCATTGCGAGTTTTTGAATCCATGTTCATCAGGGATATTGGCCTGTAGTTCTCTTTTTTCAGTGGAATCTTTATCTGATTTTGGTATCAGGGTAATGCTGGCCTCATAGGATGAATTTGGAAGTTTTCCTTCCTTTTCTGTTTTGTTTTTGTTTTTGTTTTTTTGGAATAGTTTGAGAGGAACAGATATTAACTCTTCTTTAGATGCTTGGTAGAATTCACCTATAAAAACATCTGGTCCTGGACTTTTGTTGGAGATTTTTTGTTACTGATTCAATTTCCTTGCTGCTTATAAGTTTGTTCAAATTTTCTATTTCTTTCTATTTCCATTTTGGTAGTGTATATGTTTCTAGAAATTTATCTATTTCTTCTAGGATGTCCAATTTGTTGGCACGTAGTTTTTCATAATATTCTCTTATAATTATATTTTTGTGGTGTTGGTTGCTATTTCTCCTCTGTCTTTTGTGATTTTATTTATTTGGGTCCTTTCTCTTCTCCTTATGATAAGTGTGGCTAGGGGTTTATCAATTTTATTAATTTTTTCAAAGAACCAGCTCCTGATTTCTTTGATCTGTTCCACTGGATTTTTTTTTTTTAGTTCTATATCATTTATTTCTGCTCTAATCTTTATTATTTCCCTTCTGCTGGCTTTAGGCTTTGTTTGTTCTTCTTTTTCTAGCTCCTTTAGGTTTAAGGGTAGATTGTTTATTTGAGATTTTTATTGTTTCTTGAGGTCTGTATTGCAACATACTTCCCTCTTAGGATGGCATTTGCTGCATCCCAAAGGTTTTGGACTGTTATGTTTTCACTTTCATTTGTTTCCATGTACTTTTTAATTTCTTCTTTGATTTCTTGGTTGACCCATTCACTGTTTAGTAGCATGTTGTTTAACCTCCATGTATTTGTGGTCTTTCCAAATTTTTTCTTCTGGTTGATTTCTAGTTTCATAGCTTTGTGGTCAGAAAATATGCATGGTTTGATCTCTATCTTTTTGTACTTGTTGAGGCCTGATTTGTGACCTAGTATGAACATTCTGGAGAATGTTCCATGTGCACTTGAAAAGAATGTATATTCTGCTATTTCAGGATGGAATGTTCTGAATATATCTGTTAAGTCCATCTGGTCAAGGGTGTCATTCAAAGCCATTGTTTCCTTGTTAATTTTCTGTTTAGATGATCTGTCCATTGTTGTAAATGGGGTGTTAAAGGCCCCTACTATCATTGTATTATTATCAATTAGTTCCTTTATGTTTGTTATTAATTGTTTTATATATTTGGATGCTTCAATGTTGGATGCATAAATATCTACAATTGCTAGATATTCTTGTTGGATTGTGCTCTTTGTTATTATATAATGCCCTTCTTCATCTCTTGTTACAATCTTTGTTTTAAAATCTATTTTGTATTTTGTCTGATACAAATATTGCTACTCAAGCAACTCTTGACATCTTTTTGCATTATAAATGTTTCTCCATCTCCTCATTTTCAATCTGGAGTTGTCTTTAGGTCTAAAAGTATTATTTTGTAGGCAGCATATAGATAGGTCTTTTTTGTTTTTAAATCCATTCAAACACCCTATGTCTTTTAGTTGGAGTGTTTAATCTGTTTATACTCAGAATAATAATTGATAGGTATGTATTTATTGTCATTTTATGATTTATTTTGTCATTGTTTCTGGAGATTTTCTCTGTTCCTTCTTATTTTTGTCACTTTTGCTCTTTCCTTTCCACTCAAATGGTCCCCTTTAGTATTTCTTACAGGGCTGGTTTGGTGGCCACAAACTCCTTTAGTTCTTGATGTCTAAGAAATTCTTTATCTCTCTTTCTATTCTGAATGATAGTCTTGCTGGATAGGGTATTCTTGGCTGCAGATTTTTCTCATTCAGCACTTTGAATATATCATGCTTCTCCCTTCTGGCTTGCCACATTTCTGTGGAGACATCTACAGCTAGCCTTATGGGCCTTCCCTTGTAAGTTAAGGACTACTTTTGTCTTTTGCTTTTAAGACTTTTTCTTTATCCATAAATTTTGCAAATTTAATTATAATATATCTTGATGTTGGCCTACTTTTGTTGATTTTGATGGCAGTTCTTGCCTCCTGGATCTGGATGTCTGTTTCCTTCCCCAGAATAGGGAAGTTTTCAGCATTATTTCCTCAAATAAATTTTTCCCCCTCTTCTCTCTGTTCTTCTGAGACTCCTATAATGTGAATATGATTATGTTTGATGGAGCCACTGAGTTCCCTAAGTCTATTCTTGTGTTCCATAAGTCTTCTTTCTGTTGTTTGTTCAGCTTCATTATTTTCCATTATTTTGTCTTCTATATTCTAATTCATTCCTTTGCTTCTTCCAGCCTGCTGTTCATTGCATCAAGCCTGTTTCTAATCTCAGTTATTGCATTTTTCGTATCTGCCTCATTCTTTTTTAATTCTTACCTCTGTGGAGAGGGTGTTCCCTGATGTCCCTCCCATTCTTTTCTCAGGCCCAGTAAGTATCCTTATGATTGTTGCTTTAAATTCCCCATCAGGCACGTTACTTATATCTGTTTCACTTACATCTCTGGCCCATAGCCTTATCTTGTTCTTTCATTTGGGATGAATTCCTCCATCTTGGCGTTTTGTCTAAGTCTCTGCCATCTTCTGTATGTTAGTAGAGCCAGTTATGTCTTCTGCTCCTGAAAATAATGGCTTTATGAAGAAGAGGTCATGCAGTGCCCAGGGCCTAGTGCTTTAGGGAGTGCCTCTGGTGTGTGTTGTGTGCACTCTACTTTTGTGTTCTGGCTGTTCTATCCTTCAGGCCAGTCGTCTGCAGAGGCTCTCCTTGCTTGCACTGGGCATTGTTTGGACCTTGGCCAGAATGTGGTGAGTTTTAACTAGATGTGTTCTGGTCTACTTGTTAAATGAGACCCAATGTTACTTCCAGCAGAACTCTTCCACCAGAACTTCCCTGCAGAGCTCTCTAGTTGGGAGACATGCTGTGGGCAAGGGTTTCTGCTGGTCATCTAGGGCAGGGTCTCACTGTGCTGGGACTGAGGCAAACTTGACCAGGAAAGGCAGTACCACCAAAGTGCAAGGGTGGGAGACTTGGCATAAGCATGTTAGGCAGCCTGTGTCAGGGCTGAGCTGCTTCCCACAGGTGGCTCTGTGTGTATGCTGAGGGGTAGAGGAGGGAAATGGTGCCAGCTGGCTCCTTTGTTCCTGGAGAGGCATCTCCTTAAATGCAGCTTCTTAGGGATGCACTCCAAAAAGAGAGAATAATCTCTCCGCTGTGTGCCCTAGGTGTTCGTCAGATCACTGTTTCCACACTGTCTGACCCCAGCTTGTTTGCCTGCCTTCTTTCCAAGAGCAGCACAGTGCCCTCTGGGCTCTATCCCAGCCAAGCCCACCAACCTTTAAACAAGCCCTCTTGTTTCTCAAGCCAGTGGCTTTGGGGAAGTGTTCTCCTTGCGAGATTCCCTGTGTGCTCCTCTGTCCCTCACCCTTCTCTACAATAGGGTTTCTTCCTGTTCTCAGAAACCACAATCTGTTTCTTCCCCAAACCACATGTCCACACTTCCTACCTTCCTCAAGGTGGCCTCTTCTCTTCCTCTAGTTGTGCAGTTTGTTCTGTCAGTCTTCAAATTCATTTCTAGGGTATTTAGGATGATCTGATAGTATTTAGTTGTGTTTATGGGACGAGATGAACCAGGCAACGTATTTAACCACTCTGTGGTACATTTTCTCACCCACTAATTGGGGATAATGCCACTCTATAACAGGATTGTTGCAAGGATTGAGTGGGATAATGTATGTAAAGAGCTCAGCCCCATAACTAACATACAGTAGATGTTATGTTATGTGATGATAGCTGTTATGGTTTCATTTAAAAAAATTTTTAATGTTTATTTATTTTTGAGGAAGAGAGAGAGTGTGATCAGGGGAGGGGCAGAGAGAGAGGGAGACATGGAATCTGAAGCAGGCTTCAGGTTCTGAGCTGCCAGCACAGAGCCTGATGTGGGATTCGAACCCACAGACCGTGAGATCATGACCTGAGCCAAAGTTGGACACCCAACTGACTGAGCCACCCAGGTGCCCCATTATGGTTTCATTTTTTTTAAAACAGATTTTTTTTTTCTAATCATTTGAAATGAGTGTCTGAGTTTTCAAGGAATGTCCATTAGATTAATAGGGCTAGTAAATTTAGAGAGCTGGGTTTTCCTTTTTTCAGAGATAAGGCAAAGTCTAGAACCTGAGGAGTTCAGGTGACAAGTCAGGTGACAAGTAAGCCTCCTTTAGGTGTACATTTTTGGCCAGGGATGGCAGCTATGTAGTGATCAAGAGGCCACTTAGCTCTCCTCACTGGTGGCAGCGCCTGTGATCCATCCCAGCTCCTCCCCAATGCCGCTGGCCTGGTCCTGGAACTCTTTTCCACACAGTCTACTTGACTGGCTTCCATGAGCCCTCAAAGCTATCTGTTATCTCTGACAGAAACAGTTCCAGTAGCAAGATATCCACTGGTTCTCTTTCATTTTTTAAGTGATGTTTTAAAGTGCACCTTCACAGAGTCTTGAAATCTTAAAAATATAGCAATTTCATTGGACTGAAAGGGTAAATGAAATTACTTATCAGTAGACATTTGGATTTCTACAACCATTCTTACAGGTATAGTGACTTCCCTATACCTGTTTTTATGTTCTTAGCTAATAGTGGATCCAAAGATTCTCCCCAACTCTGTTTTAACCCAGCATTAAGAAGGGATATGTTACTTATAAAGGATTAGAATTTATTGATTTTATGCATAATTTATCTGAGGGTGGCTTGCAGTGCTGTTTCCACAGCTTTGCTGTTAAGGTGTTTTGTTTTGTTTTGTTTTGTTTTGTTTTGTTTTGTTCATGATTGTTTTGTTCATGATGTTTTGTTCATGATTTGTTCATGCATTTCGTTGGCCAGGAGTGATTCATGTTTGCCCATGTTTTGTTCATGAATCACATGAAGAACTGAGGGTGTGGCTCAATAAATTAAAATAATTGCTGGAAACTTAAGTTAGCAATGAGAACTCTCAAAAATATTACGGTCTCCAAGTGTGCAATCATGTTGTATAAATGAGAATTTCCATCATATGTGTGTTTAGTGTGTGTGTGAATGAAAGCTGGGGATGCCAGTTGGAGTGTATCACTAGAATTTGAATTGGAGACCTCTCTTGGTTTGTGGATTTACTGATTTGGAGGTCTTAACTCACACAAGGGGGAAGACCCCAGAGGGATGGTGGAGGTGCCCCTAGACTGGAGTCCACAGCTTGCTCATGACTTATCTCAGCACTCAGCTCCTGGACTGATATGTTTATGTGTTTGTCTCTTTGAAACACTGCCAGCCCTTCAAGTGTTAATCTCTAACACAGTGTGCTTAGCACCTAACAACAGGCACTTAATAAATGCCAACAGAATGAATGAGACCCAAAGTAAATTTCATATGTGCTGTAGGAATAGATAGAACTAAAGAAGGCTGACTTTTGAATACTTAATAACATTGGTCCCTTGGTTAGAGATATGAGTGAAATGTCTCTGAACTCGTCTGATAAGTTGGCATTTGCATTATTGGATTATGGTTGTGGGTCCAATGAAGGAGATATGTTTTTGCCTCCCTCTGGGCCACTTCTCCAGGGAGAGCTGTCTGGATCAATCTTTGTCACTCAGGTTTCCGATGGAGGGCAGGACAGCTCTGAACTGTGTCACTCAATCATCAAATCAGTGAAGGGTTAAGTAGTATATAAAAAATAACATTTGTTTTAAATCTTTACAAGATCTGCATATATTATTGGGAGATTTGCACCCCTTTTTAGATCCCTTATAGAAATGGGAGCCCTCTTGTTTGCCTGCCCCTACAAATGTAATCAGGCACAGATATCTGTGCTGCATTTAGGAATGGACAGTCATGCTCCAGGAGGATGGCAGGGCTCTCAGGAGAATAATTTTTTCTTTCTTTATCTGAAGTAAAGTCTCCCAACTACCTCCCTTCAAATTCAGACTCAAGACACTAAAAGGGAAGGTCAGCTAAAGGCATGGATGTCTCCTTGCATGTGTATTGATGGAGGGGGGGAAAAAAAAGACATGGCCTGAAAAGACTTGCCTAACTGATCTCATCCACGATGAGGTTTCTCCAACAAGCACTGAATTGATTTTCTCTACCAAGGGATAAGATCAACATGCTTCATGTTTTGCAACTATTTCTTGGCAAGTCTTAAGGGGCTGACTTGCAACCACAGCCAGCATATGCTTATAGGGGAAGAAACCTGAGGATGTGCTTCTGTGAAGCATCATCCTAGGGTTCTGGGCAGGTGCCAGGCATGGGAAGATGCCTGGTGGTCCACTGAACAATCCACCTTGTGTGGTCACCTGGCATCAGGTGCCTGAGGAGATAAAACTATCTCCAGGGTGCTTACTTTGCACTGAAAAATTAAAGAAATGCCACTTTCTTCTCACCCTCCTCCAGGTTAATAATTTGTTGTAAATTCAGCTGAGGTGGAAGAAAGGGGGCCACAGGGAACAAGAAGTGGTGGGTCATTTGGGTGAGGAAGTATATTGACTTTCTACCCACCAAAGCATCCAGGCAGGGGAGCTGACTGGCAAGGGAGCCAGCATTGGTTGACTATAATCTCTGCAATTGCATTTTCTGTGTATATCATACCAGACTCAGAGATACCCAGAGAAGACACTCGGCAATTGTTTGTTGGAAGAATGGTTCTTATTGTTTTTGTTCTTGATCCCTTACAAGTTTTTACGATGTGGTTGAGCTTCAACCATCAATGACTACCTGTATTTGATGAATGGGGGCTGAGAATCCAAGGAAGCCTGCTTCCTTAAAGAGGAGGCTTGGAGTGCGTTGCTAAGGCAGCCTGGATTCTTTGGCAGAGTTGGTCCAGGATTAAAGATGTTCGCGAAGCAGAGCGTGTGTGTCTGAAATTTTAGCCCCTCTTATATATATACCCATAATTTTGCTAAGTATCTGGTCTGAAATTCACCAACAAAACATGGCCAGATTCCAGTCCCAAGAGGGAAATCAAATGAATTTCAGAAGAAAACCTGGACTTTTGAACTTTTGTTCTACTAAATGAGTCCACTGCGGAACCCCCACACCAGAACATCTTTATGTGGACATCACCTCATGTTCCATAGTCTGGTACTTGCAACCAAAGGCATCCCATCTGATTCTCTGGCATCTGATTCCAGCTGTGTGGAGCGGGCTAGGATATCTCGCCTTTGCTTCTGTTGGTTTGTGGTGGACAGTTTGTAAGCTGTGTGGAAATGTGTTTCCTCCACCTGAGTATCCTGGAAACACCACATCAACGATGAACATCATCACCGTGTGTGATGTTTTTCACATGGTGAGGCTTTTCCTAACTCATCTTCCACTTTTGGGTGAGGATGAGGAGGATAATGGTGACACATGTCTTCTAGAGTGTCTATAGTGGAAAACTGAGTGTAGGGAAGAAGATGATAGGCAGGAATGGGAAGAAACTTCGGCTCCTATTCTCCTCTTTGTTCTTCCCGTTCCTCTTCCCTTATCAGATCTCAGCTTCGCGTCCCCTGGAGAGTTCACCCTGAAGTGCTAGTTGAAAGGAGGATGGCAGAAATCAAGGACAGTCATGTAAATGTCTCTGCATGATCATGAGCAATACCAAAAAAATAAAAAACTGTAAAAATGTAAACCTTCTTGTAAGCAAGATGGAATGACTATGTGGATAGCATTTATAGGTTCAGTGGAGGGTTGGACAATGGGACTGAGGCACAAGCAAGAGGCTAGATCAGAAAGCATAGACCCAGGAGACATGAGAGGTAATAGACTCACTAAGAAGGGGTTTAGGGCAGCAGTCATCAGCCAGGGCAATTTTGTTCCCCCCACCTCCACCCCCGCCTCCTGCCAGGGAACATTTTGCAATGTCTGGAGATGTTGGTTTTCACAGCTGGGGGAGGGGGTGCTACTGGTGTCTAGTGGTAGAGACCAGGAATGCTTATACTCATCCTGCTGTTCCCAGGGTGGCCCCACACTAAGAATGATCTGGCCCCAAAGGTCAGTAGTGCCGAGGTGGAGACCCAGGTCCAAGAGAACTTCTGCAGTGTTCTGTGCTGGCTGCACACCATCCTGGCCTGCTCCTGACGCTTGCATTTATCTGTTCTTCACTGCCTCTTCTTGTCACATCCCTCCTTCTCTGAGGTGAGGTGAAAATTAAGGGGGGGGGGGGCTCTCACGGTTTTGGAAGGAAAAAAGGTTGTGTTAATCTATGGTGAGAGTGCATTCTCATGTATAGTACTCCACATGCTGGTGTGTAGCCTGACAGGCTTCAGTATAGAGTCGGGCATATCTTTTTTTTTTTCTTAGCACAGGGAGAAACAGGGTTTTTTATGATTTTTTTTTAATTTGACTATAGTTAATACGCAATGTTACATTAGTTTCAGGTGTACAACTAAGTGATTTGATGAATGTATACATCATGTTATGTTCACCACAAATATAGCTACCATCTGTCCTGTTACGTTGCTGGTAGAGTATCGTTGACTGTATTCCCTACGTTGTGCCTTTTTTTCCCATGACTTATTCATTTCATAACCAGAGGCCTGTATCTCTCACTCCCCCTCGCCCATTTTGCCACACCCTTTGGTGTGTTCTCTGTATTTATAGGTCTGATTCTGTTTTTTGTTTGTTCATTTGTTTTTGTTTTTGTTTTTGTTTTTTTAGATTCCATTTATGAGTGGAATTATATGGTATTTGTCTTTCTCAGTCTGACTTATTTCACTTAGCATAATGCCCTCTAGGTCCCTCCATGTTGTGTCAAATGGCACAGTGTCATTCTTTTTTATGGCTGTGTATTATTCCAGTGTGTGTGTGTGTGTGTACCACATTTTCCATACACATTTGTCTATTGATGAACATGTGGGTTGCTTTCATATATTGGGTATTATAAATGATTCTGCAATAAACATAGGGGTGCATATACATTTTGAATTAGTGTTTTCATTTTCTTTGGGTAAATAACCAATAGTGGAATTATTAGGTCATATGCTATTTCTATTTTTAATTTTTTGAAGAGCTTCCATACTGTTTTCCACAGTGGCTACACCAGTTGCATTCCCACCAACAGGGCATGAATAGTATTTTTTTCTCCACAACCTTGCCAAGACTTGTTACATTTTGTCATTTTGACTTTAGCCATTCTGATAGGTGTGAGATGATGTAGCATTGTGGTTTTGACTTGCATTTCCCTGATGATGAGTGATGATGGGCATCTTTTCATGTGTATGTTGGCCATCTGTATATCATCTCTGGAAAAATGTCTATTCAGGTACTCTGCCCATTTTTTAATTGGATTGTTTGGGGGATTTTTTGGTGTAGAATTAAATTCTTTATGCATTTCATATATTAACCCCTTATTGGATAAATCATTTGCAAATATCCTCTAATTCAGTAGATTGTCTTTTGGTTTTATTGATGGCTTCCTTCATTCTACAAAAGGTTTTTATTTTAATGTAGTCTCAATAGTTTATTTTTGATTGTTTCTCTTGCCTCAGGAGACATGTCTAGAAAAATGTTGCTATGGCCAATGTCAGAGAAGTTACTGAAGTCAAGCATATCTTTATAAGGAATGAGACAGCACCAATCCAATAGCAGCTAGCTTCACGTGAGCTCATGAAATGTGGCTGGTGCAATGGAGGAGCTGATTTCTCCATTTTGTTTCATATTAATTAGCCAACTGTGACTGGCAGCTGTTGTATTGGATGGTGCGGGTCTAATGGGAGAAGGAAACTCAGCTCCGGGACGAACCTTTCTGTGCTAGCTTTCTGTGGCTACTATCATAAATCACCACAAACTCAGTTGTATAGAATAGCACCCATTTATTCTCTCACAGTTCTGGAGATTGGAAGTCTGATACCAGTTTCACTGGGTCAAAATCAAGGTGTTGTCAGGGACTTGCTCTCTCCAGAGTGTTGGAGGACAATGCTTCTCTTTGCCTTTTCCAACTTCTAGAGCTGTATTCCTAGGCTTGTGGCCCCTTCCTGCATCTTCAAAGCCAGCAGCAGAGCCTCTTATTTCAGGAGTCACATTGCCTTCTCTGTAGTGTCAGATCTTCCTCTGTCTGCCTCTTTATGAGAGGATGTTTGTCGTGGCATTTAGAGCCCACCCTGATCATCTCCCTTCTCAAAATCCTTCATTAAATCTCATCTCCAAAGTCCTTTCTCCCATATAGGTAACATTCACTTGCTCTGGGGATTGGGATTCAGATATCTTTGTGGGCCATTATCCAGTTTACAACATATTCCTTAACCTGCCTTAAAATTCTTCTCCCTGTTGAATGGCATAACATACTCAGTTCTGAATGGGAAAAATCTGCAGCCAAGTATACTCTGTCCAGCAAGGCTATAATTCAGAATAAAAGGGGAAATAAATAGTTCCCAGACAAACAAAAAGTAAAGGAGTCTGTGACCACTAAACCATCCTTGCAAGAAATATTAAAGGAGACTCTTTCAGTAGAAAGGAGAAACCAAAAATGATTGTATGAAGGTAGGAAACACAAAAGCAGTAAAATGAATATCTCTGTAAAAAATCAAAGAATTCACCAAATAAAAGGATATGACATATGATACCATATACCTGAAACATGGGGAGGAGAGGAGTAAAGAACGGGTTCAAACTTAAAGGATCATCAACTTATATAGACTGCTATATGCACAAGATGTTGTATGCAAACATAATGGTAAACACAAATCAAAAACCACTAATAAATATGCCAAGAATAAAGAGAAAGAAATCTAAATATATCACTAAAGAAAATCTCCAAACCATGAGAGAAAGACAATGATCAGGGGAAATCTCCAGAAACAACAACAAAACAGGTAAAAAATGGCAATAAACACATATCTATCAATAATTACTTTGAATGTAAACAGAATAAGTGCTCCAATCAAAAGACGTGGGGTTACAGAGTGGATAAAAATAATAGTGCCCATTTATACACTTCCCACAAGAGACTCATTTTAGACCTAAAGACATGTTAAGATTGAAAGTGAGGAGATGGAAAAACATTTATCATGCAAATGGATGTCAAAAGAAAGCCAGGGTAGCAATACTTATATCAAACAAAATGGACTTTAACACAAAGACTGTAACAAGAGCCAAAGAAGGGTACTATATAATAATGAGGGAGACAATCCAACAAGAAGATATAACAATGTACTTATTTATTCACCCAACGTGAAAGCACCTTCATACATAAAACAGTTCATAACAAACATAAAGGAACTAATTGATAATAATACAATGATAATAGGGAACTTTAACATACCATTTACATCAATGGGCATATCATCTAAACAGAATATCAACAAGGAAACAATGGCTTTAATAACACACTGGACCAGATGGATTTAACAGATACATTCAGAATATTCCATGCTGTAACAGCAGAATACACATTCTTTTCAAATGCACACAGAACATTTTCCAGAATAGACCACAAATGTGACAGAAAACAAACCTCAACAAATTCAAGAAGATCAAAATCATACCATGCATATTTTCTGACCAAAATGCTATAAAACCAGAACTCAAGCACAAGAAAAAAATATGTAAAGACCACAAGTACATGGAGGTTAAATAATATGCTACTAAAGAATGAATGGGTCAACCAGGAAATCAAAGACGAAATTTAAAAAATAATGGAAACAAATGAAAATGAAAACACAATGGTCTAAAACCTCTCGAATGCAAGCAAAAGTGATTCTAAGACGAAAGTTTATAGCAATACAGGTCTACCTCAAGAAGTGAGAAAAGTCTCAAATAAACAACTTAACCTTATACTTAAAGGAGCTAGAAAAAGAACAAACAAAACCCAAAAACAGTATAAAGAAGGAAACAATAAGGATGAGAACAAAAATAAATGAAATAGAAACTAAAAAAACCACAATGGACCGGATCAATGAAGCCAGGACCTTGTTCTTTGAAAAGTTCAATAAAATTTATAAACCTTTAGCCAGACTCATTGAGAGAGAGAGAGAGAGAGAGAAGACTCAAAAACAAAACCATAAATAAAAGAGGAGAGGAGAGCCTGGGTGGCTCAGTTGGTTAAACATCTGACTTAATTTTGGCTCAGGTCATGATCTCATGGTCATGAGATTGAGCCCTGTGTTGGTCTCCTTGCTAAGTGTGAAGCCTGGTTGGGATTCTCTGTCTGCTTCTCCCCCACTCTCTGTCACATGCGTGGTCTCTCTCTCAAAATAAATAGTTTTGAAAAATAAATCAAAGAGGAGAAATAGCAACCAACATTACAGAAATACAAAGGATTATGAGACTACTATGAAAAATTATATGACAAAATACAGGACAACCTAGAAGATATGGATAAATTCCTATAAACATGACCTCCCCAAACTGAACAAAAATATATCAAAAATTCAAATAGACTGATAAAAGCAAAGAAATTGAGTCAGTAATCAAAACACTCCCAACAAACAAAAGTCCAGACCACATGGCTTCACAGGCAAAATCTACCAAACATTTAAAGAAGAGTTAATACCTATTCTTCTCAAAATATTCCAAAAAACAGTAAAAGAAGGAAAACTTCCAAATTCATTCTATGAGGTCAAAATTACCCCAAACTAAAGTCAGATAAAGGACATTACTAAAAAAAGAGACTTACTGGCCAGTATCCTTGATGAACATAGATGGAAAAATTCTTAATAAAATACTACCAAACCAAATTTAGTAACATATTAACACGATCATTCACCACAATCAAGTGTGATTTATTTCTGGGTTTCAGGGGTGATTTTATATTTGCAAATTCATCATTGTGATGCATCACATCAATAGGAGAAAGAATAAGAACCATGTGATCATTTCAATAGATGGAAAAAGACATTTGACAAAGTACAACATCCATTTATGATAAAAACCCTCAACAAAATAAGGTTAGAGGGAACATACCTCAACATAATAAAGGCCATATATGAAAAGCCCACAGCTAACATCATTCTTAATGGTAAAAAACTGAGAGCCTCTGCCTAAGATAAGGAACAAGACAAGGATGTCCACTCTCACCACTTTTATTCAATATAGTACTGGAAGTCCAAACCACAACACACAACAAAAAGAAATAAAAGTGTCCAAATTAGTAGGGAAGAAGCAAAACTTTTACTATTTGCAGATGACACAATACTCTATATAAAAAATCCTAAAGATCCCACCCAAAAGCTACTAGAACTGATAAATTAATTCAGGAAGGTTGCAGGATATACAATCAATGTACAGAAATCCATTGCATTTTTATACACTAATAATGAAGCAGCATAAAGAGAAGTTAAGAAAACAATCCTGTTTACAATTACACAAAAAATAATAAGATACCTAGGAATAAATTAACCAAAGAAGTGAAAGACCTGTGCTCTGAATATTATAAAACATTGATGAAAGAAATTGAAGATGACACAAAAAAATGGAAAGACATTCTACGATCATGGGTTGGAAGAACAAATATCATTAAAATATCCATACTACCCACAACAATCTACTCATTTAATGCGATCCCTAACAAAATACCAACAGCATTTTTCACAGAACTAGAACAAACAATCCTACAATTTGTATGGAACCACAAAACACCCTGAATAGCCAAGGCAATCTTGAAAAAGAAAAGTAAATCCAGGGGCATCACTATTCTGGACTTCAAGTTATATTACAAAGCTGTAGTAATCAGAACAGTATGGTACTGGCACAAAAATAGACACATAGATTAATGGAACAGAGTGGAAAACTCAGAAATAAAGCCAGAACCATATGGTCAACTAATCTTCAGTAAATCAGGAAAGAATATTCAATGGGAAAAAGACAGTCTTTTCAACAAATGGTGTTGGGAAAACTGGACAGCAACATGCAGAAGAATGAGACTGGACCTCTTTCTTACACCACAGAGAAAAACAAATTCAAAATGTATTAAAGACCTAAATCAGAGACCTGAAACTATAAAAATCCTGCAAGAGAACACAGGCAGTAATTTCTTTGACATACGCTGCAACAAATTTTTTTCTAGATATGTCTCCTGAGGCAAGGGAAACAAAAGCAAAAATCAACTATTAGAACTTCATCAAAATAAAACGCTTCTGCACAGCAAAGTGCAGAACAATAAACAATAAACAAAACCAAGAGGCAATCTAAAGAATGGAAGAATATATTTGCAAATGACATATCTGATAAAGAGTTAGTAACCAAGATATATGATGAACTTATACAACTCTACACCCCAAAAACAACTCAATTAAAAATTGAGCAGAAGACATAAAGAGACATTTGTTCAAAGAAGACATCCAGATGATCAATAGATACATAAAAGATGCTGACCATCACTCATCAGGAAAATGAAAAGCAAAACTACAATGAGATATCACCTCACACCTGTCAGAATAGCTAAAATTAACAACATAAGAAACAACAAGTATTGGCATGAATGTGGAGAAAAAGGAACCCTGTGCACTGTTGGTGGGAATGCAAACTGGTGCAGCCACTGTGGAAAACAGTATGGAGTTTCCTTAAAAAATTAAAAACAGAACTACCCAATGATCCAGCAATTGCACTACTGGGTATTTACCCAAAGAATACAAAAACGTGAATTCAAAGGGATACATTGCCCCTATGTTTACAACAGCATTATTTACAATAGCCAAGATATGGAAGCAACCCAAGTGGACTTTGATTTACTGAATGGATAAGGAAGATGTGGTATACATATACAATGGAATATTATTCAGCCATAAAAATAATCAAATCTTGTCATTTGCAATGACATGGATGGAGTTAAAGAGTATAACGCTAAGCAAAATAAGTACAGAGAAAGACAAATACCGTATGGTTTCATTCAAGTGTGGAATTTAAGAAACAAAACAAAGCAAAGGAAAAAAATGAGAGAGAGTTGAAGCAAGAAACAGAACAATCTGATGGTTATCAGAGGGAGGATGAGTCGGGGGATGGGTATATTACGTGAGGGAGATTAAAGAGTGCACATGTGATGAGCACCAGGTGAGGTATGGAATTGTTGGATCAGTATATTGTATACCTGAAACTAATATAACACTGTATGTTAACTAACTGGAATTAAAATAAAAACTTAAAAAATTCTTCTCCCTGTTATGGGCCAGAAGCCCCAACACTGATAGATTCACTGGTGTCATCTGTGCTCTCTTCTAATAGGTACATAGTGAAAGTTACCAGAGAATCAGCTACCCTTGTTTTGCCCTATTGGCTCTCCCCGACCCTCTGCTGGTGTCACTGCCGTGGGGGTCACTGTTCAGCCACAGGGAATTCATGGTGGTGGTGAGGTAGGGGTTGAGGGGTGAGAGGGCAAGCCCAGACAGAAGGCCGCCTGGGGCTCACTGCATTCAGTGTCAAACCCCTGTGGACACTCAGGAAGTGACATGACCAGACACGCCCACACCCAAGCCACCTGTGCATCCCTGACCACTTTCATGAGGACAGGGAAGGAAAGCAAAGACAATACAGGGAAAGAGAACAGTGGGCCAGGACATCTACTGTAGACTGATGGTCACGGACAGCCTCTGGGGGGCGACAAGTACTGAGAGGAGATGGATGAGAAGGTACTGGCTAAGGAGGAGGGAAGAGTGGTCCTGGCACAAGGGAAGGCATGTGTCCAATCCTGGGGCAAGACTCCTTCTCTTCTTCTCTATGCTTCTCTCCTTGTTCCCTCCTTCCTCCCTCCTTGCCTCCCTCCCTCCTTCCCTCCCCTCCCCTCCCCCCTCCCAACACATCCCCTGAACCAGGCATTATGTTAAACAGGACATGAACATCACCCCTGATGTGGACCAATCTGCTCTGGACCAGAGAGACAGAAATGAAAGTACATTTATTTACACACAGGGAGTGTGGGGAAGAGCCCCAGCAAGGCGATGTGGCTCTGGGGTCAGTGTTACGCCAACCTCCTTCTGTCATAATTTAGGGGGTTGATAATGAAGGCCTTTGAAGAAGGGGAGAAGGAGTTTTGTGGTCAAGGGCTTAGAAGAGACAGGGAGGACAGGCAGGGAAACGGAGACCCAGGGTTTGAGTCTATTGCTCCAACCAACTCCAGCTGCCAGGCTTGATCTCCACAGAGAAAAGAGGTGTAGACAGATGGAGAGGCGCCATGTTGATGACAGGCTGTGTAAGCCTTTGGGTAGACTCAGTGCTACCTCAAGGCCCAGTTGACAACTGGGGACACTCAGCAGCAGTGAAGAAGACCCTTACCTTCAGGTCCTGTGTGCCTGTGCTTTCCTCCATTCACCCCCACCATTCTGCTTCAGACCACTGTGGAGATTCGCCACCCTGAGGGTTGTGCACAGTGGAGAGACACCAGCTGTCAGTGGAGCAGCGTTCTACTGAAGCTTAGCAACTGATCTACATGCCATGTGGCCTGCGCCATGGGTCCCAGCCTAGGAGCTGAGGTAGATCTGCATGCTGGCTTTGTCCCTGGGCCCACATGGAAAACGGGGGTGGGTAGGGAGACATCAGGCCCTATAACCAGTAGGAGAAGGAAGTGCCAGACAAATGTGAGTATAAATGGAGTCCAATTCTACCTTGGCATTCTGAGACCTGAGGGTATCACATTAGATATTAAATATTATGTTAGGATCCACATTACCCTGCATAGTCATTTCCATGGAGATTATATGTTTACTCCAGGAAAAGCAGGAGTGTGTCTTCATACAGCTCTGATGGCCCTTGCACACATAACTCACCCTGAGCACATAGCAGGTGCTATGCGGACTCCAGGGGCTTTGGGATCTGGGTCCTGTTACCCGCGGATGAGCGGAGCACCGAGCTGCCTAAAGATAAATCAGAGATCATTTACATTGGTTCATGGATGACATTGCTTTGGGCGTTTGCAAGAGATTTGCCGTCCTCACCTCCCTTCGCGTAGGATGCTGTTTAAGCTTGCATTTCCTGCACATACCCTGCCTTCCTACAGTGTGGTGAGCTGCAGAGGGTGAGCAGTGCAGAGTTCTGAGATGGAAAGGAGGAACCAGCAGGACTAAACGCTTTCCAGAATAATCTACCATGTTGAAACTAAAGGTGGAATTTGTTCTATTGCTTATGACTTATTTTGCAGGGTGGAAGGCTGGAATACAATATGATTTTATGCCCATCCCAATTCAAATCTCTACCTCAGACAAGGTGCTTTTTTTTTTTTTTTAAGAAAAACTGCCAACCTTTCTTGGAAAGGTGGGGGCATATGCCTCTATACCCTCAGAGAAATGCCTATGACAGATACTCATATGAGAGACTCAGCTATTGAAGGTTTGGTATCCCTTAGGCTGAGGCTGGGCTGCACATGGCAGAGAACTTCTACTTCATAACAATAGTATAAACAAGATGTAAGAGAAATCCTCTCAAGCAAAAAACAAGTCTGACTTACTAGTCAAAGCAGGTCTACTGTGTCATCAGGGCCCCAGAGTCCTGTTTTTCCTGGGACTTCTTCAGCCTATGGCTTCTGGACAAAGGTTTCCTCGTGTTTCAACATAGCTTCTGGAGCACCAGCCATCGCATCCATGTTCCATATTGACAAAGGAGAAACAAAAGAGGAAAAAAAAAATCTTCTCTAGGCTAAATCAGCTCTCTTAGCAATTTTCTCTCAAGCAATTTTCCCTCGACTAGTGCAAGAAAGGCTAGAAGAAGGGTCTTTTTCTCAATATGTTGCTACCTTAAATTCATGTTCTGATATTAAGAAGAAAAGGAAGGGAGTTTCTTCTAAGACACCATGTCCCCATTTAATACTGATGAAGACCACTACTCATGTGCCTACTGTACCTGGCACTCCACAACCAGAATGGAAGTTTGTTCGTTGAATATTAGTAAAAGTTACTTTTCAAACAGCTACTCCTGACTGTTCAGGACATTAGTGGTTCATTTTGCAAAACACTTGCTGATATTGGAGATGGATAAACTCATTCAGTGCAATAGACACTAAAATATGAAAGTGCATTCGTGAGCCAATCCAGAGCTGCGCGTGTGGTCATATGTAATTTTTTTTCTATTCTTTAAATTATGTTAAAGTTTATTTTAATCTTTTTCTGCTTATAGAACTAATATATAAGAATTGAGTGCAAAAAGTTTCCAACGTTGCAGAACAGATACCATGGGAACAGATACCAATATATATTCTTCCTTTTGGAGATAAATATATACAATCATAATGGAGCTATACTTTCTTTTTCACTTAGCAACATGTTTAAGAAAACCTTTAATGTCACTCTTCATGGATCCTTATTATTCTATTTCATTATGTTTGATTTTTTGTGATTATTAAATTGTTTATCAATGTAATACATATGTTATTTAAAAATAATACAGTGGTGACTGGGTGGCTCAGTCAGTAAAGCCTCTGACTCTTGATTTCGGCTCAGGTCATGATCTCACTGTTTGGGAGTTTGAGCGCCATGTCAAGCTCCACACTGACAGCATGGAGCCTGCTTGGTGTTCTCTCTCGCCCTCTCTCTGTCGGTCCCCTGCTCATGCTGTCTCTATCTCTCTCAAAATAAATAAATAAAACTTAAAAAAAATTTAAATAATACAAATATAGGGGTGCCTATATGGCTCAGTTGGTTGAGTGTCAGACGTCAGCTCAAGTCCCAATCTTGCGGTTCGTAGCTTCCAGCCCCGTGTCAGGCTCTGTGCTGACAGCTCAGAGCCTGGATGGACCCTGCTTCAGATTCTGTGTCCCCCTCTCTCTCTGCTCCTTCTCCACTCACACTCTGTCTCTCTCTCTCTCAAAAATAAACATTAAAATTTTTTTAAATAATAATAATATAAATATAAATTGATTTATATTTCTTCTTCTCTATCCATCCCCATTTTCCAAACCTACCCAGCCAGGTAGAATTAATTCTTTTAGCACTTTATTTTGGTATTTACCTTCATGTTTCTATGGTTTTTCTTCTACTTGTTGATTCATCAATATTAAACATATTCTATTGACTTTCTATTATGGTAGATGATGATTTATCTCTCTTACACTTACCTCTGTAAGCCTTTCAAAATAGTTACATCACCATTTTAAAATCAACAACCGGTGTTTACAATCCTTCAATTACATAGCTCACCATTGAGACAAACATCACATTAAAGTTCTGTGTTCTTTTTGGTACAACTTTGATTTTCCCAGAGTTTTTCACTTGCATTATTTTCTATGAAACTAGTCTCAAAATTTTCAAAGAGCCCCATCAAACCCACCACAAATGTTTCATCATATCAGATGGTCCATTCTCTCACTCATATGTTTATTTACTTATTCAGCAAACAGTTCAACTGTTCAAGTTCCTCCCTCTTCATATCTGGCCTTCTAGTGATTTTTCAAAATTATTTATCTTTTTTTTTATTTCAAGTTTTTATTTTAATTCTAGTTAGTTAACACATATGGTCAAATTGATTTCAGGAGTAGAATTTAGTGATTCATCACTCACATATAATACCCAGTGCTCATCCCAACAAGTGCCTTCCTTAATGTCCATCACCCATTTAGCCCATACCCCACCCACCTCCCTCCAGCAACCCTCAGTTTTCTCTGTATTTAAGAGTCTCTTGTGGTTTGTTTCCCTCTCTCTCTCTGTCTCTCTCTCTCTCTCTCTTTTTTTCCCCTTCTGCTGTGTTCATCTGTTTTGTTTCTTGAAAAAAAATGTTTTAACTGTCTATTTATTCATTTTGAGACAGAAAGAGAGAGAGAGAGAGAGAGAGAGAGAGAGAGAGAGAGAGAAAGTGAGCAGGGGAGGGGCAGAGAGAGACGGAGAGAGAGAGAGAGAGAGAGAGAGAATCCCAAGCGATTCAGGGCTTGATCTCATGGACCTGAGATTATGACCTGAACTGAGATTAAGAGTGGGATGCTTAACCGAGACACCCAGGCACCCCTCATCTGTTTTATTTATTTAAATTCCACAAACTAGTGAAATCATAGGGTGCTATAGGCCCAATGTGAAGCTTGAACTCACACCCCAAGATCGAGAGCTGCATGTCCTACCCACTGAGCCAGCCAGGACCCCCCTAGTGATTGTTTTGAACTGTACACATGCAGGGAGGCCACCAGCGCTGTGGACAGGCCCCACCTCCATTCACTACATGCCCTGAAGCCCAGGAGGGCCTCCTGTACTGGGAAAGACCTGGCTAACAGGAAGGCCAAGAGGCAGGGCTAGTAGCCCTTGGACCCTCAGCCCCTGGGATGGCTCTGTCAGTGTGGGTAGAATGTGTATGTGTGTTAGCAAGTGAAATAAAAACAGTTGAGCTGTGTAGTGTTTACATTCTTTAGGTAAGAGTGAAACACCTACTTGTGTATTCGCTATGAAATAGGAGGTAGGTCATTTCAGTGATTCCCCATACAAGTTAGATGCTTTTACATTTACATTATTTACATTTAAAGCTGGCGTTGCCCAGCCCAAAGATGAACAGGAAAAAAAAATGCTAGTAATTTATAGTTTTACTTTATATTTTACTTAGAACAACATTAAAAATCAAATAAAAAATACCAACACAGGTTGAGTGAGAGACCCTAGAAGAAAGGAAAAAAATCTATGTGCCTTGAATAGCACTTTTTTGTAAGTGCTTTTTGAACAAGGTGCTTCACATTTTTAATTTGCTCTGGGCTCCAAAAATTATGTAGCTTGCCCAAATCTTTCTTTCAATTCAATCCAAAGGAATTGTTTGTTACCTGTGTCTATCTAGATGCTGAGGCAATAAAACAGAAGGAAAATTTAGACCAGAATCCCTGTCTCAGAGGAATTTATATGACTAGAGAAGCTAGATTTACACATAGCCATAGACCAACCCAGCACCATAACCTAAGGTAAGTTATGTGAGAACAGCCATAAGTAGCAGAATAGGGGAGAGAGAACAGTACTACTAAAAAGTATTACTTGTTTAAAAACAACTGCCATACAAGCAAAATAATTAGAATTGGGGTCTCCTGGGAGAGGACATAGGGGTATGCCCTAATTTATTGTTTGCATATTCTCTGAACCCCTAATAGGAACATGAAGGTGACAGAGCATTTGAATCTGCGGTCTCTTTCTGAATGTCAAGCCTTCATTTTCTGGAGTTCATTCTCTTCTCTACTTCATATTTTAGATTTAGACTTAATAACTTCTACTTCAAACATCTGCTTATCCTCCCTAAAGCCCACAGGGTTGTGCCTTACTTCCCAGAAGTCATGGGTATGTCTGGCACCTGAGTCACTGCTGTAATTAGCTATGCACCCTGCAAATTGAGCAGCCAGACAGTCCCTTTGCCTGGGTGGGAGAGGGACAGCCATTTACCGAGAAGAGGTAATCCAGAATTTGCAGAATTTTTTCTAAGTATTCCTTGGCTCCCATTAGCCCTGGCCTTTCTAACAGCACCACATAAGCCTCTGTTTTGTTTGCTTAGCCATTAAAACAGTCCAAGTGGGGGAAGGACAGACAGAAAAGAATGGCAATTTACTTCCTCAATCAATAGGTGCCTGTGTGAGGAGGCTGACAAGCACACAGGCACAAAACTTGGCCCTTGAGCCCTATCAAGTCCAAAATAGTATTTCCTTGTAAGAACAGGTGGGCATACATGAAACACAGCAGTATATAAACCATGTCTATGAAATCGGTTACCTCAAATGTGAAACATACATACACCCCAGTATGACAGGTCTTTTTTCTCTGACACTATAGCATAAGGGTAGGGGATGAGGGAAGGTGAGCTAAGAAAAAACAAACAAGGAAAACAAATGGTGCCATTTTATGGAGAGGATGATGTTGGCTACTTCCACCAACAGTTGGGAGTCTTCCACCAAATGGCTGGGAGTCTCCAACCATTTACAGCAAAGACACATGACTGGGGCATTTCCTACCACCAGTGAGAGGATAGGACTCAAGCCTGCATGAAAATCCCTGTACCCTCGTCTAACACCATCCCTTTCCTTCTCAAAAAAGCATATCCAAACACATGAGAGTGAACATGATGTTATTGTAGGGATTTCCTTGGAAACTGCTTGAATTTATTATTTGTTAAGTAGCATTTTGGATAATAATAGTTACTATTAGGGGCACCTCGGTGGCTCAGTTGGTTAAGTGTCCAACTTTGGCTCAGGTCATGATCTCATGGTTCATGTGTTCAAGCTCCATGTTGGGCTCTCTGCTGTTAGCACAGAGCCTGCTTTGGATCCACTGTCTCCTTCTCTCTCTGTCCCTCCCCTGTGGGCTGTCTCTCTCAAATATACGAACATTAAAAATAAAAAATAAAATAAGATAAAATAAAATAAAAAATAAAATAAAATAAAATAAAATAAAATAAAATAAAATAAATAAACTTACTGTCACTACCTACAAACTACCACAAACAATGGAACTCACTGGGGTCATACCCCAGGTGAAGACTGTGGCTATTCCTGCTGAGGAGCTCTCCAGTCTCCACTGAAACCAAAAGAAATAAGATTTTCACTCATTGATGAAAGAATAAATAAGGAAATAAAGCAAGGGAACAAGCAACCCATGCTTCTGAAAATCTTTCTTCTGGTTACAATAGTAATTAATATTCAAGTAAAATGTTTGGAGATTACAGAAAAGCACACACACAATCCTAAAACACCTATAATCTCACTACTCAGAAACACTGTTACCATTTTCCCTAACCTTTATTATAAAAATTTTTTTAAATATAAAAAGTTTAAAAAATGAGTATTTTTTATTCTTAGATTATGGATTCAAAATTAACATTTTGTTGTATTTTTTCATCTTGCTTACCATTATTTTAGTTTATGATATTCTAGCCTTTTCTTTGCAGATGAATTCCCCCCTTCACCCTCAAAATTGAGATCATAGAGTCTACTGGGGTTTTTTTACATGTAACATCTTAATACATTAACATAAAATGTACCATCATAACTTTCTTTAAGTGTACAATTCAGTAGTGTTAAGTCCATTCACACTGTTGTGCAAACATCACTACCATCCATCTCAGAACTTTTTCACTTTGCAAAACTGAAACTCATTAAATGTCAACTTCTCATTTCCCTTCCCCCCAGTCCCTGGTAACTACCATTCCACTTTCTGTCTTTATGAATTTAATTCATGTTGGTAGAATCATACAGTAGCTGTCCTTTTGTGACTGACTTATTTCACTGAGCATAATGGCCCCAAGTTACATCCATGTTGTAGCATACTGCAGTTTCCTAAAGACCAAATAACATTACATTGTATGTATATACCACATTTTGTTTGTTCATTCTCCAGTCAACAGACACTTGGTTTGCTTCTACTTTTTGGCTATTGTGAATGATGCTACTATGGACATGGCAGTACTCAAAATATGCTCAAAATATGACTTGCAGTTCTTTGGGGTATATATCTAGAAGTGGAATTACTGGATCATGTAGTAAGTCTATTTTTAATTTTTTGAAGAACCACCATACTATTTTTTATACTGGCTACATTATTTTGCATTCCCACCAACAGTGCACAAGTGCACAAGGATTCCAGTTTTTCCACACCAATTCTTCCCCATCCTCACTAGCATTTATTTCCTGTTTGTTTTTATACTAACCATCCTCATGAGTTTGAGCTGGTATCTCACTGTGGTTTTGATTTGAGTTTCTTTAATGATTAGCAATGCTGAGTATCTTTTCATGCGCTTATTGGCCATTTGGGTATCTTCTTTAAGGAAATATTTATTCAAGTCCTTTCCCCATTTTTTAAAAATGTTTATTTATTTTTGAGAGAGAGAGAGAAAGAGAGCAGAGAAGTGGCAAAGAGAGAGGGATACCAAGGATCCAAAGCAGGCTCTGTGCTGACAGCAGAGAGCCCTACACAGGGCTCAAACCCACAAACCATGAATTCATGACCTGAGCCAAAGTCAGATGCTTAACCGACTGAGCCACCCAGGCGCCCCTCCTTTCCCATTCTTCTTCTTCTTCTTTTTTTTTTTTTGTAATTTGTTTTTAATCTTTATTTATTTTTGAGAAAGAGAGAGAGAGAGACAGAGTGTGAGCAGGGGAGGAACAGAGAGAGGGAGAATTCAAAGCAGGCTTCAGGCTCCCAGCTGTCAGCACAGAGCCTGACAGGGGGCTCGAACTCACAAACCATGAGATCATGACCTGAGCTGAAGTCGGATGCTTAACTGACTGAGCCACCAGGCGCCCCTCCTTTGCCCATTCTTAAGTTAAATTGGTTTTCACTGTTGAGTTTTAGGAGTTCTTCACTTATTTGCATCTTAATCCCTTACCGGATATATGACTTGGAAATATTTTCTCCCATGGGTTGCTTTATCACTTTGTTGATTATGTCCTTTGATGCGCAGAAGTTTGAAATATTGATGTAGTCCTATTTATCTATTTTCACTTTTGGTGTCATATTCAAAAATCATTGCCAAATCCAATGTCATGAAGATTTTTCTCTATGAGTTTTATAGTTTTAGCATTTATGTGTAGGTCTTTGAGTTGATTTTTGTATAGAGTTTAAGAATTCAACTTTGGCTGCATAGGATCTCTTCAGATTTCCCATGAATTTTAGGCTGGGGTTTTCTATTTCTGTAAATAACATCACTGGGATTTTTATAGGGATTGCATTAAATAAATAACAGCTTTGAATAATATTGACATCTTAATGATATTAAGTCTTCCAATCTGTGAATATGGATGTCATTCCACTTACTTGTGTCTTCTTTAACTTCTTTCAGCAACATTTTGTAGTTTTCAGTGAGCAAGACTTTTGCCTCCTTGGCTAAGGTTATTCCTAAGTGTCGTCTTCTTCTTTTTTTTAATGTTTATTTCTTTTTGAGAGAGAGTGTGTGAGCAGGGGAGGGGCAGAGAGAAGGGGACAGAGGATCTGAAGCAGGTTCTGTGCTGACAACAGCAAGCTCAGTGTGGGTCTTGAACTCACAAACCATGAGATCATGGCCTGAACCTAAGTTAGACACTCAACCAACTAAGCCACCCAGGTGTCCCTCTTATTCTTTTTGATGCTATTGTAAATAGAATTATTTTATTAATTTCTTTTTGGGATTGTGTTTTTGTTAGTGTATAGAAATGCAACAGATTTTTGTATGCTGATTTTTTTATCTTGCGACTTTACTGAATTTATGAGCTCTGTGTGTGTGTGTGTGTGTGTAATCTTTAGGGTCTTCTACATACAAGGTCATCTTGTCTGTGAACAGAGATAAGTTTATTACTTCCTGCTGAATTTTGATGATTTTATTTCTTTTGCTGCCTAATTGCTCTGGCTAGGAGTTCAAGTACCATGTTAAATGAAAGTAGCAAAAGCAGTCATCCTTGTCTTCTTCCTTATCTTAGAGGGAAAGCTTTTGGTCTTTCACCACTGAGTATGATGTTAGTTTTTCATTACATGGTCTTCATTATGTTGAGGTGTTTGAGTCCTTGGTATTTATTTATTTTTTCTTGGAGAAAGAGCACGAGTTGGGGAGAGGGGCAGAAAGAGAAAGACAGAATCCAAGGCAGGCTCCATGCCCAGTGTGGAGCCCCACACAAGGGCTTGATCCCATGACCCTGGGATCACAACCCAAGTCAAAACCAAGAGTTGGATGTTCAACCAACTGAGTCACCCAGGTGCCCTGAGACTATGGTTTCTAAATCCACTTTTTTTTTCAAATTTGTGTCATCCAGATTTCTCTGTTTATATTTTTACATCTAAAATATAATCTTAAAAGGTATATTTAATAAATTTTCATTACACAAATAAAGCATCCCAGTTGCAGAGAACCAGGCAATACCACTATGAAAAGGAAGTCAAATAAGAAAAAACTGCTTTGTCAGAACATCGACCGACAAATTACTAGCAATGAAATTGAATCAAAAATCTCTCAACAAACAAAAGTCTAGTACCAAACAGCTTCTCAGATGAACTCTACTAAACATTTAAAGAAGAATTAATACCTATTCTTCTCAAAATGTTCTAAAAATAGAAGAGGAAGGAGAGTTTCCAAATTCATTATATGAAGCCAGCATTACCCTGATACCAAAACCAGATAGATGCACCTGGGTGGCCCAGTTGGTTAAGTGTCCAACTCTTCATTTCAGCTCAGGTCATGATCTCACAGTTTGTGGGTTCGAGTCCCACATCGAGCTCTGCACTAGGCTCAGTGCAGAAGAATTCTCTCTCCCTCTCTCTCTCTATCACTACCCCACTCATGCTCTCTCTCTCTCTTGAAATAAATAAACTTAAAAAAAACAGATAAAGACACCACTAAAAAAAAAGAAGTAGAGACCAATGTCTCTGATGAACATAGATGCAAAAACCCTCAACAAAAATTACCAAACCATATACAACAATACATTAAAAAAAAATCATTCACCATAACCAAGTGGGATTTATTCCTGGGTTGCAAGGGTGGTTCAATATTTTCAAATCAATCAGTGTGATGCATCACATCAACAAGAGAAAGGATAAAAACCATATGACCATTTCAATCAGTGCAGAAAAAACTTTTGACAAAGTACAACATCTATTCATGATAAAAACCCTCAATAAAGTAGGTTGAAAGGAATATATCTCAACATAATAAAGACCATATATAAAAAGCTCACAGCTAACATCATTCTTAATGGGGAAAAACTGGGAGCCTCTCCCCTAAGATTAGGAACATGACAAGGATGTCCATTCTCACCACTTTTATAGTACTGGAAGTCCCAGCCACAACAATAGGACAACAAAAAAGAGGTATCACAATCCCAGACTTCAAGATATATTATAAAGCTGTAGTAATCAAAGTAGTATGGTACTGGCACAAAAATAGACACATAGATTAATGGAACACAGTAGAAAATCAAGAAATAAGCCAACAATTATATGGTTTATTAAACTTCAACAAAGCAGGGAAGAATATACAATAGGAAAAAGTCTCTTCAACAGTGTTGGGAAAACTGGACAGCTGTATGAAAAAGAGTGAAGCTGGACCACTTTTTCACACCATACACAAACATGAACTCAAAACAAATTAAAGACCTAAAAGTGAGAATTGAAACCATAAAAATCCTAGAAGAGAGCACCGGTGGTAATTTCTTTCAACTTGTCCATAGCAACATTTTTCTAGATAAGTCTCCTGAGGCGAGGTAAACAAAAGCAAAAACAAACTATTGGGACTACATTAAAATGAAAAGTTTCCACACAGTGAAAAAAAAACAATCAACAACTCTAGGAGACAACCTACTGAATGGGAGACGATTTTTGCAACTGGCATATCCAATGAAAGGTTAGTATCCAAAATACATAAAGAACTTATACAACTCAAAGCCCCAAAAATAACTAACCCAACTTAAAAATGGGAAAAAAAATGAATAGACATTTCTTCAAAGAAGACATACAGATGGCCAAAACACACATGAAAAAATTCTCAACGTCTCTCATCATCAGGGAGATGCAAATCAAAACCACAATGTGATATCACCTTACACCGGTCAGAATGGCTAAAAGCAACAACACAAAAACAAATGTTGGCAAGGATGTAGAGAAAAAGGAACCCTTGTGCACTATTGGTGGGAATGCAAACTGGTGCAGCCACTGTGGAAGGGTATGGAAATTCCTCAAAAAATTAAAAAGTAGAACTACCCTATGATCCCCCGATTGCACTACTGGGTATTTACCCAAAGAATATAAAGACAAAATTCTAAAGGATATGCATCCCTATGTTTACTGAAGCATTATTTAAAATATACAAATTATGGAAGCAGCCCAAATGCCCATCAATAGATGAATGGATAAAGAAGATGTAGTATGTATGTGTGTGTGTGTATATATATATATATATATATATATATATATATATATGATGGAATATTACTCAGCCATAAAAAAGAATGAAATCTTGCCATTTGCAACAACATGGATGGATCTAGAGAGTATAGTGTTAAGCAAAATAACCAGAGAAAGACAAAAACCATATGTTTTCACTCATATGTAGAATTTAAAAAACAAAAGAAATGAACAAAGGGGGGGTGAAGAGAAAAACCAAGAAACAAACTCTTGACTGCAGATAACCAACTGATAGTTACCAGAGGGCATGTGGACAGGGGGATGGGTGAAATATGTGAAGGGGATTAAGAGTACACTTAACATGATGAGCACTGAGTGATGTGTAAAATTGTTGAATTTTATGTTGTACACATGAAACTAATATAACAGTGTATATTAGCTATACTGGAATTAAAACAAACAAAAGAATAAGCTGCTTTGTAGACAAAAAAGAAGCTGCTTTGTAACTTCTCTCTGTAGAGACCACTATGTGTATTTTGATAACTATTTGTTTTTATCTATTTATTTGTCTATTTATGTATTTATTTAAGTTAAACTATTTTATTGCAATATATACAGAAAAGTACACAAATGATAACTGTGTGGCTCCATGAATTTTGAAAAACTGAACTCAACAATACAGTCCTACCCAGATGAGAAATATAACATGACCCGCACCACAGAAGTGCCTTTTCTGCCCTTCCCAACATCACCCCCATCAATGAGAGCAAGTAACCCCACTTCTCTGACCAGATTGTTTTGCCTGATTTGGGATTTTATTTAAGGTGGATAATACTGACCGCTCTTTGGTATCTGACTTCCTTTGCTCATCCTTATATTTATGAAATTCACTCATTTGTGCTTATAGAAATTCATTCACTTTTATTGCATAAAGTATTCCATGATGGAAATACCCTATAACTTATTTAAACTATGATAAAAATATAAGTAAAAAACAAACTATAAAAATAAATCTATAATTTATCTGTGTATTCTGTTCTTGGTAGACATTGGAGTTATTTCCAATTTAGGATTATTACAAATAGTATGACTCTAATGCTTTTTCATACTTGACTTTTGGTGCACTTCTGTGAGCGTTTTTGTTGACTATATACTCAGAATATTCAGCTTTAGTGGACATTGCCATGGGGTTTTCCAAAATGTTGAGAAAATTATACTCCCAGTGTTTGAGCGTCCAGTGCTCCATGTACCTGCCAAAACATAATATTATCAATTTTTGTTGTTGTTTTATTTTTTTAAGTTTATTTATTTATTTTGAGAGAGAGAGACAGAGAGAGAGAACAGCAGGGGAGTGGCAGAGACAGAGAGGGAGAGAGGATCGCAAGCAGGCTCCGCACTGTCAGTGCAGAGCCTGACATGGGGCATGATCTCACAAACTGTGACAGCACGACCTGAGCCGAGATCAACAGTTGGACACTTAACCCATGGAGCCACCCAGGCACCCCAGTTGTTGTTGTTGTTGTTGTTGTTGTTGTTTTAAACCATTCTGACAGATATGTGATAGTGTTTCTTCACAGTTTTAATTTGCGTTTTTACCTTTCAGAAGTTTATTGAACATTTGGATATCCTCTGTTGTGAAGTACCTATTAGAGTCTCTTGCAAGTTTCTGAAAAAATTGGTGTCTTTTCCTTGTGTATTTGTAGGTGGGCTTTTGTAATATACTCTGGTTATGAGCCATTTTATATATACATGTTTTAAATCTATCTCCCATTCTAAGACATGCCCTTTCAGTTTCATAAAGGGTGTCTTTTGATGCACAAAGGTTATTTCTAATCTGGTCTAAATTCTTTCCCTTTATATTTCTTGTGTAAGAATATTGTCCTATCCCAAGGTCATGAAGACATTCTCCTATGCTATCTCCCAGCAGCTGTATTGTTTTCCCTGTCATTATTTAAGACTTTGATCCATCTAGAATTGATTTGTGTGTATGGTGTTAAATTGAGAGAGGGGTCGAAATTCACTTTTTTTTCCATATATGTATCCAGTTGACCCAGCTACTATTTTCCCGCAGGTAAGGAGTAGCTCTGCCATGCTACTTCTATCTAAATCATAGAGATAGTGAGAGAGAGAGGGACAGCGAGAGAGAGATGATCTAGCTATCTATTTATATATCATAGATATATTATATATAATGTGTATATATGATATATATATCATATATACACACATTTCTGGATTTCTGATATATATATATATATATCATATATACTCACATTTCTGGACTTGCTATCTGCTTTCATTGGTCTATTTGTCCTATGCCATGCCATGCTAACATGATCGCTCTAACTTTATAATTGATCTTGCTATCTGGTGCTGGAAGACTTCCATCTTTATCTTTCAAAGGAAAAGCAGTGGAGAATGTTAAGCTCACCTCAAGGCATTAACTTTTCCCCTGGGATTTTGGCCCTTAAGCCCTTACTGCATTTTGATGGCTTCAAATGGCTGTTTTCTAAACAACTGTATCCAGACTTCTTAGTTTCCTCAGTGTAAGACTTGGTCTCATTTGAGCTGCTCAGTCATAGAGGGAAGCAAATTCAACCATTTATTCTTTTGTAAAAAGTTATCTTTACTGTGGTAAAACACAAATAATATAAAATCTATGATTTTAACATTTTTAAAGTGTACAATTTAGTGGCATTAAGTACTTTCACAATGTTGCACAACCATCCAGTATCCAGTTCCAGACTTTTATCATCATCCCAAAACGGCAACTCCTATACCCACTCGGCAGTCACTTCTCATTACCTCTCCTTCCAGCCCAGCCATTTATTCTTACCCTAATAACCAACATTAGTAAAGTGTTTAAAAATTTATAGATGCATTCCTAAATTCTCTCACCAGTTCTTTTGGTTGGCTGTGGTTCTCTTATGTAGTTATCCCATATGACAGATGAGAAAAATGGGACCCAGAAAAATCTTGATGGTTCCAACTGGGATTCACTTACTTGAGGTCCTGAACTGCCCAGTCACAAGCCTTGCAACCTCATTAGTTTGTTGGCAGAGAGAGCCATTTTCTGTAAGATTTAAAGAGGAAGGCTCTGGAAGTATAGACTGATTTACTACTATTTATAAATAGTAGTAAAAATATTGGATCTCATATATAATTGCCTTTAGGAAACTACTAAGTATATTAATTATAACTCCATAAGTGGAGGAAACAGAGGTTCTTGAACTCTCCCTGAGTTTACAGGATATGTTGGAGGCTGAGCTGAGATGTGGGCCAGGGTCTCTGAGGGTGAGCCCAAGACTTCCCGGTGTCATGCTCAACTGTGTCCTTGGTTCTCCCACCCCCTCCTTAGATACCTCCTCCTCCCTTCCAACCTCAGATCTGCTGGTCTGTCCTAAAATACTAACCAAAAATTAATACCTTACATAAAGCCACGCTGGAAGCTGGAAAATTTCATGTGGTTGAAAAAGAGCCAGGGTGTCTCCTTTCCCCCAAGGGAAAGTGAATAATTGACCATCTGGCTTGCCTTTTTGAAACCCCTGCTCTATTTCATGGAACGGAACGTACAGCTGCCAAGGGTCCTTCTCGGATATCACAGGTTCTAATACAGTGGAAAAGGATATTCTTTATTCTGGGACCGTCTCCAGCACCTAGCACGCTACCTGACTGTATTGGCAGAGAGTAACTGTCATGCCACGACCTTTCTGATTGCCCTGCATGGAGCTCACCAGAGCCGGGCAGCTCCAGTGGCCTGCATGAGAGCCCAGTAGAAACCAACCAAACAAACCTAGAGCCCAGGAGGCTGAAACTGGGTACTAGCAACCAAGAGTACTCAGGAGTCATGGCACATGGAGACAGAGAAAGGAAGACAGCAGCAAACAATTAATTAGCATCAGAGCCCCAGAAGCAGACACCGAAAGCATCTGAGTCACCAAAATGGTGAAGCCTGGTGACAGCTGCCCAGAAAACTGCAGTTACCGCAGTCCCTGCTCAAGATCATCATCTTCTCTGTGTCCCAGGGCTTGTGGGGTGTCCTTTTACCCAAGCTTCCTATCCTACTAACACTCAGGAGATATTCAATAATCCTGTGCCATAGACAGACATGAATTGCAGGGGTCTTGGCAGTGGCTGCGTTACATCCCAGCTCGTCCCTCCTGCACAGCCTAGCTGCAGTAAGAATCCTTGCCTCGTCACACCAGGACCAGGCAGGAGAGCAGCACAGGGCTGGAGCTGCGAGCCTAAGCTGACTGTTGCTGTCAGTTAGGTGCTCCCTGATCACTCTCCAGCCCAGAGTGGGAGTCCCTGAGGCCAACAGCAATTGCAGGCAACAAGATCTACACAGAGCGTGGGGCCTCTGCCAGAGCAGCTGCTGGTAAGGACACAGAATAGATGCTGCTTAGAGTTTCTGCCAAAGAAAGTACAACTCAAAGGTCTCCAAGTAAGAAATAGCAACAATAACATCCGCCAACATTTAGGAAGTGCGCACAATGTGCCCGACAGGTGGCTACACCCTTTCCAGGCACTACCCTACCTTCTATATGACAGGTATACAAATGGGGCTCCTATAACTCCCGCTTTAATGACAAGGGGGAAAGGCCCCAGAGGTTATATAACTTACCCGAATTACTGATGGGTGACACAGAAACCAAACTCTGATCTGTCTGATCTGTCACTTGCTTTTTAAAGGAAAGACTGTTTTTCTGTATCAGTGTATATAAATCCACTCCATTCTTTTCAGCGGCCTTATGTATTCCATTATGTGGATATACCATATTATTTGAGGAAAGACCTGCTCGTATGACTTTAGGTTATTTCCATTTCTCAGACTGCTATAATGGATATTTGTATACATATATTTGTACGTAGGTGTGCGAATGTATAGGGCTTATATTCTTCAAACTAAAATGCTAAGTCAAAAGTGATCTTCAGTTAAATTTTTTTCGTTTTGAAAATTGAGGTGAAATTCACATAGCATCAAATAAAATTATACAGTTTAAAGTGTATACAGTTTATGTCATTTTGGATATTCACAATGATGTGCAGCCACCACCTCTATCTAGTTTCGGAAAAATTTCAGCCCCAAATGAAACTATAAATCTATTAAGCATTTTCTTTCCCTCCTCCTCCCAGCCCCTAGCAACCACCCGTCTGTTTTCTCTATCTATAAATTTGCTTATTCGGGAAACTTCATAGAAATGGAATCACATAATATGTGTTTTGTGTCTGGCTTCCTTCACTGACATGATGTTTCTGAAATTCATCCACATTGTAACACGTATCAATACTTCATTCCTTTTCATGGGTGGGTAATATCAATACTTCATTCCTTTTCATGGGTGGGTAATTGTAGACCACAATTTGTTTATCCATTCCTCTATTGATGGACATTAGTGTTTCCACCTTTTGGCTGCTGTGAAGAGTACTGCCATGAACATTTGTGTACAAAGATTTGAGTGCCTATTTTTAGTTCTTTTGGGTACATACTTAAGAGTTGAACTACTAGGTCATAGTGGTCAAAATGTTCATAGATGCTGTCAAAATGCTTTTGAAAAATTGTACCAGTGTTCACTCCTGCCAAAAGTAAAGTAGAATGCAGGTCTTCTACAATATTGCTAACACTGGATATTATCAAAATGTTTAACAATATCCAGACATAAAAGAACACATATTATGTGATTCCATTTCTATGACTGGTGAAAAACAATACATTACTGAAGGGCAAAATTTCATTTCTTTAATTAGAGTGTAGTTGGGCATCTGGGCAGCACTATTTGTCACCCATCTAATAGGCTTCTATTTTGTTAACAGAATACTGATTTTGTTTACAAGGACAGTGCGCCATCATGATTAGTCTAAGCTGGAGGTTCTCAACTGGAGTGTGGGACTGGCCTTGGGAAATGTGAGAGAATTTGAAGTTGCTACAATGATGGTGAATGAGTGCTATCATTTAGTGTCCATGGGTCAGGAATACCAAGTGCCTCATGATTCAAAGAACAATCTTCTCAACAAAGAATTTTCCATTGACAAATGCAGATAATACTTTGTTGAGAAACACAGGAAGCCAATCACCACCAAAGCACTGATGTGCTGGGAATGTACTATATCCCTGAGGATGAGGGAAGCTTCACTTCTGGAATACTCTCAGACTTTGCCCTATGTGTCTCTTCTTTTGGCCTGTTCTGATTTGGATCCTTTTGCAATAGTAAAACTGCAGTGATAAATACAGTGCTTTCAATGAATTCTAGGAGTTTTTCTAGTGAACTATCAAAGTGGTTGCTGGAGCTCCACTGGTCTGTAGCCAACTGGTCAGAAGTGAGGGTGACCCTGGGGACTCTGAACTTGCAGCTGGTGTCTGAAATGAGGCAGGCTGTAGAGAGCTATGCCTTTAACTTTAAGTTTGGCTAACTCCAGAGTTGTTATTGTAGTTTCATGATGGAGGTACAATTAATTGATCATTGGCCACGAGGTTGAACTCAATCTTCAGCCTCCTTCTCTCCCCAGAGGTCAGGCTGATATCAGATAACAGAAAGCCCCACCCCTCTATCAATGGTTGGTCTTCCCAGCATGGTCAGATGCTATATCAAGTCACCTTGTCAGCCAAACTATCAGATATCATCAGAGGGGCCCACCAAGAAGAACAAAGACATCCTCACTTGGGAAATTCCAAGGGTTTAGATACTGCTTCCTAGAAACTGGGGATAAAGACCAGCCAAATTCTTTTTTGTTTGTTTGTTTATTTATTTATTTATTTATTTATTTATTTATTTTTGAGACAGAGAGAGACAGAGCATGAACAGGGGAGGAGCAGAGAGAGAGGGAGACACAGAATCTGAAACAGGCTCCAGGCTCTTAGCTGTCAGCACAGAGTCCGACACAGGGCTCGAACTCACGGACTGTGAGATCATGACCTGAGCCGAAGTCAGACGCCCAACCAACTGAGCCACCCAGGCACCCCAAGACCAGCCAAATTCTTTAGTACACACCAGTCTTCAACTAATCAGCCTCCCTTGCAGCTGGAGGTAGCCCTGTCACACAGCCCTAGATGGTAAGACCTGAGTGAAAATTTGCTGGGATTTGTAGGAAAGCTCTCACCATCTTTTGTTTCCACCAACCCAACTCCTCTTCTTTGTCTTCAATTTACTTGCAGTATTTGGAACCGTATTACAGCTTGGATGACTAAAGTACAGGGACAACTTGAGCTAGAAGAAGGAAGTCTTTTAGGGCTGAACCAATGAAACTTTCTAGGTTCTTTCTGAACCTAGAAAGACTTTTAGGGCTGAACCAATGCCAGTAAGGGATTCCACCTGCCTGCTGCAGATACTTTGTTATGCGAAAATGTAACCTGAACTGGCTTTGGGTGTCATCCTTTGGGTGCCCTTACCTGTAGCCACAAGCTCTCCTGACACAGCACCTTGTCGTATGTTTATTGGCTGCTTGGTTTTCTTCTTTCTAAGCACCTTCCGCTCATGTCTTCACTCATTTCCCATTGGGTCATTTCCTGTGTGTGTGTGTGTTTTAATTTCACACACACATATATTTTTAAAAATATAATGTCACTACGTTTTTGCATCATGCTCACTTTAAATACAATTTTTATTTTTATTTTTTTAACTTTTATTAAAGTGTAATTAACATGCAGTGTTACATTCATTTCAGGTGTACAATATAATGATTTGACAATTCCATATACTACTCAGTGCTCATCACGGTAAATGTCATCACCACATGTCACCAAACAAGTTGCTACCATCTTACTATTTTCCCTCTGCTATACTTTCCATCTCTGTGGCTTATTTTGGTACTGAAAGTTTGTACCTTTAATTCCCTGTATCTATTTTGCCCATACCTCAGTTTGTGCTCTGTTTTTAAGAGTCTGGCTTTCTGTTTGTCTCTTTTTTTCCCCTTTGTTTTGCTTCTTAAATTCCACCTATGAGTGAAATTATAAGTATTTATCTTTCTCCATCTGACTTATTTTAGTTAGCATTATCTCCTCTAGCTACATCCAATCTTGTTGTAAATGGTAAGATTCCATCCTTTCTATGGCTGGATAATATTCTGTTGTATATATATACCACATCTTCTTGATCCATTCATCTATTGATGGAAACTTAGGCTGTTTGCATTTCTTGGCTATTGTAAACAATGATGCAATAAACATAGGAGTGCATGTATCTTTTTGAATTAGTGTTTTCAGGTTTTTTGGTTAAATACCCAGTAGTGCAATTGCTGGATCATAGAGTAGTTCTATTTTTTTTTTTTTTTACTTTTTGAGGAACTTCCATACTGTTTTCCAATTTGCATCCACACCAACAGTCCACGAGTGTTCTTTTTCCTCCAGTCCACGAGTGTTCTTTTTCCTCCACATCCTCACCAACGCTTTGTTGTTATTGACTTGTTAGAGAGCTTTGCATATTAGAGAAAATACCCCTTTGTCTGAAATACATATTGCACAATTTTTTTTCTGTAGTACACTGTCATTTGTCTTTTAGCTTTCTTTTCAGTGGTTTTACTCTAAATTACTTTTTACCACTTTAATGTGGTCATATTTGTCCACTCCTTCATTTTTGGCTTTTGGGCCATGTATCATTCTTAGAAATGCTTATTTTCTTCAAAGGAGTGAAAGTAATAATCTGTGGGGTTAGAAACATTATTTTATGATTTTACTTGCTACACTTAAACTTGTTTTGTCATATAAAAAAAGTGTTAGACATAGCAGCAGATAGTATTAAAGGTTTACCAGGCCTGTTTCCCTATTTTCCAAAGATCATCTCATTTAATCTTCATAGTAGATAGAAAGCAGACACTATTATTATCTTTATTTCAGAGATGAAAAACTAAAGCTTACAGGATTTATGTACCTTATTCAAGGTCATGCACAGACTGAGGGACTCGCCCAGGTTTAGAACCCAGGCAGTCTGAGTACAGAGTCAGCCCTCATAACTACTCTACTACAGTGGTAGGATTATAGGACCCTCCATTTATGTCCCACTTATATTTCTCTCAGTCTGTCTTTCAATTATAAGCACTGTACAATGTTTCTGGCTTTAGCAAATGGCTTCATTAGACATGTTCTGATTCCAGCAAACTCTGTATTTGATTCCTACCTATACTTTGTTGGGTTTTTTTAATGTTTATTTATTTGGGGGGGGGGAGGGGCAGAGAAAGAGGGAGATAGAGGATCCAAAGTGAGCTCTGTGCTGACAGCTGATGACAAGACATGGGGCTCGAACTCACAAACCACAAGATCATGACCTGAGCTGAAGTAGGATACTTGACCGACTGAGCCACCCAGGTGCCCCTTTACGTTGTTTTATCACCAAACTTACTTTAGAATTTGGGACCTGAATGTTAAACAAGTACAATTTCATGAGTGTAAAGGTTTCTCTAGTGGCTGCTGGTTTGGGCTGGTTGTTGTATCAGACATGTTTTAAGGGTCCTTTTAAGCAGGATTTGTTTTGGCAAGGTATAGTAAGACACGCAGATGTGGAGATAATTGTCAGAAGAGAGAAGTGTGCTATGTTCACAGATCCCTAGAAACAGCACGGTACACCATGCAGAGCCACATGGGGAAGCACTGGTCAGGAGGCAGAAAGCAAAGTGCAGGCAAGAGCCTTTATTGTGTTTTCTATGGCAGGGAATGGATAAAGCAGGGCATGCAGGCTTAGGTTAGGGTTGGCTAACCATTGAATAACTCCAGTGGGCTCTGTGGCATAGGGACTGTCCCTTGTTGTTACAATGTGGACCCAGGGGGATCAGGCAGAGGGACAGTGGTTCCAGCATAAGAGCTCAGTAGAAAAGGTGGTGGAGATGTGGGCCCTGGATCGGTGGTTTGCATGTGAAAGGCTCACTAGCAGGTGAGCTGTTTGCTACCTCAAGGAATTGGCTCACCCTGGGAGAGGCAGTTTGTCCAGGCTCAGCAAGGCCCCAAGATGCCAAAGCATCAAAAATACAGGATAAAAAAAAACATGATTAGTATAAGACAGCTATTGTTTTCTCTGCCCAGAACTTTTCTTGGGACTGTCTCCCTCTTCTCTATCTTATGATGGGAGTAGTAGGTACCATTATGTCACAATTGTCTCCATGCTTTTAGCAACTGCCTAAGGAGTGAGCATCTTATCTTAGGCAGCCTGGCATTTCCAGGTTTTTTCAACTAGAACTGGGACCCACTCTAATGAGCCATGAGAGAATGTGGGCATACAGCAGGAGAGAATGGAGTTGCAATGTGGAGGGAAGCAGAGAGGAAAGGGGGAGGAAAGAGAGAGGGAAGCCTGGGACATTGAATCCCAAATCCAGTCATCCCTGAAGCTAACTCCATCTCTGTCCTTGATTACAAGAGCGAATAATTTGCTCTTTTGCTGAAATTAATTTGAATTGGACTTTCTTCATTTGCATTTTATCTTTATGGAAGAGAAAATGTATGTGTTTTAATTTGATCTTGGAAAGTTCTATGCTGGCTTTTCAAGGAGCAGCTCCCCTCATCTAAGGTGGCATTCCAATAATTTAATAAGTAATAAATCAAATTTCCTCTGAGGTGCCCAGACAAAAATTAAGAGTGAACTTTCAAGGCAAATGGGCAGATTAGGTTGGGTTTAATCATTTTTATTTCACAAAGTAAAGTGAACTTAGTGGTGGGGGTGAATCAAGAACTTGACAAGGAGGGGGAAGACAGCATAGCTTATGAAGTTCCTTGGCAATCAGGATAGGTTTTAAGGGAGTGAAAATGGGGCAATTAGGCAAATAATTCTCCAGCAAATACCACTACCTACCTACCTACCCCTCAGAGAAAGGAATATTAATGGGAGGTTAATCTCCACTGTCTGTTGGTGATGCTGGAGAGTGAGATGTGGGTAGGAACTGTAAGTGGACTATCAGGAATCTTACTGCAATCCAATAGGAAGATAAGCTGGCTCTGTCATCAAAGACATCATCTGAGGCCACCATTGGCTGGTCTTTCCGGTGCTGGCAAACCCATCTGTGACTCAGTGTTTCTCACTTGCTAATGTTTATCATGCTTCTAATCTTGTTTATTTAAATTTGGACTCCTCTTTCACATGCAACTTGACATGTTCAAGAGGTTTTTTTTTTAAATACACATTAGTAAGTTCTCTTGGTCTATGTGCATCTTTTTGCAAAAACAAAAAACAAACAAACAAACAAAAACCTCTAACTCTTTCCCCTGGGCAAAGAAAAAAACCTGGAATGGTTTCACTGTGATACTAAGCTGGAGGACACTTTGGGTGGCGGGTGGCTTGATTGGCTGTGGGGACAGTAACACAAGGTAAACCACAATCACACCCACTGATGTGTTCTTAGCCGCTGTCTTTGGGAGTTAGAGCAGGCTTCCCAGTGGGGATTTTTATTTTTGGACTCACTAATAACAACTGACTTTAAAAGCACAAAGTTGGGAAACCTTTTCTAAATATTTCTGGATTGAAAAAAATAGTATTAGCATTGCCAAACCAAGTGGTGCCCTTTTCCTTTTTTGAATGCCTGACCTCTTCCTGTGGTTCTTTTTCTAACACTGAACTATACCTGTCGTTGGAATACAGGTGTGGTATTGTTCCTGTTGCCCTTTTCAACCTGCTTCCTGGAACCATGGGGAGGGAAAAGGCAGATATTTAGATAATCACCAAGTGAATAAGGATCTCTTTTGATATCCATGTGCATTCAATTTGTGAACAAAACAATTTGTGAACAAAGGGCAGTCCCCTTTGTTATTAATTATTCATTCATTCATCCATTCAGCTACGTGTTCAATAAACATTTATTAAATGCCAATTATGTATGAATAAGGCATTGTCTTTGCCCTCTTAATGCTCTTGTATGTGTCCCCCTGAAACTCATGTTCTAATTATGGAGACAGGCTTGCAAATAAATAGCTAGGTGACTGTATGGTAAGGTTCATCCCTGTCACCTGCTGCTGATTTGAGGTTGTTGAGAAATCCTTCCTCAAGAGGAACGAAACTCAGGGAGCCTCTCCACATGCCCAGTACTACACAATGCACATCTGCTAGCTCACTGAGTCTTCTCAACAAGCTTCTGGTACATTCCCTTATGTGAAACTGAGGCTAATGGGCACTAAATGATGTGCTGGAAATTGTACATGGGGATTAGAACATGGCCAGTCTGAATCCTCAGTGGGTGCTAACTTTGTGACAGTGTCTCCTCCTTCTAGTAAAAACAAACAAACAACAAAACTCTCTTGGCTTGGCAAAAGAGACACCACTCTCTCCTAGCATTTTCTTCCCTGATTCTACCCCCAGCCCTGAGGGGATGGTCCACGTTCCTTTGGGACTTGTCACATTCTACACATTTGATGGGGTGAATGAATATAACCCATGCACTTGAATGCAAAGACACAGTGGAAAGATGGGTTTATTCTTAATCTTTAAAATTTTCATAATGTATAAAGAAGAGCACCATTGTATTTTACAGAATTTTCAGCAGAATAAAATCTAATCCACACTAAAGGTTCTATACATAATATGAACAGGGAGGTCCGCCATTATTATACACTGGAAATGCCCATATTCAAAGAAAAAGGACATCAGTTTTGTGGCTTTTGGGATAAGTGGCATCCTGTCAGGGGGGGAAGGTCCTTTTGGCCTGGGTCAGGGCAGGTGACTAGAGCTAGCTGAGGAGGTATTCATCATGGGCACATGTCCAACATACGGACAGCTGCATGCTTCTCTCGGGCCCAGCCTGCTGGCAAAGGGTCACCACATTATAGTTGATGTTCTGTTTTGGATTTAGTGATGTATGAGGGCTCTCTTCCTGAAGGAAAAGGACCATGTTTTGTAAAACAAAAAAACAAAACCATCTTTCTTCAAGCTCTGCAGCACCCCGTTAACACTGAATATACACAAAAGTAAAATTACTTGACAACCGACTTGTGTCTTTTGTACAATACTCCACACTCCTTATTTCCCACTCCACAAGGTACTTGGCTGGGTTTCTCCAATAACAGGGAGCCCAGGGCCCTGCTGGGCAGCAATGGGGATAGGGAATGATGTGTCATGTTGGATAATTGGAAAACTTTGGCCCCTCACATTTCAGGACTTTAGCCTCAGAAATTCCCTCCTTTGCTTATCATACCAACACCGATGATAAGTTCACTAAGAGTAGGTGGTGATTCTTCTATGAAAAACCATCCTTTTCCAATGGATGGTTCCAATGGAACTGGTGGCTTTCATTGTTGAAGGCTTTGTAGGAAAGTGCCTGCTAAACTAAAGTGAAGGGGAATTTTGGAGAACTTTGTTCAGGGCCCATGTGAGAGCTCCTGTCCTCCTCTTAATCCAGGTGCATTGTGGCTGGGAGTCAGGCTCCATGTAAAAACTGGGAGGTCTGTCAGGCTAGGCAGGTGGAGGTGACCCAGAATGAAGCACGAGCAGGGCAGCTGGGTGGCCTGTATCTCCATACCAAACTGATGCTGGTCGAGTTCATATCAGACCAAAAAAACAGATAGCAAGAATCAACATCCCAGTATCCTTGGGCCACTGCTCTGTCCCCTGTGCCCTCCAGGCTCCTGTTTCTGTCTTTAGTTTTTATGGAGGATCACAGGGTAGAGGGAGCACGGACAAGAGAGTAGGGGCAGGAAAGAGAAAGGAGTCAGTATTGCTTGTGGGAGGTTGGGCTTCCATTATAAGGCTGCAAATCAAATACTAGATGCCCAGTTAAACTGAATTTCAGATACACAGCAAAACCACTTTTAGTGTGAGTATGTCTCAAATACTGCCTGTATTCTTGTTTGCTGAATCTGGCAACCCTATTTGGTGATCCTGAGTTTTCTGCACCTTTTATTAAGGCGACCCCACCCTTCTCATAACTTCCAGGTGTGACTCCCACCCACCTCCCCAGACACCGCCAACAATTTGGGGGACCTACAGTCAGCTTGGCTCACATACGCATTCTCATTGCACCTTAAACAAGTCAGAGACTCCTCCACCATCAGAGCCCAGCCCAGTGGCTTTTCCTGAGTGATTTAAGCACTGCTTCCCTAGCTAGCGAGGGATTACAAAACTCCCACAGGCTCCTGCATGGGAAAGTTGTTTGAATCAGTGCTTCTTGAATTTTAATTGCGTGTGAGTCACCTAGGGGAACTGGTTAAGGTGCACATTCTGATTCAGCAGGTCTGGGGTGGGGCCTGAAATTCCACCTTTCCTAACACACTCCCAGAGGATGTCCAATGCAGCTGGTTATAAACCCAGATACAATTTAGATTTGAAGCAGGGCAGTGACTCATCCCAGACACCATCAATGTACATGTGGCTCTTGTTAGGGGCTAAATTGTGTCCTTCCCAGATGCATATGTTAAAGTCCTAATAGACTTTTGAGACCCACAGAAGACCGTGTGAGGATACAGGGAGAAGTTAGCATAAGCAAGCCAAAAAGAGAGGCCTCAGAAGGAGCAAACATTGTCAATGCCTTAATCTTGGATTTCCAGCCTCCAGAACTGAGAGGAAATAAATGTTTGTTGGTTAAGCCTGTGGCACTTTGTTATCGCCACCATAGCAGACTGATACAGGTTCCTTAGTGGGAGGAATGGGTCAGGGTCACCCAATAGGACCCGCAGCACCTTGAAAATAAAGGAAGAAGTAGCCCCTTCAAGCTTGTAATTAGTCGCCAAGCAGAACAGCCATTCTCAAAAGGGTATAGCTTGCATCCCAGCTGGAGAAATGAGATTCTTACCTTTCCTTCACCCACCTCATAGCTTGTGTGATCTTCACAACCCCCTAGATGGACCACTGATCATGCACTTTAAGTCCCATAATCCAGATGAGTAAACTGAGTTGAGTGCAAGAATGCTGTCTTCAGAGGCCACAAATCACAGCCAAGAAGAAGAAAGGGGAAGAAGAGGAAGAAGTACTAAATGTTTCTCTAACAATTTCTACTTTTCAAAAAAAAGAAGCTTCAACTGAGGTTTAATTCAAATTGTTTCCACAGTCAGTTGGGTTTGCCCTTTCCCATTTCTCACTGGGGCTGGGTGACATTGGGGGCTTTATAGATCACTGAGGCATCAGTGGGGGATTGGTTGTTGTTATCCGTCCATGGTGGTGGCCACCAAGCTCCGCACACCCAACCAGCCTGACCATGGTCATCCTCCTTGCCACATCTGGGAAACACCCATGTTCCTCACCTGAGGCACAGTCATTGGTCCTCCCAGAATGTTCCACTTTCCCTCACCCTGATCTCAAGGCTCCTCCAAGTCCCCCAGGTGTTCCTCACCTTGTCCTGAGCCATTCACCAGTGGCCATTTTGGGTGTCCTCCCATCTTCTCATAGCCCACAGGATGCTCTGGGCTGTCTCAGGCCCTTCCTGCCAAGACCAGGCCTCCATTTCTATGCTGAATCCACCAGGGTGACTGGGGGACATCCGCTGGGCCTGCAGCTTTCTCACTCAGGAAGTGACGCATAACCTTCTCTACTCTAGAGTCCCCAGCATATTTGGGAGCCCTCTAATACCCTGTCCTGGAGGCTGGGCACAGGGGGACAGGGAGCAAGACCCGTGCCCCAGATCAACACTGTTGACCAACTCTACTGCTCCCCTGAGAGTCTCCCTGGCTCCCACCCTCACCTATCCAGTCAGGATATTTAGTACCTAGTTGGTGTTGGGATGGCAGCCTCGTCTCCATAACTAATCTTTCCAAGTCCTTAGGACATTAAATTCATGCCCTCAGTCCTTCTGAGTCTGGACTTTTGAAAAAAAAGAAACCCTTAGGCTCTTGCAACTCAAAATTTTGTTTTGTTTCTCCTGAAATTAGTGCCTCTATGATAGGTTTTAAGAGCCTCTCTTGAAATTCTAACACTGCACATCGATTCCATTTTTGCCCTTGCTGTCCTTTTGCAACAACCCCATGGGGAGTGCAGAGAAGAGCAACAGAGCTGTCTGAATGGATAGCAAAAAGGCAGAGGTAAGAAGAGTCATGAAAGGGGCGCCTGGGTGGCTCAGTTGGTTAAGCGTCTGACTTTGGCTCAGGTCATGATCTCGCGGTTCATGAGTTGGAATCTCGCATGGGGCTCTGTGCTGACAGCTCAGAGCCTAGAGCCTGCTTCAGATTCTGTGTTCTCCCTGCCCCCACTCTCTCTGCCCCTCCCCTGCTCGTGCTCTGTCTCTCTTCTCTAAAATAAATAAACTTTAAAAATTAAAGAAAAGAAGAAGAATCATTAAGGAAAAATAATTTTAAAACTACTAAACATTATTACATGACACATTAAATGACTTTCCAAATGCCTCAACCTTGTTATCTTCCTGTGATTCCAGGTCTTCTGCCCAGCTGCAGGCACTGGGAGCCCTGAATTTCTTGTCGGACATCCTGACTACTACTCACAAGAGCTAAGAAGTGGAAGCACCCCAGTGTCCAACAGCAGAGGAGCAGATAGACAAGATGTGGTTTATACACTCAAGGGAAATGGATTCAGTCCTTAAAAGGAAGGAAATTCCAACACAGGCTATAACACGGATGAACCTTGAGGGTATTATGTTCTGTGAAATAAGCCAGTCACAAAAGGACACATGCTGGATGATTTCACTTATATGAGGTCTCTATTGGAGTCAAACACAGAGACAGAAAGTAGAATGGGGGCTGCCATGGGCTGGAGGAGGAAGGAGGAGTCAGTGTTTAAGGGGCCCAGTGTTTCTGTTTTACAAAATGAGGAGAGTTCTTTTTTTAACGTTTATTTATTTTTGAGAGAGAAAGAGACAGAGATAGAGACAGAGAGAGACAGAGTGTAAGCAGGGCAGAGAGAGAGGGAGACACAGAATCCGCAGCAGGCTCCAGGCTCTGAGCTGTCAGCACAGAGCCCAATGTGGGGATTGAACCCACAGACCTCGAGATCATGACCTAAACAAAAGTTAAACGCTTAACCAGCTGAGCCACCCACACACCCCAAATGAGTACAGTTCTGATGGCGGTGACAGTTGCCAGACAATATGAATGTACTTACTGACACTGACATGTGCACTGTAATTGTAGAAATAATTACAATGCTGAATTTTATGTTATGTATATTTCATCACTATTTGAAAAATTACAAAATGAAAGAATCTTAGAAAAAAAATACAGACTCCTGTTCAAGCCCAGTCCTCCTGCATCTTGCTGGTAACAATAAAGAGACTTCATGTTTCATAAACTCCCCAGGGGATTTCAAAAACCATTTTTTTTAATTAAAAATATGTGTATGAACAGGGTGCTTGTGTGACTCAGTCAGTTAAATGTCCGACTCTTGATTTGGGCTCACATCATGATCTCACGGTTGTGACACTGAGCCCTGAGTTGGGTTCTGTACTGACAGTGTACTGATTCTGTACTGACAGGAGCTGCTTGGGATTCTCTCTCCCTCTCTCTCTGCCCTCCCCTGCTCTCTCTCTCTCTCTCTCTCTCTCTCTCTCTCTCTCTCTCTGTCTCAAAAAAAAAAAGAAAGAAAAGAAAAGAAAAAGAAGAAATATCTGTGTGAGATGTGGTAGTGGGAAGGGGATTGGGACAGGGCTCAGAGGCATGGGGAACATTGGTGGAGGAAGGCAGTGGTTGCCAGAGGAGCAGTTGGGGAAGACAGTGTTATCTGCAGCTGATAGAATGAAGTCAACCCTTTGGCTTTTCAATGCACAGTGCTCAACATCGAAAATCAAGTCCAGCATCTTGATTTCATAAAGTCTTCAAAGGGGTGGAGACGTCTGGCTAACTGTGGAGGAAATTCTCCAAATCATGGGGTTTTAAATCTAGCCTGTCTTCAAGGCAGCTCAATGTATTCATTTCCTGTCTATTTTTAAATCAGACTCAAGAGAGATGAAATTGGAAAAGGAATCCTGCCACAAAACACAGCCTCTCTACATCAGTATTGTAAAATACCGCCACAATTTCTACAACTCCACCAGTAGGCAGCTCTAACCTTTTCTTCAAACACTGGATAGAGAAAGTGCCTTATAACATATGCTTTTATCCTGCCTCCTGTTCTGCTGTGAAAACAAGCTCATTCTTCCCTGTGTCTTTCTTGAAGTTGACTCAAAACTACCGGCTCCCTCATTACCCATCTTTGAAGGGGACCTGAGCTGTGACTTGGCCATTTTACCTGTCAGAACTTTATAGAGTTACACCAGCGGAATAAGAGTGATCTTGTCTGATGCTCTGACAATGAGAGGTCAAACCTGAATTGAAGCAATATCATCCCAGATGAATCTGAACTTGAAGAATCACCCTATAGACAAGAACATCTGATTTTGTCCCTGTGGGAAGAATTCTAACCAATGCCTGGTGTTTGCATGCTGGCACATTCCATACTCCAGATGATCCCAAACCACAGCCTGGAAGGCACACCCTGCAGGTGGCATCACCCTCTTTTATAGCTGAGGAGACAGAGAGAAGATTGTGCAAAAGTTTAGTCTCTGAGCATCTGCAATATGAGCTTTTGTCCTTGAAGTCTTTTGTTCCCGTTCCAAAACCATGATGGCCTGTCTCCTTTCTGATAGAACTCCACCTGGTTCAGGTGTCCAGTGGCCTTTCCACAGAGAAGCTGGGGGCAGGGGAGGGGACAGGTGAAGCCAGTCATATGATGGGGGTCCCTGCTTAAAACAGGCCAGTTGTGATGGTGGATTTGCCCCAAACCAAGGAAGTCATAGTCGTGGCGGCAGCATGGTCTTATTAGAATTAGCCAATTGAACAAAAACAGACACATAGACCAATGGAATAGAATACAGACTCCAGAATTGGACCCATAAATGTATGGCCAACTAATCTTTGACAAAGCAGGAAAGAGCATCCAATGGAAAAAAGACAGTCTCTTTAACAAATGGTGCTGAGAGAACTGGACAGCAACATGCAGAAGAATGAAATTAGACCCCTTTCTTACACCATTCACAAAAATAAACTCAAAATGGATGAAGGACCTGAATGTGAGACAGGAAACCATCAAAACCCTAAAGGAGAAAGCAGGAAAAAACCTCTCTGACCTCAGCTGCAGCAATTTCTTGCTCGACACATCTCCAAAGGCAAGGGAATTAAAAGCAAAAATGAACTACTGGGACCTCATCAAGATAAAAAGCTTCTGCACTGCAAAGGAAACAATCAACAAAACTAAAAGGCAACTGATGGAATGGGAAAAGATATTTGCAAATGACATATCAGATAAAGGGCTAGTATCCAAAATCTATAAAGAATTCACCAAACTTCACACCCGAAAAACAAATAATCCAGTGAAGAAATGGGCAGAAGACATGAATAGATATTTTTCTAAAGAAGACATCCAGATGGCCAACAGGCACATGAAAAGATGCTCAATGTCACTCCTCATTAGGGAAATACAAATCAAAACTGCACTGAGATACCACCTCATGCCAGTCAGAGTGGCTAAAATGAACAAGTCAGGAGACTATAGATGCTGGCGAGGATGTGAAGAAATGGGAAGCCTCTTCTCTGTTGGTGGGAATGCAAACTGATGCAGTCACTCTGGAAAACAGTGTGGAGGTTCCTCAAAAAATTAAAAATAGATCTACCCTATGACCCAGCAATAGCACTGCTAGGAATTTACCCAAGGGATACAGGAGCACTGATGCATAGGGGCACTTGTACCCCAATGTTTATAGCAGCACTTTCAACAATAGCCAAATTATCGAAAAAGCTTAAATGTCCATCAACTGACGAATGGATAAGGAAGATGTGGTTTATATATACAATGGAATACTACTTGGCAATGAGAAATAATGAAATCTGTCCATTTGTAGCAACGTGGTTGGAACTAGAGGGTATTATGCTAAGTGAAATAAGTCAGTCAGAGATAGATACCATATGTTTTCACTCCTATATGGATCCTGAGAAACTTAACAGAAGACCATGGGGGGAAGGGAAGGGGAGAAAAAAAAGTTACAAAGAGGGAAGGAGGCAAACCATAAGAGACTCTTAAATACCGAGAACAAACTGAGGGTTGACGAGGAGTCGGGGAGAGGGGAAAGTGGGTAATGGGTATTGAGGAGGACACCTGTTAGGATGAGCACTGGGTGTTGTATGGAAACCAATGTGACAATAAATTGTATATATAAAAAAATAGAATCAGCCAATTGAGCTGGGGGTGGGTCCTTTGAGAATAAGCCCATCATAGGGGTTCCTGGGTGGCTCAGTTTGTTAAGCATCAGACTTCAGCTCAGGTCATGATCTCACGGCTTGTGAGTTTGAGCCCCCATGCTATCAGCACAGAGCCTGCTTTAGACCCTCTGTCTCCCTGTCACTCTGCCCCTTCCTGGCTTGCACATACACTCACACTCTCTCTCTCTCAAAAATAAATAAACATTTAGGAAAGAAAGAAAAAGAAAGAAAGAAAGAAAGAAAGAAAGAAAGAAAGAAAGAAAGAAAGAAGAGAAGGAGGGAGGGAGGGAAGGGAGGAAGGAAGGAAGAAGGAAGGAAGGAAGGAAGGAAAGAAGGAAGGAAGGAAGGGGAAGGGGAAGGGAAGGGAAGGGAAGGCAAGGCAAGGCAAGGCAAGGCAAGGCAAGGCAAGGCAAGGCAAGGGAAGGCAAGGCAAGGCAAGGCAAGGCAAGGCAAGGGAAGGCAAGGGAAGAGAAGGGAAGAGAAGGCAAGGGAAGGGAAGGGAAGGCAAGGCAAGGCAAGGCAAGGCAAGACAAGGGAAGGGAAGGGAAGGGAAGGGAAGGGAAGGGAAGGGAAGGGAAGGGAAGGGAAGGGAAGGGAAGGGAAGTATTTAAAAAAAAAGAAAAAGAATAAGAATAAGCCCATCATGACTGGATGAGAATCCTGGTTAGAAAAAAATAATCTTAGTAACCATTGCTCCTGGACCTATGGCTCCAGACTGGCTGATAAGAAAGGAAGGGAGGGTGGGAGAGTGGCTTCTGGAAAGTGGTGTTGAGTGTTAAAAAAACACTCCAGTAACCAACAAGTTCATGTACCTGGACGTTGTCTGGAGTGCTGGTGGTGCCTGAAACTGCAGCAGCCGTATTGCAACCCTGAGAGCACCAGTTCAAGAACAAAGCTGGACCCACAGGAGGGCCAGCTGGAAAGAGCACTCTGGGCCCTTAATGGTGGCTTTGAACAGCCGCCATACACAAACCTGGAAATGTCCTACATCAGGGCTTCTTCCTGTGTGAAACATGAAAATGTTCCTGCTGTTTCAGATGAGATTTGACTGGGCACATCTAACTAGAACCATTTCTACACGAAGAGTTCACAAAATAAATAACCAAAATGTTACCGTACTATAACAAACAGAAGCTTTATGGGGAGGAAAGCAAAGTTTGCATGAATATCAGGATAGAACAAGCAATTTGCCACTCAGAATAGGAGACTTTGGGTTAGGCCTTTGGGTCATGCCTGCTCCCATCTACGCCTCAGCACTGAGCCTGTGCTAGAGGATACGAGGTCTTTAAAAAGTTCTTTGCTTACTTGTGGTAAAATATACATAGCATGAAACTTACCATTTAAACTCTTTTTAAGTGTCCAGTGCAGTGGCCTCCCACTGCCATTACCACCAGCCATTCACAGAACCCTTCATCTTTCCAAACTGAAACTCTGTCCCCATGAAACAATAACTACCCCCAGCCTCTGGTAACCATCATTCTACCTTCTGTCTCTATGAATTTTACTACTCTAGATACTTCATATAACAGGTATTTGTCCTTTTGTGACTGACTTAGATCACTGAGCATAATGCCCTCATGGTTTATCCATGTTGTAGCATCTATCAGAATTTCCCTCCTTTTTAAGACTAAAAAATGTTCCATTGTCTGTATAGGCCACATTTTGTTTATCCATTCCTCTGCCAATGACACTTGGGTTACTCCCACCTTTTGGCTGTTGTAAATAATGCTGCTGAGAACATGGGAGCACAAATATCTGTTTTAGTGTCTACTGTCAGTTTGGGGGGTTTTTACCCAGAAGTGAAATGACTGAATCATAGAGGGATTCTATGCCTAATTTTTTAGGAAATACCATACTGTTTTCCACAGAGGCTGCACCATTTTACATTACCACTAACAGGTCACGGGGATCCAATTTCTCCTCAAGAAGAAATGTGTTTCAAAGCAACATATCAAAGCAGTAAAAACATCCACTTAGGAAAAGGCTTTATCACATCCTGTTCACATTCAAGAACAAAGCAGTGGCCTACATATTATTATTTTAATAATTTCTACATATAATTTCAATAAAACCCATGATGTGTGGGGAAATGACATGTGTATTAAAGTCTAAAGTCTAAACTCTAATGGTGGAGGCAGAATTCTTTATCCAAACATGGACTTTAGGAATTTAAGTTTTAAAGCAGGACGGGGTGGCATGCAGCCATCTTTCATGTGTCTTAGAGCTGTGTGGAGGTGTGTCTCAAGTGGGAGGCAGTGATTAATGAAAGAAAAGCTGTCAGAGGAAGTATGGACCAAAGAAATGATGGCACATAGAATGGGAGGAAGGATTCACAGGGAATCCCAAACATAGGCCAACTAAAGTCAGATTCACAAAGAACAAAAAAAGAAGTAAAGTGCCCAGGAGGACTGAGAAACGTGTCTCTGTAAGAGGGGGTTAGAGACATTTTCATATGTGGAGACCAGGATATCCCATGAGTTTAGGGAATGGGGCAGGCTCAATTTTATCTGATAACCCTGGTAGAGCCTAGAGTCACATTTTTCGAACTGTGGGTTGTGACCCATTAGTGGCTCATGAAATTGGGTTAGTAGGTTATGAGCAGCTTTAAACAAAGGCTGGAAGATAAGAAAAATAGAACAGAAAATATCAGGACACATTGCACTTTGACTGTTATGTTGTCTATAAGTGTGTTTGAGTGTGTGTGTGTGTGTGTGTGTGTGTGTGTGTGTATGCATATGTGTGTATACTGTATTCCAATGTATGACATCTTTCTTACGATGGCTGTGGTTGTCAGAAAGCTGCTGAGTTAGGAGCTGAGAGTACCATATTCTCTGAAGCTTGGAGGAGCTAAGGAAAGTTCTGTTTGGTTTGGGTCAGGAGCCAGATAGGATGAGGAGGTCTACAGGAACAATACATCCTCTGATCAGGATGTCAAGTAGTGCTTAGGGTCTGGACCTATTCCTAGTCATGTTCCCTTCAGAATGTTTGCATTGCTTGGATTTGTTTATGCACTTAAACCTCTGTGAGAACAGACAATAGTAAAACCAACAAGACCATGGACATGGAATGTGCCCAAACTGGTGAGTGCCTCATTATTCTGAATCCAACTCAGCGAGAAATTATGAGACCCAATTAAAGACCCAGTTGCTTTTGTCAGAAAGGGAAGTGGAAAAAGGCTTGGATTAGTCATGACTACAGCAGAAAAGAGCTATGGAAATCTCCAGTGCCCCTTTTTGTACCTGCAGATCTCTTGCTGGCCGTCACATTCAAATTTTCTCTTCATTGAGAGAACACTGGATAGTTAAACTTCCTTATCTCTTGCCAGAAAGATCCTCCCTCTGAGGTGGTAGAAAAATAACTATATTTAAGAGTCAAATGATGCAGAGTTTCAGGCATTTTCCAGAGGGGAAATATCTCACTCCTTCAATTTTCAAACATTTGAATATGTAGAGTTCATCCTTTATGACTCGTCTCTTCCTTGAGGTTGCTGTTTAGAGACAACTGGAGACACTGTGCTTAGGTACATTCCTGTTAAGGATGAAGAAAATCATTACAAAGAACAAAGGCTACTTGGACAGAACCCAAGAGTCCACTCAGCATCTGCCTACCCAATCTTCCACATGCAAGCCTGTCAATTTGGACTGTTACTGGGGGGGTAGGGGGGTGGGGCATGAGCAATGTCTTCTAAGATGCTAACCTCACACACCAAGCCTGTCTCCACACCTTCATAACATGAGCCTTTGACTTTGTGCAACCACAAACAGCACAACTTGTTTTTATTTGACCTAAGTAAAACTAAAGAAAGTCTAAGTTTCAAGAAATTGACAACCAAGATATGGCAGAACATCTAAGGTAACATCTGCACCAAATGGTGACACATGTATGTGAGTTTTGACCTGCTTCCCCAGGAAAAATGGACACCATGTTTTCATGGGTAATGTTCCTCCTGAGGCAGGTTAGGCAGCATGTCAGAAAGATGGGGGCTGGCTGAAGATATCAGGAGACTCCCCACTGAAAGCACTGAGCTGAGGAAATTCTTGTCACTGACCTTTAGCCATAGCAGCCAAAGCTCCCTGTAACCCAGCCTTCTGCTGAGAACCCCAGTCTTGGGAATAACCAAGATCCTTGACCTTCATCCAAAGGTATCTTGACATCCCTGGAGCCTTCATGGACTGTCTCTGAGAATCAGGGTCATTCCCTCGAGCAGACGAGGTTCTTCCATATGGCAAGAAGCTTGTCTCCCAATGGCAGCCACACCCCCTGTTACAGCTTCAGAAGCCAATGCCAGCTGAAGATCTTGGGTTGGACCAGCCTGGACCAGAGACTACTCTTGGAAAAACAAACCATCACAAAAACAAGTCATGTAAGTCATGGGAGAAGGTGGCAGTACTCTCATGAGTAGCACATAGTTGGACTTCAAGAGGAAGAGTTCCTAAAGTAGGGAGTGAGATGATGCTAGAGAGACAAAATTATATGTGCTCACTAAAATGTGAACCAGGTTTTCAGGAGATGCTGTTCAAAGGGGAGATGGTTACCTGAGCTCTGATGCCTAGTGACCACAAGCAAATAGTATTCAGAGCCAGGACAAGGAAAGGGAGTATGAAGGAGACAGGTTTTGAGTAGCACAGAGGTGAGGAGTTGAAAAGTGGCCCCATATTGTTTCTGTCCTATTTTCCTTAATGCATGCTGGATGAGCAAACTTCACCTCATTGCCCCATACTCCCCCTCCTCCCTACTCTTTCCAGTCAGATGATAAAATCAATGCTGTGCTTTAACTTGATCAGCAACTTTATCTTTCCAGAACTCTCTCGTATTGACCTTCTGGTTATATACTGACACCAGCACTGTGATGGAGGCAGGGGTAGCTTTGTGCAGATGTAAACTCTGATTTTTATACTATAGAACTGGAGACATTGGCAGAATCCTGTAATGGAAATAACGCAAACTTCACATTTAGAGAGAGCACTGCTACTTACCGATCAGTGTCATCAGTATCCCTATCTGTAGAATGAGAATACTCTACCTACCCATAAGGGGGCTAAATTCATATGTTGAGGTTCTAACCCCCAGTACCTCAGATATGACTGAATTTGGAGACAGGGTCCTCACTGAGGTGCTTATGGTTAAATGAAGTCATATGGGTGGGCCCTCATCCAATCTGACTGGTGTCATTAGAAGAAGAGATCAGGACACAGATGCATGCATAGGGAAGACTGGGTGAGGACACAGGGAGAAGTCAGCCATCTACAAGCCTCAGAAGGAGCCAACCCTTCTGACTCCTTCATCTTCAACTTTCGGCCTCCAGAACTGTGAGGAAATAAATTTCTGTGGTACTTGTTACCGCAGCACTAACAGACCAATACACTACCTCATACAACTGTAGTGAGAACTAAAATAATATCAGTGAAATAACCTAGCACTGTGCTCATCATGAAGGAGAGACTATAAATTTACTTCTCTTTCCTTCTTTTTTGTCATCCCAGTTTCCTCTTATCCTATATTCTCATCGGTTTGGCTGTGAGCTAGAGCTTAAAGTACTAGGACCGGAATCCCCAGCAGCCCATCACCGGCAAGTCGGCCAAACCCAGCTCCCGGTCTCCATCTGCCACACCCGCCCCCATTGGTGTTGTATTGGCAGAATTATTCTCCACACCCCCTCTGTACATCTGCTTCTCTCTAAAGGTGTCAGATATTTCCAAAGTGAATAATCCACAGAAATCTGGTTCCAGATTTTGGGAGCAGCATTTTGGCTACAAGAAAACCCCCCGTGACTCTGAAGCCCAGATTACCACAATGACATCAAGCACATGGAAGCTAGCCAGGACTGCGGGTGAAGCTCGCCCTGCTGAACCTGCCCAGCAGCCCAGGGCTCTCCAACCTGTGAGCCAGCTTTTCCAGTTGTGTGCAGTTGTGTTTACTTCCCTCTTGCTCTGCCTGGGCTTTCAATAAACTGGACTTAAATGTTCCTCAGCCTTGAGTTGGCTGGAGAAGGAATTGAAAGAAAGGGTCCTGTCTTTGTGCTGTGGATATCACTATAGATATCCCAGAAAGGTGGGAAGGTCACACAAGCACCACCTCCACTAGTGGTGGGCAGTGGTGGTGTCCTGGTCTCTCTCCAGCTTCCAGGTTGTAACTTCAACACAGCCTTCCAGGGAGTCATCAACAATCAGTAGGAGTCAGCACAGTAGATCAAACCCACTTTCCATTCCTGTGACAGAGCCCTGAAGGCGACGAGCATCTTGCCAGCCAAGATGGCGACTGGTGGCAGCCGTGGCATACGTGTTCCCCTTGCCACAGTGGGAGGACAGAGGTTGAGTTTACTAAGGACTACCTCAGCTTCCCTACAGCATAACAGAGACGCTCTCTGGAAGGTCTGGCCCACACTGCCTGAGATGACCTTTGTCTTAGGCATTTCCTGTATGGAGCGGGGCAGCCTTCACATTTTCCATTCACTGCTTGAAGGGGGGTGTACACGTGAGGCTTGGCATATGACCTGGAAGTGAACATGTATGCTCCTGAATGGAAATTTTTTCACAGATCTGTTAGTTCTTACAGAGATAGACATTGAAAGTGAAGGTAATGAGAAAAGATTTCTTAAAATTATCGCCAAGCTTAGAGGTATGCGGGTGGCTCATTTGGTTAAGCTTCCAACTCTTGGTTTCAGCTCAGGTCATGATCTCAGGGTTTTGTGAGTTCAAGACTCACATGGAGCTCTGTGCTGGCAGCACAGAGCCTGCTTGGGATTCTCTGTCTTCCTCTCTCTCTCTCTGCCTCTCCCCCATTCACACTGTCTCTGTCTCTCTCAAAATAAATACACAAACTTTAAAAAGAAATTATTGCCAGCCTTGATACAGGTATTTATCACACACCAAATCAGTTTCTCAATTGTGAGGAGGGTGACCTCTCACACAGACACACCCCTTTTCTCTGTATTCTTTTGTGGAAACAGACTCCCATGGGGGGTAGGGAAGGACCCTACCTTTGCACAACAAAGTCCTTTTTTGGGTCAGAGCTCTGCCTCCCTTCTCCCCACCCCCCAGCCCGACCATCACCTCAAGTGGCAGAAAGGGAAATGACCATTTCCAAAAGGGTGCTGAGGCGTGAGCAACTCTTTCCCAAATGATGAGGAATCCCTACGTATCCCTGCCCCCAGAACAGGACCACATTATATGGGCACCCTGAGAATAATTTGTACCCTTTCAAGATAATGTTTTAAATTAAATAGTAATCTAACATTTATTTAGCTAAGGTGGAAATTTCTACAAATAAGTGTTATATGTTTTTTTATTTATGTCCAAAATAAGAGATTTATTACATGCATTCATCAGGCGTCACTTTCCAAACCACACAATTTATTGACAGTCATAAACAAGCTAAAAGGTTTTAAATGTGTACAATAAAATAAATCACACATTTCTAATAAAAAACACTGCACTGTGCCTTCATTGTTTTCACAATTTTAGCTGACTCTGACTACTGGCTCTAGGTGACTCTTGGCTGCCCATCTCTGCCAGCTCAGAGGTAGAGGCTGGGTGTGTGGTTCACTCTAGTTCTTCAAGAGAGGGGTCCCACTGCCACTGCCACTGCCTCCTGGAGCTCTGCACATGTGCCACCAGGCAGGGGGCGAGGAGGAAGCCTGAATCACTCAGTCTCAGGGAACAGTCAAAATACCTGCACATGGGGGCAGGCAGGCACAGAGCCTGGATCTCTAGCAGAGCCAAGAGATCCTGAAAGCCCTGCAACCGTGGCAGAAGAGAGCTTCCTGACCCAGCATATCAATTCTTCCCTGCTCGTTTGGTTCCCATGCAACTTGGGTACCTCCGTGGACGCCAAAAGCCCAGGGACTTGTGGTCTCTGGCCATTTATGCACTTCTTTCTTCTTCCTCACATGGCTGTCAGTGAGTGGAAAAGGTGTGTACTTCACCTACACTAAAGAAACATGGATCCTTTGCCTGGTCTGTTAGCATATCTCTGTCAATTGGAGCATCATTTTTTCAGCAGAAGTGGACCTAATGTCCTTACAATATGTAAGGGGTCAACATGGAAAAGTGAGTTAAATGGCACCAGAGTTCCAATGTATCCCAGTGAGGTCTCAGCATCCCTTATGGCCTGGTGCCCTCAGAAGCCCCCCTCCACCTCCCTCCTCCATGGACTGCCCCTTGTTCTGTCTCTGAACTGACTACACAAAGAACATCTAGGGTCTTCCCCAAAGTTGCCACTTGAAAGTGTCCCTCCAAACCCCACCCCATGTTAGCCCACTCCTTCCTCCTCCAGAACGCAATGGGGAAGAATGGGCATGGTCTCCCCATGTCACTGAACACCCACATCAGTTTCTCTCTCCTTAACTCACTGAAAGCTTCAAAATCATGACACAAGGCTGAGATATTGACTCCGAGTTTACAAAGGCCCCTGCCTGTTAGAAATTTTTGACAGGTTTGGTTAGAGAAGCCCTCTGTGCATAATAATGAGAATGCTGTCAGGCTAAATGCCATTCTGACATTTGAAGGAAGAGTCTCATGTAATTTTTGGTTGTTTAAGGGCAAGAAGCCTGGAACTCTGTCTTCTTGTTAAAATGACAAGGAGCAACAAGCGATTTTTCTCTTCTCTTCTCCCTTAACAAGTAGGGACTAATAGGAACTTGCCATATAATGAACTTACCATGTGAAAGAACTGTTTGTGTGGGAGAGAAACACCAGTAAGGTACACTTCTACTCATTATCATCATCATCACCATCATCATCAACATCATCATCAGCATCGTTATCACACAATTACGTGTGTGAGCAGGACTCTGCCACAGGCTCATCAAATGAACTAATTGCCATGGTCCCTGGCTTTTGGGATTGCAAAATCTAAGGAAAAGACAGCTGGCAGACAATAGAGCAAATTATACAGTCTGCCTGTAAGTGTTCAATCCTGCTGTATATAGCATCACCCATGGTATATAGATAGCTTCTATATTAATGTAATCTCGGAATCCCACGTCTCTCCAGTGGAGATGGGCAATGGCAAGGAGATAGTGTCAAGGCGATAGCTATCACTGGATCAAAGCCTGCATCCAGGCATTATCCCAAACCCAGCCACTTTCCCACTCACACTCTTCCCTTTCAGACCCAGGACCAGAGTGGGCCAGGACTTCTTCCTGAGGTTCCCTGAGGTTCCCTGAGGCTGAAAGGGCTGACTTCTCTCCTTCCATTCCCCAGAGTCCTATTTTTCCTGAACAAAAGTTGCTCCTGCTGGTTTGCATTAATCTAGGTGCTTTGGGGATTTGCTCCTGAGGATAGGCACTGCTGTTGGCTTCACTCCTATCTATACACCTTACAATGAGCCTACAGTTTGGGAGAATTTATACTTATGGAAACCTTCCCCAGAATGCCCTTCTCTGGCCAACATTACTCAAAAGGTTGGATCTATTTAGAGAAAGAACTCATTTAAGCCCATTTAATCAGTCAGGAGATCCCTGTTTTTATATGAGGTGTTTTTCTTAGATAAAGATTTTTCAGTCTGGGAAGTATTGATATTTTGGGCTGGATCATTCTTTTTGGGGGACCTGTCCAATGCATTGTAGGATGTTTAACAGTATCCCTGGCCCCTGCCCACCGGATGCTGGGAGCACTCCTCCCCCAAGTTGTGACAACCAAAAATGTCTTCATGTTGGCAAACATTCCTGAGGTGGGGGGAGGGTCACAAAATTGACCTCAGTTGAGAATCACTTGTTAGATGTACTATAGATTAAAATTTTTATCCTAACAATAATAACTGCACTCAGAAAGACCCACAATTAATGTTATTAATGTTATAAAATTAGCACAGAGAGTAGAGGGATTCTAAAAATATTTCAACATCCCATACCCAACCCACTCATCCTAGTTCCTAGGATAGCTGTGGAATTGAGGTAAATGTAATCCAAAGATCAGCCCAGAAGAGCCACAGAGCATTGGGCTCCAAGTCTGGAGACCTATTTCCTCCATGTAGCTCTGTGACCCTGGAGGAGTGTGGCAGTGAGTAAGTCACTTTTAGTTTGGCCCTTAGTTTCTTCCTTCTTAGGATGAAGTAAAACTGAATCTGTAGCTTTCCGGGTTTCTTCTGTTGTGATCCATGTCGACATTGGAGACAATCCCACGGACATAACTCAATTCTGATGGCATTGGTAATTCAACCTTCCAGTCTGAGTGTTATTTCCAGTTTGTAGTTGAAGTTATCATTTCTCATATCAAGAATTCCAGTACATTTTAACAGTCTGGATGAACTGCTGAAGTATATAATTTTTACTATTTCCTCTAGCACTAAAATTCTAGAGTCAACAAATGTCTTATTCTAATTTGCTGATCAGCCAATACAAGAACAATATCCTTAATATCTGATTTCTAATCCCATTACTAACCAGCAGGCAACTCACTCTCTAAAATGCCCCCTCACAGAATCTGCCATTATAATTTATCAATCTGGTTCATTGGTAATGAATTCAATCCAGCCATTATGCTTTCCTGTCAATGACTCCTCTATTTTTTTTTTTACAAGTTACTGGTTGTGAGACTACAACATTATTTATGGGTTGATAAGTATTATGGCATCTTCCTTTGTCAGAAGATATACTTTAGAACACCAGTGACTCATGGGATTATCTGACCCCTTCCCTCACCTTCATTTCTAGAAATTATTTTCAGGTTTGGTATAAGTCCTCCCAGTCATCATTCCTACAGAGTGTTGGTTTGAAGTAGTGACATAAAAACAAGATTTTCATCCTTCAATAATTGCCTGAATGGGCTAGACTCTGTATAGTTTATTGCTCCTGGCTACAGTCCATCCCTTTTGCCTCTGTTCTTGGAGTGAGGTATTTAATCTCCCTTTGCCCTAGTTTTGGAAAGGACTCACTTATCATTTGTTGACCCATTGAAGCCATTAGACATCTAAGGAGCCCCTACGGTGTGCCAGGAATTACAAAGATGCTTGGAATATAAAGATGAATAACATTCAAGCCTGGCCCTCAAAGGATGCTTCAGTATAGTAAAAACTATAGTTCCAACCCAATCATTGCTATACAGAATGGTAAGCAGGAGAAATGAAAGAAGCTTAAGTCATATGGATGGCACAAAAGAAAATAGTCATTTTTCCTGGTGAGACAGGAGATTGCATAGAAGTTTCACTTGAGCTGTGCCCCACAAGATGGGTAGCAATTCTTCATGGGAGACAGGCGGGGCAGATAATGAGTACAAAGGCATGGGGGTTTGAAACAACACAGCAAGTTTAGAGGATTATGGGTTTGCAACTTGTGGCATAGAGGCGTGTGCATATGTGTGTGTGTGTGTGTGTGTGTGTTCACTCGCACTTCACTGTGTTGTAGGAGGACAGCTGAGGAATAATATGGTGGCCAATGAAAATGAAGTAGACAGAGACAAATCATGTGTGGCATGATTACGAGTTTGAATTTGTTCACAAAAGAATGGAGAACTTCTGAAGGATTTTCAACAGAGGGATTGCCATGATCAGATTTGCTTCCTAGGAAGACATCCAAGGACCAGAATGGAGGCACAGTTAGAGGCGGGCAGAGGAGGGGCTGGAAGACGTGTGTGGGATAGAATTGGTAAGGAAAGTGAGGGAGAGATAAAAGTCTGGAATGTTGTCCAGGTTTCAGACTTCAGCACAAGTTGGATAGAGGAGCCATTTGCCAAGAAGGGAAATCCAGGGAAAGGAAGGGGTTTGGGGGAAAATGGTAACTTTTGTCAGCAGCATGTTGAGTGTGAGGTGTGTGCGGAACATCCTGGTGCAAAAGTTCAGTTCTCCATCTGTGATATGAAGCTTCATGATGAAAATGTGATTAAAATTATAGAAACACATTGAAATCCTCAGACGAAAGGTAATGTGGAAGCTGAGAATCATTACTTTAGTGTATTTCATATACTCTCTCCATTGCCTCATCAGTCAGTCTTTCTTTCATGGTGAAGAAAACGCTTTCCTACTCTTGATTTTAATTGCCTCTAATGCCTGCACTAGCATATTCCAGGCAGAGGGAAGCAGTGCTGCAAATAGAAAATATGGGACGGGCTGGTGCGGAGAGGATCTGAAGTTCCAGTGCAGACCGTCAGAACTCGAGAGCAGAAGTCTCTGTCCTCAGTCCTACAAGCTTTAGACTCAACCCCTTCCACTGAATCACCTGGTAAACCCATGCCCTTTTTTGGTTTGTTTACTCAGACTTGGAACTTTTCTACAACACTCAAAATCTCTTCTCTACTGGCACCCACGACATGACTGCTATTGGGGATTTAAGACTGAACAGGACTGACACGGTCCCTTCCTTCACAGAACAAATTGTCTAATAGCAAGAAGAATTTTTAAGGTATCCCATGACCAAGCGAAAGGGTCAAAACCAAATCAAAAAGTCTCCAAGCAAATTGTTCAACCTCAGGAAACAAATGGACATTCTCTTCAAGGGAACCTTTGGAAAACCAGCCCCCCACATACCCACACGCATATACACAGACCCCGGGGGCTTCAAGAGGGCTCTGCAGAGAAAGAGAGAGCGACAAAGAAGTTCCTTCTGTTGGGCTGACACAGGATGAATCACCACTTCTATATAATCTTCTATATCCTGGAGATTCAAAATTGGCACCTCCATCTTCCTCAGCTAAAGTGTTTACATGACATTATTACTATTATTTATGACTTACCTTGTTGCCTCCAGGTGCAAGAGCAGAGATGAGCTGAGAGTTTGTTTCAGGCAAAGGCAAGCAGGATGAAATGGTGTTAGAACCTGTACTTAATACCCCCATGGAGCTATCCAGCTTCATCTTCCCGGCGTGCCACGGGGAGAGGAGAATGTCTACTCTGGTGAAACAGAACCGCACCTGGTGGAAACAGGGAACACAGGTATCTTGTTTCTACCTACTGACTATGCTCTAAGAACTGCTCATTAGAAGCAAGAATACCACTATCCCTGTGGGCATTGTGCCCGGAACAATGCTTTCCTTTCTCCCAGGTCCTAAATCTCCCTCCAATCCTTTGTTCCTTTTAATTCCATCCTCATTACTGAGCACCTGCTGTTTCAGGTCCTATGATGGGTGCTGGAGAAATACAGATAAAATACACAATTCCCATCCTTAAGGGACTCACCATGTGTAATGGGAATGTCAACTTACCATCTTCCCGATTCAGGGGGTCTTGAAATACCTCAGGTTATATCCCCTAACCATTGTGTCCTCAGGACCTACCTTCCCTTTTGATGGGCTTGGGATGTTGCTGATGGAACATTGCAAGGGAGTTGTCTACATGTGGTTAATCAGCAGAGACCAAGCAATATTTCAAGGCCTGAACAGGATTAGAGTCTGTTGGTTGGTAGTTGGGATATTAGTTGGCTACAGGTGGATTAACACCACCCCCCCCCCTTACTCCCAGGGAGAAGCGATATGCAGCTTTTTGCCAGGGCACAAGCAATCTGAGCTTCCCACCTGAAGAATGGCTCAGCAGGAAGCCAGGAAACAACTCCTCTTCCATGTTTGCCTCCCACAGCTACTAGGCTGCACTGGTGCCAGGCTTGGGGCAAGAGAACTTTTGGGAGCCGTCAGTGGTCCCATGACAAATGGCAGCCCAAAGGAGTGGACTGGGGTCTGGGGGCCAGGCTGGCAGACCAGGCCATCCTGTTGGTTAGGGTGAGGGGGCATCAAACCATTCAGAAACTTTCCACCTTTGACTTCTTTCTTTAATCTATGGCTTCCACATGTCTTCCACCAAAATCTTTTCACCCTCATCTTAATCTTATTCCAAAAAAATCCACTTTCAGAAAATATTTTGTTTTATTATTACTTTTTTGAAAGCATTTTTTGTCCTTATAATTCTTTTCTTTGCCTTTTATAACTGCCTTTTTACTTCCTTCTTTTTCTCCTGTTCTTTCACAAGAACAAGAAAACATCATGCCAAGGGACTAAAACCTGGTTCCCCTTTCCTTAAAGACCCAAGTATCCATTTCAAACCTTTCTCAGACAGGAAAGAAGGAGGCACCCATATGCAAGTAAGATTGTCTTTGAAAGTTGCAGAAGTTTCCTGTCCTGCCATGGGTATTGGAAGTGTCAGGAGCTGAGGAAAGTACAGTGCTGTGGGGTCATAATATGGGGAGTGTCTAGTTGAGCCTGGGGTATCCAAGCTGGGTCTTGCAGGATGAACAGGATTTTGCCAGACATCTGTGCCTTTTCCATGTCTCCTAGTAACTAACACTTTAAATGGGCTAAAATAAACCTGAAATGTTACTTTAAGGAAGGAAACAAAGAGTTGGGAGTGGAGGTGGGGTGGAGCGGATGGTCCATCCTGCTTTGGTGTTGACAGAGGAGTTACTGGGCCACCATCAGGTATGTGAACTTCCAGTGTCTTTACTGGTCTCTCATCAAGTGGTCTCCTTCTCTTACTCTGGTCCTGGTGGCCCCTTTACCATACTCCTCGGCACAGCCTGGTATGAGGCGTCCTAGTGTGGAAGACTGAGGACAATTTCTCCTAATTTCCTGTGTTCCATAGGTACCAGAAGTGAGAATCAAAAAGCTCTAAGCCCAAGAGGTCACAGTACTTTCAAAAAGTACCATGCCATAGTGCTGGAAAACACAGGAAGATAAATGGGGATGGAACAGGTAGCAAAGGCAGAAAGTAGATGAGGGCAGATCATCGGTGGGAAGGCTAGTGGGCTGTGTAATGTTCTACATTAGTGTTTGATTTATGACCAGGTTGTCCAACCAAACATATTCCCAGGTGGAAGTTACTAAAGTAACTCCCTGATACGCTTGATTGCAATGTCCATGTGTCCATGCTTTCAATAATAATTTACTGACAGTTTACTGCCTGAACATTGGCCCTTCTTGTACTGGCATTCAGGCCAGAGAATGAATATCTGCATGGATTCCACCAAGACAATTCTGGGGGTAGACAGACAGACAGCCTCCCACCTCAGGGCCCAGTGCTACACCCCATCCAGAGGTCCTTTTCTCTTTCATAGCCATGTCCACAGATGCTTTTGTGCTTTTACTGCTATTGCCAGCATTGTGATTGCTAATCTGTGCCTGAGATCTGACCTGGTCACCTTACAGTGCCCTTGACTGCTCCAAGGCACATACTTACACACCTGGCCAGGCCACTGGGCCAGCTGCTCAGTGAAGTTGTCCCACGTCCACAGGCCTGAGCCTGCTTGTGTTTACACAGCTGCCCAATCCCAGAGCCTTGCTGGCACTCAGGTAGTAAGTTATGCTGGGGGAAATTCATGATCCCTTCTGCAAAAACATTCAAAACTAGTGATGAAATGAATGTAATTAGTGCTTCAACAAAGGCCAGCTCCAGCTCAACCACAGACCAGAGCTATTCTGACATAGGGAAGGGCGTGCTCTTTCCTGGTGGTAATGGGTATTTCCTTCAGTCTCTACATATGGTTTTACAAACAATGTTTGGCACACAATAAAAATTACAGTACATGCAATGAGGGAAGAAAATAGGACCTTTGGTCAAGAGACAAAATAGTAAATATCACCACATCTAGACTTATTCCAGATTTTGGACTTTAAAACCACTATGGTAACTGTGTTAAAGGATCTAGTGGAAAAGATGGGTGCTAGGTGTGAACAGAGGGAGAATTGCAGCACAGAGATGAACACTTAAAAAAAAGGCAGGGGACTAAACCAGCCCTACAAGAGATCCTAAGGGGGATCCTGTGAGACAAAGTACCAGAGACATCGCTACAAGCATAAAACATACAGACATCACAATGACTCTAAACCCGTATCTTTCTATAATAACACTGAATGTAAATGGACTAAATGCACCAACCAAAAGACATAGAGTATCAGAATGGATAAAAAAAACAAGACCCATCTATTTGCTGTCTACAAGAAACTCATTTTAGATCTGAGGACACCTTTAGATTGAGAGTGAGGGGATGGAGAACTCTTTATCATGCTACTGGAAGTCAAAAGAAAGCTGGAGTAGCCATACTTATATCAGACAAACTAAACTTTAAATTAAAGGCTATAACAAGAGATGAAGAAGGGCATTATATAATAATTACAGGGTCTATCCATAAGGAAGAGCTAACAATTATAAATGTCTATGCAGCGAATACCGGAGCCCCCAAATATATAAAACAATTACTCACAAACCTGAGCAACCTTATTGATAGGAATGTGGTAATTGCAGGGGACCTTAACACTCCACTTACAGAAATGGATAGATCATCTAGACACACGGTCAATAAAAAACAAGGGCCCTGAATGATACATTGGATCAGATGGACTTGACAGATATATTTAGAACTCTGCATCCCAAAGCAACAGAATATACTTTCTTCTCGAGTGCACATGGAACATTCTCCAAGATAGATCATATACTGGGTCACAAAACAGCTCTTTGTAAGTTTACAAGAATTGAGATCATATCATGCATACTTTCAGACCACAATGCTATGAAGCTTGAAATCAACCACAGGAAAAAGTCTGGAAAACCTCCAAAAGCATGGAGGTTAAAGAACACCCTACTGACGAATGAGTGGGTCAACCAGGCAAATAGAGAAGAAATTTAAAAATATATGGAAACAAATGAAAATGAAAATACAACAATCCAAACACTTTGGGATGCAGCGAAGGCAGTCCTGAGAGGAAAATACATTGCAATCCAGGCCTATCTCAAGAAACAAGAAAAATCCCAAATACAAAATCTAACAGCACACCTAAAGGAAATAGAAGCAGAACAGCAAAGGCAGCCTAAACCCAGCAGAAGAAGAGAAATAATAAAGATCAGAGCAGAAGTAAACAATATAGAATCTAAAAAAACGGTAGAGCAGATCAACAAAACCAAGAGTTGGTTTTTTGAAAAAATAAACAAAACTGACAAACCTCTAGCCAGGCTTCTCAAAAAGAAAAGGGAGATGACCCAAATAGATAAAATCATGAATGAAAATGGAATTATTACAACCAATCCCTCAGAGATACAAACAATTATCAGGGAATACTATGAAGAATTATATGCCAACAAACTGGACAACCTGGAAGAAATGGACAAATTCCTAAACACCCACACTCTTCCAAAACTCAATCAGGAGGAAATAGAAAGCTTGAACAGACCCATAACCAGCGAAGAAATCGAATCGGTTATCAAAAATCTCCCAACAAATAAGAGTCCAGGACCAGATGGCTTCCCAGGGGAGTTCTACCAGACGTTTAAAGCAGAGATAATACCTATCCTTCTCAAGCTATTCCAGGAAATAGAAAGGGAAGGAAAACTTCCAGACTCATTCTATGAAGCCAGTATTACTTTGATTCCTAAACCAGACAGAGACCCAGTAAAAAAAGAGAACTACAGGCCAATATCCCTGATGAATATGGATGCAAAAATTCTCAATAAGATACTAGCAAATCGAATTCAACAGCATATAAAAAGAATTATTCACCATGATCAAGTGGGATTCATTCCTGGAATGCAGGGCTGGTTCAACATTCGCAAATCAATCAACGTGATACATCACATTAATAAAAGAAAAGATAAGAACCATATGATCCTGTCAATCGATGCAGAAAAGGCCTTTGACAAAATCCAGCACCCTTTCTTAATAAAAACCCTTGAGAAAGTCGGGATAGAAGGAACATACTTAAACATCATAGAAGCCATTTATGAAAAGCCCACAGCTAACATCATCCTCAATGGGGAAAAACTGAGAGCTTTCTCCTTCAGATCAGGAACACGACAGGGATGCCCACTCTCACCGCTGTTGTTTAACAAAGTGTTGGAAGTTCTAGCATCAGCAATCAGACAACAAAAGGAAATCAAAGGCATCCAAATTGGCAAAGATGAAGTCAAGCTTTCGCTTTTTGCAGATGACATGATATTATACGTGGAAAACCCGATAGACTCCACCAAAAGTCTGCTAGAACTGATACATGAATTCAGCAAAGTTGCAGGATACAAAATCAATGTACAGAAATCAGTTGCATTCTTATACACTAACAATGAAGCAACAGAAAGACAAATGAAGAAACTGATCCCATTCACAATTGCACCAAGAAGCATAAAATACCTAGGAATAAATCTAACCAAAGATAAAAGGTAAAAGATCTGTATGCTGAAAACTATAGAAAGCTTATGAAGGTAATTGAAGAAGAGATAAAGAAATGGAAAGACATTCCCTGCTCATGGATTGGAAGAATAAATATTGTCAAAATGTCAATACTACCCAAAGCTATCTACACATTCAATGCAATCCCAATCAAAATTGCACCAGCATTCTTCTCGAAAGTAGAACAAGCAATCCTAAAATTCATATGGAACCACAAAAGGCCCCGAATAGCCACAGTAATTTTGAAGAAGAAGACCAAAGCAGGAGGCATCACAATCCCAGACTTTAGCCTCTACTACAAAGCTGTCATCATCAAGACAGCATGGTATTGGCACAAAAACAGATACATAGACCAATGGAATAGAATAGAAACCCCAGAACTAGACCCACAAATGTATGGCCAACTCATCTTTGACAAAGCAGGAAAGAACATCCAATGGAAAAAAGACAGTCTCTTTAACAAATGGTGCTGGGAGAACTGGACAGCAACATGCAGAAGGTTGAAACTAGACCACTTTCTCACACCATTCACAAAAATAAACTCAAAATGGAAAAAGGACTTGAATATGAGACAGGAAACCATCAAAACCCTAGAGGAGAAAGCAGGAAAAGACCTCTCTGACCTCAGCCGTAGCAATCTCTTACTCGACACATCCCCAAAGGCAAGGGAATTAAAAGCAAAAATGAATTACTGGGACCTTATGAAGATAAAAAGCTTCTGCACAACAAAGGAAACAACCAACAAAACTAAAAGGCAACCAACGGAATGGGAAAAGAGATTTGCAAATGACATATCGGACAAAGGGCTAGTATCCAAAATCTATAAAGAGCTCACCAAACTCCACACCCAAAAAACAAATAACCCAGGAAAGAAATGGGCAGAAAACATGAATAGACACTTCTCTAAAGAAGACATTCGGATGGCCAACAGGCACATGAAAAGATGCTCAACGTCGCTCCTTATCAGGGAAATACAAATCAAAACCACACTCAGATATCACCTCACGCCAGTCAGAGTGGCCAAAATGAACAAATCAGGAGACTATAGATGCTGGAGAGGATGTGGAGAAACGGGAACACTCTTGCACTGTTGGTGGGAATGCAAATTGGTGCAGCCACTCTGGAAAACAGTGTGGAGGTTCCTCAAAAAATTAAAAATAGACCTACCCTATGACCCAGCAGTAGCACTGCTAGATATTTACCCAAGGGATACAGGAGTACTGATGCATAGGGACACTTGTACCCCAATGTTTATAGCAGCACTCTCAACAATAGCCAAATTATGGAAAGAGCCTAAATGTCCATCAACTGATGAATGGATAAAGAAATTGTGGTTTATATACACAATGGAGTACTACGTGGCAATGAGAAAGAATGAAATATGGCCCTTTGTAGTAACGTGGATGGAACTGGAGAGTGTTAAGCTAAGTGAAATAAGCCATACAGAGAAAGACAGATACCATATGTTTTCACTCTTATGTGGATCCTGAGAAACTTAACAGAAACCCATGGGGGAGGGGAAGGAAAAAAAAAAGAGGTTAGAGTGGGAGAGAGTCAAAGCATAAGAGACTCTTAAAAACTGAGAACAAACTGAGGGTTGATGGGGGGTGGGAGGGAGGGGAGGGTGGGTGATGGGTATTGAGGAGGGCACCTTTTGGGATGAGCACTGGGTGTTGTATGGAAACCAATTTGACAATAAATTTCATATATTGAAAAAAAAATGGCAGGGGGAGCCGATGGAAATACCACATTTGAAAAATGCAATACCACAAATGAAGAATTCAGCCTATGGGCTTTACAACAGACTGTATGTAACAAGACCAATTGACAGAAATTATCCAAATTGAAAAGAAAAAGGGGAAAGAGAAAGTGGGCAAGACCTGTGGAACAATATAAAATGATCTCAGATGCCCATCACTGAAGTCACAGAAGGAGAAAGGAGATAGAATGGTGCAGAATAAATATTTGAGGAGATAATAGAGGAGAATTTCCAGAAATTGATGGAACATCCACCAACAGGCCCAAACTTAGTTAATCACAACTCAAGATAAATACAAAAACAAACAAACAAAAAAGGCACACTTATGCATATTGATGGTGAAACCACTGAACACCAAAGATAAACAGAAAATCTTAAAGACAGCCAGAAAGGGTTCCCAGGGAGACACTATGTGTACAGTGAATAATAATATAGCTGTTGATTGACTTTTCATAAAAACAATGGAGGCCAGGAAATAAAAGAATAACATCTTTAAAGTACTGAAAGACTTAAAAAAATATAATTTTATATATAGATTATATGTGTGTTTATGATATATATGTGTATATGTTTGTGTTTGTGTATACATATAAATATATATAGTGTGTGTATATATTACACACACACACACACACACACACACACACACACACACATTCCTTAAATGGACACGAATACCACTTGAACCCAACCACACTCATGTGACCTGATATCCATGCACACTTATTTATCAGGATTATGAGAGGTCCTGGGGGCTTCTACAGTAACAAAAATCATGGTCTCCTCCCCTCCATCACCATCTTGTCTGGCCACCTTGACATGTCCAGGATCTACCACTCACAGGACCAGCACACCTCGTCCCCTTTGCACTAGATGGCAGCAAGACCCTCCTGTCCCCTTTACTCCCCCAACCCCCTTATTGCAGGCTCCCCCTTTCAGTGACTAAAGCTGTTACAAAAGACCTGACAACAGGCAGGAGCTATTAAAGACCTGGCTTTCAGCTTGGAAGAGGAAAGAGAGGGGAAATACAGTGAACAAGACACATATTTATTGCAGAAAAGATCTTGCCACATGTTTTATCCCTGCAGCAGTGAGATGTACTGCTGGAAGGTGAGAATCTTTTTTAAGCATGGTGAGGCAGAGAAAATGATGTGAACTCCTGGGTCAGAGATAGCTGTGTTGATATATTAGGTTCTACACATTGAGAGGAAGAGCAAATGGTGTGAAAATATCCAGCTCTTCCCTTATGCACATTTCCTTGTCTCTAAAGAAAGATCATTCTTTTTTTAATTTTTTTAATGTTTATTTATTTTTGAGAGACAGAGCGCAAGTAGGGGAGGAGCAGAGAGAGAGGGAGACACAGAATCCGAAGCAGGATCCAGCCTCTGAGCTGTTAGCACAGAACCTGACATGGGGCTCAAACTCAAGAACCATGAGATTATTACCTTTATGAGCATTAAGTTGGGTGCTTAACCAGCTGAGCCACCCAAAGAAAGATCTTTTAAAGAGAGTCCCATAGGTCTTTGTTACTTCTTAGTAAGAGTTCTCTAGAGAAACGGAACCAGCAACACACATATTATTACAATAATATATAATACAATGTGATATGGAATATAATTACAATAATATACAATAATTATTACAATAAGAAAGAGACAGAAAGACACAAAAAGAAAGAAAGGGAGAGAAAAATATTGTTTAAAATTGGTTCATGTAATTGTAAGGGCTGGCGAGCCTGAAATCCATAGAGCAGGCTAGAAGTCTGGAAATTCAGGTAAGGTTTGATGTTGCAGTCTTGAGTTCAAAATCTTCAAGGAAAACTGGAAACTCAGGCACAATTTTTATGTTGTGATCTGGAAGCAGAATTCCCTCTTCCTTGCGGGACCTCAGTCTTCCCCCTTGACCTTCAACTGATTAAATGAGGCCCACCCACATTTGGAGGACAATTTGCTTTTCTTAGTCAACTGATTTAAACTCAGTCGTCTAAAAATATACCTTCACAGCAACATATAAACTGGTGTCTGACCCAATGATTGGGCACCATGGCCTCCCCAAATTGATACATAAAAATAACCATCATAGCTTCTTTGCAAACTTCAAAAGAAACAGAGAAGAGTTAAAGCCAAGCTGCATACACGTAATAAAGTCCTAAGAGCTCAGTTTGTGAAACAAGTTTCTCACAGGGCCTGGAGTGGGTCTGCACTTATAGATATTCAATTAAACTGATTTCACTGGACTTCAAAAACGTCTGAGTCTTCCTACAACACCATGTTTGCAAACATAAGCTTTTAAGGCAGACAGACCAAGTTTGAACCCTGGCTTTCCCATTTATTAGCTGTGTGGCCTCAGGCCAATTAGGTAGCTTGTCTGAGCCTCAGTTCTTACATACGCAAAATGGGGATAATAATAGCCATCATACAGGGGGATGTATTTAATGTGGTTAGCACAATGCCACATGCAGAGGTAAGTACTCAGTACATAATAGCTTTTTTCTAAAATCACCAAGAGATGTAAAATGCACTCCCTTTGTTTGATCTTCACAGAAACCACTAACATCCCATTGGCTCTTTGATGCTAAGTTCATAATTCATGTTGACTTGTCTGTCTTTTTTCCCTGAAGTCTCTGTGAGGGATGGGAGCTCCCCCTCCTTGGGTCCTGGAAGCTTTCCTGGCTCCATCCCATGCTTTCTACCTTACATTTGTCCCAGGTAAATGCCCACCTTCATAGAAAGCTCAAACTCTACGACAGCTTCAGAAAAGCTTCTGCCAAAAGTGAACATGGATTGGTGGTCGATTGACAGGTGCTCTGCCCCTTGGGCAGGGGTTCTTAAAACTCTCTTCCTGGTCTGTGGAGGTAAGGACAATTTCTGGAAAAGTGATTGCAGTAAGAAGGCATTGTTACATCAGGGGACATATTCCTTCTATGGAAAAAGCAAATCTCTTGGATGCTCAGCTTCAAGGGTATGGGTGATGTTGGGGTGACCTGACCTCAGGATCCTCCCATTTCGCAGCCAGAAAACAGAAATCAAAAAATTACAGCACAATCTTGCCATGAAACTCCTTGCTAGTCCAGAGGTTTGGTTATGCGTTACAGCTCTTTCTCTCTCTGGGACATGTAAATTCTACATCACAGATGCTGTGCTTGGCATGATTACGTTCAGCCTGCTCCAGAGCCTTGAAGCCATTATAGCGTCATCCATCGTCAGCCATGTCATAGGATGCTGGCTTATGGTTGCCATAGGAGGAATGGTCTGCTGAGACAGCCCACCAAAGGGGCACAGAAAATGAGAAGGGACAGGGGAATCCCGTTGGGGCTCTCTTCCCCTGCCTCTCCTTTCTTTCTGTTTATTGGTGGTCATCTTTCGGGCAGACTGCGTATCTCCATGAATGGCCCCTGCATATACAAGTTGCGCTGAATTCTGTTCAGAATGATAGAAGGTGTATACCTATGAACACGTGTATCAACAAGACTATTGTTTCAAGACTCACTCAATTGAATTTAAGATGCTCATGGGTACCATTTGACAATAAACTAAGTTTTATTCAAGTTAGGCAACATTTTTGTTTTGAGAGACCGACAATAAAACACTGGCAGAAACAAATTAAATAGTCAGACATATGAAATGCTGGGCAGTTGAATTAAAACAGAGATCTGATTTTAACTGACAATAGTATTTCTCTACAGGTGTCCCTATCCCCCACCCCCCACCCCAGGACTGGAACTTTATTGTTATATCAGACCCTCAAAAAAGTGTCTGAGAAAGTGAAGAAGGTGTCAGGTAGCCCAAAACTCTCTTTCTGATGTTATGTTTAAATTTCTTCTTTAAATTTAAATCTAAATTTCTTTGAATAAATGTTTTTGTTTATTCACAATGAAGTGAATTCTATTTAAACGGGGACTTAATTTAAAAAATTCCTATGGTCCAGCTGTTCAAGGTTCTGGCCAGTAACAGTGTGTCTAGTTCTCCCTTAAAGCCAAGTGCATATCCCTAGATGTGGAAGTTATTGAACCCATAGAAAGATATTGAACCCATGAAATGTGGAGTGCTTCTGAAATGGAGTTTTGTATATTGTTACTTCAGATTATGAAAGAACTTACACACACATTACAGAAACATCAGAAAATGTAGATGAGCAAATGAACCATATCAAACAGCTATAATCCCAATCATCTAGAAATGGTCACTGATAGAACTTCTTGGTATATTCATTCTAAGTGCTTCCATATGCATACAAACAGGCATGCACATCATATATGTTTTCTGTATGTATACAAACACAGACACATATCATATGTGTCATTCACATGCTCACAAACATGTCTCCTATGTGCATGCAAACATATACATGCATTGTATGTGTCTCATATATAAACATAGACACACACCATGTATCCTCCATACACACCTAAATATATATGTACACCAGATGTATCTTTCATATACATACAGTTGTCCTCATACACATGCATCTTTCATAAGCACCCAAACATGTGAGTAGATCACATGAACCTCCCTGCACATGCAAACATATATGCATTTCATGTGTGTCTTGTACATAAACATATAAACATACACCATGGTGTCTTCTTTTTTTTTTTTTTTTAATTTTTTTTTTCAACATTTATTTATTTTTGGGACAGAGAGAGACAGAGCATGAACGGGGGAGGGGCAGAGAGAGAGGGAGACACAGAATCGGAAACAGGCTCCAGGCTCCGAGCCATCAGCCCAGAGCCTGACGCGGGGCTCGAACTCACGGACCGCGAGATCGTGACCTGGCTGAAGTTGGACGCCCAACCGACTGCGCCACCCAGGCACCCCCATGGTGTCTTCCATATGTATGCAAACACATATGCACACCGTATGGTTCTTGCACGCACACACATATCATATGTGTCTTTTCTATGCATACAAATACATGTGCATATCACATGTGACTCTCATGGACATAAAAACTATATATGTATATAACATGTGTCTTTAATATGCATATACCCATGTCAGCTTTTATGTTCATATAAACATATGCATATCACAAGTGCCTTTACTGTGTGTATCTATTTTTTTTTAATAGATGATATATAACCTAGTCTGTATCCTGACAGTTTCACTTTGTTTTGATTTTCACTTTTGTATGGTACACATCTTTCCACATCAAGAGGCCTTTTTCTGCCACAGCATGATTTTAAATAGCTGTCTAATATTACATTGTGTGGGTACATAACAATATATTTAATTGTGGCTCTCTGCACTGTTTTCAGTAGAACATCCTTGGGGTTGCCATAGTCTCAAACAGAGCTGCCTCCAAGTCAGAATTAATTTCTCCCTTTACCAGAATCTCACAGCGTATTTACTTGACACTTTCATGGCACGTTCCAGCCTGGATTCGGAGACACCTACGTACAGATGTATTTTCTCCTAACATCTTTGCCTGGGAGCAGGGGTTGTGCCTGGAAGACAGGACTTATTTGACTGACTTTTGCCTTCTTGAACTGCAATTCAATTCCATTATAAACATTTGCTGAGCTCTGTTTATAATAGACTCACACATATAATAGATTCTCGGTAAATGTGAGTTGAATGGGAAAATACATTTACAAGTGGAATCCTTGCAGAAGAACCTGGTGGGCCATTTCCTTCTTCATTTGTTTTAGAGGCAGCACAGTGAAATGATTCAGAGTGCAAGCTTTGGAGCCAGACAGGCATGGGTTCAAGGTTTGGTTCAATGACTTATGAGATCTATGACCTTGTTCCTTGGTTCCTCAAGCCTCCGTTTCCTTATCTATAAAATGAAATGAATTACAGTACCTTCCTTCATGGAGGTGAGAAGCTCGTTAAAGATAATGTAAATATGACAGCCCAGTGTCTAGTGTGCAATCAATGTTATAGCTCTCATTATTATTATTATTGATTTTGGGTTCCTAAATCAAATAAATAAAAATTTTGAATTAAGTGCTAAGTTCTTAGTAGGCACCAAGACACCAAAGGAGAAGAACAGAAATTTCTCACTGAAATAGCTTTCGGAACCTCCGCAGGGCCTATCTACCCAAAATCATTGGCTTGAATACCTGGCGAGTGAGTCTGTTGAAGGATTTCTCAAGGTTCAGTGGGTATGAAGATAACACAGTTCTCGGTGACTGCACAATGGGTTTGATCTGAGGGGCTCACGGCCTAAATTGTGTTACTTATGTGTATGTGGCTCTAGTTTCCAGATGGAGAACTGCACGAAATTGCACTGTAGAGACTTTTTAAAAGTGATGATACCATATTGCAGATGACTGATCTGTATCCAAGCCTGCGACTTAGCATCAGATTACTTCAGAATATAAGTATTCTGGTACTTATAATAATAATTGCCTCTCTGGTCATTGCTACCTCTCACTATTGGTTGCTATGACCCTTTGAGCAAGAATGACTTCTGTGATTAAGGTTCTTACACTCCAGTATGGATTTAAAAAACACTTTAGGAGGCTTTGGGGTTTTTTTTTTTCTTTTTCTTTAATCCTTTTTCTTTCTTTTTGTTTTTTAATTGAACAAGACTTTATTTTGTTTCCTCCCTGGTTTACTTTTTTTTAAGTTTATTTATTTTGAGAAAGAGACAAAGAGAGACAGAGAGAGAGACCATAGAGAGATGGAGAAAGAGAATCCCAAGCAGGCTCTGTGCTGTTAGCTCAGAGTTGAATTGGAGCTCGAACTCACGAACTGTTGAGATCATAACCTGAGCCAAAATTGAGTTGGACGCTTAACAGACAGAGCCACCCAGGCACCCCTCCTCCCTGGTTTAATAAAATAAGAAATTTTCTTTAAATATTTGCCAAGCATTTGATTCAATCACTTTTAAGCATCCAGACTCTGCAAAATACTGTCATTATTACACTGTGATGGACAGTAAAGCAAACTAATACTAAGGGTTTTTCTATTCTGTGAATATAAACACTTTTAAGTTTATACTTACAATAGCCTTGTGCAATAGGTATTGTCTTCATTTTAGCAGTAAGTAAACAGAGGCTTATTCAGAATCACTGGGGCCTAATGTATACACATATTCAACCTTATGACTATGAACAACAATTTTCCAAAGTGGTTGTGCTAAGTTATTTTCTGATTAACAGGGTAAGAGCTCTTTCTAGTTCCTCACATTATTTCCAACACTTGGCATGTGTGTCTTTTTCCTTGTAACCATTGTAGTATGCATGAGATGGTGTCTCTTGGCAGTTTTACTGTTACTTATAAGCACTTTTTATATGATATTCATTTTTGACCATTTGGAGATCCTCTTTGGAAGTGCTCTTTTCTCCATTTTTCTTTTTCTTTTTTTTTTTTAATGTTTATTTATTTTTCAGAGAGAGAGAGAGAGAGAGAGAGAGAGAGAGAGAGAGAGAGACCAAGTGTGAATGGGGGAGGGGAAGAGAGAGAGGGAGACACAGAATCCAAAGCAGGCTCCAGGCTTTGAGATGTCAGCACAGAGCCTGACGCAAGGCTCCAACTCCCACACCACAAGGTCGTGACTTGAGCTGAAGTCGGACACTTAACTGACTGAGCCACTCAGGCACCCCTCTCCATTTTTCTGTTAGGTTTTCCACCTTTCTGTGATTAACTTAAAGAAGTTCTTGATATATTCTGAATACAAGTGCTCTCCCAGATGTAGGTATTGCAAATAGCTTCCTCTGTTGTGTAGCTTATCTTTTAACTCTTGGTGATATGTCTTGTTAAATAAGAATTTTTTATTTTAATAGAATCCAGTTTTTCTCTTTCTGTTTACTGAATCTCCACTAACTCAAGGTCATGAAGATCCTCTGCTGCTTTCTTTCGAAAACTTTATTGTTTAACTTCTAAATATTTGATTAATTCTGAAATTGAATTTTGTGTATGGTGTGAGGCAGGGATCAGGCATAATTTTTCCATGTGGATATCCAGGTGAATCTGTACCTTCTCTATTGCTTGGCAATGTCACCTTGTCATATCAGTACACGGTATGAACACAATCTGTTTCTTGATTCTCTATTTTATAGGTCTCATTGGTCTATTTTATGCCAACACCACCATTTTGTCTTGCATCACACATCTTATTCTGAGTTCATTTGTACTTCTTCTCGAATATCCTTTTTAAATTCCTTTCAGCAAGGTTTGTTAGTGGAAAACTCTTCGTTCTTATCTGAAAAAAAAATTTTCCTTTACCCTAAATAAAATCCTGCCTTGATTTACAATTATATTTTTCCATCATCTTGAACATATTATTATATTCTGGGTTTCTTTTGGTGTTGCCAATCTAATTGCTGTCTTTTTATAAACAGTGTCTTTTTCCTCTCTATATTCTGCTGTTTCACTTCCACTTGAATTCCTAGGGGTAATTTTTTTTTTAACTTCTCTAGCCTCTAATGTTCCCTAAATCAGAAGATTCATGTACTTTTGTCAACTCTGTAAAATTCTGACATTATCTTTTGAGCAGGCAGTTTTATTTTCTGTCTTTAGCTACAGAACCTCTCAGTCTATCTTACAATTTATCTTAGATTTTCAGTATCTTTATCTCTATATTTCTCCTTCTGGGTAATATATTCAAATATATAATACCAGTGAAATAATCATGTGATCGGTATGTGTAATGTTAAAGAAGTATCTTTTTAAATTTCTCAAGATAGATTTGATTTTTTTCCAAAATTATATGTCTTTTGGTTGTAGTATCTTGCTCACTTCCTATTTTATGTAAATTATTTTATGATTTTGGCCATTTGAAAACAATTATTCTAATATTTTACAATTTATTATTTTCTGTTCTATTAATATATTTTATAATATTTCAACAATTTCTCTCTAATAATATTTCTATTATGCAACAAGGTCAGGAGACCTCTGCTGCTATTTGTATCTACTGACTTGTGCTTGTATTGGATTGTTTCCTTGTGTTGTTTCTTGCAACTCTGGACTGAACTAATCTTTAGAGGGGCTTTATCTTTTGGGTTCTTTAATAAGTTTTGTTGAAAACATATCTCCAGTATAGTTTCCTGTTTCTTTTTGTTTTCTAAGAGGTGTTAGGGGACTTGGACATTAAGAGATTTTATCATGCGTATTCCTGAGCCCCACCAGACACTGGTTCCGTGGCACTAGGGCCAGTAATCTGAATTCTCAAGCTGCCTCGGAGGTTCTGATTTGGATGCTTCACAGACCACACGCTAAGAAGCCTGTTCCATGAGCACTACAAAGGTTCCACATGAGAGATGAAGCCTTACGTTTCTTGCTTCTATTCTTTAATCACGAAGCTACACCCTCTCTTTAAATTCCACTAATAATACGATGTGAGGATACATCTGAGTTTGAAAAGCCCACGTTCCAATAAAACTGTCCTTCACAGCCCAGGAAAATTAACTGTTCTCTTCAATTGCCCCCTTTGTTCAGCTTGGAAGTTTCTGAGCTCTGTGAGATATACAATTATTTTATTTAAGGTTTCAGGCAATTTTTGTTGCCAAAATGTTTTGAAACTTGAAAATTACTATATGAGCTCTCAGTAGTGTCACTGTGCCAGTAGATTTTTGGACAACAAAAATAAGGCTTTTACTTTTCATCATTTGTAGTAAGTACAGCTAATATGAAGTACTTTTAAAAGGCACTTTATTTTCTCAGAAAGATAAAAAAAAGGTTAACAAAAGTCTGCTCATAAGAATATTGAAGGAAAAAAATAACGTACCTCAACATGTGTGTTTAATATTAATTGCCTTTTTTTTAAACAGTTGACACTATTGCTAATTAAACGTTCATTTGATTTCCCATGACTTAACCTTCAGCAGTTTTTATCAATTATTCAATTATGGCTAATTAGCATGTTGAAACTGATTATTACTTTGTTTTGAAACACCTATTAGTTTGTTTTGAACCAAATGGCATTGAAATTCATCTTGGCTGTCCTAGTGTATTACAAGAACAACAACTGCTGCGGGTGATACACCTTAACTTTTCCACAAGTATAAATAAATGTATGGAAATATTTACATACATACACAAACATGGAACAGAAGCACTGGTGTTTGATGGAATGAGTTTCATGCGGGATTTATTTCCTGTCTGTACTATCTTCTCAGGAGGTAATCTTGGGCAAATCACTTCAACAATCTGAAATTCAGTTTTTATTACAAGCAAAATGAGTACATATTTTCAAGGGAGAGAGGGCTCTAGGTAAAAATAGAGACTTGTCTAAGCACTGCTTTCGGGCCCCTTTAGCAGAGTATATGAAAAGGAGAGAGATGCACTACCCCAACCCCCCCAAACCCCCAAGACTTCCCTGCAGTTTTGAGGATGCAGGACACCACACCAGTGGGGCTGGAGCATCAGCAGCAGCCTCCAGGGAGGAATGCAATGGTTTATAAGCATGAAGAGCAACAACAGGCAAGGGGCCTGGGTGGTCAAACCGCAGTGGCTGCTGTGCAGCAAAGGCTCCTGGAAGAGAAGCCCCACTGGGGCACAGCACTGGCAGACTCTGCTGTGCCTGGCAGAGCAGTGTGGAGGGCCCAGCAGCAGCCAGCAAAAACCACAGGAGCCTAAGATACATCCATGGAAATTACAATTACCTGGAGGTGGGGGAGTAGAGAAGTAAGAGTCAGCACACCCTGATCATTGACTGCAAACTACTTTATACTTGCAGTGACTCTGTTCATACAAGCAGGGTATCTGTAGCTCCAATTCTTCGATGACCAAAGAGAACTGCAAGGCATTAAATGACTTACTTGGAAATGTAAGTACATTGTAGTACAGATGATAATCCCAGAATTCGTGTTCTAAAATTACATTTTTGGGGGTGCCTGAGTGGCTCAATCAGTTAAGTGACTCTTAATTTCGGCTCAGGTCATGATCTCGCGGTTCGTGGGTTCTAGCTCCACGTCAGGCTCTGCATTGCACGTGCAGAGCCTGCTTGGGATTCTCTCTCCCTCTCCCTCTCTCTCTGTCCCTCCACCAGGCACTCTCTCTCAAAATGAATAAAATAAATTAAAAAATAAAAATAAAATTACATTTTTCAATGTTTTAAAGTTACACTTTTCTATTTATAGAAAAATAAAACCATCGTGTATATACGCCTACACACCTATCAAAATGGCTGAAATTTAAAAAACTAATCATGCTTAATGTAGGAGAGGAAGTGAGGAGCTGAAACCCTCATGCACTGCTGGTGGGAATGGAAAATGGCAACAATGACTTTGGAAAACAGTTTGTCAGTTACTTAAAAAGACTACTTACTTATGACCAGCCATCTACTCCCAGGTATTTTCTACAGAAGAATGAAAGCACTTGTGCACACAAAGACTTATATATACACAAATGTTCATGGCAGCTTTACTTGTAAGAGCCCCAAGGAAAAGAACCTCAATCAAGCACCTCAACAGTTGAGCAGGTAAACACGTTATGGCGTGCAACGGAACATTAGAAAGCAGGATAAGGAATGAACTACTGATACACATGGCAACAGTGCGTGAGATCACAATAAGTATGCTGAATGAAAGAAACCAGACCTCCCTCCCGCGCAAAAAAGTACACACTATGTGATTTCGTTTATATAAAATTCTAGAAATGAGGAAAGCTGGGGATGAAGGACATGCTCGTTATCTTGAACGTAGTGATGGTTCCATTGGTCCATTCATGGGTCAAAACATCAAATTGTACACATGAAGTACGTGTGTTTATTATATGTGTACTACACCTCAGGAAAACTACCAGGAATGAACTAAAAGCCCTAGGCTACTCTTAATTCTGTCCTGCAATTTTGTCAGTATGACTTACGGATTTTTGGTCTCGTAAGGTTTCCAGAGATTCCTAGAACTATTTTAATTCTCTTTCCTCTTGGGTATGACACTAGATTAACGCTTGAGGCTTCTTAACACCTCTGCAAATAAAGATTTTCTTTTCAATATTGAAAAGTTCTAATTTTTATTTTGAATACAGAGACAATGTGGTTAATGTCTTCTTTAGAGATGCACGCTAAGGTGTTTGGGGGTGGAGTATCATAATGTCTGCAGTCTATTGACTAATGGTTCAACAGGAAAAAAAAAAAAAAACAACAGCAAAACCCCCATATATGGAAGGAAAAAGCAAATGTTGTAAAGTGTTAAAGAGTATATGCATATTTATCATACACCTCTTTGAACTTTCCTTTAGATTTGAAATTGTGCAAAATGAATGAAGTTGGGAAGAAAACAGGCAGAATTGCTTTGTAGTGTCTTCTGCCACTCAAGCTGATAGAGGTACAATTTCCCAAGTCCCCTGGCAAATTCAATTTTTCACTAGAGGAAAGAATTTCACAGGCTCCTAAAATGATTTGATACAAAAATATATTGCTCACAGGGCGCCTGTGTGGCTCAGTCGGTTGAGCAACCGACTTCGGCTCAGGTCATGATCTCACGGTTTGTGAGTTCGAGCCCCGTGTCGGGCTCTGTGCTGACAGCTAGGAGCCTGGAGTCTGCTTTGGATTCTGTGTCTCCCTCTCTCTCTGCCCCTTCCCCACTCGTGCTCTTTCTCTCTCTGTCTCAGAAATAAATAAACATTAAATAAACATTTTTTTAAAAAATACACTGCTCATATAGAATAGGTACTCAGTAAATGTGTAAGGAAGTAAAGGAGCAACACAAGATGGTGATAAGGGAAGTAAAATTATTTTGTTATTACTCATAATCACCAAGCAGGGTGCTCATTTTCTTACACAACATTTCTTTTTTTGATGTCAGCATCAGAGACAGAACATTGAAACGGGTCCAACAAGACGTGATCTTGTATAACTTGTGTCTTCTGGAAAGACTGCATGGATAGGAGATAAGGTAAGTCCTGACTCTGCCCCTAAGTAGATATATGATCTTCAGTGAGTTACATATTCTTCCCATGCCCTAATTTTCTCATCTGTAAAAGGGGCTAATAAAACAAACACTATCCCAGGGGATTTTATTAAGTTAAAGGAGAACCGAAATATAATTAAAACTGGTCTGAAAAGATTAAAGTGTCACACAAATGTAAGATATATAGGCTAATAATCTTTTATGTTCAATAATGAAGAATACCTCTTTACAGAGAGCAATTTGCAGAGATGAATTACTACTTATCAGGTGGAAACATGAAATTGGCAGATACTGGCAGTTTTATTCTGGCAAACACATTCCAAACTATTTCATCCAATTCAAGGAGGAATTAAATATCTTAACACATGCTCGCTCACTTGAAATTTCCCAGCTATTATTTTGTAGGTTTATTTCTAAACGAAGCTCTAATTTCTTTTAGGTAGGAATATTTCTTTCACTGGCAGCACCACCAGAATGAATCATCAGTCTACAGGACAAGTGATCTTTGTGACAGAGTTTTAAAATGATAGAACAGCAGGGACACTGGTATGACAAGGTATGTGGCTCATGTGGTTTTAATATGTGCGTTTGTGACTCACCACACGAGCCCTCCTCATGGACTCAATGCCCCTCTGGCTATGGAGAGATGGGCAAAGCGATAGATTTAGGTAATTGCCTGGATTCTGCCACCAACCACTTGTGCGACCTTAGAAAAGCTGCTCCCCTTCTTTGACACCTCGTCAATGAAATGAGGCTGTAAATAGCTGACCTTTCAGACCCTTCTAGACCTGACATTCTGAGAGGTTGATGATATGACTGGTGAAATTTATGTTAATGTTTTACATTAGTACCTTCCTTTCGAGTTCCAAGATGTTCAGGTGGGTCTAGGGTACACAAGCAAGACCAGTGGATGCACACTGCAGAACTGCAGATTTCAGCTGGATACAGATCACAGTGTTGGAAAGATTAAGTCCCAGGGTGCCCGGCTGGCTCAATCGGTTGAGCATCCAACTTCAGCTCAGGTCACGATGTCACCTATCGTGATTTCAAGTCCCACGTTGGGCCTGTGCTGACAGCTCAGAGCCTGGAGCCTGCTTTGGGTTCTGTGTCTCCCTCTCTCTCTGACCCTCCCAGCTCACACTCTTGTCTCTCCCAAAAATAAATAAACATTAAAAAAATTACAAGAAAAAAAAAGATTAAGTCTGTTTGACAGTAGACTGGATGAGGGAGAGGTCAGGTCTAAGAGGTTGTAAGCTACCTCTTTGAGGTGTGCTCTGTACTCCTTGGGCTCCAAACACACAATGAGGCAGACAAAGCAAAACCAAGAAAGTTACAACGACACAGCAGTCCTCAAAATCAAGGAAACATTTCCCTGACCAGAAATAGAACAAGAACAGAGCCAGGTAGTGCGGCCACGGTGCCAGCCTGCTGGGCTCTGGACCCTGAAGTCAGTGAAGGTTGTTGGGAGCTCCATTCAGGCAGCATAACACAGACCAGTGTGTTTCATTCAAGGAGTGGGAGCAGAGCCAGGCATCCTACAGAAAGGGGAAGTCTGAGTGTAGTCTTCCCGTGAAGAAGGCTAACAAGCTACCACCACCAGGTCTATGGCTACACAGGGCTGCCTCCCAGGAAGGGCAGAAGCAGCCTGATGCCAGAACCAAGTCCAAGATGCCCGCCAGTTCAGTGACATAATTGCTTCTCCATCTCCCAATATCACATGCACTGGGTGCTGGGGGAAGGGGACAAGATGGGGCACCCCACACTGCCCAACCTGGCAAGATGAGTGACACAGAGAGAAAAAACAAGAGGACAAAACACTCCACCCAAGAATAAGGGCAAGAGTCAGTTTCCACTATGACTTTTAGTTGGTCTTTATCCCACCCTTACCCATATCAGAGTATCTTTAACAAATAATCAGAGGGATACTGACAAGATGGGAAGTCGGTCATGTCATTCTCTGTTGTGTCTTCTCTGGTCCCCTTCAAGGTCAAATCACAGCTTCCACCCTGGACTGTAAGTATCACATGATCTGGTGTCCTGGCACTTCTCATTACTGCTCTCTTGTCTACCTCCTCTTCTCCCTCACTCACTCCACTGCTTCCTGGGCCTCCTTGCCTTTTCTCCAATATGTCTTCTTCTCAGGGTCTTTGCCCTGACTGTTTCTTCTGCCTGGAAATCCCCAGGCCCGGCCAAGACATCCTCACATCTCAACTGCTTCAAATCTGCTCATATGTTTCTTCTCAGGGAGGCCTCTACTGACCAACCCCATGTAAAGCCAGGCCACTCTTATACCTGCAATTCCCCTTACATATTGCCTACACCTTCAAACACTTGGTTATTAAAAGTGTGCTTTTAGCATCCCCTGGGAGCTTGTTAGAGATGCAGAACTTCAGACCCCAACTCAGACCACGGAATCAGAGTCTGCATTTAACAAGGTCCCAAGAGACCTACAGGCACATTAAAGTTTGAGAAGCACTATTTCAAAAGACCACATAATTTATTTCTTTATTATATTTATTGTTTATGGCCCTAAATCCCTGTACTAGAATGTTAATTCCATGAGGTTAGGGATTTGGGTCTGTTTTATTGATGATGAGTCCCAGAGGCTAATACAGTGCTTGGTACATATGTTGAATGAGTGGATGTTTTCCTATGAATTATCTGTAAAAGGATTTCCAACATTACCTGTACAATCCAGAGATTAAATTAATAGTCTTAGATTTAAGTCTAGGGAAGAACAGTATAAAATTAAGAATTTTTTTTCACTCCTCGGCATTAAAAAATACCAGTTCACTGAAGAATACATTCAAAGAGGGTTAAGTGTCTGGCTCTTGGTTTCAGCTCAGGTCACAATCTCACAGTTTGTGGGTTTGACCCCTGCATCAGGCTGTAAGCTGGCAGTGCAGAGCCTGCTTGGGATTCTCTCTGTCTCTCTCTCTTTCTCTCTCTCTCTCCCATGCCCCTTCCCCACTAGCACTGTCTCTGTTTCTCTCAAAATAAATAAACTTTTAAAAAAAGAATACATTCAAAGAATAAAGCATTAATGGGGAAAATTAATGCATAGCCCTCTAAGACTCTAGAATATAAAGCAGAGAAAGAAGCTGAAGAAACAAAAAGCAGCCTGTGGATGTCTGTCCTCCTCTTTCTCTCGGACATGTGCCTGCATGTAGGAGCTGCTTCAGCCCTACATTGGATGGAGCTGGGCAGCAGGAGGGCCCCCTTCTGACCTGGGTGTCAGAAACCCTGAGCCCTCACTTCAGGTTTGACTCTCACTGGCCAGGTAAGCCATTTAACCACTCAGCCTCCAAGTCTCCATCTGGAAAATGAGGGAGTGGAACTGCAGGACCTTGTAGGTCCTCATAGGTCCCCTCTCCTTCTGTGTTCTATGAATCCATCTGGTGGGGCAGCCCCGACCTTCACACCCATTTCTAGGAAAATGAGCCCCAGTGGTTATCATTTCTTTGCCTTTCCTCCGGTGTGGTGCTCCATCTATACTGCATTTCATAGACATGTCACTGAAACCTTTCTGTGTATAAACCCTACAGGTGCCCACTGAGGGGATATGTGTGCATGTGTATATGGGGGAGGGGACTGACCCCACAGTTGGCACTGACTCCTGGCCCACCTTGTGCCACAGATGATCACATTCCCCCGTCACACATACTCTTGCCGCTGTGGCCTGGGGGCTCTCTTTGCTGTAAGCACACTCCAGTCTGAAGTTGAGATAGTGGACAGACAACCACAGTAGTTTCCCCTTCACCCTGTGCCCAGTCTTGATTTGGGAATAACATCTTCTGTCCCTCCTTAGACTTTGAGGCCTAACTGGAAACTGTGTAAGTTGGTGAGTTTAGTAGACAGAAGCCCCAGACTCCTAGTGATCTAACTTGGGCAGGAGACCAAGAGCAAGGAATGCTGGGTATCTACTATTGTTGTCAAAAACTGCCCTTTGTGCTTTGGAACCAAAATATAACTCCAAGACAGAGTTTGGAATAAAGAGGAATGATAGCTTTGTTGCTTTTTGGGCAAAGGAGGCTGTAACAGCCTATAAACTTCCAAAAACTGCAAGCCTGCACAGAGGGAGGGGCTGGGGGTTTAGAGAGAAATACAGGATCTAGCTGCATTTGCAGAAATTGTGAACTTGTTGTGGCCTCCTTTGTCGTGTCTTTAGGGTGATACCAGATTCCTCAAATAAAAGGCTAAGAAGGGAGGTAAGAGGTTTGCAGAAGACCGTGGGTGGGGGGTGGGGGCGGGTGGGGAAAGTTACTTTAAAATTGAGCTTCACTGAAGCATTAGTGCACCATTTTGATTTTTGTTCAACGTTATGCTTTTAAGAGGTTTCACTATGTACCCAGCACTGTAGGGGAATCTCCCCCGAGTGTACAACTGCTGAACACTAGTTTTGTGGGGTGTTCAATGGTGTTATTTGGAGGTAAATTTCCCTGATCTAACAAGTTTGGGAAACACTGGGATAAAGTTAAATACAGTGAAATGGCAGTGTTTCTCAGTGTTAAGATGCAAATGTGCAGTGGGAATTTGCAAAAGGAAGGATAGAGTATGAGGGTGTCTCCCATACTTATTGGCCACACAGCCCCTTTTTGCAAAGGGTCCTATTTTGGGAAACACCGAGGAGGCGCAGGACACAGAATCACTGGCCAGTTGGCCCAGTGCATCACATCACAGATGTGGACCCTTGGTCCCAAGGGAGATGAAGTAGCTTGTCCCAGGGTCTCCCAGGGTCCCCCAGCTAAAACTGAAAGCCATATTGCTCATCTCTCAGCCAAAGTAAAAGACAAATTATTTTTGCAGGCATTTAGTTAACCATTAATTCACCTTAAGCCTGTGATTTTCAGAGACACACAGACATTAGATGAAAGAAATCATTAATAATGTGAGAAAAGGGGCTTTCAGGTAACAAAAGCTTTTTAACAGTCAAATATATGCTGTCTATTATTCTAATCCCAGTGAATGAATGAATTAGAGAAAAAATTTCATAGATATTACACCATCAACTTTGAGAGCTATACCTTTATTAACACAAATAAAATTGAGGAAACAAGACAAAATAATGCAGACAATTATAAACTGTAAATTTTTTATAAAAGGTCTGATTATAATAATTATAATTATTTGGTTTATGAGTCCTAGTAGCCTTTAAGAACATCCTAACTATCTGAGGGAAGAAGATAGTCCAGGCTCATTCATTGCTTACATTCTAAAGCATAATTATAAACTTTTCCAATCTCTTGTGTGTTGACAAAAATTTAGAGTAAATTATATAATAACTTCGGTTGTTATCCTGATTATGTTCTTAAAAGCAAGATTTCATATTCTGACCATAATACATATGCTGACACAACAATTTTTAATCCTCTAAGTGGAAACCATACCTTAATCTTTTCGAAATCCCCTTATCCTCGTTTTGATAGAGGAGAAAATACTCTAATGTCACAGAAAAACCAAAGTTCAGAACCACAATACATTCACTGGTTTTTCTGGAATTTCAAACTTATGCATAGTCCTTCCAGTCCGAAGGGAGATGATCAAAATGATCAGATTATCTCTGAGGGTCATTTCCAGGTGGTCATTCCAACCAGAGCCCATGTTTCTGAAAACTCTTTAAGTACAATATTCAGCATCTAATATAAATAAGGACTTGCGGGCTCCTGAATTTCTTTTTCTTTTGTTTGTTCTACCTCAACACACAAACCTAATAAAAAAGGATTGTAAGTAGTCATCACCAGTCTTTTGTTTCATTAATAGGAATACAAAAATGACTACTTCACAGAGCAAAACAAGTTAGTAAAAATGTATTTGCATACACAAGGCTGTATGACTTCCAAGAGCCTGGCAATGATATTTTCAATAAAGTCAAGATCATTCCTTTTTTATCTCATCACCTTGTTCGTTAGCATGGGGAAACCTTTTAGTAGTAACAGCTCATTTTCTTTTATGTACTTTGCTGTGCTCTCTTTGAACAAACACAGTAGCTTCATTTTAACACATGGATAGAAAGAATGTGAATCTATATTCCTTTTTATTCTGGGAGACAAATAGGACAGGGGCTAAAACTGAAACTGGAGGGGTACCTGGGTGGCTCAGTCAATTAAGCTTTCAACTTTGGCTTAGGTCAAGATCTCGTGGTTTGGGGTTTCGAGCCCCACATCGGGCTCTTTGCTGACAATGTGGAACCTGCTTGGGATTCTCTCTATCCCTTCCCTACTTGCACTCTCTCTCTCAAAATAAACTTTCAATAAACAAACAAACAAACAAACAAAAAAACTGGAGCCATTACTATAGAGACAGAACCAAGGCCATCTGTAATATGTGTAACAATTTCTAAAAGACAATGCCACAAGTTTGCTGCTCCAGGCCATGGGAGTTGTCACTGTCTTTACTTTGGTTTTGCAGACAAATCCCTACATGATTTGGCACATAACCACATCTTTGAGGCTGGCTTCTAATCTTTGTCTTAACTTGGTTTGTGATTAACAATTTGAAAATGATACATTTTAAAATAATTGTTTAGAATGTATATTTTTTTAGTTCTGTCCGCTGAAATGTCCTAGAAACAATGTCCAACCTAGTAATAATGAGTCCTCTTGTCTCACAGGTTATGGTTTTTAAGTATTATCCTCCACAAACCAAACAAAACGAAAATCCACAGGGCTCCTTGGAGAAATGGATTACTCTAGGTCTGCAGTGGAGAATGTAAGCAATAAATGAGCCTGGGCTATCTTCTTCCCTCAGATAGTTAGGATGTTCTTAAAGGCTACTAGGACTCATAAACCAACCTGAAAAGCCTCCTATCGGCCGAAGAAGATGGGACAATTAGAATACCAACAGGCCAAAGATATCAAAACACACACAGTGTAATTACTTCTTGGGTTCATAATTGTTAAAAACAAGCAAAAATTAACTAGCTACTATTGGGGGATGCTTAAACGAACTTGTTGTTTTTTTTTTTTTAATGAGTATGTAAAGGAAAAGAATCAAATGTTTATCTACTTTTCCTGTACAAACTGTATTATCAATAAACAAATAGATGAGAGGAAGTGTTTTTCTTTAAATAAGTATTCCAGCCAATAAATGAAGAAGGCATGACAGAGTGGCACTATTTTGCAACAAGCTAATGGATGCATGCATTGAGCTCCAACAACCACTTCTGTGGGAGAGAAAGAACAATAAGGTTCTTCTTTTTGTTTTTAAGTTTATTTATTTATTCCTAAAGGAAGAGAGAAAGAAAGCAAGCACAAATATAAATGGGAGAGGGGCAGAGAGAGAGGGAAAGAGAATCCCAAGCAGGCTCCACACTGTCAGGGTGAAGCCTGAAGTGGGGCTCGATCTCACAAACCACATGATCATGACCTGGGCCAAAACCAAGAGTAGGACCCTTACTGACTGAGCCACCCTGATGAGCTACTTCTTGATAGAACAAATCACCACTGTCTAGGAAATATCACCCTCCCCCCACTTTCTGCCATAAAAGGAACCTGATTGATCAGTTGAGAGGAAATATAGAGGACTGAGGAAAGTGTTAAACCACACCATGAGGATGCCATCAGCCAATAGTCTGGGGAAAACACAGGACAGCAACCCAGTTTCCACCACACATAAAATGCAAGGGGAGCATTTAGACTGACAGAGACATAGGAGACATGACAATGAATCACAGGTGTGAGTCTTATTTAGATCTTGACTAAAGCAAGGGGATCTTATTAAAGATCTTGATTAAAGGGGGTAAATATGACATATATGAGTCAATCGGAAATTTGAATATGATTGAATATTTGATATTTTGAGGAACTATTTTTGATGGTTTAAAGGTCTGATAATGGTATTGCAATTATGTGGGGAGAAAAGAATCTTATTCTTTTATTTTTCTAATATGAAATTTGTTGTCAAATTGGTTTCCATACAACACCCAGTGTTCATCCCAACAGGTGCCCTCCTCAATAGCCATCACCCACCCTCCCCTCCCTCCCACCCCCCATCAATCCTCAGTTTGTTCTCCGTTTTTAAGAGTCTCTTATGGTTTGGCTTCCTCCCTCTCTAACTTTTTTTTTTCCTTCCCCTCCCCCATGGTCTTCTGTTAAGTTTCTCAGGATCCACATAAGAGTGAAAACATATGGTATCTTTCTTTCTCTGTATGATATTCTTTTAGAGACGCATAATGAAACATTTAGAGATCAGTGATGTAGTTTCTAGGATCTGCTTCAAATTAATACAGAAGGGGATGTGTAGGGGTGCTGAAAATGAAACAGTATTGCTTATGAGGTCATTATTATTAAAGCTAGCAAGTTCACGAGGGTTTATTCACCTATTCTCTATTGTGCTCCTTTGGAAAACATAATGAAAAGTTTAAAAAATGACTATATGTGAACCTAAAAGCGAAAGGAAGAAATTCTATGATGACTCAAATAACAGTTGAATCAGTACATATCTTTCTTCCTTTATCCGGGGGCTCAGGGCATGAAGGGTCTCTCTACAGCCACCGCTCCCCTAAGAAAAAACATTAGGATTGTAAATCTCGAATGAAATTGTGGTAAAGTTGTAATACCCTTACATTGAATTCAAATTCTACGCCATGTCTACCAACTGCCCCTTTTTGCATAACGATGTGTGCTAAAGGCTTTTCAAAATGTAATCAAAGCAGTACAGTGTAATTATAGTCCTTTAAACGGGCATGGGACTTGCCAGTTTAATAAAACTTTCGTGGACATTTAATTGAACCCTCACCAAAACATAGGCTAGATCAGTCAAGCATTCTTAGTACCATTTTTACAGATGGGGGAGAAAAAGACAACATCCAAAATTGCACAGCTATTAATTACTAGAAAAAGTAGAACCCATGTTCTTTTGCTCTCTGTTCAGTATTTTTTTCCCTACATAATGATGTTTCTTAGAAAAGCAAGGTAAGTTTTAGTTTAAATGACATATCAAGATGAAAGCACATTTTGTTATCTTATGAAATCAAGAAATAAGATTCATATGATATAAATGATAAGATTTATATTCAAGAGTTAAATCAGTTTACATTTACTTTTTTTCTAAAAATGTGGTTCATAAATTTTAAATGCTCTGGAAGTTTTCAAAACAAAAAAAAATTGACTCTCTAAGATAAGAAAGACAAACTTTCCCCTGACATATCATATGGTGATTTACAATATATATTATCAAGAGGAAAAATAATGTATTTGTTCAGTTATAACCCCCAAATACTTTTGGTTTTATTTCATTATTTTTTCCTTTTTTAATTTATTCTTTTTTTTTAAATGTTCATTTCTTTTTGAAAGACAGATGTAGAGAGAAAATAGGGAAGGGGCAGAGAGAGACTGAGACAGAACCCCAAGCAGGCTCCACGCCATCAGCACAGAGCCTGTTGTGGGGGTCGAACTCACATATCATGAGATCATAACCTGAGCTGAAACCAAGAGTTGTGCTCTTAATTGACTGAGCCACCTAGATGGCCCTATCTTTTCCTGACGCTACATATAATATCTTTGAGAAATTTTATCTTTAAGAGATCCTGCAACCTTAAAGAAGGTGCCTACTACCAATGCCATGATAAAGCATCATCCTAAATGTCCTAAGCAATGTCTAAAGATAAGAAAAGCAAATGAGAAGAAAATGCTAGAGAAGCAAAGGTAAATGCATGATTATTTTCAGACATGATTTTCTGCTCAATAACCTAAGGGAATCAACTTAGAAACTGTTTGAACTTATAAATGATTTCAATGTTTCTCCTACGGACTAGTAATAACCAGTTATAAAATAAATGGGAGAAAGTGCATTCAAACGACCAACCAAAATATTTAATGTGAAGAAAACTGCAGGACTTAACTTAGAGACAAAAAAAAAAAAAAAAAGACTTGAATAAATGGAGAGATAAAATGTTCCTAGAATATTTTATATATTGTATATTATATATTATATATATGTGTGTATATATTCTTCCCAGTTAATTTATAAATTTAATACAATTCTAATCAAAATCCCAAGGTTTTGAAGTTTTTCTTTTTGTTTTTGTTTCTGTTTTTTGTGATGAGGAGAGGGATTTGGAGAAAATTAACTAAATTATTTGTAAAATTCATCTTAAAAATTAAATGCACTCTAATAGCTTAGTGTTTTGTTTTGTTTTGTTTTGTTTTGTTTTGTTTGAAAGGCAAGGAGAGTATAGTCTTGAGTTACGCAGTTATAATAATGCAAATTGCCTGGTCTTGAAATGGAGCAGTGCTGGAGTCAGACCTAAATACAGGTGAATAATACATGAAATGGACAACATCTCGATAGGGTGGAAACAAATGATTAACCCATCGGGAAAGATTAAGTTAGAGTCTTTCTTCATACATTAAAATAAATCTTAGATGGACTAATAAATACAAAATTGGTAAGCTGAAAAGCAACTTTGTCATAAGCCACAAAAGACTGGGTGAACAAATGAGCTACATAAAATTCTCAGAGTCAAGTATGCCAATTATCCCATGCCACCACAAATATAACCATGAAGCAAGAAACAAATTCTCCTTTGGCTACAGGTAACAGTTGCTGGACAACCACTGGTTTAAGTAGTAAATATATTATCTCACATAACAAAAAGATGGTGGAAAGTGGTCCCAGGTTTGGTACAGCAATTCACTGATACTGTCAGTGACCTATACTCTTTCCATTTGCATCTCCACGATCCTTTAGTGTAGGTTTTTCATGCTCCTGGAGGTCATCTCATGTTGCAAAATGGCTGTTAAAGCTCCTGTCATTAAATCCACATTCAAGGCAAGAATAAGTGGGAAGGAACAGCACAGACAATAAGTGGGGTGTTGTTATTGTTGTTTTTGTTTGCTGGCTTGTTTTTGTAAGGAACAAAAACATTCTCAGAACTCCCTCTGGTTGACTTCTGCTTATGTCTCAATGTCTAGATGTCTACAACAAGGCCACTCCTAGACACAAGGAAAACTAGGATTTCTCTTTGCAGTCTCCAGAGAAGAAGGCAGGTAATGGAGGAAGGGGTTGGCAGTGTGTGACTGAGCTACCCAAAATTCGTAGAAAAATGGCAAAGTAAGAACATATAGGCAACAAAAAGATCTATCTGTACTCTGGAAAGAGTTTTCAAAAATCAATAAGAAGAAAAAGGGAAATTATAATAAAGAGTCTAAGGATTTTAAAAAGGTAATTTATTGGAGGCACCTGGGTGGCTCAGTTGGTTAAGGGTTGGACTTCGGCTCAGGTTACGATCTCACGGTTTGTGGGTTCGAGCCCTGCATTGGGATCTGTGCTAACAGCTCAGAGCTTGGAGCCTGCTTCAGATTCTGTGTCTCCCCCTCTGCCTCTCCCCTGCTCGTGCTCTCTCTCTCTCTCTCTCAAAAATAAATAAACATTTAAAAAAATTAAGGTATTTATTGAGAGAAAAAAATGAATAACCATTAAATAGATGAGAAGCAAGTGATCTATCTAATCAGTAATCTAAGAAATATCAGCTTGAGGGGCACCTGGGTGGCTCAGTCGGTTAAGCGTCTGACTTCGGCTCAGGTCATGATCTCACGGTCCATGAGTTCGAGCCCCGCGTCGGGCTCTGGGCTGATGGCTCAGAGCCTGGAGCCTGCTTCTGATTCTGTGTCTCCCTCTCTCTCTGCCCCTCCCCCGTTCATGCTTTGTCTCTCTCTGTCTCAAAAATAAATAAAAAACGTTAAAAAAAAAATTAAAAAAAAAAGAAATATCAGCTTGAAAAATATTAAATAGGGTTATGGTGAGCTTTGCCTTTCTGTGGTTAAGGGACACTGCAATCAAGTTTCTTCGTGCTTCCTTACAATCAATTCTCTCCCTCTAGGCAGCCACTCTTATGATTTCTAGCATATATTACTTTTGTAATTTAAAAACTGCTTAAAACTTAAATATAAGAAAATCCTCACAGGAGCACTCCGCACCCAACCCAAGAAAATTACAACAAACTTAAGCTTGAGCAAATTGGGCATGAAAAATACTGTTATTGTGGAATGAGAGACTTGAAAAAATGAGATATTTGTTCCATTTTAAAAACATTTGCAAACTCTCATTATTCTGCATCAAATCCTTCTGATTTCGTTTTGTTTTCTCATGATTAAATATGTTTTGCACACAATATTAAATATGAATATGCCACTTAGAAACAGCATTCCAGGAAGAAGATTTAAAACCAGTCATTCATCTGGAAAAGTTAATTTCCTTCTCCTTATTTAGGTTGACTCTTTTGGGGAGCCAAACTGGGGAGGCTTATTAAATGCTGTAGTATTCATACTGGATGTAATTAGTAAAAATACCCAAGACTTCTGCTCCCACCCCTCCCCAGCAATCTTACAGTCCAGGTGAGAAGACAGAACCTTAAAAAAATTAGTTCATAGCACAGTTATTAAAGGCCACATTGTGAGGATCATATGAGGAAAGAAATCTGTGATCCTTACCCTGCCCATGCGTTATAAGTATCACAGGAGTGTGTGACTGTGAAAACACCTGCTACCATCTAGACACTTAATTGTGGGCCTCATGAGGAGGCTGGAGAGATTATGGAGTTCAGGTCATCAGATTCCACCTGCTAAGTCTTGACCCTACCACTCATCCGTAACAACCTGTGTGCTGTGAAGAATCTACAGTTTGCGGTGGAGGCAGGGGGGCAGTGGATTGGGAGGATATGGGACTAGACAACAAACACGAAGCCAACTGTGATAACACGCTCTCATAGAAGACCAAAGTGGTCTGGCCTAAGGGAAAGGGTAGGGCAAGGAGGAGGCAGTTTGAGCAAAGGCCCTATATCAGTTTGTGCAGGCTGTCATAACAAAGTACCACAGGCTGGGGGCAAAAACAACAGATTTTTTTTTTCTCACAGTTCTAGAGGTTGGAAGTCTAAGATCAAGGTGTCAGCAGGTCTGGTTTCTCCTGAGGCCTCTCTCCTTGACTTGCAGATGGTTGCTTTCTGACTGTGTCTTTACATGGCCTTGGAGCGGGGAGGAAGGGGTGGAGGTCTGGTGTTTCTTTCTCTTCTTATAAAGACACCTGCTCTATAGGATTAGAGTGTCCCACCCTAATAGCCTCATCTAGCCCTAATTATCTCCTTAAAGCTCCAAATACAGTCACATAGTGGATTAGGTCTCCAACATACGAATTGGGGGGCAGGAAACAATTCAATCCATAACAAGCCCCACAGTGAGATCCATGTCCTTCATCAAAAAGAAATGAACAGTCAGTTCTGGGGGAGCTTGGAGACATGTACTCCAGCACTGTGAGTGATAAGGATGGATAGGAGTGCAGCTTGAATGATTCAAGCTCTGAACTCACCAACACCAGGGACCCACCATCAACATGGTGCCGCTATCAAGGGCCCTCGGTCTCGGCAGGTGTTTAGGCTGAGGTGGCCTCCACTCCCTCACAGAAGGCAGGCACAAAGCCCTCCTCACACTACTGGTCTGCACACCCTGGCAGTGTCCTCCAAGGGCTGAGGAGCCTGGGAAAACTGGTGCCATGTCCACCCAGAGGAAAACATCAGATCTGAATGGTTTTAAATCCTTTGGAGCATCTTAATCCAGTCACTTCCTGCTTGTGTAAACGCGTAAGGCCCTGCACACCCCAATCGGAATTTCTCCTGGTTTGAGGGGAACACACTGTTGTTTCCACATGGCTTCCTATTGCATCTGTGCCTCAGATTTCTTTTCTCCTGATCCTCCCTGTTACAGCTTGGTTACATCTGGTAGTGGAGGGACTTCCTATCTTCCATCTGGATTCTTCCCAGAGAGTGACCCCCAGTTGGCTTTGTGTAACTCAATATCCAGGCGCTCATTGAAAACCTCTAAAAGCCCACCCCACCTTTGAATTTTGATTCTTTGAAAACCCATGAGAAAATACTGTTTCTGCCCTGAAGACCCTGTGCATGCTGCTACCATGGTGATTTTGCAACATAGTTCCCTTTAAAGCAAGCTCTAAGAACAGCAAACTGCCTGGTGGGCCTCCCCATTAGCTCAGACACCCACCCTATCAGGACTGCTGCTCAACCATTCACATGGCGCCGTGTGCCCTGGGTATCCTGCATCAGGACAGGAAACACAAAGAAACCTTGCCTTCAGGGGCACTCGTGCATTGGAGAGCAAGAACTATCATAGAGATAGCATGGACTTCTTGGCTAAGAAGCTTCATGCTCTGAGTGAGACTTGGGCCCCACAAGCCTACCTGTCCTTCTGAGGATTTGGTCTGAACATGTGCCTGGTCTGGGCAACCTTGGGAAGCGAGGTCTGGGAAGTCAGAATCTGGCAGAGTAGTAGTTTGGATAGTCAGATTTGTCTGGTGTTGAGTGGGGCTGATAGCAAACAAGAAGATGAGGTTAGGAGCTAGAAGCCACCTGTGAGAGCAGATGACCCGTGGCCATGTCTCCTTCTCTAGTCCAATAAAGTGGCTTATTTCTAATGAAATTGAAAGATGTATATCGATATCTGTGTACCACGCACATTGGTGGGCCTATATCCATTTTTGTAGCATCTGAATAATAACATATTCTTTGAAAGGCTCTGTGAAATATATATCTATACTTTGTGTATCCTAAGATATGTATTATGCTCGAGAGCCTCGTTTCTTTTCATTGCCCACTTTATTTCTCTTTTTCCTCTAGAATGCCAACAGCCTGTAATGCAAAGCGCCCTTGAGTCCCTTCCCCACCCCAGACTGTCCTTGATACACACCCAACTCTGACAGCGCTTTCCCTCCTCCTTGTCTCTAAGGCCAAATAAGAAAGAAACCTACCAAGAAGCTTTTGTTCGCTTCTCAGATCTATATCTGTTCACTTGCTTTTGCTGCTACCTCCCAACTGTTTTCACACTTTCGGGAGCAGTGTGACTCTGTCTGAGACCTTCCCCGGCCCGACCCTTGTAGGGCAAATGGAACAAGATGGCTCTTCCTTGCTCTACCACCACCAAGCACCCAGCCCTTTCCAGGGAAAGGGTCGGCTACTGGGTCCTGCCCTCACTCCAGGCAGGGCTGGATTTAGGAATTTTCATGATGCCGATTTTTCTTCCAGCTAGGCTGACTCTTTCATTACAAGCATTAACACCATTTTATTCACTGTAAACATGATCTATTTAAGATCACAGACTAGGATGTTATAATCAAATTACATTAAGAGTGATTCAGTTTTAAAAAACTCAAAACATAAAAAGCTGAATTTATAATAATGCCCCAGGAAGCAACTTCTTGTATCAACAAGTATTCTTCACCACAGAAGTCCTTCCATCAGTAGCTTTAAGTCCATCAGCAGGATTCAGAGAGAGACTTTTTTTAGTCTGGTGGTTTTTCATAAACTGGGTCCCATGGAGCCAGGGGGGTTCTCTGCATAGACACCCCAGGGGCTGCCAACTAAATTTTCAACCTCTACTTCAAAAATAGCAGTTAAGGGGAGCCTGGGTGGCTCAGTCGGTTAAGCGTCTGATTCATCATTTTGGCTCAGGTCATGATCTCATGTTTTCTTGAGTTCGAGCCCCATATCGGACTGTGAGCTGACAGTGTCAGCTGACAGTGTGGAGTCTGCTTGGGATTCTCTGTGTCCCTCTCTCTCTGCCCCTCCCCCCATTCACACTGTCTCTGTCCCTCTCAAAATAAATAGATAAACTTAAAAAAAAAAAAAAAAAACCCAGCAGCTTAAGCCAAACAAAAGCAAAACTCGTCAGTTTCACTCTGTCTGTTCTCCGTACTGGATTTCCATGGGTAAGGTTTGTTTGAAGAAAAGATTATATGACTAAAATGTTTTAAGGAACCATGAACCCAATCTAACATCATTCCTTATACAGATGAGGCCACAAAAGAGTAGAGAAATAGAGAGTCTTGCTTGGGAGTCAGAAGGAAAATTTACATATTGAACCCCATCCAGTGTTCACTAGTATCACATGCTGCTTTTGTGTAAAGGTTAGGGGCAGCAGAAAGGGGAGGAAATTAACCAAATGCTTAATTTTTAAACATCAGTAACTATCTGAAGATCACCCAGAATTGAAGAGAGAGGATCGCTAAAAACACAAAACAATTTCTCTAACACATCAGTTTGGGAATGGCATCACAAAGTCTGGAAAGTCCAAAGGGATTATTTTAAAGACATGCGTGTGAATATATACAATTAAGTACAGAGGTTCTTACAACATGTTTTCATTAATTGACAAGAACACTTTAAAATTCAGATCAATCATTTGTAAAGAGGAACTTCAAAGATGATTTAAGTAATTTTTTTCTCTTAAATATTTCAATGAGTTTGTTTACATTGTGTTTATATACCTAGTTTGCTTAACAAACCATTTTTTACATTTAATGGTAAAAAGTAATATGTTGAATATTCTTCTGGCCAAATTATCAGAAATTCAGTGTTAGTGGAAATTTTACTCTATGTTCACCCACCAAGGGGTGGGGGTCAAGGACAACAATTTTTTTTTTTTTTTTTTTTTGGTGGGACCTCTATCTCTATCAATGATTTGAGTCACTCAATATTAGCTTATCAGCATCAGTTGGCTGCCGAATTTTGTGACATCACATGAAAGAAGTTTGGTATCAGCCAGTCAGAATGAGCTACTTACCCAGTAACCCTGCCAGACAACTCTATATGCAAGTCCCAGAGCTCTGGGCCATCTGGTCAACCCCATGCCAAGGATGGAGCATAGTGGGTTGGAGATTGTCCCAAATGAAAGAAATAAGGACTGGGGCCCACATGAAATCAGACCAGGCTCAGGGTGCCCGCTCTACAAGACTGTCATTCCCAGCCACGATGGGCAGGGCCAGCTTGCCTGGATCAAAGGGTACTACTGACTTTATAAGTCAAGACAGTAAAAGCAATGCATATATAAAAACTCTACATACAACTTTTCAGGACTATCTCTCTGGGCAGTAATTAAACTTGGAATTGAAAATCAAAAGAGAAAAGACTTCCATTACTGTCAAACCTGCATTTTGAATATCTTTGATGTGAACAACTTGCATTTCCTGTTTCATGCATCACTGTGATGTTTCTAAAGAACTCCCTATACAATCCACTGAAGACGATTATTCTAACGGAATGTGAGGCACCAACTGCCTTTTTTCAGTCACCCCAGGAATTTTTAAAGGCATATCTTTCAAGTTAGGCACAGCAGGAAGCCAAGCCATGAGGATCCGTTTTTCCATCTATGGTGACATTAAAGACCATGGTAATTGGAACTTGACAGAACAGCTCCTGGTTTCCATGGCCGCAGGGGAGGCATATACGTTGACAATGCCAAGCAAAGTTTCCCTTCTCCTTTCTATCAACCACACTGGGGTCTGTAGGAGCTGCTATGGGCTGTGAATAATGCAGGGCATGGGATGGGCTGCTCTTCAGCCATGCAGCAAGGTGGGTTCATGATAAAACCTTGGTGCCTGCACCCTGAATTTCCACACCCGAGACAGGACGGTGATGTCCCCACAGTGCCGTGGAGAGCAGCTCTTCCCAGGGACTAATTTCCCGTGGGCAGAGCATGGCCTGGCAGCCAACCTGACCCAGTAGGAGGCAGGGCCTGGGGATCTGTGTGTATTTCAACATCAGAGGCACAAAGTGGTTCCTCTTACAAAAGACAAACATTGGCTGTTGTGTCCTCCCTCTTCAGAACAGGATAAGATCACATGAAACCCAACCACTGCCAAATCTAAGGCTCCAAACAAGTGGGATGGGAGAGGGACATCTTCCATCAGGTGTGTTTGCTTGTTTTTCATACTTCCCTCATATGGTTCCTCCACTGTGTTCGTCTCATGCCCCCTAGAGCCACAAGAGTGCTTCTGTTTTCTGCCCTTGCCCCCAGTCCTTGTCCCCAATTCCAAGAGTTGTGTGCTCCGGCAATAAAAGCAGCCTCCAGTAGGAGTAAAGCAAGTCCAGCAGCAGCCTCTCCAGCACCCTGCTCTGCCCTCATGCAGACCAGTGCCAACCAAAGTCTCATCAGGACAGCATATCCAAATAGTCCTGAGAAGGGCACAAGTCATCTCTGAAAGGACATGTTTCTAAATCCCATGTAATATGAGTAGTTGACATAGTTAAGCAAAAGCCTATCAAGAAAACAGAAGAATATCTAGATGTTTCCAAGAGCAAGAATCCTCATTCCATTGCTGTTTCTAGAGTTATCTCAGAAACCCTGGAGAGAAAATCTGTTCCCCTCCCCATTTCAGATCTCCGCATGGCTGACCTTGTCACCTCCTTCAAGTCCGTGCTCAAATATCTCCTCCTATCTCAAGACTATCTTGAGTACCTTATTTAAATGTCCCCCACACACACACATACACTGTCAACACTGCCTTCCCCATTCCCCTTCCCTGCTTTACTTTTTCCTTTTCCTGTAGCGTTTATCACCTTAAAAATGTACTTATTTATAAAGTCCACTCTTCATTGTCTGACTCATCATTGCTAAGATGAGGTGGGCAAGAGTCTGTTTTGTTCCCTGATAATCATATCCCAAGTACCTATGACTATGCCTTCCACAGAGAAAAAGGTTTGTGCAATGACTCTCAGAAGAAGAAGTGAAATTAGACTGTGATGGGCTTTTAATTAGTTAAGACATTTGATTACTAGGTTTTTAAAATGAAATACCCACATAATAGCATGAGACTGCATTTCACTTATCCTACTTTAATGACTTACTTATTCAGAAACCACATCCTATGGATTCTACTCTAGTTGTAAAGAATGAGGGAGGAAATAGTGTGTGTGTGTGTGTGTGTGTGTGTGTGTGTGTAGGGCGTGGTGATTAAGCTAGAGGGGAAATCAAGAAGATGGATCCCTCTGTATTCGCTGGGAGCCTAAGTCTGCTCAGTGGGGGCCAGTTCTAATTTTTCAGACCCAAGATCTCCGCCCTAGCTATTGATGAATTGAAAATCCTCCCCTGGGTTCTGGAATTGCAGTAGAGATGGAGCTGCCACATATCATGCATTATTTGGTCTATAAAAATGAATTCTCACAAAACTTTTGAGATCCAAATTTATCGAAAGTGGCAGCTGCCTTGGGCAAGGGTCCCTGGTCAGTAATAAATACTTCCCCAGATGTGGCATGACCCCTGGAGTAATGAGGATATGCTTTGAAGGCTGTCATCAGAAGACCTTCTCCAGTCTTCTTTGATGAACAGAGGTTAGTCTCCTAAAAGAGAATCCAACACACCAGCTTCAATTTGTTTAAAACAACAACAGCAACCATGAAACCAAAAATATTCTTTTGAGCTCAAATGCCTTCACACTTTTTGTCCTTGTTCAACTGTTCAGGTAAAGAGTGAGGCAGCATCTCTGATATAGTGTGGCAAATCCAGTTTTTAAAGGCTGAGACTTGTAGCTGAAACTTCTCCTAAACAGACCACTAAACCAGCTGTGTGTCCTTGAGCAAGTTACCAACCTCTCTGGTTTTCTCATCTCTAAAACGAGATTGCTTAGAGCTAATCCAAGAGCTCTGCTTCTCCCTACAGCAAATTTCTTAACCTGAGTTTCTTCACCTGTGAAATGGAAACAATGCTTTCCTCAAAGAGTGTAAGGCCGAACACATAGAAGGCACACAATTAGCTGTGATTCCCGTTTCCCCATTTCCTTTCTCTTCTTTTCCCAGATATTACTGTCATTTTGTTTCTGTTTCTTCCCAGGGCCTGTCAGGAGTCTCCTAATGGAAACCCTGTAGGGGGTGGAAAAATGATGAGGAAGAGCACATTTCCGGGGCCTCCACCAAGACCCCTCACTCATTCTTACTCACTACCAGAGGATGGGATTTGAGGGACACGTCCCTATGGACCTATTAATAATAGCAGCTATCCTTTAATGAGCTCCTCCCCCACCACTGGCTAAGCTGGGAGCTGGACATGTGTCATCAAAGCCCCACAACAACCTTATGATGTAGATGTTTTTACCCTTTTCTGCAGGTCCAGAGAGGCTACATAAACCTTGTTAGAGAGGTAGGATTCTGGCCAAGGTGTGTTTGACTCCAAAACCCTTGTTCTTTTGTTCTTTCTACAGGCTTCCAGCTACACAGTAAAGGTGGCTCTGCATTTAGGCCAGGCAAAAAAGCCTCCTCTCCAGAGGTTGCACCCTCCACCCCTGAGCTTGGCTTTTGCTGGTTATTGAAAGGTGCTCTGCTGTCCATGTTGTGTCTGCATGCTAGGTGACCAGTTCCCAATGTAGGTCACAGAGGGCTGTGGCCAGCCTTCTCTCCTCCACTGACAGGCTGTCTGCTTATCTCTTAAATACCTGAGCGGGAGCAGCAGCACCACTTGAGAACTGGTTAGAAACACAAATGCTTGATCCCATACCTGACCCACTGAATCAGAAACTCTGGTGTGGGGCCTGGGAATCTGTCTTTATGACCCCCCAGGGGATTTTGAGGCCAGCACCGGTTTGAGAACCACGGATGTATAATACCATGCCCTGGGTAATCTTATGCACTAGGCTGTTGAGACAAGAAGAATTAGCTCAGAAGTATCCTAATGCTGGAAATGTTGCTGACTCTGCCTTTGGCAGAGAGCAACAATCGGCTGGCCCACAATGTGCATGGGGGTTGGGGCGGGGGAGTCAATGAGGAAAAGGTCTATTCCTAGCAAGAACAAGATGTTTCCTTTACCAGAATTGGTGTGAAACAGCCAGTGCCCAGCCAGAGGGAAGGTCAAGGTAAGCCAAAGTCCCCAGGGGAGGTTCAAACACAGGGAGCTTATGGACAAACACCAAATACAGAGGACCAGAGATGGGTCAAAGTGAGAGCCATAGGCCAACATAGAAAAGAGCAGTGACATCTAGAGTGGTCATGAGTACAGCTGCAGAGAGACCTGGGCCATCTGGTGATCAGGCAGTAGATGCAAGGTACAGTATGTCCAAAGCCTGGCCGGGACAGACAGGACACCCGCCAAGTTGTCTCAGTGCAGACGTGTGGCCATGATTATTTTTTGATTAATTTTTTTGATTATTTACCTTTCCTTGATTATTTACCTACTGTAGAAAGAATCAAGTCCTTCCCTGTACCAGGGTCAATACACAGGTGGAAATGGGCAGTGCTGCCTGTGTAGTGAGGCAGAGAGGGGAATGCTTTGGAAAATCATTCCAGAGCCCCTTTGTCAGAATTCCTCAAATTGGGATGATACTCAGAAATGTCACATTTAGTAGATGTCGTTGCTGGGGTAATGAAACCCATAGTTGCCATGGGATGTTATACTCAGATCAAATAAAAGACACATCATTTTCATTTCTCAATATAATGTAGTCAAATCGTATTTTTAACAGATGCTTATATTTTCTTTTTGATATTTTAATTTATTTTTGAGAGAGAGACAGACAGACAGAGTGCAAGTGGGGGAAGGGTAGAGGGACAGGGAGACAGAATCTGAAGTGGGCTTCAGGCTCTGAGCTGTCAGCACAGAGCCTGATGCAGGGCTCAGACCCACAAACTATGAAATCATGACCTGAGCCAAAGTCAGATGTTTAACTGACCGACCCACCCAGGAGCCTCTTCAGATGTCTATCTTAAGCCAGAAGATGGTCCCTTTCTATTGCTCTCTAGAGTCAAGTAAGACCAACCTGCTTCACAGTCCACACCTCAGGACAAGATGGGGAAGGAGAGGTGACCCAGGCACTGAGTGGGAGAATGATGACTGTACCCTGAAGGGCTTGCTAACCCCTCACTGAAAGCAATTTTGAATTTGGTTTGGGACCACCAATTCTTTGTCATTTCCCTTCTCCCAAATATATCACAATGTAACATGTGAGATGATAATAACGAAATTACAGATTACAAGAGTGTGGTCAAGGCAAGGAGATTCTCATTGGTGATACTTTTCTTTTTCACTGTAGGGAAGAGTAAAATCTTCGTATTCAGAAGTTAAATTATTTTGAGATTTTGTACTTCACTGGTATATTAAATAGCATTTATTAAAATGCTCTTAATTCCAGAAATGTGACAATGAAACATTAATCCCCTGAAAAATCAAATGGAGATCCTTAATTCTGGTGTTAGTGGAGAAGAATTGCCAGAAGGATGGCATGGTAAAACTTTTTTATTACAAAAAGAGAAGCGGCTGTGGATAGAGACAGGGATGCTGAGAGAGGAGAGGATGGTGGTCAGAGGAGGCAGGTGTAAGGGGGCAGCTGTGGCAACCGGAACAGACCGCATGGGACACACAGAAAGGAGGAGGTGCTGACCTGAACTAAGGGAGCCCCTTAAGTATTCCCAGGGACCACAAAGATGAGTTCTGGATATCAAGAATTTTTTCTCTGGGAAAGAAGCTGTGTGGGACAAAGGTTTTGATGAGAAGAAAACAGAAAGACCCCAGCTGATCTCTTAGCTTGTCCCATGGCGCTCCCCCAAACCATTCCCTAGGCTTCTGTCAGAATGAACCTATGGAAACCCCAAAGTTATCCCTGTAGCTATTCTCTACTTAAAACACTTAAAGAGGGGCACCTGTGTGGCTCAGTCAGTTGAGCGTCAGACTCTTGATCTTGGCTCAGGTCATGGTCCCAGGGTTGTGGGATCGAGCCCTGTGATGCTTTCTGTGCTGACAGCATGGAGTCTGCTTGGGATTCTCAATCTTCCTCTCTCTCTGCCCCTCACCCACTTGTTCATGCACACTCTCTCCCTCAAAATAATAAATAAGCAAACAAACAAACATTAAAAACAAACAAATAAAACACTTAGAGAGTACAGTCATTACAAAGCTAAAGCCCTACCTTGTGTGGCCCATGCCTCCCCTTCCAGCCTCATCCCTACTCTCCTCTCACTGAGCTACAGCTTCCATGGCCTTCTCTCCAGGCCACAGACAATCAACAGGACTCCTGGCCACAAAGACTCTGTTCTCTCCTGGTGTCTTCTGCCTGGCACTCCTCCTCCTTAAGATTTCAGCTCAAATGCCACTCCTGAAGAAAGATCCCACATTGGGATAGCACCCTGACCTTCTACCTCACTTATCAGTGAATCTGTGCACTTACAGATTTGTATGTGATTGATGTCTATCTCTGTTGACCTTCTGTGAGCTCTCTGAGGTCAGGAACAGCTCTGTATTTTTTATTATTACTCTTCCCCCATGTCCAGTACAATACCCAGCACATTCTGGGTGCTTAATGTTTTGAATGAATGAATGAGTGAATAAATAAAGGAAGGGAGGAACAAATGAAGCCCATTTGGCCTATTAGTAAGTGCTGCATCCTTTCTTCCACATATCTGCACCCTGCTGCGCTACAGCACTATGAGGAAGGGTGTTGTCTCCAAGATGAACTTTGCTTCTGGAGTCAGATACCCCTAGATTCAAATCTCTTCTCTTCTACCTACCACCATAGGTAGTTGCCTTCAGCCAGTAGCTGAATTCCTTCCAAATTCAGTTTTGTCATCTGTGAAATGGAGTCATCAGAGTATCTCACTCACCTAGTGGAGAATGAATAAAATGCACTCAGCTACATGGATAAATTCCACTAACATCTATTGGACACTTGCTGTGAACCGGGAACTCTTCTCAGTTTTTGTAATATAACATCCCATTTAATTCTTTTTTTTTTTTAATATTTTATTTGAGAGAGAGAGAGCATGCATGAGCAGGGGAGGGGCAGAAGGAGAGAGAGAGAGAGAGAGAGAGAGAGAGAGAGAGAGAGAGAGAGAGAGAGAATCTTAAGTAGGCTCCACATCATGGAACCTAATGCAGAGCTCAATCTCAAAACCACGAGATCACGACCTGAGCCACAATCAAGAGTCAGGTGCTCAACCGACTGAGCCACTCAGGTGCCCCTTAAATTTATTTTTAATTTTAATTTTAACTTTTTAGAGAGAGTGTGTGAAAGCAGGGGAAAAGAGCAGAGGGAGAGAGACAGAGACTCAAGCAGACTCCCCGCTCAGCACAGAGCCCAACTTGGGGCTCTATCTCACGACCCTAGGATCATGACTTGAGCCTAAATCAAGAGTCGGCTGCTCAAGCAACTGAGCCACACAGGCACCCCTGTCCCACTTAATGAAGCAGATCCTCTCTTTCCCCCCATATTAGAGATAAAGAAACTAAGGCAACATGAATCAGCACAACTACTAAGTTAGTGTCAACCTGGCTATGGGTTTCCTGAGCCCTCACACTCAGTTGTCACCCAGCCTGTCTCTCACATAATGAGTGTTCGCTTGAGGGAAGCTGTTGTTTATTTTATAGAATCAAGAAACTTATAGACTAGCCACAAAATAATGAAGATCAATAATATCCAGAGGGGTTTCACTCTTCACTGCTCACTCCAAGGAGTCAGCATGATAGAAATCAGAATGACAGTGGAAGCAGCTTTAGGGAGTCCCAAGAACATGTTCTCCCACCAAAGAGATGACCTCCCTGGAGTCAGACAGGCCTTTGTTAGCTAGTATGGCCATTTATTTCCCACATCCTGTTGCTGTTACCCAGGAGGTTCTAGGGACCTAGACCAGCAACAGCAATGACTTCACCAGGCCCTCATCAGCCTCAGGAACTTAGTTTACTCCCAGAAAAGACTACAGAAGGAACTCAGCAGGGTCAAGCAGGAATGCCTTTCAGGGGAGCATTTTCTAGGTATTTCCACTGGTTCTTTAAACTCAGAGGTAAGAACTGGCATTTTCCAAAAAGTCCACCCACACCTCAACCCTTACCATATACATGCTCTCTCTGCTGAGCATTGGTGTGTGGTTGGGAATGAGAGGCTCTGGAGGCACAACATAATATGAGCATACCATGATCCATAAATATTTGTTGAAGAATGAAAGAATAAATACGCAATTGGTCAAGAGTTGATTAAGTGGCAATTTCCAAAATGGTGGAAATGACAAGATCAGATATCCTGCTCCACTGCAGCACTGTGCTTAGAAAAGGCTGATGAATGTCCATCCCTCTTCCATTTTCCCTTTTCTTTCTTCACAAAGTTTACTTTCGATCTATATAGACCCCAAATCTCCCTTGTAAGCCAAATTCTGATGACAACTGGTCACATTGGCTTTATAGTTTCATTGTGATATTTCAATCCAACATCAATCTTATCAAGAGAAGAGCAGACTTCTTTTTAAAAAAAGGGGGGGCACTTTTTAAAAAAGTGGCACTCGGGTGGCTCAGCTGATTGAGCATCTGACTCAGTTTTGGATACGGTCATGATCTCATGGTTGTAGGATCGAGCCCCACACCAGGCTCTGCACAGGGTGTGGAGCCTGCTTAATATTCTCTCTCCCTCTCTCTCTGCCCATCTACCCCTCTGCATGCTCTTACTCTCTCTCTCTCTCTCTCAAAATAAATAAATAAACTTAAAAAAGAGAGAGAAAAGAGCAAACTTCTTTAAATAAAAATTTATGTTGCTCACACTTACTTTTGAAGGATGTTCTGTGGAGGTAAAACTAGTATCAAGTAGAAGAAATGCCAGTGTATAGTTACCTTCTCTAAAACATTGAATGGTGAGACCTAACTTATCCAAAGAGGTGAGATCCTTAAAAATATAACTTCCAGTCATTTCTCACATGAAGTTTTATTAAACTCTGGAATTCAGTGCCATTTGGTCTTGAAGGAAGATTTATATTTCTGTAGACTGTGATGGATAAGGTAGTAGTTAAGAGAGCTGGACATCACACACTGCATTTAGGACCTGGGGCAAATTACTTTACCTCCATTTACACCATGAAATATGGAAGGAAAAAAAAGAATCCACCTCATGACACAGCGCAGGGCATAGTAGAAATGCACAATAAATGGTAGCTGTCATTATTTTTACTTCACCTTTATTTTTCTGTAAATTGGAAAGCAGTGGGAAAAAATGATGGGGAAATTTTTTATACCAAGCTTACTCTAAAAATACTTTATTTTTTCTGGTCTTGGGGATTAAGAACTTATTGAGAACAAAGTTAGTAGAAGAGATAATGTCTTCCTTCAAGTCTATATAAATCAACAAATCCTTAGTTAATGGCTGTTGAATTTAGATTTATCATTTCTCCCAAGGAGTTCAGCTTCAGTTTTTTGGGAATAAAAAAAGGCAAAGACCTACTATAAATCCATTTGGAATATGTGGATGTGCATGAGGTTTATCTTTCTCTAATGATGCCTATCCTTCTGGCCGTTTGGAATAGAATTGCTGCCTACCATGGTTGTTAGGGAGGAAATCATCAGAGCCCATTTCAGATCTTCCTCCAGACATTTAATTGTATCCTACTTAGGCTCAAGCCTTACTTCATTAATATAAACAAAATCAATTGAAAAAAAATGTTCTTCAGTATTTATTATGTTTATCAGGAAATATTTGTGATTATGCCTTATCATCCGGAGTATTTTTTTAACTCCAGTTTATATTGAGTGTCCGTCATCTCTTTATCATCAACAAACCTCACTGGGCACTTCCTACCTAACAAGACTGTGCCACATATTGGCCATGAAAAGATGTGAAAGATTCAGCCATCCTTCAGAGAAGGATCATGTTAAGCCAGCCTCTGAGACCAGCCTCAATAATGCCATCTCCCAGTATTCACATCCTTGTGTAGGTCCCTCCCACACTGCATTGGGTTGTCTGTGTAACTAAGAGTATAGGGCAGAAGTGATGAGGTCACTTGGAATCTAGGTTATTAAAGATATTGGCTTCTGCCTTGCTCTCTCTTGGATTACTCACTCATGGAAGTCAGCTGCCATGTTACCCCTGGGGCATCCCACGCAGTGAGGAACAAGGAGGAACTTAGAAAGTAAAAGTCTCCTGCCACAGCCAGGAGAGTGAGCTTGGAAGCTGATTCTCTGACTCCAGTCAAGCCTTCAGATGCCTGCAATCTTGGCTGATGGCTTGTGACCTTGTGAGAGAACTGAGCTAGCCCCACCCCACTAAGCTGCTCTTAGATTCCTGACCCTCAGTGACAGATAATACACGCTTGTTGTTTTGCAGCAACAGATAACTAACACAAGGGAACGTCTAGCTGAGAAGGCTGTCCACACACGTAGCATAAGAGTCAGATATGCAGCAGAAACAAGAGGGGAATTAACATTCAGGAAAAAGAGAGAGAAAGTTTGAGAAAGAGAGAGAGAGAGAAAGAGAGAGACTGACCCACCTGCAGGATGGGAATTCCACTCAGTGCTCCACCCAGGAGCTTGCTTCTTATAGCATCTATTCAAATGAACCCTCTTTTGTTCTTTTCTAAAACCCCAAAGTCATTCTGGTTGGAGGCTTATCAATAGGGCTGATGTTTGCCTGATATCCTCTGGTGTTATCATACATGTTGGAAAAAGTTTGAGTTAGGTACTAGTTAGTAAAGAGCTGATGTCCTAAGGCTCTCAATTGTCTCCCTCACCCAGGTCTACCCACACTGTAACTAACAAGTTAATGAGGGGCCCTGCAGTGGTGTCCTGGACATTATTCCCACTACAGCCCCCAAGACCAGCACCAGTCTCACTGATGAGTGTCCATGCCATTTGCCTGCCAGATCAACCAATGTGAGCTGACCCAGGACAAAGCATATGATGGTACTATATCTTTGTGCCTCATCTCCGAAAGTAGGGACCTGTTTCTGTTCCAGTGACACTCCTTTTGCTCTGCAGTTATAAGAAATTAAAAAGGAGATTTAATTAAAAGTTTCCCTCCTTTCCAAAGCTTTGTGGTCATCTATACCACCCCAAAGAGGTACTTGCTAAGGTTAGTTGTAGCAAAATGAAGAGGAACATTATGGTCTGGTAAAGTCAAAGCATACACATATATTTGACTATGTGTGTGTGTGTGTGTATATATATATATATATATATATATATATATATATATTACATTCATAAGATCTATGGAACAGAAGTGTGATCTGATTTGAATAACTGGGAAAAATTGTTTTATTTTCAGTCCTTATCTCTCCTCTTTAAGTGTGAAGACTTTAAAAAAAACTTTCTAATTGTTTGTAATGCTCTATATGATTTTATAATATTCTCTTATAAATTAAATACAGGTGTCAGATGAATGCTACTCTCCCCAAAATTGAGGTCACATATTTGAAAGTGCTAAGTACAGTGTCTAGTACACATCAGCCCTTAATAAATGTCAGTTTCCTTTTTTTATTATCTACAGACACATATTATGACTTTGTTTTATCAAAAGTAGAGGCCTCGAAATACTAAAATAGCATCAATTTTTAGAAATGGAGCAGAGATTCATCTGAAGTCCCCTGTATTGTGAGTAAAATGAACAGTGTCTGACTTTGTCAATAAGAGGGTCCTGGGGTACAATGTTCCTGGGCCCCTTTCAAAGGTTTACAGATATTTACCTTGGTGGTTTAGACAGGTAGCCAAGAGCAATTTCTTAGCAACAAAGAGAAGTTCTGTCAAAGGGCTTCTTACATTTTCACTGCTTCCTAATAAAACATCCTGTGCAAGGTTTAGATGCCTTCAGATAGATACAGAAGAGAAATTCCCCTTTCAGGGAAGAAACTGCCAATGAACACAATGGGTAAAGAGAATGCCAGCTTATCAGATACAGCATGCACCACATGCTTTCCACCTGGTTCATTACTAAGGGTGTATTTCCCCATTATAGGCACTGTTACAGGCCCTCAGACATACAAAGTGCATCTGCTACTGTGAGTTTGGATCCCAGATGGCATCGTCATGTCTCTGAGTCCTGGGCTGGGATGGCAGCCCCATTCTTGTTAGTCTAGCAAGGCGGGACTGCTCACTACCCATGTGGGATGTTAGTCCACCTAAGAGTTCAAATCCCAAGTAAGCTCACAGCCCTGTCCCTGGGGCCATCATGGCCACCCAGCCTGCCTCACCCAGAGGGTAGTCCCCTGTGACCATCACCTGGGCCTGTTTACCCTTGGTCTGAATGTGGCAGGGCAATGTGTTAATTAAATACTTAAGCCATAATTAAAAGGCAATCAAGGGGCGTCTGGGTGGCTCAGTCGGTTGGGCGTCCAACTTCAGCGCAGGTCATGATCTCGCGGTCCGTGAGTTCGAGCCCCGCGTCAGGCTCTGTGCTGACAGCTCGGAGCCTGGAGCCTGTTTCAGATTCTGTGTCTCCCTCTCTCTCTGACCTTCCCCCATTCATGCTCTGTCTCTCTCTGTCTCAAAAATGAATAAACGTTAAAAAAATTAAAACAAATAAAATAAAATAAAAAAATAAAAGGCAATCAAAAAAACTGGGAAAAAATGTTCATAATTCATATGAGAAAAAAGACAACCCAATTAAAAAAAAAAAGTACAATGGTGGCAAATAAGGAATCTGTAAAAGAGATACAAATGGCCAATAACATATTTTAAAAGTAATCACGTGATAATCAAGTTCAAATTGAAATGGGATACTGGGAGAGTACAGGGGGCAGAATCAGTATTGGTAGGAGAGTGACAGATAATAAAGACAAGGGTGGACCTGTGTATGGGAACCAGGCACTCAGCTACTATGGAGAGGAAGTGGATAGATATGACATTTTGGGAAGGAAATTGGCAGCATGTTTTTTTTTTATTTTTTTTTAAGTTTACATATTTATTTTGAGAGAGAGAGAGACAGAGAGTCAGCTGGGGAGGGGCAGAGAGAGAGGGAGAGAGAGAATTCCAAGCAGACTCTGCTCTGTCAGCATGGAGCCCAATGCAGTACTCGAACTCATGAACCATGAGATCATGACCTGAACCGAAACCAAGAGTTGAATGCTTAACTGACTGAGCCACCCAGGCACCCCTGGCAGCATGTTTTTAAAATACATGTATACCATGACCCACATATTACACTTACAGAAGTCTGTCCTAGGGAAACAACTGGGCAACTGTGCAAAATGTACATGCAACCACGTGAATCCTAGTCTTTGTTATAACCATAGGAATGAAAAAAGCACAAATGTCCAATAATAAAGGATTGGTTAAATGAATCATACAGCAATGCAATAAAATGTTATATAGCATGACAAATGTGAAGTTTTTAAAAAAATATTTTTTAACATTTATTTATTTTTGAGAGACAGAGTGTGAGTGGGGGAAAAGCAGAGAGAGATGGAGACACAGAATCTGAAGCAGGCTCTAGGCTCTGAGCTGTCAGCACAGAGCCCAACATGGGGCTCAAACTCACGGACTGCGAGATCGTGACCTGAGCTGAAGCCAGACGCTTAACTGACTGAGCCACCCAGGTTCCCTGAAGTATTTTGATGTGGAAAAATGCTCATGATATACTGAGAAAAAATAGTTATGAAATACTGTGTTTAATTGAATATATAATACCTTTGATTTATAGATGCACCAGTTATATTGTTTTTCACTAAGGGGAAAAAAATCCACATTTGTACATGCATAAAAAGGAAGCTATAAGGGAAACAAATCAGTTAAAATGACCCTAAAGTTTCTTCACCCTACAGCCAAACTCTCCTGGATAATGTTTATCTTCCTAGGAAGGGAGGAAGGATGGCTGGAGGTTGAGTTCAATCTCATGGCCAGTCACTTAATCTATCATGCTTATATAATGAAACCTCAGTAAAAACTCTGAACACCGAAGCTTAGATGAGCACCCCTGGTTAGCAGTATTCTGCATGTTTTCATACACGGATGTGCCAAGAGGGTAATACATCCTGGCTCCCAGGAGAAGAGACATGGAAACTCCACATTTAGAACCCTCCCAGACTTCACTTTATGTATCTCTTCTTTGACTGGTTCTGATTTTTTTTTTTAAATATTTATTTTATTTTTGACACAGAGAAAGACAGAGTGCAAGCAGGGCAGGGGCAGAGAGAGAGGGAGACACAGAATCTGAAGCAGGCTCCAGGCTCCCAGGTGTCAGCACAAAGCCCAACACAGGGCTTGAACCCAGGAACCATGAGATCATGACCTGAGCTGAAGTTGGATGCTCAACTGACTGAGCCACTCAGGAGCCCCATGACTGGGTCTGTTTTTTATCTTTTGGCTCTAATAAAACTGAATCATAAGCATAGAACTTTCTGAGTTCTGTGAATCATTCTGGTGAATTATCAAAGCAGAAGATACAGTGGCCTGGGGACCCCCAATCCTGCAGCTGGCATCTGGAGTGAAGGCAGTACTGTGGAACACCAAGCCCTCATCCTATCTATGCTAATTCTGAGTGGTTGACACCAGAAGTCATCGCAGTCATTTGGTAAAAACTAATAATAAAGTAAACATGTATGTGTATTCATAGACAGTAAAATACGTAGAAGCATATGCATTAAATTTTAACAATAGTCACTCACGTGATGGAACTATCAGTGGCATTTATTTTCTTCTTACACTTTTTAAATCTTTTCTGAATCTGAGAAGTGATTTTGTTTTATTAATTAATCAGGAAAAAAACCCAACTTATTTCTCTTTCAAGAGAGAAATAACTTCAAATACTGAGAACTTTTCCCTCTTATAGAGTGGATTCCATGTGTTTCTTTGTGAAAATACATTTAAAAACATCCTTTCCTGGCTCTGTCTTCATGGCACATAGAGTTAGGTCATGGTTATAAACCCAAGACACAAAAACCATTTCAAAAATTCATGCTTAAAAACAAAACCTCTGTTCCCTCTGCCTATCTAAGTGGGGAAGGTGAGAGCAGATACATGGGTGGAAACTTTGCTTTTTTATGAAAGGAAAGATTGACCATGGCACATAAAATGGAGAGCAAATTATGAACACAACCCAATTCATTAAAACTAATAACTCTAAACAGAATTTTTTAATTATTTATTTTTATTTTTTTTAACTTCAGATTTTTTTTAAGTTTATTTATTTATTTTGAGAAAGAGAGAAGAAGAAGGCAGTGAAGGGCAGAGAGAGAGGGAGATAGAATCCCAAGCAGGCTCCATGCTGTTAAGCAAGGAGCCCCATGTAGGGCTCAAACCCACTAATCATGAGATCATGACCTGAGCCAAGATCAAGAGTCGGACACTCAACCGACTGAGCCATCCAGGTACCCCCCAAAAAAATTTTTTTATGTTTATTTATTTCTGAGACAGAGAAAGACACAGCATGAGTAGAGGAGGAGCAGAGAGAGAGGGAGACACAGAATCAGAAGCAGGCTCCAGACTCTGAGCTGTCAGCACAGAGCCTGCCATGGGGCTCGAATTCACAAACCATGAGATCATGACCTGAGCCGAAGTCTGTCGCTCAACCGACTGAGCCACACAGGAGCCCTGCACCCAAAAAATCTTTAATTAAAAAAAAAAAAGAAAAAGAAACCTGCACAAGGAAAAATGTGTTGAACTGTCTTCTCAAATAATCCAACCTGAGGCCTTATTCCTGATTGCTGTGAGAAAGGCCCCTTTAAGCAACAAAGAAAAATAGGTCTTCATGTGCCATCATCCGTAGTATGGGTTGAGACCACAATGCTTCAGCAACACATGCTGTGACAAAATAGCAACCTCCACCGAGACACCCCAAGGGCCCTAATGGCATTTGCTCTGCTCCACTGGTAGCATGCACGCACACACACACACCTTAACCTACAGCTTCTAACCTGCCATGGGAAACGGAATAAGCACATTTGTAGCTACAGTAAAGGTGAGTGAGCTCTGGGTGAGCCCCTCCCAGGAGTCAAATTCTTTAGTGCTTTCATATGTATACTCTCTACCCTCTGCCTCTGGCAATCTGGACTGGATTGCCACTTATATGGCAATGTGTTGGAGCCATATTGAAGCCGCATTGAGAGTGACCTCTGCAGACATGAGGTCTTGTGGTTCTTGGGACCTCACATGGGCTGTATGCACCACGCACACTGGTTACTGATCCTTTCCTCCACTTTGCCTGTCCAACTGACATTCGATGCATGGACAAGTGATGGACTTCAGCCACGGAAGTCTACAATGTTCTGGCATTAGCATTAAGATCTAGTATTCATTGGGGTGAAAAAAGTAACATATGTCAATTTTAAAGCCCATCTCCTCTTCTCAGGCTAATTATACTCTACTATATGTTTGTGGTATCTAATTTCCATAGTGCTGAAATTTACAGGCTTCGCCTGTCCCTGTGATGTGATCTGCTTTATCCTTATCACGAAAAACATGTTGATGATGAATTCTACAGCCCCTACATCTGTGACCTTTCCTTGCTCAGCAGAGCACAGGTAATTGTATTCAGAGATGTTTCCCAGCCTTGAAGGAGCAGCTGCTGGCAACACAGAGGGCATTTCAAGCTTGCAGTTGCTTGGCTTCCCACGCTCCTGGCAAACTAAAGGCTTCCATTGTGGGCACATTACAGGTGAACCATTGATTTTTGCTTTAATGGTGAAAGCAACTAGTTCAACCCCGCTCTGTAATCCATAATCTCCAGTGAACCTGGCATTTTTTCCCCAACAGAACAGGTTAATAGGCTTAGCTACTGTTCAGAGATGTGGTGAGTGCATGTGTATGTACGTGTGTGTTTTATAACCTGAAGTCTACAGAGAAGCAAGTGAATACTCCCTCATTCTTTAAGGAATGACAGTAGAAGCTTGTGCTTTTTTCTGCTCATTCCCACAGTAGTGTTTGGAGGAGACTGAGGTACCCAGGACACAATAGATACAATATCTGTGTCAGTGATCCAAGAACAAGGACAGGGTGCAGTATGATTGGATAAGACAGAGATTCTCATTTGCTTCTTGTTGTTTATTTTCATGGTTCTAATATCAAAGTTCACACAATTCTTATCATTTTTCTGTTTTGGGGCTCTATGTTCATTGTGTATCTACTGTCTAAAGTTTTCCACATAATAGATGTTCACTAGACATTAGCCAAATGAATTAATGCTAAATTTTGCTTTTTTGCTGAAGAAACTTACAAAATGCAATGTCAAGTGAGGCTTAGATCTTATCAGACCTTATTGCTATTGCTACAATGCCAAAGACTTCTGTGGTTGAAGTCCTAGCATCACCCTTCCTTGCATCAAATACTGGTGAATAAGATGGGATCAAGATGGTACCAATTTCAATGGAGATGCAGATTCTAGAGCCATTCTAACATGGTAAGAATCCTGACTCCACTACTAAGTGACCTTAAAAAATTACATAATTGCTCCGTGCTCACTTTCCCTACCCAGAAATAGGTATACTAGTAGTATTATACTGTTAAAGTGTTATGAGAAGTAAATAGTTTAATTTATTGGTAAGCGGAGTGTAAGTTTTGTCTATTATCATGGAGACCTTCTCATTCTCTCAGGTCCTTTCTCTCACATGGAAAGACCCTGCAGATTATGTTACCAAAGACATCCACAACAATGTCTCCCCTTCCAAATGCTCTTTTGCAGTATGACCTCACCACTCTTCCACCATGAGATGAAGTTTAAGTCCCTTTCTCTTGAATTTGGACTGATCCAGTTGCCTGTTTTAACCAATAGACTATTATGGAAATATACTGTATAACATTCAAGATTGGGATTTAAGAGATATATAGCTTCCCTCTCTGCCTTTTGAAATACTCCTTCTTGGAAACCAACCGCCATACTATGAGGAAGCCCAAGCAACCATATGGGCCCCACCTACTAGCTGACAGTCCCACCTGAACTCCCAGCTGGTGGCCAGCACCAAGTGCTACCATGTGATTGAGGCTATTTTGGACCTTCAAGTTACCCCAGTGCCTTGGGTACATAAAACAGAATCCTCCTGATCAATCCACCAAATCCTAAGATTAAGCTACTAAATTTTGGGGTGGTGACCAAAAATTATCCCTAAATGGTTTAAATTATCCCTAAATGGTTCCTGGCACAGGAAATGTAGCCAGTGTGTGTGTCTGCAACTGTGATCTCTATTATAATCCACAGTGGCACCACGTAGCCCCTATGCACACCCTGATGTATTTATCAAGCCCCACTGTAAATGACTCTTTAACCAGGTTGTGGACAACTCTCCCCCCTATCAGGGTTAAAAGCTCTCTTGTCTAACTTCCAAAAGGACCATTTGCTTCTCCAGATTATCATCCCTTCTTCTGAGGAAATGAGGACAAATTCTCCAGGCCTGAACCATTATTTGTCCTTCACTCTTCCTACCCAAATTCCTTGCCTCTCTTCTTTACCCCCATACTCATCTCAGGGACAGTTTCCTGATCCCTCATTGACTAGAGCCTCTCTCCACCAAGACATCGCACCCACCCTACTGCCCCTGCCTGTTCCTCAATGACATAGCCCTACTTCCTAGAGGGTCCTGCTGTTGTAATACACCCATCAGGACAAATAACATATAGTGAGAGAATGTCCCTCCTCAAGGTGAAAGTTGTGACTCTCCAGACACTCCTCACATAGGTCAGGAGCAGTTTTCACCTCCATCTTCAAGAGTTAAGTGTCCTAAACCTCAACCCATAGCCCAAAGTCTCCTCACCATGACTCCTAGAAAACCCCTGGCAAGGCCTCATGTAATCAAGACTCTAGGTGGTTCCTCTCACATAGCCAGAGTTCCTGAGTTAAATATTGGACTTTACATCCCACATCTGTTGGATTGTTGCTAGACTAATAGAGGCAAGTCATTTGCTTAAATGTCACTATACATGTAACCAATACTCAAATTGAATAAATTTAAGTTGAAAATGACATTTCGTTTCCAGTGGTTTACTTAATCTATGCTACACACACACACACACACACACACACACACACACACACACACCAGGACCAATACTGAATTATTATCAGTGACATATGGGCCATAGATTGTGGACCTATCCCACTTGCTTGAATCATTACCCCAAAATAAAACCTCATACACACTACACAGTTACTGCTCATTATCCATTCTCCCTTGGCAACCACCAGTCTGCTTTCTGTCTCCATGGATTTACCTATTCTAGACTTTTTATATAAACGGTGTCACAAGGGACCTTTGGTGCCTGGTTTCTTTCAGCTAACATACTGTTTTAGAGATTAATCTACATTGTAGCATGTATTAGTACTTCATTCCTTTTTATGGGTGAGTAATATTCCATTGTGTGGATTTATCACATTTGTATATTCATTCATCCCTTGAAGAACATGCAGATTGTTTCCACAAAGACCTAGAAAAGGAAGACTGATATGAGGCTTAGAAATGAAAGAACAGATTAGAAATTGCAACGAATTGAAAGGTGGTGAAATTTTGGCAAAGTCAGAGTGAAGAGTTTTCACCAAAGATTAGAGCACTCCATTGAAAACCAAAAAGCCAATGTTTTACTAACAAGGATAACTCACAGAATAAAAACCTTGCCTCAGGGATAAAGAACAAAACTGAAATGAAGAAGCCATAACAAAGAATAGAATCAAGCTTGACAGAATCAAAAGGACCCATCAATAACTTCCTGTCTATAAAACCAAAACCCAATACACAATAAAGGAAGGAAAATGATCCAAACTTCTGAAAATATATTGTCCATCATGTAATAGAAAACTATTAGATACACAGAGAAGCAGTAAAATGTAAGCCATAACCAAGAAAAAACCTTAATATCAACAAATTCTGAAATTGTCTAGATGCTGAAATCTACCTATAAGGAATTATAAATAGCTATTATAAATATTTTCAAGGACTTAAAGGAAAAAATGAATAAAATGAGTGAACAGATTGGATGTATCACCATAGAAATAGAAACTATAAAAAGCGTATGAGAATTCTAGAACTGAAAATGATAGTATTTGAATTTTTAAATTCATTAATGCCACTACTGACTTTACAGAAAAAGAAAAATACAAGAGAATACAATGAACAATTGTACACCAACAAGTGAGACAATCTAGATGACATGGACAACTTCCTAGAAAAACACAAATTACCAAAAGTGGATTAGAGGATGTAGAAAATGAAACCAGATCTATAAAAAGTAAAGAGATTGAGTCAATAATCAAAATCTCCACAAAGGAAAGCTCAGGATCCATATGGCTATACCAGTGGATTTCACCAAATATTTAAAGAATAAGCACCAATCATCAAACTCTTTCAAAAAATATAATAGTAGAAAAACCTTCTAATTCATTCTATAAGGCCAGCATCACCCTAATACCAAAGCCATACAGATATCACCAAAAAAATAAACTATAAGCAATATCCCTTATGAATATATATCCAAAAATCTCTCATAACATTAGCAAGCTGAATTTAACAGCATATTAAAGGATTATACACCATGACTGCATATGATTTACCCCAGGAATGGGGGCAAGGGTGGTTGAATATAAAAATATTAATTGATGTATTGCCCTAGATTAATAGAACAAAAATTTTTTACTAAATACTTCTCAAATTTGGTTACAAACATGAATCTACATAATCAAGGAGCATTCGACACCACCACTGAACACAAAGTAGAAAATACAAAACACTACAACTAGGCATAACTAGTCAAACTGCTGAAAACCACAAATAAAGATAAAATATTCAAAACAAAAAAGGCACCACCTTCAGAATAATAATATAAATTATACAAATGATGGTTAATTTCTCACATGAAACAATGGATGCCAGAAAACAGTGGAGAAAAATAGCTTTAAAATGCTGAAAAGTAAAACCTATGTGTATGTAAATATTTCTACACCCAAAGAAAACATCATTCAAAACACGAGATTGTAGGATAAGCAAAAGCTCAGAAAATTCCTCAGCAGCAGACCTGTATAGCAAAAAATGCTAAGGAAACTTTTCAGGCTGTAAGGAAATAATATCAGAAGGGAACTCACATGTACAAGAAGAAATAGAGAGCGCTGGAAATGCTAAATGTGTGAGAAAATATAAAAGATGATCTTTTTCTTCCTTTATTATCTTTAAAGGGAAACCAATGTTTTAAATTTTTAAAAACTATGTTAAGGGCACCTGCATGACTCAGTCGGTGAAGCATCCAACTTTGGCTCGGGTCATGATTTCAAAGTCAGGTCATGATCTCATGGTTTGTGAGTTCAAGCCCCTAGTTGAGCTCTGTGCTGACAAGCTTGGAGCCTGGAGCCTGCTTCAGATTCTATGTCTCCCTCTCTTCTCTCTCTCTCAAAAATAAACATTAAAAAAAATTTTTAAACTATTTTATTATGGGGTTTAGGGCATCTATAGTAGTAAAATAATTAGACATTAGGACAGTAGTGTTTTTAAAATATGTTGAAAAACTATTTGAACTTCTTATTTCAGACTAATTCTCCTCTCCTTGAAGGTGTGCTGCACTTAGCGATTTGCTTTCTAAGGAAGAGAATGTAGCAGAAGCAATACTATGTGATTTCCAAAGGTGGGTAATGAAAAAGATAGCTTCCACCTGCCATATTCTCTAACTCTCATCACTTCCCTGTGGAAGTCATCTGGGTAAGCACATTCAGGCAATTCTATCTGGAGGTCCTTAAGGCCAAGACTAAGGCTTCCCATGAAGAGCCAACACCAAATTGCCTGTCAGAATCCAGTCAACATCTTAATTGCAACCCCCATGTCAGGCCAATTCCCTATAATATGTTTTTCTAGCACCTTGGACTTGCCTGCCATAGAATCTAGCAGGATTGCAACTAATAATTAAATTATGTATTTCTTGGGGCGCCAGGGTGGCTCGTTGGTTAAGTATCTGACTTCAGCTCAGATCATGATCTCATGGTTCGTGGGTCCAAGTCCTGCAGCAAGCTCTGTGCTGACAGCTCAGAGCCTGAAGCCTACTTTGGATTCTGTCTCCTTCTCTCTCTGCCCCTCCCCCCTCCTCTCTCTCTCAAAAATAAATAAACATTAAAAAAAATTAAATAATAATAATTAAATTATGTATTTCTTTAATGTCTATTACCTGTACACACACACACACATACACACACACACACACACATTTGGTTTTGCTTGCCTTGCTCTCTGTTATACCCCCAACATTTGGCACAGTGTATTAACCATGTCTTTTATTTGCTGTCTTTGGATGCTTTAATATCTAGGGCCTTGCTGATCCTGGAGAAACTACCCTTTCCAGGAATAACCAATTCCTAGAGATTATAAACAATTTACCCATGAGTGTACTTTTCAAATGCAAACCAACCAATCAAAAGCCCACATCCCAACCACCTTCTTCATACTTCATACCACTGTCTCCCTGCTCTAATCACCCCAGGGTCAGGTACCAGACAACTAGGGACAGTCCCTTGTGTCTCAGAGCCAATCCTAAATCTGCTTACCCTGCCTCACCTGTTCCTTCCTGCAGAAAACACAATGAAGGCTCTTGTCCACAGCTCCACCATCCCTTGCCTCCTGACTGACCCTCATGCCTTCCCATGTGGCCCCACCATGGCCTTCAAAGGCAATCATCTCCTAATCTGTTGGCCTTATTATACCTCAGATTTTCTATTAATACATTATATCTTAAAATACACAGTACCTGGCACTCAGTAGGTACTCAATAAATATATGTTGAATGAATGTACCAAATGAGATTACAGTAAAACCTTGGTTTGCAAGCAAAATTCGTTCCGGAAGCATGCTTGGAACCCAAAGCACCTGCATACCAAGATGAAATTCCCCATAAGAAATATTGGAAACTCAGCGGACTCATTCCACAACCCAAAAATATTCCTATAGAAATTATTACAATACTGTAATATAATACAAAATAATAAAGAAAATACAAAATATAAAGAAAAAATAAATTAATTAACCTACACTTACCTTTGAAAACCTTCATGGCTGGTGTGAGGGAGACAAGAGACAGAAGGGTTATTGTGTAGGACGATTTTCACTATCACTAATGAAATCATTACTGACTATTGGCTCAATGGAATCGTTTTCTGCATGGGGGCCATTGTATACACTCTAATGGATGTTGACTACAGTACAGTGTTAATAAACTCTTGTCATAGACTGTATTTAATGTAACTGACAATAAGGCAGCAGAGGAAAGGGACTATATCTGCAGGCAGGCTGACCTAGAATGAAGCAAAGCATTCCTAAGCTTCCTCTGGTCTGGAAAAGCATAGGACTGTCCATAGGTGCTTTGGAGGGACAAAAAATACACTAGTGCCAGTTGTGGGCACCTTCCAACGTTCTGAAAAATCACTGATTTCTGCCAAACACCACAGCCTGAGACCGAGCATCCGAGCATGGGAGATGATCACCTACAATCCTGCAGAGAGAGAGAGAGAGAGAACCATTGGCTCAGTTGTGATCATGTGACATTTGGCATCACGTACTACTCATATTGCAAGACATCACTCATTTATCAAATTAAAATTTATTAGAAATGTTTCTTCGTCTCGTAGAACACTCACAGAATAAGTTACTGACAATCCAAGGTTTTACTGTCTCTTAAAGATTGCAGTGTTTCCAACATGTAAGTAATGATCCTCTTCCAGTTTTTCCCCTCGAATGTCCTCTTCTTTACAAGTTTGTGATTTGGGATGTGGGTTCTCAAGCCACAGTGCCTTTCTAACTGTGTGACCTTGGGCAAGTTTCTCACCCTCTCTGAACCTTAGGTTTTCCTATATACAAAATGTGAATAATAATGCTTGCCTCACAGGATTTTGAGGAACAAATAAGTTCACATTTACAAAGCTCTTATAACACTGCCTGGTCCACATTAAAGTGCTTAAAAACATCCGTTGTAATTATTATCCCACCAACCCCTCTCTCAGCTCCCTCTGCTGATATTTAGTAGGCAAAATTAGAGTACAGCTCATATCCCTTTAGACTGACTGTCATAGGTCCTCTGGAACCCCAGAAGACTCATTTCTTTCCAGCCTGATCAGTGTCACTGTTAGAGTTATGCGGAATACGGAAAGAAAATCAGCGACAATAAACCAGAGTTTTCTTTCCATTCAGAAGATACGCACACTCCTAGTGCCATTTGTCACCTTTTACTCTCAACTTGCTATAGAATTCTGCTTCTAAAACTTCTCCCCATTTGGGTTTAGAATTAGCTTTTAAACTCATAAAAGGAAAACAACAGAGATGCAAGTTTTTCTCTTTAGCAATGCAGCCATACATCAACCAAAATCACTGCGGGCATCCCATCCAGCTCGCTCACCCTGCTCTCTCACCTCTCCCAGGGATTAAATGAGCTCTGGTATGTCCCTGCAGGATGCTTTGTCAATCTGATGAGGACATTTGGGTATAAATTCCCCTCTGTTGGGCTGAAAATGGAAGGAGATTTCTCCTTCCTGAGAAAATAACAGAGAAACTGGAGTAAGAACAAAGAAAATGTGAAGCAAAAATAAAATCCACACTTGGTACAAAACAGGAAAGGATTTTAAGACTGGCTGTTTTCTTTCTCAGTGCAATGAGAAAACACTGGCCTCTACTCAGATTTTAAGATTTAGAGTTTTTATATGGTAGGGAAAGGTTTAGTTTGTTTTTCTTTTTTTTTTTAAACCCAAATAAGTAGAAGTGATTAGTATGGACCAAATCATAACATAATTCTGAGTTATTCAAAAGAGATGGAGAGGCACCTATACCCACATACATTTGCCCACTAATTCCTGTGTGTCAGACAAAATTATTATCTGCTCATAGACACCTTGAGGTCCTCAGAAATCAAGACAATATCTTTCTTCCTTATCTGTGAGTGCCCACCGACAGGACTGGTTCATAGTAAGTACTCAATAAATGACAATGCTGGGAGGCAAAGGAGAAGTAGGTGTAGATAATTCATTCTGAATAACCAACAGTTCACAAATGGTCCTTCCTTTCAATCATCCTCTTGAAGGCCTGTTAAAATTATGTAATGGTGAAACTGAACACATGGATCTTTTCTGAACACAATCGTATAGAACTACCTTAAGAAACAAGAAAACTCTCAAATAAACAACCTAAACTTACACCTAAAGGAGCAGAAAAAAAATAAGCAAAGTCCAATGCCAGTAGAAGGAAGGAAATAATAAAGATTAGAGCAGAAATAAATTAAATAGGGACTAAATAACAAAAGATCAATGAAACCAGGAGCTGGTTCTTGGAAAAGATCGACAACGTTGATAAACCTTTAGTCAATTTCATTAAGAAAAAAAGAGAGAGAGCTCAAATAAATAAAATCAGAAATGCAGGAGAAATAAAAAAATAATACCACAGAAACACAAAGGATTATAAGAAGATATTCTGACAAATTATATGCCAACAAATTGGACAACCTAGAAGAGATGGATAAATTCCTAGACACATATAACCTTCCAAAACTGAATCAGGAAGAAATAGAAAAGTTGAACAAACTGATTACCAGCAACAAATTTAAATCAATAATCAAAAAACTCCCTCCAAAAAGGTCCAGGAAGAGACGACTTCACAAGTGAATTCTACCAAACATTTGAAGAAGCATTAAAAGCTACCAATCAACATGATATATCACATTGATAGGAGAAAGGATAAAAATCATCCAATCATTTCAATAGATGCAGAAAAAACATTTGACAAAGTGCAACATCCATTCATGATAAAAACCCTCAGGTTTAGAGGGAACCTACCTCAACATAATAAAGGCCATTTATGAAAAACCCATATCTAGCATCATACTCAATGGAGAAAAACTGAGAACTTTTCCCCTAAGGTCTAGAACAAGACAAGGATGTCCACTTTTACCACTTTTATTTAACATAGTACTGGAAGTTCTAGCCACAGCAATAAGACAAAGAAATAAAAGACATCCAAATCGGTAAGGAGGAAGTAAAATTTTCAGTATTTGCAGATGACATGGTACTATAAATAGAAAACCCTAAAGACTCCACCAAAAACTACTAGAACTAACAAATGAATTCAGTAAAGTCACAGGATATAAAATCAATGTACAGAAATTTGTTGCATTTCTATACACTAATAAGCAGAAAAAAGAGAAATTTTTTAAAAATACCATTTACAATTGCACCAAAAATAACAAAATACATAGTAATAAACTTAACCGAAGAGGGGAAAAACATGTACTCTGAAAACTATAAAACACTGATGAAAGAAATTGAAGATGACACAAAGAAATAGAAAGACATTTCGTGCTCCTGGATTGGAAGAACTAATGTTAAAATGTCCATACTGCCCCAAGCAATCCACAGATTTAAAGCAATAAATATCAACCACATTTTTCACAGAATTAGAACAAACAATCTAAAATTTGTATGAACCACAAAAGACCCCAAATAGCCAAAGCAATCTTGAAAAGGAAAAGCAGAGCTGGAGGCATCACAATTCCAGACATGAAGTTATATTACAAAACTGTAGTGACCAAACAGCACGGTACTGGCACAGAAATGGACACACAGATCAATAGAACAGAATAGAAAACCCAGAAATAAATCCACGATTATATGGTCAATTCATCTTAGACAAAGCAGGTAAGAATATGCAATGGGAAAAAGTCTCTTCAACAAGTGATGCTGGGAAAGCTGGTCAGCTACGTGCAAAAGAATGAAACTGGACCACTTTCTTATACCATACACAAAAATAAACCCATGGTGAGTTAAAGGTATAAATGTGAGACCTGAAAACATAAAAATCCTAAAAAAGAACACAGGCAGTAATTTCTCTGACATTGGTGGTAACAACACATTTCTAGCTATGTCTCCTGAGGTGAGGGAAATAAAAGCAAAAATAAACTACTGGGACTACATCAAAATAAAAAGCTTCTGCACAGCTTTTTGTTTGTTGGAAACAACCAACACAACTAAAAGGCAGCCTACTGAATGGGGGAAGATATTTGCAAATGGCATGTCTAATAAAGAGTTAATATCCAAAATATAGAAAGAATTTATATAATCCAATACTCAGAAAATAATAAACTCAATTTAAAAATGGGTAGAAAACATGAACAGACATTTCTCCAAAGAAGACATAAAGACACATGAAAAGATACTCAACATCACTCATCATCAGGGAAATACAAATCCAAGCTACAATGAAATATCACCTCACACCTGTCAGAATACCTAAAATCGGAAACACAAGAAACAAGTTAGTGAGGCTATGGAGAAAAAGGAACACTCGTGCATTATTGGTGGGAATGTAAACTGGTGCAGCCACTTTGGAAATCAGTATGGAGGTTTCTGAAAAAATTAAAAATAGAACTACCCTATGATCCAGCAATTGCTCTACTGGGTATTTACCCAAAGAATGCAAAAACACTAATCTAAAGGGATACATGGGACCCCTAAGTTTATTGAAGCATTATTTACAATAGCCAAATTATGGAAGCAGTCCAAGTGTCCATCAATAGATGAATAGATAAAGAATTGGTATATTTATACAATGGAATATTACTTAGCCATAAAAAAGAATGAAATCTTTTTTTTCCAACAACATTTCCAACAACATGGGTGGATCTAGAGAGTATCATGCTAAGTGAGATAAATCAGTCGTAGGAGGACAAATACCCTATGATTTCATTCATATGTGGAATTTAAGAAACAAAACAAATGAGCAAAGGAGAAAAAAGAGAAAAGTCAAGAAATGGACTCAACTATAGGGAACAAATTGATGGTTACCACAGCGTAGGGGAGTCGGGGGATAGGTGAAATAGGTGATAAGGAGTAATGGGATACTTATGATGAGTACTGAGTAACGTACAGAATTGTTGAATCATTATATTGTGCACCCAAAACTAATATAGTACTCTAAATATACTGGAATTAAAATAAAATTAAATAAATTAAAACTAAAATTAAAACATAAAGTATTTTTAGAAGTTTATTTTTAATATTTTATTTATTTTTGAGAGAGAGACAGAGTGAGAATTGGGGAGGGGCAGAGAGAGAGGGAGACACAGAATCCAAAGGAGGTTCCAGGTTCTGAGCTGTCAGCACAGAGCCCAATTCAGGGCTTGAATCCACAAACCGTGAGATCATGACCTGAACTGAAGTCGGACCTTAACCGACTGAACCACCCAGGCACCCCAAAAAAAAGTACTTTTAATTACAAAAAAAAAAAAAAAAAACAACCAGAATTAATACCTAGTCTTCTCAAACTATTCTAAAAAAATAGGAGAGGACAAAAAGCTTCCAAATTCATTCCGTGGGGACAGTGTTATCCTGACACCAAAACCAGCAAAGACACTACAAAAAGAAAACTACAGACCAACATCTCTGATGAACATAGATTTAAAAATCTTCAACAAGATATTAGCAAATTGAACTCAACACTATATTTTAAGAAACAGTTGCCACGATCAAGTGGAATTTATTCCAGGGATGCAAGGGTAGTTCAATATTGCAAACCATTCAATGTGATAACCACATTAATAAGAAAAAAGATAAGAACGATATGATCATCTCAGAAAAAGCGTTTGACAAAACACAACATCTGTTCAGAGTAAAAACTGTCAACAAAAAGGTTTAGAGGTCGCAGAGTGAAGTGCAGCTTGTCCAGGCCACAACAGAAGAACATGGCATCTGCAGAGCATGTGCATGTTCATAGATGTGGGTGGTCCCAGGAATAAACCAAGAGAGGTATGTTTCCTAGGGAAGTGATTTGAAGAGCTGCCCCCCAGGAGGGAAGCTGCTAGCAAAGGCCAGGAAAAGCGCCTAGAAGTTAATGGACTGGTTGATCACATTGAAGCTAAAGCAGGAGAGGAAGGAGCTGAAGAAGTGGTGTGTTTTGTAAAAAAAAAGTACGGATGGGTTGACAACTGATTCAAAACGAATTTGGAACTTCAGGTGCCAGCAAAGATGGAATGAGCCCATTTTCACCTATTTCTCCTACTAATTACAGCTAAAAACTCTGGACAAAATACAAAAACAACTTCTGAGGACTCTGGAAAGTAAGTAAGAGCAGGTGATTTAGGGAAGGAAGTCAAAACTTGAAGGATGACCAATACAGGAGCGAGTTTACTCATCTTTTCCTTTATTCTCCTGTCTTTGACCTAAAGGGCGAGCCACTGACAGAAACACAGAGAGCAGACAGCAAGAACTCCATGTGTAACCCATTCTTCCTAGCCGGAGGACCAGGAAAAGAGACCCCATGAGTCTGAGAGTGTGGAAGGAATCTATTTCTTCACCTCTCCTTTTTTCTCTTATTTTTCTATCTCTGCTCTAAGGGTAACCTCGGTTGCAAAACAGTACTGTTTCTGCCACTGCAGCATAAAACCTAAAACCTGAGGTGGAAAGAAAACAAAAACAAAAACCCTGTTTCTTTGGCCAGAGGAACCATGAAGAGGGGGTAAAGAGAGTGTGGGGAAATCCTGGTGAGTAGCGAGCTGGAGGTAGGCATCCCCTTATTCTGAGAATGAACCAGTGAAAGTCCTTGGCTCACCCCTGAGTGGCATATACATGCAAGGGACCCAAGGAAGCATTTAGCAAAGGTTTTGCAAACTGAACAACCATCTGAAACAGCCCCAGAGCTTCCAGACTAAGCCCTGAGTAATACAAGCCGGGGGGGGGGGGGGGGGGGGCAGTCACAGAGCATGGGAGGGGCTTGGAAATTTGAATTGGATATGGAACCACCACTCATAAAAAGTGAGTCAGGACTTGCATCCTGAACTGAATCAGTTGGTTTGCCCACTGAAGAAGAAATATTAACATTGTTCAGGGATATTTATTTACTTACTTACTTACTTACTTACTTATTATTTTAACATTTATTTATTTTTGAGAGAATTACTCTGGATTTTTCATCAAAAACCATGGAGGCTAGCAAACATTGGACCACATCTTTAGAGTGCTAAATGAAAATATTCGTCAATCCAGAATTCTATATCAAGTGCAATATCTTCAGAAATATGAAATATATTCTCAATGATTAAAAACTAAAAGGATTTGTCATCAAGAGAATCAACTAGGGGGGCCTGGGTGGTTCAGTCAGTTAAGCATCCGACTTCAGCTCAGATCATGATCTCAAGGTTCATGGGTTCAAGACCTGCATTGGGCCCTGTGCTAACAGCTCAGAGCCTGGAGCCTGCTTTGGATTCTCTTTCTTCTCTCTCTCTTCCCTTCCCCCGCTTGTACGTTCTCTCTCTCTCTCTCTCTCTCTCTCTCAACAATAAATAAACTTTACAAAAAAGAGAGAGAGACATCAACTAGAAGGATGTAAAATTCTATGGGCTGGAGGAAAACTTATAACTTCAGAAACCAAGGAAAGGCAATCAGGTTGGCAAAGATCTGGATAAATATTAAATTACTTTCCTTTCCTTATATTCTTAAAATATGTATGACTATTGAAAAAAAACCTACAATATCTCATGGGGTACCCAATGTATACAGAGGGTAATATGAAATATATGGTTGTAAAGCTTCTATGTTCCATTTTTAATGGTAAAGTTGGTAATGGTCAGTTGACTGTAAAAAAAAAAAAAATGTTATGTATATTGTAATACCCAGAACAACCATTTAAAAATGCAAAGATATATAGCCAAAAAGCCAAGAAATAAAGAAAAAATGAAATACTGAAAACATTTTCCAAGAGTCCAAAGAGGCCAGGAAAAGGGGAACAGAAGAACAGAAAATGGCAGAGAGAAGACAAACCAAAAACAAGTAATATTATACTTAATAAAATAAAATGACTCTCAAATGCATTATGCTAAGTGCAGAAAGCCTGACTAATGAAGTTACATACTGCGTGATTCCATCTACATGACATTCTAGAAAAGGCAAAATCATAGGTATGGAGAACAGACCAGTTGTTGCTGGCAGTAGGGGAGTAGGGCAGTAGGAGGTTGGTTTGATTACAAAATGGCGAAACAAGGAAATTGTTTCAGTGTAATGGCAGTGTTCTGCACCCTCCGTATGGTGGTGATAACACAGATGTAAGCATTTTTCAAAGCTCATACATTTTGCTGTCTGTAAATTTAAACAAAATTCTGTTTTAATCCAGAGCATGTGACTGCCCAAAACTGTATGCCACTTTCTTATGGCCTGGATGTCTCCACCAGGATCCGGCTTGGGAGCTCTCTTATAAGTCAGCTATTTAAAAATTATAACACTGTATTAAACACTCATTATGCAAACAGGACAGCCCATTTGAGGGAAAAGAAATCTATTTAGCTCATTAATTAGATGGACTATATTACTGATTATTCAAGAAAACCAAATCACTCTTTCCAAACATTGTTTTGAAAAGCTACTAGCATTCCTACTTGGCATGCCAGGAAGACACTTAAGACCAGGACCTCTCCCACCTGCTGCCCTCCCAGGAACCCAGGGTGGGGAAGTGTTGCCAAGAAGGGAAGGTATTTGCACTGATGGGGCAGCTTTTCCTAAGTTGTAGTAGTTTGTTCCAAATGCCTCCAGTATGAAATAAGGAAAGCAACAAAATGTAGAGTAGAAAAATCATAGCAGGAAAAAATAAGATGTGTATATCTTCTAGATGATGTATGACAATTCACACAAGACTGTGTATGTAATAACATAGCTTGCTTTTAACAGTATCCACAATGTACTTACTCTGTAATAGTAATGCCACCCTTGGCCTGTCTTGCCATCAAGTGTTCCCTAAACAAGTTTGTGCCTTGACTCAAATGCTCTCCTTGCCCAGGCATGACTCCATCTTCAAATCTCCATGTGAAACACAGCAGAACTGCTGAATTGGCAGTGCTTGGAAATATCATTCCTGCTTGCATAATTAGAAATACACTTACATGACAAGTTGCTTCTAAAGGCCATGTGTCACCTATAGGAGTCTGCTCCATTATTTTCAGTGGGCAATTTTTAACTCAAAGGCTACTCATTGGGGGGGCTTTGTAGATGCAATTGCCACCAAGTGCCAGTGAGTAGCCAGCAGGAGTGTCCGTGACATGACTGGGAAGAGGACAGGATGATCACTCCAGCTAATGATCTGCAGTGACAAGCAGGCTGCCGTTAATTTAGAATGAGTGCTTGGACCAGCTATCAACTTAATGAAAATATCTATCGTGCCTTTAAATTTAAATATCATACCTATGATGAATTCTTAAGCAGGAATTCCTGCCAATTACTGGTTTTCCTCTATCTTCATGTTGAAAAACAGACTAGACTGTTGTGACAGCCATAGCTGAGACGAGCTGACACTACCTTCCTTGCTCTGCCCCCATCCTCTCCCTCTGCTGGGAATTCAAGTCTTATGGGCCACCTGTGCTCCTGGTACCACCATCCCCAAGCAGCTACCCCAACTTCTTTCCACTTGATATGACTCTATTTCCATTTTCCCCACCCTCTCTTTGGCACCCTTTGGATTTTTGTCCCCTGGAAAAATTTTAAGCCCTCACCAAATGTTCCTTACCCTACTAAAATCCATCTCTGCCCTCCAGCCTCTCCATCCAAGCCCTTTTCCTATCTCTCCTCATCCTCTGGGCAGTCCGCCCTCTCCCATTAATCTTCAGCAAACAAATACTCTTCGTCAATGGCTCATGCCATTAGTTCTTCTATACACCACCCAGATAACTTCTAGCCCTTTCTCCTGGGCTCTACACGGTCTTCTGCAGTGTCCAACAGGCCCCTCATCTTCAGCAGGTTCCAGGAACTCTTTGCCTGTGCCCCCCACCCACTGCCCCTCCCCAGCCTCTCCCTACCCAACCAGGTCACGTTGGTCTTTCCTCCTGGCTGCCCACTCATCCCTGTGACAAATTCCTGGTCGGCCTTTGAACCCAAGCTCAAGTCACCTCTGTAAACGAAACCCCAAATATTCACTAACTTCCAGGAGGTGCGAAGACCTCACTCCTCTGTTCTATTAAACAATATGCACTTTTGTAGTATAACAATTGTTGAAAAATTTTGCAATCAGTTAATGTAGTCTCTCCCGATTGACCTAGAACATACTAAAGGCATTCTTTTCCTCCTAACCTGTTCTTTTCTTCCTCTACCTCCCTCTCTTCCTTCTTCATAATGTTCTTCCATTTTAGTATTTTATTTTTATCCTTTTGTGCATAGTTCCATATCTGGCTATGAGTCCTTACTGAATGAAGAACTGACTAATTGTGGTAGGATGCAAGATGTCCAAATAATCTACCTTCATTTAACAGATGAGAAAATTCAAAGTGAAGCCCAAGGAGCGGATATGATTTCTCAGACTCACACAGCTTGTGTCATGCCAGTGCTGGAATCCAGATGCTCTGAGTCCTAGCCCTGAGGACTCTTTGTAGTGTGCTACATTTCCTCTCTGTATTTAGAGGCACTTCCTTTTTTTGAGAAGAGCTTTCAATCATTAAAAATTACAAAAATTTACAGAAAGGTACATTTACTCTGTTAAAATCTTTTAGAAGACTTCTAAGAATGGTAATTGTAGCTATCATTTTTTTAAAAAAGAAAAGACATAAACCTCCCAGACACATACAACAAGGAATTATAAGAATTACAACTATATTGAAACTATGGAAATCTGTCACTTTTACCAACTTGAAAGACTATCAGCCAGAGGAAACACGGTTTGGATTCAATTCAATGCCATCTTTATTCACTGAAACACAACAATTTTTGAATGAATCATCTGGCAGGGAGGCAGGGTGGGCAGGGAGCCACGGTAACAGGCTCTCAAGCAAAGTAAACTGGATGCCCTCTTTGAGTCTAGAACATTCTCCAGTAAGCGTCTTCACCGGGATAAGAGGGGTGGTGTGGATCAGGATGCTCCAGAGAGAGAATTACACATTAACCTATCCTAAGTGCTAAAAGAGTCCTACTAGCTCAGACTATAATTTGTAAATATGATAAAGCACAGGTAATTTACCAAACTCTTGAGGAGAATGAGCATCTAGAAAGAAGGACACTAAACTAGGCAACCAGCACAAATGGCTCCCAATTAAAAAGATTTAATGCAGAAAACAGAAGATAATCTTTTATAAATACTGAATAGTATTCATAGTCACATCTAAAGGCCCCTCTGAAAAAGAACCTACCAGAGACATAAAAAAAAAAAAAAAGAATAGTTGCAGGAGGAACAATAATTAAAGAAATATATTTAAATCAAAGAACTGAGAAGCAGAAAGAATGCTGTTAAAAATAAAATTTTAGAATTGGTAAATCAGCAGAAGGAGGTCCCCCCAAGCATGATAAAATAGGAAAAGGGATTGACATTGTAAAGTGAAGAAAGTTAAAGACCTCAGAGGATAAATTTGAGAGAGTCAATATCAGCATCATATAAATTGAAAATGTAAATACCCAATGACAAAACAATTATTAAGAAATACTAGCTGTGGGGCACTGGGTGGCTCAGTCAGTTGAGCATCTGACTCTTGATTTCATCTCAGGTCGTGATCCCAGAGTCATGGGATGAAGCTCAGCCCCTTGCTGAGCATGGAGCCTGCTTAAGATTTTCTCTCTCTCTCTCTCTCTCTCTCTCTCTCTCTCTCTCTTCCTCTGTCCCTATCCTCTGCTCATGCTCTAAAATAAAATAAAATAAAATGAAGAATTTTAAAGTATAGAATTTGTCACAGTAATAACAATCTTTCATGGCAATTCTGTAAATTTGTGTGAATTCATAAATTAGACATGGGATGAGAACCTGGGTGGCTCAGTCAGTTGAGCATCTGACTCTTGATTTCAGCTCAGGTTATGATCCCAGGGTCATGGGATCAAGCTCCGCATTGGGCTCTGCATTGAGTGGGGAACCTGCTTAAGATTCTCTCTTGCACAGAGTGCCTGTGTGGCTCAGTCGGTTAAGCATCTGACTTTGGCTCAGATCACGATTTCAGTTTGTGGATTTGAGCCCTGTGTCAGGCTCTGTGCTGACAGCTTGGAGCCTGGAGCCTACTTCAGATTCCGTCTCTCTATCTCTCTGTTCCCAAGCAAACAGACATTTAAAAATATATATAACAACAACAACAACAAAGATTCTCTCTCTCTCAAAAAAAAAAAAAAAAAGAGTGCTACACACTCTAAAATGATTTTCTTCCCCATCCTAAATATTAAAACTACAGCAACCTTCAGTCCTCATCATTATGCCATTATGCACAATATTCCAAATTAATGAGTTTTAAACTATTTTCTGAGCAATGAATGGAAGACAGAGAAATAGGAATAAAATCCCAGATTATTCAATAAAAGATAAGGGGAATAAAAGGGAAGTAAATGCATGTTACAATTCTTGGCTATATGAAGGCTGGTGGTTATGAATAACGTTTAATTCTTAACTTTGATAGAATAATATACGGAAAGAATATGTTTGTAATAATTTAAGAGTAAGCACTTTAGAATAACATTTAGATATAGTATTTCATATCCCTAGAGCAGAAAAAAAAAAGACCAAAAAAATGATAAAACAAGGAAGAGGCACGAAAGGTGAAAGGAAGAAGCAATCAGAAATCACAATGAACATAAAACATAAAATAAGATGGCAAGAGAAAGATTAAGTATATCATTCATCACAATAAATAATAATGGGCACGGATAAAATTATTCTCCTTGTTATGTCTTATATTCAAAGAAAAAAAAGAACAGATTAAATAAAAGAGCAAAAAACAGCTAAATGCTATTTTCAAGGTACTTATCTATAATAAAGGATAAAGAAAAAAGGTAGAAAATAAAGAAGCGAGCAAGAATAGATCAGAACACTGCTCACAGTGGCAAATGGCAAAAGTATTAACATCACACAGAGTGCACTCTAAGGTCAAAACATCAAATAAGGCTGAGAAGAATTTTAGTGATAAAAGGTACTATCTCTAAAGAAATTGTTACAAACACACACTAAACGATATTGTATGGAAATACTTGAAGCAGAAAACAAAACTAGGAATTCAAGTTTATTTTAACAAGATCACAATGAAATTTATAAACTGATATCATATCCAGTAGAAAAAGAATTAATATGATGAGGTCATTTGAACTGCATGATATGCTTTATTTAATGGACATACTGTTTTTGTATAAAACAGAAAATCTTTTTAAAATGCTCAACTATTTACAGAAATTGTTTATAAACTGTGCCATAAAGAAAATCTTAAGTTCATAGAGATAGATAGATGTTAGATAGATAGATATAAAAGGAACATACTATATTCTCTGACAACAAAACTAAAACAAGCCGCCAAAATATAGCCCCCTCACCCAATCTAACTATCTAGAAATTGAAAAGCACTCACAAATAATTCATGAATTAAAGATGAAATAATTATAGTAACAGACTAATTAATTAGAAAAATGACCACAGAAAGAACTCTACATTTCAAAACCTATAGAATATGGTCAAAACTCTTATTAAAAAAAAGCAAAAATACTTGAAAAAGTAGTCTCCTTATTGCTAAAAGCATGGATTCTAGACTCAGGTTATACAAGTTCAAATCCCAGCTCTTCCACTTACTTAATTTGTGTGATCTTGGAATAATTATTTCACCTTGCCTCATATGTAAAATGGTAATAATAATAATAATAATGCCTATCGATTACGGTGTTGCAAAAATGAAATGAGGTACTCCATGTGATCTCCTTCCATAGGTGGTCTGTGGAGGAGATAATAGATGAGAGAGAAAAAGAGAAAGAGAGAGAGACAGGGGGAAAGATTGAGATTGATTGGTTGATTGACTGACTGATTGATTGATTGACAGAGATTTTAAATGTTATGGAGTGAATTTTATTGCCCCTCCCAAAATTCTTATGTTGAAGTTCTAATCCAGAATATCTCAGAATGTATTTGGAGACTGAGACTTTAAGTGGTAATTAAAGCTAAATGAGATGATGAGGGTGGGCCTTAATCCAATTTGACTGGTGACCTTATAAGAAGAAAAGTTTGGACACACAAAGAAGACCAGGTAAGAACTCAGCAACAAGGAGGCAAACTGCAGAGAGAAGACACAGAAGAAACCAACCCGCTGACACCTTGATCTTGGACTTCCAGCCTCCAGAACTGTGAGGAAATAACCTTACATTGTTTCAGTCCCCCAGCTATGGCACTTAGTTATGGCTGCCCTGTGGTGAGAGCCTCTCGCTGAACTGTGTGTGAGTCTAATGTTGAAGGTATGTGTATCTCATACAACACTGCCTCTAAAGAAACCCATTCTCCTCCCCCAGTACCCAAGTGGAAGAACAGAGATTAGATTCATCAACGGAGGGAAAACTGTGCTGAAAGCTTATGAGAGCTTATGTGCTGAGAGCTTACTCAGTACACTGCACTTTATGGTCAATTTAAGGAATTTTCAACAGCAATTTTTTAGCCTTAGGGGCTACTTTAGAGCTTAAACTTTAGCTAAGCTATCACTCCACAAGATGGCATGGTACCATGCTTGGTGCCAACAGAGAAATGCACAAAAAGATCACCAGAAACAGAAATAAATGTGTGTGTGTGTGTGTGTGTGTGTGTGTGTGTGTGTGTGTTCACTATGTGGAGTGGGACTTCCCAGACCCACAACTCAACCCTCCTACTTGGAGTTTCCTCCTCAAAGAAGTTTACATAGAACAGGTAACAAGGCAACAAAAAATAGCTATTAGTAAATGGGGAGGAATGGAGTTGCCCCTTCTTGCCAGTACTGGGTGATCCGTAGAGTCTACTGGATGGAATCTACATAGCTCAGGTCCGCCTCAGTGACTCACAGACCTGGACCCCTTAGGACCACCTGAGAGCTGCTGACCCATCCCCAGCAATCGTGATCTATGTGGTCACAGTAGAGGCAGGGAGGTGAAGAGAAGAGAGGGAAAAGCTGGTTCATCCCAGGCTGCTACCCACAGGAGGCAGGAAGCCCAGAAGGGGAGGTGGTCTGCTAGGTGGGCTAACCCCAGCAACAAAGCAAAGGGATGATCATGCATACACTCCCCTGCCATGAAATGTCACCGCCCACCCCCTTCCATGTCTCAGGTTTCAAACCCCATCGAATCATAAACCATGATTTTTCCTCTTTGGAAGAAGAGCTACCAAAGGGAGTGAGGAGGGAGGAGACTGAATGGAAGTGAGGATATCACCCACAACAGTCCGCAGGAATTGTCATGTTGGTGAGGGAAAGGTAGGTGTCTCATAAATGATGCTGGCACAGTGGGGAAGGTGGAAAGAAAAAAATGTTAGATTTCTGCCCATCCCCAAACTTGCTACCATGAGGAAAATAAATTCCACACAGTCACAGACTTAAATATTACAAAGTGATAAACAAAATTATTTAAAATATTAAAAAAAAAGCTTTAATTGTGTGAGGGGGGATTCTTTCTAAGCATGAGACAAAACCCACAAGTCATAAAAGCAAAAATTAAACTCACTGATAAGAATTACATAGCTACTTAAGTACTGAAGACTTGTAAATGAAATTAAATGCTGACAAACTAAAAAAGATTTGCAACCTGCATCACAGATGGGGGTAAGACAGTAATTTCAATATGTAAAGAATTCTTGCAAATCTATAAAGAAAAGACAAAATACTTGTTTTAATGAATAAGTAATGGGAATAGAAATGGCCAACAAGCCTATGAAAGAGTTTTCACCATAAACAAGGAAAGACAAGTGATCACAGCAGTGAAATTCATTCATCCGAATTGCTGGACAACATCAAGTACCTGTGAAGGTGTGGAAGACAGGTCTTTCGCTCCCAGTGGGAGATCAACTGGTACAAAAACAATTTGTCACTATGCATTAAAATTTAAAAGAAATTCCGTGAAAACACAGCTAGCCCAGGCACAGGGCTCAGGTTGGGAGCCACCAGAGACACCCCCAGCTACTTCCTCCACCAAGGACCTAGTCCTGAATCCCCTGAACCCTTTCACCCTCTGCCCAGGTGGGGGCAGCAGCCAAGGGGGTCTCAAGGTGGGGATATACTGGAGGAGAATATTGACAGACCTCAGAGCCTGCACCTTCATTACCCTCCTTCCCACTTTCCCCCAAATTAGGCCTGTCCATCTTAAGGACCCATCAGCAGGGAACCAGACACTTCCCAGGGTCAAGTCCTTCGCTACCATTTTCACTGCTTGTTGCTACACCCACTGAGCAAAACCACCCATGTGGGGAAGCCATCCTGACTCGGCCAACCCACAGTCCACACCTGGAGCATAATCATCTTTGCCAAAGTAAGCAATTACCGTTTTGCTGATCATTATTAAAAATGTTATTAAAAATTCTATCTAGTGAAACCCCTTTGGGTACCTACCCCAGAAAAAACCAACACGTGTGCAAAAGGAATTGTGTTCATCTGAGCCTTGTTCGCAATGGTGATCTATCATGAACAACCCAAATAGTCAGCTGCAGGGAGTGGGGTGCTGTGTCCATATTATAAAAAAGCATGTTGTGGTCAAAAGAATAAACAACCAATATGAAGTATAACCAATATTTTGAGTTCATAAATGACCTTCAGAATACTACATATAATATAATTCATTTACAAATATATGTACACACATATGTATATATGTGTATTTGTGTCTGTACGTGCCTGTATGTGTTGTTTGTATAGTATAGCCACTGAACTATGTACTTTTAAGGGAACATATGTATATGCAAGTGCACCTGGGTGGTTCAGTCGGTTAAGCCTCTGACTTCGTCTCGGGTCATGATATCATGGCTCATGAGTTTGAGTCCCATGTCCGGCTCTGCGCTGACAGCTCAGAGCCTGGAGCCTGCTTCAGAGTCTGTATCTCCCCCTCTCTCTTCCTCTCCCCTACTCACACTCTGTCTCTGTCTCTCTCTCAAAATTAAATTAAAAAAGTAAAAAATATATTTTTTAAAAATCTGAAAGAACACATGCCAAGTAAGAATAGTAGTAACCTCTGGGGCACCTGGGTGGCTCAGGCGGTTGAGCATCTGTGTCTTGACGGGCTCAGGTCATGATCTCATGGTTCATGAGTTCGAGCCCTATGTCCAGCTCTATGCTGATAGCACAGAGCCTGCTTGGCATTCTCTTTCTCCCTCTCTCTCTGCCCCTCACCTGCTTATACACAAAGTCTCTCTCTCAAAATAAATAAATACACTTAAAAAATAATAATGAAAAGTTAAAAAATTTAAAAAAAAGAATAGTTGTTACTTCTGAGGAAGGGGTGGATGGTCAGAATAATGTCTTAATTTCTCACGAGAAGATAGTCATTAATTTATATACATGTGTATAATATCTATACATATAGATGTATACATAACTATATATATATATATATATGAAATTCATAGAATAAATAAAATTGGCCCCTAAGCTTGTGAAAAGGTGTTTGACCTCACCAATAATTAAAGAAATACACATTTTTTAAATGGCAAGGGCTATCCTTTCATTTGTCTGGCAAAGAGTAAACAGTATGAGGATTTCGGCTGTTAGAAAAGGTATGGATAAAGGAGCATGTCAGACATCCGTCACCCCACCGCACACCCCCAGCCCACTTTTTATTCCGGTCGTTGCTATAGCAACCAGCTGGGAGGTACAGCCTGATGGCTTCTGTCCTCTGTGCACGTCAGTCTCTTGCTCTCTATCCTGGCCCCACCCCAGCCCCCAGCTCGCTGGGCCATTGTGGGCATGTGAACCATACGGGAAAAGTCCAGAGATAAGGTAAAGGTCCAGAGGGGCACGTCCTGGGGGCATCCAGGGGGCACCCCTTGACAGAAGCTAACAGTACATGTTCTTGCTTCTCAGAGAACAATTCTGAGCACATTGTATACAATTCCTCTGAGGATCCCAAGAGGGAAGTCACTCTCGAGGCCCACAGCACTGACCAGGTCACTAATTCACCCCTGCCCTGGCTTTCCCACCTTCCCTGTCAACCCTTCTTCCCACACTCCCACTCCTATTCCCTGTAATTGCTTCCCAAAGTCAACCAGCTGCACACCAGCCCCATCAGGCTCCGCCTTCTGAGGAAATGTAAGACAGTCTAGGATTTGCTGGAGGACAGGTAAATCAGCACAACATACTTGGGGACAGTTTGGTGACTCGGAGTGAAGGGTGAGCATGCACACCCCAGCTCTACAACTCTACTTCTAGACATGTATTCTGCAGCCGACTGGCAACAAGAGAAAAAAAGATACTTTCGTTCATTCATTTATGATGAATCCATGTACTGTTTGTTCATCCATTTCTGCTCATCTGCTTATTCTGTTCTGTTCCAGGCGCATGATGACTAAAGTAACCCTTACTCTCCTTCTGTTAGGAAGAGTTAGCCAGTAAGCAACAGACAAACATAGAAATGTATCCTCACCTTCATCGTTCTTAATAGGAAAGAAAAAAAATCTAAAAACAAAGTGGGGGGGGGTAAATAAATTACATTGCCTCTATCCATACAACAGTTTAAGCATGATGCCATGAATAGAAACAGTTCTGAGTCCCATTAGGTAAGATGCAAACGATTTATTCAGTGAATAAAGCAGGTTGCAGAACTGCGTGTCCAGTGTGATCTTATTTATTTTTAAGTTTATTTATTTATTTTTAGAAAGAGGAGTGATCAGGGAAGGGGCAGAGAGAGAGGGAGAGAGAATCCCCAACCAGGCTCCACACTCAGTGCAGAACCTGATGCGGGGCTCTATCTCACGAACCATGAGATCATGACCTGAGCTGACACCAAGAGTCAGTCGCTTAACTGACTGAGTTACCCAGGTGCCCCAAGAGTGATTTTATTTTTTAATAGAGTTATTTATTTACACACATATGCTCACCCACACCCCAGGATTATACCTCAGATATTACTAATGGATTTTCCATTTTTGCCTCAGTTCATAATCCATTAGCATCCCATCTGCCTAGAGATGATTTGGGTTTGTTGCAGAGAAGATAAAAAGAGAAAAGATAGGCTCATATGCAAAATAAGCCTATGCAGCAAGACAGCTCGCAACCAGGGTATTGTCTTACAAGAGGATCTTCCGAATGTTTTCATCCCCCTTGGAGTACTCTTCTGTTGTAGAGAAGAGGTGTCTTCCCCCCGTCCCCCACGATGGCCTGAGTCCAGTGGCAAAGAAGGGTTTGCTGGAGAAGAGGAAGAGAGGAGTCTCCAGGGTCAGAAGGGCAGGTCTTACAATGTTTATTTTCTTCCATCTTGGCTTCAGCCCAGAGAGGAAGAAGTGCATTAGATAAACCAAGGCACACTGACAGGATACTGGGCTTTTGCTTCTGCTGCCTGTCCAAGACCTTGAAAAGCTCTCACTGCCTAGCTGTCCCCACCAGCCACCATCAACCTGTTGGAATGGCCGGGCAAGTTGGAGGCTCTGGGCAGGCTTCAGTGTCAGTGAGCATGGACACTGGATGGACACCCAATGGCCAGCTCTGAGCCTGTCATGTCAGTGTATGGGGACCTCACAGAAGGGGGCAGGGTGAGCAGGTGAGGGGCCTGGATGGAGGACAAGACAGGGAGAGGCCCAGGGGTCTGTGGACAATGGTGGCAGGCAATTCCCTCCAGCAGCGGTGGCTAAGTGTGAGACCAGATTGTGAGTGTCATGAACCATAGAGTTCACTGAATGCCAGAGGGAAACAACAGTGGGAGCATGAGCCATTTCCAGCAGATGGCTGCTACTTTTCAAGGAGCAAGGCAGGAAGGGAGAATGAAGGGCAATCTCAAAGTCTGGACACATTTGCCTAGAGAAAGTGAAATTCTCCGAAGAACCTGTTGACATCTTCAGATCAAAGTTTGAGGGGCGCCTGGGTGGCTCAGTTGGTTAAGCGTCTGACTTCGGGTCAGGTCATGACCTCACGGTTTGTGAGTCTGAGCCCCCTGTCAGGCTCTGTGCTGACAGCTCAGAGCCTGGAACCTGCTTCAGATTCTGTGTCTCCCTCTCTCTCTGCCCCTCCCCTGCTTGTGTTCTGTCTCTCTCTGTTTCTCAAAAATAAATAAATGTAAAAAAAAATTTTTTTTAAAGAAATTTGAGCCACATTGGACATTAACATATATTTATAAATTAACAAATACAGTACCATTAAAAATGCTCTCCCTGCAGGCCAGTAGGTAGGGCTCAGAAGGAAGACCAGATTAGATGTCGATAAAGGCAAGAACCTAACTTTGTCTGCGTTTCTGAGCTCCAGTGTGAGTCAAGAGTCTGGGCAGATGCCCACACCTCTATTGCTGGGAAAGGGCATGGGAGAGAATCCGAAGCAGGACGGAGATCTTCCCTCCTACTTTGCATACTTTATCCATTTTAGATAATTTTACAAATCTGGAAAGGTATAAAAAGAAACACCCAACAAATATTTAGAAAGCCAGTTTCTCCCTTTCATAAAATTCCTGCATTCCATACTTCCTGGAGTGCCCTCAGTTGTCCCCGCTCTGTGCCCTTTAATTACCACCAACATTCCACTTGCAGTTTTTCTCTCAGTGACTGGTCAGACCAGAAACTGAAACTTTTGTTTTTCCTTTCTTTCTTGTTAAATTTTAGTCTCCCTTCTTGTCAAGTTTAAAAGTTTCCTTTAAAGTTTCAGGGGTGCCTGGATGGCTCAGTCAGTTAAGCATCTGACTTTGGCTCAGGTCACAATCTTAAGGTTTGTGGGTTCGAGCCCCCTGTTGAGCTTTGGGCTGACAGCTGGGAGCCTGGAACCTGCTTCGGATTCTGTGTCTCCCTCTCTCTCTGCCCCTCCCCTGCCTCTGTCTCTCTGTTTCTCAAAAATAAATAAATGTTAAAAAAAAATTAAAAGTAAATAAAATACAGTTTCTTTCACTCAGAGAGAAATGATATTTAAAAGATATTCTGAGTGCACCTGCATGGCTCAGTTGGTTAAGTATCTGACTCTTGATTTCAGCTCAGGTCATGATCTCACAGTTCATGGGTTCAAGTCCCACATCAGACTCTGTGCTGACATTGCAGAGCCTGCTTGGGATTCTCTCTCTTCCTTTCTCTCTGCCCCTTCCCTGCTTGTGCACTTCTCTGCTCTTCTCTCTCTCTCTCTCTCTCTCTCTCTCTCTCTCTCTCCCCTCTCTTCCTCAAATAAATAAACATTTAAAAAATAATAATTAAAATAATTAAAAATAAAAAATATTCTGGGAAAAGGGCAAAAACAAAGAAGTGGGCCACCCCAGCCTCCCTACCCATCTGCCTTGTCCTTCCCAGCAGCCATCCAGCAACCCATTGTTGGGTTAGGCGTTCAAGTCTTCATTTCAGCTCTGAGCCAGGTCCCCAGTCACTGCTCATCTGGGGGTTTTGGGAGTTCCCTTGGAGAATCACCCTGAATAGAGCTGAGCGGGTTTCACCCTCCCCACAATGGGCACCCAGAGGGACTGTGGAAACCTGTAGTCCTCCAGGGGAAAAAGGTGGGAAGGGAGTGGAGCCAGGAAAAAGGGAAGGAAAAGAAAGAAACATTTCTCTATCACCTTCTGTGTACAAGGTATTATGCCAGGGGAGTGCTTCGACACAATGTATCTCAGTGCCTCACTGGTTCACGTATTCATCCACTGGGCACTTCCAATGCTTTATTCATCCGACACAGATTTACTGAGCTTCTATTTCACACCAATGAGCTCTTCTAGGCTCTTCATTCTATGCGCTCCACTAGATGTTATTCCAACACCTGGGGTTAGATATTAGGGAGACAAGGTACAGAAAATAAAACAACATATTTCCTCAAAAAGGCCAGGCAAGGCTTGTACACTAATACCCTGTACATTCTATAGTAAGAAGGAGCCAAGACCAAGACCTGAGGTTGGAATGAGACCTTCCAGTCTAGCCCCTGGCTCTCCGGGCTGTGCACGGACAAGTTCACCTATTACCACAGCTGGTTCGGGGCTCTGGATTCCCCAGATACAGTTAAAATGGAAGCCTGAAACACAGCCCCCGTTATGAAACACACACACACCCCAAAAAAACGAATATTAACATGTCACCTTTCCATGGTGGCTGACCTCAGGAGTCTCATTTTTCACATTAGTTGTAAAAATCTCACATCGAAAATAAGAAAACATAATTAAAGGTAACTAAGTAGCTCAAGGGTGTGGTCTTTTTCTACAACTATTGTCCATGTCAAGTGCTGATATTTTAAGCAATTGCCCTGACCCTGGGACACCTGCACCCCTCAGACAGGAGGAAACGAATAATAATCACTCCTTGCTATGTGCCAGTCCCTAGGTACTCAGCGTCCAGTAACTCATAGAACACTGAAACAACTTTCTGAGCTGGAAGCCACCACTATTCCCACATTACAGAGGATGAACCTGAGGCACAGAGAGGTTTGCTAACTTACCTAAGGTATCAAAGCAGAGTTGGGATTATAACCCAGGTTGTGGAGCACTGGAACTCTATGTGCTTCTATGAAAGAAAAAAGAGCACTAAATTCCCAGCCTTCGGCCCCTGTTAAGATCCTCACTGTGCCCCAAAGAGCTGTGAAGTTTAATGATAGAGTAAGGGCATATATTTTACAATCCAACCTGCCATTCTGACCTAAGAATTCAAAGAGTAGTTACTTTTCCTTAAATTCATTTCCCAACTTAAATGGAACCAATTTTCTTTTAATGCTACAACTTTGATCTTTTATTCTGATTAATGAATTATAATCTCTTAGTATCATACAGCTTGGAATATGATTTTATCCTTCCTGTCCTCGAGAAATAGAATATGGTTACTGATTACATAGACTTTGCTGTGTCCTTTCTTGGGTCTCTGGAAGGCTGGACAACTTCTGGGGACACTGAGGATGAGCATATGTTTCGGGATATCCTACACAAAGCCTAGGTGGAGAAATCCCTTGGAATACATCAGTAATCCCCGTCAAGTCTCTCCTTTATGTCAGTTTTTCAATGGATTTAATCTGAAAAAGAAAATGATGGTGTGGGCAGTAAATATACAGCCTGACTGTATCAGAAACAGAACTGCCCCCCCCCACTCCCCCGTGGGTGACCTCGCCTCCAGGGGTCCTTCCACGAGGACCCAGGAGCACTTTCAGGGACCTAAGTCCTCCAGATGCACACAGTCGCAGCTTCCCGGACCACCGGGGCATCACACAACTGGGTGACGTGAGCTTCAAACTTTGATTCTTTACAATAGAAATGGCAGTTGGCTTTTCTTCCGGGATTAGAATAATCATAAAAGAAATTGTTCACACTGAACTCCACATTCATTCCGTATAACGAAAGCTGAAAACAAAGCAAAAACAAAACAAGACCAAAACCTTTTCGGTGCTTAGCGTTGCTCAGAGTGAACATGGCGGTCCTCACTTCTGGGTGACCAGTAAGATCCCACAAGATGATGAAAGATCAGCAAAGGGGGCTCGCCTCCCCCAGCTTTGGGCAGAGGGACTGCATCATGTTGCTAGAATAAAAATCCCCGGGGCCTTTATTAACAGCCACACTTTGGGAAAGCGGGACGCATCTGCCCACTCTAATTGCCTCTATAAGTCCTCGCTGCAGTGAGGAACATTCAGAACTGATGCTGTGAGGGCCTAGTTACTTTTAAATAAAACAAACGAAGACTATAAATTTGAAGTGAGTAAGTGTGGGGTCTGCGGACAGAACGGGGGCCTCACATGACGGGGAGAAGTAAACCCCAGGTGTTCCTGGAAGCCCAGCAAACACAGTGCTGTGCCGTTCGCCTTCTGAGCCTCTGCTGACCTTCCATCCCTGCCAGTGCTGACCAAATGACTTAACTCTTGAAGCCTCTCCACTCCAATGCTTTGGAGCCAGTGTTATGTTCACATCTTACCTTCTGGCCTTGAGAATTGGCTTCTCACTGCAGATTCACACCCTTTCTGCGCCTTTGAGAACTGCCTTCCTGGTGGTGGGAGTGTCACAGCTGGTGGCTGTCAGCTGAGAGGAATTGCCTCTGCAGAGACAGCGGCCTTGCCCAAGGTCATGCCCCCTGCCCAGGCAGCTCATCCATCTGTCCATCTGTCTGATGTTGGTCACAGCAGCTCCCACACCCTCCCTTCCAGGTGCAATGGCTCTGAAGAGCCCTTCTGCTCCTGAGGTCCAGGTAAGAACGAATCATTTTGTTGTGACAGACTCTCTCCTTGACCAAATTAGCCAGGCTCCTCTAAGCCCACTTCTCCACTAGGCCTACACCTTGTCCTTGAACAAAACACTGACATAGTTTCTAACCGCTTAAGGCCATATCCCTCTGATGACTCTAGTGCCCCTCAAAGCACCCACCTGAGAAAACTCAAGGCTGCCAAAGGAATTGAATCCTTTGCTCCAGCCAACACCTAAAGACAGGGCCCCCTTTCCCAGCCTCCGTGGGATGGTAGGAACCTAACTTCAATAAGCACCCAGGATCAAACCCAAATGGGTTTAACATGGACCAGAACCCCCTCCTCCCCAACCCTGCTCCTTGGAATTTTGTTCTTCCCTGACTCTAATGAACCCCACTCATCCCCCTTGCCTCTCCCCTCAGTCTCCCTTTAAAACAGCTGGTCACCTCTGTACAAACTGAAGTAGAGTTCACTCTGGACCCTCTTGCCCATGGCAGTAGCATGTTCCTAGCTAAAATCTGTCCTTGACACTTGTTTATCTTTGACAGTTGCAATGACCTCTCAATGTACCTGCTACCCAGCGAGTATATGGCCCCAATCTACTTGTTTAACTACCTGCTAGGCATTGATCCCAGGAGCGTCCTCCCCCAATAAACTCCCTGAAAATCTCTTTCTCAGAGTGTGTTCCTGGGGAGTCACAGTATTTGGATCTAGAAGACACATTGAGATCTCCAAGGCAGTGAATATAGAGAAACAAAGGGTTCCAGGCACAGGGTTGGGGTGCTCTAATATTTAGAGGGACAGAAAATGAGAAGAAAGTAGCCAAGGGACTGAGAAGTAGGCAGAGGGGTGCAGGGACAGCCAGGAGAGCACAGTGTCATGGGAGGCAGGAGGAGGTTTGCAGAGGAGAGGGATCTCCTGTGTCAGACACTATTGGTTAGTGAGACAAGGACTAGAAACTGACCTTGTGACTGAGCAACATGAGGTCATGGCTGACAGTGATGATGTCTTGGAAGGGCACTTTGCATCTTTTAGCATGCCTTCAGATACATTACTTCTTTTCATTTTAACAGTAACACAGAGAATGGATGGGATAGATGTTTATTCCACCTATAATGATGGCATATTAGTTAGGATTCGCCACAGAAACAGAACCAATTGGAACAATGTGTGTGTGTGTGAGATTTATTGTAAGGATGGTGCTCATATCATGATTGTGGAGGCTGACAAGTTCCAAGAGTGAATTGGCAAGCTGGAAACCCAAGAGAGCTGATGGTGTAGTGAGTCCAAAACCCTGAGAATCAAAAGAACCAGCAGTACCCAATGATGTAAATTCTAGTTCAGAGACTGGCAATCTCAAGATCCAGGAAACAGCTGATGTCCCAATTCAAAGACAGTCAGGTACAAGGAATTTTCTCTTCCTCAGGAGAGGCCGGTCTTTTGCTTCTATTCAGGCCGTCAACTGATTGGATGAGGCCCACCCGCACTAGGGAGAGCAATCTGCTTTACTTAGTCTATCAATTTAAACGGCAATCTCATCTAAAATGGTAATCCCCCAGAATAAAGTTTGACCAAGTATCTGGGCATCCTATGGCCCAAAGTGACACATAAAATTATCCATCACAGATGGTTAAGACCAAGCAAGACTCAGTAAGACTGTCGTTTGAACCTCCCAGTCTGTGCTAACACAAGGCAGCCCTAGCGAACTAATATAGATTTTGGCACTGGAAAGTGGGGTCCTACTCTAACAAATACCTAAAAATGTGGAAGTATCTTCAGAATTGGGTGATGGGTGGAGGCTGGAGGAGTTTTGAGATACATGTTAGAAAAACCTAGATTGCCTTGAGAAATGATTGGTAGAAATATGGATGTTAAAGGCAATTCTGGTGAGGATTGAGAAAGAAGAGAGCTGTGGAGAAAGTGTCCATTTGTCTTAGAGAATACATATGGCATGAACAGAACGTTGCTAGAAATGGGAATGTGCAGGCAATTCTGGTGAAATTGTCACAAGAATCAAGGAACAGATTATCAGTAATTACCAGAAAGGTGATCCCACTAAATGAAATGGCAGAGGGCTTGGCCCAACTGTGTTCCATGGCTTTGTGGAAAGTAGAACATATAAGCAGTGAACTTGGATATCTAACTGAGGAGATTTCTAAGCCATGTGTTGATTTCTAAGCCATCCTGTTTTCTGTTGTCTAAGCCACCAGGTCTGTGGTACACGTTATGGCAATCCTAGAAAATGAACACAGCAGGGGAACACCTGACTGGCCCAGGAAACCCCTTGTGCACCTGGCAGTGAGGGCATGAGGCATATTGGAGGGGAAGGAGGAGCAGGGGAAGTCAAATCCCAAAGCAAAGCTGGGCTGTGGAGGGCTTTCACTGTCTGGTGTCTGCAAACCAGAACCAGGAGGCACAGTGATGGTTCCCACCCTGCCCTGCTGGGACCCCTCACAGGATGGATTCCATGGCTCCTGGTTATGCCCACGCTCAACTGGCTTCTCTCTAGAATCTAACCTCTGTGCAGAAGGAGAACTTAGTAGAGAAAGCGGGATGGATGTGGCAAAGCACAACTGCCTTCCATTCAGCTCACTTTTCCCTTAATGAGCAAGAAGTCAATGAAGCAGCCGTGAAAAGAAGCCATGTTATTGGCCAGTGGGTGGCAACATCGAGTGCCCAGGACTGCGCTGGAAGAAGTAGCTCATTGAGAGTTCTGGCCATAGAGAGAAGAAGGAAATATGTGCAGGACATGTTCACTTCCCTCCTTTGAGTTTTGTAGGGTGGTGCTCAATGTCCGGAGACCCATCAGACACACAATTTACCGGGACTGCAATGGAGGTGAGGAGGGGTATAAAGCCTGACAAACGCCCACCTGTATCACTGGCCAAGATGAATGCTGAGCCCTCTCGGGCCTGCCAGCTCACGCAGCCAGTCAACCAGCTCTCTTCATTTTTGCCTAAGAGTTCAGAGCCTGACTCAAGGGAGAAAACTCTTATGTGGCAACCACAGCTGGCCTCCCTGCCACCGGGTTTCTGAGCACCCAGTGGAGGTGCTGGCAGGGGGTGCTGGGTGCAAACTGAGCTGGGTTGCCACCAAGGACCCTGGAGACTCTGACACGCTTTCTAACACGTGTGCCAAGCAAATCGATTGCCACGTGGTTTTTGGTCGAGCGAATCCGATTCTCCATTGGCTTCCATTACAAATCTAAGAAATGTCCCGAAACAAACAGAAACTATCCCTATAGGCTGAGATGAAGGTATAAATGAGAAAATCTTTATCAAGCAATTAGCCGGTCCAGGAGAACTTGACCACTGGTCGCTCACTCCTCTCTCCTCTCCCTCTGGGACCTCCTTTTCCTCCCTGACTATGGGAGAGCTGGCTCTTTGCCCATGTCCTGCAGCACGTCCCCCTGCTGGCCAGCTTGCTCTGCCCAGAAGTCTGACATCATCCACACCACCCCCCCCCCCCCATCATGGTTACCAGCCCCTCTCTCCACCTTGGGTTCCCCAAGGCCCATTTGGCCCTAAATCCTAGTTTGGCTTCATGCCCACTCCTGCCTCCTCACAGGACTTGTTCTGTACCTGGAGAAGAGGGCTGGTCATCAACACAGACTTAACAGCTAGCATCTGCCTACTTTCACTCCTGTGTAACTGGAATCCAGGCATTTTGCCCATGTCTACGGGTCCCACCTCATCTGGCCCCACCTGGATCGCTGCAAACACGTGTCCTTAACCACAGCCCCACCCCACCCCCACCCCCAGTCCTTTCTCTGCAGCACAGATACATGGGTTTTCCTTCCATGCCACTCCCATCAGGTCACTTTTCTCCACCATCCTGTTAAAAAGAAAACCACAACAAAACTGACACTTACATACAGAGAATTAGTGGATGCCACAGGGAAGGGGCCTGAAATAGGTGGGGGGGGGGGGGGGGGGGTAAGAGGACACTTACCATGATATGCACTGAGTAATGCATAGAAGTAAGTGTTGAATCACTATATTGTACCCCTGAAACTAATATAACACTGCATGTTTATTAACTAGGCTGGAATTTAAAAAGAAAAAAAAAACACTGGCTCAAAATGGCATCACTGAGGCCAAGCCATCAAACTGGGGCTTCATTCCTAACCTAATTACAGTTGCAACCACCCTGAGAAATGTAGTTTTCAGGAGTCAGTCAGGAATTTTCTGGTCCACACCAATGAGGTAATCTTTGTCACAAGGGCCAGTCTCTCCAACCCCCAGAGGAAGATGAGGTAATCCATCTAGTAAAAACCTTCCTCTTTTCCCCCTAAGGAAAGGTGACCTTGCCCCAAAGAGTTGTTTCTTTTCTTTTGCTAACAACTTTCTGGCCCCACCCTCCTTCCTTATAAAACCTTCCATTTTGTACAACTCCTCAGACAGCCCTTCCATTTGTGAGGTGAGGAGCTGCCTGATTCATGGATCGCTTAATAAAGCCAATCAGATCTTCAAGTTTACTGAATTTTTGTTCTTGCTTTGGTTTGGTTCCATAGCTTCCTGGACCCTGCGTGGTTCAGCCCCTCCTGTCTCTCCGGCTACCCGCTCAACCGCTCGCCCCAGAATTCGGTGCTTCAGGGCTCAACACTTCTTTCCTGTTTCTCAGACTCACTGTTTCCTCTTCAGTAGGATGATCCCTTTTCTCCTCTCCCAGATCCAGATCTCCCTGCACAACCTGGCCAATTCTTACTCTTCTTCCTTCCAGCTACAACTTTGAGGTCACTTCCTCAGGACCTCTCAAGTCCCAGGGGAGAGTCCTCCTCTGCTCTCCCCTCATACCTTTAATGATCCCACCCAAGTCTTTTCATAGAGCAGTGTCAGGGCCCATTTGTGTTCCTGTATCCTCCACTAGATCTGATTATATACTTTATGAGAAGAGGGGCAATGCCTTTTATTAACCATTTGCCTCTGGCACCTACCACAGTGCTCAGCACATAGTAGATGTTGAACAAAAATCTATTGCATGAGTGAGTGACCATTGAGAGGACTCAATCAGATAATTCAAGAAGATAATGTGTCTGGAAGAACTTACTCTCATTTACGTAGCTGCGGTCCAAATCAGGCCCATATCCTATGTTTACGAATAAAGTTGTATTGGCATAAAACCACCCCAACTGGTTTGCTGTTGTCATGGTTGCTTTCCTGCTCCCATGGCAAAGTTGAGTTGTGACAGAGGCCATCTGGCCTGCAAACCCTAAAGTATTTATCAGCTAACCTTTTATGGAAAAAGTTTGCTGCTTCTGGTCTGGATGTCAACATATAGGTGTGGCTCCAAAATAAGGCAAGATGTTTATTAGCCAAGGCTCCACTGTTGGTAACTGAAGCTTTGTCCAGTCAGTTCACTCCCCTAGCAAGGATTTCTTTTATCTTTATCATCTGGCAAATCTTATCAACTATCCTCAGCCTGAGATCTTTGGTAGTAAATACCTCCCTAAGTGGAGTTAATTAACTCTTTCAGGCTCTACAGTGACATTGAGAATCCCCTTGTCTGGGAATCTAATTGCCCTCTGGGGGCCATAATAGGTTTAATTCATCCTTAAAACAAATTTCCCTACTCCAGTGTCAGCAGGGCTGAATCACCAGCCAGGTGAATGGACTCCCAGTCCCTTTCCTGGGGGTTTCTGGAGGTCTTGGGAGCTGGAGCCTTGGGTCACATTGCAGCTGAGGGAAGGTTAAAAGAAGTTAGCCTCAGCCCCTGGACACTTAGGAGGAGGTGGGCAAGCCCCTGCATCAGGAGCCACAGGGGCATCCTGTTTCTAGATTCGTGGCCATCCTCACCCATGGAACACTAAGGAAGGCCTGTTCCCAGTCAAATCTTGGGAGGCTATCCAGATATCCCTTGGGAAGTCTGCCCTTGGGAAGTTTTCTTAATAATGTGATCAAGACTTGGGCGCCTGCGTGGCTCAGTCGGATGTGCATCTGACTTTTGATTTCGGCTCAGGTCGTGATCTCATGGTTCATGAGATCAAGCCTTGCATCAGGCTTTGCGATGACAGTGTGCAGTTTGCTTGGGATTCTCTCTCTCTCCCTCTCTCTCTGCCCCTCCCCTGCTTGTGTGTGCTCTTTCTCTCAAAATAAATAAACATTAAAAAAGAAGAATAATGTGACCGAGCCCTCTTCAGCAGGGTAGCAACTGCTTGGGCTAAGATTGTTTAAATAGGGTCTGCGACCAGCTAAGTATCACAGGCAAAGCGTAGCATTTGTGTCCCCGTCTTGCATACCTGCCCAGGGTGGTGTGAGGTCTTTGTGGACAAAAAGGACTGTTAATGCAAAGATAAAAGAGTCCCTGTGTGACCTCTATGGGCAAAAAGGACAAGTACTAAGGTCCAATTCCACTGCTACTGAAGCTCAGGAAGACAGGTTTTCCCAAGTCTGAAGTATAGGCATCATGGCCTGATGTCAAAAGCAGTTACACTTGAGTTCTGGGTGGCGAGGGAGAATTAATTTCCAAATATCAACTAGTTCCTGTAAGGATGCCTTTTGTGTATTTGTTTTACTGTTTGCCTATTTCCTATTTACCAAGCCTGTTCTTAATTTTTGTAGTTGGCATTTTTCCCCATAGATAGTTTCAGATAATTAAAGCATTAATTAAGATACTATTTCTGGGGATAACAAAATGTCAGGTGGCAAGAAAGCGTATGTCGTCCCTTCAGCAGTAGACGGAATCCTCTCTGTGAGATGGCAATAACCCACGTGGGTGCATGCTCACTTGCTGCGCAAAATGCCTTCTGCTAATACCTCAGTAATCCTTGCAGTGATGCTGTGAAGTGCCTGTTCGTCACCCACACCCACACCCACACCCATACCACAGACGAGACAACTGAGGTGCCAATAAGGACGATGCACAAGGGAACTTTCTTAGTCTGGGCTCCCTCCAAAGCAGAGCCTGAGACAGACTTTAGGCACAGGTTGGTAACTTGGATGTTGATCCCAGGAAGTCCGGGGCAGGGAGGGTAGGGTATGGAAGAAGGAAGTCAGCGTAAGCTTGTGTCATCACAGGACATGCAGAATGCCTCCAAAAAAATGCAACAGAAGGGGAGCTCGCAGGCACAAACATTCTCTCTCCAGGGCAGAGAGTAGACAGCCCTATAGTACACTCTGCAGGCAAGAAACAATCAGGTGCTTCTGAGCTGCAGTCAGGGGCGGGGGGTGGGGGGGGGGCATGCACAAACCAGGAGAGCCTGTTGCAGTAAAACGTAGAAAGAATTCAAGTCTGGGTCTCTCGGACTCCAGAGACCACCCTCCGCACACCACCTTCCCATTCAGCCAGCCCTCGTGAGCAGAGCTTCGCCCGGGCTGCCCGGAGTGCAGGAGGCCTTGCATAATATTGATGGTCTTACCTGCCTCCCTGTAACTTGGTTCCAAGTGTAGTGAGGAAAATGGGCCCATGTGCCCCATGGGAAGAGTTTGCCCTGCTGGCCCAGAGAAGACAGTCTGCCTTGATGAAGGTAGGCATGTGAAGGCCCAGAGCCACAGACGCTGCAGGCTGAGAACAGTACAGCCCAGGGAACACTATTCCTGGTGCGGTCGAAGTGAATGGTGCCCCCTAGGGTTGTGCAGAGAACAAGCTGGGTGACTGTACATGGTGGCCCTGGACCCAGCACCTTCACTGTCCTCTGTTTCCCAGAGGACAGTGCACCTGCTCTCAGACTGCACCTGCTCTCAGACGCTCTAGGCCACGTGTTCTCTGAGGGGACCTATGAGCATGACCCCTTCACCTCTGCCCGTTCCCAGCTGACCATAGGGCATCACGCCATTTGAGATTCTCAGCACATCTTTAAGTCTCAGTTGCCCCCTGAGTCCCATTAGTTGGTGGGGCCCGATTCACAGGTGACCTCGATCACCCATTTACCTCCTGTGTCCTGCTGAGCAAACTCAGGTCACTTCTGAAAGAAAGTTACAGAACCCCTGAAGAACATGTGCCCTGGAGGAGCCCTTTCTGTAAGGACTGTGATGGTTTCCAGGGCTAGTGGGATTAAAGTCAGCTTTGCATGGAGCATCTCGTTGTGAATAGGAGCCAGCTGCCCCTTTCTCCACGGCCTGAGTTAGAGACTGGATCCACTGTCACAAAGGGGAGGGGGAGCCAGGACTCAGGGGACAGCAAGGCAGTCTCCAACTGCTGTACTTTTCTGTAACCCTGGTCTGAGACCATAGACCATCTGCCTTCTCTCAGAAACATGACAATTTATGGTCCAAGATCCATCAAGGATTTAATAGAAACCTAAATATTAAACTCAGAATGCCAAATTTTGTGCCTGAAGTAAAAGAAATTCCTAAGAGATTATCAGAACGGTAAAATTGAAAGTTCATGCTGAAAACATGTCTGTGCTTTTTCTTTTCCTTGCAAAATTGCTGTTAAGTGATCTACGTGACCTGATTGGTATGGAATACATGTGCAGTTAATAAAAGCCTGTAAGGACCCAACTCTGCGATACACCAAAACCTTTTCCCAGACACCCATGCCTCACAGATTAAATGATCATTCTAAAAATATTCAGAGAATTAGTGGGTGTTCATTTTCATGTAAAAGGATATCCATTCATTTACTCCTCAAAGGCCAAGCACTTTCCTGATGCAAAAACGAAGGCACCTTAGGATCTCACCTGTGGGTAAAAAAGACAAGGGTTATCAAAAGATATATGATAGTTACAACGCAATGAGACAAGTACTGTAATAGAAGAGAGTTTTCCTTTGTTTTAAGTGCAATAGAAGCATAGAGGGGCCACAATAATGCTGCCTGGGTAAGTCAGGGAAAGAATGAGTCAGAGAGGGAATTTTCAGTTGGGTCTTGAAGGATGGGAAGGAGTTTTCCAGGGTGGGGGGAACATTCCAAACAAAGCAGGAGGTATAAGCAACAGTTTAAGGGCTTAAAACATTCTGGCATATTCGGAGGGCTTAAATAGTTTTCTATGCCTGGAGTATGGGGTGCCAGAAGCAAGAGATGAGAAATTGTAAGAGCCTGTGTGAGCCAAAGCTGAAAAACTTTGTCAGGACCCCATTGCAATGATAGCTTCAGGATGCTGCTCCCAGGGACTCTGTCAGCTGCATTAACTATTATATGGAAACTGAGATTAAACTAAATGAACGGCTCAGATTAACCAAAAGCACAGCCTTTGCCTCCCTAACAATAAAAGAAGGTAGCAGTCTCTCACTTGATGAAATTTGAAAAACAAGGGACTCTTGGCCCCAAATATCTTCTAGACCAACCTGATCCAAGAGTTGAAATGTCACCATCTGAGTGCCATCCCTTTAGATCGGAAAGACGTTTTGGTTTTCAATGTCCCTTAATAAAAGCACATAGTCTGGGATGAGAAAGCACCCTGAATCCTGTGAGTTGTACGTTTTCCTGGTTACTGATCTGGTGAGCATCTCGTCACTTTGTTACTGGCCACTCATGGTTCCACTTCTGTGAAATGCCTATTGTATGCTTTTCCTAATTTTCCTATTGAGCTATTTCTTGATTTATAGTCATTCTTTATATCATCTCATTGCTAATCCTTTATCAGTTATATGTGTGGCAAATATCTTCTCCCAGTTTAGTGGCTTGTCTTTTATTTTATGAACACCTGCATATCTCTGTTAACGCCTCACCCGGGATCCTTGAGTTTTGTACCTGACAGATGGTCAAGAGCTCGGTTAGGACCCAAGACAGAGTTCCTGGCCTGGAAAGAAAAGGCGAGACATAGCAAAGAGAAGAAAAAGTCCAAGAGCTTGACTCAGCACACATCAGGCTGATGCTCAGGCTTGATGTGTGCTCCTCTCTCTCGCCACGGTCACTTCCCCTGCCCAAATGTTCAAGCCACAGCAAACTTTTCAGAGATGTGAATGCACCATGTTCTTTCTGCCACAGGGCCTTTCCCCATGCTATTCCTTCTACCTGAATGCCATTCCTAATTCCTCCCCCAACCCACTCTGCCTGGAAAGTGTTACTGCCCTGTAAGTTCTCACCTCATTGTCCTCTCCCAGTCAGATTCCCTCCAAGAGGCTCTGACTCATCCCTGATGAGAATCTCACCTTTTTTTTTTTTTCAATCTGATAGTTTGGATATTAAGATTAAGTTAAACATTAATGTTTTCCTCCAAAAACATATAAACTAAACCACCTCTTAATACAAACAATAAGGTAGGCATATTAAGTAAGTAAACTCATGATTGAAACAATTTCTTTGCCTCTGCAAGGACAGACTATGGTAAATCTGTTCTTGAGCTTCTAGGTTTAAAAAAAAATTAAACCTTTTTGGGGCACCTGGGTGGCTCAGCCGATTGAGCATCCAGCTCTTGATTTCGGCTCAGGTCATGATCTACTGTAGGTTTGTGGGTTCAAGCCCCACATTGGGCTCTGTGCTGACAATGTGGAGCCTACTTGGGATTCTCTCTCTCTCTCTCTCTCTCTCTCTGCCCCCATCCTACTCTCTCTCTTTCTCCCTCTCTCTCTCTCTGCCCCTCCTCTGCTTGTGCACTCTCTCTCTCAAAATAAACATTAAAAAAAATTAAACTTTTAGCCAAGGCAGTGCAAATACTGTCATGTAACAAAGTCCTGGCCATTATACAAATGCGCACATTTCGTTTATCCGTTTCTTGGGTTTTTTTTTTTGTTTTTGTTTTTTGTTTTGTTTTGTTTTGTTTTTGTTTTTTAAGAAGCATCTACACAAGATTTGGGGCAAAACCCAGTACACAGAAAAGTGAGGTGGGGTGCCTGACTGGCTAAGTTGGTTAAGCTACTGACTCTTGATTTCAGTTCAGGTCATGATCTCATGGTTGTCGTGAAATTAAACCCCACCTCTGGCTCAGTGCTGGAGCGTGGAGCCTGCTTAGGATTCTCTCCCTCTCTCTCTCTCAAAATAAATAAATAAATAAACTTTTTAAAAAGATGAGGCTTTGGCCAAGCTAAAAAAAATCCAAGTAAACAAAATGGGACTCCCTGAACCCACTCCACCCTGCCTCCCACACCCCACCCACAAAAGAGTTAACCTAGGAACTATGTCTTTCACATTTTATAAATAGTAACTTCTTAAACCTGTGTCTTTGACCACATATTGTCATATTACAAAAAAGAAATATCAAGTAAATACACTGTTAATCAGCCAACTGCTCTGTAAACCACCACTTTATATCTCCATGTGCCCACGTCCAAAAAAACCAATGGTATGTTCATCATCTCCACCTTCAGATACCCATAAGACAGGAGACTCTCATTTTTTACTCCTAAACTATACATTTATCTCCCCAGATAGATTCTTAACTTTTGTGGGCAATGCATTCTATTTCTTTTGCATTCCACACATTGTGCAGCCCAGCGCTCAACGCATCATTAGCTATTTAATACATTTTTTAAAAGAACAAAATGATAAAGGTAATTTGGAATGCAATGATACTTGTTAATTAGGCTTCCCTGATCACTAGCAGGGATATTTGCATTGTAAGTCCAGTGTTTCATAGAAGTCACAAGACGGTTTCAACTGAAGTTAGAACTTTCATCGTCCACATTTGACTCAGAAGCGGGAGCTTCTGCAAGGACACCTGTGGATGGTGTGCAGTGATAGGGCAGCCCAGACTCTTGCAGGAGAGGCACCCCAGGCCTACATTGGACTAGGATGTGCTTGCAAGATAAGCCTTTGCAGTAGCCCATATTCCTTTATTTAATTTCACTGGCCAAAAAGAAAATAAAAATTATCCTTTTGGGATCGCCTTCAAAATCTATTTGGAACATCCTCAGTGCTATCAAACCATTATTCTTTGAGGGCCCTGGGTGACTCAGTCAGTTAGGCGCTTGACTCTTGGCTTCAGCTCAGGTCATGATCTTGTGGTTCATCGGCTTGTGCCTTGCATGGGGCTCTGCACTGGAGGGGCAGAGCCGGCTTGGGATTCTCTCTCTCTCTCTCTTTCTCCCTCATTCTCTCTCCTTCTCTCTGCCCCTCCCCTGTTCACTCTCTCTCTCTCTCTCTCTCAGAATAAATAAATAAACTTAAAAAGAACTTTATTCTTTGAATATGAATGGATTCATTCACCTGAGTCAGTTCAACAAATGTGTTTTGAGCACCTAGGATAGAATGACAAGACGAATGACAGAAAGCAAGCTAAGTCACAACATGGCACACATGGGAACACCTCTGCAGCCGCCTATACCTCTGAAGCTGAGTGGAAGGTATGGCTGGGAAGACACTGAGGAGAGGACTTGAGTTTTAAGCCACAAAGCTGTTTCCTCGGAAAACACCATATTGAAACGAAAGCACCTGCTGTCTGGGTGACCAGAACCACATGTCAAATCCATGGCCAAATAATGTCAAATAGTCTTATTCTTCGCCTGAGGAGTCCTGCTCCCTAGCTTTAGGTGGGTGGTGATGAGCCCACCCAAGGGGTAGTGCGGTCTGCAAGGGAATGTGCTGGGCTGAAGACTTTCTGTCTCAGGGGGTGATCTCCAGGCTGAGTTGTTAGTTGTTGAGCATCTCTCGGGAAGCAACTGACCACTTCCGTGCCTCCATTTCCCCACGGATGACCCAAAGAGGAGGAAAAACCCCTTTATGCTGCATCATCAGGTCACTCAAGGATAAGAAGGGAATGCCTGATGAGGGTTTGCACTCAGAAATTTTGTTGTGATGAATAAATCATGCTGAGTATTGACACCATTATTGATGATGGCTGGGCTCCCATAAGCACTCATCTAATTGCGTTTATAAAATTCGTCTCCAAAAGGCCATATTTAGCAAAAGCAAAAAGATAAAACTAGTGGAGGAAAGGGGGAATGTGAAGAATGCCCCATCGGGAAAAACGCAGGAGTCCACACAGCTAGAGTAATCTGACAGTGGGGGCCCAAGCACCAGACTGATTTCAGATCCTGCTTCAGACACTGCCCATGGCAGCCCAGCCTGCCCTGACAACGGGACTCCTCGGTGAGACTGAACAAAGTGCCCTGCACGGTACAGCATGATCTATAGCCTCGCTTTATATCTCTTATTTCTATTCTGGGCATCATGCACACATTCCATTACCTTGCCCTCTCCTCAGAGGTGAGCTTGTCTGGGCTCCAGTTTCATTGTTCCTATGTAATATATAAGAAAGGATCAGATAGACACTACAATACCTTCCAGCCCAAGTGTTCTTGAATCCCAGTCATAAAACTCATAACTTTTTGCAGGGGAGGGGCAGAGAGAGAGAACCCCAAGCAGGCTCCACGCTGTCACCACAGAGCCTGACTTGGGGTTCGAACCCACGAACCATGAAATCATGACCTGAGCCAGAATCAAGAGTCGGGTGCTTAACTGACTGAGCCACCCAGACGCCTCTAAAGCTCATAACTTTCACTCATCACCTTCCATCCTCACAACTAGCCCTTGTGGTAGTTCTCTTTTCATTCCCATCTTACCGACGAAGAAACTATGGCACAGAGAGGTTAAGTAGCCAAAACTGTGGCCACACAGCATGTACAGCAGAGCTAAAAATTCAGACCTGTGTCTCTCTGACTCCAGGGTCTGAATTCTTAGCTATTATGCAGAATAGTATCTGCAGTGGTTAATTTTATGTGTCAACCTGACTGGGTCACAAGATACCCGGCATCTGGTTAAATGTTATTTTGGCTGTGTCTGTGAAGGTATTTCCAGAATAGGTTAGCATTTGAATCCGTAGACTGATGAAAGCAGACTGCCCTCCCTAATGTGGGTGGGCCTCATGGATCTGTTGAATTAGATAGAATAAACAGAACTCTTGTCCCAAATAGAACAAATGGGTGCAGGAATGGGGAATTCTCTGTCTGCCTACCTGCCTGTTAAGCTGGGACATTGATCTTCCATCCTGGGACTTGGACCAGGGCTTACACCATTGGTTTCTCTGGTTGTCAGGCCTCTGGACTCAGACTGGACACACCAGGGGCTCTCCTGGGTCCCTGCTCTTGCACATGGCAGACTGCGAAACTTCTGGCCTCCATAATCACACGAGCCAATTCCACATGATAAATCTACATATTTATAATACATAACTAGTAAATTAGGTACAGATTGACTCTATTGGTTCTGTTTCTCTGGAGAACCCTGACACCTCCCTCTCAAGCCAAACTCATCCTCTGTGGTTCTTTTCTCTTCACCAATTCCATGGGATAAGGATGATGAAATTAGAAGCCTGGGTGACAGGACTGTCACCAATCTACCTAGTCAACATAAGTTGCTATTATGTTAAACACGCTCAACATAGGTTCATTGTTTTCAGTGTGAACTTCTTTTTTTTTAAAGGTTACATTTAAAAAAATTTTTTTTTATGTTTATGTATTTGAGAGAGAGGGAGAGAGTGAGCCTGTGAGTTGGGAAGGGGCAGAGAGAGAGAATGCCAAGCAGCTCCACATTGTCAGCACAAAGCCCGACTCAGGGTTCAAATTCACAAACATTGAGATCATGACCTGAGCCAGAGTCAGATGCTTAACCCACTGAGCCAGCCAGGTCCCCCTTAGTGTGGACCTCTGAGTTAAGATGGCTTTCCAGAATTTCTCTTCCCAAGTTTTGATACGAGTAAGGGGAAAAAAATTACACTGACTAAAGAAAAAAAAAAAAAAAAAAAAGAATTTCCCAATTAGCAACCAAGGAAGAAATGGGTATAACTCAAACACAGTACATTTCAAAACTTGGAAGCCAAGGAAAGGAAGACTATGGCATGGAGCACAGAGCAGAGACCTAGCTTAGCTGGGTGTTCAGGTAGCTGCCATACCACCCGCAGAACCATAACTGTGGTCCCCCCAGGCCCTGAGAGCCAAGATAGGAGATCCATGTCTTTCTCCTCTTCTTTTTTTTTTTTTAACATTTTATTTTATTTTTTGAGAGACAGAGAGACAGAGAACAAGCAGGGGAGGGGCAGAGAGAGAGGGTGACACAGAATCAGAAGCAGGCTTCAGGCTCTGAACTGTCAGCACAGAGCCCGACGTGCAGCTCGAACTCACGAGCCATGTGATCATGACCTGAGCCAAAGTCGGATGCTCAACCGACTGAGCCATCCAGGCGCCCCTCTCTCCTCTTCTGACCCAGGAGAAGCAGAAACAGTGGTGAGGGAGAAATGGGTAAAACTGGCAAGTGGGTTGGGGAAATAACCTGAACCACTGGGAGCAGTTCTCACAGGAGCGGGGGACACCCTACATTTAGGGAGAGTGGAGCCTCTCAGCAGGTATTGAACAAAATTCCCTTCCATGAAAGAAAGTCTGGCTAGTTCAACAAATACACGGGCCCATGTCAACTGAGTCCCTTCCCTCTAGATCTGCAGTTTCTCTTAGGCAACAGAAAGAGGGCCACTGTCTTCAAATTTCTCATAGAGAAAAACACCTTGGTCTCAGAGAAGGAAGGAGTGATGTCAAGCTACCCTGTTTTATTTTCTTTTATTTTTTTAAGTTACTGTCTTTAAGTCAGAGCAAACAGAAGGTCTGGAGAGAGCTCCTCAAGCATGAGTCAGATGAAAGAAATGGCCGAGCAGCTACGCAAACATACAGCACAAAGAACAGGGAAAAGGCATGAGGGGAAGGGGGAGGGAATTCACCAAGAGTTCAAAGATGAGAAGATAAAGGAACAAGGCACGAGAAAAGGCAGGCTGTACACCTAAAGAAGCAGGCAGTGAACAATGAATCTGTGTCACTGTAAAACACACACACTTCACACACCAGCAGGAGTTATGGTTACCAACCAGAATGTGAGTGACAGATAACGTAAACTGGGACGATGTAAAAATAACTGTATTCGTTTGCTAGGGCTGCCATAATGAAGTATCATGGACTGGGTGGCTTGCACAACAGAAATAGCCTTCTAAATCAAGGCTAGAAATCCAAATCAAGATGGTGACAGGGTCATTGTTTCTGGCGGCTCTAAGGAAGAATCTGTTCAGGCCTCTCTCTTAGCGTCTGAAGGTTGCCAGCAACACAAGGCATTCCATGGTTTATGATTGGACCGTTCCAACCTCTGCCTCTGTCTTCACATGGCTTTCTTTCCTCTGTGTGTCTGTGTCCTGCTTCTTATAAGACACCAAGCACTGCATCAGGGCCCACTGTACTCCAGTATGACCTCATCAACTTTATTGCATTCTGCAAAGACCCTACTTCCAAATAGAGTCACATTCACAGGTACCAGGGGTTAGGACTTGAGCATATCTTTTAGGGAATTCAGTTCAACCAGAAATAACAATACAACTGAATAGAATTTAGAGGAAGAGGAGGAAAAATGGAAGCACTATGAAAATGCCAACCAATATCCTCATCTTCATTTGGAAGGAGACAATTAATAATGTTCTAAAATCCAGACACATAGGGCAGAGGTGTATGTGGCTAATTTTTCTGTGAACTCTTATATTTAGAGAATATGTGGTAAAGAAACATTTAAGCCTCAACGACTTCAGTTTATTTTTGTTCTTTTATAAAATAAGTAAAATTTTAATATAATGCTTTCTGTTCTTTCAAACATTTTCTAGTGACTACTTATGCGGTCCAGTAAGCAATTCTGATACTAATTTCCTCCCTGACAACTATCAAAACCATCAGAAAGTACATGACTAAGCCAGAGCCTTAGTCATATTTGAAGCTCCCCAGCTAACAGCATGCCTGGTACATAGTTGCTGCTTTATAAATACTTGCTAAATTGGATTGTCTTATTGCTAATTCTGCAGTGTTGTACCATGTAACATACAAGACCAATGCCTCCCAGCCCTCTGGAATCTTACATCTGTAGAGGTACATGCTGTCTAGTTTTCAAAGACTACATTTTTCATTTCTCTTTTGCACCCAGCAGTCTAACTCTGGGAGATTAATTCCAGACATAGCTGAGGGGGAGACAGCACAGTTGTCCTCAGATGGACTGACCCTGTACTGAAAGGGAAAATGAATCCGTTCTCTCTGTGGGAAATGTATTTCGTGCCCCCTGCTCTAAAGTCCTATTCTCTGGCAACATAGTAATTTCATCCAAGGACTGCAGAATCTGCTGGTTAAAAGCCAAGGGTGAATGGGTCAGCTCCTTGGCCTCAGCACCTTCCCTGCAGAGGGCATTGTTACTGCTGAAGAACGTAGCCAGGTTCAGAAATGGACACTGCTGCTGACAGATGCAGCCAAGTGTGCTGGTACATTCACAGACCATCATCATCTTTGCACACCTGCGGTCCTCCCTTCCCTCCCACACCAGCTCGCCTCCAACTTATTTGGAAGGCAGCAGAGGGCTACTCAGGGTTTAGTAAAGACACAGACAGCATGCACGTGTGGAACTGGCCTTAGCTATTATTAACAGTCTCTTGGGAAGGAAAACCAGGGCTGAATGCCTCTCGCTTCTGTCTGGTGTAAATGGCTCTCTCTTTCTCCTTCCCTATCTGTCTCTGTCTCTCTCTCTGTCTCTCTCTCTCTCTGTGTGTGTGTGTGTCTCTGTCTCTCTCTCTCTCTCTCATTTGCACCCCAGTGCAATCAATATTCCACTCCATCACAGATTCGGGACCTGACAGGCTGTGGTTGCCATTCCTGTGCTGACTCATCCATGGAGCCCATCATGGGCCAAGTGCTCCCTCTGGCCAGAAATGCTACTCAGTCGAATCTCCAACTCTGGCTTATCTTTGCTCCAATCAGTTTCCTTTTTCCTTTTCCCCAGAATGTCATTTCAATCTCCTGCGCCTTACCACCCTGGGAGTCCCAGAGAGACATTAACACAGGCATGGAGGGTTGCAGGACACTGATAAAGGTGGGCATGGAATAGCCTTGTCCCTTGTAAGTATCAAGAAGCAGCTGCTAATAAGAAGCACAAATGCTGGTGATCAAGAGTGAAGTCTGGAGCCAAATAACACACTATAAATAGCTGCAACCCCTGAACGGCATATTCTGTGTCCAGGTTTGATTTGATTTCCTAATTTTATAACCTAAGAAGAACTGCAGGGGTGGAGAAAAATAAACACTCATTTAAATTCTTTCCTAGAATGTCAGCTGTCAGGTGATAGAGATTTCCAGCTGGCTGAACCTCAGAGATTACTGCTTTCAACGTCCTCTGTCCACAGAGGAGACAGAGGGATGCCAAGGTAGCCTACGTCTCCAAGGTCACACCGTGGACAGGGTCCTGGGTTTCAGTCCAGGGCTATTTTCTTGCCAACCTCTTTGTGTACCACCATCCGAATTTTTATGCTGTTAAGTGCTTTACTCTTTGAGGTCTATGGTTTGGACCAGGTGGCTGATAGCAATGCCAACAGAGAGACCTGTTTAGGAACAGAAAGCATGCTTGCACCTGGTGATGGAAGATCACACTGCAGCCAGGGCCTCTGGGTAAGGGCAGAGACAGCCGGCAGGATAGACTGGCCTGGAGCTTCAGCAAAAAGGGCTCCTGGGGTTACAGGAGATGAGGCTCTCATCTACCTCTCTATTGCACATTGGTGGCAGAGGACAGACAAACGGGCCTCACACTGGAGCTTTTGAAGAAGACAATGAGCAATTTGGCATTCTGCATCTTTAGGCCACAATGCAGCATGATTTCTTCTGAAAAGTTCCCCTTCCAGCCTTGTGGCAATCTCTGCAGAGAGTGTGTTTGGCTTCCATTAACTCTGCCCCCTTGGTTTGCAGTGAAGTGGGGGTGAGGGAAGGGGAGGTTGTGATAGGAAATAAGGGGAGATGAAGGGTAACAAGGTGGGGAGGTAAGTGGGGGGAGGGGATGGGGAGTTGGTTCGGGAAATGATGGGGTGTGAGGAGATGACAGGAAGTGAGGGAGCCAGCGCGGCTATTGCGCGCTGTGATCCTGCAGAAACAACAGGGTTCCTCACACTAAAGTTCAGGGTTTCAGGGAATGCTGGCCCATGAACTAAGGGGACAAAGGGAGGACCATCCGGGGCTTAGCAAGCCAAACTAGTACTCCAGGGCCTGTCAGCCCAGGGTTCTCCCAAGGAAGAACGTGAGTATGCTATTTTGATGGAGTCGTGGCAGGAAGTAATAAACTGAGGGAGGAAAGAGAAGACCCCTCTAAGGTACCTTCTTTGAGTCTGAAATCATAGGATCGTAAACTCGGAGTTGAGAATCACCTTAGAGGCCATCTGCTGGTTCAGGGATCCTGTGTAAAAGTGTCTGCTCAATCAACCTTCTTTGAACGATTCCAAGAAAGTGCTCCTCTCCTCACAGATGAACCATTCCCTTCACAGAGCTCTAACTGCTAAAATATTCGTCATTATACAGAGTCAAAATGGGCTGCCCTATATCCTCTAGCCTTTATTCTAATCCTTCCACATGATTCTCAGAAGTCAAATTATTACACCTTCGTAACACAGTTCAGAGGCTGTGCGTGCATGCACGCGTGCGTGTGTGTGTGTGTGTGCGTGTGTGCGTGTGTGTGTGTGTGTGTGTGTGTAGGGAGGGGGAACTCTTGGCAATTATAAGCAATTAGCAAGCCAGTGATGTATTCAGTTAGAGGTTATCAAGGACTAATTCAAAACTCCTATTTTTGCTTCATAGGTCTGTTTGAATTCATGATTCCTGAAACGATCCAAAGAAACAATCTCAACCAACTTTCCAAAGCTGACATTGGAAATCTTAAAACAAGCCTCAGCCTTTTCCCAAGATGTAACCCCCATCTTCATTATCGAGGGATTCTGCCTCGTCACTAAGCCCAGAACCTTCCAGCTTTTCCTGATGCCTTCTTCTCTTCCACCCTGATGCGGAGTCTGTTGGACCCCTCAGCGCTGAGACCTTGCCCTGGCTTCCAGGAGCAACACGGGTGTTCCTTATCCTCCAGCCCTGGCCAGCTCCAGCCCCGGCTTCTCCTACCCACAGCACCCAGTTCAAGGTCCCTAAGCTGCTGGTTTGCGTCACCTGCCAAGCAACCTCTCAACATCCCACCCTCTGCCTTAGCAGCCCAGTTTCTTGCGGTGCTCTCCCCTCTCTCAGTGCATCTGAACTTGACACTAGACCCCTAGCCTGAGCCTCTCTAGGGTGCATGTCCCAGCCACACCTCAGTCTGCTGTCCCCAGCTCTCTGTTCCTGAAGAGCCCCCCTTTCCCCCTAGGCACCTCACAGGAGCAGGCTGTTGGTCTGAAACTCTCTTTCTTGTGCAACAGCCACTCCTTCCCTTTACCATTCACCTACCTAACTCCTTGTCCTGGAGCCTCACCTTCTCTGCGACCCCTCCCCAAAGTTATCAGGCTGCAGCCCCTCATTGATCTGCACTGGGGTGCCGTGTACCCCCTCCCAGGTCTCCCTGGACTCCCTCCATGGATTGATGTCCTCCATCAGGGAGGGCCCCCACCGTTGTCATTTGTGGCTGCTTCTCTTGCACCAAGCCTAGTACCTGGTCTGTAGGAAGTGCTCAGTGCACACTTCTGAGGAAATAAGTATCCCCTGGTGTACTGAATGCAGCTCAGATACCCACAAAGCCCTATAGCCATAATCCTAAAATTCCTTTCCATCCTTCTCTCCCACTCTGTCTCCTTGTACAGGCTACATGTAGCAGACCAACTGCTCTTCTCTCTTCCAACAGACTGGAACATTTCCACTATGAGACTCTTGCTCACAATAATATGTACTGCATATATGTACTATGCATATATAATATACTAATACATAATAATACTCAATCTTATACATTAACTTAATGTATAAAATTGAATGTATTATTTAATATACAATGTTTAATAATAAATTACTAAGCAATGTTATTATACATGACACATTAATATAACAATATAGCAATATATTATACATAATATAATATAAAGTGATATAATATCCATAAGATATTAATATAATAATATGTCACACATAAGATATTATATAATAATGTGTTATAATCTAATAGTTTATCACTATTTATTACTGAGTATTCATATATCATAATTAAATAAAGTGGTATGTGCACATGTGTGTGCATGTGTATGCATAAGAATAATACACAATACATCCTTTCTAGGCCAGCACTCTCCTGGACACTTTGCATTATTCCATTAATTCTCACAACAGCTGTGAGCTCAGGTGGTTTGTACCTTGCCCACCCCTACTGCTCAGTGAGAGTGGATCTCTTCCTCCTCCTTATGACCCTGGTCCGTCCTTTATGCCCCTTTGGTGCTGAGCATACCTCCGAGTCTGTTCTCTCATACATCTGTTAGGATACAAGTCTTAACTCCCTAATGCATGGGCCGTATATCAAAAGCCAGAGGTAATCCAGTTCAGATTGGATTACACATGGCTCCCACAACAAGCCCACACATAGTCTAGAGAATTGATATAGAAACAGGTGCGTGATTCATACATTTGCTAATTGCGTTCTGCTTGCAGACATTAACATGGCTAAATCTTTGGTATAGTCCTCAGACCCATTAGTTGAATGTCATCTATCCTGTTACTTTGCTCATGACATGGTAGTTCCACCAAAAATAGGACTTAAAACACAGGTCTGATGGGTGGTTGACATGGGAGGAGCTGGCTTCTCTCTCAACCTCCTAAAAAATGTCCCTATACTTCTTAGACTTACAGATGAAACACTGTTGCCTGGGACTGCACCACACCCCCAGTGGTGCCTCATCCCACAGTCATGGAGGGCCACCTCTGGTCCTGCCATCCTACTCACTCAGGCCACTGGGAAGGGCAACAGAAATACCTTGGTCAGTAGATCCCCCCCCCCCTGTGAGGACCTCAAGGCCACCAATGGCCCTTCAGGCACACCACCATCCATACTAGCAACCTGTGCCTTTCTCTTCAGAGGGCTCAGCAAAGAGCCCGCCTCCTCTCCTACCAGGAAGCAGGGTCAGCTGGAGGCATATGGGTACCGCAAGAAAACTAACATTTTAATGGAATTTGATACTATTCAATATCCATTTCGAGGAGGACCTGAGTGTCCACTCCATCCAGCTCTCTTCCTTCCTATCCCTTCCAGGCAAAGCTCAACTCCACACCACAGTCCCAAGCAATTCTGCTCAGGCCCCAGATTTATAGATCTAGTCTAGAAAACAAAAGAAATTAAGGCCAGCTGGAAACTGGCTCTGCATTCTCTAGCAGGCACTTTAGCAGCACGTTGTAGGGGGAGGGGCTCCCCCTCACATTAAAGTAAACAGCCCAGGCTTCTTCCCAAGCACGTTGGGCAATCTGCCAGAGTCCAGTTCTGTAGGGGCATGCCCTTTCTCTCTTCCTCGTTACATTTCTAAGACCGTGATGGTGGTGATCGGAGGCCAGACTCCCCAAAAGCAGGGCCTGAGACCAGGATTTGTGTGCGTGTGATTTATTCAGGGTGGGGACAGCAGAGCAGGAAAAGGGAGCAACCACACCCTGGGCTGCGACACCACTGCTGCACGTTGTGGGGAGGAATCTGGAGTGAAAATTACTCATTGAACTTTGTCCTCTGTCAAAGCAAGGGACCTGAGCTTTCATCTTCTTCCACCAGACAGCTGTTGCTAAAGTGCTCCCCATTCCCCCACTCCCAGACCCTGGTGGGACTGCACATGCAGGCAAATGTCTCCAGTCCCCCACGGGTATTCCATGGAAGCAAAGCACAAGGGCACAGGGCTGGGCACACAAGAACAAGTGGGGCCATGGGAACCTGGGCAGAGTACCAACAGTGGCCTCTGCCGTGGCCCATGCTGAGTGGCACTTTGGGCAGTTGCTGCCCAGCTAGGCCACTCCTTACTCTGGCTCTGCCAAGAATTGGGGATTAGTAACCTCATAGAATCCATTTATAATTCTGGCATCATCAGGTAACCAAGATGATCCTCAATCTTAATCTCCCTTTCTCTCTCTCTCTCTCTCTCTCTCTGTGCACATGCGTGCACACACACACACACACACACACACATGTTGTGACATGTGGAACATATGCAGACATACGCTCCTGACTGCCTCAGAGCACAGCAGAAGAACAGTCAGCAAATGCTGGATTTCATCTGTCCTTGGCTTTGAGAAGACTCAACCAGGTGGGAGTCCCCTCCTTCCCACTCAGCATCTAATGTCCTTGTGCAACATCACGGCCCCCATGCTGCTGCTTCCTGCTCCCCTTTCTTAGTGCTTCTGTGTCTGTTTGCAAAAGAACATCTGTTTCCTGAATCCTGCTTCCTTTTGTCATGGACCTTGTGTCTTCCTCTGTATCCATAGGATTTATTTGTGAATCCTTTTCTGGAGAATGCACAATTTGTACACAAACCCTTCTCTAACCCTTCTCACAAGCTCCTGGAGGCTGGGTTCTTGGCCAACAAGGATTCGGATTCTCTGAAGTGCTGGTCCACACTTTATAAGGCAAAGAGCTACCTGTTCCTACTGATTTTTACAGTTTCTCCCAATTTTACTGTGGTCAAAGCCTGTGGGCTGGGTGGAGGCTACCTCACAGTCCCTACCCCTGAGACTTCACCTGACATTGGGCATTATGAAGATGCCACAGAGAATATAAGGAGCATATTCTAGAAGCAGATGGCCATTGTTGAGTCCCATTCTTACCACTTGCTAGAGGAGGGAGTTAGCTCACTTTCCCCATCTGTCAAATGGGGGTAATAATAGTAACTACCCACCAAGTTCTTCTGAGAAAACAAGATCATACAAGATTAAGTGAACAACACAAAGTCTGGAGCACTGTTAGCATTCCAGAAATTAGTGGTGGTAGGCACTATACCAGCAGCTATTGTTATTATTGTGGGGATGGACCCAAAGAAGGACATTAGAGAAATTTCCTATGGTGTTGCAAACCAAAACCAAATATCATTTTCTGGTTGTTGACACTAAGAACACCCAAATCCCAGGGGCAAGCTCTGCTCCTTTGGTCTTTTGCATGGTCTTTGGTCCTATAAGAAGGAGGTCCTCAGCACAGGGCAATACCCAATAACAACTCACTAACTGGATCTGCTTCAAGTGGAAGGAATTTGTGTGTGTAGCTGTGTGTTTGTGTTGTAATCAAAGTAGCGGAGACTAGCTTTGAGAATTGAAAATAGGGGCGCCTGAGTGGGTTGGCCAGTTAAACATCCAACTCTTGGTTTCGGCTCAGGTCATGATCTCACAGTTCATGGCTTTGAGTCCCTCATTGGGTTCTGCACTGGCAGCACAGAGCCTGCTTGGGATTCTCTCTCCCTCTTTCTCTTTGGCCCTCCCCCACTTGTGCTGTCTCTGTCTCTGTCTCTCTTAAATAAATAAATAAATAAACTTAAGAAAATATTTTTTAAAAATAAAATTAAATTGAATAATATCGATTAACTTGATATTTCTCTGGATCTTAAGACAATGTATTAAAAGGCAGAATCAAGCTCAAATTGGCTAAAACCAAGAAAGAGTTCATACCTTTTAACATTATCTTCTCCCTACCCACCCACCCAAACTTTCTTTTGTTTTAACTTTACTTGTGAATTATTTTAAGTTTACAAAAGAGTTATAAGAATAGCACCAAGAATTCTTAATACCTTCACCCAGTTATCAATTAACATTTTTCTGTATTTCCTTTATTACTCCTATCTAACTGCATATGTATATTTTTTCTGAACAATTTGAAAGTTAGTAGCAAACACCCTTTACCCCTAAATATTTCATCATGCATATTCTACCTGGGAAACCCAAAAGACCCCACCAAAAGGCTGCTAGAACTGATACATGAATTCAGCAAAGTCGAAGGGTGCAAAACCAATGTACAGAAATCGGTTGCATCTCTATACACCAATAATGAAGTAACAGAAAAAGAAATCAAGAAACTGATCCCATTTACAATTGCACTGAGAACCATAAAATACCCAGCAATAAACCTAACCCAAGATGTAAAAATCTGTATGCTGAAAACTATTGAAAACTTATGAAGGAAATTGAAGAAGACACAAAGAAATGGAAAAAAACATTCCAGGCTCAAGGACTGGAAAAATAAATATTGTTAAAATGTCAATACTACCCAAAGCAATCTATACATTCAATGCAATCCCAATCAAAATTGCACTGGCATTCTTCTCAAAGCTAGAACAAACAATCCTAAAATTTGTATGGAACCACAAAAGACCTCGAATAGCCAAAGTAATATTGAAGAAGAAAACCAAAGCACATCACAATCCCAGACTTTAGCCTCTACTACAAAGCTGTAATCATCGAGGCAGTATGATATTGGCACATAAACAGACACATAGACCAATGGAATAGAATAATGAACCCAGAACTGGACCCACAAATGTATGGCCAACGAATCGTTGACAAAGCAGGGAAAGTATCCAATGGAAAAAAGACAGTCTCTTTAACAAATGGTGCTGGGAGAACTGGACAGCAACATGGAGAAGAATGAAACTAGACCACTTTCTTACACCATACCCAAAACTTAACTCAAAATGGACCAAAGACCTAAATGTGAGACAAGAAATCATCAAAACATGAGAGGAGAAAGCAAGCAACAACTTCTTTGACCTCAGCCGCAGCAATTTCTTGCTCGACACATCTCCAAAGGCAAGGGAATTAAAAGCAAAAATAAACTACTGGGACCTCATCAAGATAAAAAGCATGTGCACTACAAAGGAAACAGTCAACAAAACTAAAAGGCAACTGAAGAAATGGGAAAAGATATTTGCAAATGACATTGGATAAAGGGTTAGTACCCAAAATCTATAAAGAACTTGCCAAGCTCAGCAGCTGAAAACAAATAAGCCAGTGATGAAATGGGCAGAAGACATGAATAGACATTTTCTAAAGAAGACATCCAGATGACCAACAGACACATGAAAAGATGCTCAAAGTCACTCATCATCAGGGAAATACAAATCAAAACCACGCTGAGATACCACCTCATGCCAGTCAGAGTGGCTAAAATTAACAACTCAAGAAACAACAGATGCTGGTGAGGACATGGAGAAACAGGAACCCTCCTGCACTGTTGGTGGAAATGCAAACTGGTGCAGCCACTCTGGAAAACAGTATGAAGGTTCCTCAAAAAATTAAAAATAGAACTACCCTGGGACCCAACAATAGCACTACTAGGAATTTATCCAAAGGATACAGGAGTGCTGATCCATAGGGGCACATGTACCCCAATGTTTATAGGAGCACATTCAATAATAGCCAAATTATGGAAAGAGCCTAAATGTCCATCAACTGATGAAAGGGTAAAGAAGATGTGGTTCATATATACAATGGAATACTACTTGGCAATGAGAAAGAATGAAATCATGCCATTTGCAGCAATGTGGATGGAACTGGAAGGCATTTTGATAAGTGAAATAAGTCAGTCAGAGAAAGACAGATATCATATGTTTTCATTTATATGTGGAACTTGAGAAACTTAACAGAAGACCATGGGGAAGGGAAGGGGAAAAAATAATTACAAACAGAGAGGGAGGGAGGCAAACCATAAGAGACTGTTAAGTACAGAGAATAAACTGAGGGTTGATTGGGAGGGGGATGGTAGGGAAGAGGGGAAAATGGGTGATGGGCATTGAAGAGGGCACTTGTTCGGAGAAGCACTGGGTGTTGTACATAAGCAATGAACCACGGGAATCTACCCCCAAAACCAAGAGCACACTGTACAAATTGTATGTTAGCCAATTTGACAACAAATTATATTTAAAAAAATATTTCATCATGCATTTTGTAAGAACAAGAATATCCTCTTACATAACCACAATAAAATTCTCAAATTCAAGTTATTTGACATCAATACAATACTATGACCTAATTAGCAATACATATTCTATTTTCATCAGTTGTTCCATTAACATCCTTTATGGATATTTTTTTCCCGGATTTAGGATACAAACAGGACCACATGTTGCATGTACTTGTCATGTCCTTTTCCCCTTTTCATATAGAACAGGTCCTTATCCCTTTTGCCCTTCAAGATACTGATAGTTTTCAGCTTTATTGAGGCATAACTGAAAATACTGATATTTTTGAAAAGTATGGACCATTTTCTTTTGGAAAATGCCCTCAATTTGATCCTGTATAATATGTTCTTGTGATTAGATTTAGATTAGGCATTTCTGGCAGGTGTACTACTTGAGTGTTGTGTTCTCAATGGATCCCATAGGGAGGGACCTAATATCAGTCTCATTATTGTAAATGGTAACTTTCTCATTGGTAAGGTGGTACCTAATCATTTTCTCAAAGAAGAAACCAAATGTGGTTTAAAGATGTGAGTCATCCATCAATAAATTTATAAATTTAACAAATCTTCCAAAATGTACTAATAATTTTCCTTCCTTCAGAAATAAACAAGCAGGTTCACTCAAAATAAACAAGCAAGCATAGCCCTGGAAAAAAATCCAAAATGGAAGAAAAATGAGGAGGGATTGGTCTCGCCCCGTTCTTAAAATGCATCAGAAGGCCTTGGTAATTAATACAGAAGGGCATATGAATAGACATACAGCCCAATGGAACAGAAGAGAACATAGAGAAATAGACTAAAATGTTTGCAGGACATTAATATATGACAAATATGGGTACTGTAATCAGTGGGTATAGATGGACTTTGTAATAAACAGCACTGGGACAAGTGGATAGCCAGTAGGGAAAAGGCAAAGTTGGAACCATACTACACCTAGTACATCAAGGTAAACTCTGATGGGTCAAAGTTTTAAATCTAAAAAATAAAACTATGTAAATATTACCAGCAGGCATTCTACAACTATGCTGGATCTCATCCACTTCCCGCCCCCACCCCATAGAGTGGAGATCCACTCACCCTCCCTATTCTCTGCTGGAAGGCTGCCCCATGTGGATGACCCCAGCAGGATCCTGCACCCTCTGGCCAATGGGGAGCTATGAGAAGACACAGGAAGTCATGAAGGAAATGAGGGCAAGATATTCACTTCCTGACTTCCGCTGTACCCCAACAGACACAAGTGCTCTTCTCTAGTTGGCCTGGTCTACACAGCTCTCTTTCCCTCCAGGCTACAATAACTTCTTTGCTCCTCACCCTCTGGAGACCAGGGTGATGACACCTCTGTTGTCCCTAGGCCCAGATTCTTGCATCACCCTTAGAAGGTCCCTAAATCTTGCCCACAACCTTGTAACTAATCCCTTTGTATATCCGTTTGTATATCACTCTTGAATTATCCTGATTGGGACTCTGATTGGAACTCTGATTGGTAGGATAACCTTGGAGTGGATTGGCATATCTAACTATGTCTCAAACTCTAGAAATAAATAAATAAATAAATAAATACCCATAATTGTAACTGGAAACAATAACAACTTCTACATAAAAAAATATAATCAAAGCACAACACAAAGCAAAAAGACAACAAGTAGGGGAAATATTTGCAGCTCATGACACAAAAAAAGTGTTTTTCTCCAAAATATGTGAAGAGCTCCCAGAGAGGACAAAGAGTAAGACTACAAGGCCAACAAAGGAATGGGCAAAGGTCACAGACAGTTGACAGAATAAGAAATCCAAATCGTACTAAATACTTGTGAGCCAGACACAAAAATCAAAACTCCACTAGGGTAAAATTCTTCCTTGGTCAGATGGGAAAAGTTCTGGAAGTTTGACAAAACACCCTGTTAGTTAGGTGCTAGGGAAGTAGATGTTCACTCTCAGTGGGACCGCCAAATGGTGCAGCCCCTACTGGGGATATAACCGTCAAAATTTCAAATGCACTTTCCCTTTGACCCAGCACCCCTGCTCCTGGGGTTATATTTGATCAGTGTGAACTGACAGCTGATAAGATTATTCCTTACAGCATTGTGTGTGATACTAAAAAAACATGGAAACCACCCAAGTGTCCATGTCTGAGGAACTGCTACATAAACCTATGATTTATTCACATGATGGAATAGTCTATAACTGTAAAAAATATTTTTTTTAAATGAAGACTCTTCCTGTGAACTAACATCAAAATATCTCCTGGACACACCACTAAGTAAAAACAAAAAAGTGCCTAAATATGGTACAATCTGGTATGCCAACTTTGAGGTAAGAAAGTAGGAAACAGGTACATCATTTCCATGTTCTTGTGTTGGCATAAAGATGCAATGAAGGATAACAAAGAGACAAATGATCACAGAGACTTGGGGTGGAGGCAGAAGCATGTGGCTGGCATAGGATTTTCTCAGGGTCTACCCTCCCCACTGGTTCCATTTTTGAACAATATGAATGTGATGCCTATTCTAAAAGATGAAGAAGATAAAAGAGGAGGGAGCAGATGACAGATGGAGAAAATGAAAAAGAAGACCAGAAAGAAGACAAAAACAAAGGAGATGAACATGGGGTTGGAAAAGTAGACCATGTTGCTTGGGACTGAGGGCTGGGTGAACTCTACTTGTTTCTTGGGTTTTAAAAGCTGCAGACAGGGGGCCAGAGGTAAAGAACATGGGCTTGGGAATAAAACTGACCCTTGTTTGAACCTTGGTGCTCCTGCCTTCTTACCGAACAGATGGCTCCACTTCTGTGAGCCACAGTGTGCATAATGGGTGAGTGAGGAGAGTAGTACTGACTTCATACTGTTACAAGGACTGAATCAGGTAATATACGCCCATAGAAAGTGCTGGCTCACAGGAAATATGAGACATTATTATTTTCATAGCTTTCAGGCAGCTATGTTGAAAGGTAAGAATTTAATTGCCCATGTAAACTCTTTTTACCGAAAATTCTCCCAGGAAAATGAAATTACTGTCTTCCAAATAAATACCGAGACTTCTATTTTGAGATGCATTGCTGAGGGCTTTTTGCTCTGCTGTGGTGCCATCATTTAATTAGCCTCCATTAAGGATACAAAATATCAAGGCACATGCTTTATTCTCAACAAAGGCAGCCTTGCGTTTTCCCCTCTCTTTCCATTCTTCTTTCCCCTCGGTCTTCTCTGTTCATTTCATCTCTTGTCCTCCTCCGTTTTCTCTTCTACTTTTGCCTCCCTTCTTCTGGGCCTCTGTAGTCACAGACAACATGGATGTTAAAAAAGGAAGCGACCTTAGGAGACCAAGGGTTCAATCCACTCATGTTGCAAAGTCCAGAGAGAATAAGGGTTCACCCATGGTCCACAAAGTGGGAAGAGGGGAGGTGGCAGGGAGGAGTCCACCCATGCTGGTGCCTACCTGTACTGTCCCCTCTCCAATGCCTTGTCTCGGCCATTGATCTAGTTCTGAGGGGCAGGAGAGCCTGGCAGTCATCAGCTCTCTTTCCAGTGCATTGTTGATGGCATTGACTTTATGCCTTAGAGCATAACCTTTGTAAGTTTCCAAAAGCACATGCTGTTGCAGATCAGAAGGCTTTTCTCCCAAGACTATCATCTCTGAGTTTCCTTTTTCTTTGCTATGTCTTTTAAAAAATTATCAAAGGGATACATGTACACAGTTAAAATAAAAAAGAATAAACTTGTGATGAAAAATGTTACCTTGAACTCTTCACTATTCTAGTATTTGCAGCTATAATTCTAAATAATATGATTAGATCATTATTTCTTGGTTTATTGATTTTAGACATTATCCACTGACTTCCTGTTATGAAAACTGGGCATTCTGTGTCTTGCATCACCTTGGCCCTCAGTCTCCAGTTCCACCACCTCCACCTTCTCCCTGTTGGCCAGATTGATAGTCTGCATTTATAATATTATGACCAGGAACTGTGATTTAGTTCACTCCTTATACAACTTTTTAAGGATTTATATATCTAATAATAGCTATCACTTTTAGAGCCAATCATTTTTTTTTTGTTTGCTTTGTCTGTTAATTCTTCTGAAAATCCTCAACGAATTATGAAAACCTGAATATTACTGCTGACCCACATAACCAAACATATCAGGTATCTATCTTACCTATTCTAGTTTTGTTTTTTGTTTTGTTTTGTTTCTTGTTTTTGTGGGGGTTTTTTTTGTTTTTTGTTTTTTGTTTTTTGTTTTTTGGCTACATCTCTCCTAAACCGTCAGTCCTCCAACCTCAGTCTGGACCAGGAGCATCAGTCTGGTTTCAGATTATCTTCTCTGGAATGCACCCCCTCCTCATTCTTGGTGCACCCTGTTTCCGTAGCACACTCTCTAATAATGCTCATGAAATTGTGCATGAGAGGTCAATATTTTTATTTACTTATTTTTTTAATTTGAGAGAGAGAAAGAGAGAGAGAGAGAGAGAGAGCAGGGGAAGGAGCAGAAGGAGAGGGAGAGAGAGAATCTCAAGCAGGCTCCACACCCAGTGCCGAGCCTGACGTGGGGCTTGATCTCATGTGAGATCATGACCTGAACTGAAATCAAGAGTTGAACGTTCAACAGACTGAGCCACCCAAGTACCCCAAGAGGTCAATATTTTTAGACCATGCATATCTGGCAAATGTCTTTATTCTACCCTCCCTATAGAATGATAAATTGGCAGGTTGAGAATCATCTCTCCCTAGTCCTCTGGCTTCATGGTTTTTCAGAAGCCCCCATAAATCTTGGATTTTCTTGCCTTTGTATGTGACCTCCCCCCCCCCCCCCCAGAAACATTTAGGATCTTTTCTCACTGGTGTTTTAATATTTCAGCAATGTGCCTTAGGTAGGGTAGTTTTTTCATTCATTTTGTTGATTATTTTGTGGACCTTTCCACCTAGAAATCTATGTATTTCATAGTTAAACTGTATGTTTAAGATTTATGCATTTTATTTGTTCCACCTTAATAAAATTTCAAGAACCAGGAAGGGGGAGCCTATTTTGGAGCTCAAAAGCTAAAATGTGAACTCTCTGTACCTGTGTTCCCTCTCTTGAGGCAATAGATGCTTCTAGAAGAGCGGGCAAAGGCAATACTGTGTTTACCAAAAGTAGTATCACAGAATTGTCTTGCCTCCTTTACCTAGCTGAGTCCTTATAGTTGTCCTCTCAGGTATGTGGGTGTTATTATCCCCATTTTAGTGATGAGAAAATCAAGATTCAGAACATTTAAGTAAACTTCCACTAAAATCTCACTGCTAACTTACATTTCAACCTGACTTGGATTCTTCCTGATCACAAAGAGCACATTCTTTGCTTTTTGATTGTTTTTGTTTTTGTTTTGTTTTGTTTTGGTAAATGTTAAGCCTCCATTTGAGATTGTTAAGAATGTGCCAAAACTTCATAAATTTTATGCTCCCTATGTTAATTTCCTATCCATTTAGAAATATTCAATACCCTGAAAATAACATTCATAGACAGAAATAAATATAAAAGATTCTATGGAGAAATTTTAGTCAATTCTGTTTTTTCTGGAACTCAAAGACATTCACTGAATGTATTTTTTTTCCTGCCATTCTAGTACATATAAGGAAGTGCTAATCACTGAAGCACATAAAATGAATCTATGTGAAACATATATAATAATGCATTTTGTATGTTTAGGTGTTTTTACAAATAAGGTTTACAAAGGAATATGATAACATAAATTATCATTTGATTATAAACATAATTTATAAATTATGAATAAGCAGCCATTTTGGAAGACTATTGAATCTTGGGGAGTATATGATACTTTTATTCCTTGTTGAATCTGTAATATTTAAAATGAAATTGAAGGTAGACAGATAACATTATTTGGACAACCTTTCCATGGCCTGTGGAAGTCCGTCTCACCATCAGCCTGTCTACATTTCCTGAGGTGCGTTTTCATGAGTAACTTCCAGATTCATGCCACTGCCTCCAACAGAAAATTCAGTGCCACGGTTTCCTTGCAATCCTCATGTGCTCAACCTTCTCTGTGCCATACCCAACAGATGCAGAATTCAGCCTCTCTTCCTTTACCACAGAGACCAACTAACAGGAGACATTTGAGAATTTGGCACATTTTCCTAAAGGTTTGGAAAACCTTATGTTACAAAAAAACACCAAAAATCTTTGTTTGCTTACTTTTTTCTTCATTTTTACCTACAACCAAACTCCATTTATTATTTTTTTATTGAGTTATAATTGACCTATAACATTATGTTAGTTTTAGCTGTATGACATTAATGATTCGATACATGTATACATTATGAAATGATCACCACGATAAAGTCTAGTGAAAGAGATTCATCACCATACAGTTACAATTGTTTTTCCTGTGATGAGAACTTCTAAGATCTACTCTCTTACCAGCTTTCAAATATACAATACTGTATTATCAACTATATGGTCCCAATGTTGCACATTACATCCCCATGACTTATTTATTTAATGACCACCTTTGCCCACTTTGCACACGTCCCCCTAACAACCCTCACTTCTGGCAACCACCAGTCTGTTCTCTGTACCTATGAGCCCAGTTTCCTAATCTTTTCTTTTTCTTTCTTTCTTTCTTTCTTTCTTCCTTTCTTTCTTTCTTTCTTTCTTTCTTTCTTTCTTTCTATTCTGCATATAAGTGAGATCATATAGTATGTGTGTTTTTCTGTCTGGCTTATTTCACTTAGCACAACACCCTCTAAGTCTATCCATGTTGTTGCAAATGGCAAGATTTCCTTCTTTTTTATGGCTGAATAATATTCTCGTGTGTGTATGTGTATGATATATACAAATATACATGATATATACACACATATCATACAAATATCAAATATATATGATATTTTCTTTATTCATTCATCCATTGATTAATTAAAAGTTCATGTCCTTAATTAAGATTCTGGAGTGCTCCCCTGAGGAATTATAAAAGGGGTCAGAGAGGAAAGAAGGAAGGATAGGCCACCAGCTGCTAAAAGGAGATGTCTGTGTGCACCTGGTATCACATTACAGACTTGAAATTATTTTGCTTTCCATTTTCTCTCTTTCTGCACTCTTAGGGAGATGCTCAGTCTCAATCTCCCAAGTAGACTCAAATGAAAATCTAAGCTCCCTGAGGCCAGCAAAAAGTATTTTAAGATTGTTTTGTTTCTCCCATACAATAGCTTTTTAATTGACTAAAAGGTATCTCATTATCCTGCCCATTTGATTCTAAGATGATATTTTATCGGCACTGACCACTTCTCCATAACCACAGAGGCAGAAAGTATTGCTGTTGGACATGTTTCCTTTAAAAAAAACATTTATTTGGAGGACGACCTGGCACTCCTTCCTGTAAACACGATGAGTAAAAAAGAGTCAGCTGGATCCCTGTGGGGTTTCCCCATCAGACAGGTTATGATCCTTCTAGCAGACTCCCAGTTAATCTACCTATTTCTTTTTCATTTCAGTGGTACAAAAGTAAATTAAGCATTTTGCTTTCCCTGGTGACAAAGAGGCCTCAAATGAAGAAGGACTACTCATTGCCATCATAGAAATCTGGAGAAAATTGAGGTAAATATTTCCCTGATAAATTAAATCTTCAATTGGATTCTCTTTCCACAATTAAATTTGCTAGCTTAGCCGCCTGGTTTGCTATGCAGTGATTAATGCATTAAACCAATTAAACTCTAAGTAACTCTTCACATTTGTTTCCCTATTGTTTTTAGAAGCCCACACACAGAATGAGTCTGAACCAGAGGTGTAATTTATTTGTCTGCAATCTTGAGTCAGTGAGTTCCCTCAGGGTATCTTTCAACCGGTTCTTTCTTAATCTCAATGGAGTTTGTTTTTTTTTTCTTCAAAATATGTGATGTATTTAGAAACAGGTTACTCAGCACAGAACCCAAGGCATTCCATGTTTTCTATTTCAGAATTCACCCACATGACTTAAGAAACTTCAAAACTATGTACTCTATGCTTTTACAGGTCTGATTTGGTACGCAGTGGTGAGTGTTGTTACTGTGCCTCTTTTATCACAGAAATCAGAAAGAGCCACCCTCTCTAAATATGCCTGTCAATATTGGAAAGGTAAATTGAGAATACAGGAGAGGCAGACTTCTCCCACCCTTTCCAGTCTATTAAACTTCTTTTAAAGTTTTTATTTTAATTCCAGTTAACATAAGCTGTTATGTTAGCTTCAGATGTACAACATAATGATTCAACAATTCCATACACCACCCAATGTTCATTACAAGTGCACTCCTTAATCCCTATCACCTATTTCACCTATTCCCACCCCCCCACCTCTCCTATGGTAACCATGAGACTGTTCTCTATAATTACGAGTCTGTTTCTTGCTTTCTCTCTCTCTCTCTCCCCCCCCCCCTTTGCTTGTTTGTTTTCTTTATTAAATTCCATATATAAGTGAAATCATATGGTATTTATCTTTCTCTTGTCTGACATATTTTGCTTAGCATTATACTCTCTAGCTCCATCCATTTTGTTGCAAATGGCAAGATTTCATTCTTTTTTATGGTTGATTAATATTCCATTGTATATATAAACCACATCTTTGTCCATCCATCAATCAATGGCCACTTGGGCTGATTCCATATCTTGGCTATTGTAAATAATGCTGCACTAAACATAAGGATGCATGTATCTCTTTGAGTTAGTGTTCTGGCATTCTTTGGGTAAATACCCAGTGGTCAGTTGCTGGATTGTAAGGTAGTTTTATTTTTAACTTTTTGAGAAACCTCCATACCGTTTTCCACAATGGCTGCACCAGTTTACATTCCCACCCTACAGTGCACAATTGTTCCTTTTTCTCTATATCGTCACCAACACCTGTTATTTATTGTTTTGTTGATTTTAGTCATTCTGACAGGTGTGAGGTGATTTCTTATTGTAGTTTTGATTTGCACTTCCCTGACAATAAGTGATGATGAACATCTTTTCATGTGTCTGTTGGCCATCTGTATGTCTTGTTTGGAGAAATGCCTGTTCATGTCTTCTGCCCATTTTTTAGTTAAATCATTTGTTTCCTTGACGTTGAGTTGTGTAAGTTCTTTATATGTTTTGTATACTAACCCTTTATCAGATATGTCATTTGCAAATATTTTCTCCCATTCCATAGGTTGTCTTTTAGTTTTATTGGTTGTATTCTTTGCTGTACAGAAGCGTTTTATTTTGATGTAACTCCAGTAGTTTAGTTTTGTTTTTGTTTCCCTTACCTCAGGAGACATTATCTAGAAAGAAGTTGCTACAGCCATTGTCAAAAAAGTTACTGCTTGTGTTCTCTTCTAGGACTTTTATGGTTTCCAGTGTCACATTTAGGTATTTATTCCATTTTGCATTTTTTGTGTATGGTGTAAGAAAGTGGTCCAGTTTCATTCCTTTGCATGTTGCTATTTGGTTTTCCCCACACCATGTTGAAGTCTTTTTTCCATTAGATATTCTTTCCTGCTTGTCAAAGATTAATTGCCTGCATGCTTGTGGATTTATTTCTGGATTTTCTATTCTGTTCTATTGATCTGTGTTTCTATTTTTGTACCAGTACCATACTGTTTTGATTACTCCAGCTATGTAATATAACGTGAAGTCTAGAATTGTGATGCTTCCAGCTTTGCCTTTCTCTTTCAAGATTACTTTGACTATGAGAGATCTTTTGTGGTTCCATACAAATTTTAGTATTGTTTATTCTAGTACTTTGAAAATGCTATTGGTATTTTGTTAGGAATTGTATTAAATGTGTACATTGCTTTGGGTAGTATAGATATTTTAACAGTATTTGTTCTTTCAATCTATGAGCATGGCATGTCTTTCCATTTCTTTGTGTCCTCTCTTCAATTTCTTTCATCAGTGTTTTATAGTTTTCAGAGTATAGGTCATTCACCTTTTTGATTAGCTTTATTCCTAGGCATCTTATTATTTCTGGTACAGTTGTAAATGGGATTGTTTTCTTAATTTCTCTTTCTGCTGCTTCATTATTGGTGTATAGAAATGCAACAGATTTCTGTATGTTGATTTTGTATCCTGTGACTTTACTAAATTCATGTGTCAGTTCTAGCAGTGTTTTCATGGAATCTTTAGGGTTTTCTATATAGAGTATCATGTCATCCACAAACAGTGAAAGTTTTGCTTCTTTATTACTAATTTGGATCCCTTTTATTTCTTTTTGTTGTCTGATTGTTGTGGCTAGGACGGCCAGTACCATGTTGAATAAAAATGGTGAGGGTGGACATCCTTGTCTTGTTCCTGACCTTAGGGAAAAAGCTTTCAGTTTTTCCCCATTAAGGATGATTTAGATGTGGATTTTAAGTCTATTAAACTTTATGGCACAGCAGCATTAGATAATATCTTATCTAAAGTTAAAAAAAAGTTTTCTTCCTAAACATTTATTTAGCTTTTGGCCTTAGGCTAAAAGAAAATCAAAAATACATATAACTATTAGAACCCAGATACAAGACCACACTTTTTTCTCAGACCAACAACTCTTCTAGAATATTCATGAAACTCTATGGTGCATGGCTGAAAAGACACCAGAACTCAAGCTTCAGGTGTGCTACTACTTAACATGTAACAGTGGGTGAGTTACTTACCCTGTCTGGGCCTCAGTTTCCTGATGTATGAAATGAGGATAATACCTGGTCAGCCTACCCCACAAAGTTGTGTTTGAGTTCAAATGATTTAAAGCCTGTGGAGGCCCTTTACAGTGTGTGAGGTTGTCCTGCCACAGAGCATTGTTGTGTGGCTTTAAAAAAAAGATGTTTACTTATTTATATTGAGAGAGAAAGAAAGCGCATGCATGCGGTGGGGGGAGGGGCAGAGAGAGAGAGAGGAAGAGAGGGAATCCCAAGCAGGCTCCACACCACCAGCACAAAGCCTGATGTAAGCTCAAATGCACAAACCATAAGACCAGGATCTGAGCTGAAATCAAGCGTCAGATGCCCAACCAAATGAGCCACCCAGGCATCCCTGTGTGGCTTTTTATTATTGATCTTAAAGTCAACTTAGAGAGGTCTGCAAAAGGACCATGTGGTACAGGGGGAAATTGTCAGAATGCCTAACATTTTATTCTCAATATTTAATTTCTCTTTTTGTACATATTTATGGAATATGTGATTTGTGTGTGTTTGATGGTAGATTGGCTTGCTCAGCATCCATTCCAACCTTTTTTCTGATTTGTCTTCCTGATTGCAAAGGCTGGAAAGCCGAAAAACTAAGCTTCCCAGACCACTCGTGGCTAAGGCTCCAGAGGCGATTTATTTGTGTATTGGCCACGGTTCTCATTTCTATAAACTTGATCTGTTCACATCTGCCCTACATGCATATACTGAACAAGCCTTATCCTGGACAACCTGCTTGAGTCACCTCATCTTGGCCTCCTGCCTCCATAGTAGTGGCCCCCACCCTCCCTACACACACCAGGAGGGCTGTTTGTGGGGTGGGGAGTGCTTTCCAAATACAAACCAGCCAATCAGAGCCCATGCCCCAACCAGCTTCTCTGTGGGCTAGCACACTTCAGCCACTGTCCACCTGCTCTAATCACCCCAGGGTCTGGTGCCAGACAGCCAGGTATAGCTCCTATGCCCCAGAGCATGCTGAAATTTTTCAAACTAGTCAATCCTAAGCCTGCTTACTCCACCTCATCTATTATTTCCTGCAGAAACCCCAAGAAAGACTCTAATTCACATTTCCCCTCTCTTCCTCTGCCTCTTGGATGACCCTGGTGCTTCTAGTGTGGCCCTGAATGATGTGCGCATCTCTTGGGATCTGTGAGATATAAGTTATCCTTTCAATGGCAACCATTTCTTGATCTGTTGGCCTCACCCTACCTCAGGTTTTCTATCATGCTGTATTTTCAAACATGTTGCAGAGCAGCTGAACTCACCAGAGACTTGTATTTGGAAGGTTAAGAGAGGAGGTGGGGCATCCATTTGCTGAGTCACCCAGGTGCAGCACAGCCCTGGAGCTACAAGTTTGGCAGCAACTTTCTGATCTCTGCTTTGCAGCTAAGGCACTCAGTTCCTGGAGCCAGGAGACCGTGAGTGTGCCTCCTAACCCCACAGTGCCCCGAGTGGCAAAGGTAGGAGCTCCCTTGTCAGGCTGGGTCTGCAGTGTGTTCCTGGGGGCCAAGGTTTTACAGTAAAACCTTGGTTTGCGAGCATAATTCATTCCAGAAACATGCTTGGAATCCGAAGCACTTGTATATCAAACTGAATTTCCCCATAAGAAATAATAGAAACTCAGATGATTCATTCCACAACCCAAAAAATATTCATATCAAAATGATTACAATACTGTAACATAATACAAAATAATAAAGAAAATACAAAATATAAAGAAAATAAATTAATTAACCTGCATTTACCTTTGAAAACCTTCATGCTGGTGTGAGGGAGACAAGAGAGAGAAGAGTTATTGTGTAAGACGACTTTCACTGTCACTAATGAAATCACTGCTGACTATTGGCTCAATGGAATCTTTTTCTGCATGGGGGCCATTGTATATGCTCTAATGGATGTTGACTACAGTACAGTATGAATAAACTCTTGTCATATACTGTATTTAATGTAACTGGCAATAAGGGATCAGAGGAAAGGGTCTATATCTGTAGGCAGACTGACTCAGATTGAAGCAAAGCATTCCTAAGCTTCCTCTTGTCTGGAAAAGCAAAGGACTGTCCATAGGTGCTTTGAAGTGACAAAAAATACACTAGTGCCAGTTGTGGACACCTTCCAACATTCTGAAAAATCACTGATTTCTGCCAAATACTGTGGCCTGAGACCAAGCATCCGAGCATGGGAGACAGTCACCCACAATCCCACAGCAAGAGAGAGAAGTACCGTTTGCTTAGTTGTGATCATGTGACATGATTCAGTGTCATTTACCACTCGTACTGCAAGACATCACTTGTTTATCAAGTTAAAATTTATTAGAAACGTTTGCTTGTCTTTCGGAACATTCACAGAACAAGCTACTCGAAATCCAAGGTTTTACTGTATTAGCTATAATGGGGGATGGGAATAGTGAGGGAGTGGCTATTGAGAAGTAAAGGGAACTCTAAAAACATTAGGAGACACAGATATAAGAAACAGCAATACCTCTAGAGCTGAAAGAGAATGTCCGAGGAAGTAACTATGCCCCAACTTTGAGCTGGGATCCAAGACCTGCTAGTGAGGTCATGGCTGTGGCTCAGTCAATAGCATACAAGTTGTTGTGGTGTCTGGCCAGTGGAACTTGCTGGAAATCTGTCCTCTAAAGTACCCCAGAAAGCTGTTCCTGGGAGGTATCTCAAGGGACTTCCACTACAAAGCTTCCTGAAGGGAGGGCCAGGAAATTTTGCTGACCTCCAAGTGCTCCTGGCTATCCTGCATTGCAGGCCACAGATTCAGCTCCAGGATCACAAAGCAGCTCAAGGAAGGGAAGATTTGGTGAACAGAAGTATTGAGTCAATCATTGATAACAGTCCACCCCTTTGGCTACTTGGCTTCTAGACGCATTTTTTAACACACATGTGAACTTTTGTACTCACCCCTTTCCCAAATGAGGAGGCACAATGGCCATTGTACCCATCACTGGATATGTTAATTACTTCTCCAATTCAGCCATAGTCCCACCGAATATTCTGTCACCTAAAGACTAAATGATAAAGTGTATTCATATATAAAATAATAATGGAAGGGGAAGAGAGAAGAAAAAGACTATCATACACACATAAAGACATACACAGAAAAGCAAAGAGAAAATAAGCAGAGCTACTTCAGTCCCTCTTAATGTAACTGGTCACTGTTATCTGTGGCTTCCTTCTTCCACCTCCCATTCCATATTTCCCTTGCCCTTAGCCAGAACTTCAACTGGTTGTTTAAGTCATAACCTGGTAAAATGACACAAAACTTCATTGGCAAAATGGTCTGAATCGTAATAATTATTTTCCCCTTTTTTGTGGGGGAGAAGGAAAGGTCTGCAGTTTTCTATAAACCTCACTACCAGGCATGTAAATATTTAGAGTTACCCTAGGAATCCCTGGGTTCCAGATACCATCCCCATTGCCCTACTGGGTAGCAGCAACATGATCTTCCCTTAGTTATTGGGATCAATCACTCAAGCCAGTAGAGTGACTTCTTCTACCCAGTGATTAGTGGTATAATAAACCCAGAATAGCCCTGTGGCAGTCTCATACAATTCATTGAAACCACTGTGGTGTCCAATAGTGGAAGCATTACCCCTTGGAGTAATATCTCCAGACTAGCAGAGCACAAAGATGCTGGCTAGGATAAGAACATTTCTGTAAGTGGGTTATTAATGACAATGGGGAGAAGAACAACCCTTCTCCTATTTCTTGAATCCTAGATCCGTGGATCTTAGCAAAGGAGAAACATCCTTTAAGACAGAATTCCATTCTTCAATCTGTTGTGTCCCAACAAGCATTTTAACAGAGTCTTCTTTAAGCAATTCCACGTTTCAGTTAAGCTAGCTGGCTGCTTCCAGGTGATGGAGTGAGTATATGGGCAATTTCATGACATGAGACCATTTCCACACTTCCCTCGTGAAGTGAGTTCCTTGATCAGAAGCAATGCTGTGCAGATTACCGTGACACTGAACAAGGCATTTCAGAGTCCACAGCGGCAGCCCTGGCAGAGGCAATACAGACAGGTGAGTCATATCTATATGCAGAATATGTAGTCTATTCCTGTGAGGATGAATCTCTGCTCCCTCCATGATGCAAGAGCACCAATGCAATCTCCCTGTCCCCAGATGGCTAGCTAGTCTCTCCAAGGAAGATGCCATACTGGAGACTTAGTGTTGGTCTCTGCTGCTGGTATATTGGACACTTAGAAAAGTTCCAGGCTTTCTAACATGGAGGCAAGCAATCCAGTGGAGTCTTCCTGATCCCACAACTGTTTGACTGAGATAGAGGTAGGAGCTCCCTTGCCAGATGAATCCTACAGTGTTTTCTAGGAATCTTTTCTTGGATCTTATAACCTATTCTTCCAGATATTTCTAAGTATCTAATTTCTTGCATTAAGTCCTTTATGTTTAACTTTTTCTCTTATCTGCAATTAAACCCTGTGTGTTATAATGCTTTATAATTAATATATTTGTATGACTGTATATGAATATATTTGATATGTCTGATGAATATTTTAACTAATGGATATACATGATTTAAATATTTTTAAAGACTTAACTAGAGGGCATGCAATGGTCCCTTGTGGACATAAAATTTTACAGGACTCCTGGAACACTGTAATAGTTACCAGGGGGTTATCTGACCCAATCTCAAATTTGCTTTAGGCTAATGAAGCATGTAGCATAGCCCTCTGCCATGCCCACATGCTCATGTGCCCTCTGACACAGGTGTGGGCAGTTGTTTGAACATGGTGCCCTCGTAAGGACAAGTACCTTGAAATGGCTTCTGCTGCTGCTGTTCCTGCCTCTTCTTCTTCTTCATCTTCGTCTTCTTCTTCCTCCTTCTCCTTCCTCTTCCCCTTCTCCTTCTTCTTCTTTTTCCAAATCACACTTAGGTCAAATTCTTATACCTATGCCTAAACTATATATCTCAAACAGATGCTTTAACCTTTGTGATTTTAATGAATGGTACCAAAAAGCTCCATTGGGTCTAAATCAAGCTTTTAATGTCCATTTTAGTCTTGTGCTTTTCCAGCTTCACCTGAGGCAGACTCAGAGACACACAATGGGCAAGAGGGCCAGATGGCTTCCTGGCCATTTCTCTGCCTCAAAGCTCCACTCCACTACACTCTCCATGCCACCTCTGACCCCCAGAGTATGTAGAGAGGAGAGAGGAAACACAGGAAAATGGCACAGGAGATGTTACGGTGTCATATTGGTAGCCTCTGGAGGTGGCTCTCTCTCCCACAGGCGAGTTTGTGGTTTCCTTAGAGACCTCATCTCCTAGGACCCTCCCACTGCCCCACTGCTAGGTGCAGGCTGTGCCCCCTTGACTGGCCATGGCCAGCACTCTCTTGGCTCCCACTTGTAGAGGTAGACCCTGCTTTGACTCTCTCTCCCTCCACTCGGGCATAGTTCTACTGGAACATATCACACTGGCTGATTTCTCCACTGGCCACTCCTCCCAATACCCTCCCCCCCAATCCTGCTGCTGACAGAACTGCAGAAGCCAGCTCTCTTCTGTGCCATCAGAGCACCTGCAGCCGCCAAGGGCCTCCAGCTTCCTCAGGTACCAGTATTTGTGCTCACAGGTCACTCTCCATGAAGTTCTCTGAGAGTGCCCCTTACCTGACCTGTTGTGCATCAGAAGCACATGCCTTCCATGACACACAGCCTCTGACAGCCCATCCTCAGAAGTCCTCTTTCTCCATCAGGCTCTTCTGATCAGTCTGAACACAGGCAGGAAGTGGGAGACAGGCAAACCCAGCAGGGCTAAAAAAAATCTCTTCTCTCTGTATGTGGTCGGCTCTGCTCATAAGGACTGGGCCCTGTTTTCTGTTATTGTTTTTTGTGTTTGTTTGACTTGGGTCTTGGTGGTGCTTTTATCCCATCCAGAAAATAAGAAAAGAGGAAAAATGGCATTTCAACATAGTGTTGTGTTAGAATCTTCCTCTCCTGGCTCAAAACACATTCAGGTTCTCCACATGTGTATTGTTCTAATAATTCTTAGCGGTAAATAGGCTCACATGCTAATATTATACCCGTTAAGATAACCAAGGCAACGTGAACTAAGGGCCTTGCAGGGGCCACTTAGGGAGTTATCACCTAAGGCTCATTTGAATTATACATTTCCCCACATGATGTTAATAATCTATACCCACAAAATAGCATTGTATTTCCACGTGGTATTACATCTGTATAGCTTATAATAATGCGAACAAGATCAGAAATGGGTTGTCAACCAACGTTGTTCACAGACATGCCAGTTGTAATATTTCTCACTCATTTGTAACCGACACCAGCTGGTGTCATGCTGACCCTTAACACCTAGATGACACTGGCCTGAATCCCTATTCCAGAATTTGTCCAAGTTCAGTGCCATCCTCAGCGTTTCTCCTGGTTCTCTCTGGCCCCGAGCCCATATACTCACCAAGGTGAGTTCAGTCTGCCATGTGTCCCACCCTGTGTGTGCAAGTGACCCCCCGCTGGGCCCAGTGTGGATCTGCAGGTGGATGACTGGTCCTTCCTGGGTCTGTACTAAAGAAACAGCACCCACACAGAGCTCTTGTCCCCAAAACATTCCCTGAGGACGTGAGGAGATGGAGGAAGTTTTCACCAGAATAAAGTCAACATTCCTGTCCCTGATGTTCTATCAGCTCCTCCAAGACCAGGCACCACTGACCAACCATACCCTTCAGGGCCTACCCCAGGGTTGTCCTGATCCCCAGCACAGCTCAACTCTTTTCTCCCATTTTTCCTCATTCCTTCCTCCTCGATTGCTGCCAGGAACTCTGAGTTCCTCCCATTCTCTCCAGCTCTCCCAGCCCTATGCCCGGACTCAGCCTTGAACTCTTCTTTGCAAATCCAAGTCAAGATGCTGGGCTGAAATTAAGGGACACTTTTTCATTAGTAACACAACATTCCATGTTTACCCTCTAACACTTCCTTTAAGAGAATTGAACCTCCTTGGGGCACCTGGATGGCTCAGTTGGTTGAATGTCCGACTTCAGCTCGGGTCATGATCTCATGGTTCGTGAGTTCAAGCCCCACATTGAGCTCTGTGCTGGCAGTGCAAAGCCTGCTTCTGATCCTGTCTCTCTCTCTCCCTGCCCCTCTCCTGCTCACCCTTGCTGTCTCTCAAAAATAAGTAAACATTAAAAAAAGAAAAAGCTTCAAAATGAGAATCTAACCTCCTCAAAAAAAAAAAAAAAAACTAGATTGATTTTATTTCAAACAGCAATTTGTTTCTTTTTTTTTAATATACTATATTTATTGAAGTAGGTCCAGGGAGTCCTCTATTTGGAAAGACTTTATATTTCAGTTGGTTAGATTTATGAGACTATTTTAAACCCAGAAAATGAAGATTTCCAATCCATCCCACCCTGACTCCCAGCAATTAACACAAAGTAGTGGAATTTGCTTAACTACTAGATTTTATAGGCATCATTCTCTTTGTCAAGATGCTATGGCTAAAATCAAATGATCCTGAAGTAGCTATGAAGATTTTCAGGCCAGATGTAATAAAAGAAGGAGTAGAAGACAGTAAATTGTCTGTTCCTCCTTACTGCATGGGCATCCAGGTCTCCCTGTCAGCGGATTTGGGCCCTGATGATTGATCCTGCTTCACTCATCATTCTCTATCTCACCCTATGCCTCTCAGTAGACTTTCTGAACACTTCCTGCTGGGGCATCATCCATCTCTCACAAGCCAGAAACAATTCTTTAGTTTAGTTTTGTTGTGAGTCAGCCTACTCCCCAAAGTCCCCAAATGGGTTTCTTCAGTTTGTACACTTTAGGTGTCGGTCTTCCCAATAGACACCAAGCTCGTGAATCTGTAACGGTTGTTCCACAGGGCAGATTTGCTTTCCTGAATGGCTCTCAAAGCATTCCTTCTTCCCTTACCAAAAAGAAAAAAAAAAAGAAAGTCAAATCATGGATAAGCCAACTAGTACACCGTTTCTTCTTTCCCTTATTTCTGGTTTCTTCTCCCCTCTGAATCAAGCTTTTATCTCTGCCCTTGAGGATAATGTCCCAAATTAGGCCCAAGTATCCTATTTAAGTCATTTTTAAAATATAAATAATGGAATTGGAATGTAGTTTTACAGGAGGGAGGAGAAGAAGGAAAAGGAGAAGGAGAAGGAAAAGGAGATGGAGGAAGGAAGGAAGGAAGGAAGGAAGGAAGGAAGGAAGGAAGATGGAAAGAAGGAAGGAAGGAAGGAAGGAAGGAAGGCAAGAAACCTCCAGCTTTGAATGTTTTACTACCTCATCACACCAGAGTCCTTTTCTCGCTCCCACAAACACCATCTCCATCCGGAAAGCCTTTCCCCATCAGTGATCTACTGCTTTCAGGCCAGCTTTATGTGGAAAACAAGTAATTTAGGGGCACCATAAAAGCTTATTGATTACCAATGGTCCACTCTGTGGTAGGTACTTAGGCAAGGAGAAAGAAGGAAAAATATAAATAATCCCCAAGTTTACTTCTGCAAAAATAAATGGGCCAAATACCAATATGGCACCTTCCCAGCCCAGATCATTTCTTGCACTCATTAAAATTCAAAAGCTGTGGTCCAAGTGTGTCCTGGAGGAAACTTCCCAGAGTCTCACTAATGGATCTCTCTACCCCACCTCTCCACCTCCAGCAAAGGCTCTCCAAGGGAAGAAGAGAAAGAAAGCCAGTGTCTCTCAAACTGGAGCGCATGTCAAAATCACCTAGAAGTTCTGTTAAACCACAGCTCACTGAGTCCCAACCCCACAAGAGCAGGGCCAGCCCGATAACTTGCATTTCTAACAAGTTCTTGATGATGTTCATGCTGCTGGTCCAGAGATCATTGAGAACCACTAGTTACAAAGCAGGAAACTATAGTGGCTAAGAACACAGTGTCTGAAAGTCAGACTGCCTGGATCCAAACCCTTGTTCCACCTCGCTCACTGTGTGGTCCTGGGCAATTACTTGTTGGTGCCTTAGTTTCCTCATTTGTAAATGGGAGTTAGGACTATAATCCTACTTCATAGCATTGTCTAAAGAACTGAATACATTTATTTGGATAAAGCACTTAGAACAATACCTGGCATATGGTAAAAACCATGCACAAATATTAGCTAATATTATAAATTTTTAAACTTAGACGATCGCGTTGTTTGTTCTGTGACCCCAGTCTGGCCCAGAGTAAGCAAATCCATTCTGCTAAATGTCTTGCATGTGAATCCACATTCTCCCCTCAGCTGTTTGCTGTTAGACTGAGACTAGTCAACTAATAACTGGGCCTCAGTTTCCTCACCCATAAAGTGGGAGAGTTGGAGAGTTGGTTTCAAGGTTCCTTTTAACAGAAACACAAAGTGATTTCTGCAGCTTACTGGAAGACCTTTGAATGTCCCTGGCTTGGAAACTACATCCAGTCACACCTTCTTTTGAACGTTCAAATGTTAAAAGTGTCTGCATCCTGCACCAGTTAGAGTGGCCGACAGTGTGTGAACTTGCCCTTGTGCTTCTCTTCTTTGTCGGGCGTATCTCCTGCTTCTCCACTTGGTTATAGCCAAAGTCTGTCTAAGCACAGACTCAGTGAGCTGTGGTTTAAAGGAGCCAAGCCAGACACAAGCACCTCCCATAATCCTTAGGGTGGCCCTAAGGGGCAGGTGGCATTGCCCCATTTTCCAGAGGAGGAAACTGAGCTAAGAAAGACAGTAACCTGCCCAGAGTTACCCAGCCGGCAAGCAATGAAGCTGCAATCTGAGCCCTGTTCAGAGGCCCGAGGGAGACACTGAGGGGTGGAGAGGTGGGGGTCACAAATAAGCAAACCAGAATGCCCCCACAGGGACCAGTGAAACAGAGTGGGCATGCTCTTAGCATGGTTGCTAGTTCTCAGCGTCTATTTGACACAGTCATCCCAGATTCAACCATCAACAAGGGCTATCAGGACCTCTCATCTGTGCCCCCAAAACTCCACAGGAGAATGAGGGGTGCCCAGCTCTTCCTCTTCGTAGTTCCTTCTGCACAGCTATTCCCCTGCTGGTGGTCAGAAAGCTCACCACTTCCTCCCCCAACCCTGTGCCCCCAGGGTAATCATTCATCTGTGAAGGCTGGGTCCATCACCACCCCTCCATGGGGTTTCTGGGGCCAGCACCCTCATCCTGCAGTGACCCTCCCTCAAAACACCACCATCCCCAGCACCCGACATGTTTATACCTCAGCATCTGAGACACTTTAAAGAATGCTTTCCTTCCCCTATCTGACCCTTATTATGGGCTAAATTGTGTTCCCTAACACACAATTCACATCTGAAGCCCTAACCCCCAGAGGTAACTAGGGTTAAATGAGGTCATTAGGGTGGGCACTAATCCAGTATGACTGGTGTTCTTTTTTTTTTTTTTAATGCTTATTTATTTATTTTGAGGGAGAGAGAGAGAAAGAGAGAGAATGCATGCACGAGCATGAGGGGCAAAGAGAGGTGGGAGAGAGATTCCCAAGCTGGCTTTGCGCTGTCAGCATGGAGCCCAACACAGGGGTCAATCTCACAAACCATAGAGATCATGACCTGAGCGGAGATCAAGAGTTAGACATTCAATTGACTGAGCCACCAAGGTGTCCCAGCATGACTGGTGTATTTATAAGGAGATCAGGACACAGACACATACAGAAGGAAGACCATGTGAGGACACAGGATAGAGATGGCCATCTACAAGCTAAGAAGAGAGGCCTCAGAAGAAATCAACTCAGCTGACACCTTGATCTCAGCCCTCCAGGCTCCAGATCTTGAAGAACTGAATTTCTGTTGTTTAAGCCACCCAGCTCATGGTATGTGTTACTGCAGCCCCAGCAGATTAATACGCCCACCCCAACAAATGTAATAGACACTTTGTCCTCTTAGAGATCAGTATTGTTTATCCTGGAAGTTCATGCCTGGACACCCTTATGCCTGGGGTAGTCCCTGGTTCCTAGGAGGCCCTTGGGAAGTGGATGTTCCCTGAATCATTGGATGAATCCATATATACAGCGTCCTGATATTTCATTAATAAAGCCCCATTGTATGCATCAGATATAAGAGACACATGAGATAAACTGAGAACCCTTACCACTGCCCAGAGCTATGCTTGAAAAACAACAGGCAAAAGGGAGTGGCTGAAAACACACAGGTTTTACTTTTGTTGAATGTGGAGAAAATTTTTTAAAAAGCAGTCCCAGATACCCAGAGGCTCACCTGGTCATCTTATTCTCCTATTGAACATAAGCCTTGGCACAGAACACCAACCCCAGATGTCACTCTGAAACCACAATAAAATGAGACAAAGCAAGGCCAGTTCATAATTTCATCTAAGCACAGACAAAAACAAGGTCACCGTGTCGCCCACAAAAATACTCTTCCCAAAGTCCCCTGTTTGGACTAAAATGACTGGTCTCCATAACTAAGAGACACTAAATTTCTGTTAAGCCACCCAGTTTGTGGTGACTGCTACTTTGCCAATTACAGCTTTATGTTGTTTTAGTCTCCCCTCTTCATAAAGATTTACTGAGGTGCCCAAAGAATTTCTCCCACCTTCTGGCAGCCCCCAACCTCCAAGCAGTCAATCTATAGAGCCAATCCTGACTTCCTTAGACCCTCCCCCAAATCAGGTAACCAAATCCCCAATCCTACAATAGGTCCTAACACCCTCCTACTGGATCCCCTGGTTGTTCACAGTGATGTTCTCACTGCAGTTAGTAATGAACCCCTAATGTGTCCCTGGTGATCTCAGGCTGGAGCCCCTTGACAATGCTGTTCAATTGGGTTTTGTTTGATGGAGTGGGATATACTAAGTGCCAAAAATTTAAGAAGGGGTGTGAAAAGGAAGATGAAGTGGAGTCATTAAAGTTTAAGAGGAGAGGTTTGTCAATTTCCAAAAGGAGAGACAGGTTTGGTGCCTCCATGGAGGCACCAAGAAGGTTGCCTCTATGAGGGCAACCCTTTCCTCCACCTCCCAACAAAAACTGCAATAGTGTCAGTACCATTCATTAAACTCTTGAAATTGGGTCTGGGGTTGGGGCAAAAGGGGCTGAATCTTACGATAATTGGCTGAAGAAACTGGACTATACGCAAATACCTTCAGAGAGGTGAGTGGCCCCAAGTACTATCTATTGGGTTACCAAGACTCCCTCTTCACCAGTCTGCAAATGTCTACAGGGCAGTTTGATAGTGATAAGAATAATTTCATCCCCACAGTTTCCTATACCATGTGCTGGCCATGGTGGGTGATCAAGACTGATTAAGGAACTTGGTGACAATGACATTTCTCCAACCACTCCAGGAAACCCTTCAACCTTCCAAGAAAGCTGGTCATGAAACCCACCACTACCCTGCCCTCAGCTGATGGGATTTGCACTGGGCTTCTAGACCCAGGCAGCTAGTGTATAGGCTGGCTAGTGGTTCTTGAAGTGGACCTGACCCAAGGTTTGGGGGACCAGGAATGTCAGTGGAGGATGGAGAGATTCTGCTCCTTTCGGGGGCAGTTTGTATGTAAAATAGATAGAAGACATCACAAGTGAACTAGCTTTTTTTACTGCTGCTGTAACAAAGTACCACAAAGCTGGGTGACTTAACAGAAATTTAGTGTCTCTTAGTTATAGAGACCAGAAATCTGAGATCAAGGTACTGGTTGGTTCTTCCTGAGGGCTGTGAGGGAAGAATCTGCTCCCCACCTCTCTCTTGGGCTTGCAAAAAGGTATCCTCACATTCATATGATGTTCTGTCTGTACGTATTTCTCTGTGTCCAAATTTTCCCTTTTTATAAGGACATCAGTCAAACTAGATTAGCACTCACCCTGATGATGTGGGAGGTCATCCAATTTAACTTGACTTCCTCTGTAAAGGCCCTATCTCCAAATAAAGTCATTTTCTGAGCTAATGGAGGTTAGGACTTTAACATAAGAATTTGGGTAGGATACAACATAACCTGTAACAGTGAGTAACTGAGTGGACATTAAAGCAGACAATGAAAGTCAACATCTTGTGGGGCACCTAGGTGGCTCAATCGGTCGAGCATCCAACTTCAGCTTAGGTCATGATCTCACAGTTTGTGGGTTTGAGCCCCACATTGGGTTTGCTGCTGTCAGCAAAGAGCCTACTTCAGATCCTCTGCCCCCCCCTCGACTCTCTCTGCCCCTCCCCTGCTCACACACTCTCTCTCAAAAATGAATGAATATTTTTTAAAAAGACATCATCTTGTATGGTCCCTTTCAAACTATAATATGCACTAATATGCACATGCATCATCTGAAGACCTTATTAAATACAGGTTCTGATTCAGTCAATCTTGGGTGGGCCCTAGGATTCTGTATTTTTAAAACAGTTGGCAAGATGGTGCTGATGCCGATGCTGGTGGTCTATGAATCACATTTTGAGAGTGGAGGGAATACGGCCTCTCCCAGGACTATTCTCCTCTTGGAGAGGTCTTGCTAATGTGTGAGTAAGACTGAGCAATTCTCAACAAGGAAGTGTGTTCTGTGAACTCAGGGCAGAAGTTCTCAACATTCATAGCACATTAGACCCATCCAGGGAGCTTGAACAAAGTCCTCATGGTCCCACTTCCCAGAGATCCAGATTAGTCTGGGATTGGTGTCAGTATTTTTAAGAAGTTCCCCAGGTATTTCTACCACTGCTCTCAAGTATCTTTTCCACAGTTCATATATGAACATTTGTAACAGGTGCACTTGTTCAGTAAGTGACCTTAATTGTGACAATTTCAACCACCAATGTCAATGGTGGGGAAATATCTATGGACAGACAAGTCTTTTGTTCTTCAAATAACAGAATGAGGTCATTTTAGTGCTTTGTGAGATCAGCCTTGTCTGAAAGTATAGGGGGCTGAGACATCGGCTGTCGTGTCATTTCCCTTATTTAGAACAGAGAAATTTACTCATTTTCTGAGAATGCATTGAGCTGTGCTCAAGCCAAGAACTAGCTCCCACCCTATACAACACCCATAATCCTCAAAGGACAGGAAACAGTCTTTCCGTTGTTGGTGGTGCTTTAGCAGAAAGAGGATGTCTGGATGGAAGTGGGCCTTCTGCCACCAGTTCCCTAGGGACCATGACACAGTAGGTTCCTACTGTCCCTACAATCCTAAGAACAGGTGCTTGAAAATAATCAAATATACCCATGAGACAATTAGCCTATGTAGGCCTGTTAGTGTTGGCAGTGAAGGCAAGAAGCTAAGATCTGGAAAAATAGGAGAATGGCATTTCAAAGAAGAGGGTTTTTTAAAAATCATACAGAATTTGAAAACATAAGCAAAAATAAAATGTTCCCCTATCAGCCTCTTTATCTAAGTGAACACCAAGTCTTGAACACTACTATTTAGAACTCACATCACACATTGTGCTGTAACTCCCCACTGATGACTGTCTCTCCCCTTGACTGTAAGTCCCTTCTTGTAAGGCCCGTGTTATCTGCATCAAAGAATCTCCAGTATCTAGCACAGTGCCTAGCACAAGGCGACATCACAGGAGGGCAGGATGTCTGCAGGGTCACTGCTCTATTCTAGCACCTGGGGCATAGAGGAGTTCAGCAAGTATTTGATGAATGAGTATCCGAGGACTCAAAAGTCAAGTTCTCACTATCCAGAGGCATGCCCTGCCCTAGAGCTTTTCAGATTATTTCATTCGTGCAGATCGATGCAACTTTAGCAGGAGAGAGAATGGAAAGGGTGGGAGGTGGTTGCAGTGACGAGGTAGGAATCTTCGACCTTGACCTTCCTTTTTCCCCTGAAGATAGTCTAGATTCCAACAGCCCAGCCACCTAGTTTCCTGCCCACCACTGAGATCTGAGAGTCAGGAATCCAAGCTGCCTTTCTATAGAGTGGTGTTTCTTTATAAGATGACTGAAGTGTCCTTGTTGACAGCTCTTCTGTCTCACATTTCAACTGCTTCCCACGCAGTCCTGCCCTGATGCTCCCAGCTTTGCCTTCAAGTGACCCTGAAAGCTGTCTTGTTCCAAATGAGGACCCAGCGCATTTTTGCCACTGGCAGGCACCTTCGGGCCAGGGACTGCACATTCTAAATAAATTCAGAATAGCACAGCTGATATTTTGGAAACTGATTAGTAACCTGATGTTTGCTCGGCTCAGCTCTTAAGTTAAAATCTATTCATATCAATCAGCTAGTAGCTATGGAATATCAACTGGGAACCTGGGACTCTGCTAGGTCAAAAGAAGCACAGAGTGGGCCATATCTAAAAGCAGTTTCCCCCTTACCTGGGGAGGCCCGGGTTATGCTGAAGACAGCAGCTAGGTGCTTCACTGTGGGACGCGGATGCTGACAGTAACAGCAGCTGAAGGATGGGGGGATGACAAGGAACAGCGGCAGGTGGAGAAGGTAGGGGTGGGACTTGAACAGGGAAGTGCCAAAAGGGGGAATCGTGGAGTGTGAGGGTGGTGTGGGCACTAAGGCACAGGGACAGGAAAGATATGCTGTCTCAGGGCACCTCAACGAGACCAGCTTGTCTGGAGGGTGGGTGTGTGGGTCAACAGGGTTACCTAGCTGGGTGAGCCCAGCTGCCAGTGGTTAACTAGCTGGGTGGGGCCAGCTGGCAGGGGACATGCAAAGCCTTGGTGTATGAAGCAAAGCAAGTAATTCAGAGAGATTGGTCAGGAGGCAGCATAGGAGCAACCAGGGGTGGCAGAGACATTAACTAGGAGGAGTGGGGTAGGCTTTAGGAGGTGCTGGCCTGGCCTGGGGTAGCTGGGGTGGGGATGGGAAAGAAAGAACAACTCCAAGGTGAAAATGGCAGGATTTGGTAATAGATCAGATGCAATGGATGGAGAAAAGAGAGGCTTTAGGTAAGAGAGGTAAAAAGATTTGACGCTGCTAGGTTAAAAGTGTAGGGCAAATTCTTGTGTCATAAAAATGAGATGAAGAGTTATTTTCTTCCTTTTTTAAAAGAAATAGTTTTTTAGGGGCACCTGGGTGGCTCAGTCAGTTGAGCGTCTGACTCTTGATTTAGGTTTAGGTCACGATCTTGCAATTCGTGGGTTCAAACCCCGCATAGGGCTCTGTGCTGACAGCTCAGACCCTAGAGCCTGCTTCAGATTCTGTGTCTCCCTCTCCCTCTGCACCTCCCCTACTCATGCTCTGTCTCTCTCTCTCTCTCTCTTAAAAATAATAAATGTTACAAAAGTAAAAAAAAAAAAAAGAGCTTGGCTGAACTGTATTTTGTGGAAGGTAAATCCTGCAAGCAATAAAATTGGATATTTAGCTGAGGAGATTTCTAAGCAATATGTTGAAGAAGTGCTTTGGTTCACTTACAGAAAAACATGCTAGGAGAGAGAAATCGGAAGCAGTGACTCAAATAGACACATTTGTATGGCCATGTTCACAGCAACCGAAGGTGGGAGCAACCCAAATGTCAATGGAGGGATTAATGGAAAAACAAAATATTGTCTATACATACAAAGGAATATGATCCAGCCTTAAAAAGAAAAGAAATTCTGATACATGCTACATCGTGGATGAATCTTGAAGACATTGTCCCGAGTGGACTAAGCCAAACACAAAGAGAACAATACTGGATAGTTCTATTCATACGAGGTTCCTAAAGTAATCAAATTCATAGAGACAGAAAATAGAAGTGTGGTTGCCAGGGGCTGGGGAAGGAGGGATGGGAAGTTAGTGATCAATAGGTAGAGACTTTCATTTGAAAAGATTAAAAAGTTCTGGTGACACATGGTGGTGATAGTTAAACAACATCGTGAGTGTCCTTGATGTCACTGAGCTGTACATGCGAAGAATAGTTAAAATGGTTAAATGGTTAAACCATTATGTTAAATGGTTTTCTTATGTTTCAACCATAAGAAACCCTTTCCACAATTCAGTCCATAGCAGTATGTGTCTGTTTTAGGTGACAACATGGAATGAGCACTGGACCTTATTCAGGTCAACTTCTGCTCTCATCCTGGCCCTTCCTTCTTGGAAAGCCATTTAACTACATTAGCTCTCAGTTTTGTGGTCCAGGGAAAAATGACCTTTCCCCAGAGTTGTATAAAGGGTTAGATCCAATCGTGAATGCGGAGGCATTTCAGTACCCTGCACACCTAAGGGATTCCTAGTCACAGCCTTCCAGGTTTAACAGTCAAACAACCAAAGCCCATCTCTAGCCTCATCCCTGGGGACACACCCCTCATACTAATCTCTTGCCTGCTGGTAAGTGCAGGAATGGTAGCATCCTCTTTTTTGGGTACTTTTTTTTACTGCTTTGGAGGGTACAGTGTTTTAGAACAGAGACCAAGGGTAGCAAATACTGTGTTGCAAAGGAGTCTCAGCACTGTCCAGTTTCAGCATGGCCTGATTGGGTGGTGGGGCCTGCCATGCACAAAGGGGGGAGGGGCACACTCAACCCAGACTACTTGGGGCTTTGGGTGTCAGTCACTGGGCTCTCATTTATAATTTCCCAGGTTCTCAGTAATGCTACTTACACTCTCCAGTATGGGGATTTGTTGTTCAAGGTTATGGAACCATAATATCAGAAGATAGTAAGCACTGTTTAATGATTAAACCACAAACTAAGATCCTGTGAATCCTCAGTATTCCCAGAAATGAGCATAGAGCCTACATGAAGTGAATGTTTGATGAGTGAGGTCCTGCATGCATGCACAAAGCATTGCTAAGTTAGTATTGCTAGATTTCATGCCTCAAGCATCATACCTTGAATTACGAAGCAAACAGAAAACTGCCACGTATCATCTCAGACAAGAAAAATACTTAAGAAAATTAAACCAATAAATAGTTACAAGCAGATTTACCTATGTTGACAGGCATCTCACTTCTGTATGCTCTAAGAGTACTTTTGTCACTCTGAGTACTTTTGTCACTTTTGTCACTGTCATTCTATTTTGTCTCTCCCATTAGACAATGAACTCCCTAAGGGCCAGAAGCCCCTCTTAATCTGTGTTGCCAAAGCTGGGCACACAATCTCCCACATCAGTAGGATTGTTTGTGGGACAGAAGACTCAACAGATAAATGAGGAAGGGAGCTATCAAGTTCCCAAAGCTGGAGATGCCAGCCATGACTTCCTTTTCTCATTTCTTTCTCCCATATCCCATCACCTAAGGGTACCAAAGCGGTACCACTTGATTTATTTTGGTCTTTGTGTCTGCAAACGCATACATTAGCTGGCTTTTTAAAAAGAGGTGGCTATTCAAAAGACTGGAATTAGATGTTATTTTGGATGCTCACAGAGCTAATTATGGGATTAGAAAAATGCCCTTACCCTGAACAGGAATTGTGATGCATCCGATTATTTTTAATGTAAAACATGAAGCAAACATAACTCACTGTCATTTTTAATGTCCTGGTACATTTCAGAGACCCACTTAAGATAAATGATTTTCAAATGCCTGATCAGTCTGGTTTGAAAGCCTCTATGGAATTAATGTTCTATAATGTATTCAAATCATTTTAAATCCAGGCCCTGCTTTGATATTTGTTTTTCACTGCCATCATTGATGGAAGTACAAGTTCACATAAATAGGACATTGCCAATGGGATGTGTTCTGCCCCAGTCATTAATTCCAAGGCTCATTTTCTAGCACAACCTCGATGAACAGAGAGGTTGCAAGACAAGCCACTGGAAATGTTTATCATGACCCATGAGTAGTGAGGCAGGATAGAGGTGGAGGAGTATAAAATTGTGTGTGTGTGTGTGTGTGTGTGTGTGTGTGTGTGTGTTCAGCTTCAGATACTTATAGATATATACAGAGGAAAGATTTTGAAATCTGTCAGATATAACAGAGAAGAGTTTTTAAAATAGATACACATGGTTAAAACTCAGAACATGTGAAAAAATGATTTAAAAATTTGGCATTAAAAAGTCAGTCTCCCGCCTCTTACTTAATAGTTCCTGGTATGTCTCTCCAGCATTCCTCTGTGCACATGAGGATATATTTTATTTCCCCCCACCAATAGGATGATTATAAACAAGAAGTGCTAATTGCAGATGACATTTATTAGATATTTACAACATCCTCTAAGTGTTCATTTAATCCTCAAACTAATTCTGAGGTAAGTATTATTGCTACCCCCATTTTATAGATGCAGAAACTGAGGCAGGTACAAACTGAATTAAGTAATTTGCCCAAATGAGTGGAGAGGTAGGATTTGAACTAGGCGGGGTTGGAGATCTGACCTTCTACCCTCTTTCCACTCAGTCAGAGAGAAAACTCTGCAGAGTTTATATCCTCTCCAAGGGGATGAACCATTTCAGAATCAAATAAACCATTGCTCCTTGGGTATTAGAAGATAGGCCAATGAGGTCGCTGGACCATGAAGGGTAGAGTAGCAAAGACTGTCCCCAGCCAGAGAGCCATGGTAGGGTCATCACTGCTACAGGTTATCTCCGTGTCTGTGAAGGAGACCCGTGCTTCTTCTGAGGTATGTCTAAGGTTTGGTAGAAATGTAGGTGAACCTGGGCAGTCCTTCTGTCTACTCCAAGATGAAATCCAAGCTCCCTAGAATGTCAGGACCTAACTAGCAGTGAATTTGTCTACCCAGCACTTAGGGCAGCCTCTTACACAGGAGATACTAAATGAATGGATGCCCAGAATGAAGAATGAAACCATTCACTAATCAAAAAAATGATTGACAGCCATTATGGGCCAGATACTGGGCTAGAATGTTGGGAATACAGGGGAGAAAAAGACACATTTCTGCCTCAAAGAGTCTACAATTTAGAGAAGAACACAAAGAACACAAGTAGGCATACAGGATGCCACAACGTGGTGTTACAAATATGATGGTATGTGCACATGGGGGTACCGAGAATGGCCCCTGTGTCTGCAGGAACCTGTGGGTATACAGGTGGGAAACAAATTTCTCCAGACAATTCATCAGAAGGTGTGGATAGGATTAGGGGAAACAACTGGGGATTGTGGTATAATAAAAAAAAATATTGGGGTGCTTGGGTGGCTTAGTCAGTTAAGCATCTGACTCTTGGTTTCTGCTCAGGTCATGATCTCACAGTTCATGAATTCAAGCCCGTGTTGGGCTCTGTGTTGACAGCATGGAGCCTGCTTGACATTCTCTCCCTCTCTCTCTGCCCCTTGCCTCTAAAAATAAATAAATAAACTTAAAAATTTTTATTTGGTCTTTGTCGCCCATTCTTGATACAGAAATTCTAAAATTCTTAGTATTTCCTGAGTGATGGGCATGTCTTTTGTTATTTATAATGAGCCCCTTTTGACCATACCTGAGTTTATGCTAATAAGGCAACTATTGGTGGGCCCTTAGACATCTTTAGGATGGTGCTGGTCCACAGAGGAACCACCACATGACTAGAGGGCTGGAAATTTCAGCCCCACTCTCTGACCTCCTGGGAGAAGAGAGAGCTTGGAGGTTGAGTTCAACCATCAACGGCCAATGATTTAATCAATTGTGTGGAAGTAACAAAACCTCCACAAAAACACTGAACAACAAGGCCCAGGGGACTGTCTGGTGAACATATTGATGCATTGGGAGGGTATTTCACCCCATCTCCATAAGAACAGAAGTGCCTGTACTCAGGACCTCCACAGACCTTGCCCTACACATCTCTTCCATTTGGCTGCTTCTGAGTTATATACTTTATAATAAAACTTTAGTTGTAGGTATAGTACTTTCCTGAGTTCTATCAGTCATTCTAGTAGGTTATCAAACCTGGTGGTGTGTTGTGGGAATCCGTGAATTTGTAACCAAGTTGGACAGAAGTATGGGTCACCTGGAAACCTGGGATTTGCAACTGCCATCTGAAGCGGCAGGGGCGGGGGTGGAGAGGGGCAGTCTTGTGGGGCTGAGCCCCTTAGTCTGTGCTAACTCTGAGTGGTTAGTGTCAGGATTGAGCTGAATTATGGAACATCCAATTGGTGTCCAAAAAAATGGAGAATTGTTGAAAAGACATAGGGGTGTTAAGGTACCCAGAATCTGGCAGCAGAGAGAAGCTATTGGCAGCCCGCAGAACTGAAAGGACAAGGAGAAATACCAGTGGAAATCAGGGAGAACAGGAGGCATGCAGAGAGGCCACTTGGGCAGGAGCATTCATCCTGTGTGGGGCTGGAGCTGAAGATTCTGGGAGAGTTAGGGAATTCTCCCACCTATCAGGGAGTACCAGCCAAAGACCCCAGAAGTGGGCAATACACTTAAAAACCAAAATTAAGAAATAAGATGGACAGCATCAGGACTTGCCTTTGTTTCCACTGAGAAGAACTTACCAGCCTTCCAGAGAAACAGATCAAACTAGACTACGACTGTGCAGCAACTATTGTAAAAAGACATCATTGTATTAATAGCTCAGAAAATAGTTAAGAAAACCTCAGTCAAGTTTACCCACAGTGTTGTATTAACATCCTGAGTTAGAGAACATAACTTTGTGATTTGTTAAACAAGATCTAAAAAGCACAAACAACAATAGAAAAGGGTTGACAAATTAGACTATGTTAAAATTTAATACTTTCATCTAACGAAAGTCACCGTAATAAAGGTAAAACCAATACCAGCAACAAAACAAGCCATAGACCTGGAAAAGATATTAACAATGCTCAGAAGTGACAGAGGGTTAGTATCCAGTATATTGAAAAACCCCTCTAAATCATTGTTTCTAAGAATGAACAATTGGGGGGGGGGGTGGAGAATGAACAACCCAAATCTTCACCAATAGGGAAATGAATGAATTATTGTAATAAGTTTATACAAGTAATACTAAAATAGCAGTTCAAAATAAATGTACTAGATCTCCAAGTATCAAGCAAGACAAATTTGGAAAATATAGAATTGAATAAAAAACATAAGATGCATAAAACTGTATGAAGTGTCATTTATCTAAAATACAAACATCAGTACATATTGATCATTTGCAAATATACACGTAAAAACATAAAAGCACGGATGGAAAAGATAGACACCAGGATCCGAGGAGGGGATGCTGAGGGGAAGGTAAAGGGCAGGATGGTGGAGGAAGTGAAAGGAATTCCAAAGTATCTCTAAAAACCACGAAGTAGATATACCCACATTTGTAAAGTCCGAATGGTACATGCTTATACTATTCTCTGTTCTTTTCTACATGTTTGAAATATTTCAGAGAGAGAGAGGCTCTTCCAGGCATCTACCTGCAGCAAACCCACCCTGAGCCCTCTTTAAGCCCCAGCCACCCTGAGCTACTTGCTGGTCCCCAAACAGCCTGGTACACCTATTCTCCTCCCTTGAGATTCAAAGTGGGGATGACCAACAGCGATCACTAGCGGCTTCTTGAACATGTAGATCTCAGGTCCCACCCAGACCCAAAGATTCAGAATCTGCATTTTGACAAGCCCCGGGTAATTCCTAATGTACATTAAAGTCTGAGCCGCCTCCCGGAAACTGCTCCTGCTGCAATCCCTCCTGCCCGCTGTCCCTATTACCAGCCAACTCCTAAAACTCTAATCTGGATGTAGTTAAATGATTGCCTGTTCTAAGGTTTCTTTGAACCCCTGGGTAGGTCAAGAGTTGTTTTCTCAAAACCTGCAGCGTTATCATCATTTGCTAACTGGACTGTGAATTCCTTGTTAGTCTCCCATTACAAGCCTTTAGACAGTCGTCCTTTTCACAATATATGGCATAAGGCATAAATTCAAGGAATGTTCCATGAATCCACAAGACCCACATTTTTAGCCACGACTGGCCATCATTCATGTTAAAACTGTTCATCCAGGGGATGGGAATGTCTAGTTCTAAAGCACTTTAATACATGGAATCAATGTCTTACCACCTTTTTAGGCTCTAAATATAAAATAAATTAAATCTGCTTTTAAATTTTCAGCATTTAAGAAAACATGCATGCTTAAAATTTTGTAGCAAAGTGCTGTTTTTTTTGTGGGGTTGTTTTGTTTTGTTTCAGTTTGGTTTTCAATGGCACACCTTAGTCAAGCGGTGTTAAAAATGTCTCTACTTCAGGAACTCTTAATCTTTCCAGAAGTCTGGGCCCCATTTGAAAGCTTGATAAAGATGTGGGTCTTCTCCCCAGGTAAATGCACATAATTTAAGTTTATAATTTCAGTATCTACAAATTCCAAAGAAAGTCTAAAAGGCTGTGCAGGATAGCCTTACCTCTCATTGTTTTAGGGTTTTCCACAGTGTCATGTAAACAAAAATATGTCTGTGGACATTCCCACCATATGATACCTTTGGCAGCAACCTCATTTCTCTTGCTATAAAAGTAATCCCAGCAATCCTGTGAAAAGCATGACCACCTAATAACGTTTGCCATCACCAGCTAATAAAGTGTATTCAATTTGAATTAATCTCACAATTTCCACCTGTAAGTCTAGAAAACAAGAAGTCAGCACTAGAATCAATACTTACAGTCAGTCATAGGCAATCACAAAGGAGGGATGTGGGCCTGAGTAAGGAGTGAGTCCTATCTTCAGTTGCCTGGTTCAAACAACATTTTATCAAAAGGCTTTTTCCCCCCTCAAGATACATAAAATGTCCTTGGTAGCAGTCACAAAAGCAGTAGAAATCTTTTATTCTATTTACAAACACCATCTAACAACCACATGGTTTAAGCATTAGAAACATGTAAGGGGAGCCTGGGTGGCTCAGGGCATTAAGCGTCCGCCTTTGGCTCAGGTCATGATCTTGTGGTTCATGAGTTCGAGCCCTATGTCCACCTCTGTGCTGACAGCTCAGAGCCTGGAGCCTCCTTCAGATTCTGTGTCTCCCTCTCTCTCTGCCCCTCCCCAACTCATACTCTGTCTCCCAAAAAATGAATAAAACATTAAAAAAATTAAAAAAAAAACATGTAATGCCCAAAGGTATCAAGAGAAAGGAGGAGCCATCTGTGTAAGATTCTGGTGATGTAAGAAGCCCAGATCCTGAGGTTTAATTCCCCCAGGCTGCCTCAAAGGAAAGTCCAATGCCCACCCCTCCCAATGGGTGACCCCCAAGCCCTTCTGAAAAAAACACCACCTTCCAGGAATACTCACTTCTCCTGACATTTAGTCATCAGATCTGTGAGTACATTAGTACAAGAATAGTACTAATATAATAAGGAACATTTGCACTGTTTTCAGCTTTGCAAAGCTCTTTCACTTTGTGTAGGTCTAGCATTTTAATTATGTTGCCAGAAAGAGGAGTTTCCTTCTCCACAGAAGCCCTGAGCCCCCTGACAAGCCCCCAAACAAACCACCAACCTGTGTGGCTCTAAATTAGTGCTGAGTCATGGGAGCCTGGTCTATTTGTTGCCTTGTTTGCGTGCAGCTCTCAGATATTTGTGAAATGATTCCCTGGGGACATAAGTCAGCTCTTCCTAGAATCAGAGTGAGGTCAGAGGTTGATTGAAAAAGACAGAAATTTTGAAAAGGGCAGAAATTTCAAGCAAGGCAGAATTCATGAAAGAGCCTAGCGTTTTCAGAAGAACAGTCTTTCTTTCCGGGACTCATATACTTAAAAATGTGGAGATACAGTGAAACTTCGGATGAGTAACATTTTATTTTGGATTTTGATTTACTTTATTGCATTGATGTTCTTAAAATAAGATATCTCCATCAAAATAACAGAGGTAAACATGGTAGTACTTACTTCTGCCTGTGGCTGTTTAAATTCATTGGCCTAATGGGGGAGTCCATGCAGTCCCTTGTGGGTGGGTGGTTTCGCCTTGTGTTATCCATCTGGCCACTCACCGTTTACTGAGTCCCTACTAAGCACAGGATATGAAGGATGCACCCTTGGGTCTTCAAAGAGCTTGAAGTCTCTGGAGGAACTCAGAGAGAGCCTATTTTAATACATATAAGTTATTTGTTTACAGAGTGATGAAGGAGGAGAATCATTGGTATAAATCCATCATTTCTGCTAAAGGGAAAAATGCCCTGTTGATTGTATGTCAATGGTATTATTATCGATCATAAGATATTCTACACAATTTCAGTTCCCAGGGAGGCAGCACCAAGGATGTATTACGGGGAGCGGGAAAAACTGAGCTCTAGTCCCAGGCTGACCTGTGATTAACTGATTTAAGTCAAAGGATTCCATTTCTCTGGGGCCTCAGTTTCCTCTCCCAGAAAAGGAGGCTTAAGGTAGGTGACTAGAGACGCCATTCAGCTTCACTACTTGTTATCCTTTAAAAATTGCATTTCCTTCCTGAGAGAGGGAGAAATTATTATTTTTTTTATTGTTTTGGAAGAAAACCAGATGTGGTGCACTAGCAAATACAGTAGTAAGCTCAACCCTGAACAAGCTGCTTCTTCCCGTCTTATATTTTGACCAGCTGCCATTGGTGGCCACCTAGCTCTTGAAACAAATGAGAAGAATGTCCTCCTTGTCCTGGGCATAAGCACAAGTGGATATTTGCAGAGGTACAGAAAGGCCTTGCTTAGTGTGTGTTCACACTTGGGTTTACTGCAAAACAGCATCTCTTAGCAACACAGAACTTCAAACAGTGAGGCTGAATTCCAGTGTGGACACTTCCAGAAGGGAGTAAGCAATCGATGTTGAAGGGGAAAATGAGAGACTTCTGATGGAATCCAGAAACCATGGTAACTAGAAGAGGAAGGGGACCCACCTGAATTAGTTTCCCCAGAAGGCTTAAGTAGCTGATTAGCATGTTACCCTGAAGTGACCGAAGATCCCCATCAAACTATTGATAAGGGTTCGTGGTGTTGAAACTTGCCAAACTGCCATCGACAAGATTTCACACCCTGAGGTTTAATTAGGTAGGGGAATGTGAACGGGGCACCCATCACATGTTTACTCCTTTGAAAGGGGAAAAATAAAAAGCAAGGAAGAGAGAACCCAAAGGAACAGGACTTTGTATTCTATCCTTTTATCTTCCCGCTGTTAGAAAGTGAGGCCCATCCGAGTAACCAGTAATAGCAAATATCACACATACCTTTAAGTAGAGGACATACATGCAAGGAAGGATTTAAATTCTTCACCAATTCCCCTTGGGGTTCAGACAGTTGTCAGTCTCATTAAATGAAAATGTGAAGGATAAACACTGGGCAAAGATCAAAAAGGGGCAGTATTGTAAAGCGGGAACAGAGAAGAAAGAAAGCTCTTTAGCAGCTAGCCACAGCCTGATCTCGAATTGCCTTTTTACCAAGGTGAGGGTGCCTCCCCTGAAAAGCTTTCGTGTGCCTCAGAAGAAAATCATTACTGTCAGAGCCACCTTAAGGGCAACAAAAGACCTTCTTCCTCCTTATTTTATACTCACAGATCATTTTTAGCCCCAAATGATATTTCTCAGTTTAATCACTAAACCTGGTTTAAATTGACTTTAGCTACTTTTCTTAAAGTCAAGAGCATTAAAAAAAAAAAATCACAAGAGAAAATATTCATGAGGATGTGTTGCAGACTCCAAATGCAATTTCAAGAAAAGAGGGCCAGAAAAGGTTTGAACAATGGCTGCACATTTTTCCTAAGACTATTGTCCTCTGTTGAAGAGGAGAGAGATTCATAGGTACCCATTCAGGCCTGCTCGTTTAAAAATATGTTTCTGTATGTAAAAGTCTCACCTGATGCAAGACATTTTTAAATGAATTAGGTGGGGGGGAAAAGGCAAAAACAAAAAATAGATTCACAGGTAATAGAGTTTAGATTCTCCTTTTTTGGATCTTTTCTGCAGAAAGTTTCCCCAGGATCTCGGGAGGTATGTTTGGCTCCCTTGATGACTCAAACCAGCTCTGGCTCCAGCCCAGAAGGTGAATCCCTAAGGCCTCAAAAGAAAGGTGAAGGATTGAAGTACTTCACCTGTGCTTCTGGTTAGTTCCATTTGCAACAGCGGGATTTTCTGGGCATCTCACACAATGAAGATGGAGAGGGAGAGACAGAATTTTATACTCCAGAGACTTTTCAGTGGGAGAATATTTCTGAACCTGGAACAAAAGAGAATCAGGCAAATTTATAAGAAGACCTCATTGTTTAGAGTTCTGTTTTGTTCATTGACTGAAGGTTAATGCCAAAATTATCCCCTTGACTAGGTAAACAATTCCTGGAGTGCTTAAAGGGCTCAGAGGTGTCTCCAGGGAGGGCAGTGGGTGACAGTAATGGCCTGAGGATCTGGAAGTGGACATTTTCCTGTAGGGAAGCACTTTGGGGTTTCCTAAGGTCACTGATGTTAGAACAGAGAGGAAACTGGTCCCAGAAGCAAGGGCACTCACAGGGGCCAAGGAAGCCCACCAAGTGTGACTTTGTGCTGAGAAGATGGAGAGAGAAAGGGGAAGCAGCCCTCTGGCTGGGGATGAGCCCTGTCAGATCTGGACATTCACCCAACCGAATCACAGAGATGAGGGAACCACAAATCCCTGCTTTGTGGAGCTTACTCCTACCAGAGCCAGGGATGGGGGTGGTGTGGGGGTGGAGGGAGGGCGGTTACTGTAGTGAACTAGAATCCTGAGCTCTGCTGTGAGGTTGAGTCCTGGTTCTGATATGTGCAACCTTGGGCAAGTTACTTGACGTCTTTAAAACTTGCTTTCCGGAGCACCGTGGCAGCTTAGTCTGTTAAGCACCTGACTCTTGATTTTGGCTTGGGTCATGATCTCACAGTTCATGGGGCTTGGGATCCAGCCCCGCATTGGGCTCTACGCTGACAGCGTGGAGCCTGCTTGGGATTCTCTCTCTCTCCGCCCCTCCCCCACTTGAGCTGTCTCTCTAAACAAACAAACAAATAAATCTTACTTTCCTCATTCCAAAATGGTGCAAACGGTGCTTCCTTCACAGGTGTGAAGGGTACTTTAAGTGAAGTAACACATGTATGGAAAGGTGTCAGAGGACTCAAGAAATGGAAACTATGATCATTATTTTTTTTTAATTTTTTTTAACGTTTATTTTTGAGACAGAGAGAGACACAGCATGAACGGGGGAGGGGCAGAGAGAGAGGGAGACACAGAATCGGAAGCAAGCTCCAGGCTCCGAGCCATCAGCCCAGAGCCCAACGCGGGGCTCGAACTCACCGACCGCGAGATCGTGACCTGAGCTGCAGTCGGACGCTTAACTGACTGAGCCACCCAGGCGCCCTGAAACTATGATCATTATTAAGGTTACTAGGACTGTGTCAGATTTCTGGTTCCTTCAAAGATGCAGAGCAATGTGTTTGCAGCAAGATGAGGCAAGCAGGATGAGGTAAGGCCAGAACATAGCATCAGATCTTACTAGTGGATAAAATCAGGGGCAGGAAACAGAGGCTGCTCCTGGTGCAGGCTGGGTCAGGAGGATGAGACCCTGTCCACAGCATGACGGTTCTCCACTCTTCGTGATGTTTATTTAGCCTGGTAGACAAGATGGAGGACAGGCTTGCCTGCCCCTGGACTGAGGCAACTGGGGATTCAGAACAATACACAAAGGCCTGGGCCAGCAAACATTCACTACCAGGAACTCTGACCACACGCAGCAAACTCCAGCTCTGTGTCTGTCTGACTCTACTGTAGAATTATTTAGCAGAGCTAATGGAATGAAATGTCCACTGGGGATTTCAACCTCTTTTCTCTATTTGATTGATATTGAAATCTGACCTCAGGTTTGTGGTGATGAAGAATCAGATAAACTAAGCATAGCTATCTCAGGTGGTTGGGGTCAACATGAACGCTTCTGATAGCACCTAAGTAATACTGGATGTTTGTATAACTGCTTACATTTGCAAGTGCCCTATGTTCACATTGTCATTTGTTTCTCACAGCAACCCTGTGTGATAGGTGGGTGAGGCAGGTGTTATGATGATTCCCATTCTACAGATGAAAAAACCAAGGCTCACAGAAGTGACTGGACTTGTTCAAGGTCACACAACCATAAGGCTGTGAGGTCTGGACAAATAATCAGGAAGTCTGACTTCAGATGCTGTTTACCCCACATGATCCTATCGAGTGTTTCTTTGGCCTTGAGACTTTTATCCTCATGTACTTAGGCTTTGATGCCTAGAAGTAGACCCTAAAATGGGGCTTCATGTGCAAGGAAGCAAGCAAGGGAACTGGGGCTTTTGTTGTCCCACACTCACCTGTCACAGGTTAAGGGGGAACTAAACTCCCAGGGACTTCCTGCTCTCCTGAAAAATCACCTTCACTGATCCCAGAGCAGTGTTTTGGAAGTAAGTCTAAGTTACAAGCTGATGGAAGTAAAAGCCCTTTAAAGCTAACCTCCTTTTCTCCAACCCCCAGACCTCCAAAAATAGTTAAAAGGGTCCTGAGGGGTCTGACTGAGCAAAGCACTGACATCATCCCCACAGTCACCTTAGCCAGGGGGGCTTTGGAAGTCCTGTATCCCAATCACCTAATGATGGGCCATGTTAATGGTTCTCCCATACTTGCTTTAGATGAAAGATAGGGTTTAACTTGGAGTCCTTGGTGGTTCTGTAGCAGTTCTCTCTAATTTTTTTTCCTGAGTTATCCTGAAAAGGAGGAGGCTTTCCTGACACAGCCTATAACTAACAACACACCTACTTTCTGTCTTAGCTTGGGACCCACAATAACATCTATATATTTAAAAATCTAAAATTTGCACATTATTTCTAACAGGAACAACAGAAATGGACATTGTTGTTACTCCTTCTGGTAACTGTGCCTGGGAAACTCTGCTATTCCACTTTCAATCATCATGGTTCAGACTTGGCTATGGCTGCCTCCATGACATGTGACTAAGCCTAGCCAATTAGAGCATCATGGGCTGGGGACCATAGTGATAGGGTAAAAAATAGTACTGCCCCAGCCAATGAGATTGGCTGTGATATTATTGGAGCTTGTAGAAGAGAGGCATTCTCTTTCTGTCAGAGCCGCCAAGCTGAGCAGAGGAAACACCACACTGAGCCTGAGAATGAAGGTAACAGAGAAGGAAAACAAATCCAAGACATGGAAATAGACCATGATTTAGTCATGTGTAAGGCCATACAATCCTTGGTCTTTCTGATTACATAAGCTTATAAAGTCCCTTTTTTGCATAAGTCAGTTTGCCTTGGATTTTCTATAGTTTATATATGAAAAGATGCTAATGCCCTTACAGTATTGGTAATTTCTTATAGATTTTTTGCCATGTAAGGAAGTATGATGAGACCCTAGTATGCTGCCTAAAATAAGTCAATTTTTCAGATAAGGACATGTAAAGAATTCATTTTAGCTTTAGACTCACTCACCAGCATATTCTGTGGCATCTTTTCATTGTTACTTGTTTCCTCAAAGAATACAGGCATTATTCTAATTTCATAAACATGTAAGTTGGCCTATGCTGGGTCAGATGATGCCCTCTCCAGCCCTGGGTTCTTTATTTAATAGTGGCCATAAGGACAATTTTTGTGGATCCAAGGTATCATTTTCAAAAAGTGAGACATGACTTACTGTATAAGCCACCAATCCTACTCCTGGATATTTATCCAAGAGAAATTAAAACATATGTCTACATGATGACCCATATATTAAGGTTCATAGAAGCTTTATTCAAAGCAGCCCCAAACTAGAAACAACCCAAATGTCCATTAAAACAGAGAACGGATAAGAAGTTCTAGCACAGTTATTCAATGGAACACTACTCAGCAGTAAATAAAAAGGAATAGAACACTGATACATGCAACAATACGTGGGCAAACCTCATAAGCATCTTGCTGAGTAAAAGAAGCTAAACATGGAACATCTGAGTGGCTCAGTTGGTTGAGTCTGACTCTTAATTTTGGCTCATATCATGACCCCAGGGTTGTGGGATTGAGCCCCACATTGGGCTCTGCACTGAGTATGGAGTCTGCTTAAGATTCTTCCGCTCTCTCTCTCTCTGCCCCTCTCCCCTGCTCACACTCTTTCTCTCTAAAATTAAAAAAAAATTTAAAAATAAGAAACTAGACACAAGAGAGCACATGCTATACAGTTCCATTTACTGTAAGTTCTAGAAGAAAAAAACTAGCCTATAGTGAGAGAAAGCAGATCAGTGGTTGCCTAGGGTCTTGTGTGGGATGGGGGGACTGGTTGCAAAGAAACACAACAGAACTTTTTGGGTGAGTGCAACATTTTGTATCTTGATTGGGGTGATGGTCTCACAAATGTATACATCATGAAACTGTACATTAAAAATGTGTCAATGTAAAATATACCTCAATAAAGTTTAAGTGAAGTATTTCCCTAGGATTTTCTTAACTTTAAGACTCAAAATGTTTATATTTAAAGTAGTATCATCAAATTTTATTCTATAAATATTATGACTAAATGATACTATAGACATGCCATGAGGTCCACAAAATTTTCCAAATAGGCGATTCTTGCTACTTCTTTTGTACTTTCATTCCTGCTGTCCCCTCAACTGGGAACACACTCTTCCCTCTTCACTCCCTGACACAATCCTACATGTTATCCGATTCCTCATTCATTCATTCATTCATTTCCCAAATATATATGGAGTGCCAGGCCCTGTGACAGGCAGTGGGGTTGCTGAGATATAAATCAGGGGCCCCTGCCCTTTAGGGACATATGCTAGAAAATGGAGTTTTACTTGAATGCCGTTAGATTTATATTCCCAGAATTTCCTGGCTGATAAAAAGACTCTGTCAAAGACCGTTAACCTGGAGGCTACAGGCCGCTCTATTACATTACCTGAATGTGTGCTGGTTATTCCATACCCATGTATTTTGCAGCCTCCCTAAAGGTACTGTGTTAATTTTGAAGAAATGGAATCTTTGAGGAGGTTAACAAGACAGGAGGAAAACATCTCTGAGAAATTAAAGGAACACTTGGTTACAGTACATTCTTAGATGTATGATGAAAACATGACAAAACACGGAAACGTAACTCAAATGAAAGGGGAATCCGAACAGTAGGAGTTGCCAAGTTTCTCAGATGGGCCTTGAGGCTTACCCCGGCTTGGTGGCCTTTCAGACTAGAGCCTGGACCACAGCTGACTAGTTTGTTGATGGCATTTTTTTTTAGGTTTATTTATTTTTGAGAGAGAGAGGGAGACAGAGAGTGAGCTGGGGAGGGGCAGAGAGAGGGAGACACAGAATCCAAAGCAGGCTCCAGGCCCTAAGCTGCCAGAACACAGCCAGATGCAGGGCTTGAACACACAAACTGTGAGATCATGACCTGAACCGAAGTTGGACACTTAACGGATGAGCCACCCAGGCACCTCACTGATGGCATCTTTCAACATTTTGGAGTATTTTTAAAAATTGGTTACTATAACAAGATTTTATTAGCATTTATTTTTCAATTGTTTACATTTTCTTCTTATTTACATCTTCTTCATTTTCTTCTCCCCCATCAACTTTGGGTTACAAACCATTAAAACTTTACTTGATTAAAAACATCATCACAGAGCTAGGACCTATACAGAGAAATATTACTGATTTGCACTTAAATGAAATATTAATGTTTGAAAAGACTGTTAAATCACCTTTTTTTAAAAGAAGTTTTTCTTTTAGAATAATTTTAGACTTCTAGAAAAAGTTGCAAAGATAGTACACAGAGTTGCCATATACCACACATCTGATTTCCCCTATTATTGATATCTAACATTTGTCACAACTAATGAACCAATAATGATACATTTTTATTAATTGAAGCCTAGTTCACTCAGATTTTCTTAGCGTTTACCTAATGTCCTTTCCTGTTCCAGGAACCCATCCAGAATGCCACATTACATTTTGATCATCTTGTCTCCTTAGCCTCCTCTTGGCTGTGACAGTTTCTCCAACTCTCCCTGTTTTTGATCACCTGGACAGTTTTTAGTACTGATCAGGTATTTTCTAGAATGCTCCGCAATTGGAATTTGTCTGATGTTCTCCTCGTGGTTAAAATGGGGTTATGGGTTTGGGGGACGAAGATCACAGAGGTAAAGGGCCATTCTTATCACATCATGTGGAGGCTACATGCTATCAACATGTTTCATCACTCTTGATGTTGACCTTGGTCACTTAGCTGAGGTAGTGATTATCAGGTTTTTCCACAGTAGCTTTTCTCTTTCTTTTCCCCCTTCCTTTCCATACTCTCCTCTTTGGAAAGAAATACTCTGTACAGTCCGCAGTTGAGAGTTATGTTCCACCTTGAGGGCCATGTATCTACATACATTCTTTGGAATTCTTCTGCAGAGAAGATTTGTCTCTTCTTCCCATTTCTTTCTTTTTTTTTTTTTTTTATTGAATCATTTATTTATATCAGTATGGATTCATGAATATTTTATACTTTGGGTTATTATCCAATACTACATGATTTTGTTGTTCAAATTAGCTCTTTCAGTCGGCTCGTGTGACATAACCCTATCATATAGGGGGTGGTTTCAGCATTTCCTTACTTTGAGGCACTACAAGGTGCCCCGAGCTCATCTTGTATATTTCCAGCCCCGGTCCTGGAATCAACCATAGCCCCAAGAAGGCTTGGTTCCTTTTAGTAGAGAATGGTATTAGAAACCAAGAACTCGGAGAGAGGAAGATGGCGGCGTAAGAGGACGCTGGGCTCACCGCGCATCCTGCTGATCACTTAGATTCCACCTACACCTGCATAACTAACCCAGAAAACCACCAGAAGACTAGCAGAACGGAGTCTCCGGAGCCAAGCGCAGATGAGAGGCCCACAGAAGAGGGTAGGAAGGGCGGAGAGGCGGTGCGCGCTCCATGGACTGGCGGGAGGGAGCCGGGGCAGAGGGGCGGCCCGCTGGCCAAGCAGAGACCCCGAGTCTGGCTCGCAAAAGCGGAGGGGCCGGACGGACTGTGTTCCGACAGCAAGCGCGACTTAGCCTCTGGGAGGTCATAAGTTAACAGCTCTGCTCGGAAAGCGGAAAGGCTGGAGGACAAAGGGAGGGAGAGTTGCTGAGCCCCGGGAGGACAGAGCTCAGTTTGGCGGGGAACAAAGGCGCTCGCCAGCGCCATCTCCCTCGCCCATCCCCCAGCCAAAATCCCAAAGGGAACCAGTTCCTGCCAGGGAACTTGCTTGCTCCCCGCAAATACCCAACGCTGTGCTTCTGCAGAGCCACCCCTCCGGCAGCGGGTCTGACTCCCTCCCGCTGCCACAGGGCCCCTCCTGAAGTGGATCACCTAAGGAAAAGCAAGCTAAGCCTGCCCCTCCTGCCCCCGTGCACCTTGCCTACCCACCCCAGCTAATACGCCAGATCCCCAGCACCACAAGCCTGGCAGTGTGCAAGTAGGCCAGACGGGCCACGCCACCCCACAGTGAGTCCCGCCCCTAGGAGAGGGGAAGAGAAGGCACACACCAGTCTGACTGTGGCCCCAGCGGTGGGCTGGGGGCAGACATCAGGTCTGACTGCGGCCCCGCCCACCAACTCCAGTTATACACCACAGCACAGGGGAAGTGCCCTACAGGCCCGCACCACTCCAGGGACTATCCAAAATGACCAAACGGAAGAATTCCCCTCAGAAGAATCTCCAGGAAATAACAACAGCCAATGAACTGATCAAAAAGGATTTAAATAATATAACAGAAAGTGAATTTAGAATAATAGTCATAAAATTAATCACTGGGCTTGAGAACAGTATAGAGGACAGCAGAGAATCTCTTGCTACAGAGATCAAGGGACTAAGGAACAGTCACGAGGAGCTGAAAAACGCTTTAAACGAAATGCAAAACAAAATGGAAACGACGACGGCTCGGATTGAAGAGGCAGAGGAGAGAATAGGTGAACTAGAAGATAAAGTTATGGAAAAAGAGGAAGCTGAGAAAAAGAGAGATAAAAAAATCCAGGAGTACAAGGGGGAAATTAGAGAACTAAGTGATACACTAAAAAGAAATAATATATGCATAATTGGTAACCCAGAGGAGGAAGAGAGAGGGAAAGGTGCTGAAGGGGTACTTGAAGAAATAATAGCTGAGAACTTCCCTGAAATGGGGAAGGAAAAAGGCATTGAAATCCAAGAGGCACAGAGAACTCCCTTCAGACGTAACTTGAATCGATCTTCGGCACAACATATCATAGTGAAACTGGCAAAATACAAGGATAAAGAGAAAATTCTGAAAGCAGCAAGGGGTAAACGTGCCCTCACATATAAAGGGAGACCTATAAGACTCGTGACTGATCTCTCTTTTGAAACTTGGCAGGCCAGAAGGGATTGGCACGAGATCTTTAATGTGCTGAACAGGAAAAATATGCAGCCGAGAATCCTTTATCCAGCAAGTCTGTCATTTAGAATAGAAGGAGAGATAAAGGTCTTCCCAAACAAACAAAAACTGAAGGAACTTGTCACCACTAAACCAGCCCTACAAGAGATCCTAAGGGGGAACCTGTGAGACAAAGTACCAGAGACATCACTACAAGCATAAAACATACAGACATCACAATGACTCTAAACCCGTATCTTTCTATAATAACACTGAATGTAAATGGACTAAATGTGCCAACCAAAAGACATAGAGTATCAGAATGGATAAAAAAACAAGACCCATCTATTTGCTGTCTACAAGAGACTCGTTTTAGATCTGAGGACACCTTTAGATTGAGAGTGAGGGGATGGAGAACTATTTATCATGCTACTGGAAGCCAAAAGAAAGCTGGAGTAGCCATACTTATATCAGACAAACTAGACTTTAAATTAAAGGCTGTAACAAGAGATGAAGAAGGGCATTATATAATAATTACAGGGTCTATCCACCAGGAAGAGCTAACAATTATAAATGTCTATGTGCCGAATACCGGAGCCCCCAAATATATAAAACAATTACTCACAAACATAAGCAACCTTACTGATAAGAATGTGGTAATTGCAGGGGACTTTAACACTCCACTTACGGAAATGGATAGATCATCTATGACATGGTCAATAAAGAAACAAGGGCCCTGAATGACACATTGGATCAGATGGACTTGACAGATATATTTAGAACTCTGCATCCCAAAGCAACAGAATATACTTTCTTCTCGAGTGCACATGGAACATTCTCCAAGATAGATCATATACTGGGTCACAAAACAGCCCTTCATAAGTATACAAGAATTGAAATTATACCATGCATACTTTCAGACCACAATGCTATGAAGCTTGAAATCAACCACAGGAAAAAGTCTGGAAAACCTCCAAAAGCATGGAGGTTAAAGAACACCTTACTAAAGAATGAGTGGGTCAACCAGGCAATTAGAGAAGAAATTAAAAAATATATGGAAACAAACGAAAATGAAAATACAACAATCCAAACGCTTTGGGATGCAGCGAAGGCAGTCCTGAGAGGAAAATACATTGCAGTCCAGGCCTATCTCAAGAAACAAGAAAAATCCCAAATACAAAATCTAACAGCACACCTAAAGGAACTAGAAGCAGAACAGCAAAGGCAGCCTAAACCCAGCAGAAGAAGAGAAATAATAAAGATCAGAGCAGAAGTAAACAATATAGAATCTAAAAAAACTGTAGAGCAGATCAACGAAACCAAGAGTTGGTTTTTTGAAAAAATAAACAAAACTGACAAACCTCTAGCCAGGCTTCTCAAAAAGAAAAGGGAGATGACCCAAATAGATAAAATCATGAATGAAAATGGAATTATTACAACCAATCCCTCAGAGATACAAACAATTATCAGGGAATACTATGAAGAATTATATGCCAACAAATTGGACAACCTGGAAGAAATGGACAAATTCCTAAACACCCACACTCTTCCAAAACTCAATCAGGAGGAAATAGAAAGCTTGAACAGACCCATAACCAGCAAAGAAATTGAATCGGTTATCAAAAATCTCCCAACAAATAAGAGTCCAGGACCAGATGGCTTCCCAGGGGAGTTCTACCAGACGTTTAAAGCAGAGATAATACCTATCCTTCTCAAGCTATTCCAAGAAATCGAAAGGGAAGGAAAACTTCCAGACTCATTCTATGAAGCCAGTATTACTTTGATTCCTAAACCAGACAGAGACCCAGTAAAAAAAGAGAACTACAGGCCAATATCCCTGATGAATATGGATGCAAAAATTCTCAATAAGATACTAGCAAATCGAATTCAACAGCATATAAAAAGAATTATTCACCATGATCAAGTAGGATTCATTCCTGGGATGTAGGGCTGGTTCAACATTCGCAAATCGATCAACGTGATACATCACATTAATAAAAGAAAAGATAAGAACCATATGATCCTGTCAATCGATGCAGAAAAGGCCTTTGACAAAATCCAGCACCATTTCTTAATAAAAACCCTTGAGAAAGTCGGGATAGAAGGAACATACTTAAAGATCATAAAAGCCAATTATGAAAAGCCCACAGCTAACATCATCCTCAATGGGGAAAAACTGAGAGCTTTTCCCCTGAGATCAGGAACACGACAGGGATGCCCACTCTCACCGCTGTTGTTTAACAAAGTGTTGGAAGTTCTAGCATCAGCAATCAGACAACAAAAGGAAATCAAAGGCATCAAAATTGGCAAAGATGAAGTCAAGCTTTCGCTTTTTGCAGATGACATGAAAATCCAATAGACTCCACCAAAAGTCTGCTAGAACTGATACATGAATTCAGCAAAGTTGCAGGATACAAAATCAATGTACAGAAATCAGTTGCATTCTTATACACTAACAATGAAGCAACAGAAAGACAAATAAAGAAACTTATCCCATTCACAATTGCACCAAGAAGCATAAAATACCTAGGAATAAATCTAACCAAAGATGTAAAAGATCTGTATGCTGAAAACTATAGAAAGCTTATGCAGGTAATTGAAGAAGATATAAAGAAATGGAAAGACATTCCCTGCTCATGGATTGGAAGAATAAATATTGTCAAAATGTCAATACTACCCAAAGCTATCTACATATTTAATGCAATCCCAATCAAAATTGCACCAGCATTCTTCTTGAAACTAGAACAAGCAATCCTAAAATTCATATGGAACCACAAAAGGCCCCGAATAGCCAAAGTAATTTTGAAGAAGACCAAAGCAGGAGGCATCACAATCCCAGACTTTAGCCTCTACTACAAAGCTGTAATCATCAAGACAGCATGGTATTGGCACAAAAACAGATACATAGACCAATGGAATAGAATAGAAACCCCAGAACTAGACCCACAAACGTATGGCCAACTCATCTTTGACAAAGCAGGAAAGAACATCCAATGGAAAATAGACAGTCTCTTTAACAAATGGTGCTGGGAGAACTGGACAGCAACATGCAGAAGGTTGAAACTAGACCACTTTCTCACACCATTCACAAAAATAAACTCAAAATGGATAAAGGACCTGAATGTGAGACAGGAAACCATCAAAACCCTAGAGGAGAAAGCAGGAAAAGACCTCTCTGACCTCAGCCTTAGCAATCTCTTACTCGACACATCCCCAAAGGCAAGGGAATTAAAAGCAAAAGTGAATTACTGGGACCTTATGAAGATAAAAAGCTTCTGCACAGCAAAGGAAACAATCAACAAAACTAAAAGGCAACCAACGGAATGGGAAAGGATATTTGCAAATGACATATCGGACAAAGGGCTAGTATCCAAAATCCATAAAGAGCTCACCAAATTCCACACCCGAAAAACAAATAACCCAGTGAAGAAATGGGCAGAAAACATGAATAGACACTTCTCTAAAGAAGACATCCGGATGGCCAACAGGCACATGAAAAGATGCTCAACGTCGTTCCTTATCAGGGAAATACAAATCAAAACCACACTCAGATATCACCTCACGCCAGTCAGAGTGGCTAAAATGAACAAATCAAGAGACTATAGATGCTGGAGAGGATGTGGAGAAATGGGAACCCTCTTGCACTGTTGGTGGGAATGCAAATTGGTGCAGCCGCTCTGGAAAGCAGTGTGGAGGTTCCTCAGAAAATTAAAAATAGACCTACCCTATGACCCAGCAGTAGCACTGCTAGGAATTTACCCAAGGGATACAGGAGTACTGATGCATAGGGGCACTTGTACCCCAATGTTTATAGCAGCACTCTCAACAATAGCCAAATTATGGAAAGAGCCTAAATGTCCATCAACTGATGAATGGATAAAGAAATTGTGGTTTATATACACAATGGAGTACTACGTGGCAATGAGAAAGAATGAAATATGGCCCTTTGTAGCAACGTGGATGGAACTGGAGAGTGTGATGCTAAGTGAAATAATCCATACAGAGAAAGACAGATACCATATGTTTTCACTCTTATGTGGATCCTGAGAAACTTAACAGAAACCCATGGAGGAGGGGAAGGAAAAAAAAAACAAAACAGGTTAGAGTGGGAGAGAGCCAAAGCATAAGAGACTCTTGAAAACTGAGAACAAACTGAGGGTTGATGGGGGGTGGGAGGGAGGGGAGGGTGGGTGATGGGTATTGAGGAGGGCACCTTTTGGGATGAGCACTGGGTGTTGTATGGAAACCAATTTGACAATAAATTTCATATATTGGGAAAAAAAAAAAAAGAAACCAAGAACTAATGTTAGGGGTACTCATTACTACTGGGGTGTTAAATAACATTTTGAAAGGTGTTTTACTTAAGTTTAAAAACTTAGCTTCATTTTTAAAATACTGTTAACAAAAAATGTTTCGGTGACTTTATCTATATATTTATATGTTATTTTACTATAGAAGCACTAAATTTTTATTCAAAGCTCTATTCAGTGGCCAACAAGTTAGACTGACAATAATATGCATATATGGCTAATTTTTAAAATTTTTTTTAAATGTATTTATTTTGCGAGAGAGAGAGAGAGAGAGAGAGTGCACGTGAACACCGGTGCTGGGGAGAGGCAGGGAGAGGGAGACAGAATCCTAAGCAGCATGGAGAATCCAGCACAGACAGTTTGGAGCCCACCTCAGGGCTCAAACTCATGAACCATGAGATCATCACCTGAGCCAAAACCAAGAGTTGGACACTTAACTGAATGACCACCTAGTCATCTCTAATTTTTTTAATATGAAAAGTCTTTCATGATTTTCATGACTTTCATGACTCTAATAGCCATAAATTCAGACCAAACTTATTAGAGACCAAACATTTATCTAAAAAATTTTTAACCAAAACATCTTGCTGTAGAAGGTATATTCTAGGTCTATGATTTATCCCATTCAGGATTATTCCCTACTCTCATACTTCTAGCTTCTAGTCATTGAAAGAAATCAGCTTCATAGATTCAGATTTGGCCAGGAGAACACCTAGACCATCCAGTTGTGAGTGCTTCTTCATCTCCATTTAGAATTATGAGGGAAAGAGGGGGAAAGAGTTGTTTAAAGAGCATTCTTTTTTTCTCTCTTAGGAAGTTAAAGCCTCTTTCTCTAAACTTGTTACTTGACTGTTGTTCCCACAAACCTTCCTGACAGTGGATTGCTCATTCAATGCTGAAAGTGTCCCTATTTAAAACCTGAGGTTCCTTTGCAAATTTTGGGATGATTCGCCCAAGCAAAAAGGGCTGTTTCTATGCTGGAATGAAACATATAATGTTTACTTGTCAGTCCTCTCATTCTACCCTTTTTCTGGTGTGTGTATGTGTGTGTGTGTGAGTGTGACGAAGAATATTCTTAAGCACAATAAGGCAAATGTGACATCTGTGATTTTTAGCAAACAAAAGCCAACATCAAATTCTAGATCAATTTTTTATACTAATTGTTTTTTAACTCAATTAAAGAGTTCAAAATTAAATTTTGACCAAGCTTTTAAAAGTAATTGGGCCTTATCAATCACATTTACAATTGAATAGAGTTTTGCATGGAAGCCTTATCTTCATTTTGTTATTTATTTTATTTGGCCTTTTGATCAGGAAGGATGAATTTGGCTCTACCCAATGAGTAAGTTTTTCTTAAGATATTACCTGTAGTTTTCTTTTGGATAGATTATGTGACATTTTTATTACTTCTGCCACTGAACAAAAGTAGATTTTTCATTTTCGTTTATGCTAGGTCTTGTAAATGTCAAATCTCTTGTTAGAAAGTCAGAGTTAACATTCCAAAAGTCAAAGGATGATATAAATAATGTTCAAGTATACACATTTAGAGTTTGAACTAATTTCATCTCACTTTTTCCTACCCCCCACCCCAATCAAGATAACCTACTTTTCAAACAATTATTTGAAAGAGAGAAATCAAACTATAGTAAGAAAAAAAATATAAAGACATAACATTCCAAACTGTGCTGTCTATCTATATTTCAAGTATAAATAAAAAACAGGAACATACAGGGACACCGGGCTGGCTAGTCAAAAGAGCATGTGACTCTTGATCTCTGGGTCATGAGTTCAAGCCCTACATTGGGTGTAGAAGCTGCTTAAATAAGCTTTAAAAAGAAAACATGAACATACAAGTAAAACTAATGTGAATTCCATTTGCTATGACTAGTATTATACATAATAAGTTAATTAACCCTGACACCAATTCCTTGGAACTAACTTTTAAAGAATTATGGAGGACTTAAAATTAGATTTCTATCAACTTTAGAAGTAAGCTAAAAATTTTTTTCCTCCTGTTATCTCCAAAGAAATAAAATTGTTCAAGTATGTTCATGATTAGGTTGTAGCTTTCATTTCTTTATTTCCTCAATTTTTAGGAAATTACAAACTGAGAGATTATTTAACATGCTTTTTCAAAAGCAAGAGAGAATGGCTCAGCTTCCTTACAGTGTTAAATGACAAAAGTTCAACAGAGTAAATTTTAAAGATCAAATCGGCTTTATTAATTCATTTATGAATTGGGCAACAGATTCATGCTTACAGCTGAGAGCTCCAAAGGGCTATAGGAAGGGAAAGGTTTTTAAAGACAGGACAATGAAGCCATAAACAAATACAAAGATTCTTTCAGGCAAGGTTACCTTCTTTTAGGGACAAAAAGGTCTTAGTGTGTGGATTACTTCATCTTCCTTTGGGGGATGGAGAGGCCCCGTGTGACAGATGACCTTATGGGTACTGACCAGAAAATTCTTGACTGACCAGTTAAGACTACATTTCTGGAGGAGGTTGTAAGTGCAATTAAGTTAGGTTTTAAGCCCCAGTTTGGTGACATGCCCTAGCATAAGTGACTCCATTTGGGGCCTGTAGCTTTCTTTTTGACATTGGAGAAGAGTGAGTTCAGGATATGAATACAAGTTTAAGGTCATAAGCTCAGATGCTTTTGGGGGCCAGACAAATGACATGCATGAAGGGCATGTGCCAGGCAGGGACGAGGGGCAGTTGGAGAATACCTGCCCATCTGCTATACTCCAAGGAAGCATGGCCCTGCAAAAGGGGGCATCAAAAGGCCTTGGGCTTCTTCTATGTCATTGTTGTTTTTGGTTTTTTGTTTTTAATGTTCAGTCTCCTGATTTTCAAACATTGAGCATCATTTTTCTGGAAACATTGTGTGTGGTCTGTGAGCTGCATTTGGCTTACAAGCCAATCATCTGCAAGCTGATAACTGTGCACAAGAACATCATACTGGAGCTAATCCGTTTACAACAATAACTTATAAGAAGAAATATAATTGTTGGGTCCCCTCAGTGGCTCAGTCAGGTAAGCATCCTACTCTTGATTCGGCTCAGTCTATGATCTCACCATTTGTGAGATCAAGCCCTGCATCGGGCTCTGTGCTGACAGCCAGAGCCTGATTGGGATTCTCTCTCTCCCTCTCTCTCTCTCTCTCTCTCTCTCTCTGCCCCTTCCCCTGCTCAAATAAGCATGCATGCACATGCTCTTTCTCTCCCTCTCAAAGTAAATAAACATTTAAAAACTACATAACTGTTAAGTTCAAATGAATTCTCATGCTGGCTGATCTGAGCAGTGTATATGAGAGATTCAGCAAATAGGAAAAGGTTGCTTGGTGGCTTAAGAATCACAGGAAATAGAGCTGCAGCATCCTTGATGTTAATATCATCCAGTGATGATAACTTGACACCCTCATTTACTCAGCAGATTGAGGGTCTGAGTGTATTGAGTGCCCTGCATGTGCCAAGCACTGTGTCAGGCACCAGAAATACAGCTGAGAACAAATACAAAGTACCTGTCTAGAGGCAGGAGGTAGTAAATAAATAAGTAAATGAGAAAACTAGTACTTAGCAAGAGCTATCACCCAGAAGAGTAAAAGAGGGTAATGAGATAGTGGGTGCCAGATTGGCTCCCCCATACTAGCTGGTGAACCTCTATCCTTACCCTGTAGGTTATCAGTGTTAAATTCTCCCTTCCTTCTTGCAGTCTAGCTTTCTCTGTGAAGCCATTGGTGATGTCTTAATGAATTGAAGTCCAGTGTAATTTAAATTAGTTACTTTTTAATCTTGACTACATTTGGAGGGGGGAGAACCTTGTTCTGAGAGGGATTTAGGGAAACCTCTAATCTAATCAGGAACTTAATTAAAGTTAAGTCAGGGCTGGGTCAGGGATGCAGACGGCTAATTGCAAACATTTTATATTGGTTCCTTTTAGTTTGAATTTTAGAGGTTACCATTTTCTAGTGCACTTCCAAATTCTGAGAATGTACCATTTGAGGATTTTTATCACCTTTGGGGACAAGGACTAATAACAACATGGCAATGAAACTTCTCCCCAGGGCTAGGGTTTCTCCCACCTAAAAATGTACATTAACAAGTATCTCTTAAAACTCCTCTTGGGTCATCTGACTGGCTCAGTCATTGGAGGGTGTGACTATTGATCTCAGGGTTGAGTTCGAGTCCCACTCTGGGTATAGAGACTACTTAAAAATAAAATCTTTAAAAAAATTTTTAAAACCAAAAACCCCCAAACTCTTCCTGTGGTATTATAATCTGCCCCTGCATGTTAAAATGGAGACATCCTGGAACGTCAGGTCAGAAGATCTGGGTTCAAAGCCAGTTATTTGGCTCTGCTGTGGGCAAACACTGTTATCTGACAGACACTTGACTTTTGTAGCCTCATCTTGGAGACCCACCACTTGGGGGTCCTGTGAGGCCTGAATGAGAGTGTGTATTAGAAAACTAACCCTGCAGAGTTCAATATTATTTATTCTTATGATTGGAATGGCCGTCAAGGTCACTGGCAATCCTTATTTTGTGATGAGTTCTAAAAAAATAAATGCGTCCTTGTGACTTTGGGGTACGGAGGCAGAGCCCAACAAAACAGAATGCTTCTGGAAAAATCAGCTACTGAAAAGGAAATTAATATCTGTAAAGCCATATTTAAATTCAGAAATAAAATGTAGATTTTATATAATAGTAACAGCGGTGGTAATAAGAAACAGCTACTATTAAGCACTTTCTCTGTTCCAGGCATGGTCAGCACTTTGCATTTATAATCCTTTCTAATGGAGAAAGGGGAAGAGAGAGAAAAAAATCAAGGTAATAAATAATATGAACTTGGAAAAGAAATCATTACTATACAATGTGCCCTATCACCCCCAAAAGCTCTTTAAATGCGTGCAGGTTTTGAGACCCATTTCTAGGAAGATTGGTGTCTTCTGCAGCCCTGCTGGCCCCTTTGGCCTACAGTTATCTAATCTCCCCTTCCAGCCACCCAAGAAAGTCCATGACCTCCTCCCATCCCCAAGGCCCAGCTCACCAACAGCCTTCAGAAATAATTCTCTCAGATGTGCCAGTATTTTAGTAGTAAGCACAGAATGCCCACAACAACAACAAAAAGAACTGCAGGTTTAAAATGTAAGCAAATAACGGAAATGTAAACGAATACCTTTTTTATATGTAGCTTAGAGTGTATTCTTTTGTAAAGCAAAAGTATTTCTTTTACATCCCCCCCCCCCCAAATCCTACTGGAAATGGGTTGCTCTAAGACTTCCATTAATAAACTTCTCAGAATGTGAAATGTCTCCAACATGCGGGGACGCTGGGGTGAAAGGTGCCACGCTATTCTCATTTCTGCCAGTCCCCGGGTGCAGGAGGAAATATGCTAATGCAGCCGTTTGCCGCAGGGCTGGTGTTATTTATATAGTGCTGGCTGGGCAAGGTTCGCGCTGGAGCACGGGAGAGGAGGGAGAGGTTTGTCTTCATGTGTGTGAATATAGACGCGTGCGCCTGTGCACTTGGCATTCGAAACGTGAATTCAAGATCTTGGGGAGGGGGTGGGGAATACCATCACCATTCACGTTTATGTGTATACAGTATAACTCGTGTTGGCCATGTATCCTTCTAGCATTGTACTTATACAGCATGCACTCTGGAGTGGGGAAGAAATGGCGATTTGGGAGTAGGTGCCGCGGTCGGTCGCGGGTGACCCGACGCTGCGGGTGACGAGCGACCTGATATTGGCAAATGCGCATTCTTGACGGTGCTCCGTGGATACAAAAATCAACCGTATCAGAATCCCTAAAAAGTGCGAGGGGGTTGTCCCCGAACGCTGGCTACTCTTGGGCTCAAGACTGGGAATGGGGTGTGGACAGCGGGATTGCAGGCACCTCTGAAGCCAACAGAGGTCACCGAGCCCCGGCGCAGGGGGTGGGTGGAAACCCCTCGAGGCTTCGGGAGCCAAAGCCTTGAAGACAACACGCTTCACACGCTCCGCGCGCACGCCGACTCCTCCGGGACCCTCAGACCACCCGCGCCTGCAGCTGCGCGCTCCTGCTCCTGCTCCTCCTCCGCCTCGCTCAGCGCGGAGGGGGAACAAGCAGGGGATCCTCCAGCCTGGCAGGAGCGGGGTGTCCCGTTTCCCCGCCCTCCCCCACCCCTCCGCTCCCGTGGATCCCGCGGCGGCGGCGGCGCGTCCCGGCTGGAGGGGGCGCTCGCGCGCAGGAGCCGGGCGCAGCAGGTGCCGCGGTTACCTCCACCTCGGCGGGGGGAGAGGGGGCGGGCCGGGGGCAGGGCAGGAGGAGGAGAAGGGAGGCCGGCTCGCGGAGCCGGAGAGCGCGGCGGCTCGGCAGGCTGGGACCCGAGCTCGCGGCTTCCGGGAGGCGCCCGAGGCCGGATAAATACATCCCGGGCTCCCGGGGAGCAGCGGACGCTACCCGCACCGCCGCCCGCGCCGACTGCACAGCGGTCCGCAGAGCACCGAGCCGCCTGGCTTAGGCGCGGAGCCCGCTCCTCCCCCTGCGGCCGGCGCGGAGCAGCGGAGAGCGGCGGGCTCGGCCGCCGGCGCCCGGGCCGCGGAGCCGATGAGCGGCGGCGGCTGAGGGCCCGGGCCGGCCTCTGCCCGCCCTCTGCCCGGCGCCCGAGCGGGGCCGCAGCGCCCGGGGCGCAGGGTCCGGGCCGGTGACATGGGGGCGGACTGAAGCACCCGAGGCGGCCGAGCGCTCTCTCTCGAGCCGCGGGCCCTCCTCCGCGGCGGCGGCGGCTGCGGGCGCCCGGCCCGGCGCGCTCTGCCCGGAGCGCCCGCGGGAGCCTCCGCCGCGCTTCTATGCGCCTTTGCGGGCGCCGTGGGCCCGGGCCATGGCGATAGACCGGCGGCGCGAGGCGGCGGGTGGCGGGCCCGGGCGGCAGCCGCCCCCGGCCGAGGAGAACGGCTCCCTGCCGCCCGGAGACGCGGCGGCCTCGGCGCCCCTCGGGGGACGCGCGGGCCCCAGCGGCGGTGGCGGGGAGATCCAGCCGCTGCCCGCCCCGCATCCCGCCGCCGGCGGCCAGCACCCGGGCTGCAGCTCGGCGGCGGCGGCGGCCCCGAGCCTCCTGTTGCTGGACTACGACGGGTCGGTGCTGCCCTTCCTCGGGGGCCTGGGCGGGGGCTACCAGAAGACCCTCGTGCTGCTCACCTGGATCCCGGCGCTGTTCATCGGCTTTAGCCAGTTCTCGGACTCCTTCCTCTTGGACCAGCCGAACTTCTGGTGCCGCGGAGCCGGCAAAGGCGCGGAGCTGGCGGGGGTCACCGCCACGGGCCGGTGGGACTCCGGCGACGTGGCCAACTGGACCAGCCCCCCGACCACCCCCTTCTCCACTGCCTCCTGGGGGGCCGCAGGCAACCTTAGCAACAGCAGCGGCGCGGACGGGGGCGACACGCCACCCCTGCCGTCCCCTCCGGACAAGGGGGACAACGCCTCCAACTGCGACTGCCACGCGTGGGACTACGGCATCCGCACAGGCCTCGTCCAAAACGTGGTCAGCAAGGTAAGGGCTGCGACCGCCCGGGCCTCGAGTCCTTCTCCCGAGCCTTTTACTCCTGGATCTCTTCCACCCTTCCCTCCGTCTCCCTCCGAGCAGACCGAGGTCCCTTAAAGCGATGCCAGCCTGTGTGTATGCATCTCGCGTTGGCTTCATCCTCCGTCCCCCAAACCAGATGCGCTTGCTTGGGTGTGAAGCAGGGGCTTTTCGCCTCCCTCCTCGGGGACACTGCCTCCCAACCCTAAGGGGGCTCCACAGCCTTTTCTAGTTTGCACCCGAACTCCCGTCCGAGTGCACATTTGGGGAGAGCGCCCCTCCCCCTAAAATGACTTGGGCTCCCTTCACCTATCCTTTAAACTATCACCCCGGTTCAGCCGGGGGTGTCCCTTGCCAAGGATAAGGCTGCTGACCTGTCAGCCGTCCAGCTCTGGAAGACTCGCCTCATTCAGGGTCTGATGGCTAGATCCAGGACCATGGCTCTGGCTCTAGTCTTCTGTGGGGCTAGAGTGTCCTTATGCCTCCCACAAAGAAATATCTATCCGTGGGACCGATGTCATATTCCCAGGTGTTCGTTCCCGCAGACCTCAGTCATCCCGCGCCAGGTTTGGAAACAGACTATTAAAGCCAACTAAAGAACCCAGGTGCTGGCCACAAAAGCAAAGAGCTTGGGAAAATTCCCTTTCCCCCCCTCATCATGCTCATCCCTCTCCCAAGATTGGGATGTTTGATTTTAGATTTTGCCACCCAAGTGTTCCCTCAAGTGTTTTCTTGGGACTTTAGTCATATCCCTATAGAGTAGAGGAAGGAAACTAAGAATCTGTTTTGTATTCCGGGTCCACCACTGCTCTTATATAGCAGCTGCTTTTGTCTGAGTGAGGCATTGAGACCCTGGTAAGATTTTAGCAGAGCGGCTGCCTTGCTGAGAGTCCTGTAGCCCCTCTACAGAGGTGTTGCATTGTGTGAAATGGAGCAGCAGTGTTTTTTGAGAAGATGTGTGCCAGCAGAAAAATGCAGAATGGGCAATGTCTGAAATCCAGTCCCTAAGACATCTGTATTTTCTGCTTTTCTTAACATCTAGGAGACATTGTATGCCCATTTGTTAAGCAATTTGTGTTTTTTGCCCTTTCTGTGTTTTAAATAACAAATTTACATTTCCAAGTAGTGTAGACCTTTCCCCTCCCACCCTTCTGGGCAGTTCTGGGCAGAATTTTAAATACCTTGTTTAAAAGTGAGACTGAAATTGGACAGTTTGTAAAAATCAATGTGCATGCACTTTCTCCCCCAAATGAGTGTTAGTAAACAGTTGTAGCTCATGGATGTGTAAGATGAAACTCTTACATCATCATAATCGCTGTTTTAATCTTGTACCAGACTGGCAAGAAATGATCTGTCCTGTGGGAATTGACAGGATTCACTGTTAATGGGGAAGATCCTTCAGGCTAGGTTCACCTTGAGGTGTACCCCACCCCCAGCCCCAGCCCCAGCCCCAGCCCCACAGCCTCTCCTTTCCAAAGGTGTTTTGCTGTGACCCTCTCCCATCCGCGGAGGGCAGTGTTTGTTTTTTTGTTACCATCATGGAAAAATTCAGAACAATGACTACAGTGACAATTTTAATACTCTGTGAAAGTAAGAATTTGGCAACATTTTCAAATACTTTAAACCCCTTCTTTAAAGTAGAAGAGGAATAATATAGATGAAAGCGAATGTGTTTAGAAGCTGTTCCATCCTGGGGTCCAAGGGGAGGGGAACTTGAAAGTTAGGAGGTGGGAGAGAGCATCATTATCCTAGTGGTGGGGACCCATGGACAGCTATTTACACTGCCATGGAGGGCGGGATGAAAAAACTAAAATAGTTCTTGAAAACTGGCTTTTAAGGCATATTGGAGAGGTGGACAATGTTTCTAAATTAGCACTCAAGAGGGTCAAAGATGGTAGGAATGTGTGCACTATGCTTTAGGGGTGCTTGATAGCTGTGCCATGGTTACGTGTAGCAGACACGGCGAAACTGGGAGCTGAAGACCTCCGGACAATAGTTAGAGATGCATTTTCCTGTAAAATAAAGACCAGAAAGGACATATTGATTTTCACACACAATAGAGATCTAAATAAAGGACTGTCCTGCCACAGCATTCTATTTCCATAACAAATGCTTCAAAGAGCTCCTTGAGCACATTTGGCATATACTAAGGCCAGACTTGCGCTGAAGCGGTCTGTGCACAGCGGATACTGTATCAGATGTACAAATATGGAATGTATACTGTGGTGGGTGCAGCATCCTAGAGGTCAGGTGCCTGTCAGCTTTGTTTGTATGTGGGAGCAGAAGTGGAGACGGTTCGCTTTCTGTCTGTAGATTGAAAGTTCAGAGTCTGAGAAGTTGCCTTTTGTACCCTCTTTCCTCACTCCAAACCATGATCTTCCCACTTGCAAATAATCTCACGCAGTGCCTTTGTCATTAGATTTGCCTCAGCCTATCCTTGGCCCTCCAATATGTGTCCTATTCTGTCCCTAAGTGTTAGGTGGGGTGGGGAACATAGAAAATCTGCCAGGCATATATTATATTATATTGCATTATATTATAAATATATATTATATTCTGAACATAGGTTGTATTATAAATATACCATTATAAATATACATTATTAATATATATTATATGCATTACATAGGCTATCACATATTTTATACGCATATAATACCACCTACACATGTGAAACTGCCAAGCCACTGGAATCCCAGGTTATAACACTTAAAAGGGATCTTTGGGCTGATGAGCCTATCTCCCCTCCTGATTAATATCCCTGACATGGATACCATTTCCAGGATGGGAAGGGAGGGCCCCATTGGCTATTGGCTAGGCAGCTCGCTCCATAATTGCAGCCAAGCATTTTTTTTGGTGAATATAACTCAGGTCATCTCACAGTTATTTGTATGGCTTGCCCCCTCTGAAGGGTTCTTTTTCCTTTGTATAATACGTGTTCAGATATTTGAGGATACCCAAGTGGTTTCTTCCCTGGCTAAAAAATCCCCAGCTACTTCAGACATTCCACACATAACAAAATTGGCCATAGCAATTGCTCTACTTGACATATGTGTGTCTTAAATTTTTTTTTTTTAACGTTTATTTATTTTTGAGACAGAGAGAGACAGAGCATGAACGGGGGAGGGTCAGAGAGAGGGAGACACAGAATCTGAAACAGGCTCCAGGCTCTGAGCTGTCAGCACAGAGCCCGACGCGGGGCTCGAACTCACTGACCGCGAGATCATGACCTGAGCTGAAGTCGGCCGCTCAACCCACTGAGCCACCCAGGCGCCCCATGTGTGTCTTAAACAGGACACTCTGAAAACAGCCTGGCAGACCCCATGTGTTCTAATCAAAAGGGACCATAGATGGACCCTATGCTTCCAATGACAAAACCTGCAATTGATGCATGAAAGGCTTTCAGTAAACATGACAAGCTTCTGTCTTTATAGGATTACGTTAAGTCGAGATTTCTCAGGCTGCACTTCGGTGACATGGCACATGATGTAGATTTCATCATAGTTTTGCGTTATTAAATCTTTCCTGTTAGGATCTTTTTATTTCTGTTTTATGCCTTGGTCCTTGGTATTTGTTATCTGTCCCAAAATTTTCAATGCCTTCAAAATAATCATAATAATAATATGACTTTTTGTGTGCAACCATATAAAGTTCTCCAAACATTTATCATGTTATTTCTTTTTATTAAGAATGTTGAGGGGCGCCAGGTGGCTCAGTGGGTTGAGCATCCAACTTCAGCTCAGGTCATTGTCTCGCAGTTTGTAGGTCCAGCCCCGCATCAGCCTCTGTGCTGACAGCTCAGAGCCTGGAGCCTGCTTCAGATTCTGTGTCCCTGTGTCTCTCTACCACCTCCTGCTCATGCTGTCTCTCTCTCTCTCTGTCTCTCAAAAATAAATAAACATTAAAAAATTTTTTAAAAAAAGAATGTTGAATAATCCAGGTACCTGGGTGGCTCAGTTGGTTAAGCGTCCAACTCCTGATTTCTGCTCAAGTCATGATCTCACGGTTTGTGGGTTCGAGCCCTGAGTCAGGCTCTGTGCTAATGGCGTGGGGCCTGCTGGGCAGTCTCTCTCTCCCTGTCTCTGCCCCTCCCCTGCTCATGCACACTCTTTCTCTCTCTCTCTCTCTCTCAAAAATAAGTAAATAAAACTTAAAAAAAAAAAAAAGAATATTGAATAATCCAAAGCCCGCCTTAACACTGAGCATTATTGTGGATTTCCAGGTAACACATACCTGAGTGGGCCAGGTGTGGTGTACCTTGAGCCCTGTGTTCAACTGCATAGCTCTGCATTTTATCTCCCAGCCATGTTGAAAACCGTGTCTGTGTCTTCCTGAAACGAATCTCACCAAGCTCTGCAGTCACTTAGAGGTCAGCTGTGGAAGAACTGAGGCCGGACGTGAGCATTCCCTGGCAGCTCAGATGGTCAGAGATTTTACACAAGGTTAACAAAACCTCACGATTCTGTTGCCTTTAAAATATTCTTCTTAATAATTTGCATCGTTATCCCACGTTGTTCCGAGTGAATCTTCCTTGGTTTCCAGTGCTCACGACTTCCTTGAGTAATAAGCACGATCCTTTTCCTGTATATGAAGCTTGGGATGTTTGTCCCCAGTCTGATTCTTCTTCTGTTCTCCATGAATTCTCAAAAATTGCTGGCTTTCATCCTGTAAGTACATCTGAGAGTTGTTTAAATATCCTGGGAAGTAATTTGTATTCTTTTTCTGGGGCTCAAGTCTAGAAGTATTTAAAGTGATTCAGTACAATTTAATTAGGGTTAAAAATAATTACAATTTCATTGCAATGGTAATATTTTAAAAATAACCCAGTGTTAGGTCATCCTAATGGTATTTTATTTATTTTGTCTAGTGTATACAACACAGTAGTGAACATCTTTATGCATATCTATTTTTAGAAATTGACTGTAATAGATAATACATGCACATGTTACAGAAAGCGGACAGTAAAAGTAACATTTCTAGCCATCCCTGCCTCCAGTTTCCCTCTTCAGAAGCAACCATGGTTACCAGTTTCTTATGTATCCTTCCAGAAATAGTCTAAGTATATTTTCATTTATATATTTTCCTCTCACAAACAATGACATAATATATACATTGTTCTATGCCTTTTTTCACCTAAATTGGGGATGGGTGCATATCACTACTTAGAGAGCCCCTCATTGTTCATCCATTGTATGACCAGGCCATAATTTATTTAATTAGTCACCTACTAAGGGGGCATTTAGGTTGTTTTCAGTCTTTGCTGTTACATAATATATAATGAAATTCTGATATACATGAAACTCTTCGAAGTGGGGGGTCATGGGCACATTGGTGGCTCAGTGTGTTAGGCGGCTGACTCTTGATTTTGGGTCGTGATCTCACACATTGTGAGTTCGAGCCCTGTATTGGGCTCTTGCTGACAGTGCAGAGTCTGCTTGAGATCCTCTCTCTCTCCCTCTCTCTCTGCCACCTCATCTGCTCTTTCTCTCTAAAAGTATAAATAAATAAACTTTTTTTTTAAAAAGTGGAAGGTCAAAGTAGGCTCTGTTTTTATTTTGATACATGTTGTCAAAATGCTCTCTCTAGAGATCTTAACCAATTTACACTGCCATCAGTAATGCTTGAGGTCCTGTTCCCCACACCCTCCCTGGCCAAGGACTTACACACTTTAACATGTCTCCTAGTTTGATATGTGAGGTGCATATGGTTATTGTTGTAATCTGCATCTCTATTGTTATGAGCCAGGTTAAAGATGGCTCTGAAATTTCTTGAGCCATTCATGTGGCCTTTTCTTTGAACTGCCTCCTTAGGGACTTTGCCTTTGTGTGTGGTTTGGGGGAGGGGGTTTATTTTCTTACTGATCTGTCAGAGTACTTCAAGCAGAAAGTAAATTAACTCTTTGGATGTCTTGTGAATGTTTTTTCCCATGGTTTTTTTTTGTGTGTCTTTTTATTCTATTTATGCTGGTTTTGTTATGCAGAAACTTGATTTGTATAGAGTCAAATTAATCTTTTCTGTTACGATTTCTGGGTTCTGCATTAAGATTTAGGGCTCCTGTAATCCTGGAATATCAGGAAAACACCCGTACTTTCTTCTAATTTTTTTTTATCCTAGTTCCTCTTTAATTTAGTGTTGCAGGTATCAGTTTTGCTTTTATTGAGCTAGTAGGATAAATTGCTAGAAAGGGAAGTAAATATTGGGTCTGTGGGTATAACCAGTGTTTCATGTGGGCTTTGACTTGCTCCTAACAGTGTCCTAAACATTGCATTTGGCAGTGGCCCCAGCAAGAAGACCAGAAGCTACACAGTTGTTAGCAGCTCTTGACGTGTTTTGGGAGCCAGTGATCATCCCCACGCACCGGGCTCACCTTTCCTTCATTGTCTTGTTCTGAGCCAGCTGCAAAACCTCTTCTTTCTTTCTTTGTTTTGTTTTTTTTTTTCTCTTTTTCCTCTTTTGTCCGTAGCATTTTCTGCAGGTCTCGATTCATTTTGGCCTTCAGCCCAAGGTAGGACTGAGTCAAAAGTTGATGTCATTTAAAAACATGATAGGCTTTGTGGATCTCCGTGTGGGCGTCGCCACAAACCAGCATTGTGCAGGGGCCAGCTGGGCCTCTCCGGACTCTGAGCCCGTGCCCCCATCTCCATCCACCTGCACACTCAGGAATGTCTTACTGTGGCTTGGAATCAGCCATGGTGGGAACAGTTACCCCATGGAACTGGCAAACACTACACATGGGGTTTTCTTTTTTCTGCAGAAAGCCAGTTGTTAAACAATTATTGTGCCACCAAGTGTGACCCTAGGCCACCCCTTTCCTTTTTTTTCTTTCTTTTTTTAACTTTTCTGCCTCCTTCCTTCCATAGATGAGTCCCTTTTCTGGGCCAAGCCTTGTGCTATGTGTTCGGGATACAATGACATGTAGACAGCTCAGCTCACATAGAGCTTATAGACTAATGAGGGAGTCACACCTTAACTAATTAATAATAATCCTTTAAGGTGCCTGGGTTTGCTTTTGGCTTAGGTCATGATCTCACAGTTCGTGAGACTGGCCTGGGCTCCAAGCTGATGGCGCAGAGCTTGCTTGGGATTCTCTCCCTCCCTCTCTCTGCCCCTTTCCCTCTCTCTCTCAAAATAAATAATAAGTACACATTGAAATAATAATAATTCTCTAATTACAAACTGAGTTAAGTGTGTAGAAAGAAAGGGAAATGAAAGACTAGAACAAAAAGCCTGGCCTAAACTGACTGGTCTCTGAGTGCAGCTGACATCTGAGTTAAGATCTTAGGTTTGAGTGGGAGAGAGAACGGCACTTGCACGGGCCCTCTGGTATGTGCCAGCTTAGAACTGACAGGAGGCAGTGAAGGTGGGAAGGTGGGGAGGGGTGGCTTATGAGTCATGTTCAGAACGTCAGCCATGAGATGAAGAGCTGAGGGGGTGAACCGGGATGGAGGGCGGCCAGGCAGAGCATGTGAAGTGAGAAGGGACCTAGGACTCAGGGTGTGGGGCTCTGAAGAGAGGTTGGGGGGAGGGGAGAGGGTCAGATGGGGAGAGGCAGTCTGACCAAAGTCTCAGGTTGGGAGGTGGGGCGGGGAACTGGGTAGCTTGGGCTGTAGGGAGGAGGCCGGCCAGCCCAGGAAGCGGGTCTGAGGAGGAGCTGTGGGAAATTTTACTGCTGCTGCAGGCCCAGACCAGACCCCGGGCAAGTGGGCCTGAAGCCTCTTTCCAGGGCTATTGATAGGAAGCAGCACTGGCCCATTCGAGCGTTCTAGCATTTTCTCCTGCTCTCCTGGTCAAAAGAGGAGAATGCTGATTTCCACAAAGCTGAAAGACCCTGACAGGGGAAACCATCAGTCTAGAATTTACTTTGATTCAACCAGCTTTACCTTTACCGAATGCCTAGTGTAGGTTAAAAAAATGAATTGTCCTGGGCATGGCTAACGTATAACATTCTCTTCCTAGTCCAAAGTCCTCAGTTTACGGATGAGAAGACTGAGGCTGGAGTGAGTGTGGGGGGTGTCGCTGACTTAGAGCCACCAGCCTATTAGGGCTAGAGTCTGGTTCCCCTCACCTGTACTCTTGCCTCTGGCCAGGAGCAGCCCCCATGAGGGGAGAAGGGCCGGGAAGAGCTGGAAGAATGGCTCCTGCCCATTCTCTTGGACTTGATCCCTTTCACTGGCCTGTCAGGCTCCATCCTCCTGTGCTGCCTGAGGAGGGTCATACCTGTCAGGAGCTGCACGCTGAGGTGTGGTTGGCTACACTGTGGCTTCTGGGGTGGGCTCGTGCAGACCACCTCTCTGTGCAGATGTCACTGACCTCTGCTCCTTCTGCCTTGTTAGCCCACTTGCCTGGGATGCCCTTTCCTCCTTCCTTCATCCGTTTGGTCCCTGTTCCTCCTCCAGGTCTGCTCATCCTCACTCGGTGTTTCTAGCACCCAACCATCCCTTTGTCCTAACACTGGCTGTGTGGTGATCAATGTGCTCGCTGTCCCCCTTCTGACTGGAGGCGTGCCTTGTTCGGCTTTTACCCACAGTCTTCCCTGTAAATGTCTGAGCTCACCTGAGTTTGCTGTCATGAAAAGAGGAAGGGCTTTTTAGTTTGGCAGGTGTGGGTTTAGGTCCTGACTCTGCTGCTTACACTCAGCAGGTATTACCAGCAGCTGTAACAGTTACAGGTCTAACTCTATTATCTGTATCTTTGGGAGCGGCAGGAACCTCGTCAGCAAAGTGGGTCATTGCTCACCTTACCTCGAGGGCTGTTGTGAGGCTAGGATGAGAAAAGCTGGGGAGAGCCCACTGCCCTCCCTCCAGGCACCTGGCAAATCAGGAGGAACCTGGGAATCTCAGATCCGTTTCTTCTTCCTATCTGTGGGGTGAGGACCAGCGGAATGAGTCATCTGAGAAATACTTAGGTGGGGAGGAGCTGACAGGCCACACCTGGAAGTGATTTATTCCTCGGGCAATCCGAGGTGTCTTTCTCCTCCGCCCAGAAACTGATAACATAGGGGAGCAGGTGTGCCCTTCATACAGGACACAGGAATCCAGGGAGGCCTGAGGAGTCAAACCAAAAAGGACCCCTAGTCTGATGAAAAAGACCATTTAATGGCTTTGTTTTCAGGTCACTGGTCACAGGGCTCCAAAGGATCTGAAAAGGAAAAGCCTTTTCTGGCCGACCTTGAGGAATGGGAGGGCAGGGCCCTGCCAGGGGCTTCATGCCCCCACAAAGGTCTTCGCTCAGAAACCTGACTTCATGCCCCTGGGTGGAGAATGATCTAAATATGTTAAAGCTTCTGGGTTAGCTGTGCTGTTGAAAACAGATCAGAGAAACCATGGACTTTTAGAGGAGTTGATGGTAACTTTGGACCTCAATGGCAGGCATCAGAGGGCTAACTTCAGGGGGCGGGTGAAGACCAGCCCCTGCCCCACCCACCTGGAGTGCTGTCCTTGCGGACTGACCCCAGGAACCTTCAGACTTTGATCTTCTGCAACTTGGGGTCTGTTCTTTCGTTTCCTCCAGGCTGCTCAGTGCTGGTCATTATGTGTGGGCAGATCTTCCTCTGAACAAGTGACCTAGAGATTGACAAGCCCTATATTGCTAGGAAAGAGGAACAGTGGTTATTGACAGATTTAGCTGGATGTCCCCTAAAATAAATCTTTGCTGAAAAAGAACCCTGCTGGGGGCTCTCCAGGCCACCCCATTTGCATAGGATTATATTCTACAAAACCTCTCCTGGGACTCTTTTGGTTTGCAAGTAACGAGAACAAATTTCAAATTCACAAAACAGAAGGGAAATCTCTTGGAACATGCAGGAATGGCTCACGGAACCCGGGATGGGATCTGAATATTGAGGGACAGGGGGTTGGATCTTTCGAGAGTCCACATGTGCTCTCGGCCCTTTCTCCAGAAGTCCGCTTTGTTCCCCCTGCGGACTGGCTTTGTCCATGCTTTTGCTTACCTGGTCAGGCAAGTCAGCACAGAGGCCAGCATTCCTCTGTCGATTCCAGATTTTCGGGTGTAGATCTGATGTCCAGCTTGGGGCTGGGGTGTCAGAGCAGGGGATACAGTTACCTAGTGCTGGGACAGCTCCTTTGAACTGTGTGACAGGAGGTGGTAGTGGCAGTTCTTTATTGGGATGCAAGGGATTAGAGATGAATCTTTTTGGCAATTAATTGGGAATAATTGAATATTGACAGTTTAACTATTAAATGCTTTAAATGAAGTATTCTTTTTCTTCCCAAAGACTCGGGATGTGACTTACCTGGCTGCTTAAGCTTAGCATGGAATTGGCAAGAATACCCTCCTGAGGCTTTTTTTTTTCTTTTCTAGAAATAGTGATAAATGGTTTCATTTATTAGCTCCAGATCACAGAGGGAGCTTGGAACCAGCCCTTGGGCGGTCACTGAAACAGTTTTACAAATAGTCACCCCCACCCCTGCCCCCACACAGGGTGAGTCTCCTTGTTTCTCCAAACCTTTCTGGTCAGGACCAGCAACATAATTTGTGGGGCCCATTGCCAAAGGAAACGCAGAACCCCTGGCTGAAAAATTATTAAGATCAAGACAGTGACTGCCGAGCATGAAGCCAAATGTGGGCCCTTCTGAGTAGCAACGCTTCTGGTGACCTCCAGCCTGTGATCTCTCACCTAGCCAGCTGTCACCGCTAAGCAAGCGTCCCCAAGCCGTTCCAAGCCTTTCTTCCTGACTTGTCAGTGTCTTTTCTGCTTCTCTGTTCCTTGGTTGTGTTTTGTATCTTTTTCTAGATTTCTTGTAGTAAAAGTGAAACACACTTTTTGTGGGTCTGTTTTTCCCAGGGAACAGCTTCAGAAAGTCCTGGCCAGTTTTGTTTTGAATGTTGAGTTTGCTCAAGGTGTGCCACAGCCAGAAGGAGCCAGGGAGCATTCTTACATTTGAAAACACTGCCCCAGAAGTGGGACAGTTGGTTTACTTATCTGAGCAGTAAACCAAACAGCTGAGTCATAGGAATGTGTGGTAAAGAATGTTAAGTCATAGGAATGCTAGTTAAGTGTTTATCAGCCTTTTTTTTTTTTTTTTTTTTTTTTTTTTACGGGAGAAGAGGGTCAGCCCTCCCTCTAATTTAATTCTGTTTTAGCTAGCAGTCACACTTTATTTCTTCGTATCATTTGAAGAAGAAGTGCAAAGGAGATGATGCCAGTGTAAAGCCACCACGAGCATCCCAGTGGTCATATTAAATTATGGATGGGTTATGCACTCGGCATAGTAATTTGCACTACAGAGTGTTTCCTCCCAGATTAGATTAAAAGCTGCTTTTTTTTTTTTTTCTGTGTGTTTAAAAGATGCTTTACAAATTGGGCACCCTTGATTGTTACATACTGAGAAACTCCACTGTTCTCAAATGAATATACATGAGCATTTGCAGTGAACACAAAGTTTTGTCCTACTTTTTCAAGTTTTTTTTAATTGTGGTAAAATGCACATAACAGAAAATTTACCATTTTAACCATGTTTAAATGTACAGTCGAGTGGGATTCAGGACAGTCACAGTGTTGGGTGATCACCACCACCATCCATGTCCAGAACTTTGTCATCTTTCCCAACTGAAACTCTGATCCATTAAACACTAACTGCCCACTCCCCTCCCCCAGCCCCTGGCAAGCACCCTTCCACTTTCTGTCTCTGAATCTGACTATTCTGGGGATCTCGTGTGAGTGGAACCATTATAGGACTTGTTCTTTTGTCACTGGCTTCTTTTACTTCGCGTGACATTCTCAGGCTTCATCCAAGTTGGAGCCTGTGTCAGAATTTCCTTCCTGTTTAATGCCGAACAATATTCCATTGTACGTATAGACCACGTTCTGCTTATCCAGTCATCCGTTGATGGACACGTAGGTTGCTTTCACCCTTTGGCTGTTGGAAATAATGCTGCTGTGGACATAGGTGTTGTCCTACTTTTTTGAAGAAAGTTACATACAGCCCCTCCTTCCCTCCCCTCCCCTGTTAGAGGGATTTCTGCAGCCACACGTGTGGCACCTGGCCCTGGCCTATCTCTGCAGGCAGGCCTTCTGCCCTGCCTTGGGTAGGTGACACAGAGGGGTAGAAGATGGTTTGTGCCCTGGAGAAGGAGCTCATGGTGTAGCTGAGACCATCAGTAAGTGGAAGGTTAGTGTGGGACCAGCTAAGAGGAGGGTGTGGGGGCCAGGAGCTGAGGGTGTGGGGTGCTGAAGTGAGCATGCCCAGGAGAGCAGGTGAGGTGTGTGCCCTGACCTGTGAGTCCTCACCATGGGTGAGGGGATTTGGGTGCTATGGCATTGGAGCTGGGTCCTGAAGGTGGGCTGGGGTCTTAAAAGATGGAAAGGATTGAGAAAGGGCCTTGTGTGCAGAGGAACTGACAAGGGCTGGGAAGAGATGAGTGCAGGGTGCAGGGCGGGGGGGCCGTCACACAGGCCACCAGAGTCAGTCCTTGGAGATAGGTTTGGTTTTCCCCCAGTGGACAGTGAGTCATCTGAGCTTTGTAATGGAGAAATGATAGTAGAGACCCAGGGCAGGGGTACCCCCAGCCCCAGCCTGGGTCCACATGACCCTGTGTCCTTGGGACCCCTGCAGCAGCCCTCTTGGCCTCTCCGGCTGCCACATGCATCTCCTGCAGCACGCATGTTGGTTTGGGCCTCCATGAAAAACGCTCGCCAAGCTCCCATCACAAGTGTGGCCAAGTCCCAGGGGCTGCGGCCCTCCCCTGGAAAGCACTGGCTTGGCCCAGCATCCCTGCCTCGCCTGCTGGGCCTTGTGGTCTCTGTGCCACAGATGGTGTCAGTTTGCCTGATGCCAGATCACTGGGACTGCTTCAGTGATCTTGGTCAGCCTCTGCATGGCATTGGCAGTGACCATTCAGTCTTCAGCACTCTCTCTTTGGGATGGGGGCAAGGGGCAGGGGCTGGTGAATGCTGCTTTTCCTTGATTTTTCTTCTGCCTCACTGGCTTCTCTTCTCTCTCGGGAATCCTTTCCATCACCCTCTATCTTCAGATCATTCCGCAGTGTCTCAGTCAGCTCGGGCTGCGTAACAAGTACCACAGACTGGGGGACTTACCCAACAGACATTTAGTTCCTCTTGGTTCTGGAAGTCTGAGATCAAATGTCAGCAGGACTTCCAAGGCCTCTCTTCTTGCCTTGTGCATGGTGTCTTCTCCCTGTGACCTCTGTGTATGTATCTGTGTCCTAATCTCTTATTACAAGGACACCAGCCCTGTTGGATTATGGCTCATCCCAATGACCTCATTTTAAGTTAATCACCTCTGTAAGGGCCCTGTCTCTATTTACATTCACATTCTGAGGTACTAGTGGTCAGGATATCCAACATTTGAGGGCTTGGGGGGCTTTTTTGGAGGGTGATAGGCCACAGTTCAGCCTATAACATCCAAGTTCCAGCACACCTGAGTAGGGCAGCACCAGATCTTTATCTGTAGCCTGAATGTTTCCTCAAAGCCCTAAACCTGTGTATTTGGTTAACATCTGGCCCCTGATCTTTTCCGCCCCCCTTGCTTCAAATCCCAGTGTTTTGGTCCTAAATTGAAGATGAGAAGCTTCTTTGACTTCCCTGCTTCAAATCATTTGTGGTTTGTGGTGCTCCATGACCCTCAGGATGAAGTTGGGTCTGGTTGGTTGGTTCTCGGGGTCCTTGATGGTCTGAACCCTGCACACTTCTCCTGCACTGCCTCCCCCCACCCCCATCATGCCTGTACAGGGACTCTGTGCTCCAGCCCCCAGTTTCTCAAATAATACTTGACCTTTGTATGTGGTGCTCTTTTGGCCCAGAATACACCTGCCCTCCCCATCATCCTGTCACCTTCTTCAAGCCTTTCCTGCCTCCCTATTCCTCCACTCTAATCCTCTGTCCCTGCTTTCCTGGCCCAGATCTGCATCCATGGTACCTGGATCTAGTAGGTGCTCAATTAACATTTCTTGAATGGTGAAGGTAAAGGGATAGTAAAGGGGCCTTTACTCTCATCTGGGCAAAGTAAGGTGATTTAATTCTAGGATGATAATAATAAGCCAGAGGACAGGTACATAGGCCAACTCAGACCTAAAGTCTAATTTCAGTGAGTTATTGAAAACTAAGGAAGGTGATGTAATATATTTGAAATAGCAGCTAATCAAACTTGAATTCATGCTAGGCTATAGACTAGATTGTATGTTTACTTTAAGTCCTGGTTTTTCAGAACTTTAAGTCACAGAGCCTTTTTTTCTCATGAAAGTGACACATAGAACTGGTCTGAATCTAGGACTGCAGTGGTGGTGGCTGGGGCTCTTCAGGTCACCCGGGAACTTTTGGAACCATCTATGGGACCCCAGCATCGGTTGTTTAAAAACATTCTCTGGATGATTTCCACATGGTGCAGTTTTTCCCCCAGGGGACATTTGGCAATATCCAGAAACATTTTGGGTGGTCACAGCTGAGAAGGGAGTGCTACTGACATCTGGTGGGTAGAGACCAGGGATGCTGCTGAATATCCCACAATGCACAGGACAGCCCCCACAGCAAAGAATGATCCAGTTGAGCATGCCAAGTTTGAGAAATCCTGGTCTAGGCTAATACAGAAGTTCATTGTTTTTTCTGACCATACCCAGCAGATGGCCGGGGTCAGCCCGGGTGAGACCTTGGTTCCTCTGTAACCCACAAGGGGAGCATTGGTATGCAGGCTCAGGAGTTATAGAAGAGCAATTCATCACACCAGGAATTATCACAGTTCAGCCAGGGCCCCTCTGCCCTCTGTGAAGAACGGGTTTGCTAAGTGCATTAGTGGTGTAAACCAAGTGTCAGCAGGCACGTTTAGCCTACCTAGGGAAGCGCATTATGAAACACTGCCTTAGCATATTTATGTACAAATGAATGTTGCTAAACGACCAAGTCACTCATTAAAGGAGGTCCTTTGAAACTGCTTGGAATAATGGTTAATTACTTGAAAAGGAAACATTTATTTGGAAGTAAAAGGTATTTATTTTCAAAACGTCTCTAATTCAGACCAGCTTTTTCCATAATTAATTCCCATTGAGGTGGTTTGATAATGTTTTCAGCAGCAGGAAACAAGAACTCCCCCAGGGGACAGAGGCCAAGAAGTGGAGTTCAGAATCAAACATAAGCACTGTTTACATTGACTGAGTAGCAGCTCAGGCTTGACCTTTCCCTTGGGCACAGGCAGTGAACCTTAAGTGGTCCTCTTGTGACATTTACCTGTGCTTATCTGTGAAAGTGAGGATGTGAGGTATCAGCTAGGGATGCTGGTGAGGCACCCCCTTAATTAACCTAAGCCAACTCCCCACCTCAGGGAGGTCCTGACCCCAGTCAGCTTCCATGCCGTCCTCAGCAGTGGACTCTTTCCTTCCTTAGATGTTCATGGCATAACCTGGCAGTCCCACTCATTTATATTACATTTGGAGAGTTTGTGCTTGATATCCTTGATATCCCTAATAAAGAACTGTCAAGGGCCACAGATGGTGAGACAGCTGAGTGTCCTGGGGCAGGGCAGAGAGTCCTATCTCGCTCTTAGAAGGAACTTTCAAGTAGTAAATAAAGGTGCTTCAACTAGAGGTCATCCAGTGAGAGGTAGTGAAATGCAGGAAGGCGATGTGTCTTCATAGGAGCCTGGTAGTTTCTGGAGCCGTGTTGTATGGTGAGTCATCGGATCTTCTGTGTTCCAAGGTAGGATTTTTATTGTTTCATCTTAATAGAAGATTTATTTTTAATCTTTTTTCTGGGAAGTCCCATAAGAAACAAGTTTTCAAATATGCGTATCATCTAGGCTGTGAGAGTGTTTTGGGGTTTTGTTTTTGTTTTATTTTTGGTTTATTTTGTTTTATTTTTGTGTAGCTGCGGATAACACGTTTGAATTAAACTGAATTGTGCTTAAGTATAAGCAGTGGTTTCTCTAATTAATTTCTCATCTGCCATTGGATTTATCCCCATTTATAATTCTAGTTCTTCTTTGACAGGACCTCAGATAAGTGACTAATGGGAGGGATGGTGAAAAGGAAAACTATAACCTCAATTATGAATCTCATCTCCAAAATCAATTTGGGGGAAACTGAAATGACCTTGAACAGGCAAAAGGTTACCAGGGAATTTAGACTCATAGTTTATCCTACTGAAAATAGGTTTTTAAATCTACATTCCTTTAGTATGGGGAGGCAGGACACACAGCAGTCTTTTTTCAATGATCTGTTTGTATAGCAAATATAGTGGCCTAATCTCATATAGTTAAAAGTATGTGCAGGGAAGACACCCCCGAGAAAAGTCCAGAGCAGCGTGTGATATGCACATGTTCACTGAGCAGGCTGTCTGTGCAAGGCACTGTGCTGGGGCTGCTGGGGAGAAGGAGCCCGTGGGCTGTGCCTTGAAGATAGGCAGAGATGGGCAGTAGGAGAGCAGTCTGGGCAGAGGGAAGAATGGAGCAAACTGATGGTGAAGAGGGGGAGCAGGTATGAGTGGGGGAATAACCAGAACGTAAGGCCTGTGCAAGGAATGGGAAGAAGTATGTGTTTTCAGCGAGATGGGCGAGCACGTATGGTAGTGTAAAGGGTTTGAAAGCTTGGAGGGTTCATGAGGGTGCTGTCTGCTGCACATCGTAGAGAACCTCAGAGCAAATGCGCTTAAAAATTATCTTGAGGGGTGCCTGGGTGGCTCAGTTGGTTGAGCCTGAGTCTTGGTTTCAGCCCAGGTCATGATCTCACAGTTCGTGAGTTTGAGCCCCATGTCAGGCTCTGTGCTAATGGTGAGAGCCCCACCTCTCTCCCTGTCTCTCTCTGTCATAAAATAAATAAACTTAAAAATTTTTTTAAATAGACAGAAATACCTGTGATGTTTCCAGAAATCCAGAGATAGGATGGGCTCCCCTGCATGCTTCTGGGCCTTCTTCAGCATTGCTTCACGCTAATGCTATGTTAGTCCGTGCTGCAGACTGGGGGCCTTGGACCACAGAACTCGTTCTTCACAGCTCTGGAGGCCAGAATCCCGAGATCAGGGGGCCGGCAGGATAGTTCCTTCCGAGGCCTCTCTCTTTGGCTTGCAGATGGCCATCTTCTCCCTGTGTCTTCACATAGTCTTCTCTCTGCGTGTGTCTGCGTCTGAATCTCTTCTTATAAGGACACTGGTCAGCGACCTCATTTTAACTTAAACCTCTGTACAAACCCTTTCTCCAAATACAGTCACGTTCTGAGGAATGGGGGTGGGAAATGGAGGGGGTTAGGACTTCAACAGGTGTATTTTTTTTTAATTTTTTTCTTAACGTTTATTTATTTTTGAGACAGAGAGAGACAGAGCATGAACGGGGGAGGGCCAGAGAGAGGGGGAGGCACAGAATCTGAAACAGGCTCCAGGCTCTGAGCTGTCAGCACAGAGCCTGACGCGGGGCTTGAACTCACAGACTGCGAGATCATAACCTGAGCCGAAGTCGGATGCTTAACCAACTGAGCCACCCAGGCACCCCTCAACAGGTGTATTTTGAGGGGATACAATTCAGCCCATAACAAATACCGAGTTCCTTGTAGTGTCAAGGTGACTTCCTATGACAGCAGGTTATTTGCTGTCCCCCCAGCCCCCTGGTGACTTGGAGAAGAGGGAACCAACAGCCTTCTCCTTGAGCACAGGGCGCGAATCCTTCTCTGTCATCTGCCCTCCCTTATCATATGCCTGCCCCTGGACTGACACCACTCACTGGGAAATGCCATGTGTGCACTAGGGATGGGCCACCTTACCCTGGGTGCTATGGGAGGAGGGTGTCTGTGTAAGCTGACTTCTGCAAAGAATGGCACTGGTGAGAGGAGGCACTGTAAGTTACCAGCACAGCCCATCGCTCTCTGCAGAGAGTTCAGATTTCCTCTGGCAGGTGATGGGGGTATTGAAGGATTTAAAGAAAATTTTTTTATGTTTATTTATTTTTGAGACAGAAACAGAGCATGAGTCGGGGAGGGGCAGAGAGAGGGGGAAACACAGAATCTAAAGCAGGTTCCAGGCTCTGAGCTGTCAGCACAGAGCCTGATGTGGGGCTTGAACCCAGGAACTGTGAGATCATGACCTGAGCCGAAGACAGACGCTCAACCAGCTGAGCCACCCAGGCGCCCCAAGGATTTTTTAAGCAAGGTCACGGCAGCATGACCTTCCCAGGTGCCCTTTATATTCCCAGCCGTGTACTGGCTGCTCTAAGTGGGCCCCTCGATTCACCCTTGGGAGAAGCCAATGAGGCTGCCCTGTTATCAGCATCTGCCAGGTGAGGAAACTGACATGAAGGTGCTAAGAAACTCGACCGGGGTCACACTGTGGACAGGTGGTGAAGTCAGCAGCCTACCAGGCGTCACCCCAGCTCCAATATCTATGCTCGTTCTATGACAGCTGTGCCACATTTTCAGAAGACAAAGCTGGCTGTGCTGGAGGAGGGGGTAAGGTGCCAAGGGCCGGTGCTGCTGACGCTGGAGACCCAGGCCAGGGGTGCTGGAGAAGGAAGATAGAGCAAAGTCACTGACGTATCTGACGGAGGGAGATGGGAGGGCATGAAGCTTCGAGGGGATCTGAAATCCAGGTGTCTGTGGGGTTGGCTCCTTCCAATGGCTGGGGGAAGACTGCTCCAGCCCCTGGTGGTTGCTGCCGTCTTTGGTTTCTTTTCGGCTCATAAATGCATCACTCCCATCTTCCACCCTCCCGCAGCCTTCACCCCATGTCTTCCTATCTCCACCTCATCCTCCCTCCCTGTGTGTCTCTGTGTCCAAGTTGCCCCTTTTCATACAGATACCAGTCACACTGGGTTGAGGCCCACTTTAATGATGTCATTGTAACTTGATTACCTCTGTGAAGGCCCTGTTTCCAAATGAGGTCACGTTCTGTGGCCCTCGGGGGTAACACTTCACCAGAACTTAGAGGGGGTGGCGGGGGTGGGGAGACACAATTCACCCACCACAGAGCCCTTTCAGGGAGAAGGGAGAAGGTTCCAATCACTGGAACTCTGGTGATTGTATCTTTCACGTCAGTTTTGCAAGAAGGGGGCTTTCCATCCATTTTGGTGCTGTTGGAATCAAGGTGGTGACAGAAAGGGGCAGGTAAAGAGAAGAGGTAGCTGTGAACAAGGTGGGTACCTGTGGGGTACTTCACGCGGCGGGGAGGGGAAGGAGGAGGACACAGAGGCTGTGGCAGGTTTATTGGGGCCCAGTGTCTTACATGTGTCATCGCTGAGTCCTGACCACAGCCCTTCTGAGAAGTGGGCCTGGTTCCGGCTTACTCATAAGGAACTTGGACTTAAGAGAGATTAAAGGAACGTGGCTAAATGGACCCAGCTGACCAAAACGGCAGGGGTGGTGGGATTTGGGCCCCTGAGGGTCAGCGTTCCAGTTCTGGGGATGCATCACTGTCCCTGTGAACGGGCTTCTGAAGGCAGGCATTCGCGGAGGCTCCTGACCAGGGTGGTCGTAGCCCTGCATTTCTAGGGAGGAGCGTAAACCCAGGGTAGGGATCTGTTTTGCTTGCCTTTTGATACAGTAACAATAACACTCTTGTTTGGAACTGACGTACAACCCATAAGCACATTTGTTTAGAATCTCAGGCCTTGAAATAGCAACTGTGTAACTCCCTCTGTTCTGAGTGCTTGGCCTCCAGATCTACTGTAGAAGGGGAAAGTACAAACACATGCCTTCCCTCTTTGTGGTTAATCCAGCTATTTGAGATGTACTGTCAGCCAGGGGTCTGTGCCCTGGGCGGCTCCTTCCCCTTTCCCTCTGGCCAGTGGGAGGAGGAAACTGGGAAGCCCCAGTCACTTTGGGTATTCCTGTCTTATCTTTGGGGACCCATTTAAAACAATTTCCCAGATTTTTGAAGGTGGAGGTATCATTAACACGTTGGTAAAAAGCACATATTTTAACTGTATAGGTTAGTGGGTTTCAACTCCTCTTCCACCCATTAAGTACCATCTACATGAAGACAGAGAGCATCTCCCTCACCCTGTTCAGTTCCCTCGTGCCTGTCCAATCAGCTCACCCCCACAGGCAGCCACTGGTTTAATTTCCAGTACCCCAGCTTAGCTTTGCCTAGTGCAGAATGTCACAGAAATGCAGCCACACAGTATGCAGGCTTTTGTGTCTGCTGCTCCACCCAGCCCCATCTTTGAGACTCGTCCCGGCTACCGTGTAAACCAATAGTCTCTCCCTTTTGCTGCCACACAGTATTCCATTTTGTTTCTCTCTTCACCAGTCGGTGGACCCATGAGTTGTTTCCTGCTTCTGGCTATTATGCATTGATTGCCAAGAACATTCATCCTTTCTGGTCCTTACTACCTTCTAGCTCTAATATTTAAAAGTTGATTGACAGAATCAGAGCAGCTAGAGAGAAATCTTGACTTGTTTATAATCTAGGTAAGTTTCTTTTTTTGTCTTTTCTTTTTATGGGTAGAAGCAGGAGTGACAGGGTGCCTGTGGGAAGGAGGGGCCCCCGACTCTGTGGGGCGGGAATCTCGATACTATTTCCCTGGCCCTAGAGAGTTCTGGCACCACAGCTCTGGTGACTCACTCCCCAGGTTGAGGAGGAGGCCCTGAGGATGGTGGTTGCGACAGACCAGGAATAAGGACAGGCAGGGAGAGGCCACACCTGGACAAGGTACTGCCAGGCAGCTGCTGTCACCAAAGGGTTCTGATGTACACTTGACCCTTGAGCAACACAGATGTGAGCTCCAAGGGTCTACTTATGCATGGATTTCTTTCAAGAAATACAGGGCAGTAAACTTATTTCCTTTCTGATTTTCTTGATAACATTTTCTTTTCCCTGGCTCACTTTATTGTAAGAATATAGTATGTAATACATATATAACACATGTATTAATCAACTGTTTATGTTATCAGTAAGACTTCTGGTCAACCGTAGGCTGTTAGTAAAGTTTTGGAGGAATTAATTAAAAGTTCTGTGTGGATTTTCAGCTACATGGGAGGTCAGTGCCCCTAGCTCCCACCTTATTCAAAGGTCAGCTGTAGTTTCATCCCATCTCTTGTGACACAGAGCCCCGGGCAGCTGCTCCTGTGACACAGAGAACCCCGTGCAGCAGCCAGGCCTTCCTGCCTGTTTTGTAGCTACCTCCCACTGGTGGCAACTTTGCTGACAACCTCCTCTTCCTTTCTTTCTTTAACAAGACGAAGGTCAGGGGCTCCTGGGTGGCTCAGTCAGTTAAGCATCTGACTTTGGCTCAGGTCACGATCTTCCAGTTTGTGGGTTCAAACCCTGTGTCAGGCTCTGTGCTCAGAGCACAGCTCAGAGCCTGGAGCCTGTGACAGCTCAGAGCCTGGAGCCTGCTTCAGATTCTGTGTCTCCCTCTCTCTCTCTCTGCTCCTCCCCCCGCCCCTCAAAAAATGAATATGCTTAAAAAAAAAAAAAAAAAAAAAAAACAAGAAGAAGATGATAACGACCCAGGTCAATCTTGTGAGGGCAGAGACCTCAAGGTTTAAAGAACCTTTGGAGAAAACCCCAGACAAAACACATGGTACATCTCCTATCAGCCAGCCCATAGCTGGATGGAAATGGTGGCAAGGCCCCAGTTTGCAGGGGCCCTAGCAAGGGGAATTCTTCTCTGATGGAAAATCCTGTTTGTTCCTTTCACTGGATTAAGGGTGGAGTTAGGGGAGTATTTTTTTGTTCATGTTTATTTTTTGAGAGCGAGAGAGAGCACACCCATGCACACACACATAAGCAGGGGAGGGGCAGAGAGAGGAGGACATAGGATCCAAAGCAGGCTCTGCATTGACAGCACAGAACCCGACACGGGGCTTGAACTCACAAACCACGAGATCATGACCTGAGCCCAAGTCGGACACAACTGACTGAGCCACCCTGGCACCCCTAGGGGAGTAATTCTCAACAGGAATGAGGGAATGAGAGGAGAGTAGGCCCTCCCAGTCTCTCAGTACCTGCCTGAAAACCTTAAAGGAAGCCATAAAATGTAGGCAGACGTTGCCCACCACTTTTAAACATACGACCATGTGGCATTTTTCACAGGGTTTTCACATTTCTGTTTTCAAATCACTCAGCGTTTTGTCAGGAGGTGTGTTTGTGCCTGTGCACACGTGTCAACCCAAGATGACCTGCATTTTTTTAAAGCTGGTGAAGCAACCAGGGGTGCACTTTTAGTGAATAACCATTTAGAGATTGGAGACCCCAACACGTTCACCGTACTGACCCATTCATCATGATGGCTGTTGAAATGACAAAACCCAAGAAGAAGGTTCTCCCTACATTTAGGCATTTAGTGTTTTGAACAACGTTTTTACACAGGAGCAAAGAAGCTTGGTCCCTTCAGGCTTTGTGAAAGCAGTCCCATGATTTGAAAAAAGACGTTTTTTTTAAAATGATTTTCGGCGTGGGCTTTTTCATGGTCTCGCAGCCAGCTCCCCTGCAAACCCTGAGTGGTTGGGAGGAATTCAGTGCGCATCCAGCGGGGATCCGGGCTCTCCTGCATGCGGGTGCTGCGTGGAGTGGCGGTGGGGAGCCCAGCGTGGAGCTCAGTGCAGAAGACTCGGGTCTGAATCCCAGTGCTGCCTCTTCGCCTCTATGAAAAGCTGGGGGGTTCTTTAGCCTCTGGGAACCCCACTGCCAAGGTGGAGACAACGTTTACTGCATGAGGCTTTGTGGGGATTAAACCAAATGACTGATGTGCTCGCTCTGTCTCAGCAGAGTGTGTATTTTGAGTCCTTCTCTGCAAGAGGCTCACGTTGCACTTAGGAGGGCAGTCACGCAGTCGGCTCTGTAATGCACCTTGGAGCTTGCTGCACTGTCCCAGCCATTAACGTTAGACCTTTACAACAAGTATGGAAGGCCACCGGACATAATTAAGATCAGCCCTGGCAAATGCCAGTGTTTGCAGCCTGTGGCCAGCCAGCTGAGCCATGGAGACAGGCGGCTACTCCACTCTTTTTCACTTTGAGAAACCCTCTTCCTTTGGCCCCACCTCATCTCCAGGCTAGTCAACTGTTCCTCATTTAGGTGCATTTCCTAGGTCTCCTTAAATGCTCTGGTTCTCAAAATCTCCTCTCCCTGTTTTCTAAAACATCCAGGGGTGCCTGGGTGGCTCAGTAGGTTAAGCGTCTGACTTCAGCTCAGGTCATGATCTCATGGTTCACAAGTTCGAGCCCTACATTGGGCTCTGTGCTGACAGCTCAGAGCCTGGAGCCTGCTTCAGATTCTGTCTCCCTCTCTCTCTGCCCCTCCCCCACTTGCTCTCTCTCTCTCTCTCTCTCAAAAATAATTAAAAACATTTAAAAACAAAATATCTGTGCAACTCTCCTAGCTAAGAAATGAAAGCAGTTCACACCTAGGTATAAATGACTGATAGGATTAATTCTCTTCCTTTCTGGGCTCATCCACATCTTTAAACCTGTTAATCAATGACTAACCAACAACCTGCAACCCTCATGCCCACCCATGGGCAGGCTGTTTTGACAGTCTTTACCACCCTCCCTCCCACCCTGTCCCATGAAGAGCCAGGGGCAGGGATTTGGTTGTCTTCCTCTGAAAAAGGCTGAGATCTTTGATCAGGATATGTGTAACAACAGCAGCATCAAGCAAAAGCTAAAAGAAAGTTTGCTTTCAGTTAACATTTTAATTCCATTTAAAATTTGTTTTGGATCAATTTCAGCTCTGTAACATGGTGTGGGAGGCCCCCCCACAGGATTCGCCCCCTTGCTTGTCCCCCCCCTCGTTCTAACTCCGTGTCGGGCCCAGGCGTGGGTCTCCTTCCTGCCCCATGTCAGGCCCAGGTGTGGGTCTCCTTCCTTCCCCATGCTTCTGCCGTCTTCTAGTGCAGCTTTCTGCTCACCCATAGCCCCATACATGCCCAAGGCTTGGAAGGTTCCCACAAAGAAGTCATGATGAGAAATGGAAACTTAGACCCCCCTGATGCACTGCTCGGGCACCTAATACACATCCACCATAAGGCCCTTCATTTCTCAGAGTTGTCATTCTTATTCGTGGCCATTTTCCATTCTTAGACTTGCAACTCTTCAGAGCCAGGACAGTGTTATTCCCCTGGGGTGTGGCGCCCTGTAGGTGAGCAGTACATGGTCATTAAACACTGAAGCTGTGCCGTACTCTGCAACACGCAGATGAGCTCCTGGTGGGCCTGAAGGAAAAAGTAAAACTGCTTATGTTGAGGGCCGGCCCTAAGAGCTTGGGGTAATCTGCCTGGAACATTGTGTGAGGTTGATGGGGAAGGTTGAGGGGCACAGGTGACAATGTGACACAGGAAGGTGCTGTCACTCTTCCTTTATTGTGGGGGATTTTCCTTTCCACCGTTCATCCATGGGCAAGTTTGAGGGGAAAAGTTATCTCCCTGCAAGATATAGTCACTCCAGTGGCAAGAGGGTGCCATGCAGAGGGGTCCGGACCTTGCAGATTTTCCTTGGTGTTAGAATCCACAGGACTGATGATACACAGGAAGGAAGTGGTTGCACCACTATACTCTGCTAAGATCTTAATTTGGGGCTCTCTTCAAAGCGATAATGCTGTCTGTGCGTGAGTTACATGGAACACTGGTGAGCCCACATCCCCGTCCCACATCTTGAGTTTGTCATTAGCAGCACTGGAATACAGTGAACAGTTGAAGCTAAGACTTGAAAATACACCAACAAAAATTGTTTTCTTAATGGTGGTAAAATACACATAAAATTCACCATCTTAGCCATTTTTAAGTGTAGAGTTCAGCGGCAGTAATGCTCACACTGTTGTACATCCGTCATCGCCATGCTTCTCCAGAACTTCATCTTGCCCAACTGAAGCTCCGTCCCCATCTCACTTCTTTGGTGTAGACAACTTTTAAAAGAATGAGAGAGTGTGTGCAATTTCCTACAGAGTACATGCAACCGGTTGTGGGCTGGTGAGGGGGTGTCCTCCTTCAAGGGAAGCAGGGATGCACAAGGGCAGTTACGTTGCTTTTGGAGGAGGCTGTATTTTACACAGCTGATTGTCTCTTGTGGTGGTTGACCTTTTGCATATCATTTCCTAAGAGTATTTCATGTTTGTCCATCTGTTATCGGTGATCTTTTATGATCTCTTGCAAAAACAGAGGAAAATAGTTATCATTTTTATTTTCTCTGACCAAAAGGAGGGAAAACAAATCCCTATGCTTGCTTTCAGTGGCCCTCGAGTCATGTGATTAGCGCCCCGCCTCCCCACACGTGGCTTACTGGAGTTGACGGGACTCCTTCACTCCAGCCTTAAAATCCAAGAATTGTCATGTTGTAATTCACATTGTGATCAGAGAGTAGTATGTCATGAAGGGCAAACAGAAAACACATGGCCAACATCTCTCGAATGCTGCAGTCCAAAAACACACCCTTTGAAGGGGGAGAGGGTTTCCAAGGTCAAATAAGTTTGGGAAATGCCATGTGTAGATCCCACCCTTCAGGATTCATGATGCATGTGAACATAGTCAAGGCTCTGACAGACCCGGCAAATGAGACCCCAGCTGCACTTCGTTTAACTGGATGTCACCACAAATTATGTGACCGTCCATCTCCTTTTTGAAATGAACATTTCCTGGTGCTTTTTCAGCCATGCTGCCTTGAGAAAATGCTTTAAATGCTGACTCAGAGGTGAATGGGTTTTAAAGATGCAGCCACACATGGGAGCACAGTCCAGGGGCAGGGTTTCGTTTATGGACCATTCACTTTATCTCATCGTTTGCTTCCTGTCTGCCTTAGAGAGAGGAGGAGTGAGGAGGACCTAATGTGTGGACAAGCTTTGTAAAAGCTGCTCTGTTGAATCAGTGGTTAATGGAGAATAGTTTTTTTTTTCTTAATGTTTATTTTTGAGATGCAAGTGGGGGTGGGGCAGATCCCCAAGCTGACAGCACAGAGCCCGATGTGGGGCTTGAACTCACCAACTGTGAGATCATGACCTGAGCTGAAGCCAGCCGCTTAACTGCCTGAGCCACCTAGGCGCCCCTGTGGTTAATGGAGAATATGAATTTGGATTGTATGAATTGAACCTTTTCAGAGCACGCCTTAGGGCTGGGATGGAATTCAGATGCCCTGGCTTAGCTAAGCCAGGCCAAGTTCATCCAGATAATGATTGCAGTTAGCACTATAGCAGAAACCCCATGGTTTTCTGAGGCTCACTGGGATCAGAACAGCTGTTTATTGTGTTCACTGGAAGGGGCTCCTAGAGACAAGTTCCCGGGTCCTGTAACTTAATTCTAGTCCATTAGCAGCAGAAGGATGTCCTCTCTGGAGCTAGCCCCTCCAGGCCTGTCATCAGCATTAAATACGATATAATTCTGACCACCTGCAGCATTGGGTGGGCTGAGGACATCCAGAAAAGCCACATTGGAGGGCCACTGGGAAACCACCTGGAAGCCATGGTCTTATAACTTTGCAGCTATGTTGGCTTGAAAGGGTCCCTTGTAACTCTTTCTCCTCTTGGTGAGATTCAGAACACCTAGCACATTCTCCATTTCCTTCTCCCATACATCTGGCTAGGCCCATGTGGGCTCCTGGGATCTGTCCTCAGGAGAATGGATTCATGGTAGGAAGCAGGGCCCCCAGTGAGATGATTCTGGCTTTGACTTCAGGATGCTTTTGAGTTTTATTTGAGGCAGAATCTTAGAGAACTGTCTGCCAGTGAACTTGTGCCCAGGGTGTCAGAGGCATCCAAAGTGGAAGGTAAAGGGCCCTTTCCTGGGGCAGGGCAGCCCCCCTACTGCTCCCCATGCCCATGGGCTGTGTCTGCATGTTAACACCCTCCCCGCCCAGCCCCGGGCATCTGAGGAGACAAAGTGCATAGTCACATTTTGCTGTCACGTTGCCAGCTCGGCACAGTGTTTGTAGAAGATTAATAGTTCAGGGGGGAAAAAATATAAACGTGGCTTTGGGTAGAATAGTGTTGTCTGCTGCTTTTTCTCTTTTTGATCAGAGAAATAGTATTTTTACTGAATGACTGTGGAGGCTGGGAAATGGAGCTGTTGCTGCTGATGAGGTCAAAGTGAAGGGCATTGCATCCTGAGATCTGGCGGGGACTTGGAGAGCAGGTAGAAACCCTGTGCAGAGCTGTGCCCCTTCTCCTGATGGTCCCTCCCCAGCCGTGAGCACAGCTCTCCCCTCGGGGGGCAGCTTCTTTACTGGCCTCTCCCACCTTCTGTTCTGGCAACTAGCTAGTATATACAGCCAGTAAGATACCCCTTCATTTGGATCCATTAGGGGTAAGCCTATGTGAGTAACACAGACTCGAAATATCAAAACCCTTTTTGAAAATAGCTTAATTATTCTCACATTCAGGTGTTACTTATCAACAGACATCAGCCCCCAAGGAGCTGCTTAAATGACAGAATTAATGAGTGATCCTCACCTTGTACCAGTGACTACGCGAGGCACATTCTTTATGTTATTGACTCAGAACAAACCTACAGTGTAGGTTTTGTGACTGCCCTATCATAGATGTTGAAACTCAAGCCACTAGAGGTGAAATTACTTCCCATGGTCACACGACTATCTGGGGCAACAAGAGAATCAAAACTCAGGTGCATCTGATGCAGAATCTGTGCCTCCCAGACATGACACCACCTCCCAACAGTCACATCTGGACCCTGGGCTCAGCCCTCATGTTGGGTTAGGTTTCATTCTTCCAGTGTTCTTGTTCCTCCTATGATGCTCCTCCTCGGGGGTGATGACAAACAGCTCAGCCCAAGTGCAATGAAGACAAAAATGGTAAAAATTCAACGACTTGTGCTGTCCTCTAGTTAGACCATTTGTTGTGTGCAGTAACGTGGGCCAGGGCACAGGCCAGGTGCAGCCTGTGGGCTCTGTGCACGTTGTCCTCAGCAGGTCCGTGTTGGCTGTCTTCGTGGAAAAGGTGGTACTGCTTTCCAGTCCGAGTCAGACAAAGCAAAAACATCCTTGTTCGAAGAGACCTTTTCACCTAATATTCACGCCCTTTCAAGATGCATAGAGCAGAGTTGAAACAGAAGAAAAGCTGGGATAGCTTCTCAACTACTCTGGTTCATACTATATTATAAAAAAGATAGCCATTCGACAGGAAGCCCAAAATTTGGTCTCCATTAAAATGCTGACCTTGACTTTTCCCAGCACTTTGGTGCTAAAATTTTTCTATGAATACTAAAGATACTGTGATATTCTTATTTTTAACAGTTACCATTTATGAAACACCTGCTATTCACAGGCACTTTCTAAGTTACTTTGGTTCCGTCACTGTAACAACGAAATAACACCAAAGCCTGTCCTACTTCCACTATAATGCTTTGCTTCTGTGTCCACGAAGTGTTGCATACCCAGCAACACCAAAGCTGTATAACCTATGACAATTGGGGCTCCTGAGTGGCTCAGTCGATTAAGCATTTGGCTCAGGTCTGATCTCACCGTTTGTGAGTTTGAGCCCTGCATCAGGCTCTGTGCTGACAGCTCAGAGCCTGGAGGCCGCTTCAGATTCTGTGTCTCCCTCTCTCTCTGACCCTCCCCCACTCACACTCTGTCTCTCTCTCTCTCAAAAATAAATAAACATTAAAAAAAATTTTATAACCTGTGTAATACAAACCAGGGAGTTGTTTTTATTTGCATGAACTAGAGCTATTTCTTTGAGTTTATTGGGGGAAAGGATAGTAGTTTTCATCAGACATGGATTTCTTATCTTCTCTTAAAGATCCATTTGACCTCAGACTAGTTGCTTCACGTCTCTTAGCCTTGGTTTCTTCATCTGTAAAATGGGCACACTGATAATGATACCTGTGTTGTAGGATCGTTGTGATATCCGAATGAGAGAGGCTGGTCACAGCGGCTTGCAGAGTGCTAGACTATGGTAGTTAACAAATGTTAGTTCCTTTCTTCTTAAAACAATGCCTAATTTAAAATAGATATTTATTCTATTAGAGAGTTCTTTATTGTTTTAAGAAAAATTTCTCATATATTGAATATTCTCTTGGTTTTTGTAATAAAACTAGAATTATCTTTCCCTGGAGGTAAGTTGCTAATAGTGGAAAGGTAAGCGGAAACATTTAAAACTATATTGCCTATATAAATTTTGTATAATAATTATGTATTAATTATTTAAATTAAATTATATTTGAAGAACTACAGTCACGGTGGGGGGAAGAGTAGAAGATGCATGGTTCAGTGAACACAAGCAAATACAAAGAAATTCTGGGAGTGGGAGCTCCTGGGTGAGGATGCAGCTTTGCATATCCCCCCTTCCAGACATTAGCTTAGAGATTAGGGTTATAGAAATAAGACATGGTCTCTTTCTTGCAGGGACTCACAGTTTAGTTCTGGGGTTGGCAAGTTTTAACTGTGAAGGGCCAAATAATAAATATTTTCAGCTTTGCAGGCCTTATGGTCTCTATTGTAACTACCTAACCCTGCATAAACAGTGGAAACGCCTAAGCAGTCAGAGACAATATGTAAGTGAATGAGTGTGGCTGTGTTCCAATAAAATTTTATTTACAAGTCAAGTGGCAGGGCCGTACTTGGCCTGCAGGCTGTAGTTTGCTGATCCCTGAGCTAGTAAAGAAAAACTTGTAAACAATAGGTGATTACAATATGCATGTTACATAGTCTGCATGTTTGTCGTGATACAGAATATCATAGAATAGGAGAAGGGGTCTCTGATCCAGTACAGGAACAAGAGACACCCTCAATTGAGTTTATTGAACTTGATAGATCTATGGAAATGTGTTCATTTGAATCTTTGTAATTTTGTACCCCTCTCCCTGTTCATTTAATTGCGTGCTTACAAAGATAATGCATGCTCATTGAAAGAAAACAATGCAAGCAGTACAGAAAGTCAGCACACTACAATGCACTGGTGATATACAATGTCATTGTATATCATTGGCTGAAATGAGTTTTGTCCTTCAGATGGGCATTGAGCCCAAAAAATTGGGGTGTATGTGGATATTGTGAGGCAGGTGCAGAAGAGCAATGCAGGCGAGGACCACGAGGCTTTTGGGGACCTGGCGGGTGCTTTGGTATGGCTGGATCATGCCAGGGGTTGGCAGGCAGGTGGGGCGGGCATGTGAATTGGAGGGGAGGGGCAGCTCAGGTCATACAGAGAACTTAACAGGGCTGTGTTAAGTCAGGCAGTAGGATGGGATTGAGGCATTTGTTTTCAGCAAACGAAAGATGATTTTCCTTCTGCCTCTGAATTCTTCTATGATTGATCACCTGGCTCATCAAATTCTTCTCATTCCAAAGGTTCCCTGATCCAACTGTCAAAAGTTTCCCATACTTGGCTCCTTCCAGAATTAGTGGAGCTATTTTAAATGTTAATGTTACAGTCCAGTTTTGCTCAGGCATTGTGTCATACTAAAAGATATCCTCTAGTAACATATGAAGCAACTTTTTAATTTTTCAAGTTAAAAGTCTTCCGGTTACTTAAATATGAATTAGTGTGCTAAGGAGCCTGTGTGTTGATTTCACTCAGGGCATTAATAGTTCCTCCTGTTTAATGCCTAGGACTGTGGAGGTTTTTCTTTCTTTCTTTCTGGCTTTGCAATAGGCCTCTTTAATTTATAGGGCTTACTCTTAATTTCCCTTTATAAGGGTAGCTGGTGAGGGCCATTAGTAAAATATGCATTTTGGAATTTGGAAAGACTCTCCAAGGTTTTGGATGGTAGAAGGGCATTACTTATTTATAATCTCATTGCCTTGTGGGATATAGATACAGTTTCCCCAAATGCCAAAGGGGGCATTAAACCAAATGAATAAGAATATTCAGTAATGTAAACCTCTGCTGAGAACAATACATGTCTTTATTTCCTTTAAGAAAAAGTAAAGGAAAATCAGTGTCTCCCATAGATGATCCTACATTGGTGGTTATTTTTCTGTTCACTTTTAAAATTCTCTTCGATCACAGTTTTGTATTTCTAGCACTTTAAAAAATGGTCAAATTCAGGAAGAACCAGGGAAGCCCCCAATATCAATAACTAAAGCATTGCAGTTTTGATTTCTCTTCCTGGGAACGTGACAGCAGGAAGTGGCAGGCAGTAAGAGTTGTCATTGGAAAAAGAAATGAAGAAACGAGATAGAGATCCCTGCATGAGGGTTAGAATGAATCCAAAATTACTACATTAATCGGAAATGGGGCTGTGTGAAGTTTAAGAAACATAATAAACTTTAATGCCTTGGTTCTGGATTGGGTGTCCTGCAAATGACTGGGAATGAAGGATTTCTAGTCGAAGTGTGTCTTATATCTAGCATGAACGGGCTTGCAATAGATTTTTGTGCAACTGTTTCCTTCAACATGCCTTGGTTTTTTGGCACTAAGTTAAGAAAAAAAAAAAAAAAGAAAGTTAAAGAGCAATTTCAGTAGCAATTAATGAAAAGACACAGAAACAAAACTAAAAAAAAAAAAAACCAAAAAACAAAAAAAAACCCAGAGTACCTGGCAAGGGTGTTTATTATGTCATATAAGGAAGCTTGCAAGGATGCCAGCTTTAATTGTCAGTTGTGTTGGCTACTGTTGGCAGTGAGTCTCCTAGAATTGGAGGGTGAGCTTAGAGGCAAAAAGCAGAGAGCAATTTGGGGTTTTCAGGACATGCAGTATATTTTGAATTTTGATGAAGTCTTTTAGGGAAAAAAAAAATCCATGTACTGCTAGACTAAAAAATTATTTAAAAACACAGGGTAGAAGAGGCTGCCTAAATGTCGAGGAGCTGATTGTAGCTAATGTGCTTCGTCAGATTGCTCACGTAGAGTGTGTGCGTCCATGACTGATCTTGCAGGTAGACGGGTGTGTGCGCACTTGCCCATTTCTATGGTCTCCAATTAAGAAATGTGGAAATGGCAAATCCGTGGTCTATAAACCAGTGGTTCATGAGAAGCTGCTGGAATGCTACTTTAGGGAGAAAAACGGTGGCAGAAGAATGCTGACCTTATATCTCTCTAAATTCCTACAGCTCAGTTAGGAGTTTTATTTTATTTAAGCTTTTGAAATTTTAAGTGGCATTATCCCCTTTGTAGTGCTGAACAGAAATGTTTCCTTTTATCTCAACAGACTGTCCTCAGCTTTAGAACAGAGGACTTGCAGAGTGATGGGTGAAAGCATGTGGCTTCTAATGGAGCGAGCTCATCACTACAAGAGATGAGCTTGGAGAAAATTTTCTTTTTCCCATTTGTAAGAAATATGCCTTTGCTTTAGTCAGTGAGCATTAACATAAGCAATCTTTAGGCCCTGAAGATCTGGTTTTAAGTCAGTTTCCACACCAGCTTCCTCTAGGCTTGAGTTTTTAGATTGTGTTAAAATGCACATCCCTGAAAAGGTGGCAAGGTTTTTGGGTGTTATTTTTAATTTTTAATGATTTTTGTCTTACCCTCACCACCACCATTTCTGCCTACCATTGTGGGAGTTTACATTATATTTGCTGTATTTTTTCTGTCATTATAAGGTTCATAGATTCATTGTAGAAAGTTTGAGAAAGTCAAGGAAAGAATAAAATCAAAAATAAAGCTCAGTCTTAATTCAGCCCTCCAGAGATAATCACTTTAATAGTTTGGAATACCTTCTAATAATTTTCCATACATACTTAAATATCTCTTCCATTCACTGGGTTCTTTTTTATTCTGAGTTTTTTTCATACCATTACATCATGAGCATTTTTCTCAATCATTAGTTTTCAAAGGCAAATTTTGTTTTAATGGGTGTTTTGAATTTTATTTATTTTGAGAGAGAGAGCGAGAGCGCATGCACACATGAGTTGGAGAGAGGCAGAGAGGGAGAGAGACAATCCCAAGCAGGCTGTGCTGTCAGTACAGAGCCCATCGCAGGGCTTGATCTCACCATGAGATCATGACCTGAGCTGAAATCAAGAGTCAGAAGCTTAACTGACTGAGCCACCCAGGTGCCCCAAGGCAGATTTTGTTTTAACTGACACATGGTGTTACATTAGTTTCAGGAGTCCAACATAGTGACTCAACAAGTCTCTACATTATGCAGTACTCATCACTGTAAGTATGTTACCATCTGTCATCATACAACATTATTACAATATTTATTGGCTGTATTCCTTATGCTGTACATTTCATCCAGGTGAAACTTTCTACCTGGAAGTTTGTACCTCTTAATCCCCTTTACTTATTTCACCCATCCCCTACCCCATCCCCTCTGGCAACCACCAGTGTTTTCTCCATATTTATGAGTCTGTTTTTGTTTTTGTTTGTTCACTTATTTCATTTTTTAGATTCCACATGTAAGTGCAGTTATATGGTATTTGTCTGACTTATTTCAGTTAGTATGGGGCCCTCCGTGTCCATCTATGTCATCATAAATGGCAAGATCTCATTCTTTTTTTATGGCTGAGTAATATTTCATTGTATATATCAGAAGCAAAATTTTAATGACTGTATAGTATTGAACATTTAGTCAAGTTCCCATTTTTTATTTTTATAGGTTAACAATCAGTGAACATCATTGCACTGAGACCTCTGTGGGTATCTCTGATAATTTCCTTGGGAAAAAGTTCCAAGAAAGGGAATTACTGGGGTAGAGTGCACACTGTTTAAAGTAACGTGATGTGTATTGTTAAACTGCCTTCTGGAAACAGGGTCTAGTTTACATTCCTAGCACAGATTTGCACCTTGGTGTTTCTCCTACATCTTTAAGAAATTAAAAAAAAAAAATTTTTTTTTTTTTTGAATCAAAGTGTTGTGCTTTGATTTTCATTAGAGGAATTGAGTATTTCTCAAATGTTTTTTGAGATTGAGTGCTTGACCCATTTCTAGTTGGAGTATTAGTCTATATTGTTATGTAAATGCTTATTAAATATTAAGGATATTAACTCTTTGGATATTGTAAAATACACTTTTCCCTCTACCCTCCTAGGTTCTGTGTCTGGGGCCCTGGAAATTAGACTGGCAAAAGGTTGATGAACAAGAGAAAAACAGAGTTTATGAACATATGCAGTGTGAAAACACACAGGAGAAACTCAGTGATAGTAACTCAAAGGGGTGTTAGAATCTGAGCTTATACAAATTCTGAACAAAGTACAGTAAATTTTTAGAGAAGTGACAAGACAAAGGAAAAGGGGGTTTGGCTGTCAAGGGAGGCAAATCTGGGAAGATAAATAATGTGGGGAAACTCATGGAAGATAAGGTTCCCTGTAGTGAGTTTTGTTTGCAGACCCATTTCTGTGCAGACTTTCTGTCTTGTTCATGGCCATAAAACTTCCCAGGAGAGGGGATTTATAGCAGTCCTCATTTCTCAGAAGTTTCTGCTTTTAATCAGATAAAAGAAGCTGTGAGAAGGCTTCTTTTTGTATATGTTGACTCTCATTTGCCTTCAGCTCAAAATAATCTTTATGCCAACATGGCATATTTTGGAACGGCATACTCTGATCCCCTAATATATTTGACAAATTTAGATTTTTATAATTTTGTTTATGGTATTTTTAACCCATGGAAGTTTCAAATAATAAATAAGCAATAATTTACATAATTTAAATCATAGTAAATAAATGAATAGTAATTAAGTAGTAAGGGTTAAAGTGTTATAAAATCTGTCAGTTCTTTCCTTAGGTACTTTTTTTTTTCTCCCTTAATTTTTAGAGATTTCATCTCCATTTCAAAATTGAAGAAGTAATCTGTTTTCTTCCAATATTTTCATGTTCTTGTTTTACATTTACTTTATCATAGGATTTATTATTACCGAAAATAAGATTGCTTTTCTTACCTCCCATTGATTTTGCATCTTCTTTAGAAATTTCATTAGTTTCCTTGATGAATATTTTTCTACTCTGGCAAGTCAAGCAATTAGATGATTCCTTTGAAAATAATGCAAATTTTATTTCTTTTCTTTGAGCTTATCCTTAAAATATATAGATAGAAAAACAGTCTGCCAGATTTTCCACAACCTCTGCCTTTTTTTTTTTTTTTTTTTTTTTAAACAGAACATGTGCAGCTAAAATTGAGAACACTTTTTAGGGTCAGCTGTCTCACCATTTAGTCATGGCTGGCAAGCATCATGAGGCATCTCCATAGAATGTCCCTGGTTTGGGAACAATGGCAAAGAAAGCAAGCCTAAGATTACGAAACGGGGCCATGACTTTAACGCTTTTATGGTCGTGTTAAACCTGCTGATGAAGTGTTAACATGCTTAATTAGAGGATTGTTTTCATTGTTCTGTAGGGAATGGATTTGAGGGAGGCCAGAGTTAATGCATGGAGACGCTTGTATTAGTTCAGGAAGGGAGGATGGTGACATGGCCCACATCCTGTCCTCACCCTGCCAACTCGTCCCAAGGAAGTTTAATCAGGCTCTTTGGTTCAATTTGCAGATAACAGAAACTACTCTAGGTGTTAGGGAGTAGGGATCAAATACAGGGAAACAGTGCTCACTAAATTGCAGGAGCAGCTGTAGGCTGGGCCTCCAGAAGGTTTCCTAGAACAACTCCCTAGAACTGGCCTGCCCAGTGAGGAGGCTAAAGAATCAGGAGGTCACTGTCCAACTGCTGGCTCACGATTACACCTGAGCCACCTCCAGATGGAGCACTGCTAGATCTGAACAGCAGAATGGATGGCCCACTTACCCCCACTGCACACTCTTCCTAATGCAAGTGATCCCCCAAATTAGGTCTGGGTTGTGTACTGGAAGTTATTTTAGGGTGTGCAGCTGATTGACAGAACCTAAATCACCGCCAAAACCTTAGCTGGAAGGGAGTCCGGAAGTGGTTTGTTTTTAGCCTCCCAGCTCACATTGCAGAACACACACCAGAATGATGAGTGCATCCCTACCAAGTCCAGGTCGGTCAGGTTGCCCATAGTGAAGACGGAGTGTGGGGGATGGGGGCAGGATATGTTTGAAAGGGAGAATCCTCTGGATTCTGTGATTGTTTTGGTGGCAGGCAAAGGGTGTAGAGACTAATGTCAGGGACAAAGTACATTTTAGATTCTTTTTAAAAGTCTATTTGTTTATTTTGAGAGACAGAGAGAGAGAGAGAGAGACAGAGAGAGAGAGAGAGAGAGAGAATCCCAAGCAGGCTCCCTGTAGCATCAGCGCAGAGCCCGACGCAGGGCTCGAACTCATGGAACCATGAGATCATGACCTGAGCTGAAAACCAAGAGCCAGACACTCAACCGACTGAGCCACCCAGATACTACATACATTTTAGATTTTTAAAAGTCTCTTAGTCCTTGCTTAGCGAAATGACTAATTGCTCTATTTTATCAAGAGTTGGTGTGAACATATTTCAAGAGAAAGGTGATCTCAAAGCTTCCTCGTGCTTCTGAAATTCTTTTGGAGATATTACTGTATCTGAACACATTTTGTCTTCCAGTTACTTTTGTCCATCCTAGAAGTAGAAGTCAAAGGAAGGGATGCCATCTCCATGGATTCCCTCAGCCCCACCCTACCCAGCTTCTGGAATGTGCCCCAGGGGTGGTGTTACAGACAGATCCCCAGGAATGAGACACCTTATCTTGGGGAGTCTGGAGGCAGTTTGCTTATTGTCTCAGAGAAGTTGTCTAGTCTTGTGCCTAATTGGAGGGGGTCAGGGCACCCGCTGGGTTCCCTGACCCCCTACCCCAAGCTGAGAACAACCATGCTGGCCGACACTTCTAGGCAGGCTTTCTTTCCTTACTGGCCGTGGGAGCAGTTCTGTCTCTCTCAACTGTGTTTTCTTTCATTCCAGCATTGTTAATTGATACAAGTTGTGTTAGGTAACCATGGAAAGTCTTATTAGGTAGCAACTAAGTGGGGTTGTGGCTGCCCTCAGCTGGGTACCATTATTGCTCAGGTGGCTGAGCTCACAACAGTATTGGCATTACCCCCGTCTCCCTGAATGTTTTCATTAAAATCTCTTTTGTCTCCTGGCCATCTAATATAAGCATAATGTACTCTTTTGCGTCACTTAACCTCAAATAAACTCATCAATGGGAAGTTTGTGTGGAGACATAAGCCAGTGATTCTTTGCCCCAGAGCCAGCAGCTGGTGCCCTCCTCCTCAACAGCAGCCTGGGACCAGGAGGCACTCCTGCCAAGAATGTGCCATGCTGAGGTGCAGGACAATCTGACGTGATTGGGACATTAATGATTACAGGTGTTGTAGGCACCTCCTCTTCAGATTGGCCAGGTGTGGTTATAGACGTAGCTCTTAGTCTTGGAATCAATTGCTCTGTGGGCAGGATCTGTGCTGGGCAGAGAGGAGAGAAAACAATTCAGAAATGGTTTCAGAATATATAAACCTAGCCGGAGAAACCAAATATACACACACAGTTATGATGCCGTAACTCACATTATAAAGCAGAACCTGTATTTCTGAAGATGGGTTGTACCTTGAAAGGTGTTTATTATTAAAATATATATTTACTCCAGGGGTACCTGGGTGGCTCAGTCAGTTAAATGTCCGACTTTGCTCAGGTCATGATCTCACAGTTCGTAAGTTCAAGCCCCATGTCCAGCTCTGCCCTGACAGCTCAGAGCCTGGAGCCTGCTCCAAATTCTGTGTCTCCCTCTCTCTCTGCCCCTCCCCTGCTTGTGCACTCTTTTTCTCTCTCAAAAATAAATAATAAAACGTTAAAAAAAATTTTTAAAATATATTTATTCCTGGAAACAATATATACATGAATATTGGTTTTCCAGATTTGCCTCCAAAAAGCCCACTTAAATCTAGTTTTACATTCCTTCATTTGCAGTACAAGATAATAGACAATACTGTCGTATGTGCAGTTTTTGGCTGCATCCTGCCTTTGGTGAGTTGATTAAACCCCAGCCTTGGACTTCGAAGCTCATTCACCAACCTCAAAATGACAGGGAAATGGCAGGACAGGGCTGGCCATTGGTTCTCAGACTTAAGCAGGAATCAGAATTGCCTGGAAGGCTTGTAAACTACATTCCTGTGATTCACTCCAGGAGTTCTCATTCAATGGGTCTGGGGTGGGGCCCAAGAATTTGTATTTCCAACATGTTCCCAGGTGATGCTGAGGTTGCTGGTTGCTGGAGCACAGTTTGAAGACCACTGGAGTAGACACAGGAGGAAATTCACTCCCTAATGTATCTCAATTCTTAATGATGAGATTCTGTGCAAGCAGCAGTGCCCCGCTCCCAAACACCTGAATAAATCCCGACAAGAACCAAGCACAAACCATCCTTTGTTGACAAGGCCTGTGTGGTCTGTGCTTGCATTCCCTTTCTTCCTGAGCCTGGCATTGGACATCACTCTGCAAACAGATGGGGTAGAAGAGAAATTTATTCTCTCCAAGGTCTCTGGAAAGTCGAACATGCCTTGGGGGCATCAGGGAACAAATGTGTGTCCCAAGGAGTCATGGAACAGTGTGACAGGTGGCTGCCTTCCTGCTTTGTCTAGGCCCAGTGCTCTACTCTGCAATGGCAGGTGCAGAAGCTTGGCTTTTCCCAAAGTCTGTTGAAGTTGAGACCCACACCTAAGAGTTCCTAGGGAGGCTCCCTCAGGCTTTCCAGAAGTTTGGAAACGGGGGGGCAGGACCAGAGCTTGCCATCTGGGTCTCAAGATGGACAGAAAAGGGGGCAGTGGGAGGTACTGAGTAAGACACAGCTAAGATCAGGTTTCACCCCAACAAATTCCCATTTCTGCTTCCAGAACTTCTGACATGTCCAGCTCCCCTGCCTTGTTGTGCATCTCTCCATCTCCACTGACCTGATGTTCTTTAGCCACTTCTTTGTGCCAGAAGGAGGACATCAATGGGGTGATGTGGGGTGGGGGCCACAGCCTTCATAGCGTCACCAGCGGAGATCCTGCTGGTTTGCTCCTGGGGCCCAGATATTTGTGGATTTGAACGCTGTGTCCTCCTCACATGTCTTCCACTTGGACACACATCACCTCCAGGGAACAAACATGGTTTTCTCTTCTGATTTTGCAAAAGGACAACAAAAACTTTGGAGACTTGTTTTATTTTTTATTAAATAATAAAATGGAATTGTAAAAAGCGTCTAAATGCTGTATTTACCAATTGATTGGCTTTCTCTCTCTTCTCTAAGCAGATAGCCTTAGAATGGAATAAAGGAAAGCATAAGGGACACTTACAAGGGAAAAAGTGAGAATGTTTTGTTAGTTGATATTTCAACATTAAATATTAAATATTTTTAAGACTGCTTATAAAGCACAGGGGAGGTTTGGAGGATGGAAACACAGAAGTTGCCTTTAATTTTCTCATGTTGTGATACCTCTTGCAAAAAGTTGACAGGGCCTTCCCTCCCTGCGCATGTGACAGCTCTGTGGGTGAGAAGGGGTGTTGGTGCCCAGCCTCCTAGCTGCTTCCTCTCCCTCAGGTTATGTCCCCAAGTAGCTGGCACAGAAGAGCATGTGCCCCCACATTTCATGGGGTGCTCCCTGCAGACTTTTATGGTCTGTCCTGGACTAAAACATTACACTGCCTTTTGTGGGCAAATTCTATTTCTCATTGTTGGATTTTCAAACACATGGAAGGGACTCTTCATGGGATGTGTGACTTGGTGCTCCAAATGGTGTCATGATCCTTACTGTAGTTGTTATATTGCCCTTATGATTAACTACAACTGGCATCTGTGTATGTTTCTCTCTGATTTATTTTCTATTTGCCCCTCTCTAGTGGGATCTTGTGTGTGATAATGCCTGGAAGGTCCATATCGCTAAGTTCTCCTTACTGGTTGGATTAATCTTTGGCTACCTAATAACTGGATGCATTGCTGACTGGTGAGTACCAACATGCCGTGTGCACGAACCTATGGAAGCCACAGCAAGCCTTTGCTGGCTAAAGAAGAATGGTCAGTGTTAGCTTACTGTAACTAGGTTTTTTCTCTGCCCTGGTGTTGGTGCTGGTGCAGAGGGCTGAAGCCATCACCTGGAGAATCCAGAACCAAAAGGATTGGCCAGTGCATACAACAGACCCTTTTGAAGTGAGAATTTAAAGTCATTGCAATTTGCTAGCTGCTAAGTCTAGCAAAACCTGCATGCAACTTGCAGCCCCATCTGCTCCTGATGTTTATTGTTGAGTTGGGAAGAGTTTGAGGGCATAGGTTCAGGGCTCTGTGGGCTGGGCTCTGAGGAGGTAGGTGTATGAGATGCATCAAAAAATGGGGAGAGGAGGAGCTAGAAAGTCCACCCACATGATTTGAATGGGTAGGCTGATGACATTTCCAAATACCATGCAGATTTCAGAGAGGCACAGTCCTTTACACTTGGCTTGGCCAGGAGACACCTCTGCAGGGTCCATGGGGAAGGTGGATCTTGTAAGGTAGACAGCATTTGGATAATGGATGGATATTTGCAGGTGGAGGAAGGGTGGTGACCAGAGGTGAGAATGAATATGCTTTACTTGGGTGGGTAAGGAGTTCTTAGTGCCTGGAGCAAAGTGTGTGGTTCATGATAAAGTGAGAAGGTTAGAAAGATGGAGAGGAGTAGTGAAGAGAATTATAATGATGATGATAATGATGATGATAGCAACAATATTAGCAGCTAACACTGATTATTGTTGCCAGGCACTGTGCTAAATATTTCTATGCATTAAAATATCCCATCCTCAGAGCACCCCTGTTAGGTAGATACTATTTATTATCTTTGTTTTATAGTGCTTTACTTAGCACAGAAGTCTAAGTAAAATCCCAGGTTTACTCAGCTTTTCAAGCTGGATTTGAGCGAAACCCAGTGGCTCCAGAGCCTGCCTCTTCACAAGCATGCTACAGCACTTTTATTTAAGGCACCATGTGGTCACAAGGACAGCAGCGAGCACACATCTGAGCAGCATTGCCCAATGGTGACAGGGTTGTCCAGTAATGGGACTGCTCTAGGAGAGAGGTGTGGGGTAGCTGTTCTCCCACTCTTGACATTGTTTTGTTTTTAAAGGGACTTTTTGTGAATAGGGACTTCTTGGACCCAGTGATGTAATAAGGGCTAAGAGTGATATGGAGCAGACTCCTGACATCGTGGCTTTGCTCTGCACTGTTCCTGTACCCTGGTTAGCTGACACAGCTGGTTGAGGCCATCCAGCAAGAGGCTGGAGGGGGGCAGGGGAGCAATAGAGCAGCAGGTGGGGCCCAGAGGGGTTCCAAAAGCACTTCCAAGTTCTGGAAATTTCTTTCCAAAAGCAAACATCTATTTGGGAGTTCCTTGCATTCACAGGTAATGTGACTTCCTGTGCGTTCAGAATTTGCTTAATCAGCATTTGTAAATGCTTCTTAAGGACAAGTTCCCTGGGAACAGTAACAGAGAAGCTGTCAGTGACCTCTGAAAACCTATACTACAGCCCCCTTGGGGGTTTTTTTTGACATGGTCATGGGGAGGAGTGGGGAAGTGGGAGGAGCGTAGGGTTTTTTTAACCAAATACTTGAGCGTATAGGTTTTCAGAGTAAACGGTTACTAATTTGGAACATACTGTAATCCCAATATTTTCACCACAAGGACTTTTGTTTCCCAGTGATCTGCGTTGAAATAGATGAGGAAGATATACTAATATAATCCATGTCACTTCTTTGTAAAAACTGCAGAGTTGGCTGAAGTTTGAGTGTCCTTATTCAATTATATAATGGGAAAGTAAACATGGACTTCTATTAATGGATCAGTCTGTAATGGCTTCAACTGTTTAGAAGTTGTTTTTGTGATTTCTTACCTCTGGCACATACCTGCTGTTTGGCATCCCTGATCACACACCAGGCCTGGGGACAAAAGGCAGAGGAGTTTGGAGGTCTCCTTTTGCAAATAGCCAGAGCCTCATGCTGCAAAGCCACGTCTCTTGCGGTTGCTTTTCCAAAGTCTGGGGTGAGTGGGCGAGGGGTGCCCGGAGAGCCAGGCCAGGCTGCTTTGTGCTGTGGTTCTTGAACATCTTGAGAGGGCCTCAGTTCCAGCTTGAAAGTTTGGTGTTTTCCACCCTGTATTTATTATAATTTATTTTTGGCCTTTTACTCCCTGCTAGAGCCTTGCTGAAAGGAAATAAGCACATTTAGAGGGAACTTCAAACTTCACAGCTGCTAGCACCCGTTTCATGGCTACATAGGGAAGTTGACCAAGTCCTAGGTTAAGCTTTCTAAGACTGAAGTCAGCATATAATGAAATTCAGGAATACACTTTTTTTTTTTTTTTAAGTCATCTCTAGACCCAATGTGGGACTTGAACTTACAACCCTGAGATCAAGAGTCAAATGCTTTACTGGCTGAGCCAGCCAGACACCCCAGTACACCTTTTTCTTTAAAAAGGTATCATTTTCCACACAAATCTTGTTTGGGGATATACATTATATACTGTCCTGTAATGTGTTAGTTGAGACATTTGAAAGGGAGTAGCCCAGTCACTGTTCTTGCTAGATGAGCTCCCTTCCTTCCGTGGTTGGTTCTGTTGCTGGATATTGAGCACGCTTCCCTCCACGAGCCCTCTACATGGTCTCCAGCTGGCACTGGGCCCTGGGTCCTGGGCCCTGGCCTTTCTAGACTGCACCAGAGGACCCCTTGCCCTCTAGCTCCTGGCTGAACCTGGCCATGGGGAGAGAGTACCAGCTAGAGGTCTGAAGGAGAGATGATAGTGAGGCAGGATGTTTTTGTCCCCAGCTGGGTCTCTGCAGGGCTATCAGAGGCTAGCTGCCTCCCATTAGGCGCCCCTCCACATGGCACCTCTCTCTCTGGGTTCCCAGACCATCTTCCCCCTTATCCCCCTTCTGCTAGCAGACCCAAATTTCTCTTACAGCCTGCCCAGCCTTTTGCAAATAATCCCTTTATTAAAATCTCCTCAACTCACTCATTTTGAGTGGGGCATCTGTTCCCTATTGAGAGCCTGTATTACTTCTCAATGGCTGCTGTGACGAATTACCACGCACTTGGTAGCTTCAATTAATGAACTCACAGGTCTGCAGTTCGTGGAAGGCTAAATTCTAGGTGCCAACAGAGTTGCATTTCTTTCTGGAGGCCCCAGGAAGTAATCCTTTCCTGTGCTTTTTCCAGCTTCCAGAAACTGCCCACATTTCTTGGCTTGTGGCCCCTTTTCTAGCCTCAAAGCCAGCAATGGCAATCAGGTCCTGTTCACGCTGATATCTCTCTGGCTCCCTACAGCCAGAAGAGGGTCTCCATGTACTTAGACTGGATCCACCTGAACGAATCACCACCTCGTCTCAGGGTCTTTAATCGTATTTGCATCTGTAGAGCACTTTTGTCATGAAAGGTAGCATATTCACATGTTCTGAGGAGTAGGACGTGGACATCCTTGAGGGCCACTCTTCTGCCCCCCCTTAGGTGCCCCCTCTGCATTACAGACTTAGGAGTGTAGTTTTGTCAGACATCTCTGAGCAGGATCCTGCTCTGGATGGAGCCAGTTCACACTAAAACTCCAGCGATTGTAACAGTTGTTGAACGCTTACTGAATCACATATCCCCACCTGACAGTAGCCCCCTTAGGTCGGCATTAACTGGTCCCTCCTAAAGAAAACTCAAGGCCCGTTTGAACAAGCTTAGTCTTTCCCAAGATCACATAGTTTCTAAGTGGTGAGCCTGGATTCAAGACCAGGGTGTCTGCTTTCAAAGACCATGTTTGCCCCAGAGTTCCTAAAAATAATTTTTACTTCATGATTTTAGCAACCATTTGGGATGGAGAGATTTAGAATAGTTTCTACAAGTTAAAAAAAAAAATCAGGATCTTTTCTAAAGTATTGGAACAGGGCAAACCATGTTTGGTGGGCAGCTGGGATGTAGATGTGTAGGGAGGAATCATACAAGCTAAACATTTAACCGTTTGGTCTGTGCTACACATTGTGCCTGTATCTGCCATCTCTTAATGATCTCGATGCTGTGAAGTCAGACTGTTATCCCCACTTTACAAACAAGGGGAGTAAAGGGAAATAAAAATGGGGAAGGTAGATCTCATCTTTGTTTTCCTTCATTTCAGGAGACCAACTAAGCCATATTCTAAATTTATTTCTTTAAATGAATTGGGTTTGGATAAAACTACGTATAGAGTCTTACGCAACAAGAGCTTAATGACCCCAGCACCAGTCAAAGGGACGTAATGGCTAAAAACTCTTGACAAGATAGTTGACTTACATTGGCATTGAGTTCATGGCCTTGGCTTCATTTCATTAAACTAGTGTGACTAATGGGGATGGTTAGAAGCCTAAGAAATTATGGATGAAATTGTTTCCTCGAGTTCCCTCCCCCAAATTTTCTTGAAATTACATCCATTTCTTTCATCGACAAAGATATGCATTACAGAGTATTGTTTTTTTCTTAATAGCTTTATTGAGAGGTAATTTATATACCATAAAACTCACTCAGTTTAAGTGTATAACTCAATGAATATTAGTATCTTTACAGAGTTATACAACCATCACCACATTCTAAGTGTCAAACATTTCCAGCACCTTAAAAGGAAATCTTGCATTCACTTTCAGTCATTTCCCTATTCTCATTCTGAGCCCTAGGCTGTGAATCTACTTTCTGTTTTTATTGGTCATAAGACTGTCACAAGGATGTCTAGGCGAGCTTAAGCCATTCAGCAACTCTTTAGGTGTTTGGGGTGCCAGGCGTAGATTTTTTTTCCCCTTAGCAGACAGTCCACTATCTGTGAGCTAGACTTCTAGTTCAAGCCGATTATATTTATGTTAATTTGTGTGATGGAGAGTTTGGTTTTGTTTTTTGGTTTTTTTCCTAATGAGTGGATGAAGGAAAAGATGGAAAGGTAGCACTGGAAGAATGGAGAACTAGTGACTTCCCTTTCCCTGGGACCACCCCTACTGTCCTGCCAGCCCCACCTAGAAGCACATTGCCGCCTAGCGGTCACCGATCTTGCAGGAGCCCACTCTGTAGCCCGCCAACCTAGTGTTTGTGCTGCCCTTTTCAGAAACACAGTGGGCTGGGTTCTTTCTACCACCACCACCGCCCACCCCCGCACTCCCCCCACCCCCGCCACCCTCCCCCCCACCCCCGCCTTGCTGCCTAGTAGGCTTCACTTTCAGGTCCACACTCCTTATTTAAAGTTCAGCCTGTCCTAGTTTAGCCTGTGATCCCTTAAAAAAAACAAGCCAGCAGCCATCAGGGCCCGGATTCTGATAGGCCGCATGTACCTGAGGTCAGGTAGGACAACTTAACATCCCAGAAAAAGGAAATGAAGCCACTCAGCTCAGTGTCCATGTTGACTTTGGAGCCAAATCCAAAGGTCAGCGATTTCTCAGCACATTTTATGCTGGGCGTGTCGAGGTTTGTGTTTGGGGAGTTACTATTGATTTTGTTACTCTTGCCTTGAGTCATCCTCCTACATACTTAGAAACAGACTTGCCAACAGAAATGGAGTCCCTGTCTCAATTCTGTTCAGTAACTGTTTGACCTCTGTCCCCTTATGTACAAAACAAGGGTTTGGGCTGAATGTCTCCTGAGCGACCCCTAGATCTACGAAGTTGGTGTAGACACTACAAAGCCTTTTACTGTAGTGAGTACAGATCAACATCTGTAGAGCACCGGCTGGACACAGGGTTTCAGCATCTAGCATTCATCCTGTTTAACGATGATTCCTCATTTTTTCCCTCTCCATATGCAGGGTTGGCCGGCGGCCTGTGCTGCTTTTTTCCATCATCTTCATTCTGATCTTCGGACTAACTGTGGCACTGTCAGTGAATGTGACAATGTTCAGCACACTCAGGTTCTTTGAAGGATTCTGCCTGGCTGGGATAATTCTTACCTTGTATGCATTACGTAAGTAAGAGCCTTCACAACTGTCTTGAAAAAATTAGTAAAAGTAATTGCTGCTGCCTATGAGGTTATGGGCAGGGCGCCCTGCGTGCTGGTGGTTTGGGATGACAGTCTTTTGGAAGCACAAACTTTAGTGGCCTCAACTGTTCTGGAAAAGTTTTCTCAGGCAATGTCATCCAATACTCCGTTCTGATTTCCAGCTTGGGCTCAGGGCTCATGAGAGGACGTGGAGGGTCACACAATTGCTTGGAGGAGTGGGGGTCAGCCTGCTCCTGATATGGAGGGGCTTTTGCTTTCCTCCAGAATCTTCTGTGTTGACATTCTGTGTACTTCCAAATCCAGTGCATAATTGGGCATTCCTGAACTTAGTTCTGGAACAGCACACTGAGTCCCACTGTTCGTTGGTCTAGGCTCAGCATTCTGATTGGCTCTTTGAGAGTGTTTCTTACTTTTTTTCTCAAGGGTTATATGGAGTCCAAATTTTCCACATTCTGTCGTGTCCAGATGTGGCCTTGTGTAATCTGGACTTGAACCCTCAGCATTGGTATTTGAAGAGCAAATGGTAGCATTTGTTAGTATTTGCTCTTTTTAGGGTGAAGAAAAATGTCCTGCACTGACCTATCATGCTTGTTGGCTGTATTAATTCCCTTGTCAGATGTGGTTATATGTCACCTCTTTGTAGTTGAGATACAGCTGCAAACTCACAGGGAGGAGGAAGGTTTTAGGCATTGATGTTTTACTTATTTCCTGGTTTTATACTTTCTAATTACCTTGTGGAAAGATCTGTTAGGGACGATGTAAAATGATTTATAACGTATTTTGCCTGTTTCTTTCCTTTTGACAACATGGGTAGGAATCACATCAAGTGGCAATGCCCTATAGTTTTGATTTTCTTAGATTTGTATATTAGACTCAGTAGCACTTTTGGGTAACCTGAATTTTTGCTCCCTATTGTAGAGAATAGAAATAGAATCACTTTATAACATAGTCTTACAGTCACAAAGGAGGAATGAGCATAGAGAAAGGTGACAGATGTATTCTTCCAGATCCACAGCAGGCAGGTTCTGTCTTCCTCTTCCAACACTCAACTGAATTTTACTTTCTTAGAAATCACCGTTGCCAGTTTTTATTTGCATTTATTTTGGAACCCTTGCTTCTGGCAGGGAGGGTTTCTTTAGGAATATGTGCATTCAAGGTCAGTGGGTCTGGGTGATGGCTGTTTGGAGGTTTTGTTTCTTTGAGCAAACAACATGGGCATCAGGCTTGAACATTTGCGGACAAAATGCCAGTGCCAGTGTTTGGCCCTATCCACCCTGTGGTCTGTGGAGAGGAGGAGGTTCCTTGCTCTGTTTTCTGGAGGAGAGCCCCTGGCCCTGCTCTCAGATGCTCGCCTGCCCCACACATGTGCAGGCGTGATGGGTTTTCCCCTTTAGGCAGCCGTCCTTGCCAAGCTCCAGGTTCTCTCAGGAGGACATCAGCCCGGTGCATCCTCACGCATGCCGTGAGAGGCAGAATAGAATGGCTCTGCTCAGGAGCATTTCCTCCATCTCACCATCCTGGTACTTCTCAGACTCAGAGAGGGAGTGTTAATGGAAAACTCAGAAAACAAAGATGGCATACCAATGTACCTTGCATGCCAATCGCTAGTGGATGGCTGAGGCTGCCAGAGAACTCAGAGAAGCCTTCGGAGGACACTGGGCGAAACCACCTGGAGCCATTGGCCATGTCTGCCCATGATAAGCGAGGAGGGTGGGGAGGCACTTGCCATCTGTACAACTCTCCCTGAATGAAGCCAAAGCAGGAGACCAATTCTCCTGACCTGCATTGTTTCAGCCTCACGTGGAATGGTTTCACTGACGTGTGTGGTGACATCATGCCATCCGCCCTGCAAAACCTGTTGTTGTGTTTACTGTGGAAAATGAAGCGAAGGATGTGTTTTCATGAGATTACACAGTGAGCGCTTTAAAGTAGAAAGTTCTCTGCCACTACAGAACCATGCTTGGGTGTGCTTGTCCCAGGAAACTGCTGTGCACAGAATCATATAACCTGGTCATCTTCAGACTTTTTTCTTTAACGGGCCAGATAGTAAATACTTCAGATTTTGCAGGTCTCTGTTGCAGCCACTGGACTCTGCCACTGTATCTTGAAAGCAACCATAAATAATATGTAAATGAGTAGGTGTGGCTGTGTGCCAACAAAAATTCACTTACTGAAACAGAAAGTGGGCCAGGTTTGACCAATGAGCCATAATATTTCAGCCACTGATATGTGTGAGTCTCTCTCTGTCCACTGGCTTCTAGGGAGCTCTAAAAAGCTTAGACTGTAATCTAGCATGTGCGTGATGGGCCTGTCAGGCTGAGCTTTAAACTCTGGCCTCTTTCCTAATTCCTTCTGAACTTTCCTGCCTTCATTTGTTTTTTGCCCCATTTTCCTATTTCCGTAATGCAAGTGTTAACTTTATTGCATGTGTTTGTGTTAGGAGCCTTACATTTTTTGGGGAAATTAAGCCAGGCATGAATAAATAATTATTTTCTTAAATCAGGATTCCACGTCAAACACTGTGACAAATATCATTGCAACGAACATTTTCAAGTATCAACCTAGCAGTCCTCTGAGTTAATACCGTATCTGATAGAGCAAAGTTAAAGCAAAAGGATGTCAGCGAGTAGTGGGAGTTCATTGACTACTATCTAGACAATGTAAATTAGGGGGAGGTTGAGTCATGGCAGGAGAGCTAAGACTGGCAAGGGGAATCGAAAGTGGAAATGAAGTTGTAATGGGCAGACCAGATGGGGTAGGATATGGGATGTGCTGGGCTGAGATAGCTCATCTCTCTGGCAGTTTGGGGCAAAGACAGAGGCTGGTGATAAAACGTTGAGAGGCAAGCTCCCCAGTCAGTCGGGCAAGCTGAGTCTACGTGCCTGCTAGTGTTTATACCCAGGTAGTATATATGCTTAGTTAATGCTTGGGAATTTGTTTTGCATAAAGGAAAGGTCACAGGGTTGAAATATTTATTGACTCTGAAGAAAAGTTTTTAAATTTGGGACATCGATTATTTGGAAAATATATTCTTAATGGTCCCAACGTTTTCTCCCTGCTTCAGCCGTGAGGTTTTTTATCTCACTTAATGCATCTGCTGGAAAGGCCTGTACTGTCTCAGAAGAGAACTGGATATTGTCCTTTTTTAGCCTTGCAGGTGCTTGGCGATGTAAGGAGGGGAAGTACTGATTTGTGCACATTTTGTTTCTTGTGTAGCTTGCCGTGAGCGTGGACTCTCAGTTTTGAGAAATGCTGCTGACTCGTGAAAGTTTTCGGCTTTATGTGCAAGGCAGCCTGAGGTTTTTTGTTTTTTGTTTTTTGCTTTGTTTTTTGTGGTTTTTTTTCTGCTTTGGAATTTTTCTAAGGTACATTCCAGTTAAATACGCCATCCTTTAAACTTTTGTTTCTTTCAAGTCATCAAAGGGAGATGTGGTTGTGTAATTAGGACATAAAATAGAGATTATTGGCAACTTCCCCAGGAGTTTTTACATGGAAGCGGAGTGCTTGGCACCAGAGTGAACCAGTGAAGGTAGATGGGTTTGTGTGTCCCTGTCTTCCTGGGAGGCCATCATGAGACACTGAAATAATTAAATATACTTGGGCTCAATCGGGGGCTTAATTGTATCCCTTTGCCTCTGGACTGAAAAAAAAAATAAGGGAGAAAATCTTGACTCTGCTAAGCAAGGGGTAGGGAACCACAGACTGAGAAAGGAAGCAATGGATTACATTTCCTTATTTGTTTATGAATGAAGTCTTCTCAAAGACTAAAGAAATAGTCACTTTTCAGTACAGGCTGTCATGATGCCTTGTGGTATGAATTCTTTCTCCAGCTGGGTTTCATAACATCACAGAAGGGTACTGCAATATCATTTCAAATGTATCTTTCTTCAAAAGAAGCCCATACGAGATTATCGCTTTTTAAGTTAATTTGATGTTGATGTAATAAGTTTTATGGGAGACAATTTTTTTAAATATAAATACTTTTTCTAGTCTCTCTCTTCATTTGATCTCTGTCTTCCCCCTCCCCATCACTGCCAACCTCCTCTGCCCCCAATTTGAAATAATGAACACTACTTTTTGCTGGCAGAGACCATATTTTAGTTAATATGGGCAAATGAATGTCACCTCCTTTGTTTTGTTTTTGGACCTAACAACAGTGAACACTTTTCTTGAAAATTGCTCTCAAAGCTTCATGTTCTCAGTAGAACAACCCTCCCTAGACCCAATCAGCCTCAATAACTGGGTGATTTTTACACATAATCAGGCAGTAACCAGAAGTGTCACAGGTGACTAAGGTACTGAGTATTTTGCAAAATTAGAAGCCAGGTCTAATTGGTAGATAGACTCAGAAAAGACTTGAGTTTGCTCAAGGTGTGATGTTCTCTGTCTCACATGGCACGGATGGTTTTAACTTCACACTGAAGTGGTCAAGTAATTCCTAATGTGCTGGTGTTGGGTGACTTCCTCACAATTGCATATATTTCTGTAACATGCTGTCTTTCTTAACTATTATTCCTTGGAACATATTTCAGTCAGATGGGTTGTTAACACCAAAGTCATACTGTACATTAACAAAAGAAGAAGAAGAAGAAGAAGAAGAAGAAGAAGAAGAAGAAGAAGAAGAAGAAGAAGAATTGACTGAGCCAAAACTCTTCAGGTAGTGAGTTGCTGAACTGTGGAATAAATAGAAAGAACGGTGATTGCCACTGTCCAGTACAAATGACCTCCCCTGGCTTGTGGTTCTCTTCTTCTGCAGAGCAAATATTGGCAGTGCATTCGGGCAAAGGGGAAGTTTCACGTGAATTTGTGGTTGTCCACCACAGCCTTCCTCTTTCCCCTCTCACCCCTCCCCATCTTCAGATTCTGGGCCCTCCCCAGAGCAGCAAGACAGAGCCAGAACCCCGATCTTCTGGTGGGACCAGCTCTACTGACAGGGCTTTTTTCCACCAAGGAAATGAATCAGAGTTTACCAAAAGCCTTTGACAAATGCTTTTTTTTTTTTTTTTTTTTTTTTTAAGCCTGGGAAGAATTTTGGGTTTATCCAGATTCAGACTGGAGTAGCTGGGAAATCAGAACAGACTGGGGCTTCCCCACCAGTCTTTTTCTTCACTGGAAACTTTACTAAGCATGCAGGCAGACTGTGAAGAGTAAGGGAGTTAATCTATAAGCAAATACATATAAATATATATATATATCCTCTCCCTCTCTACCTGCCTCTGTCACAGCTCTGAGGAACCATCGCTTCTTGGGGGTAACCAGGAAATATTGAGTCAGTACAGAAGCTCCTGGTCTGTGAGCTCTAGTCCCCAGGAGGGAGACAGTGTGGCAGCCAGTTAGGGCCATGCTTCTCACTGGCCCCACATGCTGGGGATGAGTTGTCCAACAGAGAACCAGAAAATGCCACTGAGGACTGATTTTTCTCACTTTAAATAAAAATTATTAAACATCTCTATCCCTACTTACATGTTAGCCCAAACTTGAATTTATATTGAGACTTTTCTCTGAAAAAAATACAATGTCTGTATGTCTGAAGAGCAGGTAAGGATTTATTGCCTCACTTGCACATTAGGATGGGATGAGGGGTAAATGGAAGGGTACCCAGAGGAAGGGTAAGTGGCTGGGTGGTGTCATTGAGCCCCACACACCCAGTGTTCTTCTGTCCAGAAGTCAGGCCAAGACAGCGTGTATATATTATCTAAAAGTATAAGTAGGCTTCGAAGCACCTCTTTCTTTGGGTGTTTTAAATTTGCTGAAGATGGTCCTGTCTCAAAATCACGGGGATAAACAGCAGATATTTAGATATCCAGCATTTTGAAATCAGAGTATTGGATGCTGAAAGCTGTATGCATCCTTAAGGACGAGGTTTTTCCCACACTGGAATTTTAGTGGTGCTTCAGTTGAAACAAAACAGTTCACCACACTAACAGGGGAAGTAGAAAGATCTAGAAATCAGGAGATCTGAGCTGTGGTGTGAGCTCTGCCATGGACTGACTCTGTGTCAGTGACAAATTGCTTTATCTGTAAGCTTCTGTCTCCCCTGTCCATTAAGTCAGGGCACAGGCTTTCAAACTGTGTCCTGTGGAACTGTGCGATCCCTTCCTGGAACCATGTGTGGAGGAGATGGACAGAAAACAACAAAAAACAAACAAACAAAAACAATGGATTCTATATGACAACATTTAATATTGCTGTAAAAAAATAAACCAATAACAACAAAACCAAATGGAAAACCACAGGTCTCCACCGTTCCTTCTATGGCTCTTGAGTTCTAAGCTCAACTTCAGTGTTGGAGGGGCATGAAACCAGATGTGCTTGGACCTTGCATTGTGTTACTGTGTCTTGCCAGATAAACCCTCCTTTCGATAGTTTACCTTTTGGTCTTTGGTGACCCTCATGGAAACACAAGACTGCTTTCTTCTTCACTCACTTGCTTGGCAAACATGTGAGGGCTTACTAGGTGCCTGGGGAATGACTTGGGCACTTACCAGGCACTGTCAAGGGCTGAGCACACAAAGGCAGACGCACCTTCCTGCCGTCCAGGACCGTCAGAAGTTAATGAGTAAAGATGAGGGACAGGCCCTGGTTGAAGTGAGAGTGTCAGGAAGCGACCTCTGAATCATGAGGTCGGGGTCAGGGAGAATAGGTGCTTGTTATTTGCAGTGGGTGCTCAGAGGTCAAGGAGACTAGTAATTCTGGGGACTGTGGGTGATTTGGGACTGATTGGAACCCAGAGTCTGAATCACGAATGGCACAGCCTGGGAAGGAGGCTGGGACAGTGCACAAAGTCCCATCCTCCATGACCCTGGAACAGTGTCAGGCTACTGAAGGGTCTCAAGCAAGAAAGGCAAACCTTTATGTGCTTTGGGGGAATCACTTAGGCTGTGGCAGTGGAGAGCAGACTAAGGAAGAAGGTCATGCTAAAAGCTGGGAGCTGGTGCAGGATCCAGGTGCAGAAGAAGAGCCTGAAGAAAACCATGGCCACAAGGAAAGAGACTTTAAGAAGGTGGAATCCACAGCCTAGCTGATTGAAGAACTGGGAGAATGGAGAGGGGGGACCAGGTGGCCAGCTTGGACAATTGGATGGATTTTCCCCCCAAGTGATGAGACAAGGGATGCAGCCTAGGCATCCTGATTCCAAATCCTTTAGGATTTAGAGGCTACTGTCCACTCCTTTCCTCTGGCAGGTTTGGTAGGGGAAGATGACAGTTTCAGTCTCAGATAGGGTGACTCGATGGTGCCTTAGGGATATCTGAGGGGGTTGCTTAGCAGGTGATTGGCTATTTAGAAGTTCAGAAGTAAGGTCTGTGTGTCCTCAGCATAAAGGTAGCAGTTAAGGGTTATGGATAACTGAGATCACCCAGACTCTATGGAACATGAGGAATAAATGGGTGGAGGTAGAAGAACTAGTTGAGGGAGATGGGAAGGGATAGCCTGCATAGTCAGCGGAAAGTCTGAATAGGCTAATAAGCAGGGAGTCAGGGAAGGGGCCGAGTGTCAAATGATGCAAGACTGGGATTGAGAAATGTCCATTGGATGTAGCCATGATTGCCCAGTAGGTCAGAGTTAACTAGAGCAAAAGCTACCATAATTCAATTTAGTGATTAATGTAATCTAAATCATTTCAAACATAGGTTTTACTTCCTGTCCTCCCCAGAGCAGCACTGCCTTGTCCTTAACGTCAAGTATTTTGAGAAAGGAAATAACGGGGGTTTTTTTATTGTGATTAAATATATATAGCATAAAATGTACCGTTTCAACCACTAAGTGTACAATTCAGTGGCTTAATTATACCCCATATTGCTGTGCAAGGAAATACATTTTTAACAATGGCAAATGTTCATTATAATTGAGAGAAAAAATTGAACTGGAAGGCAAATCTGGAATGACTGTTTTTCCTTGAAGTCACCTGAAACAGTACATTTTCATGGCTCGAAATGGGGCATTTAGAACTACAGTTGAATTAGAGATGTGGTTTTCGGGGTATTATTATTATTATTAAGTTTATTTATTTTGAGAGAGACAGCATGAGTTGGGGAGGGGCAGAGAGGGAGAGAGAGAATCCCAAGCAGGCTCCACACTGTCAGTGCAGAGCCCAACACAGGGCTCAAACTCATGAACCATGAGATCATGACCTGAGCCGAAGTCAAGAGTCATACCCCTAATCAACTGAGCCACCCAGGTGCCCCTTTTATTCTCTATACTTTTATTTATCTTTTATTTTTTTAATGTTTATGTATTTTTGGGAGAGAGAGACAGACAGAATGTGAGTAGTGGAGGGGCAGAGAGAGAGGGAGACACAGAATCTGAAGCAGGCTCCAGGCTCTGAGCTGTCAGCATAGGACTCGAACTCATAAACTGCAAGATCATGACCTGAGCTGAAGTCAGACACTTAACTGACTGAGCCACCCAGGCGCCCCTGTTTTAAATGGTAACTCAGAAAACTTGCTTGCGGTCCCTTCATGCAGCTATTGGCCTATTGTGGTCCTGTTGTCTGCCATGTTCTGCCATGATATTTCCAAACCCCCAAGCACGTACACTTTAAGGTCCAAGTGAGATTCTGGGGGTCTGCTTAGGATTAACTGATGTGTCCCCTGCACAAGCATCCTCCTTGTCTTTGGAAACTGAAGGTATTTGTGTCCCTTCCAACCTGTGCCTTTTGAAAATATATTTACTTTGTGTCATTTGCCCTCCTCCGTATCAGGAAGATGGCAACTCCTATTTTTGACATGATTTGTGTGAAAATGTCTGCTCCCAGGACAGGTGCGAGTGGGGTGTGAAGAGAAGTTTTACTTTGAAATGGCACAAGGTTCGTTTTCTGTTGTTCTTCCCAAATGACTCTTCAGGAGGAAAAGCTGTTCAGGAGCCACTTTCCACTTGCTGGTCCAAGAATCCAGAAGACTTGACCACTATGTGGGATGACATGATGGACAGCACCTGGTTTTATTTGTTGGTTTTGCTGCCCCCTCTGGAGAAGTGTTCCCTCTGCAGGAACAAGGCCCCCCAACCCAGCATCCAGGCCTTTAGGGACCATGTGTCAGAGGCTGAGCTGGGACGTCCTGTTAGGCTCTCTCCTGGGTTGTGGGACCCACTCGGTTCTTCTACCTGGAACCCACTAAACTCTATGGCAGGCAGGCCCTCCCTTCACCCCGTGTACCGCTCTTGCTGACCGGGTCTCTGGATGTGGTGAGTCTCTGTGAAGTTGGACCCCCCGGGGCCTCTGGGCATCTTTAAGGCTGTGACTCTACCCTGATGGAAACCAATCTCAAGGAGTCTGAGGAGCCCAGCAGCATAACAGCTGGGCCAGATGCCCCAGAATGAGACCGCAGGGCCTCCCCGGGCAGCATTCTCAGGTGACCGAGTAGGACAGCTCAGAGACCCAGGTTTCGAGTTCCCCCTGAGCCTCCTGCATGCAACACAGAGCCTGGAAAACTATGGGTCTCCGATTGAGGGCTACTATTTTCCCCTCCTTCCTCCTTCTGTGGGGCCTTTGACGATTCTTGTAGAAAAGGGTACTTTGTGTCCAACTGGAGTTGGTTCTGACCATACTTCTTTGAAAACTGAAAGGTGCCTGTGTCCCTTCCAACCTGTGCCTTTTGAAAGCATCAAGGCTTGATATCTGCTTTGTGCCAGTTCTGGGAAAGGGCTCAGAACTCGCTCCAAACCCCTGTCAGAGTGGGGGCAGGGGAGGAATTAGGGCCATTTAGTTCTAGCCCAGCCCCCAGTCACAGCAGTTTTACATAAGAAAGAGCTATTGCTAGTTCTGCTGTGACTTGGAATTTCTGTTTCTTCCCTGACATCTATGTAATTTGTCAAGCTGGCACGGCCCAGTCTATCTGGCCGTGGGCTCTAATTGCAGAGGCGACCAGGGGCTCCTGAGATGGAGTAGCGTGTAGGGATAAAAATGATTTACTATGTTGGGGTGTCTGGGTGTCACAGTTGGTTAAACATCCGACTCTTGATCTCGGCTCAGGCTCAGGTCATGATCTTGCGGTTTTGGAGTTCAAGCCCTGTGTCGGGGCTCTGCGCTGACAGTGCGGAGCCTGCTTAGGATTCTGTCTCTCCTTCTCTCTGACCCTCCCCTGCTTGTGATCTCTCTCTCAAAATAAATAAATAAACTTTAAAAACAAAAACAAAGGACCATGTTTGTAAATGTTATTAGCTTCTTTTGTGTGTGTGGATGGGAGGGCGTGTGACTGCCCTTCCTTACTGTGTAGGAGGTCATGCTGGGAGGCTGCCTGGCCCTTCATCCCCAGTCATTTGCTCACTCTTTAGCTGGTCTCAGTGCTTGAAGCATGATTTTGTCTGGTATCTCATTATATCACTCCCTTGCTTGGATGGGTGGATGGATGGATGGATGGATGCATGGATGCATGGATGGATGGATAAGTAGATAATGTCCCTTCTTTCCTTTTAGAAAGAGGCACAGGCAACTCTGATGTGCAAGGGTTTGACAGAATATCTAAGGGAAGCCTTGTGCTGTGACCTCCCTTTTCACACAGTCCAGCATGTGCATGGCATGTATGTAGCATGGTATTTCACAACTGAGTAGTATTTTGATGTTGAGGAGTAAAAAGGAGAAACTGAAGAGGTCATGATGATAGTTGTTTGGTAACAATAATAAGGTATTAATTGAGCATTTTCTAAGTTCAGATACTATGCTAAATTATTAATTTATACACACACACCCACATGCACACAACGTTTCAAATTTCATACTAACCTAGTAGATCCTAATAATGGGCATGTTTTAGAGATAAGGAAACTGAGACATCTAGTCCCTGTACCTGCCTGCCTACCTCACTAGTAGGGCCTTTAAGTAAGAGCTAATACTTATTGGGTTTTTGTAACGTACATTGCTGCTATGCTGAGTGTAATACAAATATTTAATTTAATCCACCCCATCATTCTATGGGCACTGTTATTTAACCCGTTTAACAAATGGAAACTTGACATGTGGGTGAGGGTAACTTGCCCAAGGTCCCTTACCAGAGGTAGAGAGCCAGAACTGAAAGCCAGGTCTGCATGGCTCCAGTGTTGTTTCAAACAGCCCTCTTTTTCTTTGTCTTAAAACATGTTGTTATAAGATTATTTAAATGTGTACAAATATCTTATAAGGAGTAGATTAGTTCTTATAATTTCTAAATAACTATAAGATCAAAATATTGACAACATCCAATTGGAAAACTGATACTATCCAAATTAATTGCGATACTTTAATGGGATAGATGATGGTCTTTTCTTGAAGGGGAATCCCCGCTCACCCCTGTTGGGTTAAATAGCAGAAAGGCAGAGCTTCAGGTGCAATTTCATATTTAATCTACTTTGGCATTTGGACTTGAAAAATTCCAGTGTTCATGATGCCTTTTCACTTATTTTGCTATCTAAACCATTGCGAACCATTCTAAGGCTTTGCCGTCGCGGAACACTCCAACCTCCTCCTGTCCCATCCCTGCTCATGAGTGCACCCGTGTCACTCATTCTAACAGGGTGCCTCCTGAGGGCTCTACCAACCCGTCTACTTCTCTTGAAGGTAAAGGTAGATTCATGGCATTATTCAAATACTGATTAAATTGGTGTTTAATCCACTTATGACTGGAATCGAGACTAGAAACCATCATTACCACCTGTTGCCTAGTACTCTTGTGCTTTGTGATGGGTACCCTCTTCCCGATGCCAGGCTCCACCGACACCTGTGTGCCTATGCCATGGTACACATGTGGCCACTCCATTCTCCTGCTACTGTGTGTGGACTCCTGGGAAGCCTGCATTTGTGTAGCCTGTCATGATGACATTTGGTCTTTGTGAGTATACATCCAGATGCAGACGTGAGCTTGGAAATCTTAGGTCCACACTGAGTTACAAACTCCTCATCTAGATGAGCCAGGTTACGACTAAGATTTTCATTGACACAAGAATATAAAATTTAAAACTTCTTGTAGACCTCCAAGAACGCATCCACAGATGGCCACCGTCTTCCCGCCCCACTTCAGAAGTCCGTGTTCTAGAATGTGACCCTACCGAGGTGACCCATTCTCCCTGTCCTCTTCTGCCCTCAATTCCCACTTTGTTACTGTGCTGCGGCTCAGCTCAGACCTGCTCCCTGTTCCATTGTCCCTGTCATGGTTCAGCTTCCACTCTGACTCTTGGCGTTGTTCTCCAGCATCCCAAGACCTACCTCGGTCCCTGTCACTAAGAAGCCTGGCCAGCCCATATATGACCTCTCTACAGGTGGCGGCCGTGCAAAGATGGAACAGAGGAGGGACTGGGAAGCTTTTCCCAAAGGAGTCAGGCCATGGGGACAAGATGTTTGGGCTTTCTCTGTGGGCAGTGGAGAGCCGTCATCAGCTTTTGTTTTCTTTTGCGGGGAGATAACTCTCGGGATCTTTCCCTTGTCCCATGGGCCACCAGGAAGCAATACTCATTTGAGCAGTTTGGCAAGTTTGACCCCTAAATTCCCCCCTTTGATGTATATGGCATCCCTGGGAAAAGTTAAATGGAGAACTAGTCTTCCAAATCTGTATTTCCCACAAACGAAATTTACCAAAACCATTCCTTTTCTTGACAGTGCTGTCACTGACAAGATGATCTTCTTTGGAATCATCGGGCAGCTTCCTCAGGCTTCTGGTGGACTCTTGAGTCTCACGCATAAAGAGCCTACGAACCACATACAAGAATTATTGTTAGAACTTTCATGTGAGCTTGGAATTGTCAGGGAGTATCGAGTTCCTCTAGGATACATGAATCTTGTTCTTTAAAAGGGTTTAATTGAATTACAGAAGGCGCCACCCAGTGAGTCCCCGGATGAAGTCCTGGGATATCACAGTGCCCAAATCCTGTTTTACCCAAGAACACAGTGGTGTTCTCTGACCTGTCCATGGTTGGATCTTATTTTCCATTTCCTTTGTGGGGTCACTGTACGGTCTTATTTCATGTTCTCTTCAGGGGGTAATTGCTCTTTTGCTGTTTTTCCAAACTCTCTTTTTTGGCCTGTTTCCTTTCTGTCTTGTGACGCTGGAAGCGAATGTTTGCACAGTTGGCCTTTCCATTCCGTCACTGCTGCTTCGGTGTTTGTGTGGAGTGGGGAGGGAAGGGGACATGCAGGGGACAGCCTCTGCCGCCTCCAGCACACTGAAAGATCACTTTTGCTTCCATCCGCCCTTTTTTAAAGGGGACGACAAGGCAATTCGAAATGGAAGAACAAATGAAACTCTTTGGACAATTACCCTCTGAAGTTGTAAAAGAAAAAAGAAAACCAAATGGGGAACGTATGCTTTTATTTTCTCTCCCATTCTCTCTCACATGTGATCCTATGAGACAAGGCAAAGCAATCATAATAAACTATTTCTAAAGAGTTTTGGAGCACAGCTTTCTAAGAAGACTTGCTGTAACAGTGGGAATGTCCTCTCTCTGCACTGGCCAGTGCTCTAACCGCTGGTCACACTGGACATGCAGGTGGTGCCACTGAGGAACTGAATCGGTAATTTCTGTTCATTTTATTGTATTTATTTTTCAAGTTTTCTAATGTTTATTTTTGAGAGAGAGAAAGAAAGAGAGAGAGAGAGCAGGGGGAGGGTCAGAGAGAGAGGGAGACACAGAATCTGAAGCAGGCTCCAGGTTCTGAGCGGTCAGCACAGAGCCCGATGCAGGGTTTGAACCCACAAACCATGAGCCGAGGGTGGACGCAGAACCTAGTGAGCCACCCAGGTGCCCTTTCTGTTTATTTTAATTAATCAAACTTAAGTAGCTTCAAGTGGCTAGTGGCCACTATATTGGTAGATCTGATGGAAATGTGACATTTAATCATCTCCATATGGTTTATATCATAAACTTTGGCCTCCCTACCAGGTTCTACACTCCTATATCCACTTGCCTAGTGGATATTCCACTTGGTAGTCCCACAGGCATTTAAATTCCGTCTGGCCACCGTAGTACCCTCCTCCTCCTCCCGCAGCCTCAAACCTCCTCCTCCCTCATCTTTCCAGTCTCAGTAAGGAGAAACACCACCTGTGCACTTGTTCAGGCAAAGATATTTGAGCCACCCCTTCTTCCCTCTCTCTTGATCAGCCTCAGCTCTTCTCCAGAGTGTATACTGAGTCCCTGGATTTCTGTCCACCTCCACCGCAGCCCCTGAGGCAAAGCCTTTCATTTCTTGCCTGGATAATCATAACTTCCTGACGGATCTTCCTGCTTCCTGCCCAAACCTCTACAACTAATTCTTCCCCTACGACGAGGGTGATATTTCTGCAACGTGAATCAGACCTTATGCTCGCCTACTTCAAACGCTCTGTGTTAGTTAGCAACAGCTTCACTGTGAAACACTGAAAACCAAAACAACAGGGATTTAAACAAAGTAGAAGTTTGTTTCTGCCATCAGTATAGTCCAGGGCTGACAAGGAGAGTCTCGTGACACTGGGGTCCCAGACCCTTCCTGTGTGCCAGTCTGGCTGTCATGTCCATGTGCTAGCCAGCAGAGGAATGGAAAAGAAGAGGAGGGAGCCCTTCTTCCCAGTAAGGTCACTTTCCAGAACTTGTAGTTACCACTTTGTACACCCCACTGGCCACAGCTTAGTAACCTGCCCACCCCAGTTGCAAGGTGGCTGGGAAATACCGTCCCGTTTTGTATAGACATATGCCTGCAGGAAGAAGGGGAGAATGGTGTCTGGGATGACTACGGTCTTTGCCACACCCTCCAGAGGCTTTTATTGTGCAACGTAAGCTGCTCACCATGGCCGTGAGGTTCTATGGGGTCTGACCCCTGTTGATCTCCCACGCATTCCAGCCAAATTGACCTTCTTTTGTTTCTTTACATGCCAAGCTCTCACTTGTTCCCTAGATCATTTGTACCAGCCTTTCCCCTTGCCAGAAACGTTCCATCCCTGACATCTGTGGGCCCAGCCATGTCTTGTCACTATGATTCTGCTCCTGTGACATCTGCAGAGCTTTCTCAGACCACCTATCCAATCGGCACTCAAAATTTCCTTAAAATCATCTGCCTTGTTTTAAGCATCTACCACTCCCTGAAAATAGATTTATTTATTTGCATTCCCATGCATGCCACTCACCTACTCTAGAGTAAACTGCACAAAAGCAGGACCTTATCATTCTTCTTATCCACTATGTCTTCTGCATCTGGCACAGAAAGAGCATCTAAATATGAGTTGGATGAACGAATGAACTCATGGAACATGATGAAAATCTATGCAGCAGTAGTTCCGAGTAGATGTAGGTATATGACTGTAAATTAGTAAAGCTGGAAGGGCTGGAGTTCTTAGTTCAATTCCCACATAGTAAAGATGAGGATAAAGGACAACTGATGTTGTCACATAGGAGGTTATAAATAGTAGAGATAATGTGCTGAGACTTCCCGTGACATCCTCATGCACTGGATCGATTTGGACAGGACACCAAAAAAGTTGGTTGGGTTTAAAGCTGGCCTCAACCATGTCCCACAACTATTGATTAATGAACTGGTAGCAGTCAGATAAGCTCTTGGCGACTTGATGAGGACATTTATGTGCCAATAATGTTGTAATGAGCATAAAGTTAAGGGCTGTTCAAGAATGAATGATGACATAGGGTCACCATCTTCCTTTTATTTACCATAATTAGTTGATTTCCCCCAGGGTCATTGCTATTATCTTCATCATAGCTCCATGAGAGAGGGGACAGAACCTGTCTTGCATCCTCTGTGTGACACACAGTGCCTTCCCAATAGCCCAATAAAAACTTCTGAGGAATGATCACTAAAAGATGGGGGGAAATACCGTCAGGGGTTTCTGGTAAGTTTGGGAAACTTTCCATTGTTATAAAGAATCAGGGTATTGTTCTGTCCATGCAGTTCACCAGATTCATTTAAAAAGTGGAACCAACGTCAACAGTAAGTCTTCTGGTTCGCTCATACTGGTGTGTGAGGCTTTTCGGCAGGACTCCAGCTTCAGCGTTAGAGTCCTTGGCTCTAACTCTGTCCAGCCAATGGTGTGACTGACAGCCAGCATTTTATTTCAGCCCATAGGACCTGAAACCAATGTTTTGAAAATAAAGAAAGCAGAATTTCATATATTCTGTGTCCTCCCTCAGGGTCCAGTGACACATAGCAGTCCAATATGGGGTACATGCCAGCTCCCCTGTTTTCACCCAACCTTCCATATGTGACACAGATTGATCATGAAATGGAGCCAAGGTGGCTGCAGGGGAAGCGTCTCAGCCCAGATCATTCCTTAGCATATATTAAAACCTGCTGGTGGGCATAAAGTATACCCACAGCTCTGTCCGCCTGGAAGGACTAGTTTACTCTGGGCTCTAAGGCTCTCCCTCATGGAGAGCCTGGGGGCTAAGGTCATTGCAACCATGAATAGAATTCTGGGCCTGCATAGGTTTGAATGGGGACTTGACTAGGCATTCGAATGGAGGAAAGAGGCAGTGAGGCAGGCAGAAGGACACAGGATGTGCCTAGATCTCTCTCCATTCTCATGGAGGGGATCTTTAGAATTGTGATGAGTGTGTTCTGTGATTTGAAGCCAGTTACTTGAGATGGCTGAGTGTATGTAAATTTTCCAGGCAATTGTTCATTTTTCTTCCAAACCTTTTCTTCTTCAGTGTCATCAGATATAAGATTTAGTTCAGGCCAAGAGGTTGTGAAGAGAGCACCATTCCCTTATGCCTGACTGTCGCTTACAGCTGGTAGCTGTTCCAAAGGAGCTAAGAGACAGATGGCAACACCCAGCCTGGTGATGGCATGCCAGGAGAGGTCTGTGCATTTTATCCAACACTGGACCTTTTTTGAAACACAAAATTATGATGTCACTTTCATCTATTAACTCACCCTTGGACTGGCTGAGTATTCTCTTTTGAGGACAAGTGACATCAACTTTGCAGAGTTAGCAAAAAAGGCAAATATTTGAAACTGGTTCCAACAAAGCACTTCTTCAGTAACAACTGCATAATGCTGGTTGGTTTCCAGCATCTGGCCACAACTTGAAATGTGCTTTCCCCTCATGCCTGGTTTGCATGTGTTCATTATGATGCTTTCACAAATCAGGAACAACAGCCTTTTCCCTCGTGCGGGCCGAATACATGTATATTAGCTCCTTCACCCTGATCAGTCTAGACCTTCATGAGGTTGGAGTAGGAGAGGATTGCCAGAAAATAACCTGCAAAGGTGAAAGACATGGAGTGGTCAGAGAGCAGCAGAAACAAAAGCTGCCAGAGATCTCTGCCTAGACATTTGTCCTGCCCTCCACCCAACTTCCTTCCTCAGAGAGCCCTTCCTCGACTCTTCTCTCAGAATTCACTAGCTTACTTCTATAAGCACACTCCAATTCTTTGCTTCAAAGAACATTTCAATTGTGGTAAAATAGAAGACCACATAAGATTGACTATCGTAACCACATCTAAGCTTGTAGCTCCGTGGATAGTATTGTTGTGCAGTGTCACCACCGTCCATTTCTGACTGAAACTCTGTCCCCATTGAACACCAACTCCCCATTCCCCTCTCCCCGCCCAGCCCCTGGCACCCACCCTTCTGTTTTCTGCCTCTGTGAATCTGACTGCTCTAAGGACCTCATAGAAGTGGGTTCGTCCACGTTGGAGCCTGTGATAGAGGCGCCTTTTCATGCCTGGGTAATAGTCCAGTATATGTATATACATTTTGTTTGCCCCTTCATCTGCTAACGGGCCCTTGGGTTACCTCCACCCTCTGGCTGTTGTCAGGAATGCTGCAGTGAACATGGCCGTACAAACACTACTTTCAGTTCTTCTGGACATTGACCCAGAAGCAGGATTGCTGGATCCTACAGACCCCCTTTCCTCATCTGTGAAACCAGAGGTTGGTCCTCGAAGCCCACTCTGTGCTCCGGGGCTATCTCCAGCAATGCTTGGCATGACTGCTGAGGAACAAGGGCCCTCAGAGCCCCCAGCCTGCGGGGTGGGAGTTGCCCAGCGGTGCCAGTCACCTCTGTGGCACTAAGAACAAGGCTCTTGGAAGAACTTCCAGCCTCCGTGGCTGCTTTGTTTTGAGCCCCTCCTTCGATTTTGCAAACAAGCCAAGTGTTTGAGGAGGGATAGGGAGAAATGAGTTACAAGTGCCCACTTCCAGGGCTCATAGGTGTTGGCTTTGTGTATGGTTTCTGTGGAACAAGTGAGTATTTCTTTTTCCTTCTCTCTTTTCAGCTGGGAGGCTTGTCTGCCTCCTGCAATATCTGTATGGCCACCTCCCCACAGCAGCCCTGCCTGCTTTCCTCTCTCCCCTCCCCTCCGGTCCCTTTCTAAACTCCTAACTGTGCTTTCTGAGCCTTGGTGGCGTCCGGGGCATGTTTCTAGCTAATGTTGAGCGGGGTCACTTAAAAATCCGTCTTGCCAAGTATGTAAAGATGTAGGAAAGATATTTGTTAAAGCTTATTGGCATGTCTTCTCCAAGTCCAGCAGGGACTGATGTTTAAGGGGAATTTTCTCGCTGCATCAGTTAGGGCGCGATGCGTTTAATTTGGCAGCATGCCGCTTGAACTCAGAGCGGGGTCACTTGTCACAGTATTTTGGCAGCCTAATGGAGTATTCTGTGGATGTTCTCTAGAGAAGATGAACTGAAAAAACTTGGGTGACCAAATTTGCCCTCACAGCATCCCACCTCTAATGCATCTCTCCATCCTGGCAACAAAGTGTTCTCTGAGGAATGTTTGGCTCTGAGGACAGGGTTTTTTGTTTTCCATATGGGCCAGTAACAGGTGCTTGTGTGGGGTACCATAGCTAGGTGGTCGGGGATACTCTGACCCCAGGCCAAGCACTTGCTGTGACCTTAAGGGACTTCCCCAAAGAAGTTTTTAAGGGAACCCAGACGATTGAGTCCAACAATGAGGGGCAAGTCTAGTCTGTAATAAACTCAGCACTTGTGTGGCATCCATTGAGGCATCCGTGTTTTGGAACTCTTTTGTTTTATTGTGAAAAAACATGCATAACGTAAAATTGATCAGTTAAACCATTTTTAAGTGTACAGCTCAGTGACATTAAGTACATTCACACTGTTGTGCAGCCATCTCCACCATCCCTCTCAGAACTTTTTCCATCTTGCAAAAATGATACTCTGTACCCATTCAACACTAACTCCCCTGCCCCCTCCTCCCTGGAAACCACCCTTCTGCTTCCTGTCTCCAGGAGTTTGACTACTCTAGGGACCTCATGTAAGTGAAATCATCCAGCATGTGTCCTTTGTGCCTGGCTTATTTCACCTGGCACAGTGTCCAAGGCTCATCTGTGTTGTAGCCTGTGTCAGAATCTCCTTCCCTGTTAAGGATGAATAATGTTTCATTATATGTCTCTACCACATTTTGTTTATCCACTTATCTGTTGATGGGCACTTGGATTTCTTCTGCCTTCTGGCCATGGTGAATAATGCTGCGATAAACATGGCTGTCCACTATAAACATGACTGTCTTGAGTATTTGTCTAAGACCCTGCTTTCAATTCTTTTAGATACATCCTCTGAAACAGAGTTACTGGATCAGAGTTTTAAGGACTCTTAAACTCACTCTATTCTTTGGAGAATATCTTTGGAGTTTTGGCCTAACTTGTCATAAGAATTTAATCCATAAAAGATTCTGTTGACATTTTTCAAAATAGAAGTAACAGGAGGCAAAAAACGTGGTCATTATTTAGTAATTAAGGTACAATTTTGAACTAGGAGGCGTGATGATGAAACCAAAAGAGAAGACAGTGCTGGGTTTGTTTTTTTAATTTGAGAAAGAGAAAGAGCCCAAGCTGGGGAGAGTGGAAGAAGGAGAGAGAGAGAATTTTCAGCTAAGCGTGGAGAGCTCAATCCCATGACCCTGGGATCATGACCTGAGCTGGAATCAAGAGTCAGATGGTCAGCCAACTGAGCCACCCAGACGTCCCTTCTTTTAACATTATGTATATCCATGTTTATTCTTGCCACTAGAGAAGTGTGGTTTTTAACTGATTTTCCTACTGCTACAATTTAAAGATATTTATAGCACTCGCAGTCTTCACTTGTCTATACTTTAAAAGTATTTTTAGGTAAATTTAAGCATTTTTAGATAGAATGCTTGTTTAAAGATAGAATGCTGATAGATTAAAATCTATTATTGTAAATTTGGTATATTGTAGGAGATTCTTTATTTTAGAGAAGGAACATCTGCTTTGCAAAGATCCACCATGGAGTGTCTTTACCATTGTTAGCTGGTGCGCTAATATTTATTTATTCCAGTGCACTAATATTTAATTCAATGTACAAAAAATTCACTTACACAAAATTTTATATTTCTGCTTATAACAGTCTCTAATCAATAAGCATCTGCTGTATTAATGAAGTACCTGGTAATTTTGGCCTGACACCTTCTTGGTTTTGTTCATCGGTTTAAGTAATAGGAGTATATACATCATTGCTCCACACATAACAGGAACTGTCATTGTTCTCAGCCCGGCAGAAAGCAGAGGGGACTTTCGGATAGCAGAGTAAACATGTTGCCACGGCAAGAACCGTCTTTATAAAAGACAACTCTGATCACATCTCTGTACTCCCTGGCTTCAATCTTTCAAAGGCTCAAGTTGCTTTTGGAATACAGTACACATTTTTCACTGCGGCTTGCAAGGCTTACTAGTGTGGCCCCAGGGGATCCTTGCCAGCCTGAGTTCCCTACGCTGCATGTTCCTTGCTGGTTTCAATTCCTTGAAAACGGTGTAATCTGTTGCATCTCTGGACTCTTGTACAGACTATTCTTGGCTAGAACACTCTTTCCTGACTTTTTCTCAGGGTGAAATTTGCTTTTGAAGTCCTCAAGTGACATGTGCCATTTTCTCTAGGGATTCTCTCCAGAGATCCGTGTCTGAGTTAGCCGTGCCTCCTCTCTGCTGGCCCCTCCCCTCCCAAAGCATTCTCTGCTCTCTTTCTTTTTTTTTTTTTTTTTTCATGTTTATTTGTTTTTGAGAGAAAGAGAGACAGAGCTCAAGCCGGGAGGGACAGAGAGAGAGGGAGACACAGAATCCAAAGCAGGCTCCAGGCTCTGAGCTGTCAGCACAGAGCCCAACACAGGGCTTGAACTCACGAGCCATGGGATCATGACCTGAGCCACAGTTGGAGGCCCAACTGACTGAGCCACCCAGGCGCCCCTCTGCTGTCTTTCTTACTGAATCCTAGTGCCCATCACAGTGACTCTACTTGTAAAATTCAGTTCAATTAAATATCAAGTACACATCAAAGGACCAATAAAACACATCAAGTATAAAAGATTCTGACACTATGCACATTTGTGCATATACCACCCAGTTCTAGAGAAGGAATATGGTCGTGACTTTTGAAATGCCCTATGTGCCCCTCCCAAGCGCTCCCTGTGTCCCTGCTGACCTCCCAGTAACCATGAGCCTGGCTTTGGTGTTCCTCCTTACCCTGCTTTTCTGTATAATTTTGCCTCATTTTTTAGGATCCTTAAACAATATATCATTTCATTTTGCATGGCTTGGGGCTTTTAGTAAGTCGAATCATAGCGCGTGTGTTTTTCTATGTGTGGTTTCTTTTTTTCACTCCTCATTATCCCTTAGATGCATCTACATTGACCTTTATAGCTGTAATTCATTTCACTGCCATGTGAATATACCACCATTATCTGGCCTGTACTTGTCTTTTTACATATTTCTATGCCTTTTCTTTCCCTTATGCCCCATCTTTATCCCAAGAGACAATTTTAAATTCCCCAAGGGCAAAGATTGAGTTTATCTTGCCCACTGTTATGTCCTAGTGTCCTGCATGTAAGAAAAGATCTGTTAAATGAGCCCCAGTAAATTTTGGTCTGAGAGTTTTCCGGGGAATGGTAATCAGTACAACCGCATTCTTGGTTGACAGAGGCTTTTCCTCCCTGCACCTTCCCGGGCTCTAGCACTCTGGACCAGGGCTCAGGTAACTTTTTATGTATCTAGCCAGATGGTAAGTATTTTATGCTTTGAGCCATATGGCTTCTCATGTGACTACTCAACTCAGCTACTGTAGAGTGAAAGCAGCCGTAGATGATACATAAACAAATGGGTGGTCCAATAAAACTTTATTTACAAGAATAGGCATTGGGCCGTATTTGGCCCACAGCCTATATAGCGTGCCAACCTCTGCTATAAAGTACTTTCCTGGTTCCATGTGTCTGGTTCTGGCCAGTGAGTAGAAATGACACGTTTCTTCTGGTCTGGAGCATTTAATTACTATTGACCAGTACAGCTACTGGGTCAAGAAAGGAAGCCTTGATCATCTTGTGCCTCCCAGGGGGACCCTCCCAGTCTAGCACAGACAAAGACAAATACAGTGGGCTTATGGCACCTTATCAGGCCTTAAGCAATATGATACAGCTATAGTCAAAGTGGAAAAGTAGCAGTTTTCAGACTAGGACCAACATGCATGTTCAAGGTTGTCATGAATGTATATAACATAAAGACTGTGTTACAAAGGCATGGATCAAAATACTACTATAATATTTGAGTTGCAGGCTGGGTAAGAGTTTGGATATCCATCTTACCATTTTTTATCCCTACGCTTTCTTTCCTGGTTCCTTTCTAACATCTGAGGCTTGAGCCTGGCTGGCTCTGCATACAGACAACTGAGAGCTGGTGTCTTAACTGTGTCAAGCACACCAAATATAGCCTGATGGAGGAAATGCTGACTTCTGTTTGTTGAGTTGAGCAGAACAGCTTCTTTGGAGAGTTCTAAGTATAAGTGGAGGGATGTGATGTCCTGGGTCATTTTCCTTACATTAAAGTGGACCCCCTTGTTTTCATGATACGGGCAAACCCATATCATGGGTAGAACGCCGCAGTGCAAGAATGCAGGCTCGGACAAACAGATCTGAAACCTGGCCCAGTGTTGGTCTTCTCATCATTTAAGTGAGAATACTTATACCTGCTTCACAGGATTATTGTGAGAAATACAACTTGCTCATTGCGGTAGCAAATTAGTTTCAAAGCAATATGGCTGAAAGGAGGTCCAGATGATGAGGATAAGCAAAAGAATAGGAATGACAAAAGCCAGAACGTACCATGCACTGCCAGGCACTGTTCTAGCTCGTTAGTCCTCCTTTTACCCTCACAGTGACCCTGGCAAGGAGGGTACTGTTACTGGCCCCCTTCATAGATGGTGAATAAAGCACCAGAGAAGGCAGGTCACTTGGCCAGTAAATGGTGGAAACAGGATTGTTACACATGTGTCTGGCTGGAGAGTCCCCACCCTTCACCAGGGCACTGCTTATCATGGTATTGGTACTGAGGCTTTAAGTCTGGCTATAGCAATAGCCAGTTGTGATTGGGGAATGCTCCTGAAATCCCTCACCACTGAGGTGACTTGGTCAGCCCATGCGGCTCTCCTGTAGTTGATTATACCCACCTATGGCAAATTGAAAAGAGCCAAAGCTACACTCTGATACAGGTGCTGTGGTCATTGGCCAGGCAGGCATTGCTAAGCCGGGAATCCTGTCTCCCACCTCCCCAAGATGTTATGCCTCAATGCTCTATAAATATAACATGGCAAGGGACTTCAGTTAGTCCCAGGGATGGTTCTAGGGCTCTGATGAAGGAGATGTAGAAAGTGATCTAGAGATGCCAGCCATTTCTCTAAGGACACAAAGCAGCCAGGAAATCACGTCAGTGTCTTCACATATGATATGTATTTGGAACATTTTAAAATAATTAACTGCACATAACAAAGTATAGATGTCACTGGTGCCTTTTGCCAGTATTTCCCTTGAGATTGGGCAGGTCTATGTGTCTAGTTCTGGCCAATGAGCTGTGAGCAGAATTGACATGTCCCTTCTGGTCTGGAGCATTTAATTACCCGTGAGACACCCTCTAGGCCTCTAGCATTTCAACCAACAACATTCAAGATGGAGTCTGATCTTTGAACCTGCATCCCAAGTGACAGTGATGAGCAGAGCCAGACCCCCCCGCCCCACCCGCTGCCAACCCTCAATGGGAATGTAGTGTGAGCAAGAAATAAATTTATGGTATTTTAAGCCTCTAAAATTGTTAAGAGTTGTTTATTACTGTAGCATGACATAGTTCATGACTAATATATAAACATACTGCAGTTTTCTTGCAAACAGCTTTTTTATACAATTTTTTATTACTATTACTTGATAAGAGTTAAGCATGAAAGAAATGTTAGTGTTGACCTTGGGTATATAGAGTTTTTTAGAGAGTAAATAAGTTCCAAAAATAGAGTCCAGTTCCATAAGACCTTGTAACATATTGATAAATATCCCAAAATGGCTGGCTTCCTGATACTGTCAAGAAATGTTTATTTCCTTGGCAGGCCATTGTTAGGGGACTCAGATGTTTATAAATACTGTTAACTGATACATGCAAGTTACTCCCTTGATATTCTTCCTATCAATTCCTTATTGTGGTTTGAAATCACTCTTTATAGGAAGACCTTCTACTAACATCTTACCCAACTATGTCAGACGTTACAGGATAGGTCAGTGTAGGTGTGGTGTTCAACAACATCATTCCTATTGGCCTGAACTGATTTCTGTTCATTTGCAACTTCCACCTAAATATTTTAAAAACCTGCTTAAATTGTCAAGTTTGGGCAAACCATTCACCCCACTAGCCCTGTAGAGTTAGTGTATTGTCCCTATACAAGCACTATTCCAGCCCAGAACCTGTTTTCCATTCATCATGTCTTGAACAGCTACCATTTAGGATTTCTATGTCTTTCACCTTCTCTCCCCCTTATCCCTCATCATGTTCTTCATATTTTTCTCTTTCTCTCACTCACACACTGGCATTCTCTCTCTCCCTCTCCCTTGTGCCCCTACACCCAAAGATTTAAATTGGTCCTGTTGTAAGATCCCCGACACTGGGGAAAATGTCTGCACGTTACTCATCACCCCCACTGAACACAGCTGTAGGAATCCTTTGAAACGCTTCTGCTGGGAACTTAGGGAGACTGGAGTAGTGCTCAGTAATCTGAGCCCACCCAGCTGCATGACTTCAGTTTGAACTGCCTAAGTTTCTGCCTCAAGCACGTACTCCAGAGGCTTAGGTTTTCAACTTGTGTTCAAGGTGATAGGGAGCAGGGGTAGAATGCGTGGGGGAAATTTAATATTGAGGGAAAGGAAAGATGGCAGCGTTCCAATCCCCACAAGGTATGTTTGCCTTTCTCTTTCACATAAGCTAAAGTTTCCAAAACCAAGTAGAAATGCTGTCCATCCTCCCCTCTCCCTCCCTGTGCGCTGTAAGTGTGATGCCTTGAGTTTGCCACATGGTGCCCTTTAGTTCACTGACAGCGTCCCATAGCCTGGGATGAAAATTTCATCCTTGAAAAGGAGAAGCACAAAGAGAACCCTGAACTTTCTCAGGGAGCCTTTGATGATCTTTAAAGTTTATAGATTATCATTAAAAAGTGGGCCTTTCTGGGGCACCTGGGTGGCTCAGTCGGTTGAACATTCGACATCAGCTCAGGTTATGATCTTGCGGTTCCTGGGTTCAAGCCCTGTGTTGGGCTCTGTGCTGACAGCTCAGAGCCTGGAGCCTGCTTTGGATTCTGTGTCTCCCTGTCTCTCTGCCCCTCCCCCACTTGTGCTCAGACTCTCTCCTTCTCAAAAATAAAAAAGTAAATATATGTTTAAAAAAAAAAGTGGGACTTTCCCTCAGAGAGCTTCTAGTTTAGTAGGTTATAAGACATTTGCCAAGAAGAAAGCACCTGTTGGGGAGAAGTCTCTAAAGCCCCTTTGCTCTGCTCTCTTGTCTATACTCAGCATTAGAGTGGAGCTTGTCTCAGAGGTAGGCCAGGTAGAGGAGAGAATCTCCAGGGAGCTTGTTAAGGACTCAGGCTTACATCATGGAGAAAACAATGCAGACAGGGGCAGGCTGGGAGGGAGGCCCAGACCAGGCTGTCCTATAAAGACAGGCCTTGCTGGAGCTGTAGCGTTGGGCCCAGACTGCAGTCCAGCTCCTCCCTCCTGGGAAAATCTGATGCTACGGGAGGTTAAGAGATGTACCTATGTCCAGACAGTGTCTGAACCAGAGTCAGAACGGAAACCTATGAATAACCGTCAGATGCCCCTCAGATACTGGAAGGAGAGCGGAGTTGTCAGGGAATGTACAGAAAGTAAAGGGAATGATGGCTTTACATGAAAAATGGAGGTCCATTGCCTGAGTAGTAATGATGGCAATGGCCACTTTGTAAAAAGTTTTGTTTCAGTGCCCTTCAAGTCTTGCTGACACATGGGCTTTTAATTCCTGGGAGAACCACCCAGATTCCCCTTGTGCTCACCTGATGACCATGTTGACCACAATGGCCATGGTGACCTCTGACCTTCCAGTGCACCCATCTGACTAATGCAGGCCCACCTGGAGGGGCTGTCCGGAGTGTCAGCAGTGCTAAATATTATAGAGAGTTGAGAACATGCAGGAATTAGTTACAAATGTGTTAAGTGTGTCTCATCGTTACTTTCCTGATAAACAGATGGCATAGCGATGTCACCCATCTCTGATATGTGCATCCTGGTTGGTAGTAGAACCACTCATAGGAGCTGCCTAACAGCATTGTCCTCAGCCAGCAGACTGTGTATGTCCTTTTGACCTTGGAGTGGCCACCAAGCCATGGGGGAGACTTGATATGTTCTCGGAATGTGCATTCTATGGAAGAGATAAGACCCTAGATGTGAGATATCACCACCTCCTTCCCATGGGGCAACTGCCCTGGCCAGGAGTGTGGAGGCCCCCCTGGAGGAGGTGCCATCTGAACTTCAGGAGGGGTCTTTGATCCCCTTCCCGGGGCTCTCATTCCTGTGGACCCACCCCTCCCCCTTCACTCTGCTCCTAACCCCTTCTCCATGCCTTCATTTGTACTTGAAATGCCTTCCCCCTCCATCCACCATTTGCAGTTCCAAATTCTACCAATGTCTCATTGAGCCAAGTCAAAAGGCCCCTTTTTTTTCTCTTTTAAAATCCAGAATGCTTCATGAATTTGTCTGTCATCTTGTGCAAGGGCCATACTAGTCTTCCCTGTATCATTCCAGTGTTTGTACATGTGCTGCCCAAGTGGGCACAAAATGCCCTTTTTCTACAGAGATCCTCCACCCCCCACACCCCAAGCCAGGGTGCGGCCCCCTCAGTCTCTGAGCCCCTGCCCCACTTGCCTATAATTTTTGTATCATCAGTGTTCCTCTCCAGCCAGCTTACAGGGTAAATGTGTGTCCCACTGGGCTTTGTCCAACTGACCCCACACAGTGTTTGTACAGTGAACTACACCCAAATACACTGACCTGTATTTAACGGATCATAAAGTATTTGTAATAGCAGTGCGTGAATTAAGGATTGATGCAGGGGGCGTTAAAAGTCATTGGAAATTCAGGAGTAGAGAAGAAGGACATGAGCACTGAGAGCTGAGAAAGCCTTCCTGTGGGAACAAGGGCTGGAAGCAGAGGTATTTCGTGGCAGGGAGAAGAAGGCACATTCTAGAATGAAAGGCACGAGGTGACAGGGTCAGATGCCAGCTGCAGGGTATGAGCACAGGGGCAGTGGAAGGGGGCAGGGTTGATAGGGGCTCACACCTAGCCCGGAAAGGCCGGCTTGCGAGGAGAGCTAGGGGAGCATTCGCTTTGCACCATGATTTTGTGTTGGCCTTGTTTGGCCAAGGCTCACATGAATTGCTCAATTCAGACCATGAAATGAAGAGGGAGGAGGAAGAGGCTGGGTGTCCATCCTTTGGTCTGGCTTCCCACTAGTGGGTGCCACCCTGAAATGATTGCACAATAAATGTTTGTCTTCTGAAGCCAGCATTAGTGTTTATTGCTGTGTTCTTACTGGCACAGTTGTTTAATGAAATCTGCAGGATCTTTATTACCCCAAATGCAATGTGTTTTTCCAGAGAAATATCTATGGCCATAAAGCATTCAAAGATGAGATATAGAAAAGGCTTCCTAGTGCCTGCTAGAAATGGAATGGAAATACACACAGCACCAAATGAATTTGTTGCTAGTATTAAAATTCCTAGTTTGCCAAGTACTTGAAAGGCAAATTCAAGTAAACAGAAGAGACGTGTGCTTTCCTCTAAGGGGAATGTTTTAATCAGAATAGAGACAGTTGATAGACATTTATATCTGGATCTCTTCTTTCTGCCCCATTAAACTAGAAATTGGTGTTTGCCAGTAGTGACCTAGTATATGTGTACAAGGCAAGATAATTAACTGGAAGGGGGCCATTTTGCAGAACTGCTTAGCCTGTCGTATTTAACATCAGCCTTGTATATTCGGTACAGATATACAACATTAGAGGCTTTACCTCCCCTCCCTGGAAAGAGAGAGCAGAGCAGTAAGTTATAAATGCTGAAAATAGGGTGTCCGGTAGGACTAAACTATGTCTCCCCAGAGCTCCTCTCTTTGCCCCACTCACAGCCGCGGCACTGGCCCACTGGCCCTCGATACTCCCCAGTGATCAAGTTCACTATAATGCATGGGCACCTTAGTAGGAGCAAATGGTTTAGCTGGATGTGTAACTGTGCAGGATATGTGGAAAAGCAATTAGCTTCCTGAGGGTCAGGAGCTGATATTCTATTTCAAAACACAGAGTGTGCTCAGATATAATCATGAGAATTAATCTGACTCAACTGTAGTTGTATAAGCAATATTGTGACAGGGGGTGGTTTGTTTTGAAGCTGGGCATACTGGAAACTTTAAATGATGAATAGCGGTGGATAAAGCAACTATCCACTCATTCATTTCTTGTTGGGCTTGCTTTTAATTTTTTTCTGCTTTTTTTTTTTCTTGTAGTTTATTGTCATTTAAAGGCTCACTTCTTATAGCTCTTAAGATTGTTCCTGTAAACACATTGTTTGTGTGTGAAATAGACAACGTCTGTATTTTCTTTCTGGACTTCCTTACTCCTGTCCTGTTAGTATCACCATGACTCACTCAGTTGCCTGCCTTTAACACTCCTGCTACTGTCATTAGATACCAGATCCATCCATTCTCTCTTTAGAAATGGTTCTTTAAGAACACAGCTCCCATCCTAATTCCATCCTGAATTTGTTGGAATCCTGAAGGGTGAGAGCGGGGAAGAATGACTGAGATGGTCAGGGACCACGCGTCAGCTGGTTGCATTGTCCTGGACCCTGATTGCCTTCACAGCAGACCTGGCACTGGCCTCACAGTGGGTCTGGGGCTCTGGCCACACCTCGTGCTGGGTGGCATCACTTCGTCCAGCAGCCTCTAACCTCCTCACCCTGCTGCGGGGCTCTGGCCCATCAAGCCATCCATCTGTCTGCCCCCAGATAAATCTTACCAAATCATCCCTTGGAACACCATCACTCTCTTCCTCACGGGCTGCCCATCGGTTTGAAACTCTGTTCATTTAAGGGTTGCCATGGTTTGGTTTCACCCAGTTTTACCCAGGCACACCTGTATTCCAGCCAGTCTTCTCTTGGTGCTCTCACCATATATGCTGGTCATTGCAGGGTCCACCTCTTTGCTCATACTGTTACTGCCACATGGATTGCCTGTTTCCCCTTCTGACTATTCAGAACTTACCTTTGAGATCCCCCTCAGTGTTCCCTGAGACCTATCATTACAGTTTCAGACCACGCTGACTTCCTCCTCCTGAACGGTGGTTCTCTTCCATCCATCTGTGCCTAAATGCTTATCGTCTGCAAAGTGCGGTGCCATACAGGAGACCCAGAGGTGTGCTGCATGTGAGCCTGGCCACACAGCTCAGAGGCTAGCACAGGCATTAAAACATGCATATAAATGATGTTAATGCTGGGTGGAATGTAATAAGGACTGTGGTTCTTAAAGATGTAGTAAAATTGAGCCTGTTTACACTAGTTCAGATTCACCTCTGGGTCCAGAGAGGGAGATGATGCAGCATCGTAGTTAAGGACTCAGATTCTGAAGCCAGAGGAGGTGTTGGCAATAACGAGGCAGGTGTGTATTATGTGACCTGGGGCAGTACGTCTCCTTTATGAGCTTAGCTTCCTCCTCTGTAAGAATGGAGATAATAACTGTGCCCACCTCCCGGGGCCGCTGGGAGAATCAAATGAATTAACACTGGAAGTGCGCAGGAGAGTGTCAAACACGCGGTAAGCACCAGGTGAGTGTTAGCCATTATCATCTCCACCTGCCATCACCTTGGTCCTCATGGTCCTCCCCATCATCATCTCTTACATGTGACTGCAAATTTCAAGGACAGAAATGACAAGGTTAATATCTCCCTGAGCATGTGATGGGTGCTTGGTCAACATTTGAATAGAACAGTAGGTCATCTGATACCTGGTTTCCCGTGTACTCTGCTTCAGGACCAGCAGAGTAAGTGGGCTCTCTCTCTGCACCCCCCCCCCCCAACTTCCTATGCCTGGCACGGCACAGAAGGACAGTGTTCTGAAGTGAATTGGTTGAGGGTGGTTGTGTCAAGAGTCCCCAGGAGCACCCCCAGGATCAACGGGGGAGTCACTAGGTCTCACAGGACTCAGCATCTCAGCATCTAGTTTGGCTTATAGCAAAAGGATACAGAGAAAAATTAGCAAAGGGAAAAAACACATGGGACAAAGTGCAGAGGAAAGCAGCCTTCGAGAGTCCCCTCCAGGTGGGGTCACACGGGATGTGCTTCGCTGCTCCAGCAGTGAATTGTGACAACATGTGACAATTGTGACAACATAAATGTTGTCTACCGGGGAAGCTCCTTAGAGACCCAGCACCCAAGGTTTTTCCCAGAGGCTGTTCACACAGGCACCTTCTGCTGAGCATGTACCAAACTCCAGACTCTCAGAAGGAATGCAGGTGCTCAACATGAACCACATTGTCTGTACAAACAGTATGGGCACAGTGTGAGATACTCATCAGCTAAGGAATAGTAGGATTCCTGAAGTCCAAGTTCCCAGATGCCCGCCGAGGGCCAGCCATGCAAGCAGGCCCTTCTGAGGATGGCATTCTCGGGTCTGCTGTGTTGACGCCTCTGAGCACAACAACTCAGACCGAAGCTACGTGTTGAGCAAGCTTTTGACTAATTGGAATTTTACAGGAAAAAGAGAAATCTCATCCCACTGAGCATATTTTAAGCACTTTATTAATATTTGGTGATGAATTAATAATGGGGAGAAAGAGATTTGAGGCTAAACTTTTGAGAGGAGAAACAATTCTAAATTTGAAAGAGAATTTTGGCCCAGATTCTTCCGTAATTTCTGCGCTCACAGGCTTGTACCTAACACCTGCACTGTGCTTCCTGCTGTCAGTGGCTGACATGGAGACTAAGCCGGGAGGCCAGAACGTGTCCTGAGCCCCCTGTGCAGAGACCCAGGGGAGCATGATTCCACAGGCACCAGAGCTGCTGGCTGGTCTCTGGCCTTGGACTCCACCCCCAAACATTCCTTCCCCACAAGAAAATACATCTCAAGGATAAGAAACCTCTCCCTGGTCTTCTCTGCCCTGCTCTGCCCATGATCTGGACAGGATGCCCAGTATAGCTGTTACAAGGAATCTGCAAGCTTAAATGTTAGTGCGCCTTGCCATTGTTACTCTGTATTTTAGAATTCCTATTTTCTAGGGGTGCCTGGGTGGCTCAGTCAGTTAAGCATCTGACTCTTGATTTCAGCTCAGGTTATGATCTCACGGTTTGTGAGTTTGAGTCCCTCTTCAGGCTCCATGCTGATAAGTGCAGAGCCTGCTTGGGATTCTCTCTCTCCCTCTCTCTGACTTTCCCGCCCTCTCCCTCTCTCTCTCTCTCTCTCTCTCTCTCTCTCTCTCTCTCTGTTTCTCAAAATAAATAAATAAACTTAAAAAAAAAACTTAAGAATTCCTGTTTCCCGTTACCTCTTGCTGCACTAGCGCCCTACTTTGAAATACCAGAGGGACGTGATTGGCGTGAGGTGTGTCCTCTCCCTGAAGAAAAAGTTCACTTGTGCCAAGACTCCTCGAAGTGGATCGTGTTCCCGAAGTTCCAGCTGTTTCGGCTTCCAAGTGTTCATGCCCTTAAGGCACAGCTTCAACTCTAGACCAGGTTAACCTGCCTGTTTTACGAAGCACTGACACTTCTAGGTTTTTGAGCACAGACCGAAACTGTCCCTCAGTTTCCTCATCTGTAAACTTAGGGATGATAATAGGGATGATAGGTAATACCTATCCTACAGGATTGTTTTTGGCTTAACAGAGATACTGTTTTTATTGGTTCTAAAATGCGTCCTCCCCTCCCCCCCCCCCCCCTGCGCACACACACACATTTCAGCATTTGTGAAATCAGAACGCATCTTACAATCAATGCTGTGTCAGAGGTTAACTGGCAGCTTTTTCTTTTTAGTGGTACATTCAGTAATGGTACACCCTAAAATCAATAGCACCATGGATTAGATGAAATACTGTAGAAGTTTATAGCACTTAACACAATGCCTCATAGGGAACAAATGTGCAGGATAGTTAGTTGTCATTGCCATTATCAAGGTCGTTGTCATTGCCATTATCAAGTTCATTGTCATCATCAAACAGATACTCCTCCAGGAAGGAGAACAGCTCTTTTTCCTGTTTAGGTATAGGAGCTTTAGAACTCACAAGACAAAGATTCCTATCCCCACTTGACAGATGAGCCAAGTGAGGTTCAGGAAGTCCTGGTGGCTTAGCTTCTCCCACGGAGCTGGCAAAGTGCACACCTGGAGTCTGCAAGCTACAGTCCACGACCAGACCTGGGCAGCCTTTCTAAAATTTTTGTATTTTTAATGTTTATTTTTGAGAGAGAGAGAGAGAGACAGAGAGAGAGTACGAGTGGGGGAGGAACAGAGAGAGAGGGAGACAGAGAATCTGAAGCAGGCTCCAGGCTCTGAGCTGTCAGCACAGAGCCTGACGCGGGGCTCGAACCCACAAACCGTGAGATCATGACCTGAGCTAAAGTCGGATGCTTAACCGACTGAGCCACCCAGGTGCCCCTGGCCAGCTGCTTTTTTAATGTGGTCTGTGAGCAATGAGTGGTGTTTAGATTTTTTTTTAAATTGTAAACATCAGAAGAAGATTCATGTTTTGTGACACAGAGATTATAAGAAATTCAAGTTTCAGTGTATATTCAATAAAGTTTTATTGGAACCCAGCCCTGTTCATACATTTACATCTAGTCTGTGATGGCCTTTGCACGACAGTGGCAGAGGTGAGTGCAACAGAAACCACATGGCCCCATGACACCTAAAATATTTGCCATTTGGTTTTTTTAAGGGGAAAATTTTGCCAACTCCTCTTTGCACTCTGACGGGTGTCCTTTTGAGGAAAGAGAGTTTCTTGTTCATGATTTTATCTTCCAGACTCGGTAAGCACTCAGTAAGTGCTTGCTGAATTGAATTTCTGTAATCAGTCCTAAGTCTAGGAAGTAAATCTCAAGTCATGCTGGTTACCATGGCACCAGATAAACATCAAAATAAAATGCCCATAAGCTCAAGGAGAGGAAAACCAGTTACAGAAACTCTCTAAGACACTTTTTCACATGTTCACATTTGTTTTGCAGTATCTCTTAGAGAATAAATAAAATAAAATGATTCCCTAAGGACAAGGCCACATTCTAGGAGCAGCTGAATGGGTAAATAAGTCTCAGGTAGGAGATGTTTTCAGAAAACCGAGCACTTACAGTTCCCTGCTCATCAGCCCTCAGAAGGTGTGCCATACAGCTGCCACAGGGCCAAGTGCAGATGGCAGGGGGTTCAGCTGTCAGAAGACCCTTCAGCAGGTGTGTGAAGAAATGAATCCATGAAGTCCTGGCTTTGAAGTCCCTGTTAGTTTCAAGAGATCAATCAAATTATTGAAACTAAACCAGGATCAATGTTTCCTCCTCATTAAATGTTTACAACGTAGGCAAGCATAGACACACGCAAGGTCATTGTAGGGCTTGCTCAACTTGGAGTTTGAGCCAGCTGTGGGGCACATGGATCCACAGTCAGGTGATGGGTGCTGAGGTGAATGAGGAGCTCCACTCTGTCTGACTGCAGGAAGTAAGTGGCACAGGAACACCCTGGGGGCTTCATGTGCTGGCAGCTAGAGCAGACTTAGACCAGCATAGCTGGCCAGTGCCCCAGCCAGCTCTGCAGTTATAGCCCTCTCTCCCCGCCCACCTGGAGACTGCTTGCTCTGGAGCTCAGGGGTCCCTCAGGAGAGAGCTCCATTCATTACACCCCGGTGGAGAAAGCCTCATGCAAAGTCAGAACCAAGAGCTGGGGCCACCTGCCCTTGGAAGTTTGCATGGACACTGCCCCCTCCCCCAGCCCCCTGGGAAGACCTGAAGTTCCTCAAGGACCAATTCAAGATTCCTCAAAACTAGTTTTAAGCATTTAAATTATTTTACCAAATAATTTCCCTTTTTAAGTCATTCCCCCCACCAAAAAACAATTTTAAAAATACTTCTTTGCATTCCTACATGTGGCTAATCACCTTCAGTTTTATACAGAAAATCAGTGGAAAAATAAGTTTAGGAGAAAAAAGCTCCAACCAAGGGATTTTTTAAAATAGAAGTGTGTGTTCCGTAAAGTGAAGTTCAGGACACTGTAATCCATTCTCTAATGGTCATCCTCATAAAATTGGATCTATTTTCATATAATTTGCCTCATTCTCTTAAAAGTGTGATGCACAACAAATATTAGTTGTGGTTATAATGTAGTGAGTTTTTTTTTCTCTTGAATATGGAAATGTACCTCTATGGGGGCACCTGGGTGGCTCAGTCAGTTAAGCATCTGACTCTTGATCTCGGGTCTTGATCTCAGGATTGTGAGTTCAAACCCCATGTTGGGCTCCATGCTGGGCATGGAGGAAAGGAAAGGAAAGGAGAGGAGAGAAGAGGGGAGGGGAGGGGAGGAAGGGAGGAAGAAAAGAGAGGGGGAGGGAGGGAGGGAGGGAGGAAGGAAAGAAGGAAGGAAGGAAGGAAAGAAAGAAAAAGAAAGATAGGGAGGGAGGGAGGAGAGAAAGAAAGAGAAGGGAAGGAAGGAAGAGGAAGAAAGAGAAAGGGAAAGAGAAAAGAGAGAAAGAGAGAAAGAAAGGAAGAAAGAAAAGGAAGGAAGAAAAAGTATCTATATGGAAGGGAAACCACTTCTAATATTGAAGAAGTATTGATTGTTTCAACATAGACATGTTTTAAGACTGATGCATCTCAGCAGTCTTTGGGTTAAAATGCTTGTGTGGATGAGGCTAGGGCCTCTAAAAAAAGTGCTTCTAGTTGAGAATCTAAACCTATGTTTACACCATTATTTCTTTTTTTTTTTAATGTGTATTTATTTATTTTGAGAGAGAGAGCACATGCATGCATACCAGCAGGGGAGGGGCAGAGATAGCGGGAGAGGAAGAATCCCAAACAGGTTCTGTGCTGTCAGTGCAGAGCCCAGTGCGGGGCTTGAACTCAGAACTGTGAGATCATGACCTGAGCAAAAATCAAGAGTTGGATGCTGAACAGACTAAGCCACCCATGCTTCCCTACACCATTATTTTTAATAAGCAAATTACACATCAACTTTTGAAAAGCATTTGTGAGGTGGAAATTGCCTCGAACATAGGGTTAGAGGAAAATTATAGGGAGTTGTGACTATAGTCCTTGCTTGTCATAATTTTTTTTTTGTCCTTGTGTTTTTAATTAGGGGCCCCAAAGGGTGGGACACAGGATTCCCCTGCTTTCATTAGTTCCCTTCTGCCTGGAGTGTCCCTATCTGTCTTGTGAAGAGATGCTTGAAGGGGTCTGGAGGAATTATCAGCTGCGCTAAATTATTCATGGGAATATTAAGAAGGAAAAAATGTATTTTCCTTAAAAAAAAAAGTAAACCTTACACGTTAAGTGACAGTCAGAATGAGGTTAAAAATAGAGCCATCTCTGGGAAAGACCACAGAATTTTAATTAGCTCATCACTCTGAGCAGTTCTGACGTGTCAGCAGGTTGGTCCCAGAGGGGATGCCAGGACCTCTGTGCTGCATTCACATTTTTTTCAGTACGTTGAGGTAAAAATAGGAACTGGTGTGCAGCCTCGACAGGCTGCCCATAGAGCCCACCTTATGAGCAGCATACATCTTGGCAACTGGAATTGGTTGGTAGCAAGCCCCGTGTGGAACTCCCTTTTCCATTTTTCATTTCTGCTGGTTCTTGCTCTCCTTCCCTGATTCCTGTTCTTGTGCCCCTGCCCCTTCACAGCTGGTGAGCCCCCATTCTGTGGGGATCCTTTCTGAATAGCATCAGAGGGTTTGTTTTAATTTCCCTGAAATCTTACAGATTGAATTGCCCATCCTTGACTTTTTTCAGCTTTTAATCTCTCTGACCCACTTTATGTTGAAATTTGGCCAATTTGACAGAAACGAAAGCTCCTTTTAAAGCAATACTTCTGAGTCTTCTGAATCTTTTTTTGGGTCAGAGACCCCTTCAAGAATTTGATGAAAACAATGGGTCCTTCCCCTGGAAAAAATGCATCTCTCTCTCTCTCTCTCTCTCTCTCTCTCTCTCTCTCTCTCACACACACACACACACACTCACACACACACACACACACACACACACACACACACACACACACACACACACGTGCCCACACAGTTTTACATAAAACTATAGAATATTCATGGTTATCCCTAAAACATATCTGTGGATCCTAGGTTGAGAACTACAGGCTCTGGCTGAGCACCAGGGCCAGGGGACCTGGACGGAGCCTGACTTGTGACCTAAACACTAGGATCTTGTGGAAGATGCATTCTGGGAAGAACCAGAGTGAGAAGCATAAAACCAAGATGGAGGTGCTGTCAATTACTTTGTCATATTGAACCAAGCATTCAAATTTTGGGTTGAAAACCCCGGTACCAGAAAATACCTTTGGCCAAAAGGGTGGGGATTTCAGTGGTTGCGACTTCCCACCCCAGAAGGCCTCCCAGCTTCTCTCCACCCTCAGTGGCCTTGACCTCGCTGGAACCCAGTGATGGGCTTTCCACGTGACAGGCACTTGGGATGCCTGTAAAGCTGCAGAGAGCCTGAGTTTCTGAATGAGGCTGAGACAGCATAGTAGGACTTAGCATTCAAGAAAATGTGACTTAGCCCACTGAGAAGGGTGTGGGGACCAGTGCCTGGGTTTTGCCCTGTGGTAAGCAGAAGGAACACTGGTTACTCATTTGAGTCCCAATTGAGGACATGGGGTATAAGTGGGGATAGGGCACATCTAATCCCTTTTTTGCCTCATGTAACTAATCTTTAAGTGCTAATGAGATCCTTCAGCAGAGCAGCCACTAGAAAACCTCACCTAGGATGTAGTCTGCGTCCTTCTACTGCTACCACAAGCTGTGTGAGTTCGGGCAACCTGACTCACCTCCTTTAGCCTGAGTTTCCTCATCTGTGAGATGAGAATACCAATATCTTCCTCTCAGGGTGGTTATAAAGCCATGTAGTGAATGTCTGGCCCCTCCTCTCTGCTCTCCATGACCCAGATGTGGCTCGGTCCTGGCTGGGGTGGCCACAGGCCTGCACTGCTTGTGGGGGAGGGGGCATTGGCAGCGAGATACACAGGGCTATCTGCAGGTGCTGCTGAGGCCTGGGCCTGGGGCTGCGAGAGGATGGCCCTGCAGGTGCCATCAAGCCTGGCTCACTGATGCCTGAGGTGATGGCATATAGAAATAGACTTTTTCAAAGATGACCAAAGGACAAGGCTTTGAATATCCCAACTAATTGCACTTGCCTGGACCCCTCATCCTGCCTTGAAAATTTGATTTCTGGACTACTTATGTGCTTTGAATTCCTGAAGCTTGTGAGACAGAAGCAGCAGTGACCTCCAAGAAGCCCAAGAAAGCAGGAAGCTCCTCGAAAAAGAGCATTCCCCGTGATCTACATGTGCACTTTCTCTAAAGGTTTGCTAGCAGCGATGTCTGGCATGAAAAAACAAAGATGTTTGATCAGAAATTCATGGGGCACATGGATTGACCGATGGCTTTGTTTGTGTGTAGGTAGGATCCTGTTCATCTGCTCACTGCCCCAGACTTGAGATGGTCCCCTGCCCTTTCCTTCTAGAGGAAATACTTAGGGCGATTGCTGTAACACTGACAGATTTCAAAGAAGTTTTATTTTTAAGTAGAGGATGGGGTGGGGACACAGGTCGCTTGCTTAAGCTAAATTTTGCCTACCATTGCTCCAGGGCCCACAGTGGCTCCTGGCAGGGGAGAAGTGGGGTGAGCTCTGTGGTTTAGTATTCCTCTAAGACTGATATTTGGGGTGGGTGTTTTGCTTATGAAAAAGGTCTGTGTGAGTTCTGTGGACTTCAGCTCAACACCTGTCTTACAGTAACAACAGAAAAGGAGATTTTTAATGGAATTATTCTGGAAAATCCATAATGGATAGTTTCCATGGTTATAGTTTTAAACTATGTTCTATAATGTTTAATCCTTTGCCAGAAATACTGTGAAATGGAAAACGTGTGCTCTCCAAGGGCAGGTGTATCCTGCCAGCTTTGCTCACTGCTGCATCTGCAGAGCCCGAACAGGGACAGGCACACAATGGGGATTCAGCATATACTTAGTGCCTGATTGGGCTGTTCTGGAAGCCAGTGTTAAAGGAAGTCCTATCCTTTCTCCAGGCTCTGTGCTAAGTTAGGTTGATTGTGGTCTCCTTCCATGTTCTCCAGACCCAGAATACTGGTTGGAGGACTGGTCCATCTCTAGTCACAGCTTAGTGACAAGCAGACCCCTGTGTCTTATCCTCTTGTTCCTTTCTTTTCTCCGTGGCTCCCAGGGACCAAGAACAGCTTCTGATCCTCCCTCTGATCCCTTCTCCACTCCACAGCCAGAGTGACCTGTCTAAACCCCAAACCCATCACATCACTGTGCAGCATCAGATCCTTTCAGGGACCTGTGTCCCAGGCATCCTGAGCAGAAGGCCCAGCAGTGGATATGGGGCATGTCTCCTCCTTCCCTGGGTGGCTTCCTTAGCCTGAAGTAACTGTTCCTTCTCCCGCAGCTCCTTCACATGTGCGCTTCATGAACTGACACTGAAATGAAGCAGTGGGGGGACCTCCTGAAACCCTCCCTCACTTCTGTGTCAACTTTAGATGACCTTCCTGTAAGACCTCATCCCATGGTGTGAGCAAGGCACTTGGGACAGGTGTGACCTCATCCTGTAGGAAGAGCAAGGTACCCGGGCAGGTCATCACACAGAGTGAATAGGGCACGTGGGACAGATGTGACTTCATCCACAGTGCTTTACTGGTCCTGACTATTGGTTTTTGGTTTTTGTTTGAATAAGGGAATGAGCATGAAAGAACTTTAACCTAGGAGCCTAAAAATGTAGATTATGGCCCTAAAGTGAGGAATTTATTAGCTCTGTAACCGAGGCCAATTCACTTCAGAGAGCTGAGAGTTGAGTTATACCTATTCCATTTTACCCCCATCACACAGGATCAAACATGCTCGCATGCATGGAAAGGGTTTTGTAAACTAGAAAACTCCGTGCAGGTGTTCATTGGCACTGTCAGGGCATTTGGTGTTCATCTTCAAGGGAGGGAATATTGCATATTTGTGTGCAGATTGGATAATGAGCTTTTTTCTTCTGTATATGCCTTACCTTTGTCCCATCCCAAAGGGACTGATAAGAGTGCCCCAGCAGAGCTGGACAGCAGAGGCAGGGTTTGGTAAGGGGCATGGACGTAGGTCCACGCTGAGGTCCTGTGCTTTCTGGGCCAGTGGGTCAGGCCAGGTAAAGTCAGCATCCATCTGGGCCTCTAGACCAGACTCGAATCTCATGGCCTGAAGTTTAAGGATACCCTTTGGCTGTGCCTGGTAGGTGGCTAATGACTCGTGGGGCCAGGCAGTCCCTGGCTCTGTCCCATGTCTCTGTGTCCTCTTGGAGACATAAAGCTAGTACCGCTGAGTGTGCCAGGATAGGAGGGGTGGGAGCAGTGGGGTAATTGCTGAAGTGGAGCCTGAGTAGAGGTTGAGTCGGGCCCCTCTCAGCACTGCCCCTGGAAGAATCTGCTTCTTTCTCCCCATAGCATGGCAGTGGCTGGAGCAAGAAAGAGCCAGCCTACATTGCTAGGTTTTCCTTTTTTTGGAAAGAAAAACCATTGTCCTTGTAGAGTAGGAGGCAGATATAGTAGGAGGCAGGACCCTCAGTTCCTAGTCTTAATCTGGGTGTGGCAGCAGGGCCCCCCACTAGTCCTGGAGCTCGCCTCAGGCATCATCCTATCTCATCAAGGTGACCCCTGGATGGCCAGGCAGTGAAAGGGGAACTGAGCCCCTGAGCCATGTTCTTACTTCCTCCTCCTCGCTTTATCCCTCCCAGCTTCCCCTCAGCCTGTGCCGCCTGGGCCATCACTGTTCTCTGAGGAGGAAGCCTGCCGTGGCCACAGCATCCCAGTTGGGCCATTTCTTATGTCCTGTTTTGGCTGGTGGCCTGGCCCCTGGGACAGAGCGCCACAGGCCCCTGCTGGCTGTCAGCCCTGATGTTACATGGCTATCTGAGCTCTTTGAACCTCTCCCCTGCTTCTGTGCACAGTGAGGACAGGTGAGGCAGGGCTGCAGAGAGAAAAAAACTGGTGAAGGGAGGACAACTGCTTGTGTTTTCTTGTTTGTTTTGAAACAATACAAACCTGAGTCACATGGAAAAAATGCCACTGCTCAAGCATGTCACACCTTTTTTTTTTTTTTTAACAAAGAAAAGTCATCCTTAAGGAAAAATCAAAAACAAAAAACTGAGGTCAAATGGTTAGATTTCAAATACTGAAAATTGCAGTTCTAATTATCCCCTCTTAAAAGAACCATAGAAGTGAAGATTCTCCTAATCTGGCCCAACCATCACTATTAGTGTTCATATCAATGTGAACCAAAATAAATATTCATTAAACAGCTGCTTCCAAACTGAAAAAGAAGGCAGCATTCTGGCCTCAGTTTGTAACCACTGAATCTGGACCTCCTCTCTACATCTTCTACCACACCCTGCACCCTATTTCCTGCAATTGTCTGCTAAAAATGATGCCTTCCACTGCTGCCTCTGAAGCAGGTTAGCAAACTATGGCCCGCCACCTGTTTTTGTAAATAAAGTTTTATTGGAACACAGCCAAACAAAACAAAACAAAAAACCCACGTTATGTCCTCAGCTGAATGGAGGGCCCGTTTCTGACCTCGTCAGAAGTTATGGGTGGTGGGCTGCAGGACAGGCCCTGAGGGTAGCAGTGAAGGGCCCTTGTTAGACTTTCTCAGAGCAGGGGATGTCACCTGCTTTAGGCACAGGGATCAGGCCGCCTAGGCTGGCCGTAGCCTGCCGGAAGCTGTGGTGGGCACAGATCCCATCAAGTGCTGCCAGCTTGGTAGGAAGTGAGGTGAGCAGAATGCTAATAACAGCAGAACAGGAAACTGTTCCCGGCTGAGTGCTGAGCCATCAAGTGCGAATGCGGATCAAAACTCAGTTCCTCAGCCTTGGAGCATCCGTCACTGAAAGGCTGTTAATTGGCTGAGCCTGTTTAGTATTTCATTCACACCCATGGAAACAAAGAGGCTGGCCCGTGGCAGAGGCTGGCACAGAACTTTCCCCTTTCCCCGCCACCCTGTCCCCCTTGCCCTCAAAAATCTTGATTTGATGGTCCTCTAACATCTCCACTTAATTCAGGTTGTGTCTCCTGGCTAAGAGGGGCCCACAGGCTTCTGGGACCTGCAGCTGTGAACTGCTGTTTTCCACTGTGCGGCCTGAGTGGTGGAGAGACAAACCACATTCATAGATGACACATTGGGGATCTCCTCCTGCCCCAGAATTCTGGTCCTGCACTATCTTCTTCAGGAAGATTGGTCTGGGGCTTTGTTAGTGTCATTAATCCTAATCCTACAAAGCTTGGCTCCATGAGAGATCCCAGGAGGACCCCAGCAGGCCCTTGCCTATTGAACAACTATTTGGGTCAAGAACGGGTTTCAATGCCTAATTAAAATGTACACTAATTTTTTTTGTTGTTTTGTTTTGTTTTTAATGTTCATTTTCTTTCTGAAAGAGTGCGAGTTGGGGAGGGGTAGAGAGAGGGGGGGACAGAGGATCCAAAACAGGATCTGTGCTAACAGCAGACAGCCTGATGCAGGGCTCAAACTCAGGAACCATTAGATCATGACCTCAGCTGACGTCAGACGCTTAACCAACTCAGCCACCCAGACGCCCCTATACTAACATTTTTTGAGCATACTTTAAGATTATACCATGTGTGTGTACATGCACGCATGCCCAGTAGAGGTTTGCAGAGCCTTTAACTTACTGATATGCATATGAATCTCTGAGGAAGGTGAGCCACATGTTTTCTGTGTTTCTTTATGGTCTCTGCGTGGCAGCATGAGGCAGAGCAATGTTGGGATTTGGGGTGTTTTCTGGATCTCACTGTAGTTCACCCAGGGTAGGGACTGTGTCTGTACGCTCTTAGCTATTAACATGGGAATGACTCATGTGTCATACTTCACTAATGTTTATTGCACAAATGCCTCTTATAGTCCATGGAGATGGCCTTGTGTTTCTTATCACCCCAATGATATGTTTCAACAGAAAGAATATTAAGAAACAAAGCTATTGAGGGTTTTTCTTGGATCACATAGGGCTTGCTCTTGTCAAGACTGTGCTTTGTAGAGAGGGTGTTCCCAGCACTTTCAAAAGAGAGTGGGGTATTGGTGATGCAGAGAGATCTCTCCAGGGCATCAGCCCAGTCCCTTGCCCTGAAACTGGGAATAAAAGTGTAAATCTGACGGGCCAAACCCGAGAGTTTTGGAAATTGAACTAGTGATAGGTAGGCTCCCCACCTCCTCTCAGGACCTTGGCCTGTGTGACCTCTCCTAGCCGCTGAATTTCAGATACCTCCATCACTGTGACAGGTTGGCCCTTACCTGGCCATGCTATATGAGGTGACTCAAGGCACTCGAAGGACAGAGAAGGACAGGACGTGGGATAAACCACCCATTGGCACAGGTTTAATTCATCCAAGTTTTTAAAAAGATGAAAAATGATGTAGAAATCATCCTAAAGCATCTTAAAAAGGGAAGGCTTAGGGAACCCAACATCCTCCCTCTCAAAATGCCATTTGATGTGGATTGTTGATGTTTTGGTAGAAAGGTGGCACAGAGGGTATGTTTTGTGGGATGCAGCTACAGGTCTTCTTTGGGAAGGAAGCCCCAATCTAAATCCCAGCTAGTTGATGAGTCGTTTGAAGAATTTAAGTTGGGGACAAATGTAAAATGCATAGAAATAGAAAATAAATTATCTGTGGATATGTAAAATGTGGGGTGCTTTCTGCAGCCTGGATGTGGGGTCCTTCCAGCCTCGTGCTCCTCTGTTGCTGCGTGCACCCTGCTCTCCTCCATCACTGACCCACTGTGCTCTAGCTCCTGGCGTGCCCCTCCTCCCACCATCCCATCCTAGGGAAGTCCCCTTCAGTTTGCCCTTCTCGGCCTGCTCTTGGCCCAGGCAGGATGCCCACATCATTTGCAGTGTCTGTTGGAGGACACCTGCTTCTCCCCTGTCTCTATCATGGAGGGCTCAGCTCCTGGTTCTCTTTGTTCCCTAAGTACCTGGGACAGCATCTGAGGCTGAGATGAGCATTGAACCATAGGTATAAGTGGAAGTGTGGAGATGTGTGTAATGAGATTGTCAGGGTTAACGTTAGGAGATGAAAAGGCCCTGAAGCAACTCCCCCTGCTATTGAGCCAGTGCCTGAAATCTGACCATTCGAATGTCATTTTCTATTTTAAGCCACATCGGACAGAGACTTGACCACTGAGAATGGTAACACAGCAAGCTCTATGAATCACTTCCATGTCTTGGTGATTGAGTTTATCTGATCCTCTGAAGGAAAAGAGGGGCCAGCACGAGGATCCTTGTGTCCTTGTGCAGGTAGAATAAGGTAGGGGATGGTCATAGACCCTGGGGGTCAGTGTCCCCAAGGGCAAATACACCTACTTTACATCTTGGGGTTTTTTTGTTTGTTTCTTTCTTTCTTTCTTTGTTTAGAGGAGGCTTTTTTTTATTATGATAAAATACACATTAAATAAATTTTACCCATTTTAATTATTTTAAAGTGTACAATTCAGTGACATTAAGTACTTCACATTATCATTCCAGAACTTTTTCATCTTGCAAAACTGAAACTCTGTACCCATTAAACACTAACTTTTCATTTTCCCTCCCTGACCCCCTGGCAGCCACCTTCCTACTTTCTATCTCCATGAATTTAATGACTCTAGGGACCTCATGTGAGTGGGATAATACGTATTAATCCTTTTGTTACTGGCATATTTCACTGAGCATAATGCCCTCAGGGTTCATGCATGTTGTGTCCTGTGTCAGAACTTCCTTCCTTTTTAAGGCGGAACACTATTGTATTAATGAGGGATATACCCCATTTTGTTTACCCATTCATTAGCCAGTGAACATTTGGGTTGCTTCCACCTTTTGGCTACTGTGAATAATGCTGCCGTGAACATGAGTATACCAATATCATTTTGAGTCCTTGCTTTCAGTTATTGTGGGTACATATCCAGAGGTGGAATTGCTGGGTCATATAATAATTCTGTGTTTAGCTTTTTGAGGACCCACCATGCTGTTTTCCTCAAAGGCTGCACCATGTTAAGTTCCTACCAGCAGGGCACAGAGGCTCCTCTTTCCCCACATTCTTGCCATTCTGGCGGGGGCAAAGCGGTATCTCATCCTGGTTTGGATTTGCATTTCCTGAATGATCAGCGATGTTGAGCGCCTTTCCATGTGCTTATTGGCTATCTTCTATCTTCCTTGGTTTCTATTTTGTTTTAAGCTTGAACTCATGATACTCATTCATGTGGATACTTATGTGTGTGACCTGAGAAGAACCCCTCAATGATGAAAGATAGATGAGATGAGCAGCCAGCCTGGCTCACAGCATCTGCTGCCTGCCCAAAGGAGGCAGCTCCTCAGGGAGATGCTCATTCTTGCACTGCCCCAGAGTGACGTGTTCCAGGGTCCTACTCCTCACTCCCCCTTCTCAGTGCCCGTCCGGCTCTCAGTTGCAATGATCTGTGACTTTGGGTGTGGCCTCTCTGTGGCACTGAATTTATCAGGAGTTTTGTTTTTTGCAGGCACATAACCTGGACTTCTCGTCCTGTCATGCTAAGTGACTGGGATGCACAGGGGTGAAGGACGGGGAGGAGGGGGCAGCGAACCTGATGGAGAAACACCACAGGTAGGGGGAGAGAAAGCAGGGGATGCCAGAGCTTCCGTTTGATGTTGGGCAACATCTCCCAATACCTTTGCCAGCCTCCCAAAGGCAAATCCCTGCTGTCTGCTTTTCACCAGAGCTGGGGCTCCTTATGGTCCTGTAGTTGGTTGATGACACAGAAACCCTCCCAGAGACTTTTTGACACTGATAACCAAACCTGTTCTCTCAGCCTCTTCTGCACAGGCCCTTTTTCTCCAAGGAGTTGCCTCCCACCCTGTCTGTCTTAGTGCCCTTTTCTCCCCCAACACTCTACCAGGCAGGACAGTCCTACTGACTTTCCCCTTCAAGGTCAAATTCAAATGCTGATTCCTCTGCAAAATCCTCCCCAGGATTCACTCCTGCAGCATAGGCATCATACCTGGGTGTGCCTTGTCATGTGTCTCCTCCATCAGACTGCTGGCCCCTGAGACCAGGAATGTGGCTTAGTCATCTCAGCATCTCCCCAGGCATAGCACCACTGCATCATCTTTGCTGCATAAGTAGACAGGATGCATTCATTATGCACAACCATCCTTCTGTTTTCCCTTATTCACCATTATTCAGTGTTTTCCCTGGGTCAGGAGCTGGGCATGGGACATTGAGTAAGAAATGTCTCTAAACTCAAGGAGATGTTAATTTGGTTTAAAAAAAAAAAAAAGACACTAAGTTTCGATTTATGACGTGGTTTTAGATATTGTTTTGATACTTAAAACAATTTTTTTTAATCTTTATTTTTTCGAAGGGGGAGGGGCAGAGAGAGAAAGAGACACAAAATCTGAAGCAGGTTCCAGGCTCTGAGCTGTCAGCACAGAGCCGGATGCAGGGATCAAACTTAAGAGCCACGAGTTCGTGACCTGAGCCGAAGTTGGACACTTAACTGACTGAGCCACCCAGGCGCCCCTTGTTTTGATATTTAGAAAGGCATAAACAACACAACATATGGAGTTGAGTTTTTGAAATAGTTGAGATCTGTGGCTAGTACAGTGTGTAAAAAGCTGGGGGAAACACACCTACTCTGTGCTTGAAGTCATTGTTTCATGATAATTGACAAAGGACTAGTCTGTGTAACATTACTGAACCACATGTGTTTACATATGAAAGCTGTCTGGATAATTATTAGCGAACACTTTACTGAGGCTATGACAAGTCCTCCCAGCTGGTTGTTTGCACTGGGGGTTTTACAGTGCATTTGACCTTCGCTTAAGGTAAGGGAGGGTTTGTTTGGCAAAAACAGTGATAAATATTCCCATGGCATTTCAGAGCTGCCGGATTTTTGAGACTGGTAATGTGAGGTGGGCACTGCACCGAATGGAGCTTTTCCTACAGTGCCTGCCTCGTTCGTGTCTTATTTCTCGTTCTGTTTTGGTTTTCTCTTCTAGGCTGCATTGCTAGATTGTCTGCTTCAAGGTTGGGTGTGTGGTCTCGGCTGCTTTTCCCCCCAGGTGTGTTTTCCCCAGCTTTTTACACACTGTACTAGCCACAGACCTCAACTAGTTCAAAAACTCAACTCCATACATTGTGCTGGGGCTCGCCACAGTGGTTGGAATCTAGAAACCTCTCTTGGAGACACTACTTGGCATCAGTGTGCCCATGAACTGACCTTCCAAAGGGCCATTTCCTATGTTAGAGATGGGAATAGTACTTCACGTCCCTATTTATAGGATTTGGTGAGGGCCTAGGAGGTAACACCTCCAAAAGTGCTTTGAAGGGCTTGGGCGTAACTGGACACCTTATTATGTGTGGTTGTTGGTATCCAAAGCCAAGGGTCCAAGCCAGCCAGTCCTTACACCACAGGTAGGAGGGAGATGGCCCGGCTACAACAAAGCTCCCGACTTGAGAAGAGAGGTTGCACACCTGGCCTCCCAGCTCAGTGCTAAAATAAACATGCCCGTGTCTTGAGCTGAAGATTTGCCCAGAGAAATAGAAAGGCCCCATGTGTAGTAGCTAAGTTTAGGGTCAGCTGCATTTGCAGAAGCAGAGGAGGAAGTGAGGGGCTGCCGGGATCACTCCCCAGAGGTTTTACTTTCCTTGAGAAGGTTGGCGTCCCCGCCCCACCCCGCCCTATGGGGGTATGGCCCTTTACCCTTGCAGGCAATTAGGTTGGGTTTAATACACTATTTTATGATCCATCCGGTTCTGTGAGCTGTTTAGTTGCTCACCATCTCCTTCTGAACAGTCCCTGTAGCCCCTGGTCCACATGCCAAGGGCTGACAGGCTTAGGGAAGGCACTCAGAAGAAGCATGTGTGCTTTGATTTCTTCTATCATTATTAATGATGAACTAATTCTGACATCAGGTATCTACCCGCCCACTCCCCAGACTCAGAAACAAAGCTTTATTAGCATAGTCTGACCCTCTTGCCCCACATCTTCCTCTTCCCCACCATTTCCAGAAGTTTTGCGTTGCTCTTTATCATCCCTGTGAATTTCCTTTGGTTTTTACTAACATCTCTACTCACCCTGCCACCTAGTGCTCTCTAGAACGCTGGAGGGTACTGTTTTGCCCTTTTTAAAAGCTCAAAATAAGTGATAATCATACTGTATTTGTTCTTCTGAACTCCCACCCCCACCCCCCCCCCCCTGCCTTTTTTTTCCTTTTTGAACACTCAGTTTTATGTTTGGGAGGTCCCTACATGTCGACAGGGGTAGAAGGGATGAACTGGAATAGTACCAGTTTTGATAGTTGGGGCTGATTCAGGATTGAACAAGACTTAGACCCTCCCTTAAGAAATAGCACACGAGTGAAGTAGATGAGCCAGGAAATAATGTGGTTCTGTTTCGTCTGTGTTAAAGTTAAAGTTTGGAAATTTGTCTTTCTCCTAGTTTTTAAGTTCAAAGCCTTCTACCACACATAATAAGTTCATCTCTCTCCTCTGATACTCTTACTTCAGATTTTCAGTTTGAAGATAAGACAATTGATAGTTAGGGCCTCTCTGTTCATCCTATTTCACAATGTAAAGATGAAGAGATTCTAGTCCATACTGGGGAGTGAGATGATTTTTTTGATTGGCGAGGGCAGTAACCACCAAAGGAGGGGACCGTTTCCAAGCTGCTGGAGGACAAGAACCCCAAGATAAGGATTTAAATACCAACATGCTGTAGAGGTATTGAAGCAATGTGTTGTTTGTTTGTTTCATTTTTGTGAACTCATTAATAGAAGCCTCCATATTTTTCCTGTTTCCTGTTTAAAGAAAATCATGGAGCACAAAGGCATTCAAATACTTCATGCTTTTAGGGACAGAATCAATGCTGTAACCCTCTGACCCTCAGATCATTGCTTTTCTATTACACCATCTCACCCACCCATGAACTGACAAAGCCACCATCTTAATTGACGTGGAAGGACAATTACTAATTGAAGGAGATGACATTGAATTATGAGATTCAGCAACCAATTACAAGGTAACTTGGCTCAGCGTATTACCTTCCCCATTATAGACATTCACTAATTATTTGATTGATTAGTAGGAAATTAGAGATGGTGTTGTTAATTGAAATCTAAGCAACCCCTCCAACTTCTTGTCTTCCCCCTAAGGCTCTTAATGGACATCTACTAAAAAACAGAGCATGTTTCAATTTATGCTGTAGTTTATCCACTAACAAATGGCTCACCCATCATTCATTGAGTGCCTGCTGGATGCTGGGGCTCTAAAGATGAAAAGATACTGTCCTGACATTGAGGTGCATGGTCTCTAGTATGACTATGGCATCTGACCATGGTACAGTGTTCGCTGTGACGGAGGCACATACTGAATGCAGTGGAGATATCAGAGAAGGACAATCTCAATCTTTCCGAGATTTTCTTTCCTTCGCTTAATTCGCCTTTAGGTAAAGGTGTTGTTTAACAAAAGCCAAGAGAAGGGGGAGTCTCTGAGTACCCTTATTTACTAGCTTTTTGGCAAATGTACATTTCCTGCTGATTTTACCATGGAGTCTTCTTGAAAGGAGTATCTGTGCCTCTGTGGGGAAAGGATCATTCTGTCATGCTAAGCTGTCTGTGTGTTTCTGGCTTGGAAGTTTCTCCCAGCCTTTCTTGGGGCTCTTGTCTGGGACTTGCCAACTCTAAGGAATAAATACCTATGATTGTCATTGAAATTCGCACAAGCCATTCAAGTCTGCCAGTGAGGTTTACCTAATCGGGAACTAATCAGTCACTCCTGGGAACACATCCGAGAATTCAGTCAACCTGCCCAAGGAGTGGTATTTTTTCCCACTGTCTTCCTAGAAAAGCAAAGCAGCCCACCCCCAGAAGATCTAGAAAACTGTCTGGCTAGGATTTGGAAGGACCCTCTGCATGTGGCTTCTTTGGTACTGTCATGTTCAGAGCTAGGGTCCTGGGAAACATTCGCCAGTGGAGGAGAGGGGTCCGCCCCTACTAAGAAAGGGGCTGCAGGGGCTCCTTGAGTCGAGGCCCTTGGGGAAGCATTCCTGGAAGGAGAACTCACAGGAACACGTTGGAGTGGCAGTGGGAGGGACACAAAGAACTTGTTAGAGCTTCTGTAAGAAGAAGAGGAAGCTCCCCCACAACCTCCCCACCCCCTTCTCCACCCCACCGCCCACCTGGGAGAGTAACACTTGGTCCATTTGGTGATTTGGGGACCAAATACTAGCAGTTCTAGTCTTTTTGTTTTCATTTGAACTTTTTTCCTGATGGCTATACCTATATGATTTTTTTAAGGGTAATAGACACCTAATTCAGAGCAGTAGGATGTTTCAAAACCAAGGGTCTCAGCGTTCTCAACTGGGTATGATCCAGGCCACTTGACCTGAGAGATTTTGAGGAGACACGGGCTGTTGTATAAACTAAAACAGCCACAGAAAAGGGTAAATTTGGCAACTTGAGAGGCTTGGGGAAGGGAGGCACCTCTTAATTGGAGTTCTGGCTGCAGTGTGGGGAATCGAACAGACAGAGCCTCTCTGTTTTTGTTCATTTATTGGAGAACAAGGTTTCAGTTCCGGCAGCCAGGTAAAGCCCCTAGTCATATGTGTTTTGCAGCACTCTGCTGTCTCTTCTTCCAAAAGATAAAGGTTATTCTTTTGGGCACAAGCAATTCTTATATGTAATTTTAGATTAAGCAGAGTTTTGGCAAGTCTTGGCTTCACCTGATGTATTGTGGGACAGTCAATATTTGTACAGTAATTATATTGACTTACCGCCTTCCTTTTTAAGTAAGACTTTTTGCCCTGCTTCTCAGCAACAAAGTTCTCTTGAAAGCAAGCCAGTCATCAGGGGTTGGTTCTGTTCACAGCAGGAAGGTCAGGTGGGCTATCTAATGTTCTCCCAGATGTTTGCACTGCTCTCAACACATCCGCATGTCAGACCCGAATGAGTTTCCAAAGTGTTGTGCAAGCTGAGGTTTTGCTATGTGCTTTCCCTTCTCAGCAAAAACCTCTCACTCGGATTAATGACAGAATTGTAGTCTTTTCTTTTACCACTGGTAAGCAGCACTAATCGTTCTCAGAAGTCACAGAAACTTGCTGCTAAGACATTGGCAGTTTTCACATGATGTGAGAATATGATTTAAGGACACAGGTGATTCCTTTTTCCATGATTCCGGTGAGTCCCCGTAGAGACTTCTGATTTATAGGTGGAAAAGTGAGACTCAGATGGAAACAAAGGGCAAAGCCTGAAGAAATTAAACCCTTGCAGGCGAGCTTTCTTCAAACCCTTTTTTTGTAAACCATTGTTATCGTTGAAGCTTGACACTCTAGCGCACTCCTGGTCTCTCACTGTGTGTGTGTGTGTGTGTGTGTGTGTGTGTGTGTGTGTGTGTGTGTGTGTGTGTTTAGTTTTTCCCTGGCAGGGTACAAAGACAAGAGACACTTTTCCTTTCATAACTGCCCTTCTCTGTGGTCCCTGTAGGCCCAGGTTTGTTCTTTGCCTTTCTTGCCCACCTTCCAGCAGAGGGAGGCTGGAGAAAGCTTCCCCCTCCACTCTGATCTCACCCATCTGGGAAGGAGCAGCCCTGCCAGTTGGGCCTTGGGCAATCATCAACCCTGAGCATTCCTTCCTGCTCTCCTGTTTGCCAGGCCACGAGGGAACCAGGGCTGCCTCAGGGGGATCCCACCATCTGCAGAGCACGGGACAGGCCTTGGCATTGTTTTCCTTATTCCTTAATCCTGCCCAGGTAGGGGTATGCATATCTAATGAGAATACATTAGAGCCTTGGTCTCCTGACTCTGTCCAAAAGGAAGCAGCAAGTCTCCTTGGCTACCATTTTGGTACCAAATAGCAGAAATATGGCCTCCCTTAGGCCAGCTGCTATGGGAAGTGGGGGGGTTTGGGAGAGAGGTGGTGAATCTTCAAAGTGGCCAGTGGTACGTTCTCGGGCTGAAGCTGGGACAGGCAAAGAGGAGAGGTTTTTAGAGTTGCTGGGGTTGGGTGGGAATGGAGGTCGGGGAAGAAAGGGCCATTTATTCAGCCGCAGTGACTGCTCATTAGTTCTGACTATACACACTTGGCGAAGGCTGCACACGGGCCTCGCATTCTCAGACAAAACCCCAGGGTTTGTCGTCCATTGCCCACCTCAGCCATCCCACCCCCATAAAATCTTGAGATTTCTTTCTGCCAGCATGAGTGATAACATCAGATTACTTTTCCCTTCACCTTTTCCTTCTCCCCTCCTTTTTTCTACTCCAAGAGGCTAAATCCCCAGCATTTTCCACCATACTCTGATTACACTGGACAAAGAACCATGGGCTGTGATGCTAACAGGGAGATTTCTTTTCTATGCCGTGTGAGCCTCACAAAAGCTGAGGCTTTAGCTGTGGGGCCTCCCTAGCTCTCACTTTCTTTCCTGTAATTCTATACAAATGGCATTAGCCTTTTACGATGCCTTTGTTTGCAACTATTCTGAGGGTACTTTTCAGCTGACATTGGTTTCCTGAATTTTAAGTGAACTTTGTTCTAATCAGCCTGGTGGTATTTCTTGTAGAGGAAATGCAGGCTCATGATTTGTAAGTTACTAAAATGCAAAAGGGATTGCTTTTTAAAAATCTTTCTCTCCCACCACAAATTAAATGCCTCAATAAGAGAAGAGCATTAAAAATTAAAACGCCCTTTGACGATGCTAGCTCATTGCTCTCGGAATACGTGAGCAGGGCCATCTCCCCCACACCCTGAGAAATTCCATTTGTGTTATCTCTGATATGAAGATAGCTCAGCCTCCTTGAGGACTCTGTTCTCATAATAAAAATCATTATTTGCTTTCTTCAAGTGATATTACTGATTTTTCTGTTACAAGCTGAAGTAAAACTAGAACGTCTTAGCTCTGAAAACCAATTTGACAAATTAATCAGATAATCCAGTCTGCACCTATCATAGCCTTAGAACACATGTCAGCAAACTTTTTCCGTAAAAGGTCAAAAACTCAGTACATCAGGCCACCTGGGCTGTACAGGCTATGTTACGGCCACTCAGCACCAATGTTCTGGTGTGAAAGCAGCCACAGACAATCTGCAAGTGAATGAAAGTGGCTGTGTTCCAATAAAACGTTGTTGGCAGACACTAAAATGTGAATTTCACATAAATTTCACACAAGAAATATTATTCTTCTTTGGTTGTTTTGAACCACTTGAAAATGTAAAAACCATTCTTAGCTCACACGCTGAATAAAAATAGGCAGCAGGCTGTGCAAAAACAGGCTGCGGGCAGCATTTGGCCCACAGGTCATAGTTTTCTGAGCTCTACTTGACATTTGATCTTAGCCAAAAGGCCAAGCAATGATTCTGAATCCTATTCTAAAGCCATATTTTATTTTATTTTTATTTCTTTAATGTTTATTTTATTTATTTTGAGAGAGAGAGAGGTAGAGTGCCAGCAGAGGAGGGCCAGAGACAGAAGGAAAGAGAGAGAATCCCAAGCAGGCTCCAAGCCACCAGCGCACAGCCTGGCACGGGGCTCAAACTCACAAATGGTGAGATGTTGACCTGAGCTGAAATCAAGTCAAAGGCTTAACCGGCTGAGCCACTCAGGTGCCTTCTAAAGCTGTATTTTCAAACTACAGTTCAGAACGCATCAGTCAAGGGGAGCCTGGGTGGCTCAGTTGGTTGAGCATCCAACTTCGGCTCAGGTCAAGATCTCCCGGCTGGTGGGTTCAGCCCTGTGCCGGGCTCTGTGCTGACAGCTCAGAGCCTGGAGCCTGCTTCAGATTCTGTGTCTCCCCTCTCTGCCACTTCCCTGCTCATGCTCTATGTGTGTGTTTCTCTCTCAAAAATAAACATTAAAAGAAAAAAAAATTTTTAATGCATCTGTGGGTTATGAAGTCCATTTGGGGGTCCTCTCAGCATCTTAAAAGAAAAAGAAAAGGATTTAGTGCATCACACATAGTAAGAGTTAAATGTACTGGGTCACTGTGTTGAGCTTTCAGAAAGAATTTTATGTTAGCCGTGGCCTTCCCCATCCCCAGACTTTGTATACCCCAAGGAACATAAAGAGTCAGAATCAACAGAGTGCTCAGGTTGTTAGCCAACAAGAGGGACAGAAGCTAGTGTGGTCACCTTCCTTCATGTGTCAGAGCAGTCAAGACTTAACATCGATTTTCTCTCCTAGATCTGTAGTTGGAGAGAGATAACAGCAACAAGCAAATATCTATGCTTATGATATTAGGTTGGTTGGGGCACTGCACATGAAAGAAATTGCCTACTTTCATGCTTTGCTTCTTTCTAAGCAGTTCTAAGAATCCTTCTTTAGCTCTCTGCTCTTCTGCCGCCCCAGACTCTGTGATATTTAAAGCACTTGGTTGGATATTCAGTATTCTTCACCAAACAGAAACACAATTGTGTGTGGGAAGAGGGATGGTGCATTTTAATCTGATAAAAACAACTTATGCCAACCATAACTGTTAGCCTAACTGCAAGCCAGGCTGTGAGGAGGTGGAGGAGGAGGAAGCAGGGAATATTTGGGCACTATAATAATTCCGGGCCCACAGGGGATGCCCTGGAGGTCATTCACATCCTAGAGAAGGTTCCGGGAACTCCAGGGGCCCTAGGGCTCTCTGGGACTGTGGCTTTGCATTCTGGTGGTCAGGGTCGGTCAGGCTGAAGAGTGTTCCAGCCGGTAAGATGGGGGAGGGGGCAGGAGAGATGGACCATTAGTTTCCTGCCTCTCAGACCAGTTCTAGAAAATGAGAGTGGGGAGGAAGAAGAAAAAGTGAGGGATAGAAACATGTCTGGAAACTGAACAGTGTGAAGCTTCAGCTCAGCCCTGTGCTTCCTGGTGCTTGGGGACGGCCTTCCTAGAGGGCTCTGGGCCTTCTCAGCTCTGTAGGCCTCCACAGAGAGGACATAATAGGAGCAGGGAGAATAGCCCTGAGGCCAGCTGGATGCTTCTGGCCAATGAGTGGGAAACACTCCATCTAGGAGCTGTTGGGAGGAGAGGAGTTGCTGGCTGAAGCACAAGGAGAGTCATGCTTCCGTGTTCTCTGGGTGAGACGATGCTTTGTGGCTTTCTTATTTACCCAAGGGGAGAAATGTTTACTCTTCTGAAGGGATAATGAAAGATTAGCCTCTATTTCCAGGGTGGTGATGAAGGTTGAAGTATAGGGTAGAAGGTTGAAGTATAGGGTAGAAGGGAAGAGTGTCGGATGCTTCCCCTTCAGAACAAAGACTCTAACTGACACCAGATGTCTTCTCCCCTGCCCTGACCTTTGGGTAACTGCTTCTGACCTGTAGGTTGGCTGGGAGGGATTATCTCCTCATGGTCAAGGACCCTTGTTGTAAGGTCCTTGATCAGGGAATCTTCCCTAGGTGGAAGGTGTGAAGTCCCCTGTCCCCCATGCAGTTTGTCCGTTGGATTTGGAGTGAGTAGACATGTAGTGAGGTGTCTAGCCTCAGATGTTGGGCAGGCAGGTCCTGGGAGTAGAGGAAAGCTTCACACCCAGCTCAGTATCTGAAACATGGTGGACACTCAAGGAATTGCTGAGTTAGTAAATGCAGAATGGCAGGGTGTGTCGTTCTGTCAACAGGGCCAGTGTCCTATATGGATGGGACAGATGGGAGCCAGCAAACCAGGTAGTGGCCCGCCTCAATACAGAATCATGAGAGAGCAAGATGAATAAAATACAGATTGGTATTGTCATTCGAAGCAAATGGCCACAAATCAGCCAGAGTACACCCTTGCAGATGTAGGCAGGTAAAATGGAAGCTCATGGAAAATAGAACCCCTGCTCCAGGGAAGATGGTGGTTGGGCTTTGCTTTAAAGTTAGGACCCCGTCATTTGGAGTAGTTGTACTGGGCAGTGGTCAGAAAGCAACTTCCTCCCTCCCTTCCCCACTTCCTTCCTTCCACAAGCACAGAACACCTGTAATGTTCAGGAGGATTAGAGATACAGTATTAAAGATGTGATATGGTATGCTCTTAGGTCTAGGACAGGATGGAGATCTATATCTGATTATACAGATAATCAGCCCCCCAGGTGGGACAAGTGCTATGAAGGAGGACTTTAGGGTGACTTAAAGTAACACGGAAGAACTGATTTTAGGTAAGGGGACAGAGGGGAAAAAAAGGCTCTCTGAGGACATGTCACCCTCACAGGGACCTCGAGGGCTAGCAAGGGGAAATACAGGAGAAGAGCATCTGGGCAGAGGCTTCAAGCCCAGATGTCCTGTGGGTAGGAGAGCAGAGTAGCCCAGCATGGGGACAGGCAGAGAGGGAGAAGATGTGGCCTGGGGACGGCTGGGAGAATGAGGACAGTGTCAGGAAGAATCACCAGGTCTCCAGCATGAGCTGTGAGCAGGTATAGGTGCTTCTTTTTTTTTTTTTTTTTTTAATTTTTTTTTAACGTTTTATTTATTTTTGAGACAGAGAGAGACAGAACATGAACGGGGGAGGGCCAGAGAGAGAGGGAGACACAGAATCTGAAACAGGCTCCAGGCTCTGAGCTGTCAGCACAGAGCCCGATGCGGGGCTCGAACTCACGGACCACGAGATCATGACCTGAGCCGAAGTCGGCCGCTTAACCGACTGAGCCACCCAGGCGCCCCAAGTATAGGTGCTTCTTACTGAGGACGGGAAGCTGGAGGAGAAACAGTGTGGGAGATCCAGGAGACCCAAACAGAGATCCAAGCCCTTGGAGAGTTCATGCCGTGGTTGGGTCTTGCTTCCTGTTAGGTGGGGAAATGACCAGGTGTTTCTGCTGCAGTTGGATTCCATACTCTACATACAGTTCTGCTATTAGAAGTAAGATCTGGGGAAGCTCAGACATTAGCAGGTACGGCACTTAAATCAGTCAACCAACTGACCTTTATCCGGGGCTGGGTCAGTTTTTACTATATCATGGGGGACTGCCAGGAAGTAAGAGAGGAGGACCTGACCCTGACGCAAGTTAAGATGCATTTTAGGAGCTAAATACATATACATATAAGATAAAATGACCATACAAAATGGGAAGAAGCTAGGTGTCTGGCAGTGAAGAAATGGGTAGGGTCATTAATGGTGTAGCCATCAGTCACACCTCACACACTCACGAAACACCATATTTTAGGGGAATATTTAATGACTTGAGAAAATGTTTACAATGTCATGCTAAATAAAGAAAGCAAACTTATAGCCAATATCGTTTTTTTAAGTAACTCTTCAAAAGATAGAGAGGAAATGTTCTGGAATATCAACACTGGGCATTTGGATTACTGGTGATTCACTTAATGTAGACTTAACCTATATTTTCAAAATTTCCTGCATTGTTATGTGTCTTAATGTTTGAAGTTAAAATGTGAGTGTTGCTCTTTAAATGCTACAAGGGAACATGTGCCCTATGTCAAATGTATGTCCTGACCCCAGACAGTTTCACCAGGTCCTAGGACTCTAAGGTAGATCTTAGAAGGTGAGTAGCATTTGTCCTGGGGGTCAGCAAGGGCAGAATGTTTTTTGTAATGTTTATTTATTTTGAGAGAGAGAGAGCATGCGCATGTGCACACAAGCAGAGGAGGGCAGAGCTGGGGTGGGGGGGCGGGGCGGAGAGACAGAGAGGGAGGAAATCCCAAGCAGGCTCCATGCTCAGCATGGAGCCCCACACAGGGCTTGATCTCATGACTGTAAGATCATGACCTAAGCCAATGTCAAGAGTTGGACACTTAACTGACTGAGCCATCCAGGCATCCCCAGAATATTTCTAATGGGAGGACTGGGATTAGCAATGGCACCACAGAAAATAGACCAGAAGGCATCTGCAGGACAGCAAGGGAATGAGTACCGCTCAGTGCGCTACCTGGATGGTGGTGGGAAGGCACAGCTAGGAGAGTCACAGGAGGCGCTGGAATTCTAGCCACTATAGGAGTAGAATGCCAGCAGAAGGGTTTCAATAGCAACTTGATGGTTGAGGAATGATCTTGTAAGCTCTGTGGCAGATTTGGAGGGGGAGAAGAAGGGGACCCACCTGAGCTGGAGCAGTAGGACAGAAATGGGGAGGATAGTCAGATCTAAGATCTGTAGGGAGAAATCTTGCTGGATCCAAAGACAGAGTCCTGACAGGGGGAGGAAGAGGCCCCCAGCTCTCACCTGGGGTGGTGAAGGGGTGTGTATGCCATTAACAGATGTAAGAGGTCAGCAGAAGAGTTGACTTCTATGGAGGAGGGCAGGGGCAATGGGCAATTTCATTTCAGATGTTGAGTATTGGGTTTTCAACACGGCAGAAACTTGCAAGCTGAGAAGCAGAGATGTAGAGCTGGAACTTAGAGGGAAGACAGTGCTGGCAGGGCACAGTGGCATCCTTCACGTACCAGAGGGGAGTCCGTGCCTCTAAAGGACAGCAGCCCATCTCTGGCTTTGAGCAGCTGGAGCACAGAAGAGGTTCAGTGGTACCAGGGTGAACTGCACCCAGGTTGTAAGTAGTCTCTGTGCCCAACATGGGTGTTGAACTCACAACCCCGAGATCAAGATTCCTGTGCTCCACCAACTGAGCCAGCCAGGCACCTGTGAAACACTTCACATGCTTGGATAGAAGCCCTTTAGTAGCCCAGGGCAGCTGACAGCAAGGCTGGGTTCCATGTCACTTCAGGGTCATGTGGTGTGTTCTCCAAAACCAAAGAAGCCTACTTTAGCATGCTTTAGAGAATAAAAGACCCCCAAATAAGGGAAAGGCTCATCTGTATGTATAGTAGGTTATAAATACAAAACAAGAACAAAACTGAAATCTGTTTACCATCAGGTAGGCAGTTCTTTTACAATGATTATTTGGGGGCAGAACAATTATTTGGGGTTTCTAAGCAATGGGAACGTATTACTGTCGTCAGCTGCTCAGATCACATGGACCATGCCACCTCGCATTTGTGTGAATACAAGTCCCACTTCTTATCCTGGGAAAGATGGCATGTTTTTAGAAATCTAGGCTACGTGTACTTTCTTTATAATTTAAAAGTGAGTGGTTTCCTGCTAAGAAACTATTTTCTTCGGGTGAGTAAAGATGGATCACACGAAACTAAACACGTGTCTTCGGATTTTTTTCTCCATCATTGAAGTCTCTGTGGCCATTGAAACCCTTCCGTGCTCATTCCCCAGATGCTGATGCCTGGATTCTCCTGGATTTGAGAACATAATAGAAGTGGCACTAAAGTAGAAGAGTATAAAGAATTCTGACCAAGCCATGCATTCATCACATTTGGATGAGGGACATATTTATTACAGACTTAGCAATGGATCTTTTGTCAAGTATTGGACGATAAAGAGCCATTTTCTTTGTATAATGGAAGCTTACTCAGTGAGGGGTCCCCTTGTTTCCTGACACTTAATATTTATTGAATGATTTACCAAGAGTACAGAGATGGCTGCCTCAGCCCAGGTTCCCAGAGCTGCCTAAAGACAAAGCAAAACAAAAACAAACAAACAAAACAGAGCTTCCTGTGAATTTGCTTATAGCTACACAAGCACCTTCATTCTGTTTTAAGGAGGCAGCTGGCAGATAGCTTGCAAGAAGCTTGTTCCTGAAGTTATTTGTAAAGATCAAAGGTTATGATATTGAGGGAGGGGTATGTGATTGCATAATGATTACTTATTTCAATATGCTTAAAGTTTGAAATTGGTTCTTTTAAGATGTGCTGGCCATTTCTACCTCGAGAAGAAGGACCTTTATGAATCATTCCCTGCATTCAAATTAGTTTTGCTTTAACATTCAAAGAAACTCCAAACATTCTAGAATTGTTCTTAGTTGTCCAGGAAACTTAGAACCCCCATGCAGTCTGGTTCTAGAGTCCAGGCAGGATCTTAACCACAGAGTTGTGTCGAACACCATTGCTTGTATGCTTTGAACTCTTCAGTAGAGCATTTACTGGATTCATTTAAGGGGTCCAGGGGGGCTTCTATATCTGTTGTGTTTTATTTCTTATCCTCACTTAAGCAAAGGTGGAGAGGGAAGATGACAAATGGAAAGATTTGACCAAGCCAAATGTTGGACACCCAAATGTTTTCTATTATCTCTTATACTTTTTCCATTATACAGTTGACCCTTGAACAACACAGGTTTGAACTGTGTGAATCCACTTATACGTGTTTTTTTTTTTCCAATAAATACAATGCATTAATGTGAATGTATTTTCTCTTCCTTACTATTTTTTTAATAAAATTTTTTCTGTAGATTACTTTATGGTAGGAGTACAGTATATAATACATGTAACATAAAATGTGTGTTAATTAGGGGCTCCTGTGTGGCTCAGTCAGAGAAGTGTCTAACTTTGGCTCAGATCATGATCTTGTGGTTCATGGGTTCAAGCCCCACATCAGGCTCTGTGCTGACAGCTCAGAACCTGGAGCCTGCTTTGGATTCTGTGTCTCCCTCTCTCTCTGCCCCTCCCCTGTTCACACTCCATCTCTCTCTGCTTCTCAAAAATAAATTAAAAACATTAAAAAAAATTTTTTTAATGTGTGTTAATTTACTGCTTATGTTACCAGTGAACGATAAGCTACTGGTAGTTAAGTTTGGGGGAAGTCAAAAGTTATGTGTGGATTTTCAATTGCATGAGGGTGTCAGTTCCCCTAAATCCCTTATTGTTCAAGGATCGACTGTACTTGAAATATTTCATGATGTGAAAAAAATTCAAGTTCAATTTGACCTTTGTATTTATATTTTCTTGCAAATGTCTTTACTTTGACACTTTAACATCAGAGTTTAGATCAGCGTTGTCTAATAGAATACTTGAAATGTGGCTAGTGCAACTGAACAACTACATTTTAAATTTTATTTAATTTCAAGTTTATTAAATTTAAGTTTAATTTCAACTTTATTAAATTTAAGTTTAATTTTAAATAGCCATATGTGGCTGCCATAGTGGACAGGTGCAGTTCTGGAAGAAAAATCTGCAAAAACCAGGATAGTCCTTCAGTGCTATCAGAGACTGGGCTGTATATTCTAATTTGTGAATCATTCCTTAGGAAAAAAAAAATCCTCTTAAAGGCTTATTAGGAATTAATGAACCAGTCTAAAATTTACCAAAGGAAATAATATCCTAAATATTTATAGAATGTAAGTTCCTTCCAGTGCCTTATTGTACTTCTCCTTGTTCTTTTCCAGATGAAACCTCTTGTTCCCTTCCTGGTAAGAGCTACTCTCTAGCAGATACTAGTGTTTGACAAAGATTAGCTCTTCACTAGGTTTAACTGCATCCTAGTCCCTGAGGTCATCAATCAGTGTCATTATGTTTGGAAGCAGATGGACAATTCAAAAGCAACCTATGGTCCTTAGACATTTGACTGGTTGCTGAGTGTTTAATTATGTCTCGGCAAACACTGGCTAGAGCCCTCGTTGATAAGTGTAGTTTATTAAGGGCTGGTCTTGTTAACAGTCCTGGTGATAAATTGTGCTAGTCTTATTGAAAAGACATGACTAAAAGGAAGCTAGTGTGTTTGGAGGATGGGTTGTTTGCTTTGTTCTGAAAGGATAAATATGGTGTTTAAAATCAAAAGCTCTGAATTCTGGATATCATAAACCATATGACCTGAGGCCTAGTTGGTAACCAATCTCCTGGGACCACCCTGTACAATGGGATTAATTCTTGTTTACATGACAAGAATATGGTTAGGACTAAATGCAGGGATGCAGCTGACTGTGTTTGCTAATCCAGAATATACCACTGTGGCATAAGGGTTATTTTGAGATGAAGACACTTGAGAATTGATAGATGCAGGACGAGGCTTTCTCTGTGCTCCCCTTACTGCCTAAAAGCAGATCCTTCCAAAAGAATTCAACTGTCATAAATCCTTCTTTAAGAGAAGCTTCCTGCACCAGAGAGAGGAGTGACCCTGTCACCAGAGATGAGAAATTGCTTAAATAGGCTTTACTAAAACAAACTTCGCCTTTCAATGCTTTCATCCATCTGTTTTGCAGTCATTTGCCACCATTTACTGTTTGTTAAAATCCTAACTCCCTCCCCATGTTAAGATGGTAGATAAGCCCCTAAATTCTAACCACTTCTTTGAGCCACCTTCTTTATGATCCCTTGCAAGCACACGTTCACCAACAAACTTTGTCTTTTCTCTTGCTAATCTTTTGTCGGTTTAATTTACAGTCCCCAGTGATTGAATCTAAGAGGATATATAAAAGTTTTTCCTCCCCAACACTAATAGGTGAAGGTGTTCTTTGTACAGTAGTGGTTTGTGATGGATAGAAAATCCCAGCAATTTTGCTGACACTTGATGACAAAAGTTCTCAAACTTTAATGTGCATCAGAACCTCTTGGGCCCCCTGTTAAACTCTGGCCTCTGGGGTTCTACCCCGAAAGTATCTTGATACTGTAGGTCTGGGCTTAGGGCCCCAGGGAAGTCTGATGCAGAGGGTTAAGGAACCCACACTTCAAGAAGCACTGTTTTCAGGGACCTCTGCATATAGGAAGATCAAAAAGTGTAGGCAATGACCCAGGATGGCCCAACCTTGCATGGTTTCTGGGCTGTACTTAATTCTGAATTTCCATTTTAAGTTTAGGGTTTGGTTTATTTCACTTTGTTAGCTACGGTTAAATAACAAAAATTCAACGGAGTAAATTTTAAAGCTCTAGTTGGCTTTATTAATTGATTTGTGATGCAGGCAGCCTCCCATGTAGCAAGTAGAGGGCAGCTCCGATGAGTTGTACAAATTGGAAGGCTTATAGGAAGGAGGGTGGTACAGGGAAGAGATTAGCAAAATGAACAAAGAATTGTTGGGGCGCCTGGGTATCTCAGTCGGTTAAACATCCAACTTCGGCTCAGGTCATGATCTCGCAGTCTGTGGGTTTGAGCCCCGCGTCGGGCTCTGTGCTGACAGCTCAGAGCCTGGAGCCTGTTTCAGATTCTGTGTCTCCCTCTTTCTCTGACCCTCCCCTGTTCATGCTCTCTCTCTCTCTCTCTCTCTCTCTGTCTCAAAAATAAATAAATGTTTTAAAAAAAAATTTTTTAATAGAATAAAAAAAAAGAATTGTTTCAGGCAAGGTCACCTTCCCTTAGGGGGAAGTGCTGGGGGTCTTATTAGGTGGACTACTTCATCCTCCTTTGGGGGATGGAGAGGGCCCACGTGACTGATTGGTGTGACCAGAAAATTCCAGACTCAGTGGTGAAGAACACATTTCTGGGGGAGGTTGAAACTGCAATTAGGTTAGGTATTAAGGCCCAGTTTGGTGACTTGGCCTGGCAAAAATGACTCCATTTTGGGCCTGTGGTTTTCTTTTTAACACTACACAAAGACTTTTTGAAAGAGTTGAATTATGATAAGGAGATATATATCCTTGAAATATCAAACCATAACGAGTTGATTTGAAATTCAGAGCTCCACTGTAGCTGGGGCACAGGGATGTGGGAGCATCTGGCTCTGGGGGGTCCCAGATGGACTAGGTTCGGCCACTCACTGCTGACAAAATCCACAGGCAGAGAGATGAGGGGTCATGATGCAAGAAAGGAATTTATTTCCATGAGGCCAACACTGGGAGGACGTGGACTAGAGTCTCAAAGACTGTTGCCAAAGTACTGACAATCCTAGCAAGTTTAAGTCAGGAAGATGTGGGACAGAGATGGGCAGGTACCTGCAGGTGGGCCATGAAGGTCAGGTGGGGTGGCTGTGGGATCAGTCACAGGGGTCTTGATGGCTCAGGACAGCCCTTGATGCTCAAGGGGGTAGTTTTGGCTCCCACAGGGAACACGGTGTCTTCTGCCCCAGTTCAGAGATGAGCAGGAATGAAGAACTTAATCAGTTAGAAAGTACTGACAACAGAATGCAGGTGCCAAAGTCCTCTTTCATCAGCTTGAAACAAAATGGTCACTAAAAATAAGTTTTCACTCTGACACCCCTAGCACTTAAACCGACACTATTTACCTAAAGGAAGAAAATGCTAGCTTTGGAATTGTTAAATCTAGATGATCTTCCTACCTCCACAAGTCACATTGCTTCCTGTCTCCCTGAACCAAAGTTTAGGTGCACCTGAGTGGCTCAGTCAGTTAAGCACCCAACTCTTGGTTTCGGCTCAGGTCATGATCTCATGGTTCGTGGGTTCGAGCCCCATGTCAGGTTCTGCAGCTGGCAGCACAGAGCCTTCTTGGGATTCTCTCTCTCTTCCCTCTCTCTCTGACCCTCCCCTGCTCTGTCTCTCTCAAAACAAATAAATAAACTTAAAATATATATATGTTTAATCACTTAGGCCCTAGGAATTGTTTATGAAATGAGAGGAGTACATGGAGATTAGTTATATGACTTAAAAAAAAACTGTTAACTTTTCTTTGAAAGTATTTACTTCAATTATTTATTTGGCATAAAGCACATCACTCGAATTTTATTTTTTTCCCCAAACCAGGCATGGGCTGGAGCTGTTCTCCATTTGTATTTCGTGGCCAAGCGGGGCTTCGGCTTCTCTCCCTCTGCCCCACCCCCAACTCTGGCAGGAAAGCCATGGCTTTGGTCTCATAGATGGTAAATGAATTGTTCACTTGGTTTCTGCTCTTTTGCCTCCTTCTCTTCTGTCAACTTTGTCAAAGGCAGCCCAGCATGAGTCAGGAGTGCTGGCTGAACATTTACCCCCAGAGTCTGGGAGTGTTTTGTGTGGTGGCATTTCCATGTGAATGTCGTCTGATACCACAGAAATGATTAACCAGGGACTGCTGCATCACCTCCAAAGTGCTGTAAATGGAATGGCTTCTTCTGTGTTTTTATGTCCTGGGCCGAAGAGACAGGGGGAGAGAGAACAAAACAAACCCACCAAAGGAGTTTTTCAGTGAGGTCGGACAGTTGTCTTACCAAACATGAGCATCAGGTGTGCCCTCGCAACTTCCAAATGGCCCCTTGGGCCATATAAAAGGTAGACTTCTGGAATAACATCTTTTGAACAACAAAAACAACAAATTTCTGTGGCGTAACTTTTCTAAACTTTAAATCCTTTGCATTTAAGGTTTTCCTCCCAACTCAATATGAGGGAATGCTTTCTGAGAAGCTCGTCCCACTGGGAAGAGCATTTGTGAATGGGCCAGCCTGTCTAAGGCATTAATGTGCAGAGTATTTCTCTTCACAAAATAGTATGTGTTCTGAACATTTTTCTTTCAGAACCAAGCACTCGCAGGAGCCATATAATCCCTGACTTCACAGCAGGCCGTTTTCAATAGTATAAAATGATCGGAAGGCATTGTTGCGTGCAAAATGTGATTTTAATGACCATGTGCACACGGAAAATAAAAGACAGGCCTCCTGACCGCTCAGCTTTCCCCCTAAAGAAAGAATGTAGTGTGAAAAAACTGCCCTTTTAAACATAAATATTCCAGACCTATATTATCTCCATTTCTGCTTTTCCAACTACTAAATGTGTCTGTTCCAAGTGGATCTCCATCAAAATCCACAAATATCTTGGGGAGATCTCCCTGCTCTCCCATTTTCAGCACATTGTGGGGCCGTGTGTTCTCCGTCAACCCCTGTCTGTTTTCCATAAGAATTGCACTCTGTTGCTCTGTAAATTTGCTATGGCAATTGTCTCATCCTTTTTCACGTAGGACCTTGGAAATCTTTTCTTTTTTCCCCCTTTACACAGTAGATCATTTAGCAAGGCCTTTATATTGTGGTTAGAAATCCAGTCATTTTGGAAGTTGCCATTCTTATGCAAAAAGTCCCCAACTTTTGCAAGAGTTAGAGACTTTTACAAAAGTTCTTTTATATCATGGTTACCTGGAAGTAAAGGGACATTTTTGTCACAGCCTCTGTTATGGTTGTGAACAGGCCCCCTGGCCAGCCCACAGTCAAGCTGTGTCCTTGAATTATACTGATGTGCTATGTCAAGGGACTATCATTCATTTTCTTCAATTCTTGCTCCCATTCTTCCAGATGGTACCTATGATCATTTCATAAGAGAGACAGGAGTACGCGAAGTACCCTGCTTAATGCCACTCACTTGGTACCTAAGTGGAAGATGGAAAGTCCAACCAACTTCAAAGTTTCCATTCTCTCCACTGCCTTCTCCAGTCTGTCACGCTTGGATAAAACTGTTTTTGTAGGAGAGCCTATGGGGAAGCAAGAAAAAGAAGGTGGATTCTCGTGGATACAGTCATTTTTAATCCCATACATCTGTCTACATCAGGAGGCCAGCCTTTGGGCATATATCCGAAAGCATTATGAGTTGGAAAGCTGAAGTTCTCACCCCAGGAGGCATGGGGCCAGGGCTCGGGAACTCAGCTGCACTGGGGAGTGGGCAGGAAACAAAAAGCTTTAGAGCAAAGCTTGACACAGTCTTTGAAGACGGATCATCATCTGTCTCCGTTGAAGGCCTGTGCACACGGTGCTGTATTATTGGGTTAGGGATAGCATGGGGAGGGCAGGGGAAAGTATACTAGTTTTCTTTTTAATCAGAATTGGCGGGGAGTTTTAAGAGATGTGAAACCCTGATTGGCAGGCAGGAAGCTGGCATGGATTTGAGTTGTGATGGGAATAATAGCCACAGAGCCATTGTGTCACCTAAGGGATGACCGACTACCCTCTCCCTTGACCCTCCCTTTCTCTGTGTGTTCTCTCCACACCCCATCATGTGGCACTGCCACCACATCTCTTAGGTTTCAGCTTAGGGATTCATGTTCTCTATTAAGCCCTCCTGTACCCCCACTCCCTGCAGCTCTCCCCCTGAAGCCCCTACCTTGATATCTCTCTTGCCTCTTATTCTCTATCTTATCATTCTTGCTGGAATAGCACTCTGGGCTGGAAAGAGCCAATGTTCTCAGACAAAAGGAGAAAATTCAAACGTCTACATCTTCTTGTACAATTGAACACTTTTATTTTTGCACACACACTTTTCTTTCTCAACATTGTTCCTTTTTAATAATTATTACCAAAAAAAATCATCACACAATTATAAAATGTTACAATTTTAAGAATGCAGGGGCACCCAGGTGGCTAAGTTGATTAAACATCCGACCTTGGCTCACAGTTCATGATCTCACAGTTTGTAAGTTCAAGCCCCTCATTGGGCTCTGCAATGACAGTGTGGAGCCTGCTTGGGATTCTCTCTGCCTCTCTCTCTGCCCCTTCCCCACTAGCACTCTCTATCTCAAAATAAATAAAACTTAAAAGAATGCAACTGTAGGAAAGGAAAAGTCTTTTCCTTTACTCTCTTAGATTCAATTATCTGGGGCCGTGTAAGTTAAATTGACAAAAGGCAGATTAACAGGAGAAAAGACAAACAAATTTTATTTGATGTTAATATTGTAAGTTTTGTGTGTACGTAAGGTCTCACAGAAAATAAAGTGAAAACCCAAAGAAGCGTTAGCTCTGAGAGGTTATATATAATTTTAACAAGGGGCAATAATAGCAATAATATATGGAGATGGAGAGGTTACCTGCAAAAGAAAAAGGGTTTAGATTTCTAAGATTGGTCAGTTGTGGAGATGTAACTATGTGGGGGAAAGCAATGGGAGATAAGGCAACTTCAGAGAGTTGTGTTATGAGGACTCTAGTTGGTGGCATCTCCAGTGACAAGAGTCATCTCGTTTCCTCATTCTGGAACAGGAAAGGGAAAGGGGGACACCTTCAGAAAAGCAAATGTATTGCCCTGCTTTAGGCAGAAAGGAGGAGGGCAGGGGCACCTGGGTGGCTCAGTGGGTTGAGTGTCTGACTTCGGCCCAGGTCATGATCTCGCAGTTCATGGGTTTGAGCCCCATGTCGGGCTCTGTGTTGACAACTGGGAGCCTGGAGCCTGCTTCCAAGTCTGTGTCTCCCTCTCTCTCTGCCCTTCCCCTGCTTGTGTGCTCTCTTTCTCTCTTTCTTGCTCGGAAATAATAAATGAATAAATTTTACTTAAAAAAAAAAAAAGGAAGGCCGAGAAGCTTTTCCTGTATCTGATGTTTCTCAGCTGCCTTTAGCTGAAAGCAGTTTTTCTACCAAAGTGGCATATCTTGGAGTGGCAAACTCAGATCTCCAACGTTCCTTTTACAAATGAGAAAACTAAGTGCCCAGGGGAGTGCTCGAGGGTCACTGAGGCAGAGCCGAGCCTGGGGCCTTGCTGGACCTTTCTCCCACTCTGGCTGTCTACACCCTTTGTAGAGCGCGTGCACACCAGCACACAGGGAATACTGACCCGAGTCCTGTGCCTTCCTCTCCTATTACCATTCCACTGGGACTCCACAGAGACCTGGGCTTCAAATCTGCCCCTTCCCTTCACCAGCTGTGTGTTTGTGAGCCAGTCAAGTAACTTTGCTGAGCCTCACATAAGAATGTTAACACCTAGGAGCACCTAGGTGGCTAGTCTGTTAAGCATCTGACTGCAGCTCAGGTCACGATCTTACTGTTTGTGGGTTCAAGCCCCACGTTAGGCTCTGTACTGACAGCTCAGAGCCTGGAGACTGCTTTTGGTTCTGTGTCTCCCTCTCTCTCTGCCCCTCCCCCGCTCACTCACACACGGTCTCTCTCTCTCTCAAAAATAAATAAACATTAAAAAAAAGAAAAGAATATTAACACCTACCTAAGAGGGGGGGTGTGCAGATGAAATTTAAACAAGATGTGTGTATAGTACCCCACCCCACTGCGCATGAATCTGTGTGCATTACTGAGCCTGTCGCAGCCTGTTCATTCATTGGCACAAAACAGATCATAATCACACACTTTCGAGTTTCCCTGCAAGAATACAAAGAAAAATAAAATAAAAATACAAGGTGCCATGCGCAGTGACTGGCACATAGAAGCCCTCTGTAAATGGTACGTGTGTCCCCCACCCCCAGCACCACCGTAGGAGCTCAGTAAATATCCACCGGAAGCCCTAGTGGGGGAGGGGGAGATTCTCTAACAAATAGGCCTGCAAGCTCTTCTGTTGTAGAACAGCTTTGAGAAGCTCATCACATCTGTGTTTGGTGCAAAGAGCCCTCCCAGGCTCTACTCATGATGGATCCTCATGCCCTCACGTCAGTGTGCTTCTTAATAAAAAGCTACAGTCCTTAGTTTACCAGATTCTCTGGCTCCTGTAGAAAATTGTGCCTCTCTCATTCCTGTGTTTTAAGTCAGCAGACACTTACTGAGCATCTGGCAGGTGCTGAATGCAATGCTAGATATGATGGAGGACGCAGAGAGGGGCAAGCATGCATTCTTCTTCTCAAGGATCCTGCGTCCGCACAAGGGGAAGGCTGTGTAAGAGCTGCTAGAATGCACTGGCCGAGTGCTCTGGGGTCCAGAAGGAAGAGGTTGCATCTGGCTTGGCCGTCAGGGAAGGTACAGAGACAGCTGGGCCTTAGAAGGTGGGTAGACAGAGGCATGGCAGCTGGGAAGGGCAAGGGTGGAGGGCACAGTGTTAAGGCTTGGAATGGCCTGATTTGCCCGGCATATTGAGTTATGCGGGGAGAGCAGAGAATGAGAGAGAAATGCGCCAGGAAGGCGAAATCAGAGAGAACTGTCAACAGCATGCTCAGAATTTGGACTTGACTGGGCATTTTCAGTAATAGTGAAATATAACGGAGCCATGCTTTAGGGTCAGTAGTCTATCAGCACTCTCAGGCGAATTTAGGGGAGAACCTTCTTGAGAAGCTATTGTAGCAGTCCAAGTGAGAAACAACACGGGTAGCAGAGGAATCGTGCCATGGAGACTCTGTCTTCTGCCTCCAACCACCTGGAGTAGATGGCCAGGAGGACATTCTGGGAGCATTTGCCATCTGCCGAGTTGAGTGACTTGCACATCTCTGTGTGTGCACTCTCCATAGCTTCCAAGAGCCACCTGTAGGAGACGGCAGAGCAGTACTTGAACATAGTGCTCACCCAGGGGCCGGCTTGGAGTCTGCTGTGTTATAATCTCCTACGTCCTAGAGCTAGAGGGACAGACAGAGTCCCCCCAGGAGAGACAAGCACTGACTTCCAGGAGAGAAGAAGCGCACACTCCCTGTTGGAAAGGCGAGGCCCCTGACTAAGGTTTAAGAGGATGAATGGTTGCCTCGAGGCCATACCACTGTAATTGGGGTCACTGTAGGGCAATACCCAGTGGAGTAAACTTGAGTATGGCTGTGGAAGAGTTTGGCAAACTGGTGGGGGATTTAAGCTGAGGAGTATTCTGTTACTTGAAGCTTATAAAGATGTTACTCAGCATCTATTAACTGAGCCCGCACTGTGCATGCAGCAGGACATGGGTGTGATGAACACCGTGTGACCTTTGGAGTTCCCTAGATTGGACTTCAGAGCCGTGCCCTGTGAGGCTTTGTTCCCTCTTGGGACGAGAGGCTTTGCCACAGAGGAGGCGTTGTCTCACAATTTCCCAGGCAGGACTTGGCCAAGAACTAGTGCTCTGTAGTGTCAAATTCCTCACCTCCCCTCCCTCAACCCACATACAAGAAATTCAGAGTCAAACACCAAGTAGAGCAAACTGTCAGAAACAAGATGGCAGGGGTGCCTGGGTGGCTCAGTCAGTTAAGCGTCCGACTCTTGGTTGCAGCTCAGGTCATGATCTCACAGTTTTTGAGTTCAAGTCTCGCACTGGGCTCTGCGTTGTCGGTGCAGAGGCTGCTTGGGATCCTTCCTCCTTCTCTCTGCCCGACCTACCGTGCTAGTGCTCTCTCTTTCTCTCAAAATAAATAAATAAACTTAAAAAAGAAGAAGAACAACAACAACAACAAAACAAAACAAACAAGATGGCCCTGGGGCAAGATGGCAGTGGAACTTAGAACATCTCAGAACATCTTAGAACATCTCACACTCACTTCTGCTGAGAATACTGCACTTGGTTTGGGAGGAAAACCACTTGTTACTCCTTCTGGCCAGTATATGCCCTCACCACAGATCTAGTTCTTGAAAATCCCTTCCCAGTTGCTGGCCTGATCTGACCCTTTGTTTAGTTGGTTGATGTTCTTAGGTTGAATTGAGTACAAGGGGGTTTTCCAGTTTGGTGGAGGGGGAGAGAGCTAATTTTAACTGCCATGTGGCACGTCAAGTTTAATTTTTGTTTTTATTGTAATCTCCATTTAAAAATAAACCAGAAGCAATCCAAGTGACTTGTATTCTCCAGAAGCGAGGCAGTAAAGCCCAGAGAGTCCCCGGCTTGGAATTCATGTTTGCTTTTGCTACCAGCTAACTCTGTGACCTTATTTTCCCCTTGAATAAAACGAGCAGTTTGGGTGAGGTTCAGTGGCTGCAGGCTGCCAGTGAGTAGCCAGACCCTGACCCTAGGTATGTTTTGTGTGACCCAGACAGTGTTTTATTTTCTAATTGAATTTAAAGGCCTTTAAATGGGTGAGCACTGGGTGATTTGCCACAGGCCCCACCCCCCCATGCCAGGTCAGTTTCGCACGTTTCTTATCTGCCTGGCATTTGACTCCAGCAGCATTGGTGGGTGTTCTCTGAGTTTCCTTTCATCTGAAATAGACTAAGAGTTGAATTTCTTTGCAACACCAGGTCTTTTGTGCCTCTGCCTGCCTTGCCCTTTGGGCATTGGAAGAACTATTTTCTTCAATAGGGAAAATAAATCACATGTCTGGTGATAGGAAAAAAGCAAGCATCCAGTCTTGCCACAGCCAGTGGGCCAACAGGTATTATAAGTTGTAAGGTAGCTTTGTTTTGTTGTTTTTTTTTTTTAATGTTTATTTATTTATTTATTTTTGAGGAAGAGAGAAATAGAGCATGAGTGGGGGAGGGACAGAGAGAGACTAAGAGAGAGACAGAGAATCTCAAGCAGGCTCCACACTGTCTAATGCAGGGCTTGAACTCACAAACTGTGAAATCATGACCTGAGCTGAAATCAAGAGTTGGCCACTTAACCAACTGAGCCACCCAGGTGCCCCGGTTTTAATATGCTAATGCTACAAAGGAAGAGTCAGTTGTGAGATCTCAGGCTTGAGGTGTATAAAACTTTGCCTACGTTGTTCAGAGCACTGGCTTGCAAAGTGTGGTCCCTGAACCTGTAGCATCTGTAATACCTGGGAATTTATTAGAAATGTAGATACTGGGACCCTGAATCCAAATCCCCAGACGTGGGACCCAGAAATCTGTGTTTTGTCACCTTGAAAATAGAATGATAAAATAGTACCTACCTCATAGGCTGATTAGGAGGATAAAATGATATAATATTTGTAAAGTCCACTACAATAGTTCTTACAGTTAGCAGAATCACTACAGGGTTTGTTAACACGGATTACTGGACTCAACCCCAGATTCTGATTTGCTCAGTCGTCTGGAGAAAGGCCCTAAAATTTGTGTGTCCATCATGGTCCCAAGTGATGCTGATGCTGCTGGTCTGGGTCCACATTTGAGAACCAGCCTTTTTATAGACACTCTCACCCGGGTGATAAGTCATCAAGGAGAACTGGGGGAGTAAGGATTGCTATTCAGTATAAGCTGGTCAGGCAGAAAGCTTCCCTGATGAGGTGACGCTTGGACACAGACCCAAAGGAAGGGAGGACAGACCGCTGTGACTCTAGGGAGGGTGCTCCAAGCACAGGGGACAGACAGAAGTGCAGCAAAAGGCCAGTGTAGCCAAAGTGGCATGATGGAGGGGGAAAGTTGCAGATGAGGAGGTCTGAGGGGTGAGGGAGGGGTGGAGATCACATGAGGTCTTGAGTTATTGTGAAAGGCGTTGTTTTGCTCTGAGTGCAGTGGGAGGGTGACATGACGGGTGAAATTATCCATCACCCAGAGTGATCATGATTATATACTGCTGCCTCTTCTGAATTAACTATATTTCTGGGTGAAGAAATAGACCTCGTTGGTGAATAAAAGTCCTTTACAAAATAGTTCAAGGTGAAAAAAAATGCACAATGAATGATGGAATTAGAAAGTCACATCACGATTTTGTACCCCCTAATGACATAATTGATAACGGGCATCAATCATCAGAGGATGCCAAAACCAGTAATGGGAATGTTGGTAAATGAATCCAGGACAGGAGGCTGAGAGGCCACCACTGGAATCAGGTGATTAATTTTCACATCATCTGAAGCAGGTGCGCCCCTGGGTGCTGTGAGGTGAAGTGCAAACCCACCCAGGAACCTTTCTTACCAAAAATGTTGAACTTGAGTCCAGTGAGATCTTTTGGTCTAGCTTCCAGTTTAGGGATAAGGAACCATGGGAAAGTAATCCCATAAAACCAGAACCCCTCTGGCTTCTCCAACGGAACCAGGCCATCACAGAGAAGGAGATGGGGAGGGGCTTTTCTAGCTTGAAAGAGACCTAAGAGATGTGCCACATACAGATCTTACTCGGACCTGATTTTTAAAAAGTACACCCACATAGGGACATTTTTGAGGCAACTGAATATTTTGAACACGAACTGGAGAGGAAATAATATCAAATAATTATTATTGATTTTTTTCCAATATGATGACAGTATTGTCTTTATGTAAGAAAATGTCTTTTTTTAAAGAGACATACATTAGTCTTTAGAAGTGAAATGACATAATTTCAAGCATTTGATTTAAAATATGGGACAGACTAAAAGAGAGAAAAGAGCAGAAGAACCAAGAGAAGCAAAATATTGATCATTGCTGATCTTAGCAGATGGTATATGGAGATTGATTACCCTATTCTCTCTTTGTGTATTTGTGAACTTACAAAAGTTCTTTCAGAAACAAGAGAAGATGGGAAGCTAAGAAAATAAGAAAAAAGAAAGGCCTTATTTAGAAAGACTAAGTTACTAATAATTCTTGCCTATTTAGGAAAATTACTCCACAGAGTGAAATGCACTTTTTCTTACTACATGTTACAAGTAATGATACTATGAACTCGTACTGAGATATATTCCATTTACTGTGAACCCAACCCTAAAACTCCTGGTTGCTTGCCAGTCTCATAAAATAACGACAATATCACCAGTCTCTGCCCTCGGACATCTGGGGAGCCAAGTGCATGCCGCTTGAAGTCAGAGCTGTAAGTAATTTAGGACTGTTCTGTTTGGCCACAATTGTTTCAAACAGCAAAGCCTGGGAGGTTTCCATTTGTTCATATTCATAATCTAATTATGCAAACGTGATCAGTTCGTAAGTGTGGTTTTAATCCAAAGCATGGACAGTACCAGAGAAAAGGAAGAGTGAGGATTGTTACTTTGGAACTGCCAGCTGGAAAACCTGGATGATAATTTGTAAAGTGTGGAATTTCTAAAGTGTGGAATTTTAAAGGATGATGATTTCTAAAATCACCACTCTCTGCCTCTGTGCTTTCACTCAGCTTGAATGATCCACAGATCTGAACTGCAGGGATTTCAATGGACTTGAGGCTGTTTTGGTGTTTGAAGTCATTTCTCTCCTTGGATTTTTTTTTCTCTTATTAAATACCAGGAAACCAAAAAAGTGGTATTAATTTAAATTCTTCAGCATGTACTGCTGGATGTCAGGCATCACTGTTTTTGGGTTTTTTTTAATGTTTATGTATTCTGAGAGAGAGCATGAGGGAGAAGCAGAGAGAAAATCCCAAGAAGGCTCGACTGTGTCAGCACAGAGCCTAATGCGAAGCTTAATCCCACAAATCGTGAGATCATGACCTGAGCCGAAATCGAGAGTCTGGTGCTTAACCGACTGAGCCACCCAGGCATCCCCATCAGTCACTGTTTTTTAAACAGTGTTTCTGAGCAGAAACATTCATAAGCATTTAAACCCCCATGCCTCATTTTGAGTAATTGTAATGTTATTTTAAAAAAACATGAAGTAATAGAAATAATTTATTATCTGGAAAGGAAACTGAACTTTTTACAGTTCATAATTGGGTAGCTGGGTTTTATGGTTAATATTTCTCTCAAATTTTGATCAGCATGTGACTGCGTGCACATGTAAGACTAGCTTCTGCAGATTTACTGACTGATCTCAGCCACCATAACTGATTCCATCATAGAAATCTAAGAAAGGAGGAACAAAAAAGTGACAAATCTAGACAGGAAGAGTCCATGATGCAGCTTTGCATCATGCAGATATCCGAGCCCCTGCTGTGTGCCAGGCACTGTCCCAGGCTCTGGGGAAGGGCAGTGAGCAAAGCTGAAGAAGCCTTGGCCCTCACAGAGCTTAGACTCTGGCAGGACACAGCACAGAGGCCATACACACCAGGGGTTCTGTTTGAAGACAGCGCCTGCCTGTAGCAGAGGGCTGGAGATGCACAGGGGGGACCTGGCTTCAATTCCTGCGTCATTTCTCCCTTAGCTCTGTGATCTTGGATGAGTCACTTAACCACCCTGAGCTTCAAGGTCCTCTTGTGTAAAATGAGCATTAAAAACAATATTTATATCATAGAGTCGTCGTGCAGGTTAAGTGAGTTTAATGTGTGAAAAATGCCTACCAAAGCGTTTGGCCCCCAGTGAGTGGGAGTTGTTACTCAGGCCAGCAGTGGAGACATTATACTAGGTTACTGGACTGGTAATTAATTCAGTACTTCTACATCCGAGCTTTAAATGCCTCTGTCCACATGTCTGGCAGACAGTAGAATGTGATTTGTAAGAAATATGTCAATTTCTGTGCTTTTTATTTTCCCTTTCACTAAGTGGAGAAGGCAGCCTCTCGGACTCTTCTGAGCATTCCTTCATGACAGCAGGTCCTAAATGAAGAGGAAAAGGGAGTTTTCCACAGGGAAGATTCAGAGCTGTTCTGATAATAGCAACCTTTTACAGCCATACCCTCAAATGCTATTTGAGTCGACATGACTGGCAATTTCAGGCCCTCTTCTATAATAAGGAATTCCACAATCACATGCGCAGAGGTCTGTTTTGCAGGATCCTGGGGGGCCCTGTGTCCTCGGCCAGGGCCGTAATTACTGAGTGACACATTCACTTCCAGGCCCGGTGGGTGAGTGGCCAGAAGGAGAGGTTGAGTGCAGTGAGGAGGAGAGAGGCTCACAGGCGTTGGGAGACCGGAGGCCAGTGAGAGATTGGAAGGAATTCTTCTTGCTGGGAAGGGAGGAGGAAGGGGGAGCCTACAGTGGCTCGGGGGCTGCTTGGAGGGGGCTCCGGTGGCCGCTGGGTGGGCAGCAGCAGCCATGACACTGAGCCGAGTGAGCCAGGCTGGAGGAAGCCAGTACCCGGGTGAGGCGGGTGGTGTTGCCAACGCCTCGTCTCCCAGATGAGGTGGGAGGACACCACTGAGCGAGCAGGGCCTCCTCCCACTGGGCAGTTTTTCTCCAGTGGCTGCAGTGAGTGCGCTTCTGAGCCATTTGATTGATAACAGAGGAGGGTTGGCAGAGGAGAGGGAGAGTGGGCTCCCTTTGAAAGGACCGTGACTTTGGTCAAGTGGCCTCTGAGAATGGCATGCGTTCTTGCATGGGGCTGTGTAGTGTGGTCGGTCTTTATGTGGGCTTGCCCCCTTGCAGGGCCACCAGTCAGAGTGTGCTGTTTCCATAGGTGTCTCATTCCCTGGGCCTTTCCGGGAATCGTGGTTAATTTTGGTGCTTGGATATGGTTTGGGGAAGACGCTGCCCTTTCCTGAACAGTTCTCGCCCCCCCTCTCCTCCCTAAACTTGTGCTAGCTCATCCTGTGTGGACAAGTGTCTCAGATCCGGTCAGAATAACCTGGGACAGTTCAGCCAGGGAAGCTGCAAAGGCCAAAGTTTCTCATAAACCAGGGTGTGCAACAGAAGTGTGCTCACCCCTTGACGAACCCGTGAGGAGGATTGTGTGCTTTTATATGCTCACAGGCCTATCCCCAGTGCAACTGTCTCTGCTCCCTTCCTTAGAAACTCGTGTATGAATTAATCAGGGAGGCAGGAGCGGGCCTGGGCCTGGGCTTCATGGTTAGAATGAAGGACCACAAGGGGGACGTGGATGGCAGGAAGAGAGGGATCTCAGGCTTCTCCCTCCCCCACCATGCCTCACAACCTCAGGTGGGATGAAGGCCCTTCCCAGAAGAGACTCTTTTCTTTTTTTATATATAATTATTTTTTTTAATTTTTATATTTTTTTGAGAAAGAGAGAGTACAAGTGAGCAAAGGGCAGAGAGAGGGAGAGAGACAGAGAGAATCCCACAAAGGGCAGAGAGAGAAGGAGAGAGAGAATCCCATGAGGGGCTTGAGCTCACCTGATGTAGGGCTTGAACTCACGAACCCTGAGACCACGACCTGAGCCAAAGTCACAGGCTTAACCAACTGAGCCACCCAGCTGCCCCCAGAAGATACTCTTCTTCTTTCCAAGGAGTTTTGTCAGCTTTCCCTGGATAGCAGAGACTATTAAAAAATAAGAATCCTATTATGGGGCTTGTACATCATATCACATCGTTTCAGTCAGTTCTGTCCAAATTTTGCCTAAAACACAGGATAGTTTAGGCCCCTGGTGGAAGAACTTCATTCACTGGAGTTAGTCTCTTAGCGACCTGAGCCCACCCAGACCCTTGCAGCAGTGGCCTGAGGTCTGTAAGGACAACAGTAAGTAGGAAGCCTTCTATACCAGTTAGGTATACGCCAGTGTGAGCCAGGTCCTATTATTATCTGCTATATAGATGACGAAACAGGAGCACAGAGAGGTTGAGTGACTTCACCAGGCCTGGACGAGACAGGAGGAATTTAACCCCCACTGTCACCTATACCTGAGCCTCAACTAAGCTCCCCCTGCAGAGCACACTTCCTTATTCTCTGGTGTAAATATGATCAGTCAACTGCACAGATTCCTTCACTAATTGCCAACTCTGATCCAGAAAAATCCCAGAGACTCATTGTAGGAGAGCTGGGAGCATTTAGCAATCCCAAGAAAATGTAGATTTCAGCAAACATGCACAGAGCTTTTGGAATATGTATTTTAAGAAAGAAAAGGCCCGTGGTTTTTTCACTTACATATTCTAGAAGGATGGGACATGTCTTTTTAAGCCTGGTTCCAAAGTGATTGTTTTTAAATCAAATATTGTTATTCCCAAATCCAGTCAGCAGTTAGGTAAGTGTGCTGACAGGGGTTGGAAGGTGGGGACAGAATATTTCTGGCTGGCAAATACCTTAGACACTGACGCAGAGACGAGCTCTCCCAGCTAATGCCATCACAGACCCTCGTCTCTCCCCTAGTGCTCCTTGGCTGGAAGCTTCTCCACACGTGGAGCATGGCCCTGGTCCAACACTACATCACTCACCCAAGGGGGCCTGAGCAGGAGGTCAGGTGCACCTGCTGCTGAGTGCACATATCCACAAAGACTGCTTTATCTGAACAGGGCATCTTTTTTTTCTAATTAAATTATATAAGCAAGGAGTATCTAGAGTTATTATTTGGCATTGAATACCAGCTAAACCATAGGCTTTTAAAACCCATCAGGCTGAACATTATGATACAGAATAAATGAGACGGCAGAACCTTTGGTCTCAGCCCAAGGAGGACATTGAGGTTCTTGGTGGAACTTCAGGGGTGTTTTCTAGAAGAACTTTCCTCCATGGTTGTCACCTGAACTTCTAGGCTCTGCCTGCAGCACCTCCTAATTATCCAGGTTCCCCTAAAGGTGCCCTGTTGCCCACAGAGTTTGTAGCATTCCTGGTTCAGAGGTCACAGTGGAGCTGGATTTGAGTGCTGGAGCCACCCGGACCCACCCTGGGGACTCTGCACCTTTAAAACCATCCAGACCACATGGCTAATTTCAGCTGCTTCTGCTCTGATGCCATCACTTCGAGCAGGAGGGTGTTTGAAGTTTGGTCCCCTTGAGTATGAAGCTTCTTAGTGGCTCTTGTAGAATCATGGAATTTCCAAGCTGGATGGGACCTTGGAGAGACGTTTGTTCCCTTTTCAGATTGACCCTCAAATCCCTGGTGGGGAGGTTGTCAGTAGGACAGAACATCCTCTCCTAACCCTGTGCTCCCAAAACAAAAATAAAAGCCATCGTGGTGTTTCTTAGTGCAGAGGGAAACAATGCCACCATCACAGGTTTGACTTAGATGCCCCCTTGAGCTTGGCAGTGCCCTGTGAGGCTGGGGCACCAGGTCCAGGCTGGCCTGGAGAGAGAAGCAGGTAGGAGGTGTCGATCCCCACTGGCAGCACTGTAGGAAGTCCAGGTGGCCGGCTGGGCCAGCGGCTCCTGAGACAAGGCTTCACGGGGAGCCCTGTATGACCCTCCATCAGTACAAGAAGCCTGCCCTCTGTATCAAGGCTCAACCAGAGAAACAGGAGTAGGAGGAGATCTATAGGAAGAGATTTTCTGCAAGGAAGATGCTTACACAACTGTGGGGGCACAGGAGGCAGATCTGAAATCCAGAGGGCAGGCCAGCAAGAAGAACCGGCTGGAACTGAGCAAAGAGTGAAGCTGCTGTCCACAGGCAGGATATTTTCTTTTTCCTCCGGAAAGCCTCAGCTCTATTTGCTAAGGCCTTGCAACTGATTGGGTCAGGCTCACCAAGATTAGGATAATCTCCCTTACTTAAGGTCAACTGATTATGGACTTTAATCACAGATATAAAATACCTTGATAGTAGCACCTCAATTACTATTAATTGAATACCTGAGACTGTAGCCTAGTCACACTGACCCATCACTCTGACCTTCACATCCTTCTTCTAAGGAGCAGCTGTGGGCCAGCTAATGACCCCCCCACACACACTTTGATGTCTGGTTCCCCTTGGGTCTTTGTCCTCCCTCACATGGAGCAACTGACCTGGGCAGCACACTTCCTTTCCTCCAGGAAATTTGTAAGAATCTGAAAGCTTCTAAAAGCACATCCTGCTAGGGTTACAGCCCCTGAAAAGCTCTCCTGTCCCAACACCACATCTCCAACAGAAGTCACCCGTGTTCCCTGGGCTGCTCCTGTCCCCTGCGTGATCAGACTGCTGTGGCTGTGATCCCCTGTTCTTCTACAGGCCAAATGCCTCAGTTAAGTCTTAATTACATGCTATTAATTCTCATAACCTTTTGCAGTTCCTCTGCTTATCGTCAAAATACATCAATCTTGGAAGAGTAGCTTTTAAGCCTTCTCCATGAAGGCATTAGGGGAAAAGTAATTTACCAGTAGGGATTTTTGATGTGGTTTTCTTGGAATCACTTGATTCTGGTTTTTAATTGGTGGATTGTTGCTAGGCCTGAGAGAATCTCCGTGAAATAAAATACAGGATAACCTTGGTTTGTGAGCATAATTCGTTCCAGAAAGATGCTTGTAACCCAAAGCACTCGTATATCAAAGCGAATTTCAAGAACCATTGGCTCCATTGCAATCATGTGAAATTCAACATCACATACTACTCGTATTGCAAAACATTGCTCATTTATCAAATTAAAATTTATCAGAAATGTTTGCTCGTCTTGCGGAACACACACAGAACAAATTTCTCACGATCCAGAGTTTTACTGTATATATGGAGAAGAAAGAGTGCAGACTGTCACTGTGGGTTATTTCTCTTTTTCAGTCTTTTAGAACAAAACTCAGTCCTACCCTGAATCCATTCATTCATTCATTCGTTCACTCATGCATTCATTTATGTTTTTTAAAGTAATCTCTATACCCAGTATGGGGCTAGAACTCACAATCCTATGATGAAAAGTCTCATGCTCTACCAACTAAGCCAGCCAGGCATGCCCCTTCAGTCCTACCCTGAAATTCACCAGATCAGGTGAATAATAATAAAGAGGTCAAATGAGACAAAAGAGTGACTTGCTAATAATTACATTATTATATATGGTAATAATCCGTATTATTACTTAAAAAAGCCAAAATATCACTTGTTCCATATGCAGGTGCTCCATGCTTATTTAATGCTCACAATGGCCCATTTTACAGATGACAGAACTCACAGATGACTGAACCACGGTCACAAGCTTGTAAGTGCTGGGACAGGATTGAAACCCGGCCTGTCTGGTGCCAGAGTGCATGTTCTCCACGTTTGAACCTGTGATGCCTCACCTAAGATGATCTTTTTTTGTGACGCTTAATTGTTTTACATAAGGAAGGGGGTGGGAGTTGTTTGCTGCTCATAAGTGAAAATCTGCTAAGATGACTTTAGGTTGGGCCTACAGTACAAGTGGCTCTAAGGAGTATTGCATGCAGCATGCAGCCCAGGCCACCCACAGGTGCTGCTGACTGGCTGGCACTTCAGGTCTGTGGATGCCTGCCTTTGGGTGACCTGTTCTGCATGATCCCCAGGTCCTGAGGAGGCAGTGGGACTGGGGATACCATTTCCTGCTGGTGGCAGGTTTCTCTGACTTTCAAGACCAAAACCGGTGGCCCTGACCTGGTGGCTGTAGGCATCTCCAAGGTGTGCAAACCCTTACACCAAGTGCTCCTGTTTGCAGAGCTGGGAGCAGGCCCTTTGTGGGCAGAAACCATCTACGTGCTGTCCCCATCCCTTTTTACCGTATGCCAGGACTTAAGGCTTTAATGCTCTGATGTATTTCTTCCTGTCTTCCACTTCAGGAAAACTGATTTCTCATCATCCAAAAGGGAACATGTGATTAATGGCAAGTGTAAAGTGCCCACGGTTCTTTGATAATTGCTTCTTTTTTTTTTTTTAAACATCTTTATAGCCACCTTCAGACTGTAGTTGATTTCAGGCAGATGGGAAGGCATTTCTGGTGAGTCAAGGCTAAAAAGGTCATTATATGCAAGTGTCATACCTGTGTCCTTACATCAAATCACTGTGTTTCCCCTGCCCTGGCAGGAATGCTAAAATACATATGTATCAGCCGGACTGCTCTTACATTTTTCTACCTGATGAAATAAAGTAAAATCTCTGCTAAAATTCCTAACAAAAACAGAAGTGGAGGGGTCAGAAAATGATTTTACTTATTCAGCTCTCAGATAGTGTGTCTGGGAGGCAAAAACATTTCTCCTGCTATGGGTGAGGGTAACCATTTTGGGGAAGGATACTTAGCCAGTGCCTCTCAATGAGTGATCTGGGGATCTCGTTGAAATGCGGAAGCTGGTTCTGGATGTCTGCGTGGGGACTGAGGGTCTGTGTCATCCCTGACAGTCTCAAAGGTGGTGCAGATTCATCAGGACGTCTCAAGGAATTAGACTTGGACCACCCATGGGAGAAGGCCGAGAGAACCCTACAGGAGAGAAACTGACAGTTCATCATTGTCGTATCGACAGTAACACTGACATATGCACCGGTCACAGCATGTCATTTGCAGCAAGGGAAGGGTGAGAAGTCAGACTGTGGAATCATTTGCCCATCAAGGGACAAATTTGGCCTCCACAAACCTAGACCCTCCTTCGGAAAGTTGCCTTGTAATCCTTCATGTGATAGCATGGAGTGTAGACTAGTGTGTGGGATTAGATGTCCCAAAGTGGGTCTTTGGTAAAGGAATCTATTTGTGGATAATTTTCATACTTACCATATTACGGAATTACCTATCACAGGTGGTGGAGAGATAAACCGCTAGCTGTGTGCTGTGCCCACTGTACCAGCAACCCACTGACATGAAGCCATTGTGCTATTTTGACATTATCTCTCTGACTTTGTTTAAAGGTTACCTGGGTGGCCAAGTGCTTCATTTTCTCTTCTGAGGGTACCTGGGTGGCTCAGTCAGTTAAGTGTCCAACTCTTGATATCGGCTCAGGTTATAATCCCATGGTTCATGAGTTTGAGGCCCGCACCAGGCTCTGTGCTGACAGTGCAGAGCCTGCTTAAGATTGCCTCTCTCCTTCTCTCTCTCTCTCTCTGTCTCTCTCTCTCTGTCTCTCTCTCTCTCTCTCTCTGTCTCTCTCTCTCTCTGTCTCTCTGCCCATCCCCCACTTGTGTGCACATGCACTCTCTCTCTCTTAAAATAAATAAACTTTTTTTTTTTTTTAAAAGGTTACCTGGGTGGCAAAGTGCTCCATTTCCTCTTCTGATAAGAGCCTGTGCTGAGCCCAGAGCCATGAATTTACCCTGGCTAATCCCAGTTTCTGGTTTCCATGGCAAATCTATGCATGTGCTTAATAAGTGAAAGCTAGCACGTGCACCAGTTTGCCCTTTCTAAAAAGCCCCTGATCTGTTATTTTTAAGAATAGAAATGCCATGTCTGGAGCGAATACCTGAGTCCCACCAGAAGTGATCTTTAAGTGAGCCTGATCTGTGTATGTGGAAAGAAAGAGCATCACAGTAAATGGCCAGGAGAGGGATGCTTAATCCTGTTTTCTTAATTAAATGGCAAAAAGTCCTTTATAAGCTACATTCAGTGAGGCCAGGTTTCTCACTCACTGGTAACTGCAATGATGGTCTGTTTGTGGTGGAGCAGGAATGGAAACGTTGATGACTTTGTTCTTCTTTCCTTGTAGTTGAGCCAGTGTGGATATTGGCCGGCATGATGTCCTATCCTTGTTAGGGCTGATTCTGTCCTTGTGGCCAACTGTAATTTGTCTGTTTTCCCCTCAAACCTGCTCCCCCTCATGTTGCCTTTCGATCTGCTACCTCAGCTCTGGTCTCTAGACAACCAGCAGAAGGGGTGTAGCAACCGATCTACAAACAATCTTTGAATAGAGACACATAAAAAGTATTCTCTCCTGAGAGTCTTTCCGCTTTTTTAAAAAGTCATTTTAACTCTACTTTGGGGGCACCTGGGTGGATCAGTTGGTTAAACATCCAACTTCAGCTCAGGTCATGATCTCTTGGTTCGTGGGTTCAAGCCCCATGTCAGGCTCTGTGCTGAGGGTTCAGAGCCTGGAGCCTGCTTCAGATTCTGTGTATGTGTGTCTCTCTCCCTCTCTCTCTCTCTCTCCCCCCTCCCCACACTCTCTCTGTCTCTCTCAAAAATAAACATTAAAAATATATATACTTTTTAAAAAGTCAGCTTTGAGGAATACTGCATATTGTACAAGACTAACAAGCAAACACACATGTTCTGTAAGGGAAATGTAGAAAACCCGGCTCCCATTCTAGCCCTGAGGACCTTGAGTATAGGAATTTACATACTAATCTGTACTGGCTGGCACTTGGATGCTACCATTTAAGCTTTGTGACCCTCTTTTTTAGGTCAAATTAAGAGCATAGATTCTTTTGCAAACAAGGGGGAGCATGGTGCCCCCCACCTTCAGTAGACAGTTATTGAAGGCAGACAGTGGTGTTGTTTTGAAGCTATGAAGATGAACCAGATTTGCCTCTGTCAGAGGAGCTGACTATCTAATAGGGACAGAGGAAGGGTAGTGGGACACACCCATGTCATCATGGGCTACAGAATTCCAGTATGGAGGAGGAGATACTACATGGTCCATATCTGCTTTATTGATTGTTTTTTGTGGGTTTTTTTTTCTTTTTTTTGTTTTTGTTTTTGTTTTGGTTTTTTTTGGTCTTGTTCAAATAGATTAGTTGTGATGCAGCTTGGTCTGTGTTGGTCTCACAAGTGTGAGTAGGTTGCCCGGAGTTCTGAACTCCGAAGGAGCACTAGAGTCGGGGCCAGAAGGAGGGATGGTGCAGGTGGGTGGGAGTGAGCAGGTGCTCTGTGCAGAGGTTGAGGGGGTCCCCTAATATGGCATCATGAGGGGAAGGAATGGGAGCACATGAGCCTCAGAGGGATCCTGCCTTACAACAAGCTCAGTAACATCCAGAGAGCAGAGGAAGTAGAATTGTGTGATACAAATACTATCCCCATACAAAGCAGCGTTTCCTAGTTTCTGGGCTGGGGCCACTCTGAATTACAGCGTTCTTTTGCCACTGACTTGCTCTGTGACCTCGAGCAATGATCGCTCCCTTCCCAGTTCAGGCCTCAGCTCATCCAGCTGTAAAAACAAGGATCTCAACATTGACATACGATGTAGGGCTCTCACGGAGTCCAGCAAATAAATACGATTTTATAGTTGTTGGCTGTTTGAGAAGTGCACTGACCATGGTGCACCCGTGGCTCCTCCAGGCTACGGGTCAGGGCGCTCACATCTCTCTTGTCCCTTCTGTGTTCCAGGAATAGAGCTGTGCCCCCCTGGAAAACGGTTCATGATCACGATGGTGGCGAGCTTCGTGGCCATGGCGGGGCAGTTCCTCATGCCCGGGCTGGCCGCCCTGTGCCGGGACTGGCAGGTCCTGCAGGCCCTCATCATCTGCCCCTTCCTCCTCATGCTGCTCTATTGGTCGTGAGTATCCTCCCCACAGGCGTCACCTCCTGGTACATCTGCAAATGCTTTCTGAAGGGCGCATCCCCTGGGGAGGAGACACATGAAGCAAACGACTGGGGTCCCACAGTGCCCCGGCTTCTTGCCGGTTTCAGCTTGTGCTTTTTTGTGTGTGTGAGGGAATTTTCCTCTTTTATGAAATTTCATTTTTTAAACACTTTATCTTGGGAAATGTTGAAACATACACAAAAGTAGACAGAAGAGGGGAGTGAGTTCCCAGGTGCCCTTCACCCAGCTCCAGGAACCTGCCCTCTATCAGTCTGCTCGGACTCCTGCTTGCTGGGTTCTTTTGACACGATTTTTATGAATTGATTTGCAAAGGGTGGGTTCTTGTATTGGAAGGGGTAAAATACGGAGATGTTCAAGGAGTGATTTAGGAAAGCCCCCTTATCACTTCCAGATTAGGGATGGGCAGAGAGACTATGGCCCATGGACCAAATCTGGCTTGCCATCTGTTTGGGGAAATAAAGTTTTATTGGAGCACAGCCTGCCCACATGTTTGCCTAAGTGTCATCATCTCTGGCTGTTTTCACGCTATAGTGGCAGAGTTGAGTATGTTCCACAGACAAAGTGGCCTACAAAGCCGAATATATACCCTCTGCTCCTTTACGGAAGAAGTTTGCCCGCCCCTGCCCTAGATGAGTCCACTTGGACTTTTCGAACCATGTGTGACTTTGGCTTTTGGCTGGGGTGACTGTAGGCGGGAAACAACTGAACACACAGGGCCAGGGGGTCTGACCTGGGCAACCAGATTTTTAAAAACATCGATGTTTATCAATTGGCTGAACAGCCGAGGTCGAAAAACCCCACTTGTGAATAGAAAGATGTTTAGGGGAAAAATGATTGTTTGGCCTTTTTTATAAATAACTCTTTTCTTTCTTTCCCGGCCCCTCCCAGCCCCTCTTCATGCCAACAGTCACTTCACACCCTTAGTGTGAGACACTGTAGTATGGATAACGCGTACTGTGCTGTGTTGCTCTTGTTTAGTCACTGACGAAAACCAAATTTCTGGCAAGAGGTCAGTTGTGTCATAGCTTTCAGGAGCAGAGAGGGCTGCTCATCAGGCTTCCTTTTCTAAGGTGCCAGGGAGGGGAAGAAAGCACCTACCTTTTAACTTCACGGTGCTGGGCCCTGGCCCCACCCTGCGGGTAGGTCCTGCGGCAGAGAAACCGTTGGGTGAGGGCACAGGTGCATTTTCCTCCAGAGCCTAGCTCTTGCTCGCTAGATCAGGAGAGCCTCAGCAGCAGGCAGCTGGCGGTAACAGATGAAAAAAGGCCACCTGCCGGGGAGCCACGCATCAGGGGCCAAAACTGCGCCTGTCTCCTCTGCTTCTCTCCCCACGCTTCCTCCAGCCTTGCCAGCCCACTGGGGTTGGACATCACACCCCCTCCCGCGGGAGCTTTGCATATTTCAGGACATCCTGCTCCCTCCAGCAGGGTCGCAAGAGGCAAAGAATGAAATCGTTTCCCAAAGCAGGATGGAGTAGGCAGTTCTTCCTTTTAATCTTCTATGCAAGTCCTTCCTGTTCCTTCCCTTGGTGCATCTAGAGTTTGTTTCACTTGTTTTGGAATTCAAGGGCATTGATTTATTTAACAAATGCTTATACCGTGTTTGCTCCATGTCAGACACAAATTGCAAGCGCTGTACAAATAGTAGATTATTCAGTCTTTGTGTTTCATCACCCCATTGTACAGATGACAAAACTGAGGTCTCCCAGCTGGCCCTTGAACCCAGGCCTCTCTTAACCACATGCAGCACGGCCTCCTGTCTTCCCTGTGCTTCTGTCTCTTGTCTCTGACCACTGGAAACCCTCGCTCTGTGAGGTCTGGCATCATCTCAGCCACCTCCTCTCACTATAGCCCCAAGGGCCCCCAGGGCTGTCTGCCAGCCCCTGGGGGACTGGACAAGGTAGGCACAGCCTCTCGGAGGCTCACACTCCCATACAGGAAGATGGGGTTGTCCCCACCACCTCTAGGCTTTTAGGACACCTGGCAGGGGAAAAACGGCAGGAAAGGGTTTCCTGGAATAGGTCTATGGACCTGACCCACATGGTAAAGGACTGGGGGTTTCGCTTATCATATTTTATCTCTTATTTAAATTTAAAAAGTATATCAAGGTTTAATGACAGGTAGGACATTCGTGTATTTAAATATGTTATAAAACCTAAGGAAAAAAATCCTTTAAAACTCACAAATGTAAAAATAAAACTTTATAGTGAAAAAGGGCACCCAGGGTAATTTAATAAGTGAGACGTGTGTACACATGAACAGATAGACGGATGGATGTGCCGAGGCACTGACGCCATGTGGTTACAGCTCTGGTGCTGCCCTCTGGGGTAGACCAGCTCTACCCAAATATGTTACCTGCTGCGATCATCACAGTGCAGTAAAACCTTGGTTTGAGAACATAATTTGTTCCAGAAACATGCTTGTGATCCAAAGCACTCATATCTCAAAGTGAATTTCAAGAACCATTGGCTCAGTTGTGATCATGTGATGTTCCATGTCACATACTACTCGTATTGCAAGACATCTCTCACTTGTCAAGTTAAAGTTTATTAGAAATGTTTGCTTGTCCTTCAGAACGCTCACAGAAGAAGTTACTTGCCATCCAAGGTTTTACTGTAATTATTTTTTATTCATATTATTCTCTAAGGGGCTTGGCACATGTTTGACCTACAAGTGCTCATAAATATTAGCTACTTTATGACTGCGATTGTATCACTTCTTCATATGCATGGAAACTAGGGTGTAGCCAGGGGCAGGGTAAAGAAATCACTGGTGAGGGACATATTCCACCTTTGTCTATAGCCTTGAAAGTCTCCATAAGAATCATGGTCTTTTTATCGCCTGCCACCCTTCCTCCCACCTGCTGCGGTAGGAAGTTCCTCACTCCTGAAGCCTCCATAGTTAGACAGGATGAAGTGGGCTGCTGGGGAGTGGACAGAGCTGCAGCACCAACTAGCAAGGCCAGCTGTTGGTGACAAAATGTTGAAAGCCTCTCGCTTTCCTTTTAATGAGCAAGTATATATGGTGGGTACCCAGGGTGCTCTCAGTACCTCTAAGAACAGATGCAGAAGCAGGTGTGTAAACAAGGACCATAAGCCAAACTGCATAACACAACATCACCAAGACGTAGGGTCTTGGCTTGGGAGCAGTAAGACAAAGGATGGAGATTGGCCAGAAGGGATTCTGTGGTCCAGATGGTGGGCTGAACTGACAGGGACCCTCCAAACACACACCCAAGGCTGGCTAAGACCCTGCACCAACCAAATATGTACACAGTGCTGAGTTCCAGTGCCAGAAAGGGGAACTCCCGGGGCCCAGACCAAGGAGAATGTTCGAGCAGGAGTGGACACAGACACAGCCTGCATGGCACATGAGCCAGAAAGAAGCTCAGAGAGCTTAAGGTGTAATACCTGCATTGAGGGCTGGAGCTGAGATCTCAGGCCCTTTCTGCACTTCGAACTGAGCTCCTTGAATGAATCCAGGCCTCCAAACCGTGCTGTTCTAATAACAGGATTAGAAAGTCTTTTCCCATCATAGGGACTCCCCTCCAAAGGTGGCTGACACCTTGGACTGTGGGCATAAATGATCCACCCTTACGACAGTGGAGCCTTGAAGTCTTGCACCACACGTGACTATGGGTTCCAAATTTCAACCGTTCTCCAAGATTGAGAAATAAGAACCAGTGAAGCTCGTTGGACCCTCTGGGTCCAGAATAAAACCTCCCCTGGAAAATCACTGGAGCCAGATACTCAAGACTCACGTAGAAGAAAATTTTCACCAAGGATGAACTCACAGCCAAAATTCACAGGGTCCACAGGAATCCATTAGGAGGGCCCAGAACTATAAATGGAGAAGTTTGCATCTCAGGAACTCTAGGAAATACAGCAATCTGAAAGAGAAGTGGATTCAAATAATTTATTAAAGTAGTTACTACCACCTCATGCCAAATTCTGTCCTAGATACTAAGGGTTCTAGAGAGGACCCAGACATGTGAGCAAAAATCTCATTTGAAACATACATTACAGTGGGTTATATGGGGGTGGGAGGGAGGCCAGAGACCATAAGCCCATAAACAAGCAAATAATATTCTTCAAAGAACCACCACTATGTCTATGAAACCAAGCGGTAAGTAGAGAGGAACAGTGGTCAGGATGGCGTCTCTGAGGGAGTGACATTCAGGCTGACACGTAAGGAAAGGATCAAAGAGAGGAAGTCACACAAGGTTCTGGGTGAGAAAACAGGCAAATGGGAACAGCAGGGCAAAATCTGGCTTCCACTGGAAGAGGAAGAAGACCATTGGGACTGAGAACAAAGGACAAGCTCAGACACACAACGGGGTTGTCTTCAGCATGATTGGGTTTGTTCTAAAAGCCATGAAAACACGTCAAGGTTTAAGCCAGGGAGGAGTGTGCTCTGGTCGGTGCTGTGAGAAAGTCTCTTGGTGACCGAGGGGAGGATGGCCACTGCCACGGGGCCAGGAGTCTGCACCGGGGGCAGGCAGTTTGCTCACCTGGAGAGGCCTGACTCCAGGTGTGTTTGGGAGTAGCCCCTGTTAGGGGTGCTGCTGGGCCTATGAGGGCAAAGAATAGCAGCTTGGGCTGTTTCCTGGGGTGGAGAGACAGGGCTCTCTGTGGTGTGGAGGCCCCACCAGGGACTGGAGCATGGAGTCCTATCCTGAGGGCAGAGCTCAGAGAGTACATGCCCAGAAACAAGGTGACCAGCTGCGGGGAGCTTCAAAAAGGGATGGTTTGATCCTGAGGGTAGTGGGATGGAGAGCTCAGCCATGATTGAAAGCCAGCCCGATTGGAAGTGTACGTTTTTTATTAGCCAGGTGTGGGGTGAGGCTAGCAGATCAGGAGATGACCTCCACAAAGAAGACAAGTTGTTACTCTCTGTTCCCTAGAGAAGGGGGCACACCACATCCCAGGGGCCCCACAGGAAAGCACCAGCTGGTCAGGAGGCAGAAGGAGGGAGGGGAACATGGGCAAGAGCCTTCACTGTGGTTTCAGACAGAAGAAAGGGGTGAGGAAGGGTAGGCAGGCTCCAGGTTAGCTATTTGGAGTAATTTCTGCAGGCTGTGGGGCTCAGGGGCTGCCCCTGGTTGTCTGGCATCTGGCCCTGGGGCGATCAGAGCAGATGGACAGCGGCTGGAGTGTGAGAGCCACAGAGGAGGTGGTGGGGGTTGTGGGCTCTGATTGGTTGGTTTGTATCTGAAAGGTGTGCAGGTGAATTATTGGCTATCCCTAAGAATTGGCTGACCCTGGGAGGGGCAGTCTTTCCTCCCAGAAACATCAGAAAACATAGAAAATAAAAGGGCATGATTAATACACGGCCATACAGCAGCTACAGGGTTACAGAATGCTCTCGAATGAAGTGAGCCCAGGACTAGAGAAGCCAGTCAGGAAGAGGTGGCAGCAGCAGAGGCATGATGTGCCTGGGGACCAGACAGAGTTTGACAGGGGGTGTGGTGAGGACAGGTGAATTCTGGGGAGGATGTGGCGTGTGCATGATTTGTGCCCCACCAAGTGGAGCCAAGATAGGAGTTTGATGTCACTTCATGAGCTGCCTGGGGATGCTCATACCTCCCAGGTCCAGGCAGGACCCACTGCAGTTGGCCTGCAGGCTTAGGTGAAGGGAGAGCTTCACTGGTGGCCCAGGAGAAGGAAAGGATGTGCTTGCTTGGGAGCTGGTATTCCAGCATGCTTCACAGAGTCATATTTAGGCACATTGTCGTGAAGCAAAAACAGAGGAGGGGATTCTGTGAATATTTCTTACCTGAATGAAAATCCTGTCAGAGGTAGTGGGTAAATCCACTGGCGGATGCCAGTGCCTGAAGCCAAGATCCACACTGCCTTTGTCCCTCAGGACACTAAGACCAAATAGAAGTGCTTCCTTAGTCATTTTTCTTGGGCATTCATTATCACTTAAGTCAGAGCAGTAGAGCTTCCATGCTAATCTAGAAGGAAATCCTATCGATCCATCCTTTTTCCAGAAGAAATGTGGAATTCTTCCAGGGTCACAGAAAACAAATGGAGGCAGGGGGCAGAGGCGCAGATTCAGTAGCCAAAATACTAGAGGAAGGGAGAATCTAAGAGAGCATCTGCTTGGATGTGGAAGTGGCCAGTGACCCCAGAGTGGAAGAAGGGGCTGGTTGGAAGGGCTTCTGCTTTCTGATTGCACAGTGTGTAAAAGGTGTCCCTTCCAGGTGGCTGCAGCCTGCTCCAGGACACACAGCTCGGGGACAGGGTGCCCTTCTCGGCCAGGAGCCCTTGTGGGGGGCAGGGTGTTTGGGGCTCCAGGTCTGTGATAAGTGAGAACATCTAAGAAAACCACAGGGTGGAAAATCAGGAAGGCGATACACAGAACAGGTGGCACCTGGCCTTCTGGGTGGGTCTCGTAGAAGAATGACATAGGAGTGAGAAGGTGGTGGACAGGGCACCCACATGGTGTCTATATAAAGTGGAGGAAACAGCACCAAGTATGGATTCCAAGAGATGATGAAGATGTTACTGCCTCTCTTCCAAGATGTCAGTACGTGACATCACCATGCCTTAACATGTAAATTAGTGATGCTGGGTATGGGTGATTATTTGTAAAAACAAGTGTATGCATGTCAGCTTTGGACCCGGCATGTGCTGGGGAACACTTGTGATACCAGTTCAGTAAGGTCCCCATGAGTGCTGTCATTGCAACATGAGGACATGAGCAGAACATGAGTGTCAGGGTATCCTCATGAACATGGCAGACACCATCCTAACTCTTGGAACAGCTCGGCAAGGGAGGGAAACATCACATTTCACATCTCGAGCCTCCTTTGTGGCAGAGGCACAGTAATATATACTGATTTGAACATATCTTCAGATTTTAGGAACACACTTTTCCCGAGATCAGCTGCAAGCTTCTCTGTGTGTGACACTATATTAACCATTAACCCTTGGATTAGGTTGGTGGGATTATTCCTGGTTTTAGCTGGGGAAACCAGGGCATTTAGAAAGCTTCACCAGAACACTCAGAAGTGTGAGAAAGTCATTAAAAGCTGGCTTCTGAACATCAGTGGTTCTTGTTATGTGGTTCCTGGACCAGCATCATCATCACCACCTGGGAACGCATTAGAAACACAGATTCTCAGATGCCACCCCAGGCATACTGACTGGGTCAGAAGGTCTAGGGTGGGGTGCAGTTCTGTGGTTTAAGAAGCCCTCCAGGGGATGCTGATGAGTGCTCAAGGTCGAGAAGTATGATGGATATATCATAGAAGAAAAAGCCAGATGTCCTGCACAAGGACTGAGGAACCTGGTGCTCCCCAGATAAAGGTGGTGTTGAGGCGTGAGGGAAGATCTGAGTCAGCTGTGGAGAAGCCACACGTCTTGTAGGAAGAGGTTTCTCGGCTCTGTAGGGAAAGAAAACAGATGCCATCCTTGAGGATCAGTGAGATATCATGCAAGACCTGGCTGTCCAATCCAATTCCACTGTGGAGAGCAAATTTGTCTCGTCATCTCAGACAGCAGATGTCATAGGTATTCCTGCAACTGATGAAAGAAGGCAAAAACTCTGGGTGCTGGATCTAACACTTTTATCCGTACTATGCAAACATAAACCTATACACAAGTATGTTTGGGAGTCTTAAATTACAGCCTGTGATCAAGGTTAATGGGAAGGAAAGGTTTCTCCCACCTTGCTTACCTGCCCTCTGAGCAGGCTGCTTTGGGGCATCTTCCTGTGAGTTTCTACCTTCAAATGCAGGAGAGCATTGCATACAGTTTTCTCTTGCTCTCTTCCAAGACTGTTAGCCAAGTACCGAGTTAGGACGGATTCTCATCTTGGACTCACCTAATGCGTGTTTTGCATGAGCTGCTTCGAGAAAGAACAGATATGTTGGAGAGTGCTTTGTTCAGTGGGAGTTTCATCCTGACGAGAGAAAAAGTGCTGTTGGCAATCCGTGTGATCATCAAAAGCATCTGGGAAAGCAATAAGAAGATAATAAACCGTATGGGAAATAATGAGGAAATTAGAGATGGATCAAGCAGCACTGAATAACACGGAGAATAAGTAATAGTATCAATTCCCCAAATGAAAGATAAACCTTGAGACAGAGGAAATTAGAGCACGCTGTCATAAGGAACTCACAGGGTAGAGGAGTAAAACAATTAAAAAACCCTTAGGAAAAAAGAATGTGCTAAAAGGGATTTTAATTTTTAAAAATTTCGAGAAAAAAAACCCATTGTAAAACATTTAAATGGCCTCAGGTTAGATAAGTATCCAGCATAAAAATTTACTAACAATTCCAATATGTAAATGGTCCTAAATATCATTGGCTCTTTTGAATATCATCAGAAATATTTTGGCCAGAATAATTCCACTTCTTTTTTAAGTTTTTTATTTTGAGAGAGTGCGTGAAGCAGGGGAAGGGCAGATAGAGAGAGAGAAAAAAAAATCCCAAGCAGGCTCCACACTGTCAGCACAGAGCCCAACGTGGGGCTTGAACTCATGAACCATGAGATCATGACCTGAGCCAAAATCGAGTCACATATTCAACTGACTAAGCCACCCAAGCGCCCCCAGAATAATTCCAAGTTTTAACATATCTGGAAGGTTTGCTCCTATCCAGGTGCTGCCCAGCATTTTCAATAATTTGGTCCCTTAACTCCTCTCCCTAATCCTCTGAGGTAGGGACCAGGATGGCCTCCAGTACAGGTGGAGAAACTGAGGTACAGGGATATTTGCAGCTTGCCTTGAGGTCCTAGTACTCGTACCTGGAGCCAGGATATAAAAACCTGCAGGCAACCCGGAGCCAGGATGAGGACCACAAGCCTCTTGGCTCAGTCATACGTGCAGTGGTGCTGCTGGGCCCCAGGGATAGGACCGAAAATGTCAGGCAGATGAGCAGAGCCCTGGCCCACTGAGAGCAACATGCACCAGGCACAGAGCAACACTTCTCACCAGAGGAGTCTTCTCTTCTAGTTCCTCTTTTTATATTTGTTTAACATTTACAAAAGTATTCCTTTTTTAAAAAAATTTTTTTTAATGTTTATTTTCGAGAGAGACAGATCATGAGTAGAAGAGGGACAGAGAGAGAGAGAGAGAGAGACACAGAATCCAAAGCAGGCTGCAGGCTCTGAGCTGTCAGCACAGAGCCTGACGTGGGGCTGGAACTCAAGAACCGTGAGATGATGACCTGAGCTGAAGTCAGATGTTTAATCAACTGAGCCACCCAGGTGCCCCACAAAGCATTTTTTAAAATCATTGGGTTATCAGTACCTTCCTTAATGGGGGACTCAATAAAAATTTGTTAAATTGATGAATTAATTTTGCTTCTTGTCATTGTTAAAATTATTTCAAAAGACCCTTAAATTTTTTTTTTTAATGTTTACTTTTTAGAGAGCGGCGGGGGCAGGGGGGGCAGTGTGCAAGTGGAGGAAGGGCAGAAAAAAGGGGAGACAGAGGATCCAAAGAGGCTCTGTGCTGACAGCAGAGAGCCCGATGTGGAATTTGAACCCACGGAGTGTGATCATGACCTGAGCCGAAGTCAGATGGACGCTCAACCAACTGAGCCACGCAGGCACCCTGACCCTTTAGATTAAATTTTATACACAGATACATAAATATATTCATTCCAGCGATTATCAGTCTTTTTTCTTGCCCACACACACTTGAGGGACCCAACACTTTCTTCCATCAAAAACAGTTTTATTTCAGAAGGGGGTCAAAGTACCACATGCTGAAAACTCTATTACTGGTAAAATAAGGGCCGCAGGGCTCCCTGCACAGCAGGAGGGAAACGGAATTCAGTTATACCAACAGTAAAGTCACTAGAGAAAATGCTTGCCTCAAAGGAAAGTGTAAGAGGTAAATCATAAAAGGCATATAGCCTCTGGGAGCTTGAAAATGTGCAATAATTATTTTTACAGGTTATCAGACAGTTAATTTGGGGAGACTTCTAGGAAATTTAAAGCCAAAAAAAATTACTCAAATCCCATTTGTCTACCAGTTATCCAGATGGCGAGAAGATTAGGTAATACTTACCAAGGCAAGTGTGTAAATAAAAATGGTAGCCCACATTTCGATCGTAACAATTGAATGAGCAATTAAAGGGGAGATCAAAATGTTCTCTGACTTGGTGTTTGGGGATTTGCTAATGGCATGGAATTTTAGGGAACCCTCAGGCAAGAGGCTGCCCATTTTTAACTTGTGAGTTGTGCAGAGATTATGTAAAATAATAGGAACCCCTGTGGTCAACAAAACCACTTCCTCTTCAAAGTGGAGAAAGCCTGGTGAACATGGCAACAAGTGATCCTTAAAAACCATGTGCTGTGCCAGAGGATATAGCCTCTGCTCTAAAAGCCAGTGTTACCAACTCCTTTGTCCCACTGTCCCCACACCTGGAATGTGCTGCAACATTCCGTCTCACTACCCTGTGGAAGCTGGGGTGCTTCAGGCCAGCTGGAGGAGCACTGAGCCTTGGAACCAGGCAGACCTCGGGGGGTCAGTGTGTGCACGCGTGTGCATGTACATGCATGCACGTGTGTCTTTTGTGGGAGTGGTGGGGTCGGACGGCTGGGAGCAGGCAGAAAGCAGGTAAATGGCCTCCCAGTGACAGATGTCTAGTGATAGCTGCTAAGCGGTTGCCCCCCGGACTGCTGGCAAGTGTCCACGTGGACAGGAACAGAGAGTGAGGCCAAGGGGCCCAGCCCCGTCAGCTGGCCACTCTAGCAAAGTACATGCCTGGTGCTACGAAGTGGGGGTTCCAGACAGAGCAGGATGACCTCACTCAGTCTCAGAGACTGTTTCTGTTGAGGTTGGGAGGGTGAACGTGCTAAAAGCAAGAAGCTGCTTTCCAGAGTCAAGTACAAGGTCAGGGTGGAACTGGCAGGAGCCACCCTCGTGATGAGTCCATGAATGTGTGGCCTCCGTGGGCTCCTTTGTTATCAAGATAGGACCCAGAAGGACAGAAGCAGACTCTGGGGAGAAGGTTGACAGGACTCCCTGGACAGACTGCTACGACAGAGGTGCCAATAAAATTCCAGTTAGAAGCAGGTGCCGCATAAACCCTCTGTTGCTTCTGCCTACTTCTCTCCTCCAGTTGTTTTCCAACATCACAGTTTTTTTAGTGTGATTTGCAAAAATGCCTGCCAAATTAATTCCCCCTGTAGCATTATGTTTTGAATGCCCTGGGTGCCTTATACTTTCTGTGGCCTCATAATTGCTTACATGGATAAATTAGTAAAAGGAGCTGGAGAAAGAGAATATAAAGAGGGAGAATGTGGAAAAAATCAACCCAGGTACACTCAAGGCTACAGAATCTTTTTAGGTGAATTCCAAGCATTCATCTGTTTAGAACGTGAGCTGAAGGATGTTTTCAATTTATCACAACTGTTAAGTATTCCGGGGTTGCTTATTTAAAAGGCTAGCTCTAAAGACCTTTTTGTTACTGACTTCATTCTGCTTGGCAAAAACCTAAAGCAGTGTTAGAATTTGTACAGTGCATTGCCCTGATCAGTATCTTTTTTAACTTTCAGAAGAAGGCAACAGTCACCATTAGCCCCATGAAATAAATCTAGAGAATGTTGGTGCCTGGTAAGGCCTTGGTGTCATTCCATACCCCCCACTCCATTCTGTAGATACAGAGAAACTGAGGTCTGGAGGGTGATGTGACTTTCCCAAGGTCACAAAGCTAGTATATAAACACAGCGTTCCTGATGTATTTCCTCTATAATTTTTCTGTAACAGAAGAATTATGGCTCTTAGGTGGATACCATTTTGGAAAACATTAGAGACACAAAGTTCTGAGTTTATTTGACAGATAATTAAGTGGAAAGGCCATGTAATTATGAAAGAATTATTTTCTACAAAGAGATTTATATGAAGAGTTTATTTGTCTCAGGAAAACTTTGGGGTTTAACCATCCTAAAAGCCAATTTTTATTTGATTTCATGATACTCATCCCTTCTCACTTAATTACTAAGTTTAACTCAAATCATGATTTAAAGTTTTGTTTAAAAAGAGCTCATTTATATTCACTTGCTATCCCCTGAATTGAACTGACTTAATTTTATATATATACATACATATATGTACCTATGTACACACATGTGTATGCATACATACATATACACATGTGCATATGTATATACATGTGTGTACATATGTATATATGTGTGTGTATAAATATATATCAGACAGAACTAAAGTTTTAAAAAAATCCAAGTGAAAGCTTGTTTACAGGAACCAAGCTTATATTATTATAAGAGCTTTGGACCAGAAACTTAAGATATTCTCCCAATTTGTAACTCATTCAATTCTAGACTTTGATTTTATTTTTTTTAATTTTGAGAACCTTTTCAGGATTTTATGTGATAACTTGGTGATAATCTGAAGTACCAACAGCTACAATTACCTCTAAATCAGAAGTACCCTTAGTACAGTCTGAGATTTTTTTTTTTTCACATACACATTCAGGGAAACTTGACTTCTACAAAGCCTTTCATGACCCTTGTGTCCTTCCCTCTACATTGGATGGCCTACCTGCTGTAAGCTTTTACCTGTAAGGTGTCTGTTAAATGACATGTTTTTCTCTGCTGGCAGGTTGATCATGCCCCGTATACATTTATTCCATGAATGATGTAATGTTGTACTTGACAGTGTGAAGACATACCTCTCCACGTGTATCGCCCTAAAATTAATACTTGAAGATAAAATTAATAAGAGTATTAGCTGTTAATCTTAGTAACCTCTGTCCTATATTTCCTTTATGAATAAATATTCTAGGACAGTAATTTAAAGAGTATAGACATGCTTTTAATGTAGAGAATTGCCAAGTTGGCATCTCATCAGAGCTGGTGTTAAATGTATTAGGAAGAAGACAGCCTAGATAGTATACTTGTCTGTGTCAGGTTCTCCAATTGGGTAGAAGAAATATGTGGTTTTATCTTTAAATGTGAAAGAAAAATACTGACTTCATAGTATTAGGAAAGGATCACAGTATTGAGTTTTAATTACTGATTCTACTGAGTGACTACACAGGTTACAAAGACCAACGTGCGAAAACAGGTCAACGAATGTAAATCAGATGGGTTTATGACTTAGCCAAATAACAGAGAAAGCAGGAATGAAGGCAAAGATAGGAAAGTGTATCAGAAACAACACATGACTGTTAAATCATAAGAGTCTTGTGGTCTGAAAAGCATGTGGTGAATTGGGGTTGCTGGAGAAGCAGATAGGGTTCTCCTTGTCTGAATTGCACACAGACACACAGCTTTGAAGAACAACCACCTCATAGTATCAATTAGGCAAACACAGAAAATTTATCCGCCTATGATGACATGGTAATATCAGTTGTGACGCTATTGGGAAAATAAGGTTTATGAAAATAAATTTTCCATATACCTCTTTAAGAGTTAACATTTTAGGGGCACCTGGGTGGCTCAGTCAGTTGAGCATCTGACTTCGGCTCATGAGTTTGGGCTCTGTGCTGACAGCTCAGAGCCTGGAGCCTGCTTCAGATTCTGTGTCTCCCTCTCTCTCTCTCTGCCTCTCCCCTGCTCGAGCTCTGTCTCTCTCTCTCTCAAAAATAAATAAACATTAAAAAAATTTTTTTAAAGAGTCAACACTTCATTGTAGCTATTTGGTGGGCATCTTTCTTTTAAAAGTTTTTTTTAATGTTTATTTATTTTTGGGACAAAGAACATGAGTTGGGGAGGGGCAGAGAGACAGAGAGGGAGACACAGAATCTGAAACAGGCTCTAGGCTCTGAGCTGTCAGCACAGAGCCCGACACAGGGCTCGAACTCATGGACCGCGAGATCGTGACCTGAGCCAAAGTCGGACACTTAACCGACTGAGCCACCCAGGCGCCCCTGTAGGCATCTTTCTAAAATAGATTTTCCTGGTTTTGAAGCAATGTGGTAAACAGCATGACATGCAGAAAATTACACTGATCTAGAGGTCTAAAGATCAAGTTCCAGGTCTGACCCTGCCACTGATGTTACCCTTTTCCCCCAGGAGGGCATGGCAGGGGCTCAGCCCATGTGCTTGCCCTGAGGAGCTGGATTAAGTGCAAATGAGAGACACCCCCCTCAGACTCTGCAGTTTATTTTTGTAACTTTGCCTTTTCTTGGTGGGTGATGAGAGGGTTTGCGTCATGGCACTAGGCACATCTGTGTTATGGTGGGATGAGCCTTCACTGCACCTTGATCAAGGTTGGAACATCTGTGTTTTCCCATGTTGGCTGCTGTCCTGCTGTCTTTCCCAAGCCGGTGTGCACCCTCTGCCCCTTGGCCTGGGGCTGTCTAGACCACGGTTGTCTGAACGGGAGCCTCAGAGTTCTTTGAGGAAAGTCTGTGTTTCAGTGGATGTCCTCTGAAAGCTGCAGGTGATTGAGTCAAAGACCCTTTTCACTTGACTGCTGATTCTTGGCTTTTTGTGGAATAATTGAGGCCACAGGGTGAGTGACCTATAGAACGGTGGTTCTGTCATGTTCCAAGTACATGCTGGAAAATGATGCTGCTCACCTTGTTCTGATGTTGGACCAGCCTTGTGTCAGGTGCCCTCAGCCCACAAGTAGGAAGTTAGTGTAGGTCATATCTAGGACCTGGAGATAGAAACCACTATGCACACATCTGAGGGTGATGCTCTCTGCACCACTGATGTAGTCTGGCAGGAAGGGAATTTTTGAGGGTGAAACTCGTATTTTTCACTGAAAGTGGGGGCAATGCAATACAGCAGAAGAAACACCAAGATCTATCAGTGTACAAGTGCCCAGAGTATGATTGGAAGGAATCGCCCCCACCAGGCAGGTGTCTTTGCCCCTGGAGGGGAGGACAACGGGAGGGCGGAGGCCTTCTCGAGGGCACCAGGATTGGGGGAAGGGTTCCAGGAGGGCTGGAATGCTTTAATTTTTTAAGTAGAGAATGGATTTATCTGTGATTTGCTTAACGCAAAATGAATTTCATAGCCCAAGCCTTTGATCCAGTCTCCCCAGCTGTAGTTCGGTGGATGGTGGCCTGCCTATGACTGCCAGGAGGCCATCAGGAGAGCCAGACAGGGCGCTGCCTGTGTCATTCAGGCAGGCACTCGGCAGGTGCCCCGCACCCCCCTCATCATCCATGTGCAGCTCCACCCTCGCCTGTCCCAAATTCTGAAGTGCCCAGCCCCCATCCCATCTTCAGCTACTCAGCATCAGATATTTGATGCTTCTGCAATGAAATGTTTGTACATTCATGAGGAGCTGTGCCTGAGACTCAGAATGCTCGTATCCATTAGGTCTGGTTCTGCCTCTGGTGAGGTCAGGCCAGTTCAGGCTTCATTGCCAAGTGAATTAAATCAGTAAGGTTTTTGGATTTCAGAACCTTTGGGATTCTGAAATTGTGACTGAGGAATCAGGGACCTTCTAACCATCCTGATGTAGCTCGGAGAAGGCCTCAGAACAATCCATCATTTGCTTTGGGGCGAAAGGCCCATCAGACCTGTGATCTTCAGCAGAGGGAGGAGATGTCTGCCTGACAGGGTCCTCCATCCGCCCTTACTGTGCTCTTTGCTCACTTCCTTTGCAGGGTTTAAGACCAGAGCAGGTCGAGTGGAGACTTCAGATTTGCCTACATCCTTCTTGCAGAAGCCCTGGGGTTCATTGAACCACCTGGCTTGGAGCGATCCCAACCTCTCTAGTCATGGGTTCAAATTCACCTCTGTCACTTACCAGCTGTGCAAGCTGGACCATGTGCCTGTACTTTCTTTGCCTCAGTGTCCCCATCTGTAAAAGAGGAATAATAATAATAATAATAATAATAATAATAATAACAACAATACCTCATACTGAGCTTGAAAGAATTAAATGCTTGCAGCTTTTGAAACTTCCTGCTCTGCTCCTGGGGGTTGAGGCAAGCCATTTGCTCCGTGGACACTTCCTTCTTCCGGAGGCACGGCCTCCTCCAGCAGCCATCTGCAAAGCTATCTCCCAGAGAACCCACTGTGGCTTTTCTGCCAGGTTACCTTTCGTGGTAGCAGAAGTCACTCTCACGGCCACTTTCTCACCATATCTACACAGGAGGGGACACCAGGCAGACGTGGCCGCCCACTGCCTGCTGTGATCTTTTATTTTTGTTGAAAATGATCAATTTCTCTAAGGTTCAGCTGCATTCCTTCCAGGTCCTGGGCTGTCAGCCGGCTTTTTAATTTGCATGGTGTTATTACATTATGTACTTGTCAGGAGAGATTTCATTAAATTCCCATAACGTGGCCACACTACATGTTATCCAAACTAAAAAGCCATCTCTGGGCTTTCTCAGAGGCCGATGGGCCAACAAGTTCTTTATGACTTTGCAGTAAATTTAAATATGTGGAGGGCATCACAAAACTTCATTATTCCATGCATGTGCGCATCGGGCTTGTGGTTTTCTGGAACACCTGAGGAAGCATCACTAGAACGGTACCTCCTGAGCTGCTGTCACCTAAACACCATCTGGGCATGTGGAGTATGTTTCCTTGCCGCAGCCACTGAGGTTAAGGATGTGGGCTCCTGAGTCAGACTGCCTGGATTCTGATCAAGCTCTGCCACTTAACTAAAGGTCTGGACTTTCTGTGCCTGATTGTCCTTATCTGTGAAATGGGGGTAGTATTACTCTACCCCATCACAAGCTTGACAGAGCTTAGTATGTGGGAAACATGCAGAAGGGTGCCTGGTGGTCATAAATCCAGCCCTAGGGAAGGTGATTTGCAGTGCCATTTGCCATTGGCAGCAGGGTTGGGTGGCTAATGGGAGCTGGCCCATGTTCTCATGCTCAAGTCTCCCCAGAGAGCACTGCTTCTTCACTGCAGGTCCTTCTGGTCAGACGGCCGCCACTCATGAGATTCCAGGGCGCTCAGGAGCCTCTGCTGCCTGGGTCCTGCCACTCTCCCTCTCCTCTCTCTTCTCACCTCACCCCCAGCATTCCGTTTTACCAGCTTGCAGCCCCACCCCTCACCAGACACATGCTGTTTCACATCCTGCACCTCTTCTTGGGGTCCTGTCCCCACACCCCTCCCACAGCCATGCTGTAGTACCTGCCTGTCTCCCTAAGGAGCCCAAGCACAGTGCTGCCCAACAGTCTTCCCTGCACCTCCTTTCTACAAGTGCTCACTCTTCTTGGCCCCAGTTGTGTCCCATACTGCACAGGCTTCTCTCCAAATCACTTATAAATCGTGTGTGTGTGTGTGTGTGTGTGTGTGTGTGTGTGTGTGTGTGTGTGTTTACTTATTTACTTTGTCCATCTACCTGTTTATTTACAGAGATCTCCTTGTACAGGACTCTGACGTTGTGGTCAGGGATACATCCATTTGGGATGATCAACACATGTTAGAAAAAAATACTTTGGTGACTGAATGGGTGTTTGAGCTCCAGAACAGGCCCACACCCACCTCTTAAATGCAAAGATCATGCCATGCATTTGCAAAGGTACTGTCCTTGAAGCCTCTTCCACAAGCTTTGCAAGTCTCAAAGATTCTCCAGGAAGAATCTTCCTCATTGTCATTTCTCGTAAAGGGTATTTAATTATTCTTAGCCATTTTTAGTTACCCAAAGTCTGTTGTCCTCAGGCACAATTTGGGTGAGACAAAACAAGTGATAGAGGGTGACGGGGGCAGCCAGCCGGGTGGGGCAGCCAGCCGGGTGGGGCAGCCAGCCGGGTGGGGCAGCATCCCTGAGACCCATGAGCCTCTGCATCGCCAGACTGCATGTGACTCCTTCCCCATGGGACTGTGATCTCTGGGGAAAAAACCTCTTCTCCTGAAGGGCAAGGGCTCTGTGGGTCCTGGTAAGAGGTGAGCAGCTGTCCTCACTGGAGTTTAATGCCTAGACTGATGGGATTTCAGTAACAAAAATGTTGGCTTTTTATGTGTAATGCAGGGCTTTACCTTGAAGACAAAATGGCATCAAATAGACATCACTTTGTATTTTCCCAGAACTGTCACCTGCCTCCCATTCAGGGATCAAAACTGTTCACAGTAAGCATCTCCCTACAGTTCTCCACAACTAGCCCTACCCTGTTGGCAAAGCTTTAGGGTAAATCGAGGCCAAGGACCTCAGCGTGCTGGGGACATGCAAACCTTGTGTTCTGGTGGATGACGCTCCTTGCTTGTTTACTGGCCCTGTGCCTGTAGCCCTGGGCACCTGGGGATCGGCCTCGGAGTAGAGGTGAGCTGTGCTCCTCCCCACTGCTGCCTCCTGTGCTCTGGGCCCTATTCCTCTCTCATCATGCTTGTTTATGGTCTTGATTTTCAAATTCCACTCCCTGCTGTAGAGTTCCATAAACATTGGATATAAATTATTTTCAATTATTTTAAAAGAACTCTAAGCTTTCTCATGTTGTATACCATATTTTACACTTCAGAGACCACCTGCAAAACCACCATGTTGTCAGAGTAATACATTAGCTGGTGTCCTGGGATGCCTTTTAACAAGATTCTCCCAAAGTGGCGAAGCATATTTGGACCACCTGCAAACGTGCCCCTGTGAGAAAGGCGGCAGCTGTGTGCTGGTGTTGGCGATGGGGCCTGTGCGCTGCCCCCCACCCTGAACGGCACACCATGGTCCACGCAGCCCCCTGGTCCCACGCTGAGGCCACAGCCATGCGGAGCCGAAGAGGCCCTGCACTGTCGCTGTGCCCAGTAGTCAAGTGCCGTGGCAGGTGTCCCGCCACGTTGGGGGCTGTCGTGTGGGGCATCCGGAAATGGGGGTGCTTCTTGGCTGGCCTGAGGCTCTCTATCCAGCCTCCCCAGCGTTGTTTATAGAAGCACCTTGATCAACACACAGGTCCCCACCATCACCCGCCGTGGGGCCGGCCACTCAGAATGGCCTGTGCAAGGAGTGCTCTCTACCCAAATCAGGACCTAAAATCTACAGTCAGGAGCAGCTTAACCCACTTCTCAGAGCTCAATAACTTGATCAGACAGATTAGAGGACACAGAAAATGAGCTTGATTTAATAGTTGTGTTTGGGATCCTGCATGAAGAAATGGAAGATTTACAATCCAGCTTCTGGATTACTTTAATTAGAGGCTCTCCAGAGCTAGTATGGCCAGCATGGAGCAGTTACAATAGTAACGTCTCAGCAGCATTCGCCATGACTCCTTGATACTGTGTAACTGAAGTAAAGTATGGTGATAGCCGGAGCCCTGGCCTGATTTCTAGCTTTTGCTTTTCTCCCAATTAGGGGGGCCACCTCCCCTATAATAAAGGTCTAAGGGAACATAGGGAACCCCTGTTCCTGCATGTGCTGTCTGTGGCCGCTTCTGCATATGGCAGAGTTGAGAAATTATCACAGAGACCTCGTCGTGTGCAAAGTCTAGAATATTGACTTTCACCTTGTACAGAAAAAGCGAGCTGACCCTGCTCCAAACAGGCACATGGTTCTGTTTGGCTGACTTGTAAATGTCATCATAAAAGGAAACTTAGAAAGTGCTTTGATAATAAAACACTAATGGTTTTTTTATTATTATTATTGGGATCCTCACAAGATTTCAGACTAAGAACAAACAAGGAATCTGTTGCTAATAAAACTTGAAAACTGCTGTCTTGCAGCATTATCTCAGAGCAGTGTGGCATGTAGTTAGCAGCAAGATGAAAATAATTCTATAGGCAAGTCCTGTGAAATGTTCGAAAACTGAAAATAACTGTCCAGTTGCTCGTGCCGGGCATTTTTAAAACTTAAAATAATTCTATCAATGTTTGTTTTCATGACAACATATAACAAAAGCAGCCCTTCAACAAACTGCTTAAACATGCTTTAGAAACACATAGTTATTTGGAAGAGTTTACACTGATTTCTTGATATAATTGGTAGGATGTTATTCCTATGTGCCACATTTTAAAAATCGTAAGCTTTATACTTTTTTTAACTTTATTTTTGAGAGAGAGAGAAAGAGAGAGAGACCCTATGAGTGGGTGGGGCAGAGAGAGAGGAAGAGAATCACAAGCAGGCTCCACGCCATCAGCACAGAGACTGATGCGGGGTTCGAACCTGTGAAACGGTGAGATCGTGACCCAAGCCGAAACCAAGAGTCAGACACTTAACTGACTCAGCCACCCAGGCACCCCAGTTTTATACTTTCTCAAAAAAACAATTAGACACCGTCCACTGCTATGGTTTGGCTCAGGAGAGTCCTGAGCATTCACTGGCCTTCACTGCACGTGGGTAGGAATGAACACCACCCACCTGTGAAGCTTCCAGGCTCAGGACAGAAGCTGTTCTTCTGGATGCCCTGCAGAGTTGAAGACATTCACCAGTTCCCTTTGTCTCTTTGAAGGATATTCCCCGAGTCCCTCCGGTGGCTGATGGCTACCCAGCAGTTTGAGTCTGCAAAGAAGCTGATCTTGCACTTCACACAGAAGAACTGCATGAACCCTGAGAGTGACATCAAAGGTGTGATGCCCGGTGAGTACTGCTCACATCAACCCTGCAGCCCCACCCAGGTGGGGAGAGGTGCCTCCCATGCTGGACCAGGAGTCATCACTCTCCTACCAAGCAGCTTCCTTAGCTGTTTGTCTGCAGCCAAACTAGGAATGTGGGTGAATTGAAATTCTCTCCACCTTCCTTTGGAGAGAATTGAATTCTCTCCTGATTGAGCCTAACACACTGTGGCACCCCACATAGCCTCTCCAGACCCAGAAGTGAGGCCTGAGCCTAATATGCACCCACCTGTCAAGGAATATTTGGGAGGGGGACAACCTGAGTCTGGAACACAGCCTTGCCTGCCAGCCAGGTTTATATACCAGCAGAGTCCTGGCTGGGGGTAGGACTTGTCTGTACTGTCTCTGTTTTCCCTAGCATGATCTTCATAGATGCCATTGTTGGTTTCTGTCGTGACCTGTTTGTTGGGCATCCGAAGCAGTGGAGAAGTGAAGTATTTTAATATAGCAGTTCAGATCCATAGAATTTGTCTGTGCCAGGAGCATCACCACAAGCTAGATCGGGGCTTTCAGGCTGGGGATCCTATATTAAGTATCACCAGGACATCATTAAAATCCATATTCTTGGGCCCCTCCCTGGTACCCAGAGATTCTATCCAGTAGATTTGGAATAAGCTCTGAGAAGCTGCATTTTTAATAAGCACCAGAAGAAATTCTGAGGTACATGGCACACAGACCTTTTGAAAGTCCTGATAAAACCAGTCCCAAGCTCTGACCCACTGCAACAACCTGACAACCTGGTGTAGACAGAACTGTTGTTATAAATTTCCCAGGAAAATAATCTGCAGGCTCTAAGACAGAACATGCACATCCCCCTCTGCATGATCTGAAATTCTGTCCAACAGATATTTTTGAAACACCTGCTGTGTATCAGGCATCAGGCACTGTTCTAGAACAGAGAAGGAAACAGGCAAAGCCTGGCTTTCGTGGAGCTTACCGGCAAGCAGGGGAAGGCATGCAGTGAACAATTAAGTGTATAATACATCAGGAGGAATGAATGCTGTCAGAAAAATCCAGAGTAGAGAGATAGAGGGTGGTGGTGAGGGGTCACAGTCAGATGCTCAGGGGGAGCCCGGCTCCAAGGTAACAGGTAAGCAGAGACCTAAGTGCAGGAGGAGAATGGACGTCTCCATTCACAACAGGAAAGGAACACAGGAAATCTGAATCACACTGGCTAGGAAGAGCTTCTGGAATCATCTATTCCATGGTTCTTAGGCTTTTCATTAGACTCCTGATTCAGGTCTGGGGTTCATGGTCAATAAAAGTCCCCCAGATGCTGCTGCTTAACCAGGTGGCATCTTTGCCTTGGCCTGTACCTATGACCTGGCAGATGGGGACAGTAAGGCTAGGCAGCCTCCACCTATAGGGCAGGCTTGATCTGCCAGGCACTTCAGCACAGGCAGAAGAGTTCAGGAAGCCTGGAACCCTTGCATTACTGGATTGAGGAAGGACATGAGCCAGGTCTGCTTTACATGAAGAGTACTGAGTGCTGGTGCTTTGCAGAGGGACATCTGTGGTCCCTTTTTATCCAGTGGCAATGATAATAAACAGAATAACATTTACATAGTGCTTGTATGTCAGTCACTTTTCCAAATGATTTGCAAATACCAACTTCTATTTAATATAGAATCTAAGTGCCTCACATATATTAACTTCTATTTCTTCACAATAGTCCTCTGAGAGAGGTACTAAAATTATCTGGAATTGCAGATGAGGAAACTGAGGCACAGAGAGGTTAAGCATCTTGCTGAAAGTCAGACTAGTAAGTAATTGAGCTGGGACCTGAACCTGGGAAGTCCAAGAGAGGCAGCTTCACTGTGCTGCTTCTGAGAGATCAGGGGGAGCTGAGAGACAGAGATACTACTGTAACTATGGAGAAGAATGAGAATTGGTTTCATTTCCCCTTTGGGGCCATGTTTGCTCATTTTGGAATGTCCAGCCATCTTCCCAAACTTCTCTGGGCCACATTCATTAGCAGGTTCATGTTCTTAAGTCTTACAGTATAATTTGTTTCTGGCATTTCCCTAATTAAATCACCACAATCCACTTCTTTCCGGTTAAAATATTGTCTGGGAAAAGCTTGTTTTCTCAATACTAATTACACTGATTCATTTTCCTCCTATTTTTGGCAAGTGGTATTCCATCTTTTTGCCTGTCTTTGCTTATGAGTTCTGCTGCTGTCCCAGCAGGAGGCGGGGGGAGAGGTAGCTTGATGCATGTGACTTTCCCCCTCTTGGGAGGGTTATCACTGCGTTCACTCCCAGGGGACACATGTTTCCCCTCTGCCTCTGGAGTTCTGCTCACTCCCAGCTGTCAAATGCGTTGAAGCCAGTGCTGGGGGAAGGTAGGTGAAGTCTGCTTCATCTGAATCAGCCACTTCCAACTTTCTTAGGCTGGCTTGTTTTTCTGCTTGGAATCTTTCTCCCATCACCTCATCTCGTCCACCTGCCAATACCTGTCCCTTACTGGGACTCACATTAATGAGTCTTCTTCTCTCTGACCTCACTGCCCCTCCCCTCACATCACCTGCTCAGAAATCCCTCAGCAGTCTCCAGGGGCCTTCCAGCTAGATCCCTAAGACCTTCACTGAAGTTGCTCAGAGACCCTGTGTCACCTCTGCCTGCCTCTCCAAGGCGCTGCAGCCCGCATTAGGCTCTCAGAATACACCGAATGCCTCCCCACTGCAGGGCCGTCCCCACACTGGGTCCTCCTGCTACCCCATCTATACTGTGGTCAGCTCCTCAGGGACGAGGTCAGCCCTCCAGTTAGGTGTTTTCCCCCATCATTCACGTGCAGCTGTAGCTGACCAGTTTCTGTGGCTCCTTGTTGGGGCCGATCACCCTGCCATGGACAAGAGCTGGCATGGCAGCCTGGGTGTGCAAGGCTGGGCTCCCTTGCATCCTGGCACCAGCAGCAGACCTGACACGAAGCAGGCTTGCCCTGAATGTCTACTGAACAATTGAATCGAGGCCTCCCGCAGTCCGGGAGGGGGCAGGGCAGTTTCACATGGGAATCGGCCATGGCTGCTGGACACGTCACCTCTGGGTAGATGAGAGTCTCAGGCCTGGATGCATATGGGGGTTGGGGTGGGGGCAATGCTCATGCCCCTGCCAGCACATCCTTTTGCATTCATGCTAGAAGAAAACCTGACGTTCCAGAATTGTCCATGCCCTTTCCTCTTTTAAAGCCATCTTGGTTTATCTTTGAACATGTCAGCTTTCCCCAGCAGAGTTGATAGCTGAATTTAGGTAGATCAGCGGATATGCCTCCTGAGTGTCATGGTCAGTGTCATTCCTGCAAACATTAGTGTCACAGAAAGCGACCAGGAACTGGCATCTGTCCTCACGTCCTAATTCCCAAGACTTTCAGCATCCTCTCAAGAGTCTGAGTGCTGCTGGCCCCAGCTGTGGCCTGTGGACTGCAGCCCACCGTGAGAAGACATCTTGGAGTCAGACCTGTGCTCAGCCCCTGGCAATAGTAACGGTAACACAGGCAGTCATTGGGCAGTGACTCTGCAGGCATGGGTGACACTCTCCACCGGCATTTGATTCTCACCAGAGTCTTAATGAGGTCAGTCGTCACATCATCCCTGCTTGACATATGGGGATGTGGGGCCCAGAGAAGCTAAGTGTTGGGGAGCACTGCTTCTTGCTGCTGATGTGGCTCCATGTGGAAAGAGCAAGCCCCGTGCAGGGAGTGGGTGTCCTCTGTCCTCATGCATCAGGCCCTCTCTGGGAAGCACCCCCCCGGAGAAGCCCACCTGGCCCAGCATTGCCAGATGGGAGGGTGAGTCCCAGCATGAGGCTTGGAGTCTGCCCTTACTGCCCCCTCTGTCTTGTCCAGATGGACAAGTTCGGAAACTGAGGTGAGAAGAGGGTCTGTGAATTACTCCTCAGAGTCCCCAGGTTAGGTAACTTGCCCAAAGCCACACCACTAGAGAGTGATGACACCAAGGTCAGCCCAGGCAGGCTGACCCCAGCGCCCTGATCCTAACCTGAGTGGTTACAGAAAATTTCTCCTCCGGGCTTCAGGCCAGCTGCAGTCACGTGCACAGAGAGGGAGTCGCAGAGGTCAGCACTGCTGGGTCACTTGTCAAAACTTTGGGTAGATTTTGAAGAGAGAGCTGTGTGAGGTGACTTCGCTAAGGTCCGTATAGTCGCTCTCATCTGCTTGCTTCTGAAGCACTTACCCAAATGGCCAAGTGCCATCATTTCTAAATCCACACCTGAGGACTGAGGGGCTGTGTGGGGGAGACAATGGGCGCCTTCTCTACTTCTGAGCTTGGGCCTGGGCCTCAGAGCCACTGCCTTGGAGCTTTTAGTGCATGCCATTGACAATGGCTGTGATGGGGGTGGGGGACTGCTATGCTGCTCTTCCTCTTCCTCCTCCTCCTCCCACTGCTCCTCCTTCTCCTGCCGTTCCTTCTCCCCCTGCCGTTCCTCCTCCCCCTGCTCTTCCTTCTACTCCTCCTCCTCCTCCTGCTCCTCCTCCTCCCCCTGCTCCTCCTTCTCCTCCTCCTGCTGTTCCTCCTCCTCCTGCTCCTCCCCCTCCTGCTGCTGCTCCTCCTTCTCCTGCCATCCTCCTCCCCCTGCTCTTCCTCCTGCTGTTCCTCCTCCTCCTGCTCCTCCTCCTCCTCCCCCCTGCTCCTCCTGTTCCTCCTCCTCCTGCTGTTCCTCCTCATCCTGCTCCTCCCCTTCCTGCTGCTGCTCCTCCTTCTCCTGCCATTCCTCCTCCCCCTGCTCTTCCTCCTCCCCCTGCTCTTCCTCCTCCCCCTGCTCTTCCTCCTCCTCCCCCTGCTCCTCCTGCTCCTCCTTCTCCTGTTCCTCCTCCTGCTGTTCCTCCTCCTCCTGCTGCTGCTCCTCCTCCTGCTCCTCCTCTTCCTGCTGCTGCTCCTCCTGCTGTTCCTCCTCCCCCTGCTCCTCCTCCTCCTTCTGCTGCTCCAACTCCTGCTCCTCCCCCTCCTCCTGTGCTCCTTCCCCTCCTGCTATTGCTGTTTCTTCTCCTGCTACATCTGCTTCTCCTCTTCCTGCTCTTCCTCCTCCCACTGCTCCTCCTGCTCCTCCTCCTGCTGCTCCAACTCCTGCTCCTCCCCCTCCTGTTATTACTGTTTCTTCTCCTGCTACATCTGCTTCTCCTGCTTCTGCTCCTCCTGATTTTGCTCCTCCTCCTCCCGTTCCTCCTCCCTCTTCTTTCCCCTACTTCTCTTGTCTTCTCTTTTCTATAACTGATGCTTTCCCAGTTTCACCCGTAATGCATTAACAGTGCACACAAGCATCAAAGCACAGCCAGTTAATCTCACACCCCCATCCAAACAAACACAGATTCTCGTCTGTGTGTGCTGTCCCTGCATCTCTGAGCCTGGGCTTCGGTGCACTATCACCGTCTTCTCCCTGTGCTGTCCTCAAGAAGCACGGTTTGGCCCCTCGCCTGGATCTCTTACATACGTAGAGGTCATGTCTCCTTCTGCGTGTCTGCAAGGACACCTCTCCCTTCTACAGCTGTTTGGGGGGGAGCCAGGACAGTCCTGGTCAGCCAGAGCACTGGGCTAGGAAGGCTGCCTGCCCACCAAGGGCCACGTGGGGCTTCATCTGCTTCCTTCATTTGGGCCTTGTAGGGGCATTGTCCCGCTTAATAGCTGAGAAACTGAGGCACAGAGCAGCTTTCCCAAGGAAGCTCAGCAAAGAGAATCAAAAGTGGGATTCTGCCAGGTCTCTCAGACTCCTTGCTGTATCCCAGGTTAGGTTGTGACCAAACATGCAGAGGAGAAGGGGCAGGGAAATACAGAGTGGAGTGGGAGCTGCTGGCTTGTCAAAACTAAATAAGCCCCACTTGGTTTTGTTTTGAAATTATTCTTTCTTTTTTTTAATGTTTATTTTTGAGACAGAGAGAAACAGGGTGAGTGGGGGAGGGGCAGAGAGAGAGGGAGACACAGAATCTGAAGCAGGCTCCAGGCTCTGAGTTGTCAGCATAGAGCCTGATGTGGGGCTTGAACCCACGATCCATGAGATCATGACCTGAGCCGAAGTCAGACACTTAACCGACTGAGCCACCCAGGCGCCCCATTTTGAAATTTTTCTAATGGCTGTGAATCCAGAGGGTCAGAGAGCTTGGGAGGAGAGACAGGGAGAGGAAATGCTTTTATCAGTCATTTCCTTGGTGCTCAGAGTCTGATCAACTTGCACTTCCCCTTCTTATTCTCATAAGTCACGTTCAGGGACTTTAGGACATCCCTGATTTCTGTCTGATGACTAGAGAGACAGAAAGGCCTCCTGTATTCAGTTACCTTAGGGTGTCTCAAAAGTCATCTGATGTTTCTCACAATGCAGAGATGGGGGATTTTTGTCCCAGAGAAACAGACCTAGTGCTGAGGAAGCTTTATGTTGTTATTCATAGGCTGGTAAGGTATGTAACAGAGACAACATGTCAATAGCTCCAGACAGGTTAATCTAATTCCATTTAGAATAATGCAGTTACCCCTGTAGACTACAGTCAGTTATTTAGACCTTGGGCTCTACAGTTTAATCCTATAAAAAAGAAAAATTAAGTCACAATTGAAATTGCTGCAGTTTCTTTAAACATCTATTTCATATACAATAATGTATTAGCAGTTAGGTTTGGACCACATTACAAAAAGAGATTTTAACTTCTGTAAACATGCTAATAGACATTTAAATTTTCTTCTTGGATGATTTCCATGGTGAGCAAGTGTGGCTATTATAGTTGATTCCTGATGAGTTTTATAACCATGAAGATACTAAGATCATTGGATCCCACATTATCTGTTAACTGTAACATTGCCATGCTCTTTAAAAGTTTTTTAGTGTTTTAGCCATGGGGAAAGGATGTTTGTAAATCAGATTAGTCTATTTTTGCAGAGGGGAAAATAAAGGTTCCGAAGAGCTTGGGAGTCGAGGGGGATCCGTGGACAGACACCCAAAGTGCTAGCTGTTCTGGCTTTTGCACACACCTCAGGCTTTGCACCTAAAAGTGGGAAGGAAGAAAGGTCTGGGAACTCAAGTGGCATGGCATCCCTTTGACATCGAAAAGGTTTTTCCTTCTCCCTTCAATGCCCCAGCTGGTGACATTGATCCAAAAAATGTTTTGTTTAAGTAACTCCTAAAGCCTTATGGTTAAGCAACATATTTCCCTTCAAACTGGAATCAAGGAGGTGGAAGAGGCCCTAGGAAGTGCCAGAGAGCACACCAGTAGCAGTCCCCATGCACGTGGCTGCTGCAGGGTCTGTCCCGAGGTAATTCTGTTTCCTCCAAGCACAGAAGCCCTGCCCTCATTAGATGGGGCCTTCCCACCCATACTACTTGGCTTTCTGTTTTTGTTTCTTTCAGTAAACGTATTTTGCAATAATTTTAGGTTTACAGAAAGGTTACAAAATTAGTACAGAATTTCTGAATATAGTCTCCCCATTGTTAACATAATACCATAGGACCTTTGTCACAGTTGAGAAACTGCCATTGGTAGAGTAGTGTTAACCAAACCCCAGCCTTCATCTGGATGTCGCCAGTGTCTCCATTAATGACTTCCTGTTCCGGGATCCCATCCAGGATCACACTTTGTTGTCATCTCCCCAGCCTCCTCTGGTCTGGGCCTCGTTTCTCATGGCCTTGACAGTCTTGAGGAGCACGGGCCACGCAACCAATGGGTTAGGTCTCCTTTTTCTTGTTGAGCTCCTGAGTAGAGAGGATTACTCCCTGAGGATCTGCTGGGCTAGGAGAGCACAGAGGGGCCTTGGGGGCTGAATGTATGGCATTTCTGCTCGCAGACACAAGGGCAGATCCTGAAGGCTGGGACATTTCTGTGTTTTGACCCTCCCTGTTAAACTGCCAGGTTGACACCTGGGCTTCAGCAAATGTCAATGTGGCATTGGGGCACTAGTGGACTCTGTTCAGAATGGCTTTCAGAGCTAATCTGAGCCTCATGAGGAGTTCTGTCTAATAACTTTGTAGTTGGTCATATCACTCTGAGGCAGAACACTTTCTTGCTCAGCCCCCAAAGACCTTTGACTGTTAACTAAAATGTACATATACACATATGTGCGTACACACATATATGCACTTCTGTGCATACATGCTCATGCATGTGTTTATTTCTCTTTCCAAAGAGATGCACACCCTTAGGGGCCGCATCAGAAGGAGCAGCTACAGCCACAGCCACTGTACTTCCCACCTGTGAAGTTAGGGAGCATATGAGCACATGCTTCTCCTGGTCTCTGAACAGTGGGTGAGGTGGACAGATCAGACTCCACACAGAAAAGAACTGCTTGTTTTAATACAACCTGAACCTGATTAGTGCCTCTGTAACCCAAAATTAGTCCCTCTGTAACCCATTTGGGTTTGTTTGGTTTTTTTTTTACATGTTTTAAAATGTTTATTTTGAGAGAGACAGAGCATGAGAGCATGAGCAGAGGAGGGGCAGAGAGAGAGAAGGAGAGAGAGAATCCCAAGCAGGCTCTGTGCTCTCAGTGCAGAGCCCGATGTGGAGCTCGATCCCAGTAACCATGAGATCATGACCTAAGCCTAAATCAGGAGTCAGACACTTAACCGACTGAGTCACCCAGGCACCCCTGTCATTAAGTTTGGTACTCAGGCAAAGTGGAGTGAGTCTACACTCATTGTTTATTTGTATGTACCCTGCCTCACTCACAAGAAAGGCTTTGCAGTGAAAAGGTACACTTAGGGTGTGCCTCGGCTCCCTTCAGGCCCCATGGGGAAATTTGAACGGCAAAGTCAGTGTTTCTGTGAATGCGTTTTCTATCCTGAGAGCCAGACCCTATCCTCTGGCTTAAAGGAAAAAAAAAATTGCCCCTTTTCATGATGCCCCAATTCAGGAACGCCTAGGAGGCTGCCTACCCAGGGTCTTGCCGACGGGTCACAGGTTCTCTTTGTCTGCAGAGCTGGAGAAGGAACTCTCCCGGAGGCCCAAGAAGGTCTGCATCGTGAAAGTGGTGGGAACCCGGAACCTGTGGAAGAACATCGTGGTCCTGTGTGTGAACTCGTGAGTCACAAGAGGGACACGAGCAGGGTGGAGGTCAGGGAGAGGCTGGAGAAGAGAGTGTCTGGAGGGGAGGCCGGCAGGGCCCTCCTTCTCCCACAGCTGCATCTTGAATTACAGCCACAACTCGGGGGTCTCTGGTCAGCCCAGGGCTTCGCACTTGGCCACGGGGCCCTGGATAAGTCTGATAAGCCCCAGGGTCGCTGTGTAGACCAAGAAGGTCTTTCCCATCTTCACTCACAGCTCAATAACCCTGCCCTTCCCTGACCACGCAGAGTGGCCCTCACTCAGGGTCACAGGTCACCTCAGGTGAAGGAGGATGTTAACTCTCATTTGATGTTAGAGACTATTGGAGGGCAGGGGGCAGGGTTTGCAGTCAATTTTGAAAGGCATCAGGACTCCTGTCCTGGAAAGAGAGAGACCCAGAGTCAGGGCTCTGTTCCTACCATTCCCCATGGCTATTTCTATCAAAGCCACTCCACTTCATCAGTTCTCAATGTTGGGGCTCCTCCTGTCACCTTTGTCCTACAGACAAGGACATGGAGACCCTAGCCACTCCATTGGTCAGGGCCGAGCCCTCAGGCTTCAGCCTCCCTGCCCAGAGTCGGCTCCAGACATGGCCACCGTGCTGCTGTCCAGTCTCAGGCAGATGCCGGCTAGGCTAACGGGACCATTACAAATGGAATGCCTTTTCCAACTTTAGTTTGAAAAAAAAAACACAAATTGTAACATAGAGGAGATGCCAAGTTTCTATTTTAATGCTTCTTATTTGGGGAAAGGGGGATCAATCTCTTTGACCTTGTTATCTTAAAATTACCCGTTATGATCCGAAGACTTCCTTCTTACCAGAACAAAAAGATGATTTCTCTGAGACCTCTGTAGGCCAAGAGACAGAGAAAGTCATCTGGGATCCCCAGAGATTAACCGAATCTCCCCAGTTGCAAGATTATAAAGCGACTGCCCCAGCAGGTCCTTTGCTGAGTACGTCCCAAGTGGAAATGAGTTCATTTGGCAGACAGCAGCTTCCCCTGTGGGGGCAAGGCTCTGCCGCAGTTGACCTTGATGCATCCTCACAGTTTGATGAAAGCACTTTGATTTCCCCAAAGCACGGAAGTGGGGGTTGGGAGAGAAGGACATTTGTCACTCTGGGGTGGGTGCCGAGCGCTGATGTAACAGATGCGCTCCTGCAGCACTGCCCATGCCCTGAACATGCACTTGCAGCCTCCCAGGTGCATGGGTGCATTCGTACCCCCGTCTCCCCAAGTGGACATCTGTCTCCAGCGGGTGGGACACACATTTCCCAGAAGGTTTATACGAGCCTCCGAGCCTCTGGAGGCGTTAGAGAGGCTTGACCCAGGGCAAAGGGAGGGAAACGATGATAAATTAAGAACTGAAACAAAGTCTCTAAAACCAGGTGTCTTCATTTGGCCTGACTTCCTGCTGGCTTCCCCAGGGTGTGTTTGTCAATAGCAGCAGGAATGGGTTAAGCAGGTAGTTCTCTGGGTGGATCCCCAAGTTTCCAGAACCCTGAGCACTGAAAGCAGAGTCAGAGGTTCAGATAGGCAGTATGTCTAGTAACCTTCTGCAAGCTGCTTACCCTCTTTAAGCCTTTTTCCCATCTGTAAAATGGGTCTGACAGCAGCTCTTATGGTGCTGACATGGGATTAAGTGAGTTAACGAATGGGAGTGCTTTGTCTTACATGTTGGATCCATTTGATGGTGTTTGAACAGAATGTCTCACCGCTTTCATGTTCACACTCTCTGCTAAAGTGATGGTGAGAGGAGAGTGATCAGGCACCCCCATGAGAAGGCTGCTGCTGTCCTTTCTCTGAAGTCTCTTTGCATTGCACCCCATCAGACATGCGGTCGTGGTAACAGCATGTTCTCTGTGATGTGTTGAGCTGCATGTCTGTTTCCTGGTCACTGAGCCCTCCTGTCCTTGTACGCCTGCACACCGCCCCCCTCGGCGTGTGCGTCTCCCACAGGCTGACGGGGTACGGGATCCACCACTGCTTTGCAAGGAGCATGATGGGCCACGAGGTGAAGGTGCCGCTCCTCGAGAACTTCTATGCCGACTACTACACCGTGGCCAGCATCGCCCTGGCGTCCTGCCTGGCTATGTGCGTGGTGGTCAGGTTCCTGGGGCGCAGGGGAGGGCTGCTGCTCTTCATGATCCTCACCGCCCTGGCCTCGCTCCTGCAGCTTGGGCTGCTCAACTGTGAGTGGGGGTTGGGGGTGCGGATGGGCCACGGGGGCAGAGCCTGGGGGAGGGGAGCTGGCCTGTGACCAAAGGGTGTTCAGCAGAGCTGGGGGAGACTTTAGGAAGTTTTCTGTGACCCAAGCTATTATTCCAAAGCCAACAGCTTGAGGGAAGTACCTTGGGAAGGACAGGTTTTAACTGGAATATCCATGGTGACTGTCCCTGAGTGCACTGTGCCTTTCCCCCTCCTGCCCCAGCCCAGCCCCCGGGCTGCCACTTGGAGCCTTCCTTCCTGGGTTCACCACAATTCCCTGCACGTGAGGCCTTCCCAGTCCTGGTGGACATGACTTCACTGACGGCCAGACTGTTTCTTTGTGACACATCACATGACCAGAAGAACAAAGCACTCTTTCATGGGAAACAAGGGGGACATTTGGACACCCCTACATCGGGACACTGCTTGTCAGCAGATGTTCCCAAGTTTACCAGCTTGCGTTTGGGCCAAAGAATTCCTCAGTAAATGTTAAAAATAATTTAAATGAAAATGAGGGAATCCATGTAGCGCCTCCAGCTGTGGGAGGCGTACTTGGTACAGCTCCTCGTGCATGGAAAAGGCACCAGGCATCTCTCTCTGACCTGCCCAGAGCGAGACACAAAAGAGCCGGGCAGCCGAGCCTGCTCTGAGCAGGCGCGGTCCTCCTGGGACAGGCTGGGACACTGCAGGAAACAGATGCCACCGATCATCCCCCAGCTTCACAAGGAGAGCCAGGAATCAGACTCACGACTGTCCAGGTGCAGTGGAACTTCAGGGAAAACAGCCTTCACGTCATCCACGCTGCGAGAGTCTGTATCCAGAACAGACGGAAAAACTCCACACTTTCTCAACCTCATTGTGCAAACCGGATTAAAGAGCAGCTACTTGCAAACCCAGGAGCCCTTTCTCTAATTTGGTCACATCCTCATGCACTCCGTATCTTAATGGGAGACTGGTCTTATTGTCAGCTGTGACCAATAAGGAAATGGAGAAGTGGCAACTGGCTCCTGACCATCCCATCCCCTTGTGCAAGCTCATGAGCTTTGGGTGACAGCAGCAGCCCCTGGGAGTGTCACAGAGGCCCTCTTTGTCCCTGAGCAGGAATGTCCCAGGCACTCCTTGCACACAAGTAACTATGAGCATCAGGGCTCGGAGCTCGCAGAAATGCCGCCTGACGGGTCTGCCCCCGCAGAACTTGCTGCTTCCTTGAGCACAGACCAGCAGTGACTCTGGGATAATTTTTTTCACAATGAAGTTAACCCTTTGGCTTGAGGTCTAGAAGGTGTGCTAGAGTCTCTGTTCTGAAGAGTTCCATTTTCTCCCCACACTTGGAGTCCAGAACGGTTTTAGCCCTCTCCCCTCCAAACAAAACGAGTTTTGTTTAGTCAGGTGCTAATCCCAGTGTCCAGGGACTCTGTTAGCCCCAGGTCTCCGTGTCCCTCTAGCACTTGGCCCCTCCATGGGTGTTGGTTCTGCTCCCCAAGTGGGCCTGGAGGGCTGGCAGTGGGGCCAACCCAGATGTGGAGGGGAGTTGGCTTAGAAACTGGTCCCATGGAAAAGCACAGTGACAGCTTTGTACCTAACATGCTTTCTCTCTCCCCTCTTTACCCACCTTCTTCACCTTCGTCTGCATGGGCCCAGTGATTGGGAAATACAGCCAGCATCCAGACTCAGGTGAGCCCCAAATGCCTGTGCTGTGCACATCACCATTTTTTATTGCACCCAAATACACGTTTTCATAAAGACTCACAGACCTGTGGTTTCCCTTCCCTCTCTCTTTCTCCTCCTCTCTTCCTACCCTTCAAGAGTTGCAGCTGAAGTTGGCCGTAGGTTGGACACTATAAGCATACATTTGTATTCTCTACTCCCTCTTGCCTCTAGAAAGAGCACCTCGTTTCCCCGTTTGCGCCCGGCTTGCACGCATGGCCTCATGTCTTCCGCCGGCATGGGCGGTCAGCGCAGGGCACCCTGGTGCCGACGCAGTGCCACGGGCTATCTTTCGGACAGTGCCTGGGTGACATCAGAGAACCCCAGGGAGCATTGGAGGCCTGGCTGACTGTGCTGCCTGGGGAAGCTGCTATCCCCCTTTGTGAATCGTGAAAGCTCGCTGCTCTTGGCCATGGGGATGGCAGAGCTGGTGTCCCGCATCTTGCTGGTCACACACGCCTGGCCTGACCCGAGCCCATGCTGCCAGGGCTTTCTGCAGCGGGCTCCCTGAGTTCGTAATGCAGCCTTGCAGGGAACTGAGCTGTGCCCCACGTGTATGACCCCAACAGCATGCCAATGCCCTGTGCTAGATGATGCGTGGGTGTGTGGTCAGACTCTGGTGCCATTTGCAAATGCCTGGATGGGTTAAGTCTGACCCTCTGGGCTGTAAATTCTTCTGTTTGGGCTATTTGAGTTTTTATTCCCTTAAATCCAGCCTAGTAAACCCTGTCCTGTGTACTGGACAGGTCAGCCCTGAGGCCAGAATAGCAGAGACCTTCTTTCTCTGAAAGCTGGGATAGAAGGGGTGTTGCTAGAGCACCAGGGAGACCAGCCTTCCCCTCTTTACCCACCTTCCCTCCTGCCAGGCCCGGCTTGTGGCCTAAGGAACTCTGGCAGAGTCCGTGTGAGCTCTAGCATTTGAGGCCCACAGGAAATCACGGGAACCCCAACAAAGTCTCCACCAAGAGCGTCTGACCTCTTACACCTGACGTGCTCCTCGGTCTCCAGAGGGAACTGAGTGCCCTAGTCTGCACTTCTACTCGGGAAGGAGGAAGACCCTTCCTGTGGTCCCAGGCCTTCCTCCCACCCCTGTCCCACTGCTGTCTCTGCACCCCTCCCCCACCCCCTGCCTGCCGTGCCAGCCTCCTTTTCCCTTCCCTCCTGCCCCCCTCACTGTCTCCCTCTGATTCTCCTTCAGGTATGAGTGATAGTGTCAAGGACAAATTCTCCATCACGTTTTCCATCGTGGGCATGTTCGCCTCCCACGCGGTGGGAAGCCTCAGCGTGTTCTTCTGTGCAGAGATCACCCCCACAGTAATTAGGTACGTAATGGGAGGTGCCCCCCCAGGGCATCTTCTTCCTAGGACTCCGGAGAGGGCGGGAGGTTTAGCAAGGCTTGTGTGGAACGAACCAGCATCAGCTTTGTCCCACCCTGGCCTCCGGATGAGGGCGTGGCTTGTGTGCTGGACCTGTCAGGGCTTCCGATGGGGAAATTTGCCCTGACTCTGAGGCAACTGAGAGTCAGCCGAGAACTTGACCCTGGGGTCCATCCAGGCAAGGAGCCTGAGGAACAGGGAGCAGGGACCTTTTCAGGGTATAGGAAGCTCGTGCTTAGCTACTTTTGTTTTAGTTCACAAGGTAAGGTTTGATCCTTTCTCGTGCTATGCCCACATAGTGGTACATGGATGCTCCATGATGCTATTAAGATCACAGCATAATAAAAGAGTTTCCCTTCATTTAAAAGGGCATCACTAAACTACAGAGTCGTGTCATTTTCCTGGTAATTACTGTTTGTGACTTATGGAAGAGCTCATCTTGATTTACATCACACTGAACTTTGCATGGGAATATCATTAGCATGTTTAACACACATGCTTTTTAAAAAATATGAATTGTGAATAAATCAGGCAGTTACTCAGCCATGAATTAAAATGCAGAAGTCAGCTTGATGCCACCCATCCACCCTTACTTGCCCACATGAGCAAACAAGTGGAGCCCAGTACAATTCAAGGCAGGACTTGTGCAGACTAATCATTTTAGCCCCTCGGGTGCTGCATGGGGCTCTGGGAGCAGACAGGCAGGTTCATGGACTTTCTTCCTACATTTCCACGAGTCATGCTGACCAGAGAAATTTCACATGACCTCATTTTGCTTCATTCTCCTGGATTATTACAATACATGCCAAGGAACTGTATATTTAAGAAAAAAGCAATTAAATGCCAAGTAATTCATCCTGTTCCAACCCTCTGCTAAGCCAAAGTGAAGAGCCTAAAGCTTATTTCATGCTAGAGGTTGCAAAATGCCTTAGGCGGACAGCATCTCCCTCAGTGTCCTTTCTTTACCTAAATTCCCTTACTTTACGAAAGAATGCAGCAAAGAGGGTTCTTTCATTAGTGCCCAAGTCAAGGTTGGACCTTCTGGCTTTCCAGCTGGCCTCCCCGCAGATTTGTGTGATTATGTATCGTTCTCTGGGAGCAGCCAGCTACCCCTGAACTCTGGGAGTTGATAGACCTCATTAGTCATTGTTAGATTTTGCTTAACAAGCTAAACTGAAGGAAATACAGTATCCTTTTCCTCTTTGATGCAAACCTGGAAAGATTATTTGGGAATACAAATTCAACAAATATGTTCTTAGATTCGGCTTGCCAAGATGACAAACTGGAAAAAATATTTGACCTTTGGTGATCTTTTTGTACTTGCCGAGGATGAAAGGAAATCAAGTACAAAGGGGGTCTCGGGCCAGGAGGGAAGAGTTGCTGGTGTCATTCCCTTACCCTTCCCTTCAGAGTCTCTTTCTTGCAAATACACTCAGGGACAATTCCCATGGAGTCCCTGGACAATAATTGGCCTCCCTCCCCTCCCCCCACTTTACAAAGATAAATCCAAGATAAACTAGGATGAGCGGCTTGAGGTGTGTGAGCTTCGTTTGTTTGTTTGTTTGTTTTTTTCTTTTTTTCATTGAAGTGTCATTGATATCCAGTGTTATATTAGTTTCATTTTTCTTCATACTAAACTAACCTTTTTTTTACAAGGCTGTTATGAAAAACATACCTTCTGAACCAGGACAGTAGCCAAGGTTAAGATGCCAGGATTAACTAACTAGAAGCAAATAGGAGGATAAGAACTTTTTTTGAACAAAGGCTTGTGGAAATCCATTGTCCAAGAATGACGGAGACTCAGGGCACCTCTTGCTTTTTTGGCTCAGGTCACAATCTCCGGGCCTTGGGATCAATCCCCACCTTGGGCTCCGTACTGAGCATGGAGCCTGCTTAAGATTCTCTCTCTCTCCCTCTGCCCTTCTCCCCCACTCAAGAAGTCTCTCTTTCATTCCCTCTAAAATAATTTTTTTTCGTTTTAAATTAAAAAAATTGACAGAGACTCACTAGAATCTAATGAACTGATTAATACCATTGTTTCATGAGACTCCATCCAGACTTTATATTACAGAGAAGCACTTCCCTCCGACCCAAGCGTGGTCCACATGCTGTTCATTTATCATCAGCTGATGCAACAAGTTCTTGGATTCTCTTCCAAAGGCTTCAGGAGTTACGTGCCTCTGCAGGCAGACAGGGACGAGAGAGAGAGAGAGAGAGACAGAGAGAGAGGGAGAATGAGAGGGAGAGCAAGCGAGAGAGGGGAAGACCTGTCTGCAGCACCCTCTCCCCTTTGGCTTGGTGAGAAGTGGCCAGGGGCCCTGGTTGGTCTACAAGCAGTTGGTGGCTTTTTTGTGCAAGATCATCTTTTCCATGCAGTGTCCATCTGGAAGCTGCAGGTGGGAGCCCCTGAGGCCTTTGCTGTCTTGCTCACCCCTCACAAAAGGGATCAGTTAATAGAGGAGGCAGGCACTGGTGATAACAGGCCCATTTCATTTTCCAACAATTCCACACAGATTCCTCAGAGCCCCTGGGCCTTGGCTGTTAATTCTCTGTTCTGTCTGAGCTTACCTAATCCTTCCTAGTGTCTTCTCCTGCTTTCCTCCCCTCCAGGCTATCTCACCCCTTTCTTCTAGAAACTTCTTTCTTGGAACTTGCCTTCTTGGAGACCTTCCTTCTGAGTAACTCCTCCCTACGCCCACGTCAGGATTAAGAACCTGGGCCCTGATGTCCTCCTCTCTAAAGTGCCTCAAGGACAGAGATGGCCTATGTGTAATGTGACATCTGGAGTCTGTTTAACCTTTCTAAAGATTTGTGTCTTACATAATCTACATACATACGTATATTACAAATGCTGAGGACCAAGGAGCCAAGGCACACTGGCTAGTTCAAGAGCAGGGTGAGAACAACCAAAGTGCAGAGGATGTGGCCTAGAGCCTCAGACTCGCATCTCCAGCACGAGGAAGGAGTGACATGGAACTGTGTGTGATCCCAAGGGCTGCTTTTCTGGGTGGCCTTAGGCAAGTCCCTCTGCCAGCCTTCATTCATCTCTTTTGCCCTAACATGAAACTCGTTATGACCGCCTTATTATTTGGCGGGGATGCTGAGGGGAAAAAGGATATGTAGAAAGGATCCAGCCTCAGCAGATGACAGTTGATATTATTAATTATTCCTACCTGAATGTTGTTGGCAGTTATATTTATTTCTGTAAGAATTGGCACAAATTTTTGTTTATCCTTGACTTACAGAAATAGAGTAAAGACAAACTAAGTAATATAAAAGAGGAAGTGAAAACTGGGAGGTTTGTTCTGTTTAAATGCAAGATGCTGGGATTCCAGTGTTTAAAAGCATAATTTCAAGATTCTAGAATTCTTAATTTAAGCTTGCTACTTCTAACAGTTGGCCTGTGTATTACTCTTTATATCTTTAATTTAGATACTATTACTAGTAAAATAAAAGCCACTGGATATTAAAATGTTTCTGCTTCTAAAGCACGGGGAGGCAAAATTTGCCCCCTGGTTCTCTTTTAACTGTAAATTGAGGTGGCCGCCTGCTGTGATATTTAAACATGGGCATATGCTGCCCTCTAGTGCCAATCGAAAGAAAAGCAAAAAATGCACAAAGTCAGCATTTAGAAGAGGAAAATTAACGTAATGTTAATAATGACCCCATTCTCTAAACTGAGATTTCAGAAGAACAACACCAAGCCAAAAATGGTACACCAAATTCTTCCAAAAGCGTCCCTCACCTTCCTGTGTAATTTCAAAGTATCCTTGATAGAAAACCAAATAGCAAATTGCTTTCATGGAAAAAATATATAAAGATATACTGCATATTATATATGCACGTGGACTGCACCTTATATATACACACACATATGTAGATACTTTTCTTAAATGAGCTGTCTAATCCTACCATAAATCAAATATATATGGCAGGATTTATTAACATTAATATTACATATTTTTATATTATGAAGTAAGACTTTCATCCCATGCCAACTTCTCTAACGGTGAATCTGTGAACCCCCTTCCTTGTGGGCCTGTGTCCTCTACCCTCCTGTATATAAACTCGTGTGGACTTCATTTGCACTAAGCAAGTTAAGTCTCTCTCACTGCTAGTCAGTGCCATCCACACTTAACGACAAGAAGGTCGGGCAGAAACCCAGAAGGTTTCAGAGAAAATGATGTCTCACTGGTATTAACAGCCCCAAGGAAACACACCCATTACCCCCAGCATCCAGTATGTCCCTTGCAGCATCCTGTGGCTTCCAGAGTGGCCAGAATTATCAAAAAGACTGAGTGGCTATTTTGGGTGTTCATATTATCCATCTTACAGATGGTTTTACTCACATCACCCTTCATAATGGCTGTCTATATTTAACCTACCCCATTCATTTGGGTGAGCTGACCTTCCTACCTAGGAAGCCAGTATAGTCCACAAGCATCCAATATTTATTAGGCATAAATAATACGTGCCAGTTGGTATTCTAGAAAATAATCCTTGCCCTTGACAAGCTCATAGACTAAATGAAGATGGTGGGCATATGAGGAAATACTAACAAAAAGGTACAGAGTGTCTTTAAAAAGTGGTCTGGGACTCTGCCTGGGAAGGAGGTTGATATCTGGGAGATCCTCCCCTCTCCAAAATATTGCGATTCCTTATTTGTGTCCCCAACAAGGGGACAGTAGCACAATTGCCCAGTAGCAACATTGCCCAGTAGCACAATGGTGTGACTATTCCTACAGTACATCCGGTCTCTCTCCCTTGGTGAAAGGCTTTCTTTTTTTTTTTTTTTTAATGTCTGTTTATTTTTGAGAAATGGAGAGAAAGAGAAAGCAGGGGAGGGACAAAGAGAGGGGAGACAGAGGATCCAAAGCAGGCTCTGTGCTGACAAGAGAGTCAGATGTGGGGTTCAAACTCACGAACCCACAAACCGTGTGATCATGACCTGTGCCAAAGTTGGATGCTTAGCCAACAGAGCCACCCAGGTGCCTCTGGTGGTGGAAGAGTTTCTAACTGGTGACACATCACAGCCTGGTGAGAGCAGGCTGTCTATTTTCTTCCATAGCTAAGGCTAGGAAACTCCATCACTCACTGAGTGTATTAGTTATCTATTGCTGTGTAACATTACCCCCCAGAACTTAGTGGCTTAAAACAACACAGGCTTGCTGTCTCACAGTTTCCGTGGGCAGGAGTCAGCAAGGCCTAGCTGTATCCTCTGCTTCAGGATCTCCCACAGGCTGCAGTGGACCAGGGTAGGATCAGTCTTCAAGCTCATTCAGTAATGGGTAGATCTCTTAGTCTGTTGGGTCTGCTAGAACAGAATACCACAGACTGAGTGGCTTATAAACAACAGTAATTTATTTCTTACAGTTTTAGAGGCTGGAAGTCCAAGATCAAGGTGTCAGCAGATTTGGTGTTTAGTCTGATTCCTGGTTCACTGATGGCCATCTTCCCCCTGTGTCCTCACATGGGAGAGAGGTGAGGGAGCTCTCTGGAGCCGCTTTTCTAAGGGCACTAATACCATTCATGAGTGCCCCACCCTCATGACCTAATCAGCTCCCAAAGGCCCCCTCCTAATACCATCACAATGGGGGTTAGGAATTGGGGGGTATAGACATTCAGACCATAACAGCAGGATTCAGTTCCTCTCTGGCTATTGGACCAAGAGCCTCAGTTCTCTGCTGGCTGGAGGTCACCTTAGCCTTGCTGCCTGGAGTGTAGCAGCATAATAGCTTGTTTCATCAAAGCCAGCAAGAGAATCTACTAGAAGTAAGTCTTTCATAACCTAATCACAGAAGGAACATCACATTACCTTTGCCATATTTCACTGGTGAAAAGTTACTGGGTCCAGCTCACACTCAAGGTACAAGGGTATGAATGCTTGGGAGGTGCGAATCATTGGAGCCACTTTAGAAATCTGACTGCCATGCAGAGGGATACCAAACTGAGTTCACCTGGTTCCTGCCCCTGAAAACCACTAATGTCTGTTAGAGACACAGACACAAACACAAAGGAGTCTTTGGGCTCTGTAAGGTGCACCGAGGGGAGGGAGGACGGGGCAGCTGGGCCAGAGCACTTTTTCGGCTTGGTCAGTCTGCGCTCTGGAAACTGCCGGGACTGTGATTTGCAGAGAGACGGTGGCCCGGGAGGAGGGATGTGTGTATCCGAAGGAGAGGCAGGAGGGAGCGAGCGTTCATTCCGAAGGAGCAGGGAGCCTGAGCAGGGGTCCCTGGGAGGAAGAGGGTGGGTGGGTTTGAGGCAGCTTCAAGAGGCGTCCTTTGCAGGGTGTGGGTGGGAGGCCAGGGGGAGAAGGAAGAGGAAGGACCAAAGTGGCACCGGCATCCTCTGCCACCTGTGGGTCTCATCCCTGGAGGCTCCGGTGGACCCATGAGAAGGGCTCATGCTGTCTTCATCCCATCAGTTCTTGAACTTGCTCAGCCCCAGCTGGGCCCCTGCCGTCAGGCTTCTCCCCAGCACTTGCGGGACAGACACCACCACCCGAGACCAACCCACCGATCTCCCGGTCTTCCCTTCACTTCCTGCTCTGTGTCACTTGTTGAATATTAACGCAGCAAGAAAGAAGTTAGAAATACACCAATATTTCTGCTTTGTGAGGAGAAGGGAGAAGGAGCTTAGACAGCTGGGAATCAAAACAGCCAACGTGTACTCAGCACGTCCTGTCCCAGCAGTAGGGACACAGTGCCCCAGCTTTGCCAATGCATGACTTCTTGTCCCCGTTTCAGATCCTCCCTGAGGCTCACAGAGGTGAGGCTGCTCATGACAGAGCCAGAATTCTTACCCGGGCCCACCGGCTCCCAACCTGTGCTCTTAAATCAGTGCATCTCCAGCCTGGGGAGCAAGAAAGGTCTGTTCGGCAGCTGCTCTGGACTGGCCCGTGCGTGTGGGCCAGGCGGCTGCCCGTCCTCACAACCTCTACCTGAACAAACCCCAGTGAGCCTCTCTGTGCCAGGCCCAGGGACCGCAGGGGACGAGACTTGTCTCCTTCCAGAGCAACGGATGGGGAGACCATTTCCAGCTGGGGAACAAGCAGAACTGAGCAGAGCAGAGGCGAGAGCCTCACAGAGGGAGTGGGGTCTGGGGAGCCAAGGAGTTCAGGGATTGGGGTGCAGGGCCAGGGGTCGGCCAGAGGCCAGCGAGCGTATTCTAGAAAAGTCACTTGTCAGCAGTGAGGAAAGAACCCGAGGGAATAGGAGGAGGACACAAGATATGCCAGTTAGGGGGGTGTGACCCAGACAGGCTGAACTTGGCCATGGGGCTTGGCCATGGGTTGGACAGAAGAGGCTGGGAAAGGGAACAGACTCCCAGGCTCCGGCTCTGTCCTGGGGGCCGTGTGCTTGGTGAGCCGGCAAGCGGTGTCACCCCACCCCCACCTTGGCCTCAGCACAAGGGACATGAGGAAACCCCTCCCGCGTGTGAAGGTATAAGACCGCTGCTCATTTGGGGCTGAGAGAAGGGAAGGGAGCAGTGTCTTCTCTTGTTATGAAACATGACAAAATGGGGAAGGGAGACTCACCCACTGTCCCACCCAAGCACAGGATTGTCATTCTTCTGTTCCATTCTTTGTTAACGTGTTTCTTTACTTTTCTTTTTCTCTTTTTAAAAAAATTTTTTAACATTTATTTATTTTTGAGAAAGAGAGAGAGTGCAAGCAGAAAAGGGGCAGAGAGAGGAGAGGGGGACACAGAATCCGAAGCAGGCTCAGTGCTGACAGCAGACAGCCCAACGCGGGGTTGGAAACCATGAACCCTGAGATCATGACCTGAGCCAAAGTCAGATGCTTAACCAACTATGCCACCCAGGTGCCCCAAAAAGTGTTTCTTTTCTGTGCTCCTTCCTGTCTTGGCCGTAGAGTTCTGATATGTCTGCTTTAAGGTAGCACTTAGGTACAACTGTCAACCTGGAGAGCCCCAAGGCGCCTGCCCTCCCTGTCGGAGTCCCCCTTGTTCCTGTCACTCCTGCGCATCCAAGACTGGCCAGCAGGACAGGAGGAGCTCGTCCCACTCACTGTTGACAGCAAAGGCTCCAGGGAGAAGGAACCGGCTGCTCAGACACCCGAGCCTGAGCAGGGATGACAGAGAGGGGCAGCCACTGGAAGCTTTGGGGGTTTGTGTCTGCAGGAGGACCCAGTCCCCACAGCTGGAATAATTTGGGGTGTTTTTTAACAGCTTTATTGAGGTATAATTTACATACCATATAATCCGTCCATTTTAAATCTACAATTCAATGATCTTAGTGCAGTCGCCACCATAAACCCAGTTATAGAACATTTCCATCACCTCCAAAAGTTGTCTCCTGGCCCTTTGCAGTCCGTCTCTGTCCCCACTCCCAGCCCGACAATCACTCATCTTTCTGTCTTGCAGATTTGCACCCCCCTTGCCTTTTCTGGTATTTCATAAATGGAATCACACAATCAGTATATTTTTGAAACTCACGCATGAGCACCTGTTGCACCTCACCCCCTTTCTTCCTGCCGAATACTGTTCCGTTGTGCATGGCGTGCCTTTTTTTGTTTATCCAGTCACCTGTGGACGGACATCGGGATTCTTTCTGGTTTTTGGCTATGATGAATAATGCTGCAGCGAACCTTCGCTTCTAGGTTTTTGGGTGGTCTATGTTTTCATGTCTCATAAGAGTGGAATTGCTGGGTCATACAAAAGTTTATATTTAATTTTTTCACCAACTGCCAAACTTTTCCACAGCCGCCACCCTCCTTCCTCGCAGTAGGGTTTGTGGGTCTCATCCTCTCCTCAGCCTTGCCAACACAGGTTACTCTCTGCCTTTTAGATTCCTGCCGTCCTAGTGCGTGTCGGTGAGGCGGTGTCTCATTGGGGTGGGGATATCCATGTCTCTAATGGCCAGGGATACCATACACCTGCTTGTGGGCTCCAGGTGTTTTATAGTTTGTACAGTTTCTCTGGAGAAATGTCTGTTCAGATCTGTGCCTCATTTATTACATTGGGTGTCTTCACACTAACAGTTCTTTATATATTCTGGATACAAGTCCTTTATCAGACATGCTCAGTAACCGTGTTCTCCCAGGCCGTGGCTTCCATTTTCATTTTCTTGAGAGTGTCTCTTGAAGGGCAGAAGTTTTTTATTGTGATGAAGTCCTATTGATCATTTTCTCTTCTAGATCCTGCTTCTGATTTCACATGTAATCTTTGCCGCATCTAAGATCACAACAAGCTTCCCTTATATTTTCTTCTTAAAATTGTTGTAGGGTTGGGGCACCTGGGTGGCTCAGTCGGTTAAGCATCCGACCTCAGCTCAGGTCGTGATCTCACAGCTCGTGGGTTCAAGCCCTGCATCAGGCTCTGTGCTGACAGCTCAGAGCCTGGATCCTGCTTCCAATTCTGTGTCTCCCTCTCTCTCTGACCCTCCCCTGCTCATACTGTCTATCTCTGTCTCAAAAATAAACATTAAAAAAAAGTGTTCTAGGGTTAGCGCTTATACTCGAGTCCTCAAATCCATTCTTTGTTAACTTTTATGCGTGATATTACATAAACGCCCAACTTTGTTCTTTTGCATGTGGATTTCCAGTTGTCCCAGAACCATTGTTGAAAAGACTCTCCTTTCTCCATTGAATTTGCCTCTGTCAAAAATCGGTTGACTGTAAATGTAAGAGTTTTTTCTTCTGAACTCTCAGTTGTTCCATTGATCTATCGACACACCAATAAATACCACACTGCCTTTATTACTAGAGCTTTATCCTAAGTCCTAAAATTGGGAAGGTAAGCCCTTGAATTTTGTTACGTTTCAAAATCATTTTGGTTCTTCTGGGTCCTTTACATTCCCATATAAATCTTGGGATCAGATTATCTTTTTCTGGAAAAAAAAAAAGTCATCTGGGAAGTTGATAGGGGTTGTGTTGCATCTATACATTCCTTCTAAGATGGAAGAATTGCCATCTTGACAGTATTGAGTCCTCCAAACCATGAACATGGAATGTCTCTTCATTTATTATATATTTTTAATCTTTTCTCAGCAATGATTTATAGATTTCGGTATACAAGTATTGCAATTTTTTTGTTTTTATTTCTAAGTATTTATTCTTTTGATGTTGCTATAACTGGAATTTTCTTAATTTCATTTTCAGCTTCTTTGTTGCTAGCATGTAGACGTACAGTTGACTTTCGCACATTGGTTTTGTGTCTCATCCCCTTGTATGTCAGTACTTTTGTGAGTTAGAGCCACCTGTAGTGCCAACCAAGAGAATCAGAGGCTCCTCCGAGAGCCTGCTGCAGGGGCCTTCTGCCCAAGCACATCCAAGAATAAAGGTCATTTTACTAAAGGGTGGTGCATAAGCTCTTAAGCAACTCCAGTGAAAGTTCTTCCTTTTTAAAACAACTGAAATCCACATTCCTGTACCCTCTGCCCACTGGTCTGGGTCTGCTCTCTGAGACGACCCCTTCCTTGAGACAAGACTGCATCCATCAGGCCCCTTCATTGTAGCTCCAGTGCAGAGACCAGACAGCCCTCCCTGGCCTATTCATTGCAGGGCCCAGTGGGGCCACGACTTCCTGTCACCTGAATGTCATGGTCCCCTTTACTGCAGCCTGGCCCTGCACTGCTTTCTCAGTGGCCACATGATACCTTATCCCCCAAAATATGCTTTTATGTCAAAGGAGAGATGTTGGAGCTTTGACGGATTTTAATGTTGCATATCTACTAATCTCTCTAGAACTTTTGGTAGGTTCCCTCAAATGGCAGAGGAACGGAGATAAATGGCACTCACTCTAGGCTTACATTTAGGACTTTCTGAGCTCAGTGCTGCTGTGAATTTCTCTCAATCACAGTGTAAGGTTCCTGGTATAGTAGCTCCCCAAGCTGGGAATGATGGTATGGTGTGCAACAATAAATAACGACTCACGGTGAGAAAAATTATTGTCCTTCAAAGTATCTCCCAGTCTCTCTAGTTATGGCCAGAGAAAATCTGTTAGTGCTGGTATGTCTATATTACTCTCTTTAACCTCTGTTAATCCACCCCCACCCCTACTCCCCAGTTTCTAAATGAAGAGCAAACCTTGGGAAAGAGCATAATTTAATAACACTTTGTTTTTCATTGCATATCATTTATGGCAAGTGGTACTGGTTTTCCATTTACAGTAGTGTTGTGAAATTGCCTTTCAAAATAAAGTAAAACAACTTGCGCTGGTGAGAAAAAGTATTCTCTAGAGGTGGTACAAAGCCAGCCAAGGCGAAGGTGGTTTGGGATATCCATCATGTGGGATACACTGGGGTGGTGCCATGAACTTGCTCCGTGATCCTGCCCAAGCGTGTCCCCTCCCTCCGCCACCCCCCACAGAGTTGCCGTGCCCTTCCATGGCAGGGTGTGACTGTGGACACTGACCGTGTGTGCTCGTGCCCTCCTGCAGGTGCGGCGGGCTGGGGCTGGTGCTGGCCAGCGCGGGCTTCGGCATGCTGACGGCACCCATCATCGATCTGCACAACCAGAAAGGCTACTTCCTGCACCACATCATTTTTGCCTGCTGCACGCTCATCTGCATCATCTGCATCCTCCTGCTGCCTGAGAGCAGGAACCAGAGCCTGCCCGAGAACATCTCCAATGGGGAGCACTACACACGGCAGCCGCTCCTGCCGCACAAGAAGGGGGAGCAGCCCCTCCTGCTCACCAACGCCGAGCTCAAGGACTACTCTGGCCTCCACGACGCGGCCACCGCGGGGGATGGGCTGCCGGAGAATGCCACGGCCAACGGCATGAAGTCCATGTAGCTCTCAGCATGGCCTTCCCTGAAGGGGGGCGCTGTGGGCTCCAAGGGTTTGGGGCTGTTTGGGCACAGGTTTACAGACCAGGGACCGAACACGTGGCTGGGGGCAGGGAAACCCTAATTCTCCTGCTGATGCCACAGATGATAAGACTGTCAACTGGTGTGGGGAAACTCTGTCTTTCCAAGACTCTAAGGACCGTGTTTGAAGAAGCAGACTCTTTGGAAATAACCCTTTGGACTTTCTTTTCTGCCATGAAATGTTTGTATTTATTTTGGTCATTTTTACAAGAAGCACTTTATTCCCTTTTCCTCTGATCTCGAAACGGAACCACCTCCTTCGGAAGAGGGACACGGCCACCAAGGAGGACGCTGTAGGCAACCAGCGCAGCGGTCCTGGAGGTTACACACCATCCTTGCCCAGCACCCCACAGAGGAGCCAGGGGTCGCTCCCTCTGGGCCCGCTCCCCCCAAGGCCGCCTGCCTGTGTGCAGACTGACCGGTCGTGGAGCATCTCCATGACCACATTGTAGACAGAGTGAAATGTAAATGATTAGGTTTTTGCTAGAGAGTCTGTGTATGGTTTTTAAAGGGTTTTTGTGTGTGTGTGTTTGTGAGGTAAGAGCTTCTGTTCCATGTGTTGGGGGAAAGCAGCTCCCAGATGTCATTAAAACCAGCTTAGTCTTTCCTTCAGGATCATCCTTTCGTACTTGACGCTGGAAGGTGTCTGGGGAAAAGTTTGGACATTTCACCAGAAATCCTAAACAATGAGTGGTACTACGGCCACAGTTCGCTGACGCAGGCTTGCCTGGCCGAGCTCACGACGAGCAACGGTGTGGAGACGTGAGACATGTTAACATGATCAGGAATCCTTCCCGGGTTTGGCTCCACCAGGAAAGCGCCCCGTTCACACTCAGCTTCTTGGCCAGTGCAACTTGAAAACATGGCTACTCTCTGAACTGAAAACCACTAGGGACATAACTGAAACAGACGCCTGAGGCAAACCCACAGGAGCGAGGGGTGCTCTCCCAGACACAGCCCGTCACCCACATCTCGAGCACACACCACCGCATAGAGATCACCAGCCCGGACGACTGTCAGCTCTCACTGACCTCACGCTGAGAGACTGCGAAGCCTGTGGGAGCCGCTGCCCCCTCCAGCCTGCCTTTGCCTGCTTCCTGCTTCCTGTCACTTCCGTCAGCACAGAGGGGGGCTTAGGGCGAGGAGTGGGAATCTCACAGGTGAGTCCACCTGACCTCCAGCCTCTTTAAAGCATCAAGACCAGTGGAGAGAAAGCAATAACTCACCAAAGTTCAACACCCATCCCCGATAGCCAAGGGTTTTCATTGTGTTCCTCATTTTTGTCCCAGACAGTGAAGGCTTCTTCCTGCCTTTTCCAGGTCAGGCTTTCTCCGCCTGTCTGGGGGTACTTCAGAGGAACCTTGGAGGGCCTCCTCAAGGACACCCAGGGGGCCACTAAGAAACAACACTGGAGCAGGCAGGCACTGCCTTGTAGCAACGCAGGCACCCGATTTTTTGGACAGCCTGGGTTCTTTCTAGAATTGTCCACCTCTGCACTCTGTGACATATGTCTTTGCTGTGAGCTGTGTTCTTCCAGGGAACTTGTGGCCTCGAGTCTGTGAAGCAACTAGGTGACTTCCAGCTGACAGCTACTAGAACTCAAAAGGGCCAGAAAAGAGATTGCTATAACTTCCCCTTCTCCCTTTCCAGCTTTCCACCTGGCCTATTCTCAGTCCACCCACCTCTCTCCTCCAAAACTGCTAGACCCCAGTAGGAGCCCTCGGATGTGATAAAAACATTGCTGGGGAGGTGAGCAGACTTGCAGGCATGCGTGATTCCAGGGAGTCAACTGCACTGTGTCTGACTCATCACTAGTGCCTGGGGTGTCCAGCCTGCCTGCAAAGGAGGCCACCTGGGAAGCAGGCTGCCTGGGAAGGAAAGCCATCTGGGAAGGAGGCTGCCTGGGAAGGAGGCCATCTGGGAAGGAAGGCCACCTGGATGGAGGCCGCCTGGGATGGAGGCCGCCTGGGAAGGAGGCCACCTGGGAAGAAGGCTGCCTGGGAAGGAGGCCGCCTGGGAAGGAGGCCATCTGGGAAGGAAGGCCTCCTGGGAAGGAAGCCACCTGGGAAGGAGGGCCTCCTGGGAAGGAAGGGCGCCTAGCAGTCTCTCCCCATTTCTACCTGCTCTGAGCCCAGCTCACCCAGGCCTTCCTTCATGTCGGTTAAGTCACTTTTGTTCCATGTTTCAATGTTAGTCTGCATTCACCTTAATTTAAAAAGAACTTTCTTTACATCTGTGCAGCCTTCACGTGCCAAACTTGTGACATACCTTTTGCCTTTTTTAGAGTACTTGCTACAAAGCCACCTGGCAGCAAGACCCATTAAGTCCAGGCAGCAGTCAGGCCACAGGGCAGCTGGGGAGGCGGGAAGGAGCCAGTGAGGTCCCTGGGGCTGCTCCTGGCCGGGTACATGTCTGCATCCCTCACCCCAGCCCCGGGACACCTTGCAGTGCTGGGACAGCCCCCTTGCTGTCCTGCAGGACTCGAGCGTGTTCTCTCGCTGGTCACGTAGACCTTCTGTAAGAAATGTACTGAAGCTGTCATGTGCTGCCAGTAATCTCTATCCAGGAAGGCAGAGGCGAGGCACAGCACAAAGTCCTGTTCCTTGGTCTCTGAGCTCCATCTGACGTGACAACTACAAAAACTAGTCCAGCAGAGACAGCACTGTCGCTTCAGCGATCAGGACTAACTCATCATCCACTAGAAGAGAAGCTAGCGTGAGGACTGGGCTCTTGGGACCAAAGTCTGGCAGATGTGAAGGAGGCTGTCTTGCCAACAATCAGTGAGGTCTCAGCAAAGAGGTCCCACAGCTCTTCTCTCCCAGCAGCCTCAGGGTCGGGCTGAGCTCCTGTCCTGTTGCTGGTTCAGCTTAGGGATTTCTGAAGCTCTTGAGGAATGCCTTTACGAAACGGAGCCAAAGCAGAAAAGCTTCCGTGTGGGCTGAGCACTGGGAAATCCCGTACCAAGTGAGCAAGGCAGCAGGGGGCCCACCGGAGCCTGATCCATCTCTGCATGGGTGGGGGCCGAGGCCACCAGCTCCCTGGCACCTGTCAGTAGTGTTTGGACTCCTCGGTCCTGTTTCCTTCGTCGTTAGTGAGGAAACACTTCTCAGGCACCTGCTATTCAAGTCCGCCCTCCCCACCACCTCCACCACCCCCACCCCCCACTGCCTGGGGAGACATCCCAGGGTACGTGCTCCAGCTCTCCTCCTCCTCTGCCACCCACTCGTGCATCCTGCTATCCTATCAGGGAGCTGTGATCCCCTTTCAATAAAAGTTATGCACAAATGTGAACACTTGAGACAGGGCTGGATATTTCATTTTGTTCTTTTCCAGAAGTCAACAAGAACACCACATGCACTAAATATTAGCACCAAGACAAATAGGAAACAGTTTTAAATGCTTTGTTTTCTAAAAGAGTATAATCACTTTCAACTAGGGAAAAGGGGCTGGTAAGTTGGTTTCGCCACAGAACAGAAAGAGAGCAAAAATAAACCTCGTAAAGGAAGTAATTGCACTCAAACATTACCACTTCCTAGAGCCAAACAAGAAATGACTGAAGTGCCATTAAATGAATCGTGTGACCATCGCATCGCCCAGCCCCTAGGTGGCGCGCAGGTGCACGCACATGCTGGGGGAGCCCACACTTCAACTCTTTTAAAGGACACCTCACTTTAATGTATTGTGTGTTTTGGAAAAGCAGTACAGTGTGTTATGTCTAGTGGGGAATACTTCCCTCTGTCCTTCCTGCAACCCCAACATTTGAGGTTTCTCTGTAAGAACCGTGTTACTGTACATGTCGACCGGGATTACTCTGGAGGTGCTCATTCATAGCACAAGCCTAAATCGGGTTCTGAACTGTCGTTCAAAGCTAAACGTCTGCATGATGTCACATCTGTTGTACCTTTGGGGAAAATTTGTATGTAAATGTACAGAAATAAAAATGTTGCCCCATTAACAAATTTCCACTGGAATGTCTTCCCTACCTCATCTGATGGTATCCAATGAAGGGCATTTCATAACCATTGACTACAAAGTAATAAAAACTCTACCTGTTTATGCAGCTCTCACTGTCCCTACTTCAGCGCCTCTGTAAACCGAGTCTTTACTCTCACCCTGAGGGGACAGCGGGTGGCCTCTTACCTCGCTTGCAGGGTCCTAGTCTTAAAAGGCAGGCAGAAGCAGAGATTGGAGTAAACACAAACTGTTCACTTAGTGATATTCTCAAACCACCTGAGAAACGGGAGCCATCAGGAAATTGGAGAGTTCTTTTCTCTTGTGTGTCGATGTCCTATTCTGTGGCCTGACAGTCCCTAGAGAGGTCAAGAAATGACTCTCTTACACTGTGATTCTGGGAGGAAAGACTGATAACCCAAAACTCTCTTTAATGTAGTATTTTTTAACAAGAAAACACTATTTCTTTAATAAAGTATTTATACCAAACTCTTCTCTCCATATCCCTGATTTTGTGTTACTTACTCTTCTTAGAGAGGGGCCCACTGTGCTTGCAACCTACCATGTGGCCGAGGCCTTTGACATTAGCACAGGAAGTCTGCAAAGGAGGCAAGTGTCTTAAACCCCAGATCGGCTCCTCTCAAGTGCCTTTATGTCCTGGCCAGAGTGTACCCACCCCTGGTTGCCTACTAGCTCAGTACGAGACTTTTGCCACTGCATGAAACATGTTACAGGGCCCTCAACTATCTGCCTCTAGCAACAAAAGGGGTCCACATGGACCCTGAAGATTAGAAAATCCTTTGCCAGGGGTCCTCAACCCTGCCTCTGCAGAGCAACATTGTGGGGAGCTTTCCAACTCCACCAAAACCTGGGTGCAGGCCATCTGAACCTCTGGGGAAAGGTCAGGCGTGGGCAATCTGTGAAGGCCACCCCCAGGGATTCAGATGTGAAGCTGGGGTTAGAAGCCACTGACCCATGAAATACTGGCTTTTAGAAAAGAGTGTGAAAGAAAATGTGTAGTGTGGGAAACTAGAAAGTCCGGAATCCACTACACATGGCAGGCAGGAAAGGGCTACAGATCGAAGGTCGCCAAAGCAGGTTCTTAGGACTTGGGAGAAAAGAAAGTGATAGCAAGAAGAGCAAGGAGGAACTAAAGCATTTGGATCCATAAAAATTAAGTGGATAAATACAATAACCGACATCTGAATTGTGAGGGCACTCACAGAGTCTGCAAAACATGTAGGTGTACTTAATGCTAACAACAACCCAGTCAAGGCAGAGATTATTCTTGATTTACAGGTGAGGAAACAGGGCCCAGAGAAGTTAGAACTTCACCCAGTCCATAAATCCAGTGAGCAGTGTGAGGCAGGACTGGACCCAGGCCCAAGGGAGAACACGGCAGGAGGAGCCATGATGGGAAAAGGCTCAGCCAGAATGGGACAGGAAGAACATAATGTGAAGCACAAAGACTTATTACCTTAATTCTAATTGGGAAGGTACACAGCAGGGTCATAACTAATTTACCTCCTTCCTAAATTATCAGTTCCAACAAAAATCCCTTTTTTATTTTAAAAAAAATTTTTTAACATTTATTCATTTTTGAGAGATGGAAAGAGACAGAGCATGAGTGGGGGAGGGGCAGAGAGAGAGAGAGGGAGACACAGAATCCGAAGCAAGCTCCAGGCTCTGAGCTGTCAGCACAGAGCATGATGTGGGGCTCGATCCTACGGACCGTGAGATCATGACCTGAGCCGAAGTTGGACACTTAACCAACTGAGCCACCCAGGCGCCCCAAAATCCCATTTTTTACCCCAGCTCCCTAGTACTGACCGGTCACAAGGGGAACCCCACCTGCCCATTTTGCTTTTCTCCTCCCCCAAGCTGATCAATTGTAGCCTTTGGCCCAGAAGCTGGTGAGGGGAAGAAGGAAAGTTAGGAAGATTAACCCTTTAAAAACAAAACGTCAACACATACATGAACCTAATGACAAACAGTGAAATTCAATCCATTTATTTAAATGTACATTGTACATAAGTTACAAATCCTCACTTCTGCCACTCTGCCTAGAACTTTTCCGGAAAAGCCTCCATTTCTTCCTTGATCCTGTTTTCTACGAGTAATGCGAAGTTACTGTCCGTGTTTTGAAGGTTATAGCTGACAAACACTTGTTTGTTGGTCTTCCTGGCTAAAAAGAGAAGACATTGGCACAGACGTGACTGAAAAGCCTGGAGGCTGTGTGCGCCTCACACCTACCTCACAGCAGACAGATGCCTGGGACAAGACAGCAAGGTCTCAGGGAGAGAAGGTGGATCTAATCTGTAATGCTCTTCCCCAGCAGCAGCCACAAATGCAGACTACAGTCATTGAGACCCCCTCCTGCTCTCTGCCTCAGTGGTTCTCCAAGCATGACCCCACCTCAGCAGCAGCACCTGAGAGCTTGTTAGAGCTGCAGATTCTCAGGCCCCCATCCCGGAAGCCGGGGGTGAGGCCAGCAACCTGCTTCACAAGCCCTCCAGGGGATCCAAGCGCTAATCCACTATCCTACTTAAAAAGTTGGTTTGTTTTTTTGTGGGGTTTTTTCACTTTTTTAAAATACAGATAATACCAAAGTATTTAAAATACTTAATTTCTCCTTCAGTACCACCCTCTCTACCAATTCCAGTCTTTTCCCAGGGATAATCCTGGGGCTACATTTCTGTACATTTATATAACACACACTTACATGCACATATTGTGTGCATATACACACACATGTAGGACTTTCAATTTGATGTTGAAGAGACATTTTGACCCTTTCTACAGAACCAACAGTTGGGGTGTACTGCTCCAACTACAAAAATCAAGCACAGTCACATGCCCAGAATCAGAACGACCTATCCTGACGGCAATTCAGGCAGTAAGCCTAAACCAGTTAAATATCGACCACACCAGTGATGACGCCTCCTCACGCAACCTGGCCTCACCACACACACAGGGCAAGTGCAAACTCCTACTCCCCACAGAGACACCCACCCGCCCTCCGCCAGCCCACAGACATCAGATGACCATGCCAGCCCTGTCATCAAAGGTGAAAACACGGTGAGGTGAGGTGAGGTGAGGTGAGGTTGGCATCTGTCAAGTCACAGCCCACTCGGCCTACTCTTGTTCGGTGGCAGGAAATTCCTTGTCCCCAGAAGGGGGGGTGGGCAATCACTCTACTTGCTCAGACAGGCTCTTACAGGGAGCAAAACTATCTGCCTGCACTGTTCACCCAGCAGACCCAGCTGTGCCCTCTGTGCTGCACAGAATAAGGGCGTCCCCATGCACACCAAAGCCCTCCAATGCTTCTGGGGTTACTCTGAACCCACTAGATCTTCTCTTTTTCTACTTCCTTTCATCCTCCATATAAGATACCGTTTCAGGGAGCGCCTGGGTGGCTCAGTCAGTTAAGCGTCCAACTTTGGCTCAGGTCATGACCTCACAGTTTGTGAGTTCAAGCCCCATGTTGGGCTCCACACTGACAGCTCAGAGCCTGGAGACTGCTTCAGATTCTGTCTCCCTCTCTCTCTCTCTGCCCCTCTCCACTCATGCTGTGTCTCTCTCTCTCAAAAATAAACGTTAAAAAAAGTTAAAAAAAACAAACAAAAAAAGATACTGTTTCAGGATGCTTCTCTCTTCTCATTACCCCTCTACACAAGCAATGTCTTTTCAACTGCAGGGTCCAGACCTAAGCTCGAGATGACCAGAACAGGGAAGGGCAGTGCTGGACAGCCCCCTGGTGCCCCCAGCACCAGTGCATCACCAGACCCAGCCACATCATACCACTGACTTTTCCAGATTTTTCTGTGTGCCTGTCCTTGCTGGGACTCAAGACTCAGGACTGCCAGGTTTTGCTGATAACAAGGCAGGAGGGACCCTTCGTTAATATCTGAGTTTAATAATAAGTTGGTGAGGACTTATTTTGTCTATGTTCTGTCACAATTTATACAGATTATTATAAATTGATGGAAACCACATAGGAAAAATATTTTTTAAAATATGCACAAAACTAAAAAAAAATAATAGTTTGTTGCATACAAACTGCTCCTAGGCTTTCATCTCAAGGGTACCCTTGGGCCCATCTTACTTTATTGGCATAAACAATTTATTCGTGGCACAGCAAACAAGCCCCCGCCATCCTCTACCAGAATCCGTCTCCCACACTGGGGTGATCCTATAAACATGAACACTCTCCCACGTCTTCGTCTGACCAGGCAGGGCTTGCAGTGGTCTATTTGATATTACGTGTGTCAGCCCTTCAACGCCGGTAAACACACAGTGATGCACATAGAAGCCACGGGGCATCTTGTCGTCAACTAACTTCACGTGGTTCAGAAAAAAATAGTATCAACACAGGGAATGAGAGCAACTGGGAATCTAGGCGAAGGCTAAGCAGAAATTCCCGGTATCTTTGGGGCAAATTTTCTGTAAATGTAAAATTATTTCCTAATAACAAGTTACCAGAACTTACTAGTTTGGTTACTAGCACACACTAGTTACTAGCCAGGTTTCTCTAAAAAGGTACAGGAGATGTTCCTAAAATGCCACAGCTGCCCTCGTGGTCGGCCCTCCTCACACACAGAACTCAGAGTGGCAAGTCTAGAATGACCAGTCCTCACCCTGCCCCCTCCTCCCCCACCCCCCCTCCAGTGTGTGGCTGTGCTGTTCACCCAGTTGCCTCCCTGAGTGACCAGCATGTAAACTCCCACTAAGCAGGGATAGGTCGATAGAAATGCCAGTGCCACTAAACCAGAAGCTTCTTAAAGTCAGGACCCAGACCTCAGCCACCGTACACCCCAGCACCAGGACATGGGGCCCCATAATGGGCTCTGGAACCGAACTGACAGGGAGCACTGGTGAACACGATGCCCGAGGAGGAGACAGAGGTTGCCCGGCTGTCCCATGTCTCCAGGTGCCCTGGGAGACGTGGCGACTGAGCACCGGCAGAGGGCAGAACACATACCATCCTTACCCCAACTACCTGGGTATTTCCAGAAAGTATGTGTTTGGGGCCCAGGAGAGGGTGGCGCTTTTAACCTCTCGTTCTTGCTCACCACCCTCCACGCCACACTCAGGTCAGGCCAGCCTCCCCTCTTGCGAGCTCTGAACAAGGACAATCCCTCCTGTGCATTGCTGGCAGGCGGCTGCCCGGGGTCTCCTGAGTCACCAGGCGGCTACCCGGAGCCACTGCCTGATAGGTACTGTGGGCACCACTCACACTCTCCTCCCACGAGGAGGTCATGTGTTTACAGGAGGGAACTGAATCACCTTGTCATTCATCAGCTTGCACAGCAGCCAAGGCATGACGTGGGAGGCCCTTAAGAACATGCTGGCCCTGAGACAGTGGTCATGGTCAAGGGCATGGACAAGCCCTCCTTAAAGAAGACATCTGTGCTCATCTCTCAATACAAGGATTCTTTCCTTCTAAAGTCATCGGCCTCATGGTTCCATTAAACAGAGAGGTCCCCACCCAGCTGCTCCTGCAGCACCAGCCGTGGGCACGTACCTAAGCGCTGGGCAAGGCCAGAGGAGGTCGTATCAGAAGTGTCTCCGAGGAGGGAGGTAGACACGGGGATGGAATCCTAAAAAGAAACAAAGAAAATAATGCTGCTTCTCCATCGGCCAAACTTCTGTAGCTTCTGATTCATCCTTCCTGGCAGTGGCAGGTTCTGGTAGGTTAGACACTTTTACCAAGAGGAGGAAGGTCTGGCATCTGTGTCAACAGCCAGGCCGGTTGACCCTCTACTGTATGTGATGTCACAGAGCTAGGACAGACGAAGAGCAGTCACCTGAAGCTGGCATCACAGTGCTGTTAATAAGCTATAAGACTTACTTTACACAAAAGGCTTGTTTTAGGGTTGGAAGCCCCAAAGCATGCTGAAGGGCAACATTACCACCAAGAGATCATTAAGGGAGCAGAGAAAAGCTCGTCACAGAGTCTGGGTGCCACTGCTACCAGGTCCCTCTCGCCCGCAAGTCAGGCATCAACGGAGAAGGCAGGACGCCAATCTCCTCATCCAGACCTGTAAGAGAGCACATGGCTCCATGCCCCTGAAGGGGTCTACGCTCTTCAAGGTCAACAAGGGCCCTATGAGTTTGCAAAAGGACATCAGTCATCAGGGTCCAAATAACGAATAAAGGAACATCAGATTATGTTTGGCCAATCCTCATTTCAGATAAGAAGCAATAAAACTAAAGATAAATAAATGTGGCCCTTCTGAAATTTAGAAGAAATGTTACTTCCAATTACTTTGGGGTTTTGTTTATTTGTTTATTTTGAGAGAGAGAGAGAGAAAGTGGGAGGGAGAGAGGGAGAGAGGGAGAGAGGGAGAGAGGGGGAGAGGGGGAGAGGGGGAGAGGGGGAGAGGGGGAGAGGGAGAGAGGGAGAGAGAGAGAGAGAGAGAGAGAGAGAGAGAGAGAATCCCAAGCAGGCTCCACACTGTCAGCCCAAAGTTCAATGAGGGGCTCAAACTCACAAACCAGGAGATCATGACCTGAGCCGAAATCAAGAGTCAAACGCTTAACTGACTGAGCCACCCAGGCGCCCCATTCAATTACTTTTGGAAGTAACTCCCCTTACCATTAAAATTCCTACCTAGCTTAGGAGAAAAAAAAATCACTAACTTATAATATGGTCAAACTTACTTCTATCAAAATATTAAACTTCTAAAAGAAACAGCCTCGGTACAGAGGCAAGATTTTTAGAAGAATAAGCTTCTGCCACCAAAGGCTCTGGGGTTGGTGCCCATCCCCCCACACTGTCCAGGTAGAGACAGGTGAACTGAACAAACACCTGCTGTGTGCCAGATACTGTGAGTAAAGCATGGATCAGAGACTGCTCTTGGTCTCCTAGGGGTTCAAAGTCACTTCAAAAGGAGAGAGAACTTGTTCGGGTCTATAAGAGATGATCAAAAAACACAGGGTAAGAACAAAAGCATTTACTGCAAGCTTTTTTGTTGAAAAGATAACAAAAACATGATCTTAATGAATATGCTGTTTACAAAGTTCAAGTTCAACATTCAGCTCTATGCTAATAGTATCTAAACTCTAGAAAATCTACCTTAACAAGGTGGTCATTTCCCACCAAAAACAAAACTAAAAACTCCATATTGTTACCCTTAGTACTTCGTTATTTCCAAAATCATACTGCACCCAACTGGTCTCCCAGGCACACATATAGGCCTAGACAGTTTTACTGTGGATGGGGCACCAAGTGGGCCCAACACATGCTAAATTACCTGAGCAAATAGGGCCCATGTCCCCTTTTCCCTGGTCTCAGGCCAGCCTCCATCATGTTGGGGGAATCTGTATCACCCTTGTTCTAAAGCCTCTCATGGTGCCACAAACAGACCACATGGGGCCAGCTGGAAGAAAAGCAGGGCATGTGATTTTGTTCTAGATGGTCTTGTCTTGCGTGTGGGGGTAGAGGGGAAAGGGAGGAGGGAGGAGACATCACAGACCCTTTGGTGCCATCCTCCATGCATGGGCCAACAACCTTTTCCTAGGAAGGGCCAAAGGGTAAATCGTTTAGGTTTTTGTTGTTGTTGCTGCTTTTTTAAATGTTTCTATTTATTTTTGACAGTGAGAGAAACAAAGCACGAGTGGGGGAGGGGCAGAGAGAGAGGGAGACAGAATCTGAAGCAGGTTCCAGGCTCTGAGCTGTCAGCACAGGGCCCAATGCAGGGCTAGAACTCATAAACCACGAGATCATGACCTGAGCTGAAGTCTAACGCTTTACAGACTGAGCCACCCAGGCGCCCCTAAATCATTTAGTTTTTTATGGAGAAGGTCCAGTTGTAACTGTTTCATGCTGCTATCAAATTACAAAAGCTCTGACAGACATCACTGAATGGATGGGCAGATCTATGTTCCAATAAAACTTTGTTACAAAAGTAGACTGGCAGCAGGCCAGCCTGTAGGTCCTGGTTTGCCAAGCCCTATTCCACAGGAATCTTGTGTTTCCTGCTGTAAGCTATGGTCTACACTTCTCTCCGGTTGGCTGGGTGCTCTGTTCCTGAAGGACAATGTACAGGTACACAACGTGGCCAATAAGTGGGGAATGAACTTCTGACAGGTCTGGTAACTGAGACTGGCCCCTTTTCCTTTTCCTACCTGATCTTCGTGGAATGTGAGCTTCCATTTGAGAAAATACACCCTTCTAGGAACTATGACTACCAAATGGTCAGACTGCCAAACTGCACCAAAGCAGCCCACAGGAGGAATCCTGAAATTGATTCAAGGAAGCAATGCCTAGTTTTACTAATGAGCAGTCCTGAGCCCCATGTGACCCACAGCCTAACCCACTGTCTATGACTATAGCCTTAGGACTATGAAAGAAGGAGGTTCCAGGGCACCACAAGCTCCAAACACACCACCGTATCCGTCACCCTGTACCCCCGTAGACCCTCTACCTCTCCCCTCCAATGAAAGAAGACATGGAACTGCCACCTGCCCAAAGGCCCAGCTGCGGGTACCCACCAGAAAAGAAATCAAAGAAAACCCACCCAGGAAAAGAACAGCAAGAAGGGAAAGGGCAGAAGAAGGACACTGTGTGAAGACATCCAGAGGTCCCATTCAGAGGCTGTCTCCTTCCCGAAGCCTTGGCCAGGTCCTGCCTGATGGCTCTCTCCTCTGATTGCCCACCACCCCAAGGGCCCCTTATAGATTACAATCCTTACAGTCTGCCAGGCTGCAGGTTACTACTGGTAGTCCTCCCTAGCAAACCCAGAGTTCCTCCAGGGGGGCCTCATTGTTTCATTCAGCAATGATTTAATGAGCAGCTTGCCAGGCTACTCCTAAACCAGACAAACCTCACCTCCATCATGGATACTGACAATAAACTGCAGAGGAAGCAATACTGGGGCATGCCCATGTACTAAAGCAGGGAGGAAGGCAGTAGCAGGGGAGCTCTACCAGGTAGCAGAGCCTAAAGGGTTACTGTAAAGTCTCTGACCTGTACTCTGAGGTTACCTCTTGAAAGGTCTGCAGCAGAAGGATGACAGTATCTGATTGCCGTCTGCTGCCCTGCAGGCAACTAGCCACATGGCAGTGTTGTGGGCTGAACTGTGTCCTCCAAAAAGAAAAGTCCACATCCTAACCCTTAGCACTTGTGAATGTGACTTTACTGGAAATAGGGTCTTTGCAGAGATGTAAGTTAAGATGAGGTCATAATGGAATAGGGTGGACCCTTAATCTATTATGACTGGGATCTTTACAAGAAAACACACAGAGAAACACACAGAGAAGATGGCCAGTGACACCACAGGCAGAGATCTGAGTGATGAAGACACAAGCCAAGGAATGCCAGGATTGCCCCCAACACCAGAAGATGGGAGAGGCATGGGAAGATTTCTCCCTACGAGCCACCAGAAGGAACCAGCCCTGCTGACACCTTGACTTTGGACTTCTGGCCTCCAGAACTGTGAGGGAATAGATCTTGGTTGATTTAAGCCCCCCAGTTTGTGGCACTTTGTCACAGCAGCTCTAAGAAATGAACACAAACAGCAAAGGGGGAATCAGGCTAGGAGGAAAGGAGATGCTGCGGGCTTCACCGAGGGCAGGCTGGAAAGGAGGTGAGAGGTGTGTAAGCAACCTTTTAGGCAACCAACTTGAACAATGGAAACCTGAGTAAGATAGAAGGGCCCACAGTGCCCTCCAACCCCTTGGCTGAATACAAACAGGCCCATTAGGTGACCCACCTCAAAATATCCTTAAGTCCTAGCTGACCAATGGGTGGGTTACTTATACTTGGGCACAGGTGTTGGAAAAGTAAATAAAGTACGCCAAAGATGGCCAATGGGGCTAAAACAAACTCTGGTCTCTAGCTTAGAGACCCCTCCTCCAGGTTCGTCCTCCTTTGCTGTGTGCACGAAAACCCCCACAGATATGGAAGCTGGCAGCTATAAATTACCCTCCTCACTTGCATTCCGGGCTCAGACCTTTGGAGAAACAGTCTCCTCTGAGAACACTGGTGTTAAATAATTATCTCCAATCCACAAAGATCTCCTAGTGCCGCTTGGTTTTTCCGCCAGGGTTCCAGCCTGGTTCCGTAACACAGGTACCAAAAAAGGAAAATTCCATTAGAACCCACACCCCCTTAACTACAGCCCCTCACCACTGCCTCCAGGCAGTCTCTCCCTTGCTGTCCTTCCCCCAGCTCCCTTGCGGTGTATTCAATAAACTTCTACCTCCTTTGTTCTGCCTTGGGTGAACTCTTTCACTGACCCAGCCAGGCCAACAGGGTGGTTGGATTCCCCCTATGTGTTGATGGACGGCAGTGCCTACAGATTCACTGACACTCGCCATGGGGAGAGTGGGAGAGTAATCAAGGTTCGAATGGAGTTTCCACAACAACAGATGGGCTGGCTGTGAAAGAAGCAGGTCTGAGGGAAGAGGTTGAGTTAGGTCTTACTTTTCTAAAGAAAACATCCAGATAGCCAACAGGCACATGAAAAGATGCTCAACGTCACTCCTCATCAGGGAAATACAAATCAAAACCACACTCAGATACCACCTCACACTGGTCAGAGAGGCTAAAATGAACAAAACAGGAGACTATAGATGCTGGAGAGGATGTGGAGAAATGGGAACTCTCTTGCACTGTTGGTGGGAATGCAAACTGGTGCAGCCGCTCTGGAAAACAGTGTGGAGGTTCCTCAAAAAATTAAAAATAAATCTACCCTATGACCCAGCAATAGCACTGCTAGGAATTTACCCAAGGAATACAGGAGTGCTGATGCACAGCAGCACTTTCAACAATAGCCAAATTATGGAAAGAACCTAAATGTCCATCAACTGACGAATGGATAAAGATGTGGTTTATATATACAACGGAATACTACTTGGCAATGAGAAAGAATGAAATCTGGCCACTTGTAGCAACATGGATGGAACTGGAGAGTGTTATAAGGGAAATAAGTCAGGCAGAGAAAGACAGATACCCTATGTTTTCACTCATATGTGGATCCTGAGAAACTCAACAGAAGACCAAGGGGGAGAAGAAGGAGGGGAAAAAAGTTACAGAGAGGAAAGGAGGCAAACCGTAAGAGACTCTTTTAAATACTGAGAATAAACTGAAGGTTGATGGGGGTTGGGTGTAAGTGGGTGATGGGCATTGAGAAGGGCACCTGTTGGGATGAGCACTGGGTATTGCATGGAAACCAATTCGACAATAAATTTCATATTTTAAAAAAAGCAGCACCTTAGAAGTAGCGGGGGGGGGGGGGCGGGGAGGAAGGAGTTGGATCTTAAAATAAGTCTAGTGTGAGATGCCTATCAGATTTTCAGGTGGAGACACAGGAGTCCGAGGTCTGTACTGGAAACAAAGAAAATTAGGTGTGTTCAATACAGAGATGGCAGGAAAACTAAGAGGTGGATACCATCCTCCGGGAGGGTGAGTGTGACCAGACAGAAGTCCCACGACAAAGCCCTGAACATTCCAACTACTGAGCGGGGCTCGAGGAGCCAGCAGAGGGGCGCCCGCCTTAAAGATAGAGGAAGGGATCGGCGGGGATCGCCTGGGGGCCCACGCCCGGCCGACGGCATTCGGCTCCCCACGGATGGTGCAGGCCAGAACCCCGGTTCCTGAAGACATCACAGGAAGAGTTCCGGAGAGCCCCGAGGCCCCCTGGGCCCAGGAAAGACTGAGGGCACAAGTAGGGAAGCACAACCCCCACTACTCCGGGCGGGCACCAGGCGCGTGCCTGGACCCTCAGTCACGTGCCTGGACCCTCAGTCACCTTGCCTCCCAGCCCCCGCCCCCATACCCGCCCGACCCCTCGCACCTCAACCTTCCACGCCGGCCGGCATTCCCAGTCCTTCCCCCAGCCTCCGCCCCCTCCCGACCCGCACTCACGTAGCGGTTGCACATGGCCACCGCGAGGTTGCGCAGGTGAGGCGTGGCCCCCACCCACAGGAAGAGCGAGTCCGTCAGCCGCATGACGTGGAAGTGGACGAGCTGCTCCCACAGCCTCGCGCTGAAGTTGTGCAGGGAGACGTCCCCGCCAGCGGCGGCCGGCGGCCCGTCCATGCCGCCCGGCGGGCCCACGCCCGCAAACGCCGAGACTCCGGTCCCGCTGCCGTCGTCGGCCGGGCCAGACCCAAGCAAGCGAGCGACGAGAGGTCGAGCGCGCTTTCGCTTTCGGTCCAGGGGAGAAGGCGGGGCTAGCCCGGGACGTAGGCGGGGCCGGGAGTGGGCGGGGGCGGGCGGCTAGAAAACGCCGAGTAGGCCGAGCCCTGGCTGCGCTGTCCCGCCGGCCTCTCCCGGCGCCCGGGTCTACTGAAAACCCGCGGTCCTCAGCAGCAGGGGCTGGGCCGGTGTCCGGCGGTGACCTTAGGGAGTCCGCGGGCGCCTGGCAGAACCCGCCCTTGCTTGTTCCTTCCCTCCTTCACCCCAATTAGTGTTCGATGAGTAGCATTCAAGGGCTGGAGCTAGCTGCCTCGTCTTCCCAAGTCCTGACTCACAGCCCTTCGGAGACAACCACTTTTAAATTAGTGCCTTAAGCGCTCATAGCGCAGCCTCCTCCCCTCACACCGTCTTAGGTTTGGTTTACCAAAATCCTCCTCCCCTAGCAGCCCTGTACCTTCAGGGAAGCCTTGAATGCAGCTAGGCTTTGAGAAAGGCAGCAATATTGGGAGAAAGCCTCTAAAAGTTGAGTCAACTAAATTGGCAGGAGGCTGGGCTGGAACTCTTGATTGAACTCAGACCCCCTGAGGTTTGTAGTCTTGGGCAAGCCTGGGCCTTGGGGTGACCTTTTAACCTTTCTGAGACTCAGCTTCCTCGTAGGCAAAACGAAAATAAGAATAGGTAACTTTCAGAGGAGTAGAAAGCATGAGTCTCTATGTAGGAAGCACCATCAATGGTGGCCATTATAACGCCTGCTAAAGAACCCGTTAATTGGACATTGCAGAGTTGAAATAAGGAAGCCTGCAATATAAGAGAATGTTTATGGTAAAAGCAAGCAGCACCCATTTTGTCAGATTCTGTTACAACAGGCTCTTGGGTTTTACATCAAAACTATCAGAGTCCAGGGGTGCCTGGGTGGCTCAGTCCGTTGGGTGTCCGACTTCAGCTCAGGTCACGATCTTGCCGCCAGTGAGTTCGATCCCCGCCTCCGGCTCTGTGCTGACAGCTCAGAGCCTGGAGCCTGTTTCGGATTCTGGGTCTCCCTCTCTCTCTGACCCACCCGGTTCATGCTCTATCTCTCTCTGTCTCAAAAATAAATAAATGTTAAAAAAAAAAATTAAAAATAAAAAATAAATAAAACTATCAGAGTCCTACTTTTTAAATCTCTAATAGGTCTCAGTTGACTAAATTGAAATTTAAAAGGTTAAGTACTGGGGTGCCTGGGTGGCCCAGTGGTTTAAGCATCTGACTTCTGTTCAGGTCATGGTCTCAGAGTGCCTGAGTTTGAGCCCCCATTGGGCTCTCTGCTATCAGCAAGAGCCTGCTTCAGATCCTCTGTCTCATTCTCTCTGCCCCTCCCCTGCATGCCCTCTCTCTCTCAAAAATAAGTAAACGTTAGGGGCGCCTGGGTGGCTCAGTCGGTTAAGCATCCGACTTCAGCTCAGGTCACGATCTCACAGTCTGTGAGTTCGAGCCCCATGTCGGGCTCTGGGCTGATGGCTCAGAGCCTGGAGCCTGCTTCCAATTCTGTGTCTCCCTCTCTCTCTGCCCCTCCCCTGTTCATGCTCTGTCTCTCTCTGTCTCAAAAATAAAATAAACGTTAAAAAAAAAAATTAAAAAAAAAAATAAGTAAACGTTAAAAAAATAATAAAAGATTAAGTATTTTTACAGGTCTATTCTATTTGCTAATTAGCAATGATGCACTATAATAGTTAACTTTCAGGTCAATTTTTTAAACAGCTTTATTAAGATATAATTGACATACAATAACTACCCATATTTAAAGTGTATTGAAGTTTTGACACATGTACAACCAGTGAAACCATGGCTACAATCAAGATAGTGAACATGTCCATCAGCCCCGGAGGTTTCCTCAAGCCCCTCTTTAATCCTTCCTGCTGCCCATGACCACTAATCTGCATTTTGTCACTACAGATTAGTTTGAATTTTCGAGAGTTTTAGATAAATGGAATGATAGAGTATGTACAATTATTTTTGTCTGCCTTTTCACTCACCATAGTTACTTTGAGATCCATCCATTGTTGTGTGTATCAATAGTTCATTTCTTTTTATTGCTGAGCAGTATTCCATCGTATGGTCACACCACTCTTTGTTTACTCCTTCACACACTGATGCTCATTTAGGCTGTTTCCAGTTTGGGGCTATTACACTAAAGCCGTTACCCATATGCTTTCACTTCTCATATATAAAGACCTAGGAGTAGAATGGTTGTATCATACAGTAGCTGTATGTGTAACCTTTTAAGAACCTGACAAACTGTTTTCCATAGTGATTATACCATTGTACATTCCCATCTGTGTATGGAGTTCTAGGTCCTCCACATCCCCATCAAACAGCAAGGACCATGCCAACTACTTGATATAATCAAGATTGTTCATTTTAGTCATTCTAAGTGGCATGTAGTGGTATCTCATTATGGTTTTAATTTGTATTTCCTTAATTACTAATGAACCTCAGTTTATACTTCACACCATGCACAAAAACAAACTCAGAGTGGTTCATAGACCTAAACATAAAATTTAAAACTATAAAACTTCCAGAGGAAAATGTAAGAGGAAACCTTTGTGACCTTTAGACAAAGATTTCATAGATACAAGAAAGCATCATGAAAGAAAGCAAGATCCATAAAAGAACAAATTGGTAAATGGAACCAATGGAGCAGATGATCTCACCACCTCTCACCTCTAACACCCTCTAATGCTTCATCCCCTAGACAACAAACAATTTTTAAAATGAGAATTTATATCTAAGGAATCCAGAAGAACTGTCTGGAGAAATTGGGCAACTAGTTAATAGCCTATTGCCTCGATGCTCTCCTCCACATGCACCCAGCACAGGTGGAAGAGAACCCCTCTCTGCACCTACGTCAGGGCACTGAGCACCCCTGGGAAAACCACCTGACCCAGCAGGTGAGGGTCACAGTCAGCCATGGCCCTCAACATCAGTTGCCCCTCAAACATTACCCTGCAGTCCCTAGACTGTGTCCTCTCTCATTTATTCTAAGGACTATTCTCCTCAAGCCTTAACCCTACCCGAGCTCAAGTTCACCAGATAAGCTGCCTCTAATTTTACAAACAAAACAGAGGTTACTCTTATCTTCATCTGACCTCATTCTTGCCATCTTCTCCTCCCTCCATTACAGTGAGTTTCTCCTCCCCTGTCAAAGGTTAATCTATCCACCTGTACTCTGAACCTGTCTTTCTCCACATCCTCAAGAATTCTGTCAACTTTGGTGGCTTCTCCAAAGGGTCAGTGGTGGGCTCTGAGATGTACGACCCAGATCCCCCTTCAGGAAAGGACTTGTCTCAGCTGCTGGAAAAGCTGTTAGCAGAAAGTCTTCTATTGTCACCTCCTTTGGAGTTTGAATACCCCTCCCAGGGCAGCTCACATCCAATGACTGATGGAGGTAACAGTATAGAGGTCAGGCCATTTCAGTCCAATGCAAGACAACTATGATGGGCCATTTTTGCTCCACAGTGCCCACGGATTCAACTGAGGCTGATTACAAGAGTTGTATTCACCTTACACCATCAGAGGAAACTATGGATGGATGATTGGGATGCTGAGTGTGTCACCCCAGTCAAATCTTATGGTCCCTTGCTCAGTTTCCAGACCTAGAACCCAATAACTGAAGACATGTCCTGGTCCCCTGCAACACCATAGTAAGTATCCACAGTATTACTATCCAGCCCTCCCCCAAAGAGACCGAAAGTCATTTACTCAGGTAACACTATGCTAGGGAAAGAGGAAGATCTGAGCATTTTAAGAGTTAGAGTTGGAACTGACTCTTCCAGGAACCAGACATTAGATGGAGTCCCCGCCAAGGGTCCATTTGGTCTGCAGCCCCATCTGGGATCATTTGCCTGGTCCCTGAATATATGATTGGAATAGGCATAGTTGAAAGTTGGCACAATCCCCACAGTGGGGCCTGTACCTGGGGGATAAGAGGTATCATAGTGAAGAAAGCCAAGTGGAAGCCTATGAAACTGCCCCTGCCCCAGCCAAGCAATATTGCATCAAGGGGAGCATGGTGGAAATTAGTGCCACCCCTAAGGATCCAGAGGATTCAATGGTGGTGGCCTTCACCATATTTCTACTTCCCCAGTTGAATCCTGGAAGGTGGCAATAGACTACGATAAACTCAACCAAGAAGCAGTCCCAATTGCAGCTGATGTGATATCTTTGATAGAGCAGTGTAATAAGGCCTCAGGTACATAGTATGTGGCCAAAGCTTTGGGAAATGCATTCTTTTCTATTGCAATCAGAAAAGAGGAGCAGAAACAGTTTGCATTTACATGAGATGGACAATATTCACATACAGTTTCATCCAAGACCATGTTAAATCTCCACCCTCAGTCAGAATGTCATTTGAAGAGATCTAGACTATCCAGACATCCCACAAAATATCACACTGATGACTTACGTCACTATCACTTCTGTTTCACCAATGCCCTGTCTTGAGTTAGCACCTATGGCTGCATGGGGGATCCCATAGGAATAGCTGAAGAATGAGGTAAAAGCCAGAGCTTGGATTTGGGATGGGTCAGTGCGAGGTACACACGGGCGCAGCTGTGATGCGGCCTCACTCTGGCAGTGCACCTGGTCATCCATGCCATGTGGGCAGAGCAGTAGCCCCAGGTCAGAGTGCACACAGACTTAGGGGCAGTGGGGAATGACTTGGCCTGGCCAGTCAGGAAACTGTGGGAAAGATGGGAAGATGGAGAATAGGACAGGGAGGTCGGGGGAAGAGGCATGTGGATAGAGGGCCCACAAAGTATGAAGATCCCTGTATCACAAGTGTTATGACCCAACAGAGAACATGAGTGGGCAAAGTGACATAGCCAGTTGATGACAGCCCCTGTCTCCCACCACTCAGGCTGGTACAGTAAACAGGCCATGCACAAAACAGCCGCGGTAACAGAGGTGAGGTTGTGTGGGGCCAACAGCATGGAATTCTGCTTGCCAAGCTGTTCTTGCTGCTGTCACCAAACATCCTACCTACCCACAGAGACCCAGGCTGACGCTCTGTTATGTGCAGCACCACTGCTCAAGGAGAACTGACCACTACATAGCAAGGTGGGGATGTTGGGTTCTTTCCACCCAGAAGGACCAGCAATTTGTTGTGACAGAAATAGAACCACGTGGTGGGTATGTGTTTGCCCTTCCTGTCCACAGAGCCTTAGTGCCATTATCTGAGTGCTTACAGAGTGTGTGATCCTCCGGCATAGCTTTGTGTGTGATGTCACATGAGACAGCAGAAGAGGTGGGAGAGTGGACCCAGAACAAGGGGAGCCAATGGCCCCCTCACACAGTCTGTGCTACCCACAAGCTGCCCACTGAAGACAGAAATGCTCAGAGATGGTAATTTACAAGGATGGAGAATCATCCCTGTGTCCAGAGCCCAGCAACTCAAAAAGAAGAGTCACCATCCTGGGGGAGGGTCTCCCTCCTCATCATAAGGAGGAGATGGGGCTGTTGTCACCAGGTGGGGGCAGGGAGGAAACTGTCTGGCACTCAGGTGACCTACTTGGGTGCCACTTGGTACTCCCTTGCCCAGTTGTGACAGCAGATAACTGTAACTCTGGCCTAAGGGCAGATCCTCCTTCTAGCAAAGAATTGTTGCCCAGCTGCTAGGAACATAGGGCCTTCAAGAGTCAATCCTTTAGTGATTACCTCTGCTACTGAGAGCTGTCTTGCCCCAAGGTCTTTCCTGGGACTGAGGGGGATGGGTGGTGGGGGCTCTCTGATGGGGGCAAGGGAAAAAAGATGCAGCCACTTTAGCCCAATGCACTCAACTCTGACAGCCACGTGAGCTTCAGAGGTCCCCATAGGGTCAACTGAGGCTTTTCCTTCTTCCTCTGCCTACTCCTACTTCCTCTCACTCCCCTGCAAGGGTATTGATCCCAAGGGTACTCCCTAATAAAATATTCAGATTAAATTCTGAAATTGCTTTCTGGCGAACCCAACCTGGGACAGGCTCCTTCTATGGCCTGTTCTCCTCTCACCGTATGCATTCCTGGGCAATTTCATCCATGGTAATGATTTCCTTGACACCTAATCTCTAAAGTATGAATGTACGGCCATCATAGCTCTTTTTAGAGGCACGCACATGCTGCACTGCCTCCTGGCCCTTACTTCCCAACTGTCCCCAACAACACCTGGACCCTCAGTATGTCCATGCCCAATATCATCATCTCTTCCATCCTCACCTTCCTGCCCCCCCTCTTTTCCTTACTGTATTCCCTACATTGGTGAATGTTCCCGAACCACAACTAAAGAATCTTCTCAGTTACTGCAAACAGCACTGCCTGCGGATTTCTCCCACACTCCTCCTTCACATCTGCCCCACCTGCGCTTCCGTCCTGGTGCAGACCCTGCCCTTCTCCTCTTGCCTGAACTTCTGCCCTGGAATTCTGACTGGCTCCCCTGCTTCGTGTTGCAGTAGGCCCCAGTGTGTCTTTCTCACCATCGCCAGAGAGATCTACTGAATGGATAAATCTGCTCACAGTATTTCCTGTAATGAAAAATTCTTCAGGGATGTTCAGGGATGTTCTCAATGCCTTTGCAGACATACAAGGCCCTCACCCAGCTGTCAGTCTACTTATGCCTGTCCCTTCCCTCACCTCCTGCTTTCCTGAACCCCATAACGCGGCCAGAACCCACCACCTCTATTTGCCTTGTGCACCATTGTTCCTGCTTCCCCCTGCCTGGGCCCATCCCTGACTCACCTGCTGGAGAAACCCCTCGGCCTGAAGTCAGCCCCAGTACCACTCCTTGGGGTAGCCCTTCTGGCCCTTCATCTTCACCTCCCCCAGAGCACTCATTTTAGGTGCTGGCCTGTATGCAGGCTCATCATCCTTCTCAGGAAGCTCCTTGAGGGCTACCAGGGCTCTCATCTTCAGTGCCCTGCACCTAACAGGCACAGAACAAATATGGATTGAGTGGTTGAGTGAGTAAATGAGTAAATGCTGGAAAGATAAATAAGGCCTCCTAAGGCCCTTAGGCTGAGGCTAGGCCTGGCTCCACCACTAATTAGTTCTAAGCCTCTCTTCTAGGTCTCTGTTACCTTAGCTGTAAACTGAGAAGATCGGCTTAGATGATCTGTAAGGCGCCTTCCAGAACTAATGCCCTTTGCAGATCAGATAAGAAGGAGGAATGGTAACAAGAGCCTTGCAGGCGGCCAGTCCCGAGCAGGAGGGTGTAATTCTTCCTGGTGCCACTAGGTGGCAGGTGGGAAGGAAACGGGCTAACTGCGCCTGAGAGCTTTCGCTTTCGGAAAGCAAGGGTGAGTGGCTGGATTCCCACTCTTTTTAACTCAGGAACTCTGTCAGGGGTAGTGTTTTCACCAGGCTCTGCAATTTTAGAATGCTGAGATGACACAACAAGTCTTGTTTCTCAGGAAGCCCACAGCCCACGGATGCAAAACACCCAGCTGTACATCGCCAAAGAGGCCAGCCGACTGGCTGTCTGCTTGAAAAGAGGGCCAGGAGGGTATTAGTGCTTTGATTCATCCCTCTCCTCTTTCTGCCACCAATCTGGGCTGTGAATTTCAGTAGGAACCAAGAATTTCAGGATTTTTTAGATGACAGATAAGGAAGCTGCTCTGTGGGGAGGATTACCTGTCACCTCCCTTCCAGGTGAGGAAAGATGAGTCTTGGAATTATAATGCACGCCATCTGAAGACAGAGCTGCCCCTGGCACATTCAAACTGCAATTATATGAGTCATAAGAACATCCAGGATGTTTTCAGCATCACAGCATTCTCTCATGAGACCCTTGGGCATTTAATCCAAAACCCAACCCAAACTCTGTTATATGCCGTGACTGGTGATGTGGTGCTTGGTTTAGCAGTAGGCTGGGTTATGCTTTGGTAACATTTTAATCCTGCAAGGGCATTGGCATTGGGGGTAGGAGGTAAGGTGGGAGAACTTTGCTCCATATAGTTTTTTAGGGACCCCAGACAACATCTGGTGTTGGGTCTGGCCTTTTGATGCTCTGACCTAGAAGTGACATATCAAATCTTCTTGTAGCCCGTTAGCCAGAAACTGTCACCTGTTGTTGGCTCCCTGCATTCGGGGGAGGGGTGTGTGCAAAAAACTGGGAGGCAGACAGAACATTTGGTGAACACCACTGTCCTGCTGTGGAGGCCACCTTCAGGCCTGTTGCCTGAAATGCTTGAGCAATGGAAACTTAACGCAAAAGGGCCCACAGTGACTACTGAGCTGACAGTCTCATAAGTGACCACCTTGAATGACCACAAGCCCTAACTGACCAATGGGCTACTTACAACCAGGCACAGTTACCAAAAAAGGGAAAATTCCATAGGTTCCCAACCCCCCTCACTGCACCCCATAACTACAGCCCCCTACCACCACCTCCTGGCAGACAGTCTCTCTTTTGCTGTCCTGCCCACTGCTCCCTTGCAGTATACTCAGAAAGTTCTCCTTTGATCTGCCCTGGGTAAATTCTTTCACCGCCCACACCAGTCAGAATGCCCCACACCTGCCACAGTGACAAGATGTACGAATGATTTGCTGAGTCACTACATCTGCCAATCAGTGTTTGTCCAGATTCTCCACTGAGGAACCCCTGTGGCCTGGAGTCAAGAGGTGTAGCCCAAAGCTCTGTTCATCACCCAAGTGGCCTCCCTCTGATCTAGAGAGCATAGAATAATTCACGTTCTGCTCCAAATCTGCTCCTCCCACCAAACCCAACAAACTGTCTACAACTGAACCCAGTAAGTCCGCTTTGGTTCCCGTTACTACAGATGAACCTTCTGTTGGCACCCGAAGATAACCCTACACCTGTGCACCTGTCCCCTTCCTCCTCACCCCTCCTCAAGGACAGCATGCCATTGATTTGTATCTCTCTCTCCTGTATCATGGATCTTCTCCTCTCTACTAGGCTATTTTCATCAGCATACAGATATTGGCTTTAAAATATCTTTCTTTGCCTCACATCACTCTGACTACCTCCCTGTGTCCCTGCCCCTTCTACAGAAAAACCCCTGGGAAAGGCTCCCATGGCTGTCTCCAGATCCTCGCCTCCCTTTCTGTCCTGGCATCCTGCCCTCCCTTCACTACTGTGCTCTTGCCAAGGTCACTGAAGGTCTCTAGATGTCAAGGCCTAGAGTCTCTTCCTTGCCCTGGGCAGCACTGACTCCAGGGACAGGATTCTGTCTCTTCCCTCCTTGCCCCTCCTCCCAGAACCTCTGCTGGTTCTCACTCATAGTCCCAGCCTCCCCCGTGGAAATGCTCCACCGGCAGTTCTCTCCTCCAGCTGCCCTCCTGCAAGGTGCTCTCCCCCAGCCCATGGCTTCCATGCCTTCTGCACACTGATGACTCCCACATTTGTGGCTCTGAGCTTTCCTGAGCTCTAACCCTGTTCTAGAGTCAGCTGCCTACCCAGCACCTCCACTGGAGCGTGTGTTGGAAACTTCACAAGGGTCCCCCACAAAGCCTGCCTTCCTCACAGCCTTCCTCATTCAGAAAGTGGCACCTGTTTTCTTCCAGGCAGTCAGGTCAAAAACCTTGGCATCTTCCTTGACCCCTCTCATCCTCTCCCAGCTCACCCCATGCATCAGCAAATCCTGCTGGCTTTGTCCAGACTGACTGTGGCCATCCTCTCCACCATCAATCAGCTCTCGTCTGGACTCATGTGCTGACCTAAATGGTCTCCCTACTTCCGCCCTTATCCGCTTACCATTTATTCTCAACATAACAGTCAGAAGGACTCTTGCAAAGCAGTTTTCCTCTTACCTTATTTATGAAATAGAAGGATTAGGTTCTAATACCAAAATTGTCTAATTTGAGCAGTCTGTGTCCAAGGGAGGCTTCCAGAATGTTAGACTTTCTTGGTGCTATAAGAACAATTCATACTTTTTAAAATTTCCCCTATCAGTCCTTGAATCCCCCCAAAGGCAATTATTCTCAAGCACATCCACCTCTTCCCTGCCCCCATCCCTACCTTCTCCACCCTGCTTCCCCCATCCCCCACTCTTCACAAGTGCAGACAAAATATTTTTGCTGGCTGCAGCTGTCCCATAGCATTTCTCAGCACACGGAAGAAAAACCCCTGCCCAAGTTCTAATGTCATCAGGCTCCGGCACAAAAGGAAAATAAGCTAATCCTATCAGGTTGTTGCGGGGGGCGGGGGGCGGGGGGGGGGAATCTCAAAGTGGATTGGAAACAAGTTGACCGTTGTCACTGTTGGTCACAGGCAGAATCCACCACAAAGAGATTTTTATAACTCTTTGAAAATGTTAATATAGTTTTCTTAACCAACAAAGCTTCGATACGGCTCTGCCTTACCCAGAGGACAGCTGGTAAGTCAACTGTACCTCTGCCATTTAGACTGGACAGCCCTGCCAGGGGCCCCAGAGGGGGCCGTCCCCTTCTTCACTGCACCCCAGCTACACAGGAGCCCAAATTCTACCCTCTCACAGTGCAGGTGCAGGTCTGGAGCAGCCATGAGTGGGGAATAAAATTGTTCCTCCCTAGTCAGGTGAGCCAAGGGGCAGCCTATGCGCATACTTACTTGTTTTAGGAAAGGGCACAGCCTGAGGATTTAGGGAAGCAAAGCAGGAAAGGGGTTTCCAACAAGAAGCAGTTTGGAAGCGACAGACGGTGGCAGTTTGTCTTCACCTTCCTGACGCCTCTGCTTCTTTCAGCAGCTTTTATGATACACTGAGCTCTGAGCCATAGAGTATTTAATCTTGATCTCCAGGTACACACAGATTGCTGAAGAGACAAGACGATAATTAACAATGGAGGGCAGGGCACACGCAAGCCAGCGAGAGGTCCAGGGGCCAAGTACTCACAGGTCAGGAGTTCAAGGAAGGCTGGGTAAGGCTGGACAGGCAGTCAGGGCCTGAATGAGGGGAGGTGGATAACAGGCTGAAAGAAGAGAGGAGGGTGTACTGGGGCAAGAGGGAGGCAGATTTGTCCTGGGAAGTAGATTAGCCCAGCTGGAAAAGAGCGATGTCACACATTTGAAGACTCCCACATTGTCCCAATTAAGCCTCACAAAAATCCTGTGAAGTAGGTATTATGATTCACAAGGAAATGGACGCTCAGAGAATAGATGAAGTGCTCAGAGGCACCCACGCCCTGCAGGTGGAGCTGGGCCTCCCTTAGATCCTGCACCTACCCAGATACTCCTCTCTCCCCACTGAACATGCACTATGCCGCCTCGCACGTCAACTCCCAAGGGCTGTTCATCCACAGCAGGCCCTGAAGATGGATCGTGGCTCTGAGACCACGTCACTGAAGCCAGTGGGACTTGTATTCTGTCCCCTTGCTCTAGGTGTCTTACCCAATAGCCTGGGATTCCCCCACACAACCCTAATTTGTAATATTTCAATTACGTGCAGGCCTCAGTATGATTTTATCTTGTGACTCCACGCTTTTTCATTGAGCAAACTCACACATATGGAGGGATTGTTTTAATCGGCAGCATGTACCCTGCTGAGGAGAGGTGAGGAGATATGTGATAGTCCATATGTGTGCCTGTGTTTGGGGGTTACTTTAAGGCTCTGGGATACACAGAGGGTTAGTAAGACACAACAAACTCACCAGGAAGCAGGCACAGCTCTACTATCTCAGGGGAGGCAGAATTTACATCCCTAGGCCCAAATTAGTGCCTAGTGAAAGACCATCCTGTCTGCTGGGTGCGTCTTCTGACACTTTATTAGAACCCTTGGCCTGACGTCAGAGCCTTGTGCCAGAGATAAGCAATCATGGAGGATGGCAGAACAAAAGACTGTTTCTCTCCATCTCTCTTTCCCTGTCTCTCTCTCTCTCTCTCTCTCCCCCCCTCCTCCTGCTGAAACAGATCACGTGATGCTGAAGCAGCCTCCTTCTGCAGAGGCCTTGTGGATGGGAGGGGCAGGTGGGCTGGCTGTTCAGCACACTGTGGGGTTTTTTCCAATAATGTTGAAACCTTCCCCCCGGCTCCCGCCCCCGCATTGGTGCCGGGACACTGCATGACTCATGAACCATGGCCTGTCTGTCAGCCTGGTCACTTGGCCCTTCTGATTCCCCACACATGGCCTTTTGAGTCCTGATGGACTGTAAGTAAACCTCCATCTAATCCGAAGATGGTTCTATTCTTGGCACAAAAGAAATCTCCTTTGCAGAGAATATGGCTGCCTGGAGGGCCTATTTCTGCACTTGTTTTATCTTCTTGGCACCGAAAGCAAGCACAACTACCCAATACAGAAAGATGCAGCCCATGAAAGCAGCTGTATTTCAGGGGGAGTCGAATAAGCCAAGGGATAAATGAAAAGATCCAGTGACAAAATGTCCATTCATCGGGTTCACTCAGCAAACATTTACTGAAGCCATCTGTGCTCCAGGCATTGCACTGAGGGCCGGACAGACACAAAGATGCCCTTGAGAATGGTGACCACACCTCCCCTGAGCAGTCCAGCCCTGGAAGCTCCAAACAAGCGCACCACAGGGAGCGGGAGACACCGGCCCACGCAGATGCAGCACGGCTCACCATCCACGGTGCTACGGTGTCTGAGGAGCAGAGCACTCGTGGGAGGTGTGTGTGAGTGTGCAAGGAGATGAATGAATCTCAGAAAAAGAAGCAACACATCAAAGAGTACATACTGGCATGGGGTGCCTGGGTGACTCAGTCGGTTAAGTGTCCGACTCTTGATTTCTGCTCAGGTCATGATCTCAAGGTTCATGAGATTGAGCCCCTCACTGAACTTGGTGCTGACAGCATGGAGCCTGCTTGGAATTTTCTCTCTCTTCTTCTCTCCCTGCCCTTCCCCCACTCATGCTCACTCGCTTGCTCTCTCTCTCAAATTAATGTTTATTTATTTTTGAGACAGAGAGAGACAGAGCATGAATGGGGGAGGGTCAGAGAGAGAGACACAGAATCCGAAGCAGGCTCCAGGCTCTGAGCTGTCAGCACAGAGCCCGACGCGGGGCTCGAACTCACAGACTGTGAGATCATGACGAAGTTGGAAGCTCAACCAACTGAGCCACCCAGGCGCACCTCTCTCTCAAATTAGATAAATAAACTTAAAAAAAAAAAAAAGAGAGAGAGAGCGGGAACATACTGGCAGATTCTATTTCTATAAAGTCCCAATATAACTTCACTAATCCTTGGTGCAACAGGTTGGGGCAGTGTTACTTTTGGAGGTTGCGGTGAGAGGGAGGACATCAAGGGCTTCTGGAAGGCTGGTAGTGTTCACTAGGACTTGTGTCGAGCTATATACCCATGACCTGAAGGTTGTTCTGAATCTAGCCTTCAGCAGCTTAAGAATCTATTTATACATGTCTTTACATATATTTGTATACTGAGTCGGAGAGCAGGAGGTCTTTAAAGGCAGCTATTCTATGTATTACCTTTGCTCAAGATCGTATCTAAATAATTCTGGCCCCTTCAGTGTTCACCCCAAACTTTAACATGTCTCCCCCTAAGAGGTCTTCTTTATGGCCAATCTCAGCCCATGAAATGCAGCCATCATGCCCACTGATTATGATGATAGCGTCTGGTTTGCGCGGTGACTTCCCAAGCAGCTTTTCATTTATTCGTGCACATGGTTATCCTCCAAACATTTCTGAGTTCCTACTGTGCGCCAGGCACCAAGGATATCAAAAAAAGAAGACAAAGCTCTTTTTAGTGAAAGAAATGGACCAGTGAAAACTATAAGACAGCACAGCAAGTGCTGGGCTAAAAATAAACAGAGTGACTTAGGAGGCTCTCCAAGGGCAGGTGGGGCTGATAGGAGAGCTTCCTGGAAGAGGTGAGAGCAGAGCAGAATGAAAGGATGATGAGGAGTCCAATGCACTTGGCAGGAGCCCTGGGCAGGGCAGTGAGGGCACATGCATGAGAGGGGAAGGAAGCCAGATGGGGGAACAGCAAGGTGATGGGAAGGTGGGGGCAGTATGGGAACAAAGGCGGTACCACAGGATGGAGCCCCTTAGGAAGCCATTACTCAAGTAGGGAGAGACATAATTAGCTAAGAAAGGGCAGCAATATGGAAGAAAAGGGCAGAACTAAATTCAATAAAATGCCCCCTGTCGATATGATCCCCTGTAAAACCTTCAGCTGAATGTCTGGGAACCTACTTAGAAAGGTAACCTTGTCTTAAAGAGGAAGGAAATTCTGGGGTGCTCAGGTGGCTCAGTCTGTTAAGCGTCCAACTCCTGATCTTGGCTCAGGTCATGATCTCATGGCTCATAAGTTCGAGTCGCACATCGAGCTCTGTACTCACAGTATGGAACCAGCTTTGGATTCTGCCCCAACCAGCTATCTCTCTGCCCCTCCCCTGCTCACTCATGATCTCTCTGTCTCTCTCAAAATAAATAATAAACTAAAGAAAAAAAAAAGGAAAGAATTCCTGACATGTGCTACCACATGGAGGAAACTTGAGGACATATGCTCAGTGAAATAAGCCAGAAAGTTCAAATACTGGCTGGTTCCATGTATAAGGGGTTCCAAGTGTAGTCAAATTGTCAGATACAGAAAGTAGAATGGGGGCTTCCAGGGGCAAGGGGAGGGGAAGGAGGAGTCAGTGTTTAAGTGGGACAGAGTTTTAGTTTTGCAACATGAAAAGAGTTCACTGGATGGATGGTGTGATGGTTACACAGCTTTAAGTGAATGTACTTAATGCCACTGAACCATAAATTATACATTATGGTAATTTATACTATGTGTGTTTTACCATAATTAAAAATTAAAAGGTAAAAAAGGAAGATGACCTTGGCTTGGAAAGTCCATCATCTTGTGAACGAATTTAACCAAACCCCATCATCCCAAGGTGCTTCTATGTACAGTGTTGCCCAAAATATAAGAGGTCCTCCTCCAAGAACCCAGAACAAGTAACAAATTATCGACTCTAGAATGACCCCATTTTACAGTTCTCCTAACTTCTGAATCAACTTCATTTCCAAAAGCCCTACGGGGTCAATAGCCCACTTTCTGGACACCGCTCTGGAAGCTGTGGCCACAAGCCCACCATGCACAGCTTCTCAGGGCAGGAAGAATCACTGCTTAGCAACTGTGAACTGCTTGCCAAGTTCCCTCTGTCCCTGACAGCAGCACCATGAGGAGAACTGACTGTCTCATCAAGAGGTCAAACAGTTAAAAAAAAAAGTTTAATGTTTATTTCATTTTCGAGACAGAGAAAGAAAGAGACAGAGCACAAGTGGGGGAGGGGCAGAGAGAGGAGACAGAATCTGAAGCAGGCTCCAGGCTCTGAGCTGTCAGCACAGAGCCTGACATGGGGCTCCAACTCACAAGCCATTAGATCATGACCTGAGGTGAAGTTGGAAGCTCAGCCAACTGAGCCACCCAGGTGCCCCAGAGGTCAAAGAGTTAAGTGACTTGCTCACAGGCCCGCAGACATTGAGCCAAGAGGAGAAGTCAGTCTGTGCCTTTCCCATTTAACCTGCTTAATTAACTCCTTTGTACTTTTCTTTCCTGTCTACAGCATTAAAATGCATGTTCTCGTTCTCAGTTCTGACACCAAGATTTTCTTCCCAAGCATTTGGCACATTGGATGATCCCCCATCCCATAATAGAACGAGGATAGTAGTTACCAATCAACAGTGCCTACCACGCGTTTGGAACTCTGCTCAGGGCCGTTAAGTGCTCACACTACCAGTATAGGGAGGTACTAATCTTCCTTGGGTTCATCATTTAATTACAAAATTTGATTCCAAACCTGATGCTTTTCCCACTCTGCTCTTCTTCATTCATGCATTATGGGCTCCCCTTGAAAGTATATTTAAGGCTTCCCTCCAGGTTAAAGAGAATGTAACAACATACTTAACTTTGTCACATACTCCTGCGACCTATTGCTTCTCCTATATCCTGCCCGGCCTGCCCCATTCCTTCCAGGCCTCTAACTGGACCTAATGTCTCGTCCGATAACAATTCCAACACCAATGGCACTTGTCTGCATGGAATACAACCCCAACACACCTGTTGACTAGCCCATGGGGAAAAGACCCATATCCTCCTGGATGGATGCTGTGCCATTCCTGGATCGAAGTCCATCTGAGGCTGAAGGATGGGCAAGCAGCTGCCCAAATCCTGCCCTCCTGCTGATCACTCCTTCCCAGATGCAAACCACAGAAATTCTTGCAGCCAGTGGGAGCCGACACTAGAGGGGAGGAAGCACATTCTCTGTCTCTTCTTTTACCTTTCAAAATGTCATTGCTAAGTTCGGGCCCAGAGGGCTCATGGTACAGGTCTTCATAAAGTCGTGGTAGAATCTAATAATTGGTAACTCGAATAGTTGGTAAAGGCATAAGCTAGAGGATCTGTAACCCGGCTTCTATGGCAGTGTGTGCTGTCTTCTCCCGGCTGCAAATGAAAATCCTCACGTGGTCACCAGCACCCATCCCATTGCACCCTGAAGTAGACTTTTATGGAAAAGGCCCCTCCCCCCACTCCAACCCGCAACAAATCACAAGAAGCTCTGTGGGCTCCTCGCAGTGCTCACCCCGCAGGCTCCGAGCCTTGTGGCTGGAGGCTGGGGCCAAAAGAATCCCTGATTTTGCATTTGAGACCCAGGGGGGTTTGCTCCGCCACCCCCTCATATATCAAAGTGGGCTTCACAGTGCAATATACAAACACTGAACATGGGAACACGGAGAATTTCTGGGAGTGCAGTGACGTAGAGCTTTAAGGGTTTGTTTGCAGATCTAAGCCTTACACATACATCTTTTCTGTAAGTGTTGTGCCTGCAAACGTTCTGTGTTCTGTGGGCTCAGCTTTTCTAACTGGACTTTCATACTCCCCCAGTGCAGATTTCACAGAAGAATGGCACACCTCTCGCGCCAGGGTTCTTGCTGCAGGGACAGGAAACTCTCTAAATTGCCCCTGAGTCCCATGCAGAGAGAGACAGAGAGTGTAGTGAATGATGTGGAGGCGGCATGGCCTGATTTCATCCCGGAGTCAAACTCAGGGCAAGCCTGCACACCCAAATAACCCATCTCTCTTACAGTAAGAAAGCACCCTTTATGGATGGAGGAAGGACTTGGGGTTTGACCAGAACAGGAGTCTGAAAGTATCATACAGAAGTGCTGGATAGGGACACCTGGGTGGCTCAGTCAGTTGAGCGTCTGACTTCGGCTCAGGTCATGATCTCACAATTTGTGGGTTCGACCCCCTCATTGGTCTCTGTGCTAACAGCTCAGAGACTGGAGCCTGCTTCAGATTCTATGTCTCCCTCTCTCTCTGCCGCTCCCCTGCTCACACTCTGTCTCTTTGTCTCCCAAAAATGAATAAACATTAAAATAAAATTTTTAAGAGGTACTGATTACAGGGATTATAGGGGAAAAGTGTGCATACCAAATGGAAAAGAAATAAAGCATAGTAGATGGAAAGACCTGAAAAAGTAGAAGTCATTAAGTCACTTGTTAACTAACATTTGAGCTGAATTATGTGTAGAAATGTGGCAGGGACCATGGTATTAAGTCTTACATTTACTTATGGCAATATAGATTACGGTGACAGTTTATTAAAAGGAAGGACAATATAGGGGTGACCCATGGCTCAGTAAGTTGGGCGACCAACTCTTGATCTCGGCTCAGGTCATGATCTCACATTCGAGCCCCACACTGACAGCTCAGACAGAGCCTGCTTGGGATTCTTTCTCTGCTCCTCCCTGATTCATCTCTCTCTCTCTCTCTCAAAATAAATAAAATAAACTTTATTAAAAAAAAAGGAAAGACAATGTGAACATTTCACACACGTAAGATTAGAGAGGCGCCTGCATTGCAGAAAACAGGCCTGAAGGTGAGGCAGAACTGGCGTTAGCCACATGCAGTTTGCTTGTTAACACACATGCTCACGTGCAATAAAATTACAAGTTTGGTAAAACAACGCATCTACCCTCTCTCTGCAATAGCAACACTCACTAACTAAAGACTGACAATTGGGGGTGGGGGGGGTGGGAAGAAAAATAGCAAAGATCAATGACACTAAATGAACAATTTTTCATCCAATCTGTGTTCCACTGGTGCAGGCAAAGGGTATGGAAGAATATAGACAACGTAAGATTCCAGCGTGCAGTTCTGCAGGCTGTGGGGGAGGTGTCACACCATGGCTGTGATAACATGCCAGGACCCCTGAGTGCCAACCTGAGAGGAGTTCAAAGCACACGGCAGCATTATCTCATCTCAGGAAAGCACGTTATTATTCTTATTATTCCCACCTACAGATGAAACTGCACTGAAGATGCACTGCAGGGGCAGGTGGCTGGCTTGTTCAAGGTCTCATAGCGGTTGGTGAAAGGCTGAGAAAGCAAATTCGGTCGGGCAGCTCCTTCCTAGTGAATTCAGCTGCCTCGTGTTGTGTTCTGAATCCATTTGTCACTGTAAAAATTGTCGCCTAATAAGAGGACCTACCTTCCAACCCTCCCACTGGCTAACCTGACAATGAGTAAGTATGTCTGGTAAAATATTGACCTTTGTCTCTCTGTGTGATATTACCTGTGGATGAGCCCCGAGGATGGAATTCATTTAGCATTGAACTTCACCCTTTCCTGGCTATAGCTGTTCGATAAAAGAGTAATTTTTTTTACTTATTAGTATTATTTTTTTGGTGGTGGTGGTGGGGAGCACTGTTTAATTTGGGGTTTCCAACACTATTTTCTTAGCCAACTAGAGGTCACTCTAGTAATGATTCTTTAATAACTAAAGACACCAATGTTTAGGCTGTCAGATTATTTCTTTGTTTGCTTGTTTTGAATGAAATCCTAGAATCAGTCACTAATTTTCCTATACCAGGTAATCTATAGTCATTCAGATAGAGAAAAAGAGTGAAGGAAAGAGAAAAGATGGTGGGGGGGTATGAGGGGTGTGGAGCCATATTGGAGGCTGGAGCAGTGTCATTACTGAATGTGGCAGTGAGATTCAGATAACCTTGGCTGCACCTGTCTAATAAAGCCATCCCAGACACTCTTTTATTATAGTATCACCTAAGTCCTTTGTAACCTTTAATTACCCCCTCATCACACATGCTATTTAGCAGAGGAGAGAGGTTATGGAAAAGAATCAAGACAGGGATGAAAAAAACTAACGAAGGGGGAAGGAAATAAGAAAGAACACAAAGGCAGGAAACTGCAGACTTGAAGAACTGTACGTTTCAGTTGGCAAGGCTAACTGCAGTGTCCATCCCCGGGGGCAGCGATTCACGCCTGATTCATGCACTGCTATCTTTCTGGCGCCTAGAACAGTGCTTGACACACAGTACATATTTGTTGGATGAGCTTGATGGCCTCTAACGTTGTTTTAAAGGATGAACTGGGTGTGCCAGGCTGTAAGACAATGCAGTTGACCCTTGAGCAACACAGGGGTTAGGGACTCCCCAAAAATGTAACTACTAATAGCCTGCTCTTAACTAGAAGCCTTACTAAGAACATAAACAGTCGATTAACACATGTTTTGTATGTTCTATGTATCATATACTGTATTCTTATAATAAAGTAAGCTATAAAAAAGAAAATGTTATTAAGGACATTATAAGGGGGTGGGGGGGCGCCTGGGTGACTCAGTCGGTTAAGCGTCCGATTTCAGCTCAAGACATGATCTTGCAGTTTGTGAGTTCGAGCCCCGCATCAGGCTCTGTGCTGACAGCTCTCTCTCTCTCTCTCTCTCTCTCTCTCCCAAAAATAAATAAACATAAAAGAAATTTTAAAAAAGTTATAAGGAAGAGAAAATACATTGACAGTATGGCACTGTATTTATTGGAAAGAAAATCCACATGTAAGCGGACCCACACAGTTCAAACCCGTGGTGTTCAAGGGTCACCTGTGCTTCCAAAGGCCCTGAGGGTCTTACACTGGGCTTCCTAGTTCACCTGGAGGAGGAGGCCAGAGCCCATTTTCCTTGGAAGTCCACCGGGCCTCTTTGCACATCTAGAGAAAGCACAAGTATGTCATACCTGGTCTACACCTGGAACCAAAGGTGGCTTTGGGAAGCACTGTGAGGCAAGCACTGTTTTCCCAACCTCACCTCCCATTGTGACATAACCCACTCTCCCTGGGTTCTTCTGATCCTGAGGAATATAGGGTCAGAGAAGTCCATGCACCTTTAAAGTGGCAGCGTGCCACCACTGTCAGGAACACATATGATTTCAAACCATTTCTAGGATAAAGACAACAACTCGTACAAAGGAACAAGTCACGTGTGCTGCCACTCCAGATCACTGATTTCTTGAGTGAGGAGATTAGTGGAGGTGCAGACCTCCTCACTGCACTTCAGTTTATAGAATTGTTTCTTTTCTCCAATTTAGAGTACCTTGACATTTCTTTCTTTCTTTTTTAATGTTATTTATTTATTTATTTATTTATTTATTTATTTATTTATTTTGAGAGAGAGAGAGAGGGAGGGAGGGAGGGAGGGAGGGGCAGAGAGAGGAAGAGAGAATCCCAAGGAGGCTCCACGCTGTCAGCGCAGAGTCGGATGTGGGGCTTGAGCCCATGAACCATACGATCATGACCTGAGCCAAAATTAAGAGTCAGACACTTAAAACTGACTGAGCCACCCAGGCACCCCACAGTACCTTGACATTTCTGTACGTTAAAAATATATATTAAAGGTAGTTCATTTGCATAATGTTTTCATAACATTTACAATAATTTGCTAATCACTCAAATTATAATAACCAAAACAAAACAGTTGGGTCGTACTGCAGGCGGCTTCATCTTCAGAGTCGTCTTCATTTGCAGCTCAAAATGCACATTTTGTTTAGGTCAGCCTAAGCAAATAAAAAATTTAATAAAAGTAGTACAACGAAAATGGGTTTGAAGCATGGGGAATGTTTCCAACAACCTGTTTGTTGTTATGATGAAGGTCTGACGAGGCCTGTGAGTCATCCCATGACCAGCCATGAGAGGAGGGTCGAATCTGGACCTGAAGACATTCCTGAATCTCACAGAAGGTGGAGACAATAGTCCCTGGTCCTGGGCTGGGCCGAGGGTGGAGTGGTCTTTTCAGGTCAGGAGAAGAGTATGTGAGGGCCTCGATTCGAAAAGGTGGACTCTCTTCAGGGCCAAAAGACACGTCCCTGGGTCCAGGGGAAAGCCTGCTTCAATTTTGCAGTAGTCCCTAAGTCTGGAGGAGAAGCCCCATAAGAATGAGATGTGGACGAAGACGCAGAGGCCCCCCCACAGTGATGAGGTGTCCAAGTGAACTCTGTGGCATCTTCTTATTGAAAGTCCGTGTTCTCTGACACCAGCATTACCTTTGATAGTCATCACTATAAAAGGGAAGAGTTTCTTGGGTTTATTGATGAAGGCTCCTGGAGCCTATGTCCTAGGAAATTTTGTAAGAGAAGGGAAGAGAAGAGAAGAGAAGAGAAGAGAAGAGAAGAGAAGAGAAGAGAAGAGAGAAGAGAAGAGAGAGAAGAGAAGAGAAATTCGGAGCTATGGATACATCATCCATGTGGGTACTGGGCACAGCTGGTATATGCCTCAATTCAGTGAGTGGAGAAGAGAAGCATGGTGAAAAGGATTTCTCTCTGCGGGCCCTGATTTTAGCTCTGTGAATTTCTGTCCCAGGCTTTGGCGTATTTCCCCATCCTTCTTCCAGAAGGACAGCGGGCCAGCTGTCGTGAGCTTTCTCACCATGAAGAACAGTCTGGTCATAATTCATTCAACGTGTCTTCATTCCCCTGCTTGTAACTTTTCACTTCTGCAGCTGGTAGTTTCTGTTGTTTCTTTTCCTATTTATACCAACCATGAATCAGGGCCTTTTTCAGAACCAAGTCTTTCTCTAGTTAGAGATCATTAAGGATCTGAATTTTCTGCTGCAAGGTTTCTTCTTTTGTTTTCCCGCAGAATTATGACCGAACAGCATGCCTAAATGACCCCTCACCACTCAGCTCATGTTGGAAACAAAGGATTTAGCAAAGATTCGTCTATGAGCACTTTATCTTCTTCCTTCTCTGATTAAAAAAAAAAAAAAAAAAAAAAATCCCATTCCAATGATCTCTCTGTTTCAATTGCAAAATGTAATTATTTAAAGTTTCAATTTCCTTCCCTCTGCAAGCAAGGCTTTTTAGACATCTTTCTAAGAGTTCTCATATGATTTTGTTGGTCCACTGAGCTCAGAGTGTTCCTTTTCCAGTCATTTTCCCACAATAACAGCTCCATGTTTCTCTTCAATTTGGTCATCTTCTTCTTTAGCCTGGTGGAGTTTAGACATCATCTTTTGCTAGGTCAGCTTCATTACAACATACTTTTCTCTCTGAAAGTTTTCTAACATTCCTTAGAAAAACATGATGTTTTTATAGAGTTTTGACTTCCCCATACATGGCATTTGTCTTTTGTTGTCAAAGAAGCAGAATTTTCTGCTGCCACAGGATTCCTTTCTTCCAACCCTTTGACTGTGTCACTAAACCCTCTCACCTCAGACACTCTTATTTTGCATAGTGAGTTCAAAAGGCACCTTTGTTGCTTTGATCTTCTGTCTAAAATCTTACAATTTTCCACCTCTGGGCATATATCCAAAGGATACCAAATCACTAACCCTAAGAGATAAAATAATAATAATAATAAAATAAAGCAAAATAAAATAAAATAAAATAAAATAAAATAAAATAAAATAAAATAAAAATAAAATCTTACAATTTGTTTAGGATTTTATTTTTTATTTTTTTATTTATTTTTTCACGATATATTTTTGAACGTCTGTGCGATCTGCTTTTCCATCATTTGATAATCTTCTGCTCTTTGTGGCAGAAGTAGCTTCCTGAATAAACTGGCCAACAACCAATTCCCTGGGAGGCGGTAATAGCTCCAATTTGTGGGAGATTGGTCAGCCTCAGGTCATCGGCCAGGGTCACCACCAGCATCCTGGAATAGCATTTGCAACATCCTTCACTGAAAGAGTAGAATGTCCCCCTCTCTGAAGGATTTCCATATTTGTTTCCAGGCTATATTCAGACGTACCATTATTGCTTAGGTCACAAGCTATTAAAAAGCCAACCTTTCTAAGATCTGTTTCTACATTCTTTAGGATCCCCTTTTTCCCCCCCAAAATGACTCACAGATACTATATTTCCTTAGTTCTTCTATGTTCAAAAATATTTGTTACCTTTAAAATTAAAAGGCAGTATAACTGGATAAACAAATATTGGGGCATACTGTGTTTGAAAATTTCATGAGAATTGTCCTATTATTGGGATGCCTGGTGGTTTAGTTGGTTAAGCTTCTGACTCTCGGTTTTGGCTTAGGTCATAATCTTATAGTTCATGTGTTTGAGCCCCGTATTGGGCTCTGTGCTCACAGCACTGAGCCTGCTTGGGATTCTCTCTCTCTTTTTCTCTCACTGCCCCTCCCCTGCTCTCTCTCAAAATAAATAAACTTAAAAAAAATTGTCCTATTATCTTTTAGCATCCAATATTGTTTGGGAAAATCTGGGACAACTGTGATTTTTTTTCCCACCTTTATGAATGACTTGATCTTTTTTCTGGGTTGCCCAAAGGACTCTTTCTTTACCAGTGAGATCCAGAAAGTTGATATTGACTGTTTCATCTTTCCCCTGGTTCATGAAAGATGGAATTTGCAGTTTTGTGTCTCCTCCTCCTTTCCTCATTCAGGAGGGAGAAAACCACTTTGTTCTGTCATCTCCAAACTTGCTCATGAAGATAGTTGTCTGATTAAGTCCCCTGATTTATATGGTGAGAAATAGGAGACAATCAATCAAACAATGCTGATTTCTAAGGAATGATTTCCTTCTCTCCTTCCCTTCTGCCGTATTAGGTAGGCTTAACCAGGGATCTCAGTCATGCATTACCAATGTGGATAAGAGAGTGTGCAAATGCAAGAGAAGGGCTGGGCAGCTGCTTGTAAGGAATTGGAAGATCATTCCAGAGAAGGCCTCATTTTCTGGACCCTACAGTACCAACCATCCTGCTGGAACAGCATGGTCTGGGAAAGATGGGACTTGGCCTGGCCGGGCTAGGAGGTAATGATGAAGAAGGAGAAGGATAGTTTCGTACTACTTACCTGCAGAATAGCCTGCTCCTGCTTCAGGTTAGAAAAGAGCTGGGTTTTTTGTTTTTTGTTTTTTTCTGGTTGCCGTCTGTTTGAAGTATTTTATTTGCTCAAGGACTATTTGTTGTTTGCCTATACTTCGTGTAGGAGATACAAAGGCTAATCAGACATAGTATGGTCCCTGCCACCAAGGAGTCACAAACCAGTGGGAAACTGAGGCATCTATGGAACTAGTTCTAATCTAATCTAGAAATCTCAGAGTGGGGCAGGCAAGGGCATCCTTTGTAGTATGAAAAGAAACTATGAGAACTCTTTTTTATACTTATTTCCTATGGAAATAAATTACTGGTTTTTAAACGGTTATTTATGTATCTTGAGAGAGAGAAAGTACGTGTGTGCATGCACACACACACACACACACACACACACACACACACACGAGTGGGGGAGGGGCAGAGGGAGAGGGAAGGAAAGAATCCCAGCAGGCTCCTGCTGTCAGCACACAGCCTGTTGTGGGGCCCGATCCCATGAACTGTGAGATCATGACCTGAGCTAAAATCAAGAGTCTGACACTCAACCAACTGTGTCACGCAAGCACCCCCCGAAATAAATTACTCTTTAAATAAATGTTCAAATGACACTGGTGTCCTCACAGGATGCTTATGTCTTTGGGTCACATGTCGTGAATCATTCCGTAGAAAGGGAGGTTCATAAAGGAGGAATTGACAGTAGTTTGCTGACCATGTTACCTAGATTTTGCTCCACTGATCTTCACAACTGGGCAAGGGACTTGAAACACTACAGCAAAGAAGTGGTGAAGTGAAGGTGATGTTAATGATGTGAACACATAAGGAAATAGCAGAGCTGACACTCTGCTGCTTATGTAAGCTCTTAGTCGGGCCCGCTGCCAGGTAAGGGAACCACAAGGAACTCCAGTGTGGCAAGATGTTGGCCAAAATAGGGGCGCCTAGGTGGCTCAGTTGGTTGAGCATCTGAGCCTGATCTTACGGTTTGTGAGTTTGAGCACTGTGTAGAGCTCTATGCTGACAGTTCAGAGCGTGGAGCTTGCTTCGGATTCTGTGTCTCCTTCTCTCTCTGCCCATCCCCCGCTCATGCTCTGTCTGTCTCTCTTTCTCTCTCTCTCAAAAATAAATAAACATTAAAAAATATTTTTAAAAAAGATGTTGGCCAAAATAAGATTAAAAGTTACAGAAAAGTGTATTTGAAATATTAACACCTGATATCATTAATGATGTATCTCAATCTAAGTATATACACCTTAAAATACTGACTTAAAACAATACACATATATAGTTTATAAATAAATATATATATATATATATATATATATATATATATATATATGCTCAACTTTTCTTTTTTTACTGGATAAGCTTGGTGACCATTGTTTTAATGTAATAAATGCAGAACCTGTAGTAGGAAGGAAGAAACTTCTGGGTATGCATAACAGTTCATTGTTTCAGGCAACCAGAGGATATATCACAGATGGTTGAGCTGCATCATCAAGAATGAATGAAATGTCACCAGATGAAGAAGAGAAGAGGTTCATTTCAGGTTGATGGAACAGTATGAGCAGAGACTCAGAGGCTCAGACAACATGACCTAAAAAGGAAAGCAATGGGCAAGTTCAAGTCTTCTAGAATGTACCATGTCTAGGCAGGAGGGTGGCAGGAAACACAGAAAAGGTGGATCACACCCAAATTCCAAAGACTTGAATTCTATGCTAGGAATTTGGACCATGCACTACAAGCTATAGGGAGTTAATAGAGATGAATGAGCAAGATCCAATTAGGAGTTTAGTTGTCTGATATCACTGTCAGTAGTATAGTGGCCTGGGGAAGTGTTAGACTAGGCTCTACAAGGATACCTGGAGGTCAGCAAGGAGGATGTCAAGGCCAGTTAATGGGAAGGTCAAAGGTCTGTCCTGGCAGCACTCCACAAGAAGCCAATCAAACCAGACAGGCCCAAGATGGTAGGTGAGACGACAGGAAACCACTGACTAAATTAGGAAGAAAAATCATGAAACCCTGCTTTCTACCCAAGTAATGAATATTCTGCTCCCCTAGTTAACAACTATCAATAAAAGATAAAAACCCAGGGATGCCTGGGTGGCTTAGTGGGTTAAATGCCTGACTGACTCTTGGTTTCTGCCTAGGTCATGATCTCATGGTTCATGGGATCAAGCCCCAGGTAGGGCTCTATGCTGATAGCACAGGGCCTGCTTGAGATTTTCTCTCTCCTCTCTTTCTCTGCTCCTCCCCAACTCGTGTGAGCATGTGCATTCACATGCTCTTTTTCTCTCTGTCTCTCTCAAAAAAAGAAAAAGAAAAAGAAAAAGAAACCCAACCCCTAGGGCAAGCAACACTCGCCCACTCTCAAACCCCCAGTTTACTTGGCAACAGAAGGAGCAATAAATGATGATATTGACATTGGTTTTAAGGATATCTACCTATTGGGTTCCTGGGTAGCTCAGCTGGTTAAGTGTCCAACTTCTGCTCAGGTCATGATCTCAGGGTTTGTGAGTTCGAGTCCAGTGTTGGGCTCTGTGCTGACAGCTCAAATCCTGGAGCCTGCTTCTGATTCTGTGTGTTTCTCTCTCTCTGCTCCTCCCCTGCTAGCACATTCTCTCTCTCTCAAAAATAAACAAACATTAAAAAAAATTAAAGGATATTTATCTATCTATCACCACTTATTTTTCATTGGGAAACGTACAGTCCTATATTAGCACCAAGACAAAAAATGCCGCTTAATATTTAGGAGATAGTGAGAAACCAATCTTTTTTTTAGTTCACTTTTAATTGTGGTAAAATGCACAGAACATACAATTTCCATCTTATTCACTACTAAGTGTGAATTCAATGGCATGAAGTACATTCTCTAAAAGCTGTACATCCATCACCACCATCCATCTCCAGAAGTCTTTTCATCTTGCAAAACTGAAACTCTGTCCCCATTAGACACTAAGTCTCCATTATCCTCTCTCCTCAGCCCCTGGCAATCACCATTCTTTCTGACTATGAATGAATTTGACTATTCTAGGGACCTCATACACATGAAATCATCAAGCATTTGTCCTTTGATAACTGGCTTATTTCCTTAGCATAATATCTTCAAAGTTCATCCATGTTGTAGCATGTGTCAGAATTTCCTTTTTTTTTTAAAGGATAAGTAATATTCCATTGTATGTGCATGCCACATTTTATTTATTTATCTGTCTATGAATACTTACGTTCTTCCACCTCTTTGAAGTTGTGTATAATGCTGCTACAAACATGGGTGTACAAATACCTCTTCTTTTTTTCTTTAATTTTTTTTAAAGTTTATTTTTTAAGGAGAGAGATACAGAGCATGAATGGGGGAGGGCAGAGAGAGAGGAAGACACAGAATCCGAAGCAGGCTCCAGGCTCTGCATGGTCAGCACAGAGCTCCAACGCACAAACTGTGAGACCATGACTGGAACTGAAGTCAGAGGCTTAACCAACTGAGCCACCCAGGCGCCCCTGCAAATACCTCTTCAGAACTCTACTTTCAATTCTTTGGGGTATGTATGAAAAACTTTATCTTTTAATAAGTTACAATGTTTTTCCTCTGGGTTATTTTGGGTTTTTAAAAAACTTTTTAATGCTTATTTATTTTTGAGAGAGTGAGAGAGAGACAGAGCCTGGAGTGGGGGAGGGATGGAGAGAGAGAGGGAGACAGAATCTGAAGCAGGCTCCAGGTTCTGAGCTGTTAGCACAGAGCCCAATGCTGGGCTTGAACTCACACTCGAACTCATGCTCAAACTCATGCTTGAACTCATGAGAACTCATGAGTTGTGAGATCATGAGCCCAACTCAGACACTTAACGGACTGAGCCACTCAGGCGCCCCTCCTCTGGGTTATTTTGAAAGAGGTAGGTTCCCTTAATGCATTATTTTCTTGAAAACGTAAGGAGAATGTGCGCTGTCACTCCAAAGTAGGCTGGGCATGTCAAGAGAAGAGTTCCTGTTCAGAAGCTGACCTATTTCTTTCTTCTGTGAAGACATAGCTAAAGTCCACCAGGCATCCAAATCCAAGAGGCAAGGGGTTACCATATGTATCTATATCTATCTGAATATGAGTGTTTTAATTTTATTTAAATGGCAAGCAAAGGTCTAGGGGCCCATGTAGAAGAGACACTGTGAGCTGCCTAGCCCTCTGTGAGCAGCAGCTGCTGGTGGAAGTTTCTAAGGTGTGGTGACGGAACTGCCATCGCATGAATCCACAGCAGTCTGCCACTGCCACTTAAAATGGCTCCCGAATATATCTTCTTGTGTGCAATTCATTTCATTAGGGATTTATTTATAAATTTGTCTACTGCACGGACTGCACCTTGCAAGCTGCACCCTGTCAAGCTTAGTATTTTATAATGTTCCCATTTAAGAGTACTCTCTACTCCTGTGTTTCTGCTTTTGCACAGTCTGGCTCTGTATCTGAGATGCCATTTACCTAGGATTCACAGAGCGAGCATTCTCTGGCTTGCCCTCCCCCAGCCTAAGAGTCTTACAGATCATTGATACACTGGGGGAGGAGGGGCTGCTTATGAAAGGGCGCCGGCGCCTTGGAAAGCCGGGTTCTACTCCCTCTGCGCATTTGTATGACAAAGAAGGCAAATCTCTTCCGTGAAAGCTCAGCACTCTCAGCCTGCACTGAGGCCATTTTAACCCAAATTCGAACGCAGACAACGGGAAAGCAGCCAGCTTTACCAAGGAACAAAAGTAAATATTTCCGCACTGCCCTGCATTCACGGGCTCGCAATTTTCTCTGCTCATTCCACTTTTTTGTTACCTGGGCCGGCTGGTCCCCACAGAGCCCTACGACTGCGGAAGGTCAATGGCTCTGAGACTCACAGCCCCGCAACCCTTGGACCAAATAGCACGGGGCCGACTCTGACGGGAACTGCTGGCTTCTCATCAGGGGAGGGGAAGGCCTGGGAGTGGGGGGAGGACAGTGGGATATGAACAGAGAGAATGACAAAGCCGAGAAAGCGCAGGTCTCAGTGGAGCCTAGGAAGCCCCCGCACCACCTTCTCCCCACAGTCACAACATAGGGCTGCGACCCCTTCCCCTGGGCATTTGACTTCTTTACATAAAAGTTAGGATTGGTAGCTTTCCAATACCTCTAGCTGGAGAGTATTGGGAAGAGTTAAAAAAAAAGAAAGAAAGAAAGAAAGAAAGAAAGAAAGAAAGAAAGAAAGAAAGAAAGAAAAGAAAAAGGAAATAATGATGGATTTGCGGTCTCTTTCAATCTCTCTTCATTCATTGGCCAAGTGTCGGTTGCCTAGGAAACCGCGTGCATCTCGCTGCGGAGTAGGCTGTTAGGCTAACCGGGCTTGGAGCTGTGTATTAAGTGGTGAATGCAGACAGGCAGTAAGGAAATGCGAAAGCTAGAGGTCTTGTGATTTCAATAAGCGTGTAAAACAAAAAAAATCTTGCTTTAAGGAAACAATGCTTTAAAAATTCACCACCAATTCAGCTGTACAGTACTCCCTATCAGACTTCAATTAATTAAAACAGTGACTCTACGTGTACTAATAGATAAATGCAAAATCACTTGAGAATTTGCCATTTAAATACTCTCAATGTTGTGAGGGCAAATATAATTTTAATTGCTTAGGGGGTATCCTACCTCAGCCATACAATCAGTTATGCATAAAATAAATGTTGAACTTTATTTTACACCAAGTTATGTCTACAACTTCTGGTGAAGGGAAAATTTAGAAATATTAGCATATCATTAAAGCTACTTAGCCTGTAAGTGATGGTGAAATACATAGTTCTGACACCTTTAACCCCCGATATACAATGACCTAGATGGAGAGGAATTCTGTGTAATTCACAAAAGAAATGATGGAAGACCCAAATGCGGCCGAATCTCTTTTTTTCCTCACCAGCCTCTCCTCAGGAACTATACGGAATAAGAATGATAAGGATCAGCAGATAAACTGAAAGATTTGGCTGTCACCAACGTAAAATCAGCTTCTTGTGAAAATAAAAATGTGCAGCAGCATAAATCCAAAAAGGGCGGGGTGGGGGGAGGGAGGCAGGGGGAGATGTAAAACCAAGAACAAGAATGCCAGCTTCGCAGCGGCTGGGGGTGGGCGACAGTACCCGCAAATGTGTGAAAGGAAGGGCTTCGAGTTCCAGCCTCACTCTATCCCAAGCCTTTTCCCCCGAAGTAAACCCAAGAGGAAAGGGTCCTTTTAGCCACATAATCTTGAGCTCACGCTTTCACCCGACACTCCGAGGAAATCTGGCTCTGAAACCGAAGCTGAGAAAATAAACCGTTAGGTGAGGGAGGCTGGAGGCCGGCTCAAATTTCCCGGCATGGAGCCGATCCCCTGGAGCCCCGCGCGCCAGGGTTACCCCTCGGCCCTGGTAGCCAGGCGCTAACCGCTCAGTGAGCGTCTACACTGGGCGCGGGTGCCACCCTCGCTGGGTTTCTTCCCGCACGCCTCGGTCCCATCGCAGCCGCCCTCCAGGTCCGGGTGCTGACACCAACCACAGCTCTTGCGGCCCCAACGTGGCCCCCTTCCCCGAGGCCTGGGGGCCCGGAAGACGGGATTGCAGACTGAGCCCTGTTTTTAACTTGCTGTGTGACCTCGGGAGTCGTTCACCCTCGACGCTTCTGCATCTGTAGTTGCTGGATTAGAAACTCGGGGTCCTGGGTCCTTGGAACCCCGCAAGTGTGGCATGTGGGCAGACCTTCGGCTCCTCTGCCTCTCTCCCGACCCCCTCCTAACCCCAAGAAGGGAAGCCGCGTCTGGGGAATTCTGAAGGTTCAGTCTGGGCGCCATGGGTGTCTGGGGGAGGCTGGGCTTTTGTTCTCTCGGTTTCTCTTTGTGCACTGGAATTGAGTTGAAAGCCCCCCTTCCACCTCCCAGCGGGAAAGAAAGGCGGTGACAGCTTGCTGATAGTTCTGGGAGGGTCTCACTCAACAGCTGCAGGCTCCGCTTCCCCACGGGAACCCGGGTCATTCGGCCCTTCTCGCCAGAGGATGAAAAAGGGTCACGTCACCTTGCAGGCGACCGGTCCTGAGTCGACAAGGGGAAGGGTCCTGCACCCATGATATTGCAGGGGTCAGGTTCCAGGTCCGTAGTAAACATTTCATGCACGTTTTCAACTCTCACCCTTAAACACAAGCAGATTCCGCACCCCGCCCCCAATACACACGTACACACGAAAAGTAACAAAGAGATAATCTCCTTCGACTACCTACAAACTGTGGATTTTAAAGTGTCAGGGCTCAGAGTCTGCGCACGCGCTCTGTACGCGTCAGGGTCTCGGGTGGCCTCTCCCTCGCTGTGCCGCAGTTTTTAGGCGTGTCCCTCACCCCCAAGCAGTAGCACCAAGGTTGGGGACCTCGTGGCAGGCAGGCAGCAGGGTCCAGCACCTGATGAAAGATAAGAGTGTTAGCGGTGGAGCGGGCGATGATCACCCTTGAAACCCATCTCCTTAGTGGACAATAGATGAACCAAATCCAGACAGGAGTAGTGCCTGGGGTGTGATTTTTAAATACTCAGTTGTGAGAGGTATCCCACATATTTGTGAGCCCTTTGTTCTGCCGCAGCCCCGCCCCCCGTACCCCACCCACTTTCTGACCACTGGACAGTACCAGTGCTCGGACAGCCACACCCACCCCATCTACTCCCAAGGAACAAAAGCCAGTCCCTGGGGTGGAAGGGTCTTTGGTACCATCCAGGGAGCTGGGGAGTCTTGGAGAGAGTCGGGTGGGGCTGGAGGGGGCGTGGAGGTCGCCCCACCCCTGGATGCAGCAACCGCAAGCGAGAGGGAGCCAGAAGCCCTTAACAGAGACAAAAGAGAGAGCTAGTGGATGCTGGGGGAGGGGTGGAGAGCCCCCTGGGGCTCCTGGGCTTTGGGTGTCCAGGGGCACTGTTCTTCAGACCCCAAAAGCCTTATCACACACGATTTTCCTCTGGGCTCCCGTGTGTCCCAAGGCTCTGTGTGACCGGGGTTCGGCCGCTGGACAGTCGGTGGTTTCTAGGGTTGGGGAAAGAGGCAGGGGTCTCACGAGGGACGGGTAGGTTAGAGATCCCTGGCCGTTAGCTGAGGGGGCGCCTCAATCAACGCTGGCAGAGCAACCTGCCACATATGCCCTCCACCTCAACCTTCCACCTGCCAGCCTCCGGAGCACCGTGCGCTCCTTTCCAGAGCACCTGAGGGCCTCTCCACCTGCTCCAGTCTCCCTGCTCACCCCATCTAGTACCAGCTCTCCCCCCATCACCGGCCTACCACACGGGTTACCCTGGCTTCGCCCACCTCCCGCCCTCAGTTCCCTCACCTACCCCCAATTCTCAGTACCCATCTCTTCCACCTCCCCCCATCCAAGTCCTAGACAATGCCCACGCCCCCACCCTACTACCCTAAGCCCCCAGCCCTCGCCTGGTCCGCAAGCCTGTGCTGATTGGCTGCGGGCCCAATGTCCAGCCCCCGGGATGGTCCTTGGGGCTCGGAGCATTACGTCAGCTGGGCCTGGAGAGCGCTAGCGCGAAGGGGACTGGGGGGCTCCGGCTGGGGGCGCGGCCTACGCAGGCTGCCCCACCCTCCCTGCATAAAAGGCCCAGTCCGCCGGGCCGACGTTCTCAGCCAGTCGGTTCCCGAGCGCGTTCCCGGTGACCCCACAGTGGGTGTTTAAGGGAGGACGGACAGACTGACCAGACGCCGACCAGGGCCAGAAGAAGCTAGCTAACACCATGCGTGAGATCGTGCACATCCAGGCGGGCCAGTGTGGCAACCAGATCGGCGCCAAGGTGGGCGCGCCGCGCCGGGAGGGGTCGGGGGGTGGTGGGGTGCCTTCGCCTGCAGCCCCTCGGGGTTCCCGGGTGCGAGCCTCGACCTGAGCAGGCCCTGGGTTCCCCAAGAACAGACCTTCCCGGCTGCTTTGTGCGGCGGTGTGGGGCGTGGGCTCGGAGGCGACTTGGAGGGGGGAGGAACCTCTCTTCCATTTTTGCTGTAACTCATTTGGAATCCCGGGCACTCCTCGGTCTCCGCTTCCTCCCTGCTCCTCACTCGGCAAGGCAAGCGTGCCTGGAGAAGGCTCGGGTGTGTCCCCGAGGCTGTGCGCGCGGGTTTACCGGAGGGGCAGAGACTCCCGGAGAAGTGGTTTTACCCGCTGGAACCCCAGGCGAGCTGTGGGGGAGGGGAGGAGAGCGATTGTCTAGAGGTCTCAGGACGTGCTTTGAATCCCAAACCACCCTCCTTCCGCTGCCTCCGGTCCCTGCTCCCCAGCCCACCCCCTCCGCGCCCGCCTCCTGCTGCCGCACGCAGCTGCGACTCTGAGCGCGCAATTCCGCAGTCGCCGGAGCCCGCAGCTTGCTGGCTGCCCCCCTCGACCCCGCCCCGACGAGACTCCCACCTCCTGCCGCCGGCAGCTGTTCGCCGGGGAAACGCCCAATTTCAACTTTCTCACTCTGTAAAATACAAGCCTTGAGGCTGGGCCGGGTCACGCTGCCTGAAAGTTTGGGTTTTTGCAACTGAGTCGAGGGCTTTTCATTGTGAGACGCAAGCTCTCTGAGAGGTCGGGCGTGGCTAAATGCAAACTTTTTTCTGTGTCTTAGTTTTGGGAGGTCATCAGTGATGAGCATGGGATCGACCCCACTGGCAGTTACCATGGAGACAGTGACTTGCAGCTGGAGAGAATCAATGTGTACTACAACGAAGCCACTGGTAATTGCTTGACACCTGCCCCCCAGGCCGCCCTTCAGTTTTTTACTCTCTAGTCCCCGGGACTAACTCCAGGAGTGTGGCCCCAGGGGAGAGAGGACTCTAGGATTCAGGATTCCCACTTTACACTGCATGATTTCAATGGGTTCCCCGGTTCACAACCAAAGCCTTTGAGCCTCTCCTATGTCCTTTGTTGGGGACAAGAGCAGTGCCTGCAAAAAGGAGAAAAGCCTTTCTCTTTAGAGCTCTCTGCCTATATGTCTAAGTCCAGCTGTGTTCCCTGCAGGTAACAAATATGTACCTCGGGCCATCCTGGTGGATCTGGAGCCAGGCACCATGGACTCAGTCAGGTCTGGACCATTCGGTCAGATCTTCAGGCCAGACAACTTCGTGTTTGGTGAGTGACTGGCATGGCTGATGGCATGGGACGCTCATTTGACAGCTCGGGGTGGAGGGGTGTATGACTGCCCAAGGGAGAAAGTAGCTTACTGTGTGAAGAACATCCCTGTTGTGTGTGCCAGTTCAGTCTTCGTGTCGGCTAAAACAATTTGCCTTTCAGCCTTAATAGTCAGGTATTCCTAGTCTTTCTTATTTATAATTATATGTATAACCACATATTTTAATGTCTGGTCATTTTGGTGATAATCTGAAGTAATCCTAACACTGACTCATTAATCTACATGAAGGGGTTTAAGGTAAAAAAAGAATTTAGTCCAGTCATCAGTGACTTATGAAGTCTCTCCCTCTGGCAGGCCAGAGTGGTGCTGGAAACAACTGGGCAAAGGGCCACTACACAGAGGGAGCCGAGCTGGTCGACTCGGTCCTGGACGTGGTGAGGAAGGAATCAGAAAGCTGTGACTGTCTGCAGGGCTTCCAGCTGACCCACTCGCTGGGGGGCGGCACAGGGTCTGGGATGGGCACCCTGCTCATCAGCAAGATCCGGGAGGAGTACCCCGACCGCATCATGAACACCTTCAGCGTCATGCCCTCGCCCAAGGTGTCAGACACGGTGGTCGAGCCCTACAACGCCACCCTGTCGGTGCACCAGCTGGTGGAGAACACAGATGAAACCTACTGCATCGACAACGAGGCGCTGTACGACATCTGCTTCCGCACCCTGAAACTGACCACCCCCACGTACGGCGACCTCAACCACCTGGTGTCGGCCACCATGAGCGGGGTCACCACCTGCCTGCGCTTCCCGGGCCAGCTGAACGCCGACCTGCGCAAGCTGGCCGTGAACATGGTGCCCTTCCCGCGCCTGCACTTCTTCATGCCCGGCTTCGCGCCGCTCACCAGCCGGGGCAGCCAGCAGTACCGCGCGCTCACGGTGCCCGAGCTGACCCAGCAGATGTTCGACTCCAAGAACATGATGGCCGCGTGCGACCCGCGCCACGGCCGCTACCTGACCGTGGCTGCCATCTTCCGCGGCCGCATGTCCATGAAGGAGGTGGACGAGCAGATGCTCAACGTGCAGAACAAGAACAGCAGCTACTTCGTCGAGTGGATCCCCAACAACGTGAAGACGGCCGTGTGCGACATCCCGCCGCGCGGCCTCAAGATGTCGGCCACCTTCATCGGCAACAGCACGGCCATCCAGGAGCTGTTCAAGCGCATCTCGGAGCAGTTCACGGCCATGTTCCGGCGCAAGGCCTTCCTGCACTGGTACACGGGCGAGGGCATGGATGAGATGGAGTTCACCGAGGCCGAGAGCAACATGAACGACCTGGTGTCCGAGTACCAGCAGTACCAGGACGCCACGGCCGACGAGCAGGGCGAGTTCGAGGAGGAGGAGGGCGAGGACGAGGCTTAAGCTCGCGGTGTAAAGCGGGTTAGGGAAAGCTGAGAAGGAAAAGCACGGGGGAGGGGGGCTTAGTGGTGAAAATCTCGTGGCAGTCGAAGGAAAGAAGCATGGTCTTCTCTAGGTGTGTGCGCGGCATCTCTGGTGCTCTTCACTGTTGCCTGTCATTTGGTTTCCTTTCTTTTTGTAATATTGACATCAATGTAACATTTGAGCTATTTCTGAACTACTGTTGTAACGGCTAAAATCACATAAACGTTTGTGTCCTAATGGTGTCCTCTCTTCTGCCTCCTTCTCTTTATTGAGTTCTTTATTGCCATTTGAATGTAACTTTTGGAACACATTATATTAAATTCTTCCTCTAGCAAAGGGAAGGGATGGGTGAAAATGAATTTACCGATGGCATGCTAAAATTGAACCAACCACAGTCATACCCAGCTGAAGATGTGACATCAACCCGAATTTGTAAATGCCTTTAAATATTTTATTAGTTGAAAGGTTGCCTACTTGAAAGCCAACTAAGTGTCCTTTCATGTAGAAATCCTACTGTGTCTTCACTTGCTTTACCAAAAAAAAAATTTTTTTAAATAAGTTACTGCGTGCAAACAGCACAAAATTCTAAAGGATAGAGAGTGGAAAGTACATCTCTTCCTCCTGTGTTTCTTGCTACACTTTTCTTCCCTGGAGGGCAACCATTCTTATTGTTCTTTCCTGAATCCTTGCAGAAATATCCCATATGTCTTCAAATCTGGGTAGATTATTCCCTTTTTTTCCCTTCACACATTTTATGATAGGAACACTGTTCTGCTGACTCTTCTTCACTGAACAGTTTATCTTCAAAATATAGAGAGCTTCCCTCCTTTAAATGGATACACAGTATGGTGCCATACTTTATTTAACCAGTTCCCTACCAATGGACATGTAGGTTGTTCACACTTTTTTCCTACAGTATAGTGCCACAATAAATAATTTTGTGTATATGTCATTGTGTGTATGAGAATAGCTATCCCTTAAATTTTTCCATGGAAATTTTCTGCCAAGTTGTGTCATGCTCTGCCTTAGTTTGGGCTGGTCAGTTTCTCATTTGGGGAAGAGAAGCGGAGAGTAAGTTATAAACAAAGGTACAAAATTTGTTTACATACCCTTATAGAAAGAAAAATAAATAAAACACTGGAGCTATAATTTTTCTCATTTTTTAAACAAATGCAAAATTGGAAAAATTATTACTTTAAATCTGACCCTGTATTTATTTCATTCTACTTGCTTCTATTCCTACACAAATGTTTTTTTTTTGTTTTTTTTAATTAATTTATTTTTTAAGGAATTTTTTTTTTACATTTATTTATTTTTGAGGGACAGAGTGAGCAGGGGAGGGGCAGAGAGAGAGAAGGAGACACAGAATCAGAAGTAGGCTCCAGGCTCCGAGCTGTCCGCACAGAGCCCAATGTGGGGCTCGAACCCACGAACCGTGAGATCATGACCTGAGCTGAAGTCCGACGCTCAACCGACTGAGCCACCCAGGTGCCCCTGTTTTGTTTTGTTTTTTTAAAGAAGGAGGAGGAGGAGAAAAGATGAGGGGTGGGTAAGGGATTTCTGTTTTAAAGACGCTGAGGTATTCATGAAAACAGTTCCAAAGAAAAAGTGTGAGCAGCGTCATTCTAAATGGTGTGAAAACGGCCCTCACAATGGAAAAGAGCAGCAGTTTACAAGAATTCTATATTATAAAAACTAGACCTAGTGATGAGTAGGGGCACGAGTCAAGAGTCAGTGACTTCTGTTTCAATATTCTGTATTTAACAGTGAACTGGCTGGTGCCATTCCTGCTGGGCTGATGTAAAGCTTCCAACAACCTAATTGAAGGGGAACATTGGTTTTAAATGCCCTGAACACTTGGGTCAGCTGCCAGGGCCCCCTGGATCCTTGGCCATGCATTCCCCACAACCTGTCAGACACATGATCCAGTGACTTTGGAGAAGACAGGGATCACTGCCAGGTGCTTCTTGGCATATTGTAAGTATCCTGCCTCTTTCGCACCTTGTGAGAAGGGGACAGGCAGGCACCCAGCAGGCCAGCCTGCTAGCCTGTCAGCATACCCAGGTCTGTGTGCTGCTAGACCTTACTTCCGCATGATCAGAACAGTGGGTGCCAGACTGACCAGTCCAAGCAGATGCTCTGGGGCAAAGCTTTAAAAGCACAGTTGTATACTATGACTTGGAATGCATACTTAGGAAAACAGTTCAAAAGCAAGAAAATGCAGACTAACACTTAGATTAAAAGATACTTTTTGAAACTCTTAGTTTCCTTTGTTGCATTACCATTGTACATTGATGGAATTTGTAGTGGTGGGGATAGTCATGGCAGTGGGGCTGGTGGGGCTGGTGGTGGTGGTGGTGAGTGTATGTGTGTACGTGTATGTGTGTGGGTTTTCACCCCTCAACAAAGGAAATGTTCTATTGCTCCCTGAGGTGCCACCAAGAGGATATTCACTATTAGGCAGACACAGTATCCAAAGTATAAAACCCACTGGGATGTGATGCAGGATTCAAAGGTTGGGATTCAAAGGTTGGGGTTAGGGAGGAGAAGCTGGAGTTACCTTGAGGTCCTTCCAAGAATCTGAGAAGGAACAGAAATCCCATATGTTCCAAATTTGTCTGCCCCTCTACATCAGCCCCAGAGATGATCTTAGACTATGTTGGAGCTCCCATTTCATCACAAGTGTGTTCAATTAATCGAAATTTGAACCAAAGAGATCATCTAGCTTGACCTCTTTATTTTGGAAGGGAAGAGATTGAAGCTCAGTGACTTTTGTTTAAGGTCACTGGACTTTTTCTGTACAAATCAGATCTTGGACTCAGGGTTCTTCTCTCTACAACATCTCTCAGGTTCTGTTATATACAAGGCCACATGAAAACGAGAAAGAGAAATGTCCTGGCTTCCAGAAAAAAATTCCAATGCAACTCAACCTCCCTGGATAGGTTGGGCACAGATGAAATGCTGAAGGGCCTTTGTCTCTAGTGGCATCACTGTTTGACTGATGATGCTGAATTTCCTGGTTCTAAAACACTGCAGATACACTGTTCTAGTGTAATCATGGTGGCTAGAATGTTCTGTCGGGGGATGGTTACTGTGAAAATGAGTAGGAAGTTAATGAGTAGGAAGTAGCACATTGGAGTGCCACCTTCTACACATCCCCATTTTAGTTGAGATGTGACTTATATACTAGACAAAGCTGTTTGACAACTACTGTAATGCTGATTTCCTTCCAGTGTTTAAGAGAGATTCTATCATGTAGTCATGCTTTTTTTAAATGCACCTCAAAGTTGAGCTATTACCTTGAAAATTGGCCCACTCATACCTTTGTTTCTTAGAAGCTTTCCCCCCATCTTCCCTGTTCCTCATGTTTTTCTTCAGGCATGCTTGCCAACACATACCCAGAGAAGCCTATTTGGGTGCAGTCTATTTCACTCAAAATGTTTCATAGTCATATTTTCTTTTCCTTTTAACTGAGATAGAATTTACAGGCCATAAAAATTCACCTGCAGAAGAGTACAAATCAGTGAGTTTTATTATATTCACAGAGTTGTGCAACTATTACCACTATGTAATTGCAGGGCATTTTCATCACCCAAAAAACAAGCCCCATGCCCATTGGCAGACCTTCCCTCTCCCCTCTTCCTCCAGCCCCTTGGCAACCACTACTCTTTCTGACACTATGGATTTGCCTAGTCTAGACATTTCATGTAAATGGAATCATACACTCTGGTTTTTTTGTGTCTGGTTTTTTTTTTTTTTTTTTACTTTGCATAATGTTTCCAAGGGTCATCCATGCCATAGCACGTGTCAGTGCCTCAGTCCTGTTTATGGATGAATATTATTCCATTGCATGGATATGCCACATTTTGTTTATCAGTTCGTCACTTGGTGGACATTTAGGTTGTTTCCACTTTTTAGCTATCAAGAATAATGCTGCTGGGCACCTGAGTGGCTCAGTTGGTTAAAGGTCCAACACAGTTTTGGCTTAGGTCATGATCTCATGGTTTGTGGGTTTGAGTCCCACGTTGGGCTTCATGCTGACAGTGTGGAACCTACTTGGGATTCTCTCTCCCCATCTCTCTCTGTCCCTCCCCTGCTTGCTCTCTCGCTCTCTCTCAAAATAAATAAATAAACTTAAAAAATTAAAAAAATAATAACACTGCTATGAATATTCATGTACGTGTGTGTGTGTGTGTGTGTGTGTGTGTGTGTGTGTGTGTTTCTCCTGGCTATATACCTAGGAGTGGAATTGTAGGGTCACATGTAACTCTATGCTCAAAATCATTTTAACTTCCACCTAACGATGTAAATGCTTTTGAATTTGCCCAGATGGCCAAGATAAAATAGAGATTAGGAAAGCCTTGGGATTTTGTACTTGTGCACTCATATAGAGTCTTAATATTGTATAGTTAGAGGAATGGAGGGGACTGTAGAGATCTAAGCAGGGAAGAGGGGGAAGAGGGAGGGTAAAAAGGTACCTTCTAGCTAAGTAAGCCACCTTAAAGATAATGTCAGGAGTCCCCCCAAAGACTTCTTCTTCCATTGCATTGGCTACCCTTTTTGCAGGGAAGGCTGTACAAATAGGCTTTTAGATGGACACATTATCCCCCCAATAATTTAGAGGTTCTGTTAGAAAGGAAGAAGTGGAGAATGGACACTGGATGGGAAACTGGAAGTTTCTTTCATAATTAAAAAGTGGTCAAGAAGTGACATTAACCCAGATCTCTCAGCTCCTTTCCAGTGCTCTCTGTAGATATAAGTTTGCAAAGGGCTTCATGTTTAAAGTGCTCATTTTCCAAAGCACAGAGCTGAAGACTGAATGAAAGATTTCTTTTCTTGTCTTGTCTTTTTTTAAGTAGGCTTCACACCCAGCACAGAGCCCAACTCATGACCCCGAGGTCAAAACCTGAGCTGAGATCAAGAGTCAGATGCTTAACCGACTGGGCCACCCAGATGCCCCTGAAAGAAGATGTCTCTTCTTCGGGATTACAATATTTAGAAAATTTAGAGTCAAATTTCTAAATCAAAATGTTTACTTAGTTCTCAGCATTTCTAATTTGTGATCAACTGATGACAACACACATTCATGACTTCTAGAGAAATTCCTTTCAAAGAGCTATAATGAAATGTTCGTAGTAGTAGGTTGTGCTGATCGTGAACATTTGGCCTATAGGCCAAAGCAATAGGATTTTTCTTTCATGAATGTATTTCACTGTGACTTGCAAACTTGATCACTGAGGAGAAAGAACCAAAGCTACTTTGGTGAATCGGGTGGGAGGAGAGGGCACCAGGGAACACACCAGGCATGAGCAACTGTGGGGCCACATGGGTCACATGGAAGAAATTATGGGAGACACCTGCTCAGGAAGATACTGGTAGGCATCAGGGACTAGTGCAAGTCAAAGGGCTAGAGGGCCAGCCCATGCCAGGGAATCTGAGATACCCATATCCAGAAGTAGCTGGGAATCTTGGAGGTCAGCTGAGAGGGACAAGCTTTCAGAGGTTAGGACAGGAAGAGTCAAACATTAAGTAGGAAAGATTGTTCCAAGTTAATGCTCTGATGAGTGAACTATGCCTAAGTGAGCCAGATCTAGAGAAGCAAGTTACCAGACTCTGCTTTCCTTTAGATCTCTGGGTAGTTAGGCATAATTTTAGGGTCTCATTTACAGGAAAGAGGAAGGGAATCAACATTTACCAAATGCCCACCATGTGCTAGGAATGCTTTGCAGAGACTATAGTGTAGAATGAGAAACACCTCATTTATGTCATTTATTAACTTCGGGTCCTTAACAAGCTACCCCCCACCTCTCTAAATCCTCCTATAAAACAGAGTTCTTAATATCTACTTATCAGAGGTTTAAATGTCATTGAGGTGTATACAGTGATAAGAAAATGATAATGGGGGCGCCTGGGTGGCTCAGTCAGTTAAGCGTCCGACTTCGACTCAGGTCATGATCTCGCGGTCTGTGGGTTCGAGCCCCGCGTTGGGCTCTGTGCTGACAGCTCAGAGCCTGGAGCCTGCTTCCGATTCTGTGTCTCCCTCTCTCTCTGACCCTCCCCCATTCATGCTCTGTCTCTCTCTGTCTCAAAAATAAATAAACATTAAAAAAAAATAAAAATTAAAAAAAAATAAAAATAAAAAAAAAAGAAAATGATAATGACCAGTATTAATCGAATGTGAACTGTTTGTTACACATTTTTCTCATTTCATCCTACAGAAATGCTATATAGTTTAGGTGCTTTTGACTGAGTCCAAGATAATTTAAAAGTTTGCTCATGAAAAGGTAAGTTTTGGAAATTATGGACTCACATAATCAAAAAGTCCAGGGGCAGATCTTTCAAGTTCCACCATGATTACATCTGGAGCCTCTAAATATGTTATCAGAACTTTTTCCTTTATTACTGTCCTACCTCCGCATTCTGTTTCAGCTTCATTCTTTGGCGGGCTTTCCCCACATAGTGGCACCTTTAGGCTCATTTCAACCCACCCTATTGCTAGAGAACCAGAGAAAAGAAGAAGGTAGACTGGTCAGAACTGTGTCAGGTGCCCATCCCTGAATCAGTAATGTGAGAAAGGAAAAGACACACTAATCAACTAACTACCTGTATCATGTGCCCTCCTAGCAGGTGCACAAGGAAGGGCCACATGACTGACAGTCTCATCGTTTAGGGAACTGACAGTTTCTAAAAGAATTCAGGCTTAGATTAAACAATTTGCCCCAAATCACTCAGCTCTAAGTGGAGGATCTGGATGTAAACCCTAGGGATTTCTGACTCCAAAGTGCATGATATTTGCAGCACAACATCAAAAAAGTGATGAGAGCCACGTATAAAGGGATATCTAGAGCAGCAGGTGAGGACACATGCCTGATACACAGATAAGCAAATCTTCAGAGGTTCCATCTTGACTATCGACTCAAGTCTAAATTCAAAGAACTGGACCATCTGGCAAACCTCTTCACCTCCCTTATTAGTTTCCAATATACTGCACGATTACTTTCTTTTATTAATTTCTCCAACTAAAATGTCACACTTCCTCTTCTCCATCCTTCACCATTGTAGATACCATCCTCCCCTCCCCCCTAGAATATCCTGTTTTACTTCTCTTCCCAAAATGATTTTCAGCTCTTAGCATTATACTAAGGTTCTACTTCTTCTCAGAAAACTTTCTTTACCTGATGCCTCATGTGGCACATTCTTTGCATTTCGTATAATAAAAGTCTAGTCCTAGGAGCCAGGCCATTTCATCTCGAGTCCTAACATTTTCATCTTCAATTTTGGTTATTGTTCATTGGTTCTCTATTATGAGTGAGGTTTTTTTATTCCGTTTTTATCTCCACTATTGGTTTCATTGTGTATATGTTTTTTAGTGGTTATTCTAAGTTGTTCTTTTTAATTTTTTTAATGTTTATTTTTTGAGAGACAGAGAGAGAGAGAGAGAGAGAGAGAAAATGAGTGGGGAAAGGGCAGAGAAAGAGGAAGACACAGGATCTGAAGCAGGCTCCAGACTATGAGCTGTCAGCACAGAACCCAACATGGAGCTCGAACTCACAAACCGTGAGATCATGACCTGAGCTGAAGTTGGTAACTTAACCAACTGAGCCAGCCAGGCGCCCCTCTAGGGTTTTTAAGATAAATCTTTAACTTACCATCATCTACCTTCAAAATAGTGTCTCATTTCACATACAGGATGAGATCCTTCCAGTAGCGTGCTTCCATTGACCCTTCTGTTTTCTGTGCGTTTGTAGCCATATCTTATTTTCACATATTTGAAAACCCCACTCTACACTGTCACTGCTTTGCTTTAAACAGTTATTATAAAACATTAAAAACTAAGGAAAACATATTTATCCACATATTTACCAATTCAGGTCTCTTCCTCTGTTTGGGTTGAATAACATTTTCTTCTACCTGAAAAGCTTCCTTTCACATTTTTTGTTCGCTGATCTTCTGGCAATGAATCTTTCAGCTTTTGTTTGGCTGAAAAAATCTTCATTCTGCTTCATTTTTGACAGATATTTTTGCTGGATATAGAATTTTACATAGATGATGTATTTTCTGCCGACACTTTAAAGATGCCATTCTAGGGGCATCTGGGTGGCTCAGTCGGCTCAGGTCATGATCTCACTGTTCATGAGTTCTAGCTCCACATCGGGCTCTGTGCTGACAGCTCAGAGCCTGGAGCCTGCTTCTGATTCTGTGTCTCCCTGTCTCTCTGCCCCTCTCCTGCTCATGCTCTGTCTCTCTCTGTCTCTCAACAATAAATAAATGTTAAAAAAAAAAAAAAAGTTTAAAGATGGCATTGTATTGTCTCCTGACTTGTGTTGTATGAGCAGTCACTAGTCATTATCAACTTTGTTTCCCTGTATGTAATGTTTTATTATGCCTAGCTGCTTTTATTAAGATGATCTCTTTTCTTCCTTTTTTTAAAAAAAAACTTGTTATTTAAGAAGAGTGGACATACTTGGAATAGGTTGGATCTTTTCGAAGCTTGCTTCTAAGCTACAATAGGGCAAGTCCAGAGTACTCTTAGGTCTCGGGATAATTTAGCCCCACTATTAAGGCAATGCCCAGGAGGCATTTCCATTCCAGCTCACAGGAACATAAATCATTCCTAGCCCTGTGTGACCTCAAGGAATTGTTTGGTTTACTGCTTTCCAGTTGTTCCTTCCCTATTCTTGAGTAATTTCTAATTTTGTATGTGCCTGTCAATTCTCAGCCCAAGACTGGAGAGGACCTTTCTGCAGATCTCCAGAGCTCTCTGGGAGAGATTTTACATAGATGATGTATTTCTCCCCCGTCTGTCATGCATTGCTTGTTGTGCAATGTCCTGAGAAATATTGGTTCATATATTTTGCCCCCCTTTTTAGTTATTGCAGTCAGGAAGATATATCTAACGCTGATTGCCTCATCCCAGCCAAAAGTAGAAATCCTGTCTTCATTTTCTTTGATTAAAATGTGTTTTCGGGGCACCTGGGTGTCGGTTGGGCGCCCAAGTCTTGATTTTGGCTCAGGTCATGATCTCACGGTTCCTGAGTTCGAGCCCTGCATCGGGCTCTATGCTGATGGTGCAGAGCCTGCTTTGGATTCTCTCTCTCTCTGTCTCTCTCTCTGTCCCTCCCATGCTCTCTCTCTCTCTCTCTCTCAAAATAAATAAATTTTAAAAGTGTGTTTTCTTTCTTTCCATCTACTAATTCTCTTAGTGTCCGTCCTGTTTCCTTGCTCTTGTGTTCCTTTTAATTTGGACTTCATTTTTAACTTTTTCTTTATTTTTACCTTTTTTTCTCAGTTCTTTCACTTATTTACAAATATTTCTTTTCTCCAAGAATCTCATGTCAGAGTTTTTCTAATTTTAACATATTTTTTCCTTATATATCTGTTATCCTTTGCTTGACTTTCCTTCTTTTTTTGGCGAATTTGAAATTTGAGGTGACAGTTTTCACTAGTTTGTATCTGTTGTCTTTCTGGCATACTTTCATCATTTGTAAGACATTAGTCTGCTCCTGTTTATTCTTGATTTTATTGGATTTGATCATGATCCTTTTCTGTTGCCCATTTTTAGATGAAATGAGTTTTACGGTGGTTTTAGGAGTAAGAGAAAGGCCAGGATAGTTTTAAGGGGTGAATGGCTCTATAGCTCCCCCTTCTGTTGGCTTCAGAAGCCGCCCTACTTTAAAGATCTTCAATGTTGCCTCTCCTTCATTTTTACTGGGATATTCTTTTTCCTTTGCTGCTGTTAATCTTATCCTCCATATCATGGAATCTCCTTCCAGCAGTTTTTACTCACTTTCAGGCTTGTTCTGAAAGGGATTTTGGTTTTTTAGTTTGAACATTCATTTAGTTAGCTTCTTGGTCTGTTTTTTGTTTCTTTGTTTTTTGGGGTTTTTTTGATGGGGGGGTGGTACTGATGGGGAAGGATGGTCAAGGGAGATTCAAACCTATGGTCCCACCTCCACTATCTTCCACATCTCCCAGAATCCAGTCATTTCTAAAGTCTTGTAGCTCCATCTGTCATGTTTCTATTTAATTATTCATTTACTTCAACAAATATTTATTGGGTACCCACTGCGTGCATGATGTTGTGCTAAAAATTACAAATAGGAATAAACATACTCTAGCCTTCAAGGAGTCTCCAAAGTCAGTCAGGGAGGCAAGTATAAGCACAATTAAGTACAGCCAGACTGCGGTAAATGCTGTGAAGGTGCCATGGAGACACAGAGATGACAACAACTAATTCTTATTGGTTTGAAGCCAGGGCAATTTTCATAAAGAAGCAACATTTACATTCCCCCAAACTAAAAGGTCTAATGTGATCCACATAATAATAGGAATCAGGATTCTTGTAGGAGGGTGGACTGATTTAAACAGTAGCTCTTGAAACAGCCAAGCTATGTTATTAAAGAAAATGCAGAGAGATAATGAGTACTGTCTCCTGTACAGAACTGTGTGCTTCTTGTCACCCTCAGCATGGACTCCTTTTCCTTCTATTGTTTTATTTGCTAGCAATGCTGACAGGTCTCTGGGAGGAAGACAGTATGACTGTTACTTGTTGTAGATCCTGTCTCTTTCTCTTCATGGGAGACACACCAGACTATAGCTTGCCACTCTTCTGCTGGAAGCGGGGTCCTGCACTCAGCATTCCTGCCTTCTTGACCTGTGGTGTTCACCCCCAGCCCTGCACCATCCGGTCACCTGGGTAAGCTCACAGGCTGGCTCCTTGGCTAGCATTTCACACAATCAAGCTCCTTTGTTTGGGTATTCTTATAAAGCCAAGGGGTTGGTGTGTGTGCTGGCACAGGAAGAGGGCGGGCTGCCATCTACCCAGCTTTTACCCAGAGCAGTCTTTGTGGGCAGATCTTCATTATACAGCACCCATGTGTGTGGGTCTGACTTCTATTCATAAGAATTTAAAAAAAATTTTTTTTTTTAGTGTTGAATCCTATACTCAACTATGCAAGGCTTCAGCTAGGTTTTTTTTTTTTTTTTTTTTTTTTTTTTTTTAACATAGAAGATGTGGTTATTTTCTGCAGTATTTCCTCAGTCTGTGATGCTATTGCTTCTTACAGAACCAGAAGCTCAGAAGCAGGAGGAGGCCAGCCAGGCAGGAGGTGGAAGAAAGGAGGATGTGAGTTAAAGAAGGCCTTCTCTATATGAGCACCAATAATGACCTTCCAGAAGGAGGAGCCTGTTAAGGAGAAACACAGCTGGAAGCTGTTGACTAAAAGAGGAGGAGGAGGAAGAGAATTTACAGTCCAGGACAGGAGGGATTAACAGCCTTCCTAGATGCCCCTCATCCTGGCCCTTCTGGGTGCCCTGCCATCCCCAGACCAGCTTCTATGTCCAGGCCTTCAGGCAAGTCACTGCAAGATCACCACTCCTCCTGCAATCTAGGGGTTCACTGACACTCCCAATTTCTCGCCAGGTGGGGAGCCCTTTTGCAAGATTGTTCCTTTAAAAAAAAAAGGTTTGTTTGTTTTTTTAAGTTTATTTATTTAGAGAGAGACAGAGAGTGTGAGTAGGGAGGGGCTGAGAGAGAGGGAGAGAAAGAGAATCCCAAGCAGGCTCTGCACTGTCAGCATGGAGGCCGATGCAGGGCTTGAACTCATGAACTGTGAGATCATGACCTGAGCCTAAATCAAGAGTCGGATGCTTAACCAAGTGAGCCCCCCAGGCACCCCTGTAGGACAGTTCTGTAAGATGAACTTAGAAACTTCATTGAAGAAATTAGAAACTACAAACTCTAGAGGCGCCTGGGTGGCTCAGTCAGCTGAGCGTCTGACTTTGGCTCAGGTCATAATCTCACAGCTCATGAGTTCAAGCCCCGTGTAGGGCTCTGTGCTGACAGCTCAGAGCCTGGAGCCTGCTTTGGATTCTGTGTCTCCCTCTCTCTTTGCCCCTCCCCCACTCATGCCATGTCTCCCTCAGTCTCTCAAAAATAAATAAACATTAAAAAAAAAAAGAAAAAGAAACAAGAAACTCTAAAGCTTGGGAGCAGAGGACTTCTAAGCTGCAAGATTCTTGTCCTAACTCAACTGTCTTGCAGATTGGCTCAGCTGGCACCGTCCACTGGGCTCCCCTCCGCCATCTTCCTTACTTCAACCCTGTCTGAGTTGGGCACCAAGCAGAGAGACTGGGTCATTTGGGCCACAATGGACCTGGGATGGGGCCCTCTGTCCCCCTAAGTACTGGTTTCCTTCCTTCTCTCACTTCTGGGCATGGCCTGAGGTGGGAGCTCTGGCTTTGGGCTACCCAGGGTTTCTGTTTTGTTCTTTCAGTTATCCCTGAGCCACTGGCGATGCAGACACTTCCCCTTTGGACAGTCGGTATTTCTCTCTGGGGCTTCAAATCTTCTTGAACAAATCCTTCAGCTCCATGGCCTTAGCCTGGTATTCTCCCCCCACCTTGGCTCCATTTCTCCTGCCTTCCACACACACAGTCAACCGGTTGTTCATGACAACAGCATCTTTTAGTAAAGATCCCTCTATTTGTCCCAGACACATGGGCTGGAGTTTGGGACTGATTATGCCTCAGTTACGGGGACGTAGTAGGAGCACCTTGGTTCCAGGGAACACATCTACCCTGCAGTGAGATGGATAGCCAGATCCATATGTCCTGTTTTAACTCATTTTTTTTTTTAACGTTTATTTATTGTTGAGACAGAGAGAGACAGAGCATGAACGGGGGAGGGGCAGAGAGAGAGGGAGACACAGAATCCGAAGCAGGCTCCAGGCTCAGAGCCATCAGCCTAGAGCCCGACGCAGGGCTCAAACTCACGGACCGCGAGATGGTGACCTGAGCTGAAGTCTGACGCTTAACCAACTGAGCCACCCAGGCGCCCCATGTTTTAACTCATTTTTAAGCCATTCACTAAGTCCCAAGTTCCTTCTGAATGCTTTCTCTAGCTTTTAGCTCTCATGTCCAACAATAAATGAGCAAAGCTCTTTTGCTGAAGGTTTTGTCCAATAGAGCATCAAGCAGCTCTGCTACCGGTGCCCAAATGATAATCCGGCATTGTTCTGATTATAAGCTGTGTGACTTGGGCGAGTTACTTAACCTCTCTAGGTTTTAGTTTCTGCATCATTAAACTAGGAATGGTCATTATGGCTGTTCTGTAAGGTTATATACAAATGCAATACCTAGAACAGTGCATTTGTGTACCTAGAACAGTGCTAAAATAGCAGTGTTTTTTAAATGTTCACTTATTTATTTTGAGAGAGACAGAGAGAGTGTGTGAGTAGGGGAGGGGCACAGAGAGAGGGAGAGAGAATCCCAAGCAAACCATAAGATCATGACCTGAGTGGAGATCAAGAGCCAGACACTTAACTGACTGAGCCACCCAGGCACCCCTAGTATTTGATATTATTACTGATTGTGGTCAGGACTATGGATAGCATTAAACACGTACAGAAGAACTGTCATCTCTCTCTTTTTTTAATGTTTACTTAATTGATTTGAGAAAGAGAGACAGAGAGAGAAAGAGTGCAAGTGAGCGTGCACAAGTGGGGAAGGGGTAGAGAGAGTGGGAGACAGAATCCCAAGCAGGGCTCGAACTCATGAACCGTGAGATCATGACCTGAGCCGAAATCAAGAGTCAGACACTTAACCGACTGAGCCAGCCGGGCACCCCAGAACTGTCATCTCTTAAACAGAGTGCTCTCCCAGCCAAGCCTCCTACCTGTCTGTCCTCAGGAGGCATGGCTGGTACTCAAGTCAAAGAGCAGAGGGATGGTGACACCACACACACACACACACACACACACACACACACACACAGTAGCTGAGTGAGGAGAGGGCATGGACGAGCCTCATTGTGGGCACTCCCAAAGTGTAAGGTTGAGCTCTTTGGCTCAGGCCCATGGTGCCAGCAGGACGGGCAAGTGTTGGGGGCTTTGTACTGCCAGGGAGCTCCATAGCCACCGTTGAGATCAGAGGTGGTGTGATGAACAGCACAAGCGAGCTTGGGCACAGCCTCGAAGGCCAACCATTTTGGAGGTGCTTCCTCTGCAAGAGGAATTGTGTTGGAAAAAGTAGGGGTTGAAGACAAACAGCCAAATTCTGTATCAGAAAGTGCATCAGGGTCCAGGTGATCAAGAAAGGCAAGAAATAAATAAATAAATAATCACAGCCTTTGTACCCAATGATGGTTGTTTGAATTTTATTGAAGAAAATGATGGAAGTTCTGGTGGCTGGATTTGGTCGCAAAGATCATGTTGTCAGTGACATTCCTAGAGACATTAAGGATGTCAAAGTAGCCAAAGTCTCTGTTTTGCTTGTATAAAAGGCAAGAAGGAAAGACCAGGATCTTAAGTTTGATGGTGCACACACGACAGTAATACATTTTCATAGGCCAAAAAAAAAAAAAAAAAAAGGAAAAAAAAACAGGCAAGTGTGAGGTTGAACTGTGTGAAGTTGCTGGGGTTTGGGAAGAAACTCATAGATTCCTGTTAGGTCCCACTTGTAGCCTCAGGAGAGGAGAAGTAGGGAAATGGGGATTTCTAACTCTTCTCCCCTCTCCCAGGTCCTCCTGATGACTCCTCATGTAGGGCATAGCTTCCACACCCAGACTGACACCTCAAACTTTAGACTGCCTGCTCTCCCCCACCCCCACACCGGGGCACTTGTTAAAATGCAGATTCTGACTCAGCTGGGGACAGGGCTGGCTGCCCTACATTTCTAACAAGCACCCAGTGGATGCTGCTGCCGCCCCCAGACCATCCTGTGAGTAGCAGGGCTCTAGATAATGTCGGTAAAGTTTTGACACATTCTAGCTCTGGAGCTCCCAGGATAAACCTTTCCCTGGCAACATTAGCATATTAAAAACAAAATGAAACAAAGCTGCACCTGGTTGTGCCTGTGACAGCGGTGTCACATTCCCCCACCCCCACCCCACCTGTCTGGAGAATTTCATAATCTACTTTTTTTGCTGCAAACCCACTAAGCCTATTAAAAAGGAACTTTTTCTTTTCCTTTATTCACTGATCTTTCATTCAACAGGTATTTACTGAGCACCTACCATGTCTACCATGAGGCACTGTGTAACACAGAAAAATTCCCACCCACGCCTTGGACTGTGGCAGGAGTCATTATTGGAAATGAAACCTGACCCTCTGTTATTTCTCTTACAGTTCTGCTTCCACACAGTATAAAGTGCAACCCCCCTAATATGGCACTTCTCATACCTGCTGAAAGCAGACTTACCCTCTCAGGGACAGCTCACCCTACCTCCAGCCCTGCCCAGTACTATACTTCTGTCCCCACAATCTCCTGCTGAGCAGTTCTGACCTTTGGCACCTGCTCCATCCCTCTTCCTGTAGACATTCATTGCTCACCCATCCATTTCCAGATGTGGCTCCCCTTCCCCAATCCTTTTTTTCTGAACGCCCACGTGGATTTCCTGCACCCCCTTGGTTCTGACAATTTTACACTGAAATTCTGCTTCTCTCTCTGCTACACTTGAAGTTTCTTAAGTGTAGAGAATGGTCTCAATCACTTCTCCATCAGCCAATTTTTGCTGAACTGCGTTTTGTTATAAGTACTATGCCCCCTGGTAGGAACCTCTGCCTGGTGGTTTTCCCATCTGAGATGCCCATGGACCTCAACCTGCTTCCAAGTCATTAGTTTTGGCCTCACAGCTGCTGGCAAAGGGCTGGGCTACAGACTGCTGAGGAATGAAAAATGTTCCAGGGTGAACGTGCATCATCCGTGCTATGTGACATTTTACAGCCCAGCTGTCGGGCCAGAATCAATAAAAACCCTGTCAGCACAGGGTGAGGAGAATATGAAGTAGGCAAGCAAAGGGCAGGAGGGTTTGGTGCTGATGTCTCTGGCCAAGCATGTTACCACTCTAGAGGGAGAGTGGGTCAGGAATTTTAGATCTGCTCCCACCGTGGAAATCTCAACTTTGGATATAATGCAATGGAAAAGGAATCCAAATGTTCTGTGCCTTCTAAAACTAGTTCTATCTTGCTTCACCTAATGTTTGGCACGGCTAATCTTTCCTAATTTGACAGTTTTGTAACCATTTCACTTTACATCATCGGATTGCTAAAAATCCATTCTTAACAGAAAACAAAACTTCTTTTTCCTTACTTAGGCATATTATCCACTTTTATTGTAGAAAGACATATACATATAAGTAAAAGGATCATTTCACTTGGTCTCACCATTCATAGGTAACCAGTTCACACCTGGTATATGTCTTTCCAGATTTATTTCTGTGCACATACACATGTACAAATATTTTGGTGAAAATATGATCATACTGTGAATACCATTTATAATGGCCCCTTGGGATGGATCAGTTTAGAGCCAGATCTTGTTTGGTGTCCATATAGGTCTGTACTGTTAAGACTGCATAGTCTTGCGCTGCATGGATGTACCAAAATTTATTTAATTCCCTGTCACTGGACATTTTTCTTGGACATTGTAAGCAATGCCTAAAATAACATTTTTGTACTAGTGTCTCTGGTATAATTATTTCCTTAGGATAAAGTCCAAGACACAGAACTGCAAGGTCTGAGAGATTAGCAGCATTTTTAAGGCTTTACAACGATGTCTATAAGGTGTATCTGTTACATCTTGCTTCATACAAATTCTTCTGTGTATCCAGAGCCCAGTCTACAGCTTTGAGCACCAGGGAGGCCAGCCGGGCGGCCTAGTCAACACTTCTGCCTAGTATGTCTGCCTCAAGGTAACTGAGCTGCTGAGGCATGGCTTGGAATTCAAATACTCTCTTGGCACTACAGGGGCAATCTGGAATACCCTTTTCTGGGGGGATATTTTCACCAGGAATCCAGATCAGGACAACACTTCCGCCAATCTCTGAGAATCTTGTCCAGATTCAAAAGCTATGGTAGGTTTAAACTTCTGGAAGATTTTATCTTCCCTGGACTCATGTTTTGCTGTGGAATCCAATTCTTTCTCGTGCGCTTCACCCACGCTTCCTATGATCTCTGCAACATCATCCTTTCCCACGACTTCAGGTGTAATGCCATCTTCTGTTTCTATTACAATTTCAAATCCTTAAAAGAGGAAGTGGGAGTCTGGAACTCAACTATCCAAAGCGGTAATGTGCTTTGGGACATCTGGAGCAGGTCTGGGGGCCCAGCTAGCCGCAGGCCCTGAAGAGGGGAGTTCCAGACTCCAGCTGGAGGCACAAGGATTCTCCTGTCTGTGGGGAGGATCCTCAGAAGGTGGCTCATAGGAGTAATACTCCTTTTTCCTGATTCCTAAAAACTCACAGCCGCCTTAGCCTGGTGGCTCTGGTAGCAGAAGAGGAAGAAGCCTCGGTGGAAGGCATCCCACGGTGGCCAGGCAGCGACACGTGGACACGTGCACCTGCAGCACAAAGCGCTCCATGAGCGATGAGCAACGCACAGCTCACAGGCCGGCTGCTACCCCGGGGGGGGGGGGGGGGGGGGGGGGGGGGGCCGCTCGGCCCCGCCCCCTCCACGGGCTGCTCGCCCACCTCTGTCAGAACTGCTCCCAGACAGTTCTCTCAGCCCAGCGTGTCCTCCTCCCCAAGCCCTGCTCCGCCTCCCACTTAAATCCTTCAATATATTCATAAAAGCTGTTTTTAAATCCTTGTCTGATCCTGACATTTAAAAAATCTGTCATTTCTGGCTCTCTTTCTATTGCCTTGATCTCCGCACCTCCGAAATATGGGTCACATTTTCATACTTCTTTTCATGTCTACTATCTTTTGATTGAATTTAGGATATTGCAAATGTTTCATTTTCGAGCATTTGGATTTTGTTGTCCTCTTTGACAGAGTGCTGGGCTTCCTTCTTGCAGGTAGTTCTCTTACTTGCAGATCAGCAGGGTCCTTCCCAGGCTTGTTTCTAAGCTCTGTTGGGTGAATCTGGAGTAGCCTTTACTTTAGTGCTACTTAAGTTCTGTTCCTCAGGTTGTGACCTTTCTGGGATTTCTACTGAATATCCTGGGTGTGGCTGGTCAGAACTCAAATGTCTCCAGTGCTGTGCAAGCTATAATTACTAAATAGTTTCTTTTTTTCTCTGGTAGCTGTTCTTTGCTTGGCCTTGTGGAATCTCCCCTGTATATCACAGAAGCTAGCCTTCAGCCAGAACCTTCAAAAGTGTCATGCAGATTTATGGAGCTATTTCCTTGCGTTGCTTTGCAACCTCAGCCTCCCTCAGCGTTCCAAACGTCTGTCTCTGTCTTCTCAGCTCAGCAAGACTGCTGTGCTCTGCTTGGATTCCTTCTCTCTGCACCATGGTTTAGAAGGTTCTTCAGGCAGAAAGCACAAGTGATTGTAGGGTTCAGCTCATTTCCCCTTTTTTTCAAAAGGTGTGTGTTTTCTGAGGACTGGAAACAGTGGTTTCTTATATCCTGTCCAGTGCTCTCATTGTTTATGGCACAAGAATTGGTCTAGAATCAATTTACTTCCTATATACTCTTTTAATGAGGTTTGGGGGGGGGGGTTATTATGTGGTTTTAAAAAAATACAAATACAAAACCAGTATACTGGCTCTAAGAGAGGTTTTCCTCACTCTTAGAAAATAAATGGGTAAAAATAAATAGTACCTTTTCTGCCTCTGAAGACATGTGATGCCACAAAGGGTTGCAGCAGCACCCATGAGGGAAGCTGATCTAAGGGGAAGGCCAACAGGATGTTGACAATAACAGTTCTAGAAAACACCTAGGTCTGTGATAACATCAGTGAGATGACCAACCCTGAATCTGTCCTAGCTTTAAACTAGCCATTCTCAAACACTTAGTCTCAGGGCCCCTTTACAGTCTTAACAATTATTGAAGATACCCGGGTGGCTCAGTCGGTTAAGCATCCAACTTCGGCTCAGGTCATGACATCACGGCTCATGAGTTTGAGCCCCACATTGAGCTCTCAGCTGGCAGGACAGAGCCTGCTTTGGATTTTCTGTCTCCCTCTTTCTCTTCTTTGTCTCTCTGTCCCTCCCCCAGCTTGTGCACTCTCTGTCTCTCAAAAATAAGTAAATAGGGGTGCCTGGGTGGTTGAGTCAGTGAGCGTCCTACTTCTGCTCAGGTCATGATCTCGCAGTTTGTGAGTTTGAGCCCCACGTAGGGCTCTGTGCTGACAGCTCAGATCCTGGAGCCTGCTTTGGATTCTGTGTACCCCCCCTCTCTATTCCTCCCCTGCTCATGCTGTGTCTCTCTGAGTCTCAAAAATAAATTAACATTAAAAAAAATTTTTTAATAAGTAGACATTTAAAAAAAATTAAAGAAAAAAATAATTATTGAAGATCCCAACGAACTTTTGTATATGTGAGTTATAGCTATCAATGTTTACCATATTATTAATTGAAATTGAGAACATCACAAAACATGTATTTATTATTAATTTAAATAGATAATTGGGACACCTGGGTGGCCCAGCTGGTTGAGTGTCTGGCTTCAGCTCAGGTCATGATCTCGTGGTCCACATTGGGCTCTGTGCTGACAGCTCAGAGCCTGGAGCCTGCTTGGATTCTGTGTCTCCCTCTCTCTCTGCCCCTCCCTGGCTCACAGTCTGTCTCTCTTTTTCTCTCTCAAAAATAAACATAAAAAAGTGTTTAAGTAGATAATTAATCTATTAGAGAATCTAAAACCCATGACATATTACCACAACTAACATTTTTATGAAAAATAATGTCTTATAAAACAAAAAATAACTTAGGGATACCAGTGACATTGTTTTACATTGTTTTTGCAAATCCCTTTAATGTCTGGCTTCATACCAGACAGCTGGATTTTCATAACTTCTTTTGAATTCATTTTGTTCTTATCTGTTGTTTTGGTTGAAAAAACAAACAAACAAACAAACAAATCTGGCCGCACTCAGATATGTAGTGAAAAAAGGCAGGAATATTTTTATTCGTGTTGAGAGAATTGTGGATATTCTTCTTTAGTAGACACCAAAAACTTAACAAGTTGCAGTTATTTACAGGTTATTTATAATGTGGGCTCTGAAAGGATCTCCAAAAATACTTATACTCTGTTACAGGACTCAGGACATTTTTACTGTACAGGGTCAGACAGTCAATATTTTCCACTCTGCAGGCCTTGAAGTTTCCATTACAGCTGCTGAGGTTGGCCAGTGTAGCTTGACAGCAGCCATTGATGATATGTGAACACATGAGTATGGTTGTGTTCCAATAAAACTTTATTTACAGAAACTTTTTTGAAATAAACTTTTTGTAAACAACTGTTGACTTCTGCTTTATTACAAATTAAAATCCATCGGTCTATCCTGCACTTGGGATGGATGTTTTTCACCATGCCAAGGCCCTGAAAGGGTTTTAGGGACCTTCAGGGGTCACTAGATCACATTTTGAGAACTACTACTGTAATATTTTTGTTATATGAGGTCAAACATTTCTTATTGTTAAAGGCATTTTCCGTTGGATCTTCTGTTCCTTGCAGCCAAAAGCATCCTAGGTGATACATTCCTGGGTGGTTTCTCAAGCCAGAAATATGCACACTAAGTTTCTATTTTGGATTGTGAGAAATGGCAAATCAAACCCAACCGCATTCCTTCCCGCCAGTTTGGTGTGCGGGCAGTAGAATGGGAATAGCAAGTTGCATGTCCAGACTGAGAGGTCCTGAGCCCGCTGGGAGCCTCACAGTGCCCTGGAACATTGCCAGAGAGCTTCAGAAAGTTTCACGTTTTCACTGGGAAGAACGGAGGTAACCAAAGAGTCCTCATTATCTAGACAAGGGGCATATTAGTCAGGATTCTCTAGAGAGACAGAACCAATAGGATTTATATATAAAGACATTTATTATAAGAAATTGGCTCTCATGATTATGGAGACTGAGAAGTTCTGTGGTCTGGTTTCTGCAAGCTGGACATTCAGGTGTAGTTCGAGGCTGAGTCCATAGGCCTGAGAATCCAGAGAACTGTTAGTGTGAGTCCAAGTCGGAGAACAGAAGGTGGATGTCCCGGCCCAAACAGTCTGGCAGACAGCAAATTCCCCCCCTCTTCCACCTCTTTGTTCTAATTCAGGCCTCCAGTGGATTGGATAACACCTGCCCACACTGAGAAGAGCAACTGTTCTACTCAGTCTACTGATTTAAATGCTAATCTCATCCAGAAACACCCTCACAGAAATGATGTTTAGCCAAATATCTGGACACCCCATGGTCCAGTCAAGATGACACATAAAAGTAACTATCACAATAGGACAAGGCAGGATAAGTCAGCATGAACTTTAGAATGTCAGACTACAGGGGAATGCGGGTGTCTGAAAATGTGTGAGCATGTAGGAGGACAGTGAACAGGACACCCCTGTCTGATAAGGTCCCTGTGCCAGCATCACATCTGCCTCCTACTGCTTAGAACCAACCTCAGGGAGGAGAAGGAGAGGGTGAAAACTCTGAGTTGACTGAGGGTCTCCTAAATTGACAAGTATTAATCTACATTGACTACATTCGCATTGTCATTTCTGCCAAACAGAATAGGGGCTCTTGAGATAGAAATTAAGATCAATTTTAGGAGGACTTAAAAATTTTTATATGCCTTTGTTTAAGCACTAAAAATTCATATTTCCTAACAATGGACATCATCAGACTCAAAGATTTTGCCAACCTGATGAAGAGAAATATCCCACTATCATTTTACTTTTTTTTTTAGTTTATTTATTTATTTTGAGAGAGAGTGTGTGTGCAGGAGGGGCAGAGAGAGAGAGAGAGAGAGAGAGAAAGAGAGAGAATCCCAAGCAGGGTCTGCGCTGTCAGGGCAGAACCTGATGCGGAGCTCGAACTCACAAACCATGAGATCATGACATGAGCCAAAGTCAAGAGTCAGATGCTTAACTGGCTGAGCCATCCAGACACCCCCATTTCTATTTCTTAATTATCAGTGAGGAAAAGCATCATTCAGATGTTATTGGGGGCACTATTTTTGAATCCCCCACAGTGCTTTTGAATTCAGGGCAGTTAACGTTACAGTTTAGAATCTGCAGACAAACCTATGTGCACAGAAATGGGTGCTGCTACTTTTACCTTTTTTTTTTTTTTTTTTTTTTGAGAGAGAGGGAGAGAGAGAGAATGAGGATGGGGCAGAGGGCGAGGAAGACTGAGAGAGAATTCCAGGAGGGCTCCATGCCCAGCACACAACCCAACTCGGGGCTTGATCCCATGACCCTGAGATCATGACCTGAGCCGAAATAAAAAGTTAGATGCTCAAATGACTGAGCCACCCAGGTGCCCCTACTTTTATCTTCAAAGTGAGTAGACTTAACCATTTGTCAAGGACTAAATAGACCACTTACAAGACATATTGCTCCATTTCAAGTTGACTTTCTGCCCTTTTTGTATGTTGATGCTGTTTACCATGGAAATTCCATTTGTTTTCATATATACACTTCCCTGCTATGCCTTGCACTCAACTCTGTTGACTGGCTTCTGGAAACAAGGCCAGGGCACTAGGCTCTGCGTGATTCAGGATTTTGTTACTTCCCAAATCTCTCTTCTCTTTCGCAATATTCTAATAAAAATAATCGTATACTTCTTTGAATCTACATTCCTCATGACAGGCAAGTAATTTTCCGTGTTGTGCAATTTTCTTATATATATTAAACAGCTTTGGTTTGCTTGCCTGCAAGGGTAATATCCATCTATAAATTACTTTGATTAAAAACAAACTGGGGGGCGCCTGGGCGGCTCAGTAGGTTAAGCATCCAACTCTTGACATTGGCTCAGGTCATCATCTCAGTTTCGTGAGTTTGAGCCTCACGTCTGACCCTGCACGGACAGTGCAGATCCTGCTTGATATTCTCCCTCTCTCTCTCTCTGCCCCTCCCCTGCTTGCACACTCTCTTTCTCAAAAATAAATAATATATAAAACAACTTTTTAAAAAAATGGTACACAGGATAAAGAAGATTCCCTGAAATCCCACTTCTCTAACATAGCAGTTATTTGCTTTTTTAATATTAGCTTTAATCATTGTTTAACTACACAGATATTTTACATATTTATCATGCTGTGTCATTAAGCATTGGTTATCAGTCTGCTATATTTAGCCTACAAACATGATAAAACATAAGAACAATTGTATTATGGATTTTCACAGTCCTTGGCTGTTGTGAAATTCAAATATCATCACCTCTCTTTATTCTACATTTTAAATTAATTTATTTATTTACTCATTTATTCAAGAAATATAGGGGTGCTTAGGTGGCTCATTTGGTTAAGTGTCCAACTTCTGCTCAGGTCATGATCTCACGGTTCACAGGTGTAAGTCCCACATCAGAGCTTGGGGACTTCTTTGGATTCTGTGTCTTCCTCTCTCTCTGCTCTTCCCCTGCTCATGCTAGCGCTCTCTCTCTCTCTCTCTCTCTCAAAATAATGATAAATGAACATTTTTAAAAAATATTTATGGTGCTAGGCAATGCAGGTACAAATATAAATAAAAGAGACATTGTTCCTGCTCTTAAGGATATTACAGTCTAGAAAGGGAGATAGATACCATCATGTGATTTTCATGCATTTACCCATTTGAGCCTTGCATTCATGTTATATTTGCACAAGCATCAAAATAGGAATGCCCATTTTTTTTAAATGATCTCACTAATTATGAACAAGTGGACTGATATGTGGCAGCTCTGTGTGTTTTGGTTGATCGAGTTATTTCCTCAGGACTATAAAAGCAGAACCATGGCAGGGATCTGGAAGACGTTCTGTCCACTTTTGTGGTTTAATCTCCAGACAGCACTCCCTTCTACTTCCTGCCACAGGATGGGTAGTCAGAAAAAACGTTCTTCTGAATGAGAAAAACAATTAAGCATTGAAAATGTGAGAACAAGAAAACACCAGATAAAAATAGAACTCACCAGTCTGCTTTATGAAACACATTTTTAACTGGTGGATTTAAAGGTAACAGTTTTAGCTTATTCTATCCTTTGTGGACTACACTGCATCTATAAAGAGGAAGTCAGCAAAACATTAACTAACGGTACCACCTGGTATTAAAAAAAAATTGTTTTATGTTTCAGGCCTAGAACTAATCATTAACCCTTTTAAAAAAAACTTTTAAAAAATTTGTTTAAGAAATATCACTTAAAACTACCAAGTTGAAAGAATAGCACAGTCAACTCTTGTATACCCTTCTTCTAATTTCAACAGTTTTTCATGTTTTGCCCATTTTCTGGCATTTGCTTGTGTATAGATATACATTTATATATATATTTTTCTGAATTATTTGAAAGTAGATTATAGACATCATAACAATTCACCCTTAAAAGTTTCAGTATACCCCTCCTAAGGACAAAGACGTTCTCTCTTTTTTTTTAAATAATTTTTTTAAAAGTTTATTTTTTGAGAGAGAGAGAGAGAGCAGGGGAGGGGCAGAGAGAGAGAGGGAGACACAGAATCTGAAGCAGGCAGCACAGAGCCCAAAGCGGGGTTTGAACTCATGAACTGTGAGGTCATGACCTGGGCCTAAGTCGGATGCTCAATCAACTGAGCCACTCAGGCACCCCAAAAACATTCTCTTATATAACTACAAGGCCATTACTACCACCAAGAAACTTATCATTAATTCATTAGTGTCACCTAATATCCAAATGCCAGCCACAACTTCCCAGGATCGTGAGTTGGCTCAGCCCATCTTCCTGCAGGCCTTGCTGCCTGGGCACTGAGCCTTGTCCCAGCCCTGTCCCCTGCCTGTCCAAACCTAGAAGTCTGACTTGGAGCAGAGACTATGTTGGACTGCCCAGAGCCTATGTCAGTCACCTCCATCCACCAGCACAGACCTCTGGATGCCGATGCCTTCCCACACCCCTATAATTGAGCTCACTGTTCCCTATCCCTGTGGGCTAGACCTGCAGCCAGGCTGATGCCTCTTGACCTTGACCTGTGGCCATTCAGTAGCTGTCCATTGATATTTCAAATGGCAAGTGAAGATGTTAATCATATGTAATAGGACTGGCCATAGACATTTCCAACTTGTTCTTGAGCACAACGCTACTAAAACAAAATGTCTTTTAGCAGCAACACCCATGACTTAAATTTCATTAATATTTATGTCAAAAGAGAGTTGCTCATAAAAGCAAGGTGAGTTTCATCTTCTTAGTGAAAGGAATGCCTTGGACCGATGAAGACCAAATTGTTGACGGTGGTGAAGTGAACTGCTTCAACTCTCATTCCCCTTGCTTATTTAATCTCTCAGCCTAAGCCTGTCTCTTGTAGCAGGGCAGGGAGAAAAAAACTCTTCAAGTCCCAGTGGCCATCTGCAAAGACCGTGACAGGACTGAACACAATTAGCAAAGATTCCGTGCAAGGATGAATGGGTCAGGTGACACACACATTTGCCAGCCCTGGCTCTTGTCCTGGTCACTTGCAGGTCCAGAGAACAGGGAGGACTCTGCAGAGCTCTTTGCCCATGGCAGAGAGATGCAAGCATTTCTCAAGGGCACGGGCTTATTTGAATAAGGAGTACTCCCTACTCCTGCCCACTAGGAAGGGGAACTTGCTGGAGGGACAAAAAGCCCAAGAGAAAAGGAAAAAGCCTAGGAGTGAATAAAAATAGAAACAGGCTCAATGCTCTGGCAGGCAAGATTCTCAGTGAATCTGGTCCTTCAGTGAGTAGAAATATCTCATTGAAGTGTAATCCCATGGGCAGGCTTTTGGGCTTTCTGTTTTCGCCACATTAACACCCTGACAAAGGGCTGCAGCATTGTTGATGCAGGAAGTGAAGGGAAGAGTAGATGGCTACCCCCCCACTTTTTCCCTTTCATGCCGACAGTCCTGGAGGCTGTGTAGTGGTTACCTAGGCAACTGTGGATGTGAAACTCCAGAAAATGTGCTGTCAGGCGGCAGGAGATGCAACTGCTGAATTTTCTACTGGCGTGACACGATGCCAGGCCATTTTCTTAACCCCTCTGAACAGTTTCATCCTGCACCAGGAGGAGATCATCTCTACCTCATGTGTGCATGTGCGTGTGTGTGTGTGTGTGTGTGTGTGTGCAAGTGCCTGAACTGACACTAGAACACAGAAGGAGCTCAGCGTGGATCTCCCTTCTTTCCCACTCACCTCACAAACATGTTGCACTCAGTAGGCACCACTGAATAAATGGGATAGAGATCTGATATAGAAACAGTTTTGGTAACGAACGAGACATTAATTCAGTTTCTGTAATTGGAATGATACTTAACACTTGATAAGAAATTTTAGTTTTGGTGTTAGGTGGTAAATCTTTTGTAAATTGAAAGATCATTTGAAATGCAACTACTTCTAGTTTATCGCCTTTATTAATTTGAAAGTTTGAAAACGTAATGTTTTAGATGCTCCTTAAGCCAATACAGCTGCAATTAGTAGGGGTTTGATGAGCCTCATAAATAGCACTCCCTTTTTTTTGCTCTGCATGAATTCAGACCAAATGAGAGACGGCTGGAGGAGTTGGACATAATATCAATGGCGAAATGGCAGCATTATTACCGATAAAACCCATAGTACTGACCAAGCAACAACAATGGGCCTTTTGATGCTGCTCCTTAGAATTGGAAAGACTTCACATTCCCACCCCAGGCTGTGGCCCCTCCCCGAGTTAGCACCCCCCGTCAGGGATGGGCCTCCTCACCTCCTGGTGCAGGCCGCCCACAGCACCCTCTCCCGGCAGGCAGACCACCATCCAAGCAACGCAGTGTAATTAGAGGTTGCGGACCATGTGGGCCTTAAGGACTTCAAAGGAGTTAAAACTAGACGTTTCCAATTGAATTAAGGAAATGAATTCCCCCTTCGGGACTCCGAGGCTCCTGGAAGTTGGTCCACCAGTGGAAACTTAGCTGAGCCCCTGTCTTCGAGTGCCTTCAGCTAGAAAGCTGCCTCACCCACACGCATGGTCCCTTCCTCAGGGACATGTTGCATGTTGAAGAGGGCATGAAGGTTTAGCCCCCTTGCCTCAGTTTGGGACATCCCTGAAGGATCATCTCCAGGGCATCCCCTGGGACTCCAATATGCTTCTTGGACAAATCTCTCCAAGTCTGTTTCCCGAGGGACTGTTGGGAGACAAGTAATTTTCAATTAACTAGATCATGTATCCAGATTGTAAGGAGGTGATAGACTCTACCATACAGAATTATATCTGGAAACTCACATTCTTCTGTCATTTTCTTCATATATTTATACGATCATATTTCTCCCCAGTTTTTTTTTTTCTTCAGCTGCTTCTCTGTGGAGTTGCTATTCATCTGATGTTGGGCCTCTGGCTAGCCCTCTAATTTTTTTCAGCAAATTCTCTCCTATTTTCCATACCCCTACCCCTTTTAGATTTGCTTGACTTATATCTTCCAGGGTCTCAACTGAGTTTTCAATTATGTTCTTATATTTTCTAATTTTTAAGAATTTTTCTCAATTCTTTAATTTTACCTTATATGTGTTCTATTCTTATTTCATGGATACACTATATCATCCCTTCTCTGAGGAGATTCATGAAACTTTTAAAAGACGTTTTCTTTTCCCTTCGTAATTTTCTCCATGTTTCTTTCTTTCTTTTTAATCCTTGTTTACTTGTTTGAGCCTCTGTCTTTCATGATAGAAGCTTTTTATAAGTATCTGGTAATCTTTAGTTGTATGCTCATTTTTTAAAAGTTTATTTATTTATTTTTTTCATAGACAGAGAGCACAAGCAGGGGAGGGGCAGAGAGAGAGAGAGAGAGAGAGAGAGAGAGAGAATCGCAAGCAGGCTCCTCACTGTCAACACAGAGCCCAACATGGGGCTTAAGCTCATGAACAGCGAGATCATGACCTGAGCTGAAATCAAGAATTGTATGCTTAACTGACTGAGCCACCCAGGCCCCCTGTGTGCTCATTTTTAAGACAGAATCACTAAGAAGCTAATTGGGACCTCCGAGCCCATGGGTAGAGCGTTTTGAGCATAAGATTCATTAGGTGAATTATGGGTGATCTGTCCTGTTGTTTGCTTGGAGAACTGTCAGTGGCAGTGTACAAATTGGACAATAGCTGAATATTTGCTCTTTGATAGTGAAATTTTGTGTGTCAACTTAGCTGAACTATGGAACCCAGCTGTTCAGGCAAACAATAGTCGAGATGTTGCTGTGAAGGTATTTTGTAGACATGATTCACATTTCAACCAATTTACTGTTTTATTAACAGATTACCCTTTATAATATGGATGAGCCTCATCCAATGGTTGAAGTCCTTAAGAATAAAAACTGAGGTTTCCCAGAGATGAATCCCTTCCAGACTGTCACATAGAAACCCTGCCTGAGTTTCCAGCATGTGGGCCAGCCCTGCAGATTTCAGGCTTTCTTGGTTCTGTTTCTAGAGAAACTGACTGATACATACTCCTTTACCATATGATTTTGCTACTCCACCAATCAAGAAGTGGAGTCTATTTCTCCACCTCTTGAATCTGGATGTGGCCACATGATTTGCTTTTGCCAACGGGACATTAAAAAGCGTGATACAAGGAAGGGTAGGAAAAGGGCTTATGGATTGGGGCTTGCCCTCTCCTGCCACTGGGGACCATTTTGCCACCACATAAACAAGCAGGATCAACCTGATGGATGACAAAAGACACATGGTTTTTCCAGCTGACATCAAGCCAACTGCCAAACATGACAGTGAGTCCCTCACTAGACCAACAAGCCTGCCAACCAATAGATATGTGAGTGAAGCTACCCTAGAACATCAAGCCCTAAATGAACTGGCCCATAACAAAACCACTCAGCCAACCCTCAAGCCTATAATTAGTAGTAAATATTTTGTCTTAACCCACGAAATTTGGTGGTGGATCTTTATGCAGCGAAAGATAGCATATATAATCATTATTATTACGTCTTTCTTCTTAAAATGATCATATGGCTCAGATTATCCCCACCAATACCCTGCTTCTTCTGCCTGGCTGCCAGCATTCCAACTGATGAGTAGAAGGCTCAGTTTTGAGCATTCATAATGTAAATATTCATTTAGTCCCCTGAATAAAGTATGGCCAACTATGAAGTTTTAGAGGACATAAGGTGTTCACACAGGAGACTACCCTCACTTCTAACAACAAGTGCAAGTTCAAGGGGCCCCCAGAAACACACTCAGTTTTAGTAATTTGCCAGAAGGATTCACAGAACTCACTGAAAGCTGTTATGTTCATGGTTATGGTTTGTTATGGAGAAAGCATATAGGTTAAAATCAGCCTAGTCAGTTTAAGCATCTGCCTTTGGCTCAGGTCATGATCTCACGGTTCGTGGTTTCTAGCCCTGCATCAAGCTATCAGGCTCTGTGCTGACAGCTCAGAGCCTGGAGCCTGCTTCAGATTCTGTGTCTCCTTCTGTCTCTGTCCCTCCCCCACTCACGCTCTGTCCGTCTCTCTCTCAAAAATAAACAAACATTAAAAAATATATTTTTTTAAATCAACCAAGACAGGAGAAACTTGGGGAAGAGTCCTAAAGGGTCCAAATGTAGAGATTCCAGTCATCTTGTCCCCATGGAATCAAGGACAATGTTAATCCCTAGGATATGTGTATGAAACACACACAACCAAGGAAGTTCACCTGAGCCTGTGGGGTCCAGAATTTTTGTTGGGGCTTTTATCTCCTGCCATCAGGGACACATACTCTTCATATGGCCAACATTTAGTCTCCAGCCCCTTCTGATACCTTCAGTCTCTAGTTCCTGGGAGATCTAAACTAGTACCAAAGCCCTTATCATAAAGCACATTGACAGACTGGTGGCTAAAGCCCTCAAGCAAATAAAAACGCTCCTATTAGACATTCCAGGGCCCTAGAAATCACTTCCCAGGAGCCAAGAGCAAAGGCCAGACCTCTCCTTGGATAAGAATAAGTTTTCACGGGGCGCCTGGGTGGCTCAGTCAGTTAAGCGTCCGACTTCAGCTCAGGTCACGATCTCGCGGTCTGCGAGTTCGAGCCCCGCGTCGGGCTCTGGGCTGATGGCTCAGACCCTGGAGCCTGCTTCCGATTCTGTGTCTCCCTCTCTCTCTGCCCCTCCCCCGTTCATGCTGTGTCTCTCTCTGTCTCAAAAATAAATAAACGTTAAAAAAAAAATTAAAAAAAAAAAAAAAGAATAAGTTTTCACTATACAGGTCACCCCCCAAGCTTTTGGCCAAGACTCTGTTACAGCAAAACAATTACCTTTGTCTGGGCATCTATAATTAATATAGTATTTACTACACAAAGCAATAGTAACTCACCCTATAAAGCCATGACATACATGTTCATATTATTGTACTGGGTTGATTACTCTTTTCCCTTCTCAATGTATGCTATTTGTACTTTATGATAATCTTGTACAGAACTGTTTAGCATAAAAATTAGGTGATGGTTAGTTAAATCCAGTTGTTCCTCAAGCCAGTCATTTTATTAATCCTGATGAGGCCTTAATCATTTTCTCAATATATTTGATTATCAATATCAGTATTACCATAAGACCTGTTTACTTAAGGTGGTTAACTCTGATCAACAAGGCCAGTGTTACACCATATCACCATATCAGGTTGCACAGCAACCTGAAAAATAAGAGTCAAAAGATCTGCCACATTACCAGAGCCCCACTGAGTCATTATCAATTAGTCCAGTCCATCATCGAATCTTATGATTTTTCTCTGAGTCATGTCACTCGGTTTGTAGGCTTCCATTTGACTGTGTCAAGGTTCCAAAGGCAAGAGTAGTCCACCAAAGTGTATGGCTCCACCCTTTCAGGCATCTGGTGTAATTGGGCTAAGAGACAATACCATCTCTTGTCCAAGTCTCTCTCAAGGCCCCAATATAATAGTGCATTTCCTTCATTGTGTAAACCATTTATTCATTCCTTTTATCCTCACCTTTTATCCTCACCATTCCTCCTTCTCCACATTTACCATTTTAATTTTACCAAGCATTTCCACCTTCTTTTTTGGAAAGGATGTTATGTTTGGCTACTGTATTGGTCTAGATTGCCAGCAGCAATACTAATCTAGCAAGTACCTCTCCCTCAATCCTCTCATTCATGTAAGATAGGACTTTCTTGACCTCTAGATAGTGTAGCTGCATTCACTGTTTGCAAGATGAGATAAAGGCACCACCCACTCCATCAGACCCTTAGTAATTCTGACATAAGATTCAAAATTATGGTGACAGTTTCTTGCTTAGGGATCATCCCTCCTACTGGCACCTGTGGTCGTTGCTCTGTTCCCAGTACCACTGTATTAGGTAGGAAAAAAGAAAGTTGAGGTTATATGGGGAAGAATTGTAGAGTAATAGCATCCCCTCCTACCTCATTCCCCAGATCTCATAGAAAAATGGAGAAATCTGCCTGATGGGTACACTTCATTGGCCCTCTTTATGTTGAGTGTGAGCACATACTCATGAAGGCATGTAAGCCAGCCCTTCATGCCTTAATCATTGACTGTTCTAGTCATCTATCAAACTATCAGGATCAAAGTTATGTTCCTTGAGCTGAAGACATGTGACTTGATGGCACAACTTGGTACAATATCTTCTAGTTCAGTCCTTTCATAGTATTTTGAACATTCACCTCTATCACTAGGTATGCAAAACCTAATCCAGAGCAAGTGTCTACTATGGCAGGAACCTAGTTGTAATCTCTAGGAGCATCAGCTAGATTTGACAGCTATGTGCATGGCCTTCCCCTTGGAGACTGCCCCAGAGCCATCTGCAGCCTCTCTCTTTCTTGTGGGCAGACTGTACAGTTGGTATTTTGTGCTTCATAGGGTGCAGGAGGAATATGTCTAAATTTAGCCCATCTCTGAATTGCTATAGGACAACACAGGAGGCCACCTCAAGTGAGTGCACAAGGATTGCCACTGGCCAATTCCAGCTACTTCCTGATACCAGGAGAAGGTTCTTCTCATAGGCATTGACATGTCCTACTTTAATGTACCTCTTGTTGTGCCTGGGTGTCTCAGTTGGTTAAGTGTCTGACTCTTGATCTCAGCTCAGGTCTTGATTTCAGGGTCATGAGCTCAAGCCCTGTGCTGGGCTCCACACTAGGCATGAAGACTACTTAAACAACAAAATTAATAATAATAATTATTATTACTATAATAATTATTATAATAAAATCATAATAAATAATAAATAAATAATAATAAAGTTTTAAAATAATAAAAATTCCCATAATGATTTTCATAAGGCTGTACCCCATATGGATATCCCTTTAATAGGCCAGCTTTCCATTGTCTATCTGCCTGACCCCACAGCCAGGCCATTGGCCACCACCATGAGTCAGTAAAAACCCAAACACAGAGGCAAATAGCAGGCATTCCAGCCCACTGAGCTGAATTGTTTTTCTTTTCTTCAATAAGAATGGCTTGGAACTGTTCACTTTGGAATTCTTATCCATAAACCAAGAGGCTTTTTGTTGGTCAATAGAGAGTTGGTCAATAGAGAGTGGTCAATGTCTACTCAAGTAGACATAGGGGCTAGCAGCGCCTCAGGTGGTTACAAAGTCAGACCCAGAGAAAAAGAAGCTCCCTGCCCAGGAATATATCTCCTTGTTTTCCCTTAGCACCATTTCCTATATAAATAATTTATTTTTTATTATGGAACTCTTTTGAGCACTCCCCTCTCCATTATAATATTTTTAGGACATTATCCAAGACATTATAGGTATTTCAATATTATTCTATGTCTTTCAGTCATAGGAACAATTTCAACTCATGTCAAATAGCAAGCTAGTAATTGTCTTTCAAATGGGAATGTTCTGGAATTTTCAAATGGAAATCCCAGTGGTCATTGCTGGGTGGCACTCACAGGCTTTTGCCATTAGCCCCAGTCTGCACCCAACATAGGGTTATTGTACAGATAATCTGTCTGTACCAGCACCCCAGTCGAATTAACAATCTGTGTGGGCTCAGGCAATGTTTTTGACTCCCATTTAGCTGTCTTATTAATAATGGCTGAAAGGAGGCTTTACATGACTTCTGTATGATGATACTAGGTAGGGGAAGCATGCCTCAATTAGACACAATATTCACCCCCATAATATATTCAAGTAACAGAGACACAACCACTTCTCATAGTCTGTTCAAACATTCATCCAACTTTTCACCTGAATCCCACTATTTCATTCTCATCTCTACCCAATCTAACAGTAGCCACTGTCAGAACTTTACTTTCAAGCTTTGGCATCATGGTGCACAGGGCTCCCATGTCAAGGAGTCCCAGAAACATCATTCTTAGACTCCTCAGCTATTTTACCCACTCATGTGCACAAACCCTTGGGCCCTTTTGCCAATCATTAACTTGATTAGGTTGTGGAACCATCACCTCAAGAAATTCTAGGGAGACTTTCCCATTTTCATCTTTGCCATCCAACTTTTGAAGTTCTTTCAAACTAGGGTGAATAAAGCAGATTTGTGTAAGGCCTTTCAGTGTGGGGTCCTGCAGTGGCTCTTATCAGTCTGTCCAGTTTCTGAGATTGCTGCAGTAAGACCTTTATTTTGGTCCCATCTATGTCTGCTTTATTTATCCAGTAACTGTTTAAAGGTTTCTATCTTCCTGGGATGGGTTTCTAGACTCTCCCTTTTGTCTTTTCCCCCCATTATCTTGCAAATCTTAACTATCTGTGGCTTCAGTTTAACTATTTCCTTTGGTGACAGACAGAACAGACTGATTCCAAAGTTTGGCTCAGCATCAAGATCCATCCCAACACTCTACCTTTCATTTTGGTTATTACAGATAACAACAACCAAGGGAGTGATATTTGCTTGTTTCTTGTTACTTTGCACTTCCTTATGCATCCAGTGAGACAACTTCTCCAGGAGCTGGAGCCAAATTTCTAAATTCTTTTGGTAACTTTTACCTCCAGTAACAAATTGTGGCACAGCTCCAGTTCTGTATCCTAGGTGACCCCGTGGCTACCCAGGAATCAAAGCCTCACCACCCCCCACCCATTCATTCTTCTTTCTTGAACAATGTTTCCATGAGTCAGGGTCAGGCTAGTGAATCCCACTTCTGACACAAACAGGGAAGCATTTGGGCCAACTGTGAAGTCAGAGGGAACAGTCTCCAAAAACATCCTTCCTTCTGACACAAGCTGCAAGGTCAACAGTCTCCAAGATTACCCTTAGGTTTGATTATTCACTAGGAGGACTCACAGAATTCACTGAAAGCTGTTATACGCACAGTTAGAGATTTGTTTTTAAAGGGAGTCTATAAAAGATACAGATTAAAATTAAGCAAGAGAAGAGCACAAAGGGAAGAGTCCAGAGGAGAACTATACACAGAGTTTCTGTTGTCCTTCTATGGAATGAGGACATGTCACTCTCACTGCATTGATGTGCAACAATATGCAAGGGGTACTTCCCACTAGGGAAGCTCACCTGAGCCTCAGTGTTCAGAGTTTTTATTGTGCCTCATGTGCATGTGGATGTCTCAGCCCACACATCCAAACCCCATCATCCCCTTTTTACATGCAGTCTCCCCTTGGTCCTAAGGGTGCACACTGAAGGCATGGCCTGCCCTCAGGGAGACAAAGGGAGAGAGACTTATACATGTACTACAAGTGGGCTCAGAGCAATTTGGGCAGGAATTTCAGACATTCTGGGATTTGGGACATGATCCAAAAGAGGGGTGCAAGCTTTGGGTGGATATGACCTCTTGGTTCTACAAGTGTCTCCCATGGGGAGGTGCATGGCAGAAAGGAAGAAATGAAGAATGAAAGAAAGAAAGGAAGAATGAAAGAGAGAGAGAAAGAAAGAAAGAAAGAAAGAAAGAAAGAAAGAAAAAGGAAGAAAGAAAGGAGGGAGGAAGGAAGAAAAGAATGCCCATAATTGGAATAGATCCTGTTATTGAGCTAATCTTATTAACCCATATCAAATCTTTAGCTAGACTGCCTGCTTTCATCACCATAAAATTTTGATTTCAGTTCTTGAGGCACTAATTGATCAAAAAGGTTTACAAAAGCATGTTATATCTACAAGCCTAGATGTGGAATCCCAGTCCCAGACAAAGAGGCTTTACCTTCCTTCCTTGCCAGGTTATGAAGAAGCCTTAGAACAAGAGTCTAGGGGATTGAAGGACTCTCAGAAGGTTTGACTGTCACAGCAGATCACACAGGGAAGATTTTTGCACCTGGAGCTGCAGCTGTGTGGGCCAATGACAAGTGTGCCAGAACTCCTACATGTTCCATGTTCTGCTACAGGAAATGACCAGAACTATGGACAATCTTACCAAAGACACCAACATCATCACCAGAGAACCAGGGGAAACTCCAGTGAATAGTCCTTAACAATTGTCTGGCATTGGACAGGATTCTGGCTTGCCAAAAGTGTGCCTGGGCAGTGGTCAGAAGTACTACTGGGCATGTATTCCCATAACGTCTATGCCACCACCAGAAATATTCACTGCACACCCAGAAATCCATCAAATTGCCACTGTCATCTTCCTTCTGCCATTAAGTATGCTTCAAGTCCAACATCTCAGAGCCTTCTCAGCTAACTCCCTTCAAATTTCAAATTGTGGTTGTACTCCCTAAATTAATCCTTAATAATTATTCTTTTAGTGTATTCCAAAGTATACCTCTGTGACACCCCTGATCTCAAAGACCCTCTGACACCTGTCAGTCTAAGGACATGCCCAGCAGATGATAACAACTAGTCTTTCTGAGCCAGCAAGAACATGGAAGCCAGCCCACCTCTGACAACCAACTGAACTAACACCAACCTCACAATGACTGTTATTCCATCCCCCAGAGCAGATTGTATGCATGAATAAAAGGAGTAAATGACCAAGTGTTCACAATTTTCCACTTCTTACCCTCTACTTTGCTTCACCCAAACTTATGCAGGCTTTCCCCTACCTACAACCCATAAATTTGGCTTGCCCCAAGTTTAAACAAGCACACCGGTGAACACCGACCTCCCAAACAGTTCAGTGTGAGAATCTGCTGACTTTGGAGAAAAATATTCCCCACTGCACAACCTGATTTTACACCTGCAGCCCCACCATCTTCCCTCCTCACCTACATAGTCCCTGCTGATCCTGCCCACCTCCCCCCTATAAAAGACAAGTCTGTTCTGATGGACATTGGATGCTTGCAACTTTCTGAGATCAGAATGTTAGATAATTTCCCTAACGTGAGCACCATCTGGACGTGATGATACATAATGTCAGAGTCTGACTTCCTGTCTGGAAGGCGGCAGGTGACCGTCCTGGGGCTGGGACTTCCCACCGCAGTGGGCGAGGCAGGAGCCAGCGTGGTGCAAGGGTGTGGGCGGGCGCCTGGACAAGGACGTGGTCTCTTTCAGAACCGCCATATTGCCCACCCCAACCTCCCCGCCCCCTTTCCTGCTGCAAATTCACAATGGAGCCTGTGCCCTCAGCGTGCCCTGCTCTGGCCACTGTCCCCAATCGGGCTCCCAGATTCCTCCTGCCTGCCCTTCCCCAACCATCCCCTGCTGGGGGCAGGGGCGACAGGCCACAGGATGTCAGTGGTAGAAAACTGTGCTGCCTGGAGGGCTGGGTGGGGTTTGCGCCAGGAGACATTGATCCCTGGAGGCAGTCTCTCAGGGCGGGGTCCAAGAGGTCCTTGGTCCTGGCTGGCAGGACCCGTCCATCAGCTGGGATGCTGTGACATTCAGCCCTGCCTGGGGGTGATGGCCTCCCCAGCATCCATAGCTTTCCCTAGAAGGGGATCTGCTGGGCTCACCCTCCTGGTTCAGTGCCCTTCCCAGCTTTGCAGTCTGTCGCCATAATATGGCCGATGCTCTGCAGATTTCCAAGCCCCTCTGCAGCAGCTGCTGGAGGTACAGGGGCTTGCGGCCATAGGACTCCTCCACTGTCTGACCACAATGGCCACTGTTCCAAGGACATGACAGGGAGAACAGGGCCATCCTTCTTGATGTTTAGGATGCTAGGCCATCATGTGGGTTTTTTTTTTCTCCCCAGTTTTGGGAGGTCATCAGTGATGAGCATGGGATCGACCCCACTGGCAGTTACCATGGAGACAGTGACTTGCAGCTGGAGAGAATCAATGTGTACTACAACGAAGCTGCTGGTGATTATTTCAGTGTTTTTTGTTTGGTTTTGTTTTTTTGCCCAGTCAACCTTGCTTTGCATACCGTGGCAGACGGAATGTGCTAGGAACATACAAATGCCAAAGACATGCTTCTTGCATTCATTTTAAATGTCAACTGGCAAAAATACACTTTATGGTTCCTTACGACTCCTGCATGTTTGCCATGACTAAGCATGCCATCATCTCTTTTAAAGCAGAAAAGCACCTCTGCTCACTTTTGCCTCAGATGCTAGAATTTTCTCTAATGATTCTGCCGTGAAAGGCACATAGAGCACAGTCTTGCCTGTGATTCCCTTGCCCACTGCAGGTCTAAGTCTGGCTCTGTTCCCCACAGGTAACAAATACGTACCTCGGGCCATCCTGGTGGATCTGGAGCCAGGCACCATGGACTCGGTCAGGTCTGGACCATTTGGCCAGATCTTCAGGCCAGACAACTTCGTGTTCGGTATGTAGTCCTGATCCATGGCAAATGGCTCAGTGAGTCTCCTTTCTCAACACTGTGGAAATCATCGTTCTTGGTGCTGAATGCTAAGGTGGAGATTGTGTGCCCATGGACAGTCTTGGGTCCTGGCCACTTCTCTGGCCCCTCTCTGGGCAGCTCAAAGAGCTGTCAGCCTGCAGAGGGCTTCTATGGTGCTCCTACTACAGAGCAGCCCGTGGCAGTAAAGAATACTGAACAGTGGTGAACCTTCCAACGGGAAGGTTAACAGGCTGCCGGTAATGTCAGAGGGCCTGAGACAGCAGGTAACCACTTAAGGAAGCCAAAGGCCAAAGGCACAGGTTGTGACCAGAAGTGGAGACAGCAGCTTGGAGCCCATCTTCTTTTTGGATCATATTGTACCCTTGCCCTTGCTTGTTTATTGATTGTACCTACATTAAGTACATTAAATACTGAATGCAGACCTGTACAAACTGGTCATGAACATGGTGCCTTTATCAGCCCCTAATGGTGCCCAAGATCACCCGCAGATGAAATGTCCTTCCCTGCAATCCAAATACTAACAGCAGAGGAACAGGAAGAGTGAGATCTTAGCAACTCCGCAAAGAATCAGGACAGCTTCATATGAGTCACCAGTATGATGAGGCTGCCCAGAAGCTGATGTGGTCCGAGCTGCATTCATAGCTCATAGTCAAGAACAATCGAACTAGTTCTGAACTCAAAATCCTGTTTCATGGGGCTGTGGGGAGGGAGTCCAGGAAGGAACTTGAAATGTTTAGCCAGTGAGGCAATACCTTAGGAGTATGAAAACTGCGCATATCTGAAAAGTGTGGAGAAGATACACATCTTTAGCTGACGAACCAAACCTGAACCAATGGCTAAATGGTATGTGTCAATAGATAGGAAGGAACTTTCTAAGGAACTTTGTAGCAGACACTGTTGGTACCAGGCCATGTTCCTGTGACCCTCATTCTTCCCAGAACCCCTACTGCATGTCCTGCCCACAATGCCCCTTTGGAAGGAGGACTGTTAAAGGACAGACCAGAGGCAAAATAGGCCATCTTTCCTGGCTCTTGGTGTGACAATTCTGGTCCCTTACAGATCCCCCAGTGTGGAGCCCTGTGCCCACCCCAGTAACCTGCTTGCAAATGCAGCTTGGGGACTTCCCTTTCCTGGTTCAGTTCCTCACTACCCTCTTGCTGCTTCCTGGGACCACCTCCCTAGTAAACTTCACTCAGAACCTTGTCTCAGGTTGGCTTATGGGGGACTGACCTAAGACACTCACCAAAGCGGAGATCCTGTCGTTTTTTATTGCTGTGGGATAGGTTACCACAAACTCAGTGGCTTAAAGCATCATAATCATCTTATAGTTTCTGGGGGCAAGAGTCATGGGTCTCTGCTCATGTCCTCAACTGACCATCCTGGGCAGCTCCATCTAGAACCCACGGCCCTCTTCCATGGCCTTGGGTGATTGGCAAAAGCCAGTTCCTCGCACTCATAGGTCTGAGGTTCCTGTTTGCTTGCTGGCTGTTGATCAGAGACCGTTCTCTGATCTTAGAAGCTGCCTGATGTTGCCTGCCACCTGGACATCTCCACAATGTGGTAGCAGCTCCTTCAAGGCCAGCAGGAGAGTGTCTCTACTGCTTCAAAATTCTGATGTCTTCTTCTACTACCAGCTGGAAAAAATTCTTTGCTTTAAAGGAGTTCATGTGATTAGAGGAGGCCCACCCACATAATCTCCCTATTTTAAGGTCAGCTGACTGGAATCTTAATTTTATGTGCAAAATCCCTTCACAGTAGTACCTAGATTAGTGTTTGAGTAACTGGGAAAAGGTTGTGTACACCCCAGGGCCAGGTGGCTCTCAGGGCTGTGTTAGAATTCTGCCCTCTCCAAATGGACAGTTTGGGGAATGGAAAGCACATGGTCTTTGAAACGTCTGGTTCTGACATTTGAATCTATGTTCACAGAGTAAATGATGTTTCTACTTACTAGTTGTATGGCCTTGGGCAAGTATTCATTCTCTCTGAGCCTTAGCTTCTTTTTCCAGAAAGTGATCATAACAGTATGTACTTCAGAGGGTTATTGCAAGGATTAAATGAAATGACATATGTATAGTACTTGTCACACAATAGTGCAACAGTTGGTGCTGCAGTGAGCATCCTACTAAGGCAGGTAGGTGTTCAAGGACAGGCTATATGACTTCTTGCTAGGAATTCTGCAAAGAGGGGGCAGGGACCAAGATAGATTTATTTTGGAATTTCTTTTAATTTTAGAAAATATGATTTTCAGATCCCCTTTGGCCACAGAAGTCTATGGATCAATGTGAATGTTCTTGGAAAAGCCAATATACTTATCAAAATAAGACCTTAATTGGGGCGCCTGGGTGGCTTGGTCGGTTAAGCATCCGACTTCAGCTCAGGTCATGATCTCACGGTCCGTGAGTTCGAGCCCCGCGTCAGGCTCTGTGCTGACAGCTCAGAGCCTGGAGCCTGTTTCAGATTCTGTGTCTCCCTCTCTCTCTGCCCCTCCCCTGTTCATGCTCTGTCTCTCTCTGTCTCAAAAAAATAAATAAACGTTAAAAAAAAATTAAAAAAAAAAAAAAGACCTTAATTGACTGATATTGTTTTTTTGGTACAGATTTTCATAAGGGGATAGAGCTTGTGTGCTCAAATTTCAGGAAGAGTAGCAAGAGGTGATAAAAAGAATTAAAAGGGAAATTTAACCACCATTACAATTTTACTTAGGACTGGTCCCAATTCAGTAAGTTAAATTTGCAACTACAGGTGGCTATAGTGGAAATTGCTAGCTTAGGCTGGGCTCTGAGTAGCAACATAAGATTTTTTGAGGGAGCCCTGCAGGGTTGAGGGCCCATTCTAAGTTTCCTTCTACATGTACTTCCTGTTTTCCTTGTCTTGCTTTTCCATCACTTCCTTTCAACTCCAAAATAAGATTGGACAGCAGGTTCTGGTCCCAGCGTTAATATCTCATCAGACTTGACAGTTCATTTATTGACTCAGCTCCTAATCTTGCTGGGCCTTTTCCCTCTCTTACTATTCCTGTACTCTGTGTATAGTGGGCTCTCCCCACTATGGAAAGCCTCAGCCTGTGCACTATGTTCAGCTTCATTTCTCCAATATCAGTATTGGCATCTCAACAGGATCCAAATGCCTCATTCATTGCAAAACTATCCAACCTTAAAAGTCATCTGTGAATCAACACAGTATTCCCTGAGTTAACAGAAATTTGACTCTTAAACACCCAGTACATAGTTATGTCTGGTTGCACATTGCTCCTCTATCCTAAAACTCACCCAAAGGCCTAACCCTCCCCTAGTCCCCCAACACACACAGAGCAACAAAGCTGTGCTTGGCCAGTGCACCTCCTGCTGGCCAGTGAGGGGAAATGACTGGTCCAAGACCTCTCCTCCCCTTTCATTTTCACCAAGGTAGTTGTGCACACAATGTGCCCCTCCCTTTCCTCTTTCAACATTCTCAGCTCTGTTAAATCTCTCTCAGAGGATGCCTTTCCCAACATATTTGTCCCCATACCTCCTTCTTTCTTCTGGTTATCAAAAGAATCTAATTATTTCATGTTTACACTAATTGTAATATTTTTATGTTATGATATAAAAGTTAAGTTACATTTGACTAATTGACTGCTATGTTTGGTAGGTATGCAATTAAACATTTATGAATATTACTATTGTAGTATTCTTTTTATATTTTGGAGTTTTCCTCCCCACCCCATCTCAAACATTTTCTTAGGTCTTGAAAACTAGTAAGTGCTATACTTATTGTGGTAAACTTGTAAAATGGGCAAAATTGGCTTTACTGGTAATATTAAAAGAGTGGAAATAACAAATATTCCTCATAATTAAGAAAAACAAAAGACTATTGGTAGCATGTTACACAAGCATCAGACTATGAGTGTTCAACAAAATTTGGTATAGTTAAATAATAAATTTAACAAATTTCATCTACCACATATTTGAAATGTTGCCTATTACTATTTTTGTACTACATGACAATTAGGCATAAAGAATAACTGATTACAGGAGTATACAGTGGCGAAGACAGTATAGTCCTGTAGCATGACAATAAATGGTATTGGGAAAATTGGTCAGCTACATGCAAAAGAATGAAACTGGACCATTTTCTTTCATACACAAAAATAAATTCAAAATGGATTAAAGACCTAAATGTGAGGCCTGAAACCATAGAATTCCTAGAAGAGAGCACAGGCAGTAATTTCTCTGACATCAGCTGTAGCAACGTTTTTCTAGAACTGTCTCCTAAAGCAAGGGAAACAAAAGCAAAAATAAATTATTGGGACTTCATCAAAATGAAAAGCTTCTACACAGTGAAGGAAATCAACTAAAAGACAACCTACTCAATGGCAGAAGATATTTGCAAATTATATATCTGATAAGGGGTTAATATCCACAATGTATAAAGAACTGACACAACTCAACACCAAAAAAAAAAAAAAAACCACAAACAAACAAACAATCCAATTAAAATATGGACAGAGGACTTGAATAGACATTTTCCTAAAGAAGACATACAAATGGACAACAGGTACATGAAAAGATGAGCATCACTCATCATCAGGGAAATGCGAATCAAAACCACAATGAGATATCACCTTATACCTGTCAGAATGGCTAAAATCAACAAGATAAGAAATAATAAATGTTTGCAAATATGTGGAGAAAAAGGAACCCTTGTGCGTTGTTGGTGGGAATGTAAATTGGGGCAGCCACTGTGGAAAACAGTATGAAGGATACTCAAAAAATTAAAAATAGAAATACTGTATGATTCAATAATTCCACTACCAGGTATTTACTCAAAGAAAATGAAAATACTGATTCTAAAAGATATATGCACCCCTATGTTTATTGCAGTATTATTTACAATAGCCAAGATATGGAAGTAACCCCGTGTCCATCCATAGGTGAATGAATAAGGAAGGTGTGGTACACACACACACATACATACACACACACACACACACACACACACACACACACACGAATATTATGCAGCCATAAAAAGGATGAGTTCATGTAATTTGTGACAATATGGATGGACCTAGACGGTATTGTGCTAAGTGAAATAAGTCAGACTAAAAAGACAAATACCACATGATTTCACTCATATGGAGAATCTAAAAGACAAATAAATTAAAAACAGAATCAGACCTATAAATACAGAGAACAAACTGATGGTTGTCAGAGGGTAGATGGGGAGTGGGACATACAGGCTTCCAGTAAAAATAAAACAAAACAAAACTGATTACAAAAAAGTAGTAGTATTTCTACTCAGTCATAGCAAGTATTTCTGGGAATTAGTTGGGAAATCATGATGAGAGACAGTTTAGAGTTTTCTCTGAAGACTCCTGGCTGTACGATGGAGGAGGCCCCGCGCGACTATACTATTCTGTAACTTAAATGCGCTAGGTCCAATAAAGCTTTTAAAAAATGTACCTCAATATTATAGTTAAAAACAAAAGGCACTTTGTATTTTGAGTGCATTCTCCCCCTAGGTGTTTTCTGAGTGGTGGCGGTTGCTTGCAAAGACCATTCTTTAGAAGTGTTTTATTTTATATATAAATGTTTTATTTATTTATCTTTTTGAGAGACAGTGGGGGAGGGGCAGAGAAAGGGAGAGAGAGAATCCCAAGCAGGCTCCATGCCCAGCACAGAGCCCTGTGTGGGATTCGATCTCATGACCCTGGGATCATACCCTGAGCCAAAATCAAGAGTCAGACGCTCAACCGACTGAACCACCCAAGCACCCCCAGAGACCATTCTTGAGACAGCTGTACAGCCCATGTTGGTGGTGGGCAGAGAGGGGGTGATTCCTACATTATGGGCTAAAACACTGGCAGTTTGCGTTGAGGCACTGAGAAGGCCTGGAACACCTTCCAGGACGGCAAAGCCCGGCCAGAGCTGCAGCCACTGGGCCAAGGACACCAGGGCAACAGCTCCTGGCACTCCCCGCCTATGAGCTCTGGAAGCCTCTCCCTAGCACGCTTTCAGCAGAAGGCAGAATTATTAGGCTCTGCACAACTTAATGGCTTTCTCACCACAGGGAGGAAAATGCTGATGTCAACCTTTCCGTAATCACCATTTGCCTTGATGGTGAAACAGAGCACAACTTGAGCCCTGGAGCTTCCAAGAAAATGACCAGCACCTTTTGTGCACCCGGCTTGGCCCCATGGGAGTCAGCATGGCTGGCCTCGCCCAGATTCTTTGCAACTCAGATTTTGGTGTGAAAAAAAGTCTGTATACAGAAAACAGGTGGCGAGGGAGCCAGAAAGTTGGAAATGATGAGAATAGGTTCTCTTGTGTTCCACGCCTCCTCTAGGAGCTGGTAGTGTCCTGTGGGGGTGCTCAGGCTCAGAGCTTCCTGCACGGTGTGGTAACACCCGTTGACCTGTAGGCTCTTGGGGTTTGGGAAGGGAAACAGCATTCGAATGGTGCCTCAGCTCACTGCTTGCCCAGTCCTTCTGTGTGTTTATTTCTGCAATAGTACTTTTCCTTGCTGTAATTCATCTCAGGGACTAATGGTCAAGATGATAACATGAAAGTGTGTACACAATATTATGAGGTACAAAAGAAGGAGCATCACAGAAAAAGTGACTTTGGAGGTGAGCCCTGATTTATGGACAGGAGCTCCCTGGAAGGAAGGAAAGAGGGAAGGAAGGAAATAATACCAATTATAATAGCTAATATTTATATAACACTATGGGGCAGGTGTATTCTAATTGCTTTCACATATTAATTCATTTGGTCCTTGTAGCAACTCTAAGAAGTAGGTGCTATTATGATTACCACTTTACTGATGAAGCAATTGAAGCACAGAGAGGTTAAGTAACTTTCAGTCACACAGCTAATGAGTGTTAGAGTAAGGATTTGCACCCACTCCATCCAGGGCCTGTGCTCTTAATTCCATCCAGGCAATGTGGGAGTGGGCTGAATGGGGGGAAATTCATTCCAGTCATGTGAACAGCCCTGGGTGTGTGAAGCAGAGTTTGTTTGGAGAATCTGGTATGTTCCAGATGCTCTAGATTATGGGGAAAATGGTAACAGTTGGGAGAAGGTTACATATGTTTGAGAATTTGTAAGACTGTGATTTAGGTCGTGGCATAAGAAAATATAGTATTTCTTCATTTCTAATGTCCAAGGGGAACGTAACTGAAATGATGTTAAAAAAGAACAAACAGAAACACCCGAATGACCAGGAAAAGGAAGAAGAAAAGCACATACAGAGAAGGGTAGAAAGACACTCAATGTTCTTTAGTATTTTCTAAAATTTCTAATTTTGTAGTCAGAAAATATGAATATGTAAAATAAGTTTTCTTACCATAATAAAATCTATATGTGTATATAATGTATGTGTATATTATACACACACACACACATACATACACACACACACACATATTTGTTGTTTTCTATTTTGAAAGGTCCAGATTGACAATTCTAGTAAAAGTAACACATACTGGGAATGAAACATTCTAGGAGGGGCTAAAAAACATTGCCATATATTTACTCCAAATTATTATTATCTGGCGCAAACATTTATAAACTATAATGTGGTGGAAATGACATTTTCAAAGTAAGTTAAATTGGGGCTCAGACTATTTATACTTTAAGCAGTCTTTTAATTTTTTATCTTTATTTATTTTATTTATTTTTATTTTACTAATTTTAAAAAATTTATTTATTTTGAGAGAGAGAGTGACCAGGGGAGGGACGAGAGAGAGGGAGAGAGAGAGAATCCCAAGCAGGCTCCATGCTATCAGAGCGGTGCCTGACACGGGGCTCAAACTCACAAACCGTGAGATCATAACCTGAGAGGAAACCAAGAGTCAGATGCTTAACCGACTGAGACACCCAGGTGCCCCTATTTATTTTTATTTTAGAGAGAGAGAGCACGAGCAGGGGAGAGGGGCAGGGGGAGAGAGAGAATCTTAAGTGGGCTCCACACTAGGTGCAGAGCTGGACCCCACAACCCTGGGATCATGTCCTGAGCTAAAATCAAGAGTAGGATGATCAACTGACACCTAGGTGGTCTTTATAAAGAGGAAGCACTTTAGGTGCTTTAAGTAAATTTCCTCCATCTTCATAAAGAAATGCTTTTATTCAAAAGCTTGAAGATGTGTGCTCACAGCACACATATAGCAGGCAAGGCTATTTTAGACAAGTTTCACAGGAAAGAGAAGTGGAAGTGCTTTGTCCCCTGGACCTCCTCTGAGGACACAAACAAAATAGACTGTGAGGCTGTTCCAGAATAATTCATACAACTTTACTGCTGGAATGGCTCTTGGGTTTTCATTATTCTACTGATGCTCAAAATTTCAGAATCCCAATTAAATCTCTCTCAACCAGATCACATGTGTCGCGTTAGAGATGGCATCCACTGAGAGCAATGTTCATCATCATCCCACATCTCCAGGGTGCTTTCACAAGACTCCTCTCATGGAAGGCAGGAAATAAGAACAGCCCAGCAGAGCGAAACGTGAGATCCTGAGTCCCTCTGTAAAATGCAGGCCCGGCCCAGCCTTCTACTGGGAATTCATTCCTTTCCTTTCCAGTCTGAATTTTGTCATCATCACCCCAAAGTGCCTTCAGGGCAGGGATGGCTCAAACACTCGACAGTGACATCAAGTCCAAAGCAGGAAATGACAGGTGGCAGGAGGATGTTGGCTCTCCTCCCCCACCACCCTGCCCAACAGCCAGAAGATCTGCTCCTTTTTATACAGGAGCGTAGGGGAGAAAACCACCTTTCCCCAAAGCTTGCCAAAAGCCTATTCCAGGGAAAGGGAGGATCAGTGGGCCTCGTTTCCCCCTGTTATCATCTACATGGGTGCTGTGCAGCATAGCTTTGCTGTGTGCCAATGTGGTGGTGCTGGCGACGCCCACATGGAGGAGAGTTGGAGCTCACAGCCATCGGATGAGTCACCTGAGGCTGGGCAGGCATTATTTAAAAATCTGCCTGTGTGCTTCTTTGATTATATTCCAACAGACAACAGGGGCGGGGACTGGGGGAGGAGTGAGCAGAGGAGAAAGCAGGCTGGGTGCAGACTGGGTGGCGGGAGGAGGGAGCCTCGGCCAAGGACATTTGTTGCCAGTAATCCACGGGCAGTCCTCATGTACCTGGGCCTGCTGTAATCAATGTTGTCATTTATTTATTGACTGCATGTTCACTAAACGTCCAGCTCACATTGTGTCTCACATACACAACATAACAAAAACAGATTTCCATGTTTCAGATATGGTAACAGAGGCTCAGAGAAGGTAGGTGATGTGCTTAAGGACCCAACCAAAACAAAGCAGAGGGGGCACCATCCGTGAGGGTGATCTAGCCCTCCACAGGTAGGGAAAAGCACCCCTGTCAGGGTCCCATGTCCCCAGTAAGGTCCTATCAGGTCACATCTTCTGCTATTTGGCCCCAAGTCCCCATCTTGAAGGCAACAACAAGGCCAGAGGCAATTATCTCCTGAAAATCTTTGTGGCACTGTGCTATTGGTGAAGTTACCTGGGGCAGGGCCATTCTCTGGAGGGGACCAAGCTTGGCTGGTCATGAAGAGTCCAAGATGTCCTAGCTGGAGGCAGACATGGGGAGAAGGTAGGAGGCCAGGCCTTAGGAACCTGGCAACAGCATCAGTGGGATGGACTGTGTACTGGGGGCCCATCTGCAAGGGGAGGGAGGGGAGGAGAGAGCCTAGGAAACCCATCCCCTTCTGAGACAGGGCATCAGGCACCTGACTGGTTCTGAGAGGACCCCAAAGGACTGGCTTCTTAAAGCAGGCGTGATGAAGCCATGGCACTGCCCGCCTCTGATATATGCCCACTATTAACATGGCAAGCAGGCTTCCTACTTATAACGACAGCATCAGCTTGGTTTTATGGGGGGCAGTTTTGCTCCATAAACTTGACCTGCTTTCATATAGAGCTTCTAATTTCCTACTCACAAAGCTGGCTGCAGGGCACCTATAATTATCATCATTTTATAGTTGGAGAAACTGGCCCCAGAGAGGAAAAGGAGTATGTGCAGGGAAACAAAAACAGTCCCCAGGTCCCTGCTCACCTAGCCCAATGTTCAGGATCATCTTTGAGAATAATTAAGATTGGGTGTTACGTCAACCTGACCAAGCCTTTAAAACTCACCTGGGCTTTGTCTTTGTAGAAGGAATCTAGATGTCCTCACTTACTAGCTTTGTAGCTAGTCAGCTCTTTGAGCCTCCTTTTCCAAGCTGCGAAATTGGGAGAGTCATTACATTTACTCTAGAACAGGGCTGTTCAATAGAAATACCACATGAGTCACAAAGGTAACAAATTTTTCCAGTAGTCACTACTAGTGCAGCAGTCATTTAAAAAGGTAAAGAAAAATGAGTGAAATTAATTTTAAAAATAGATCCACAATATTTTGATATGTAATCAATATACAAAAGTAGTAATGGAATATTTTACAGCCTTTTAACGTGCCCAGTCCACGAAATCCAGTGAATACTTACACTTAAAGCACATCTCAATTTAAACTACCTACATTTCAAGTGTTTAGTAGTCACACGTGGCTGGTGGCCTTTGAACCAGACTGGGCAGCTCTATAAGGCTGCGGTGAGCTCCAGGTGACATACTGAATGCAAGGCACACATACCTGGGCTGATGTGTGGCTAGAATACCCTCTCTGACACGCACTCTCACACGCAGAATTTTCCACATTTAAGTGGTTTTTATGAAGAAGACCCAAAGCAGACTGAGGCAAATCCAGCACCCTCCCAAACCAACCACCTTCCTCACAAGTAGAAGGAAAATGCCACCCTGCCATCCTTGGTTTCCTTGAACACAGTTCCCATCTGCTCTCACCGAGAAACCCCTCACTCTTCCCCACCCTGCGCCCCCTCCCCTCGTTTAGACTAGCTGCGAATTCCACCCTAAATAGAAAGAGAACGCGGCCGGGACTCTGGGACCCTGCCTAGAGAGGCAGGCAGGAAAGCTTAGCGAACAGACCGAGAGCCCACTATCACTTCTAGTCTCCCTACTCCAAAGGGTACTCGTTGCCTCTCACCCTTCCGAGGAGGCGAGGACCCCTTTTGGAGGCAGCCCCTCCCCCTGGTTCCGCGACCCAGGTTTCCAGCCCCTCTCGGGTATCCAGAATGGAAAGGTGGGTGTGGATGCAGTTTACTGAAGGACCCAGTTCAAGGGTGGGGCAGCGTCCGTGGATCGAGCCGACCGCGGCTGGCTGGGCCCGATGCCGCGACACCGCCCTTGGCCGCCAGACGAAGGTGCCGGGCGCCCTCCCTGCAGTCAGCAGTCAGGCCGGAGCGCCCCCGCACCTCGCACCGCGCCCCAGCTCCCCCTCGCGGTGCCGCAGTCCCCGCGGCGCCGCCCCCAGCCCCGCCCTCCATTACGTCATCGCAGGCCAGACCGGGGAGGGGACCAGTCCCCCCATATAAAAGGCTGGCCTGGGGGGCGGCGACTGGTCTCTGCTGCGGAGTCCGCCGGTCGCGCCGTGCACAGCTCCGAGGGCCAGCGCCTCCACCCTCTCCGCAGCCGGCACCATGCGCGAGATCGTGCACATCCAGGCGGGCCAGTGCGGCAACCAGATCGGCGCCAAGGTGGGCGCACCGCCCGGCAGGGGCTGGGCAGGGGGCGGCAGGCCCCGAGGGTGCGGACCCGGGTCAGGGGCGGCGGGACCCCAGGGTGCAGGGCAGGGGCCGGGGGGAGGCGGCGGTAGCCCGCCGGCCCGGTGGCGCATTCTCGGCGCGGCCGCCGGGTGGGGCCCAGGAAGCCACACAACCTGCCACGATGCGCGCGGCGACGCAGTTGTGTGTGCCTTTAATCAAGGCCTTTTGAAATTTCCTCGGACACGGCCCTTCTGCCAGACGTTGTCGACATTACCCTGGATGTATTACTCTCTGAAATTTGGGCAGGGGCAGAGGTCTTATTAATCCAGTGGCCTCATGTGGAATTCAATTTGTTTATTTTCCTCTATAGTTTGAATGAAAAAAATGCAATGTCATTGGGGTGACAAGCTAGAGAGACTTCTTGTCGGGTTACAAAGACGAGGATGTTAGATAATTTCCCTAATATGAGCACCATCTGGACGTGATGATACATAATGTCAGAGTCTGACTTCCTGTCTGGAAGGCGGCAGGTGACCGTCCTGGGGCTGGGACTTCCCACCGCAGTGGGCGAGGCAGGAGCCAGCGTGGTGCAAGGGTGTGGGCGGGCGCCTGGACAAGGACGTGGTCTCTTTCAGAACCGCCATATTGCCCACCCCAACCTCCCCGCCCCCTTTCCTGCTGCAAATTCACAATGGAGCCTGTGCCCTCAGCGTGCCCTGCTCTGGCCACTGTCCCCAATCGGGCTCCCAGATTCCTCCTGCCTGCCCTTCCCCAACCATCCCCTGCTGGGGGCAGGGGCGACAGGCCACAGGATGTCAGTGGTAGAAAACTGTGCTGCCTGGAGGGCTGGGTGGGGTTTGCGCCAGGAGACATTGATCCCTGGAGGCAGTCTCTCAGGGCGGGGTCCAAGAGGTCCTTGGTCCTGGCTGGCAGGACCCGTCCATCAGCTGGGATGCTGTGACATTCAGCCCTGCCTGGGGGTGATGGCCTCCCCAGCATCCATAGCTTTCCCTAGAAGGGGATCTGCTGGGCTCACCCTCCTGGTTCAGTGCCCTTCCCAGCTTTGCAGTCTGTCGCCATAATATGGCCGATGCTCTGCAGATTTCCAAGCCCCTCTGCAGCAGCTGCTGGAGGTACAGGGGCTTGCGGCCATAGGACTCCTCCACTGTCTGACCACAATGGCCACTGTTCCAAGGACATGACAGGGAGAAAAGGGCCATCCTTCTTGATGTTTAGGATGCTAGGCCATCATGTGGGTTTTTTTTTTCTCCCCAGTTTTGGGAGGTCATCAGTGATGAGCATGGGATCGACCCCACTGGCAGTTACCATGGAGACAGTGACTTGCAGCTGGAGAGAATCAATGTGTACTACAACGAAGCTGCTGGTGATTATTTCAGTGTTTTTTGTTTGGTTTTGTTTTTTTGCCCAGTCAACCTTGCTTTGCATACCGTGGCAGACGGAATGTGCTAGGAACATACAAATGCCAAAGACATGCTTCTTGCATTCATTTTAAATGTCAACTGGCAAAAATACACTTTATGGTTCCTTACGACTCCTGCATGTTTGCCATGACTAAGCATGCCATCATCTCTTTTAAAGCAGAAAAGCACCTCTGCTCACTTTTGCCTCAGATGCTAGAATTTTCTCCAATGATTCTGCCGTGAAAGGCACATAGAGCACAGTCTTGCCTGTGATTCCCTTGCCCACTGCAGGTCTAAGTCTGGCTCTGTTCCCCACAGGTAACAAATACGTACCTCGGGCCATCCTGGTGGATCTGGAGCCAGGCACCATGGACTCGGTCAGGTCTGGACCATTTGGCCAGATCTTCAGGCCAGACAACTTCGTGTTCGGTATGTAGTCCTGATCCATGGCAAATGGCTCAGTGAGTCTCCTTTCTCAACACTGTGGAAATCATCGTTCTTGGTGCTGAATGCTAAGGTGGAGATTGTGTGTCCATGGACAGCCTTGGGTCCTGGCCACTTCTCTGGCCCCTCTCTGGGCAGCTCAAAGAGCTGTCAGCCTGCAGAGGGCTTCTATGGTGCTCCTACTACAGAGCAGCCCGTGGCAGTAAAGAATACTGAACAGTGGTGAACCTTCCAACGGGAAGGTTAACAGGCTGCCGGTAATGTCAGAGGGCCTGAGACAGCAGGTAACCACTTCAGGAAGCCAAAGGCCAAAGGCACAGGTTGTGACCAGAAGTGGAGACAGCAGCTTGGAGCCCATCTTCTTTTTGGATCATATTGTACCCTTGCCCTTGCCTGTTTATTAAACCTATTCACAGAAGCTTCCTGTTCCTAATTTTAAAACCAGTTGGGTTTTGTTAAACCGTCTTCTTGATCAGTTAATAACTCCATATGAATAAACTTGCTTATGATCTCCAGTGTTTTTGAAGATCATGGATGTATAGAAAATTTTCTGTAAGAAAGCATATCTAAAAGAGAAGAATCTGCAATTCCAAGATTAGTCTATAGTCAAAATGAAAGAATTCAGATATCCTTATGTTTTAGTGTCTAATATTCTCCTTTCCCTCTGGCAGGCCAGAGCGGTGCTGGAAACAACTGGGCAAAGGGCCACTACACAGAGGGAGCTGAGCTGGTCGACTCGGTCCTGGACGTGGTGAGGAAGGAATCAGAAAGCTGTGACTGTCTGCAGGGCTTCCAGCTGACCCACTCGCTGGGGGGCGGCACAGGGTCTGGGATGGGCACCCTGCTCATCAGCAAGATCCGGGAGGAGTACCCCGACCGCATCATGAACACCTTCAGCGTCATGCCCTCGCCCAAGGTGTCAGATACGGTGGTCGAGCCCTACAACGCCACCCTGTCGGTGCACCAGCTGGTGGAGAACACAGATGAAACCTACTCCATTGACAACGAGGCGCTGTACGACATCTGCTTCCGCACCCTGAAACTGACCACCCCCACGTACGGCGACCTCAACCACCTGGTGTCGGCCACCATGAGCGGGGTCACCACCTGCCTGCGCTTCCCGGGCCAGCTGAACGCCGACCTGCGCAAGCTGGCCGTGAATATGGTGCCCTTCCCGCGCCTGCACTTCTTCATGCCCGGCTTCGCGCCGCTCACCAGCCGGGGCAGCCAGCAGTACCGCGCGCTCACGGTGCCCGAGCTGACCCAGCAGATGTTCGACTCCAAGAACATGATGGCCGCGTGCGACCCGCGCCACGGCCGCTACCTGACCGTGGCTGCCATCTTCCGCGGCCGCATGTCCATGAAGGAGGTGGACGAGCAGATGCTCAACGTGCAGAACAAGAACAGCAGCTACTTCGTCGAGTGGATCCCCAACAACGTGAAGACGGCCGTGTGCGACATCCCGCCGCGCGGCCTCAAGATGTCGGCCACCTTCATCGGCAACAGCACGGCCATCCAGGAGCTGTTCAAGCGCATCTCGGAGCAGTTCACGGCCATGTTCCGGCGCAAGGCCTTCCTGCACTGGTACACGGGCGAGGGCATGGATGAGATGGAGTTCACCGAGGCCGAGAGCAACATGAACGACCTGGTGTCCGAGTACCAGCAGTACCAGGACGCCACGGCCGACGAGCAGGGCGAGTTCGAGGAGGAGGAGGGCGAGGACGAGGCTTAAGGACTTCTCAAATACATCGTGCATCTTTAGTGAACTTCTGTTGTCCTCAATCAAGCATGGTCTTTCTATTTGTATACTATGGTGCTCAGTTTTGCCTCTGTCAGAAATTCACACTGTTGATGTAATAATGTGGAACTCCTAAAAATTACAGTATTGTCTAAGATATCTATACTAATAAAAAAGCATGTGTCTAAAACTTTGTGGTCTCTTTTTTCCTTTCAGGTAATTTTTATTCCACTAAATGCTTTTTTTGGTTTTTAACTCACTATATCTTATCTTTTTTTTTTTTTCTTTTTTAATATTTATTTGAGAGAGAGCGTGCGCACAAGTGGTGGAGGGGCAGAGGGAGAGGGAGAGAGGATTCCAAGCAGGCTCTGCACTGTTAGTGCAGAACTGGATACCAGGCTCAACACCCAGAACAGTGAGCTCATGACTGAGCCACCAGGTGCCCTTCCAGTAAATGCTTCTGGGTTTAGTCATCTTAACAAAATTGGATTTTTGTTAAGTATTTTTAAGTTAATGGCTTCTCTGCTCTTTTAATAAAGACAGATATAAAGACATATTTTTCATTTTCACTGACCCCAAGTATTAAAGTAAATGAATCCAGTAAACATGTCCAGGAGTGAATTGGGATTTAAGGACAAAGCAAACCTTCCTACCTTACTTGCTGTAGTTCCAGCAACCCTTGTGAAAACGTAGTATGGAGGGTCGTGTTTCTCTGCTTTGAACAATGTGATAAACATAAGTAAAAAGACCAGTGAAAACTTGTACCTCTCAGATAAAAAGTACAGCATAAATTCAAGATTCAATGTACCCTGAAATAACAGTGATAAATACTCCAAATGCTTCACCTAAGATACGAGAGAAAGTAAATCACAACCAGAATTTATTTTAACTAATGGTAGAATTCACAACTTAATGTTTAAAAAATCAGATCTAATTTTTGTAGGCTTTATAGCTACAAGACTTTAAGTTTGTTTGTGTTTATTCATTTATTTAGAGGGAGTATGAGGGGAGGAGGGGCAGAGAGAAAGTATCCCAAGCAGGCTCTGAGCTGTCAGCACAGAGCAGGATGCAGGGCTCGAACTCATGAACCACAAGATCGTGACCTGAGCTGAAATCCAGAAGCACACACTTAATCCACTGAGCCACCCAGATGCCCCTAGAAGACGTTTTAATAGGTCATTATTTGTGTATGTCTGAGAGTACTTTGCAGGGAGTAGAAAGCATGGAGGTGAGGTGTGACGGGTGTGTTTCACAGGTGGCAACAGGCTGAAGCCCCACACTAAGGAATGCCCAGCTCCCAGCAGTGGGCATTTTTATTGTAAGAAGTCTTCTGCTAACTTATTGAATTCATTTGCAAAACGTAGATGCAGGTTGTGTTTGCCTTCTGGCATCAAATGCAACCTAAAAAAAAAAAAAAGCACTTATGATTAATGGCACACAATTTAGTCAAACTCTTACCCTTTCTAACATTTCATGAAAATCTGAAGTGGAAAACCGCCCCTTCTTTTCGTGACTACTATTGGGGAGAAAACATAAGATACGTAATACAAACTTTCTCCGAATATAGACTTAAGGGTGAAAGCTTCTTGGGCGTTGACTTAACAGAGCTCACACATGGCAACTGGAATTTGGAACTGTATCCTGTAACAAAGAGTTTGACTTTAAATCTGATGAGAGTGGGGGATGTGATTTGGTCGTTACCTAGGGAGAAAAAAAATCCATTTTAATAAGGTTGACTTTAAGAGAGAAGGTTGAGGAGATGATAAAAATACGAAATGTCCAGACTCCACTGGATTGGAACAGGTGAGCTTCTTGGGGTTTCCTACAGTGAAAGCCCAAATCAGAAATCACAGCCCCCACCAGCCTGTTGTTTAAGGCTCAAAATCACCCAGTCATTTTTGGAGGATTGACTAAGTCTGGATACAAGCCACCAGACAAAGGGCAAGTTAAGTGTTCCTTAGGATTGTGAGGGCAGCTGGAGGCGGCATCAGCAACACTTTGTTCTGCAGCTGTCACAACATGTCTTGTGGCAAACCTCACTGTGCTCATGAGACTTCTTTCAATAAGCTTTTGGTCAAATGTGGCTGGTTGCAATTTCTTTAATAAAAGCAGTCTTCTCTGAGTTCTGCATTTATTGGCTATAAAAGCGCAGAAATAATAAAAGTTTTAAACAAAGCTTTTAGGATATAAGCAAAAGTTCAAGCTATTTTATATACAGTAACAATAGGGACATTAAAAGGGTCATACTGGGGCAAAATGCCAGTTACTACATTGCCTAATTCTCTGACCTTTCAACAACTGGGGTTTGAGAGCTCTAAGAACTTCAGTGAGCACTAAGGAGGATTTGCAGGGAAAAGGAGCTGGGGAATAGAGCTGTCCTTGGACAATGTTGGGCCCCCTGCAACTCCACCACACTGGGTGTGAGGTAGGTGTATGTAGATACACATGATAATCTACTCGAAAAAGGATATATTGTTGGCATCTTTCTGAGGCCATGGGGAAAGCTAATAATGCCATTAATAGCCAGAACACTCCAAATTCAATTTTAATGTGGTTCAGGAAATAAAGGATAAGCTGCACCAACCCCAAAGACAGGACCCCAGTTGTGCTACACAAGGAACAAGGGCTTGCAGGGATGCTCAGGGTCTCCATTTTTAGAAGGCAGAAAATAACAAACTGCAAGGATACTGAAAGGTCATAGAAGGACATGTCTAGGCTAAACTGAATGTATGCTAACTGAACTCTGAAGCAGAGGGACCCCGACCTGCCAAAGCTGGACATTTTCCTTCGTGGGTAGTCAAGCTGGTTATCATATGCTCTGCCCTGTTGCTACAATTTTCTCAGGATTCCCAAGGAAGGAGAGACACCTACTGTGAATCTCTTCTTTTTTTTAGCCTCAGTGCTCCTGCACTATTCATTGGTAATCTCTATAGGTCTCAGGTAAAGAAAAACTAGGTCCCCTTCATTAAAAATAGTGGAGGCCTGTTTTGAGGCATCTACATTCAGAACTGCACTGGACTGTGGATAGGTGGGTGGATGGATGGGGTTATGAAGAAAATTGCTCTTCTCCTTGATACATTTTGGAGGTCATTTCAAGATCCTTAGTATATCCTTGGCCTTTAGGTCTGACACAGGATTCACTACACTTAACACTTACCAAGTGTACCTCTTTGGGAACAGTCACCTGGACAGGCATAAATATGTAGATGTCAAGGCAATGTAGCAGTGTACTGCTGAGGGAGCTTCTCACCCAAATAACAAAAGGAACGAATCCCATGCTCTGTGTTTTCAAACAACCACATTTTCCAGGAAAATCAGTAGCAAGTCCCCCACAATCAAACACATGGCTCAGCTGGAAATGAAGGGGCCTCCTGCTTGCTGGGGCCGGCTCCTGCCTGCATTTGGCTCCTTTAGAAAAAGAGATGTGACTCTAGATCTTCTCAGCAACAGAAATGTGTCTAATCCCACAGTGTAAATTCAGTGGTGGTTTTACCTCTGCTTGAGAACACTCCTTCCAGGATGCTCTTCACAGATGAGGTGACGAAGGAGAAACATGCTGGCCCCACTATATTACCTCTCCTTCCTCAGTCTAACCTTCTACAGCTTTCAAGTTAAGCTCGGAGAGCTACAGACAGGAACAGGCAATAAGTAATGCACTATAGTTTTTTCCTTCACTTTGGATATGATAAACCTCTACATTATATATGAACCCATAAAGTTGTTAGTTAAGTCTGAGCATTTCTGTTTTAACCAAAAACCAAAGTAGTCGTTCTTTGTACCTGGAGCTCTTCCCCTATGAAAACTGGAGAGCAATGTGACTCACAGGGAGGCCTTCTCTCTTTCAGGCATTCCTCCCCAGGCCATCCAAACCTGGCTGCCAACAACATCCCCTTTCAATTCTTTATTCTCTGCTTGCTATCGATCTATCTATCCATCTATTTATTATGTTCTTTATTTTGAGAGAGACAGCATGAGCATGGGGGGGGACACAGGGAGAGAAGAACAAGGGATCCGAAGCAGGCTCTGTGCTGACAGCAGTGAACCTGATGCAGGTCTCCAGCTCACAAACTATGAGATCATGACCTGAGCCGAAGTCAGAGGCTCAACCGACTGAGCCACCCAGGCGCCCTCTCTGTTCCTTTTAGAGAGCCCATCTAAGAAAAGGGTGATAATGGATGGGCCATAATTCCCTTCAAGCTGGTAAAGCAGGGGTGTAGAGCATGGCCTCCCAGCCTGCATCTTCCCCAGCAGGCTCTCTCCTCTCAGCCGGAGGGCGGCCAGGCCCAAGTAGATGTTTGGGAAAGGTGGAAGTAGAGGTCTTGCTGAGAAGTTTCTTCTCTCAAATGCAACCTTGTCTCAAGCATTAGAAAGAAACAAAACTTCCTCAGAGGCTGTTTTTCTAGTAATGCCACAGCTAGGAACAGACCCCTCTGGGCTATCAGGGTCTACCAGATGGATGCTTGTAACTCGTGTGTGGAGACACAAGCCTTGCCAAACCTGGGGGATTGGGATTACAAGGGCCAAGTAGGGGCCTTCTGACTGGACTGAGAGCTTTCTTTGGGTCACAGCTGCATGTTATTGGAGGTGATACCATAGGGTTAAAGGTATGGGCAGTATGGGGTCAGGACATGTCCAGTCTAATCAACATGGGATCTATACTAGCAAGTTACTTCATCTCCTGAAACCACAATTCCTCATCTGGAAAAGGGGGATGAGTAACAGCATCTACCCCCATAGGATTATTCTGATGACAAAATGTATATGAGGCTCATAGTACGGGATCTCTGGGCACACAGTGACCAATAAATGTTTGCTATTATTTTCTTATTCTTATTGAATTGTACTTTACAATGTGCAAAAGTCCTTACAAAGGTTCTAATTATGTATGGCATATTAATGAAATGCTCTGACTTGGGAGCATAATTTATTTACATTTGGCTAATACAATCCACTCCAGTTGGAGAGATTTTACAACATGTCATGGTAAGTCTTGTCTAGAAAGGATGAGACCCCACTCTCGCTACAATGCAAAGGATTCAGCTTTGTAAGGATGAGCCTAATCCTGTTTGGAGTTAATCTTGTAACCTGACCCTAAGTGGGATCTTGAGCTGATTGCTTTCCCTTCAACCCCAGCAGCAAGCAGTTAGAGATGAGGCACTAGAGGGAGCACCTGCAGGAGGAAGGGATGGGGAGAGCTAGAGAGAAAGTCATCCGGGGCAGTTAGAGGGGAGGGCACATCTCCCCTCCCCTGTCACAAATTTGGGGTTGGCCTAGAAGTGGAAGCCAAGGCAGCCATCCCTGCTTACTGTCCACCTACTCCCAGTAACCTGGCTCACTTTACCACAGAGCTAAAAACAAACCTTTGTCCTCAGCATGAATCTCTGTCACCTAGGTCAATTCATCTCACCCCCGCTCATGTGCATCTCCTCCTGGCCTGCACTGGAGGTCTGGGGCCATCTGACCTCTGATGGCCAGACTTGAAGAGCCCAGGAAGCTACAGAGAGAAGTCCCTTCCTCTCTTCTTCCCTTCCATGAGTCAGAGGACAGAACCTGGCCCACTGCCTAGACAACCTAATCACGTGTACCCTCACTGCCAGCCTGCTGACACATCCTCCAGTGAACCTACCACAGGCCAAGACCTCTGTGGAGAATGCCTGTACCTTTGCCCTCCCCACTGTGATGGTTGGTTTTATGTGTAAACTTGACTGAGCTGTGGATGCCCAGATATTTGATCAAACATTGTTCCAGGTGTTTTTGTGAGGGTGTTTTTGGATGAGATTAACATTTAAATCATTAGAATTCAGTGAAGTAGATTGTCCTCCCTGATATAGGTGGGCCACATCCAATCAGCTGAAGGTCTGAATAGAAGAAAAAGGCTGATCCTCCCCCAGTTAAGAGGAAATGCTTCCTGCCTGACTGCCTTCAAACTGAGATATCAACTTTTTCTTGCTTTTGGACTCAAACTGAAACACTGACTCTTTCTGGTTCTCAGGCCTTCGGTCACACTGGAAACACACCATTAGCTCTCTCAGGTCTCCAGTTTGCTAGATGTTCCAGCTTGCCCACTGAAGATCTTGGACTTCTCAGCTTCCATAATTTCACGAGCCAATTCCTATCCCATACAGTAAATCAACCTGTGTGTTATTTTTTTTAATTTTTTTAAATGTTTTTATTTATTTTTGAGAGAGAGACAGAGCATGAGCAGGGGAGGGGCAGAGAGAGAGAGAGGGAGACACAGAACCCGAAGCAGGCTCCTGGCTCTGAGCTGTCAGCACAGAGCCTGACACGGGGCCCGAACTCACGGACTGTGAGATCATGAGCTGAGCTGAAGTCAGACGCCCAACCAACTGAGCCACCCAGGAGCCCCTGTGTGTGTGTGTGTTATGTGTATCCTATTGGTTCTGTTTCTCTGGAGAACGCTAATACACCCACACACCTGTACTGACAATGGTGCTGAAAATCGGGTCAAGGGCAGCTTGCCACTGACCTACTCACAAGCCACACCCCAGCTGTCTCCTCGGGCCCCTGATCACCTGAACCCACAGTAGCATTCCACCCACAGAAGTGGCAGCTACTGCATACTGAGCTCCTATTAAATCTTAAATGTACAAACAAATGACAGGTATCATCACCATCTTACACACAGGGAAACAGAGGTATAGAAACAGATGCACACTGCTGAAGGGCACACACTTAGTGACAGAGCCAGCACTCAGACCTGGGTCCATCTCCTTCCCTGCCAGGGCATGTAACCACTGCTATGAAGGGTTCCAGGACTCCAACACACCAGTTCTGCTCTCCAGGCAAGACTCCATTTTCCACCTCTCCCCTTTCGTTGACATTGAACCCCAGCTCTTTGCACACTTTACCCATCATTCTTTCCCACCTGACCTGGCTCTCTGGCCCTGGTCTCAGAACATGCAGTTGGGACTCTGCACCACACTTTTTGGGACTGAGTCACCAGTCAATGGCCCTTGTGTGCCTCTCATGGTCTCTTTCTTTCAAAGTGTACTAAGCACTTTAAAATGCACTAGACCACATCCTGGGACTGGTGCTGACATGCTCAGCAGGAGGAATATTAAATTTACACGCTAACAGCGGTAAAAAAGGACCAGGTGATCCCAAAAAGATAAGTAATTGGAGGAGGATACATCTGAGTTGCTACCTGAGGGATGAGCACACTTGGCCAGGCCACAGAAGGGGCTGAGGGCTGGAAGGGGATTCCAGGCAAGGTGCTGGTCATCTGCAGCTGGGTCTGAAACCCAGACCCTCGTCTCCGCTGGTCCTCTCATTCCCAAGATCGGAGCACCTCCACAGAAACATAGGATTATGCCCTGAACTGCACCCTCTACGAATCCATATGCTGAAGTCCTAACCCCCATGACCTCAAAGTGTGACCTATTTGGATAGAAGATCTTTAAAGAGCGATTAATGAGATCACATGAGTGGGCCCCAATCCAATGTGACTGGTATCCTTGTAAGAGGAGATGAAGGCACATACACAGAGGGAAGACCATGTAAGGATACAGGGAGAAGAACTATCTATAAGCCAAGGAAAGAAGCATAAGAAGAAATCAACCCTGCTGATACCCTGATCTCAGATTTCCAGCCTCCAGAACTCTGACGGAATAGATTTCTACTGTTTACGCCGCCCAGTGTGATACTTGTTACAGCGGCCCCAGCTGACCAGTATACACTGTAAGCACACATGTAGCTCACTCAGCTGTGTAGTCACATCCTCTTCTGAGCTGGCTCAGCCCCACTGCCTCCTGGGGCCCATCCACTGCAACCCCAAAGGGTCTGATGGGCGCCAACCTCTGCTCAACACAAATCCTCCGAAAGTGAGCCAGGGCTGACCTTGAGGGTGATGCCCAAGAAGAAGCTAGCTAGCCAGGGAGGTGGTGAGCGACATCAGGGCTTTTCAGTCTAGGAGGGAGGGCTGGATGAGCAGGGAATGCACAGGGGCTGAGGCAGAACAAGAAGAATCAAAGGGGCAGGTCTGCTCCCCATCGCTGCTATTATCAGAATAGCTCTTATTTATGTTTTGTATCTTGGACTCCTGCACCAGAGTTTATTAGGAGGAATGGTTCAGCTAAAAACAAATTTTAAAACCACTGAACCTGAATGATCTTTAAGGCCTTTTCGCTTCCAAGAGAGTCTACCATTGTTCCTCACATACACATACACAAAAAGAGAGACAAATTGACATAGGAAGCGGGCCTGCTGAACAATCCTGCCCTTCCTTTGGCCTCCTTTTTTTTTTAAATGTATGTTTATGTTTGAGAGAGAGAGAGAAAGAGAGCAGGGTTGGGGGGGAAGCAGAGAGAGAGAGAGAGGGGGACAGAGTATCTGAAGCAGGCTCTTTGCTGAAAGCAGAGAGCCCAATGCGGAGCTCGAACTCACAAACTGTGAGATCATTACCTGAGCTGAAGTCAGACCCTTAACCTACTGAGCCACCTAGCGCCCTCCATTTGGCCTCCTTCTGAGAGAAAGGCATTTGTTTCATATGTAATACCTGTTGATATAATCTCTGAAGGGATAGACTGTATCCTTAAATTTAATTATAAATGTACGTAGCAAGATAATGAAATATTAAGTTCACTGGAAACCTGCCACTCTAACCTGCTTCCCTGTTGTCAAATGGCTGAATCTCAAAGGACTCTGGTGCTCAAAGAACCCATTTTCCTTTTGTGGGGTCCAAAATAAACCACCTGTGTTCCAGGTGGGTTCATATTCATGTCCAACATAAAGGGGTCTTTTAGCAGACGAAGGTAAGAGGTATAAAATGCAAACCAGTTGAAGACAATCATTGCCAATAACACTTCACCTTCAACTCACTTGTTCCAAAGAATACTGCTCTAAAAAAAATGATCTTTCACAAAATAGTCCACTGAAATAATTAACATCTGAACGGGAAGGGAAAAATTTTTTCCCATATTGATGTATTCTGTTGCTAGGAGATGGGTTTAGAACAGAATTCCTAAATTAAACTTTCTTGCAGACTTTTATTGAACCTGGTTTTCTGAGGGAACACACTGCATTTACCATGAGCGTCAGTGTGCAAAACCTGTCATTTCTGAAGCTAAAAGATAATTAACCAGGTCAGCAAGTATATAATCCAGGCATCTTACCATCATATTAAAATAAGAGTATGTTTATGAGAGGCAGCTGTGCTGTGGGGGAAAAGTGCTATATTAGGAGGGGGAAAAAAAATCTAGGATTTGTCATTTACTAGCTATGCAACCTTAGAAGATTGCTTAACATCTCTTAGCCTTGATTTTTCTCATCTGTAAATGGGGACAATATTTTTTCATAAGTTTGTTATGAAGAGTTATTAGATATTGTATGTAAAATGCCCTTTAAAATATATAATGCTATATGGATGTAAAAATTATACAGTTTTATAATAATTATATGTTATTTTAGAATAAGAAGCATGTCCCCTACATTTAAATATTCTTTAAGAAATCTGTTTGTTGAAATGTATCATGGAATAATATGATTAAGAAGCAGTGGATGGCTGTTGCACCTGGGTGGCTCAGCCACCTGAGCGTCTGACTTCGGCTCAGGTCATGGTCTTGCAGTTTGTGAGTTCAAGCCCCACATTGGGCTCTCTGCTGTCAGGGCAGAGCCCACTTCAGATCCTATGTTCCCCTCCCTCTGCCCCTACCCCACGTTCACTCTTTCAAAAATAAATAAACATTAAAAAAAAAAAAAAGAAGTAGTGGATGGCTTACACCACACACAAAGATAAATTCAAAATGGATTAAGGACCTAAATGTGAGGCCTAAAACTATAAAATCCTAGCAGAAAACACAGGCAGTAATTTCTCTGACATGGACATAGCAACTTCTTACTAATATGTCTCCTGAGGCAAGGGAACAAAAGCAAAAATAAACTATTGGGACTACATCTAGATAAAAAGCTTCTGCACAGGGGCACCTGGGTGGCTCAGTTGGTTGGGCGACTGACTTCGGCTCAGGTCATGATCTCACAGATCATGAGTTCGAGCCCCACGTCGGGCTCTGTGCTGACAGCTCAGAACCTGAAACCTACTTCGTATTCTGTGTCTCCCCCTCTCTCTACCTCTCCCCTGCTCACACTCTGTGTCTCTCTGCCTCTCAATAATAATAAATGTTAAAAAAAAAAAATTAAAAAGCTTCTGTACGGCAAAGGAAATGATCAACAAAACAAAAAGACAATCTACTGAATGAGAGAAGACATTTGCAAGTGATATATCTGATAAAGGGTTAGTATCCAAAATATGTAAAGAACTTATAAACTCAGCATCCAAAAAACAAATAATCCAATTAAAAAATAAGGCAGAAGACATGAACAGACATTTCTCCAAAGAAGATATCCAGATGGCCAACAGACATGCAAAGATGCATCACTCACCATCAGGGAAATGCAAATCAAAAAATTACAGGGAGATATCACTTCACACCTGTCAGAATGGCTAAAACCAACAACTCAAGAAACAACAGGTGTTGGCGAGGATGTAGAGAAAGGGGAGTTCTCTTGCTCTGTTGGTGGAAATGCAAACTGATACAGCTACTCTGGAAAACAGTATGGAGTTTCCTCAAAAAGTTAAAAATGGAACTACCCCACCCTAGGATTCACACTACAGGGTATTTATCCCAAAGAATACAAAAACACTCATTCAAAGAGATACATGCATTTTATGTTTATAGTAGCATTATTTACAATAGCCAAATCATAGAAGCAACCCACGAGTCCATCGACTGGTGAACAAAGAAGAGGTGGTATATATACACAATGGAGTATTGTTCAGTTGTAAAAAGAACAAAATCTTGTCATTTGCAAGATGGATCTAGAGAGTATAATGCCAAGTGAAATAAGCCAGTCAGAGAAAAACAAATACCATATGGTTTCAGTCATATGTGATTTTTAAGAAACGAGTAGTGGAAAAAGAGAGACAGAGAGAGAAATCAAGAAACAGACTCTTAAGTACAGAGAACAGACTGATGGTTCCAGAGGGGAGGTGGGTAGGGAATGGGTGAAATAGGTGAACGGGTTTAAGAGTACACTTGTCATAATGAGCACTGAGTAATGTGTAGAATTGTTGAATCACAATATTGTACACCTGTAACTAATATTTAGCACAGTTAAATCAGTACATCTGAGACTAATATTTAACTATCCTGGAATTCAAAAAAAATTAATAATTAAAAAAAGAAGTTGTGGAACTGTTTCTGAGTCTGCTTTCCCTGATGGGCTGTTGTGTGCACCCAGGGCAGGGGTCAGCAAGGACCATGCCAAGCAGCGCTGGTCCACAGTAGACATCAGAAATCGGCTCATGGATGGGGAGCCTGGGTGGCTCAGCTGGTTGGGCGTCTGACTTCAGTTCAGGTCATATTCTCTCCATTCCTGAGTTCGAGCCCCGTGTTCAGCTCTGTGCTGACAGCTCAGAGCCTGGAGCCTGTTCAGATTCTGTGTCTCCTTCTCTGTCTCTGCCCCTCCCCTGCTCATGCTGTCTCTCTCTCAAAAATAAATAAATTAAAAAAAAAAAAAACAAACAAACAAGGCTCATGGAGGGAAAGAAGAGGAGGGAGGCAAAGAGGGAGGGAGGGAGGCAAAGAGGGAGGGAGGCAAAGAGGAAGGGAGGGAGGATTTTCTCATTACTAAAGCCAATTCCAAAAGAATTCCAAAGAAGTCCAGAGTAATGACAGCATCTCTGGAATTAATATAGTTTCCCTAGGGTCGATAGTACCTTTATAATGATAAACTAACCTAAAAATTCCCAAATATATAAAAGTGTTTTAATTAACAATGATTGCTATAAATCTAAACTGTCTGCAGTGTTACAGGGCTTACTACCTATTAGCAGATATGTCTTTGCGGCAACATTAAAATAATCCACCCAAGAATTTCTTTCCCTCCGGATACTGGTTACCCACAAATCAGGGCTCTGTGTACGCCATGTTTCCCTGGAACCCTAAATAGAGCAGTACTATTTATTGACATGGGCAAAATGAGGGGGCGGGTAATACCTTAAAAAACCCCAATCTTCATGCTTCCTTTCCTTACAAGGCTTCTTCCACGCATTTCCTAAGGCGGTGAGGCAGAGCGCTGAAGCAGAGACTGGACTTACCGTGACCCTCTCACATGTTTGTGTATGAAGTCGGCATGGAAACGTGGGACCAGAGGATCCTTCTCCCCATGCACGATTAAGGTGGGGCACTGAACCAGGGGCAGCAAGTGCCGACAGATATTCCCTGAAAGACAAATAGCAAGGATAATCTGCTTCAACGGGACCATCCCAGGAGGTGAGTCAGAAAAGCAGAGAACTGAGACAAATCATGCCTCTCTCTGGACCTCAGTGTCCCTGTCTGTAGAAGAGGTGGTGGTTTGCCTTAGATGGGGTCTGAGGTGGGGGCCCTGGATGGCCCAGTCAGTTAAGCCTCAGATTTCAGCTCAGGTCATGATTTCACTGTTCATGGGTTTGAGCCCCACATCGGGCTCTGTGCTGAGAGCTCAGAGCCTGGAGCCTTCTTTGGTTTCTGTGTCTCCCTCTCCTGCTCCCACTCTGTTTCTCTCTCTCAAAAAAAAAAAATAAACATTAAAAAAAAAAAAAAAGATGGGTCTGAGGTGTCTTCCTGTTTCTCTATTTTTTTCCCCTCTGCTTTGGAACCTCTATTAGTAAACAAGAAGTTCACTTGATTTATAGTCATAATTCATGTAAAATAGGAAAAATAAACAAAAAACCCCACAATTCTTTATATTATATAGAGCAGTCTCCAATTTGCAAAGTGATGGTAGATGCTTGGCATGTGAAAGCTTTTCCCTTGAAATAATGTCTTAAATGGTTCTTGGGCTTCCAGCTAGCCCTTAAAGCTTACATACCTTACTGTGAGGTTAAAGTTTACACATGGCAAACCAGATTCTCTTCATCCCTCCTGCTTCCATGACATTCCTGACTGACATACTTCGGAGATTATGAGGTCCTCACCCCCATTTGTAACAACATTTCTAAGGTGAATGTGGAACAACCTGGTTCTGGTCCTGTCCTGCTGTTGCCTGCCTATGAAATCTTGGTGGTTCCTTAGTTATGAGTTTTAGCCTCCTCCTTGGTCAAACAGGGATAGTTATAGTTCTCTGGGGTTAACCATGAGGTTAAAGAGAGATGTCATATTGAAGGTTCTAGGCACCCAGCAGGTACTCCATAAAGGGAGCTCCCTCCTCTCCTGCCTCCTCCCTGCCTCTGCCTGCGTTGAGAAGAAAGTGCTGGGGCTCTGAGAAAGCTGTCCAGGCACCTGGCCTGTCCCTCCCCCTCACTTGGGGGTCACTGCCTGCTAAATGAGAAGGTGGTGGGTTGGCCAGGGAAGTATTTCCCTAGGTCTCAGAAGCTTCCCTCTCCTACCCCTGAAATGACACACACCCACCAATAGTATAATCACTTATTACTGAGCACTATGTGTCAGAAACTGTTCAAGTGGTTTGATGCCCATGGAACACTTCGTCACGTGTTTTAACTCATTTAGTACATACAATTATTTGTAAACCAAGCACTTTTCTAACGATAGTAATAATAACCTTTTATTAAGCACTTACTCTGTATTTGGTACCGCACCAAAGCTGAACGTACAGAACCTGGTTGGATCCTCACAACAACCTTATGAGGTAGTTGTTAGTATCTCCAGTTCCCAGATAGGAAACTGCAGCTTTAATTTTTTTTTTTTTTTAATTTATTTTTGAGACAGGGAGAGACAGAGCATGAACAGGGGAGGGTCAGAGAGAGGGAGACACAGAATCGGAAACAGGCTCCAGGCTCTGAGCGGTCAGCACAGAGCCCGACGCGGGGCTCGAACTCACGAACCGCGAGATCATGACCTGAGCCGAAGTCGGCCGCTTAACCGACTGAGCCACCCAGGTGCCCCGGAAACTGCAGCTTTGAGAGAAGCTCAAATGAATGAATCTGCCCAATTCATTCTAACAGCAAGCCAAGTGGCAAGGCCACCATCTGACTCCAAATCTGTGCAGTTAACTCCTCTGCTAAACTGAGCGTCCATAAACATGAGGATACAAGTAGGAAGAAAAGGGCTCCTGTCAAATTAGTGAGTGTGGAAGGGAGATACGTGGTTTGTTAACGGTCTTGCTATAAGATCATTTACATACTGCTAGCTCCTCTATATTTTGGCATTTCCCCTCCCTTCTCTTTCATTTTTTTTAAAAACTGTATTTAATTTTTTTTAGTTTTAGGTTTACAGCGAAATTGAGTGGAAGGTACAGGGATTTCCCTTGTCCCCCTGCCCACCCCCCCCCAACATGCACAGCTTCCCCTACTATCAACATCCCCCACCATAGAGTCCAGAGTTTACATTAGGGGCCACTCCTGTTGTTGTACATTCTGTGGGTCTGAACAAATGTATAACGACATGCATCCATCGTTATGGTGTCACAGAGTATTTTCACTGCCCTCAACATCCTGTTCTGGCCATTCTAATAGGTGAGCAGTGGGATCCTGTTATTTGGCTCATCTTTTTAATCAGGTTGTTTGTTTTCTTATTGCTCAGTTGTAAGAGTTCTTGGCACATTTGGATAACAGTGCTTGATCACATGTGTCTTTTGCAAATGTTTTCTCCAGGTCTGTGGCTTGTCTTTTTATTCTCTTGATGGTGTTTTTCGCAGAGTGGAAGGTTTAAATTTTAACAAACACAGGGCATAGTTTTGAACTGCTGATTTAATTCTGCTTCTACCTTCGAATCTTCCTACCCCTTCAGCTCTCTTGTCAGGAAAGCAAAAAAGTTTACATTTCAAAAGTTTGCCTTCTTTAATGGAGAACTGTCTTAGACATCTTTTATGGCATTTTTAAGAGCTGAGGGAAACACATTTCCAAGACCTATTTCTATGGGTGGGTACTTCATTTGAACAGGATATATTTACTGTTTTGAACTTAAACCAAAAAAGTAACATTTTCAAATGCCCTTTTCATTGTGAAAGTTTTGATAGGTGACTCACTCTGGAAATGATTACCTAGTAGATCAAACTGGCCCTTCAACTGCAGCCATTCTGTAACTGAATTGTGCTCCCAGATTAGATCTTAGCTACCCTCTATTCTTTTACAGTTAAAATAGAAGAGTGAGAGAGTATAAATGTAAATAGCTACTTAAAAACAGACTTTAACTCAGAATTTTCTTAAAGAGATCAATTCTTACTGTTATTGGAAATCGTGTTAAATTTTCAGATAAAGACGGAGCTATAGTCATTTAACTAAGTTCTGAAGGTGGGAAGTGAACTGAACACTCTTCCTCATGCTCGCTGGGGCTGAAGGTCATGACAAAAAGGTCCTTCTTTCTTGTTTGTCTTAGTAACAGAGTATGTAGCAGGTAACACATGAAAAAAAAAATATGCTCTGTGTGGTGGCTTGTTTTCTGATTATCCATTCCAGAATTAGAACATATACACTATCTGAGGCTTCTAGAGAATTATTTTGTCATCATACACACAAGGATTAGAAGGAGAAAGGAACAGTCTTCTATTAAAGACTTAACTATGTGAACCTTGATACAACTATATATTTAGTACAGTTTAAGGCAGATGTATTATACAAGGGCTTGTACTGTGTACAGTCACTAGCATCCTCTGTTCACACATCAGCATGAAAACAGTGGGTGAATGTGCTAATCACCAGGGAATTCTGGAACACCAGGGGAGGAACTCAAGCAGCCTCTCTGATCAGCAAAGGAACAGCTAAAACAGTTCACACAACCTACCATCTGAAAGATGTTTAAATTGTTTTATGCCATCCACCCACTTCTCACAGGTTTTGGTAAAGTAGTCATACCCATATAAGGTTTCTAGAGGTTTTCTTGTTCTCTCACTCCATTTAGAAACATCTCTGATACCTGAAAAACAGAAGTAGTGACAAGAATAAGTCTAGTCTAATGTTAAGGCTTATCTTTAAATATTGCAAACATAGTCCACCCCAGAGTCATCCTGTTTGCTCTTCTGTCTGCCTGAAATGTTTCTCCAGCTTTCCACCTGGCTTACTCCTCACTTTGTCCAGGGCAGTGAGGCCTTCCCCGACCATCCTCTTAGAGCACCCTCCCCTCCATCTACTCTGTTTTGCATCTTTCAGTGCTTTGTAGCATTTTCTGTGTCCATGGCTGAGTGCCTGTCTCCCCAGGAAGATGAAAGCTCCAGATAAGGGACTTGGCTTTGTTTTGTCTCCCACTTATGCCCAGAGCCTCGGCCAGAGCTTGGCACAAAAGAGGCACAACATAAATTTTTACTAAGTGAAATTAGATCTGCATTTAATGCTTTCTGTTAAAAGTATAAGATATAAGAAGATATTCCTGAAATTAGGGTTGTCTGAGTAAAACTGACATGATTTATTAAAGAGAAGGTATCTTCTACGGGCGCCTGGGTGGCTCAGTCGGTTAAGCGTCTGACTTCGGCTCAGGTCATGATCTCACAGTTTGTGAGTTTGAGCCCCGTGTCAGGCTCTGGGCTGACAGCTCGGAGCCCGGAGCCTGTTTCAGATTCTGTGCCTCCCTCTGTCGGCCCCTCCACTGCTTGCACTCTGTCTCTCGCATTGTCTCAAAAATAAATAAACATTTAAAAAAAAATTTAAAAAAAGAGAGAAGATATTTTCTGAATTGCATTCAGGTACACTGAAAAACACAAATTATTCATTCTAGTTTCTGTTACTGATGAAATATGACTGTAAAAGGCTAACTATGAACTTGAAACAAGTACAGATGATTCACTCTTAGGAAATAATAGCTAAAAACCACTTATAAAATGCATGAACAAATTCAATTACTTAGCCCAGTTGTGTCCATATTTCTTTAAACACACTGATAATTCTAATGTTTCTGAGCATATTATATATGGCTTATGGACAGCTTTTAACACAGTGCTTCTGGTACACAATATACCTCAAAGACAACACATTACTAATGACATGAACTCATATTGCACAATAACCCCTCCACAGTGCTCTGGACAGTGCCAGGCACCCAGTGTGTACTCAGGGAACAGAAATAACAGAGTGAAGGAAAAATTGCTATTTACAACTACAACTGCCTTCCAAGGATGGCAGACTGCCGGACTGGTTCAAATCTGCATACGTAAGCCCAGAGGTGCATATGGAAGCTGAGGAGAGCTGACCTGCTCTGCATAGGAGTGAAAAGACTTCACAGAGGGGTGCAGAGAAGTCTGGAAATTAAGAGGGTAGGGAGATCTGGGAAGAAGAAAAAGAGTTGGAAGAGAGGAAAGGAGAGAGGAGCCAGTAAGATGTCATGAAGATGGTCAGTAAAAAAATCCCCTGTAGACATTTCTACTTTGGGCACTATTGTAGACAGCACCCTCTGCGAAGTGCCCTTGCAGTGGAAGGACTAGACCTTTCACAAAACATGATTTGTTGCATTGCTGGAGTTGCAGTGATTAATGCAAACTAGGGTGTGTGTGTGTAAGATGGAAGAGAACCAGAAAACAGAGCAAAGGGTGGTAAGACTACTCAAAAGGCAGGGTTGCTTTTGGGGGAAATGTAACTACTAGCTGGGGGCAGTGGGTAGAGCTGAACCTGAGATTCCTAGATTAAACTGAGATTAAAATGGCCCCAGGCTGTGATTATCCCATGGCTCCCAGGCTCCCAAGAATAGCAAATGTAAATCCTCTCTGAAGGAAAACATTATCAATTTGTGTTCACGGTCTTTTTTGTGGGTTTTCAGATTGAGAGTAAGCAAATTTCACTCCTAATCAAAGATCACAAAACGACCAGAATCTTTATAAAGCTAATGAAAAAGCTAGAACATTGGAAGAGAAAGCTTAAGATATGATGCAGACCACCACACAGAGAGACAAGAAGATGAACAAGAGACAGAGCAGAATGAAAGACAAGGCCCACAAAGTCCAGTCAGTCCCCGAAGAAGGAGGGGAGGAGGAGGAGAATGCAGAAGAAGAAATATGGGAAGAAGGAAACCGCTGAGAAAGGTTTTCAGAACTGATCAGAGAAAAGTCCACAGACAAAACTCAAGTGTAACCCAAACTGGATAAATAAAAAGGAATTTGCATCTAGACACAGAAGAGCAAAATAGCAGTAAATCAAAGAGAAAGCAAAAACCTGAAAAGCAGCCAGAGGTAAGACACATCTCTCCAAAGGGAGGAAAGCTCGCTGGCAAAACTTCACAGCAGTGGTTAAGGAATGCAGACAGTGTGCAGTGGAGAAAAGAATTTCCCATTTATATTTCTGTACTTAGCCAAACAATCTTTCAAGAATGAGAGTGAAATAAAAACTGAGTTGACTCTTAACAGATCTCCCCTTAAAGAACTTCCAGGAGCATCTGGGCGGTTCAGTCGGTCAAGTGTCTGACTCTTGATTTCAGCTCAGGTCATGATCTCACGGTTGGTGAGATTCCAGCCCTGCATCTGGCTCTGTGCTCACTGCATGGAGCCTGATTGGGATTCTCTCTCTCCCTATCTCTCTCTCTGCCCCTCCTGCTCACGCTTTCTCTCTCAAAATAAATAAATAAACTTAAAAAAAAAAAAAAAAAACTCGTAAAAAATAACTTGAGGAGAAAGAGAAGTGATCCTAGAAGGAATATCTGAGACGAAAGAAGGAAAGGTGAGTAAAGAAACTGAGGAATGTGTTTGTAAATGCAAAAACCAACAAAACTTTCCAAGTGAGAAAATAAGACACTGTAACATTTTCTTACATTAAATTTAGTTCTGTCTATAGAGAAAGCAAAAGGACAAGCAACAAGCTGTGTACCACGACTGACACAATTACTAACCACAAGGGGATAGTCATCATATTATTAAACAACAAAAACCCTGCAAATCAATAACGTCATAATAACACTGAAGTGTTCTAGTCTTGAGCGGGTGGAGAGTCCTTGGGTGTTTGCTTTGTTGCTAGACTTCATAAGGTATCCCTGTTAAACACAAGGTTTTATATTTATCAAATATTACATAAAAGTTTTAAAACAAAAAGAAATGAAAAGACATGAATAGGTACAATACAAAAAAAGAAACCCCAATGATGCATAAGTACATAAAAAAAGATTCTCAATCTTACTAGTAATAGGAAAAGGAAAATTAAGTCCCCCAGTAAGATACCATTTCTTGCCCATTTGACTGGTGAAAGATTAAGAAATCTGATGATTTCAAGTATTTTTTGAGGATGCAAGTTAAGGAATCTTATACACTGGTGGTGGAAACGCAAATTTATTTAGTTGGAAAATAATTGGTCACCTGTCACATGGTGTATTTGCATACCACAATGTTTAGCAAATTTCACATTTGGGCATATACCCCTAGACAGACACTGTTGCCCAGATGCCCCAGGAGACATTTATAAGAATGTTCACGGCAACAGTGAAAACAGACCTACAGTTTATTGATAAAAGAGAGGAAAAATAAAATACATTTGCCCAATGGAATATAATACAGAAATATCATGAATGAATCTTAGAAATTCAACGTTCACTGAAAAAAAGTGAGTCATAGAAGATGATGTATATAGTATGAAGTCACTTTGTACAGCTCAAAACCAAATAGAATTAAATTATATACTATTTAGGAATATAAACATATGTGACAGGCATGTTTTCAAAAAGGCATAAGGATGATTGTAGGACTCAGGCTAGAGGTAGGGGAGGCCTGGGGAGGAAGCATATGCATACAGTGAGGGTACAAACAGTGATCAGTCTTATGTTCCATGGTGGGCTCATGGGTGTCTATAATTCACAGTGCCACATGTATTGCATTATATGTACCAAATATTATACAATTAAATAAATTTGAATTAAAAATTTAAATATATAATTACAGAATAAAATTTAAATATATATCATATACTTTAATATATAGTATATATTATTCATGATATTTATGTTACATATTTATAAGATATATAAATATATTTAAATATTTAATGTTTAATTTGAAGATGTGATATATTATTATTACTTTATTATTACTATATTTTTACTATGTTATTAATATATACTCTAAATGTAATGTTTTAAAGTTATATATTTTATAAAATTATCTATATTTTTATAAAATAAAAAAAAATTCCTCTGTGACAGGAAGGACAAGATCTTTTAAGAACCAAGTTGGCTAATGTTTAATGTGTAGATGTTTTTCTTGCTAAAATGTAAATTCCTCCTCTTGGGATAGTGAGAGATTCTCAAAGTGAGTTAACTCAGTAAAACCAGGCATTTGAAGAGGCATCTATGAGCATGTAAAATCTGGGGCAAGGCTTTAGACTCTAATGGGAAATATTACCGAAATATCGAGGGACAGGGGTATCCAGCTGAGCTGGGGCAAGCCAGATGTTCACATCAAACACTGTGGTTAAACACACAGCTCAGAAGTCAAGCTGGCTGGGTCTGAATGCCAGCACTTGAACCTGCTAGCCGTGTCACCCTGAGCAAGTTCCTTAACCTCTGGGCTGGTTTCCTCATCTGAAAAATGAGAATTATAATAACACTCCGAGATAAAGAGTAAATAAGTCAGACATGGAATGTGCTAGCAACAGTACCCAGCATGTAACAAACATTCAAAAATATTCTGTATATTTACTTACTTCTGTTAATTTTTTTCCAAGAGGAAGCCAGTTTTTCCCCAAAGCATAATTTCCACCAAAAAAAAATTTAAAAGCAGTAATTATGTTTTAGTTCCTAAAAAAACCATTTGAACCAAACTGTTTGCTGATGCAAAACAGATATGATTTGTATTCCCCCCAAAACTGATACATTTCTCTTTCTGAGCATATAATTTGTGCTAAGCACCAGAAGAAAACTCACTCGCTCACCACTAATTAGTGAATTATTCTGGTAAACATTATCTGAAGCCTGTTGAGTGCCAGTCACAGCAGATACAAACCTGAATGAGATAAGGTCTCTGCCCTCAAGGGCCTTATGGTCTAGAGAGTTGTAACCGACCTCTGACCTCTGTAGAGGAGTGGAATAGAATAAATGTCCCTAGAGAAGTTGGGGGAGGACAGGGGAGGGGGTGGGGTCAATGAGCGGGAGTGGCAGTGGTGGGGGGCTTCCCAGAGGATGCACTGCAGGATCTGAGTCCGTGAGAACACAAGCCAGCAAGCAAGTATGGGAGCAGTACACTGGCAGAGACAGCGAGCCGTGCCCCCTACTGCTGGAACTTCAGGGGTTTTCAGGTACCTGAAGAAAACGATGGGTGTGTGGGGGTAGAGGAGACAAAAGTGGCAGGAGATGGACCCAGAAAGGCCCGGGGTCCTGGTTTCCTCAAATTTTGTAGGCGAAACAGAGGAGTTTGAACTCTACTTACCTAGAAAGCTATGGGAGACCTTGAAGGGCTTCAAAGTAAGATACAATGAGATTTACATCTTAGCAAACTCCAATCTAAGCAGTCTGGAAAGCACACTGAAAGGAGGCTGAGACAGAGGACAGGTTGGAAAGTGCTGGTCAATCTAAGTGGGGACAGATGGAGGCCTGGCAGGAGGAATGGAAAAGCTGGGAGGGATTCCAGGCACAGCAAAGGCAGAGCGCAGGCAGAACATGGGACTGGATCACTAGACTGCAGAGGGGAACAGCCACCACACGTCTGTACCATCAGGACAGGTTCCTTCACTTCTCTGTGCCCTGGGTTGAAGTCATACAGGGCTATGTCAGTGTTAGCTCACAGTAGGCGTTCAATAAATCATAACTATCGATTCACTTATCACAAATTATTTTGTGGAAGAAATAGCATATTTCTGAGCATCAGTTACCAAAATGAGAAATGTAGCAGGAATAAGGGGTGTAGAGGAAAGATTATGAGCTAGACTTTAGGCATAGTAAACATAAGGTGCACGTGGGGCAACCAGGTAAGAAGCTGAATATCTGGAATTTGGGAGTCTGGTGAAGCCAAGGCATGTGAGAAGTTCCTCAAGTGTAAGAAAGAGAAGAGGAACAGAGAGCTAAGGATGGCGTCCGGAGGAGCCCAACATCACAGGGCCCAGCAGAGTGGGGATGTGTCTAAGCCACAGAACAAGCAGAGATAGGAGGGCAAGCTGAGAACATGGGGGCAAGAACTTCAAGGCAGAGAAAGCTTCAAGAAGAGGGGTGTGATTGATCTTACATCATGTGTACATTTTCTTTCTTTTTATGTTTACTTATTTATTTAAAATTACAAAAAAAAATTTTTTTTAAGTTTACTTATTTATTTTGAGAGAGAGCATGCATGTGGGAAGGTCAGAGAGAGATGGAGAGAGACAATCCCAAGCAGGCTCCACGTTATCAGCACAGAACCGGACAGCAGGGCTCAACTCATGAACCATGAGACCATGACCTGAGCAGAAATCTAGAGTCCAACATTTAACCAACTGAGCCACCCAGGCATCCCTTCAAATATCTTTTTTTAAGCTTATTTATTTCAGTTTATTTGTTTTTTGTTTGTTTGTTTGTTTTTGAGAGAAAGAACAGGGGAGGGGCACAGAGAGGGAAAGAGAGAATTCCAAGCAGGCTCCACACTGTCTGTGCGGAGCCCCACGTGGGGCTTGATCCCACGAATTGGGAGATCATGACCTGAGCCGAAATCAAGAGGCTGAGCCACCCAGGTGCCCCACGTGTGTATTTTCACATGCTGCAGCATGACCAAGGAATACAAAGGGCAATAAAGCATCCGACAGGCTTGGCAGCAACAAGACACTGCTTTCATGGGGTTGATGGGTTGGAAGCCACCTTGACACAAGTTAGGGAGAGAGTGGGGCATGAGGAGGTGGGACTGATGGCCGGGAAACGGAGCCGAGACATAGCAGACAGTAAGTAAAGGGGAGTATGGGGTTAAGAGGGAGACTTTTTGGTGTGTCTACAAAAGGAAGGGAAGTCAGAGTCACCAAACATGGTGAGTTCACACAGTATTGACTGAGGTGAGCTGTGAAAGGTGGCATTGCCCAGGACACACGGCCATCGTGAAAGTGTGTGCAAAGTGTTCTAGCACCAAACCCCAGCCCCAAGGACTCAGGGACCTCCGACAAAGGCAGTGCTGTGGGAGCTGGGAATGGCAGATGAAGATGAGTTTGGTGAGGACACTGGGCTAGAAGGGGGGCCAGTGCAGGTGAGCACATCAGCAGATGCCAAGGCAGAGAGGCACAAAGGAGGAAGCTTGCTTCAGGAATGGCAGCTATTCAATGTGGGGGACACACAGAAAGGCTGAGGGGAAAGGAGGGGCTGGCTACAAGGACTGGCTAGGGCCAGGCTGCCCGGGCCAGCCCAGGTGCTTGAACATCACTGTGAGGTTACTGACGGGTTTTAAGTAGCAGAATTAAATGACCAGGTTCTTGCCTTAGCAAGGAAACTCATATGGAAGACAAACTGTCCTAGGAGGCCAAGGGTCTGAAGCAGGAAAAGAGTGGGCAGGAAGAGAGGAGGAGGGGTTACCTTTAAAGGTCTTAGGAATGTGGTATTATCAGAGTCCACTCACAGCTAAATGAAGAGGGCAGAGAGGAGGGCTTAGTGCTCCAGGGATGACCTGGTAGACCGTGGACCACTGCATGAGACAGAGATTGTGAGCTGGGGTGTGGGAAGAGTCATGAGGCAATGAGTTCAATGTAGACATACTAGTTATGACTAACTTCCAGGCTATCAAGAGGAAGGTGCTCAGCAAGTAGATAGAAATATGGCTCTAGGCCTCAGGGGGAGTCTGGCTGAATAGGAGTCTAGAACATATCACCCCCTAGTCATAGCAGAAGCCCTAAGACATCTGCTCGAGTACGGATCTCTTGGGCTTTGGTGCTGGCTCAGCTGGAGCAGCTCCTCTCTCACTGATTACAACTAGACCCCAGGTAGAATACACCACAAGCAACTACCTGAGGACTGTGCCAAGGTGTAAGAGTAAGAGATTGAACGGAGCCAAAACTTGAATAATGACCCATAAAAGGGATGAGTTTCATTTTCCTTTTCTTCCTTTGAGTCCCAATTTTGAAATATGGGGTACGGGGTGAATCACACAACTGCATGGCAGGCATTAAAAACAGAAACTGAAGAAGACCCTTAGAGGTAGCCAGAGGACAAGGACCAGGTTGCCCTGCATGAGGGAGACTGCTTTTTCTTTCTCTCTTTCTTCTCACCCTAGTCCAAGCTGTGAAAGTACACAGCCAGGGGCCTGCACTCCTAGTACAGTGTCGGGGCAGCTACCTAAAACCCCAAGACAAGGCTGGCTCTTTGACCAAAGGTACCAGAAAAAGGGACCCCTTGTATCTGAAGACTGTAGGTGAAATCCCTATTATTTTGTCCATCTCTTTTTTCTGGCCGCTTTGCCCTAAAGACGGTTCCAGATGCACAGAACTGTACAACAGAGGAGGGGGTTACTAAAACCTGTCTTTATGAGAGAAATCTGTCTTTCTGGTCATAGGAGCTTTGAAGGGGGTTTCTAAGTCTGCATATGAACCGATGAAGTGATTCACCCCTAGGCTCTGCATGCATGGGGAAGATGCAAAAAAAAAAGCATACAGCATAAACTTCAGGAACTAAACTACCATATAAACTGCCGCCTAAGTCCCAGCATAGCCTGAGTGGGGCTTGTGTGGGGCAGACATGAAGAAGCTTTGAGAACTGATCTGATGCTGGAACTACCACCCGCAGAAGGCTAAACAGAATTTGTAGTATGAACCTAACCAGGTTGACTGCATGCCAAGGAAAAACAAAACGAGCAAAACAAACAAACAATATTTCTCAGAGTTCTAACAGGATGATACCGAAAAGACAGCCAACAAATGCCGACCCCCAAAATGACCCAGATATTGGAATTATCACACAAACACCTCAGGGCAGGCAATATCACATGCATTTCATTCAGTTTAAAATATTTTTGCTCCTCTGAACCCAGTAGGGGTAAAACAAGGACAGGCAAGAGTGTCAATTAGGATGGGTCACTAGATCAGACTCATCACTTAAGAGTTTCATAGTTCTGGGGCACCTGGGTGGCTCAGTTGGTTAAGTGTCCAACTTTGGCTCAGGTCAGGTTCGTGAGTTTTAGAGACCCGCATCAGGCTGTCTGCTGTCAGCACAGACCCTGCTTTGGATCCTCTGTTCCCCTCTCTCTCTGCTCCTCCCCTGCTGGTGTTCGCACGTTCTCTCTCTCTCTCTCTCTCTCTCTCTCTCTCAAAAATAAGTAAACATTAAAAAAAAAGTTTCATAGTTCATTACCAAACAGTGTAAGGGCTAAGATTCTACAACAGAGCACTGCCATGAAGTAGCTTCCTTAAATCATGTGAATTGCAGAACAGCTGAATAAAAGCAGACTTGTGATATTCCAGGGCTTGTGTCTGCAAATGCTTTCTGTCAAGGGCCAGAGAGTAACTTATTTTAGCTTTGCAAGCTAAGAGGTAAAATCACAGTTACCAGGTAGGTAGGTTAAAGGTGAGAAACCTCTGACCTGCTTGACCCTGACTGCCTGGGGTGGGCCATCTGGGATCCAATGGAAACACACTCAGGATAAAAAGCTACCAGACTGAAGAGGGTCCTGGTGGGTCAGGCAGACATTGGTGGGGACCAGGTCATTTTTGCTTTTTGCCTCAGATACCCCCAGATCCCAGTGTGCCCTTCTCCTGAGAGCTAAGCAGTTTCAGTTTGGTCAGCTTGCTGGAGGCTAGGCTCCTGAGTCGCTGACTGAAATTCCACCACGGAGTGCCTGGTAATAGCCAACAGTCACCAGTGTGTAAATGGCCACCAGCACAGGCCCTGGGTAGCAACACTGGGAGCGGAGGAGGAAACAGGGATGGAGGGGACACCCCAGATTGATCTCCAGGTCTTAAAGCGCTAGCCTTCTCGATCAGTGCCCAGCCTTACAAAAACAGATGGTGGGCCGGATTTGGCCCACAGGCTGCCAGGTTTGCTGGCCCCCGTTCTTCTGCCTCTAAAAACTTCAAAGATAAGCTTGAAGGACAACCTAATGAAATGTGAATCGCAAAAAAATTCTTTATCAAAATATAAGGTTTCATATTTGAATACAATGTGCATTTTTACACTCACATTATTTTAAATGAGACTTTACATCAACCCCTCCCTCCTTGAAGTTCACTATCAGGTGCAGGAAATGTGAACACTGAGTTTTATAAAACCTTTTCCAGAGTCATGAAAGTGTTACTTTTGGAAATAGAAAGCATTGAAAGACAGACTGGTTAGGTGCCTGGGTGGCTCAGTTGGTTAAGTGTCCAACTTCGGCTCAAGTCATGATCTCACAGTTTGTGAGTTCGAGCCCCACGACAGCCTTTGTGCTGACAGCTCAGAGCCTGGAGCCTGCTTTGGATTCTGTGTCTCCCTCTCTCTCTGCCCTCCCCTGCTCACACTCTGTCTCTCAAAAATAAACAACCTTAAAAAAAAATTCAAAACACAGACTGGTTAAACCATATTACTTCCAAGAATTTGTTACTCTTCCTACTGCAGAGCTGAGAAGTGGAAGCAGATGACATAGGCCTTGTTAGTACACGTCATAGTAAGACATGAGAGGGGGAGGGCAAAGATGTTACTTGTCACGACATCGCCCGCTTGTGAAACCTACCCTGATAAATGGTTTCATCTTCCTCAGTCACATAGGCATTGGCTCCCCAGATCACCATCTTATTGATGTAAGATGGATATCTTGCAGCTGCTATGAGTGCTGTAATACCACCATCGCTCCACCCCAACAAGGATACCTTCTTAAACTTCAATGTCTGTGATAAATACAGAGAAATGCACAGCACAGGTGATTGCTCCTCTCTGCTAGAAGAATCTGATCATTAACAATCATCCAAATCAGTACAGTGTGGGGTTTGGAGCATCACTTGATAATTAAAGAAAAGTCCTAGAGGCCAGCATTTGATGACAGAAATGTTTTTTTCTCATTTAGTTCTGGTGTAAATGTAAGTATCATAAAAATCTAAGTACACAGTATTGTTTTGAATTATGAGAGAATGACATCTTCTGTTTGGATAAAATCTCTGGAAACAGTGGAGATCAGCTGTCCTTAGAAATGACAAATCACATGTGCATGCACACCCACATCTCAGCAAAGATTTTGAGACTAGTAATGTAGATTAGACAGGGGAACTTGATATTTACTGGATGAAATGAAGTCACTGCATCTGATAAAACCACTGAGGGCAACTGCGGGAAGAAGTGTCTGGAGACAGGCTGGAGGAGAATGGTGTCACAGGAGGTTATGCTAGTCCTTATATCAACCAGGCTCTGAAAATGTGTTTGACAAGGAAACTGAACAAAGATTACATCTGACAGATGTTGCCTAGGAGTAAAACTAGAATGACTTGGAAAATTAAAGATTTAACAAATATCAGTCCAAGATACTGATGGGACTATAAATTGCTAGAAGTCGCATGGATAATAATTTGGCACTATCCTGTCCAACGAACATTTGCATCTTCTATAACCCGGCATCATCCCCTAGATATGTATGGAACTTTTGCACATGTGTACCAGGAGACAGGTGTAGGGTGTCCACACCAACGGTGTTTATAAAGGAACTAAAACGTCCATGGACAAAACAATGTTCACTGCCCTGCTGCTCATAACCACACACAAAAAAAGGAACTTAAAAATTAAGTTATTTATCTACCATTAGAGATATATGAAATAAGACAGTACATCCCTACAATGGACTACTATATGACTATTATAATATTTATGTAAATTTATATTTATTAACTGAAAGTATTTCCTCGACAAACTGTTCTAAGAGTAAGTTGGAAAAACATTAGATATAGTATGATGCCATCAATACAATCCTGTGTATTTATATGTGTCAGAAGATTGGCTGGAAAGGGAGTCTCAAAGTCATAACAATGATATCTCTAGTTGGATTGTGGGATATTTCTACTTCCTCATTCACACCTATTTGATTGAACTTGAATTTTCTATAAGAATCACATGGCATCACCCTTGTAGAAATAAAAAACAAAAACAAAATAGATGAAGACAGGCCCAGTCATCCTCCCTCCTCTGGGCTCTTCCCTGAGAGACCCACCTTCATCAAATCAACTGCATCTTTTGCATCCCTTTCAAAAAAGTCCAATGGGAAATCTCGATCTGGGGGTCTGGAATGTCCATATCCTCGAGGATCCCAGGCAACCACCGTGAAGAGCTTTTTATTGAGGTTCTTAATCTGAGGTCCAAAATCAGTCTCTCCACTTCCTAAAAACAGCCACTTGGTTACCCTCAGGTGAAGGATTTCATTATTTCAAACACATTACAGTAAAAGCAGAAACAACTACAATCTTAAAACAAAGTAACTAGTTTCTACTCAAAGTTAGACAGTGGGATGCAGTCAGCAAAATAGTCTTGTGATGATGAAATCCATTTACTGGAAGGCTGACTTCCTTTCCTGGTAGAGTTCAGACCTGCCTTTTGTCTCCTCCCAGTGGCTACTTTGAGGACAGAGGCTCCAATACACTTGGCCCTGTATCATTTCAGCATTTTTGATACTTTTTCAATTAATCTTCCTTAAAAAAAAAAAAAAAGGGAATTCATGAAATTGCATAGAAATTGACTTATTGATATGATATGTTTCTGGGTTATTTTTTCTTTCCTTTTAAAAAACTGGCTGTTATAGGGGCACCTGGGTGGCTCAGGCAGTTAAGCATCCAACTTCGGCTCAGGTCATGATCTCACGATATGTTGGTTCGAGCCCTGTATCAGGTTCTGTGCTGACAGCTCAGAGCTTGCTTCAGATTCTGCGTCTTCCTCGCTCTCTGCCCCTCCCCCACTTGTGTGCACGCACGCTCGCTCTCTCTCTCTCTCTCTCAAAAAAATAAACATTAAAAAAAATGACTTATAAATGAGAGAGATCCCAATATTATCTGTCAACAAATGTATGAGATTTGGTACAAGTTATTCAAAGGAGAATTCTAAATTTCCAGGTGTTTTTTACTAAGCAAATGTGAACAGCCCTGAAGATTTTATTTTCTGGTTATAAATAAATACCAGAAAACTCAACGAAGACACTGACATCAGGGGGAGGGCAGGATGTGGAGGGAGGAAATCAAATTAATTATTTCATTAAAACACCAGCAAATGCGGGGCGCCTGGGTGGCTCAGTCGGTTAAGCGGCCGACTTTGGCTCAGGTCATGATCTCGCGGTCAGTGAGCTTGAGCCCTGCGTTGGGCTCTGTGCTGACCGCTCGGAGCCTGGAGCCTGCTTCGGATTCTGTGTCTCCCTCTCTCTGACCCTCCCCTGTTCATGCTCTGTCTCTCCCTGTCTCAAAAATAAAAAATAAAAAAAATAAAAAAAATAAAAAGTTAAAAAAAAATTTAAAAACAAAACAAACAAAAAAACCCCAAAAAAACAGCAGCAAACGTTAACCAGCAGAACTATGTTCTTGAGCCTGTGGTGGACCTGACTGGCAATTCCCAGCCCACCTGCGAGGTCACGGCCACTGTGTGCACACACCTACTGCATGTGGCCCAGAAGGCCAGACTCTCAAGGAGCCCAGTCTAGGGACCAGTCAGCATTTCATTTTTATTTTTATTTATTTATTTATTTATTTATTTATTTATTTAAATTTTTTTTAAATGTTTATTTATTTTTGAGACAGAGAGAGACAGAGCATGAATGGGGGAGGGTCAGAGAGCGAGGGAGACACAGAATCCGAAGCAGGCTCCAGGCTCTGAGCCGTCAGCACAGAGCCCCGTCGGGCTCGAACTCACCGGCCGTGAGATCATGACCTGAGCCGAAGTCGGGCGCTTAACTGACTGAGCCACCCAGGCGCCCCAGCATTTCATTTTTAAAGTCTGCTTACTTTCTAAGAACTTGTAGCTCAGGCCACACATGGATACTGAACATCTTGCTTGATAAACAAGCTACTATTAGAAAATGTCTTTCAAGATGTTACAGGATTCTGTTACAGGATAATGTTAATTATTATAGGACTACCATTCTTCCTGGAAAGATCTATCTTTCTCACCATCAGGTAAATAAATCATTCAGGAAACCTAAGGCAAAAATATAAATGGATTTCAAGCGCATGTCTACTATTCTGACACACAAAGCATCTCTTGTGGTCCCTGGACTGAAGAGACTTCCACATGGGAACCACCCTGAAGGAGGTGCAGGAGGTGAGAAGGTGGGAAAAGGGAACAGTTTATCTCAAGACCAATTTCAGAAATGATGAGACGCTTCTTTTCTGGCACACAGGTATACATCTGAATACCAAATACTAAATACTAAAGAATACTAAAACCTTTAAAAAGTTATTTTAAGGAATAGTTACCAGTATATGATACCTGAGAAGGAAACACAATACTGGTTGCCTGTGGGGAAGGGTACTGGGTGCTAGGTGACAGAGGACTGGAAGAGAGAATCTCACTGTTTTTAATTTGGGGATCAGGTTAACGTTTTACATAAAGAAATTAAGTTATGAAAGTGTTTTATACCTGGATCACGATCACAATACTGAAATAATGGAAATTTAAGTCGGTAACTTGTTCACTACTTTACAGATACCTTTAGACCTACACCAGTCAATAGAGTAAATCTCCTCCTTTGTTACAAAAGTTTAGGAGGAAAAAAAAATACTAAATACTATCTAGACAAAGATGCTTCAATAGCTACAATAGTACCACAATCAGCTAAGGCTCAGTCAAGTGGAACCATCAAGTAATTGAAAATTTTAGCATTTTATTTTAGAAGAAAAAAGTCATAAGGAAATAGTATATATTGGGATTATTTAAGTCAAAACAATATTAAAGCCCTTAAAACCAAATCTGAGATGTCCTGGGATTGCTGGAAATTATCCCCCTAAACTATCTACATGTAAATTACTTATCTGGAAAATGAGACAGATTCAGTTGGCTTCACCATGCTCCATTCATGCCAATTAAATTCTGATTTACAAAAAGGCTTTAAACTAAGCTTGTTCTTAGCTCTTATTTTAATTGAGCACATAATCAACTGCAACAGGGCAATCCATGTTTTAGCACTGGAAGTCTTGTATCCTGGAACCCCTCAATTCCAGGCACACTGGGATGGTTGGTCACTAGCTCATCTTCTACCTTCATCTATCCCTTCTTCCCACACCCCTTTCCTCAACTCCTATCATCTTCCCAAATTGTAGGCAACTACACAGTATGTCTGTAGGAGAAAAAAACCCAGGTATTTAAAGGAATAAAGACTACATAGAGTAGAAGGTTGCCTTTCTTTTCTGAGTCACTTAAATTTGTAGCAAATATTAAAGCATTTAAGGGGTGCCTGGGGGGCTCATCAGTTGAGCGTTTGGCTTTGGTTCGGGTCATGATCTCATGGTTCATGGGTTCAAACCCCGTGTCGGGCTCTGTGCCAACAGCTCAGAGCCTGGAGCCTGCTTCAGATTCTGCGTCTCCCTCCCTCTCTCACAAATAAATAAATAAAACGCTTAAAGCATTTCAGCAAAGCACTAAAGTTAATAATCAACATTTGGCATCTACTATTGTGAATGCATCCTAGACTACACAGCATGCAAATTCCATGAAAAAACTTCCAGACCCAACATTCCAGGAAGCAGCAGGACCGCATGCTCTCCCTCTCCAGTCCGCTGATAATGCAAGTGGACACCATTCACAGCCACTTTGGCAGAGGTTACTGAGGTGCTGGAAGAGAAAAATCCCATCCCCAAAGAAAAATTACTTAGCACAAATGTTAATATGACAAAATTGTCCTTTTACATACCCGCGTCAGCTCCAGGACCCTCCTCAGGCTTCTTGGATTACTCTGATGTGTGCTTAAGTTTTTCCAACCTGAAAAGGGACCTTTCTAGACTGCAGATCTGAACTGTGCCTTCATATGTGAATATCCTACAACACCAGCCCAGGACTTACCCTACAAAAGTACTGACATGTTGCTGCAACCAGTGGCCACACAGGTCCCATGGGCACAGGCCTGGTGAGCTGGAAGCCAGGGGGCCAGTGTGCAGGCTGACACAGGAGCTCCACACAATGGAACATTAGGGTCAGCAACAACAGGGCAGACCTTAGAACAGATCTAAAGGGATTACCTGAACTTCAGCTGCATCGACAGAGTTCCTAAAGGTGAGATGGTCTCAGGGGTCTCCAGGCAGTCCTTTAGGAGTATGGCCTCTCATGTTCTCTAGCCAGCCACAGAAGCATTCTTAGCAGGAATGCCTGTCTGCACTGCTATGGCCGGACCGGTTTTTAACATGTTGAAATATTTGTGTTGTTAAATAGCCAGGTCCATAAGCTTCCATCCCAAGAGCCCTCCCCTGTACCCTGGACCCTCCTTGGCCCAAAACCTCCGACACAGGATCTAACTGGACATGTTGGCACAGGAGTGCACCTTGGGCCAGAATCAAGGCCAGGGTCTGTTCTGACTCACATGTGTACCTTACCAAGGGTCCTTCTCTGAAGAAACTGTCCTCTCCTGCTCTTCCAGAAGCTCTAGAACAACTATGCAGGGATATATAGCAATGGAACACATACATGGCTCCTGCATCAGGCCCTAACAGCCTCCCCACCAATTTCCCAAACAGCTGAGTGACACATGGAAGGGACATTTTGGTATGCCAAGACAGATGCGAGAAGGAGGTGCTCCTCTTCTCCACACAGAATATTAAGGAATTTAAATTAACCGCTGCCTCTCTTTTTCTTTTACATACTCTTTACTCCTATTTCTGCAGTTAGTTAAAATGCTTATTGAAATGAAGCACTTTTTACAAAACGAGGTGCTCTTTCCTCTTTGGGTTTCATGTCATCGCCCATTTAAAATGAGCATGCAGAAACGGATGTGCTGAATGCAGGTACACCAAGTCTTAACACAACTTCTGCAAATAGGACAGAATTGGGTGGTAATAAAGCCGGGACATAACCATAAGCTCATTACCTATAGGAAAATTATGAGGAGCAGTAACAAAGCCACTGAACAAGCGTGGTGTCATACTGACACTGCCATGTTACTTATCAATGTCCTATTCTTCTGAGTCATTCATTTGTACTGTTCAGATGGCTCTAGGATCCAGATAAAAGCAAATAACACTCTAGTAAGAATGATTCATTTACACAAACATTTATTGACACATCTGTTTTGCCCACAATCTAGTAGGAGAGAAGATAAAAGACACAAGAGATTTGCTCTGCAATCTGTCAGGGAGGCGTAGGTTATGACTGAGACAAGAAGCACGAGGAGCCCGGTTGGAACAAGTTATTAGTGTTTCCTATATTCACCACACAGGAATGATGCAGCTCCCTAATTAGAGGTGACTAGCATTTGCATGGCTCATGTTAGTGATAACATGTACCTTTATTACACCTCAGGCCCTAAAGATCTTTGAGGGTCTCCCTTCCTTGGTGGTATTCAAGAATGCTTGTAAGAATCATCTTGTGCCATGAGGAGGTTATGCACAATATCTTTCTCAATGTCCAAGTTTTCATGGCTGGGTGTGCTCTCACTAGGTGCATCTGTTCAGGGGCCCCCACAAGGGCACTGCCTTCCAGGGGCTTCCTTTCCTTCAGCTTTCATGATCATTCTGAAGTCTCTTCTGCAAAAAACCTCTAAATTCCCTTTGCATTTTGCTATACCTGTGTTTGGATTCCCTGTTCCAAACTTTTCCTCTCAATTAACCCCATCCCATCTTTTGGTTGCCTAAGATGAATGTAAAAACCATGTAGTCTAGATTTGGCATAATGGAACTCAATGTCAGGGAAGGGTTTACTAAGGCAGAAGATGGTTTTAGAAGGGAGACAGGGGCATCTGGGTGGCTCAGTTGGTTGAGCGTCTGACTTCGGCTCAGGTCATGATCTCGCTGTTCATGGGTTCAAGCCCCGCGTCGGGCTCTGTGCTGACAGCTCAGAGCCTGCAGCCTGTTTCAGATTCTGTCTCTCCTCTCTCTCTGCCTCTCCCCTGCTCATGCTCTGTCTCTCTCTCAAAAATAAACAAACATTAAAAAAAAATTAAAAAAAAAAAGAAGGGAGACAGAGACCATTATCAGGGTTGAATAGAGGTATCTGAAGAGGAGTGAAAAAGTAGCATTTGAATTAACTTCCAAGAGGAGTAAAATTTTGAAAAAAAGAATGTGGTGGGGAGGGTGCTCCTAGAAGAAGAAATAGCATGATCAAAGGCCCGGAAGCAAGGGACATATGTCAGGGGAAAGGCAGTGTTCAGTCTGGCAGGGGTACGGGGGCAAAGAGTGAGCAAAGGTTGGGGCCAAATGCCAAGGGGGCTTGAAGCTAGGCTGAGGGGAAAGAAAATGCCCCTAGTGCCTTGTCATCAACATCCTGTATGTCACCACACCAGAGGTACATGCCACTATCACATCAGCCCACCCACTGGAGTTAATGGAGGCTGCCAAAAACCTTTTATCAATCTCCAGGTGGAGGAAACAGGGCAGAGAACTGTTTATGAATGAAAGTAAATCAAAGCAAATCAATTACAAATACAAGAAAAAGCATTTTATTAAAAAACAGAATTATTGAATGATTTATTTTCACATAAATATAAGACCAATGAAATGAGTAAAGCATTTTTTCTCCAGCTTATCAAGGGGCTCTTGGACAGTAATTCAGGCCTCACGTTATGTGTGTTAAAAGAAAAATCAGGCTGCAGAGACCAGGCCTTTGATGGCCCTGAAATGTGCTTATTACTTGAGCCACAATCAAACTCTCACATAGGAAAAAGGATACAGAACTTCAGAAAATTTATAAAGACCAAAAATGAATCTTTCAGGTGTCAATCCATCTTTACCACCACTTTCTCCCTAATAATCACGTTGCTTCTCTAACCCAGGTGTTCTTAAGCAGGTGTGCTCATTGGAATCACCTGTGGAGAGTTAAAACCATTAACTGTCTAGTGGGTGTCTTGGGTGGCTCAGTCGGCTGAACCTCTGACTTAGGCTCAGGTCATGGTCTCACAGTTCAGGAATTCAGGCTCGCTGCTGTCAATGCAGAGCCCACTCTGGATCCTCTCTGCCCCTCGCCTGCTTGCACTCTCTCAAAAAAATAAATAAAACATTTAAAATATATATATATAAACTGCCTAGGACAATCCTGGGAGAGACTATCACTCAATGACTGGGGCAGAACCCTGACAGGTGCTTCCTTTTTCTATTATTTTTTTATTTATTTTTTTTTAATGTTTATTTATTTTTGAGACAGAGAGAGACAGAGCATGAACGGGGGAAGGTCAGAGAGAGAGGGAGACACAGAATCCAAAGCAGGCTCCAGGCTCTGAGCTGTCAGCACAGAGCCCGACGCGGGGCTCGAACTCACGGACCGTGAGATCATGACCTGAGCCGACATCGGACGCTTAACCGACTGAGCCACCCAGGCGCCCCTCTATTATTTTTTTAAATATGAGAGGTTTCACAAATTTGCGTGTCATCATTGCACAGGGTCCATGCTAATCTTCTGTGTATCAGTCCAATTTTAGTATGTGTGCTGCTGCAGTGAGCACACTGACATGTGCTGTCAGTAACACTAAAACTCTACTGTACTATTTATTCATTCATTCATGTACTTCCTAAACTCCTATTGCTCTGGGCCCTCCATGTAGTTTAGAGGCTGGCAGGAAAGACAGATAATTAAATCTGCAACTAGCAGGTACTATGCAGTTTGCCTAGTATTATGACAGAGAAGTTGGGGGATACAGGAGATTCTGAGGGTGCAGACATCAGACACTAAGTTCCCCACACCTTAACCAACATCTACACAGCTGCTAATCAGCCCCTTTTTATGAGAATATTTCCAACTTCCCACTACATCAGTGAGGGTCAAACTTAGATTTGCATCATCTGGCAAATTTAAATCTCCAGATGCCCAGACTGTACTAAATCAAAATCTCTGTGGTGGGATACAAGCATCTGTGTTTTTTTTTAATTTCCCAAGAGATTCCAATAAGCAACCAAGGTTGAGAACAACTATACTGAGTTAATTTCTTGTAGAAGGAAAAAAAAAAATCCTATCTCCCTATTGAAAACAGCCTATATAGGAAGGCACGCTCACCTAGAATAGCCTATATCTTACCTCATATTTGTCCTTGACTCTCTTTTTCTGGGTGGCTGGATAGGCAATTTTGTGAAAGGGTTAGAAGGAGGTCAGGAGCAATACAACACAATATCTTCTGGACTGAGGGGGCTTGAGCTGCTCCCTTCAAAGAAGGAAAGTTTACTGTGGTGGAAAGCAAGAATTTAACAGCTTGCGGAAAATAAACTAAAACTCACATTTAGTTTCATTATTAAGCTAAATAATGAACTCTACTAAGAGCTTACATTATATTTACCCTAATTTTACCTTTGAGGAACCTGAAGATTGGAGTGTTTAGGCAACTTGCCCCAGTCACATTACTAGTTATTTATACCTGAGTGTATGACATCAGAGCCTTTGGCATTTTGCCCTTTGCTTAGAAACAAAAATGGGGTAGGGAGACATGGGTGGCTCAATCGGCTAAACATCTGACTTCAGCTCAAGTCATGATCTCACAGTTTGTGAGTCTGAGCCCCACATCAGGCTCTGTGCTGACAGCTTGGAGCCTGGAGCTTACTTCGGATTCTGTGTCTCCCTCTCTCTCTGCCCCCGCCTTCCGTCTCTCAAAAAAATAAATAAATGTTATAAAAATTTAAAAAAAAAAAAAAGAAAAATGGGGTCAATTAATAAAACACATCCTCACTTTGAAAGTCCTACACGTTCTCTGTATCTCTTATGTTCGGCTATTTCTGTTGTATATTTTTTCCAAAGTAACTATTAACTCTAATAATTAGCTACCCCCTAGGGCTTGGAATTAAATGAATTTTGAGGACTTATTTTGCATCTTTTACACACTGCATTATTAGATATTCTTATCTGTATCATTATTAATTGTAGCAACTAATTAGTGAATTATTATTATATCCCAGGACTTTTACATTTATTGTCTCAAATCCTCAGAAGTGCAAGGCACTTGGCTCAGAGAGGTTAAGTAACTTGCTTACATTTGTGCAGCTAGGAAGTAGCAATGCAGCCTTGTAAACACCAGAGGCCTTGTTTTTTCTGTAACCTGGAAGCTGAACAAAGTCCCCAACAGGGCTCTAGCCCTGGGGCCACTCACCCGGACTGCCAGACAGAAGGAACAAGGCAGTGCCAGGGAAAGGAGGGTCTTTGATTCTCAGGCAGATCATCCCAAGGTTGAACTCAGAAAACAGTTTTCTTCCGACAGGTTATTAGGTTCTATAAATTACTAATACTGTAACTGTACGTAACATACAACTGCAGGTAGAAAAGCCTTCTTACCCAGTCCTGGAACAAACCACTTTACAGACTACAAAATAAAAAAGAGAGTTCCAAACAACAGACTTACAAAAACAAGCTTTTGGAACACAACTCAAGTGTAGGTTGGGCACCGGCTGTTCTGAGGCAAAGGTTTTAAAAGCAGAGCTTTCACCTGCTTACATTGGGCTGCAGCCTCATTTCAGGATTAACGAATACCACTGCTGGTTTTCTCTGATTACATGTAATATCAACTTGCAAGTGTATTTATGAAATGGCAGTTTGAAATCCAGAGAAACCGGTTTTTCAGAGATGTTTTAGGAAGAACGATTAACATTAAATGGATGGGGCCTTCCTGCAACCATGAAATAACCTATCTTAACTTGGGTACTGGCACATAGTAACCTTATTTCAATCTCTTTCTGCAAATTGGAAACTGGATAAATTTCCATTTTTCCATGTAGATTTATACAGCTGTGAACATTGACATATTTTTCCATCTGTATTAAAATAGTCCCAAAAGTCTTCTAAAAGTTCTAAAATATTTAAAAAGAATTTAAATAAATCAAATATGAAATTCAAGAACTAGTTAATCACAACATAAAAATTTAAAGCTGGTCAGATTTTTCCCTTCTCCTTCCAAATCAAACTTTCAAATGAGAAGTTTCCACATTAGATCAACTCAAATTCTAAATTTTTTTTTAACGTTTATTCATTTTTGAGAGACAGGGTGCAAGCAGGGGTGGGGCAGAGACAGATGGAGACACAGAATCCAAAGCAGGCTCCAGGCTCTGAGCTGTCAGCACAGAGCCCAATGTGGGGCTCGAACTCACAAACCGTGAGATCATAACCTGAGCCTAAGTCAGTTGCTTAACCGTCTGAACCACCCAGGCGCCCCAGATCAACTCAAATTCTGAATGCCAGGTACCCATCTAGCATTTGACTTTTCCTATAAATGGAACTGATCCATCAGCAGTTAATTGCATACATATCCTGTGTACATTTGTGTACAGGTAGAGAGAATAAAGTAAAGCAAGTTTCATGCTGCTCTAACTACATTTTCTTCTTAGTATCTCTTGGGGCCAAGGGCACCCATTTTTAAGACAGTAGGTCAGACATTTAAAAAAGGGGGAGGGCGCCTGGATAGCTCAGTTCGTTAAGCCTGGGGCTCTTGGTTTTGGCTCAGGTCATGATCTCATGGTTGTGGGGTCCAGCCCCAAGTGGGGCTCTGCACTGAGCGTGGAGCCTGCTTGGGATTCCCTCTCTCCCTTAAAATAAATAAATAAAATAAATAAATAAACATTTTTTTAAAAGACGGTAGGTCAGAGCTTAATCTAGCTGTTTTTGTTGTTTTATCTCGAAATATGCATGAGGGATAGGGAGGGTCAGAAAAGAAAAAGGCAGATTCTTGGCTTTCTCCACCTACACCATAAGCTCTGAGAGTCAGGCCAAGGATTGTGAATTTTCCCAGGTTCCCAAGGTGGTTTTTTTGCACATTACAGTTCAAAATAAGGGGGAAAAAAGAAAAAGAAAAAAGAAGGAGAACAAGAAGGTGATAACGATGACTCAGGGGCTTGGGCCTGACTACAACAGCTCATAGCTTAAGGAGATTCTCAGGCTGGTTTTTGATATAAGAAGCAGGAGACACTGGAGCCCTGAGGGTGTGAAGACACAGGGCAGAGCAGCCAAGAATGAAGGGTTTGAGAGTCTCGGTCATGAGTGTGTCTGTGACTATGGGCAAATTACGTTACCTCCCTGGGTCTCTCGTCCACACAACAAGGGGCTTGGACTCCATCACCCAAGTCCTTTAGGGCTCTCGAGTCACAGAACTGAAGCTGACGCACGGCTGCAGTGCCAAGGCCAGGAGCAGCATAAGTGGTTACTTCCACCGCCTCCCGCGCACCCACGTGGGACAGGCTCGGGTCTTGGAGCAAAGGGCGAGAGGGCAGCGAGGCTGCGCCCACGGCAGCAGCCCGCACCGCCCTGCCCGCCCGCCTCCTGGCTGGCGCGTTGCCCTCCCACTGCCCCCCAGCACGCAACCCTGGCCGCAGGGGCCCCCGGAGGGAAGAGGGCATCATTACCCGAATGCGGCTGCAGGCCCAGCATACGGGACGTGGTTCCCTGGCTTCAGCACCGACAGGAGTAGCCGCACCTGCCGCACTGCGCGGCCGCCCAGCACTTCAGCCATGGTCACAGGCTCCGCTGAGCCCCGGAGCGCGCATGCGCCGGCTCCACCGACCGCCCCGCGTCCGCCCCGCGTCCACCCCGCGCCCCCCCCCCCGCCCCGCACACCCCACCGCCAGCACCGTCTGAGAACAAGACTGCGCCCCGCCCCACTACGTCCCGCTAAGCCCCGTCGCCAGGAAACATCCAAGAGCCTAGGTCTAGCGGCCGCCCTCAACACCCTCCGCCTTGCCCCGACAGAACCCCGCTGCTCCTGAACTTCCGGCCACAGCCTGTCGCCCGCTTCGGCTTGTCACGCCGGGATGCTAGGACCCGCTAAGAGCCCGCCGGGCTCTTTGTGACCCTTGTCAGAAACGGGGCTCGAAGTCCCAGTGGTACCGCAACACAGATCGTCTGCTGCCAGCTCTGGCTCACGAGGGGTACGTCCCAGTCGGCTTTGCCCTCCCACCGCCGCGGTGACCAGTCCCTCCAGAGAGGCGAGGCTGCACCCCTCCCCCATCCCGCCCTTCTCAGGGAGTGGGTGGTGAGGAGGGACCTGTGGACGGACCTGTGGACGGACCTGTGGACGGAGAAGGAGGCTTCAAGACTGGCTGCCGTCGGTGGAGTGAAATGCCTTTGCTTCTAGGAATGATGGCATTATTTTTTTTTTTCCTTCATATTACCTCATACTCATTGTTTGGTATGGCTATTGTAAAAAAAAAAAAAATAGTGTTGGTGAGTATGTGGAGAAATTGGAACCCTGTGTGCTGCTGGTGGGAATACAAAATAGTGCAGTGGTGGTGGAAAATAGCGTGGCGGGTGCTCAAAAAAATTAAAGGTACAATTATATGATCTAGCAATTCCACCTGTGGGTATATACCCCCAAAGAATTGATAAGTGTCTCAAAGCTATTTATGGTCATAGCATTATTCACAATAGCCAAAGTGGAAAATTGGAAAGCAACCCATATGTCAATGGAGGGATGAAGGTTTATTATACCTGTGTATACATGTAATGGAATGTTGTTCTTTAAAGAAGATGGAGGGACGCCTGGGTGGCTCAGTTGGGTAAGCCACCAACTGTGGCTCAGGTCCCGATCTCAGGGTTTGTGAGTTCCAGCCCCACATGGGCTCTGTGCTGTTACGTCAGAACCTGGAGCCTGCTTCAGATTCTGTCTCCTTCCCTCTCTGCCCTCCCCTCCCCCTTTCAAAAATAAACGTTCAAAGATTAAAAAAAAAAAAAGATGAAAATTCTGACACATGCCATAATATGAACTTTGAGACCATTATGTAACATGTTACAGCCATGGGGGTTCTGATACCTGCAGTATCCTCACTGGCCCATTTGAGTTTCTTGGGCAAAAATTTTCTCTCAACATAAATCTACTACATCAATTTCCTGCATAGAAGGAACGAGAAATACAGTTCAGCTGTTATCATCTGACTTTCAGAAATCTTTGGTGGGTCAACGTTTCCTTATTTTTTCCTGAGAGGTTGACTGGGATTTATCAGAGATCATGAGAGTTAAAAATAGTTGTCTGTACAATTTTTAATACGTTATCCCACTGATAAATCAGCAAAAATGGTAGCACTGTGAAAAATGGTAGATTTAAGTTATTGGTTACAATTTGTTTTTAAGTGTACACTTGAGAACTAGTCCTTTATGTATAACACTATTGTGCAGTTTTGATTAAAGAGTAACTTTGTGCCAGGCACCTTATGATGCATTATTTTAATCCTCACATCAACCTTATTGGCCTATTTATAAAATGAGGAAACTGAGATTAAGAGAGGTTAGAAAGCAGGCCCTGAGTACATAGCTACAGTACAGAGGAGAATTTAAGCCTGCTTGGTTTCAGAACCTGTATTTGGATTGTTATGTGTTGTGGAATTCACTGTAACAGCATTAGGCCTTCAATGATTTCTTTGTAACCAGATGCTTCTTTGGGGGTGCCTGGCTAGCTCAGTGGGTAGAGCCTGAGACTCTTGGTCTCTTGATCTAGGAGTCAGGAGTTCAAGACCCAGGTTGGATTACTTTAAAAATAATAATACAAAAAGTAAAAATAAAATATAAAAACACTTTCAGATGCTTCTAAGATCTTGAACATATAAACACCTAGTGTTTTGTTTTGTTTTGTTTCACTTCGGTCCTTTTCAGTGAAATTGCACTTTAACCCTAGCTGATTCCAATGGGCAAAACCATCAGTATTTCACTTCTTACTCCTCATTTTGTTCTGTTTTGTTTAGTTTTGTTTCACTTTAGTCCTTTTTAGTGAAACTGCACATTAACCCTGGCTGATTGCAATGGGCAAAAACCATCAATATTTCACTTCTTACTCCTAAAAAATTAAAACCCAATGGGCTAAATAAAGTAAATTTAAAAATTAAACCATGATTTTGTATTAAATTCAGTTTTGGCGGTTAGTAGATATTTTTTATCCTACAACAGATGTGACAAAAAGAATTGATCTCATTGACATGGTTACCCTTGTATCGAGAGAAATTAGAATTAATATCATCTACTTTTGCACATTGTGGCAAGGAAATTTTTACCATTCATAAAGTCAGCTTGAGCTTGTTTTCCACTGTAGTGTCACAGCCCACTTTTTTTTTTCATGTTTATTCATTTTTGAAAGAGAGAGAGAGAGAGCGAGCATAAACAGGGGAGGGGCAGAGAGTGAGACACAGAATCCGAAGCAGGCTCCAGGCTCTGAGCTGTCAGCACAGAGTGCAACGCAGGGCTGGAACTGGCAGACCGTGAGATCATGACCTGAGTCAAAGTTGGATGCTCAACCGACTGAGCCACCCAGGTGCCCTGTCACAGCCCACTTCTGATGGAAAACACTTTTATCTGAAATTGGCTAAGCCATTTATCTTAGTAAACACCTAGTTTTATTTATATTATTATAAAAAAAGACTTTTAGAAGTAGTGCACATTAAAATGTACATCAAAATATTATTTAAACCATTTTCTGAGAAAGAAAGAACTATTCCTGAAGACCTAATTTCATTTTATGGAGCCAAAACAAATACTGAAACCACAGCAACAAGTGGAAAATATACTGATATCACAAAGCTGTGAGAGCTGGAGGTGTTATTTACCAGTAGTAACCTTAGGGTATGGATATCTTTTTTGGAACAAAGGTATGGATGGGCTTCTCTCTCATCTTGTAGTCTGTGTCATCTCACTTAAGTGATTTTCTACCCAATTGATTTTCTTGTATTGAAACTCCTTAGATACAAATTTGGCTCTTTTCAGCCCAGTTCTGACAGAGTGGGGGCTGGAGGAAGGACTTCTGAATCATGTTTGAAGGACAGCAATGCTGCAGGCTCTCAAGGCAGCAAGTTTTCATCCTGAGAGACAAATAGCGCTGTCCAGAAGCTTCCCCTTTATACCATCACTTCCTCTTGCCTGCTAATAGCAGGAGGGTGAAAAGGAGAGTTCATACAGGAAATGTCAACCTACGTGGAGAAGCCCAAACAGTTTCGTTTACAAACACATCATTTCAATTACTTATATTTGAGGTACAAAATTTTATTTTTAGAAGGCCATTAAAAATACATTCCATTTTTGCCTCTTAAAACATTGATCATTCAATCTCTTGGGAATTTAGAGAATTTAAATACTGTTAGAGGACAGAGGTACAAGGGATACATTTAGAAAAGCAATGATCCACCCCACCCCCACCCCCACCCCAGCAAAGCCTGGGACTCTTTCCCCATTCAATTTTCCTTTTGGTCTATGTGATCGAATGCTATGTGGCAACTAATAGTGAGCCTGGATACCTGTGGATAAGGGGCTGAGGTTCATTACTTTATGGCACTGCTCTTCTCAACCGGGGGCGGTTTTGCACTTCCAGGGAACATGTATGTGGCAGTGTCTTATCACAACTGAAGATAGAGTAGGGGAGAACAGCACTATTGGCTTCTAGCAGGTAGAGGGCACTTTCAAACATCCAAATCCTCCAATGCACAGGGCAGCCCCCACAAGAAAGAATTACCTGGCCCAAGATCCCAATAGTGCAGAAGTTGAGAAATCCTGTTTTACAGTCCCACCTCAGGGGTGTGTGTGTGTATGTATATCATTTAGGGCCAGAGGGGATTTAGAACCAGAACCACAATACTGTTATCAATCACCAGTTCCTAGAATCTGTTCTGACAGCCGGAGTCACCACGCTGCATCCTTCTCTCCCTCCTGGAAGGGCTAAGCACAATGACATACCCTCTCTGTTTATCAAAGTGCAGACAGTGATACTGGATGGCCTGGTTGGCTTCAGTCTTCTGGTCTTCTGGTTCCTTCACTCATTCCTGAGTTTCAGGAGGACTTTGAATGAAGCTAGCTAAAGGCACGGTGACCAAGCTTTGAAGCAGTCCTTTTTTGACATCACAGTTCACACACACAAAAGAAATTTCTACAGAATCCTGGGGTAAACTGAGGAAGCTGCTCAACAGTGATCAGCCCCAAAGCTCCAGTCAGAGCATACATGCTCCCTCTTCAGGGCAGAGGTTGGGAAAATACCTAAGGTATCAGAATGCTAGGAAAGAACTTAAAAACTTAGTCAAGAATTTTTGTAGTTAACCACAATTAGTAGCAATTCCTTGCAACAACTGGAAAATTCTGATATTTTTGTTCTCTATTTTTTTTTCTCCTTACTCCTTAAAATCCATTCAGCTAATTTATGGAGTGGTGATTGCATGTAATTTTTAAAGCCTGTAGTGACTGATACAACATTTGATACTGAAGTTAACAGACCTTATAGCTTTGGAATGAACTGTAGTTTTAATAAAAAAAAAAAAAAACTATTTGAAGAGAACTCGCAATTTCACTGTACTCTGGTTATAATTGGAGCCTACATGGAGAAGAAAGCATAAGGTAAGAAAGTTGACTTAGTTTACATTTCTCTGAATTTGTTTTTCCTTCTCAAACAAAACTCCAGGAAATGAAATGAATAGCATCACTGAAGGTTATGGAATATACTGAAAGAAAATTATCTTCCTTAAATACCTCTCCTCTCCCTTTCAAAACCCAATTAGGCTTTTTTTTTGCAGGGGGGGGGGGGTTGGTGCTTGACCATTAATAGGTCTTCCTGGTTAGTGGGATGTTTGCTGTAGATTTCTTTCCCATGCTCCAGCTATGGGATGCAGGAGAATTTTATGCAGACATAGAACCTCTATCAGGAAGGAAAGAATTCTGAACATTCTGAGGCAGCACATTTTCAGTGTGTTACTCACTAAGTGAGATTACCTTATGCTGCCAAAGCCTTTTCTGGAATTAGCTCTGGCTGATGTGTATCAAATAATTCAGAAGGTCTATTCTTGAACACTGGTAGAGTGCATAGGCCAGCTTTCCTACTGTGGCTCCCTTACTGCCTTCTCTCATCAGCCACTTTTGGAGCATCTGGTAAACCTTTTCTTTTAGTCCATCTCGCTCATAGTCATGGTCAATTTCATCAATCTGAGATTCAGTGAAGCCCAGCTTACGTGCACAGTTTTTCCATTGCCTTCCCAGATTTTCCCTGACTGGGTCCAGATGTTTATCAGTCAGACTAGTGATATTATCTGCCAAACAGAAAAGAGAAGAAGACATAAAGCTTTAACCCATTTGGAACATTCTAGCTTCAAAAACCTGTAGAAAGAGTCCCAGGAGACAGTAAAAAAAAAAAGATAACTTCTAAATTATATAGTTATTGACTCATTGGGTGATGCTTTCCATGTCTGGAAGCCTATCTGGAGTGTTGATATGAATACAATAGAGAACCCCTTCCTCATAGCACATGCAACACTGAGCCACAGCTGATGGCTTTGGGAATGAAACCCCTGCTTGGCTACTAGGCTATAATATACAACTTTAGCCAGCGGCCATATTAATATCAGACCTTCCTGATGTAACGAGGGAAAACACCACTTTTGTTCCTTTTGGCATTTTCCACTTACATTTGGCCAGAATTAAGGTCATTCAACTCCTAATCCCCTGCACCCAACAGTTAACTTTTCTCTTATTAAGGACACAGACCATCAAGTGTGAATTCGTTCAATTACAGTGACTTCCCTGGTCTTTTAAGGAATGAGGGATCTACTTTTCAAGGTCTATTTTGGGACTCATTTCTCCTCTACCCTAAGTCTGTCTTCTCTTCTACAGCCACAACCTCTCTTTCTACTCATTCTTTCCCCTTGTCCTTCATAAAAATAACAAAAGGAGGCTAAAATATAAAATAACCACCACACACATTTTCCTTGATCCACACCCTACCTCAAAAAGCTGAACATAAGGGAAAAGACATCTCATTTTTTTACCCCTCAACTCCCGTTCTTTCCTCAGCTTCCCACAATGCAGCTTCTGTCATCATCCCTGGACATCAGCAGTCCAAAACCTCCCAAGATATTTGTCAAATTTTGTCAATACCTCTCTGGGAGAGGGATCCTGGGTTTCATCAGATTCTCAAAGGTACCTCTGTCAGCCCAAAAGTTAGGAACCTCCTATTATTAGAGCACAGCCATACCTGTTCGTGTACATATTATCTGTGGCTGCTATTGTACTACAGTGTCACTTGAGTAGTTGCAAAAGAGACCTCAGGACCAGTGAAGCCTAAAATATTTACTATCTATCCCTTGATAGAAAAGTTTTGCCAATCCTAGAGTTAATCATTAAGCTAGGTTCTTAAATCCCATTGTTTTAGCCTTGTGACTCCTTTTCCCAGGTTGTGTTTTGGGATTAATATTATGAGCCTGCATAGTGGAAAGCTGTAAGAGAAAGCCCTATTATTTTTATTACAGAGGTGCTATTGAAGGCATAGTCTTCTTTCTTTTACAGAATCCCTCTTGATGAAGACCTGAAGGAGCTATCTCCTAGGTCTGAGTAGTAATATTGATGATGATGTATTTAACACTTGACCTAGCTATGTGCCAGGCAGTGTTCTAAGCTATTTATCCATATTGACTCATTTAATTTTCATAACAAATCCATGAGTTAGATATTGTAATCATCCCCATATTAAATATAAATAAATCACAAAGGAATTATATGGAAATTACAGAGAAAACACGGGGCAATTTTCAGAGAGAATAATCAGAGAAATTTCCGGATTCCATTAGATCCTTCTAAACAAGGAAGAAAGTTCAAGGTTGCTAGGCAATGGATCCTTAAGGGCATCTTACCAAAGATATCTTGGTACTTAGAAGCTGGCTCTTCTTTCAAGTTCACGTGTGTGCTTTCCAGTAGTGCTGAATTCAATCCCCCAATCTCCATATAATTATGGTCTCCAACCTGAATGCCAGCGCTGTTGTATATGTTACATTTTATAGACTCATCTGAATAGAGAGAAATATACAGGTAAGTATATCTAGATTGAAAGCAAGAGAGGGTCACCTGCGTGGTTGGTTGGTTAAGTGTCCAACTTCAGCTCTGATTGTGATCTCACAGTTCATGAGTTCCAGCCCTGCATTGGGCTCTCTACAGTCAGAGCCCACTTCAGATCCTCTGCCCCACCCCTCTCTCTGCCCCTCCCCCACTCAGGCGCGCACGCTCTCTCTCTCTCCCTCTCTCAAAAATAAATAAACATTAAAAAAAAAAGCAAGCAAGAGAAATAGATACAATATGGTAAGAGGGCAGGGCTTTACTCCAGATGTATAAGTTATTTATCCTATGCCACTCTTTGAAATTTTCTTCTTTAAAATGTAGCTGAACCAACCTCACATCCATCAGGATGGCTACTGTTAACAAAAACAAAAAATAGAAAATAACAAGTGTTTGTAAGGATGTGGATGAACTGGAACCCTGGTGTACTGCTGGTGGGAATATAAAATGGTGCAGACACTGTGGTAAACAGTATGGAGGTTCTTCAAAAATTAAAAACAGAATTACTCTATGATCCAGCAATTTCACTTCTGGGAGTATACCCAAAGGAATCGAAAGCAGGGCCTCAAACATGTTTGCACACTCATGTTTATAGCAGCCACTCAAGTGTCTGTCAACAGATGAACAAATAAACAAAATGTGTTATATACAGACAATGGAATATTATTCAGCCTTAAAAAGGAAGGAAGTTCTGTCACAGGTTACAACATGCATGAACCTTTAGGACATTGTGCTAAGTGAAGTAAGGCAGTCACAAAAGGACAAATACTGTATGATTCCATTTATATGAAGTACCTAGAGTGGTTAAGTTCATAGAGAAAGAAAGTAGAATGGTGGGTGCCAGAGGCTGGGTGGGAGGGAATGGGGAGTTAGTGCCTGATGAGTACAGAGTTTCAGTGTGGGAAGATGAAAAGAGTTGTGGAGATAAATGGTGGTGATGGTAGCCCAACACTATGGTTTTCACCACAAATGGTTGTCTTTGGCCTATATAAGATAAGAAATAAAAATATCTAAGACTTCTTACCTTCAGAAAACAGCAAGCAAGAAAAAGAACACAAGCAGTGACCTTCACTTCCATCAGGGATTAGGATAATAGGACCACTGTGATGAACGTTAGAGCAGAAGATGCCTACCAGTTATCAGGACCTGTAACCCAACACCTGTGGGCAGGTGCAATGAATTCTACCCAGACTGAGGTCAAGTGGTCTGATGGAGACTATTCCATGGCTACAAACTGCATCTGGCAACTGAAGACTGCAAACAACTCACCCTTGTTACCTGGTAGTCTACAACAGAGCTAATGGCTGCTTTATTTTCAGAAATTTTAATTGTTTAGATTGTAACTGAAAAAACTGTTTACCTCTTGATGGCAAAGAGCTGAATGGGATGGTGGGTGTGTTTCCCAGTAGGTTGGTCTCAGGCACTGGAGTTTTATGCACACTTGGCATATGGCTTGGATTTGGTCCATACCAAACTCTTGGACTTGGTGTTCCCAGATCCAACGGTCTTGCTCCCAAACCATACAGATTGTACAATCCATTGTTCCAGTATAGTACTTGAGGTTGGCTGGTTAGCCCTGTTGGTTGGTGTACTGCATTACCATGACCGGTTGCACTGGAATAAGGAATGCCTTTTACTCCTGGGTTCTGAACATTCTCATAGGGTTTCTGCTGTGCAAACGGGTCATGGGAGACCCTTCGTCTCCTTTCCTCCTCTCTATTATAAGCCATATTCTGTCTGAGCGGCTTTGTCTGCCTGTCCATGCGGCTGCCATAAAGATGGTAGTTGGCTTCCTCCTGGAGTTTACTCCGCAAGCTGAGCTCATTCTCCTCCTGCTGGTACTCTACGGAGGGAGCAAACCAGGATTCCTCCACAGGGCCCATCCCAAGTCCTTGTGAACTGTGCAGAGAACTGGGCTGTTCTGGGGCTGAGAACAAAAGATCAACATTGGAAAGAGTTTCATAAAGCAGTAAGAAGTAAAATAAAACCTGAGCACCATCATAAATATGTACCTCAGAACATACTGAAAACTTTGAGAACAAATCAAAAAGCATTTACTTGATGGTCCTCTTCCTACAAGTTATATAGGTAATAAAATGAAGCCACTGCCTGGTGGTGAGAGAGCACTAGAGAAATTTTAACAAGCAACAGAAATATGAGTGTCACAGGAATGACCAAGGAAGAAAGGGACTTGTATTGCAACAGAGAAGGTGGGTGTCTCCTTGGTATGAGGCAGGGCTGGACAAAAGGAATAGTTAACAGCTTGGTGCTAAGCACTTTCCATGGATTCTTTTATTCTTTAAAAGCCCTGTAAGAATACGATCAATTATTATCATGATTTGATGGATGAAGTTTACAAGAGGTTAACTTGCCCCAGAATAGATAGCAATTAAGTGGTTTCAATATCCTATTGTCTGTTTTCCCTTTTGTTATAATGGAAAAAAGTACCCTCCTTGAATCTGAGACCAACCTCCCTGCTTGTTCTCTGAATCCATCATCCCTGACCTTCTCAAGGACTATGCTTCCACGTATGTCCTCTCTTTGTCCTGATGTCACTTTCTCCCTATCAGATATATGTTCAAGATGCTTTATGATTTTGGTGAACGCAAGGTTGCTTACTATTTCAAATACATGTATTTTCCCTCCCAAATATATTATAAATTCCCTTATGGCAGGGGTTAAATATTATAGCGTCTTCTGTTTCTTATACGGTCATGAATAGTTACTTTAGAAAATAGAATGAATGAATGAATGACTGAATAAAGTACTTTCAATCATAGTATGTTACCTGAATTTGACCTGCTTGGAGGTATTGCTATACAGTCAATCTGGAGAGAATGCATTCTCTTCACAAATGAATTTTGGTCTGGATACTCTTTCTATAATTAAGAGCATAAATGCACACTTTAGTAAACAGTAGAAAATAGTTCCAGAAAATTATTATAAGAAAAATGAGTCTTTTCAAAAGGTAGAAATTTCATATAGCTCTTACGAGGAATAAATATTTTTTAAAAATAATCTTTTTTCCCAAATAGCCATAAAATCTTAAAAAAAAAGAACAAATTTGGAAGGTTCACACTTCCTGATTTCAAAACTCACTACAAGACTACAGAAATCAAAACAATGTGGTATTCAAGACACCTGGGTGGCTCAGTCGGTTAAGCATCCAACTTCAGCTCAGGTCATGATCCCAACGTCCGTGGGTTCAAGCCCCGCATTGGGCTCTGTGCTAACAGCCAGAGCCTGGTACCTGCTTCAGATTGTGTCTCCTTCTCTCTCTCTGCCCCTCCCCTGCTCACGCTGTCTCTCTCTCAAAAATAAACATTAAAAAATTTTTTTAATAAAAAAAAAATGTGGTATTAGCCTAAGGATAAGCATAGACCAATGGAACATAACAGAGAGCCCAGAAATAAACCCTTGTATGAGCAATTGATTTTCACAAAGGGTGCTAAGACCATTCAATGGGGGAACACTGGATATTGACTCTCTTAATTTATCTTTATCTTAAAACCTCCTTATGCCTGCCTATTTTCTTTACTGTAGTCTTGCCTTCATGATTATAGTATGTTGCTGTTAGACTTATGCTAGCAGCTTATTTCCTGAGGGTGTGTATGTAGGGAAGGTCTTTGTTTCCCTTGGTTACTTGTTGGTAACAATCCTTGTCATAGCCCAGACACCAAATTCATTGCTTCAGGTTGAAGTGGATGCTGCTCCTTTGCTTAGCACAAGGTTATCAGGGGGAGGAGCCAACTTCTGAAACTGCAACAACCCGGTTCCCAAGTAAAGATCTCATCGTTGATGTCACAGGTGACCGTGCTGTTTCTTCGGTACGTTGACACAAGGCTCGCTCCTCCAGTACTTTTTCAGCATTATGTTTAGGGGTAGTGTTTTTTGTTTTTTGTTTTTTTCTGTTGTATGTCTTAGCAAATTTAATTCTGTTGGCTTTCTATCTTTCAAGAATTCCTCAGAACGACTGATCCACTTGTGGTACTTTCCATTCTATTCCAGTGATGCTGTGCTTTTGTTTTCATATTGCTATATATAATTTCTCTCATTTCATTAGTTTCGATGGAGGAATGGGTCCAGTATGCCAACTTGATGATATCTATATAAAATTGCTAATTTTGTTTCATGTGATTACTAACTAAGCTAGCCTACTTCAAATCTTAGTAACAAGTTATACTGCTTTGAATTTCAAGATTGATAATATATATGCTTTGATAGGTTAATGTTTTGAGCATTACCTACCTTTAAACTTGTCACATCCTCTTCTACATTTTCTTCTAATTGATCTACATAAAAAGGCCTAAATTTTTCTTCAATACCTATATAAAGAAATAATACTATAAATTTCTTAAGTATTTTCTACAGTAATAACCATATGCGAAATAACTGCTTGAGCTAACGCCAACCCTAAAGTAAAATTTGAGTATTAGTAATCTATTATCTTTGAATTACTTATCTTAATCTGTGGACAAAGCAGTAAAATAAAAATTTAAATGCCAAATCTCTGACTTACTCAAAGAGACTAGCAAGACTAATAACTAGGTGGAAGAAGAAGGAACAGGGTAACACGAGAAACCAAGGGCTATTGGGGTGCCTGGGTGGCTCAGTTGGTTGAGCGTCTGACTTCAGCTCAGGTCATGATCTCACAGTTTGTGAGTTCGAGCCCCGCATCAGGCTCTGTACTAACAGCACAGAACCTGGAGCCTGCTTTTGATTCTGTGTCTCCCTCTCTCCCTGTCCCTCCCCTTCTCATGCTCTGTCGCTCCCATCTCAAAAATAAATAAACATTAAAAAAAATTTAAAAAAAAAAAAAAAAAAAAAAAAAGAAACCAAGGGCTATTGCCTAATAGCATGTTTCTCTCACTGCAGCACAAAGCCCTATCTAGTATAAATTAATCTCCAAGTGAGCAAGGATGGGTGGACTCCTTGTTTCTGTCTCCCTGGTATCAGAATTCTAGGATAGGGGCACCTGGGTGGCTCAGTCAGTTAAGCATTTGATTCATGATTTCAGCTCAGGTCACGATCTCATGGTTCATGGATCTGAGCCCCACATCGGGCTCCACGCTGACGGCGTGGAACCTGCTTGAGATTCTCTCTCCCTCTGTCTCTGCCTCTCCCCTGCTGCCATTCTCTCTCTCAAAATAAATACACTTAAAAAAAATTATTACAGAATACTCAGAATAGTGATTTGATATAAAAAGTTAAAGGCTGTCAGCCTTAAAAGAAAAAGGCAACTTTCACTTCCAGGAAGATGGAGTAGGCATACTTTTCCTTATTTCTCCCTCTAAGCACAAGAACCCCTAGATATCACATATGAAACAAACATAAAAAGAGTCTGAAAGAAGGAAAGACAAAGGCTGACAAACTAGGGACTTTGGGATCTGAGGAAAGACATGACAATGTGTTCATTTAGGATTTCTTTTTGCCTCTTAGATCCCAGACTTGGGCTTAAAGAAGCTGGCAACCCAATGGAAAAAAAAAAAAAATCCTAATTAAATAAAGCCTGATCCTTTGAGCCAAAGGACTAAGCAAAGAGCATCCTAGCAAGACAAAAGACCTTTAGTCAATAACCACTCTCCAGGCAAACATCACAGAAAATACTGTAGCTCCATTCCCAACCTCACCAGCAAAGGCCAGGTAGGTAGCTGAGACTTCCAACCTCATGAGACAGTAACAGGGTATACCAACACCCCTACCGGGGTGATGTCAGAGAAGGCCAAAAAGGAAGCCAGGACTTTCCTTCTTGCCAGATGGTAATGAGCACTCCACTCAGTGGTGTCAATGGATTACCAGGGCAGACTGGACTTGCACCCTTACTTTGTAGTTGTAAGGTGCCCCTATTCATTCCAATGGAGAAGTGTCAGAAAAGGGCTAGTGGGAGTCAGAACTTTCACTTCCATTGCAGTGTCCATGGAGACCAGGTGGACTCCATTGGAACTTCCACCCTCACCAGTAAAAAGAAGCCGCACCCCCCACCCCAGGTGTCAACAGGGCTCAATAGAAAACCTGGACTTCCCTCTACCTGTCACAAAAAGGTAACAGTCATCCTTCCACTGCCAAAGCCATGTCAGAAAAGGCTAGCTGAAACAGAAGGCTTAAGGAAGATCCAGAATCTCATAACATTGTAAGAAAATGTATAAGTTTCAATAGAAAAATGACTCATCACACTAAGAACCAGGAATATCTCAAACTGAAGGAAAAAACATAATCAATAGATGCCAACACGAAGATATTAGAGATATTAGAATTACCTGCTTAAGGATTTTTAAACAGCCATGATAAAAATGCTTCAATAAGCAATTACAAAGTTAAAAACAAATGAAAAAACAGCTTCAACAAAGAAAGAGAAGATATAAAATAAATTTCAATGAAATTTTTGAACTGAAAAATGTAATAAACCAAAATGGATAAATTCAACAGCAGAATAAAAGGGACACAGGAAAGTCAGTGAACTGAAAGACCAGAATGATAGAAATATACTAATCGGATCAAGAGGGAGAAAATAAACTGAGAAAAAAGTGTACAAAACCTCAGTGACAAGTGGAACTCTAACAAAAGTTCTAGTATTTCTATTAACAGAATCTCAGAAAGAAAGGAAAAAGAGAGCATGGCTGAAAAAAGTACTCTAAGAGATAATGGCTGAAAGCCTCTCCAATTTGGCAAGGGACACATGACCTAACAGATTCAAAAATCAAAACAAAACTCAAACAGAATAAACCCAGAGAAATTCATACCAAAACGAATAATAATTAAACCTCTGAAAGATAAAGAAAAAATCATGAAAGCAGTCAGAGAAAATACCTTACCTGTAAGTTAAAAAAAAAAAAAGAAAAGAAAAGAAAGAAAAAAAGGATTTCTTAACTGAAACCACAGAGGCCAGAAGAAGTGGCACAGTATTTATTAGGTCCTGAAAGAGAAGAATTGTCCACCTAGAATCCTACACCCAGCAAAAATATCCTTCAGAAATGAAGGGAAGATCAAGACATTCTCAAATGAAGAAAAACTACAGTAATTTGTCCCTAGCAGACACACTCTAAAAGAATGGCTAAAGAAACTTCCTAAACAAGAAGGAAATGATTAAAAAAAAAAAAAAAAAAAGATACTTGGTATATCAGGAAGAAAGAACACATATGGTATAACTAAAAAATAAATAGGTGTTCTTTTTCCCAGTTTCAGCCGGTTCATGGCAGGGAACTTCCTCAAATCCTTAAGATATTCTAGGCAGTAAGAATTGTATGTTAATGAGATGGCTTCAGGCTGGAGGCATGGGGAGGAGAAGATAGATAGCTTCAGGATGGGAGCTGGTCACCAGAAAAACCTAGCTATTACTACAGGCTTGGAGCTTTCATTACAGCTCCCTGACCTACAGTGAGCGGACAGAGACTGGAGATTGAGCCCACCAATGATTTAATCAATAATGCCCACCTAATTAAGCCTCCATGAAAACCTGTTAACAACAAGGTTTGGAGAGCTTCCAGGTTAGTGAATACATTGAGTGGGTACATTTTTGGGAAAGGGGCATGCCCAAAGAGGGCATGAGAGCTTCATGGCACACCACTCCCACCACCAATAACTTGCTTAATGAAATCTCTTCCCTTGGCTGTTCCTGAGTTGTATCCTTTATTATAACCCAGTAAATGTAAGCAAAATGTTTCCTGAGTTTTATGAGTTGTTCTAGTGAATTACCGAACCTCAGGGGGTAGTATGAGGACCTTCAGATTTGTATTTGATGGGGCAGAAATGTGGGTAGCCTGGGCACCCTATCTGCATCTGGTATATAAAGTGGGGACAATCTTACAGCAGGACTAAGCCCTTAAACCTGTGGAATCTGACAATAACTCCAGGTAGTCACTGTCAGAATTTAATTGAATTCTAGAGTACCCAGTTGTGACTCATTTGGTGTCAGAACTAGTATTACAAAAAATACCCCACAACACAGTGATAAAAAATATGGCTAAATACAATAGGCTTTCCTTCTCCTTTTGAATCTTCTAGACTATGATTGATAGTTGAAGAAGAACTGTAACAATGTCAAAGTATTATAAATGTATGTAGAGGAAATATTTAAGGCAATTATATACAGAGGAAAGTAAAGAGAAGTAAAGGAAGTAAAGTGTTTATACTTCATTTAAACTGGTAAAATAACATTAGTAGACTGCAATAAATTATGTACAGATGGTATAACACCTAGAGTATCCATTAGGAAAACTATGCTCAAAAATATTGTCAGTAAATTCAAATGGGATTCTAAAAATGTTTAAGAATGCACAGGAACGTAGCAAAAAGAAAACAGAGAAATGAAAAACAGAAAGAACAGAAAACAAGACAAAATGGCAAACATGAGCTCTAACATAACAATAATTACATTAAATGTATATGGTCTAAAAACACCAATCAAAAGACAGACATTGGCAGAATAAAGAAATGACCCAAGTATATGCTGTCACAAAAAACTCACTTCACATATAATTGATTATAGGTAGTTGAAAGTAAAAAGATGGAGAAAGATGTATCATGTTAACATTAATAAAAGGAAAGAAGGGTGGCTATATTAATATCCAAAAAAGTAGACATCAGAGCACAGATGACTACTGGAGACAAAAAGGGACATTTATATAATGATAAAGGATCAATCCATCAAGACACAGCGATCCTAAATATACATGTGCCAAACAACAGAGATGTGAAATCTATAAAGCAAAAGATGATAAAACGAAAAGCAGAAATAGACAAATTCACAATTCTAGTTGGAGATTTGAACATTTCTCTCAACGATTTAAAGTACTAGAAAAAACATCAGCCAAGGTATAAAAGAACTCAACATTATCAACAGGATCTAATTGAGATCTACAGAATACCCTACCCAACAACAGCAGAATAACCCATTTCTTTCAAGTGTCCACAGAACATATACCAAGATACACCATATCCTGGACATAAAATAAGCCTCAATAAATTTTAAAGGTTGAAACACACAGAATGTGTTCTCTGACTATAATGAAATCAAGCCGAAGATCAATAACTGAAAGATAACAGGACAATCTCCAAACTCTTGGAAACTAAACAATATACTTTTTTTTTTTTTTTAATCTTTATTTATTTTTGAGTGAGAGATAGACAGTGTGAGCAGGGGAGGGGTAGAGAGAGAAGGAGACACAGGATCTAAAGCAGACTCCAGGCTCTGAGCTGTCAGCACAGAGCCCAATGTGGGGCTCGAACGCACAAACCATGAGATCATGACCTCAGCCAAAGTTGGACGCTTAACCAACTGAGCCATCCAGGCTCCCCAACAACATACTTCTAAATAATGCATAGATCAAAGAGAAAGTCTTGAAAAATTTTAAATGCAATTAAATAAATGAAAGTAAAAAAGAACTTATCAAAACTTGTGGGGACATAACTAAAGCAGTGCCGAGAAGGAAATTTATGGCATTACATACATATTAGAAAAAAGAAAAGGTCTCAAATCCAAATCAATAATTTAACTTCCCATCTCAAGAACCTAGAAAAAGAAGAACAAAACAAACAAAAAGTAGAGAAAGGAAATGATAAGGAACAGGGGTCTGTTAGAAAACATAAAAACAATAGAGAAAATCAATGAAACACAAAGCTGGTTGTTTGAAAAGATCAATAAATTGATAAACCTCTAGGAAGACTGACAAAGGAAAACAGAAGACATAAATAACTAGTACCAGGAATGAAACAGGGCATATCACTACAAACACTGCAGATATCTAAATACTAATAAGGGATACTACAAACAACTTTACATATATAAATTTGACAGCTTAAATGAAATATATAATTTCCTCAAAAAATACAGACTATCACAACTAGAACTACCAAGCTACTTGGTATACTACTCTGATATAAAACATACTACTCTGATGTAAAACAGATCTGGATAGCTCCTATACTATTAAAGAAATTAACTTCACAATTTTAAACTCTCAAAAAAGAGGGGTGCCTGGGTGGCTCAGTCAGTTGGGCATCCACTTCGGCTCAGGCCATGATCTTATGGTTCATGTGTTCAAGTCCCACATCGGGCTCTGTGCTGACAGCTCAGAGCCTGGAGCCTGCTTCAGATTCTGTGTCTCCCTCTCTCTCTCTGTCCCTCCCCCACACACGCACATGCAGACTCTCTTTCTCTTTCTCTCTCTCAAAAAAGGAATAAACATTAAAAAAAATTTTTTTAACTCCCAAAAAAGAAATTTCCAGGCCCAGATGGTTTCATGGGAGAATTCTATCAAACTTTTAAAGAATTGACATCAATTACATCCATTCTCTTCCAGAAAATAGGAGGAAAAACTTGTCAATTTATTTTATGAAGCCAATATTGACCCTGATAGCAAAACCAGACAAAGGGGGGCACCTGGGTAGCATAGTCAGTTAAGCGTCTGACTCTTGATCTCAGCTCAGGTTATGATCTCATAGTTCATGAGTTCAAGATCCATACTGGGCTCTGTGCTGATGGTGTGGAGCATGCTTGGGATTCTGTCTCCCCTTCTTTCTGCCCTCCTCCACTTGTGCTTTCTTTCTCAAAATAAATAGATTTTAAAAATTAAAAAAAAAAAAAAAGACAATATAAAAACCAGAAAGGTATAGACCAATATCCTCATGAATATACATGCAAAAGTCTTAAAAAATACTAGCAAATGGAATTTAGCAATAAATAAAAAGAATCATACACCACTACTGAATAGGTTTTATTCCTGAGACGCAAGGCTGGTTTGGTACTCAAAAATCAGTGTTAATTCCCCATCCTAACAGTTTAAAGAAGCAAAATAATGACCATATCAATCAATGCGGAAAAAGCAGTTGACAAAATTCAAAACCCATTCATGATAAATTCTCAGAAAAATAAGAACAAATATGGTGAACTTCCTCAACTGATAAAGAGTATCTACTAAATACCCATAACTAACATCATACTTCATAGTGAAAGTCCAAATACTTTCCCCAAATATTTAGAAAAGATGAGGATATCTGATTTCACTGCTCTTATTTAAGATAATGCTAGAAATTCTAGACAATATGATAAAGTAAGAAAAGGAGATAAAAGTCATATAGATCAGAAAGGAAGAAATAAAACTGTCCCTATTTGGAGATGACATGAAAATCTAAAAAAAGATCTCTAAAAAACTCCTGGAATTAATAAGTGAGTTCAACAGAGTCATAAGATACAAGATTAACATACAAAAAAAAAATCAACTATATTTCTATATTCTAGCAATGAGCAAATGGACACCTAAATTTAAAATACAAACTATTTAGGGGCGCCTGGGTGGCTCAGTCGGTTGAGTGTCCAACTTCAAGTCAGGTCATGATCTCGCGGCCCGTGAGTTTGAGCCCCACGTTGGGCTCTGAGCTGATGGCTCAGAGCCTGGAGCCTGCTTCCGATTCTGTGTCTCCCTCTCTCTCTGCCCCTCCCCCGTTCATGCTCTGTCTCTGTCTCAAAAATAAATAAATGTTAAAAAAAAAAAATTTTTTTTAATAAAATACAAACTATAATTTGTCAAAAAAGAAAATATATAGAACTCGCATGCTGAAAACTATACAACCCTGATAAAATAAATCAAAGAAGATATAAATAAATAAAGAGACATATTGTGTTTGTGGATTTGAAGGCTTGATATAGTAAAGACCTCAGTTCTCCCCAAATGGATATACTGATTTAACACAATTTCTACCAAAATTCTAGTAAGATTTTTTTTTTTGGTAGGTACAGACAAGATTTTTCTAAATTTTATATGGAAAGACAAAGGAACTAGAGGAGCTGAAAGAATTTTTTAAATAAAGAATTTATTTAATTCTACTAAATTTTAAGACTTATATCACTATATTAATTAAGACTGTGGGTACTGACAGAGGGGAGATGCATGGAATAGAGATACACCAGAATACAGAACCCAGAAATATACCCATACAAACATCCCAACTGATTTCTGCCAAAGAAGAAAAAGCCATTCAATGGAGGAAAGATAGACTTTCAAACAAATGGTGCCTGAACAAGTGGATATTCATAAGCAAAAAATGAACTTCAAACTAAGCCATGTACCTTATACAAAAATTAATTCAAAACGGATGTGGTATTTTTCCAATAAAATATAAACTGAAAACTGCCAAGAAGGACAACCAAATATTTAGTTCTGTGCTACTGTTCTTTGGTTAGCAATTAAAAATTTTCCTGGACAATTAGAAAAAAAATATATAGAAAAAAAATATACTTAACACAGAATTAAATGTAAAACTGTAAGAATTTTAGAACAAAACACATGAGAAAATCTTTGAGATCTAACACTGACAGTGTTCTTAGGCTTGACATCAAAGTACAATCCATAAAAAGGAAAAATCAATAAACTAGACTTCAAAAACTTTTACTCTATGAAAGATGCTGCTAAGAGGATAAAGAAACCCTTATACGTTGGAAGAAAATATTTGCAAACCACGTATCCAATGAAGAAATACTATATATAATATATAAGGAGCACTCAAAATTCAACAGTAAAAAACAAAGCAATCAAATGAGAAAATGGGCAAAAGACATAAAGCACCAAAGCACATAAAAAAATATTCAATGTCCTTAGCCATTAGAAAACCCACAAAAAAGCAATCATGAAACTACCATACAACCTAGCTATCTCATTCCTGGGTATTATTCCAGAGAAATAAAGACATATATCCACACAAAAACATGTAACAATGAATATTTACAGCACTGTTAGTTATAACAGCCAAAAACTAGGAGCAAACCAGATTTCCTTTGAGGAGTGAATAAATAAACTGTTGTACATCCACACCATGGAATGCTACTCAGCAACAAAAAGGAACAAATCATTGATTCAAACAACCACTTGGATAAATCTCTAGGGAATTATGGTGAGTGGCAAAAAGCCAATCCAAAGGGATCCCAAAAAGTAGTTTATGATTCTATCCATGTAATATTTGTGAAATGACCAAAATGATAGAGAACAGATTCATGATCACCAGAATGTGAAGGAGAGGGGTGGGGCTGGGGAGAGAGTAGGGTTGGCTATAAGAGGGCAACATAAGGGACCCTTATGGTGATGGAGATGTTCCATATCTGACCGTATCAATGTCAGTATCCTAGTTGTGATACTATACTATATACAGTTTGGCCAGATGCTATCATTGGGGTAAACTAGGTAAAAGGCATAAGGGATGTTTCTGTGTTCTTCCTTTTTTTTTTTTTTTTTTTTAAGATTGTTAAGTAGGGGTACCTGGGTGGCTCAGTAGGTTGAGCATCTGACTTCAGCTCATATCATGATCTCATGGTTCAGTTCATGAGTTCAAGCCCCACATCAGGTTCATTCCTGTCAAAACCAGAGCCCATTTCAGATCCTCTGTTCCCCTCTCTCTGCCCCTCCCCCGCTTGTGTGATTTTTTTTTTTCTCTCTCTCTCTAAAAAATAAACATTAAAAAAAGAAGAGATTTTTAAGTAATCTCTACACCCAACCTGGGGCTTGAACTTACAACCCCGAGATCAAGAGTCGCACACTCTACCAACTGAGAAAGCCAGACTCCCCTCTGTCTTTTTCTTACAACCACACATAAATCTATAATTATCTCAAAACAAGAAATATAATTTAATTTTCATCTTTTAAAGTTTATTCAATTATTTTAAGGGTGGGGAGGCAGAGAGAGAGGGGGGGAGGGGGAGAATCCCAAGCAGGCTCCACACTGTCAATGCAGAGACCAATGCAGGGCTCAAACCCATAAACCGTGAGATCACGACCTGAGCTGAAGTCAAGAGTCGGATGCTTAAAAGAATGAGCTGCCTCAAGAAATTTAATTAAAAAAAAAAAAAGAAAAAGGCATGGAAGAAGAGAAGAGACCAAGCCAGGAGAAAATTCAGGCTGACTAAGAGAATAAGAAAACAAGCAAGTAAATTAAAGTACCACTCTAATCCTTGGTAGTAGTGGTAGATGAGGCTTTAATTCTGTTTCCTCATAGCAGAAATATGAAAGTAAAATGCTTTGTAGGCTCCTAAGTGACTTCTTACTATTTATTTTGTCCTCACCTGATTTTCTTTCCTCTGATTTCCATTTTTCCTCTGCCTCTAGGATCTTAGCAAGATCCTAGGTAACCTAGGGGTATGAGAGGAGGTACAAGATGTGGCAAACATCCATATCCCTTGCCCTCTCCCTCCACTACAGGCCCAATCAAAATGACAACATACATCTTCAAATATGTCAGCTACACAAGGGGAGGGAGAAGAAAGAAAAGAAGCTACGAAATAAGAAGGCCAGTGGAAGCAACCCAGGTATCCACCAACAGATGAATGGATAAATAAAATGTGGTATATACATACCATTCAGCAAGAAAAAGGAAGGAGATTCTGACATGTGCTACAACATGGAGGAACCTTAAAGACATTATGCTGAAAGAAGCCACGTACAAAAAGATACTGTATGATTCCACTTATATGAGATACCCAGAGAGGTCAAATTCCTAGAGATGGAAAGTGAGAATGGTTGGTTGCCAAGGGCTGGGGGAAGGGGAATGGGGAGTTGGTATGTAATGGGTACAGAGCTTTGGTTTGGGAAGACAAAAAAGTTTTGGAGATGGACGGTGGTGATGGCTGCACAACACTGTGAGTGTACTTAATGCCACTGAACTGTACACTTAGAGAAGGTTGAAATGGTAAATTATGTGTTATGTATATTTTAACATAATTTTTTAAAAAGTTCTATGAAAAAAAAAGAAATGAGGGCCTTATATGCCTTCATGCTTTTTGAGAGGCCTTTTTAATTGAACAAAATGTTTGAAATCTAGAAAAGCAATCTGAAATCACAAGTAGAGCTCAGTTTTTTAAAAACTTAGAGCAACTTTTTGATAACGTCTTACTAAGAAAATGGCCTCGTAGGCAATGTATATAGCCATAAAAGCTGCTCTTACCAGCAAATGTTGGCCGAACTTCTGGATCTGCCTCCCAGCATTGCTTCATGATGCTGATAATCTCCTCTGGGCAGTACTCAATGATGTCTTCCACATTTGGTCTGTTCCCAGATTTAATGCAGATTATCAACTGCTGCTCACAGATAGCATCTATAAAGCAAAGAGGGATTTAAGTTGACTTTTTCTCAGGTCCTAAATGTCTTAGGCAGGAAGATCACAGGGTTTGGACAAGGCTGGATGTCTCTCTGCCTGGGGTGTGTTTTCAGTAGGGCTGTCTCATTCCTTAGGGGCAGAATGACCCTCTGACATGGTCCACCGCCCAGATGATCAAACAACATCTTAACCTCTGGAGATGAAAGACAGAATTCATACCAAAGAGGTCTCCTGGCAGAACAAATAGAATATGTGACTAAAACCAATGGCATACTTCAGATTTTACTATAAAGACAAATAAGGTACGGCTCTTACCTGTAAGGAGCTCAGTTTATTGAGAGTAACATAAAATATAGAGTGATAATTGCTATTTAAAAAGTAAGCACAAAGGTTTCTGCTAACACAACCATGACTAGAGGGTCAGAGAAGGATTTGCTGAGTCTAGAAACATAAGTGGGATTTATCCATGTAAAGAATCAGGAAGGAGGACTCAGAGAGGAGGATTCTGGGCTAGGGAAGCAGGATATGAATAGACTGGAAGTCCCCCAAATCATAATGTAGCCCAGGAATTATGAGTAGCTCACCATAACTGGGCAAAATGACTAAAGAAAGACAGGTAAGGAATGAGGCTAGAGAAAGATGGAAAAGCTAAATCAGAGAGGGCTTTGTATTCCATACTGAAGAATTTGAACTTTATCCTGAAGGCCCAGTGAGCCTTGGAAAGATTTCAAAAATATGAGTGAGATGGTCATACTTGCCTTTTAGGACAACCAGCGTGGCTGAAGTGTGAATGGGGAATGGCATGAGCAGCCATCAGCAGAAATACGGAGGGTCTGAACTACATAGAGTCTGGTGGGGATAGAGAGAAGTGGATGGATTCAAGATGTAGCCTGAATCACATATAATCTTGAGTTCATAGGTTTAAATGTGGGATTGCATGTGGGAGACAAGAGGCAAAGCTAAGACTTAGACGTGAAATGCTTCTGGCCCAACAACTAGGTAGGGTACAGGGGGTGGGAGGAGAGAGGGTGATGCCATTTTCTGAACATGAGAAGAGCAGAGCCAAGTGGACTACACAGAGAACATGTAGATGAATCTGTTTGAGGGCATGTTGCTTTGGGGTTCCTCTGGTATGTGTAATAGATACAACAGATAAGTGGATATCCAGGCCAGGGCTCTAGATAAGAGATTTGAGAGGCCTTGGCAAAGTGGTGATCATTAAACCAGAGGAGCCAATAATCACCCAAGAAAAGGGGACCAGGAAATGTCCAGTAATTTAGGCACTTAACAAACTGAGGAATGAGTACTGTATCTTCTCCTGCATGAATGTCTTTCTCATCTTTTTATTCTTAATTCCAATTAAAGTGCCCATAGTAAGTACTGAAAAGATATAATTCTTATCTATTTGCTTGTTTGTCTATTTATTTATTTAGAGTGTGAGTGTACACAGGGGAGGGGCAGAGAGAGAAGGGACAGAGAGAATCCCAATCAGGGATCCCTAACAGCACAGAGCCCCAACACAGGGCTGGATCTCACGAATCATGAGATCATGACCTGAGATGTAGAATCTCCAGAGTTAGAAGCTTAACCAACTGGGCCACCCAGGTGCCCCGAAAAGAAGTAATTCTTGAGTGAAGGAGCAAGCGAATGAATGAAAGTATGAGGCATATGTCTCCTAAGCAGAAGCAAGCAAGCTTTCCTGTCCAGGAAAAATCCTGGAATTCTACAATACCTTCCAAGCTCAGATACATCATCAAGGCTCCTATTTTTCCTGTGATCCCTGATTCCTAAACTGAGATTAATCATTCATTCACCACAAATGTACTGAACACCAACTGTGTTCCAGGCACTGTGTGTGTAGAGACTGGGGAAATAGCACTGACTCAGATACCATCCCAGCCCTGGTATAGCTTATGGTCTAGTAGGTAAAAAGACGTTATAAATCTTAACTGATGTCATTGAAGGCCACTATTTCACTCAGCAGTTTTGATTAACACACAGATTTTACTCCTCTATAAACATCTTACTTTCATATGGCTCCTTATTCGCAAATATTGCCCAAAGTACTATGCCAAAGCTGTATACATCTGACTTCTCTGAGGGTTTTGCGTTGATGTCATTCAGATGCTCAGGGGCCATGTAGCAGAGGGTTCCACCATTTTTCTCGGGGGCGCTATTATTCATTTTTCTCTGCTCATTATTTTCTTCTTTAGTCAGTTTACTCCACGTCTTAAAGGAAGCCACACCAAGATCAGCTATCTGCAAGAGATCAAGCCAATGGGAGTGTTCTGTGAAAGCTATAAGCAAATCAGACTTGTCTTTAACTCTGGGGCTTATCTAATAGATGCAAGGTATAGTGAATTTCCTGAAGTGGTTACACTAGATAGGTTTAAAACAGCTACTTCTGAATAGACTCACAGAAATTTTGTGTCTCTTCAGCCATCTAAGAAAATCTCCCCTAAGAAATGTTCATGTGAAATTCTGGTATCTCAATTCTTATGCAATAAACCCAGGGAATTTGCTAGTAGGGTTGGGGGAGGGGGAGGAAAGAGGAAAAGCAGAAGTCATTTCTGACATGAACTACAGTAAAACATGTTTATTCTAATTCCTCATTTACTCTGCATATTTTTTTCAACGACTTCTGGGGCTAGGAATACAAGGTATTTTCTTCCCAGCAGATTTGTAGAGCAGATGGTGAGTAGGTACTGCACCTTCAATTTTCCCCAACGGTGTTCCAAAGCCCATGGATGCGAGAGTCTAAGGATTCCAAAGACACTGAGGAAAAGGATGGTAGTGTTACTTGTTTTGAGCTGGTAGCCTGAACCTAAGAGATGACAGGATGGGAAGGAGGAGAAAAACAGACAAGAAAGCAAAGAGAAAAATACAAAGGTCAGACACAGAACGAAGAGGGAGATGGCCGGATAAAATTACAGAACCACACGGTTAAGAAGAAATCAAAGGTGACAGTTTTACTTTTGCCTCTAGGAATCCAAGCATATAGGTATGAATTCCAGCACGGGATTGTCTAAAATCCAGAGATTCTAACATAAGAGATACATTAGAGGTAAGTTATTATTGTAAAGAAGGAACCTTCCTTTAAAGTCGTAGGATTAAAAATCTGTCCAAGATTAGAAGGAAGTGTTAGAAGCACAATCTTGTAGTAGAAGGATGCCTGCATAAGCAGTTCCTGAGTTCTCCCCCAAAAGCTGCTTCCCCTTTCAGATTCTCGCACTTGGATTCCTGTTGCCAAAGCCAATTAGACGTGATGTTCCATCTAGTTAAATCTTGCTCTTGAGTGAACAAAAGGAAAATCCTTTCCCTTTGTTCCCTTTACTACAATGGAAAAAGTTAGAATTTAAAAAAACAAACAAACTGATACAAAATATAGATTAAAGTCAGTAAATAAATAAATAATAAATAAATAATATGGACTCCATCAAGTCCGTATCTTTCTTTTCAATCCTTGGCAGAACCTTCCAGCACCACCACCACCAGTTATAAGCTGAGTGAGGTCTTCCTTTAAGGTCTACCATGTGAAAAAATGGATCTATAGTGGAGAATTAAAACTAAAATCACCCCAATCTTCTAGAAACCTTTAGATTATGATTTACCTTAATGTGAAAGTCATCATCAACGAGGATATTTTCAGGCTTTAGGTCCTTGTGTATTACTCCTTCTCCATGTAAGTAGCACATTCCTTCAATGGTTTCCATAATTATCCTTCCTTTTACAGAAAGGGGGATACTGATCTAAAACAGTGATAGTTAAGTCTATGAAATGGAAAGGTAATCAAACAGGCCAAACCGACTGTTTTATTCAAGAGTACTGGGGTCTGAACCTTAGAACAGACAGATCTTCCTTGACATATAATGGGGTTACATCCCAAACCCATCATAAGTTAAAAATATCGTTAAATTGAATGTGTTTAAACTAACCTAGTGAACATCATAGCTTAGCCTAGCCTATCTTAAAAATGCTCAGAACACTTATATTAGCCCTCGTTGGGCAAAATCTTGAACACAAAGCCCATCTTATAATAAAACATTGAACATCTCATGTAACTGACTGAATACGAAATGGCAAGTGAGAAACAGAATCGCTGTGTGACTAACCAAATGGTTGTGAGCATATCGGCTGTTTACTTGTGATCACATAGCTGACTGGGAGGTGCGGCTCATGGCCACTGCCCACCATCATAAGACAGGCTGGTACTGTGCGTCACTAGCCCAGGAAAAGATCCAAATTCAAAATTCAAAGTATCATTTCCAATGAATTCCTATTGCTCTGACTGTCATAAAGTCAAAAAATTGGTAAGTCCAACTATCATAAGTTGGGGACCATCTGCAGTTACCAGGATTCCTTCTATTATGCTGTTCAGCACTGCTGTCATTTTAAAAGAAGTCCCCTTTTAAAGAAAGATCTCATCCCAGGTGCTAAGGGTACTAATGTTGTGCTCTGTCATGTAAAAATAAAACATTCATGCCAATATGGCAATATACTAAAATGCTGTAAAATTAAGCTCCTTGAGAGCAAAACATCACCACCACCACCACCATCATCATCATCATTCTAGAATGCTCCTGACTATCTGGCATGGTGCCTGGAATGTTTGTTGAATGATGGATAAATAAATAAACAAAAAACAAGTATTTTTCTATAGTACATTACTATGTGCTACTATATATTAAATAGGTGAACAGTGTCACAGAAATGTGTAGATGAACATTGAGAAAAAAAGAATATAAGAGAACATGCTCACACTTATTACAAATATGTAAAGACTAATCTATGGGATAACATGATGTTAAAACAATGCTGAAGTGGGTTTAGTATCTATTTGGTGATTTGGTATCATCTATTTTAGATCTTTGTAAATTCTCAAGTCACTCTTACTTATGACTGTATTCTAGTTGTATAAATATCAACATTAATACAGACAACTCCAATTTCTATTATGGCAGCTAAACATTAGTTTTGCTTAACATTGAAAAACGCAAACTGTTTCTATGTGTGTGTACGTGTATATGTGCACTGTCTCTAGTTTACAAACAAGGCTGTTTAGGCTGATTCCTAAAAATTTAGATATATGTTGGTTGTTGGTAAACAGGAAAAAAATTTAAATGATGGAAGTTAGATTCCCAAGTCAACCCCCCAAATCATATTTAAAACCCACAATGGAGATGAATTAGTCACCTGATCACCAGCATACAAAAAATAGCCAGAGATTTTCCTTTCTTCCTTGATATACCTTTGGACTTAGGAAAAAGTTCTGAGCAAGGAAAGGAAAGACCTTCTCATTCCCCCTCCTGATTTTCTCCCTCATGTCCTCTTGAGTTCCCTCTGGAGCCCAAACTAGTCTACCTTATCTTTGCCTGATCCGGGAGAATGCCCCCTTGTCCCAAAAGATTTACCTCCCAATCAAAATGACTATTTACTTCATGCAGCAGCTGATCTTACCCAGTTTTGGGGAGAAGAGCAATCTGATCAAATTACAACACAATGTGTATAGGTGAACCTCTCTTACCCCTTCCCACAGGTATCTGTGAGAGATGTCTGGGACTTAAAAGAATTGAAGAACAGACATAATTTGGGGCAGATGTAGGGTCGGGGGGAGAAGACAGGAAAAGGGGGAACATCTGCCCTAAAGAAAGCCACATCCCACCACTGTCTCATGCAATCTACGCTTTGGCCAAATCCAGTTACTTGTAAGTTTCCCAGATATGGCATACTCTCATTCCTTTGCACATGCCATTGTCTCTGCCTGGAACCCTTATTCCCTAATTATCTGCTTGTCATTCGGGCTTTGGCCCAAGCATCCTCCTGGAATCCCTTCCTATTTATCACACACTAAAGTGACTGCTGCTCCTTTGTGTTCCCACAGCACACTAGGAGGATGTCTATCAAAACACAATTGCACCATACTGTTCACTTCCTTATCTGTCCCTTTTATGTGTGTCATATTTGCTATTGCTTCTTGATTAACTAGCACAAGACCTTGCTCTTACTAGTTAGATAAACTCAGGGCACCTGGGTGGCTCAGTCGGTTAAGTGTCTGACTCTTGTTTTCACCTCAGGTCATGATCTGATGGTCGTGAGATCAAGTTCAGCGTGAAGACTGCTTGGGATTCTCTCTCTCTCTCTCTCTCTCTCTCTCTCTCTCTCTCTCTCCCCCTCCCTTCCTCCCTCCCTCTTCCACTGCCCTTCTCCCCTGAGCTCTCTCTCAAAACAAACAAAAACAAAACAAAATGAAATACCTTTAGAAAAATAAACTCTATGGGGTGCCTGGATGGCTCAGTTGGTTAAGCACAGGATTTGGACTCAGGTCATGATCTCATGGCTTGTGGGTTTGAGTCCCATGTCGGGCTCTGTGCTGACAGTGTGGATGAAGCCTGCTTCGGATTCTGTGTCTGCCTCTCTCTCTGCCCCTCCCCTGCTAGTGCTCTGTGTCTCTCTCTCTCAAAAATAAATAAACATTAAAAAAATTTTTTTAACAGATAAACTCTACAAAATGTTTTATCAACGTGATTTGGTTTTCATAAATCAATTTTTATTTTCCTATTTTAAGTCCTACTTATCCAGTGTTGTTGCCTCTAGTGTTCTATATTTAGCCTGTAAGTTTCTTAAATGGTATCAAAGGGCAATCATCAATATCCCATCTCCACACACAGTTATTGAGAGTGTACATCCTTTAACCAATCAGTCAGTGTTTACTGTTACCTATTAGGCATATACTTCACATCATGAAGACAGTGCTTGTCCCTGAACAGTGGATGCTCGGGTGGCTGACAAAAGCCTACTATAAGACTAAGACATGGGTGGGGGGGACCTCCCCAGGTGAGGGGTACAGACAGCTGTCTGCAAGGATTGACGGGAAGGCAAGACCACCTTCTGGGGCAGGGAAAGTCGAGGATGTTTTAACAAGGGGACTGACTTCAGAAAATCCAAAGTATCTAGCCACTCACACAAGGGTTATTTGACACCAACAAGCTACAAAAGAACACAGTGGCAATAACCATCACAGACAGGCAGCCCCCGAGCCGCTGTGCCTGTACGGTGCACAGCAAAGCCCTCTTTACCTCCGCTTTCAGAACGTGCATCAGGTTGCCCTTTTCCATGTACTCCATCACCAGGGAGTAGTTTCCTTCTTCTAAGATGACACCCAGGAGCTTCACCACCCGATTATGTCTCAGCCTGTGCATCATCCTGCCCTCCTCAAGGAGGGACTCATTGTACCTGCAGGAGAGAAAGGTGCTGTTAAGATGGGCACAGTTAGTGCCCTTGTCCTTGTTCCCCCAAGAAACACAGCATATGGCTCCAATGCATCACATCACATAGGCTTGTGTTGGTACTTGTGCATGTACTGATCCCTTCTGGGTCCAGGCTACAAGCTTCCAGAGGCAGAGGCGTTTCCTGCTCATCTTCATATTCCTCCTTCCCAGTTACAGGCAGTGAGTGCTCAAGAGGCAGTAGGTCAATAACGAATGAATGCAGAGGAAATGAAGAGCAGCAAGGAGAAGCAGCCTGAGAAAAGGGCTGCGTTGGACAGGATAATTAAAAATGCAGCCTCTCTTGGGGTGCCTGGGTGGCTCAGTTAAGCGTCTGACTTGGGCTCAGGTCATGATCTCATGGTTCATGAGAGCCCCGCGTCAGGCTCCGTGCTGATAGCTCAGAGCCTGGAACCTGCTTCGGATTCTGTGTCTCCATCTCTCTTTCTGTCTCCCCCCCACTCACGTTCTGTCTCTCTCTCTCTCTCAAAAATAAACATTAAAAAAAATAAGGCAGCCTCTCTTGGTAACCACTCTGGCAGGAACAAAGGGAGGTAAAACAAGTCCACCAGTTGCTTTAAAGAGAGGGCTTCTGGAACTTCTAATTAATAGGCTACTTCCCCCACCCCCAGACTTAGGGCTGGTCCTTACCAAAATGGTGAAGCAAGTATTTAAGTCTATCTCAAGGACCCCTCCCCATTTTCTTCTCATTGCCTCCCTCATTACCCTTAATCTCCTTCCCCTTCTTTATTTCCTTCTCTTTGTCTTTCATCATTACTGCAAGCTTTTTGCTAACCAGCCTCAGAATCCTCATCAGCAGCACAGGGAGAATAATAATAACCAGCTTTCAGGGTTATCTGACATAAAGCCCACACGCTGATATGCCACAGTCTGTCTCATTCTAAAGCCTGGGCCATGGCATATCCACTGCCTTGCCCTGCTCCTCCACGGTAACTCTTCCCATGGCCAGCCTGTAATTTGGCCCACCCACCTCTGATCCCAACTCACTCAGTACGCTTGGGGCCTGTGTACACCTTTTTCAGGATTACGAGTCCATGGGATCTGTGTAAACACAAAGACACCTTTCCAAAGCCCCCGCTGTCAAGATGCTCCTTCTCCAAAAAGTCACTAGATTTCATCTTAATGTCATCCAAGGACATGTCTGGTTTCCTTGTGAATCCTCAGAATGTCCAAAAATGCACCACTTTTTCCCCCTTCGGAGATGTGCCCTGTAAGAAAGACAAAAAGACATCTTAGTGCACAAAATCATTATTCAAAAAACATATGAAATTCTACCATATGTTCGGTGGAATCACAGAAAACCACATTTTTTTACTTTAAAAGATTGCTTTATTGACCAATATTGGAACAAAAAATGATGAGTGATGACAAAGTCTTTATATTATAGGTTATCTTTTTGTAAAGGGAGAAACATTGTGTTTTGCCATTAAAAGACAAGAGACATATATACGGACAGACATGTGTATCCATAGCCTCCTAATGGGTCTCCCTGATTCTATCCCTATTCCTCTACTCTCAGCACAGCAGCCAGAAGGATCCTTTTACAAATGTAAACTAAATTGTGTTACTTCTAAAACCCTCCACACACTCAGGGTAAGACCAAACTCCTTACCATGACCTACAGAACCCTCCAAGAGCCTGCCCCTGCCTACCTCTCTTCCTCTTGCTTATTCGACTCTGGCCACACTGGCTTTGTTTCTGTGTCTTGAACTTGCCATGTTCTTTCTCTTCTGAGGACCTTGGCATTTACTCTTTCCTCTGGTTGGAGTGCTCTTCCCTGGATATTTTGCATGATTTGCTCTCTCCTCAAAAAGTCCGTCACTGGCCTCCTGGTCTAAAGTAAGCCCCTTCTGTCAATATATATTTACTTTTTAACCTAGTTCCACTTTTGTAGCAATTATCATTATCTGAAATAACCTCATTTATATGTTTACTTTCAAGGGGTCAGTCTCCTCTACTGTAATATAACTTCCATGAAGGTAGAAATTTTTGTCTGTTTTGCTCATTGTTGTATTTTCACCACTTAGAACAGAGATGGAACAAGTACACACTCATTACACAATATGCATCTTTATATTTATATTAATATTGAATCAATAACTAATTTATTATTATATTTCAAAACACTATTGCTTTTAGGAGCAGGAACCATGCCTATTTTCCTTCAGAATTTTAGCCCCAGTGCCTTGAAGGCTGCTTAGGATATAACAGATGCTCGATAAACATGTTTGAACTGAACAAGGTCATACGCATAGATACATGGATTAAATGGACCCCCAACTTATTTTAAACATTGCTGAGCCCTTTCTGAAATGATAAACACTCCAAAAAGCACCCAGAAGTTAAAATAAACTTTATCTAAAAAGGTTAAATCTTTAGCTAATGTACAAATGTGATCTGTTCCTCCACTCTACCTTTGGCTACCTCTTTGATTTTTCCAACCTAAAACTAATCATTTACCAAGTCAGACAGTTCGTATTTTTGGATTCACCCACTCCTTTCCATGCCCACAGACATTCTCCTAATAAAGACTTTCATTGCCTCTTGTCCAGACTTTTACAGAAAACTTCTAATAAGTCTCCTTCTCTCCTAGCCATCCAACATACAGGATGCCAGATTAATCTTATGAGAGTTCACATTTAGTCATATAATTCAAAAACTCTAGACCTACAAGGTTTGTGTGGCCCTGTATAACTGAACCCTGTCTACCAAATTAAGCATAGAATTCTCACCCTCACATTTAAAGCTCTTACTGGTATTCTACCAATCTCATTTTCCAGCTTTACTTTTTTTTTTTTTTTTAGTTCTAGTTAACATATAGTGTAGTATTGGTTTTAGAATTTACACATAACATATGTACACACCCAGTGCTCATCCCAACAAGTGCCCTCTTTAATGCCCATCATCCATTTAGCCCAGCCCCCCAACCACCTACCCTCCAGCTCCTCAGTTTGCTCTCTATATGTAAGAGTCTCCTGGGGCACCTGGGTGGCTCAGGTGACTAAGCGTCTGACTTCAGCTCAGGTCATGATTTCAAGGTTCGTGGGTTTGAACCCTGAGTCAGGCTCTGTGCTGACAGCTCAGAGCCTGGAGCCTGCTTCGGTTCTGCCTCCCTCTCTTTCTGCCCCTCCCCCACTCATGCTCTATCTCTCAAAAACTGAATAAACATTAAAAATATGGGGGAAAAAAGAGTCTCTTATGGTCTGCCTCCCTCTCTGTATCTTATTTTCTTTTCTTTCCCTTCCCCTATGTTCATCTGTTTTGTTTCTTAAATTCCACATATGAGTGAAATCATATATTTTTTCTGATGGACTTACTTCACTTAGCATAATACACTCTAGTTCCATCCATGTTGTTGTAAATGGCAAGATTTCATTCTTTTTGATGGCCAAGTAATATACCATTGTGTGTGTGTGTGTGTGTGTGTGTGTATATATATATATATATATATATATATATATATATATATATATATGTGTGTGTACACCACATCTTCTTTATCCATTCATCAGTCGATGGACATTTGGGCTTTTTCCATAATTAGGCTATTGTTGATAGTGCTGCTATAAACACTGGGATGCATGCATGTTCCCCTTCGAATCTGTATTTTATCCTCTGGACAAATACCTAGTAGTGCAATTGCTGGCTCATAGGGTAGTTCTATTTTTAACTTTTTGAGGAACCTCTGTACTGTTTTCCAGCATGGCTGTACCAGTTTGCATTCCCATCAGCAGTACAAAAGGGTTCCCCTTTCTCTGCATCCCTGCCAACATCTGTTGTTTCCTGAGTTGTTAATTTTAGCCATTCTGACAGGTGTGAGGTGGTATCTCATTGTGGTTTTTATTTGCATTTCCCTGAGGATGAGTGATGTTGAGCATCTTTTCATGTGAAAACCACAATTTGTATTCCTTTAGACTTCCATTTCTGGCAACATGGAGGACTAGAAAAATTTTAAAACCGTCCTGCTGCAAAAGACCTATGTGTGTTGGATAGCATAACACAAATATACACTCAAATGCATAGGTAGGCCCATGGAAAGGAAAATAACTCCAGGGACTAAAAAAGAACAGGGCACTGGCCGCAGGGCAATGACCCACATGGTGGCTGCTACAGACTGAATGTTTGTGTCTGCCCCAAACTTCATTTGTTGAAGCTCTAACTCCATTGTGATAATATTAGGAGGTGGGGTCTTTGGGAGGTAATTGGGTCATTAAAGTGGAGGCCTCATGAATGACATCAGGGTCCTTATAAAAGATATGAGAGTTCTCACTCTCTCTCTCTCCACTACATGAAGATGCGTCCTATGTCCCCAAAGACTAGTATGATGTTCACAGCAGCTTTATTCATGTTATCCCCAAACTGGAAACGGTTATGCATCAATAGGAAATGGATTTTTAAAAAAGGATTGTAGGGGTGCCTGGGTGGCTCAGTCAGTTGAGCGTCCAACTTTGGCTCAGGTCATGATCTTGTGGTTTGTGAGTTTGAGCCCTGCGTCAGCTCTGTCTGTGCTGACAGCTCAGAGCCTGGAGCCTGCTTCAGATTCCGTGTCTCCCTCTCTCTCTGCTCCTCCCCAGCTCACACTCTGTCTCTCTCTCTCTCTCAAAAATAAATAAAGATAAAAAAAATTTTTTTAAGGATTGTATATTCATACTATGGATTACTACTCAGTAATAAAAAGCAATGAACTACTAATACACACAGCAATGTGAATGAGTCACAAAACATGGTAAGTAAAAGGAGCCTTGTACAAAAGAATACATACTGTATAATTCCATCTATATTAAGTTCTGGAACAAGGTAATCTACACTGGAAAGGGAACACTGGTTGCCCACGGGCAGGGTGAGGACTGAATGGTTTGGGGCATGAGGAAACTTTGTGGGTGATGGTAATGTTCTGTCATCTCATTGGGGGTTAGGGTTACACACGCATAAGCATTTGTCAATACTCAGTAAATATACTCTAGGTAAATCTTACAACAAAAGAAAAATCTGTAAACATACTGAAGTCTATCTTGTTAATGAAGTGCATGCTGAAAAAAGTGTACTGGTATCTGCAATTTACTTTGCAGACAAACTGGTGGGTAGAAAGAGTGGTAAATAGCTGGTCTGTGATAGCGCAGGCAGAATAAAATAATATTCATGGTAGACACACGAAAGTTCAGTGTAAAATTTTTTTAAATTTGTTTCTACATTTCTATTTTTACTAATTTTTCCCATATATTCCTCACCCAGTTTCTAATAGTACAGATAACAAAACTACGAAACCAAATTTGTACATTACTATTAACTAAACACCCTACTTGATTAACTCATTTTTTTTTTTTTTTAACTAATGACATTTTTCTGTTCCAGGATCCAATCCAGAATACCACATTGCCTTTTGTAGCTCTTGATTTTTTAATTTTTTAAAAATCTTTTGACCCCCTTCACCCATTTCTCCCAGCCCCTGCCTTTGGCAACCCCAATCTGTTCTCTGTATCTATGATCTTCTTTTCCTTCTTCTTCTTCTTCTTTTTTTTCTTTTTTAAGATTCCACATATAAGTGAGATCATACGGTATTTGTGTTGCTGACACTTCACTTAGCATAATGCCCTCAAGGTCCATCCATGTTGTTACAAAAGGCAGGATTTCCTTCTTTTTTATGACTGAATAATGATGAGAATAAGAAGAAAAAGATATATATATATATATATCACATCTTATTTATCCATTCATCTATTGATGGACTTTTAGGCTATTTCTATACCTTGGCTATTGCAATTGATGCTGCTATGAACATGGGACTGCATATGTCTTTTTGAGTTAGTGTTTTTGTTTTCTTTTATTTTTTAATTTTTTAATGTTTATTTTTGAGAAACAGAGAGAGAAACAGAGTGTGAGTGGGGGAGGAGTAGAGAGAAAGGGAGACACAGGATCTGAAGCAGGCTCCAGGGTCTCAGCTGTCAGCACAGAGCCCAACATGGGGCTCAAACCCACAAACCATGAGATCATGACCTGAGCCAAAGTCAGACATTTAACCAACTGAGCCACCCTGGTGTCCTTGTTTTTGTTTTGAGTAAATACCCAGAAGTGGAATTACTGGATCAAATGGTAGTTCTGTTTTTAATTTTTTGAGAAAGCTCCATACTGTTTTCCATAATGACTACACGTCACATTCGCACCAACAGTCCACAAGGGTTCCCTTTTCTCCACATCCTTGTCAACACTTGTTATCTTGTCTGTATGGTAACAGCAGTTCTAACAGGTAGGAGGTTATATTCCTTTGTGGTTTTAACTTGCATTTCCCTGATGATGAGTGATGTTGATCTTTCATTTACTGGTTGTCTGTCTGTATGTCTTCTTTGGAAAAATGTCTATTCAGATCTTCTGCCCATGTTTTAGTGGAATTTTTTTTTTTTTTTTTGCTATGAAGTTGCTATGCATTCTTTATATATTTGGGATATCAAGCTTTTAAGATACATGATTTGCAAATATTGATTTCCATTCTGTAGGTTGCCTTTTCATTTTGTTGACAGTTTTCCTTTGCTGTGAAGAAGGCTTCTAGTTTGATGTAGTCCAAGTTGTTTATTTTTGATTTTGTTGCTTTTACTTGTGTCAGATTCAAAAAGTCACTGCCAGGACCTATGTCAAGGAGCTTATTGCCTATGGTTTCTTCTATAAGTTGTATGGTTTCAGATGTTATGTTCAAGTCTTTAATCCATTTCAAGTTAATTTTTTTGTATGTATAAGATAGTGGTCAGTTTCATTCTTTTGTATTTGGCTATACAATTTTCCCAGCATGATTTATTGAGCAGATTGTCCTTTTCCCATTGTATATTCTTGGCTCATTTGTTGCAGATTAATTGGCCATACAGGTGTGAGTTTATTTCTGGGTTTTCTATTCTGTTCCATTGATCAGTCTCTTTTTATGCCAATGCCACACTATTTTAATTACTATGGCTTTGTAATAGACTCTGAAATCAGAAGCACGATGCCTCCAGCTTTATTTTTTCTGGAGATTGCTTTGCTGATTCAGGGTCTTTTGTGAGTCAATATACATTTTAGGGTTGCCTGTTCTATTTCTGTGAAAACTAACATTGGAATTTTAATAGAGATTGAATTAAATCTGTACATTACTTTGGGTAGTACAGACATTTTAACGTTATTAGTTCTTCCAATGAGCATGGAACATCTCTCCACTTATATCTTCTTCATTTTCTTTCCAAAATATCTTATAGTTTTCAGTACACAGATTTTTCAGCTCCTCAGTTAAATTTATTCCTAGGCATTTTTTCTTTAATTTTTTTTTTAACATCTATTCATTTTTGAGAAACAGAGCACAAGTAGGGGTGGGGCAGAGAGAGAGGGAGACACAGGATCTGAAGCAGGCTCCAGGCTTTAAGCTGTCAACACAGAACTTGATGTGGATCTCGAACTCACAAACCGTGAGATCATAACCTGAGTGGAAGTGGAACACTTAACTGAGCCACCCAGGTGACCCCCCTAGGCACTTTTTTTTCTTTTTGATGCAATTGAAAAACAGAACTGTTGGGGCACCTGGGTGGCTCAGTCGGTTGAGCGTCCGACTTCGGCTCAGGTCACGATCTCACGGTCCGTGAGTTCGAGCCCCGTGTCGGGCCCTGGGCTGATGGCTCAGAGCCTGGAGCCTGCTTCCGATTCTGTGTCTCCCTCTCTCTCTGCCCCTCCCCCGTTCATGCTCTGTCTCTCTCTGTCTCAAAAATAAATAAACGTTAAAAAAAATTAAAAAAAAAAAAAAAGAAAAACAGAACTGTTTTCTTAATTACTCTTTGATAGTTCATTATTAGTGTCTATAAATGCAACAGATTTTTTTATATTGATTTTGTATCCTACAACATTACTGAATTCATTTATTACTTCTAACAGTTTTTTTATGGAATCCTCATGGTTTCCCATAGATAATATCATGTCTTCTGTAAATAGTGACAGCTTTGCTTTTTCCTTTCCAATTTGGATGCTTTTATTTCTTTTTCTTGCCTAATTGCTGTGGCTAGTGCTTCCAATATCATGTTGAATAAAAGTGGCAAGTTTGGGCATCCTTGTCCTATTCCTGATCTTAGACAAAAAGCTTTCAGCTTTTCACCATTGAATATTATGTTAGCTGTGGGTGTAAAATCTTTTTAACTTTACACTTTGAAATTTTTCATAATAGAATATTGTGAGGCAGAGAATTTAAAAAAAAAATTACCTCAGGTGTTTCTGAAAATGCCTAGACTGATAGTGGTCTTGTATAGTGGCCTGTGGTCATCTGCTTCAGGTTACCATCTACACCTTGTACAAAGGCTGTGGGTAGACCATGCCACCCCCAGAAAGCTCACATAGCAGCACAGTAGACAACACTATTTCTATAACATAAGACATCCCCAAACAAGAGGAAGCACCCTCTGGAAAGATGCACATCTATCAGGTAGACAGGGAGTGGGGGAGGCTACCTAAATAAAGGGCATGAAGACCAGGGGTAGAGGGTGGTGATGGAGCTGGGGCAGGCATAGAAGGAGAGGTAGCAGAGCCATAAATGCTGTGGAAAGAACACAGACCTTTCTCTTGTGAGTATGAACTCTAGCTCTAAAATTTGTTAGTCCCGTGACTTGGGTAACTTACATAAGCCTCAATTTCCTCATTTCTGAAAGGAAAACACATTTCCTACTTTATGATTTTGGCTATGATTGGCCCAGCCACCCACATTTATCCATATTTAACCCGTTTCAGTGGGTTTTGAGAATGCCAGGGTGCAGCTGAGATCCTCTGCTCAGCAGTGTTCTACTGACCCATCCCTTTAAGAATGGTAGAGTGGGAGGAGACAGAGTAATTTGTTCCACTCTCCCCTATAACCCTCTTAGGGCGTATTCTTCTCCTGGCTCATCCTATTCATCCTTCAGGTCTCAATGAAATGTCATTTCCTCAAGGAAGCCATCCTAGGTCTTCCCATTAGACATTTTCACAGCACCTTTTACTTCTCCCTTGAAACAGTTAAGACAGCTCTAATTTGAGAATTATTTCTAATTAATTTCACAGAAGGCAGGAAACTACCTTGCACACCGTCTGCAATGTCTAGGACAAAACCTAGCATATGGCAGTTGATCATTAAATGGATGATTATTTTTTAAAAAGAACTATTTAATTGTCCAAAAATAAAAGATACAGTTAAATGAATTACAGGACATTCATAAGATGGACTATTATATAATCATTCAAAATTACAGGTAAAAATAAAAAATCTATACATACAGGTAGATGTATAGATATATAGATACACATACAGAAAAAAAAGACAACAAAAGACATCAACATGTTAGCAAGGATTATATCTGGATAGAAGGGTGATTTTTACTTTCTTCTGTACACTTACATTTTCCAAATTTCCTTCAATAAACATGAAATACATTTATAACAACATGTATTTCTTTTAATTTTTTAGTGTTTATTTATTTTTGAGAGGGACAGAGGGTGTGAGCAGGGGAGGGGAAGAAAGAGAGACACACACACATATCCAAAGCAAGCTCCAGACTCTGAGCTGTCAGCACAGAACCCGACGTGGGGCTCGAACTCATGGGCTGTAAAATCATGAGCTGAGCAGAAGTCAGACACTCAACCAACTGAGCCACCCAGGCACCCCCAATAAAATGTATTTCTTAAAGAGAATAATTCCTTCACTCAGTATTTCTTTAATTAAATCAGAGCTGCTGAGATAGATTATTTACAAGGATGTTCCTGGCAACATTACATAGAATGTCAAAAGCATACAAAACAATTTACACACACAGAAGACAGAATAAATTATGGCACATCCATACTCTGAAATATATCTAGCAGTTTTCAAAAATAATGTATATGAATATTTAATAACCTTAAAAAAAAAACAGGCTCAGGGTGCCTGGGTGGCTCAGTCATTTGAGCATCTGACTTCGGCTCAAGTCATGATCTCATGGTGAGTTCGAGCCCCATATCGGGCTCTGTACTGACAGCTCAAAGCCTGGAGCCTGCTTTGGATTCTGTGTGCCCCTGCCTGCCCCCCCCCCCCACCCTGCACCCCTCCCCTACTTTGTGCTCTGTCTCGCTCTGTCTCTGAAAAATAAATGTTAAAAAAAATTTTTTTAATAAAAAATTTTTTTTAAAAAAGGCTCACAGAGTAAAGAAACAGGAAGGAATTATTAACCCTGAAATATGCCATTTGGGTATAAGATTTCAACTTCTTTTGAGTTCTACTAGCTCTCTCTCCTTCAGCCAAGATCTTGTCTCCTCAAATTTGCCAGAACCAACTAGGATTTGCAGTGCCTCCTGCAAGCATGATGAATCTTAGGGGAAGGAGGCCTCCAGGTGATTCCACCGCCCTTTGTGAGGCCGGCTCCAGACCCAAGTCAGTTCTCCTTCCAGTCTTGCAGTTTGTTGGTTTGGTCTGGTCTTACTTAATCCTGTGCACCTCTTGCATGGTTTCCAGGCATTTCTTTTGTTTTCACTGTTGTTGGGTTTTTTTCCTCCTTTTTTTCCATGGAACAATTCAACTTTATAAGCACTGAATATCTTAGAAAGGTCTTGTGAGTAGTTTAGATACCCAAGAGTCACAAAAACACTGAATGGAGGCAGGTAGAAAACCACATTATAAGGCCATGCTACAGAGTAACTAATGAAAGCACACTGCCCTCTTACATCACCTGATGATAACTAATTTCAACTAATAATGTAATTATGTCCATTTTAATGGAATTTCTTACTGTTTTTTTCATAAACAGATGTTAATTCACGGACTCAGGAAAGCAAATTTTGTCCACTGAGATTAACTGAAAATTTCAAGGAATTTCACAAATTTCTAAAATTTCTCCTAAAGCAAAATAAATCTATATATATTTATATGAAAATACTCATATTCTGTACTCAATTTTGTCCCTCACTAAAACTGGGGGAAATACAAATAAATAACAAATAATAATGCCAAAAACAAAGGCAGAATTAATTCATGATATTAACAGGCAGGACAGTGATCACTATGACAGAAGATAGGAGACAGTGAACCTCTTACTTCAGAATCATGGCAATGTTCTTTTTTTTTTTTTTTGGTTTGATGTTTGATCTTATTTATTTGTTCCTCTTACAACAATCTCATTTTTGACTAGACTCAGGCTTTGAGGTAGAAGCTCTCAGAGAAGTCAACCTCGGTCTCTTGGCAATCTGTTCCTGGTGTTTTTCTTTGGCCTCCTTCATTCTCTTGGCCAAAAGTTTAGCATATTCTGCAGCCTCTTCCTTGTTTTTCTTCATGCACTCTTTCTTAAAGCAATGCGCCGACGTTTGTGTTGAAGGACATGTGGAGTAACAAGACACTGAACCTTGGGTGTTTGGTTCGAAGTTTCTTACCTTCTTTGTTTAGGGGCTTTCTCACAACCTACTGGCAGACATCATCTTCCTTCGAGAGATTGAAAAGCTTGCGGATTCTGCTAGCTCTCTTGGGCCCCAGGGGATGAGGCACAGTAGTATCAGTAAGTCCAGGAATATCCTTCTCCCCTTTTTTCACAATGTTCAAGTTGAGAACACTGAGATTGGCATCCACAATGCAACCCCGAACAGATTTGTGCTTTCTTTCTCCAGTCCTCCGTGGTCGGTAGCAGGAATGCCCCTTACTCAGCAGCAGGCAGACACGGCCATGGGTCAAAACACTCTGCTTCATGGGGAAGCCTTGTTTGTCATTGCCACCACTGATCTGGACCATGTAACCCTTCCATTCTTCCCCTAAAGCCTCAGCAGCAACTTCTGTGGCCATTCACTTCTCATAAAAGGTACGAAATCTGCATTCATCGTCCACCTCAATGAGTTTCTGGCAGCCAATAGCTGGGAAAGAGATGTTTAGCTTCATCGTGAGGGTGCCTTGGCAATGTTCTTTTTCTTAATCTGTGTAATGTTCACTTTGTGATACTTCATAGAGCTGTTCAGTTACGAAATGTTCACTTCACATTTAATGTTACACTTTAATAAAAAAAGTTTTAAAAAGAGGCGCCTGGTGGATCAGTTGGTTGAGCATCAGACTTCGGCTCAGGTCATGATCTGGGGATTCATGAGTTTAAGCCCTGCATCGGGCTGTATGCTGACAGCTCAGAGCTCAGAGCCTGGAGCCTGCTTCAGATTCTGTGTCTCCCTTTCTTTCTGCTTCTTCCCCCGCTCATTCTCTGTCTCTCAGAAATAAATAAAAAACGTTAAAAAAATTTTTTTAAGTTTTAAAAAGACTTAAAAATACTCATATTTACCTTTCAGTGGTAGAAGACTATTTTTAAAAAATTTTTCAATGATGACCATACATAAAGAGTCAGAAAATGTCAGCTGCCTACCTATCATTGCCCCCCTCTTCCCTGCTAATAGAACTCTGATTTTACTCAAGTATCCAACATGGACTTCTCTAATGTTCTTATAATTATAACAGCTTAATGTCTTGCCCCAGATAAACAAAAGCCCTGAGTAAGGAAGAACCAAATGAAAAGCAAAGGACAAGACTGAAAGTGTTTAACCAAGTATTATCACGTACATTAGCACATTATGACCCCATGAGTACGTTTTATTCTTATCATTCCAATTTAGAAATAAACAAACTAAAATCTGGAGTTAAATGACTCACCTAAAGTGGCAGATCCTGGAACTGAACTTTCATTTCTTCATTCAAACCTCCACCATCAATTCACTAACACATGCTACTTCTCTAGATAGTAAACTATACTCTTTCTTAAAATTCCATGCAAAAACCTAATATTGTAGCCTTGTTCACCTATATTAAATGAGTATGTTACAGTCAGAAATAGGGAAAACACAGATTAAATTTTTAGAACATAAAATATGTGATTCAAAATCAATACTCTACAGGCTGATGGAATCATTTTTGCCAGAGTACAACATCCAACCAAAGCACAGGAATCCACATATATTTTTTCAAATTCCAGATCATATTTGTGGTATTGATATATTATGGATTAATAAGCACCACATAATAGTTTGCCATTTTGGAAGTTGATATTTAAGGCATTTTTCTTAACCTCATTAATATTCACATTCTTAAAAGTGTAACATATCTCTGGTGCTCAATATAGTACAGACAGAGGAAAATGAAAATTAAAGTTAATCACTATTGCTGTTTTATTAGCAATAATAATGACACATCCTAAATTTTAAATAAACCTGGTCTTCACTTTTTGTGTTTAGAAGAGCTGCGGTTTTCAACATTAAAAAAAAATTTTTTTTAATTTATTTTCAGAGAGGGAGAGCAGGAGCAGAAAGAGGGGCAGAAAGAGAGGGACAGAGAAAATCCCAAGCAGGCTCCACACTGTCACTGCAGAGTCGGATAGCGGAAGGCAAGAGGAGCTTGATCTGGATCTCACCAACTCTTAGATCATGACCTGAGCGGAAATGAAGAGTTGGATGCTTAACCCACTGCGCCACCCAGGCTCCCCCATTTTTCACTTTTTTTAAAAAAAACTTTTTTTAATGTTTATTACTTATTTTTGAGAGAGAGAGAGAGAGAGAGAGAGAGAAAGCACAAGCGGGGGAGGGGTAGAGAGAGAGGGAGACACAGAATCTGAAGAAGGCTCCAAGGCTCTGAGCTGTCAACACAGAACCCAATGCGGGACTCACACCCACATACTGTGAGATCATGATCTGAGCAGAAGTCGGATGCTTAACCCACTGAGCCACCCAGGCGCCCCTCTACATTTTTACTTGATCACAATTTCCTCCTTACTCTGTCACCTATCTATTTACCAAAGGACTTCAGAAGAGTGGTTGAATGTAACAGCCTCAGGCTTTGCCCAAGATAAACTGGAGCTCTGGACAAGGAAGAGCCAAAGATCAGCAAGAAATAAAGAAATAACTGCTCCTCCTCCAATCCCTGAGGTTTTGTCAAATGCTTAGGAAAGGAGGTTGTAGCTTAACCTCTTCAAAATCCTGAAGAGATTCTGCAGTACTTCGTAAAAGCAAACTTGCCATGACTACCTAAGAGGTCTCCTAAGGTTATGATATTCGTCCCTTTTGTCGCTATGGCAGTTGGCCCTTCTTTTCCATTTACCAGCTCACGTCTAAGATTATTCGGAAATGCTTTTGATGATCTCTGCAACCAGCGCAGCCCCAAGGGCAAGAGTAAAAGGGTTGGTAAGCAGTCCCACCCTGGAACAGCTACGTAATCCTATAGTGACCAGAGCATGCACCACTGTACCTTAAGGATACTGCAATAAAAACCCATCAACGCTACAAAATGATAGCAACAACGCAACGCCACACCGTCATCCTGGCCCGAGGGCAGGTTTCCGCCCTTGTACCGAGTACATCTGATGAAAAAGGTCCAGAGCCTTTGACAATTCTGCACAGGACCCCAGAAAATTCCGCGGGCCCTGCCCACCACCCAATTTCAGGGAATACGGAAGGCTTGCAAACAGCTCTACTTCCTCGACAGCCGCGAGCTCCGCCCACCACCCGACAGGCCCACTCACAGTTCGACTTCCTGTGCACGCCGACTCCGCCCGCCGCCCGCCGGCCTAATCAGGAAGCCCCGCCCCCGCCTGCAAGCCTCTCTCACCAAAGAACCTGGATGTGGCAGGCGCTCCTTCCGCGCAGACGCACCCAGACTTAATTTACTTTCGTTTCCGCGGCAAATTTCCCGAGGCCTGGGTAAGGGAAGAAGCGGCGGTGGGAGACTCCGGAATTACTCCGACGTCGCGACAGTCTAGCCGGGGCGAGCAGGGAGCCGACGCCCGAGCCTGACAAAGGTGGTCACCGGGGACAAAGCCCGTCAGACTCGGGGAAGCCGGGTCGCGGAGTGGCTCGCCGCGCCCGGCGCCGTGGGTCCCGCTGGTCAGTGCGCGTCTTGCCGCGCGGCCCCGGCTCCCTCGCCCCAGCGGGACAGCGGGCTCGCGCACCTGGAGATGTAGGCCCGGCAGGACCGGCGTGCTCCTGCAGGCTAGGTCCGGTGTCCGCGCCCTCTGCGTGTCACTTAAGTGCGCTGGGACCGGCGAGAGGGCGTGGACTGCTCGCTCCGCCTCCGCGGGCTCCAAAGCCGTGTAGGAGGAGAGCGCCCGCCCCGCAGCCAACTGGCCTTGCCCCCAGATTTTAAATCCCGGAGTTGTCACCCTGAGAATCTTGGCTTTTAAAGTCGGTGGGAAGCCAAAAGAGGAAATGTTACCTAGTCATAGAAACCTCCGCGGTCGGGAAGGGGCACCTTGGCCTAGGGGTAAGCGCTACACCGCTCCTTCCAACTCCCACTCTGAGCTCTGCGGGTTATCGGCGCTACAGCCTTAGGCAAATTACCATTCTCTTATCTCCCTTCACACGTGAAGTGAGGATAATAAAATCTTCTCTGTGGTGGAAGAAATGTGATACTTATCTTGCAGACTTTTAGAATGGTGATCATGCAAAATGGGAAGTGCTATAGTGCTATATTAGAAAGCAATTATTCATAGCTATGATTACATGTTGTAAAAAGATACACAGTTGACCGTTGAAGAACAGGAGTTTGAACTATGGGGGTACTGCTTATAGGTGGATTTTTTTTCCCCAATAAATACAATAGAGTACTGTAAATATTTTCCTAATATTTTGAACATTTACATTTACCTAGATTATTGTAAGAATACAATATATAACACGTAAAATATATGTTAAATAGACTGTTAGTAAAGCGTCTAGTCAGCAGTAGGTTGTTAGTAAAGTTTTGGGGGGAGTCAAAAGTTATATGTGGATTTTCAACTGTGGGGTTAGGGGTGCCCCTAACCTCTGCATTCAAGGGTCAAATGCATTCTTCAAGAGAACGGGAAGTCACAGATTGGGAGAAAGTATTTGCAAAGAACATCTGATAAAGGATTGTTATCCAAAATATCCTAAAAACTCAACAATAAAAGGAGTAACCCCATTAGAAAATGGGCAAAAGATCTGAACAGACACCTCACCATACAGATGGCAAATAAGCACATGAAAAGGTCCTCAACATTGTAGGTCATTAGGGAATTGCAAATTTAAAACAACAATGAAATACCACTGCATACCTATTGGAATGGCTAAAATCTAAAACACTGAGAATACATGTGGATGAGGATGTGGTGCAACAGGAATCCTCATTCATTGTTGCTGTGAGCACAAATTGGTAGAGCCACTTAGGAAGAAAGTTGGGCATTAGAAAACTGAAAATAATCCTATTATATGATCCAGAAACCCCATACCTTAGTATTTACCCAAAAAAGTTGAATGCTTATATTTACACAAAAATCTGACATGAATGTTTATAGCACATTTATTCCTAATTGCCAAAACTTGAAGGCAACCAAGATGTTCTTCTTGGTATGTGAATGTACAAAAACACTGGTCCATCTATACAATGGAATGTTACTCAGCACTAAAAAAAAAAAAAAAGAAAAAGAAAGCCGTCAAGCCATGAAAAGGAATGGAAGAACCTTAAATGATTATTTATTTCTAAGTGAAAGCCAATCTGAAAAAGCTACATCTGATTCCAACTATGTGACATTCTGGAGATGGCAAAAGTATGGAGTCAGTGGGAAAAAAAATCAGTGGTTGTCAGATTTGTAGGGAGGTGGAGCACAGGATTTTTAGGGCAGGGAAACTATTCTGTATAATGTTGTAATGATGAATACATTATACATTGTCAAAACCCACAAATGTGCAACACAAAGAGTGAGACCAGATGTGAATGGGACTTTGCTTGATAATGTGTCAGTGTTGGTTGATTGTAACAAATGTACCGCACTGGTACAGGATGTTCATAGTGGGAAAGGCTGTGTGTTTGGGGTTGGGAGGCAGGTAGGATATGTGAGAGTATTCTCTTTCCACTCAATTTTGCTTTGAAACTAAAACTGTTAAAAAATTTTCTTTATTTTAAAAATATGTATATATACAGGGTACCTGTTCATTCACAAACATTTCTGACTAATGTATGGTAAGCAGGTACCAGCTACAAAAATATCTGATGGTAGATACAAGTGATACAAATAGGCACTCATTCATTCAATAAATACTTGCACAGCACCTGTTCCAGACACTAAAGACTCAGTTGTGAATAAATCAAAAATACCTACCCATGTGGAGCTTACATGCTAGTGAAGGCACTCATTCATTCAATAAATACTTGCACAGCACCTGTTCCAGACACTAAAGACTCAGTTGTGAAGAAATCAAAAATGCCTACCCGTGTGGAGCTTACATGCTAGTGAGGAAGATGAATGAATGAATGCGGAAACTATGTAGTATGTTAGTGGGTGGTAAGTGCTAAGAGAAAAAAGCACCGATGTTAGATAGGAGATGTGCATGTATGTATGGGGAGTGTATCACAGTATTAGATGGATGACTGGTTGTAAAGGTAATATTTGAGTGAATAACTAAAGGAAGTGAGGGATGAAGCCATGAGGATATTTTGGGGAGAGGAAGCAATGAGGTATTTTGGGGAAAAGCAAAGACAAAGGCTCAGAGATGGGGGCACGGCAAGGAGGTGCCTGTGGAAGGAGCAAGAAAGTAGTAATAGAGGATGAGGTCAGAAAAGTTAGGCGGGAGCAGGGAGATCATGTGAGGCTTTGTAGGTGATTTAGAGAAGTTTGCCTCTTACTCCGAATTAGGGAGTCATTGAAAGATTTTGTGCAGAAGAGAAGCATGTTCTAAATTATCTTATATTGGGATCATTTTGGATGCTGAGTTGAAAATACACTAAAAGGAACAAGAACAAAGTAGGAAGACAAGTTTGGAGGTTATTACAGCAATGTTGACAAGATAAGTAAGGATGGCTTCAATGAGAGTGATAGCAATGGGGATATCAAGGAATTGTCAGATTCTGGGTAAAATATGAAGGTGGAAGTGATGATTAGCTTGTAGATCAGAAACTGGATGTAAGAAATGAAGAAACCAGAAGTTTTCTGTTCTCAGTGTAATTGGAAGGACAGATTTGCTGATGGAGAAGGGAAAGAGTAGTGTCAAAGCACATTTGTGGAAATATGAGGAGCTCTAAACATGTTAAAATTTGAGATGGTCTATTAAACATCCAAGTGAGATGTCAAGTAGGCAGGTGGATATATGAGTATGGAGTTCAGGGAAGAAGTACAGATGGGAAATATAAATTAGAATGTTATCAACACATGGATGGTATCTAGAACTAAGGCAAGATCTTCAAGGGAAGGAATGTTGATAGAAAAGAGAAGAGATCTGAGGAATGAGCCCTGAGGTCCTACAATTTTTAGATGTTGATGAGATGAAGAGGAGCCACTAAGAAAGTAGAGGGAAACCAGGTCAGGGGGGGATCCTTAAGAGAGTGATCAGTTGTTCCAATTGCTGCTAATAAGTCAAGTAAGATGTGGCCTGAGTCACATTAGTTAGTTACTTGTGGCTAAGTCACATTAGTTGTGGCTAATAAGTCAAGTAAGATGTGTTCACCATTGGATTCGAAAACATGGAAATTGTCAATGGGCACGATAATGTAAGTTTTAGTGGTATGGTGTGAGAGCAAAAGCAAGTTTGGAGTAGATTCAAGGAAGAGTTGGAGGAGATGAAGAGAAAAATGAGAGACTGAGTATAGTTAGGTCTTTAAAGAATTTTTCAGAAAAAGGTAATGAACTTAATAGGGTAGTCCCTTAGAGAGACAACTGTTACATAAAAAATGGGAACATTATCTAGTAAGGGTAATGATAGAGGTATGTGCCAGGTTCTATGGCAACCAGAGAAAATTCCACTTGAGTGTAATTCTACTCTAGAGCAAAAGAATCAGGAAAAACTTCACAAAGGAAGTCACATTTAGGTTGAATCACAAAATATGAGTACAGAACTTTGTATTCTGGTTTTTACAGAACATCCAGAATGAACCCTTCCATTGAAAACAATAATGGAAAATGGGCAAAATATATAAAATGACTTAAGGTATTAGAGAGTTAATTTCCTTCCTTTTTCACTGAGGGTATTTCTAATTTTGTGCAAAGGATAATAGAACCTAAGCAGAAAGTAGCAGTCTCGCTGAGGACATCAGAGTTTGGAACTTGAAGAGCAAAGTCTCAGAAAGGAGGGAACTATAAAAAAAGTGACCCCAAAATTATCCAAAGATGTTACACTCCAGTGATTGGCTGATGACTAAACCATGCATATGTAGGAACAGAATCCAAGAAACCCAACAGGCAAGAGCAGACCAGAGGCAAAAAAGCTGAGCAGGATTTTCAGCAACTTAAAACTATTAAGGAGGTGGAGGTTAGAGTTCAAGTTCTGCCAAACTGGGCCTCAGAAAATACCCTAGGTATATCTCCTAGAAGGGACAGTCCCTAGGAGTCAGGCTATGCTTGCCTTAGCCTGCTCAGATTGCTATAACTAGACCAGGTAGCTGAAACAATGCACATTTATTTTCTCACTGTTCTGGAGGTTGGAAGTCAGATCAGGATGCCACCATGGTCAGTTTCTGGTAAAGATCTCTCTTCCTGCCTTGTTTGTGGGCATCATCTTGGCTGCGTGCTTGCATGATCTCTTCTTTGTGCACATGTGGAGAGAAAGCAAGCTCTATGGTGTCTCTTCTTATAAGGGAACACATCCCATCATGAAGATTCCATCCTCATGATCTATCTAAACCTCATTACTTCCCAAAAGCTCCACCTCTAAATACCATCAGATTGGGGGTTAAGCCTTTAATATATGAATTTGGGGTGGGGAACATACAACTCAGTCTATAGCAATGCCCTTGAAGTAAGAACATGACCCAAGAATCAGGTCAAAATTGAAATAACCCAGCTTAGGGGCTCCTGGATGGCTCAGTTGGTTAAGCATCCAACTCCTGATTTTGGCTCAGGTCATGATCTCTAAGTTTGTGAGACTGAGCCTCACATTGCTGTCAGTGCAGACCCTGCTTGGGATTTCTTTCTCTCTCTCTCTCTCTCTCTCTCTCTCTCTCTCTCTCTCAAAATAAATAAACTTAAAAAAAATAATAACCCAGCCCTAATAAAGCACAGCTTTAACCCACCTAAACTGGACCACAGGAATCTGCTGGTAAACTATGTGCTTGACAGAGGAAACAACACTTTTTGAAGGTAAACAACACTATTCTGTACCTCTACACTCTTTCATAATATCTGGCATCTAATAAAATTTTATGAAACATGCTTTAAAAGTAATAGAAATTATCAAAAAAACAGGAAAAAACACAAGAGAAATGGCATCATTGATGATTCAGATATTGAATAATCAGAGACTTAAAATAATTCTGAGGGGTGCCTGAGTGGCTCAGCCGGTTAAGTGTCTGGCTCTTGCTTTTGACTCAGGTCATGATTTTGTGGTTCATGGGTATCAAGTCCCACTTAGGGCTCTATGCTGACCATGCAGAGCCTACTTGGAATTCTCTCTCTCTCTCTCTCTCTCTCTCTCTCTCTATTTCTGCCTTTCCTCTGCTCTCTCTCTTTCAAAATAAATTTAAAAACTTAAAAAAACGATGATGAATGTTTTAAACAGAATTGATGAAAAAATGAAGAATCTCACGAAAAATCTGAAAGCTATTTAAAGAAAGCCAAATGGAGATTCTAGAACCTAAAAAATATACTTGAAGAAATCAAACGATGGGTTTGATATTAGATAAGAGCAAAGGATTAAGGGAGGTGGAAGATAATGCAGTAAAAAATATCCAGAGTAAAGAACAGAAGGAAAAATAGATAGAAATAGAACTAAAAAAAAAAAAAAAAAGGCAGGGGGAGGGGGCACCTGGGTGATTCAGTCAGTTAAGTGTCCGATTTAGGCTTAGGTCATGACCTCGCAGTTCATGAGTTCGAGCCCCACGTCGGGCTCTATGCTGACAGCTCAGAGCCTGGAGCTTGCTTCAGATTGTGTCTCCCTCTCTCTCTGCCCCTCCCCTGCTCACATTCTGTCTCTCTCTCTCTCTCTCTCAGGAAATGAATAAACATAATTTTTTTTTTTAATTTTAAAAAGAGAGTACAAGAGATATATGTAACATGATGACAATGTCAAATATTTATGCTATTGAAATACCAGAGACAATGGGATACGAAAAATATATGAAAAATTACTGGCCAAAAATTTTCCAAATTTGATACCAAGCATTAAACAACACATTCAAAGAACTTTGTAAATGGGGTGCCTGGGTGGCTCAGTCAGTTAAGCATCTAACTTAAGGTCATGATCTCATGCATGGTTCACAAGTTGGAGCCCCACATCGGGCTCTGTGCTCACAGCTCAGAACCTGGAGCCTGCTTCAGATTCTGTCTCCCTCTCTCTCTCTACCCCTCCCCCGCTCAAAAATAAATCAACATTAAAAAAAATTTTTTTAATAACAAAACAAGCAAACAAAGAACTTTGTACACCCATACGAGATAAATACAAAGAAAACCACACCTAGACACAGAACAGTCAGCTGAAAATAAAAGAAAAAAGCAGCCAGAGAGAAAAGACATGTTAAAGACAGTAACAGCTATACAGATGGCTGGTTTTTCGGCAGAAATTGAAGCCAGTGAATTGTCCTCTTAAGAGGACACATTAAATGCGCTGATAGGCACTCTCAACAATAGCCAAATTATGGAAAAAGACTAAATGTCCATCAATTGATGAATGGATAAAGAAATTGTGGTTTATATACACAATGGAGTACTACATGGCAATGAGAAAGAATGAAATATGGCCCTTTGTAGCAACATGGATGGAACTGGAGAGTGTTATGCTAAGTGAAATAAGCCATACAGAGAAAGACAGATACCATATGTTTTCACTCTTATGTGGATCCTGAGAAACTTAACAGAAACCCATGGGGGAGGGGAAGGAAAAAAACAAAAAGGAGGTTAGAGTGGGAGAAAGCCAAAGCATAAGAGACTCTTAAAAACTGAGAACAAACTGAGAGTTGATGGGGGGTGGGAGAGAGGGCAGGGTGGGTGATGGGTATTGAGGAGGGCACCTTTTGGGATGAGCACTGGGTGTTGTATGGAAACCAATTTGACAATAAATTTCAATAAATAAATGTGTTGATAGGAAAACAATATTTATATCCCATCCTAAAATTCTGTAGCTAACTAAAGTGTCCTTCAAAAATGAAAGAAAATACACATTTTTTTTCAGACAACTAAATCTTAGAGCATTTCTTGCCAGAGAACTGCATTACAAGAAATACTAAAGGAATTTCTGTAGGAAGGAAAATGATCTCAGAGGGAGCATAGAATGATACAAAGGAAAAAAGCACACTGGAAAGGGTAAATAACTGTGCATAAATATAAATAAATATTAAATGTTAAAAACAATTATGATGATTACTTGTGGGCTTTAAAATCTGTGTAGAGGGGTGCCTGGTGGCTCATTCAGTTAAGAGTCCTACTCTTGATTTTGACTCAGGTCAGCATCTCACAATTGTGAGACTGTGCCCCAAGTCAGGCTCTGTGCTGACAGTGCACAGCCTGTTTAGGATTCTGTCCCTCCATCTCCCTCTGTCCCTCTCTTGCTTGTGCTCTCACTCTTAAAATTAATTAATTAAAAAAATTTAAATCTATGTAGAGATAAAATATGTGATAATTAGTACAAAAGGGCAAGACTTCAGAAAATATAATTAAACTTTTTTTAATTTATTTTTTTATTTTTTAAAATTTACATCCAAATTAGCATACAGTGAAACGATTTCAGGAGTAGATTCCTTAATTTCTAGCAATGTTTGTGAAGTGGTAAAAATCTAATTTCTGGAAGACATACCCTAAAATAAATAGTTTAATTCCTACAAGATTAATATAAGAATGCATAAGTAAAGGGGTGCCTAGGTGTATCAGTCAGTTGAGAATCCAGCTTCAGCTCAGGTCAAGATCTCACAGTCCATGAATTCAAGCCCCGTGTCAGGCTCTGTGCTGAGAGCTCAGAGCCTGTAACCCTCTTCAAATTCTGTGTCTCCCTCTCTCTCTGCCCCTCCCTGCTCACACTCTATCACTCTCTCTCAAAAATAAATAAACATAATAATAAAAAAAAGAATGCATAAGTAAAAAGCTAATATGGTGGAGGGGTGCCTGGCTGGCTCAGTCAGAAGAGCGTCAGAAGAGCATGTGACTTTTGATCTCAATGTTGTGAGTTCAAGCCCCATGTTGGGTGTAGAGATTACTTAAAAATAAAATCTTAAAAAAAAATTACTATGGTGGAAATACAATAATATAAAACTTTTGACTAATCCAAAATGAGGCAAGGAAGGAGAAATAAAGGAACAAAGACAGATGGGACAAATAGATGGCTGATAACAATGTAAAAGACTTATATTCAATTATGTCAATAATAGTATCACGTGTAAACAGAGCACTGGAATTAAAAGACATGCCATGTGAAGAAAAATACAAAACCCAATTATACATTGTTTAAAAGACCCACATTTTAAATATATGGAATAAAAGTCTGAAAGTAGAATAATGGAAAAGATATGTAGTGTAAATACCAACTAGAAAAAAGTTGGCCTAACTATTCTAATACCAAGCAAAGTAGAATTTAAGGCAAGAGATGTTGCATAACAATAAAATGGTCAATTCCATGAGATTATATCACAATTCTAAATCTGTGCCTAACAAACATAAGAAGATATTAACAGAACAAAAAAAAGAAATGGACCCACATTAATAGTTGGTTATTTTAACAAACTTGTCAGTAATAGATAGAAAAAGCAGACCAAAAGATCAGTAAAGATCTAGAACTATGTAAATAACCCAAACAAACTGACCCAATTGACATATAGAAAACTAAACAACCTCAGAATAGCCATTCTTTTAAGTTCACATGAAACATTTACCAAAACAGACAATATCCTGCATGATAAATCAAGTCCCAACAAATTACTAAGGATTGAAGTCATATAGAATATATTTGCTGGCCACAGTAAAATTTAAACTAGATATCATTAACAGAAAGATAACTAGAAAATCCCCAAATATTCAGAAATTAAGCATCACAATTCTAAATCACTAATGAACCAAGAAAATATTAAAATAACAATCGGAAAATGTTTTGAACTAAATAATAATAAAAATATATACAACAAATTTTTGTATGTATGTGATGAAGATAAATCAGTGCTAAGAGGACTATTTTGGCCTCTAAATGTGTGCATTATAAAATAAGAAAGGTTAAAAATCAATTACTTGAGTTTCATCTCAAAAAGCTGAAAAATACAACAGCAAATTAAAGAAAATATAGTAAGGTTCTAATATGTATAAAAGAATAAATAATTGAAATAAAAAAACAAACCGACAAAAGAGGAAATCAAGAAAAAAGTTGATCCCTTATAAAGATTAAAATCAATAATCCCTGAGCAAGATTGACCCAGTGGAGACAGAGAGAGAGAGAGAGAGAGAGAGATTAGAAATGAAAAAAGATGACATCAAGACAGAATTTTAAAGCATTAAAAAGAAAATAACAGATTATTATTAACCACCATATGCCATTAATTCAACAGTGTAGATGAAATGCACAAATTTCTTGAAAAACACAACTTGCCAAAACTGATCTAAGAAGAAATAGAACATTGGAATAGTCCTATATCTGTTGAATAAGTTGAATGCATCTTTAAAAATCAAAGAAAACACCACACCCAAATGACTTCACTGGTGAATTTGAGATGGAATAGTTAGGGAAACCCAAAATCAGTAGAAGAAAGGGAAAAAAAGGAAACTAGAGGAAACTGAAGCCTCTCGAACTTAACAGCTATAGCAAGCATTAAACATGGCCCAATTTATAGATTAACATAAAACCTCTTACTAATGACCTGATTACATAATTTCCTCTTGTCCATAATTTATGCCTGGTCCATCATGTGCACTGTGAATAAAAAATTGTAAGGCATGCTACAAGTCAAAAATAAAGACAGTCCAAAGAGATAAAACAAACAGCAGGACCAGAGTCAGATATGAAAACGTTTTGGAATTATCGGTCAGGGAATTTAAAATAACTATGCTTAATATGTTACAGGATCTAATGGGTAAAGTAGACAACTTGCAAGAACAGATGAGTAATTTAAGTAGTGAAATGGAAACTTTATGAAAAAAATCAAAGACAAATGTTAGAAATCAAAACACTAACAAGTGAAGAATGCCTTTGATAGGCTCATCAGAATGAACATGACCAAGGAAAGTGAGCTTGAAGATCTATCAATAGAAACTTTCCAAACTGAAATGCAAAGAGGGAAAAAAAAAGATGAAAAAAAAATCTAAGAATTGTGGAACAATGATAAAAGTTGTAATATATATGGAATTGGAACACCAGAAGGAAAAGAGAGAAAAAATCAGAAGAAATATTTTCACTAATAATGACAGAAATATTTCCAAAGTTAATTGTATACACCACACCACATATCCAGGAAGCTCAGAGAATTCCAAAAATTACACATACACATATAATATTCAAATGTAAAAAACAAAGACAAAATGAAAACCTTGAAAGGTTCAAACTTAAGTGACCATTGACTAAGTATAAAGTGCTACCTATTTACAATGTTATATATGAACCTCATGGTAACCACAAATCCAAAACCTATAATACATGCACAAAAAATAAAGAGAAAGAAAGCCACACCTAACACTACAGAAAGCCATCAATCATAAAGAAAAAGAGCAAGAGAAGAAGAAAGGAACAGAAAACTACCAAAACAACCAGAAAACAATTAACAAAATGAAGTTAAATTTCAGATAAAAGTGTTTTCCATCAGCAGTGGGCTGCGACGGGGCACCTGGGTGGCTCAGTTAAGCATCGACTTCAGCTCAGATCATGATCTCACAGTCTGTGAGTTCGAGCCCCACGTCGGGCTCTGTGCTGACAGCTCAGAGCCTGGAGCCTGCTTCGGATTCTGTGTCTCCCTCTCTGTCTGCCTGCACTCTGTCTGTCTCTCTGAAATAAATATTTTTTTAAATTTTTTTTTACATTTATTTATTTTTGAGAGACAGAGAGACAGAGCACAAGTGGGGAGGGGCAGAGAGACAAGGAGACAGAATCCGAAGCAGGCTCCAGGCTCTGAGCTGTCAGCAGAGAGCCCGATGCAGGGCTTGAACTCACAAACCGTGAGATCATGACCTGAGCTGAAGCTGGACGCTCAACCAACTGAGCCACTCAGGCGCCCCTAAATAAATATTTTTTTTAAAAAAGAAGAAGAAAAGAGAATGCAATGGTCCAAAATCTTTGGCACAAAGCAAAAACAGTTCTAAGGGGGAAATTTATATTAATATAGGCTTACCTCAAGAAATAAGAAAAATCTGAAACAGTCTAACGTTATATCCAAAGGAACCAGAAAAAAAAAAAAGAAGAAATAAAACCTAAGGTTAGTAGAAGGAACAAAATAGTAAAGAGCAGAGCATAAATAAACGAAATAGACTTAAAAAATGATAGAAAAGATTAATGAGGGGCAGCTAAGATGGTGGCATAGTAGGAGGACCCTAGGTGTGTCTTGTCACTTAAACAGCTAGATCACTGTCAAATCATTCTAAATACTCAAGAAATCAACCTGAGGACTGTCAGAACAAACTCTACAACTAGAGGGAGAGAAGAGGCCATATCTTCTCTAAGAAGGCCATATGTAAGAAATGTAGATATATGGTCTGGGGGAGAAAGAGATCTTGAGTGCTATGGAGGGGAGGGAGACCTGATCTTGGAGAAAGGTGAGAGATACTGGAGTGCACAGAGATATGCACAAGGAGAACATTGGCTTTGGAAGATGAGAGGGGCTGATTTTCATGAGTTTTTGCAATGAGCAGGACTCAAAGCCTGGAATTTTAGAGGATGGTGGGCTTGGCTAGAATAGTGAACTGAGGGCACTGCCCTACTCCTGGAGAGAGGGCATACAAACAAACCTGGGGCAGACAGCACGATCTGAGGATCACCTAGGCTGCATGAAGAGAGACTGTTCACTCTTCTTGGATCACATCTATTAGAGATGGCTTTCACAGAGCTGCCTCTCCAGGGAAAAAAGAGCCAGTGAGCTCCATTTCCATCCCCCATTCCTCAGCATAGGTGTAGAGACACCTTTTGAGGGTCGCTAACCAGCACATTGGCTGTTTAGCCTGCTTTGCTCAAAATTCCATGCTCCAAGTCCCATGCCCCTGTGCTCTGGTGCAACTGCCTTTCTGGGTCAAACCTGCATGGCAAGACTCTCCCCCAGAAGACCAGTGCAAGTCCACACCACATCAAGTCCCTAAAATTTGGAGTTTTAAAAGTCAGCAAGTTTGGTTGGGATAGAGCCCAAAGAGCACTGCACTGCTCCAGGCAGGCAAGCAACCTTGAGACAGCATGAAAACAGTGATCTGAAAAATGCTGGGATGCATGAGGGGAAATGATTCCCTCTTCTGAGAGTGGATCCTTGAGAGCAGCAAGCATGGAGTCCCCTCTCTGGGGACAAGGGAGCTGGCTGGTGCCATGTCTCTTCCCCACCCTGCAGTATAAACCCACTTCAGTAAATAGCACGCTGGCTTCCTAACCTGCTTACACCAAGCCCCATCCCCTTGCACTCTGCTTGTAATTCTTTTCTTAGGCAAATGTGCCTAAGACCAAGTGAAGTAGTGAGTTCCTTCCCCAGAAAACCAGCAAAAAACCCTGCATGCACCACATCCACCGACCATAGAGTTCTGCAAGGCTTCAGTTCTAGTGGAAGTATCATCAAGTCTCATTTAACAAGTAGACCAGAGCACACCTAATTAAAACTCACCATACTCTGGCCTAGGTCTAAACACTGTCCACCGCAGGCAAGAAGAGCCTCTGTGGATGACTGACCTGGGATAGAGCTGCCAAAACACAACAGCAGAGTGCATGCAGCACACATGAGACACTCCCTGAAATGCCAGACCCTAGAGACTATATGACCTCTTCATAAAGCCATTACTCTTAGGAGCAGGAGACATAACAGGCTTTTCTAACACATAGACCTAGACAAAATCCAAGATGGAGGAATTCATCCCAAATAAACAAGAAAAGATCACAGCCAAAGATCTACTTGAAACAGATATAAATAATAAAGCAACAATCATAAGGATACTTGCTGGGTTTGAGAAAAGCAATGAAGACATCAGGGAGACCCTTACCACAGACAGAAAGAAGTAAAAAAAAAAAAAAAATCAGGCAGAAATAAACAGTGCAATAACTGAGATTCGAAATAGACTGAATGTAATGATCACAAGGATGGAAGAATCAGAGGAACGAATAAGTGTTATAGAAGATAGAGTAATGGAAAATAATGAAGCTGAACAAAAGAGAGAAAGAATTATGGGTCACAAGAGTAGGTTTAGAGAATTCAGTTACACCATCAAAAGTAATAACATTCATATCATGGGAGTTGCAGAAGAAGAAGAGAGAGCAAAGAGGGAAGGAGGTTTATTTGAGGAAATAATAGCTGAGAACTTCCCTAATCTGGGGTAAGAAACAGACATCCATATCCATTGGGCACAGAGAGCTCCCATGAAAATCAACAAAAACAGGCCAACCCGAAGACATACTGTAGTTAAAAGTACAAAATATAGTGATAAAGAAAAAAATCCTATAAGCAATAAGACAAAAGAAGTCCCTAACTTACAAGGGAAGACCTATAAAGTTACTGCAGATCTCTCCACAGAAACTTGTCAAGCCAGAAAGGAGTGACATGATATATTCAACATGCTGAATGGGAAAAATATGCAGCCAAGAAAACTATCCAGCAAGGCTACCATTCAGAATAAAAGGAGAGATAGTTTCCCAGAGAAACAAAAATTAAAGGAGTTTGTGACCACTAAGCCAGCCCTGCAAGAGATGTTAAAGGGGACACTTTGAGTGGGAAGGAAAGACAAAAACTGACAAAGACTAGAAAGGAACAGAGTAAAACTCCAGAAATGATGACAACATAAGTAATAAAGTGGCACTACATAATATCTATCAATAATTGCTCTGAATGTAAATGGGCTTAACGCTTCAATAAAAAGACATAGGGTGTCAGAAAGGATAAACAAATAAGACCCATCTGTATGCTCCCTACAGGAGATTCATTTTAGACTTAAAGACACTTGCAGATAGAAAGTGAGGGGATGGAGAAACATTTATCATGCGAATGGATGTCAAAAGAAAGCTGGAGTAACAATACTTGTATCAGACAAACTAGATTTTAGACCAAAGAGATGAAGAAGGGCACTATATCATAATAAAGGGGATTATCCCAACAAGATTGAACAATTGTAAATATTTATGTCCCCAACTTAGAAGAACCCAAATATATAAAACAACTAATAACAAATATAAAATCACTTATTGATAATAATACAATAGTAAGGGACTGTAACACACCAATGGACAGATCATCTAAGTAGAAAATCAACAAGGAAACAATGGCTTTCAATGACACATTGGACCAGATATATTTAAAACATTTCATCCTAGGTGGCTCAGTCAGTTGAGCGTCCGACTTCAGCTCAGGTCATCATCTCACATCCATGAGTTCAAGCCCCACATCAGGCTCTGTGCTGACAGCTCAGAGCCTGGAGCCTGCTACGGATTCTGTGTCTCCCTCTCTCTCTGCCCCTCCCCTGCTCATGCTCTGTCTCTCCCTGTCTCAAAAATAACTAAAAACATTTAAAAAAATTTTTTAAGCATTTCATCCTAAAGCAGTAAAATACACATTCTTTGCAAGTGCACATGGGACATCCTCCAGAATAGATCACTTACTAGGTCACAAATCAGGCATCAACCAGTAGAAAAAGACTGAGATCATACCATGCATATTTTATGACCACAATGCCATGAAAACTTTTATAAGAGGGAAGTATATAGCAATACAAGTCTACCTTAAGAAGCAAGAAAAATCTCAAAACAAAACAAAACTAAACTAACCTTCCCTCTAAAGGAGCTAGAAAAAGAACAACAAAGACTAAAGTCAGCAGAATAAGGGAAATAATAAATGTTAGAGCAGAGATAAAAGACACAGAAACTAGAAACTAAAAAACAAACAAGCAGTAGAACAGATCAGTGAAACCAGCTCTTTGAAAAAATTAATAAAATTGTTAAACTCCTAGCCACACTTATCAAAAAGAGAAAGAGCCCAAATAAATAAAATCACAAATGACAGAGGAGAAATCACAACCAACATCACAGATATACAATTATGAGGGAACATTATGAAAAATTATATGCTAACAAATTGGACAATATAGAAGAAATTGATAAATTCCTAGAAACATATAAACTACCAAAATGGAAACAAGAAGAAATAGAAAACTTGAATAGACTGATAACCAGCAAAGAAATTGAATCAGCAATGAAAAATCTCCCAACAAACAAAAGTCCAGGGCCAGATGGCTTCCCAGGGGAATTCTACCAACATTTAAAGGGTTAATATCTATTTTTCTCAAACTATTCCAAAAAACAGAAATGGAAGGAAAATTTCCAAACTCAGTTTATGAGGCCAAAATTACCCTGATTCCAAAACCACAGACTCCACTAAAAAAGATAACTACAGGCCAATACAGGCCAATATCCCTGATGAAGATGGATGCAAAAATTCTCCATAAAATACTAGCAAATCAAATCCAACAGTATATTAAAAAATCATCCACCATGATCAAGTGGGATGCAAGGGGTGGTTATTCCTGGGATGCAAGGGGTGGTTCAATATGTGTATACACACACACACACACACACACACACACACACACACACACACATATATAATGAAATACTACTTGGCAACAAAAAATAATGAAATCTTGCCATTTGTAATGACGTGGATAAAGCTAGTGTATTATGCTAAGCAAAACAAGTCCATCAGAGAAAGACAAATACCATATGATTGCATTCATATGTGGAATTTAAGAAACTCAACAGATGAACATGGGGGTGGGGGGAGAGGCAAACCAGAAAATTGACTCTTATGTATCGATAACAAACTGAGGTTTCCTGGGAGGGAGGTGGGCAGGGCAATGGGTTAAATGGGTGATGGGTATTAAATATTGTGATGAACACTGAATGTTGTATGTAAGTAATGAATCGGTAAATTCTACACCTGAAACTAATATTACACTGTATGTTAACTAAGTGGAATTTAAATAAAAACTTGAAAAAGAAAAAAAATTAAAACATATTAAAAAACACACACCAATTTTTCTCATACTCTTTCAGAAAATAGAGGAGGAAGGAACACTTTCTAACTCATTCTAGAAGGCCAGGATTACCTTGGTACCAAACCAAACAAAGATATCACAAGAAAGGAAAACTATAGACCAAAATCATTATACCTATTGATGCATAAATCATTACAAATATTTGCAAGCCTAATCTAACAGGATGTTAAAAGGATTATACACCATGACCAAGTGGTATTTTGCCCAGAAATGCAAGCATAGTTCAATATTTTAAAAATTAATCAACAGAACACAACACATTAATAGAATGAAAGATGGGGGGAACTGACCACGTAATCATATCAATAGATGTAGAAAAGGCATTTGAAAAAGTCCAGCACCAATTCATGATAAAAACACCCAGAAATTAGAAATTGCAAGAAACTTCCTCAACATGATAAACTGTGTTTATGAAAAGCCCACATGAAAATGATACTCACTGGTAAACAACTGAAATCTTTGGCAGTGTCTTAAAAAACTAACCACAGTCTCACCTATGATTCATTAATCATTCTCCTACTTATTTACCCAAATGAATTAAAAACTTATATACACACAGAAACCTTCATGGGATGTTTATAGCAGCTTTATTCATAATTACCCAAAACTGGAAGCAGCCAAGATACTCTTCAATAGGTGAAGAATAAATGATGGTATACCCATGCAATAGAATATTGTTTGGTAGCAAGAAGAAATGAGCTATCAAGTCACAGAAAGACATGGAGAGATTTTTTTTTTTTTATCATATAAATACTTGGTAGAACTTACCAGTAAAATCACATGGGCCTAGAGATTTCTTTTTCAGAAGACTTTTAACTATAAATTCAATTTTATTCAAGTTGTCTATTTCAGTTTGGGCACATTTTAGTAGTTTGTATTTTCAAACAATTGGGCCATTTCATTTAAAGTTTATGCGTGCAGAGGTGTTTGTAGTATGTTATTGCTATACTAGTTTTTAATAGCTACAGGTTTGTAGTGATATCTCCTCTTTACTAATTATATCAATGATTTTTCTTCTCCTTTTCTGCCTCATGAGAAGCAGTTTAATTGATTTTTCCCATTATTTTCTGTGTTCAATTTCATAGATTTCTATTCTTATCTTTATTATTTTCTTCCTTCTATTCTGTTGGGTATATTTTGTACTTCTTTTTATTATTTCTTAAGGTGGAAGCTTGGATTATTGACTGAAGACCTTTCTTAATTTTTAATATAAGAATTGAATGCTAAAAATTTCCCTCTAAGCACTTCAGTAACTGAATCTCACACATTTTTATATGTTGTGTTTTCATTTTCACTCAGTCCAAAATAGTTTCTAATTTCTCTCAAGACTTTCTCTTTGAATCATGAATCATTTATAAACGTTATTTAATTTCAAAGCATTGATTTATTATTTTTTTCTTCTATTGATTTCTAGTTTTTTTAACATTTATTTATTTTTGAGAGAGAAAGGGAGACAGAGCATGAGCAGAGGAGGAGCAGAGAGAGGGAGACACAGAATCCGAAGCAGGCTCCAGGCTCTGAGCTGTCAGCACAGAGCCCAACTTGGAGCTTCAACTCACGAACCCTAAGATTATGACGTGAGCCAAAGTCAGATACTTAACTGACTGAGCCACCTAGGGACTCATTGATTTCTAGTTAATTCCATTATGGTCAGAGAATATTTTGGTACGATTTCAATTATTTAAAATTAAAAAAAAATTTTAAACGTTTATTCATTTTTTTGAGAGACAGAGACAGAGCATGAGTGGGGGAGGGGGAGAGAAAGAGGGAGACACAGAATCTGAAGCACACTCCAGGCTCCAAGCTGCCAGCACAGAGCCTGAGCCTGACTCGGATCTTGATCCCATGAACCATGAGATGATGACCTAAGCCAAAGTCAGAAGCTTAACCGACTGAGCTACCCAGGTGCCCCTCAATTATTTTAAATTTGTTATGACTCAGGATATGGTCTATTTCAGTTAATGTTCCATGTATACTCAAAAAGAATATGTATTCTGCTGTTGTTGGATGGAGTGTTATATGTGTAGATTACATCTAGTTGGTTGATGTATTTTGCATTTATTTCATCTTGCTGATTTTCAAACTCTAGTTCTATTACTGAGATAAATGCTTCCTGGTGAGAAATCTACAATTATTTGAAATGGTTTTCCCTTATAGGTAATACATTTTTTTCTGTTGGCTGCTTTCAAGATTTTTTTTTCTCCTTAGTTTTCAATGGTTTCATTATGGTATATCTGGGTATGAATTGCAGTGTATGCTGTTTGGTTTTGAATTAGTTGCATTATGTCTTTCACTAAATTTGGGAAGTTTTCAGTCATTATTTCTCTAAAAAAATTTTTTTAAGTAGGCTCCATGCCCAGCATGGAGCCCAACATGGGGTTTGAATTCATAACCCTGAGATCAAGACCTGATCTGAGATCAAGAGTCAGATGCCTAACTGACTGAGCCACACAGGTGCCCCTCTCCAAATATTTTTTGGCAGTGCACTCATTCTCCTCTTCATCTGGGACTCCAGTGACACCAGTCTTAGACCTTTTGTTATTGTGTCATAGGTGGTTGTGTTGCTGAGGCTGTGTTCATTTTTTTTAATCATTTTTTCTTGGGGAAGTTAAGATGGTAGAGAAGTAGAGGGATGTGAATTTCCATCGTCCTTCAAACACAGCTGTGTTGAGGTCAGAACACTTGGAACACCCAGGAAATCAGTCTAAGGAATGATAGAAAAATCTCCACAGGTGGAGGGAAACAGCTTGGTGGGACAGAGGTGCATGTATGCAAATTGGAGGAGACAATGGTGGCAGAAGGCACAGAGGGGAGGAAACCCCTTCTGTGAAGAGACAAAAGGGAGAGAAAGAGAGGCTGTAGAAGTGCAGTATTGTGTTAGGACAAGAGAAAACACTCTCCGGACCATGGACTGGAGAACAAGAAATATGAAGAGTGCCAAGTTCTACTTTGCAAACAGCCTTAGGAGCCAAGATTGGAGTTTTCAAAAGTGCACAACTTTCTCCCGACTGAAGCCACCATTGTGCACATGCCTGGAAGGGAGGGGAACGAGCCCAGGGCTCAATAACAATCTCAGGGGGGCACTGGGAGAGAACAGTCCCTTCCCTTGAGTACTGTGGAACAAGGGTATATTGCCCCCACAAGGACAAAAGACCCTACAGGCACCAGCCCATTGTGGTCCTTTATTGGCAGGACAGAGTGGTGCTACCCCAGATCCGGGTCTGTGAGGTGTGGTATCCTTTAACACATCAGTATTGAATCCCAGCTGAGTGTCTAGGAGGCACTGGGAGACTGTGGAGCAGGGCAGACTGACCGCCAGCACTATTCTGTGAGGGTGGCCTGAACAACATGGTTTGAGACACTTGTCAGGGGAGGAGAGATAGGGCTGTCGCCATTTTCTCCCCATCACCAACACAGAAGGCAGGGTTCAGGGAACAGGACAGCAGCTCCCAGTGGAGGCAGGACCGCTTACACCAACCCCAGCCCCTCTGTGCCTGGTAACTGCTTATCTACCGGAGTGGGACTGTCACTGACCCAACCAGACAGCCTCTCCTCCAGACCAGCACAGCCACCAGTCCCAGGCACCAAGAGACAACTGTCCTGTGGTTTTTTGTTTTGTTTTGTTTTGTTTTGTTTTTTTATATATTAGTGTCTCTCTCTCTCTCTCTCTCTCCTTTCCTTGTCTTCTCTTTTCCCTTCTTTTTCTTTCTATCCTCCTTTTTTTTCCTTCCCCCTTTGGAATCAGGCTCATAGATTCTGATTTGATTTTTGGTATATATGTTTTTCTTTCTCTGTTTTGTTTGTTTATTGGTTTAATCAGGCATTTTTACTCTATTCTTTTTACACCTTTTCTGTATCTCCCTCTTCTTTATTTTCATTTCACTCTCTCTGTCTCTCTGGATTAATCCTTATAGTTTCTTTGATTCTCTATTTGGTCATTTTTTCCCCACCCCTTTCATTTTTCTCTTTGTATGGTGTCAGGTGCCCTGCCCTTTCCTTTTTTTCCAGGGTTACTTCAACAAACAAGTCAAAGTACTCTTGGTGGAAGGTCCAAAGAATCCACCAATATGAGCAAGGAGAAGCTTTGTAGAACACTAACCAGTGGGCTAGTGCAGCCAAATATGCAACAACAGAGTGCCTACAACACACTCCAAAAAACACTTCCTGATGTGCCAGGCCCTGGACATTATATGACTGCTTTTTAGTATAGTAGTTCTTGCAGGTGAAGGACACATAACAAGCTATTAAAACACATAAAAGACAGAAACCTAGCCAAAATGATGAAATAGAAGAATTCTCGTCAAAAGAAAATCCATGAAGAAATTACAGCCAGAGAATTGGTCAAAACAGATATAAACAATATATCTGAACACAAATTTAGAATAACAGTCATAAGACAAATAGCTGAGCTTGAAAAAAGCATAGAGGACAGCAGAGAATCTATTGCTGCAGAGATCAAAGACCTAAGAAATAGTCACAATGAATAAAGAAATGTTATAAATGAGTGCAAAATAAACGAGATACAGTGACAGTGAGGATGGAAGAAGCAGAGGAGAGAATAGGTGAAATAGAAGACAAAATTATGGAAAATGATGAAGCTGAAAAAAGTGGGAAAGGAAATTACTAGACCATGAGGGGAGAATTAGAGACCTAAGAGATTCAATGAATCAAAATAATATGCATATCATACGAGTTCCAGAAGAAGAAGAAGGGAGAGAAAGGGGAAGAAGCTTTATTTGAACAATTATAGCTGAGAACTTCCTTAATCTGGGCAAGGAAACAGGCATCCAAGTCCAAGAGGCATAGAGAAGTCCCTTCAGAATCAACAAAAACAGATTAACACCATGACATATCATAGTGAAACCGGAAAAATACAAAGATAAAGGGAGAATTCTGAAAGCAGCTAGGTACAAACAGACCTTAACCTACAAGGGTAGACACATAAGAGCAATAAAAGACATGTCCACTGAAACTTGGCAGGTCAGAAGGGAGTGGAAGGAAATATTCAATGGGCTGAATAGGAAAAATGTGTAGCCAAGAATCCTTTATCCAGCAAGGCTGTCATTCAGAATAGAAGGAGAGCTAAAGGCTTTCTGAGACAAACAAAAACTAAAGGAGTTAATGACCACTAAACAAGCCCTGCAGAAGATCCTAAGGGGGACTCTGAGTGGAAAGCAGCAAAGACTACAAAGGACCAAAGAACATCACCACAAGCACAAAACCTACAGTTAACACAATGACACTAAATCCATATCTTTCAGTAATCACTCTGAATGTAAATGGACCAAATGCCCCAATCAAAAGACATAGGGTATCAGGATGGATAAAAAAACAGATCCATCTGTATGCTGCCTCCAAGAGACAGCCTGAGGAAACCTTAAGATTGAAAGTGAGGGGATGGATAACCATCTATCATGCTACTAGATGTCAAAAGAAAGCTGGGTAGCCATACTTACATTAGACAAACTACATTTTTAAACAAAGACTGTAAGAAGAGATGAAGAAGGGTATTATATAATTAGGGGTCTATCCATCAAGAAGTGCTAACAATTGTAAATGTTTATGCCCCCAATGTGGAGCACCCAAATATGTAAATGAATTAATCACAAACATAAATAAATATATAGTTAATAATACTGTGATTGTAGGGGACTTTAATATTCCACTTACAGGAATGGACAGATCATCTAGGCAGAAAATCAATAAGGAAACAATGGCTCTGAATGACACATTGGACCAGGTGGACTTAACAGATATATTCAGAACATTTCATCCAAAAGTAGCAGAATACACATTCTTGAGTGCACATAGAACATTCTCCAAAATAGATCACATACTAAGTCACAAAACAGCCCTTGACAAATATAAAAAGTTTGAGATCATAGCATGCATACTTTCAGATCACAATGCTATGAATCTTGAAATCAACCACAAGAAAAAATTTGGAAAGCCCCCAAATACATGGAGGTGAAAGAACATCCTACTAAAGAATAAATGGGTCAACCAGGAAATTAAAGAAGAAATTAAAAAATATATTGAAGCAAATAAAAATGAAAACATGACAGTCCAAGCCCTTTGGGATGCAGCAAAGGCAGTCCTAAGAGGAAAATACATTGCAATTCAGGTCTATCTCAAGAAGCAAGAAAGATCCCAAATACACAACCTAACCCCACACCTAAAGGAACTAGAAAGGCAGCAGCAAAGAAAGCCCAAAGCCAGGAGAAGAAGAGAAATATTAATGATTAGAGCACAAATAAATAATATAGAATCCAAAAAATAGTAGAACAGATCAATGAAACTAAGAGCCGGTTTTTTGAAAGAGTAAATCAAATTGATAAACCCCTAGCCAGATTTCTCAAAAAGAAAAGAGAGAGGACCCAATTAGATAAAATCGCAAATGAAAGAGAGGTCACAACCAACACCATAGAAATACCAGAAATACAAATGGTTATTAAGAATACTATGAAAAATTGAGGCACCTGGGTTTCTCAGTCAGTTAAGCATCCGACTTTGGCTCAGGTCATGATCTTGCAGTTTTTGAGTTCAAGCCCCACGTCGGGCTCTGTGATGACAGCTCAGAGCCTGGAGGCTGCTTCAGATTCTGTGTCTCCCCCTCTTTCTGCCCCTCTCCACTTACTCACTGTCTCTCAAAAAAATAAATAAACATTAAAAATTTTTAAAAAAAGAATGCTATGAAAAATTATATGTCTACAAACTGGACAATATGGAAGAAATGGACAAATTCTTAGACACTCAGACACTACCAAAACTCAAACGGGAAGAAATAGAAAATTTGAACAGACCCATAACCAGCAAAGAAATTGAATCATTTATTAAAAATCTCTCAACAAATAAGAGTACTGGGAAAGATGCCTTCCTAGGGGAATTCTACCAGACATTTAAAGCACAGTTAACATTTTTCTCAGACTGTTCCAAACAACAGAAATGGAAGGAAAGCTTCCAGACTTATTCTATGAAGCCAGCATTACCTTGATTCCCAAACAAGACAAAGACCCCACTTAAAAGGGGAATTACAGACCAATATCCCTGATGAACATGGATGCAAAAATTATCAACAAGTTACTAGCAAATCTAACTCAACAGTATATTAAAAGAATTACTCACCATGATCAAGGGGATTCATTACAGGGCTGTAGGCCTGGTTCAAATCAATCAACATGATACATCACATTAGTAGAAGAAAGGATAAGAACCACATGATCCTGTCAATGGATGCAGAAAAAGTATTTGACAAGATATAGCATCTTTCTTAATAAAAACCCTCAAAAAAGTTGGGATAGAAGGAACATAACTTAGCATCATAAGAGCCATATTTGAAAGGCCCACACTTAATGATCATACTCAATGGGGAAAAACTGAGAGTTTTTTCCCCTGAGATCACAACAGGGATGTCCACTCTCATCACTGTTGTTTAACATGGTATTGGAAGTCATAGCCCCAGCAATCAGAAAACAAAATGAAATAAAAGGCATCCAAATTGACAAGGAAGAAGTCAAACTTTCACTCTTTGAAGATGGCATGATACAATACATGGAAAACCCAAAAGGCTCCACCAAAAAAACTACTAGAACTGACCCATGAATTCAGCAAAGTTGCAAGATATAAAATCAATGTACAGAAATCGGTTGCATATCTATACACCAATAATGAAACAGAAAAAATAGAAATCAAGGAATCGATCCCATTTACAATTGCACCAAAAACATAAGATATCTAGGAATACCTAACCGAAGAGGTAAAAGATCTATATGCTGAAAACTATAAAAAGCCTATGAAAGAAATTGAAGAAGACACAAAGAATTGGAAAAACATTCCATGCTCATGGACTGGAAGAATAAATATTGTTAAAAAGTTAATACTACCTAAAGCAATCTACACATTCAGTGCAGTCCCAATCAAAATAGCGCCAGCATTCTTTATAGAGCTAGAACAAACAATCCTAAAATCTATATTTAAGACCCTGAATAGCCAAAGTAATGTTGAAAAAGAAAACCAAAGCTGGGGACATCCCAATCCTGGACTTTAGCCTGTATTACAAAGTTGTAATCATCAGAACAGTATGGTACTGGCACAAAAACAGACACATAGACCAATAGAGTAGAATAGAGAACCCAGAAATGGACCCAAAAATATATATGGCCAACTAATTTTTGTCAAAGCAGAAAAGATTATCCAATGGAAAAAAATAGTCTCTTTAGAAAATGGTGCAGAGAGCTGGACGGTAACATGCAGAAGAATGAAACCGGACTGCTTTTATACCCAATACACAAAAATAAGTTAAAAACGGATGAAAGGCCTAAATTTAAGACAGGAAGCCATCAAAATGCTACCGGAGAAAACAGGCAGCAATCTCTTTTATCTCAGCTGCAGCAACTTCTTACTTGACCTGTCTCTGAAAGCAAGGGAAATAAAAGCAAAAATGAACTATTAGGACCTCATCAAGATAAAAAAGATTCTGCATGGCAAAAGAAACAATCAACAAAACTAAAAGGCAACTGATGGAATGGGAGAAGATATTTGCAAATGACATATCAAATAAAGGGTTAGTATCAAAAATCTATAAAGAACTTACCAAACTCAACACCCGAAAAACAAATGATCCAGTAAAAAATGGGCAGACGATATTGATGAGGGAAACAAAGGGAAGAGAAATGTAGCTTAAATTAAATCTCTTTACAGCTTGCAGCCCACTGATACACACCTGAAACATGCAGAGCATGACCTTCTTCAAAAACTCATGGCTGCCTTACTTCCTTAATGTTTTTGTTTCATTAAAGACTAAAAGTAACCTTATCTTAACAGTATCTAGCCCCTTAAGGTTCTAAAAGCCTTGCTTTCAAATTCCTTAGAGACTTACCCTATCCCTAACCACCACTAACGTAAAAGTATATAATCAGTCACTCCTCACAACCTCAGTGCAGCTCTTTCTGCCCATGGGTCCTGTCCCCAAGTTTTAATAAAATCACCTTTTTGCACCAAAGACATCTCAAGAATTCTTTCTTAGCTGTTTGCTCAAGGACCCTGTCAACATGAATAGACACTTTTCCAAAGAAGACATCCAGATGGCCAACAGGCACATGAAAAGATGCTCAATATTGCTCATTATCAGGGAAATACAAATCAAAACCACATTGAGATACCACCTCACACCAGTCAGAATGACTAAAATTAACAACTCAGGAAACAACAGATGTTGGTGAGGATGTGGAGAAAGGGGAACCCTCTTGCACTGTTGGTGGGAATGCAAAATGGTGCAGCCACTCTGGAAAACAGTGTGGATGTTCCTCAAAAAATTAAAAATAGAATTACCCTACAACCCAGAAATAACACTAGTAGGAATTTATCCAAAGGATACATGAGTGCTGATTTGAAGGGGCACATGCACCCCAATGTTTATAGCAGCGCTATAAATAATAGCCTAATTATGGAAAGAGCCCAAATCAGTTGTCCATCAACCAATGAATGGCTAAAGAAGAACTGGTGTGTGTGTGTGTGTGTGTGTGTGTGTGTGTGTGTGTGTGTGTGTGTATAGTACTCAGTGATGAAAAAGAACGAAATCTTGCCATTTGCAACAATGTGGATGGAATGGAGGGTATTATGCTAAGCAAAATAAGTCAGTCAGAGAAAGATGGATATCATATGATTTCACTCTTATGTGGAATTTGAGAAACTTAACAGATGACCATAGGGGAAGGGAAGGAATAAAAAGATAAAAACAGAGAGGGAGGCAAACTATAAGAGACTCTTAAGTACAGAGAACAAACTGAGGATTGATAGGGCTGGGGGATTGGTGGGTGGGGAAAACGGGTGATGGGCATTGAAGAGAGCTCTTGTTGGGATGAGCACTGGGTATTGTATGTAAGTGATGAACCATGGGAATCTACTCCTGAAGCCAAGACTGCACTGTATGTTAGCTAACTTGACAATTAAAAAAAATCATTTTATCTGTTATTCAGATTGGATACTTTCTGTTGATCTATCTTCAAAGTCACTGACCTTCCCCCTTGTGTTTCCATTCTGATACTGAGATAGTATTTTGGCTCTTGTATTTTTCTGTTCTAAAATTTCCATTTGTTTCTTTTTTGTCTTCCATTTATTTACTGAGACTTTTTACTTTTCCACCTCTTTCTAGAGTATTTGTGACTGGTCACTGGAGCTACTATAAAGTCATTGTCAGATCACTCCAACATCTGTGTCATCTTGGTGTTAGCATCTCTTGAGTTCCTTTTCCCACGCAAGTTGAGATTTTTCTGGTTCTTCGAATACCCAATATTCAATTTTGGATTGTATTCCGGCTACTTTGAAGATTATGTTATGAAACTCTGGGTTTTATTTGAATTTCATCAAGAATGTTATTATTTTTGTTTTAGCAGGTAATCAACCCAGTTAGGTTCGGGCCAGTTGTTTCAACATGCTTTCAGTGGGTTGTGGTTTCTATGCCATTTCAGTTCTCACATCCTTTGCAACGCTGTTGGGATTTGTCTCATGTGTATGCCACCCATGACCAATCTGTGATCTGAGCAATTGTCTATCTATAGTTCAGTTCCCAAAGTATTTGGTATGCTGATTGGGATCAGATCCCCAGGTCTGCAGCTTAAAGGTGAGCCCAGGAGTTCAAACACAACTTTACGGTGTGGTTTCCCTGCACTCCCCTCTCCCTCTCCATGACCTCCGCAGTATTTTCTGTTTCTATAGGACTTCTGTTTCCAGACTTCAGGCAGAAAGCTGGCACTTTAATTCCCCCATTCTGCCACATGCTTCTCCAAGTGCACCCCTGTCTGGAGCCAAGAAATGGGAGAACAGGGAGAAGAAGAAAGCGATAGGATTTGGTTCCTGTGTCTTGGTACCACAGTCACTGATTGGACAGGAAGGGTTTATTTCTTCAGGGTTTGGGCAATTGCAAGCTCCTTTTGTTGCCATTTCAGGATTGCTTGCAGGCTGGAATGTCAGAGAAAAAAGAAAAGAAAAAAATGGGAGATTTCGCAGTTTCCCTGAACATTAACAATTCCCTATCCTTCCAATCAAGCCAGAACTAGAGGGCTTCCCCTGGAGATGTTTCTGTCTTCAACTGACAACTCAGAATGTTTGGCTGTGTTGAGTTCAGGCTGAGAGATACTGAAGGGGAAAAAAGGACAAAACATTGTCAGGTTGGTATTACTTTGAATTCTGGTCTTCCCCATTCCACCTGCTACTGTTTACTTTTTAGACTCCTGTAATAGTTGCTTTAAGCATTTTTCCAGGCTTTATACTACATTCAGTGGGAGACACAGGGTGGACCATGCTTATTTTATCTAATCCAAAACCACAAAGCCAAACAAAACTTCATGTCTAGATTGTTTTACTAGAAAGTTTTACCAAACAAATGATTTCATTCAAGGAGCAAATGATTTCATTCTTAATCAAGTTAATACATAGTGTAGAGAAGGAGGCTTCACTCCCAAACTCACTTTTTTGAGATTAAGCTTCATATTAAAATCTGACAAGGACAGAAGCAGAAAGAAAATTACAGGCTAATCTAATGCATCAACATAAATGTAAAACTTCAAAGCCAACTACTAGCAAACAGAATTCATCAAAATGAAAACAAGATAATACATAATGGCCAAAGTAAGTTTCCTAGGAATGCAAGTTTCATTTAAAATTAGGAAAACAATCACTAAAATTTACAACATCAACAGATAAAAATTAAAACATGATTATTTCAATATATGCATACAAGTATTTGATAAAGTCAACAACCATTCTTCATACTAATAGTGAGTCCTCAAAAGTTTTCACAGTAAGATTAGTAACAAGATAAGTAAGGGTGACCATTTATTATACAGGAGGTATCCCTTACTACACAAAAAGGCAAAAATAGGACAAGAATTGAGAAAAAAGACACAAATGATCATTATTCACAGACAAGTGATGCCTAATGGATATAAAAGCTCCCAATGCACTCCCTGTGATTTGTAGGAAGTATGGGAGGATTTGGGAGGCATCTCTGACAAAGGAAAGAAGCCAACAGAGGAAATAAACCAGCAGGAAGAGGGGAGAATTCTCCTCCTTAAATTTCCAAAAACTGATATTGGAATGTGTTTTCTGCCCAGTGCCTATCTGTGAATATATGAACATACATACATAAACGACAAGAGCACAGAACGATACTAAAGAAAACATTGCCACACTAACAAAATTATATTTATTTTTTCATGCCTTTTTAAAGTCTTCATGCTTTATGCCTAGTTGTTACTTTGTTGTTGGGAAAGGCAATCCATCAAGGGTGGATTGCTCCCTGCACATTCTTTCTGAGTACGCCAAGAATGCTTGAATGCCCTTTGCCTGGGCTATTTCTCAGGGTTGTGTTTGCAGTGGGCAGCTTCAATAGATGAGTTAACATCTCTCCCCAAGAAAGAGCAAGCTTGTATCTGCTTTTTGTAAAAGCACTAAATCCCCCAAGCTCAGTGTTCCTCTCCTAAATTTCAACGCTCTGGTTGTGAAGGCATCCATGAAGTACGTTTTGCAGTGCCTTCATAGGACACGGGTGGCATGGGAAACCAACACAAAAGAATATGATAAGCTCTACCTACTGCTTTTTCTGTCAGTAATGAAGTCCTCTGTCTCTGGCCAAAAGTCTAATGTCTTCTGCCAGCATCCATGAAATAGGATGTAACAGACAAATAATTTGTTAGTTTGTAAGTAAGGTAAAATCCTAGAACTTGCACAACTCTTGACAATTATATTGCCCTGGTTTACTTATTTCTTGTGTGCAACACTTTCCATGACCAGGTTTTATAGGTTGTGCATAAGGACATATAATTTTCCTGTTAAGTTTATAATGTTACATCAAAGTGATACAACATAATTTGCTTAATCAAATGCATATTTATGATTCTTTTCATTAAAAAATCTATAACAGTATTTTTTAAATAATTTCTTAGGATAAATTCTCAAGAATGAAGTTAAAGTATTAAATGTAATGAATATCTTCTTCACAAATTGTCCCATTACTTCCTGAAAGAAAAAATTAGTAATAGAAAATATAGCCCATAAGAGAGTCATTTTAGACCTAAAGACACCTACCTGCAGATGGAAAGTGAGGGGATGGAGAAACATTAATCATGCAAATGGATGTCAAAAGAAAGTTGGAGTAGCAATACCTATATCAGACAAACTAGATGTTTTTTGTTTTTGTTTTATCCTGCTTTGGTATCAGATAGTATTGGCCTCATGGAATGATTTTGAATGTGTCTCCTCTATTCTATTATTTGTAAGATTTTGATAAAGATTTTCATTATTTTGTTTAATGTTTGGTGGAATTCACCAGTGAAACCATGTGGTCTTGGGCTTTTATGTGCTGGGAGATTTTTCATTTCTAATTCAACTTTCATTCATGTTATTGGTCTAAGAAGATTTCCTATTTCTTGGATTCAAGATCAATGATTCAGTCTTGGTGACTTGTGTGTGTTTAGGAATTATGTGGGTTTTTTTCTAACTTATCTGATTTGTTAGTATATAATTGCTTATAGTAAGTTACCACACTGTATATTTCTGTGGTTGGTTATCTGTTGTATTGTTTTCTCTTCCATTTCTCATTTTGGTTTTTGGGTCTTCTCTCTTTTGTTTCTTAGTTAATATAGTTAAAGCATTACCAATTTATGTTTTTGGAAAAACTGATCATTACCTTCAATGTTATGTTATTGTTTATTCTGGTCTCTATTTTATTTATTTCTGATTTTTCTTTGTAATTTCCTTCCTCTACTAAAGTTCAGCTAAGTTTCTCCTTTTTCTAGTTCCTTGTAGTGTCATGTTAAGTTGTTCATTTAAACATTTTTTCTTTTCTTTTTTTTTTTTTTTAACATTTTTCCATTTTTTTGAGAGAGACACAGAAGTGCAAGTGGGGAAGGGGCAGAGAAAGAGGGAGACACAGAATCTGAAGCAGGCTCCAGGCTCTGAGCTATCAGCACAGAGCTCGGTGCAGGGCTCAAAACCATGAACCTCAAGATTATGACCTGAGCTGAAGATGGACGCTTAACCAACTGAGCCACCCAGGTGCCCTTGGGCTACTTATTTATTATGAAACTTTTACCCACATCATTAAATGTAGCGGTCTGATTCTAATCAGGAGACAGAGAGCACACAGTAGTGCAAACAGGAGTATAATATAAAGAACTATTAACTACAAGAAAAGAGTGACCACAAGATATAAGACAACTCTTTAAGGTTCCTTCAGGCTGAGGGAGAGAGTGCCACAGAAGGACAGACAGTGGTTGGTTCAAACCTGTTGGAGAAAGTATGGCTCAGCCCACACATGGCAAAGAAATTTGCTGGTTTGTTCACGCTGGTGTTGGACTGAAGTTGCTGGGTGAGTAGTAGGCCCCTGGGGGATGCAGGCAAATGGGCAGCATCTGCAAAAGGGGGCTCTGCTTTCCCTGCAGAGAGAACTATGGCAGCTTATTTGGCCTGTGGCAGGGCTCCTGCCAGCCCAGCATAGAGTCGGCCGTCACTATAAACCACCCGAGAGCCTCTTCCCCTGTCCTGGCCTGTCATCCCAGAGCCCTCTACCCCGGAAGCTTGCTTTAAAGGAGAAATGCTTAAAGGGATTCTGTTCATCATGCTGCAGATGTTAAAGGTGGCATTTGTGGCCAAGAGGCAATAAATTGATGACTGACACATTAAGTATATTCAACCAACTTTTCTGTAAGTTTTGTTTAACTCCAGTCCCGTCCACCACTCTTTGGTGGGGTGACTGCATTGCAGGTTATCACCTAAAGTACCAGGGAGGTGTCCCGTGGGCGGGCGCTTCCTTCCCAATGCCTGTCAGTCTCTGGGCCCGCAGTGCCACCATCACTTGCCTTTCTTTGTCTGATGTGGCCTCAGGAGCAACACCTGAGGGGTGAGGACTTCAAATCCATGCAAGTGCAGCACATGGTGCTAAAGTCAGTCAGAAAATAACTGGTTAGAAGCCACTCCTCACATGTCCTCTGAGAAACAAACACCCCAAAGACGTTCCAGAAAGGTTAAATGCCTGTTAGCTAAAAATAAACTCCCCTTCAGTGTAAGGTCAGAAGCACTGGATATACAATGTTTCCTGTAATTAAGACACCTACGGCTTTGATTTCTGATTGTGGCAGGGACAAATTGTGGTGTAAGTATTAGTAAAGAGAGAAGACTGTTCTATGGTGAGAAGCCTAAGGCTCTTCACTCTGTATTTCAGTTCTTAAAACCATTAACCAACCTCCTTTCTAAGCATGCATACTCTCCTCCTAGAAAGAATGCCTGTCTTCTACCTTGTGTATGTGAAGACCAGCCTTCCTGAAAGCAATTGTAGGATAAGTGCACTTTGCTTTAGATCCCCTGAGGGACCAGACTCTCCTTGGTATCCATCGCCTGGGTTGCAACCTCAGCATGGGTATATCCTGTTGCCATACAGCAGAAAACACAGTGCAAAAGTTTTGCCTTCCACTCCATCCAAAAGGATTCAATGAGTCAGCTCTTAGGGACCTCATTAGAAGGCATTGTCAGGGAGCATCAAGGTTTTTCACAGGTGCCAGAAAGAGAACAATTAGGGCAGGACAGGCTATCATCTCCCAAACCTGGTTTTATCTCTATATTCAGAATCAGCTTTTTTTTTTTTTTTTAATGTTTATTTATTTATTTCTGAGAGAGAGCGAGAGCAAGAATGCCCACAAGCCCTGGCAATGGCAACACCAAAGAGACCCAGTTAACCAAAAAGATATGAACACTTGAGTTTGGTGGAAACCCTGTACACAGAGCTCATCTTTACTTTATCTAAAGATGAACTGATAATTATTCAGAATCAGTCCAGCCATCCTCTTCCACCAAGCAGATCAGACAGATTTGCCAGAAATTAGGCTATTTCCCTTCCCCCTGTTCTAAAGGGGCCACATCCAATGTGGTCATAGTAATGGGATTCCCTAGCAAGAGCCTCTTTATCAGATGTTCAGGGAAGGCTGTCGGTAGCTACGCTGGGCACTGGCGCTGGGCACTGGCTCTGGGCGGGGGGTGGGGGGGGCTGTCCTCTGCTCAAGCACAGGACAAATCAAGGATCCCATCAAGGGAGGGACCACAATAGAGTGCAAAATGGTCTTTCCTTTTCCATGCCTGGAATACTAGGTGGCTGGCTATCCTGGACTTGATCTGAGTAAGGTTCTAAAGTGCTATGTTAAAGGCTATGTTCCTATACTGGGTTTATATACTTGTATGAGACCTTCCTGTATGCCCACAGATGCCTCCACCTAAGCATTCACACTGACCAGCCTACAGCTTCAATACTGGGAGTCGGTCATGCAAGGTACTCTGTTTGTGGGTGAGGGCCATGTGTGTGGATATGAACATATCTCAGACTCCACTTGCAGTGTGGGAGGCAGCACAGCACAGAGGCTAAGAGCCTGGGCCCTTTGGCAGCAGACCCAGGGTGTGATCCTAGTTCCCAAATTCATTAACTGGGCTATTTTCTTTCTCTCTAGCATGGCCCCACCCCTCTTCTGTCTACAGGAATACTACTAACAGTCCCTACTTCCTAACCCTGTTGTATGGCTCAAATGACACACTTCTATAGAGTCTGTACCACAGCGTAGAGCACTGAGTAGCATTCTATAAATGTTAGACACTGTTATGAACAGTGGCCAATGAAACAATGAGCTTACCTTCTGGGCTAGGTGTTTGGGAACCCTCTGGGAGTGAAGCTGGAAGGCACCCATTCATCCAGTGTTAGAGGAAGACACAGAGTCCCCAGGCTCACTCCAGGACCTACCACCAGAGGGAAGCAAATGCACAGCCTGCTGTCTTCGCAGATCCAGTCGAGACCACAGTACTTGAGAGCATCAAATTGTCAGCTCTAGGAGCTTCACCAGGTGCTGGTTTAGATGGAGAAGGGCTTGGGGGCCCCGTTCACTTTCTGCAAGCACACACACACAGTGCTCGAGGATCCTGCAGTATACATTGCGTGGCTTCACCGCTCAGACCCGGCCAAGCCATGTGATTAGTCAATACTTTGGGGAAGTGTTGACTCACTCAGGCCACAACAACAAAAAAAGGAGCATGTGACAATCATCAGAGTAAACAAAGACAGTGAAGATTTTCCTTTCATTCTCCAGACTCGTCATGTAGATTGCTTGCTGTGAACTCAAATGACCCTTGATAATCTTGTCTTGGCAGTGCCAGGTCCAAGTTGGTTTGCAGCCTGGTCATGGAAGGAGCAGGGATAACATGAAGATAGCCACAGGGGACAAAAGACCCTCTAGCCATATTTAACCTGGAGTCTCAATTTAAAATTTGTGATCTTTTGTGGTTCTGACTACAGCAGTCAGTTGTGTGAGTACCATTTCTATGTGTCTTACACTACACTGCAATCAGAAGGTACAACAAACTTGAGATATCACCAGAATGGCTTCCCGAATCTTCTCTTCCTTCTCAATTACAGCTCTGACCAGAGACCTCTTCTTATAGCTTCCACCTGCTTCAACTCATACTTGAAGAGTCTGGGGCTCCAGAGAGATCCTGGGGAGAAATATGCCTTGCCCAGGTCTTCTCACTCCCAAGCCTAGTGGACAGCTCATGCAAATCAGAGATCATCCCCATCAGACAGGGGTTAGAATAATCCTGTCTCTTTGATTCCACATACATTCATTCATTGGAGTTCTAGTATGTGCTTGGCACTGTGGGATGTCCAATCCTGGTTCCCTTGTTCGTGATGTGCACAATGTATTAGGGGGAACAGATCTGCCCAATCAACCCTGGAAAACAGAGTTCTCAGCCATAATCATTCACAATCAATAATCAAAATCCAAGGCAATAATATGTGTATTTAACAGGTACAGCAAGTGTAGGAGGGCCCATTTGGGGTGGGCCAGGAAGACTTCTCAAACAGGACATTTTTGAATGGAATTTTGAAGGATGCCTAGGATTTTCCAGAGAGAAGAGTCCGAGAGATTGCCAGAACAAGGTCATTGTGGGCAAAGCATTTGATTGTGTTGAGAGATCTCTGCTGGAGCATGAGGTCCGTGTGTGCCAGGGCTGGGCTATGCCTGAGGTTGTGGCAACCACGGGACGGGTAGGGAGCTTTGGCAAGAAAGCAGACTTGGGGGACGTAGGGTTATATCACATAATGTCTTGCACGTTATTCTGGAGGCAAGAGGCAACACTGGAAGGTGTGTAAGCTGCAAGGTTAACTTAGAGCATGATCAGATTTGTGTTTTAAAGACAACCTTTGGTAGCAGTGTAGAAAAGGGCAAGGTGGGAGGTCTGGCAACCAGTCCAGAGATGATTATATAATAATGAAAAATTCCAGGGCAATGTATGGCCCAACCTTGTGAAACCTCAGGGTTTCATAGTCTAAGGAACAACAACAGAAAGCAATTCCAGTCTTTCCTTATGCTTTAAAAAATTGCTAAAGGGAATACAATTCAAAGCACATAGCAACACATCTGGGTAGTTCTTCTGCTTTAGCAATTCACACTCCTTAAATGTGAGCATCTGGAGAGTAGGGAGTCTATCCATTTTATTCTCTGCATCCATGGTTTTTAGAATAGCATCTGGAGCTTCACAGACACTGTGTCGGTAGTTTTTGACTCTGCTGCAGAGCTTCTCACACTCCAAAGCCAGTTCTTCCCACTCTTGACTCCTGTGTCCTTCTTCCGGCTTCCTTTCTTTGCACCTCATGAGCCTAGGAACTCACCTAACAGTCTGCTCTGCTTGGAGGCTGATGTAAAGCTCTGAGGATAAAGATGAGATCCTTTTGTGGGAAAGAGGCTGAGAACACTTAGATATAAATGAGGGGGCGCCTGGGTGGCTCAGTCGGTTGAGCATCCAACTTCAGCTCAGGTCATGATCTCACACTCCATGAGTTCGAGCCCCAGTTGGGCTCTGTGCTGACAGCTCAAAGCCTGGAGCCCGCTTTGGATTCTGTGTCTCCCTCTCTCTCTGCCCCTCCCCAACTCGTTCTGTCTCTCTCTGTCTCAAAAATAAATAAAAACATTAAAAAAAATTTTTAAAATAAATGATTTATGTGTCCGTCCCAGGAAGGATATTCCAGGTGAGAGGTGATGAGGACCTAAACCCAGGCACTGGTAATGAAGAGGAAAGCAAGAATGGCTAGGACCAATGTTATAGAGAAGCTTCTGCAGTTCTGCCTCCCTGTAGACTAGAAAGCTGGAGTGTCGTCATGACTAAAAGAAGGACTACTCTGATTTATTCCCTGAACACATATGGCCACATATGTGGCCACAAAAGTTAGTAATAGAATTACCCACCGTGAATCCCAGCATAAATACATGCCAGGCAGTATACTACAATAATGCCTCTGGGCCAGCTAAATGCGCCCAACGTGAAGCTTGAACTCACAACCCTGACATCAAGGGGCACATGTTCCACCAACTGAGCCAACCAGGTGCCCCCAAAACATTCTTTAAATCATACACATAACCCCTGTGAGGTCGCTGTTATCTATGTCTTACAGATGAAGAAACTGAGGCACTGAGATGATAGGTGACTTCCCTAATGTCACAGAATTAGTGGCAGAACTGGGACTCAAATGCAAAGCTGTACAGTGTCAGAGATCAAAACCATTAAGCTACAGTGTATTTAAGAGTTTTCAAATTGGGTCAGTCGGTTAAGCGTCTGACTCTTCAGTTTAGCTTGGATCATGATCTCACTGTTCATGAGTTCAAGCCCTGGTTCGGGCTGGGCACTGACAGAGAGAAACCTGCTTGGGGTTCGGTCTCTCTCTCTCTCTGCCCCTCCCCTGCTTGCTCTCGCTTTCCTCCCTCTCCCTCTCTCTCTCAGAATAAATAAAAACAAACTGTAGAAAAAAGAAGAGGAGTTTTCAAATACTGATGTCTTGAGGGAAGAAAAATTAGCAATATGTCCTGGTGTCATAACTGTTTTCAAACTTTATTTGCCATCTCTCTCTCTCTCTCTCTCTCTCTCTCTCTCTCTCTCTCTTAACCTACTATTGTTTGGGTGGAAAAGAGAGAGGGAGAGAGCAATGGTATATAAGAGCATATTTATGAGAAAACCCATCAGTGTAATTGCTTTAGGTAACTTATGACTTATTAGCTAATGATGTCAGATAATGTCTCATTAGTCAATCAAAAAAATTTTTGTGCACTTATTCTATTTAGATATCTCTACTAGACAATGAGAGAATCTTTGAGAAAGGCCAAAACCAATACAAATTTTGGGGCCAAATGGGGTTGTTATAGTCTAGTAATGTTGAAAACTCTTCTCAGGCTCATAAACTCATCTGGTCATCTCTTGGGCAGTGGCTCAAAGGGCTCATTTGTCTGCACTTGGACTGTGGGTGTCTGTTTATAACTTTGACATGTTAAGGGGGTACCACTAGTTCCCTTCCCTAAGCCCCATTCCTTAACCTTATTTTGCCATTCAATATATGGTCATAGTTGACTTCTTATGAAGAAAAAAAGGGAAACCTTTAAACACTGGATTAAAGCACTGATCTAGTAACTCATCAGTAATATCTTTCCTGTGATCTTCAGCTCAAAATCCACAGCATATGGATCAGAAACAGTGATGACTTTGCTCTGCTTGCTGAGTTCATCCCCTGCCACAAGGATCCTTTGAAAGACCCGGGTTCTTATGCACATAGATGGTGAGCACTGTCTGTTTTTTCCTATTTTTTTCTGATGTACAGTTGGCACAGTGTTAATTAGTTTCAGGTGTACAACACAGTGGTTCAACGACCCTGTATGTCATGCTATGCTCACCACAAATGTAGCTACCATGTCACCATCCAACGCTATGATGATACAATTGATTCTGTTCCCTATGCTGGACCTTTCATCCCCATGATTAATTCCACTGGTGGGCACTTTCTCACCTAAATCTGAAGAAGAAAATAAAACTTTCTGGGGAAAAAATCCTCTTGGGCATGATTCAAGGAAGAAGAAAACTATTAGCAAATACTGTATTTAAGTGCAGCACCACATTCAAAGCAGAGAAATATGATTTTTAGTGCATAATTTTTGAAAATAGTGATCATGGGGCGCCTGGGTGGCGCAGTCGGTTAAGCGTCCGACTTCAGCCAGGTCACGATCTCGCGGTCCGTGAGTTCGAGCCCCGCGTCAGGCTCTGGGCTGATGGCTCGGAGCCTGGAGCCTGTTTCCGATTCTGTGTCTCCCTCTCTCTCTGCCCCTCCCCCGTTCATGCTCTGTCTCTCTCTGTCCCAAAAATAAATAAAAAACGTTGAAAAAAAATTTAAAAAAAATAAAAAAAGAAAATAGTGATCAGTTTACACTCTTTTAAGTGGTATTTGCAAGGTTCACATTCATAGGATTTTACAATTAGAAAATACAGTGGAATAAATCATGTCTTCTCAGGAGGAAGCAAGCAAACTTTATCAAAAAGTCTCATATATTTCAGTTATTTTAGGTGAGAGGTTTTAACCCGGTTCTTGTGAAAATAAAAATAGTTCATGCTGTATGCTGAATGACAGGGGCCTTCGGCCATGGCCACACCCTGACAAATATCAACCTGATTGTAAGAATGGAGTTATGTTTTCTTCTCCAAGCCACACTCAACCCACAGTGGAAAGAACTGACTTAAGATCCGGCAAGCCTGAGATCGCCTATGCTTTGGATGGTGATACAGGTTGCAGAGAGAAATCCAAACTGGTAATGACTCACAGGCTTTGCTTATGTCCTGCACCTCACCACCCTTGGTATGGGGTGCTAGCATTTTAGAAGCCCCTGTGAGAGTTTTCACCCTTCTGGAAGGCAAAATGGCAGATCCCTTCTGTGCAGGATGGGTTTCAACAAAAGCCAAATGCTGAAGTGTGAGCCAGGCAACGACAATTAAAATTATAAACTCTTGACTTTGAATGACTAGTTCAAGCCCTAAAAAGAGAATATGTACATAATGCTAAAATTATCGGTTTCAGGTCATTTTCCCAAGAATAGGAATTTGAGAATCAAGCAATGTTATTGTTGAGGTTTATAACCCTGTCCTAACACCCGTGTTTCTTACTTGTCATGTCTTGGAAAGGTGTCCTTTTTATTTTTATGTTTTCCTGAAGATTTTATGGCTCCAACCTGGATATTGCAAAAACAAGGATCCTGTCATAGCTCCGGATTATCTGCCAGCCCTAACCCCTCAATCCTGACGTGGCCCTTCCCGGGCAACGAGGCGCAGAAGGTCCCGAGGTTGTGGGCGGCCCTGCTGCAGCTGCTGCCCGTGCCCGCGCGAGGGCGCCATAGAGTCAGCCCTACCTCAACCGCACCTAAGTAGTCATCTGCGGCACCGGCTTGTCACATTTAAAGCCTTCATTTTCTTCCTGTTAATCCATGGGTCCCTAAATACCTTTTTTAGTCGGGCTCCCCCCTACTACCCTTAAATTGCACAAGAACCCTGGGGGCTTTCGCAGGGTTTTTTCTTCCAAACCTTGAGATGTGAGAGACTTGAAAAGTCTGCTCTACCAGGACCGGTGTTTCTCTGACCCTGACGTTTGGGGGTTACTGTAGAGTATATGGCCTGCAGCCCTCACCGATATTTGTTCACTGGGATAGTCATGCCCTAGATGGATCAGAGCATTCATGGTCCTCAGATTCCCTACAGTGGGCTCCTGAGGGGTAACTCTTTCAGCTTTCATTCACTCAGCCATTGTCCCCAAAGCAGAACATCCTGCGAGAGTGGTTGGCACCTAGATTTACTGTGTTATTCCTTTTTAAAAACAAACAACTTCACATATGTAAAAGTAAATGTTAAATAAATATGTATTAAATGAATACTCAAGTACCCACCATGTAATTTAACAAACATTAACATGCCTTTAAAGACTTGTGTGTCCCTTTCCACTACATTACTATTCTGAATATTTCATTATAATTCTACCACTTTAGTATGTGTCCCCAAATAATTTATTTGGCATGTTTTTTTACTTAGTTTAAGTGATAGTGTGACCTGGTTTTTTTCCCCCACTCAGTTTATGATTATGAAATGTATACACCTTGATGTGGGTACCTGTAATTAATTTTTTAATGGGTAGTAAAATGAGTAAATGCTCTATTTTACACAGTGAGTTTTCTAAAGTTGGCTGTTTTAATTTAGATTATAGTCTCTATTTGCTATTTTTGCCAAGAATTTTAGTTCTACTTGCTTTTTAACTCTATGAACTAACTGTATGTATAGTTACTGTTTTATATAGTCATTGTTTGTCTAGACTCCCCCATGTTTACATTTTCCTTGCTCCCATTTCCTATTGCATTTCAGGTCTTCCTCCCTTTTGGAGTCATTGTCCTTCTGAAAGAAATGCAGCTTTCAGAAATTCCTCCAGTAATGTCTATGCACAGCAAACTATATTTTTTGATTTTGTAAAATGTCTTTCTTTTACTCTAATAACTGAAATAAAGGTTTAGATTTATAGTTATCTTTTTTGCAATGTGTTGATGATACAATGTCACTGATTTCTGGTTTCGGTTGCTGCTATTGGGAAATCAATTGTCACTTAAATTATTGTTCCTTTATAGGTGATCTGTCTATTCTTTCCATTTTTCTTTTGTGTCAAGCAGTTTCATGATGCTGTTCAGTGTATAGGTTTTCTTTTATTTATCCTGTTTGAGATGTGTGGTACTTATTAAATCCGTGGCTCTAATATCTTTCATAAATTCTGAGACACTCCCAGATATTGTATATTTTGAAATGTGGCACTTTCCCACCTTCTCATTCTAGAAACCCGAGTAAAAATACAGCAGGTCTTTGTATTCTTTATGCCTTCTAATGTATCTTTCATCCTTTCCATTTCATTCCTTATTCATCCACATCTATCTTTCAGTTCACTAATCTCTCTTCATCTGGGTCTAATCTACTGTTTAACCTCTTCAATGAGTTATTTTTCAATCTATCTAGTCACTTTTGAATGCCTTTTATATATCGTTCAGTGTTTGATTCCATTGTTATTTCTTTAAAGATTTTATACATTGTCATTTTACATTATGTATCTCATAATACTAATGTTTGAAACTCACAGGCGGTAAAATCTATTGCTTGGTGTTTCTGCTTGTTCTCAGTCATGATGTTTTGTTTCCTCATGTGTTTGGCAACTTGGGGGGCTTGTATTAGGCTGAATCAGGGAGTATCCTGATGGGCATGAGATGTTTTTTTTCTACAGAGCAAATTTATGTTTACTTCTTCCTGAACTGAGGGTTGTCATCATTTGGGGCCACCTTATTTATATGGATTTCCCCTACTTTGTAAATGTGGGTAGAGTAAATTTCATTCCCAAACTCTATAGTACAGGAGAGTTTTTTTGTTTTTGTTTTTTGTTTGTTTTGTTTTTTTTCTCCTACCCAGAGCTGCGATGGAGATAGACAGATTTGTTTCCTGTGTCCCTTTAAGGGCAGATGTAATCTTCCCATCTTCTCACAAGTGGCCCCGTTTATGTTAGGTCTCAGTTCAGTTGCCTGCATTGCACAGCCCCAACTCTGGTCTCTTGCTCCTTCTTGCTAGAGTATTGATAGCAGCATTTGACCCTGAGGCAGCCTAAGGTTCTGCCTTTGCTTATCATTCTGCTTTTAGCAACTAGTTAGGTCTTTTGTTGCTGTGGGGCAAAGTTGGTGGGGGCAGGGAGAAAGGGCTGGGGACACACTTGAACATTTCCCTTAGTTTCTTATGATCTCAGCAATGCACTGAAAAGTTTGTCATGATTTTTCTGGCCTCTAGAAGTTTTTGCTGCAGGAGGGTTCTTCAGACATCTTATCTGCCACACAGCAGGAAATGAAAGCCTCAGTGGGGTTTTCAACCTCAATCTTAGCAAAAGAATCCTTGACCCAAAAAACATCAGGCCCTTATTGAGCAAGCGGCCTCAGCTCAGACTTCTTTTTCCACTATGATCTTCTCTATAGGGTCTTGAGGGTTATTTCTTTAAAATGGCTTCTGTTCAGAGCTGATTTCCCTCCCACCCCCACCCCCTGGGGCAGAGGTCCCTAACCTAAGTGGTTCTGATCATAAAGTCTGAAAAAGGCTGCTTTGGTTTGAGCCTCAGTTCTGCCCTTGCAGTGGTGGGACCCTGGCCAAGTTACTTCAACTCTATAAGTCTCAGTTTACCCATCTGTAAAATGGATATAATAAGAAAATCTTCTATACTACCAGCTCTTGCTGGGGGGAATCAGACAAAATGCAGTTCTCTCATCAATGATATAGGAATTCAAGTGACATGTGATCAGATTCCTGATAAACTTTGTCCTTAATTCATTTTAATAAATTTATACTTCAATGCATCCATCCCACTTTACAGAACGAAACAGTAAGAGATGAATAGAAATCAGACATACCATTCTGAGTCTGGATCAGCCCCAGGACTCTTGGGCCCAGATAGTATTTCAGACTGTTTCTGGGACCTTAGGAAAAAAAATTACAATATGACAAGGCTAAGGGTCTATTGGAATCTTGCACATCAGGTGGGGTAACTATGGAAGCCAGATTCCCCTTATTTAATACATGGGGAAACTGAGGCCCAAACATGTTGATCAGCTTGTTCAAAGTTACTCAGTCCAAAAAAAAAAAAAAAAATCACTCAATTACTGGCAGAATTGGGACTGAACTCAAGTCTCTGTACTGACCTCTGCTGCCTCTCTTGCATCTCCATAATGTCAGATTTTCCACCTTCTCCTCCTTTGTTCATTGAACACTATATACTTAACCCATTTGGTGAGAAAAAGAATGTAATATATTAGTATAAATTTTATTCTAATCTTATATACCTCTATGTATGTTCCTATGTGATCACAATCAGATTTCAAAAGGAATTTGTGTTTTGTTTTCCCTGGAGTATTTTGTGTTTTCATGGAGATACTAACTGTGCTTGTTGGATTATTTAGGATTGCTCTAATTGCAACTGTTATAAAACCATGTAAACAAAAAAGGGTGATATGTTGCCTTGTATGGCTGAAGAACTGAAGAAAGGAACCATCAGGCAACGATGGTTCCAGATGTTCAAAGGATGTCATCGGAAAGCTGTCTCTTTATATAGTGTGGATGAACTTTCCTCAGTGTTGGCTTTCCCTGCAGGCCAATGCTCTCTCCGTCATGGCACTTGGCCATGTCACATGGTCACAGCTCCAGGTCCAGACAAGTGTCTCCTTTCCTGGCAGATCAGTGAATTCCTGAGTTGCTGGGCTGGGCTTGTGTGAGGCATGGAACACTGATTGATCAGGTCTGTCAAGTGCTACTCCTGGGTACTAATGATATGTCACACCTATCAAAACCACATGGCTTGGTGAAAGGGCATGATTCCCAAAGGAAAATCCGGGTGTTACCATCAGAAGAAACAGAAATAGATGTGGGACAGCAAAGGTGGCTGTTCACAACCCCTGCCATCCTAATAGCTCAGTGAATGACCATGGCATTCTGTCATTACCCCCATCACAGGCACTTAGGTTGCCCAGAGAGGAACCAGATGCTCTGGGTTCAAATTCCACATCTGCTTCTCTGTAGCTGTGACCCTTGGGCAAGTGTTTTAATCTAACTCTGCCTCAGTTTCCTCATGTGTAAGGTGGAGACAGTAATAGGACTTGTTCACAGGGGTGTTAGGAGGATTAAAGGAGCTAATACACGTGATGAATTTATATCAGTCCCTGGCATATATTACATCCAGCACATTAGCTATTATTACTCACCATCATAACTAGCATTACTAAAAAAGCAAATATTTAATTTAGAAAATGGCATTCACTCTCAGGCACTTCCTTAGAATACTTCCTCCCATAGTTGGAATTTCCTGGGCAAAGCTCCAGCTGTGTTTCTAGCTCCTGTTATTTACCTCCAGGCGCTCTCAGCAGTACAGAGCCAATGAACAGTGTCACAGGCAGAGTGTCCTGGTGCTGTTGCAATCCTAGTGATCTCAAGCCCTCTAGTCTTGCCTGGAGTAGCACTTTCCTTTAAGGGCAAAACAAAATATCTGGAGCACACATCAGATAGCTGGAAGGCTGACTGGGATTGGCTGGGCTGACCCACGGTTCCTGTGTCTTCCCCAAACTGAATGCTCATAAGCCATCTCTTTCCTACCTCCCCATCTTGCCACGGTATCCTGGGGCCCATGCCCGCTCTTGAGACCTGTGCCTGTTTCCCTCTCCTACACTCTCCAGCTGCCAGGAACTACCCTGAATATCCTGAGACTTTTCTTACATTGAGCAACGTAAGTTTCTTTCGTCTTTACTAACCTCCACCCAAACTAGGTGCGGGACCTAACTACATAACCAAAGAGAACTTTCTGAATCCAAAATAGGCTTCATGCTCCTAAGAAAAATGTTGTCATTGCCTTACATGTGACTGCGGTTATTATTATTTTTTTTTTCTGTTGACAGCAACTCCTGCAGCCCTGCCAATGCTGTTTTCATTTTAAGTTTTTCAGCAATGAGATCTTAATTATTTTTAATGTTTATTTGGGGGGGTGGGCCGAGAAGGGCAGAGAGAGAGGGAGACACAGAATCCGAAGCAGGCTCCGGGCTCTGAGCTGTCAGAACAGAGGCCAATGAAGGGCTCAGACCCATGAACTGTAAGTTCATGACCTGAGCCGAAGTCAGATGCTTAACCGACTGAGCCACCCAGGAGCCCCTTGGCAATGAGATTTTAAATCTCAGCAATGTACAAGGGTACTCGGTGCTATGGGAGCTACACTGAGCTATAATAAGGTCCTAGCCCTTGAAGTACAAACAACTTTGGTTGGAAGGCAGAATTAACATCTTTGGCATACAGGAAACCCAAGTTTTCTCATGGAAGTTGGGCTTCAGGAACTCGGGAAATGGTGAGGAGTCATCCCCTTTAACTTCGGTCCTCTAACTCCCTTGTGGGAAGAGGCAGCATCCCCTGGCTGGTCAGACACTCCACCCCTGTGACATTTAAGAGTTGGTGACTTCATAGACCACACGATGTGGCACCTGCTTCCTGCCTTGAGGGGGCCCAGCAACCCCACACGGACTGCAGGATGAGGCTCCAAAGGCGGCTGTGCTTCCTGTCCACCTGTCACACTTGTGGCAGCTGCAGTCCGCTGGGCAGGAGGGAGGAGGAGCAGAGTTCATGCTGCCTAAATGGATCTCAGAGGGATCCGTGAAAAGAAGGAAGACAGCTGTTCAGGGAATTTCTCCGTGGGCTGCCTCTTGTCCCCAAACTACAGCCCCCATCAAGTGCCAGGGGCCAGTTTCAGCAAGCACGGGACCAGGAGAGAAACCAGGAAGTGAGCAATAAGGTCCAGTCACGTGTCCACACTTTCTGTCCACCTGGCGTGCACAGGGATATACTCTTAGCACAGGGAAACCACAGCCTTGCAGAGAGCCAAACTGCTGCTTGTGACCAAGCCTGGGGCCCCCAGTGGGTGCAGTACAGACCTTGTTCCTCTGACAAATACTTAGGGAATACCTCCTGGGATGGGGGCTCCCCATACTGACGCAGCTTAAACAAGACTGGTCCCATCCATGCTTTCATGGAGCCAACAGCCTAGTGATGGACACAAACGTTAATCAGATGGTCCCTGTGTTTGACGTGTATGTGAAAATATCCTCATGTGTTTCCCGAGTAAACAAAACACCACAGAGATTTTTTTTTTTTAAGCCAGAAGTACAGGGTATCAGACAGGATATCCAACTCCATGCAAGAGGTTGTGGTGGGTTTCCTTAATCAAGTGACACAGGAGGTGGCCTGGGTGACAAGATGGGGGAGCATTCCTGTCAGAGGGAGCAGCCTGTGTCATAAGATGGAGATGGGCTCTTGGTGGGAGTAAGAAGTCAGGTATGGCTGGGATGGAGACACAGAGTAGCCAGAGTGCCTGGAAAGGAGACAGGGTCACATACTGTATTCATAGACTAGCTCAAGGATTCTGAATGTTTTCTGAGAGCCATGAGAAGCCCTTGAGGGATTAATAGGCCTCAAGAGTGGCACAAGCTGTGTGTGTGTGTGTGTGTGTGTGTGTGTGTGTGTGTGTGTACTAAAAGAATGTTCTAAGCATTTGTAGAAAATGGGTTCTAAGGGACAAACATGAATAAGGGAAAATTATCTAGGTGGTTGTTGCAATAATCCAGGCAAGAAAAAGCAGCATCCTGGATGAGCATGGTAGAATCATGGATGGAAATACTGGGCAAATGAAATATAGGTAGAAGCTGGAGTCAGCAAGACATGAAGCTTGATTGAGTGGGAGCCCAGGTGAGGCCCAGGTTTGGGCCCCAAGCATTGGAGGAATGTTCCTGCCACTTACTGAAGTAAGAGGTGGTAGAGGGGGTGTGGGAAGGAGACTTGATTACTGTTGAATTGGAGGTGCCTGGAAGACAATCAAGTAGAATTCTCCAAGCATCAGAAACTTTTGAGGGATTCTGGAGGCAGAGTCTGACTGGGAAATAGCACCACGAAAGAAAGCCAGGCACAGTGAAAATACAAAAATGATGCCAGGCCTCGGACCTTAACTGGCGACACTGAGTCCGGGCGGAGTAAGCCAGCCCCTCCTTGCTCGTCTAGAGCTGCTCCCAATCTAGGCGGGACACATGGGCAGCAAGTACAGCTGAACAATGCAGGGGTTAGGGCACCAGCCACCACCCCCAGGGAGCCAAAAATCTGCGTGTAACTCCTGACCCCCCAAACTTAACTATAATGGGCTACTGTTGACCAGAAATATAGTCTATTAACACACATTTTCTGTCTGTATTTACTACATTCTTACAATAATACATTTTTATTAAAATTTTCAGTATGTCTAATAGCCAAAGTATGGAAAGAGCCCAAAAGTCCATCAACGGATGAATGGATAAAGAAGATGTGGTATATATATACAATGGAGTATTATGCAGCAATCAAAAGAACGAAATCTTGCCATTTGCTACTATGTGAATGGAATAGAGGGTATTATGCTAAGCGAAATTAGTCAGAGAAAGACAAGTATCCTATGACTTCACTCCTGTGAAGAATTTAAGATACAAAACAGATGAACATAAGGGAAGGGAAGCAAAAATAATATAAAAACAGGGAAGGGGACAAAACATAAGAGACTCTAGGGGCACCTGGGTGGCTCAGTTGGTTAAGCATCTGACTTCGGTTCAGGTCACCACCTCATGGTTCATGGGTTCGAGCCCTGCTATCAGCTCAGAGCCTGAGCCTGCTTCGGATTCTGTGTCTCCCTCTCTCTCTGTCCCTCCCCCACTCACACTCTGTCTCTGTCTCTCTCAAAAATAAGTAACACTAAACACAAAAATTTAAAAACAACATAAGAGACTGAAATATAGAGAACAGAGGGTTGCTGGAAGGGTTATGGGAGGGGGGAATTGGCTAAATGGGTAAGGGGCATTAAGGAATCTACTCCTGAAATCATTGTTGCACTATATGTTAACTAACTTGGATATAAATTTTAAAATAAAAAGAAAGAATAAACAATAAGGTATCACTTCAAAAAATTTTTTTTCAGCAGGTCTAGGCTACACAGTTCATCTGTGAGTTTTTTCAAATTGTTGTAAATCTCCAAAAATTTTTCCAGTATATTTACTGAACAAAATCCACATGTAAGAGGAACTGTGCAGTTCAAACCTGTGTTGTTCAAGGGTCAGCTGTGCTTGGATGAGGAATCTGCAAATGAGCAACTGCAAATTCGAGAACTATACAGAGACACCAAGAATTCCAGTGGAGAAACCCAGCCTTTCGAGGAGCAGCTGGCTGACATCCTTGCAGGCAAGAAGGCTTGGTTTAAGATCACTGGAGACTTCATGCCTGCATATCAGGCTAATGACGGTTTCTCAGTGATGGCAAATCTGTCACCAATGCTAAAAAAACCTCTGCAGAGAAACACCCCCAATCCACCAATCTCAAAAAGGAGAGAAAAAAGAAAGCCTTCATGTGGAAGACAGAGCTATAAATATAAATGCAACTGGTTTGCCTACAGACATTATGGTGGAGGCATTTATACAACTTCTGACTTGGCATGATTCTGAGATCTTCAGAGAGACTTTATGGTCAAGTTTTACAAAGATAACAAGGAAATCTTAAAGCAGATGGGCTTTGCAGTTATTTGAAGAGGGAATCTGGATTGTGCAATAATGCTTTTGCATGAAGATGAAATTAGAAGCTAGAAATCACATACTGAGGTAGCTAAGTTTCAACTGGAGGGGAATATGAGGCATCAGAAAGGAAGAGGTGCAAGCCCCACAGGAAGGATCTGGTTCTAGAATAAAAGCACCTGGACTGCTGGAACATCCTTAGTTTAGTGCCCCATGAGGGAATGGTCATCACCAAAGTGTTTCATCCTATGGATTTTGAGGATGGTCCATTGGTGCTGATCAGGGTCAGAGAAAACCTTTGAGAGTGTTCAAAGCTTGGGTCAATCAGGAATCGCCTTCTCTTTAAAAGACACCAGATGGCATAACCTCGGTGTCTTTGAGGAAGCTATCTTTGTACTCAAACCTTCGATGGAAGGTGGTGTGATGGTCACAGGACCCGTCTAAACATGGGATGGGGCTACAGATGGCCAGGGTGAGAAGACCCATGGGATTCCTATACAGACATGGGGTGGGGGTATAGATGACCAGGCTGAGAAGACCCCAAGTGTAAGAGCAGAACAGCTTTGTGGAAGTCTTCCTTCCATATCCTGAGGCCTACAGAGGTGTTCAATGTTCAAATACTACCTTTGCTTCAAAAAGCAAGGCCTTCTAAGGTAAGGCTTTTCCAGAGCACCCTAGCACATCCAAGATGAATGCTCAAGAAGCCACAACTAACATGGCATTTGAAGAATCTATCCATGGAAAGATATTCGAAAAATGGGAAGATGGGAGAGATTTTGAAGATGCTTCCGAAAAAGATGCTAAAAAACATGGCCCCCAAAATGTCTGCAGAAGGCAGTTCCAGAAGTCTGAAGAGAACAGTTTTGAAAGAAGACCTTCAAAAAAGACTCTGAAGAGAAAAAACAAAAAAGTCTGCAGGCAACCCTGAAAAGCAAACTGAAGAGGAAGACGTCTTGGAAAGAGAATCTGAAGATTGCTCTGAAAAGGGCTTTGAGGAAGACTCCAAGAAATAACGAGCAGAAAATGGTGTTGAGAAGGAGTTAGGAAGGAACCATCCTGAGAAATGAGAATCTGGGGATGGCGGCTCTGAGTGGTTGGTGGGGAAGGCTGTGTGTGAAGATTCAGATGGAAAGGAGACACACACGGAGAATTTGGTTGATGATGGACCAGACGGAAACAAGAAGAAGAAAATGCAGATGGAAAAGGGTCTGAAGATGCTGAGGAAGAAAGAGGTGGAGCAGGTGACAGGCTGCTCAGAGATGAGGGTGCCAACAAGGAGTGTGATGAGGAGAGTCCGGTGAGGAGTGGTGTGGGGAGTCTGATGTGGGGACTGTGGGTGGGACTGGGGACGCTAAGGAGGGAGGGCCCCTGTGCATAGGCAGTAGCTCGGTCCTCAGAAGTGAGGAAGAGATTTAATCTCTTCAACTTGCTTTTAGGGAGACCCCTCCAGCTACATGTGCCTACGCTTCAGGGTAATCACTAGTAGTGTTACATAACACGTGCACAGGGGTAGGGCGCTCAGAGTGACACCTGGAGATTTTCTTTTTTTTTTCCTTTAAGTTTATTTAGACAGAAAGAGAGAGAGAGAGAGAACAAGAGAGGGGCAGAGAGAGAGAGAGGATCCCAAGCAGGCTCCACACTGCCAGTGCAGAGCCCAACTTGGGGCTCAATCCCACAAACCATGAGATCATGACTTGAGCCGTAATCAAGAGTCCGACGCTTAACTGACTGAGTCACCCAGGAGCGCTCCTTGGAGATTTTCATTGTAACCTGCACTCAATGATTTTAAATGCATGTGAAACAGCTGTTCAGTGAAAACTTCATAGCCATCATGCATGCAAGTAAAAAGAAAAAAAAAAAAGGAAGAAATAAGTCCAAACGCAGCACTAAAACACTAGCTATGAAAGATTAAACTTTCGTATGAAAAAATAGAAATTTCCAAGTTGAGTTATGAAATTAAAAAAAAAAAAAACTATGCCATTCCAGGAGAACTGTTTGAACACAAGGATACCCATGAAGGTTGAAAACAGGGAGATGGAAAGCTACTGGCAAAGAAAAGCAAGCCTGGGTGAATAATGTCATCCATGAGAGCACCCCCAAGTACAGCCTGCTGATGGCTGAAATGCTAGATCTGGCTACGACACTCGGTCCTGCCCGTCTTTCAATACATCCAGTTCGCTTGGTTGTGACCTTGTTTTATTACAGGACCCTGCTCCCTGTGCATATGCCTGCAGCTCCCCGTGTGCTGTTCCTGTGATGTGGACGTGGCACGAAGCATTACTGCCCGAAGTACCACGGAGGCGTGCAGTCAATGGGCTCTTCCTCCCAGATGGTTTTCAGCCTCTGGGCCCAGGAGGCCACCATCGCCTTTCTCTCTTCTTCTGATGCAATCTCGGGAGCAAAACTGATCTGAGGGGCAAGGACTTTAAATCCACAGAAGTGCAAGGCACCATGCTACAGCCACAAAGAAAGCAAGGAAGTGATTAGAAGACACCCTTTACGTATCATTCAGTTAAATAATCAAAGGCGGGGTGGGAGGTGGGGGGTTGATGGCCTGAAACAAGCCTTCAAAAAATATTAGAACAACTTAATACTATCAGGTAGCCGAAAACAACTGAGCTGCCCTATAACCTTACAACGTGGGCCTTTACAAGTGATGTGAAGAACTTTGGTGGATGGTTGGAAGTTTCAAATCCTAATTGAGGTTAATCTGTAATCTTTGCTTCTGACTCCGATAGTAAACTTTATGGTTTTGATTGATTAGGCAAATTACGGTATAGTCATACAATGGATTATTCTAGAATGATGTGACATTATTCTAGCTATAGTGTATAATCATGGATGGTTGCTCGAGATATGTGTTAAATAAAAATGAGAAATTTGTAGCAGTATTTGTAGTATACCATTTATGTAAAAAACATAAGCATGATAACCCTAACAATAAAAAGCATACATATAAAAATATGTATGGGCCATAAAGAAATACATCAAATTATTAAAAGAAATTATTTTTAAGAGGCGGATTAAGAGGATGTTCTGTTTTATATTTTATAGTCTCATCTTTTTTTTCATAATATGTACTTTTGAAAACTGAGAAAGCATATACAAAGATTTTTTAAAAACAAGAAGAATTTAAGCTTGGCTAATAACCTCTAAGAGACCAGTTGACCTGTGGATTAGAGTTTAGGCCTTAAGTTCTCTCTTTCTTCAGCAAAGCATCACTAAATGGAATCACTATCCTGTCTTTCAAAGAAGACAACTTTTTTCTAGAAATATCACTCTCCCCCCTCTGCATTCCTTCCCTTAAAACCCTACCTTTGTCCAGACTTGCCCTATCAGGGGTAGGTCAGGGGATGAGGGGCCTACACGCCTGTCTACATTTTTAAAGTAAGCTTGCAAACTGCTGAATATGTGATCTCCTCCTCCCTGGACAAAGAGACAAAGGTCCCTTCATAACATCCTGGAAGAATGGTTTGCATCTAGGTTTCTCAGTCTCCTGGGAGCTCAGAGCCAGGATGTAGCCACCTGACCCAGAGCCTGCTCTCTTCCTCCTCACCCCAGCTCTGTGCCTCATCTGCTTATGCTTTGCCCCCTGCCTTCCCCTTCACAGATTGCCCAGGGGTGTGCGGAGGCAGGATGATGTCTACCTGGGAGGGCAGGCCCAGAGTCCTGGAAACCTGGAGAAGGGTGTGGCTCTGGGGATAGGGCACAGCCCCCGGTTTCATGGACCCATCACCTGTGGTGGGTGTGAGGCTGTTTGGAATGCTGGCCCTGGGGCACCTCTTGCCTGGGTTCAAGGTTGATGCCCCCTTCACAATGCACTGCCAGTCAGTGTGGACAGCTACCCACCCCCACCATCCGGTGCTCCGCACACACACAGGGCCACCTTGGGGCAGTTCTATTTACCATAGAGCAGACATGAGCTAACCAGTTCTGGCTTAGCTTCTACCCAACAGTATCAAAGGCTATCATTATGTGTTTTCCCCACAGGCCAACTTTTTCAGTGCTAAGTAAGAAACTGAAAAGGGCAAAATGTTGTAACTTCTTGTATTCAGGTGGTAGATAAAATGGTCCGGGTTTCAGGCTTACATCACATCTTATTCTACATCTGGGGGAGTTGTAGGGGGAGCGGAGGGGAGTGGGGGTGCAGCAGGTACCTGGAGGGGCCACAGGAAGTATCGATAATCTCCGCTGACTCCGGTTTTCATGTACATCTCGGCTGTGCCCCCCGTGGTTAATGAAAGGAGGGCCAACTTATTCTGTGGAAGAGAAAGCAAATGCATTTGTGTGGCCTCCAGAGGAGACAAATGTGACCCCAGCACCAAGGTTCATAACCACTGGGAGGAAAAGCCTGAGGTCAGTTCCCTGCAGGGATGGACAAATGATAACATTCTCATCTGCCAAGCCCAGCCACAAGTGGCAACCATGTCCAACAGGGATGGAGTGGACCACATGGACACAGGGCTTGGATATGACCTGACTTCTGGTAGAGAGCAGGCCTGGGTCACCGTGTGGGAGGTGGGTAAGGCCCACCTGCCAACATCAGGGGCTGCTGTGAGGGCGAGTGAGGTCCCTGACACACAGGACCCTGACACTTGGGGCCCTGACACAAGGGATCCTGGCACACCGGACCCTGACATAGAGGTCCCTGACCTACAGGACCATTCACTAAATGGTGCACTATTTCCAACTAAGATGAATCTTTGTGACTCAATGTTTTCTTTATAAACACTTATAAAAGCATCTTCTGAGGCTTTTAGAATTTAAAACATCGTTAATTTCAGTAAATTATTTAGTATGAAATTCATAGCTACCGTGCACTGCGCATCTACCAGGTTCCATGCAATCCTCACCCTGTAACACGGGTGTTACATCATCTTGTTTTTCGTGGTACGAATGTGAAGCTCAGAGAGGTGAACTGGTGTGAGGTCATGGCTCACCTCTGCAGCACAGAGAAGACGCCCTCTCCTGAGCCAGAGCTGACCACCATGCAGTCCTCCAGCCCTCCCGCCACACTAATTCCAGGCCCTTCTTGGCCACGCATGTACCCCTCACTAGACGAAGCCCTGTGACTTCACAAACTTCGCTTTTCTTACCCAGGTACAGGACATAGGGTTTTGCACATACTTGGTGCTCAGTGTTTATTTACAAAAAAGCAAACTAGAAATAGAACCTGATGAGACGCGCCCCCAGCAGTACACAGTGGTCCTCATCCCGGAGTACATACCTTGAGGAAACCGGAATCATAGAATCCTGGGATGTCGAAGGCAAACCCCTGGCACAGCACCCTGTCCATCCAGCCCTTCAGGATAGCTGGCATGCTGAACCAGTACAGCGGGAACTGGGGACACAACACGGGGAGAAACGAATGCTTCGGGCAGTCTCGGGCTTCATATTTGGTGCTTCAGAAGGAACCCCACTGTCTTCCTCTTCCCAGATGGCTGGGCAGGCGAGTGTAGTAAGAGGGCAGCACAGGCAGGGTGTTTCTTCCCTTTCACTCTGACGCACCCAGTGTGGACAGGATGATGGTGGGGTGGAGCAGGCCAGAGCTGACAAGGGTCCTGGTTGCTGTTAACAGGTGGCTCTGTGTCCCCAGGGACAGACCCTTGGGCTGGTCCCTAGGCAGGTGGGGAGGCACTGGGGCGCTGATGGACACTGGCTCTGTGGCAGCTGTCCTGTGACCGACCCAATCAGGGGGCACAAGAGGGTGTGGAGAAGAGTTTGTCCCTTTATGTGCTGGGGGTGAATTGCTGCCTCTAGGAGTCACGCTGAGTTAAGTTCTGAGAAGCTTCGGATTTTGATACAAATTAAAGCTTTATCCTTAGATTCTACACACCGGTGGTAAGATGTCCCTAAAGTCCTCTCTGGTCCTCATGGAAGCCCTAACACTATATCCAATATCATTATCAATGAAAGGAGATGAACACAGATAATAATCTGTTACCAAAGGCAGAAGGAAGCCCATGCTTCATGCACTTTTGCTGTAAGTCTAACACAGGAGTTGACATTGAAATTTAAGCTCCATAGCCCACTGCTGTGTGATGCTGACATGTTACTTAATCTCTCTGTGCCTCCTTTTCCTGATGGGCAAATAGGGCTAGTACAAGTTACTAGCTCACAGCATTGTGGGAAGGATTCAATGACTCATTACAGTGCTCTGAACAGAGTCCATGCTGAGTGAAGGGGAGTTGAGATCATGACTAAGCAGTAGTGATGAATGAAATTTTTTCAGTGTTGAATGACAATGCAGACCCTCTGGGCCAACTATCAGGAAAGAGGAAAAGCAGAGGGAAAAGAGCTGTGAGATGCAGTAGGGAAAAAGAAAGACCAGTACAGAAAGAACAAGCTCTGGACTGCTTTAGCTATCCAGCTACAGGAGTGGAGGAGACGGGGGAGGGGAAACGGGCTCTGTGTGGTTACCCGATTCCAGGGAGATAGGAAGAGAAGAGCGAGAGCCAAGTATGGTTCCGCCTAGTCCATGTGCCCAGACTGCTCAGCCAGTTGTGATAGAGCCCTCCTGTCCTGGCAAGGCTATTACTCTGGAAGCTAAAGCACATGGCAACCGAAGTATATGGCACTGGGACCCAGCCATATGCAATTAGGATGGAAGAACATCTTGCACTTTGACCAGATTAGCAGCTCCAGGTTGCCCAGTAAAGGAAGGGACGGTGCCAGGAAGGGGTGGATGGAGGCAGCCTGGGCAGGGCGGAAGGGGACAGGTAAAGCATCCCCTCCTCCCATATGTGCAGGGTGATTTTTATACAGGACATGCTGTTTCACCTGCAAACTGATCACATCCCTGCCCCTCACCCTCACATGGTTGTCTTGTTCTCCCGCCTGCTCCTCGCCCTCAAGCAGGGTTAACAGAGACAATTTGGGCCAATCAGATCCATCTTGGAGATTCTGGATCTAGAGACCTCAGTCCTGATGTGCAGTGAGAGAGGAGAACAGAGGCGGCATGCACACAACAGCAGATAAGAATCAGAGGGAAAGGCCAGAGGGGTCCCAGCACCCAGTTTCACCGCCCCTGAAGCCCAGTTGGCCTGCCTGTCCCTGAGTTCCAGGAGACCCGAATGACCAGGGCCCTTAGAATAAATTCCTTCTTTCTAGTGGACTTGGATTTCTGTCAACCCAACAGCTCCAGGAAAGCACAGGTTTATTTTGCTGCCAGGCTCTTGGTGAGCTCCACGAGTGCATGCCTGTCAGGCTGTGGCGGGCAGCAGCCTTGATGAGTGAGAGCCCACAGAAGCAGTGTCCTGGCTCTGTCTGCAGTGAGTCATGGCTTGGGGACAGTTTGTGAGTGAATACATGGAAGGTGGGTGGGTGAGGCAACCAGTGACAGGAAGGAACTAAAAGATTTTCCTCTTAATAATCAGGATGTTTAAGGCAGGACTTGCATTTGGCTTGAACTACCTTGACAAACACTCATGTAGACAAATCTTGTTTTCACGCAGCCTCTGCACGTGTAAGGTGGGCATCAGAAGGGAAGGAAGGCAGCGCCACCTGCATGATGCAGGCATTTCTTGGGCCACCGGGCTAACGGGAAATTACTATTTACTTGGGAGTCGAGATTTTGAGTGACCAATAGTGGCTACATGAATGTCCTTACCCAATTAGACATAAATAAGTGTGTGAATGTGCTAAAAACATTAATACCATTTCTAGGAGTGTGAAACTCCATACCTGGAAAGAGCTTGTACATAGAAGGACTCTAATTCATTATAATAATTAGACGAAACACAAACCTGAAATATCACTAGATCAGCTTCTTGAACCTTTTTCTGCTCGTCAATTATGTCACTGGTCAGAGCCCCCTTTTTACAGGCTTCATATGCTTCCACCCCATAATTGAAGAACTCAGGATTAGAGACAGCACCTGGAGAAGAACAGGTGATATGTTCTTGCTCTCATGTATGCACCCACAGCCCATCCTGGCCAATCCCACCAGCATCACTGCCACCTGGACTCCCCAAAGCAAGTCACCAGGCATTTACGGAGACTCCAATAGGCGTTGGGCCCTGGGACCAGGCTATGGAAATAAAAAGAGAGGAAGCTACTGTTCTTACCTTCAGGGGACTCAAAGTCCAGTAAGAGAAGTAGATAAATAACCAAATGATCAACACACAGAACAACAGTTAGCTGGCTTAGCCTAAAGCTGTGGTAGGATAAGCCTCACATCTTATAATCAAGATGCACGTGGTCTAACTCAGTACAGCAGTGGCTGGCTTTCCTTGGGTGCATTGTCAATGAGCCCGGTTTAGGGCTTTGAAGATGGAATAGGAGTTCACCAGGCAGTCTGGAGCACTGGAGGGAAGACAGAGGACACTCTGGGCAAAAGACAGGGAGAAATCAGCGTGTCCAAAAACCACACCAGCCCAGAAAAGGGCCACCAGGAGCACCTCTCGGGAAATGGGTGAGAGGCCAGGAGGGCTGCAGGTAACCTGAATGGAGAGATAGGTCAGCTCTTGTAAGCCTGGCTAAGGAGCTTGACTTTTTCCTGCACACGGGAGGCCATACAATTTAAGCAGGGAAAATAAATAAATACTCCAAATTCAGTTTGGAAAAGCTCACTGTAGCAGCAGCGATTCAAGAACAAGTGTGGTGGGCAGCAGGCAGTCGGGCAGCAGCAGTGGGTACGAGGAAGGGCCTTGGGCTAGAACTTACAGCACTGCCCGTGACAGCTAACATGAAGGAGGAGTTATTCTGATCTACACCTTCAGTTGAAATCTGGCAGCCAAAAAGATTCATTGGAGGCATGAATCAGAATTAACAGTAGCTTACCATTTACTGAGGACTTCCTACCTATCAAGTGGTGTGCTCTACACACATTACCTTTTCTATCTTTATAATAACCATTAAGTGTAATTCCCAGTCTACCAGAGAGGAAACTGAGACTTTAGAGAGGCTGAGCGACTCGTTCAACACTACAGAGGTCTTAGCAGCCAGCAGAGGTAGGATGACGAGACCAGGTGTGAACCACTCCACCACATGGAGTTTGGAGAGCGGCAGACAGACCCCTGGCCGTGTGGACAAGAACCAGAAAGAAAACTGAACCCACAGTCCTCCAACAGATTTGTAATTCAGAAATATTTCAGTGTTCTTTGTTTCCTCTTTTAACCTACTTGTATTTGATTTTCATTTAAAAAGCACACTTTGGGTGTGTCCTTTGTATAAGGTTTTGTATTGACAAGAAACCCAAGGATGGTAACTGCTATTAGTGAAGAGATTGTGTTCTCTCAGGCAGGTTCCGGGTAGGGTTTTGGCCACTCACAGTATGTGGAACCTATAGCAGACACTGGGGCGGTTCTGATAACGGTAAACAGAGATGATAAAATGTGCACAGGCCAAATATATTCTAATATTAACTACTAGAAAAACAGAGGTGAAATTATTATTTGCACATGATTTGACTGTATATTGGGAAAGCTCCAGAGAATAAAATCTACTACAAAGAGCGAGAAAATTAGTAGTGGCTGGATACACACCACAGAGGCACACAGAGAGGCACACTTTCTTCATGCAGAGAAACAAAAACCAGCTAACAAGAACTGTGCAAGGTCTGTATGAAGAAAACTTATAGAGATCCGTAGGGTTGAAAAAGAAGATGTGAGGAAAAGAAGATGAAAAGGCACACCATTCTCTTGGATAAATAAAAGTTCACCTGTAACTGGATTGGGATCTCAATGAAAATATCATCTGATTACTTTTTGAACCTGGAAAATTAATTCAAAAGATTTTATAGACAAGTCAATGAGAAAATGGAGAATATGCCCGTAATTGCCTTATACAGGACAGACCATCTCTGGAGGGATACAGAGAAAAGTGGGTACACTGGTGACCTTGAGGGCAGTGAAACTAGGTGGGTCGGGGCCAGGGATGGGAAGACCTGCCACATGGACTCTTTAGACTTGAGAATTGGGTATCATGGGCAATGGTAAGTTTTTTCAGAACATTTTTTCAATTAACAAAATAGAAGAAAGTTAAAACGTTTAGCCCCTGACTCACCAGTGATATCTTTCCTGGTGGCCCTCGGCTCAAAGTCCATGGCATACAGGTCAGAAACGGTGACAGTGCATCCCTGCGCGCCAAGTTCATCCACAGCCACTTTCTTCAAGGATCCATTGAAAGACCTGGGTTCTTGGTGCGCATAGACAATGAGAACTTTCTTGCCTAAATTGGAGAAGGGTTTCTCTTGAAGAACAATTCCTCTTTGTCAAAATTCCATGAAGACTAAGACAAAAACGAAATGTATATGTGCAATACAGGCTGAAGTTAAGAAATACCAACCTTTTTTAATGGATGACAGTTTTAAAATAATGAACATTTTTTAAAAAAATCCAGTTTTAACGTCATTGCTTGAGCTTGCTAATACATAGATATAAAATGGGTCATGATTCCTCAAAAATAACACCACAAATTTAAAAGCCCAATCTACTGTGGTTATCCTCTATAAGAGGTTTTAGCCCTATTTTCCAACATCAAAATAAAGCCACCATAACTGGGGGCACCTGGGTGGCTCAGTGGGTTGAGTGCCAACTCTTGATCTCAGCTCAGGTATTGATGTCATGATCCGTGAGAGCAAGCCCTGAGTCAGGCTCTGTGCTGACAGTGAGGAGCCTGCTTGGGATTCTCTGTCTGTCTCTCTCTCTCTCTCTCTCAAAATAAATAAATAAACATTAAAAAAATTAAAAAAAAAAAAAAGAAGAAAGCTACCATAACTAACCTCTCACGCTAACCCTACTGGGCTGGCATCAGCTACTGACACACAGTTCTGCTTCTTTCTCCTCCACGGCCACTGAAATGTGACATGTAAACAAGGTATGGAAATCGGACCCCTAATCCCAGAGGGAGGCGAGGCCTATATGGAATCTGCTCTGGGTGGCTAAACTGATGACAAAAAGGTTCGAAGGAGAGTCAGGTCTTAAAGGTCCTGGATGTGTCATTAATACCAATACCCTCTGAAGCAATATTTCCTTCATTCAGAAGATTCTGTGAGATTAGGTACTGGTTTCTTCTGGGAAACAGCTTTGGCCTGGTAATGTCTAAGACAAAAATGTTTGAACTCCTGATTTAAGTTTTTCAGTTTAGGCCCTTAAGGAGCAGATATAAATGTTATTTGAAGCAGACAGTTTGGGGGCATTTAACTGGGTGTAAAGGTTGAATTCCATGAGTTAGGTTAATGGTTAACATTATTGTTACACAGGAATTCTACTAATGGATCCAAACAAAATAATCTCCATCAGCTGTTCTCAAGTAGGGGCAGGTTTGGCTCCCAGGGGACAGTTGGCCATGTCTGGAGACATTCTGTGTCATCACAGCGAGGGAAGAAGGTGCTGCTGGCATGTAGTAGAGAGACACTGAAACTGCTGCTAAATATCCTACAAAGCACAGGAAAGCACCACACCAAAGGATTATTTGCCTAAAATGTCAGTAGTATTGAGGTTAAGAAACCCTAATCTATGCCATAAGATGTAAAATAAGGTAAATTTTTACGTTCTGAAAAGATTTGTATGTCATACTGTTGACAGAAAAAAAGTTGCAGAATGGTGTGTGTGTGTGTGCGTGTGATGAGCAGGGACAAAAGTAAAAATTAAGTCATACTGAATTTTATTTTACTTTTTTTTAGTGCTTATTTATTTATTTTGGGAGAGAGAGAGAGAGAGAGTGAGGAGGGGAGGGGCAGAGAGAGAGAGAGAAAGAGAGAATCCCATGGGGCTTAATCCCATGGACTTTGAGATCATGACCTGAGCTGAGATCAAGAGTCAGACACTTAACCAACTAAGCCACCTAGGTGCCCCTGGTCATATTGCATTTTAAACCACAGTTACTCCTGGGGCTCATTCACTCAAGAAGTATTTATTGAGGGGTCCCAGATGGCTCAGTAAGTTAAGGGTCTGACTCTTGATTTTGGCTCAGGTCATGATTTCACAGATCATGAGTTCAAGCCCCGTGTCAGGCTCTGCACTGACAGTGTGGAGCCTGCTTGGGATTCTCTCTCTCCCCCTCTTTCCCCCTCTCAAATTAAATAAATACATTTTTAAAAAAGTATTTATTGAGCCTACTACAGCCTGGGGATCATTCCAGAGGCTAGAAGCAGAGTAAACAAGATAAGCATGGCCCTCACTTCTAGTGGGGCTGAAATGGGCAGTAAAACGAGGAAGAAAATACAAAACAAGATAATTCCAAATAGTGATTCATGTTAAAACATGAAACAAGTTTTATACATTTCAGTCTTGTTTGGATTTTTATACATATTCAATTTCTAATTAAAATTTGTATTTAAAAATGTTTAATTCCCCCATAACTAACAGTCACCTGCCATGTTCTAAGAAGTTGGATTCTTCCCCTCTGACCACTGCCAAAGGGAGGGTCTGCTGTTAATCCTGGGCACAGAAGGATTCGCTGTGGCAAGCCCCAGGCTTTCAGCTGTAGTCACTCTTCTCAGTGACCCCGACAATCTGGAAGAGAAAACAAACACTTGAAGGACATGGGGAGAGGTAGTGGTGAGGTCCATGTACCAACTCCAGGCCTCATGAAGGACATGCAAATGTGTCTGGAAAAAAAAAAAAAAAAGCCTTCTCAGCAGGGGGCCACCTGGAGATTTAGGCCTCAGAGGACAAATCATGCAGGGTGTCAACACCAGTACTTTTTTTTTTTTTTTTTTGAGAGGACCCAGAACCTTCCGTGAAGGCAGCCCTAATGAACAGGTCCTAGAAAATGAGAATGACAAGAAGCAGGAGGCCGGGCCCTGTGTCCTTCCTCCCTCCCCCTCTCCAACATTTCCACTTACTACAAATAATCAACACAGCTAAACAGACAAAGGTCAGGAGTACAGGTGAGAAATTCACAGCTACCATGTCTACCGTGGTCTGCAAAGTGCCAGACAGACAGTACACACACATGGTGGCCAGCACAGAATAAGACTCTGGAAAAATGTCAGTTCTCCCCAGAGAGCCTCAAAGGCACAAGAGAGACCTGAATCCTACTCCTGGCTAGCCAACTCTGAAATAACTGGCTTCACTCTGGGAGAGACAAGGTATCTCCAACAAACCTACTCCCTCTGCCCCCAAAAAACAAACGAACAAACAAACAAACAAACAGTCCACAGCCTGTGAGTCAAGGTCAGTGTGGAGATGCTGTATGATACGTGCTGTATCCACATGACAATTTTAACATATCAGTGCATCTTTTTTTTAAAGTTTATTTATTTATTTTGAGGGAGGCAGAAACAGCGTGAGTGGGGGAGGAGCAGAGAGAGCCGGAGACAGAAAATCTTAAACAGGCTCTGCACTGTCAGCACGGAGCCTGGTGTAGGACTCAATCTCACGAAACCCGGAGATCACGACCTGAGCCAAAATCAAGAGTCAGAGGTTTAACCAACTGAGCCACGTAGGTGCCCCTCAGTGCATCTTTATAGTATAACAAAAAGAACAGAGAGACAGAAATCAGGTTTATCCATGGCTACAACTGGAATCTGGAGCAGAGCCTGAATTAGCTTCTTCCCGGCCCTTGCATACCATACCTTCAGCTGTCCAGGAGCCCCAGGTAAAGGGCTGAGATATGCAGAACACTGTGAAGAAGTGGAAGTGGGTTGCAGGGGGATGAACTCTGCCCCAGGTTGGGTGTCCTGGGGACAGAAAGGAAAGGAAGTTTAAATAATTGTGGCTGGAGGTGAGTTGAGGGCAGGCAGGGCACTTAAACTGGAGAGTGGGCAAACAGCTCTGATCAGACAGAGGGTGGGAACTCCAAACACCATCATAAACTCAATGGTAAGTTTAATCCTTGGCCATTTCTTAAATTGACTGCTGACTGAACAGTTGGAAATCTGCCTCTTTGGCTACCCAACATCCCCTCTTGTTTTTTTAAGAACAGTCCCTGAATTTAGTCATGTGTCAATGTGCCCAGCTAATGACTACATGTCCCGGTCTTCCACTTAGGGGTGGCGAAAGAGGTGAAGCAGAAGCCATTAGGGGTGGCTCTTAGGACATATCCTTGAAGGGGCTGCCTCAGGGGTGGGGAGGGTGGAGGTACCATTTCTGCCCCTGCCATTGGCCTTCATCTGAGCTAGACTGTGGAATGACAGCTAGGGCTCAATTAGCCATCTTGGTACATGGGGGTAGAAGCTATAGACTAAGGATGGTAGAGCAGAAAAACAGGAAAGGAACCTGGATTCCAGATCCTTTCTTGGAGCCACGAGATGGTTCTGAATTGCCAATTTTCAGACATGGGAGATCAAACTCTGAATCCTGTTTAAGCCGTTGGAGTTAACTCTCCATTAATAGCAGTGAATGGGACACAATTCCAACGTATGCATTCATTCAGCTTGGACCTACCCTCTGGCCAGGTACTGCACTAGGTGCTGAGGCTACAGCTGTGAACAACATAGGTGAGGAGAATGGAACTTTATTGGGGGGGGGGGGAGGGCTGGGCACACAAAGGAAGCAGGCAAGGAGAGGCACCTTGGTGGCTCAGTCAGTTAGGCATCCGACTTCAGCTCAGGTCATGATCTCGTGGTTTGTGAATTTGAACCCCCCACATCAGGCTCTGTGCTGAAGCTCAGAGCCTGGAGCCTACTTTAGATTCTGTCTCCCTCTCTCTCTGCTCCCCGGCCCTGCCCCCATTCATGATCTGTCTCTCTCTCTCTCTCTCTCAAAAAATAAACAAACATTAAAAAAAAAAAAAAAGAAGCAGGCAAGGAAAGCAACCATAAAATTCTAGATAGTGGTAAGTACTAATAATAATGCTAAGTGACAGCGATAAGAAGATAAAGTACTTTTGTGGTTAAAATGGCAGGGGTACATTTGTTATTTTAGATAGGATGGTCCAGGAAAGTATCTCTGAACAGGGATGGTGATATGGACTCAGTCATGCAAAGATCAGAGGTTCAGGCAGAGGAAATGGCAAGTGTAAGGCCTGAAGTAGGAAATGGCCTGGAGTGTTCATCTGTGGTTTAAAAAAAAAAAAGAAAGGAAGAGTTGGAGACATGGTCAAAGAGGTGGGGTAGGGTCTGTAGACCAGGGGCAAGGATTGTACTCTAAGGCTAACAGAAAGCCATCAGAGCACCTTAAGCAGGAGAATGACTGGAACTGAGTACCTTTTACAAGGTCATCTGTGTCACTGTAAGCTCAGGGAACACCTTATGCTGAGATCTCATTTTGGTCTGGATAAAATGCTTTTAATTTCAATGCCCATGGCAAGGCATCCCTTCTTCTGTATCCCCAGGCCTCACCATTCCCTGCTGTTTTGCTTGGCCCAGTTTATGTATTTACATCACATGCCCAGCCACTTGAGGAACTTGTTTGTGACCTTCCTCTCATCCATTCTCCTATTTGTGCAGATTAAGAAACAGGCCCAAGAAGTAAGCAACTTGTCCCAAATTACAGAAAAGACTCAAAACCAGACTTTTTACTAGCTAGTCAGTGTTCTTTACTCCCGGCTCACTCAACTCCCTTAACACCCCCCTCAACAGCAGTAGCATTCTCCTTTGTTAGGAATGATGCACTTACCCAAGTGGAAAAAGGAACCCTGTGGTCTGTGAAAATTAATAAAGGGAAACCTCATCTAAAATGGAATCAGGACACCCTATAAAGGGGCCTCTCACCCACAAACTTTCCCTCACAGCTTACATTCCTGGACAGGAAGAAGTTCTCTTTACAACCCAGCAGGAGGAAGAATGATTTTCTTTCTCTTTGGGGAGCAACAGCCTAGCCAGTGAGAAACTGCTACGATTCAGCCAATGAGAAACCATCGCCATCCTGAACTCTTCACTTTCTTCCAATAGAGGAAAAGCAGCCCGTCCCAACTTCCTCCTTTGTCTTTGTAAAGTAGCATGCCTCTCCTTTGTTCTCCAGACTGACCTATGGTTTGCCACAGCTTGCCTGTCCCAAATTGCAATTCCTCTGCTATTCCCGAATAAAGTCATTTTGCTGGTAAAATAACTAGCTCTTTTTTAGGCTAACACGTTATAAAACTAGGTATACCCACCTCTGATATTTTTTGTGTATATTATTTCACTTTAATCAGCACCCAGAAGCTATTTGATAATGTTTTCACTTGATTTTTGAGATGTTTAATAAAACCAAACGTCATTTAGAAGGCAGTTGGAAGCCAGCAGGAGTAGCCCTCACACCTAAGGCTGGGGCAACTGCAGACCTAAGAGGAAGCGATGAACCTTGCACAGGTATCTACTGCCCTAGCAGGAGGAAGAAAGGTTTCCTCCTGCCCCCCCGCAACAGCCCAGCCAATGAGAAGCCAGTATTCTTGGACCTCCCACTTTCTGCCAATGGACTTTCTGTTTCTAACAGCCTTGGCAACCTGCGCTCTCCCAGCCTTCCTCCCCTTTCTTCTGGGGACTTGTCTATGACTTTGCCTAAGCTTGCTTGTCCCAGATTGCAATTCTCCGCAATTCCCAAATAAACCCATTTTTTAAAAGTCTATTCTTTTTTTTTAATGTTTATTTATTTTTGAGAGAGAAAGAGAGAGAGATGGAGACAGAAGCAGCTTCAACTACCAGCCCTGGAACTCACCAACCAGGAGATCATGACCTGAGCCAGAATGGGGAGCTTAACCAACTGAGCCATCCAGGCGCCTCCAAAGGCGATTTTGCTGGTAAAATAACTATCATGTTTCTTTTTAAACTTAGTATTTCCTACATGCCTCTTTCCATTTAGACAGGCTCCAGCGCCGGTTGTTAAACAGCTACATAACATTTCATTATGTATGCATGCCTATTTGTGATTATTTCTCTCCCTGGGCACCTAAGTAATTTCTCCTACCTCCCCTCACCCCAACTATAAATAGCACTGCTAGCCGAGGTATTGTTTCATACACACTCTTCTTCACGCACTTCTCTGGCTAATCTCAGAAAAACAAAAAGTTAAAGATTACTTTAATAGTTTCTGCTACAGACTGCCAAGAAACCCTTGGCAAAGGCCAAGCCAAAATAGAGGCGGGCTCCCTGCGGCCAGCACAGCCCCAGGCGGCGCCCCTTTGGCCTAAATGATGGCACCTTCCCCCCTCCCCCGTCCAAACTGACCCTGTTCATTTGGGACCCTTAGGTAATCACACCACGGACCTCCTCGAGTAGAGGAGAGATTATATAAAACGATTCTGCTAAGCATTTATAAACGGACCTATCATGCAGTAGGGCTCAGGAAGAGGTTCGTACGATCCCAGGGTGGAAACGAGGAACGGCCTGCGAAGCCGACAGCAGCACCCTGTAAAGTGCCCCTCCCAAACACCCGCACCCCGGCGAGTGAAGGCAACTCACTCTGCGGGCAGCGCAGACTTCGGAGAAGCAGCGGCAGGACTCAGCCCTCCGCCTCCCGGAGCGAAGCTCTGGGCTTCCGCGCCCAGGTTCCGGCTGCGCGGGGCCACGCACTCGCACTCGCACGCGCCCGCCGGGCGGAGAGTCGCGGCTGCGCTCTGTGCTGCCCGGACCGTGTGGACTGGAGCCGGCCCCGCAGTTCCCCCGAGCCCGCCACTCCCTCATCCCAGCCCTCTCCCGGCGCCCCGCCCCGCGCGCCCCACGCTGGGCCCCGCCCTCGTCCGGGCCCCGCCTGGATGGCCCAGGCGGGTGCCCCTCCCCACCCTCGGAAGACCTCTGGCTTCCGAACTGGACGTAGGTAGTAGGTGGCGGGAAAGCCCTCCTGCCCTGTGTCCCTTCCTTTCTCCATCTCTAGGCAAGTATCCAAGTAAAACATGAAGGTCCATGGCGTCATGCACAGCAATAAAAGCAATGAACACCCAACAGCCTGTGAGATTCCAGAGAATTATGCCGAGTGAAAAAAGCCAATCCCAAGAGAGTTCCATGCTGCATGATTTAATTTATGTAACATTCTTGAAATGACAAATTATAGAAATGGAGAACAGATTAGTGCTGGCCAGGGCTTAGGTAGGGAGTGGCTATAGGGGCAACAGGAACCCTTGTGGTGATGGAAATGTTCTCTGTATCATTGCCAACATCCGGTGATATTGTACCGTAGTTTGACCAGATTTTTTCATTGAAGGATTCTCAAAAAGGACACAAGGGATGTCTCTGTGTTGTTTCTTAAACTGCATGTGAGTCTGCATGTTTCTCAAAAGAAAAAGTTTAATAAAAAAAAAAAAAAGGAGAAGGGGGAATGGGGAGGAGGGATGGGGAGGAGAGAGATGGGTGGGAAGGGGAGGGGGGGAGAACAAGGAGGAGATTGAGGAGATTTAAGGCCTAGGATAGCCCTTAGAAGTCAGAAAGGTATATGAACCAGAGCCTCTGTGTGTGTGTGTGTGTGTGTGTGTGTGTGTGTGTGTGTGTGTATCAGAGACAGAAAGAGAGAGAGAGAGAGAGAGAGAGAGAGAGAGAGAGAGAGAGAGAGAGAGATGCTGGAGAGCAGTTTAGGCTAATTATCTCTTTTTCTTTTTTTCCAGCACTTTCTGTGCTATGGCTATAGGGGCAACAGGGACCTGTTCCCTTCCACTGTGACCTTCCCAAGGGCTCTCCCCAAACTCAGCTTTGATTTCTGGTGTCCTCAGATGACCATATAAAGCAGAAGGAAGATTTCCTCTGTGTTCACAATGTTCCTAATGAAAACAACCACAGCTGCTTGTAGACCCATGTGTTGGCTTGCTATTGATGTTTTCTGCTGTTGATGTATTCAGAAGTGAGAATATGTGGGTACCTGGGTGGCTCAGTGGGTTGGTTGAACATTTGACTTTGGCTCAGGTCATGATCTCCTGGTTTGTGGGTTTGAGCCCTATGTTGGGCTCTGTGCTGACAGCTCAGAGCCTGGAGCCTGCTTTGGATTCTGTGTTTCCATCTCTCTCTGTTCCTCTCCCTCTCACACTGTCTGTTTCTCTGTCTCTCTCTCAAAAATAAATAAACATTAAAAAAACAAAAAAATAAATATAGATTTTAAAAAAAGTGAGAATATGGTCTCTCTGAGATGCTCTCGTGCCAGCAGGAAACAGAGCCACCATGTCTTGTGAGCCCAGGAGATCCTGGAGGCAGTTTTCATTTTAGAATGACCTTTGTCAGAGGAAAAAGTGCTTGAGGCATTTTCGAATGTACTAGAATGTCTCCAAAGGTGGAATTTGTTTTGTTTTATCCCCCTTTCTGTTGAGACTCACCAGAGGGATGTCCTCCAATCATCTTTGTGTCACAGAAAGAAACGAGTCATCCTAAAAAGGTAGGTGGCAGGCCCTCTAGAATAATTCAAGGTATACTTCCCTGGGAGGAGGGCAAATAACTATTGTCAGGTGTCTTGTGCTATGAGGACTTCTGAGACTTCTGGGTTGTATGGATCCTGTGGGAAGGTCAGCGAACTGTGGAATAGCAAGTGCCAGACTAAGCACTTGTCTAGGAGCAGGCTTAGTCCTTGTTGTAGGAACTGAAAGAGTTGTGCTCTAAGGGAGACCGACACATCTCTGAAAACATTAGGTAGAGGGGAGGATTGGCAGCTGCGCCTTGGTTAGGCATCTGTGTGATCTGACAGCACCATCTTGTGGTAGTGAGGAGCAATCACAGATGTGGACTGAGCAAACCACTCCCTAGAGAATGGAGGGGCCTCCCTTTGCCCTTTTGAGCAGTGTGTATACCCAAGGTGGATTCTAGGACAGTTCAGGAAGAGCCCATCTGCAAAGAGGAAATAACAGAATTTCCTGCTAATCTGGTATTGAGGACTGAGCATTTATAGCAAACAAGTAAGATGTGACCATATTTGTATTCCGAGTTTAATGAGGAGGTGGTGCTATTAAAACAAGATAAATACACTTAACAGAAACAATAAACGTCACCTCTAGGGGTTCTCAGATTTCCATGTTCATTTCACCCCTTGCTATAAAGAAATGCAAGAATCGAATTAAGCATTCTAGGCAAAGAGGCAGCTAAGCCAGTTATATGCTTCCTCTTGTCCCCAGTTCGGATGAAAATGAATATCGAGGGCTTCATTAAAGCTAATATAAGCAGCTTGAACTCTCTCCTAGGGGAGTAGTTACCTTTGGTTTTATTTAATGACTTTTCTTTCTGCTAACAGCATCCCTTTTCCTTTGGGAAACAAATTCTTCCTAATAAATAGGTTTTGTTTTTTTTTTTTTTTATTGTAGTGAAATGTAAGAGTTGCCATCTTAACCATTGCAAACACACAATTCAGGGGCATTAATTATATTCACAATGTTGTGTAACCACCACCATTATATATTTCCAAAAGTTTTTAATCACCCCAAACAGAAACTCAATAAGCACTAAGCAATAACTCCCTACTCTCCCCTCTGCCCAGGTGCTGGTAACCTACTTACTTTCTGCCTCCATGAATTTGCCTGTTCTAGATATTTTGTACAAGTGGAGTCATATAATATGTGGCCCTTTGTGTCTGGCTTTTTGCACTTAGCATAGTGCTTTTGATGCAGGCAAGCTGGGTCTGAGGACACAGAGGAGGGTCCCACAGGACCAGCCAAGAGGTTCTTGGCTTTCCACAGGATAGAAACCAAATATGAGTCAGAGAAAGTAAAAGCAGAATTTATTTAATAGTGATAGATTATGACAGAAGGAATGTCTGGGAAACTGGTAAAGGAAAAGAGAATGAGTCTTGTTGTTGCTTGGAGTTAGGGGTTTATACTGGAAAGGGGTCCAGAGTATGGTCTGATCAAAGAGGAATGACAGGTGAGTAATAAGTGTTATTTCAAAAATCATCAAAGGTAGGGACTATTGATGGCTGGGATTTGTTTCAATCTAATGTCCTGAATCATGTTTGGGACATGGTTCTTCTTAGATGTTGTCAGATATTTGGGGGCCTAGGCAAAACTCAGAGAATGATTAACTGTTTTTGCTTCCCCCTTGGAGTGGGAACGTAGCTTCTTTGGTTCACTTACATGCAAAATATAGAACAAGAGTAAGAGGGGCCTAACAGAAAAACAGCAGAGAGGGAGCCTTTCTAAAACTGGAGTCCCCTCAGTTTCTCTATCTTATCTTCAAGGTTCACCCATATCATAGTACATATCAGAACTTCATTACTTTTTTTTTTTTAATGATATTCCTGCCCTTGACTACCGTGATGAGAAGGGGCATTTGAAGGGTGCTACGTGGATGGAACGTGCATGTGGCTTGATGAACTGTGATCCATGGACACTGGCAGGCACTAAGGCAGTACTTGAGGCAGAAATGAGTCACAGGATGAGTCACCAAGCAAGAGGCCAGCTGAGGCCAAAGCTTCATGATAGGCGTGGGCTCCTGATGCCCTCTCTGCAAGGTCTCAGCTCCAGCCAGAACTTCATTACTTTTTATGACTGAATAATATTGCATTTTGCATATGTAACACATTTTGTTTACCTATCCATCTGTTGGATACTTGGGTTGTTTGGCTGTTGTGAATAATCTTGCTAAAAATTTTGGTGTACAAGTATCTGAGTCCCTGTTTTCAATTCTTTTGGATATACACCTAGGAGTGAAATTGTTGGCTCTTACGGTAATTCTGTTTAGCTTTGTAAGGAACTGGTAAACTGTTTTCCACAGTGACTGTACTGGTTCACATTCTCACCAGCCATGTACAAGGGTTCTGATTTTTCCACATTCTCACCTCATTTGTTATGTCCCTTTGAAAAATTATGATTATAATAACCATCTGCTAACCTTAAAAATAAAAGTCAGTTATTTTACCAGCAAAAATGGATTTATTTAGGAATCGCAGAGAATTGTAATTTGGGACATGGAAGTGATGGCAAAACCATAGGCAAGTCCAACAAATGAAGGAGGGGAATGTTATTTTATGAAGAGGAAGGAGAAAATTGGGAGGGATTATTATTATTTTTGGGGGGGGGGATTATTTTGAATGAAAGCCACTGCAGAAGAACAAGAGTTCAGGGTGATGACGATTTCTCATTGGCTGAATTTGCAGGGGTGGTCAATTTCTTGTAGGAGATGCAATCTATGTCTTTCCCCTTTGGGAGCTTGTAATTGATGATTATTCTTTTGGGGTCTGTATTTGATAATTCTGCCTGTAATTGGCATTGAGTGGTATTGTTAGGGGACCCCAAGACCAGGTTCTGAGTCTCAATGTCATAGAAATGAACATTGAACTCATGAGAAAGCAAGCAAGTGGAGTTTATTAGAGAAAGCTTGTATACCAGGGACCTGACAAGAAGAATGTTTCTCCCCTAAGAGACAGGTGTGCATAGCTTAAAAAGGTACTTTTGCAAAGGGTGAGGGGCTAGGAGTGGGACAATGTCCTTCAGTCATGGGATCATTATTTTGTGGTCATTACTCTTTAGAGGTCACAAGACAATCACAGGATGCTTTTCTTCTTGGCAGACATTTTTAGGGTGCCTGAAAGACAAATACTTGTTCAGGCAGGCTTAATATTGTTACTTCTGTGCAAACTGTTTCTTCGGTTTTTGCTCAAACAAGCATTACTCCCTGATGACTTGTTCTCTCTCCTTTGTTCTCTTTCAGAGAAGGAGGTATTTATCTCCAAGCATATGGAAACTTTTCACCCTTGCTTCCCACCAGTGACTTTGCAGGAATTAAGTCCTTTTCATTTTCCCCATAGTGCCTCAGTATGGCTCCCCTTTCTAGCCTCGGGACTCTTAGTGAGATTCCCCTTTATTAATTTTCACGCATCTTAATAGGTGTGAAGTGGTATCTCCTTGCTTTGATTTGTATTTCCCTGATGATTAACAAAGGTGAGCATCTTTTCATGTGCTTATTGGCCATTTATATATCTTCTTTGGGGAAATGTCTGTGCATGTCCTTTGCCCATTATTTAATTGGATTGTCTGTCTATTTTTTGTTGAATTGTAGCTCTTGATATATTCTCTATATTAGCAGGTAAAGAAGTTGCAAATGTTTTCTCCCATTCTGTACATTGTCTTTCACTTTTTTTGGTGGGGGAGTCCTATTCCTCTGAAAGCAATTAACTAGATATTCTTTTTCTTAATTCCCTTTTATTGTTATTTCTACCTTGCTGCTGAGGTCTCAGGAAATCAATCTTGCAGGTAGGATGGAGGTATAACATTTGTTCAATGAACATACTGGTAGTTTTGAATATTTTCAGGTTTCTTGGGACATTTCGGGGTGAGCAGATGCTACAGTTTTCAGGGTGTTTTTTGTCTCTAATTGAAGATCATCCAAACTCTGAAATGTCATGAGGAAATCTAATGGTTTTTTCCTCAAACATAACTGGAAGTCATTGATCCCTGCCAGTTTCATTGGGAAATGAGCCATTACATCCATCTCCTTATAATACCCCTGATTTCTGAGAAGGTTCTCTCCCTATGGTACTTTGGAAAGGTCTGCTGTTTGTCAAGAGTGGTCAGTCTTGATTCCTCAAAAGCTATGGGTAGAATTCTAATGGCAACATGGTATGAATTAGCTTTTTGCATTAATAATAAGTGTCAAGTGGATAGCTCTAGATAAAATGGTAGAGACCAGATTCACATTTTGTTATTAAATAGGTTTTTGATGTTAAGTAGCCATTCATACCGTGCATAATTGACTACTCAAATATGAGAACACAAACCTTTCATCTTATTTTAACTAAGGATTTAGTTGACAGCCAAATACTGGCAAATTCAATAAGCCTTTAGAAATCACTTTTGCATATACTTGGACCCAACCAAATCTTCAACATTTTATCACTACCCCAAATCAATCAGAACATTTTGGCAATTGTATGAATAGAGGTATTAGGCTTTCACAGTACACACTGATGTATAATGGGTAAAATTTTGATGAAACATTGGAGATAAATGGTACTTTAAAGATTATACCATTGGAATTGCAAATATAATTAGGCCAAAATTCTGTTCTATGACTTTTTTCCCACTTTCTTCATGACTCAGAGTAATGAAACTTGGATGAGGGAATGTGAATTCAGTAAGTGCTCCCTGCTATTTAAAGTTAAGCTGAGAAAGCAACTTAATATTCTGCGTAATTATTAGAAATAAGAATAGTGTGTGATAATAATCATTAGCATTTGCAGAGGGCTTACCATGTACTGGCAGTATGCAGGGTTATTTACTGTGTGTTACATCCTCACAGCAGCATCCAGGATGCAGTTTCTATTATAATTTCCATTTTACAGATGACAAAACTAAGGTCCAAAGAGTTTAGTAAAGATGCAAAGCTGCCTGGATCCAGAGCCCATCTTTTATGATGATAATGAATTAAAGTATACCCAATGGGATAAAAGGAAGCTGTGGGAAAGTAGGAGGTTATTCATTTTTTGTAAGATTAAAGCAAAGAAAAATCAGAACCACAAACCCTATAAAAATGGAGTCTATTTCCAAAGGAGTTGAGAATTGAAGACAACTCTTTATATCTTCTAACTTTTCACCTTTTAGGGCAACAGCAACCATAAAAAGAGCTCATCAACCTCTATGCCCCAGAAGCCTTTAACCTGATTCAAAGTAATTGTGTGGTGTAAGTATATTGCACATCCATGTCTGCATGGTTGGCTCTTCATTCAAGCTTGGTTTCCATTGTCTTTCACTTTTTTAAATAATGTCCTTTGATACACAAAAATAATTTAGTTTTGATGAAATCTAATTTATCTTGTTTTATTCATTTTGTTGTTTTGGCCTTGGACTTTGGTGTCATAGCTAAGAACCTATTGCAAAATCCACGTTCATGAAAAACACTCCTGGTTTTCTTCTAACAGTTTTGTAGTCTTGGCTCTTATATTTAGATTGTTGATTGACTTTGATTATTTTTATATATGGTATGAAGTAAGGGATTTCCTTGCATGAGAAAATCCAGTTGTCCCAGCATCATCTATGGAAGAAACTACTCTTTCCCCCATTGAATGGACTGGGCACCCTTATCAAAATCAATTTGCCATAGATGTTTGGGTTTATTTCTGGAGTCTCAATACCATTCCATTAGTGTGTATGTCTGTACCTGTGCCAGGACCACACTGTTTTGATATCTGTAGCTTTGTAGTAAGTTTTGAAATCAGGATGTGGGAGTCTTCCAACTTTGTTCTCCTTTTCAAGATTGTTTTGGCTATTCAGAGCCCCTTGCAATTAATTCTATATGAACTTGAGAACTGGCTTTTATATTTCTGCAAAAACCTTAAAAATGCTGTTGGAATTTTGTTAGGGATTGCATTGAATCTGTAGGCTGCTTTGAGTTGTACTGATATCTTGACAATAAAGTCTTCTTATGTACTAACATAAGATGTTTTTCTATTTATTTAGCTCTTTTTAAATTTAGAAATATTTTGTAGTTTTCAGTTAAATGCACAAGCATTTAACTTCCTTGGTTAGATTTATTATTCTAGGTATTTTATTATTTTAGATGCTATTACAAATAGAATATCGTTCTTAGTTTCTTTTTCATATTGTTCATTACACATGTATAGAAACACAACTGATTTTTGCACATTGATCTTGTATCCTGCAACTTTGCTAAATTTTGTATATTGGATCTAGTAGCTTTCTTACGGATTTTCTATATATTTTATGTATTTGGAATTTTCTATATATTTGAGATTTTCTAGATATTTTATATATTCTATATATTTCTATGTATAGGATCATGTAATCTGTGAGTAGCAGTAGTTTTACTTGTTCCTTGCCAATTTTGATGAGTTTTCTTTCCTTTGTCTAATTGCTCTGGCTAGAAATAGGTTTTTCATAAATTCAAACAGCTTGAATGTCTTTCTATTGCTTAGAGAATGATTTAAATTTTTTTTTCATAAATTCCCTTTATCATTTTGAGGAAGTTCCCTCTACTCCTAGTTTTCTGAGTGTTTAAAATGATTATGAAAGAGTGTTGAATTTTGTCAGATGCCTTTTCTGTGTCAGTTGAGATAATCATGTGGTTTCTTTTGTATTCATTCTATTAATGTGTGTATTACATTAAGAGATTTTTTTCATGTTGCATTTCTGGATTAAATCTCAATTGGTCATGATATATAATCCTTTGAATATGCTGTTGGATGCAGTTTGCTAGTATTTCCTTGAGGATTTTTGTATCAATATTTATAAGAATATTCGTCTATAATTTTATTTTCTTGCAATGTCTTTATCTTGCTTTAGTATCAAGGTATGAGTTTGGGCATGTTCTCTCTTTAATTTTTTGGATGAGTTTGAAAAGGACTGGTGTTAATTCTTTAAGTGTTTGATAGAATTCACCAGTGAGACCATATGGTTCTGCACATTTCTTTGTTGAGAGGTTTTCTTTCTTTTTTTTTTTTTTTAAGTTAACATTAAATTGGGATATTTGGTTTGTGGGGAGTAGTCAAGGGGCAAGAGAGGGGCTAAGAAACTTATATACTTGAATCAGGTCCTCACCACCTCATAAGTTACAGTCTTAATTTTTACTTCCCTGTGATACACTTTCCCATTTCCTGGCTATTCTAAATATCATGGATAATTCAGTTTTCTAAATCATTGCTTTTCCCTGTCACACAATACTCAAAAAGCTTGGATGTCTTTCTATTGCTTAGAGAATGATTTAAAAAAATTTTTTAGCCTTCCACTCAATATTCGCTTTGGCTATTTCTTACCCAAGCTCCAAAATAAACTGCTTTGGGACATCTTGGGTGGCTCAGTAGGTCCAGCTTCAGACTCTTGATATCATCGGCTCAGGTCATGACCCCAGGGTTGTGGGATCAAGCCCCACTTTGGGTTCTGTGCTGAAAGCTTAGAGCTTGCTTGGGATTTTCTCTCTCCCTCTCTCTCTCTCTCTCTCTGTACCTCCCCATTCTCTCTGTCTCCAAATAAATAAATAAACTTAAAAAATTATTAATGTTAATTTTATTAAAAAATAAATGAAATGAAATGAAATAAAATAAAATAAAATAAAATAAAATAAAATAAAATAACTGCTTCTACTGCAGTTAGAACTATGTTCTTGTCTTTTTGATACTAACCATTCTAACAGATGTGAGGTGATATATCTTACTGTGGTTTTGATTTACACTTCCCTGATGATGAGTGATGCTGAACATATTTTCATACCTGTTGACCATCTCTATGTCTTTTTTGAAAACATGTCTATTCAGATTTTCTGCCCATTTTTTGATTTAATTATTTGTTTGTTTTGCTGTTGGGTTGTATGAGTTCCTATATATTTTGGATATTAACCTCTTAGCAGACATATGATTTGCAAATATTTTCTCCCATTCAGTATGTTGTCTTTTCATTTTGTTGATGCTTTCCTTTTCTGTACAGCTTTTTAGTTTCATGTAGTCCCACTTGTTTATTTTTGCTTTTGTTGCTCTTGCTTTTAGTGTCTGATTCAAAAACTTATTGCAAAGACTTATCTCAAGGAGCTTACCAGGAGTTTTATGTTTTTTTCTAGGAGTTTTATGGTTTTAGTCTTACATTCAAGTCTTTAATACATTTTAAGTTAGTTTTTGTGTAATATGTAAGATAGTGGTCTAATTTCATTCTTTTGCATGTGGCTGTCCAGTTTTCCCAACACCATTTATTGAAGAGACTGTTCTTTTCCTATTGTATATTCTTAATTAACTATATATGTGTGGATTTATTTCTGTGCTCTCTATTCTGTTCTATTGATCAATGTGTCTGTTTTTATGCCAATACCATACTGGTTTGATATCCATACCTTGTAATATAGTTTGAAATTAGGGAGCATGATGCCTCCAGCTTTGTTCTTTTTCCTCAAGATTACTTTGGCTATTCAGGGCTTTTTAGAGTTTCATCTATATGTTAGGATTTGTTTATTCTATTTCTGTGAAAAATGCCATTGGAATTTTGATAGAGATTGCATTGAATCTATAGATTGCTTTGGGGTGTATGTACATTTTAACAATATTCTTCCAATCCATGAGCATAGATTATCTTTACATTTATTTGTCTTTTTCTATTTCTTTTATCAATGTCTTTATAGTTCTCAGTGTACAGGTCTTTTACCTCCTTGGCTATATTTATTCCTACATATGTTTTTGATGCAAATGTAAATGGGAGTGTTTTTTTTTCTCTTTCTGATAGTTCATTATTAGTGTTTAAAAATGCAACAGATTTTTGTACACTGATTTTGCATCCTGCAATCTTACTGAATTTATTTATTCCAACAGTTTTTTGGTGAAGTCTTTACAACTTTCTATATATAATATCATGCCATCTGTAAATAGTGACAGTTTTACTTCTTCCTTCCTAATTTTGGTGTCTTTTATTTCTTTTTCTTGCCTATTTGCTCTGGCTAGGAGTCCTAATATGATGTTGAATAGAAGTGGTGAGAGTAGGCATCCTGTTGAGAGGTTTTCAATTACTGATCCAATCTCTTTATTTGTTATATATCTGTTGAGATTTCCTATTTTTAATTTCAGTCAGTTTATGTACTTTTTGAGCTTCTAGGAGTTTGTCCTGCGTAGGTAATTACATTGGTTGGCATACAATTGTTTATAGTACACTCTTGCCATTATTTTTATTTCTATAAAATCAGTAGTAATGTTACCATTTTCACTTCTGCTTTTAGTTATTTATATCTTCTCTCTTTTTTTTCTTTGTCAGTCTGGGTAATGTTTTGCCAATTTTGTTGTTCTTTTCAAACAACCAGCTTCTAGTTTCATTGATTCTATTGTTTTTCTATTTTTTATTTTATATATCTCTGCTCTAGTCTTTATTAAGTCCTACCTTCTGCTAATTTTGTGTTTAATTTCATTTTCCTTTCTAGTTCCTCAACTAGAAAACATTTGTGTAAAGTTAAGGTTTTGATTTAAGATCTCTCATCTTTTTTTTTAAGTTTATTTATTTATTTTTAGGGAGAGAGAGAGAGAGAATCCCACTGTTAGTACAGAGCCCAATGTGGAGCTTAAACCCACAAACCATGAGATCGTGACCTGCGACGAAACTAAGAGTCAGGCACTTAATTGACTTGAGCCACCCAGGTGCCCTGGTATTTTTTTTTTTTAATTCATCTTTAAGTATTTTCTAATTTCCCTTGTGATTTCTTCTGTTTAAGACTGTGTTTTTCAATTTCCTTTTTAAAGAAAATTGGTTTCTAGCTTCATTCCATTGTGGTCAGAGAATATACTTTGTATGTTTTCAATCTTTTAAAATTTATTAAGGCTTGTTTTTGTACCCTAAAATATGGCTTATCCTAGAGAATATATATTTTGCTGTTGTTGAGTACAGTATGTTTATTAGGTCTTGTCAGTTTATAGTTTTGTTCATGTCCACTACTTTTTTTTATGTTTTTATTTTATTTTTGACAAAGAGAGAGACAGAGTGTGAGTGGGGGAGGGGCAGAGAAAGTGGGAGACACAGAATCTGAAGCAGGCTCCAGGCTCTGAGCTGTCAGCACAGAGCCCAATGTGGGGCTTGAACCCATGAACCATGAGATCATGACCTGAGCTGAAGTCCGTCTCTTAACCAACTGAGCCACCCAGGTGCCCCATGTCCACTACTTTATTGATATTCTGTTTAGATGTTTTATTTACTACTGAAAGTGGAGTATTAAAGTCTCTAACTCTTAATATACAATAATATACAATATTATGTATAATGTAAATTATTATACAATAATAATTCTCCTTTAAATTCTGTCAGTTTTTGCCTCTTATATTTTGAGGGTCTGTTCTTAGGTGTGTAAATGTTTTAAATGATTGTATCTTCTTGCTGTATTGAAACTTTTACCAATATATAATGTCTTTCATTGTCTTGTTACAGTTCTTGACTTAAAGTCTATTGTTTCTCATATTAGTATAGCCACCACAGATCTCTGTTATTACATTTTCCATGGTATATCTTTCTGTAACCTTTCACTTTCAATCTATTTGTGTATTTGGATATAGGTTGAATTTCTTGTAGATAGAATACAGTTAGATCATGTTTTATTAATCTATTCTGCCAACCTCTGCCTTTTATTAGAGACTTTAATCCATTAACATGCAAAGTGATTACTGATAAGGAAAGATTTCTTCTGCCATTTGGCTACTTGTTTTCTGTATGTCTTACAGGCTTTTGTCCCCCATTTCCTCTGTAATTGTCTTCCTTTGCATTTAGTTGATTTTTTTTGTCTGAACCATTTTGATTCCCATATCATTTCCTTTTGTGTATATTCTTTAGATATTTTGTTGTTATTGTGGCAATTACATTTAATATCTGAACTTATAACAATATAATTTGAGTTGATACCAACTTAATTTCAATAGTTAAACTCTTTTCTACATAGCTCTGTCCTTTATTGTTGTCATAGGTTATATCTTTATACATTTTGGGCCTAATAACATTGAGTTATATTTTATACATTTGTCTTTTGAGCATGTAGAAATAAAAAGTGTAATTACAAAATAAAAATACAATACTTGATTTTATATTTGCCCATGTATTTACCTTTACTGTAATCTCTATTCATACAGCTTTGAGTTACTGCCTGATGTCATTTCATTTAAACTTGGACTCCCTTTAGTGTTTCTTTTATGGCAGGTCTAGTGGTAACAAATTCCCTCAGGTTTTGTTTATCTGGGAATGTCTTAATTTCTCCCTCAGTTTTGAAGGACAGTTTTGCTGGATATAGAATTCTTTTTTTTTTTTTTTATGTGTATTTATTTTTGGGACAGAGAGAGACAGAGTGTGAGCAGGGAGGGACAGAAAGAGAGGGAGACATAGAATCTGAAGTAAGCTCCAAGCTCTGAGCTGTCAGCACAGAGCCCCACACGGGGCTCAAACTCATGAACCGTGAGATCATGACCTGAGCCAAAGTCTGACTCTTAAATGGCTGAGCTACCCAGGAGCCTCTGGGTATTGAGTGACAGTTTTTGTTTCAGCACTTCAAATATGTTATCCCACTGCCTTTGGGCCTTCATAATTTTGATGAGAAATTGGTTGTTAATCTTATTGACACTCCTTTGTATGGGAAAAGTTGCATCTCTTGCTGTCTTTATGAGTCTCTCTTTGTCATATAATCAGTTTACTATAATGTGTCTCAGTGTGGGTCTCTTTGAGTCCATACTTGAAGTTCATTGAGCTTCTTGGATTTGTAGATTCATGTAGATTCATGTTGATACAAATGTGTCATTAAAAAAACCCCAAACTTACTGGTTTTATCATAAAGAAAATATATAATATATAGCTAAAGGTATGCTATTAAAGTTTCTCAAGAATATATTTGATAGTTTATAAATTACCATTCTAAAATTAAGTCTCCCTTGGGGAGCCTAGGTGGCTTAGTCAGTTGGGCAACTAACTTTGGCTCAGTTCATGATCTCACAGTTTGTGAGTTCGAGCCTTGTGTGGGGCTCTGTGCTGACAGCTCAGAGCCGGGAGTCTGCTTCAGATTCTGTGTCTCCCTCTCTCTCTCTCTGCCCCTACCCCACTTGCGTTCTATCTCTCTCTTCATCTCAAAAATGATTAAACATTTAAAATTTTTAAAAAAGGAAATAAAATTAAATCCCCCTTCTCTGCTACCTATTTTTAAAATATGTATACTGACACTAATGGAAAAACTAGTGAAATCCAAATGATATCTGGAGTTTAGTTCATAGTAAGGTACCAATGCTGGTATCTTAATTTTGACTAATGTGCCATGGTAATTTAAGACTGATTAGAGAAAACTGTGTTGGGGGTGTATGGAAACCTCTCTGTATTACCTTTGCAACTTTTTTGTGAATCAAAATAAAATTTGTATTTAAAATTATTATATGTAAAAGTTTACACATACTAACATCCCTGCTTTTAAAAAATCTTATGGGCTAGAAGAGTAAATTTCATAAATATATGAAACAAATTATAAGAAGATGTTATTAGTAATACTAAGATCTCCAAAAAATGTGTTTTTCTAATTTCTTTTGAAACCCCTACTCCACAGCTGCTTATCAGCCATTATTCTAATTTTAGAGACTGGTTTGTTATTCTAGGTTGGTTTTTTTCCCATATTTATCTAATAAAAAGAAAGATCAAATCTGACACGAACAGTGTATGAATTAGTACAAGAAAATCTGTTTTCTGAATCATATCTTGGTCCTGTAATACAGAATTAAAGAATGGTGTTATGCCTTACTACCAAAGGTAGAAAATTATGGCATTTTATCATGTCTTTATGAAACACTTTGCCTCTATCATAATATCTCACATTAAGTATCAATGGAAGAAATCTTTTATTTTTGTGTTCTAGTAAATTAAAAGTCTTTAACTGTTGTATATTGTTGTGAACTCAAAAAACAAGTAGATAACAAGTGAACTGAGAACATAGAAACCAAAGAAGAGTAAAGGAGGACGAGCACAACACTATCTCAAAGGCTGACAATTAGATCTTAAACATAATATATTAAAAAAAAAAAAAACAATAAAAGTAAAGGTTGACTCTAGAAGCTTCATATTGGTAATAGTCATTCATTCATTCATTCATTCATTCAAAAAGTGTTTACTATCCACCTTTTCTGTGTCAGCCACCATGAGGGATTCAATTCTGAGCAAAAACAGACAACTGATCCCTTGGTTCCCTGGTACCCTAGTGTACAAACCAATGGGGTAATGGATTGGAACAGGAGCTAATACAAAGAATGATTGCAAAAGAAATTAATGTGTGTGTGTATGCATGTGTGTGTATGTGTATTTTTAATTCATGTCAGGATTTTAAAAGAGGCTTTAAGGAAGGAATTATTTGCTGATATTACATGTTTTCCCTAAGTGCAAATGTATATAGTCTGTCTTTTTCACAGACCTTAGGAACAGATAATATTCATGATCTGCTAACCTCATTTGTTCCCAGGGAAAAATAAAACAATTTCATAGTAGTGTCAGAAGGGGTCTCAGTTTCTGTTAGGGTTTTTTTTTGTTTTCTGGGGGTTTTTTTGTTTTTGTTTTTTTGCATATTACCTTTTACTGATAGTATGGTTCTATTCTTGTAAAAATATTATATAAATGTAGATGTTTCCACATATACATATTTTAATATACCTAAGGGTGTCTGTGGGAGAAAGGAGAGGAATATTTCATTTTTTACTTTCTATTTACCTGGATTGCTTGATGTTGTTATAGAGACATGTTGCTTTTGCAACTTTACAGAGGTAAAGTGTATGTAGAACAATCTGGGCTGAACTTGGAGTGGAAGGGGAGAGGCTAACATTTGCAGAATTAAAATAGGATGAAAACATTCTGTTGGGGGAGGGCAAACTGAGCTCATGCTGAGGTCTTCACATCCACATCCCTACAAATAGAAAAAAAATATTTCAAAAACGAATAAATCCTTAGTCCCACTGGAAAACAAGAGAACCCTTGGTGGATCAGAAAAAGCTCTTAAAAAAAAAAAAGAAATCTGGGATTAGCAAAGACCACTGATCAAAACATTCACAGGAGCATCTGGTTATAGAAGGTAGGAACAGCTCCAAGAAAGCCCCAGGCCTGCCCTGTACCCTAGAGGGGGACAGGGATACAGGTACAGTACCCTGAATCTCAGGTAACTCACTTCAGGTGACTGATTTAGGGACCCCAGCAGGAGAAATCAGGAAGATCAGCTCTTGAACAACAGTGCTGTTCGCCCACCCATGTGAATAGCAAAACTTTACAATTCCTATTTGGGCTACTTTGAGCATAGTACACTAAGGTAAGTGACCAGCAAGATTCATCTGGTATTTTAAGAATTTGCATAGGATAATGGAAACTCAACTTTTGCGTTGAAGTTCAATTATTTATACCTTGTTTTTGTTTTGGAAAGTGCCATAAAAACAGTCTAAGGTATAGTTAAGATCTCAAATATCAAATTAGAAATTAGAGCGACAATATAAAGCTGGGCCTCAGGACTTCCATGAACAGACTGTACACTCAGTCCCAGTCGCCCTGCGACTTGGGAGAGGACCTGATGGTCTATGGGCTGTTAACTTAGAAAAGAAGTCAAACTAAAACAGAACAAGGTCTTTATTTAGGGTCTCAGAATTGCAATTTGGGGAGAACCGATTCTGGAGTAATCAGAAAAGTGTCCTGCTCCTGTGGGAAAGCAAGGGGTTTTTATGAGAAAGAAAGAAGGGGTCATTTTATGATTTAGAGAAAAAGAAGACAAACCCCCAATTCGGTGCTAATTTTGATTATTATCTAATCAATTATTTTATTGCTGCTATCAAAAGAACTATACCTGGTATGCGTTAGTTAACTTTTATGTCTTCATAAAGTTCATATTAACAGTTTTATGGCCCGAATGCCAGTTATTCTGTTGGATTTTATGAGCAACTGCTTGTAAAACAATCACCGCTTCTGGTACAGTTCAAGAATTCATTAGTTAGAAAGGAAATAGAGCTTCAAAACGGAGTCGTTCCTGTCCAGGAACGAAATTTTATACAATCACACAGGACGTGACCTTGGCAGAGGTCTGAAAGGCATCAAGGTCGACCCGCGAGTCCTCTGGCGTAATGTGTGGAAGTCTTCCCCTTAGGCTGGACGGTGGACACAGTCAATGCCAGCACCCCATGCCGCCCTTGGTCAGGGCAGGTGTCAGCTCAGCTCACTCTGAACGCCAGTCTCCTCCTCTTCTCCGGGTACTCCAGCTTCCCCGGCCTGACCACACTCCCCTCCCCCCTGGCCGAGGCACCTCTGGCGCGGTTGCAGCCGCGGAGAACTCGAGGAGACCTGGCCGCCTCTCCTGGAAATTACCTTCTAATAGAAACCAAGAACGAGCGAATACAACTAATTACAGACGGTGGCTAGTACCGTGTAGGAAATACACAGGGAGCTGTGGTAGAAACTAACAGGCCTCCTCAGGATGTATGACGTGTCACTTGACCCTCCTCTACTTGGCCTGGGCCCCAGGTGAGTCACCCCATGTGATCCTCCTTCCAGGCCCTGCTGCAGCGGCGCCCAAGTGCCTCCCCCTGGTCCCAGGTCCTCCCTTCCAACCCTCGGCCCTAGCCGGGTTCCGCCTGGGATCCCCCGGCCCCTCCAAGGCGCGGTGAGCGGGACCTCTGGGAGCTCGGCTTGCAACTGGGCGCAGGGCGGCGGAGACCCCGGGATGTGCTCTCCCGGACGCGAACCCGGGAGGGCCGGCCGGAAGGGCTCGGCGGGTGCAGGGGGTGCCACGGGCGTGGCGGGGAGGAAGGGGCGCGTCGGGAGTGGGCGGCAGGCAAGTGATCCCGGCCTCTCAGCCTCGCAGCCTCGCACGCTCTGCTCTCGGGCGAGAGAGGCGAGGGGTGGGGGGGGGGAGGAAGCGGGCTGGGGTCGCCAAGGGGGCTGGGCAGTTGCCTGCAGCTTTCGGAACTCAGACCTCCGTTATCGCCCAGTCCAGCTCAGCTCCCAGGCCGACTCGAGCCCTTCCCAGCCTGCGTCTCCTCTTTTTCCGGGAGCATCGTGATCAGCCCTCGATGACTCAACCCCGAGTTCCACCCGCTGACTCACCTTTGTCGCCTTCTCGGTTACCCATAACCGAGGCGTCCCAACCCCCTCCCGCCTGGCCTTCCCTGCAGCCTTTCTTGCAGACGCGGCAGGTTCTGATCCCTTCAGCCCAGGCTGGGGAAGAACGGATGGGGCCCCTCCCAAGCCACCAAGTGTTACCAACCTACCCCCTCCTTTCAGTCCCCACATCCCCACAGGCTGAGCATTTCAGCATTTGACTCACCTTCTTCACGACCCATCCCTCTAGGATCACAAGTTCACACTTCTGAAGCCTTTAGGGTCTGCATCAGACCCTATACTTATTCTGTTCTTTTTTTTTTTTTTTTTTTTTAATTTACATCCAAGTTAGTTAGCATATAGTGCAACAATGATTTCAGGGGTAGATTCCTTAATGCCCCTTACCCATTTAGCCCATCCCCCCTCCCACAACCCCTCCAGTAACCGTCTGTTTGTTCTCCATATTTAGGAGTCTCTTATGTTCTGTCCCCCTCCCTGTTTTTATATTATTTTTGCTTCCCTTCCCTTGTGTTTATCTGTACACCTACTCAGTTCTAACGACGACATTGCCACTCAACCACAGACCGTTAGCCTCCTTCTTTAAAACTCTCTTCTCTTTTGTTTGTTGTTAGTAATTCTCTTTCCAGATTCATTTCATGCCTCTGGCTTCCCTTTGTCTTTTTTTGGCTCTTCTTTTCCTCTCTTCATCCTTATGTATTGGTATTCCTGAGGGTTGGATTCTGTCCCCGGCAAACCTCTCCAGCCCGTAACTGCACTGACATCCATTTGCTGATGACCCCTACATTGACCTCTGGCACCTAGACCTCTCACCTGAGCCTTCCATGGAAACTCAACCTACCCTAACCAAAGCAAAATTCATTCCCTTCTCCAAAGTCATTTGCCTTCCTGTTTCCAAACTTCCAATCTTGTTCACTGACGTTGCCATTCACTAGCTCTTCCTAGTGTAATCTGAAAATCAGCGAAGATTCCTCCTTCGTCCACTCATCCAACAATTTCCAGGTCCTGTCCTACCTTCTCCCTGAACAGCTTTTCTTTCTGTTAAAAAGAAAACCATAGGCCCAAAATGGTGTTACTTAGGCCAGACCAGGTTACCGAAACACAGCTTAATACAGTTGCAGTTTCAAACTCCCCCAGAAATGTTGTCTTAACAGGTCGATCTGGAATTTTCTGATGGGTGTCAGTGAGTCTGTCATATGGCCCTCTCCATGACCCGCCTCTCCCACAAAGAAGTGGGTAAATCTGATAAAACTCCCTGTGCTTCCCCCTAAGGGAGAGTGACCTTGTCCAGATTGATCCCTTTCTTTTGCTTGTAACCTTCTGGCCCTACCCTCCTTGCCATAAAAACAACTCCTTTTTGAGAGTTTTCATTTTGTACAATTCCTCAGAGAGCCCCTCTGTTTGCTAGATGGGATGCTGCCTGATTCAGGAATCATTTAACACAGCCAATTAGATCTTCAGGTTTACTCACTTGAATTTTGTTTTTTAATACTTCCATCCCCTCTACCCCTCCTGCCACTGCCCTGATTGGTGTCTTTCATTTCAAGTATCGCAGCTCTGATACTTCTGTTTTTTCCCATCCCACTTGTCTGCATTCCTGCAGAGCAGTCTTCCCAGTACATAACTGCTTATGTGACCCACAGTCCAGAATTCTTCAGAGAGTCTCTGCAGCTTATAAGATAGAAGAAAAATTTACTGGTATGACATATAAAGCCCTTTATAGATGTCTAGTCTAAACTGCCTCATATTTTATGATATTGCAATATTTGTTGTTTCCTCCAACAGGCATACTTTTGCAAAGTTCTTTGACTCCTGGCTTGGAATACTGTCCTCTGATTAGCTCAGCATCATTCTTCAGATCTCTGCTCAAGTGTTACAGAGTGTGTGATGCCTTTCTTGATTTCCCCAGCCAGACTCCTTGTTGCTGCTTCTACTTTTTCTTACCCCTATACTAAGGGCCATTAGAGCACATATCACTATTTCATTTGTTTGCATATCTGTATAAGGAAAAGCCACAGTTCAGTATTTCTCTTGAATAGAGAAAAACTCAGTCCTTTCCTTCTCCTGTGTTTCTCTCCCATGTGTCTCCTTTACTTCTCATGCAAAACACTTTACTTCTGACCCTTCTCGTCACCAAATGTATGTGGGGGACTTCTCACATCAAGCAGGTCTTCACAGCACCAGCTAAAGTCCTATAATTTCATTAAATTCTAGCACATTCTACCTACAGACCATGTCAGGTCCCACAGGTTAAGGGCTCAGTCCCACAAGGCTGCTCCCCACCCACCTTCAACTTCAGATGCCAGTTGCAAATAATAGGATTCCCAGGTTACCCACAATTTCTGTCCAATTTGGCTATTAATGGGAGATTCCTATGCCCGCCCCCCCCCCCCCCCCGGTTTGATTAATTTGTTAGAGTGACTCACAGAACTCAAGGAAACACATTTATCAGTTTATTAAAATATAAATAAAGGATGTAGATGAATAGATACATAGGGCGAGGTCTGGGAGGGTCCTGAGTGCAGGAGCTTCTGTCCTTTGGAGTTGGAGGTTCACCATCCTCCCAGGGTGGATGTGTTTGCCAATGGAGTAGCTCCCCGAATCCCATCTTACTGGGATTTTGTGGAGGCTTCATAATATAGGCATAATCAGTCACTAATTCTACTTTCAGCCTTCTTCCATCTCAAGAGAATGGGGGAGGGGAAGGGCTGAAAATTCCAAGTTTCTAATCACAGCTTGCTCTTTCCAATACCAGCTCTCATCCAGGAGCCATCCAGGACCCCACGGAGAAAAAAAGACACTATTATTAACCGAGGAAATACAAGGGTTTCAGAAATCCTATGTCAGTAGCTCAAGTCAACGACCAAATATTACAACAAAGGAAGTTCCTAGTGTTTGTTCTTATCACTTAGGAAATTACAAAGGTTTCGGGAGCCTTGCGTCAGGAGCCGGGGCAGAGACCAATATATATTTTTTCTATTATCTCTTAATATCTATTAGGTATCTTGAGGTCAGGGACCTGTCTTCTATCATTATATTGCCAGACCCTAGTGTAGCTCCTGGCCTGTAGTAGGTGGTCAATAAAAGTTCGTGGCGTGAATGAAATAATTGGTCATACCACCGGTTAGGAGGTCACACACCATTTCATGAATGCCAGGAGTTCATATAATAAAGTTATTAAGGCTGATGAACAAACATCAAGTTATCCAAGAATAACATTGCAAATGATCTGAAAGACTTTGCTCATCATATTGCTTAAATAACTCACAAGATAAGAACTCCCTGTCTTTGTGAGGATCTTATATTGCCTTTGGAATCCATGATGGCCCGGGGAGAAAGTGTATATGTTGCATAGTAGTGGCCAGGTGATAGAGCCCCGCCCTCAGCCCTTGCTGTTTTCGGGGCTTAATGAATAGTTCCCTCCCTCATGAGGGACTGAGGTTCTCTACCTTGAGGTGGATGGACACCCAGAAAGTAGTTGAACTGCTTGCCTTTGTTTAAAAAGAATGAAAATGTTCTCACCAGCTTTCACTAAGTAGGGGTATTGAAAATGCACGTCGTGTGTCCCTGTTTGCTTTCACTCTACGATACCCAAGCCTGCATTTTGAAATTAAAACTCATGCCCTTTGTGCAAAATCTAGTGCATCATCAAGGGTTTCACACTCCTTGAGCACTAAGCTTGGCCAAGAAGGCACCCTTCTGGGTTTCCAAGGTGACCACTCAGTGTTGTGAGTCCTAGCTTCAGCCCCTTGCCTCCCTTAGCACCTTCTGAGAGACAGAATGGTAGGGTCTGGAGGGACTTTTTACATCTCAGCACAAGCCATGGACGGACTGAAATTAGCCTCCTGATGGTTGAGCCCTTCTCTCAACAGTTTTTGTTTGTTTGCTTGCTTTTTTAAGTTTTAGGAGTTTCGTTACCACAGGGCCCTGGTCAGAACTGATCTGGTCAAGCACACTAAGTCTCTCTAACTTTGCATTTGGGGAAACAGTTTCCTTGGGCTTCTCATGTAAATTCATCCAGCTCGCTTCAGCAGTGGCCTGGACCTCAGGGTGACACGGCCCAGAGTTGGCGGCACCCTATCCCAGGAAGATGGGTTTCCATTCACGTTTCTTTTTATTTGCATTCTGAAATGGACCACCCACGTGATTCCAGATCAAATAAGACAAGCTTCTCTTGATGAGGGAAAAGAAAGAGAAAAAAAGCGAGAGAGGAACCTTTATTTAGTGATTTAGCTATTTCTTAAAATCATATGATCATGAATATGAAAAAAATCTCCAGAGTAATAAGATTCTCTTAATTGAACTCAGATTTTAAATAAGAGAGCATGGTTTCAAAAGAAATAAGTGAATAAAAAAATGCATGAAATAAAATAACAAACATAGATTCTGGAAAACACCTTCTGTGTTCACACAGAACCAGCTCTAAGCCTCTTCCTATGGACACCTGGCTTTCAGGTACTAGGTTAACCTGCTGGGCCAGAAAGTGCAAATTTCACCTGAGCCCCTGGATTACAGATGGCCTAAAATAACAAAGAATAACCATTAAGATAGCAGCAACATTGCTTTGCTTCACCATCATACTCTTGACAAAGATTAGATTTTCCTTTAAATCAGACAATTTCCTAGTATTTTCCTGGATGCTTCTGACTGTGACTATGCAGAAAGCAAATGGCATGCTCAACTCTGTTCAGGCCTTAAAACACAGTCCTTCTAGCTGACCTCCAGTTCTACCTAGCCTTCTTATTCATCACAGTGAAGATTCTTCAAAGAGTTTCTTAGACACCTCCACGTGTCTCTTTTCATCCTAAATCCCACTCACTTTGATGGTTGTCTTAACTGTCACCAAGGTTAAGTGTTGACGTGGGAATGTCAAATGGACTCTCCCTGCTTTAACTCTCCACTTCCTCTAACGCGAGCTGCTCTCCATTGTCCAGTTTCTGCTCTTCTCCATCTGCTTTTGTGCTTTTTTCCCTAGCAACCTTTTAGAATGTTGGTTGCTATTGCCTGGGCTTCTGTCATCAGACGGATGCCTTCCTGATCAGGAAGCTCCACTGGGCTGAGTGCATCCCTCTTCTGGCTTCTAGCTCCTGTATCCCATAGCTTTGTCTTTGTTTCTACTTGTGTCCTGGACATCTTCACCTAAATGTGTTACAAGCACTATAAAGCACTTTTGACTCAAACTAATTATTTGACCCCGAACCTATCCTCTTCTTCTCATATTCTCTGAGTTAATCATATCATCTTGTGTCTAATTATTTGAGTTAGAATACTGAAACATCGCTGGAACTCCATTCTTTTCCTTGTCCCTTCCCCCTAAATCCACTTGCACATTAGATCCTATGGGTTCTGCTTCCTGATTAGCTCCCTGCTTCACTGTTGCCACTACTTAGGCTTAGGCCCAAATGGCCTAAAGCCAACTCCTTAACTAACCAACCCCTGGGCACTTTCTTCTGCATCCAAACCATCCTGAAGGCTGATGCTAAAGTCAGAAAAAAAGGGAAGGAGGAAGGGAGGGAGGAAGAGAGAGGAAGGGAAAGTAGGGAAAGGAGCGAATGAATGAATCAGGTTAATCCTCTAGTTAAAATCTTACAATGCTTCCCCATTGCCTGACCAATAAATCCCAAACTCCTTAGATTGGTGTAAGAACTCTTTCCAGGCCAGCCCTAACTTGCCCATTTAACTGTACTTATTCTGTTAGAGAGACATCACATTCACATAACTTTTATTACCTATATTACCATAATTGTTCTATTTTATTATTAGTTAATATCTTACTGTGCCTCATTTATAAATTATGCCTTATCATAGGCATGTATGTACAGCAAAAGACATAATATGCATAGGGTTTGGTACTAGACAGATTCAGGCATCCACTGGGGATCTTGGAACAGATCTCCCCACGATTGAATATTGCAAACACAATCTCTCTTTTGCATCCATCTGAACTGCTAAAAAAAAAAAAAAAGGGAAGGGCCATGTTTTATTCAGTTTTATTTTTCCATTTCTTTGAGACCTGATCCTGTCCACTGAAAGAAAACCAACCTCAAAGTAGGTTAGTGAATGCTTTATTCATTGTCTTCCTGAGGACTATAGTTTGGGAGGTGGTCTTTCTGATTGCTCTGAAGAGCTGCTCCAAAGCTTGTTACAAGAGGAAAGGGGGACCTGCTTTCAATCAGTACTCCAAATACTTGCACATTACAAGGTATAATTTGCTATGGTTGTAAAAAGTAAGGTTTACTGATTTACATGTAGACCTGAGAAAGACCCTTAGGTCATCTAAATACATTATATTTCTGTTATATCTGATTGTTTGACAATGTTGCTTGCCTGCCTCTGCTTGACTGGTTTTCCAGTTCTTCCCAGTTTTGATTTCTCATTGAGGTCAGTTACTGGAGGCTGTAACCTCCTGTGACCAGTTACCTATTGCAGTTTTAGTGCACAGTCCCACACTCAGAATAAATGTTTAATAAAAGAAGTTTGGGGCTTTCCAGCTCTTCTATCTAGTGTGGCTCTGAGGGTGTGAATTTGCCAGGGAAGATTTACAAAACCCAAGCATCTGAATGTGAAAATGGTTTGTGGTTAAAAAAAAAAAAAAAAGTCACCTTTCTCATTTTTAAAAATCGTAAGATAAAAAAGTGTAAAGTGTAAAGTAGAGTGTAAAGTGTGAAGTGTAAAAAAGTGTAAAGTAGAGTAGGAGAGCCCTGCCAGGTTGCATCTCTCGGTGCCTTACCCTCATAAATGAGTTATTTTAATTGTGAGAGTAAAAGAGGAAAATCCATGCTGGATTTCCCCAAGAATTCCAGTAAGGGCAAAGAAAAGTCAGTGTTAGGTCTATATTGAATGACCATGGATTTACCTTGCATTTTAGGGAAGGAAAGCCAGTGTGATAAGGAATCTTCTCTAGCACGTGGTCCCTATGAGTCTGGAAGGAAATCTGGGGGTGATCACCCAGAAACATGTCCCAGTGTTGGCGCCCAAACCTCCACTAAGGTATTTGAAAAAAGAAGGCAGGTAGGTCCTTCCTTCCTCCCTCCCTCCCTTTTTCTTTCTTTCTTTCCTTTCTTTTTTTCTTTTTCTCTTGCTTTCTTTCCTTCCTTCCTTTCCTTTCTCCCTTTCTTTTCTTTCTTTCTTTCTTTCTTTCTTTCTTTCTTTCTTTCTTTCTTTCTTTCTTTCTTTCTCCTTCCCTCCCTCCCTCCCTCCCTCCCTCCCTCCCTCCCTCCCTTCCTTCCCCTTTCTAAGACAGGTTCTTTGCCCCAGTCCCAGGTACCTGGAAAGCACTGGGAGGAGGCCCAGCTCTTTGCAGTGAGTGCAGGAACAGGGAGAATGGTGGGAGCACTGCTGGCCAGCCCTCACAAGCTGGATTGTGCAAGGTTCAGAGTCTTGGATACTCCCCAAACTTTCCTTAAAGAGAAAACCCAGAAAAGCCTGGCATCTACCTTTCAGCTTCTTAGATATTGTGCCAGAAGATTTTCCACTGTATATATATATATATATATATATATATATATATATATATATATATATATATACATATATACATATATATATCTATATCTATATATATATATATCTATATATATAATATTCCACTGTATATATATACAGGGGTAGAAAAAATCAAGACCTCAGTTTTCCAAATGGCTTCCTCCTGGGAGTGTCACCACCTCCCAGAGGGAGGGAGTATGCATCCTTTGTCCACCCACTACCTGCAGACTCATTGGATCTCTGCTTCTCACATTTTGCCCACTTTGAGCAGGGTCTTATCTTTTTTAAGTTTTTATTTTGATTCCAGTTAATTAACATACAGTGCTATATTAGTTTCAGGTGTACAATATATTCAACAATTGTATACATCATTCAGTGCTCATCACAAGTGCACTCCTTAATTCCTATCACCTATTTCACCCATCCCCAGCCAACCTCCTCTCCCCTCCCCCCCCCCCCATCAGACTGTTCCCTATAGTTAAGAATCTGTTTCTTGGTTTGTCTCTTCTTTTTCCTTTGTTTTGTTTCTTAAATTCCACAAATGAGTGAAATCATATGGTATTTGTCTTTCTCTGACTTATCTGGCTTAGTATTATACTGTAGCTTCATCCATGTCATTGCAAATGGCAAGATTTCATTCTTTTTTTATGGTCAAATAATATTCCACTGTATATATATACCACATCTTCTTCATCCATTCATCAATCAATGGATACTTGGGCTGCTTCCATGTCTTGGCTATTATAAATAATGCTGCTGTAAACATAGGGGTGCATATATCCCTTTGAATTACTGTTTTTGTATTCTTTGGGAAAGTACTCAGCAGTGCAATTACCAGATCATAGGGTAGTTCTATTCCTAACTTTTTGAGGAACCTGCTCAAACATACTGTTTTCCAGAGTGGCTGCACCAGTTTTCATACCCACCAACAGTGCACGAGAGTTCCTTTTTCTCCACATCCTCGTCAACACCTGTTGTTTCTTGTGTTATTGACTTTAGCCATTTTGACAGGTATGAGGTTGTCTCGTTGCAGTTTTGATTTCAGTGTCTTATTTTATTTTAAGTCTATTTATTTGGGGGGGGGGAGGGGCAGAAAGAGAGGGACAGAGAATCCCAAGCAGGCTTGCACTCTCGGGGCTCAATCTCATGTATCGTGAGATCATGACCTGAGCTGAAATCAAGAGTCAGATGCTTAACCGACAGAGCCACCCAGGCACCCCAATTTCAGTGTCTTACCTACCTGGTCTGTCTTTCAGAAGTGACTCATGAACCCAACCTGTTTGTCCAGTGAATGTCTGGGAGAGGTGGCTACAATTTCTTTGAAAGAACATTAGATATGAAGAACCATTAAGTACTGTAATATTGCTAACAGGATTGCCATGTCATTTGAATAATGTTGTTCATAGGAAACATCGCAATGCTTACTATCTGTAACGAAAACCAAATAGATGTTAGATAGTTGCCTGGGAACTTATTTTATGGCCTTTAATGGAAGGGCAGAGATTCTAGTTCTGGGCTAGTCTCAGAATTTTGCATTGCAGATGTGTGGTAAATATCCATTTAATTAAATTGAGTTTGCTAAGCAATTGACCTCATCCGGGATAGTTCCATCCATTAGGGTTCTTTTTTTTTTTTTTTTTAATCACTTAAGGCTTCAGGTGTCTATTTAGACATTTGGCTCATTTTCTGTGATCTGATTTTTAAAAGGTAGAGTTAAATCAATACGAATCCATCTCTACTGCTTAGATCAAGGTAGAAATGCTCTTCCAGTTTTATGGAAATTAGTTCCAGTTAGCCTACATAACACTGAGAATATACATAAAGAACAATAGAATTACATAACATAAATGTCACGGTGAAATGTTCCCAGTTAAAAGGGGAGCATCCTTTCTTCTCTTTTTGTGTTAGGGTTGAAACGTCAGCAGAATAGAATGAATTTATTCAGGGTGATGTTTTAGTCACTGTTCTGGTCACGGGTGAGTTACTGTGCTAATGTCAAAACCAACTTGTGTTCAATGAGCTGAATACAAGTTGCCAAATGCTTTTTGAATGGGTTTTTGTCAATCTATTATTTCCAACATTTAAAAGGGGAATTATTTTCAAAAATAAAACACAACCAAACAAAATATTTACCTGTGACAGTCCCAGATTCCTAAGTAAAATGAGCTGTGTTAGTATCATAATCAAGATTCTTGGTCAATCTTTATTTCCAATTTACTGATTGTAAATTCAGACTGCTTTATAAACACCTAAAAGGTTCTGTTGACTTTTATTTTACCTGAAGTACCAAAGTCCCAGTCCTCATCCAGGGAAGTCCTGGGAGATGAAAGGCCATGCTGTTGCTGAGAGTCAGAGCTATATGGTTTCAGGCAGGGTTAACAACAGAGAGCAATTAAACTGGGATTGGAATGAAAAAGACATTCTCTGGAGCCAGATCTATTTGTTGACATCATTGCCGTATCTGAACTGAGTTTTCTAAACATTAGACACCAATGAATCACTGAGTACTCCTGAGCAACTAGCCTTTGGCAAATGGTCTGGGATATTCTTGCCTTCCACTTTACTGCCCTCTCTTCCTCCAGCCATCAGCTGGGACTGAATTGAAACTATACAAATACTGGAAGAAAACATTGGTGAACAGTATAATCTGGAGAACGAGTTTCTAACTATGAGTCAAAAATCTAGATGCAATAAAGGAAAAATCATTAAATTTGACTACATTAAAAACAAAAAATATGCCAAAATCACCAAAGCAATGTCAGAAAACAGATGAGAAGCTGGGAGAAAATATTTGCAACTTATACTACAAAGGACTAATGCTACTATATAAACAGCATGTAAGAACTAAGAAGAAAAAGACCAAACAATTTTAAAAAATGAACAAAAGTCATGAACGGTTCATGGCGGGGGTGGGGGGGGAACAAAACAACAAAGAGGCAATGCTTTTAAACATATGAAAAGATGTTCAACCTCACTCATAATACAGGATATGGTAATTAAAACTATAGGAGATAAAACATCTCTCCCCTATCAGATTGGTAAAAATCCAAAGATGTCCATGTATTACTGTTAGTAAGGCTGTGAAGAAGCACTCAGATATAGCTGGGGAGAGGACAAAATGATACAAGCCCTATAGAGAGAAATTTGACAATAGCTAACAAAAATATATGTGTATTTGTCCTTTAACCTAACAATCCCATTTCTAGGAATCTAGGAATCTGGATTGGTGGATATTTCTCCATCAGTACAAAAGAGTATTTACACTAATATCTTGCTACTGAAAGCATGGTCTACGGAACAGCAGCCTCAGCTACCTGGGTGCTTGTTAGAAATGCTGAGTCTCAGGACCTACTGAATCAGAATCTGCATTTTAACAATACCCCAGATCATTTACATGTGCATTCAAGCTTGAGAAGCACTGCACTAGGTTATTCGTGGCATTATTTGTAATGACCCAAATGGAAACAACCCAAATGGCCACCAGTGACACACGAAATACGATCAGCCATGAAAAGGAATAAGGATGCTGTGTAGCAAATACAGAGATTTCCAAAATGTATTGTCAAGTGAAAAAAGCAAGTTGCAGAACTATCGACAGATAACAAATGGATAGGTAATAGAATGACACTCTTTTGATAAGCGTGCACACGCATACACACATACATGTTTGCAAAAAGGTCAGCTGGAAAGACATGCCTGAAGCTAAACAAAACTGGGTTGATATCTCTGGGCATTACTTTATGTTTCACTACTCCAAAAATAAAATTTAAACCGTCACAACTGGGAGAGGGATGCTACAGGCATGCAGTGGGTAGAGGGGCCAGGGATGCTGTTAAACATTCTGTAGTGCCACAGCACAACAAAGAATTATCCAGCTCAGGTGTTAACAGTGTCCATGTTGAGAAATCCTGGCCTAGGGTAAGGATGGAGGAAACGCAAAAACAATTTGAGGTTTCCAAAATTAAACTCATTTTTAAAACGTGGCTAGCGTTTTCCCCTTCTCCTCTCACCTTTCCGTTCTCCATGACTGCTCCAAGGTGGCAAACATGGACTTTGTACACATTTGTATAATTTGTTAGTACCCTGGAGTTTAATTCACATGCGCCAGAAGACTACTGCATTATGAACACACAAGATCGCGTAGGCTTTATTTAAAATTTCTGTCCCTCACTGTGCAACTTATGCCTACGTACCAAGAACTGGCACTTTTCTGGTCACTGACAACATTAATTCACGGTCTCTTTACCAAGTCACAGTAAAGCGCTGGTGTGTCCGCGTACTGTCGCTCTCTGACTGAAAACTCCAGAGGTTTTCGTTTGATTCACCTACCTGGTGGCCCAGTGGGCGAGGTCAACGCAACTAGACTAGAAAAGTACGCGCGGCCCATAGGCCGGCCCCAGGGTGGCGGTCAAAGTGCAGTGGAGTACCTGGCGCACACCTGGTCACCTCCCTTCACCGCCCTCCTGCGAGCCCCAGGCTGCTGACGGACAGCCGCCCCGGGATCTGGGGATGGGCGGTGCGCTGGCTCGCTTCCCCTGACTCCGCCCGCCCTCCGGCTCCGCCGGTATTTGAGGCCCAGAGCTTCTCCCTTCTCTCCAGACCGCCGCGCCAACCCTCCGAGGTACCGTCTGGTGTGGGACCTGCCCCGGCCCGCGGGGACCTGTCCTCCACTCCGAGGTCAGGAAAGCGCCGGAGGCAGGGTGGGGCCGCGAGGGGCGCGTGGACGGGCTGAGCTTGGTAGCTCAGTGATCAGGGTTTTGCAGGGACGGGGGCGTGGCCATGCGGGGCCCGGGGGCACGTAGGGAGGGCGTGGCCTCGCGGGGGTCGGGGACGCGCGCGGGGAGGGCGTGGCCTCCCGGGGTCGGGGCGCGCGTGGGTAGGGGCGTGGTCACGCGGGGCCGTGACCCTCGAAATCTTGACGGGGAGGGGGTGGTGTATGAGCGTTTGGGCTCGGGTTCCCTTGAGAAGTCCAGTGGTCTGGCGGACAGTGACACCATCTGGTGAGTAGTGTCTGGCCGCCCAGACCCGGACGCGCAGCCCCGCGTCCGCAGTGGAGGCAGCGGGAGCCGGCATGGGGGCTGCGCTGAGCGTCCAGAGCTGCTGCGCGGGGCCCCGCAGCCACAGGTGACCCCGCGAGGCCTCCGGCCACAGGTGACCTCGCCTGTTCTGTCCGCGAGGCGCCGGGCGTTGGGAACCCAGGGTAGGGGGCTTGGAGGCCTGAGAGAAGGCCAGGGGTCGGTGCCAAAGGCGGCCGAATTTGGGCTCCCCAGCGCCTATTCACTGAAACTGCTCCTAGGTGATCTTCCTGCCCACCCGGTGTGGCCTGCTGGCCTGTGGGCAGGTGCTTCGCAAATTCCGCAGCACCTTACAGGTTATTCAGGCCTGCGAAGATAATCGTGAGCATCATTCCAGATATTGTTACCTCTGTTTTTTTTTTTTGTTTTGTTTTGTTTTTTTTATTAAACTTACTGCAGACAAAATATTACAAGATGTGGTGTCTTCAGGGCTAAGAGGACAATGGGGAAAATTTTAATCATACTTGGGGTTTGTGTGCTAGATGAAATTGGCACATGAATTACTTTCTTCCCCCTCTTCCCCATATAAAGCTCAAGTTCAGAAAAGAGAAGTATGGAAAATTAATATTCATATGCTGCCAGGAATACCTAGATGCCAGGGTGGAACTGGGTCAGTGTTGGTACTTTTGCTGCCTGGGCCTGTACAACTGTACCTGGGGACAGGAATATGACCCAAGGCTAACTGCTTCCTCCTGGGTGTGGTTTAGGACTGGTGTGGTGAGATGGGATGAGAAAAATAACCTTGGATTCAGCATTGTATTGCTCATTGCATTTCTGGGGCTAAGAAATGTGCACTCTGGTTGACATGAATGAAACTGTTATCAGTATTACAGGGTGTGTTCCAGTATTGCATGATTACTTTTGAGTGATTGTATCCTTCGGTTTATACCATCACAGAGAAAGGGTGCAATTTTAGTCATACTTGGCCACATAAACTAAATATTTAAAATTATACAAGGCCAATTCCAATTCAAGGCATTTTATTACATTTTAGCATCTTATAGTTAGCTCCACCTGTAAGAGTAGAGTGAAATTAGAATGAATGGAGTCATCATTCTTTTCTGTTCATACTAAGAGCACCCTCTATCACACCAAGTGTGTGTTGTAAGACCTGGGAAGGGGGTGGGGGAGGAACCACACACCTTATGTTTCCAAGCTTGCTGACCTGAGATCAGGCCTAGACAGAAGAAAGGAAATAGTGTATAATCCTACCCATTTGTTGAATACCCACTGTGTGCCAGACATTACTTTATTTAATCCTCACAGTAAACCTGCAAATAGAAGGAATCATCCCAGGACACCTGGGTGGCTCAGGTGGTTAAGCTTCTGACTTCAGCTCAGGTCACCATCTCATGGTTGGTGACTTTGAGCTCTGAATGGGAATCTGTGCTGACAGCTCAGAGCCTGGAGCCTGCTTCGGATTGTGTCTGTCTCTCTCTGCCCTGCCCACCCCCCCCCCCCCCACTTGTGCTCTGTCTCTCTCAAAAATAAATAAACATGAAAAAAAACTAAAAAAATAGAAAGAACCATCCCCTGTTTACATACTAGAGAACTGTTGTTCAGAGAAGTAAAATACACATATACTTACACACAGTATACACACAAGTACACCAGAAAACAAAGGTAGGGATGAAGCGGAAGCCCACATCTCCATTAAGCCAATCTTTAAATGGTTGGATTTTGTAGGAAATTAAGGCATCTTTAATCCAAGAAGCACAAATAGTGACACCTTAAAAAGTTAACAATCAGTTGAATCAAATCAATTGTGAACAATAATTGCTCAAAGATAACTGATAGTGCTATGGGGAAAATAATAGTGCTAGGATAGATTTGATTTGTTAGTCTTGTTTTATACATACACTCATATGTGAAATAGAAAACCTTACTACCCAATTTTTATGTTTGTGATTAAGTATTGTGATTAAGTATTTTTATTTTTAAAAGGTACACTGTTATTAAAACCATAAATAACTTTGGAATATATAATGCATTTTGCACATGTATGTGTGCATCTGTGTGTTGTGTATGAAGGACACTTTTGGCTGTCTTACTGAAGCCAAAATAGTAGGGACTTGGAAAGCCAGTGATAAGGTGTTGAGTTTCCAATGTGATCTGTGAGATATGCATCCTTATTACTGGCGTGTTCATTGAATGGATAGGAGAAAGCTTGCACTTCCTTAAAAAAAGAAAAAGAAATCCCACACTATAAAAATCTCACTAGATTGTTTATAATTTTCTTTGATATTTGAAATATTGTAGTGAGTGGTAAACTATTTAAATTTGAGTTTATTTTTGTTTCTCTTCTAGAACTAAGATCGCTTTGATCTTTTATGATTATTAAGAATTTGTATGTTATTACAAAGTGATAATGAAAGTTGTTCTATGATTATGTACTAGTGGCCTATAATTAGTGGGGTATTTTCAAATTCACATTTTAGGACAAGATGGATTTTAATAAATAGCATTCAATGCTTGGGCATTTATTTCACAAGTAAAAGAGGAATTGGGTAATAGCCAAAGAAATGGCTTTTAAACATTATTGTTTAACTCTGCTCACAAAAGTAGTTGGTAAATTTGTGATCATATGTGTTCAGTTCCTTTCATAAAACTCTACTAAAAATGACATCAAGGAGCCCTTGAAAGCGTTAAAAACAAAGGACAAAGAAAAGGAGAGGGGAAAAACAGTGGCCAAGTGATGTCAGAATTTGGGAGGAAAGTGATGGAGGAGGAGTTCCATGTCATGGAGATGACAGTGGTCAAGGTTGGAGGCTCCAGTACCTGCAAAGGCAGGAATGAAGTGCAGGGCTGAAAAATGGGGCCCTGTTAGAAAGCGTGTTGCCAGATCCATTAGACCCTATGGTATCCCTGAACCTGGCAACTAGGAAGCCACCTGCCAGAAGATCGGGTTTCAGCCATATAGGATCTGATGCTCAAACTCAGGGACCTCAAGCACTGGGTTGAATTGAGGAGATTACTGATCTGATAGAAATTCCCCAGCCCTACCCTGCTTGCTTCCAGAACACCACCAGCAGCCAGATCAGAAGGTTCCTCCCATTTGCTGTACAACAACAAAAAAATGCAGCGATCAGGTGATCACGCTGCATGAAAGCCTCCAGCTGACTTCCTCTCCATGTAAACAGAATTTGCAACATTGTTTTGTGTTTTCCTCTTAAATGTGACTGCTCCCCAAAGATTGTCCCCCATTTGTGGGAAGCCTGTGTATGGAATAGACTTAGATAAAGCAAACACAAACCACAATAACAGCAACAACAAAAGCCTCAGAGAGAGAGGTGAGTGAGTGTAGGGAGCAGAAGACATCTCAATAAAACCGTAATGTTGTTCTCCAAGGAATTGGAATGGAGGGCTGTAAAGAAGGAACAGCAGAGAATAAGGAGAAATCCTTGGAAATTAAAAATATAATGGCTCAGGGGCGCCTGGGTGGCGCAGTCGGTTAAGCGTCCGACTTCAGCCAGGTCACGATCTCGCGGTCCGTGAGTTCGAGCCCCGCGTCAGGCTCTGGGCTGATGGCTCGGAGCCTGGAGCCTGTTTCCGATTCTGTGTCTCCCTCTCTCTCTGACCCTCCCCCGTTCATGCTCTGTCTCTCTCTGTCCCAAAAATAAATAAAAAACGTTGAAAAAAAAAATTAAAAAAAAAAATATAATGGCTCAAATTAGAAAAAAATCAGAAAACTTGGGGAAAAAAAAGTCACGGACATCCTTCCGGAAATGGAACAAAAATGGCACTGTGATGGAAAATGCAAGAGAAGAAGAGAAGAAAGAGCAGAGCTTTCCACCTCTGTAGCAAGCAGCCTTGCCCATCTCACAGCACCCTACAAATACTGTTTTCAGTGTGTGCGGTGATGAAGGCGCTTAGTATCTGGTAGATCAGTCCACGAGTTCTAGTGTCTGACTAATAGAGGATACAGAAAAAGAGAACAGAGTCAGTCTGAGGGAACTAACTCCTGACTTAATTTTTTTCCCAGAGAGGAAGGAAAATTTGAATTGCTAGATTGGAAGGGTCCCCCAAGTGCACAGCAAAATAAGTAAATGGGGCCCCTCTTAAGGACACACTGTGACATCTCAGAACATCAGGGATAAGGATAAGAATTTGTGAGCTTTTTAAGAATGAGGATGTGGGGAAGGGGGAATGGAACTGGGGTCAGAATGTCATCAGACTTCCCAACAGCAGAGCTGAAGGCTGGAAAGCAGTAAAGCAATGTGGCAGAAATTTGGATGTAAAATAATGTGTAGTGCATTCCAGACCCTGAGAAACTGTCAGTCATATGTAATGGTAAAGACTTCTGGGCATGCAAGATCCCAAAATGTATGCATTCTGTTTTAGAAAACTATTGGACGATTTCCTTCATCAAAATGAGGTAAACAATGAAGCAGGAAGACATTGGGGTCTGACACAAAGGGTATTTTTAGCAAAGAGATACCTCAGAGAAGATAGCAGTGTGGCAGGCTGAAGAGCAGTCCAAAATGTGGCTGATAAACAGTTGTATCAACACGTAGGTATAGTGAAAGAGAAAAGTGATGCACTTGCAGCCCAGATGAACACCTCTAAGTGCAATTATGTTTTATTTTATTTTATTTTTAATTTTTTGTATTTAAAAACATTTTTTTAATGTTTATTTATGTTTTGAGAGAGAGAGAGACAAAGTGTGAGCGGGGGAGGGGCAGAGAGCCAGAGGGAGACACAGAATCTGAAGCAGGCTCCAGGCTCTGAGCTGTCAGCACAGAACCTGATGTGGGGCTCGAACCCACAAGCTGTGAGATCATGACCTGAGCCAAAGTCAGACGCTTAACTGACTGAGCCACCCAGGTGCCCCTAAGTGCAATTATGTTTTAGAAAAATTAGGTGTATAAAAACTTTATGTGGCAGTCTCATTTACGGCATAGCATCTTAAGGACTTGCAAGGAAACCTCTATCCAGCTTTGTCCACGGGTGTGGCCCAAACAATACCACCAAAACTCACACTCCTTGAAGATTCAGATTTTGTATTTACAATTCTCCATTAAAAGAAACCAGGAGAAGGGCTGATACCTCATGTCTTTGGACTGGAAATAAAATAGATAGGTAGGTAGATAGATAGATAGATAGATAGATAGATAAAGAACCAGGGTTGTTGCCCTAGAGCAGGGATGTTTGAGATCAACATGTCAAGATAAAATAATCAATTTCAAGAGACACCCACTAGCACAGTTAATGACAGTTTGAGCGCCAACAAGAAAACCAAGACCAGCTAATTGAAATGCGTTGTTAAAATACCTGAGTCCATTAATAAGTTCAGATGAGGCAGACAAAATGAGTTTTAAAAAGGCACAGAAGAATTTGAATAACGTTTTTCAGGAAATGCTGTGTGATGATCCATATGTGATTGTTACGTAAAAAGTTCTGTTATTCCAGGTTCCTAGGCTAACAAGCACAGTAGTTCTACAACCATAAAGGCCTAAAAATTCAACTAAAGTACTTATAGATCGAGTCTACAATGCAGGTAGAGGAAAACGCATAGCACTTCATTTTAAAGAAAGACATTGGGTTACCAGGAACTGAAATTTGGTGTTTGGATGAGGCCTTGTAAAATCCCAGCAAAGGGATTTGCTGGTTACTCACTAGAGTGAGTGCTGGGTTCCAAGGAGCAGCTGGGATGGCATGGTGACCAAGAATCAGGCTTCCTGTGTTTGTGTGTGTGTGGGGGGATGGTCCCGAAGCATTAATATCACCTTAGGAAATATATAAGAAGATATAACAAAGGTAAAATATGTTAAACCTGTGGTGTTAATACTTGAGCACAGGGGTAGAAATGAGTTTGTAACTAATGTTTTGTGTCTTAAAAAAATTTTTTTTGTTGTTTATTTTTGAGAGAGAGACAGAGCATGAGCTGGGGAGGGGCGGAGAGCGAGGGAGGCATAGAATCTGAAGCAGGCTCCAGACTCTGAGCTGTTAGCACAGAGCCGGATGCCGGGCTCGAACTCACGAGCTGCGAGATCATGACCTGAGCAGAAGTCTGATGCTTAACCAACTGAGCCACCCAGGCGCCCATTTTGTGTATTTTTATTTTTATTTATTTTTTTAATTTTAGTTTTTATTTTTTAAAATTTACATCCAAATTAGTTAGTATATGGTGCAACAATGATTTCAGGAGTAGATTCCTTAGTGCCCCTTACCCATTTAGCCCATCCCTCCTCCCACAACCCCTCCAGCAACCCTCAGTTTGTTCTCCATATTTATGAGTCTCTTCTGTTTTGTCCCCCTCCCTGTTTTTGTATTATTTTTGTTTCCCTTACCTTATGTTCATCTGTTTTGTCTCTTAAAGTCCTCATATGAGTGAAGTAATAAGATTTTTGTCTTTTCTCTAATTTCACTTAGCATAATATCCTCCAGTTCCATCCCCATAGTTGCAAATGGCAAGACTTCATTCTTTTTGATTGCCAAGTAATACTCCATTGTATATATATACCACATCTTCTTTATCCATTCATCCATCGAGGGACATTTGGGCCCTTTCCATACTTTGGCTATTGTTTATAGTGCTGCTATAAACATGGGGGTGCACGTGTCCCTTCGAAACAGCACACCTATATCCTGTGGATAAATGCCTAGTAGTGCAATTGCTGGGTGGTAGGGTAGTTCTGTTTTTAGTTTTTTGAGGAATCTCCATACTGTTTTCCAGAGTGACTGTACCAGCTTGCATTCCCATGTTTTGTATATTTTTAAACGTGTTTGAAAGTCTTAGGTTATCCTAGCTTATTGGATTTGTAAGTCTTGATTTATAAGGTTTATAGAAGTCTAAATGTTTACTAAGGTTTAAACATTTTTAAGTTTGCTTTAAATATTTTTTTCATTTTTTTAATGTTTATTCTTGTGAGAGAGAGAGAGGGAGAGAGAGTTAGTCTGACGGGGGCTGGAACTCATGAGCCATGAGATCATGACCTTAGCAGAAGTTAGATGCTTAACCCCACCCAGGGACCATTAAGTTTGCTTTGAAAGATGTCAAAAGCATTAAAAAATCTGATATATTAAAATAAATAACTGATGCTTAAATATTTAAGCACAATAATTTCTTTGCAGTGTAAGCCGTATACTGCCAAACAATTGACAATTAATGAAAGTATTTTAGTAGGGAATGTTGTTCCCTGTCTATGAAAATTCCTTTTGGGCAGGAAGGCCCCTGAGCTCACCAGCAGGGCGATAGACTGTGGGAGAGGAGAAGGGGACCAGTAGATGACTCTGTATCTGAGCATACGAAACAGTTAGTGGAAAGGTCTAGTGACATGTAGAACATTTGGGGGAAGTTGCCATAGCTACATAGAAAACTAAAGAAATGTGGGGGGAAAGGCAATATTAACCTAAGGAAAAGCAGTGTTAAGTGATAGGAAATGTGCCCCTAGGATACTACTTGGTTTAGCACTGATCACTACTAGCTCTAATAAAGCAAGCCATGGGTGGGGAAGGACAAGGGCAGCAGTGTAAGAGAACCTGTAGTTATTTGTGATATCTTTTTGAGCACTGTCTGACATTTAAACTAAGTGTGTGAGTATTAATTTCACAAAAATAAAAATGAACCAAATCCTGGCCCCTAAAAATAATAGAGGCATGTTGTAGAAAATGTGAAAATGCAGAAAAATATAAAAAACATAAAAATGACCTGTAGCTGAGAAACATTGGGTGCACAATATTTCCTTCCATTCTGTCTTTAAAGTATGCTTACATGTACTTTTCTTCCTAGTTAACATGGAGAACATTTAAAAGTTTATTTATAGTGTTATATCCTCTTTTTCAGCTTAATTTTGTATAGCCTGGAACATTAGCATGCTTTTTAAAAAATTAATACCTCCTTTACTATCCATCATGAATGTGACAGAATTTGTGGTTCTCTGTTGTTGGGCATTTAAAACTTTTCTATAGCATATGAAGTAGTTAGTAGTTGCTTTTGTCCGTAATATTTTTTTATATTAAATTTATTGTCAAATTGGTTTCCATACAACACCCAGTGCTCATTCCAACAGGTGCCCTCCTCAATGCCCATCACCCACTTTCCCCTCTTCCCCACCCCCCATCAATCCTCAGTTTGTTCTCAGTATTTAAGAGTCTCTTATGGTTTGCCTCCCTCCCTCTCTGTAACTGTTTTTATTCCTCTCTTCCCCTCCCCCATGGTCTTCTGTTAAGTTTCTCAGGATCCACATATGAGTGAAAACATATGGTATCTGTCTTTCTCTGCCTTATTTCACTTAGCATAATACTCTCCAGTTCCATCCAATGTCCATAATATTTTTTACGGTTTTATTGAGAAATCATTGACATATATCACTGTGTAAGTTTAAGGTATACAGCATGATGGTTTGATATACATATGTTGTGGAATTATTGCCACAATGGGTTCAGCTAACATTCATCTTCTCATACAGATGTGATAAAAAAAAAAGAGTAAAGGGAAAAAAATTCTCCTTGTGGTGGTAACTCTTAAGACTTACCCCTTTAACTATCTTTTAACTACCTTCTGACATAGCTAATGGCAATATTAGTTTACAAGCATCATGTTGTACATTACATCCGTGATACTTACGTCTCCTGTATTTGGAAGTTTCTACCTTTTGACCACCTTCCTCCAGTGTCCTCTCCCTTCAACTCCCACCTCTGGTAACAAGTCTAAACTCTTTCTTATGAGTTTGTTTTGTGTTATTCCACATATCAGTGACATCATACAGTATTTGTCTTTCCTCTATCTGAGTTATTTCACATAGCATAATGCCTTCAAGGTCCATCCATGTTGTTGTAAATGGTAGGATTTCCTTGTGTTTTTTTTATGGCTGAATATTATTCCATTGCATAACTGTACCATATATATATATATATATATATATATATATATATATATATATCTCACAACTTCTTTATCTACTGATCCACAGATGGACACTTAGGTTGTTTCCATGTCTTGGTTATTTCAAATAATGCTGCAGTGGACATGGGAGTTCAGATTATCTTTTCCAGTTAGTATTTTTGTTTCCTTTGAATGTAGTCCCAGAAGTGGATTTGTTGGATCATATGGTAGATCTATTTTTAATTTTCTGAGGGTCCTCCATACTGTTTTCCATAGTGGCTATACCAACCTCAATAGCAGTGCACAAGAGTCCCGTTTTTCTCCACATGCATACTAGAATTTGTCATCTTTTGTCTTTTTTGATGATGGCCATTCTAACAGGCATGAGGTGATATCTTATTGTGATTTTAAATTGTATTTCCCTGATGATTAGTGATGTTGAGCATCTTTTCATGTACCTGTTAATCCTTCCTATATCTTCTTTGGGGAAATGTCTATTTTCAGGTCATCTTCTTTATCCATTCATCTGTCAATGGACATTTGGGCTCTTTCCTTACTTTGGCTATTGTCGATAGCACTGCTGTAAATATTGGAGTGCATGTGCCCCTTTGAAACAGCACACCTGTATCCCTTGGATAAATACCTAGTAATTAAATTTCTGGGTCGTAGGGTAGTTCTATTTTTAATTTCTTGAGGAACCTCCTGTTGTTGCCTGAGTTGTTAATTTAGCCACTCTGACAGGTTTGAGGTGGTACGTCATTGTGGTTTTGATTTGTATTTCCCTGATGATGAGTGATGTTGAGCATTTTCTCAGTGTCAGTTGGCCATCTGGATGTCTTCTTTGGAGAAGTGTCTATTCATGTCTTTTGCCCATTTCTTCATTGGATTATTTGTTTTTTGGGTGTTGAGTGTGATAATTTCTTTATAGATTTTGGATTCTAACCCTTTATCTGATATGTCATTTGCAGATATCTTCTCCCCTTCCATTGGTTGCTGTTTAGTTTTACTGATTTTTTTCCTTCGCTGTGCAGAAGCTTTTTATCTTGATGAGGTCCCAATAGTTCATTTCTGTTTTTGTTTCCCTTGCCTCTGGATATGTTTTGAGTAAGAAGTTGCTGCGGCCGAGGTCAAAGAGATTTTTGCCTGCTTTCTCCTCTAGGATTTTGATGGCTTCCTGTCTTACATTTAGGTCTTTTATCCATTTTGAATTTATTTTTGTGTACGGTGTAAGAAAGTGGTCCAGGTTCATTTTTCTGCATGTCGCTGTCCAGTTTTCCCAGCACCATTTGCTGAAGAGACTGTCTTTATTCCATTGGATATTCTTTCCTGCTTTGTCAAAGATTAGTTGGCCATTCATTTGTGGGTCCGTTTCTGGGTTTTCTATTCTGTTTCATTGATCTGAGTGTCAGTTTTTGTGCCAGTGCCATACTGACTTGATGACTACAGTTTTGTAATATAGCTTGAAGTCTGGGATTTTGATGCGTTCAGTTTTGGTTTTCTTTTTCAAGATTGCTTTGGCTATTCTGGGTCTTTTCTGGTTCCATAAAAATTGTAGGATTGTTTGTTCTAGCTCTGTGAAGAATGCTGGTGTTATTTTGATAGGGATTGATGAATGATCATTTTAATATGCTGCTGAAATCAGTTTGCTAGTATTTTATTAATTTTTGCATCTACATTTGTCAAAGATGTTGGCCTATAGTTGTCTTCCCTAATAGTAGGGAAAGCCTTTTCTAGTTTTGGTATCAGGATAATGTTGGCCTTATTAAATGAATTTGGGAGTGTTCTCTTCTCTTTGAGTTTGAGAAGGATTGGTATTAATTCTTTAAATGTTTGGTAAAATTCACCAGTGAAGCCTTATGGTTCTGGCCTTTTCTTTGTTGAGAGATTTTTGATTACTAATTCAATCTCCTTTCTAGTAATTGGTCTATTCAGGTTTTTCTATTTCTTCCTGATTCAGGTTTTGTAAGTTTTATGTTTCTAAGAATTTTTCCATTTCTGCTAGGTTGTCCAGTTTATTGGTATATAGTTATTCATAGTAACCTCTTATGATCCTTTGAATTTCCTTTTTAAATTTTTAAAAAAATTTTTAAATTTATTTTTGAGAGAGAAAGAGATAGCATGAGCAGGGGAGGGACACAGAGAGAGGGAGGCACAGAATCCAAAGACAGGCTCCAGGCTCTGAGCTTTTAGCTCAGAGCCTGACGCATTTAGCGTTTAGCCCTTTAGCATTTCTTGTAAGTCAGATCTGGTGGTAATGAAATGTCTCAGCTTTTATTTGTGTGAGAAAGTCTTTATAACTTCTTTGTTTCTGAAGGAGAGCTTCATCGGTCATAGAATTGTTGACAGGTTTTGTTTGTTTCTTTGTTTTTCAATATTTTGAATGTCATCCCATTTTCTCCTGGCCTGAAAAGTTTCTGTTGAGAAATCTGTTCATAGTCTTACAAGGGTTCCCTTAAGGATGTAACTTCTCTGTTTTCTCTTGCCGCTCTTAAAAATTCTTTCTTTGTTGACTATTCAATTATGGTTGTTGGTGTAGCCCTTATTCAGGTTCAGGCTATTTGGGGTCCTTTGGGTCTCATGGATGTAGACATCCATTTCTCTCCCCAAGTTTGGGAAGTTTTCGGCCATTATTGCTTTAAATAAACTCCCTGTCGCTTTATTTCTCTTCTCCCTCTGGAATTCTCATAATGCAAATATTGTTTCTTTTTGCTGTGTCCTATAGTTCCTATGGACTTGCTTCACAGAAAATTTTTGTTTCTCCTAACTTTCAATGTCTAGTCCTCCAGATCACTGATTGTTTTGTCTGCCTGAACAAGTCTACCCACTTACTTACTTACTTACTTACTTACTTATTTATTTATTGTTCGAGAGAGAGTGCACAAGTTTTGGGAGAGGGGCAGAGGGGGAGAGAGAGAGAATCTCAAGCAGGCTCCACACTCAGCATGGACCCCAATGCAGGGCTCAGTCCCATGACCCCAGGATTGTGATCTGAGCTGAAATCCAAGAGTCAGACACTGACTGAGCCGCCCAGGTGCCTCAGGTCAAGTCTACCTTTGAAACTCCTGAATTCTTCAGTTTAGTTGTTGTACTTTCAACTCTAGGATTTCAGTTTTCTGGGGTTTTATGGTGGTTGTTATTTCCTTTCAGACTTCTCATTTTGTTCATGCATTGTTTCCCTAATTTTGTTTAGTTGTGTGTCACCATTTTCTTTTTGTTCACTAAGCTTCCTTAAGAGGATTATTCTGATTTCTTTTTATGACAGTTTATAGATCTCCATTTATTTTAGGTCAGTTACTGGAGCTTTATTAGTTTCCTTTCATGGTCTCATATTTACCTGATTAATCATGATCTTGATTCCTTATGTTGGTATTTGTGCACTTGATGAATGGGGTTCATCTTCTAGACTTTATAGATTTGTTTTGGGAGAGACAGCTCTCCACCAGTAAGCCCAGCTGGGTTTCTGGCTACATCTGCTGCTAATGATTTGGGGCATGTAGGGCTTATTATTATGGTCTCTTTTGGGGTGAGGCAACTGTTTGAGCTCTGAAGATGGAGATGGTGGGGTGCCACTGGCTAAGAACAGTTGGATAGGACTACTGGCTTGGTTCCCTACCTAAGTGAGGCTATAGGATAGGCTCAGCAGTTGCTTGCATTTTCTGGTCTGGCTTTGTAGATGGTCAGGACTGGGTACTATATTCAGTAGTAGTTGGGGCTGTGAATTAATAACTTCCTGCCTTGGCAGGACAGCCAGCCAGAACCCAGGGACTATACAACTCATTGTTTTCTGGCTGAATCAGGCCAGAGCATGCACTGAGTTCCCTGCTCAGGTGAGGCCACTGGTTTCACTCTGCAGATGGTGGAAGGCACAGGCAGTGCTCTCTGTTCAAGTGCCTCTGTGTGTAGGGATGTTTTTCATGTGCTCTGGTTAGGTTCCCTGGTTGGAGAGGCTGAAGGCTATATTCAACAAGTGGGGCTATGAATAAAAATCCCTGTTCCAAGGCAGTGGGAGAAGCAGGTCTAGAGTTGGTAAAACTCTTTGTTGTCTTTTTTTTTTTTTTTTTAAAGAGATAGAGAAGGAACAAAGGAGAGAGGGAGAAGGAGGGAGAGAGGGAGAAGGAGAGAGAGAGAATCTTAAGCAGGCTCCACACCCAGTGTGGAGCCTGACACAAGGCAGGACAGGATCTCATGACTCTGAGATCATGACCCAAGATGAAATCAGGAGTCAGACACTTAATCAGCTGAGCCACCCAGGGGCCCAAAACTCTTTGTTGTCTTAACTCAAGCTGATCCACACCCTAATTTCCCTGCTAAACAGGGCCACTGGCTTTACTCTGTAGATTCTCAGCTCTATCTGCCCTTCTCTTGGCTCAGCACCCCTGGGCTGCACAGCTCCCAGGAGTTGTCTCCAGCCCTTTTATTCAGGTGGGGCCAGAAGACACTCTCCACAGGCAGGTGGGGCTGTAATTCAGCTACCTTGCCTGAGTGGGAGAGGGAAGGCTGCTCCAAGTTACCTTCAGTTTCCCAAACAGGCTGTCTGGTTGGGAGAGTCCTGGAGTTACCCTCAGTCCTCTGTGAATTAATCCCACTGCCTCCGTACCTGGTACTGGCTTTGCTCTGGGGGCAATCAGCTCTGCCTGCCCACTTTTCAGCTTGAGCACCACTGGGCAGCACAGCTTCCAGGAGTTGTCACCAGGCCTTCTGGTCAGATGGGGCTGGAAGGCACTCTCAGCAGCCGTGGGTGGGGCTATGACTCAGCATCTTGCCCAGGCATGGGCAGACTGGGCTCTAGGGCTGGCAGAACTCCTCGTTTGATGATCTGAATCAGGCAGATCTCCACTCTGGTGTGTTCCCTGGTCAGAGTGCATCGCTGACTTAGTTCTACAGATGAGGAAAGCCTCCGGGTGTGATTACTATGTGGACACTGCAGGCATGAACTTGGTCTGCCAAGATCCATGTGCTGGTTGTCGCAAGCCCCTCCCCTCTTCTCCATCATGGATTCCCAGTGGTTGAGCCACGCAGATTCCACTGCAGTCTCTGTAGAGTGAGAGACGCTGAGGCGACCTCTCCATGTGCTGCCGCCCTGTCCTTTATTTTTATTTTTTTAATTGCAAATTATGCTCTGGAAATATTGGCATAGCAATTTATAGGATCATTTACACAGTATAGGAAGGAATACCTATCTTAGTCATTGTTGGAAATTAATGGTTTTTTAACTTTCAAAAATTGTGTTTTAAAAAGGTATGTTGAATTTGCTCTCCACCTCCCCCTTTTTTTTTTTTTGGAAGTCTGTATGCCTTAGTGATTGAACTCCAGTGCCATGCAGACCTGGTTTCTAGCCTTCACTCTACCATTTGTATAGCCTTGTGATAAAAGAGCGATGGCTCCCATTTCTTTGCTTATCAAATGCTGATCTTCTCAACCAGCTTTACAAGGTTATAAGAGTCATTTAGGAAAAGTACTAATATAGGTCCCAGTGTGTAGTATATACTCAAAAATGGGTATTTATTTTTTCTGAAGTTAAAACTTTTTAATGTAATCACTAGTTATTGTTCTTGTTCGAGGCACAAGGGAACTGTTTCTAACATTTTATCATCGATGATGGCTGATACTCCTTGTCACATTAAGGAAGTATAGGAAGTACCATTTTCTTTTTGTTTTAAGGACATTTATTATGAGTGGGCAATTCAGTTATTTCATGATTAACTTATTTTCTGCTATAAGATTATCCTGCATATCTGGAATAAGCCTACAACCATCATTGATTTCATGTTTCTTTCTTATTTAACAATTTTCATAGGACGTGGATATAACTTTTTAAAATGTTTTATTTATTTTTGAGAGAGAGAGAGCACAAGCGAGCATGAGCAGGGGAAGGGCAGAGAGAGAGAGAGGGAGACACAGAATCTGAAGCAGGCTCCAGGCTCCAGGCTCCGAGCTGTCAGCACAGAGCCTGATGTGGGGCTTGAACCCACGAATGGTGAGATCACGACCTGAGCTGAAGTCTGCTGCTTAACCAACTGAGCCACCCAGGTGCCCTGAGTGTGAACATAATTTCACTTTTAACAGCTATCCGTCGTTGTCAGCTGAGAAATGGAATGCTGTTAGACTTCACCTTGGGCTTTGAAGAGTAAACTCTTCTCTGGCTCTTTTTTCTGCATTCATGTTAACAATAGACATCGAAGATGGCAGGGCACACAGATTACCTGGCCTCCTCTTCCTCATGCAGGGAGCAGGAACCGAGTAACACATTCAGAGTCCCAGAGCTAGAACTGAAAACCTCATCTCCCTCCTGACTTGTGCCTTTTCCTCTGAATGTCCTGGCTTGGTTTTTCCAGGGTCAGTGTTTAAAGCCAGAAGACTGAAGCTGCTTTATGTTGAGGAACTACTGCTCTTTGAGCTTTCTCAATTCGCTGAGGGGCTGGGTAGCCAGCATCAGTGGGGGCTGAGCCATCTTGGGGGCCAAGCCAGAGGTGTCCCTGTCCCCAGCTAAGAGGAAGATTTGTGTGGTAGGGGACCCACAGACACCTGCCTGAGTCTTGACATTGGATTGTGTCAGGAATGCTTGGGATTGTGCCTCTTGCCCTGTGGTACATCCTCGTACCTAATTCTTCATTCTTAAACCTGTTTTCACAGTTGTTTCTCTTAAAATTGAGAAGCAGGCAGCACTTGCTGATGTAAAATCCAAATAAACAATGTAATTTTTGCATCAGTTCCATAGAATAGCTACTTTTGTTTCTATTGATGTTCCCAAGGGTCTGCAAAATCTTGAAGTTATTTCTGTATCAACAAAGAATCCATTATTTCAGAAGAATTTTAATAAGGTGTATGTTCTATTGTACTTCTCTTAGAAATTAGTAATTTCAGGGGTGCCTGGGTGGCTCAGTCGGTTAAGTGGCCAAGACTTCGGCTCAGGTCATGATCTCACGGTCCGTGAGTTCAAGCCCCACGTCGGGCTCTGTGCTGATAGCTCAGAGCCTGGAGCCTGTTTCAGATTCTCTGTCTCCCTCTCTCTGACCCTCCCCCGTTCATGCTCTGTCTCTCTCTGTCTCAAAAATAAATAAACGTTAAAAAAAAATAAAAACAAAAAGAAATTAGTAATTTCAGATATGTATGGAAAGTCTGAGCAAACTAGGAGTGCTCAGCACCCCAGCTATTCTGTATAGTGAATAAATAGAGTTTGCAAACAAAATGTTTAAAACAAGGATAGTAAATAAAATTTATCAGGTGTGTAAGTTGCAGTATTAGTTTGCTGTGGCTCTTGTAGCAGATTCCCGCAAGCTCAGCGCATTTGTTATCTCATGCTTCTGGAGGCCTCAAGGCTGACAGGCTTCACTGAGCAACACCGGGGTTTTGACAGGGTTGTGCTCTCCCCAGAGGCTGTAGCGGGGAGTCTGTCACCACCCCTTTTCCAGCTTCTAGAGTTGCAGTTTTTGCATTCCTTGTTTGTCCCCACTTCCTCCAGTTTTCAAGCCAGCATGATAGCATTTTGCTTCAGTCTCCACATTGCTTTCTTCATTGTTCAAATTCCTCTCTGCCTGCCTCTCATAAGGATATGTGTGATTACATTTAGGGACCACTTGAATAATTCATGATGATCTCCCCACATCAAGATCTTTCATTTAGGGGTGCTTGGGTGGCTCAGTCAGTTAAGTGTCAGGCTCTTGATTTTGGCTCAGGTCATGTTCTCACGGTTCCTGAGACGGAGCCCTGCATCAGGCTCTGTGCTGACAGTGAGGAGCCTGCTTGGGATTCTCTCTCTCTCTCTCTCTCTCTCTCTCTCTCTGTCTGCCCCTCCCCTGCTTGTGCTTTGTCTCTCTCTCTCAAAATAAACATGAAAAAAAAATCCTTTCTATAATCACATCTACAAAGTCTCTTTTGCTGTGTAAGGGAACATTCTCATGTTCCAAGGGTTAGTATGGGCGTATCTTTGCTGCCCATATGCAGCCAACCACTGTAGTTATAATCATAAAGCCATCCTTGGGGAAGAATGGTTAACTCCTCATTCTCTTCACGGGGTCTTTCTGTTAGATACCTCCTACCCTTTCCCTTCTACACCATGAAGATCTCCCCTCTTGCCTCTCCCTTTCCTTGTTCTGTAGATTCCCCCCCATAGCTCAAATGAGTCATTTCCTCAATCTGGGGAAACGTAGTAGGTAAACTTCTGTAAGTGATATCAGAGCAGGCAGTTGCTCCTTTCCCCAGAATCTGCTCCCCACCAGCCTGTTCTGCTGCATCTACAGCTGACTGACTGCTTGGACCCCTTGCTGCCTCTTGCCTTCTCTCCTGACCCCTCTGTGCTGTACTTCAGGCTCTTCCTGAAGTGGGGATATCTAGAGGAGCAGTGGAAAGACAGTTTGCTGGCCCTGAGTTCAGCCTTAGCTATTCAGTTCCTTAGCCTGGAAACATCACTTCACTTCTGTGAACTTCAGATCCCCCATGGCAAAGGGGGAGTCAATAATAGGTCTTTGTAAAGACCTACTGTGCTTTAACCTGCTTGAAGACTCTCACATCCACCCTATCCCTGACTGCCCAGAACTATTCCTCCTCTGGACCCTGCCTAGGCCACCAAGGATGTGGCCACATGCCCTACATGCCCAATATGTGCTGTCTGACCCCTGACCTCTGAAGCCTGTAACCAGAGGTGGCCATCGGCAGGCACCTGCTATCCAGTGCCCTTGTCCAGAACAAAGGGCAAGAAGGCCTGGGCCTGTGGGCAGTAACAGATCTGGGGAACATGGCCCTGGGTTTGGGCTTTGACACAGGCACAGGTTTCATAGAAGGAGAATTGAAGGTCAAAAGTCCTTGTTTTTAAGGCATTCGTATGACTTCGTATGTGGTTTGATTTATCTCTTATCTTCAGGCCACAGGCTACCCTAAAATTGGGTTCCTCTCTCCCACATGATAAAAGCATTCAACCATATTTTTTTGTGTGTGTAACCTTGTGGTTGGATTTATCATTTGAATGGTTTTTAAATTATAAAACAACACATATAAGCCCCACATCATGCCAAACAATACAGAAATAGAAGCAAAAGCCAATTAAGTCCTTTCTTGGTCCCACCCCCAGGAAGTAACTCAGGAAAGCTGTCAAGTGTGCAACCTTCCACGCTTTCTCTGTGCTCACAGATAAGTGCACGTAGCAGTCCCCTGCTCCCCCCCCCAAAACAGGATTATATTAATATCATTGTTTGTTTTTTTTTCACGTAATATTAGAAACATGCAAAATAATTTTGAGGGCCCCCAAAAGAAATAGAGTTTTGTGTAGGTACCCATTTGCCCACTGAACCAAAACGGTAACTATTAATAACAGAGTAAAATACAGTCAGCATGTAAGCCTGTACTTATGTGATACTGATTTTAAATCTGTTGTTTCAGGCTCACCATCATGGATACTCTTTCAGAAGCAAACGGCACCTTTGCCTTAAGTCTGCTGAAAAAGCTGGGTGAAGACAACTCGAAAAATGTGTTTTTCTCGCCCATGAGCATCTCTTCTGCCCTGTCCATGGTCTTCATGGGCGCCAAGGGAAACACTGCAGCCCAGATGGCCCAGGTATGTACCCGAAGCTACTTCTGGGCAACCGTAAATGCCATTAATTTGTCAATTGGGCTGGTCCTCCACTTTCACATCCAGGATTTGCTCTTGACAGATCCCTCTGCTGGTGTTGCAGGATGGGGACAGAGAGTTAGCCCTGCGTGAGTGGGCACCCCGGAGCGGGTGTCTCAGATCTGTTGGGGAGGAAGTGGTGTGCTCCATTTAGAAGAATGAGTGATCTCACTACCCCTGATGATAGTTTATACATGAGTTTGAGTTTTTGAGTAGGGGTAAAGTCACAAGGTTCAAGTTGAGTTCTGTGATATATTTTGGATATTGTCACTTGCTTTTCAATTATTAGAAATTAAAAAAAATTTTTTAATGTTTATTTATTTTTGAGAGAGAGAGAGAGAGAGAGACAGTGTGAGTGGGGGAGGGGCAGAGAGAGAGGGAGACACAGAATCCAAAGCAGGCTCCAGGCTCTGAGCTTCCAGCACAGAGCCTGATGCAGGACTAGAACCCACTAACTGTGAGATCATGACCTGAGCCGAAGTCGGACACTTAACCGACTAAGCCACTCAGGCACCCCAATTATTAGAAATTTTTGTTTTAATTTTCTCATTTAAGTGTAAAACCTTCTTAGAGTGGCACTTGTCAGCCAAAAATGTTTTCAGTAGTATTTCAGTTGTTTCTTATTGAGTAGCAGCACCCTAAAACTTAGTGGCTTAAGATGATAATTACTGTTATAGGATTCTGAGTGTGTTGGGCGATGCCTCCGCTTCACTTGGTCCCAGCTGGGTCACTGGTGTGGGGTCTTGGGCCTCTTCCATGTGGCTTCCTCCATGTGCTGTCTCCTCCCTTCGGCTTCTACATGGTGTCTCCTTGACAGGGTAGCCTGGGCATCCTTACAGGACATTACCCAGCTTCTAAGAGGAACAGCTTAAATGTACAAATGCTTATCAAGCCTCTGGTACGTCATGTTTGCTAACGTGCTGTTGGCTGACACCAGTCAGGTGGCCAACCAAAGTCAGCCAAAGAGGGGCTGCATAACGATGTGAATACTGAAGGCATTGACTCATTGGGTTACTGATGACTGCCATGGTCTGCCCTTTGGCCCCTAGTGATTCCCAGTCCTCCACAGGTAAGGTACACTTACTCCCTTCCCAAGACCCCAGAGGGTCCAGTCTTGGGCTTGAAGTCCAGGAGGAGCAGGGCTATGAGGTTGTTTAGTATGGTTCCTGGGTGCAGAGTTTTGTGACATTCTCTTCAAAAATGGCGGGGGGATGTCTGAGTCTGCTAGCGGTGCTATAACAAGGTACCACAGATCGAGGGGCCTAAAGAACAGAAGCGTATTTCCTCGCCGTTCTGGAGACTGGAAGTGTGAGATCGAGATGTCGGCAGAGTTCTTCCTCTAAACAGTTGTGGGGTTTCTATGTGTCAATTTATAATTGACAGAGTGATATAAATGATAATATGCACAAACCTGTTTGAGGCAGGACTCTGTGTTGGCCTGGGATGAGAGTACTGGCTGACAATGTCCTTAAGATGCTCAGAATCCCCTTTGTCTAGCTGAGTGGGTCTGTGAGGCACTTAGTCTGCCTTCATCTTTCTCAGGTTTTAATAAAGTAGAACTTGATCCTGCCTTGAAGCCCATACCTTGGACTTGATCTTTCTTCTGAGGCCATTTCTCACGTTTAGAATCATTTGCCAGCTGGAGAGGCTGGGAATAAGAAACCTTTTAATTTTCTACCCACCAAGTCTTAGGTTGGAAAAATTTCCTTTAAATTCTGCTTGAAAATGAAATAATTCCTAGGGGAGCCTAGGTGGCTCAGTCGGTTAAGCCTCTGACTTCAGCTCAGGTCATGATCTTGCATTTTGGGAGTTTGAGCCCCGTGTCAGGCTCTGTGCTAACAGCTCAGAGCCTGGAGTCTGCTTCGGATTCTGTGTCTCCTTTTCTCTCTGCCCCTCCCCTGCACACTCTCTGTCTCTCTCTCCCTCTCAAAAATAAAATAAACATTAAAAAAATAAAAAAAAAAAGAAAATGAAACAATTCCTTCTTTACCTCTTCTTTCCCTTCCTGTACTCTATCCTAGGCAGCTACAAGCCCCATTCCTTCTGGACATCTACTTAGCCAGATACCTGGTTTGTTGGGGAAACGCCCAACCTTCCTCACCACTGCAGGTTACAGTCTCTTCTGCTGGGACATGCCAGGAGCCCCTTTTCTCCAGCCACTGCTAGTGATTTCTTCAATGGCTTTCTAGCCTCTGCTTACCATCTCCTCACTCTCCTTCCTCCCGGCCTTTGCCAGCTGCCTGGGCCCAAAGCCGCTGCCATGTTTTGGATGTTGTCAGGGCAGAAGTCCATGTCTGGATTGCTGCATGAACTTCTATGGCTACAAAACAAATTGTCCCAGACTTACTGGCTGGAAATAGCAAAGGCTGATTATTTCTCAGATTCTGTGGTCTGACCCACATGGTGTCAGCTGGGATCATGCATGATCTAGGAAGGCCTCTATCATGTGTCTGGGGCCTCCATTCTCCTATAGGTAGTTCCCCCATGTGGTGTCAGCTCTCCAGGACTTTCCATGTGGCCTCTAGCAGGATGCCCTGGGCTTCCTCACATCATGGTGGCTGGGGTATGAGAGAGTAAATATGGAGCTGCCAGACCTTGTAAGGCCCCGGCCTGGAATAGTGTCCCTTCTCCTGCATTCTGGTGGCCAGACCCCATCACAGCACCAGCCAGACCCAAGGATGGATGGGAGAGGCCAGACCTTTCAGTATGAGGAGCGGCCTGTGTTTGCAGAGATGGGAGGCCTGTTGGCAGCTTTATTTGCAGCCCTATAGAGCACATAGAACACGGTGTGTGAAGGGGCACTGCCACTCATGCCAGTGCGGGCAGTGCCCTGACTCCTTGCAGAAAGTGCTGGAGGATGGCAGACTGGGTGGCTTTCGAGCTGCTTTTTGTCTTTAACTGGATGCATCTTCTTTTAAGCTCTAGTTAGGATCTGTACGGTTCTTAGGCAGAGTTTGGTGTTGTATCCATTTCCTGCAGTCAAGGCACACTTAAGTTAGGTATTTGTATTGTTTTTCATTTCAGACACTTTCTTTAAGTAAGAGCAGCGGAGGAGGTGATGTCCACCAGGAGTTCCAGTCACTTCTTACTGAAATCAACAGGACTGATGCACGGTACTTGCTTAGAACTGCCAACAGGCTCTTTGGAGAGAAGTCTTATGATTTCCTCTCAGTAAGTCATACTTGCTGTTTTTGACTGAGAAAGTAAAGACACCGGGGCAGTGGGGAGGAGGGGTCACACAGTATAGCAGAAAACCTGTGCGCTATGAATTTATACAGGTGCACATGAACTCAGGTCTCCACTTACTAACTTCATGCATTCCCTTGAACCCTGTTTCAATTTTAATCTTCTGTAAAATGAGCCTTATAACAAATAATGTCCAGATTTTTGTGAGGCTTCGATGAGACAATTACAAAAGAACTAACTTGGAACAAACACAATTCAAAGTGAATTGGCTGAAACAAAGAAGTGATAAAAATGAGTATTTCTAATCATTGTTTTCTACATATCAATAATTTTTTATGCATTGTGATACTTGTTCAACTTTTTACACATGTAAATATTTCTATTGTTTTTTCCAGTGCAGAATTTTTGTAAAGTTACTTGTCTAATTATACTGGTTCTGTTTACTTATAGTGCTTTAATGCTTTTTATCATTTTTCAAAAACTACTCAAGTAATATGTGAGTATGTGAGTATATGTTTGTTGCATGATGACTATATTCTTGTTACACAAAAATGCAAATAAAGCACTCGAAGCAAGAGTCCGCACGCCCACTTCCACACCTCCCCATTCCCCTCCCCGGTATAAGCTTTCATAGATCTGATGTGTATCCCCCGTACATATACAAATCTGTTGTGTGGGTTTTTTCTCTATGTCACATCATTATACCAAAGTATTATGGGCATTCAGGCAGTGAATGTTAGTGTACATGACTCCTGTGCCCTACGAATGTGTGTTACTCTAAGATGGATCCGTAGCAGGGAGGAAGGGAGTGAAGCTTTGAAGCTATAGCAGATATTGAAATTGTCCAGAGTACTGTGGCCATTTACATTCTCTCTAGGGGTACCAGCGGAGTGCTCATTTCAACTCTTCATATCAACACTGCATGTTGTTAACCTCTTAAATTTTTATTATTAAGAGATTGATCATCTTTCCTTATGTTTATTGAACATTTGTATCTTTTCTGAGAATTTTCTTTACATACTTTTTATTGGGCCATCTTTTTCTTACTGATTTATTCTTTTTCTATGTTTGGGATATCAATGTTATTCTATTATATGATTTTTTTTTCAGTTTTTAAACTTGCTTCAGACTCATTGTTTTAAAATATTTGGAGTAAAGTAAATGTAGTCAAGCACGAGGTCAAATAATGCTAAGATTTGTTCACTATGGTGTGAATTTTTTACAGCCTGTTTTACTTATTTTTATCAGTCTTAGCTACTTCCTAGGCTGTTGCCTCATTTTTTTATAAGCCTTTGGTATAAAGAAGAAACAAAACTTCCAATAAACACAAAGAATTGGCTGATTTTCTTTAATTTACTTTCTTTTCTGATGGATATTTTTAAGAAATCATTGATGTTTCAAATCTTATTTTGATATTGAAATACAAGATAGAGGGTTTAGGAGTGTTTCTCAATAATTTCTTATCAATTTAGTGTTCCAAGAATACAATACCAATCACAACTAATAATTAGATATTCCCTCAGTTTGACTAGTCATTGCTTATAAAATAGTAATTTAAATAGCAAACAATTATTTTCAAGTGTGTTTAAAAGTTATAGAAATTGAAACAAACATATGAACACAGGGGAAAGGAAGGAAAAATAAGATACAAACAGAGAGGGAGACAAACCATAAGAGACTCTTAAATACAGAGAACAAACTGAGGGTTGCTGGAGGGGTGTGGGAGGGGGATGGGCTAAATGGGTGATGGTCATTAAGGAGGGCACTTGTTGGGAGGAGCACTGGATGTTATATATAAGTGATGAATCTCTCAATTCTATTCCTGAAATCATGATTACGCCATATGTTAACTAACTTGGATTTAAATAAATAAAAAGTTGTAGAAATCACCCAAGGATCAATACATGAGTGCCCAGTTTGCTTCCAGATTATTTTCTTAGATTGAGAGACTGAAAACATTTTCAAAGGCATTGAGCAACAACAGAGCAGCAAAGTTGGCGGAGCACAAAGTATCTGAGGACTAAGTAAAACGATATACCTAGACACCTAGTGCAGTGTCCGCGACATGCTGAGATTTCATAAAACAGCATTGATAATAAGAATTCATCTGGTCCTTGGATGGATGCCGAATCCTCATTTACAGGGAAAGACAAGGAAGCTTAGAGAAACAGAGTGACTTTTTAAAGGCCACACAGCTAATAAGTTGCAGGACTTGTGTTTGTAGCTACATTACTGTGCCACGTGACCTCTCTGACACTATATCAAAGGAGCAATGTGAAATCCTGTAATAGAAAAACAGTCCTGAAAAGGGAAATTAAATATTTAGCTGTAAGCTGGTCAAAAGAAGGATTGGGAAACCATTCCATAGCATGCTTTCCACAAATTTGTTATTTCACTCCATTTACTCTCTATCAGATTTTCTGCTTTTATATGGCATAAAGTAAGTGTTCACTAATGTCATCATCATTTAATAGACTTTGTTAACACGATACAGTTTATACTTTTTTTTGAGAGCTGCTCATTCTCTAAAACTGAGCCATCCAAAATGGTAGCCACTAGACACATGTAGCTATTTAAATTTCAGTGTAAATAATTAAAATTACAGTTCAGTATTCAGTTCCTCAGTGGCACTGCCAATATTCCAAGCATTCAATAGCAGCACGTGGCACTGTTTTGGGCAGTGCAGATTTGGAACATTGCCATCATCACAGAACGTTGTAGTGGGAGGGGTGGTGTAGAATCATACACTTTCCACCATTGTATGGAACAGCAGGCCCTTGTTTCCAGTCCATTGTTCTGAAATGCACAGGCAGCTGTGGCTCTTGCTGTGGGCAGGACTCACAGAGCAAACACAGCGGCTTGTCAGAAACGACACTCTGTAGTAGCTGTGTGTCCATGTCTTTGTACTTACCTCACTGATGTGCAGTTAATCCCTCAAAGAATCTGGTAGTTATTGATATTTGATGTTCAGACAACTGTTTTACTTGGTTTAGAAGCTAAGTTTAAATGTAGCTGAAAAATGAGAAATTGGATTTTCAGTTAATTCCTCATATTTATTTGTACGTTACGTATGTAAATCAAAATTGTCTACATTCTGATTTGGTGCAGTGAAGAAGTAAGCTGTAAGTGTTGATTATTTCTGCAGCCATGTGATGATGTTGCTCTGTTTCTCCTAGTCTTTCAAAGACTCCTGCCGTAAATTCTACCAGGCAGAGATGGAAGAGCTCGACTTTATCAACGCTACAGAAGAGTCCAGGGAACACATCAACACCTGGGTAGCCGAAAAGACGGAAGGTGAAAATACACCGTTGCTCTATCTTAATAGTAGCTTAGTTGCTCTCACTGTCATCTTTCACAAGACCATCAAAATGTAAAGAGGAATGATGCTTTTCTCTAAATAACTGTAAATTTTTAAAATCTGCTTCTGAAATACTGTCAGTGTATGCTTATTTTCTCTAGCTCTTCCCTGTTTTTGTCAGTGTGTCTGTGATGTCTCTCAGTACCCGGTACAGCTGTTCCAGAATGATCCACTTCGTTGCCATTGTTGTTGTTAATGTTAACATACAGTCTTTCTTTTCACAAAGACTGTAAAGAAAAAGCCAGATACAGGTCTCATCCTGTATAGTTACCGTGCGTTATTGCAGGATCCTTGGTTAGGCCCTTATTCACCTGCAGCTCTTAAACTCTTCTGTGTACTCCTAGCCTCTCACCTTTCTGACTGTCCATTAAATCTCTTTCTTCAAGGGACCAAGCATTCCCTTCCGTCCAACTTGTGAATTCAGCCTGCACATACTTCTTTGTTCATCTTATGTTTTATTCAAGGCATGGTATTTTTCTTACCAGGGCTTTTTAAGTTTTTGTTGCTACTGTTGTTATAAGGACCAGAATCCCCTTATGTGATTATATTTGGGGGACTGTGAACTCCTTTATCTGTGTACCTCACAAGGGGATTGCCCAATCTAAATATTATCCCTGATGAATGCATCAGGAAACTCTTTTTTTTTTTTAATTTAAATTCGAGTTAGTTAACATACAGCATAATATTAGTTTCAGGTGTACAGTGTACTGATTCAACACTTCTGTGCATTCCTCAGTGCTCATCAAGATAAGTGTTCTTTTAATCCCCTTTACCTGTTTCACCTTGTCCCCTGCCCACATCCCACTGGTAACCATCAGTTTGTTCTCTATAGTTAAGAGTCTGTTGTTTTGGTTTGTCTCTCCCTCTCTTTTTTTCCCCTTTGTTCCTTTCTTTTGTTTCTTGGATTCCACATATTAGATCACATGGTATTTGTCTTTCTCTGACCATCGGGAAATTCATTGATTCTTTAATTCTTCTTTTCAGGTAAAATTACACAGTTGTTATCTCCAGGTTCAGTTGACCCAGTGACAAACCTGATTCTCGTGAATGCCATCTATTTCAAAGGAAACTGGGATAGTCAGTTTAACAAAAGCCAGACCACAGAAAGACCGTTTAAAGTCAGCAAGGTAAGTATTTCACATTAATAAAGGAGATTCTTGGAAACAGTCCCTGTGTTCACCCTGGTTTTTAAAACATGCAAGAAAGCTCATCTCAAGTAGCTTGTGGCCTGTATGGCCTTCGGCAGTCCAGCATAAGGGCTCCCCATCACACCTTCCCTTTCTCCTTTGCTGTGTCATCAAAAGTAGCTCTGAACTCAGAGGCTTCCGGTCTGGCTCCCCATGTCACCTGCCATACTGTTGCCAGGTGTTCTGTTTACAGTCACAAATCTGATGTCAGTTGTCAGTCTTAAGGTCTTTTTGGCTTTCTAGAACTTTTGAGATAAAGTTTGGACCAAAATATGGTATATTTATCTCCATTTCTCTGTCTTCATTGCCATGAGTACCTATATATTCCTTCCTTTCCAGGAGCATCTGGAAACCTTCCCTAACAGTCCTCCTTCCCCGTGGGGATTTCTGTCCCACTCCTCTCAGTGGCCACAGTGCCCCCTCTGGGTCCTCAGGGTAGCACTGCAGAGGTTGGATACCCAGCACCACCTGAGGAGGGCAGATAGATGGCTGTCTCACAAGTGCCGGGCATGTAGTTGGTACTCAATAAATACTGAACAGATGTCCCATCTGCAGTCTTGTTTGGATGATAAGGATAACAAACACTAATTTTTGTTTAAAAACAAGCAAACAAAAGGACATGTATATAGGATAGACATCATGTTGAGCTATCCCCACATTTGAAGAGGTTATTTGTGGTGGCCTTATATCTTTTCTGTCACCAAATCTAGTATATTCTTTCTTTTTAAATTATCTTTAACTGTAGAGATTTTTGCACATACACCTTAAGTAGACAGAATAGATCAATTACAGCCTGTTCTGGATCACTGACCATGAGTTAGATCTTCTAAGCAGACATGAGCCTGAACTTTCAGTTTCTCAAGAAATGTATTTTCCTTTGAGCTTTATTCTTTAAAGAAAAAAAAATTTTTTTACATTTATTTTTGAGAGACAAAGAGAGCACAATCAGGGGAGGGGCAGAGAGAGAAGGAAACACAGAATCTGAAGCAGGCTCCAAGCTCTGAGCGAGCTCTTAGCACAGAGCCTGATTTGGGGCTTGAACCCACGAACCACGAGATCATGACCTGAGCCAAAGCTGGATGCTCAACCAACTGAGCCATGCAGGTGCTCCTATTCTTTTTTTTTTTTTTTTTAATTTTTTTAATGTTTATTTTTGAAGGAGGGAGGCAGAATACGAGTGGGGGAGGGACAGAGAGAGAAGGAGACACAGAATCCCAAGCAGGCTCCAGGTTCCAGGCGCCAAGCTGTCAGCACAGAGCCCGACACAGGGCTCGAACCCATGAGCTGTGACATCAGGATCTGAACTGAAGTCAGATGCTTAACTGACTGAGTCACCCAGCTGCCCCCCTTTGAGCTTTATTCTGAAATGAGTTGCCCTGTTTTCACCTGGGGAAATTATTTCTTTCCTTGAAATTAATCTTTAATAAGATGTATATTAGGACTTGGTTCATGGAAAGTTCATGTCCCCTAGCAGAGACCTGCAGGTGGGCAGGGAGGAGGGCTGCCGGGGTACCGGGGTGGCAGGCGCTCCCAGGGAACCAACTGTCTCTCTTCCTGCTCTGCTATGCTTATTAGCACGTGGCCCTTTTTCAGGGTCACCGTCATGGTATCTGTCATCCAGGCAGGAGGAAGGGAAATGACAAAAGGCAGAACAAAGCCTCCTTCAGGGTTCTGACATTCAGAAAGTGAAACCTGTCTTCTGTATCTCATGGGCCAGAGTTAGGTCTTCTGTCAGGTGTGGCTTCTGCCATAGCTGGGGGGAGGTGAAGACTTCTGTCTTGCTTCCTCATCTCTCCAGTGGAGAAAGACAGAAGGAGGGTAGTAGGTGTTGAGTGTACAGGCCTTTGGGGGGTGGAGGTCATTGTGTCTGAAAGTGAACAGATTTTAGTTCATCTGGATTTTTAAAATGCCTTTATTTCTAAATAAGATTAAATTTATATACACAGTTGTGTATTTAATGAATCATTCCCTTTCTGAGATTGGATCCTTTTATATTCTAAGACTAGGGGCTTTGAGCCCTGGATGGGTAGAAGGAGAAATTGCCTCAGGCAAGGCTTGGCAAACCGCATGCACCCTGAGGTCAAAGCCAGCCCACCACTTTTTTTTTTTTTTTTAATAAAATTTTAATGGAACACAGGCACATCTATTTGTTTAGGTATTTCATGCTACAACTGTAGAGTTGAGCAGTTGGGACAGAAACTGTATGGTCCATAAAGCTGAAAATATTTACTACCTGGCCTGTTATAGAACAAGTGTGCTGATAACTGGCCGAGGACTGAATGAGGAACTAGGAACGAGGGGGCAGGTGTGGCTGAGGCCAGTTCAGGCGAGCCTTTGAGAGGCACCAATGGAAGGCGGTAACAGAAGTTTCTTCCATCTAATACAGAATAATGTGCTGCCCCAGAGAACTGGGGACTGCAGCTTGGGGCCAGACAGATTCACAGCAGCTATAGGTCTTACACTGCACATGAATCAGGAGCGGAGGAGGGCTGTTGGCTGAGATGTGGTTGCTGTCCTTGGGTCTTTCTTACTGCCTGGCTGGGGATGCACTGGTGGCAAATGCATTTTTCTCCTAGTAAGATGTGTTCATTTTGCCTGGTCCTTTCAGTTTTCCTGTCCTTTAGTTGTTTATCCATTTATTCAGCAGATGTTGGTTTGAGACCAGGCTTCGTGCAAGGTACTATCACAGTGTGTACAAAACCAGCGACTCATCCCTCCCATGAAGATTAGGTCTTTCTGGGGGTGAGACAGAGTAAATAAGAAAAGAAGAGTGTATGAGATAGTGGTAGTGATCCAGAGACAGACACAGAGGAGGGACACAGGTTGTGGATGGGGGTACGGTTTCAGGTGGGCTCTCCAGGTTTTGGGGTCGAACTTGTTGGGATTGACCATGGAACCATCAAGGGGCAAAGGGAGATGGGAGCACAGGCCATGCGGGACAAGCTCTTGTCAGAATTACAGGTCTTTTTAAGGACTTGAGCTTTTTTACTCCCTGGGAGTAGAGGGGGAGCTGCAGAAAGGTGTGATCTCATTTATGTTAATATTTTAAAAGCAGAGCCAATGTGATTTGTTAATGAGTCCATTGTGCGGTGAAAGACAGGAGTCAGGGGTACTCCTTAGTTTTTGACAATGGGATGAGTGGCATTGCCATCACTTGAGATGAAGAAAATTGTAGGTAGAGCAGACCTGGAAGGGAATATGAAGAGCCCAGTGTGACATATGACATTGGAGGTTTCTTTAATGTACAAATGCAGGTCCCAAGTAAGCAGTAAGATGTTTGGGAGTATAATATATGTGGAGTACATGGGAGAAGTCCCAGCTAGAAATCTAAGTTGGGGGATTCTGTTTAAAGTCACAGGATTGAGGTCACCAGGAGACAGGCATTGTAAGGACTGAGCCCTGAGTACCCCAGGGTTTGGAGGCTGAGGCAATGAAGATGGGCTGGCAAAAGAGGGGGCTGAGGTGGTATTCTGGAAACCAAGGAAGTAAGTGTTTGTAAACCCAGGCTGGCCAGTTCTGTCGATTTGTCCAATGTGTCCACTGGGTCTTATTTCAACCTAACATTTATCTGTTTCCATTTTAGAATGAGGAGAAACCTGTGCAAATGATGTTTAAAAAATCCACCTTTAAAATAACCTATATTGGAGAAATATTCACCCAAATTCTGGTGCTTCCCTATGTGGGTAAAGAGCTGAATATGATCATCATGCTTCCAGATGAAAACATCGATTTGAAAACGGTAACAAATGCTGAGCAATAATCACGCTATGATGGCAAGGGGATCGTGTGAACAGTTTCTAAAGCTATTGTCACTTCCTGTTACTGTTGTCTCGCCCTGCAAAGCCCAGAGCATTCACATCCCAGCAGATAGTTCTGTTGGGCAGCACGGGTCTGGATCTAAAAATCTTCAACTGTCTTCTAGGTGGAGAAAGAAATCACTTATGAGAAATTCACAGAATGGACGAGGCCAGACATGCTGGATGAAGAAGAGGTGGAAGTGTTCCTCCCTAGATTCAAACTGGAGGAGAATTACAACATGGAGAATGTCCTTTGCACGCTGGGCATGACCGATGCCTTCGAGCAGGCCAAGGCAGACTTTTCTGGAATGTCGTCCAGGAAAGACCTATATCTGTCCAGGGTGGTGCACAAGTCCTTTGTGGAGGTCAACGAGGAAGGCACGGAGGCTGCGGCCGCCACTGCGGCCATCATGATGTTGCGATGTGCAAGAATCATGCCCAGGTTCTGTGCCGACCACCCCTTCCTTTTCTTCATCCAGCACAGCAAAACCAACAGTATCCTGTTCTGTGGCCGATTCTCCTCCCCATAAGGAGATGGTTGGCACTGTTCGTGGTCCTTCTCCTCTCTCCTGCTGACTCACTTTTCCTCTGACACTTCACAATGTGCCTACAATGCAAAGTGACCTTTGGTGACAATCCAAAAATAAAAGGCCCCGTTTTGAAATCCCATGTTCTGGACTCGTGTATGTTCATGTGTTCACATGTCTGATGTTCTCTAGGATCCGAAACTGCCATTCAGGAAGGTCTGTGCTCATGTTGGCCAGGCCAGCACTAGCTGCTTAGCAAATCCCCCTGCTCTGAGAGGTCCCATCCATGCTCGTAGCCGCGAGGCCCTCAGGTCTTCAGTTGGGCAGAGTGTGGCTGTTTTCCAGGCACAAGAGGGTACCTAGTGCCTTTCTCTTCTCTCTTCGATGGCACTGTCAGTGACACACCCTGTGAGGAGCTGCAGGCCTTGGAGACCCCCTGTGGTGAGCTCTATCCCAAAACTTGTTGCAAGCAAGTGTCCCAGAAGCCTGCAGAGAAGCAGGGAGAGCAGTTAACTTAGGAGAGAAAGCAGTCCCATTGGCCACCTGTGTTTCTGCTTTTTTTCTGTGATTGTAGCTTGCAATCCTAGAGATCTGTGGCTACACACCTGTTCAGATAGCCAATAGCCAGTTTCCCTGAACTTTTTTTTTTAATTTTTAAATTGTTTTTATTATTTATTTTGAGAGAGAGATACAGAGTGTGAGAGGGCGAGGGGTGGTGAGAGAAGGAGATGCAGAATCCAAAGCAGGCTCCAGGTTCCCAGCCCTCAGCACACAGCCCAATGCAGGGCTGGAACCCATGAACCATGAGATCATGACCTGAGCTGAAGTCAGACGCTCAACCAACTGAGCCACCCAGGCACCTCTCCCTGAGCATTTTAAATTGCCACCAGGGGCCGGAGATGATTAGGCAGGTTCTGTTCACAGTGGTGCAGTCTAAGTCCACGTCCTGAGTTGTAAATACCAGACAGTTTTGTTTTACTGCAAGTATTAGAGACAAGGTGGCTAAGGTTTCTGTGGCCACTTGTGTTACTTGCCAGAAACATGATCACCGTGCTCAGTGACACTGGAACTTATCGACGGGTGAGGTTCAGGTTCAAGTGGGAGGGCTGTGCTGTGTTTTGGGGACACACTCAAGGACTTCGTCCAGGACCTATCCTGATGCAATCAGAACTTCACTGATGCGATTTGTATTTCCCTTCTGTTGCTGGTCCGCTTTCTCCATTGTACCCAAGCCAACAACTTAGCCGTGGGGAGAGGCTGGTGATGAGGGAAACAAAGGCAAGAGAAATGTAGCTTAAAATTAAATCTCCTTGCAGCTTGCAGCTGGCTGGTAAACACCTGAAACATACAGAGTGTGACCTTCCTAAAGAAATTCATGCTGCCTTAGTGCCTTAATGTTTATGTTTTATTAAAGTGAAAAGCAACCTTCTCTTAGCAGCTAGCCCCTCAAGGTCCTAAAAGCCTTGCTTCAAAATTCCTTAAAAACTTATCTCCATCCCTTCCCCCTACACACTTAGAAGTATATAATCAGTCACTCCTCACAATCCCAGGGCCGCTCTTTCTGCCCACTGGTCCTGTCCATATGCTATAATAAAAATCACCTTTTTGCACCAAAAACGTCTCAAGAATTCTTAACCATTTGCTCACAAACCACGCTTCATAATTTCATCAGCTGGGACTGAAAAAAACAATGTTATGAGTGGTTTGAGAAGACAAAAGAGGGGCTATGTGGGGTTGCTGGTTGGGTCACTGTCATACCCCTATCCCCACCCCCCCACCTGCCGTGCACCAGCACTGTGTGTGTTTGCTGCTCTCTGGAGAACTGTCAGGCTGTGTCAGTAGTAAGTTACAAACGTGAACAGTGGCCGTCAGACCACTAGACCTATAGACCTATAATACAGTAAGACCTTAACCATGTGAAAAGTCACAACGCACACAGAATAAACAACATGCATGCTGCTCTAAGAGCTCCCACAGAATTGTCTCTAAAACTGTAGCTATCAAATTGCCTTTGAATGGTCACTCACTCAATATCTAATTTTAGTAAAAGGCACAGTCACCTGAATAATGTTTCCACATCTTTTATGAAACTGCACCAGAAGACATTTCCATTATGTTCTGCAGTTTCCTGTAAGGATCTACAACATAAAATCCTCCCAGAATTTAATTCTAGGAAGAAGTTGGTCCCACCCATTCACAAAGGTTTACGAAGTACCTGATTTGCATTAGGTGTTTTACATAGATTATTTTATTTGATCCTCAGTAATGAATAAACCCAGGAGGAATTTGAGGCCCAGCGAGTTAAGTAACGTGAACAATTTCTTGCAACCAGCAAAGGGACAGAACTCCAAACTTCTCCTTCTGAGGGGCTGAGTGGGGACCGAAGCTCCCGCCAGGACAGACAATCAGCAAAGCTGCGCCGGAGGGCAGGAAATGTTCCAGCCTTCAACGGGAAGTCTCGCCTCTTGGCTTCTGTTTTACCATCCGGAAAAGCGGGGCTGGGACAATTCTAGCCCCGAAAACACATGAAACTGGATCCTGAACAAGGGCCCTGAGTGTGAAACTAGAGCCGGGTGGGCAGGCTCTAGGCAACCCGCCAGGGCGCCCGCCGCTCCTGGACGGCTGGAGGGAAGGTGCTGCGAGGCCCCGCCTCCTTCGATTCAGCCTCAGTTCTCAGAGGAGGGGCCTCAGGGCCTTGGCCTCACTGAGCTTGTAGGCGTCGGAAGCTTGGAGGCCCTGCGCACGGAGTAGTGGCGGCAAGCGGCCCCCTCTGCGCGTTGACCGCAGGGAGGCGGCGGCCGGGCCGCACAGCCTGGGTGGAAATGGATGGACTGCGGATCTCGCGCACCAGCCGATCCTGATCGTACATGTCCGCTGGTGGGCAGCACGGAGCCGGGCTTTCCTGGCAGGTGGAGGTGGGGACCAGGGCACGGGGGATGAAGAATCCCAGGAGGGGCGGCCATTGGAGCAGGGATTGGGTGCACCTAGGAATGTCTCCCGAGTCGTGGGGTCGCGCGCTACTGAGCTCCCTTCCATGCTGGGATTTCACTGCCGTTTCTTAAGATCTGTTCCATAGTGGGCATGACCCAGAATCTGGCTGTTAGGATCATCTTGAGCAGATCCAAAATCCCGTTGGCTTCAGGTGAGTAGAACTGCAAGAAATTTACACGCTAACATGTTTAAAATAGGTTCCAGGATTGTAGATATATATCTATATCTATATATCTATATCTATATCTGTATCTATATCATCTATAGATATCTATATCTATATCTATAGATATCTATATCTATCATCTATCTATATAGACATAGATATATATCCAAAAAATAATAAGCAAAATATGTGTTTATATACATATATATGTATATATATACATATATATTTAAATTTTTTCTACAACGAATATGTATTCTTACATAATAAGGAAAAATTATTTAAAAACTGTGTACAGGAAAGAAATGCTTTGTTACATTTAAATATTGTGGAATTGAGTTTGTAGGGTGTGCGGGGTCTGTTCTTTCCTTTTAAAAAGAATATAGTCACCATGCTGTGCATTCTATGCCCAAGATTTATTTCGTATACCTGGAAGTTTATGCCTGGAAGTCTGACCATCTTTACCCATTTCACTCACCTTTGCCCCAGCCCTCACCTCTGGCAACCACCAATCTGCATTAGGTGTTTTACACCAGTGTACAGTGTACAGTGTAACAGTTCTCTGTTAGGTGTTTCTCTGTATCTATGAATTTGGGGGTTTTACCCCTTGTTTTAGATTCTCTATGTAAGTGAGATCATATAGTATTTGTCTTTCTCTTATTTCATTAGCATAATGCCCTAAAGGTCCATCCATGTTGTCACAAATGGCAGGATTTCCTTCTTTTTTTATGGCTGAATAATATTCGTGTATGTGTGTGTGTGTGTGTGTGTGTGTGTGTGTGTGTGTGTGTGTGTGTTTACCACATTTTCTTTATCCATTTATCCATCATTGGGCACTTAGGTTGTTTCCATGTCTTGGCTATTTTATATAATGCCGCAGTGGACATGGGGGTGCAGATATCTCTTTGAGATAGTGATTCATTTCCTTTGGGTATGTATCCAGAAGTGTAATTGCTGAAGCATATGGTTTCACCAATTTACAATTCCACTAACAGTGCAGAGGGGTTCCCTTTTCTGTACATACTTGCCAACACTTGGGATTTCTCATCTTTTTGATATAATCTTTCTAATAGTTATGAGTTGATTATCTCATTGTGGTTCTGATTTGCATTTCCCTGATGATGAGTGATGCTGAGCATCTTTTCAGTTGTCTGTTGGCGATCTGGATGTCTTCTTTGGCAAAATGTCTATTCAGTTACTCTCCCCAGTTTTGAATTGGGTTGTTTGTTTTGCTGTTGAGTTGTATGAGTTATATATATACCTATATCTATCTACCTATCTACCTATCTATCTACCTCTATCTACCTATCTACCTATCTATCTACCTCTATCTACCTATCTATCTATATAAAACATATATGTATGTTTTGAATTGGGTTGTTTTCAAAACCCAGTTTTGAATTGGGTTGTTTGTTTTGCTGTTGAGTTGTATAAGTTATATATATACCTATATCTATCTACCTATCTACCTATCTACCTATCTATATAAAACATATCTATATGTTTTATATAGATACATAGGTAGATAGAGGTAGATAGATATATAGATATGAGTTCTTCTTAGATGTATGATTTGCAAATATTTTCTCCCATTTTATAGGTTACCTTGTCGTACCTTTTCATACCATTCCATAGGAGACCATTTTTGGTGATGGTTTCCTTTACCATCATGGAATGGAAACTTTTTAGTTTGAAGTAGTACCACTTGTTTTTGCTTTTGTTGTCTTTGCTTTTGATGTCATATACAAAAAAATCATTGCCAAGACCAATGTCAAGGAGCTCACCCCCCCCCCCCCACCTCATGTTTTCTTTTAGGAGTTTTATGGTTTCAGATCTTACGTTTAAGTCTTTAACTTATTTTGAGTTAATTTTTGTGTATAGTGTAAGATAGCGGTCCAGAATCATTCATTGCATGTGGCTGTGTTTTCCCAACACTATTGAAGAGACTGTTCTTTCCCTGTTGTGTAGTCTGGGCTTCTTTGTTGTGAATTAATTGACCATACATATGTGGGTTTGTTTCTGTTAATCTTCATGTTAATCTTCTGTTAATCTATCTTTAATCTGTGTCTGGTTTTGTTTTCAAACCCAATACCATACAATTTGATTACTAGCTTTGTAATATAGTTTGAAATTAGGAAGTGTGATGCCTCCAGCTCCGTTCTTTCTCAAAATAGCTTCGACTCTTTGGGGTCTTCTGTGGTTCCACACACATCATAGGATTGTTTGTTCTATTTCTCCGAAACATTTCCCCAGGATTTTGATAGGGGTTACATTGAATCTGTATATTGCTTTGAGTAGCATGGCTATTTTAACAGTATTAATTCTTCCAACCCATGAGCACAGAACGTCATTTTATTTATGTGTCTTCAATTTATTTCATCAATGGCTTATAGATTTCAGTGTACAGGTCTTTCACCTCCTTGGTTAAATTTATACCTAGGTATTTTATTCTTTTTGGTGCAATTGTAATAGGATTGTTTTCTTAATTTCTCTTTCTGATCATTTGTTATTAGTGTATAGAAACAGAACTGATTTTTGTATATTGATTTTATGTCCTGCAACTTTGCTGAATTTGTTTGCCATTTGTAACAGTTCTTTTTTTGTGTGTGTGTAGAATCCTCAGGGTTATATATGTATGCGTGTGTGTGTGTGTGTGTGTGTGTGTATATGATATCATGTCATCTGTAAATAGAGACAGTTTTACCTGCCTAGTTGCTTTGGCTGGAACTTCCAGTACTATGTTGAATACAAGTGCTGACAGTTGACATCTGATGTTAGAGAAAAATCTTTCAGTTTGTCACCAATGAGTATGATTTTAGCTGTGGGCTTGTCATATATGGCCTTTATTATGTTGAGATGTGTTCCCATCACACCTGCTTTGTTGAGGAGCACTTTTGTCATGAATGGATGTTGAATTTTGTCAAATGCTTTTTCTGCATCTATTGAGTTGAGTATATGATTTTTATCCTTCGTTTTGTTAATGTGATGTATCACGTTGATTGATTTGTGGATGTTGCATTCCTGGAATAAACCCTGCATGACTGTGTTGTATGATCCTTTTAATGTACTGTTGAATTCATTCTGCTAATATTTTGTTGGGGATGTTCTTTCCTTTGAAGTTGTCATAAATACCTGCAAGGATGTTCTCTCACATTTCTCCTATCTTATTCTCTTTCCTCCTCAAGTTCTTATATCAGTTCATTCTTTCAAACTACTCAGTGTTAAAGTATCAGTGCAGGCACCGTTGTGGTTGGAATAGTCCTGTCTGAATTTGGCCAGTTGGCCTACAGTGGCCATGCAGATGGTGGCCAGAGCCAGGAGAGATGCCTGTCCTTGGATGCATTTCAGTATCTTTATTTCAATAAAATACTTTGACTTCATATTAATCTTTCTGAAGCTTTCATACATGGTCTGAGGAAAGGAGAATGGAATCAGTTAAGGCCCAACTATTTTGTGAATGTACTGAGGCCATGTTTTTATTCACTCCCTTGCTGCGACAGTTTGGATCTTGGTAAACAGGGCAAGCCTTGCAGTTAGATGGAATCTGCGAAACTATATGTAGCAATCAAGACACAAATCAATCTTAGCCAAAATATGCTGAGAATGAAACAAAACAAAATAGAACAAAATGAAAAAATGACTCATTGCACATGGCTAGTACAGCCTTGATAATATAAGGATAGTATGGAAAAAGTTGAATTTATCCCAGGAATCCAGTCAGCAACGTGATAAAATTAACATCATCTGTCTCATTCTTAGAACAAAGGAGAAAAATTTTAATAGCAGATGCAGAAATAGCTATCTAACCTTACAGGAGAAGACAGTGGAAGACAGTGGCTAATAGACACAATAATAGACCCATTTATTGATAGTTGTTTTTTGATAAGCTAGAGCAAATGCAGAGCCCTTTACATACACCAACTCAATTTCCATTGCTCTCTTTTGAGATCAATGCCACTTATATATTGCTGTTATTATTTTAATATGTAGATAAAACTTTAGATTTTCTCCTCAAGGTTAGAAAAGTGTTTCAAATCTCATTAAAAACCCTTTCTTTTTACAGTCATTTAGATACTTTCTTAGAATGCCAAGGGCAATTATATTACAGTTTTCTTGAAATTCACAGGCATACTTTCCTAAAAAGTAGTGGGCTGCAAAGGGAAATGAATGCTGAAAGTAGGTGTCAGAACTTCTCTGTGAGCTTGTAGCTAACTTAAAAATATTCTTTTTTAGAAGTAACATTTCCTTTTCCTCCCCTATTCTTAGAAGAAATAGATCAACACACAGCTGAAATCAAATTAGAGAACCATTCACATATTTTTCTGAAAACCTAGAATTATTCTTTTAGTATCTAAAGCCTATGTAACACATATACACATCTGTATAACGTGAAATATTAAAGTGTGGAATCATGGGCACCTGGGTGGCTTAGTCAGTTGAGCATGCGACTCTTGGTTTCTGCTCAGGTCATGATCCTAGGGTTCATGAGTTCAAGTCCCGCATCGGGTGAGCCCCACTTCTCTCTCTCTCTCTCTCTCTCTCTCTCTCTCTCTCTCCCCCTCCACCCCCTTTTGCCTCTTGCTCACTTGTGCATCTCTCCCTCTCTCTCTAAAAAAAAAAGAATGAATGAATGAACGAAGGAAAGAAAGGAAAGAATTGATTGTCTTATTTTTAGAAATTTATTTACTGACTGCCAAATTGGTTTTTTAAAAAGTGGACCTAAAAATAGGTCTTGTCAAAGTGGTCTTCAGAAATACATTTTTTAAGGGGGGCCTGGGTGGCTCGTCAGTTAAGTGTACAACTTCAGCTGTGGTCGTGATCTCATAGTTCTTGAGTTCGAGCCCCACATCAGGCTCTGTGCTGACAGATTTTGTGTCTCCCTGTCTCTCTGCTTTGGATTTGTGTGCCCCTCTCTCTCTGCCCTCCCCCGCTCATGTTCTGTTTCTCTCTCTCTCTCTGTCAAAAATAAAATAAACATTAAAAAATAGAAATATGTTTTTTTCAAAAGATTATAAATTAAGTAGCATAAATTAAAAAACATAAAGCAAAAATTTAAAAATATACTGATTATCTAAATGTTTAAAAAATAAATAGAGTATTCTTGCTACCTATATTTTGCTTCTTAGCCGAATCTGCTGAAATGTCACTGGTATATTTCTCATTTATTTTTCAATATGATCTTATTAGAAATTTTTGACAATTTTTCATCCATTGTATTATTAGCAAATTTGAAATTACTGTCATCGTCAATCGACTCTGGTCTGTTGACGGCCTCTTGGCTTCATAGACACGTGGCCTTTACAGCCACTCTGAGCCCTTGTCAGAAGGGCCACACTTGGTTTAATGCTTTCTTACTATCATCTTGAATCTCCAAGTTTTGATCAGAGCGTCCTTCATTTTCATTTTGCACTGGATCCTGCAAATTATGTAACCAGAACTGCTGTAGATTACAGCATTTTTTTTTTTTTTAACAGAAAACACTCTTTTTTCAGGTGCTGAGGGACCTGGGTAAGTTTAGAGCAAATTGTGAAAAATAAGGATCTTCGCAGTTCTATTTTTTTCATATTAAAATTGATAAAGCAAATTTTCAACCTTTAATAAGTTCTTGGGCCCTGCTCCTGGGCTCCCAGGGAAGCCCTACTTGAACTTTTACCAAGGTCAGAATGACTTCACCAAACCAGAACATGAGCTCTCTTTCTGTCCCAGCACACATTGTACATCTGCTTCCTTAGCAAATAACCTAGAAGAAACATTTCAAACTAAAGGTAAGAGCAAAAGTCTCCCTAAATTCCCATCTATACCTGGAAGCTTGAACCTTGCACATGCTAAAAGCATAAGAGAAAGTTTGTTTTCTGTAATGTCTTCTGTTATGATGATTTGTAACTCTTGATGCAACAAAAAACATACATAACTCTGTATTGCACATGGCCTCCCTGCAGCACTCTCTTCGTGAAGATCGAGTATCCCCAATAGTCGTCCTCCCTTGAGCTGAAATAAAGCTCTCATCCTTTTCTTTTTTTAGAAATTCTAAAAGATTTGTTCATTTTGCGTTGACAAAATGTGTAAATGTGTAAATATTTCAGTGGGAATATTTCCATATGTACGGTCGTTTTGCCTCCACACAACATATATTTCTTTTCCGAATATTTTTATAGGACAAAACTTATCAAATGATTTGTCTATATAATTCTTTTCAAGTTTTCACCAAATTTATATGCTACAAACTTTTGGACCCAGTTTCATTGGATTCTTATATAGAGTATACATTTATCCAATTAAAAATAGAAACACTATCTAAAGATTCTTCCCTCCCCCCCTGCAGCCAGGATATTCCAAAATTCAGTTATAGACTTTCAGAATTCAGTCCTGTATACAGTTGAGCTCAGGTTATTTTGTCACTTTCTCCATGTTCTTGTAGGTACAACTTTGAATTTTGTGTTTGACGATTTCCAAATCATCAAAATTTTATTTTAGAGACTCCACTCTGAATACTTTGATTAAACATTTCTAATTGATTTTGAACAAAATGCATGTGACACTTGGGAGACTCACTTCAAAGGTTAATATCATCATTGGACATTTAGGCTAATTTAAGATGATTCTTCCATAAAGCACATGTAACTATATTCCATCTGCTGATAGACGCCAAAGAGGAAAAGCATGTACTTCCACGTTGACATGTGTATTGTCTTCATCAGCAGCTTCATCACAAATAGTTTGTGGTTGTGATTATATTAAAAATATTTTTAAGTTTGCACAACTACATACTATGTTTCTTGGAAGAATATTGCAACTTGTTATCACAGTCTGAACGGTGTGTATATTATAACCAGCTCCAAGTCATTTCTTCTCCACAGGTTTTTAATTTAGTAAGAATATTGTTTTTGCACAGGGTATGTTCCATCAAAATTTGATTCATATTGTTATTACAAAAATCTTCACTGATACACATTTTAACTAAGTTAATAACAGCATTTATGCACAGAGTATTACATATTTCACCTCTGGGAGACACAACTCCTAAAAGCTTAACTATCGATGAATGAAATGAAAAACTTAAACTGCTTTTTTATTTGAAGCCTTGATGAAACTGGCTTTCAAAATATGTGATTTGTCTTCTGGTACTGGAGCTAACACTTTCACATATTGGTTTACCTTTTGAAAATGGCAGAAACTAATTTAGAATAACAGTCATTTGATCAAATGAAAAGTCAGCTTAACAAAGTCACATGTACAATCACCCCCCCCCTCCCCCAGAGCTCCACTTATTAGATTGTCATCTGTGGGTAGAATTTTCTTAAATTAACTACTGCCTTTTGAAGGAAATGCTGGTATTTTCTTTGAGTGAGAGAGAGAGAGTGCGCGCACAAGAGAGAACATGCGCACAGGTGGGGAGGGGCAGAGAGAAAGGAACAGAGAATCCTGAGCAGGCGTGTCGAGCCTGATGTGGGGCTTGAACTTATGAACTGTAAGATGATGACCTGAGCTGAAACCAAGAGTTGGATGCTTAACCAGCTGAGCCACCCAGCGCTGGTATTTTCTTATAGATAGTATCTTGGTCTTCACATGGTTGGAGATCTCCCTGTGCTACTATGGTGGGTGGTAAACACCATTCTGTGCACATTACACACTCTGTTTCTTGAGATAAGAAAACACAGTACTTAATTTTTGAGCCCACCACTTGCTGAAATGATTTATTGCAAAATAAAGGAGTATGGGGCGCCTGGGTGGCTCAGTCGGTTAAGTGTCCGACTTCGGCTCAGGTGTGATCTCACCATTTATGGGTTCGAGCCCTGTGTTGGGCTCTGTGCTGACATCTTAGCGCCTGGAGCCGGTTTCAGATTCTGTGCCTCCCTCTCTCTCTCTGCCCCTTCCCCACTTGTACTCTGTGTCACTCTCTCTCAAAAATAAATAAATATTTTAAAAAATTAAAAAAAAAAAGAAGTACAACCACACAAAAAATGTCTGTAGGTTTTCACTCAATAATGAATGATAAAATCACTGTTGCCAGAGAGCTTAGACTTTTTTTTCTATAATCTCTATAACCAGATTTTCTATAATACATCATAACTGGATTGGTCAGCCTCTATTTCCCTGTACATATTTTACATATGTCTACACTATAATTTTCCATGTTTCCAACTGACTTGCCATATGGTGGCCTCTCATATGCCTTGTATGAACCATGGCACAACCAAGTGGCAGATGAGGAAAGAAGTACCAAATCCTTCTCCCACCGACACTGGAGACCAGAAGGACTTACCTGTACCTAGCTGCTATGACCAAGCATACCACCTTGCCAACAGATATGCTGTGGTTTTATCAGTACGGTAGTTCCTTATATAGGCATACCTCGGAGATCTTGAGGTTTGGGTTCCAGACCACCACACTAAAGCAAATATTGCAATAAAGCAAGTCAAATGAATTTTTAATTTCCCAGTGCATATAAAAGATATGTTTATACTATAGTCTATTAAGTGTGTAGTAATAGCATTATATCTAAAAAACGTACATAATTTAAAAATACTTTGTTGCTAAAAATGCTAACATCATCTGAGCTTTTAGTGAGTAATCTTTTTTTTAAATTTTTTTTAGTTTATTTATTTATGAGAGATAGAGACAACATGAGTGGGGGAGGGGCAGAGAGAGAGGGAGACAACCCGAAAGAGGCTCCAGGCTCTGAGCCGTCAACACAGAGCCAGATGCGGGGCTTGAACTCAGAAACCATGAGATCGTGACCCGAGCCAAAATCGGATGCTTAACTGACTGAGCCACCCAGGTGCCCCTAGTGAGTAATCTTTTTGCTGATGGAGGGTCTCGCCTCCTTGTTCATGACAGTTGATGGATCAGGGTGGTGGTTGCTGAAGGTTGGGGTGCTGTGGCTATAACTTAACAATGAAGTTTGCTGCATTGATTGACTCTTCTTGTCCTGAGCAATTTCTTTGTAGTATACAATGCTCTTTGATAGCATTTTACTCATAGAAGAACTTTCAGAATTGGAGACCATCTTCTCAAATTCTGCTGCTGCTTTATCACCGAAGTTATGTAATATTCTAAATCTTGTGCTGTCACGTCAACAATCTTCACAGCATCGTCACCAGGAGAAGCTTCCATCTCAGGAAACCACTTTCTTTGCTTCTCTGTAAGAAGCAGCTTCTCATCCGTTCAAGTTTGATCATGAGATGGCAGCAGTTCAGTCACATCCTCAGGCTCCACTTCTAGTTCTCTCGCAGTTTCTGCGCCCCCTGCAGTTGCGTCCTCCACTGAAGTCCTGATCCCCTCGAAGTCATCCATGAGGGTGGGAATCAACTTCTTCCAAACTCCTGCTCATGTTGATATTTTGACCTTTTCCCATAAATCGGGAATGTTTTGAATGCCGTTTGGTGAATCCATTCCAGAAGTTTTTCAGTTGACTTTGCCCAGATCCATCACAGCAGTCATGCTCTATGGCACCTCTAGCCTTACAAAATGTGTTTCTTAGATAATAAGACTTGAAAGTTGAAATGACACCTTGATCCATAGGCTTCAGAATAGATGTTGTATTAGCAAGTGTGAAAACAATATTCATCTTGTACATTTCTGTTGGAGCTCTTGGTTGACCAGGTGCATTGTCAACGAGCAGGAATATTTTGAATCCTTTCTTTTGAGCAGTGGGTCTCAACAGTGGCCTTTAAATATTCAGTAAACCACATTACCAACAGATATGCTGTCATCCAGGCTTTGTTGTTCTAGAGCACAGGCAGAGTAGACTTAACATAATTCTTAAGGGCCCTAGGATTTCTGGATGGCAAATGAATATTGGCTTCAACTTCACGTCACAAACTGCAAAGCCCCTAACAAGAATGTTAGCTGACCTTTGAAGCTTTGAAGGCTGGCATTAACTTTTCTTCTCTAGCTATGCAAGTTTTAGATGGCATCTTCTTCCAATAGAAGTCTGTTTTGTTTACATTGAAAATATGTTGTGCAGCTGCCTTCGTTAATGACCTTAGCTAGATCTTCTGGATAGTTTGCAGCACTTGCTGCTTTGCCTTGCACTTTGATGTTATGGAGATGGCTTCTTGCCGAAAACCTCATGAACCAGCCCCATCTAGCTTCAGACTTTTCTTCTGCAGCTTCCTCACCTCTCTCAACCTTCATAGAATTGAAGAGAGTCAGGGCCTTGCTCTGGATTAGGCTTTGGCTTCAGGGAAGGTTGTGGATGGTTTCATCTTCTATCCAGACCACTGAAACTTTCCCCATATCAGCAGTAGGGGAGTTTCACTTTCTTATCATTCATGTGCTTCCTGCTTTGGCACTTTTAATTTCCTTCAAGAGTTTTCCCTTTGTGTGTACAGCTTGGCTGTTTGCCACAAGAGGCCTGTCTTTGTTTTTGATATGCTTTGCTCATTCTTGTAATCATTTCTAGATTTGATTTAAAGTGAGACATGTGTAACTCTTCCTTTCCATTGAACAGTGATTAATTTCAATATTTTCAATATTGTTGTGTCTCAAGGAGTAGGAAGTCCCAAGAAGGGAGAGACATGGAGGAATGGCCAGTCAGTGAAGCAGTCAGAGCACAACAATATTTATCAGTTAAGCTCTCCATCTTATATGGGCATGGCTGGTGGCACCCCCAACAATTACAATATAACATCAAAGATCATTGATCCTAGGGGCGCCTGTGTGGCTCAGTCGGTTAAGTGTCCAACTTTGGCTCAGGTCATGATCTCACAGTTCGGGAGTTCGAGTCCCATGTCGGGCTCTGTGCTGACAGCTCGGAGCCTGGAGCCTGCTTTGGATTCTGTGTCTCCCTTTCTCTCTGCCCCTCCCCCGCTCACACTCTGTTTCTCTCCCTCTCAAAACTAAATAAACATCAAAAAAAGTTTTAAAAAAAGATCACTGGTCATAGATCATCATTACCAATGTAATGACAAAGTTTGAAATATTGCAAGGGTTACCAAAATGTGAGACACAGACACAAAGTAAGCAAATTCTGTTGGAAAAATGGTATCAATAGACTTGCTTGATGCAGGGTTGCCACAGGCCTTCAATCTGTTTAAAACAAAAACAGTATCTGCAAAGCTCAATAAAGCACAGTGTGATAAAACGAAGCACAGTAAAATGAGGTCTGCCTGAATGATGTGCTTGAGAAAAGGGAGGGCCTGGAAAGGGTCAAGAAAAAAGAAATTCACTAGTTGCCTTTTAGATTTAACCTCAGGTTATAGTGAGTAGTGCGAACTCTATGAATTGCTGCGTCAGTTACCAATTTATTGTCTCTCTGCTCTATCTCTACTGTTCACTGAATCAGTATTACTACTTCACCAGCAGGTACAATGTTGGATTCGTCAGTAGGGAGCGCTGGAGAGACAGTTCGAGGAGACAGCAGTGGAGAGGCCCTGATTTCCCTCCCAGATGCTGGTCCTCCTATGGTTATTCAGTGCAGGGGCCAGCAACCCACAGTGACCGTTTCTACCTGCATTCCCATGCTTTCCCTGTGCAATGGCCTTTCTGCAGTCACAAAGCCCACAACCCCATTCTGCAGTCACTAAACCTGCAACCCAGGCAACTGTATCCCGTCCTGGCATTTTGCTTCTACAGACCAGCTTCTCCCACCAGCAACAGCCAACAGCGTCTCTGGGCCAGCTCTGACCCATGCCCTCTGGCCAGTGGCTGGCTTTGTGTTCCTTTGGCAGTTACCCCCTCTTCAAAGAGCTCTGGACCTCAGTAGGGTTCTCCCAGGTCGTTGGTCCTTTCGTTGTGTTTCATTGTCCACTCTTCTCAGCCCCGAGGTAGCAGCTGGCCCTTTGCACTGCCTGCTTCTGCTCTCCTGGATCCCATTTCACTCCTTTGCTTAATGAGCAATTCTGTATACTGATTCCCCTATTCAAATAATGGAGGTAGCTATGTCTCCTAAGTGGGCCTTGACTGATATTGCACATGAGAGTCACACGCTGTCAGCCAAGACCATGGCAGAATCTTTATATACTAAACAAAGGTCTACCAAGCCTCTCCTGGTTTAGTTTAATGTAACTATTAGCAGAAATCCATTAAAAATGAAAAAGCTAGGACAGATGCTGAACAGATGGTCTGAAGTCAGGACAATAGGTATTAATGGCACTGTCCCAGGCAAACCAAGGTGTATGAATTACACTATACCACGTTCCTAGAGGATATGAGGGTTATGTTTCTATTTAACTTACTACCTGCAGTGCTAGTCAAATCCCCCCGAAAAGGAATGAACATATTTAGGAGACAAACAGACCGCTCTAATTATTTGTCACACAACTCCTTATCATTTAATAAAGTCGACCTTTTTTTTTTTTTCCAGACAAAATGAGCCCAGGATCTTTCTAACAATGGTAGTAGTAGGTCTATTGGTAATGACAGTGCTCAAAATTTGGTTTGATTCATCCTTATGCAATCAAGACTAACTGCTTGGTACACAGGAGTCATTCTGAGTCTTCAACTTTGTGTGTGTGTGTGTGTGTGTGTGTGTGTGTTTGAGTGCGCATGTGTGCATATCATCTCCTGGGCTCTCAATTCCACTTTTACTGTGTGCATCATTTGCTTTGCTAGAGCATATCCTGTGGGAGCTTTCTGCAAAATTGTCTCATAGGAGGTATGTTTTTGGAGAACCTCTTTGTATAATTGTTTTTTTTTTTTTTTTTTTTTTTTGAAGGAGAGAGACAGAGCATGAGCGGGGGAGGAGCAGAGAGAGAGGGAGACACAGAATTTGAAGCAGAGACCTCTTTGTATAAAAAGGTCTTGATTTAACCATTATTTTGGCTACTATTTTGAATGGGAATATAATTTTGGTTTGGAAACTTTTTTTCCTCAAATTATTAAAGATGTTGCGCTCTAGAATTCTCTCTTCTAATGCTGCTGTTAAGAAGTCTAAAGACATTCTGATATTCGGTCCTGTGCACCTGTGTATGGAAGTTTGTTTTCCTCTTGAGATGTACAATCTTTGCTTTATCTGTTGTTCTGTATTCTCATGATGATGTGTATGACTAAGTGTGTGCAAGGGGACTTGGTAAACGCTTTAAGTCTAGAAAGCAGGTCCTTAATTTCTGGGAAAACATTTAAAAAAATGTTCTCACATTTTTAACACTTTCTTCTTCTCTAGCTTCACTTTCTGGATAATACATTCGACCTTTGAACAGCATGGGTTTGAACAGTATGGGTCCATTTATATGCAGATCTTTTTCAGTAACTGCTGTACAGAACCATAAATATATTTTCCTTATGATTTTCTTCATACCATTTTCTTTTCTCTAGCTTAGTTTATTGTAAAAATACAGTATATAATACAAAATAACATACAAAATTTGTGTTAATTGACTATTTATGTCATCAATAAGTCTTCCAGTCAACAGTAGGCTATTAGTAGTTTTTGGGGAGTCAAAAGTTATACACAGATTTTTGGCTGTGTGGTTGGGGGGTGCCCCTAATCCTGTGCTGTTCAGAGCTTGACTGGACTTCCAAATAACACCCTTAAAATTAAGGGAGGGAATGACAGTGCCCTAACCAGGCACTACTGGCAGTTAGCAGATGCTATTATGTCACAAACGCTTGTTTCTTTCACAAGTTGATTGAAATACAAAACCTGGCAAACTAATTAATGTGATGCTTTTGAAATTGAGGTACCGGGTTGTTTCTGCACATTCCTAGGTCCATATGTGTCCACAACATTTCTTTCTAATAGCATGCTTTCATTTTGGTAGTCCTCTAAACATTTGAATATGAACATGCTTTCGATTATCTGCATGATCACTTGAGAGTGGAGTATTCTGGATTTAGGATCATGCTGATACGAAGCAGTATAAGTCGCATTGTGGCAGGGTAGTGAAATAGGACAGAAATAGATCTTACATAGTGATTCATGAACTCTGTGGACTGGCCAAATAGCCAGTTTTAGGTCAGTTTGAATGGAGAGCAGTGGTGGGGACACTGGGGAGAAGAGACTTCGGCAAGTCAAACCCATGCATTGGTGTAGATGGGTACACTGAACTCAACAGAAACACAGTATCGTTTTCAAGTTGAAATGGAAGTTTTGTTCCAGCAAAGCAGTGTCACAGGTAATGAGAAGATGACTGCATAGAACCCTTCAGTCTGTTCTCAGGAAGTGAAAACTCCGTGCCCTAAGCGTTCACACAACCACACCCTAATCCTTAGTGACGCTCGTTCACCATAATTAAACTACTCCTCCCTCACTGATGGGTGGGACACTCTTTTTTGTTATTATTTTAGAGAGAGCCTGGGAACAAGCTGAGGAGAGGGGCAGTGGAGAGAGAATCTCAAGCAGGCTCCACACTCAGCATGGAGCATGATCCTGTGACGCTGGGATGGTGACCTGAGCTGAATCAAGAGTTGGACACTCAACTGACTGAGCCACCCAGGCACCCCGGCACTCTTTAATATTGTCTTGTGACAATATTGTTACTACAGGGTATGGCAGAAAGAGCTTGCTAAGGAAAAGAGGCCTATGGACCACAGCCTTATTTCTTGCATGAACTGTCTGTGGGACCCACAGTGAGCCACACAAATGACATCTCTTTCCCTCTCCTCCGCTGGAAAACATGAGGAGTAGAGTCAGCAGTCTATGTGCTTTCTAGCTCTGACAGTTCATGATGCTATCTCTGTTCTCCTGGGATGAATTAACAGAGGCAAATGCATTGTTTTCACTCCACATCTTCTTGAAACCATGAAAACCTGTTGGGAATGTTGCCGGGAGAGTGGGAGGGGAGTCAGGGGAAGTGCAGGTGGTTGTTGCTGAAGTCTATGGCTGATCACTGAATGTGGACATTCCAACTCCCAGTGAAGGCTAAGAAGGCCTCCTCACAATTAGTTCCCAGCAAACTTTTCAATGTGAAATATTACCACATCTAACGATACGGACTACAGGATCTCAACCTGTAGGAACTCTGGCTGTGCCTGGACTCCCCAGCCCTCCCGGACAAGCAGAAGTCTGAGATGGAGGGCCTGGAGTTCAGCCAGAAAGTGAGCTTGGGGTATATCTTTCCTGGGGTCTCCAAAGTTCTGAGCCAAGGCAATCAGAAAAACCACATCAAGGAGTTGGGGCTTGAGAACCACACATAATACAAATATTAGTTGAAGAGGTGTGAAAAATGAGGTATGGGTTAAGAAGGACAGAATGTGAGACTGAGAATAGTGTCTCTGAATCATGGCTGGAAACTTCTCATCAGGCACCTTTGGCCACACTGATGGGGAAGGCCTCTGTATCCCCTGCCTCAACCCCGTGACACACTTCCTCATCTCTCACCTTCACTGTACTTGCCTAACATCATGCCTCACTGCTCATGGTGGTGGCCTCCCACAATATACTCTTCATAATGCAGCCAGAGGAATTATTCTAAAGTGTAGCCAGAAATGGCTACATGTTTCCCCACTTAAGATCCTTTGGTGATCCCCCATAACCCATGAGACAAAGAGTAAAGTCAGTGTGATGATTAAGTTTATGTGTCACCTATGGCTGTGCCATAGTACCGAAATATTTGGTCAATACCAGTCTGAGTATTGCTGTGAAGGTATTTTTAAATATGAAATTAACATTTAAATCAGCAGACTTTGAGTAGGGTAGATTACTCACAGTAATATGGGTGGGCCTTATCCAGTCAGTTTCCCTTGAGAGAAAATGACTGAGGTTACCTGAGGAAGAGGGAATTCTGCCTTCCAACTTGAGCTGCAGCATCAACTCTTCCCTGCCCTAGAGATTTTGGAACTACCAGCCTCCATAATTGCATGGGGAAAGATTGAGAGAACTCTCCCTCAATGGTCCATGGTCCTCAACCTTTGCCCCACTCTAGAATCCATCCCACTGCCTGGATTTCCACTCAAGTGATCCTCCCTTAATTGATTTGGGGTTCAGAATGGCCATAGGAGTTTTTTGAAATAAGAGAAGCAAATGCTACTTGGAGGTATCTGAGAAAGCTTCCTGGAGGAGGCACTGTTTGAACTGAATTTTGACAGAGCAACTAGAGTGCCAGGCACCCTGTGTGTACATGTAGAGGAATATGCATGTAGGATATGGAGGGATGACAAAAAGTTTACCACAGCTGGAAAGGAAAGAAGACAGAGCCAAGATCTTAAGAGGCTTATGCTCTTTGATTGACAATTTGGACTTGATCTTTGAGATAAGAGGGTGTTATGAAGGATGATCAGATTTGGAATGATTATTTGGGATCCAGTGTGGAGAGCAGGTTGTCATGGATCAGGTGAAGGAGAGAAAGGAGGAGAGCCTCATCCAAGCAGTGGAGGTGATGAGGAGAGGGTGGATGGGAGGGATGCTAGGATGATAGAAGTGACAGGGCCTTTGATCATTTAGCTGTGGGGTGAGGCAGAGGGCTCCCTCCAGGTTTCTGAGAGATGTCTAGTAGTACAGAGACTGGAAAAGCCTACATACAGCTCAAGATATAGGCTAGAGATTTGGACATAATCAGTAAGAGTCAAAACTTGAACCTGTACATATAGCTGAAGTCATCCAAGAAGAGCATATTACAGAATGAAAGGAAGAGAGCTTAGAATGGAATAATGGAACATTTCAGGTTGAAGTAAAGGAATCTGGAGAGAAAGGAAAGGGACTAGGAGAGTCCTCTGGAGATCCCAGCAAGGCAGCAATAGCGAAAGAGCAGAACATTGCCAACATAAAACGAAATAAGAGCCAGGGTATTTTTTTTTTTTTTTGGTTGTGACAATTAGAAGGTCATTGGTGACCTATGGGGGAAGTTTTGGGGAATATTGGGGTGAAAGTCAAACTTCAGTGGGTGAGGAATAGATCAGAAGATCAGAAAAAGGCAACAGTTAATGTAAACTTTAAAAAATTTTTATTTATTTATTATTGTTTAAAAACATAGTTTATTGTTAGGTTAGCTAACATATGGTGTATACAGTGTGCTCTTGGTTTTGGGGGTAGATTCCCATGATTCATGACTTACATACAACACCCAGTGCTCATGCAACAGGTGCCCATCACCTTTTTTCCCCTCTCCCACCCTCTGCATCAACCCTCAGTTTGTTCTCTGTATTTAAGAGTCGATTACGGTTTACCTCCCTCTCTGTTTGAAACTATTTTTCCCCCTCCCTTTCCCCATGGTCTTCTGTTAAGTTTCTCAAGTTCCACATATGAATGAAAACATATGATATGTTTTCTTTCTCTGACTTGTTTCACTTAGCATAATACCCTCCAGTTCCATCCACTTGTTGCAAATGGCAGGATTTCATTCTTTCTCATTGCCAAGTAGTATTACATTGTATATATTAACCACATCTTCTTTATCCATTTATCAGTTGATGGACATTTGGGCTCTTTATATAATTTGGCTATTGTTGAAAGTGCTGCTGTAAACATTGGGGTACATGTGTCTTTATGAATCAGCACTCCTGTATCCTTTGGATAAATTTCTAGTAGTGCTATTGCTGGGTCGTTTTTTGAGGAACCTCCAGCTAATCTTTGACAAAGCAGGAAAGAGTATTCAATGGAAAAAAGACAATCTCTTTAGCAAATGGTGCTGGGAGAACTGGACAGCAGCATGCAGAAGAATGAAACTGGACCACTTTCTTAAACCATACACAAAAATAACTCAAAATGGATGAAAGACCTAATGTGAGACAGGAAACCATCAAAACCCTAGAGAAGAAAACAGGCAACAACCTCTTTGACCTCAGCCACAGCAATTTCTTGCTTGACACGCCTCCGAAGGCAAGGGAAATAAAAGCAAAAAATGAACTATTGGGACCTCATCAAAATAAAAAGCTTCTGCACTGCAAGGGAAACAATCAACAAAACTAAAAACCTGCAGAATGGGAGAAGCTATTTGCAAATGACATCAGATAAAGGTTAGTATCCAAAATCTATAAAGACCTTACCAAACTCTACACCTGAAAAACAAATAATCCAGTGAAGAAATGGGCAGAAGACATGAATAGATACTTTTCCAAAGAAGACATCCAGACGGCCAACAGACACATGAAAAGATGCTCAACATCACTCATCATCAGGGAAATACAAATTAAAACCACATTGAGATACCACCTCACACCGGTCAGAGTGGCTAAGATGAACAACTCAGGAAACAACAGATGTTGGTGAGGATGTGGGGAAATGGGGACCTTCTTGCACTGTTGGTGGGAATGCAAACTGGTACAGCTGCAATGTATACTTTTTAAAGAAACTTAACTGTCAGTGGAAGAATGAGAAATAGAATGGTAGCTACAGGCATGAGAAGTAAGAGAAGTGTGGTTAATTGGTTTTTAACATAGGAGGGACTGGGCATATTTATGAGATGTGAATAACATGACTCCAAAGGACTACAAGAGATTAAAGATAGAGGAGAGAAGGCAATTAATAGAACCATGCCCTGGGGAACAAGGACGGGGTCTGCTTTCCTTGAAACAGAAGGGGTAGAGACATGGTAGGTCAGATAAGGAGAGTTGGCCACTCCTCCAAGAGCTGGAATAAAGAGGCACCTGTCACCAGGCCAGGTGCTGGGACCTCATTCAGTCAGGATCCCCTGGCTAAAACCCTCCCCCAGAGCGCCAGGTGAGCAGGGGGAGAGGTGGGGGAGGGAGAACCCACGCAGGCAACCTGAGGAAGAGATAGGAGGGTGACAACAGGACATAGGGAAAGCGGAGAGTGGGACGGGTGCGGAGGCCAGGGGTCCTCATGCACGCCCACTGTGTCGTGGGGGTGTGCTGGGGGTCATCACGCACGCCCTGCTGCCTTGTGTGGATGGGGGCATCACGTGGGGCCCCCAAGGCCAGGCGCTAGAGTTGTAGTTTCTTAGCCTTGGAACAGAAGTCCTGTGGGCCGGTTGTTCAGAAGTGGGAGCAGGGGTGTCTTTCCTCAGGCTCGTGGGCGGTGGGGGGCCAGTGGTGACGTTGCTTTGGATTTGGTGGCCTGGAGTTGCCATGGCCTCCCTGGGGTCAGTCCCTGCCACCCATCTGCCTGGTCCCTCTGCTATTGACTTACTGGCGACCTCATGTTCTGCTTTTTCTCTGATTAAACAGAAGTAAACAATTTGAGCTTATCGCCTTCATCCACCACTTCCCCTCAACTTGGAAAAAATGCTTCTTCACTTGGCTGCCTTTTGTGGTGCGTCACAGGAGCTCCCTTAACCCACTTCCTCACCCCAGATACTCCTCGGCCCCCACCGCTGGGCCCACCCACTCCAGAAACACCTGCCCCCCAGCCACCTCCCCTGCCTCATGCACTCCCTGCCTCCTCATACAAACCTCCCAGATCAACCATTTCCCACAGAGGCGTCACAGGTACCTCCTCTTCCTTCTTCTTAGTACCTTCAAATATTGGAAAGTACCCAGAACTAGTTGAATTTCTTTCCTTGTGTCTTCACTATACATTCTTAGTAATTTCATCCATTCACATGGAACTGCCTGGATGGAATAGGGATGCTTATGGCTCCTTACGTCTCACTCTAGAATTAACTGCTAATTCTGAGGCTCCTGCCTGTTTTCACGACATCCTTGGTGTCCTTGGTGACACATTCATTTGGGAGGTCCCACAAACCTCAGAAGGAATGTATCGTCTTCCCTGTTCTGAGGCGGCTTCCTCGTGAAACTGGCCCTGCGGCCCTTGGCTGACCCTAACTATAAATTTAGCTACAAACTAGAATAGTCCTTGACTTCTCCTCCTCCTCCCTAAGCCTATGTGGCCAGTCACCCGGCATGGCACTTTTCTCTCCTACTTCTCCACCAAAATTCTTTCCTCTGCATTCCAGCCATTGCTAGTCTGTTGTAGTGGCCTACCCACAGGCTCCCCAGGGGCTTTCGCCAGTGGATGATGGGCCACATTATTTTGCTAAAATTCCAAACTACTCCTGTCCAACATTTGTTTAAAACTATGCATGACTTTCTAAACCATAGATCAAGTTTAGACTCCACAACCTGCCACAAGGGTCCTCCCCCTGGGTCTCCAACCACATCTCTGACAGGGCACCCTGCAGACCCACTCACGTAGGCCCTGCGTGGACTTGGTCTTCCCGCTGTTGTTACAGAGCTCATGGCTAACTGGCCAGCAGTGCATTCATGTATCTCCTCTCCCCTGGGGCCCGAAATCCAGGTGAGGACTTTGAGCACCTAGTTTGTATTTTTCATCCCCCAAAACATGTAAGGAAAGGTCTGCATATTTGCTCTTTGAATAAACTCACTTACGGCAGTTTGTAGAGAAGTGGGGAATTCACAGACATACAAGGGTCCCAGGAAGCTCCTACATACTGGAGAGGAGAAGCCTTGCTTTTGAGATGTGGCATTCTTTCTGTGAGATCTGAGGACAGTAATTTCATTGTCACAGGTCTTATTTGTTCATCTGTAAAAGGAAAACTAGTTTGATGCTAATTCATTTTAATGGCTGGAAGTCAAACCTTTCCACAGTTCAGTATTTATGACACTGTAGCACTGTGGCCCTGGCATTCATACGTATTATTTGTGTTAGTCATATTTAAATGAATTCCTATTTAGACTTTTTGGGGGAGGTCCACATTGTTTGAAGTTCCAGCCCTCTCAAAAGCTTTACTGTGAGAGTGGACTGGACCACCAAGAAGAAGTGGGAGAAGGAGTTATTCTGTTACCTCCCTCCCACCCTACTGACACTGGTGTGAGCTGAGACACACCCCAGAGGCACACTGTGTGTGAATGTGTGTGCATGCCTGTGTGTCACGGCTATGGAATAGATAATGATGGGAGATATCATGCCACTGCCCAGCGCCTGGATGCTGAAAAGGATTGGAAATGAGGAATGGAGATGAAAGAAGAGAAAAGACAGGAGAAACTAGAAGTAGGCAAAAACAAGGCATTAAAAGTAGTTAACATCTAAAAGTGAGGTTGATGGGATATTTGAGTTCATTTTCACCAATTCGGACAGGACAGTGAAACACACACACAGACACACGCTCACCAGCCTAGGTTTATGCCTGCAAAACTCTCAAGCTCAAATAAGGTCAAATTCAAATTTTATTTGTGTCTCTGCTCTTTGCTTCACCTAGTTCTCTCCTTCTTTGGTCCTCTTTAGTTGGTGGACCCCAGTGCTCTGAAGTTTGAATAGCTCTTTCTGGCTCTCAGCTCTTTCTTTATTTCCTGAAATGTCTTTAGGTGTAAGGTGAGGTCATGTGGACTGGAAGAGGCCTGGAAGAGGCTGGCCTCTGCTCTGCCGAGGGCTTGCCCATGGCCAACACATCAGCCTTCTAGAAACTACAGCCTTCAAGTATAATCAGTGCAGCTGAAGGATCCCGAGGGGCTTTGTGATTTGAGGACAGTTGAGGAACTTTAACATTTAACATGATCTATGTCACTATTATACTTTCTTGGTTGACATTTTCACACATCCTTTGAGACTTAAAACAACTTATATTAGTTTTGGCTGTTCTTTATTTAGAGAATGGCCTTTGCACATTTTTTTTTTTTAACGTTAGACACTCCCTCTTAAACTATTTTTGGAGGAAGCTTACCACAAAACATCCAACTGTGAGATGCTCATATTGAAACCGAGATCCCTTAGTCTCATCCACCCAGCTCTGCTTTCCTCCCACTGTGCCCTAATAAACTCAAAGGACTGTTCTTAAGGCTTAATGGAGCACAGTTTCAAAACTGCATCACTTTGTAGCCCCCCTGGGAAACAGGAAGATGAAAGATCAGATGATGACCCATCTGTGAAAATGAGTCTGTAACAGCATGGTGGTTCCCCAAAAATTAATCATAAAGGTATCATATGATCCAGCAATTTCACTTCTGGGTATTTACCCAGGAGAATTAATAGCAGGAACCAGATATTTATATATCATTGTTCATAGCAGCACTATTCATAATAGCCAAAAGGTGGACACAACCCAAGTGTTCATAGATGGTTGAATGGATAAACCAAAGGTGCTGTATACATACAAGGGGATATTAATCAGTCTCTAAAAAAGAAGGAAATTCTGACACATGCTGAAATATGGATGAACCTTGAGGACATTATGCTCAGTGAAATAAGCCAGTCACAAAAGGACAAATATATGATTCTCCTTTTGTGAGTTATCTAGAATAGTCAAATTCAGAGACAGAAAGTAGAATGGTGGCTGTCAGGGGCAAGGGTGGGAATGGAGAGTTAATTTTTAATGGGTTTTCAGTTTCAGTTTTGCAAAATGAAAAGAGCTCTATGGACGGATGGTAGCACAACAGTGTGAATGTACTTAATGTGACAGTGCCTTAAACTGAACATTTAAAAATGGTTACGGCAGTAAGTTTTGTTATGTGTATTTTACCATAATTAAAAAAGAATTAAAAACCTCAAATCTGTGCATGATGAACCTTATATCTGGATAGAGTTTTCAGTAACCTTGTTTTGCTTAGTTTTGAATTTCTTAAACTAGACACTATCTTTCATATATATATATATATATATATATGTTTATTTTTGAGAGACAGAGAGAAAGAGAGAGAGAGAGGGTGTGCATGAGAAGAGGAGGGGCACAGAGAGAGCAAGACACAGAATCCAAAGCAGTCTCCAGGCTCTGAGCTGTCAGCACAGAGCCTGATGCGGGGCTTGAACCCAAGAACAGTGAGATCATGACCTGAGCTGAAGTTGGATGCTTAACCGACTGAGTCACCCAGGCGCCCCTGGACACTGTCTTTCTTATGTGGCTTTAAAATTTTTTGAGCTAAGAACCAACAGTCCTAATATTTTTATGGAACCAGAAAAGACCCCAAGTAGCCAAAGAAATGTTGAAAAAGAAAACCAAAGCTGGAGGCATCAGAATTCCGGACTTTAAGCTGTATTACAAGGCTGTAATCATCAAGACCATATGGTATTGGCACAAAAACAGACACATAAATCAATGAAATAAAATAGAGAACCCAGAAATGGACCTACAAATATATGGCCAACTAATCTTTGACAAAGCAGGAAAGAGTATTCAGTGGAAAAAAGAGTCTCTTTGGCAAATAATGCTGGGAGAACTGGATAGCGACATGCAGAAGAATGAAACTGGACTATTTTCTTACACCATACACAAAAATAAATTTAAAATATAAAGACCTAAATTTGAGGCAGGAAACCATCAAAATCCTACAGGAGAAAATAGGCAGCAACCTCTTTGACCTCAGCCACAGCAGCTTCTAATTGGCATATCTCCAGAAGCAAGGGAAATAAAAGCAAAAATGAACTATTGGGACCTCATCAAGATAAAAAAGCTGTACAGTAAAGGAAACAATCAACAAAACTAAAAGGCAACCAACAGAATGGGAGAAGGTATTTGCAAATGACATATCAGATAAAGGCTTAGGATCCAAAATCTATAAAGAACTTACCAAACTCATATTCAAAAAACAAATACTCCGGTGAGAAATGGGCAGAAAACCTAAATAGACACTTTTCCAAAGAAGACATCCAGATGGCTAACAGACATGAAAAGGTGCTCAACATCACTCATCCACAGGGAAATACAAATCAAAACCATAATGAGATACCACCTCACACCTGTCAAATGGCTAAAATTAACAACAGATGTTGGTGAGGATGTGGAGAAAGGAGAACCCTCTTGCACTGTTGGTGGGAATTCAAACTGGTACAGCCACTCTGGAAAACAGTGTGGAGGTTTCTCAAAAAATTAAAAATAGAACTACCCTATGACCCAGCAATAGCACTAGTAGGAATTTATCCAAAGGATACAGGAGTTCTGTTTCAAAGGGGGCACATGCACCCTGTTGTTTACAGCAGTGGTATCAACAATAGCCAAGTATGGGAAGAGCCCAAATTTCCATTGACTGATGAATGGATAAAGAAGTTGTGGTATTTATATACCTTGGCAATGAAAAAGAATGAAATCTTGCCATTTGCAACAATGTGGATGGAAATAGAGGGTATTATGCTAAGCGAAATAAGTCAGAGAAAGACAGATATGATTTCACCCATATGTGGAATTTGAGAAACACAACAGATGAACATAGGGGAAGGGAAGGAAAAATAAGATAAAAACAGAGAAGGAGGCAAACCATAAGAGACTCTTAAATACAGAGAACAAACTGAGGGTTGCTGGAGGGGTGGTGGAGGGGGAAGGGGTAATAAATGGGTGATGGGCATTGAGGAGGGTACTTTTTGGGATGAGCACTGGGTGATATACAGTATGTTAACTAACTTGAATTTAAATAAAAAAATAAACATAAATAAATAAAATTCCAACTCTGCCTTCAAAATGAAATAAAATGAAATAAAGCTTTTCAGGTAAAAATATACATGCCTGTAAAAAACAAATAAAGTAATAGAGAAAAGCAGATTGCAGAGCTGTGGTACTGTAGATGATTTGTCCCTTTATTCCCCAAAATGTTTTCAATTATAATGGCAAAGCAACTCAGGGAGGCATGGATGAACTTCAATATTATATTGAATAGTAGTCCAGTCAAAAATCAACACTTCTTGTTAAATAAGGTTTGTTGAGACCTTATAATAATTTGCTAAACTTCTTTTAACGAATAGTAAACTGTAATAACTTTTTTTTTAAGTTTATTTATTTTGAAAGGGAGAAAGAGAGAGAATGGGGGAGGGGCAGAGAGAGAGAGAGAGAGAGAGAGAGGGAGAGAGAGAGAGAGGCAGAGCATCTTAAGTGGGCTCTGTGCTGACAGCAGAGATCCCAGTGGGGGACTCACTCATGAACTGTGAGATCATGACCTGAACTGAAGTTGGACACTTTTAACCGACTGAGCCACCCAGGCCCTTCTCTTGTAGGGCATCTTTTCATACTTTCCATGTGCATGGTGGATGAATCCTGCTACTCCTTCTGTGGGAGTGTGTGTCATACAGCTGCCATGAGACGTAGCAGCTGGGCCCACATGAACATCTCAGTAACAAAAGCAGACAAAAGCATCGGTATATTAGAGCAAAATTGCATCTTTGATAAGTAAAATAAAACTATAATTCTTTCACAAAAAGGCAAAGGATTTCAATTTTATTTTAAACTTTTGTAAAAAACCTATTTAAAATTGAAGAATGGAGTTATCTAAATGAACTCGTAAGTGGGTATTGTTAGTATGTGGTTATGTGTAGTGGAAGAATGCCACACAAAGTTGAACTTCCATCTTCTGGAGTTATTTAGAGGGGATATAGAATCTGCTCCAAAGAGGGTTATGTGTGACCTTCTGTACAAATGAGGTAATGGGCCATGCTTTAGGGGAATAGTTCTTAGCCTCTTTGTGTTTTAGGTTTCTTTGATGATCTAATGAATGTGTCCCAGAGCATTTCCATTTGCATAACCTTTTGCACATAATATCAGGAGTATTTGAACACCACCCCTGCAGCGGGACTGTGGAGCCCAGTTGTAGTTTCCCTGAGGTTCTGTTCTCCCGTTTACTGAAGGACGGAGGCTTTGGGTTGGGGGTAGGAGACATGGGAAAAACCTATATTCTCATTCTGACTTGACATTTAAATTTCAATCTGGTCTATAAAATTTGTAGTGAAACATTTTCATTTTTATTTCTGCTTTTTCTCTTGTTCCCTGAGGCCATGTTAGATTCAATCCCAAAGACTTTTTTTCTTTTTTTTCTGCGTCCTGTTATCATGCCTTTTTGAATAATTCTGCTCCGCTGGTTTTCAGTGGGAGGAAACTGTGTCCCCTTGGGAGATATGTGGCAATACCTGGAGACACTTTGGATTGTCATAATTGAGAAACTGCTACTGGCATCTAGTGGGTAGAGGTCATGGATATTGCTGCGCATCCTAAAACACACAGAGAGCCCCCACAATGAAGGACCAATCATATGACCCCAAATGTCAGTAATGCTGTATAGTTGAGAAAGCCTGTGCTAGACAATTAAATTCCTTTTCAAAAAGGAACCCACTTTGATCTTTGGTACAGAGATTTGTTTGGAGGTCACTCTTTGGGGAATTAGAATGCAGTGTTCAAAGCAGTTGGTGGTGTTTTCTGTTAACAGACACTTTTGTTTAAACAAAGATGGACATATTCACCAAGGTTTCCACTCACTTCTCAATGAAGCTAATGAACATGGCACACAGTGTTTTCTCAGAACTACCGACAGCCTTTGGAGAAAAAGTGTGTAAAGGAAAATAACAGAGAAACTACAGAAGAGCAGAGAATGATGAACAGATATTCCTTGACTTGCAGTGGAGTTATGTCCCAATAAACCCATCATAAAGTGAAAATATCCCAAATTGAAAGTGCATTTAATATACCTAACCTATCAAACGTTATATCTTAGTCTAGCCTACCTTAAAGGTGCTCCAAATACGCTGTGCTTAGTCCACAATTGTGCAAAATCATCTAACACAAAGCCTATTTTAGTGTTAATGATCTCATGAAATTTATTAAATACTGTACTAGAAGTGAAAACCAGAATGGTTGTGTGGGCACAGAGTGGTTGTAAGCATACTGGTTGTTGACCCTGGTGACCGTGTGGCTGCCTGGGAGCTGCGGCTGCTGCCCAGTGTCATGAGAGAGGATAGTCCCGCATATTGCTAGCCTGGGAGAAGTTCAAAATTCCCAATATGGTTTCTACTGAATGCGTGTCACTTCTGCGCCAACGTAAAATAAAATCATAAGCCAACGTGTCGTAAGTTGGGGGCTGTCTATAACTCCACTGCCTTAAAATTGTGCTTAGAAATACACTTTTGTAATTTTGAATTTTAATACTATTTCTGAATTATGTCTTTCTTTTTTATTGTTTTCTGACACATCTCTCTCTGGTGTCACTCTCAGTATGTCCATCCTCCTGCACCCATACCTGCTTCTCCCCCTTGCCTCCCGATCCCCCACCCTGCTGTAGAAGTCAGAAGCTCAGCCATCCGGAGTCCTCCCTGGTCTTAACCTCTGGTGGGTGAACTGGTTCCCCTGCAAGATCTCTTTAATTTGCCCCCTCTCCTGAGTCACATTGCTGCTGCCTGAGTTCAGAGTCTCACTGTATCTTCTACACTATTATTTTAATTGCTACTTGACTGGTCCTCCAAGCACAGCCTGGTCCTTTCCTCTGTCTCACAAATCTGCACTACTGGCAAAAATAGTCTTTCTAAATAAAAATCTTACTGTGAAACTGAGGCCTTTGAATCGGGCTGGCTTCTATAAAATTCCTTAGTCCAGAAAAACCCTTCTTTAATGCAGTAAGTGAAGCAAAAAAACAAAAACAAAAATAAAACTACCATATAATACACAGGGTGATGTAATGAGATTAATGAATTGGTGGAATGATCCTGGCCATCTGACTGGTTGGCAGTGCCCAGAGTTGTTCTGTAAGTCACAAATACATCCTTGCCCTGGTGGTGCCATGCCATGGAGGTTGCCTGCTCTGGGCTTAAGTCTCCTTGGCGATGATCCTGGGTCCTTTGGCTGGCTGGGTCTTCCAGGATTAGCTGTGGTGATTCCAGGAAATGTCTGGTTAATGTTCATTTTTGAACATCAGCCTGATCTTTCAATATTGGAGGATGATATTAGGGGCACAGGGAATGACCTGCCACTTTTCTTGGTTGCTTGGCTTCTCTTTCACCGTACTTCTCTTTCTTCTATAAAAGCTGAAATATTTGAAAACACGTGATGAGCGGGAAGATGGGAGCCAATTGCCAAGCTCTTTATATCTGAAAACAAGTAATTATGGGGAGTTCTCTGTAGATTTTATAGTTCTTTCCTGATTTGGCCTCAGAATTAATTTTCAATTATCATTCCCTGCCATTGCATTCTCCCTAACCCCTACCCTGAAAACACACACACACACACACACACCCAGACCTATTCCAGTCCATTCCCAGAAGACCTTTCTTACTCTCTGTTCTCTTAAGTTACCATGACGATCCAGATTTAAAATGCTTTTTCTCTTTTTGTTCAGTTGGAGACCTATATTTTTAAATAATCACATCCCACTATGAAGCCTTTGAGTCATTCCACAAATATATTTCAGACACTGTGGTGGTTGATGCTGTTGACAGAAAATGAGTGTAGGAAAGTGAGGCCATCATAAGGCCTACAGTCTGGTGTGGGGGACAGAAGTTAATGGAGTCCATATGGAGTATAAGTGTGGGACAGGGAAATTCTTGGCATTGGGGGATCATAGCTGCCACCATCCATTTTCTCATAACACCCTGAAAGTACCTCTCTATACTTTCGGCCTCTGTCATCAGGCTCTGAGTCACCTCAAGTCAGATACTGTGTCTTGAACTTGATGCCAAGCACCTAGCACAGTGACAGATAGTAGATGGTTATACTTTTTTGTTAATTGAGTAATGAATCTTGAAATGCAGCATAACCTGTGCAAGTATTTATGGTAGAAACATGGAAAGAGGGGGAAAAAGTGTTTTCAAAGTTGTGGAAACTTTTACGGAATAGAGCCCCACTCAGTATTTGTGCTCTTTGTAAGGAATCCTCTCAGAGCTCCCTGAGGCAGATCTAGAGAGGCTGTCCTGTGCTAAGGATACAGAAGAGTCACAGAAAAGACAAGTAGCTAGGTCACACAGTGATGGTGTGAGATGCTAGCTTGGGGGGTCTCTGAGTCAGGAAGGAAAGAGGGACTATGTCTAGCTGGGGCATAGTATTTTCAGGTTTAGCCCTGTGACTCGGTTATCAGAGGGCTGTTTGTGTGTGCTTGCTGGATCCCCAGGCCAGCAACACAATTCTGTTATTTGTCTTGGGTCTGTAAGGTCATGAAATAGTGATTTTCAAAAAATACTTAAACCTCCTCCCTTCTGGACAGCGCTGGGAAATCCCTGAAAAATGCTTCCTTTTTGGGACCCTGTTTATCTTTTATCTGGGAGGACTCTTAAAGGTCAACCAGATATGGAAATATTTTTCAGATACTACAACTTTAATAAGATGGGAAAGATTTTGATGGACAAAAATAATTAACTTATTTCAAAACATCTCAATTCTTAATCTTTTGCTGAATGGATTTCATGTCCCCTGTGTGTCTTTTACTGGGGGGAAGAGAGAAAAAAACCTAAAATCATTTTCATATTCAAAGTTCTGTTTTTTCATCCTTAGTCAAATCCATCTTCTGTCCTTGGCAGTGTGGTTTGGATTGGAGGTAAGTTTCCTCTCAGCCCTGGAGCACGGAGACAGACAGCACGTGTGTATCATGCTATCATGCTCTACATTTACTCACTTTCTTGCAATGTAGGTGACAATGATGCCTATTTGCCTTTTTTTCTCCACCTATAAATGTACCATCTTTATTTAATTCAGTATGGATAAATGATTGGTACTTTCTAATTTTTATCAGTGTGTGAATCCCTGTGATGGATATCTTTATTTTAATTTTATTTATTTATTTATTTATTTATTTATTTATTTATTTATTTATTTATAAATTTACATCCAAGTTGGTTAGCATATAGTGCAATAATGATTTCAAGAGTAGATTCCAGTAGTTCATTCCCTATGTATAACACCCAGTGCTCAACCCAACAAGGGGCTTCCTTAATGCCCCTTACCCATTTAGTGCATACCCCCACCCACAACTCCTCCAGCATCCCTCAGTTTGTTCTTTGTATTTAAGAATCTCTTATGTTTTGTCCCCCTCCTTGTTTTTATATTACTTTTGCTTCTCTGCCCTTAAGTTCATCTGTTTTGTATCTTAAATATGAGTGAAGTCATATGATATTTGTGTTTCTCTAACTAATTTCGCTTACCATAATACCCTCTAGTTCCATCCACATAGTTGCAAGTGGCAAGATTTCATTCTTTTTGATTGCCGAGTAATACTCCATTGTGTGTGTGTGTGTGTGTGTGTGTGTGTGTGTGTGTATACATACATAGCTCATATATATCTCATATATACATACGTACATATCTTACATCTTCTTTATCCATTCATCTGTCAATGGACATTTGGGCTCTTTCCTTACTTTGGCCATTGTCTGTAGTGGTGCTATAAACATTGGGGTGCATGTGCCCCTTTGAAACAGCATACCTATATCCCTTGGATAAATACCTAGTAGTGCAATTGCTGGGTCATAGGGTAGTTCTATTTTTAATTTTTTGAGGAACCTTTGCACTGTTTTCCAGAGTGGCTCCACTAGTTTGCATTTCCACCAGCAGTGCAAGAGATCCTCTTTCTCTGCATCCTCATCAACATCTGTTGTTGCTTGAGTTGTTAATTTTAGCCATTCTAATCAGTGTGAAGTGGTATCTCATTGTGGTTTTGATTTGTATTTCCCTTATGATGAGTCATGTTGAGCATTTTTCATGTGTCTGTTAGTCATCTGGATGTCTTTTTTTTAATGCTTATTTGTTTTTGAGAGAGAGAGATGGATAGAGCATGAGCAGGGGAGGGGCAGAGAGATAGGGAGACACAGAATCTGAAGCAACCTCCAGGCCCTGAGCTGTCAGCACAGAACCTGATGTGGGGCTCGAACCCACAAGCAGTGAGATCATGATCTGAGCCAAAGTCAGACGCTTAACCAACTGAGCCACTCAGGCGTCCCACCTGTATGTCTTCTTTGGAAAAGTGTCTATTCCTGTCTTTTGCCCATTTCTTCACTGTATTATTTGTTTTTTGGGTGTTGAGTTTGATAAGTGCTTTATAGATTTTGGATACTAACCCTTTATCTGATATGTCATTTGCAAATATCTTCTCCCTTTCCATTGGTTGCCTTTTAGTTTTGCTGATTGTTTGCTTTGCTGTGCAGAAGCTTTTTATTTTGATGAGGTCCCAATAGTTAATTTTGGCCATTGTTTCCCTTGCCTCCAGAGATGTGTTGATTAAGAAGTTGCTGTGGCCCAGGTCAAAGAGGTTTTTGCCTGCTTTCTCCTCAAGGATTTTGATGGCTTCCTGTCTTATGTTTAGCTCTTTCATCCATTTTGCATTTATTTTTGTGTATAGTGTAAGAAGTGGTACAGTTTCATTTTTCTGTATGTTGCTGTCCGGTTTTTTCACCACCATTTGCTGAAGAGACTGTCTTTATTCCATTGGATATTCTTTCCTGCTTTGTCAAACATTAGTTGACAATACATTTGTGGTCCATTTCTGGGTTCTCTATTCTGTTTCATTGATCTGGGGGTCTATTTTTGTGCCAGTACCAGACTGTCTTGATGATTACAGTTTTGTAATACATCTTGAAGTCTGGCATTGTGATGCCTCCAGCTTTGGTTTTCTTTTTCAGGATTGCTTTGGCTATTCGGGGTCTTTTCTGGTTCCACACAAATATTAGGATTATTTGTTCTAGCTCTGTGAAAAATGCTGGTGTTATTTTGATAGGGATTGCATTGAACATGTAGATTGCTTTGGGTAGTATTGACATTTTAACAATGTTTGTCCTTTCAATCCATGAGCATGGAATATTGTTCAATTTTTTGTGTCTTCTTCAATTTCTTTCATAAGCTTTCTATAGTTTTCAGTGTATAGAGTTTTCACGTCTTTGGTTAGGTTTATTCCTAGATATTTTATGGTTTTTGGTGCAATTGTAAATGGGATCAATTCCTTTATTTCTCTTTCTGTTGCTTTATTATTGGTGTATAGAAATGCAAATGATTTCTGTGGGTTGATTTTATACCCTGTGACTTTGCTGAATTCATTGATCAGTTTTATCAGTTTTTTTGTGGAATCATTTGGGTTTTCTGTAGAGTATCATGTCATCTGCATAGAGTGAAAGTTTGACTTCCTCCTTGCTAATTTAGATGCCTTTTGTTATTTGTGTTGCTTGATTGCTGAGGCTAGGACTTCCAATACTATGTTGAATAACAGTCGCATGAGTAGACATCCTTGTTGTGTTCCTGACCATAGGGGGAAAGCTCTGGTTTTCCCCATTGAGGATTATAATAGCAGTGGGTCTTTCATGTATGGCTTTTATGATCTTGAGTTATGATCCTTTTATCCCTACTTTCTTGAGGGTTTTTATCAAGAAAGGATGCTATATTTTGTCAAATGCTTTCTCTACATCTGTTGAGAGGATCATGTGGTTGTTGTCCTTTCTTTTATTGGTGTGATTTATCCCAATGATTGTTTGTGGATATTGAACCAGCTCTGCATCCCAGGTATAAATCCCACTTGGTCATGGTGAATAATTGTTTTAATGTACTGTTGGAACTGGTTGGGTAGTATCTTGTTGAGGATTTTTGCATCCATGTTCATCAGGGAAATTGGTCTGTAGTTATCCTTTTTAGTGGGGTCTTTGTCTGGTTTTTGGAATCAAGGCAATGCTGACTTCATAGAATGAGTTTGGAAGTTTTCCTTCCATTTCTGTTTTTTGGAACAGCTTCAAAAGAATAGGTATTAACTCTCCTTTAAATGTTAGGTAGAATTCCCCTGGAAAGCCATCTGGCCCTGGGCTATTGTTTTATTGGAAGATTTTTGATTACTAATTCTATTTATTTACTGGTTATGAGTCTGTTCAAATTTTCTATTTCTTCTTGTTTTAGTTTTGGTAGTTTATATGTTTCTAGGAATTTGTCTATTTCTTCCAGATTGCCCAATTTATTGGTGTATGATTGCTCATAATATTCTCTTATTGTTGTTTGTATTTCTTCAGTGTTAGTTGTGATCACTTCTATTTCAGTCTTGATTTTATTTATTTGGGTCCTTTCCTTTTTCTTTTTGATCAAACTAGCTAGGAGTTTTTCATTTTTGTTAATTCTTTCCAAGAACCAGCTCCTGATTTCATTGATCTGTCATACTGTTGTTTGGTTTCTATAGTAATGAATTCTGCTCTAGTCTTTATTATTTCCTGTCTTCTGCTGTTTTGGGGTTTTATTTACTGTTCTTTTTCCAGTTCTTTAAGGTGTAAAGTTAGGTTGTGTATCTGAGATCTTTCTTCCTTCTTTAGGAAGGCCTGGATTGCTACAGGCTTTCCTCTTATGACCACCTCTGCTGGGTCCCAGAGATTTTGGACTGTGGTATTATCATTTTCATTGGCTTCCATGTACTTTTTAATTTCCTCTCTAACTTTCTGGTTAGCTCATTAATTCTTTAGTAGGATGTTCTTTGGTCTCCAAGTATTTGTTGTCTTTCCAAATTTTTTCTTGTGGTTCATTTTGAGTTTCATAGCGTTGTGATCTGAAAATATGTATGGCATGATCTCCATCTTGTGTACTTGTTGAGGGCTGATTTGTGTCCCATTATATGATCTCTTCTGGAGAATGTTCCATGTGCAGTGGAGAAGAATGTGTATTCTGCTGCTTTAGGATGAAATGTTCTGAATATATCTGTTAAGTCAATCTGGTCCAGTGTGTCATTCAAAGCCATTGTTTCCTTGCTGATTTTCTTTTTAGATGATCTGTCCATCGTTGTAAGTGGGGGTGTTGAAGTCCCCTACTATTATCGTATTGTTATCAATGAGTTTCTCTATGTTTGTGATTAATTGATTTATACATCTGGGTGCCTCCACCTTTGGAGCATAAATGTTTGCAATTGTTATATCTTCTTGGTGGATAGACCCCTTAATTATGATATAATGCCCTTTTCTTCATCTCTTGGTACAGTCTTTATTTTAAAATCTAGATTGTCTGATATAAGTATGGCTACTCAGGCTTTCTTTTGGTGACCATTAGCATGATAGATGGTTCTCCATCCACTTACTTTCAATCTGAAGGTGTATTTTGGTCTAAAATGTGTCTCTTGTAAACAGCATATAGATGGATCTTGATTTCTTTTCCATTTTTTGACTGGAGCATTGAGTCCATTGACATTTAGAGTGAATACTGAAAGATATGAATTTATTGCCATTATGTTGCTTGTAGAGTTGGAGTTTCTGGTGGTGTTCTCTGGTCCTTTCTAATCTTTGTTGCTTTTGGTATGTATGTATTTATATTTTCATCTTTTCTCCCCTCAGAGAGTAGCCCTTAAAATTTCCTACAGGGCTGGTTTAGTGGTCACAAACTCCTTTAATTTTTGTTTGTCTGGGAAACTTTTTATCTCTCCTTCTATTTTGAATGACAGTCTTGCTGGATACAGAATTCTTGGCTGCATGTTTTTCCAATTCAGCACATTAAATATGCCTTGCCACTCCTTTCTGGCCTGCCAAGTTTCTGTGAATAGATCTGCTATGAACCTGATCTGTCTTCTCTTATATGTTAAGGACTTTTTTTTCCCTTGATGCTTTCATAATTCTTTCCTTGTCTGAGTATTTTGTGAATTTGACTATGATATGCCTTGTTGATAGTCAATTTTTGTTGAATCTAATGGGAGTTCTCTGTGTTTCATGGATTTTGATGTCTGTGTCTTTCCCCAGGCTAGGAAAGTTTTCCATTGTGATTTGCTCACATAAACCTTCTACCCCTTTTTCTCTTCATCGTCTGGGACTCCTTTGATTTGGATGTTATTCCTTTTTAATGCGTCAGAACTCATTGTAGTTCTCTAATTCTTATATTGTGCTCATTTGCCTTAGTTTCCCTCTTTGTTTCTGCTTCATTATTCTCCATAAGTTTGTCCTCTATATCGCTGATTCGCTGCTCTGCTTCATCCATCCTTGATGCCATGGCATCAATTTGAGATTACATCTTAGTTATAGCATTTTTAATTTTGTCCTCACTAGATTTTACTTTTCTTATCTCTGCAGAGGGGAACTCTATGCTTTTTTCAACCCCAGCTTAGTATTATTATTATTATTGTGATTCTAAATTCTGGTTCAGACATATTGCTTGTATCTGTGTTAAGTCACTGGCTGTCATTTCTTCCTGTTCTTTCTTTTGAGGTGAATTCCTTTGTTTTGTCATTTTCAAGGAAGAAAAAGAATTAATGAAATAAAAAATAAATGAAAATAAATAAATAAAATTTAAAAATTAACAACAACACAAAAAAATCAAATAAAGGATGCTAGATCTTAGGTGTGTTTTGGTCTGGTTGTTGAGAAAAGCTTGATAGAATAGAGAAAAAAGGGGAAGAAAAGGGAAAAAAAAGAAAAGGAAAACGTTTGAAAATTTAAAAAAATGAATACAGTAAAATAGAATAAAATGAAATGAAAGTAAAATAGAATTTTAAAAAAATTTCCAAAAACGTAAAAAAATATATTAGGAAAAAAAATTTAAAATCTTTTTTATAAAAATGGAAAATAAAAACATTTTTTTCTCTTTCTGTATTCAAGAATAAGAAAAAAAAAGAAAAAAATTGAATAGATGGACCAGTGAACAGAATTAAATATGATTGAAATTACATCCAGTTTCCCCTAGAAGTCAAACTAAGATGCACTTTATAGTCCGTAAACTACACAGGCGGAGAGACTTGTGGTGTTCCTCTAGAGCGTGGTTCGTGCTCCGTTCTCCACTAGATAGTGCTGCTTAGTATACTGGAGTGGAATGTGTGGCGTGTGTAGGCGTGTATGCACATGCATGGGAGGGGTGAAAATGTGTTACCCAGCTACCCAGTCTCTAGTATCAGAACTCTGTGCTCCCCCCACAGGTAATCAACCACCCCTTTTTGTTTCTGCTTCTGTCCATTACTAGACCATTAGCCTGTCAGGTGGCACTTCCCTCCTGAGTATTATCTCAGATGGAGCTGTGTTTCTAAACCCTTCACTTCTGAGGACCCTGTTGCTTGACTTGCTCTGATCCTTTGGGGGAGGGTCTTGCTGATCAATGGCTGGGTACCAGCCAGTACCCAGAAATGTTTGCACAACCATGCTGCTGCACATGCCCAGAGACTGTGGCCAGGTGCCATCTAGCCCCAGAAAAAGTTCACAGGATCATGTAGCAGCAGCATTGCAAAGATTATGGTAAATCACAACACATATCTGGTGCCCAGCTTCACCCTTAATGGCCTTCTTCCAACACCAGCAAACGTGGCTGTTCTCTGGGGTTTGCTGGGACCTTTTCCTGTGGGGAGGCCGCACAGCCTCTACCAAATGCCCTCTCAGCAGAGGAACCGCCTCTCCCCGTGTGGCCTGAGGCCCCCTTAGACTTGGCTGTCTGCTCCTGGGGATTCACCCTTCCCACCAGAGCCCCTCCAGGTATCTGCAGAGTTTCAGATTCTGCACTCTGTTGTTTATAGAGACTTAATGGAATTTAAACCCTCTCCTTTCTCCTTTCTCCCTTCTCCCTTTCTTATTAAGTCTCTTATGGCTGTTTCCACTCTTTATCTTTCTCTCCAGCTGCTTTCTGTGGTGGTGGGGGGGGGAGTTTCTGTACTCTCCACCTGTCTTCATCCTCTCTCTGCAAGCAACTACCCTCGCAGCTTCTCTCTCCCAGTTCTCCTCTCCACACCCTATACCTGCTGAGTTCTGTGGTTCCAGTTGTCCAGATTGTTGTGTTAATCCTCAGATCAGTTTTTTAGGTGTGCAAGATGGTTTGGTGTTGATCTAGCTGCATTTCAGGGATGAGAGAGGCAAAAAAAACTTCCATGCTGCTCCACCATCTTGGCCCTGAGTCCCAGTGATGCATATTTGTTGTCTTAAGATTGAGGACTCTACAATTCTGAGCTCAGGAAAAAAGTGTTACCGTTTTTAAGACTGTTAAGGCTAACATTAAACCCTTTCCTACACTCCCTTTTGAATGTGATGATGGATGGGATCAATAGCTTGGATTTGGCCTCCATCAACTTAATATACATATTACTCAAATATATAAAGTATAAAATATATTTGAATACATTTTTAAGCTTTATAGTTATATAGTTATATTTATATGATATAACTTCAGGATGGAAGGATAACTCCCTTTGGCCAACAATACCTTTTCTCACCAGAACCTTTTCCCCAAAGGCTGGAATATTAGTTGATGATCCTCTTAACTTGGAGAAATACTTTTTTTTAAGTTTATTTTATTTGTTTTGAGAGAGAGCAAGCGAGTTCATGAGCAGGGAAGGGGCAGAGAGACAGGGAGAGAGAGAATCCCAAGCAAGCTCCATGCACTGTCAGCACGGAACCCCATGGGGGGGCTGGATTTCAAGAGTCATGAGATCATGACCTGAGCTGAAATCAAGGGTCCCATGTTTAACCAACTGAGCCACCCAGGTGCCCCTTGGAGAAAAAAAAAATTAAGTTTATTTATGCACCTTGACAGAGAGAGAGAGAGAGAGAGAGAGAATCTCAAGCAGATGCATTGTCAGCAAGGAACATGATACAGGCCTTGAACTCACGAGCCATGAGATCATGACCTGAGCTGAAGCTGGACGCTTATACAACTGAGCCAGCCAGGTACCCTGAGAAATACTTTTAAATTGGAAGATCCATGGGGGTATTTCTTTATGCAGGTTTTCAAAAGAGAAAAAAACACAATTCCTTCCAAAACTAATATAGAAAGTTTATGTCTCTCTATATTTGCCACTCTATTCTCTCTATTTGATATGTGGGAACAATAGCACTTTGTACTCAACACTAAGATGTACTGATGAATATTTTACATTTATCAGCATAAAAACACAGAGGTAAAAACTCTCTTATCTATCCCTGAGGGGTTCTTCCAGTTAGATGTGTCATTTTGGGGGGTAAACTATGCTCATTTTTCAGTAATCTAATTTTGATTTCCTGTTTTTGTTAGGAAAAAGAAACAGTATATATGATATTTAAGCCAGATAAATTAAAAACAGGGTATATAGGGGCTTCTGGGTGGCTCAGTTGGTTAAGCATCCAACTTTAGCTCAGGTCATGATCTCACAATTTGTGGGTTTGAGCCCTGCGTTGGGCTCTGTTTTGACAGCTCAGAGGCTGGAGTCTGCTTAAGATTCTGTGTCTTCCTGTGTCTCTTCCCCTCCCCTGCTTGCACTTCGTCTCCCTCCCCTGCCTCTCAGAAATCAACATTAAAAAAAAACAACTTTAAAACAGGGTTTATAGACAGATCCAAACACCAGACCTGGGGCTGCCCTATGCATAGGAAGACACAATATCATTCTGCCTCCTGACAGCAATACCCATCTGGCCATGGTAAGCCCTAAGCAGTGAGTCTGAGTGTCTGTGGATTCCAGCCTGAGCTCGTTTCTCTAATTCCATCCACAAGCCAGCATTCGGGGACTTTCCAACTTTGGGTTATTACAAATAGCGCTCGATGAATACCACTGCATGTCTTTTTGTGAACATGTATATGCATTTCTACTGGGTATTGAATTGCTGGTAAGGACATGTTTTGATGAAGCTAAGAGAGTGTGCCAAAAATATAAGGACATTATTCTTTATTCTGAAGGGAGGGGCTTGTTGAAGACTCAGTAATCATTGAACAAGAGTATTAGAAAAGAGGGTAGGGATTGATCTAGTCAGTGTTTCTCAAATATTAATGTGTCTAAAAATTGTTATAGGTTGAGTTGTGTTCTCCGAAGTTCATATGTTGAAGTCCTTACCCTCCTGTACTCAGAATGTGACCATATTTGGAGATGGGGTCTTTAAAGAAGTGGTTAAGTGAAAAGGAGGTCGTTAGGGTGGGCCTTAACCCCACACGGTTGATGTCCTTATAAGAAGAGGAGATTTGGACATAGACACAGAGGAAGAACCATGTGAAGACCCAGAGAGAAGATGGCCATCTACAGGCCAAGGAGAGAGGCCTCAGAAGAAACCAACTTTGTTGACACCTTGATCTTAGATTTCTAACCTCCAGAATTGCAAGAAAATACAATTTCTGTTGTTCAAGCCACTCAATCTGTGCTACCTTGTTATGGCTATCCTCGCAATCTTGTTTAAATGCAGACTCTGTTCAGTAGGTGTGGGTGTGGACTCAAGGTTTTTATTTCTAACAAGATTGCACATAATACAGATACTGCTGGCACATGGACCACACTGTGAGTAGCAAGGATCTAAACCACAAGTGAGGAACTTCTCTTAGGAGGAGAGACCTCTCTCTCTAACAGGAAAGGAAGAGAGTTCAGGATGGAAAAGTAAACTTGTATGTGGGAGGTAGAGGATCAGTGGCAAACTGGCTCAGCAGATCCAAAAGGGATGTGTATGTGTTGGGTGGGGGAGGAAGAGGCCCTGAATAATGATGTTTGCTGGTTCCTGTGGTATAAATGCTCTCTCCGTGGCTGACTTTAATTACCAAGATTTTAACAACTGGCTTGCAAAGTTCCTGGAAGTTTGACAATGGCCTCTTGCCACAGGTAGGGCCAGCTCCAGCTCACGGCTGTCCTGGGTGCTGCGAGGGGCCTGCCTGATTTCCCTGCCTTCTCTCATGGGACCAGAATGTGCTTCTCTTGTGGGGACACAGGTGAGATCTTTCATGGCTACTTGAAGAAAATTAGTAGAGACGAACTAGAGCTGATGTCCCATGAGTTGTCGTTGAAGAGGAGCGCTCACTGGAGCTCTGGGTAAGGGGAGGAGCAGATACAAGTGGAAGCCCCTGTATCTCCTTTCCTCCTTCCCTGTGGACACTCAGAATGAGTGACAGCTCCTAGGGGCCAGGCTGACTCCAGGGCAGGCAGCTAGCTTGCAAGTGAGGGCAAATGGGAGATGCCGGAAGTTATGCTTTTGTAATTCCCATTTCCGCTCTCAGCTCTCAGGAAGAGCCCACCCTTCCTGCACAGATAATCTTTGATTTTCTCCTCTTCCCTAGTTAGAGAGAGCTACGACCTTTGTCTCTCCTTTGTCAGACTGCCCTCTGACTCACAGTAATGTCAGTAAATGTAACAATCGATTATAAGAATTTTGAATTAGGTATTTCAGATTAAATATTTTAAATTAGTTTAGGGAAAAATAGTTCTTTTTGAAAAACTCTGCTGGCCTTAGTTGTTTTGTAGCTGTTTTACTCTTGTGTCCCTAGGACAGGGAAAACATGAGAATTTGGGAAGAGTTTTGGTGTGTTTATAAGAAGAAAAAATCTGTGCATTGTCTTGGACCAGAACTTCCCACGTAGTTACACCGGGGGTGTGGGTGCTGGGAGACAGGTGGGGGATAATACATGTGTGCATGGGCACATTATGTTATCTGGATTCTAGGATTTAACTTTGTTTTTCCAGGTGGAAAAAACACTAACATCTGAGAAGTTCAGATCCTGGACAAATCCAAAAAAGCTGACTAAAGAAAGTTCAATTTCTCCTCCACAGATTAAAGCTGGAGGAGACTTACAGCTTGGAGTCTTTTTTTTTGAAGTTTAGGACTGGTGTGTTTAAGGAAGCCAAGGCCAACTTTCCTGGAATGTTAATAAGAAGTGTGTGTCCAAGGTCATGCACAGAAACCTTGCAAAGGGACTAGTGAAGAAGGCACAGAGGCAGTGTCTGTGCTCAGGACTGCCTGGGCCACAGAACAGAACCCAGACTTCACGGACGGTCCTTTTCTTCTCTTCCTCTGGCACCACAAAACTGGCAGCATTTTGTTCTGTAGTGGGTTCTCTTCATAAAAAGGCACGGTTGCTGGCCATGTCCTCCCTTCCCCTTCTGCCTACCTTGCCTTGATTTAAATCTTGAGTGACCAAATCAGTGTAGCAATTTGCATGGCAAAATAAAATGTGTGCACTTGGGTGGTTTGTGAATGTTTGTTGGGAGCATTCCACAGCTGCTTGAATAACTGAGGCTTTGGATGTGTGATGTTTGGGGCTGATGCTTGTTTTGCAATATTTGAGGTGTCCTTGAGTGGTTCTGCCCTCCCTCTATAATCTGGGATGGCTCCCCTCTCAGACTGTGCTTACTATTTGTGGGTGTTTTTGGAGTATCTCAGGGATCCATGGACCAGTCCTCTGCTCTTCTGTCCTGGGATCACATCAGAGCTCTGCTGCCCACTCATGCCAACCTCCTCAGGAAATGCCAGTGCCCAGGCCCTGTGGCTCACAAAGCCAGAGATCTTGACATGTTAACCCTGCAGCCACCCGGGGTTTGTCTCTTCAACAATTGAGGCAGTATCCCTCAGTGTCTTCTTCAGTGCCACACACAGCCCTGCATGTTCCATATCTCAGAGAGTCCCTTGTAGAAATAACTGAGGTACATGTCCAGGCCTTAGCAATGAGCTTCAGGACTGGGCTAGGAGGTGGTACTCTGAAGCAGAAGCCTGCAGCCCTCTCCATCTCTGTCCCTGGAAGCACACACCAAACTCTGCCTAGTTCTCCTGAAGCCCCCAAGGAAACCCTCACATACTCACCAGCTCCTGGGAACAATGGCCTGTGTTTATCACACATGCTCCGATGTGGCTCAGGCGTATCTCTTGCTAAAGAAAAGATCTCCCTACATTAATGTATATTTTGATTACAAAAGAATATGTGTCGTGGCAGAAATTTGGACTATAGAAAATATGAATAAAATTTAAGTTGTCCACAGATCTGTGGCCACGCACTGAAGAAGTTCTCAGACAGACGTGAGTGGACATGCAGGGCTGCCTCTGGGAGACAGCAGCAGCCACAGCAGCCTGCACACAGCCTTTATTTCCTATCTCATTAGATAGAAGTATCAAAGAAGATCACAGCATGGAAAGAGGGCACAGAGGATCTTTAGACATTAACCAGATATGCACCTGGTGGCTATGTGAAGGCAGGCAGGGAGCACATCTAGTTTCAAGGAGTGTCAGGGAGTTATAGCAGGTTTTGTATCTTAACTGTCCCCTGGGGGATCATGAGGCTCTGTATCTCATAATGCTATTGCCTTCAACAGCCTTTAGACCAGAACCTTGGTGACAGTTCAGCTATCCCCATTCACCCTCCAGGACATATAATACATTCTCTAGAAATAACTCCACACAAATCCACACCCAGCAATCACTACTGTTGATGGTGAGATGTGTATATTTTTATATATCCCCTTCCTTGGGGAAGGTCATTGAAAAGGCATGACTGCCAGTTGACCTGTGAGCTGGATCCAGGCCCTCAGAGGCTCCACACACTCTCTCCCCTGTCCTGGGTATGTGGGTTTCACTTACCTTTCCCACTTGCAGAGACTGCTCCAAGGACACGGTTTTGAGACTGATGTGGCGTGGAAAATATCTGCATGGTGTATGTGACTGAACTCAGTTAAGGTCTCTTTAGAAACTTTTTAAGATTTGGTGGGTGGGTGCTGGGATCCATTCATCTTGCTGCCACCCAATACAAGCCAAGCTTAATAAAACTGTCACCTGTCTACCAACCTGGAGTGGCCTGCCTCTTTCTTCAGTCTCTCCCTGCCCTCCGAGCATGTAGCTGGTTTCATATTCTTCCAAGGAAGTTCCTAGGAGGGTTTCCAACCAACAATATGTATGGAAATAAAAACTTATAAACACAAGTTAAACTTTCACACAAGTTAATCATAGACTTCTATTAGCACCTACTTACTATGAACCTTAATTGACTTGTATGATTTTCCATATTTTTTGTGATCTATTTACTTGTAGACAATTTGGGTAATTTAAATTATTTATATTACATGCTGCACTGTTATATTATGTACCGTACTGTTGCTCATTCCTTAATGTTTTAAAGGAAGCCTTCCTAAACATAATACTGTTGAGATAAAAGTTGGGCATATTTTAAGGCTTCTTCCAAATTGGTCTCCAAAAAATAACTGATTTACACTCCCACTTGCACCATCACTGACTGCTGCCTGGCTTATTTTTTAAGACTTGGACTGAATCATGGTTGCTCCTGCTTCTACTTTGGATTCACGGCTCATTGGTCTGTTACCTGAGCCATTTACATTACAGCTCTTATTAAAATCTACCAAGCTAGACTATGTTCCTGGTTAGACCACATCCATTTCAGGGACCGTGCTTTCTAAACTGGATTTGGGGAAAAAATTAATCCATAGGACTGGGAAACAGGCATCTACAAATTTTAATTTTTTTTTTGTCCTCTAAAAAATTACTTAAAAATTTTATTGAGGTATAATGAATATAATGGACTTCACATAGTTGACATGTACAATTGGATAAGTTGTGATATTGTAGGCACTGGTCAAACCATCACCATGATCAAGATAATTAGCATATCCATCACACCCTAAAGGCTCTTCTTATACCTTTCAGTCTTTCTCTCCCATCCCTCCTTGCCCCATCTTACCCACATACCCTCAGTCTCAGGCACCCACTACTCTGCTTTCTGCCACTATAGGTTAATTTGCATTTTATAGAGTATTATGTAAATGGAATCATACAGCATGTACTTTCTGGGTATGGCTCCTTTCACTCAGTATAATTATTTTGAGATTCATCCATACAGTGTGCATCAATAGTTCATTTTTTAATTACAAAGTTATATCCCATTGTATGGATACATTACAGTTTGCTTCCATTCATCTGCTGCTGGATATTTGGGCTGTTGCAAAGATTTTAACTATTACAAATAAAACTGCAATGATCGTTCATTTGCAAAGTCTTTGTATGAACGTATGTGTTCATTTCCCTGTGTGAATACATAGGAGTGTGAATAGCTGAGTCATATGGCAGGTTTAAATTTTTAAGAAAATGCAAAATTTTTTTCCAAGATAGTTTTACCCAGTAGATCAAATGAGAGTTCCAGATGCTCTGTATCCTCACCCACACTTGGTATGATCAGTGTTGGTAATTTTAACCATTCTAATCGGTGTATAATGTTATCTCATTGAGGTTTTAGTTTGCATTCTCTAATTCTCTAATATTCAGCATTTTTTCATGTGTCTATTTGCAATCCATATATGTTCTCTGGTGAGATACCTTTTTAAATCTCTCACACATATTTTATTATTTTATTGGGGAGAGGTTGTTTGTTTATTGAATTTTGAGCATTATTACAAATACCAAGTTCTCTATCAGACACACGACTTGCAAATACTTTCACAAATCTTGTGACTTGAGTTTTCATTTTGATAACAGCATCTTTCAAAGAGGAGTTCTTAAATTTAACAAAGTCCAATTTATTAAACTTTTTTGTTTATGTATTGTGCTTTATCTAAGAACTCTTTGCCTAAGTCAAAGTCAGAGAGAATGTCTCTTAAGTTTATACTATAACATTTTATGTTTTGGCCTATGATCCATTTTGAGCTCATTTTGCATATGTTGAAAAGAGCATTCTTCCTCCACTGAACTGCATTTGCACCTTTTTCAAAAATCAACTGATCATATATACATGGCTCTATTTCTGGACTATATTTGATTTTGTTGATCTAATGTGTATCTTGGTGCCAATACCACAATACTTGATTATTGTAGCTTAATAGTAAGTTTTGAGGTAATGTAAGTCCTCCAATTTTATTCTTTTTAAAACATTTTTTAATGTTTATTTATTTTTGAGAGAGAGAGAGAGAGAGAGAGAGCGCGCGTGTGTGCATGAGCAGGGGAGGGGCAGAGAGAGAGGGAGATAGAGGATCCAAAGTGGGCTCTGTGCTGACACCAGAGAGCCTAATATGGGTCTTGAACTCAGAAACCGTGAGATCATGACCTGACCTGAGCCGAAGTCAGTTGCTTAACAGACTGAGCCACCCAGGCACCCCTCCAATTTTATTCCCATTTTTCAAAATTGTTTTGGCTATGTTGGGTACTTTGCTTTTTCCTATAAATTTGAGAATTAGACTCTGTTGACCTTTGGGCTGTTGTTTTCATATGTGTTATGAACCCCACAATACATTGTTATTATTTTAAAGACACTTAAAATACTATTTAGGGGAGCCTGGGTGGCTCAGTCAGTTAAGCGTCTGACTTCGGCTCATGTCATGATCTCACGGTTCATGGGTTTGAGCCCCATGTCGGGCTGTGTGCTGACAGGTCGGAGCCTGGAGTCTGCTTCTGATTCTGTGTCTCCCTCTCTCTCTGCCCCTCCCCTGCTCATGCTCTGTCTCTGTCTCTCAAAAAATAAATAAATGTAAAAAAAATAGTATTTAAAATATTATCTTTTAAAGACATTTAAGAAATAAGAAAGAAAGCCTTGTGTATTTATCTGATACTTATTAACAGTGCTCTTCTTCCTTTGGGTACATCCTTGTTCCTTTATTATTTTTATTCTGCCTGCCTGAAGGAATTACTTTCACACGTCTTGACATGCAAGGTTGGCTGGTGGTGAGAACTTTCAGGTTTCATATGTCTGAAAAAGTCTTTATGTTACCTTCATTTTCGAAAGGTATTTTTGAAACATACAGAGTTCTAGATTGATGGTTTCTCTTTTTTCTCCCAGTATTTTAAAAATGTTTCTGCACTGTATTCTTGCTTGCATTTTTTCCCCAAGAAAACTCGGATATCATTTTCATCTCTGTTTTTCTGTATCTTTTTTCTTGGATCGCTTTTAAGATTTTCGTTTTGTCTTTTAAGCAGTTTGATCATGCAGTATGATGATGAAGTGAATAAAAACCTACAGTGTTAAAACTCAGCAATAAAAAGACAAATAATCTAATTTGAAAATGAGCAAAGATTTGAATGGATTTTCCCCTGAAGGAGATTTACAAAGAGCCAGTAACCACATGGGGAGGTAAAAGATGCTCAACGTCATTAGTCATCAAGGAAATACAACTCTAAAACATCATGCAATGCCATTTTCACACCCTCTAAAGTTAAAAAAAAAGAGACCATAGATTTCGAGAAACTGAAACCCATGTACACAGATGGTAATAAAATTTTGTAGCTGCTTGGAAAAATAGTTTGGCAGTTTTTCATAAAGTTAAATACAGAGTTACTATATGACCTAACAATTCCACTCCAGGTATAGACCCAACAGAAATGAAAACATACATCTAAACAAAATCTTATATGTGAATGTTCATAGTAGCATTATTCATAACAAACAAAAGAGAGAAAAAACCCAAATGTCTACCAATTGATGAATGAATAAATAAAATGGACACACACACACACAATATTATGTCATCAGTCACTAAAAGAAATGAAATATAGATCACTGTTACCTTGAACCAGCAAAGATCAACCTGAGAACACTGTGCTAAGTGAAAGAAGGCAGTCACAAAAGACTATATTATATATGATTCTATCTATAATATCCCACAATAGACAAATCTAGGCAAAATGGATTAGTGGTTGCCGGGGGCTGTGGGAAGAGGGAATGGAGAAAATCATGAATGGGCATGGTGTTTCTTTTTGAGGTGATACAATGTTCTGGAGTTAGATAGTGGTTATAGTTGTACAACTTTGTGAACAGACTAAGAACCACTGAATTGTATGCTTTTAAAGAGTGAATATTATGGTCTGTTAACGGGTCTCAATAACGCTGTTAGTTTTTGAAAAGGGAGGCACCCAGGGTGTGAAATTTAAGGAGGCACTCACTGTCAGGGTCACATTAAGTACAGGGGTTAACCCCTAAGAGTGTGTGCCTCTTTACATTTAGTTACCTGGCTTGCCTCTCTCCCTAATTCAGACCCTCAGGAGAATGCACTAATTCAGGTTTGAATTTGAAATAGGAAGAGAAATCTGCTTCAGAAAGTCATTTAATCTGTTCTCTTCCTCTGAACATCATCACATCAACAAGAAAGGCTTCTAGTTGCTGGGGTCTCTGGTCACTGGCCACGAGGGATGGGAAGAATGTGGGTATCTGATGACCTTTCGAACAACCGAATCAACCATCCGCAAGCCCGCCCTGCGTCAGCACCCCCATGTGCTGAGGCAGTCCGGCTCAGTCTGTCTGTTCCCATCACTTTGGAGATAAATGGTAGCGACTGCATACACAGCAGCACCAGAGCCCAAACACCAGCAGGGGAAAAGGGCTCAGGTCCTAGAAGGTAGGCCGCCTGGCTTCTGTGTCTGGGTTCAGAACAGCTAATTAGTGTGGGATCTTGAGCAGATATTTTATTCTAGCTGACTCTTTCATCTGTGTAAGATGAGCGGTGTGGAATAAGACCCACAGGCCTGTCACTCCACCTTTGCTTCTGGAAGTAGACAAGCCCAGGCTAAGTTCTGTCGCCCCTCGCTCGCGTCCCCGGGGTGTTCTCCACTTGTGAGCGAGCGCGGCGGTACCAGCCCGACTCACCTATCCGTTTGAAAGTGCTTTTCCTTTCACAATCGGTTTGGGAGGCAGTCAGCCCTTCCAGTGACCCCCGCAGGGCCTCACACGCGAGGCGGGGCTGCGGAGGGTGGGGGTGGGGGTGGGGGTGGTGGGCGGCCGCAAAGCAGGCCTGGGACTAGACCCTGGCCGCGCCCAGCCGGCGGTTACGCGGGGGCGCAGCTCACGCACCGCCCCCAGCGGAGGGCAGGAAGCGTGGAGGTCGCCGGGGCGAGCATAAAATTCTGCGGCCGCTGCCTCCCGACGCGAGCTGGACCCAGGGGGCGGCTCTTCCCGGAGAGGTCGGCGTAGGCCCGGACGACAGCCACGGGAGGAGCGCGGCGGTGCCGAAGGTGGCAAGTGGGGGCGCCCCGGGGCAGGGCGGGGACGGCGGAGGACGTGAGCCCCCAGCGCTCGCGCTCAGACACTGGACGCGAGGGCCATCTCTGTAGAAGCGAACCGGATCAGGTGGTGCCTCGCCCTGTTCACAGAAACAGAGCCTCTTTGGATCGCAGCCGCACAGTGGTGCAGCTGCGGCCGGTCCCAGAGCCCAGGCCACCTGATTCCCTCCTCCACTGTCTTGTCTCTGCGCTTCCCAGGTCTCTTCCTCTCCAGCCGCCTCCCTCCACCCCCCCACCCCGCCGCCCTACTTCTTCACCCCATCTCTCTCCTAGGGATCCGCGCACTGACCTCTCCCTACCTCTCCTCTTTCCTGCTGAAATCACCATTCTGCAGCTGTAAATCCGAGCACTACTTACCCATCCTAATTCTTGCAGTCACTCCACACAAACTTCTGGAGCCCTTCCTTTTCCCTGAGCGCTCTTCCCGGCCCGCAGGACCCGCGGTGCCACACCGCCCCTGCCGCGGGAGCTTGCAGCCTAGTGGGACCACAAGCAATGAGAGACGGAATTGCAGAGAAGAGTGAGGCAGCCGCCAGGGTGGGTGGAGCTCGTGAAGGGAAGCCTTCTGAGACCGGGGTGTTTGGGTGGAGAGGGAAGCTGAGTGCCATTAGCCAGTGCAGGGGTCGGGGTGGTGGATAAACGGTGTTTTCCTTGGCCCAGGGGTGCCTTGAAGGGAGTGAAAGGCGGTCAGGATGGCTAGAAGCTGATGCTGGAGCAAGGCGAGGGGGTGAGGTGGAGGATAAGCCCTTTAAATGAAGTGAGCTTTGAGCTTATCCTAAGGGCCAGGGGAATTTTTTTTTTTTTAAGTTTATTTCTTTATTTTGAGAGAGAGAAAGAGCGAGCAGGGGAAGAAGGCAGATAGAGAGACAGAGAATCCCAAGCAGGCTCCTGCTGTCAGCGCAGAGCTGGAGTGGGGCTGGATCTCACCGTGAGATCATGACCTGAGCTGAAGCCAATCCACTGAGCCACCCAGGGACCCTGAGCCATGGGAAATTTAAGAGGAGGGCTGTCCAAATGGAGTGAACTGGGTGGGGTCTGTTCCCAGGAGGGGAACGTTCTGGGTCGTTCTGTTCCGAGGAGGCAGCAGGGAGAGGGAGCAGGTGGTCTAGACTAGGTGCAGGCTCACAAGTATACGGTTTCCAGAGCCATTTGGGCAGCAGAAGGCAGGACTTGGTGATCGGTGTGAGGGGATGAGGAGCCGCAGGAAGGAGGCAGGGAGATGGCAGTTGGGTGAGTGAGGGTCTCATTTCCACCCTTACCTAATTGCCTGGTGGGCTGGGGGATGGTGGTGGCCATGTGTTCAGGTTCAGCTGTGTGGTCAGCAAACCTGCCCACTAACATTTACACTTCTGACCTCCGTGGCTTCATAGATCCTGGCCTCCCTGTTCTTGGTAGTTTTGCTCTTTCTTGTACCCTTTTCCGTTCCTCCTCGCCTCTCTATTCTGGTGTTCCGCAGGGGCTGGTCTTCGTCCTCTGGTGCACAGTCTCCATTAGTGGCTTTTGCTCTATCGAGTAAAACTCCCAAATCTTGGGAGTAAAACTCTCAAATCTTGCTAAGTTAGCAAAATATTATAAAACAAAACAAAAGCAAAGTTTTCTCAGCCTCTTTTCCAGTGTTTGAAGGTCACGTGATGTCTAGAGGCTAGGGATCATTGGGCACTCTGAGTTGGGTTATGGGCTATCGGGAGTTAATTGGCCATCTAGCGGGTAGGGCTGCTCAGCTGGAGAGCACACTGGCTCTCCCTAGCTGGTTGATGACCAGTCACTGTAGATGAAAGGTCCTCTCCTCACAGTCAATTTAAACCCACCTGCAGCCTGTCTGTCATCTCGTACCAGAATCTCAAACATTTCTCAAGTATCAGCTGACAGATAGGGAGACTGTGGCCTTTTGCATAGCTGAAACTCTCAAAAGTGCTCTTCATAAATGTATGAAAGAAGAAACAGTATTGGGGCACCTGGGTGACTCAGTCATGTGAGCCTCCAGCTTTGGCTCAGGTCATGATCTCAGGGTTTTTAAGTTCAAGCCCCTGCATCCAGCTGGTTGCTGACAGCACACGGAGCCTGCTTCAGGTCCTCTGTCTTTGTCTCTCTCTGCCCCTTCCCTGCTCATGCTCTCTCTCTCTCTCTCAAAAATCAATAAACATTAAAAAAAAAAAAAAAACAAGCAGAAGAAGGAGAAACAGTATTATGGAGACCAGGCTAGAGAACAGGCTAGAGAAACTAGAATTTTTTCAGTGGGAGTTTCCCCCTCCTCCCCCTCCCCTGCTTCCCTGACACCATCCTCCTTCTCCCTGATGTCCTTCTCGTCAGGTGGGAAGAGCTGGTCCTTATACGAAAGGATTGGACTTCACTGCTCCTGGGAGACTGAGTGCTGTGTGTTTGTGCCAGTGAATTAGTGCTGTTAATTCCTGAGGCTCTCAAGCTGGTTTGATCTCTGCCAGTACCATACTTCTCTATTTACCTTAAAATGGGGACTCACTTTTCAGATGGGGAGCAACAATAAATGGGTTTTCCTCCAACTTAAAATGTTTATGAGCTTTATTATTTTAAAACAAGTACAATTCCAAGATTGCCAGATATTTGATCAATAGCCTTCCGAGGTGTATTAAGGCAGCCTTTCTCTTTATTCTCTGGTTCCAGAGCCTGTATCATGGATGCCCTTTCTGAAGCAAATGGCACCTTTGCCTTTCACCTTTTAAAGATGCTGTGTCAGGACAGCCCTTCACGCAACGTGTTTTATTCTCCTGTGAGCATCTCTTCTGCCCTGGCCATGGTCTTCCTGGGGGCAAAAGGAAACACTGCTGCCCAGATGGCCCAGGTAAACCTACCTGCCACTCAGGAGAAGGGACTGCCCTTTCAGTTGTTATGTTCCATCACCAGGTTCATACCTCATACTCCAGAATTGCCACGAAGCAGGATGGGGAGGGGTCCTCATGCATACACACATACATGCTTATATCAGGCAGGTGGGGCTGCCTGGGGAACAAGATGCAAAGGGCAGGGCTGGGAGTCTCTTTTGCTGAGACTTTTTTTGGGAAAAGTCCTCTAATAATTTGGTTAAGACTATCCAAATCTTGTCCTAGCATCGTATCTTTGTTTAGAAAATGATACTGAAATTATTTGAAATCTAAGCAGTTAAGATCTCTCATTTTTGAAGTAAAGACTTCATAACTGTAATTATTCTTTGGTAACAAAGGGTAGGTTAATATCTCTTTCAAGTCATTAATACACCAACATGCCTTCCTGGTAAGGGGATGGACAAAAATAGGCAAATGTGGATGAAAAGGCATGTCTTTATTACATATACAGACTGTGTGTGGACTAGTTTAACAAACATTCAGCAAACATCTGAAAATGATTAAGAATCAATCCCTGTCCTGAAGGGGTTTTATAGAGCAGGCAGAGGACATGTGCCTAAGATAAAACCTACAGGCTTATCTCATGCTACCTGCACACACCTTCACTACAGGAGGGCTGGCGTGGCTCTTTGTTTCAATACCACTTTCTTTTCTCTTGACAACCCTTTCTGGGGTAATTGCTTATCTGAATCATTTTTCAGCTTGTGACCTGAGAAGTGAAGGTTTATGTGTAGAGAGGGGCTTCTTTGGGCTTACTGAGCTTTTCTGTGTTTTAAGCTAGCTGATGAATCCTTCTGGGAGGTTTTTTTTGGGTTTTTTTTGTTCTTTTGGGTTTTTTTGAGAGCCTCAAGATTGTTCAGTTACCTTGTATTCAGAGACATCAAAAGTTCCTTATCCTTCTGTGCTCAACTAGACAGTAATGGCACTCAATATGCTGAATATGCATTGCTACTTACAGCATTAAGGGAAGTTCTTTTAAAGAACTAGTGTTTGGATTCTGTATAAACTGACAAAGATTGCCTTGCCCACTGATTGTATTTATGCCCATTTCTTCTTGAACTTATCATGCTTTTAACTGTGTTGTTGTTTTTTTAAATCTTAGAAGCAAATTTTCCTCTATTAGGCGTATTTCATACTTATGTTTTTCTTGGGATGCAAGATTTTATAATAGCCCCTTTTCTGAATCCTTCTTCTCCTTGTCATTCTTCCTATTACTTATTTTTTTAATGTTTTTATTTATTTTTGAGACAGAGAGAGACAGAGCATGAGCAGGGGAAGGGCAGAGAGAGAGAGAGGGAGGCACAGAATCCAAAGCAGGCTCCAGGCTCTGAGCTGTCAGCACAGAGCCCGACACGGGGCTTGAACTCACGGACTGTGAGATCATGACCTGAGCTGAAGTTGGATGCTTAACTGGCTGAGCCATCCAGGTGCCCCCCTATTACTTATTTTTATTTTTATTTATTTTTATTTTTTTTTCAACGTTTATTTATTTTTGGGACAGAGAGAGACAGAGCATGAACGGGGGAGGGACAGAGAGAGAGGGAGACACAGAATCGGAAACAGGCTCCAGGCTCTGAGCCATCAGCCCAGAGCCTGACGCGGGGCTCGAACTCACGGACCGTGAGATCGTGACCTGGCTGAAGTCGGACGCTTAACCGACTGCGCCACCCAGGCGCCCCTACTTATTTTTAAACAAGACAGATCTATTTAGGCAGAAAAGCCAACTGTTACTCCTCTGTTTTCTGTCCTCTCCCTCTCTCTCTCTCTCTCTCTCTCTCCCTCCCTCCCTCCCTCCCTCCCTCTCTCTCTCTCTCTGTCTTTTTCTCTCTGTATCTTCTCCCCACCTCCACATAGTATTGCTCTAGTATGTATTAAATCTGCAATTTAAATGAAAACAGTGTTCTTTTAAAGGAAAATTTTGTAGAGTATTTGAGAAAGAATTTTCTCTATAAAACTCTATAATGAGTTTTTCAGATCAAAGAACAATCTTGATTTTTGTTTTAAAGTTTATTTATTTTGAGAGAGAGAGAAAGTGTGAGTTGGGGAGAGCAGAGGGAGAGGGGAAAAGAGAGAGAGAATCCCAAGAAAGCTCCATGCTGTGAGTGTGGCACCCAATGTGGGGCTTGAACTCATGAACCGTGGGGTCATGACCTGAACCGAAGTCAGACATTTAACCGACTGAGCCACCCAGGCACCCCATTTTGATAATTTTTAAAATTATTTTTCTCAACAGGTGCTTTCTTTAAACACAGAGAAAGATATTCATCAGAGTTTCCAGTTACTTCTTACTGAAGTGAACAAACCTGGCACCCAGTACTTGCTCAGAACAGCCAACAGGCTCTTTGGAGAAAAGACGTGTGAATTCCTCTCAGTGAGTTGAGTCAGCAGAACAATAAAAGTTGTATTTAAAATATAGAGTCTGAAAGAAAGATCCTGGAGAACCAAAATTAATGGTGGACACTTTTAAAACTCATAATTCTATGACTGTGCCTTGAATTATTTAAAATTTGACTACTTGTAAAATTCATTTTTCCATTTCTGGTTGGTTATGGCTTAGTACTTATTTATAAACTCTGATATTTTAGTACCTATTAGGCTAAGATATCACTTTTAAGAGATGTATACTTATTTTAATAAAAAGTATATAATATTCAAATTTTTGGAAACTAAACTTTATTTAGGAATATAGCCACATTGAACACTTTTCTCTCCAAAGACCTTTAAGGAATCCTGTCTTCAGTTCTACCATGCTGAACTTGAGCAGCTTTCCTTTGCCAAAGCTGCAGAGCAGTCCAGGAAACACATCAACACTTGGGTCTCAAAAAAGACTGAAGGTCAGAATTACATGTTACTGTTTTTTTTTTGCCTTCTCTCCCTTCTCCGTTTCCTGCTCCCTCCACGTTCCCCTACTTCCCCTCCTTTTCCTCCCTTCCCTCTTCCTCCCCTTGCTTTTCCTGCTGTTCTGATTTTACTAGTGTTTCAGATGGTCAGAGTCATGCTGACAGGCTGGGCCTCATGGCATATTTGGACCTTAATGGACTCACAGTGGTTCTGATCAGAAGCTCAGGTTTTCAACAATGGAGACTTAATTTTTTCCATTCTCCGGGGACCAGAATGACTGATACAAATGTCAAAAGAAATTCATAGACCAGATTTCCAGTTTAGTAACTTACACTGAAGCGTACTTTCATGTGGCCTGTGATGTTCACATGTTGGGTGGGTTCATCACCTCCATAGGAAGGAGACTACTGGTCAGATCTCCCCTGAGTCATACACTTGGGCTTCCTCTTTCTAAATTCTTTTTTCAACGTTTTTTTTTTTTGTTTTTGTTTTTGTTTTTTTTGGGGACAGAGAGAGACAGAGCATGAACGGGGGAGGGTCAGAGAGAGGGAGACACAGAATCGGAAACAGGCTCCAGGCTCCGAGCCATCAGCCCAGAGCCTGACGCGGGGCTCGAACTCACGGACCGCGAGATCGTGACCTGGCTGAAGTCGGACGCTTAACCGACTGTGCCACCCAGGCGCCCCTCTTTCTAAATTCTATGTGGACCTACCACCAGCTTTATCCTACACATTAAGCTTACTTATTCTGCTTCTTTCACGTTTTCCACTTCCACTCCCTTAATTAGATTTGGTAAGCTTAGATTTGATAGGTCAACTGCAGACTGTCTCTCAGGGCTGATCAATCCTGCAGACCGAAATCATACTTTGTTTGGCATTGAGCCTTATTCTTTTGTTTTACGGAGTGCCACGTTCTGATCTTGGCCACCATGATCAATGATGTATGATGTTTGAACCATTCAGGACCCTCTGTACCATTTCTACTTAGTACCACTAGGAGCAGTCCTATTTCTGTCAATAAATCAGACAATCGAGAACAGACATTGTCTTTCTTTAAAGAGTTAGCAGTTATTGCCACCATTTCTTGGAATATTTGCCAATTATGCTATCTGGAGGCAGCGAATTAACAGGGATGCTCTTAGTTCATCAGAAAGGCAGTTTGATATCCAGGGGAAGAAGGGAGTATCTTTCACTTGCCCACCTTACCTTTTCCAGGAATGTCTGCTGTTTTGTTTAGAGGATCAAAATAGTAAAATCTCTTCTAGTTGCTTCCAGGAGCTCCTCAGTGCACCCAGACTGCCCATTATCAGCTCTTTCCCCGTTGAGCCGTTCATTCTGGCTGCCTCTGACATGTGGATGTAGTTGTGGAATGTTAGCACCGGTTACAACTTTGCTGCACTAAACCAAACAATCCCATTTCACCTCTTGAGATAACCCAGGTCCCTCCAGACCAGCCCTCCAGACCTGTTTGCCTCGTTGTCTGACCACGTATAGTGTTTTTCTTTGAGTGATTTAGAAATCATTTACCGTCTTCAACTTTCTGGAAAGGCCTTAGTGACCTGACCATGAACACCACTTCTTGTATGTGTTGTGTTTGATTTCTGTACATAACAATCCAAACTGAGCAAATTTGAAAAATGAAAAGAATGTTTGGTTCTTGACTAGTAACCAAGGATCTGCCAATAAACCTTATCATGATTTATTCATCCCATGTTCTATAAAAATCACCTGAATGTGTTCTCTACTTTTCCTGGAAGGTAAAATTCAAGACCTGTTGCCGGATAGCTCGATTGATGCACAGACCAGGCTGGTTCTTGTCAATGCCATCTACTTCAAAGGAAGGTGGAATGAACAGTTCAACAAAATGTACACAAGTGAAATGCCTTTTAAAATAAACCAGGTGAGAGAAGCTTTCAGAAATTCTGCTAGTGTTTCAAGAAGAAATTGAATGGAGAAAACTAAGTTTGTAAAAGCATAAATGATTGGTTAAAAATAATTTTGAAGGGCACCTAGGTGGCTAAGTCGGTTAAGCATCTGACTCCAGCTCAGGTCATGATCTCACGATTCATGGTTTCAAGCCTTGCAATAGGCTCTGGGCTGATAGTTCAGCGCCTGGAGCCTGTTTCAGATTCTGTGCCTCCCTCTCTCTCTTCCCCTCCTCCACTCTGCTCTGTTTCTCTTTCTCTCAAAAAAAGAATAAACATAAATTAAAAAATTTTGAAACAACATATTTATAAATGCAATTTTAAACTCAGTAGAAAAGAACAGAGGAATAAAAATTATTTGCTGTCTATAATTTTTTGCATTTTATTACTGCTCCTTCTGCCTCTGATAATCTCTCCTATCTTCATTGCTGCCACCTAGTTTTGGAAACTCTCATAGAAGACTTTCTTCTATTCCCAAGTTGCTAAACAGAAAGCAAAAAACAAGTGTTAAGGAAAGAAAGTGTGATATGTGTGTGTGTTGGGGGAGTGGGTAGAGGGAGTGAATATTTCTTTCTTTCTTTTTTTTTTTTTAAAGAGAGAAAGTGCTTAATGATTTATTTATTTTTTTTTTCAATATATGAAATTTATTGTCAAATTGGTTTCCATACAACACCCAGTGCTCATCCCAAAAGGTGCCCTCCTCAATACCCATCACCCACCCTCCCCTCCCTCCCACCCCCCATCAACCCTGGGAGTGAATATTTCTTTAATCAGATATTTAAAAAATTAAAATGAGTATTGACTTGAATTAATATTAATTAATGATTATTAATTTAATATTTATAAGTTTCTAATATTAAAACTGACAAAAATCTTAGTCTTGATATTGAGGTGTAACTTCAGCCAGGTATTAAAATGGCTTGCCAAATCCCCAGCAAACCACCCACCCCCCGCAAAAATACCATTTTAATGTAATCTGGAAACATAGTGTATAGGTGTTTTGGGGGGCTTAAGGTGTACTTTACATAATCAGCCCTTGAGGTACAAAGGTGGGAGGGGGAGAACTTTTCTAGCATTGATTTTAGAAACTTTTCTAATTTGTATAATAGCTGATCTGTATCAATTTGAAAAATAAGTATAAAAAAAGAAAAATGAGTATAATACTCTAACTTCTGCATGCATATACCTCTTCTGTATTTTATTTGAGAGAGAGAGTGGGGGAGGGGCAGAGGGAGAGAGAAAACCTTAAGCAGTTCCATCCATGCTCAGTGCCAAGCCTGACGTGGGGCTCGATCCTGTGACCATGAGATCCTGACCTGAGCCAAAATCAAGAATCCGACACTTAACTGACTGAGCCACCTAGGTGCCCCACCACTTCTACATTTTTAAAAAGTTATTTCCTTGGATTAGAGTGTCAGAATCAGAACAACTGGATTTAAATACATGAAGAGATATTAGTTCTTTCTACTTGCCGGCAAGATTGCTTTCTGAGAGGGTGTGTCCATGCACTACCTGTCACGTTCCTGTGAAACTCTTAAATTTCTTCCCACCTTATCACAAAACCTTTCTCTAGCTAAAATGAAAAAATTTTCTATTTAATTTTATGTGACTGTATCATTTCCTTAGATATATTTTATTTTTGTATACATATATTTTTAAAGTTTATTTTGAGAGAGAGAGTGTGCACACAGTGCACACAGTGCGAGCAGGGTTGGGGCAGAAAAAGAGGGAGAGAGAGAATCCCAAGTAGGCTCCATACTGTCAGTGCAGAGCCAGGCACAGGTCTCGAATTCACAAACCGTGAGATCATGACCTGAGCTGAAATCAAGAGTCGGACGCTTAACTGACTGAGCCACCCAGACACCCCTCCTTAGATATAGTTTAAATGAGGACAATCTGATTTCCTCCTCCGGAAAATGCAGAGTATCACATTTATTTTGCTGAGTAGAATATCTTTCTTAGGATACCTGTTTACAAGAGATGCCTTGTAATGGTGACAAGAAAGAGTCGGAATTAGCATATGAATATTGTTCCCATCACGGGTGCTGAAAACACTCCTGGAGTCAACTCTACGTCTTTTGGAAACTTTTATCGCCTCTTTCAATAATCTGTTTTTAATTCCATGCTCGTCTGTTTATTCCCATCAGAAGGAGCAGAGGCCAGTGCAGATGATGTTTCAGGAAGCTACATTTAAGCTTGCCTATATTGAAGAGGTGCAGGCCCAGGTCCTGGAGGTGCCCTATGTGGGTGAGGAGCTGAGCATGCTCATTCTGCTCCCGGATGACAACGTGGATCTAAGTTCGGTGAGATGAATCCAGTGACAACCTTCACATCCTTCCTGATAGGATAGAACTCAAGCACCATTTCCAACATTTGTGTTACCTTTTAAGTTGATGATATGGGCAACCAGGCAGCAGTATTCAGGTACTGGGGCTTTGGAACCAAACTGTTATTCAGGACCTACTTCTCCCGTTATTACCTATGTGACCTTGCCAAATTACTCTGTTTTCTAAGATGGGGATGGTGATAATATCTCCTGATAGAGTTATTATTAGGATAAAATGGGCGTAGTTCAGGGAACAAGCTTAGCACATTGTCTGGTGCATCATCAGCCCTGAATAAATGTGATTCATTATTATTATCATAATCATTGTTGTTAGCATTATATTTTAAATACTAAGAACCTGAAACTCAGGAGGGCAGAGCCAGAAACAGCCGGAAATGCCACTCCCCACCCACTCTGCTTCCTTTCAGCATGGATCCCTACCTAGTATGAGAGTCAGCCACAGCCCAGGAGCTCCTAGGGACAGGCACTAAGTGGCACATGGTGCTCCCATGACCTAAGGGGCCTGTGTGAGCAGAGCTGCAGCCATTGGCTGTGTCTCTGTCCATCCCCGCCCCCCCCGCCACCGTGTCTCTTCTTCAGAATGTGTGCAGGATTGCAGGATTGCACCTCTGGCAAATTGTTCTTCTGGGTGGACTCCACCAGGAGCCCTTTCCCATTTTTCTTTTTTTTTTTAAGGTTTTTTTGTTTTTCTAATTTTGTTTATTTTGAGAAAGAGAGAGTGCGTGCACGCGCACACGAGCTGGGAAGGGGCAGAGAGAGGGAGAGAGAGAGAATCCCAAGCAGGCTCCATTCTGTCAACACATGGAGCCCAAGGCAGGGCTCAGTCTCACAAACCATGAGATCTTGACCTGAGCTGAAACCAAGAGTTGGATGCTTAACCAACTGAGCCATCCAGGGGCCCCTCCCAATCATTTTTCTTACCAGCAATGCCTCATCTTCAAAAAATAAGCACAGTTTATAAAAAAAAAAAAAGAAAATCACAGTCAGCTGGGCATTGATGATTGTCAGGATAAAAGATGTCTCCTAGACGTTGTTGGGCAACAAGAGGAACAACCACTGTCTTTGTGCCTCTGGGCTGTTTGAAGTCTTCCCTGCTTGGCAGGGAAGCCACCCATGTATTTAATAGCACAAGTATGAGATCTCACAGATTTCCTGGCAGATAATGGTGCCTGCTGGTCTTGTGTGGCAATCAATACCCATCTATGCGAGGAGGAAGAGTATGTGGGTGTGTATGTAAATATGTACTAAAGTATGAATTTCAAAATCGAATTCTGGTCTTTCAGGTGGAAAAACATCTCACTTATGAGAAATTTAGAGCCTGGACCAAGCCAGATTGTATGAAGAGTACCGAAGTGGAAGTTTTCCTTCCGAGATTTAAACTGGAAGAGGATTATGACATGGAATCTGTGCTTCAGCGTTTGGGAATGGTTGATGCCTTCCAGGGGGACAAGGCTGACTTTTCAGCAATGTCAGCTGAGAGAGATCTGTGTCTGTCCAAGTTTGTGCACAAGAGTGTCGTGGAGGTGAATGAGGAAGGCACAGAGGCCGCGGCTGCCTCGGCCGTCGTGGTTGTGGAGTGTTGCATGGTATCTGGACCAAGGTTCTGTGCTGACCATCCCTTCCTTTTCTTCATTAGGCACAATGCAGCCAACAGCATTCTGTTCTGCGGCAGGTTTTCTGCTCCCTAAGGGTGAGCATTTCCTGTGTCCTCCTGTCTTGCACCACAGCCCTGTGAACATGGGTCTTTAAAGCCAAGTGCCTAGGTGATGAGGGCAGATTCCTCATCCATCTGAATCTCATGCTTGTCCACACTCAGCTCTCTCCATACTGACCACTCATTTGCCCTACTTAGTCGAGATCATGGGACAATAGAACTTAATGATTCCCTGTTGTATTTAAAATGCAGTCCAAATCCCATAGGATGGCATACAAAATTTTCCTAGATGACTCCAGACTTCTTCCCCACTCATTCCACATGTAACTCATTTTAGTTACACCATGTTCTGCCTTGTACCTCAAAACTTGTTGCATACTTGTCTTAGCCTATTTCAGTAGTAGTACGTGCTTCTAGCTAAGGCAACTGTTTTATAGTTTTCCTGGTACATGTGCTTCTTAGAGTTTCTTTAATGCACATTTTTATTTTATCTTTGACATTCATGCATCACCAAGTATGTGGAAAACAGGGCATCAGGCATTGGAGACAAAGGGGCAGAGTCATGGTCTTTTGACATCTGGTCTTTAATACTCATGCTGGAATGATGTAGCTTTTATGACAGCCAGATTGGACTAGGTAATGTCCTTAAACGTATAATGTGATCCTCTTGTAGGGATCAGACATTCTTCCTGTTAATTATATTTCTCCACCTCCAACTCTAACAGTAAAAATTTCATTCAACTCTTAAAGCTCATTTCCAATGTCATCTCCAAGAAATTTTTCCTTTTCTGCATTAGCAGAGGTGCGTCTTCGAACTCTCAATTGCACACAGAGGAAGGGCATTGCTCTTATGGAAGTTGTTTGATGTATTAGTCATCTCTGTTCTCCAGCTAGGTCTTAAATTCCTCTGGGGTTGGAATGTATTTTACATGTCCGTGTGCCACATACAGTGCAGTCAGAAGTAATTTGATCACACATGAACTCTGTAATTTTTAAAAAAGTGATTAGATGTCAGTGATATTATTTTTTTGTTTTTTTTTACTAAAGTTTATTTTGAGAGAGAGAGAGAGAAAGAGAGAGTGGGGAAGGGGCAGAGAGAGAGGGAGAGAGTGAGAATCTCAAGCAGGCTCCGCACTGTCAGAACATAGCCTGATGTGGGGCTTGAACTCACAAATCATTGAGATCATGACCTGAGCTGAAATCAAGAGTTGGATGCTTAACCTACTGAGCCACCCAGGTGCCCCATTATTGTTTTTTTTTTCAAAGAATTTTTTTTATTACAGTGAAATTCACATATCATAAAATTAACCATTTTAAAGTTAACAATGCAGTGCAACATGTGCAATCATCACTTTTATCTAGTTCCAAAAAATTGTCATCGCCCTAAAGGAAAACCTTGTGCCCACTCAGCAGTTCCTCCCCATTCTCTTCTCCCTAGAGTTCAGAGACGGTCACTTAAGATTTCAAGGACCCTTATCAGCCTCACTGGGCAGGGCACTGTGATGAGCTGTGATGAATTATAAGAGGAGGTACAGGCAAGCTGCAGAAAGGGGGAAATTTCTTTCGTGTGGAATGTGTGACTGATGTCTCTCCCCCAGGGAAATCACCCAGATCTCTAGACCTCTCCCAGATAAGAGGGATTAGCGAGAAGCTTTTAAAAGGGTATTTGGGAGAAGATTTTCCTAAGACAGCTGTGGTAGTGCTAGTACCCACTCCCCCAACCCCTGTGCAGGGGGGAGGCAGGGGGAGACAGAGTCTGTTAAGTGAGCTTGGCTCATACAGAGAGAGACATCAAGAGAGCAAGACACAGAGAGGGACAGAGATGGACAGAGATAGAGATAGAGACTCTGTAAGTGAGCTGACTCGCGTCCCCTGGATATACCAGGCATTTGGATACTGCTCAGGAGAAATGTCCAGGAAATGCAAATATTGATCCCAACAAACCAAAATGGGCCAAACTAGAGTTTCCTGGCCACTCTGGGCTCAGCTTCTGGCCTGTAAAAAGAACAGTTTGTGACCTGAGGGTACAGAAGGTTCACAGAGCTGGGCCACTTAACAGTGAAGGGCAAAAGCACTTGGAAATATTGGCAAGCTTCTAAAAGGGAGTGCTGACTGCTGGGACCAGCAGCCTTTCTTCTTTGTTATGGGGGGTTTGGACTGCTTCTCTGACTTCCCAGGACCTAAGGATGTTTGCACAATGTAGACAGGACAAGGTGAAGTTTCCAGTCCCAGACCCATGATGTTAACCCTGAAAGCTGACTCCTAATACTTCCCTCCCCACTCTCTGCTGTGGGAGCTGGGTACTGACCTTCCAGGGTTGTTAAATAAGGAAGTCCAGTTGGACAAGACTTCCAGCTCCAACATTCCACAAGCCTTTATTTCTGGATCTCTTTTTGACAACCAGGCAAAGATGGCATCAGCACAGCCTACGCCACCTACTCCAAAGAGAGGCAGGCTCCATTGAAAAACTGAGGTAGAGAAAAGATCTAGTAATCCCTTCCTCGTTTTGGGGAAGGGGGAGATAGCATCTGTTAAATCCTATGTGCCAGAGACTGCTAGGCACTGCACGATACATTATTTTACTTGATCCTCCTATCAACCTGGGAAGATTAATAAGGAAACTGAGGTTCAGAGAAGTTAGGCAACTCGTTCAAATTCATTCAGCTAGTCGGAGACTGGCAGAGGAAATGAAGCCAGAGCTTTCAGACCCCAAAGCCAGAGGCCAGAGGGGGAGAGCCTCTGTGAATCACACGCCCTCTACTCCAAGATGCACAGGCTCACTGCTCACCCCGCCTTGCCCAGACGCCATCCCAGCAGCTTAGCTGTTCCACAGTGGAAACGTTGTGCTGCCAGTGTTTTGTCCTTGTTTTCTTTAAACGTCAAAGGAGTCTCTATTGCCGGAAGTTTCAAGCGAGGCGGGCTGGAGGGCGAGAGTAGCTGGGATCCCAAACCAGATCTCTCCAAGGAAGGATGGCTCATTGGTGCCCCAGGCCCCGTGCCACCATTCTGGGAGCCCCTGGATGGATAGCATGAAGCCGTATACGGTCTAGCAAAATCCCTGGAGTGAGGCCAAGTTGGTCCGGACCTCGGGTGCTGTGATGGGGGAGAGGTGACAACAGCTTTGTGACGTGGACGAGCTTTCTGGGGTGTCCAGCGCGACCCCGCCCCCAGCTCCTAGCCCCCACCCGCCGCGTCGGGGCAGTCTCTGTCTCGGCCCCGCCCTCGCCCCGCCCCCTCAACGTACCGGCAGCCCCACCCCCCGGCCCCCTCTCCCGCCCTTGGGCCCGGACTGAAGAGGAGGGGAAGGAGCTGCTGGAAGCTTTAGGAGAAAGGCAAAGTTGGGCGTCTGATTTCGCTTTTCAGCCGCCAGCTGGCTCCTGTCTCCCTGAGAACCTGGGGCCCGAGGGGAGTCATTTTGGCTTTGGGAAGGGACAAAGAAGGAACACCAGAATCTAAGCATCTGGTGTGTGCTTGGATAGAAAACAGCGGGCTGCGTTGTTTAGTAACTGCAGGTGCACTAGCAGGGACAAGACCTCACTGTCCACTTTCTTGAGAAGGCCAGGGCTCTTGATTCCTATTCAGGGAGAACTTCAGAGAAGTTGGGAGGGTCAGCAGGGCAGGCTCTGAGAGCCAGGACGTTATGTCCTTATATGAGCACTGATTTTAGATGGTGAGGAATTAGTCACTGATTTGGGGAGAAGCCTGATGAGACTAATATTTAACAAATATGCACCAGTGTGGTCTCATTGGTTGTGTTTGGCCAGCATTTATTCGGACTGGCCACTGCCCAGGATACACTGCCTGGGACCTGCCTTCTGTAAGGTCAGCTCTATGACCCCCTCCCCCCACTTCCTAGGAAGCACCTTCTCCTTGGTCAGTGGGGCTTCCCAGAGGTAAGCTGAAGATGGCAACCCAGTCCAGGTTTGGGTTCCAAGGAGAGAGCTCTGTGCTCCTCTCAGTCCAGAGCCTGAGGAAGCAGAGCTCACAGACAGGCATTCAAGTCCATCCTGGTTCTCTTGGCAAGGGCTGGGAGGGACTCAAGTCCTGCAGGGACAAGAATTGGGACAGGGTTCTGGACTTACCCAGGGCAAGGAGAGGAGGGGCCTTGGCATAGCAGGAGGACCCAGTGGGGTCCACAAGAAGACCCTGGTCTAGGAGTGCTCTGGCTGGGGGCCGAGCATAAATCTGCCCCCGAGTAGCCTGAAATTCCAAACTCAAGATCCTCTGAGACTGTTTTGATCAGTCTTATATAGTAGCAGAGCCCAACAGCAGCATAGTGGTTAGGTGCCTGAGTTTTGTATCCAGACAGCCTGGGTGTGACTCTTACTGTGCCACTTACTGTTTGGAGCATCTTAAGTAAGTGACTGCCGCTCTCCATGATGGATTTCCTCATCTGGAAGGATACCTATCTCAAAGGGTATTTTACAAATTAGCGTTGTGATATACTTGGGACAATATGTGACTGGCAGTAAGAGCTCAGTAAATATTAGCTTCTGTTACTGTTTCAAGTTAATCAGATTGTTCTCTTCTTAATGCATAGTGAAGGCCACTATAAATGGGGAACGAAACCTTTTATGGGCAGATGGTGAAGGAAAGAAATGGAAGGAGAAAGATATGGGCCTTTATTGATGAATTAATGTAAGATCCAGGGAAGTAGGTCCAGGGAAGGACCTGGGGTTCCCTATGGGGCCATCTTTGGACAACCAGAGGCAGTGTAAGGGAAGGTCATGAGTGCTGGGTAGGGCAGGGGAGAAGCGTGATTGCAAGCGAAGGGACTAAAAAGGAGCAGTGATTTAGGTCAGACAGACGTTCCCTCCTTCTTGTCAGATGGCCTCTGACATCTGAGTGATGCCAGTGGCAGCTCCCTCCCTTGGCAGGCATAACTGCCTGCTCCATTGCCACCCAACCTTCCCTGGCCATCACCCTGCTTTGCAGAGTCTTCTGAGTGAGAGTGAGTAGAAAAGGGAAGAGGCAGCTATTCAAGACCCCCCTCCTCCCCCACTTCCCTGGGCGGTACAGCAGCCAAGCTTCTCCTCCCCTCCAACCCCTTTAAACAATCTGCTGACTCTATTTAGGAGCCACCTGCCCTTGAGGATAACCAACTGTTGAACACACAGAACACATTTCTCTCTGTGCTCTGGTTGCAGAACCCCCCACCACAGGTACCCTCTCTGAAGCAAATGGCACCTTTGCTATCCATCTTTTAAAGAAACTATGGGAAGAAAACCCCTCACACCATGTGTTTTTTTCCTTCCCTGAATGTCTCCTCTGCTTTGGCCATGATCTTCCTGGGGGAAAAAGGAAATACCACTGCCCAAATTGCAGATGGAGGAGGAATTGTGTGTTGTCATTAGAATCATTTACCAAAAGTGTCTGGGTTTCCTCAGTTCTAGCACATGGCAGGATTGTTTTCTTCTGGCTCCCTTGTGGGGCCAAATGGCCAGTTCTGGCCTCTGGGTTATGTGTAGAAGGGACACACACAAGAATATTAACCAACAGTTTGAGGTCCTCTAGAATTCTTTTTGTCCAACATGGTATGGGCAACATTTGTGATGACAGCTACTCTACTGGCCTGGGTTCCCCAGTTTACCACCAACCTATCCATAAAGGAAATACAGTCTGAAGATTAAAAGACTCTTTTTTATTTTAAGCCACCAAGATTTGGGGGATTATTTGTTACCACAGTGTAACCAAGCCTATCCTGACTGATACAATCACACATTAGTTTTTTTCATACCTTCATAGAGCTGCTCACGAGGACTTCTTCCAGTACTGTTGGAATGAGAAAGGAACTGAAAAATGTGGTAGAACCTTGAAGATAATTTCCTCCATGGCTCACTTTTCACATAAACTCAGGGGTGTTGTTTCATGGGAAGGCCCCAGGCTTGGAGTAAGTCAATCAGCTCTTAAGTCTAGGCTCTGCCTCTGATCCACTAAAGAACTTTCCTGAGACACATAACTTTGCAGAACCTTATAAGAGATAGATAACAGCAGTGTGGCTTACTGCCTCATGAGACATTTGTAATCTAGTAAAATATGTATGTTAAAGTGCTTTATAAACTGTTTAATAATGTTTATATTAGCCATACAAATGTTGATTGTATAATACCTGAAGATTTTTCTAGTTCAAAAGTTTCTGTGACTGCAGAAGAGGTTTTTCAAGAGAACAAATCCAATTTTTACACTGGAAACCCATATTGTAGGTGGAGAAAGTGTTGGCTGGCCTGAGAAATAGTTCTGAAGATGGACAGAATTATACACCATATGTACAGCTTTAAGAGTGTGAGGACCTTCTGCCTCATTCACATTGGTTCCATTTTGAGAGTCTTCTCTTGGATGTCATCTCTGCTCAGGTGCTCGTGTGTCTCCTCTTTTGGAGTTGGGGATTCTACTTGGCAAGACTTCTTTGTTTCACCATCTTGTGTTCTCTCCCCTAGGTGAATAACTTCCTTGTCCCTCCCTCTGCTCTTCAAGTTCCCGTCTGTATGTCATGGAATTCCAGAAAGTCAGAGCTGGAATGGCCACTGGAAACATCTAGACTAGGGGTTCTCTATGTTGGCTGCATAGGAAAATCTCCTGGGGAGCTATTAATGTTATCTAGGCCTGGATATTTTTCTTTTTTTCAGAGTACTCCTTTGTAGTGTTTGACTTTTTATCATAAATGTAGTTTTAACAATAAACATAATTAAATCAGTAAAAAAATAATGATGTGCACATTGAAGTTTGTACATAAAATTAGTTCTCCTTGGCTTCCTGGATAAGGAGTGAGGATGGATGGGACAGGTTAAAGGCAGGTCTACTATTAAAACAAACAAAAAAACAAAAACAAACAAACAACAAACAAACAAAAAAAACCCACAAAAACATCCCATGCCTAGCTTCCGCTGGGAATTTTCATTTAATTCTTTTAGGTTGGTGCCTCATGGTATTTAAAAAAACCTCTATGTACTACCAGGGTTGAAACACATAGATCTAGTCCAGTGGTTCCCTGGAGTGTGGTCTCTGTATAAGCAACATCGCAATCACCTGGGAATTTGTTAGAAATGCAAATTCTTATGCATCCCCACCCCAGACCTCATCAATTCTGAAGATAAGACCCTCCAGGTGGTTCTGATGCATACTAAAGTTTGAGAATCGTTGATCTAGCCCAACTCCTCATGCCACAGGTATGGATGAACCTGAAGCTCAGAGGTTAATAGGCAAGTTGACGTCACTTTTGGTTCTAAGGCAAGATGGAGTAACAAGTATTGGATCTGCCCCTCCCACTGTAGTTAACCATAAAACTGGACAATATATATGAACTAGCTGCTTTCAGGTATTGGGTAGATGGTGCAAGGCTGTGATCTCTGAAAGAAGGGCAACATTTAATATGAGATCTATATTCTGCCTGAGTGCACTTTCCAAACTGTAGCACAGGAAGAGGAGCCCAAACTCCTCTGGGCGGATCAAAGATCAGAGTCCATGGTTGCTGGTGCAAGTTGCATTTGCAGAACATGGTGCCACGGAAGGGGAAGAAACACAAAGTCTCTCCTAAAGCATACACAGGAGTTTCCTTGAGTCTATGAATACTAAGCTGCAAGCACAAGATTCTGTGAGATTTGGCAGAGCCAGATTGGGTCATGAGGGATGAACCAAGATTCCAGATTGCATGGTGCTGCAATGCAATTAGATTGCACTGTTAGATTTCTGACCTTACAGAGTTAAGAAGCCCCTGTGAAACAACTAGGGCATCTAGTTCAGAGTCCAGGAAGCCCAGGCCTTAGTACTGTGGCTAATGTACCCCAAGAACAAGGGTTAATGTAGACCCTTCCTTAGAAACCTAACCTCTGCAGCATCAAGCTGAGCCACCAAATAAGAACAAAACTCAATTGGGGTGTCTGGTGGCTCAGTCGGTAAAGCGTTTGACTTTGGCTCAGGTTATGATCTCGTGGTTTGTGAGTTCGAGCCCCATGCTGGGCTCTGTGCCAACAGCTCAGAGCCTGGAGCCTGCTTTGGATTCTTTGTCTCCCTCTCTCTCTGCTCCTCTTCCACTCACCCTCTGTCTCAAAAATAAACAATAAATTTTTTTTTAAATATTAAAAAAATAAAAAAGAACAAAACTCAACTCTATTTGAAAGAAGGCAACATAATAAAAAATGTCTAGAATGAGTAAAAAATTACTAATTATATGAAAGTGTAAGTAAATATGACTTATAACCACGAAGGGGGAGGGAAGCAGTCAACAGAACAGACACAAAAATGATACAAATGTTGAAATTAACAGTCAAAGAGTATAACTGTTATAAATTTGTTAAAAGATTTGAGGAATACATGGCATAATGAATGAACAGATGTGAAAACCCAATAGAGAAACAGAAACTAAATACACACACACACACAAAGAACATTCTAGAATTGAAAAGCCTGAAATAAAAAACTTGGTAGATGGTCCTAACAGTGGATTAGACATTTCCACAAAAAATATCAATAAATACATTACGACTTTTACCCCTACTTCAGTATGCATTTATTTCTTAAAAAGATATTCTCCTACATAATTATAATACCACATTCACACTTACCAAATGAACAGTTATTTCCTCACATCCAATCCCTATTCAACTTTCCCTATGATCTTGAAAATATCTTTTATAGCTCTTTTCTTCTCATGAGAATTTATTATTCCAGGAGACTTATAAAAACAAGCTTTATGGCAATAGTCATCAGAAAATAATTTATCTTTTAGTTATCTCTGCATTTCCCATTTAATGAGCAGCAGTGTGTCTCATAGCTCAGTAATGTGCTCGTGGCAGCCAAAATATCTGAGGTATTTGAGGCAGCTTCCTTTGGTTCAGCTCAGTTTAAGGAAAATAAGAATGTTGTTGACTTTGGCCCAGAAGATGAGGATACAAAAAAACAAAACAAAACAAAACAAAAAACATAACAACAACCCAAACTTCACCTTGGCTGTGGTCTTTGACTGACATTACAAGTGGAAAGTCCTCCTACATTTGTCAGCTCAAGCCTGCCTTCCAGCAGGCAGCTCTGAGAAGCTCCATTACTCTTAGCATCCTGTGGTGGGGGTTCTGAATAATTCATGATAGTCACTCTTTCGGTTTCATAGAGGAAAACTTTAATCATAAGGGAAAGGGAAATAAGGAATCAAACAACTAGAGTAAACATAGAGGGAAAGACGTGTAGAGAATAAAGAAGGCTTAATTTACCAAATCGGGTACTCACAACATCCAACCTTCTGGCTGAGGAAGCCCCACAGTGAACAGTCCTGAGGGTCCTGGACAGAGTGTCCTCCCCTCAGGTGAGACTTCCAACTATTCCGCTCCCTCACATCAATGGAGATCAAAACGCTGTAAGTCATTGCTCATTGTTGCATGCTCAGTGTTGCCCGAGCACCAGTTCTTGGGAGAAAGAGATGGTTTAAAAATTAAATGCAACTTAGGTTGTGGCAGAGCAAGGACAACTCATTTTCTGAGACATTAGGCTCCTCTCCTGGGGGAGGAGAGGGTCTCGTTTGTCTGCAAAACTCTAGAGCAAGCCATCCACATTGAATGTGCCAGCCGTGCCCTCCCGAGACCTGGGAACCCTGTAGCCCTGGCCCTCTGGCTGAGACCTGAGGCATTGCTGAAATGTGTGAGGGACTGTAAGAAACATGAAGACAGTTCAGACATGGTCCTGTTCTGCAAGGAGTTAACCATGGATGAAAGAAAAACAAGTTTATGTTTAATACAAGGGAGAATGTGATAATGGAATATGTGCATGGAATAATTTTGCAATTTAGAAAACACTTTTAATCCATTTGGGTGTTTGGTTTTTATAACAGCTCTAGGCTGCAGGCAAAGCTGGAACCATTATCTTCATTTTACAAATGAGGAACTTAGGACAAAAAGGTTTAGAAATTTGTCTAAGATGGCATAGACAGTGAGTGGTAGCACTGGGAGTAAAATGTAGGTGTGGGGCACCTGGGTGGCTCAGTGTTAAGCTCCCGACTCTTGATTTCAGCTCAGGTCATGATCCCAGGGTCATGGGATTGAGTCCCATGTCGGGCTCCACTTGCGGTGTGGAGCCTGCTTGGGATTCTCTCTCTCTCTCTCTCTCTCTCTCTCTCTCTCTCTCTCTCCCCCCCCCCCCCCCCCCCCGCTGCATGGTCTCTTTCTCAAAATAAATAAATAAATATTTAAAAATAAATAAAATGTAGGTGTAATCAAAGAGACAAACAAGAGAGGAGGATGGACCTTGTTAAAAAGAAAACCACAAGCCCCAAATGGCATTACTCGGGCCGAGTCCCCAAACTGGGGCTTAATAATGTATTTTTTAATGTTTGTTTATTTTTGAGAGAGACGGAGAGAGCATGAGTGGGGGAGGGACAGAGACAGGGGGGAACAGAGGATCTAAGGTGGGCTCTGTGCTGATGGTAATGAGCCCAATTTGGGGCTTGAACTCACAAAACCATGAGATCATCACATGAGCTGAAGTCAGGTGCCTAACTGAACCACCAAGGTGTCCCAATACCTGACTTAATTGCAGTTTCATTTTTCCCCAGAAATACTGTCTTAACTGGCCAGTCAGAAAATTTTCCATCACAGGGCCCTTCTCCATCCCCAAAGGAAGATGAGGTCATATGCATAAGACTCCTTAGTTTTCCCTTTAAGGAAAAGGGCCCTTGCCCAGAACAATCTTTACCTTTGGCCAGCAACTTTCTTGCCCCACCCTCTTTCTTGAAAAACCTTCCATTTTGTAGAACCTTCCATTTTGTAGGAAGGTAGAAGGAGGGAAGGCAGGTAAAATTCTTAAGGCCTATTCTCTATCATCCTGGCCTTTTTGACTATAAACAGCTGAGCCCCACTAAGGTGAAGTTTTCCTGTCCGTTTCCTCCCTCCACAGTAGGAATTTCCCCTCCTACTTCAGGAATTTAATTCCAGACTATTTTCAGGTCACCCCTCATGCAGATAAGAAACTAGTTGATAGCCACTTGTTTTGATTTGCTGTTCCAAGTCTCAACTCCCCTTTTCTCAGGAAGGCACACCCTGGCTGGACTGGGACCCCACTGTGTGTTCCCATAACCCCTGGCCCTCCTCCTCAATTCTCAAATGGCTCTGTTCTACCCACAGTTTTAAATTCCCACCCACTTGCTCTGTGAGGGTTCAGAGACCATCTTATCCAACACCAAAGTGGAGCTTAACACAAAAGGTTTTTATCAATACTTAGTGAATTAACACTTCCCCTCTTACCTAAAATGATGCCTTAGGCACTTACAGTTTCCATTTTCTATATTTATGTAAGGAAAGGTGCTTTCCTATCCATGAGCACCTGGGCCACAAAATTTCCTGCCACTAAATGTGGTGGAAGGGACAGCCCTTAGTGAGTGGGGCATGGGGAGCGTGGCTTGAGTGGCCCCACAGCCACATCAGGCACTTTGACTTGTCCCCCATCCAGCCTTGCCCTTCACAGAGGACCCAGGTGAGAACAGTTAGAAGCAAAGACACAAAGTGCGGCCACCCATCTATGTGTTAAATAACATTTTTTTAGGAAAAGCAAGAAAGGTGTGCTTTAGTTGATACTGCTGAGGCCACATCTTGGGAACTCTTTTATTAATCTTTTTTTTTCCTTTTTTTTTTTATTGTGGTAAAACACACCCAACGTAAAATTTACCATCTTAACCATTTTAAGTGTACAGTTCAGGGTCAAATATATCCATGCTGTTGTGCATCCATCATCACCGTCCACACACAGAACTTTGTCATCTTCCCCAACTGAAGCTCTGCCCCCATTAATCACTGTCCCCCCCCTCTCCCCCAGGCCTAGCACCCACCCTTCCACTTTGATGACTCTGGGGACTTCATGTAAGTGGGATCATACAGTATTGGTCCTTTTGTGACTCTCTCTGTTCACTTAGCACAATGTCCGGGTTCATCCACATTGTAGTCTGTGTCAGAACTTCCTTCCTGGTTAAGGCTCTATAATATTCCATGGTATAAACACACACCACATTTTGTCCAGTCATCCTCTGAAGGACACGTGGGTTGCTTCCAGTCTTTGGCTGTTGTGAATAATGTTGCTGTGAATGCAGGTGTGCAAGTATCTCTTCAAGTCTCTGCTTTCAATTCTTTGGGTGTATATGTGGAAGTGGAATCCCTGGGTCTTGTGGTAATTCTATATTTAATTTTTTGAGGAACCTCCATACTCTTTCCCACAGTGGCTGCACCAGTTTACGTTCCCACCCATAGAGCACAGGATTCCAGTTTCTCCACATCCTCACTCAGGAACCCTGTTTGAAAAAAGGTATTTGGGCTTCTCCTTTGCTCAGTTTTCCAGGGATCAGGGATCATTCCAGCCTGGCTCAGGCTGTCTGTTAGCAGACCCACTCTCCACACCACCTCCCATTCTCTGCTTCCACCAAGGCGGTTCCACTCTGCTCCCTCTCCAAACTTACCCCAGAGCCTTTACCTCCTGTGCCCTGGCCAAAACATTGAGACAGCACAACCAGTGCCCTTTTCAGTGACATCCTGGGACCTGCTGTCTGCCCCTGGCCTGTCTTCCTCTGGCCCCAGTGTCTGTCAGAGTTCCTTGAGGTATCTCTGTACCCCAAGGGGATTTCTTGTCACAGACTGTTCAAGAACACAACAGCTGGCCTCCTTAGGAAGACTTTTCAGGTAAGTCAAGTGAAAATAAGGCTTCTTACCCCTACCTTCCATGGAAGTGCCTTATGGGTTTAACTCATAAAAGCTAGTTGTTCTTTGTCTGAAAATCTAATAGTACACAGTTAACTCCCTCCTTGTGTACATTTTTGACTATTTTATCATAGCACAAACTTTCTGGATCAAGTTTCATTTTCATTTGAGTGAAAGAAAATATACTAAGAACAAAACATCCTAGCACTTCAAAATTACTCAAATGTCAGATGCAAAACTGCATAAAGGTTCAAAGGAATATATGCACCCTTATGTTTATTGTAGCATTATTTACAATAGTCTGACTATGGAAGCAACCCAAGTGTCCATCCATAGATGAATGGACAAAAAAGATGCTGTATGTAAGCATATACAATGATGCATTACTCATCCATAAAAACAATGAAATCTTTTGAAGCTACAGAATATAATGCTGAGTGAAATAAGCCAGAGAAAGACTGATACCATATGATTTTATTCACATATGGAATTTAGGAAATAAAACGAATGAACAAAGGGGGAAAAAAGACAAACCAAAAAACAGACTCTTTTTAAAAAAATGTTTTAATGTTTATTTATTTTTGAGAGAAAGGGAGACAACGAGCAGGGGAAGGGCAGAAAGAGAGGGAGACACAGAATTTGAAGCAGGCTACAGGCTCTGAGCTGTTAGCACAGAGCCCAATGTGGAGCTCACACTCATGAATTGCTAGATCATGACCTGAGCTGAGGTTGGATGCTTAAGCCACTGAGCCACCCAGGTGCCCCCAAAAAACAGACTAAAAAAAAATTTTTTTGAGAGAGTGTGAGTGGGGCAGAGAGGGAGACACAGAATCCAAAGCAGGGTCCAGGCTCTGAGCTGTCAGCACAGAGCCTGACATGCGGCTCAAACTCATGAACCAGAAGATCATGACCTGAGCCGAAGTCAGATGCTTAACTGACTGAGCTTCCCGGATGCCCCATCAGACTCTTAACTCTAGAGAACAAACAGATGGTTACCAGAGGGGAAGGGTGGGAAGATGGGTAAAATAGGTGAGGAGGATTAAGAGTACACTTATCATGATGAACACTGAGTAATACATGGAATTGTTGAATCACTATGTTGTACACCTGAAACTACTATAACACTGTATGTTAACCACCCTGGAATTAAAAAAACAACAACAACAAACAACCAAAAAACCAAAAAACTCCAGACATGCACAAAGATGTAGGCTAAACTCTTTGCAATGGGATGAGAAATTCTTGACTGTCAGTTCTACAGCAATTCATGAATAGATTCAGAGTAGCCAATAAAATATAAAAATGAAAGCAAATACAAGCAAAATACAGTAATTTGAAATCAACTTGACCATCATCTTAAACCAGCTGTCGGGGATGGGAAATTCAAATATTCTTGAATTTTAACTCCATTTTGACCTGTTGCTTATAAGTAAACACCTCCCTACAGGGCCCAGGTGATGGGTGGGAGCTAACATCAGGGAACTTGGGGACCTGGTTCAGTTTCCAGGCCTTGGGATGCCAGGAGTAGAGCCTGGGATGGGGGGCCACTTACCTCAAAGTCGAACTGTTAAAATTATTTTCTAATGTCATTATACGTAGAGTCACAGAGATACACTGAAAAGATAGATGGAGAATACTTTAATCATAAAATTTAAGCTCATGTCCCATAAAATAAACCATATAACGATGTTTTTTTAAATGTTTTTGTTTATTTCTGAGACAGAGACAGAGCATGAGCAGGGGCAGGGGGCAGAGAGAGAGAGGGAGACACAGAATCCAAAGCAGGCTCCAGGCTTTGAGCTGACAGCACAGAGCCTGATGTGGGGCTTGAAATCACAGACTGTGAGATCATAACCTGAGCGGAAGTTGGACGCTTAACTGACTGAGCCAGGTGCTCCATAAAAATGTTTTATAAATCCTATAATTAACTTGGGGATAGCACAACAATTTTACATTGCATTTTTAAAAGCATCCATTTGTTAAATATAAAATTTAAAAACATACCATAATGCTTGGTATTTCTTAATTAAAAAAATTCTTTTTATTAAACCAGGAGACTCAAAAAGTGATATTGGCCTGGGCATTGTCTAAACCTCTATGAGGCCTTACCTCATGGACAGAGGAATATATGATGCCATGGTCTTGAGTAATTACACGGGACGGGGGTGGGTGGCAGTGCAGACCTACCAAATGGACCCTTGGGCTGTCTCCTCTTATTTTCCAGGTGGAAAATGAGCTTACACATGAAAAGCTCAGCAAGTGGACAAAGCCAAGAGCAATGGACAACAAAGAAAACTGTGGTATAGATCTGTTCTTGGCAGTTAGGGAATTAATGCTTTTGACAATAGCATGCCTGACTTTTCTGGCATGTTGTCCGAGACAGAACGGTCTGGGTCCAAGTCTGTGCACAGGCCTTTTGTGGAGGTCAATCAGGAAGGCACAGAAGTGGCTTCTGTGGTCAAGGTGGCAAAATGCACAAACCCCAAAGTCTGAATACAGATCACCGGTTCCTTTTTCTCCGTCTAGCATCACAGAACAAAGAGGATTCTCTTCTGTGGAAGTTTCTCCTCTCCATAAGCTAAGTCCCTCTGGCTGCTGTTCTGTTATCCTTTTCTTTCCCTTTACAATATACCTGTGTTGACCTCAGCCCCACAGGAGGGAGAACACCTTAATAAAGAAGCTCATTTGAAATTCTGAGCTCACAGTTGGTTAAGGTTAAGTGTCTGACTTCAGCTCAGGTCATGATCTCACGATTCATGGGTTCAAGTCCTGCATCGGGCTCTGTGCTGACAGCTCAGAGCCTGGAGCCTGCTTTGGATTCTGTGTCTCCCTCTCTCTCTCTCCCCTCCCCAGATCACGCTTTGTCTCTCTCTTTCTCTCAAAATAAATAAACATTAAAAAAACTGAAATTCTGAGCTCAGAACTTAACGATATGTGCACTTACACTTTATGCTGTGATTTTCAACAATTTTAGGATGTTCTGAGGGTACACTGGAAATTAGAGCATTATTAGAGCAGAATGTTAATTTGGGTTCAGAAAGAAAATGCCTATTCTCAGGTTGGAGGAGCAAATGGCTATTCACAGTTTTCTCTACAAAGGGTAGATCTCCAATGCCTAACTGTTGGCATTCAACCTTGACTCTTCCAAGGCCTTCCAAAGCTTCAAACTACCTACTGTTTCATCTCAGTAGTGACACTTTATGTCCTCTGCTTTCAGGATAAAGATCACAGATAAAGATACCTCTGTTGTTTGACCTCCCCCACATCTCCCTGTTTTTTAAGTGGGGCTTGAACTCACAACACTGAGATCAAGACCTGAGCTGAGATCAAGAGTTGGACACTTAACTGACTGAGCCATCCAGGTGTCCCTGTTGTTTGACCTTTTTAAACAGCTTGAAAATGAACTTGAAACATCTCTCCTTCTGATATATGGAAAGATAAAAGGGCTTATCTACTTGCTTTTGAGAAGGTTCTTACCTAAGGGAACTGTAAAACCTAATAGAACTTCCTGACCCATTGGTTCACTTGGCTGGACTCTGATTCTTCTCTCAGGAGTAATTATAATTTGTCCCGTGGTTATGTCCTTATTTACCAGCCTGGCCTGCAATGTGGTCATACAGCGGTAAATTCTCAAGAGGGAAGCCACTGGCCAAGGTTTCTGTTTGGCATTGGTTATCTGTTCTGGTTCTCTGTAAGGCACAGGATCTTCAAACACAGCTTTACACAGAATAAGAAACAACGGAATTTTAGACTGTTTGCACATCTACATAAGCACAATAGACTGTAAGTTATAAGAAGAAACTACAAAAGGTGATTTTACCCACGAAGGGAAGAAGTTTGATTTCTGTAGTGTAAGTTCAGATTGATCCTTATAACTGAACAGGAAATTGTGTGAATTTTTTGGAAATGTCAAAAAATTTGAACATTGACATCCACACAAACTTTCCAGTTTCAACATTAGCTGTATGTATTCTCACTGCCGAGGTTACTAAGCAGCCTCAGATATTAGGTAGATTGAAGATAAAGAAATGAAACTATGGGAAAACCAAGGGGGTTTCACTTGAGGAATTGTGCCTAGACATTTCTTGCCTGGTTTCAGTATCAAGGAATCTGAGGGACTCTCTGCATGCTTCTCTCGATTAAAAGTAATATTACTAATAAACAATTAAGTACGTAGATGGTGGATGGTGGGAACAGGTTTCTCATTGTTGGAGTGGGAGAGATACAGTGGAGAAACCTGATAAACACTACCTTGGTCAGGTGACCAAGGTCAACATCAACAAGGATAAGTCATGTTGATGACATGTGTCCTTGATATGATTTGATAAGAATAGCACTTTACATATTTACTTCTGTGATCTTCCTCCCCAAAGCCCATAACCCCTATCTAACCATATGAAGAATGTCAGACAGATCCCAATTGAGGAGGCATTCTACAAAATACCTGATCAGCACTCTTCCAAACTGGTAAGATCATCAAAACAAAGAAAGTCTGAAAATCTGTCAAAGCCAAGATGAGCCTGAGGACTAAATGTGAAGACTAAATATAATGTTGTGTCCTGTCTGGGATCCTGGAATAGGAAAAGAGAATTAGGTAAAAACTAAGAAAATATGAATCAATTATGGACTTTAATGATGAATCAGTATTGATTCATTAGTTGTGAGAAATGTACCACATTAATGTAAGATGTGAATAAGAGAAACTGTACTATCTTTACAACTTTTCAGATGTTTACAATGCTACAGAAATCAAACTGCTCCCTTCCCTGGGTAAAATCACCTCTGTAGTTTCTTTCTATAGTAGTTTTTGTAAATCTAAAACTATTCTAAAAAAAAAGTTTTGTTTTGTTTTGTTTTGTTTTTTTAAAAGAGAGACTTAGGAGATATGTCAACTAAAAATAGTGATAGTAGTCCTAGCTAGTGTAATAAGGCAAGAAAAAAATAAAAGGCATATATATTAGAAGTGAAAAATAGAACTGTTTTTTTCACAGATGATATGATTGTCTGTGTAATAACTATAAAGGAATCTAAGAAAGAAAGCCCTCCCTGAACTAATAAATGAATTCAGTCACTTTGAAGTCAGTTATAATCACTCCAAAGAAAATTAAATAGTTAGGTTGAAGTGTAGTAACACATGTGTAAGATTTGTATGTTGAAAATTACAAAATGCTGATGAAAGAAATCAAAAGTCTAAATAAATAGAGAGACATACCATGTTCATTAATTGGAAGACTCAACTTAGTAAAGAGTCAATTCTCCTCTATGATCTATAGGTTTCGGATACTTCCTATTAGAATCCCAGCAAGGTTTTTTGTAGACATAGAAAGCTTATTTTAAAATTTGTATGGAAAGGCAAAGGACATGGAATAGCTAAAACAGCTTTTTAAAAAGAAGATTAACATGGGAGGAATTATTTTACCCAGTGTTAAGGCTTATTATCTAGCTACAGTAATCAAGATAGTGTGGTATCAGTGGAGGGTTAAATACATGGATCAATGGCACAGAATAAAGAACACAGAAGTAGATTCATGTAAATGCACTCAGCTGGTTTCTGACAAATGTGCAAAAGCAATTTAATGGAGGAAGGATAGCTTTTTTGACAAATGATGCTGGAACACTGGGCATCCATAGGCAAAAAATAAAAATAAAAAGGAACTTAGACTTAACTCTCACATCTAATACAAAAATAAACTCAAAATGGATTATAGACTTATATGTAAAATGTAAAACTATAAAACTTTTAGAAAAAAGAGGAAAAATCTCCAAGACCTAGGGTTAGATGAAGAGTTCTTAGACTTGACACTAAAAGCACAATCCATAAAAGGAAAAATTGATAAATTGGACCTCACCAAAGTTAAAATTTTCTTCTCTGCCAAAGACTGTGAAGAGAATGAAAAGACAAGCTACAAACTGGGAGAAAATATTTGCAAACTATATGTCTGACAAATGACTTGTATTTAGAATGTATAAAGAGTCTCAAAATTTCACAACAAAACAAAAAATCCAATTAGAAAATGGACAAAAGTCGGGGCACCTGGGTGGCTTGGTCGGTTAAGCATCCAACTACAGCTCAGGTCATGATCTCATGGTTCATGAGTTTGACCCAGTGTCAGGCTCTGTGCTGACAGCTCAGAGCCTGGAGCTTGCTTCAGATTCTGTGTCTCCCTCTCTCTCTGCCCCTTTCCTACTGGCACTCTCTCTCTCTCTCAAAAATAAATAAACATTAAAAAAATTTTTTTTAAATAAGAAAATGGGCAAAAGTCACGATCAGCATTCGAATAGAGAGGATTTACAGATGGCAGATAAACACATGAAAAGATGTTTAGTATCATTAGCCATTAGGGAAATGCAAACTAAAACCACAATGTGATATCACTCCACACCTATCAGAATGACTAAAATAACAAATAGTCGTAACACCAAATGTTGGCAAGGATTTGGAGAAACTGGATCACTCAGACATCATTGCTGGTAGGGATGCAAACTTCAAAAATTAAACCCATACTTAGTATATGACCCAACAACTGTAGCTTGGACATTTATTCCAAAGAAAAGAAAACTTTTGTTTGTAAATAAACCTGAACACAAATGTTTATAGTGACTGTATTCTAATTGCCCCAAACTAGAAATCACCTAAAATCTCAATAGATGAATTGTTTAAAAAGCCATATACCCTGGAACACTTCTTAGCAATAAAAAAGAATGAATTATTGATACAGGCAACAACTTGGATGGATCTCAAGAAAAGTATGCTGAGTGAAAAAAAAAAGCCAATCTCTAAGTGTTATATACTGTTTAATTCTATTTATATAATTTCCTTGAAATTATGAAATTATAGATACGGAGAATATATTAGTGGTTGCCAAGGGTTGGGAGAAGGGGACAGGGTGTTCTGGGTAGCTATAAAAGGACAGTAAGAGAGAGCTTTGTGGTAAAGGAATTGTTGACACAATTCCTTTATGTATGTATGGTAATTAAATAAATAAAATTGCACAAAACCATACATTATTGAGGAAATATAATTAAAAACAAAATCTCCTGTCAATCTAGAAAACATCGTTACAAAGGTAGAAGAGAAAGAAAACAATTTATTACTGAACCAGAATGTGATATGCATCCCAGGTAATCCACTAAAAGACTGCAAAGATAGAAAGATAGCTTAGCCTTTTATATGTAAAAGTCATAACCTGGCAGGTACAATCCATTACACACAGCTTCTTGGATAAACAATAACTCAGTAGTCCTCAAGTAAAAGGACCTAAAAGTACCATTTATTACACATAGTTCATTCTAAATTCACCTGGTAGGTGGGGTGGACATCTGTAATGGCTAAAAGGGAAAAAACTAGAGGTAGGTTTACAACGTGGAAGGAGATGCCCACTGAAGGTAGGCTGCTGCTCTCCCATAGGAACTAGAAGACAGAAATGCTGTCTTCTTTGATGATTGCATTTCAAAGATATGGTTCCTAAGTCCTTGAGAGAAAGTCCTGGGTTATAAAGCTGGTGAGAAATTCATTCAGATTTTAAATAGGTTTACAAATGTCTCAAAGGAATAGTGAAAGAATGTATAATGACAATTTTTCTAAAAAAGTGCTCTGAAAGAGAAGGGGGTGAGGGAAGAGTCTCTTTTCTTTTTTGTATCATGCAAAATTAATCTTTTGATTTTATTTGCATCTACCCTCACAACAATAATAACAACAAATGCATAGGCACATGCATGAGCACATGTGTATAAAATGTGTGAAATATGAATAAATCCTGAGGATTGTACCAATGTCAATTTCCTGGCTTTGCTATTGTACTCAGTTATGCAAGATGGTACCACAGTACCAGGAAGAAGACTGGTGAAGGGTGTACAGGATATTTCTGTACATTTTTTATAACTTCCTATAAATCTGTAATCATTTCAAATAAAAGGCTTTTCAAAAACATGGTATGAAACTGGTGCTGGGAAAACTGATGGCTACATGCAAAAGAATGAAATTGAACCATTGGATTATACCATACACAAAGATAAGTTCAAAATGGATTAAGGACCTAAATATGAGACCTGACACTATAAAAATCCAATAAGAGAGCACAGGCACTAATTCCTCTGACACTGGACACAGCAACTTCTATCTAGATATGTCTCTTGAGGCAAGGTAAACAAAAGCAAAAATAAACTATTGGGATGTCATCAAAATAAAAAACTTTTGCACAATGAAAGAAACAAAAAAACTAAAAGACAACTTGGGGCACCTGAGTGGCTCAGTAGATTAATGTTAGTATTAACAGTAGTATTAATGTTGTTAAAAGGTATGTATTACCCAAAGCAATCTACAGATTCAATGCAGTCCCCATCAAAATTCCAATGGTATTTTTTACAAAAATAGAATAAACAATCCAAAAATTTTTATGGAATCACAAAAGATCTTGAATAGCCGAAGCAATCTTGAGAAACAACAAAGCTGGAGGCATCACACTTCTTGATTCCAAACTCTATTACAAAGCCATAACAGTCAAGGACTGACACAAAAATAGACATATAGATCAATGAAACAGAATAGAGAACCTAGAAGTAAACCCACACATATATGCTCAGTTAATTTATGACCAAGTAGCCAAGGATATACAATAGGGAAAGGACAGTCTGCAGTAAATAGTACTATGAAAACTGGACAGCCACATGCAAAAGAATGAAAGTGAACAACTATCTTATACCATACATAAAAGTTAACTCAAAGTGGGTTAAAGACTTGAATGGGAGACCCCAAACCATGAAACTCCTAGAAGAAAACAGGTGATAAATTCCTTGACATTGGTCATAGCAATGATTTTTTGGATTCAACACCAAAAGCAAAGGTAACAAAAGCAAAAATAGGTCTACATCAAATTGAAAACCTTCTGCACAGCAGAGAAAATCATCAACAAAATTTTAAAAAATTACTTACCGAATGGGAGAAGACATTTGCAAATATGTCTGATAAGGGGTTAATATCCAAAATGTATAAAGAACTCATATGGCTCTATAAAAAAACAAACAATCTAGTTTAAAATGGGCAGAGGATTTGAATAGACATTTCTCCAAAGAAGACATACAGATGGACAGACAACAGGTACATGAAACTCAACATCACTCATCATCAGGGATATGCAAATTCAAACCATGAGATATCACCTCACACCTGTTAGAATGAAAAGACATGAAATAACAGGTGTTGACAAGGATGTCGAGAAAAGGGAATCCTGTGCACTGTTGGTGGGAATGTAAATTGAATAACCATGGTGGTTCCTCCAAAAATTAAAAATAGCATACAATCCAGTAATTCCACTTCTGGGTATTTATGTGAAGAAAATGAACATACCACCTTGAAAAGATACATGTGCCCCCATGTTCACTGCAGCATTATTTACAATAGCCAATATGTGGAAGCAGCCTGAGTGTTCATCAATGGGTGCACTGGTAAAGAAATGTGGTGTATATATATGATGGATTATTATTCAACCACAAAAAGAATGAAATCTTGCTATTTGGAATAACATGGATGGACCTAGAGGGCACTCTATGTTAAGTGAAGTAAGTCAGAGAAAGACAAATACCACATCTCACTTATATGTGGAGTCTAAAAACAACAACAACAACAACAACAACACAAAAAATACACAAACAAACAAAAAACAAGCAAACAAAAAACAACCAGGAAAACCCCAAGTCATAGATACAGAGAACAGACTGGTGATTGCCAGAGTCAGGGGTGAAGGTATATGGGTATAAATAGTGAAGGAGGTCAAAAGGTACAAACTTCCAGTCATAAAATAAATAAGCCATGGGATGTAACATACAATATTGTGACTATAAATAATACTGTATTGTATTTTTGAAAGTTGCTAAGAGAGCAGGTCTTAAAAGTTCTCATCATGGGTGCCTGGCTGGCTCAGTCAGTGCAGCATGTGATTCTTGGATCTCAGGGTTGTGGGTTTCAGCCCCATGTTGGGTGTAGAGATTGCTTAAAAATAAAATCTTAAGAAAAATCATCACACAAAAACTTTAGTAACTGTACAAATATTGAATCACTATGTTGCACACTTGGAAATAATATGATATTATATGTCAATTATACCAGAAAGAAAGAAGAAAGAAAGAAAGAAAGAAAGAAAGAAAGAGAAAGAATGAAAGAAAGAAAGAAAGAGAGAGAGAGAGAGGAAGGAAGGAAGGAAGGAAGGAAGGAAGGAAGGAAGGAAGGAAGGCAGGCAGGAAGAAGGAGGGGGAGAGAGAGGGAAGGAAGGAAGGGAAGAAACAGAAAGAAAGAAGAGAGAGAGAAAGAAAGAAAGGAAGGAAGGAGGAAAGAAATGAGGCTTGTTGCTAGTCAGCAGCTAAATGGAGGGAGATATCTATGTGCCTTGTTAAGAAGTTTCCGTCTTATTCTAAGAGAGACACTAAAGTGTTGTTAAGTGTGTGTGTGTGTGGGGGGGGAAGAATCAAATAGAAAAAATATTGTTTTAAAGAGTATCTTTGAAATATTTTGATCAGATATTAAAAAATGTCAGAATTGACATCCAGGAGAATAAGTCGGATATGGCTTTATTTCAGGAGTGAGAAAATGGCTCGAGATAGAGAAATGGTCACCAGAATCATGAAAAAAGGATGGATTGGAGAGTTTTTATGAAGAAAAAATCAATATGACACAATAACGTATGAAATGTTTTGAATAAGGGCAATGCAGTAATTCTTTGACAAATATTCCAAGGTTACTGACATCTGCAGAGATAGAAAACTCGTGAGTTTTGTACATGATTTGTCTACATATATGTGGTGCCCTAAAATAAAAAAAAAAATGTCAGGAGTGTAGATGTAGATTTTTTAGAGCACAGCAATGGATCACCTAGGGAGGATATATAAAATGAGAAGATACAAAATCTAGGACAGAACCAGGAAGGACAAAATGTAAATATATTAACTATTGAAGACCTCTGATAAAATTGGTTTAAACTACCCTATATTTAATCCATCTCAACACAAAACTACCATAGATATGATGAAATCTATCACCAGTAATTGATATATACACAAGATAAAAGAAAGTATTATGTCAACAAAGAGTTCCCCTAATTAAATGTGAAATGTAGATTTCAAGCCAAAATCAATAAAATCAATGCCATTCTAAGATATATTACAATTAATATTCATGTATCTGTGCTCATGATATCTACTCACTTAACATAATGTCATTCACACACATCTTTAGGGAAGATTACTCTTATGTTAAATGTGGTATGCTGCAATTTGTTTTGTTCTGTATAAATCAAATGTTTGGAAATAAACTACGAGGATATATATTTTATTTTATTTTATTTTATTTTTTAATATATGAAATTTATTGTCAAATTGGTTTCCATACAACACCCAGTGCTCATCCCAAAAGGTACCCTCCTCCATACCCATCACCCACCCTCCCCTCCCTCCCACCCCCCATCAACTCTCAGTTTGTTCTCAGTTTTTAACAGTCTCTTATGCTTTGGCTCTCTCCCACTCTAACCTCTTTTTTTTTTTCCCCCTCCCCCATGGGTTTCTGTTAAGTTTCTCAGGATCCACATAAGAGTGAAACCATATGGTATCTGTCTTTCTCTGTATGGCTTATTTCACTTAGCATCACACTCTCCAGTTCCATCCATGTTGCTACAAAAGGCCATATTTCATTCTTTCTCATTACCACGTAGTATTCCATTGTGTATATAAACCACAATTTCTTTATCCATTCATCAGTTGATGAACATTTAGGCTCTTTCCATAATTTGGCTATTGTTGAGAGTGCTGCTATAAACATTGGGGTACAAGTGCCCCTATGCATCAGTACTCCTGTATCCCTTGGGTAAATTCCTAGCAGTGCTATTGCTGGGTCATAGGGTAGGTCTATTTTTAATTTTCTGAGGAACCTCCACACTGCTTTCCAGAGCGGCTGCACCAATTTGCATTCCCACCAACAGTGCAAGAGGGTTCCCGTTTCTCCACATCTTCTCCAGCATCTATAGTCTCCTGATTTGTTCATTTTGGCCACTCTGACTGGCGTGAGGTGATATCTGAGTGTGGTTTTGATTTGTATTTCCCTGATAAGGAGCGACATTGAACATCTTTTCATGTGGCTGTTGGCCATCCGGATGTCTTCTTTAGAGAAGTGTCTATTCATGTTTTCTTCCCATTTCTTCACTGGGTTATTTGTTTTTCGGGTGTGGAGTTTGGTGAGCTCTTTATAGATTTTGGATACTAGCCCTTTGTCTGATATGTCATTTGCAAATATCCTTTCCCATTCCGTTGGTCGCCTTTTAGTTTTGTTGATTGTTTCCTTTGCTGTGCAGAAGCTTTTTATCTTCATAAGGTCACAGTAGTTCATTTTTGCTTTTAATTCCCTTGCCTTTGGGGATGTGTCGAGTAAGAGATTGCTACGGCTGAGGTCAGAGAGGTCTTTTCCTGCTTTCTCCTCTAGGGTTTTGATGGTTTCCTGTCTCACATTCAGGTCCTTTATCCATTTTGAGTTTATTTTTGTGAATGGTGTGAGAAAGTGGTCTAGTTTCAACCTTCTGCATGTTGCTGTCCAGTTCTCCCAGCACCATTTGTTAAAGAGACTGTCTTTTTTCCATTGGATGTTTTTTCCTGCTTTGTCAAAGATGAGTTGGCCATACATTTCTGGGTCTAGTTCTGGGGTTTCTATTCTATTCCATTGGTCTATGTGTCTGTTTTTGTGCCAATACCATGCTGTCTTGATGATGACAGCTTTGTAGTAGAGGCTAAAGTCTGGGATTGTGATGCCTCCTGCTTTGGTCTTCTTCTTCAAAATTACTTTGGCTATTCGGGGCCTTTTGTGGTTCCATATGAATTTTAGGATTGCTTGTTCTAGTTTCAAGAAGAATGCTGGTGCAATTTTGATTGGGATTGCATTGAATGTGTAGATAGCTTTGGGTAGTATTGACATTTTGACAATATTTATTCTTCCAATCCATGAGCAGGGAATGTCTTTCCATTTCTTTATATCTTCTTCAATTTCCTTCATCAGCTTTCTATAGTTTTCAGCATACAGATCTTTTACATCTTTGGTTAGATTTATTCCTAGGTATTTTATGCTTCTTGGTGCAATTGTGAATGGGATCAGTTTCTTTATTTGTCTTTCTGTTGCTTCATTGTTAGTGTATAAGAATGCAACTGATTTCTGTACATTGATTTTGTATCCTGCAACTTTGCTGAATTCATGTATCAGTTCTAGCAGACTTTTGGTGGAGTCTATCGGATTTTCCATGTATAATATCATGTCATCTGCAAAAAGCGAAAGCTTGACTTCATCTTTGCCAATTCTGATGCCTTTGATTTCCTTTTGTTGTCTGATTGCTGATGCTAGAACTTCCAGCACTATGTTAAACAACAGCGGTGAGAGTGGGCATCCCTGTCGTGTTCCTGATCTCAGGGAAAAAGCTCTCAGTTTTTCCCCATTGAGGATGATGTTAGCTGTGGGCTTTTCATAAATGGCTTTTATGATCTTTAAGTATGTTCCTTCTATCCCGACTTTCTCAAGGGTTTTTATTAAGAAAGGGTGCTGGATTTTGTCAAAGGCCTTTTCTGCATTGATTGACAGGATCATATGGTTCTTCTCTTTTTTTTTATTAATGTGATGTATCACGTTGATTGATTTGTGAATGTTGAACCAGCGCTGCATCCCAGGAATGAATCCCACTTGATCATGGTGAATAATTCTTTTTATATGCCGTTGAATTCGATTTGCTAGTATCTTATTGAGAATTTTTGCATCCATATTCATCAGGGATATTGGCCTGTAGTTCTCTTTTTTTTTACTGGGTCTCTGTCTGGTTTAGGAATCAAAGTAATACTGGCTTCATAGAATGAGTCTGGAAGTTTTCCTTCCCTTTCAATTTCTTGGAATAGCTTGAGAAGGATAGGTATTATCTCTGCTTTAAACGTCTGGTAGAACTCCCCTGGGAAGCCATCTGGTCCTGGACTCTTATTTGTTGGGAGATTTTTGATAACCGATTCAATTTCTTCGCTGGTTATGGGTCTGTTCAAGCTTTCTATTTCCTCCTGATTGAGTTTTGGAAGAGTGTGGGTGTTTAGGAATTTGTCCATTTCTTCCAGGTTGTCCAATTTGTTGGCATATAATTTTTCATAGTATTCCCTGATAATTGTTTGTATCTCTGAGGGATTGGTTGTAATCATTCCATTTTCATTCATGATTTTATCTATTTGGGTCATCTCCCTTTTCTTTTTGAGAAGCCTGGCTAGAGGTTTGTCAATTTTGTTTATTTTTTCAGAAAACCAACTCTTGGTTTCGTTGATCTGCTCTACAGTTTTTTTAGATTCTATATTGTTTATTTCTGCTCTGATCTTTATTATTTCTCTTCTTCTGCTGGGTTTAGGCTGCCTTTGCTGTTCTGCTTCTATTTCCTTTAGGTGTGCTGTTAGATTTTGTATTTGGGATTTTTCTTGTTTCTTGAGATAGGCCTGGATTGCAATGTATTTTCCTCTCAGGACTGCCTTCACTGCGTCCCAAAGCGTTTGGATTGTTGTATTTTCATTTTTGTTTGTTTCCATATATTTTTTAATTTCTTTTCTAATTGCCTGATTGACCCACTCATTCGTTAGTAGGGTGTTCTTTAACCTCCATGCTTTTGGAGGTTTTCCAGACTTCTTCATGTGGTTGATTTCAAGCTTCATAGCATTGTGGTCTGAAAGTATGCATGGTATAATTTCAATTCTTGTAAACTTATGAGGGGCTATTTTGTGACCCAGTATATGATCTATCTTGGAGAATGTTCCATGTGCACTTGAGAAGAAAGTATATTCTGTTGCTTTGGGATGCAGAGTTCTAAATATATCTGTCAAGTCCATCTGATCCAATGTATCATTCAGGGCCCTTGTTTCTTTATTGACCGTGTGTCTAGATGATCTATCCATTTCTGTAAGTGGGGTGTTAAAGTCCCCTGCAATGACCACATTCTTATCAATAAGGTTGCTTATGTTTATGAGTAATTGTTTTATATATCTGGGGGCTCCGGTATTCGGCACATAGACATTTATAATTGTTAGCTCTTCCTGATGGATAGACCCTGTAATTATTATATAATGCCCTTCTTCATCTCTTGTTACAGCTTTTAATTTAAAGTCTAGTTTGTCTGATATAAGTATGGCTACTCCAGCTTTCTTTTGGCTTCCAGTAGCATGATAAATAGTTCTCCATCCCCTCACTCTCAATCTAAAGGTGTCCTCAGATCTAAAATGAGTCTCTTGTAGACAGCAAATAGATGGGTCTTGTTTTTTTATCCATTCTGATACCCTATGTCTTTTGGTTGGCGCATTTAATCCATTTACATTCAGTGTTATTATAGAAAGATGTGGGTTTAGAGTCATTGTGATGTCTGTATGTTTTATGCTTGTAGCGATGTCTCTGGTACTTTGTCTCACAGGATCCCCCTTAGGATCTCTTGTAGGGCTGGTTTAGTGGTGACAAATTCCTTCAGTTTTTGTTTGTTTGGGAAGACCTTTATCTCTCCTTCTATTCTAAATGACAGACTTGCTGGATAAAGGATTCTCAGCTGCATATTTTTTCTGTTTAGCACACTGAAGATACCGTGCCAAGCCTTTCTGGCCTGCCAAGTTTCAAAAGAGTGATCAGTCACGAGTCTTATAGGTCTCCCTTTATATGTGATGGCACGTTTATCCCTTGCTGCTTTCAGAATTTTCTCTTTATCCTTGTATTTTGCCAGTTTCACTATGATATGTCGTGCAGAAGATCGATTCAAGTTACGTCTGAAGGGAGTTCTCTGGGCCTCTTGGATTTCAATGCCTTTTTCCTTCCCCAGGTCAGGGAAGTTCTCAGCTATAATTTCTTCAAGTACCCCTTCAGCACCTTTCCCTCTCTCTTCCTCCTCTGGGATACCAATTATGCGTATATTTTTTCTTTTTAGTGTATCACTTAGTTCTCTAATTTTCCCCTCATACTCCTGGATTTTTTTTATCTCTCTTTCTCTCAGCTTCCTCTTTTTCCATAACTTTATCTTCTAGTTCACCTATTCTCTCCTCTGCCTCTTCAATCCGAGCTGTCGTCGTTTCCATTTTGTTTTGCATTTCGTTTAAAGCGCTTTTCAGCTCCTCGTGACTGTTTCTTAGTCCCTTGATCTCTGTAGCAAGAGATTCTCTGCTGTCCTCTATACTGTTTTCAAGCCCAGCGATTAATTTTATGACTATTATTCCAAATTCACTTTCCGTTATATTATTTAAATGCTTTTTGATCAGTTCATTAGCTGTTGTTATTTCCTGGAGATTCTTCTGAGGGGAATTCTTCCGTTTGGTCATTTTGGATAGTCCCTGGAGTGGTGAGGACCTACAGGGCACTTCCCCTGTGCTGTGGTGTATAACTGGAGTTGGTGGGCGGGGCCGCAGTCCTACCTGATGTCTGCCCCCAGCCCACCACTGGGGCCACAGTCAGACTGGTGTGTGCCTTCTCTTCCCCTCTCCTAGGGGCGGGATTCACTGTGGGGTGGCGTGGCCGTCTGGGCTACTTGCACACTGCCAGGCTTGTGGTGCTGGGGATCTGGCGTATTAGCTGGGATGGGTAGGCAAGGTGCACGGGGGCAGGAGGGGCAGGCTTAGCTCGCTTCTCCTTAGGTGATCCACTTCAGGAGGGGCCCTGTGGCAGCGGGAGGGGGTCAGATCCGCTGCCAGAGGTTTGGCTCCGCAGAAGCACAGAGTTGGGTGTTTGCACGGAGCGAGCAAGTTCCCTGGCAGGAACCGGTTCCCTTTGGGATTTTGGCTGGGGTATGGGCGAGGGAGATGGCACTGGTGAGCGCCTTTGTTCCCCGCCAAGCTGAGCTCTTTCGTCCGGGGGCTCAGCAGCTCTCCCTCCCTTTGTCCTCCAGCCTTCCCGCTTTCTGAGCAGAGCTGTTAACTTATGACCTCCCAGAGGCTAAGTCGCGCTTGCTGTCGGAACACAGTCCCTCCGGCCCCTCCGCTTTTCCCAGCCAGACTCGGGGGCTCTGCTTGGCCGGCGAGCCGCCCCTCCGCCCCGGCACCCTCCTGCCAGTCCGTGGAGCACACACCGCCTCGCCGCCCTTCCTACCCTCTTCCGTGGGCCTCTTGTCTGCGCTTGGCTCCGGAGACTCCGTTCTGCTAATCCTCTGGCGGTTTTGTGGGTTATTTAGGCAGGTGTAGGTGGAATCTAAGTGATCAGCAGGATTCGCGGTGAGCCCAGCTTCCTCCTACGCCGCCATCTTCCCTCTCTTTAGCGCGGTTGTATATTTTAAATACTTACTTTTTGCACCTTAATAATAATATGTACAAACAAAAAGCTATGCCAAGCCCACTGAAATATGCTCAGATGCTATAGGACATATAGTAATTCCACCATAATTAACCCAAACCTCTGTGTTAAAGCGTATGTGACCAGGGCCCTCGGTTGGCTTAATTTGTTAAGTGTCTGACTTGATCACAGGGTCATGAGCTTAAGCCCCATGTTGGGCTCCAAAAAAAAAAAAAAAAAAAAGTGAATGTGACAGCACAAAAGCCTCAGGACAGAACTTCTGCCTGATCTGTGGGAGACAAAAGGGATAGTTTTATTCTGGAAAATGTGCTTATGTTCCAATATGTACAAGTTGATAGGTAATTCTAAATTCTTTGTAACCTGACTTCATTTGTAAAATAATTTCAAAGTCAATAGAATCGCACATGCAGAGAACATTATCGCAAACATATTTTTTAGGTGAATGACAATCTTATTAATCTTTTGTTTGTAACTTATTTGAGGATATTTTACATCCATATATTTTCTTGTGGTTATCACTTACTTTGTATATCCTTGGACTTTTTATTGAAATATAAATTACATGCAGAAAATAATACAATTCATAGAGTCCAATGAATTTTCACTCATTAAACTAACTCATATAAAAAATACTCAGACCAAGTAATAAGACATTAACTATACACACCAGAGAACTTCCCTTCCAATCATTGTTACTCTTCCCTCCAGGGTTATGCTGATTTTGAACATTGTTAGTTAGCTTAGCCTGTTTTTGAACTTTATTTAAATGTAATCCTAGTGTTTTCACAAATTTGTGTGTCGCCTTTCCCCTAAATATGTTAGGCAAGAAATTCCTCTATAATTTTTAGTTCAGTTATAGTTTATTCTCATTGCAACATATAATGCCATTGAATGTCTATACCACATGGATTTGTCCATTCTACTGTTGATAGATATTTACATCATTTCCGTTGGGGTCCATTATGAACAGTGATTTACAAGCATTCATTTAGTGAAGCTATGACAGGCTTTTTATTGGAGACAACACCCTTAAACATCCTATAATTACAAGGAATTTACAGTATCCCCTTTGTGGCACACAAGGATTTTTCTTACATTATATTCAGGTAGATTAAGAACTTGAGAATCAAGAATAGTGACCAACGCAACAGGACACAGGGAAAGTACAGCAAGAAAGGAATAGGGTCATTACATATTAAAAAAAAAAAAACAACCAAAGATTACAGATGTTAAGGATTCTTGGTACTTTGAGAAGACGTAGAGGGATTGAAAATGGCAAGTGATACTTCAGCTGATGGGGGGGACAGAAGTCTAAGATGGCCCCCAACATTTCCAGACCTGATGAAATCCCATCCCCTTGAATGATGGTGGGACCAGCAACCATAAGGGCTGGGACACCCATGATTATGCTATTTTAAATGGCAAAGGAAAAGGGATATTTGAGACACATTAGTAAGAGCCCTAACAACTTTATGTTGAATTAGTCCAGCTGGAAATGTCTTTTCAACAGGACTAATGAAATCAGCTCAGCCCTGGAAAACAGTGTCTAGGAGTCAGAGAGACACTTCTGCTCTTGGGAATTAAAACAAAAAACCCCCACTCGCACAAAAGATCAGTAGCAGCAGAGGTTTAAGAGAAAATGCAAGAGGGGGTCAGGGGAACAGGGAGGGGCTGTAGCAGAAGGTGGGGGAGGGGAGAGGATGGGACTGAGGGAAAGAGTTAAGAAAGTGGGAAAGGAGCTACAGGGAGGGGGGTAGGGCTGTACCCCTTACTTTTATTTTTCATTTTCTTTAAGTTTATTTTTATTTATTTTTGAGGGAGAGAGAGGGAGGGGTAAGGAGAGAGGAAAAGAGAGAGGACGGGAGAAAATATCCCACGCAGGCTCCATGTTGTCAGTGCTGACAGCACAGAGCCTAACGCAAGGCTGGATCTCAGGAACCATGAGATCGTGACCTGAATCTAAATCAAGAGTCGGAAGCTTAACCGACTGAGCCACGAGCCACCCAGGTGCCCCTACCCCTGACTTTTAAACCCCACCTTAGCCACACCCACAGAAGTGTTTTGGGTTTTTTTTCCCTCCCCCACCTGGTCAGGAGCCAGCCTCTTATCTCCTCTTCTCTCTTCTGTATTCTCCAGCTGCCCTTCCAGCTCTGAATTCCCTGCTGCTCTGACGGCAAGACAATTCAGCCCTTCTCACATATGACGTCCACACAAGGCATGCTCACCTCAACAGCAACAAAGTCCTTTCCTGATAGGATCTGCCTTTTCTGAAAGCACCCCCCTCTGTTTCTTGACATTGCCCTTTGGGGATTTCACCCACTCCCACCTCCCATCCCAAGCAACTCAACAAGGTGTCTTACCTACCTCCCAGGTTATTTAACTGTCAATGACGCAGAGTGCACTCTCAGCTAAGGTAGGTTCCTGGGAATGGTGTCGTCAAGGAGGTTTTGCTTGGAGATTAAACATACCAGCTTCATTACAAAGGATGGGCACCAGATTGTGTGAGAACATTCTCTTCCGTGATGGCAGAGCTGTGAAACTATGACCTACTGCAGAGAAAGCTTGTATGTGATGTTATTATGCTTTGTTGTTAACCAACAGGGCAACTTTGGGCAAGAGTCTCTGAGCTTCTGTGTGTACCAGGTGTCTCAAAATGAGCTGAACTGCATGCTGGGTATGGACATCTGTAATTCTACCATGGATCTGCAAGTCTATACTTTCCTGGGTTCTCAGCCCCTTCCCCAACAGATCCAGTCTGACCCAGAAGGTCAATGCCTGTAAGAGCTGAGTTTTCTGTGGGTTTAGGCGTGATACAACAAAACATATTTGGCCTATGTCCTGCTCCTGGCAAAGAGCTTCAAAAACCTGTGGATTTCCTGAGTGTTAAGGAATGTCTTTGGTGATTCATAGTGTCTTTCAAACTTGCTTGAAGTTATGAAGCACTTCACTAATGAAGTGACTCATAATGGGCCTTTAGGGAGGGAAGAAGGACTAGAGATTGAGTTCAAGCCATGTGACCAATGATTTAGTCAGTCATACCTTGATAAAAACCCTAAACAATGAAATTTGGAGAGTCTGGTGAACACACTGAGGTTCTGGGAGGGTAGTGTGACCAGAGAGGGCATGGAAACTCCATGCGTCACCACCACCCCCAGACCCCATCCTACTGCTCTTCCATTTAGCTGGTCCTGGGTTGTAATAGTAAGCTAAGTGCTTTCCTGGATTCTGTGAGTCGTTTTAGCCCATGATTGAACCTGAAGACATGGCTTTGTGAACTCCTGAATATATAGATGGTTGGTCAGAAATATAGGTGGCCACTTGGAACTTGTGACTGGTGGGGGCAGTCTTGTGGGGCTGAGGCATCTGCACTAAGTCCAGGTAGTTAGTGTCAGAAGGGGCTGAGTGGCAGGACACCAGCTGGTGTTGCAGAATTGCTGCATTGGAAAGTAAAGCTGGCGGAAGCTCCCTGTGTGTAGATGACTGTGGGGTGCAAACATCTTTAAAATGTCATCTTTCTGAGCCATGGTTGGCAATATGGAAATATGCTAAGAAGAGAGTGCTGAGGAAAATGAAAGAAGTTACATACTTTGTGCTACCTTTCCTGTGAAGGGAATGTCAGAAGAGGTGGGGGAAGGGTGCCAAGGGTGTCACCTGGCGGGAGCTCTGGTGTTGAGCTCAGGGGGAAGCCACCCCTCCAAGGCAGCTCTTACACAGCACGCCATGCGGTCACTACTGGGCCCTGTCCACTCTGAGAAGCAGACGCTTCCATCTCTACTTTGCTCCTTACCTCTACTTCTGTCAGAGCCCAGAGTGGTGAGTAGTCCCTGGGTTCTTGACAAAAAATGCAGCCCGAATTGCTGATTTCTCAGACACTTAGACTCAGAACAAAAATCAGAACTCTGATGTTAACTCATCAAACTCTGTTCAAAGTAGAAATTTCCTCTTCATTATCCCTGAGTAGATGACCACATTGGCTGCAGTGACAAAATGTGCATCACTTTTCCATGAGGGCTTTACATTTGTGGAGGAGAAAGTCCCTGATGTTGCACTGACAGTTACTTTTCTGTAACACCCAGTCCACTAGTTTCAGAGCCTAGAACGAGCCTGTCTTCCCTGAGATCATGCTTGCTGGGACAGCACTCACACTGTGGAAGGCTGGCTGGGTGTCCCCATCCCCACACTCCCACCTGGCAGAGCTGGAGTGAGCACTTCCAGTCTTTCTCACCCAGGATCCCAGAGGCTCATTGGTCTGACTGGTGAATGTCTTTCATTAATTGTACTGTCATTATGGGTGAAATTAGAGGTTGTGGTTCCTGGGACAGGCTCTCATCTATGTTAAGCTTCCTCTCACCATACCCTAAACACACCTGCGCAGCCTTAGATGTCCTAACGTTAAAAACAAAAATTTTTTAAGCTTATTTATTTTGAGAGAGAGAGAGAGAGAGAGAGAGAGCGAGCAGGGTAGACGCAGAGAGAGAGGAAGAGATAGAGAATCCCAAGCAGGCTCCACACCAGCAGCACCTAGCCCTACGTGGGGCTCAAACTCACGAACCATGAGACCATGACCTGAGCCAGGAGTCATACGTCTAACCAACTGAGCCACCCAGGTTCCCCCTTAGATGTCCTAATTCTTAACTGTAATATCCAGTTATTGTGTGCATACAGGTGGCCCTGCTGTGGCCACCTCTCTGCCTTATCTGAATCTATTCTAACATTTAGAGACATTTCAATAAATCCACGCAAAAACCCTAGGAGGTTGCAATGATGATTCTTCTTTTACAGATAATGTAGCTGGGGCCCCTGAAGGTATGAGATGTTTGCCTCAAGGACTCAGCCAGGAAGAGGCAGCACTGGTCCTCTTACCACCAGGCTTCTTTCAAAGATGTCATATTGAACTGCCTATATCACCCTCAAGTTTCCTTCTTGCCCATTTTCTCTTTGAATTGAACAAATCCAATTCCTTCCAAAATTCTTTTTTTTTTCTTTTTTTTAAATTTTATTTTTTAATTTACATCCAAATTAGTTTGCATTTAGTGCAACAATGATTTCAGGAGTAGATTCCTTAATGCCCCTTACCCATTTAGCCCATCCCCCCTCCCACAACCCCTCCAGTAACCCTCTGTTTGTTCTCCATATTTAAGAGTTTCTTATGTTTTGTCCCCCTCCTTGTTTTTATATTATTTTTGCTTCCCTTCCCTTATGTTCATCTGTTCTGTACCTTAAAGTCCTCATATGAGTAAAGTCATATGATATTTGTCTTTCTCTAATTTTGCTTAGCATAATATCCTCTAGTTTCATCCACGTAGTTGCAAATGGCAAGATTTCATTCTTTTTGATTGCCAAGTAATACTCCATTGTATATATATCCCACCTCTTCTTTACCTATTCATCCATTGATGGACATTTGGGTTCTTTCCATACTTTGGCTATTGTTGATAGTGTTGCTATAAACATTGGGGTGCATGTGCCCCTTTGAAACAGCACACCTGTATCCCTTGGATAAATACCTAGTAGTGCAATTGCTGGGTCGTAGGGTAGTTCTATTTTTAATTTTTTGAGGAACCTCCATACTGTTTTCCAGAGTGGCTGCACCAGTTTGCATTCCCACCATCAATGCAAAAGAGATCTTCTTTCTCCACATCATTGCCAACATCTGTTGTTGCCTGAGTTGTTAATTTTAGCCATTCTGACAGGTGTGAGGTGGTATCTCATTGTGGTTTTGATTTGTATTTTCCTGATGATGAGTGATGTTGAGCATTTTTTCATGTGTCAGTTGGCCATCTGGATGTCATGTCTTTTGGCCATTTCTTCACTGGATTCTTTGTTTTTTGGGTGTTGAGTTTGATAAGTTCTTTATAGATTTTGGATACAAACCTTTATCTGATATGTCGTTTACAAATATCTTCTCCCATTCTGTTGGTTGCCTTTTAGTTTTGCCGATTGTTTCTTTCTCTGTGCAGAAACTTTTTATTTTGATGAGGTCCCAATAGTTCACTTTTGTTTTTGTTTCCCTTGCCATCAGAGATGTATTGAGTAAGAAGTTGCTGCGGCCAAGATCAAAGAGGTTTTTGCCTGCTTTCTCCTTAAGGATTTTGAGGGCTTCCTGTCTTACATTTAGGTCTTTCATCCATTTTGAGTTTATTTTTGTGTATGGTGTAAGAAAGTGGTCCAGGTTCATTCTTCTGCATGTTGCTGTCCAGTTTTCCCAGCACCACTTGCTGAAAAGACTATCTTTATTCCACTGGATATTCTTTCCTGCTTTGTCAAAGATTAGTTGGCCATACGTTTGTGGGTCCGTTTCTGGGTTCTCTATTCTGTTCCATTGATCTGTGTGTCTGTTCTTGTGCCACAATTCCTTCCAAAATTCTTAGCGGAGTGTTACCCTCATCTTCCTCTGGATATCTGTGGCATGCACATCTAAAGCCATTCTCTAAATAGATCAGGTCAGAGCATAGGACAGTGGGACTCCCTGTCACTGGATGAGGACTATGCGTCTACTGGGACCTTCACTGGTGAACACTGAGTTTGCAGTCAGTTAAAATTTCAGATTTTTTTTTTCATGTGAACTGCTACTACAACAGGCCTCCTATCTCTGGTATTTGTGAAAAATTAATTTCTTAAAATCTAAATGTAAAACATCTATATTCTCTTTGTTACACTTTTTCATATTGGTTTGGGACGACATTTCAGTCATGGGAGTTCCTTTGAATAAACATTAGATTTGTGCTTTTTGTGAATGTATTCTTTGGCTCCTTTATGACTACTGAAGTTGTTTATGAGGGAGTAAGACAGGACCATACCAAAGGCAGAGCCCTGCAGCACACCTCCAGAGACCTCAGTCCTCAAGTGAGCCAGCTTTTAGGTCATTTCCATAAACATCTAACACTCCTTTGCTGTACATGACAATCACAGGCTTTGGTAAATGCCTCTTTCTCAGTTCTAAGTTCCCAGGGCCAATTTCTTTACACCATCTTCTGCCATGTATATCGTTTCCTCTCTGTGCTCCAGTTGATTGTCCTGGGACTTATACCCCTCTTGTTTGGGCTCCATTTCCATTTAAATTGGAGTTAGCCTAACTTTTGCTTTGAAAAGGTTTTTTTCCACTCACCTTTCATCAAGAAATTTTACTGAATATCATGTCATCTGTCCACACAGCTTGATTTATTCTGGACTATAACCTTCAGTCATCTATCCAGGCTTTTTTCCACCATATTCGTTAAACATCTACTATATGTTTTGTTTTTCTGTATACTGGGGATAGGGCAGTGAAAAACAGGGTCAAAGCCCTGTTTCCACGTGACAATTTGTGAAAAAGACACAATGCATTCATAAACATGATGACTTGTGATGGCAATGGGGGCTGGAAAGCCAACAGAAAGTAACTTGGAACAAGGGCAGAGGCCTAGGAGCCAGGTTAGGTCCCAACAAAGAGGTGGCACTGAGCAAAGACCAGACTTACAAGAAGTCAGCCATTCTAGGAAGAGGTAGTAGCAGCAACAAAGATCTGGAAGAAAGTGGGACATCTTTCAATATCTTTGAGATATTGAAAACAGACCCAGGAAATGGGGGGGGGGGGTGGTGAGGTCAAAAAAACACTGATTGACAGGTATATTTGCTTTTCAAAATTAATTAATTAATTAATTAATTAATTTAGAGAGAGAGAGCAGGCGCAAGCAGGGGGAAGGGCAGAGGGACAGAGAGATGATCTTTTTTAAAAAAATTTTTTTTCGGGGGGCACCTGGGTGGCTGAGTCGGTTAAGTGTCCAACTTTTGCTCAGGTCATGATCTCACGGTTTGAGAGTTCGAGCCCCATGTTGGGCTCTGTGCTGATGGCTTGGAGACTGGAGCCTGCTTCAGATTCTGAGTCTCCCTCTCTCTCTGTTCCTCCCCCGCTTGCACTCTGTCTCTCAAAAATAAAGATAAAAAAAATAAAAAAAAATAAAAAATGTTTTAACATTTATTCATACCTTTGAGAGACAGAGAGAGACAGAACATTAGTGGGGGAAAGGCAGAGAGAAAGGGAGACAGAGAATCCAAAGTAGGTTCTAGGCTCTGAGCTGTCAGCACAGAGCCTGGCACAGTGCTCGAACCCATGAACTGAGAGATCATGACCTGAGTCGAAGTTGGGCGCTTAACCGACTGAGCCACCCAGCCGCTCCAGAGAAAGAGAATCTTAAGCAGGCTCCACACTCAGCGCAGAGCTTGACACAGGGGTTGATCCCAGGACCCCAGGATCATGACCTGAGCAGAAATCAAGAATTGGATGTTCAACCAACTGAGCCACCCAGGCGCCCTGACAGGTATACTTCTAAGAGAAAATTAATTTTATGAATATTTCTGCTATCCTGGTAAGGGGAACTGAACTTACATGAAGAAGGAGAACTACTGGAGTGTTCCTGGCATTAAACATCTTAGCAGATGACTGGTTTTTTAAATAATGATGACATTTGGCCCTCTAGTGGATAAAGTTATGTTACACAGCTGACATTTTAACACTAGGTTTGTGCCATTATTTGTCAGAAAATAAAAGGACTAGAAGAAATTTTCATAGGTTATTGTATCTGTGTCTCTAATCTCAATCGTTAAGCTGCCCAAGAGATGAAAATGTAGCTAATGCAGAATTTCTCAGGAGCATCTAGACACCTGCAGCCACAGCCCAGGGGCCAAAATTATTCATTGTCATGAAATTGCTGTGTCTCACCTAAAGCTGTCACACCATTTATAGGAAAACATTATTTGCAGAGTGATTTTGAGTCATTTTGCTTGTTTTAACAAGTTAAAAATAAGTTATTGAAATAAGTTTAATAATTCCTTAGGTAGATAGTAATTCTCACATTTCTCTTTTAAAATAAATACAGCTCTTGGTATGCAAAAATTAACTTTTTAAGTTTAAAATGTTTCCATGCTCATGGAATACTGTAAATTTTGTTGATGTCTTTAAAGGTTGATTATCTAAAACAAAATATCCAGAGAGCACAATAACATGGAAATAATTTACTTGTAAGAACCACATTTAACATATTCACAAAACACTGTTGTGAGACTTATAACTCCATCAAGCTTCATGTTGATTAAAAGTATAACAGTTTGCTCTAATTACAATTTCTTTTTATTTTTTGTAATGTTTATTTATTTTTGAGAGACAGAGAGAGCACACACTTGGGGAAGGGGCAAAGGGAGAAGAGGGAGAGAGAGAGAGAGAGAGAGCGGGAGAGGGAGAGGGAGAGGGAGAGGGAGAGGGAGAGAGAGAGAACCCCAAGCAGGCTCCTCACTGTTAGCAAAGAGCCCTACATGGGGCTCAATCTCACCAACTGTAAGATCATGACCTGAGTGGAAATCAAGAGTCGGATGCTTAACCAACTGAGTCACCCAGTCACCCCACAGTTTTTTAAATTGAATGGCCAAACAAGCTAATTCAAAATTAGCTTTCTGAAAAGAGGGAGGGGGGAAAATCAAGATTTTTGTGGGAGTGCTGGATGATCAATGATCAGCTTGTTTGAAGGTCAAGTGTAAGAGTAACTCCCTTCTACTTTCAGGATGTGGGGCAGGAGGAATAATTCAAGTGCAGGTGAAGGGTCATGAGGAAAACCCCATGGAGGACTGATGCTTCTTACTGTTGTAGGTCAAGCTGGGGCAGGAAGACTCGGTGGGAAGTAATGCTGGCAGCACCCAAGATGAGAGGCATGAAGACGTCTTCTTGTTAGGAAGAGCTCCCTTTCGCCCACCAGCATTGAGACCTCAGATTGGGAGAAAGAAGCGTGCACACAGCATTGGAGAAATCTGTGTGAACACTCGGGGAAGCTCTCCTTTCAAACACAAACCGAGGAAGGAGTCCCTTGCATTCTACGTGGAGAGGGCACTTGTAGTCTGATGGACTTTGATTGACTTTCAATGACAGTGTTCTTCTTATAATGCCTTCTATCAGTCCATCTTGTTTTGAGCATCTGATTTTCACTTTTTTCAGTTCCTTTTCTAGAAAGTCTACTTTGCTTTGGAGCATAGATTTGGGAGCACTGAGCTTTTCATACAGTGACTTGGCATTTCAGATGACTTTACTCAAGTCTGGTGGTCTTTACAGGTGAGTCTTCATACTCTTTCATAAGAATGCCAAATTTGTGGATTCGTTTATACTTATTCCAATGAATGCAGCACATGTTTCCCCACTCAAGCCCGGCTTTTATCTGACCGGAAACTTCTGCACAAAATGAAAAAGACTGTAAAAATTTCAGCTACTACTGCATGGTACTACCAACTTGGGCAGACAGCTCAGAGCACAGGGGCTGGCCTCGCCTTCAGGCAACCCCACCACAGCCTGGCAAAGCCCCTACAGGACTAGCCTCAATGTCGCCTCCAGCCCGCTGGGGACTGACTCCTTACAGTGGTTGCTGGGGCTGTGTCTATCAGAGAGTGCTCCAGCACGGGACCACTTGTCACATAGCACAAGGGACAAATCTCATGGGAGAAGAGTCGGCATGAAAACAACCTCACCTGCGCCTGTCCCTGCCCAGGACTCCTTTATCTTTTGCTCATACGTTCTACTCCTTTCTCAATATAACTCTGTAATTATAAATCCAGCGACTTGTCAGGCATTTGGAGGTACATTAGTCTGTTAGATCACCTGACATTATTTTGTCTATAGTAAAATATAATGCACGGATCATAAGGATAATTGAAAAGTTAATTATAAGGCATGTACCCAAGTAACCCAGGTCAAAAAATCAAATACTCTTCCCTCCAAGTGGCCCCTCCAGATAACAGCCCCCACTTCCCCTAATAGGTAACAACTCTTCTGACTTTTGAAATCATTTTCCTTGCTTTTCTCTAAAGCAGTACAATTTGCTTTAAGCTTGATTTTGAGATTTATATAAGTGAAATAATGTTGAAATGTAATCTTTTGAAACATTTTTTAATGTTTATATATTTTTAAGGCAGAGAGAGAGATAGAGCTCAAGCAGGGAAGAGGCAGAGAGAGAGAGGGAGACACAGAATCTGAAGCAGGCTCCAGGCTCTGAGCTGTCAGCACAGAGCCTGGCTTGGGGCTCAAACTCACAAACCATAAGATTGTGACCTGAATCGAAGTTGGATGATTAATTGACTGAGTCTCACCCAGGTGCCCCTTGAAATGTAGTCTTTTTGAATTGATCTTCTTTTGCTCAACTTATGTTTTGGAATTTTATCCCTGTTGTGAACCCAGTAATAATTTCACATCCCACTGGATGGACATATCAGTTCTTGTATCTATTCTTGTACTATTGATCTTTGTAGCTCACCAGTAAAGCTACTTGAACACTCCTGTACATGTCTTTGATGTAAATGTGAACAAATTTCCCTAGGAGAAGGAAGAATTGCCAGGTCAACATTCTTAAATAACATTGAACTATTTTCCAAAGTACTTTTATCAGTTCATAATCCCCCAAGGAGTGAGAGGATTCCAGTGGCTCTATATACTTGCCCATACTTGGAATTGTTAGAATTAAAAATTTTTGTCAATATAAGGTATTTCACTAAAATTTGTATTTAACACCTTTTTATGCATTATAAACCATTTGGATTTTTCTCTTTGAAAGGGTTTATTCAAATTATTTGCCTTTTTAAAAGTTTTTATTGTGATCTGTATAAGTTATACACATGCACACACACACAGACAACAGTCTTTGCTTGATTTAAAAATATTTTTTTAATGTTTTATTTATTTTTGAGACAGAGAGAGAAAGAGAATGAGTGAGGGAGGATGAGAGAGAGAGGGAGACACAGAATCTGAAGCAGGCTCCAGGCTCTGAGGTGTCAGCACGGAGCCCAATGCGGGGCTCGAACTCACAAACTGTGAGATCATGACCTGAGCTGAAGTTGGACGCTTAACCAACCTAGCCACCCAGGCACCCCTTTGCTTGATTTTTTGATGGTGCTTTAAGTGGTATTTTTCTTTTAGTTTCATTTCCTGTCTGTTGCTAGTCAATAGAAATACTGATATTTTAGTCATTGTCTTGCTAAACATGCTTGGTAAATCTAAGTATACAGCTGAATAAAATGACTAGTGCACTTATCAGAATGGCCATATATAAAACACTGCCCCTAAAGGATTTAGGATATCTTTTCTTATAATCCACAGGAATATTTACAAAAATTGGCCATATCCTGGACTATGAAGCAAGTCTCAAAACACTTCTGAAGATTAAAATAATACAGAGATCATGTTCTCTAATCACACTACAATTAACCTAGGAGTCAATAACATAGACAATTAGTTCTCAAACATCTACTGGTGCTGCTTTGAGATTTTCTCATGGGTTTTATGAACGTGGCTGTGGATCTTTGAAAAATTTATACTGCATCTCGTTTATTGTGCACCTTGAACCAGTGGTTGATGTGTTCCCACATGACAGCATAGACGGGAAGGGCTTTTTACCTGGATTTGGAGAGTTGTGTGGTTGCTGGATGTGGGAGAACAGGAAGGGCATGCGGCTTACAGCTCATCCCTTGGGCACAAGCCACTGATCACAGTTAGGGGGTGGACACGCTGGATGACATGGCAGCCAGCGTCAAGCTGATTGATCCTGTGGCAGGGGAGAAAGGGGAGACAGGAAATAAGATAATCACTAACATCCAACATTTTTCATTACTACTTTTTAATTTTTATTCAAGTATAACATACATGCAGAAAAGCACAAAAATTATGTGTACAACTCAATGTATTATCACAAAATGAATACATCTGTGTAACCACTACCCATGTCAAGAAATGCCACATTATCAGCACCCCAGAACCCTCCCCACCTTGTGCTGCTCCCACTCACCACCCTTGTGTTAAACATGAAACTGGGATTTGTTTTTGTCAGTTATGGTAAGACCACTGGTATGGAAATGATAATCATGAAGGAAATTTATACTCACAGATCCCTAGAAATAAAAGGCAAACCAGGCTACACCACGCCAGACCTTGTAGGACCTGGGCCAGGAGGCAGAAGGCGAGAGGGCAGAGCATGGCCCAGAGCCTTTATAGGGGTTCTCACGGGAAGGAACGGGCAAGGCAAGGTAGGTACTCTAAGTAAACTTAAGGATTGGGTAATTTAAATCATTTTGCTGGGCTCTGGGCTATTTAGGTGGTTTCTAGCTATCTGGTACCTGGCCCTGGGGTGATTTAGGGCAGGGTGATTTAGGGCAGGGGGAGCCCTGGCTTGGGGTGTGGGAGTTTGATAAAAAAAGATAGATGAGAGTATGGTCACCCAACTGGTTGGTTTGTATGCCAAAGTTTCACTCTCAGGGTAATCATTCCCAATCTCTAGAAATTAGCTAGCCTTGGTGGGGGCAGTCTTTCCAGGATCAGGGCCTCAAATGCCAGAGCACCAAGAATACAGAAAATAAGAAAAATATAGTCAATATAATACTCCTTCCTCCCCAGAGAGAGCATCTTTCCTGACTTCAAACACCATGAGTTAGTTCTGCCTGTTTTTGAATTTTTCATAACTGGAACCATGTAGCTTATACTCCTTTGTTCAACAGTGTATGGGGGAGATTCAGTCATGTTGTTGTGTATTGCTGTAGTGTATTCATTTCCACATGTAGTGTATACATGTAGTGTATTATTCTGTCGTGTTAATTAATCTAGTTTTCTGGGGCACCTGGGTGGCTCAGTCGGTTGCAGGTCAACTTTGGCTCAGGTCATGATCTCAAGGGTTCATGAGTTTGAGTCCTGCATCGAGCCCCACATCAGGCTCTGTGCTGACAATGCAGAGCTTGCTTGGGATTCTCTCTCTCTCTCTCTCTCTCTCTCTTTCTGCCCCTTCCCCACTCGTGCTTTCTCTCTCTCAAAAAGAAATAAATAAGCTTAAAAAAATTACCTCTTCTTCTGTTGATGGGCATTTAGGTGGTTTCCAGTTTGGGTCTAACATAAATAATGTTGCTATAAACATTCTTGTACATATTTCCGGGTGCACGTGCTCACAGCACATTTTCACTGGGTATATTCCTGGGGGTGAAATTGCTGGATCACAGTTAGGGTAAACGTGTTTGAGGTTTAGTAGAAATGGCAAATATTGTCCAAACTGGCTATACCATCAGAGTGTATGAGAGTATCTCTGCATGAACTTTGGTAGTGGCCATACAGTTTAAAGCCACAAGTAGAACACTCCAGTGTTATTCAACAGAATAGTTACTTTGTCTTGATCTTAGATAGTAAATGTATTGATTTAGGAATGGTTTCCTTTTATATTTGACCCAGATTACTAACTCCAGGTAAGTACAAATGCAAAATACCAGGAGAAAAAAAAAATTCAGAACACTTTTTTTTGTTTGTTTATGTGTCTCTGATTGTCATTTAACACATTTTCAGTGAAGTTTTGCACTCTTGACTATCTCACATTGACCTCTTAGCAGAAGCTAATAAGCGGTTCTTTAAATCTGTATGAAATGATGGACAGGTTACCAGATGTGATCAAATCATTTCAACTTAATTGTGGCTGGTTTCAATAAATGTTGGTTTCTTTATTCTAATAAACTATAAAGCACTCTACAATCTTAGTTATTAAATTCTCGCTGCTTTTTTATTACTAGGGAGAGTATTTTTATTACTCATTACTGTAATACAGTGATTTCTTTGTTCCTTTTCATTATAAATAAGTTCTCACAGTTGAAAAAAATCTATAAATCCATTCACACTATATTATCCATACTAAATAAAACAATAGGATTTTTCCTCTGCCCCCTTTTCATGTTGAGATTTGCCAAAAAAAAGAACACAAAAAACAAACAAACAAAAAACAAACAAACAAACAAAAAAACAGGGGAGAAGTTCCATGATGCAGAATTATTTCATACCCTCAATACTATAAATTTTGGTGAAACTACATACCCAGATCTTTAAAGGGAGAAACAAAAGCCCCACAGAAATAGTTATTGCCTTTACTATTCAACCATAGCCATCCATTCTGTTTTAACAGTCCAGGAAGAAAAATTGATGAGTCTACGCTTTAGCATAGTGGCTAAGAAATACTTCATTCAAACAGATGTGAGTTGTCATTATGTGTGATATGTGAGCTGACTCAGTTGGTGTAGTCATCACCTGTGAGGAAGTATTGGGGCTGAGTTTTCACTTTGGTACTAGAAAGACAGTGACATCAAGGATGTTGTTTGGAGCTGTTTCTGTTTTCTCTTATCCCGGAGGCCCCCCTTTTCCCTTAGGCAAGAGTTCCCAAATTTGTTCTCCACACCAAAAAATAAATACAAACAAATAACCTCAGAGTTTGGAGTATATCATACATAGATGGGACTCAAAAATTTGCCCTCTAAGAGGTGACACATTATAATCATCTCAGTCATTCATATTTTAGTAAGAAATGGCCCATCAGATCCTTGCCAGGGATCTGAGATTGCCTAGAACTCAGAGAGATGCTGATTCCCTGGGGAGGACACTGCTCCTGGCGCGGAGACCACACTCACCTCAGCCTGTATGGAAGCACACAGACTCCTAGGACGTCATCTGGGGTAAGAGCCAACGCCCTGCCCACCCCGGCGGCACTCCCCTTCCGCAACTATAAAGGCCTTTGGCCGCGGCGCTTCTTCCTACACCTCGCGCCCCACTTCCCGGAGCCCGTCCAGTGCGGAGCCGGTAAGACCAGGGCCAGGGGCACGCGCAATGGGGAGGTGGCCGGGCGGGACAGGCCAGCCCGGGGCTCCGAAGGGCCCGGAGCTCTGGATGGCTGGTGATCTCCGCAGGCTCCGCCCGTCCGCGCCGACCGCTGCCGGCGCGGCATTCCTGCGCCACGGTCGCCACCGCCCCCAGCCGTGCGCTCCGCCCCCGGGCGCCCCCGATCACCCTCCACCGCGGCCGGGCTTCCAGGCCAGGCGGGCCAGCTGGAGACTGAGGTCGGGCTTGTCGGCAGAACCGTAGCCTGAGATCAGAATGTTTTCCTTCCTGTTCTCTCTTTTTCCCTGATCTGTTTGTGACAGTTTCCAGGCGGCCCGGGCTGGTGCTCGTTTCTGGCTTCTCCTTTCTGCGGATGGAGGAGGGGAAAGGAGACCAGTGCGATCCTAGAGATTATCAACAACAAAAATGTAGTTAATGACTTACACGCTAAGCAGCCGGCACAGCTAGTAGTCTTCCCTGCCTATATGCGGGGACATTGAGGCTCTGATAGAAGTCACGATGGTTAAGTGGGTGGCTGGTCCCAGAGGTCAGGTGCACCTACTTGTGCGCTGCCTCGCAGGAGTAGCCTGTCACCTTGTCCCTGTCGGGCTGCCTTGCCTAACTTGGACCTAACTTGGGGGTTTTCAACTCCCACATCCTACACTAGCTATGAGACTTGGGATTCTTAACCTCTGGAAACGTTAGACTGAACCTCAATAATGAGGACAATTATATCTCCTTTAGTGGAATTTGCTATAGTGCATAGGTAGGTAGTTATGATTTTCTAATTAGAAACATTCTTATTTCAGGTAAATATGGGCGGTGGATTCATTACCCAAAGGAATGAGAGGCTTGAACCAAAGGAGCATGGAAATGTGTGTGCTCCTAAACTTAGGAAAGGCCCAGAGTGGGCCCCTCCTCAGGCTCACCAGTCTGCAAGCTCAGAGCCTTTTAGGGTAGCCTGGGTCCCCATCCTGTGTCCCTGCTGAGTCCCTGGCCAGTCATCCCTAGTCCTGCATTTGTGCACATGCTCTCCTGAAAATAGAGAGAGAGATAGAGAAAATGCAAGTTTCATGGCGGTTGGCACAAGCTGAGGAGGACATGGGGAAATGCGGTTGCCTAATTTGCTGGTGTGGGCAGTGGGCAACTTGGGGCCTCTGTTTTGTGTTGCAGTCTTCACCATGGAGCAGCTGAGCACAGCAAACACCCAGTTCGCGGTGGACATGTTTCACGCTATGAATGAGGACAGTCCTACTGGGAATATATTCTTCTCTCCCTTAAGCATCTCATCAGCATTGGCCATGATCTTTCTGGGGACTCAAGGTGCTACTGCAGTACAGGTGTCCAAGGTCAGCAGAAACACCCAAAGACAACCTGCTTTTCCTTCCATCTCCCTGCTGATGGCTAGTCTCTACTGAAAAGTGCCTTTGAGTTCTTACAGTGTGTTTTTAAAACTGTACTTCTGTGTTCCACAACTATACATTGTGAGGTCAGAATATCAGAAGAATCCCCAAGAACAATCCATTTGTATGCAGGCTTTCATTCACAATCGGGTCCTTACAGAGCACCTGCTATATGCCAGCTACCGGTTTTTGTTTGGCTGAGGGAACAGCAGCGAAGAAAGCCGACAAAGCCCCTGCAGTGTGCCCCTTGTAGTCCAGTGGGCTTTCCTGTAAGCCATCGCATCTCTTCCTGAACTAGGATTTACCAGTTTCTGCCTCGCATGTGATGCCCTGCTCCTCATAAGTAATGTCTATTATGTAACATTACTTTCCAGCATAATGACACATGGGAAACACACATAGTGAAGTTGGCAGTGGTCAGCTTTTGAGGGGACAAGGCAACTGTGTGATTCTGTATTCCCTCTGCCTAGCTCCGTGCCTGGCACCAAGTGTGGCTCACTGGGCTGTGACGTGGCTGTGTGAGCGGGAGGGCCCTGCAGGGAGAGAGAAGTGAAGCGTAGCAGCTGTTAAGGGCAGGTCACTAGCACAGCAGGAGAAGCAGCTGCAGTGACTCGCCCTCCTCCTGTCCTTAGTGGGTGGGGAGGGCACTTCTGTACTAGATAGTTTTTAATTCTGAGAGGGGAACTCTGGCTTTGTTCGGAACCTAGGGAAAAGGAGTGCTGAAAGTGGTCTTTCTAACATACCAGTCACAAAGTGCACAGCACCTGCAGCTAGGGACAGTCCAGCCCTGGATTCAAGCTGACGGACCTGTTCCAGCTACAAAGCTTCTATTGCTGTACTTTATGGAGAACCAGTCGTCTTTATCAGTGCAGATATGACAGCATTTAAAAATTTTCAAAAATCCACTTTTTTTTTTTACCCCCTGGTACTAATTGTTAGTTGCTCTCGCAGGGTAATATCAGCTTCATTTTGAGGCTTTCCAGGGATTTTATGACTTCAGTAAATAATAGTTTTAAGCGCCACCCCCCCCATTTCAATTGAAGCAGATTGAGCATAGCAACTATGCAAACATTCCATATCTTGGTGAGTGAATGCACTTTGTACACCGTATAGGTTTGTTCTTTGTGTCTTAAGAGCAAGAAGCCAGCCCAGGCCTCATAAAACCATAAAGGGACTTTTGATCTGTAACTGATACATGGGGGATTAAACTTTTGCCAAATGTTAAGTTTAAAGAAGTTATTTTTAAATAAGTGAGTTACTGATGCTAATGGTATAAGAAAAAAAAATCCCTCTATCTGCAATATCTTTGTGTTCCTGCATAGGTAATGATTCTTATTTTTACTGTTTATTTCTGAGAAATTTCAGTGAAATTATATTAGATTCAGAATAAGACATAAACATACCATTTAGAATTTTCTTTGGATAAAAAAGCAGATTTGTATAAATATTTAGGTTATTAACCCCTCATATTGCAGAGCTATAATTTTAACAAAAAGTGATGTAAAAGCAGTTTCTAGTGTTGTAATTATTGTGTCTCACAAAGCTGTACATTTTGGATTCTCTATTATTTGTTCTCCAATGAGAAATTAATAAAATATTGGGCTGGGGATCATGAATAATCAGTAATAAAAACCCATTAATTTAATATGATGGAAGCAAATGCCAAGGAATCACTTTATAATTTCAAATCAAATGGTTATAGAAAGAATGTTTTCTTTATTTTAGGCTCTTCATTTTGATACAGTTGAGGAGATTCATTCAAGATTTCAGAGTCTGAATGCCGATATCAACAAACGCGGAGCCTCCTATATTCTGAAACTTGCTAATAGGTTGTATGGAGACAAGAACTATAATTTCCTCCCTGTGAGTACTTTGCACTTCATGTTCAAAAGCTTACTAGACAGGGGCACCTGGGTGGCTCAGTTGGTTGAGTGTCCAACTCTTGATTTCAGCTCAGGTCATGATCCCAGGGTTGTGGGATCAAGCCCCATGTCCAGCTCTGTGTTGAGCTTGGAACCTGCTTAAGATTTCCCCCTGCCCCCACCTCTATCTCTGCCCTTCTCCCCCACTCTCCCTTGCTCATGCATGCTCTCTCTCTCTCTAAAATTAAAAAAAAATTTTTTTTAGAGAGAGAGAGAGAGAGACAGCTCGAGCAGGGGAGCGGCAGAGAAAAGGAGACACAGAGTCCAAAGCAGGCTCCAGGCACTGAGCTGTCAGCACAGAGCCCATTGTGGGAGTGGAACTCACAAGCCGTGAGATCAGGACTTAAGTTGAAGTTGGATGCTTAACTGACTGAGCCACCTAGGTGCCCCCCATCTCTAAAATTAAAAAAAAAAAAAAACACAAAAAAACAATAAAACACTCACTAGACAATGCAGATTTTTTTCTAGCATAACCAAGTTCATAGAAATCAGTTTTAATTGTTATAAAAATCCAGAAAAATGGTACAGAATGAAAATATATGACAGTCAGAATTCTTATTAATCCATGTGGTTTCATTTTATAGTCTTCACAGTGAAAAGATTGATCCTGGCTGTTTTACTAAACCATGAATTCCACAATTCATTTCCAAGTACAATCAGTATGTTCTTATTTATGAAAATGTTAGCCAAGGTTGGAAAAGAATTGGTAAATTTTATACAATACCGAAACTACTGAACAGCAGTACTACAGTACTTAAAAACTATGGTACTTAAAAATAGTTAAGATGGTAAACTTAATGTTATGTGTTTTTTTACCATAGTGAAAAAATATAAAGTTAGAATTTTTTTGTTACAATGAAATTTATACCTTTTTTTGTTACAATGAAATTTTAGGAAACAAACATTTTCTGTTTTTGTTTTTTTAAACAGGAATTCTTAGCTTCGACTCAGAAAATGTATGGTGCTGAATTGGCCAGTGTAGATTTTCAGCAAGCCTCTGAAGAAGCAAGGAAGGTGATTAATGAGTGGGTCAAAGGGCAGACAGAAGGTGAGAGACCAGGCAGAACCTAATCATTCTCCTCCTGCCAGCTTCCCCACCTGCATCTGATTCCCCCTTCTTTTTTCCTGTTCCCTCATCCTGACTCTGGGAATCTAGGAGTTCATCCTGGGAATGAGCTCTGCACTGCCCAGTTGGACAGCGTTTGGGTGTAGAAATTCTTCCAAGAGGAAACTTCAACATGATTTAACTGAAATAGCTAAATACATTTCCCCCCATATGTTCCCAAAGCTACATTTTAAAATTAAAACTCACATTGTAGAATAAAAGGAATAAAAAAATTTGAGGAAAATCCAGCCTGGCCCCAATTATTTAATATATATATGGAAAGAAATATCCTAATACTTGTGAATGAATATTCACAAGCTGCTGTGGTCATAAATAATTTTTGTGAACTTCTTGTTAGTTTTTGTGAACTTAGAATCAGGGATGGTAGCTGGGACTGTCTGGTACAACTCTCTCTAGTCTAGTCATGGAAGGAGTCAGGGCACCGAACACTTGTCTTCCATACGAAGAACTGTTCATGGCCATGCGGTGGTCAAGGTGGATCCTGTGTTTCAGTGGAGTAGCTGTCCTACCTTTTGGATATTTATTAAAATCTTTCGTTTTGTTTTGTGTGTGTGTGTGTGTGTGAGAGAGAGAGAGAGAGAGAGAGAGAGAGAGAGAGAGAGAGAAGGCTTCTGCTTAGTGGATTTGAAAAAGTGATTTACTAGTGACTCAAAATATTTTCATCAAGGATTTTTTTTTTCCTGAAAAAGAATGGCCATTCACAAAATCGCCTCATTGTTTACCACAAACTCCAGAAAATGAGAATTTTCTTGTTTTGGCCCTTTACCCCTTTATTTGGCATATTTAAAGTGCAAACATGTTAGTAGGATTTTCCTAACTTAATACCATGTTAAAGGAAAATTAAGTACAGAATATGCTTTTGAATTGCATTTCAGGGAGGATCAAATGTCAGTTCCAATTTGGAATTCGGATATGTGGATCTTTTTTAAAAGTTAACTTTATCATTTTAGGGAAAATCCTGGAACTATTGGCTCCAGGTGTGGTTGACAGCATGACTAAGCTTGTGCTAGTGAATGCCATCTATTTCAAAGGGAACTGGGAGGAGGAGTTCATTAAGGAAGCCACTGACAATAAGCCCTTCCGCTTGAATAAGGTAAAGTGATGTAACTGGCTCAAATTCCTCTTTGCTCTAAGGATATGCAGATAAAAAGTGAGTGATTTTTTTTTTCAACTGTCCAGAAAGAGACAAAAATGGTGAAAATGATGTATCAAAAGAAGAGATTTCCATATGGCTACATTGAGGACCTTAAGTGCCGCGTGCTAGAACTGCCTTACCGAGGCAAGGAACTCAGCATGATTATCCTGCTGCCAGATGACATTGAGGATGAGTCCACAGGTCTCAAGAAGGTAACCATCCCCAGCTTCATGCTTCACGTGTCCTGATGTATCGATTCTGCCTTGTGTGGTCGTGGGTGCTCACGCTGGCAGTAGGTGCTTGTTATGTGTTTACTGATGTGACTTTTCTTTCCAATGCTCTGTCATTCCTTTGTAAAGTAGCTTATGGACGTTACTACTCGAGCCCTAAGTTTCAATTTTCAGCTACTGTCAGTGAACAGGTGTGGTGAAGAACATCTAAAGATTTATATTAAATGTAACATGGGCCAGTGGCAACTCATGGCAACTCTCCTAAAATAACTTTAGGGGAAAGGGCAATGTAATGAAAGTTGTTTTTTGAAACAAATTTTTGAAAATTAAAAATCCCAGGGGTGCCTGGGGCGGCTTAGTTGGGTAAGTATCTGACTTTGGCTCAGGTCACGATCTCGCAGTTCCTGAGTTCGAGCCCTGCGATGGGCTCTGTGCTGACAGCTCAGAGCCTGGAGTCAGCTTAGGATTCTGTGACTCCCTCTCTCTTTCTTCCCTTCCCCTGCTCATGCTCTGTCTCTGTCTCTCAAAAAATAAATAAATGTTAATTTTTTTTTTAATTTGAAAACCCCAAAACATTATACTACATAGTTTCATCATGTGCTATAAAACCCTATTACACTGCTCATTCTTGCTGCAATCCATATAGATTGTGAATTAAATTTCCAATAGCTACACAGCAGAAAAAAACTCATGTGACATGTTGGCTTGAGCGCTAAGCCTGTGTTCTAATATGAACTTTGTATGTGATTCCTATTCTGTGTCATTTAAAGGCTATGCCATCTTATGTCAGGACTCAGAATAGGCAAAACTGTTAAGAGTATGGTTTTCTTCAGCGTCTCTAGGCTGCTGTGTGGTTTTTCTCTACCCTATCCCTGATCAAACTTGCTTTCAGGAAGAGATGTAATATTAGCCATTTCCAAGTATAGAGTATGTATTAGAATCAACGTGTTCTTTTTTTCAGTTGTATCTCCATATTCGTCTCTTTCTCTGATTATATAAAAAAGAGTCTCTAGCCTCATGAAAGAAATAATCAGCATCATTAGAACAAGTGGGTAATGGTTCTGTTCTAGCCCAATAGTAGTAATTATAACAGTAATGAAAATAGCTGTCTTTTATACTATGTGCCAAGCACTTTATGTATATTAACTAATTTAATACTCACACAGTGCTGTAGGTAGGTACTATTGTTACTCCTTTTTAAATGAGGAACTAGATCTTTTTCTATTTTTACTTAGGAACGAAATCTATTAGAGATTACTTCAACTCTGTGAGGTTCACAGATAACCTCTGTGATCAATGGGATTCAGAATAAGTAGAAGAAAGCTTTAAAATCTTCCCTTATACCACGTGACTGATTAGGGTAACACAGCCATCATGGCCTATAACAGTAAGCTGGTGTGGTAGGAGCTTAGTAATTCCTGGGTGGATGGATGGGTGGGAAGGTAAGTGTATGGGTAGGTAGATAGATGGATACTTGATGGACCCAATGTCCATAGTTCCTGTACTTGGGCGCTTGATGGCCTGGAACACAGCTCTGTTATATTATCACTAACCACTGAAAGAAATGAAATCTTTCAAATGGAATCTGTTTCAGCACAAGACATGGAGGAGACTGATGAGCAACTGATAAAATGGGTCCATTCATTCTAATAATGCTTTATTAGTTTACTTATCTAAAACCGTTTTCACCTCTTCTTTTTACTGTTCTCATTCCAGATTGAGGAACAATTGACTTCGGAAAAACTGCGTGGGTGGACCAAAGCTGAGAATCTGGATCGCATTGAAGTCAAAGTCTACTTGCCCAGGTTCAAGCTGGAAGAGAGCTACGACCTTAACTCCCACCTATCCCGCCTGGGTGTAAAGGATCTTTTTAGTAGCAGCAAGGCTGATCTGTCCGGCATGTCAGGAGCTAGAGATCTTTTCATATCAAAAATTGTCCATAAGTCCTTTGTGGAAGTCAATGAGGAGGGCACAGAGGCGGCGGCTGCCACAGCAGGCGTTGCCACCTTTGCCATGCTGATGCCCGAGGAGGAATTTGTTGCCGACCATCCATTCATTTTCTTTATTAAGCATAATCCCTCTGCTAACATCCTGTTCTTGGGCAGATTGTCTTCCCCTTAGAAACTGGAAATACAAGGTCATGCTTAGAGCTTTATTACCTGCACTTTCAATGGTGACAATTTTCATATATCTTTACCAATAAAACTACCATCTGAAAAAAGATCTTTAATTTCCTTTGTAAGTTCAGCCCTGTTGGCTGTTTACATACACCCATGAAATGTGTAGATTCTTGACAACATAGTAGTCTATGAACTTGCTATGCTCTCCTGATGGCCAAAGGAAACATGATAATACTATAATTTAGTTTACAGACAGAATTTTGGAGGCCGAAATAGACGTTGATTGTAGAAGGGAGGCTAAAAAACAGATATTCAATTGAAATATAGGAGGGCATCTCAATTAAGAGTCTGGGTTGTAAAGACAAACTTGCCTTGGCCAATATTTCTAATCCCTTGTTCTATAAGATTAGTATTTTTTAATTGTTCTTATTCTTTCAAACTATTAAAGAGTCACTGGTGATAGCCTGCCTTCCCTTTTTTTGTTGCCCTTTCTCCTCCCTAATATGGTGTTTGTGTGGGATCACATGGAGTCAAGGAGTGGGTGTCTTCTCATAAAAGATTCCAAGAAATGACAAAAAAGAATAATGTAGTGGCAGAGACTGTTAAGCAAAGAGGGGGTACAAAGATCTCACTTGTTAACCATCTTCTTGCATGTTTTCTGATAAAAGTCCTTGGTTTCCATCATGTGATACATGTTTTTATGGCAATGGGGTGCCTTTATGCAATGCTGTGGTGTGGAGTTTGGAGAGGGTCTGATCAATATACATGTACTCCTTGGGATAAGGCTTGAAATGATACATTTTCTTGCTCCCGCGAAACCAGTGGGCTGGTTAATAAACTTTCCTAAGATTCTGCAAGCCAGACTGATCTCAGTTCGCTTGTTCACTCTGATCTTAGACAAGCCAAGAATAAAACAGAATTCTTGGCCTGACAGTACTGATGTCCGTGATGGCAAGAAGTGAGAACACAGAATAAAAACAACATCTTAGCAAATCTGTTGTCAGCAAGCTTTCCCTCCTTCATTTCTTCTTACAGAAGGAAATAAGGTAAAAACTCTAAAGTCTGTGCATTGTCTGGGAAGAGAATAAACGTACAGTTACAGCTACAGTCTATTTTAATGAGTTTAGGGTGCATGTTGTACAGTCTGAAGTGACCACTGGAAGAATAGTAAAAGGGTTTATAACTTTCAAAATAAACCAAAGAGAAAAAGGGAATAACAAAAAATGATCAATCCAAAAAAGAGGAAAGAAAGAAGAGAGGAATGCAAAGCACGCATGACAGATACCAAGATGGTATATTAAACTCCCAAGTATTTAAGTAATGACTTAAAATGCAAAATTGGCTAAAAATGTTCCAGTTACAAGACAAAGGTGGTCAGGCTAGACTGGAAAAATACCATATGGTGTTTACAGAAAATATGTTTATAACATAAAAATAGAGTTTGGGGCACCTGGGTGGCTCAGTCATTTAAGCATCTGAGTCTTGATTTTGTCTCAGGTCATGATGTGACAGTCATGGTATCAAGCCCTGTGCTGGGCATGGAGCCTGCTTAATATTCTCTCTCTCTCTCTCTCTCTCTCTCTCTCTCTCTCTCTTTCTCTCTTTCTCTCCCCACCCCCCATCATGCTCTCGCTCTCAAAAAAATTGAGTTTGAAAGAAAATGAATGGAAAAGATATATACGGTGCAAATACCATAGAAGTAGATATAGCTATAAATATTTTTGGTGAAATATGGTGAGTGGTTCTCATATTTACCTGACAATGTAAGAGGCCAAGAATATCCAACACATTCTTGAAAACCAGGAGAGAGGATATACTTAATTGAATCATGACTTATTCTAATCACTATCAATTCCCTCTTTTATTCTCAAAATTTAATCAATTTGGATACTAAGTCATATGGTCATTACATTTATGACAAATGTAGCACCTCAAAGTTGGGAGTGAAGGGAGAAAATTTTCAAAAAATTGTTCCGGAATAGTAGGAAAAAATGGAAAACAATTCAAATTGATTCAAAAATTAACACCAGCGGGACTTCACTATGAAAGCAAAATAATAAAGCTTTTAATTTTTAAAAATGTCTTATTTATTTTTGAGAGAGAGAGAGAGTGCAAGCAGGTGATGGGAAGAGAGAGAGGGAGACACAGAATCCAAAGCAGGCTCCAGGCTCTGAGCTAACAGCACAGAGCCCGATGTGGGGCTTAAACCCACAAACTGTGAGATCATAACTTGAGCTGAAGTCGGACGCTCAACTGACTGAGCCACCCAGGCACCCCAACAATAAAGCTTTTAGAAAGTAATATACAAATATATTTTCATGAACTTGTGATTTCTTTATAGGACACACACACTTTTTTGTTAAATTTATTTCTAGGCATTTGGACATTTTTTTTTTAATGATAAATTGAGCCAAGTGAAAATTAAGAACTTTAGTTCTGTAACACACACCATTAAGAGAAAGAGAATGTAAGCCTCGGGATAGTCAATATAGGCCAGTGCCCTAGGAGGGTAACATCTGAGTATTGGTCTGAGAGAATGTCCCCAAAGGCAGGGTTTCCAACTCTGAAGGCTTTCCTCCTTATCTCCCAGGCTAGAACTAAAAAAAATTATATATGATTAGGGCAGCCACACTCTGTGAAGGTACAGCTTTGGAGAACTGGCTCCCAAATATCTTCAGAGTTTTTTTTTTTTTTTAATTTTTGTTGTTTATTTTTGAGAGAGAGAGAGTGTGTGTGTGTGTGAGGAGGGGAGGGACACAGAGAGAGGGAGACACAGAATCCAAAGCAGGGTCCAGGCTCCAAGCTGTCAACACAGAACCCGACGTGTGGCTGGAACTCAAGAGCCATGAGATCATGACCTGAGGTGAATTCAGATGCTTAACCTACTGAGCCACTCAGGCGCCCCTCTTCAGAGCTTTTATGTATCAGAAACCCTGTCTGAGATTATCCAAAGAAAGTGGCAGCCCATCCCAAAGAGAAAAAGAAGGGGAATTTGTTGGGCATTACAAAATCAAGAGGGGTTTTAACATCATCAAAAGTCAAATTGCTTATTTTATTTCTGCATTGGTCTGTTTCTTTAAAAAGAATACTGCCATGTTCTTGCCATGCTAAATACTTGCTCACTCAGAAATAAATCATAAGATTGTAACCTAGAATTCTCTGACCGTAATTATTCTTCCAGTTTAGATCAAGGAGAGACTCACTCAAAGTTCATGAGAAATGATGCCGGGACACCCTGGTGCTTCATACATGACATTTGTACTAACACCAACCTCGTGAGGAGGATGTTACTGTCTTTATTCTACAGAAAAGAAGAGGAATAGTTATCATGGCTCAAAGCTCTGCAGTGCAGAGATCACCCTGATTCATCATGAGCTGAAAAGTCCCTGAGCGTCACCACTGAGTCCCATCCAGAGGAATGACAAATGCATTGTAAGTGAGTCTTAGAGACTCTGCCCTTCAATATTAATGTTACACTTCCACTCTCAGCTGCCAATCTCAGCCACTGAAAATGAAATCTTCAATAATTTTACAATATCACATAAACTTGCCCTGGAAAAGGCAGAATATAACCCAGAATTGCTTGGAAATAGGAGGTAAAGAGCATTTCAGTAGGTCCTGAAGAGTTGCCATTTTTCCTGAAGAGTTGCGCAAATTCAGCTCCCTGTTCCCCTCCAATGTCACCGCCAAGAGCTGAGATCGCTGCAGAAAATGATACATCAGTTTGGGGATAAGAAATACACTGGAGGAAGAATTTGAGAGGACTAAAGAAGGATCTGTTACATTTCAACCTTGGAGAGGTGGATGGTTCAGAAACATGCACAGATGATAAAGTATAAAAGCATTCCTTCATCCAAATGCTCAGGCTTCTAATTACATATAGAGAATTCGACACCAGACACTCAGTGGCTGCTGTGACAGGGGCCCCATCCATAGAGTGTGAGTAGAGTGGTGTGGAATGAATGAATCAGTTCAAAATTATACAGCCGAAGAATAATTTGTAGTGCGAAAGCACACGTGTGCCCCGGAACAAAGGTGACTTTCTAGTACACTGGAGGGACAATTAAAAAAAAAAAAAAAAAAGCAATGACTAGCAAGAACGAGAGGATGTTACTGAAAGAGGTTTTCAAAGAGTTCTTGCACCAGTTCTTCCTTCATTTTGTAACCATGTTGTAACAAATCTTGATAAGACATTTTGCTTCCTGCAGATAAGTAAGGTTTCCCTGTAAATTAACAATTTAAATGTGTTATCATTGTAAAATATTTTAAAACGTCAGTTTCAAAGACTGAACATGCACTGCATAGATTCTATGCAAAATTTGGTACATTAGCTGAAATATTTAGGAAATTGATTTTTCACCTGGTTTTCTGGTTAATCCAGAAACCTTTTCCTTTCCTTTCCTTTCCTTTCCTTTCCTTTCCTTTCCTTTCCTTTCCTTTCCTTTCCTTCCCTTTCCTTCCCTTTCCTTTCCTTTCCTTTCTTTTCTTTTCCTTTTAAGAGGTGGGAGGGACAGAAAGAGAGAGAGAGAGAGAGAGAGAGAGAGAGAGAGAGAGAGAGAGAGAATCTTAAGCTCCAGACTCAGTGCAGAGCCTGACACAGGGCTCAATCCCATGACCCTGGGATCATGACTTGAGCCCAAATCAAGAGTTGGACGCTCAGTCGACTGAGCCACCCAGGTACCCCATCCCAGATATTTTCTATCAAGGCAAAATAAGAGATATTTAAAATTTTCAGTTGCTTTCACATGGCATAATATATTATGGTAAGGACTTCTGTGTTTTTAAAACTCATTAATTTCTTGCTGTAAGTCATGTCCTACATTACTTGCTGAACTGCTTTGAAAAAAATTCATGTTTTTTGATCATTGTGGTTTTTTTTAAGTAAAAATATATTAATTCTAGAAAAATTGTTAGTCTAGAACAGGTAAGGTTCTTCATATTCAAGGCTCACACTCTTCCACTGAACCATGACAATAGCATGAAATATCTCTTAAGAGTGTTCAAATCAATTCTCTTTATTCAATTTCAAATTCACTTATTTTTCTAATTAAGTTGCTTTCTCCCTATATTATGTGCTAAGCTCTGGACTCGGCTCTAAGGATGCAACAATGGACAGTGATCCCCGCCCTAAGGTAGTTTATGTCTAGTTCATAAAATCGTTCTCCAGTAACTAATTTGGTTAACTGACCCATTGGATAGCAATGGTACCAAATTGGTTGCTGGCACCTTAATCCTGTGCTTTTGTTCATATCTTTCCCTTTATTGTAACGCAAGGGGTTGTCTTCAGTATCGAGTGCCAACATTTTGGGAAGCTTTTTCTTCTACATTATTTAGTAAACTGGCAATTAGCTGGCCTGTGCTTATCTTGTTATCAGTGTGTGCATTCTGGTATCTACTCCCCCTTCTGGATATACTCACCCCTGGGTGTACTGTTGAGTTGGGAGTCCCCAGGGCACAGCTAATCCAGAAGCAGGATTAGGTGTTTCCCTTGCAAAGGGAAGAATATGAACAAAGGCATAAGTGTAAGAAAGCAAAATAAGGATGGTGTGATTGGAGATTAATCAATAAAAGGAAGAGCAGGGAGGTTGTGGCTAGAGAGTGGAGGACCTGGGTCATGCAAAGCACTGAAGGCAAGGGGACCTGGGGATTTTTGTCTTTCGTTTTATTAAAAAATGTTTATTTATTTATTTTTTTGAGAGAGAGAGACAGAGACAGAGACAGAGCACAAATGGGGGAGGGACAGAGAAAGAGGGAGACACAGAATCTGAAGCAGGCTCCAGGCTCTGAGCTGTCAGCACAGAGCCTGATGCAGGGCTTGAACTCACCAAGCGAACCGTGAGATCATGATCTGAACTGAAGTTGGATGCTTAACCGACTGAGTCACCCAGGTGACCCCTGGGGATTTTTATCTTAAGGACGCTTACTCCATTCTCCCTACTATGTCACATACCCTGTTTTAGGCCCTGAAGTGCAGACCCTAGTGTGGGGCTTGAACTCACGAAGCTGTGAGATCATGACCTGAGCTGAAACTAAGAGTTGGATGCTTAACCAACTGAGCCACCCAGGCATCCTTGTCATTGAGGTATTTTAAAGCAGATAGGCCACGAAAAACATTTTCTCTGTCTGGCATGTTGAGGACACATTGGGAGGTAGCCAGGAGTGGGAGTCTGAGAGTTACTTAGGGTCTCTTCCAGTAGTGAGGGATGAGAGTGGCTTCAACCAGGGGCCAGAGAGGATGGATATCAAGAGATGGATTTGAGGAATCAAATCGGAAGCAGCACTTAGCTGGAGGTAAATTGTGGAGGGTGAAAGAAAATGAATTATTAAAGTTTTCACCCAGCTTTCTAGCAACTGGGTGAACGAACAGAGGTGAGAAGACAGAGGAAGAGGAGGTCTGGTGAGAAAGCTGGGAGACTAGTCATGGATGTCCAATCCACAGTTGCCATAGATGAGGCTGCCTGGTGTGAAGTGAATGGAGAGGAGAGGGTCCAGGGGGAAAAATCCAGAGATACTGACGTTCAGGTCCAGCCAGCAAGTGAAGACTAACAAAAGATGCCTTAAGAGAAGGAGCTTACGAGATTGGAAAGAACAGGAGAGGGAGTGGTCAGCAGACCCACAGGATGGGAGAGTTTCAAGGAGGCGGAAGTGGGCAAACGGCATCAAATTCAGGGTAGGTCAGGTGAGGTAAGGACTCAACTGCCCTTTTGATTAGCAACATGGAAGTCACCGGGGACCTTAGCATGGGATGACCTTACACAGTGGTGACAATGGAAGTCAAATGGAAGTGGGTCAAGGACTAAGCAGCACAATTTTGGCTGCAAGACAGTGGCTACAACATAGATTTTTTTCTTATTAATCAATCTTACTGAAGCATAATTTATATACAATTACCCATTAAAGCATAAGATTCAAGGAATTTTGACAACTGTATATACACATGAAACCACCATCCCTATGAATAGATAGAACACTCTGTCACCCCAGGCATCCACTGATTTTTTTTTTTATGTCACTATAGATTACTTTTGTCTGTTCTAGAATTTAATATAAATGGAATCATACAGGAGGTGTTTTGTGTGTTTGACTTTCCACCTGGCATGATTTTGGGATTTAGCCGTGTTGTTACATGTATCACTTCATTCCCTTTTAATGCCAACCAGTATTTCATTGTATAGATATACCACAATTTAATTGCCACCCATTTTTTCTTAATGGACATAACTAAGTTGCATCTATGCCCTGAAAACAAGAACAATTCAGCATCAGATAACCCAGTAATACATGTCATAATGACTCAACTATTTATCACAAGAAGAAAAACAATATAATGAAAAATGAAATGAAAATAAGAATAAACAATATGAGAAAACCTACAAGAATCCCAAGAAGAAAAAATATATACTTATTTTGTAAATAGCAAAAAAGCATTTAGTAACATTTAACATCCTAACTTGATAAGAAATTTATACCAGAAACCTACAACGTCATGCATAGTGGTAAAATATTATAAGGAGTTCCATTAAATTCAAGACCAAAGCAAGGATACCTATCATTACCAACGTTATCACCCATTTTCCTAAATATTCCAGATGGTGCAATGGGTCAAGAAGGAGAATTAAAATATGAATAGTAGAAAAAGAGAAAAAAATATCTAGAAAACTAGAGACTCAGTTAGCAAACCATTATAACTTATTAGTTATAATGAGGCCGACAGGGTAGCAAGATTCTGGGTAAATTTACAAAAATTAATACATTTCTTTTTAACCACAATAGCACGTTAGAAATTGTAATAAAAATCTTATTTACCATATCAACAAAATTACAAAATATCTAGAAATTCATAGAGGTGCAAGAGTAGAAAGGAAACTTGAGTGAAAGATGGGAAAATGATGACTTATAGCAACTATATTATGAGACAGAATCAATATGGGAAATGCACTAATTCCCCCCAATTAATCCATAATTCTTAGGTAATTCCAATCAAAACCCCAATTTGGTGAACTAATTTTAAGTGTTACCTGGAGGAGTAAATGAGTAAAACAAGAAAAATATTTTTGAAAAGAGGGAAAAGCAAGAAAAAAACCAGACCTACAGTAATGAAAACAGTGAGGCTCTGGTTCAGAAATAGACAAATAAACCAACAGAATGAAACAGTGTCTAATAATAAATCTGTGAGAATATGTGGGAGTTTGTTCTATGATTAACAGAGAACAGAGAATCAAGAGAAAGGATGAACTAAATGGGTGTTGGGGCAATTGGCTGACCTATGGGAAAAAATACATCTCCACTTCACAGGCTGAATGAATTTAAGACAGATTTAAGGGCTAAAATTAAAAAATAAAGCTATAAAATAAGAAGACAAAGTTATAGAAGTGCTGGAATAAAACATGAGAGAGCATATTTAAAATCCTTGAGTGAGAAAAGACTTCTTAAGACAAAAGATCCAGAAGCCATAAAATAGGAATTTACAAATTTGATTTCATAATTTTTTTTCTTCCTGTAGAAAATATTTGCAACATATGTAACAAAGGCATAATATCTCTAAGATGTGTACCATGAGAGGTAGTTACTGTGTTCGGGCATCAGGGACAGAGGCTGGGTGGATGACCTGTCAGGTACCATTGGCCCTGTTGTCTTATGATTCTATAGGGACTAGAAAGCTCCCTGACCAGGACTCAAATGGAAAGTCCTCTGTCCTCATGACCATTCAGCAGGTGAAAAATGAGCACCAAGTATGTGCCTTTTATTAGATATGTAAGATAAAAAGATAAGTAAGACAAAATGCTTCTTTTGGAAGGTGACTGTCTATTTCAGAGGACAAGTACCAGAACCCAATTACCACAGTAAAGCATGAGAGGTGCAGGAGAGAGAGGGAGGGGCATGGCATTTTCAAAGAAAGAAGTGACTCATTTTGCCCCAGGGCAGTGGTGAGAGGGTGAGGGGAGGCCAGTTAATCCTGGAACTGGGTGACTTATGCATACATTACCATTCAGTTCTCTTTTTGATAACATTTTTTTGTATGTGTAATCATTGCAACCATCAAATTTCCTACCTAGGGATCACCTTTATTTGACTTTATAAAACTTATAAAACTCTTTGAAAAGTCTATATTTTGATAAATGACATTTGCTAAGAACTAACTAGTATTTTATATAGTGCCCTCAATACCCCCTCCAGGTAACCTGTCCTCTGCTTTCTTAGAGGAGTTTTATCTATATATTGTCTGAACTTTATTAATGTTATAGTTTGCATGTATGTATGTGTGGATAAATCTATTTTGAATGACCAACTTATCTTGGGAAGAAAAAAACATCCCTTAGGACCAAAGCCCTGCGTCTGGCTTTATGTGTCTATGTGATAAAGAATTCTCAACCTATTTGGGTTTTCTTTCTCTAGTCTGCTCTTTTCTCCTAGATGTTAAGAAAGCCTTCTAAGCATGAGCAATCTTGTCACCAGTGAAGTAGGAAATCTTTCTCTTTCGGAGCAGTTCAACCAGTTCTGTTGCAACAATGAATAAAAGTCTTGGTAAACATCTTTGCTGGTTATTGTTTAGAAGAAATAAAAGTAAATAAAAATCAGTACTGACATGGGAAATCCAGCAAGAAAAAGCCAGATGATTGCTCAACGTGTATTGCTAAGAATCACCAACCCAGCAATCAAATGGCTCATGTGAAAAACTAAAAACCCAAAGAAAAGAAAAGGTGCTTGCCTTCCCACCACCACCTCTCTCAGCCCTGTACCCTGCCCATTGGCAATGGTTTTGAGCACAGCCCTTCTGAGTTCCAATCCATCACCCTGGGAAAATTTGCTTTGCAATGGTCAACGATGATATTGACATAAATGCAACTCTAAAAGGAAGATAATATCTTATACTACATAATGCTTATGTGACAGGAACTTTTCTAAGCTTACTATAGCTTGTTTAATCCTCTCAACAATCTGATGAGTTTAGGTATAACCAATACCTTGTCTAACAGATGGCCAAACTGAGACACAGAGATACTAGGCAAGTTGTCAAGGGTCACAAAGAGCCGAGGTTCAACCTAGACAGACTAGCTCCAGAGTCTGTGCTGTTAGCCACAGTATTGCATTCAGTAGAATATAGGGATGGGCATGTGTTCAAGAAGCCCTCTGGCTGACAATGATTAACTCCTTGTCTTGAAGATCATTGTTCAGGTTGATGTATTAATACCCCTGTGAAATGGTGTGCTAATGTGCAATGCCAGTGCCAGTGACCAGGAAAGAGTATAGCAGAGTCCTCTGTCATGGAGTCCTTTAATGGAGGAGAATGACAGGATAAACTCAGCTACAGAGGACTCCAAACATAAAGAGCAGGTTCTATTTGGAATGGTAGACTCAAAAAGCAAAAGGAGATGGGCATCAGTATATTAGTCTTAGAAGCCGCATTCCTCATCTGGGAAAAATGAAGAGTGTGGGCCCAATGTCTTATAAGTTTCCTTTAAACCCTAACATCCTGCAGTCCTCATGCGTGGTCATGCATGGTCTTTTTAATCAGTGGGACTCAGTGGCCACATGTTGGTGATCAAACCAGCAAAGACTTTGCCAGGCTTGCAAAACAAGATATTGGGCACAATTTGTGTGCATCCTGTGACCTCGGTTAAATGTGCTAAGTAAAAACATTATATGCAGCTGTGAATACAACCATAGGAAAAAGCCACAAAAAGCTCCACTAGCAAGTACACTATACTCCTCAAATGGGCAGAACCCCAGGGCCTTGTATTTACAGCACGCTTCATACTATGGAATGGAACGGGATAGCTTGATGCTTTGGTTCTTTGGAAAAGGATTTGTCTTCACCCACTTACGACACAGACATTTTCTAGCTCAGAGATTTATGAGCTATTACCGAAGATTGCTCATGGGTTATTATTGAAGAATGCTCTATCTCTTTGACAACCAAGCATGTTGCCTGGCAACAATTTCCTTGTTGATTTCTTATCCTCTTATCATTGTTTCCTTTTTCCCCCCCTCTTATCATTGTTTCTATAACTTCAGCAAATCTATCCCTATTTTGTTCCCTCCAACACAGAATAAAGTCTCTTTATGTTCCTGAATTACCAGACAGCAAAAACAGAGTGATAGATCCATCAGGGTTTATTATAAGAGGCTGGATGTTTCATTGTTATCACTGCATCTCAACTTTGGTTTACATTTTAAGCTTTATGGGGCAAATTCCTGTTGAATTTTAAAAATACAACCTGTGAGGCCTGTGGCAGACCATACAGTTACATTGGGAGAAAGCAAAGGTGAAAAACTTCAGATTCAGGTTCATATGCTGTACAGAATTTGGTCAGAACTGGATTTTCCTAGAGAGCAGGAAAAGTGTGATACTTTGAACACAAAGCAACAAGGCATGTTTCCTTTTTTTAGTGGTAAGAATGGTGGAAGAGCTGTAATTCAAACTTGGAAAACACTAAGCACTTGCTGTACCTGAAACAGGCTGGTGTAAGCCAAGTAGAAATGCAATAGTCTACAGCTGTTCCTTGAGGCTTCCAGCTGCTCTGCCTCCAGAGATTTTGCTTATCCTCTGATTTATGCCTGAAATTCCACGACTAAGCTACATCCTGCTGCCTTGAAAATTTAAGCCCTCTTTAAAATAAAAATGCTTACTACAGAAATAATAGTCTTTAGCTACCATTTACATCTTAGTGAAGATCAGTCACTTACATCTTTGTTGGACTGAGGAACTGAAAACAAGATAGGAGTTGGAGAGAAATCATGGGAAAACTGGGCTCTGAGTAAAATGAAAAGGTAATAGGACTGGATCACAGTCAAAAAACATTGGCCTGGGGTTGGTCCTGACTAGCGTGCCCTTGTCCAGCAACATACATAAACACCTGTATGTAGAGATACCAGACAAAGTATACTGGCTTATTTGGATTCTTCCTTCTACTCAGCAGCATTCCTATCCTGAATAGCCACAGAGTTGTAAAGAATTATAGATTTCCCCTCAAAACCCATTTCTGTTTGTGCACATAACAGAGTATCAAAATACATTGAGCAATAGCAAACTATTATAGAGGTTGTAACATATATTGTTCCATAAATGATAGAACAAGTACACAGAGAATCAGTAAAGATATAGAAGACTTGAATAGCACTATGAACCAGATTGACCTAGTTGACATTTATAGAACACTCAATTCAGCAACAGCAGAATATACATTCTTTTCAAGACACAGGAAACATTGATCAAGACAGGCTATATTTGGGACCATGAAACAAGGCTCAGTATGTTTAAGATGATATAAATTTTACAAAGTTTTTTTTCCTGACCACAATAGAATTAAATTAGAAATCAATAACAAAAAGATATGTGGAAAAATATCTAAATATTTAGAAACTAAACAATGCACTTGAAAGTAATCCATGGGTTAGAGCAGAAATTAAAAGAGAAATCAAAAAATATGTTGAACTGAGTTTCATTTTGAAAATGAAAAAACGATTTTTAAAATTTACAATATGCAACTAACGTGGTACATAGAGGGAAATTAATAACATCAAATGCTTATATTAGAAAAGAAAGATATCAAATTGATGACCTAAGCTTTTATCCTAAGAAACAAGGAAAGGAAAAACAAAATAAGCCCAAAGTAAGTAGAAGAAAAGAAATCTAAGAACTGAAATCAATCAAACAGAAAATAGAAATAAAAATAGAGAAAATCAATACAGCCAAAAACTAATTCTCTGAGAATATAAATAAAATTGGCAAACCTTTAGCCAGGCTGATCAGAAAAAAAAAGAAAAGATGCAAATTATAAATAACAATAATAAGCAGAAGACATCACAAACTTTACAAGCAATAAATAAATATGAAAAATACTATATTAAAAGGTTCAAAAAATTTGAGGAGATGAAGAATTCATTTTAAAACTATCAAAGCTCAACAAAAACTGACAACTTGTCTACACTTTGCTGATGAAAGGAATTTGTAGTTAAATACCTTCTCACTAAGAAATCTCTAGCCCCAGATGGCTTTCATTGTTGAATTCCATCAAACATTTATAGAATAAATAATAGTAATTCTATACAAACTCTCTCAGAAAATTAAAAAGAATAAAACATTTCCCACTAATTATATGGGACCAGAATTACCCTGATACCAAAACTAGAAAAAAACATTGCAAGAAAAGAAAACTAGATAAAAAGATCCCTCATGGAATAGATGCAAAATTATTCATCAAATTTTAGCAAACCAAATCTAGCAATATATTAAAAATATAATACATCATGGGGCACCTGGGTGGCTCAGTTGGCTGTATGTCTGACTCTTGGTTTTGACTCAGATCATGGTGTCATGGTTCATGACTTCAAACTCTGCGTCTGGTTCTGTACTGGCAGTGTGGAGCCTGTATGGGATTCTCTCTCTCACTTTCTCTCTCTGACTCTCCCTTGTTGCATGCACGCTCTCTCAAAATAAATAAATGACCATTAAAAAAAAAGATAATACATCATAATCAAATAGTGTTTGTCCCAAAAATGTAAGGTTGGTTTAACATTCAAAAATTGATCAATGCACAATAAAAAAAGTCAATGTAATTCACCATATTATCAGATTAAAAACAAAATGTTATGTTCATGATCATCTCCATATGATCATCTCAATATATACAGAAAAAGCATTAAAAAATGAAGCATTTATTCTTAATAACTTGCAACTCTCAGAAACCTAGACATAGAAGAAAATTTCAATCTGATAAAAACAAAACTGTACATCTAATATACTTAATGGTGAAAAACTGAATTCTTTCACACTAACATTGGGAATAAGACAAGGATGCCTAATTTTAATCACTTTTATTCAACATTTTACTGAAGGTTTTATCCTATTTGATAAAACAAGAAAAAGAAATAAAGTCATCCAAATTGGGCATAAAGGATTAAAATTGTCTATATAGACAATATAGCCATCTATGTAGAAAATCCAAAGGAGTATGCAAAAGCTACTTGGAACTAATACTTAGCAAAGTTTTAGGGTACAGGGCAATATGGAAAAATCAATGCTATATCTTTTTTTTTTCTTTTAGAGAGAGAGAGTGTGAGTGGTGGAGAGGGGCAGAGGGAGAGAGAAAGAACCTTAAGCAGGCTCCATGCTAAGCGTAGACTCCCTGGGATCATGACCTGAGTGAAAATCAAGAGTAGGATGCTCAACTGACTGAGCCACCCAGACACCCCAATTGTATTTCTGTATACTCACACTAAACAATCTGAAGTTGAAAATATTTTTGGATACCACTTATAATAACCAATATAAATTACTTATGGATAAATTTGACAAAATATGTGTAAGCCCTGAAAACTATAAAACATGGTTCAAGGAAATTAAAGAAAACCAAAATAAATGGGGAGACCTACCACACTTATAGATTGGAAGATTCAATGTTGTTAACATGTCAATCTCCCCATATTGATCTATTGATTCAACACAACCCAGCAGGTTACTTGGTAGAAATTGAAAAGCTAGCAAAAATTTATGTTGAGATTCAAAGGACCTAAAATAGCCAAAACAACTTTGAAAAGGAAGTACAAAGTTGGAGAATTTAAACTACCTTATTTTAAGGCATGTTATAAGTTCCAGAGAGTATGGTATTAAGGTCAAGGAGGAAAAAAAAAAAAAAAAAAAAAAAAAAAAAAAATATATATATATATATATATATATATATATATATATGATACATCACATATATCATTCATTCATGTATGTATGTATATATATAATACATCTAAATAAATATCTGATGATATATGCTATATCATATCTCTATATCATAGGAACATATGAAATAGAATAGAGTCCAAAAATAGACACACATACATATATGATCAACTGATTTTCAATGGATGTGCCAAGACAGGCCATGGGAAAAGTACAATCTCTTCAACAAATTGTGCTGGAACAATTTGAGAGCCATATTCAAAAATATTAATTTCAACACTTATTTCTTATATATACTCTTTCAGCTTTATTAAGATGTAATTGAACATAACATTGTGTAAGTTTAAAGTATAGTGTGTTGATCTGATACACTTAGGATCTATTGAGATGATCATATTGTAAAATGATTACCATAGGAGGGTTAGTTACCATCTCCATCACATCACATAATTTACATTTCTTTTTTGAGGTGAAAACATTTAAGCTCTACTGTCTTAGCGATTTTCAAGTATTTCATACGGTATTTTAACTGTATTCACCATGCTGTTCATTTGATCCCCAGAAATTATTTATAACTAGAAGTGTGTACCCTTTAACCAACATCTTCCATCCTGCCCCCCTCTCCCAGGCCCTGGTAACAACCACTCTACTCTCTGTTTCTATGAGTTGAGCTTTTTTAGATTCTACATACAAGTGATATACAGTATTTGTCTGTTTGACTTATTTCACTTAGCCTAATGCCTTCAAGTTCAAACCATGTTGTCTCAAATGGCAGGAGGCCTTCTTTCTCATGGCTGAGTAATATCCCATTGTATGTGTGTGTATACACACGTGTGTGCGTGCACACACACACACACACACACACACACACATCACATTTTCTTTATCCACTCATCTTTTGACTGACACTTAGGTTGTTTCCTTATCTTAGCTTTCATGAATAATCTAAAAAAACATTGGAGTGCAGATATCTCTTTGAGATCCTCCTTTCACTTCCTTTGGATATATAACCGGAAGTGGGATTGCTGGATTGTAAGGCAGTTCTATTTTTAACTTTTTAAAGGAAACTCCATTCTGTTTTTCAGAGTGGCACCAGTTTACATTCCCACTAACTATGCACAAGGGTTCCTTTTTCTTCACCTCCTTGCCAACACTTGTTATCTTTTGTCTTTTTGATGACAGCCACTCTAACAGGTGAGAGGTGATTATCTCATTGTGGTTTTGATTTGCGTTTCTCTGATGATTAAGTGATGTAGAGTATCTTTTCATGTATCTATTGGCCATTTATATGTCTTCTTTGTAAAAATGTCTATTTAGTTCCTCTGCCCAATTTTTAAATCCGATTGTTTTTTGCTATTGAATTTTTTTTTAATTTTTGGATTTTTTTTTTGTTAGAATGATCTTTTTTTTTTTAATTTTATTTTTTTATTTTTTAATATATGAAATTTACTGTCAAATTGGTTTCCATACAACACCCAGTGCTCATCCCAAAAGGTGCCCTCCTCAATACCCATCACCCACCCCGCCCTCCCTCCCACCCCCCATCAACCCTCAGTTTGTTCTCAGTTTTTAACAGTCTCTTATGCTTTGGCTGTCTCCCACTCTAACCTCTTTTTTTTTTTTTTTTCCTTCCCCTCCCCCATGGGTTTCTGTTACGTTTCTCAGGATCCACATAAGAGTGAAACCATATGGTATCTGTCTTTCTCTGTATAGCTTATTTCACTTAGCATCACACTCTCCAGTTCCATCCACGTTGCTACAAAAGGCCATATTTCATTTTTTCTCATTACCATGTAGTATTCCATTGTGTATATAAACCACAATTTCTTTATCCATTCATCAGTTGATGGACATTTAGGCTCTTTCCATAATTTGGCTATTGTTGAGAGTGCTGCTATAAACATTGGGGTACAAGTGCCCCTATGCATCAGTACTCCTGTATCCCTTGGGTAAATTCCTAGCAGTGCTATTGCTGGGTCATAGGGTAGGTCTATTTTTAATTTTCTGAGGAACCTCCACACTGCTTTCCAGAGCGGCTGCACCAATTTGCATTCCCGCCAACAGTGCAAGAGGGTTCCCGTTTCTCCACATCCTCTCCAGCATCTATAGTCTCCTGATTTCTTCATTTTGGCCACTCTGACTGGCGTGAGGTGATATCTGAGTGTGGTTTTGATTTGTATTTCCCTGATAAGGAGCGACGTTGAACATCTTTTCATGTGCCTGTTGGCCATCCGGATGTCTTCTTTAGAGAAGTGTCTATTCATGTTTTCTGCCCATTTCTTCACTGGGTTATTTGTTTTTTGGGTGTGGAGTTTGATGAGCTCTTTATAGATTTTGGATACTAGCCCTTTGTCCGATATGTCATTTGCAAATATCTTTTCCCATTCCGTTGGTTGCCTTTTAGTTTTATTGGTTGTTTCCTTTGCTGTGCAGAAGCTTTTTATCTTCATAAGGTCCCAGTAATTCACTTTTGCTTTTAATTCCCTTGCCTTTGGGGATGTGCCGAGTAAGAGATTGCTACGGCTGAGGTCAGAGAGGTCTTTTCCTGCTTTCTCCTCTAGGGTTTTGATGGTTTCCTGTCTCACATTCAGGTCCTGTATCCATTTTGAGTTTATTTTTGTGAATGGTGTGAGAAAGTGGTCTAGTTTCAACCTTCTGCATGTTGCTGTCCAGTTCTCCCAGCACCATTTGTTAAAGAGACTGTCTTTTTTCCATTGGATGTTCTTTCCTGCTTTGTCAAAGATGAGTTGGCCATACATTTCTGGGTCTAGTTCTGGGGTTTCTATTCTATTCCATTGGTCTATGTGTCTGTTTTTATGCCAATACCATGCTGTCTTGATGATGACAGCTTTGTAGTAGAGGCTAAAGTCTGGGATTGTGATGCCTCCTGCTTTGGTCTTCTTCTTCAAAATTACTTTGGCTATTCGGGGCCTTTTGTGGTTCCATATGAATTTTAGGATTGCTTGTTCTAGTTTCAAGAAGAATGCTGGTGCAATTTTGATTGGGATTGCATTGAATGTGTAGATAGCTTTGGGTAGTATTGACATTTTGACAATATTTATTCTTCCAATCCATGAGCAGGGAATGTCTTTCCATTTCTTTATATCTTCTTCAATTACCTGCATAAGCTTTCTATAGTTTTCAGCATACAGATCTTTTACATCTTTGGTTAGATTTATTCCTAGGTATTTTATGCTTCTTGGTGCAATTGTGAATGGGATCAGTTTCTTTATTTGTCTTTCTGTTGCTTCATTGTTAGTGTATAAGAATACAACTGATTTCTGTACATTGATTTTGTATCCTGCAACTTTGCTGAATTCATGTATCAGTTCTAGCAGACTTTTGGTGGAGTCTATCGGGTTTTCCATGTATAATATCATGTCATCTGCAAAAAGCGAAAGCTTGACTTCATCTTTGCCAATTTTGATGCCTTTGATTTCCTTTTGTTGTCTGATTGCTGATGCTAGAACTTCCAGCACTATGTTAAACAACAGCGGTGAGAGTGGGCATCCCTGTCGTGTTCCTGATCTCAGGGAAAAAGCTCTCAGTTTTTCCCCGTTGAGGATGATGTTAGCTGTGGGCTTTTCATAAATGGCCTTTATGATCTTTAAGTATGTTCCTTCTATCCCGACTTTCTCAAGGGTTTTTATTAAGAAAGGGTGCTGGATTTTGTCAAAGGCCTTTTCTGCATCGATTGACAGGATCATATGGTTCTTCTCTTTTTTTTTTTGTTAATGTGATGTATCACGTTGATTGATTTGCGAATGTTGAACCAGCCCTGCATCCCAGGAATGAATCCCACTTGATCATGGTGAATAATTCTTTTTATATGCCGTTGAATTCGATTTGCTAGTATCTTATTGAGAATTTTTGCATCTATATTCATCAGGGATATTGGCCTGTAGTTCTCTTTTTTTACTGGGTCTCTGTCTGGTTTAGGAATCAGAGTAATACTGGCTTCATAGAATGAGTCTGGAAGTTTTCCTTCCCTTTCGATTTCTTGGAATAGCTTAAGAAGGATAGGTATTATCTCTGCTTTAAATGTCTGGTAGAACTCCCCTGGGAAGCCATCTGGTCCTGGACTCTTATTTGTTGGGAGATTTTTGATAACCGATTCAATTTCTTTGCTGGTTATGGGTCTGTTCAAGCTTTCTATTTCCTCCTGATTGAGTTTTGGAAGAGTGTGGGTGTTTAGGAATTTGTCCATTTCTTCCAGGTTGTCCAATTTGTTGGCATATAATTTTTCATAGTATTCCCTGATAATTGTTTGTATCTCTGAGGGATTGGTTGTAATAATTCCATTTTCATTCATGATTTTATCTATTTGGGTCATCTCCCTTTTCTTTTTGAGAAGCCTGGCTAGAGGTTTGTCAATTTTGTTTATTTTTTCAAAAAACCAACTCTTGGTTTCGTTGATCTGCTCTACAGTTTTTTTAGATTCTATATTGTTTATTTCTGCTCTGATCTTTATTATTTCTCTTCTTCTGCTGGCTTTAGGCTGCCTTTGCTGTTCTGCTTCTATTTCCTTTAGGTGTGCTGTTACATTTTGTATTTGGGATTTTTCTTGTTTCTTGAGATAGGCCTGGATTGCTATGTATTTTCCTCTCAGGACTGCCTTCGCTGCTTCCCAAAGCGTTTGGATTGTTGTATTTTCATTTTCGTTTGTTTCCATATATTTTTTAATTTCTTCTCTAATTGCCTGGTTGACCCACTCATTCGTTAGTAGGGTGTTCTTTAACCTCCAAGCTTTTGGAGGTTTTCCAGACTTTTTCCTGTGCTTGATTTCAAGCTTCATAGCATTGTGGTCTGAAAGTATGCATGGTATAATTTCAATTCTTGTAAACTTATGAAGGGCTGTTTTGTGACCCAGTATATGATCTATCTTGGAGAATGTTCCATGTGCACTCGAGAAGAAAGTATATTCTGTGGCTTTGGGATGCAGAGTTCTAAATATATCTGTCAAGTCCATCTGATCCAATGTATCATTCAGGGCCCTTGTTTCTTTATTGACTGTGTGTCTAGATGATCTATCCATTTCTGTAAGTGGGGTGTTAAAGTCCCCTGCAATGACCACATTCTTATCAATAAGGTTGCTTATGTTTATGAGTAATTGTTTTATATATCTGGGGGCTCCGGTATTCGGCACATAGACATTTATAATTGTTAGCTCTTCCTGATGGATAGACCCTGTAATTATTATATAATGCCCTTCTTCATCTCTTGTTACAGCCTTTAATTTAAAGTCTAGTTTGTCTGATAGAAGTATGGCTACTCCAGCTTTCTTTTGGCTTCCAGTAGCATGATAAATAGTTCTCCATCCCCTCACTCTCAATCTAAAGGTGTCCTCAGATCTAAAATGAGTCTCTTGTAGACAGCAAATAGATGGGTCTTGTTTTTTTATCCATTCTGATACCCTATGTCTTTTGGTTGGCGCATTTAATCCATTTACATTCAGTGTTATTATAGAAAGATGTGGGTTTGGAGTCATTGTGATGTCTGTATGTTTTATGCTTGTAGTGATGTCTCTGGTACTTTGTCTCACAGGATCCCCCTTAGGATCTCTTGTAGGGCTGGTTTAGTGGTGACAAATTCCTTCAGTTTTTGTTTGTTTGGGAAGACCTTTATCTCTCCTTCTATTCTAAATGACAGACTTGCTGGATAAAGGATTCTCGGCTGCATATTTTTTCTGTTTAGCACACTGAAGATACCGTGCCAAGCCTTTCTGGCCTGCCAAGTTTCAAAGGAGAGATCAGTCACGAGTCTTATAGGTCTCCCTTTATATGTGAGGGCACGTTTATCCCTTGCTGCTTTCAGAATTTTCTCTTTATCCTTGTATTTTGCCAGTTTCACTATGATATGTCGTGCAGAAGATCGATTCAAGTTACGTCTGAAGGGAGTTCTCTGTGCCTCTTGGATTTCAATGCCTTTTTCCTTCCCCAGGTCAGGGAAGTTCTCAGCTATAATTTCTTCAAGTACCCCTTCAGCACCTTTCCCTCTCTCTTCCTCCTCTGGGATACCAATTATGCGTATATTTTTTCTTTTTAGTGTATCACTTAGTTCTCTAATTTTCCCCTCATACTCCTGGATTTTTTTATCTCTCTTTCTCTCAGCTTCCTCTTTTTCCATAACTTTATCTTCTAGTTCACCTATTCTCTCCTCTGCCTCTTCAATCCGAGCTGTCGTCGTTTCCATTTTGTTTTGCATTTCGTTTAAAGCGCTTTTCAGCTCCTCGTGACTGTTCCTTAGTCCCTTGATCTCTGTGGCAAGAGATTCTCTGCTGTCCTGTATACTGTTTTCAAGCCCAGCGATTAATTTTATGACTATTATTCTAAACTCACTTTCCGTTTTATTGTTTAAATCCTTTTTGATCAGTTCATTAGCTGTTGTTATTTCCTGGAGATTCTTCTGAGGGGAATTCTTCTGTTTGGTCATTTTGGATAGTCCCTGGAGTGGTGAGGACCTGCAGGGCACTTCCCCTGTGCTGTGGTGTATAACTGGAGTTGGTGGGCGGGGCTGCAGTCCGACCTGATGTCTGCCCCCAGCCCACCACTGGGGCCCCAGTCAGACTGCTGTGTGCCTTCTCTTCCCCTCTCCTAGGGGTGGGATTCACTGTGGGGTGGCGTGGCCCGTCTGGGCTTCTTGCACACTGCCAGGCTTGTGGTGCTGGGGATCTGGTGTATTAGCTGGGGTGGGTAGGCAAGGTGCACGGGGGCAGGAGGGGCAGGCTTAGCTCGCTTCTCCTTAGGTGATCCACTTCAGGAGGGGCCCTGTGGCAGCGGGAGGGAGTCAGATCCGCTGCGGGAGGTTTGGCTCCGCAGAAGCACAGAGTTGGGTGTTTGCGCGGGGCGAGCAAGTTCCCTGGCAGGAACTGGTTCTCTTTGGGATTTTGGCTGGGGGATGGGCGGGGAAGATGGCGCTGGCGAGCGCCTTTGTTCCCCGCCAAGCTGAGCTCTGCCGTCTGGGGGCTCAGCAGCTCTCCCCCCCTTTGTCCTCCAGCCTTCCCGCTTTCTGAGCAGAGCTGTTAACTTATGACCTCCCAGACGCTAAGTCGCACTTGCTGTCGGAACACAGTCCGTCCGGCCCCTCCGCTTTTGCAAGCCAGACTCAGTGGCTCTGCTTGGCCAGCGAGCCGCCCCTCCGCCCCGGCTCCCTCCCGCCAGTACGTGGAGCGCGCACAGCCTCGCCGCCCTTCCTACCGTCTTCCGTGGGCCTCTCGTCTGCGCTTGGCTCCGGAGACTCCGTTCTGCTAATCCTCTGGCGGTTTTCTGGGTTCTTTAGGCAGGTGTAGGTGGAATCTAAGTGATCAGCAGGAGGCGCGGTGAGCCCAGCGTCCTCCTACGCCGCCATCTTGTCTTTACTCTGTTAGAATGATCTTAAATGGGGTCATCATCTCTTTATTTTTTTATTTTTTAAAAAATATAATTTATTGTCAAATTGGCTAACATACAGGTGTAAAGTGTGCTCTTGGTTTTGAGGGTAGATTCCTGTAGTTCATCGCTTACATACAACACCCAGTGCTCATCCCAATAAGTGCTGTCCTCAATGCCCATCACCCATATTCCCCTCTTCCCCCACCCATCAACCCTCAGATTATTCTCTGTATTTAAGAGTCTCTTATGGTTTGCCTCCCTCCCTCTCTGTTTGTAACTCTTTTTCCCCCTTTCCTTCCCCCATGGTCTTCTGTTAAGTCTCTCAAGATCAACATATGACTGAAAACATACGATATCTGTCTTTCTCTGACTGACTTATTTCATGCAGCATAAAACCTTCCAGTTCCATCCATGTTGCCGCAAGTGGCATGATTATATTCTTTCTAATTGCCAAGTAGTATTCCATTTATATATAAACTGCATCTTCTTTATCCATTCATCAGTTGATGGACATTTAGGCTCTTTCCATAATTTGGCTATTGTTGAAAGTGCTGCTATAAACATTGGGGTACATGCTCCTATGAATCAGCACTCCTGTATCCTTTGATAACTTCCTAGTAGTGATATTGCTGGGTCATAGGGTAGATCTATTTTTAATTTTTTTGAGGAACCGCCACACTGCTTTCCAGAGTGGCTGCACCAATTTGTATTCCCATCAACAGTGCAAGAGGGTTCCCATTTCGCCACATCCTTGCCAGCATCTCTTGTTTCCCGAGTTGTTAATTTTAGCCATTCTGACCAGTGTGAGGTGATATCTCAGTGTGGTTTTGATTTGTATTTCCCTGATGATGAGTGATGTTGACCATCTTTTCATGTGTCTGTTAGCCTTCTGGATATCTTCTTTAGAAAAGTGTGTATTCATGTCTTCTGTCCATTTCTTCACTGGATTATTTGTTTTTCAGGTGTTGAGTTTGTTAAGTTCTTTATAGATTTTGGATACTAACCCTTTATCTAATATGTCATTTGCAAATATCTTTTCACATTCGTGGTTGCCTTTTAGTTTTGTTGATTGTTTCTTTTGAAGTACAGAAGCTTTTTATCTTGATGAGGTCCCAATAGTTCATTTTTGCTTTTAATTCCCTTGCTTTTGGAAATGTGTCGAGCAAGAAATTTCTGTGGCTGAGGTCAAAGAGGTTGTTGACTGCTTTCTCCTCTAGGGTTTTGATGGTTTCCTGTCTCACATTTAGGTCTTTTATCCATTTTGAATTTATTTATGTATATGATGTAACAAAGTGGTCTATTTTCATTCTTCTGCATGTTGCTGTCCCTCTATCACAGCACCATTTGCTAAAGAGACTGTCTTTTTTCCATTGGATACTCTTTCCTGCTTTGTCAAAGATTAGTTGGCCATACATTTATGGGTCCAATTCTGGGTTCTTTATTATATTCCATTGGTCTATGTGTCTGTTTTTGTGCCAACCATGCTGTCTTGATGATTACAGCTTTGTAGTAGAGGCTAAAGTCTTGCATTGTGATGCCTCCAGCTTTGGCTTTCTTTTTCAATATTACTTTGGCTATTCAGGGTCTTTTGTGGTTCCATACAAATTTTAGGATTGTTTGTTCTAGCTTTGAAAAGAATGCCGGTGCAATTTTGATTGGGATTGCACTGAATGTGTAGATTGCTTTGGATAATATGGACATTTTAACAATATTTGTTCTTCCAATCCATGAGCATGGAATGTTTTTCCATTTCTTTGTGTCTTCTTCAATTTCCTTCATAAGTTTTCTATATTTTTTTAACATATAGATCTTTTATATCTTTGGTTAGGTTTATTGCTAGGTATTTTATGGTTCTCAGTGCAATTGTAAATGGGATAAGTTTCTTGATTTCTCTTTCTGTTGCTTCATTATTGGTGTATAGAAATGCAACCAATTTATGTACCTTGATTCTGTACCCTGTGACCTTGCTGAATTCATGTATCAGTTCTAGCAGACTTTTGGTGGAGTCTTTCAAGTTTCCATGTAGAGTGTCATGTTGTCTGCAAACAGTGAAAGTTTGACTTCTTCTTTGCCAATTTGGATGTCTTTTATTTCATTTTGTTGTCTGATTGTTGAGGCTAGGACTTCCAACACTATGTTAAACAACAGTAGTAAGAGTGGACATCCCTGTTGTGTTCCTGATCTCAGGGGGAAAGGTCTCAGTTTTTCCCCATTGAGAATGATATTAGCTGTGGTCTTTTCATATTTGGCTTATGATGTTTAGGTATACTTCTTCTATCCTGACTTTCTTGAGGGTTTTTATTAAGTAAGGATGCTGTATTTTGTCAAATGCTTTTTCTGCATCTTTTGACAGGATCATATGGTTCTTATCTTTTCTTTTATTAATGTGATGTATCACATTGATTTGCGAATATTGAACCAGCCCTGCAGCTCAGGAAAGAATCCCATTTGATCATGGTGAATAATTCTTTTTAGTATCTTGTTGAGAATTTTTGCATCCATGATCAAGGGATCAATATCAGGGATATTTATCTGTAATTCTCCTTTTTTGTGAGATCTCTGTCTGAATCAAGGTAATGCTGGCTTCATAGAATGAGTCCAGAAGCCTTCCTTCCATTTCTATCTTTTGGAACACCTTGAGAATGATAGGTATTAACTCTGTTTTAAATGTCTGGTAGAATTTTTACCATAGTTAATTTCAAGTTTCATAGCATTGTGATCTGAAAGTGTGCATGGAATGATCTCAATTCTTTTATATTTATCGAGGGCTGTTTTGTGACACAGTATGTCTATCTTGGAGAATGTTCCATGTGCATTCAAAAAGAATGTGTATTCTGCTGCTTTAGGATGAAAAGATCTGAATATATCTGTCAAGTCCATCTGGTCCAGTGTATCATATTCAGGGCCATTGTTTCTTTATTAATTTTCTGTCTGGATGATCTGTCCATTGTTGTAAGTGGAGTGTTAAAGCCCCCTGCAATTACCACATTCTTACCAATAAGATTGCTTATGTTTGTGATTAATTGTTTTATATATTTGAGTTCCTCTGAATTTGGTGCATAAACATTTATAATTATTAGCTCTTCTTGATAGATAGGCCCCATAATTATGATATAATGCTCTTCTTCATCTCTTGTTACAACCTTTAGTTTAAAATCTAGTTTGTCTTATATAAGTATGGCTACTCCAGCTTTCTTTTGACTCCTAGTGGCATGATAGATGGTTCTCCATCCCCTACTTTCAATCTGAAGGTGTCCTCTAAATGGGTCTCTTGTAGACAACAATTTGATGGGTCTTGTTTTTCTTTTTTCTTTTTATCCATTCTGATACCCTATGTCTTTTGATTGGAGCATTTAGTCCATTTACATTCAGTGTTATTATTGAAAGATATGGATTTAGTGTCATTGTGTTCTTTGTAGGTATCATACTTATAGTGATGTCTTTGGTCCTTTGTGGTCTTTGCAACATTCCACTCATAGAGTCTCCCTTAGGATCTCTTGTAGATCTGGTTTAATGGTGATGAACTTCTTAAGTTTCTGTTTGTCTGGGGAAACCTTTATCTCTCCTTCTATTCTGAATGACAGCCGTGCTGGATAAAGGATTCCTGGCTGCATATTTTTCCTATTCTGCACATTGAAAATTTCCTGACACTCCTTTCTGGCCTGCCAAGTTTCAGTAGATAGGTCTGCTACTATCCTTATGTATCTACCCTTGTATGTTAAGGCCCGTTTATTCCTAGCTGCTTTCAGAATTCTCTCTTTATCCTTGTATTTTGCCAGTTTCATTGTGCTATGTCATGCAGAAGATTGATTCCTGTTACATCTGAAGGGAGCTCTCTGTGTCTCCTGGATTTCAATGTCTGTTTCCTTCCCCAGGCTTGGGAAGTTCTCAGCTATGATTTGTTCAAGTACCTTTCTGTACCTTTCTCTCTTCTTCTGGAACTCCTATGGTATGGATATTATTTACATTTCATTGAATCACTTAGTTCTCTAATTCTCCCCTTGTGGTCCAGATTTTTTCATTTCTCTTTTTCTCAGCTTCATAATTTCATCTTCTGTTTCACCTATTCTCCCCTCTGCCTCTTCAATCCTGGCTGTCATTGCCTCTAGTTTATTTTTAACCTCATTTACGGAATTTTTAAATTCATCATGACTATTTTTTAGTTCCTTGATCTCTACAGCAATTGATTCTCTGCTGTCTTCTATGCTTTTTTCAAAGCCAGTGATTAATATTATGTTTATTATCATAAATTCTTGTTCAGTTATATTGTTTACATCTGTTTTGAGCTATTCTTTAGCTATCATTTTTTCCTGGAATTCCTTTTGAGGAGAATTCTTCTGTTTCATCATTTTGGCTAGTTTTATGTCCCTTATGTGTTTTAAAGGTTGTTATGTGTCCCGTACCTGTGAGCACTATTAAAGAGGGTCATACACTGTCCAGCGCCTGGCCCTTTAGGAGTTTTTTTTGGGTTGTGTTACTTGTTCTCTGTTATTGTGACCCTGGTTGCTTTATCTCCTTACCTGTGGTGATGTTTTGGATCCTCCACCAGGTGTGCTTTGATTTGTTCACTGAAGCAGTCCTGGGAAAGCAAGCAAGCAAACAAACAAACAAACAAACAAGAAAACAGAAAAAAAAATGCCAGCTACAGCAAAACAATGAGGTGGTGGCATTGTTGATGGAAGAGGCCTTATCCCATACAAGGTGATATATGACAAGGGCAGGGTAAAAAGAAAAGAAAAGAAAATTGACCAGGCCGAGAAACTCCATGGCTTAATCCAGAGAGAGAGAGAGGGGGAGAATAAAGAAGGAGATATAGAACATGTATCAAGAGAATAGATTAAATATGTCTGCTTAAACAAACCAACAACCAGAGTAACCAGAATAGAGGAAGGAAGAGATAAGAAGGAAAGAAGGAAGGAAGAATATATCCATATCATAAGAATTGTCCAGTAATTAAACCAGGCAATGCAACAACGCTGGTCTTGAGGACGGGCCCTCAGGTTCAGCAGCATCAATCCCGCTCCAGTAGATAATGCAGTTACCAGGCACAGAGGGTGTGGCTTGGTGTGGGCGGGTCCCACCTCCACTGTGGGCCCCCCTGTCTGTTCCATGAATCCCCACCTTGTTGGTGATGGGGAGAAAAATGGCGACACCCCAGTCTCTCCTCTCTGGACTTGGTGTCCCAAACCACTCTGTTCAGGCCATCCTCACAGTGCTGCAGGTGTGAACAAGGTGGTTTGTCCCGCTCTGCTGACTCCCGAGCCTCCCTGGTGCTTGGCTGGCACTTAAACCCCAATATCTTAACAGGTGCATTCTGTGCGCCCCAGTGCCAGGGAAGTGCCACTCTGTGCCACAGATATATGGCCTCTGGCTGGCAGGCATAAACAGTCTTTGTCCTTTGAATGGCTATATACCTTCTTCCCACAGCACTCCAGGGAGGGGATTGCCTTCTCCCACTGCAGACTGTGCCTCTGAAGTAGTTACCGAGCCTGGGGCTGGCTCCCCTCCTCGCCAGGTGAGCAATCCTGGCAGCCGGGTCCAGTCTGGAGAAAGCCCCACAGTTAGAGATCGGATCTTTGTCCATCCCAGTCCGTGGTTTTTCTCTCCTCCAGATACAGTCCTACGCTTTCCAAGCCTCTCTTTCTCTTCCCTTTGTCTCTCCACAGAAGGGGATCCCTCCCTTCCATGCCTACATGGCCCATTTTATCTCTCCCAGTTTGCAGTCATGCACCTATGGCTTGCCAGGTTGTCCCCGTGGGTCCCTGGAGATGTCTTTGTCACTCTGCAGCCCGGACTCTTGGAATTCAAAGTCCTTTGGCCTCAACACTGCTGTGTTTGAGGGATGAGGGAACTTCAGGTCCCCCTAGTTCTCCGGCATGTTGGATCTCCTCTATATTTTTGGGTATTAACTGCTTATCAGATATATGATTTTTCAAACATTTTCTCCCATTCTCTAGATTGTCTTTTCATTTATTGTTTCTTCTGCTGGGCAGAAGCTTTCTACTTGAGTGTAGTCCCACTTTTATTTTTCTTTTTGTTACTTGTGCTTTTGATACTATACTCAGGAAATTTCTGCAAAGTCCAATGTCAAGGAGGTTTCCTCCTATGTTTTCTTCTAGGAGTTTTATGGTTTCAGGTTTTATGTTTAAGTGTTTAATCCATTTTGAGTTACTTTTTGCGAGTGGTGTTAAGATAATGGTCCAATTCCATTCTTCTGCATGTGGTTATCCAGTTTTCTCAATATCCTCTATTGAAGAGATGATCTTTTCCCTATTGAGTATTTTTATCAAATTTAGTTGACTGTATATGTGACAGTTTGTTTCTGGGCCCTTGATTCTGCTTGGTCTGGGTTTCTATTTTTATGCCAATACCACACTGTTTTGATTATTACAGCTTTGTAATATATTTTGAACTCAGGAAGTGTGATGTCTCCAGCTTTGTTCTTATTTGCCAGGATTGCTTTTGCTATTCAGAGTCTTTTGTGGTTCCATACAAATTTTTGTTTTTTCAATTTTTGTGAAATATGCCGTTGGAATTTTGAATTTTGATTGATCTATCAATGGCGTTGGCTAGTGTGACCATTTGCCAATATAAATTCTTCTTACCCATGAACATGGATATCTTTCCATTTGGTTTTGTCTTCTTCAGCTTTTTTGCATCAAAGTCCTATAGTTTTCAGTGTATAGATCTTTCTCCTACTTGGTTAAATTTATTCCTAAGTATTTTATTGTTCTTGATACTATTGTGAATGGGATTGTTTTCTATATTTCTTATTACATTTATTTATTTATTTTCTTTATTTCTTATTATATTTATTTCTTTATTTCTTATTACATTAATTTATTATGTTTCATTGAATCACTTTATTTTCTTTATTTCTTTTTCAATATTTTGTTGTTAATGTACAGAAACATAACTGGTTTCTGTATGTTGATTTTTTTATCCTGTAACTTTACTGAATTCATTGATTAGTTCTAATAGTTTTTGTGTAAGATCATATCACTTGAAAACAAAGTCATTTTGTTTGCAATTTTACTTTTTCCTTTGTGATATGGATGACTTTTCTTTTCTTGTCTGATTGCTCTGTCTAGGACTTCCAGTAATATGTTGAATAGGAATACTGAGAGTGGGCACCCTTGTCTTGTTACTGATCTTAGAGGAAGATATTTCCACCTTTCACCATTGAGTGTGATGTTAGCTGTGGGCTTGTCATATGTGGTCTTTATTATGCTGAAGTATGTTTCTTCTATACCCAATTTATTGAGTGTCCTTATCTTGAAAGGATATTGTAGTTTGTCAAATGCTTTTCTGCATCTATTGAGATAATTATATGACTTTTACCTTTAATTCTATTAATGTGGTGTATCATATTCATTGATTTGCATATATTGATCCCTCCTTTCATCCCAGAGATAAAACCCTCTTGATCATAGTGTAAAATCCTTTAAATATGCTATTAAATATTTTGTTGGGAATATTCACATCTATGTTCACCAGAGATATTGGTCTGTAGTTTTTTTTATAATGTTCTTATTGGGCTTTGGTATTAAGGTAATACTTGCTTCATAAAATCAGTTTGGGAGTGTTTCCCTCCTCTTCAATTTTTTGGAAGAGTTTGAGATGGATAGACATTAATTTTTTAAATATTTGGTAGAATTCACCAGTGAAAACATCTGGTCTCATCTGTGGGTGATTGTCTAAGATAGTGTTTTCCAGGGGCTCCTGGACCATGGCCAAGAAGGGCTGGAGCTGGTTCATGGGCCACTTCAGGGTCCACAATAGAAACCAAGGTCTTGCTGCCTGTTACTTAACTAACAGGTGGGTGGGACTGTTCCTGGGTCCCTTGAGTGTGGCCCTGGATTCCAAAGCCACTTTTATTTGTGTATAAATGCTGACTTTTTTGTTGTTGAGAGTGGGACAAAATGAGGGTTGGCCTATGCTGCCATGATGCTGATGTCATTCTTCTCATATATAATTTTAATATGCAAAAATTAACTACAAAAACACAGACCCAAATGTAAGAACTTAAAATAACATAACATTTAGAATAAAACTTAAAAGAAAATCTTAGTGACATTGGGTTTGGTAAAGGTACCTTAAAAAAAAAAAAACGTAAAAAGATCAAACTATAAAAAAAACACGGTATATTGGATCTAATCAAAACAAAACAGGAAACTTTGCCTTTTAAAAGCAAACCATAGATCAGGAGAAAATATTTGTAAGACACATGCTTGACAAAAGGCATTATATAGAATATATAAAGAATACTTACGGGGCACCTGGGTGGCTCAGTCAGCTGAGCGTCTAACTCTGGTTTCAGTCCAGGTCATGACGTCATAGTTTTTGATAGCAAGCCCAATGTTGGGCTCTGCACTGACAAGGCAGAGCCTGTTTGGGACTCTCTCTCTCCCTCTCTCTCTGCCCCTCCCTCGTGCTCTCTCTCTCTCTCTCTCAAAAATAACTAAATAAATATTAAAAAAAAGAATACTTAAGATATAATAACAAGACAAAAACTCAATTTTTAAAAATAAGCAAAAGATGTATATAGTTACTGTGCCAAGAAGATCTGTGGATGGTAAATAAGCACCTGAAAAGATTCTCAACATCATTGGTCATTAGGGAAATGCAAATTAAAGCCACAGTGAGATGCTTGCTCACTAGAAGGGTTATGTAAACTACAACACCATTTTGGAAAACAATTTCTTTAATGGCTAAATAAGCACCTAACATAAGACCCAGCCACTCCACTTCTAGGTATTTACCAGAAAAGAGAGCACATGTCCCCACAAAGACTTATATGCAAAAGTTCATAACAGTTTTGTTTGTAATAACTGAAAACAGCCCAAATGTAAATCAATAGGTGAAGGAATAAACAAGTTGTGGCGTATGGTGGAATATTACTCAGCAAAAAAATACCAAATTATTGATATACTCAAAACATGGATGAGTCTCAAAATGATTACATTTAATTAAAGTAGCCAGACCAAAATAAAAGTACATACTGCATGATTCCATTTATATAGCATTCTAGTAATTGTAAACTGATCTAAGGTGACAAGAAGCAGATCAGTGGTTGTGTGGGGACACAAAGATGGGACTGGGGGTAGGGAGAGAGAGATTGCAAAAGAGAATGAGGAAATTTGGGGGGCTAATGAATACATTCACTATCTGGATGGTGATAGGGATTTCTGGGTTTATATGTATGTCAAACTCAGCAGATTATATGCTTTAAACATGTGCAGTTTATTGTATGTCAATATAGCTCAATAAAGCTGCTTAAAATCCCTCTCCCACAGCCATTCCTTCTTTTCCATCCCCACTGACACCATCTATGTTCAGGCCCTTTTTATATGTTGTCTGCTCTACAGTTACACCTTTACACCATTAGAGTTTTCCCTGCTTAATAGTCCCCAATCAACCCATTCTTTGATGCCAAAAGATTAAAAAGAATCCAGCTAAGAACACACCAATCCCTGCTCCAAAATCTTCAAGAAGTCCCAAGATCCACCGACCAAAGGAACAATAATAACTCTATGTGCCAAAGACTTTACATACATTATTTAATGTATACTATAATCTTTTAAGCATTATTACCTTCATTCCCACTTTCAGACAAGTTGAAGGACATGACCTAGTTCAAACAGCAGCACAGGACAAAAACTGTGTGTGTATGTATGTATGCATGTAGGCATTTGTGTGTGTGTATATATTCTATACCAGGGTTCTCAACTGAGGCAATTTTGCCCCCCAATCCCAGGGATGTGTGGTAATATCTGGACACATTCTTGGTTGTGGTGACTGGGGGGAGGTGCTTCTGGCATCTAGTAGGTGGAGGCCAGGGAGGCTGCTAAACATCCCATAATGCCCAGGACTCTCCCCACAATGAAGAGTTATCTGATCCCAAATGTCAATAGCAGTGCGGTTGAGAAATCCTTTTCTACACTAAAGCAGAACTGGGTGTGCCCTTTCCTCTTTGTGGGATGCTGATTTGTACCCTCTGTAACTGTCAAAATACTACTTAACCTTCAAGACCCCTGTCACCTCCACCTCTTCCACCTGAATCTCTTCCTGGTGTGGCAGTATTCTTGCTTGCATCCTTGGCCCTCTGTTGCTCTTTGTGTGACCTCCTTTAACACTTACCAGATACTTCTTTAAATGATCACTGGTGTCCGTCTTAAAGCTGCTAATAGACTGTAAACTCCTTGAGAGCAAAGACCCACATCTTATTTATTTTTTATAACTTCTTCATATCATAGTAATTTAAAAGAGGAAACAGACCATGGAAAGTACTATTGTATCAAAGATGCTGTACCAGTCTTGTTCGAGTGTAAAGAAGAGAAAAATGAATTCTGATTGAGAGGCTTTCAGGAGATGGCATCAAACCAAACCTGCCTGTTACTAGCAAATTTACTATCTGACACAAAGTTCCAACTCTTTTACAATGATATTTGAAAGTAATTTAGTTGTGTGTATATTTATTCTGCCATCTTATCTTGGAAGTTTTCTTGCTGATTTTTATATTCCCAACATGGAATCTTCATCAAAGGAGCAAGGAAGGAAATGAATGAGTGAATGAATGAATGAATGCATGAATACAATTGGGTAACCATGTCCAATGACCAGATAGGGATTTAAATTGAGGGGCACCTGGGTGGCTCAGTAGGTTAAGTGTCTGACACTTGATTTCAACTCAGGTTGTGATCCCAGGGTCATGGGATCAAGTCCAGCATTGGGCTCCACATGAGCATAGAGCCTTCTTGGAATTCTCTCTCTCTCTCTTTCTCTCTCTCTCCCCACCTCTGTCCCTCTCCCCAGCTCACATGCACATGCTCCGTCTCTCTCTCAAAAAATAAAATAAAATAAATTGAGATGCTGTGCTGTCATGTCAGGTGGAGATGATTCTGAAATGGCATGCTGATCTCCTACTTCTTGCTTTTACATTCATTTTAAAGGAAACCTTTCTAGACCATTCTACAGCACACCTGGAATATCCCCAGCCACTGAATGAACTACATTAGGTCATGGGCATTTGCTTAAGTGCACAGAGCCAGTAGGGGAGTTAACTTTGCTTGTTAATCACATACTCACTGAGAGGAATCAGGTCTCAAGTAAAACCCTCTCAAGTAAAAGGTCTCTAGTAAAAGCCTACTCTTATTATTTTTTTAATGTGCTATATTTTCTTTGCAGGCACGACTGTTATCAAGATGATTAACTATGGAATGGTGTTCACTAGGTCTACTAATGGAAAAGTTATGACTGAACAAATGATCTGTCAAAGTAACTGTGATTTTGATCTTTTCTTTTACTACCATAGTCAAATGTCTGTCACATGGGCAGTGGGTGATACTGTAGGGCCTGGATTAAATGACTCAGAAGTTCCTTTACAGTCCTATGATGCTATTTGAGGCAGCATTGATTATCTATAAGGAATTTATTCTTAAGGCTAAAACAGAGACCACCAGCCAGCTCTGTTTGTTTTAACAACACAAGGGAAAGGATCCTCAGAAGTAAATCACAGAAGGAATGTCTAGCACACCTGACTTTACAAGTTGAAGGGAAAATCATATCTGGACAGTCCCAGCACACGGAAACCATATTGCCCACTTTTGAAAATACCCAGAATCAGAAAACAAACCTTTACTTTCAGAAAAGGTTATTACATAGGGGTCTTTCAAGATTGATAACAGAACACCTTCTATATGCTAAGCATTTTATAGTCATTATTTCCACTTCTCTCTGGCCCTGTAAGTAGGTGTCATTAGCTCAATTACACCAGTGAAGAGACCGAGGTACAGAGTGTAGCTCTAATGAGCCATGAATTATCCACATTTGACTCCAAACCCCATGCTCTCCTCACCACTCCTCTGCACCTCTTGGTGAGCAACTGTGGTATCAGGGAATGTGCTAGGGACAGATGGATAGGCCTGGAGGGAAGAGGGACAGCTGTAAGAGGGAGAGAGGAGCAACAGATGACCCTGGCTGCTTTTGAACTCAAAAAATTATAGGGGAGAAAGATGCTTCTACTAGACTTTTGTAGTTCTCGGAGACAAAGACCTTCTCTTTTGTCTCCATTTCAAAACAAAATTGGAGCTTTTTAAATAGGAAATTTGAAATACCAAGTTACCAGTAAAACTGGGTGTGAGGTTTTGAGAGCCGCCCTCGACCTGTCGGTTATCCACTGCACTCTGACAGTGCCTGAGTCACAGCTGAGTAATGGCCTCCACTTCTTGCTACATCCTCCCCATCCCAGCTCTTGAGCTCATGCTGTTCATTAGTCAACAGGTTACAGAAGCCCAATATGATGAACTGGATTAAAAACAAAGGGGGAGATTACTGGAAACTTAAAGCTACCACAGAAATGGCAGGGGTGTGCCTGCCCTCGGAGCATCTTCACTGAAGCCTCCAATGCTCCCAGGCTTCTCTCTGCTTATGTCTTTCCCTGTGTCAGCCTTATTTCCTCATATGAGCTTTCTTCATAAAGCAGGAAACCCATTTTCGCATCCAAGTATCATGACCAAGGAAGATCTGGGCCTTGCCTCTCTGGTCTGGGAAGAACTGGGGCCAAGGGATCAGGGCCTGAAGATCAGGCACCCAACAAAGCCGAGTGCATGGAACTTGGCTCCCTGGGCTGGGGCCGGGGCTTGCTGGGCATACAGAAGGCACAATTTCCCTTCAAATTACATGCTCAGAGCAGAGGAGCATAATGTCCTTGAAGAGAGGAATGGTTGGTCTGTGTTCACAAAATTCTAGGTGTCCACCATCACTGCCCAAGAAAATCTCTGTAAGTGCATTCTGGGCCACTGCCAGAGAGGAGGACACATGGAAATTCATTCAGTAGCTATCCATATTGTGACACGTTATACTCAAGGATTAAAATCCAACAGAGGATTTTACATGAATTTTATGCTGAAAATAATATTTACTTATTCACTGTCTCATAAATGTATCTTTAAATCTTAATAAATATTTTACTTAAAAGTATTTTGATGCTGAAGGAAGTTGACTGTGGCCTTTAAACAAATTCGGATGCAGAGGAGGGAAGCATTTGAATAAAGTGGAACTCAAAGCTTGCAGTCACAGTGGAATCTGATTTTAAAGTGGAAAATGGCTCCCTCTGCGTCTCCTCCCAGAATCGCCTAAAGCAACTTGGGGAAGGACTAGAAGACAACACCCCACCTTTGGTGAATCCAGGTGATGACTGAAACGCGTGCCCTGCCTTCAGGTTGATGGCTTCTTTGTATAAATCTGAGTGAATCCACCCTTGCTCCCTCCAGTGGGTGTATTGTCCCCTGGAGACCTCCCATGCACACTGGGGACTGAGGGCAGAGGGGTTGCTCCTGGGAACCCTACTCTGCCCCAGCCTGTGGGCTGCTTGGGGTGGGGTGGGCAGAGTGCAGAGGATGGAAGGGAAGAACCGAGGACACATTCCATTTTGGACCTAGCATAAGCTTGCAGGGACACGTTTTGGCTCATTCTTGTCACTGGGGGCCATTCCCTCTCTCCCACCCTAATCAGCATGGAGAGTCTCAGAGGCTTCTGTCACCTAGAGTCTGAACTCATGGATGAGGGGGCCAGGGTGAAACCAGGGTGAATTCTGCAGAGCTGCAGGAATGGGTTTAACTTTGGGCTTCCAGGCCTTAGAACCTCAGAGTCAAACTTGGCTCACTTCCTTTCATCTCCTTTATTTTCCTCTGAGGGCCTGCTTTGTCAATTTGCAAATACCATTAATGGCTCAGACTCCACCCTCTCTGTGTGCTGGGTCCTACAGACACAACCAGCTCCATGTCAGTGCTGTGTGGCCCAGCATGGGGGCTGTCCCGCATAGTTCCTCTCATTCCCAGGGCCCCCTAGTATCTTTCCCCCAAATCCAGAAGGAATGGGTTACTATAGTAAGTAATAGCGTGGGCTGTGGACATACCAACATCTGAGTAAGAGTTTTCACTACTGAGGGACGTCCAGCCTTGGTGTGACCTGGACATTTCTTTCTAGGAGGAGATTTGGAGTTGAGGAAAAGAAGAGAGGAGATGGGCACCAGGTTTCTAGCTGGTGATTGGAGTTGGGTGATTGGGTGGGTGATGGAGCCGTCTGTTCTCTCCTCCTCCCTGTACTTTAGGACCTCCAGAGCTTCCCTGCAAACTTCCTGGGACTGTGGGAAGATGAGCAAGATCTCTGCATTCTAGGTAGATGGAAAGGGAAGTCCCAGTGAGACTCCTGAGAAGATCGAGAAGAATCTGGAGAACCTGATTCGCTATTTGATATTATGTGACTGTTACGGAACCACAATCCCTTTCCCTGGTATTATGGGACCACTATGTCCTAGAAGAACTTAGAACATTGTTTCTTAAAATTTAGCGGGCACAGAAATCACTTGAGACTTTGTTAAAACAGACTCCTGGACCCTAGCCCTTAGCCTCACACCCTGCGTTCCTCACAGGCTTCAAGGCTACTGCTGGGCGGGCAGCCCCACTTTGAGTAATGTTGACTGAGAAGACAGAGCTGGCTGTGCTGCAGAATCCCACAAGATTTATTGTTCACACTGGAGTCAAATGACACTCCCAGTTCAAGCATGACTTGGGAAAACATTTGCAAAGACTTCCTAAACCTCAGTGTTGTAACATCTTCTCTGGTGTCTTCCCTGTTCTGTCCTCTGTGCCGCTGTGACACCCATATGACAATAGAAACTAGAAAAGAAGTTCCTGATGTGAACTGGCCTGAGGTCTCCTCTCCTTTGATCTTTCATGATTTCCACACCATCACCAAGTTCCTATTCTGAGAATGGTAAGGTGGAGGCAAATAGGCAATGAAAGTTTCGGCTAACACCACCAAGGAGGGCAAAGAGCAGAAATTCATTCCAGTCTGTGGCTGCTCAGGGCCATTAGTGGAGGAAGTGGTTAAGACCGCAGGGTGATGCAGAGACAGGGAGACAGGAGTGGAGGCCGTATTTAGCAGTGTTCTGGAGTGCCTTCCATCCCTGTGTGACCATCAAGCAACCTGATGAGAAAAATCTGACTTCCATGGTGTTAGACCTCTGATACTTGCTAATATTTCTTAACACTCTCACCTATAAAGGGCCAAAAAAAAATTTAACAGTCCCTTATTTTTAGATTATGCTGACAGTTGATAAAGTACCTGCTACCTGTGTTACCTTACTTGACTTTCGTAAGAAACTTCCAAAGTGAAAGTGAGCCCGACAGCCACCGTTATCCTCGCTGTAAAGCTGAGAGGACTGAGGCCCAAGGAATTTATGTGACTTTCCAGAGATTGGATAATGGCTTTGTCTCAAAATCTTATTTTCCCAACACTGAAGAATGCTAGAGGGATCTACAATGTGCACTTTAATTGAATGACTCATCATCGAAAGGGGGACTTTCCTTTAAGAGGTTTTATGATGTGAATAACAAGCATGCATCTTCAAACTGCATGAGTTTTTAGGGATGATTATAATCTACCCTCCTTTAAGAGATAAGGAGGCAGAGGTTTAGAGGAGACTAATTAGTATTCTGTGATCCCAGAAGTTGTCTGAATCTGTTTCATGACTTACCACCTTAATCATGTTACTTATATAGTTTTTATTGTACTCCATTAAAACAGCATGGAAAGGTAAAGAAACACTGGCATTACAATACAGGTTATTTCTTAAGTATATATATCGCAAAAAGGAGGTGGATCCTGTGATTGATTGATTATTTATTTATTTACTTATTTTAGTGCAGAAGTAGAAAATTCATGCCTTATTCTAAACCACACTATTATTCTCAGTCATTCTACATGAGTCCAGCAAGCCAGACAGGGAAAACCAGCTCAGGATGTGACTGGCCCATTGACCTGAGTCAGGGAAGTCTCACACTTGCACCAACTGAGATAAGGAAGATATCTACTCTTGAATATCACTATCTTCTCTAGCAAGTAATGTCAACTAAACACATGCTTGCTGAAAACCTAGTATGAGACAGGCCTTGTGAAGTTAATATGATTATTGCTATCACTGCCTTCGGATTATTGGTATCATCCGTATCCCAAAAGACACAATTGTATTCAATGCTGGCTGCTCGGTGTGATGTAAGCAGAGGAAGGAAGCAATTAATTCCAACTGGTTGGTTTAGGGAAGACTTCACATTTTTGTTGGATTTTGAGGCAAGATTTCAAAAAATTGATAATGGAAGAAATACTTTCTGCTTCAGAAAATATGTGTGTGTCATAAGGCTGCCGGTTATGTAACTCCCACTCATGGTAAAGAAATACCAGAACTATAATTCTGAAGATTGCCCAAGGAGATGGCTGTGTGGACTCTGGCTTCCTCAAAGCTGGTTTTAACCGGGGCACAGCTCCTCCTGAGGAACAAGGAACCTTCTTTGTGTGTGCACTTGTGATTCAAGCTTCCCATATCCATGGTCAGGTCTGACTTTCTCCATGCTCTCGGCCCACTGAGAGAGACTGTGATCACGATACCTGTTTCTTCTCATTGTAATAGTGAGGAGGTGGCCAGTCAGAGAATTCACTGGCTGCAAGATAAGGTCCATATATCTCATTCCTCAGTAAGGAGCCAAGTCAGGGAAAAGCTGTGTGTTCAGTAGAAGCTAAAAGTTCATCAGGATAGTCAAGACACACCGAAATCATCTTGCCCCCAAATCTATCTTCCCTCAGGGCCCACCAGTCCATGCGGTGCCTCCATGAGAATGGGAAACAGAGGCCCTTTCCTCTGGGTTTCAGCTGGCCTGCCCCTGGGCCCACCTGGCTGGTACATGCTTGGCAGCTCTGTGTCCCCACTCACGTACCAATTTCAAGTGCGGATGGCTTAAACCAGTTGCACTCGGATAAAACTAGCAGCAACTATTTGAAGGGGCTGAGGGAAAAGTGGGGAGAGAAGGCAGACAGGTCCACTTGGCATGAAGACTTTGGACAGGTCTCCTCATGGCTTCATAAGTCCCTGACTATAGCAATAAAGAAAAGATAAATGAGTATACGGGTTAGCAATGTTACCCTTGGTCTGAAAAGAGTCTGTTTGCCACTGAGAAACCTCTTTCTAGAGCACTGATGTCGGGTAGCATAGCATAGTGCAGTGATTCTCAAAGTGTGATCTGCATGGACCAGCAGTAACAGCAACACCTGGGAACTTACTAGAAACACAAATTCTTAGGGCCCATCACAGACTGACAGAAATTCTGGGGTTTATACAAGAACTTCAGGTGCTTCTGAGGCACATGAGAGTTGAGAATCCCTGGGAAAATGGCCTGGCAGGCCAGACCACATGGGTTTCAAGCCTGGTTCTGTCATCCTGGGGCAGTCACTTAAACCTCCCTAAGACCCAAAGTCCCCTTCTATATTTAAAATAGACGTAATAACAATACTAGCTCAGATAGTTATTTTGGAAATTGAGATCAGAAATGTAAAACACTTTGAATAGTGGCCAACACGTAGCAGTCAGTACACACACGTTTGCAACTATTGACACCAGCCAAAATTAAGTGTCAAGTGTCCCTGGGAAGACTGCAACCCTCCACCTCCCCCGGCTGGCCTCCCCGGTTCAGTGTGGCCACTCAGGGAAGGAAATGAAAGAGGATGTGGTCAGGCACTAGCCTCTCATATTGCACAGTCCAGAGGAACAGAGCAATAGCCAGCCAACACGCTGCAGCCCTAGAAAACCACAGGTGCTCACAGAGCTGTGAGCAAAAGCACCGTTGGCCTGATGGGTCTGAAAAGGCTTTCCTAAGAAAGTGATGTTTCAGCTGAGGTCAGAATGAGTGACAGTCATACCTAACTCTTGATGAACCCTTACTATGTGCCTGGCATTACTTTCAACAATATGTATTTTAAATCAGGTAATCCCTGTTCTGATTAGACACTATTTTGATCCCTATCCTACAGATGAAGAAAGTGAAAAAGGTGATAACCTTGACCAAGGTCACATAGTACAGATGTGGCACAGATAGAATTTGAACCCAAGCAGACAGATCCCTGGGCCCATGCTCTTCACTCTACATAAATTGGTGGAGGAGCTGAAAGACCCAGGGGCTGAGGTGCTAGAGGGCAGGAGTGTGGGGTGAAGTGAGGCTGGGGAGGTGGTAGGAGTCAGATCGTGGGCTTGTTTTTATACCGAGAGCAGAGAAACACCATGTAAGGATTTTAAGCAGCAGGTAGAAAGGGCCGATGGTAGGAGATCAGACAGGTCTCCTTCCTCCCCGGCTGTACTGTGCAGACTGGAGGGCGGGGGGAAGGAGTGTGCCAAGGTCAGGAAAGAAAAGAGGGCAGCAAGTCCAGACGGCAGGCAAAGGAGAAGGAAGTGGCCCAAGACCCATAGAATATTTTTTCTCTGTTTCTCTGATGGTTACCAAATCCAGTTCTTCAGTGCCCACCGTGTCATACCTTATGTGGATGGCCCAGCTGGTGTCGTGCAACACACAAAATGGGTGGCCCCCTGGTGGCTCTGTATGCAGCCATTAAATGTCATATTGCTAACAGACTAATTTCAGGATGTGAAAAATCATGTGGTGAGGTGAGAAAAAGCAAGCTATAAAGCAGATGACATATGCTTCCAATTTTCACACACACACACACACACACACACACACACACACGCTCGTGTGCGCACACCCATTGGAAAAATACCCGAAGGACATATACTAAAATGTTAACAGTAGACATCATTGAGAAGAAATATCAAAGGTGATTTTTATTATTTTTCTGTGTGTGCATGTTTGTTTGCTTTGCCGTACCCTCTCCTGTTTTTTGGCAATGATCACACGCTTTTGTAATCAAGTAAATTCTTTTAAAAACTGTTTATTCTTGTATGAGGCTAATCTCAAATAGTGAACCCAGTCTTGGCTGAGTGTGGCCACCTGTGTCAGGTGGGCTCTCTGATGAGATACTTAAGCATTGCCTCATCGGTCACGGCTGAAGCCTGACTCCTGGTGGACAGAAGTATCAAAGACAGACTTCTGTTTGAAGACATCTATGTAAATCGCTTGTTGAAGTTTACTTATTCACTCATTTTATTATTCAACAAGTATGTACTGATCACATTCTAAACATGAAGCACGATGGGAATATAAAAACAAGTTTAAGTAATGTTTACAAGTTATGTTTATAATAAAATTATGTTAAGGAATATGACTTGCCTTTCCTTTAGTTGGAGTTTTATGTCACGATAGTATGGCAGTTTCTTCACACTGGTCCTGCTCCTCAGAGACTATGGTCTATTCCCCGGCTGTTACTGAGAATGGGATATTTTTCTTGGTATATTTTCTGTCTATAATTAGTAGTCCCGAACCTATTAATTTTCATGTATTAACATCCAACCATTTTCTTGGACTATTAGTTTTTCAGACTATTCTCTCTGGTTCTCAAGGTATACAGTAATGCAGAATTTTCTTCTAAAATACAGTAGTTGTACCTCTGCCTCAGAGACCTGTCTATTCTAGGTATTCACCACTTGTTCCTTTAAATCCACTTTCCACCCTTCTTATGCTCCTTTTCAATCAGGGAAGCTTTGGGTAGGTTCTGCCAATGGGAGGCAACAGCAACAGATCAGAGAGGGCAGGAGACAGGTCAGGCTATTCATTTCCTTTCCCCAAATTTTGCTCTCCTATTTCATTTTTAAAAAAATTCTTTAAAAAATGTTTTATTTTTGAGAGAGAGACAGAGCATGAGCAGGGAAGGGGCAGAGAGAGGGAGACACAGAATCCAAAGGAGTCTCCAGGCTCTGAGCTGTCAGCACAGAGCCGGATGCAGGGCTTGAAACCATGAACCATGAGATCATGACCTGAGCGAAAGTCGGACATTTCACCAACTGAGCCACCCAGGCGCCCCTTAAATTTTTTTTAATGTTTATTTATTTTTGAGAGAGAGAGAGAGAGAGTGTGTGTGTGTGAGCAGGGGAGGGACAGAGAAAGAGGGAGACACAAAATCTGAAGCAGGTTCCAGGCTCCGAGCTGTCAGCACAGAGCTTGATGCTGGGCTCAAATCTGCAAACTGTGAGATCATGGCCTGAGGTTAAGTTGGATGCTTAACTGACTGAACTACCCAGGCGACCCTTTGCTCCCCTGTATCTGCCAAGAGGTACAGTAGCTCCTGAGCTCTTCCACTTCTATTTACAGTCACAATCCTCATCAGAAGGCAGTCTCAGGGTTTCCTCTCAGCTCCCTTCCCTTGCCTCCTCAGGTCTTGAGTTGGAATTGTTTCCTGTGGCTGCGAGCTGTAAATATTTTCATTAATTTTAAATTAAATATCCTAAATATCCATAAAGATGATGGACTGAACCCACACCTAATTTTTTTCTCTCAAGCACCCTCACCCCACAAAGAACCATGGAAAGGAATCTTTAAAAGCCATCAACCCTTGATATGGAGAGAACAAGTGATAATGGTGCCATAACATTAGAGGTTGGGAAGACGGCAGGCAAGTGGTAACTGACTTGGCAGATCTCAGTAGGGAAAGCCAAAAACCCACCTGATCTATGTGGCAGGTGTCTCAAAGGCTTGGGCAGTGGTGGGTATGCTCTCCTATTCCAGGCGACTGGAGAATTCTGAACTAGACCCGGATTGAGTTGGAGGCCTGGCTACTGTTTCATATTCAGAGATCAAGGGGACATAGGCACACAGATTGCTGTGCAAGGATTGCCTACATGGCACTGAGAACACGGGGAGCCAGACCTTTACATACTCAGCAGGAGAAAAGAAGAGTTTCTCAGGGGCCCTAAACAGTCCAAGAAGAGCTTAAGTACACAGACTTTCAGAATTTCCATGGCTCAGCAGGGATCAGAGTCCACTCCCACCACAGGCTCAGAGCTTCCAGTCTGAAATATTGAGACCAAAACAAACAGAAAAAAAAAAAAAAATGGAAGGAGAGAATACATAGGGAGAAAATTAAAAACAAATTTAATATCCTTTAGAGAGAAAGCAGTCATCAAACAAATGAGTCAGCAAGTAAACACAGGCTACTCCAAACAAAAAGGGAACATTGAAAGTGAGCTCTTGGAAATTTAAAACATGATGATGGTAAAAATGAAGGGATGAAAATAGAGGAATATCCCAGAAGGTAGAGCAAAAAGACAAAAGGACGGGAAATGAGGGAAGACAGAGACAGGGACCAGTTCAAGAGGGTGAAGTTCCCGACACACCAGAGAAAATGGAGATGAGAAAAATGCAGACTATCCCTTCACATATATTCCTTATCAAACCACTTACCATGTTCACCACCAGCAATCATCCACCATCATCTCCACTAGATTACTGCAAATTCTGATTTCCACTCTCCTCGCTTTGCCCTGCCTTTCCTCATCAATGCAGCAGAGGTGATCCTTACAAAATTTAAGTCCCATTGTAACACTCCTTTGCTAGAAACCTTGAGTAAAAGCCAGTCTTTCCCATGACCAAAAAGGTTCCACCTGTCCAAACCCACATCGTCTTTCTTTTCTCAACTTCAACTACTTCCTTTCCTCTCCTCTAATCAGACTGACCTTTTTACTGGCACTGAGCCTCCTAGACATCTTTCTTCCTCAGGGCCATTGTACTTGCTGTTCCCTTTGCCTGGAATGATCTCCCACATACATGAATGGCATAATCACTTCCTCTCCCTATTTTTTATTTTGAGAGAGACAGAGACAGACAGAGAGAGAGAGAGGGCGGGGGGACAGGCAGAGAGAGGGAGACACAGAATTCAAAGCAGGCCCCAGGCCCTGGAGCTGTCAGCACAGAGCCCAACACGGGGCTCAAACTCCTGAACCCATGAGATCACGACCTGAGCTAAAGTCAGACACTTACCTGAGCCACCCAGATGCCCCTCACTTCCTCTCATTTTTGACTCAAACATTTCCTTCTTGATGAGGTCTACCTTGGCTACTCCAAATAAAACCATGAGCACCTATTCCCACCTGTTCCCTATTTTCTCCATAGCCCTTATCATTGTGACATTTTACAATGCCATTTTTCATATTTTGATGAACGTGGAATTTTGACTTTCTTCACTAATGTGTTCCCAAAAAGAGTGCTTAGCATGGGGCACTCAATATTTATTAAATGAACTTTCCCAGAACTGAACTCAAAATGAGTTTCCAGATTGAAAGTGTCCACCAAACACCCAGTAAAACCACTGCTAACTTTCCAAACACTAGGAATAAAGAGAAAAGATTCTGTCCACTTGCTGAGGACATAAATCAGAATGTTTTCAAATTTCTCGATAGTAACATGGTAAAGAGCAAGACAATGGACAATTCCCAGCCTAAAATTTATTCCCCAACTGTTAGACAAGTCTGAAGGTGGAATAAGAGCATTTTCAGACTCTTAAGATCTAAGGATAATTTGCCTCCTATGCATCCTTGCTCCATAAAGCGACTAAAGCATGTGGATCACCTAAGCAGAAAAAGGAAAGCATAGAATCCTGCAAACCAGAACATGTGAGGCATGCACAAAGATGTTCAGGGTCACAAGAAAGGGAGATTCTGGGATGACAAATGTGCACTAAAGCACAACCAGTCCAGTCTGAGGGATTTCGCACAATGCAATCTCACGATCTCTGTAGCCTGGTAAAACTAGCAAAGGATGTGTTGTGCAGAAATGATGGAACAAACCAAGAAGGTAGGGAATACTATGGAGAAAACAGGAATTCTCATTTAGGAGAAAGGCAGAGGAAGTCCGAGGACATGAGCTGTGCAGCATTCCAGAGAGCAGTGGCATTGCCCTGGAGGCATCACACCAAGGGGGTAAACAGAACTGACAAACTGATTGATGGGCTCATCCTTGTGGATGGCTATGAAGTAGTTTGGAAAGAATTAGCAGTAGGTACAAAGGCAACTAAGCTGTGTGTGTGTGTGGTAAATTTAAGTTTAGGAAACACAAAAGTAAAACAGGAATGTATCATTTATAAACATGGAGCTGCAAGAAGAAACTGGAGGCATGAACAGACTACTGGATTCTTTTATAAGCCATTTAAAATTCTATGTATTCCTTTAAAAATTAAAATTGATTTTCAAAAAGATACACTGATTTCTCACTAAGCTTTCCAAACTTCTCACCTCTGGGAATTTTTCTTTCACAGTATTTACCTACCAAAATGTGATGGTAACCGATGTTGGTAGCTAGGATCCCAGGTGGCAAAGACATGAAAGAATTGAAGAGTACTTTGAAATAGTTTTATTGGCTCATAAGACCTTTGCATATAAAAAAAATACCCAAAACACTATGCAGTATTAAATCACAATTACATTTTTTTTTTTACCAATTCAAACTACCCTGAATATACATCTTTTAAAGGAAAAAAATCCTACAGAACTGAATTCTGAAATGACATTATGACTTAAATACTATGACAAAATAGATAATTCCTTATAACATTAATTCATTGCACAAAGCTGCCAGATATTTTCATAAGCATAACCATTGCACAGAGTGCAAATGAACACAATTTCAATGTTACACATTTAGTTGAAATACATGTGCCTCCACCTAAGAACTCTGACATTTCTGGCACAAAATGTTGGTCTCTCTGAACTTCCACCAGGCAACCAACTTCACAATCCAGTTACTCTTTCTCTCCCTAAAAAACAGACACATCCTTCTGCCATCAAAGCCTACAAGAGTCAGCATCGCCTCTGCTTAAAGAAATCGACTCCTCTCAATTCTTCTGGCAGGTACTCTTGATCCACAGGCTCACTGTACATGGGGTTGTACTTGTAGCCCTTGCCGTAGCCCAAATCCTTCATCAGCCTGGTGGGCGCGTTCCTCAGGTGCAGCGGGACGGGGGGCAGAGGCCCCTGGTGGTTTCGCAGGCAGGCTTTGACGTTGTTGTACGCGCTGTACACCTCAATGGACTTTGGGGCTCTGGCAAAATAGACTACACACTGGGCCAGAAGCACCTACGGCAAGAAGGAAACATTTATAATGAAGGTGCCAGAAAGTTTGTCTTGTGGAATATTTTATGACATCTCTGGTTAACTCTGATCAGATTCCCACCATGCTTTCATTACCCCCTTTTCTGCCTACAGCCCAGATAACCACCTGTGATGGGAAGAAGAAATTCCTACAGGAGGCGCGAGGTGAACTAGACCAATGATATCCTTTTTTTTGTTAAACAGAACTTTTTACTAAATGATTTGTTGTTAAAACCCCAACGTAGAAAACAGATAAATATGAAGCTGCTCTGTTTGTGGGTGAACTTACAGAAACTTCCTGTTCAGCTGTTTCAACACTTCTGCCCCCAGGAAAGCCTGAGCACCTCCTCCGAAACCAGGACTACTAAAAAGTTTCTGCTGTTGACACCTAAGGTCTCCTCTCTCTCTAGTGTCTAAGCTTCTAAAATGAGAGTTAAAAAGCCAAGCAGCTTCCTCAGTGGGCTCACACATTAAAGGTGACGGTAGAATGGATGTTCAAATCCACAAAGGGACACAGCACAAGAGAAAGGAACTGATTTACAAAGAACTGGCTGATGACTTTACCTCACATTCGGGCATGCCTATAAAATGACAGCCTTGGTAGGCAGCAACTGCTTGTGTTAACGCAGATGGGTCTGCCAGACCTGTCACACACACAGAAAGACAGAGGAAAGTTTAAGTCACAGTGCACACTCCCACCCAGGCCAGTCAGCGAGCTGCTGCGACTAGAGACCACCACTGCCTGTGGACTTTGTTGACCAAAAAATCCCATTTAGCAAAATGGACAGACTTTTCTCTGATCTCATTAGCTTATTCAAGAAATATTTACTGAGTGGTAAAGTGTTTCCTCATGGATAAAAACTACATCTAGTAGGAAAAGGGCGTATATACAACAAACATGAGGAGCAAAGGCCATGCAGACACAGTCACAAGGACACACACATGAAAACCAAAACATCTACTAACATCAAAGAAAAGTAAAGCTTTTCTAATCTTTTTCTTTAGTGTCTAGAACCTTCCATTTCTGTTTCAGGAGGTGTCCACTGAAAACCTGAACACGTGACTGCAAAGCATTTAAAATATTTTATTTCAATACTCATGTTAGGAAAATCACTACTGAAGAGGAAACAGTGATGACTTTAGGAACATAGATACTCAAAAGTACACACTCAATGCAAAGAAATAAACCCGTGAGTCCACACTTGTCTTATCTTCTCCTTACCTGTCCACATCATACCAAGAAATTCTTAGGCCAAAAAGCAGCAGCATTCCTGCCCCCAACACCATGCAACCCCATCCTTTGTGAACACCAGGGTCCGGGTCCTTCCCAGAACACTCACCTATGTCCTCACTGGCAAACCTCACAAGCCTCCTTGCCACATACAGCGGATCCTCTCCTCCTTCAAGCATGCGTGCGAGCCAGTAGAGGGAGGCACTCTGGTCTGAGCCCCTCATTGATTTATGAAGTGCAGAGATGCAGTTGTAATGCTCTTCTCCTAGACACCACAAAAAGTACTTGCTCAACTGTGGGCCAGAAGTGGGAACACACAAAGCTCACAGGAGGGTCATCTGAGCCATAGGTTTGCTTCACTGGGTTGATTTTAAGGAAGCCTGGATAAGGGACCCAGGAAAGCCTGGGGAGAGTGAGATCTGACAGCCATCCTCAAGCTGCTTGGCGGGAGGGTGCAATGCCATGGGCATGGAGCAGACCCATGCAGTTCCCGTACGGCCCGTGGGGCTGTCTGGTAACCTGGTCCACTCAGAGAAGGAGGCTGCCTTAGAACCTGTGCTGTCCATGCGGCGAGGGAGTACAGACCAGGCGAGGAGAGGTGGTTCTCCGGGGCCCCACTGGACTGCCACAGCCAAGCGAGGAAGGAGAGGGATTCTGATGTTCCATTTCTACCATGTGCCCCCCTGTCATTTTGAGGAAAACTGACCCTGGGTCTGGTTGTAGCCATTAGGATGGAGAGTCAAGTGGCAAGGACAGCTGTTACAGTCCTTTTGTCCCTCAGTGTCCTTTTCAGCTGCCTTTCTGGTATCTGAAGGCTGTGGTCATTTAAATCTGGTTTGGGACACCCATGTGGTAGGATCCCAGAAGGGCAGACACATGGAATGACAGCTCTCACCGGGAAAGCACTGTAGTCCCTTGCCCTCACCACTTGGTCTCCTCCCACTTTTCACCCAGGATTCACATGTAAACAAATCAGTGAAATGTGGTTTTAAAAAACATATTTAAGAAGAGAAAATTTTATCTAAATATTTGTATTTGCACACATTTCACGATTTTCTGACCATCATCTCTTTCTTATGTTCGAGGAGAGGGCAGCCTCTTCCTGAGAGAGAGCTGGGGGGTTATTCTTATTAGTATTAGCCCTTCCAAGCAAGCACCAATGTGGACAGTGAGATCATGACCTGCTCTGCATAGCATTTGAGCCCCGGGAACAAGTCCCAGCATCTGACCATGCTGGTAAGACAATACTTGGCCTTTATGGCTTTCATGGGACAAGATGCTGGCCTGTCAAGGAGGAAAGACCCAAGAGGCTAACTGCAGGGACCTGAGCACCTCCTGTTCAGGAAGAAGGTAGATAAATGGTTTCAGCTCAGCCACCAGATTTCTGTGGACAAGCAGAGTTGCCCTCTAGCTCACGGCTTCCTCAGCTAAGTCACAATGTCACGGAGACTGGCTGTGAGAATGTTCTGGGTGAACTCCACAAGGTTCTGGCACACCCCTCATTCATAGACCTGACCGTTTCATGGATATATGGGAGATGAAAGAAGCCACTTCTGCTTCACTTTCTGTCAAATGTAAATGAGAACATGGCAATGAATCTCCCTGACACAAACATTACTCACTTTCTCATGCCTTTACTGCAGGTCAACGCTGAAAGGTAAATACGGTTAAGAGCATGAGCTCTAAAGTCAGGCAGCCTGGGTTTGAGTGCCATACTTACTAGCCATGACCACGGGCAAGTTACTGATCCTCTCTACACCTCAGGCTTCTCAGTTGTAATGTGGGGATTAGAAGATTATGTGGTTCATAGGATTGAGTCTTAATGTATGCCTGGTATGCAGTAAGCACTCCAGAAACATGTAAGCATTAGATACCGCTCTAGGCTAGCTTTCATTTTTGCTTTTATCATATACCACTTTTTAACCTAAAATTTCAAGTTATTTATGTAGAATCCTGACCTTAATGCAAGGCAGAGAATTTGTTCTCATTTGGAAATTTCTTTACTCTGATGCAGAAATATCTGAGCTAGTTACTGGATCCTACATGTGAGTAGCTATACACTAGATGACATTAAAAGAAATAATTAAAATCGTGGGGGTGGGGATTTTTGTCTCACCAGAGTTATAAAAAGGCCCAAGAGTATAAGCTAGCAGGTTTCCAGGGCAATGCTTCGATCATCCCTATTTATGGAACACAGCTTGGAAGAGAACAATTCTCTAGGATATGAACTGTATGAGCGTCTACAGATCCATGGTTGTGCTGTTACGCTACAGTGGAGTAGGCTGGAGGTGGGGGGAGGGGAGGGATGGTCACATTAAGGATTGACTTGTAGAATGTGTGGTTTCTCAAGGCCCGACCCCAGGCAGCCTCCTACTGTCCCCAGTCCTTCCTGGGGCAGCACAAGAGCCACAGAGAGAGTGGTCCCCATTGTGCATGGCTCCCCTGAATGGAATATGAGCCCTAAGAAGTAGAAACCCTATGACATGTCTGACATCCACTGTGTGTGTATGGGTGTGAGTGTACTCACGTGAGTGTGTGTTACTGTGTGAGTGTACTCTAGTGGGAAACTGGTGACCTCAGGGTGGGGCTGGAGTGGGGAAGGACACAGTCCTAGGAACCAGTCTGGCACCTGGAGTTAAGAATGAGTTTTACCGCTTGTTTTGTGAACTAAGGCAAGCTTTGTTATCTGTAAAATGGGGACTATAATAACTACCTCCTATGGTAATTGTGAGAATTAAAAAAAAAGACAATATGTACAAGATACTTAAATATTCAATGCTAGTTAATGTTATGTTAAATGGTAGCTTTTTGGTTTTTAAATGACAGTCTGATAAAATGTGAAAAAATAGTTCCAATCCATCCAGTCAAAATGAAGAATCTCCTTTAGGACATGTACAAGCAGGGAGAGAACTCCTGTAGTTGGAACACCAACAATGGAGAGTCCAGTACGTGGGAATATTTTTGCCTCTTAAAATTTAAACTTTTGTTCGTGTCCCCAATTCTTGTATTTGGTCAAAAGTAAAGCAAAGCTCCAAGACTAGAATGCTTTACCTTTCAGGTTTTCTAAGCATTCATATGACATTCAGGAGCACAGATAGCTGGCCACCTGGGATCTCTGAGCTCTGCTAGGAGAGGTCCTGCCAAGAGGCACGTTCACATCAGAAAGTAGGGTTATTTGTTAAATGCCTCTAAGGAGTCCTTACTAATATGTCCATAGTGCTTATTAGCACCCCCCATCCCCACCCCCAATCACTTGAGGCACACTAAGGCTGAAGAGCTTCTGTCATTTCCCCAAAGTCACACAGTTTTCTGTTCAACTCAACAGGAGGCAGTGCCTGGAACCAAAAGTCATTTAAGCTCTTCCACCTCCCTTCTCTAACCAGTAAGAAGTATTCTCCATCATCAAAAAGCATTTGGAAATATTGTAGACAAGGTACTACTGCCTACATGATATCTGGAATGTTCAATTCTCAGCTTCTTTTTCTGGCATAGCTTTTAAAGGTATGGAAATTATTCCAGTTATTACAATATGATTCTATCCAGAATCACACAAATACACAAGCCCCAGAGTCCAGCCTAATCTACCGTATGCTATCTTCACCATCCATCTCTTTTACCAAAAGATATGACTGTGCTGTGCTTATGACATTTAATATTTTTTTCAAATCTGGTAACTGTAAATGCAGTGCTATAAAAACAGAAAAGTGTACACAGCAAAATTAGTATTTTAAAAAAGCTATTAAACTAAAAGCATCACATCAAGATCCATTTAACTTCATTTTTAGTTGAGACTCTAGAAATTAACCATTTTAATTCTCATTAAACTAATAGAAATAAGTCACTTATTGCAAAAGTCCTCTTGTTATTTACTGCCATTATAAATGATCACAAAAATTACTATCAACTGTGAATGTAGGGGCTTTCAAAAATACTTGGTATTCTAAAAGGCACTATACCAGAGAGTAATGGAAAAATACCAACCTACCTTATAAGGAAAGTTTGAAGCCTGCAATTTCAAACATGAAAGCTCTCAATTCTTATCAGGACAGCTTCTGTTCTGTGCCTCTCACAAGAAAGGTCAGGAAGCTAGGTCTTTGAAATCAGGCTCTGAGTTGGAGGTTTAATTCAATTACCAATATGGAGATCCAACTGAGAATCAAGTTCATGTTTTGAACTCAGCTGAAAGTCAGAAGCCTGGGATGTGAGTATATGGACACAACTTATTTCATTAAAGTTTCCCTCTTTTCACATTTCGGTTACTTACCTGCTCGGTCATATAAAATATGAGATTGCTGGAGGCCTTCCTTCACATCATTTTCAGTGATCAGAACTCTACTAGGAGAATAGGTTTGCCCACTCTTCTTACAAAACATCTTCCTAGAGCTTAACCTGGCCAGCACTGCCAGCTGCAGTCCATTCAATCCAGCTCGGGCGTCCCCATCGCTAAGATAAGCCAGAGTGTCTACTGCTTTATCCTCTATGAACACGGACGGCCTGCAACACAAGCATGGTTAGTCACTACCACTTTCATGTTCTGCACTTATTCTGTAGTACTTCTTACAGAACTGCTGTGTCTTAGCAAGGTCACTAAAAAGCTACCTTAGGTTCAAGGCTTCTGCCCTCTCTCCCTAACTCATGTTGTCAACAATGTTAAGCATTACCTAGACGGAGAACTGACCTTGAGTCACGATTATTTTACTGTGTAAGCACACACATATAAGCCATGTATGATGGAGACATGGAAAGATATGTGGTCTCTCTGGTTCTATCCTACAGAAAAGTGAAAAACACAGGAACACTAGGACTTCACTATAGTGTACAGAAAACATACTTCAAACACAGTCCCCAACCTGACAAGACAGGTGTGCTCAGATCACTTTCCAAACAGGGCAGGGCCAGCATCAAATCATGCAGTTCAATTCCCTCATTTTACAAACACATCAGGTTCCCAGCTACTTTGGACAAAGGCACTAGAAGCAGGCCTCTGGGATTTTGGCCTGGGGCGTGCTTCCAAGAGGTTAGGTATTAATTACATAAAGCCTACACAGAGTAGCAGAGAGGTCACTAGCCTGGGCATCTAACAGAAGACTCTGACAGAACTTGGCTGTAAGACCTTAGGTCAGGCACCTACCATCACATTTCTAAATGTGGACCTGCATACAGGTCTAATTAGGATTTATTGTCAAGTCTAATTCAGTAAACTTTTCTATTTCTAGTTAGACAAAATATCTCACATATTTAGTTACCTAGAAGGGTCCTAATTCTTGGATAGCTGTTAGCTGCACATTTGCAAAACAAAAAATAATTTTTCAAAGTTACAGCTCCCCCATGTCACTGCCAACTTTCAGCTGAAAATGTCTCTAGTAATTAATAAGCTGATTAGGACTGTCCAAATCAGCTACTTGGAAAACCATGCACAGGCACCTACTGGGCTGGGTCAAGGAGGGATGGTGGGGAGGGGGGTTCAGTCCATGAAAGGGGACCCAGCTTGTCTATGAAGGCCCATGCATAATTCCTTATCATACACCCATCACGTACTACTTCACTTTGGTGAATAGCTTGAATAACACCAAGTTGCATTTCATTCACTAAAAGATGTTTCTAACATCTTAAAGACTGCCTCATCTCATCCCATCTTTATCAAAGCCAAGACTTCCACTTTCTCATCTCTCACCACACATAAGGCACCTGTTTTGTTTTAGCTTGATAATGAAATGACTCTCTCATCAGACTCCTGACAGCTAGCTGCCTGGGCCCCAGAGTCATAGTTACAGTTTAGAAATCCAACCTCCTCCCTTCCTGACCAGACAGATACTCAAAAAATACACGAGGCCCACATCACTGGCACTTTGTAAAGCCAAGGAAGCATTTCTCAAACATACACTGTTTAGCAGATTCTAGATGATCTGGAAGAAGACGACAGACAACACATACTAAAGAAAATGTGTTAGGAGGGACTAACAATCAGAGTGAGTGTGGTAGCATCCGATGTACCCTAAAGGGAAGGGCACTCCTGGGGCCTGGTTACAGCACATTGTCTTTGTGTGTGCGCACACATGTGTGCATATTGGGGGGAGGGGGTAGAGGTGGGGGGAGGGGGTAGAGGCAACAAAATTGCCTGAACATCTAATTTCAGCCTCAGAACTAACAAAAGCAAAGCCTTCTACCTCTTTGGAAAGCTTCTTAGCAACAAAGAGCCCACAAGATCATTTACAGGAAGGAAAAAGAATAAAGCAGGAGCCCTAATCAATCCTAACTGACTGAACCATCAGTCCAATGGAGTTGGGCCATTTGTTGATCACATTTGTCATTTATCTCCACTAAATGTTGAGGCCTCAAGGACAGGAATTATGTTTTATTCTTTTCTTACATCCCTAGTGCTTGATGGAGAATAGACATTCAATATCTGCACAATGAATGGACTAATTTCAATTTCTTCCCACAATCTCAAAGTGAGATGTTTATTTTTTAAAAATTGTAACATATGAAAAAACATTAAAACAACAACAAAACCCTTTTCTGCGCCACCTAGAGATAATAGCTACTAGGTATTATGCTGAATTTCCTTTATGATCCATCTACCCATGCAACCATCAACTTTATATCTAAATTTTAAAACAAAACTGAGATCATACTATAGTTTGCATCTTTAACAATTATATAATATTTTGAAAAACAAGCTATTCAGAACTCTGAATATTATTATTTTTTTTTTTTACAAAATGTACAGTACATAAAACTTGAAAAAGAGAGAGAGAAAGGAATGAAAGTTATCTACTGCTGTACTACCTTAATATTAGTATTTTGGTACATATCCTCTTGCTATGAATTTGTCCACTACATATATTTAGTGGCATGAAGTGCTTTGGGGACAGAAAAAAGATGGGTGTCCTTATATACCCCAGCATTGACTATCCTGCCCCATTTCCATTGGTCCTCATACAGTCAGCAAGCAGGCCTTATTAATTATGAAAGAAGCCAACTAGCAAACTGCTCCATAGATATATAAACAGCATAATGTAAATGGGCCTTTAAATGGGTATTTTATGTGGTTAGAAAATAGGAGCCTTCCTTTAATTTTTAAACTCTTAATTAAAGTCCGAGTTATTCTATTGGTATCCTTTTAAATCACATTTGGCATCACAGGGAGTGAGAGAGCTACTACAGTAAAACCAGAGTTGAGAGCTTTCACCCAGGCTCCCACTGCTCCATTCTTTCTCCCCCTTGGTATGTTCCACATTCCAAATTTCACCCCTGTCCAAAATGATGAGTATTTTTAAACACAAATGAATCTGTCAGCAACTCTGTTCAAGTAATAAAAGGCGACTGCTGAAGGCACTCACAATGGTCACACAAGCAAATTACCTAATGGAAATTTGCTATTAAGAACACTGTACAGATGTTCAAAAAGTTCTATCTATCCTCCAATATATCTTGAACCCCAATTTACACTACCTTGGTTCTGAAGAGTAATAAAATGTGTTAAAATATCTTGTGATCTTAGAAGAGGGAACACATGAGAGTGCTCATGCCAAGAACAATGAAATAAGGAATATTTATATTGAGATTTGCAAAACTCCTTAGCAGATAGTAACTATTGTACAAATTATCTTGAAAGAGTGCTCCTAGTCCAAAGATGTTATTTTAAAATTTAAGCATAAACCTATAAAATGTTTTCCATTTGGAAGTAACTTTCCAAGTTAGAATGGAATTAAATAAGGCAAAATCTACTTTGGGGATAGAGTGTCTGAACTTTCACATTATCCTCCTAAGAAATAGATAATAAATTACATTGTAAAACACTGTTCCATAATTTAAAAAATGGTTAAAATAAGTGCATTGGAAAAGATATTTCCAGTTTACAGATGTAGAAATAAAAGACTTAGCCTCATTTCTCTAAATGAAGAAAAATACTTTGGTCTTAGCAGGAATGGGAAGCAAGCTGCAAAGAAAACTTCCTCCTTTCCTTTTTTCTCCAAGGGCCTGAATCTTTCTGTACACTGTTTTTCTGGTGGTTGATACTGAGATTTGGAGAATTCTCTTTAGATGGTGGGATGTTTAAGTTGGAGGAGGAGTGAAATAAGTGAAAATGTACCTGTTACTTCATGGCAGAACAAAAAAAAATATGTATGGCTCAGTTAAACTCTCTCCCTAAGTTATAAAACAATACTCTGTGAATCTTTCACTAAAGAAAAGGGAACATTCCATGGTCAGGGTAACAATTGCCTAACAGTGGTCCTCAAGCAGGGATGTCCATCAGATTACAGAGAACTATCCTAAAATACAGATGTATGTATCTAACCACAGATTTAGTGATTCTAAAATCTCCAGGGACAGACCCCCCCCCCCCCCCCCCCCCCCCGTCCCTGGGGCACAGGAACAGCTGATCCTTCAACAATGTGGGGGTTAGGGGGAAATGACCCCCAACACAAAAAACATTTGCATAAAACTTTGCACTCTCCCAAAACATAACTACCTATAGTTTACTGTTGACAGAAGCCTTACCAATAACAAAAAGTCAATTAACACATATTTTATGTCATCCATATTACATACTGTATTCTTACAATAAAGCTAGAGAAAGGTTATTTAGAAAATCCATTTACAGTACTCTACTGTAAGAAATCTGTGTATAAGTGGACCCGTGTAGTTCCAACTCATGTTGTTCAGGGGTCAATTATATTTTCAAAATGTATTCCTGATAAATGTGGTGTATAGATGTGGTTAAAAGGCACTACTGCTGGGGTGCCTGGGTGGCTCAGTCGGGTAAACATCCGACTTTGGTTCAGGTCGTAATGTCATGGCTCATGAGTTCAAGCCCCACGTCAGGGTCTGTGCTGACAGCTCAGCCTGTGCTCTCTTCCTCTCAAAAATAAACAAACAAGAAAAAATTTTAAAAAAAAAGGGCACTACTGCTAAGTTATAGATGAGAATCTTTTTTTCCTAATCCTTTACAAATTAAAAGTGTTGTTCTCATACAAAGGAACACAGAGAAAGATTAGAATGTTAATACTCACCAGTAGCATTAAAAAAATTGTTTTTAATGTTTATTCTTGACAGAGAGCACGAGCAGAGGAGGGGCAGAAAGAGAGAAGAGAGAGAGAGAGAGAGAGAGAGAGAGAGAGAGAGAGAGAGAGAAAGAGAGAGAGAATCTGAAGCAGGCTCCAGGCTCTGAGCTGTCAGCACAGAGACCGATGCGGGGCTCGAACTCACGAACCAAGAGATCATACCTGAGCCGAAGTCAAACGCTTAACTGACTGAGTCACCCAGGTGTCCCTCACCAGTAGCATTTTAACCTGGTACTAAGTGAAAGTAACTCGCTTCACTTGCTCCTAGATCCCTTCTAAACTGAGTACAGGCACATCACCCTTACAGTGCTTCTGATTGCACTTCACAGACTCCACACTTTTTTTTTTTAACATTTATGTATTTTTGAGACAGAGAGAGACAGAGCATGAACGGGGGAGGGGCAGAGAGAGAGGGAGACACAGAATCGGAAGCAGGCTCCAGGCTCCGAGCCATCGGCCCAGAGCCCGACGCAGGGCTGGAACTCACGGACCGCGAGATCGTGACCTGAGCTGAAGTCGGACGCTTAACCGACTGAGCCACCCAGGCGCCCCACACTTTTTTTTTTTTTAAACAAATTGGAAGGTCTGTGGCCAGCCTACATGGAGTAAATCTATTGGTGTCATTTTCCAATAGCAATTGCTCACTTCATGTCTCTAGGTCAGATTTTGATAATCCTTGCAATATTTCAAACTTTTTCATTATTATTTGTTATCTGTAAGTTTAGTGATCTCTGATATTACTACTCTATAATTGTTTTGGGGTGACACAAACCACACCCACATAAGACAGAGAATTTATTGGCTGATAAATATTTGAATTCTGACTGCTCCACCTACCGGCCATTCCTGTATCTCTCGTCCTCAGGATGCCCTATTCCCTGAGACACAACAATACTGAAATCAGGTCAATTAATAACCCTATAGTAGCCTCTCAGTGTTCAGCTGAAAGGAAGAGTTGCATGTCTCTCACTTTAAAAACCAGAAATGATTGAGCTTAGTGAGGAAGGCATGTTGAAAGCCAAGACAGGCCAAAAGCTAGGCCTCTTACCCTAAAGAGTTAGCCAAATTATCAACTCAAAGGAGAAGTTCTTGAAGGAAATTAACAGAGCCAGACCCTCTCTTCAGTTCTGTGACAGCTAAGAGCGGTAAGGAAGTTGCAGGAGAAAAGTCTGAAGCTAGTGGAGGTTGATTCATGAGGTTTAAGGCAAGAAGCCATCTTCATTAAGTTCAGGGTGAAGTAACAAGTGCTGATGTAAAAACTGTAGCAAGTTATCCAAAAGATCTAACTAATGAAGGTGGCTGCACTAAATAACAGATTTTCAATGTAGACAAAACAGTCTTCTATTAGAAGATGCCATCTAGGGACTTTCATAGCTAGAGAGGAGAAGCCAAAGCCTGCCTTCAAAGCCTAAAAGGACAGTATGACTCTCCTGGTTGGGGCTAATGCTGCTGCTGACTTGAAGTTGAAGCCAATGTTCATTTATTATTCTGAAAATCCTAGGCCCTTAAGAATTATACTAAATCTAGTCTGCTTGTGCTTTATACACGGAACAACAAAGCCTAGATGACAGCACATCTACTGACAACATGGCTTACTGAATATTTTAAGCTCACTGTGGAGACATACTGCTCAGAAAAAATGGGTTCCTTTCAAAATATTCTTGCTCGTTGACACTGTACCTAGTCATCCTAAAGCTCTGATGGAGATGTACAAGGAGGAGAATGTTGTTTTCATGCCCATTAACACGACACCCACTCTGTGACTAATGGATCAAGGAGTCATTTCAACTTCTTAAGTCTTATTATTTAGAAAATATTTTGTAAGGCTAGAACTGCCATAGTGATTCGTCCGATGGATCAGGCAAAGTCAACTGAAACCTTGCTGGAAAGGATTCACCATTCCACATGTCCTTAAGAACATTTGTGATTCATGGGAAGAGGTCAAAATATCAACATGAGCAGGAGTTTGGAAAAAGCTGATTCCAGTTCTCACAGATGACTTTGAGGGGTTCAGGACTACAGAGGGGGAAGGAATTGCAGATGGGGTGGAAACAGCCAGAGAACTAGAAGTAGAACCTGAAGATGTGACTGAATTGCTGCCATCTGATGACAAAACTTGAATGGTTGAGGAACTGCTTCCTACAGATGAGCAAAGAAAATAGTTTCCTGAGATGGCATCTACTCCTGCTGATGATGCTGTGAAGACTGTTGAAATGACAAAGATTTAGAATATTAGATAATTTTGTTGGTAAAGCAGTGACAAGTTTGAGAGGATAGACTCCAATTTCAGAAGTTCTACTGTGGGTAAGATGGTATCAAACACATCACAAGCTACAGAGAAACTGTGAAAGGAAGAGTCAATTGATGCAAATGAAACAAACTTCATTGTTGTTTTATTTTACTAAATTGCCACAGTAACCCCACCTTAAGCAACCACCACCCTGATCAGTTATCAGCCATCAACATCAAGGAAAACCTTCCACCAGCAAAAAGATTAAGACTTGCTGAAAGTTCAAATGATGTACAGCATTTTTCAGCAGTAAAGTTATTTTTAAATTAAAGTAGGTATGTTGTTTTTTTAGACATAATGCTGTTACACATTTAACTCACTCTAGTGTAGTATACACGTAACTTTTGTATTCAATGGAGAGCCAAAAATTCATCTCACTAGCTTAACTGCAGTGCTTTGGAACCAAACTCAAATTATGTCTTAAAGGATGACTGTAGTTAGAAACATGCCTTCAGAAGCTGGCTCCATTGCATTCAAGCAATGTGCCTCAGTTTCCTCATCTAATAAAAGGAGATAACAATACCGACATCAGAGAGAATTAAAGAAGACATAAAATCTTAGGGCAGTGCCTAACATCATGAACACTCAATAAACATTAGCCATTTTTCTTGTAAGAATCATTTTAACTAGCCTAGTCAGTAGCATTCTCTCTAGAATTGCAAATCTTCAAGGCAGAGTCAACTCTGCTGCTTCCAGGATAACAAGACTAAAAATAAGACAAAACAAAACTACTTTCTCCAAAAAGAGAGAACCTAAACTTCACAGACATAAATCCCCTTTGTGTTTAATCCCATGGAGGCACACATCTTTCCTTATTACACTATACCTTATACCTGGTAGGGAATAGTGAGGTGAATAGTGGCCTCCAAAGATGTGCCTAAATCCTAATCCCTGAACCCGTGAATTTAACTATATTAAGGATTTCAAGATGAGATCATCCTGGATTTAGTATGGGCCCTAAATCGCAAATGTCCTCACAGGAGACAATAAGAGAGAAGGCAGAGGGACAAAGACTGCCATGTGAAGATGGAGGCAGATACTGGATTGATCCTGCCACAAGCCAAGGAATGCCAGGAACCACCAGAAGCTAGAAGGAAAGACTATCCTAGAGCCTTCAGAGGGAATGTGGCCTGCCAACAGCTGGATTTCAGAGTCTTTATAACTGTGAGAGAATAAAACAATAAAAATATTGTTGTAGGCCACCCAGTTTGTGGTACAGGTTTTCCCCCCACCCAAAAGGTTTCACCCTTGAAACCTTTCACAAGGCAAAATGGCATTGAAGAGGCAATTACCATTAATTTATAATGAAAATTTTTTAGTGTTCTCAAACCCCAAAAGTGACCTCTCTTAGGCTTTTCTGGTATCTTAGGACACATCTTACCAACAGATGTACAAAACGGACTGAGATAAAGCACATGCTCACAGACATAATCCAAAACTATAGTGGCAGGATGCCGAGATGCGGAGTGTAGCTGCCGGGGAAGGGGCCTGGTGGCGCCACTCTCCCTGCTAGGTGGGCATTGTCTCTATGATTCACTGTAAAACAAGTGTTGAATGCTGTTTTTGCTTTTTGCCTTTTTTTGGGGTAAGAGTGAAAATCCTCTTCAAATTTCTTCCATTAATGACAATAGGTATTAATGTAGGTCTTTTGTGAATGTGAAGTGGTGTAATGTGAACTTTCAAAAGGCAGGGGATATCCAAAATTTGTGATGGCAGGAACAGGAAACAGATACAAGGTCTGTTAACTGATTGATGTTTCTGGTTGCCATTATTTTTGTTGTAATTTTTATAATGTATGCTAATGTACCTTTCTTTCTTTGTATCAAATTATTTTTAAGGAGAGTTATTAAAATCCACTCTAACTAAACCTGTAACTCCTGATTGGTACTTCCTATTCTAGTGTTCCACTACCTTTCTTTCCATTCAGTGTTAGAAAAGGTTATTTTTGAAAGGCAGGTAATAATATTAATAATAATATTAATTAATAAAAACAAACCAAATGATCCTACAGCTGTTTTGTCTTGGTCCTCCTCTTTGTGATCAGAGAAAAGCCCCAGTCTGAGTTAAGCCACAGCACCCTCACGTCAGAAGGACAGAGCCATGTTAACTCTTCCAACCAACTGTTGGAACTCTGCCTAGTTAGTGACAAGGCAATCATGGCTCCTCACTTCTCTCTCTTCATATCCAGAAATGAATGCATGTTATCTGGCCCACAAACAACGGCTTCTTTAGGGGGTTTTTGGATATGTGTGTGTCCTATTATGTGGAATCTATAATCCTTCAAAGCTGCAAGTTCTTGGAGTGACTAACCACTAGTTCACTTCCTCATTTCCAGCATTACAAGCTCAATGGATAATAGACCATGGATTTTTTTTTTCTCCTGGTCTCCAAAATTAACCCAGTGCACAGATAACGTGCTTCGCTGTTTGTACCATGTGACCAAAATGCTTAGCAAAATACATGAACACTACTGATTACCCATACAAACCAAAAGAGTCATGGTACAGATAATTCAACATAACTTACCAACTTATCTCTATCTTTCTCTTCACAATCAACTCACAATTGAATAGAGTACTATTTTGCAGATGTTTCACTAAAGCTGTGAGGTGGTAAACATGGGAGAGTATAGGGAAGATGCCTTTCTTCCATCTCGTTGCCTGGAATGCAGGTATGATGGCTAGAGCAACTTGGGGCATGAGGTTGAAGTCATGTGCTAAAGGTGGTAGAGCAGAAAGATAAGGGCCCAGGTCCCTGAGGATGCCATGAGGCTGACCAGCAACTGCATTTTTTACGCTTGTCTATCTTCAGACTCTTACATGAAAAGGAAAGTTCTATCTTGGTTATGCCAGTTAATTTGATTCTTTTCCCTGTTATATGCAACCCAACCTAATCCTAAGTGGTTCCATAATGTTGAGTACTCCCTCCTTGCTGAAGCATCCTTATGGTTTTTTTATCTTTCTGGACTTTGTCTCCTCTCTTACAAAATAAATGCTGGTAAGTCCTCAACTCACTGCCCTTATTTCCTGGCCCTCTTTAGCTCTCCTATTCAAACACATGGGATATACGATCCCTGAAATGCCGGTGGCTCCCAAATCTCTGGGCTCAAACATTTCTACTGCTCTCCTGACTTCTTTATCTAACTGCCTAGAAAACCTTTCCATATGAATCATCCAGAGGCCCCACAAACTGAACAAGTCCTAAACTGAACACATCTCCTTGTATCTTTCTTTTCAAGCATACAACTACTTGCCCAGTCACCAGGTATCAAAGTCATCTTGGACACTCCTTTTTCCTCCCTCCTCACACCCAAGCCTACAGACCTGATTTTGCAATTTTTCAGAGCAGATCCTGGCTTTGTTGTTCAAGTCACCTGCATTTGTCATTTGTCTTCGGCATCACTACAATAGCTTCCTAACTGGTCTTCCTGCTGCCTGGTGAGGGGTGGGGAAGATGGGACTTGACTCCATTCATCCCATCCTCTCCAATGCTATACTCCTCTTCCTAAAATACAGAGCTGAGCATGTCACTTACTCTCTCGCTCAAAAACTTTCTTTGGTTTCCCATAGCTCTCCACATCACTCACCTTACTTTTAGAGCACAAGTCTTTCATAATCTGGCTCTGCCTCCCTCTCTGGCTTCACTGACCATCACTTCCTCACATCCACTCTTCTACTCAGCCATAATGAATGGATCATACTACTTATTACCACCTTGCCTTTTACATGCTGTATCCCCTTGCCAAAATGAGCTTTCCATTTCATCTAGTTAAGTTCTGCTTACCCTCCGAACTTTAACTCAGCATCTCCCTCATCCAGCAGGTGAAATATTTGATTTCACATATTCTAGATGCCTCTTCTCTATCCCCCACTGCTCCTTGGTCATATTGCAATCATATGTCCCTGGGAAGCCAATTTACTCTTCTATTTCCTTATCACACACTAAGCTTTTTAAAGGCACAGGAATGTGCTTTTCAATACTCAGCCAAGGTCTAGCATATGCAGGGCCTTCAATTTATGTTAAATAAATAAACACAGAGGGAAAAGCTTAAAAAGAAGGCTTTATCTCACTCTAATGGGAATATGTCATGTACAAATGTATATACTACATAAGAATTCACAATTCCTCAAGAAAAATCAAGAATGGTGGTAAGCATCAGCTTGATTCATTTTCAAACCAGTACCTGCTCAGCTCATCTCATCTACAACCTGAAACAGTCTAGACCTCTCTGTAAACTAGGACACCAAAATATAAGACTACAAATGCACTCATGGCTTCCCAGAGAAAGTAATTACTTGGGGTTAAAAGTCTTTCCTATCCTTCCAGCTGGATTAGTGTAACCAAATTTAACTTACACCCACAAGAATGTATATATATTTGAAGCCAGTCAATAGACGTGAAAGTTTAATTTTACCTAAAATTGAAAGAAAATAAAATCCATTTTTAATTCTCCACAGCAATTAGGGTGGTCAGGTGCTTCTGTTAGGAAGTCACTTACAAGAGTTCTCTCTGTGGCCTATGCCATTTCCCAACTTAACTTTCTTGTCAGAATTGCTAACAAGTAGACCAATTATTCAAGTTTAATAAACTTTGATTTCACTGTTTGCTTAGACAATATTAAAGAAAAAGGTTCTTGATACCTGAGGAATGGAGCAATCAACCCTTATGCTACACACTCCAAAATCAAAATTAAACTACTTCTCTCATATTGAAAGTCAGAATTTACTCATTGAAAAAGCATTTATTAAACACATATACACTAGACACTGTGCTGGGAATCTGAATAAGAAGGACAAATTCTTATCTTCTTAGCCCTCCCCAGGAAGGGGAGGGATGGGAATAACAAAATAAACAAGTGAATGAAAATAAGTAATAATTAGCATCAATTTCAAATGAGGGATAGTGGAAAAAGTAAACAACCTATTAGACATGGTAGGTTTTCTCTGACTGAAATTCAATTTTAGCAGATTAAGGATCATTGGCTCACTTTTGTATCAGGCTCCCAGTTTCAATAATAAGAGAAATCTTAATTCTTTCACTTGATCCTCTCAAATTTTAATGTGCATGCAAATGACTCAGAGATCCTGTTAAGATGTAAAAATCCTTTTTAAAATGAGCTCCATGGTTCTTCCACTGTCCTTCTCATTTCACCTAATTATGGCATGGCAGTGATTGGAGAAAAAAGCCTGAGGGTATCTGAACAACAATTCCATGCAATCATGACCTGAATGAAATCAATAAAATTACCCTAAATTAATAAAAATGCAGGATATAAAGTTGTAGATATATTACGATAATCAGCACACAGAAAAAAAATACACGGAAATATGTTGCGATATTTCTCCCCCTTTCTTATCATGTTTATCACTTGGTTATATGTATTTTTATAGTGAAAATGTTGTTTAAAGGAAAGCTATACTAGATGTGAGTACATTAACTGATACCAGCAGGTTCCATATGTCTTTTTAGCCATAATTTTGATGGCTATGCCATCACAATTCCACCCTAAAATGATGTGACCTTTTGTGCCTGGGGGTCCTTGGCCATGTTTCAAGGCTTTCATGAGGCACAGCATAATTCCTCCTCCAAGAGACAGAGGCAAATGGGAGAGGCCAAACACACAGGGAGAGACTTTTGAAACCTAAACCCTGAATCTAAAACTATGTCTTGTACTTTAATCCTCACAGAAGAGTGGCTCCAGAACTTGGCCTCAGGGCAGGCACCAGCAGCTGTGGGGTCCAGAGCATGAAGAGGCAGGCATTAGTCTCTCATCAGACCAGATTATGTTCCACTGTGTTATTTCAGTTGACACATGAATAAATGACATCTGAAGAATATATTTGAGTATAAAGAAAACCTCTGACCCAAGTAATCTAATTGATTATACACCATATATACTCTATGTATTAATGAACTCATGAGGCACTCATGATACAGGAATAGATTGCCAAAAGGAAGAGAGAGCTTTTAATGTATTATTTTCAGTTAAAATTTCTTTACTTTCATAGAATTGAGTTTGACTTTTAAAGTGTGCAAAAATAATTCTAAAAAAATTTTAAAAATGTTTGATAACACATTAATTTTTATTTAGTATTTCTAAAAGAGAAGTGCAGGAAAAAAGAAATTGGAATCTGAATACAAATCTCGAAAGATCTGTAAGTCTATTTCATGAAAGAAAATAATTAATAAGCCTTCTCATAGTCTTCCAAGCCTTTTTAAAAAAAGTGTTAGAAAAAGAACAAAATCCTTAAGCACAAAAGCAAATACCCAAAAACTAAAACAACAGGCAAAAAGATGTTAAAGCTTGAAAAATTAGATGCACCCTGTATAGGGCTATAAAATCCATCTTAAAAGAAGTGCTTGCAAAGATACACTTGTTGGTATAATTGACCACTTCCCTCTACTTCTGTTTTCATTACTAGATCAACATTTCTTCTTTGTCCCCACCCTCTCCTTACTGCCATCCAGCCGTTTCTGGCCCTCTGCCAGGGGAATCTCTGGGAGGTGTATGCCCCCAAGATACTGCCCACAGTCAACTTACTCTGAACTGCTATTGCTGCTGTGGCTCAGAGGGTCAGTAGGACGACTGGAGTCTAGGACGTGGATTCCCAGGGAGTTGATTGCTCGCATTAGAATAGTCACCATTGCCTCTACGGGAAGCTTCTCAAGAACAATAACCCGACAGCGACTTAGGAGAGCAGCATTGACCTGGAAGGAAGGGTTTTCCGTGGTTGCCCCAATCAGAGTGATCGTCCCACATTCCACGTGAGGAAGGAAAGTGTCCTAATCATGGGAGGAAAACAGAAGAAATTGATTCCAGTCAACAACCTGCAGAATCCTATGTAAGTTGGTTATTCTTTCCTTCTCCTAATTTTGAATTCTGGAACAGCTTTATATTCATTGGATATGGATGCACTGTTGGGAGAGTGCAACTCAGGCTTTTTAAGCTGAAAATACATCTTTTAGAATATGAATGTCTAAGCCTGGCCATTTGCTGGTACACTAATAGCCCAAAGTAGAATTCTAATGTAGTTTCCAGGTAAATGATTTTTTTACTTAGAAAAGTATCTTCTAATCTGCCAGATAGCTTAAATATAGCAGCTATTTATTTGTAGAAGTCTAATAAAACACAAAAACATTAGGATTTCTAAAACTTTCTTCCTTTGTGAGTACTCAATCATAATAGTTATTCTTCCTAACAAAGCTGGTAAATACATATTGGTGACTATATAAACACTGGATGTTGCCTTACAGGGAAGAAATACTAAGATGAGTCAATGGTCTAATGAAACCTAGAGCAATAACAACCTGTCAGAACTCTGAAGGGTCCACTTAAAAAGAGATTCAGATCAGGAACAAAAGCTTAGTAGGGTTTTGTAAAATATTTCTTTCTCTGATTAAAAAGCTGCAATAAATCAAAGAAAGAAGTATACTTGAAAAAAAAGTTAATGCTTATTTAGAAAGAATGCAAAAATGGCTTGGCTTTGTTTATAAAAATAAATTGTCCTTGAACTTTTATTTCAGAAAGCCATTTAAATAATAGTAATGATTAGATCTTGTAACATTTACCCTGCTGAGAACCTGAGGTCACAGAAAACACTCTTTAATTTTGAAAATGAAAAAGTAACACTGTGTAGGAGAGAAGTTTAAAAATGTTGAAATAATGATCTTACAATCAAGGTAAACTGCTTACTGTGACTCCTAATATTTAGATTCAAAATCTGTAAAAATGATAAACTTGATCCCAAGCTGCTTTTCTGATATGTATAGCTCAGGGCCATACTAATACTTTCATTTATCATATAGAGAAAGCATTTTCTTGTCACCAAAAAAACCACAAAAAACCCAATAAGACGAAGTGGGGAAACAGGCTCAAAGGAGATGGACTGATAGTCTAAACCTCTCTATAGACAGAAAATTAACAATAACAACAGTCCTTATCATTTGCGTTTTTACGCTTTTCAAAGTGACCTCACATAGTTTATGTTCATAATGACCAAAACGTAGAAAGAAGTTAATATACCTGCTGAGATTTATTGAACCGATGAATCTCATCAATAAAAAGGATGGTTTTCCTTTTGAAAAAGCTCTTTTCATTTTGAGCTTGTTTTATGACATCTCGCACATCATTTGTCTTGGCATTTGTTGCAGACAATGTCACAAATCTTATGCTATGTTTCTTGCTGTTGTTGGCTATGATGTGAGCCAGAGTGGTCTAGAAAATATGACACACAGAGTTTGGAAAGCTGATCAGACACCCATGGGTACTAACACAAGCAGCATCAGCACTATTTACCAAGCAACTTGAACTCTTAAGAATGCTCAGCAGCAAAGATACAATCCAAAATACCATACCACAATTTTAAAAATTAAAAAAAATGTTAAAAATAAAACAGGAAAGTAGCTAAAACTTAGGCCAATCCTGACCTTTTCTCCTTTATACCTAACCCTGTTTGATTCCGTTTTTGGGGACTCTAAGATCTTTGGAATCCCCATAAAGGGTGGCTGTCTTGATTTAGCAGAGCCTGAGTGACAGCTGTGACCTCTTCCAGCCAAGAAAGCATTATTGCTGAAGGACTAGGTGTAGAAATGTGAGTCAGAACCACAGAATCAATCAATTCTACAACTGGAAACTTATCAGTGAAGCCTAGAAAAGGAGTGAGCCTTTGCACTGTAAGACCAATGACAATTCCCAAGCATTTAAGAGCACTGCAAGTTGCCACCTCTGAATGTCTACTTTGGAAGTAGATGAAACAATAGCACTCGGATCATGTTAGCAGTCATGAGAAAATGATGGCGAGATCAGTGACTGTCACTTAACCAGGTGCCCCATAAATGTGCTTATGTGCATATGCTGTTATTAACATCATTATTATTGTTAGCAGTAAAGTATAATAGTAAGAATAGGAATAAAGAAAAACTATGTTTACAGAGAAGAACAAATTTGGTCCTGAATGAATGGAAACGTGGCACTTTATTTTCTAAAATTTGTATGGTACCATTAGATACTGTGGCTGCTTCTTTATCAAACCCCAGCCTATAGACTCCCACATAAACCTAGGCTTGTGCCTGATCACCAATCACTACACTGAGCAGCCCATTACATCTCTTGCCTGGCATCTTCTATTAGTTTACCCTACTCATTTTCCTAGGGAGTTTTTCTTGCCATCTGGTTCACCAACAGCTGATTAGCCATGCTCATGATCTTATGCAGGGTTCATGAACAACTACTAATAATACTCCTGCTCAGTCTCCTAAATGGGGTAACTACTAAATCTACCACCATGGTAAAATATTATCTGGGATAGACCTGATTTATTCCTGGCCAAAGGGAAAGTATCAGTGTGAAGAAAACACAAAATGAGCAAGATGCATTCTAGGAACTGGAGCAAAGGAAGGTGTGATTAAGATGCAGATGAAGCTGGAAAGAAAAACTGGGAAAAAAATCATTAAAGCCCTTGTATACTAACTAAGGAGTCTGAGTCACAAAGCTATGAGAGCCTCTTTACACTCTGATCCTGAATTTTGCCTTTCACTCACTGGTGCTCATCTTCCTCTCTCTTTCTGTGGATAGAAAAAAGTATTTAAACACCTTTTAGCCTTCTCTACCTTGCTTAACTCTGCCACTGTTTCTTAAGTATTCTTCTAATGACATGTCTTACAGACCCCAGTATCCTAACTGCCTTCCTCTGGACATGTGCTAGTTCCTAACAAGATGGACATCAAAATGCATTGATGTTTCTTCTCTAAAGTAGAAGGCATTATGAGGAGAGTTATGGAAATGCTAGGTCAAGACAATTTCCAAAAGGAAAAGAGTTTTCTATTAGTCTTGTTAAATAAATAGATTCTCAAAGATAAAAAAAAAAAAATCAGTTAAATTAAACCAACAGCTACAGGGAGGGGAAGGAAACACAACTGAAACAAACAAAACCAAATTTTGATTCCCCCCCCACCCCAAAGCTGAACCCATATACCTACAAATAAAATATACCAATGTTCTGCAATTTATAACACGTCGTTTCCTTGAGAACTGGGTCATTAATGGAAGGGTGGGGGCGCACGTTGGAACACAAAGATCAAATCTAAGAGTCCAAATATTTTTGTAAACCTATGAATTCAGACATCTTCATTTTGAAAATGACCAGAAAACGTGTCTTACAAATCTGGCGGGGTGTGTCTTTTCTACACCCATCACTGATTCCACCTGTGGGCCAGGCACTGCCCGGCTCGGATGGTACCTGAGGCCCTGCACTCAGGCCTCAATCTCAATATCCAGGGTGGACGGGCGGATTCTTCGGGGACGGCCTCCGCCAGGGCTCTCTGACCGTTAGATGCACGCCCGACCCCGTAGAGATCAATACTCGGAACCCTTCAGTCAAGGCGGCACTCACCTTGCCGCAGCCGGGCGGTCCCCACAGGATAAGAGAGGGGATTTCGTTTGTCTCCAGGAGGGACCGGAGCAGGGTCTCCTGCCCCACGGCTCTGCTCTGCCCGATGTAGTCCTGCAGCGTGTCGGGACGCATCTTGTCGGCCAGCGGCTTGCCCTCCAGCATCTGCCGAATCTCCTCCGCCGCCAGCGACCGGGCGTGCGGGCGGCCCCCACCGCTGGCCCCGAAGGCAGCGGCGTCGGCGGCGTCGGCATCCCAGTGGCCCGGGTCGTCCTCGCCGTCCGCATCGGCGTCCCCGTCGCCATCGCCCACCGCCTCTTCCTCCTCCTGCGCCTCCGCCTCGTCCCAGCTCCGCGGAGATGCGCTGCCCGCCGCGGCGGCCGCTGCCGCCGGCCTCTTTCCCGAGCCCTTCCTCCCGGGACTGCTGGAGCGGGCCACCGGGAAGTCGGGGATGAGGCGGGCGCCGCTGGGCGTGGGCGGCGCGTCGTAGCTCTCCCGGCTCTCGGTCTCGCCTCCGTCGTCGCCCTCCTCGCCCTCGCCCTCGCTGCTCTCGGCCGCCGTCGGGGTGGCCGGCTGCTTCAGAGCCGAGCTCTCGGAGAGCCGCCGCCTCTTGGCGCTGGGCGGCGAGAGCCCCTTGGCCCGCTCCCCGGCGCGGTGTGGCCCGGCCGTGGGCTCCGCGTGCCCGGCGGGGTTGAGCAGCAGACAGCGGTCCAGGTGCGAGTTGATGTGCGCGGCGGGCATCATCTGCTGGCACACGGGACACTGCACCTGGTGCAGCTGCGACAGGAAGGGGTCGTCTTCCGGCCCGCTCACCTCCATGGTGGCCGCCGCCCTCGCCGGCTCCCGGCGCGGTCGCAGCAGCCCCTGCTCACGCCGAGGGCTTGAGATGCCCGCCGCTAGGCCCCGCGCCGCGCGACCCTCGCTCGGGGAGGTAGCAGAACGCGCGCGGGCCGAGGGAGGGCGCCGCTCATGCCTCACGTCCGGAGCTTCCCGCGTCGGCCCGCCCTCGGCCGGCCGCCGGCGGTGTCTCGCGCGGCGCGTCGGGAAGAGTAGTCCGCAGCCGTTTACCTCAGCAGCCGCTGGAAACGTCTCGCGCGGCGCGTCGGGAAGTGTAGTCCGCGGCAGTTCGACCAAGCCGCCGCTGGCATCGTATTGCCGCAGCCTTTCGGGAAGTGTAGTACACAGTACCCCGCCCTGACCGCTGAGCGTCCACTTCCGGCCGGCCGCGAGAGCCACCTTTGTGAGGGGCCGTGAGGGTGGCGGGTTGCGCGTGCGCAGAAGTGCGCGGTGGCGATAACGGCGTCCCTCCGCGCCCTTCGAGGCCGGTGACACCGGAAAGGAGTCGGTGAAAACGCGCCGAGATTGCTCTTGGGAAAGCGGCTTTTCACACCCAGCGGGCGTGTGGGGCCGGCCGGATGGGGAGAGGAGGCCCCTCAGGTTGTTGGTAATTAAAGGGAAATTGGGAAATACCAAACCGCTCCAGAAGAAAACTGGACAAAGGACCGGAACAAAAGAAAACAATGCAACAACTACACGTATGAAAAAAAAAATGTTTACCTCAGAGAAATGCAAATAAGGAGAACATCCTCCACCTCACCCTCTTTTAGATTTTTGGCCTTTTTACCCACGAGCCTTTTACCTGAAGCACATACTTAGATGCTTGTCTCCTGTCTTCTACATTTAATAGTTAAAAATTAGACTTAGTTCTAAATGAGGTGAGTTAGTCAAGTTAGGCATATTTACCCCCATAGCAATAAAATGTTATTTTATTGCCAGTTAAAGTTACAGTATAGGCAGTGATAGAAAATGCCCACCATAAATGGAAAAAAAAATGAGATTAAAACATCCAAGTGTGGTATTGTGTATCTTCGAATGATAGGGTTACCATTTTTTGTGATTTTCTACTTTCTGTAAAGCTCTCCTTCAAAAATGTATCAGAAGCATGCATTTTTCTTTTTTTTATAATTTGGAAGAGAATAAGTTGAGGGGGAATGAATGAAAAAATAATGAATTGTAGGAAAGGATGCACTTTTCTAAAAGTTGACAAGTATGGGATTTTTATTTAATCTGCACAAGAACATTTCCATTAAACTTGTCCCAAAGCAGACACCTAAGGATCTTATAAGTCTTTTATATAAGATGATTTTACAGAAAGAGGAATGACTCACAAAGAACCAGAATTAGATAAAAGGTGGTAATCAAAAGAGAGAGTAAAGGAAGCATTGTTTCAGTTGATTCTGGCTGTAAAGTGTGTAGTGACCCAACTTCCTGGTAATTGTGCAAAGGTGTGAGATCTGATTTTTCATGGTTTTTCAAACTAGATAAGTCCCAAAGGAAAAATAAGATTAATAGAAAAGGTATGCTAAAATGAGTTAAGAATCTTTATTCTTTGGTGATCATAATCTGAAATTTACCTATCCCCAGAGCAACCATCACAGGAACATCACAGAAGCCAAGTACTTAGAAGGTTCTGGAGGAGAGAAAACGTCTTTTCCCTCTATCCATCTTACGTTTATTGGCCCCTGTAAATTAAATTTACAAAAGGCAGATTAAAAAGAGAAAAACAGCGCCTAGGCACACGCTGCTGCTCTGATGTGTCTGCTCTCCCAGATGGGTGGCAGGACCTGGGAGTTGCAGTGACTGAGGCTGAGATAAATCCAAAGGCCTACTCCCTCACAGACACCCACCTCACCAAGAAAACTACTGGACCTTGTTCAGCAGTCATGTAACTACAAGCAGCCTTGGAAAGGAGCTAATGAAGCCACCAGAACCCTCAGCAGAGGCAACTCTGAGTTCATCGTAATGGCTGCAGATGCTGAGCTGCTGGAGATGATCCTGCACCTTCCACTGCTATGTGAGGATAAGAACGTGCCCTACATGTTTGTGCGCTCCAAGCGGGCCCTGGGGTGGGCCTGTGGGCTCTCCAGGACTATCATCACCTCTTCTGTTACCATCAAAGAAGGCTCACAGCTGAAGCAGCAAATCCAGTCCGTTCAGCTGTCCATTGAAAGACTCAGTCTAAAACGGTGGCCTCTGCTCCTTCCACACTGAGTTCTTCCCTTGGGGACATGTGTCATAGTGTCTGTGTTAGCATGTAGTATCTCCAGCTACCTTCTCTTGTTGCATTATAGTACTAAATATGGTTTTTGCTTTTTTGTATTATTTTTGTTTTATAGGTTGTTATGCATGTATTAACCCCAGCCCAATCTCCCATTCTACTCTGTGCCATCTTATCCTTCCTTTGAAAAATGAACTAATGCCGAGCACAGGCAGAAACATAGTGGTGACACCATTCAAAGGCAGGGAAGAGCCAGGATAGAGATCTGGTTCCAGTTTTCAGGCACTAACTTCCTTTTGTGTGTAGGACAGGATGGATGTAAACACCATTCACTTCTATCCTCTGTGCCTGGTGTACAAAATCATTCCATACACGTTTGCTCTCTATAGGGATTATGTATCATTTGGGGACAAAGCATGTATCCTGTGAGATTGTTAGGTGTATGTCCAAGTGTCATTTGCTAATCTGCCCCATTTGCTTTGGTAATGTGTTTCCCCCACTTCTCCTTCCAACTCCTAAACATGCCCCTGAGGGTGCCAGGGCAGCAGCCTACCAAAGATGTGCTGCAGAATTCCAGAGGCTGCACCTGGGCCAGTTAGACATGGGGAAGTTGACCTAGGTCTTGAAGGAGTCCAAAGTGGCAAGAGTAAAGAGAGTCAGCTGATGCTGGAATGCAGTCTGGGCAAGTCATGGAGACCTGACTGGAAGCTACAGCAGAGATGTTTGGATTCAAGAAGCATCCTCTCTGGTGAATGGAGATGTCTACAGTGGATAGTTGGTACCAGTTCTGAGAGCCTTTACCCCTCCCTGCCACAATATGGGTCAGATATATGTATTCTTTATCATATCAGAAGGACAGTGCTAGTGTGCCATTCTTGTGAGCATCCTAATAAAGAAATACATTCATATTCCAGTTTAAAAAAGAAAGAGAAAAACAAATGTATTAACATGTACAGCACTCATACACATGAAGTACTTAGTGATGAACTTGGGGTTATATAGCATCTTAACAAAAGAATAATTAATTTGTAGAGGAGTGACAAGACAAAGGAAAAGGACTGTTTCAAGAGTGGCAAATTGTGGGGAGGTCAATATATGGGAAACTAATTGAAGATAAGGACCAGTAAGTAAAGTTTGTTATGTAGATCCTCTCATGCCATCTGTGGGCTGATAAGTGTCTAGAGTTATCTATGGTAACTAATATACTGTGTGTCCTTTCTGGTAAAGAGGGAAGCGGGGGGCACCTTTACAAATTTTTGTTCTGCTTTTAGGCAAATAGCAGGGAGAGTAGAGAGCTTTTCTTGTATCTGCTGCTTCTTAGTTGCCTTCACCTCAAAATACACTTAGTTGACCCTCAAACAATTGCAGTGTTAGGGGCAGTGGAGCCCCCCCACTCCCACTCCAGTCAAAAATCCATGCATAACATTTGACTCCTCCAGAACTTAACTACTAATAGCCTACTGTTGATGGGAAGCCTTATCAGTAACATAAACAGTGGATTAGCACACAATTTATATGTTGTATATATTATATACTGTATTATTGCAATAAAGTAAGCTAGAGAAAAAATGTTATTGAGAAAATCATAAGGAAGAGAAAATCCATTTACAGTATAGTACAGTATTGTGATTTCAACACTTCCATACAACACCGTGTGCTTGTCATAAGTACCCTTGTTAATCCCTATCACCTATTTAACCCATCTTCCACCCACCTCCCCTCTGATAACTATCAGTTGTTCTCTAGAGTTAAGGGTCTGTTTCTTGGTTTGCTTCTCTCTCTCTTTCCCGCCCCCACCCCCTGCCTTGGTTTATTTGTTTTGTTTCTTAAATTCCACATACCAGTACTATTTTTTTTTTTTTGATAAAAATTCGTATGTAAATGAACTCACCCCGTCCAGACCCTTGTTGTTCAAGGGTCAACTGTAATCCTTCTGCCAAAGTGGTATATTTTTGTGTGGCAAATCCTGCTACCCTTCAGGTTGTAGGGCTGCTTTCAAAACAGATTGTGAGAAAAGTATTACTAAAGATGGAAATGTAATATGGTATCTTAATTTTAAACAATTATAGAAAGATAGGCATATATGGTCACCCCTAACACAGGCAAATTATTTTTAAATAATGACAATAAACTAGACAACTGTGAAGTTTCTTGACTCTCTTTCCTTTTGGTAACTGTAAGGCTTAAAATGTTTCTTTTTGTTTTTGTTTTTAGAAATAATACATATTATAGAAATATCTACTCATAGATCAGCTTTATTAATATTTTAGCAGCTTCTACCAGTCTTTTGAAATGCATTTCAAGATTACACTGTATATTTACATTACATATGATTACATATGATCTGTCTTTATTGTTACCTAGTATGTATATATGAGTAAATCTAAAGTATTTATTGTAATGGGAAAATATGTAATATGGAGTAAAAATTAGAAGATACAAAACTCTATAGTATAATTTTATTTTCTTTTAACATATATACTTTGCTCATATATATTATATATGACTTGCTCATATATATTGACGTATATGTATATAAGAAATAATAAGAAAGAGGGAAAAATATAAAGAAAAGACAAAATTCTCCATATGTGTTTGTATATTTTACTTCCACGAATAAAACTGAGCTATTTGGATGTACTGTGAGGTGAAAATGGCACTTGACTTGGACTTCAGGAATGTGGGTTTGAGCTGGCCACAGTGTGACCTTGGGCAAGGTACTCAGCTTCTCAGACTGAGTTTCCAAATCTAAAAGAGGAACAACAATGCCTACTTCCATGAGGCACTACATGACCTGCAGTTGAGAATTAGATGACTTTATAAATATAAAGTGTGTAGTGTAGTACCTGACACACAATGCCTCTATTCTTTTTTTTCCTGAACCCTAGCTCATTCTGTCTGAAGTTCAAAGTTTTCTCCACTAGATGGTGATGGTAGAAAAATAAAATGAATCTACCATACCAACTTTTCTAACCAAATTTAAACTTTCTTTTAAAATCAGCATAGATACAGATAAATTTGAACTGTATTATAAGGTTGCAGGAAATGAGAACATTGTAAAGCAATAAAAGCCAGGCTTAAATTTTCTCTTTTAATAACCCACTGCTTAATTTAATTGTTTTCAACTGGCCTTGTCAGTCTACTTTGAGCAGTGTAACATATTCATACCCAAGGTACATTGGACATTCCGAATCCCGTTAATCCCACTGTGAAACATCCCTGACACTTTTACTCACCATCCTAGAAGTGAGCCTTATGGTTATCTGTTCTTCCTGCTTTGTGATTCCTCTCCCTTAACCCAACCTCATGCTCCTTTCTTTTCTTGAAATTCCCCCGTATCTTTTATTAAGTTTATTCTGATAAATTGTATACATTTTCCTGATATTGTAATAAGGCCTTTGGGTTGTTCTATTTTCTGACTGGTCTTATTGGTATAAAAGAAATGCATTGAGTTTTATTAATTCATTTCATATTTGGCCTTTTTTGAATCCCTTTTATTAGTTTTAAGTGATTTTTCTATTGATATAATATAAAAATGATATATCTGAACTTTGTCCTTAGTTCCTGATACAGAGCTTCAAAAATGCTTGGAATCTCCTGAATGACAGGGGAGTCTTTATTGTGCCAATGAAGTTGCCTCTGATGGGTTCCTACATAGCTTCAGGAATGTGGCTGGTCACCAGAAAGACCAAACACATAATTAGACCTTCAGACTGACCTGCGAAGGAGGACATTGGAGATTTTCTTTTCTTTTCTTTTTTTTTTTTTTTAAATTTTTTTTTCAACGTTTTTTATTTATTTTTGGGACAGAGAGAGACAGAGCATGAACGGGGGAGGGGCAGAGAGAGAGGGAGACACAGAATCGGAAACAGGCTCCAGGCTCCGAGCCATCAGCCCAGAGTCTGACGCGGGGCTCGAACTCACGGACCGCGAGATCGTGACCTGGCTGAAGTTGGACGCTTAACCGACGGCGCCACCCAGGCGCCCCCATTGGAGATTTTCAATCACGTGTCTAGGGATTCAGTCAATAATGCCTACATAATGAAACTCCAGTAAAAACTTTGGACACAGAGACCCAGTTGAATTTCTTGGTTGGTGAACATACTGATGGGCAGGGAGTGTGATGAGCCCTGTCCCTGTAGGAGAGGGCATGGAAGCTCTGCATCTGGTGCCCTCCAGACGTTGCATTATGTATACCCTTTACCAACAAACTGTAATCATGTAGAGTGCTTTTGCTGAGTTCTGTGATGTGTTGTAGTGATTTACCAAAACTGAGGGGATCATGGGAACCCCCAGATTTGTATTCAGTTGGTCAGGAGTGCAGCTCCTCAGATTGATGGTGGTGTCTGAAGTGAGGGCAGTCTTGTGGAGAACTTTCCCTTAGCCTGTGGTGTCTGATACTAACCTGGTTAATGGTTGTCAGAACTGAATTGAATTACAGAACACCTGGCGTGCCTGGGTGGCTCAGTTTGTTAAGCATCCGATGTCTCAGGTCATGATCTTGCAGTCTGTGGGTTCGAACCGTGCATTAGGGTCTGTGCTGACAGCTCAGAGCCTGGAGCCTGCATCTGATTCTCTCCCTCTCTGTCTGCCCCTCCCCCACTCATGCTCTGTCTCTCTCAAAAGTAAATAAACATTTAAAATAAAATAAAATAAAGTAAAAAGTATTACAGGACACCCAGTTAGTGTCAGAGAATTGATGTCAGAACAATACTCTTGTCTCTTTTCAATACGTTTATCTATTATTTTGTTTTCTTTTTGAATTGCATTAGCCAGTACTAGCTATTATTAAATTAATGGAGAAAGCAGGTCTCTTAATCTTCTAAAGTGAAATTTGAAGTAACATAGGCAAAATTCTAATTTAATACCTGATTAAAAAAAACCTTCCAATAAAATAGAGAAATATACCTCCTTAAAAAGATTTTGTTTTTGCCACAAACTAGCAGCCATTGTTATGTTTAATGGTAAAAACACTAAAGATATTCATCATGTTTTCACACATATGTATCTTCCTCACCATAGGGTTTCCTTCTAGCCTTTTGCTATATCTGTGTTACTATTTACCCTTCAGTTTAGATAAGTCCTGTTAACCTGCCCTGACCCTCCAGATTGCTTTGATGCTCTTTGCCATATGCTTTGGTGCCCTTTGACACCTTGTCTATTATAATGGATACCTCATAGCATTATAATTGCCCATTTACATGTCTCTTTGCATCCTGTTTGTGCTTCCATTATAAGATAGAGTTTTTCACCTTGCACACTCAGGGCCAGGCCCCATGCCTGACATGTAGTAGACACTAGGAATGTACTTGAATGGAATCCATGAATAAAACCAATCAGGCAGGCTTAAAGTACAGACTTAACTCTTTTCTCCTAAGGTTCACATTTGGAGCATTCTGGTTCTTTTGTAAAAAGACTAGGGGTCTGACTAGGGGTGCCTGGGTGGCTCAGTTGGTTAAGTGTTCGACTCTTGATTTTGGCTTAAGTCATGATCTCGTAGTTCATGGGATCAAGCCCTGCATCGAATTCTGTGCTGACAGTGCAGAGCCTGCTTAGGATTCTCTTTCTCTGCCCCTCCTCTGCTTGTGCTCTTTCTCTCGAAATAAACATTAAAAAAAAAATCACCTGGGTAGGTTTTTAGGCATGGAAAGTCTTGGTGAAGACTTTCTGCTGATATGGAGGTATTTAGACAAACTTCCATAAAGAAAAAAGATACTTTTTTTTCTCAGGTTGAAAATAAGATGGTCACCTAGAACAGTGGAGAATTGCCACTGGGAAGTAAGACTAACTTGCTTTTGGGAGGCATGGATTGCTTTTTTTTTTTTTTTTAATTTTTTAACCTTTATTGATTTTTGAGACAGAGAGAGAGCATGAACGGGGGTGGTTCAGAGAGAGAGGGAGACACAGAATTTGAAACAGGCTCCAGGCTCTGAGTGGTCAGCACAGAGCCAGACGTGGGGCTCGAACTCACGGACTGTGAGATCATGACCTGAGCCGAAGTTGGACACTCAACCGACTGAGCCACCCAGGCACCTCAGGAGACATGGATTGTTAATGGAAGACAGAAGAGAACGTGGAGGATATACCATGACATCTGTTTCTTTCTTGCCAATCAAACTGCATTTGAAACCTTATGTTGAGAAGGGTGAAGACCAGAAGATGAGCAAACTGTGAGAAACTGAATGTTCTGGGCATAAATGGTGCTTCTTTGGCAGCTAGAAGACCCAGCAGCACTGAGTTGGAGAGGAGGCCATATTCCCCAGCTCTGCTCTGGCCCCTGTGGATGGGCAGCTTAAGGAACACCTTAAGGAGAACTGTGGACAGCACTCACAGCACAGACTTTGATGTTTGCACCATGGATACCATGAGCAGTGCCAGCAGTCAGACTTCTTTAAGGAGACTCCTGAGCATTGATTGGCCTTCACTATGCGAGGATAGTAGAGCCCTGCAGGCACAACATGATGACTGCAGCAGACAGAACAGATTGTAGCACATTTAAGGAACTCTTTGAGGAATTTTCAGAAATAAGTAAGGGATACATTGGGAGCTGCTTAGTGAGTGACTGGTTGGTAGAGTGAGGCATTGCAAAGGAGAATCTCAGAGACCTTTAAAAAAGGCATTAAAAATTAATGTGAAGGTCACAAATGATCCTGTCAAAATGTGATTAAACAAAAGAGAAAAAATGAACTTTGGCTTCTACCTTACACCACAGGCAAAAATTAATTCAAGGTGGATCACAGGCCTTGATGTAAAAGCTAAAACTTTAATAAGAAAGAATAAAAGAATAGAATAAAGAATAAAACTTCAACAAGAAAACATAGAAAAATACCTTCATGACTTTGGGGCAAAGATTTTTTGGGAGAACACAACACTAGTTATTTAAAAATATATGTATATATAAACTGGACTTCATCAAAATTTTAAAACATCTGCTTGTCAAAAGATACCTTTAGGAAAATAAAAACACAAGCCACAGACTGAGAGAAAATATTTCAATACATAAATATCTGAACTGGACTTATATACAGAATATATGAAGAATTATTACAATTCAATACTAAGACAAAACACCCCAGTTTTTAAATGGGGAAAAGGTATAAAAGAATACTTCGCAAAAATACATACGTGAATAGTCAAAAAAACACATGATACATGCACAGGGACATGCAAAATAAAATGGCAGTGAAATACCACTACATTCCTGATAGAATGACTGAAAATAAAAAAAAGACTGACAATACTAAGCGTTAGAAGACAAGGAACAATTGGTACTCTCATGTATTGCTTATAAGAGTATGAAATGGTACAAACATTTTGGAAAATCATTTGGCAATTTTCTTAAAAAGTGAAACATACCCTTGCCCCATGACCCATTGATGCCATTCCTAAGAAATTTACCCAAGAGAAATGAAAACATGTCTACAACATGTCCACAAAATGACTTGTATGCAAATGGTTATAGCAGATTTATTCATAATAGCCCTAAACTGGAAATACCCCAAATGCCCATCAAGAGATGAATGGAAAAACAAAATTTGGTTTAGTCACACAATGCAATTCTACTCAGTAAAAAATAAACTGCCAATACATACAACAAGATAAATAAGTCTCAGAAACATGCTGAATAAAAGAGAAGCCAGACACAAAAGAGTATATAGTGTATGATTCCAATTATGTGAAATTCTAAACCAGGCAAAATGAATCTTTAGTGATAGAAATTATATCAGTGGCTATCTGGGGCAGAGAGGTGGGGATTACTAATGGTGACAGAATATTAGGGATTTGGGGGGATATCAATAGCAACATGGTATATATTGATTGAGGAGATGATTACACAGGTGTATGTATTTATAAAAACATAAAACTGTCCTGTTTTTGTTTTTTTTGTTTTGAGAGAGAGAGAGCGCGCAGGGGAGAGTGGGGAGAGAATTTTAAGCGGGTTCCTGATGCAGGGCTCGATCCCATGACCCTGGGATCATGACCTGACCCAAAATCAAGAATTGGACACAACGGACTGAGCCACCCAGGCGCCCCATAAAACTGTACCCTTAAAATGAGTGCAGTCTATTTATGTAAATTTTATCTCAACAATGTTGATTTTTAATAATATGGTGAAATCCTATTTCATGACCATGAGAATGACTAAAATTCAAATGACTGACAATACCAAACGTTAGTGAGGATGTGAGCAACTGGAACTCTCACACGTTGGTAGTACGTTGCTGGTAGAAACATAAATGGTACAAGCACTTTGAAAAACTTCTTGGTTTCTTATAAAATTAAACATACACTCATCCTGTGACCTAGCACTTGTACTCCTAGGTATTTCCTGAAAAGAGATGAAAACCTGTCCACAAGAAAACTTGTAGAAGAACGTTTATAGAATCTTTATTCTTCACAGCAAAAACTCGAAACCAAACTAAAACAAAAAACACCTAGAAACAATGTAAATCAGTAGGTGAAGGGATAAACAAACTGTGGTCAATTCCCACAGTGCAATACTACCTTGTAATAGAACAGAATGAACTACTGATATATGCAACAACATACAAGACTTTCACAAGCATCATGTTGAGTGAAAAAAGCCAGACACAAAAGAGCATAGACTGTGATTTCATGGTGAGGATGACAGTAGGCACGCTTGGGGTCTGCCCAAGCTGAGGGGTCTACTAGACCTTCCTCCATTAAGCTGGCACCCTCCAAAGCGCAATATCCTGATGCTGACAGTAAATGAGAAGTAAATCCAGCTCCCCATAACTACTCCCTTGAGACCTTGGAGAAGGTTCCCTCGGCACTGAGCAAAAGCACAGAGACAATAATGTTAAAAGTGCCTATCTTTGAGTATTGTGCCAGCAGGCTCAGTTTTGTGAGAAATCTGCAGCCTGGTCATGCATTCCTGGGTTGAGCCTCAAGCCGAAAATTTAAGTCTTGAATTTCTGAGAAGTGCTCCCAGGGCTTGACAAAGGGACAGAGAGACCTTCTCTAGAGAAAGAAACACATTTTGGATAACCCATGAGTCAAAGAAGAAATCAGAATGGAAATAAGAATATATTTTGAGCTCAAGGATACAAAAATATTACATTTCAAAGCCTGAGAAATGTGCCTAAAACAATATTCAGAGATAAATTTGTAGCCTTAAATGCATATATTAAAACAGAAAGAAGGCTGAAAACCCCATGAGGACTTTTGTTAAAAGAAAAATTGCAGGCTAATCCTACTCAAGAACTATAGGTGGAAAAATCTTAAAAATAAAATATTAACAAATCTCATTCAGTAATATATGAAAAGGATAATAACGAATAACCAAGTTGAGTTATTCCAAAAACTGAAGGTTGATTTACACTAGAAGATCAATAATATAAAGAGCCACATTGATGGATTAAAGGAGAAAATCATGCAATCATCTCAAAAGACTCACAAAAATAAAAGCACTTAATAAAACTTAACATCCATTCATTTAAAAACTCTTAGAAAACTAAAAGGGAATTTTCTTAATATGATAATGAGAATCCACAAAAATTCTACAGCGAATATTAATCTTAACTGTGAAATGGTGAAATCTTTCCTTTTGAAATCAGGAACAGAAGCAGGATGTCTGCTATCATCATTTCTACTCAGTGTTACATCTATGTTCATGGTTATGCACACCATCAACGTTATGTGGTTATTGAGTGATATTGACCTTCTCTCTTGTTCCAAAAAATCCTCACACCTTTTATTTCTTCCTCTGACTTTATAAGCCTTCTAGGGAGAAAATATCTGTAATACACATTACTGTCAAGCACAGTTTTTATATTATTAAAAAATATTTAAAAATATTTAAATTTAATTAATAGTAATAATAAAATACATGAAAAATACATGGTAATAAAAAATATAGTAAACTTAATAAAAAGTGAGCAAAGAAATATGCACTTAATAAAAGACAAAAACCAAATTATATACATACATGAAAGTGTTCTCAGGCCTTCAGTAGACAGAAGTGCAATATAAACAAAAAATAATGTATTATTGTACATCCACTAGATCAGTAAGAGTTATTGTTAAAGATGGGGCACCTGGGTGGCTCAGTTGGTTAAGTGTCCGATTTCGGCTCAGGTCATGATCTTACGGTTCCTGAGTTCGAGCCCCGTGTCAGGCTCTGTGCTGACAGTTCAGAGCCTGGAGCCTGCTTTGGATTCTGTGTCTCCCTCTCTCTCTCTGCCCCTCCCTAGCTCACTTTCTGTCTCTGTTCATCTCTCTCTCTCTCTCTCTCTCAAAAATAAATATATTTAAAACAATTAAAAAAAGAGTTATTGTTAAAGATACGGAGCAACAAAAACATTCTTATAGTGTTGGTAGGAGTTTATGCTGGTGTATACATTGAAAATATACATATACATCATGTATACATAATAATATTCATACAAGTCCCACACCAAAAATATCCAAAATGTTCATCATTAGTAGGGTACATGTATAAATTTTATAGTATTTATACCCTGATATATTGCACAACAATGAAAAATGACAAAGACTGCTATCCTCAATAATATGACGAATCACAGAAAGCTTTAACTGATGAAAAGATACAAAATAATGCAAAGAGTATGAATACATTTACATACAAATCCCAAACTGGCAAAACAAAACGATGTATTTAGTGTGCATATGTAAGTGGCAAAACTACAAAGAAAATCAAAGAAATAATTATAAAAAACTCAAATTAGTGGTTAATTCAAGAAAGAGGACAAAGGAATGGGATTTGGGGATGCTGGTAATATTCTAGTTTTGGTGGTGGTTTATAATTATTTCTTAGCTGTATGTATAGTTGTATGTACTTTCTAAATGTGTGTATTCCAATGAATGAAAAATATATTTCAAGTTTGCAGCCATAGGCTGAAAAGGCCCTGGCATACAGTAACAGTAAGTGATCTTATACTGTGGTTAAGAAAATTGAGATACTTGGGAGTATTTTTCTTCCTTAGACTTTAAACTTCAAGTTTTTCAATTGATTTATTTTTAAATGAGATTTGGTAATATTAATAACAATGATATTACCAATGGTAACGATAAAGGCTGATATTTCATCAAGTCTCTCTGATGCATCAGCTATTTTTATCTCATTTCTTATATCTAAGTGACCCTGTAAGGTAAATGTTATCTTCATTTAACAGATGAAAAAAACCTGGCTTCAGGAAAACAGAGCAATTTTTCTGAGTTCACACAGCAAGTAAATCTCAAATGTAAGCCTAAGCTGTTTTCAAAGCACAAGCTTTACCCACTAGGATGTCTCTTTATTATGGCATTTATTATTTTAATAGAATTTTTTTTCAGATTAAAAAGAAAATACATGTTTTTAGAAAAACTGGCAATTCTTGAAAAGTGTAAACCTAATTCTCATCCCTACTCTAGAGATAACCATTGTTAATATTTGGGTGTAGCAACCTTACCCATTTTTCCAAACCGTATCTATCTGTATTAGCATTCATCTATATATTTATAGAGTATCTTTTTTTAGTCAAGACTGGAATTTCATTCATATACTATTCTATAATCTGCCCCCTCCTCCCTTCACATTCATCTTTTCTCATATTGTTAAACGTTCTTCTACATGTGACTTAATGGAAGCATAATATTCTTTCTCATGGAAGTACCATATCTACTTAACCAGCTTGTACTTCTCTTTTAGGGTTTGAAATATAATAAATAATGTCATCATCATGGATGATTTCAAAGATTTTTTTTGTTTACAACTCTATCTCTTTGGGGCAAAATTCTTAGGAATGCAGTTGTGAGTCAGAGGATATGGCCAAATTACCTTCCATAAGGATTATAGCAATTTCCATTCCAATCAGAAGTATATGAGGGTATTCATCCTTCTATGCCCACCCAGAAAATGTTTCTGTATAATGCCATTTTACCATTTTGCCAGCTGCTATGGTCCTTTTGCACACACACACACACACACACACACACACACACACACACACACACAAATTCAATGCTTTTGAGCATAGAGCATAAAATCTAAGAACCTGTTATGAACCATTACATAATAGCTATTTTCTACCTAAAAATACAAGTTTTATTTTTAACAGGAAACAACACATCCCTAAAAGTATGTGAAGTTTTCAGCCATCTCCCCATCAGCCACTAGTACCCTCTGTACTGAAGTATTTTTCCCTATGGAAAATTCCTTGCCTGAACCTTACCCTCTTGGGAAAAGCAGGCCAACATTTGGTCAGAAGAGCATGACTTAGGCTTTGCACTTCTGTAATTTCATGCCCTGTTACTATCATAAGCTTCTTCTAGCTCCTGAAATTCGCTTCTAATTTAGAAGGCAGAAAAGCATTCCCAAGAATGTAAACATAAATATACCCTTTTTCCAATTCCAAAAACTAAGAAAATGATGATTCATGCTGTAGAATGGGGTTTTTAAAAATTGGGTGTGAACACTCTTAGACTTGCCCTCATTGTTTAGAATAGTCACGCAGTAGCATGAATTTTACCTTGTAGCAAGCATTTTATTGTGTTTTTTCATTTTCAGGGCCAAATAATGAGAGGGAGATACATATAAGGAATGAGGGAAGGGGAAGAAAGAATCCTATGGTGTTGAGTTGGAATTAGAAATATACAGGTATGAACTCATGATTTTTAAAAAGTTATATTTCCTAGCTCTGTCCCTGAACCAGCTAGAAGCAATGACATCCCAGTATCAAAGAACATTCCCATTGTCTTTCTCTTAATTTCTAAATACCATTCTCTAAAAGGAACCAGGACTCCTTTGAGAAATGGCAGATTATAGAAATAGAGTTGGAAATATACAATGTGAGCTTTGAACAACTTGTTATGCCAGAAAGTAAGCAAATACTCAAAAAATAATGGTGGGATGTCAGAAGTACAAGGAACTCACTCAGATGTGCCCTGAATGGACCAAATCTGGAAAACTTTGAGCATCAAAATGAATAATATAGGGGACATATATTCATTTTTAAAAATCCACAAGTTCATGGTGATACTAATAAGCAAAGGGGACCAGGATAGAGTTGGGGAGCTGTTCTCTTGGTGAATACCAAGTAATAAATGTAGAAGAAATGATAGAATTAGAAAATCACCACTTAATAATTCCTGTGGTAATAATTGATATAGGCAAGAGTAAACACTAAACTCTTAGGATGATAGACTATTGGAGAATAGGATATCCATAAATTTTCAGAGTTACTTATTAATTACAAAGAGAAAAAGGGTAAGTTTACATTGGAGAAAACTGGCAGATGCCGCCTTAATCAGACCACCAAATTTAACATAACCGATCACGCTACAAGCTGCACCATGTGCCGCCTGTTGTGACGTTCTGAGAAAGACACATCACTTGTGTGGTTTTCGTGCTCAATGGTTTGCCCAGTTTCAAACATGAAGAAACAATGAGGCAATTCAAATTGAGAGATATTTTGTGAAGAAAGTGTTCTGGAGTCTCCAAAAATGTCAATGTCATGAAGGGTTAAAAAACAAAAAAAGACTGCGTGATTGTTTCTTGAATATATAAAAGTAGACTAAAAAGACATGCCAACTAAATGTGCTGTGTAATTTGTGAATGGATCCCGTTATGTGAGAAAGTGTCTTTATTCTCAGGAGACATATGCTAATGTATTTAAGGATAAAGGTTCATGTGGTCTGTAACTTACTCTCAGAAAAGAGACACAGCAAATATAGTACATTAAGTGTAACATTTAGTGAATATATAAAATATAGTACATTAAGTGTAACATTTAGCTACATATGTAACTAATTAATTAATATGTAACTAATTAATATGTAATTAATATGTAATTAATTAATATGTAAAATATAGTACATTAAGTGTAACATTTAGTGAATCTCTGTGAAGGGTATATGGAGATTCATTGTTCTAGTCATGTAAATTCTCTGTAGAGAATTTTAAGTTTTAATAAATAAGTCAGAGAAAGGGAAAAATATTTAACAAAAATTATACGAAAGTCATGTCAGCCTTGGAAATTTATTTATGAATAGTATTTTCACAATGTACTTTGTTCCTATTGAATTTCACACGTATTATTTTATCCACAGTATATTTACTCAGTGATGTGCATTTACATTTTATATGAAAGTAAAAAAAGGATATAACTAGATGAACAAATTGTGAAACCATTACAGAAGTAATGAACTAAAACATTACTTAATATTTTGGAGGAGATTAATTTTTAAATGGCTCCATTTATATTTTTATCTAGTTTTTTTAAACCCTCTTATTTTTTATTTTTATTTTTTAGTGCACAGAATTTAGCTACTTATTCACTGTCACTTGGAAATATTAAGGGCCTAATATCAAACTGGGTTGTAAATACATCGTGATGTTCTGTAACATCATTAGCCTTTCAAGTATTCTGAGATAAAATGAGATAGAATTTAGTTTTAAATTGCCACTGATTTTTCTATTAATTACAAAGCTATGCATTATGTGGTGTTCATCCCAGGAGAAGAGTAAGAGTCTTGACTTTTCCCCACTCACCATTCCCCTTTCCCTTTCTTTGGCTCCAGATAACCCAACAAGTTTGGGTATAATTGGATTCCAGCCTTGGTCACCTGGAAAAGCTTGGTTACCACAAATGTTCAGCAGTGCTTTGTTCTTTTTTTCTTTGAACAAGTTTACTTTTTATTTATCGTATTACTAGGTTTTCTTTTTTCTAAATTAATTTATTGAAGTATAACTTGCATATAACATTCACCCACTCTAAGTATATAATCCAGCCATGTTTTAGGAAGCTTCATGAGTTGGACAATTACCACCACAGAACAGTTTTTTTTTTTTTAACATTTTTATCGCCCCAATAAGATTTTGCTTACAGTTAATCCCTGTTCCTGCTTTCAGACCCGGGCAACTACTAATCTATTTTTTGTGTCTAGATTTGTCTTCTCTGGACATTTCAAACAAATGAAACTATATAGTATGTGGCCTTCATTTCTGGCTTTTTTTGCTTAGTACAATGTTTTTGTTTATCCATATTGTAGCAGGGATTGGTACTTCATTCCTTTTTATTATTGAGTAGTATTCCATTTGAATGGATGTATCACATCATCTCTTTCTATTCATTGGACCAATTTGATGGACATTTGGGTAGCTGCCGATTTTTGGCTGTTGTGAATACTGCTGCTATGAACATTCATGAGCAAAGCCTTGAGTGTTCCTGTTTTCATTTCTCTTGGGTAGATACCCAGAAAAAGAATTGTAAGGTCACATGGGAGATAATTTTTAAAGAAACTGCTAAACTGTTTTCCAAAACACCTGTACCACTTTACTTTCCCACCAACATGTATGATGAGGGTACTGGGCACTCCAAATCCTTGCTAACATTTGCTCTTGTCTGTCTTTTTAATTATAGCTCTTCTAGTGGGTGTAAATGTTTTCATTGTGATTTTAATTTGCATCTCCTTAATGACTGACTTTGAGCATTTTTTTGTGTGCTTTGTAACCATTCATTTATATATCTTCATTGATGAGATGTCTTTCCAATCAGTTGTCCATTTTAAACAACTGGATTGTTATTATATTGTTGATTTGTAAGAGTTTGTTGTATATTCAGGATACAAGTCCTTTATCAAATGTGTGACTTCACAGTATTTTCTCTAGGTCTGTAGTTTGTCTTTTCATTTTCCTATTCTGCCTTTTGAAGAGCAAATTTTGAATTTCAATGAAGTGCAACTTATCCATTTTTGCTTTTATGGGTCATTCTCAATGGTGGTTTTTGAAAGGAAGAAAATTCAATAGTTATGTGGATAACAGGGAAGTCTTTCGTTTGCATTTTGGTATTTGTGAAGATTGCTCCACTTTTATGGATAAATGTTCAAGAGGCTTTGTCGTTCTGGAAATATTCATAATGCTGTGTACAAATAGAAGTGATAAGCATTATCTAGCCTTGTTTGAATGCCAACCAGAACATAGTCATTGTGTGACTTTATGTGGCTTTGTGTGGCTTTTCTGATAGTATAGTTTCTTGGTAGTTAATGAAAATGTCCCTTGAAAAGAACTGCAGTTCCCATGACTCTGTGGAATATGGTTTTTCTGAGGTTGGTATTTTTTTTTAAGGGTTTATATCTTCAAAATATCAGGGCTATCCAGGAAACGTATCACTGAATCTGCTGATAGCCTTACTGTGAACTTTCTCAAGCATAGGAGTATCTTTAAGAGATTCCAATTATTTTATGGGTATAGACTTAGGGTGCTAAGACTAGGCAGATAGATCATAATGGACATGCATATATTACCTGGTTTCTTGTTTTGTTTTGTTCTGCTTTGGTGGTCAAGTATTATACCAGGTTGCTTGTCCTCTGTGCTATCAGAAGCTGGAGACAGTATGACATAGCATAAGTGGACTACAGTCATCTAATTTTAGAAGGCAAGTAGCATGGATTATTTTAATCGGTTTTTCTTTTTTTTATAACAAATAGACACAAGTAAAAAGCTTCCCTCTAGTAATTAATCAACAAATATTTATTCAATACATATTGTGCATGGAACTATTTACATGTGATGACTTCCAAATTTTTATCTCCAATCTGGACTTCTTACCTGAAGTCTAGATTTCTATTTCACAACTTATTCAACTTGAATGTCCAATGGACGTATCAAAAACTGAGCTCCTGATTCCTTCCCCCCGCCCACCCAAGAAAAGTTGCTCCCTCTCACATCCTTTTCCATCTCAGTTAATGTCAACTCCCTCCTTCAAATGCTCAGCAAAAAATTTGGAAAGTCACCCTTGTCTATATCCTTTTTCTTTCACACCCCAGACCCAATTCATCACAAATTCTAGTGGTTCTAAATGGAATCTGAAATCCTGTATGAGATTCTTGCACAGAAAAAGGACATTAGGGAAAAAAAACCCTCATAGACTCTTAGTGAAGCGTGGAGTTTAATATCAGCATTAGTTCATTAATTGTGACCAGTGTAGGTGTTAAAAATAGGGGAAATTGGGTACAGGGCATTAGGAAACTTTCTGTACTATATTTTCACTTTTCACCTTTTCTGTAGATCTAAAACTACTCTAAAATAAAACAACTTATTAAGAAAAAGAAGCAAAGGTAAAGATTTTGTTGTTTTCTGGTTCATTGGAGCCTGTGGCTGGTTTGCTGGAACAGAGGGGATGGAAAATCTGATCCTGTTGTTTGGATGGTCTAGGTGAAAATTACAGTCAAATCAGCAGAAGGCCACATGTGTTGTTTTCTTTGGCAGGAGATTTGTCATTTTATCAGTTTATCACTTTTTCACAATTTAACTATTCTGGGAAAAATTGATAACCTCAAATCTGTTGTCTTTTCATAACCACCTTATTAAATAATCTATCTTTAAAAAAATGTCTAATTTTGCTTAGTTACTCCTCCTAAAGGATAGTTCTCCAATCCTAGAAAAACACCTAATTTTTACTTTATAAAGATTTTGCTATAATTTTTATATGCTACTCAAAATGGAAACATATATTTTTATATTATGGAACACATGGATCTGAATTAAGAATAATAACTTTTTTTCTTTTGGAAAAGTAAGAGAGCACTAGAGGGTGAGGAGTGGAGGGATCAACTAAGCCTCCAAAGAGGTGAAAAGTTTCCAGGTCTTGATGAATTGTGTGATTGTGTGTATTACTAGTTTTGTTTTTTTAAGCAGTCAAGGTTTCAAAAGATCTCTCATATTCTAGTTGTATATGTTCAAAGTGTCACATGGGCAAACAAAGGTGGCTGTGGGATTCTCACACCCAGAATCTTCTTGGCTGGGAATGAGCACTTAAATCGTCATGAGTCTAAAAGGGGCAGAAGAACAGGGCCAAAGGCAAATGCAGCTTGTTAACTCTGAGAGTATTACCACACTGATGAGAAGAAAAGGTGAAGGTGATATTTCATCCACTGTTCCCAGTACATCCTCTCCTTACCTGACCTCTGAAATGGAGCCATTGGCCTTGAAAAGCCTAGTGTCTAAAATTAATGTTCTTCCCCATCTGACTAAGAAGGCAACAGCTGAGCAACATGAGATCAAGGACCATATTAGTTTAAACAGGGGCTCAAAGTGGCATTTGAGAGAGAGGATACTTCCTTTCAGAGTGGACGCTTGTCTTTTCAGAAGACTTATACTGACTGAGAATAAAGACCTTTACCAGAGAACTTTGTAGTCTTTCTGAACTCTGAGAAACTTCCCGTTATCTGCCGGAAATCATACTCTGCACTTGAAGTGGTCCAAACCCTAGGATGTCCTCCTATAAATGGTAATTACTCTATTTTAAAACGTTGTTATAACCTCTCACACTTACTTCTATTTCTATGTTGCCTTCAATAACAAGTTGTATGTTATTTAGCATTTAATATTTCCAAACTCCATGTATTTAGCATTTAATATTTCTTTGCAAAATTATTATATCTTGGACCTGTTTTCTTTTTAATATGTTAATTTTATGTGGCTTCCTGATCCAATGTGGGTACCATCTGCAATTATATATTATATTTAAGTCATAGTTTACCTTAGAAATAACTATGTATTTGTCTCCTTATTTTAGTGACTTTTGTTTCAAGGAAATTTGAAGGAATGCTACTATTGATCTAGGTAGTATTGAACTCTGGTTGATATTATTCACATTTTAATGTTTGAAGTAAGGTGTTTGTGTAGTGAAGTAGAATTTTGTAGAGCATCTATTTTTAATAATTTGGAACTCAAGGTATGTATAAGTTTTACTATATGAGTTGAGAAAATAAAAAATGAAGTTTTGTGGAGATAAGTGCAGATGATGTTAATTGGAGCAAAAGCTGGAAGCAATTTTCAGAACATCTCCAGCAGGGGGCCTCAGCAGTCAGCAGTGGGGTACCAGCGGTAAATTCAAATCAATCTTTCTCCCCAAGTCCCCCACTATCAAGTGTGTGGACACATACCTAAGTGTAGATCTGTAGTATCAGAGCAGTACTAGGTGAACTACTTAATTTGTAATGAAAGTATTTCAAGGAAAGCACAAGGATTTGAACTTCTTGATAACTAGCAGTTAATGACAATGCAAAGAAAGCTATCTGGATATCTATCTATGTGATCTGCGTGAGAGGGCTGCAAGGAAATTTATTTATTTTTAATATTTATTTATTTATTTATTTATTTATTTATTTATTTATTTATGTATTTAGGGGCAGGGGGAGGAGCGGAGAGAGAGGGAGAGAGAAAGAGAATCCCAACAGGCTCCTTGCTGTCACCATGCCAGGAGGGGGCTCCATCTCATGAACTGTGAGATCATGACCTGAGCCAAAATCAAGAGTTGGACTTCAACGCTTAACCAACTGAGCCAACCAGGTGCCCAGGAAATTTCTTTTTTAAAATAAACACCAAACATTTCTGGTGTAGGCAGAGAACAGCTCTGGAAATGGCTCATTTGGTGGAGATCACTCCCCAGAGGGGGACAAAATTCCCAGGGAACACGAGAGAATCCTCCCACAGGAAGAAGCCCTTCCCTCTCAGGGGGTGGGCTGCAATACCAATTAACCTCAGTGAAACTTTATATTCTATATTTAACCTGGTCACTTGATATAAATCTTATTTTATGCAATGAGGGGAATATTTAGTCACCCAGTGAAAATGAAGTTTGCTTCTTACTGTTTGCTTCTATAGGAAAAGGTGGGGGAAAATCCTTTTTTCTTTCTAAGTCCTAGCATTTGAAATTTGATATTAACATTAGCATTTCTGTTCCTAATTTTTGATCTCCTCTCCAGTTTAAATAGAAGGGACTTCAAAATTCTCACTGGTCATTTTCCCCAAAAGTCAAATATGTGAATAACTGATGAGAACTTTTGTTTCTTTTCTTTCTTTCTTTCTTTCTTTCTTTCTTTCTTTCTTTCTTTCTTTCTTTCTTTCTTTCTTTCTTTCTTTCTTCTTTCTTTCTTTCTTTCTTTCTTTCTTTCTTTCTTTCTTTCTTTCTTTCTTTCTACAGTCAAGAGGAAGGCACGCTCAACGCTCATGATTGCGTCTTAATTTACAAATCAGAGACAGAGGGAGATGAAAACCACACTCCAGACAGTAACTTAATCGGTCTCACCACCAAGATGTTAAAAGTGAAGAGGCTGGAAGAAATCAACACATGTTATAACAGTAACAAACTGGAGAAAATGGCCTTTTTCCACTGCATGGAAAAGGTTGAGAAAGTGAAATGTTTTCTGGAAGAAAGTTCTAGTGAACAGGATTCAAGATCTGGAAAGAATGAGGTAATTACGTGCTAATTTCGTCTTGTAAAAAGTATCAGTGCTACTTTATCTATTCTTACATGAATCAGTAACAAATTTTATTTTTGTTACTTGTGTGAAGAATTAAGGAACATTTATGGGTAAGAAATTTTCATTTTGTTTCACTGAAGATAATGTGTTGTAGATTATATGACTGAGTTTGGTAAATAGTTGAGAAGCCTTTGAATATGTATCTCTACTAGCTGGATACTCCTCGCTGTGGTTAGTGGCTTTGATATTTTGAAATTGAACTTGTGGAAACACATCTTTCTTGAAAAGGATCATTTAAAAGGATGGATTTGGGCATGAAATTCAGAGAAGCATTATGAGGGGCACAATCACTCTGCAGAAGAAGTTTCTAATTTCCTTAAGACCATGAGCTCCTCACAGTATAGGTGACATAGCTATTGACAGTGACAGTCAGAGATGGGGACAAACAAGCCTTCCCTGAAGGTTATGCCTGTGTCCTCATTTGTGCACAATGAGGCTCTGAGCCTGATTCGGGCTGCTTGATCTTTGGTGATCAAGAAGAGTCTGCCTCATCAGAGTAATGGGATAATGTCTGTTGAGGAAGTTACGTGTGATAATGTATATAAAGCATGTAGCACAGTATCTGTCACCATGGTAAGCATTCTAGAAATGCATTCCAGCAACAATCTGCTCTCTACCTTGACTCAGTAATTGCCACTCATGGGTCCATGGAAGTGCAGTTCCTGGCCCAGCATTGCCCTCTCAGCATGTTGTCTGTGTCTTATTCTAGTACATGCAATTGTTCTGAACTTCTGTCACTTTTCTCTAGACACCACTCTTCAAGGTCAAGACCTTGAATCACTCATACTTGGACTCTTAGTTACTGTCCTGGTAACTGGCACAGAATAGGTCCCCAAAATGTCTGTAGAATGAACAGATCTATAGAGGTGAATTCTGCATTCTGATTGAAAGCTAGGAATGATTATTTTTAAAAACCAGAGCAGGTGATTCTTATTAGGCAGGATTGGGAAACATCCTTCTTTGTTCAGCTACTGTTCTGAAAAGCACTGTTCGGGTAGGAAGGACATTTCTAACTGTGCCATGGACAATGAATAGGGCTGTTAGGTATACAGGGCAGACGAGTCTTTTCATTGTCAGTGAATATGGAATGATAGAATGTGCCAGAGAGAAGAAATGAGTTGGGTTGAAGCTTAGGTTTTCTGAGGCCTCCATTTCCCTATGAGTTAATATCTTGTTCAGTATACACCAAAAAGAAATTTCCGCAGACAAAATTGAAGCGCATATGAAGAACTTCCTCCTTAGGGCTGTTAAAACACAAATAATTAAACAGAAGCATTCTTTTATCTGTTCATTAATTTTGGTAGGACAAAGAAGACAAAACAATCTTCTTGGATAACTTTGAAATAACTAACTACCGGTAATAGTTTATAAGAAGTTGATTATTTTTTCTAGTACTGTTTTTCTCTGGGTTCTGTGCTATAATTTTTACAGGTAGGAAATATCTTTAAAGAGTGAGAAGGTGCTAAGCTGGAACAGAAACATTGTTAGGAAGAATTGTTTTCATGATAAACTGCTCCAGAATATTAGATATCACATGATTTGAAAATTAAATATTTTAGGATATTTTTGAGGACAAGACTGAGAATGTTGCTCTTCAGAAACCCTAAAAGAACATCCTTCGCACCTATTCTGATATCCCATGTGATGTGGGCCTCCTGGCTTCGCTTCTGCAGTGGATGCTGTTCAGAAGGTGGAAAGGAATGACTGGTTGCTCCCTATGTCCCATTCAGTTTCTTCTTTGTAAATGGCTGAGAGCCCAGAGATGTCAGCAATAAATTTGCCTGCCTCTCTCTCTTGCCTTGTGGAGGAGGGATGGGACACGAATGGGAGACACAGAGCTCTTCTTCTTTCTGTGGCTGCCAAGGCTGCAGTGTTGGAGGGCTCTGGCTTGCCCAGTCAGTGGGTGCCAGGGTCAGAAGCAGGTTTTGGCAGTGGGTGAGTGGAGAAGGGCATTCGAGCAGCTCAGATGTCTGCAGGTATGTAGACAGAGCTAGATTGACATGTCTCCATCTTCTGCTGCAGCCTCAGTAAATCTTCGCAATAGCAGTCTTTTCTCTCCAGGTACTGTATAAAAAATGCCTGTCGTAATTTGCCATAAGTGGAGAAGACCTATTTTCTTTTATCCTTTCTCTTTTTGAGAAGCTTAGCATTGCTGATCATCGTAGAAAACTTCACCGTGGTGCATTAAAAAGAATTCACTCTGAATTTCAGATACTCTAGTGAAGTGGGAGCTTTGTTTTAAAGGCTTGAGGTGCAATTTCTTTCTAGAAGAGTCTTTACTCCTTAGTCTAGGTTGGTTAAGCTCAGGTTCATTCTCTTTTCCTGCACGTAACCAGGTTTTTCTATTTCACTTATTTTTCCTCCACTAGATTAATTTTGACTATCTTCTTTCTTTTCCTCTATTTTTTGTTGAAGTTGTTAAGTACCACATCTTCTACTTTTCTACTATGTTTTGTTCACTTTATTTTTCTACTTCCCTTCTTATTCTGTTTTCTAATGACTTTTCTCGTTGTATTATATTCTAGAGGGTGTTCAAAATCACTTAGATAATGTAGAATTTTAAAACCTTTTATTTGTTTATTTAAAATTTTTTAATGTTTATTTATTTTTGAGAGAGACAGAGACAGAATGTGAGTGGGTTAGGGGCAGAGAGAGAGGGAGACACAGAATCTGAAGCAGGCTCCAGGCTCTGAGCTGTCAGCACAGAACCCGACGTGGGGCTCAAACTCATGAGCTGTGAGATCATGACCTGAGCTGAAGTTGGACGCTCAACTGACTGAGCCACCCAGACGCCCCTGAATTTTAAAAACTTTTAGCAGATATGCCATAATAAGTCTGTTCTAAGCCTATATAATACGGTGTTGAAATTAAGTAAAACAAAAAAATGAGTGATGAGCTTACTAGCTACTGTGTATATAACATGAACTCACGAATGATAAATGACTCCCATAACTCTAATTAGTATTATTAGTAATTTGATTATTTGTAATCAAATTTGATTACATATAATTTGATTATATGTACTCAAATTCAAGTTTTCTTCTTTTGTGAGTTCTCTGTTACCCATATAAATAGCCCCTGCTATATTTCCCTAAGATATAATTTACTGTTCAGTGTGTGTGTGTGCACGCGCGTGCGCGCACACACACACACACACACACACACTTTATTTGTTTAATAAAAGACAAAAGGGCCCACCAAGCAGAGTTCCACTTTTCCATTTGGTTCTGTCTGTCTCCCTTTGCCTGCCCCTATTTATTTTACACATACCTACTTTTATGCCTGAGATCATCTATGCTCACATCCTTGTCCTTTGGTTTGCCCCTACCCTCCTGAATAACCCTGGTTCCAATCCTCCATCTGAAAGGCTTTGTCCCTACCAGGAGAGGAAGGCAAAGATGTGGGGGTAGAAAATAAGGATAACCCTAGCAGAGGCAGAATGTTTAAATGCCTGGTGCAAATGCTCCAAAGAGCAAACAAAATAAAATGTTTATTGACAGGATGTGAATAGGATAGAGTGGGTGGGAGCAAAGTGTGGATCTCCCTATTTTGATTGCAGTTGGTGTGCTAAATAGCAGGTGGCATTTCCTGACTAACCACTGTGAAATTGTACCATCATTAGTGTTCATAATGAATTATTTAGATATCAAAATAACATAGCTGAGGGTGGAGGTTTTGTGATTTTTAAGGTTGCATTTCCCCACCCCCATCTCTTTGCTCCTCGCCCGTAAGGGCAGGAGAAAGCTCCTTGGCAGTGGCCCAGCCATCAAGGCAGATGCCAGTTTCTGTGGTGCTAATCGTCCTTGAACTGGGGACAAGAGAATTCGAGTTGGTGTCAACTGTCACCAGCGGGTCTCTCTCTGCCCCTGCACCTGTTTCAGATCTGTCACACAGGTCATCATATTTTTCCTTTTAAAGAGGCAGATTATCTGTTGATCACGTAACTGGAAACACATATCGCAGGACCCTGCAAGAACCTTCTGCAATTCGGCAACGCCTACTCCTCAGAACAGAGCATGTAATAAGCATGTGCTTGGAAACGTGCTTATGCTAGATCAGGGGAGGGAAGGAACATATAAGCCAAGTGACTTCTATAGCTGCTCCCAGAGAATGGACTTAGCACTTAGAAGAAAAGACATCTGGATTGTAGGTAGTGTGTGCCTTATCTCATCTTCCCTACTCTGGCGTGTGTTCCGGTCCATGATGACACGGGGAGGTCACAGACAGTCTCCTGCTCTTGAGGACTCACAGGTAGTAACATCACTTTTAACTACGACAGATTCATTTTGCTGTTCTATTTACTGTTCTATTTCCAACCAGGGAGTGGTGCTTGCCAGAGGAGACGGAATGCATGTCCCGTCTTAATCCTTGCCTGAGACTACTACTGCCTTAGGAGGGGTTGGGATAATAATAGTGGCATGTGGCACATTTCAACATTCCAAACACTTGCCCCAACTTTCGGGGAACCTCAAAGCAGCCGTTCCTGGCGCATATTAAAGTTGGTGATCTATTTTTGTTTTGAGAGCTGAATAATGTCAACATCTCTTCATTACCCTACTATTATATGACTTAATAACGAAAATAAAATAACACAAAAGCAAAACTTCCATCCCCCTCATCATGTCTATGGCAAAACCAGCATCTGAAGAGTGACCACCTCCCCTGGGAGAGCTAGCTAGCACAGTCTATATGCTCTTTCTTTTGAACTGTTGCCCGATAATGCCTTTCACGTGATGCTGCAGCTATTCCAGGAATGGAATTCAGCCAGGAGAATAGTACAATTCTGAAAGAAGAGAAATAATTCAGATTCTAAGTATTTTAGCACTTCCCAAGAGAGGGTATCTGTATCTGGGGAAACAGCTTTTTCCACGGATGTAATTCTTCTGTCAATTAGCATAAGATATGTTATTTTCAATTCAGTGTAAAACAGTTTGGAAGATAATGTAGAAACCAGCCTGAATCATAGGAAGGGGACTTAGAGTGGCGTCTCTCAGCTTTGTTTCATTACCATCTACTCCTTTTGCAGAGATTTCAGACTTTTCTCCCCCTGGTGGAACCCTTCCCATGAAATCTGAACCACACAGGTACACTGTTACCTGTTTACATATTATAGGTCAACCTGTTTTATACATAAAAAGAATAAGGTTTTTTTTCACCCTACCTAAACAACCAATTTTTACTCCCTCATTAAGAACGCATGATTTATAGTTAAAAAAAAATGTCTCCAGGGGAGTTGGGCAATATATCCGTATACCTGTATGCAAATGCCTTCTTTATATTTATTTATTCAATAAGAAACCACCAACTCAGTACCCTGTGGGGTTGGAGGATGCAGAGCACCAGGTGTCAGGCTTTCATAATGGCCCTGAGCCTTTTTCTGTGGGACCCTGACACAGTAAGTATTTTGGGGACCATTAAGTTCACTTTCAGAGGAATTGCCAAACCTTGGAATGGTTTATTATCTGATCTATCTTAGTTGAGGACAAGGTAAAAGAGATGGGAGAAAGATGGATAGACAGGAATAGACTTTTTTTTTTTTTAAGTAAGACATCATAAAACATTATAAGTCTCTTTAGTTCTGACCTAATAGCACTGTTAGGTTTGCGTTTTCAGACTTGGTCACTGTTGTCCAAGCATTACTCATTTTTGGCTGCTTAACAGATTCCTATGGGAAATACCATGAGGGCTTTCATATTCAATATGGAAAAGAATGAATTATTCACCCAAGCTCTGAGAAAGTAGCCCTTGTAGTATTTCCCAATGACAAGGTCAATAAGATATATGGGCTAATTGGGAGGGTTATGGGTATGTATTTCAAAGTTTTTGTAACTTTTGAACTGTAAAGAAAATGTCTTTTAAGTCAGATTTTTATAATATATCCTCTTACTTTTTTTCTGCATTGCTAATGGTTATTTAGAAATGTGGACAACCTATTGTCTTAGAAATTTCTACAAACACAGAAGTTCTAGGAACTGCCTTTTATAGGGGCATCAGAGAATCCTATTTGTGATGTTAATGTACTCTGTCTCCATTCAGAACATAAAACAGTTGAAAGTTTTTTTTCCAACACATTAGGTACAGATACTTGCCCATGTAAAATTCTGGGTGTCCTGGACCAAACACACAGATGATTCATATATAGTTTGTGTCATTTCAGGTTCTCAGAATAATTAAAATTATGATAGTTTTATGTTATTTGGTGTAATATGAGAAAAAAATCTTATTTTCTCTAAAAGTTATAGCAATATAGTAAAAAATATAAATATTGCAAATCAAGTCTGTGTTCCTAAGTAAGAAAATGCGTAACATATTGATAGAGAAATTCCTAAATATAATTGATCAGAATATGTCCTTATCCATTTATCTAAAACACTATAGTTGTAAAAAGCATATTTATCTATTAGTGTTTCCTGGACTTCAGTTTTTCACATACACCTTCATGGGTTTTGCCATATCTACATACTACTTTAACCCCTATCAATTAATATGTTCACAATATCAAATCATTTAAAATGTTTAGCAAAAATTTTAGAGTGAAATTATGGTTTAGATATTCAGATATACAATAATGCACACAGATAAACTTTAAAAAATGGTTTGTTTACAACCTTAAATCACCCCAAATCCCTAACAATGACATGATCCCAAGTCAGTCTCTGGACACCTGGACTCAAGAAGCTATTTCCACATCTTTTCCCTGTGCCACTTTGTACTTTCTACTCTATTTCTCATTTTCTGCCCAGCATGCAGTAACAATAACAAAGACCAGGGAAACTGGTAATGAGTGGACAGCATGGAGAGAAGAGAAATCCAAAGTCTTTCCTCTAGATAGTGGATACACAGAGGATTGGTAATAGGTAAAGTTTATGTAGCATTTTTTCTGTGCTTGGACCCATGTTCTCCACATTGTCAGTCTTAAGATCCCATCAGAAAGCAGAGCTAAGACAAGAGCATGTAGATAGATGGTTTATTTTTGGAATTGACTTCAGCAACTAAGTGTAGGAGCCTGGAGAGTGTGAAATAGATAAGGAAAGAAGACCTAACAAGTTCACATTGACAAGCTGACCACTGACGGGCTGGATGACCTCAGAGCTGCCCACCAGTAGGACTGGGGCGTGGGGAGCATTGATGCACTGGGCCATCCCCACTGGTCAAGAGCTGTCACATGGGGTGACTAAAATCCTAGCACTTTCAGTTGCACGCACGTAGGTGATTGTTGGTTCTCAGGGGACATCCCACACAATGCTTCAACCTCACTTACAACTTTGACTTCAGGAAAAGTGTCTGATTTGCTAGTCCATTGATTGCGTGGACGTGATTCGTGCTCATTTGGATACCAGCACAATCCTGGCTCTGCCTACTTGAGGGTTCTAATGAATGCAGGTTATTGTGGTATTTCCATAATGAACGGGACACTAAAGACCTGTGCTGTAGTATGGAGTCAGTGTCTCAAAGATTCGGGACCTAGAAACATAGTTCTTAAGGGATCTCGGCAGTCAGCTCATCCAAATCCTTCTTTGAAGGGGGGACTCAAAGTCTAAGAGAGGTAAAATGGACTTGACCAAGATTCAGTACGTGGAGGGCCAATTCTTTCTTAAAACCAGAATTACCTTCCAACTGTGTTTTCCATGCTGCTCTTTACACATTTTGTTTTATTTGAGCCAGCTTTTTTTCAGAGAGGGTGGGCAGCACTTTGCATGGTTGCTGCTAAGGTTCCCTGTTGGCCATTTCCAACGTGGACACAGCACAGCAGCTACCCGGGTCAGCCGGCCCAGAGCAAGGCAGCGTGTTGAGTCCTGCAGGCCTGCCTCGAAGGATGGCTGGCCATCAGCCAGGCCTGCTGGCATCTTGTCTTGGCGCCACCTCTTTCTAGGCAGGAGCATCCTGCTTCTTAATTTTCCAGTGCCTCAGGCTCTCCCTCTATGAACAATTCTCCCAAAGCTTCAGCTCAGGAGCCAGGAATCTGAGCAGCAAGGAGCCCAATTAGAAGACTCGGGTTGTGGGGCACCTAGGCGGCTCAGTTAAGCATTGGACTTTGGCTCAGGTCATGATTTCAGGGTTCGTGGGTTTGAGCCCCATGTAGGGCTTTGTGCTGACAGCTCAGAGCCTGGAGCCTGCTTTGGATTCTGTGTCTCCCTCTCTCTGCCCCACTCCCGCTCATGCTCTGTCTCTCAAAAAGGAATAAATGTGAAAATAATAATAATAATAATAATAATAATAATAATAATAATAAAGAAGATTCAGGTTGTGACAGAGCAGGTTTAATGCTCCTGTCAGTGGCCAGGTGTCAGGAAATTCTAAAACAAGGCAGTGAGCAAGCTAGAATGAGTGGTGTGTGAGCCCAACCTCTGATTTGTCTACTAGACCTCTAGCTTCTAGAATTGGGCATTCTAAGTGTAAGCAGTGAACAGGGTTGTAAACTTTTCCTGTTGTTCCACTTTATATAAGGTTTAGGGCTTATCTGAACCTAATTGGGGTGAGGGGTGAGTACCAAGATGAATTATAGAGACAAGATTTTAATTTCTAAGTGTTTTTTTCTTGTGTCCTTAAGAAATGACTCTACCTTGGGGCGCCTGGGTGGCTCAGTCAGCTAAGCATCCAACTTCGGCTCAGGTCATGATCTCATGGTTTGTGAGTTTAAGCCCCACATCGGGCTTTGTGCTGAATGCTTGTTCAGAGCCTGGAGCCTACTTCAGATTCTGTGTCTCCTCTCTCAGCCCCTCCTCTGCTCATGCTCTGTCTCACTCTGTCTCTCAAAAATAAATAAATGTAAAAAAAAATTAAAAAAAAATGACTCTACCTTCTGTGAAATATACAAGTGTTATAATAGTATTTCCCACATCCAGCCATTCAATTCTAAGTTGAGTTTTGCTCTGCTGTTTTTGGAGTGCCAGCCTGCAGGTATACCACTGGAATTTTTAACTGCAGAGTTCTTATATGTGGGCCATAATAAGCAACTTCTGGCAAGAGTTGCTGTCTTCTCAATTCCAGAGCATCTGTCATTCTTGGGGCCCACTTCCGGGTTGGATATCTTTGTCTCTAGCATATATTTGGTCTACAGGATGGTTCCAGATTCTGAAAGGGATTTTGAGCTCCCTTAGACACAAGAAGAGAGGAGGAAATAAGAGCTGAATATTTTATTTGGAGTTTCTGAGTCTCCTAGACTCTGCCAGAGGCCTTTGCATGTCCCTGAATCACTCAAGTCCCTTCAGTTCTCTGGAGAGGGCTTTAGAAAATGTTGCAGGTGTGGCTTCAGAAAGTGCTCATCCCCCCATTCCAGCCTCTCCCCTAAAGAAGGTCCTAGAAGCCACGGTGCCCAAGGAAGAGAAGCAAGGGGATGGAACAGGCAAGGGGGAACACATGATAAATCTACACTGTTTGGCACTGTCTTTCACTGGAACATCATCCACTAGGCCAGCAGTTCTCAAAGTGAAATTCCTGGGCCTCCCTAGGGTTCCTAAGACTCTTTCGGAGGTCTGCAAGTTCAAAACTATTTTCATAATAATTTGAATATTTGTGCCTTTTTCACTGCATTGACATTTGCACTGATGATGAAAAGGCTGTGGTGGGTAAAACTGCTAGCACCTCAGCACAAAATAAGGCAGTGGCACCAAAGTGTCCTAGTAATCATAGCATTTTTCACCACCAGACACTTGAATTTTTTGTTTTGTTTTGTAAAGAGCCAGTCTTCCTTAAAAATGTACTTGATGAAACAGGAATGTATATGTATTTAATCAGCCTGTATCAAAGTCATTTAGATCTTCGTGCGTATATACTGTTTTACTTTACTCAATAAAGAATCGCTGAGTTTCTACTGCATGAAGACACCCTGTTGATTCTGTGGGGACTGTCCCCAAATCGTTGCAGGATATGATTCTGGTTTGGAGGGCAGATACCTGAAACTCAAAGACACACATAGTTTCACTTACTGATGGTTGATGGTATCAAAAAGAGGCAGAAACTGATGAAACAAGATCATTCATAAAATATGCATTTAGGTTGCAAAGGGCTCTTTTCTGTTCAGTCTGAACTCCACATATTAGAAATGTTAGGATCTTCCTTAGACCACTTGGAAATCTCTAGCTATTTGGAAAATAAACATGAATGGTGACCTGTGTTAGGTCTTACTTTCTTCCCAACCTTCTAGAATAGGTATGTTGAATTAATATGATAACATAGGTAAGTTTCTCCATTCTTTTTAAAAATATTTTTAAATGTCTATTTATTTTTGAGGAGTGTGAGTGGGGGAGAGGCAGAGATAGAGGGAGGCACAGAATCCAAGGCAGGATCCAGGCTCTGAGCTGTCAGCACAGAGCCCGATGTGGGGCTTGAACTCATGCACTGCAAAATCATGACCTGAGTTGAAACCGGATGCTTAACAGACCAAGCCACCCAGGCGCCCCTAGTTTCTCCATTCTTAAGGCTGTGTTTGCATTTGCCAATTTAGGATTTATACTTTAACTTGGGTCTATTTATTTACTTACTTATTTTATTTAACAAGCATGTAAGTGGCCCTTACATGTGTGCCAGACCCTGTTCTAAGCTGTTTACAAATAAATAAGGACTCATTTAAGGCTTGTAGGCACTACCCTGTTTGGCTGTATGGATAATAATAATGAGTGCTACCATTTATGTTATGTTTATTGTGTCCCAGGCACTGTGTTAAGCACTTGTCATAGAGCATCTCAGTTAAATCTCAATGGTCCAATGGATTTAGTATAATTGTTACCTCTGTTTTAGAGAAAAGTAAATTGAGGCTTAATGACGTCAGGTACTTGCCCAAAGTTATGCAACTATATACCATGATATCCCGTGGATTTCCCAATAATATGAAAAGGAAAATTATATTTATAGAAAATTTAACTGGAATTAATTTTTAAAAAATTAAACATGAATCATTTGAAAACAAATGGTCTCTGATGAATTTTCTAAGGGCAGTTTGTATTATCCTCACATTATCTGAAATATAGTTCACATTTGATGACTGTTTTGCTTGTTTGTTCTATTTAGGCAAACACAGTCAGACTTGATGGATAAAAAACTATCCACTTTCTTTTGCATGAGTCACGCTTTTTTTCTGGAACTGTGATGTAACAGTGGCCTCCAGTGGAGAGAAGTTGCAAAAGTCACTGCGGCAGTGCAGTGACGTTAACAGCACTTGAGGCTAATCCTTCTGATCCTATGATCAGAAGAAACTGTCTTGTGGCTGCAGTCAGCCATTGTCAGGCGTTGGTTCATGAACACAGTGGAAGCTGGGAGAGAGAATACATTGGAAGTATTATTCTCTCAAACATATAGTAAGGTTGGAAAATCATAAACTAAATTAGCTTACTTTATTGTAAGAATATAGTACATAATATACAAATATGTGTTAATTGGCTGTTTATATTATTGGTAAGGCTTCTGGTCAACTGTAGCATATTGGTAGTTAATTTTTTGTAGAGTTAAAAGTTATATGTTGATTTTCAGTTGTCAGGGCATCAGCAGCCCCAACCCCACATTGTTCTAGGGTCAACTGTATTTGACACACAGAAGGATTTAGTAACATGGGCTTACTAGGACATGAGAGAAGACAAAGCCCATTTATTTGATTGGACACGTTACTCAGTATGCCACAGGAGACAGGCAATGTGTGACTCCGTCAAGCCTGACACAGATACAATTTACAAAGATTTACAAACTCTCAAATTACAACAAGTACTATCACCCCTATGACAAAAGGGGCAGGAGAGACTCTACTGGTGTGCTGTCCAGCACCCTTGTCTCTTGATACTTCAAATGGTGAGTTACTATAACTGTCTTACCTAGCTGTCCGATACCACAGGGCAAGCTGCATTCTCCACCTGTCCAGTCTTCAACCCTGAGACCATCCCTGGTCCCAAGCTCAGAAGGCCACACAGTTTACAAACAGAGCTGTATATTACAGTGAAGTTATTGGGGGGATAAAGGGAAGAATGGAAAGTCACCAGGAACAATATCTAACTCTTAATCTTGTGCACCAGAAGGTAATGACTTCTAATTGAAGCCTATCAATCTATTTCCAATCATTCTATTTTAATACTGTGTTTGCACGATCATATCATCTTCTGTGGGCTTATTAGTATTATTCCCCAACACATAATGTTGCAAATTCTCGATGCACCTACAGTATTAAAGGCTCTGAGCAGTCCCTTGTTAAAACAACAAAACCATTTTAACCAGGCACATGGGACGCATTCAATAAATGTTAGGTCATATCTGAAACATTAGCATTCTAATTTATCCTAAGAGCTTTCAAAATTGATCTGACCACTGAACTCTTCTGTTTCCTGACTCACGTTCACGTTTTAGGGTGCCCTAAGATGTACCTTGGGGAATACTGGTTTAGAGACGATTCATTATTGACTCTGGTATCAAATAGACCCCAATTCAAATCCCTGTGGGACCCCTTACCAGCTGTGTGACCTTAGTTATTTAACCTGAATCTCTGTCCTTGGTTCATCAAAATGGGTCAGAATGCCAACCTTGCAGAATAATTGGGAGGATTAAATTAGCTAATCTGTTAGCAAATGGTTTGGTGCCTGGCACAGAGATGTGGCCTCCATATTTAATATCTGTTCCCACTTCTTTATTTTCACCACACCTTGCCTCATTCTTTCTCTTCTATGCCTTTTGAAATCCTTCGTGCCCTTCACGGTTAAATTCAAATCCTCCCACAATTGATTCTTATCTGACATCTTGCCTCCTCCCCACCCCCACTGAGTATGCACTGACTACATCACAACCTGTGCCATTTGTGTGGATATTTTTGGTGTCTTTTCTGGCAATAATTATTTCATAGGTTGGGCCTCTGCTTGTAAAAAAGCTGGGGCTCCTTGCCTGTGGGGATCATTCCTTAGATTTCTTTGTATCCTTCATAGCAACTGTGCGATGCACGTCCATTTTCATTTGTGCTCTAGTTATTACCAACACATTTTTAGGAACAATTTCATATTTTAAGCCTTAGAAGTGAAGATAATTATTAATATCCTTATTTCAAATATTTAAACAAAGTAGTGAGTAGAGTCAACCTCCAAATTGGAGAATATTTGGAATAATATTGGTGTTGGACATTTTCTCAAAAAGATCTAAGAGGATGTGTTTGAATGGAATTTTAATCATTTCTAGACTGGCAGAACCAATTTTGAGAGGTCAGCATGATCTGATGTACTGCAGCATTCTTCATTACCCAGAGATAAGAATGTCTGAGATAAGAGAATACCAGGAGTTCTGGTGCTTGCTGCCTCCTTCTGGAAAAGAAGGCTATCTGCCACCTCTTTCTCTCAAGTTGCAAGTGTCTATCAACTTGTACTCTGAAATTGGTCTAATAAAATTGGGTGAAAATTGTGTATAATTATATCCAAGGGACATTTCATAGATTCTGAAGCCCATTTTGGAATTAATTATCCAAAAAAGTTAATTTGAATATAGTTTTTTAAATAAATTAAAAAATATTTTTTAACGTTTATTTATTTTTGAGAGGCAGAGAGAGACAGAGCAAGAATAGAGGAGGGGAAGTGAGAGAGGGAGACACAGAAACCAAAGCAGGCTCCATGCTCTGAACTGTCAGCACAGAGCCAGACTCAGGGCTCAAACCCACGAACCGTGAGATTATGACCTGACTTAACCGACTGAGCCACCTAGGCGACCATGAATATAGTTTTTATTTTTATTGTTTTCATTTATTTTATATATTCTAACCTTTGACAGTTGTGCTATTTTATGTATGATGAAGATAGTCATTCACCACAAACCAGAATCTTACTACCTAAAATGTGATCCATGACTCATCAGCATCTCCAGAGAACTTGTTAGGATGCAGACTGTTAGGGCCAACTTGCACCTATTGAATAGGAATCTCCATTTTACTAAGGTCTCTGGATGCACATACACATCAAAATTTGAGAAGCACTAGAATATTCGTTACCTCCTGCAATTGAAAAATGAAGGGTTAATTAAAGTTTACTGTAAAAAATTGCTGAAATAAACATTTACTATTGCACTTATGAGTATATGTTTACCTAGGTAGCAGATATGTATGTTACATATGCATTCATGCATATCTATTCAGGACACATGTGTATATGTGTGTATCCTCCAAGGGGTCTCTCCGGCTGTTTCTTGAGAACCAGGCAATATCCTTTCCTGAACATCTTAAGAGCATATTTTCCTTGATAAAATAAATATGTCTAATAATAGTTCTTTCCATTTGATTTCCCAGGCAGACAAAACACAAAACTTGCACTCTGTCCAGTGAGATTAGCTGGGTGAGAGAGCATGTGAAGTGCCAGGCATGGTCTGCCTTCCCTGTGAAGGTCACATTGGTCCTCTCAGAGACGGGTGTGGACATCAAGTTCCTTGCCCATTTGAGAGGTTGTAGCCCTCTGATGAGACTCTGCGTCATGGAAATTCCTTAGTCTGCTCTTGTCTGCACAGCAGCAGGCAGTATAATTGAAAGCCACATATGTGCTGAGTAAAGGACTAATCCGTGAGAATCTATCTGATAACTGAGTTACTTCTGCAGGTGCTTTCTAGCACGTAACCATGAGCACGTGTGGTGTGGAGTGACTGGATCCATCCCCTTCTGCTGTTGCCAGTTTTAGGATAGCTTACGGTTCAGAAGCTCTCAGGGTCAAGTGAAAAGGTCATTGGTATCTGGAGTTTGTCGGTCCATCTGGGCTTTGCCACTCACGTTAGATAAGTGACCTCGACTCTGAGCACGTTATGTAACTCTCTGATATTTGTTTATCTGGGATGACAACCACTGTTTGAAGGCAGCATTTCTCTAACTCTTTTGAAGATGGGAATCACCTGGGAATCACCTAGGATTCTTGGTGAATGGACAGATGCCTAGCCCCCCTAAAACTATTGGGCCAGAATCTCCATGAGTGGAGCTTGGGAATCTGTGTTTCTAATAACCCTCCAGGGGATTCTTGTAAGAAGTGTGGTTAGCACTGTTCTAGGGAAGCCATTTGATTAATATCCAGCTCACTTCCCTTCTTCAATTCCTAAATTTGTTTATATCAGGAAATGCCAAGTGGCAACAAAGAAGGTGATGTTGTGTCATTGCTGCGGGTTGGTTAGACCATAAAAAAATATTAAACTTTGAAATATCTAGAGATGCCTGGGTGGCTCAGTGGGTTGAACATCTGACTCTTGATTTTCACTCTGGTCATGATCCCAGGGTTGTGGGATTGAGCCCTGCATTGGGCTCCATGCTGAGTGTGGAGCCTGCTTAAGATTCTCTCTCTTCTTCTGCCCCTCCCCCCAACTCATGCTCACTCTATCTAAAGATGAAATAAAAAAAGAAATATCTAGCTTGAGTACTCATCATCCCTACCTCTTAAGTTAGTGTTGTGACCACTTGAGTTTCCATTTCCATAGAATAAGCTGGAAATTATACATACAGTTGATTTTTGCTCTGAATCAATGTTACATAAATGTCAGCTGATATTATTGAGTTTCTTGACCCCTCTGTTGCTTGTTAAGTCTCTCAGGTATCTTGGTCTCTGGGGATTATGAATTCATGGAAAATATATATATATAATTTACATATGTATTACCATTCCACCATAACTCTTATGTCTTTATATTAGTCACATCAAGACTAAGATAAAAAATGTTTTGTAGGATTAAAAATTTGGTTCTCTCATATCCAGTGAGAGAAGAGAGAAGTCTGGCTTCTTCACAGTTTGGTAGAAGATGCAATAGGCAGTTAAAGTAGCAAAAGAGGATTCATTCAGGATAAAATGAACAGATTAAAAATAATGTGAAAAGAAGAAAGATATAATAAAAGGTTTAAAGAAGAATTGAGAATCGTTTTGCATGATGTGCAAGCTGGTAGAGGGACCTGTCCCTGTCTAAATAATTATAATAAAGCAAGCCTTCTTTGAATGTACTTGAGACACTGAATGAAATTCAACCCCAGGGTTATTAGCCCTAAACATATCCACAAATAGATCAAGAGAGCAGTTGGGGACAGAGGGTCAAGGAAGGTTGCATGTGAAAGAATGTTTGGGAGGAACAGCCAAGGTCAGGTGGAGTGAAGCTCAAACCTTCTTCAGTGTGAGGTCACTCTCAGCAGAAATAAAGCACCAGTGCAGTCCCTTTGGCCATTCCTGCAAAACCCTCTAGATTTTCAGTTTTAAGGCATTAGCAATAAAGGTTCCACCCACCTCCCAGAATGTTGATTCCACCTCTTCCCAAGGCTCCAGCAGCTTCAGGGTTCACTCCACATGGCCTGGCACAGAACAGCATTCCTAGGGTCACTGTGGAGCTGTCCAATAAACTCTGTCAAGACCAGAGTCCAGCTCAGACGGATTCTGGCTGTGTGTGGGCCCACGTGGGAACTACTGTCACCAGAAATGTAAGGAAATGTACCGTTCTGCTCAGGCCAACTGGAAAAGATTTATGAAATGCTTCCCAAGTGCCCAGATACCTGCTAGGATCTATAGAGGAGGCCAAAGAAATGGGATTTACAGTACCCATCATGATTAGCTGTTGGACCTCTATCAATTCCTGTAGCTTGCTGAGTAGGTATTTGAAATATGGGGTTAATAATATTGCTCTCATGCTGGCTGCTATGCAGAATATGTAGGGACTGTGTATGAAACACTTAGCACTATGCCTGATATGTGAGTACTCACTAAGTGGTAGCTAATGTTAATGTTGTTACTGTTACTGTAGAAGCTGATCATTTAGTTGGGGTTGAAATGTCTGATTATATGAATCAGGAAGAAAACAAGATTGGGAAATTCATGCATGGTGCTTGGGGACTGTAATTCTCCAAGTGGAGCCAGCAGGCTGGTCCAGGCTGACCTCTTGCTGGATGAACCTGCAGGGGGCTGTTGTTTAGGGCTTTCTCTCCCCTCACTTGGGTTTATGCAGAGATGGAGTCACCCACAGGCCATGGGTCAGATTCCCTGTTGACAAGCTCACTACCATGTAGAAGGGACCATGTCATGGCCATGTATTGTTATGATTACCCTCCCCTTGCTGTCACTTTCTCTACTTTACCAATCCCCCTTAAAACTCAAACTCAGGAGCTGAATCTCCAAGTCCTTTTGGAATGAAAACAGATAAAATAGGCCTATGAAACTGGAATCACAGAGCTTGGAGTTTATTCATTTTGCCAGTCTTCACTGGGCACCCCAATGGGTGGGTGTTGGGCGGGTGATGGAGAGTGTAGCTATATGGTGAGTAAAAGAAAGTCTCCCCTCCACTCCCACAATCTCACAGGGAAGTCAGGCCATTAAAAAGAGTGCTGAGGGTGGAGAGAAGCACAGATGGGGGATTTTACCTAATCTGTAGGTAATTCATGAAGGTCTCTTTGAGCGTGTGGTGCTTTTCAGTTTGCACCTGTAGGATGAGCAAGCATACATAGAGTAGGGCAGCACACAGGAGGTGGTCAATAAAGGTGAATTAAAGAAGGAGGCATAGCAGAAAGAGTTGGAGGGGAAAGGCTGAGTGCCCTTCCAGACCTGCCTAACCAAGATCTTAGAGTAGAACCTCTTAGCTGGCTTGAGTGGAGATACCAGAAGGTAGCCTGTTTCCATCCATTTGACAAGTCTGATTTCCTGCTAATATCTCTACCATTATTTTGTCACCCCTAAAAGTTAATTCTGGCAGTTCCAGGGCTCATTCCTGGGACTTCTTAGAAATGAAATTATACTTGGTGCCATTTCCCTTCCTTCTGAAATTACTATTGCTATATTTTTAGTATGTTTTAGAGGAGTAAAAAGCATTACTTACCTCTAGTTTTCCATATAACCACTTCTGATGACTACCCCTTTTAAATGCTTTTTTTTTCCAGGCTATCCAGTCTGAATTAACTTTTCTTTAAGAAAAGGTCTTTCGTGGTTTATAAATTTTAATGTAAGATGCTAACTGCCAGGATATTTTTGGACCACAACCAGGGATTTAACCAGCCTCCCTTAACAGATGAAACGAAGCAAGCCTGCACTGCACCTGGACACAGTGGCTCTTTCATCGTTCACTTTCAAAGTCATGACACCTCCTGGTTTTAACCTCAGGACGTCAAGAATTTTCTTTTAAAACCTGTTTCCTGGAAATAGGTCTTTGCTGTGCTAATGGATAATTTTTCACTTCATATTTTTTTAAGGTGCATAAATTCTATTTTTTTACTCTTGCAAATAAAAAAAACAGGGTATGGAGGGGCATGGTAAGAGTCTCCTCTGTCTTAAATAGTACAGGCCATCCCTGTCCTGGATTTTTAAATATTTCATTAGCAACAAGGGATTCTTACACTGCCCTATTCATTCCCTGCTCCTCCTCAGACACTGGACTGATTATTTTGATTAAAAGTGCTGAGTAAGAGAATGTGGACTGAAAATTAGGCTCTTAAGCAAACGCCAGAGCCTTTAACCACATAAGGACTTGCTCCTGTGGCTATTTGGAGTCCTTTATTCAATGTTGCAACTAAGCAAAACTGGGTTTTTGAGACTTGCCTCCTATCCATGTTTTCTCATTCTTTCTTCCCCTATGCTGGGCAATTCTCCTCAAACAGGCAGTCACTCCAAGCTGGAAAAGTACCTGTGTGCAAAATTTTAACAAGTGTTCCCTCTAGGGCAGTAGATTTGCAGGAACATTCTTCTATGTGCCCCTTGAGCTGACATCTTGGTCATGTGACCTCACTTATGAGAGAAGAAAAAGGCATCTCTTCCTTAGGCTCAGCCAAGGGAACACACTGGCTTTCAGTCCATTTGCCTCCTCGAAGGGCAACTTTGCTCGGTGTGTGAACCACTCACTGAACGTGGATGTCTTGCTGGAATGTAGAACCTGTTCTTAGTCTGCTGTCCATTCATTCTTGTTGAACTGCTAAGAGTTCATTCTTGAGAATCTAAATCATGCATTTGCAAAAGCTTAGTGGGTTTCCTGGTAAGGCAATGCTTTAGGGAGAAGAAAAGTTAGCATTTGCCAAATGCATCTCCATCTGGATGGAGGTAAAAAGTTGTCTTGGGCCCAGTGGTCCTGCTGGGAGAATTGCTTGAGTAACCCCTTCTGGGTTATGTAAATAATAAAAAAAAATCACAGAAACCACTGCCTGTAGGATAGGTTTCGACAGGTTCCTTTGTAGTCGGTCAAAAACTTCTCTCCCAATGGTCTTGGTGGGTAAATGCTGAAAAATGCCTCTGAGGAGGAGCCTCCTAGAAAGAAACAAAATGAGACCTTTGCTTTTCTCCCCAAAGTTATTGAAACACATCTGATGACCTGAAATCTCCAGTCTGGAAATTATCCAAGGAGGCCGAAAGAGAACCTCTCCTTGAGGGGGTCTGGCCCACTGCTGTAGGCAGAGGCTGGGGTAGGGTTGCCAAATAAAGTTCAGGCCCCCAGTGAAATTTGAATTTCAGATAAACAATGCATCATTTTTAGTATAAGTATGTTCATGCGATATTTGAGACATACTTATACCCCAAAGTTACTCATTGCTTATCTGAAATTCAAATTCCTCTGGGCTTCCTGTACTTTTATTTGCACAGTCATGGGGTGTGGCCCATAAGTAAGGCTACACATGATGTGCTTTGTGACTGTGGCTGTGAACAGAAGGCCCTGGAGCCTGGAGAACCCAGGTGTGAGGGCAGTTGGTGGACTGGACCACAGGAGGGTGTGGGGGCACCGAGGACCCATTGCTCGAAGGCACCAATGGGGGACCAGCAATGACTTGATTGTCATGCTGGGCACTGTACTAGCCCAATGGGGAGGCAGCTACAGAAGGCAGAGGGGCAGTAATCTGCAACTATGTGCACTGCGAATGTTCTCCATTTCTCTCTCATTGGAACTGGGTGTGTATGGGTGGAGGAAGCCAGAGAGTCTACTGATTGGAAGGTGGGGGCTTGACTAATTGAAGATCAAGAAAATACAGGTGTGAGAGGGGAAAGGTACAAACCTCCCACTGTACAGAAAAGAGTAAGATTTCATTGCACCACCTGTGTCTTACCTACGAAAAACAACCTTGAAACAAATAGGAAGAAACAAAGCATGTTGCAGCAGGATTTGCCCCCCACTGTCTGATGCCACTTGCTAGGACTTTGTGTTTTGAACTGTGGCATTTGGGTAACTTTTTTTTTTTAATGTTTATTTATTTTTGAGACAGAGAATGAACGGGGGAGGGTCAGAGAGAGAGGGAGGCACAGAATCTGAAGCAGGCTCCAGGCTCTGAGCTGTCAGCACAGAGCCTGAGGTGGGGCTCAAACTCACAGACCATGAGATCATGACCTGAGCTGAAGTTGGACGCTTAACCGACTGAGCCACCCAGGCACCCCGTTGGGTAACTTTTAAAAATAGAGGTATCAGCTCTGCTAATTACTACCCAAGTTGCCTTGGAGTCATGACTTAACTTTTCTGTGCCTCAGTTTACTTGTGTGTGGAGTGGAAGAAAAATGAACATTTAAAAGGTTGAGGTGGCTTGAACAAGGGCAGTGTCAGGCCATTGTTGAGTCCTCAGTAAATGCTGGATAATAATAATAGCAACAACAACAACAAGGAAAAAAAAGGAGAAGAAGATAAGAAGCAACCAGGTCACTTTTTTTTTTTAAATTTCTGAGCTCTATCCCAGAAACCTGAAATCAAAATTTCTGATCCTTATGTTTAAGAATCTAGTGATTCTTAGGTATTCTAAACTTTTAGAAACACTGACTTTTGTTTTCTATGAAAAAATGCCTGTCCTTGGGGGGCTTCCCACCTACTTATAGTGTAGGTTGTGTCCCTGAGACTCTGAAGGAGAAGAGGAACTTTCTAGTGCCTCCTTGCCACGAGCTCTAGGGCAGCCTCTTTCCCTGATGTGCTCCCCACTCTTCTCAATTTACATTTTTACCCCAAAAGGGCTTCCCGGTGTCTTGCTCCTTCTTTGTGTCTAGACTCTTGGGAGTAGTAGAATACAAAGTTTTTGTGTTTGAGGCAGAACACTGGATCTACTGTATTTTGTTTTAAAGAGTAGCAGCAATTGCCTTTGATTTAGTTAATGGGGCCAGTTCTTTAAGATTAATAAAGATTGCCAAATTCTTCATGTCCTTGGGGTTCCACCCATCTGCCTGCATCTGTGCTCTCTGAAACCACACAGTGGACTTTACTAGAGCCACATTTCAGGTAACAGAATCGGACACATATTTATAATTCCCAAGTATCATATACCACAAAATTGGTCTTTCCTGCTGTAAGGTAATAATCCAGTTTTAAGATATTTACATAGAATTTTGTTTTCGCTTGAGTTATCATTTGGTTAATTATATAGTAAAGAAAAGCGAGGGGTGTGAGGTCTACTTTGGTCTCGGGTTCCTTTGAGCCACTCACTCCTACTTTTCAATGTGCTTTCTCATCTGTTGTAATATCCTTACAATTCTGCATAGGGCTTTTGTGTCCTCTAAGTTGGAGCAAGTATTTTCTCAGTGGCTAGGAGAGTGCACTGAGGATGGAATTTACTTAAGCAGACACCTAACACTGAGATCTGGTTTCACGAAAACCACTCACCTACAGTCTTCAAACACTTGCAACTATTTCCTGGCAAATGGCTATGGCTTTGTGTGCCCAGAGCTCCTTCCTTCCTCTCACCTCCTACATCTTCTCTGCTTTTTATTACAGCTGTCTGTAACTTGAAACATTGTACTTTTCTGCAATTCTATAGTTGTAGAGCCTCAGTACCATTTTTGGACTTTTAAAAGATACGTTTCCTAAATACACTGGAGATGCTGATTTTTTTCCTAGTCTTTTTAGAAATGCTTTAGTGCCCCTTAACTCTTTGAAACATTTGGTAGTATGTGCAACAAATAAGGATAAGAAGTCAGCCAAAAGAAGGCAGCCCAGCACCCATGGCCATTGTTTGCTACTTGGTAAACTCTATGTCAGTGTCTTGAAGATGAGACCAGAAATGTTGGCCATGGTATGTAAGAGTAGACCTTCCAAACACTGAGGTCATTCCATCCTGCAACATGATCATGAAATCATGAACCTGTAGCTGTACAAACATTTGTCAGTGATATTATAAAAAGGGTTTGAATGAGACACAGTCACAAAGTATAAAACTCTTTGATTTTTTAAAATATTGAATCCTGAGATATGTTGAATTCTGATTTATATTCCCCCAGTACACATGAGATTATTTTTAAAAGTACTTTGCATATCAAGATTTAATTCAAAAGATGTTAAGTCCAATATCCCACTTAGCTACACAGTATATTTAAAATTTTATATATAGTTTTAGTAAGCTTGAGTTGTGTCATGAACTTTAACTTGAAAAATTATGTTTCTTAATAGAATATGAGGATTCTCCATGAGGATATTTCCCTGTTAGTCTTTATCATCATCAAGATATTAACGAATTTTTCATTTCTCTGGTGCTGTGCTACATACAGTACTTAGAAAGTTAGGCAGACCAGATTGTTCTATATGTGTTCACTCCATGAAATGGATTCCTTCCAGATCTCCAGAAAATTATCAACTGTGGAGTGGGTTAAAATGTCTTGTATTAATTAGCAACTGACCATAAAGTTCTAAAGGATGGATTTCTGTCGTGTGAGTTTACTTGACAAAAGAAAAAAAAAAAAACTTTTTTCTTTCCTCCATAATTTCCCTTATGGCTCTCAGTGATCCTTCACACTTTTGTTCCTCAGCACAGGGTGACTAAGGATTTCTGCGTGGTTTCTTCTCAGCTGGTTCAAAGCCAGAGCACCCCTTCATAGCTCCTATAAATCCAAACCTTCTGGGATTTCTGTTGTTTTTCCTTAACATAATCCTAACAGAAAACAACCCCCCACTGGACCCTTAGGAGCAGGAACATCAGGATCTGGGGGTTTGGTCCCTTATGTGTCTAGCTCACCAGCACAGGTGTTAGGTGAGAAGGAGAAGCATCATTCTTGGCTACAGGGAGACTAAAGTAGGATAAAGTCATCTTTAAAATGAGCAGAGAGCCAGTGTAAAGAATATCAGGAATGTCAAAATTAACTTTGTGTAGAAGGGCCCAGAAATAGCCAGGTTCCCCTGAATGCTAACAACTTAACGAAAGGTGTCTGTCTAGCCAGATATGCCTGGAGCCAGAGTCACCCATAGCCCAACCACTTCTATCTGAGCTCTTCTTGAGGATGCAAAAATTCCACACTTTATGAGGTGTTTTGACTAAGCCATGAATGAAGAACTATGGAAAATTGATTCTTAAAAAAAAAAATGCAAACTGTAGAGTGCCAGTGAGAAAGAAAACCTCAAGATAGCCCAGGATGAGGGCAGTCATCCAATTTTATTGAGATCTTTGCATCTTTTGTACTTCCAAATATTTGAATGCTGAATTGCTTGAGCAAATTCACTTCAAGCTTTAACATATGCTCTTTTTGATGCTCCACAGAGATGAGAAAGCTTACATTTAAAACTTTACTTTGTCATCTTAAGAATTATCAGATATCACATAACTTATTTTTTTAATTAGAGAAGTAAAAATAGGAGTTGGTATATCATTGAAAAAAATGTGAATTATTAAATGTAAAAGTGAATTATTAAGGTTATATAACAGGGTGTCAAGTTGTCATGCTAAAACTGGGGTGGCTCACTCAGAGTTAAAATGTTTTATATATAAGATACATAGAATATTTTTACATAAAATCTTCATATTTTTCATATATTTTAAAATATTTATTATACATTCCCATAAGTCATAAAGTTATATAATGTTTTTGGTGAGAAACAGCAGTCCTTACCATTATTGTCCCCATTTCCTCCTCATCAGAGGTAAGCATTTTCATTTGTTTTAGTTGATTCTTTTGTTACTTACTTTCATATGTCTAAATAACATGTATATGTTATTTTTTCATTTCATAGTTAGACTTCTTTCATTGAATGCTGTAGAAAGACAAGGATTAAGTCTCTTTCGTCTTCCACTTCCAACACACACACACACAACACACACACACACACACACACACACACCTTTTCTCCCAATATAATTATAATTTTTGGTTAAATAAAATTTCAGTGTTTCAATTATTGTGATTTTGAAAATTCTATTCATGACAGAGAAATGCAGAGCTTCATTGTGTATTTTCATTTCTTGCTCAGCCTTTTCTTTTTCCTGGAGTTATTGGTTGCCTTGATTTAAAAATTTGCTTATTTAAAAAAATGTATTATGTATCAAAACCAAACTTAAATTTCTAAACCTTTTCTACAAATCTTCATATATATTAGTTATCCTATCAATTTTATCTTCTTAAAGGAATTTCTCCCAGAGACTTCTGATCAATCTGAACTTTAATCCATTCTACACTGGTTGCCCTCTAAACCTGAAGAACAGTTGATATCCTAGGATTTCTACTCCCCATCAGTGTAGAGAGATCCTGTCTCTTATATTGGGTATCATCTGGTAGTTATGCTTTGTTTTTCTTTCTTGTTTTATGACTTTGTTTAGATAGAACACATCTTCTAGTAGTTTCCTGAGAAGTGATGGAGGGATGTAATATTTTTGAGATCTTACATGTCTGAAAATGCCTTATTTTACATAATAAGGCATACTTGGATAATAGTTTATCTGGCATATAATTCTAGATTAGAAATAATTTCTTTTCAGGATTTGGAAGGCATTGTAGGTTGTCTTCTAGCTTTCATATTTCTATGGAAATGTCCAAGTAAGTTCAGAATTCTGATATTTTGTATGAGGCATATATTTTTCTCTCTAGCACCTGTGAGACCCTCTATTTGTCCCTGATATTCAGAAATTTCATAATGATAGACCTTGTACACGTTATTCATCCACTGTGCAGGATATTTGCTGGACTCTTACCTCTTTCAATCTTGGAAACTTTCTTGGACAATTTCATGTTTCTTTGTTCTTGTTCTGGAGATCCTATTATTTGAATGTTGAATCTCCTAGTCTAGGCTTCTAAATTTCTCATCTTTTCCTTTCATTTTTATTTTATATATCTGGCTGCTCTGCTTTCAACATTACTTCCTTATTGTGGAAACTTTTTAAAAATTTTCTTGTCTCCTGTATGGTCTTAATTTCCAAGAACTCTTTTTAATTCTGAGTGTTTCTTTTTTATGAATCCTGTTCTTGTTACATAGATTTTATACATTCTGTTATTTCTCTGAGGATATTGGTGAGTTTTTTAGGAAGTTTTTTTCTCTGCATAATCTCTGTTTCCTCTAATTACTTTGTTTCATTAGTTTTAAATCTCTGTTTTTCATGTTAGGGCAGGGATCCCAAAACTTGTCTGCATATTAGAATCACCTAGGAAATCTGAAAAACTTCCAAAATCTAGGCCACATGCCAGACCAATTACACCATAATCTTTGGGAATAGGACTTAGAGATCAATATATGTGAAGCATTCCAGGCGATATTATGGGATTTTGTGGGACAATTTAAGATACTTCTCAATGTTTTCCTCTTTTGTCTTAAGATTCAGCTCTCCTGCTTATGTCTCCAGCTTCCAAAATTCTATCAGTGTTATCTTTTTTTTTTTTTTTTACTGTGTGTTTGTGTATTTGTCATTTCACAAATCCCTTTACTGTTATTTTAATGGAGTTTAAGGAAGGAGTAGAGTGTGGAGTTTAGGAAAGAGTATGTTGAAAAAGTGAGTTTTGAACTGGAAAGGTCCTATTGATATATTTTCAGGTATATTAGCAGTGATTTCACTTCTTATTCTAATAAGGGGTTACTAGTTCAAAAATAACCCAAATTTTCATTAAATATGACAGCACTGTCATATAGTCAGTTACACAATAAAACCTCATGTAGTCAAACTTTGCTAACCAATAATTGGTGATAATGGACTTGGGTAAAGTTTACTTTTGTTCTACTTGGATTTGATTTAAAAAATTAGTGTAAACAAGATTGTAGATTAGCAACCTAGGTAAGAGAGAAAATATTCAAAGATATTATTAGAACTTACATGTGGAAAGACAAACTAGTTCTTCTGATTACAAATGCTGCTTGTTGATGTGAATCTGATATGCATGTACTTGAACCATACTTTATTAGCTATTAATTTGTATTACTGAATTAAAAGAACTGGATTAAATTTGCACTTCTTTTTAAACAAATTTCATACTTTTTTTTAATAGACTTCCCAGGTACCTGAACTTGGAATTGTTAAGAACTTACTCTAATGAAAATAACAGAAAGACAAACTGTGAAATATAACATGTCATTTATAATTAATAAATCACTAAACACAGGCAAGAAATTTAAGGGCTATAAAATGCCATGCATTTTCACAGTCAATTAATACTTAATTATTTGGCACATTCAATTCTGTAGCTAGGTGGGAAAAATTACTATATTTAATTGCTTTCAAATTCACAATTTTACCTGTGAAACGGTGGCCTTCTTTTCATACTCTCAGGGACTATTATAAAAGATGGGGAAATTGTGCCTCAGTCTTCCAGTTCACAGAGTATTCTTTTATTTCTTTTTAATACTACCCATTGGTCTTTTCTTTCCTCCCTCTATTCTTTCTTTTCTTTCTTCCTTCCACCCTCTCTCCTTTCCCCTGTTCCTCCTTTCTTTGCTTCCTCCCTCCCTCCCTTCTTTCATTCTTCAATAATGAACATTCAATGTGCTGATTTTTATGAACAAAATTGACTAGAGTGTTTTCTCCCATGTGGATGGGTGTGACTCTAGGATATAACCCAAGATTTAGCTGCACTTCCTGCCCTTTGAAGAGTCTTCTTTGTGAGGAGTTCTGGCTTTCCCTAAGAAGCCCCAAGACTTTTGCTCAAAATTAACTTCCCACTTTTGCTCACTCCTTACTAGTAAGATCTGTCTGCAATACCAATCCAAAGTGATGCTGGTGGAATGGTGCAAAGAGAATGCCAAGTGGCCTTACAAAGTCACTTTAAGGCCTAATGAGATTAGTGACTTCCAACCTTATTAATGTAAAAGAAAAAAGTTCACAGACTCATAATAGCAACTATACTTCTGTTATTTCCTGTTGAGAAAATACATGACTGAAAGCTATTTTTATTCAGCGATTCTTTCAAGTAAGTCTGAATTTTACCAACCACACCAGTATAAACAAACATTTGAACAATAGTCACGCATTCAGTTCATGCTAATTTTTAGCCACTGTATCACTTAGGAATTTTATGTAGTTTTTAGAAACACAGCTCTAGCTATGGTGGATTAAACACATATAGATTTAGACCTTCATGATAAAGAAGCCCATATGTGTTGGTTTATAGCCAAGATCTCTGAAATTCTCTGGCCTTTCCTTCATGGTCCCAAAGTGGTTGCTGGAGCTCCTGACATGATATCTGCTTTTCTTGAAGCTTGAGGAAAGAAGGACAATGGAATGGCAAAAAAATTTCTTGCAAGATTTTTATTCTTTTATGCTTATATCTCAGTGGCTACCCCAAAGGAGGTTGAAGAATGCAGCACATTATCTAAGAGCACAAGTCTCTGTTAGAAGATGGGAGAGGGATGTTGCCTGGGCAATCTATGACACAGGCTGTAGACAATGCTGAGAGTGCATCTGGAATTATGGGCAGCAAGGGAGTTCTCAGTGTGTGGGCTAGATGTCCAGGATTTCTTCCATCTCTAACTCTCTTTAATTCTATGACATCTTGGCATGCTGAGCTTAGAGCATTTCTCTGAGGCAGCAGCAGATAGCGAAAAGAGCACTGAATGTAGATTAAGAAGGCATGGATACAAATCCTAACTATTGGCCAGGAACTTGGGAAAATTGCTTAACTTCTCAGAAGCTCAGTTTTCCCCTCCAAGAAGGAAATCAGAAATGTTTTCCCAGAGGCTCCTTGTGAATATTGACTGAGATATTAAGAAACCCCTTAGTGCAGAGTCTTGCACACGTAGGTGCCCAGTCAATGTGACTTTGAGTTGAGGAGTGCAAGGTCATGGTCCAAACTCAGATTTGGGAACAACTGGGGGAGTGTTATATGCTGGACCTCTGCCTTGAATACCACTTAGTGGGTGCTGAGGTGGACCTGTCAGGGGTCTGTTTCCCAATACCAAACAGTGTGTCTCAAATGACTCGACCCCAGAAGCAGGTGTAAATTGGATTGCAGAGGTGTGAGGCCCGCTCTATCCTGCATATCTGTGCTCTGGAGGTCTGCATAGGTATCTGCTTTATATTTCACGATTTTCATTTTTTATACTAGTTAATTTACAGATGTTTGATCAGGTGTGAACTTCTACCAAGAAGACTATAAAAAAGCAATTTAACAAGTGAGTCTGAAAAGCCATATGAAGGGTCAGACTTTACACATATTACGTACTGGACTTTAAAAATGAACAAAGTTGCCCTTTCTTTTTCATTTCCTTGAGACACTCCTGGAAGGAAAGTTCAGGAGTTCAAATTGCCTATTTTGGGCTGCTGTCCAGGCAGCCACACCTCCCTGCCCTTTCTCACACTGTTCTCTTTCCCCAAAATGTTCTTTTCCTCCTATTCCCCTGGCAAAAACCTATTTATCTTTTAGGTCCTCATTTAAGCAGCATCTTCACTTCAAAACCTTGGTACCCAGGACCCAGGCAGAAGAAGTTCCTTTTTTCACTGTGCTGGTTGGTGTATTGCCTATCTTGCATCTTTCCCATAATAATATTAGGAGTTTATTGAGAGCTTACCATAAGCCCAGCACTGTCCTAAGTGCTTTACATATGCTCATTCATTTAATGCTCATAAAAACTTGATGAAGTAGCAACTATTATTATCCTATTCCAGATGAAAACTGAGGCACAGAAAGATTAAGTAGTTTACCCAAAATCACATAGCTAGAAAATGGCCAAGTCAGAATTTGAACCCAGGTTCTTTTTCCTTAAATTTTTTTAAATGTTTTATTTTATTTTTGAGACAGAGAGAGACAGAGCATGGACGGGGGAGGGGACAGAGAGAGGGAGACACAGAATCTGAAGCACGCTCCAGGCTCCAAGCTGTCAGCACAGAGCCGGATGCGGGGCTTGAACTCACGGACGGTGAGATCGTGACTTGAGCCGAAGTCGATTGCTTAACCAACTGAGCCACTCAGGCACCCCTGAGCCCAGGCTCTTAAACAATTGTAGCACATACATGATAATTATTTAATAATGTACTTATTATCAGTGTCCCTTACTAGGTTATAAATAGTTTTCTGTCAGGGGCTCTGTCTTATTCCTCTGAGCATACCCAACATTTTATCTTGAATGAATGAATATATATGTATACACATGCTAGCTTGGGATAACAAATTCAAACTGTACAGAAAACTCTAAAATGGACAGAGATTACTCTGGGGTGGGCCCAATTCATGTTTCTCTCTATGCAGTTAACACTGTTAGTCATTTCTTGTGCTTTCTTCTAGAAGTTTTTATGCACATTTCAGCATATATGCAAATGCTTTAAAGATTTATCCAAAAAGGATCATGCTTAAACACATCCTTGCTAGTATGTGCAAGTCTATTTTCAACTTAAAAAAAAAAAAAAAGAAAAACCAAAGAAGAGGTGATTCATGATATTTTGATTATGATGCCTTGAAAAGGCATCCACAGACTTAGTTTCCATAAAAACTGTTGTCATTTGGGGCACCTGGGTGGCTCAGTGGATTGAGCATCTAGCTTTGGCCCAGGTCAAGATCTCATAGTTCATGAATTTGAGCCCCTCATTGGGCAGTCTGCTGTCAGCACAGAAGCCACTTCAGATCCTCTCTTCCCCAACCTCCCTTTGCCCCTTCCCCGCTTACTCTCTCAAAAATAATAAATAAAAAATAAAAAAAACCTGTTGTCATTTAAAATTATTGACCATAACACCAAATCCAACTTTTAAAATGTTCTAACTATGTGGTAATGACCTCAAATCCTTTGGGAAAGAAGAAAAGAAATATGGAAAAAGATAATTATCTAGCTTAAGCAATCCACTTATCAACAGTGCTTACTTAGAACCCTTTCATTTCTGTTATTCTGCATTTACAAAGAAGCATTTACTAGAGGGGTTTTTGTTTGTTTGTTTGTTTGTTTAGAAATGGAGCTGGGGAACTGAGACCTTTGAGCAGAGTGTGAAGTCTCTAAAATTCATGGCGGCAGGAGTCGTGGGAGCCTGGGCAGTGGGTGTGCATTACAAACCATGAGCTCCTGGCTAGTAAAGGTTCCATAAATCTTGGATTTGCCAAGGAACTTTAGTTTCACACATGCTCTGAGTTCTTCTACTGTGCAAACATCTCCTTCTCTGGCAGGGAAAACACCTTCATTTTCCATACGGTGCAAACATGTACCTCTTGCAGAAATGGAAAGAGAACATGAATTTCTGCAAAGGTGAACCAGAGAAGAACAATGTATTTGTGATCTTGATCCTTAACTATAGACTGGGAGCTTGACGCAGGACTAGCTCAGCAGAAAGCTTTGACAGATGCCCAGTAGGGATATACTCCTTTTCCTTGAGCAGATAAACTCTCCTGGGCTCAGACCTCTAATGGAGCCAGGACACCTTAACATGCCTTTACAGCCTTAACAGCCCTTTTTGTCTGTCCACAATTGTCTGGTTACCCTACTTTTTCTTCAGAAAATTCCCAAACAGCAGAACATATATTAGCTTTTATGATTTAAAAAAATAATGGTAAAATATAAAATATACTACCTTAACCATTTTCAAGGGTACAGCTCTGTGGCTTTTAAGTACATTTACATTGTTGTGCCACTATCACCACCATCCATCTCCAGAACTTTAAAAAAAATTTTTTTTCATGTTTTCATTTATTTTTGAAGGAGAGACAGACAGAGCATGACTGGGGGAGGAGCAGAGAGAGAGGGAGACACAGAATCTGAAGCAGGCCCCAGGCTCCAAACTGTCAGCACAGAGCCTGACACGGGGCTTGAACTCATGAACCGTGAGATCATGACCTGAGCTGAAGTCGGATGCTTAATTGACTGAGTCACCCAGGCGCCCCTCCAGAACTTTTTCATCTTGCAAAACTGAAACTTTTGAACCCATGAAACACTAACTCCCCATTTTCCCATCCTCCAGCTCCCAGTAACCACCCTTCTATTTTCTGTTTCTATGAATCTGACTCTTCTAGGTACCTTGCATATGTGGAACCATACACTATTTGTCCTTTTGTGATGGGCTCATTTCACTGAGCAAGTTTTCAAGGTTCATCCATGTTGTAGCCTCTGTCAGAATTTCCTTCCTTTTTAAGGCTGAACAATATTCCCATTGTCTGTATAGCCCATGCTTTGTTTATCTATTCATCTGTAAATGGATCCTTGAATTGCTTCCACCTTTTGGCTATTGTGAATAATGCTGCTGAGAACATGAATATACAAATATCTCTTTGAGTCTTTGCTTTTAATTATGTTGGTATATACCCAGAAATGGAATTGCTGGATCATATGGTAATTCTATGTTTATTTTTTGAGAGACTGCTACACCATTTTCCACAACAGCTGCACCATTTTACATTTCTACCAACAGGGCCCAAAGGTTCCAATTTCTCCACATTCTCACCAACACTGGTTTTTGTTTGTCCTTTTTTGTTTTTGATAGTAGCCATCCTGATGAGTGGTATCTCATGGTGGTTTTGGCTTTTATTACTTTTCACTAAAAAAAAAAAAATCATTCTTTATTCTGGGTTCAGGTGGGAGTGGCAGTGACTTATTTTTCTTTTGAAGACACACAAAGTTCTCTATTGAGTTGTAGCTCAGGGCACATTTGCCAGCCTATCCTTGGGCCTAAATATGGAATACGACCTTTAAAAGGTACTGGCTGGGAAACCCTGCACCACCTGGCTGTGCTGGTCCTTGGTGACCTCCCCAGGGGATTCCTGACAGTTAAAGCTTGTCCTGACTCTTGGGGTGGGGAACTCCCCTCTCTAACATAATGCCAGTGGCAGCTTTGTACGAACTCTTATGTAAAAGGAAGAGTGTTCTTCCAAGTGTCAGGGTCATCCATGGACACTCCTTCTATTTCAGCAGTGGTGACAGACTAGGTATAGAGACACACAGAAACTTCCCCTTTGGCAGTAGAGAGAGGATTCAGAGCAAACACAGTTTGTGCAGACACTTGAAAATGCTTGTCTGAGGAAGACTAAATTGAGTTAGTGTTTTCGTTGCTTTTCTTTTTCCAAAAACACTTCCACATTTGTCACTGTATCTTAGTCTCACAGTAATCTTTGGATCTAGAAAGTAGAAAGTAAGCCCATTTGGCAGAGAGAAACATGGTCTTTGAGATATTAAATGCCTTCCTCAGGGCACACAGTTGGTGAGCAGAAATGGGACTAGAACCCAGCATCCTGGCTATAGATCAATAATCGATTTTGATGGAGATGACCTCATCTAGGAGTTAAAATTTCATGGATTTGAATAGCTTGCTTTCTTCAGGACTGTTTATGACTTGAAGCAAGGTACTCTGTTGAGCAGTGGCAGAGTAGCTTATATCTGGCCCTTTTGCCATAAAGTCTTGGTGTTAAGGGAGTAGAAATCTGACTCCATGAAGACAAGCATACCTCAGTGGGGGCCTTCTTCACCTCAGTGGGTACCACTTAGTACTCCTCGAAACCCTTAGAAATCAGGTTTGGTTAATTCTGCTTAAATTAAGTTTGAAACCATTGCTTATGATTTTCGTGATCATTAAAATCAACTTCTCAAAATATGAATATCCTAGACTAATGAATATTCTAGGTTTTTGTTGTTGTTCTGCTTAGCTCAAGTCAGAGATAACTTGAAATTTTTTATCACTGATGATATTCTTTGACTAACTGGTGGCTTCCTACTGGATTTTAAATGGCCTGAAGTAGACACACAGGTCTGGGCGGAGCTCATCAGGCTATTTGCAAATATGCAAGCCTATGCATAAATGGTTCCTCTTCTGGAATTTGCCAACTTGAGACCAATGAGACCTACGTGTCAGAGAGAGCACATGGATACTTATGAACACAGCAGGTGAACACCACTGATGGACAAAAGGGGACCAGCTGAGACTTAAGACTTCTCTCCACAGAGGTCATCCATCAGCTCAGGTGGCCTCTGATGAATATGAGCCCCAGAGCATGATGAAGCTGTTGTTACAGTGAGAGTAATATCAGTGCTTGATGGTTTTAGATTACGGTGAGTATTAGATGAGAATATGGTGATGGTTTCTTTAAATAAATCAGTTAACAGCAGTCCCTCTTCTGCTTTAAAAGAAAAGATGTGGTGCGCCTGGGTGGCTCAGTTGGTTAAGCATCTGACTTCAGCTCAGGTCATGATCTCGCGGGTTGTGAGTTTGAGCCCTGCATTGGGCCCTCTGCTAACAGCTCAGAGCCTAGAGCCTACCTTGGACTCTGTGTCTCCCTCTTTCTCTGCCCCTCGCCCACTCACTCTCTGTCTTTCTCTTTCTCTCAAAAATAAATAAACATTTGAAAGAAATTAAAAAAAAAATGAGAAAAACTTAGTTCATACTGGCCAATTCTGATATGTATTCTGATACATATTCCCATTCATAATATATAATCTTTGTTTTTATTAATTATATTGGTACAGAAGCACCTTTTGTCAAGGATACTGTGATTGGACAGAAGAGCATTAGTTAGTGTGAGAAACAAGTATGTTAGTATCTTGCTCTGTGTAACAAAATCCTCAGAGCCTACTTTAAAATTAAATACCTTAAAATTTGCTTATTTTTTTTTAAACCAAAGATACTCAACTTTAAGCATTACTTAAAAACTGTTTTTAATTAGTGGATAATGTTACATGTTGAATGCCTGTCTCAGATGCATTTTTTCACCTCATAGATTCTCAGAGAATACCACCCTGTTAAAGTTTATTCATACCCAATTATGTTCATTCCATGGGGCTGAGCGCCCCCCCCCCAGAAAATCTCATGCATGACAACCAGAAAATTTTCCTCCCGTATCATACTAACACACAGTTTGAAAATAAAAAGAGACTCTTCCCTCTCATTTTATTTCATCTATACTGAGACATATGGAAGAGAAATTAACGAAACATTTGGGAGTAACTGGTAGTTAAGAATATTTGGTATATAGTACCATCTGGGGGTAAAGGTAGGGGTTTGCCAACATATCAAAACACTAATGAAAATCTGTAACTTGCATTCATCAAGAAAATGTCATGCTAAACTCGTTTTATTCCTTTTTCTCCTGAGTTACTAGCTGGTGTGGGAATGCCATGACATAGATAAATTTCTGCAATTGAGTTTCTTGCCATGTCTTGTGGGAAATTCAGAGGCATGTAAACTGGGTAACAGAAGAGCTGGCTGAAGTTGTGGTTAATTACAAAACAATACTCCATATGTGTGAATGAACAGATCGATACCAATGTAGACCTGTGGCTTTCAGCATGTTCTCTGCTGTGGCTCACATGGAGGGTGACGGGTCCTGTCTTAGACCCGTGTACATGCTTGTGTGCAGTTACGCATAGTCCAGCAGACTGGCCGCAAGTCCAGCCTATCTGTCCCACTCAAGAACACACACCTGGAGATGAGTTAGTGCAAGATATGAGAATAAATTTACCACTCTGATTTGGAAAATAAAAGGCTTGCAGATTTCCATACCTTGGACATTGTCGGTAACAAATTATTTGTCATGCTGTAAGATTCCAGCTGTGATGCTATTACAAAATACTTGGCTCTTTGTCTCTTGATCTCATCCTGTTCAACATTTTAAACACCAATTTTAAAAAATACTAAAAAGTGTGCTTCAAATCTTCTAAGGAACTGCATGGCTTGAGAGCTTGTAACAGCACCAAAGCTGAAAGCAGCCTGGAGAAGGGAGGCATCATTTAACACTGGAATTGGCTATCAGTGCCAGAAAACCTATAGATGAGGGAAACTTTAAACCAGTGTTTAAAAGTTCATTTTTAAGAATGTACTTTTGATAACTCTAAAGAATCGTTTTCCTGTAAGTCTTGCTCCAAATGGGCTTTTCTTATAAACAGAAATGTCAACACAATCAATTACTATTTAGGTAAAAATTTTTAAAAAATTATTTCTTATTTTAATCAAATATAGGTTCAAGTATGGAAGGTTTGATTTCACCTCTGGAATGGTCTTTTGAGGACAAGGACAGTATCTTGTTTATTTCTCTGTTGTCAAATCCTAGCATGTCTGCAACACATACTACTAAAGTGTGGTAAATTAAACCATAGTTAACCAAATCTGAAAGATGAGTCTTGAATGGGGCAACAGAATTCACTTTCCACCAAGACAAACATGGCAAATTAGAGGGATAGCACCCTAGCAAGCTAACCCTAGGACAATTGTTCCCAACTCTTGACTGCTCATTGCAGTCACATAGGTTGCCAGAGAAAATACACAAGGTACAAGTTAAAATAGAATTTCAGATAAATAATGATTTTTTCTAGTATAAGAATATTGTATGGGTCATACTTATACTAAAAAAAGTATTTGTTTTTTATCTGAAATTTAAATTTAACTGGGCACCTATGTTTTCATTTGCTAAATCGGACAACTGTAAGCCTTTAGAAAATACCAAAGTGTGGGCCTCCCTCCAGAGTTTTGGATACAATTAGTCTGGCATGAGAAACCAGTATTGCTATTTTTCAAAGACTCTCCAGGTAATTCTATTATGCAGCTAGGATAGAGGGTCACTGCCCTATAATATGTGTTTCAGTTTTGAACCTTGTTCCCATGACTTACAAGTGTGTAATTTACCTCTGTTTCAAGTGGGCTGTGGATCCATAGGCTTGGGGTAAAGTAAGAACTGCTAGGCTGCCTGGACCTCTCTGCTATTCCTTAGGGCAGCTTTTATTTTAGATGTCAAATATACCGGTAGATGAAAAGACTGGTAAGAGTGTTATGATGGCCAAAGTGGGAAAAAATGTCACACAGATATCAGTTTCTGATTATGCATAAATAATAAGTACGGTTAATGGGAGTAGGTCTAAGCTGAAGAAACCAAAGGATCTTTCTTCTAAGAGAACAGGAACCATCAGAAACCTGATAGGTACATGGCTTACCAAGAGATATTAAAGTTTTAAGATATTTTTAAAAGTGCCATATGAGAGTTGCTCATTTAGAAAGAAACCAGATAGTGTTTTCAAGGTTATGTGCTATGCAGGAAAGTATACAGAGGTGTAGAAGCCAGAAGGTGAACCCAGGCCTTCCTATAATATAAAGACTGCAGCGCTGAGGGAACCATGTGGGGAGGAAATCAGAACTTGCGGTTATGAGTTGGAGTACAAAGTAACAAGCCAAAAGATTAAGTGGACTGGAACATATAGTCCTGGGCATAAACAAAACAACAACCCCTGTGAGAAGCTGAGAGCTGCCAGAATCCCTAAGTGGGTGAGGAGTAGCCAATTTACCCCTGAGCTCCCTAAGGCTAATGAGACTAATGGCTTAAGTCAAAGCAAGGATACTTTTTGAGATTGGATAATTGCTTCTGTTGTGTTAGCAGAGGAAATGGAAGGGTGAGCCATGATTTTTTTTTCCCCATAGCCAAAATTTATGACAATGAAGCCTACATTATATGGCAAGTTTTTGAAGTTAAATGATAAGTAGAAGTCAACTCTTTCATATTGTCTGAAAAATGATCCATAAAATCATTGAAGGAGAATGTAGCAAAATATAATGCTTAAAGGCAAAATTTTAAAAATGGAGTTTTCATTCAGCAATATCAATTGTAAGCATACACTTCTATTATTTCTAAGCACAAGTATGTTTATATATTCACTCAACTTTTTCAGGTTCTAGTTTGGAGCCGGTGTTGTTTGATTAGAACTTGAACTTAGGAAGGGAACTTATTTTAACATTGTTAATTATAAAAATAAAACATTATTTAGATATTAGGGTAGGATTAATTCTATCACAATTCCTATTTTTAAGTTTTAATAAAGATATTAGATCATCTAGGGGGAAAGGCTATGTATACTCTGCAGACATTAATTTGGTTAAATTACTATTGATGGAAACAATATTTAATAAAAATATGGATGATTATGAACTGTATATGAATGGTATGCTATTTAATTAAAATTATTTCATTATTATATAATAAACTAGTCTTAGTTATTTAACCACTTGAAAAAAATACACATTTTAGGATTTTGAACTGAGGATTTTTTGCAGGTGAGTCTCCATTTTATAGAATGTAGATTTTCATAGAGTTGTAATTCTCCTCTGGTTAATTCTCTTTAAAATTCAAAGGAAAAACTGAATCTGACTGACATTTATTGTAACAACTTTTAGTAGAGAAAATTTTGAGGTGATTCTATAAGTAAAATTCATAAAATGTACTTAATGCTATTATAACATCTACCTGGAACTTACTTATTTTTAAATAACACTACTTCTCTGTTAGATAGGAGAAATTGGTGCCAATATGAGTAATTTTGTGGGAGTGAACAGAAAATGAACAACGGCAAAGTAATAGCATGTGAAGAACTTTTCATGTTCAGAGTTGACCGATTTTGCTGGTATATTATATATTTGTGTAAATGTATTCCACCAGTAATGAGGTCAGTTTGAAAACTATATTGCTTGTAACCGAACTAAATCAAAATGAAAATTTTTATAGTGATTGTTAAGTGCCAAATTGAACTGATCTCATTAAATGTGAAATTCAAGTATATTTAGACTATTGCCTAAATTTTAATACATGAACATAATGAGATATGATCAGAATAGTTGGAAAAAGTTACTTCTATTTTTTTTTCTTTTAGCAGTTTCTCATTTCACAGTTTAGATTTATTTTCTGGAATCTGATTAAATAGCTGGGCACATGAATATGAAGTATGCAATACCTTTCAATAAATGGGGGAAGAGCACACATGTATTGGTCTATGTTGTCTCACACAAGTATTTTGCTAGTGATAATTAAGGTTGTTACATTTGAGTGTAAGTCAGTGTTCACAAAGAAGAAAAAGTTCATTACGCCCTTGGAAAGAGGTGCAGCTGCATGTAGTAAACACAGATGGAGCACACTTTTTTATGAGGTTCCTAACTGAAAACAGACTTTAATCCTGTTCTTGGAATACCCACACTTGAACTTTCCAACACTGATTATGCATTTCTGCCGTAGAGACCAGCTGTCACCTCATCATAGGCATTTATTTATTTATTGTTATCTGGGTGTAGTCTAGCCTACAGTCTCCAGGAAGGCAGAAGAGCAAGTCTGCAATTGTTTTTTGCTTCCTATGGAAATATATGGTGTGCATGATAGTGCTCACCTCTCCCCTCACACAGAATTCCAAGAGGGACTCTTCACAAGCCAAGGAAAGTAAAGAATGGCCGCTCCCTATTCTCAGGGGATGTCTAGTCTAAGGCTGAAGAGTTTTCTTAATCCCATCCATCATTATGTCTTATTTGACAGGGATTTTTTTCCTCCAGACAAAAGTAGTCACTTTAAAACTTACTTGACCTAACTATGTACTTCTCATGATAGCAGTCCAATAAGAAAACATAGATTAATGCTTATGCCAATACCTAACATAATCTATAGTTGCCTACTACTTTTAAACATCATAGAAAACTGGTATGCAACAACAAATGAAATGCTGAGACTATGTGTACATTCAAAAAATTTACTGGTGGTGGTAGATTTTTAATGAGAAAAAATAAAGACTGAGACTGTGTGCCACAATGTCCTTCTACATTTAAAAAAATTTTAATTTTTTTTAAGGTTTATTCATTTTTGAAAGACAGAGCATGAGTGGGGGAAGGAAAGAGAGAGGGGACACAGAATCCAAAGCAGGCTCCAGGCTCGAACTGTCAGCACAGAACACATCACAAGGTTTGGACTCATGAACCATGAGATCGTGACCTGGGCCGAAGTCGGACGCTTAACTGACTGAGCCACTCAGGGGTTCCCCCCACCCCCGCCCAATTTTTTTTAATGTTTATTTTGGAGAGAGAGAGAGAGAGCGAGAGACAGAGCACGAGTGGGGGAGGGGCAGACAGGGCAGAAGATGCAGAATCTGAAGCAGTTTCCAGGCTCCCAGCTGCCAGCACAGAGCCTGACACAGGGTTTGAACTCACGAACTGCGAGATCATGAACAGAGCCAAAGTCAGACTCGCTTAGCCAACTGAGCCACCTCTACATTTTTAAGGATGAAGGTATTGTGGAAAAAATCACCAGTAATATCAACAACTTTTCCTTTTAGCAGAAACATTTTAATGTTATTAAAATCTCCTATAATTAGGTGAAATTGGGTAGAATCTCATTTCTCATCTCTAGTTGAGCTGACTGGGCTACATGCTGTCAATCTTTTAAAAGAGAAAGGTAAAGGATTCAGCCAGGAAAATCTAGTTTATTTGGGAAAAGCAGAAGAATTGCAATTCAGGACAAGCAAACTGTGGCAAACCATAGACAAGTCCAGAGAACAAAGGAGAAAAGTGTCTCTTCATAGAGGAAAGGAGGAAGTTAGGAAGGGGTTGTTTTGAACAAAAGTTCATTGGAGAAAGATGAGTTTAAAGTAGTGGCAACTTTTCATTGGTTGCAGGCAATTGAAGTGGTGACCCTTCATTGGCTGGAGGTGAGGGCAGCTTGCTATTGCCAGCGGAGAGGAAGTCTTCATCTTGCTGGATTTTGCAAGCTGTGACAAGTGCCATGAGCATGAGAACTACCCCCTTACAGGCTTCCTGGCTCCAATTTTGAGTTAGGTTTTCCTTAACACATTTTCATATTTCCCCCTTTTGATAAAGATCTTTCTCTGGATCATCTATTCCTTATTGGAATCGTTTTTGTCCCTTGGTGCCAGGAAGGACCTTTTCCAGATGTCACATCCCATGCTGGAAGGAAAGTACATAGACTGGAAGACACTGAGGCCATATTTGGAAAACAAGCAAGGGTGGGGAGGGAGAGCTTTCTGGCATTTCTCATCCAAGGTCTACATCTTATCAAAGTTGTAAGTGTTGGGGATCATCTGGAAGCACTGAGTCAGCATCACCGTATTGGGTACTTTGTTACTACAAAGGTTCAATAGGCAACAGGTACAAAGCTTTAACAATGTTTACACAAAATAAGATGAGGAGCAGAGTAGTGACCCCAGCTTGTATTATAGTCCTAAACCAGAAGCCCAAGCCAGCTAAAGAGATCAAAGCACCATAGATCATCAGGTGGAATTTTTTGTGGCCAATGTGCTTGTTCCTCTAATATTATGTAATTGAAGGAATTTATCCATGTGCAACAGGCCATGTTTGTTATCACACAAATGCCTCCCTGTTCAGCAAGTAGGTAATCAAGTGCTATGCAATTGTTTAAAACTACTTTGACTTATGAGCTAAGTGATCATTGTTGGCCTGTTATTGCCATAGTGGTAGAATAAGTAAGTTTTCCCAATTCCAGAGAGAGATTTCTAATTATTTGTTCATTGGCGTGAACATGCACAGAAGGGATAAGTGCCCTTCCAAAGGAGGCAAATACAGAGTCATGTATATGTCCTATGAATTCCCATTTGAGGTGGTGATAAAAGCTTAATGGAAAAGACCAATGGAGGACCATGGGAGGCTTCCAATTTATTGTGGATGGCCACAGGAACAGTTAGAATCAAATCTTCCAGTACATTCACAGGCCCATTTAGAGGCCAATTCACCACACACAACGAGTAAACCAGGTGGTGCACATAAAATTCCTATTGGGGGCTGATTACTAATAGTGCCATTACTTGGAATTACTTGATTGGTTCTTCCAAGTCAAGGGTCAGTGGTGTTTGGGGAATAATTAAGGAGAAACCCTTCTGTTATGTGGACTTTATTCTTGATGGCTGTACAGAGGGAAGTTCTTTTGCTACCGTACACACACCTGAGGTATTAGGGAGAATGGGAAACTGTATGGGTGGAATAGGTACAGTTAGTTGCATTGGGAGTTATAATGGGGAGAGGTCAAAGCAAGGCATAGGAGAATGTGTAGTTCTAGTCAGGGGCTTTCTTTAGATGAAGAACATTGATCCAAGAGTCAACTCCTTGCAGTTTGGTGGCATGAGGATTGGTTAGTACCACTTGGTAAGGGCCTTTCCAGTGTGCTTGAAAAGAGGTTTTTTAAGATGTCTCTTCCTATAAGCAAAATTCCTAGGTTGCAGAGTGTGGTGTTTGATGTCTTTGTCTCCTGGGAGTGCGCTGTGAAAAGATTGCCCTACTAGAGTATGATTATTTTTAAGGGATGTAATTAGAGCTTTGCAACAGTAACATATGTCTCCTTTATTACGTGCAGATCAGAAAAGGGAGAAGCTAGATGCATCAGGAACCCAGTATTTGTCTCAAAGGGTGAGAGTTTATGAGTTAAAGGGAGTGGATCTGAGATTTAGAAGGCCCAATGGCAACACTTTTGGCCAAGGTATTTGGAGGGTTTCCATAAAATTTTTAATTTATTTTGGTTCCTTTGACTAGCCTTGAAGACTGAGGATGGTAAACACAGTGAAAATGCTATAGAACTGGCCAAACGGCACAGACTTGCCATAATATTTGACCAATAGAATGGGTTCTTCAGTTGCTATGGAGCTCAAGAGGCATTCCCCAGGTAGGGATGGTTGTATTCTAATAGGATTTTAGCTACCGAAGAAAAATAGTAGCTAGTCTACATGGAAGGGCTTTGGCCAGAGGGAAGACATACAAATCATTACCAAGACATATTTGTATCCATGAGGTGGGGGTAGCTGAATAAAGTCCATTTGCCAAAATTCAAATGACCCATTAGGCAATTTAAAGTGCCTAGGAATAGTGTCGACAGGTTTCCCTGGATTGTATTTTTGGCAGGTGGGGAAAGCAAAGTAGGTACTTTTTGTAGTCTTGTTGGTATTTCCCTACAACTATTAACTTATGAACATCATTTTATCTTTAGACCAGTGGTTCAATGCATGTTGGTCAATAGTGGGAACTTTAGAATTTCTGGTAGGGCCAGGTTTGTACTTGGTCCAAACCAGAAGTTTCTCTTCTTATCATACTAACAACCATTTGATTGCCAATCTTGTTTTACTGTTGGGTGTCTCTAGTCAGTTTCTCCAGATTATCCTCTGGAGGTGAGTTCCTTTGCACCATGACAGAGATTTGACTTCTAGACCCTTTGAGGATAGCATTTTTAAATGGAAATGTCAGTGAGATGTTTTCCTTTAGCTTCCAGAAAGTCAAGTTTATAATGCTCCAGGATTTTAATAATAGCCGAAGCAGCAGGTAAGAGTATGACATCCAGTAATTCCTGAATGTAAGGGCTGCTTTTAATTTTATCTTCCTGGAAGTAAAGAAGCCACATTGTTTCCATAACATTCCAAAATTGGGAGCCACTCCAAAGGCATATATACTGTTGGTGTAAATGCTGGCACTTTTGCCTTTGGCTGGAACATAGACCCATGTGTGTGCTTGTAGTTCCTTGTTAGGCTGAAGTAGCCAAAGGCAAGGGTGCTGCTTCAGTTACTTCAGAAGGAGTTGATGTTGCATATCCAACACAGTATTTGCCATTTTCATCTTTTAACTAAGAACCATCAGTGAACAATGAAAAGTCAACTGTTATCCAAAGAAGTTTCCTGTAAGTCATCATATGGGCAAGAAGGTGATCTGTCAGTATTAAGCAGTTGTAGGTGGTTTAATTGGTAGAGGAGGTGAGAAGAGTGTCAGGGTTAAGGTTATTACAGTGAGCAAAAGTAACATAAGGGGTGGTACACAGTAGAATTTCATAGGAAGTGAGATAGCCTATAGAAAGAAACTGAGTGTGACGAAAGGTAAGGAGAGCTTTCACAGCACAGAAGTGGTTAAAGGGGATGCAAAGACTGTTTTCTCAGTGGCCTTCACAAAAAAAGACAGTAAGTAGCAGGTGAAGCTGGGAGGCATGGGGAGGGCATATGCCCAGGCTTCAGGCATTCCTTTCTTTTTTGTATGCAAAAAGGAAGAAAGAGAGCTGATAATTTGGATGTTCAAGAGCAAGGGGCTTTATTAAACTTTCTTTTGACATTGGAAAGTTATGTCATCTGGATCTTCCTAGATGATAGGGTCAGGTGTATAAATGTTGGGCCATAAGGAGAAGTTTGGGATACAGTTGCAATAATAATCTGTCAATTCAAGAAAACCTCACAGTTGACATTTGGTTTGAGGCTTTGGGAAGTTCAGGATGCCATGAAAATTGTCTGGATCCAAATGAAGTCCTTGTTCTGAGATTAGATGTCCTAAATATTGAACTTGAGTTTGAACAAATTGTAATGTCTCCTTAGAGATGTTATATCCCTTTTTGGCTAGGAGTTTTAGCACATAGATGCTATCTTCTTGTGAGGAGGCTTGGAAAGAGAAGCAGAGAAGTCATCCACATATTGTATTAAAGTGGAGCCTCCAGGGAACTTGATATCAGCCTTTAATGTTTGTGAGAAATAAGAAGGGCTTTCTGTGAAACCCTGGCATTACTGCTCAGTAGCTTTGCTATCCTTCCCAAGTAAAAGCAAGAAGATATTGACTAGCTTTATCTACTGCAACACTAAAGAAAGCACTACATAAATCAGTCATGAAAAAAAAAATTGCTCTCAGTAGGGTTGGGGGTTAATAAAGTGTGAGAGTTGGGGACAATAGAATGGTGAGGGATTATAATAATGTTTATAGCTTGGAAGCCCTGGACAAGCCTCTATCTATGGCCCTTTGGTTTCTTCACAGGTAAAATACAAGTGTTGCAGGGATAGGTACAGGGGATAATGGGGCTCTGACCCTTATGGTCTTTTATTATTGCTTAGTGTCTTGAGGGGCCTCTTTATTTATAGGCCTCTTTATTAATGAATTATGGGGAGAGCTTTTGAGGGATCTATTTGGATCTTAGTAGGAGGTACACTGGATTCTGTCAATATCAGCTGAGGATTTACCCATAAGGAGGGTGGTAGCTCATCCAAAGGGGACAAATGGTTACTGTTCTTGGAATTAGTTCTAAGGGCCATCAGGGTCAGAGCAAATAAAAGATACTGAGGGTCATGGGATTTACCTAGTTGGCTATTTTGGTTGCTGCTCCAAAATTCTAGAACTATTTCTCCTTTTCAGGAGAAAGAACTTCTAGCATGATATATTTTAAAAAAAATCTTGGCCCAAATAAATCAATATGGTGGAGGAACTAAGGAGAAAAGGTGGTATATCTTTGAGGGTCTAAGCAAAAGGAAACCTGTTGAGGTTTATTGGAGACCTTCACTATTTGAACTGTTTTAGTACTCTGAGGTAGGGGCTGTTTAATAGTGGTGAGGTTGTGAATCACTGAATTTTACTTCTGAAGCCAATATTGCCCTGTATATTAACTAACTAAAATATAAATAAAAATATGGGGCGCCTGGGTGGCTCAGACGGTTAAGCGTCTGACTTCAGCTCAGGTCACGATCTCGTGGTCCGTGAGTTCGAGCCCCGCGTCGGGCTCTGGGCTGATGGCTCAGAGCCTGGAGCCTGCTTCTGATTCTGTGTCTCCCTCTCTCTCTGACCCTCCCCCGTTCATGCTCTGTCTCTGTCTCAAAAATAAATAAAGGTTAAAAAAAAATTAAAAAAAATAAATAAAATATAAATAAAAATAAATAAAAGAACATGAAAAAAATAATGGTAGTGAGGTTGAACATCTAAAGTGTAGCACCAATATCAATCAGGACAGAGAGATATTCATTTCCAGTTTGGAGAGTGGTTTTTCCAAGTTCATTGTAAGTACAGAGAACACAGGAGGAGAGTGTCCTTTTATAGAGAGGAGAAAGTTTACAAGTGGAGGTGGCCTCTTATTGGCTGCAGGTGAGGGCAGTTGCCAGGTTGAGAGGAAATCTTCCTTCTTCCTGCTGGACTATGTAAGCTGCAATGAGTAGGGTGTGTGTGACAGCTCTCCCTTCATGACTTCCTGTCTCTGATTGTGAGTTAGGTATCCATAACACATACCACAATGCTCTTTAGGGTCTCGCCAAATTCAAAATGGATTTTATGATTTAGTAAGTTTTCTATTTTGTTGTCTTATTTGGAACACTTAGAATATTGTCTTTTTGTGTGTGTGTGGTGAATTGTGTGACTGGGAATACAAAACAGTTATGTATCTAACCCACTGGATTGTGAGGCAAACTCGTTCCATTAATTTCTTTCTAAAATATAATTTAAATCTGTGATGTAAAATCTAAGGTGGTCTTTCAGATTCCTTTCCGTCCTGCCATTAGCCATCATGGCTAATAGATAACTGATTTCCACAACAAAAAAAAACCTGCCTTTTTTTTTTGCTTTGTTTTGCCTTTGTTTATTGAAATAGCAATCTCTTGCCTTTGAGAATAAGAATATCGTTCTTATATGAATCAGCAAATGAAGGTCCCTATTTAAACAGGGAGGGAGGTTCACTACCAAAGCTGCCTGAGACCATGAATTTGAAAGGGAACTGGAGGGGCTTGTCTTACAAACCCATCCCCCACATCCCTTGTTACTACCTCGGAGCAGTGCTTAAGAAGACACAGTAGAACTGGGGCACTACTCCCATCACACTGCCTTCTCCTTGTTAGTAAGGCAAATTGGAAAGTTTGTTGATAAAATCCCCAAGAGAACTCCTTCCATGTTGACCATGACTACTGTGGTTGAAGCAAAGCCCTCACCTGCTTTGGGAGAGAATTGGAGAGTTGGAGACCTAAATAAACAGCACAAACCGAACACACATTACTTTTTTTTCCATGATCTGCCATAAAGACACTGGCTATTGCTAAATCATCATCACAACAGAAAATAGATGCTGAGAGTGAAGCTACTTGGAAAAGCACCTGAGAAGCAGTCTCTTGCCAGCATGTGAAGCTTCAGAGTGTGCTCTTTAACTGTGCCAAGCTTTGTTCTCGATTATGTGGCATCATAGAGCTTTAGAGCTAAAGGAACATTAGAGTAATGGATGTGATGTATAATTAGACCCGCTACTTAATCACCATTAGAAATATTGCGAAGGCTTCAGTTGTAAAATGCAAAGGCATTTATGTAACACCTATTTTAATGTTGAGTTAGGTGATATACAAAGAAGTTCAATCAGACATGTCGAAGGAAATAGCTACTGCTTACTCTTGTGGCAAAATTAAGTTCCATAATCATAATGAAGTAAAATGTGGCAATAACAATATCTAACTTTTTTTCATTTCTAGCATCAAAAGTATTCATTAAGTGTCTCTTGGGGGCACTTGGCTGGCTCAGTCAGTACAGCGTACCATTCTTGATCAGGGTTGTTAAGTTCGAGCCCCACGTTGCTTGTAGAGATTACTTAAAAATAATAAAATCTTTTTTTAAAAAAAGTATTCAAGTGTCTCTGTGTGCTAATGTGTTAAAGCATATTTAAAAAGTTATAGTTGTAGTTTTATGAATAATGGATCTTAAATATATGCTTTAAGAAATGAATGTTTATAGTACATGTTCTGATTTTTATTAGGTATAAGATATTTATTGAGAAGGTAATCAAATGGTAAATTACCTCAATAACCTACACTGAGGGTGGAGTCTTAGATGTTACCGGTAACACAAACCTTTAAAACTTTACTCAAAGGTTTAAGAAGACTCTAAGCTTTCTCCTAGAGGTTCAGGCCAACAAGTTTCTCTACATGAAAGTGGGAACTTCTAGGTGCCACAGGAGCCTGAGGGTGAGACAACAAAGTCTGATACTGAGGAAGATATCATAAAGGGTGTGCTATAGCACCCCTTAAGGAAACATTTTATATAATTGGTTGAGATGCTCAGTAAATATTGCCCAGCATCAGCCCCTACCCCTACTTTCTAATCAACCAGTGTATCAATTAGTCCTACCCCTACTTTCTAATCAACCAGTGTATCAATTAGTGTTTGCCATATGCTGAGTTAGATGCCAGAGATACCAAGATATCCAGGCAGAGTCAGGCTTGCAAACAAATAATGCCAACACAGTATGATAAATACCTGATGGATGGATGGTTAATAAAGGTGGAAGAAAGATAGACTCTTCTTTTGGTAGAAGGATGTGGGACCAGAGTGTTTCAAGGAAGAATTCACAAAGGGAAACTTCTTAAGGTAGGGGCTTGAATAACAAGAATTTCACACATTTCTGAAAGTATGAACCCTGCACTTACAATAGAACGACATCCAAAGCTTATGAAAAATGGTCTTGGGCTCCAGCCCAGACCTATTGACTAAGAATCTCTGGGGCAGGAGATTTGTAAACTTCAGGACCACTGTCCCAAGGTCTAAGGTGGGCAAAGCTGTTGTTGGCAGAGACTCCCCTACCTCCTTTTGACTCATCAGCTATTGCTTTATCCTTGAGTGTCAAGGCACATTTTCAATTCCTACTAATAATTAGCTTTCAGGGGTAGCACAGATAATTTTAAAAGTTTTTAATCCAATATTAAAAATTACATGGCTATGAGTCTACTATTATGGTCAAGTGCTCTCATTTTATATTCATGTTCATTGGTGTAGAACTGAATTTCATACCTGGGAGTCCATGGTCACTTACCTTTCAGATCAGACTGCACTGGAATGGATGGATGGAGAACTGAAGGTCTCTGCCATGCCAAATATTGACCCTCAAGTTATTGCATCTTATGAGGGTCCTGAGGGTGGTTATGTCATGAGTTGGGAGAGGGGGCTCCTGGAGGTCTCAGGACACCCCCTATTTACCAACCAGTATGGAAGTATTTCCCTATTTTAATAACTGGTATGGTACCAGTGTGCCAGCTGAATATTCTCCTATATGTACATAATAAAACAAAAGAATGAGATAAAACATGAAGAGTTCAGTAAGGTGTTTATGTTCTGCATAAATTGAGGGTTTAAGATGGTATCAGAGGTTATGTACTATCTTTCTTTTGCAAGAACAGGGCTAAATAAAATTACTTACGTTCCTTTCAAAGTTGATAGTCCCCTTTACAGCAACCAAGTTATTAGCACTTCTATTAATAATTCTTACTGTGTTCTTCTCATTTTGGAGCTGATCAGAATATATTCCTGATTCTCTAGAGTTTACCTTTGTACCTTTCTTAGTTCAGGTGGTTGTAACAAAATACTGCAGACTGTGTGACTTACACAGCAATTTCTTTCTCACAGTTTTAGAGGCTGCAAGTGTGAGATCAGGATGCCAGCATGGTCTTGTTCTGATGAGAACCCTCTCCCTGTCTTGCAGACAGCTGCATTCTTCCTGTATCCTCCCATGGCAGAGAGACAGAGGAAGGCTCTAGTCTCATCCTCTCCTTCTAAAGACACTGGTTTAATCATAGAGATTCTACCCTCATGACATCATCTATACCTAATTATTACCTAAAGGCCCCGCCTCCTAACACTATGCTACCGGAAGTTAGGGCTTCAATACATGAATTTAGGAGGGACACAAACAGCCCATAACAGAACCTTTACACCTTAATGCTGCTTTTCTGTGAGGCATAAGTTTGGCAGAGACTCCAGAGGTTAGTGGAACATTCTAGACACATGATATCAAACCTTGCATACTCTTCTGAGTCCCTGCCAGGACTCCTGGGTCAGTGTCAATATTCTGGACCTTCTTCAAAGCTGATATTCTTTTTTTAAAAATATTTTTTAATGTTTATTTTTGAGAGAGACAGCACAAGTGGGGGAGGGCAGAGTGTGAAGGGGACAGAGGATCTGAAGCAGTGTTGACAGCAGAGAGCCTGAGGAGGGAATTGAACTCATGAACTGTGAGATCATGACCTGAGCTGAAGTTGGAGGCTTAACCGACTGAGCCACCCAGGCGCCCCAAAGCCCACTGATATTCTACACAGTCCTGGACTTCTGCTGGCCACTGCCCTCAAGACCAGCTGAGTGTTTGTTGGCTCCTTCCTGCTGTCTCCATGATCCTCCCTCGAGAGCTTAACCAAGTATGACATTGTCTTTTGGTGGATGGAGGCAAGATTCAAATACAAGCGGCCATGACGAATATTTTGTGAAATATTTCTTCCAAGTCATCAAGGATGCCACCAAGTCATTAAGGATGCTACCTGGGCCAACGCTTTTCAAATTTGAACGTGCATGGAAATCACCTGGGGAGTGGTGAAGCACAGGTTCTAATTGGATAAATGGAGGGAGGGGCTGAGCAGCTCCATTTCTGAAAAGCTCCCATGTTGCTGTTGTGCGTGGACCTACTTTGAGTGGGACGGACTAGACGAAATGTTTGGGGATAGTCATGGCTGCTTAGTTTATAGCTACTGAATTGGGATTACATATCCCAAATTCAGAGACTTTTTAAGAGCTTTGCAGCTTCTCATTGCTTTTCAGAGACAGCTTTTTAAAGCCACTTTGTAGTGTGCTTAGCAAATTTGCCGTGAGGGGCAAGATATGGAAAGGCAAACCACGAGGAGGTAAAATATTTTGCTCCGCGAATCTAAGTTCAGATCGCTGAACTTCCCTAACAACCCGCGGGACCACACATCACCTCACCTGAGGAGCACTGAGCTCCTGGGAGCCTCTGCCAGCAGACACACCTCCATGAGCCAGCCTGTGGCCAGAGGCTGCACAAAAACGTAGATTGCTTACTCAGAGCAGGAGACAGGAGATGGAGTGATAAAAGTGAACCTAAAATAAAAATTAAAAAGCACACTGAGAACACCATGTGAAATGAATGCTTGTAAAACTGTCTGCGGCAGGAAGAAATAGAAGAGTTTTATTAGGTGATGAAAAAACACTGTAAACTTCATGTGAAAACATTCCAAGGTTGAGTCTTGTGTAGTTTATATCAAAGAGGAAACTTAGTAAGACTCGTTTTAATCAAATGAATATCAAGGAGCTATAATCCCATTTATACCTGGATTTCAAATTGGTTATTCTCTTTCTGTGTCTCTCACGCGTAGGTGCGTGCGCATGCACACACACACACACAAACACACACACTGTTGCACTTTCTTAGGAACCTCGCTGCACAGTTTTTGAAATGCTCAGGTGCTTGCTTTTCTGGTGGCAGAACCCCAAGAAGGCAGAGGTATGCCACCATTTATGGTTCTCAGATATGCTTTTGTGTAAAGTGCTATAAATAATTCTACACCCTGTGAAGTGGTGATTCTGCACTTAACCCAAGTCCTCTCCTCTTCTGCTCACCTCCGTTTTGGTGGAGGAATTAAATCACTTTCAATTACTAAACTCTGACCAGAAAGCAAGGCAGAGGATTTCAGGTGTGGTTGGAAATGCTGGCTTTTTTTTTTTTTTTTTTTAATTTGCTTGCCCTCCCTGGATGCCCCTAATATCACTTTTGGAGGGGAGGTTTTGTGGTCTCTGGGGCAGTCTACCTGAGGCTAATTTCCACACATGTGTCCCTGGGTGGTCGGCAAGGAAGAGGCAGTGGTTTGCTGGATAATCCTTGGGGGAGAGGATCAAAGACCATTGCTGGTGGGTGGGAGGATCTGGGAGTTAGAGGAACACCACATCTCCAGGATTATTACTATCATTCAAAACTGTGGCACAGCAGCCTGGGTGGCAAGAAGCACTCAGGAGAAAGAAAAATAACCCAGAGGGGAGCTGGGCTGGAGTACACAGAGGCAATGGCTCCCAACACCTGCAGAACGTTGGAGTCACTGGGGGGTGTGTCTGTGATTGTGGGGCTGGGGCAGGGGAGGATATTAAAAAACCCAAGTGTCCATCCCTACCCCCTCTATAGGGGCAGGACTCAGGCATCAAATATTTTCAAACACCTAATTCCCTCAAAGTTTTGACCTTGTAAGAGCAAAGGAGGGGTTGGGTCTGGAAGGTGGGGGATGACGTGTGGCCATCCAAAGTCATGTTGGTAGTTTGGGAAAAATGAGCAGTTTTAAGTCAGAGGGCTCAGCATTTTCTGTCTGGGGAGGACAGAAAGTTGGCAATGAAAGGGAAATTAAAAAAAAAAAACATGAGTCTATTTATAAGATGTTTTTGGTAAGCTTATCCATCAGGCATAAAATGAGGAAGAAGCACAATCTATTTGATCAAAGTGCTTAATGTGACTAAATATTTAGGTGAAGATTCTTAACTTGTTTGAACTGGTTCTTCTGAAATTGACAGAGGCAGGCTGAATAGAATGGAAGAGAGCCATTTTTTTTTTACTGATTTGTAGCTCCATCCATAGCCTGGCCACTGAGATGGCGGGGCAAATATTAGGGGTCTGCCACTCCCTGACCTGCTGGTCTTTGTACACTTGTTCAGGACTGAACATAAGGCCCGCGTGGTCTTGCCAGAACAAGGGGGTTATTGGAATAAGAAAACCTGAAAGTGTATTTAAATTAAGGGAAGTCTGTAGTCAATAAAGAATAACTTCATACAGTTCATTTGACCATTGCTATTCCCTATTCAGTCTTTTCCTGTTAGAGGAGACAGTTAAATGTGGTAGCACACTTTTTTTTTTTTTTAATATAGTACTGCTCAACAGATCATAAAGTAAAATAACCCACGTATCTTCAACTGAAAAGATGGCCCAATTAGCCTTTCCTGAATGAACCTTTAATTTCAGGCCCTTTTTTGATTTATATCTTCGAGGAATTTTATTTACTTGATTTCTGAATGAAGCACTGTCCATGTCAGTGGATGCATCAGAAGACTTTATTTTCCTGGCAGGGTTATTTTCTCAGGTGACTATTTGATTATCTCTGATGTTCTCAGTAGCACAGGGAGGTTCTGAGGCTGAGGTTAACACTTTCCCTTCCTGGATTCAGTCAATTGGATCCTGTCCTGCCTTATTCTACGCCAGTCCCTATGGACCATGAAACAGGTTATTGCTTTGTTAACATTCCTTTAATCAGTCAGGGACTTCAGGGAGTTTTCTCATTTAGTGCAAGAATTTGAGCATGCCCTGAAGATGAAAAGAAATAGATTTATTTTACAAATGAACTTTAAAATTATCTTCCATACTCAAGCAAGGATATGTAGTTTTGATATTTCCTATGAACGTTCCTTTGTATTTCTTTTAGTCTCTGTTTTTTTTCCTCTCCCTGATAATGAACCTGATCAAAGTTTAACAAAGTTGGGGTACCTGGGTGGCTCAGTCAGTTAAGCATCTGACTCTTGGTTTCAGCTCAGGTCTTGATCTCACTGTTTGTGAGTTCGAGACCCGCATAGGGCAGAGCCTGCTTGGGATTCTCTCTCTCTCCCTCCCTCTCTCTCTCTCTCTCTCTCTCAAAATAAATAAATAAACTTAAAAAAAGTTTAACAAAGTCATTATAAATTGTTAAAATTTTGTTTTTGTATTTCTAGGCATTAGGTTAAAATTACCAAAAAGTGTTCATCGCAGCATCTCCACAAGCAGTGAGATGAAAAGCCCTCAGCTCAGGGTATGCAGTTAGTGTAGTCATGTGCCATTGTGATGTTAAGAAAACAGTTTTCCATGGCAACCGTAATCCCCAAATGCAGGGCTGTGGATATCACTCACCATCAGTTAAGTGATGCAAAAGGGTATGAGCATCAGTGACAGGGATGCATTTCAGATGGTGCCTAGGGTAGTCAAGCTTTTCAGTGACGCAGCCTGATTAAAGAATGTTCTCAGACTGAGGGTACACTGGTCCTGCAGGCACTTCTTTCCTTTACTGCACATGGGTTCACCAAGCATATTCAGAATCTGACCCCTGTGTGGTGCTGGGGGAAAAAAGGTGAAGAGAAGGGTCCATGCCCCAGTAGGGCGACAGGCCTGTCAAGTGACATACAGTAACCTGGAAAATGATCACTGCATTGTGGACGTCCAGAGGAGGCTACAGCTATTTTGCCTTTCTGTTCTTTTAAAGTTAAATCCACTTTAAGATAGATTTTTTAAAAAGATCTTTTTATTTTTATTTTTTTAGTTTATTTATTTTGCAAGAGAGAGAGTGAGAGAACAAGTGGTGGGGGGGGCAGAGAGACAGAGAGAGAGGTAGAGAATCCCAAGCAGGGTCTGCACTGCCAGCACAGAGCCTGATGTGGGGCTTGAACTCAGGAACCATGAGATCATGACCTGAGCCAGAATCAAGAGTGGGTCACTTACCCAACTGAGCCACTCAGGTGCCCTGGATTTTTTTTTAAGTAGGCTTCATGCCCAGTGCAGAGCCCCATGTGGGGCTTGAACTCATGACCCTGAGATCAAGACCTGAGCTGAGGATCAAGAGTTGGATGCTTAACTGACTGAGCCACCAAGGCGCCCCTCAGAAAGATTATTTAAAGTTGATTTTTATTGAATGGAAATGGAAGAAGAATGAGGGAAAGTTGTTCACGTGAACTAATTTTCCTTTTGGTTTCCCACAACTTTGAGGGGAGGGAGAGTTGTAGGGTACAACTGGGACAGACTTGTGGTCCGTGGTGGGAGCGAAGGACCCTGCACCTGGGAGTGTACCCAGGTAGGTGGGCACATGCTTCTAGGTGGATGTTGCCTTCCTGCTCAGCTCTTGATTCTATGGCAGTCAGTGAAACTGCATGAAGACAAGAGTATAAAGTGCATACAATTGGTCAAAATTGTGAAAATGGTCATTAAGCAATGAATCTTGACCTCTAGAAAGTAGTTTGCAAGAAATGAACTGATCATTCTAGTTATGTACTTGTCCTTGTACCTGCTCATTAGAATAATTCTTCTCTAAAATGGGCAGAAAACATGAATAGACACTTCTCTAAAGAAGACATCTGGATGGCCAACAGGCACATGAAAAGATGCTCAACGTCGCTCCTTATCAGGGAAATACAAATCAAAACCACACTCAGATATCACCTCACGCCAGTCAGAGTGGCCAAAATGAACAAATCAGGAGACTATAGATGCTGGAGAGGATGTGGAGAAACGGGAACCCTCTTGCACTGTTGGTGGGAATGCAAATTGGTGTAGCCACTCTGGAAAACAGTGTGGAGTTCCTCAGAAAATTAAAAATAGACCTACCCTATGACCCAGCAATAGCACTGCTAGGAATTTACCCAAGGGATACAAGAGTACTGATGCATAGGGGTACTTGTACCCCAATGTTTATAGCAGCACTCTCAACAATAGCCAAATTATGGAAAGAGCCTAAATGTCCACCAACTGATGAATGGATAAAGAAATTGTGGTTTATATACACAATGGAGTACTATGTGGCAATGAGAAAGAATGGAATATGGCTCTTTGTAGCAACGTGGATGGAACTGGAGAGTGTGATGCTAAGTGAAATAAGCCATACAGAGAAAGACAGATACCATATGGTTTCACTCTTATGTGGATCCTGAGAAACTTAACAGAAACCCATGGGGGAGGGGAAGGAAAAAAAAAAAAGAGGTTAGAGGGGGAGAGAGCCAAAGCATAAGAGACTCTTAAAAACTGAGAACAAACTGAGGGTTGATGGAGGGTGGGTGATGGGTATTGAGGAGGGCACCTTTTGGGGTGAGCACTGGGTGTTGTATGGAAACCAATTTGACAATAAATTTCATATATTGAAAAAATTAAAAAATTAAAAAATTAAAAAAAAGAATAATTCTTCTCTAAAACACATATCTCAAGGGGCGCCTGGGTGGCTGAGTTGGTTGAGCATCCGACTTCGGCCCAGGTCATGATCTTGCAGTCTGTGAGTTCGATTATATATATTTATATATATTTATATTTATATATATTTATATATATTTATTTATATATTTATATATTATATATATTATATATTTATATATAAATATATATTATATATATTTATATATATTTATATATATAAATATAAATATATTTGTATACATATAAAATATATTTATACATTTATACATTTGTACATATATACATATTTATACATCTATACATATATTTACATTTATATTTACATATATTACTGATACTTGTAAATTATATATGTGTTCAATTTTATTAACACATGTTTTAAAAAATATGTAAAATATAAACTTTAAAAGAATGGAAAGCAAATAGAAATGAGTTCTAACGTTTCCTTTACATTCCCTGAAGACTACTTTGGATGCACTCTGGGTACATACTCTGCACTCAGGACACCAGCCTAGAAAACCGTACAGAGTGGAGAGAGCAAAACTACGTTTTTAATACTTGCCCATTTTGGGTCCCCTTTCTTCCCTATGTCATTCTAAATGCATCGATGGATTATTATAAAAGGAATCCATATGCAGATATAGAAGTATTTATTAAGTGAAGGAATAAGTGAATTTGTGTGAAATGAGGCCCTCTTGCTCATCTTGGTAATCAGTGTGAATTTAGCAGAGGAACGTAGTCTCTGATACGATATTTATCCATTAACAGAGGGTGATATTAATCCTTACAGAAATATCATGCTTGATAGCACTGTTATGTTCTCTCTCATCAGTAGAAAATACGTTCATCTTTGAATAAGTTGTATCTACAGACTTGTGCTTCCTATTTTAGCAACTTCTGTGTTTAATAGGGAAACACAAAGTGAAAATTCTTTGTACTGAAGTTGCTGCCCAGAAACAGAAAAGGAGAAATACAACCTCTGTGTTTTGGAAATGCTTCAGTTCAAAGTTCCTCTAGATGTCAGTGTTACATAGAGAAATGAAAATATAATAGCCTATGGCAATGAATAAAGACCTTCTTACCTTATTTAAATGGTAAAACATATGTGATATGTAACTGACAAAAATAACAGCCTCATTTGGAAGCTAGTTTCTAGTATTTCTCAGAATCGACAGCTTCTCCTGTTGGTCACCTCAGACTGCTCCACCCAAAGAATGTTAGCACAACTGGTGGTCATTTGCCACCAACACTTCGATGACCTTAGAGGCAAATGTTCATCGATTTGGCACTCCATGGAGTCTTACCATCAAATTCTCAATTTTACATATTTTGATGAACTGAAATTGATTGATACATACCAGTTTTCACTATTAAGTCTACCTATGTTCATGTCATCAAGAATAAATTCAGAAGCACAATGCTTATCCACCAGGAGTTTTCATTTCAAAAGAGAAATACTGAAAGACACTAAAAGACAAAATTACACAATATCTTACATAGATAAGATTGTTGTTAAACTACCTTATTTGACCAATTGACTTATTTTCTAAGTTGGACTTAAATTCTATCTCTCTCTTGCCTCTCTTCTATGTTAATTCTAATCTTTTGACTGACAAATATTTATTCACTCTACTAATTTCTTTCAATTTTACACCCTTGTCTCTTAATCTTCTTTCTTATCTCTTGTGGTATGTGCTGTGTGATAGATATTCAGTAAATACTAACAACGTATCTTGCCTATAATCCTCTATCTTTTTTTAATAAATGACAGTACAATGTAGTAATTAAGAAAGAGCACAGAATACACTTGGCTAAGCGGCAGACTTTGGCGCAGGTCATGATCTCACGGCTTCTGAGTTTGAGCTCTGTGTTGGGCTCTGTGCTGACAGCTCAGAGCCTGGAGCCTGCTTCAGATTCTGTCTCCATCTTTATTCCCCTCCCCCACTCATGCTTTGTCCCTTTCTCTCTCTCTCTCAAAAATAAATAAACATTAAAAAAATTAAAAAAAAATGAAAGAGCACAGAATGAAGTAGACAACTGATTAATAATCTTGGTTAAATCATTTCTGAACTATATAACCCTCAGAAATTACCCAATATCATTATAAAATGGGGCTAATAGTGTCTCTATCCCAAAGGGTTGCTATGAGAATCAACAGAGTTAATAACATGCTTAGAAATATGCCTAGTATGAAGACATGGCTTAGTGTATATTAACCATCATCATCATCAAAATCATCACCACTATCATTATCATTGTCGTCATCATCATCATCATCACCACCACTATCATCATCATTGACATCATCACTACCACCATCATCATCATCGACATCATCACCACCACCATCATCACCATCAATCACTATATTTCAGTGTCTGGGCTAAGTGCCAAGGACTCAAAGATGAATCAGTCTTTTTGCCCATTTAAGGCCCACAAGCTAGCGGGAAACTGACAGGGAAAAAAAATGTTTAAAAGTGTTGGAAGTGATTCTGGGATGGGCATATAAACTGAGTGCTGTGTGCAGAGAAGAGAGCAACTGGCTTTGCCTGAGCAAGTGAAAGAACATTTTTCCTGCACTTTCACTTAAAAGAAGTTACAGACTCCGAGGTTCTCATCTCTAATTTTGGTTTTACACAGATTTACTAAACCTATCTCTGTGTTTCCAGGTCTCTATATGAAAAATGGAAATGCTCTGAACCTATGGTATTGTCCCTTGGATTATTTAAAAGTACATTTGCAGTTTGTCTTGAAGACTCCAAGCTGCGCTTACACAGCGTTTCATGCTTGCAAGTCACCTGAAGGCAAATTTTGCTCTTTCCAAAGAAAAGAAGACTGATTCTTTGGGCATTCATACAATTTCATTAATTTACATTGCATAACTTCAGAATTTTGTGATTATTTGGGTGGATGGGGCTAATATTTACCTTTTATATGGCATTTAAGAAAAGTTTGCTAAGCAAATTCAGAGAAGCCAGGACTCTGAGAAGGATGTTTATCTGCTTAGGAAAGGGGCCATCTGTTTTAAGCAGTGTGAAAGCTCATTTATGAAAGCTTACTTACTTTAGTCTTCTGCTTTCTGGTTTATAAAACCTATTCAGATATATCCTCTCATTTTCATTTGATTTACATGTGAACCATATCAAGACAATACAAGCAGAGGTCACAAGTGATACATACATTATCAACATCCTTTAATCTATTCACGAAGATGGGCCTTCTTTTACAATGCCAGTTCATGAAGATGGGCCTTCTTTTACAAACAATGCCAGAGTTTAACAGAATTTTTTTTCAAAATAGTGAGTCCATTTGTTTCCAAATATTGTAGTCTATACATGAAATGAAGGGTTTCATTAATTCAGACTGTCCTGCTCTCTAAATTACTATTAATTTTAGTGGGTTTTTTTTTCCGTATTTGAATCATGTAATACAGTTGTTTTCAGTCTGGGATGATTTTGTCCTGGGGGACACTAGCAATTTCTGGAGACATTTTTGGATATTATAGCTGGGAGGGAAGGTATCATCGTCATCTGGTGGGTAGAGGACAGAGATGCTGCTAAACATTCTATAATTCTCATAACATTTTCCACGACCAAGAATTACCCACCCCATGTGTCAGTAGTGCTGAGGTTGAGAAACCCTGATGTAATTAATATGTGACTTCAATTACTCAATTGTGTATCTACAGGGTAAGGAGAAGGCACAGTCACACCCTGGGCTGAAGGAAACGGCATCTGTCAAAGGCAAAAGGACATTGGCCCTCACAGGTAACATCTTTAGAAGACTAAATATTTATGGATTAAGAAAGCTCTGGTATGACAGTCCTGTTGTCATTCTTCTTATTCAGAGGGAGTCACATGTTCATAAAGCCCTTTGCCGGGAGAAGTGCTGTTTGAATATCTTTATCTGATTGGCTTTGGGTCCTACTAATTACTAACTAGAAAATCTTTGGGAACCCATCTGTCAGTCAATTGGTCATGTTCACTTCCACTTTGCTTTTCAAAAGCCTATATCTTCTGATAAAAAGAAACATGAATAGAAATGCCATTATGTGAAGACAAAATTATACTGATCACATGCGTCCTCCATTAAAATATTTTGTGGCTTTTAGAGAGATCTTCCCAGAAGAACCAGCTCTCCTCTGAGAAGGAAAAGGTTAATAAACTCAACAAGAAAAATTCTGAGAAGACCAATGCCTCTCTAGCTCAGAGAAGTTTTGTCACATTTCATACAGAAAGACCTCAAGACGAGGTAGAAGATTTTGCCCTAAGAAATTCCATAGAGTCAAGAGAAAATATAGACACAAGAGACATTTCAAGCACAGAGAGACTGAAAAGACAAGAAAAGATTAGTGCTGGAGATGATAAACAAGCCTCTGTGGATAAAAATGAACTTCCAGTGTTCAAAGGAGAGAAAAATGGGCTTCGTTCTAAGGAAGACACTAGTGAAAGAGAAGTTGAGAAAAAAGGAGGACCAGCAATTGCAAATGAAACAGTGTTGGACAAGTGTTCAAATAAAAAGCAGTATGTTGATAAAACTAATGGTGATCAATTCTATGAAAGGTAGGGCTTAAAGCATCACACACCTACAACTGATGTTTTTGGTAGATCTATGTGCTGTTGAAACTTAAGGCCATATCAAAAGAATAACTGAAGTGAGTTTTTAAAGCAGTGGTTTAGAAAACGGTTTCCCAGCTTCTGTGGGTTTTTCTTGGCCATGTTCTCTTGCTATTACTTTTTCTTCTTGCCCGTGAAATTTTCAGGCATTTTTATTGTTTTCTCCTACCAACTGATAGGCAAAGATAATGATTTTTATCAATCAATATTTTCTAGAGATCAAATAAAAACTTCTTATTTTCAGCAACATGGAGCACATCCTTTCTAAGATCAGGAATTGAATAGTGATCAGATTTATCTGTAAGTTAAAAAGCTAATTCTTAAAAAGTTTACCCACCCCATTATAGATGATAAATTGTCTGTTTTCTAGAATATTTTGAGGATGGAGTAAGAAGTAGATTATTGAATGACTCTTCCTCAACTGCAAAGTTTCACATATAAATGCAGAATTATTCAGCCAATCAATTACTCTGTGTTATAATGGATCATAGAATCTATCTGGACAGAGTGTCCAAATTATATGTGAGTTTTTTAGGGAATTACAATATAATTTTTATTTCATTTATTAATAACGTATTTGACACCTAATTATGGAGAAAAATCTAATTTTGTAAGAATTAAACATAAAGACTGTTGTTTATTAAGAAAATCCATCACTGCAAAGATGTGCTTGGTAAGGTCTGGAGTTGTTAAAAACTGAAGTTAGTTCAATTCTTTCATCAATAAAGGTTTACATCTCTCTGTTAATATTCAGAGAGATGATTGCATCCTTTATTATACTTTAATTTAGTAATTTCTCTCTTCTATAAGAAAAGGAAGTGAAAAAAATGAAGATCGAATTAGCTAGGTATTCATAAAATGACTACTCTTGTAAAGGGCCAGTGGACAACTTGCAGGGCACAATGAGGTCATCAGGGAGAGTTTCTGGGATCGTAGTTATCTATACCTGTTCTTGTGCTGCTTAGTTTGATGGGGAAGCATACTGCTCTATTTTATCCCAAATGCTGAAACAGCCAACTCTCTATCATGAAGCTTATGACCCTTCACCAAAACACCCTGTTAAGGAAGCTTTAGTTCTAAGAATTTTGACCATCTGAAAGTTATCTCCTTGAATCTTTGAGAGCTGCAGCTGGATTTTATTTTCCAGGTGTATCAGCAATGTAAAAGCCATTTCTACATCACGAATCCTGGAAAATTCAGCAATAGCACCCATTTTCCAGAATGCTGAGCAAGCAGAGCATATTGGCAGCAGCAAGCGGCGGGTGACGGAGGAGTGCTTCATCAAAGAGGACAACAAAAAGAGCAGAATAGATGTAGCGAGTACAGGTGAAGGACATGCATTTAGGACACAGGAAACCAGACAAGCCCAGGGGAGCTTACAAGGCAACCCCCTGGAATCTGCTGGAATTAAGACCTCCAGACAGCAAGATCTGGTGACCCCATTGGGTAGGAAATGGCTTTTGTTTCAGTCTTTTGAAGCTTCTTAACCTTTTTCCAGCAAGCATTTCCAACTAAATTTCACTTAGCCTAACAGCCTGAAGGAGACATAATGCCATACTGATGCCATTTGTGTTTGTAACTCAATCACCTTTTTTTTTTTTGTCTGAAGAGATGAATGCCACCAAGAGAATTCTTTCATGACTTCTTTAGTTTCCAGCATTTTTACGATGTGAGAGATGAATGTCTATATCAAGTCAGTTTCCTGGAGACTTCTATTATCTGAATTTTTAAAAATATTAACACTTGGCAGAGTGCCTAGCACAAGATAAGTGCTTGAGAATTATATGTTGAATAAATTTAAAGTTCTGAAGGCAAAGTTATTATTTACTCACCTCCCTTTTTATCCTTTGTGTGCATGTAAGAAGCTGCCTGTGGTAGACGCTTAAATAAGTAATAAATGGGGAAATGAATAGGTTCACGGAAAGCAAGCCATGGAAAAGTAGAAAGAATACTGCAATATTACTGAGTATGTGTTTTAGAACCAATCGGGGTGTGGACTAGAGTTTAAACACTTAGAGGAAATTTGAGAGCTGTATAATACGTCCTTAGCCAGCTTTACTGGTTCTTTTATTTCCAGCCAAGAAAAATTCATCTTTGTGCTTTTAATGTACCTTAAATAAAGGTTAAAATATTTTGGAAAGTAATATATAATAATATCAAACATTCAATGACATGAAAAAAAACTTTTCATCTTTCTCTCTTTGCTTTAATCAAAATAATGGATATTATCAATGGTGCCTTTTTTTTCGTGGTTCAGTTTCTCATGTTCGAATTTTCATTTTTGGGCTTGGGAGGATCACCTGTGTGAACCATATTGTGGTTGGAGATTTTCAACTACTGTGACATTTCTAAAAGTTGTCCTGAAGATGGTATAAATCATAGTTTTGTGGTCCTGACATTCTTTCTCAAAGATGTCAGGTATCACCTACATGAATTACAGATCATAATATGAAATAAAAGCATATATTCCCAGGATTATTAGGAATAAAATAAATGGATCATTTATTTTATTATTAAATGAGCAACACTTTATTCTAATTTTTTAAAACATTTATTCATTTCTGAGAGGCAGAGTGAGGAAGGGGCAGAGAGAGAGAGAGGGAGACACAGAATTGGAAACAGGCTCTAGTCTCTGAGCTGATGCACTGAACCCGATGTGGGGTTCAAATCCATGAACCATGAGATCATGACCTGAGCTGAAGGGAGGCACTTAACCAACTGAGCCATCCAGGCGCCCTTTGCAACATTTTATTCTGAGACCCAATCGTGGTGCTGGAAAGAGGTCTGACTGCTTAACAAGTGGCCCTTCTTTTCCTCTTATCTTCTAGATGATGTCCCAGCTCCTCCTGCCCCCTTTAATCACCGTATTGTGACAGCCAAGCAAGCAGCAGTCAACAGTTTTTACACTGTGAGCAGAACTGAAATTTTAGGAGGGTAAGTAATGCTCAATTTAATCCTCTTTCAACAAAAGAAGAGCATTTTCAAAGAGACAAATCCTGAAGATTTCATAAAGTGTTTGCTAGTCTTGACCTGAGAACCAGAAACATCATAAACAAACATTTTAAGAGATTTTAACCATTTCTGAAAATCGCCACTGATGTCAGAAAGATTGATGTGGGGACAGTGACTAAACTCCACATTTATTATCTGCTTTACTTCCCATGTTGTAATGTCTGAAAGTGGGACAAACCCCATGTGAGTCACCAGAAGGTTTAGAAGCTGTCCAAAACTTGAAAACGGAGACACTAAATGTAGAAATGAGCGAACACAGTGTATTTCTTGTGGCATATATCTTTTTTATCACTGTTGTTGGTTTTCCATTTAGGTTTTTACTGGATTAATTATTATTATCCACTTCAGTTGATTACTTCCCTCACTGAAGAATTTATTTGAAGGACATCTAAATGTACACTCTCTCCCTGAAGAAGGAAGAAAGAGTAAAGCCCATCAGAGACCAAGTTTACTCCTAGGAGATATTCCTCTTTGATGTCAATCACAACCACCCTTTGATGTTTTGTCATTTAAAGTCTAAAGTATAAAGTTTACTGCCGTCAGCATATCTATGTGAAATAGCAAGAGGAAGCAGACCATTTTTACTAATAGGCCCCAAGTTTCCTTACCAACACATGGAAAATATGCATAGCAACTATCGTGCATGTTTCTGCACTGGTCAGTGGGGGTGTGGTCAATATTTGTGAAGTCCCTTCTTCCTCTTTCTGTTCCATATTTTTTCTGCCCTCCACCATGGGGAACCACCTGAATGTTTTACTCCTCAGCCTGTTGATTAGAGAGAACTCCCCTGAAGACTGTGAGGGAGGGCAGAGAGAGGAATGGGAATTCTAACATGTGAATAGGTGCCATGGGAGTCTTTAGCATTACTCCACATAGCAGCTCATTTCGGTCTTCGGGGACATTAATGGCAAGCCAGCAACTGTTTCTCTGAAGGAGAAAAGTTTTTTGCAGAAGAGGCTTTGCAACAATTCCCAAGGCATTTTCTTAATCAGTAGCCATATGTGAGGTGCCTGGGGCTGTGTTTATGTGCTCCATTAAAGAGACTGCATCTGGAAAAGTAGTTGGAATTAAAGTCATCACTTGGTTTTGTTTACAGTAATGTCATTCTCTAAGACCCATCTGTTTCTGCACAGGTGTGTGGCTAAGTTGAGTGGGATGTGGTGGTACTCACCACCCTGCCTTGTCAGTTATTGCCACCACCCTCACCTCTGCAGTTCTCCAGGACTGTGGTGGACCTTAGGTTCACAGTGTTGTTCAGGAAGCTTCCCTTTTCTACCCTGCCATGATAGCCACATTGCACAAGCAGGCACCTGTGCTCTATTTTACTAACTCAGGAATCAAAGCAAGAAGTCAAATTTAAAAAAAAAATGCTTATTTATTTTGAGAGAGAGAGGGAGAGAGAGAAAGCATGTGTGCATGTGAGAGGGGGAGGGGCAGAGAGAGAGGGAGAGAGAATCCTAAGCAGGCCCCACACTGTCAGCACAGAGCCTGATGTGAGGCTCGATCTCACGAACCGTGAGATCATGACCTGAGCCAAAATCCAGAGTCAGATGCTTAACTAACTGACTGAGCCACCCAGACAATCCAAGAAGTCACATTTTAAAATTGTTAATGATTGTGTATTTCTGTATGTGATCACATTTGTAAGAAGCTGTCCTTCATAGTATATATAAATTTATATCCAAGCTAAACTGTTGAACATTTTATAGGTGATTATGCAATATGAATTTTTATTATATTTATCTATATGCAATATTGTTATTATTTTATTTATATGCAGTTTCCAAGAATAATTTTACAATCCTCGCCTATAGCCTGTATTATTCATATGCTTACAAAGCCTAGCTTATTACATTCATATGTATTCAGAAAGATTCTATTTTTTTCTATAACACAAATTCTCAAATTTTAGGGGGCGTATGAATCACCCAAGGAACATTGTGAAAATATAGATTCTGGGGCCTCACCCTGTATTCTTGCCTCAATAGTTCTGGGTAGGACCGGGAAACCCCTCAGCAGATTCAATGACCATGACCGATAGATACACGTTGACATTGTTTTAGAAGTTTATTGGCTACAGTAGATGCACTAATAGGTTTGCTCATTCAAACCCCAAAGGAGAAACGCCCTGACAACCCCATCTTCCACTTGGCCCTACCTCATGCTATACACATGCTCTTCTCTGGCAGGGGGCGCTTTGGCCAGGTACACAAGTGTGAAGAGAAAGCAACAGGTCTGAAGCTGGCAGCTAAGATCATCAAGACCAGAGGCACAAAGGATAAGGTAAAGGCCGTGCAACGTGGATCTCTCCTTACCCTCATCTTCGCCTCACTAAAGCACCTTTCCTTCTTCTTAGGATGAAGTAAAGAATGAGATCAACATCATGAACCAGCTGGATCATGTGAACCTCATTCAGCTCTATGACGCCTTTGAGTCTAAGAATGACATTGTGCTGGTCATGGAGTAGTGAGTGTTCTCCCTGCCCCTCCCTCCCCTGAACCAATGCATGCACCCATCCAGATCATCCCACAGAACCCATGACTATGCGGCTGCAGCTCTTTCCTGCTTCAGAAGTCATTAGATCCATGCTTGGTGCACCTCTGATTCTGATTGGTGTGTATTAGACAATTGCATCAGTTTCAGAAGGAAAATTACTTAGGAATACACATCTCCATGTGTGACTTTACTGAGATGAAGTAGAATGACAGCATAGATGTAGTTTTATATCGAAGTTATACTGTCAAATATCCAGCTTAAATATTATTCTGGTTAACCTGGAGGAACATGACCTTTGACCTACATTTTATTTTCAACTTAATCATTAATGCAAAGTTCACATCAAATTCTTAATAATTAGGGTTAAGATAGTTTCATTTAAATCACTTTTATAGAAAATTAATAGGTATTTAGTTAGAAAATGAGTAGTTTTAACTAACGCTGAATTAGTATTGTGATTCGGTTCATTCTTTCCTCTGCTTGGGGTTTCTTTATCATTGTACAATAGAAATTTTGGATAATAAAAAGTCCAGCATCAGAAGCACATAGAAACACTTTAACACTGAAATTAGTCTGAGAAGACCCTGTTTGACCTTCGTTTGGTATTTGGGATTCCTCTCCCTGCCTTTGTAGAGTCTTCTTTATCTTCTATGTGTTAGAGAATGGCAGATGTGGACTCACCCCAGAGCTGCAGCCACTGGATGACAGAGACCTTAAGACTTTCTAGTTGTGAAATTGATGATAGATAAAGTTAAGGTCTTCAGCCTAAGCATCATCTAACTGAGAGAATGACAGAGGTGAAGAAATCACTCTGTGCACACATTCCTTGGAAGAGTTATGGGAGCTTAAACACCGGGCTGCCACTATAAGAAATGGCTGTAGGACTCATGACTCAGGACTTTGTTCCTCTTCCCTCTTCAGCGTGGATGGAGGGGAGCTGTTTGATCGCATCATCGATGACAACTACAATCTGACCGAGTTTGACACCATCCTGTTCATCAAGCAAATATGTGAGGGCATAAGACACATGCATCAGATGTACATTCTCCATTTGGATCTGAAGGTAGAACATATTTTGTATGGTATGAAATGTAAACCCCTCCCTCCCCTTCCTCCTCTGGATCAGTGGGCCCTGTCAGATACTATATATCAGCTTGGGAAATCCATGCTGGTATGAAGTGTTATGTTTGGGAATTAATAAAAATCTGGATTCTTAGCATCATCTCCTCATTTCCAACTTTTGTCACCCCCTAATATTTTCATGTCTGCATCTTTAGGGACTATTATCCAGATTCTTGTAACTTGCTTGTGTTAAAGGAATCCATATGGGAGATGCTTTCCCTAAATGTTTAGAACTAAAACCACCACCACCACCACCATGGTCTCCTTGTTGTGTCCCTCTCATTTTTAGAATAAGTAGGTGGGAGGATTTTAGCTAACTCAGAATTCACTAGTGGTAGCCAAACTTTCTATCTCCCCAAGCATCCCTAGCAGTCTCACAAATTTTTAGGAGGTTCTGAACATTAGGGATTTGTTTTCTTGTGGGCATGCTAGAGCACTGGGTTGAAACCTATGGCAGAGTGGGATACAGGGCAGCCAGAAGGGTAGAGCTAAAATGCTAAGGAGCAGAGAAGGCTGGTGGCATTATGATGGACATAGTGGGGAGCCTATGTGAGCAGCAGGGAGCCAAGCCACCTTCCTTTCTTCTTTTATTTAATGATCCTTCCCTTTTGATCTCTCTCCTATTATGAAGTGCATAGAATTGGACTATACATAGTTACAACCAGTGAAAGACCCAAGCTCAATAACTCTGATCAGTTCTAATATTGGGGCTAAATATCATAAGCTGCTTCTTCTTGTGTGGCTCAATCATTTTCTCATTTCCCTGTTTGCACAACATGACCATGATATAAAATACATATTCTATAGAACATACCATCTATTGCAAGTCATAGGGGATTGTAGAGCTAAACAAATCTAACTTCCTTAAGTCGGCTTCCATGGTCCTCTCTTCTTATAATTTGGCTTCCCTCACTGTCTTGATTTATGTGCACTACCTCTCCTATTCACAGGGCAGGAGGAAGTGGTCTATAAAAGACAATGTCATAGGTTAAAAATCATTAGCAAAGCCCTTGGCTACAAACTGAGTTCTGTAATGTGTATTTTCATGAAGCATTTTCAATGAGTGTAGATATTCTGCAGATATCCCTAAAGGGATTTGATTGGCAACTGAAACTAGGACTTGACCTATCATAAGTCAAACAGCTCTGTATGTGGCTTCATAACATTGATTGAGGACTTGCAATGGGCAATTTTAGTTATGGCTTGTAGGTAAAGATTAACAGTAAAGGCAAAAGCTGGGTGGGTCATTAAGGACCACTCATCCCTTGCAGAAGTCTCCTTGGAAGGAAAATGGCCAAAAATATTAAGAATTCTTGTTACCATGGAGGAGAGATTAAAAGTGACTTAAAAATGGTCTTCTTTATATTTTTCTGTGTTTCACAAATCTCATTCAATGAATATGCTTTAATTTAATAATTAGAAAAAATTTAACTTTTTGAAGTATCCTCAAAACTGTTTCTTTACATTCAGCAAACATATTTTTATGTCACAGTATTCTTCGACAACTGAACAGCTTTATACATGATTGATCAGTTATTTGAGCATGAAACCAAATGTTCTTATGTAGCATCCATTCTCTATAAATAGCTTTTACTTGTAGACATCAGTTTTAGAGATATTTTAGAAAAGGGCCTCCAAAGACATTATGTCAACCAAATGGACCATTGAATATTGATAAGGAGACACTACTACATCATTTCATAAAGTGCTTAGTTTCTGATCTCATTTGAACCTACTCTCCACCCAGACAAATAGGGGAGGGACAGCCATGGTGCCACCTAAAAGGACATAGGATCTGGGGGATTCAGCAACTCAGCTAATGCACCCCAGCTCTTAGGAAAGAGTTGGAATTAGACCTTGAGAGTTCCAGGCAATTCTTTGAAAACTTTATTTCTTTTTTTATGGATGACCTTGACTTTATTACTTTTTTAATTTTTTAGAAGTTTATTTACTTTGAGAAAGAGAGAAAGAGAGAGAAGGAGCACAGGAGGGGCAGAGAGAGAGAGAATCCTAAGCAGGTTCCACATTGTCAGCGCAGAGCCTGATGTGGGCTTGAACTGATGAACCATGAGATCATGAACTGAGCTGAAATCAGACGCTTACTGAGCTTCCAAGGCACCCTGGCTGACCTTGACTTGAAATGAAATTCCTTATTTTTCTCAGACCTCAGTTTTCCAGACTTAACAAATACAGACACACTTGTAAGACATTCTATAAACGCTGAGTTCCATGCAGTGCTACTATCTATGCTTCTCCCTCTTCACCCAAGACAGTTGGATTGGCACAACAAAGTCTATCCAGAGTCAAACTCCAAGGGAACACTTAGTCAAGGGTTTAGGCATTGAGAAAAAACTCAGCAAAACTTTGGAATTGCTGAGAGTGAAGAATGAACGGGGGGGAAGCCTTTCTCTTACACATGACTTTCTCAAAGAGTAAGCACAAAGGGAAAATCTGGAGGTCAGGAGCGTTCACGTTATATTGCATACTCAGTGTGGCTGTTTAAATGAATCAGGCCATTTCTCCTGGAACTCATAAATCCTTGGGAAAGATATTCCTCCAAGAAGGGGAAATTCATACTTAATAATTTTAGGGGGGCAGATGTCAAGTCTGAGACAGCCTCCACCAGTCCATTTGAAAGGTACTGAAGCAGCCCCCTTGTCTTTCTTTCCTCAAGGAGGCCTCTGACTGAACTCACACATTATGGTAAACTGCAGAACCAGGGAGAGGGACAGGCAGGGTAATGCAAGGTTGGCAGGGTACCCACAACCTCATCCACCACATAATTAAAGGAGAAAATACCCACACAGACAAGCCAGCCCCAAAGTGAAAGGCCTGATATGTTTTTCCTGAGCATCGTTGTATTTTTAGTTGTGGTTCGAGGACAATTTGAGTGAATGATGGTTGTTTTCATTGCTAATGTGTCTCTTTCTCCTGGCAGCCTGAGAATATCCTGTGTGTGAATCGGGATGCTAAACAAATAAAAATTATTGATTTTGGATTGGCCAGAAGGTATGTGTATTTGGACATAGGTACATGAATGAAGGTAGGGAGCATGATGGATGCCCTTTCTTTGCAAAGATAAGTCTGATATACCTTTTGGTTTTATACTGTTATTTAGAATTAACTTAACAAAAATTATATCCCAGCCTTACCTTGCTGATTTTGGAATTGGAATGTTTAGAAATTTCTACAGTGCATCTAAGAAAAAAATATAAAAAACTTAAAATCTAATACAGTAAAGTTATTAAATTTGAAGACATTAATTTAGAATTTGTAATTTTCTCTTAGTCTTTTATAATTGTTCTATCTGTAAAGAGAAGATTTACTTTAAAAAATAGGTAGTGTAAACAAGATGGCAAAAGTTTCTGGTATGCTTAAGCTTCTTAAGTGAACAAAGAGTTTACGTAAACTTCAGCACGTTAATGTTGAATATAAAATGATTGTAAATTATTGCATTTCATTTATTCATTAATATGGGCTTATTCAAGCCATTGACATGTCAAAGATTTTATCAGTTTTCTTTTGTTATAATTCAGGTGTTCTAATTATTCTGACTGGCTTTTCCCACCACTGTTTTAGATTATTAAGGCTTTAGAGTATGAATTATTACTCTTAAACTACTGGAATTTTTTTTTAAAATTTTTAAACACTATTTCTTAAATATGTGATTTCCCTTAAAGTCTGTGTATTTTAAATTTGCTGTTTGGCTGAAGTTATTTTGTCTAACAGACTACATCTTTTCAGTTTCTATGATTGTTGACTTTTGATTGACCTTCTCCATCCCTCTACTTTGTTTCCTAAATTCTAGATACAAACCCAGAGAGAAGCTGAAGGTGAATTTTGGAACCCCAGAATTTCTTGCTCCTGAAGTTGTGAACTATGATTTTGTTTCCTTTCCCACTGACATGTGGAGTGTGGGCGTCATTGCCTATATGCTGTAAGCAGTTATCCAGTCTCTCTGACACTCACAAATATGAATAAAAACGTTAAATTAGGTCTTTTAAAAGTAAATAGCATCGTGCCATATTGAGTCACTTTCTAGGCTCTGTGGATCCTGTGGGTGAAAGGAATAAATTCTTTTCCTGCACATCACCTGAAAAAGTAAATGTATGTCTACTTGTAATCACTTTAACTCTTAGGGACACCACCTAATGCCATAAAAGTAATTAAAAAACATTAAAAAACAACGTGTGTCCTGATTTCCTAAATGACTAATGCTAGCCTTATTCCTCGGGGGTGACGCTCTGGTGTTTGCCCTCTGAGTGTGTGGCAGATTTTAGCAGCTGTAAATGCTTTAAAAAGGAAGTTGTGCTGTCCTTAGAGATTCATATTTCAGTGTAGCTGCTGACTCCATTGCTGCAGGTGTTGAATTAGGAGCTGGGGTGGGGGGAGTAAGCATTTTCTTGATTGCAAAAATACATTATAGAATTATGTTTAATTATCAGGTTATTTGCCTTCTCTCAGTTTTAAATGACAGAGCCCAAAAAAGCAACTATCTGTAAAGGATTTGAAGCTATTTAAACAATGCCCACTCTGGATCCTGTGTCTTACAGACTGAGTGGATTGTCCCCCTTCCTGGGTGACAATGATGCTGAGACCCTGAACAACATCCTGGCCTGCAGGTGGGACTTACAGGATGAAGAATTTCAGGACATCTCAGAGGAAGCCAGAGAGTTTATCTCCAAGCTTCTGATTAAGGAGAAGAGGTAATCCAAGTTTGTTCCGGGCTCTGGAAGAAGGAGGGATAATAGGGAAGCACATGCCACCACAATTCAAGTGAGATAATCCCTGAATTCCCTTAGTGACATCTCTGATGCCTGTGCAAAGTTGTAAATGGAAGGAATTTGATGCTCTTAATCTCATTTACTGAGGTCTGGGACTGGTTTGGTCCTGAGGCTTGAAAGGGGCTACAAAAACTTCCCTCCTTCTGCCTTTTTCAGTGAGGCTGTAGCAATTAGGGGCTCTTGCTAGGCCTCAAAATGAAGGGTTTGGAATAAGTTATTTCCATAACCCCTTTCACATCTACAAAGCATGTATCTGGCTCTGTGTAGGTGAACACCTAACTATCATTTCATTTGAGAACCTACTGTGGGCCAGACTGGGCCAAGTGCTGTATAGACATGCCTTTTTTTAAAAAAAAGTTTATTTATTTATTTATTTTGAGAGAGAGAGAGAGAGAGAGAGAGAGAGAGAGAGAGAGAGAACATGGGGAAAGGGCAGAGAGAGAGAAGAGAGAGAGAATCCCAGTCAGGCTCTTTACTGTCAGTGCAAAGCCCAAGAAAGGGCTTGATCCCATGTCTGTGAGATCATGACCTGAGCCAAAATCAAGGGTCGGATGCTTGACTAACTGAGCCACCCAGGTGCCCCAGACATGTTTTTTAACATCCATCCATCTCCAAGATGCTGGAATTGTCATTACAGTTTTATGGATAAGACTCTAAGTAGTTTTCCTAAGATCATATGGCCAGTAATTGGCAGAACTGATAGTCATGTCAACCTTCCCCTAAGGCTGTACATTTAACTGTGATATATAACATGGCCTCATATTTTCTGTCATGTTCAAACCACATTAATTCAAAATTCAGAGGATGAAGAAGAGTGATGTTGAAATATAGGTGCTGGCATTTTAGAATTATGGTTGGGGAAGGACATTGTGATTAACTAGTCAAAAACACTCTTACAGATTTTTTAAGCTTATTTTATTTATTTTGAAAGAGGGAGAGAGAAAGAGCACAGCAGGGGCAGAGAGAGAGAGAGAGAGAGAGAGAGAGAGAGAGAGAATCCCAATCAGGCTCTGCACTGTCAGCATTGAGCCCGATGTGGGGCTTGAACTCGCAAATGATGAGATCATGACCTGAGCCAAAATCATGAGTGAGATGTTTAACTGACTGAGCCACTCAGGTGCCCCCAGATGGTTTTGTATCGAAAATATATACTAGTAAATAGTATTTAAGATTTTCAAAGCCAACAATACTTGTTTCCTTGTTTTATTATCTCTACTGCTTTTAAGTTATTAATAAACATGACCATGAACAGATAGGAGGGTGTATTTGGGGAGAGGGGATTAAAGAAGTATCATGGACATTGGGTCTGGGGAAGTGCCTGACACAAAGGAGGCATTTTATGTATAATCCGCCCGGAAATGTGTCTGGGGCATTGAGAACAGATGTATAAAGTCCAGTCCCTGCCTTTAGGTAACACACGATCTAAGAGATAGGTGTTTTTAAAAAAGATATAACCCAATGCAGTTAATGCAAAGTTAGAGTATATTGAAAAGGGTCAGGACTGAGTCCTAAAGGATAAGGAGAACTTAGCCAGGCTGGTGGTGTCAGTATGAGGACAGGGGTAATGAAAATACATTGGTTTTATCTTTAATGGAAAGGCACAAAGCTGTTGTTACTATTATTATTTGTAGATGACTGAACACCAGGCACTGAACAGATAGAAGGTGTCAACTCTGTCAAGTTTTTGGTGGCTAAGATCCACATTTACTAAGAATCTATTTTACAGATATATTTTTATGTGTTACTGATTTAATCCTCTGGATTAAATGAGGAAATTGAGGCTGAGAGCAGTGAAGCAATCACACAGCTAGTGCAGTGCAGAGTCAGAGCAAGGCTTTTTGGCCTCCAGCACCATGTCCTGCCCCCTCCTTCAGTCTGAGGGTCACATTAATACCATGGGAGGGACAATTGCACATTTGGGCAGAATGACAACTGGCTGATTATTATTGGATGAAACTAAGGCCAACACCTGATACGACTCTCATAGAATACATTTCCATGTACAAAAATAAACTTGAAATGTATTAAGAATTTAATTATTAGTACTGTGTTATTGTTAACTTTTTAATAGTCAACTTTAACAAGTTTGACATTACAGTGCAGAAATAATAATTTTTTGGGCACTATCAGCTATTGGAATGCTTCTGGGGGTCCAATACTGAAAATGTATAATATTCAACAAAATAGCACTTCCCTCTGAGGTTGGTAGAGGTCAAGAGTTTTAAGAAACATTACATTTGCCTGCTTCGGGTCCTGCCAATGGTGACACTCTCACCAAGTTATTAAACTTTCCTTCATGGTAAAGATTTATCATCTCTTCAAATCTTATACTTAAATATTTGTTATCTGATGAAACAATTTTATTGAAGCAATCTACAAACTGAAGCTCCATGACTGCTTGAAATTATTTTCTTGATACAATTTCAGAAGTAGACTCCAGACTGTTACACTCACTTGTAGTTTTTTTGTTGAAAGGCTATTTAGTTTAATGTGATAACAATTAGCACACAAGACAAGTTTACCAAATTTAGAATTAGAATATAATCTCTATAATTCTTTCTCATGTTATTTTTTAAGCTGTATAAATGTTTGCTGTCTCAAAAGGATATAGTTTCTTTGTAAAGGTATCTAATGTACTCTGTCTCAGTACTTATATTAACTCTCTATCTATTTAAGTCTTTAAAATGTCTTAATTCAAAAATTAGTGCTACATATTATTCAAAAGTTTTAATATATAAATTGCTCTTGCAATTATCAAGAATCATTGTAGCATTTTGCTCTGGCAGTAGTATGTATACATTTATTCTTCCATTGACTGATAGAAATTCAATCCATGAAGCTCAAACATGGCATGAAAAATGGTTACTTGTATTTGAAAGTAGATGTTCAATTAATAACAAGAATTTTGAATGATTTGTCTCACTTGTCTTACCACTGTTGTTACCCTGACTGGTTTGATGGTAACCTACAATCATCAATGATAGTTCCAGAAAAAGTAGAATTGCCTGTGAATTTGACATGTGGCCATCTGGTCTCCCAAAGGGAATGGCCAGAGCTGAGGTTGAATGGCAGATTCAGGACTCATTTGGTATATCTCTGCTAACAGCCTTCTGAATCTCCCTTTAGTTGGAGAATAAGTGCAAGTGAGGCTCTCAAGCACCCCTGGCTGTCAGACCACAAGCTCCACTCCAGACTCATTTCACAGGTAACCAAGGTTTGTTGCTTTTCCTCTCATTTTCTAACTGACCTCAATCTTTGGATAATCAGAGGCTAGAAGCATCCCAGCCTTATATGGGTTTCTGTCTCATTCCATTTCTCACAGCCTTCAAATCTTGGGTTAGTGTTGAATTGCTTAAAATGCTTTTATTAAGCAGTTTGTGTTTTGTCAAATATGATGTTTAGGAGAGTATTACTTTCAGCATAACTAATGTGTTTATTATTCAATCATTATACTTATTATAAAATAAATTACATCACTGTACTATGCACACATACTTATATACATAGTCTAGAATATATAAACAAATAATGTTTTGGAAAATATATGTTAGTGTATATTCAGGATAAATAGTCCTCCTTAATTCAGAACTCAGATTTTTAACTTTTGTGTTTACCTGGTTCAGTATGCTCTGGGAACCAAAAAACTGTTCTACTCAGGTTGATCCAGAGAGCAATGTAAATCTATGTGAAGGAGACTCTTACCAAAGACTGAATGAAGATGACCTAAGTACTGGTGTGTTGTCGTTGTTGTTTTTAATCTTTTTTCTCCTCAAGTTTCTATTTAAATTCCAGTTAGTTAACATATAGTGGAATATTAGTTTCAGGAGTAGAGTTTAGTGATTCATCACTTACATATAACAGCCAGTGCTCATCTCAAGTGCTCTCCTTAATTCCCATCATTCATTTAACCCTTCCCCCTACCCATCTCCTTTCCAGCAACCCTCAGTTGGATCTCTATAGTTAAGAATCCGTTTCCAGGTTTGTCTCTTTTTTCCCTTTTTTCCTAAGTACTTGTTGACAATAATTGAGCCCACACTCTGTGATAACTTTGTACAATAAGATTCCTAATCTACTTATTGCCTTAATTCCTATTTATGTCCAAGAACTCATCTGTCCCTTTGGCACAGATTCCTTCCCTAAGCTTCAGATGCATATATCCACTTGACATTTCCACTTGGATCTCCTCCGTCCTAAACTGATCTCATCTTTTCCATCTCACCTCTTCCTCCACCATTCTCCCAGAATGGCCCCCCATTGAATGACCTAAACCAAACCCGAGGGCGTTTTTGTTGTTTCCTTCCTGTCCCTCAATCCTCCCATCTCATATTTGATTTATATCCAAGTTCCGTACATTATTTTCCCTAATTACTTCTAGAATCTGTCTAACCTTGTTCATCCCGTTTGTTATCCTGGCCCATGACACCCCTCATCTGAATTACTACAACAGCCTCCTCCAGACTTTCTCCACCCACATCCCTGTGGATTATACAAACAACACAGAAGCAAAAGTGTAACATTTAAGTAACTCAACTAAACATTTAGGATGTTTACCTGGCCAAGATGTAGGGAGAGGCAAGAAGCAATGTGTGCCTTCGGGCCTTGTCAGGGAAGGTCTGACATGAGCATGGTTAAGATGGCTGCCGTCATGCCCTGGAGTCATATGCGTTTGATACACTTTCATTTCCTCCATCTCTGTACCCCATCCTCCCTACTTCTCAGGGTTTTGGAATGGAGCTTTTTCAGTGACCAACAAACCTTGGAATGACTATGCTTCAGGTACTCATTTTTTCCACATCCAGTTTTTATTGAAATTAACTTTACTTCTAAATTCAGCATCAGTACTGAGTTTTATTTGTGTCTGAATATACCTTTCCTTGATAATTGGTACTGATGTCAAGTAAAAATAGACTTTTTACCTAGTTGGTACCTCACCCAGACTACATAAACTGCTTATTAGGGTTACCAACCTATTTTGGGCCAATTTTCCACCAATGTATTTTTATCCAAGCTTATTGGTGTCCAAATAACACTTTGACGTGGTAGGACAATATGGAAACCACAACAGATAATTAATGACATTATACAGTTTAAAAAGTGCTTAAAATATTTTTTAAACCATATAACAACAGCAAAAATCACCTTTTTGTTATTCTATCCAACTGTTGGTACCTAGGTAAATTGATATTTCAAGAACGATGGAGATTTGAAAAAAAATTACAAATTCCACTGTATAAATCTAGTCAGTTATCATTAAAGTTATAATTATATGGCACTGTGCCAGGCACTGTTCTCACTGCTTTACAAAAAATAATTCATTTAATCCACATACCAGTTCTCTGAAACAGGTGTTGTTATTATCCTCATATAGGTAAGGAAACCGAAGACAGGGGTACTTGTCCAGGATCTCACCAGGAGGAAGTGATGGAGCTAGCTCCCCAGTGTAGACAGGCAGGCTCTGGAACCTGGGCAGAGCTTCACTACTCTACTATCCTGCTGGATAATGGGCTTCTGGGCAAAGGAGGCCTGATGATATTTCCAGAACTCTTCCTGTACAGTACATTTTTGGTGTTCTTGAAAGCCAGTATTCAAGCTTAGTGTATTTTATTTTTCAAAGAAATATTGAGACTAGATTTTTCCAGAAGATTCATTTTTGGAATAATCTTGGTTCTGATATGTTTTATAAAATCAGAATGTAACTTTATGTTGAACATTTAACTCTTACCCCAAACTATTTACTATTCAAATCGAAATTATATTTTAAAAGCCTTTTATAAACTTTTATTTATCTCTTTTAATTGTTTCATGCTTAAAACACTTACAATTTATTAACCACTAAACATGCTTATAATCAGTCAGTAAATTTAAAAAGGATTTTTCCTTAGGAATTAAAGCCCTGTAGCTCTCTGCCTTCTGTATTATGCTCTTACATTGCCAACCATCCATACATAAGCCACCTTCCATCAGAAACAGCTCTCAGCTTGAGTGGAACAAAGCATTCCCAAATTACAAATCTATTAGAACCCATCAAGCATCTACTGCAGGCTTAATAAATGTGTTGGGCCTGGAGGAAAGAAAAATGAACAAATATGGCATTGTTTCTTTTCTGCTAGAACTAATAAGCCTCTACCTTTCCTTCCCAATCCCAGTGTTACAACCTCAGCTCTTGCCCTTTTTCCAATATGCTGAACTAATAAAATACTGTAGGAGCTGATATTCCATATCTATCCATCTCTTTTCTAATTCACCAAATCATTATTTCATTAATGACAACTCTGATCATATTCCTCCCACACCATAAATTCTTCCAGTATTCCCCATCGTGCACACCAAACTAACACACCCAACCGTCCAGCCTGCTCTGACATGCCCTGATATCAGGTGTTCCATCCTGTCTTTGCTACTGCTTCCAGATCAGCCCGAATCCTAGTGAGTGCCTGAGACCTACTTTAAATGCCACCTCCTTTAAGATGGTTCTTCTCAACCCCCAAACTGGAGGTGCTTTTTTTGTCTTCTTGAACCTCTCTTGTGGCACTTAAATAACGCTTGAAAACTTTTGGAAGAAGCAAAAGTTGTATCTGACTCATTTTTGTCCTCATCTGGTCTCAGTCTTGACCCTCAAGCTTTGTCAACATGAATATTTGTGGAAGGGAGTTTTGACCAAACACACACATAAAAATGAAGTGTCATTAGGTGCTCAGCTCTTTGTTTCTGACTCTGAGAGGAAAGGTAGTGATGACAGGGGAAAGTGGGGAATGCTCAAGCTGGTCCCTGAAGGTGGTTCAATGCATCTGTTGGAGGGTCATGAACAGTTTAGGCTTCTAGAACATCTCTTGAAGAGCATTTTCAACCAGTAGGAAGTTATTGACTCTTCAGGTGTTCTCATATCAGAAGTGAGGAATGAAATTATATATATATATATATATATGTTCTAATTCTAAAGTTCTAATTCTTCTTCAAATGTCTTGTGATTTCCCTAGAAGAAGAAGAATTGCTGCTCTAATGCGAAGGACCTTGTGACCAAATAGTCCGTGGAAGGTGCCCATTTGAAAGGTTAGTCTCAGGTCTTTCTGAAGAGATGTTGTGCAAGCCTTAAGAGGGAGTAGCAAGAAAGAAACCAAATGTGTGTTGCACTGACTATGTGGGAAGCAGGGCAGTGTTTCTGCTGAGGGGGAGGGCCCCAATTTTGGACTGTTGTGTGTGCAGCCTGGCTCTGCCATTTTCTAGCACAGAAACCTCAATTTCCTGTTTTGTGGGTTGGGGATAGTCTTACTTCCTATGCTTGTTGAGTGGCTCCAACAAGATAATCCATGCAAAGCCTGGATACCAGGGCCTGGCACATAGTAGGTACTTGATAATTATCTCAGTAGGTGCCAGTAATTGAACAAAACCATCTCTGGTAGTCCTTACAATTGGGATCAGAAGAAGTAATACCTTTTTTGTGCTGATGGGGAAACCAGTCTCGAGACCCACACACTAACTCCCCCAAAGTCACGTAAATGGTACAGCATGACTTCTCAAGTGTCTCTGAATTTAAAGCCCATGCTTGTTTTTCTTTCCTGAACTGCTTCCTGGTATTGGCCCAGTCTTGGAGCTGGAGGAACCATACCACTTCATACACAGCCTGTACCCTGCTTAGAATTTTGTCAGAATTATTAGGAGATGGATTTACACATGAATACTTTTGATTGAATCAAAAGCTAGCTTAATTTATGCCCTAAAGGAGAAGCCTAAGGCCTTGTACTTATTACAGAGAACTTTTAGAAATCTCAACATATATGTCCTTGTTGGGGGGCCATTTACCCTCCAGCAAGCCAGTTCTCTCACTTGGGGCAGTAAGCCCATGGCCACTGTTGCCACTCAATTTTAACAAATGTGTAGGACTGATGACTTGTGAGTCTGCATTCTTGCTGCCTGCTGGTCTTACTCTCTTATTCTCATTTGTATTTACTCTGGTCCTGAGGTTTTTGTTTGTCTGTTTGACTCTATATTCTTGCAAGCTGCCTTGAAATCTTTTGTAGAATAAGATCGGGTAGAAATAAGTCAGTACATCATAATAAAAGTCCCAGGCCAGAGTTAGGAAAGCACTCAGCCTTTGGTGTAAGGGTCATTCCTTCCCAGTCTACCACTTATGTAGAAATCTATGAAACATCAGCAGGAAGGCTTGTGCTTCCTACTTACAAAGGCCACTATCATGGGTCAAAGATAGCAAGGACGGTAAAGTTTTTGGAAGAGTAGAAGGTAGCTATGTGCCTTGTGATAATGTGGAGAAAGGAAGGACGCTGCCTGCTCCCAGGCCTGGGTGGTCAGGCTCACTGAGGTACAGCCTGGCCTTCACCCGTGAGTGGTGGGCACCAGAGTCTGCGGGGAACTCTCCCTCCCTCCATCCCCCAGCAATTTTGTCTCCGGTGACCACAAACCTCAAGGGTTTGCCACAAACTGCCTTCCCACCCTAAGCACTGGAGTCACTTTTGAGGCCTGGTAGGAATGAATTCATTGGGTGACTGGAGGTTGCACTGCAAGGCATGTCTGTCACCAGGGGCTGGCAGGGAGAGAAAGAGGAGGAAATGGTAGTGGGAGGCAGTAGAATCCTTCCATGCCACGTTGGTCCTTTGAACCCAAGGCAATGTAGGCCAGTAGCAGCCCAAGCAGTGACAGTTATGTGGAGGACAAAACATTGGAGCTGATGACACTGGTACAGTTAGCTACTGTCTTTGTTGAATTGCTTGATGAGACCTTTGAGCGTGGTCAGGTCTGCCTCCAGACGGTCCCTTGGGCTGGCTGCCTTCCTCTCTGGGGACCTCAGCTCCAGTGGGCCACAGAATTTCAACTTGGTTGCACTGCAGGCCTGGGAAGCATTGTTTAAGGTCCATGGGATGTGGGTGCCTCCCAGTTTACTTCTTTTACTCTTTTTTTTTTCAAATTAAAATGTGAGCTTAAGACATTAACTCTGAGAGCAGCCTCATTTGAGAAGAATTTTTTTTAAGTCATTTTTTATAGTATTTCCTGCCAGGATAAGATGGGGTTTTTGGCAAGCTTTACAAGTGAGTAAAACCAACTTTGTGATAATATTGATTTTTAAAATCTGGTGGTTGAAGATTATTCCTGTGGAAAAAGAATGACTTCCAGGCCCTGTGAATAAGGCAGGATCCATCATGTCGATTGAGGCATATAAATCTCCTGCAATTTGTTAGAGGTTTTTTGATGCATTGAGGAAATACTCTAAAAATCAACCTGGTGGCATTTCGTTTTGTGTTTCTGTTCCATCTTTTGCCAACCCGTGAACTATGAATTTAGGACACTTTCTCAGAGCCATGAATTTAGGACACCTTCTCAGAGTTTGATGTAGGGTAGCAAACCCTGTGCGGGCCTATGTCAAACGTGGTCATAAAGCAAATGAAAATCTTTCCCACGCGCAATCTGTGGCCTTACTTTGATGCGGGGTCAGGCTGACAGAATGGATGGTGTGGTAGCAGCTGGGGAGCTGGCTGTGCCTCACATGAAACAAAGAGGCCTTGTCCTTCGATCTTGCAAATAGTACGAAAATATCTTGCATAAACTGAAAAAAAAAAAACCCAACTCGGGTAAGCAGTGGAATCCTGCAAGGGGTTTCTTTTTTTCTCTCACATGCACACATACATTATAAAAAAATCATGTGTGGTTTTCCTAAGGCGCACAACCAACTAATTACAATTTTAAAAGCCCTGCTGAATTAACAAGAGTCATATTTTGTTTGCTTTGCAGGAAAACTGCTGCGGTTGCTGCTGCTTTGAGAAGATTTTTGGAAAAATCAGCAGTTCTGATGCCTTGACCCCTGTGATGACGGGTGGCCCTGGGGGGGGCGGTGGAGCCGCTGCACTTGAACTCTGAGCACCCAGTTAAGGGGGACACCTAGTCCTGTGGTCCCAGGGGGTGCAGACAAGCCCTGCATCCCTTTCCTCAACTCCCCAGACCCCATGGTAGTGCACAACGGGAAAGATGCTTCCCTGCCATCTTGAGTTTTCAATTTTTAATTTTTGACTTTAGACACTGGGGCAGGGGGTACATTATTTCTGCTCTTTCTCAGCTTATTAGAGCAATCATACCGGAGATTTATTTGAGACATTTAAATCTGGAGGATACATTTAGAGGGAGAAAACTGCTTCCAGTCCTTAAACTATGCCTTTCAAAGGGGGCCATCATATCGCCAGAAAAAAATTCTGTCTTTTGCACCCTTGAGCATTTAGTTTCTCAGACTCTATTATAATTTTTATTTGGTCTGAAATCAGGTGAATCCAACTGATAAATAATTTACTTTCTGGAACACAAACTGTTTTTGAATCCCGAGGCAAGAGGCATCAGACGTTATATCTTCCATATATCCTGAACTTTCTCCAAGTTCATCAGTTTCTTCTGAGTAGCTGATTCTACTTTCAAATGCGTGACGTGCATTTCACAAGACACTCCCTGCTGTCTTCTGATTGTACATTTGCTTGCATGAAATGCTCTAGTTTTCACAGGTGGAGCAAGAGGTATCTGTTTATGGTTAGTCTTTGGAATTACAACCTTTGGAAAAATGTTGATAGTCACAAGAACTTTCCTCATGCTGCCATTACCAATGAAACATGGGCCGTGTGCATGCCAAGGAAGGACAGTGCTTTGCTTCCAGTGTTGCAATGACTCGGGAAATAGCACTCAGGCTTCTGGGTAAATTCCAGCATTTCTGAAGACCGGTAATCTCACCTACGTGGAGTCTCACATGGCTCAGTGGTTGTGAAGAAAGAACATCCAGAAATCAACGGTGAGGGGAACACTGCTGCTCACTCTTTGGATATGAGAATAACTTCCAGTTGGAAGCTTCTTCTTGCTCCGGAGCTCATGTGGCATTTCATTACAGATATTTAATAATGGACATGAGCCTGACCGTATACAGCACAGAAGGGCATCGGGCCTCTCAAGGGTGAAACGTGCGTCGTTTCTTTACGAAGAGGAGGCCACGCAAAGCCACACTAAATTCCTATTACACATCCAGCATCAAGCTCACTATTCAGCCTCTTAAGTTTTCCTCATATTTCCCATTTCCAAATAACTCCTGTGTTGAGATCAGCTATAATAATGTCTTTATTTTTAGCTGTAAATCATTCTAGGCTCTGGTAGTCACAATAGCAGTGACATGAAATAAGAATGACTTGATGGCCATGTTAGTGAGGGCAGTTTTAATTGGCATTGACTTTTCTCCATTATTGCTCATATGCACCTAGTGGATGCTTATAGCATGCCCATGAATAACTAAATGTGCAATGTTCTTATTCTCATGTGTAAGGTAAAAGGGAAGTAGAGACAGAAGAAAATGTGTAATTTAGTTAGGACCATATGCCAATTTAGTGGTCATGCTAGCTATAAAACTGACTCCTTTCTAGCTTTGCTCTTACATTATGATGCATTTCTTTTTTCCTTTGACCTATGCATTTATCCAAGGTTGGTTTTCTCCTGTTCATGTTATGTGACTGTGCTTAAAATGGTTAATTTGGTTTCCTTAAAAAAAACAAACAAACACGTACACACACACACACACACACACACACACAAACACAACAAAGCCTTGTGACTGAAGTGTTATATTACTGTGCTATCTTTAGCTGATGGTATTCATTGAGGCTGGAAAAATACAAGTCAGTGCATGCATTAATACTCAGACCACAGAGAGCTGGCATTCACTCAAATGCTAAATAAGACGCAAGGGTCTGATTTGAAACCCCTCATGGAAGGGCGTTTTCTGTCCTGTGGTGTGGAATCTCTACCAGATAGAGCAGGAGATCTTTTGCATCCAACTCTCATCCTGACTCACGCTGGCAGAGAAGCTTTCACCAGACCCCAACACACGTGGGACAGGCAGCTTAGGCCAAATGAAGGAACGATTTCTTTGACAAATTAATCCACTAATGACCCTGCAGTCAGTGGGTGTGATTTTTTTAAAAAAGAGGTTTAGAAAGGAGACTCTACTTTAAAAACGAATCTCCTTTGAATTTGGAGTTGAATTTCCACATTTGGATGGGGAGGTATCCCCGTGCCAGCGGGGTGCCTTTTATATGAGAGCTGAGGATAGTTTGCATCGCAGAGTTGATTATTACAGTCTACAGTTACAGTGAAATGGGAGATTTTCGGTCTCCTGCTCATCCTGTTCCCTCCCTCCACACCCATGTGTGGCTGCTCCAGCAAGCACTGGTAACTTGGTAGATTGCCACTTTGATGGGAAAGGGGGCTTTGCACAGCAGAGGAATCAAACCAGATGCAAGCATGGACCAGAGAAGCTGAGTCTGGCGAGACTTGGGCTATTGTGATCAATTTTTCCAAGAAGTCATTAGGATTTGATAGGCTGTACTTCTCCCCCACCCACTTAATGGACGTTATGGCTTCACTCACTCGCATTAGGCAGTAGCCATTGCTTTAGAAAATAGAGGAAATTAAAGCACTGATGTGGCACTTCCCACTGCCTAGAGAGAAACAAACCTCACAAAGGATTAAAGAAACAGCATGCCCCTTTTGTAATTTGTAAGACACCAACACTTACCCACAACCTGTTGCTATTTCAAAAAATCAGGGAGAAAAGAGCTCATGCCCTAATTTGTTACATAAAAGCATCTGAAATGGATTCTCACCTGAACTACCTTGGGGAAAGATTTCCAAGTCAAAATTGGGTAATTCTCATGTTTGTTTTTTAGTTACTTTTTGTCTGACTTGACATTATTTTGCTTTCTTTCCTCAAAAATGTAAATAGGCATGCTGCTATTGTTGTGGCATACTTGGATGTGAATGTGTTTTGAAAGATACATGAATTATTACATTTTCACTATTTTTATGGAAACTAGAGTAGAATTTTTTTTCTTGTTTTAAAATCAAAATATGTATTTGATATTAGGGAAATGAGGGTCTTATTCTTTATTTCATTCCTTTATTCTTCCTTCTGCTCCCAGTACCCCCACCCTAGGCATTAGGCAAATGGTGTCAGGATGCCTACATGTGCTTGCTTAGTTAGGATTACAGGCCAGCTGAGGGAACCTCATTTGGAAAGTTCATCTGTGCAAGTGAGGCAAGAGGGCAAAGCAGGGGTCTGAGCAGGCATGCCCAGTGAACTCAGTTCAGCTCTCTATCCGCTGGCAAGTTCAGCATGGGTCTAGACTGCATGGCTCACTTCTCAATAGCTGTGATGCTCCCTATTTTGCTTTTGCTTTGTTTTGATTTTTTTTTTCTTCTTTCTCTTTTTCTTCAGTTAGAATCAAAGTCCATCTTCTTATCCATCACAATGCTCCCCTGAAGCCTTTTTGGGATGAAAATTATATTCCCAAAAGGCAAATGGCTTGCTGTCCTAAAGGAAACTTGAAGCTGGACTATCAGACTATCAGATGCTCAATTTCCAGATGAAGGCAACTTCCTTGCCTTGCACGAAGTCAACAGTTTCTCACATTTGAAGGTCTATGTATGTCTCCTAGATACATTTCAGTCAGGTGTACTTTCCATAAGTGATCTTTATGTGTGTAGTTTCACCTTCCATGAAGGCTTATAACTCAACCACTACTTATTCAAGAGAGCAGAGAACATCTAATACCTGAGTGTTCCGATCTTGAATTGTATGTATTTTGTATTTGTCCCATCCGATAGATGTCAGTGAGTCCTTTCGATGAAGTTTAGTAGTGTAGATAAGAAATAAAAATGGATTCACAATGTGGTGACTGAATTTGTCATGTATATTTTTTATTTCTGAACATAGTTCAATTCAGCTGTATTTCTTTGCCTTATAAAGATGTATAACAGTCATATATATGTATTATATTGACAAATAAACATGGACTTTATTTATCCTTTGGTTGATGAGCTAAATTATTCAAATAAGTGGACTTGGTAAATGCAGTACAAACTCTTTTTTATGACAAGTTCTGACACGTTAAAAGTCCCATGACATTAAGACCCCATACCTTAAAAGAATGATGCCATGCTATTTATTTGGGGCTCCAGATCCGTTTGCACACTGGCCAGCCCCAAGGTGGAGAAAACAACTCTCCCAGTTGAAAACATGGTGATTGCAATGTACCCACAAAGATTTAGGATTTTTGTTCCCTATGAATAGAAAACATTGACTAAGATATATGTAAAGTGTCTAGTATCAGAACACTGTTTAATAAATTAAGGCAATTAGCAATTCAATCCCTTTAATGTATCTTAGTGAATATTCCTCAGATGCTTGTAAGGCACCTGCTTCAGAAAATCTGCCACTGAAATATTTCAGTATATAATGGCCACCCAGTCATCAGCAGCCACATTGCTTTCTGGGGGCAGCATTGGCCGGAAATGCTGCTGAGACTCTTCAGCATCAAGCATGCCTTTGTGCCTGAGGATGACATTCACACCCATGTCAACATTCATATGTTAGCCCAGCAGTGATCAACACTGAGATACTCAGTGTCAACAAAACCGCCCACCTTTACCTGGCTTGAGACAGACCCACTGAATTTTCTATTGTCTCACACAAAGTAATCCTATCCCTCTCTTTAGAATGAGCCCCAGGTTTTTCCCCACTCTGACCTCTAGGTGAGGTATTCTGACTTCTTCCCCAAAGTGGGGAAACCTCATTGATCATTTGTGATATTGTGATATTTTAACAAATATATATTTGGTCTTATCCCTGGTTCCTGGCACAGAGTTCCTAAAACCCTTGGAATTTCCTGAGTAGCAAGGATGAGAAGAGTGAGTATCTTTTGTTATTCATCATCAGCCCCTTGTAACCGCACCTGAGTTTATGGCCACTGAGGTCATTCTTGGAGGATGGGGTCGGTTGACAGAGGAACCAGCCAGGTGATTGAAGGTTGGAACTTCCAACCTCCTCTCTCCACCTCCAGGGAGGGGGAAGGAGCTGGGGACTGAGTTAATCACCAACGGCCAATGATTTTATCTATCATGCCTATATAATGGAATGTCTATAAAAACCCCACACAAAGAGGTTTGGAGAGTTTCTGAGCTGGTGAACAAGAACACATCCATGTGCCAGGGGAGTGGTTTACCCCAAACTCCAGAGGGACAGAAGTTTCTGTGCTTATGACCCTTCTGGACCTTGCCCTATGGACCTTCTCATCTGGCTGTTCATTTGTATCCTTTATAATGCCCTTTATAATAAATTGGTAATAATGAGTGAAGTTTTCTCCTGGATTCTGTGAACCATTGTAGCAAATTATTGAGTCTTAGGAAGGGGTTACAGGGAGCTTAGATTTGTAGTCATGTCATACAGAAGTGGGGGGTAACCTGGGGACTCACCACCTGTGATTGGCCCCTGAACTAGGGGCAGTCTTGTGGGACTGAGCTTTTAACCTGTGAGGTATGTGCAAACTCCAAGTAGTTTGTGCTAGAATTGTTTAATATGAGGAAAACCTCCACACATTCAGTGTCAGAAATGGTATGAGTAGAGATACAGTTTTCCTTTACCCTCAAATATTGGAACAATATAGGTCCCAATGGACATCTCCACCCTTTTACAAAAATAAATCCTCAGTGCTAGAGTTTCAGGGCCTGGAACTCAGAGATAGGAACCAATCATATTCCCACCTCTCCTTGCCCTCTCCTGAAGTAAACTGAGTGGGTCAATCTCCCTCACTTCCTGCACAAAGGGAGGGCACTGAAACCCACTTCATCTTTTCGTTTGAGCACTCCTTGCTCTGAAAGGGGACACCAACCCCACCTCATGATCCACACCCATCAGGAGGATAAGTGGTTCCTGATGCTCCTCCTTCAGTAACTTATTTCTCCTTCTCCTCATACTGGGCTTCTCCAAGAGCTTTTAATTTATGTTCCACAGGCATTGTTGCAGGTACAAATAGGGTCTCATGAAAGGTACTAATCTGTATTTAGTTGGCTCATGGCCTCAACTGCAGAGCTTAGGTCCTCTGAACCCCCTCAAACTCACCCAGTTACTTGTAGAGACGTCTAAAGTATTCTTACACAAGTTTAGAAATGGTATGTCAGGGAGAGTGGCCTCTCCTGGCAGGACACCACCTGAGGGTACCTCCCTGCTGCTGCTCCAGCCCACCCTGAAACAGCTGCTCCTGCCAAGTGCTGCCTCCAGGCTTCCCTCAAGAGGCCAGGACTCCAAGTACCTGGAGACCTCATCACATGAACACTATGTGCACAGTGTCATGAAAGTGCAGAAAATGTTCAGTGCCCTGTCAGTCTCATGCTTCGTGCTGGGACAGACCTAAGCCGTCACAACTTAAGCCTAGTCACCACAGCTATCGGGATCTTCTTGGGAACTCTTACAAGCTTCCAATAGGTAAAGATAAGTGAAGGCAGAAGTCTTCTCCCCCGTAAGCCAACTATTAGATGGTTCCTCAGCCTAGTTCCTGCCCAGAGAAGTTTGAGAATTCAAATCCCTTACCTCTTTGTGCTCCCTCTGCCCATCTTAGTCCAAGCTGGTGGTGCACCTGGTGACGTGAATCTTTTAAAAATTGTATAGGTCACCTGTGAATTTTTATTGGGATTGACTCCATTAGAAAAAACCACCCCCACAGATCTCTTCGAGAATCACTCTTCTCTGCCTTGGACTTCTGAGCCTTTTGAGGAACAACACTCTCAAGCTTCTTAAAAGCCCTATTATTTGACTGAATGATTCTCTGATGTACTGTCTTCAATATTTCTGAGTTCTTAACAGAGGATTTTAAACATTTGGCTTCATGATTGGACCATGTTTTCTTCAGAGTGTCCTGGATTTGATCTTTTTCTTTCCTCTTCCTTTCTTTCCCTTTCTTCCTTCCTCCCTTCCTCCCTTCCTTCCTTTCTTCTTTCTTTCTTTCTTTCTTTCTTTCTTTCTTTCTTTCTTTCTTTCTTTCTTTCTTTCTTTCTTTCTTTCTCTTTCCTTTTTTCTTCTTTCTTTCAGATTTTATTTTTTAAAGTGATCTCTACACCCAACATGGGGCTTGAACTCACAACCCTGAGATCAAGAGTCCCATGCCCCAGCCATTTCTTAATTGTAGTACCATTTATTTTCTGGAGAGGCTGAAATTTTTAAGTTCTTCTTTGTTTAGAAGTCCTTTCTTTAGTTACCTCTCTTTTCTCACATTTATCATAAGCAGCAAGAAGAAACCAAGAAATACTCTCAACAGTATCTGGAAATCTCCTTAGCTAAGATCACACAGTTCATTCCATAAGTTTTCTACTTACTATATCAAGTGATAGTGTTGCTAAATTTCTGCCACTATATAAAAAAGATCATTTTCCTCCAGTTTCAAATAGCATTTTCTTCACTTGCCTCCTCAAGCCGTCACTCACAAGCATCTCAAAGGTCATTAGGATTTCATGAAACACTCTTGCAGGCTCTTCAAGCTTTCAAATTCACACTCTCCCCAGAGTCTTCCCAGCTTCTTGCCATGACCTGCTTCCAAAGCCTCTCCCACCTTCCAGGTGTTTGTTACCATACTGTCCTACAGTGTCTGGACAGCACCAGCACAATAGGCTTCCTTAGAAATCTGCAGCTTTACACAACCCCATCTCTGTCTAAAATGTTTGTCCCTATGGGGCGCCTGTGTGGCTCAGTGGGTTAAGTGTCTGACTTTGGCTCAGGTCGTGGTTTGTGAGTTTGAGCCCTGTGTCAGGCTCTGTGCTGACAGCTCAAGCCTGGAGCCTGCTTCAGATTCTGCGTCTTCCTCTTTCTCTGCCCCTCCCCCACTCATGTTCTGTCTCTCACAAATGAATAAAAACATTAAAAAAATAGTACAATGTTTGCCTCTAATCTTGACTACCTGATTCAAAGCCAAATCCTACCATCCTTCCTCCTCCAGGGCAGAGTCCTTATCCCATCCTCTATGTTTCTCATGGTAGTTCTCATATTATTTTCTAACATCCTGCTTTTCTGTTCTGGCTTCGCTCCTTCTGGAAGCTTCTTGAGGTAGGACTTGGGTCCTATTTTTGGCATAATTATTCTTTTCTCCCCAAGTTTCAACAGAGATACTCTTTGAGTGCATGAATCCTTATTTTGTTGGATTTGGAAGTAGACATTTCAACATTATTAGCAAGACTGAATAAACTTTCAAAAATATTTATGACATTTTTCTTTTGGTTTAGAGCATTTTTCTTTTTGTGTTCCTTCCATGTCTCATCAAGCAATTAATGGCAAAAGCATTGAGTATTATTAATAAGTAAGAGTTCATTTTCCATGCGTATTTGTAATGAAAAAAATTTCCTCTACACATATGCTTAAAAATATGTCAATGGAGAGAAAACAATTCAACAAGGATATTCATAATTCTTGTTAATTAATGTCTGAACTTTTTCCCCTGTCAATTACTTCACACACCTGTTCACTGTAAATTGCCTGAGCAATTTTTATAGCATGTTAATACTGCCCAGAACTTGGATGTACACCTGAGGTTTTTCTGAATTTTAATTATTTTCAAATTAATTTTAATATTCTGAATAATTTCAAACTTACCCATATGTTTAATAAAAGTGAACTTTACATTTTAAAAATTATGAAGTTTCCCAAAGGTTTCAAAAGACAATGTATGGTTTGCTTTTATACACACTTTAACAGAATTTTTAAAAAATCCTTTCGCCAAAAAGCTTCCTATTTGTCCTAAATCTTATCATTCATAATTAGCAGCTTTTGTCATGTGCAGTGCCTCACAGCTTTCCAAGGTGAAACATGGCTTTGTTCCCCTGCCAAGCCTACCTTCTAAGCTCCCTATAATCAGATTCCACGGTTCTAGTCAGTTTTTCTGTAATAGCTTTCACTTTCCTTATGTCCCTCTCACCACCTCTTTTGCTCTAGCTTGTGCTATCTTACAAATTTGGCTAACATCCAGATGTTTCTTAAAACATTGAATGTTTGATTAAGGTCCTTTAGAATATTAGGACATTACTAATAGTATAAAGAAGAACAGATCAGATAATAATTGTTTCTAGTATGGCAATCAATTGGGACTCATAATTTTCAAAGTAATAGCCTTTGAATTACAGGATAAGAGGAGATCTTGTTCATATTGGCACAATGAGGTTTCCATTTTCTCATAGTAAGCTGTAAATAGTGTTTACTGTTTAGCCTTTATATAGTAGTTTATATTGCATATAACTTAATAGTTATTTTTATTAGTTATTGGCAGTTACTATGTGGTATTGGTAGCCTACAGAGACAGCTAGGGAAATAAAAAAAAATAGGTTTATAAAGATGAGTATATATAGCACACAGACTTTCTGGCTTTAAAAATAGTCTATTGTGTTCTGTATGGGTATATCTCCACATGTGCACATATCTCTAGACTTGTGAACACATGTTCAATTGTCAAAACAATGGAAAAATCAAATTAAGATCAAATAGAAACTCATTTAGTCAATATAAACTTAACTTAGAAGACCAAACTCCTAGGCCAATATTTGTCTAGTCACCATTTCTAATTTCTCTTGGAACCAACAAAACAGGGGCAGATATAATGATAACCACTTGGAAATGGTGAGATACTTCAAGTAATGAGGCACTGAGGATACTTATGTTAGAAATGTGCCCTAAGGCATACATTTAAATAACTTTTGTACTCAAAACAGTCATCCTCTGTAGGTATGCACTTATTCCAATCTTTCTTTTTTCCTTTTTTTTTTTTTTTTTTTTTTTTTTTTGCTTCATGCATGTTTGGAATTCCTCTTCAGGAACCACCCACTGTCCTGTTTTGAAAATGCCTTCATCAAAATAGTATCACTTCTTTAGACCAACAATGGAATCTTTAGCCTCACCACTCAATTTATTCACTAATATGACTTCTGTTTTCAAAAATTATGTAAATCCTTTAAATTCAAAGAATTGCTATCATTGAAGATATTTTTTTAAAAACCATAATAGGTACCCTAGAAATTATTCCATAAAAGTTCTAAAATGGTTTTAAGATATGCTGGTACAATTGGATAGGTGTAACTCTCAAGTTACTTCTGTGATAGTGACCAGACCCACCTGTAATGTAAATGTTAACAGTTATATAAGTTAGGTATAAGCATTGCTTTTCCTGGATCCCCAAGATTTGGTATGTTGTGTTTTAATTTCATTCATCATAAAGTATTTTCTGATTTTATTTGTGATTTCTTCTTGACTTATTGGTCATTTAGGAGTTTGTTTTTTAATTTCCACATATTTGTGAGTTTCCCAAATTTCTGTTACTGATTCCTAATTTAATGCCATTGTGATCAGAGAACATAGTTTGTATAATTTCACTTCTTAGAAATTTCTTGAGGACTTGTTTTATGACCTAACTTATGGTCTATCTTAGAGAATGTTCTGTGGGCATTCTATACAATTAGTATAGAGTGTATATTTTGCTGTGATTGGGTGTGAGACAGAGCAGAGACTGGACTAAGGTCCCTTCAATTCTAACTGCAAAATACAGGATTCCTTGGCTGTCCTCATAAAAAGTAAAGCTAATGCTCTATGCCTCCTGGGTAGTGTATCTTGCAGGAATGAGGAAGCAGGAGGGACTTAGTGAAAGGAGGGACTCTACTATGAAGACTGGAGAAGACAGGACGAAACCGGTCTATGCCAAGATGCCCCCCCCCCCCCCCCCGCACTGGCCTTTCACTGACTTGTACCCTTGTTACACTACTAAAAATCGTACCCAAGGGTGGAGATTAACCTGCTGGTTAGACACGCGACACATGAAGAAGCACGACGTTTAAGTGCACAGGAGCCATGAAATCTCCACCTCTTCATGCTTAAATGTCACCCTTTTCCCACCTGGGCCTCTTTAAAGCTCTCCCCCACCTCTCCTTGGGGGCCAGCCTGAAGGACTTTTCCTCTGGGCTCTCTCTCTTGTGCTTGAGCATAAGCCCCAATAAAGCCTTGCCTGGAACTCCTGTTCGGCCTCTTGTCAATTTTCATTGTTTAGAGAGCCCAAGGGCCCAGTTCACTAACAGGTGTTCTATACGTGTTTGTTAGGTGTAGTTGGTTCACACATTCTCAATTCTTCTCTTTCCATTTTGATCTATTCATTACTAAAAGGGGGATATTGAACTCTCCAACTGTTACTGTGAATTATCTATTTCTCCTTTCAATTTTGTAAGTTTATGCTTCATGTATTTTGGGACTCTATTCTTAGGCACATATGTTTATAATTTTTGACTTCCTGATGAATTGTCTCTTTTTTCATTTGAACAAGGTCTTTCTTTGTTGCTGGTAATATTTTTTGCCTTAAAGTCTGTATAATGTGATATTAGCATAGCCACTCCAGCTCTCCTGGTATATCTTTTTCCATGCAAACTAACTTTGAACCCAATGTTTGTCACTTGTAGGTACTATGTAGTTATGTTGTGGCTTAAAAAAAAATTAATTCTGCCAGTATCTGCTTTTTAATTGGAGTATTTAACCCAGTTGCATTTAATGTAACTATTGATCAAGTAGGATTTATGCATGTCTTTAGGCTATTTGTTTTCTATATGTCATGTCTTTCTTCCCCTCTATTCCTCTTTCATTCTTTTATTTTGTGTTAAAAAGTATTTTCTAGTGTGCCATTTTAATTCTCTTGTTTTTTTTTAACTATGCTTTTTAGTTATTTTCTTAGAGATTTTCCTGGGGATTACAATTAACATGTTAAGTTAAAACAATCTACTTTGTATTAATACCAACTTAATTTAAGTAATATATAAAGATTTTCTACAAAATAACCCTATTCTTTCTTCCTTCTTTGTGCTCTTATTATCATACAAATTATATCTTTATATATTATCTTGCCATCAACACAGTTTTATAATTATTGCTCTATGCAGTAGTGTCTTTTAGGTCAGACAAAAGATGTTATATTTACCTATGTTCCTCTACTGGTGCTCTTTCTCTCTTCATACGGACTTAAGTTACTTTCTGTTGTCCATTTCAGCCTAAATGATTCACATTATTATCTAAATTACTTTATTGAGATATTTATTTTACTTTATTGACATACACATGGATTTCCTTTACTATTTCTTGTAGGGAAGGTTGGCTATAAAAGTATTCTCTCAATTTTTGTTTATCTTGGAATTGCTTTTCCTTTTATTTTTGAAGTATAGTTTTCTACATGTAGAATTCTTGGCCAACAGCCTTTTTTCTTCAGCCCTTTAGATACACCATTCCACTGCTTCCTGGCCTCTATGGTTTCTGACCAGAAGTCAGCTCAACTTATTGAGGATCATTTGTACACAAAAAGTTGATTTCTCTTGCTGTTGTCAAGATTCTTTGTCTTTTAGAAGTTGGACTCTGTTTCTAGGTGTGAACTTCTTTTAGTTTATTCTACCTGAAGTCTGTTGAGCATCTTGATGTTTTTCATCAAATTTGGGAAGTGTTTGGTCATTATTCCTTCAAATATATTTTTTTCTGCCCCCCCCCCCCCCTTTCTCTGTCTCATCTCTCCCTCTGGGTCTCCCACTGAGTATATGATGGCATGCTTAATGGTATCCCACAGGTATCTGAAACTCTGCTCATTTTTCTTCATTTTTTTTTGTCACAAACTTAGATAATGAAATTAATCTATTTTCACTTTTACTGATTCTTTCTTCTACAAATTAAATCTGCTATTGAGCCCTTCTAGTGAAATATTCACTTCAGTTGTAACTTTTTAACCATAGAATTACTAATTTTTAAACATAATTTCCATCTCTTTTGATGTCTCTTGATATTCTCTGCTTGGTGAGTCATTACTTTCATATGTTCCTTTAATTCTTTAAACATGATTTCCTTTAATTCTTTGTATAAATTTGTGATAGCTATTAAAAAGCATTTTTAGTAAGCTCTAAAATTTTGCTTTTTCAGAAATTCAGAAAATTTCTATTGATTACTTTTTTTCCTTTATATGTGCCATACTTCTCTTTTTCTTTCAGTGTCTCATGATTTTTTGTTGAAAATTGGACATTTCATTTTTAATTATTTTAAAAAATTTTTAGTGTTTATTTTTTTTGGGGGGGGGGGGTAGAGGGCAGAGAAAGGGAGACAAGAATCTGAAGCAGGCTCCAGGCTCTGAGCTGTCAGCGCGGAGCCCAACATGGGGCTTGGGCTTGAACTCACTAACAGTGAGATCATGACCTGAACTGAAGTTGGATGCTTCACTGACTGAGCCCCCAAAATTGGACATTTTAAATAACATAATGTAGTTACTCTGGAAATCAGATTCTTCTCTCCTTGTGCTTTGCCATTGTTGCTTTGTTATTATTGTTGTTGTTGACGATGATGATCTTGTTTAGTCACATTCTTGGACTAATTTTATAAAATCTGTATTCCCTGTTATGAAGTGGCTGCTGAAGTCTCTATTCAATGTAAGCTTAGTGATGAGTTCATAATTAGATAGTGATTTTTATACGTGATTCCAACATAAAGCTGATGGACTCTCTCTGTGTGTTGGGGCACTTCTTTAATGCAACAGTAGTTTAGAACTCTGCCTTAGTCTTCATTTCCTGCTTTGCACAGGGCCTCAAAGTCAGTCAGAGGTAGATAGATTAGAGTCTTCTCAGTTCTTTCCTGGGCATGCACATAGCCCTGCACATGTGCATGGCTTTCTAAATTCCCAGAAATATGTCAGAGTTTCCCCAAACTCCCATGAATATCTCATTCTCCAGGTCTTTCTTTTAAGTTTTTGGCCAGTCTCTTGATTGCCCCAACTGGTAATGCCGACTGAGGCAACTGAGATTTTAAACAATTCTCATTGGTTGTTTTTCACACATGCCCTTGGGATAGAACTTTTCCCACTGAACAAGATCTGAGTCAGTTTAAATAACAAGCCTTGAAAATGGGGATTTCTCAGGAAGCTGTCACACAGGTCTAATACAATGCTTTCAGGATGAAATTTTTGGGGGAATTTCCAAACTAGCATATACTCCCTAATGACTGCTAAGCTGCTGATTTTCAAGACTACCACAGAACTTTGGAGGAGGCAATAAAAATAGGGCAAGTTAAAATGTTGTAAAGCTAACTGTAATTATGATATTCATCCATTCTTGAATAAATATTCCTCAGATTGTTGTAAACCTTTGATTAATTTCTAGAGTTCTAAAAAAGGTTGATTTGGACCTTTTTGTCAGTTTTGTTTCGTTTTATTGTTTTGTTTCATGTTTTTAATGGAGCAGTGGATATCCAGAGGTCCCTTATTCCACCATTCTGGGCTATACACATTTTGATATTGTGACCTCAGATGTGACGAAAGTTGGTAGCTCTCCTTTCTTTCCCAGACTGTCTTACTGTTAGGGCATGGCCATGTGATCTGATCCTGATTAATGGACAGGAATTATGCCAGAGAAGTGTTTCTCAATCTACAGGTCAAGAAACACCAGGTGTTTTGAATTATTAGTTTTAATTTTCAATCCATTTCAACACTTTTTTTTTATTTCTGAGACAGAGAGAGACAGAGCATGAGCAGGGGAGGGGCAGAGAGAGAGAGGGAGACACAGAATCCGAAGCAGGCTCCAGGCTCCAAGCTGTCAGCACAGAGCCCGACGTGGGGCTTGAACTCACAGACTGGGAAATCATGACCTGAGCCGAAGTCAGACGCTCAACCCACTGAGCCACCCAGGTGCCCCGATTTTCAATCCATTTCAAATTGGTACTTTTGTGAAGTTCAATGAAAAATTACTAATAAAATGAAATAGAAACAAAACATTAAAAATACAGGCCTTAATTTTTCATTGTTAGACTCAAGACATGTAAAATTAGACTTTAATAAATATAAATCAAATAAAAAGAGGACAGTTACAAAAATCTATACACATTCTTCATTGAAAAGGTATATATAGGCAATTAGTATAGAAAATAGCTAATATACTCATAATTTTAGCAGATTTATTGATATATAATTAACATACAACAATTCCACAAAACTAAAGTGTACACTTTGATAAGTTTTGACATAGGCTTATACCTGTGAAACTATCACCATAATCAGATAATTAGCATAGCCATCACTCTTCAAAATTTCCTCATGCCTCTTTGTAGGACTTCTTTCCTGCACCTTATATCTCACTCCCACATTCCAATACAAACTTTGATCTGTTTTCTAACAGATCTAAAGGCTAATTAGTTTGCATTTTTTAGAATTCCATATAAATATAGTATATGTCATTTTGTCTGGATTTTTTCATGCAACACAATTACTTTAAGATTCATCCATGTTATATGAATAGTTCATTTATTTATATTGTTGAGCACTAATCCATTTTGTGCAGCCATCTGTTGATAATCATTTGGGTTATATCCAAATTTTGCCTATTACAAATAAAGCTGCTATGAACACTCATGTACTGTACAAGCCTTTCAATGGACATCAAATTTCTTTGTGTGTGTGTGTGTGTGTGTGTGTGAGTGTGTGTGTGTGTAAATACTTTGGAGTAGAATGGCTGAATCATATGGCAGAAGAATATTTAACTTACTAAGAAACTATCAAACTGTTTTTTGCATTAATTATGCCATTTGACATTCTCACCAGTTCTTCTACATCTTTGCTAAGGCTTGGTATGGCTAGACCTTTTAATTTTAGCCACTTTAAGTTCCATCTGTATATCTTTGGTGAAGTATCTGATTAGATTTCTTGCCCCTTTTTATTAGGTCATTTGTTTTCTTATCACTGAGTTTTGTGAGTTCTTGTATATTTTGAATGCAGGTCCTCAGTCAGATATGCAATTTGCAAATATTTTATCTTAGTCTATGACTTGCCTTTTTATTCTCTTGACAGTGTCTTTCAAATGGCAGAAATTTTATTTTGTAGTTCATCAATTTGTTCTTATATAGATCATTCTTCTAATGTCATATCCAATATATCTTTATCTAACCCAAAGTCACAAAGATTTTCTTTTTTATTTTCTTCTGTAAGTTTTATTATTTTAAACTTTTCATTAGGTTAATAATGCCTTTGGGGTTAATTTTTGCATATGGTGCAAGGATGGGTAAAAGTTTGTTTGATTGCCAATGGATACCAATTGTTCCCGCACTATTTGTTGGGGGAAAAATCCCTTTTGCATTGGACTGACTTTATGTCTTTGTCTTAAGTCAGATGAACATATATGTGTAGTTTGGACTCTATTCTAGATGAACATATATGTGTAGTTTGGACTCTATTCTGTCTCATTGATCTACTTTGTCTATCTTGAGTTCAAGACCATGTTATTTTGATCACTGGAGTTTTATAATTAAAGTACAGAAATTGGGTATTATTTGTCCTTTTTTTTCTTTCTCAAATTTTTTTTGGTTATTCTGGATTCTTTACATTTCCACAAGAATTTTTAATGTGTTTGTTAATTTCTACAAAGAAATTCCACTTGGATTTTAATTGATATTTCACTGAACCTATAAATTAACTTGGAGAGAATTGACATCTTAAAAACACTAAGCCGGGCACCTGGGTGGCTCATTCAGTTAAGTGCCTGACTTCAGTTCAGGTCATGATCTTAGGGTTTGTGAGCCCCATGTTGGACTTCCTGCTGTCAGTGCAGAGCCTGCTTGAAATTTTCTGTTTCCCTCCTCTCTCTTTCCACTTCCCTGCTCATGCTCTCTCTCTCATTCTCTCTCTCTCAAAAATAAATAACATTAAAAAATTAAAAAAAACACTGAGTCTTCTAACACATGAATATAGTGTATTTTATGCATTTAATTATATCTTCTTTAATTTCTTTTATCAATGTTTTATGGTTTTCAGTGTTCAGGTCTCACTCTTGTCAGATTTTATCCCTAAGTATTTCATGTTTCTTGAAGCTATTGTAAATGCATTTGTAAATATTTAGTTTCTGATTGTTTATTGCTACTCTAAAAATAAAATTGATTTTGCATATTGATCTTATATCCTGCAACCTTAGTGAGCTCAACAATTCTCATAGATTTTTGTATTATCCATTGAATTTTCTGCATAACCAATCATGCTGTCTGCAAATAAAAATAATTTTACTTCTTCCTATCCAATCTGGGTATCTTTTATTTCTTTTCATATCTTATTGTACTGGCTAAAACCTCTAGTACAATATTCAATAGAAGTGGTGAGAGCAGACAACATTGTCTAGTTCCTGGTCTTAGGAAAAAAAGCATTCAAGTTTTCAATATTAAGTGTAATGATAGGTGTAAGTTCTTCATATATACCCTTTATCAGGTTAAGAAAGTTTCCTTCTACTACTAGTTTTATGAGAGTTTTCATCAAGAATGGATATTGGATTTTGTTAAATACTTTCAAGTATTTCACTGATCCATTTGTTAGCCAAATATCCATTCCCTAAATAAACCCAACTTGGTCATAATTTATTATCCTTGTATATATTCTTGGAATTAATTTGTTAAAACATTATTTAGGGGCACCTGGGTAGCTCAGTCAGTTAAGCGCCCAGCTCTTGGTTTTGACTCTGGTCATAACCTCACAGTTCGTAAGTTTGAGCCCATGCTGAGCTCTGCATTGACAGCGTGGAGCCTGCTTGGATTCTCTCTCTCTCTCTCTCTCTCTCTCTCTCTCTTTCTATGCCTTTCCCCCACTGTCTCTCTGTTTCAAATAAAAAACTTAAACCTTTATTTAGAATTTTTGCATCTATGTTTATGAGAATTATTATTCTTTAGTTTTGTTATAATGTCTTTTGGCTTCAGAGAGATTCTGGTTTCATAGAACAAACTGGGTAGAATTTCTTCATTTCTATATTCCGGAAGAGTTTGTATAAAATATTACTTAAATATTTGGTAGAATTCACCAATGAAGCCATCTTTCTTGGAGTTTTCTTTGTGAGAAGGTTTTTAACTTCAAATTCAATTCAATTTCTGTAATAGATATAGGACTATTCAGAGTTTTTATTTCTTCCTGAGTTAATGTTGGAAGTTAATGTTTTTCAAAGAATTTGCCTATTTCATCTAATTTTGTTGGCATAAAGTTGTTAATAATATTCCCTATGATCCTTTTAACATCTTTGGAATCTATGATGATTTTACCTTTCTCATTCTTGATTTGTGTCTTGTTTCTTTTTTTTCTGATCATAGTAACTTGATGTTTATCAATTTTATTGATCTTCTCAAAGAACCAGCTTCTGTTTCATTGGTTTTCTCTATTCATTTTCTATTTTCTATTTCATTTATTTCTTTTATTATCTTCATTATTTTCTTTCTTTTCTTTACTTTGGGTTCAGTTTGCTTCCCTCTGCCCCCAATTTCTTGAGAAGGAAGCTTAAGTCATTGATTTGAAATATTCCTTCTTTTCCAATATAGGCACGTAATATTAATAATGTCCCTATCTGCTGCTTTAGCCATAACCCCAAAGAGGTTTGTGATACAAATTAGAAGCTTCTCAGCTTGTGTTGTAAAATAAAATATCCACCAGGCTCCTGATAGCATTGTATATAGGATCCATTCCATGGGATATTCTTTCAGGCAAAACTTCATTAACTCCCTCATAGCTATGCTTCCTTGGATATAATCCATGGAATATTAGGGTTACTAAGTTTTATGCTGTCATGTGCTATTTTAAAATGAAGTTCCAGGGCACCTGGTTGGCTCAGTTGGTTAAGCGTCCGACTTCAGCTCAGGTCATGATCTCACGGTTTGTGGGTTTGAGCCCCGCGTCAGGCTCTGTGCTGGCAGCTCAGAGCCTGGAGCCTGCTTCACATTCTGTGACTCCCTCTGTCTCTGCTCCTCTCCTGCTCACACATTGTCTCTCTCTCTCTCAAAAATAAGTAAAGATGAAAATAATTAAAATAAAATAAAATAATAAAATAAAATAAAGTAAAATAAAATAAAGTAAAATAAGGTTCAAATACGCTGCCCAAAGAAGCAGACTGGCTCTAAGACAGAGACAGATCAAGGAGGTTTTCAAGCATTGGTGCTTACGTGTATGAAAAGTTACCTGGCATACCATGTTCATAGCTATCATTATTAATTGAGCAGATATTTTGTGCCTGGAATTGTGCTAAGAGATTTACCTTCATTATCTAATTTAATCTCCATAGTAGTCAGTGTGAAATGTGTCCTGCTATAATACTGATTTTTCCATATAACTGTCTTCTACAGTTAGGTAACTTGTTGAAGGTCATTCAGTGGCCAGGCTGGAGTTTACCCTATGGTCTTTCTAAACCAAAAGCATCAGTGAAATAGTCTATCACATTGTCTCCAATGCCAGTTCATAAGCATGTCCTGACTACATGGATATTGGTCTGGTGAGGATGGCACCAAGTCATTGGGTTAGGGGAGAAACATTGTAAGAGAGCCCATCTGGAAAACTGAAATTCTCTCCCTTGTGAAAAATGCATCTTCTCCTTTGGGGTTACTGAAGAGATGGTGCTTTGACACATATGATTGCAGCGATACTAGCTGTGGTCGTAAAGGTAGTCAGCACATATGTAGCACTTATGGTATCATAAGGAAACTCTCTTTATGCCTATCTTCACTGGCATTCTTTTCTTTCTTTTTTTGGCATTATTTTCTATTCTCTATGAATTCACACACACTTATATACACACACATACATATACATGTAGTGTTTTAGCCTCAGGGAAACATTTAACAAAGGTTAAACTAAATGATCATGAATTCGTATTAAAACATCAGGGTACAGAAGAGTTGGCTTAAGATAGAAATTTGTTTAAAAATACACACACACACTTAGAGTTTCCTGAATGCTGTTTTACAGCACCTGCCATGAATAGACACAAATCTAAGTGGAAAACAAGAAAGCACATTTCGGACAATCTGATATCCCAGACTTTTTCTTAGGCTAGGTCAGTATTTACCAGATAATTATTTCATTGTAAATGTGTCTATGAGCTTGATTTATTGGATGCTCTTATCTGTTATTTCTGTTTTAAAGTCAATCTGGCCACTCAAAATGAAAATGCTCCTTTACATTTTTACTCTTTAGTCTAGAGCTTCGTTCATATTTGTCAGCCGTTCTGAAACTGTTTAAATTACTGCAGCTCTTTTTATTGAGTGTCAAATACTCTCTGGGGATAGGCTGGCCTCTCAGTTACCCAAAGTGTTTAGCCAGGTCCTGGGAATTTGTGATATAGGGAAACACCATTGCTAATAAAAGGTTTCGTTATTAAGAGCTTATCTGAAATCACTTCTCTTGCCTTCTGATTTCCCATCTGTGAGCTGCTTGGGGATTGGTTCTCCTCTTTTGGTAGGACAAGAGTTTGTTCAGGATCTAAGCTTTTTGGAGAATTGAGACATTTCCTCAAAGCTTTAGGGTAAAGTGACCTCCATAGAAAAGGCAGAGCACATTCAGTTGATATTTCAAAAATGGCAGAAACCTGCTCATTATCCCTTATCTCCAAAGAAAAGTTCAAAAAGCACAGAGAATCCCCCAGGTCATTTGGCAAGTATCTGGTCACCCCTGGAGCTCTTATTACACATGTGCATATTCTGTCCACTTACTTCAGGAATAAGGCTAAAATATCAGATTACCTCCAGTGCATCTTGTCTCCCATTTAGATCTGGAGCTTTCACTGCAAGTGCAAGGCTCGGGACAGGAAGTGTGCCCTTGGCTTGCCTTGGAGGAATTGGATGCCTTTAAAGTGAAGCCATTAAACCTTGTCTACAAGTTTGTTTTTTGTGATGACTTAGTCTAAGTTTTAGGATGAAGGGCACATGGTAACAATCTTGCATCTCCAGTTCTTCCAGTCAGGGACACCCATACCTTTTATAGGGTCATAGGATCAGAAGGCCAATGGCAGCTTGAAAACCTCTCCATATTCACCTTCCAGCCACTGAACAGCACTGAAGGATCACCCAACACATCTCACAGAGTGAGCTGTCTGCCCCACCCTTTTACTGTCTGGAACCACATCCCTCAACTCACCTAAATTCAGTGCAACTGCAGTGGGCAGTTCCAAGTCTGTACAAATGTATGCTCTAGCTGGCTTGCTCCTTTTCAGCTGCAGGACTCTTCCTAAACCATGGAAAGTGGCTTTGTCTAGGTACACACAGCCCTGGAGCAAAATCCCCCTGGGGACCTTCCACCTATGGGAGATGGAAGTCCATGAGAAATCCCTAACTTCCTGTCCTTTGGAGAGAGGATGCTAGGGCACATTCTTCCCAGTTCCTCAGAACCCCCAGGGGAGTTGAGCCCAGTTTCCCACTGCATTAGCCAGCTCAGTAACACAGTCTTGATGGACTTTTCTTCTCTTTTGGTCTTCCTCTCTCCATCCTTCACTCTGCTGACTATTTTCTCTATAAAATACCTGCATCCAAACTCTGTCTCAGGCTCTGCTTGCTTTCTTCTTCTTCTTCTTCTTCTTCTTCTTCTTCTTCTTCTTCTTCTTTTAATGTTTATTTATTTATTTATTTGAGAGAAAGAGAGAGAGAGCAAGAGACAGAATCTCTCTGGGAGAGAGCAGGGGAGGGGCAGAGAGAGGGAGACAGAATCTGAAGTAGGTTCCAGGCTTCTAGTTGTCAGTGCAGAGCCTGACACGGGGCTTGAACTCACAAACCGTGAGATCATGACCTGAGTCAAAGTCAGATGTTTAACTGACTGAACCACCCAGTGCCCCTCAGGTTCTGCTTTCAAAATAACTCAAACTAACAGCTGTCATCCTAATGTCCTTAAGTTTAAGTCTACATGGGAACAAAATGACCAATTAGTTGGCTAGGTCATTACAACTAATTCTCCACTACTCAATAAAGTGGAAGAGAAGGTCAGTTTATTTAAATAAACAATCTATTTGGTTACTTGAATGAATTTGCTTTCAGTTTTTTGAATGAATTGTACTTGGTTTTCACACAACAGGAGCCTGTATGCTGCTTCTCATGAATGCTTTTCCCTACTACATGTTCCTGCATTGGATTTGAAACCTCCTCCAGGATTCTTTCTTACTCAGGACTTACCCCCCTCCACACACACATGTTTTTTAAATATTTATTTTTGAGAGAAAGGGGGGGGGAGGGGCAGAGAGAGAGAGTGGGGGACAGAGGATCCAAAGCCGACTCTGTGCTAACAGCAGGGAGCCCGATGCAAGGCTCAGGCTTGAGCTCACAAACCATAAGATCATGACCTGAGACGAAGTCAGTCGCTTAACTGAATGAGCCACCCAGGTGCCCCCAGGACCTGCCCCTTTTGTGCAGCCTGCACTTTCTCTCCCTGTAAGGCTCCTCCACCCCATGTAGAGGTCAGAGCTTTCTGAGAACAGCATGGAGCATCTGGAAACCTCTCTGCCAGCAGCATCTGGTCCCTGAACTCTGTCCCAAAGGGCGGCACACTTTACTCCTGCACTTGTTTGGTTCTCCTGCTGAAAACAGAAAGTTCTCACAATGTAATTGCCCTGTGGGCCAGTGAAAGAAACAGTTATCCCCTTAGAATGTGCGGAGGTGGTAGAGTTGAACCAAGGCTGATCCCTAACCTCGGCCATCTGCCCCACAAGTGGGTGATACTGGCCATGGTGGGAACCAGCAAACACTTGCTTGCCCCAAAGATAATGCTGTAATGATAGTATTAAAATGGATGTCGCATGGAAGACTTAATTTTTTTCTAGCTTAAATGTGGCATTATTTACATACAATAAAATTCAAGCATTTTAAGTGCACACACTGCATACATCATACACACTGTAGACTACAGTATGATGAATTTGGTACTTTCATATAGCAGCCATCACCATAATAAAGATATGGAACATTTCTATTACCCCCAAAATGTCCTTGTGTCCCCTTACATTTAATCCCCTCTCCTGATCCCAACCCCTGACAACTACTGATACCTTATGTCACTATAGTTTTGCTTTTTGTACACTTTCATATCCATGGAATCAAATAATATATAATTTTTTGGGGAAAGAAGTCAACTTTCTTCATTTAGCAGAATGTTTTGTGATCCTTTCATGTTTCTCCTTGGGTTAGTATTTTGTTCCTTTCGATTGCTCAGTAATTTTTATCCTATGGATATTCCAGACTTTATTATTATTTTTTTTTAACAACTGAAGGGTATTTAAGTTGTTCCAGGTCTTTGTTATCTGAATAATGCTGCTGTGAATGTTGGCATTTGAGTCTTTGTGTGGACATGTGATTCATCTCCTTGGGTAAATACTCAGGCATGGGATTGCTGGGTCATATGGAAGTACCATAACTGCCACATGGGTTTCAAAATGGTTGTACCACTTTGCACCCCCGCTAGTGGTGTATAAGAGTTCTAGATGCTCCCTATCCTCACAAACTTGTGGTGTGCTCAACCTTATTTACTTCAGCCATTTCAGTGGGAGCATAGCGCTACCTACCTCAGTGTGGTTTACATTTGCATTTCCTTGATGGATAATAATGTTGAGCACATTGTTATGTGAGTATTGTCCAGATAGTGTTGCTATTCAACAAGTGCTCAGATATTCTTAGGGGATGCACCAAGCCTAAGGCAGATGTTATTACCACTCATTTCCAAATGAAGATCTGAGGCCTATAGTGGCTGCATGAACAACCTAAGTTACTTCTGGCAGAATTGGAAGTGAGGCTTCCTAGAATTGTGCATTCTCTACTAGGCCACATGCTCTCAAATGTTTGGAACAACTGTTATTAAAGGACCTTGAAGATACATTAGCAACCTTAAATTTTGGCAGGCTAGTGGCACATTTTGACAATATTTTGTCATATTTTGACATTAATAGCTGACATCAGCAATTCAACATTTGCCAACTATTTTGTTCTTTTTAGCTCTTGTACTTCTAACCATTTCTACTAGATTTAATAAATGGCAATGTCACATGCTTAATTAGTAAGTGCTGAAAGTTATTTTGCTGTGAAGCATTCTCCTCCATCAGCTTGGCCCATTTGGGGCTTGCAGGAAGGAAGCCTTCCATTTATCCTCTCAGGGTCTAGGGAGCAGGTGGCAAAGACCCCATGTCACTCAATTTTCCCTTCCTTGTTCCTTGATGCCCCAAATACTTTCTGCTCTGGGAGAGGTGGTCTTTGAACTTAGCGCTTAGAGCCCAGTGGGAGAAAATGCCTAATATATGCCTGCTGGCAGAGATTCTATAAAGGGGATCTAGTGACAGGGAATCCTTCAGGACTTAGGGATAAGTGTTGGAGGAGGATGGTGGTGGGGGTGAGGTGTGGGTTTTACCCTCAGGAATAAAAGCAAAGACCTGAAGCTCTTGGGCTTCTCTGGCCAGCCACTGGGAAAAACATATAGAAGCCAGAGATAGAATGTTCCAGATCTCCTAGAAAAGGCAATTAGGAGCGTTGGAACCATGGCTCCATAATTTTCTAGATTTTTTGATTCTCTGTTATCTCCTGTGCTTGTTAATTCTATAACCTCGTCTATTTCACTGTTTTTAAAAATGAATATCCCTAAAATCAAAAGGATGTATAGATTTAATTTTAGGAGCAGTGTAGGAGATGGGCTCTGGGAATTAGCAAATTTTAGGGAAAGTTTTTTTTTAACTATTTTTTAAATGTTTATTTATTTTTGAAGGAGAGAGAGACAGAGGATGCATCGGGGAGGAACAGAGAGAGGGAGACACAGAATCTGAAGGAGGCTCCAGGCTCTGAGCTGTCAGCACAGAACCTGATGCAGGGCTTGAACCCACAAGCTGTGAGATCATGACCTGAGTTGAAACCAAGAGTCAGACAACCTACTGAGCAACCCAGAAGCCCTGGGAAAGAGATTTTTAAAAGGCAGAAGAACTTCCTAATCTTCTAAGATTCCAATAAAATGGAGATTCATAAAATAGTGATTAGTTTGCACGTGTGGGTGTTGTCATGCGTGCATGCATGCGTGTTTGTGTGTGTGAGCATGTGTGGGTATGTGTGTTTGCAAGTATGTCTAGATGCACATGTGTGCCTGTGTGTTGGGGGTTGTGGGGAGGAGGGATCAAGTTGAGTGCTCCAGCCAAGGGCATCCTTTTGGTTTTCCACAGTCATTTACTCTACGGAGAGAATTGATTAAATCCATACCTTAAGGGGCGCCTGGGTGGCTCAGTTGGTTAAGCGTCGGACTTCGGCTCAGGTCATGATCTCGCAGTTTGTGTGTTCCAGCTCCGCATTGGGTTCTGTGCTGACAGTTTGGAGCCTGGAGCCTGCTTCGGATTCTGTGTCTCCTTCTATCTCTGCCCCTCCCCGACTTGTGCTCTGTCTCTCAAAAATAAATAAATGTAAAAAAACTTTTATTTAAATCCATACCTTAAGAGGATTTTTAATGAGTGTGTGAGGGAAGGAAGTATTTGGGTGAAAGGGGGCTCACAAGTCTCTACTTTGTAATGGTGTCGGTTGTTTGTTGATGTGTTTTGTGTTTTTCTTTACTTTCACACTGCCTAAAAAGTCACAATTCTCTTCAGAGGTCAGCTGCTCACTGCACCTAATCAAAGAATCTTTGATCCATTATTTCCTTTTGAAATGTCAATGTCTTGTTGCTGTTGTTCCCGCTGCACATCAGATCAGCCCTGGAGTGCCAGGTGCCATGCATTTGCCGGGCAGTGATCGTGTACCTCATGTGCATGCAAAAGTCAGCTAACAGCTGCTGCCCAGGTCCCATCTGGTGGTTCCCATCCCATCCAGTCTGTCTGGGATGCAGCCTGGGCACTGAGCTCTCCAAAATCTCCCCAAGCGATTCTCATATGTAGCAAGGTTGGGGACTACTCACTGCCAGAAGGAATGGGATTGTTTTTTTGTTTTTTTTCTACTGAGTAACTTGGTTTTTTACAGAGTAACATTACTCAGTTTATTACTCAGGCGGTTTTTACTGAGTCCACTCTTATGGCTTACAGATGGGGAAGCTCTAACCACATCTGGAATTCCACACTGTCCCTAAGAAGACAGTTCCCATGCTTACAGGATCCTTGGTCCTGGAGTTCTCATTCACAGCCCCTCAAGCGGGACCCATAACTGAAGTTTATATTTGCAACTCTTTGCACAAGTAAGGAGTTAATATGGATTTTTCTGTAGGAAACTAAGTAAGATGAGTGTTGAGATGTGAAAAAAGATGTGATCCCTTTGTATTATTTTTATCTTGTTTTAAATATTCAAATACCAAAACAGGCTCAACACCAAGCTTTCCAGAGAAGCTGTGCATATCTTCTAACCACAGCAATAGTCTGGGGTTATAATTCTCTGCTACCTACAATAAAATCAGTTCAAGTACAAATAAAAAGTCAGTGATAAAAATGACCAATTTAGAATAATTGTGCTATAGTCACCACTGTCATATAAGCAGTGCCTGAGGAAGTCAGATCACTGGCTATAAACAGACTATATTTAGATGACTTTCCATCCCAACTCATTCCCAGACCTGGTCAGGGCCACAGCGGCTTCCCACTTGGTCATTTTTGTCTATCAGGGTCTTGTTCCTTTATAATCTGGGGTCCAACCCTTTTCCCAGGCTCCCTTGGAAACCACTGTGTGGTTGCACATCAGCATACAGCTCCAGCCAACCAGGCGGCTACCGGACACTGGACCTCAAGACTAATGAGTTTAGGGTGTCTGGGCTGTGTGAGGTAGTTGTGAGGTCTTGTCTGGAGGCTGCTGCCCTCCGGATGCCACCCAGGCACTGGGTCACATGGGCTCCAAGTTTCCTCAAGTCTTGGGTATCCTCCTTCCCTCCCTCCACCAATTCCTATTTATGGTTAGGTGGGCAGGGTTAGGAGATTGGGGGATGGGTGGGCCAGGAGAAATGGAGAATCCCCATGGAGGCTAGGCCCTGTTATAAGACTGTGCTGAGTAGATCTTGACTAACTAAATTATTCTTGTCTAAGAAATGAAAATAAATCATCTTTCTGTAAAACTCCCAGAGATTGTAATTATCGCACTAATCAAAAGAAGGCAGCTCTATCACCTCATATGCCCATCACGATGGCTTCTGTCAAAAAACCAGAAAATAAGTGTTGGGAAGGAGGCAGAGAAATTGGAGCCCTCGTGCACTGTTGGTGGGAATGGGAGATGGTGCAGCTCTTATGGAAAATAAATTAAATATAGTATTTCTATATGATCTAGCAATTCCACTTTGAGGTATACACCCAAAAGAATTGAAAGCAAGGACTTGAAGAGATATTTGTAAGTCATGCTCATAGCAGCATTATTCACAATAGCCAAAAAGTGAAAGCACCCCAGTGTCCACTGACAGATGAAAACGTGGTGTATACACATATGGAATGTTACTCAGGCTTAAAAAGGTAATTCTGACACATGCCAGACAATGGATGAACTTTGAGGACATCAAGCTAAGTGAAATAAGCCAGTCACAAAAGGGCAAATACTGGATGAGTTTCCTAGAGTAGAAACAGGAAGGAGAACGGTGGCTGCCAGGGGCTGAAAGGGCTTGTTTGATAGGTACAGAGCTTCAGATTTGCAAGATGAAAAGGATTCTGTGGTTGGATAGTGGTAATAGTTGCACAGCAATGTGAATGTACTTAATGCCATTGGACCATACACTTAAAAATGCTTAAGATGATAAATCTTATGTCAGTGTATTTACCACAATTTTTTTAAAGAATGCAGCTTGAAAACTAGTGAAAGATGAGCTCTCAATGTGGAGATCATTTCCCACTGAACTGGGGTACCCTGCTACTGTTCCTCTGCTTCATAGAGTCACTCCAACCTTTAATCACCGTGATCGATCTTTCTTCATATGGGTAGGGCCTCTGGTAAGTATTCTGTAGGATCCCAGGTGGGAGTAGTGCCCAGTTTGCAGAGCACAGGTTAAGCCCTTTGCTTATGATTTCTTTGTGTATTTGTTTGGGTTTCAGTTTTCCTAACTGTGATACTTATAACTCTATTAGAAAACAACACTTTCTTCAGACCAATATTTCTATTCATCAGGCACTCAAGTACCATAACATAAACACACAAGACCAGTTTAATGTTTGCCCAAAGTTTACATCATTTGGGGGAGGGGTAGATTTGATCTATAATCTTCTGAGAACTTCCAACTTTGGATCATCATATCTAAATGTAAGTCTATTTTTTTCTACTTTACTGAAGGTAACTTTCATAAAGCTGTTCCCTTGGGGTTCAAAGTGCTTTATAAAAATTATCGTATTAACCTCTTTTCCACACAATTATGAGGTAGAATGAAAACATTAGGATCTTTCAGTTATGAAGAAATAGAGTCAAAGTTTTGAGATTAAACAGCCAGGGGGTGGAAATACCAAAAGGAATATGCCTTCCTGGACTACAATACTCCATCCCAACTTCCAAGTATGCTACAGCGTTTTCCTCAGTCTAGACTGGAGATATTTACAGCAAGTCATTGAAATTTTAATGAAATGCCCTGTTAAAGACAACTTCATCAAACTTGGCTTATATGTTCAACTTCAAGCATGCCATTCTCAAGCAGTATGTGGATGAGTGCAGAAGCCAGGTTTCTGGCTTGGAGAGAAGCTAGATTCTGCGTTTATGTTATATATGAAGTTCAGAGTCTGAATAAATTAAACATGAAAACTGGCATTTTTACTTAATGCGAAAGAGGTACAAACTTCCATTCTTTTTAGGGGGTTTCACAAGCGTTTTTGGTCAGTAGTAACCCTCAACAACAGTGATAGAAATGGCTTAAATATTTTGTTTATGAAAAGCAACGTTTTAAAATACCCTAGAAAGTTTGGACTTCTTTGGTGAGCTCTGAACTACTCAGAAGTTCTACTATCTGGGGACAAAAAAAAAAAAAACAAAAAACAAAAAACACACACACACACAAATTGAAACCGTACAAAAATGAGGTTTTTCTATTATGCTTCCTCCTGGATTTAATGTTTCCTGGGGAATTCTTTTCATTGTACAATTATGGTTTGGTATCTACGGGGTTAGTGGTAAAACTCATCTGCATTGTGTGGAAACCCAGCCGGGCCTGCTCCGGAGATTGCAGCCACTTTCCGGGTTCTAGCTCAGACTGGCCACCAGAGGGCAGTGTCGTCATTCACTAGTCGCGCGCCCCTTTGCTCCTGCGCCCTCTGGGGTTGCCAGACCCTTTCCAGCCTCCAGTGCTTAGCATACACTCCATTATTATTTTTTGATTTATAAAGCGCCATTTCTCCGCAGAATCTCCCCTCCCACCCCAGCTGCTTCAGAGAAAGCTCTCAGAAGCATTAACGAGCAAGGAGAGCAACCCCTGCAAAGTGTAAGGTGGTCTGATAGAGGCACGCAGGTGAACATCTGGAAAGAAATCTGTTGACAGTAGGGCCCTAGTGGCAAAGGCACTGGCCAGGGGATGGGGGGCCGGAGGTCAGCAGCAGGGTGACACGTGTCCACAGCAAGCAGGGAAAACAGCTCTATCCACTGGGGCGCATGCATGAATTTGTTCCCATAAAAGAGTGAAGACCAACTTTGGACATTAGCAATCAAAACATTCCAAGCCAAGACCTGCTGGGCCTGAATCAGTCCTTGTTGTCAGTCCAGCACTGTGACTGGCAACGGAAGAGCCCAGCTCAATCTGCCTCAATCTGCAGGGAGCTAAATGTGCTTCTCATTGTTTAGGGAACTGATGCAGATGAACTCTCTGAGTTGGGACCAGGGATGCTGGGAGCAGACTCTGGGAACTGCTGAGCCTTGAGAGAGCACCCTGAACAGGGCTGAGGTTACAGATGGAGCCTTGGTGTAAGAATAGCTGAAAGAAACGATAAAATATCTTGTACCGGGACATCGGAAAGGGGGGACATCATTAAGGGGGCAACTCAGACAGGAGGGTGTTGATGAGATGGCAACAAAAATAAAGAACCTTGATACAAATGACACGGCTCATGGAGTGCAAGGGCCACAGCAAAATGGCAAGAGCTGGCAGGTGCCTGTGCATCTCTAGGACAGCCTGAGCACATGTTTATTTTGTTTTAAGACTCTTGGTTCATCAAATATGCTGGTTGGTACCTATTTTGTTTTAAGCAGTTCTCCCAATATTCTAGCAAAGTAGGCATTGTGTTCACCATTCTACAGAGGAAGAAATTGAAGTTCAGATATTCAGGGTCACATGGCCAGTGAGATAAATACCAGAACGGGGCAAAGCCCTGCAGCTCTCAGACTGACCAGGTCCCATTGCTATACTTTGCTGGCTTCCTAAGAAAAACCGGATGCGTGTGCATCCAGAGAAGTGAGCGAGCATGTCCACACAGAACCTCAAAAGGATGTTGCCTTTATCCTACAAGTGTTCCTGCCAGCTGAGAGGAGAGAGGCACCCAGAGCTGCTCTTCTGGCAGTTCAGAGTGTAGCAGACTGTGGCGTCAGGCTGTGGGTAAGACACTGGGCCAGGTGAGTCTCCTCCGGCTTACTCTTCACCTTCTTACAGCACCCTGCCTTTGGGCATGGAGGGTGGTTTGAGAAGCCACAGCCCAGAGGGGCAGAGAGGAGATCCTTTTTTTTTTTTTTTTTTTAACGTTTATTATTGAGAGACAAAGAGAGAACAGAGCATGAGCATGGGAGGGACAGAGAGAGGAGTAGACACAGAATCCGAAGGAAGCTCCAGGCTCTGAGCTGTCAGCACAGTGCCCAATGTGGGGCTCGAACTCACAAACCCAGTGAGATCATTGACCTGAGCCGAAGTCAGACGCCCAACCGACTGAGCCACCCTTTTTAAGTACACATTCCCTTGGAAGAAGGTCACAAGCTATTGTCACAAGGCCCCACAGCAGTGTGCACATTTGGTTAAGGAAAGGGGACAAATTAATAGATAGGAAAAATGCTTCTCTGGACATGACTGCCTTGGGACAAATACCTTTAGAGTAACTTGTTCTTTCAGTTTATTGTTATTTTTATTTATCTTTTAATGTATTTTTATTTTTTTATTTTAAATAGAGAGAGAGTGCACATGAGTGGGGGAGAGGGGCAGAGAGAGAGAGAGAGAGAGAGAGAGAGAGAGAGAGATTGTGTGTGTGAGAGAGAGAGAGGAAGAGAAACCCAAGCAAGCTCCACCCTTACCTTGGAACCTGACTCGGGACTCAATCCCATGACCCGAGCTGAAATCAAGAATCAGATGCTCAACCTACTGAGCCACCCTGGCACGCCTCAGATTATTGTTATGTTTAAAAACAAGACCAACATTCTGCTTCGGATAGAAAATCCCTCTCTGCTACAAAATTGTAAGTCCTGGGAAAAGTCCCTAACTGGTTGATGTCACAGTAAAACAACTGCATGTTCATTGCAGTGGCAAACGGTGAGCATAGGATGCAAACAAGGAGAGAAAGATTGAGGCCCTGGGAGGAAGGAGATGGGAAGATGGAGAGGCTGGAACCCCCAGGGCAGCCAGGTCATATTCTCGGCTTAGCTGAGTAGGGGAAGGAGGCGAGGAAGATCTGGAAGGATTTGCTGATGAAGTTATTGATGAGCCGAGAGTGGATTACCAGCTCTCAGGAGAAATCTAAACTAAAGATGGAAAAGACAGAAAAGCTGGCCAGGGGGATTTGTCTCTAGCTAACCTGCCAACTTTTGGAAAAGGATGGATTACAACGAATGGAGAAGAGGAGCAAGTAAAGAACAAAGAGAGGACGCCTACTGTAGAGGTAGAGGGTCCTGTGCTGAGCCTGGGTTCCTGGTTTTGACTCTCCCTAACATCATCCCTCAACAATGAGCCCCTGGCAGAGCAGGGCATGCTGGCCTATTTTTGTCACACACATTTGTGTAACCTGTTCAAAAGCTCCAGGATGCCAAGTTAAAATGGAGATGGGTTTGAGTCACTGCTGCCTCTGGCTTGGGTACACTGTGGGCTAGATGGCCAGGCCTGGGGTGAGGTCGCATGGGTGAGGGTCTGCAGAGTTGCTGTGGCTTCAAACACCTTCTCTAGGGGCTGAATCTCAGTTTGGCTGTGATAGCTAAAATCTGAATGGGTGGATACTGACATTAGCCTCTGATTTCAACAGCTGTGCTTTTCACAGTCCCCTTCCCTTTCCCTTTCTCCCCCTGCCAATGTCTTGGAGGCATTAAGAAGTGAGGTAGAAAGTCCCCCTTCTCTGAGTTTCTTGTGGAAAATTGTGATGGAGATGGTCAGTTTCCAATAAAGTCAACACCTTCCATGAAACATGACTTGACCCAAACAAGTTGTTTTACAGTGTTAAAATAAAAAAAAAAATTACTGCTTTCTGAGCCCTATTCTAGATGTTTTGCATATCATAACTTACCTACTTTAAGCTTCAAAGAATCCTAGGAGGTAGATACCATTATCCCCATCATGCAGATGTGGAAACTTAGGCCCTCGGTAGTTCTATGTGATTCACTCAAGGTTCCAGCTGGTCGTGGTAGATTTGGGATTTGAAGTTAGTTCTTTAACTTAGACCCCTGGGTATCTCTTCCTCATTCCCACTATGTTTGTTGTTGTTGTTGCTGTTCTTATTGAAAATGGCTTTATAGGTTTTGTAAAATAAAGTGTGAGAAATCACCTCAAGTACCACCATCCAAGGATGACCAGAAACATTTTAATAAGTATCCTTCAAGACATCTGTCTTTTGCTTTAATTTTAAGACAAGTTTGTCAATACCCAGGCTATTCCTACTTGAAAATTGGTCACAACACAATGAATTGAGTCAAAGCAGGTGGCTTTTGGTCTTCAGATTTGTCTAACTGGGTGGGCCTCTGTTTTTTGTCAAGGGGAGTGCCTTCCTGGCTGCAGAATTTCCTCACCCCCAAGCCCTGGTGTCTGCTCCTCCACCTCTGTAAAGGCTTGGTTTTAATGCCTGTGCTTCACCAGCTCCTAACGGTGTCCTCGAATTCCCCCAATGTCAACTTGGTCAGCGTCTTCTCTTTTTTTAAGTTTATTTATTTTTGAGAGAGAGAGAGAGAGAGAGAGCACATTCACGAGTGAGGGAGGGGCAGAGAAAGCGAGAGCAAGAGAGAGAGAGAATCCACACCATCTGAGTGGAGCCTAACTCGGGGCTTGAACCCACCCAGAGATCATGACCTGAGTGGAAACCAAGAGTAGGACCCTCAACCCACTGAGCCATCAGGCGCTGCATCTTGGTCTGCTTCTAAGATGGGTAATATTACACCTTCTGCCTCTAGGGGGCAGGATTCCATGGACATGGTGGTGGAGATCACAATGGGTATCTCCTGTATTCTTCCTTGATCTTCCAGGCAAGGGACCTTTGGGAATTTCCTCTGGACAATAGGGCTACAGTAAAAGATACCATTCAACCTGGGCTTAGACTGGACAAGCTCTCTGTTAAGGATTTGGGTTTTTTGAGTTTATTTATTTATTTTTGAGAGAGAGAGAGAGAGAGGAGAGAGAGAGAGAGAGAGAGAGAGAGAGAGAGAGAGAGAGAGAGAATGAGTGGGGGAGGGGCAGGGGGAGACAAAGAGACACAGAATCTGAAGCAGGCTCCAGACTCTAAGCTGTCAGCACAGAACCTGATGCGGGACTCGAACTCACTAACTGGGAGATCATTAATGACCTGAGCTGAAGTCGGAGGCTTAGCTGATTGAGCCACCCAGGCTCCCCTCTGTTAAGGATTTTTAAAACTCTTGACAAATGCCACAAGGCAATACTGTTAGCCCATTTTCTACATGAGGAAATCAAGAAGTTGAGTGAGTTGCTCAAGCATACATAGCTGGTAAATGTCAGAATTTGAACCCAGGTCTCCTGAACTTCAAAGCCTGTGTTCACTACATTTCACTGCTTCCTTAAGTCACATCTCTATCACATGTGAGACATCTTGTGTGAGAGAGATCTATAGAAAAATGCCAATTTTTGGTCAGGAAGAACGAAGACTAAGCAAGGCTTCATTGGTAACAAACATATGCGCACATACACACCTTGTATAGCACATGGCATATCTCTTTCTTTTTGAAAAGGGTCTAAACAAACAATCTGAGCCTGTCAGAACTCAAAGTTGAATGGCTTAACCACATTGGGTATCCAGCACAATCCATAAAGCTGCTTTGTTTTTATTATTGTGCAAATAGTGTTCTAATTACAATATGCTCTTCAGAGTCAGATGGGGCAGGAGGTAAAGTATTTGGCTATTAAATGGTATTTATGAAATCCCAGTGGGACAGGCTATAAATTTATTTTAATGCATGTTTACTAATGGTTTAATAATCCAAAAAAGAACTAAGTGAGCCATAATAATTAATGGAATAATAGTGATGGAAGGATCTGTAAATGCGGTTGTTCAAGGAGGTCAAAGACTAAATAATGAGATTGATGCTTCTGGGGCTTGTATTTGTTGGGAAAACTGCTCGTGCTGCAGAAACTAACCCCAAGGTCTTAGTAACTCAATCGAAGTTTGCTTTGTGTTTATCAAAATCCAGATCAGGCGGCTTTCAAGGCAGACCTCTTCCCAAAGTTGTGCAGGGATCCAGGCTTACATCTTGTCACTATGCCATCTGGAGCACATGGCTCCCAAGATTGCCAACGTGAGGAAGAGAGGGCCAGAGGGCAGGTGGGAAGCTTTTAAGACCATATTCTAATGCTGGAATTAGAGTGTTGTACCACCTCAAGAAGGACAAGAACTGGTTAGGTGCTGCTGTGCTAATTGGATCTAATCTTCATACTTTTACCTGATGTATGTATCTCAGATATATCAACATATTTTTGGATAATAGTTCCAGAATTTTGGAAACAGAATTGAAGTCTGTGATGGTAAGAACTTGTCATTAGATTTAAGACCCACCCTACTCTGGGATGATCTCATCTCAAGATCTTTAACTCAATTACATCTGCAAAGATTTCTTTCCAAAGAATGTCACATTAATAGGTTATGGGTGGATGTTCTTTACTTTCTCTCTCTCTCTCTCTCTCTCTCTCTCTCTCTCTATCTCTATCTCTTGTGTGTGTGGGCATAATTCAAACCCTACAAGCACCATCTAACATCTTTTCATATGCCCCAGGTATTTTTTATTTAAAAAACTAATCATGGGATGCCTAGGTGGCTAGTCAGTTGAGTGTCTGAATTCGGCTCAGGTCATGATCTCATGGTTCATGAGTTCAAACCCTGCATTGGGCTTGTTGCTGTCAGCACAGAGCCCACTTCCTCTTCGGATCCTCTGTCCCTCTCTCTCTCTGATGCTCACAATCTGTCTCTCTCTCTCTCAAAAAAAAAAAAAATAAACCCAACCCCCCCTAAACATTACTAATGAAATGGGAGTTTTCTTTGAGCCCTTCGCGGTCCCATTTCTTGTCACATTCTGCCTTCCCTCATCCTCTCCCTCCACAGACCCACAACTCAGTAATTTTATGTATATCCTCCCCAATCACATTTTTTATATTTTCATTACACTTATATTTTCCATAATAAAAGGGTAGTAGTGTTTTATATTTTTACAATTTACATTAGTGGCATCTTAACACTATTTTGTATATTCAACATTTTGTGTTCAAGAGCTGTTCAAGTGGAAAGACATAAACATAATTATTCATTTTAATGAATATTTTTAATTCCATTATACGAATATGGTGCTTTTAATCTATTGGCTCCAATAATGTTGGGAATTTAAATTGTCTTCAAACTTGTTTCTTATAAACTAGTTAGTGTTACGGTTCTTCAGAGAAATGGAACCAATAGGATATGTGTGTGTGTGTGTGTATGTAAAGCAACTCTCTATATGTCTATCTGTACCTATACAGATATATCTATAGTTACATAGAAATATATCTCAATATATATATTGAGAGAAAGAGGGAGGGAATTATTTTAGGGAATTGACTCACCTGATTTTGGAAGCTGGCAAGTCCAAAATTTGCAGGGTACATCAGTAGGCTGGAGACCCAAAGAAAAGTTGCAGTTCAAGTCCAAAGGCTGACAGAATTCCCTCTTCCTTGAGGGAGGTCAGTCTTTTTCTTAGACCGTCCACTGATTGGACGAGGCCCACCCACATTATAGGCACAATCCATATTATGGAGGACAATCTGCTTTACTCAAAGTTTATTGATTTAAATGTTAATCCCATCCAAAAAATGCCTTCAAATAGGCCACAAAATAAATATAGTTTGTCCTGTAATTTTATATTTGTGAAATGAATTTGATTCTTTAAATAAAAATTATGATTGTTTTGGTAATATATAAGTACACACTCTTAGTGAAATATGCATAACAATATAGAAGTACAAGGAACAAAAGTCTATATTGTCATACTTTTAAAGTGTAGCTATTTGAAGGGTGGAAGAGGGCATTCCATTTTCTTAACTTGCATTTTCCTGATTATGAGGGGTTTGAGCATTTCTTCAATTATTATTAAATAATTATGTTTCTTCTGAGAATCACATAGATTAAGCTAGAGTCAGATCCTTTTTCCAGACCTGAGGCAACTTCTGTCCTCTCCCTTTAGAGGCAGATACAATTATAACAATTCTCCAAATGCTCAGGTTGGCTCATCCTGACAGCTTCTTCTTCTTTTTCTTCTTCTTCTTCTTCTTCTTCTTCTTCTTCTTCTTCTTCTTCTTCTTCTTCTTCTAACTAAAGTGTGTGTGTGTTTTTCTTAATGTTTATTAATTTTTGAGAGAGAAAGAGAGACAGTGTGAGTGGAGGAGGGGCAGAGAGAGAGGGAGACACAGAACCTGAAGCAGGATCCAGGCTCTGAGCTGTCATCACAGAGCCCAATGTGGGGCTCGAATCCACAGACTGTGAGATTATGACCTGAGCTGAAGTTGGTAGCCTAACCAACTGAGCCACCCGGGGGCCCAGACAGCTTCTACTTCTTAGGAGGATCATTCACATTTTGTAGGATCAAACTCAAATAATCAATAGTCCTCTAGGTTTAAAAATCAATTTTTAGGAACCCACAGACATTTCATGACACGTGCAGCATTTATGTGACCTACTTACAGTTACTGCTTTCCTCTCTGTGGCCTTTCCCTGTGGCAACCATCTCTTCTATTATGTTCTGATTTGCTTAATTCAGGGCTCTCAGCCTCAGCACTATTGATACTGGGACTGAATAATTCTGTGCTATGGGAACTCTCCTGTGCACTGTACAATGTCTAGCAGCCTCCCTGGCCTCTACCTACTGGGTGCCAGTAGCATCTCCTCCCCAGCTGTGACAACCAAAAATGTCTCCAGACCTTGCCAAATGTCTCTGGGGGAAAAATCACCAACAGGTGAGAACTACTGATTTAACTGAAAAAACAAAAAAACAAAAACAAAACTGTAGCAGATACTTTCAGAGAAAGTACTTATTCATCCACCCAGCACATACTGAAGCAGAAAGGAAATAGGTATTTGGAAACATCACCTTCCCACCTGATTTATCCTTACCAGAGTTGCCTGATTTCTGGTTGCTCTAAATTTTCAGGTTTTGGCCAAAGTTTATTTCTTTTCTTACTATATTTAGGAGGAACAATTCCATAAGTAAAAATGTATGGTCAATTCAAATTGAGAGAAAATATAGGCAGAATCTGTCTTTTATTTCTATGGCAGGAAATGATAATAACCTAAAAGGGAGTTTTGCTTAAATTTTTCTGTCTCCTTAATTGAATTTTCTCTTTTGCTTTCACAGTGGGGACTAGGCTTCCAGATGTTATTATTGCATTTTGCCTTTTGATGTGAAGGGGAGCTTCAGGCAAGCAAGATTCACAAGAATAAGGGTCTTTCCTTATTTACAGGTCAGATATATGTCAATCATGCAATCTAAGACAAAGTTAAGAACCTGAGAGAAACAAAAATGTTTTCCAAAGCACAAAAATGCACACCATGAAGTCCATTCACAGGATGTGTATGTAGCAGTTACCAAGTGTGATTATTGGCTTTCCCGGCAGAAAGTTAAGGAAGAGTGGGTGTCACAAGCAAATGATGGTTCGCACCCCAATGGGAAAAGACAAAGAACAACAAAAACGAAAGCAATTAAAATGCTATCTCAAGGCCTCAATACTTTAGCAACTGGAGGTTGTCTAATACATGGGGTAAACAACCATAAACCCTTCATTTGTCCCCATGAGTAATATTACAACACAGAATAATGCTGGATATTTATAATGATGTCAGAATCATCAAAACAAGGTTCATTTATGTTAAAAAGGATTGGTTCTTATGGGTGGTGGTGATGGTTGCACACAACCTTTTGGATGTATTTCACACTATTTAAATACTATGCACTTAAAAGTGAACTGCACTTAAAATGGGTAGAATGGCAAATTATGTCGTGTATATTTTACCACAATGAAAATACTCAGTTATTAAGAAGGCTGGGAAGTTTTTGATATGTTTTGGGAAAAAATGTAACCGAAATGGTTATGATTAAAAATAAAAATGTGCTGCTTAAAAGGATAAGCAAAATCTATCTTGATGATTCACTCATGAATTGTCTCTCTTTTATCAAAGAAGCTGGTTGTATATGATGTCACTGGGATTAGTTTAAAAATAGCAAGCAATCATGTTCTAATAGAATTGAATGTTGTGATTTTGGGGGACTGGATTTTATTTTTAACTCTCACAATGAAATATGATTACAAATCTTGTGGTGTGATAATGGAACTTAAAAAAAATAATAACTTGCATTCTATGGCTGGGCTCATTCTATGGCCTGAGCCCAGCCTGGCTCCTCTGATGAGTGTTAGTTTAGGGCTTCCACATGAGCATCTGGGGTTGATGGATGAATACATTTACTGTCTGCATTGATAACAACGAACAGATTCCTGGTGGCCAGCCCTAAACACACATAACCCTCATGGGCCCCTGGGAGTAACTGCCTGTATTCAGAGACACCACCATTTAAAGTCAATTGTAGCCATAATAGCCACAGCATTAAGAGCTCACTCACACAAACCCATGCTGTCATGTTCCCAAGAACACTCCAGGTACATTATAAGGAGCTTTGTTATTTCAATTGAGAAGGTTGGACATTGCTTGCTTCTGATCCTTGGTAATATATTTTACCTGACATTTCTGCTTTTTTACATTAAAATAGGAGTAATTTGATTCCGCATTAAAATAGGAGGACTACAGATTATTGGCCAAGAGGTGGCGCTGTATTTGGAAATTTAGTTGATTTGTACTGACCACTGACCCTCCCTGTAACCGTTTTTTAAGGACAGGCAGTTTTAAATCTTTTTTTGGCAAAATAAGATGCAGAGTTTGCACTGGAATTCATATCTTTTGTGGGGTTTTTTTGTTTTTTTTGGGGGGAGTTCTTGCATAGTGAAAACCTCGATGTTCTGCAAATGAGTCTTTTTTTTTTTTTTTTTTTTTTTTTTTTTTTTGCAAATTAGTCTTAAATAGATATTACTGGATCAGGGCAAGTAGATTCATTCAAAATGCTTCATTTCTATCACATGCAAATCTCAAAACCCATTTCTCAGTCAGGATGAGGGGTGTTACAAGAATAGCTGGAGGCATCCTCCACTCAATGGCTGAATAGAATTAAGACAAGAGTTTGAAAATATTAGCCATCAGTCCACTGGAGGGCTTTGGACAGCCAACTGGAATGGAATTCTCTGAGGAAAGAAAGGATTTTTCTGAATCATTTCTTTAGGAGAGAAATAACCACACCAATTTTAGTCTCAAACTTTCTAAGTTATTTCTCAAAATCTTTGGAGACTTTTCAAACCAGTTCTAAAAGTTTTTATAAGGTTGAAATGGCTCTGAAATATCCTGTCCAAGTGCAGAGACTCTTGCTGAATGGATAGGGTGAGATGTGGTTTTCTGAGAGCTTGTTTGGATTTCAGGAAGTGAACAAGATAAGCTGAATGGCCCTTTCCTGCTCTGACGCTAAAAAAAAAAAAAAAAAAAAAAAGTCTTGCCGAAAGATGCTTGAAAGAAACCACTGACATTTCCTAACTTCAAAAGAGCAGAAAATCAAACTGGGAAAAAAGAAAGTCACAATTAGAGCCTCAGGATGTTGCAAAGACATATCAAACAGTAATGCAAATCATGACAAATTTAGAATAAACACACAGCTCTCAAGGTTGCATTTTAATTTGCATTTTGTTTTGTTTGTTTTTGTATGGACTTCCTTGTTAAAAAGGCTGAACCAGAAACCCGTCTGTACAATCTGAAATGCTTCCCTCTTCTTTCTCCTATTTGCTTCTTTTCTTTGCAATTCATGATCAGGAAGAGAAATGATCTTGGTGGTGAGGGGGATGCTCTTTTGGAGATTGTTTCAGAGAAGTCCTATATTGCTGGAATAGTTTGGAGCTGAGATTTGTTTTTGCCTTTTTTTTTTTTTTATCAAACAAAAAGACACCATAGTATATATTCATTGCATTTCGTACTTCAACATTAATAGAATTTCCAGGGGTAAAGACTGCCACCGCTGCCTCCTGGGTGTGAGTTTTCACCTTGAGAAAATGTGAGTACATCATATTCACCTTGTCAGAAGGGTCTAATTTTACAGCCTCCTTGGGACCCCCACCTCAGCCCTAAGTCACCTGGTAAAATCAGGGAAGTGGCACTCAGCCTTTCTTTGGAAAGCAGGAAAGAAGAATCTGCCTTGGCCAGGCCTTGGACAGAGACCCAGGGGGTCCCAGGTCTCTCATTCAACCAGCCCCCTGGCGGCCCCATTAGATGACAGGTGACCTGCTCCTACTGTACCACTCTCTGCCATGGAAACCTGCCATCAGGCCACTGGGGCCAAAGTCCAAGTACTGGGGGGAATCTGCTAACCTCTCTGAATCTCATTTTGCATGTGCATCAAAGGAGACACAGTGCCCCATCTCTCATTGCCCATGGCTGGGAGCACAGAGAGAGCTTGTTGAGCAGGGGAGCATTCTACCTGCTGGATTCGGTCACATGGAGCCACCTGGTGCTTCACAAGGTGGGGAGGGGGGTTGTGGCAGCCACTGGTGCTTGAGGCCCTCACTCTCTTTCAAGGAAGGCCAGTTGGATTTAGATCCTGAAAATCACAGAATGACCATTTCTGGGAAAATAATAGTAAAGCCTAACTTTCTCTTTTAACTTTATCCCACACAGGCTATCAAAAAGCATAACATAAAATATTTTATTTCTCAGAAGAAATTCTTAGACTACTGGGGAAGAATGCACAGCCTGACTTGATTTCATTCACAAACACAAAAGGGTTAAAGTCCCTTTAACACTCCCACTGCACATGCCACCCTCACTCCTGCAAAATTCAGCTCTCCAGGGGCTCCAGGCACAGCAGGAAGGGCAGGAGTTGTTTGACTTTGAAAGTGCCTTACATTGTCTGACAACCTGTTTCCTCATCAAGGAAATCACAAACTGAATCCTCTCTCTGAAGCAGGTATGAGGTTGAGGTAAAGAACACAGAGAAAATCCCCAAGCACAGGGATTTGGCCCTCACTCCAGCCTGCCTTTCCTTTTTTTGTAAGGACATTGCCTCTGCGCAATGGCTTGAAGTAGCTTCCAACTCTAGAGAAGGGTGTGGATCTTGCTCTCCTGCGCAAGATTCCTAGAAGTTGTGAAGAGATGCAAGAGTTTCAGCCATTGTTTTATAGATCCTTAAAAATTAAAGTGGCTTCTGCTCTAGAAGCTAAGAGCCATTTCCTGGAGATTAACAATGAAAATTCTTTATATCCCTTTTTAAACTGCCATATTCATAGTAGGCAGAGAAGAATAAACCTAAGATAGTGAGCACTTCTTTTCTGTGAACCCATGGGTTTCCCTTGATCTGTTCAGGAACATTCTCTTCTGGGAGCAGGACAGAATGCCTTTCCATCTTTTGGGGAGGAAAGAGCATTTGGTAGATCGACCTGCTTTGCCAGGAGCCAGGCAAGGGGACTGTATCCAGAAGGGCTTTTGAGTAACTTTAAAGCTGATCACCTTTCCCTGATCCTACCCTGTCGCAACACCTAAGTTTCTCCACCTCCAGTGCAATTGCTGTCGGACCTGGATCTATTCAGGAATATTCTATTTAGAAATCAACAGTGGCCAAGTCACTCGCTGGCTCCTGAGAAGCCTAGAGGCTGTCTTCCATCAGAGGAATATCAGAAATGGCACGTTCTGATGGCCTTCCTGGACAAGGCTCAAAAGAAATTTCATCTTTTCTTCTTATTCACTGCAGTGAGCTTGGACTCCTTTGGAGACGTGTAGCCCAGTGAATCACACACCACGTGGTGCAGTGGTGTCAGGGTCTGTGGCCACCACCCAGGAGGGCTCACCCCTGAGCCCCTCATTTAAGGAGGGACCAGCACTGGCCAGCACCTGCAGCTGCTCCACCCCAACCTGACGGCACTCTTTGGGTGGGAAGAGGGCTTGTGAGGGGACATGCTTTGCCTTTCCCCACTCACAAAGTAATTCTCTCATTGCTGAAAGCACTTTTCTGCTGAAATTCAGAAAGGGGTTATTTTGAAGTCATGCCAGTAAAAGCGCTGGAAACAGTGATGGGAGCTTGAGCTGGAAGCCGGGGACATATGCTCCATGCTGATTCTTCATCCCTCTTATTTATTTGCAGGATCTGAACTAATTTCTCAGCTGTAATCTACACCACCCACCACCTAGGAACTTCCCAGAAATGTCCGGCAGGGGAGGGGGGGGGGGTGTGGCGAGCGGCAATGCTCTGACTGTTGGCAGGGCGCGCAACTGCCGACTCCATTTCCAGTCTATTCTGGCTTATAATTCACGTAGATGATTTTCTCGAAATAAGCAAAAATATTGGCAGCAAGTGGTTGAACGAAAATGTCCCAATTGTATGAGAGGACAGAATCCCTTATGTGATGGGACCACAGATTGAGTTCAAGTGTCAAGCCGGTTGGGGTGGCCACTAGTACTGATCTGGTCTTTAAATTCTGATATTTTGTTCATCCTGAATTTGTTTTACACTAGTTTTAAGGAAACTTAAATGCATGTTACTGAGTGAAAAAAGCCAGTACTATATGATTCCAAATATATGACATCCTGGAAAAGGCAAAGAGGTAGAGACAGTAAAAAGATGAGTTCTTGCCAGGGTTGCAGGGGAGGGAGGGGTGAATAGGCAGAGCACAGAGGATTTTTAAGGACAGTGACACTACTCTGTTAAGAACTACACTGGTAGAGGGGCGCCTGGGTGGCTCAGTTGCTTAAACATCCGACTTTGGCTCAGGTCATGATCTCCCAGTTCCTGAGTTCGAGCCCCGCATTGCGCTCTGTGCTGATGGCTCAGAGCCTGGAGCCTGCTTCAGATTCTGTGTCTCCCTCTGTCTCTGCTCCTCCCCTGCTCACGCTTTCTTGGTCTCTCAAAAATGTATAAATGTTAAAAAAAATTAACAAAAAAACTACATCGGTAGATACATGTCATCATTCGTGTGTCTAAGCTGGAAGAATGTACAGCAGCCAAGAGTGAACCCTAATGTAAGCTGCGATTTGGGGTGCTGATGACGTGTCAGTGTAGAATCATCAGTTATGACAACTGTACCACTGGTGGGGATCTTGATAGTGGGGAAGTCTGTGCATGTGTAGGGATGCGGACATGTGGGAAATCTCTGTACTTTCCTCTTAATTTTGCTGTGAAACTAAAACTGCTCTAAGGAATGAAGTCTAACAAAAAATACTGTATTAAATGTGATTTATCTGGGAAGTTACTATAGTGTGGGTATAGAGTTACAGTTTTGCAAAATGAAAAGCGTTCTGGAGATGGATAGTGGTGATGGTTGCTCATGTATGTTGCCACTGAAGCACATACTTAAGCATGATTAAGAGGTATATCTTATGCTATGTGTGTTTCACTGCAATTAAAATTGTTATCCATCTCAATGACTGATATTTCTGGCACCCCCTTAAATTTTGCACCCAAGATGAGCACCTCACTCATCACCCCCTCGTCCTGGCCCTTCTTTCCTGACTCTGAGAAGCTGAGGGCTGCTGGGTGCCATGGCAGAGAACCAGCATATCACTGGGATGACCTATCCACATTTTATGCAGTCATCAAACTGTTTTGTTTTTCTTAAGACAAAACTCTACATGCCAAAATCTTGTAATAGAAATATTACTTTCACTTTACTTGTATAAAGGACTTTCCTCTTTTAGATCTAGACAGATGAATTATTCTCACTTGTCTGGCTTATGTGTGTCATAGATGGAGAAGGAGAATAAGTGAGACAGAAGGAGACAGACAAATATAGAAAGACACCAAGGTGGCTCGATGTGTTTTCTACTGTGGAATAACAACACAAACTGAGTGATTTAAAGCAACACACATTTATTACGCCATGGTTTCTGTGGATCCGAAGTCCAGCATTGACCTGGCTGGCTTCTCTGCTCAGGTGAAGGCTTAAGTCAAGGGGTGGGCCTGTCTTATTTCTCATCTGGAGGTTTTGTAGAAAACAAATGTTTCCAAGCTCATTCTCACTGTTGGCAGAATTCAGTTCCCATAGTTATAGGGCCGAGGTTCTTGTTTCCCGCTTGCTGTCAGCTGGGGTTACTCTTACGCTCTAAGAGGTCACCTGCCTTCCTTGCATCTTCAAGTCAGTGATGGTGCATCAAATCCTTCTCATGCTTTGAATCTCTGACCTCTCCATCTAGATTTAAAGAGCTCATGTGATTAGATCAGGCCTGTTGGATAATCTATCTTAAGGTCAGCTGATTTGGGAGCTTAATTAATTACATCTGTAAAATCCCTTCACAGCAGTATCTAGGTTAGTCTATCCAGTGACTGAGAGAAGGTTGTCTGCACACTAGAGAATGGAAATCATGGGGCCATCTTGGAATTCTTCCTGCTATTGTGGCCTTTCATTTTTTTATTTTTTATTTTTTCCATTTTTTATTTTTTGGTTTTTTTTGAAATTTATTGTCCAATTGGTTTCCATACAACACCCAGTGTTCATCCCAAAAGGTGCCCTCCTCAATACCCATCACCCACCCTCCCCTTCCTCCCACCCCCCATCAACCCTCAGTTTGTTCTCAGTTTTTAAGAGTCTCTTGTGCTTTGGCTCTCTCCCACTCTAACCTCTTTTTTTTCCCTTCCCCTCCCCCATGGGTTTCTGTTAAGTTTCTCAGGATCCACATAAGAGTGAAACCATATGGTATCTGTCTTTCTCTGTATGGCTTATTTCACTTAGCATCACACTCTCCAGTTCCACCCACGTTGCTACAAAGGGCCATATTCCATTCTTTCTCATTGCCACGTAGTACTCCATTGTGTATATAAACCACAATTTCTTTATCCATTCATCAGTTGATGGACATTTAGGCTCTTTCCATAATTTGGCTATTGTTGAGAGTGCTGCTATAAACATTGGGGTACAAGTGCCCCTATGCATCAGTACTCCTGTATCCCTTGGGTAAATTCCTAGCAGTGCTACTGCTGGGTCATAAGGTAGGTCTGTTTTTAATTTTTTGAGGAACCTCCACACTGTTTTCCAGAGTGGCTGCACCAGTTTGCATTCCCACCAACAGTGCAAGAGAGTTCCCATTTCTCCACATCCTCTCCAGCATCTATAGTCTCCTGATTTGTTCATTTTGGCCTATTGTGGCCTTTTAAATGTATTGGCCTTTTAGGTGAATGTCTTCTGTGTCTTCAAGTCCTGTACTCACCTCACCTACAATTAGCATGCCTTTCATACTTTGCTAACTATGGAGGGCCCAGGAGCTACCATAGCCATGCTCCAAGAACAAGAAAGAGAAGGGCATTCTTTCTCTGCTCCTGGTCAGTTTGAATCTGGGCCAAGACCACCAGCATAGGTGATAATTGTGACAATTTTTTTGGAGATCAGATTACTGCTGACCCTATCCCCTCCTGTCATATTAGGCCCCCAAACCTTCCTCAGATGGAAATAATTTTCAGAACTCGAATAACTGTGCTCTAGAGGCAAAACCCTTTCAGCTAGTGACACATACCATTTGGCACCAATTCGGTCATATTTTCAAAGCATATAGTATGTCTATGTGACATTTGTGGTTATTGCTCTGTGATACAGGTCATAGGTGCATATCTTTCAAACAGAAATATTACAAAAAGGAAGAAAAGCATGTAGATTATGAAATTTGCAATTTGGGTTGCAAGAATTAAGTAAAGTTTATTTTTGTTCTCTTGAAGGATAAAGGCTATGTTAATAGTGCACCTATGGTAGAATATTCTGCCTGCCTAATAGCAATAAAATGCTCAAAACAGTTGAAATCCATTTGCAGGTAGCTCATGTACTAAATATAAAATTTTTGCTTATTAAATAAAGTTTTTGCAGCTGCCTGACTGCTCAGATACTGGTAAGGGGTCTCATCCATGTTGGATGAGTAGTTTGCTAAGATAAAATTGGCTGCTACCATCCAGAAAAAGGATAAGAAAAGTTGTCTTTCCAAAAATAGGCCTATGGTGTCATTTCTGGTCCTTCCTCTTCTCCCTCTACCAGTGGCTCTCACTGTATTGAGTCTGTTGTAATAAAGTTAGGGAGCCACGGTAGGTGCAGAGCTCACTATTTGATGCGAATGACCTGGGTTTTTCTAAGTTGCCTTGGTCTCATGTAATTCAATCAGCATGGCTGGGTCACCCTGTCACTCACCTTACAGCTAACTTGTCCTATATCCCCAATCACTGAAACCCCAGCCATTTTATCATGGGAGTCTATGTACTCCTGGCCACTATAGTCAAGAGAAAGTAGGCTCCTTTTGGACTGGACCTCACTTCCTACTGTCTATCTCATGTTGCAATATTTGCCAGAATTCCTCCAACTATTACATCTAGCATTTGGCTATCTTGCCAGCCTCTTATGCCTCCTTCTCTCCTGTCCTTCTTTTCCTCCTTTTCTGCCTTGTCTCTCTCCTCCTGTGTCCCCGCCGTCTTCCTCTTTCCCTCTCCCCATCCTCCTCTTGAGAGTGCATCAGCACATGTGTCAATTCTGAAATGACCTCCATGTTGATCAGCACATTCTGGTTCTCCCCCAATCCTGTGATCTCATTATTTCTCTAGCCAACGGATTTTTCTCAGCCTCTAGTTCATCCTCACTTGTCTATTTTTCATGATGCTGAATTCTACTTCATGAGATATTCCAAACTCCTCTCAAATTCTACCCGAAGTCTTTACCACTCTGCTTGGTTTGTACATCATTTAGGAGAGGGGCATTAGCATATCTATCCCTTATGATCTGTTCTCTCAATCACGCCTCCCTGATAGCATATTCCCAGAGTTTGGAAATAATGAGCTTCTCATCTGGTCATGATAGAGTCCTGGCTCATTGTGGCTTTCTTGCTATAGAACTGTGCATGTAGGTGTAACATTCTTGACTAATTAATTTATAGGTTTCTCCCCTCTGGCATTTGTGTTTCTCTCTCTTGTCCTCAACTCTGGCAGATACCTGTCTGGGTGTCTTCACCGCTTTGGAGAAAGCAATGCCAGGTGAGAAAGAAAAAATGGTCTAGGAATATCTCTGGATTTTGTGCACTCAAGAATGTAAGTCATTAGAGAAGAAAGGATTGAGGAGACAAGCAAATGCGCTGTCCAAGAGCAGGAGGGTAATACTGGAAGAAAGACCCCCTGAGGCTGGAGATACAAAGGGAGGGCAATGAGCACAGTTCTCAGCGGAGCCAGCAGGGAGCCAGCAGGACCCCAGAGAGGAACAATGCACTAGGACATCCAAGCCACTGGCACCTCTCTAAGACTCCCAGGCTCTTGTGGTGACTGGAAGCACTGGAACTACTCTCCAGTCCTGAGGCCAGGGGAGGGGCCCACCAGTCCCTTTCCAGGAGTGTCTACAGGAAAGACATTCTCTGTGGCATTTAAAGACTTGGTAAGAAATACTGTTATCCTAGTGTAATGACTGCTTTTGTTCAAAAATAACAATACTGGACTTTTATGAGACCATAATTCAGAATTTTCATTAATTTACACCCCCGGTCCTGTTAATTATTTGGAAACAATGAAATTTCCTCTAGTGTCCTAGCAAATTAATTTTCTGAGCACGTTGATCAACCTTCATTTTGTACGTTGTGTGTCTGGATTATAGCAGTGGTTCTTAAATGTTATTTCAGACGTTTTACAAAGCATCCTGGGAAACCTGCTTTGTTCAGATTTGTGAATGGAAACTATCTTTTTACCTTCTTCTCAAGTAGATTATCTTACTTTCTAGAGACATGAACCAACTTACTATCGTCAAGTGAAGATGGCCACAAACACTTTGCCATTTCTTATATTGAAAAGGGAAAACCATTTGGCTTTTCTTAGAAAATTGGCTTCCACTAAGTTTTGGGGCAGTTTTTGTTATTATTAATAGGCTTCATTTTTCTTTCTGTTTTTTTTTTTAATAAGATTTCATTTTATTTTTTTTTACAGAGAGAGGGAGAGAAAGAAAGAGCAAGTGTGAGTGGGGGAGAATGGCAGACGGGAAGAGAGACAGAGAGAATTTTTAGCAGGTTCCATTCTCAGCATGTAGCCTGATGGCTAGATCCCACGATCCTGGGCCAAAATCACGAATCAGAAGCGTAACTGACTGAGCCACCCAGGTGCCTCTAGACTTCATTTTTTAGGAGCAGTTTTAGCTTTAATGAAAAATTGATTAGAGAGGAGTTCTCACATACCTGCTCTCTTCTGCACACTGTTTCCTCTATTATTTACATTTTGTATTAGTGTGCTACATTTGTTACAATTGGTGGATCCATACTGGTACATTATTATTAACAAAGGTCCATAGTTTACGTTAGGATTCACTCTTGGTGGTGTACATTTTATGGGTTTTCACAAATGCATAATGTCATGTGTTTGCTATTATAGTATCATCCAGAATAATTTTATTCTCTGAAAATTCTCTGTGCTCCGTTTATTTATCTTTCCCACCCCACCCTCTTACCCCCGGCAACCACTAAAATTTTTATGTTTATTTACTTATTTTTGAGAGAGAGAGAGAGAGAGAGGGGTGTGGCAGAGAGAGAGAGAAAGAGAGAATCCTAAGCAGGCTCTGCGCTGTCAGTGCAGAGCCCAACATGGGGCTTGAACACAGGAACAATGAGATCATGAGCTGAGCCGAAATCAAGAGTCAAATCAAATGGCTTCACCAGCTGAGCCATTCAGGTGCCCCAACCACTGAACTTTTTACTGTCACCATGGTTTTGCCTTTTCCAGAGCGTCATGTAGTTAAGATCATACAGTATATAGCCTTTTTAGACTGGCTTCTTTCCTTTAGTAATATGCAGTTAAGGTTTGTGGGCAATATTTTTATGTAACAGCAGATAATCAGAACATAGGAAAATTAGCATGTCAGTCACTTAGGTGACCCAATGGATTCTACTCACATGATTCCATTGACTGAGGCAAATTAACTGCAACTCATAAGAAGAGGATTATTTTCTTTTCTTAACATTTCATTAGTATTGGTCATACATGTGACACTGAGGCATGGTGCATTTATCTGGAGACATATTTCAAATCAGTGACTTGTTCAGAAAAGAAAAATTCAGCTTAATGTCTGTCACTGCTTTTAATATTTTGATCATATTCAGTATGTCTGACCCCATGCTTAATGTCTTACTTGCACTTTGTTAATACTCATAACAACCATGTTTCAAGGAGGGAAAAAATGGAGGCTTAGAGAAGTTGCATATCAAAAGTCATATATTCAGCAGGTGGTAAAGGTAGGACTTGAACTCAGGTTGGTCTGTCTCTAGAGTCTATGTGTTTAATCACTTAGCCTCTTATTGAATATGTATAGAAAATATTATTTTGCATACCCATGAGCAGAGCTGAGGAATTCATTGAGCCTGCATGGATCTTCTATATACAAAGTTACTCTGGAAATTCTTATTTATTTATTTATTTATTTGAAAGAGAGAGAGAGAGAGAGAGAGAGAGAGAGACAGAGAGAGAGAGACAGAGAGCAAGCTGGGGAAGGGCAGAGAGAGAGGGAGACACAGAATCTGAAGCAGGCTCCAAGCTGTTAGCACAGAGCATGATGTGGGGCTCAAACTCACGAACTGTGAGATAATGACCTGAGCAGAAGTTGGATGCTTAACCGACTGAGCCACCCAGGCACCCCTGAAATTCTATCTTATGTGTTGTCATGAAGTTCTAACATGTTTCCACCCCTTGATAAGTCAACCTGCTCCCAGCTTTCCTTATCTGGTGCATTTCTGTTGCATGAATACACAATGATGTGTAAAAACTGTAAAGAACAAAGCATCAGAATGTTCCCAAATGGAGTCACTTCCTCAGGATGTTGTTTCCATTCAGAAATGCTGGAGGCCTCATACAGGTTCCCTGACTGCTAACACTCCTGAGTTAAGCACAGCAAGATACTCCTAAAAGTTGTACTGCCTGCAGAATTAGTCATGTCCTTAAGGTGGACTGATTGCTCAACTGAGATTATTTTTCACCACTTCCTGCCTTAGGCTAAATTCAGAGAATTTAATGTATTAATTTATCCGTTAAACATGCCTTCAGCCCCTCTATATGCCAGATCCTGAAGGATGCAGAAGTAAACAACCACGATATAGGGGCATGAGTGCTATAGAGGTCAATATGAGTCCCACAGTGACACAAAGAAGGGACTAATGAATTCTGTTTGCAGGTGAGGGAAGGCAATGCCCAGGAGGCAATGTGTGAGCTGAAATGCATCAAATTCAGTAGAGATGCCTTAATGCAGAGGGCTTGCAAGGGCATGGAGACTGAGCTAGTTGGCTATGACTGCACTCAGGGGAATCTGGAGCCTATGATTTGAGGAGAAGGACAGAGGTATGGGATTGGACAGATAGTGGCTAGGGAGCAGTATGATGTCCCATGTGCTGAAGACTATCATAGCATTTTAGAGACATTGGAGACTTTAAGAAGGGGAGGATTTGCACTTCTAGAAAAATTGTTTTGTGGAAGAATGTTAACAGAGGGGTCAGACCAGAAACTGGGTAAGCAATTAGGTTATTGGTTGGTGGTGTCGGGCAATGATTAGGGCCTGGGTCCAGGTGGTGGCAGTGAGATAGAGAGAAGATAGAGTTAATATATATTTAAGATGTAAACTTGAGGAAGCAAAATATTTGCATATTTAAAACCTTTACTTACATCTAGAATTTTCTCAAAACTAAATAAAAAATATCTTTCTTGAATCCTATTCTTGTCCTTGATAGCATCATTAAACCCTTAAATGGTGTATTGTTTATACTACTACTTTTCTTGGCTACACAGCCAAAAAAGTGTTATTTTCCATAGAGATGCAGGTGGCTCAGTAGCTTTGAAACACAAAGATTTAACTTTTATTTATTTTTTATTTTTTATGTAATTTATTTAAACTAAACTAAACTAAAGCTAAACTGAACTAAACTAAACTAAGCCAAAACAAAACAGTTCACCCATTTCTCCTATGTCCAATGCCCTGCCTCTAGAAACCACCAATTTTTTGTCTGTATCTGTGAGCTTAATTAAAAAAATTTTTTTTAAGATTCCACATATATGTGGAATCATATAATATTTGTCTTTCTCTGTTAGACTTACTTCACTTAGCATAATGCCCTACATGTCCATCCACATTGTCTCAAATGGCAATATTTCATTCATTTTTATGGCTGAATAATATTCCATTTTATATCTATACCACAAATTCTTTTTTTTCAATATATGAAGTTTATTGTCATATTGGTTTCCATACAACACCCAGTGCTCATCCCAAAAGGTGCCCTCCTCAATACCCATCACCCACCCTCCCCTCCCTCCCACCCCCCATCAACCCTCAGTTTGTTCTCAGTTTTTAAGAGTCTCTTATGCTTTGGCTCTCTCCCCCTCTAACCTCTTTTTTTTTTCCTTCCCCTCCCCCATGGGTTTCTGTTAAGTTTCTCAGGATCCACATAAGAGTGAAACCATATGGTATCTGTCTTTCTCTGTATGGCTTATTTCACTTAGCATCACACTCTCCAGTTCCATCCACGTTGCTACAAAGGGCCATATTCCATTCTTTCTCATTGCCACGTAGTACTCCATTGTGTATATAAACCACAAATTCTTTATCCATTCATCCATCAGTGGACATATAAGTTGTTTTTGTTACCTTGTTTACTGCAAATAGTGTTGCAATGAACATGGGGATGCATATATATTTTTGAGTTAGTGTTCTAGTTTTCTGTAGATAAGTACCCATAAGTGAAATTATTAGATAATATGGTAGTTCTGTTTTTGATTTTTTGAGGAAACACCACACCATTTTCCATAGTGCCGACACCAATTTACATTCCCACTAATAGTGCACAAGGGTTCCCTTTTTTCCACATCCTTGCCAACACTTGCTATTTCTAGTCTTTTTGATAATAGCCATTCTAATAGCTCGGAGGTGTTATCTCATTGTGGTTTTGATTTGCATTTCTCTGGTGATTAATGATGCTGAGCATTTTTTCATGTACCTGTTGGCCATTTGTATACCTTCTTTAGAAAAATGTTCAAATCTTCTGACCATTTTTAATTGGATTGTTTTATTTTTATTGAGTATTAGGAGTTCTTTATATATTTTGGATATTAGCCCCTTATCAGATATATGATTTGCAAATATTTTCTCCCATTTCAGTAGGTTGCTTTTTCATTTTGTTGGTGGTTTCCTTTGCTGTGCAAAAGCTTTTTAGTTTAATGTAGTCCAACTTGTTTGTTTTTCTTTTGTTCCTTTTGTTGTTGGTGTCAGATTCATGAAATCATCACCATCTATGTCAGGAAGCTCACCGACTATGCTTTCTTCTAAGAGTTTTATGGGTTCATGTCTTTATTCAAGTGTTCAATCCATTTTGAATTAATTTTAATGTATTGTGCACTCAGATATCACCTCATGCCAGTCAGAGTGGCCAAAATGAACAAATCAGGAGACTATAGATGCTGGAGAGGATGTGGAGAAACGAGAACCCTCTTGCACTTTTGGTGGAATGCAAACTGGTGCAGCCACTCTGGAAAACAGTGTGGAGGTTCCTCAAAAAATTAAAAACAGACCTACCCTATGACCCAGCAGTAGCACTGCTAGGAATTTACCCAAGGGATACAGGAGTACTGATGCATAGGGGCACTTGTACCCCAATGTTTATAGCAGCACTCTCAACAATAGCCAAATTATGGAAAGAGCCTAAATGTCCATCAACTGATGAATGGATAAAGAAATTGTGGTTTATATACACAATGGAGTACTACGTGGCAATGAGAAAGAATGGAATATGGCCCTTTGTAGCAACGTGGATGGAACTGGAGAGTGTGATGCTAAGTGAAATAAGCCATACAGAGAAAGACAGATACCATATGGTTTCACTCTTATGTGGATCCTGAGAAACTTAACAGGAACCGATGGGGGAGGGGAAGGGGGAAAAAAAACAGAGGTTAGAGTGAGAGAGAGCCAAAGCATAAGAGACTCTTAAAAACTGAGAACAAACTGAGGGTTGATGGGGGGTGGGAGGAAGAGGAGGGTGGGTGATGGGTATTGCGGAGGGCATCTTTTGGGACTAGCACTGGGTGTTGTATGGAAACAAATTTGACAATAAATTTCATATATTTAAATAAATAAATAAAGTTTAATGTATTGTGTAAGACAGTGGTCCAGTTACATTCTTTTGCTTATGATTGTCCAATTTCCCCAACATCATTTATTGAAGAGACTGTTCTTTTCCCATTGTCCATTATTGGCTCCTTTGTTGTAAATCAATGAACTGTGTGCATGTGGGTTTAATTCTGGGCTTTCTATTCTATTCCATTGATCTATATGTCTGTTTTTATGCTAATACCATAGTGTTTTAATTACTGTGTGTTTGTAATATAGTTTGAAATCGGGAAGTGTGATGCCTCCAGCTTTGGCCATGCAGGGTTTTTATGGTTCCATACGAATTTTAGGATTTTTTGTTCTATTTGTGTGAAACATGACATTGGAATTTTGACTGGGATTGTATTTAATCTGTGTATTCCTTTGGGTGGTATGGATATTTTAACAATATTAATTCTTCCAGTGCATGAGCACAGAATACTTTCCATTTATTTGTGTTTTTTTTTCAACTTCTTTCGTTAATATCTTGTAGTTTCCAATATATAAGTCTTTCAACTCCTTGGCTAAATTTATTCCTAGGCAATTTTATTCTTTTTGATGCAATTGTATATGGGATTATTTTCTTAATTTATTGTTCTGGTAGCTCATTAGCAGTGTATAGAAACCAAACTGATTTCTGAATATTAATTTTGTATCCTGAAACTTTACTAAGCTCATTTATTAGTTCTAACAAGTATTTTTTTTAAAAAAAAGGTGTCTTAATTTTCTATATATAATATCATGCCATCCACCAATAGTGACAGTTTTACTTTTCCTTTATAATTTGGATGATGACTTTCATTTTTTTTTTTCTTGCCTAATTGCTCTGGGTAGGACTTCCAATTCTATGTTAAATAAAAATGGCAAGTGTGTCTTATTGTTATTGTAGAAATGCTTTTTGGTTTTTACCATTGAATATGATATTAGTTGTGAGGTTGTCATATATGGCCTTTTTATGCAGAGGTACATTCTTTCCATACCCACTTTGCTCAGAAGTCCATCATAAATGGACGTTGCAAATGCTTTTTCTGCACCTACTGAGATGATCATATGATTTTTATCCTACATTTTATTAATGTCTTATATCATATTGACTGTTTGCATTCCTGGGATAAATTTCACTTGATCATGGTATGTGGTCCTTTTGATGTATTGTTGAATTCAGTTTGTTAATATTTTGTTAAGGATTTTTGTATCTATGTTAATTATGGCTATTGACTTGTAATTTTCTTTTCTTATGGCATTTTTGTCTGGTTTTGCTATCAGAGTAATGCTGACCTTGAGAAATAAGTTTGGAAGGGTTCCTTCCTCTTATAGAAGGAGCATATAGAAACTTACAGAAAAGTTTTTGGAAGAGTTTGAGAGGATTTTTATTAATTCTTCTTTGAACATTTTGTAGAATTTACCAGGGAAGCTGTCTAGTCCTGGACTTTTGTTCATTGGGAGATTTTTGATTAGGGATTCAATCCCCTTACTAGTAATTGTTCAGATTTTCTGTTTCATGTTGATTTTGTCTTGGTAGACTAGGAAATTATCCACTTCTAGATTGTCCAATTTATTAACATATAATTATTGATAGTAGTTTCTTATGATCCTTTGTATTTCTATGGTGTCAGTTGTAACATTTTCTCTTTCATTTATGATTTCATTTATTTGCATCCTTTCTTTTTGGTCATGATGAGTCTAGATAAAGACTTGTCAATTATGTTTATCTTTTGAAAGAATCAGCTCTTAGTTGTATTGATCTTTCTTATTGTTATTTTAGTTTCTGTGTCATTTCTTTCTGTTCCTTCTACTATGGGTTTTGTTTTTTTTTTTTCTAGTTCTTTGAGGTGTGAAGTTAGGTTAATATGAAACTTTTCTTGTTTTTTTGAGGTAGGCATTTATTGCTATAAACTTATCTCTTAGAACTGATTTTTCTGTATATCATAATTTTTGGTATGTTACGTTTCCATTTTTGTTTGTCTTAAGGTATTTTTTATTTCTCCTTTGATTTCTTGTTTGACCCATTGATTGCTCAACAGTATGTTGTTTAATCTCCACATATTTGTGAATTTTCCAGTTTTCTCATGAAATTAATTTCTAGTTTCATACTATTGGGGTCAGAAAAAATGCTTGATATTATTTTAATCCTTTTAAAAATATTAAGCTTCCTTTGTGGCCTAATGTATGGTCTATCCATGTGCACTTAAGAAGAAAGTGTGTTATGGGGCGCCTGAGTGGCTCAGTCGGTTAAGCGGCCGACTTCACCTCAGGTCATGATCTCGCGTTCCGTGAGTTCGAGCGCCGCGTCCGGCTCTGTGCTGACAGCTCAGAGCCTGGAGCCTGTTTCAGATTCTGTATCTCCCTCTCTCTTTGCCCCTCCCCTGTTCATGCTCTGTCTCTCTCTGTCTCAAAAATAAATAAACGTTAAAAAAAATTAAAAAAAAAAGAAGAAAGTGTGTTCTATTGCTTTTGGATGGAATTTTCTGTATATTTTTGTTAGGTCCCTCTGGTCTAACATATTATTTAAGGCCAAGTTTTCCTTATTGATTTTCTTTCTGAATGATCTATCCATTGATGTAAGTGGGTATTAAAGTTCCCTACTATTATTGTATTGGTGTCTATTTCTATCTAGACACCAATTGTCTATCCATTGATGTAAGTGGGTATTAAAGTTCCCTACTATTATTGTGTTGGTGTCTATTTCCCCCTTTAAGTCTGTTAAATTTGCTTTATATATTTAAGGGTTCCTATGTTATGTGCATGAATATTTAGAAATGTTATATCTTCTTGTGGAATTGACCCTCTATCCTTATGTAATGCCCTTCTTGTCTCTTATTATAGTCTTTGTTTTAAAATCTATTTGTCTGATGTCAGTATAGTATTTCAGCTTTCTTTGGTTTCCATTTGCATAGAATATCTTTTCCCATTCCTTCAGTTTTAGTCTGTGTATGTACTTACATATACAAATTCCTCTTATAGACAGCATGGAGATGTCTTTTTTAAAATCCATTTAGCCATTCTATGTCTTTTGGTCAGAGAATTTAGTCCATTTACATTTAAAGTAATTATTGACAGGTATGTGCTTATTGCCATTTGGTTAATTGTTTTCTGAATGGTTTTGTAGTGCTTCTTTCTTCTTCCCTTCATCTCTTTTCTGGTAGGTTTGATGACTTTCTTTCGTGGTATGCTTATATTCCTTTTTCTTTATCTTCTGTGTATTTATAATAGGTTTTTGCTTTATGGGTACCATGAGGTTTACATTTAACGATTATATCAATAATAGTTTAAGTTGATAACAACTTAAGTTTGATCCCATTGTAAAGCTCAATATTATTACCCTCCCCTCTCTATATTTTCAATGTCACACCTGAAATTTTTTATCTTTTGTATTCTTTATCTAATTATTGTAAACATAGTTATTATACTACTTTTTTCTTTTAACTTTCATACTAGTTTTATAAGCGATTAGTTTACTACCTTTACTATATGTTTACCTTTCCAGTGAGAGTTATTCTTTCATATTTGTTCTTGTTACTATTTAGCACCTTTTCTTTTTAGCTTAAAGAAGTCCCTTTAACATGTCTTGTAAGGCCATGTTAGTGGTAATGAACTTCTTTAGCTTTTGCTTCTCTGGAAAACTCTTTATCTCTCCTTCTGTTCTGAGTGATAACATTGCTGAGTGGAGCATTCTTGGTTGGAAGTTCTTTTCTTTTCAGAACTTTCAATGTATCATGCCACTCCCTTCTGGCCTGCACAGTTTCTGCTGAAAAATCTACTTCTAGTCTTAGGAGGATTCCCTTATGTAACAAGCTGTTTCCACCCCTCCTCTTGCTTCTTTTAATGTTCTCTCTTTGTCTTTAATTTTGGCATTTTAATTGTAATATGCCTTACTGTGGGTCTCTTTGGTTCCTCTTATTTGGAATTCTCTGGACTTACTGAGTCTGGATGTCTGTTTCCTTCTCCAGTTTCAGGAAGTTTTTCAGTCATTTATTTGCTCAAATATTTTTGCCCCTTTCTCCCCTTCTTCTCCTATGAATCCTATGACACAATGTTCATCCATTTGATAGTATCTCATAGGCCCTTAAGCCATCTTTACTTCTTTTCATTCAATTTTTTTTCTTTTTGCTGCTTTTTTTGGTTGAGTTCAATTGCCTTGTCTTTGGGTTGACTGATACTTGTGCTTCATCTAGTCTGTTGTTGAAACCCTCTAACATATTTTTCAGTTCAGTTATTGTATTCTTCATCTCTCTCATTTCTGTTTATACTTTCTTATATTTTCCATCTCTTTGCTGAAGCTCTCACTGTGTCTATTCATTCTTCTCCCTAGTCTGGTGAACATCTTTATAACTATTACTTTGAATTCTTTATCAGGTGAATGACTTCTCTCCATTTCATTAAGACTTTTTTTCTGAGGCTTTATCTTATTCTTTCATTTGTAACATATTCCTCTGTTTCTTCATTTTGCCTTATTCTCTATATTTGTTTCTATACAGTAGATAAACAACCTCTCCCAGTCTTTAAGGAGTGGGACTGGAGATGAAAGAAGGAGTATTGGAGATGAAACTTTGTTGTTCATTCCTGACTCAGCTGCTGGTTGTCTCTCAAATCTCTGTGCTTGTTCAAGTAGACTATTATATTTTTAATACCTTTCAATAGTTGAGAATTTGCCAGGATCTATCAGTGTCTCAAAGGTGAGGATGTCAGTGTCTAGATTCAGGCTGACTGGAACCCAGACCCTCAGGCATGAGCTTTAAAATATGCAAATATATACTGTCTTGTGGGATTAAAAGCATAAGCCCTATTGGCCACCAGACCCATGTGATCAGGAGGTGTCCCATGGGTGGCACTCATACAAGTCAGGACTCCAAGAAAGTGTATAAACTCTTTTCTGAGTGATACCAGTGAGTTGAAGCAGGGCAGAGGGAGAACACCAAGATGGCACCCATAGCCTATGTCTTTTGAGAGCAGCTTCATAGGCTGATAAATGAAACCTTAGGCCTGCCTTTCAGGTCAGAGGACTAGGACAAGCAAAGAGTCTTCCTTCACTGAAAGACTGGAGACTGCCCCAGTAAACTATCTGTGCAGTGCCATGGGGTTGGTAACCTGCCCAAACATATCTCTCTGATTGCTCCAGTCCCATGGCACCCAGGAATGCAAGCCCTCCATCCCCAAGATCCCGGCAATCCTCTGGGTGGCAGCCACAAAAATATGGTCTCCAGACATGAAAACCAGGGCAGCAGACACATGTGAAGCTTCCCTCCAGGAGACACTGGAGTCCAGTATCAAGATGATCAACTTTCTTCACAGAAAGATTGAGCATTTGGGTCTGTTGCCTTTTGCTGTGCCCTGGGGGTGGTAGCTGTTTAAGAAATATTTCTCTGTTGTATACTGTACCATGAGACCTATGAGCATAAACTCCAATGACATCCAGTGCCAGGTAATGTAGAAGGGCCCTTTGGCAGCAGATGGAAAAATTGAAGTACCAGACAGGGATATGAATTCTTTTGGATGATACCAATTATTATACTTCTATGGTACCAAGAATGCATCTTCACCTGTCCTCTAGAGCCAGGAGATCAAAAGGAATCGTATTGGGGGTAGCACACCAAATCAGGGCACCACACATGTAGAAAAGCTCCCCTCCAAGAGAGACTAGTTTTCTGGAGCACAGGAAAGGCAGAGCGCAAAGATGGCACACACTAGCTCTTTCCCTGGAGAGTGTTACAACAGGCTTATATATATGTATATATATATATACACACACATATATATATACATATATATATAATAGATGCCTGCCCCTCAGGCAAACATTTTTAATATAAGCTAGTAAGTTTTCTTCAGTTTAAGTACCGTGCCATTGGCTGCCTGTGTGCTGGGCCCTGGGGCAGGCAAGTCCAAGAGTGTAAGCTCTTTAAAAGCAGCTTATCAGATTGCTAAAGTCTTGTGGGTCACAAAACACAAGCCCCATTGTTTTTCAAAGCCAGATGTTTTTGGAGCTTGTCTCTCAAGTGTATGTCCCAAAAGTTGAGATGCTTGATATGGAGTCTGAACCCATCACTTCTCAAGGAGAAGCTCTGCATTCCAAATTCCCTCCTGGTTGTGGGACACCATACCAAGGGTGGGGTTTATTGTGTCCCAGTCTGTCTTACCCACCTCAATGTGGTTTTCTTCTTGTTTATTCAATGTGTAGTCATTACTCAGCCAGCCTTTTGGTTTTTTGTAAAGAAGAGATGGTTTCACATGTAGTTGTGATTCAGTGTGTCCATGGGAGGAGGAGAGTTGGGGATAACTCTACATCTTAGATTTAACTTTTAAAACAAAGAGCTTTCTCCTACTGAACTCAGCACTCAGGAAGGATTGATATGAGTCACTGGTTCCAGGCATTCCCTGGCTCTGTCACTAACTTGAGGGTAATCCTGGCCAGTCACCTGAGCTCTCTTGTCTCCACTTTCTCCATTTAGAAAATGATAAAGTTAGGGCAGATGATCATTAGATTTCTTCCAGTTCTTGAACTGAATGCCAATTTCGTTAAATTTACTGACCTTTATTACATTTACTGACGTGAATCAGTTGTTTTCCTGATTTTTAGAGAGAAATTTCTATGTGGTAGAGTCTTTTACCTGGGGTAAAATTCAGCTGGGGTCTATCAGAATAAAGCCAACTCCCATGCCCCAGGAATCCCAACTACCAAATGGGAAACGCTGGTCTCATCAAATCACTGAAGTGCTCAATAGCAGGCTTGGTTCATAAACAATCTGTCCTCTATCATTTAGTGTGTGGAGAGCAGTAGCTTGTGTATTTCCTTTTTTTTTTTTTGTTAGCAAGAATGCTCTTTTAACATTAGTTGTCAAATAGGAAGCTATGTGAAGTATATGCAAGCAGCACTGAATAATTCTGGCTTTTCAGAGAATATTTTAAACAATAGCAGAAGGGCTATAATAGTAATTACAAAGTACAACAAGGTTGATGGAATCTTACTGTAAAAAATTTATTTATTGTCTTAAGTCCCATTAGATTCTAGGTATTATTAACTATCCTCCCATGAAAAACTATTTTTTTGTGGATGTCCTGAAACCTCAAAGTTCTGATGCCCATGCTCAATCATGTCATAAATGTAAAGAGAACTTCTGTTACAATAAAGAGCTTTCTATGCACACCATATAATATGAAAAACACTGGTTTATTATGGGGCTTAGGGAGGTGGGGTCTGCATTTAATCAGAAAGAGTCTTTAGCAATGGTAGAACCATGGGCCTGGAGTTGGCTTTGACTATTTCCAAGTAGAACATTTGTGTTGTGAGAGTAAATTTGATTAACTATGGGAACAAAGTAAAATAGCTGCAAAACTCTCTCTTCAGATTAAGAATTTTAGTTATATTTTCAAAATATTTCTGAAATAGAATCTCCAGCCTTAATGTATCAATAACATGTTAATACTACATTTTAAGTATTAGGGAGACCAAAAAAAAAAAAAGAATGAGTTACTAGAATATCACAATAGATATCTTGGCAACATATTTTTTCTTTTTAATCAGATGTATTATTGTATTTTTAGAGAGTAACCTTAAGTGTTTTGTAAAAAGCTCAGTTTCCCAAAATCTTAAAATAGTCTGACAAGGTTCAGCACCACTGGCCTTTCCAGTAGCCTCTCTCTGTAAACCATTTCATCTCTTATTTCTACCTTTCTCTGCTGGAAATGGGGTCATACGTAAATCTCACCTACTCAGGGATTGTCTGGGTTACCATTTGCTGTTGGCAGAAGAACGGCCCCCAAAGATGGGGACCAAAGTTTCAATCCATGTCTGAACACCTGAAACTTGTGAAGATTTTACTTTACACCATAAAAGGGACTTTACAGGAATACTTTAGTTAAGGCTCTTGAGATGGGGAGATTATCCTGGATTATCTGTGTGAACCCAATATAATCACAAAGGTTCTTGTAAGGGAAAGGGGGCAGTAGAGCAGGAGAGGAGATATAATGAAGGAAGCAGAGGTTGGACAATTGATGTGAGTGAGGAAGACTCAACTTGTATCATTAGCATTGAAGATGGAGGAAGAGAATCATGAGCCAAAGAATGCAGGTGGCCTTTAGACGCTGGAAAAACAATGAAACAGATTCCCGTCAGAGCCTCCACAAGGAACACTATCTTCCTGACACTTTGATTTTAGCCCAGTGAAACCCATTTTAGATTTCTGTAATATAATCAACTTGTGCCACCAAACAGGTGGCAATTTATTATGGCAGCAACAGGAAACTAATATACTGCTATACTGTCAACATAGGCTGAAAGTTTAGCCATATAATATATGCTCAGGGTTTATTAAAAGAAGATGTGATCCAAAATAAAAGTAATATCTAACATCTATTTAGCACATAGCAGGAACTTTACGTAAATTATGTCATCCAAATCTTTATATGATAGGTATTACTGTCCTCATTTAAAGGTGAGAGGATTAGGGGTGCCTAGGTGGCTCCGTCGTTTATGTGACAGACTCTTGATTTCCGCTCAGGTCATGATCTCAAGGTTCGTGATATGGCCTTGTTGGGCTTGGTGCTGACAGCAAGAGCCTGCTTGGGATTCTCTTTCTCCCTTTATCAAATAAATCTTTGTCTTTCTATCAAATAAATCTTTATCTTTCTCCCTTTATCAAATAAATAAACTTGAAAGGTGAGGCGATTAAGATAACACAAGTTAGATAACTAGCCCATGTTCAAACAGTGGAAAGTGACCAGGTGGGATTTGAATCCAGGCAGGGTAAACAGAACAGGAATGAGTGCAGGTTCTAGAACCACATGACCTAGGGTTTGTTCAACTATAAACAAGGTGCTGTGCCTTTTTCTTCTCACCTGTAAAATGGAGATAGTAACAGTACTTGTCAGAGGTTATTGTAAGAGTTAAATAAATTAGTACAAATAAAAGTCCCAGAACTTGGAACACGATAAGGACTTTATAGTTGTTAGCTATGATCATTCTAGTTACTCTGACACCAAAGGTGAAGTCTTTAAAGAAAGACTTACAAATGCAGGATGTGAAGACAAGTGAAATCCCTTGGATTCTCTGAAGTGCAGCAGAAATGCAAATTGTTACTACTCTTCTCAATCAGTCATTGCTACTGCACATTGGTAACTGGCATAGGAACTAGATCCTTATGATCAGAAAAATGCAAATTTATGTTTACTGAATTTATAAAATTCAGTACAAAAACTGAGGATGTCCTTATGTTTAGGGAAGAGGAGGGAGCAGATCTCAAGCTCATTCATAAGTTTATTTTGGTGGGGGGTTGGTTTTTAAATAGACTCCTACTTACTACCACACCTCAGAAACAAAGTGAAATCAGGGATGGAGCCTGGCATCCCCTGTTCCCTGCAGCCACTTGTGGTCCATGTAAGGTCAATGAACTGAGAACAAGGGTAGCTTGGGACCATTTGCAGAATATCAGCAGATCAGAGACTCTCCCCAGGAGGAAATTAATAGGAAAACACTGACAGTGATCATTCTGTTGGTGGCCAGAGGCTGAATCAAGGCCTCTGGGATTTGTTGGGACCAGACCTGTTGCCACATAAAGCTTCCTAAAAGAAAATTGCTAGTGTTTTTCATTCAGAAGACTTGTTATGATAACTCACAAACCCTTGCAAAGCTCTAAGTGAAAAGACTATACCTTTGTAATCTTATATCTAGGATCTGTTTGGTGGAATCTGTGGGAAAGGAAGCATGAGGGTGGATATCTTACAGAAGATGGAAAGAACCCAAGGAACTTGGACTTGGGTGAGGAAAGATGGATGCCATCATTAAAAAATAATAAAACAGTCAAGTACTAAATTTATTTTTAAATCTCGTACTTAGAAATAAAACATCCATCTCTTCAAGCTTGTTTTTTAAGAAAACATATTTTAGGCAATGTATTTGCTTTGTGCAAAGTGTTGTAAAATGTTTGGCAAGCAAGAAACCATTGTTAGGAGCTATGGTACATGAAGCATTTAAACCATGCTACCACTTTTCTGATATTTTTAATGTCAGTGTTTTATTTCAGTCCTCAGACATATTGTAATCATATTAAGAGGTGAACATCAGATCTCTTGGGGAACATGGCAGGAGGTTTGGTAGTAAAATGTGGCGATTGAAATGGATGAAAAGCATCTTTCACAACTCAAGAACCATCACAGCGGCTCTAGCTTGGATTTCAAGGAGTCATCCTACCTTGTCTTCCCAAAAAGGTAATGAAACTTTTTATAGATCTTTCTGACACACAGAATTATAAGATGATAAAGTAGGAGGATCTAATGTATGACATGGTAACTACAGCTGATAACATTGGACTATGTAATTGAATTTTGCTAACAGAATAGAATGTAAATGTTCTCACACACAAAAAAGGTAAATATATGAAGTGATAGATATGTTAATTAATTTAATAGGGGGATCCTTTCAAAATGTATACATATATCAAGTCATCACATTATAATTTTAAGTATTTCACAATTTTGTCAGTTATACCTCAATAAAGGGATGTAAAAAAAAAAAAAGAATTCATGAACTATTTGGCCTCCACGTAAGACTCACCATCTTCTCTTAGCATCATTCCTTTATGGTACCTTGTGCTGCAGATTCTCTTTTAGATCGAATGTGAATATTTCATTCTTCCCAATGTTCTCAGTAGATGTAACATCTTCCTAATCTCCATAATCTCTCCAAAATGAATCCTTGCACCCCTTTTGTTCCTTTAAGAGTTTGCTCTGACAGGTGGTTCTTCATCTATAGTTTTGAATCTCACCACATTCCCTTCTTCAGTTTTATGGATGTCTGTCTATTCTGTCTTTAAAAATACTAAAAATCTACATTTGACCCCATTGTCCCTTCCAACAATTTTCTCATACCTCCAGATCCTTTCTTTTAAACAAAACTTTTTGCTAACTTTTCTAAGCCTGTACTATCTCAAGATGGCACATTAGACATATTTCGGTCTACAATTATTCCCAACTTACTTTTCTTTCTAGTCTTACATGAGTTTGGGGATGCATCCTGCCTGCTCAAGTGACCGTTAGAGCTTTTTGAGGACACGAATTCTATTGTTGCTGCTGTTGTCCAGATTTTCTAATGCTGTGCTATGTCAAATAAATAAGCCAAATGTTAGGTTGACAATTCACATGGGCAGGGATGCAGTCTACTCCACTTACTACTGACACCCAGCATGTAGTACTGTGGATGCACACGGCACATACTTGTTTGAATAAATGAATTATTAGAAATATAGTTACCATGTGAGCACATAGGAAGTGAGCACATAAAAAGTGTACTGTCATGTGGTAAGCTTTGGGTTCAAAAGTGATCTATATATAATGCCAAAACAATCATTTTTTTAATCAAAAATTCAGCTAAGTAAATAAAGTAGCATTGAATTATAAACCAAAGTATAAAATAAATATCCATGAGACCATACTGATATAAACAAAAGATTGAATACATAAATAAAGGGGAGAATAAAGACAAATATTCATACATAAAATTCAAAATAATAATTTATGTGGATACTCTGTTCTCAAGGAGGTGGAGCAGAACCCCTCAGCCCTTAAGTGTATAATATGCATAGTGGCTTCCTTCTAAAGAGGACGGTATTGCAGTGGAGAAAACTGACAAACACTTCCTTAGCTAGGTGATCGAGGTGAATATCAACAGTGATAAGTCATGCTGATAGCATGTAACTTTGATACAACATAATGAGAATGTCACTTTACCTCTGTGGTCCTCCTCCTCCAAACCATAATTCCAGTCTAATCATGAGGGACATTCTACAAAATACCTGACCAACACTCCTCAAAACTGTCAAGGCCATCAAAAACAAGGAATGTCTGAGAAACTGTCATAGTCAAGAGAAGCCTAAGAAGACATGAGAACAAGATGTCATATGGTATCCTGGATAGGATCCTGGAACAGAAAAAGTACATTAGGTAAAAACAAAGAAAATTTGAATAAAGTATGGAGTTTAGTTAATAATAATGTACCAACATTGGTTCATTAATTGTAACAAATGTACCAGACTAATGTAAGGTTAATAATATGGGAAACTGGATGTGTGGTATATAGGAACACTTTGTGCTATCTTCATAATTATTTTGTAAATCTAAAAATGTCCTGTTAAAAGGTGATTTCTTTGAAAAAAAAAAAAAAAGAAGTTGGCTGAGCATCTACTGTCAAAATCTGATGTTGTTTGAGTTTATTGAGCTGATCAGATATTTTGGGGTCTTGGTTGTGTGTGATCACAGAAACACTTTCAATTTCAGAGCTAATGAGCAGAGTAAGAAACCCAGGAGTCCACGACATCAACATAGCTGCAGCATTCCTTAGGCTAATCTGCTGTCAGCATATGTTCCAGTAGTGACTGTGGACACAGACAGTGGCCAGGAGCTCTGAAGACAGTCTTCCAATAGCCTTGATGATTTCAGTGTACTCAAGGCAGACTCTCTTGTTTATTAAATGGGTTCACCTTTTTAATTTAAAACAAAAAACAAAGATAAAAAAATGTGTGGTAAGAAGGCATGATGGAAAAGAGCAACTCCACCCAGAGCTGGCTTTCAGCTTCAGGCTGCCATGGGGTGCTCAGGAATTAGAGTCAGAGAGAGCTAATGCCCAGCATCCCCTGGGTTCTTGTTTGTTAATTTCTCTCATTTTCAAACGATTAGCCTAGGTATGGTTGACTCTATTGAAATGCATTTCCTATACATCTCATGAAATTCTGGGTAGATAAAAATCTGTATGGTTTTAGAAAGTTAATCAGAGTCAAGGTATAATAAAACCTACTTTATTTATTTATTCTTACTTTTGGAAAAAATTTTTTCAACCTACTTATTGACTAGATATTACATTCACATGGTTCAAAATTGAAAAAAGGGTGTGCACCAGTTTCCTAGGGCTACAGTAATAAATTAGTACCACAAACTAGTTGGCTTAAGACAACAGAAATTTATTCTCTCACAGTTCTGGAGGCCAGAAGTTGAAGTCAAGATAATGTTGGCTTGGTTCCTTCTAGGGCTGGGAGGGAGAATCTGAGCCAGGCTCTCTCCCAGCTCCTGGTGGTTTTCTGACAATCTGCAACCTTCCTTGCTTGGTGGAAGCATCATCCCAACATTTGCCTTCATCTTCCCATGACCATCTCTCCTGTGTGTGTGTCTGCATCTCTTGTTCTCTTCTAATAAGGGCATCAATCATATTACAGTGGGCCACCCTAATCCAGTATGACTTCATCATAACTTGATTACATCTACAAAGACTCCATTTCCAGATAAGGTCACATTCACAGGTACTGGGGGTTCAGACTTCAGCATATCTTTGTAGGGGACACCATTCAACCTAAAATAGGGTATATGGTGAAAATTCCCCTTCCAACCTGGTTCTGCAGCACGCCTAATCCTTGTAAAGCACCTACATTTCTTATATATTCTTCTAGAGATATTTTATATTATTGTAAACAAACAAATACTCAGTGACTGCCAGATACTGGTTATCTCTGCTTTTATTCCTTGCCACCATCCTCACCACTATTTCTGACTATATCTATATTATCTAGCTCCCATTATTAGTAAGTGATGATGTATTGTTGTTACTAGTTTTTTTCCCACTTAATAATATGTAGTGGAAATTGTTTTATTATTAATATACAGATTCCTCATTTTTATAGCTGTATAGTATTCCACTTCAGGGTTAGAAATAAATTAATTAGTCCCCTATTGATTGAAAGGTTATTTCTAATCTTTTGCCCTGCCACAATTAATAACCTTGTATGTATTTTATTTCTCCCCTAGGCAAATATATTTACTGATTAAATTCTTAGAAAAATAATGTAGGGTCAAAGGGCAGATGCATTTGTAATTTTAAAAAATATTGTAAATTCTCCCATAGTAGTTGAAAACAATATATACCCTCATCAGATTTGAAAAATGACCTTTCCCACTACTCCCTTGTAACTACAGTATTATCCTTTTTTTTTTTTTTTTTTTTTTTTAATGATCCGGGAGTTGGAAAATGGAATCCCAATGTACTTTAATTTGCATCTTTTAAATTAGTTGAACATCTTCTCATGTATTTAAAAAAAATTTAAGTTTATTTATTTTGAGAGAAAGAGAGCTCAGGGGAGGGGCAAGGAGAGAGAGAGAGAGAGAGAGAGAGAGAATCCCAAGCAGGCTCCACGCTGTCAGCACAGAGCCCAATGAGGGGCTCCAACTCATGAACTATGAAATCATGACCTGAGCTGAAACAGTCAGATGCTCAACCAACTGAGCTGCCCAAATGCCCCTCTTCTTATATATTTAAATTTCTGTGATATTTTCTGTAAAGTGCCCTCTTCCTTATATTCTACTGGGTAGTTGGTCTTGTTCTTATGGACTTATGAGAGCTATTTAGGTATTAGGTATATTATCTCTTTGTGTATGAATTACAAATATTTTTCTCATGTCTTATCTTATGAAGGCTACCTTAACATGGAATTTGTATTTATTGTCAGTTGGTTTTGTCCTGGATCCAGTTAAGTACTTTGCTTTTTTAATTATAAGTAGTTGGTAATTTGTAGTCTTTTATCTCCCAGAAAGTACTTGGAGGACAACAATATATTGAGATATAAATGTAAATATGATTTTGATTTTTTTAAGTAATGAATAAGTAAGCTTATTTTTCCATTTTGTAGAAGCTTAACAGAATATCTATAATCTTACTATCAACTATAAAAATAAATTTATTTGCTCTACATAAACCTATTTTTACTACTCTGGCAAGATGTAAAATTTGTTTACTAAGTAACCTTGGTAAAAACAAATTATATATACCTTATGAATGTAATTTTCACAGAATCTTTGTGTCCAAAGAGCAAAAAAAGGATCTCGTATTAGGATTTAATGAAATTTTACTAAAAAAATATATATACTGCCCTTTTTTTGTGATTAAATAAGCACCTGGCTACTGGCTTTTCATTTCGTGGGACATTCCATGGAACAGCATCATCAACTCTGTCCTCTGATGTTAAGAGGCGCTTGGCTGAGCCTTCCCGTCAGAGCTTTGTGAATGGCGACATTCCCAGTGCTGCCACAGCCAGGGCCAAGGGATTAAACTCACGACCAGAGGGAAAATTATGAAGGGACTATTTGGTCACATCACGACATCTCATTTGCTCCGCTACTCTCTACCAGGGATTCCGGGGCTTCAGAGAAGTACACATGACATTAACCTTGGAGCCTTAGTGGGCAGGCACAACATCCCCTCAGGGAAGACGTTGAAGAGTTATAACATTTGGAAAGTGATTTTCTGCTGCTAAAAAGTGTGTGGTTTATCACAACCTTAAGAAATGTCAAAAGATTGGGATTATCCCCTCTCTCCTTTCCTGTGTGCCTTCAATTAGCTGAATGAAAGCAAACCCATGGCTTTAGAACCAAAAATAGCTGGAGAAAAGTGACGCAGATTTCACTGAGATGAAAGAGTGGAACCCAGAAGCCTAATTAAAAGCAACTGAGAAACCAGTATTCGATACAGAGTTTACTCACCTGAAAAAATAAACCAAGAGCTACAGCGGGGCTTTGGGGGAGGGCTGTGGGAAAGGGGCTGAGGGGTCTCAGGAGGGTCACAGGAAGGCCTGGCCCGGTGAGGACACAGGGCCTCACTGTTTCTTCCCTTGTGGAGTCAGGGGAAGGTCAGCCAGCGAGCTGAGGCCGCCACCACACTGGGCCTGCCTGACAGTGGTCAGTGAATGAGAGAGAGAGCTCACATGCCCAGGGGGCAAGGGCAACAGTTATTCATCTCCAAACACCTTGCTTTCTTTTCTATCTTAAAATGTATGTGATTAGCTAAACATCATCCCCCACCCCACTAGATTTTCCAGCCTTCCATTTATTCTCACATCCCCACATCACCTTTCTTAAATTCAGAGCACTTCTGTGCATTCAGCATATGGATTGTTTTTGATGGCAGGAGATTTCAAGGGCTTACTGGCCTTCCTTTACCAAGAGGAAAATTCTCCTGGTTTTGAGATAAATCAAGGCTTGAGGTCAGTTAAGAAATGAATGATCCCCCCCTTCGTATATCGCATATTTCTAACCTACAAATCAGCTCCCCAAATGGAACACTAGCGGATGAAAACAGCTTTGGCAATTCCTCTAAATGCAGCTGCCATCTTGTCCAAGATTTTATTTGGAGACAAGAGAGTTAGCTTCACTTTCTTGGCCCTTAACTGCTGGGGGAGATGTCCTTTATTCTTTTCCTTTCCAAGTCTGATATTCATTACCTTGTGTAGGGTGGAGGTGGGGGAATGTGGAAAGATGGATATGGTGTCTCCAAACAAATGCAGTAGTTTTGTCACTGCAAATAACCGAAATGACAACACTGTTTTGGGAACAGTCTATTCAGGAGGCAGAGACCAGCTGCTTTCACCTCTATGGGGACACAGTCAGCTCTTTACATCATGCTTTGTGAAATAGGACCCAAATTTAGTGAGACTATCAGCACCAGATATCAACTACTGTTTCACAATGCCAAATGGACTTCACAAAGGATATTGCGGTAAGAGTATTTTGCACCAATGTCACTGCTGTCTTCCCTTAAATACTTTGGAAGCACCAAATGCCTCATATTTTGCTGAGTATTACAGAGAGGTTTTATAACAAGTGTGGAAGATATGGCCTTATCTGTAAGGTACCATGTTTGTTTAAATACAGGAGCATTCACCACTGTTCCTGGAGAACGGTTCTTTTTGCTTGTTTTTCCTGTTTTCCCTCTGATGAGAGATTCTTCTTCTCTGCCTCTATTTTCCCTCCCTCTTTTCCCATAATGAAACCTCTCTGCCTGAAGCTAAGGTCCAGCATTTAAAGATTGTCACCTTCTGTTCGGTACAACGTCGAGGCGACTTGTGTTGTGAAATGATTTTTTTTTTTGCTTTTGTTGTTTATTCTGGGTCCCTCATGGGCAGAGATTTGATCAACCATATTTCTTAGTACAGTCTGTACAAGGCTTCTTTCCTGCTTTATTTTTCCCCTTTATCCCTGATTTCTTAGCTATTTCCTCACTCCTACACCTAGCCCAGTATAAGTAGTTATTTTATATAGGTCCCTCCATAGTTGTGTTCTTTTCTAAAATAGACTGGGCTGTTTTGTAAGGATATGTGCTTTAACTTACCTAAACAACATTGTGGTGTAAATTGCATTCTTTTATTGCTTTTCCTACACAACACATGCTTTTAAGATCTCTCCACGTTGCTGTATGTTTATCTCATTACTTCTGGTTGCTTCACAAAATGTCACATGGGCCACATTGATTTCTGACACTGCTCATCTGGGCATACCCAGATAGAGAAGATGAAAAAATCAGAACTCTTTATTGCAACAGGGCAGTTACCTAAAGTAGCAGAAAATAGAAGGGCAATTGCTGTCCTTGAATAAATGTAAAAACCATCCTGGGAGGTAAGTTAATGGGCTTAGGTCCCTCTGTCACATACCACTGTGGTTCCCTAGGCCTTCCTTTGTAGGTCACGCTATAGTTGTGGTGATGCAGTTATGGGTGATAACCCATGCGGTTATGGGTGATGATGCATTAGCATCTGAGAACTCCTAGTAGACAGGACTATGTCTGCTGGTTTGCAGCTATATCCCCAGTGCCTGGTCCAGCACCTGGGACATAGGAAAAGTTTGATAAATATTTCGTGGATGAATGTAGGAATAAATGGGTAAATTAATAATAATAATTGTACAATTAAAGGCATAGGGCTGGGAGTCAGACAAACCTAGCTGTACCACAATAGAGTAAACCTCTCTCAGAGTGTTACCTTTTCTGGCAAATGGGATCCTACAGTTGTCAGGAAGCTTATGTAATATGATAAGGACAGACTAGTTTGAAAAAGTATTGGGCACTTAGTAGGATCTCAATAACAGAGCTGTTATTTGATCCATTTCTGTAAGGGTTAAGTGTTATGCATGGTTGTAGCAGCATTTGGGGGCAGCAAGTGTTATAGGCATTCAGGGGATCACAGGGATTAGAGTGGTTTCCTTCTTGCACTTGCACTTGCACTTGTGTGCAAATGTACTTAATGCAACTAGTAGCTAAAAGCAATGAATGTAAATGCTCTCAATAAATGGCCAGAAAGAGATTTCAACTCAGGATACCATGGCTTGTACATTTGGTACCATGGGTTGCTAGGCCCCATCTTAGCAGCACCAGCCACCTTATACCACATTGAGAAATGTAAAACAGACATTTAAAGAAAAACCATAAGTACCCATCTTGGGAAAAGGAACCCAGAAGAGGGGGCATATTCAGATTCAGCAAGTACTGTATTATTCAAATCCAACTTTCTCCTTTTTACTTGGCAATGAGCTGGTTATATCCTAGATGTTATACAAAATGTGGAAGAAGCAAGAATAAGAGATGGAATAAATGGAAAACAAGAGTTTTGACTAGAACAGGGGTTAGCAAGCTTTGGCTTTTGGGCCTAATCCAGTCCACAACTTGTTTGTGTAAATAAAGTTTTATCGGAATACAGATGTTGTGACAGAGATCGTCTGGCCCCACAGAGCTTAAAATGTTTATTATTTGTATACTCAAATAAAAAAATTTAAAAATAATTTCTATCTGACCCTTTACAGAAAAGTCTTGCCTGTCACCTGGCCTAGAAGGAGGGGGACAGAATATCCATGTTTATGGTGGTTTAACAGTGACTCGCATGCCTCAGTAGGTCAGGTGAAGCAGAGAGGAAATAATGGGCTAGAGAAACAAAATCCAACTTCCAATTTTGTGGTCTTTATAAGTCTGTATGAGAAGATTTTTTTTTAAATCATTCAGTAACCTAGTACATGGGCTCAAATCAGGTAACTCAATCCTGACAAATACTGGCTCACAAAGTCTCTGTGAGGTGCTCAAGGTGCTCAAGGCCTAGCTTTCTACCTCCTAGTAAAAACAAACAAACTAAAAGAAACTGATTTTTAAAGAATCTGGGAGGCCTCTGTGCACCCCTAAATCACATATTACTGGTCTCCATTCACAACTTAGTGGCAGGACCTGTAATTTATTAAGGGAAATCCAGACTATGCACGAAGCTGCAAAACTGCGACATGAAATCCGACCTTGAACACACAGAGCTCCCCTTTCAAACTCTCCAGACCTCATGGGTACATTTCTGGAAATAGTTAGCGGACATAGTCCAGAGGCCCATGAAACTGGGAAAAGCCTCCATAAGAAAGTCTGCCCTTACCGAGCTTGGTTTGCAGGTTTCCCACAAAATGACCTTCTTTTACCATCGTCCTATGAGAAAAAAGAGGCAGGAACATTTGTTAAAGCACCAAGAAGGAGTACAGATTAAAATAGCAAAGAACTTGAACGAAGAATCTGGGTTCAATCCATTTCCTCCTTTTGAGAATGAAGGCTTGGGTAACTACATCTTTCTCAGCTTTATTCCCCTGAACTTTAAAGGGGGGTGGTGCTACTAACACTCACCAGGTCAGAAGATTGTTTACAGGATTATTTTCAGTCTTTCATGCCTTTTTCACAAGTGTTACAAATGTTTATTGGGTCGTTAAAGTGAGGGTCTTTGTTCTTAGATTTGGGCACCACTTTATGTACTGTTTATCTCATGCCCTCTTTTAGTTCTCTGGAACACCTTTTCTCTATGAAGTGGCAATTCATACTGGGTTGCCCCCATCAGCATCCCTTCCCCTTGATCATCTGCCAGGTCCATAGACTTGGGTAAACTCCTTTACTCTCTTCTAAGTCAGATAAATCCCCTGGCCCAACCGACTCCATGGGGACTGTTAAAAGGGTAAGAACTATAATAATCATTTCCAGGCTTAAAATGAATTTCAGAAGTGGAATTGGCAGCTAAAGAATTTGTCATTTTCATACTGACTTGCAAGAGCTCTTTATATATGAAGGATACTGGTCCTTTATCTGGAATATATATGGTAATTTTTTTTCTGCTTTGTTTGGTGACATTTAATTTTGCTTATGGGATTTATGGAATTTATTATATATAGTTATATCTTTTGATGATTTATTTTGCAATCTATGCCTTTGGTGTTATTTGTAGAACTGGCTTTTCAAACACCAAAATTATTCAACTATCTAAATTTCTTCTACTATTTGTAAGATTTCGTTTTAAACACTTTATCTCTTTAATCCATCTGGAATTTCGTTTTGATATTTGGCGTAAGATAAAAGGCTTGCTTAATCTTTTTCCAGATAGATAAGTAGTTTTCTCAGTACATTTAATAATCATCCTTTTCTTATATGATATTTATCACATACTAAATAGCTGTATACACTTTTCAAAATGTGAAAACTTATGTTTGCATCTGTGTTCATGGCAGCCATGGTGGACCTGACAGAAGCAAGAATAAGGGAAGGTGAGACATCCCCACAGGCCTTGCCAAAATGGGGGGCACAGGTACTTATAGAAATGTGGTGTCTCTACACACAACCTTTTTCTGTTACAGTGGGGGTTGGGTAGAGTTTGAATTCACCACAGTTATGAGTGGCTGGATAGTGTACACCAACCTTAGATTGCTTTTTCTTAGAATAAGCATGGTGTTCAGGTTTCTAGAAGAAGTAGCTCAAAGCGTCCTAAAAGAATCATCCTAATAATACTCACAAAATCCAAAATGACAGACCAATGTTTTTTTTCTTATTATCAAAGAACAAAAAACTGAAGTGACTTTTCAGAATTAGAGAGTGCTGGGAATAGAGCTGAGGGCTCCTTGCTGTTAGCATAAAATTATATCAGTTCCTGAACCTGACACATAACTGGCCCTATTGTGGACTTCTTGATCCCCTCTAATTCCTTAATGTGTTTCTCAGAATATTTTGGATTTTGGTTTATTTTCTTAAGCCAGTGAAGGACCTCCTTATATTTCCATTCACTTTATTTTAACAACATTTTTTTTTCTTTTAATGATTTTTTTTTTTCTGGAGCCATTTCTATGTGAAGGAAGTGCGGTGTGGCATTTGGAAGAAGCCATATGTCTGTGGCCCATTTTCTTTGACTGTAAGAGTGATCTGAAATAAGAAACTGCTATTGGCCAATTGTCAGGCAAGCAGTTTATGATGCAGTGAGGAATCAGGATGAGGGCTCTGGATTTTCATAGGTCCCAAATCTCTCTGTCCCCTGCAAAGCCCCCACTGGAAGGGTCTGATTCCCTTATTATGAGATTGCATAGAAACTTGCACTTTTCCAACACAACATTTCCCACAATAGTAATGAAATGATTTGTTATGTAATTAATGGCTTAATACTTTTCTCCCTGGCTAGAAGGTAGTATCATGAGAACATGACCTATAACAGGACCAGCTTCATGGGTGAATGACCCATGCAGCCACACAGGGTCCAGTGCTTAGAAGGTACTCATGCTTGTTTAAGGCTCTGGTATCACTGTCTTGAAATTCTTAAGAATACTTGAACAAGGGACCCTGGAAATTATGTAGCTATCCTTGGACCTACATCTTGTCCTTTGATGAATCCCAAGCCCAGCATCATGTAGAGGCAACCACACTGTAGATGTTGAATGTTGTTATTGAATCAACTCATGAAGATGAGCTAGGAAGTGCTGATATTTTCATCAAGAAAGTAGTACAGCAAAGGAAAATTGCACAATTCATTTAAATAAAAGCAGCTTCCAAGGAAGTGGAAGATGATTGCAACTTGAGGCCCAGTCTCTAGGAACCTGGCTCTGAGATGAAGATTTGTGTGTAGAATAACTGGGGAGTCCTCCTGGGATCAGCACCTGTCAGGGAAGGGAAGGATGCAAGCTTGGGCAGAAGGAAAATTTGGACTGTGCAGAAGTCGCTAGAAAATCGCCTTAGCCAACCTACAAGGGCTCCAGGACTTGAACAACCATTCAGCATTGTCCTAAGTTAGTTTCAGGCTGTGGGTTCCATTATTAGATGCAGGTTGCCTCAGGAAGGAGGCATGATTCCAGTAAGGTGTCTCTCTTTAGCCTGGTACAGTGGTTCTCAACTGGGATGATTTTTCCCCCCAGAGGACATTTAGGAATGTCTGGGGACATTTTGGGCTTCCACAAATGTAGAGGGCAAGGGATGCTGCTAAACATTCTATGATACATAGAATGGCCCCACAACAAAAAAGGGTCCAGTCCCAAATGTCAATAGTACAAGGTTGAGAAACCATGAACTAACACAAGTCCTGGAAAGGCTGCCAGTTGGGGCTATCTGCACACAGTGGGGAAATGGACTATTGTATCTCAGGGGACTCTGGGGAAGCAGCCTTGCGCAGCTTGGCCTCACTTTCTCACAGAGGCTCTGAGAACAGCTCTTCCATGAGCCTCACGGGCCTCAAGTCCCAGGGGAAACTTATAAGAGGAAGGTGGTAGAACAAACTATAGCCCTGGAGACAACAACACACTTTCCATTTATGATTTCCCTCACACCCTCTAGGCACATCTGCTGGGCTTGGAAGCTTAGTAGCATTGTTCCTCAGAGCCACCCCTGAGTGGGGCTGTAGTACAGTACTGTGTTTGGTATATGCCCACATACTAAGCTGACCCTCTGTGAACAAATCTCAGTATTTCCCATCATTCATCAGCTGGCCATGAGGGACTCCCTTCCCTAGAAGGTTAGGTATAGTTGAGGGAGAGGCATTGCTGTAACCCCGTAGGTAACATGGGGCCTGGGCCACCTGCTCATGCAGCTCACCTGTGTCCTCTGGTCTTGCTCATGGCTGATACCTAAAAAGCCACTTTCATTTTTGATGTCTTGGCTGGGCCCACCCAACTTTATGACTAGATGGATCTGACAGACTTCAGCTTATGATGGGCAGTTCTGGCTTTGTGGTCACTTGGTGACACAATTCTGGAACTCTGGATCTACTAGGATCTGGCAACTCATCAAGACCTATTTTCCACAAAGTGTATAATTCTGCACTTGGCATGGCCCTGATCTGGAGAATCTCAGGACTATGTTGTAATTCTCCTATTGGGACTTGCCATATACTTGACATGGCACCTGTTCCCACACAGATGCCTCCTATACTACATTGTTAACCAAGTTGTATGGCCAAGTGGCAGGGCCACTCCTTGTACCACAGCCTGCTCTGGACTTCCTCCAACCTGACAGCTTTTGGTGTCACCTGGTGGGTGGGACTAAATTGTGTCCCCCCAAAAAAGCTGTGTCCAAGTCTTAACTTCTGGTAATTGAATATGAACTTCATTAGAAAAAGGAGTTTGTAGTTGTAATTAAATTAAGGATCTCCCGACAAGATCATTCTGGATTTTGGATAGGCCCTAAGTCCAGGATCTGGTATCTTTATGAGAAAAAGGAGAGAATTGAGGCACACAGAGATATATAGGGAAATGGCCATGTGAAGACAAAGGCCAAGATTGGAGAGATGCAAACACAGACAACGAGCACCAAAAGCCATCAGAAGGTGGAAGGAAAGATTCTCCCCTAAAGCCTCCAGAGGGAGCGTGGCCTGCCAACATCTTGAATTTAGACTTCTGGCCTCCAGAACTGTGAAAAATAAATGTCTATTGTTCTCAGCCATCTAGCTTGTAGTAACTTGTTACAGCAGTTCTAGAAAACTACTATACCTGGCATATGGCCCAGGTATAGAATAGGGTGACTTCCAAAGTCTCAGACATTGCCCTACCTTCTTTGTGGTGGGAGGTATATGAAGCAGTAATGTGCCCTTAACTTTGGAGAGATGTCCTGGCATGCCCAGACCCCTGAATCTCTAAAATTTTTACTTATGTGGATGGACACCTAGATCATCATGGAATTTATCTCCCAAGTTGTAGAATGAATGTATTTTACCATGGCATCCAATATACTCACATATTTTGCTTATCTACATTCATTAACAAGAAGTCTTCAGTACAGTGGACCAGTGATCTTCTTCAGGTTTCCAGATGGTACATGTCTCCTCAGTCTGTTATGACAGAAGGGAGAAAAGTTGTCATAGCCTGGTGACAGAGCTGTAAATGTATACTGTTGTCTATTCCAACTGCATATGGGCTGTTTCTGATCCCTTTTAGGGATAGAAAAAGAATGGTTACATTGTTAATCTCCTTTTGCAAAGATGCCACATCTGGCACAGCAGCTACAACTGGGGAGACTACTTGGTTGAGTTTGCAGTAGTCTAGGATTGGCCTCGCTCTTGAGGAGAGCAACTGGTAAACCATTTGGAAATTTGGCTGGAGACTACCAACACTATGTGCTTTAGATTTTTAAGAGTGACACTCATCTCTGCCCTTCCCCCCATGATGGAATATTGCTTCTGATTTACTCTCTTCACTGGGGAAAGGTCAGTTTCAGAGCCATCAGCTTGGCTTCCCGTACTTTCATCGCTCTTCTTCCACAGGCCAACAAACCAAAGGGAGAGTTGTGCCAATTATCAAATATGTCCATTTCAATTATATATCCAGGGCTGGAGAAAATGACTATTGGGTGGGTCTGTGGACTTAGTGGGCTCATGTGAACTAGACCTGGGCCAGAACCCCATTTCTTACTGTCTTCCATTTTCCTCATTCTAATGGGGAGGGAGGGCAGTGAAATAACACTTCAGATCATGGGTATTAATACAGTTTAGATCTTGTGCCCAACTATACTCAAAATATTTGGGTATTCTCATTTACTCCATGTTCATTTATCTGATTAAATGGCTATAGGTTTTTTTTTGGAGAAGGATGGGAAATCATTACCATATATACTTGTTATGGTGCTATAGGTCTTCATCTTGGTGACCATGTCCCTCTTTGGCCAATAGGCTATGTATGAGTAGGCTTAAGTATGGAAACTGGGCAAGAGGATCTTGACTTATTAGGACGACTGTTCTTAGCCTCCTGTTCATCGATCCTTAATGTTTTTTGGTTATACCAATTGAGCAATTCTCTTGATGGCTGCCCATCATTCTTGCCTCAGAGACATTTTATTCTATTATCACCTTCTGGCTGTCTCCCCAATCTTGCCACTCATATAACAATTACCATAACTAGTGGTGAATCTCTGTCATCTGGCCTCTGTTGTTCCAGTGGCTTCATCCCCATTGTCATCAGGGAGCCCAGTCTATGACCACCCCTCTTGAGGTCAGCTCTGGCCTGCAGCAAGAGCTGCCACTAAATTTCTCAGGGATGATGTGCACTCTTTGGTGCTGTTGTAAACAGAAGATTCCTGTAAACAGAGATTCCTGAAGTCCTTTCTGAAGAACATGATCATCTGGCCTAATAAAGCCACTCTAGCAGGCCCATTTCCTGAGTCTTAATTCTCTCTTCTACTATGTGCTGTGGCAGTTCAGGACTTTCTACTGTACTTGCTGTGGACCATCACCTTTTCCAGCTTCAAATAGCATGTGAGCACCATATCCCAGGGTCCTTGACAGGATGTCAAATCTTATATCTTGGAAAGTTCTCCTGTATCCATAGTCTCCCATATATAACTTTATATTCAGCTCTCTCAGTATCCAGTCCCATATGTATTTCTTACTTTCTTCCAGTTCCTGTTGTCCTGGTCTCGAAGCTGTCTTCAGGAATATATAGTCCCTTGCCTCCTCTCACAGGCCCATGACAACTCTAGCCAGGTAATGTTGTGACTCAACCCTCCTTAATGGTCTGGGTGGCCAGAAGGGAAGTGCAGACAGATTCAGAGAGGGATATGTGTGGTCTTATGAAAAGAGACCTCCACAGTGTTTTTAAGGAGAAGGTGCACTGGCCTCCAACAGGGAGAAGTGTGTCACTTCTGGCAGCACAGAAGACTCAAAGGAATCTGGGGATTCAAGATTTCTGAGTGCATCCCTTCATTTGGCTTCCAGTAGCATGATAAATAGTTCTCCATCCCCTCACTCTCAATCTAAAGGTGTCCTCAGGTCTAAAATGAGTCTCTTGTAGACAGCAAATAGATGGGTCTTGTTTTTTTATCCATTCTGATACCCTATGTCTCTTGGTTGGCACATTTAATCCATTTACATTCAGTGTTATTATAGAAAGATACGGGTTTAGAGTCATTGTGATGTCTACATGTTTTATGCTTATAGCGATGTCTCTGGTACTTTGTCTCACAGGATCCCCCTTAGGATCTCTTGTAGGGTTGGTTTCGTGGTGACAAATTCCTTCAGTTTTTGTTTGTTTGGGAAGACCTTTATCTCTCCTTCTATTCTAAATGACAGACTTGCTGGATAAAGGATTCTCGGCTGCATATTTTTTCTGTTCAACACATTGAAGTTCTCGTGCCAATCCTTTCTGGCCTGCCAAGTTTCAAAAGAGAGATCAGTCACGAGTCTTACAGGTCTCCCTTTATATGTTAGGGCATGTTTATCCCTTGCTGCTTTCAGAATTTTCTCTTTATCCTTGTATTTTGCCAGTTTCACTATGATATGTCGTGCAGAAGATCGATTCAAGTTACGTCTGAAGGGAGTTCTCTGTGCCTCTTGGATTTCAATGCCTTTTTCCTTCCCCAGTTCAGGGAAGTTCTCAGCTATTATTTCTTCAAGTACACCTTCAGCACCTTTCCCTCTCTCTTCCTCCTCTGGGATATTATGAGTATATTATTTCTTTTTAGTGTATCACTTAGTTCTCTAATTTTCCCCTCATACTCCTGGATTTTTTTTTATCTCTCTTTTTCTCAGCTTCCTCTTTTTCCATAATTTTATCTTCTAGTTCACCTATTCTCTCCTCTGCCTCTTCAAGCTGAGCCGTCGTCATTTCCATTTTATTTTGCATCTCGTTTAAAGCGTTTTTCAGCTCCTCGTGACTGTTCCTTAGTCCCTTGATCTCTGTAGCAATAGATTCTCTGCTGTCCTCTATACTGTTTTCAAGCCCAGTGATTAATTTTATGACTATTATTCTAAATTCACTTTCTGTTATATTATTTAAATCCTTTTTGATCAGTTCATTAGCTGTTGTTATTTCCTGGAGATTCTTTTGAGGGGAATTCTTCCGTTTAGTCATTTTGGATAGTCCCTGGAGTGGTGAGGACCTGCAGGGCACTTCCCCTGTGCTGTGGTGTATAACTGGAGTTGGTGGGCGGGGCCACAGTCAGACCTGATGTCTGCCCCCAGCCCACCGCTGGGGCCACAGTCAGACTGGTGTGTGCCTTCTCTTCCCCTCTCCTAGGGGTGGGATTCACTGTGGGGTGGCGTGGCCCGTCTGGGCTACTTGCACACTGCCAGGCTTGTGGTGCTGGGGATCTGGCGTGTTAACTGGGGTGGGTAGGCAAGGTGCACGGGGGCAGGAGGGGCAGGCTTAGCTCGCTTCTCCTTAGGTGATCCACTTCAGGAGGGGCCCTGTGGCAGCGGGAGGGAGTCAGACCCGCTGCCGGAGGGGTGGCTCCGCAGAAGCACAGAGTTGGGTGTTTGCGCGGAGCAAGCAAGTTCCCTGGCAGGAACCGGTTCACTTTGGGATTTTGGCTAGGGAATGGGCGAGGGAGATGGCGCTGGCGAGCACCTTTGTTCCCCGCCAGACTGAGCTCTGTCATCCTGGGGCTCAGCAACTCTCCCTCCCTTTGTCCTCCAGCCTTTCTGCTTTCCGAGCAAAGCTGTTAACTTATGACCTCCCAGACGCTAAGTCGCGCTTGATGTCGGAACACACTCCGTCTGACCCCTCCGCTTTTGCAAGCCAGACTCAGGGGCTCTGCTTAGCTGGCAGGCTGCCCCTCCACCCCGGCTCCCTCCCGCCAGTCTGTGCAGTGTGCACCACCTCTCCGCCCTTCCTACTCTCTTCCGTGGGCCTCTCGTCTGTGTTTAGCTCCGGAGACTCCGTTCTGCTAGTCTTCTGGTGGTTTTCTGGGTTATTTAGGCAGGTGTAGGTGGAATCTAAGTGATCAGCAGGACGTGCGGTGAGCCCAGCCTCCTCCTACGCTGCCATCTTCCTATCCTTTCCTGAGTGCATCCCTTCAAATGTGCTCAACCTATGACTTAAAGTGCCATTACTTCCAAAGTATGTACTTGATCCTGTTTTAGCAGATCTGCCTATGTTGAGAATTCAACTTTCTTTGGTCATTCTATGTTTAATCCTGAACCAGGTACTTACCTCTTCTGCTCTTTAGCTGCAGGACGTGAGAGTCTCTTTCTACTTTCCCAAGGAGTCCTTCTGCCTTTCACACTCAGCCTTTAATTGCGGAGTAATCCCTTTCAGTCTTTCCAAAAAAATCTACTGTCTCTTTCCCAAAGAATTTCTAGCAATAGCCTTCTGATTCCATTGTCATTATAATTTCTATTTCTTCCATATTTATTAAACATTTGATACAATAAACACTCTAGTATACTTCTTGCTATTGCTAAGTAACCCCTGTCTCTCCAATGTAAGTTTCACAATTACCCCCTTGTTCCAGAGAGCATCAATACTCCACCTATGACCAGTGACAGGATTCTTACTGCCAGCGGCTAGGAGGATGCAGCACTGGAAGACCACTGAATGTTGGCTTAGTCAGACAACTCCTGGGACCGATGACTGCAGATTAGATTCTCCAGGAAGTGAAATATGAGATGAAGATTAGCAGGCAGGAAGTTTATTATGGAGTGCTCTCAGGAATAACAGCTGTGACGGGAAAGAAGAAAGCAGGATTGGGCAGAGGAAGAATGTCTCATTCTACGCCACAGGAAACTCTTTGTGCTAAAGAGTTGCCCGAAGTTGGGGTAAGGAGATGAAGCCTTAATACCACCACATCAACCATTCATTTGGATGTAGGTTGTCTCTAGAAAGAAGTCAGGAAACAGGTGAGGTGCCAAGAGCAATTTCTGAAAAGGCTGACAGCTTAGTTCTGTCAGTCAGCAGCACCAACAGACAGAATCTTAAGGGCTCAAGACAGCATCTACTAATGCTGCTTCAGTCAATTTTCACAATGCAATGGAAAAGAATAGAATATTCATATAATATGTTTATATTAGCATAGTCTTATATTAATATAGTTAATATAAATATGATATTAATAAAATATTCTTAGATTTTTGTGATATATATCATATTATGGCATGTCACATTGGCTTTTATTAATACATATTTAATTATTACGAACCAATCCTCTCCAAGATCTTAGGATCAAGTATGTATGTACTTGAGCTGCAGGTGGAGTGACCACAGCTACATTTAACCTTGGCAGAGTCAAAAGGAGTGTCAGAAATTATTCCCTTAGCTTCTATTAACTTGGGGACTGGTTTCTGGCAGGAAAACTTCTAGTTCCCCTACCCTATGGAAAGCCTGTGCCAGGCAGTCAACGAGAACACACTTTTGCACATTTCAGACACCCTTGTTGGCTCTAACATTGGCAGCACACGGCTGGATTGTGGCAATAAATGTCTGGCAAGCTACCAAGCACATGTTTTCCTCAAACCTAGGGAAAGGCAGAACTTTATGGTCACTGGCAATGACCTGGAGACTGTAATTTTGACACAGCATATAGTCAATTCTCAACATGCGTGGGAGTGAAGCAGATCATCCAGAAGGCATTGCTATTTGACTCTATAAGGCATTGCGCGTGTGTGGAGGGGAAGAGATTCTTGTTTTGAGTTCTTTTAATTTTTTTTTTTTCTTGCAGATTTGCCATCTCATCTTGCTTAGATGAGTTGTAAAGTTTGGCTCTATTCCCTGGTGCTTTCTGGTTGAATGATGGAGACTGTCTCCAAACTAGCCAAAACTAATGGTAGATAAAGAGCAAGTAATAGTCCTTATGATAACCAAAACTTGGTTATTTAATATTTGGGCTTAGTTCTCTGGGACAAGGGAAAGATTGTTTTATTTTAAGCCTACAGATGTGCCTAGGTCTCAAGGCTATTGAAGTTTTGCAGGTTTGCCAAATAGTAAAACTTTTGAAACTTTCAACATTAGGGTATAGGCTAGGATTGTTTAAAGAGTCAGCAATGGCACCATTTCCTCCAAGTGTAGGCTAGAGTACCTTTCTCCCTCTGCTTCTTATTTTGTACAGTGGACCTTGCCTGTGAGTGAGTTATCATACTGGCAGCAAATGGGATTGTGAAAACTGACATCATTAAAGGCAGGTGTGACCCAGAGGCCTACCCCGGGACAATCATTTATATTTCTTTCTTATTTCTTTTGTTGATTGGCTCAGTCTGACTGGGAATTTGCACAAATAGCACAGGCCAGGATGTGAACACCCCCACACCCATCTCCCACCAACCCTGATATATTTAGTACTGAAACCAAAACACATTCAAGCTCAAAAACAAACATCTACAATATTGAGTGACTAATTATTCTACCATTCCTGATTTTGCTTGATTTTTTTGTTTGTATTTTAGTGGTATCTCCTTGAAGGATCCTTTTTCCTGCTTTTCTGCTCAAGGCCAGAACCATTAGACTTTATACCCAAAATGTGCCTTTCTATATATATATATTTATTTACCCCACTGAGGTGCTACCCCATCCAGTGACTATGGTGGAAGGGGCTACAGACTCTGATGATGAGGTCTTGGGTCTGTTGATCATTCTCAGGTAGGAGAGGAAGAGAGGGAGCCAAGAGTAGTGATTAGTATAGACATTGTTGAGAGTTGCGGGGTAATCTTTGTAGTTGTGCCCAGATTCTACACAATGGTGCATTTTAGAGATAGGAAAACAAATAAGAAATGAATACATCTGAAGAGATAATATCAGTGCCCTGAGGCTTGATTAAAACAGCAGTGGGATAAGCAGGAACTCTCACTCTATAGTTAAGTCCCAACCTGGGAAACCAATGAAGGATCCAAGGGCTGTTGTTGCTTGTCTTTTCATTTGGTGTTAAGGCATGACTTGATAAAAAAAAGAATCTGTCAATATTTTGTTTCATTTTTTTTGTGCTTAATTTTCTTCTATTGGTTTTTCCTTTAACTTTACTGTTAGATTGGTTTTGTTTGATGAGAAATGGAGGAGTTCACTATGTATTTCATTCCTCAATCAAATAAAATCATCAAATGGATGCCACCAAATGCTATGGTTTGGGACCTTTACCGCCACTCTCCTTTCTTCTCTTCACTTCTAATTCTCTCCCACATGTTGTCTGAAATCTGAATCCAAAAGCTGCCATTTCCCTATCAGTTGTTCCTTCACCTATTTTATAAATTCCCCAAAGTAAAATCACATTATCCTATCCCTCCTTGAGGTGGTATTTGATTAAATAACTGTGCCTTCTAGGAAAACTTCTTCCCTAGCTCTCCTAGTTATTCAGGGCCCATGTTTCATCATGATAGACATTATAGATAATGAGGGTCCAAACCTCCTCCGTTCTCATACACAGACAGATCAGAAGTTTGTCAAGCCAGTATTTACTCAGCTTCCAGTATTTGTCCAATGTCCAGTGTATGTGTGTGTGGTTGTAGAGAGGTGCCACACAGGGCAGAACACAATAGAAAGATACCATTGTCTTTGTGCTTCAAGAACTTACAGTTTATTGGAGGCTAGACAAGATGGTAATGAAAACAAATAAGAAAAAGCTCAAATGGGAGAATAAGAAAAAGTCCATCAATGACAACAAGAATTTGTTGAGTGATTATTAATCAATTTCCAGACATTGTACTAAGCACACTGTGTGCCAGATCCTATTTAATTCTCCTTGCAATCTTATAAATTAGGTACTATTATTAGTCCTATTTTACAGATAAGCCAACTAGGCTCTGAAATGTGAAGTAACTTGTCACAGCTACCACTTAGAGGTGGTGTCATGTGGTTCTGGGACCTAAGCCCACATGCTTGCTGTGAGTACAATAGAATCTCAGTGCAGGTATGAATCAGGAGAACCTAGGGGTACCTGGGTATCTCGGTTAAGCCTCCAACTCTTAATCTCAGCTCAGGTCTTGATCTCAGGGTCATGAGTTCAAGCCCCACATTGGGATCCTCGCTGTACATGAAGTCTACTTAAGAAAAAAAAGAACCCACATAAAGCAGATGTTTCACACCTCAGCTGGGCTTTGAATGATATGCAGACTTTAGGAGGCAGGTAAGGGGATGGGTGAACACATCAACAACAAGAATAGCAAATGTCAAGAAAGGTCAGGTGAGGGGCCTGGGAACAGAAGGCAGGCACAAGACATGGGCCCTATGTTGCAAGGGCATGCCCCAAGCCAGAGAGACAGGCTCAGGAGGCGCCAGGAATCATGTTGGTGTCATCCTGGGCTGGAATGGTGCCTACAGGATGAAGAAATGGGAAATTCCCCAGTGTATTCCAATTTTTGGTTAATTCTCCTTTTTGGCATTCTTTTTCTTATATGAAAACTTTAATTTTGTTCACTTTTGTGAGCAATGACTTTGAAATCATGACTCAGGATGGTCAGAGAAAGAGACATCCTGAGACAAATGATCACCAGCAGGGTCACGGACAGATTCTATGTGAAGAAAGAGAAAATCAAAGCTTTCCCCAAAGGCCCTGGTTCGGGTATCTGGAAATGTGGTTTTACTGAAAGAATTAGGAAGAGGAGCCAGTTTGGGGGAGGATGACCTCAGTTTTGGATCATTTGAATCTGAAGTGACATCAGAAAAGCTAAGTAGAGTTGTGCAGTCAGCAGCCTGGGTAGAGGGAGAGGTCAAGGCTGAGGATACAGACTTGTTATTTTTCCTCTTCATTTCCAAGAATTTCCATATAACTACCCCCACAACTTGTTTTGTTTTGTGTTTCTGTTAAATATGGCTACCAGATTTTTCCAGAACTGTCTAGGCACCTACACAGTCTCAACACACTTCTAGTCCTGCCCACACAACCCTGTCTTCACCACAAGCTTGGGAAAACTTGCCCTCCTGGGAAAGTGCTGCTGATAATTTGCCAGCATGTCTCTTCTTGGAGGCTACTGCCTGCTTTCATGCTTTGGAAACGTGGCTCCTTATGGATGGTCTGTTCAAACACTGCTATCTCCACTGAGGGAACCTGACTTCAGTTAGGTCTGTAATGACACACTGTTCCCTCAGGGGTGGCTGCCAAAATCTGAGCAGAAATAGTGACAGTTTCCACTCACAGATAATCTTGTGTGTGGCTGACTGCTGACTGGAAATGTGGGTCATGTCAGGCCCACTGAACTCACTCTGAAAACATGGCCACAATGTATTTCTGCCCAGGCCCGTTGCTGGCCAAAGACCGGGACCCAGTCCCTGAGGCAGTGGGAGCTGTGAACACACTGACTGAAACACGGCCCCTGTCATAAACACTTCATCCATTCTACAGCCCCCGCCAAGGCCTGGGGAACTCTATGAAAGGTTATGACCTTGCTCTGTATTTTACTTCTTTCTCAGAACCTGAGACCCCCTAAATAAGTGTTTCCTGTGTTCCAGGGCTGCCCATTGTCCTGTCCAGTTGGGCCAAGACTAGGATTCCTCATCTGAGAATAGGTTAGGGAAACAAAGGGCATGTTTTATGGGGTGACCTGGAGTTAGAGATAAGGGTAAGCACGGACTATGTCAGTGACACCCTGAAGGCCAGGGCATGGTGGGGCAGCTTGGAGAACCCTGGCTGCTGGGTTCTTCTCACCAGAATGGGGAAAGAAAACACAAGGTGTCTCACTCTTCTAAAGTAAAGGTAGAACTCTGAAGCCTAGAAACGTTTTATAACTTGTCCAAGTAGGAGTAGAAGTGCGAACTTTGACCCAAGTCTCTGGAATCCCTTTACTATCCCTAGTCTCCTTTACAAACTCTTTTGAAAATAATCAGGAAGTGAGGTTGATAATTTGTCAGATATTATAGTTGCTTTATGAAAACAGTACTTGAGATTTCTTGGTGGCTCACAGACAATTCACATTCCCTTTTTCACAGTGCTACGACTCCTTCTTGCCAGGTTATTTACAAACACAAAACAGATACCATGTTTCTGAACTAGTGTGAAGCAAGATTTTAGGCAGTGCTCCAAGGCTTGCTGGCGTCTGCCTCTGTTGAAGGCAACAGCTGTGGTTCCAGGCTGGAAGAAATACTTCCTTCACACACACCACTCTGACTATTTTCTTCTCATTTGTAAATCTGCATGACCTCTACTGTTCTGTCCAACTTTCACACCATCTTATACCATAAAAGCAAAGTGGGTCCCAATCTCCTTGGGAAGTCATTATTCATGGTGGGTTTTACATGTGACACACTCAAAGCTGGTAAAGGTGGTAGAGCCTTCCATGTTCTGGGGAATTGTACATGCATTTGACCTTTCTAGAAATTGGCTTGGTTGTGTGTAAAAAAATTTAATGGCACATACCTTTTTATCTAAGAATCCAGGGAAATAAACTAAAGTGCAAACAAGATATAAGCATATTTATTGTAACATTATTTAGTTACAAATGTTAATAAACAAAATTTATTAATAATATTTGTTATATTTATTATAACATTATCTAGAGAAATAAAGAGTTAGAAGAATTGAATGTCTAAAATAAGGTAGTGGTTACATTGAGCCATTCAGGTAATATGCATTATTGAAAACAATGTTTTCAGAGAATATTTGTAAGAAAATTATATATTGTATGTTGTATATTAAATATATGTTGTATATTAAATATAAGTATGTTGTATATTAAATATAAGGTAAAAATGAATTTATAGTAGTATTTTGTTTTAGAAAAAGGATCTATAATTTATATGTGAACTTAAAAAATGGAAATAAAAGAAAATACTAATAGTAGACATATTAGGAATCCCAGATGATTTTTTAAAAATTCTCCACAATTTCTAAATTTTCTCCAGTGAATATATATATTTTTGTATTTTGAAAATAAATAATAAGACAGAAATGACTCAAAACGACTTCTACTTCTGTAAAGATGGAAAGATGGAGTAATATTTTTCCCTATTCTGCATTCTAAGTGCAACTAAAAACTCTGGACATTATATATAAAACAAATATAAGAAGATTCTGAAAGGTGGAGAGAAGAAGTGAGACCAGTTGGGGACATTAAAAGCCAAGGAATAACATGGTAGTGAGTTACTTTTACCTCATATATCCCAAACTTGAAGCTGAAAAAGGCAACAACCCAGAAACAACAATAGACACAGAAAAAAAAAATCCCAACAAAATCTTGCTTTCTCTAGCCAAAGGACAAGGAATAGGGTGCCTATGAAGATTAAATTTTTCAGACAATAACTACTCCACTCCAGCCAAACACCACAGAAAAAACTTTGGTCCCTCCTACATTAGCAAAGCCAAATTGAGAGCTCAGTCTTTCACCCTTACCATAACTTCCCATGAGGGTAATGTCAAAGAAGGCCACATGTGGAGCTAGGACTTTCATCCATGCTGCAGAATAATGAGTCTCCTTTTCCCTCACCTTGATCTCACAATGTCTGTGAACATTATGTAGAGCAAGTGGACTTTTACCTCCATCAATCTCTAATAATGTAGTGATCTCTTCCCTGTCAGAGAAGTGTCACAGAAAGCCAGATAAAATGGAGGGTTTAAATAAGAACCAGAATTTCATAATACCCAAAATGTCCACGCTTCGATAAAAAAATCACATATCATACCAGAACCAGGAAAATCATAATCTGAAAAAAAATCAACAGATGTCATTACTGAGATGACAGAGATGTTAGAATAATTTGACAAAGATTTTAAAGTGGCCATGATAAAAATGCTATAGAAGCAATTACAAACACACTCAAAACAAATGAAAAAATAGTTTCTGGGGCGCCTGGGTGGCTCAGTTGGTTAAGCGTCCGACTTCGGCTCAGGTCACGATCTCACAGTCTGTGAGTTCGAGCCCCGCGTCGGGCTCTGTGCTGACAGCTCAGAGCCTGGAGCCTGCTTCAGATTCTGTGTCTCCCTCTCTCTCTGCCCCTTCCCCGTTCATGCTCTGTCTCTCTCTGTCTCAAAAATAAATAAAAACATTAAAAATTAAAAAAAAAAATAGTTTCAGAAAAGAAACAGGACTAAACAAAAGAAAAAAACACACAAAACATACACACACAAAAACACTTCCCCCCACCTAAAGAACCAAATGGAAATTTTAAAATTGAAATATACAAGAACTAAAAATTAAAAACTGAATGAATGAGCTCAACAACAGAATGGAAGGGACAAAAGAAAAAAATTAGTGAAGTTGAAGATAGAACAGCAGAAATTTCCCAAATGGAACAAAAGAAAGAAAATACACTGAAAAAAAATTAACAGAGGCTTACAGATCCATGGTACTATAATAAAAGATCTGACACTTGTATTATCAGAGTCCCAGAAGGATAAAACAAAGACAGCAGAGATAAAAAAAAATACTTGAAGAAACAATGGCTAAAAATTCTTTAAATTTGGCAAAAGACATAAACCTAAAGATTAAAGATTCTGAGAAAATCCTTAACTGGGTAAACCCAAAGAAATACATACCAAGATATATCATGTCAAACTTCTGAAAACTAAGGACAAAGGAAAAAAACCTGAAATCAGAACGAGAAATGACACCTTATCTATAGGGGGAAATTAAAATGTCAGCATATTTTTTAGTAGAAACCATGGAGGTCAGTAGGAAGTAGCACATTTTTTGAGTGGTGAAATTAAAAAAAAACTTAGCCCAGAATCATATGTCAAGTCTTTATGTAAGAAAAGGAAACTAAGATATTCTCAAATGAAGGAAAATAAAAATAGTTTGCTACTAGTAGAACTATCCTGAAATAATAACTAAAGGAAATTTTTTAAAATAATAAAGAAATAGGAAAGGAATCTTGAAATATCAGGAAAAAAGAAAGAACAGCAGAAGGAGTAAAATATGAATAAATATGAATAAAATATGAATAAATAAATAAATAAATTTCTATATTTCTAAATTATGTTTGGTGATTGATGCGATTCTAAATGTACTTGGATGACATGTTTGAGACAATTACATTAAAAATGGGGGAAGCTAAGGGGACATAAAAGGAAGGTCTCTAAACATTACTTAAGATAGCAAAATGTTGATACCCTAGACTGGGATATTAACCACCAAAAAATATGTATAAACAGATACCCTCAAAAACATTAGAGATAAATCAAAATGGAAATATAAAGGAAAACAAGAAAAGGAACAGAAATTTAAAGACAGAGAATAAGCAGGAAACAAAAACTACAGTGGTAAACTTAAGCTGTAACATATCAAAAATTATACTAAATGTAAATGGTCTAAACACAACAATTAAAAAATTAAGATTGACAGATTGAATTTTTTTTTTTTACTTGTTATTCATTTAATGATACTCTTGCACATCATGAGAAATACATGATTGGAGAAAGACCAAAGGTGAAAACACACAGTAAGGTGCATTCAGTCATTCAAGTCATAAAAGTAAACATGTGCTCAAGAGGTCTGGAGACAAAGAATTCATGGATTCTTACCTGAGCTATGGGAATTCCACATTGACTGGATCACAGTTTATAAGGAATTCCTGAAATATATTCATATTTGGATGCCCTTGAAGACTCAAAACTTTAATGCACTTAAATATTTGAACATTTGGAATAAAACATAAATGGAAAAAGAAGAAAGAAGGGCCATAGATGTAACAACCATTTCATTGTGCTCACATCTTTTTTGCTACTATTACCAACAGAATGCTAACCAGCCCGCAAAAACATCTCTTAAATTTCCCATAATTTCTTAGGAATACCACACCTTAGATAAGAAGGCCTGACTTAAATGTTTACATTGTTCTTTGTTTAGAGATTTTTCCCACACATAGTATAATATTAAAATATTTTTTAAAAATTTTAGTTGGATTATTCTTGAGAGAGAGAGAGACAGAGTGTGAGCAGGGGAGGGGCAGAGAGAGAGGGAGACACAGAATCTGAAGCAGACTTCAAGCTCTGAGCTGTCAGCACAGAGCCCAACGAGGGGCTCGGACTCATGAACCATGAGATCATGACCTGAGCTGAGGTTGGACGCTCAGCTGACTGAGCCACCCAGGCACTCCAAACAGATTTCTTCGTTTCAAAATTTCCCCATCATTCAGAAAAGTAGTAAAAGTTTTCTCCAGGCCCAGCCCTCACAGGAAGATTTTCTGTAGCAGAAAAGAGAGATAATTTCCTGGTTTTGTGTTCCAGCATGGACTCCAGACTGTTAAAATAGAAAAATAGTCTTGAATGTTGCATTAGTTTTCTAGGGCTTCCACAACAAAATACGGTAGACTGAGTGGCTTAAACAACAGAAATTTATCTCTCACAGTTCTGGAGGGTAGACATCCAAGATTAAGATGTCAACAGGTTTTGTTTCTTTTGAGGCCTTTCTCCTTGGCTTGCAGATGGCCACCTTCTTGTTGCATCCTCACATGGTCTTTATTCCTCTGTGCTTGGTGACTCTGGTATCTCTTTGTGTGTCCAAATTTCCTCTTCTTATAAGGACATCAGTCAAATTGGCTTAGGGCCCACCCTAGAGCTTCATTTTAATTTTATCACCACTTTAAAGGTCCTGTCTCCAAATATAGCCATGTTCTGAGGTACTGGGGGTTAGAACTTTGACATATTAACTTGGGGGGCACAAGTCAGCCCATAACAAATGCTAGAACACATCTGTTTTTTAACTTCTGGGATTTCTTCCTTTTCTGTATCTCCAAAGCCAAAAGTTTCCTGTGAAGCTTTCCTGGGACTGCTCAAGAGAGGAGCAGAGGCTGGATGAGTGTGGAATGGCAAGCTTGAAATGCTCTCATGGCTTGGATCAAAACTAAACAGTTTTCTGATTACACTTATTTGGCACAAGAGCAAAGGGTTGGGTCAAACTCTACAGAGTCCTGGTTTCTGTGGCACCTTGCAAACAAAGGGATCCCCAGTTAATTTTGTGGCAAAGGCTATGTGCCAACAGGGACTCAGCCGCACTTCCAGGTCCAGCAGTGGTGATGCAACCCCAGGTCACACCGGCTTTTGGGACTGTGGGGCGAGGATGGGATGGCGGTGGGGCACCAGGAGCTGGCTGGTAGCTATCAGCAGGATGCAGGGCGCTGAAGAGGTGGGGATGGCTCAGAGAAGTAGGCTGCACCGACAGACTGAATTTTTAAAACTACTATATATATTGTCTAAGAGAAACTCACTTCAAATATACCAATAGAGGCAGATTGAAAGTAAAATTATGGTAAAATAGATCCTGCAAACATTAATCAAAGGAAATCAGGAGTGGCTAATTAATATCAGATATGGTAGATTTCTAACAAAAGAAAATTACTAGAGATGGAGAGGGACATTACAAAATGATAACAGCATCAATCCACCAAGAAGACAAAGCAATCCTAATGTATGCACCAAACAACAAAGTTGCCAAGTATACAGAGGGGCTAACTAATGGAATGGAAAGTAGAAATAGAAAAATCCACAATTATAGTTAGATATTTTAATGATGCTTACTTTTACAATTGATACAACAACTAGACAAAAAATCAACAAGTATACAAAGACCTCAATTATACCATCAACCAAGATCTAACTGAAATTTATAGAACACTCTCCCCAACAATTACAAAATACACATTCTTCTCAAGCATCCACAGAAATATACCAAGGCATCCTGTGTCATAAAGCAAAACTCGAAAAATTTTAAGTACATAGAACAAACTGGTGGTTTCCAGAGGGGAGGTGGGTGAGGGAGGTGTGAAAAAAATAAAAGGGATCAAGAGTACACTTATCTTGATTAGCACTGAGTAATGTATAGAATTGATGAATCATTATATTTTACATCTGAAATTAATATAACACTGTATGTTAATTATACTTCAATAAAAAAGAAATAATTTAAGGAAAATAATTTTAAATAATTTAAATCATTCAGAATGTATTGTTGATCACAATGGAATCAAGTTAGAGATCAATAACAGAAAGATAAAGAGAAGACTCTAAGTACTTGGAAACTAAACAGTGTATTTCTAAATAATCCACACACAAAAGAGGAAGTCTCAAAGGAAATTTAAAAATATATTTCAACTTAATGAAAATGAAAACTCAACATAGAAAAATTTATGGGACACAGTACTTGCAGGGGGAATTTATATCACTAAAGTAATTAAATTAGAAAAAGAGGGGGACATATACTGATAAGGAAAGGAAGATGGCAGCAGAGTTGGATGCCCCTAAGCTTGTCTCATCTCACGAACACAATTAGATAACTGTCAAATCATTCTAAATACCCCGGAAATCAACCTGAAGACTGACAGAACAGATTCCACAACAAAAGTGAGAGAGGAGGTAATATCAAAGAAGGTATGGTGGTGGAGGTGGGAAGGTATGAAGGTGGAGATGTCGCTTAGAGGAGAAATGAATCATAGAGGAGAGGGAACCATGGTCGTGGAGAAGGGTGAGAGAGTTCATGAGTTCTAGCAATCAGCAGGGCTTAAAGCCTGGGATTTTATTTTATTGTATTATTTATTATTAAAATTTTTTTTTAACTTTTATTTGCTTTTGAGAGACAGAGGAAGACAGAGCATGAGTGGGGAGGGGCAGAGAGAGAGAGGGAGACACAGAATCCAAAGCAGCCTCCAGTCTCTGAGCTGTCAGCACAGATCCCAACGTTGGGCTCGAAGTCACAAGCCATAAGATCATGACCTGAGTTGAAGTTGGGTGCCCAAACAACTGAGCCACCGAGGCGCCCCTATTTTATTATTTTTTAAGTTTATTTATTTATTTTTAGAGAGAGAGAGAGAGACAAAGAGTGAGCACAAGCAGAACAGAAAGAGAGGGGCAGAGAGAGAAAATCCTAAGCAGGCTCCATGCTGTCAGCACAGAGCCTGATGCAGAACTTAAATCCATGGACCCCAAGATCATGGCCTGGGCCAAATCCAAGAGTCAGACGCTTAATTGAGCCACCAGGTGCCCAAAGCCTGGAATTTTACAGGTCAGAGGACATGGCTGGGATAGAGCCCAGAAGACACTATGCTGCTCCTGGAGAGAAGGCAGGCAAACAACCTGGAGGCAGACATCTTGGAAACAGCTATCTGAAGAACTCAGGGGTACACAGTGGGGAGATTATTTGCTTCTTTCTGAGCATGTCCCTGAGAGACAGCATTCATGGAGATGCTTCTCTAGGAACAAATTGCTGGCTGGCACATTCCCTCTCCCCTATTCCTCAGCATAAACACAGAGCCAACTGTGGGAAATAGCCAAGCATGAACACGGGCTAACTTGCTTACACCAAGCCCCACCAACCCTGCACTCTGGTAAGACTGCCCTTCTCAGTAAAGCTTGCCCCCCTCCCAGCACAGTGGGCTCTTCCCCCCGGAAGACCAGCACAAACCCCTGCCTACACCATATCTTCCAACCAAAGAGTTAGGATGGAGGTGGTGTCAGGTCTCATTACACAAGCAGACCAGAACACACCTATTAAAACTTGCCACATTCAGGCTAGGGACTAAACACTGCCCATAGAAGACAAGGAGAGCCTCTGTTGACAACTGTCTTGAAGTATAGAGCAGCCAAAGATAACAGCGGAGCACATGCATCTCCTGCCAGAGATACTTCCTAAAGAGCCAGGCCCTGGGCACTACATGACCTCTTCTTCATAAGGCCATTACTTTCAGGTGCATGAGACATAACTGGCCTTTCCAATATAGAGAAGAAGGTAGAAACTTAGACAAAATGCAACTAGGGAGGAATTTATCACAAATGAAAGCATGAGATAAGGCCACAGCCAGACATCTAAGCAAAACAGATATAGGTAACATGCCTGATGGAGAATTTAAAGCAACAATCATAAGGATACTCACTGGGCTGAGAAAAGAATAGAAGATATCAGCAAGAACCTTACCACGGAAATAAGAGTTAAAAAAGAATCAATCAGAGATGAAGAATACAATAAACAAGATTGAAATAGGCTTGTTGCAATGAACAGCAGGCTGGAAGAAGCAGAGGTACAAATTAATGATCCAGAAGACAAAGTAATGGAAAATAATGAAGTTGAACAAAAGAGAGAAAGAAGAATTATGCAACACAAGAATAGACTTAGGGAACTCAGTGACTCCATCAAATGTAATAACATTTATATTATAGGAGTCCCAGAAGACAGAGAAAAAAGGGAGCAGAAAATTTATTTGAAGAAATAATAGCTGAAAACTTCCCTAATGTGGGGAAGGAAACAATCATCCAAATCCAGGAGGCACAGAAAACTCCCATCAAAATCAACAAAAGCAGGCCAACACCAAGACATATTATAATTAAATTTGTAATTGTAATTAAATTTTCAAAATATAGTGATAGAAAAAGGGAAAAGTTTCAAATCAATAATCTAAGCTCCCACCCCAAGAATCTAGAAATAAAAGAACAAAATAACCACAAAATAAGCAGGCAGAAAAAATAATGAAGAGCACCAACCAATTAAATAAAAAAGAGAGAAACCTAATGAAACAAAAAGTTGGTTCTTTGAAAAGATCAATCAAATTGACAACCCCTATAAAGACTAACAAAGAAAGAGAGAAGACACATAAATTACCAGCATCAGAAATGAAATCACCACTAGAGATGCTATAGATACCAAAAGGATAAAGAGGTGACACTAAAATACATAAATTTGACAACTTAGATGAAATAACCCAATTGCTAAAATGCACAAACTACTACAATTCATCCAAAATAAAATGCATAATTTCAATAGCCCTATAACTGTAAAAATTAAACTCATAATTTAAAAATTCTCCAAAGTGAAATTTTTAGGCCCAGATGGTTTTATGGTAAAATCATACCAAGCATCTAAAGAATTAACACTAATTCTACATAATTTCTTCCAGAAAATAGAAGGGAAGGATATATTTCCCTGATACCAGATAATCAGATATTAATCACCCTGATATCAAAATTAGAAAAACAGTACATAAAAGAAAATACTGATCAATACCCTTCATGAATATACATGCAAAAATCTTTAACAAAATATTAGTAAGTAGAATTCATCAATATATGAAAATAGTTACATATCTTAATCAAGTAGGATTTATTCTAGTAATAGAAAACTGGTTAAATATTTTAAAAATCAATCAATGTAATCCACCAAATTAACATGCTAAAAATTTTACATATTTAAGTCAATTATTGAAGACAAAGCATTTGACAAAATCCCAAACTCATTCATGATAAAAACTCAGAAAATTAGTAATAGAACTTCAACTTGATAATGAACACATACAACATTCCTATAGCTAACATTATACTTAATGGTGAAAGACTAAATATTTTCCTCTTAAGATCAAGAAAAAAAAAGAATGTTTTCTCTCTCAACTCTTAGTCAACACAGTACTGAAAGTTCTAACTAGTGCAATGAAGTAGAGAGAAAGAAAAGAAAGAAAGAAAGAAAGAAAGAAAGAAAGAAAGAAAGAAAGAAAGAAAAAAGAAAGAAAGAGAGAAAGAAGGGAGGGAGGGAGGAAGGAAGGACAGAGAGAGAGGGAGAAAGAAGGTGTACAGAACAGAGGAGAGGAAAAACAAAACAGTTGTACCCATTTGCAGATGGCATGATGTTCTATGTAGAAAATCTTAAGCAATCTGCAAAATCTTCCAAACCGATAATACTAATAAGCTAACAACCTAATGAGAAAGTTCTGCCAGGTAGATTGCAGCATATATGACAAACATAGAAAAATCAACTGTATTTCTATATACTAGCAAGGAACATGTGGGCACCAAAATTAAAAATACAATTCTATTTATAATTGCTTAAAATAAGACATACTTCAGTATAAATATAATAAAGCATATATAGGATGTGTATGCTGAAAACTACAAAATGATACCTAAAGATATCAAAGATCTAAATAAATGGACATATATACCATGTTCATGGATTAGAAGATGCAAAAAAGTAAACATGTCAATCCTCCTCAAAGTGATATGCAAGTTGTAGTAGACTGAATACAGTCTCCAAAGGTATCCAGTTCTTAATTCTTGGACCTGTGAATGTTATCTTATATATAAAAAGAATTTTGTATATACGTGATAAACTAAGAGATTAAAAGATTGAGATTATTGAGATTAAAAGATTATCTTGAATTATTTTGTGGGCCCTAAACATAATCACAGGTGTCCTTTTAAGAGGGAACCAGAGGGATAGTTGACACAGAAGGGGAAGTAGGACACATTTAATGATGGAAGCAAGAAGTTAGAGTGCTATGCTTTGAAGATGGAGGAAATCACAAAGCAAGGAATGCAGACGGCCACCAGAAACTAAAACAGGGAAGGAAACAGATTCTTCCCTCATAGTCTCCAAAAGAAACCGGCCCTGTCAATGCTTTGACTTCAGCCTAGTGACACTGATTTCAGACTGTCCACCAGAACTGTAAGATAACAAATTCATTTTCTTTTAAGCTAGTAAGTTTGTGGTAATATGTTATAGCAGCAATAGAAAATGAAAGAAATTCCTACCAAAATTTCAGCAAGATTTCTTTTAGGTATAAATAAGTTTATTCTAGGGGCACCTGGGTGGCTCGGTTGGATAAGCATACAACTCTTGATTTCAGCTCAGGTCATGTTCTCCCAGTTGTGAGACTGAGCCTTGCACCAGTCTCAGCACAGAGAGTGGAGCCTGCTTGGGATTTTCTCTCTCTCCCTCCTTCTCTGCCCCTACTTGGCTCATGTTGTCTCTCTGAAAATAAATAAACTTTAAGTTAACAAAAATAACTTTATAAAAGCTTATTCTAAATTTATATGAAAACTCAAAGAAAGTAGAATAGCTAAAAACAATTTTGAAAAGAAAATTAAGTAGAATAAATTAATCTACCCAATGTCAAGTTTCTTTATATAGCTACAGTAATCAAGACTATATGGTATTGGGGTTGGGGGGAGAAGCCCATAAATTAATGGAACAGAATAGAGAATAAGGGAATTGATGCACATATATATGCCTAACTAATCTTTGACAAACATGCAAAGGCAATTCAATGGAAGAAGGCTAACCTTTTCAACAATAGTGTTGGAGCAAGTGGACATCCATAGGAAAAACAAACAAACAAACAAACAAACAAACAAAAACAAACCTCAACCTAATTCTCACATTCTATATGAAACTATTCAAAATAGATCATGGAGTTAACTGTAAAATTGTAAATTTTTTAGATAAAAACATAGGAGAAAATCTTGAGGAACTAGGGCTAGGCAAAGTATTCCTAGACTTGCAACCAAAAGCATGATCCATAAAAACTTTTACTAAGAGAAAAGAATGAAAAGACAACCTATAGCATGGGAGATAATGTTTGAAAACCATATATCTAGCAAAGGACTAGTATCCATAAAGAACACTCAAAACTCAACAGTAGCAAAAATAAACAATCCAGTTAGAAATTGGATGAAACTCATGAAGAGACAGTACACTGAAGAGAATATAGATAGCAAATAAATGAATAAAAAGATATTAAACATTATTAGCCACTAAGGAAATTAAAATTAAAACCAACAAGTCATCACCACACATCTATCAGAAAAGCTAAAATTAAAAGATCACTCCTACATTTCTGGAGATAATATAAAATGATATAGACATCTGGAAAACAATTTGGCAATTTCTTAAAAACCTAAACATGCAACTACTCTACAAGCCAGCAGTTGCACTCCTAGGTATTTATCCCAGAGAAATAAAGCATGTTCACACAAGAAAACCTATACATAAGATGTTCATACAGCTTTATTTAGAATAAATCCAAACTGGAAGTAACCCCAATGTCCTCAAATTGGTGAATGGTAATAAACTGTGATGTATCCATATTAATAAATACTACTCAGAAATTAAAAACAACAATTGACACAAGCAAAAACCTGAATAAATCTCCCAAGACTAGTGAGTAAAAAATTTAATCTTAAAATGTTACATACTATATGATTTAATTTATATAAAATTCTTCCAATGACAAAGATATAGAAATAGAGACAATATTAGTGGTTACCAGGGTCCAAAAGGGGTTGAGGGAGAGAAATGAGTGTAGTTATAAAAGGGAAGCATGAAGGATCCATATGGTGATGAAAATGTTCTGACACTATCAACGTTAATATCCTGGTTGTAATATTGCTGTATATATAGTTTTTCAAGATGTTACTATTGGGAGGAACTGGGCAAAAGTTACATGGAATATATGTATTGTTTTGACAACTGTATGTGAATCTACAATTATCCCAAATTAAAAATTTTACTAAACCAAGAAACAAAATAAAGATTTCTAGTTTCAGCTCTGATATGTAAAGACCTTGGAAATCATCACTTTCCACCATTACATCAAGTAAAAACTGAAAATCAGCCATGTTATTTGGGCCCATCAGAGAACTGAAGTTTCAGTTGTGGCTCACTACCCCAAATATGGAGAGGCAGGCATATTCAGAGAGGCATAGTCAATATCTGCTTACCAGAGCAGAAGCTGCTAGTGCCATAAACCAGTAGAAACAATTATACATAATTTTGATGAATTACTGCAGGTTAAGTATTAACTAGTATAGGAATGAGAACATCCTGGGAGTCACAGTCTTAGGGTGGCCACCACACTTTCATGAATTTACTTCTAAGAATCCCACCAGTTTTTCAAGGTGATGATCCAAGAAAGATCCCCTCATTGCTCTGGGAAGGGGAGAGGAACAGCAATCACACTGAAACACACCTAGAGTCTTCTCAAGAGGAAATAATCTCCAGAGGAAAATAATTTGCCAGAGACTTATCCCAGGTGGGGGAAAGTATTTTTTCCCCATCAAAGCTCTTCTAGCTTTTCTCTCTCATCTAATGATGGGAAAATATAGTCAACAGGGGTACAAAGTACAACAAAGAACAAATGTAATGCATATAGAAGCATGATAGATATTGATTCAACTATATCAATAATCACTTTAAATATGAATGGTCGAAGTATATCAATTGTCAGAATGGATGAAACAAGACCCAAATAGATGTCGTATACAAGAAACACTTTTAAATATAAATACTCAAATAGGTTAAGTTAAGAGTATAGGTATGGGGACATATACCATGATAGCACCAATCAAAAGAAAACACAAGTAGATAAATTTATTTCATACAAAATAGGCTTCAGAACAAGAAAGATTATCAGGGACAATAAAGGAGTATTACATAGTTATAGAGGGGTTAATTCCCCAAGAAGACATAACAATCTTAAAAGGTCAAGCACCTAATAAAAATACATCAAAATATATGAGGCAAATGGGTAGAACTTAGTGGAAAAATAGACAAAGATGCTATTAGAATTGAAGACTTTAACAGGCTTCTGTCAGTAATTGATCAATCAAGTAGGCAGAAAATCAGTAGGGATATAGACGACCTGAACAGAACTATCAATCAAATTGATCTATGGACATTTATAGAAGACTCCATCCAATAATAGCAAAATACACATTCTTCTTAAGCTCATATGGAACATTCACCAAGATAGACCACATTATGAGCCATGGCATACACCTTAACAAATTTAAGAGAATAGAAATAATACAAAGTGTGGTCTCAGACCACAGTGAAAATAAACCAGAAGCCAATAATAGAAATAGAACTGGAAAAATCCTCAAATACTTGGAAATCAAATAATACATTTATAAAAATAACCCATGGATCAGAGAAGTCTCCAGAGAAATTATTAAATATTTTGAACTAAGTGAAAATGAATAAGAAAATACAACTCATTGGGCACATGGGTGGCTCAGTCTGTTGAGTGTCTGACTCTTGATTTCAGCTCAGGCCATGATCCCAGGGTCCCAGGACTGAGCCCCCTGTCAGGCTCTGCACTGAGCATGGAACCTGCTTGGGATTCTCTCCCCCTCTTTCCTCTCTCTCTGCCACTTTCCCTCCTAGCACTCTCTCTCTCTTTCTCTAATATAAAATTTGAAATCTTTAAAAAAATGAAAATAAAATTCATCAAAGTTTGTAGGGTGCAGTGAAAGCTGTGCTTACAGGAAAATTTATAGCATCAAATGTATATATTAGAAAAGAAGAAAATACTAAAATCAATAGCTTAAGTTTCCACCTGTGGAAACCAGGGAATAAAGAGTGTATTAAGCCTGAAAGCAGTGAAAAAAACACATCCTAACTCATTCTGAGTAATTACCTCTTATTCCAAAACAAGGTAAAGAAAATAAAACTAAAGATCAATATTCATAAACATAGGCACAAAAATTTCCAACAAAATACTAGCAAGTCAAATTGATAATGTATAAGAATAATTATGCACCATGACCAAGTGGAATTTATTCCAGGTCTACATGTTGGTTTAATATTCAAAATGGAATTAATGTCGCCAACCTCATCAACATGCTCATATGATGACATCAATTAACATGGAAAAATATTTGACAAAATCCAGTATCCATTCATGATAAAAACTCCCAGCAGGCTAGGAATAAAGGGGAACTTATTCAACTTGATAAAGAACATTTTTTAAATACTAGAGCTAACATAATACTTAATGGTGAGATACTAAGCACTTTTCCCCTAAGATCAGTACCAAGACAAAGATGTCCTCCCTCACCACCACTATTCAACATGACACTGGAAATCCTAGCTGGTACAATAAGACAAGAAAAAGAAATGAAATATACAGGAAACAAAATAAAATTGTATTTATTCACAGGTCACTTAATTGCCTATATAAAAAAAATCTATAAAACTTCTCCTGAAACTAATAAACAGTTGTTGAATAGGTAGTGAACAATATACAAAAGTCAATTCCTTCTCTGCAACAAGCAATTGGAAATTGAAATTTTAAAAATGCCATTTACAATAACACTAAAAAATTAAATACTTAGGTAAATCTAACAAAATATGTACAGTGTCTATATGCAGAAAACTATAAAACACTAATGAAAGAAATCCTACAGCTCTAAGAAATGGAGAGATTTTCCATATTCATGGATTAGAAAACTAAATATTGTTAAGACATTAATTTTTTGCAACTTGTCCTATAGATTTAATACAATCCCAATTAAAATCTTGGCAAGCTATTTTGAAGATATTGACAGCCTTCTTCTAAAATTTATATGGAAAGGCAAAAGACCTAGAACAGCCAATGCAATACAAAAAAATAAGAGCCAAGTTGGAACACTCAATTCAAGTTGAACCCAATTTTTAGACTTACTATAAAGCTACAATAATCAAGACAACATGGTATTGGCCAAAGAATAGACATATATATATGAATGGGATAGAGTAGAGAACCCAGAAACAAACCTACACAGATATAGTCAACCATTTTTTTAAATAAAAGAACAAAGGCAATTCATTGGAGAAAAGATAATCTCTTTAACAAATGATTCTGGAACAGTTGGATATTTATATGCAACACACACACACACACACACACACACACACACACACACAGGAAGATTCTAAATGTAAAATGCAAAATTATAAAATTATATAATTACATCTAGGAAAAAAGTGGGAAAAGCCTATGTGACCTTGAATTGGTGAGTTTTCAGATACAACACCAAAGTATGATCCATGAAGGAAAAAAATTCATAAATTGGTGTTTATTAAATTTTAAATCTTTTTCTCTTCAAAAGACACTCTTAAGAGAACGAAAAGAGAAACCACTGCCTGGGACAAAATTTATGCAAAACATACATGTGATAAAGGACTTATACCTAAAATATATAAAAAACTATTAAAACTCAACAATACAAAACAAACAAGTCAATTTAAAAATGAGCAAAATATCTGAACAGATATTTTATTAAAGATAATATATAGATTGTGGGACACCTGGGTGGCTCAGTCAGGTAAGCATCCAACTTTGGCTCAGGTCATGACCTTGTTGTTTGTGAGTTCAAGCCCAGTGTCAGGCTCTGTGCTGACATCTCAGAGCTTGGAGCCTGCTTCAGATTCTGTGTCTCCCTCTCTCTCTGCCCCTCCCTGCTTGAGCTCTGTCTCTCTCTCTCTAAAAAATAAACAGTAAAAAATTTAAAAAATACATAGATGGAAAATGAGCATATGAAAATAGCTGTACACCATGTATCATTAAGGAAATGCACATTAATGCATTTGCACTTATTGGAATGGCTAAAATCCAAAAACTGACCATACTAACTGCTGGTGAGGATGCAGAGCAAAAACAAAAACAAAAACATAAACAATCCCAAAAACAAACATAATTCCCTTTTTTTAAGAATGGTACAGCTACTTTGGAAGAGAGTTTCGTAGTTTCTTACAAAATTAAGTATAATCTTACCATGTGATTCAGTAGTTGCACTCTTAAGTATTTATCCTTTGATTTTAAAATGTGTGTCTAGACTAGGGCTTTCACATCAATGATTATAGGAGCTATATTCATAATTGTTCCAAACTGGAAAGAATCAAAGTGAATAGATAGTAGGTGAATGGATAAACAAATTGTGGTGCATCCATATAGTGGAATACTATTTAGTGATAAAAAGGAATGATCCATGAAGTCAACAAAAGGCATAGAAGAATATCAAATGCATATTTCTAAGTGAAAGAAGCCAGTCTCAAAAGGCTGTATACTCTATGATTCTATATTTGGGAAAAGACAAAACTATACAGATGATAAACACATTGGTGGTTGGGGATGAGGAGAGAGTTGAAAAGGTGAAACAGAATTTTTTAGAGTGGAGAACTATTCTATGCATTTATCAAAAGTTATAGAAATTTACCATAGAATGAGTGAAGCTTAATGTATGTAACTTTTTTAAAAAAACTCAGTATATTGGGGGCTAGGATGAAATGCAGACTTTAATAAAACAATCAAACTACATTACAAAGATATTAAACAACTTCACTGAGGGGATTGGGGGGAAAGATTCTGATCTAAGTAAATTTGCAAATGAATGGAGTATGTAAGACTAAAAGCACATGTACTTGCACTAACTTTGCACTATATTTTAGTTGAAGTTGTTTCCAGTGAAGGTATGGGTGAACAATTCTGAAGCCACTATACATGTATTCTGGAATTGAACAATTAAGAACATGGATGACAGATGGTGGGAGCCAGGTGTCTTACTATTGAAATCAGAACTTATATAGACAAGTAAGGGGAGGACATTAAAATGATCTATGTGGTAATAGAGTTGGAGACATCAGTACAAACCTGCATTTTGCTTAATATAGAGATAGATACACACATATTTTTCCTTGCTTTAGTAGCTGAGAGGTCCTAGGAACAATGACATCCCAGAAACAATGAATCACTGTAGCATCCAGATCTTGGTTTCTAATACCATTCTCTAATAAAACGAACCATTTTCTCCTTCAATTATAGGAATGGGACAGGAAATATACAAGATGATCCTGGAATATCTTGTAGTGCTCAAAAATAAAACCCTCAGTGATGGGAATATGTCAAAGGGACACAGGAGACAACTGAAAGGGCTCCCAATAACCAAAGCTAGATAAAATTAATCAAAATAAATTAATACTGGATTATAACCCAAAGTACAAAATAAATATCCTTGAGTCAATACTGATATAGATACATGATTGAATAAATAAATAATTTGGGGAGAAGAGATAATCTCTCATGCAGAGGAATTCCAAATAACTTATTAGATATTTTGCTTTCAAGGAGAGGGAGCATAACTCCTCATGCCTTAAGCATGGGCTGTGCATGTGACTTCCTTCCAAATAGTACAGAATGAAAGGGAGAAAAATAGGGCAACCTTATTTTAGGGAAACCTGACAAACTATATTATCTAGGTGATCAAGATCAACAATACAATGATAAATTTTGTTGATAATACGTACTCTGCATATGGTGTGATGAGAATAGCACTTTACTTCTGTGGTATCCCTCCCTAAAACACTCAAGGTACCCAGTGTAATCAGGAGAAAAACATCAAACAGATCCCAACTGAAAGGACTTTCTTGAAAATAACAAAACACACAACTGGTACTCTTCTAAGCAGTCAAGTTCATTCACAAGGAAAGTTGAAACATGTCACCATCAAGAGGAGCCTTAGGAGACATTATGACTAAATGTAATGTGGTATCTGAATGGGATCCTGGAACAGAAAAGGACATTAGGTAAAAAGTAAGGAAATCCAAATAAACCATGGACTTCAGTGAATAATGGTGTTGGTTCATTAATTATGACAAATGTACCATACTGATGCAAACTTAATATAGGGGAACTCTCTGTACTATCTTTAGAACTTTCCTGCAAATCTACCTCTGTTGTATAATTTAAAAATTTATTTCAAAATTAATAGAGTTAATAGCTATCCTTCTCTGAAAATTCTAATAGCTGTTTATATTGAAGTTCAGACAATAAGATAGCTTAAAATTGTCAGATGATTACAAAGGTAATCATAAAGACCTACCTTTTTATGCATGTTAAATTATCTATCTATATTTCTATCATTTTTAACTTCTACTTTGAGCCTGATTCTGAGCACTCAATATGGATACCAGAGTGAATAAGAAACAATCCTTACCTTCAAGAAACACAGATTTCCTTGAACTTGTGCTTAAGTTTTTACAACTCTGGTTGTTCAGGGTTAAAATGATGCATATCCCTTTTCTAAGCATTCAGCAATCTGAGCCTGGAGTGTTGTGGGGTTTGGTTTTGTTTTGTCTTGTTTTGGTTTTAGCATATTGGTTAAAATTCCAAAAATTTTCAATCTCTGAGGCAAGATTGCAAAAATCTTAGTTATGTCAGGGCATCACATTGACATTGGTGTTCAGTTCTCTGATGCCCATGCAGCATCACAGAAGGTTGTAGAAATGTTTCCATGGTCTCTAAAAAGCCTTATGCTTGTTTAATGTGATTTTTACATTTCTATCAGTGCTCTGTTTTTTCCATGTCTTTGGGACCCTCTAGATTCAGAGGAGCAAGCCTAGCTATGCTTATTGAATCTTTACATGATGTAGTAGAGCTTAAGCTCCCCTCCTGTGTCTGTCGGAACTTTTTACTGGTCAGGGAAAGGCTTAAATTTATTGGCTATTTGAAAAACATTCCGTTTGAATAGGAAGAGAAGCAACTAGCATGGCTATTGGGGTCCATCATAGTATCTTTCCCCAAATCTGCATTCAAGACACCATGTTGGTAGCTTGAAATTGACTATGGTGGGAATACCATGGAAACTGGCAGATGCTATCAATGAGGGTTTTTCTACCATCACCCACTCCAAACCCAGCCCCCTCACCTAAAACCAGTTTTAAACATTTACCATCACACCACTGCCAAAGGACCACAGCTAGCTTTAAGTGAGGAAAAGATTTCTGAACTTTGCATGGTAATGGTCCCCATATTTTAGATCGAGTGAACTTCTTGCAAGGTAAATCTTTCTTAAAACACTTTCCGTTGCTCTTAGGATAGAGACCTTAACATGACCTTTAAGGGCCTATATGGTTGGGCCCTGAACGTCTCTCTCATTGGATCTCATCTAGGGTAAATTCTGCCAACGTTTTCCAGAAACTTTAGCCTTCTTTCCATTCATTAAATGTTCCATGCTTCTATCTGCAATGAGGTCTTTGCATGCTCTATGCTTTTAGTGTAGGTTTCCAGGGACTGTCTAAGTTTTAGCACTGAAAATACTGCATCTTGAGAACTCCCTAAGACCCAGGGAAACATTACCTATGTGGAATACTCTTCCTCAATTTGCTGAGTTATGCTTTGTCTGACCTCTGCTCAAGTATTGTCAAAGCAGAGAAATTTTCCCTCACTTCCTCAACTTTACCCATTTCCCTCATCTAGACAAGGTCAACATCTCTATTATGTACTTAGATAATACCTCTACTTTATAGTACAATACTTATTGTGATTTTAATCATAAACTCATTCTTGTCATTATTTCATTAAAGTCTGTCTCTCCCACTACACAGCATGAAGACAGGGATAGTGTCTGGTTTGCTCGGCATTGCATCCCTAGTGCCTATCCCAGAGCCCAGAATCCAATAGGTACTCAAATATTTGTTGAATAAATCAATGAATAAAATAACTCCATGTCCCCAAAGATCTTTCCATGGCATGATTACATCCCTATGGATTGGAACACAGAACAGCTTAAAGATGGGGGAGAGGAGAATGGAAAAGATGGCTCTCATTAGATGGAAAAGCAGAGGACCAGAGCTTTAAAAATCTTTTTAAAAAGGCATGCAAGAGAATTGGGAATGTGTCAAAACCAAATTTCTGCCTTCTTTCTAGTTTGAGCCTATAGAGCAAGCCTCAAATATGGCAGGGACAGCCTGAGTATTTCAAGGTGTCAACATATGACCATTGTATTTGGACACTCAAACATATGCTTTCATTTTTGGTAAGGCTACACTCCTATTTGAGGCTTATTTTGTAACGTTTGATCCACCACAATATAATTGAAATAGAAAAGCATCTCATTTTAGAACCGCAAGCCAATACTGAAACACATCATCCTTTATACAGAAGGAGTGTGTGAGCAAGAGTTCCCGCTGGTTGTAACTGTGCACCCACCACCATCTGAAGCCTGGAGCAACATGCCCCACATCCCCTGTAGGCCCAGGCAGAGACTCTGGAAAATGTAATCCATGTACACTTTCAGTTTACTGACAACAATAATTAATTAGTGTTAAAATGGGCTCAGCAAACCCTCTTTGTTTGAGGCTTGTTTCTTCATTCATTTTCCATGTCCCCCAATTAGGCAACACTTGTGGGTGGGAAGTGTTTTTGCTTTAAGGAATTAGTTAAAAATAAAAAGTATCATTTTGCATACTGCAAGGAAAAGCAGTCCCCCCACCCCGCCACACACACACCCCAGAAATCACCTCATACATTCCCATAGCTGTCTGCTGGAATCACAAGAGAATATGCCAACTGGCAACCACGGGTGCGCATTTTTAACTCACTGGGGAGTGAAGCAAGGAAAACATTTTTGTAAGGCTGTTTAAAAATTATTTGCAAGGGAAACAATTAAAAAAATGTGTGGCCATTTTCTTGATGTGGAAGAAATGCTATATCCAACATCCAATTCCATGGGCCAATTTTCTCCTGCAAGATTTATGAAACAAACACCGCCAAGCAGACAGAAATCTAAATAGTAACATGTTTCACTTTAATAGAACTTTAATTTAATAAGAATAATACCCAAAATACCCAGACAGTTTTATAGCACTCTAGTAATGGTATCCCACTTTCTCTTTGGAGCCCTTGGGATGATAAATACGCCTTGTACATCACCACCAGAAGCTGCCTGGTAACCAGCTGTCAGGATGGCTCTGGCTGGGCCTTCAATCTTCCGAAATTAGTTAGGAATTCCATTTCTCCACAAGCACACAGATGCCACATCTCTAGGCGGATACTACGATTTCTACTCTGAAACCTTCACTTCTTGTTTGGTAAATCTAAAGTTCATGAATAATCCCCTGTCTATACATACTGACAGGCTGAGGCTCATTCTCAAAGTTGAATAACAATGTTGTGGAAAGGTTTTATTTTTATTGTTCTTTGGGACAGAGTATCTAAACACAGCAGAGGCCCTTTATAAAATCACAAAGTGGGGGGTCCAGATGGACATCAATATTGGCTTCTCCTGCTATCAGAAAGTACAGTGTTCTTACGAAAACTTTCAGAAGATGAAATGGTGCAAAGAAGCAATTACTATTCCATAAAAGTGAAAATTCTCTTTAGATTTCTTTCTGTTGGTAAAAATGGGTACTAATGTAGGTGTTTCATAAAAGCTAAGTGGCATAAAACAAATTTTCAGATAGCAGAGAAACCTATATTCTGATGTGATACTGTCTCTAACTTTTCCTTTGTGCTTTAAAAAACATATTTCAGGAACTAGCATCTGATGCACAGTGCTCCTCCTACAGCAGTGTAAGAAGGGTCCTTGTCATAAAGGAATTCTGCTGCAATTCATAGTCAGGTCTGAGGAAGTGTTTGTGTTGAACTGTTTTACCTCTGCATCCATTCATACGTGAGTTTTATCTACTTCAGAACTGGCATACCTGTGGCATGCAGGCTGCTTCTCCCTCCACACAGGGCATCAATGACAACCAATCAATCAGCACAATTTTCTGTTGAGACCAAATACCACCTCAGAATCTTGAAACAGTGCTCCAGAAAGCAAGCCCCAGTCCATTAGATGGGCTCAGCACTAAACTAAACTCAGCACTAAACCATTAGATGGGCTCAGCCACCCTCTGGTTTCTACATTTTGACTGTTTAAACAAAACAAACCACTCCCTTAAACAATTGGCATTTGGGGGAAAGAACTTTGTGTGATCTATTATTTAAAAGATAAATGATCATTAACTTCTGGTGCATCTCTGCCTGTCTGTGTGTTTCCACTGTGCTTAATTTTAGCTGTCAGTGTTACTTACACCGTCACTGAAAGTGTGTCTGCCCTTTCTGTGTGGCTGACTCCCTTGAATTCATGGATATCAGGCTCCATCCCTAGATCCAATCCTATGATGGGAATAGTGTTGATGCTAAATCGATGCTCATTGGCTTGAATTGAAAGCATTTAGATGAATTTATCCAACTATGATCCAGTGTTTCTAGAAGGGAAGCTAACTGCTTTCAGGAGTCCAGGAAGCACTTCATGTCATGGGACAAAACCAGGGACAGCAAAATGCAAGAGTAAAGGGTAAGCTTCCAAGCATTTTAACTGCAATTAGAACCAAGAATCAGTGTTTCAAAGTGCAGCTGCTAATTCAAGGTTTATCCAAACCAGGGGAATGCTTTGGTCAGCAAAACTGGACAAGGAAATCTCTTGAGAACAAGCTGTCTCATAAGATTTCCGTTACCTGCTGCTTCCAGTCGGACTGAAAATACCTCCGGGGCAGCCTTTCCAATGGTGGTTTTGGCACTTCTTCCCCCAGATGGAGCCCACAAGTGCAGGAGTGCACAGAAATCAAATGTCCTGGGAGGAGAGTTGATTAAATGTTTTCAAACCTCAAAAAAGAAAAAAAAGGAAAAAATCAGTTCAGGTAGAGTTCAAGTTTTGGGGTCAAGCTTCAGGGACCCCTGGGACTCTTTTGTAGTGAGGCCATTAACTTACTCCTTGAAATCGTACCCCAGAGAGCTTATCAAGAGCAACAGCCTTAGTTCACAGCATTGCCCCTTCTTTGTTTTGTGTGGTCTGTTTGTCACAGAGTGAACCCAGAATCATGCTGTATTCTGTCTGCTAAAGGAGAATGTGAGCCAAGTCACATAAGAATTTCACATTCATCCAGAGTCAGATGCCTTCTTTATTCTCCACACTTCCTTCTACTTTCCTCTTGAAATCAGAACTTCAAATGGCTGACCCTTGCACAGATCTGTTTTTCCTGCCGAGATAGTATCATTTCAAGCTGCTTTTTCACATGAAAACCCTTCAAGGCCCTTGATGACACCCCCCCACCTCCAAAGATGCTGACAGATGAAGCTGGAAAAAACAATCCAGTGTGTGTTTGAAAATGAAGAAATTCCAAGATTTTTACCTAGTTTTGAGCACTTTCCAGATGTTATTGAGTGTGGTTGACTTTAGGGATAGATTGCTATTTTTCAGAATAGGAAATCAGGCTTCCTTTTCACTTGAGTGCAAGAATAATTCATGAAATAACTGGGGGGGAGCATTTTAACTCCTGTGTCACCAAGGGCGTCTCCCTTTGGCTCTCCACCCCTTCTCTCTTTGTGGTGCTGTCTGCTTCTGGCTCTCTGGGAAGCAGAGATGGATTTTGATTATTCCTTACAAAAGAAGGCTAACAACTTTACTGCCTAAGATGATTAACATGATGACAACTGAAAAAACCAGGAAGGGCCCAGGAGGAAGCTGCTGACCCTGTGTCTACATATTGACAGAAAGAACCGTGGCCTTCAGAGCTGGGGCAAGCATCCTGTGTGATGAGGGAGAGGGGCCAGAACAAAGACCCTTCAAGATTTCAAACTCTGGTGTGTTGCATACCCACTAATCCACTGATCAAATGCGTATGGAGAGCTGATTAAGGCATTTTGAGAGGAATGCAGATTTCTCTCCCCCATCCAGTAGAACCCCCTGTGATGAATAAAGGAAAATAATAAGAGTATAGAGGTTGAGTCAATGTCAGAAAATATATCTTCATCTTGCTGTACAGGACTAACTTAACCAAACTGGAAAGCAGACAGCAATTCTTACAAATAGAGCTCTGATCTCATTTGTCCTAGGAGCTCAGTGTGAGCATAAAAAGGCTCTGTCCTTAAGCTGGGTTTATATAGACTCAGCGATTCAGAGGGAATACCTCCTTCATTTTTACAATTTTGAATGTATGTGTATATATAAACATATATAAAAACATAAGTATATATAGCACGCACACATCTGCCTGTGTATTGTGTACATGTGCATAATTTTTGTCTATCTGAAGACCATAAAATATGACAGTATCAAGAAGGGGAAAGTCCTATATAGTGGTGTGACTTTTTAAAATGTTCTGTTAGAGCAAACTCATTGCCTGTAACACTGTGGTGAGGGCAGCAGTGGAATGGAAAGGAACTCAGTGTTAAGTCCCAACTCCCTCCCTTACATTCCAACTACGTTAGAGCTTTACTTTCTGTGTTAGATTAATTTAGACTGTGTGGCTGCAACCTAAGCCTTCGTTTTGAAGGAGGGAACAATGGACTAGGTGGAGAGAAGGGGTTGGAATTTTAGAAATTCTGACATTTACCTTGCCATGTATGGCCACCATACCAAACCACATTAAGAAAAAACCCAAACCCAAGTCTGCGGTTTCATTCCATGGCTGGTCTATACAATGCAGCCACTGTGTACCATGTACCGTGTAGGATCAGTCATGTTATAACATGAAGGGAGACAGAATTGTTCCCAGAGCAGCCCAGAATCTGTGGAAGAAGGAGACCTACAGTGAGAGACAGAAAATTAAGCTCAACAATGGCCAAGAAGTTGTCAATAAGATTTTCCATGATATGAGGTCTCTTGTATTTTCAACATCCTCCCGCACATAGGAATCTTTGGGATTTAAAAGGAGGACATGTTTTTACAGAGAGGAAACAAGTAGAAACATAAGTGTATCCCCAAACTCTCCATGGAATTCATTAAATGTCTGTTTTGAGAAAGCATTTTCTTAGGTACTCCTGTCATGGGGTTTCTTATCCCCTGGGCCAATTGGGAGAATATCTGCCTTTAAGTAAAGGAAAGCTTCAGATAGGGGAAACAAAAGTATAACATTTTGGAACAGGGTTGAGATACCTTATCTGTAAAGCACCAGATGGCAAATATTATCAGTTTTGCAGTCTCTGTCACAATTACTCGACTCTGACTAAGCAGCTGCAGATAATACCTAACAAATGGGGTGTGTGTGTGTCCCAATAAAACTTTATGGATAAAAACAGGTGTGGCCTGGATTTGGCCCACCAGCCATAGTTTGCTGATCCTGATTTTAGAAGATTCAATTTCTGTTTCTTCCTTTGATTTGACATGGAAAAGTAACAGTGGTGACAAATCCCAGTTCCCAAGGATGCCCATGCACCTAGATATAGGGTTATCTATACATAGAGGAATACCTATACGTATTCTGAGTAGGTGTGCCAGCTTGACCATATATCCTACCAAGAGACTCATTCTTTCCTCACTCAGTTTGATAACATGAGTATCACTTTCCAGACTTGACCCTCTGAAACAAGGGGCAAAATCTAAACATTTTTCATCTGAAGACTTGCTACCTGATCCAGCAGCCTCAAAAGAAATTTTTAATTTTATTGGCTCAGACTCAGATATGACCCCCATTAGATATAAAACCTCCTTCTCCATTAATTTTGATCAGTTGGGATAGAGGACTCTATTACATGTTCAGAACTATCCAATCTGAGACTGGAGATGGTCCAAGTCCCATCCCTGCCCTACCAGGACCCCAAACCACTGTCCCCATCACAAAGGAAAGTGACAGGAGGTCAATGAGAGTTCACACACACACACACACACACACACACACACACACCCTTTCTCTCTACATTAGAACACATGAAGAAACTGATTGCACGAGTCATTTTCATTAGGTTAACATGTGCTCATTTAGCCAAACAGGTGAAACTGATTAATGCCAGGCTTTTAGGGCCAGGGGCTGCACAAGCAGAGTGGGCTTTGTGTGAGAAAACTGGGATTCTTCTGGTTTGAAATTTGTGAGAAATTCAATTTGAGTGCACACCCTTTTCACCTCTGAGGCAAGCCTGAGGCCACCTGAATCAAAACCAGATGGTTACTCAGGCCTAAAGACAACAAATAGCGGTTCGAAATCCTGTCGGCAGAGGACCACCAAAGCAAGGGCTCATTTTGAGAACTCTGCCCTGATGCATATTAATGTTCCCCAGATCTGGAGCAGAGCCTCAGCCCTTTTTCTACCCTCAATGCCCAAGAACATCGCATCATTGTAAACTGGTTATTTGAGCCGGTTTAAGTGAAACCCATAGCTCCCTGCCCCTCATGCTCCCCCCTTCTTTGCAATGTGCCCCTAGCAGGGGCTGGTTTGTTTTGGCAAGGCGAGCAGGTGCCCTCCCAGTGCTGAGATCTGAGCTCCGTCAGGAGTGTCAGCGGTGACCTGAAGTCTTGGGTGGCCGCCTTCACGCTCTCACTTCCCCCTGTCAGCTGATACATCTACCACCCACACACTGGAAGGTTCCGGCGAGCTCAGAGATTCCTGAAGGCGGGAGCGCTGACCTCCTCTGCTCCCCACCCCCCAACGGCTGGGCCCTCTGGAAGAGCCAGGGCACGCTTGGAAATCTTGGGCTCTGATTTTTCATAAACAATGGGAGAGGTGAGCATTTAAACATGTGGTCTGTGAAACATTAGCTTCCAACTGATAATTGAAATAGGGCCTTGTAAACAAATGATGCCTTAGATGTCTAGAAGTCTCTTCTAAATTGCCTATGAAAAGAGAAGTGGGATCAATGGGTTATTTTTCAGAGACTGGGTTTGTCTGGGACTCCAATCACATGGACATCACAAGAATGGGCTTTTTTCTCTGTGCTTTATCATTAAATTCACACGCAGCATCCTGGAGGCAGGCAACCCCCCAACTGGCCACAGAAGTTGTCAAGCAGCCATCTCCAGTGCCATGAAAACCAAGCCTGAGGAGGCCCACAGCAGTGTGGTAGACTTGGTTTCCATTTCTTTCCTCATACACAAGACATCCATTTAGATTATGGAATAAAATCCCCCTAATTGATTTACATCTATTCCCATAGCATTGCCCAAGCTCTGACCTTAGTCTCACTTCTGGAAGTCATCATGAAATCCCTGCAGGCTGCATGGTGAGAACGGGGCCTCTCTACTCTGTGTGGGTGCAGGTGCTGATCCCCTTGCAGCCCAAACATCCTGCTGTGGGCCAGGCCACCTGCTGTCCACTCAGGTGGAAGTGGGACCACATGTCTCTGTCCAACCCACCAAATTGCAAGGGATGAGTAAGGGAAACAAACAGGCAGAGCAGGTGCTGGGGAAGCATCCAGAATAGGACAAGGGGAGGCATGCACTTGAGCACCGTCCCCAGGCAAGGCTTCAAGGTGGGATTGCCCAGTGCTAGGGGCTTCATAGTCCCTAGGAATAAACTAGGGTCATTTTTCCTCAGAGTCTTGCTCAATCTTTCTATTGCACAGAACATTTGAAATCATTCCAGGAATTGGGGGGTACAGAAACCCCATTACTTGCAGAATGACCAATGGGAGGGGGGAGCAGGTGTGCAGTACAAAAGGGCACACACAGGGTAGTCTTTGTTTTGGTGAGCAGGTGATGGTCATTCTTATTTTAATGAGTGTATTGGTGTCTCTTTGGCTGATAACATTATTTAGTGCTCACCAGCAGTGCCAGGCATGCTGTTAAACACCTTGTACATTATTTTACTCGATTTTCACCACAACTTGCATTCTACCCACTCATGGAAGAATAGTTGAGGCTTAAAGAAAGTGACTTGCTTCATCTAGGAGAGCTGATCTGTGTGGAGGATGGCATTGACCAGAGAGACCTAGCCCTTCTCTGCAACATCCCTACTGTGTTCATCTGTAGCAGCCAGCAATGCCATGGGCAACCACATTTACTGACCTATTTTTCTTGATCCACTTGGGGTGATTTGGGGGAGCAGAGGAGGGCCCAAGATGCTTATCCAGGAGAAATCTAAGTGCTGTTAATATTGAAGACAGCAGAAACTCCCAGAACTGAGAACATGAGTACAGAGAAGCTCACACACACACACACACACACACACACACACACACGGCACTTTAACAGCCAGAGGAATCAGTAATGAAGGAGAGGGAGAGCCTGCTGACACAATGGTCTTTTAACTATTCACTCCCTCCTGGTCTACATCCCACCTTGAACTAGTGACTGGGGTGGGGAGAAGGTGTGGATAATGTTGAGGGTGGAGCAAGTGCCTTGAAATGCCATATTGTCGCGACACCAGTGGATTGAACATCAAAAGTAAAGTGGGGATTGTGGCAAAGTTTACGGGATGGGGTGGATGTGGCCAAGGAAGGAGCGTGCATTATGTCTACAGTTTCCAGTGGCCCTCAAACTCTGCGAGTCCCGCGAGTTTCCCACAGCCTCTGTGTGTTTGCAGGTGAATAACATTGGCCACGCCTGGCCCGGATGCGCCAGGAGTCACGAGGGCCCAGCTTCAGCACCAGAAGTCTCTGTCTCTTTCCGGGATGACAATTGGTCACAGTATGAGTTAAGCCCAAACTGGAAAGGACACCAGCTCAAAGGTCGGAATCCCACTGCTAGACTAGACAGCATAAACCTCTGTATAACTTGTCTTCTTAAGTCTTGAGGCACATAAAGAGCTAAACTACAAGGTGAGTTAAAAAATAGAAGGTGAGAAATAACCAGTGGTTCTGACCCCTGGCTCCTCCTTACAATGCTTGGGGAAAAACATTAAAGAATGCTGAGCTCCAGGCCCAGATCACACAACTCAGAATCTGTCTCCATGGAGCCCAGGCATTGGGCAACTGTTAAAGCCTCCACGCCACAATGATCTCATTGTGCCACTGGGTGGAGACCCATTGGACAGTATGGACACTGGTGGGGTTTCTAATGAACAGTACTGCAGGCAGGAAGGAGCCAGGTCAAATCAGAGCACTGGGATGAAGAAGAGGCTTGCTTCGTAGCAAATCCCAGAACTTAGAAAATCTGACTGAGAAACCAGGACTGACCTACTGAGTGTGTGCGCGCGTGCATGCGTGTGTGTAAATATTCCCCCAAATAATAGTTAAATGCATATCTGTACATATACATACATATACATATATATTTATTTTGAGGGGGATATTTAGTGCTTTTTATTGTGTGTGTATATATACGTTATAGTACATAGTATATTTTTGTTGTGTATATACACACTATGGTATATATATTTTTTGTTTGGGGGAAATTTTGTTTGCCTTGTTGACTAAAATGAAACTAAGTTTCCCTGTTTATAGGTGGGAGGCGTTAACAGAATTGGGCACCCCCCCCCCCTTAGGCTACAGAGGGCACTAGTGAGCCTATAGGGAGCAGCAAGCACAAAAGGATCACTCAGGAGATGGGATATTTTTTATTTTTGAAAGAAAGAAAAGGAAGAAAGGGACGGAGGAAGAAAGCATCCCCTTCTAAAATTTAAACAAGACGTATCTGGAGAGCTACAGACTTTGTGAAAAAAGCCAGCCCAAACATTGGTGGCATGCCTTCCTCCCTGAAGAAACTTTGAAGCTACCTGTCTCTGTTTTTAAGAAACCTGCTTGAAGTCATGCGTTCAGCCCAGCAGGATTCGGGATGGTTAGGAGCAAGCAAGGAAGCTGGCCCATGTCTGTCATGTGAGGCCACAAGTGATCAGAGAGGAGGTGGGTCTTTCTGTCCCTGACTTGATAGCTAAGAAGCTAAATTTGTCTTGACATTATTTGAAACTTATGTATCAGGTGTTGCTTGGAGAGGTAACATCTGTCAGAAAGGGTTCTATGTTCACTTAAAGAAAAATCTGTACTTTGCAAGATTACAGTTGCCAAACTCACTCTGTGGTGGTTGAGTCAGAGGTAGAGCTGGCGATTTGTAGACACCATCTGGGCTTTCATCACCCCATCATGAAGCATTTACATTGTACTTTATATTTGCAGTGTATTTCACATTGTATTAATTTTCTCTAAGGTTTACTATTTAAAATTTTTTGCTGGGTAAAATTACAAGAGTAATTTAACAAAGCAGCCTCATATAAACTATCCACATGCCGAATAACAACCCACAAAATAGGTTTGTTTCTTTGTTACAGACAATGAAATTGAGGTCCAAGAAAGTGTAAGCTGTTTCAGTGGTGTCTGCACCTATTGTTTTCTGCTGTGGACTTTAGAAATGTTGTGCCCTGAGTTTCTTATGTTTCACATTTTTACCTGCAGTGCTATTCCTTTCATCTCCCATGCAAGAAAAAAAGAGTGTCTTTTTCCTTTTGTATCTACTCATTGCACATTTTTATCAATGCATAGCACCTGTGTGTTTTCTGACGCTACTTTGATCTTTAAATGTCACTGATGGGAAAGAAGATTCTCATTTTGACATCATCACAGAGTTTGAACACGCAAGGTGTAATAAAGAAGTAGTAGAGATTCTTTTATTTTAATTTTTAAATCAGCTTTGTTCTTGACTTTTTCAGTGAAACTATGATTGTCCTTAATGTGAGATCAAACAACTCAAATCCTTTTTGTAAATAGGAAGTGTGTGTGTGTGTGTGTGTGTGTGTGTGTGTGTGTGTGTTTGTGAATGCTCAGTTTTCAGACTAATTTAGTTGTCTTTGTAGTATCTCTATAGGTGATGAGGTGTGATGAGAAATTCATCTCCATGTTCTGCAGATGAAACTGAAACCAAGATCAAATAATCAGTCGCCAAGTTCATGAAGGATTTTAAGGAAACTGTGTAGGATTGGGGAGGTTTAGGAAGGTGGTGGGGGTAGGAGGACCATCTAGTAACCAATGAACCAGGCAGATGACCTTGGACAACTTACCTAACTTTAAGCTTCGTTACTTTCAACAGAAAAATGGAAATAATGTCTGCCACATCTAAATTTCTGTTGTTATGGCTATCAAAAGAGATTACAGCTGGAAATGTTTTCTGAACTCCAAATTATTATATACTTGTGTATATAATTATACATTATTATATATGTTCCTTTGTATATGAATTATGTCATATATATCCATACATAGCAATGCATTATTAAAATCAGGATTGAAGTCATTTCATTTCAGAAAGGGCAATTTCATTTCTTAAATTTAGTAATAGCAAGCCTTTGCTCTAGACCCCTTGACATAATATAACCGATTTTTAAAATAATTTTAAAATGAGATTCTTATTTAAGTAAGAACGGCTTATAAAAACAAACCTTAAATACCTCCAACAAAAGGTCATTCATTGTAAGGAAAAAGCATATTTTATGAATGTGAATCAGCTTCAGATTAACACTAGTACTTCAAATATGTGTGAGATGAGATGACATTGCTGGAAAATATATTACCATCTCTTTCAAGGATTCATATACCTTTTTCTCCTTTTCTCCTTAGCTTATGGAACCAATATTAGAGAGGTTCTTTCTCCTTTAGAAGCCAGGAAATGTAAGACACTCTTAGAAAGAAGCTCAAGGATTTGATGGGCTCAAGCCAAGACCTATTGGTACCTGGGAGGCCTGAGGCACAGCAGGACTGTATGCTTCAGGAGTAGGCTGAAATGATAAGACACTGCCTTTCTCTAGTTCCACCGGAAGTTATGAGTGTATTGCTGTTCTTTCAGAAGGCTTTCTGTTTTCTAGGAAACTACCCTAAGAAAGTAACCAGAAATGTGGATGAGATTTACATATAAGGATAGTTGCCCAAGTGTTGTTTACAATAGCAACGCTGGAACAATTATTAAATATATTTTGTGTATGTATATGTGCAGTTGTCAATTTGGCACTTTCAAAGAATATTTATTAATATAGGAAAATATTTCATGCTGCAATGTTAGATAAAAAGGGAAAAATATAAAATCAGAAATGCAATGATACCAATTTTATAAATGTATATGTGCATAGAAAAAGAAGACTAAAAGAACATACATCCAAATCATAACCATGGCTCTCCAAGAAATGGATATGAGAAAATTCAATTTCCTCTAATACTTTGCTGTATTTTATTCATTTTATACAATAAGCATATATTATGATCAGAAAGAAAGTTTACTTTTACCAAGAAAATCTTTTCCAAGGATGTGGGTTCTATCCTGACTCAGAAATAAATCTATGTAGAATAAGAACTTGTTTTTTCTTTTTATTTTTTTATGAAATTTATTGTCATATTGGTTGCCATACAACACCCAGTGCTCATCCCAACAGGTGCCCTTCTCAATGCCCATCACTCACTTCCCCCTCCCTCCCACCTCCCATCAACCCTCAGTTTATTCTCAGTGTTTCAGAGTCTCTTATGGTTTGCCTCCCTCCCTCTCTGACTTTTTTTTCCCTTCCCCTCCTCCATGGTCTTCTGTTAAGTTTCTCAGGATCCACATTAGAGTGAAAACATATGGTATCTGTCTTTCTCTGCCTTATTTCACTTAGCATAATACTCTCCAGTTCCATCCACATTGCTACAAAAGGCCATATTTCATTCTTTCTCATTGTCAAGTAGTATTCCATTGTATATATAAACCACAACTTCTTTATCCTTTCATCAGTTGATGGACATTTAGGCTCTTTCCATAATTTGGCTGTTGTTGAAAGTGCTGCTATAAACATTGGGGTACAATTGCCCCTATGCATCAGCACTCCTGTATCCCTTGGGTAGATTCCTAGCAGTGCTATTGCTGGGTCATAGGATAGATCTGTTTTTAATTTTTTGAGGAACCTCCACACTTTTCCAGAGCAGCTGAACCAGTTTTAATTCCCACCAACAGTGCAAGAGGGTTCCATTTCTCCACATCCTCTCTAGCATCTATAGTCTCCTGATTTGTTCATTTTAGCCACTCTGGCGTGAGGTGATATCTGAGTGTGGTTTTGATTTGTATTTCCCTGATGAGGAGCAACGTTGAGCATCTTTTCATGTGCCTGTTGGCCATCTGGATGCCTTCTTTAGAAAAGTGTCTATTCATGTTTTCTGCCCATTTCCTCACTGGATTATTTGTTTTTCGGGTGTGGAGTTTGGTGAGTTCTTTATAGATTTTGGATACTGGCCCTTTGTCTGATATGCCATTTGCAAATATCTTTTCCCATTCCATTGGTTGCCTTTTAGTTTTGTTGGTTGTTTCCTTTGCAGTGCAGAAGCTTTTTATATTGATGAGGTCCCAATAGTTCATTTTTGCTTTTAATTCCCTTGCCTTTGGAGATCTGTCAAGTAAGAAATTGCGGCTGAAGTCAGGGAGGTTTTTTCCTCTAGGGTTTTGATGGTTTCCTGTCTCACATTCAGGTCCTTTGTCCATTTTGAGTTTATTTTTGTGAATGGTGTGAGAAAGTGGTCTAGTTTCAACCTTCTGCATGTTGCTGTCCAGTTCTTCCAGCACCATTTGTTAAAGAGACTGTCTTTTTTCCATTGGATATTCTTCCCTGCTTTGTCAAAGATTAGTTGGCCATACATTTGTGGGTACAATTCTAGAGTCTCTATTCTATTCCATTGGTCTATGTGTCTGTTTTTGTGCCAATACCATGCTGTCTTGATGATTACAGCTTAGTAGTAGAGGCTAAAGTCTGGGATTGTGATGCCTCCTGCTTTGGTCTTCTTCTTCAAAATTACTTTGGCTATTCAGGGTCTTTTGTGGTTCCATACAAATTTTAGGATTGCTTGTTCTAGCTTCGAGAAGAATGCTGGTGCAATTTTGATTGGGATTGCATTGAATGTGTAGATAGCTTTGGGTAGTATTGACATTTTAACAATATTTATTCTTCCAATCCATGAGTATGGAATGTTTTTCCATTTCTTTATATCTTCTTCAATTTCCTTCATAAGCTTTCTATAGTTTTCAGCATACAGATATTTTACATCTTTGGTTAGGTTTATCCCTAGGTATTTCATGCTTCTTGGTTCAATTGTGAATGGGATCAGTTTCTTTATTTGTCTTTCTGTGGCTTCATTAGTAGTGTATAAGAATGCAACTGATTTCTGTACATTACTTTTGTATCCTACGACTTTGCCGAATTCATGTATCAGTTCTAGCAGACTTTTGGTGGTGTCTATTGGGTTTTCCATCATGTCATCTGCAAAAAGTGAAAGCTTGACTTCATCTTTGCCAATTTTGATGCCTTTGATTTCCTTTCGCTGTGTGATTGCTGATGCTAGAACTTATTTTTTCAGCTTCTGGCTATTCTTATATAGCCTTTGTTTTGAGAAAATGATCAGTTCCTGGTTGTAGCTTCTGCTGGACCATGCCTTGTGTCTGTAATTAGCCCAACAGGGTGATAACATGCCACATCAATAAGACTCAACACGGCAAGTTGGGGTAAGTAAAAGGATTTGAAAAGATAAATTCACTTGTTTGCTGGTTTGGCAAATACATGTTGATCTGCTGCTCTTCCAGGAATATTTTTAGGAAATTTATGTTTAGGAAGTAGGTATGGTTGACCTGAAGAGATAAATCTAGGGCTACAGTTTGAGGCTTCTTCCCTTTGGGAGCTGTGTCCAGCTTAAAGGTTCTCAAATATGTCAGTTCTTCTCCAGGCAGATTTGCAAAATTCTCTGAGAGATGACTTGTGTTATTAAATTTAAAAAGTATTTAATGAAAATAGGGGCACCTGGGTAGCTCAATCAGTTAGACATCTGACTCCAGATTTCAGTTCAGGTCATGATCTCCATGGTTTGTGAGTTCAAGCTCACTCAGGATTCACACTGGCAGTGTGAGCCTGCTTGGGATTCTCTCTCTCCCCAGCTCTCTCTCCCTCTCTCAAAGTAAATAAATAAAAACTTAAAGAAAAGATACTTAATGAGAATGTTCTGTGTGTCAAATACTATGCTAAGAATCTTGGATATGTGAAGGAAATATATTGAATGACCTCTATAGCAAGACAGCAATGTTCCTTACCACTTGAACTGCCTGTGACCATCATAAGCCACTACTGTTCATTTTGCAGATAGGCTGAGGAAACATTATTTGATTCCTCCATTGCATGCTTTAAACTTTGTCATTATGAATTTCCATTCTATCAGTTATACTTGATATACAAATACTGCTCCCTTCCTAATTCTTTTGGTAAATTTTAAAGGCACACTACAAATAACCATGGTTTTTCCCCTCTTTTTTTCATAAGCACTATGAAGCCGATGTGGACAATAGACCATCACAGTCTAGTCTTCCAGTTGTTGTAAAGAAAGTTGCATTCACTTAGTACATTTTATTATTCTGCATATATTAGCACTAGATTAATCAAGATCACTCAGGAAGTAAAATACTTGTCCAAACAATATGCAAAAAATAGCCTACAGTTTTCCCTAATAATCTCACTTCTTGACACTCCCTGAGGCCCAGTCACTGATTCTGACTTTCAGAATCAATATCTTTTATAGTATTAGAGGTGGGTGAGTCAGTGACCAAACCTCTCCTCCCAACTAACTACAAGTCTACAAGCATCTAGAATAATAGTATTCAGGAAGCTAGCAAAGCTAACAAACAAAATCTCTGGGATGAACACTTATGACTAATACTGCATTTGCTGACAAAATATAGAAAATAATTTCTATATATACTGAACATTTTTTTGTATGTAGAACCATTTTAACAGAGATTCTCAAGCTTTAATAAGCATGAAAATCTGCTGGGACCTTGTTAAAATGCAGATCCTGAATCTACAGATGGGGCCTAAGAGTCTGCATTTTTATCAAGGCCTGAAGTGTCCTAATGCTGCTGGTACATGGCCCACACTTAGAGTAGCAAGGATCATTAGGTTTGTCTTATAGAAAGAAATATAAGCATTGGCGGAAAAGTCTGAGCTAACATAAATAAAGAAATCTTCTTTTATTTTTTTTAACGTTTATTTATTTTTGAGACAGAGAGAGACAGAGCATGAACAGGGGAGGGGCAGAGAGAGAGGGAGACACAGAATCTGAAACAGGCTCCAGGCTCTGAGCTGTCAGCACAGAGCCCGACGCGGGGCTCGAACTCACGGACCGTGAGATCATGACCTGAGCCGAAGTCAGACACTTAACCGACCAAGCCACCCAGGTGCCCCAAGAAATCTTCTTTTAGAGCAAGATAACACACTTCAGGAAATTCTTTGAGGTGTGGGTCTTTGGGACATTGTCTTTGGAAGGCCATACAAGGTGAAGTCACCATAATGGCCAGGGACCTCTGGGGTGGGCGTTGCAGGGAAGAAGGGAAAGCTTACCAGCCCACACACTTCAGGCATGGAAGCATCTTGTCTTCAAACACATAGGCCAAGTGAGATATAAGTGTGGAAATGCATTGCAAAGTACAGTATAAATGCTGGGTGATGTTATCACCATCATTATTTTGCACAAATGCGCTGGGTGCTGAGGCACAGTCTTAGGGAGTCTGAAAAATAAAAGAAACATAATTCCTATTCTAGAAAGCACTGGATGGCATTAAAGATAGATGAAACACAAGTATAGAACAAATTTGCTCATCTCATCTTCAGCCTCAAAAATATAAAACAGACTGTTTTCCCCTAATATGTTTTACATTTTCCATCCATCCACGTATCTATCCATCTGTCTTTCCATCCACCATCTATCTATATATGTACACATGTATGTGTGTGTGTGTATATATATTCCCTACTTACATCTTTCATAAGATTGAAATTTCTCAGTCCTTGTTGCTGCATGTGATTCGTGATGCTATTATATGCATTAGATGTTGGACATATATTAGATGTTGGACAGTTAGCAGTAATATGTCGCTTCACTTTTTGGTCCATGCTGACCTATCTATGCTCTTATGGACCTGCTGTCAATACAGACAATGTTTGCTCAAGAGTGAAAACTTTTTGCTTTTTATATGTTTGTATGTTTCAGTCTGGTGGGAACTACATAGAGGATAGAATTACCTTTCTCTTAACAGCTACCTGGTCATAGACATTCCAACTTGATATGTATTGGAGAGAAGTCACTGGGCTTCAAAGTCTAAGTTGTGATCAGTGGACTCCCAGCTGGAATAAAAATGGATGGAAAATTCCTGATCAAATGTCAATAGTAGTTGACCATAAGCAGTGTATACTTCTAGTATTTCAGTCCTCATTTAACATTTATTCAGCAGTCATTTGTTGACCACCAACCCTGAGCAAGGATCTTGATTACCACAGAGAACTAGACACAGTATTGGCCCTGAAGGTGCTCACATCCTGTGTTAATGTGTATTGGCATGTGTGTGTATGTGTAAATAGGCATGTCTGTCCCAGGGTATATGTGTGTCTGGGTACAATCATCTATGTGTGTGTGTGTGTGTGTGTGTGTGTGCGTGCGTGTGTGTGTGTGAATAGGGAGGGAAGCCCTCAAGTGGACAGATAAACTGACTTATTAAAAAATATGTCAAAGAAAAGTAGAGGACAACACAAAGTGCTGAGGGGACACATGGTCTCCTGACCCAGTTGTGGAGGTTAAAGGAAGCCTTCCCACTGGGGTGACACTTAAGCTGAGACTTGAAGGATGAATAAGAATAGCCAGGCAACATGTAGAAGAAATGAAGGTGTTTTCATCATAGAAAGGGTAATCAAAGGCCCAAGGTGAGACTACTTTGGCATGAATGTAGCTTTTAGTGTGGAGCAGGAGGGCCTGTGAGAGGTGCTGTAGGGGAAGGAAGCAGATGAAACCTCCCATGTCCAAGTATGAAACAAGCTCCACAACACATTTCCGCTACTCACCGTCTGCCAGGGTAATAATCCCTGGAATATTCTTATGTGGTCTGTTCACTGATAAAACCTGAAAATCCTTGAACTTTTCTCCACCTTATTTCTTCCTGTTCCATGTAATTGTTTTGCAAAGCACAAAAAGACCTAATTTTGGTAGGCATAGGAGAGAAAAGGGAGAGTTTTTCCCCTTATACCATAGCTCTTTATGAACAAAGAGCGTTTCTAACTCCCGCTTATAGAACATTCACGTGCAGTGAGGCATCTCAACAAGTGTTGGTATTTTAATAAATACCACACTCCACTCTCCTATGTTTATGCAAGAACATTAAGGCCTATCTCCTGCAGCTGATGGTTTATAATCCAGATTTAGGTGAGTTAATGTAAACAGTCTGATGGACTTGCCTGGATGGATAGCCAAAAAGCAATTTCTTATGAACATGGAACACAGTGATGGGGAGGCCCACAAGGTGATGAAAGAAGCCCAAGATAGCATCAGAAATGACCTAATAGAGGAGGAACTAGGGCAGAGGTGATCAGCATCCCAGCTTTTGCTAAATTTAACATGACAAGCCAAGTAAGAGAAGTCATTATTGAGAAAATGTGAAAGTCCAGCCAAGAGTTTGGGTGATGGAAAATTAACTATAGTTGAGACATAAAAGTTTATAATGTAGGGATTGTAGAATGATTGGATGTCTTTCATATTCTAAGAATGCAGTTCAATGGACCATCTCTTAGCATTATTCTGAAAGCTTTACTTTTGATTAAAATCATAAAATCTATCTTAGAGATCCAGGAAAAAGTGTGTATACCTTAAACCCAAACATTTTACTACCTGGATGACTAATATTCTCATTTTCCTTCTATCTTTAATTAAAGATAGAAGTAAAGATTTAAGTAAAAAGGTTGTGGCCAAACTAGAACTTTGTGTAGAAAATTCAAAGAAATTAAAGATTTTAAAAGCATATTTAAGAGTTTACATATTTCATCATTTTCAGGGGATACACGATCAGGTCCAGACTTAGCCACAGTCCTTGGAAAAATGGCTGATGAATGTGCCTTGGTGTTGTCTACCTGGAGGGGCTAGAGGTTGACTGGGGACAGACTCCAGCCAGCCTTGTGAATAGTCCCATGATGCATCATGTGCTGATCTGGAAGCAAAGGGTGATCAATAAGGGAGGAGGTCAGCTAGAGACAGGCTAGATTTGAATCCTGGCTATGGTCCTCTCCAGATGTGTCTCCGTTCATTTCTACCTTGTCTGCTTCACTTACATCCACTTTCTTTACTCAGCCAGAATCTCAAGTACTCATGTCATTACACTGGGCTAGATGATGAGAGAGAGCTGAGGTTTGGAATTGCTAATGCCAAGATCTGTCACACTAGAGAGCATTGTGTACCATGAACAAGAAACCCAAAGGAATAAAAAAGTAATAAAATAATAATTGTGGTTATGAGGTGTTTAACAAAGCCAAATTTCCATAATATGCTAAATAATAAAAAATGATTCTCAAGAAACACTTAACGCTAATAAGAAGGAATTGCATGGTTGTAAGTAGTTGAGTTCAGTTCAATGAACATTTATGGAGATCCTCTTATATTTGAGGCACTGTGAAAAACAATGGGGGAAAAAGATGAATCACACATGGTCACATTGATGACAATTCAGTCCCTGTCCATATCCAGTGTAAATGGAATGATAACATATCTAAAGAAAGAGAAAACATCAACTTATTACCAGCTCTGAGCTGGGCAATGTTCTGGTCTCTGAGGCTATAAAGTTTATTAAAACAAACTTTTTAACCTTAGGAGCTCATAGGCTCTATGGCCATTGCCTTTTATCTGTTGCTTTATAAAGAGTAGAAACTCTTGGGATCAAAAGAATCATAATTCAGTACATTAATAAAACTCTGAAAGATGCTAAAACTTGGTCTAGCTACTTGGGAAAGTAATCAAAAGGAAAAGATGGGGTTTCTAACAAAGGAAAAGGTGGAGAGACTCTCAGTCATTTCCTGAGCATTGAACTCTAACATATGACATGTATATTCTGATTTGACACACTTTCATCTTCTGTGGCTGCTTTATTTTCAAGTATTTGAAACAGAGCTATAAGATTTAGCAAATAAAAATATAAGAAATTCAATTAATTTTCAGATAAGGTTGAATTTCAGAGAAGCTACTCATTCTTTATCTAAAATTCAAATTTAACTGAGTGTTCTGAATTTTATCTGTTAAACCAATTAGAAGTTAGCTCTTTATTTATAGAGATTATGTAATCCAGTTCTGCTGCGGAGTACCTATTTTTAAGCCTGAATAAATTGTTTGCTTGAAGTTGTCTCTGGATACCTGAATTAACTTAGTCTTGCTGTTTCAATCTTGTTTTTTTTTTATTCATATTTAACATAAGCCTAAAATCTTTGTCTGTTTCTTTGAAGAATTTTATTAGCTCTTTTGAGTTTTCACTTACCTAGCTTGCTTTTTAATATTCATTTGGCCTCTATCAAATTAATAATTCCATTCTTGGTCTTATTTTCTAAAAACTATTGGTATACATGATCCATACCAAGGTGTCACATGGGAAATTAGTGAATTTTAATCAAATGACACATTACATAGTATACCCTGGAAAGTTCTCACCATTCACCCAAATTTCTCTGCTAAATAAGGAAAGGGTAGCAGGAAGAGTAAGAGTAGAGTTTATCCTGTTGAGTATATGAAATCAGTCAGAGCAATATTCTTTATACAGGTCATTTAGTTTGAAATACATAATTTCCTTGGTCAAAGTCAGATTAGTTAAATTCATATATTGATTCACAGGTAATTAAATGGGAAGACAGAATGCCAGACATAGCAGTGTGAGAAAGATTGGCATCCACCACTGGGGAGTTGACAGCCCATAGCTGTGCTTCTAACACAGCGGTGGCCAGCCATATGGGGCTACTTGATTTTAAATTTAAATTAACAAAACTCACAACGCACCCCCCCCAAACCCCAAATAATCCAGTGAAGTAATGAGCAGAAGACATGAATAGATACTTTTTCAAAGAAAACACCCAAATGGCCAACAGACATATGAAAAGATGTTCAACATCACTCATCATCAGGGAAATACAAATCAAAACTACATTGAGATACCACCTCACACCTGTCAGAATGGCTAAAATTAACAACTCAGGAAACAACAGATACTGGCGAGGATGCGGAGAAAGGGGAATTCTTTGCACTGTTAGTAGGAATGCAAACTGGTGCAGCCACTCTGGAAAACAATATGGAGGTTCCTCAAAAAAATTAAAAATAGAACTACCCTATGACACAGCAATTGCACTAATAGACATTTATACAAAGGATAAAAAAATGCTGACTCAAAGGGGCGCAAACACCCCAATGTTTATAGCAGCACTATCAACAATAGGCAAATTATGGAAAGAGCCCAAATGTCCATCAATTGATGAATGCATAAAGAAGATGTGGTACAAATATACAGTGGAATACTACTCAGTGATGAAAAAGAATGGATTCTTGCCATTTGCAACCATGCGGATGGAACTAGAGGGTATTATGCTAAGCGAAATAAGTCAGTCAGAGAAAGACAAATATCATATGATTTCACTCATACGTGGAATTTAAGAAACAAAAAAGATGAACATAGGGGAAGGGAAGCAAAAATAAGTTAAAAACCGAGATAGAGGCAGACCATAAGAGACTCTTAACTCCGGATTACAAACTAAGGGGAGATGGGTGGGGAGATGGGTTAAATGGGTGATGGACATTAAGGAGGACACTTTTCAGGATGTGCACTGGGTGTCATATGTAAGAGATGAATCACTGGGTTCTACTCTTGAAGCCAAGACTACACTGTATGTTAACTAAATTAAATTTAAATTAAAAAAAATCACATTTGGATTAGCCACATTTCAATTACTCAATATCTACATGTGGCTAGTGGCGACTGTATTAGCATAGATGATAGAAATTTCCAATAGTGTTGAAAGTTCTAGACAGTGCAGGTCTGTGAGGATAACAGATGGGATTATTAATTCCACAATCAATTATTTATAGTAATTGCAATTATGTTATGTGACATGAAATAGATGCTTAAGGAATTATTTGATTGCAAAACAGGGGAAAGCCTCTCTGAAGAAGGGATATTTTGAGGTGGAATGGAAAGGATGGGTAAAAACCAACACACAAGTAGCTAAGGGGCAAAGAGAACTATACAGGCAGAGGAGATTAGTATGTGCAAAGGTCCTGAAGGGAAAGGAACAAACAGAAATTAAAGAAAAAGCAGAGGGCACAGAAGAGAAAGAGGAGAGAGGCCCAAGAGGAACCTAGAGGACCATGGTGAGGGTTTGGGTCTTCATCTGAGAAAACCACTAAAGGATCATACAATGAAGAGTGATAAATTGAGATTCACACTTAAAATCATGGCTCTGGCTTGGGGCGCTTGGGTGACTCAGTTGGTTAAGTGCCTGATTTTGGCTCAGGTCATGATCTCATGGCCTATGAGTTTGAGCCCAGCATAGGGTTCTGTGCTGACAGTTAAGAGCCTGCTTCAAATTCTCTGTCTCCCTCTCTCTCTGCCCCCTCCGTGCTCTCTCTCTCTCTCTCTCTTAAAAATAAACATTATAAAAAGAAAAAGAAAAAAAAATCGTTGCTCTGGCTGCTAGGCAGCAAAATGACTGCTGAAAAATGAGATATTTGATATTGCAGTAATCCAGAGAAGACAGCATGGTAGCTGGGTAAGTGTATTAATTTGCTAGGACTGCAAAACAAATACTACAGACTGAGGGTGTAAACAGCATAAACGTATTGTCTCACTGTTCTGGAGACTAAAGGCCCAAGATCAAGGTGCTGGAAGTGCTGGTTCCTTCTGAGGGCTGTGAAGGAGGATCTGTTCAGGCCCCTCTCCCTGTAGATGTAGATGGCTGTGTTCTCCCTGTGTCTTCACCAGTCTTCTCTGTGTACCTGCTTGGGTCCTAATCTTTATTCTTATAAGGACACCAGTCAGATTGTATCAGAGCCAACCCATATGACCTCATTTCACCTAATTATCTCCTTAAAGACTCTATGGCCAAACAGTCACATTCTGAGGTACTGGGTATTAGGACATCAACATGGGAATTTGGGGGGACAGAGCTCAGCCTATCATAGGAAGTTTAACCTTCTAACTAGTGTCAAAGTTGCGTGAAGGTCAAGAGAGTTCATCATATGTCATTGGCCCAAACCCCTACCCACCCAGGAACACAAGAAACATCCAATTGGAGAAACACATAGGGTAGAAAAACACTCTCCACCTTTCAGGCTCTCTGGTCATGAACTATTTAAGAGAAGTTCAGTGAGAAGAAAGGAAGATCAACAGAAGTGAGGTCTCTACCCAGAGGCTGATGGTGCTATGCATTTTAGTGATCTGCCTAGTCTTTTGTGGCTCTTGAGTGGGAAGTTTTTTGGTTTGAGATCTATAGGATCTTGGCCCCTAACCTTCTCCTGTGTCCCTTTGGTTTGATCTCTCTCCCTCTAGGAATGGTCTCTGCAGTATTCCCACCCTCCTGGTGAACTCTCAGTTTAGACATCAGCTTCTCTGGGAACCATTGAAGCTTTGCAAGAGAGTTCAGTGTCCCTCTTAAATTATCCCATGACACCCTTTATCTGCCCCCATTAAACCTGCCTGTTCACTCTGTCTCACCCACAGTGGTGGCTGATACTGCCCAGTTCACAGACCACTGGGCAGAGGCTACATGAGTAGCAACACTGAAATGTTCTTTTTTTAATTATAAGTAATAAAATTCTTTTTATTATAAAAATTCTTTTTATTATAAATCAGAAAATGAGTGAAATTATCTTAAATAAATCCCTGATTGTTATAAAGTGTCAATGAGTTAAACTCCAAGAATAATGGCAAAGGGGGAAAAATTATCTTAAAGTAATGAAAGCTTATTTAAAAATATAATTTGTTGTCGTTAGGCAACATACAGCGTATACAGTGTGCTCTTGGTTTTGGGGATAGATTCCTATGATTCATCGTTTACATACAACACCCAGTGCTCATCCCAAGTACACTCCTCAATGCCCATCACCCATTTTCCTCTCTCCCCTGCCCCCCCATCAACCCTCAGTTTGTTTCTCTGTATTTAAGAGTTTCTCATGGATTTGTCTCCCTCTCTGTTTGAAACTATTTTTTCCCCTTCCCTCCCTCCATGGTCTTCTGTTAAGTTTCTCAAGTTCTACATAATAACTGAAAACATATGATATCTGTCTTTCACTGACTGACTTATTTCACTTAGCATAACACTGTCCAGTTCCATCCACGTAGTTGCAAATGGCAGGATTTCATTCTTTCTCATTGCCAAGTAGTATTTCATTGTATATATAAACCACATCATCTTTGTCCGTTCATCAGTTGATGGACATTTGGGCTTTTCCCATGATTGGCTATTGTTGAAAATGCTGCTATAAACATTGGGGAACAAGTGCCCCTATGCATCAGCACTCCTGTATCCTTTGAATAAATTCCTAGTAGTGCTCTTACTGGGTCTTAAGATAGTTCTATTTTTAATTTTTTGAGTGACCTCTACACTGTTTTCCAGAGTGGCTGCACCAGTCTGCATTATCACCAACAGTATAAGAGGGTTCATGTTTCTCCACATCCTTGCCAACAACTGTTTTTTCCTGAGTTTTAATTTTAGCCATTCTGACAGGTGTGAGGTGGTATCTCAGTGTGGTTTTGATATGTATTTCCCTGATGATGAGCAATGTTGAGCATCTTTTCATATGTTTGTTGGCCATCTGGATGTCTTCTTTAGAGAAGTGTCTACTCATGTCTTCTGCTCATTTCTTCACTGGATTATTTGTTTTTTTGGGTGTGGAGTTTGGTAAGTTCTTTATAATTTTGGATACTAATCCTTTATCTGCTATGTTATTTGCAAATATCTTCTACCATTCTGTCAGTTGCCTTTTAGTTTTGTTGATTGTTTCCTTTGCAGTACAGAAGTTTTTTTTATCTTGATGAGGTCCCAATAGTTCATTTTTACTTTTATTTCCCTTGCCTTCGGAGACGTGTTGAATAAAAAGTTGCTGCAGCTGAGGCCAAACAGGTTGTTGCCTGTTTTCTCCTCTAGGGTTTTGATGGTTTCCTGTCTCACATTTAGGTCTTTCATCCATTTGGAGTTTATTTTTGTATATGGTGTAAGAAAGTGGTCCAATTTCATTCTTCTGCATGTTGCTGTCCAGTACTCCCAGCACCATTTGCTAAAGAGACTGCCTTTTTTTCCATTGGATACTCTTTCCTGCTTTATCAAAGATTAGTTGGCCGTACATTTGTGGGTCCAATTCTGGGTTCTCTATTCTATTCCATTGATCTATGTGTCTATTTTTGTGCCAATACCATACTGTCTTGATGATTACAGCTTTTTAGTAGAACCTGAAGTCTGGGATTGTGATGCCTCCGGCTTTGGTTTTCTTTTTCAACATTACTTTAGCTATTTGGGGTCTTTTGTGGTTCCATATATGATTTAAGATTGCTTGTTCTAGCTTTGTTAAGACTGCCAGTGCAATTTTGATTGGCATTGCATTGAATGTGTAGATTGCTTTGGGAAGTATTGACATTTTAACAATATTTGTTTTTCCAATCCATGAGCATGGAATGTTTCCATTTCTTTGTGTCTTCTTCAATTTCTTTCATAATTTTTCTATAGTTTTCAGCATATGGATTTTTTACATCTTTGGTTAGGTTTCTTCCTGGATACTTTATGGTTCTTAGTGCAATTATAAATGGGATAGATTTCTTGATTTCTCTTTCTGTTGCTTCATTATTGGTGTATAGAAATGCAACAGATCAATGTACATTGATTTGTATCCTATGACTTTGATGAATTCATGAATCAGTTCTAGCAGCTTTTTGGTGGAGTCTTTCGAGTTTTCCACGTAGAGTGTCATGTCATCTGCGAAAAGTGAAAGTATGACTTCTTCTTTGCGAATTTGGATGAATTTTACTTCATTCTGTTGTCTAATTGCTGACGCTAGTACTTCCAACACTATGTTAAACAACAGTGGTGAGAGTGGACATCCCTGTCATGTTCCTGATCTCAGGGGAAAAGCTCTCAGTTTTTTCCCATTGAGGATATTAGCTGTGGGCTTTTAATATCTGGCTTTTATGATGTTAAGGTATGTTCCTTCTATCCCAACTTTCTTGAATGTTTTTATTAAGAAAAGATGCTTTAGTTTGTCAAATGCTTTTTCTGCATCTATTGACAACATCATATTGTTCTTATCCTTTCTCTTATTAATGTGATGTATCACATTGATTGATTTGTGAATATTGAAACAGGCCCACAGCCCAGGGATGAATGCCACTTGATCATGGTGAATAATTCTTTTAACATACTTCTGAATTTGATTTGCTAGTATCTTGTTGAGAATTTTTTCATCCATGTTCATCAGGGATATTGATCTGTAATTCTCCTTTTTTGTGGGGTCTCTGTCTGGTTTGGGAATCAAGGTATGCTGGCTTCATAGAATGAGTCTGGAAGCTTTCTTCCATTTCTATTTGGAACAGCTTGAGAAGGATAGGTATTAACTCTGCATTAAATGTCTGGTAGAATTCCCCAGGGAAGCCATCTGGCCCAGGACTCTCATATGTTGGGAGATTTTTGATAATTGATTCAATCTTGTCACTTCAATTTCTTCTATTCTTCCTGTTTTAGTTTTGGTAGTGTGTGGGTATCTAGGAATTTGGCCATTTCTTCCAGGTTGTCTAGTTTGTTGGCATATAATTGTTCATAGTATTCTCTAATAATTGTTTATATTTCTGTGGTATTGGTTGTGATTTCTCCTCTTTCATTCGTGATTTTATCTTTTTGGGTTTTCCCTCTTTTCTTTTTGAGAAGTCTGGCTAGGGGTTTATCAATTTTGTTTATTTTTTCAAAACACCAGCTCTTAGATTCATTGACCTGTTTTACTGTTTTTGTTTTTGATTCTATATTGTTTATTTCTGCTCTAATATTTATTATTTCTCTTCTTCTTCTGGCCTTGGGGTTTCTTTGCTGTTCTGCTTCTAGTTCCATTAGGTGTGCTGTTAGGTTTTGTATTTGGGATTTTTCTTGGTTCTTGAGATAGGCCTGGATTGCAATGTATTTTCCTCTTAGCATTGTCTTTGCTGCATTCCAAAGGATTGAACTGTTGTGTTTTCCTTTTCATTTGCTTCCATATATTTTTTAGTTTCTTCTTTAATTGACTATTTGACCCATTCATTCTATAGGAAAATGTTCTTTAACCTCCATGCATTTGGAAGCTTTCCAATTTTTTTTCTTGTGGTTGATTTCAAGTTTCATAGCATTATGATCTGAAAATATGCATGATGTGATCTCAGTTCTTTTATATTTATTGAGGGCTGTTCTGTGACCCAGTATGTGATCTAATTTGGAGAATGTTCCATGTGCACCCAAGAAGAATCCGTATTCTGCTGCTTTTGGGTGAAAAGTACTGAATATATCTGTCAAGTCCATCTGGTCCAGTGTATCATTCAGGACCGTTGTTTCTTTATTGATTGTCTGTCTAGATGATCTGTCCATTGCTATAAGTGGAGTATGAAAGCCCCCAGTAATTACCCTATTCTTACCAATAAGATTACCTATATTTATGATTAATTGATTTATATATTTGGGTTCTTTCAAGTTGGAGGCAAAAACATTTACAATTGTTAGCTCTTCTTGATGGATAAATCCTGTAATCATGATATAATGACCTTCTCCTCTCTTATTACAGTCTTTAACTTAAAATCTAGTTTGTCTGACATAAGTATGGCTACTCAGTTTTCTTTTGACTTCCAGTAGCATGATAGATGCTTCTCTGTCCCCTCACTTTCAATCTGAAGATGTCCTCATGTCTAAAATGTGTCTCTTAAAGACAGATTATAGATGGGTCTTGTTTTTTTTTTTTTATCCATTCTGATACCCTATGTCTTTTGATTAGAGTGTTTAGTCCATTTACATTCAGAGTTATTATTGAAAGATATGGATTTAGTGTCATTGTGTTATATGTAGGTTTCATGCTTGTGGTAATGTCTCTGATCCTTTGTAGTCTTTATAGTGTTCTACTCACAGAGTCCTCTTTAGGATCTCTTGTAGGACCTGTTTAGTGGTCATGAACTCCTTCAGTTTTTGTTTGTCTGAGAAAGCCTTTATCTTTCTGTCTATTCTGAATGACAGCTTTGCTGGATGAAGAATTCTTGGCTGCATTTTTTCCTATTCAGCACATTGAGTATTTCCTGCCACTCCTTTCTGGCCTGCTAATCAGTGTACAGGTCTGCTACTACCCTTATGTGTCTACCCTTGTAGGTTACGGCCCATTTGTCCCTAGCTGTTTTTGTAATTCTCTATTTATCTTTGTATTTTGCCAGTTCCTCTATGATATGCCATGGAGAAGACCTATTCTTGTCAAATCTGAAGAAAATTCTCTGTGCCTCCTGGATTTGGATATCTACCTCCTTCCCCAAATTAGGGAAGTTTTCAGCTATAATTTGGCAAGTAAACCTTCTGCCCCTTTCTCTCTCTTCTTCTTCTCCTGGAACTCCTATGATATGGATATTATTACATTGCATTGAATCACTTAGTTCTCTAATTCTCCCCCACGTGGTCTAGTATTTTCTTATTTCTCTTTTTCTCAGCTTCATTGTTTTACATAATTTTATCTTCTATTTCACTTATTATCCCTTCTGCTTCCTCCATACTTGATGTCACTGCATCTAGTTTACTTTGTACCTCATTTACAGCATTTCTTAATTAGTCGTGACTATTTCATAGTTCCTTGATCTCTGTAGCAATAGGTTCTGTTATCTTCTATGATTTTTTCAAACCCAGCTATTCTATTAATCTTATGATTATTATTCTAAATTCTTGCTCAGATATATTTTTTATATCTGTTTTGAGCAATTCTGTAGCTGTCATTTCTTCCTGGAATTTCTTTTGAGGAGAATTCTTCTGTTTTGTCATTTTGGCTAGTTTTCTGTCCCTTATGTGTTTTAATGGCTTATTATGTGTCCTGCACCTGCAAGCACTATTATATTAAAAAGAAATCATACACCGTTCAGGGCCTGGCCCTTCAGAAGTTGTTTTTGGAGTGTGTTGCATGCTCTCTGTTGTTGTGACTCTGGTTCCTTTATCTCCTACTTGTAGTGGTTGTTTGGGCCTTCCACCAAGTGTGCTTTGATTTGTTCGTTGAAGTAACCTTGGAAAAAGTTCAAGAAAGGGGAGTGGTGGTGGACAAAGCCTTATCCTATACAAAGAGAGAAGTGAGAGGGGTCGGGAAAAAGAAGAGAAAAAAATTGACCAGGTAGAGAATAGTAGAAACTATACGGCTTAATACAGAGAGAGAAAGAGAGAGAGAGAGAGAGAGAGAGAGAGAGAGAGAGAGAGAGAGAGAGAAAGAGGAAGGAGATACAGAAGAGGTGTAAAAAGAATAGATTAAAAATGTCTATGGCATGCCACGTTGTCTCCTTGGGCCCCTGGAGATGTTTCCGTCACTCTGTAGCCTAGATTCCTGGAAATCCAAGTCTTCTGGCCCCAATACTGCTGTGTTTGAGGGATGAGGGAACTTTGGGTCCCCCTACTTCTCTGCTATGTTGACTCCCTTAATCAATAACAGCTTTTCCAAAAGGAAATTTTCAGGAGCTCATAAAATTCATCAAACAAGTATAAAATTAAAAAAAAATAAATAAAAAGGAGGATGTTTGTGTGCCTCAAACAAATCATAGAATGAATTAAATTTAAGAATAACTAACACTTATTGAAAACTCTAAGAGCACTACTGTGCTGAGCATTTTACCTGCATTATGTCATTTAGTCTTACAGAAGTCCCTGAAGTAGGTCATTATCTCTGCTTATCAAGCAAGGAAATTGAGTAAATAACTTGGCTACAGTCATAGTATTCAGTGTCTGAGCCAAGATTTAAATCAATGTTTGTTTGATTCAAAGAATGTGCTTATAAACATTATGATGCAGATAAAAGACAAAAGAAAATACAGGAGTTATCTAGCAAGATTGGCACTTTTAAAAGTAACTTGTATGTCACTGTCTTCCCAGGCTCAATCCCCTGGTCTCATTTAAAGTTTCTGTGTGCACAGGGAAGCGGACCATGCCTTCACTGCTCAGAGAACTGTTAGTCTATCCTTACAGGAAAAGTATTGGTCAAAAAGAGATCCCCAAAACACAATTTCCCTTCTAGAAATTGATCCTTAAAAGTAGCCAGTAAGTCAGAAAAAGGATTGCTTAAAACACAAAAGGGGCACCTGGGCAGCTTAGTCAGTTAAGCATCCGATTTTAGCTCAGGTCATGATCTCACAGTTTGTGGGTTCAAGCCCTGCATCAGGTTCTGTGCTGACAGGTCGGAGCCTGGAGTCTGCTTTGAATTCTGTGTCTCCCTCTCTCTCTCTGCTTCTCCCCCACTTGTGCTCTGTCTCTCTCTCTCTCTCAAAAATAAATAAAACATTAAAAAAATTTTAAAAACCACAAAAGCAGCTTAAATAGGTGTAACAGTAATAAATTATGATATAATGTTATATTATGAAGCCATCTAAATGGTATTATTGGAAAATATTAATGATATTGGAAAATGTTCTTATGATTAAGGGGAAAATTCAAGGGACAAATTCAATGATCTGGATATATCATTATCCAGATTTTGTGGGTTTTTTAAAAGTGTACACACATAACACTGAAAAAAGTGATTGGAAAAAGTGCATAAATCATTAGTAATAATTACTCTGAGTCCTACATCTTACTTGTTATTTGTATTTTTCTTCAAATTTTTCTGTTTTCCAAATCCTGTGTAATGAATGTATGTGATTTTTATATTAAAACATTAATAATATAATTTTTAAAGGCCAAATAATTTATGCTATAATGTTATAGAAATAATTCTATTAGTTGTTAATCAGTTAAAGAAATAATAGACTAAAAATACAGAAAACAATGAAATAGGAAGAAATTTGAAGTAAATTTAACAGACAAATGTTTATTAATAAATGTGAACAATAGAATTTGTAATGGTGAAAAACTAGAAAAAGTTCATATGTTCAATGATGGCGAAATCATTACGTTCATCATAATGTGTGAATCTATACATGTTTTAAAATTTTCTTTAAAAAATTGATTTATTTTATTTTATTTTAATTTTTTAATGTTTATTTATTTTTGAGAGAAACAGAATGCGAGTGGGTTAGGGGTAAAGAGAGAGGGAGACACAGAATCCGAAGCAGGCTCTAGGCTCTGAGCTGTCAGCACAGAGCCCAACAGGGGGCTCAAATCACGAGCTGTGAGATCATGACCTGAGCTGAAGTCAGTTGCTCAATCTACTGAGCCACCCAGGCACCCCAATTTATTTTTATTTTAGAGTGAGGGAGCACACGAGTTGGGGGGACGGGCAGAAGGAGAGTGAGAGAGAGAGAAAGAGAGAGAGAGAGAGAGAGAGAGAGAGAGAGAGAGAGAGAATCTTAAGTGAACTCCATGCTTAGTGTGGAGCCTGACACAGTACTCAATCCCAAGATCCTGGGGTCATGACCTGAGCCTAAATCAAGAGTTGGCTGCTCAACCAATTGAGCCATTCAGGCACTCCTATTGGTGTTTTTAAATAGCCCACAATCTAAGAGGCAGAATGTGACCTCCAAAGCCTAAAATATTTGCTATCTGGTCCTTCAAAAAACAAGTTGGCTAGCTCAGTATAAAATATTATGAACACATTAAATTAATAAAGATAAAGACTTTATTATAGTAGTATCAAAATGTGTATATAAAATTATATGAAATATCACAAAATGAAAAGATACATAAAGATTAGCAGAGACCAAAACCTATTATGATGGTTTTTTTTATATTCTCTTTTTTATATTCTCTTTTTTATATTCATTTGCTATCACATATTTTTGGAGCACTCACTATGTACCAGACCCTGTTTGTGCACATAAGAAACATCATGAACAAAACTGACAAGAATCCCTTCCACCATGGAGCTTACATTCTAGTGGGAGGAAGGAAGACTGCAAACAATAACTAGTATGTCCAAAGCTAAGCCAATGTTATCTAAAGATTATGTATCAAATAAGCAAAGCACATCTTCTTGAGAAGGTGACATTTGATCAAAACTTGGAAAGGTGTAGAGACTTAGTGATGTGAATGATGTGGGCAAAAGAACATTCCAGGCAGAAGCCCTGAGAATGGAGTATGTCTGTAAAGTTGAGAGGCAAGAAGGCCAGCATGCTGGACCTGGTAAGTTAGGTGGAAACAGGAGGAGATAGGTGGGAGAGGTAGTTGGGTGGGGTCAGATCATATAGGGCCTTGAAGACCCTTGCAAGGACTGGGAAAAATGTTTAAGCAGAGAATGGGCATGATGTGAGTTGTATCTTGAAAGGATGGCTGTATCCACTGTAATGGTCATAGACTATAGAGGCAATGGTGGCAGGAGGGACACCTAGTAGGAATCCAATTGTAGAGGTCCAGAAAAGAAAGCAATTGGTAAAGACCCAAATAGTGAGGAGTAATCAGATTCTGGATATTTTTTAATATTTAAATTTTAGTTAATATACAGTGTGATATTGGTTTCAGGAGTAGAAATCGGTGATTCATCACTTAGATACAACATCCAGTGCTCATCACAAGTGCCCTCCTTAATACCCATCACCCATCTAGTCTATCCCCCACCCACCTCCCTCCATTAACCTACAGTTTGTTCTCTATCTTTGACAGTTTTTTATGGGTTGTTTCTCTCTTTTGTTTTTTTCCCCCTCCCATATGTTCATCTGTTTTTGTTTTTAAATTCCACATATGAGTGAAATCCTATGGTATTTGTCTTTCTCTGACTTATTTTGCTTAGCATAATATATTCTAGCTCCATCCATATCTTTGCAAATGGCAAGATTTCATTCTCTTCGATGGCTAGATAATGCACACACACACACACACACACACACACACACCACATCTTCTTTATCCATTCATCAGTCATGGACATTTGGTCTCTCTCCATAGTTTGTCTATTGTTGTTAAAGCTGTTATAAACATTGGGGCGCATATACCCCTTTGAATCTTTATTTTTGTATCCTTTGGGTCAATACCTAATAGTGCAATTGGTGGACCATAGGGTAGTTCTATTTCTAGTTTCTTGAGGAACCTCCATACTGTTCTCCAGAGTGGCTGCACCAGTTTGCATTCCCACCAACAGTGCAAGAGGGTTCCCTTTTCTCCACATCCTCGCTAAAATTGTGTTGTTAGTTTTAGCCATTCTGACAGGTGTGAGGTGGTATCTTATTGTGGTTTTGTTTTGTATTTCCCTGGTGATGAGTGATATTGAACATCTTCTCATGTGTCTGTTGGCCACCTGGAGGTCTTCTTTGGAGAAATGTCTATTCATGTCTTTTGCCCATTTTTAAATTGGATTATTTGTGTTTTTGGTGTTGTGTTTTATAAGTCATTTATGTATTTTGATACTACCCTTTATCAGATACGTAATTTACAAATATCTTTTCTCATTCCATAGGTCGCCTTTTAGTTTTGTTGATTGTTTCTTTTTCTGTGCATAAGACTTTTATTTTGATGACATCTCAGTAGTTTATTTTAGCCTTTGTTTCTCTTGCCTTTGGAGACATATCTAGAAAGAAAGAACTTGGTATGACTGATTTCAAGGAGGTTGCTTCCTGTGTTCTCCTCTCAGATTTTTACTGTTTCAAGTCTCACATTTAGATTTAATCCATTTTGAACTTATTTTTGTGAATGGTGTAAGAAACAGGTCCAGTTTCATTGTTTTGCATGTTGTTGCCCAGTTTTCCCAACACCACTGTTGAAGAGACCATCTTTTCCCATTGGATATTCTTTTTTGCTCTGTTGAAGATTAATTAACCATATAGTTGTGGGTTCATTTCTGGGTTTTTTATTCTGTTCCTTTGATCCATTGATCTATGTGTCTATTTAAAATGTAAGTATTTAGTGAATGGAGAAATCATTTGTGCCCAGGCCTGATTCAATGCCCTTATTTTATTTAATTCTTTTTTTTTTAATTGTAAAATATATGTAACACAAAATTTACTATTTTAGCCTGGGCTCCTGGGCGGCTCAATCAGTTAAGTGTCTGACTCTTAATTTCCGCTCAGGTGGTGATCTCATAGTTCGTGAGTTGGAGCCCCATGTTGGGCTATGCACTGACAGGGCTGAGCCTGCTTGGGATTCTCTCTCTTTTTCCCTCTCTCTCTGCCCCTCCTCCTCTCAAAGAATAAACTTTTTAAAAATTTTACTATTTTAGCCATTTTAAGTGTACAGTCCAATGGTATTCACATTATTGTTCAACCATCACCACAATCTATTGCCAGAATTTTTTTTACCTTCTCAAACTGGAACTCTGTACCCATTAAACAACAATTCTCTGATGAGTTATTTTAAGTGTTCAGGAATAGTGTATTTATAAAAATGAAATAGAATACCTATACTAGATCTAAATAGTTATTACATTAAGGAGAAAGGAGGCATTTTGGATAATTTTATTAAAATAAAAGTATTCATTAAACATTTTTTAATAAACTATATACAAATAGAACTGTCCTTAAGTCTTCATTGCTGAGACAAAACAAAGGAAATACTTACTGGGAAAACCAGTCGTGTATCCTTCTAGGCATCTGAGGCCACCACCTTTTCTCCTGGGTGCCCTGGGTCTCCCAAAAGCAAGACTCAGGAGTCCAGACAACCATCCACATTCGTGGGACAGGTGAGAGCCATCATCATAGCATAGGATATGGGAGTTCAGTCTCACCTCTACAGCCACAGCTCATCTGTCAAGCATTTAAGAAGGATGCTGGCTTTAGAATGGTTTTGGCTTTGCCTCAGCCCTAGCTCATTTTAGTCCCACTTGAAGAAGATTAGTCCCCAAGGCCCCACAGTTAGTGTCCTTGCCTCAAGTGTTCTACTTGACTGAGTCTTCAGGGAGCCCCTTAATTCTTGTACAAGAAATGAGGAATCCTCCCAGGTATCCCCCAAGTTAGGAGTAGAGCATCCGGAATACAAAAAGCAGTGAGATTTTGATGAGTTCTAGCCTAATTACCTTCTCCAGGAAAGTACTTTGAACACCATCTTCAATGATCTAATATTAGTGTTAAAAAGACTTGGACATCCAGGAAATTTGTTTGGGAAGAAATATACCATAAAACAGGAAAAACGCAAATACACATAGTTCCAATATAGAACACATTTGAGGGACCGGAATTTTGAAGTGAAATATAAGACCACAATAACTTGAAAAAAAAGATACAATAACTCAAAGTGTTTTCCTACATTTCAGAAGAACATGGTGAGTATAATAGCTGCCTGTTGACCTTTTGCTGTAGCTGAACTAGACAATACATAATGAAACTTGGGATTCATCCAGAAGAAACAAAGGAAAAATCTCAATTCACCTGAAGAGTACTGGTGATCACTACTTTCTCTTCTGAAAGTGCTTACATTAAAAAAAAAATCATTTTGACAATTTTTCAGTAAGGCCAGCATGTAATGTTGTTTATCTCCATAAATATTTCCACATCAAATAAAGTAACCAATAATAGGCTTAGTAATAAATTAAAGTACTAGCTCTGTCAGACATTATGCTAAGAATTTCATGTGTAATCCTTGTAACAACTCTATAGAATTACTATTACCCATTGTGCCAGTTATTAACCTATTATAAATATCAACTAATGAAAAAATAACAAACCTTAAAAACATTATGCTAAGTGAGAAAAGCTAGCCACAAAAGACTACATATTGTATTATTTTATTTATATGAAATACAAAATTTCAGAATAGGCAAATCTATAAAGACAGAAAGTAGACTCATGTTTGCCAGAGACTAGGGGAAGAGTGAATGGGGGTAGTGACTGCTAGTGCGTACAGAGTTGTTTTTTTTTTTTGAGGGGGTGATTAAAATATTTGTGGTGATGGTTACACAATTCTGTAAATACACTAAAAGCCATTGAATTGTACACTTTAAATGGTTAAATTTTATTATATGTGAATTATGTATCAATGTAGATGCTTAGAAATATATCAAATATGGTTTCATGATTAGTTACAGAAACAGGGATGGTAACAGCTACACATATTTTTTCGTATATTTATATCAAATGTATGTGTATATACTAAATGTTTCCTCTTATTGCCTATGCTGCCACTTATTATTTTTACACAACTTTTGATGCAAGGAAAGTTTAATCTAGTCTTTAAGTGACAGAACACTTAGATGGGATTGTTGCTGAATTTGAGGAATAATTAACATAGCCTAGTGATGGACAACATGACTGCCTCCCTGAGATAGATGCAAAGACTGTTTCTTTTCCTCATTTTGAGAAGAGGGTAAGCACATCTTCTCAAGGATGTCCTGTTCCAAGGACAGTTTATCTTGTCAGGTGGAAACAGGGTTGTTTTGATGTACTATGGAAATTCAAATAGCAGTGTGTGCTGGATGGTGAGTGAACAGGGGGAGGGTTTGCTATTGGATCTCACCATTGAGCTCTCCTTCTATCTTTTGCTCTGTGATGCTGGGGCAGGGGCTCTGAAACCACATGTCTGCTTTTCAGCTCATTCCATGTTGGGCTCTGCCCACTAGAGTAACTAGGGAGAGACTGGAAAGATAGGGCAGGAAGAGTGATTTACTCCTTTCTGGTGGCTTCCTGTCTATTTGCAGTTTCTCTGGGTGTCACTCCAACAGCATTTCTTCAATCCAAGAGCTACTGTTTCTTCTTGAAGCAGTAGCTGAATCAAGTTTGAAATTTTTCCAACACTTGCAGATCAGCATCATTGCATCACTTCTGAGCCAGTGGGACCAGTCCACCAGTGTCCCCTCCTCAAAGATCTGTGCCCAGGCCAATGGACACCTCCTCTAAACTCAGACATACTAACACTAGCCACTTGGCTACTTAGCACATCCTCCTCAGAGATCCATTTTGACTCTTCAGGACTTGTTACGGGTTGAATTGTGTCTCCCCCGCAAAATTCATATATTGAGTGTGACCTCTCAGTAGTTCAGAATGTGACTTTATTTAGAAATAAGGTCATTGAGGAGGTAATTAGTTAAGGTGGAGGTCATTAAGGTGGGTCCTAACCCAATATGACTAGAGTCCTTATAAAAAGAGGAAATTTGAATGCAGACATGCACACAGAAGGAACACCATGTGAAGACGAAGGCACATGTTGGGATGATGCTTTTAGAAGCCAAGAAATACCAAATATTGCCAGTTAACCACCAGAAGCTAAGGGAAAGGTCTATAACAGAGCCTACCTTGTGGCCCTCTGAAGGAGCAAACCCTGCTGATACCTTAATCTTGGACTTTCAGACTCCAGAACTGCGAGAAAGTAAATTTCTGTTGTTTAAGCCACCCAGTCTCTGGTGCTTTGTTGTGGCAGTCCTTACAGACTAATACAGGACCCTTCCTCCCAACTTCTAAAGTTAATAATTCCAAACTTTTCCTTTTATTACCCTAATCCTGGGGGTGGTAGATGCTTCTTGAAATTACTATCTCCACAATATCTTATTGTTCTCTTTTTATCTTGAGGAGTTACATAGTTAATTTTATACCAAGATAGAGATTCTTTATTTTAAATTCTAAGGTTCAAATACCTTGTATATTTTCTACCTCCTGACTGCAATTTGGCTGATACACCTAATTTTCATATAAAGAAAAGAATCATAGAGGGATTAAACAATTTACATGAAGGCAAAGAGCTACTGAATAGCAAAGCTAGGTTGGTATGGCTTTGGAAGCTATTTCATTAAGTGGTTTTGTTAGGTGAGAATTTAAAACTTGACCCCCTATGGCTGTTGTACCAGCTTTAAAGAGGCCAGTGATGAAGTTTTGTTGATCTTAACTGATTGAGCCATTTGTCTACTTCTGTGTATATGATTAATGGTGGACATCAACGTGTGATACAATATCTTAATTCTTTGTGCCCATTCTCCAGCTGTATGTCTCTGCTCCAGACCTACTTGTCTTTGATCTTTACTTTTTTTCTCCTTCCATGCCCCTTACCATCATGAAACCATTTGCCACTTCCCAGAAAACTATATATTCCCATTTGGGGCCACTTCTTCTTTCACATAAAGTGGATGAGCAGGTGCAGTCTTACAGCTCTGCCCACTGAGACGCTTTGACCTCTCCACTGCCTTCAAGGTCGTGCCTGATGTGATTGCAATGCAGCCATTATCCATTTTCAGCTCACTATCACATACCAAGTTGGACATCTATAATAGAGCTCAGACTTTTTCCTCTTCCTTCTGCTGGTCATAGAGGGCCCCCATCAGCCACATGTAGGAGCTGAAAGAAAGATGTAAACAACTATAATTGATGACATGTAGGTCTGGAATGCTTACCCATGCAGCTCGTTTTGCCCTCTGATGCCTGCTTAGGCTCCATCCTGGATGTATCCTCTCCATCCAGTGATGGACTGCTGCTGGGTCCATCCAATATTATGACTTTGTGGGTCTGATAAACCAAGCTAATAATGGGAAGTTGCCCCATGGTCAAGTGTTCCATCTCTAACAGAGCTTAGTAACACTGCAGGAGATTTTTTTCTTAAGTGTGCAACTCTGTGCTGCTGATGGAATCAGCACAGCCCTGCTCCAGAGACAAAATTATGACTCCTCCATGGGATTTAATACAGATTCACACAGCATTCAGCCCTACAGACACCACTGACATTATAGGGTCTGCCATATTTCATGGTCTCAATGGCAGAACTGATTGCAGCATGACCCATTGTTGAATCCTTTCCTGCTCCAGACTTCACTTAAATACGACAGCCTTCCATGACAGCTGATACATGGGCCAGAGCACATCTTAGGCATATAATGTGAGCAGCAGAACTCAAAATGGCTGATTAGGCAATGTGTTTCCTTATATGTGGTATGGATGTAAGATATAGCACTTTATCTGTTTCTTTGGAGGGAATATCTGAGCACCGTATTAACCTCTCCAAAAAACTTTACTCAAATGGCATCCCTCTGAATTTTGGTATGGTTTATTCCCCACCTTTGGAAACACACATGTCTTTACCAAGACCTCCAACATACTAGCAACTGCTTGCTTGTCCTGTCCAGTTTGATGTCATCAATTTAATGAATTAATATGACATTTCATTGGATGTCCAGTGGTCCATATTTTCTTGGACTGATAGAGAAGGTAGGAAAGCTGTGATAGTCCTGGGGACTGTTATAAAGTCCTGGGAACTAGTTATAAAGAATGTTATTGACTATTTAACATGAATAAAACAGCTTCTGATACTTGTTTCTTTTTTAAAAAAAATTAATGTTTATCTATTTTTGAAAGACAGAGAGCATGAGCAAAGGAAGGAGGGCAGAGAGAGGAAGACACCAAATACAAAGCAGGCTCCAGTGTCTGAGCCCTACATGGGTCTCAGAGCACAGAGAGCCCTACATGGGTCTCAAACTCATAAACCATGAGATCATGACCTGAGCCAAGGTCAAATGCTTAACCGACTGAGCCACCAGGTACTTGTTTCTGATGCAAGTAGAAAAGAATACATCTACCAAATCATTAGAATCTTCTCTAGCAACAATAGCACATCCAACCTCTAGCATAGTATTTGCAAATGGAATTATTACTTCCTTGAGCTTGGTAATCTACACAGATATTAAGATGTTAAGATATTAAGTTTGTACAAGTTCATATAGAAAATTGTGTGGTCAGAAATGAACACTGAATGCCACTCAGATCTGTTCTAATATGTGAAAATTTGTAGTTAGCAATTGTTTGGTTTAAAAAAAAAGCATGCATAGATACTTGTAGATAATAATGTCTTAATTCCTCTTTTCTATCCTTGGTTTGGGGCATTGCTTTATATCCTACTGAAGAAATTTCTCCATCAGGACTTCCTACTGGACTCGTCGCCAATCATTTTTCCTTTGCCTTTTTAACAGTAACACCTGACATATGTATTTCCAGCCACAAAGTTGCATTGATAAAAACCACATGAAAATATCATGAAGTCAAAGGACAGTATGTTTACATATAACACGTTTTGTTTAAAAAAAAATTGTTTTTTACATTAGAAAAATACCTACTCCTAAAACTTACTCTCTCAACATGGGCTACTTGATCCAACCCCATGCTTTGTGATAGCTCTAATCCAATACAGTCAAGGTACTGAGTTGTCATTGGATATCAATCACTACTTTAAAAAAGGAGAAAAGAGACAAACTTAGATGAGGTGACTTCTGTGGTCACGTTAGAGCCACCCAAGAGGCAGTCTTGATCCATAGCCTTTATCTCCTGGCAGCCTTGATTGAACAGAGGCCATGAGAGATGTTAAAGCCCTCTTAAACTCTCATCCCCCCTTTTTTCTATCATGTTTCACAGACTACTTCCTGTCACCCAATTGCCTACTTCTTTCCTTCTGCCAACAAGAAAATTATTAGGTGCCGGCACATTCAGTAGATTGTTATTCAGTTGCACTTGAAAATGTTCATTTACTGTAATAGGCTCATTATTCTAGGAATGTAATTGGAACCCAGACTGTTATGACCTCAGGAAATAGAACATAACAAAGCTATGCAGAAATATTAACTTTGCCCCAAAGCAGGGCAGCCCTTTCCTTAGGGAAAATGGAGGAATCCATCATCCTACCTTCCCATTCTCTCACAAAATCACAGATGGTTGGGTCTTTGTGAACTGTAAAAGACTTCTAATCGAAATTCCTTAATTGACCCATGGGAAAACTGAATCCTATCAACTTAAAAAAAAAATAGAACTTTTACTGTCTTGGAAAATTTTTTTCTAGTGACAACTAAAATTTGGAGTAAGAACTAGGCAAGAAAGGCTGTGTATACTTAGGTTTGTATAGCAACTGCAACACAAAGTTGGGTGGACTTATAATCAGTTTGAAGATAAGCACTGAAAGCACTTAAAAAGTGAAGAAAACCAGAGGGAGGGGTAAAAATTAAAGTCCACATTAATGGCCCATGTAGAATGAGGGGATTAGACAGGATGACAAACTCTCACATTCTATTTCATGATGTCTATTATGCCTTTAAAAATTATTAACAAAATGGAGTTTAATATAGATATAATGCACTGTACACCATCCAAATAGCTGATGCAGGAATCTGGTTTGATATTAATGATTTAGACTGGAAACTGTTCAACATATGGGCTTAAAATAATTAGAAATGTTATCCCCTTCAGTGTGAGCAATGCTTAGACTAATCTGAGACCTTATTTTTAAGCCTCAGAATAGCTGTATTGCAGAGACCTCATTTGAGTTTGGTTTCCCTTTTTGGAGTAAAGTTTTATGGCCTCATGTGACTTTATAAGAAGGGCATCATTATATGTGCACACACATACATATGAGCCATGTTTGAAATTTCTAATTTCAGCCTCTGAACAAAGAAACTATTTTGTAGTATAATAAGACATATTTACTAGTATTTAAATGGCAGGCTTATTGTAAGTTTTACAACATTAAAAATGCAATGGTATTTTTTAGACCCAAAATAATTTATAGTGCTTAACATTTCTCAGTTGGTTTAAAAACACAGAGCCAAGACCAACAAATCCAATGGAAAAAAAATGGGCAAAGGATAGGAGTAGACAACCCACAGAAAAGGAAAAGTAATTGTCTCTTAAAAATATGAAAAGATGCTCACTGCACTCAGTATAAGAGAAATGCAAATTAAAATATACTGAGATGTCATATTTTAATCAATCACATTGGCAAAAATTCAAAAATTGTTAATACTTTCATTGGTGAAGCAGTGGGGAAACAGGCCCTCGCACACATTGCTGGTGGGAGTATAAATTGCTACAGCCCCCGTGATGGTCTATTTTATAAATGCATATTATAAATTATAAATGCATATTACCCTTTAACCCATTAATTCCCTCTGTAACTTTATCCTACAGATACACTTGCACACGTGCAAAATGGCATATTTACAAACTTTTCCATTGCAACACTGTTTATGATAACAAAAGATTGGAAATACCCCACATTTACATTAGTAAGGACTATTTAAATAAAAAATGGAGCATGCAGTTATTTGGAAAAAAATGAGAAAACTGCCTATATACACTGATATGGAAAAATCTCCAGATACATAATTTTGTGAAAGAACAAGGTAAAGAAGCTGAACATATACTGATATGGAAAAATCTCCAGATACATAATTTTGTGAAAGAACAAGGTAAAGAAGCTGAACATATAGTATGTCCCTTTTGTGTATCAATAGAAGGAGAAAGAAGAATATATCTTTACATATGCTACTATTTATAATTAAAAACTCTGGAAAGCTGTAAAATAAATAAACAAAAGTTTTATGGAAATGGGATAGGTAGCAGAAAAACATAGGAGAAAGACATTTTACTCCACACCTTTTCATTTCTTTTTATTTTCTTCCAGCTTTATTGAAATATAATTTGACATAAAAATTATGTAAGTCTAAGATGTACAATGTAATGATTTGAAATATGTATATATTGTGAAAGAGTACCACAATAAAGTCACTCAACACATCCATCCCTCACATAGTTACAACTTTTTGTTGCATATGTGGTGAGAACTTTTAAAATACTTTTGGCAATATTTAAGTATACAACACAGTATTGTTAATTAGCCACCATGTTGTACATTACGTCACCAGAACTTACTTCCCTTACAACTGAAAGTTTGTGCTCTTTGACCTCCCTCACCCACTTCTTTCCATACCCCACTCCCTCCCCAAATCTCTGGCAACAATCAATCTGCTTTCGTTTACTAAGAGTTTGATTTTTTTTTAATTCCACATATGAGTGAGATAATACAGTACTTGTCTTTCTCTGTCAGACTAGGAATAATACACAATACTCTCAAAGTTCATCCATATGGTCACAAATGGCAAGATTTCCTTTTTTATGGCTGAATAATATACCAGTGTATATGCGTGTGTCTGTGTGTTTGTTTCCTACTACATTTCTTACATTTTTAATATTTCTTTTTTTTTTTAATTTATTTATTTTTTTACAACACCCAGTGCTCATCCCAAAAGGTGCCCTCCTCAATACCCATCACCCACCCTGCCCTCCCTCCCACCCCCCATCAACCCTCAGTTTGTTCTCAGTTTTTAACAGTCTCTTATGCTTTGGCTCTCTCCCACTCTAACCTCTTTTTTTTTTTTCCTTCCCCTCCCCCATGGGTTTCTGTTACGTTTCTCAGGATCCACATAAGAGTGAAACCATATGGTATCTGTCTTTCTCTGTATGGCTTATTTCACTTAGCATCACACTCTCCAGTTCCATCCACGTTGCTACAAAAGGCCATATTTCATTTTTTCTCATTGCCACGTAGTATTCCATTGTGTATATAAACCACAATTTCTTTATCCATTCATCAGTTGATGGACATTTAGGCTCTTTCCATAATTTGGCTATTGTTGAGAGTGCTGCTATAAACATTGGGGTACAAGTGCCCCTCTGCATCAGTACTCCTGTATCCCTTGGATAAATTCCTAGCAGTGCTATTGCTGGGTCGTAGGGTAGGTCTATTTTTAATTTTCTGAGGAACCTCCACACTGCTTTCCAGAGCGGCTGCACCAATTTGCATTCCCACCAACAGTGCAAGAGGGTTCCCGTTTCTCCACATCCTCTCCAGCATCTATAGTCTCCTGATTTCTTCATTTTGGCCACTCTGACTGGCGTGAGGTGATATCTGAGTGTGGTTTTGATTTGTATTTCCCTGATGAGGAGCGACGTTGAACATCTTTTCATGTGCCTGTTGGCCATCCGGATGTCTTCTTTAGAAAAGTGTTTATTCATGTTTTCTGCCCATTTCTTCACTGGGTTATTTGTTTTTCGTGTGTGGAGTTTGATGAGCTCTTTATAGATTTTGGATACTAGCCCTTTGTCTGATATGTCATTTGCAAATATCTTTTCCCATTCCGTTGGTTGCCTTTTAGTTTTGTTGGTTGTTTCCTTTGCTGTGCAGAAGCTTTTTATCTTCATAAGGTCCCAGTAATTCACTTTTGCTTTTAATTCCCTTGCCTTTGGGGATGTGCCGAGTAAGAGATTGCTACGGCTGAGGTCAGAGAGGTCTTTTCCTGCTTTCTCCTCTAAGGTTTTGATGGTTTCCTGTCTCACATTCAGGTCCTTTATCCATTTTGAGTTTATTTTTGTGAATGGTGTGAGAAAGTGGTCTAGTTTCAACCTTCTGCATGTTGCTGTCCAGTTCTCCCAGCACCATTTGTTAAAGAGACTGTCTTTTTTCCATTGGATGTTCTTTCCTGCTTTGTCAAAAATTAGTTGGCCATACGTTTGTGGGTCTAGTTCTGGGGTTTCTATTCTATTCCATTGGTCTATGTGTCTGTTTTTATGCCAATACCATGCTGTCTTGATGATGACAGCTTTGTAGTAGAGGCTAAAGTCTGGGATTGTGATGCCTCCTGCTTTGGTCTTCTTCTTCAAAATTACTTTGGCTATTCGGGGCCTTTTGTGATTCCATATGAATTTTAGGATTGCTTGTTCTAGTTTTGAGAAGAATGCTGGTACAATTTTGATTGGGATTGCATTGAATGTGTAGATGGCTTTGGGTAGTATTGACATTTTGACAATATTTATTCTTCCAATCCATGAGCAGGGAATGTCTTTCCATTTCTTTATATCTTCTTCAATTACCTACATAAGCTTTCTATAGTTTTCAGCATACAGATCTTTTACATCTTTGGTTAGATTTATTCCTAGGTATTTTATGCTTCTTGGTGCAATTGTGAATGGGATCAGTTTCTTTATTTGTCTTTCTGTTGCTTCATTGTTAGTGTATAAGAATGCAACTGATTTCTGTACATTGATTTTGTATCCTGCAACTGCTGAATTCATGTATCAGTTCTAGCAGACTTTTGGTGGAATCTATTGGATTTTCTATGTATAATATCATGTCATCTGCAAAAAGCGAAAGCTTGACTTCATCTTTGCCAATTTTGATGCCTTTGATTTCCTTTTGTTGTCTGATTGCTGATGCTAGAACTTCCAGCACTATTTTAAACAACAGCGGTGAGAGTGGGCATCCCTGTCGTGTTCCTGATCTCAGGGAAAAAGCTCTCAGTTTTTCCCCGTTGAGGATGATGTTAGCTGTGGGCTTTTCACAAATGGCTTTTATGATCTTTAAGTGTGTTCCTTCTATCCCGACTTTCTCAAGGGTTTTTATTAAGAAAGGGTGCTGGATTTTGTCAAAGGCCTTTTCTGCATCGATTGACAGGATCATATGGTTCTTCTCTTTTTTTTTGTTAATGTGATGTATCACGTTGATCGATTTGCGAATGTTGAACCAGCCCTGCATCCCAGGAATGAATCCCACTTGATCATGGTGAATAATTCTTTTTATATGCTGTTGAATTCGATTTGCTAGTATCTTATTGAGAATTTTTGCATCCATATTCATCAGGGATATTGGCCTGTAGTTCTCTTTTTTTACTGGGTCTCTGTCTGGTTTAGGAATCAAAGTAATACTGGCTTCATAGAATGAGTCTGGAAGTTTTCCTTCCCTTTCGATTTCTTGGAATAGCTTGAGAAGGATAGGTATTATCTCTGCTTTAAACGTCTGGTAGAACTCCCCTGGGAAGCCATCTGGTCCTGGACTCTTATTTGTTGGGAGATTTTTGATAACCGATTCAATTTCTTCGCTGGTTATGGGTCTGTTCAAGCTTTCTATTTCCTCCTGATTGAGTTTTAGAAGAGTGTGGGTGTTTAGGAATTTGTCCATTTCTTCCAGGTTGTCCAATTTGTTGGCATATAATTTTTTATAGTATTCCCTGATAATTGTTTGTATCTCTGAGGGATTGGTTGTAATAATTCCATTTTCATTCATGATTTTATCTATTTGGGTCATCTCCCTTTTCTTTTTGAGAAGCCTGGCTAGAGGTTTGTCAATTTTGTTTATTTTTTCAAAAAAACCAACTCTTGGTTTCGTTGATCTGCTCTACAGTTTTTTTAGATTCTATATTGTTTATTTCTGCTCTGATCTTTATTATTTCTCTTCTTCTGCTGGGTTTAGGCTGCCTTTGCTGTTCTGCTTCTATTTCCTTTAGGTGTGCTGTTAGATTTTGTATTTGGGATTTTTCTTGCTTCTTGAGATAGGCCTGGATTGCAATGTATTTTCCTCTCAGGACTGCCTTTGCTGCGTCCCAAAGCATTTGGATTGTTGTATTTTCATTTTCGTTTGTTTCCATATATTTTTTAATTTCTTCTCTAATTGCCTGGTTGACCCACTCATTCGTTAGTAGGGTGTTCTTTAACCTCCATGCTTTTGGAGGTTTTCCAGACTTTTTCCTGTGGTTGATTTCAAGCTTCATAGCATTGTGGTCTGAAAGTATGCATGGTATAATTTCAATTCTTGTAAACTTATGAAGGGCTGTTTTGTGACCCAGTATGTGATCTATCTTGGAGAATGTTCCATGTGCACTCGAGAAGAAAGTATATTCTGTTGCTTTGGGATGCAGAGTTCTAAATATATCTGTCAAGTCCATCTGATCCAATGTATCATTCAGGGCCCTTGTTTCTTTATTGACTGTGTGTCTAGATGATCTATCCATTTCTGTAAGTGGGGTGTTAAAGTCCCCTGCAATGACCACATTCTTATCAATGAGGTTGCTTATGTTTATGAGTAATTGTTTTATATATCTGGGGGCTCCGGTATTCAGCGCATAGACATTTATAATTGTTAGCTCTTCCTGATGGATAGACCCTGTAATTATTATATAATGCCCTTCTTCATCTCTTGTTATAGCCTTTAATTTAAAGTCTAGTTTGTCTGATATAAGTATGGCTACTCCAGCTTTCTTTTGGCTTCCAGTAGCATGATAAATAGTTCTCCATCCCCTCACTCTCAATCTAAAGGTGTCCTCAGATCTAAAATGAGTCTCTTGTAGACAGCAAATAGATGGGTCTTGTTTTTTTATCCATTCTGATACCCTATGTCTTTTGGTTGGCGCATTTAATCCATTTACATTCAGTGTTATTATAGAAAGATACGGGTTTAGAGTCATTGTGATGTCTGTATGTTTTATGCTTGTAGTGATGTCTCTGGTACTTTGTCTCACAGGATTCCCCTTAGGATCTCTTGTAGGGCTGGTTTCGTGGTGACAAATTCCTTCAGTTTTTGTTTGTTTGGGAAGACCTTTATCTCTCCTTCTATTCTAAATGACAGACTTGCTGGATAAAGGATTCTCGGCTGCATATTTTTTCTGTTTAGCACACTGAAGATATTGTGCCAAGCCTTTCTGGCCTGCCAAGTTTCAAAGGAGAGATCAGTCACGAGTCTTATAGGTCTCCCTTTATATGTGAGGGCACGTTTATCCCTTGCTGCTTTCAGAATTTTCTCTTTATCCTTGTATTTCGCCAGTTTCACTATGATATGTCGTGCAGAAGATCGATTCAAGTTACGTCTGAAGGGAGTTCTCTGTGCCTCTTGGATTTCAATGCCTTTTTCCTTCCCCAGGTCAGGGAAGTTCTCAGCTATAATTTCTTCAAGTACCCCTTCAGCACCTTTCCCTCTCTCTTCCTCCTCTGGGATATTATGAGTATATTATTTCTTTTTAGTGTATCACTTAGTTCTCTAATTTTTCCCTCATACTCCCGGATTTTTTTATCTCTCTTTCTCTCAGCTTCCTCTTTTTCCATAACTTTATCTTCTAGTTCACCTATTCTCTCCTCTGCCTCCTCAATCCGAGCTGTCGTCGTTTCCATTTTGTTTTGCATTTCGTTTAAAGCGCTTTTCAGCTCCTCGTGACTGTTCCTTAGTCCCTTGATCTCTGTGGCAAGAGATTCTCTGCTGTCCTGTATACTGTTTCCAAGCCCAGCGATTAATTTTATGACTATTATTCTAAATTCACTTTCTGTTATATTATTTAAATCCTTTTTGATCAGTTCATTAGCTGTTGTTATTTCCTGGAGATTCTTCTGAGGGGAATTCTTCCGTTTGGTCATTTTGGATAGTCCCTGGAGTGGTGAGGACCTGCAGGGCACTTCCCCTGTGCTGTGGTGTATAACTGGAGTTGGTGGGCGGGGCCGCAGTCTGACCTGATGTCTGCCCCCAGCCCACCGCTGGGGCCACAGTCAGACTGGTGTGTGCCTTCTCTTCCCCTCTCCTAGGGGCGGGATTCCCTGTGGGGTGGCGTGGCCCGTCTGGGCTACTTGCACACTGCCAGGCTTGTGGTGCTGGGATCTGGCATATTAGCTGGGGTGGGTAGGCAAGGTGCACGGGGGCAGGAGGGGGAGGCTTAGCTCGCTTCTCCTTAGGTGATCCACTTCAGGAGGGGCCCTGTGGCAGCGGGAGGGAGTCAGATCCGCTGCGGGAGGTTTGGCTCCGCAGAAGCACAGAGTTGGGTGTTTGCATGGAGCGACCAAGTTCCCAGGCAGGAACTGGTTCTCTTTGGGATTTTGGCTGGGGGATGGGCGGGGGAGATGGCGCTGGCGAGCGACTTTGTTCTCCACCAAGCTGAGCTCTGCCGTCTGGGGGCTCAGCAGCTCTCCCTCCCTTTGTCCTCCAGCCTTCCCGCTTTCTGAGCAGAGCTGTTAACTTCTGACCTCCCAGAGGCTAAGTCGCGCTTGCTGTCGGAACACAGTCCGTCCGGCCCCTCCGCTTTTGCCAGCCAGACTCGGGGGCTCTGCTTGGCCGGTGAGCCGCCCCTCCGCACCGGCTCCCTCCCGCCAGTCCGTGGAGCGCGCACCGCCTCGCCGCCCTTCCTACCGTCTTCCGTGGGCCTCTCGTCTTCGCTTGGCTCCGGAGACTCGTTCTGCTAATCCTCTGGCGGTTTTCTGGGTTATTTAGGCAGGTGTAGGTGGAATCTAAGTGATCAGCAGGACGCGCGGTGAGCCCAGCGTCCTCCTACGCTGCCATCTTCCCTCTCCTCCACATTTTTAATATTTCTTACTATTCATTCATCAATGGACACTTAGATTGTTTGCAAGTTGTGACTATTACAAATACTGCTGCAATGAACATGTATGTGTGGATATCTCTTCAAGATGGAGATTTCATTTCCTTCAGATATATGCCCAGAGTGAGATTGTATAAAAATTATATTGTTAATTTTTTGAGGAATCTCCATAATGTTTTCCATGGTGACTGAACAATTTACATTCCCACCAACAGTGTACAAGGGTTTCCTCCTCTCCACATCCTTACCACCACTTGTTATCTCTTGTCTTGAGATGATATTTCATTGTGGCCCTGAGTTGTATTTCCCTGACGAGTAGTGTTGTCGAACACCTTTTTATGTACCAGTTGGCCATTTGAATATCTTCTTTGGAAAAACGCCTATCCAGGCCCTCTGTCCAGTTTTTAATTGAATTACATGTTTATTACTATTCAATCACATGAGTTCCTTATATCTTTTGGATATTAATCCCTTATCAGAGATGTGGCTTGCAAATATTTTCTCCCTTTCCATAAGTTGCCTTTTGATTTTGTTGGTTCTTCTCTTTTGTTGTGCAGAATTTTTTGTTTGATGCTGTACACTTATTTATTTATTTTTCTTGGTTGCTAAATATTTTCATTTCATTTTCAAAACCATGTGAATTTGTTACTAATCAAAATGATTAAATAATTTTAAAAGTAGAGATAATAAGGAGTCAATTTGCCAAAAAAAAATCAAAGCTCTGAATATGTTTCATTTGTTCAATATTTTTTCATTTAAAAATTTTTAAACGTTTATTTATTTGTGAGAACAGAGAGAGAGACACAACACGAGATGGGGAGCAGCAGAGAGGGAGACACAGAATACAAAGCAGGCTCCAGGCTCTGAGCTGTCAGCACAGAGCCAGATGCGGAGCTCGAACTCAGGAGCAGTGAGATCATGACCTGAGCCGAAGTTGGACACTTAATCGACTGAGTCACCCTAATCTTTCTTAATTTTAGTAAACATGTTTTTTAAGTTTTAATTTTAATTCTAGTTAGTTACTATACAGTGTTATATTCGTTTCAGGTGTATAATATAGTGATTCAACAATCTATACATCACCTGGTACTCATCATGATAAGTGCACTCCTTAATCCCCATCATCTATTTAACCCATCCCCCATCCTCCTCCACTCTGATAAGGACCAGTTTGTCCTCTATAATTAAGGACATATATAATCATGTTTTTTTAATTTGTCTCTCTCTCTCTCTTTTTCCCTTTGTTTCTTTTGTTTCCTTAATTCCACACATGAGTGAAATCATATGGTATTTGTATTTCTCTCACTGACTTATTTTACTTAGCATTATATTCTCTAGCCCCATCCATGTTGTTGAAAATGGCAAGATTTCATTCCTTTTTTATGAATGAATAATCCATTATGTATGTGTGTGTGTGGGTGTATGTATGTGTGTGTGTGTATATATATATATATATATATATATATATACACCACATCTTCTTCACCCATTCATTAATTGACGGACACTTGGGCTGCTTCCATGATTTGGCTATTGTAAATAACACTGCTATAAACATAGGGGTACATGTATCCCTTTGAATTAGTGTTTTTGTATTCGTTGGGTAAATACCCAGTAGTTCAATTGCTGGATCCTAGAGTAGTTCTATTTTTAACTTTTTGAGGAAACTCCATACTGTTTCTGAGAGTGGCTGCACCAGTTTGCATTCTTACTAACAGTGCACGAGGTTTTTTTTTTTTTTTTTCACATTCTTGCCAACACCTCCTGTTCTTTTACTGTTGATGTTAACCATTCTGACAGATCTGAGGTGATATCACATTGTAGTTGGTTTTTTTTAAAGAAGTACTGGTATTTTATTTTTAAAAAATTTTTAAATGTTTTATTTATTTTTGAGAGGGAGGGGGAAGAGATAGAGGGAGACACAGAATCTGAAGCAGGCTCCAGGCTCTGAGCTGTCAGCACAGAGCCCAACATGGGGCTTGAACTCACAAACTGCGATATCATGACTCGAGCTAAAGTTGGACACTCAACTGACTGAGCCACCCAGGCACCCCTCACTTTGTAGTTTTGATTTGCATTTCCCTGTTGGTAAGTGATAATGAACATCTTTTCATGTGTTTGTTTTTATGTCTTCTTTGGAGAAATGTCTGTTTATGTCTTCTGCCCATTCTTTAATTGGATTATTTGCTTTAGGAGAGTTGAATTTTTTAAGTTCTTTATATATTTTGGATGCTAACACTTTATTGGGCATGTCATTTGCAAATATCTTCTCCCATTCAGTAGGTTGCCTTTTAGTTTTGTTGATTGTTTCTTTTGCTGTGCATAGTTTTTTATTTTATTAAGTAGTTTATTTTTGTTTTTGTTTCCACTTGCCTCAGGAGACATATCTAGAAAGAAGTTACTATGGCCAATATCAAAGAGGTTATTGCCTGTTCTCCCCTAGAATTTTTATGGTTTCTGGTCTCACATTTAGGTCTTTAATCTATTTTGAATTTTTTGTGTGTCTTTTAAGAAAGTGGCTGGAATGCCTCGGTGGCTCAGTCAGTTAATCATCCGACTTCGGCTAGGGTCATGATCTCACAGTTCGTGGGTTCGACCCTTGCATTGGGGCTCTGTGCTGACAGTGTGTAGCGTGGAGCCCACTTTTAGTTCTGTATCTCCCTCTTTCTTCCCCTCCCCTGCTCACACACTCTTTTTTTCTCTCGAAAATAAATAAACATTAAAAAAATAAAAACAAAGAAAGTGGTCCAGTTTCTTTCTTTTGCATGTTGCTGTCTAGTTTTCCAAACACCATTTATTGAAGAGACTGTCTTTTTCCCACTGGATATTCTTTTTTGCTTTGTTGAAGCAGATTTATTTCTGGGCTTTCTATTCTATTCCGTTGACCAATGTGTCTATTTTTGTGCGAGTACTACCTATTTTGATTACCTCAGCTTTGTAATATAACTTGAGGTCTGGAATTGTGGTGCCTCCAAATGCTTCTCTTTTCCAAGAATGGCTTTGACTATTTGGGGTCTTTTTGAGAATACCATACAAATTTTAGGATTATTTGTTCTGGTTCTCTGACAAATGTTGGTATTTTGATGGGGATTGCATTAAATGTGTAGATTACTTTGGGTAGTTAGATATTTTAAGAATATTTTTGCTCCAATACATAAGCATGGAATGTCTTTCCATTTCTTTGTGTTGTCTTCAATTTATTTCATCTGTGTTTTATAGTTTTCAGAGTATAGGTCTTTCACCTCTTTGGTTAGGATTATTCCTAGGTATCTTATTCTATGAGGTGCAATTGTAAATGGAATTGTTTTCTTAATTTCTCTTTCTGTTGTTCATTATTGGTGTATAAAAATAGAACAGATTTCTGTATATTGATTTTGTATGCTGCAATTTTACTGAATTCATTTATAAGTTGTAGAAGTTTTTTGTAGAATCTTTCAGGTTTTCTATGTATAGTATCATGTCATCTGCAAATAATGAGTTTTAACTCTTCCTTACTGATTTGGATGCCTTTTATTTCTTTTGGTTGTCTGCTGTGGCTAGGACTTCTAGTACTATGTTGAATAAATGCCATGAGAGTGAACAACCTTGTCTTCTTTCTGACCTCTCAGTTTTTCCCCATTGAAGATGATGTTAGCTGTGAGCTTTTATATATAGCCCTTATTATGTTGAGATATGTTCCCCCTAAACCTATTTTGTTGAGGGTTTTTATCATAAATGGATGTTTTACTTTATCAAATGCTTTTTCTGTGTCTATTGAAATGATCATATGGTTCTTATCCTTTCTCTTATCACTGTGACATTATCATGTTGATTACCAATATTGAACCACTCTTGAAATCGAGAAATAAATCCCACTTGATCATGGTGAATGATTTGTTTAATGTATTGTTGGATTTGGTTTGCTAGTATTTCGTTGAGGATTTTTGCATCTATGTTCATCAGGGATATTGGCCTGTAGTTCACTTTTTTTGTGGTATCTTTATCTGGTTTGGTATCAGGGTAATGTTGTCCTCATAGAATGAATTTAGAAATTTTCCTTAATCTTCTATTTTTTGGAATAGTTTGAGAAGACTAGGTATTAACTCTTCTTTAAATGTTTGGTAGAATTTGCCTGTGAAGCCATCTGGTCCTAGACTTTTGTTTGTTGGGGTTTTTTGATTACTGCTTCAATTTCTTTGCTGGGTATCATCTGTTCAAATCTTCTATTTCTTCTTGTTTAAGCTTTGGTAGTTTATATGTTTCTAGGATTTTGTCCATTTCTTCTAGGTTGTCCAATTTGCTAGCTTATAGTTTTTCATAATATTCTCTTATAATTGTATTTCTGTGGTGTTGGTTGTTATTTCTCTCTCATTTGTGTGTATGTGTGTGTGTTTTATTTGAGTACTTTCTCTTTCTAGATAAGTCTGGCAAAAGGTTTAACAATTTTATTCTTTTTTAAAGATTTTTAGTTTAGAGAGAGAGAGAGAGAGAGAGAGTGTGTGTGTGTGTGTGTGTGCAAGTGGAGGAGAGGGGGAAGAGGGAGTGAGAGAGAGAATCATACTTTAATATTTCTTTATTTACTTATTTATTTACTTAGAATACCAATTATGTGTAGATTATTTCTCTTTAGTGCATCACTTAGTTCTCTAATTTTCCCCTCATACTCCTGGATTTTTTTATCTCTCTTTTTCTCAGTTTCCTCTTTTTCCATAATTTTATCTTCCAGTTCACCTATTCTCTCCTCTGCCTCTTCAATCTGAGCTGTGGTTGTCTCCATTTTATTTTGCAGCTCATTTATAGCATTTTGTAGCTCCTCCTGGCTGTTCCTTAGTCCCTTGATCTCTGTAGCAATAGATTCTCTGCTGTCCTCTATACTGTTTTCAAGCCCAGCGATTAATTTTATGACTATTATTCTAAATTCACTTTCTGTTATATTGTTTAAATCCTTTTTGATCAGTTCATTAGCTGTCGTTATTTCCTGGAGATTCTTTTGAGGGGAATTCTTCCGTTTCATCATTTTGGATAGTCCCTGGAGTGGTGAGGACCTGCAGGGCACTTCCCCTGTGCTGTCTTGAATAACTTGTGTTGGTGGGCAGGGCCTCAGTCAGACCTGATGTCTGCCCCCAGCCCACCACTGGGGCCACAGTCAGACTGGTGTGTAACTTCTCTTCCCCTCTCCTAGGGGATGGATTCACTGTGGGGTGGCGTGGCCTGTCTGGGCTACTTGTACACTGCCAGGCTTGTGGTGCTGGTGATCTGGCATATTAGCTGGGGTGGATCGGCAAGGTGCACAGGGGTGAGAGGGGCAAGCTCAGCTCGCTTTTCCTTCAGTGATCCACTTCGGGAGGGGCCCTGTGGCACCAGGAGTGAGTCAGACCCGCTGCCAGAGGGATGGATCTGCAGAAGCACAGCCTTGGGTGTTTGTGCAGTGCAAGCAAGTTCCCTGACAGGAACTGGTTCCCTTTGGGATTTTGGCTGGGGGATGGGCCAGGGAGATGGCAGTGGCAAGAGACTTTGTTCCCCACCAAGCTGAGCTCTGTCGTCTGGGGCTCAACAACTCTCCCTCCCATTATCCTCCAGCCCTCCTGCTCTCTGAGCAGAGCTGTTAGCTTATAACCTTCCAGATGTTAAGTCCAGCTTGCTGTCCAAACACACTCCGTCAGGGCCTTCAGCTTTTGCAAGCCAGACTAGAGGGCTCTGCTTTGCTGGTGGGCTGCCCCTCCGCCCTGGCTCCCTCCCACCAGGCTCCCTTCCACCAGTCCATGTAGCGCGCACCACCACTCCGCCCTTCCTACCCTCTTCTGTGGGCCTCTCATCTGCGTTTGGCTCCGGAGAATCCATTCTGCTAGCCTTCTGGTGGTTTTCTGGGTTATTTAGGCAGGTGTGGGTGGAATCTAAGTGATCAACAGGAATGTGGTGAGCCCAGTGTCCTCCTATGCCACCATCTTCCTCCTCCCTTCTCCTTATTTATTTACTTAGAGAGCGCATGTAAGAGGGGGCGGGGCAGAGAGAGAGGGAGAGAGAGAAACCCATGCAGGCTTTGCACTGTCAGCACAGAGCTGGACACAGGGCTTGATTTCATGACCTTGGGATCATGACCTGAGCTGAAATCAAGAGTCAGACACTCCACTGACTGAGCCATCTAGGTGCCCCAGTTTTATTCATTATTATTATTTTTTTTTTTTTATCAAAGAAGCAGCTCCTGGTTTCATTGACTTGTTCTGTTCTTCTTTTACTTTCTAATATCATTTATTTCTGCTCTAATTTTTATTATTTCCTTCTTTCTCCTGGTTTTAGGTTTTATTTGTTGTTCTTTTTCTAGCTCCTTTAGGTTGTTTATTAGAGATTTTTCTTGTTTCTTGAGGTAGACCTGTATTACTATAAGCATCTCTTTTAGAACTGTTTTTACTGCATCCCAAAGGTTTTGGACTATTGTGTTTTCATTTTCCTTTGTTTCCATGTACTTTTTAAATTTCTTCTTTGATTTCCTGGTTGACTCATTCAGTTTACTAGGATATTATTTAATTTCCATTTATTTGTGGTATTTCCAGCTTTTTCTTTGAGGTTGACTTCTAGTTTCATAGTGTTGTGATCAGAAAAGATACATGTTAAAACTTTGACCTCTTTGAATCTGTTGAGGCTTATTTTGTGGTCTACTATGTGATCTATTCTGGAGAATGTAGCATTTGCACATAAAAAAATGTGTATTCTGCTGTTTTAGGATGGAATGTTCTGAATATGTCTGTTAAATCCATCTGGTCCAGTGTGTCATTCAAAGCCATTGTTTTCCCCTTGATTTTCTGTTTAAATTTTTTTTTTCAACGTTTTTTATTTATTTTTGGGACAGAGAGAGACAGAGCATGAACGGGGGAGGGGCAGAGAGAGAGGGAGACACAGAATCGGAAACAGGCTCCAGGCTCCGAGCCATCAGCCCAGAGCCTGACGCGGGGCTCGAACTCACGGACTGCGAGATCGTGACCTGGCTGAAGTCGGACGCTTAACCGACTGCGCCACCCAGGCGCCCCTGATTTTCTGTTTAGATGGTCTGTCCATTGATGTAAGTGGTGTGTTAAAGTCCCCTACTATCATTGTATTATTATTTATTAGTTCATTTATGTTTATTATAAACTGTTTTATATATTTGGTTGCTTCTATGTTGGGTACATAAATATTTGCAGTTGTTATATCTTCTTGTTGAATTGTCCCCTTTATTATCATATAATGTCCTTCTGTGCCTCTTATTACAATCTATTTTGTACAATATAAGTATTGCTAGTCTGGCTTTCTTTTGACATCTTTTTGCTTGATAGATGTTTCCACATTACCTCAGTTTCAATCTGCAAGTGTCTTTAGGTCTAAAATGAGTCTCTTGTAGGCAGCATATAGATAGATCTTGTTTTGTTATCCATTCTGTGTCTTTTCATTGGTGTGTTTAGTCCATTTACATTCAATGTAATTATTGGTAGATATGTATTTATTGTCATTTTCTTATTTGTTTTGCAGTTGTTTCTGAATGTTTTTTTCTGATCCTTTTTTGTCTTTCTTTGATGGTTTGCTGGTTTTCTTTAGTGATATATTTGGACTTATTTCTCTTATTCGTTACATACTTATTAATGGTTTTATAATATGTGGTTACCATTATGTTTGTATATAATTTCTTGTGCATATAGCAATTCATATCAAGTTGATGGTCGTTTAGGTTTGAATCCATTCTTTACTCCTCTCCTCCCCCATGTTTTAGGTATATGGTGTCATATGTCACATCCTTTTATTTTGTGAGTTCTTTGATTTTTTACAAAAATATTCATTTTTACTGCTTTTCTGTTTCCTATGTACATACTGTCACTTTTGATCTTTCCTTTCCACTCAAAGATCATAACTATTTCTTGAAGGGCTAGTTGTGTGAGAAACTCATTATCTCTCCTATTCTGAATGATAGTATTGCTAGATGGAATATTCTTGGCTAAAGATTTTGCCCATTCAGCACTTTGATTATATCATGCCACTCCCTTCTGGCTTGGAATGTTTCTACTGAAAAATCTCCTGATAGCCTTTTTGGATTTCCCTTGTATGTTACTGTCTTCTTTGGTGTTGCTCCTTTAAATTTTTCTTTATTACTATATTTTGCCAATTTAATTACAATATGTCTTAGTGTTGGCCTGCTTTTGTTGATTTTATGGGAGTTCTCTGTGCCTTTTGGATCTAGATGTCTGTTTATTTCTCCACATTAGGGAAGTTTCCAGCTATTATTTCTTCTGCCCCCCCCCCCTTTTCTCTCTTCTTATTCTGGGACTCCTATAATGTGATTGTTATTACATTTGATGGAGTCACTGAGTTCCCTAAGTCTGTTCTCTTTTTGCATAATTCTTTTCTCTCCCTTCTGTTCAGATAGATTATTTTCCATTACTCTATCTTCTAGGTTATTCATTCCTCTCTTATTTCATTTATTGAGCCCTTTATTTCTGCCATGTTATTTCTGTGTTAAGGGCCTTACTCATGTCTTCTACTCTTTTCTCAATTTCAGTGAGTTATCCGTATGATCGTTGCTTTAAATACTCCATCAGGCATTTTACTTATATCTGTTTTGCTTAGATCTCTGGCTATCGCCTTGTCCTGTTCTTTCATTTGGTATATATTTCTCTGTCTTCTCATTTTGTCTAAGTCTCTGTGCCTCTTTTTCTGTGTTAGGAAAGTCAGTTACATCTTCTGTTCTTGAGACTTATGGCCCTGTGGAGAAGAAGTCTTACAGTGCCCTGCTGTGTAGTGTCCTGTTTCCCAGGGCCTAGTACTTCTGGGAGTGTCTCCAATGTTGCTGCATGTGCTCTGCTCTTTTGTTCTGGATGCTTTGTCTTTCAGGCCAATCATCTGCAGAGGCTCTCCTTACAGTGTTGTGGGCAGTGTTTGGCCCCTGGCGAGTTTTAATGAGATGTCCTTTGATTTGTTTATAAAATGAGAACTGTTGCTACCAACACCAGAACTGAGGCTCCACAAAACTCCCAAGTTGGGAGATGCATTTGAGTAGGGGTTTGCTCCAATTGACCAGGGCAGGGGGCCTGCCAAGCTGAGACTGAGGCAAGTGGGATTGGGAAGGGCAGTTCTACCAGAGTGTGGGGGATTGGGGCTTCATATAAGGAAGCTAGGTAGTGAGCATTAGTGCGGCCCTGGTTCCCACAGGTGGTCCTGTGCTTATGCTAAGGAGAAGGAGAGGAAAAAGGCACAAGCCAGTTCTTTTGTTCCTGGTAGGGTCTCTCCATGAATGCTGCCTCTCTGGGATGTACTCCAAGATGAGCAAAAAACCTCCCCACTCTGTGCCCCAGGTACTCTTTAGATTTCTCTTTCCTTGCTCTATGTCATGCATTGTTTCCCTACCTTCTTTCTAGGAGCAGTGCAATGTCCTTGGGACTCTATTCCAGCCAAGTCTGCTGACCCTGAAATCTCCATGTTTTTAAGTGGTGCTGGTTGCCAAAAGTCATGAAATTCAGTCCCCTCTTACTTTCCATGCCGATTGTTATGGGGATTTATTTTCCCGTTGTGTTCCCCGGTGTGCTAGCCTGTCTCTTGCCCTTCTCCACAACCGCATCCCCCTCCCCACTGCAGCAGCCACAATCCATTTCTCTCCCAAACTGCATCTCCCACCTTCTTTGATGTGGCCTCTTTTCTATCTTTAGTTGTGAAGTTGTTTTTCCAGTTTTCAGGTCAATTTTGGTATATTTAGGAGATCTGATAGTTATCTAGTTGTATTCATGGAATGAGGCAAACCTAAGGTCCTGCTACTCTACCGCCATCATCCAACCTTCTCATTTAGTTCAGTTTGAGTTTATATTACAATATAATTATAATTTTATATGTAAACTTCAGCATATATTTCATGGTGATTAATTTTTTTTTAAAATTTTCTTTAAAAAATACTTTTTACTCCTTATTTATAATAGGTAGAATTAGCCAATATATCATAACAGCTCCAATAAGAATAACTTCATTACATAAATGTTTAAACAACATGCTGAATTTTATTGCAATATTATTACAATACCTTCCTAATGTGCTTCCACCTTGCTTTCCTTCAGTGCATTATCAGTCCAGCAAACAATCATCGTACTAAAATTATAAATAAGACCATGACAATTTTCTGTTCAAAACTCTCTAAAGTCTCCCTATCTTGCTCATAGTAAATAAAAACCCTTTTGATTGTCTTTGAGGTCTGATGAAAGCAGCCCTCCAGCACCTCCTGTGCCAAGTATCACTATGGCCCTCCAGCTACAAATGCATTCTTCTTTGTCTGCCTTGCATCACTGGAGTAGGTCCTTATAGGTTTTCTCCTGGCACAATACCCTGCTTTGTTAGCAGAGGGCACTGCAGGGGGAAAGGGCTTCTCCTCCTGGTTGTGGTGTTTGATCTTGCTCTCAAAACTCAGCTGCCAGTCTTGTGCAGAAGACCCAGAGATGCCTACTCTCCAGTGTTTTATTGGCATCCCTGTGCATGCCTTCAGCTCCATCTGAAGTTTGTCACTGAATTTCTGTTATCTAGGGAACTATGTCATACCTTCTTAATGACATCTGAATCTGTGCCTTTGTTGGAAATGGGGGAGAATCATCCAACTTTATTCCTTCCTGGGGTACTGTGACTCAGTGCTATAGGTGTTGGCTATCTTTAAATCTTCTATTCACATATCCTTTAGAGTTCTCTCTACATCTTAGCAGGTAATCTCCCTTTCACTAGTTAATGATTTGTAAACTTCCCTGTTTAAAAAAAAAACCTGTATGACAAAAATGAGTTGCATTTCTATACACCAATAAGAACATTATGAAAAGGAAATTAAGAAAACAACCCCACTTATAATAACATCAAATAAATAAAAGACTTAATAATAAGCTTAACATTAGAGATGAGAGACTGGTATACTGAAAGCTGCAAAAGTTGCTGAAGGAAATTAAAGAGAAAATAAATGAGAGACATCTCATGTCCATGGACTGAAATCATATTTCCCAGTTTTTAAAATAAACAATCCGGATATTCATCCACTCTTAAAATTTTGAAATTAGACATAGGACTTAAATTGTTAAAATTCCCATACTCCACAAAGCAATCTACAAATCCAATGCATTTCCTATCGAAGTTCCAGTGGTGGTTTGTTTTTTTTTTTTTGCAGGAATAGAAAAAAAATCCTAAAATAGACATGGAAGTTCAAGGGACCCCAAATAGCCAAAACACTATTGAAAAAGAACAAAGTTGGAAGCATCATACTTCCTGGTTTCAAAACATATTACAAAGCTACAGTAATCAATGTGGTAATGGCATAAAGATAGACATATAGACCAATGGAACAGAATAGAGAACCCATAAATAAACTGTTCTATATATGGTCAAATGATCTTCAACAAGAGTGTCAAGACAACATAATGGGAAAAGTATAGTCCTTTTAACAAATGGTGTTAGTAAAATTCCATATCCACATGCAAAAAGATGAAGAAATGAGTGCTGCATCTCAACTGCGTAGGCCCTTAGATAGGAGGTTAGGCTATCTCTTCCACTTGACAAGAGCCATTACCAATATTGTTTAGGCAAAAATATTTAACAAATTTTGGAATCATCTATCTTTCTCCTTCAGATTGGGCTTTGACAGCGATTAAAAGGGAAAGTGTCAATATTTTGTGGCAATTCTGATGTGAGGTGCTCACCCTTTGTCCCCATCTGTATGTTCTTCGTTGTAACCCCAACAGAGAAAGAAATGATGGGGTCTGCTCTTTCCATGGGTGATCTCTACTGGCAAATATTAATTTAATGATCTGTTCTAGAATGTTCCTGGGGATTGGTTTCATGCTTACAGGTTCATAATTTCCAAAATTCATCCTTATACTTAAGTAAACTAACAGGATCTTTGCCCTTCCCCTTCCCCTTGTAACACTGCTATGATTTCCTATGAGTTAACATAACAATATGACTTTGAAATTATATTTTCCATTTTTTAAAATAAACAACCTGGATGTTCATCCATTCTTAATTTAAGAGCTTGCTAAAATATATGAAGTAAAAATTCCAATATGTAATATCCCATATAAAATACAAAAACATCTATAATCCTCAATTACTTATCATTTAAAAAAAACATTAGATTATTTTTCTTAAAGGTGCCAAGTAATCATAAACCCCAATAATCAACTTCAAGATACTAATTTTGCTTAAAATCCATGGTAAGCTGACCTTATGTGAGGCAATCTAGAACTGTTTTGTACGCTTGCTCTATTTGTGTGCCTCGGTGAGTCCTCCCATTTTCTAGGAAACAGAAAGGCAAAAATAAGGCTAAAATCAGCCAGTGGTACTTGGGCCTTCCTGATCACTGTCTGCCCTGTGCAAGTAAGTGTTCTGAGACCCTGTACTTATACATGTCTGCCATATAAGAAAATTCAACCACCAGGTCCCAAGCCAAAGATGTATTACTCTAAGTTATATTAGCAGTTATGACACATCATCCTTTCTTGTCCAAATTTCCCCCATTTGTACTTTCAGAAGTTGGCTTTGTGCCTCTGCATAACATGTCAGGGCCAAAAAGTTGCTCTGAGCTCATCTGATCTGGAAAGATAAGATAACCTGTCAGATTTGGATTTTGCTGCCTTTACAGAATGTGTATGTAGAAATGAGTGGCACCAGTGAGAGTTCAAAAAAATTTTTTCCAATAAATGAGAGACTCTGAAAGGTGAAAAGTTGAACGTGTGAAATGGCAGGGTTTAAAGAGCTCATGCCCAGCATTTGGCTTTTAACCCAGTTCCGGGAGTTCACACTGAATAATCACTGGATTCAGTGGGAGGATTACAACAATGCCCCTCATTTCAAATGGCCGTTAGTTGTGAGAGAGCAGGAGCCAAGAGTAACTTCTTTAGAGCATATTTCTTCAAGGGATATGTCGGAAGACAGACAGAAAGAGAGAGAGAGTAGGTAGAAAGGGTGAGTATTGAGACGAAAAGGGGAGGTTGTGAAAGAAGGAAGGAAGGAAATTAAGTTTGATGATCAGCAGTGAGTAATTTATTCTTTTAAACAATTTGTTTTGTTTTGTTTTGTTAATGGGCGTTCAAATATATGCAAATACAGATTAAAAAAATACTGCTACATAAACTAAAGTCATTTTTGGAGACCTGGTGAAGCACACTATTTTAGCAGGAAGTTTAATTCCACTATCATAAATTAAAAAGCATCAAGGTCTTGTATTCACTTGCCCTTGGTTGATCTGTGATTGCAGAACAACTGTGATATAAAACGATGCCCTCAAACATATGTGCTGTAAAGTGGTAAGATCAAGTTCACAAAGAAACACACTTTATAATGATTGAGTTTGCAATCCACAATATCATGAATACGCACTGTATAGCAAAGCACTAACACAAAGTAAGATCCACAGGAAATGCAAGAAGAAATATGCAGAAATTCACTGATGGTAGAAGACAGTTCACTTTAGATCAAAATGATAAACACACACATACACACACAGAAGATCTAAACAACAAATAATGAAGTAATTACTGTGTATCAGACTATATCCTAAAATCAGAGTATAACTCTTTTTTTTCCAGATGACACAAAGTAAGTCACAAAAATTGACCCTTGCCAGCCAGAAAGGAGACCTCAATACATATTTTTAAATTAAAAGGTAAAAATAACATTTTCTGATCATAATACAATAAAAAGAGAAACTAATAATTTAGAAGCTAAAAACAAATAAACCTACCATCTATAATCATTTTTAAAAATCTTAATTCTTCAGTTATTGAAAAATAAAAATAGAATATTTAAAAAGGAATATGTATCAAATGCTATTGGAACAATTAAAGCAGTGCCCAGAGGAAATAGTAGCTTTAGATACATATATTAATAAACAGAGAATATGGAAGATAAGCAAATTCAACATACAGTGTAAAGAGCTTGGAAAAAAACACAACAGAGTGAATTTAAAGAATGCAGAAAGAACGAATTAGTACAAATAAAAGCAAAGGATAAATTAAAAAACAGAAAGCAGTAATACCAATAAATGACCCAAGTATTGGTTTCGGTAAAACTCACATCAAAATACATTTGAGGAGAGAAATGCAAATATGAAAAATTGGAAATGGAAATGCAAATACAGAGTAATTAAAAATTTTTATGTTTATTTATTTTTGAGAGAGAGATACAGAGTGTGAGTGGGCGAGGGGCAGAGAGAATGGGAGACACAGAATTCGAAGGAGGCTCCAGGCTTTGAGCTGTCAGCACAGAGCCTGATGTGGGGCTAGAACTCACAAACCATGAGATCATGGCCTGAGCCAAAGTCAGACACTTAACTGACTAAGCCACCCAGACACCCCTAAAAAAATTTTTTTAAGTAATCTGTGCACCCAATGTGGTGCTCAAGCTCACAACGCTGAGATCAAGAGTTAGATACTCTACTGACTGAGCCAGCCAGATGACCTAAGTTTTTTAAATTATAAGAAGTTAATTTTAAAAGTTCATACAAATACATGTGTATTAATTATCAAAATTGGCCCCCAAATTGAAAAGTCCACTCATATCAATTAACACTGAAGAAATAAGGTTACTACAGATCTGCTCTGTAAAACGCACCAAGTCTGGACAGTTGCACATAATTCTACCAAATCTATTTAACTGGTTTCTCAGAGCATTCATATTTTTTTGTACAAGAGCATATCATTGATAACAAAACTTCCCAAACATTATCACATAACAGAAAACTACAGGCTTATCTCACAAAAACTATATACAAAGCTGTACAAACAGAGAAAATGGCCCCACCGAACCAGTGTGCACTGTGGACACTGAGATAGCATCTGTGGTGACTGTGTGGTTCTTTGTTGTCCATCACACTCTGAAGCAATGTCTGGCACTCTGATAGAGCCAGAGGTGACACCCCAAGGTAGGGATCCTGGCTTTTATGCCACGTTACTAAATAAGCACCAGCCCCTTGCCTGGTGTGATCAGGAACCAATATACAATATCAGTATAGTGCAGTGGAACCTTGGCTTCAGTTCTAGCCTGTCAGACCAAGGTTCATGAACTGGAGAGGGGATGCATCAGACCCTCCTCTGGTGAGAAAAGAATTGGAGTTCAAACCCTGCAGCTACAGCGATGTGAAGGTAACAGCAGGATATACCTTATCAATATTCAGATTTGGGCAAATGCCAGCCCCTATTCTAGCATGATCAGGAGCCAGGATCTGGGCCCTGCAGTTGACCAGAATTTATGCCTTATACGCTGAACTGTAGCTACTTTACAGGTAACTTTAAAGAGAAGCTCTTTTTTTAGAGGCCAGGTTTCCAGAGATCTTGGACAAATTAATCCTTACTGCTCAATTAGTAAATAGAACCCAGAAAAATATTGAAAGAATAATGTGCCACAACCAGGTAGGCTTATCCCAAGAATTCAAGGATGTGGTGCACCTAGGTGGTTCAGTTGGTTATGCGTCTGACTTCAGCCCAAGTCATGATCTCATGAGTTGTGAGTTTGAGCCCCACATCGTGCTCCATGCCGACAGTGCAGAGCTTGCTTGGGATTCTATCTCTCCCTCTCTTTCTGCCCCTCCCTCGGTCTCTCTCTCTCTCTCTCTCAAAAGTAAATAAATAAACTTAAATAAATGAATAAATAAACAAACTAACTAAAAAAAAGAATTTAAGAATGGTTTAATAATAGGAAATCTATTAATATTATTCACCACAAAAAAATGTCAAGAAAACTTATATGATTTCCATAGAAAATTTAAAAATTGTCAAGATCTTAAATCCATTCTCGATTTTAACAATAATAATTTAGAAGGAGATAAATTCTTTGATCAGGAGATTCTTTTGTAAGAAGATACAGAAACAATAGATGTCCTTTATCATTATTATTTAGAATTACTCTATGGACATTAGAAATTCAATTAGATGAGAAAAAGAAATAAAGACATAAATATTGGAAATTGGAAAGTATAATTATCATTTGCAGATGATATTGTTATTTTACTAGGAAGCCTAACAAAGTCAATCTAAAAGTATTAAAAACGATAATAGAATTCAACAAAATGGTTATGTAGATAATGTTTATAATAAGCAAATTTTTAAAAGATGATGAAAGAAAAGACCTCATTGTCAAAGTAATGATAAATACGAAGAATATAATGAATAAGAAAGTTGCAAGACCTAAATGCTACTGAAGGACAGAAACAAAGACTTGAACAAATGAAAAGGCATTTTTCCCTAAATTAATCTATAAATTTAACATAGTCCCAATAAAAATGCCAACGAATTTCTTTGTACAAAATAAATTAATTTTTAAAATTAATGTGAAAAACAAGCATAGCCAAGAATTTATAAGCAAGAGTTAACACAACTTGCCATTGAAACATATTAATTACAATATGGCACATAAATGTATAGATTAATGAAATAGAATAGAATATCCAAAACTAGAACAAGATAAATACAAAAACACAGTGTTTGGAAATTGTAGCATTTAAAATCAATGGTGAAAAGATGGATTACTTATTAACAGAACAACTACACAATCACTTATTAAAATAGTAAGGTTAAATAACTATTTTGTATCTTGCATGAGACAGCTACCAAGATGTGAATGCAAAAGAAAAATTCTTGAGGTAAATTAAAAGTGCTACTCCAGTGAATCATGAAGAAAGTGAATGCCAATTAATGATAAGAAAGTGAAATGGTGCCCAGAAATAAAGCTATGTTTATATGGTCAATTAACCTATGACAAAGGAGGCAAGAACATACAGTGAAAAGAGTCTCTTTAACAAATAGTGCTGGAAAAACTGGACAGCGACATGTAGAAAAATGAAACTGACCACTTTCTTACACCATACACAACTATAAGCTCAAAATGGATTAAAGACACATATGTGAGACCCCAAACCATAAAACTCTAAGAAAAAAACATAGGCAGTGATTTCTTTGACATTTGCCATCAAAACATTTCTCTAGATACATCTCCTTGGGCAAAGGAAACAAAAGCAAAAATAAACTATTGGGATGACACTGAAATTTTAAAAAAGCTTTATATAGTGAAGAAGGCCATCAATAAAACAAAAAGGCAACCCACTAAATGAGAGAAGATATTTGCAAATGATATATCTGGTTAATAGGTTAATATCCAAAATATATTAAAATATATAAAACTCAACAACAAAAAATAAAGAAAGAATCCAATTAAATATGAGCAGACCTGAACAGACATTTTTCCAAAGAAGACATATAGATGGTCAACAGGCACATAAAAAGATACTCAGCAGCCCTAATCATCAGGGAAATGCAAATCAAAACCACAATGAATTATCACCTTATGCTTATCAGAATGGCTAGAATAAAAAACAAAAATACAACAACAACAAAAGAAAACAAGAAATATCAAGTGTTGGCAAGGATGTGGAGAGAAAGAAACCCTCATGCGCTGGGGGTAGGAATACAAATTGGTGTAGCCACTCTGGAAAACAGTGTGGAGGTTCCTCAAAAAATTAAAAATAGAATAACCATATGATCCAGTAATTCTACTACCAGGTATTTAATCTCCAAAAATGAAAACACTAATTCAAAAAGATATACACATCCCTATGTTCATTGCAGCATTATTTATAACAGCCAAGATACGGAGGCAACACAAGTGTCCATCCATAGATGAACATAGATGAATGGATAAAAAAGATGTGGTGTATATATTCAAAGGACTGTTACTCAGGTACACACACAAAGTGAAATTTTGCCATTTGCAACTACATGGATGGACCTGGAGGGTATAAAGTTAAGTGAAATAAGTCAGACAGAGAAAGACAAATACCATATGATTGCACTCATGTGTGGAATTTAAGAAACAAATGAATAGACAAAAAAAGAGGTGTAAAGAAAAGACTGACATACAGAGAATTAGTGGTTGGCAGAAGGGAGGTGGGTTGGCAATGGTTGACATAGATAAAGGAGATTAAAAATACACTTATTGTGGGCCACCTGGGTGGCTCAGTCAGGCATCCAATTTTTGATTTCAGTTCAGGTCATGATCTCACAGTCGTGGGATAGAGCCCTGTGTCAAGCCCCACGTTGACAGCATGGGGCCTGCTTGGGATTCTATCTCTCCTCTCCCTGTGCCCCTTTTCTGATTATGCATGCACTCTCTCTCTAGCTCTCTCAAAATAAACATTAAAAAATACACTTACTGTGATGAATACTGAGTAATGTATAGAGTTGTTGAATCATTATATTGCATATCAGAAACTAATATAACACTGTATGTTAATTATACTTTAATTTAAAAAAATAGCAAAACAACCTTATTGCTGATATGCAGAAAGTTTTAGTGGTCTTGATAGATGAAATCAGCCACAACATTCCCTTAAGCCAAACCCTAATCCAGAGCAAGGCCCTAACTCTCTTCAATTCCATGATGGCTGAGAGATGAGGAGGCTGCAGAAGAGAATTTGGAAGCTAGCAGAGATTGGTTCATGAGGTGTAAGGACAGAAGCTATCTCCGTAACATCAAAGTGCTAGGTGAAGCAGCAAGTGCTGATGTAGAAGCTGCAGCAAATTATCCAGCAGATCTAGCCAAGATAATGAAAGTAACTACACAGATTTAAGTGTAGATGAAACAGTCTTATATTGGAAGAAGATGCCATCTAGGACTCGCACAATTGAGAAGAGAAGTGACGCCTGGTTTTAAAGCCTCAGAAGACAGGTGAAGCTTTGAGGCGTATTAGGGGCTAATGCTCCTGGTTACTTAAAATTGAAACCAATGCTCATTTGCCACTCCAAAAATCGTAGGGCCCTTAAGAATTATGCCAAGTCTACTCTGCCTGAGCCCTATACATGGAACAAAAAAGCCTGGTGACAGAACTTCTGTTTACAATATGGTTTACTAAATATTTTAAGCCCACCTTGGAGACCTACCACTCAGGAAAAATGATTCCTTTCAAGATATTACTAATAGTTTATGTATATATTATTTGTTTATGTACATGTTGTTTTATTTTGTGCTGAACCACTGGAAAATATGTCATAGACATCATGCCACTTTACCCTGAAGTACTTGCATGAATTTTTCCATATAATCACAACCCCAGTTTTACACCTAAGAAAATTAGCAGTAAGTTCATAATACCATTAGTAAATAGTCCGTTTACAAATTTATCAAACTGTCCCAAAATACATTTCTATATCTATATTGTGTTTCTTTATATTAAATTCAGGATCTAATCAAGTTTCATACATTTCACTCAGCCGATTATCTCTTTTGTCTCTTCTCATGTGGAAGAGTTCAACCTCCTCTCTCCATGTTTTTGAAGTTTTCTTGTAGAATATTTACATTATTGTTTACTTATGGGTAGAGGAAATGTAATATTTTCTGAAATGTATTAATGGGTTTTTCCTCCCTTTGGCACTTTTAGAATTTATGTGTCACAACAGGAATCAGGACTCTTACAGAGGGAATTTAAAAAGAAAGCTTTAATATTCCACTTGTGACATCCAATATATACATATTTTTCTCAGTCCAGAGCAAAACATAACCTGGAAATATAGATTTGTCAAGAAAAAAAAAGAATTTCTAAATCCTGTACCTATCCTTTTAATACATCATTGAACAAATCTGAAAGACTCAGATCATAACATTTTTTCCATGGTGTTGGAAGGAAGCCCATTCTAAACATGGGGAAGAGGCCATGAGGCTAACAACCCAAAAGAAGAAGGGATCTAGAGAAAGAGGAAGGTCAGCCCTAGAGACTGAGGAAGGAAAAGAAGATTGGGATGGAGTGATAGGGTTCATCACTAAAGCCCTTTTCTTCCACCCTAAGGGCTGCAAATTGGGGAGAGGGGGAAAGGAGAGAGGAGTTTAGAAACATCCAAATAGATGAAAGGTTGTTGAGAATAGAGAGAATCTAGCCTTTCTCCATCTTTGGGACTCTGAGAGAAGTCCCCAGCGCCAACTCTAGGTCACTTGATTCAAGTAAAGGTATTACCAGGACGTGCCAGATAAGATGAACAGATTAAGTGTAAGTCTCCAATTCTCTTTTGGCTCCTAGTGATGTGCATGGCCCCCAAGAGTTCCCATGTGTCTCACTAAGTGAAGAAAAGGGGGACTAAGGGACTGGCAAGAGACTGGCTAGAAGGGGGTTACTGTGGTGGAGGCCGAATGGCCCCTGGCTGGGGGTTGCAGTGGGACCACCTAGAGCTGACTGTGAAGGGATCTGAAGCCAGAAGGACCACTATAACAAAGGGAAGTGGCTAATGCTCCAAGAACCACTGGAAGTCCTGCCTGGACCAGGGCGATGCTACAGGCTCCATAGGTTCCCAGCCCTGACCTTCAACCTTGGAGGCCAGCAGTTCACCTAGTGAGCAAGCTGATGAAAGCCTCCCTGCAGAAAAGCCAGAGGGCAGCACCAGGGCCCCACATGTGAGTCTGAGCCTTCTCTGTCACTCTGGGGCCATGTAAACTCTTTCCTGAATAACCAGACACCATCCTGGAGAGACAAAAGGTAAGCCCTTTCAGGTTTGAAAACTTGAACATTGGCCCCAAAGATACCTGGGTATCAAAAAAAATCCTGTTTAACTTATTGAATTTAAATAAATTTAAATTGGAAATGGGCAAAAGTTTGCTTTTTTCCCCTGCCATCTATAAAATTCTTATAAGGAGGATCAAAACAGTTATAGAAAAATGAAGAATATTTTCTCTACCTACCTCAATGCAGTCTTTTTTTGTGATGGTAATATATATGTTCATACATGTGAGGGAAAATATAAAAACAAAAAAAAAGCAAAAATTATCTTTAGTACCTTCAACCTTCAGTTTCTCAACTCCTCATTCTACCTCTTCACTTCTACTCATGAGTGTTCCCACACCCTCATCCTGTCTCTTGAAGGCCCAACTAGATCTGACTTCAGTAAGCACTGTCCCAGCTTTCTTTTCTTACTAAGTCCCTGCTTCAATTGTTCAGATAACCTGAAGTCTCCTCAATGGCCCGAGGCATCTATATCACAGAAGGAAGTGATATGACAAACCTGGTTACTAACACCTATGATGTAGGATAAATGACTGATAGGTCCTTAATATATAATGTGGGCAAGGATTCTTTGCAAAATAAGAGAAAATGCCTAGAGTTGTAACCCAAAGAGGAAGTTTTCAGCAGGGGAATTTCAGAAGTCATGGCTATTAGTTGGGTCCTCCAACCAACTAGTGCCCAGTATTCATATCTCATAGATTGCTAGGTTAGCCAGTGTCCACATAGGAGGCAGATGGCAATTTAAAGGGTTTAACTGGAAAGGTTTTAATGAAGAGGTTACTTACAGAGGTTTGGACAGATTAAAGGGGAAGCCAGGTATACCAGAAACAACAGTAGGAAGCCACTCCCATCTAAAAGGTAAAGCAGAGGGTGCTCTCTATGGAGGACACAGCCACTGAAAACTCAGAACAGGCAGAAGGAGTTCTTCCAATGGAAGACATAGGCACTGTGGAGCCAGAGCAGGTGGATAATTTTCAAACACTTTCTGCCCCATCCTTTGATATACCACTAGTGTTGTCCATTAGTCAAACCCAACTGGATGCCTTCCCTAGGCACAGAGCAAGCTGGGAAGGGTGGAGTATAAATCCAGGCTCTGTGGCCAATAGAGAATACCCATCTGTACCTAACGTCATCTGACCCTCACAGTCAGTGTCTTTCTTCTTAAGAGATTATACTGCTTATAACTGTATAATTTCCAGAGTTCACACTTAAATTCATGTTTATGAGTACTGATAGAATTTATTCTTTTTAGGATATGAATTAAAGTCACTGAGAAGGTGACATATAGAGAACTGATGTATTATTAAGTCAATGAAATCATGTAAAATGTCTCCAAAAGTAAATTAAAATTAAAAAAAAAATAAAACAAAACACCAGGAGGGCATTTTCTAAGGAGATAATTATTTGGACACCACTGAAAATCAGTGCTCATATGATGTGTTTACAAACACATGAACCTCAGATAAATTGAGCCTAAGGTAAACTGAACCTAAGATGAACCCTAAGATAAATTCCATCATCTAGAAAACAGGATTGTTACATTCCCTGCAGATATGACAGGCAATAAGACACAATAAGATTATGTTTGTGAAGTATTTCTTCAACTGTAATGAACTAGGCAAAAATAGGTTTATATTATTACATTTATATAATACAATATATTATATTATAATGTTATCTATAAATAAGCATATGTTATATTATAGATATAGAAGAAATTTTTTAGTTTACTCTTTTATTTAAAAAGTATTTATTAAGTACCTGCTAGGGACCAAGGCTTTAGGACACATAAACACGTGAAGTCTCAGCCCTCAAAGAATTTATACTCTAGCAAGTATAGGGGTCAGTAAAGTGCGGCCCATGGGCCCAATCCAGCCTCCTGCTTGTTTAATTATACCTGTGATCTAAGAGTCATTTTTAAAAATCAAAAGAAGAATAATATTTCATGCAAAAAATTATATGCAATGCAAATTTTAATGTCCATAAATAAAGTTTTATTGGAACACGGCCATACCATTTATTTATATATTGACTATGGCAGCTTCACACTATAACCACAGAGTTGAGTTGTTGAGACAGAGACTGTGTAGCCCGCAAAGTCTAAAGTAGTTATTATCTGGCCCTTTACAAAAAAAATATTGCTGATCCCTGGTCTAGCAGAAGACAAACAAATAACTACAGCAAGTTCAAGTCAAGTATATAAGGGTGAAGTCAGGGCAAAAAGCGGGAAAAGATTACATCTGCCTGTAGGAGTGGAAGCACAGAGCAAGGGGAGCCAGGGAGGCTTTATGAAGGATGCAGGGTTGGCCTTTTAAGAGCAAATTGGTACAATCCATATAATAATGATGAATGTACCCATCAGCAGGACTTCCTCCAGAAATTGTTCTTCTTCCAGAAATGCTGGTGGTGGATTTATACAAATCCCAACAAATGTTTCTCCTTTTCCCTGAGTGACCAATTCCAAGCACTTGCTAGATTGCTAGATTAACAGATACCTGGGAATTTTAGAGATGCTATATCTGGCCATGGTATAAATGACTCACTCAGAAATTAAAGCCATGCCAACCTATCACCTTATTGCCACTAAATTTTCATCAACTACACTCACAGAGAGAGAAATGGGAGTTTTGTAGTTGGAAATGATAAAGAATAATGAAAAAGATGAAGAATAATAAAAGATTGGGTCGGACCCAGGGCCCATAAGTGGAGGGATAACTCCATGAGAAACCACAGCACTGACTGAAGGAAAGAGCAAGAAGCTAAAATAAACAATCAAAGGCAAGAACTATCAAATTGTCAAGGACAATAGGCCCCGATGAACGGCATGCCCCCAAGAGCAAGCTGCAAAGGGAGCATCTTAGGAGAGCAAGCTGCAAAGGGAGCATCTTAGGAAAACAACATGTCAGGGCCCATAGCCTCATGTGGCAGACTGGTACAGGAAGTTCATTTCCTCTCCCCAAATTCCAAAAATGAATAAAATGTTGCTCCCAGACAGGAGCAAGGGGGCCATGCCATTGACTTATTTGAAATGGACTAATCGTTCTGATAAACAAGTTGTTTTATGAAAGTATATGATGCTGGTTGAGTGTCTCTCTTCCTTTTGATTCCTTCCACGTGTTAGCCATGGTCTTGGCCTCTCAGCACACGATGGTGACTGATGCTGGTTAGAAATAGCAGCCTCTGCTGGAATCTGGAAGGATTCCCAAAGAACAGCAGGAAGGCAATAACTTGTGTGGAGAGGATGTGCGGTCACTGGCAGTGATGCGAGTGGCAGCAGGTTCAAGCATAAGAGACTCCAAATATTTGGAAAACTCCCAACTTCTTCTTGAGTCTGCTAGCCTTCCCTCTGTCTGGTTACCTGACAGGGGACTAAGTTCCTAGCATCACCACAGGCCAGCACAAAGCGGCCTAGCCACCGCAACCCCACAAATTACCCAGGGTCTTTTAGTCCATCTTTCCAAGTCCCATGATAGCAAAGAGCTAAAGAAATCTTGGCATAGATCTGAACTTCATTTATGTTTTCTTGAACATCCATTCATTTTCATCTCATGATAAGAGTGTGTTATGCTCTTTGGGATCCATGGCACTTCTCTAGGAATTGTAAAGAAGCCTTACTCAGACATGGTCCTTGCCTAAAAAGATATGGCTTTCTGGTAGTAGGGATAGTTCTTCTATTTCACAGATTTTAAATGCTTACATTTTATATAGCCTCACTATAATGCTATGGGCAGATCATTTTATTCCCACTTTACAGATGACAAAACTAACCCTAGTAAGGCAGAGTACATTGTCCAAATTGCTTTATACAAAAAGTGCTGGAACTGAGGCAGGGCCTAAATATTTAGAATCCAAGGACTCAGTATTGCATTAGCTGAATCTGCTTGGAGATACACTATGTTTAAAATCATCAACTGAACCCAACACTTTCCAAAAGAGTTAATATTAGAGACAGTTTTTAAACCTATGCCAAGGGAGCAAGATTCTTCTTTAAGGAGTAAAGACTAGGTAGTGGATAAATGAAATATAATTTTGTTGATTTTGAAAATGTGTGTGTGTGTGTGTGTGTGTGTGTGTGTGTGTGTCTGCATATAGGAGGCAGATGTATGTATATATGAATTTCTCTATGGGGGCATATAGGTATGTTTTGAGTGCCTGTGTGTAAGTACATAAGTGCACAAAGCAACCTGCCAAGAAAAAAAAGGGGGGGGGGAGTGGGAAGGGAAACACACGTTACACTAAGCACAGAATTCACTGCCCTAGGAATTAAGAGCAGACGATCAAGAACTTTTCAGAAAGGGGAATCTTGAGTCATGAAGAATGAGCCTCTCCATCCATGGCAGGAAAGCCAATCCCTCATCTTGTTGTCAGTTTTCCGTATGTATTCAGTTCAATCATGAGGGATTTTTTAGAAGCTGAGGAAATGGGTGTTTATAAATGTAGATCTAAAACGAGGACACCATAGGTTATGGCGTGAGTTTTATTTACAGTTTCTCTGTGACAGTTTTAATCCTATTGGCATTCCTTTGCATTATTCTTCAGAGAATTTTTATTCGTGAAAAACAGCAAATTGTTCATCTCTGAAACACTAGATAGTTTTGTGACTCTGAAAGTATTATGAAAATTATAAATGATAAGGAAACTCTGGGCCAAATTTTTTTATACAACTCTCCAAGAATTATATAGGATGGGAATCTGACCCTTTGAGAGTTAAAAATGTTTCTAAAGACAGAGAAGACTTGATGCACTAAGCCAGAGTGCATTAAATCACATTGGTAGTGCAATTATCTCTCAGCAAAGATCCTTGGAGTTGAAGTTCAAGCTGGGGGTCAGGAAGATGGTTGGGGGAAACAGGGTCTCCCTTGTTAAAATAAAGCAATTAGTTTAATATATACTGTAGGGAAAGGAGAGAAGGGAAGGGAAATTCCCCTTGTCAAATGTTGAACATTAGAGTACTGCTTAGAGCAAAAGTAATAAGGAGCTCTTCATGAAAAAAATTGGCCATCTACCATGTCTAAATGCAAACATGTGTGTTCTTTATTTCTTTAATTCATTTAAACTTCTGTTAACTGGGAATATTTTTATGTGCATTCTCAGTCATTCCTTTTCTCACTTGAACAAAAATGTGTCAGGGGACAGGAATGGTGCCCATGCAAGTACATTTAGATACCATAAAATATTTAACAGCTCTTTCTAGTATGGTTAAGCCCCACCAAATGGCTAAACAAACTTTAATTTACAATTCACGGGCTGAAGCATTCAAAGGGCCATAATATTTTGCTGCTACTAATTTATATCTCTTAGAGAGACATTAAATTCAAAGTGAGTCATTTAGAAGTTCCCAAACCCACATTCCTTTCTGTGAAATAAAGATCTTTGTTTCTTAGGAGTTTACATCCTTTGCCATCAAGAGGAAGCAGCTTTGCTTGTTAGTTTTAAAGGTCTCTGCTCCCTGTAGAGATTTTTAAAAATCGCCCTTGAAAATAGGTGATTTTGACCCAACTGAGATCCAGAGGTTGCTTGGTTCTTATAAAAAGAATGAAATAAATAAGTTTTGGCAATGAAACACATGATGACTTAGGTGATTCTCAAGAATATTATTCTGAGTTTTCACTGACCTGAAGGCCTTACCCAAAAGAGTATGATCTACAGTATGACCTCATATTTCTAAAGTTATAGAACCAGCAAAGTACTCTATATTGAAAAAAAGAAAAAACCAGAATGGTGGTTGTCTGGGTGAAGGGAAATCAATTGGGAGGGGGTGGGCACAAAGGAACTTCCTTAAGGTGAAAGTAACATTTTATATCTTGACATGGGGTTTGGGTTATACATTTATTTGTCAAAATTCATCAAATAAGCACTTAGATGTACACTTCATTTTATGTTAATTTTACCTCAAAAGAAAAAGTACATTTTAAACAAATGTAGAATTCTGGTTATTGATGTATAAGGAGAAGCAATTGATGCCTATAAATTACTCTGAAATGCATCCAAAAAAATAAGACAGTTGGATGGATGGAGAGATACAAGATAAAACAAGTCTAGGAAATTATTAATGGTAAGATCTAGCTGGTTGGTATATAGGTATTCCCATAAAATCCTGTCAATCTTTTTGTAATGAAATGAGATTTCTCATAATAACAAGTTGGGAAAAGGGTGAAAGGAAGTACTATTAGTAATTAGGCCAGAAACCCAGGCATAGGTTGAAACCATCTCAGACAATCTTGGACATATGGTCACCCTGTGTATAAGTATTCTTGGTTCTTAATTTAAACACTCCCCAGGTCTACTTTCATTGAGCCAAGACATGTATTTCCTCTGGGTTATCTCAAATAGTGTTAAAGTCCTCACAAAGCTACTCAAAAATCACACAGTCCCCCTTCCTCTAATATAGAAGCTATAGAATTTGTGCAGTAAAGAGTAGATATGAGAGCCAGTTCTGGGCTATGAGATGTGCGTGGATGTCAGGATAGAGTGTCCCAGGAAGCTTTTTATCTTATTTTTTAAAGTTTATTTATTTATTTTGAGAGAGAAAGAGTGTGTGTGTGAGCAGAGAAGGGGGAGACAGAGAGAGAGAGAGAGACAGAGAGAGAGAGAGAGAGAGAGAGAGAGAGAATCCTAAGCAGGCTCCTGTCAGTGTGGAGCCCGATTCAGGGCATGTTCCTATGAACTGTGAGATCATGACTTGAACTGAGTTCCAGAGTTGGACACTTAATCAACTGAGCCACCCAGGTGCACCCCAGAAAACTTTTTAAAGAGGAAAGACTCAGTAGGAATGCCCCCATTCAGCCTTTTGTCTTTTTTCCTTCATCCAACTCCTTTCTTCCTGCCTGGAATACAGTGCCTAGAGAGGGGGCAGCCATGAAGATGAAAACCCACACAGCAAGGATGACAGAACAGAAAAGGAGATGGAGCCTGGACATTATCCCTGTGTAAGCTACACTAAGATTTCTTATTACCTGACTCAAATAAACTCCTTATTTTTAAAAACATCTTCAGGTTTTCTATTACATTCTGTCAAATGCATACCTAACTAATATTCAGGGTATTTTAGATTAGTTCTCAAAAAGATTTTGCTTTAATTCACATTAACTTGAGCAATGAATGCACTTGAGTGCTGGAAACTTTAGGAGGAAAGAAAGGTGAATTCCACACAACTAAAACAAACAGAGAGATTCATGAAAGCCAGGAGTATGGGGGACTTAAAAGCAAATCAGCATGTCTAACTGTTCCTCTTCTACTATCCTTTACATTTTTGTATGTAATTTGGTTAAAAAAAATACAAAAGACAGGACAGTCTTCAAATAAAGAGCAGGTGTCCCAGAGAGCATGGTACAGCACCCTGGGAGGGGTTGCAGAAGGAACAAACTGTTGGCAAACAGCTAGCCCTAAGGTTACACCAATTGTGTATTTGAGTGTATATGAGGACCCCAGGTGATTCTTTATCCCACCTTCTAACAACCGCCTTCCATTCTCAGCAGATAGCTCTGTCTCAGAGCCAAAGCCATACAGGTTTTCAAATGCCAAGGGTCCATGGGCAACTACCATGGGATACTGAGCCCAGGGACATCTTGGTGATAATGTTGGGGAGTGAGTCCCAATTGAATTTAGGGCTGAGAGTAACAAGGATATAGTAAACTAGGGCAACTGAGTTATTATACACACATTGCTGTTACTTGCCAACCCCAGGTCCTCAGACCAGGTTTAAATGGTATAATATTTTGGGAGAGGCTGGGTGGCTCAGTTGCTTAGGTCATGATCTCATGGTTCATGAGTTGAGCCCCCCATTGGGCTCTCTGCTGCCAGCATGGAGCCCACTTCGAATCTTCTTACCCCCTTTCTCTCTGCCTCTTCCCTGTTCTCTCTCTCAAAAATAAATAAAATAAAAATTTAATAAATTAGTATAAAAATTTGCACAGAATGAATTCACACTACATGAAAACATAAAGGGGATACAGATCTGTACCTTTCTTATATTTCTAGAAACAGCTGGCTTTCTGCCCATGGCATATGTAAAACTTAAATCTACTAAATTTTTAGAAATGATGACTCCACTTAGCATTGGTATATAGGACACTTTATATAAGGTCTTTCATCATCTTAGGGTTCAGCATCTCCATGTCATTCTGATATTGTTTTAACTTCCACCTTCGAGTGAGGCAGCCACACTGAGCAGGTAATCCAGGCAGCTAACAACAGAAACACAAGCAGAAAACTGTCTGCCTGTGTTGCTCCTGACATCCACATGGCGAATTTCACTGGACACTTGCTTATTACAAAACTTAAAAAATATTGTAAACATCTTTCAAAGCCAAACCTTGCCCCACTTCAACAACTAACACGATGTGAGTGGCCTATGAGTTTATAAATCTGGAAGTCACATTCAATCACTAGCAGGAAAGGGAGTTTACTTTCATGGCCAAACCTGTTTTCTGCTTATGACAGGATTTTTTAAATTGCTAGTGAAAACTGCTATGGCACAGATGGAAAATTACCAGGCAAACACTGACTGTTTCACTTTGTGATGATTATTTTGCTCTCTTTTGTTTTTGAAAATAGTGGTTTTTTTTAAAAAAAAATAAAAACTTGTACTTTCTATTATTAAAGTTCGTGCCCTGCATTGGCTACACATTTGAAACAAGCCATTTTATTTCAAGGAATATACCTGTTTGAAACAGGCACAAGTGAACCTGATCGTATTTATGTCTCTGATTTAATCATTCTCACCATTAATTGGAGTCTTGACTCTCATAGTTTGGTGGGCACTGCCCTGGGACACTGGGATATTTACACAACTGACAAACTGGGGGTTTGGGTCTTTGACATAGTTTTCCCCTCAGCACTCATGCTTAGCATCCTGCAGACAGGACCTCAGTTACATATGTCATCCACATAAACCGTACACTTTGCCACCCATTCTCGACAAGGTGTTAAATACAAAGAAAGTCTGTCTGACATCCAAAATTTTAGTTAGAAAAGCAATTAAAATATATTTTGCTGGAGGATTTTTAAATGCAAAAGAGGATTCTCTTACTTAAAAGCAAACGAACATAACAACACTTAAAGACTACAGAAAGTGTCTTTTCCCAATTGTTCTTTTTCTTTTAATGTCTCAGCACATGTCAACTTCTCCTAAAGCCTCTCTCCTACTTCTCTCCAAAGTCATCAGAAAGACTCCTTCAAGTCCATCTGAACTGAAGCTTGCCTTTGTCTCTGCCCATCCATCCCTTTCTCTTCTCCTAAAAATGTTCTGGGAATCAATCAACTCCACCTGGACTCTCTACCTTTGCTACTCCATCATTACTTTAAGTTTGCTCAACAAAGGCTCTGTTGTAGAGCAGATTAAGACAAAATCCCCTCCTTGGGTGGAAGTTGGGGGAGGGAGGATACTGATAGGAATAAAGTTTCCACAGTTGAAGGGAATATAAACATTCAAAATGCCCCGTTAGCCAATTCCATCCTCTTTTCTAGGGAATCAGAACTAATAGTAGATCTCAAGATTGGTAGTTTCAGATCCAGTTCCTTCATCCAGCTTACTCTTCTGACTTTGTACTATAGAGAGGATGGCTATGTGAAAGTAAATGGGAAAATTTTCCCCACTCTGTCTATATCTAACAAAAAGCTATACACAACTGTATTCAACAGTAAGAACAAAATGATAACTACAATCACTAAGGCCTGGGCAGATTGTCTTCAGGTCCATTCACATATGTCTATCTTAACTCTGTCCTTTGGTTAAACCTTGCATCAGCTGAATGAAAATAGCCTATTTATAGTCCTATGTGTAACTCAGAAAATCAAGAACTTCTCTTTGAGATAATCCACAGCCTTCAGAAAATCTACAATGAGTTCTGAAGGGCCTACTACAGGAATGTGCATGTGTGTGTGTGCGTGTGTGTGTGTGTGTTTGTACACAGACATGTGTGTGTTTGCCACTGGAATATATATGATGCACCCGGTAAGGTTTACTCAGCAGATAACTTAGGTATCATTTGCTTCATTTACTCTTCCATTTTCTCCTGTGCCTGGAGCAGTATAGATACATGATTTCAAAAAATTGAGCTATAAATACACTTGGAGTATCATATTTTTAGTTTCTTATGACAAAGACAAATCACTGCTAGTGTGTGAGAAATGCCAGAGTGAAGTAGTGGGCATCTGATATTGAGGGCCCCTCTTATTAAGAATTGGCCATGGGTCAATTGCCCTCAGTTGACTCCATCGCATTTTGTCTCATTATGTGCTGTTGTGCAGCCAGCGGATCTCCGCTCTCCTAATCTTTCTGTCATTAATGATTGGCCTTCATTCTGGCAGGTTTTTGGCTTGAAACTGAATACTTTTGACAAGTTCTACAAAGACGAGAATTTAGCCAAGGGGCTCTTTTGTCAATTAAAACATTTTATCCCACAATTGCCATTAGGGGCTTTCCAGGGCTCAGGAGATTCCTATTGCTGTCTGGATTTCAAGAATGAAGAGGAAAAATGTTAGACCTTCTGAAGTCATCCCTTCTATCACAGGAAAGGCAAATTCTTTCATCTAACATTTAAATACTTGCCCAGAAAGAAGACATACATGGAAGAAGGGCATTTTCCCAATTTCTCCATGAGTGATTATCTAGTGACTTAGAATTATCTAGACAGCCAAAGCAAATATATCAGACCTAAGACACCATTTAAGGTTCGAATTGTCCAAATTGGCTGTTGAAGCAAGCTGCTAATTCAGAATGATTCTAATTCAGAAGAAAATTGTTGATACTTCTGCTTCAGTTGTTGAAAGCTGGCCTCAGGTTTCTTAATATTGTTGAGTATTACATGGAAAATACACAGACATGTTTCTAAAGTATAATATACTTATTATTGTATAGTAGTGGCTTTCTTCAGCCTGCTTCACAATTAATTGTTTAGTTTAAGACACCAGGCTTTGTTCTGATTGTCATTTTTTGAAAAATTACTTGTTTTACTCAGGTCATATTTCCTTTTTTGAGATGATTTAAGAACTTTAATAAACTGTAATCTGAAAACTCTCAGGAACGTTCTTCCTGCTCTTCTGGGAAGAAGACACATAGATGAACCCAGGGCTAAGACTGAATTATGTTCTGAAAATCCAAAGGCCAAGAGGTCTGGTCACTCCTCAGAGCCAGAGTGGCTGATTTACAATATCACCAAAGTCCCCATGGATGTGTGATCACTTCTTATTTCCATTGCCTTTGTAAATTTTGTGTAATTTAAGAATGTTAATGCAGATAGGGTAGGAAATGCCAGCAAATACTCACAAATCAAGAAGTTTTACCCAAAACTCAAACTTCCTCTTGCTAAATGCCTCTGGATAGAAATTAACTTTCACCTCTAGCAAGTTGGGAAAATGATAGATTTGCTGAGCCTATTAGTTTAATTTACTAAATTTCTTCACAAAACTTCAGGGGTGTAATGTGAAAACGTTTTGGTGAAAACCAACAGAAATTATGAAGAACCATCTGAAATGGACAAGATACACTGAACTGAATTAAGTTAGATTTCAAGATCTTTCAAAGTTCTCCTCACACTTGGTGCTGTTCAAATTTTTGAGAATTTTTCATCTCAGAGAGGTCCCAATTAAGATCTAGTAGTACAGAGATAGCCCCCTCTACCCCACACACCAATGAGATAATAGAAAAAGTAAAAAAAGGGGATGAGTGACTAGAAAATTAAGAAATTATCACATGCCCTTCTGTCTGTCCTTTTCTTAAAATAATGGAAAAGCGGAAATTAAGAGTTCTGGTTATTTTCAGAATTAATTTCTACAGAATCAAATTTTACTCATTGTATTATAGATCCATTTCTCAGAGTCACTTTTTAGCTTAATCCCTTGGGTTTGTACTTCCAAGGACATTCTTAGCACAACCATTTTCCTATTTCTTTTCTTGCTTAAATTAGAGCAAAGAGTGAACAATAGTGACTGAGTTACACTCAGGGGACTGAGTAGCCAGGTTGTTCATACACATGGCGGCCACAACAAAAGCCATTAGCAATTTCCTGTTCAGTTAGGAGTTCACTTATTATTTATTCTTTCAATCCAAAAATATAAACCAGAAATTGTTCCTGCTTATGTGGGGGGCAAAGATGGTCATTCCATAATCACAAAAATATGTATTAAATTACAATTATAAAAAGAGAGGTTAATTAAATTACCTTTGTAAAGGAGAGGTTCGGGGATCTCTGAGGTCTTCCAACAGGGGACTTGACCCAATGGGGACATCAGGAAAGGACTCCTGGAGGAAGCAGTAACTGGACTGAGGTATGAAGGAGAGGTGGGAGTTAATTAGCCAGAAGGAAAGTCAGAAGGAAATAACTGTCCAGGCAGAGAAACCAATATACATATAAAGGGGGGGGCCTGCGTCAGAGGCTGGGGTGAGCCTGCCACAGTGTGAGGATTTGCTGTGGGGCTGAAATACAGAATGCAAGGGAAAAGAGCATGTATGAAGTGAGTCTGGAGACACAGGTCATGGCAGAGCCATGCCAGGATCTTGGAGACCACATGAAGAACATGCTCTCTTAAAGGCAAGGGAAAGGCAGTGATGTGGTTTAAGTTTCATTTTTAACAAGATTGTTGTGGCTATAGGGTGGGAACTCAACCCAAATGAGCAGCAGAGAATGTGAATAGAAAAGACTATTACAGTGGTCCAAAGGAAAGACTTGGATGGCTTGGACTGGAGAGGTGGAGATAGGAATGGGGATGCAGTGGGTGTGGGGTAAGGAGGGGAAAGAGCCAGAGATGACTCCCAGGTTTTTGTTTGCCTCCTGGGGAGTTGGCAGTGCCATTCATCAGGATAATGAGCTGGGCAGGCACTAAGCTTTCAAGGGAAAACCCGACTTTGGTTTTAGACACGTCAAAATTGAGCTGCTCTGTGATATCTCAGAGGAAATGTCAAGTGGTCAGTGGGATACACAGGCCTGGGTCTCAGAGGGAGGTCCAGGCCAGAGGTAGACATGATGAGTTATATAACATGTTAAAGGTCAAGCATAAGCATAACTGGCATTACTAATCTATTTGCAAACACAATGCTGGGAGCAAAATTTAAAGTAATAAAAACATCTGGATACCTCTAACTGTTATCAATCACTCTCAACACTGTTCTCCCTCTCCTTCCCTCCCCTCCAGGTTTGACACTTCATTATAACTCCTCCAGGCCCTTCATCTTGTAGTTGGGATTCCTCTGGGAAATCTATGTGCCTCTGGGTTTCACATGTTAGAATCATTGTCTTTCTCCCTGTCTGGGACAGCTAGCGCTCTTTAGCTCAGTGAAAGCACCAGTATGTTGGTCTCTTCCACAGCCTACTGCTATGCCCCCCAAGAACTTGAGCTGTGCTCCACCCAGAGAATTTCTCTTACCTCTTTGAGTGCTGGGCATAGGTTGAACAAGAGAAAATGCTTAAAAGGGATACCATATTATTTTAATATCATAAAACCTGGAAATGTTCTTTTCCAGTAAAATGACAGTTTTCCATTCTCTTGCCTAACTGGTGGCAAATAGCTTAACTGCGTTTTATGTATTATACATTTAACATTCCGAAAATTGGTCAGAGCATCTGACACTCACAAAGACTATTCTGGAAGAGTTAGACATTTTGAAATTTAAGTTTATGAAGTAATAATTTAAAATTTTTTAAACAACTTTTTCAAAGTTTATTTATTTATTTTGAGGGAGAGATTGAGGGAGAGCACAAGCAGGGGAGGGGCAGGGAAAGTAGAGGAGAGAGAATCCTAAGCAGGCTCCGTGCTATTAGAGCAGAGCCCAATGCGGGGTTCAATCTCATGAACTGAGAGATCATGACCTGAACCAAGATCAAAAGTTGTACACTTAACCAAATGAGCCACCCAGGCACCCCTAAAAACTTTTTTAAAAAACTTTAGAAAAGGTTTTTAGGCAAACAAAATGACAACTACATTTAACTATATTTTTTATCAATCTGAATTTAATACCCATTATCCTGATCTACTTAAAAGGAGTGGTTGTGGGGCGCCTGGGTGGCGCAGTCGGTTAAGCGTCCGACTTCAGCCAGGTCACGATCTCGCGGTCCGTGAGTTCGAGCCCCGCGTCAGGCTCTGGGCTGATGGCTCGGAGCCTGGAGCCTGTTTCCGATTCTGTGTCTCCCTCTCTCTCTGCCCCTCCCCCGTTCATGCTCTGTCTCTCTCTGTCCCAAAAATAAATAAAAAAAAAAAAACGTTGAAAAAAAAAATTTTTTTAAAAGGACTGGTTGTTACAGAAAGGCTTAACCATCATAAGAGCTTGTTTTAGCACTATTTCTTCCTCTTTCTTTATTTACAACCTAATGGGAGCCACTCAGTCTCTTTGGACCTCAGTGTCTTCATCTGTAAAATGGGAACATTAATAACTGGCTTCAAAGGATGGTTTCTAAAAACTGTATATCTATATAAACTCTTTTAACTTTACCCATAAATTCTATCATTTATTATTATATGAATGTAAAATATTACAATTGCTAAAACTTTCCAAAAAAAGTTTCAACTTTCTTAATGTCTATTTCTTCTTGAAATGATTTATCTAAAATCCTTTTGTAACTAGTACTCTGTGATTTATGTGTCAACTTGACTTGGCCACAGTGTCCAGATATCTTGTTAAACATTATTCCAGGTATATCTATGAGAATGTTTCTGGTTGAGATGAACATTTGAATCAGTAGACTGAGGTAAACAGATACCTCTTCCCAGTGTGGGTGGGCTTCATTCAATCCACTGAAAGCCTAGATAAAACAAAAAGGGTGAATAAGAAAGAATTCACTTTCTCTTCCTGTCTTCAAGCTTCAACTTTAGTCTTTTCCTGCCTTCAGACTAGGACTTGCACCAGAATTTGCACCATGATTCCTCCTGGTTCTCAGTCCTTTGGTCTTGGACTAGAACTATACCACCAGCTCTCCTGGGTCTCCAGCTTGTCAATGGCAGAGTTTGGATTATTGGCCTCCATAATCACATGAGCCAATTCCTTATAGTAAATCTCTCTCAGATAGAGGGTTGGATGGATGGATGGATACATAGATAAATAGAATTGAGATAGGTAAATAGATAGATAAGAGATTAGATTAGATAGATATATAGATAAAAGATAGATATAGATATAGATAGATATATAGATTGATGGATAGATCAGTAGATAGATACATACATATATAAATATATACATACATAGATATAGATAGATATCCTATTGGTTCTATTTCTCTGGAAGGCTCGAACCAATACATACTCCTTCTTCTAGATGGAAGTGGTCAGAGGGCCTGAACTATTTCTGCAACACTATATGATTGAAAGACGTTGTCTGTGGCATCAAGGAGATATGTGCATGGACACACTCATAAGCCCAGTGTCTTTGAACAAGTTATCCAAACTCTCAGAGCCACACTTTCCTTATGGTAACCTAATCTCCTAAGACCTTACCAACTGAGGAAAGAGGCTGGTTTATAGTAGGATTTCCATTAATGCTAGTACCTTTCTCATTTCTCCTCCTTTCCCCACCAAAGCTTCTTGTAACCCCTGTGAGTGCTCACCCCTCAGTGAGCTGTTTCACAATGCTGGTGGCCTCCAGGGAGGGCAGCAGCCCATGGTGGGCACTGCTGATGTGTAAGCATTCAGACAGCAAACCACAATTTCTACACATAGTGCTGCTAAATGCCCTTAGGGAGTTCACTAACCCTAAAAGACTCCCAAGACAATTTGAGGTCATAAAAACATGAAACATTAGAGCTATATTTCAGAAAATAATTTCTAAATGTTTTTAACTCCACAGAAACAATCCACCCTTGCTGCACACCCTCCTCCCCCCAGCAATGCCAGCTGACCCACAGCAGCTGGGGTCTGCCATCATGAACCACCCAGTGGCCCGGCCTACAGCAGGGTGAAGTGCTGGGGCCAGAGCCACTGGCAATGGCCCTCCTTGCATCATCCCTGCCACGGAATCAGTCACTTGTTTCTTTCCTCCTCTCTGGGAGGTTCTATCCTTTCTCTTGGAAGCCTTTTCCAGACAGCAGAACATGAGCCCCTATCCATGAAATGCCCTTTCCACAGCGTTGCTGGCTTAAATCCTGTCTCTTATGGCTCTGACCAAATGTAAGTATGTATGACCCAATGGGCAGACTGGTTATTTTTGGAAGGGCACTGCTGTTTACTTTGGAGAAAACTCACCATGCTAAGAGTGACAAATACTTTTCCTTTTGCTCACAGATAATTTCTCTGGGGGCAATTTGGCAATAGCCAAATTTTTAGATGATTTTTTTAAGTACCAGCATTGAACCATAAATGAGAACTGTGTTGGTATATTCCTGTATTCCCAAGTGGGGTTGAGAAGTGGGTCAGCTTGGAGGAAGGAAAGGAAGTTGCCAGCACCATTTAGGGACACTGGGTTGTCCTTCTTCACATTTAACAATGCAGGAAATGCAGAATCAATGAAGACATAGACAGTTAAGGCCCTCCTGATGGGGGCATCACTAGTCTGAGTTCCTATTATTTCCTGCTTGTGTGCTTTAAAGGCTAACCTTCCCATGGAGACATGACCAAAAATGGCCTTCCTCCAAAAGGATTGTCCATGCATTTCAATGTGTCACTATGTTCTAGTGTCTCAACATTCTATCTGCTTTTTAATCAAAATGAAAGCTGATTAATGGGTACAAAGTTTCAGTTTGGGAAAATGAAAAAGTTCTGGAAATATTTGCATAAAAATGTAAATGTATTTAATGCTACTGAACAGTACACTTAAAATGGTTAAAATAAAATTTTATGTTATGCGCATTTTACTATGAAAGAAACAGAGAGGGAGGGAGGGAGAACAGGAAGAAGGGAGGGAGGGAGCAGGGAGGGGAAGGAGGGGAAGGAAGGGGAAAGGAAGGGAAAAGAGGGGAAGGAGAGGAGAGGAGAGGGGAGGAGAGGAGAGGAGAGGAGGGGAGAAGGGAGGGAGAAGGGAAGAAAGAAAGGAGAGAAGGAGGGAAGGAAGGACACTGCATTATCAGATTTGTCAGATTATGGCTTGTTTTTATGCCGTTGATATAGAACTCAAAATATTTTAGTATCAGAAAAAGATTTAAATGACAATCTTTCAGATCCCCACTGTGGTATCTTTGCCACATTGTGCTACACAATAGTCTAATTTACAATCAAGTGTTTTTCTCTGCCATATATACATCCATGGAAATCAGCCTATCTATGGATTTATCTCTATCTTGTTCCCATATATAGAAACACTCACACAACTACAGTGGACACTGTGAAATAAGAAAAAGAATCATCCATGGAGATGAAAGACCTAAGGAAATAAGTATACACATGAAGGAATGGAAGTAGTGTTTTCCAGACAATTGTAAGTAACTAAGCCAAATAATAAATGCTTTGCTCTTGGAGATGGTAGACATACTGCTCTCAGGTGCTTTAGCACTTGTACGTCATTCAAACTTCTCAGGAGGCTGCTTAAACTTATTATTTGCTGCTCAAAATCCTCCAGAAACTATTAGCTTATATTAAATGTAAAGCCACTAAATTCTTTCCTAATGACAGAGTCATTCAGAGTGGCTAGTTTGAAAGACGTACAGCTAACTTTACACCAGGGACGTTTTATGGAGAAACTTGACCTAGGCGCTGCCTTCTTTAAGTGCCCCTCTCAATCACCCCAACAGGAGTTGTCTTGGGGCCGTTGGGAAAGAAAATCACACCAGTGAAAGGCAATGCTGTGCATTTTCTCTTGGCTCTGGAACTCTTAATAGCACGCTCAGAACTCACTGTCTTGCTTTGAATTGTGGTCGCTTGAGACTGTCAATCACTACAAACAACAATGGTCATATATCACATTTATAAACCACCTCTCATCCCCAAATGCTTGGCAGTCACAGAGAAATTATATTGACCACTTTTCCTTCATATGGCTTACGAAATTCTTGAAGAAATGCTTGCTTCCTAACAGAATAGCACCAAGTGCACAGTCAATGTAGGCATCATTTTTACCTACCGAATGGATTACACTTTTACAGGCAATTTTACTCATGCATTCCCATCTGAACTGCACAAATAATAAGAGCAGAGCAAGTCACACCTATTTGAAAGATTAAAAAACTAAGGTCCTGAGGATTATAACCCAAATCTCTATCTCTTAACTCAATGTATGCTCAGATACATGCATTGAAAGGTGCCAAGGAGGCTTTATTAACCTGCATTTTCTCAAAAACATTTCATCTTTCCTGGGAAACTCTTAATTCAGCCTCTTACACAAGAAGCCATTCAACTTTTAGGCTCTATATACAGTGAGAGGAGAAGCAGAAGGAGGAGGGTTTTGCTCTTTGATTCAGGGGCAGAGGCTCACTTCCACTCGCTCCTCTGTGAGAGGAGAGGGGAAACTGAAGATGTTTTGCCAAACCACTTCCTTTAGGGAAAATAGTAACAATCACTGATGTTTAGTGAGCAATTGGTATGTACCAAGCACTGAACTAACATACTTCATGTGCATTAACTCATTTCATCCTCACAACCATCTTATGTGATGGATACAATCAGATGGGTACTATTGGGAAAAGAAAACAGGAGTCACAGAGAGGTGAGGTAGCCCACATTGCTTGAACTTGACTAAGCCAGAATTCTGACATGGATGACAGGGCTGCAGAGCACGTGTTAGCCACTACTGTACCCATGTCTCTATCTAGACAGCTGTTTCATAAGCAGTCAAAATCTCTCACACATGTAATTATTGGAGTACTTTCTACTCATCCTCCCCAGTCTATCCTCATTCTTTGTACAGCAAGAAAGAAGGATAAGTGTCACACACACACACACACACACACACACACACACACACACACCATCAGAGTTTCCAGCCCCTGAAGGATAAACAAAGATGCTTTATGCATTCTAGGTGTGTGCCTGCATTCATATGAATCTCTGTAAGGAACTTAAAGTATAAAGACCTGGTATACATATCATCATGCAGATTATTCTACCTTATAGAACACTTCAGCTCTGTTCTAGTCATAGCAGAGGTAGACACAGGCAGAGCTGAGGCAAATTTTGGAATGCTTATTTTTCATGAAACCAGAGTCCCCCCCATCCTTTCTTTGCCAGCCAACACCAACTCATTGTTTGGGTCTTAACTCAAAAGTCTCTTCCTCTAGATAAGCTTCTGGATTCCCAAAGCCAAGTCAGCCCCACCAGTCACAAGGAGACAGAATAGAAGAGTTATCTTTATAACAAAGGTAGTGAGAAGTATGTAGGGGAGTTGGTCCAATGTGAGAAATCACAGAAGACTAGAACCTATGCATCTTTGATCACTGGTGCTTGGCAGTCTCTAGCATTATAAATACTAGCCTGTCACATCTATAGTGTATGCATCTACAGTGATAGTGAAGTTTGGTAGGTTTCTTTATCCTTTGTGTCAACTTTTGGTCAAAAGAGTGATGGGTGGAGATTGTGTAATTTCAGCCAGCTCACTAGGTCCTCTAGGATTCAAATAGAACTGGCTCAGCCTCCTTCCCACATCCTGTGGGAAGTATTAAGGCCCTACTCAATATTTCTGCAAACTCCATGGGAGTAACAGTCCCATCCATGGTCACCTTTTTTTCCAACTTCCTGTCCTTCTGACCTTTCCAACTCATTCACAGCTCACCTCGAGTGACTGCTTCCTTCTCTCTGCCCTGTGGGAGCCAAAACCTGGCCACAGGTTTCACCTGTGATTTCACCCAAAGCCACTCACAGAAGTCAGGGGATATACAGGAAAATTTTACTCAAAATTAAAGAATAGGGGAATGGGGTTGACACAACACAGCACACAGCATATGATTTCAGATGAAGGGTTAGGCATCCCTTTTCTATATACCTTCCCCAGTGAACTTCTCATTGGCTGATTTTCCCCCTATTGTCCCTGGTCTCCCAACCCAGTGGAAACACTTTCTTTCAACATCTCCTCATCTTGTCTTTGTGTATTCTTCTTCTTGTTGTTGTTGCTCTGCACCTAGCACATTACTGTTCTTTTCTAATCCCATTAAGTTCCACCATCTCTTTGTCATTTATTGGCCCTTATAAACCATACCTGCATCCCCATAAACAAACATGCCCATTTCAATATTTTCCAAAGCAAGTTCAGTTCTCTCCAAAAGAGGAATTTTGCAGTCCGTTCTTAAAGTCACAATTTTCCCCAACCTTTCCCAGTAGAATTTATAATCATCCTGGTATCAAGAGAAAGGGAGATGAGTAAGGTGGGGAAGGGTGGATATAGGGTGACATATGGCTGGCAATTCGGCTGTGGACCAACAGTAGCCTAAATGGATAGATGGCAAGACCGAACAGGGACAAAGCCAACTTCAGCTGATTCTTAAAATACCAAAAGCACTTACTGTGTAATGATCAAGGGCAAGAGCTAAGCCTAAGAGAACAAAGATTCAGCTCACCTCCTTGTCCAGGGAGAGGCACACAGGAAACACAGCCTGAGATACCAGCATCTCATATGATCACTGGGGAAGCAAGGCTGACAAAATATCAGGGCTGTCAGAGCTATGGTTTCATCCTTTTGCTCTGGCCTTTTCTGTTGTACATTCTAAAAATGTACAGAGATCTCAAGATTCTAGCCTCTGCACTCTTTTTACCTCCATTTTCTATCCCTGCCCTATGAGCAATCAGTCCACACTCTACCAAACTCTCAATATGCTAGCACTGTTGATTGCCTAATGTACAGCCATCTGAAATCCACCTTTTCCTTCCCCATTTTATTCAGGCATCTGCCCCTCCCACGGTGACTTCATCTCCTGTCCTAGGGTACATCTTGGCCTATCTTAACCAATGCAATAGTTCCACCCACCCGCCCTCCAGAGGGATTAGTAGAAGAGGAAGGTCTGCAGAGGGAGCATCTTTGAGTCATTTCCTTCTCCTCAGGTGGCACCTCCATCTACACAGGTGCCTGGACTCTGCAGCCATCTGCAGCTGGCCAGAGGATGGAGGGACAGGCAGGAGCAAGAACTTGGGTTCCCTGTGACATCAGGGAGCTGCTGTTCTGTGAAATAACAAATTATTGGGTTATCCAAGCAATCTGTATGTGGGGAGGCGGCTTTATGTTATCTATGATTGAAAGCAACTTGACTAACACACCCAGAACATAAGAATTGTTTCTGCAATGTATTAGATGATAGCAGGTTGTTAAACACATACAGCGTGCCACTGGCCTGAGCATGAGCAGATACCTTCTTCACATGGATGTGCCCAGACTTTGCATATTAAGGCATACAGGGTAGCAGATTCTTGTTCTTAAAACTTCACATAAACTGTAGCTTTGTTTTGAACATCAGAATACGCTTCTCTGTTATCAGAAGACTGAGGATATATACTAGGACCTTCACCTTTTCTAAGAGTGGGTAAAAAGATCTCTAGATGGCTGGTGAAAAGTTGGTTCATGAATAGATGGGTAGCAGGGAAGTGAAGATGATGCCAACTATGTGTGTGTCTGTGTGTATGTGTTATGTATGAAAACTGGCTAGAAACCAAAGCTAACAAACTTTGGCTCCAACTAACAGATCTGACATAAATGGCATGATTGCTGGAAGTTCATTAGTGTTCTCTTACTGAATGGGGTTTGGCACTGGGCTTGTTTTCCATTGGCATGAGAGAGTTAAGAAAGAAATTGCCAATGAATTTTTAGCCAACCAGATTATAATCAGCATGCTCCACCTGAACTTGGTGCCTACACAGCCATTTCAATTAACACCTGGAAGTCTCTAGTACTTGGTGGGAAGCAGATGAAAAGATTCAAAGTTGGGAAAAAATGTGTTAAGGGGCTGGACCTTGAGCTCACAGAGACTCAGACTGTAGCTGGGGGAGATGAGGCAAACCCATGTGTAATGAGATTAGAAGCATGTGCCCTGGGGCATATATTACACTGACAAATATAGACCCTATATATGTTATATATTCTCCCAACCCAAGGTGAAGGCATGAAAACTTTCCAGACATCTGGGCTGTGGCCTGGGTCCCAGGGAATTCTGCCCTGTGGCCACCGTCAGGTCCCCTCTCCACTCTTCTTTCCTTTCTGTTTCTGTCTCTTTACCTCCCAGGGGCACACATTTATTTGGCACAAATATTTCTTGTCAACCCCAAATACCATCTGCTGTCTCCCAACTCCACATTAAAACCCATTCCCAGAAGAAGTATCTATTGTCAGCCATTTCTTCATCATCCATCTCAGCCCAGCCATATCAGATCAAAAGAGCTGTTTATCTAATATACTTGTGCTGCAGAAACCATGACTCTGATGTATCTCATCTCCTGGAGTCTAAGATACTGTACATCAGCATGGCTGAGTTTTGCTTCCTCTGCCTAGCTGTGGAGTTGACACACTGTGAGGAATTCTCTGGTTACTTTGTGGATACAATCAATTGGCTCCAGACAAAACCAAGTACTCCTCTGAGTCTGAGTTTTGAAAATTATGAGTTTGTTGTCTTTTTTCTGAGTGGTTAGGGTTGGCACCAAGGGGGATGGGATGGAGATAGTTATTAAGGATGTGTTTCACTCAAAAAATAGTAGACATTTAAAAAGAGAAAAAACAGAGTAAGAGATATGATTTGGACCATTTCTGTTCAGAAAAATTCCTTGGTAAGAGGCTATCAGAAAGAGCCATCTTCAGACATCATGATCACAGGGACATTAAATAATGACCCAGGGAGATGGTGGGTGGATCTGCTGATAAATGCTGAAAAACATCACCTGGGTTTGCATTTATCCCAAAACAGTAATGGAGGGTGACAACTGGATGGTTCTGAGAAGGTCTTTATATACCTCCACTGCCATACACACCTTCTCAGGTATCTTTTAGAAACATGAATTCATCCATACAGCCCTTGAGATTGAAGTTATTTAATCAGGATTTAAGAAAAAAATTGAAGCAGCACATAATGTTATTCACCCCAGATCTTAGAGGGAAATACCATATTATGATGGAAAAACCATAACCTCCAAACTGGCCATTTATTACACAAAAATAAAATCTCAATAACTTCCAAAGCAGTAATCATACAAGTATAATATTTTTGTCATAATATAAATATATACCAAAAAATTTAAAAGGTAAAATCATCATGACTCTCATGAAACTATAAAATGAATACATAAGAGATTTTATTTTTATACATCATTAACCATTGAGAGAACCAATGAGGCATTAATTACAATGAGCTCAAAACAATTCAATAACACACACACACACACACACACACACACACACACAAGCACTCTTAGAGATGTTGAAATGAATTTACAAATAAATGCCATTTCCACAGGACAATAATTAATTGCATCTCCACTAGACACAATCATTACATTTCTATGGGTGAGAATCATATACATTAGCTTGAAACTTCTTCAACTTAAAGAGTTCTAAAATAGCACAAAGACAGGGAAGTGAGAGATAATCTAGAACAGTGTGCTACAAAGGATACTCAGTAATTTCTGCCCATTTCAGACTTTTCAAAAATGTTCATGTATGTGTGTGTATGTAATTTTTCATTGGATTTATGTATCATATAGATGGAAATGACTTACTGTTAGAATAAGAAACAACTAAGCAATAATACTTTTACTAATTTTGGTTTTATACATGGTAAAAAACATCATATTCATCTAAATAAGTAGACGGTAAGTGAAGGCTTTGTTGAAGCAATGGCATTCAATTCTTTGAATTTCTTCTGAGTTCTATGTCATAATGATCAATAATCAAAATTATTTTTAATGATCCATCAACTGATAATTAGACCTTCCTTTGACTTCATTGAGAGCAAAGGATTAGCAATTATCTGATTTGCTACCATCATTAGAGTCATTCACATTCTCAATACAAATATTTTGAACTGTTTCTTCATTGCCCATGATGAATTTTATATCCTTGAGCAACGCATCATAACAGTCTGAGTAAGAAGTATGGCTTTTGCAAAGTGGGGAAGGGAGAGGAGGAAAAAAAGAACAGGCATTACTCACTCACAGTGTTATATTTCTCTTGGTACTTCCCAGTATCTGGCACATAGTAGAATTTTTTTTAATTAATAAAAAAATTAGTGAATACATGGTGTCAAGGCAGATTTACTATAAAACTAACAAAGCTCAAACTTCAGAACCCTTTATTGCATGGGCCCCTTCCAAAGGCTTGGATGGACACCTCAGGAAGGCATCCAAATGCCCATGTTCCTTGAGTGGGCCCCTAACAATGTGTTTACATGTTCATATGTAATAAAATTACAAGAGAAGGATACTTCAACCACAATGAATTAATGTCTTTTCCATTCTTATTTACTATAAATCACATTTTCCCCTCCATAGGGTGAATTGGAGTGACTGAAGGCCACTTGTGATTCAGTTAAGGGATAGTTGGGTTGGGGATATACTTAGTTTGGATTTAATGAGATACATTTATGTGATTTCCAGTCACTCTTCCATACTTTTATTGCTAATTATCCTGATGTAGTATGGCTTCTAAGAATATCCCCATTGTACATTGCTCACTCAGCATCAAGAGTTGAAGATACAGGGCAGGAGATAAAAATACAACCTACAGCATCTGGCTGTGGGCAGTGAAGAAGAAACAAATTTTGGTATGTATAGAAATAGAAGCTACCCCATGGAAAATTCCTCCAATCATCATCATATAAAATTATATGCACAGGATCATAAATACCTCTGCCAAAGCAAAAATTCACTATGCTTTCTTTTTCTGTTTTTGGTGGGAGTGGAATATTTGATAAAATTTGAATGCATTCTTTTTGCATTTGAAAGATTAAACATTTTAATAAAATAAATGAGAATTATAAAATCTTGATTTGGATGTATGTGAAAGTATCTTCTTTTGGAGAGTTTAAACTTATTAAAGAACTAAGAAAAGTTTACATTAAATTCAATAGAATATAAACAAAAGTGATAAAGACATGCAATGAAATCAATAAGAATTATTTCAGTATTTTAACCAAAAAAAGAGTTTAGATTATTCAAAAAAACAGTAATTCATCAAAAGGAAGAGAAATTCTGAGTAAAACTTATGAATAAGATTGGATTATAGGAAACTCTAATCAATGAAGATGTAAGAATGATATGTAACACATTAGAATAAGATTTAAATGTCTTCTTGATTTGAAACAAAATAGCTATATTGAAGAAGCATAAAACTCACAGGTTGCTTTCACTGGCTATTGATGAAACTAATGAATGTATATCATCAGTTTCAAGAGTGTGATTAGTCAGTGTAGAAGGATGTCTGAAATATCCTGAAATATTACAGTTCATATATGAGAAAAGTTTTCCCCAATTTTGAGAAAAATCCTAAACTTTACCGAATACGACCAACAGTGAGTGGAAAATTAAAATAAATTTTTCTAAATCTTTAATAACAAAAATTAAAATTTAATCAACCATGCTCAAAGAAAGTATGAATTATCTTTCTGTTCTCTCAGGTACTAAAAAAAACTGTCTTTTGAAGAGGTCATCAAAGAGGATATAGCTAAACAGGTAGGAAAAAAGTGTGTTAGAGGTGTGTTGGATGTTTATTAGGAATACATACTATTCTCCTAGATTTTGTGAGGTCTGAGGTATGTTCCAGAATTTTTACAGTTATAATATGTTTGGAAAGATTTCAGTCATATAACTTCCAAAATTTCTTTTGCATGTTCTCTCTCCTCTTCTGCTAATGTTAAACCTGATTATCCTCTCTTACCAACCCTTTTGTATTGTTTCATTCTGTGTCTCACCATGCTTTATTCGGAATATTTTCTTCTGATCTAACTTCCAGTTTACTAAATCTCTTCTTGGTTATGACTAATCTATTAATTCCATTCATGAGTTCTTGATTTTGGTGATTGAATTTTTCAGTTTTGGAATTTGCTTTTGATTTTTGTGGCCTGATATGTTTTCTGCCAAAATTCTTAATATTGTCTCTCACCTCCTTGAACATATTAAGAATAGGTATGGCAAAGTGTGTATTTCTATTGAATTTTATATCTAATTTTTATTTTTCTATTTCCATTAAATTTAGTTTTCCATTTCTATTAAAATTTTTAATTCTGCTATCTGAAGTTTCTGGGGCTCTGTTGCTATTGTTAGTTTTTTCAGCAGATGTTTGTACATGCTGTCTTGTCTCCTAAGAAGCCTGGTTATTTTCTATTGTATGCTAGATACAGTAACCCAAAATTATTTGTAGAAATAATTTGTGGCTCAGGTTCTTTTCCCTGAAGGCACTTAAATGTGCCTGTGGGAATAGCTGTGAGTCTGAATGATGGCATTTGGTGCGTCATAGTGTCAAAGGACAGCCCTGAAATGCAGGGCTGGCAAGGTGTGTGTGTGTGTGTGTGTGTGTGTGTGTGTGTGTGTGTGTATGTGTGTGTGTCCATAACACAGCCCTTTTGAGGCCCCCAATCAAAGTGAGTGCAGGGTAGAGGTACACTTAGTTTGGGTCTAGTGTTGAAGAGGTTGATGATCCGTTATTTCAAGGAACATTTATATTGTTACTGCATCCTGATCTGGACACGGCTTCCAGGAATGTTCAGAGCCCATTCTGCTGACATGCCCAGTGTGGTGACCTGAAGGTACTGGGTCAAAAGTCTTCTGACAATCCAAACATGTTCTATAGTGCCTGGCACTGGAATACATGGGGAGGGAAAAGAAACCAAGTTTGAAAAATATGGAGTCAGAAGCCAGCCTTTGGAAAGGTTTTTCAAATCTTACAGCTTACATACGAATGAAAGTTGATAAAAGTTATTCAAAACTTGACACCACTAAAATTTAAATGATGATATCAATAATAAGCTGCAAAACTGAAAGAAAAATTTCTAAACTATCCATAAGAAACAAATTTTTATCACGTGCTAGAAAAAAAGACTGAAATATATCACTGCTCCCTCTATAAAAATGATATTACAAAATTGGTGTCATAGGAAATGGTAGTAATCCAACTGAAATTGTAAGGAAATAGGAAATATAGAGGTGGGTTGGAAATTTAAAGTAATAAAGATATCTTCCTGGATTTTATGCTGTTTGTGTTATTTAGCAAGTTTTGAAAATTTGTAAACTATTGTGATTTATTTTCTTTCTAAATGATAACATTTCCCATTTAATTTTGTATTTATCCTTTTTGAAAGAAGACTCTCAAATTGCTTAGGCTTCAGGCCCCTCTTGGTCTGGGTTTGTACCTATGTGTGTATTATAAAAAGCTTTCTGTAGTTGTTTGAGAAGATATTCTTGGCTCTCATCATGTCACTTACATTTTGTGGGTTTCTGTTTAGTCATCTGGAAAATGAAGGAATTAGCCTGAAACTTCTAAGGTCTACTGTCACTTTACATACAGTGGCCCTGTGATGCTGTGAATTAAGGTAAGAGCTTTAGTGACACTTCTCTCACCCTGGTGTCCTCATTTGACAGACAAAGAAAAAAAGAGACCCAGACCACCTCAGAACTCAAAGCACACAGACCACCTCAGAACTCCCGAAAAGAGCAGCAGAGGGGCACCTGGGTGGCTCAGTCAGTTAAGTGTCCGACTTTGGCTCAGGTCATGATCTCACGGTTGATAGGGTTCGAGCCTCTCATAGGGCTCTGTGCAGACAGCTCAGAGCCTGGAGCCAGCTTCAGGTTCTGTGTCTCCTTCTCTCTCTGCCCCTCCCCCACTCACACTCTCTCTCTCTCTCCCAAAAAAATAAACATTAAAAAAAAAAAGAGTAGCAGAGAAGAACAAGAGGGTAAGAACAAACCCACAGCAACCAATGTGTACACATGCCAGGTAAGATCCCAAGACACCTGGGCAGGACCTGCCGGGGAAGTGGCCAAGTCCAGCTTTGCAAATTTCAACCCAACACCATCTCCTGGGTATAAAATGGTTAGTGCTGAAGAAAACAGAAGAGAGAATTTATTTGGAAAGAGCTTTGAAAGTCCTGCTGTGTTTTCTTTTCCCATACCAGAAGTTTGGCATTATTATTTTTGCATTAAAGTAAATCTTTTAATTATTAAAATTAAAAGGTTTGACTAGAAGTAACCAAAGGTGAATTTTTTTAACATAGTGTGATTAGAAAAATCACAGAATTTATCCCAGATTTTCTCCGGGGTAAATGAGAAGCCAACATAACTGGTTTGCAAGGGCAGTCATGAAAAAGCATCAAATTATTATATGGTTGTCATTAAGTTCTGCTCTTTTAACTTAATGCTTTAAAAACATTAGATACAGAGATGTTATATAAACTATACTGTGCTTTATAAATTTTAACTTGGGTTACATTTGGAGATAAAAAGGTCATTAGATCCTTAGATTTCATAGATAAGTATAATTTAGAAACATTTTGAGAGCTTGATATCAGACTGCCAAATCCTTATTTGGCCAAGTAAAAACATTTTTTAAAATCCCACCATCTACCATCATCAACATTTCATAAGGGGAAGAAAAACTTTATACTAAGAAAGTATGAAAAGATATAATGATATATTATTGGAACAAAAAACAATACTTGCAATCTATTAAGTTAACTATGAATATTTACCTCATAATTGTTTTTCCCACAGATAAGTAAATATTCTGTAACATACATGGGTCTGGAAGCTGTGAATTAAATGTTTGTGGAGGCATTGCTTTGACTGTGGCATTTGAGAAACCAGAAAAAAAACAACATGATGGTCCTCTCAGTATGTCAAACCTGCGTAAATTGACATGACCCACAAACTGAAGCACATATCCTGTCAAACCTCTCTGATTTTCTCACGTGGTAAATCAAAACATGAAATATTAACATTGCCCTCTTAAAAGCCTCCTTCCTGGAATTACCTGTAAACTCTAAAAACTAACTGGGTGTGAGGTGGAGGCAGGAGGGGAGGACTCCTCTTGAAACAGCCGCTGGACAGAAAACCAAGCAATCACACTGCAATTGCTTCCACTGCCACATGGTGGTGCTGTTGAAGCTTGGTCTCGCACAACCTGATTCCACCTTGAGGTGAAAATCCCTCTTCAAGGGAGAATAGGCCCCTTCCTCAGTGTTACTTGCTCAAAAGTATTCTGTATTTAAGCCCCAGAGTTGCAGCTCTTAGAGATATATTCTTTCAATTCACGTAGACAGTCCTTCCAGAATACCAGCCACCCCAGTCCTAGTTCTAACCTACAGCAGCTCACAGATAGAGATCAGGCATCCCCTTTCTCCATAGTGGCCAACATAGAAGGGGGGGCAGATTTTCCTTTAATACCCTCCCAACACAGATCCTCTCTGACACTCAGATGTCCTTGTTGAAGAACCTCTGGGACCTTGGGGCCCTCACCTCCCATCACACAGAGCAATCTCATTGATGGCAAGGTGGTTCTCCACTGAGACATCTACTACAGAAAGGCTGGCAAAAGAAAGAACTCAGATTTAATCTCTATTCAGGCAACACTCTGTGCCAAACATGCCCCTTACACGTTGCCACAGAACCTCAGCACAAAACTGAAGAACTGTGAGTCAGCCACTTGGCCATGAACCTCCACAGAACACAAAAGGTATAAGGGATGCAGGGGTGCAGCCTGCACCGATGGCCAATGGTGATGGCAAGGGAATAGGGACATAAGGGACCAGCCTCACCTCTGCTCAGTACCACCTGCAAGAGTCATCCTAACGTCAGTCACTTGGGGGCAGGCTGGAACTTCTGATACTTGCAACAGCCCAATTTCCCTCTCCATCCACCCCATCCTCTCCCTCCCACAAAGGGGTTACTCTTTTTAAAAAATTTTTTTAATGTTTATTAATTAATTAATTTATTTTTTGAGAGAGAGACAGAGTGTGAGTGGGGGAGGGGCAGAGAGAGAGGGAGACACAGAATCAGAACCAGGCTCCAGGCTCTGAGCGCCAGCACAGAACCCTCCATGAGGCTCGAACCCACAAACCGTGAGATAGTAAACTGAGCTGAAGTTGGATGCTTAACCAACTGAGTCACCCACGTGCCCCCAAAGGGGTTACTCTTGAGAGGATGCCCCAATAAACTCTCTGCATGCTAATCTCAAGGTCTAATTCCAGGGATGCCAAACTGTGACACTGGCCCATCCTCCAGAAGTTCTAGTCCTGTCAGTTGGATTCCTCAAGATCACAACAAATGACGTGAATAACTAACTTATGACAGTGAGCAGCGATTGCCAAGGAATGTGTGAATATGCAAAGGGGGGTAAATGGCCCCAGCAGCTGATTCAGTGTCCTGTCCAAACTTCAACAATTGGCAGGACAGCCGGGATAGCATTGCTATAGACAGCAAACTCACCTATGCTGTTATTCTCTTGGGATTTAACATTTACTAAAGAGAGAGATCTGGTTGTACCATTTAGTGTCTTTGAGTATGGAATATCTCCACTCTGTACCCCTTGATCATAGTCCCTTTGTAGTTGCATGGAACAGGAGTGGTGGTTCACTCTGAAGACAGGTCTGGTTTCCCATCCCTGATAAGCTTGCTCCCCGAGCCACAACCACTCAACAAGGAAAAGGTCAGTGGGGGCACTTTCTCAAAAGGTGGCCATATACTGGGAAACACTAGGGACTTCAGACTTCTCTTTTATCCCATCCAGCAACCCTGTGCAAGCAGCATAGCATGGTGGTTTAGAGCAGCGGATTTCACTGTGGTCCCTGGACCAGCAGCATCAGTTGCCCCTGGAAAATTCTCCTAGAAATGCAAGTTCTCCAGCTCTGCCCAGACCTACTGAATCAGTAACGCTGGTGGGGTCCCACAATCGGCATCTTCACAAGCCCTCTAGGAGACTCTGATGCATGCCAACATTGAAGAACCACTGGTTTGGAGCAGAATTTGGTAAACTTTCCTTAGACAGGGTCAGATAATATTTTATCTTGTGGACTATGTGGTCTCTCTCATGGCTGCTCGGTTTTGCAATTGTAGAGCAAAGGCAGCCATGGGCAGTACATAATTGAATGAGTGTAGCTGTGTTCTGATAAAACTATATTTGTGAATACTGGAAAGTGAATTTTGTGTAATTTTCATGTGTTGTGAAATAATATTCTCTCAATTTTTGTCAACAATCTAAAAATTTAAAAACCATTTCTAGCCCACTGGTGTAGAGTATGAATTTGAATTAGAGTCTCCTCTAATTAGACCTCCTCCTGGGTCTCCCCTAAGCAGTCGATAGCTTTGGGCAAATCACTTTGTCCCTGTGCCTCAGCATCCTCAAATGTGAAATGGGGCAACGGTGGAACATGTCTCCTACAGCTGTTGTTAGCATTGAAGGGCTAACACATGGAAAGCACATGGCATGGCCCTGGAGAGATGGTTTCAATTGTTTTTATATCTGTGCAGAACTTCCTTCTTACTGGCAGATGTCCCTTTCCTGAGAGGCTCAACCCTCTGGCAGGGCGTCTTTTCCCAAAGCATCCCTGAGGCTCCCAACATGTTTCCCATGCTTCCCTACAGCACTGCACACAAGAAGGGGTTACTCTGCTGCTCTTGCTCATAAAGAGAAGACTCCTGGGGTTCTGGCAGTGAAAGAGTCAGTAGTCATGGGAACAGACTCACTTTTCAGGCCTCAGTTCCATTTCTGGGCCAGCACTCTGCTCTGTAGGCTCTGGTTCTTCCATGGTGTCCTCAGCGATACATGATAGCTCCAATTTAACAGTTTACCAAGTCAGTCAGCCCTTTCTTCATAGCTTGGCCTGGAACGTGCCAAAAACAATGTTTTAAGCACTGTTAGGGTGGGGTGCTTTTGTGTGTGAGGGAGAGCATTGCAAGTGGAAAAGAGACAGGAGCAGGAAATGGCAATTACTGTGCTAGAGAGCCAATATGCCATCCTTGAACAACACCCTAGGAGGGAAGACAAGGCAGTAAGAACAGAAACAGTGTGAGGGTGGCCTAAGCTGGGAATCTTGGATGATTCAGACATGGAGCCAGGGCTAGGTCCCAGGCACATGAAAAGCCAGTAATGCTGCTGGTTTGGGACTCAGGGCACTGGTGACCCTCACACTTTGTTCATCGTGTTCCAGGCTTTCCTTCTTCCACAGTGGTGTCCCTCCTGATCCTTCCTCTTCTCTCATGTCACATGAGAAGTTCATCCTCTCCACTCCATCCTCAGGCTTCTCTCTGGATCCAGTTAAATGCTCTTGGAGCAGTGGAACTACATCGCTTGCTTCCACCAAATAGCTTAACATGTGTGGTTGTCCACGATATAAAGTAATGAAACATGCTACTGGGGAAAATGTGGAGTGTTTGCCTCCAAAAATTAAGAGTAAGAGACAAAGAAGAACAAAATGGTCTTTCTATGTCAGCACTTTCCTGTTTCCCTGAATAGAAAGTGAGAGTCTAATGCAAAATGCAAATTTCAAATGTACATATTTTATCTAGTATCATTGTATTTATTTATCATAGGAATTCCAAGAGGTAATTAATCTTCCTCTTATTCAGAGATGAATCAAGGAGACTCAATGAGGCTAACTAGCTCTCCCACGGCCTCACAACCAGGCAATGGAAGATAAAATAATTTATTTTGCAAATGACTCAGTGAGAAATGGCTCCAAAATGATCTGATGAGACAGAAAATGAGGAAAGATCCCCTGAAATAAGGAAGCTCCCAAACACTGCCAGAAAGCGACTACAATGTGGGTCATGTGTAAATGGTCACTTCTGTATGACTGTTTTTTTTAAACAAAGTTAGTTTTTACTTATTAAGACAAGCTTTCCCTATCTTTCAGTTATCACTTGTTAAGATCCCTGCTGGCATTTTCTTCCATGGAGATAACTATTCAGTTGAAATTTCTGACCACTTCATCATGTGAGTGCCTAAGATGGTTCCTTCAAATCCAGTCCTCAGGCGCTCTAAGCTAACACGTTATTTTTTCCCCTCTATTCCTCTTCCAGTCCAGCACAGTCTCAGTTGTCACTCTAGGTTGATTCCAACTCCTGCTTAGGCCAGGATCAAGCCAAGTTTTTCCCAGTGCCAGCTAGACACAATAGACATGAGGGGGTCCCAGCAGGCAGTGTCCAAGGCATATCATCTTGGTGAGATTCTTTGAAAGTTGCCCAAAGTTCTCTCTTAGTCTGGAGGATGTTAAAGTGAGTATGTAGTCAAATATGGAAACCTTAAGTAAAAGTTGATGAAGAAACCAAACTTGGAGCAATTGGCAAACATTTCCTGAACACTAGTGCCAGACACAGACCATGAGCCAGAGAAACATGGCGGTCAATCTTGGGTGAAGTAAGTTTACTGTTACCGCTTCGCTCAGCTGAAGCCAATAGTGGGAGAATCCTGTCTGACATTTAACTGTCACCAATTATCTAAATTTAACCTTCTTTCTGTACTCTGTATTCTGTCTTTCAAACTCGACAATCTGATTTCAATTTTATCCCTAATTCAAGGAAATTTCTACATTAAAGCTGTATTTCTCCTTGCCTGTTCTCCTTCCCTTCAGCATGGGACAGTGTTCATCTATATACTGATGAGCCTCAAGATGTGAACATACAAAAAGGTCTGCATGAGCTAATGCTTCTGACCCTCCTGAATGAATACAAGTAGAAATCACACCCCCTCCCACACAAGCACTTTTCATGTTATAAATGCTGTGAGAAGTACTTCCTCATAGAAGGGATGCCCAGCATGGCAGGTCTCAGATTTGCTTCTCCTCCTCTCCTGACCCCATTATTCTCTGCTGACTCCACCCCACAAATTCTCCTCATATATTTTGCTTCAAAGTTTGTCCAAAAGGTTGTGAGTGAAATCTTTGCTTCAGCATTTTCCTCACAGCTCAGGAAGGGAGAAAGAGACAGATGGAGGACACTCGCCCTCTGGCCCTGCCTGGGGCCTCAGCCGGGCGTCCTGCTGGCTGGCAGAGGAATGATAGATGGCGCCCCTTCCCCGTGTGCGTAGGGGAGGCTGTCTTTGCCTGATTCCGTCCAGTTAGCAAAACAGGGGGAGCTGCCAAGACAAACAGCCGAGGTATGAAAGTTAACAGCTAACGATCACTGCGGTGTGAAACGGACCCATGAAACGAGACATCAAGGATGCTGCTTGGAATAGCTTGAATGTCGAACATTCTTTCCCAGAGAAAGGATGGACAGTGGCACAACAGCAGTGTGGGAGACCCAGGCCAGGCAGGCACACCCGCGTCCCGGGGCGTGTAGGGGGGGTGATGGGACTTCTGATGCCACGGCCTCAGGCATCATGTTGGAAGGGCAGGAGGCAGTGTCCACTTCTTACCCATCCTGTGCCAAAACCCCCAGCCACCTCCCCACCCCCATTCAAAAAATAGCGTGGCTATTAATACGTCATATCAAAAGAGCCCTTGTAGTTTATAATCATTTTCATCTGGCTTAGGGAAAAGCAGCCATAAAACGTCTGTTGGGTGACTGCGTGGGCCGGCGAGGCAGGTTTACATTAGCTAGTGCTCAGAACGTGGTAGCAAATGACAGACGAGGCAGAGGATGGTTTATGGTCCTTAATGCCTGTGCTGACACGGAGGATTGGGACAAGATTTATACTAGGCTCGGGCCATCACCGAACACTGAAAACCAGTCATTACAAGCCGGATGACAACTGGAATGCAGCAATCACTTGGAGGAATATTTATTTGGTTTTTAAGTTTTTGGATGAATCTGGTTTTCAGAAAGTGAAGGCCCGCTAGGAAGTCAGACTATGCCATTATTACATCCAAACCATTATGCATTTGCTAGCCAATTATGTAATCCTATATGGAAAACATAACCAGAAAGTGGGATAAGCTCAAGACACGGAGGCTCATTATTACAGGCCTCACCACCATAACTTCATTTGTGGTTACCACACACCCTAAATATTATTAATGGACTAAAAGAATCCAATACTTGTAAAGTCTGGTCAGTATCATTAAGCCCGTGGTCCACTGTGACAGTGAATTTGATGGAGTGGCAATACATATTAGGGTACTTTTCTTCTGACTCATTGTACTGAACTGATACTGATAAAGTAGCAAAAATAGAGCTAGACATTTTTATTAAGCCCATTGTCAGCCTAAAGATTTCAATTAAGTTTCTATAAACACATCTTCTTTTTACACTAAAATCATCCCAAATGTTAACATTTCTGCTCTCAAGCAAGTCATGCCTTGGAATTAACGACGTTTACTCATGACATTCTTAATGGTTCTAGCTTCTTTCAGATAAGTAAAGGAAGTTGGGCGCAAATGACTGATATACCACTATTTCTACAAAGTATGGCATGACACTTCCTGTATAATCTTGAATTCATTACATCCCACTTAACCATCTTGTTTTTCTTTCCTATCCAGAACTCTAAGCAAGCATCTTTCTCTGATAATTTTTCTCCTCAGAAAAATCCATAATTTTCTGAGTACACAAAAAACAAGAAACCTTGTCTGATTTATGGCCCACTCACCCTCATGGTAGGTGTCATATACCACCTCACACGTCACTTGGCCTCTCTTGTCAGCTGAGGGTGCCTAAGCCTGATGCCTGCACAAGCAATGTCCATGGTGTGAAAATTCATTGAACGATTTGCTTACGTGGGCACATTTCTAGGTATATGTCATATTCCAACAAAACAATTCATGTTTTAAATGTACATAAACCATGACCATAGAAGTGTTCTCCCTGTCTCCTCTACATTTTCAAGTCTAAGATAAGTAAGAAACAAATAAATGTAAAGCCCTCCAGTGTGCGCCATGAATCTGGAGCTTTGGGGTGGACCATGTCAGGTTTGAGAGAAAGCAGCATGTAGGTTTCAGGGAAAAGGCAGAGACTGGAATCCCCATCTTCTGACACTTAACGTGCCATTTCCAGTGTGTGTCCTGGATTTCAGGCATCACTTCTTCACCCACCCCCAGCTCACTCTCACCTTCTACCTTGCAGGTTTCAGATTTGGTTACATTTGTGTTGATCAAACTTCAAGACCAGAGGTTTCAAGAAAGAAATAAAAAAAACCCCACAACTTTACCATTGTGTTTTTCTTTTAGCATAATACTGTGCAAGGAATTCATTCTGATTCTTAAATTATTTACACACCCTTTTTTGACCATGTCAGTAATCAAAACATTTCTTTTTCTTTAATGTTTATTTTTGAGAGAAAGAAAGTGTGAGTGAGGTAGAGGCAGAAAGAGAGGGGGACAGGGGATCCTAAGCCAGCTCTGTGCTGACACTAGCGAGCCCGATGTGGGACTCAAACTTACAAACTGTGAGATCATGACCTGAGCTGAAGTCGGATGCTCAACCGACTGAGACACCCAGGTGCTCCAATAATCAAAACATTTCTAAGATGCTATTTAAAGCTAACGAATTTGGCAAACACAAATTCATTTTGTTCTCCACTCAAAGCTGTGAGCTTCCAAAGCCGGTGGTGGCGGGGGGGTGGGGGGGGGGAGGGCGGGATGTGGCCAAAAGTTGCAGCACCCAGCTGCTGTCTGTCCATAGTCTCCATTGCAGCACACTCAGAGCCTGCCTCAGATATTCTCTGTGTATCCCTCCAGACCCCATCCTCATTTGTCTCCATGTTGTGATGGAGAGACCTCACCAGAGAGCCCCATTATCCTCTGACTCCCAGGTGGGTTTGGAGGGTGAGGCCAAGCCTTTGTTCCCCCAGCAACCTTCCTGAGGAGTTGCTTCTGATGTGCTAAGTCTCTTGAACTAAAATTACAGCTCTTCTCAGGTGGCGCTCTGCACAGGACTCTATACCCACTAACTGTCCTTGCTCCTTCTGGCTGAGGGATGCTAATAGTCCTAGCTCTTACTGTTACTTGTACCTGTAGCCTGATTTCAACATTGTAAATAGTCCCTTCATTTAAATCTTCATTAAAGTATTATAATCAAAGAGCCATACATTTCCTATAAAGACCCCGACTTGATATGGGATCTAAAGGGAGACTGTGGTCAAGCATAAAATGGAGCCACCACTATATGTTGGATTGTCAGAAGCTGTTTATGACTACAGAAAAGAAAGAATGTGTGCTGCCTTCCAGTGAGGCCCACTGGAGTCTATACATCTGAAGGATTTTTCTGGGAAGTTCTTGTCAAAGTCTTTGGTGGTCTATCTCACTGTTCTTGGCGGTCTATACTCTATTGCTGAGCATTGCTGGCCTCCTGACTGGAGGACTGGAAATAGAAGGGCTGGCACATGATGACCCACAATGTATACTGTTGAATATGCACCACTCACAGGCAAACCACTTGATGAATTTTCAAAAAGGGAAAACACCAGTATCAAGAGCGCCCAGATTGAGAAACAGGTGTCACCAGCACCCTCCAGGCTTCCTCACGCTCCTGGTCTCCCCACTTGCAATGAAAGCCTTTATACTGACTGTTAACACCAGAGTTCCAGCTTTTCTGTTTTTGAACTATGTGCAAATAGGATCTTGTAGCATGTTTTTCTCTGTCTAGCTTTTTTTTTTTGCTTTACATTATGTTTATGAGGTTCATCCATGTTGTTGCATATGTCATTCTCATTGCCAAATAGGTTTCCATTCTACAAACACATCACAATTTACTTATCCATTCTATTCTAGAAGGATATTTGGGTTGTTTCACTATGGGTATGAAAACTAGTGCTGCTATGAACATACTTATACATGTTTTTGTTGAACGCATTGCATGCATTTGTGTTCAGGGTCTGAATGCTATGATTTGTACTAGCTTCTCACCACCCTTTGAACCTATGTCCCCTCCTAATTAGTGCTATTCGGAACAAATGGGAAAAAGGGAAACTGAAGTTTGAGGACAGAAAGGGAGATAAAGCATACAGCAAAGCTGTGGTATAGATTTCCAAGAGTGAATCTGATATTGAATCAAAGAGCCAGGGGCAGTTAATCTGCACCTTAAAACTGTCCTGTTCCAAACATGCATAGCTTTGTGTGCCATGGGGGTGGGAGATGGGGAGGTTCTCCATATCAAGTAGACCCAGAAGAAAATTCCTCTTACTTTGCATTATCTTACACAAAGAAAATAAAGTCACAGGCATCTTGTTGAAATTGATGGAGGGGGGGATCCTGAAAAGTCTCTACCCAGCAAGGAATGATAAGTGGCAAACAACCACAAAGTTCCCACGACTACCAAACTCAGATGCATTAAATGCTACTAATAATCTCTCTAACTGGTGTTTTAGCTCTATTTTTTTTTTCATTTTAATAAGGACATCTTAATAAGGGCTATTAACAACGCTCTTAATGTCCTAATTCCCTGCGGTGTCCTAGGGTGACCATACAAATGCCCTCAACCTGACTGGGCAACACGGTCTTACTTTCTCACAGTTCTGGAGGCTGGAAGTCTGAAACCCAGGTGTCAGGAGACTTGGTTTTTCCTGGGAACTCTGAGGGAGGATCTGTTCCATGTCTCCCCTCTTAGTCTCCAGAGTTCCTGGCAATCCTTGGCAGTCCTTGGCTTCTGGACGCATCGCTGGAAGCTCTGCCTCCATCCTCACATGGCCTTCTGCCTGGGCATGTCTGTGTCCAAATGTGCCCTTCTTATAAAAAACACCAGTCACACTGGATTTAGGGCCCACCCTTCTCTGGTCTGACCTCATCTTTACTTGATTACATCTGCAGAGACCCTATTTCTAAATAAGGTCCCATTCACAGGTTCTAAGTGGACATACATTTTGAGGGAACACTTTTTAATCCAGTACACCCCTACATGATTTTTTCCTGTTAACCTTAAGTATGATTTTTCTTCCCACAGAGATGTTCAAGAGCATAATTCTTGCACTTGTGGAGGGAACCCAGATGTATATAATGAGCCTTGAGTTGGAGCAAGAATGTGAGTCGGGAGGAGAGAAGAGCCTCTTGACCTTTCTATGATACATGCAGCTCTTTTGTCATAACTGAGGAGACAGAAGACTAGGGGGAGGAGGCTCTGAAGACAGCTTCTGGCAATGTTGGCCAAAGTTTTCCTGCACAGCAAACTAACTTATAAACCAGGAGTGAGGAATGTCCAGAAAAGGGGGAAAAGCAACCACTCACAACCACGAAGGAACAGGGATTTCCTAAGTTTTACAAGAAACATAGAAAATGTTAATTGATTAATGTTTGCTAATGGCCTAGTTCCAGACAGCCCAGAGCACCCACCTTCCAGGAGAGTAGAGCTTCTGTGAAGATCGATTTAAATTGTGTATGACTTTTGCCTTTAATCTGTGATGCCAAGTTTCTGTCTGTCGTGCATTTCCTCTATAAATTGCTCTTTGTTGTTGAAGTGTGTACAGCATGGCCTTACATGACACAATTGCAGAGCAGCCTATGGATGCGAAGTGGGGGAAGGCTGTCCTTTTCCATAGCATGCTGCTCCCAGTGGTGCTAAGCAGGAACCAGCCAGGCCAGGGTGGCTGTTGGGAAAGTTCTGGAGAGCTGGGAAGAGGTCTGGCTACAATGACTACTCTACCACTTTCTCTTCTCCTCCTCTGACCTCCCTGTCAGCATGACCTAGAACACCTGAACTGGCAAAGCTGAGTGACAACTATGTTACTCTTCTGGTCAACCAGGAAGCAAGTGGATTTGCAATTTTCAGGTGACTGCTGAATAATAACCAAAAAAGAGAGCATTGGGAGTCTCAATCTATCACATACATTCTTATTCCATAAAAAGGCAATTCAGATCATTCAGCCCAAAATAAATGCATTATCATGTGTGTTCAGAAATGCCTAAATTCACTCTATAATTTTGAATTATCTATTTTTAGCATTTAGTTCATGACTAAAGAAGCTGAAGAAACACTGCAGGCAACTAGCTGGATGGCATAACGGCTACAGCTAATGGTAACATTCACAGCCCAGCTCAGTTCAGGGCAGGGTATATTTTCACAAAATGGTTCCTTTGAAAGCAGAAACTGAAAGTGGTGGTTAGGTTAGGTGGAATGTTTGAGTTGAATTTGGCTGCTCCTTAGAAACTCATATAATGGGGACCTTTGGGGCAGAAGCTTCTGAGACAATTGCACAAGTAAAAGAACTGAAGTATTTTCTGCTTCAAAAACATCTTTCACTAAGGGTTGCCCTACACCACACTGAAACTGTTGAGCTCTGCTGACTTCCGTTCTAACTTTTTAACAGACTAATCTCTTCACGTTGGGATTTCTCAGCTGGTGATGGGCACATGCTGAGTGTAGGCTGAAGTTCAGAAAAGGAACATCACAGGAGGAGACGTGAGAAAGAAACTAACCAGGAAATTCAGATTGTGCTTACAATACCATCCATCTGTCATTGATTTTGTAGTAGAGTTGCAACTCACCCACAGTTAACTTCTAAAATCAGTACTCAAGAGAGAAACAGAGTGTCACCTTGAACGATCCCGAGAAAGTCCCACACTGGGCATCTCTTTGGACACCTCCTTCCTTGTTGGAAGTGTTGGCTGTTTTTTTTGAACACCAGACAGAGTTATTGACCTAGGTTTGGAGGGCATTTCTCTTTAAGCCCTAGAATCACACTCAGCTCCTGCGATGTTGATACCATGAGAGACACATGTGGTCTGTCACAACTGACAGCACAGGCACCCAGAACTGCCCACTGCGGCTCACTCTGAGGTACGCATTCATCGGTGGGTGTAACTGACCAGTATTCAGTATTTTTTCTTTTGGCTGAACTCATGAAGTTGAATTCATGGAAGTGCAAAGTAATTTTGATACTCTATTTCTTTTTTAAAAAATTATTATTTTTTTCTAAGACAGAGAGAAACAGAGCACGAGCAGGGGAGGAGCAGAGGGGGAGAGAGAGAGAGAGAGAGAGAGAGAGAGAGAGAGAGAGAGAAACAGATAGAGAATCCCAAGCAGGAACAAAGCCCAACCTGGGGCTGGATCCTACAACCATGAGATCATGACTTGAGCCAAAATCAAGAGTTGGACGCTCAACTGAGCCACCCAGGAGCTCAATACTCTATTTCAAACAAGCATTCACTTGTGAATAGTGATGCAGAAAAGCACATGTGCTACCTGTACCCACATATGCTGGATCTGTGGATTTCATCAAAAACGAATAAACAGATCTATTTATGGTTATTGGTTTAATAAGCTTCTTAGTGGCAGACACACGTCTAGAATTAAAACTAATGAACCTATATAAATCATTGATTTTGTGAGGCTTTAAATCTATGGGCTATAAACTATAAACTTTTTAAGATATATTTTATGAAATATTATGTTACTGCAAGTTGAAGACAAGCAAGAACTAAATAAATAAGTGTCATCAGCTTAAAATAATGTAATGAAGCAAGTATTACGGAGAGAAGGAGTGAGAGAGGGAGAGGTAGATATTAATTTTTGATACTGGATACTAGGCTATATAATAAGCTCAAATATAATTTACTTTTAACAAAGATTATTTTCATAAACCAAATAAATAATAATAAATTATGACTAATGGAAGAAGTAGAGCAAAGTTTTCTAGCAAATAAAAACAAAATTAAAAGAATAGAAGGCATAATGATAACTACATTTATTTTAAAATACTACCATCTTAAAGCAAAATATTATTATTTTTTAATGTTTATTTATTTTTGACAGAGAGAGAGACAAAGTGCAAGGGGGCAAGGAGCAGAGAGAGAGGGAGACACAGAATCTGAAGCAGGCACAGGGCTCTGAGCTGTCAGCACAGAGTCTGACTTGGTGCTCAAACCCACAAACCTTGAGATCATGACCTGAGCTGAAGTCGGACACTCAACCGACTGAGCCACCCAGGCGCCCCTTAAAGTAAAATATTATTAAATTAAGTATGATTTTAAACAAATTTCTCATGGAAGAAGTTGGAAAGATTTTAAACAAATTCCTCATGGAAACAGTTGTAAAACGTCATGATCTTTATAGAATTCTCTGCCCTCAAATAGCCATGGGAGAACGAAACACTTGGATGGACATTTTCTTAACTAGTTTTAGCAAATCTCATTTCCCCTCTCCCAGCCAAATTCTTCCTTCACTGCTTTGTCTCCTGGAGTTGACACAAAATAAATCTTATTAAGATTGACAAAATTTGTCTCAAAATCCAATCAAAAAAGCTTGTGAGATCCAGCTGACTGATATGGATAGAAAAAAAAACAAATAATTAAAAACTCTTCCTTGAATCTATAATATTGGAGTTTTGTTCTGGAGAGAGAAAAAAATGAATTTCAAGTTCTAGGGAAATAACTGGAGTAAGCTGGTCCCATGGCCTCATCTACCCCCAGGGGCCTCCCACTGCAAGAAGACAAGAGGCCTCCTCTTAGGACTAACCCATCCATGTCCAGCATGGCCAGAACAGGAGTCAGGTGTGGGCATTTGGGCTGGGGCTGGCCTTGAAGCTGGATGCATAAACATCTGTGGTTACTGTACCATTTGTCCAAAAAAAAGGAAATAAAATGCATTTCCCCACGAATCAAACATTTCAGAGCAAATCTGATTTGTCATAGGAAGATTGGTACAAGAATTCTTAGCTTGTCAGAGATGCCCAACCAGCTTTTTGGGATTCATTATAAAGTCAAAAACCCCTCTAAAATCACCATAACCCCATCTCGCACACATGTGTACATACACACACACACACACACACACATACACATTCATCCATGAACACACATGTGTACACATACACTCACACACACATGGGCTTCTAGGCACATAAATTGCTCTGCTTTCTGTCCATTGTATGGATGTGGCACTGTATATGCAGCTCACACATCCCATGGCATTTATTCCTGCCAAGGTACTCAGTTCATGGTTGAAGCATGGTGCTCATGAAATACAAAGGACTAGTTTCTGGCTAGAGGCAAACATGATGAAAGCATCTCCCACATAGCACTTCTTCCATTTCTGTTCTGGGACTTTCCTAGGGATGTCCACCAACTCAATAGAGTGGAATGTGGTGTGTGTGTGTGTGTGTGTGTGTGTGTGTGTGTGTGTGTGTCTAAGAGTTATGTGGACAGATGCCCACAAGAGTCTGGGTCAAGACCACCAGTCTTTTTTGCCTTCTGAACGAAGCCAGAATTTGAATTCAGGTCTCCAGAGGGGGGAGCTTGCCAAGCCATCTACTGTCATAATTGGTGCTACATCCACTACAAGCAGAAGTTCTGGGAACAAGGAAAAAAAAAAAGCTTGGAAAAGAGAACTGGCCTTCGACATTCCCCACAATCCAAACCAGCATGGCCCTGAAACCCCAAAATAGTTCCCTTGAGGGACACTTGTTTATTCGTCTGTTTGCATCCCTTGGTTTCCTACTTTTACCCAAAACCAGAGAAAGGAACAAAAGATACTAAAAGCAATGGTACATTCTTGCCATATTTCTCATCCATTCAGAACTAAGAAGCATCAAAAATCTTGTGGGAAAGCCACTTCTCAGGAGATTTCTAACTCAGTTTCTCAACTATAGTGGTCTGGAGTTTGTTCCTAAGTTTTAGATAAGTTCCTAATTCTTGGTTGCTTGGCTCCTCAAATTTCAAATCCTCAGGTTCACATCAATCATTCCAAGAAATAAGCAAAATATTTTACATAACAAAATTTGTTGGTTTTTAACATATCTTTGGTCTGGATTTATAATATTTCTATGTCTTTGAGGAAAAACACATATCTTCTGACAAAGTCCTCCCTCTCGTAATCTGAAGCCGGCTTTCACTAGCACCGCAGACCCCAACACTGAGCTACTAAACCAAGTGTGCTCTAAACAAAATGTACAAGGAAACCACAGAAATGAAGACAATTAGGGTAAATAAGATCCAGTGATCAAATATAGCTAATTTGTATCCATAATATTTGGGAGTTACACAGTCTGCTTTAATTTGAAAGATATCTTCCAGACCACACTGGTTTTTTTCCAAGGGGACTGCCTTTTGCTTTTAATTATTGAACCTTAAGAATTCTTGCTATAATTTGGGGTTAGCTTGTAATTCTTGAAGAAGAAAAAAAATCCAGCCCATAAATCCTTCTGTATTCCATCACTTCCAATAATAGGCTTCTGTGACCTAATTCACCATCAATTAACTGCATTTTTCAGAGGGAGCGGGTGAAGCAGGAGAGGAATTGAAAAAACTAAGCTCACGGCAATCATGGCCTCAAATAGCAGTAGAGTGAATGGACACTCCTTGGCAAAGAGCCTTGGCTAAATAGAATGTATAAGAAATGTCTCAAAAATAGAATATGTAGTAAGGAAAAAAATGAACTCTAAATAGCAAGACTTCAACCTACTGTTTTAAGAGATTTTGAGCATTCCCATGGTAAATAGTAGTTAGGAGTTCACTAGCATTGCTCACATTTTAAGCAATGTATTCTGAGGCTCCATCTTATTATCAGTAGTGATCCTTGTGATAGGAGGTGGGCCATTGCCCTGGTCGCAACCAGGTGTTTAGTGGTGCACAGGGGATCCCGACAACAAGTTGCCTTCATTCTCCAACTTGGGCCTGTAGCAGTGATGACAAGACTTGCTCTCCCCATTACATTAAAGGAAGGGGTTACAGCCTAAACCTTCCCACGTAACTGTATATCGTTTTATACATTTGTACAATCTGTCAACACATACCATCTATGAACCAGTGACAGGCTATATTAACCATGCCTTTTACTGTCTTTATTCTGATACTTTAACATCTTGGGTCTTTGCTGACTCTGGAAGGGCTGTCCCTCTCAGGGTTAGCCAGTTCCTAGAGATAGTAAAGACATGAGCCATGCATTGCAAGCCAACCAATACAGAGCTCCCACACTCCTCTGTGGGGCTCTCACACTCTGGTCACTATACACCCACCTAATCACTCCAGGGCCAGATATCAGACAACTAGGGACAGTCCCTATGTCCCAGAGCCCACTGAAAATTTTCAACCTTGTCAATCCTGAGCCTGCTTACCCTGTCTCATTCATTCCTTCCCTCAGAAACCACAATACAATCTCTTACCACATACCCCTCTGACTGCCCCTGACGCTTTCCTGTGTAGCCCTGGGTGGTGTGGTGTGACTCCTCCCCTTGGGGACTGTGAGCAACAAACTTTATTTTCAATGGCAGCAGCCATCTAATCTGTTGACTTTGCCATACTTGAATGATAATAAAACCTATATTTTAATTTTGTTTTTACTTTAGAGAGAAAGCATGTCAGCAGAGAAGAGAGGCAGAGGGAGAGAGAGAAAGAGAAAGAAAGAATATCTCAAGCAGGCTCCATTCTCAGCGCAGAGCTCAATGTAGGGCTCTATCCCATGACCCTGGAATCATGACCTGAACTAAAATCAAGAGTCAGTCACTCAACCAACTGAACCACCCAGGTGTCCCATAAAGCCTATACTTTAAAATAGCATTTCCAGCTGGAGACATCAAAGACTCAGAAATTCCTTCTTAAGAACAGGTTCATTTTTTAGCAAACCAACCATGGAAAAAAATAACAAGGACCAATAGCGTTCCTAATTTTAAAAAATGAAATAATTTCTATCAAAGTGGGAATTAAAAAATATATATATATATATATATATATATATATATATATATATATTTGCAGAAGCATGCTATGGAAAAATGGGAACTTAAATTGTAGGACTGTTAATAAGAACAACTTTTCTGTGAGGCTATTTGGCAAAAGTATTTAAAGCCTTAGAAATGTGCATACACTTTGACCCATAAATTCTATTTTGAGGACTATATCCTAGGGAAAAAACTAAAGATTTAGCAAAATGATTTTCCTAGAAGCATTGTTCATAACTGTAAAGAGTACAGTGGGGGTGGGGAAGGGGCGGGTGAATCCACAACCAAATATCCAGGAACAGATGACTGGTTAACTAATAGCACATTCCACCATTCTATCATTTAAAATGATGGTGTAGGTTATCATATATTCACATAGAAAAATGTTCACAACATGATTTTAGGTAAAAAAGAAAAGATTACACAGTGGTGTGTATCAACTGATGAAAAAGGTAAATAACTATATCTAAATACAGAATACCCCAATTAAAGACATGAAGAATTTATCACCTATGTTTTTAGGTAAAAAAGAAAAGATTACACAGTGGTGTGTATCAACTGATGAAAAAGGTAAATAACTATATCTAAATACAGAATACCCCAATTAAAGACATGAAGAATTTATCACCTATGTCTCACAAGTAGAAAAACAGATATTAAGCAATATTTGTTCTGAGTGTTGTCAAATCACAAATCACCCATGTGTTACAGAGAGAAATGTCAGTGCTATGGTATTGGAGCACCAGGGACATATTGAAAGACTGGAAGAGTATGCTCAAGGTGAAAATAATGGTTATTCCTGGATGATGACATCATGGGTGCTTTTACATTCTCTTCATTTTGCTTTTTGTATATCTAATGTGTCTACAATGAAGTTATCTCATTTGTATTAAGAAAGAAATATGCTTTTTAAACACTTTTAAAACAACCTTTTTTAAGGTATGGACAGAAGGGTCAACTTAAAAGAGGTATTAACATAACTCACTCAGCAGAATAAATTGTACCATTTTTAGGACTATTAGGATTTCTATGGGTCACTTGGGTATAAACTAGACCACGAGGACTGACAACCTGATTTTCTGACTGACTGTATTTTGTAGACCAAAGAACAGGGCATATAGTTTGGCAAATGGATCCCAGAGCATGGCAATCATGTGGTTGCTGAACTCATCTAGCCTTTGAAAACAGCAAAGAACCACAAGTCCAAGGCTTGAAGGAAAATCAAGTCAAAAAAACACCTAAACAAATAAGAAAAGATAAATAAGTGATTTGCATTAAATCACCACTCAAATCACTTTGACTCAGCAACATTATGGGAGATCTCATCTGTGCCAGGCAGGGGCTGGGTGCTAAAGGCAGAGAAATGAATGGGACACAGATTCTGTCTCTCCAATGCAAGGAAATTTAGCATCTTCTCACACAGTGAGCTGCTGTTCCCCAAATCACCTGGGAGACATCCAGACACAAGGTCAGAGTGGGCAATTACAAAGGTCCTGGAGGTGTGAATGCAGAAAGGTGTAGGCAAAACAGCCATGGAGCCAAATTCTACTGACTGCTTATGTAAGTTAACTACCCTGAGCTCCAGTTTCCATATATGCAAAATGGGGATAATAATAAATGCTTCATGGAGATGCTGTGAAAAATCACACCTATGAGGTAACCAGGTGAGTTCCTATCTTTCTATTTCTATGAACACCCCACTGAACAAATGGTTAGCACCTGTTCGAACAGTCCAATGCTCTTCTTAGCTGACTCAACCTTTTCACCATATAACTTAAAGTTGCTGTTTTAATCAATAGTTGTTCTAAGAGCACCTAGAGGATATCCAGCATTAGTATCTGTGCAGAGTTCTAGACAGTCTTCATTTGATCACCCGAATTTCCTAAGAATTATCCTGCAATGATTTTCTAAAGTAGAGTTGCTTGAGCTGACTGAAAGAAAATATTGTGATGTTTTTTTCATATGTCTTCACCTATTTTCTATCACATTTCTCCTTTGCACATTTAAAGAATTTTTAATTGTCTTGCAAACATGATTTATCTTGTAGCTCTATAGACATTGGCCATCCATTTAAGTTACTGCCCAAGAGTGGGATTTGCAAGGACTTTATAGGGGAAACACTATAAAAGTGGGAGAGCAAGATAAGTTGGGGGCACCATGAGAGTGTGATGTAAGGCTAACCCTGAGGAAAGAGGAAGCAGAAGTTGGTGGCAGTGTCCTCGACTGCTCCTCAATCTGAGGATGTTTCCACAAAGTCATCAGAGAGTCCTCCAGACAATGCTGCCCATCAGAGCAGTCCTGGGTCTCCCAGGGACAGACCTGCCTCAGTATCCCTGCTGCTTAGTCACTGGCTGGGAACAGCCTGTGGAAGCATGGGTTCAGAGGAAAGATGGATGGTTTTCAGAGCCAGAACTGGGCTCTGGCCTGTTACACACCCGAAGCTGAGGCACTTCTCATGGCCACCACACCTACATTGAGGGAAACTAATTCTGCAAGTGTTCATTAATCTGAAACTTTGTCCTCATATGTCACTAGAGTATCCAGAGATAACACAAGATTTTAACATTACTTTATCATGGCACTTCATACTTTTCAATGTATGTCTTGCTTTACTCTTCGACTAATTTCAGCAAATATTGGCTGGGATCCTGGCTCTGCACTTGCCAGCCCAAAAAGCGAATGAAATGCAGTGTAGAGTGGGTCTGGCCAGCACAGTGGGGTGCACAAGGCTATCTATGAAGGGGAGAAATGGTCAAAAGAAGCAAATGGAGAGGGGAAAACCGAGTCTTCAGAGTGTAGACAAAATTAAACTAGGGCATGTTCATGGATGCCAAAGGAAAGAGAACATTGAAGGAAAGGGGGTCAACCTGGAAGATAGAGAAGACCTAAGAACCTTAAGTTGTAGTAGCCAGGAAAAACACTGTATTTCCATAATATTGATTATACTTGGAGACATTTTGTCTTTGTTTAAGCCATGCAAGATCAGGACCAGCACTCAGTTCTGGGGTTCATCTTGTGAATTTTCCATTGAGGTATTCTTATGTGACTCTTACCCTTCATCCAGCCATTGCTGTTATTGTCACAGCAACTCTGTGCTCTTCTGGGATCCCCACACATCTCTTTCATTCAGATTCCTCACGATGAGAGAGTGGCTACTGAGGCTAAATACATGCTCTCACTAGGGGAGATGAGGCACAAGGTGGGTCTTGTGCTCAGCAGAATCCTGTCTGAGTCTCCACTGGTCAATCACGGAGCTTCAGGGGAAAGTAACAATATAAGGAATAGGCTTTACTAGAAAACATTATTTAGCCAAGGGTAAAAAAGAGAAGAGAAAGCACAGGTACCCATGAACTTCAAAACATCTCACAGAGACATGTGCCAGAACCAGGGCGCAGCCAGACTTGCTATGGGGTCTAGTGGAGGAACCTCTCCACGGTATGGGCCTCCCTTTCTTTAGGTCCATTATGGCAAAGGATTCCTGTCAATGGGGAAACATTGTCAGTCAGTGCCAGACATTCTGGGTTTGGGGTGTCAACTATTGACAGAATTAAACACCTGTTGCAGAACATCAGCCACCCAGAACCTGGAGACTTTAGGGGTCTGAAGGAAATTTAAGTCTCCTCTGTAAGGGGAAAAATCTCAAGCCCCAAGGGCAAATCCTCCTGCAAAAAAATAGGGGTCCCTTGGTACCAGAATTTATCAATCAGATGACACAAAGTTAGCCTCATGAGCACTTTAAAACCAATATGCTCATTGCACCCCAGATCTGTAACCAAAATAACTATATTATACAAGTGGTATGTGGCATTAAAAATAAGATCAGGACAAATGTGATGGCTGTTCAAAAATGGAAAGAGAGCTTCAGCAAGTGGGATTATGAGGTAAGCCTTCATAAAAGAGAATTTGATCAGGGGCCAAAGGGGTAAGTAAAGTTTGGGCATGTAAGGTGGTGGACAGGGGCAACTGAGATGTAAATCAGAACTAAATTACAGAGAGGAGCATCTTATCAGAACACAGGTGGCTTTCAACACCCTGTTAACTGAAACACTGGGAACCATATTCCATATCTCCTTAAAAATTTATTTCAAAACAGAGTAAAATGGTGGTTATGAAGAATGGTGGGGGGATAAAATTGGGGTGTTTAAGGGTACAAACTTAAAACAAATAGTAAATATGCCATGAATATCTAATGCATAGTATAATGAATATAGGCTCTAATATTATATTATGATTCTGTAATGTGACAAATATCACTACATCTGCGCTTATGTTACAATACATAAATGTATCAAAGTAAAACCCTGTATACCTAATATTTACACAATGTTGCCTGTCAAATTTATTTAATAAAAACAATTCATAATGGAATTCAGGAATATCATTTTGATCGGGCAGATTATAATACCAGCAATTTAGACTCAGTGAGTGTTGGAGTGTGCTTCACTTTTCTCATAGTTTGGTCTGTTGTTCCATTAGGATCCAACACAATTTTTTTGTTTTTTATTTTTCTAGACTTAAAATTTTGCTACCGAGGGTAGAAATCCCCACAATGGAATTCTTTCTTCTTCCCAAATATGCAATTCTTTTCAGTTCAATTCAGATGTTGGGATTCTGAATGTTTCTTGACATTTTGGGGCAAACTACCTAGTCTGGAGGTATTGCAGGATAAAGAACTTCTGGAACAAAACATGAGTCTCTAAATCCTGACTAGGAATGTCTAACAAGAGCACTTTTGCATCAAGGAGATGCAAAACACACAGGGGAGGCCCAACACTCAGTTCCCTCTTTTGGCTCTAGTGCGTTTCCACATTTGTCATTCAAGCTGTGACGTATTTCCAAATGACCCCAATATGTTTTTCTCTCTTTTATATTGTTTGTCTTGAGGTAGACTGGGTGTTAAAGATAAGCCAGGTTTGGAACCGGGTTGGAACCAAGTGTGACTAATCACCAGTCACTCGTGCAAGGAATACTTTCACCCCTCCCGTATGCCAGAGCACATCCGTCCCCTCATTCTCTACACTTCAGGTCAAGTTCTGCTCTCCCTGACCCTATTCACCTCCAAGAAAATGCCTCCAACGTATAGTAAATTCAATTGGAGCCATAACACTTCTTTTCAAGTCCATGATGTACTACTGCACAGCCAGAGCTGATTGGTGTAAATAATCATGCTAACTGCTGGTTCTTCTGTCTGGCCCTTACTTCCAGGTAAAAACAAGTTCTAGTCCAAACTCTGCAACTAGCTCACACTGGGACTTTTTGTAAGTCAACAAATTCTGGGTGTATGTTTCCTTATCCATAACAAAAGGAAGTGGACAAATATGGGCCATTGTCATCCCTCCCCACATCCATATCCATGGCAGACATTATTAATCAATCATGACACTGAGTTCCAACATGAACTCAGAATCCTTCTAAACCCAGGACTCCAAGCAGCTGCTACCAGCCAACTGGTGTTGGCTTTTGAAATAAAAATGATTTGCCATCTTGGGATTAAGCTTTCTTACAGATTTATCAGTCTATTATTGCATTAAATGAATGTAACAGCAGTATAGCATTAAGAACAATGGGATAGACCGACCAATTCTAATACAAATCCACTCTTTTTGTAGTTGACATTAAATAAAGCCTCATCCAACTTTTTAAACCAACGCATGTCTTCACTTGAAGTAAAATATTTCTAAATTCAATGATGAAACGATGTTCATTGGATAGGACAACAGAGTTTCTTTGGTATACTTTGAACCCATTCCCAGTTAAGACCTAGCTTTTTAAAAAAATTTCATAGGTCAGATTACCAATATCCTGTTATATTATCTGAGTTATTTTTTTCTGCACAATTGTACGTTTTATAGAATTTAGAGCAATCAAGTAAGGACAAATGACTAAAGACAAATCTTTCTTCAGTGAAATGAATTAAGTAGTTCTGGTAGCCCATGCATCAGAAACTATCAAACCTAATGATAGGAACTTGAGGCTGAGGATCTGGGAACCTTAGGAAGATAATGGCCTAATCATGCTTCTGGAATACCACAGTCTTTGTCAGTTTACCTACATCTCCTCTATATGTTTGTGAGCTCCTCAAGAACAGAAACCCTGCTCTATTTATCTCTAAATCTCAAAAGCCTGGGACATCAACCAACCAGTTGTGGATGAATGGCTTTTGAGTGAATCTTCTCATTTCTCAGGCCTTCAAGGAGCAGGCCTGAAAATACATGGGGGTTTTAGAAGGCAGCCTGTGATCTCTCTGCACACATGCATATTACTGTTAGGTGGTGGAAGGGCCCCAAGAATCCTTTCTTTCTTGGAACACTGTTCTTGGAAAAGTGGGCAGGAACACTGCTTCCAGGCTTGACTACACTTTCTATCAGGCTGATCCAATTTGCAGCCTCTCCAGCAGGAACTCAATGTCCAGAGGTGAGAAGGGGCTTCTTTGAAGAATCAATAGCAGATGCTGAGAATGTCCCAGTCTTTGGCCCTTGGGCAAAACACATAAACTCGAAATGACAAAAAAACCCCTAGAAAGTTCATTAGAACATCTGGGCACCTTATCAGGGATTTATCAAGCTTTCCAGAGTTGATCCAAGTCTTGTTTTAATAAAAATTTCCTGCCCATAAACAATTTATGCCAAGGATTTTTCCTTTTCTTCTCCTCCTTCTTCTTCTGCTTCTCTTTCTTCTTCTTTCCTTCCTTCTCTGGCTTTTATCACTGCAAAAAGTTAATTCCGATAGTGAACAAGCTTCATATTTCCAGGGCTGCTACATATACTGTTATTATCAAACATTTGTGCTTGGGTTAACCACTCTCTGTCAAAACAAAATAAGTGTAGTGGACATCCATCATCACAGCTTGAACTGGGGAATTACACAAGGTTGAATTACCCTTTACTTTTGCAACTGGGTCCTTGGCCAAGACAACATAACCTTTCAATTCTAATTTGTATAAATAAGAAAGATCTGTATATGTTTTACTGATTTTTAAACTGGTAATTTTACACCAGTCACGTATTTCAATTAACTAATTGTTATTCCTCTATACTTGTGCCTTGAGATGACTTAACCCAAGAAGTTGCAATCATAAAATTAAAATAAAGAACAATATTCCAACAGAGTACTGCCCATCTATACAAATCAACAGCCTTTGTTCATAGCCTTGGGGGAAAATAATGTTCTTTGAACAATCAAAATGATATTACCATAACATTATCATAAACTCCTCCTTTATTTCTCTGCTCTGCTCTGATTTAGTTGTTATGTTTTCATTTGAGATTCTTTCATTTACATGAATAAATTAACTGACAATGGAAGTCAATGAGACAAAGAGAGGGAGTACAGTTGCAGGCGCAGAAAGGGACAACCATGGGACCTCAGAACCTAGAAATTCTCAAGAGTCTAAAGATGGAAACTCAAGAGCCCCTGCAGTTCTGAAGACATGAAAGATGTCAGGGCCTGGAAAGAGCAGCTAAAACCCAAAGACCTAAAAAGCCAGCTGATTGAGTAAATAAAAATGTGCACTGAACTTAAAAGATAAGAAGAGAAGCAAAGCTCAGTAGACAACTAAACTTTTAAGGGCGTTTAGGGTGATAAAGAAATATCTGCTGAAGAAAAATGGTTAGTTTCAATCTAATCCACCTTCAAGCCTGCAACAGATTCAGGGTTAAAGGACACACATATGAATTAACAGATAGACATAGATATATTGTAGATTTGTTTTAAATTGTATTTGAAATAACTATGAAGTATGGTTTTAATACTTTAAAAAAATGTTGAAAATCATAAGGAATGGGATTTTTCATTTCAATTTCTGTCTGAGCACCACTCACACTTGATTTGAAGAAGAACGTGGTATGCTCCTCAGCTACGACCATGTGACCAAACTGTATTTCCCTCATCTAAAAATTGAGCACCTCGCGTCCTGATGAGGTAAGATAATACACCAGCAGACCCTCTGGGTGCCTCTAAGTTCTCAGGCTTGGCAGCCTTCATCCTCTACAACCTACAGGAGACAGGGAAGCTACACCTTAGGTGGTTACTGACCAGGATGTGCAGTGGGATCCATGTAGATCTTGATTACACAGCTGTAGATTTAACATCTCATCCACATGCAACAGAACAGTATTGGCTTCCATCTGGAGATGACTTGCTTTAGAAATAAGGCATTTGGATCAGACCAGAACATCTAAATTCAGGGTTTTCTACTAGCTCCCAATGTTCTTCTTTAGTACCTCATTACTGATGCACACACAAGCTCTCATATACATTTATGTCATTCACCTTGAGGTCTTCCCACGAGATCTAAATACCCAAAGGGCAGGGTATGAATATGGCACAGACCATGCACTTCTGAGTTGCTCCCAAGTAACCATATGGCAGTATATTGTGGTGGTTGAGATGAGGCATTTAAAACACTTTGTTTCTCCTTTGAGTCATAGTACTGGAGAGGACATTTCCAGTTAGTCAAATGAAGTATAGAGGCTACATTTGAGGGGAATTTGTATTTTCTACTCCTTAGGTTTTCCTAGTAGGAATGGAATTTCCACACACTTCACTAGCAGGAAAAATATGGGAAGACTCTCTCACTCTCTTCTCACTCTCTCACTCTCTTCTCCCTAAACAATGGGTATATTATGGGGATATTTGTATAACTGGCTCATTTGAGAGAAGGACATAAGGACAAGTCAACTTCTGCCTCTTCTGGGTTCTCCAGCTGCAGATCAGGTTGGTGATGTCCCGCTCTGTAGTCTCTATCCAGGGGCAGGTGGAGAGCATGTTTGAGGCTGGTGGGGATGTTTGGTCATTTCAAGTGTTATTTATTTTAAAAGTCCTGTGGCTACTGGTCCAAAAATGCACTTTCCAATAGAGATGATGATTTTTCATCTCTATGTGACTCCTATGTTTTATCTTATAATTACATCTAATCTCTGGTGATGGATGAGGGGACTGGACCATAAAAAAGCAAAACAGAGTGAGGTAGAAGATTTAAAAACATGCCCCAGGAATGACATGCTCACAGGTCTGGCAAAAGGGGAAAGACCAAAGAATGCCCAAGTCCTCCTCCCTGATGTCCCTCTAGCCCAAGGAAGAAATGGAGGTTAATGGAAAAAGCTTTCTGTTTTTTTGTTTTTGTTTTTGTTTTTTGGTTGCTTAATGCCTCTCAGTCTCTCTTACGGTGCCTTATGCTCACATCCCTGTCTCCAACCCATGTGTATCTATCTAGTGTTTGCCAAGCTGTCTGATATACTGTCTTCATTTTTTTTCTCTTATTTATTTTTATACTTGTTTTTGTATTTCATAAATAGTATTTAAATATATTCTCACTATGAAAATTCAAATGCTACGAAGTGGATGTCCTGTCTGAATTTCCCCCATCCTCCTAATCCCAACATTCTTCTTTGAGAACCACTACTGTCAAACATTCCTGAAGACCAATTTTAGAAGCTCCTTCTATAGTGAGGCTCACCTCTCCAGAACACTCCACCTGCTGCTTCCTGCAGAAGACCAAACATGGTTTATTTAAAACCCGGTGTAGCTACACCTCAGGGTTTGAGCTTCCAGATATCTTTATACTTACAAAAGCACTGGCTGATTCAACCTCCAATTTAACAGAGAAATATGTTAACTATTGTGATGCAATTAACAAAATTGAGGCAATGAGAAACTCTATAAGACAGTTTGGAGAAAGTTTCTTCAACAAATACATTTCCAGAGGGGAAAAAGAAAAGAGAGATGGGGTGGGGAAATCCATAGATTAAAGAAACATCTTGACAAAATGCAATGTTTTAAACTTGTTTGGATCTATGATTCAGACAAACTAATAGAATAATTAAAAGACATTGATGAAACAATTAGAAATGTGAACAAGGACTATCAGGTGATAATAAGGATCATTGTTAATATTGTTGACATGTGATAGCAGATTTATATCTTTATATTTATGAGTTCTTATCTTTTAGAGATATCATCTGAAACCTTTATGAATGAAATTATATGAAGCCTGGATTTACTTCAAAATGGTTCTGGGCAAGGGAGAGTGTGTAGGGGTGAAATGGAAAGAAGACTGGTCACACTTTGTAATTATTGAAGCTGGGTGATGGGTACCTGCAGGTGTTCTTTTGCATGTGCTTAGAATTTTCCATTAAAAAATTTTTTTAAGGTGGAAAACCTTGGCCAAGTTTCATTGGCACAGTCCTGAGGGAACAAATCTTTTCTTGCCATCCTCCAAACCTATTGAGTTGGGTGTAGTTGATGGAGAAGCCTGGTGGCAGGTGTGGGCACAAACCAGGCTGAGAAAGGGCTCAGGGAGTTGGAGTGGCCCTGACCCTGTTAATGAAACTTGACTACTCTCTGCAGAATGCCAAGTTCAGTCTTGGACTCAGATGGAAAACATGAACGGCCTCCTTTGCAATGACCCCAGCTTTGAGGTTCCTGTCATTTTATTGCAGGACTAGGTTCCCACACCCTGACTTAATTTGAAACATTCATGCACATCTCTTCCCCATTATGAAGAAGTGGAGAGATGAAGGTTTTAAAAGCAGCATTTCTCTGTGATTGCATGGGTAGTGTTTTTGCCCTGGAATGTGGGAAGCCTGACACATGTGATGCTGAGAGCAGATGCTACTAAGCAGGGCTTAGGACTTTGCCCAGGAGTGAGGACATGATTGGAATATTTACTTTGAAAAGTAGCCTCCATAAATGGGAAATGATTAATTCACCATGAGGAATGTTTTATTCTACAGGGTGATACCCTAAGGAAACAAAGGGCCTCCTTGAGAAAACCAGATTGAGGAGATCTCTGTTGGTCCCTTCCCCTGCGACACTGGCTTGACTATGTGCCTTCCTAGAGCAAAGAGACAGCACAGAGAGAGGGCAGGAAGAAGGAATAAAATCCCCTTTACCTGCCTTGAAACAGTTATAATCATCAAAAGACATTATTAAGAAGGTGAAAAGACAGCCTACAGAATGAGAGAAAATATTTGGAAATCACCCATCTGACAAGGGTGTAATATCAAGAATATATAAAGCACTCCTGCAACTTAACATCAAAAAGACAGTTCAACTTGAAAATGGGAAAAAGACTTGAACAGACATTTCTCCAAAGAATATAAACAAATGATCAAAAAGCACATGAAAAGATGGTTGACTTATCTCATCAGTCATTAGGGAAATACAAACCCAAACGACAATGAAATACCACTTCACACCCATCAGGATGGCTTTAATCATAATTTCTTTTTAAAAAAGACAGAAAATAAGTATTGGCAATGATTTGGAGGAATTAAAGCTCTCTTACACTGCTGGTAGAAATGTAAAATAGTTATGGAAGACATTTTGGTGGTTCCTTAAAAAACTAACCATAAATTGCCATATGGCCCAGCAATTCCACCATTAGTAATATACCCAAAAGAACTGAAAGCAGAGACTCAAACAAATACTTATACATCATTGTTCATAGCAATGTTCTTCACAAGAACCCCCAAGTGCAAACAACCCAGATGTCCATAGACACATGAGTGGATAAGCAAAATGTGACATATATATATATAACAGAATATTATTAGGCCACAAAAAGGAATGAAATTCTGACACTCCCTACAACATGAATAAACTTTAAAAACATTAAGCAAAGTGAACAAGCCAGACATAAAAGAACAAATATTGTATGATCCCACTTACATGAAATATCTAAAGTAGGCAAATTCATAGACACAGAAATAAATTAGAAGTTACCAGGGCCTGGGAGAGGGGGAATGGGGAGTTATCGCTTTAATAACTTCAGTGTAAGTTCCCGTTTTTCAGTAGTTTTTCTGCTTGTGGTGATGAAAAGGTTTGGAAATAGATATGGTGATGGTTGCATAACATTGTGAATGTAATCAATGCTGTTTGAATTGTACACTTGAAAATGATTAAAATGGAAAATTTCATGTTATATCTACTTCACTACAATTTTAAAAAATTAATAATATACTAAAAATTGTACACTTAAATGGGTGAATTTTATCTAAGTAAAAGTGTAATAAATTGTACACTTAAATGGGTGAATTTTATCTAAGTAAAAGTGTAAAAAAAGAAGTCACACACACACACACACACATACCCTAAAAAATGTTGCAACTCCTCTCCCATGCCTACATCCACCAAAGATGTGGCTGCTGGAGAAAACAAAGCCACTAGTGCTCAGTGTTAAAGTGATATGAACTCAGCTTCAAGGGTCCTATCTTCAGTTGCCCTCAGAGCTACATAGGCACCTCCTCACAATCTGTGTCAGCTAGAGCTGACCTGTGCCCCTTACTGCTGATGCTGGCAGAGCCTGACCATAGGTACAACCTTGTGTCTTCCTGGCTTCCAGCATTTGAGGGGAACATGCTCTGCCAGCTTCCATTCAGCAGCTCTGCCAAGGACACAAACCAGCATGTAGAAAATTCAGTTTGTGACCCGCCTAGTAAACTTGGACAAGTAAGCCACTCACTTGTCCTTAAACAAGATCCAACAACTAAGGGGGACAGCAGACACCACCACCAAAAAGCAACTTTGGAGAAGGGTAAAGCCCTGGTCCTCTTCAGGCAATGCAGGCTGAGCAGGGAACAAACCAGAAGCCCCCCTGTGAAAGAGACTGCCACTTTATCCTGATGAAGCAGGGCCATGCCACATCCAAAACTCTAGCCACTTCATCCCCTGCCTTCTCTCCCTCTTCCAGTCCATGCTCCAGCCACAGCACCCAGGCTGCTTCTCTCTGAACTGGCGCTGAGCCTCCTATGCCTCAGGACTGGTCAAGAGTTTTCCAGCCTAGAATCATCCTCTGCCTCCTTCTCCCCTGGGTCTCAGTCCACTGTTACCTCATTTCCGAACCCTTTCAAGACCCTCCAAATCTGGGTTGGTCAGCCTTCTCTTTGTGCTTCCACTTGTAACAAGAACTTGTGCCATCCATGCTGGCCTCTCTTTGAACTAGGAAGTACGTGAGGACACGGCTATGTGTTTATCTTTGTAACCCCATTGCTTGGCATGGTGGCTGGTACATAATGAGCTCTCATGTATTTACTGAATGAACAATTGAATGGCACAGAATTGTCACAGCATTGGACAACCCAGGGGATGGCACTCAAATTGAAGTGGGGGAGGGGTAGTTGCAGTTCCATAGAATATGACATAAGTGGGCTCTGGAGCTGGGCAACAGGGAGAGCTTGAATGACTACCACCCCATATTCCTGTAAAATTAACATTTCCCCAAGGAGGCTCACAACCCCCAGCACAGGTGTGTTTCTTCCCAATTTTCAAAGAAAATTACTTGTCCAAGCCCCCCAGAAATGACTGTTCATAAGTAGCCACTGGTCAGTCTTGGTCATGCTGGCTCCTGCATCCTACTTTGGAGACTACACACTGGATCTTGGGCTCTGAGAGTCTCAGATAGGACTCCCTCTTTCACTTTGTGTGTGTCGAGAGGCCAAGGGCTGTGGGCAGTCAATGACAGCAATGCTGACATGGAGAGCTTTTCATTCCCACTTCACTATAATTGCACTAGCCTCTTTACATTTTGTAATTTGCAATTGCAGTCAAAATAAACCCCACTTTCTAATTTTCCATTTTCTGGATGTTATATTTTTATGTGGAAAGCAATATCAGTTGTTGTGTTCCCATTTCCCCCCTGAAATATCTAGATGTCACTTTAATAGTATATGAAGTACATATCAAAGATTCTCCCACATCAAAGGAGCTTAACAATAGTGATTGTCAACACGAATTTCTACTCCCTATTTCTACTCAAACCTGAATTTTCCCCTAAGATTTCCAAATGCATCTTGGAGTCTTTGGCCAACTCCCATTTGTGTCCCTTCATGCTAATATGGAAACTACAATCAACCGAACATTTATTGTTTTCTTTTTAGTAAATGAGTATGTGTTGGAGATTTTTTTACTGCATCATAAAACCAACATAAAATGAATTTGCTCCAGTGCTTCCTCACTCTTTAAAACTACCATGCCTCCCCCTGCTTGTGCTAGTCTTTCATTGGCATCTTGCCCAGACCTTAACTAGGTTATCAGCTGGGTGATGGCAGGCAGCCTTGAGTCTCAGGGCTTTGGCCGACCCTGGGTGTCCTGTTGTCTGCCCATTTGGGAGTCCTTGCGGGACAGGCAGACTGTGATCAGTTTGCACCCCCAAGGGGGCTTGGCCACTGTGGATATCGCTTTTATAGACTCTAGTTGTTTCTGACCCTATGTTTTTTATTACATTCCTTTGCAATTCTAGCAGCTGTTTTTGTCAAGAGTCTTAATAAAGTTTGAACTGCTAAACGAACTTTATGGAAATTGGTCACAGAAGTCTGTGCGGCACCTTTGAGAAAACCAGAGGCTAAAGTGCCCTACAGCTATGCTTCATAGTAACAATAGTGACAAAATAAACCCAACAGTATGGGTGAAAAAGGATGGTTTTGCAACTCATTACTAACTAGGTTTCCAGACTAGATTTCTGAGATTATCTTCCATACATAATTAGTTTCTTTACCTCTATCTACCATAATTTATTTAAAATGTTTGCGGCATGGCTGAAATTATGAAGATGCCTAAAATACCTTTACCTTTTAAGAAAGTCAACTCAAGTTTCTGTTTTGTGTCTCAGGGGTTTACTTTTTTTCATGTTCTTCAATTTTATATAACCTAAGACTCAAAAGAACTAAATTTACATATTTAGTAGAGTTCTCTGGTCTATGAAAGAAAAACAAAATATCTGAGATACTATTAGCTTACATCTCTTATTTAGTATTTATTTATACTAAAACATTGTTCCATTTTATTAAGCATATTAATTTGGCCATGAAGTTACTTGGATTCAACAGTACCCATATGAGCCAGTAAAGAACTCTCAACTTGTTCTAGACCTGCCTTGAGTATAATGGTTTACCTTCCACTTCACAAACCAGTGTTATGGAAGAATAATTCATCAACAGACCAAAACTAACCATTCATCTGTTTGGGGTTCAACTTCATGCATTTCCACGAATAAAGCAGACTCTGAAAGCATAACACCAAGTGTCTCAGTAGCCTTTGCCAGGTATCTGAGTACCCACCTCCCATGTTCCTGTACAACCATCAGTCCTTTCTTTCACATCTCTTTGGAAATTAATTTTGCCCCCCAAACCAAGAAGTTTAAAATCAGATTAAGTTATTAGCAATACAGCAACACTATAGCTAGTTGAAATAAAACATTTATACAGAGATGACTCGGCAACTTTAGGCAGGTCACCTTGGATTTACAAAGTATAAAACAAGAAAGTGAACTATATTACCTTGAAATGTCCCCATACCTCTAACACTGGAACATCTAAGACAAGGTGAGCATTCTAGGCTGAGATGAGAGATGGGCCAAAGTGGTAGTCATGTTGGGTAGAAGGCATTACTAACAGGGTGCTTTCACTGTAGAACCAACAGATACTTCCACCCTTCCAGGTGGGCTGCAACGAGAAGCACTTGACATTAAGGTGCTGGATCTGTCCTTCGGCTCCAAAGCAAACTGAAACTCACAGAGCCTCTGGTTATAGGGTCAGGCCACAAATCCAGCTTCCTCTTTAGTCTTTTGAGAACTGCATCTGATTTTAATTTTCTTTTGTCTGTCAGAATATATTCCAATGCAAAGGAGAGGGAAAATATAATCATGGTAAAGGGCCTCACAAGCTTTGCAAAGATGTCACAGTGAAATATGAAATACTGTAGATGATTTAGAGTTCTATTCTTATTTATAACCTAGAGTGAATGGACACTTTTTTATACCATTCTGGCTATTTAAAAACAAAAAAACAAACAGCCCAATGCCAATAACTTACTTATGTTCTGATATCCTAATATCTGTGCTGTAAACAGTGGCAAACTGCCTCTGATTAGAATGATCTCCTTCAGCTGGCCTGGTCTTCCTTTCATCACAAAAGCACACATTTCCCTTTAATGACCAGTAGAGGGCGCTGTTGTATTTGATGTGTTTCCACACACTCAGGAAATTTTTCCTTTCTGAGGGAAAAGGGCTCTTTCCCATAGTAATATGAACATGATGTACGATAATGAAAACAATAACTACACCAACATATTTTCCCCAGAAGTTGGGGATTTTTTTTCAGAGTGTGAATGTAGGGCTTCAATTATAAGATACTAAGATAAATGAATTGACTTTAGAAAAGGGTGTGAGGTATTGAAACATATTTTCAAGATGAACATGGGCTTCCCAGACCTTGTAATTCGACGATTTTGACTACTGTATATTAGGAGTTTCATTACATGTCATTGTTCAGCAGTATGAAGATAATATAATGACAACAAAATAGAGTGAACAGCAAGATTAACATCTGGCCACAATCAGCCTGGTGTCATAGAATATACTCCCTGAGTTTCACAGGGCATGAGCCTGGCAAGAATGATAGAAAGACACACTGTTAAACCGAGTTGTGACAGCTGAATATTATTTTCAACCACTACACTTAAGATCTGTGTAAGGCGCTTCTCCATTTCCTTTCCTGAAGCCTGAACACCAAAGACACTTTTTTATTTCCCACAGTAAACTTCTGCTACATAGCAAAATTTTTTGTGTAGTTTCTCACTAATCATATAATTCTCTGTGTCACATAAGTAACTTAATAAATCAATTTAAGAAACATAAGCATGCTTATAGCATGCTTAAAAGCCTCTAGAACTACAAGCAAGGAAACCTGACTTTTCGTTCAAGCACGTTTTCATGAACTCCTAGAAGGGTTGCCAGATAAAACACAGGACAGCCAGTTAAATTTGAATTTCAAATAAACAACAAATAATTTTTTTTGGTAGAAGTATATCCCATGCTATATTTGGGATCTACTTACACTAAAAAAATTATTCATTTATCTGAAATTCAAATTCCTATAGTTTTATTTGCTAAATCTGAAAACCCCTACCCTTAGGTAACCAGGGCACCTAAATTGAGACTGACTGTCCTGTACAGTCTCTATGGAACTTCAAATTTAAAATCCTATTTGTCTGTAGTGCGTGAAAATATGAATTTACAAACACTTAAAAACATGCCAGCTCTACAGCTTTTGGAGAAGATGGGACACAGGTTTTCTTTCCTCTCCTAACCTAGTCTGCTGCCAAAAACCAGATGGAGATAATTTGGCTTGATTTAATACTCTGTTTGACAGAAAACTCAGCTTAGGGAATAATGTTTTTGTGAAGCCAGGCTGACAGCTAACAACAGGATTCCACCCAAGACACACCTAATGAGACTCAAAGATTTAACTGCTCTTCGGCCAAACCCAGGTATAAACCTGAGGGTCAGAACAACCAGCCCACCCCAGTGGAATCCCAGACTTGGCACCTGTTACTCATTAATTTAGCTTCCATCTTGGTCATCTGAGCAGAATAGCACACTCTAGCTGCCTCCTGTTTTTTTCCAGAAACAAAAGTAAGCAGGTATTGTGGAATACTTAGCAAACAGGGCTACCTGCATTGGAAAGGGATAATGAGCCAGGCCATCCCCAGGAGCCCAGTGAATTAGGCATTTAAGGATGCTCCCTAAGGCTTTCAGACATTGGGAAGCAAACAAGAGGCAATTTAAAATGCATTACAATTCCCAAGCTGCTGGCTATCACTACTCCCTTAGAAACCCAACCTAATGCCAGAGAATGAGTAGCTGAGTGAGGGGAATAAAGCCTACCTCGCTGCAATTACTCAGCAGCACAAGTGAAGCATAAATTGAAGAGATCAAAACCATTATGTAATGATGATTGTTGAATTCCCTGAAATATCACTAAACTGTTGATTAAGCCAAAGGAAGTTTATCTGAGCTCAGTGCAGTGAGAGAATGCCATCTTGACAGATCTTAGCACTGTCTCAGAAGGCAAGGTCGGAGAGAAACCTTCATAGGGCTCTATGAAGCCCTCGACTTGAGCCTCGACTTGAGCCCTCGGAGGCCAAGAATTCAAACTGCCAGGGATTAGACGGCTTTGTGACATACAAGTTTGGGATCAGTTGACACAGTGCAATGAGTGCCTTGAAGTGAGTCTTGATAAGTAAATTGTTGCTTTAATAAGCAAGCCCTTTGTCCAGGTGAGCAGACTACTTCTGATAAATTGATCATAGTAATTTCTTGAAGTAAACATTAAAGTTAATTTTTGATTTACAGCCTTATCTCCCCCTGGGTAAGTTTCCCTGGAACAAACAACTAAATCATATTGATATGGGTGGTCTCGGATCTCTCCTCCCATGGCAACCTTTAGTTTCAGGTGAGCCCTGATATATAATTACTGTGTAATGAGCACCTACTAAATGCCAAGTACTTTCTACAGGTTTTTGCATATAAACATAGATGTTAGTATCCCCATTTATTGATAAGGAAACAAGTCTAAAAGGTATTAAGTAATTTGCAAAATCCTTCTGGATCAATCATTTTCTGAAGGAAAGTACAGCAAAGCATTTCTTATCTGACATAAACAGAAACTGAGGCAAGTTTAAAGGTTTTGGCCAAAGTCTGCAGCCCTTTGGAATGTCTCTTGGATCCTGATCAAAGTGTGAAGTTTGTTTCCTACAACCTCTTTCTAGAATCTTTTCTTCCTTTCTGATGCCCCTTTGGATTAAGAAAAACACAGTCCCTACCCGAGAGAAGTTCACAGTCTGATTTATTATTTTAACAAGCCAGCTCAGTGTCTATTCTACCTACTGGTAAGATGAATACCGTGACTCCTTAAAACCCAGCACCTCATGCTCAGCTTTGTGCTCAGAACAACATTTCCGTTCACTTCATGTGAGGCATGAGAAACGATCACGTTACTTTCCTAAGGAATGAAATGGGCTGAGGACTGTAGCAACTTTTCTTTCCAGTATAATCCATCAAAAGCATGGTCTAAATCATGATAACACTAAGTCCCAAATTTTCAAAGTAGGACATGAAATTATATCTCAGTGACTTCCTTGACCCAAAAGAAAAATGCAAAGCTGGACTTACTTGGTTTATCTTCTTCTTAATCATGACGGAGAAGTGTATTTAAAACACCGAGCAGAATGCCATTTTTCAACTTTTCCTCACAATGTTAGATGTCTCTTGAACTACAGTATTTATTTAAATCATCAACTCCAGTGACCTTGCTCCCTATATTTATTATGCTTTGGATGAAATAATATTGTAGGAGTTCCTATTTTTTAAATTCCATGCTACCATAAAATATACACTGGATCTATCAGTATTTTATCAATCCTTTCAGGACTTTGAAATCATAAATGGGTTAGCTTTCAAACCTTCCCTTTCTGAGAAAAATAAGATAAACTCTTTTTCATTTACCTTGGAAAGTGCTAGTTTCTTTGTTTTAAAGATACAGCTCAGATTCATGTTTCTTTTTAATAGAATTTTCTGTTTTCCTTATGCCTCGCCTGGACAATCCTCTCAAAAACAGAACTGCTTTTGGACAAATGTTGATACCACAGATTAAAAGGGGATATAATTCCCTAACCATGAAAGGGAATATTATCCTTAATTCTTAATAATAACAGCAGAAATAAAACCAAGAACCTTTAACAACATATTTCACTATGATATTTTAAAAATAAAGATGACAACTTCATTTTTAACTGACAACAAATTATACATCTATCACTGTGTTAGGCCAAATATTGCCTAAAATAAGTGGGGTAGGATTTGCCTTTCTTTCTTTTTAAAAACAATTATATTGACTTTATTCATTTCAGTGGGGGTAAACTTTATTTACACAGCTAATATACCAGTGTGAGCATAGGTGTGATATATATTTGTAAACCACTAACAACACTGAAGCTAGTTAAAATAAAAACAGTTCTATTTTGCCCATCAATGTTGGAAAATAATTACAATAGCTGATATACTTTCTACCCTTTCTAGCCTAGAGGATCTATTTAGGACTAAATCGAGTCATAGATTTTGAGCTATTATTTGTGCTACAAATAGCAAGTTATCAAAACCTCTTAGAACAAATTTCTTTCCATTGTCACCCTTCTAAGGAGCCTTTGTAGACATTTTTTCCTAATCAATACCTGTGAAATTTTCATACCATGGACGTAGTGCTTATGGACTAAATGTATATGTTTGTGACTTATACACAAAAAGAGGAATATTTTTTTCAGTCTCTCCCTACCCCAACCAAAGAACCAATTTTCACTCCTTTGATGGAAATATTACTCCTGCTGATTTTGAATTTTTTTTAAAAGATTTTATTTTTCTAAGTAATCTCTTCACCCAACGTGCAGCTCGAACTCATAACCTGAAGATCAAGAGTCACATGCTCTACCGACTGAGACTGCCAGGCACCCCTTGAATTTTTTGGTAGAGAAAGATACCATACCCAAATTCCCACTTGGAATAGGTTTGTTCTACTTGTCTTGAATCAGAGCCTGAAGAATGGGCCTAAAGTAGACTAAGTCCAAAATCATTTTTTGGGCGTGGGTGGGGAGAGAGAAATCTTCAATTTTAAGCTGATTATTTTTCCTGAAAAAAATAGTTTTTATCTAATAACGGGGAGACTCTCACTGACTGAAAGCAATGTTGACCTTGGTACTCAGCTGTAAATATAACCACTTCACCCATTCGCTCATTATCATTCATTAATTCACTTACTGACTTGTTTGCCCAGCAAGCTTGATCTTAGCAGTTAAAGAGACAAAGATGAATTCTATTTTGAGCTTGAATTTATTCATCTCATTGATGAAACCACAAATTTTACAAGTAGTAATAAAAAATGTAAATAAATCTACATATTCTGAAACACCTGGAATGTCTAAAGAAAGTGGATTACTAATTTGTAAAGAAGAAACAATGATTAGGAATCACAGCCCAATTACACTCTGTGTGTATAGACAATTCCATTCTTTTGAATAAGCATACAGAACACAAGCCAACAGCCTAATTTTGGCAATCCACAAGTGTGTTAATAAATCTGCCTTAAAACCAATTTGCCAAAGTTTGAATTATAACTTTAAAGTGCCCATAATGGGGATGGAGAGATGGTGTCTTGTGGTGGTCAGCTCCTGCTTTGAATTTAATTATTTCCACCATTTTAAGTTTAAATATTGGTTTCCTAAAGAGGGATAGGCATATTTTTAGATTTTTTTTTAAATCAGTCACCTCCTTCATTCCTTTTTCTCTCTAGCCAGCCTTAAACCTCAGACACCATTTGTTTAAGAGTTCACTTTAACATCCATGATGTAGTGGGAGTCCTTGCAGCTTTGGCAAGCATACGGTTCACTGAAAAGCAACTTTGCACTAGCACACCATTTATTTCTGAAATGCTGGCAAAATTGAAAGAGGCTCTAACTCCACAAGGGATAACATTTTTCTTCAGGAAAATTGTCAACACAGGTAAAACAGCTGTGTGCAAATTAAGAGAAATTAGCTATTGAGTCAAATTCCTGTAGTTCAGGGATGATATTCATTGACATAAACATATTCTAAAGTAATAAAAAGTAGTGTTTCCCAAATGAGATCCAGGGACACCGATGATAGTGTATCTGTGATCTATAGTCCATCTGAGAATGAAGGGGGAAAATCACATCATTTCTAACTATTTGGCTCTTCCCACTCTTGTTAACGTGGGTATGGGGCTCTAGCAATTAAACGGTGGGAGGAAGGTCAACACAGATAGATGGAGATTTGAGGCCACCAAATAGGGAACTGATGTCTAACATTTTTCCAGAGGTTTGCATTGCCAAGCTTACAAGATAGTCTCCATCTTTTCTGTGATTTAATAGCTGCAAAGAGTATGGATATTGTGAGAGACAATTTTGAGGGCATATGTGTAAGTATTGTTAAATCTGGGGAAAAGCAATGGGAAAAGCCTCTTTCAGCTAACTAAGGAAAAAAAGTACAGCCTTTCCAAGATTTTTACCAGCAAGTCCAGATTTTAAACTTGGCTACTGTCTATGAAGAAAAAAAAAGTAAAAAGGGTTTGCTTTATGCCAGCAGATATGGGGTATAGAAAGAAGGCACAGACAACAAAAATATTAAAAGCCTAGAATTAAAGAGAATGTAAAAGTATAGATAACAATATAGCAAGAGAGAGATTAGAATGTAGTCAGAACAATAGGAGCATCATAGGGGTAAACTGTTTACACTGGCATTTCCCAAAGTATATCCCCTGGACCACAAGTCAACTATGGGTAGAAATGCATATTCATCTCTCACTTGGTTTACAATACCAATTTCTTTTTTTTTAAGTTTATTTATTTTTGAGAGAGAGAGCATAGGGGAGAGGCAGAAAGAGAGAGAATCCTAAGCAGGCTCCATGCTTAGCATGGAGCCCAATGTGGAGCTCAATCCCATGACTGTGAGATCATGATTTGAGCCAAAATCAAGAGACAGATGCTCAACCAACTGAGCCACCCAAGTGCCCCTACGACATCTATTTCTTTTTTTAAATTTATTTATTTTTGAGAGAAAGAGGGGCAGAAAGAGAAGGAGACAGATAATCCCAAGCAGGCCCTGTGCTATCAGCCCAGAACCCAACACGGGCCTCAAACTCATGAACCAGGAGACCATGACCCAAGCCAGAATCAAGAGTTGGGACACTTAACTGACTAAGCCACCCAGGAACCCCCTACAATACCTATTTCTATAAGAAATTCTCAGCACTATTTACTGAAACAAACTGTTCATGGTAGATGTCAATTGTGTTGTGGGATGGTTTGTGCCAACTAATGAGAGCTCAATGTTCATTTTCAGGAATTTGCAAATGGATTTTTAAAAACAGCCATTATTTAAAAAAACAAATTATATGCATTTACAATTAAATAAGTTATCTTTAAAACAAAGATAACAAACCCATTTGGTGATTTTTAAAATTTCAGTTATATGTTTCCACTCTAGCTTTCCATTTCAAGTATGTTCACAATTGCTTTTGGAGCATTTTGATAAGAGTTTTTCTGATATCTCTGTCATGTAATTACAACATCTGTGTCATCTCATTAGAGTCTGTGAGTCTGTTGATTGCCTTTTGCCACAAAAGTTGAGATTTTTCAAATTCTTTTTATGCCAAGCAATTTTGACATTTTGACTATTTTAAGACTCTGGGTCTGGTTTAAATATGTGGAAACTTGACATTTGTGTTTTAGCAGACAGTCAACCTGCATAGGTTCAGGCTGCAAGTTCCAACCCGCCATCTTTGGTTTGTGGTTTCAAGGTCTGTTCAATTTTCAAAGCCTTTGCAGTGTTATTTGGATCTATCCTGAATACAGTGACTAGTCTGGAACCTGGATGGTGGCCTATCTGTTAATTCAGTTCTCAAAAGTCCTTTCTGTGCTGATTAAAATCAGATTCATCCATGTGTAACTTTGAGGTGAGCCTAGGATTTCACAAGTAACTTTGCAAGGTTGCTTTCCCAAACTCCTCTCTCTTTGTGCCCTGTGAGTACTTTCTGGTTTCCCAGGGCCTCCCTCTTTGTCTTCCACCTAGAAAGCTGGGACTGTAGTTACCCTTCCATAGCTATACCCACATCCTGCATCAAAGAGTAAGAGAACTGGAGGGGAGAGGTCGTAAGCTTGCTGCCAGTTCAGTGTACTTTGAATTCTGGTCTTCTGCAACCCACCTTCTATTAGCTACTTTCCAGAGTCCCAGAATAGCTGCTCCACACATCCTGTCCAGGTTATACAGCTACATTCAATGGGAGACACGGGGAGGAGTGAGTATTCTCCATTTTATCATGAACCCCCGTGCATTTTCTGCCAACCCACCTGCATTCTGCCCCCCTCCCCCCATGGAGAGAATCTTCTTCCATCTATTCTCCTGTTTTTCTTCAGGAGAAATATCCCTGTTTTCCTTCATGGTTCCTTATAATTTATCATTTCTGGACTCCTTTTCATCTCACTCACTTTCCTCTGGATTTTCCCAAATTTGTTAATATCGCTTTTAAGATGTGGTGCCCATATATTGAAACCATTACCTCTGTCGATCTGGGTACTGTAAATATAATCATGCAGTTTCAAGTGTATTAGCTTTTTCAGTAACTGCATTTCATTATTGGTTCAGACTAATTTTTTTTTAAGTCCCAGGCCTTTTGCATATGCATAATGTCAGGTCTTTACTACTCTACTGCTGTTGCTTTTTTTCACCCAAATGTGGGAATTTAAGACTTTAATGTTATATTTTACCTTATTGGGTCTAGGCATCATTCTTGCCTATTGAAGTAATTTGGAATCCTGATACTATTATATATCTATTATTTTATTAGTTATTTCTCCTAGCATTGTGGAAAAAGAACAGAAGTGGCTTTTATTATGTTCTGAGAAGTCTGGTAAAGTGGAAAGATTTTCAGAAGCTAAAGTCCATTTCTGCATTATGCCCAAAACATCTCACTAGTTTTGTCGGAACATATTGAATCCCCAATTAAATGGAGCTCCAATTTTTTTCCATTGGGGTTCCTCTTCCCCATGTCATATGGGGGTTATCTCTAGACACCTATTTCAAAGTGTTCCGTGTTTCAGTAGGTTCTATAGACTGGGGCAGGTGGATACCCTGCAGCAGTTGGAAGCAGTTGGCCCACATACTCTGGAAGAGTTTGAATTGGAAAGATAGCTATGGGACAGCTTTTCCACACATAATATAGGAAATGATCTCATAGTTGGGAGTTTGAGCCCTCTGTCCAGCTCTGTGCTGACAGCTCAGAGCCTGGAGCCTACTGTGTCTCCCTTTCTCTCTGTCCCTCCCTTGCTTGTGCTGTGTCTCTCTCTGTCTCTCAATAAATAAATAAATAAATAAATAAATAAATGTTAAAAAAAAAAAGGAAACAGAGTTGACCTAGTACTGAAAGAAAAGAAGAAAACAGAAGGGGTGGGAAGAAGAAATAATAAAGGGAGACAAAGAGAAGGGGAAAAGAGGAAAGAAAAGGAAGTAAAACTGGATCCCAAAAGGAGAAAACTTTTGGTTCAATGGTGCTCATCCTTGCTCATCTCATCCTGTGCTCTTCGTGGGTCTACACTCTGCTATGCTTACCCTGATAGAAGTTACAATAAGAACACACACACACACACACACACACACACACACACACACATGGTGATAAGCAGTGTCTTATCAGGTTGAGACATCTTCAGAGCTCCAAAAATGCCATTGTCAGAGATGGTGAACTGAGCAGAATGATGTCCTTTCCAGACTAAACGTTTGGGGTCTAGAAGAAAGAAACATGGATCAACAAACCAGAGTCCAACAAAAGAGAAAAGTGAATCCTGGAGAGAATTGAGGAAAGCATTTTTTATGGAAAATTTCAAATGTGTTCTAAAACAGAATAATGTAATATACGTCCATATGCCCAACATGTAGCTTCAATAATGATTAGCTCACAACCCAGCTGGTTTCATCTAGACCTTCACCCATATCCCTCCACCACCTCACCGTATTGGGTTGTTTTGAACCGAATCCCAGACCTCATACCATTTCCTTAATAATACTTCAATATGAAGGCTTTTAAACTAGGACAACTTCTGCACAGAGAAGGGGCATATAAATTCCAAGGGAAAGTAAAACCTGAAAACAAACAAAAGTAAAGCCACTAAAGAAAAATTTGAGAAGCCAAGTGGGGAAAGGGAAAAAGGAATTCATTCTTAAAAACTATTCTTAAATTTTGATAACATTTTACTTTTCAAATAAGACATAAAATTCTATTACCACTCCTTTTTTTCTAATCAAACACTACAGCAGAAATCGGACACTTAGTAGAGAAGCAAGACTTGTACTGGGGAAAAAGATCTGTCCACTCCATACAATTAAACATGAAAGAAACATATTTGAGCTGCGTTGGTCCGTGGTGACAACACTTTTTAAAATATATGGACCGTGACCATATTTTTAAAGTTTATATTTACTTTGCTTCGTTCCATGAGAGGTAAACTGGGATATTCAGTTATAAAACAGCATTTTATTGCTTCTGGATAATTCCCCAAGAGAGAAAAATAGGGTTTCTTCCCCCACCCCCACCAAAAAAAAGGTGATATTTAATGAAACATCTAGACTTTTCCCCTTAAGGTTAGGCATGACTTTTCAGAATATTTTTATAAGCATCTGATTTCTTCCACCTGAATTTAGCTGATGAATCAGAGTCCAGGTATGGGTTTGGAAAAAGGAGAAGAAATACTTGTGACTCTAAAAACGGGATTTACTCTTCAGTACATGGAATTCCTGTCAGATGAAAGACCTGTCTCTAGGAAGGACCATGGGCTGCCGAAAAATGATGCCCACTCAGAAACCATAGACAAGGGCTCAGCAAGTAAGATTTCACTCAAATTGCCAGCTACTTGAAAGAAAAAAAGTATGGATGGTTTCTAGATCACACTCAGACTCCATAAAGAGTTTGTGGGCTTCCAATAGTTGTTAACCCAACTAGTCTCAGAGAAGGATAAAACAAACCAGAAACAAAGGTATGAAAGGTTTCTTCAAATAAACAAAGATTTCCAAGGAAAACAGGAAAAGGCCCATTGAGGATTTCACCAAAGGTGAAACTTTTCTCAGTGAGTTCTCAACGCAGTGACCCCTGAGCACCCATTGCGCTCTTGGCTGTCACATCACCTTCACAGAGTGTGGCTGATAAAAGTTGTAACTGTGAGTACCTGCATCGCAAGTGTGCACCTCATTCAAAGTGCAGCCTTTTCTCCCCCTTCTCCCCTTTTATTTCCTGTGATGGTGTTATTTGCTGCCTCGTTTTTATACCTCTGGTTTCCATTAAATAAAAGTCAGGAGCAGAAGACTGTAAATCTCTTCATGTTCTACGTGGCTGTAGGGCAGCCAGTCTTCAGCCCCTACCTAAGGGCCTCTCCTGCCAAAGCCCACTATTCCAGCCCCGGGGGACCGGGGCCCACCAGGAAGGGGAGGGAAAGGAGGCTTTCTTGCCTAGAGCCCGTTAACCCGAGTGTACTTTCTCTTTCTCGGGTTTGTTTTCTCAGCTGGTGGCACATGCGCTACTCCAGCACCACTAGGTCTAGTGGAAAACAGCTTCCTCCAAAATCTAACGGTCCATTTTAAAGAAGTGGTTTGGAGCTTAGAAGAAGGGAGCTCAGTTTTAGCTCCATGCCCAGCTTTCTCTGTTTTTCTTAGTACATGGAAATATGAGCTGTGTAAACAGTTCATATTTCACATTCCACCTGTAGCAAAATCGGCCAAAGCAGACAAGGGAGGCTCTTTAGACCTGTCTCCACCTCAGTTATTAGTGTCTTCCCATCATTCTCTTTGTTCCCTATCACCCCGCTTTCACCAAACACACACGCACATGCTCACCATGGTCCATATCCCAAGGGAAAATGTCTTTTCCCAAAATATTTCATCCTTACAGTGTTCTATGACTCACCAACTTCTCCACCGGGAGGCTCCAGCTCCACATAGCAATTGGAATGCTTTTACCCATCAGCACCTAAGCGAGGGTTTTATTTGCCCTTCTTCTCTCTAACCAAACATCAGTGAAAGTTGGACCTCAAAAACCTAGCTAGCAGCTTTCAGCTGGGAGCTAAATAGGACAGTTCCCTGAGAAGTCACCCATCTCCTTTCTACAGGTGTCCTACAGCTGCCCTTTTTCCTTTTATCTCAGCCCAAAAATGGTCCTAAAGCTTTGATTGGCAAAGAGCCCCCTACCTGTCACATGGTAGACAAGCATCAAGTCCCTTTCATTGACTAGAGAGAGATCAACGTGGAGGGGAAATAAATGAACAGAGATGACACACATTGCAGCATTTGCAAAGCCCTTCATCACGGAAGGGACAGACAAGCTGGTTCCACCTGGCTTCAAAGTCTCCAAGCTGTAACTTATTCTTACCCAGAGGTAAATGCTCAGTGGTCTGCAGGGATGTCTAGTAGTGAGGTCAACTCTGGCCCATTAACCAGCAGCCCTGGCCTCAGGCTAAGCCCAGAGGAAAGGTAGCTGGTGTCAGCAATGCTGCATTCTAATTCCAGGTGGCCTGTTTCTGGCTGGAAATGGGAGAGGAGGAAAGGGAAGCTTCTTTGTGCTTTGCCTTCTCAAGGTGCAATGAGACATTGCAAGGAATGACATAAGAAGAGGAGAGAATGAAGGGAGAAAGGGAAAGACAGGGAGAAAGAGGACAGGAAGACTTCCCTGGGGACAATTACTGGTCTCACATGTAGCCGTAACACCAGCTTCTAATTTTGAGTTGTCAAGATTCATCTCCCAGAAAAATCAGAGCCGAAAAGAACGTGCAGTCTTCTTGAAAGAGACCCCACAGTATCTCCAGATGTTTTGGTTTATTCTGTGGGGAGGGGAAAAGGCCTAGGTTGAGAGAATCAAATATGTTCATTCCCTGAAAGAAGGAAGGTCACCAAATGGGAACAGTTTATTCGCCTTTGGAAGTATTACATTTCAGCAGAAGGAGCCAGGAATAAGATATCATTTGTTAACTTTGCTAATCCATTAAGTATACATTGGACAACTGAGCTATTATTTGGAACTCTGTGCTGTGTGTCCTCTAACAAGGAAACAATGTCCTGCTGAGTTTAGGTGTGGTGTGTGCTAAGACTACATAAAACTTTCAGCAGCTTTATATGAAATTGATTTTTATTTTAAGGAACAGCACATATTGAATCAGTAGGAGAGAGAGAAACCACTGCCTTCCATCTCCTCATCATGAAATACATTACTAGTAAATTACTGGATGCTTTAAATGGTTTATGGTGATTTTTATCAAATCAACTCCAGGACATAGGATTTGTATTTTTGTGTATGTGTGTGTGTGTGGGGGGGGGGGGCGTTCTCCTAAATGAAATATCCCAGAATCATAGAAACATTTTGAATTAAAAGGAGTGTTTGTGTCCCAGATTCTCATTCTACTGATAGAAAGTTGAGGCCTAGGGAGAGGTCAGTGAATGCATGAATACATAAGTTAATTTGGTGACAGAACCAGGAGTAGAAAAATGGATGATACTAAGACCAAGCACCAACCAATGAGAACACAGAGCTAGTGTGGTCATCCAGTGCACACTGGTTAAATACTAGTTACCCAGCCATTCCAGTGCTCTGTCCATTGTCTGTGATTCATCTTGGCTTTGGGTTTAGGGCAGTAGCTCTTTCTGTCCTCCGCGCAGCCCTTTAATTTATAGTCTCAGCAACGTTTGAAGGGTGAGCAGCAGAGGGATGGAAGCCAGAGTCCCATGCCAGTTACTGTGGAATAAGAAAGATGCATGAGATGCAGTTCCTGGAAATCTGACCCCTTGATATCATTGTTCTGCATGACTTACAGATGATTCACACAGACCGGCTAGAACTGGCTGGTTGCATCACCCTTCCTTATTCTCATGACACAGGACAGGGCATGGCAGGTAAAGACAGAGGGTGAATTGAAAATACAGATTAAAAGACTCCTTTTCTGTCATTCCTGTTCCCCTGACAATGACCTGTCCTAGGAAATGTGCGACAGGAGAAACAAGCTGACAGGTGGAGTGAATCAGAGGCTAAACCACAATCAAGAAAGAAGCATTGGCCCAGGGGATCACAGTGTTGTTGCCAACTTAGAACCCTGCCCTGAGCCTGTAGTGTCACCAACTTCTCCTCACAGACAAGTATTCTTTTTTTTATTGTCCTGGCCAGCTTTTATTTCTTCTGGTAACAGCACCTCCATTTTCCTATGAGGTTCCACCCTATCCCAGGCTAACACCCAACTCCTGAGGTAGGTACAAGGCTCAGGCCTGGATCATTGGGGCATTCATCCCACCTTTGTGGCCTCAGTGGTCAGCTCTGGGATGAGCTCATGAGTCAAGTCAGGCCAAAGAGACTTTGTCTGAGGAATTTTATTGGAGAGACACAGAGAAAAGCATTCTATTTCTGCCAGAATTGCTAACCATTAAGGTGATGTAACTGCAGAGAGCTTTCAGTGGCCCACCTGAGAGCTAAGCCAATAAGTATGAAAGCAGATCTGAGAGCCAGAGAGCAGAGGGAAAGGGAGAGATAAAATCTAAATGGCACCATCGGAGCTCCTGGATTCAGTTATGTCCAAGGTCAAATCCAAGGCTTTTCAATGCATTCTCTTTTTCCTTAAGTCAGTAGTTGCAGTTTTGCCACTTGATGAAGCAAATGCAGGACCCATAATACCAGCATTCACACAGAGCTGTGGGAAAGAACAGGCACATTATGAACCAGCTACAAGTCCTGTCAAAAGAGTAAGGAGTGTTAGGCCTCATCACCTTCCACTAACCATTAAACAAGGTGGGCTTCTTGGAGGTAAAAATACACCAGCATTGTATTTTGAAGTGAGAGTGAATTATGCTTTGGTGGCGGTATATGTAAAGTATGATGGAAGTATAGAGAGAGACAATCTAACTGAGTCTGGGAGAAAAGAGAAGACCGCACTCAAGGGCCATTTGCTAGATGAGGGAAAATAAAAGGAGAAGTAGGCTGAGAAGGAGAGGGAGATGAAGAGCTTGGTTTTAGAAATACTAAATTTTAAACAGTCCTCAGGACAGCTGAGTGGTGGTGTCCAGTTGACGTTTCATATGTGATTCTTAAAGCAAGGATGGAAATGTAGGTTAGAGAAACCAAATTTGGAGTCAACACCACGGGTGGGGTGGTAGGTAAACCATGATCACATATGAATGAGATTACCCAGAGACAGGGATGAGAAGAGGAACATGACCATGGACAGACCTTGCAGGATGGTGACATTTAAAAGACAAGACTAAGGAAAGGGAGCCAGGAAGGAAAAGAATAGCCAAGAAGGAGAAAGAAAATCAATAGGAAATGTTGTCCCCAAAGCTAAGCAAGAAAATGTTTCTAAAAATGAAAACAATTGGCAGAACCAAATGCCACAGAAAGGTCCAAAAAATAGGAAAGCTGGGAAATACATCCTTGATTGGCTAATCTGAAGGGCAGTCTCATGGTATGATAGTGACATGATCAACTGTCTGGTGTGCTATCCCTCTCCTGAAATTCCCCTCTGCCTTTTTCCAAGAGAACCAGTGTTCATCTCCCTCTATCTTCTCTCCTTCCCCATGCCTCTATCCATGTCTTTTTCTCACTCCTCTTCCTACACACTTCCCTGGAAGCACTTAGCACATGCATAGAAACTACTCCTTTTTATACTTTTCTCTCTTACTAGGCTATTGGCTCCTTGAGGCCAGGGATTCTGTATATACATCATTTTCATTTAAGCTATTTAATTGAGGTATAATTTTCATATATCAAAATGCAAACATCTTAAATATACAACTCAACCAATTTTTAGAATATTTACATATTGTATACTCCCAGCCAGATCACAATATGCACATTTCTGGTGCCCCAGATGCCTACCCCATTCCCTTTCCCAGTAAACTCCCCCAACACCAAATTAATCACTATTCTGAATTGTCACCATAGATTAATTTTGCCTATTTTGAACTTAATATGAATGGAATTTTGGAGTATGTAGTCTTTGGAGATGTCCACTTGTTCTCAGCACTTTTGCTCACCTAGGTTGTTACATGCAGCTGTAATCTGTTCCTTTAAATTGCTCTATATTGAATGGGTGTACCACCATGTATGGATTCACTTTTCTATCACAGGGCTCTGGAATCATTTCCAGATTGTGGCTGTTAATAACAATACTGCTTTGGACATTCTGGCATATATCGTCAGTGAACATAGTACTCATTTTTTGAGGTATTTTCCCAGAAGTGGAAATCCTGGGTCTGTCCTTTGGTCTTTTTTTCTCAGCATTTATCGCCTCATCCTCTGTAACAGACAAATAGAGTAGATACCAAATAAGTCAAAAATGCTCTTGGTAATATCATAAACAATTTTTCAACAAATCTCTTGTAAGAAGTTAAATTTAATGCCATTTACTATATTTTTGTGGTATTATCATCAAATATTTTTATATTTATTTCAAAGAAGTATATCAAAAACTAGAGAACTGGCAAAAAGTTCAATTAGCAGAAGACATAAGCCCCTGTCCTTAAAGAACTCATAATATAAGCTCAAATTAAAAAAAAAAAACTGTTTAATTTCAATAAATAAGGTAAATAGCTTTTGAAATAGATAAGACAGAATATGAAAAATTAGTTTCTGGGGAACTCAGGAAGATCTGCTATTTTGCCAAGGGAAGGAATGAGACACATATTCTAATGTAGGTTGGAAGGAGGTCTCAGTCAATACAACTATATTTGCACAAGAAATATGTTTAGGTAGGAACACGGCCTCAGCAGGTGCTCCAGGAATAACATGGCAAGAAAGGAATCTCACCAACATGGTACCAAATTTGTGGAGTGTTTTGCAAGTACTTGCCTCAGTTTTTACCAGTTAGAAGGAGTAAATACCATGGGAAAGCTAACAAGTCATGAGAAATGGACTTTTATCACAGGAGAACCATACCCGGACAATGCCAGGAGATTGCCTGCCACCTCTTTCTCTTCCTATTCTCCTTGATGGGCAGAATCTGACCACAAATTTGGCCTGAGTTTGCATGAAAAGAAGTGAAGTATTACCTTAAGTAAAAGATAAAAGGAAATGTAAGATAATGTGACTTCTGGTTTAGACTCAAGCCTTTGTCTTCTATCCATCTCATTCCATCCTCCCAGCCCCCTGCCCAACCCACTGCTCTAAGGCATGACTCAAGTGCAAATATGAAGTCAATAGAATTTGTTGGTGTTTTTCTAGGTTTCCTTCTATCCCCTTGTAAATCTTTCCAAGAGGAGGAAAAAATGACCTCCTGCCTATCCAGCTTAAACTATCAATACAAAGTGATTAAATAAATAATTTAGGCAGAGGGTGATGATGAGGGTGAATTCAAGGTCATTACTCTTCTGTGGCTGGCAGATATTGATAAGAAATACCAGGAAAAGTTGAAAAAGGAATGAACACAAAGAGAGGATAGGCCTTTTCTGGCTGGGTCTGCCCCAGCTCCATTCGTTCAATCGTCAGGTTGAATGATACATTCAATGATACATTGAATGATACACAATGATACATTCATTTGCTCTGTGGACTCACCCGTTAATAATATATGAGGGTTTGAGTAGAAAAGAGCCTGAAAATGAAAACTTTATGGGAAACAATAACATTGTTTTCACCTGTGGCACAGGGCTCTGTGGTACTGGCAGTATTGGGACAGACAAGGGGAGTGAGCAGTCTGCTTGCCTGTGTTGGGGACGCCAGCTTCCTGTGATGCCTGCCCCTGGACAATTCAGAAATGCTAGTCAGTACTTCTGAGGAGACAGGGCTTCTGTGTTTACAACTCCAAGGACACCATTTATGTTGGGTGTCACTAGGAAACAGAACGGGAATGAATGTTGGCACAGTGATTGTATTTCCCTATTGAACATTGGCCATGTGTCATGAAATATCCTGGACACTGATGAATTTTAAATTAGATATTTCATTATCTTGGTAAATCTACTCAAAAGTGTCAGCATCACAAGTTCTATGTTTTGTAGTTTGAATATACAGTTGACCCTTGAACAACACAGATTTGAATTGCATGGGACCACTTATACATGGACTTTTTTCAATAAACATACAAACATATTTTCTTTCTTATAATTTTCTTAACAATATTCTTTTATCTCTAGGTTGCTTTATTGTGAGAGTACAGAATGTAATATTTATAGCATTCAAAATATGTGTTAATCAACCATTTATGTTATCAGTAACTGATACTGGTCAACAGTAGATTATTAGTAGTTAAGTTTGGGGTGAGTCAAAAGTCAGACACCGATTTTCAACTGCCTGAGGGTTTGGTGCCCAAACCCCCATGTTGTTTAAGAGACACACACACACACAAAATATAAGCATATCAGGTGCAGGGGAGGGAATGGAGGCGACCATAAAAACTATAAGAACCAACCCCAAAGAAAATAATCCATAGAAGAATTGTCACTAATATATCCCTTTTGCCAATGCCACCCTCCTTTCTCTATCCACTGGAAATGGTCAATAAATACACTATGGTTTAGTTCTTGACTAGAAATTCTTAGAAGATGTATATCTAACTAAATCAGAAGTTTCCCAAAGGCAAGCACACAACAGCGTATAAAGTAGACGATCAAGAAATAATTTTGTATTTGACTTGACAGTGCCCCCCCTTTCTTTTTATTATCTTCAGTTAGATATGCCAAAGGTCTGTTTCCTGCAGAATTCACCTATTCTTGAGGAAAACACCATTTCTAATAGCATTAAAAATTTTGATCTCTGATCACCATCTCCTCTTCTTGCTCAATTCCTCTAACCCCAAACTGCAATAATGCTTTCATCTAACTGGTACGCCCAATCTATTGATCAAGTCTCTTTATGGGCCTCACACTCAGGTGAGACCCTTTAAATTTATTTAGTTTAAATTTGGTAGTGAACATGCATATATCCTTAACTCCTTTGCTCTTTTCTGGTTTGCTCAGGCTTCCTTAACAAAAAACACAATCTCAATAATGTCCAACCCTCAAGAAATTTAATTCTACCTCACTTACTTCATACTCTGACTATGACATCCAGCTATCATGCTTTTTGGTATTTACCTAAAGGAGCTGAAAACTTATACCCACACAAAACCTGCACATGGAAGTTTATAGCAGCTTTATTCATAAGTACAAAAACTTGGAAGCAACCAAAGTGTCCTTCAGTAGGTGAATGGATAAATAAGCTGTAGTAGATCCAGACAATGGAATACTTTCAGTGATAAAATCAAATGAGGTATCAGGTCACAAAAAGACACGGAGAAAAGTGCATATTACTAAGTGAAAGATGCCAATCTGAAAAGGCAACACACTGTATTTTCCATCCACATGACCTTCTGGAAAAAGTAAAACTAAAGAGATTGTAAAAAAATCAGTGGTTGCTAGGGGTTGACCAAGGGAAGGATGAATTAGTGACACCCAGGATTTTTAAAGCAGCAGAACTACTCTGTAGGCTACAATAATGGTGGATACATGCCACTATACATTCATCCAAATCTGTAGAATGTATAATACCAAGAATAAACCATAAAGTAAATTATGAACTCTGGGTTATTGAATGTGACAATGTAGGTCATCAGTTGTAACAAATGTACCACTGTGGTGGTAGATATCGATAATGCGGCAAGCTATCATGTGTGGGAAGAGGGGCATAGGAGAAATTGTTTTACCTTTCTGTCAATTTTTCTATAAACCTAAAACTTCTCTTTAAAAGTGTTACAGTTTTTAAGACTTTACATTTTTATATATAAATATATTTGTATGTAAATATATAAATATAAATATATATATGTTATGAATATATATGAGCATATAAATTTATAAATATATAAAAATATATATTTATAATATGTTTATAAATATCTATATTTTAAGACTTTACATTACATCTGAGGATCACCAGAATAAAGAAATCAGACACTCCAGTAGTGAGGATGGGGAATCTGCACTTTTAAGAAGCTCTCCAGGTAATTTATATCCATGCACATATCCATGACAATCACGCTGTAAACCTATTAATGGTTTTCAAGTTTTAAAAAATTTGAAGCTTTTCTCCAAATGTCGACCTTCAACTTCCTATTAGATCAGACAGGTAAACCCAAAGAAACTCAGATTTAAGCAGACAGAGGTGAGTCCTTGAAAACCTTGTCCTCTTGCAGTGACCTCTGACAGAACAGGACTGGCCTCCATAGTGCTTCATAAAGGATGGGAAGGCCTCAAGTGTGAAGTTGTAACTCAAGGCCTATTTCTTTTAGGAAATTTGTGTTAACATTAACTTTTTACTGACTCAACCTATCACTTCTCATTAAATTAGACTCCACTAACATTCAAAATGACTCTTCCTTGAAGATGTTAAAGTATAGAATTTCACCCCCTAAAGCTCAACCTCCCTTCCTTTGGCAGCCCCCACTCTTACCTCCATTCCATCTGAGCAGGACTTCAGTCCCTCCTTCCTTCTCTCTGGAGGCTGACCTCCCACCATACTGACCTTCTGCTTCACTGACCTGTGCTAATTCCAGCCCTGGACTATCCTGATGATCTCTTGTCTCCATTCTTCTTCCTCAATTTCCTTGGAGTTAAATTCTCCAAATACTGCTTTAAAAAAATGACACACCCACATTGACTTGCTCCACCGCAAATTCATGTTTTTCAAACTTGCCTGGAACTACAGCAGAGAAATCCACTCATTCATCTTGGGTCAGTTCCCCTTCCCTTCCCTTCTCCCAAGAAGGTGATACCCAGCTCTGCCTACAGTCTTCAAAGTGACAACTCCTTTGGGATTCTTAGTAGATAATATTCCCTTCTGACTTGACAGAGAAAACAGATGCAATCTGGCATGCCCTCCCACAATTTCCCTCCACCCTTTTACTAGCCTTATTGATGTACTTATAGTCAATGTTTCAGAAAAGATGTTTTCACTTCTTTTTTTTTAATGTTCATTTATTTATTTTGAGAGAGAGAAAGTTGGGGAAGGGCAGAGAGAGAGGGAGAGACAGAACCCAAGCAGGCTCCGCAATGTCAGCACAGAACCCCACACAGGGCTCAATCTCATGAACCCTGAGATCATGACCTGAGCCAAAATCAAGAGTTGGACACCTAACAGACTGAGGCATCCAGGCACCCCTGTTTTCACTTCTATTTAAGATAATTCTCTCCCATGCCCCTTGTCGATCTCCTCCCTTCTCTTCTGGAATATCCCTCTATTGTACCTTTAATCTCTTTCTTCTGTTTCTATTCCTTAGCCTGAAAAAAAAATACACAAAGAAAATACATACAAAAAACACTTTTCCAACTCTGTGCTTCCTCAAGCTACTTAGTATCTCGTTTCTCCAGCTAGACACCTCCAAACTTTATGAAAATACTCTAAATGGCTATCGATACATATTTACCTTCTGTTTACTCCTCACCCAATGTGAACTTTTGTCCCTTGCTCTTGCAAGACAATACTTTCTCAAAAATTAGAAATCTTACTTCCTCATTTAATGCCCAACCCAGCCCAGGGTCTCTCACATAGTGGATTCAATGGATATTTGTTGAAAAACCACCCCCAGTAATTTCCTAATTTCTAGATAAGAATTCCTTTTGTCAGTAGGCATTGTAAACTATTAAACTATTCTCTCCTTGCCACCATAGAGTCTATTTTCCACAAATCAGCTTGAAAGGTCTTTTTAAAACATGTAACAGATGTGGTGAGCAGACTTTAAAGCAGTGTCCATGACCCTACCTCCTGATATTCATGTTCGTGTTCACCGCCACTGAGTGTGTTTGGAATCTGTGACTCGCTTCTAACCAATAGAATATGGCAAAGATTGAATGTTATGATCCCATTATGTCATATATGACCCCATCTTGCTAGGAGACTCAATTTACAGTATTGTTCTTGCTAACTTTGAAGAAGGAAGTCATCATGAATCCTACAGCACAAGGAAATAAATTCTGCCAAAAACTATAAGGGATCTTGGAAGCATGTTCCTCCTCAGCTGAGCCTCCAAATAATAACACAGCCCAGCTGACACTTTGCAGTTATATGAGATCCTGAAGAGAGGACCTAGCTATGCCATGCCCAGAGTCCTGCCCCACAGAAACTGTGAGATGATAAATATATATTGTTTTCAACTGCTAAGTTTGTAGTAATTTGATACGCAGTATAGAAATCTAATATATCTGACCATAACATCTTCATGCTCAAACTCTCAATGGCCTCCTACATTAAGAATAAAACCCAAAGTCCTTACCACGACCTGTAAGATCTTTGTAATCTGGCTCCTACACCTCTCCAAATTTGTCTCCTCCCACTTTTCCCCTTGCAGCCACACCAGTTTCCCTGCTGTCCCTCAAATACATCCATTTCTGCCCCAGGGCCTTTTTACATTGTGTTCCCTGCCTGGAACATCTACCTGCAGATCTTCCCATGATTCACCTTTCAATTCATTCATGACTTGACTTAAAAGTTAGCTCCTCAAGGAAGCCTTCCTCTGGTCCACATCCTCTACTCCAGTCCTTATCAATACCTATTATAGATACACACATATTTGTTTATTCATTGACAGTTTATTTTACTAGAAACTAAACTCTTAAAAAAAACTAAACTCTCTCGGGACAGGAACATTATTGGTCTCATTTTAGCATAATGCCTAGGATAATGCCTGGCACTGAGTAAGTGAGTAACCAATTCATAGTGAATTAATGAATAAATTATTCTACCTGACCGATCTGAAGCATTGAGCATTTATTGATTGCCTCCTTGAAACATTCTCCTCTTACTATTCTCTTGGTTCTCTTCATATGTCTTAATAACTGACATTTCTCTTTGCTGACCACTTCTCTTCCAAATACCCATAGAAGTTCTACGTAACTGCAGCTCTTTGGCCATGAATAGGTTCCCGTCCCTTTAGCTGGACTAGGAATTCTCTCCCAGGAATTTGAAGTACTGCAGTAACAAAAGATGACTTTAACTTTGGGCCAGGATGGTGGTGCCATTTACTGAGATGGGGGTAGGGAGGGATTGGGGGGACAAAATCAAGAATCCTGCTGTGGTCACATTTAGTTGTAGACACCTATATGGTTCACAAGTGGAGCTATCCCCTACACAGTTGGAGCTTATTGAAATGGTAGAAATGATAGATAACGTAGATGATGATGATAGATAGATGATAGATAGATAGATAGATGATAGAGAAATAATTGGTCTACAGATGGCATCTAAAACCACACAACTGGATAAAATCACCTACATAGAAATTACATCTAAAGACACAGAGGACCCAGGATCGAGACCCTGGTGTGCTGCACCATTAGAGCACAGAATAGCACCCAGCAAAGGCTTCAAATGAGTCATCAGTAAAGGAGGAGGAAAACCAGGAAAGTATGATAGCACACAATTTTTTTTAAGTTTTAAAATAGAGGAAATGGGGGCGCCTGGGTGGCTCAGTCAGTTGAGCGACCGACTTCGACTCAGGTCATGATCTCACAGTTCGTGATTTCGAGCCCCACGTCGGGCTCTGTGCTGCCAGCTCAGAGCCTGGAGCCTGCTTCTGATTCTGTGTCTCCCTCTCTCTCTGACCCTCCCCCACTCATGCTCTGTCTCTCTCTGCCTCAGAAATATATAAACATTAAAAAAAATTTAAAAAAAATAAAATAGAGGAAATGGTTAACTGTGTCAATTTGTTTAATTGTTTAACTGTGATAGTTCAGATTTGGGTACTCGGTAGAAACTATCTTGAAGTAAAGGCAGTGAGCTTTTCCCTACAAGGAAAACAATTGTCAGTCTTGCTGGCAATGATAAAATTTGAGCTAGCTAATAAAATGAAGACGTTTTTAATTTTAAAAAAGAATGTGTATATACCACCATGAGAAGTTTACACATACTTAGACTTTTTGATGAAGTTGGTGGCGATACCAATGAGTGTGATTTTTTTGATATTGTAAATGAAATATCTCAATATTCAGAAAATATGAAAAACTCTATGAACGTTTTCAAAGTGATCAGTAAATAATGTTACAAAATCATACATGGGTAACAAAGACAGACATATAGGCCAATGGAATGGAATAGAGAGCCCAGAAATAAACACTTGCATAAATGGTCAACTGATCTTTGACAAGGGTACCAAGATCATTGGGTAGGGGAAAGACAGTTTTTTCAACAAATAGTTTCTGGGAAACTTGGATATCTGCATGCAAAAACTGGACCCTTACTTTATATAAAAATTAACTCAAAATTCATGAAAAACCTAAATGTAAGAGCTAAAACTGCTAAGAAGAAAACATAGAGTGAGATATTTATGGATTTGGCAAGGACTTCCTGCATATGATACCAAAGCCCACATGCAACAAAGTAAAAATCGACAAACTGGACTATATCAAAATTAAAGATTTCTGTGCATGACAGGACACAACAAAATAGAATGACAACAGACAAAAATGGAAGAAAATATTTGCAAATCATATATACAATAAGGGTTAATATGAAGGTGAAAAATTCCCACAACTCAAAAACAAAAAATCAAATAACTCAGTCAATAAATGGACAAAGGACATTGTCAAATTTACCAAATTTTTACAAAGTGGACAAAGAAAAAGATATGCAAACAGTCAAAAAGCACATAAAAAAGACGCCCAATGTCACTAATCCTTAGAGAAATGCAAATCAAAACCACAATGTGATATCACCTCACACCTGTTAAGATGGTTACTACAAAAAGAAGAAAAGAAGTGCTGGCAAAGGTGTAGAGAAATTGGAACCCTCGAACTCTGTAATATGGTGCAGCCACTGTGGAAAACAGTATGGTACTTCCTCAAAAAATTAAAAATAGAATTAATATATGATCCAGTAATTCCATTTCTGGGTATCCTAAAGAATTGAAAGCAGGATCCCAATTGATATCTGCACACCAATGCACATAGCAGTATTATTCTCAATAGCCAAGGGGTGGAAGCAACTCAAGCCTCTATCAACACATGAATAGATAGAAATGGATAAACGAAACATGGTGTATACACCCAATGGAATATTACTCAGCCCTAAAAAGGAAGGCAATTCTGACATATGCTACAATGTGTGTTACAAATAGTCCAATACTGTATGATTGCACTTACAGGAGTTATCTGGAGTACCTGAATTCATTGAAACGGGTGGAAGAATGATGATTGCCATGGGCTAGGGGGAAGAGGGGAATGGAGAATTATTATTCAATGGGTACAGAATTATTATTCAATGGGTTTTAGTTTTTCAAGACGAAAATTCTGGAGATGGATGGTGGTGATGGTTGTACAACAATGTGAATGTACTGAACTGTGCACTTAAAAATGTACAATGTACATTTTTAAAATGTACACTTAAAAATGTACAACAATGTAGAAGAACTGAACCGTCCACTTAAAAATGATTAAAATGGAGGTTCCGGAAGATGGCGGCGTAGCGTCCTGCCGATCACTTAGATTCCACCTACACCTGCCTAAAGAACCCAGAAAACCGCCAGAGGATTAGCAGAAGGGAGTCTCCGGAGTCAAGCGCAGACTAGAGGCCCACGGAAGAGGGTAGGAAGGGCGGCGAGGCGGTGCGCGCTCCACGGACTGGCGGGAGGGAGCCGGGGCGGAGGGGCGGCTCGCCGGCCAAGCAGAGCCCCCGAGTCTGGCTGGCAAAAGCGGAGGGGCCGGACAGACTGTGTTCCGACAGCAAGCGCGACTTAGCGTCTGGGAGGTCATAAGTTAACAGCTCTGCTCGGAAAGCGGGAAGGCTGGAGGACAAAGGGAGGGAGAGCTGCTGAGCCCCCCGGACGGCAGAGCTCAGCTTGGCGGGGAACAAAGGCGCCAGCGCCATCTCCCCCGCCCATCCCCCAGCCAAAATCCCAAAGGGAACCAGTTCCTGCCAGAGAACTTGCTCGCTCCGCGCAAACACCCAACTCTGTGCTTCTGCGGAGCCAAACCTCCGGCAGCGGATCTGACTCCCTCCCGCTGCCACAGGGCCCCTCCTGAAGTGGATCACCTAAGGAGAAGCGAGCTAAGCCTGCCCCTCCACCCCCCGTGCACCTTGCCTACCCACCCCAGCTAATACGCCAGATCCCCAGCAACACAAGCCTGGCAGTGTGCAAGTAGCCCAGACGGGACATGCCACCCCACAGTGAATCCCGCCCCTAAGAGAGGGGAAGAGAAGGCACACACCAGTCTGACTGTGGCCCCAGCAGTGGGCTGGGGGCAGACATCGGGTCGGACTGCGGCCCCGCCCACTAACTCCAGTTATACACCACAGCACAGGGGAAGTGCACTGCAGGTCCTCACCACGCAAGGGACTCTCCAAAATGACCAAACGGAAGAATTCCCCTCAGAAGAATCTCCAGGAAATAACAACAGCTAATGAACTGATCAAAAAGGATTTAAATAATATAACAGAAAGTGAATTTAGAATAATAGTCATAAAATTAATTGCTGGGTTTGAAAACAGTATACAGGACAGCAGAGAATCTCTTGCCACAAAGATCGAGGGACTAAGGAACAGTCACGAGGAGTTGAAAAACGCTTTAAACGAAATGCAAAACAAAATGGAATCCACGATGGCTCGGCTTGAAGAGGCAGAGGAGAGAATAGGTGAACTAGAAGATAAAGTTATGGAGAAAGAGGAAGCTGAAAGAAAGAGAGATAAAAAAAATCCAGGAGTATGAGGGGAAAATTAGAGAACTAAGTGATACACTAAAAAAAATAATATACGCATAATTGGTATCCCAGAGGAGGAAGAGAGAGGGAAAGGTGCTGAAGGGGTACTTGAACAAATTATAGCTGAGAACTTCCCTGAACTGGGGAAGGAAAAAGGCATTGAAATCCAAGAGGCACAGAGAACTCCCTTCAGACGTAACTTGAATCGATCTTCTGCACGACATATCATAGTGAAACTGGCAAAATACAAGGATAAAGAGAAAATTCTGAAAGCAGCAAGGGATAAACGTGCCCTCACATATAAAGGGAGACCTATAAGACTCGTGACTGATCTCTCCTTTGAAACTTGGCAGGCCAGAAAGGCTTGGCACGATATCTACAGTGTGCTAAACAGAAAAAATATGCAGCCGAGAATCCTTTATCCAGCAAGTCTGTCATTTAGAATAGAAGGAGAGATAAAGGTCTTCCCAAACAAACAAAAACTGAAGGAATTTGTCACCACGAAACCAGCCCTACAAGAGATCCTAAGGGGGATCCTGTGAGACAAAGTACCAGAGACATCACTACAAGCATAAAACATACAGACATCACAATGACTCTAAACCTGTATCTTTCTATAATAACACTGAATGTAAATGGATTAAATGCGCCAACTAAAAGACATAGGGTATCAGAATGGATAAAAAAGCAAGACCCATCTATTTGCTGTCTACAAGAGACTCATTTTAGATCTGAGGACACCTTTAGATTGAGAGTGAGGGGATGGAGAACTATTTATCATGCTCCTGGAAGCCAAAAGAAAGCTGGAGTAGCCATACTTATATCAGACAAACTAGACTTTAATTTAAAGGCTGTAACAAGAGATGAAGAAGGGCATTATATAATAATCACAGGGTCTATCCACCAGGAAGAGCTAACTATTATAAATGTCTATGCGCCAAATACCCGAGCCCCCAGATATATAAAACAATTACTCATAAACATAAGCAACCTTATTGATAAGAATGTGGTCATTGCAGGGGACTTTAACACCCCACTTACAGAAATGGATAGATCATCTAGACACACAGTCGATAAAGAAACAAGGGCCCTGAATGATACATTGGATCAGATGGACTTGACAGATATATTTAGAACTCTGCATCCCAAAGCAACAGAATATACTTTCTTCTCGAGTGCACATGGAACATTCTCCAAGATAGATCATATACTGGGTCACAAAACAGCCCTTCATAAGTTTACAAGAATTGAAATTATACCATGCATACTTTCAGACCACAATGCTATGAAGCTTGAAATCAACCACAGGAAAAAGTCTGGAAAACCTCCAAAAGCATGGAGGTTAAAGAACACCCTACTAACGAATGAGTGGGTCAACCAGGCAATTAGAGAAGAAATTAAAATATACATGGAAACAAACGAAAATGAAAATACAACAATCCAAACGCTTTGGGATGCAGCGAAGGCAGTCCTGAGAGGAAAATACATTGCAATCCAGGCCTATCTCAAGAAACAAGAAAAATCCCAAATACAAAATCTAACAGCACACCTAAAGGAAATAGAAGCAGAACAGCAAAGGCAGCCTAAACCCAGCAGAAGAAGAGAAATAATAAAGATCAGAGCAGAAATAAACAATATAGAATCTAACAAAACTGTAGAGCAGATCAACGAAACCAAGAGTTGGTTTTTTGAAAAAATAAACAAAATTGACAAACCTCTAGCCAGGCTTCTCAAAAAGAAAAGGGAGATGACCCAAATAGATAAAATCATGAATGAAAATGGAATGATTACAACCAATCCCTCAGAGATACAAACAATTATCAGGGAATACTATGAAAAATTATATGCCAGCAAATTGGACAACCTGGAAGAAATGGACAAATTCCTAAACACCCACACTCTTCCAAAACTCAATCAGGAGGAAATAGAAAGCTTGAACAGACCCATAACCAGCGAAGAAATTGAATCGGTTATCAAAAATCTCCCAACAAATAAGAGTCCAGGACCAGATGGCTTCCCAGGGGAGTTCTACCAGACGTTTAAAGCAGAGATAATACCTATCCTTCTCAAGCTATTCCAAGAAATAGAAAGGGAAGGAAAACTTCCAGACTCATTCTATGAAGCCAGTATTACTTTGATTCCTAAACCAGACAGAGACCCAGTAAAAAAAGAGAACTACAGGCCAATATCCCTGATGAATATGGATGCAAAAATTCTTAATAAGATACTAGCAAATCGAATTCAACAGCATATAAAAAGAATTATTCACCATGATCAAGTGGGATTCATTCCTGGGATGCAGGGCTGGTTCAACATTCGCAAATCGATCAACGTGATACATCACATTAACAAAAAAAAAGAGAAGAACCATATGATCCTGTCAATCGATGCAGAAAAGGCCTTTGACAAAATCCAGCACCCTTTCTTAATAAAAACCCTTGAGAAAGTCGGGATAGAAGGAACATACTTAAAGATCATAAAGGCCATTTATGAAAAGCCCACAGCTAACATCATCCTCAACGGGGAAAAACTGAGAGCTTTTTCCCTGAGATCAGGAACACGACAGGGATGCCCACTGTCACCGCTCTTGTTTAACATAGTGCTGGAAGTTCTAGCATCAGCAATCAGACAACAAAAGGAAATCAAAGGCATCAAAATTGGCAAAGATGAAGTCAAGCTTTCGCTTTTTGCAGATGACATGATATTATACATGGAAAATCCGATAGACTCCACCAAAAGTCTGCTAGAACTGATACATGAATTCAGCAAAGTTGCAGGATACAAAATCAATGTGCAGAAATCAGTTGCATTCTTATACACTAACAATGAAGCAACAGAAAGACAAATGAAGAAACTGATCCCATTCACAACTGCACCAAGAAGCATAAAATACCTAGGAATAAATCTAACCAAAGATGTAAAAGATCTGTATGCTGAAAACTATAGAAAGCTTATGCAGGTAATTGAAGAAGATATAAAGAAATGGAAAGACATTCCCTGCTCATGGATTGGAAGAATAAATATTGTCAAAATGTCAATACTACCCAAAGCTATCTACACATTCAATGCAATCCCAATCAAAATTGCACCAGCATTCTTCTCGAAACTAGAACAAGCAATCCTAAAATTCATATGGAACCACAAAAGGCCCCGAATAGCCAAAGTAATTTTGAAGAAGAAGACCAAAGCAGGAGGCATCACAATCCCAGACTTTAGCCTCTACTACAAAGCTGTCATCATCAAGTCAGCATGGTATTGGCATAAAAACAGACACATAGACCAATGGAATAGAATAGAAACCCCAGAACTAGACCCACAAACGTATGGCCAACTCATCTTTGACAAAGCAGGAAAGAACATCCAATGGAAAAAAGACAGTCTCTTTAACAAATGGTGCTGGGAGAACTGGACAGCAACATGCAGAAGGTTGAAACTAGACCACTATCTCACACCATTCACAAAAATAAACTCAAAATGGATAAAGGACCTGAATGTGAGACAGGAAACCATCAAAACCTTAGAGGAGAAAGCAGGAAAAGACCTCTCTGACCTCGGCCGTAGCAATCTCTTACTCGGCACATCCCCAAAGGCAAGGGAATTAAAAGCAAAAGTGAATTACTGGGACCTTATGAAGATAAAAAGCTTCTGCACAGCAAAGGAAACAACCAACAAAACTAAAAGGCAACCAACGGAATGGGAAAAGATATTTGCAAATGACACAACGGACAAAGGGCTAGTATCCAAAATCTATAAAGAGCTCATCAAACTCCACACCCGAAAAACAAATAACCCAGTGAAGAAATGGGCAGAAAACATGAATAGACACTTCTCTAAAGAAGACATCCGAATGGCCAACAGGCACATGAAAAGATGTTCAACGTCGCTCCTTATCAGGGAAATACAAATCAAAACCACACTCAGATATCACCTCACGCCAGTCAGAGTGGCCAAAATGAAGAAATCAGGAGACTATAGATGCTGGAGAGGATGTGGAGAAACAGGAACCCTCTTGCACTGTTGGTGGGAATGCAAATTGGTGCAGCCGCTCTGGAAAGCACTGTGGAGGTTCCTCAGAAAATTAAAAATAGACCTACCCTATGACCCAGCAATAGCACTGCTAGGAATTTACCCAAAGGATACAGGAGTACTGATGCATAGGGGCACCTGTACCCCAATGTTTATAGCGGCACTCTCAACAATAGCCAAATTATGGAAAGAGCCTAAATGTCCATCAGCTGATGAATGGATAAAGAAATTGTGGTTTATATACACAATGGAATACTACGTGGCAATGAGAAAAAATGAAATATGGCCTTTTGTAGCAACATGGATGGAACTGGAGAGTGTGATGCTAAGTGAAATAAGCCATACAGAGAAAGACAGATACCATATGGTTTCACTCTTATGTGGATCCTGAGAAACATAACAGAAACCCATGGGGGAGGGGAAGGAAAAAAAAAAAAAAAAAAAAAAGAGGCTAGAGTGGGAGAGAGCCAAAGCATAAGAGACTGTTAAAAACTGAGAACAAACTGAGGGTTGATGGGGGGTGGGAGGGAGGGCAGGGTGGGTGATGGGTATTGAGGAGGGCACCTTTTGGGATGAGCACTGGGTGTTGTATGGAAACCAATTTGACAGTAAATTTCATATATTAAAAAATTAAAAAAAATGATTAAAATGGTAAACTTTATGTTGTGTATATTTTACCACAACCTGAAATAAATAAGTACAAATCATTCATGAGTAAAATATCCATTCAAAAGTACAAAATAAGCCAACATATATATTTTTTAATTTTTTTAATGTTTATTTTTGAGAGACAGAGAGACAGAGTGACAATGGGGGAGGGTCAGAGAGAGAGGGAGACACAGAATCCAAAGCAGGCTCCAGGCTCCAAGCTGTCAACACAGAGCCCGATGTGGGGCTCGAACCCAAAAATGGTGAGATCATGGGGTGCCTGGGTGGCTCAGTTGGGCGACCAACTTCGGCTCAGGTCATGATCTCACGGTTCGTGGGTTCGAGCCCTGCATCGGGCTCTGTGTTGACAGCTCCGAGCCTGGAGCCTGCTTCAGATTCTATGTCTCCCCCTCTCTCTGCCCCTCCCCTGCTCATTCTCTGTGTCTCTCTTTCTCTCAATAATAAATAAACATCAAGAAAAAATTTTAAAACAAACAAATGGTGAGATCATGACCTGAGCCGAAGTTGGATGCTTAACCTACTAAGCCACTCGAGGCACCCCTAAACCAGCATATTTTAATGTAACATGATACTAAAAGTTTAGTGGTAACATTTTCAGATTCTGGATTACAACTAACTCTTAAAAATTATCATTGAGTTTTATGAAGACACAAGAACATTTATAATTACCCCAAAGGCTATTAAAACATCACTCCGTTTGCAGCTACATATCTATGTAAGCCCAATTTTCTTCATACATTTCAACCAAAACAGCATATTGCAACAGCTTGAAAGCAAAGCACGCAAGACAACTCAACTATCTTCCATTAAGACAGAGAGGAAAGAGATTTGAAAAAATAGAAAACAACACCACTCTGTTCACTAGCTTTTTACTTTGGAAAATACAACCATTTTCCTAAAATTAGGTCATTTATGTCAGCATACATAACCGTTTTTATTTTCATATAAATTAATAAATGTTTTTAGATTTGCTCAGTTTAAATTTCTAACTGTAAATATCTTTAGATATGCCTCACATAAATATAAGCTCTTGGGGATTCTTAAGTGAAAAGGAGTACCAAGACCAAAAAGTTTGAGAACTGCTGCTCTAGACTAATGCAAAACAGAGGATAAGGCATTTAATCCTTTTCTCAGTGCTCTGCCCTTGAAAGATTACAGCTTTAATTAATAGATAGAATTTAGACAATCACATTCTGGAGGCCGGAAGTCTGAAATGAGTATCATTGGGCTGAAATCAAGACGTCAGCAGGCCTGTACTCCCTCCAGAGGGTTTAGGGGAGAATCTGTTTCCTGTCTCTTCCAGCTTCTGGCGGCTGCCTGCATTCCTTCACTGTGGCTTCATCACTCCAGTCTCTGCGTCCATCTTCACATGGTCTTCTCCTCTTCCGCCTGAAATCTCCCATGCCTCTCTGCTATAAGGACACATGTGACTAGATACCATTCTTTTGCTTTATTAGAGCAATCTTATCATGATTATATTTGTTTCATCTTTTGTATGTCCAAATGGTGTCAATGAGAAACAATTTGATTTGTTCACGCTGTACCTTGTGGTTGCTTTTCTAGTTTTGTCTTAATCCAGTGTAAAGCGATGCTAGCAAAAGTATAGGTTCTAGAGCCCAGCTACCTAGGTTTGAATTTCAGCTCCATTGTTTCTAAGTTGTATGTCCTCAGGAAAATGAGTGTTCCTTTGTGCTGCAGTTTTCTCACCTATAAAATAGAGATGATAGTAACACCGACCATTTAGGATTGTTGGGATTAAATGAGCCGATGCTTGTCAAGCGCTTAGGATAGTGCCTAGAACATAGTAAGCATTGTGTTATTATACGAACAACTTTATTAGAAAGAAGTTAGATCTGGCTTAGGAATTAGATCACTGGGATTGGGATCACTACACTGACACGATTGATACTGATGAAGTATCTGTTAAGTCACAAGGCATCGGGACCTGTGCACCCCAACAAAGGCATCACTCTGCATTTCCATACCAAAAACCATCCGGATTTTTTCTGAGGTATCCACGGCCAGTGAGTGGTGCTCCTGTCACCCCAAGGACATCCACACACCACAAGGGACCTTCTCTTAGTCTCCAAAGTCGGGAGGCACTGTCAGGTTTTCTTCTTCAGCTTGAGGCATTGCTTCTTTCTGAAAATGAATAGCATATATTTATGGAGGGAAAATGACGGCATGTTTTCTGTGAATAGCTGCATCATTTTTATTCCACTTCCTGTTTCCACCATTTGAAGTATTTATAAAGTTTTCCATTGGATCCTCTTTTGGGACAGACTGCTTGTCTGGAGGGGGAGACATGGAGGGACACAACTGAATACTATGGACAGCAGGGCCCAGGAGCTATCACCAGCGTCTTAGCCCTGTCCAGGCCACCAGGCGCAAGGAGCAGGGTCTCCAGCAGCATCTGGGCGCCGCGCTCAGAAGGATGGCAGGGGCCGCAGAACCGGTACCAGGTTCCCGTGGGCCTGACGACCCGGCCAGCGGGTGGCTGCTCTCGCCTGGAACTCATTTACAGTCGTTACGTGCGTGTGCGAAGAGCAAAGGCAGTTGCCCAGAAAACGGAGGATGGAAAATGACGGTTATCGCAGACTGTGTTAAATAGCTCCGTGGTTTGTGTCCCACAGGAATCCGGAAAGTGGAGGCTCTTGAAAAGCTGTCTCCAGAAAGTCTCTAAAGAGAACCTATTAGCAGCAATCGAGCCCTGAATAAACTGAGTAGTGACGTGACGCCGGAGAAGGAAAGCCTGGAAAGAAGGGGACACAGCGACCACGGGACAGCAGATCTGGGGCGCTGTCTGGGGACTCTGCCACCGGCCCGTCAGGGGCAGGGGCAGACTGTGCCTGGAACAAATGATTCAGTACATTTCCCAGAATGATTTTTCAAGCTGGCTTCTTTGCTGGATCCGAGACCCAACCCGTCTGTTTATAACATGCTAATTTCAGGGCAGAGTGAAAGCCACTGATCCAAAGCTAGCCCAGAACCAAAATAGAATCCACTGCTCCAGGACCGCTTGGAGCCTGCCCCCCCGCAAAGCCCCTACTGGCTGGAAGACATTCCCCGCAGCTTGACTCCTCAAAGGAAAATGCCTGCTTTTGTCGAAGTCTCTGTGTGTTACATCATGGGACACAGCGTGGTTCCTTTCTTTGTTGCTGACTTGTAATCTGTCTGACCTTTAAGGAGAAAAAATACCTCCAGACTTGGCTCCCAAGCTTGTCACCACAGAACAAGTGCTGGGAGCGGCCATGCTAAGTTAGGCAACACCAAGGCACTTGTTCATCCTCACGTTGTTTCCTCTTAAAAAATATCTCCATGGTCATGCGTCTCACTGAAACAGCTGGAGGAGATCTGACCTGCCCAGCCAGCTCTGCCAAGGGGAGTCCACGGCATACTCACATGGGGTTGGAGTCAGAATCGCAACGGGCGTGAGGCAGGGGTATACAGGAGCATCGCCCCTGTCAGCTCTCCAAGAGAATCAGGAAATGTTGCAGAAGTCGCCACCAGGATGCATAAACTAGCAAAGACAGCTTTAGAGAGGACTTCCAAGGCCCTTAAGGAACAGGTGTTCTGCACATGCTCAGGTACTCAACTAGAAAGTACATTAAAAGCACACAAATGCTCTTCTTTTAAGATTTTATTCAAATGAGTATTATAACAGTCCCAGCAAAGTATTTAGCCCTATTAAGTAACTAGACCATTTATCATAGTAAAGGAAAGGGAATTGGGGGTTAACATACTTCTAAGCTTTTCATTCAAGGGAGAAAGATGAGGGAAAACACATAATATATCTTAGAAACAGTAATGTCCTGTTATTGTTAAAAACTGCTGGGACCTCATTAGAGCCTATGAAAACATCATCTGTAAGTACTGAAAGGCAATAAATCTTCAATAGGCAAAAAAGAAAGTGGGTAAATGGAGAGAAAGGCAAGAGGAAAGAAAAATGAGAGAAGAAAGAGGAAAATAAAACAGAAGAAAATTACCATCTATCTGTTGGTTTTCTCACCAAGCTATGAGCCAGCAAATTCCATGTTTGCCTGCCAACCAGCTTCCCAGAATGAGTGTGTCAATTCAGTGACTTGATACAGGTTGATAAGGTAGGAAACTACATTAACTATTTTTAAATAATAGTCAACAATTAATAAAATCTGTTTAAGATAGAATTTTTTTTCCTTTTCAGTTTTTATACTGTGAACCTTTCAGTGGCCATAGTTCCTTTCTTGAACATGGAAATTCCTTTTCATAAACTTCATCCTGTAACTGAAGTTGAGCCAGTTTTCAATAATCAAGCAGAAATTAAACAGTAAAGGTTCAAGTTGCTCATTTTGGACTAACTGAAAGTCGTCCCTGTAATCCATTCTTATTGGCACATAGCCAAGGAGCATCTTCCAAGCCAAATGCCTTTACAGGATTCCAGGGGCTGTGTGGCTCATTTATTATCTTATAGAACTGAAAAAATGCTCACAGGTAATAAGTAATAAAGCCCTCTCTGAAAAAAGAAAAGAATTACAAATTCAGCAGTGAGCTATGTGAAAAGTATAGACAGAACTTGAAGAGTATCACAGCAACAAAAATTTGTCAACAGAGAAATCCCTTGATAAATAGAGAGCATACTACATTCTGTATTCAATAAATAATACCTTTTTGTCTATAAAAGAAATTACTTGGCTCTTCAAATGGCCAGTCTGTTTGATGCTGAAAATTCTCCAATATCTCAGTGGCTCTTACCTGTGGAAAGGAAAATATTCTGATCACTGTTTGTGCTTTTTAATTGTCTATTGATTATTGTTTAAACAAAAATGCTCTAAACATTTTACATACTATTTCCATTAACTTAACTACTAAATAAAAACCTAAATTACTAAATATTAAATATGAAGTTATAAATTTAACAAACTTGACTCCTCTGAACACGAACATTTAAATAGATGATTGATATCAAAAATTAAACAGACTCTTCCAAAGATTTCATGGGTATAAGTCTTTTCAATGCTTTGAGCACATAAAAAAGGACACATTGGAGTGCCTGGGTGGCTCAGTTGGTTTAGTGTCCAACTCTTGGTTTTAGCTCAGGTCATGATTTTGCAATTCATGGGTTCCAGCCCTGCCTCGGGCTCTGCGCTGACAGTGCAGAGCCTGCTTGGGATTTTCTCTCTCTCCCTCTCTCTCTGCCCTTTCCTTGCTTGTGCTCTCTCTCTCTCTCTCTCTCTCTCTCTGTCTTTCAAAATAAATAAACTTAAAAACAACTTTTTAAAGGGACACATTATTACAATGAATACAAAACAGATCAATGAATTTACACTCAGACTAGTTTACCAAAGATTTAATTCATAGATTTATTTGCCTCTTTAATTTTATTTTTATTTGTATTCTAACCTCCTTTTAGAGTCCAAATTTCACTCAGCAAAAAAAGCTAGGATCACCTTCTTAGAGTACCTGTGATTGCAAACATGAGTTTTGAGACAAAAGACAAAATTTAGGCAGTTTCCAAGGAACTTGTAGGCAAATCACCTGCCCTAGTACCTTATTACAGTTGTTCTTAGTCCATTACTTCAGAAATTCTCTAGATCATTTGCTTTGGAAGTTTGGATGTGTTTTGATTTTTTTGTGACCTTAATCATTTTATTATCAATATCAAAATAGTACTTATTTGACATGTCTTTGGTTGTTTTTTGTGTCACTAAGATATTGTAACATTTATTTTCATCAAACGTTAAAATCCATAATATTGACATAAAGATGCCACCGAAAGCCTATTACCCACTCTTCATCCACCTTTGTGTATGGGATGCTGGGATGGCTCAATTCTGATGGCATCCTTCACACCTTTAGGGTCTCATATTCGCTTGTTTCCTCCATCTTTCTTTACTTATAGACTTGATTAAATAACTGCAGCATAGAAATGAGTGAGCAGAACACTTCTCAGAGAAATTAAAGAATCCAGCTCTCCTTTAGATCAAGTTCCTTTTAAACTTGCCTTTGAGTACATTTGTTTAGATTAAAGATGAGTACTATCTCATTATTATTATGAAGATTTATTGTCATCTGTCTCATTATTTCACACAGCGGTTCTCTAAGTATGGTTCCCAGACTAACAGCACCACCTGGGAACTTGGAAGAAATTCATATTCTCTCGCTCTATCCCAGAACAACTAAGTACGAAACTCTAAGAGCAAGATCCAGCAATCTGTGTTCTCCTAAATACATCAGTGTCCACGTGACTCTGATAAATGTGGGAGTTTGCTACAGTACCACCATTGAGAAGTTTATTTAGTCTTTTTATTTCCTTACACCTATAGTCAACATATAGAAGTTTTATTGTGAGATGCTTCCCAAATTTTGAGATTACTAATCTTTGAGGTGAAATTAGCTGGAATGATTACTTACTGGAACAGTTTTGTCATGCTCAGAAATAACTCACTCTAAGAAGTGGATTCTATGGATTCTAGAATCTATGGATTCAAGAAAAAGATCAAGAAACATTCTCAATCAAGTCATAGTACTGGGATGTAATTAAGAAAAACAAATATCTGATTGAATTAAAACTTAGAAGAATAAGTCTCAAAATAGGGAAATTGTGTAGGGAGAGAGGGAAGAGTGTATGTGAAATAATAGAACATATATGCATTGGTGTCTGGCCCCAATTTCTGAACAGAGTTTCTAAATCCCTTGAATTTCCTGGATGTCAGGAACATCTTTTGCTCTAGTAAGGAGATATTGGTAGGTTCTTGAATAACTTCACTATGGAAGCTGGCCACCAGAAAGACCCAACCATGACTAAAAGCTTGGAACTTTCAGCCCTAACCCTTATTTTTCTAGGAAAGGAAGAGGGACTGAATATTAAGTTAACAATGGATCATGCCTACATAATGAAGCCTCCATAAAAATCCCTAAAGCACAAGGTTCTTAGAGCTTGCAGGCTGCTGAAGATGTGGAGGTACTGGGAGGGTGGTATGCTTGGAGGAGGCACAAACACCCTTACCTTTTCCCCCATGCCTTGCCCTACAAATCTCTTCTCTCTGGGTGTTCCTCTGTATCCTTTATCATATCTTTTTATAGTAAACATAAGTATTTTCCTGAGTTCAGTGAGCCATTCTAGCAAATTATCAGACCCAGTGAAGGGGTCACAGGAACCCCAATCGATAGCCAGTTGGACAGAAATACAGGGGACTTGAGATTGGCACCTGAAGTGCAAGGGGTGGAAGCAGTTCTGTGGGACTGAGCCCTTAACCACTGGTGGGATATGAGTGTCAGAATTAATTTGTGAGACACCCAGCTGGTGTCAGGAATTGCGTGATGTGTGGAAAATCCACACATTGGTGTCAGAGATGAAGTGTGGAGGTAATGTTGTAATGTTGTGAGAGGAGATGAGAAACACAGGAATGTTTTTCCTCATACAGGGAGAAAGAGATTCTATGCAAAAGACTGGGCATTCTGGACCCTAGAAAGACTTAGTGTGTTCTGCACAGAGACCATTCAGTTGTGCCCTTCCTGTCCTGCATCCAAGCTGGTTAGGCTGTTGGAAGAAATTGTGCAATGGCACAGATGAGTCCCACTATAAAGTCATGATTTCCAGCCTTGGTTGGGCCCAGAGTGGATTCTACCATCCTCCTACTTGCCCTTTCTCGCACTTGCCTAAAACTCATCACCCAATGCCTGGGCCTTCATTCACTCTCAAAAAACAACTCTGTCCCCACTTCAAAGAGAAAAGGCATCAGAGCAGAAATTCCTCAAATTTCTGCCCTGGAACATACAGATTCAATCTGTAAGCATTCCCATGCTTTTTCTTCCTTCCTTTTAAAATTAGAAGATGACCCTCTTCATCATCAAAGGTTAATAACTTTCACCTGTGCTCTAGATCCTGTCCCCATCCCCCATGACTATCCTCCACCTCCTTTCCCTTCAATACCTCCTTCTATATTGTTTCATTCCCAACAACATATATGTGCATTCAAACCCCTCTTACCTAAATAACAACGACACCGTAAACTCATATTTCCTTCCAACTATTTGACATTTAGTACGAATTTTAGGTAGTTTCTATGTTAAAAGAGCAGATTCACCAGGTTCTGCCAGGAAATATCTTTATTCTCCACTCCTTTTGTTCCAACCTGTTCTGTGGAGTTTGTTCTTGTCCTTGCCTGGGTGGAATATTCGGCAAACACCACAGTTTATCTGCTCATGTTGAATAGTAAAACTAAACAAGAATAGTCACCTTTTGGCAATTGTGGGGTTTTTTTTTTTTGTTCCTGTAGTAATCGTGGGTTTTATTTAAGGCCGCTTCCCTCTCCCAGCTGTGTCTTGAGGCCTTGGGGTGAGGGATCTTTTTTCTTTATTTCCAAGCTTAATGCTTCCACTTCTGCTCCCTCATCAAATAAAATATAGGGGAAAAAGTAAAGGCAGAACCAGAGAAGATCTTATTTGACAGATAGTGCCTTCATCTTCTCAACCTACCACTGGTCTTTGGGTACATTCAAAACTATTATTCTCAGAAAGCATTTGTAGATTCATCAGAGACGTTCTTCATAACTGTGGATCACTCATGGAAAACTTACTTCCTCTGTTTAGCCACTTACAACTTCCCTTTCTGATGATCCAGTCAATGCAGACTCTCTCTGTTGGGACCCTACTGGCCCTACTGTCCCTACTGTCAGCTGTCTTATGTAAGTTCCTCTTAAACATGAATCCAGACATTTATTTCCATCAGTATGGTGGACTAGAAACCCTAAATGACTCAGCCTCCCTGTTCAGAAAAGGAAATAAGTGAAGTCTGGATAAATATGAAACAAAAGAAAATAACAATTTAATGAATCAGCATCCTGGCAGTAAAGTGAGGAGTCTATCTTACTATGAAACTTGGAACCATGAGTTTCCAGTTCCAAAGTGAAACACTGAGACTGGAACCATGGAGAGTAAGCAAGATCCAAACCAGCCTTCACCCTGAAACTATGTACTGAACTCTGATGACCTTTCATTTCCACTGGAGAGTTACACAGTGGCATGAGAAACAGGAAATTAAGACTTCAGCACACCCAAGGTGGAGAAATACTACATAAGGTGGGGCCTATAATGTCAACTTAGTATAAAGGTGAATGGGAAACAAACCCAGCACAGAAAGGGAAAGTAAGGGATATGCCTATTTTGAACATGTCTATTATTTAATTCATTACTGTCAATTCCACTCACATGAGTTAGTAAATAATACATACTACTTTTGTCAGTTTAAAAAAAAACACAGATAATTTCACTTAAACCGGTCCCAACTTGGTCATGTCCGCTGGCAACTGATAGAAGAAATCTCATATATTCTCAAAAGGAACTCAACCTCAAAACAAATCTCAAAGAATTCCAACAGAAAATGTTTCAAGAAACAAAAAACACAGAAGGAGACAAGGTACCATGAGTAAGAAGCAGCAGAACACACACACACACACACACACACACACACACACACATTGTAGTTTGGGTTTTGTGAAACCAGTTGCCAGGTCAAAACTTCAGATACAAAATGTTTATTAGGATCAACAACAGTGAAGAAAAGAGAGAGAAAGCAAGATTACACAGAAGGAGAAGTGGAACTGCTGTGTAGCTCTGACAAAACCTCGTCCAGCCCCAGCAGAGAGCACTGGTAAGAGTATTGTCCATCAGAATCATCCTACACTGGGCCAAAATGGCCAGGCCTTCATACCCTCACTCAGTCTCCAGATACAGGTTACTTTGAGTATGGCATGGCCATTGGTGAGGCAGCTCTCTGCAAATGGAGACTGCCTGCTGAGCCTCATTTCTTCCCACATCTGGGCATCAATTGTTTCCTTGAAGAGGAGTATAGGTAGCACATCTTTGTGATAGATGATAGATAATCAGAATAGGTCAGGTAAAGATTTTAAATATGGAAATTATCAAACAACATAAAACTGGTATTTTAACATTTTAATAAATGTTTTATTCTTTTAGAGTTTCTAAAACGACCAAGCAAATTTATAAAGTAAAACCTCTAGAAATGAAAGTTATAATAATTAAGCTTAAAATTTCATTAGACATGTTAAAAAGCAAGTTAAGCACACTAAACAAAAAATTACCAAGCTGAAAGTAAGAAATGAAGAAATTATTCTTCATCCCAGAGAAACAAAGGTGGAAGAGAGAATGAAAAGGTGTCACTTACGTGTCATTGGAGTTCAGGAGAAGAAAAGAGAGGAAGAAGAGGCAATATTCAAAAGATGGTGAATGAGAAATTTCCAGATTTGTTGAAAGATCAAACCTCAGATTAAGGAAGACAAATCAATTCCTTGTGGGATAAAAAGATAGACACATCATAAAACTGTAAAACGGCAGAGACAAAGAGAAGAGTTTAAATGTAAACCAAGGAAAAGAGACAGAAACTTTCATGGGAAGGGGATTATATTGAAGCCTGACTTCTTATCAGCAGTAATAAAAGCAAAAAAGAGTGAAAAAATTTATTAATATACTGAAAGAAAATTACTGCCATCGTTAAATTCTTTACCTAGTCAAATTAAGAAAATAATCACTTTTTCGGAAAAAAAACCCAACAGACCCTTATGAACAGAATTTCTTGAAAATACAAAAAGTTCTAGCAATGAAAAGAAATATAAAATATTTAATACTCTTAAGTTAAAAAATTTATTTTCATCAAAAGACACCTTGAAAAGAGTGAAAACACAAAGCAAAGAATGGAAGAAAATACTTGCAACACATTTAACCTACAAACTCTACTATCCAAAAAATATATAATGATCTTACTAGCAATTAATAAAAATAAGACAACCCAATAGGAAAATAGGCAATGAACTTGAAGTGGTATTGCACACAACAGAAAATCCAAATGAGAAATAAACATAAATTTTAAATGCCTAAACTTATTAGTAACCCAGGAAATGCAAACTAAAATCACAATGAGACACCATATACCATCTTGTCAAAATTTTCAAGTTTGATAATATCAAATTTTGGCTTGGATATGAAGCAAAAATGGGACTATCATACACTGCTGTTGGGAGTGTAAACCAAGAACAGGATGTTATGGAAGAGAAAAATAGAGGATTCTTTTCAAATTGGAAGTTTTCAGATGGCCTTTTTAAAAACCTTTAGCTGAAACTGAAGAATCAAAAGCTGGTTAGACCAAGTAATTCCAGGCAAAAAGAACACTTTGTACAAAGGTCTGAATTGGTAAAGGGCTTGGCATGTTTGAGAAACTGAAAGACAGCCAGCATGGCAAGGGCAGATGGAGCAAAGAACACAGGGCCAGAAAAGCCCAGGATTAGGCTAAGCGGACAGGCAAGACTCCTCCATGTCTTTGCAGGCTACTCTAAGGATTTTGATTGCAATCCTGAGCCGTGGAGGCCATGAAAGTAGGCAGAGGACTGATGCTCTAAGAACTGCATTTCTCAAAGATCATGCTGGTCAATACTAGGAAGATGGGTTGAACGCATGTATGTGCAAGAGTTGATACAAGAATGGGACACCTGGGTAGCTTAGTCGGTTAAGCGTCTGACTCTTGGTTTGGCTCAGGTCATGATCTCGTGCTTTATGAGTCCAAGCCCTACATCAGGCTCTGTGCTGACAGCATGGAGCCTGCTTGGGATTCTCTCTCTCTGCCCCTCCCCTGCTCGTTCTCTCTCTCTCTCTCAAAATAAATAAACTTAAAAAAAAGAGTGGATACAAGGAAACACTTATCCTTTGGCAATAATCCAAGTGATTAATAATGATAATAATGAGAAGTGGATAGATTGTGAATATTCAGGAAGTAAAATTAATAGACGTTGGTGATGGCCTGGAAATGGTGGTAAGGCGGTGCCACACGCTCAGATAGGAAACCCTGGAAGAAAACAAGGCTGAGTGTGGGGTAGAGAGAGATTGTTAGTTCTATTTTGCACAAGTTGATTTTGACATACTCATTTTGGAAAGGATGCATTTGATACGTAACTTTGGATCCAGAGGGATACTGGAGCCAGCTCACACATGCTCTGCATCATTCAGTGATACCACGTCAGTAGCTTGATATTGGCCCTGGTTAGAATATTTACACCATGGAAATTGGCAAATACTACAATTCAGGGTGGGTTTCCCTCTCTTTGGAGAATTGGTGGTTAAATATTTTCCAGCACACCACTCTTTGGGTTACAGGGGAATAGTCTGATATAGAGATATAAAATTTGGGAGTCCTCAGAAGGCAGCTGGAGGTTCTCAGCTGTGCTTCATTAAGCAGCAACTTGTTCTTCGAACAGAGCTGAAAAGCTTAGCAGGGCATTTGCTCATGCCATGCCCATAAAACTGCCTGTTATTGACACATGAATGGCTGCCAGACCCTTCGGACAGGTTGGGGATAATTTTATAAGAAAAAGAGCGAAAAAGAAATGTTTGTCAAGAAACCCAATTCTCTTCCTGTTTTTGGCCTTGGTAGTGTGGCAAGGAATGTGAAAACAGTGTTACAGATTTATGTGCATGTTCCATTTACTGCCTTTGGAAGCATCTGTACTTGCTTCCTTAGGAGTCTCTGTGGCCGGATGCCGGCTCTGTGCACACACCAGCGCTAGGTGGCAGGGCTTGTGCACACCTAGCTTCCTCTGTCCTTACATCCAGGCATAAGAAAGCATACATGAGTAAAGAACCCTGCCAACAGCCTTGTTTCCACCCACAGAACCATGCACTTCCAGGCAGCACATGGAAGCAGAGCTTAAGAAAACACAGTGGCTAAGGTGTCTGACAACTGGAGCAAGACGTGTGGCTAATGCTCCTCAAAAAAGGCTCCCAGGGGCTGCAAAGCAGCAGTTGTGCGTGGTTCTAGGAGCCCCAACCCTGCCTGTAGGAGGTCTTGGCACACATCCAGAGATAACAGCTAAAATGACGGTGACAGTAGCACCTTCCTCTAGTCTTAAGACTTTATGCTTTTGCAGGCGTTTTCACATAGTTTCTCACGTTTGTTTCTTTGCAACAGCTCTATGGAGTTGAAAGCACAAGTGCCACTATCTTCCTTTGTTTTACATAGTAACTAAGATTCTGAAATTCTGAGTTTCCAGGCCCTTTAAATTAATAGGGACCACTAGCAGCACTGTGCAAGGACTGGGCAAAATCCACTCCAAGTATTCCCCATTTATCTACCATCTGGAGTTTTGTCATTGGCGTCCCTGGGCTCTGGACCTCCCTACATTCCCCACTGTTTCCCTGATTTGAATTCCAGGTAATGGCATATATATTCATACATACAATAGAATATATAAATTCTATATATAATTGTGTCTATTAGTGACCAACTAAAAAATATTTGGTGTAATGGAAACATCATTAGGATAAATATATAGCCTATGAAGGTAGTGATTACTTTAAAGTACAGTCATTTGAGTTTATAAATAATGGTATTTATATATATAATGAATGTTCATGTGTGTGTGTGTTCATAGGATATACGTGTTCAATGTCTTATCCTACAGACTGCTCTCTAAATGCCTACTTTAGGTGAAGGCCCTAAAGGCAGCTGTGGAATTATGAAACACACATTGGCTGTGATAGTCAGCTTCTAGGATGCTCCTAGGTATTCACCTTCTGTGTGGTTCCCTGCCACACTCAGCAAGGCTGACCTGTAAAACTAATAGGATATTCCAGAAATGACAATACATGATTCCTAAGGGTAGGCAACAAAAGGCATTGTGGTGTCTGTCTCTCTTTTGGGTCACTCACCCTGAGGGAAACCAACTACCATGTCGTGAAGATACTCAGGCAGCCCTACAGCAGAGCCACCTGGAGAGAAACTGAGGTCTCCTGCCAACAGCCATGTGAGGGAGTTAACTTGGAAACAGACCCTCCAGGTCCAGTCAAGCTTTCAGATCATGCAGCCCCAGCTGACACCTGGACTGTAGCCTCATGGGAGACTCTGAGCCAGAACCATCCAGCTATGATGCTCTTGAATTTTTGTTTCACAGAAACTATGAATTAATAACCTTTTAGTGTTGGCTTAAGCCAGCAAGTTTTGCGATGATTTATCACGTAGCAATAGATAACTAAAACACTAGTTTTAAAGCAGGCAACCCAAATTAAATCCAAGCTGTAGCACTAAGTAGCCTTGGGAAATTCACTTCATCTCTTATTTACAAATTCTTTAAGATTGAAATAACAGTATCTACCTCAAAGCATTGCTTTAAAGAGTAATGTGATCACATAACACAGAAGAGCTTAGTACAAAGTCAGCATTCTTGGGGTACTAATTCATTCTGATTTACTCAGAACTTCCTTGATTTTTGCGCTGAATGTCTGACATCTGGAGAACTCCCTAAACCCCATGCACATTGAAATAGTTGGTCACCTTAGCATTCATTGAAAATTTGTTTAAACATAAAAGGTGTCAGTGGAATATAAGCAAGAAAATCTAGAAGCATTAGGTAGACTAACCCACACCTTATACCTACACATAAAGAGAGATTCCAGCTATAAGATTGCATCACTATAGCTGTGAAACCCAGACATGGTAAAATTGACAAGTTCTTCCTAAGAACTACTAATTCTATAGTGACCCCAGAGATGTCTAGTCTGCTGGGAGCTCTGCTGTTTCCATAACTCTAGTCTTACCAGGGAAATTCTAGGTCTTCCCTTACCACTCTTTCTGAAGAATGGAACAAGGCCGAATCCACACCACCAAAAGACTGATCTAGAACATCTCACTGTTGAAGTTTGGAGATCATGACAGGGAAATGCAACTCTACCAATACTAGAAATGGCAGCTCTGAAGTCCAGTGTCAAACCTAACCACAGAGAACCTTACCAGACAGAGTTCAATCCTGCCTTGAGTTGGCCTCCACAGAAGCCCCAGGTATCTCCCAGTCTCCTCAGAGTGTCAGTTCTGCCTGGAGTTCTCACCTCTAAACCCTGTTTGCCCTATGCACATCTCCATTCACTCCGAAAACAACCAGCTGCCTCTCATCCTTCATGTCTATGGTGAGGTATTGCTTCTTAGAAAATTCCCCCAACTCCCAGGGAGCTACTCACGGCACCTGATGCTTACCCTGACATACTGCATTACCAGTTCTATCCATGTGCACCATCCCCACGCCCCATTATGCACTGCGTCTTGTTCACACTTCTCTCTTTAGAGCCCACAGTGCCTGGCACATGGTCAATTAAATGTATCAATGCATGACTAAATGCTTTTCATTTCACTTGGCTCAATTTTGCAAAGACCCACTTATGGGACACAAAGTGAAATGCCCCTTTTGCTTCCCAAGGAGTCATGGATTGCTCCAGCTCATAAGCCAATGAAGAAAGAAGGCAGCAAAGACTGCAGAGTTCATCACTTGTACAGGATATCCAGCGGTGGATGTCTATTGATAACACTTGACAACAGGGAGTGCCTATCCTAAGGCAAGGCCAGGGTTGGTAATAACTCTTGAAGAACATTCTGCTCTCTGTCTACACTGATCACTTAAGAAGTCAAAAATAAAAGTAAAGTGTCTTCAAGGAATTTTCTTTCTTTTCAATATGACACAGACCCAGACTGAACCATTTGACAAACTCCAGTGCTTGGTGGATTCCCTATAATCAGGAGTGTCTGCCCTGAGCTACTGAATTACCTACCCACAAACAACCAAAGGGAAGCCAGGTTAGTCTGGGTAACACACAAAAGAATGATTATCAGGAAGATCTTGAAGTAGCTGACCCTCTGGACAAAGATGGGAAGCGTGAGGTCAATGACGTGAGTGAGCACGTGTGCAGCAATAGGGGCCTGTGGCTTTCTGCCAGAGGCTCCTACTTCATGCATTACATGTCTCATCAGAGAAAATAATGTCTTCTAGAAATCTCAGTCACCTCAACATCTGGTTTAGTGCTCTTTCCAGCAGCCCAAATAAAGTGACTTGCTGATTTCAAAATCAGGTCAAAGTAAATAGAGGGGAAGGATGTTTTGACAAATAGACTTCATTCTGTCTGGTAAACAAGAAAAAAAAAAGTCAAGGCAAAACCTTGTAAAGAGAAGCAGTAATGAGTGAGCAGCCCACAATACTTTTGGAGGTAAGTAAGAGCATTGAAATTCAGTTTCTAAGACAGTTTGTCTGTTATGATGCTAAACAGGGGAAGGAGCAACATCTCATAACCTTGTTTTACTACAAATTTGCTATTATGTGCCTGCTACCTAGAAACCAAGCATTAGGTTGTATGTGGTTCTCCAAGATCAAGACACATAAAGTAGCAGACTGAGCAGCCACAGCTGCCCCTGGTATTAAGGAAAGTGAACTAACATTAATTGAACATCTTTATGCTTTTACATATATTCTTTAATGGAATCCTTGGAACGAAGATGAAAGGATAGTTATCATCCTTGCTTTATAAATTAGATTAAGCAACTTAATCAGGTACATGCAACTAAGTAAATTTCAGAGCCATAATCTGAACCCATGGCTCCAAATCTGCTGTTCCTGTGTTCTAGAATGTACAGTAGCCCCTCCAGGCTAAGACTACTGTAGTGGCATCTTAGATCACTTGCAACACGCAGGAGCTAAGTGACTTCATTTGCTGGTTCAGTGGAGATTTCAGCAGATCCATAGTCAATCATAGCAGGCTACTGATCAGAGCATTCTCAGTAAGCGCAAACCTCAGGCTATGCACTGCTTCACTTTTGCAGTCCTGCCTTCTACCATATTGGGACTTAGTATATTTTCCATAAGATGGAGTATCAAGGTAACTGCATAAAACTCACACTCACTTATGTGTTTTTTTTTCAAATTTGAAAATCCAAATTCCCCATCTGCTCACAGAGCCATGTCTGGAATTAACCAGACAGAGTGATATCCTTACATTATAGAGTGGGTGCAGAGTTAAGGAAGTGAATTGAATTTACAGTGGTTACCATTTTTTGCCAAGAAACTCATCCAGCTGGGGTTGGAAAACCAATCCTCAAATGTTGGGTATTAATTGGACCCTTGGCCAAAACAATCACTCTATCAGCCAATTAAGGTCCTTGAAGCAAGAGTATACTGTCATCCAGAGCCAACACAGACGGCTTAAGTCCTGGTCACACACCATTTCTTTCCTTCTGCCGCCAAACCCGTGGCTTTGCCCCTTTGTCTCCAGTGACTTGAGTTTCCCTTCTTCAGTCTGCTGGCAAAATTAGGGGGCTTTTACAGCACTCCAGGACCCGCCTACCCTTGAGTATTAAAAAAGAAGCCACAGTTAGTTATTGAAACTTGTGGAAAGTTTGTGAATTTTCAGTAAGGGTCCTGGAGGAGTTCGTGTTCTTCTGGAAAGAGACAAAAAGAGTTGGAGAACCAGGAAGAGAGGAAATTCTGGAGGCCAGTGAATGGGTCAAAATAGGATAGAAGACATGCCAGTTTCTCACTGTCTTTCTTTCCAATATGAAAAGGAATACATAGTTGGGACCTATTTCTATTGTTTTCAGCATCATATTTACTACTAATAAACATGTTGCCCATTACTTATAGATAAGACAAATAAACCAGAAGCTCTAGCACCCCCTGGACTTGGACTAGAATCCAGACTCTGTTGCTTTCTAGTTAAGAAACATCAGGCAGGAAACTTGTATTCTCAAACCTCCATGCTGTCAGCCTTAAGTTGCCGAAGGGTTTAAGTGAGAACTATTTCACACACTTAACACAGAGTATGTACTCAATAAATGTTAGTAACTATTGTTATTGTTCTCTGACCATTTTTAAAATCTTTTCTGTCCTTTCCATTTAAAAAAAAGTGTAAAATTGGACATTAATTTCAGCCCAAAGCTGGATAATTGTTTTCTAACTTAGAGCCATGGCATTCTTCTATTAGGACACATGTAGACCAGGTTAAGCCCTGGGAGATTTTCTGGTAAATTGCATAGTGTGGATGCCCAAACCCATGTATAAGATGCAGTAAGCCTCTTTGGATATTGGGCCAAAAAAATGGAGAACACAGGCAACTGCAATTTTGGCCAAAGAGAGCATGTTCATTTGAAATATTTCAGTCAGTGAGGAAAAACTGAAGGTTTTTTATGGATTGAATTATCTGGAAAAATGTTTCAGGCTCCCAGAGTATCCAGACAGTGAAGTGATTTCCTACAGTATGCAATCTATATGGGAGCCCACAGATGCAATAATAACCAGACTGAAGTGTTAGACTGAACTGGTAAGAGGGTAGGGGAACATTCCCTGCTGGCAGTTATCAGCTCACAGGGCTCACTAGAGCAAGAAGTTGTTGTTTGGTTGACTGGTGATGCCATTAGGCAGTGTTGGAGTGACACTGACTGGTTGGAACAAAGCCAACTGTGATAGTCAACAACACAGAAAGATATCACTTTGACCTTTCTGATATTATTCCTGATAGATATCCAAGATTTGTGGCAGCTGGCTTTGTCCAAGAAAAATGTAGTGGCTACCACAATGACAATTCATGGAGTATCCTTAGAACTCTTTATTTCCAAGCCAAATACAAAGACTGTTATGGAAAAAAAATCATCCCTATTCATTCACCTATGCTTCAAGACTTCCTGCCTTCTTCATTAAATATCCTTGTTATATTCACAATTCTTGACTTTGTTCCCTTTCCTACATCTGCCCTGACCATGAAACCAATAAGGATGATACAGGCATTTGTCCAGCATGTAGTTTTATTGGTTTCCCTCAATAGAAGTGAAATATGTGGGCCCAAAGGGACTGGGTTAAGACTTTATATTGAGAAAATACATCTGTACTGATAAGTGTCAAGGGTTTAGTGACAAAGCAATTCATTTACCATCAGGTCAAAACCATGTGCCAAAGACTTTGAAGATCTTAACAGGAAAGACTAAAAATTCTCTTCAAGGCAAAGATACCCATGAAAATGGACTGCAAGTTATAAAATGAACCATGGAGGATTTGTAGATGAACAAGCATGCCCCTGGGCTAAGGTACTTCAAGTCCTCCCTGCCACCTGAAGCCTCACTTGTTCCCAGTTCTAAGGCCAGATCGGAGTCCTTCCAATGCCTCCCATGCGCAGGCAGACACTGCCAGTTGAACCCTGTGGCCTTGCCATGTCCCACTAGTAGATACAGTCTTTGTGGCATCTGTGGCCCAATACCCAGATACCCAGGGCAAGATGGACTTTTGCTCCAGGGGACACTAACTCAAAGGACCTAAAACTCACTACCATAACTTTTAAAGACTGCATTATAAAAATGGGTTGCAATTACAAGTTGGAAACTCATGAATTCTTTCAATGGCATAGAAACAACAGTATTACTAAAAATACCTATTGAAATAATAAAAAAAAGATGTTACTCAGTTGCACCCACTGCTGTCAACATTCATGAGTAAGGTGTTTGAAATACAAAATCAATCAGAAGGCCTACTTGATGCTACTCTCCTGAGCACCAAAAGGTCAGGCTAGAGCTCTTAAATCGGTCCTGCTAAGATCACTGGCCTGGGTCCTGGGTGCCACAATGGTGAAGGAGGGCGAAAGAATGATTATCATCTCCATAGCTACCATTACCAAACACTTGTGCTAAGAGCTTTACATCCAGTCACTCATTTATCCCATCACAAACCATATAGAAACGTACTTCCCTGCACATTTACCAGGCTTAAAGAGACCAGGAGTAACTTGCCCCAGTTAAACAGTTAATATGTTGCAGAGGATTTGGGGTCAAAATCAGAGCCAGGACTGTCTGGCATATAGTATTTGGCATATATTATAAAACCCCCATCTAAACTACTATATCAATGCATCTCAAACTTGAGTGTGTATTCAAGTCACCTGGAAAATCTTGTCAAAATGCAGATTTTGATTCTGCAGTTCTGAGTAAATAGGAGATTCTGCATTTCTAACAAGCTCCCAGGTAATGTGGGTGCTGCAGGTCTCGAACATGACTTTGAGAACTGAGGTTCCACATGATACTCCTTCTGGTATGTCTAAAAGGGGAACCCACGAGGGGAAGAGGGAGGGGCACAGGAAAGGAATAAACAGGAAGGGAGCAAGGTTTTCTTCTGAAAAATGTGGTCTCATCCCATTTTATATATATGTATATTATATATATACATATATATATTATATATATAAATATATGTATATATATATAACAAGTATATATATATATATATATGTAAAATATATATATATATAAGTATTCCATGTATTTATATATATATATAAGTATTCCATGAAATCTCTTAACTAGGAACTAGATACAGGTCCCATGTATCTATTTCATAGATCTTTTCTGAAAACCTTGCACCCCAATTCTGCATTTTAAGAAATCAGCCTGTGGGAGTAATAACTGATCAGACTGAAACCTGAGGACAAGGTACAGTCACAGTTGAGTAAGCCTGAATGCTTGCAAGAGTCCTGCCACTTGCACTGTGGGAGTGTGAGAGCTGCTTCCCTTCAGGGACACCTCCAAGTCATGCAAGGTCATACAAGGCTGGCCTCTCAGATGGAGATGGTGCCAATGACACTTCTAATGGTACTTCCTTCCTCATAGGAATTTTTGGGGACACTTCATGGAAGATAGTTTTATTTTCACTCAGAGCATCAGGGCATCTGATTCTTGAGAACAAATTCAGGACATGAAGGAACACTCCAGAGACATCTGGCAACATCTGAAACTCCAGCCCTGCACACAGGACCCGAGGTAGCTCAGGAGCACAGTAATGTGTCTGGGTCTCACCAGGGCAAACATTGCCCCTCTGGGCTTCTTTTGTCACATTTGGCTCCCTCTCTCACTTGTGGGCATCCTCTCTCCTCCCCACACCCAGAGAGCAGAATCAGGAAGTGCCCAGTGCAGACCTACGCCCTCATTCTTGGCAAAGTTCATCCTTCCTGAAGAAAACATGTAGTGCTGTGGCCACCCCTAAAGAGTGTGGTGAGGGTTGGGCAACAAACATGATGTGTTTTCAGCCCAACTTTCAAAAGTCTTTGGCTGGAAATTTTAGTGAGTGATTCTTCCATGAAATTGTCATCCATTGATCCATTCATTCAACAAATATCCACTGAGTCTCTACTATGCTCTAGGCCCTGGGGCTATAGCAATGAGTGTAGCGCAGTCCATGGGCTTGAAGGACTTGGAATCTAGAGGGAAAGACAGATGTGCAAACAAATAATGATGACACATATCATGCCCCTGAATTACTTCCAGTTCTGTGCGCAAGGCTGGGGGTTCAGATGCTGTAATAGAGGCTTGTTCACAAGTGGGAGGGAACAAGAGGTGGGAAGACCTACATGTGTTGAGCACTTACTATGTGCCAGGAACTTTACAACATTCCTTCATTGCTTCCCAGTCTTTCCACATTATTGTGCATCTGAAAAATGAGAATAGCCCTGTAACACACTCAGGTAAACTTGGAAGGGTACTCCTCCAGGGCTAGGTACCCTCCAGGTCTCTCTATAGACTGCAGGGAACACATCTCAATACCACCCACCCCTTTCTTGGGTGCCTCATTTTGCTGTAGAGGCAGGCAGGAATGCATTCAATGCATCATCAAAACCTCACAGCTCTACAAATGGGGAAAATGAGGATGCATTGAGTTTAAGAAACTTGTTCCAGGTGTCACTGCTCATAAGAGGTGAGACTGAGATTCAAACCTAGGCCCATCTTGTTTCAAATTCATGAGAGTTTCTCTTTGGTATTACATTGCCTCCAGCTCTGCCTTTGCTGGGGGAAACACTTCACTGAGAAGTGGGCCCCAGGAAAGGGATCTTGACAAATGAGCAGTCTTTTCGAAGGGAAGAGAAGAGATTTCCAAGCAGAGGAAATAGCAGGTGCAGACACATAGGGACATGAAATAGGTTTTTCCATCCCAAGTTAAGAGCCGTATAACAGCATTCATTCATAAGTGATGAGAATAAAAGGAAACTTGTTATTACAACCAGTTACTTGTAATCATTTCCCTCCTCATCTTTTAAGGAGAAAGGACACTTTGCTCAGGCAGGTCAGATTTCCAGATTTGTGCTGCTGGCTGAGTGAGGAGATGGAGGGGAGATGTCAGATGCAGAGAATGGGCTTACCTCAGGCACTTGGGAAAGATGAGGTGTGGTGAGGTGAGGTGAGCCAGCACTGGGAGAAAGGGACAGAGACCAAAGGGACAGATACCAGAGACCACAGTGAGAGTGGGAGCATGGAGGGTAACGGAGAGAAAGGGAGAGAAGCCAGAGAGACTTGAGGGAAAAGACGGCTGCAGTCTTGCTGTGTGTTGGGCAATTGAGAGACCTTCAGCCGAAGCCTAACATAACTCCTATGTTTCTGTGAGCTACATGGCCATATCAGGAATGCCCTTGGGGAAACTCGGTACATTTGGCTTGTACAGTTGATCCACAAACATGCTCTAGAGACCCTACTCTGTCCAGCTGCTGTGCTGAGCAGTGAGAATCCAGTTCAGAACAGCCCCACCGTCTGTATGCACGCAGTGAATCGAAACAGACACACACACAAGTCAGCAGATGAACTTAGCATAGATGGAAGGGCCAGCACATGGAATCACCCTTGTCCATCCTGTTACTGCCTTTTGCCTATGACAAATCATACTGCTGTGAATATTCACATACAAGACTTTTGTAAGTGCATGTTTTCATTTCTTATGGGTATGTACATAGGAGTGGAGTTGCTGGGACACAAAGTATCTCTATGATTAAGTTTTTACACATACTCTATATCTTACTTATTAATTTTAATTATACTCTTTCCTGGCTGGCCCAGGAGAACCAAGGACCTGGCTGGTCTAAGTAATTGAAGGGCCTCTAGAATCCCATGAAATGGGTGGGTATGTGTTTATGTGTGTGCTCACATGTGCAGTGTATTTTTGTGCACATGTATGTGTGTGTGCATGGGCATGTGTGTATATGTGTGCTGGAGAAGAATGGTAAGCGCAGGAAAACAAAAGGGAAGGCATGAGAGTAACCGATGGATGAAAGGATAGCTAGGCCTGATCCAGCTCAGTGCACTGAAGGAGGAAAGGCCACGAGTGGGGAATGTTACAGGGGGTGGGTAGCACCTAGTGATGGGCAGTATAAGAAACTCTTGGAGTGCTGGCCTGGAGGACTTGATGTGTCCCCATGTCATTGACTGAAATAAGGAGTAATGGAATAGAAGCAGATTTCATGGGATGGCTTTGGTTTCCTGGTTTTTTTACTCTCTTAACACATATTCAGACTTATTTTTAAGTTGAAAAGACATGCCTGAAAATTATAATCAACAAAAGACACTATCATCAGGGCTACTATAAAGGAATCTACAGTATAGAGTTTCCTTTCCTTTGAGGCTTGAGATCTAATACAGACAGCATTAAAGAACAACCTGAGATGGCATAGACACAAAGTGAAGTTCATTTGTAACATAGGTGTATATATTTTAATACATATGTGTACACATGTAATAAAATGGAGTACAGAAATCAAATACTGCCTCAAATTGAGAATAGTTAGAATGTATGATTTTTTCAGTTAATAGGTAAACTATTTTTAGAGTTCATGGGATAATTAAATATATACACACACACACACACACACACACACACACACACAAAGAAGTAAGAATAAATTGGCAAAAACAGTAATACAATGAGATGGTAAACATTGAGTATATTAAGATAGATGTAGGTAGAAAGACAGACAGACAGTAGATAATTAGTTTCCTATAGCTACCATAACAAATCAACATAACCTATGTGGCTTAAAATAGCAGAAATATATTCACTCACAGTTCTGGAGGCCAGAAGTCCAAAATCAAATTTTCAACAGGGACAAGCTCCCTCCAGAGGCTCTTCAGGAAAATATGTTCCTTGTCCTTTCCAGATTCTGGGGGCTCCTGGTGTTCTTTGGCTTGTGGCTGCATCACTCCAATCTCTGCTTGTACAATCATATGGCTTCCTTTTCTTCTGTCTGTCTCTCCTCTATGTGTCTCTTCTAAGGACTCTTGTCATTGGATTTAGGATTTACCAGATAATCCAGGATGATCCTCATATCTTGAGATCCTTAACTCAAATGACATCTGCAAAGATGCTTTTTCCAAATAAGTTCACATTCACAGGTTCACAGGGTCTGGGAATTAGGCAGTAGACAATAGGTGGGGCTTCCATTTTCTATTACATTTATTAAATCCCATCTAGTGTCCAGGCTCATTTATTCTCTTAACTTAGTTGCAATAACAGTTATAACTGAAGCAACTATGAGTCTCTAGCATTAGTTTCACCATATCATTTTGGATCACAAGCTCACAAGAGACTACATTTTTTAAAAAGATGATTGTCAAACCAGATGCCAGAAGTTCTCCTGAGACACTCTATAATTCAAACCACAGGCTCCTCAGACTATGTTTTAAGAAGGACAGTCCTATAATAAAAATACTGTGTGGACTTCCTCTTGGCCTCCCAGAGGCTGGTGGCACAAGAGCCCATCACCTGTGAGCAGGCAATGTTCTGGACACTGCTAGGTGAATACAGCCAAGAAATAGTCCCTGTGCCCACAGCCCCAAGACCATCAGTTTCCAGAGACCATAGACTGTCATATAAAGCATGTCTATGGAAAAAAGATTTTTTAAGAGTATCCCATTTCTTTAATCTTTCATTCCTCAGTGCTGAAAGAACTCCATAAAAAAAAATAAATAAATAAAGTGTTTTGTTTGGGCCAGTGGAAGAGGAAGACTGGGGTTTATTTCTGTTTAATTTCCAAAATGCAAACAACTAAAAGAAAACTTTTGATTTTCTTTGCATCCCAGATTGGTCAGGGCTGACAGTTGTTGCACGGCTGTCCATGAAAACATCAAAAAGTGACCCAAATGGCATAAGGCAGCATGCCCAGAAAAAAAAGGGAGAAATATAAAAAGGACTAGAAAAGCCAAAGAAAAGAAGTTTTGAGCAAGAAAATATACTTCAAATTTAAATATACAGTAGTTAGGTATAATAAGTATATTTTCTCAGTTTAAACATCTCTTCATTTAAAGCATTTTGTTTTCTTCATTTTAGTGACCATTCTGTGACTCAGACTACAAAATAGCTCATAGTGTTTTTTATTGCCATAAATTAGCCATGTTTCCATCATTGTGCCACAATAAAACATAGGGAGTTATCATTATTATTTTTTAAAGAATTAATTTAAGCCATTATATAACATCTCCTTAGCAACATTCACACAGGTGTGAACCCAAACCCTCAGTGACTGTTCTCATGCAGGGGAGCTAGCATCGGCCTCATCTGTTCAGTAGGAAGACCTTCTGCTTCATTTTACTTTTCACTTGACACAAATACCCTTTGGCTTTTCAAACATTCTCTTTGAGATATATATACGATACATATATGCCTCACATAGTTGAAAAAGTAAGGAAATGCTCCAAGTGAAAAATCACCTTTAACTTTCCTGTTGTTGCTGTTTCCTGGACATTTCAAGCAATTTAATGTATGTATTTATATAGATATCTCCAACAATCCATATAAGTATTTCAATATTTATCTTTATTTTTTCCTTTGCATTTGTTGAAAACTTCTTTACTTACAAAAAAAAATCTTGCAACACAGCATTCCCTTGAATAAAAATTCCATTAATAGGCCAGAATTATGTAGGAAGTAAAGTGAGTGAGGACTAGCATTATTCACTTATACTTACAGATTAATACCATATTATTAAATTTTCAGTTCCTATTATTAAAATGACATTTATATCCTGCTCAACTGCCTGGATTAAAAAGAAATCAGCTCTTGAGAAGCATAAATGCCTAAATGCAGAACAAACTATAATGCTTGGAATGAGTTGCTGCTATTACTCAACAAAAATAAAAAGTATAATGTCAATGGTAGAGGTTGCAGAGAACAGCTGGAAAATATTGCCCTCTTGATAGAAGTTACCTTAATTGTGAGATCATTCCCAAGCCAGGATATCATCATTTAAATTTGCTTTTCTGTCCCCTGGGCAATATTTTACTATTCTGTGTCTAACCAATAAAGTTTACCTCAGTTGTTTATTTACAGTTACTGCTGTCAGTTGCCAAGCCAATAAAATACATAGGCTCTATTATTTATCACAAGAAATATGTGTGTTTTATAGACATTTATGGTAAATTTTTGTGCCTTTTATAGGTTCTGTAACCAATACTAAGTCTCTAAACATCTAAGACAGCTTCTGCCCTAAGGGCATCGTTTCCCAGCTGTTACATTAAACATAAGTCACTACCTATTTTGTAAGGTTTTTAAATTAATACATGTTACAACTCTACATTTAATTAGAAACCCATTCACCCAATCAGGCACCTACTAGGTGCCAGGTGCCATGTCAGGTCTGGGGAATAAATAAGATCTTACCAGTACGGGAGGGCTCAATGTTTCCTGATCTTGTAGATAGTGTAGCCTATCAGACACTGAAATATTCACAAAGGAGCAATGAAGATATACCTGTCAGCTTTTACTAAAATCATAATTTTAAACAGAACCTCTTTACCTGGGAGTTCACAAGACAATTACCAAAACAAAAAGAAAATAATAATTATAATAAAATAATAATAATTATAACAACAACAACAACAACAATAGTATTTGAATAACATCGTGGATAACAGTCCAATCTAAGGAACAGAATCAGGTGATGTCTACAATGGACCAAGAAAATAGGAGGTAGGACAATTAGCAGCCTAATTTGCATGATATGCATACATAGCCAAACATCTCAGAGTGGTTTTCTATGCTGACAGACCCAAACAGCTCTTTCTGGTGCTACTTAGATGCAAATGAATTATATTTATATGCAAATACAGTTGATTCTTATTCATTGCAGTTCACTGAATTAGCCAATACTGAACCAATGCTCCTGGGGGAAATCCAGGGTTGGGTTCCTTTCAAGCCTCTGGTCACATTTTTATTGACAGATCAACACAGGATGTTCTTTTACATGCATTGCTGTTTAAAGACACCTTTAATGTGTAGTGTTGATTTATTACCATTAAACTCATCTTGGACAGCATTATAATTCGTGCCTGAATGAAGTGCCTCTAACATATGTATTTTCTCCTTGAGGCACACACATCACAGCCTTCTTGCACTTAGGAAGACTAGATAATATTTCAGCACTCTGCTTGGAAATCACTTTAAATAGCAAAATCACTATTAAAAAGCACAAAAATGCAGAAACTGGGGCACTAAATAGACCATGAAAAGGACACTTGTTTACAGGATGAGAACTGAACCAAGGAGGCAGAGCATCATCTTGTTTAACGTCACCTGGGACCGTGTCCACTGGTTGACTCAAATTTTTTGATGCTCTGTGCATGTCCATGAACGACCACAAAAGCCCTGTAAGTTTTGATTTGGGGATTACAAATATATTTTACCTAGTAGGTGAATTCACAAATATAGAATAGCAAATAATGAGGATTAATTATATATGGGACTGTGAAGACATTTTAAAACTTTTTTAAAAATGTTTTTATTTATTTTTGAGACAGAGGGAGACAGAGCATGAGCAGGGGATGGTCAGAGAGAGGGGGAGACACAGAATCTGAAATGGGCTCCAGGCTTTCAGCGGTCAGCACAGAGCTCCACGTGGGGCTCGAACTCACAGAGTGTTAGATCATGACCTGAGCTGAAGTCAGACGCTTAACCTACTGAGCCACCCAGGCGCCCCATTTTAAAACTTTTTAATGTGAAAATGTTCAAACATACACAAAAGTAGAGATAACATTAACATTTACTTCTATCTGAATCTCTTTTCAAAATCACCTCTATGACCTACATATTTCAGAAGATGAAATTTGTGCTTGCCCTCTTCAGATAGCAGAAAGATTAGCACATAGCCTGTCTGGCTGATAAGTCTAGGACCTGGTATTTGCATGGTTGAGTTCTTTGAGAATCAGGAATGAACAGAAACCATGCTGAACATATCATTGCAAACAGGAGTCTTACTGAAGAAATGTTTATGATATAGACGCATGTAAAAAATAAGCCTTTTATTTGGAAAAATAGGCATTAGTGTGTGAAAAGAGAATTTATTCATCAAGGATATGTAAATTACAATTCATATCAATTAGAGTCCTGCATGAGGCCGAAGTTGAAGGCATCTAGCAACTGATAATGAAGCAGCAACTATCCATGTTTGAAAAGCATTTTGATGGGCTCTAGACAACCGAACATATGGAAGAAAACTGATGCAAAAAAGCTAGCCCAAGTAAAGTCCTGATTGGAAATAGTAGATTAATCTGAGTGTGGGTTAGATGGGTGTGAAATTACTACTTTGAGATATTTTATAATTTTAAACAGAAACCTCTTTACCCAGGAGTTCACAATGCCAATTGTCAAAACGAAAAGAAAAGTAAAATAATGATGATAAAAACCAAACTGGTAAGAAAGAAAGAAAAAGAAATTATTTTGGGGCAAAAGAACTTAAGGATTCTTTTTCTCTAAGTTTTACATTCACATATTAAAAAAAAATTTCCCATAAAATGTCACAGCATAGTAAGTATTCCTACCATAAAATTGCAAAGATAATTTCTAAGCAGTTTTGTTTTCGATCTCACATTCCTGAAATGAATACAGAAATTGAAACATCTGCCATATGCATGTGAATTTTAGACCCTGAGCGCATACCTTAGCAGACTTGCAGAGCCTAACACATTCTTAACCAAAGACCACTTGGATTACCTTTCCCTCCTCTGTTCATGCCATTCTCCATAGCAGGAAAATGTATCATGTATCATATCATTTGCCCCAAACCAATTTTTCCAAGTTTCATGGTCATCATCTCCCTATTCCTGGAACAGAACGGTCTTGCAAAGTTTGCCAACAGTAATTCAGACTTGGGCTGCTAGTCACTTCCTAGACAAGGCTGTCTTGACAACCAGTACCTGGTTTCCCGACATTCCACTCTATGTAATGAGATGTTGCTGCCCTGTTGTGTGGATAGATGTTTGAGTAGGATGCAAGAGAGAAAGGTTTATATGCAGCCTCAATTATCTACCCCTGACTAGTCAGGACAGACAGAAGTAATTGGGATAATGGTTTTGTGGGGGGAAAAAACAAAATTTAGGAAGCCAGGAACTAAATAAGAGACTGGCCACATGTTAAAATATGTCTCTTTCTTAAAGCACCAGAATGGGGGAAGGGTGGGGAGGATGTCAGGGAGAAGTAGGCCAGGATCACATTAGGGTGGCTAACATTGTCCTTCATCAGCCCAGTGCTGGCTCATTTCCTGGACCATTCAATCTATCTTCATTTTTCTGGCACTGGACATTTGCCTGCAACAAGGCATTCCCAATATGATCCAAGAATGTCTTTTTATTTATGTTATGATATTCAACACAGCTCTCATTTCTTAATTCACATAAGTAAAGACATCTTAAACTTCTCATTTTAGCATAAAGCAATATTCTGTGCTCTGATCAAAGACAGTAACTCTTGGGTTCTTTATGCCTGGTTAATTTCAATACAATGTACTCCTTCAGAGAATTAGTACTTTTATTTCTAAGAGAAAGAATAGTAGGGAACCAGAGGCAGTAAGCCTATGACTTCAGCAAGGAATCAGATGTCAAATTTAGAATAATCATCTAAAGATTAAATGTCCTTTCTGAAAGGATCAGTAGTAATTAGGTAGTGGCCACTTTACTGATCCAATTGGATTACTTTCCTTAGTGACATTTTTATCTTGGTTTTGGAAACTGCAGTGTCCAAAGAATTACTTCCTTATTCAAAACATTTTAATATCAACTTCTACTTTAATTTAGGGAAATGTTTTCTACCAAAATTAAATAGACATATCTATTTATGTAAAATTACTCAATATTTTTGATGCTGAAAAAAATTAGCGAAATTAGGAGCTTTTTCTTACCCAAAGAGAAATATCATCCAGTCACCACCTTTTGACTCTGTGTGTGTGTGTGTGTGTGTGTGTGTGTGTGTACTCTCTTTACTCCATCAGCTATGACTTTAATGATTCCTTAACACAATTCAACCAGTCACAGAGGGAGACATATACATATGTGTAGGATATGTACATCCTCATGTATTTCTGCCATGTAGACAAAATCTGGGCTTTATCTATTTGATTTGCTTGTCCTGAAGTTTCACTGGCCACAGGCTGGGTTACATTGCTCAGTCTTTCCACTGACTAAAGCTATTGGGAAAACCATTCATATTGGCTCTGTGTTTGGAGAGAGGAACAGAATACTATAATTTGAGTTCAACAGAGCATGGCCAGAACATATGTACATTACCCAGAGTGCAGGAAGGGCACTTGGCCAGGGGAAGCATATGCATAGAGACAGGGAGTTCTTTCTACTTGCCTGGGCACTTTCCTGGTCCTACCCCTCCCTCCCTTTGACCATAGTTAGTTTTTCCTTGATGGAGCCTGCCTGCTTTACTTCAGCACAGCTAAGAAGCATGAAAGTGTGGATTCACATGGTCATTCTTCCATTTATTCCTTTATTCAAGTAGCATTCTAAGGGCACACTATGTGCCAGACACAGTAGGCTCAAGGGACATCACAGTGAGTAAGGTAACATTATTACCAATCAAGCCAGTGAGAGGACAGAATTCTCAACAAGACTAGAATTTAATACCTAGACCTTAGATACTGGAAAAGAAAACACAGCTATAAGGAGTTCCCAATTCTGCTCACTCTCTCTGTCATTTGTCCAGTACTATAACAACTTACGGTAGAATATGTTGCATCTTAGGTGCATCTTTAGGCTTTAGCATGGGGAAGAGCCACAGGATGCTCAACATGTTATTCACTTAGTACTCTGTGCCTTTACAATGACAGTTTATCAATGAATTGATTGTAATACTTGCTTAATGTCTGTCTTTTATTGAGCTATGGTAGTCATGAAGGCAGGGTCATAAATTATGTTGTAAACATTTAAACACAAATTTATTTTTTACATCACCAGATGGGGTAGGGGTGGGGAAGGGGAGAGATTGACACCTTGCCTCCTCCATGACTATACCTTCTTTATATCTATGACATTGTAAGTAAGTTCACATCAATCCATTGATTCTAACACAACTCAGAATAATTTAGTTAGGAGTTAGTTGCATGAGGCAGCTTTTTGTTTATTACAGGGAGCACTACGGGACATGCAATTGAGTCTCCATAACATCTTCCTGCCTTGATTCCTAAAATCCATCTCCAATGCACATCCTGAGGCATAAAGTTCAATTGAGATTGAATGCAGCTATCTCAAATAACCCAGTCAAATTAGCGTCAGTACAATGATGTATGTCAACAAAGAGGAATGAGATGGGATTGGACACCTTGTACCCATTGGGCTCTATGTATGTGTACCTGTGCATCACACGTCAAAACATCACATGGCATTGAGAAAATGTAGTAGAAAAGCTACAATTCTTTTTTTTTCTATTTTTTAATGTTTTATTTATTTTTGAGACAGAGAGAGACAAAGCATGAGCAGGGGAGAGGCAGAGAGAGAAGGAGACACAGAATCCAAAGCAGGCTCCAGGCTCTGAGCTGTCAGCACAGAGCCCGACACGGGGCTCCAACTCACAAACCGCGAGATCATGACCTGAGCCGAAGTCAGATGCTTAACCGACTGAGCCACCTAGATGCCCCGGAAAGCTATAATTCTACACACACAAATTGTATATGGTGATTTTGCAGTGCTTCTTTAACATACTACAGGTCCTGCCAAATGTGCTTCTCATTATAAATAGGTTTGTGACAGGTCCCTTTTCAAATGAGTTTACTACCTCTCCTACTTCAGAGAGCAGCTGGGGAAATGAAATTATATATTTATACCTATCTTTTGCTTTTAGTTATCATCATCATCATCAATAATTTATTTTAACAAGCAATGATAATTTCAGCCTTGAATATTTAAAATGTTTTTATATGAAATTTTGTATATCTTGGTGATACCAACTCTTTCTAGGGTTGACAAAGATTTATAGTTTATTAAATTGTTGGTTAGTTTGCACCTGTTTACAAAAATCCACTAAGATCCAGAAAGTCTTTATATTTTTCTTTCATAACTTTGCCCACTTTTCAGCACCTCCACATGCTCAAAAACTTTATTAAAGTATACCTTCCCGGGGGTGGCACCTGGGTGGCTCAGTTGGTTGAGCATCTGACTTTGGCTCAGGTCATGATCTCGTGGTCCATGGGTTTGAGCTCCACATCGGGCTCTATGCTGACAGATCAAAGCCTGGAGCTTGCTTCGGAGTCTGTCTGTCTGCCTGTCTCTCTCTCTCTGCCCCTTGCCTCCCCCCTTTCTCTCTCTCAAAAATAAATAAACATTAAAAATTTTTAAGTATATCTTCCCCAAAGGTATATACTTCTCCTAGCATATAGGAAGTGCTCAATAAATATTTCAAGAAGGGAGGAACAATCTTATACAACTGTCTTATGTACCAGTGTTGTAAAGCAAAATATTCAAGGAACTAGTTATCTCAAATGTGTTAAGACCCCTAGGATATGTCCATTTAAAAGAGGCCTTCTTCAGAGGGCATTGTTGAAAACTCTCAACTCTAATATAGGCTGACAAGACCAGTTCTGGAAATAATGGATACGGGGTCAAGCCTGGGAAAAGCATATGTGTACCTCCTCTGAGAAGTACCCAGTTACAACTCTGTGTAACAGTACTGAAACCAAGACCGTCCCTGTCTTCCTTCCTTCCTCCTCCCTCTCTCTGTCTCTCTCTCTCCCTCATTTTTTTCTCCCTTCTTTCTTTTCCCGATTCCTTCCCCCTTTCCCTATTTCTTTTCTTCTTTCCTTCCTTACTTCCCTTTTATTTTTTAGAGCACCACACGAGACTAGTTGAGGAACATTCTTTATAGAATTCTGGTCTTACAGAACCAGTTACAACACAAGAAGAACAGGGCCCTCCATCAATTTGACCAGGGCCAACCATCTCTCAGAAAAATTATCAGGAGGTGACTTCTTCCGTGAAACAGGACAGTACTTACCTCATAGGGGTATGATGATTCACTAAGTTAGTACACATATGATGCTTAGAGCAGAAGTGCCATACATGGTAAAATAAATATAAGCTATGATGACTATTATTAATTTCTGAGGTTAACCATTCAGCTAGCCCTGAATGCCCCTTCTTTGACTTGTTAACAGGTATATGCTCAGAACACTGCTCTTGGTGGCAAACATTTTTGAATCAACAAATGAACTGGCTGCTCCCAAGTGCTTGCTATTTTTAACAATTTTTAAAATGACCTCTCTTACTTTTACTTGGTGGGTGGGCAGCTGTTTGCAATTACAGCCATATATGTGGTCCACAGGTAAGCCAGGGTTGGGGAATCTGGCTTTTTGTGAAACGTTTTCAAGTAAGTTGCTGCCACATTGCACCTGGCAGCCAAACCACAGCCAGTGGAAATGTGTGAAAAGAGATGGCAGAGTGAGTGCTCCCTGAAAAACAGAAGAGTGACTCATGCTCGTAAATTATCATTACCATGGTAATTCTTGAAACATACTTCTCAGTCTTGGCAAGGAGGGTGGGCGGTGGGGAGGAGCCTCTGGAGGGCATCTCAATAAACTGCTCATTGACCTGTTGTTGAGGACATTGGCTTTCTCACTTGGGCTTCTTTCTTTTATTAGTGTGGCCAGAAGACAAGTTGGTCCTAGAAAGGAAGGTGTTCTCAGCTGGGTAGAGAAGAAAGTCTCCTTCCTGCCTTGTTACAAACCCTGAAACATAAGTCCGTGCCCCACCACATGATAGCAGCCATCAGCCAGCATGTGCATGGATTGGGAGGAAAGGGGGCATGTTTTTCTTTGTTTAAAATTATAAGATCTTGAAACCAAGGAAATAGTTAAATAAAAGATTCCTGGCAAATATGCACTCTTTTCATCAGTGTAAAAGCTATCAAGCTTTAGAATATGGAAAAGGCGGCTTGGGAAAACTCCATTTGAAGGGAGCCTCCTGCTCCTTAAGCCCACGACCCTTCCTGCTGCCCTGTCACCTCACTGTTCTTCAGCTTCTTATCCTGATCCCGGCTGTGTCTGTCTGCAGATGCCTGCTTCTCTCCATCCAGTTGTGGGAATGCTCACACCGGGTGTGTACGTGTAGGCAGGGTGTGTGTGTGCATGTGTGTGTTGGCTCTGGGGTATGTGGGCACAATGTGTATAGTGTGTATGTGTGTGTTGGGTGTGGAGAAGATTTGTGCAGCATGTGTGCATGTGTGTGCGCGTGTGTACATGCATATGGTGTGTATGTTGGGTGGAGTGATGTGTTGTGTTGTGTTGTGTTGTGATATGTTGGGGGAGTGTTGTGTACATTAGGCATGCGTGTGTGTTGGGTAGGTGAGTGTGTTCATGTGTGTGCCTGTGTGTGTATGAGGTATACATGTGCAAGTGTGGTATGTGTCTATAAGAAGAGACAGATGCCCTTGGCACAAACAGGAGGGATTTCTACCCTAAACAAAAAACAAGTAACTCATTTTTATGCCATCTTCTATGGTCACTGCCAAGGCCAAAGCCTTAGACTTATTACATAAGACAGGGAGAAGATACCCATACACCCTTTGGGCATACACTTGGGAGAGCAATAAAAGTATATAAATCAACTAAAGGTTGCCAACTGGTTTTTCTGCATTTTATATTATACTGGCTATGTCAGTGACTATCAAATATGAAATTAGCACGTCTTTTTTTTTTTTTTCTTTTTTTTTTTACTACTCTTTCTAATTTGTCCGTGTTTATTGCCTTGGAACAAAAGAAAAAGAAGTTCAGAAGAAAGAAAAAGTAGGAAAGGAAGGGGGATAAAATGGCAAGGTAAAGGAAGAAAGAAAGAAAGAAAAGATTTCAGACAGAAACCCGGGAGTGAGCAAAGGAGACAAGTTTTGGCCAGCATTGCCTGCACGTGCCAAAGAGGAGGACTGCTCTGGAAGCACCGGAAACCCAGAACAATTGCCGACTGTACCTGAGGATAAGTGAATTAATGGCTCCAGCACTGTCGACACTCCCTCGCTAGCACGTTCTCACCTGTGGCATGTCGGCCAGCCTGAGTTTGCAGGTTCAAAGCTGGCTTTGTATATCCATTCCCTTGTGAACTGTGTTGGATTTTCCCCACATGCACACTTTTACATAATTGTTGCATGTTCTTGCACTTAATGAGAATAACATGATGCTTGTGTAAAGGAGCCCCAGGTGTTCTGGAACAGTGATCTTTCAGATAAGAGCTTTGGGGGTTGGGGGGGGGGGGGACACAACCACGGGATGTCATCTTCTAGACACTGCACCCAAATTCACAGCTTGCCCTCGATCCCAATTTTCCTTGAAATGAAGCCAAATCAAATTATGAGTATTACCAAACAGTTGACTGGCATAAATGACAGTAGCAAGCAATGTCAGGGCTTTTGTGATTATGCTAGTTTCCCCATAAAATGGTATGCTAAAGAAACTTCCAACCTCCATTCCATCACTCTAGGGAGTTTAAACATGTTCAATAGATTCATTCACAGAATGTTCCAGCTAGAAGTGACTTTAGCGGTCATCTGGTGCAAACACCTCATTTACAGACGAGAACCTGGGGCCTAAATGTATAAAATGAGTTGCCCAAGGGGCCTTAGCAGTTTTGCAGAGAACCAGGCTGGGGACTGAAAGCATGCTCATGCACCCGTCAAGAATATGAGTGTACACGTGATAGAGAGCAAGTGGGCTCGGACTGTTTTATCAAGGCGGCAAGAGCGGGCCTTTACCACAGACTTCATTTAAAGAGGTGCTTTTAAGTGAATCTGTTTGCACATACCCACCTCAGCAACTTTTTGTGCCAGGTCCAGAATAGAGGCTGTGCATGGTTTGTTATGAGTGAAGACACACAGGCATTAAGTAGGGTCTGTCCAAGCAGACCTCACTCATAAAGTACCTCCTTTAAAATAGATCTTTTGCAGTATAAGGTACCCTTTCCACTGTCATTTGAGGGCATCTGTTGTCTAACTGACCGGAGGAAAGCAGAGAAAGAAAGTATCATGAAGGAGCATTCTCGAACTTGAAATTAGGTATTTTAAAACTCGTATGAAATATGTGGGTGTGTGCATTTGTCTTGCTCATAGAAAGAAATATGAGAGCAAAGTTTCCTTCTTTGAGGGAAAGAGAAAGAGGCCAATACATTACAAGCTCAGAGCATAAGAGAGTTTGGCAAATACAGACTGGTCTGTCTGTTTTATTACTTTTGAGATTATGTGGAAACTAGGTGGGTGGGAAAGTGTAACTTCCTCCTGTGCTGGCTTGAAAAAAAAAAAAAAAGATGTAGAATTGAATGTCAATCTACCTCAAGCAATAAGCTATCACAAAGACGATGTCTAAATTTTTTGACATGGACCTCAGGCCAAACAAGAAAAAGCTGAAAGGCAGGGTTTGTAAATATCTCAGTGACATATGATCATCATATCCATAGATATCTTCATTTTTTTATTCCTCAAAAGTTTCCAATAACATACCTGGCCACAGGCTCTATATCCTGCCTGCAAATTTCCTCCTATCCTTTTGGTTTATCTAACTCCTGCAATACTAAAGCTCTCAGCTCGAATCTGATTTTTTTCACTATGCTTTTCCTGTCCCCTGATTTAACCTACTTTCCCCCTCTTGCAGCATCCCATGGTGCTTGGGTGTATCTCCCCACACTCGCATAAAGTCATGTGCTGTGCTAGGCTGGAAGTTATCTGAGGTTAGGAAGCACGTCTTTCCATTCACAGCTGTCTCCCCAGTGCGTAGAAGAAAGCTTGGCACATAGAAATTCTCAGCGAATATTTGGTAGATGGGAAGACGGATGGATACATACCCTTTCAAGATTCAGACACTGTATTCAAAGTACCTCTTTTCAAACTACAGAAAGAAAACACCTTCTTTTTCTTGAGCCCTGTTTTCTTGACCACTTTCTTCCAGTAAAGTACAATTAACCCTTGAATAACATGGGGGTCAGGGGCACCGAGCTCCAGCTCAATAAAAAAATCCACATATGACTTTGACTCTGCCAAAACTTTACTAATAATCTATTGCTGACCAGAAGCCTTACAAATAGCATTGTCAATAGCCACCTATTTTGTATGTTGTATGTGTTATCTACTGTGCATTTGCAGTACTGTGCTATTTTTATTGAAAAAACAATCTGCCCATAAATGAACTCATGCAGTTCAAACCCACGTTGCTCAAGGATCAACAGTAGTTTTCAATAGAAATGTAGGAGCATTGAAGATAAGCCAAACTAGCTGCCATTTGCATTGGCCATAAATATAAGATTCCCATGAAAAGCTGGTTCATTGTGTGTTAGGGACACGTTGAATTCCAAGTGTTGAAATAAAGTAGACCTCTAAGCCCTAGCTCCACACAACTTTGAGTCAAGAATTGTGTCTGATTCTTTTTTGGTTTCCTACTAGATTTTCAATAAAAGTTTGTTAAATAATGCCCATGTTTCACACAGACCAAAAAATCACCTTTGTGTAACATCAGTGTGCAAATTGGATAAATCATAAATGAGTTTGCCTTAGCCAACACATTGTTCCAATTTAATGCCAGTGCTATACATCTAGCATCTGATAGTGTCTAAATTACCCCAGAAACAATAATCTGCACATATATTCTGAATTATTTGAATTCCTGCCAGCCATAGCTTAGTATCACCTCTTGATACAATGTCCACTTCTGCATTAGGCTTTATGAGGGCATTAATGGCAAAAAGTGCCACATTTCAACAAGCTATTAAAGTAACAGATTTATCATGTAAATCAGGGGTATGCAAAATTTTGGAAAAAATGTTTATTAACTTATTTTGAGAGAGAAAGAGCACGGTGGGAGAGGGACAAAGAGGGAGGAAGAAAATCCCAAGCAGGCTCCTCACTGTCAGTGTAAAGCCTGACACCAGGCTTGATCCTACGAACCACGAGATCATGACCTGAGCCAAAACCAAGAGTTAGGTGCTTAACCAACTGAGCCATCCAGGTGCCCCAGGAGTGTGCACACTTTTTCTGTAAAGGGCCAAGGTATAAAATATGTTAGGTCTTGCAGGCCTTTCTATTTCTGTTGCATTTGCTCAGTTTGGTTGATACAGTACAAAAGCAGTCATAAACACACATAATAAATAAATGGGCAGGACTGGGATCCAAAAAAACTGTATTTACCAAAACAGTTTGTGGGTGGTGTTTGTCTTACACCTGATCTAAATGACGCATGGAGCCAAGTGAAGGCCAGACAACATAGCAGAACATTACAGGGAAACTTGCCAGTAGTTTGAGTAGGGAGAAATGATGGAAGAATAGAAGGTAATGCAGTGATCACCAGATTAAAAGTGGAAAAACTCAGCCTTAGCTGTCAATACCATATTCACATTGAAAGCAATGATTTGGTATAGAATCACTTATAGAATTGATTAATGTGTAAATCATTATAAATTTATGAAATATTATAATGTACTTGCAGAATTTATGAGAAAGTTTATACATAGTTTTAGGACTATACAAACTAAGTATTAAAACAAAGATACTTTATAAACTGGGAGATTCTGTGAAAAATATTTTTTTCTTTAAAAGACACGTGCCTGGGGGTAGTGGCTCAGTCGGTTAAGCGTCTGACTTCCACTCAGGTCCTGCTCTCGCAGTTGGTGAGTTCAAGCTCCATGTCGGGCTCTGTGCTGACAGCTCAGAGCCTGGAGCCTGCTCCAGATTCTGTCTCCCTCTCTCTCTGCCCCTCTATTGCTTGCACTCTGCCTCTCTCTCTCTCTCTCTCTCTCTCAAAAATAAAGAAACATTTTTAAAAATTTTTTTAAAAGATACATTTCTCAAGATTGAGAACCACTCATCCAGATGAAATTAATATTATATTCTACAACAACAGCTTCACAATACAGAGTCTTGATCAGATATCTGGTCTTTTTGTCCTGTTTGGTTTTGTTTCATCAGGTTTCAACATTTTAAACAGTCTTTCAGTCAACACAAAAGTGAGAAAACCTTCAGGCTTTAGGGTCTTTTTGGAAAGAAAGTGTTATGAAGTTTATGAAGCTGATATATATGTAGGTGGACACACAGGCACATACACGCACATGTGCCTCAAGCAAACAAGCATTTGGGGAGACTCTGGAATGAGTCTGAAGCCAGCTTGGTTAAGGCCTCAGCTTCCCCAAAGTGTTCCATGTTTCACCATCGAGTATGATTTTGCTGCTGTGGGTTTTTTGTAAATATTCTTAATCAGATTAGGAAAATTTCTTTCCATTCCTAGTTTGCTGAGAGTTTTATCATGAAGGAGTGTTGAATTTAGTCCAATTTTTTTTCTTCATCCATCAAGATGGTCATATGGTTTCCTCTTTTTTCTAGTAATCTGATGAATTACGTTGATTGAGTCTCAAATGTTAAACCACTCTGATTCCTGGAATAAACCACACTTGAGCATGAGTATTATCCTTTTTATATATCACTAGATTCAGTTTGCTAATATTTTCTTAGAAAACTTAGCATCTGATAATTTCCGTTCTTATAATGTCCTTTTCAGATATTGATATTCAAAGTGGACTGGCATGTAAAAAGAAAAAGCGTTCCCTTTTTTCCTATGTTCTGGAAAAGTTTCTGTAACATAATTATTGTTTCGTCCTTAAATGTTTGGAAGAATTGACCACTAAAAGCATCTGGACCTAATTTTATCTCATATAAAAGATCCTACAAATCCTTACTTCATTTTTTCACAATAGGAAAAAATCTACATAGAAATCAGATTACAAACCTCTGAGTACCTCCCACACTGTACTCCCCAATACCCACCAGTCTCCCCCTCACTCTTGTCCCCAGGATGTGTAGGATCGTGGGACCCAATACCACCATAGCTTCATCATTGTAAATCTCCCAGCACACTTTAGCTCCACAGTGAGTAACCATAGACCAATGGGATAGTTACCAAAATACTGTCTGACTTACTTCACTCTCAGCCTTGTACTCCAGGGATTCAAATCTTGTAAATTTAAAAGTTCCAAGGGTCTTTGGATCAGTCAAAATTAACCATAGTATGCTAGGATAACAAATAACTCCAGAATCCCAGGGACTTACTCCATCAGAGATTTTTCACTTGATCACAATACATGACCATTTCAGGTTACTCTAGCCATGTTCTTGACCCCTTGGGGACCCAGGCTAATGGAGCAGGTTCTACCTTGAGCATGGCTGTCACTGGAGCTGAGGGAAAGAGAACACAGAGAACCATGTGCTGACTGCCAAAGCTACTACCCAAAAGTAGCAGGTATCACTCCCACTTACATTCATTCCACTAAGCACAGCAGGTCACATCCAAACAGAACCCAACAGGGTAGGGCTATATTTGTGAACAACAGTGTTCTGACCAGATTTAGAGCACCAATTCTCCATGTCTCTCTGGCTCCCACATCATCCTGAGCCACCCCAATACATATGTACACACACACATACCCAAACACATACACATACAGAACTTGGGTTCTACAAAAGGACTCCTGGTTCCAATGAGATGAACTGTATGGGCTCAGAATTGCTTTAGACCCCACATCCCCATGTCCCAGACTGCTTAGCAGAGAAGCATATTTTGGTGGTGCAAAAGCAATCTGATTCCAGTGGGGAAGCATGGCTTTCACTTTCTTTAACCATATTTCACTGATTAGGTAAAGAAAATACCCAAAATACACATTACTGAGTACCTGCATCTAGGTCCTGGTCTTTAGTTGGCAGAATCAGTAGAAGAGACATCTTACTCCCCCATTCCTGCTACTACCTGTACATTCACTTTTCTTTTGATGAAGCAATACATCAGTTTCCTTCTGGGGACTCCTCCACTCCATCCCAAGCTCCAGTATCAGGCCCTGAGTTAACCCAATGATGTGTCCCACTCTGGCTCATGGCCACAGAGAGCAAAAACACCTGAGGCTGTAAGGCTAAGACATCTGTTTGCTGGAACCTATAGGAAACAAGAACGTTCTCTCCCTTCAGAGGGGGTTACCAGAAGCAAATTCTTTTCTCCCTCTGAAGGATAGGCTATAAGGGTATGAAGCCCAAAGATGTCATTGTCATTTACATTGGGAATTCTCAACCTTGGCTCTATTGACATTTGGCCTAGATGATTCTTTGTGGTGGGGCCATCCTGTGCATTGAAGGATGTTGGGCAGCATCGCTGGCCTCTACCCACTGGATACACATTCTCAATTATGGCAACCAAAAATGTCTCCAGACATTGCCAGATGTCTCCAGTGGGGCTAAATCAGCCCAAGTTGAGAACCACTGGTTTATGTCAAAGCCAGTTCCAGCAGTGTTTTCTGTCATTTGCAACAAACAGAAAGCTATTACAGCACATATGAATGATACCTTTGATCACGTCTTAGAAATATTTTAAAGTGGGATAGTATGAATTAAATTCCTCCAGTGAACCTCATGTTTGCTTGTTTTTGAACCATTTATTTTAAATAAATTTAAATCTTACTTTCATTTATAAGGTTCTAAAGGCAAGAGAAGGTTCTAGTTTGGAAGACCGCCTTTAAAATACTGGTTTAAGTATCAAATAGGGTTGGAAAAAAGGACACCAAATTCTAACAATTAGTCTAATTGTGGCATATTTGTAATTAGGCCACAAATTTCAAGGAAATAGTGCATCCAAACAGAAAGAAGAGTAAGATTAAGAAACGAACAAAGTCAGGGTGCCTGGGTGGCTCAATTGGTTAAGTGTCCGACTTTGGCTCAGGTCATGATCTCATGGTTTGTGGGTTTGAGCCCCACATTAAGCTCTGCACTGATGGAGCAGAACCTGGAGCCTCTTCAGATCCTCTGTCTCCCTCGCTGCGCCCCACCCCCCTGCTCTCTCTTCTCCCTCTTTCTCTCTCTCAAAAATAATAAAAACATTTAAAAAAAGAAATGAGCAAAGTCATTATGTTCTTTAATTCTTAGCAAAAGAATTAGGTCATTTGCAGAAAAAGCACAAGAAAAAACATGAGTCCCAGGAGCTAGGGGGAGGGCCATGTCTTTGCTTTGTACCCATCCTGGGCAATCCCTGATCAGATGCAGATGCCTCCCAGAACGGGATGAGACCTTGGACCTAAGCCATTTTCTTCTGCCAAGGGCAGTACTCAACGAGGCACTCAGCTGAGGGCTGGCAGCTGCCAATACTAATGGGTCTGAAAGAATCTGCCAGCACTATGGGAATCTGAGTGGTTTGGGTCCACTGGTGTGAGTGGCTGATCCAAGCAGGATGGTATCTACTCCAAGGCTCGATTGAATGTTTAACACAAAATATAAATCTTACATCATTAGATTATTGGTTTCAGGGGGGCCTGCATCTTGTCTTTCTACTTATCATTGTATCCTTAGCACCCAGAACAAAGCCTTGCACATGGTAAGGGCTCAACAAAAATGTATTGGTCAGTTAGCACTTGGACAAGTAAGTATTGCTTCACAAATGCTGAAACATTGATTACGGTAAGTTTCAGTGTCATTCCAGGGTTCTCAGCTGGGTTATCTGTATACAAATTTTGTACTACTAAATTGTGTAGATTCGTTGTTTCTTATAAGAGTTATAAAATTGTACAAATGTAGGTATAAAGTCTATTTTAAACAGCATAACCCCCTACTTGCAAAGGCAAGTCAGTCAATCCTGGTGCCAGGCTACTCTTAAGAGAGTGCAGGGAGGGGCAGTGAATAGCAATCCTCAATGATGGAATGAGGCAGAAAACACCTCCAACATCACTCCCCTTCTTGAGGGACCAGGGGCCTCTTGGCACCTAGCACATGCCTTCCAGTCGGGCCAGCTGGGTGAGAGAAACACACACTGAGATGGCTGGGGTTCCTCTGTGGAAAGGGGGTGGGGAGCATTTTGGACAGCTCTTTGGAAAGCTGTAAAATAAAATGCAGTTCAGAACACATGGTGTTTGATCAAACAGAGCCTCCTCTCAAGTGCCAAGACTCAGCTAAGGGACCTAAAACTACATGTTATAAGCCAGCCTTTGCTTTCATATGCATCCGTGTGTTATTTCATTCTACTTGGGAAGAGAACCAAGTTGCCAAGATAGGAGTGTGTGTGGGGTGTGTGTGTGTGTGTGTGTGTGTGTGTGTGTGTGTGTGAATCCTGGCACACAGTACATTCCACAGGATATTTTATTTCTCAGTTAGAACACAAGTTAATACTTTCTCATTTTTATTGTTTTTCTTAGCTGAAGTATATGTTCTCTACAGAATTATGGTCCTTTACAGTTATAACTACAATTACAAACCAAGATCAGGGATCACTAATTTCTTTTGTATTTGAAAGATTAATATTTTTTAAATGAGCCATTTTTTTTTTAATTTCCAAAGAGAAGGCATCATCAGTCTGTTTGCCGGCTGACAGGAGACCAGTGGTGTGCTTTGCTTAAACATATAGTTTGGTGGTTGCCAGACTTTGTTTTTTAATTTTTAACTTAATGTTGTGTTTGAATAGTTAGTGTTTGGAAATGATATGTAATTCAAAAGCAGATGTAGAGGAAAATTGAACTTCTCTCCTATCCTTATCCCTGAGCCACCAAGTTTCCCCCTGGAGACACCCCTAGGCACTCACAGTTACCAATTGTTTTTTCTTGTACAAGTGGGAGCTTACACTATCACACTGTTCTGCACTTTGCATTTCACCTCCCAGTAGAGCTTGGGGATCACTCTATATCAGTGCAATTTCCTCCTTTTTTAAAAAATACCGACAAAGTATTAGAGATTTAAGTTAAGATTTAAGATTAGAAATTTAAGTTATTTCCAATCATTGGCTATTATAATTAATGACTTTGTAGACATGTTATTTTGCACATGTGCAAGTACAGTTGCATAAAAAAATTGCTGGGTCAAAGTGTTTATTGTTTTTATAGATAAAAACAAATTGTACCCCCTAGAGAGTATAAATGGTTTACATTCCTTCCAACAATATATGAGACTTTTTGTTTTTACTTTTATTCCAATAAAGTGTGTTGATGTTTTTTAAAATTTCTGCCTTTTTGATAGGTAGAATATGGTATTTCTGAAGGAAGTGGATGGAGGGGTATGACAAAATAAGACTGGCCATGATAAATGTTGAAACTGGGTGATGGATATAGGCAGGGGAAGTTGATTGTACTGTTCTGCCTACTTTAGCATAAGTCTGAAGTTTCTACAGTAAAAAGCTTGGTGAATGAGACTGATTTGTATTTACTTTTCTAAGACCTGCCTATGTATATATTTTTCCCATATTTCTATTAAACTGTTGAAACTTCTTCTAATTGATTCAAATTAACCCTTTGCTTATGAAATGGTTTTTAAATATTTTTCTTATTTTCTGCTTTCACTTTTGAGCTTTCAGAATTTTTATATATATTTGAATTTAACAATCTTTGTTTTATGACTTCTGAGGGTTGTACCATAACTAGAAAGGCCTTTCCCACTCAAAGATCATTTTTTAAATTCATGTCCTCTAATAGTATGTTCATTGCTCCATTTGTTTAACATTAAAGCTTCAGCGGGTCTAGAATTTACATGGAGCTAATATTTACGACAGGGATCCAGTTTTATTCAGATGTTCCCCTATTGTCCTAACATCATTTTTATGTGATCCATTTATTCTAAATGGATCTTATGCCCTTTACCAAACACTGAAACCTGAAATCTCCAGAGGTTTTAGGGTTTCCCTATTCATGGGCCTGCCTCCCAGGATTTTTCTGGTAAAGCTAAAACCCATGATTTTTTTCTCTTATCTAATTGCATTGGCTAGTACCACCAGAACAATGTTAACTAATAATGATGATTGTGGACATCCTTGTCTTGTTCCCAACTTTAGTGAGGATATTTGTATTTCACCATAAATCATGATGCTGGTTTCAGATTGAAATGGGTATCTTTTATTTTAAGGAAGTACCCAAGTATTGCTCATTTCAAACTAAAATATCCAATAATTACTAATTTCAACTCCAAAATCTCTGTGGCTTGAACAAATAAAGACAGTTTGGGTTTGTTTTTTATCACTCAAATCACAAATCACAGCCCACTGTGGATCATGGGGCAGTGTGAGAGCTCTAATCTCTGCAGTCACTTAGGGACCTATGCTTCTTCCATCTACCATTTCCCAGAGCCTCAGAGGCCTCCCTGAATTCTCTGTATCTGGGTAGCAGAAAACAAGAAACAACATATAGGAAATTGTTTGGGAGATGTTCTATGAGTCAGGCCTAGAAATGGCTGATAGCTCTTCTTTCCACATTTCATTAAAAGAACTCCTACCTGTGAGAGAAGCTGAACAATGTTGCCTATCTTTGTGCTCGACTTCACAAAGAAGGAAAAAATAATTTAGTTAATGCATTGCTATGTTCATTATTCCTATTATTTCCTGTCTACCTCTATGCATTTTACCCATATATGTACTTTTATGTATATAAACAAGTCATTTTCTTTACCAGTCAGGACTGGCTACGTTATGCTGTAGTAATAGACAACCTAAATATCTCAGCTTACGAAAAGTCCACACACCCAGCACAGTTCAGAGGAGTGGCTCTGCTCATCCCAGTTATTCAGGGACCAAGACTGATGGAGGGACCAAGTGAAACATACTTCCATGATAGCTGGGTAGGTGAACAAAAGGCTATAAAGTCAGGCACTACATTTTGTTGACAAAAGCAAGTGACATTCCATGACTAAATGCTGGGATAAAGAAATGCAACTCTCCCATGTACTTGTATATAAGAGGTAAACCAGATATAGGTGAACTGTGGAAGTACCTGCATTACTCAGTGTGTAGGGCAGGTATTCCAAAGCCTATCTCACATATAATCTATAATTGCCTTTATGTTCATAGACATGTATTAACATAACTGGAAAACACTGAAATGCACTTCACTCCCAAAGATAGGATAAAGTATTTAAGAAATTGCTAAAACCTTGGTCAACATGGGCCTATATCAATATCAATACCATTAGCCACTAAACTCAACTGATCCTATCTAAAAAGAGCGTGTCCACATTTGTTTTTTGTAAAATGGATAAGCCAACCTTAATGGATTTCACTAACCCATTCTACAGCCTCCAATCCAGGGACTAACATTTACTGTGCCTAAAGATTTTAAGTCAGTTGGAGACTGTTAAATACCATACAGATGCCAAAACTAAACTCTACCAGCAAAGAGTTGTAGAAATTAAATACAAAACCAAAAAATCTCTTAAGCAGTTAAACTTTCAATAGTTCTTCTCTTTCAAGTTTTAGAAACAAATTTCCCCTCTTTTTTTAATGGACTACCAGGTACAAAGTATTGCAAGAAAGCATATGTATTCCAGGGAAATAAATCAATGGAGAAATGTGAATTAATTCCTACTATGTGCAAAAGCCCTTGGAATGTGAGTAATTTGTTTTTCCATTTCCACCCATTATTCAAATTTCTAACTGGAACTTTATTGGTTGTGGGATAGATCAGAATAGGTCAGCATGAAACCTGAGTTAAAAGTGCAATGTGGAATGGATAATCTTCCAAGGTTTTTTAAAAAATGTTTATTTATTTATTTTGAGAGATAGAGAGAGAGTGGGGCAGAGAGAGGGGGCAGAAAGAGAATCTCAAGCAGGCTCCACACAGTCAGCATGGAGCCTGATGTGAGGCTCAATCTCATGAACAGCAATATCCTGACCTGACCCAAAACGGAGAGTTATATGATTAACTGACTGAGCCACCCAAGCACCCCAGCAGTGACTCTACACTGACCAAGTGTTTGAACAAATGATCTGGGCTAAGCCTGTAAACCCTTCTGTTAAAGAGAAATAAAAAAAAAAAAAAAGGATAGGAAGGGTTTGGGGAATTCCCCTGAATGGCTGGGACTCCATTTGCTCCCCCTGCCTTATTCTGACTTCCACAAGGCCAGACTGTGTTTGCAGTCTGCCTTGTCCCTTTATTTGCCTCTTCAGCTAACAATTACTGAGAACCACTATGTCCCAGATTCTGTGCCAAATCATGGAGATACAACACAGAATAAAAGTTGGCTATAGTTTTGAGAAAGTCATAATCTAATTTTAAAAATGTTTATTTATTGGGGCACCTGGTGGCTGAGTCGGTTAAGCATCTGACTTCAACTTGGGTCCTGATCTCATGGTTCATAGGTTCGAGCCCCACATTGGGCTCTGAGCTGACAGCCCAGAGCCTGGATTCTGTTTTGGATTCTGTCTCCCTCTCTCTCTGCCCCTCCCCCACTCACAGTCTGTCTCTCTCTCTCAAAAATAAATGAAAACATTTAAAAAAGTAAAAATGGTTATTTTAAAAGTCTTTTTTATTTCAGAGGCATTTTATATTTTTATGCTGGCAATATACATTCCTATCACAAGTGGCTTTTACAAAAATGAGTTTATATTGATGCCTCTTTTTTTAAATTTTAATTCCAGTTAACATACAGTGTTGTACTAGTTTCAGGTGTACAATAATGATTCAACAATTCTATACATTACTCAGTGCACACCACGACAGGCACACTCCTGGAGTGCCTGACTGGCTCAGTCAGTAGAGCATCTAACTCTTGATCATGAGGTTGTGAGTTTAAGCCCAACGTTGGCATAGAGTTTACATTTTTTTAAAGTTATTCTTAATCTCCTTTACCTGTTTCACCCATCTCTCACCCACCTCCCCTCTGGTAACCATCAGTTTGTTCTCAGTAGTTAAAAGAACTATTTTCAGTTTTTGGTTTGTCTCTCTCTGTCTCTCTCTCTTTTTCTTCATTTGTTCATTTGTTTTGTTTCTTAAATTCCACATATGAGTGAAATTATGTGGCATTTGTTTTTTTCTGACTGGCTTATTTCATTCAGCATTGTACTGTCTAGATTTATCCACATTGTTGCAAATGGCAAAATTTCACTCTTTTTTATGACTGAACAATATTCCATTGTATATACCTATTGTATATATCCACTTCTCTATTCATTCATCAAATGGTGGACACTTGGGGTGCTTCCATAATTTGGCTGCTATAAACAATGCTGCAATAAACATAGGACTGCACATATATCCCTTCAAATTAGTGTTTTTGTATTCTTTGGGTAAATACTCAGTAGCATAGTTGCTGGATCATAGTGTAGTTCTATTTTTGATTTTTGAGGAAACTCCATGTCATTTTACACAGTGACTGCACCAGTTTGCATGCCCACCAACAGTGCATGAGGGTTCCTTTTACTCCACATCCTCACCAACACTTGTTGCTTTTTGAGTTTTTTATGTTAGCCATTCTGACAGGTAGGAGGGGATATCTCATTGTGGTTTTGATTTGCATTTCCCTGACGATGAGTGATGTTGAGCATCTTTTCATGCATCTGTTGGCCATCTATATCTTCTTTGGAGAAATGTCTGTTAATGCCTTCTTCCCATTTTTTCATTGGATTATTTGTGGGGTTTTTGGCGTTGAGTTATATAAGTTATTTATATACTTTGGATACTAACCCTTTATCAGATAGGTCCTTCGTGAATGTTTTCTCTTCTTCAACAGGTTGCCTTTTAGTTTTGTTGGTTGTTTCCTTCACTGTGCAGAAGCTTTTTATTTTGATGTAGTCCCAGTAGTTTATTTTTACTTTTGTTCCCCTTGCCTCAAGAAACATATCTTAAAAAATGTGGTTGCGGCCAATGTCAGAGAAATTACTGCCTGTGCTCTCTTCTAGATTTTTATGGTTTCAGGTCTCACATTTAGGTCCTTAATTCATTTTAAGTGTATTTTTGTGTATGGTGTAAGAAAGTGGTCCAGTGTCATTCTTTCACATGTAGCTGTCCAGTAAGAAAAGGGATATGTACATGAGGGTAACTCGTACGAACTGCTTCCCAACACCTGGAGGGCTGCAGGTACTGCCTCATTTTCTTCACTTTTCCAGATTTAATCAGAACTAGCTCAAGCCTCCACCTACAGACTGGCAAGAGTTCTAGGATTACAAACATGCACGTTCTTGTCTTCTTCTAGATCATCTGGATCATCACCTGGAATCCTCCACCATGGTCTTCTTCCAAGTAAAGGAAAGCCCTGTCATTACCCAGCCTCCATTTCTAGTCTGGTTCTCACTGCCCTTCTGCATGGCCTCACAGCTGGTTCCCCACCTGTCAACAGCGCTGACCCACGCTGCAGCCAATAGGCCTTGCAAGGGAAGATGCCATGCAGCATTCTGCACTCCGTCTGTGCTAAATCCACCTGAGTCCCCACCACCCTTTCTCTCAGGACTGTGGCTCAAAGTCCTCAGTTCCTCCACACAACCTTCCTGCATTCTCTTCCAAGGAGGTACACAGCTTTGGGCACTTCACAGAGTCCACTGTGACTTAAGGATTCCTCCAGTGGCATGACTGCTTTCCTTTTCAATACTGGAAATATGTTGGCTTTACTTCTTTTTTTCAGGCATTGTTGTTGTGGCAGACCTAGATCTTTGGTCTACCTGGCAAGCAGGAGGACCTATTCCCAGATATTCTGGCAGTTCACTTTGTGGTCTTGAATCAGGGCCACAGCTTACAGTTGTGAAAGCGGCACATTGCACAACTTCAAGACAGGGATTGCTGGGTCAGAGGACAGATGCACACTTTATTTCACAAAGGAACTGACAGTTTCCAGAATGACTGTACCAGTTTGTACTCCTGTTAGCAACGCCCTGTCTCCCCACATCTTCGTCAGGCCTTGACTCACCCATCCTTCTCATTGTTGCCATCCTGATAGGTCTGAAGTGGTTTCCTTTACTATTATTTCCAGAGCTAGAGTACTGGTGACACTGAGCCCTTGTTGTTTCTAGTCTGTCTTTGTCATGAACCTATGCCTTAGTGACGAATTTGGGAATATGCTTACTCTATATGGTATATTTTAAAGATGGCAAATAATAGAACACCAGTCCCCTCGCCCCTGCCCAAATATTAGTTTTTCCAAAGCACTATAAGTTCATCATCTCCTTGGATCCCCACAGCCATAGACTGCCCAGTGCTTTCCCCATGCATGCCCTCTGCTGTGGGCCACTGGGCGCAGTGCTGAGAGAGGCACTGGGGAGGGTTGGGGACCATGCATGACATAAGCATAAGGTTTGCACTGAAGTTCTGGAAATGGATGGAGGAGATGGTTGCACAATAAAGGAAATGTACTGCTGAACTGTACATTTAAAATAATTAAAATAATGAATCAAAGGTATATTCTACCACATTTTTAAAAATACTTATTTATTTTTGGGAGAGCACAAGAAGAGGAGGGGCAGAGGATCCAAAACGACTCTGTGCTGACAGGCTGACAGCAGCAAGCCTGATGTGGGGCTCCAACTGATGAGCCATGAGATCATGATGTGAAACACTGACCTGAGCCAAAGTCAGGCGCTCAACCAACTGAGCCACCCAGGTGCCCCATTCTACCATAATTTTTAAATATTTTGTTAATGTTTACTTATTTTGAGAGGGAGACAAAGACAGAGAGAGAGCATGAGTGGGGAGGGGCAGAGAGAGAGAGAGGCAGACACAGAATCTGAAGCAGGCTCCAGGTTCTGAGCTGTCAGCACAGAGCCCGACCCAGGGCTGGAACTCATTAACCTTGAGATCACGACCTGAGCTGAAGTTGGACGCTTAACCAACTGACCCACCCAGGTGCCCCTTACCACAATTTTCAAAAGTCACCCTGGTTGCCCTGTGGATCAGATGCTAGAAAGGCAGGAGTGGAAGCAGAAAGACCAGATAGAAGGAGACTGTATTAGCAGAGGCAAGAAACAGTAACTTAGATCAGAATGGTGGTGGTGCAGATGTGGGTGCAGGGATATCCTAGCATTCCCACTTGTTCCTAAAAATCAGAAATTCTGTGCAAAAACGCTAAAAGTCTATTTCCCACTGCTTATAAATGGAAAAAAGTTATGCCACATTGTATGGCAACCCCAAACCCCAATCAATTTTCTAAAACATAACTGCAACATGGTGAAATGTCTCTATATAAGTAATATATAATATTACAGTGTAAAATGCTTAAGACATCATTTTCAGATCTCCAAATAATGTGACTGTTATGTGCCATATGTTAATTTGGTTTGTAGGCAATAACATGTACAGCTTGCATGCTACAACATAAACATTTTGTTTACAGTGAGCCATGGCAAATAACAAATAGCAATGAATATATTTGCTTAAAAAAATGCAGACAATGGGGTACCTGGGTGGCTCAGTAGGTTAAAACCATCTGACCTTGATTTTAACTCAGGTCACAATCTCACAAACTGTGAGACTGAGTCCCACATCAGGCTCTGCAGTGACAGTAGGGAGCGTTCTTGAGACTCTCTCCATTCCTCGGCCCCTCCTCTGCCCCTCCCCCACTCACTCTCTAGTTCTCTCTCAAAAATAAATAAGCTTTTTAAAAAATGCAGACAAAAATTTTCAATAAAAATAATGCTTTTTTTTCTTTTTTTTTTACGGCTATTTCTTGTAATGTTCACAAGTACCTGGAATTAGGGTGTTGGTCTCTTTGGGGGGGGGGGGCAAAAATTTACTGTCTACTAGATTTTGGAAGATGCCAGGAAAAATGTAAAGAACTTGAGTTCTTTGTGATGGTACTCAGCTGCTGAACCCGGGAGCTCTTACCTCTGGGTTTCTTTTTTTTTAAATTTTTTTTTTTAACGTTTATTTATTTTTGAGACAGAGAGAGACAGAGCATGAATGGCGGAGGGGCAGAGAGAGAGGGAGACACAGAATCGGAAGCAGGCTCCAGGCTCTGAGCCATCAGCCCAGAACCCGACGTGGGGCTCGAACTCACAGACCGCAAGATCGTGACCTGAGCTGAAGTCGGACGCTTAACCGACTGCGCCACCCAGGCGCCCCTGGGTTTCTTATTATATGAAATCACACATTTCCAAATTGTTCAAGCAAAAAAAAATTTTTAAGCATTTATATTTGGCTGTTTTCCAACTGATATTGACAACACCTTCATAATACATGGTTTTATCCAGTTGATACTTATCCACTAAATTTATACTTGTGAACAACACCAAAGTAACCAGACTAAAAATTCAAGTGAGTTACAGCAAAGATCCCAGATAAACAAGGGGAAAAACACTTGTCCATAGATAATCTACCAAATTATGATCACTACTTGGAGAATTTAAAATTAATCTATATTATTAAAGCAGATTTTTGAGAAGGAAGAAAGACTTGCTGTATATATTTCAAGTATTAAGGTAAAAAGGTAGCTTGTCCAGGGCACCTGGATGGCTCAGTCTGTTGAGCATCCCACTGCTGTTCAGGTCATAATCTTGCGCAGTTCGTGAGTTTGAGCCTCTCATTGGGCTCACTGCTGTGAGTGCAGAGCCTGCTTTGGATCTGCTGCCCACCTCTCTCTCTGCCCCTGCCCCCCACTGTCTCTTTTAAAAATAAATGTCTCTTTTGAAAAAATACAGTGGTCCTACATTGGCTAATCCATAATAATTTAATATTAAAATATAGTGTGCCAGCTTTTTCTAAATATACATCTAAACTAGATATCTCAGGAGTCCTTATTAATAAAACATTATGTTGCTACTGAACAGAAAGGAGCTCTGGGGAATGGGGCTAAAAAGAAGAAAAAGGCAAGGAAAATTCAGAATCTGGTCTCCTTGAAAAGGCGATTCAAAATACCTGCAAGAAGAAAAATGAGAATTAGGAAAAATACAACAGTACTTTAAAAAAATCTCGCCTCTTTTCTTTTTCCACATATTATTTAACACAGGGATTGCTATAATTGGCATGGATGGATGGATGGATGGACGGATCGATGAACAAATAGGTGACTAGGAAGACTCATCATTTGGAATCGTTTCTATGAAGAGCAGAAAAGACAGTAGGAGAATAATTATTCAGGAGCATGATCGTTTTCAATAATTGATCTCCTCTTCCTCATTCAACAGCAGCCACACATCCTCCCTATAACCTTCAGCACGCCTAATGGTTGTAAGGAGTGCTAAAGTCTATCTGTGAACTCAACTTTTTTTTTTTTAATTTTTTTTTTTAACGTTTATTTATTTTTGAGACAGAGAGAGACAGAGCATGAACAGGGGAGGGGCAGAAAGAGAGAGGGAGACACAGAATCTGAAACAGGCTCCAGCCTCTGAGCTGTCAGCACAGGGCCCGACGCGGGGCTCGAACTCACGGACCGTGAGATCATGACCTGAGCCGAAGTCGGACGCTTAACCGACCAAGCCATCTAGGCGCCCCTGTGAACTCAATTTTTAATGTAAGACTCTAATTTTGAAATTACATGGACCCTACTGGGTTTTTATGTTGTACATTTTATGCATCAACATACAATATAAATAAAAAATATTTATAGACCCAAAAGATTGTTTTAAAATATGGTGGAAACAAAGTGGACCAATTAATGTGTGAGCAACAGTAAAAAAAAAAAAAAAAAAAAGATACTACTATGTAAATTCACTTATTAGAAAGTAGAGTGGACTCTCCAATCTCCCGCTACTTATTTAAGCCTACATCCTAGTCCTGACTCAGTTAGAAACATGTTTTGATGCTTTAGACAACTTAACTTGGCTATTTAAGAGCTCTGTTTCCCTGACAAGAGAGTGTTGAACCAGGTGGCTGTAATGGTATCTCTCAGTTCAAAAACTGAGTTCAAAAACTATCATTTTAGTGAGTAGTAGTTTGAACTAATGTGTAAAGAAAAACAAATGCCAAGTCCTCCAACTAGATTTTAACCACTAAATAAGAAACTCTGGGCTATTCTCCAAAAATCTTAAAATTTAGTTAGAGTCCAAGGAGACAGAATTGCTGAAAATAAGTTGTGTTGCTGTATGGAAACAAACCAAAAGATGTTTTTAACCAAAATATTTTATTTATGTGTTCATACAGTCATACTTTTAGTTATCTACCCCCCAAATCTCCAATATTATAAAAGTTATTTTAAATTCTAAGCCCATAATTAATAGTTTTTCAGGTTTTATTTGCTTGTTTTTTTAGCTTGCAATTCTAAAATCTTGCCTAGGAATAGAGACCTCCCTGTTTGGGGCATTTATGCTCTTCAAGTTACATAAGTCAGAATATTTAAGTGTGGTATTATCATTTTATGCAGATTTCGATCTTTTCTCTGATGCGAGCTTTTATGGCGATTTCCCTGAATCAACCCTTCCTTCCCGCTTCTCTTTTGTAAAGCATTTGGCCCATTTTAACTGCACAAATGCTGCTTACTTGTGTTTCTTCCATGCAGCTCCTGTTTGCAAGTACTCTATTCAGAAACTAACAAAAAATAATGTGAGATATGCAGCCATATTACAGAGATAGTAGCAAAAATGTTTGGTTAAATTGGTTTCCAAGATCAAATCTGTGGTTCCCAGCAAATTTATTGGTAAGTAAATATTTGTAGTAAACGGGTAACGCCGAAGTAAACATGAGGGCCATTGTGACAAAATCAATGTAGCACCATTAAAATAATAGATTAACCATTAAAATAATAGATTTCTGTATCAGTGAAGAATAAATTTAAATGCAACGAATTAGTAACTACGGACCCTCACCTTGACTAGCAATTTTAAACTTCCCTTCCACCAAATGTTTAATAAATGCTGCCGACATGGGAAACAAATAGCTGACATAAGTCTCGCCCTCTTTTGCTTAACTTGTCTCCACTATGGATATAGTCTATGAATGAAAAGACAATAGTTAGAACTGGAGGTATTTACAAAAGGAATGAATAGTACCACAAAGATTTATAATACTCCTGTAACTTTTATAAGCATATTGGAAATAGTTTGTAGCAAATGTGATTCCAATAGATATCCACTAATACAAAAAATGCACATAAAACCACATTGTTGCTAAAGGCATTGTCAGAGAGAAGGAAAGAGACCGAATTTTGAAATAATGGGGTTTCGCGCCACAATTTATTTTTATCACATACTTTCTGTAAAAGAAATGCTCACACAAAGAACCTTCCTCAGTTAGACCAGCAGGTGGCGATATTGACCGTATGCCAGGACAGCCTAAACCTGGCTGGAACTTGTCATTGTTTCAAAAGAGTAATTCCCAAGAAATACAAATGAGTTAATCTTATCTGTGTTTTGAAACTTTCAAAGATATTATTCCATCCTATCAGAGACTACTGTGAACTCCCTTTGTAAAGCCTGATGATCCATCTATTTCTCTTGGCTGGATGTATAGCATTAAAGAGATGGCCTTTCTTTTCCAAGTCTTAGTCAACCAGTGGATATATACTTTATCTATTTCATAGTTAGAAAAGCACCACTGTTTACGTTGCCCAGGACAGAGCTTTGGAACTACATGGGAATTTTCCTATAAACATACAGAGCAACAATATGCATGAGAGAATATGAGTTTATAATTGGAGTTAGAAGCATTAAAATAGTCCAAGCTATTCTCAGAATAATTTCTATACCTACTACAAGCTGTTCAAGGATCCTCTGACAAACTCCTCTTTAATTGTATATTTATTGTATTTTTATTTGATATAAACTTATCTGTAGGGGAGGTTATTGTTTGCCTACTAAATGGAACAATCTGATATCAGGATTCTGAATCGTATCAACGAAATGAAACCAATTGGTCATATCATCAGAGACACGTTTATAAACATAAGTATAAGTGCATCATGTGAATAAAATGTTCACATTCTTTTTTACCAAAGGTTTCAGTGTTGTGCTACATATACCTTTCAGGCGGGTTACTGAAATGCTAAATGAGTTATTTATCTCTTTCAATTAGAGTAAAGGTTGGCAAACTTCTCTTAAGCAACCAGATAGTAAAATTTTCCTCTTTAAGGGGTAAGGGGCAAAACTGAGGATATTATGTGGGTATGTATACAACCATTTAAGAATGTAAAAACCATTCTTAACTCAAGAACAGTACAGTACCCAGCAGCAGGCCAGATTTGCTTTGCAGGCTGGGGGTTGCCAACTAGTTTCTAGACAATAAACCCGATCATGTAAGCCAAGCGCAGAAAGACTCCCAGAAAGATAGACCCTAGCCCTGCCTATTATGTTAAATTTTTCCTATTTAAAACTTTTGCCTGTTTAAAGTTCTATAGTAGAATTTGACATGGATCTTTAGTATTTTTAAAAACATATTTATTTTCATTAGGAAATAGAAAATCCTGAGCCCAATATCAGAAAATCTGGTCCAAATGACAGCCATGATGCTGCCCAGTGGGCTGGGTATGGTGAGGGGAGCGAGTGAGGAACAGAAGTGTCACAGAGAAAACAAGCAGAAACCGCAACACTGAACACACATGAAACCACAGCATACGCTTTGCAGTAGAGACTTAGTTAGAATGTCTTTAAGCACTCAGTGTTAATGAGTCTTAGTTTAAAATTTTTTAAACTTTATGTTTAAATTTAAGTTTTGAAATTTTTACAAATCCTTAGCACTGTTGGCTTTGAAAGAAAAGATCTCACTTATTGCGGACTGCTCTGTACAGTGAGTTTCCTCCAGCAGCCACAACAGAAGAGCATTAGGAGGTGGGCTGGTGTTGGTGTTTATCCTCCGTGGAGATTTGAGGGCTAATGAACTAATCTGTAGAACTAACTTAGAATGAAACATGAGTTTCAGATTCACAGTTTCTCTTTCCTCCCTTTCACCAGGATCAGACGATATTTTGCAAAGTGGATTAGCTAGTAGGAAAGGAATAGCATAAAATAACAGACTCGCTCAATAATTATTTTATCTTTGACTCTGCAGTATAGTCAGAGATACTCTCAGAAGCTTGCTTTTTAGAAATGAAGCAAAGAAACTTGAATAAGTGTGCCTGCCTGCTGGGCTGACTTAGAGCTAGGAGGGGCCTTCAATATCCTTCAACCCCAGTCTCTTTTTTACAGATGAATGAACTATGGCTCAGAGAAATTGTGTGGCTTACATAAAATCACACAGCAAGGAACTGGCTGGGCATATTATATACAGTCTGTTTAAGACAAACTTTAGAGATCCAGGGTAGAGCTAAAAGGAAGTTATTTTTCTTTCAGTGAATGGGTCTTAGACTCACAAGATGACAGAGAAATATAAGTTAATTTGAATGCATTGTCCAGAGATCCAGTAACAATGGGAAATTAAGGGGTATAACTTTGATCACTCTATGCTGGTTCTGGTGAAAGTTGTAGGGAGTTGTGGGGGGGCAGTGAACATGCTCAGCCAACCTGTACATGCCCAGGAACTAAATTCTGCCTCCTCTGAGTCGGGACCAGCCATACCGTATTGGATAGTCTCCTATCATGGCACAGACCAGCAGTATGTTATTGTTGCTCAGACAATTCCAGACAGAAGGGTATTGGACCCTACATTTTGTGGAATCAAAGGAAAGCATCAAAAGAGACCAAGCATTTCAAGGCTGGGCTCTCTAAACACAAATAACACACCAACTCCTGAAATATAAAATACACAAAGACTCTTACACCTTTACATATAAACACATCAAACTGTTTTATTATAATCAATTCCCATCAGCTTGTGTTGTTTTTAGATTTAAGGCTTCTACCTTGTGGGACACTCTGTGACCCATAAAATAAATTTTTCTCACAAATTAATATTTGCTCAGAGAGGGTTACAGGCATCTAAAGTGAATTACCCTTGTGCCCCCTATCAAAAGAGTCTAAACATCTGGATTCCATGTGATTAGGACAGTTTCATTTTAAAAGTCATGTCGCCTTCTAACCCATAACCTCATTACCATTCAGACTCTCCACTCATCTTCTCATCCATTCCAGAAAGAAATAGGAAGATGATTTTTTTAAAGTTTTTATTTTAATTACAGTTAGTTAATATACAGTGTTATATTAGTTTCAGGTATACAATATAGAGATTGAACACTTCTGTACAATACCTAGTGCTTATCACAAATGCCCTCCTTAATCCCCATCACCTATTTCACCCATCCCCCTACCCACCTCCCTTCTGGTAGCCATCAGTTGGTTCTTTATAGTTAAGAGTCTGTTTCTTGGTTTGCCTGTCTCTCTTTTCCCCCCTATGCTCATTTGTTCTGTTTCTTAAAGTCCACATATGAGTGAAAACATGTGGTATTTATATTTCTCTGACTGACTTATTTCACTCAGCATAGTATCTCTAGCTCCATCTGTGTCATTGTAAATGGAAAGATCTCATTCTTTTTTATGGCTGAATAATATTCCATTGTACATATATATACCGCTTCTTTATTCATTAATCAATGGACAGTTGGGCTGCTTTCATATTTGGCTTTTGTAAATAATGCCACTCTAAATATAGGAGTGCATGTATCCCTTTGAATTAGTGTTTTTGTATTCTTTCAGTAAATACTCAGTAGTGTGATTGCTGAATTGTAAAGTATTTTTATTTTTAGCTTTTTGAGGAACCTCCGTACTGTTTTCCAGAGTGGCTGCTCCAGTTTGCATTCTCACCAACAGTGTAAGAGGCCCCCCTTTGTCCACATCCTCACCAACATCTGTTGTTTCCTGTGTTGTTAATTTTAGCCATCTGACAGGTGTGTTGAATGTATTTTTGTGGACGGTGTAAGCAAGTGATCCAGTTTCATTCTTTTCCCTGTAGCTGTCCAGTTTTCCCAACACCATTTTCTTAAAAGACTGTCTTTTTACTGTTGGATGTTCTTTCCTGCTTTGTCAAAGATTAATTGACCATATAGTTGTGGGTCCATTTCTCTAGTCTGTTCTATTGATCCATGTGTATATTTTTGTGCCATTACTATACTGTCTTAATAACTACAGCTTTGTAATATAACTTGAAGTCTGGGATTGTGATGCCTCCTGCTTTGTGTTTCTTTTTCAAGATTGCTTTGACTATTTGGGGTATTTGATGTTCCATACATATTTTAGGATTGTTTGTTCTAGCTCTATGGAAAATGCTGTTAGTATTTTGATAGAGATGGCATTAAATGTGTAGATTGCTTTGGGTGGTATGGACATGTTAACAATATTCGTTCTTCCATTCCATGAGCATGGAATGTCTTTCCATTTCTTTGTGTTATCTTCAATTACTATCTGATGTATTTAACAGTTTTTTCAGAGTACAGGTATTTCACCTCTTTGGTTAGGTTTATTCCTAGATATCTTATTATCTGGGGTGCAACTATAAAAGGGATTGTTTTCTTAATTTCTCTTTCTGCTGCTTCAATGTTCGTGTAAAGAAATGCAATTTATTTCTGTACACTGATTTTGTATCCTGTGACTTTACTGACTTTGTTTATCAGTTCTAGCAGTATTTTTGGTAGTCTTTCAGGTTTTCTATATACAGTATCATGTCATCTGCAAATACTGAAAGTTTTACTTCCTCCTTACTGATTTGGATGCTTTTTATTTCTTTTTTGTTGTCTGATAGCTATGGCTAGGGCTTCTAGTACTATGTGGAATAAAAGTAGTGAAAGGACATCCTTGTCTTTTTCCTGTCCTTAGACCGAGAGCTTTTCCCCATTGAGGATGATGTTTGTTAGCTGCGGGTTTTCTTATGAAGCCTTTCTTATGCTGAGGTCTGTTCTGTCTAAACCCATTTTGTTGAGAGTTTTTATCACAAATGGATGTTTTACTTTGTCAGATGCTTTTTCTGTGTCTATTGAAACGATCATATGGTTCTTATCCTTCTCTTATTGATGTGATATATCATGTTGATTGATTTGTGGATATTGAACCACCCTTACATCCTGGAAATATGTAAAATTCACTTGATCATGGTGAATGATTTTTAAAATGTATTGTTTGATTCAGTGTGCTAGTATTTTGTTGACGATTTTTGCCTCCTTATTAATCATATTGGCCTGTAGTTCTCTTTTTTTGTGGTGTCTTTATCTGGTATTGGTATCAGGGTAATGCTGGCCTCACAGAATGAATTTGGAAGTTTTCTTCCTTTTCTATTTTTTGGAATAGTTTGAGAATATTCTCTTATAATTGTTTGTACTTCTGTGGTGTTGGTTGTTATTTCTCCTCTCTCATTTGTGATTTTATTTATTTTAGTCTTTTCTCTTTTTTTCTTCCTAAGTCCAGTTAGAGGTGTATCAATTTATTTATTTATTTTTTTCAAGGAACCAGCTCCCGGTTTCATTGATCTGTTCTATTGCTTTTTTTAGTTTCTGTATAATTTATTTCTGCTCTAATCTTTATTATTTACTTCCTTTTACTGGCTTTAGGGTTTATTTGTTGTTCTTTTTCTAACTTCTTTCAGAGTAAGGTTAGATTGTTTATTTCAGATTTTCCTTCTTGAAGTACCTTTAGCTTTTGTTTGTCTGGGGAATTCTTTTTATCTCTTTCTATTCTGAAATATAGCTTTGCTGGATAGAGTATTCTTGGCTGCAAATTTTTCCCATTAAGTACTTTGAATATATCATGCCACTGCCTTCTGCCTTGCAAAGTTCCTGCTGAAAAATCCCCTGCTAGCCTTATGGGGTTTCCCCTGTATGTAATTATCTTCTTTTGTATTGTGCTTTTGAAATTTTTCTTTGTCAGTATATTTTGCATTTTAATTATATTAATGTTTGGTGTGGCTCTGCTTTTGTTGACTTTCCTGGGGATTCTCTGTGCCTCCTGGATCTGGACACATGTTTCCTTCCCTGTGTTGGAGAATCAGCCATTATTTCTTCAGATAAATTTTCTGCCCCCTTTTCTCTCCTTTTCTTCTTCTGGAACTCCTATAATGTGAATGTTATTATGTTGATGGAGTCATCAAGTTACCTAAGTCTATTCTCACTTTGCATAATTCCTTTTTCTCTCTTCTTTTCAGCTTAATTACTTTCCATTACTCTGTCTTCTAGGTCATTAATTTGTTCCTCTGCTTCCACCAGCTTGCTGTCAATCCATCAAGGATGTTCTTCACTTCATTTATTGAGTCCTTTATCTCTATTATGTTATTTTTTTAATCTCTGTGTTAAGGGTCTCACTGATGTCTTCTTTTACTCTTTTCTCAAGTCTGCTGAGTAACCTTCTGATCATTGCTTTAAATTCTCCATCAGGCATGTTACTTATATCTGTTTTGCTTAGATTTCTGCCCATCGCCTTGTCCTGTTCTTTCATTTGGGAAATATTTCTCTGTCTTCTCATTTTGTCTAAGTTTCTGTGTCTGTTTCTATGTGTTAGGAAAGTCAGCTACTTCTCTTATTCTTGAGGGTAATGGCCTTATGTAGAAGAGATCCTGTAGTGCCCTGCAGTGTAGTGTCCCCTGTTTCCTAGGACCTGGCACTTTAGGGGATGTCTCCGATGTGTGCTATGAGCTCTCTGCTGTTGTGTCTTGATGCTTTATCCTTCAGGCCAGTCATCTGCAGAGGTTCTCCTTGCCGATTATGGGCAGTGTTTGGTTCCTGGCCTGAATGTGGTGAGTTTTAACTAGGTGTGCTCTGGTCTGCTTGTGAAAGGAAGGAGATATGTTGTTAGCACTCCTGGAACCAAGGTCTGAGTCACGAGATGTAGTATGAACAGCGGTTTGGGCTGGTCTTCTGGGGGATGGAGCATAGAGGGAGGGGTTTAGTGTAAGCAAGTTAGGTTGCCAGAATCTGTACTGTGCTGGTTCCCACAGGTGGCTCTGTGTTTATGCTGAGGTGGTGAGGGAGAAAAATGGTGCCTGCCAATTCCTTTGTTCCCCGAGGGGTCTCTCTGTGAATTCTGTCTCTGTGGGACATGCTCCAAGCTGAGCAAATAACCTCCCAACTGTGTGCCTCAGGTGTTCTTCAGATTGCTGTTTCCATGCTGTATGTCAGAGGACTGTTTGTCCTACCTTCTCTCCAAAAGCAGTCCCAATGCCTCTGGGCTCTCCCAGCACTGAAGCCCACTGACCTTTAGAACTCCAGGCTTCAAGTCTTGCTGCTTGCCAGAAGTCATGAAACTCAGGCCCTCTGGTTTTCCAAGCCAGTTGCTATGGGGATTCATCTTCCCTGAGGGCTCCCCTCTGTGTTATTCTGTCTCTGGACCTTTTACTCAACCACAGCTCCCTCCCACTGCAGTGGCCATGATTTGTTTCTCTCCCAAACCACATTTCTATACTTCCTGCCTTCTTCACTGTGGCCTCTTCTCCACCTGTATTTGAAGAGTTTATTTGCCAGGCTTCAAGTTGATTTCTGGGGTACTTAGGATGATTTCATTGTTATTTAGTTGTATTCATGGAATGCGGCAAACCTACAGCCCTCCCACTCTGCCACCATCTTTCTTTCCTAAAAGGGTGATATTTTAAAATTTTATCTACTTGAAATTTTTTAAAATATTTTCCAATATAATGCTAGACAAATGCCAACATAATGCCAAATGCAATGTGCAAACTGGCTTGCAAATGGCAAACATGGAAACATCCCCTGGTTCTGGCTCCAAGTGGTGCTCCCTTCTCTCCCTAGGAAAGAGAAGGTACTGCAGGCACGAATGCCCCCCGTAAAGTAAATTTCCATTATCTTGTATGCCCAGAAAATTTTTGTTTAAAAAATATGGTGAAGAGGGGTCTGCCATCACAGTGCCCACTGTGTGTCCTTAGACATTGGCTGTCCCAGCCCATCCCAACACATTTTTTCAGCTCTAGCTTGCCCGAAAGAGCTTTTTCTTCTTTGGTTGAAAGGTCTTAAAGAAGTGAGCCTGAATCTCCTCTGGTCCTGGCTCTGGTTCTGTGATGAAGCCTATCTGGAGTGGAAGAGACATGCAGAACCAGAGAGAGGTTAGGCAAGGGGGTAGAGACAGGGCTAATAGCTCAGAGTCCTTGTTTTGATCACCTCTGGCTTTGCCCTTGTCTTACCCAGCTAAGTAAAATGATGAATCTCTTATTTTGCTTAAGTGAATATGAGTTCAAATTCAGCCACTTGCAACCAAAGAATCCTGACTGAAATAAAAACCACTGTAGGGGCCAGTCCACCTACTGCTATGATGCAGACACATGTTATCATGTAGTTTAAAAGGATAGTAGTGTTACTCCTGGACCAAATAAAAGAAGACATTGTGCTTTATCTCTACACTTTCTATCTTAAGTCATCTCAGCTACTGGAATTTGGAAGGAGAAATAGGCTTTGCTACTTGCTGATTTTTCCTTGGGGTTTCCTATATTGATCCACTTGGGCTGCTATAAAAAAATATCATAGACTGAGTGGTTTAATTTTTTTTTTTAATGGAGCTTACTCCATGCCCAACTTGGGGCTTAAACTCATGGCCCTCAGATTGAGAGTCATGTACTCTATCAACTGAGCCAGCCAGGCACCCCAAACTGAATGGTTTAAACATAGAAATTTATTTCACACAGATCTGGAGGTTGGAAAGTACCAGATCAAAGTTCTGTCAGCATTCAGCTCCTGGTAAAAGCTCTCTTTCTGGTTTGTAGATGGCTGGCCACCTTCTTGCCTCCACCTTCATGGTGGAGAAAGAGAGAGAGAGAGACTTGGACATCCCTGGTGTCTCAGGTTTTTTTTTTTTTTAATGTTTATTTATTTTTGAGAAAAAAAGAGACAGAGTGTGAGTTGAGGAGGAGCAGAGAGAGAGAGAGAGTCACAGAATCTGAAACAGGCTCCAGACTCTGAGCTGTCAGCACAGAGCCCAATGTGAGGCTCAAACTCATGAACTGCGAAATAATGACCTGAGCCAAAGTTGGATGTTTAACCAACTGAGCCACCCAGGTACCCCACCCTGGTGTCTGAGAATTACACTAATCCTGTTGGATCAGAGTTCCACCATTATGACCTTTATTTAACCTTAATTACTGCCAAAAAAGGCTTATCTCCAAATACAGTCACATTGGGGATTGACCTTTCAACATATGAATTTTACAGAAACATAACAGTCCACAACAGTCCCTTTCTGAGGGAAGGACTCTCTCAGAAACGTGAAGGCCAGAATGATAACAGCTGTTGAGGAAGGGAGGCACAGAGATTAGATCAACCATTCTTGACCAGTTTAGTTCAGCAAACATTCATCAGTTCATTGCTATATACCTGGACCTGTGCTAGCACACGGAAATAAAAGTGAATAAGCTATATAGGCCCTGGTATAGGCAGAGTGTTCCCTCCTAGCAGAGGTGGAAACTGGGGACTGTGTGGTCACCGGCTGGGACATCACCGGTCTGGCATTTGGATAAGTGCCTGTCTAGTGCCAACCATGGGACTTGGTCTCCATCACATTGCTCTAGGTGTTTGCTGTGCCTTAAATAAGAAGTGAATTTCAAGATATCCAACATGCTAAACTTAAGTTATGGGGAAAAAATGGATAAAGCTACATGCCCTACCCTTAAGGAGATTTCTGATGAAGGAGTACTTGGCCAGCAAATAGATACATTTGATGTAATACAAAAAATAATCAGAGTGGTGAGGGTTCAAAGGTGCTACAGAACCCAGGGGAGGGCCTTTTACACTTCAGGACACATAAGTAACCTTCACAGGTGAGACAGGCAAAGAGGTGAAAATGTCATGTCAGGTAGAGGGATGACATGCTATACATTTTCACATAAAAATGTTAGGAGAAAGAGGTTGTTAGGAGGTGAGGCTTAGTAATAAAGGTAGGGGGCCTATCGTGAACTTGCTCCTATTGTCACTCCAGAACTTTATATGGAGGAGAAATTGGTCAGGTTTATGTGTCAGTTACACCATTATGGAGCTGCATGGAGGACAAACTTGCATGGGACAAGAGCAGATGTAGGAAGACCAGCTCAGGAGATGGCTGCAATTGGTCAAAGGATAAGGGTCCTCCTTTGAACTAAAACATTGGTTCTAGGGATGCAAGACAAATTTGAACAAATATTTAGGATATAAAATGGGTAAAACTTGGTGACTGATGGTATCAGGAGGAAGATGGGGGAGACTAAGAGTATTACATAGTCTTCCCCACCCTGAAGGACTAGTAGGGGGTGGTGCTGTGAACTGGGAGCTGGTATGAGGGAGAGAGCAGATCCAGAGAGGGTAGAGCAGGTGTGTGACAGAAAGCATGGTTATCAATCGAATGATAACTTATATGACATGAATGGTAAGAACAAAAGGTGCCCTAACAGCAACAAGGAATAAGGAAGGGGCACCTGGGAAGATTTCCATGGTCTCCAGAAGTTTTAAATGAAACCTAGAAAGGACATGGCCTTATGCGGGGGGGGGGGGGGGGGGGGTAATATTCAGGGGGGCCTGAATATTGCCTGCCCATATTTTTTATGATGTTGTCCACACAGTGTTGGTTTATTGTTTCAATGAGTCAGTTACCGACACTTACAAACCAACCGTTTGTATATAAAACCTGGATCCTGGTCTCTCAGTGATAGTGTGTACAGGGTACAGAACTGGTTCTGCCTTCTTCACTGGCCAATAGTCAGCTGGCCTGGGGTGTCAATATTGGGCCTATCAGACCAGGCAGGCCTACTGCCTTACCTGTTTCCTGTATGTTATTTGGCCATATTGCCCCACAATATGGTAAAGACAGGAGAAAATCCAACCTTGCTATTATCAACCTTGGTGAGATTGTTCATCTAATGGAAATATAAATCTCTTTCACAAAATTCAGAGTTAGGACACTTTATCCACTGACTAATGGCTTCCCAAAATGTTTTTGTGTTAAACTAATTATGCCAAATATTTAGAAATATTTTTATTGGGAATATATACTATACTGTTATTTAAATAACTAGTATAACTATCAATTTTCTCCAGAAAATTCAAAGTGTTCTAAATCCTAAAGCAAATTTAACCCCAAGCTTACGTTGCTTATGATCCTTATCTGGAGTCAGCATCAAATATGGAGGGGGAAAAGTTATAGTCAAAGCAGACACAACTTGATTATAATACAGGAGTCCTCTGGGAACTCAATAAATAGTCTCTCTGGTGTTCATTTAGTATCAAATTTCCATCTGCTGAGTAGGTCTGTAGTAAATTTACAGAGGTGGTATTACAGGGAGGAAAGGACTGTTTCAAGGGCTGGGAAGTAGGGAAAATCCTGGGTTACTTGAAATTCCTGCCATGTATGTGGTCTGTTTACTCTGAAGAAGACATTGTCCAAAGGGGGCAGGGTTTAATGTACTAAGAGTATTACTCACAATTGATGAGGATGACCATCTACATTTACAGATAATTCACCCTGAGTCCTTAAGGGTATGGCAGGATATTTGTCCCTTTTTTCTTCATTAGAGTATGCTCACTGATCTGAATTAAGGGATTTTTCTTTTTTTTTTCTTTGCCTTCAGTGTGTGTGTGTGTGTGTGTGTGTGTGTGTGTGTGTAAGGTAGGATGATTTTTCCTCCAGTTTAGGAGATGAAGCATTCTCACCCATGGGTGATTGAAGAGTGGGTCAACTAACTGATCTGCTGGGCTAAACTTCACTTTGGATCCTATCTCATTCCCCCTTTTGGAAATGTTCTGTCAGATGTTGTAATTCAGATAAAGGAGCTAGTTCTTATTCCAGTTTCTATTTTCAAAATAGGTCTCCACTTCCAGGCTCAACTTCACAAACAAAATTAAATGATATTCCATCAGCATCTTCTTTACCTCCTAAATTTGTCCAAAGGCATTTTCTAATCGATTCTGAAAATCTCCTATAATTATGTCTTTTCTGTTTTGGGTTTTTTTTTTATTGAGGTATAATTGACATATAACATTATATTAGTTTCAGGTGTACAACATAATGATTCAACATTTGTATACATTTCAAAATGATCACAACTTTAGGTCTAGCTAACATCCATCACCATATACATAGGTACAACAAATTTTTTCTCTTGTAATGAGAACTGTTAAGATCTATTCTCTTAACAATTTTTAAATATGCAATACAGTACTATTAACTACAGTCACCATGCTATACATTACATTCCCATAACTTAATTATTTTATAACTGGAAGGTTGTACTTTTGACCTCTTTGTCCATTTTGCCCACCCCTTAGCCTCCCATCTGTTCTCTGTATCTATGAACTTGGTGTTTGTTTGTTTTTCAGATTCTATATATGTAAAAGCATAAGGTATTTATCTATTATCTAATATATTATATCTATATTTATCTAATATCTATATCATAAGGTATTTGTCTTATTAGCTAATATATTATATATATTATTTATATAATAAGAAATTGTGAGATATATTATTCATTCATCCACTGATGGACATTTAGGATGTTTCCACATCTTAGCTGTTGTAAATAATGCTGCAATGAACACAGGGGTGCATGTATCTTTTTGAGCTAGTATTTTTATTTTTCCAAATAAATATACAGAAATAGAATTGCTCTATTTTCCTATTTTTCATTTTTTCAGGAAGTTCCATACTGTTTTCCATAGTAGCTGTAGCAATTTAAATTCCCACCAGTAGTGCATAAGAGCTCCCTTTTCTCCATATTTTTTTTTGCCAATACTTGCTATGTCTTCTTTTTTGATAATAGCTATTCCAACAGGTGATACCTCATCATGGTTTTGATTTGCATTTACCTGATTATTAATGATGTTGTGGACCTTTCCATGTACTTGTTGGCCATCTGTATGTCTTCTTTGGAAGAATGTCTATTCAGATCTGCCCATTTTTTCAAAATAGATTTTTTTTTTGAATTGCATGAGTTCTTTATTTATTTTGGATATTAACCTCTTATATGATTTACAAATTTTTTTTCCATTCAGTAAGATCCCTTTTTATTTTCTTGGCTTCCTCTGCTGGTGTAGAAGCTTTTTAGTTTGGTGTAATCCCACATGTTCATTTACCTCTTACTGCCTTTGTTTTTTATGTCAGATTTTAAAAATCATTACCAAGACCAAGTCAAGGAGCTTACCACCTGCTTTCTTCTAGGAATTTTATGGTTTCAGGTCAACCATTCAAATCTTAAGACATTTGAGTTAATTTTTATGTTTGGTGTAAGATAGTGGTCCAGTTTCATTCTTTTGCATACAGCTGTCCAATTTGCTCAACACCATTTATTGGGGAAATTGTCCTTTCCTCATTGTATATTCTTGCCTCCTTTGTCATAAATTAATTGACCATATTTGCATGGGTTTGTTTCTGGCTTTCTTTGTTTTCTTGATGTATGTGTCTATTTTTATGCCAATACCATACTGTTTTAACTACTGTGGCATTGGAATATATAGTTTGAATTCAGGAAGTGTGAAACCTCCTGCTTTGTTCTTCTTTCTCAAAATTGCTTTGGTCATTAAGGGTCTCGGGATTCCATACAAATTTTAGGATTTTTTTGTTCTATTTCTGTAAAAAATGCCATTGGAATTTTGATAGGGATTACATTGAATCTATATATTGCTTTGGATAGTACGAACACTTTAACAATATTAATTCTTCCAATCCATGATCATGCTGTTTCTTTCCATTTATTTGTGGCTTTCTTCATTAATGTCATAGTTTTCAGTATGCATATCTTTTACCTGCTTCATGAAATTTATTCCTAGGTATTTTATTCCTTTTGATGCAATTATAAATGAGATTTTTTTTCTTAACTTCTCCTTCTGATGGTTCATTATTAGTGTATAGGAACACAACAGATTTTTGTATACTGACTTTGTATCCTGCAACTTTACTGAATGTACTAGTTATAACAGTGTTATGGTGGAGTATTTAGGATTTTCTATTTAATATCATGTCATCTGCAAAGTGACAATTTTATTTTTTTTCATTTTGGATGCTTTTTATTTCTTTTTCTTGCCAAATTACTCTGGTTAGGACTTCCAGCACTATGTTGAATGAGTGGTTAAAGTGGGCATCCTTGTCTTGTTTCTGATCTTAGAGGAAAGGCTTTCAGCTTTTCACCTTTGAGTATATTAGCTGGGGATTGTCATGAATGGCCTTTATTATGTAGAAGTACATTCCCTCCACAACTACTTTATTAAGAGTTTTTGCCATAAATAGATGCTGACTTTGTCAAATACTTTTTCTGTATATATTGAGATGATCCTATGATTTTTATCTTTAATTTTGTTAATGTGGCGTATCACATTGATTTGTGGATGTTGAGCCATCCTTACATCTCTGAAGTAAATCCCTCTGGATCGTAATGTATGATTCTTTTAATGCATCGTTAAATTTGGCTTGCCAATATTTCGTTAAGGTTGTTGGCATTTATGTTCATCCAGACATTTGGCCGCTAATTTTCTTTTCATGTAGCATCCTTGTCTGGTTTTGATATCAGGGTAATGCAGGCCTCATAAAATGAGTTTGGAAGCGTCCCCTCCACTTTCTATTTTTCAGAATAATTTGAGAAGAATTGGTATTATTTATTGCATTCTTGGTAATATTTACCAGTGAAGCCATCTGGTTGGACTTTTGTTTCTTGGTAGGTTTTTGATTACATATTCAATCTCCTTACTAACAATCAGTGTATTCAGATTTTCTATTTCTTCATAATTCAATTTTGGTAGGTTGTATGTTTCCTGGAATTTATATCCACGTCCTCTAGTTTGTCCAAGTCCTTGGCATATAATTGCTCATAGTAGTCTCTTATGATCCTTCATATTTTTGTTGTATCAGTTGTAATGTCTCCTCTTTCATTTCTAATGTTATTTATTTGAGCTCTTTTTCTTTCTTGGTGATTTTAGCTAAAGGTTTGCCAGTATTATTTATGTTTTCGAAGAACCAGCTTTCACTGATGTTTTCTAATGTTCCTTTAGTTTCTATTTCATTTTTTCCACTCTGATCTTTATTTCCTTTCTTCTACTAACTTCAGGCTTTTTGTATAACTCTTCTAGTTACTTAAGTGGTTTAGTTGAGATTTTCTGTTTCTTGATATAAGCATATGAGCATATAAGCATATATATGATATATATATGATATAAGCATATAAGCATATGCTTCCCTCTTAGAACTGCTTTTGCTGAATCCCATAGGATTCAGTATGTTTTATTTCCATTTTCATTTGTCTCAAGGTATTTTTTTTTATTTCTTTTTTTTATTTCTTTTTTGGGAAGTATATGCTTCCCTCTTAGAACTTAGAACTTAGAACTTCCCTCTTAGAACTTAGAACTCTTAGAACTGCTTTTGCTGAATCCCATAGGTTTCAGTATGTTTTATTTCCATTTTCATTTGTCTCAAGGTATTTTTTTTATTTCTTTTTTTTATTTCTTTTTTGACTGATTGTTCAGTAGCATGGTTTTTTATCTCCACATATTTGGAGTTTCATCTTTTTTTGTTTGCATTGTTAAATTATGGTCCAATAGATTTTTCCTAGAAGTGTTTTGTATATGACTTTTCAGATACTCATACTGACATTTTCGGCCTTTTTTGACCCTCAGGTTTATTGAGGAATGAGGATCCTGCAGATCCTTTTCCAAGTTAATCACCTTTTCTTATCGAAAATTCAGCATATGAGGTTATGATCAACATATGTACAAGTTGATATAGGTCAGGTAATTTTGTCATGTGCTCCCCCCCCCCCCCAATGAATTCTAAATTTTTACATGAATATTTGCTGGTCTTGTTTGGGTTTAGGAAAATCTTTCATTATAGTTCATAATTCAGCTCAGGTTCACAGTTTAAATTTTATAGTTGTCTGCATATTCAACTCATGGGAGAGATGGATATTTAGATGTAATTACAATTTTGGATAAGAGAGTTGTTTGGAAAAGGTAGGGTGTTTGAACAAGGGAGATGAGAGAGGAGTTGATAGAGGCACAGAAAGGGGACATCAGAAGGATACGGGGAGATAGACAAAGCTGGATATCAAAACTAGTCTAGTTCACTCTTGCTTAAGTTCGCTGAATTACTCAATTAGCTTTGTTCAAAGAACCTTTTAGTGAAGACACTTTTTACTAAGAATTTTGTTTTGATACCTCTGCATACCAGTCAAAAAATGCTGTTCATTAAGCCTAATAAATATTATTTCCTTTCTTCTTCTCAAATAAATGTGTTCAATCAAATGTTCCCCAGAGTAGACACTAAAGGCCCAAATCATCCTTGGTGAAATTATGCCAAGAAAGACAGGCACAAGAATTAGGGTTATGAAGAGAGTACCTATATGAAGCAGGAGTTTTTCCAGTTAAAGGAAAGGATTTAAACTTAGACGACCCCATGAAAGCTGGCAACAGTCAGTAAAAATGTATTGCCTCTGCATTCATACCTCTGCATTCCCCTTACTAGAAAGTTAGCCACCTCCAAACCCCACAATCTGCCCCCAGAAGGCAGAAAAAAACATTGATTATACTTTCTCTGAACCAAAAAGCTCTCAGGACACAAAATAAAGACAAGGAGAACCTCAACCAGTTTTGTTTGTGACCCACAGCAAAGTCTGTCCAAGTGGACACTGGTCATGTGAGCACTGTAAATGCACCCATCTGGGAGGTCAGCTCTAGTAACAGGCCCATAGGTCCTATGCCTGTGCTCTACCTTGTGATTCTCCTTCTTAGAACAGCATAACACAAAACAGTAACACAAAGACAGCAAAAAGGAATTAAAAAGAATGGCCTGACTCCACCAAGGATGCCCCAAATTTGGAAACCAGTAACAAAACCTAGATAACATATTGAGAATAAACAGCCAAGGAACTCAATGCAGAGAGAGTGAAGTTGAGACACAGTGATAACTTACCACATCAGCACTGTCAGCAGCAAAACATGAGGGGCCTTTAGGGGTTCCACATCTCCCTGAAGGCTGGGGTCCATGACAATAAGCCATACAGACCATATCACAATGGGACCTCCACTTTAATTGTGGAAATAAGTAAATATCAACCAAATAGAGAAGAGCAAAGCCTATTTATTCAGAGCTTGCTGTCATGAGGGAGTTAGCCACCATGACTTGTGTCTCAAAAGGAGACAGAAGAATAGGAAAGTCTTGTAGTGGAATAAAGGAAAGTCTTCAGATGTGCCTCGATTGGAGGTTGTTGGAATGGGAAAGCTATAGATGGACTAACTAGAATCAGGACATCACATGTCATTGGTTAGGGGTGCATATTTGGATTTCTCCAGTTGGTCCTAAGTCAGACACAAGGGAATCTATCAGTTATTAATCAAGTCCTGGCTGTTGTAGGCCAATTGTTAAAGAGGGTATAGTATGACTTCTTGAACTGGTTCCTGCAGATAATGGTTTGACTTTCTGGACTGGTTACAACAGATAATGAGTTGGTTTTCTGGGCTGGTTGCTACAGACTATGGGTGAGAATTCTATGTTTATACAGACAATGGTTTGGCCATTGTCCATTGGTACGTGTAGTCTTTCAGCACAGAGCCTTAAACCCAGCAATTTCACTTCTGGAAATTTGTCTTATATCAATTAAATGAGCTATGTCAAGGTTACTCATGACAACATTGTTTGATAGAAAAAAGAGAGAAAACAAACAAAATGTCTATCATCAGGGCACAGGATAAATTAGTTAGGGTGTAACCCTGTAATGAAATACTAGGTAAGTGTCCTTTTATTTGTGCTCCCAAAGCCCATTGAACAGGCTTTGACTACACACTAAGGTATCCATTCATATGTGAGACTTCTTTAGTGCATTCTTAAGGACTCAAGAAAAAAGTTAACTTTATTAACCTTTGTGTCCTCTCAATAAACATTTGCCAAGTGAGAGTGAAATACAAGGTACTGTTCCTTTCCAACCAGAGGATAGGCATTTGTAAAAAGCAGTGCAGAGTTTAAATTTCACTAATAGAAAAACACGGTTCTGTAAATTAAAGCATTGTCTAACAAGTTTTTCCTACCCTGATTTTGTATGTCAGAACATATTTGCAGAAGCAATGTTTAATTCAAAGTAAATAAGATTCTTGGGACATTATCTAAAAGAAGTGGTCAGCAAACTTTTTCTCTAAAAACTTTGAAATAATAAATATTGAGGCTCAGATGGTAAATATTTTAGGCTTTGAGGGCCATATTGTATCTGTCACCTCTTTTTTGTTTTCTTTGTTAATTTTTAACAATGTTTTAAAAATGTAAAACTTTCTTTATTTCAAAGGTGGCATAAAAACAAGAAATAGCTGGATTTGGGGTTCACAGACCCCTGTCTAAAGCCAAAGTTCACCGCCTTCTTTCTAATATTAAGCAGAGAACATTTTGGAGAAATATCTAAGTATGAATATCCAAATATCATTGAAAGGGTATAAAATGGACTTTTTCAGTCAAAAAAACAATACAAAGAAAGAGATTGAAATGACTTCTGGAACTCTAGAATCAGAATCACACAGAGGATTTGTTAAAACCCAGATTGCAGTGGGTCCAATTTCCCAAGTGATACTAATGTTCCCTGTGCAGGAACACACTTTGAGAACCACTGCTGTAGAGGTAGAGTCACTAAATGAAAGCCTCTAAGTTCCTTATTTTGTGCAATCTTTCCTTTGCTATGTCAGTAATCTCTTCTAGTGACTGCAAATGCTTCTAGGCATTAAACTTCTTCTTAGCTGCCAGTGTATCAGGCAATTTATAGATGTCACACTGAAATTTCAATCCACCCAGCAGTGAGGACAAAAGAAAGAGAATGTTGTCAAACCAGTAACATGCCCTAAGGGGCAACTCTAGAGCAAGAATATAGAAGGAATCTAGAGGTGTGATCCCCTTTTGAACTGAGAACCTCTGTACCCCTCCCTGAGGGGAGCCCTAGTACTGAAGGCTGCTGACCTACATGAACCAGAATGCAATATGGTGACAGCCTGTATAACCTGTGTGACTAGTTCAGCCAGTGGCCCTAGGATCCACGATAGTTTGAGGTACGATCCTTTTTTTTTCTATTTTTCTACACATTTATTTTGTTCTGTTCACATTGCACAATTATACAAACCTACAACCTACAAAATAATACACAACCTAAAAATACAACCTACAAAAAGTACAAAAACCTAACCATTTTCCAATGCCAGTTCAGATTTAAGTTACAAAAAAGAAAAACAGTACAGTAACTTACAAAGAGTTTGGGTGCCCTGCACAAGTCACACTGTCTGTCATGTGATGTATTTGCAGCTGTAAATGTTGCCAAAAGAGAATCTGTTCTCTGCATCAAACCACACAGTTTCTGTCAAGGAGGCTTCCTTAGATCAGTGTGCCTTTTCTTCTGAGGGCAAGAGCAATAAGACTTTGAATAGGCTTGAAATGGATTGTTTCTACTCAATAAATGTTAAAATTCATTTGGCATTTGCAATAGAGTTGTTTGAAACAAACTTTGTTCCAGAAATGCACCACATGTAAGCACTGTCCCATCTGGCTTTACAATTTTTACAGTGAAAATACCCATATTTTTGTTTCAAAAACTGGAGATTGGGCTTTCTGAACAGATTGGTGACATCTCTTTCCATGCTTGCTTGCTCTTTTTCCTTTCCCTAGGACTTGCATCATCTTCCTACTCCAATGCATCATGTTGCCAGAGTTCCTCCTGCCTATCACCTTCTGACTTTGATGGTGGTGGCTGGCTTCCTCACTGCCTGAAAGCACCTACCTCTCCTCCGCTTACTCATCCTTCCACATCTGGACCAAGCCTCTGCAACCAACCACCACAAATAGATCACCCAGGTTGGTAGGGGTGTCTTGTGGCCTGTGCTGCCCCAGGAGAAATGGCTGTGCAAGTGCAAGGTCCCAGAAAGCACTGCACAACTTGCCCACCCACAGGCTCATCTGCACACCCACCTATTGGTGCTGGCCTTGCACAGCCACAGGCTCAAGCTGAGGTTCACCTAGGAGAGAATGGTCTTAAGCTAAGCCCTTTTATAATGGTCTGTGTAGTAACTGGAGGCATTCATGGGTGCCAGAAATCCTGGCCTGGCCAAGAAAGTGGGGGGTAGGGGGAAGACACTTTTACCTCTTGTAAGACTGTGCTCAGAGGGTCCAGGGTGGGCCAAAGGCAGTGTGTTCCCATAGCCATGGTATAAGCCATAGGGAACACAAACAAAGCCTTCCATCTGCTCACCCAGTGCCCAGGTACAGCACAATATCCTGGTACAATTTATTTGTGTACTTGCTTGCCTTCTACCTTCATTCACCCCTTTTTTTTCTTGATCAAGTTGGTTCTCAATCCTTTTTTGGTGGATTCAAATGTTGGTGTCAGTTTGGTTTATTAGCCTTCCTAAAGGCTGATAACCTGTGCCAATTTTTGTCATTGTCCTTACGACACTCTATGTATGTATTTTTCTGGGCAACAAAGACCAGCTTATATGCTGAGTTAATATATGTCAAGCACGTGGACCAGTACCTGGCACATAAGTTCTTGTAGTTAAACTAATTTGCTTGGAAACACTAATAATAATAACTTGGGAAAGTCCAGAACACACATGGCTGACATTGGAAGAGCCCACTTCACCATTACCACTCCATGGTCTGAAGCCTGTGTCAGTCTTAAAAAAAATACTGTATCTACTCAAGGAGAAATTTATAAATAATAGAGGAGCCATCATCACTTATAGAAAGGAGAAAAGAGGTTAGGAGGCTGATAAGGCATACCACCACAGAGAATGCCAGTTATCAGCCAACCTCTTCAAGGTTTCCCAACACTTACACCAAATCCGACTAAAAGAATGGGGTTTGCCACTCAAACAAAACAAAACAAAACAAAACAAAACAAAACAAAAGTTTCAAAATACTGGGAACCAAGTTTAAAATGAGCAAAGTAATTTCACTTATAACTCTTAAATAATATTTTCTTATTAATTAAAAAAGTACATGTCCAAGACTGCTATGAGGAACTACAATAGTAAGCACAGTCAAAATTTCTACTCTAAAAAAGCTGAGGCAAATTTTGTTTCCTCAGGGAGGCAAATACACCATGAGTCACACATTCAATGAAAAATAGGCTCTTCACGATAGGAAGATGGCAGCGTAGGAGGACGCTGGGCTCACCGCGCATCTTGCTGATCACTTAGATTCCACCTACACCTGCCTAAATAACCCAGAAAACTACCAGAAGACTAGCAGAACGGAGTCTCCGGAGCCAAGCGCAGACGAGAGGCCCACAGAAGAGGGTAGGAAGGGCAGAGAGGCGGTGCGCACTGCACAGACTGGCAGGAGGGAGCTGGGGCAGAGGGGCAGCCTGCCAGCCAAGCAGAGCCCCCGAGTCTGGCTTGCAAAAGCGGAGGGGCCAGACGGAGTGTATTCCGACAGCAAGCACGACTTAGCATCTGGGAGGTCATAAGTTAACAGCTCTGCTCGGAAAGCGGGAAGGCTGGAGGACAAAGGGAGGGAGAGTTGCTGAGCCCCTGGATGACAGAGCTCAGTTTGGTGGGGAACAAAGGTGCTAGCCAGCCCCATCTCCCTCGCCCATCCCCCAGCTAAAATCCCAAAGGGAACCAGCTCCTGTCAGGGAATTTGCTTGCTCCTCGCAAACACCCAACACTGTGCTTCTGCGGAGCCACCCCTCCGGCAGCGGGTCTGACTCCCTCCCGCTGCCACAGGGCCCCTCCTGAAGTGGATCACCTAAGGAGAAGCGAGCTAAGCCTGCCCCTCCTGCCCCCGTGCACCTTGCCTACCCACCCCAGCTAATACGCCAGATCCCCAGCACCACAAGCCTGGCAGTGTGCAAGTAGCCCAGACGAGTCACGCCACCCCACAGTGAATCCCACCCCTAGGAGAGGGGAAGAGAAGGCACACACCAGTCTGACTGTGGCCCCAGCGGTGGGCTGGGGGCAGACATCAGGTCGGACTGTGGCCCCGCCCACCAACTCCAGTTATACACCACAGCACAGGGGAAGTGCCCTGCAGGTCCTCACCACTCCAGGGACTATCCAAAATGACCAAATGGAAGAATTCCCCTCAAAAGAATCTCCAGGAAATAACAACAGCTAATGAACTGATCAAAAAGGATTTAAATACTACAACAGAAAGTGAATTTAGAATAATAGTCATAAAATTAATCGCTGGGCTTGAAAACAGTATAGAGGACAGCAGAGAATCTCTTGCCACAGAGATCAAGGGACTAAGGAACAGTCAGGAGGAGCTGAAAAACGCTTTAAACGAGATGCAAAATAAAATGGAAACGACCACTGCTCGGATTGAAGAGGCAGAGGAGAGAATAGGTGAACTAGAAGATATAATTATGGAAAAAGAGGAAGCTGAGAAAAAGAGAGATAAAAAAATCCAGGAGTATGAGGGGAAAATTAGAGAACTGAGTGATACACTAAAAAGAAATAATATACGCATAATTGGTATCCCAGAGGAGGAAGAAAGAGGGAAAGGTGCTGAAGGTGTACTTGGAGATATAATAGCTGAGAACTTCCCTGAACTGGGGAAGGAAAAAGGCATTGAAATCCAAGAGGCAAAGAGAACTCCCTTCAGACGTAACTTGAATCGATCTTCTGCACGACAAACTAGACTTTAAATTCAAGGCTGTAACAAGAGATGAAGAAGGACATTATATAATAATTACAGGGTCTATCCATCAGGAAGAGCTAACAGTTATAAATGTCTATGCACCGAATACGGGAGCCCCCAAATATATAAAACAATTACTCATAAACATAAGCAACCTTATTGATAAGAATATGGTCATTGCAGGGGACTTTAACACTCCACTTACAGAAATGGATAGATCATCTAGACACACGGTCAATAAAGAAACAAGGGCCCTGAATGATACATTGGGTCAGATGGACTTGACAGATATATTTAGAACTCTGCATCCCAAAGCAACAGAATATACTTTCTTCTTGAGTGCACATGGAACATTCTCCAAGATAGATCACATACTGGGTCACAAAAGAGCCCTTCATAAGTTTACAACAATTGAAATTATACCATGCATACTTTCAGACCACAATGCTATGAAGCTTGAAATCAACCATAGGAAAAAGTCTGGAAAACCTCCAAAAGCATGGAGTTTAAAGAACACCTTACTAAAGAATGAGTGGGTCAACCAGGCAATTAGAGAAGAAATTAAAAAATATATGGAAACAAACGAAAATGAAAATACAACAATCCAAACACTTTGGGATGCAGCGAAGGCAGTCCTGAGAGGAAAATACATTGCAATCCAGGCCTATCTCAAGAAACAAGAAAAATCCCAAATACAAAATCTAACAGCACACCTAAAGGAAATAGAAGCAGAACAGCAAAGGCAGCCTAAACCCAGCAGAAGAAGAGAAATAATAAAGATCAGAGCAGAAATAAATAATATAGAATCTAATAAAACTGTAGAGCAGATCAACGAAACCAAGAGTTGGTTTTTTGAAAAAATAAACAAAATTGACAAACCTCTAGCCAGGCTTCTCAAAAAGAAAAGGGAGATGACCCAAATAGATAAAATCATGAATGAAAATGGATTTATTACAACCAATCCCTCAGAGATACAAACAATTATCAGGGAATACTATGAAAAATTATATGCCAACAAATTGGACAACCTGGAAGAAATGGACAAATTCCTAAACACCCACACTCTTCCAAAACTCAATCAGGAGGAAATAGAAAGCTTGAACAGACCCATAACCAGTGAAGAAATTGAATCGGTTATCAAAAATCTCCCAACAAATAAGAGTCCAAGACCAGAAGGCCTCCCAGGGGAGTTCTACCAGACATTTAAAGCAGAGATAATACCTATCCTTCTCAAGCTATTCCAAGAAATAGAAAGAGAAGGAAAACTTCCAGACTCATTCTATGAAGCCAGTGTGACTTTGATTCCTAAACCAGACAGAGACCCAGTAAAAAAAGAGAACTACAGGCCAATATCCCTGATGAATATGGATGCAAAAATTCTCAATAGGATACTAGCAAATCGAATTCAACAGCATACAAAAACAATTATTCACCAAGATCAAGTGGGATTCATTCCTGGGCTGCAGGGCTGGTTCACTATTTGCAAGTCAATCAATGTGATACATCACATTAATAAAAGAGAAGAACCATATGATCCTGTCAATCGATGCAGAAAAAGCATTTGACAAAACCCAGCATCTTTCTTAATAAAAACCCTCAAGACAGTCGGGATAGAAGGAACATACTTAAACATCATAAAAGCCATTTATGAAAAGCCTACAGCTAATATCATCCTCAATGGGGAAAAACTGAGAGTTTTCTCCCTGAGATCAGGAACATGACAGGGATGTCCACTCTCACCGCTATTGTGTTGGAAGTGCTAACATCAACAATCAGACAACAAAAGGAAATCAAAGGCATCAAAATTGGCAATGATGAAGTCAAGCTTTCACTTTTTGCAGGTGACATGATATTATATATGGAAAACCCAACAGACTCCACCAAAAGTCTGCTAGAACTGATACATGAATTTAGCAAAGTCGCAGGATACAAAATCAATGTACAGAAATCAGTTGCATTCTTATACACTACTAATGAAGCAAATAAAGAAACTGATCCCATTCACAATTGCACCAAGAAGCATAAAATACCTAGGAATAAATCTAACCAAAGATGTAAAAGATCTGTATGCTGAAAACTATAGAAAGCTTTTGAAGGAAATTGAAGACGATATAAAGAAATGGAAAAACATTCCGTGCTCATGGATTGGAAGAATAAATATTGTCAAAATGTCTATACTACCCAAACCTACCTACACATTCAATGCAATCCCAATCAAAATTGCACCAGCATTCTTCTCAAAGCTAGAACCAGCAATCCTAAAATTTCTTTGGAACCACAAAAGGCCCCGAATAGCCAAAGTAATTTTGAAGAAGACCAAAGCAGGAGGCATCACAATCCCAGACTTTAGCCTCTACTACAAAGCTGTAATTATCAAGACAGCATGGTATTGGCACAAAAACAGACACATAGACCAATGGAATAGAATAGAAACCCCAGAATTGGACCCATAAATGTCCAAAGCAGGAAAGAGCATCCAATGGAAAAAAAGACAGTCTCTTTAACAAATGGTGCTGGGAGAACTGGACAGCAACATGCAGAAGGTTGAAACTAGACCACTTTCTCACACCATTCACAAGAATAAACTCAAAATGGATAAAGGACCTGAATGTGAGACAGAAAACCATCAAAACCCTAGAGGAGAAAGCAGAAAAAAACCTCTCTGACCTCAGCCACAATAATTTCTTACTTGACACATCCCCAAAGGCAAGGGAATTAAAAGCAAAAATGAACTATTGGGACCTCATGAAGATAAAAACCTGCACAGCAAAGGAAACAATCAACAAAACTAAAAGGCAACCAACGGAATGGGAAAAGATATTTGCAAATGACATATCGGACAAAGGGCTAGTATCCAAAATCTATAAAGAACTCACCAAACTCCACACCCGAAAGGTAAATAATCCAGTGAAGAAATGGGCAGAAAACATGAATGGACACTTCTCTAAAGAAGATATCCACATGGCCAACAGGTACATGAAAAGATGCTCAACGTCGCTCTTAATTCGGAAATACAAATCAAAACCACCCTCACATATCACCTCATGCCAGTTAGTGGCCAAAATGAAGAAATCAGGAGACTATAGATGCTGGAGAGGATGTGGAGAAATGGAACCCTCTTGCACTGTTGGTGGGAATGCAAATTGGTGCAGCCACTCTGGAAAACAGTGTGGAGGTTCCTCAGAAAATTAAAAATAGACCTACCCTATGACCCAGCAGTAGCACTGCTAGGAATTTACCCAAGGGATACAGGAGCAATGATGCATAGGGGCACTTGTACCCCAATGTTTATAGCAGCACTCTCAACAATAGCCAAATTATGGAAAGAGCCTAAATGTCCATCAGCTGATGAATGGATAAAGAAATTGTGGTTTATATACACAATGGAATACTACGTGGCAATGAGAAAAAATGAAATATGGCCCTTTGTAGCAACGTGGATGGAACTGGAGAGTGTGATGCTAAGTGAAATAAGCCATACAGAAAAAGACAGATACCATATGGTTTCACTCTTATATGGATCCTGAGAAACTTAACAGAAACCCATGGGGGAGGGGAAGGAAAATGAAAAAAGAGGTTAGAGTGGGAGAGAGCCAAAGCATAAGAGACTCTTAAAAACTGAGAACAAACTGAGGGTTGATGGGGGGTGGGAGGGAAGGGAGGGTGGGTGATGGGCATTGAGGAGGGCACCTTTTGGGATGAGCACTGGGTGTTGTATGGAAACCAATTTGACAATAAATTTCATATATTGAAAAAATAAAAGGAGCAGAGGGACTAAACAGACATTTTCCTAAAGAAAACATCCAAATGCCAAAAGAAACACGAAAAAGATGCTCATTATCACTACTAATCAAGGAAATGCAAATGAAAACCACAGTGAGATATTACCTCACACATGTTAGAATGGCTGTCATCAAGGACATAAGGGGAAAAAATAAGACAGAAAAAGTTTTGTCAAGGATGTGGAGAAAAGGGAACACTTGTACACTGTTGATGGGAATGTAAATTTGTTCAGTCACTATGGAAAAGAATACAAAGTTTCCTCCAGAATTAAAAATAAGTCTACCATTAATCTAGCAATTTCACTTCTGGGTATATACATAAAGGAAATGAAAACAGAATATTAAAGAGATGTATGCACTCCCATGTTTATTAAAGCACTATTCACAATAGTTAAGATATGGAAACCACCTAAATGCTTATCAGTGGATGAATGGATAAAGAAGATGTGGTGTATGTATACAATGGAATTATTCAGCCATGAGAAAGGACATCCTGCCATTTGTGATAATGTGTATGGACCTTGAGGAAATTATGCTATGTGAGATGAGTCAGATAGAGAAAGACAAATACTGTATGATATCACTTATTTGTGGAATCTAAAAAGGCCAAATTCACAAAAACAGAGTAAAGTAGTCACTACCAGGGGATGGAGGTAGAGATATTGGACAGATGTTGTTCAAGGGTACAAACTTGCAAGAAGTAAGAAGTGAGTCCTAGAGATCTAATGCACAGTGTTGCAAAATAGGCAACAATATTGTATTGTAATCACTAAACTTGCTAAGAGACTAGAACTTAATTAATCCAACCACTAGAAAGAAATAGCAATGTAATGTGATAGAGGTGCTAAATATTGTTACAACGGCAATCATACTATAATATATAAATGTATCTAATTAACTATTTATACATCTTAAATTTACACAGTTATATGTCAAATATATTTCAATTAAAAAAGAAGGTGCATAATATTAATAATAGCTAACAATAAAAAAGTCTATTGACAGATGGATGTTATCAACAAAATGTGTATATACCCACAGTAGAACATTATTCAACCTTAAACAAGAGAGAAAACCCAGTGCATGCTACAGTACAGATGAACCTTGAAAATATTATAGTAAATGAAATAATCCAGATGAAAAGAACAAATATTGTATAACTCCACTTACATATGTACCCAGTATAGCAGATTCAATACAGAAATGTTTATTAAATGTTTCTTTTTATCTTTTGCCCTTTTATAATTTTTTTATGATTCCATTTTCTTTCTTCTTGATTTATATGTTATTGTTGTATTAACTCTATCTTGCTTTTCCAATTCCACTAGACATTGTCTTTATTTGTTTATTGGTTATTTAAGCTTACCAGTTATTTACTACTGTCTTTACTCTTTATTCTTTCTTGCACATCAGATTTTCCACTACGATTATTTTCTTTTGCTTGAAATATATTCATTAAAATTTCTATTAGTGAGGACATGTTGAAAGTGAATTGTCTGTTTTAATTATCAGAAAATGCCTTTTTTACAAGGTTATTTCTGAGAAGATATCTATTATTGTTCATTACCGAGTGCAAGAGTGACTACTATAATCTTTCAGCACTTTGTCTTCTGATTTCCATTGTTGTTGAGAAATCTTTCACTCTGTATTTTCAATATAGTTGCTTATAATAATTTCCCTTTATAATTGTCTTTCATCCTTTTTATTAAGATTTTGTTATTTTATTGTGCTATCTATTTGAAACTAGAGGAAGATTTTCTTAGAAGACTTCTTGATTTTGTAAATTGGTAATCTTTTATTAGTTTTAGAAAAGCCTCAGCCGCTTTCTCAAATATTAGCTCTTTCTCATTCTCTCTCTGTTTCTTCAAAACTCCAGTTAAACATCTGAGAGCTCACTTTCTAACTCATCTTTCATGTTTGGTTTTGTTTCTTTGTGTTTCTTCATGCTACATTGTGGGTTATTTATTCTGATCTATCTTTCAGTTTACTAATTTTCTCTTTGATAGACTTGAATCTTCTATGAAACATATTCAACAAATTTTTAAAGTTCAGTTTTCTGTTTTCCATTTCTTATTCTATTTGGTTCTTCTTTACATTCACCAGGTAACTTTTCATAGTGTTCTATTCCCTGCATACGTTTTTTAGTGAACATGACTGTTTTATAATCTGTGATAACTTCACCACCTAAAGTCTTTTCAGATTGTTTTCACAAACTTCTAGTTCTGCCCATGAGAGAGTCCTATGATACTTTTTTCATTGTGTGCTAGGTGCTGTCCATGAAAATTTATTTGTGAACATCTTTTTGAGGCCCAAGATAAAGATATTTCTACCCAGTGTCAGGTACCTAGTAGCTCCCAGTCTAGGATCATATTTTGTTTTGTTTTGTTTTACTATTTAAACAATGTTGTTAAGATTATAAATTACATAAAATAAAACTTTAATACTTTAATTATATCCATATCAGTATCAGTTGACAAACATGTTTACAACTGTGTGACTGATGGACATAAACATCAAGATATAGAACAATTTTCCCCCGGAAATTTTCTTGTGTCCTTTGCAGTCTGTATTTCCCACTATTAACCCCAAGCAACCACTAATATGCTCTCAGTCATTATGTATTAGTCTAGCCTGTTTCAGAATTTCATATAAATAGAATATTAGTATGTACTCTTTTGTACCTGCCTACTCCTGTTCAGCATGTTTTTGAGACTCATCCATGTGTATCAATAATTTGTTTTTTTATATATAAATTTATCATATCTTTACCTGTTCTCCAGTTCATGGCTATTTGAAGTATTACCAGATTTTGATCATTATAAATAAAGCTGCTATGAACAGCTATTTACAAATATTTTTATAAATACATTTTTGTTTTCCTTGGAAGTAGAATTGCTGGATGGTATGGTAGGTACAAGAGTAACTTTCTAAGAAACTACCAAAGAGTTCTCCAAAGTGATTGTACCACAATAACTTTTAAATAAACTCAAGGGTTAAAAATTTTAACCATGCAGGAGAAATGAATTAATGCTGCAAATCTTCAAGGGGGGCTAAAAAACGTCACTGTTTCTGGGATGTATTTCCCTGCCCTCCACACCACCTATGTTTAGTTTGGGGACAATTTTTCTTATAGGTACCCAGTGAAAATTCACTTCTGATTCACTTGGCTATGGGATTTTTTTTGTCACTTTCTGAGGTGATCAAAACCAAAGAGCAAGTTTACCAGCCTCTGTGAGTGCCGTAAGAGCCCAAGAGGCTTTTGTGCTCTGCTTACCTTCCTGGGCTCCCATTTTCCTTTAGATTTTGGACAGTGAATTCCTAAGGTCTTGGCAAATTTTTGATGATGTCAAGAAATAATTTTTTACATTTTATCCAAAATTTTATGTGTTTTCAGAAGGAGGGTTGGTTTCAATAACCTAGTCCACATCAACAATTTGTTCTTTCCTTTTGTCTCCTCTGTTCTATCAGAAGATAGATCTGTTTTATATTCTACTGTTACTTCTGAATTGTCTGAATTTTTATAGTGGTTATGTGTTCTACTTACAATAATCAAAAATTATAAATACATTGCCAATTTGAAAAAAAATCTAGCAGTGGTTATCTATAAATTTTTCTGAAAATAACTGTGCCTTATTTTCCTTCATGTTCACAATGGAAAATGAGAAGTATTTTTCTTATTTCCTTTAGAAAAGCAAGCACAGTTTTGTGTGTTGAAATTGAAGGTGGGGTGAGGACAGAGGTGTGCCACTCAGGGTAGCATATATAATGTCAGACTAGTTATTATGGGTTGAATTGTTTTCCCTCAAAAGATATGTTGAAGTTTTAACTCTTCATACCTCAGAATTTGACCTGATTTGTAAATAGGGTCTTACAGATATAATTAACTTAAGATGAGGTCATCCTGGAGTAGGATGGGCCCTAGTTCAATATTACTGGTAGTACTTATAAAGAGAAAATGGAGACAGAGACAAACAGGGAGAGCATCATGTGAAGATGGAGGTAGAGATTGGATTGATGCATCTACCAGCTAAGAGACACCAAAGATTGGTAGCAACCACCAGAAGCTAGGTCAGATGAACACATCAGATTATCCCTCAAATCCTTCAGAAAGAACCAGCCAATCTTGATCTTGGACTTTTCACCTCCAGAACTGTCAGAGAATAAATTTCTGCTGTTTCAAGCCACCTAGTTTGTGGTACTTTGTGAGAACAGCTCCAGAAAGATACCACACTAATAGAAGAAAAAATACTGTGTTGTTCTATGTAGGAATTCATTAGTTGAAAGAATACAGAGAAAGCCCAAATCCCAGTGAAAGAATGTTAATTTAAGGATAGTATAACTGTGAGGGCTAAATATGGAAGCACTACTTCTCACAGTACCCCCAAAAGGTATCAGGACCTCTGATGGTGTTGACATATGAGGAGAAGCACCAAACTCCGTAGAGCCACCCTGAAAGTGTAGCTCACAGAGTGAGTGGACACCCTGGGGAGCAGAGTTGCTGATGTTCCAACAGACAACAGGGACTCAGACAATAAACACCTTGGTTGCATTCTTGTGGTAAGGTTTAATGTGTTTCTTTGTCTCCTGTACTTCCTATAAACTGGAAATAAACCCTAATATCTACTTCAGATGTGATGTAGATGATAATAGACCATAGCACCCCAGAGGAAAGATTCAGGGGCCACAGATGAAAATGGAATATAGAAAACAGTGTGGAGCTTCCTCAAAAGTTAAAAACAGAGCTATCATATGATCCAGCATTCCACTTCTGGTTACTTGTCCAAAACAATTGAAAACAAGATCTCAAAAAGATACTTGCACTCCCAGGTTCATTATAACATTATTCATAATAGCCAAGATGTGGAAACAACCTAAATGTCCATAAGTTGATGAATGGATAAAGAAATATGATGTACACATACAAAAGAATATTATCCAGCCCTAAAAAAAGAAGTAAATTCTGTTATATAACATATATAACCGATGAGGACATTATGCCCGTGCAAATAAACCAGTTATAGAAGGACAAGTACTGCATGATTTCACTTCATGGAGTATCTAAAGTAGTAAACTTCAGAGAAGCAGAAAGAAGAATGGGGTTGCCATTGGCCAGGGAGTAAAGGGAAATGAGGAGATGCTGTTCAATGGCTATTGAGTTTCAGTTATGAAGGATGAAAAAGTTCTAGAGATCTGCTGTTACAATGTGTATATAGTTAACAATACTGTACTTAAAAATTTGTTAAGAGGGTAGATCACATGTGTTTTTTTTACCACAATAAAAAATAATTTAGCTATTATAATGGCAAACATTCAAAATATCAACAACAAACTGTTGACAAGGCTATGAGAAAATACATACTCTCATATGTTGCTGTTAGGAATGTAAAGCTGTACAACCTTTATAGAGTTTGGCATCATTTGACAATATTACATATGAATGTCCTCCAGAAATCCTTTGGGCTGGCAGTCCTACTTCTAGGAATTTATCCCACAGATACACTGGCAAAGATATCAAAATACAAATGCACAAAACTATTATCTGCAGGGCTATTTGTAACACCAATAACAAAAACATAATAGAGTACTATGCAGCATTAAAAAGGAGTGAGAAACATCCCCATTGTTATGAACTGAATGTCTGTGCCCCCCCCAAAATTCACAGGTTGAAATACTAACTCCCAATATGATACATCTTTGGGGACGTAATTAGGTTTAGATAAGGTCATGAGGGTGGGACCCCATGATGGGATTACTCTCCTTATAAGAAGAGGATATCTAGATAGATATGGTAAAATATTTACGGATGTAACAATAAAGTTGAATTTTCTTCAAAAAATACAGAGGGGAAGGAGTAAGCAAATGTATGGATGACACAAGCTTAGCCACTGGTGTTCACTGAAACTGAGTGATAGGTGCACAAGAGTTCGTTATATTTTTCTACATATCTTTGTACATAATAGGAAGATTACCTAGCACAGTCTTTCAAAGAACAAGCAAATTCATATATCTTGGTTCCCCTGATGGTTTGGCAGAGGAAAAATAAAATGTTTTCTTCTACCCTTTTAAATTCAGTGGCTGGGTTTATAGATCAAATTGACAAAGATTAGTAGGATAAATAGGTGTATTGTATATGAGGGACTCACAGAAATGAAATGAAAATCCCAAAGAGGTGGTCAGACCCAGAGGTCTATATAGTATTTTAACAAAGGGTAATAAATTTGTACAGAAGCTAGAGTGTATTCTGCTAAGCGAAGTAAGTCAGTCAGAGAGAGACAAATATATGATTTCACTCATATGTGGAATTTAAGAGACAAAACAGATGAACACAGGGGAAGGGAAAATAAAGAAGAGGGAGGCAAGTCATATGAGACTCTTAACTATAGAGAATAAACAGGATTGCTGCAGTGGGGGCGGGGTATGTATTAAACAGGTGATAGGTATTAAGGAGGGCACTTGTTACAATGAGCGCTGGTGTATGTAAGTGATGAATCACTAAACACTACTCGTGAAACCAGTATTACACTATACATTGACAAACTAGAATTTAAATAAAAACTTGAAACAAGCAAACAAAAAAATTGCATAGATGTTACAAGACAAAGAAAATGCGTTTGAGGCTTTTAGGGGCAGTACATTAAGGAAGGTAAATATATGGGAGAAACTAATGGAAAATAAAGATTATTTAGTAAGGTTTGTTTATGCAGACACATCTTAATACTATCTCCATCTTCTGTGATAGAGACTGCTCAAAAATAAATGACTGGGATCTCATCAAGACAAAAAAGCTTCTGCATAGTGAAGGAAACAATCAACAAAACTAAAATGTAGCCTACAGAATGGGAGAAGATATTTGCAAATGACTTATCTGATAAAGGATTAATATCAAAAATTCAAAAATAACTTATTAAACTCAACATCCAAAAAACAAATAATCCAGTTAAGAAATGGGAAGAAGATATGAATACACACTTTTCCAAAGAAGACATCCAGATGGCTAACAGACACATGAAAAGATGCTTAACATCGCTCATCATGAGGGAAATACAAATTAAAACCATGATGAGATATCATCTCAGCATTTAGTCAGATTGGCTAAAATTAACAACACAAGAAAAAACAGGTATAGGCAAGGTTGCAGAAAAAGGGGAACCCCCTTACACTGTTGGTGGGAATGCAAACTGGTACTGCCAATCTGGAAAACAGTATGAAGGTTCCTCAAAAATCTAAAAATAGAACTACCCTACAACCCAGCAATTGCACTACTAAGTATTTACCCAAAAGATATAAAAATGCTGACTCAAGGGGGAACATGCCCCCCAATGTTTATAGCAGCTTTATTGACAATAGCCAAATTATGGGAAGAGACTAAATGTCGATTGACTGATGAATGTATATATATATATATATATATATATATATATATATGTATATATATATACATATATATATATATATATATATATATATATATACACACAATGGAATATTACTTGGAATTCAAAAAGAATGAAATCTTGCCATTTGCAACAATGTGGATGGAACTAGAATGTATTATGCTAAGTGAAATAAGTGAGTCAGAGAAAGATGAATATCATATGATTTCACTCATATGTGGAATTTAAGAAACAAAATAGATGAACATAAAGGAAAGGAAGGAAAACTAAGATGAAAACAGGAAGAGAGGCAAACCATAAGAGACTCCTAAATCCAGAGAAATTTGTTTCCCTCTTACTTAGTCCTGGGATGGGCTGGCATGTCCATGACCATCAGGGATCCAAAGTCCTTCCACCTTTTCACTCTGCCATCTTCAACACATGGCTTTCCACCTCACCATTCCTGCTTGCTCCTTGAGTCCAGTCATGATATCCACATTCCAGCCAGCAGAGAGAAGGAAAGGATGAAAAGCATGTCTCTCTCCTGTCATGATAGTGACTAGCTAAATGATTCTCTGTATTAGGTACAAAGTTCTAAAAATTAATCACTTATTTCTATAGAGGCCAGAGTCTTCATATACGGATTCCTCTTACAAAGTGGGAGGTTTCTCACATTTCCACCTTATGTCTAATATTTTCTGCTAGCAATAAAATAAAATACAACACTTTTTTTTCCAACTGTCTTTGCCAGCATGCAAGCAGAAACACACCCTGGTAGTCAAATAAAGTGACTTCTGGTATGGAAAATGGCAAGCCCTATGCCATAAAACTTCAAAACCAATATAACACTGGTATAAGAACCCCTAAAGAGATTTTACATCATTAAAAAATGAAGTGGAAATATTAACATTGAGTTTTCCAAGACCAAAGATATGTGACATTTTGCATAGATGTCAATAAGATGTTTCAATGGTACCATTTTGAGACTGAAATAAAAAAGAGCTGATGTTTGTACGTATACTCATGTATGCTTTTTTCTGGATTTTCATCATCCTTAATTTTCTTGTTTCTGGAAAAGGCTTACTCAACCCTGAGGCTTTTTTTTTTTTTTTTTTTTTTTTTTTTTTTTTTTGGTAATAAGACCTTTCCAAAGGTCTCTGATTTGATGGCACTCAATAAATCTTTAAAATAGTAAAATTGAAAGAAACATTTTTTAGATGCCCCAGGACAATATCCTATCTCACAAGCATTAGAATTCGTACTCAAGGAAAAGAATTTCTCACAATAATCTGGAGATCTCTAACAACTCACTCCTTAGTGAATAAAAGCCAAACTTTCTAAACAGGCTGATGATTATATTATTATGGATAAGCTGGTCCCTGATCCAGTAGTGATTCTCCACCATCAACAACTTGATGATGTAGGCTAAAAGGAATAATAAAGAAAGAAGTAAGACATTCCAATCCGGTCTGGTGATGTATACCTCGTTATTCCAGGCAAAAATGAGATATCCAGCTGTTAAATGCTTTTATCTGAATTTAAGAAGAGTAAAAAAAATGTATCTTATAAAGAATGAAGCATTATACCTACTTGTGGAGAATATATCCTGTTTTACTTTTTAGAGAGACACAAAATAAAATCATTCTGTTTTCTTAATAATTTGAATGTGTAGGTTCTAAGATGTCCCTAAATCATACTTACCTTACTATTGTGGGGATCCATTAGGACCCCACAATTGGTATAAAGATTATTTTAAAGTGATAACATTTGAGCTATGGAAAGATGCAGAAAGAAATCTTGTCTGAACTTCCCATATATGGCTAAGGCAGAGCCTCCGGAAAAACACAACTGTCATGAATCTCCCTTTAAGGGAATTTCCTGCAAATTCAACTTTCCATGGAGACACACTGCCCATTTCCATGAGCATCAAAAAGCCCAACAGAGGGGTGCCTGGGTGGCTCAGTCAGGTAAGGGTCCAACTTTTGATTTCAGCTCAGATCATGATCTCGAGGTTCATGGGATTGAGCCCCTGCATGGAATTCTCTCTCTCCCTCCCTTTTTGCCCCTCTCTGCTCATGTTCTCATGTTGTCTCTCTCTCTCAAAAATAAATTAATTAACATTAAAAAAAACCAACCTTCTCTACTTTCCCACTGAAGACTTCAATGCCCTTTTGTTAGGTTGGTATATAAACTTTTATTCTGGCTCTTCAGTGAGTTACTCATTACTGAGAAACTTCCGAGTGCATGTGTACGTAAACTTTGTCTTTTCTCTTATTAATCTTTTTACTACCATGGGCCTCCAGCCATTCAAATCGAAGATGGTGAAGAAAATATATCCTCCCAACGTCACCCAAGCCTCTGAGGTTACTATGCTTACAGACATATGTTGAGAGTGGGGACACAAAATGTAGACTTGAAAGTATAAAATCAATTTGCCCATGCTTACATGACAGACCATAAGGCAGGCTAAGAGCAAAGTATAAGCTAAAGCACCCCTCTTCACAGGTAGGATATGTGTTATATTCCTTGGACACTTCTAGGACCAAAAACAAAACAAAACAAAACAAAACAAAAGGTTAAACTGATGAGTCTTCACCAGTTTACAAGAAAAAGGCAATTCCATGAATAGGCTAGAGTCCAGGAACTCCCCACTGTCTTAATGTTAATGCTTTGCTAGAGGGAAAAACAACCTTAGCTTGAAAATAGCTCAGCCTCCAATAATCTGTGTCTTTAGCATATGAGAGATCTTTGAAAACTTCCTCTTGACTTTACTTCCCCCGCCCCATAATATATAAGGAGTCACTCTTCCACAACACTCTTCACAACGCAGCTCTTTCTGCCCATGTGTCCTGTCCCTGTGCTTTAATAAAATCACCTTTTTTGCACCAAAGACGTCTTCAGGATTTCTTTCTTGGTCATCAGTTCTCAACCCCACCATCACCCCAAAACCCCATCATTTGGTTCCCAGCATGGGGAGATGAGTCTTTTCATCTGGACTCTGAGCTTTGGAGCAAACTTGGTGAGCACTTTCTCTTTTCTTCCTTTACTCTCATTTCAGGGGTTTTTCGAGGAGTATGGTTTTATTGGAATATTTTCATGTCGATTGTTCAGGCTGCAATCCTCTAGCCCATGGTTACTCTATGGGGAGGAGAAAACCTGCCTTTTGGCTAGAAGTTAGTACCCTGACCAGAATGTTAATAAGACCCACAAACGTGATGCCCTCTCTTTATTCCTGTCCTTATACAAAGTTGTCTTTCTTGGGCAGGGGACAACCACCTAGGTGACTAGTATGGCTGCCAATCTTCAGACTCCTGTGTGAGGTTTCCTCCTCATTGGTCTAATGTGATACCCTCTACATGTCTGGTCTAGCAGCCTCTGGCCATGAGACCTCCACTGGGACCCAGCCAAAACCAGTACCCAATTGAATTAAAACCCAACCAGGGACCACTTCCTAGGGAAGTTGGCTCTAAAGGCAGTATGTGTTGGAATGTTGCTTAGATCATGATGGATTTCTGTCTTTACTGTTATCAGTCAATGTCCTCTACTAACTACTACTTAAATTACAAAATTGGGTAATTCCCCTTTGTAAAATATTTCCAGTGTTTTCCATGGGTTAAAAACAGCAGTTCTTCATGGCCTTCTTAGCAAGGCAAACTCAGGTTCATACACTGGTACCCATCTGTAGTCTAGAATGCAGTGGGGAAGTGGGGGGACACTAGCATCCCTCCTTAGGGGCCCTTAGTGGCTGTTCAGTGATCATAGTTGCTTCTTTGGAGGGATGCCTCCAGTCACTATGACACCAGGAACTTCTGACATATCCTGTGCATGGGATGCCACCTGGAAGTTGTCGGTGGTGGGGAGGGGTGTTGAGGGAATCTTCGTGGAAATGGGCCTTCTCTACTTCCCTCTGTCTACTTTTCTCTCTAGGAGGAGCATGGGAGCTTCTCTTTGGCCCTCATGGACTTTCCCTTGGGATGTCTTTTCAATCTACTAGAAACAATTTGAATTACAAAATGTAGAAAAAGACTGATCTCCTGTAACAATGCGTGGCCTTAGTAGGATCTAGCAGTTAGATCTCTTTTGCAGGAAACAGGGCAAATGGACAGAGGTACCCTACCTAGGGCCTCAGGTTCTAAATCAGGACCTGGACCAAAAGACCTGTTGGAGAATGTGTTTGCCCAAATGCATTTGGCTAATAAACTCCCTCCTGACAAATTGAATGTCTAAACAGGCCTCCTGATAAAACTCAGTCACTGGAGTTCAGGCCATCCCTGACTCTTTCTGTCTGTTCCTCCTCCTAATAGATGGGAGGGCATCTCCCTCATTCATTTCCCGGATTAATGGCTATAAGTGAAGTCAATTATGGTTAGTCTACCTAAGGACAGGGACTTTAAGAATTATTCCCAAGCAGCTGCTGAAACTCCATTTGTTTTGGGGAAATTCCCTGTCTTCTCAGGCCTGACATGTACATTCCACTAGTTGGCAAAAAAAAAAAAAAAAAAAAAAAAAAAAAAAAAGACATGGTGTCTGCTTCTGTCAGAACTGACATAATTTAGAACTGGGAATCCTCTTTCTCTGCCTTCTGTTGGTACCTCGCCTCTTCTGCCTTCTCCTCCCAGTCCTCTTGTTTCTGCACCACCTTGGGTACAGCCTACATAACTGGCTCCTCAGTGCCTCAGGCACCATCTGCTCTTCCCACCCTCAATGTCAAAGAGCAAAGAGCAATCCCTTGGACCACCCACTTCAGATTTCCCCACCAGTGTTCCAGGTAAAAATTGACAACGGGGAACAATTGTCTTAAGTGGACCCAAGTGGAACATATTCATTGTTTAAACTAAGTTAAGTTTGTTGGTTTGATATAGACCTGCTTATCAGCATTAAACATAAAAGTTTTATTCTATCTAGGTTTCCTGAAGATCAAATAAGATCATGTTATCTCTGTTGCCATTCATTAGCAAAAAAAAAAAAGAAAAAAGAAAAGAAAAAAAAGAAAAAAGACTTACAATAATGGTTAATTAAGAAGATAGCTTTCAAAGTCTTTGGTAACCTGAAACTTTAAAGTTTTGTTTGCATGATAAAAGGGATTGAATTCATTGGCTATCTAATGAGATAAAAAACTAAAGCATTGATTACTGAACATAAGTTTGCACTTTTGACTTCTTTTTCTTCCACCTGCTTTTCATTTATTGCAAAGAGGTTTGTTGGTAAACATCTTTGTGCTTAAGCGGTTCATAAATTTTCCATCTAAAGAATTCTGGTGTAACAATTCATAATTGGTTACTACTAAGTTTTCACTGGAGATGAAGGTTTCTAAGAGTTAAAATTCTACTCAATATAGTTAAGACTGATGGGAATAAGAAAAACAACTCTGGATGTAAAAAAAGTAGAAGGTATGTAATAAAGATATAAGGAATGGAAATAAATTTTTGTTGAAGGTAAAAGAAAGTAATTTTGTCCTAAATGAGATTGGTTCTTTAGAGAGAAATGACTTGGGACAAAATTTGAAGGTGAAGGAAAGTTGTAGGAGGTTTTTAAAGGGAAATCTTGGGGCGCCTGGGTGGCTTGGTCGGTTAAGCGTCCGACTTCAGCTCAGGTCATGATCTCACAGTCCGTAAGTTCGAGCCCCGCGTCGGGCTCTGTGCTGACAGCTCAGAGCCTGGAGCCTGTTTTGGATTCTGTGTCTCCCTCTCTCTGACCCTCCCCCGTTCATGCTCTGTCTCTCTCTGTCTCAAAAATAAACGTTAAAAAAAATTTTGAAAAAAAAAAGGGGAAATCTTTAGAAAGAAATTTTATGTATGGTTAGGATGGACTAAGGTTGCAATGAGTGGATTTTAAAATACACTGTTTTAAGATTAAAATTCTGCTTTACTCTACGTTAAAAAAAAGGTTTTTTTAGATTGTTGGTCTTCTCTTGATAAGAAAATATAAACAAAGCTTTTTTTCTCATGTCTGTGCAGGAAAATCAAAGCTTTAAGTTTTAAATGTTTTTTTTTAAATTTTTTTAATATTTACTTATTTTTGAGAGACAGAGAGAGACAGAGCATGAGCAGGAGAGGGGCAGAGATAGAGGGAGACACAGAATCTGAAGCAGGCTCTAGGCTCTAAGTTGTCAGCACAGAGCCTGATGCAGGGCTTGAACTCACAAACTGCAAGATCATGATCTGAGCCAAAGTCAGATGCTTAACTGACTGAGCCACCCAGGTGACCCAATGTTTTAAATGTTTGTGTTTATGTTTATATGTTTATGTTTATGTCTTTATTAGGTCTTTGATTACTTAAAGTTAAAACTTTTCAATGTTAAAGGAGCTAACAACTATATAACCCTATATATTTGCCTTTAGAATATCTTATTGCCTTCTTGGTTAAATAAATAAGATCAGTAATGATTTGTAATCCTATTTAGGATGTGCTTTATAACTTTCTAAGGTTTTAACAAACTTCCCAGAATTTAAAATTATAAATTAAGTCTTTGACCAATTAAGGCTTGCTTATTTGGTATATTAAGTTACTCTGGAAACACTGTCAAACAAATGATGATAAACCTTAGGTTGCATTGCTTGGGTAAATGCTATAACTGCTCAAATATAAATGCAATTCCTGAAATTTTAATGTTTTTGTATAAGGTTCTCACTTGATACTCTGATTATTGAAGTGTTATGTGTCACAGAAATAACCAAATTTCCTTGTCAATTGAATCATAATAAATTCTCATCAGATCTTTAACAATGTCTACCTCTGAGATTTTGTCATTTATAATTGTTCTTTTTCTCTCACAAAATGTATTTCATCTTCAAGGAGATTAATTATAAGGACTTTTAGGACAAATATAGGTATTTGACATATTTAAAATCCTAAGAGGTATTTGACATCTTTAAAATCCTAAAACTAAAATGGGTAAGAATTTCCAGAATTAAAAAGCTGCATTCAAACTGAACAAGAATTAGTAACATGGGACTAAATGAACTGAGAAAGATTATAGTTTTTGTGACTCTTGTTAGAAATATTGCTGGTTCTTTAATGTTTGCTCTTCCAGATTAAAGAAACTTCTTTTAAGATATCTATGACATACAGAAATAGGATAAAGCATTCATTTGTAAACAAACCGAGGTACTTAATTATTCTCTCTTTAAAATTAAAAGATTCTCAGTGAGTATTCTTTCTTTCATGGCAATCATACATATTTGTATAAGTTCAATAAGAATCTGTTCATCTTGGAAATACTGGTTATTTTACCAAGGCTTTGATTGGAATGTCATATTTGAGCGCAACATGCATAGCCTCAGATATAACCATATAGCTTTAAGGAACTAAGGTTGACTTTATGAAACATGAAGCCAATAAAGCTCCTTGGAAATGCTGGCCTATACCTATCTTACTTACAGAGTTCTCAGGAGACTTATCAGGCAAGTAAAGAATGCCACTTCCTGGTTGGTGCAGGAATCTCAGGATATGTTGGGAACCTTGTGAATAGAAATTTGCCCAAATCAGTTGCTATTGCAGCCATGCCTAATGGCTAACTTGGCTTGGCTTCTGGCTTGGAGAGGCTACCAAAAGTTCAATCTAGAGTCCTTATAAAAAGTTTCAGCAAAGCAAATTATAAAAGATCTATATGATCAATCACTATCCTTGCTGAGCTTATGTAAATAATTAGGCCAAGTTTGTTAAAACTGGACTTATTTTATAAGTGAATTAGTCCTGATTTGGCTATCTCTAGTTGAAGGTTATTAGAGAGAAAAATCATGTTTCAGTAATGCACTTTTATGGATGTTAAATTCCAATTCTGATTGTCTTTAAAAGTTTGTTTGCCTAAGCTGGACAACTTGAGGTAAACTTAAGAGATACTGTCACAATAGCACAGGTCTGGACAATCTTCTTGCTTGTTATTCTGTGAGGATAGTAACAGGACCTCGGGTATATTGTTTAAACAACTGGAAAATGAGATGGATTCCCCCAAGAATTGTATATAAAAGATTTTTCTTACTATAGACCTTTCAATAGACAAAAAAAATATAGTGCTTTATTAAATTCGTTTAAGGCCAGGTTAATTCATAAATCTCTAAATATGCAAACCATATCCTCCCTAAAGCTGATCGGACAGTTACTAGAAACCCACCCCATATAAACCCGGGAGACCTGGTTTATTTAACGATTGAAAGTCTAATACAGAAGGGAATTTAATTCCAAAATGGAAGGGCCCCTACTGGGTCATATTATGTACTCCCACTGCAGTAAAATTAGAGGGGCATTCTTCAAGGGCTCCTATATCTAAAATAACACCTGTACTCCCTTCACAGGAAACCAGTGAGCAAACTAATGTGTCTTCTTATTCCTGTGAACCCATGAAAGACCTCAAACTTCTCTTATGAGGGTTGTACCTTTCTTTTTCATTCTCCTTTCCCCAATTTATACTGACAATTCCTTCTCAAAATGGGCCATTCAAAAGGATCACCACAGACATTTGAATTATAAACTAGAAAACTCCATCTGATTCCTGCTGCTTGTTCCCACTCTATCTGGGGATGCTTCAAGCCTGACATCTAAAAATCTTCTCACTGGCAGCACTGACAGATGTTGGGTTTGTAACTTGCTCTAACCATTAACTTATATTTTACACCCCTTATTAATTGCCTAATTGCTTACTAAACAAAATTGAATCTATATGACGGCTAAAATACTACCTGTTACCCAGTTAAGGCCTTAAATGACTCTCAAAATAACATACTAAAGTAACACAAATCCATAAATCAGTTCTACAAAATAGAATGGCATTAGATGTTTGCTGCACAAGGTGGAACTTATGCTCTCATAAAAACAAAATGTTGTGTATATATTCAAGATTGCCACAAGAATATTTCTGTATTTCTAACTAACATGAATACTCAAATTGGTGCTTTAAATAATCCCTCTTTCCTTTAATGATTAGTTAAACATCTAGACTGGAGAATTATACTCAACTATTAAGGGTCTCTCTGTTGGACTTCTCATTCTTCTAGCCATGCTTATCCTAATATGTTACCTTTTTCATTGTCTCTGCTTGGTGCCAAGACTCTATCACTACAATGACTTCTCAATGACAGATAATCCTTACCTACATTGATACCAACTTAGTGTCTACATTGGATTTGGCTGCCTCTGCCTTTTGTTCCCCCGACTGACCAATGTTCACCCATAGGTAGGGACATCTCTATACCCCTACTCAAAAGGAAGAAGCTGCAGAAGATGAGACCTTCCACCTTCAACAATTTCAAAGATTTGAGGGTCAAAATTGTTCAGGGGTGATATGATGAGAGATCATAAGGCAGGCTAAGGGCAAAGTACAAGCTAGCACACCTCCCTCCCCAGGTGGGATATATGTTATATTCCTTGGACACTCCTGGCTACCCAAAAACAGGAAAGGACAAACAACAACAACAACAACAAACCCACAAATGGTTAACTGATAAAAGTCTCCACCAGTTTACAAGAAAAAGGCAATTTCATGAATGGGCTAAAGTCCAGGAACTCCCACTGTCTCAGTGTTAATGCTTTGCTAGAGGGAAAAACAACCTTAGCTTGAAAACAGCTTGGCCTCCAGTAATCTGTGAGTCTTTAGCATATGAAATCTCTTTGGAAACTTCCTCTTGACTTTACTTCGCCCATAGTATATAAGATGTCACTCTTCACAACGCTGGTGCAGCTCTTTTTGTCCATCGGTCCTGTCCCTGTGCTTTAATAAAGTCAACTTTTTGCACCAAAGACCTCTTCAGGAATTCTTTCTTGGCCATCAGTTCCAAACCCCACCATCATCCCAAAACCCCATCACAGAATAAGTTACATATCTGGCTAGAAGCTTTGGCCTGATGTGGAAAATCTCTTCCATTTTCTCCTGTGCTCCTTGCCTCCCCTGCGTCACTTGATTGGCTACAGTATAATAGTCACAAAGATAAACAAAAGGAGAGCTCCTGGAAGCATGGAGAGGACAGGGAATGGGCTTCATTATAGGTATTTTAGGGGTGGAGAAGGAACTTGTGGACTGAAAAAAAAAGCCAACCTCAAAATAGGTTAGTAAATGTTTTATTTGTTGTCTTACTGAGGATTAGAGACTGAGAGATACTATTTCAGATTGCTCTGAAAGAACTACTCCAAAGTCCATCAGTTTACAGGGGATTATATACAAAAAGGGGAAGGAGTATACATGCTTGCATGCAGCTCTCCAAGGAATAATTGCATGTCACAAGGTATAATTTGTTCATCTGTAAAAATTAAGGTTTACCAATTTCCACATAAGTATGAGAAAGATCTGTAGAGCATCTTAATATCGTAGTGACTAAATGGGTGTCTCTCAATGGGATGGAGGCCCCCAGATGTGAGGGGGTGATCTTGTGGAAGCTGGTGTTGGTGTGGGAGGTAAAAGATTTCACCTGAGGCAGAACAAGGGAGGTAGAAGTTGACTGAATACCCTGCCAGGGAGCAGCAGGCAGGACAGCAGAGGAGAGTCTGTATCTGTAAGAAGGCAGTGGGAGAGGTCTGCATTTAAGGAAGGTAGGTGAGGATGTATGGTGACATGGAATTTTCCCTTTCTTGGTAACTGTGCCTAGTTGTTAGTAACCCATCAGTCAGTTAGGGTCTATGGGTATTTCTCATTGGGTGACCTGATGGGCCTGTCTGTATTCAGCCAGGTGGCCATTATGGCCTTTTCTGCATTCCATTGCCCAAGCTTATTTGTCTAAAAGTGCCCTCCACAAATATGTCATGTTTCTATCATATTTGATTGTTCAAAAATATTGCTTGACTTCTTCCACTTAACTGTTTTTCCCATTCTTCTTGTTTTTAGTTTCTTCTTGAGGTCATTTGAGACAGTCACAGGAAGCTGACATTAGTCATCTACTGTAGTTTCAGTGCACAAACCAATCACTGGTACCAGGAGGGGCATATCAGCATGGAGTCTTGGTGGGTGACTACCCTCCCCTGGAGCAGCCTCTGTAATATTCACAGCAGTGGACTAGTGTTGGGGTGCCTGTCTTCATTCAGCCTCCTGACCACTACATCCTGCTTAAAGTTCCACTCTAAAACCATTATCCCCATGCCATCTGCTCTTCCTTCACAGAAACTTATTAGGGGAAACCAAAAAGAGAGCTTGAGCCTAGACAATGCAGTGTAGGCTTCCTGGAGAAATCTTAAGGAAGAAGAAAATACAGAACTTGGTGTAAGAACTGGGCTGGGAAGAGAAGAGGATGTGTCCTATATTAATAAGTTCAGTTTGGAATTTTAAAGAATTCTTTTTAAGCTAGCCTCAAAACTCCTCCGTAGAAGCCTCTCTGAGAAAACACTTCAGTGGAATTTGATGACAGATCAGTCCCAGGGCATGATTGGAAAAACAGAGGAGTGGCTTAGAAATAGCTAAATGGTTTAATCTACATAATAAAGAATCTGAAGTTTTGGAGAAAATATTCAGAGAAAACACCAGAAGGCTGGAACCCTCCTGGAGAAAGGGGGCTGGGGAGATGAGAGTCAAGGTACCAAAGAACAGGGAGTTTGAGTAGCACTCATCTGTAATTCCTCTCATTACCTCCTCCCGCCTTTGCCCAGAAAAGACACTTGGTAAAAGGCTGCTCTGCACATCTGCTGTCCATCAGTGATAGTTTGTGAAAAGTTACAATAGCACCAAAAACAGCTGTGTTCCATGTTCCTGGGGAAGAAGTCTGGACACTGAAGGGAAGATGGAATGGGGTGGAGAGTTTAGCAGAGGTACAAGAAACAAAGGGCAATGACCAGGAGAATTCCCCAGAGTGAGGAGATGGAGCTCCATCTAATCTCATTTCACATTAACGTGCAGCATGCCGACATAATACCAGGCCAACTGGAGTTGTTTGAGAGTCCAACACTTGATTACACTAAATCAAGGTGACTGTTCTCAGCAGCTGGAAATCACGAAGAGATTCCTTGCTGTGAGTGGCTCCTCCCCTCCCACTCATGCTCCAAAGACCTGTCATCAGCTCCTTGGTTCTCTATGGTCCCAAGCCCTTGGCTTTGTGAACAAATGATTCAAGAAGACGATTTAGGTGATACAAACAAACTTGATTTAACACTTCATGGACAGTCTCCTTTTGGAGAACTGCAAAATGGGGCAAGGGCAATACGTTTTTATAGGGTAAAGAATTATTAAAAAATAAAATTCAACCGAATAAATTTGAAGATCTAAGGATTTGTTAGGCAGGAAGGAAGGCATGAGCAACAGGAGGATGGACCTTAGACATCCTGATGGAGAACCTCAACAGAGGACGGCCCCAGGACAACCCATTCCACCCATCCAGTGGTCGGTTTGTGGTTACAGCATTCCAGCCGAAGAAGAGTTAAGTTTGTTTGTTGTGCTCCTGCAGAAAGCAGAGGCTTGTCCTTATTTGACCTATGTCTCTAGAATAGAAACAATATTGTGGTTTCCTACCCTGCGCAGGCGTTTCAAATACATCTTGGAGAAAGGACATGCGCAGTTGGCTAATTATTGTTATAACTTGGACCTGTCATTCAAATGTTGCACCCCTAGGGTCCACCCCCCAAAAAAATTGAGATAAGCCCACACCCTGGAATTTCCAGGGCCTTTGTCTCTCTTGACTGGCCTGCTCCTCTCTTGGAGAGTACTTTAATAAAACTTTGCTTGCTTTACTTTCATTTCTCTGTTCTGAAATTCTTCACCATGGCAGTGAAAAGAACTGAGGGTTCTTTTTCCATTTCACTCTCGGTAACATCTTTATTAAACAATTCATGAACCCAGCAGCACCCCATCTAGCATATAGAGGGGTGCTCTGAGGAGTTCTACAAAATGGAAGGTTTTTATAGGTGGAAGGGTGTTGGCAAGAAAATTGTTAGCAAAAGAAAAGGATTGTTCCAGAGAAGGCTGTTTGCTACAGGGAAGAGCATGGTGTCTTATGTAGATTACCTCATCTTTCTTTAGGAGATAGAGAGGACCCAGGTAACAGATGCAGCAGTGCTGATGGATAGAAAAATTCCCTGACTGTTTAAGGACACATTTCTGGGGGAGGTTGAAACTGCACTTGGCTTGGGTATTAAGCCCTGGTTTGGAAACTCAGTCTAAGTGACACCACTTGGAGCCTGTGGTTTTCTCTTTAACAAAATAAAGAAGAAGAAAGAGACAAATAGAAAGTATCTGATTGGCTGGGGCCACATAGTCAACCTTTTTGGGGTGAGGAGGTCCAGAGTTTGCTTGGCTTTGGGGATTGGCTGACTGAATATACTACATTCCTAGTCAAGGGGAGCATTTTCAGGGATATGGCAGTTATCTAAATGTTGGTTTGTTGATGTAGCACCCTAAGCAGCAATGGCTCCATCTCAATAGTTTTCAAAGCCAGTCTTTCCCTCAGCTTTCATTTAGACTTTTCATTGCATTGCCTTTTTGATGTTCTGAATCTTTATATCCCTTATAGGTTACAAGCCCTTTGCCAGGTGTATACTTTGCAAATATCTATGTCTTGCCTTTCACTCTTGAAATGGTATCTTCTGAGGAACTGCAGCTCTTAATGTTAATGTAGCCCAACTTATCAATGTATTACTTTTTTCCTTTATGGTTAGTGCTTTTTTATGAAGTTGCCATAACCTGAAGGTTTTGCCAACCTGAAGGTCAGGAAGATATTCTCCTATGTTTTCTGCTAAAAGCTTTTGGGGCACCTGGGTGGCTCAGTCAGTTATGCGTCAACTTCAGCTCAGGTCATGATCCCACAGTTTCTCGGGCTGAGCTCCATATCAGGCTCTGTATTGACAGCTTGGAGCCTGCTTTGGATTCTGTGTCTCCCTCTCTCTCTCTGCTCCTCCTGCCCCCTTGCACTCTGTCTCTCTCTCTGTCTCTCAAAAATGAATAAATGTTAAAAAAATTTTTTGAAGCTTTGTTAGGAAACAAAAACACTAACTCGGATATCTGTAACGCCGTGTTTATAGCAACATTATTTACAATAGCTAAGATGTGGAAACAACCTAAGTATCCATTGCCTGATGAATGGATAAAGGAGTTATGATATATAGATATAGATATTATTCATATTATTCAGCCATAAAAAATGAGGAAATCCTACCATTTGTGACAACATGGATGGATTTTGAGGGCACTATGCTAAGTGAAATAAGTCAGAGAAAGATGAATACTGTATGACTTCACCTAGATATGGAATAGTAAAAAAAAAAAACAAAAAACTCATACAAAAAGAGGTAAGACTGTGGTTACCAGAGGCAGAAGAGGAGTAGAATTAGAGAAGGTGGTCAAAAGCTACAAACTTTCAATTATAAGATAAATAAATAGAAGGGGTGTAATGTACAACATAATAACAATAGCAAATACTGCCATGTGATGTATAAGAAAGTTAAGAGAGTAAATCCTGAGATCCCAATACAAGGAGAATTTTGTTTCCAACTTCTTTTTATTGTATCTATATAAATGATGTACTATAGTAATTATTGTAGTAATTATTTCACGTTGTTTGTAAGTCAAACCTTTATGCAATACACTTGAAACTCAGTGACGTATGCCTTTTATATCACAATATAAATCTGGGGGCAAAACTTTCATATTTTAATTATTTACATTTAGATCTACAAGATTTCCCGAATTTTTGTATAGGACATGAAGAGGAGTTCTAGACATATTTATTTTATTTACGGATGTCCAGATGACCCAACAGCATTTATTGAAAAGGCCTCCAGACCCCATTATACCATCTTTATAATAAATCAAAGGTCGTATGTTTCTGGACTTTCTATTCTGTTCAACTGGTCCATTTGTCTATTCTTATACCAGTGCCACATCTTAATTACTATCACATTAAGTCTTGATGTCTAGTAGCAATACCCCACAACTTTATTCTTCTTAAAGAACACCTTTTCTATACTTGCTCCATTTGTTCCCATACATACATTTTATAAACAGCTAGACTATTTCCATACTACAAACTTCGTGGGATTTTTGACTGGGATGAAGCTAAATGTATTTATCAATTGGGAGAGAACTCAGATCATGACAATATTGAGTCTTTCCATCCATAAACATGATATAATCCCCCCTTCATTTGTTTAGAGCCACTTTAATTTCTCCCAGTATTGTTTTGAAGTTTTTGATGTACAATTCTTATACATTTTTTATTAGTTATATTACAAGGTTTTTTTTTCATGTTTTTCTGAAGTTGTGAGCTATCATCTTTTGAAATTCATTTTTTTGTTAGTTTGTTGCTGATATAAAAAAATACTGTTGATTTTTGTGTGTTTTGTATGTTGACATTTCAAGAACTTGTTTTCTTTGTTTGTTTTTGTTTTGAGAGAGAGAGACAGGGAGAGCAGGAGAGGGACAGAGAGAGAGTCATAGAGAAAATCTCAAGCAAGCTCCATACTATCAGCAGAGATCCCGACATGTAGCTCAATCTACCATTAGATCATGACCTCAGCCAAAATCAAGAGCTGGACACTTAACTGACTGAGCCACCTAGGGGCCCCCAAGAACTTGTTAAATGTATTTATGAATTATAATAGTTTTTCTTTGGAGTCTTTTGGATTTTCTAAGTACACATCTTATTGAGTGAAGATTTCTTTCACCTTTTATTTGTTAATGTGGCAAAATAGGCTGACTGATATGTAAGTGGTAAACTAACCTTCATAGCTGAAATCAACCCCACTTATTTACGATATGTAGTCTTTTCCATTTGCTAAAAATTTTTTTTAGAATTTTTTTGGTAGAAATTGGCCTGTAATTTTCCTTTCTTGTATGTTTTGGAATTAGGATTATACTGGCCTTAAAAAAGAGTTGGGAAGTATTGTTTCTTTGTCTATTCTTTAAAATGGTTTGTGGAAGATTGCTGCTGTTTCTTTATTAGATTATTAGAATTCACCAGTGAAACCATTGATACTGGTGGTTTTGTTTTGTTTTGTTTTGTTTTAAATTTTACTTAGCCAAGGGACATCTGGGTGGATCTGTCAGTTAAGCTTCTGACTTCTGTTCAAGTCATGATCTCGCAGTTTGTGAGTTCAAGTTCCGCACTGGGTTCTGTGCTGACAGCTTGGAGCCTGGAACCTGCTTCAGATTGTGTTTCCCTCTTTCTCTGCTCCTCCCCTGCTCGTGCTCTGTCTGTCTCGCTCTAAAAAATAAATAAGCATTAAAAAATTCAAAAAACATTTTAATTAGCCAACATATAAAGAATATTGGTCAGGGGTAGAATTCAATGATTCATCACTTACATATAACACCCAGTGCTCATTACAACAAGTGCCCTCCTTAATAGTCCCCACCCATCTAGCCCGTCTCTCACCCACCTTCCTCCATCAACCCTCAGTTTGTTCTCTATCGTTAAGAGTCTCTTGTGGATTGTTTCCATCTCTCATTTTTCTTCCCCACCTCTCCCCCTATGTTCACCTATTTTGTTTCCTAAATTCCATATATGAGTGAAATCATATGGTATTTGTCTTACTCTGATTGACATATTTCACTTATCATAATACCTTCTCGCTTGATTCACATTGTTGCCAATGGCAAGATTTCATTCTTTTTGATGGATAAGTAATATTCCATTGTGTATCTATACCACCTCTTCTTTTCCATTCATCAGCCAATGGACATTTGGTCTTTTTCCACAGTTTGGCTATTATTGATAATGCTGCTATAAACATTGAAGTGCATGTACCCTTTCAAATCTGTATTTTTGTGTTTTTTTTCAAATTTAATGTTTATTTATTTTTGAGAGTGAGAGAAACAGAGGGTAAGTGGGGGAGAGGCAGAGAGGGAGACAGAACCTGAAGCAGGCTCCAGGCTCTAAACTGTCAGCACAGAGCCCAACGCAGGGCTCAAACCCACAAACTGTGAGATCATGACCTGAGCTAAAGTTGGACCATCAATTGACTGAGCCACCCAGGTGCCCCTTGAATCTGTAGTTTTGTATCTTTTGGGTAAATACCTAGTAGTGAAACTGCTGGAGTATAGGGTAGTTCTATTTTTAGTTTGTTGAAGAAACTCCATACTGTTTTCCAGATTTGTTGTACCAGTTTGCATTCCCACTAACAGTGTAAGGAGTTTCCCCATTCTCTGCATCCTCACCTACACCTGTTGTTTCTTGTGTTATTAATTTTAGCCATTCTGACTACATGGCAAGGTGATATGATCAGTGATGTTGAGTATCTTTTCATGTGTCTGTTAGCCATCTTCTTTGGAAAAATGTCAATTCATTTTTTTTTCTGACCATTTCTCAATTGAGCTATTTGGTTTTTGGGTGTTGAGTTTGGTAAATTCTTTATAGATTTTGGATACTAACTCTTTATCAGATGTGTCATTTGCAAATATATTCTCCCATTTTGTAGGCTGCCTTTAAGTTTTGTTGATTGCTTCCTTCACTCTGCAGAAGCTTGATGAGGTCCTAATAGTTCATGTTTGCTTTTGTTTCCCTTGCTTTCAGTGACATGTTTAGTACGAAGTTGCTGCAGCTGAGGTCAAAGAGGTTGCTGCCTGTGTTCTCCTGTAGGATTTTGATGGTTTCCTGTCTCACATTTAGGTCTTTCATCCATTTTGAATTTATTTTTGTGTATGGTGTAAGAAAGTGGTCCAGTTTCATTCTTCTGCATGATGCCATCCAGTTTTCCCAGCACTATTTGTTGAAGAAACTGTCTTTTTTTTCCATTGGATATTCGTTCCTACTTTGTCAAAGCTTAGTTGACCATATAGCTGTAGGTCCATTTCTGGGTTTTCTATTCTGTTCCATTCATCTATTTGTCTGTTTTTATGCTAGTGTCACACTGTCTTGATGACTACAGCTTTGTAATATAGCTTGAAATCTGGAATCACGATGTCTCCACTCTTGCTTTACTTTTTCACAATTGCTTTGACTATTTGGGGTCTTTGTGGTTCCATCCATATTTTAGGATTGTTTGCTCTAGCTCTGTGAAAAATGCTGGTGGTATTTTGATAGGATTGCATTAAATGTATCAATTGCTTTGGGTGGTATAGACATTTTAACAATATTTGTTCTTCCAATCCATAACCATGGAATGCTTTTCCATTTCTTTGTGTTCTCTTCAATTTCTTTCATAAGTATTCTATAGTTTTCAGGATACAGATCTTTTACCTGTTTTGTTAGGTTTATTCCTAGGTATCTTATTGCTTTTGGTGCAAATGCAAATGGGATCAATTCCTTGATTTCTTTTTCTGCTGCTTTATTATTGGTGTATAGAAATGCAACAGATTTCTGCACGTTGATTTTATATACTGTGACTTTGCTGCATTCATGCATCGGCTCTAGCAATTTTTTGGTGGAGTCTCTTGAGTTTTACACATAGAGTGTCATTGTTATCTGCAAGTGAAAGTTTGACTTCTTCCTTGCTGATTTGTATGCCCTTTATTTCTTTTCGTTGTTTGATTGCTGAGGCTAGGACTTCCAGTACTATGTTAAATAGTAATGGTGAGAGTGAACATCCTTGTCTTGTTCCTGACCATAGGAAAAAGGCTCTCGGTTTTTCCCCATTGAGGATGATATTAGCTGTGGGTCTTTCATATATGGCCTTTATGATTTTGATGTGTGTTGCATCTATCCCTAGTTAGTTGAGGGTTTTTATCAAGAATGGATGTTGTATTTTGTTGAATGCTTTTTCTGCGTCTATTGACAGGATCATAATGGTTCTTATCCTTTCTTCTATTAATGTGATGTATCATGTTGATTGATTTGCAAATATTGAACCAGCTTTTCAGCCCAGGAATGAATCCCACTAGATCATGGTGAATAATTATTTTAATGTACTGCTGAATTTGATTTGCTAGCATCTAGTTGAGAATTTTTGCCTCCAGGTTCATCAGTGATATTGACCTGTAATTCTCTGTTTTAGTGGGGGGTCTTTGTCTGTTTTGGAATCAAGGTAATGCTGGCTTCATAGAATGTATTTGGAAGTTTTCTTCCCATTTCTATTTTTTGGAAAAGTTTGAGAACAATAGGTATTTAACTCCTCTTTAAATGTCTGGTAGAATTCCCCTGGAAAGTCATCTAGCCCAGGACTCTTGTTTGTTGAAGGATTTTTGATTACTGATTCAATATCTTTGTTGGTATGAGTCTGTTCAAATTTTCTATTTCTTCTTGTTTCAGTTTTAATAATTTGTGAGTTTCTAGGAATTTGTCCATTTCTTCCAGATTGCCCAGTTTTTTGACATATAATTTTTCATAGTGTTCTCTTATAATTGTATTTCTTTGATGTTGGCTGTGATCTTTTCTCTTTCATTCATGATTTTATCTATTTGCGTTTTTGTTTTAGCTTTTTAATGTTCATTCGTTTTTGAGAGAGAGAGAGAGAGAGAGAGAGAGAGTGAGCAAGGAAGAGGTAGAGAAACAGAGAGAGAGTGACAGAATCTGAAGCAGGCTCCAGGCTCCAAGCTGTCAGCACAGAGCCTGATGCAGGGCCTGAACCCACAAACCATGAGATCATGACCTGAGCTGAAGTTGGATGTTTAACCAACTGAGCCACGCAGGTGCCCCTGATTTTATCTCTTTCAATCCTTTCTCTTTTCTTTTTGAAAAGTCTGGCTAGGGGTTTATCAATTTTGTTAATTCTTTCAAAGAACTAGCTCTTAGTTTTGTCTGTATGTTCTACTGTATTTCTTTTTCTATATCGTTATTTCTGCTCTAATCTTTATTATTTCCCTTCTGTTAGCTTTAGGCTTTATTTGCTGTTCCTTTTCTGGCTCCTTTATGTGTGAGGTTAGTTTGTGCACTTGGGACTTTTCTTGCTTCTTGATATGGGCCTGTATTGCAATATACTTCCCTCTTAGGACTGCCCTTGCTGCATTCCAAAGGTTTTGGATTGTCATGTTCTCATTTTCATTTGCTATTATGTATTATTATTAATGAGTTATTGATTAATATATTTGGGTATCTCCAAGTTTGGGGCATAAAAATTTACTATTGTGGGATCTTCTTTATGGATAGACTCCTTAATTATGGTATAATGTCCTTCTTAATCTCTTGTTACAATCTTTGTGTTTTTTTTAAATTTTTTTAACGTTTATTTATTTTTGAGACAGAGAGAGACAGAGCATGAATGGGGGAGGGTCAGAGAGAGAGAGGGAGACACAGAATCTGAAATAGGTTCCAGGCTCTGAGTTGTCAGCGCAGAGCCCGACACGGGGCTTGAACTCACGAACCACGAGATCATGACCTGAGCCAAAGTCGGACGCTTAACTGACTGGGCCACCCAGGCACCCCACAGTCTTTGTTTTAAAATCTAGTTTGTCTGATGTAAGTATGACTACTCCAGCTGTCTTTTGACTTTTATTAGTATCATAGATGGTTTCCCATCCCCTCACTTTCTTTTTTTTTCAATGTTTATTTTTGAGAAAGAGAGAGAGACAGAGACAGAGCACAAGTGGGGGAGGGGCAGAGAGAGATAGAGACACAGAATCCAAAGCAGGCTCCAGGCTCCAAGCTGTGAGCACAGAGCCCGATGCAAGGCTCAATCTCATGAGCTGTGAGATCATGACCTGAGCTGAAGTTGGATGCTTAACTGACTGAGCCACCCAGGCGCCCCCCTACCCCACCCCAACCTCCTCACTTTCAATCTGCAGGTGGCTTCAGGTCTAAAATGAGTCTCTTGTAGGTAGCATATAGATGGATCTTGGGTTTTTTTACCCATTCAGATACCTTATGTCTTTTGATTGGGACATTTAATCCATTTTCATTCAGAGTAATTATTGAAAGAGTAATTATGTGAATTTAGTGCCATTGTGTTACCTGTAGAGTTGGTATTTCTGGTGATGTTCTAGAGTTTGTTGCTTTTGGTCTATCCAGTCTAGTGTAGTCTTTGTTGCTTTTGGTGTTTTTGTTTTTTTTTTTCCCAAAGAGTCCCCTTAAAATTTCCTGAAGGGCTGGTTTAGTGATCACAATTCCTTTAGCTTTTATTTGTCTGAGAAACAGACATCTCTCCTTCTATTTTGAATGACAGCCTTAGTGGACAGAAAATTCTTGGCTGCATATTTTTCCCATTCAGCACTGCCACTTCTTTCTGGTCTGCCAATTTCTCTGGATGAATCTGCTGAGAACCTGATCTGTCTTCCCTTGTAGGTTAGGGTCCTCTTTTCCCTTGCTGCTTTCAGAATTCTTTCCTTGTCTGTGCATTTTGTAAATTTGACTATGATACACCTTGGCAATGGTCAGCCTTTGTTGAATTTATTGGCATTTCTCTGTGATTCTTGGATTTTGATGTCTGTGCCCTTCCCCAGATTAGGGAAGTTTTCAGCTATAATTTGTTCAAATAAGTCTTCTGCCCCTTTTTCTCTCTTCATCTTCTGGGACTCCTATGAGAGGAATGTTATTCCATTTTAATAGTTAAGTTTCCTGCATCTGCCTTTGTGATTCATGACCTTTCTTTTCCTCTTCTTTTCAGCTTCATTATTTTCCATAATTTTATCTTCTATATCACTAATTTGCTCCTCTGCCTCAATCATCCTCATTTTATGGCCTCCATTTTGGTTTGCATCTCAGTTATTACATTTCTAATTTGGCCTAACTAGACATTAGTTCTTCTATCTCTGCAGAAAAGGATTCTCTGGTATCCATTATGTTTCTTCAAGCCCATCTAGTATCCTTATCATTGTTGTTTTAGATTCTAGTTCAGACATCTTATTTATATCTGTATTGATTAAATCCCTGGCCATGAGTTCTCCTTCCTATTCTTTTTTTTTTGGGGGGGGGGGAGGGGGGTGAATTTCTCTGTCTCATCATTTTGTCCAGAAAAGAAAACAAGAAAGAAGACAAACACAAACACACACAAACAAAACAAAACAAAACAATCAAACAAAAAAAAAACTAAATCCTGGGTGTGTTTTGGTTTGCTTGTTAAAAGAATCTAGATTCAACAATAAAAATAAAATAAAGACAAAATTTAATACATAAATAAAAAATAAAATAAATAAAGGAATTGAAAAAATAAGAAAATAAATGAAAAAAAATTAAAAATAATGAATAAAAATAAAAAGGAGGTTGCGTCTGGGTGGCTCAGTGGGTTAAGCATCTGACTGTTGGTTTTGCTTAGGTCATGATCTCAGGGTTAATGAGTTTGAGCCCTGCATCAGGCTCTGCACTGACAGTGTGGAGCCTCCTTGGAATTTTTTCTCCCTCTCTCTCTGCCCCTCCCCCACTCACTCTCTCTGTCTCTCTCTCAAAATAAATAAATAAACTTACAAAAAAATTTTTTAATCTAAAGAGAAAGGTAGATCTATTTCCCCTAGACCTGAAGCTTTGTAGCACTCTAGGATCAGAAGACTTGGGGCAAGCAAGTTATTTGTGCTGGTCTTCTGGGGGTGGGACGTGTTGTGCTGATTCCCTGGCTGACTTGTTGCAGTAAAAATGCTCCTCCAGGGGAGGGGGAGAGGAAGGGGCTTGGTGTATGTGACTCTGGCCTCCACTAGGTGGCGCTGTTTTGCTCCCTGAAGGCTTTCAACCCTGATGGGCTGGATGAATATGGCAGGCCCCCCACTCTCTAGCTCCTGAGGTGAAAGACTGCACTGCCCACTCTTCAGGGAACTCTCACAGAAGAGCAATCAATCACGCCTCTCCTGTCCCTGGTTTCTGTCAGAACCCTGTGTTCACACTGCCTGCTTCCTAACTTTTTTTATCTCAGGCTCAAAACTCCAAATTTTAAAGACTCTAGAAGGGCAAACCTTCGCTGTTCCTCTGGGCTTTTTCCAGCCCCTGGAAGGAAAGTGGTCACACAACTGAGCAGCAGTTTAGAGTTTATGTCGAAACAGAGCAGAAAGCCAGCACCTCTGCTTGCTGCCCTCAGCCTAAGTCCCTGCTCCTATGCCTGGAAAAAGCACAGCATGTTGGTACCACCCATCCCTCTTGTGACTCAAGGGATCCTCAAACCATGGTGTCATTCCTGGGATTCCATCCCACTTCACCACCTGCATACCTTTAACCCAGGCACATCCCCCAATGTAGCAGACTTCTAAAAGTTCAGATTTTACATTCCACTGCTTATATTATTTTGTGGTAGCCTCCATAAGCAACTTCCTTCCCCTCTGCTGTACCCAGAGCTCTTTCTGCCCCAAGTTAACTGTCCACACCTCTTACCTTCCAGAAGGTGATAGCTTTTCTATTTGTAGACTTGCAGGTTTTGTTTTCTCAAATATCCAATTGATTTATTCTGTTTTCAGAGTGATTTGTTAACTATCTAGCTGTGTTTGAGGGATAAGACAAGCTTAGGGTCTCCCTTCTCCTCCTTCATTTTAACTACCTCCCAGATTTTTTTGAGTCCGATGTTTTTTGGGGTGTGTGTGTGTGTGTGTGTCTGGAGATGTTTAATTATAGATTCAGATTTTTAAAAAAAATTTTAATGTTTACTTATTGTTGAGAGGCAGAGACACACAGAGTGTGAGCAGGGGAGGGGTAGAGAGAGGGGAAGAAGACGCAGAATCCGAAGTGGGCTCCAGGTGCTGAGCTGTCAGCATACAGCCCTATGCGGGGCTCCAACTTACAAATTGTGAGATCATGACCTGAGCAAAAGTCAGTCATTTAACCAACTGAGCCACCCAGGCTCCCCTATAGATTCAGATTTTAGAATAGATATATGGATTTTTAGTTTCTCCTTGCGCCCATTTTGGTACACTGTGTTTTCCTAGGGATTTTTGAACTTCACCAAAATTTTTAACAGCATATAAATTATTCATTATATTCCTTATTATCTTTTCAATGTCTGTAGAATGTCAGGGATGCCCCATTTATTTTCTCTTCATATTGACAATTCATGATAGCATGCAAAAGGCTCTAGCAATTTTATCATTCTTTTCAAGTAATAATTTTTGTTTTGCTTATTTTCTCTATCAAATATTTACTTTTTGTCATATAAATTTCTGCTCTTTTATTTACTTATTTTAGTCTTTTAAATTTTGCATATATTTTAATCTTCATAAGATAATAAATTATTGCTTTATATGTCCAATATTTAATTACATTTACCCTCACATCATCCTTTTCCATTTTCTTTAATTCCTGTCCCATGTTTCTATGCTTCTGTATGAAACTATTTTTTCTTCTTTCTGAAGAATTCCCTTTAGTATCATTTTTAGTGCACATCTGCTAGTGATAAATGTTTTCAGTTTTATTTGCCTGAAAAATATCTTTGATTTCCCTTCATTTCTGAAGAGAATTTTGTTTGGTGAGGTTCTAGACGAGCAATTATTTTCTTTCAGCATTTTAAACTTGTTATTCCACAAGTTTTTTCAGCTTCCTTCATTTCAATTAAGAGGTCAATTATCAGTCTTTTGTTGCTCTTGCAGATATAGTGCCTTTTTTTCCCATCAACTTGCTTTAAACTTTGGTTTTAGTAGTTTGACTATAACATGGTTAGGTGTATTTTATTTTATTTATTTATTTATTTTTAATATTTATTTATTTTTGAAAGACAGAGAGACAGAGTGTGAGTGAAGTAGGAACAGGGAGAGAGGGAGACACAGAATCTGAAGCAGGCTCCAGGCTCTGAGCTGTCAGCACAGATACCGATGCGGGGCTCTAACTCACGAACTGTGAGATCATGACCTGAGCTGAAGTCAGAGACTTAACCGACAGAGTCACCCAGGTGCTCCTGGTTAAGTGTATTTAAAAAAAATTCATTACTGCCTTGAGTTTAAAAACTCAGATCTGAGGTTTCTTTGTTGTCTTTGTCTTTTATTAGTTTCAGATAATTTGCAGTCATTGTGTATTAAAATATTATTTCTGACCCATTCTTGTAATTTTCTCTTTTGAATACTGTAATTTCAAGAATACATAATATACTCTTTCCTGTATTATCCATCCTTTGCTGTTCACTATACTTTCATCTGCATATTTTGTTCACCTTTCTTCTAGTTCACTAACATTTTGATCTTGTGTAGCTAATCTGCTTTAAACCCATTTATTGTGTTCTTAATTGCAGATATTTTATTTTTCCATTCTAGTGTTTCTATTTTCTTCCTTTTTTTTAATTTAAATTTTCTGGTCAATTTCTCCCTTTTTTCTTTAGTATCTTGACATATTAATCATACCTTTTTTGAAATGATTATTTTTGAGAGAGAGAAAAGACAGAGCATGAGCGGGGTGGGGGGCAAAGAGAGAGTGGGAGACACAGAATCTGAAGAAGGCTCTAGGCTCTGAGCTGTCAGCACAGAGCCTGATGCAGGGCTGGAACTCATGAATTGTGAGATGATGACCTAAGCTAAAGTTGTACACTTAACTGAGTGACCTAGGTGCCCCATTAATTGTAGCTATCTTAAATTCCTTTTCCAATAATTCCAATATCTGAGTTTCTTTGAGATTGTTTTTATTGTCCTTTTTTCTTCTTGTTTTAAATCATAATGTATGTCATGCCTAGTTATTTTTTTATTGAATGTTGGGCATTGTCTTTGAAAATTTTTAGATGTTCTAAAAAATGTTATCTTCCTTCAAAAAAGATTTAGTCTTTAATTCTGTTTCTCTAGGATGAGACTGTGAAAAGTTCTATTAATTTTTCTGCTCTTACTAGCAATCATTTCCTTAATGTCTTTGCTTGAATTCTTGGTCTGTTGGTCTACACCCAGAATCAACAAATGCCCTGAGGAAAAAAGTATACTGTCAGCTACATGGTTCTTCCTTCTCCAAGATTTTGTCCCTTTAATTCCTACTTACCTCAGCAGCACGTTGATGCTTTCAAATGTATTTCTAAACTATCTATTTAATTGATATTTCTATATATAATCTTAGAGGAGAATTGTTCCAATCTGTCATGCCTGGAAGCTGGTTATCTTTTTTAAACATAGTTTCATTATATTCTCCTCTGCTTGAGTTCCTTATTGCCTACAGCATAAAATCCAAACTCCTTCCCTCTTTACCAGGTCAGACAAGTTTCTTTTCACCATCTGGTGCTAATGTATCTTTCTAACCTCATATCCTGGTGTTTCCCTTCATTCACTCTATAAGTCAGTCAAATTGAGCTTTTCATAAATCATCACATACATCATGCTCTTCCACCTTTGCAAACCTTTTCACATGTTATATCTCTTGCTATAAATTTAGTTTCCCTTCATAACTATTCCCAAGTTACTACTGATCATTAAGACTCATTTTATTTTTTAATGTTTATTTATTTATTTTGAGAGAGAGAGAGAGAGTGCAAAGGGAAGCAGGGAGGGACAGAGAGAGCAGGAGAGAGAGAATCCCAAGCAGGCTGTCAGTGCAGAGCCCAGTGCAGGGCTCATCTTACAAATCATAAGGTCATGACCTGAATGGAAATCAAGAGTTAGATGCTTAACCAACTAAGCCACCCAGGTCCCCTTTTAAGGCTCATCTTAAATGCTACTTCCTCTATGAAGTCTTTGCCAGTGTTTCAAGACAAAATTAAGTGTTTCTTCCTTTATATTCATGTTGATGATTCCATTTAAATGCTCTTTTTAAAAATAGTATCGGTTAATGTACCTATATTATTCAATAGACTTGCGATACTTGAAGGCAAGTGAGTGATATCATGATTGCTTGAATCTTCAATGACCAGCATAATACTTGGTATTACTATAAGCTCAGATTTAAGACACCTTGTTTTATATATTTTTTAACCAGGAGCGCTTCATCTTTTTATTACCTGTCATCCTAGCCATTCCATATAACTCTCTTGCCTTTCACAGCCAAACTTTTGCCACAATGGTCTTCAACTCTATATTGATTACCTTAATCTCTCCACCATCCAATATTCCCTCTTCTACTAAAATTTGGCAGTTGCTCTCACTACTTTACGGAAACAACACTCTTGAAAACCCCAATAATTTTCCTTCTTATTACATACCTTATTTTAAAATAATTTGTGTATGAGGCATACAAATGGCTAACAGACACCTGAAAATGTGTTCAACATCACTAATCATTAGAGAAACACAAATAAAATCCACAATAAGATATCATTTCTCACACGTAAGAATGGTTATTATGAAAAAGAAAACAAATAATAAGTATTGAAAAGGAAGGAAACCCTTGTACACTGCTGATATGAATGTAAACTAGTGCAGCCACTATGAAAAACAGCATAAAAATCCTCAAAAATATTAAAAATATAACTGCCATGTTATCCACCTATTCCACTTCTGTGTATTTATCCAAAGGAAAATGAAATCACTAACTCAAAAAGATATCTGTACCCCTATGTTCATTGCAGCATCATTAATAAAACCCAAGACATGTAAACAAACTAAGTGTCCATTGATGGATGAATGGAGAAAGAAGTTGTGTGTGTGTGTGTGTATGTGTGTGTGTGTGTATACACATGAATTCTGCCATTTGTAAGAACAAGGATGGACCTTGAAGGTGTTATGCTGAGATAAGTCAGACAGCTCACGTATGGTCTCACTTAGATACGGAATTTTTAAAAATCAAACTATAGATACAGAGGAAAGATTGATGTTTGCTAGAGGCCGGTGGGCAAGATAAGTGAAAGTAGTCAAAAGGAGTGAACTTCCAGTTGTAAGATAAAGAAGTCATGGGAGTGTAATGTACTACATGGTGACTATGGTTAATACTGTATTATATGTTTTAAAGTTACAAGGAGAGTACATCTTAAAAGTTCTCATCACAAGAAAAAAAAATTGTTAACTATGTCTGGTGATGGATGTTAAATAAACTTATTGTGGTAATCATCTCATAGTATATACCTGTTTCAAATCATTATGTTGTAGGCCTAAAACTAATACAATATGATATATGTCGATTGTATCTTAATTTAATTAATTAATTAAAAATCATTTGTATATAATTTGTTTCTCTGATAGACTGTTAAAAATTGCTGGTAGAAATTTTGTGGATATTATATCAGAAGGTCTTACACTTAGTAAGTCAGACAACAAATAAAGACCATCCTCAAAGATCTTACCTCAGTCCTATGTCCTATGTCTCCTTTGCATCAGCTCAGACTGCTGATCTTCATCTTCTTTAAATCTCTTCCCTCAACTTGTGAAAATACACCATTTTGGCACTCTTAACCTCCACTTTATGTTAAATTGTGTGAGAATGAAAAAGAATTCAAAGGAAGAGGTGGTCAATATATAACTGGATGTGACCTGCTGAATGATAAGCAATGCCTCTACAGTTTCGACTATGAGACAGCAATGGTGGTTACACCATAGCCTAAACACAAGGGTTTGCAGCAGTTGCAGTCACAGGCAGTTTCTCCCTTTCTGATGTCCACAGGCATGAAGATTCCTGATATCTATTTTGCAGTAATAACAGGTGGAACCCAAATTATCAAGAAATGGGGCTACAGAAGAAAAAAAACAACCAAAAGAATGAGGGGCAGCTGCACTAGGTGATAAGCTATAAGGTTGATTAGTCACAAATCTGGACCATACAGTTATCACAATGATTGGGAATAGGTCTGGAAGGAGTAGAAAGAACTGCTCAATCTCATAGTGGGTAGGCATGAAGTTACCAACTAGAACTCTTAGTCCTACCCAATTTTTATTCCCATACCAGGGTGTGTACTTGGATAGACTTTGGTCCCATGTAAACTTCTCTAGGTTTGCTTTTTTTCTCCTATTCCAGCTCTGAGCATCCTTCCAAGTTCTCTATTTTTATCTCTCTCTTCACAGCTTCATTTGCCTACCTCCTTTCAATGATCTCTCTGAAGACATCTCTGCTGGCTTCCAAGAGTCTTTGAGTCTAAGAGATCTCCAAATCCAAATCTCTAGTCTTATCCTTTGTACAAAAGCCACATATTTCTAACTTCCTAATGAACACTTTCATGCCCTCATCTCACTGTCAACGTCCATCTTCCTCCTTAAGCTTTTCCCAACTTCCCTATTGCCTGTATTTAACCAGACTGAGGTTTTGTTTTATCATCACAAAATGGGCATTATATTTTCCATACAGAGTTGTAAGGATGATAAATAAACTGTGTGAAACCATTGTTGGCACACAGTTGGGGCTCAATAAATGGTTCTCATTCATGAAAGTAGTACATTTATTCTCTGGTATCCTGATCATTTAAGTTCATGGTAACTCCTTTTTCTCTGTGTCCCTCATTCCCTACATTCATGTATGCTCAGCTCTATCATGTCAAATTTTCAAATATCACTGGCCTCATTCTCTGCTTTGGACTCTTTTTCTCCCACATATGAAACATTTAAACATATAGCAAAGTTGAAAGAATTTTATAGCAAACATTCCTATATCTACTACCCAGCTTCTATTGTGAACACGTTACTACACTTGGTTTATTACATACCTTTACATCCATCAATTTATATCAATTTTTAATACATCTCAAAGTATATTAGAGATATCAGTACACTTCCCTCTAAGTACTTTAATATGCATGCCATTTGCCAGAGTTCTATATTTGTTGACAGTTTTTCTTCTGTAATAAAACTTACATATGATCTAATATACACATATGTATATTCACTGATCACTTGATATATCGCTATCAAGACATAGAATACTACTACTACCCCCAAAGGATTTCCTCATGCTCCTTCCCAATCATTCCCCACTTTTCCTCCCCAAGCAAATCTTTTTTTTAATTTATTTTATTTTTGAGAGAGATAGAGAGCAAGGGGAGGAGGGGCAGAGAAAGAGGGAGACAGAACCTAAGTAGGCTCCATGCTGTCATCACAGAGCCAGATGTGGGGCTCAAACTCACTAACTGTGAGATCATGACCTGTGCTGAAATCGAGAGTCGGATGCTTAACCGAACTGAGCCACCCAGGTGCCCCGACAAAGCAAATCTTCTAATTGGTTTCTTGCCTAACCTACAATTACTCTTTATTATAATTCACCACTTATCCAGAAGCTAAAATAATCTCCTAAAACACACTTTGTCATGCCACCACTCAGTTCGTAAAATCCGCATTGCCTGTGAAGTGCAAGCTGCCAATATAAGACCTTCCCAGTATGGCCCCACCTTTTTTTCAGGTGCTTCTCCACCACTCCTGAAGTATAAAACATTTGAAACTCTCTCGAGGCATTATACACTGACTTAGGTTTAGTTAGTTCTTGAAAGCTGTACCAAAAGCACCTAGAAGATAACAACAGTGTTTCAAGTATGTTTTTATCCCACAATATGTGAGGATATTTCCTTGTACAAGGATATTTCCTTGTATACAATTTACTTCCCAGATATTCATGGGATAAACTAATGACAAATTTGAAAAATGGAATAAATAAGTTGGAAAAGGGAATGTCTTTAACTTTCTGAGCCTACCCTCGTATTAATTTAGATTAGTTATATTTACTGTGCCTATCTTGTAAGAATGTGGTGAAGGAGGCATGCAAACATTTCCCAAGGAACCCTACAAGATTTAGAGATGAGGGAAAGAGAGACATTCAGTGGGCAAGAAGGGGGATCCTTTGAAAATTTTTTATTAGGATTCTAGAGTGTAATCTCATGTCATCGATGAAATTGAAATTTTTATTTCTCTAAGTTAGTTCCCACATTGTCAACTAAAGACTAATTATCAAGTTTCAAATGTAGAGCTTAGAACATGGATTTCAACTCTGCTGCATATTAGAAGCATCAGGGGAGCTCTTAAAATCTCCTGATGCCCAGGCTCCACCCTCAGTAATTCTGATTCCATTTGTCTGGGGTTCAGTCCAGGCAGGCATTGGTATGTTTTTAAAGTCCCCCAGGTGATTCTAATGTGTAGTCGTCACTGCTATATGAATGGTCTTTACACAGAGACTCAGCCTCACAGCCAATAATAAATACACAAGCAAATTTACTGCCACCTCCTCTCTCTCTAGAGACTCAGTGGGAAAGGAAAGAGCAAATTCTTAGCCAAAGAGGAGAATTAGGGGTATTAGTTTTTCAGCATTCCTGGCAGAGTGGGGCATGTGTATCCCCTGACAAGGGGGGAGTTTTTCCAAGAGCTACACGTTCTCAGAAAGCTAGGCCCATACTCTTAGAATCAGAAGAGTATGTCAGCAGCTGCCAGAGAGGAATCACATCACTGGTAAGATTCATGTAAGTCCAACTGCTTCAGGTTGTCCCAGGGAGAGACCATGAGGATGGGTAGCTCAATCATATGGGAAGTGACTTGAAAGGTAGGGGCAGAGGACTTACAGACAAAAATAACCATCAAACCTTTAAAAATACATATCTAGAAGACTTCCACATATGATATGAGTTGGGGCCTGCCTTTTGGAAGTGTAAGGAATAGAATGTGTCAGTCAAATTTTTATTTAACAGTCAAAGGTCACTAGTGCTCCTCAACCCTTTCACTCCATGGGGGTAATGGAAAATAGTATAATTATCCATATATTGGGTAAACTGGAGGGGATGATGAGAAGGGTTTTGTGTTGGACTTAGTGAAAAAATTACTACATTTTCTTTGTATTATATGATTAAAGAAAAATAAAATGCTAAGTATTGAAGAAAATATTAAATATTCAATTTATTTAAAATTTCCAAGTAAAATCTCATTAAAATTTTAATGAGAAAATTGAACTTGTTTCTTTAGCATAATTCACTTTTCTTTTGAACCCCAATGGGTTTTTTATCCCTTCCACTATATCACTGGGCCCTGCAGGGCTTGTTCGTCCCTTATCCCACTCATATATTCTGCCTTGCTCGTCCCTCATTGTCAACAACTTTATTCTGTTTGATGTATATGTTTGTTTGCACTCTTATTAAATGCGCTTTGTTGCTATGTATGCTGTACTTTTAACTAAAGTAAGTGGCATTACATTATATATAAAATTTTATTTCCTTTTTTGTTTCCAGTAAACACTCTTTTCTAAGTTCTATCCATATTGTTCTGTGTATTTTTTAAAAAGTTTACGTATTTATTTTGAGAGAAAGAGAGAGAGTGCTAGTGAGGAAAGGAGCAGACAAAGGGAGAGAGAAAATCCTAAGCAGGCTCTTCACTGTCAGCACAGGGCCCGATGCAGGGCTTGATCCCACAACCTTGAGCTCATGACCTGAGCCAAAATCAAGAGTCATACACTTAACCAGCTGAGCCCACCAGGTGCCCTTGTTCTGTGTATTTTTTTTAACCCATTGCTTCTAGTTGTTGTGCAGTGCTTTATGTAGTGCACTTACACTTTTCACCCACCCACTCTCTCAAGGATAGATATATGTGTTGCTTTCAACACCGTGTTATCATGGAAGAGTATTCTTCTGTAATTAAGGGAAATCTCTTTTCTGTCATCAACTAGAACTCCGATAATTCAGTCCCTTTAAATTATACTTCTTAATCTAATTTCTCTTCTTTTGAGTTTAAATCAATTATTGAAAATTCAAAGGTTAAATCATAATGTAGTGGAGTTCCAATCCACTTAAACTTTTATATAAATTTTTACAAAATAATAATGACTTTTCCTCAGGCATACTCTCTATTATACTTGTCACTGTACTATTTTCAGTAATTTTGTTGAAGGATTGAAATTACAACACGACTAAGCATCTTCAGTGAACCTCATTTTACCTCATTTTTTGAAGGCTGAAGTTTTGCTTTGATTCCTTAAATGTTATCAGTTCATGGTAGTATATATTTTCACACAGCCCATGCAGTTTTTCTGTCCCAAGTATAAACCACAAGTTTAACCTTCTTTTGCATTCGAAGCCTGATGCTTACCCTTCTTTTCTCACCTGTGACAGGTCAGGCCTGATGCAGGTGGGAAGTCCATTATTGGCAGTGGCTAGAGGTAGTTGGTTTCTTCTCTCCCTCTACAGTTTGGCTTCTACTCTTCTTCTCTCATCTTGCCAACTATGGTTTCTGACCCTTCTCTGAAATGAAGATAGAATGAAGAAAAGTGGGGACAGGAAAATTATGTTTTGCATGCTACTGTCAAAGTTGCATCACTCTCTGGATCTGATAGATATTTAAAGCTGGGATTTTCTCAACTATAACTCTCTTTTTGTAGGTGACATACTTTTCTACTTCTCAATATTAAGACATTACCTCAGACCCTGAGTCTTTGGTGGTTCACTTCTGGGCTCTTTTTTGCTGAGTTCCTTTTGTCCCTGTGGCAATCTTTGGATATTACATCAGGTTCTCTAGTTTACTCTTACACGAGATCCACACTTGGTTTGTGGAGTCCATACATGCATGCTTTGGACCAAGTCTGGGAGGTTACCATACATGCTTTGGACCATCTTATTGCAGTAGAAATCTCTCTTTGGCTTCCTTTCCCTAAAGAGCAGTTGACCAGCTTAGCTCCCATCTCTCATATTCTCTAGACAAGAGGCAGAGGACAGTTCTCTGTGTCTCTCACACATCTCTTGTAATGGAATCCCTTTCTGGGTTTTGGGATAATTTAGACAATCTCACCACCCTGGGAATGAGATTTCCACTTGGAGAAAGGGTGACACTCACAAGACATCAGCAATTCTTTTCAAAAATACCCCCCAAATTCTCCTTCAATCTCCACTCTTAGTCCCTTTGTGCCCTTGATATAGGTTAAGGATTGAGAAGTTATTTAGCTGGCTTTCTGTCCCCTCTTTTCTGCATGTCTTACACATCTATGTGTATCAAAATTCAGTCTGGCATTTAGTGTCCAAGGCCTTAGGGGTTTAGCTGAAAGTGGTCTTGTCACATTTCATTGCATGTAATATGACACCCCCACTGATACAGGTTGAAGGCTTTTGAGGAAAATGAGAGCAGCAAAAGGAAAATAAAAACACATGTACCATTTAAGACTTGTGGTTCAGCTAGTCTATGATTCTGCTGCTAGCATAAACTTCATGTGAGACCTTTCTCACAACAGCATACCTAATCTTTTTGACACTGACATTAAAAATTGGGTAAACCACAGCTTCTCTTAGTAGTCATGTGTAGCTCTGTTTATTCTACACTTAACTAATCATTTTGGGGATGAGTTCTATTTTTTGGCCAGTTTTGCTCCAGGCTCATTGGAGCACCAAAACTGAAGGCAGTAAAGGCAAAGAACCAGATGCCACAGGAAATGTCAAAGTAGGACAACAGAAAAATGCATGATTCAAGCAGGAAACGTGAGGTCTTAAACATTGGGAAAAGATTTTTCCAGATTATTGGGAAATAATTGCCAGATTTGGGAGACCCTGAAGTTGACGTACAAAGCAAAGAAGAGAATTGCAACTGAGAGCTTGAAATTAAAAAAAAAAAGAAGAAGAAGAAGAAGATGAGGAAGAATGTATTTTCATTTGTGTGAATTATCTGTGTGTAATAAATAACATGAGAAAAATATGTTGACATATTTTCACACAATTTTATCAGTTTCTTAGCTGTAACTGTCTCTAATACGACTGGTCAATGGTATTTCTTTAAAGAGTTTTATTTGGTATTATTATTATTAAATATTTTTTTCAAAAAATTACTTGCACTCTTCTTCAAAGTGGCATTTTGTTGTTAACACCTTTTAGAGCTTTTTGACTCCTTCAGTCATCCTTCTCAGTAGATCATATTATTTCTAATTGAGAAAGTGTTCTTTCCATGGGCCATACAGTACACAGTAGTCTCTAAGTAAATTCTGCAAATGGTGGGCATTCTCAATTCTCGTTATTCTGGTATTGAAATATGTAAGTATTTGCTGTTGAAATGTATAACTATTTCTAGTTATTTTGGTATTAAAATGTGTACATGCTCAAGGCATGGCTTGTGCCCCTGGCCCCAGCTCTTACAACCTGGGCCCTGCCATGAGCCTTGAGATCATCAAGTCTAATACGAAATTCTTTTTTTTTCAATATATGAAATTTATTGTCAAATTGGTTTCCATACAACACTCAGTGCTCATCCCAAAAGATGCCCTCTTCAACACCCATCACCCACTCTCTCGTCCCTCCAACCCCCCATCAACCCTCAGTTTGTTCTCAGTTTTGAAGAGTCTCTTATGCTTTGGCTCTCTCCCACTCTAACCTCTTTTTTCTTTTTCCTTCCCCTACCCCATGGGTTTCTGTTAAGTTTCTCAGGATTCACATACGAATGAAAACATATGGTATCTATCTTTCTCTGTATGGCTTATTTCACTTAGCATCACACTCTCCAGTTCCATCCACGTTGCTACAAAGGGCTATATTTTGTTCTTTCTCATTGCCACGTAGTACTCCATTGTGTATATAAACCACAATTTCTTTATCCATTCATCAGCTGATGGACATTTAGGCTCTTTCCATAATTTGGCTATTGTTGAGAGTGCTGCTATAAACATTGGGGTACAAGTGCCCCTATGCATCATTGCTCCTGTATCCCTTGGGTAAATTCCTAGCAGTGCTACTGCTGGGTCATAGGGTAGGTCTATTTTTAATTTTCTGAGGAACCTCCACACTGTTTTCCAGAGTGGCTGCACCAGTTTGCATTCCCACCAACAGTGCAAGAGGGTTCCCATTTCTCCACATCCTCTCCAGCATCTATAGTCTCCTGATTTGTTCATTTTGGCCACTCTGACTGGCATGAGGTGATATCTGAGTGTGGTTTTGATTTGTATTTCCCTGATGAGGAGCGACGTTGAGCATCTTTTCATGTGCCTGTTGGCCATGTGGATGTCTTCTTTAGAGAAGTGTCTATTCATGTTTTCTGCCCATTTCTTCACTGTATTATTTGTCTTTCAGGTGTGGAGTTTGGTGAGTTCTTTATAGATTTTGGATACTAGCCCTTTGTCCGATATGTCATTTGCAAATATCTTTTCCCATTCCATTGGTTGCCTGTTAGTTTTGTTGATTGTTTCCTTTGCTGTGCAGAAGGTTTTTATCTTCATGAGGTCCCAAAAGTTCATTTTTGCTTTTAATTCCCTTGCCTTTGGGGATGTGTCAAGTAAGAAATTATTGTGGCTGAGGTCAGAGAGGTTTTTTCTGCTTTCTCCGCTAGGGTTTTGATGGTTTCCTGTCTCACATTCAGGTCCTTTATACATTTTGAGTTTATTCTTGTGAATGGTGTAAGAGAGTGGTCTAGTTTCATCCTTCTGCATGTTGCTGTCCAGTTCTTCCAGCACCATTTGTTAAAGAGACTGTCTTTTTTCCATTGGATGTTCTTTCCTGCTTTGTCAAAGATGAGTTGGCCATACTTTTGTGGGTCTAATTCTGGGGTTTCTATTCTATTCCATTGGTCTATATGTCTGTTTTTGTGCCAATACCATGCTGTCTTGATGATGACAGCTTTGTAGTAGAGGCTAAAGTCTGGGATTTTGATGCCTCCTGCTTTGGTCTTCTTCTTCAAAATTACTTTGGCTATTCGGGGCTTTTGCGGTTCCATATGAATTTTAGGATTGCTGGTTCTAGCTTTGAGAAGAATGCTGGTGCAATTTTGATTGTGATTGCATTGAATGTGTAGATAGCTTCGGGTATTGACATTTTGACAATATTTATTCTTCCAATCCATGAGCAGGGAATGTCTTTCCATTTCTTTATATCTTCTTCAATTTCCTTCATAAGCTTTCTGTAGTTTTCAGCATACAGATCTTTTACATCTTTGGTTAGATTTATCCCTAGGTATTTTATGCTTCTTGGTGCAATTGTGAATGGGATCAGTTTCTTTATTTGCTTCATTGTTAGTGTATAAGAATGCAACTGATTTCTGCACATTGATTTTGTATCCTGCGACTCTGCTGAAGTCATGTATCAGTTCTAGCAGACTTTTGGTGGAGTCTATCGGATTTTCCATGTATAATATCATGTCATCTGCAAAAAGTGAAAGCTTGACTTCATCTTTGCCAATTTTGATGCCTTTGATTTCCTTTGTTGTCTGATTGCTGATGCTAGAACTTCCAACACTATGTTAAACAATAGCGGTGAGAGTGGACATCCCTGTCATGTTTCTGATCTAAGGGGAAAAGCTCTCAGTTTTTCCCCATTAAGGATGATGTTAGCTGTGAGCTTTTCATAAATGGCTTTTATGATCTTTAAGTATGTTCCTTCTATCCCGACTTTCTCAAGGGTTTTTATTAAGAAAGGGTGCTGGATTTTGTCAAAGGCCTTTTCTGCATCGATTGACAGGATCATATGGTTCTTATCTTTTCTTTTATTAATGTGATGTATCACGTTGATTGATTTGCGAATGTTGAACCAGCCCTGCATCCCAGGAATGAATCCCACTTGATTACAGTGAATAATTCTTTTTGTATGCTGTTGAATTCGATTTGCTAGTATCTTATTGAGAATTTTTGCATCCATATTCATCAGGGATATTGGCCTGTAGTTCTCTTTTTTTACTGGGTCTCTGTCTGGTTTAGGAATCAAAGTAATGCTGGCTTCATAGAATGAGTCTGGAAGTTTTCCTTCCCTTTCTATTTTTTAGAATAGCTTGAGAAGGATAGGTATTATCTCTGCTTTAAATGTCGGTAGAACTCCCCTGGGAAGCCATCTGGTCCTGGACTCTTATTTGTTGGGAGATTTTTGATAACGGATTCAATTTCTTCACTGGTTATGGGTCTGTTCAAGCTTTCTATTTCCTCCTGATTGAGTTTTGGAAGTGTGTGGGTGTTTAGGAATTTGTCCATTTCTTCCAGGTTGTCCAATTTGTTGGCATATAATTTTTCATAGTATTCCCTGATAAGTGCTTGTATTTCTGAGGGATTGGTTGTAATAAATCCATTTTCATTCATGATTTTATCTATCTGGGTCATCTCCCTTTTCTTTTTGAGAAGCCTGGCTAGAGGTTTATCAATTGTGTTTATTTTTTCAAAAAACCAACTCTTGGTTTCATTGATCTGCTCTACAGTTCTTTTAGATTCTATATTGTTTATTTCTGCTCTGATCTTTATTATTTCTCTTCTTCTGCTGGGTTTAAGCTGTCTTTGCTGTTCTGCTTCTATTTCCTTTAGGTGTGCTGTTAGATTTCGTATTTTGGATTTTTCTTATTTCTTGAGATAGGCCTGGATTGCAATGTATTTTCCTCTCAGGACTGCCTTCACTGCATCCCAAAGCGTTTGGATTGTTGTTTTTTCATTTTCGTTTGTTTCCATATATTTTTCAATTTCTTATTTAATTCCCTGGTTGACCCACTCATTCTTTAGTAGGGTGTTCTTTAACCTCCATGCTTTTGGAGGTTTTCCAGACATTTTCCTGTGGTTGATTTCAAGCTTCATAGCATTGTGGTCTGAAAGTATGCATGGTATGATCTAAATTCTTGTATACTTATGAAGGCTGTTTTGTGACCCACTCTGTGATCTATCTTGGAGAATGTTCCATGTGCACTCAAGAAGAAACTATATTCTGTTGCTTTGGAATGCAGAGTTCTACATATATCTGTCAAGTCCATCTGATCCAATGTATCATTCAGGGCCCTTGTTTCTTTATTGACTGTGTGTCTAGATGATCTATCCATTGTTGTAAGTGGGGTATTGAAGTCCCCTGCAATTACCACATTCTTATCAGTAAGGTTGCTTATGTTTGTGAGTAATTGTTATAAATATTTGGTGGCTCCCGTATTCAGCGCATAGACATTTATAATTGCTAGCTCTTCCTGATGGATAGACCCTGTAATTATTATATAATGTCCTTCTTCATCTCTTGTTACAGCCTTTAATTTAAAGTCTAGTCTGTCTGATATAAGTATGGCTTCTCTAGCTTTCTTTTGACTTGCAGTGGCATGATAAATAGTTCTCCATCCCCTCACTTTCAATCTAAAGGTGTCCTCAGGTCTAAAATGAGTCTCTTGTAGACAGCAAATAGATGGGTCTTGTTTATTTATCCATTCTGATACCCTATGTCTTTTGGTGGCGCATTTAGTCCATTTACGTTCAGTGTTATTATAGAAAGATATGGGTTTAGAGTCATTGTGATGTCTGTAGGTTTCATGCTTGTAGCAATGTCTCTAGTACTTTGTCTCACAGGATCCCCCTTAGGATCTCTTGTAGGGCTGGTGTAGTGGTGACGAATTCCTTCAGTTTTTGTTTGTTTGGGAAGACCTTTATCTCTCCTTCTATTCTAAATGACAGATTTGCTGCATAGAGGATTCTCGGCTGCATGTTTTTTCTGTTCATCACTTTGAAGATTTCCTGCCATTCCTTTCTGGCCTGCCAAGTTTCAGTAGAGAGATCCATCACGAGTCTTATTGGTCTCCCTTTATATGTTACAGCACGTTTATCCCTAGCTGCTTTCAGAATTTTCTCTTTATCCTTGTATTTTACCAGTTTCACTATGATAATTCGTGCAGAAAATCGATTCAAGTTACGTCTGAAGGGAGTTCTTTGTGTCTCTTGGATTTCAATGCCTGTTCCTTCCCCAGATCAGGGAAGTTCTCAGTGATTATTTCTTCAAGTACACCTTCAGCACCTTTCCCTCTCTCTTCCTCTTCTGGAATACCAATTATGCGTACATTATTTCTCTTTAGTGAATAACTTAGTTCTCTAATTTTCCTCCCATACTCCTGGATTTTTTTTATCTCCCTTTTTCTCAGCTTCTTCTTTTTCCATAATTTTATCTTCTAGATCACCTGTTTTCTCCTGTCTCTTCAATCCGAGCTGTGGTTGTCTCCATTTTATTTTGCAGCTCATTTATAGCATTTTGTAGCTCCTCCTGGCTGTTCCTTGGTCCCTTGATCTCTGTAGCAATAGATTCTCTGCTGTCCTGTATACTGTTTTCATGCCCAGCGATTAGTTTTATGACTATTATTCTAAATTCACTTTCTGTTATATTGTTTAAATCCTTTTTGATCAGTTTGTTAGCTCTTGCTATTTCCTGGAGATTCTTTTGAGGGGAATTCTTCAGTTTCATCATTTTGGATAGTCCCTGGAGTGGTGCAGAACTGCAGGACACTTCCCCTGTGCTGTCTTGAATAACTTGTGTTGGTGGGCAGGACCGCAGTCAGACCTGATGTCTGCCCCCAACCCACCACTGGGGCCACAGTCAGACTGGTGTGTACCTTCTCTTCCCCTCTCCTAGGGGTGGGATTCACTGTGAGGTGGCGTGGCCTTTCTGGGCTACTTGCACACTGCCAGGCTTGTGGTGCTAGGGATCTGGCATATCAGCCGGGGTGGATCGGCAACTAACACAGGGGCGGGAGGGGCAGGCTCAGCTGTCTTTTCCTTCAGTGATCCACTTCGGGAGGGGCCCTGTGGCACTGGGAGGGAGTCAGACCTGTCACTGGAGGGATGGATCTGCAGAAGCATAGCATTGGGTGTTTGCGCAGTGCAAGCAAGTTCCATGACAGGAACTGGTTCCCTTTGGGATTTTGGCTTGGGGGATGGGAGAGGGAGATGGCGCTGGCAAGCGCCTTTGTTCCCTGCCAAGCTGAGCTCAACAACTCTCCCTCCCCTTGTCCTCCAGTCCTCCCACTCCCCGAGCAGAGCTGTTAACTTATAACCTTCCAGATGTTAAGTCCCGCTTGCTGTCAAAACACACTCTGTCCAGCCCCTCCGCTTTTGCAAGCAAGACTCCGGGGCTCTGCTTTGCTGGCGGGCTGCCCCTCTGCCCTGGCTCCCTCCTGCCAGTCCTTGTAGTGCGTACCGCCTCTCTGCCCTTCCTACCCTCTTCCGTGGGCCTCTCATCTACGATTGGCTTTGGAGAATCCGTTCTGCTAATCTTCTGGAAGTTTTCTGGGTTATTTAGGCAGGTGTGGGTGGAATCTAAGTGATCAGCAGGATGCGGTGAGCCAAGCGTCCCCATACGCTGCCATCTTCCTCTGACTCTCTGTCTCACATTCTTTTATCTCATTGAAATTCTGGCTCTTTCAAACTCTTCAAAGCTTTCCCATGTTCTCTCTTGAGTAGTGCTGTACAAGAGAAAGTATTGGCACTATATATGTAATTTTAAATTTTCCAGTATCCACATTAAAAAAGTAAAAGGAAACAGGTGAAATTACTTTTAATATATTTTAATTTGAAATATCCAAAATCTTATTATTTTAATATGTAATCAACATAGACATTCTTGAGATGTTATATATATATATTTTTTTCTAAGCCCTCAAAAATATAGTATGTATTTTACTCTTATGGTACATCCCAAGTGCTCAATAGTCATATATGACTAATGGCTACCCTACTGGACAGAATAGATCAGTCCTGGAACCAATGTACTCCAAGTTTGGTCCACAGACCAGCAGTGGCAGCATCACCTGAGACCTTATTAGAACTATACAATCTCTGAGTCTGCTCAAGGCTTATTTAACTGGAAGCTGCATTAAATTTTTTTTTTCAGGCAATGGGATATTTTAATGTTCTACTCTTTTCAGTACTAAGATGTATTTTAATTACAATTAAAGAAATATAGTCTTCCATGAACTAGCCAGGGGGAACATATGTAACATTATCATTCATTGTTTTTATGAGAACATGTAATGTTTCTTTTTTTTTCAATTTTATTTTTTTAAATTTACATCCAAATTAGCATCTGGCACAACAATGATTTCAGGAGTGGATTCCTTAATGCCCCTTACCCATTTAGTCCATCTCCCCTCCCACACCTCCTCCAGTAATCCTCTGTTTGTTCTCCACATTTATGAGTTTCTTATGCTTTGTCCCTCTCCCTGTTTTTATATTATTTTTGTTTCCCTTCCCTTATGTTCATCTGTTTTGCCTCTTAAAGTCCTCATATGAGTGAATGAGTGAATTCATATGATTTTGTCTTTCTCTGACTCACTAATTTCACTTAGCATAACACCCTCCAGTTCCATCCACGTAGTTGCAAATGGCAAGATTTCATTCTTTTTGATTGCCGAGTAATACTCCATTGTGTGTGTGCGTGTGCGTGTATATATATATATATATATATATATATATATATACACCACATCTTCTTTATCCATTCATCCATTGATGGACATTTGGGCTCTTTCCATACTTTGGCTATTGTTGATAGTGCTGCTATAAACATGGGGGTGCGTGTGTCCCTTTGAAACAGCACACCTGTATCACTTGGATAAATACCTAGTAGTGAAATTGCTGGGTCGTAGGGTAGTTCTATTTTCTATTTTTTGAGGAACCACCATACTGTTTTCCAGAGTGGCTGCACCAGCTTGCATTGCCACCAACAATGCAAAAGAGATCCTTTTTCTTCACACCCTCGCCAACATCTGTTGTTGCCTGAGTTGTTAATGTTAGCCATTCTGACAGGTATGAGGTGGTATCTCATGGTGGTTTTGATTTGCATTTCCCTGATGATGAGTGGTGTTGAGCATTTTTTCATGTGTCAGTTGGCCATCTGGATGTCTTCTTTGGAGAAGTGTCTATTCATGTCTTTTGCCCATTTCTTCACTGGATTATTTGTTTTTTGCATGTTGAGTTGAATAAGGTCTTTATAGATTTTGGATACTAGCCCTTTATCTGATATGTCGTTTGCAAATATCTTCTCCCATTCCATCTGCTGCCTTTTAGTTTTGCTGATTGTTTCCTTCGCTATGCAGAAGTTTTTATTTTGATGGGGTCCCAGTATTTCATTTTTTATTTTGTTGCCCTTGCTTCTGCAGGAGTGTTGAGTAGGAAGTTGCTGTGGCCAAGATCAAAGAGGTTTTTGCCTGCTTTCTCCTTGAGGATTTTGAAGGCTTCCTGTCTTACATTGAGGCCTGTCATCCATTTTGAGTTTATTTTTTTGTATGATGTAAGAAAGTGGTCCAGGTTCCTTCTTCTGCATGTTGCTGTCCAGTTTTCCCAGCACCACTTGCTGAAGAGACTGTCTTTATTCCATTGGATATTCTTTCCTGTTTTGTCAAAGTTTAGTTGGCCATATGTTTGTGGGTCCATTTCTGGGTTCTCTATTCTGTTCCACTGATCTGAGTGTCTGTTATTGTGCCAGTACCGTACTATCTTGATGATTACAGCTTTGTAGTATAGCTTGAAGTCCGGGATTGTGATGTCTCCTGCTTTGGTTTTCTTTTTCAAGATTGGCTATTCGGGGTCTTTTCTGGTTCCATACAAATTTTAGGATTATTTGTTCTAGTTCTGTGAAGCGTGCTGGCATTATTTTGATAGGAATTACATTGAATATGTAGATTGCTTTGGGTAGTATCAATATTTGTTCTTCCTATCCAGGAGCATGGAATCTTTTTCCATTTTTTGTGTGTCTTCTTCAATTTCTTTCATAAGCTTTCTATACTTTTTAGTGTATAGAGTTTTCCCCTCTTTGGTGCAACTGTAAGTGGGATAGATTCCTTGATTTCTCTTCCTGTGGCTTCATTGTTGGTGTATAGGAATGCAACCGATTTCTGTGCATTGATTTTATGTCCTGCAACTTTGCTGAATTCATGAATCAATTCTAGCAGTTTTTTGGTGGAATCTTTAGGGTTTTAGATATAGAGTATCATGTCATCTGCAAAAAGTTAAATTTTGACCTCCTCCTGGCCGATTTGGATGCATTTTATTTCTTTGTGTTGTCTGATTGCAGAGGCTAAGGCCTCCAATACTATGTTGAATAACAGTGGTGAGAGTGGACATCCCTTTTTCCTGTCCTTGGGGGGAAAGCTCTCAGTTTTTCCCCATTGAGGATGATATTAGTAGTGGGTCATTCATATATGGCTTTTATGATCTTAAGGTATGATCCTTTTATCCTTACGCTCTTCAGGGTTTTTATCAAGAAAGGATGCTGTATTTTGTCAAATGCTTTCTCTGCATCTATTGAGAGCATCATATGGTTCTTGTCTTTTCTTTTATTGATGTGATGAATCATGTTAATTGTTTTGTGCATATTGAACCAGCCCTGCATCCCAGGTATAAATCCCACTTGGTCGTGGTGAATAATTTTTTTAATGTATTGTTGGATCTGGTTGGCTAATATCTTGTTGAGGATTTTTGCATCCATGTTCATCAGGGAAATTGGTCTATAGTTCTCCTTTTTAGTGGGGTCTCTGGTTTGGAATCAAGGTAATGCGGGCTTCATAGAATGAGTTTGGAAGTTTTCCTTCCATTTCTATTTTTTGGAATAGCTTTAAGAGAATAGGTGTTAACTCTTCCTTAAATGTTTGGTAGAATTCCCCATGGAAAGCGATTTGGCCCTGGACTCTTGTTTTTTGGCAGATTTTTGATTATTAATTTGATTTCCTTACTGGTTATGGGTCTGTTCAAATTTTCTATTTCTTCCTGTTTCAGTTTTGGTAGTGTATATGTTTCTAGGAATTTGTCCATTTCTTCCAGATTGCCCATTTTATTGGCATATAATTGCTCACAATATTTCTTATTATTGTTTTTATTTGTGCTGTGTTGGTTGTGATCTCTCCCCTTTCATTCTTGATTTTGTTTATTTGGATCCTTTCCTTTTTCTTTTTGATCAAACTGGCTAGTGGTTTATGAATTTTGTTAATTCTTTCAAAGTACCAGCTTCTGGTTTCATTGATCTGTTCTACTGTTTTTTGGGTTTTGATAGCATTCATTTCTGCTCCAATCTTTATTATTTCCTGTCTTCTGCTGGTTTTGGGTTTTATTTGCTGTTCTTTTTCCAGCTCTTTAAGGCATAAGGTTAGGTTGTGTATCTGAGACCTTTCTGCCTTCTTTAGGAAGGCCTGTATTGCTATATACCTTCCTCTTATGACCGCTTTTGCTGAGTCCCAGAGGTTTTGGGTTGCGGTGTTATCATTTTCATGGTCTTCCATATACTCTTTAATTTCCTCTTTAACTTCTTGGTTAGCCCACTCATTCTTTAGTAGGATGTTCTTCAGTCTCCAAGTATTTGTTACCTTTCCAAATTTTTTCTTGTGGTTGATTTTGAGTTTCATAGTGTTGTGGTCTGAAAATATGCACGGTATGATCTCGATCTTTTTGTACTTGCTGAGGGCTGATTTGTGTCCCAGTTTGTGGTCTATGGAGGAGAACATTCCATGTGCACTGAAGAAGAATGTGTATTTCATTGCTTTAGGATGAAATGTTCTGAATGTATCTGTTAAGTCCATCTGGTACAGTGTGTCCTTCAAAGCCATTGTTTCCTTGTTGATTTTGTGATTAGATGATTTGTCCATTGTGAGTGGGGTGTTGAAGTCTCCTACTGTATTTTTTTATTAAATATTTTTTAATGTTTATTTATTTTCAACAGAGAGACAAAGCATGAGCAGGGGAGGGCCAGGGAGAGAGGGAGACACAGAATCTGAAGCAGGCTCCAGGCTCTGAGCTGTCAGCACAGAGCCCGACGCAGTGCTCAAGCTCACAGACCGTGAGATCATGACCTGAGCCGAAGTCAGATGCTCAACTGACTGAGCCATCCAGGTGCCCCAAGTCTCCTACTATTATGGTATTACTATGAGTTTCTTTATGTTTGTGATTAATTGATTTATATATTTGGGTGCCTCCACACTTGGTGCATAAATATTTACAATTGTTAAGTCTTTTTGGTGGATAGACCCCTTAGTTATGATATAATGTCCTTCTTCATATCTTGATACAGTCTTTATTTTAAAGTCTAGATTGTCTGATATAAGTATGGCTACTCCAGCTTTCTTTTGTTGACTATTAGTATGATAGATGGTTCTCCATCCCCTTACTTTCAATCTGAAGGTGTCTATAGGTCTATAATGGGTCTCTTGTAAACAGCATATAGATGGATCTTGTTTTCTTACCCATTCTGTTACCCTATGTCTTTTGATTGGAGCATTGAGTTCATTGACATTTAGAGTGGGTACTAAAAGATATGAATTTATTACCATTATGTTGCTTGTAGAGTTGGAGTTTCTGGTGGTGTTCTCTGGTCTTTTCTAATCTTTGTTGCTTTTGATATTTATTTATTTATTTATTTATTTATTTATTTTTTCATCTTTTCTCCCCTCAGAGTCCCCTTTAAAATTTCTTGCAGGGCTGGTTTAGTGGTCACAAATTCCTTTAATTTTTGTTTATCTGGAAAACTTTTTATCTCTCCTTCTATTTTGAATGACAGCCTTGCTGGGTAAAGAATTCTTGGCTGCATATTTTTCTGATTCAGGACATTGAGTATATCCTGCCACTCCTTTCTTGCCTGCCAAGTTTCTATGGATAGGTCTGCTGCAAACCTGATCTGTCTTCCCTTATAAGTTATGGACTTTTTTTTCCCTTGCTGCTTTCATGATTCTTTCCTTGCCTGAGTATTTTGTGAATTTGACTATGATATGCCTTCTTGATGGTTGATTTTTGTTGAATGTAATGGAAGTCCTCTGTGCTTCCTGGATTTTGATATCTGTGTCTTTCCCCAGGTTAGGAAAGTTTTCCACTATGATTTGCTCACATAACCTTTCTACCCCTATTTCTCTTTCTTTCTCTTCTGGGACCCCTATGATTCTGATGTTGTTCCTTTTTAATGAGTCACTCATGTCTCTAGTTCTTAAATTGTGCTCTTTTGCCTTAATCTCCCCTTTTTTTCTGCTTCATTATTCTCCATAAGTTTGTCCTCTATATCGCTGATTTTCTCTCTGCCTCATCCATCCTTGCTGCTGAAGCATCCATTCGAGATTGCAGCTCAGTTATAGCATTTTTTATTTCATCCTGACCAGTTTTTACTTCTTTTATCTCCGTGGAAAGGGATTTTAATCTATTTTCGACTCCAGCTAGCTTTCTTATTATCATGATTCTAAATTCTGGTTCACACATCTTGCTTGCATGTGTGTTGGTTAAGTCCCTAGCGGTCATTACTTCCTTCTCTTTCTTTTGGGGTGAATTCCTTCGTTTAATCATTTTGAAGGGAGAAAATGAATTAATGAGGTAGAAAAAATTAAAATAAAAAAATATAATTAAAAAATATATTAAAATTAAAAAATTAAACACACACACACACAAATAAATGATGCTACATCCTAGGTGTGTTTTGGTCTGGGTGTTGAAAGTGGCTTGATAGATTAGAGAAAAAAGGGGGGAAAAAGAAAAAAAGAAATCGTTTGAAAAATTTGAAAACATGAATACACTGAAGTAGACTAAAATAAAATGATGGAAGTAAAATAGAATTTGAAAAAATTTACACAAAAGTAAAAAATATAGTAAAAGAATTAAAGAAAAATATTTTTAATAAAAATTGAAAACAAAAATGATTTTTTCTCTTTCTGTATTCAAGAAAAAGAAAATAAATAAAAAAGAGAAAAAAGAAAAAAAAAGAAAGAAAATTGAATAGATGGACCAGCTAACCGACTGAAATACGACTGAAATTACTTCATTTTCCCCTAGAAGTCAGACTATGAAGTGCTTTATAGTCCATAAACTAAGCAGGCGGCGAGACTTCTGTTCTTGAAGAGCGAGGCTGGCCCAGTTGGGCGGGGCTTAGTGTAATGGCTCCATTCTCCACTAAATGGTGCTCCTAGCCTACTGGGGTGGGTTGTTGTGGTGCTTGTAGGTGCATGTGCACATGCTCGGGAGCAGTGAAAATGGCTACCTAGTCTCTAGTATCAGAACTCTGTTATCCCTGATCAGCAATTGCTGGCCCATATTTTGTCTTCAGCTTTCATCCACTCCCTGCTTTTACACTGTCCGTGACCAAGCCCCAGGTAGTACCTCTGTCCCAAGTTTTGTCTCATATATGGCTGTTTTCCCTGGCCCCTTACTTCTGAGGGACTGTGGCTTTGACCCATTCCAATCCTTTGCAGAAGGTCTCACTGAGCAATGGCTGAATGCCAGTCGCACCCAGGAAAGTTTGCAGGACCATTCTGCTGCTAATGCCCAGAGGCTGTGGCCAGGTGCCAGCCTGCCCCAGAAAAATTTCACAAGATAGTGTAGCAGCAGCGTTTCAGGGATTATGGAAAATCACAACATACATCTGGCACCAGGCTTCACCCTTAACGACCTTGTTCCAACACCAGCAAATGTGGCCGTTCTCTGGGGTCTGCTGGGCCAAGGTTGCCTCACAGCCTCTACCAAATGTCCTTCCAGCAGTGGGACAGCTTCTCTCTTGTGGCCTGAGAAACTCCCAGACTCCACTCTGCTTCTGAGGATTCACCCTTCCCACCAAAGCACTGCCAGGTATCAAGCTGTGGAGTTGCAGACTCTGCGCTCCCCCTATTTATAGTCTTAATGGAATTTAAACTCTCCTTTCTCCTTTCTCCCTTTTTAGTTCAGTCCCTGTGGCTGTTTCCACTTTTCCACTTTCTCTCCAGATGCTTTTGGGTAGGGGTGCTTTTCCCATATTCTCCCCATCGTCTCCATCCTCTCTCCACATGCAAAAGTACCTCTCTGCCCTCTGCAGCTTCTCCCTCCCCAAGTTCAACTCTCTGTGCCGCATACCTGCTGAATTTTGTGGTTCAGGTTGTGCAGATTGTTTTGTTAATCTTCAGATCAGTTTTCTAGGTGTATAAGATGGTTTAGTGTTGGTCTGGGTGTATTTCATGGATTCAAGACACACAAAAAAATTCCATGCTGTTCTGCCATCTTGGCTCCCTCGTAAAATTTTTTAATTAACTAATTTATTTATTTATTTTTAAATTTACATCCAAGTTAGTTAGCATATAGTGCAACAGTGACTTCAGGAGTAGATTCCTTAATGCCCCTCACCCATTTAGCCCATTCCCTCTCCCACAACCTCTCCCACAAACCTGTTAGTTCTCTATATTTAAGTGTCTCTTATGTTTTGTCCCCCTCCCTGTTTTTATATTATTTTTTCTTCCCTTCCATTATGTTCATCTGTTTTGTATCTTAAATTCCTCATGAGTGAAGTCATATGAGATTTGTTTTTCTCTGATTAATTTCGCTTAGCATAATATCCTCCAGTTCCATTCGTGTAGTTGCAAATGGCAATATTTCATTCTTTTTGATTGCAACTCTCCATTGTATGTATATGAATGGAGTAATACTCCATTGTGTGTGTGTGTGTGTGTGTGTGTGTGTGTGTGTGTGTATATATATATATATATCTTCTTTGTCCATTCATCTGTTGATGGACATTTGGGCTCTTTCCATACTTTGGTTATTGTCAATAGTGCTGCTATAAACATTGGGGTGCATGTATCCCTTCGAAACAGCACACCTGTATCCCTTGGATAAATACCTAGTAGTGAAATTGCTGGGTCGTAGGGTAGTTCTATTTTCTGTTTTTTGAGGAACCTCCATACTGTTTTCCAGAGTGGCTGCACCACTTTGCACTCCCACCAGCAGTGCAAAAGAGATCCTCTTTCTCTGCATCCTCATCAACATCTGTTGTTGCCTCAGTTGTTAATGTTAGCCATTCTGACAAGTATGAGTTGATATCTCATTGTGGCTTTGATTTGTATTTCCCTGATGATGAGTGAAGTTGAGCATTTTTTCACGTGTCTGTCAGCCATCTGGATGTCTTCTTTGAAGAAGTGTCTATTCATGTCTTTTGCCCATTTCTTCACTAGATTATTGTTTTTTGTGTGTTGAGTGATAAGTTCTTTATAAATTTTGGATACTAGCCCTTTATCTGAGATGTCATTTGCAAATATCTTGTCCCATTCCTTTGGTTGCCTTTTAGTTTTTCTGATTGTTTCCTTTGCTGTGCCAAAGCTTTTCGCTTTTCACTTTGATGAGGTCCCAATAGTTCATTTTTGCTTTTACTTCCCTTGCTTCCAGAGACATGTTGAGTAAGAATTTGCTGCTACCAAGGCCAAAGAGGTTTTTGCCCACTTTCTCCTTTAGGATTTTGGTGGCTTCCTGTCTTACTTTAGGCCTTTCACCATTTTGAGTTTATTTTTGTGGATGGTGTTATAAAGTGGTCCAGATTCATTCTTCTGCATGTTGCTGTCTAGTTTCCCCAACAATATTTGCTGAAAAGACTGTCTTTATTCCATTGGATATTCTTGTCTGCTTTGTCAAAGATTAGTTGGCCATACATTTGTGGCTCCATTTTTGGGTTTTCTATTTTGTTCCGTTGATCTGAGTGTCTGTTTTTGTACCAGTACCAGTGTCTTGATGATTACAGCTTTGTGATATAGCTTGAAGTCTGGGATTGTGACGCCTCCAGCTTGGGTTTTCTTTTTCAAGTTTGCCTTGGCTATTTGAGGCATTTTCTGGTTCCATACAAATTTTAGGATTGTTTGTTCTATCTCTGTGAAGAATGCTGGTGTTATTCTGATAGGGATTGCTTCATTAAAAAATTGTTAATGTTTGTTTATTTTTGAGAGACAGAGCAGGAACAGGGGAGGGGCATAGAGAGAGGGAGACACAGAATCTGAAGTAGGGTCCAGGTTCTGAGCTGTCAGCAGAGAGCCCAAACGGGACCTGAACTCATGAACCGTGAAATCATGACCTCAGCCTAAGTCGGACATGGAAGCTGCATTTTAACAAGACTCCAGGTGATATAGTTTCACATGAAAGTTTGAGAAGCTCTGGTTTGGAAGACACAGTCAGTCCTCAGTAAAATCCCCCATACCTTCTGTCTTCCTGATCTTCTGAAATTTAGCCTTGATCTGTGGGCATTGCTTCCTCTGCAGCTTTCACAGGTGGTGTCTGTTTTCTCTGCCACATCCTTATATCGGTGGGGTGGATGTCTTCTCTCTTACTCTGTGCCCTTTGTGACCATTCTTCTTCCTACCTCACTAAGGCCTCACAGCTTTGCATCTCATGTCAGCAGATTATACCACAAACTTGCTCATTGTTGCTGTCTTTGACTAACTCCCCAGGTCACTCTTCTTCATTCCCATCTTTCTGTCATTCCAACAGGACTTGGTGATTTCAGACTAATCTCAAGCCTTTACTAGGCTGAAGTATCCACTTCCAAGGCCACTCGTGTAGTTATTGACAGGCTGCAGTTTGTTGCAAGGTGCTGGACTAAGGGCCTCAGCTCTTCACCATACCATGTGGTCTCCAGAGACTGCACCCAGCATGGAAGCTGCTTTCCTAGAGTACAAATGATTTGAGACACACAAAGACAAAGAGTGAGAGAATATGCAAGATGGAAGCCATAGTCTCAGAAGTCACATCCCACCCCTTGTACCATTTTCTATTTGGTAGAAGCAAGTTCATAAGTGTAGCCATACTCAAAGGAAGCAATCACAAAAAGGAGGGAATCTTAGGAGTTAGGGATTTTTGGGGACATCGTGGAGACTGTCCACCACAGTAATCTTCACACTCCTCTTCTCCTCACCAGCTCATAGTGCTCCAGTTTTTCTGGCTTCTTTTCTGTTCTCTGGGAATCCAAGCATGTGCTCAACTCAGAGTTTTGCCTTTGCTTTCCCTCTACCTTGAGCACTTCCCCTCCAGATATCCTTATGACTTACTCCATTACTTCCTTAAAATTTCTGTTAAAAATGTCACCTTCACAGTGAGATCTTTCATCATCATAAAATTTAGAATTATAGCCCTCTGCCTCAACCACCTGAAACGCTCTATCCCCTTCTCGTTCTATTTGTCTATTTTTCCTGTTGTTATCTAACATATTGCCTTACCATTCGTTTTCTTTTCAGATTCCTCTCACCACAGCAACATTTTCTTAACAGGCTTTTTGACTTTAATCATGAATTCATTCTATAACCAAATGAGTATGCCAGTAAAAAGGCAAATATGATCATTAATGCTTCACATTCTAAAATTCTTCAATGACACTTGATAGACTGAAGAAGTAGTCTTTTTGGGAGAAGACTAAACTAGGTTTGGTACTGGCCTCCAAAAGGACATTTGGAAATAAATGGGCTGTGTAGCAGATATTGTTGGTTCTCTGCCTATATCCCTTGGGACTTAACACTTCAGTACACCCCAGCCCTTCCAACTCCATCTGTTTTTGAAGAAATATTCTACACCCCAAGCATACCAGTATACTTTGAAGAAGACTAACGTAAATTGGAGTATAGATACCTCTGCTTCCTTGCCCTGGTGAGATAACTACAAGGTGCTTTCTATACTATTTCCAAGTTATCCTACATGATTATGCTCAGTCATCCACAGCAGTAGCTAGTTTGATAACATACCCTTTTTGGTTTTCCTTCATTGTTTGTATCATTTTCTCATTCCCTTGCTAGTATTTCTTGCACCTCCCAAGTAAATTACTTGGATTCAAATCCTGTGTCACTATCTGCTTACAAGAGAATCCTAACCAAAACAGGATATTGCAGGTGTCACAACAACCAGGGATCAGGAGGCCAGGAAGAATGCTAAATATCTTATGATGCATAGACAGTACAACCAAATGATGAATTATCCCTCCTGAAATGTCAATAATACAGTGTGGCTCCTTATAATGGAAAATAAGACACATCACTCTTTTCAAATTTCCTCTCTACTATAATTTTCATCTTGCCTCATTAGATTCAATTTCTAATTTTACCTTTGGATGTCATTTTTGTTTGTTTTTAGCTCTTAGTTTTGTATTCCAATTCAGAATGGCAGAAAGGATAAAGAATATTTATACCTACCTTGTATAATTCCTAGATTCATTCCTGAGAATGGTCCTCCAGGTACATTCTGGTGATTTATGTGGGGTCTCTGGAAGAATCTAAACATCTAGTGATACTTAAAGAAGCCACTGGGTCTAGCAATGTCTCTCAACCAGAGTTTTATAGTTGCTCTACAATTGATTGCACTCAATCTACACCACGGGGTGTTCAGTGGCAGAAAATGTTCACCATTAAGTCCATTATGATTGTGGAGTTACAGCTAATTGTTGATTCACTAGCCAAATTATGTTTTTCTTCACTAAATGCCTAATTTGATTTTACTTAATTTCATTACTGGAAGGTCAAGTAACAAAATGGTGCCCATGGCTTTATTTGGCCCTGCCAAACTCTATGATCTTTTAATAGCTTATAAACCAGAATGCTTGGGATTTTCCCACCTTGATTTATGATAAGTATGGAGTAAGAGTTAAAGAGATAGGGGGCGCCTTGAGTTTTACCTAGTTCAATTTCCTATTTTCCTGTTAATCCTCAGGATAGTGCCTCACTTCTCAACAAAGATCTATAATGATTCGTATTATGCTACTTCCACTAGTAGCTCACTCCAGCAACTGTCAATGCTGGTAAGTCAGCATTAACAACAAGTTATCACAGTACTTATAAATATTTTCTGAGTGAATATTTGATAATCAAGATGTTCAATCAAAGTTTAAATTTAGGTCCCTTTGCCTTTCCTGGACTTCAGAAAAAAGAATATGGCCCAACATTTTTCTCAAAGCCCTCTATTAGACTTGAGGACAACACTAAAAACAGTTTTTCTTCTTGACGAAAAGATTTTTTTTTTAACTTTTAATAGGAGCACTTGTTTTATCCTTCAATTTTTCATGATAATTTTGGCTGCTAGTCTCTATTTTTTGCAGACAGGAGTACTGAATACAGTAAGCTGGAAAGGCTTTCACAAACAGAGTGAGAAAGAAGGAAGGAGAACATTCTTGACCTGGAATGTCATAATCTAAATGGATTAATTTTTAAGCTACCTCCATAAAATAGAACTAATAGTTAGAAGCATTGTCTGTTTCTCATCAAGATTCAATTCAGTAAGCATTTATTGAATATCCTTTCAATCTGTTCTGGGTGTGTTCAAAGAAGTAAAATGTGCAGTCCTGCTTTTGAAGAGCTGGTAACTTCAGAGGTGTTCTACTTTCTCAATAGTTTCTTAGTTCATTAAGAATTCTGTTTTGATTTAGTATAATCCAAGAAAGCTTTTGCAGGAAACACTAATTTCTAGTGTTTACATGCCTTAAAGCTTTGAATCAAGAGGCAGAAAAAGACAGTTGGGGAGGTGTGAAATTTTTTAACTGACCAAGAGTTTCCATTCACTTTGAATTCTCTCCATTTTGCTATTTCATGGTTTTTTTCTCTCTTTTTTTCTAAACACTATCAAAGGTTTACTCTTGATTCCAAAGTTCATATGAACTTTGCATATATGGAATTCCCAGTGTAACAGAGTGGAATGCATGCTATTTTTAGTAAATCCTTTCTAACTTTTTCCTTTTACTTATTCTCATTACCCTCAGACCCATGAATTAGCCCTTTATGCAAATTTTTTCAGAGATTTTTAAAATACGGGCAGCAGCTTTTTACAAGTTGTAATAACCATTCTTAGATGATACATTAAAAGATCTGGACCCAATTTCAATGTGTGTGTGTGTGTTGTGGGGATGGGAGGATTGGGGGATTCCCCACACCATTATGGAACAATTCTCTGACACCGTTGGTGGTCCTACAATTCAACTCAGTTCTGATACTAATTACCAAGAGATAGCATCAGATTCCACAGGTTAAGGGCTCAGTCCCACAAGACTGCCCTCCACTTCAAATGCCAAATATAAGCCCTGTTTTGTTACCTGTGCCTCTGACTGATTGAGTATAGATTGGAAATTACCATGATCCCATCCTGGGGTTTGATTAGTTTGCTAGAATGGCTCAAAGATTCCTCATCCCATGATCTTTTATCTTTTCTCTCAACAAACCACAAGTTTCTGTGTACCTGGGCTGTTCTAGCAAACCCCAGTTCTCTGACACCAACTAGAGGTTCTGGTCACCAATTCCAATATGTGGAAGTAGTGGCCTTTTTCCACACCACCAAGCAACTTGGGGATACACACCCATGATTCCTATAATTCAACTCCATTCTGACCCTGTCTGAAGATTGTGTCAGATCTCATAGGTTAAGGGTTCAGTCCTCTCTATGGACTTCAGATATAAGTCATAAGTCCAGGTTTTCACCTGTGCTTTTGACCAACCTGGTATAGATTAGGGGTTTCAGTGATCCCCACCTTGGGTTTGATCAGTTTGCTAGAACAGTTCACAGAACTCATGAAAACATTTTATTTACTAGATTGCTGATTTGTTATAAAAGGATATAACTCAGGAAAAGCCTGATGGAAGAGATGCATAGGGCAAAGTATGGAGATCTTTCATGCTCTCTGCAAATGCATCACTCTCCCTGAATTCCCATGTGTTCACCAACTTGGAAGCTCTCTGAACCCATCCTTTTAGGTTTTTATGGAGGCTTCATTACATAGGCATATTGATTAAATTATTCACCATTGGTGATTGATTCAATCTCCAGCCCTGCTCCTCTCCCTGGAAATCAAGGGGTCAGACTGAAAGTTCCAACCCTCTATTCAGATTGGTTCCACTGGCAACCAGTCCTCATCCTTAGGTAATTTCCAAAGTCACGTCATCAACATAAACTCTGTTGTGGTGGCAAGGGGCTTGTTATAAATAACAAAATAACCCATTTCAATTTTATGGCTCAGAAGTGGATTTTAAGAACAAAAGACAAGAGACCAAATATTATGAGAAAAGATACCCCCATTTCTCTTATTGTTCGAGAAATTCCAATGGTTTTAGGAGCTTTGAGCCAGGAACCATGGAACCCAGACCAAATATATATGAGAAATATATTTTGGTCAATGACCAGATATGTATTTATTATAAATCACAAAATTGCACACATTAACCAGAAACACAAAATAAAGACATTATTAAAGTATCCATTTTTCATATTTTAGGTCAGATTTATTACTCACTAGTTATTATTTGAAATCCTGTTGTTTAAATACAGTACTGATGAGTTTTTTGATTTTGTCAGAATTGACTTGGAAGATATATAAGGGAAAGTTCCAGTAACATTCTTATTTTAGGATTTCAACACACAGTATTAATGTTTGGTCCAATTTATGCCTTGGTTGATCTGAATTCATGCTAATGTGGGGACCACTTTGACATAAAGATTATTTTGAATTAAAAAGAAATCAAAACCCAGTAGATTCAGGAAAAGCTCTTTTTGTCCTCCACAACTGTCTAAAAAGAATTTAGATAGAGGGTCAACTCCAGGAAGAGTGCTATCACTGTAGGTAACTATATTATACTATGAACTAGGTATGGTGGACAGGGAGGAACCCAGGGCAGTCAGTTTGATCCCTGTCTTCTGTGTCCTATTGTTTCTGAATAGCCTAGCAATCATTTGTTTACAAAACATTTACTCTTTTACATCTCTCTGTGAATTGCATTTCTTCCCCTTGAAGTCCCTTATTCTCCTTACCTCCTTCTCCTTAGTTCAGAATGACATAAAAACCTCACTTTGCCTGACTGTCTGGAATTTCCATGTGTGGATTCCCCGTATGTATGAAATTACATTTGATTTTCTCTGATTAATCTGTCTTATGCCAATTTGGTTCTTAGTCAGACTAGAAGGACACTGAAGGGGATAGGAAATTCTTTCTCCCAACATTAATTATAACTGAAAGGGAAACCTGGCTTTATCAAAAAGTAGACCATACTTTTTAATAATCACAGATTTTAGAATAGACCTAAAACAGTGATTTTTTCCCAGCCCCTTAAGACTTCAGCTCCTTGAGGGCAAGCCCTGTGTCTTAGTCTCTGTGCTTGTAAAATAGAAGGAGGAGGGCACCTGGGTGGCTCACTTGTTTAAGCATCTGGCTCTTGATTTCTGCTTAGGTCATAATCTCACAGTTCCTGGGATCGAGCCCATGTCAGGCCCTGCTCAGACAAAGTGGAGCCTGCTTAGGATTCTCTCCCTCTCTCTCTGCTCCTGCCTCTCAAAATAAGTTAATAAACATAAAAAAGGGGGTGGGGAGGACTGGAAGGGGAAGGGAAGAAAATCCTCTCTATTGAATTATAAAGCAATTGAGGACCAGAAGTTTTCCTTAGATTATAGAACCGGGCAGGGTTGCAATCTCAGATATTTTGCATCCTCATAGAATACATTTTGCTCTCTTAAGCTGCTTCCTACTAAGACCATGTTTTTTTCTGATGGTATTTCTTGTTAGGTAAACTAATTGTCCGATGTTTCTGTCTCTACCCAAGGGATGGACAGAATTTTAGTCCAAGCCTCTGTCTTCTCCCTTCTCCTTGGAGAAATGTTGGAAGGAAACCTTTGACTTGTACTTCTACCTCTTTTTTCACTCCATGCTAAGGGAGGAGGTGCAATGAGTATGATCATGATTGGTGATGAGTTGCTGGGTTACTGTGTCTAAAAGCAAGAATCAGGCTTCTCACTTCTTTTGCTCTGTTCTTGGGCTCTGTGGGGTCTTGTCTGTTTCCAGCTCCCATATGATGAACACACCTGGCAGAGAAGGTGATGAACACACCTTCTCAAGGAAGCAGAGGGATCCACCATCGTTTCTTGGTTCCAGCTTTGCAACTAACCCCTGGATGCATGTCAGACAGGCCTCCATTCTAGGCCAGCTGTCTCCAAATAAGGAGGAGGGTGGTAGTAAACCACTAGGTTTCAGAACTGAGTCAAATTCTCTAAGAGCTTCCTAAAAGGGGATTGTGCTGTGCACCAATGCAGACATAATGTCCTGCATTGGACTTTCAATCAGTTGTCACCGTTATTTGAGTGCTCTATCAGTAGCAAAGGCTGGAAGCTTAGAGGGCATAGCTAGGCCGTTCCAACATAGCAATTATCATCATGTCAGAGGAGTTGTTTATTGTTGTTGTTTTGGGTATGGAGAATTTCACCATCTACAAAAACACACAAAATAATTTTAATAAATTTCCATGTACTCGTTTGCCAATCCCAACAAGTATTCATTCATGGCCAATACTTCTACATCTGTTAAACCATTGAAATCTTATTTTTCCTAAGTGACAAGTGTTCCTTGCATGTAGCTTTTGCTTTCTTAGGCTACACAGCCAGGGGTGGATGGTAGTTAACACTTGGGGTTAACAATAACAACAGCAACAAGACAATAATATCAGTGTGACTTCTTCCCCTTGGCTTCCATCCAACAGCAGCAATGGGATCCCAAGTTTCCTTGTCACTCTCCTTTCTCTGAGAGGGTTCTAGAGGTTTCTAGAGAGTTCAGAGTATTCTCTGATTCATGAATTATTTTTGGCAGCCTCTATTTTTTCCCCCATGGTCAGAGATGTTCTTCTGCCACTTAGAGACTTTGAGGGACAGTTGCCATCTCTGCCACTATTGGGATCAGCATAGGCTTTTTTTAAGACAACTTTTAAGTTCATAGAAAAATTGAGAGGATGATATAGAGATTTCCCATATACTTTCTGCTCTCACATGCATACCTAACCATATTGCCAGCACCCCCACTCTCCTCCCCCCAGAGTGGTGTATTTGTTACAATCAATGAGAACCTACACTGACATATCATAATCAAACCAAGTCCATAGTTTACATTAGGGGTCACTCTAATGTAATGAATGTGTTGTATATTCTGTGGGGTTAGACAGATGTTTAATGACATATCGACCATTATAGTATCACATAGAGTAGTTTCACTGCCGCCAAAATCTTCTGTGCTCTGCCTATTTACCCCTCTCCTTACAATACCTGGCAACACTGATCTTTTTACTGTCACCACAATTTTGCCTTTTCCAGAATATCATATAGTTGGAATAATATAATATGTAGTCATTTCAGATTGGCTTCTTTCACTTACTAACATCCATTACTCCATTTCTTTAATAAGATTCTTCTTTGGTGCTCACTTCGGCAGCACATATACTAAAATTATAATGATACAGAGAAGATTAGCATGGCCCCTGTGCAAGGATGACACGCAAATTTGTGAAGCGTTCCATGAATAAAAAAAAAAGATTTCTCTGCCTTTTCATGACTTGATAGCTCATTTTGTTTTAGCAATAAATAATACTGTATTTTCTGTGGATAACCACAGTTTATCCATTCACTTACTGAAGGACATTTCGATTCCTTCCAATCTTTGGCAATTATGAATAAAGTTGCTATAAACATTCATGTATAGTTTTTGTGTGAACATAAATTTTCAACTCATTTGGGTAAATAGCAATGAATGTGAATGCTGGTAAGAGTTAATATAGTTTTGTAAAAAATGGCAAAATGGTCTTCCAAAGTGGTTGTACTATTTCGCATTCCCATCAGGAATGAATGACAGTTCCTGTTGCTCCACATCCTCATCAGCATTTGGTATTGTCAGTGTTCTGAATTTGGGCCATTCTAACAGATGTATAGTGGTATCTCATTGTTGTTTTAATTTGCATTTCCACAGTGACCTATAATGTAGAACATATCTTCATATATACATTTGTGATTTGTATTTTTGGTGACCTGTATGTTAAGATATTTGGCTTATTCTTTTAAAAAATTTTGTTAAAATGATTGCTTATTTTTGAGAGAGAGACACAGAGCATGAACAGGGGAGGGGCAGAGAGAGAGGGAGACACAGAATCTGAAGCAGGCTCCAGGCTCTGAGCTATTAGCACAGAGCCCGACATGGGGCTCAAACCCATGAACCATGAGATCATAACCTGAGCCGAAGTCTGATGTTTAACTGACTGAGCTACCCAGGTGTCCCAATCTTTGGCTTATTCATTAAGTGGGTTGTGTTTTCTTATTGTTAATGTCTAAAGAGTTCTTTGTATATTTTGGAAAACAGTCCTTAATCAAATATGTCTTTTGTAAATATTTTCTCCTAGTCTGCAGCTTGTCTTCTCATTCTCTTGACATTATCTTTCACAGAGAAGTTTTTAATATTAATGAAGTCCAGCTTATCAATTATTTCTTTCATGAATTGTGCGTTCAGTGTTGTATCTAAAAAGTCATCACCACGCACAGGGCTAGATAGTAGATAATGTAGGTTTTCTCCTACATCATCATCTAGTTTTATAGTTTTTCATTTTAGATTTAGGGGTCAATACACTATTTGAGTTAATTTTGTGGAAGGGTATAAAGACTGTGTTTAGGTTTCTTTTTTTCTTTCTTTCTTTCTTTCTTTCTTTCTTTCTTTCTTTCTTTCTTCTTTCTTTCTTTTTGCAAGTGAATCTGCAGCTGTTCCAGCACCATTTGTTGAAAAGACAAATAGTCTTTGCTTCATTGAATTGTCTTCACTCTTCTGTGAAGGATTAGTTGACTCTATTAATGTGATCTATTTCTGCGCTTTCTATTCTGTTCCATTGATCTTTTGTTTCTTCTTTTTCCAATACCACCCTGTCTTGATTACTGTAGCTTTGAAGTAAGTCTTGAAGTCAGATAGTGTTAGTCTTCCAACTTTATTTTTCTACTTCAATATTGTGTTGGCTGTTTTGGGTATTTTGTCTCTCCATATGAACTTTATTGTTTTTAATGTTTATTTATTTCTGAAAGAGAAAGAGAGAGTGCAAAAGCATGGGAGGGGCAGAGAGAGAGGGAGAGAGAATCCCAAGCAGGCTCCACCTGGCTTGAACCCACAAACCCATGAGATTATGACCTGAGCCAAAATCAAGAGCTGGATGCTTTACCGACTGAACTACCCAGGCACCCTGTCCATATGAACTTTAGAATTGATTTGTCAATATCAGCAAAATAACTCGCTGGGATTTTGATTGGGATTGCATTGAATCTATGGACCAAGTAGGGAGAACGGACATTTTGGCAATATTGAGTCTTCTTATCCATGATAATGGAATACATCTCATTTATTTAGCTCTTCTTTGACTTCTTCCATCAGAGTTTTATAGTTATCCTTATATATATTTTACACACATTTGGATAGATTTATACCTAAGTATTTCATGTTAGGGGGTGTTAATGTAAATAGTATTGTGTTTTTAACTCCAAATTATACTTATCCATTGCTGGTATATAGAAAAACATATTTCTATTTCCTAATATTTTGGATATTAATTTTGTATTCTGCAATCTTGTTATAATTGATTATTAGTGCCAGGAGATTTTTGTGTTTGCTTTTTTTTTTTTTTTTTTTGGTCAATGTTTTTTTTTTTTTTTTTTATTTTCGACATAGATAATCATGTTACCTATGAACGAGGACAGTTTTACGTCTTCTTTCCCAATCAGTTTACATTCTGTTTCTTTTCCTTGTCCTATTGCATTAGCTTGGTTTATTGTAAATGATTTTTCTGTATCTATTGATATAATCATGTGATTTTTCTTTTTCAGCCTGCTGAGGTGATGGGTTACATTAATTTGGTTTTCAAGTGCCAAGCCAGGCTTACATATCTAAGATAAATGACACTTGGTTGTGGTATATCATTCTTTTTATACACTGTTACATTCTGTTTGTTAACATTTTGTTGAGGGTTTTTACATCCCTGTCCATGAAAAGTATTGCTTTGTATTTTTTTCTCCCTTGTAATATCTTTGCAAATTTTGGTTAGAATAATGTTGGCCTCATAGAATGAGTTAGGAAGTATTCCCTCTGTTTCTATCCTCTGAAAGAGATTGTAGAGAATTGGTATAATTTCTTCCTTAAATGTTTGGTAGAACTCACCAGTGAACCCCCCTGGGTCTGTTTTGGATGCTTATTTATTATTGATTCAATTTCTTTAATAAATATAAACCTATTTAAAATGACTATCTCTTATTGTGTAAGTTTTGGCAGATCTTGACTTTCAGGGAATTGGTTCATTTCATCTGGTTATCAAATTTTTTGAAATAGACTTGTACATTGTACTCTTTATTATGCTTTTAATATCCATGACCCATGTGTTCTTTAGAAGTATGTTGCTTAATCTCCACATGTTTTAGGATTTTCCAGTCATTTCTGTTATTGATTTCTTGCTTAATTCTATTGTGCTCTGAAAGCAGACATTGCATGACTTCTACTGTTTTACCTTTGCTAAGATGTGTTTTATGACACAGAATATACTCTGTGTTGGTGAATGTTTCACGTGAACTGGGAAAGAATGTACATTCTTCTGTTGTTGGATGAAGTAATCTATAAATGTCAATTATATCCAATTAATTGATGGTGTTGTTGAGCTCAACTATGTGCTTACTGATTTTCTGCATGCTGGATCTGTCCATTTCTGATAGAGGTCACCAGTCTACTTTTTGTCATTATTGCTGCTGTAATTGATGTTGCTGTTGTTAATCTCACTGTGGTCACTGCTGTTCTTGTGAATGCACTATTCTATCTTCAGTATGAGGTTCCTTTTTTAAACTTGTTATTTTTAATTTTTATTATTGTTTTTTAAAATTTATGAGGTGCCTTTTTATTTGGATCTCTTGGATGGGTATTGTCCTTTAAATTCTTACTGTCAGCTTTTTCTTTGAACTTGGGAGAGTGTTGATGAGGAGACTAGGTGAGGAATTATTTGAATAGCTTCACCAACTCTCACACTTAGAAGTGTTTCTCCCTTTCAATGAGGAGCTAGTGCCAGGATAAGTAGGGGATATCTCTGTTTTTTCCCATATCACACCTCATTCACCTGTGGCTTCTCTCAGAGGTAGGGAGAGTGACTGCCTTTGTAACTCCTCTTATTTCAAGTATTTTACTTCTGATGTCCTGAATAAAACATGACCTACAATTATAAAGCACATCAGTGTTTTATTTTTGGAGGCAGACACAAGATCCTTCTGTATGTAGCCCTTGCAAGTCAGCATCCTTATCCAAATTATGAGAATGTATGAAGTCCTCCAAAGATAAACCCAATATCTCCTAAGACTTGGAAGAAACAGGTCCAAAATGGTGACTGTATGTGTATCTTACATTTCCTCCAGAAAAACATACAACATATATATTTGTTTTTACATTTTGGAGGTCTGACTCCTATCACTACCTTCCTCCCACCTTCATCTTCCACCCACCTCAACCCACCTCCCACTTTTGTCCTCCTCCCATTTCTGCTCTCTCCACTCACCATCTTGAGATTATTTTCAGGTGGTATGAAAAAAGAGAAAGGACAGAACTTTTGTCATCCTACTAAAGGTTCTGTTCTGTATTACCTTGGAGGAGAGAAGTTGGCTTGAAGAGTGATGAGATAGGTAAATGGTCTTACCTCTAGAGTTTTCACCAAGCCTTCTCAGATGTGGTTTTCTTTACCATTAGTTAGGCACACAGCGAGTGTTCAACAAATACTTTTACTGACTGATAGTTTCCATCAATCCCGGTTTTGATATAGTGGGGATGGTTTATTTCCTGGGCCTTCTTAGGATAGTCTTATCCAAGCTCAACCCATGTTCATACAGGTATGAGAGCCAGGCCCTAGCAGCACATAAAGACTGCTTTTTATTCTCTTGTGCATTGATTCCATGCATGAGTAGGGGCTCTAACCTTTTCATTTGGACTCCATTCATTTACATAAAGATATCTAGAATCCCAAGGCTTCATGCCATCCCAAAACATGCTGGATTTTTAATCACTGGTGGGAAAGCTGTTTGTCTTTTTGTTCTACCTGCATTTGTCAGCTACTTATAAGAGTGAGAAAATAGCAGATATATGTACCCTACATGCTTCATTATGTGGCTGGCATGCTCCCTTTACCAAAGCTCTCAATCATAAAACTGCTTTAATATGGTAGATCTTTGTCTACACTAGCATTATTGGGACTATTAGGGCCCAAGATAATTTGGACTTTTTCCCTTTCATAATCCCTTGACATTTGCATTTACTCTTCCTATTTTCATATAGATGTATGACTATGTAGAGAAGAACAGATTATGGTGAAACCCTATAGTGTGAAGAAAAGAAATCAAGATATAGAAATTGATTGTGTCTTGCTTTTCTATTTTTTAAGCAGTATCCAATTAGAAAATATCAGGAAAAATAAACTCCCAGTGAGAATAACTACATAAATTATAAAACCTTGGTATGAATCTAATAAGAAGAGTATCTGAACTATGTGACAAAACCCTTAAAACTTTAAAGTCCTAAGTTAAAGGGTAGGAAACAATATTATAATAAAGAAATAAATATTTTATATTAATCTATAAATTTAATGGTATTCCCCCTAGAAGTCTCAGTGGAAAGAATTTGACAAAGGATTCTGATATTTTCCAGGAAGAGAAAATGTGTGGAACTAAAAAAGAAATTTTGAAAACAAAGACTCATAAAGAGAAAAATATTATGACATATAAAGCTATTATATTAAAAGAGTTTGGCATTGAAAAAGGAATAGATAATTAAATCAACAAAACAAATGAGATTCTAGTATAAGATTCATGTCTAAATTGTAATTTAAGATATAACAAAGGAAAAATAGACTATCAATAGATGGTTTTGAGATAATTGGCTATCTGTTTGAGAAAAAATGTATTTTATTACATTTTATATAACAATATAAACAGAAAAAATAGCAGAACAGTTCTATAATCTTACTGTGAAGAATACTTGCATAAGTTACTTACTAAAAATAAAGGGAAATGAAAAGAAATGGACCCTAGGGACAGACCTTAGGGTCAATAATTTCCATCTCCTGAAAGTCATGAAAGTAATATATTTATAATATATAAAATAACAGAACTTGGGGCTCCTGGGTGGTTCAATCGGTTAAGAAACCAAGTCTTATTTTCAGCTCAGGTCACGATCTTGCAGTTTCATGAGTTCAAGCCCCATGTCCAGCTCTGTGCTGGCAGCACGGAGCCTGCTTGGGATTCTCTCTCTCCCTCTCTCTCTGCCCCTCCCCCACTCACACTGTCTCTGCCTCTCTCAAAATAAATAAATAAACTTAAAAAAAAATAAATTAACAGATCATTACTATCTAGCATACATAAATATCTTTCATAAGTCTGTAAGAAGATAAACCCAATAGGAAATGGATGGACAAAATATATGACAAGGTGATTTAGAGAAAAATGAATAAAAATGGTAAAACAATCATTTGAAGAGATGTTTAACTTCACTAATACTCAAAAACATGCAAATTAAGACAAGGTACTGCTGATACTATCAAATTTTGAAGAATTCCAGATTGAATATTCAGTTTGGGGAAGGGACTGGAGAATCAAATACTTTTATGCACTGTGAGTGGAAATGTAAACAATGATTACTTTTATTGAAAGCAGTTTGGCAGCATGTATTGACACCTACTCTCTGGTCCAGTATGTGACATAAGGTAGGCATGCAATAAGTATTTGTTGACTCAGTGCAGGATGACTTCTGTGACTGGAAAGAGCATGGACTTTGCAGTCAAACAAAACTGAATTTTATTCCTGGTCCTGACTTTATTTACTAAGTAAACTTCAAGCAATTTATTTAACTTCCTTATGCTCCAACTTCCTTTTCTAGAAAATGGAGATACTTCTTACTTTAGGAGTTATGAGAAATAATGAAACAATGCATGCAGTGTTTCATTCATGGCTGCCAAGTTGTAAATGCTGGATAAATGAAAGACTTTATTGTTTCCCACATGGTTTTTCTGGCCACCCAAGAGAATTCTATTTCTTCAGATAACTTTACCCAGACTCTTTTACATTCTCCTTCCTCACCATCCAATCATCTCGCTATTTAAATTCAGCTTTTCCAGAGGCACCTGAGTGGCTCAGTCAGTTAAGTGCATCTGACTCTTGATTTTGGCTCAGGTCATGATCTCATGGTTCAGGAGACTGAACCTGCATCAGGCTTCACACAGGTGTGGAGTCTGCTTGGATTCCCTCTCTCTCCCTCCCTCTGCCTATCCCCAGCTCTGTCTCTGTCTGTCTCTTTCTCACAAAATAAATAAATAAATAAATAAATAGACAAGCTTTATATAAAAAAATAAAATAATTTCAGTTGTTCCAAATCTGCCCTTATGCTGTTATCTTTTGTGCTGCCAACACTTCATTAGAATCTTCCAATTAAGGATGATGTTCAGTATCACATGAGTTCTTTAATAGACTCATCACCAGTACTTTTTGTGAATTTAATTGCACCCCCTCAAAAGACATGTTCAAAGGTCTTGGGACTGTGACTTTATTTGGTAGCAGGGTCTTTGCAGATATAATTCAGTTAAGATGAGGTCAAACTGGAATCGAATGGACCCCAAATCCAGTATAACTGTCCTTAAAAAAAAAAAAAAGAAAGAAAGAAATCTGGACACAGACACACACAGGGAGAACATCAAGTGATTGTAGAGGCAGACACTGGAGTACTCTATCTTCAAGCCAAGGAACCCCAAGGATTGCTGGTAACTATCAGAAGCTAGGCAGAGGCAAGGGAAGATCCTCACCTAGAGCCTTCAGAGAAAACATGGCTATGATGACACCTTAATTTCATACTTCTAGCCTCTAGAACTGTGAGAAAATAAATTTGTGTTAAGCCACCAAGTGTGTGGTACTTGGTTAAGGCACTAAGAGACTGATATTCTGGTCACAAAAGGTCATTTGATTCTAATTCTGGAGTTAGTAATAATCTGTGGAACAGATGGAGGCAACACCAGGTTTTTTATAATTAAGGATACATTTCCTAAAATATAATCTTGTTTTTCCAACATGAAGCCAGCCTTAGAAAGGGGGAGAATAATTAAGGATTAGAAAGGGTTAAAAAAATCTCTAAGGAAACAAGACAACAAACTTGTTCTCTCAGGACACTGACTCAGGAAGAATAGTCAAATGGGTAGGTTCCCAACCAGTGAGCTCCAAAGGCTCAACTTTCTTTGGCAGTATGCCCTAGTGGCCATTAAAGTTTTTCTGCACTATATTCCTTTCCTTTCCACTATTTGGTGGCCTGGAGATATGTATTAATAAGAATACATTGAGTTGTAAGTAACAGAACACTCATTTAAAGTAGTTTATAGGATAAGGAACTTTCCATCTCACATAACAAGAAGCCTGGAGCTAAGAAGTTTCAGGATTGGTTACTACAGTTGCTCAGCAGTTTTCAGTTGCTTCTCTACAATTTTGACTTCCTTTTCATAATCACAAAATAGCTACTGCAACTCTAGGCATCAAGCCTTCACATCACAATCCTCAAAAGCGGAAAGATGAGTTTTTCCTCACCTATTTCTTTTCAGGAGGAAAACACTTTCCAGAAGTTCTCAGCAGATCTTTCTGATGTCTTAGTCTTGTATAAGACTCCATCAAGCTATCCAAGATAATGGATGATGGCATATCCATAGCTTGCCATAATTAGACAGTTTCAGGGTGACTATGTGTGTTTGATGCCTGGTCATTAAATAACTAGAGGATAATGCACCTACAAGGCATTGGTTGTTTAGTCAAAATTATATCTGGAATCTGGACAGGATGTAGGTGATATGCCTGTGAAAGAAAGTTTTTGAAACAATGTAAAGTAATTATGCTGATTTTCCAGGTTGCCATATTTTAGGTTTTAATAGTTAGTCTCTACAAATGGTTCTCTGACTGAGCCATGACTCTGAGTATTCATGCTCTGGTGTAGTCCCTACCCCTTGAATCTGGACTGGCCTTATAACTCTTATAACTTGCTTTTCTTCAATAAAATGTGACAGAAGTTACCCTGCATGGCTCCTGCATGAGTCTACATCATAAAAAACCTTGAAGCTTCTGCATGGGATTCTTGAAATGTTCACTTTTGTGAAACTAGCTGCCATGCAATGAGTCTGACTACTCTGAGACTCTCACAGTGTGAGGAAGCTCAAGGTAGCCACATAGAGAGGCTACATGGAGAGACATAAATGCCCACCCAGGCTCTAGCATGCTAGTTACCCCAACCAGGCATGAAACATGTGATTGAAGAAGCCATCTTGGACTTTTAGACCATTAGGCCTTCAGATGATTCCAGTCCCAGATGCCATTTGATTGCAACCAGAAAAGTGATCTTAAGTAAAAACTTTCCATCAGAGCCCATTCAAAAGCAAATAATAACTTTTTTGTTTAAGACACCAAATTTTGGGGCCTCCAAAGAGAGAGGGTTGTAGACAGACACTGTGGTCAATAATGTCCATCTCCCGATATTTATGACTTCATGGAATTCCCTTCCCTTGAGTGAGGGTGGGATCTGTGACTTGCTTCTAATCAACAGAATATGGCAAAGGTGATGAGATGTTTAGGTTATGTTTAGGTTATGTATAAATAAGACTCCATTCTAGCATACTGAAGTGAGAGGTTCTTCTTGCTGGCTTAAAGAAGTGAGCAGTCTCACTGAGGAAGCCCACAAAGCAAGGAACTGCAGGATATCTCTCAGGATTGAGGTTGGCTTCTTCTGACAGCCAGAAAAAAAACAGGGTTGTCAGTCATACATCACAAGTAAATGAATTCTGCTGCCCACCTAAAACACTTGGAAGCAGTTTCTTCCCCTGTCAACCCTCCAGATGATAACATGGTCCAGTTGACACCTTGGTTACAGTCATGTGAGACCCTGAGCAGAGAACCCAGGCAAGTTGGTCACAGACTCCTAAGCACAGAAGCTGTGAGATAGTAAATGTGTATTGTTTTCAGAACTAAGTTTGTGTTAATTTGCTACACAGCAATATAAAACTAACACATGGAGTGAGTGTATTTTGCCTGAGAAAGGGATGTGAATTGAATGGCCCAAGGATGACCTGAAGTGGACAGTTTCCAAAGAGGGCTGCCATCAATTCCTCTTTGCACATTCATGCTGCTTCTCACATCAAGAGGTGGAATCTAACTCCCTTCACTTGACTCTGGGCTCGGCTTACTCAGTTGTTTTGCTTTGACCAATAGAATGTGATAGAAATGATATTCTGAGGCTTCAAGGCCATCAAAATGAGTCTTGAGCTTTCTTCCTAGGTCTTTTAGAACCCATACTCTTGTTAGACCTGAACCACTGTGTAAGATGTTTACCATGTTGGAAGAACCATGTATAGAGACCACATAGAGAGGCCAGATGTAGAGAATGTCCTGGCCATCTGAACTCTCTGCTGATGTCAGCCTTCCAGCCTTCCCTGATAAGGCACCAGACTGTGAATGAAGACTTTTTGGACCCTTTAGGCCATACTAGCCGTCATCTCAACACCAGTGAGTGACCTCAGATGATTATCACCAAGAGCAGGACTGCTCAGAAGAACCCTGCTCAAACTACTGACACACACAACAAATTGCAGTTTGTTGCATGAAGTAATCAGGCAAGATTTGGTTGGGTCTCTTCCAGGAAAGGTAGAATACCACCAATACTAACCTGAGGATATCTTCCATGGAGGTGGGGAGAGGGGGACTCAACAGCAGAACAATTATACCCATCACATCTTGTTGGGTAGAGTTGCCCACTCTACCTGTGGGCAATCCTTCACTAACTATGGAATTAACTAAGAATGGAATTATGATGATTCAGATTAATCAACATGCACCCCCTGGTGCTCCTTTCCCTGAACACTTGCTGAATACTTTTTATGTTTGAAGTCAAACCATAATCTCTGCCATACTCATCGTGCCAAGACCACAGATGATACTGATTTTGCCTCAACTATCTCCACTGCTTGCTGGCAGCTGAAGGCTATGTCTTTACCAGTGCTTACTGCTCTTCAGTGAGGTTCCTGGAGGAGCAGTTGACTTTTTAGGGGCTTACACTTTGCTTTGAGAACTTGGGACAAATTACCCCTGATCTGGATCTGAGGATTATTTAATGGTCTCAACTACTATCACATCAGCAGTAGTCACTAATAATTAGGACACAATGTGGGACAGAATCCAGATGCTCTTTAGCCCTCCTTCTATCCTAGAGTGAGGCATCCTTAAGGCTTGCCTCCCAGAGATTGAAGAATTTCCCTCTTGGTGAGAAGGAGGAGACCATTAAAAAAATTCATTAGGATAAAAAATTCTCTTTGCCGTGGGGCACCTAGGTGGTTCAGTCCGTTAACCATCTGACTTTGGCTCAGGTCATGATCTCATAATTCGTGAGTTTGAGCCCTGCATTGGGCTCTGTGCTGACAGCTTGGAGCCTGGAAGACTGCTTTGGATTCTGTGTCTCCCTCTCTCTCTGCCCCTCCCCTGCTTGCTCTCTCTCTCTCTCTCTCTCTCAAAATAAACATTGAAAAAAATTTTTTTACCTTCTCTTTGCCATTCCTCTAAGGAGGTATAGCAAATTTTCTAATGCATAGGATTTGTGGTTCTTGCCTCTATAATCCCTAGCATTCATCTGTTACCTGTATATATTAGGCTCATAGCCAGGCCCTTTACTAGTCATATAGGTACTAGAAGGAAGATGGAAAGCCGTTACTAGTTGAAATGGGCTTTGTTTGAGTTTGACATTTATGACAGCATCTTGAATATGTTAAACATGTTAGTATAAAAGGATAAAGTTTCTCTGGAATTAGAATTCTTAGAATTAAAGGGGCACCTAGATGGCTCAGTTGGTTAAGCATCCGACTTCGGCTCAAGTCATGATCTCATGGTTCATGGGTTCAAGCCCCACATTGGGCTCTATGCTGACAGCTCAGGGCCTGGAGCCTGCTTCAGATTCTGTGTTTCCCTCTGTCTTGGCCCCTCCCCCACTCTCTCTCTCTCTCAAAAATAAATAAACATTTAAAAAAAAGATAGAATTAAAAATGAGGCCTATATTTTAACCTTGAGGCAATTTTGACATATTATAAGGATCAGACTAGTAGTCAGGAACTGGGAATTATCCATGGGCAGTCAAAGGTGTTTTATTCCATCATCTAATTGAAGGAATAATGTATTACCTCATCTTTAGTGTTTTGTGTTATTGGAGATTCACTTTTTATTGAGCAAGTCTTTAGGAAATACCATAAAGAGAGTAGTGAGCACATATGCATTCTCAAATCCAGAGAGGAGAATGCTGAAAATAGAAGCCAAGGAAGACTTAAAGCTTTACATACTTTCCTCCCGGGTTTGATGCCACTAATGGAAAAACAGTGTTGTATGCATCGAGTGGAGATGCTAATTAGACAGCACAGCAATGATCCCAAGGCTCTGATCCTGGGGTTTCGTGAATTAGGAAACTCAGATTACCAGAGTGGAAAACTTTCTCAATAAATAGCTCTTCTAGCTTTAAAACTATTAGTCCAACTAAAAAAATTGGAAATTAAAAAGCAAAGGAGGTAGAGACAACATGTTTAGGCACACATGCTCTATTAGAGACAGAGGTACATCCAGGGCCCAGAACTCATACTTCTTTTTTTTTTTTTTTAACGTTTATTTATTTTTGAGACAGAGAGAGACAGAGCATGAACAAGGGAGGGTCAGAGAGAGAGGGAGACACAGAATCTGAAACAGGCTCCAGGCTCTGAGCTGTCAGCACAGAGCCTGACACAGGGCTCGAACTCACGGGCCCCGAGATCATGACCTGAGTTGAAGTCGGACGCTTAACCGACTGAGCCACCCAGGCGCCCCTGGAATGCATACTTCTAATACTCATTTGCCTGAAGACAGCTATGTGATAGAAAATTACAAGAGTGAGGATATCATAAATACATGTCTTCAGTTATTTTGAAACCCTTTCCCTTTTCTAAAAACACAGTCCAAAAAATCACCGTAGTGTGATTTCATCAGTAGAACAGAATAATCCCAAAGTGAGGTGACAGATTTCAGGAAGTCCTTACAAGCTTCAGAGCTATCTCGTCACCTTCCAGTTCTGTTTCTAAAACTCTGTTGCTTTTGCCATGAATTCTAAGGAGACTGACACAATTTAGTATTATTCCAAAGAGAAACATGGTGGAAAACAGAGATCATAAGTTGTCCCATCTCCAATAGAGTTGGATTTTATAAGATCTAATGTAAAAAGTCACTACTTCTATTCTGCTTGTTTCCTAAACTGGAAAACTGGTATAAATCCTGAAGTAGAGGTAAGGTAAAAAGGAAAAATGGTCTCCACTTCTCCCTTGTATGTTTTCCCTACTACAATGCTTCTCTTTCAATCGTATTCACACACAAGTAACCATTTCATTAGTCTTTCAGTTTTGGTTACAAGCCCTGAGTCTGGATTTTGTGTCTTGTCTCTACTGCTGTGTCAGTCAGTGTGTAGAGTGGGACACTACCATAGATATTTTAAGCAGAAAAAGAGTTAGTGCAAGAAATTTTGTTTACAAACTCTTTGCAAAGACCAAGTTTGCCATTTTTTTTTTTAAAGTAAACAAGCATACAGCGCAACAATTGAACTCTTGGGCAAAATGAAAACTATATTCACACAGAAACCTGTACATGAATGTTTACAGTAGCTTTATATGTAGCAGCCCCAAACTGGAAACAGCCCACATATCCTTCAATACGTAAGTGGCAAAACAAACTATGGTACATCTATACCATGAAATAATTCTCGACAATAAGAACACCAAACAAACTATTGATACACACATCTTGGATGCATCTCCAGGAGACTTAAACTGAGTGAAAAAAAACAATTCCCGATGATTACAAGCTGTATTATTCCATGTATGATACTTTTTGAAATGACAAAACTTTAGAAGTGTAGGACAGATTAGTTTCCAGGGATTAGGGGTGGTGATGTAAAAGGGCAACATGAGGCATCCATGTCAGAACTACTCAGTACTTTGACTTTGGTGGTTGATGAATGAACCAACATGTGTGATAAAAGGCATTGTATAAACACACACACTAACACAGACACATGCACAAATGAGTACAATGGGGGAAATCTGAATAAGACCAGCGAATTGTATAAATGTCAATATCTTGCTTATAATACTGCACTGCAATTTCTGAGGAGGTGACAAAGAGGGAAATTGGGTAAAGGGTACATGGGATAACACTGTGTTATTTCTTACAAATATATTTGAATTGTACAATTATCTCAATAAAAACTTCAGTTAAAAACTTTTTTGGGTCATAGAGAGTCTTACATCTTTTGACATGAAACGCTGTTGCCAGGAACACTTAAACATCGTGCCTGGGGTCCTGCTTTGAAAAGCATTCACAGAATTACAAGCTGAAGTCAGGTCTTCGAACACCATGCTAGCACTTTGCCGTCCACAGAAGGTGACTGACTTAATTGGTCCAAACACTGACAGCCTCTGGATTACTGACTGGAGGTCTTCAGCGAGTTGCATGTTCTTCTTCACCCATATAGAAAGGGAACAAATGGAGCAGTAGTACTATTAGAAAATAAACAAGAATCTTATTTCCATTTTTCCCCATAATTTAATAAAAAAGGCATGAAGGGAAAATTGGGATATTTCATTGGAAATAAAAGCAGTGTTCTGGATCAGTAATTACATAATAAACAAAAACAAAAACTTTTTTTGTAAGGGTGGTAGTGCTTGGGTGGCTCAGTCAGTTAAGTGTCTGACTCTTGGTCTTGGCTCAGGTCATGATCTCACAGCTTGTGGGTTTGAGCTCCATGTCAGGCTCTGCACTATCAGTTCAGAGACTGCTTGGGATTCTCTCTCTTCCTCTTTCTCTGCCCCTCCCCCCTCTCAAAATAAAGAAATAAACTTTCAAAAACAAACAAACACTTCTTTGTAAGGGATGGAGGAACAAAAGCCAGGGAACCATCGCTGGGCTGTTGATGTCAAGGGCATACCACCATAGCTCCAAGCTAGAATTTAGGAAACTGCTGCTGCTGCCACCCTACTGGCTGTTGTACTCATGAAACTTGTGTGACTAGACCCAAACTTGGGGTCTAGTTGCCAAAATTCTCAGGTTAGTTTGACTAGAAGTAGAAAGATGGCCTTTGTTTTACCTCAACCTACCAGACGGAGGGGGAACATCTGATTGCTGTGAACTCAATTTGCTTCCAAAATATCAGATGCAAAATGATCTGGGAAATGTGGGCTTTAACATTTCAATTTTTACAGATAGTAAATGGAATGGGGATTGAAAGGGTCAATCATGATATTTACCATAACCAGCCACTAGCTATGTGACCTTAGGCAAGTTTATTAACCTTTTTGGTCCCCATTTTCTATCAAATAGAGATCATTATAAATGAGATATAGCATAGTGCTTGGCACATCTTACTGCTCACTTAATACATTCTAGTCATTATCATTGGTTTTCTAACCTGATGTATGGTGAAAGAATATTACAAATGTTCCATAGGTTAAAAGCAAAGAACGATTAAAAAAGAAGAGATAGTTTGGAGGTGAAAGCAGAGGTCTTATTTTTGAATACTTCACGTCTACTCAATGTCAAGTAATAAAGATGTGAAAAAACTTATTCAGCATATTAAATATTGAGTACTAAATATACTTATTAAGCATAGTAAGCATATTAATTATATTTATTAAGCATATTAAGTATTAAGTATAGAATGGTTGATGCTGTGAACCGAATTGAATCCTCCCAATATTCATATGGTAAAGCCCTAACTCACCATATGATGGTATTTGAAGACGGGGGCCTTTGGGAGGTAATTACATCATGAGGGTGAAGATCTCATGATGAGATTATTTCCCTTATAAGTAGAGACAGGAGAGAGATGATGTCTCTCTCTTCACCATGTAGGACACAGCAAGAAGATGGCCCTTGGTTATCCAGATGGAGAGCTCTCACCAGGAACCAAATCAGCCAGTGAATACCTCCTCTGAACTCAGAGCTATTACTATCCACTAAGTAGCACATCCTCCTCAGAGATTTGTTTTGAGTTGACAGGACTTGTTATGGGGTTGAATTGTGTCCTCTCCTCCCCTCAATTTTATGTTGCAGACAACCTCCCTGCCAGTACTTTAGCACATGACTTAATTTAGAAATAGGGTCATGGCAGAGGTAGTTAAGCTAACATGAGGTCATATTGAGTGGGCCCTAATCCAGTATGAGTGGTGTCCTTATAAGAGGAGAAAATTTAGACACAGATACATGTACAGGGAGAATGCTATGTGAACATGAAGATGGCCATAAAAAGCTAAAAGAGAAACTGTAGAGGAAACTAACCCTGACAATCCCTGATTTGGGATTTTCAGAATTGTGAGGAAATAAATTTCTATTATTTAAGCCACCCAGTCTGTGGTACTTTGTTGTGGCAGTCCCAGGAAACCAACATACAGCCCTACCACCTTTCTTCAGAGAAGTTTTCTAGGGAAATATCCATCACTTTTCAATCTTTCACTGTGTCTCAGAACTACCATTTCCCTCAATATTTTGTAATTATTTTATTTATAGGACCTACAATATCATCAATTTTCTATGGGTCTTCTATTGTTATACTTCTACTGTCATACTAGAAAAGGCAAATGTCCAGTATTTAGTGGTATGATAGGAGGTCTCACAGCTGCAGGATAAACTTGGTAGGTCCTCTCTGAATAACCACTTTTTTTCAGCAATTTTGGGGAAAATATTAAATAATGTATTTGAAAGTATATTTATATTAAAACAAACATAACTTTTCAAGATAATTTAGTAGATTTCAAAGACATTTCTTGCTTATAGTAAGTTCCCCTAAATGAAAGTGTTCACTGTCTTGTGCATCAGGGCCTCTTCATTAACCATTCAGAGGCAGCCTTCTACTATTGCATGTAATACACATTTATTCAGTTGTTCTATGTATAGAATAGACAGATGAGGGACAAAGTGTGAAACCAAAGACAAGTCTATCTATAAAGGTAAGGAGTATTCCTGAGGAGCTTAGGGGACAAACAGATTTTAATTTTAATTTTTTTTTAATGTTTATTTATTTTTGAGGGAGAGAACAGAGCATGAGGGGCAGGGGCAGAGACAGAGAGGGAAACACAGAATCTGAAACAGGCCCCAGGCTCTGAGCTGTCAGCACAGAGCCTGATGCGGGGCTCCAACTCAGGAACGGCGAGATCATGACCTGAGCCAAAGTTGGACACTCAACCGACTGAGCCACCCAGCTGCCCCAAACAAATTTTTTTTTTAATTTTTTTTTTTTTTTTTTTAACGTTTATTTATTTTTGAGACAGAGAGAGAGCATGAACGGGGGAGGCAAATTTTTATTTTAAACCTGAGTTTTTCTGATTTGGGGATTTGAGGTCTGTAATAACTTGCATGATAGGTTGGGGACTCTCTAGTCACTCACTTTGTGATTTGGAGTGATGATCCGAGGTGATTTACTGCAGAGAGGAATAGCTGCAGATAAGCAGAGCAGTGGAGACAGGGAAGTTTTTGTCTCTTCTGTGGATTCCAGCCAACTGCTTAGGTACACACACCTGCTGCCCTCCCAGTGTGTGAGTCACCTCTGCTCTTCTCTCTGCCCAACGTGCGGCTGCCATATGGAAGCCAATTCAGCAGACATCAAGCTAGGACCCCACCTTGCATTTGAATTGTTATTTTTTTGAAATTGGCCATGTCTAGGTTTATAGGACCTTGCAGTCTTTTCAACATTTCCTTAAGTTGCACATGAGTGAGGCCAGACTTACTTGTACTCTGCCAGACCTCTGAACTAGAATACTTTGAATCCAGTTACTTGGAACTTTGTGCCTGGTTCCAAGCTTCAGGGAAATATGAGAAGAGCCAGAAAGCCAGGATACAGGTGAGGTTAGTCTTAACTCACATCTGTGACACCATTTAGGGTCCTTGTAACGCTAGTGCTTTCAGTACACATAAAACCAAACTCATCAAAAGGCATTGCAACAGGTTTTCATAAATTATTTATCAGAGCTAATGGCCCCAGGCCCTGTGACGCCTAGATTTGGAATTCAAGGCTTTCTCCTTACTTAAAGGTCAGTCCATCCTTTCTCTCAGCATCCTCTGGAACTATTAGCATTCCTGGGAGATTCAGAGGGGCGGAGGACAAGAGATAGGGGTTCCAAGGAGGGTAAGATGGTGAAGTCTAGGCCACTGACGGCCCGACCTCTCCACGCCAGGCCTTGCCAAGGGACTGGCCAGGCGTAAAGACCTGGTAACAGTTCCCTTCCTGAAGCTGCCTATCACACCCGGACAGAGCAGACACAGCCCAGCGGCCAGCCCGCCCCTCCGGCGCCCCACCCCACCCCCGGAGCCCGCGCGGCCAGCAGCGGAGGGGGCGTGGCGTGGCCCTGCGGCCGTCGGCGGGGGGCGGGGCCTGCCGCGGGCGCAGAGGGAGCGTCGCGGGCTGACGCGAATGACGCGGCGCCCGCCAGGCCGCAGCCCCGCCGCCCGTCAGTGGGGCCCGCCTCGGCCCGCCCCCGGCCCTCCCCTCCCGGCCTCCCCAGCGCCCCTGTCAGATTGTGGCGGCGGGCCGCGCGGTGCGCTAGTTCCTTGCAGCCTGGGCGAGGAGACTTGCGCGCGGGCACACCCCCACGTCCCTTAGGCGCCGCTGCCTCCGCTCCACTGGCCTCCGCTCCGCCCAGCCTTCTGCCGCACGCCCGTAGCGACATGGCACACGCGGCGGTACGCTGCCCCAGCGCTCGGGGCTCTGGGGACGGCGAGATGGGCAAGCCCAGGAAGGTGGCGCTCATCACTGGCATCACGGGCCAGGTGAGTGCCGAGGAGGGGGTTTGAGCCGGGCCTGCTGCTGCCGGGGCACATGTACGCCTTGCCCCGCGCTCGGGGCTGCCCGCGTTTCCAGGAACAGCCTTCTGGGCATCCCGGAAGGTTTCCGATGTGGCTTGTCGTAGAGCTCGGAGACAAGATGTGTCTTGTGGAGAGTGTCCTGGATACATTGGATGCTTCTAGGCTTACCTTGGGGGCGTGGGGGCGTGTGTTCTACTTGGGATGTGGTCCTCAAACCTGAGCAAGATTACGCTCTCTCACCTGTCCTGCCGGCGACTGGAGCGCTTGTTTTTCCAAGCCCTCTAGGGTGCACTTCCAATTCAGTTCTTTAGAGATCCTAGTGCTGGAGGAGGGAAAGGGACTGGTTTTCTGTGAGAGAGAGTGTGTGTGTGTGGAGTCAACTTGCTGTATTTCCGTGTAAGGGCCAAGGCCACTTACCTGCTAATGCTTGGGAAGCAGGGGAGTTCTTGCTCTTTTCGTTCCCGCCAACCAGATTTCCAGACGAAAAGACAAAATAAAAGAAAGTAGTGCCGTGGGGCCACAGACCAGGAAATGTTTTTGTTTGGGGAGTACACCTCACAAAACCTTTTTAAGTACACAAACTCCTGAGATTCATGTTAACACATTTGAAGTGTATGTGACAGACTGGTCCAAAAGTTAGGCTAGGGTTCTATTTTCAAATAAAAGGAGTTCCTTGAGTGAGATAATCATGAGGAGCTGTCCTGCATGTTGGAACCCACATGTGCAGACTGAGCGTGACTGTTTCTGACAGTCATCTCTTAGAGATGTTGCAACAGGTAGGACCCGACCACTGTATCTAACCAGGCTGTGCTGTGTGAGATTCATTGGTGATGGAATAATTTTGCTCATGTATTTTTGTAGATAGTATTTCTGGAGATTTCCTGGTAGTGGCTAATATTACTCTGTAATGAAGATGATAATAATAGCTAATAAATGTTGTGTTTATTATGTATTGATCACTTGACTAATATTAACTCATTTAGTTTTTACAAGTACTCTTTGAAGGGGATTTTTTTTTTTACAAACTTCACTTTACTGATGTGGAAAGTGAGGCATGGGGGTTTGATTTGCTGAAATCAAACAACTAGAAGTGTCTAATTCGGATTCAAACTCTTCTCACAAAGCACTCTAGCATTAGAAAAGAAGTTGGAATTGGCCAGATGTAGAGTCAAAGAATATTAGACAATTTTAACTACTGGATATCTGATTAGTTTCTGATTATTCATGCATCTTACTTTGTTTAAGGTAATTACAGTAAACAACTGTTTGAAAACTGGTTGAAGAGGTGTGTAGGACAAGGATTTGAGGTTGAGGAAGTGAACCATTAAATTAGTCAAGGGCCCATATGCTTCCAGGTCACGGCCTACATACTTTTTTTTTTCTCTCTAATGCTGAGGACTCTTCCAATTTCTTATACTAGATCTGAAGGTCAAATGTTTACTAAGCTTATATGAACTCTTGAAGGTAGAGATTTTTTTTTTTTTTTTTTTTTTTTTTTAGTACCATTAAGAAATTAGTTAAGCTGTTAATGTAACTCTGTTGGTATGGCTTATACCAATTTGAGTGACCAACACTGTGAATCAATGCAGGTTAGAAATAAAACCTTGTTGAGAGCTTTGAACACAGTCATCTGGTTGGTACTGAGTGACAAGGGAGGAGCAGAAGTGGCCCCCACTGTAGTTTGTCCTGTAGGCTGCCACAGGGGAGTCTTTCTTATACATGTGTTCAGCATGCTATGCCCTGGCCAGACACTTTTGGTTCATCACTTCATTTCTGACTTTAAACTCCTGCTTGAGTTTCAGGCTCCTTTTACTCTCAGCACCAGCATTTTAAGCTTTCCTCCAACATTCACCCTCTGCATTATTCCTTTCCATGTTGAGTTGTTGTGTTGGCTTCCATAGCCCCTGGCACAATGTTGAACTCTGTATTGCCATGTAAATCCTTGTTAATGGAATTTAATGCCCTGCTATACTTTGCATTTATCTTCTAGGACAGTGACTCCCTACCTGGGTATTAAGGATCTCCAGAGGACTATGGAGTTAATACCAGAGGTCTGAAAATCTATACGTTATTATTCATTTTAAAAATAATATTCAGTGAGAGCTTACTGAGCCACTCTGCCAAACATTTTATATCCCTACCTTAGGGGCAGATACAATTTTTATTCCCAATTTACACCTACCTAAGTAAGGTTAAGAATGTTCCCTGGGAATGCACATCCAATGAGTGTCAGAGCTGAGATTTGAACTGAGAAGTTGCTTAGACCCATTTTGTTAACACACTTCTGTGGTAAGCTACACACAATTAAAATACAGTTCTGTGTGTGTGTGTGTGTGTGTGTGTGTGTGTGTGTGTGTGTGAGAGAGAGAGAGAGAGAGAGTGAGGGAGAAAGAGAGATTGTTTTACTCTAAGAAGTCTCAGATTCAAGAAGATGAGGCAGACACCATTGCCCTTAGGGCATTCGTGTCATTGTGCCATGATGGGCTCTTAAATGGGTTGTCCCAAATTCCCACTTGAGAATGAATGCAGATAGCCATGGTGCCCTGTATGCTATTTATCATCTCTAGTATTTATCATCGGGCTTCATAGTCTAGCTTCAGCCCCCCTGTCTATTCTTAATACAGTAGTTGTGAATCATTTTCTCAAGTTTTTACCTCATTAAATCACCTTAAAGAAAAACAGGCTCTGGCTTTGCATTGCTGCCTCTAGGCCCTCTACCAGTCATCCCCAAAGCTCACCTCCATTGATTGTCTTAATTGTGCTTGTGGTTCTTTACTACATATATGGGTGGAACTGTTCTTGCTGTTGTGTGAATACTGTCTCTTTGTACCTCGTTGGAGTCATTTTGTGGCTGAATGCCCTCACACGTTGTACTCCTTTTCACTCTCCTAAAAGCCTCTGTGCACTCCAAGTAGTCCTGCCAAATGCAGCCATTCCATGAACTTTCTTTGTGTTTACATATATGCACCCTCCCCATTGGCTTTATAGGTAATTTACATATCTTGGTTCTTTGGTTGGTGAACTGCTTCAAGATAGAAACCTTTTCAGCATATTATCTCCCACATAGTTTTAGTTAGTGGGCTTTCAAAAATGTTGACTTACTCTTCTCATTAACAACACATCTTTGTTCCGTGTCTGCAAGGTACAATGCTTATTTTGATGCTGGTGGGAGTATAAAGATATTTAAATTTACTCATTGCCCACTGGGATTTCACAGTCTTTGAAGAACTTAAGACAATGCACATGAAAAAAGTAGTGTTGTACAAGTATGTTAGGGGCCAAATGAGTGGTTTATCTAACCTCAGGATTCTGGGAGAATATAGGTATTGTACCAACAATATAGGTATTGTTGAATGCTAGAAATAGCAGGGACTATATTGGGGTGAACAGCGTGCATAGGAGTGCAGAGAGGGGAGGGTTTGGGGACAGTGAGCACAGATACAATAATAACAGAGGGAATTTAACTTATAAATTAGTTATACCCTTGCTCATTTCCAAAAAGATTCTGAGGTGGCATCAATAAAAAAACACATCATTGGACCATCATAAAAAGAATGAAAAGAAAAAAAGCCCCAGCACCCCAAAACCACAGAACAGGAGTCTGCAGTGAAGGCAATAGAAAGGTGGAGGTAGTGTACCAAAACCCAAAACTAAGAGGTGGCTGCTGTCAAGGTGGACGTAAGATTCAACTTTGAGGTTCCTTATAGTCAAGACAAAGTGATAGGTGAATGATAGGTGAGTGAAACTTTTTATTAGTATTACATTCTTAGAGAAATAACTTAAAAAAAATGTTTATTTATTTTGAGAGAGAGAGAGGGAGGGAGCATGTGCACAAGCAGGGGAGGGGCAGAGAGAGAGGGAAAGAGAGAATCCCAAGTAAGCTCTGCACTGTCCGTACAGAGCCTGATGTGGGGCTTGATGTCACGAACCATGAGATCATAACCTGAGCCGAAGTCAAGAGTCAGCTGCTTAACCAACTCAACCATCCAGGTGCCCCTAGAGAAACAACTTTTAAACAACAGAACAACATGATGCACAATATGGTTGATAGTAGTTTTTTAAAAAAGACACTCATCTCCCTGGGACACTTTTATTACTCCCTATTGGATGACAAAGGCACACTTTTTTGATAGAGACTTAGATAATTGAATGGTTAGTGTTTGTGAATTTTTCCCTTTTTTAAACATATACTTTCTAACATCTGTTATTTCAAGCTGGTCCCTGCCAAGAGAGCACGCAAGTTGGAGCTGTAGATTACTTTGTCAGGTATGTTGATTGTCAGTTTAATGTTGGTGTTTTAAAAGTGGAAGAATTTGACATGGTGAGGTCCTTCTCACTTGTAAGTTGGTCTAGATTTTCTTTGGGAAGTGGTTTAGATCTGGCCAAACATTTATGCAAGTACCTATTCAAGGTTCCACATTTCTGCATCATGACAGATGGAAGAGAAAGCATTTATCTTTAAATAGTCAAGAGGAGTTAACTTGTCTGTGTTTGGAAGACAACAAAAAAACTTTTGGTCCCTTTGGGTTATCAAGGTCAGATTCTTTAAGTCATATTTTGTTTCAGAATTTTTTTTTTATGGCTTATTTTTTATTTTCACCGATTTTGTTTCATTTGAGCATACTCTAGCTTCCATGAAACAATCCTGGCCTTTAAAGAAAACACGTTAAATGGATAACCTAATTCCCTGGACTCGGGTGGCTTTTGCAGGCTTCCTTTTCTTCATTGAAGGGTTAATTTAGCACATTAGAAAATAATAATTGGGAATTGGCAGGAAGTACCATTCTCCCCACAATTTTCCTTAACTCCTTTTAATTAATGCTTCAATTGAATTATAATAGATGAAGGGGATACTACCTCTTTTGGTTTTACTTTCTGATGCATATTCAGTTTCCCACAAATTTCTACATTCCAGTATAGGTATCAGAAACATCACTTATGGAGATGGAGATTTATTTTTTATATTTATTTATTTATTTATTTATTTGTTTGTTTATTTAATATGAAATGTATTGTCAAATTGGTTAACATACAACACCCAGTGCTCATCCCAACAGGTGCCCTCCTCAATACCCCTCACCCACCTTCCCCTCCCTCCCATTCCCCCATCAACCTTCAGTTTATTCTCAGTTTTTAAGAGTCTCTTATGGTTTGGCTCCCTCCCTCTCTAACTTTTACTTTCCTTCCCCTCCCCCATGGTCTTCTGTTAAGTTTCTTAGGATCCACATAAGAGTGAAAACATATGGTATCTGTCTTTCTCTGTATGACTTATTTTACTTAGCATAACACTCTCCAGTTCCATCCACGTTGCTACAAAGGGCCATATTTCATTCTTTCTCATTGCCACGTAGTATTCCATTGTATATATAAACCACAACTTCTTTATCCATTCATCAGTTGATGGACATTTAGGCTCTTTCCATAATTTGCTATTGTTGAAAGTGCTGCTATAAACATTGGGGTACAAGTGCCCCTATGCATCAGCACTCCTGTATCCCTTGGGTAAATCCCTAGCAGTGCTATTGCTGGGTCATAGGGTAGATCTATTTTTAATTTTTTGAGGAACCTCCACACTTTTCCAGAGCAGCTGCACCAGTTTGCATTCCCACCAACAGTGCAAGAGGGTTCCCGTTTTTCCACATCCTCTCCAGCATCTATAGTCTCCTGATTTGTTCATTTTGGCCACTCTGACTGGTGTGAGGTGGTATCTGAGTGTGGTTTTGATTTGTATTTCCCTGATGAGGAGCGATGTTGAGCATCTTTTCATGTGCCTGTTGGCCGTCTGGATGTCTTCTTTAGAGAAGTGTCTATTCATGTTTTCTGCCCATTTTTTCACTGGATTATTATTTTTTTGGGTGTGGAGTTTGGGGAGTTCTTTATAGATTTGGATACTATCCCTTTGTCCGATATGTCATTTGCAAATATCTTTTCCCATTCCGTTGGTTGCCTTTTAGTTTTGTTGATTGTTTTCTTTGCAGTGCAGAAGCTTTTTATCTTGATGAGGTCCCAGTAGTTCATTTTTGCTTTTAATTCCCTTGCCTTTGGAAATATGTCAAGTAAGAAATTGCTGTGGCTGAGGTCAGAGAGGTTTTTTCCTGCTTTCTCCTCTAGGGAGATTTAGTGAAATGTGATAATGTCTGTTAAAACTAGCCCATTTGATTGGTAATGGCTACATGGAATCATGGAGCCAAGGCTTTTTCCAGTGCAGGGGAGAGGCCCATGATTGGTTAGTGATGTCTGCCTGGGAGAGGGAGTGACAGCATGCATGCTATGTCTTTACAAGATTGCGACTCCTTGAGAATAGGAAAAAAGTGTCTTAGTCATTTATCCCCTGTGAGGTACTCAAAATTAAGTTAATTAAATTAATCTTTAGTTACTGTTGTTTATTGTCTTGCAGAAGACTTGCCTGGAAATTGCAGATGATTGTAGAAATAAGAATAAAATGTTAATGATGTATTCCTTTTTGGTTGGGTAGAAGCAAGACATCGTCAGGGTACTGGGCAGATTGGGATAGTATATACTTGACAAATTGCAGTTTAGGAGGTGAAATGATTTATTATAACTTAAGGTTTAAAGGACATGGAATATGTTCATTTCAGGGAAAAAAGGTAACATGCCCAGTTTTGTGTGATAGATTTCCTACTGTTTTTGTATTCATATTTACCACTAAATTTGAAATATATTCCTGTGGTATACATGTTGGGATTTTAGAGCTACAGTTAAATACCATTATTGTGTAGAGGAGGAAAGGAGACTGAGAAAATGTGATTTCCCCAGGTCACACAGAAAATTAGTACTTGTGTTGATTAGCACCCTGGACTCTTGTGTTTCTATTATGTTAGGACTCATCAACACTGTTTTCTGCTAACAAGAAAGGGAGACTGCTTTAAGCTAGGAATATTAGAGTAGAAACTATATGTAGTAATATTATAGTGTTCTAGAAAGTTGAATAATAATAAATATACATGTGAAGAGTAATCAAATCTGTTGTGATATGTAAGGTAAAGGTAACTTTATGTAACATTTAACATCTTATATTAACAAAATATTTTCCTTCTGCAAAAATTGTGAGGCTTAGGGTAATTAAATAGGAATCTTTAGTATGGGATCTATAAAGGAAAATTAACAAGATTATAGGGACTAAATAAAGAAAGGTTAACTTTAGACAACACATTCTTTCAATTTTTTTATTTGAATATAATTGACACGCAATGTTACATTAGTTTCAGGTGTATAACATAGTGATTAAACTTGTCTATACTTTATGCTATGTTGACCTCAAGTGTAACTACCATCTGTCACCATACAACACTATTACAGTACCATTGACTGTATTCCCTGTGCTGTGCCTTTTATTCCTGTGGGTTACTTACTTCATAACTGGAAGCCTGTATGTCCCACTCTCCTTCACCCATTTTGCCCATTCTCCCACCTCCTTCCCTCTAGCAATCATCAATTAGTTTTCTGTATCTACAGATCTGATTCTGCTTTTTGTTTGTTTATTCATTTGTTCTGTTTTTTTAGATTCCACATATGAGTGAAATCATATGGAATTTGTCTTTCTCAGTCTGACTTCTTTCACTTAGCATTATACTCTGTAGGTCCACCCATATTGTCACAAATGGTAAGTTCTTATCCTTTTTAATGGCTGTATAATATTCCTGTGTGTGTGTATGTATGTATGTACTACATCTTCCTTATCCACTAGGACACTAGGATACTAGTGTCCTCCATGGACACTAGGTTGCTTCCATATCTTGGCTATTGTCAATAATGCTGCAATAAACATAGGCGTGCACATATCTTTTCAAATTAGTGTCTTTGTTTTCTTTGGGTAAGTACCCAGTAGTGGAATTATTGGATCATATGCTATTTCTATTTTGAAGAACCTTCATGCTGTTTTCCACAGTGGCTGTATCAATTTACATTTACACCAACAGTGCATAAGGCTTCTTTTTTCTCCACATCCTCACCAACACTTGCTATTTCTTGTCTTTTTGATTCTAGCCATTCTGACAGGTGTAAAGAGATATCTCATTGTGGTTTTGATTTGCATTTCCCTGATGATTAGTGATGTTGGACATCTTTTTATGTTGGACAACACATTCTTTAGAGACCTTAGACATTCACTATTCATTCAAGGTCATATGCTGTCCTGAGCTGGTCAGTGCCTCCAAACCTAGTTCTACCTTATCTACTCATGACATGGGAAAGCCCAGTGCTGCACATCTCCATGTTTGGCCTCTGGACTCCAAGGCTGAAATGAGAGTGGCTTTTATTAGTTACTGACTTGATTTCTGGATGAACTGAAAGTACACTTAAGTGTCTTTGTGATCCTCAACGGCTCTTTAAGGTGTAGAGTTCTCAACTTGCCTGTTGAAGCAGCCTTTCCTGAACTTTTGTGAGACAGAAGTTACCACTAAAGAAGAATTATATGGTTGTGATTCTATGTAAAGAATCAGGTTTAAGGAGTGAGGCAAAATGTTTGCCTTCTGGATATTTAGTAGATAATTATTGGGGATAGGGTACAGAAAAAAATTACTGACATTGATAGAATGATTACTGTGTGCCATACAATGTACCAGGCATCTTTACAGATTATCTCTTTTAACCCCAGGTGGTATGAATTTTTACTGTCCACCTTGTATTAAACAAGGAAACCGAGACTTGGAGAATTTCAAAATGACCTAAGAACCCTTAATGCACTAGTTTTTTTCCCTCAGGACCTTCTTTCCTGCATTATCAGACTAGCTCTGTTGGGGCAGTTTGTCAATTAACTGCAGAAGTTCACTGCTCTCAACTTGTTTTTAAAGGCTGCTATATAATTTGATTGGTGTCTTACCATGCTCCTTAGGTGATGTTAACATTAGCAGTGTGTGTGTGTCTTAGTGGAAGTATGGAAGGGGGGTAGGGAAATGGAGGTCGAGCACTATGTTCTCTGAGTCCTTTTGAAGGGTTCTTGTGGCTCATTTCCCCAGTGTTCTTTTCAGTACTCTAGGGGATTTTTACAGTAAGAGATTAAAATACTTCTCCCTGCTCATGAACCTTCCTCTTCCAGGGGAGAGCCAGGAGCCAGTAGTCAATTAATAGGATCCTCAGAAACAGGTAGGTCTCTGGGGCTACTGTGTGGGTGATGGGCTGTCTGGATGAAAATTGTGGCTGGAGAGCTTATACATAAGCTCTGATGGTCTGAGTTTTCAGTGTGGTGGAGAGAGGCAGGTGAGAGGCTGAGATGCTTGCTTGTGCGGCTGCTACAAATTGTTCCCAAGGATTCTTCTACCTGCACATGGATCAGAGAGTTACAGCTCCCAGTTCACTTGTTGTGCCCTTAGATACATTTTTTTTTCTTTCTCTAATGCTACTTTTTGTTTCTATAAACTGGGGTTTGTCCTTGATGTCAAGGTCCAGATTAGATTTTCCTTAGACTCAGAAGTCTTCTAGATTCTTGTAGCCTGTTATGAACAAACATGGTCTAAGCCTGAAAATAGTTTTGCCTGCAAAATGATCTTAGCAAGTACTTTTTTTTTATTTTTTTTTTTTAAATTTTTTTTTTTCAACGTTTTTTATTTATTTTTGGGACAGAGAGAGACAGAGCATGAACGGGGGAGGGGCAGAGAGAGAGGGAGACACAGAATCAGAAACAGGCTCCAGGCTCCGAGCCATCAGCCCAGAGCCTGACGCGGGGCTCGAACTCACGGACCGCGAGATCGTGACCTGGCTGAAGTCGGACGCTTAACCGACTGCGCCACCCAGGCGCCCCAGCAAGTACTTTTGATTTGATGTTTCTTCTGGTGAGTTAGTTTAATCTGAAGAGATGCTTCCTTGACTTGAGAGTAGCCTCCCCTCTTCTCTCTTCCAATAGCATTGCATTTGGGCTACTAGCAATTCTCCTATTTCATACCTCTTCTAAATTTCCAGGCAGTAATTTTTTTCATGCTTCATTTATCTCTCCTCCCAGAGGCAATTACATTTTGGTGTGAATCTGTTTAGTAATAGAAGTATTGTTAGTCGTAATTAATGCATTCATCAAATGTTTGAGTGCCAAATATGTGTCAAGCACTAGGGATATAACAGTGAACAAAACGACAAAAATGACCATCCTTATAACATTGATGATGTTCTAGATGGTGTTGATAATTATGGTAATTATAATAATTAGCACATATTGCACATTTACTTTCTGCCAGGCACTGTTCAAAGTTATTATATTTATTACTGAAACAACAGAGCACTCCTATGATGCAGTTTTCTTATTATCCCCAATGAATACAGAAGTTAAATATATTATCCAAAAGTGGGTCCAGTCATTTTTTTCAGAGTGACATCTGAAATGTAAATCCCATTATTTTTTTTCTATTAAGTTTGTAATTGGTATCAACATATAAATTCCAAGGAGAGATACATAAATTGTATATCAGATTTGAAAAACAAAGCATATTTAAGAGTTTTTTGCAGTTGTGGAAAGGTGGATTATAGTAGTAAAATAAGCCTGCACTAACCACTCACTACATTAGATACCTTTTATTTTATTAGCTGTGTCATGTGGGTCATATCTTAGTTCTTTGGAGGACCTGTATTGATGACTAATCTTGTAAACTCTCTGCAGGCTGGGGCTCTGTCTTGGAGCAAGTGGAAGAGAATGAGTTAGATTTTTAGCCCAACTTGGGTTTGAATTACTGATTAGTTGCTTATGAGCTGCATGGCTTTGGGCAAGTTTTAACCTTTGCTGTTGGGTTAAAAGAGTAATTCTACCAAGTAGAAAATAATTCTTGCACATAATAGGGACTTTTGCCCCATTATTAGAATGTACCTTCTCTTCACAGTGTTAAGAAGATAATAAAAGATTTCTTGAATTTAAGGAAAGAAAGTGGAATAAAGAGTGTATTAATATTTAGCTTTGCTTTGTACGAGTCTATTATCAGTGGCAGAAAGTTCCATAACATTTGGAATCAACCACAAGGCTGTAAAGTACTGGAAGTGAGGAGATTTGACATCACTAAGTCTTACAGACTGATTATATAAGCAGATCTGGGAGACAGTCTTATCTTCCTGTATAAGAGGATTGCAGGCAGTGGACTGCACTCTGAATCTTCCTTACTGTGATTGTGGTCCTGGAATGAAAGGTTGGCATATTGGAAATGAGAAAGATGTGTTGAGTGCTTTCCTACTTTGATGAAAGATTGTTATGTGGTGGAAACGTTTTTTAGTCTTTACATGTAACTGATTACCTGAGGAAAGAACATGGAACTGAGAATCAGAAGCTGGGTTTTAACACCACCTTTATTTTATAGCCTTAATTTTTTCTGAGCCTGTTTCTTAATCCTTATTGCAAAGATGCTTTGGTCATCTCTCAAGTCTATTCAGAGTGTAAAGTGCTATGACTTTAGGATTGAACCCTAAAGGTGGTTCAGTGAGTTAAGTGTCCAGCTCCTGATTTCAACTCAGGTCATGATCTCATAGTTCGTGAGTTTGAGCCCTGCATTGGAGGGCAGAGTCCCACATCATCCAGAAAGAACCTGCTTGGGATTGTCTCTCTCCCTCTGTATCTCTCTCTTTCTCTCTCTCCTCCCAAAAATAAATAAATAGGAATTTGTAAGGTTAAAGTGAAAAATCTGAGCTGTCCTTTTTAGGTTATACCTAATTAAGTGGTTTTTTTATGAGAATGGATTTTTAAATTCCTGTTATTTATTATATATATTTTGAGCTTAGCATTTAATAGTTGAGGTTTTATTCATTCAGTAAATATTTGCTGAGATTTATTCTGTGTTGAAGTAGGTATTGGAGATATAGGCACCAGCAAGATGAATATGATTTTGTCTTTAAGAAGCTGATAGTCTGGTGAGCAACAATCAATTTTACAGCATGTTAAGTAGTATGATAGTAATAAATAAGTCACAGAATCACATGAAGATCCTTTCTTAAATAAAAATGCTCTAAAGTATCATTGGGGCACCTGGGTGGCTGGGTTGGTTAAGTGTCGGATTCTTGGTTTTGGCTCAGGTCATGATCTCGCAGTTCATGGGTTTGAACCCTGCATCGGGCTCTGTGCTGACTGTGTGGAGCCTGCTTGGGATTCTCTCTTTCTCTCTCTCTCTGCCCCTCCCCACTCACACATGCGTGTGCGTGCTGTCTCTCTCTCAAATTAAAAATTCTCTAAAGTATCATTAATTCAGTAGATTTATTGATTGAGCATCTCTTCCTTGGAAATTTCTGGTTATAAATGCTGTTGTATTAACAGGGTTAATTGTGAGGCCTTCTTGTGGAAAGCTGAGCTGCCTAAGCTCATATACTACTGTATTCTTCTTTTTGACATAGAACTCTTTTGAATAGTCTTATATTCAGTGAAGAATGGTTAAATCAATTTCTGACTGCAGGCCTTTCTCTGAACTGGGGCCGCTGACCTGTTTGTGCACCTGGGGAGGAGGGGAGCCAGCCCCGGTAAGTAGCTCAGAGGTGCAGTCTGGAATGGGAGACAAAGACTGCCTGTGCCCGCCAGCCAGAGGCCATTTATTGGTGAGGTGGAACGGCACTTGCCAGAGGAACTGGAAGTGTGGATCAGGATCCTTTAAGACGTGGGGTATGAATCCCAGCTGAGCACCTGGCAGGTGAGGGAGACTGGAGCAGGACAAATGCCTTGCTGGTGCCTGCACTGCACTGCAAGGATGGCCTAAACAGAGTGGTTTGGGACATGCACACAGGGAGGAGAGACTAGGGTATGGCCATTTTTCTCCCTATCACCAGCAAGGTAGGGCTTCAGGGAACGGACAAGGTGACACCTATACCAAACTATGCCCCTCTGTGTCTGGTAACTGTGTATCTACCAGAGGAATATTGACACTGATGGAACCAAACAGTCCTTCCTCCAGACCAGTGCAGGCACGGGTTCCAAGGCACCAGCAGTTTTGCATTTTCTGATTTAATTCTTGGTCAATTCTTATTGTGTGTGTGTGTGTGTGTGTGTGTGTGTGTGTATTTTTTTTTTTTTTTCTCTTCCTCCTATTCTCTAGTCTCGTTATTCTGGTTGTTGGTTTGTTTAAGCAGACATATTTAATCTATTCTTTTTACACCTCTTCTGTATCTCCTTCTTCTTTAGTTTCCTCTCTCTCTCTCTCTCTCTCTCTCTGGATTAAACTGTATAGTTTCTCTGCCTGGTCACTTTTCTTTTCTTTTCTTTTCTTTTCTTTTCTTTTCTTTTCTTTTCTTTTCTTTTCTTTTCTTTTCTTTCTTTTCTTTTTTACCACCCCTGTCATTGCTCTCTTTGGTAGGGATATGGCTTCTTCCACCACCACCCCTCCACCCCCTTTATAAAAAATTTTTTTTCTAGGGTTACTTCAGCAAACAAATCAGAGAACACCTGGTGAAAGGTTGAAACCACCACTACAAGTAGGGAGATAAAGCAACCAGAGTCACAACAACAGAGAGCACATAACACACTCCAGAAACACCTTCTGAAGGGCTGGGCGCTGGACAGCATATGACTCCTTTTCAATACAGTAGTGCTCACAGGTGCAGGACACATAACAAGCTATTAAAACACATAAGGGACAGAAAACTAGTCAAAATAACGAAATGGAATAATTATCCTTAAAAGAAATTCCAGGAAGAAATGACAGAGAATTGCTCAAAACATATGTAAACAATATATCTGATCAAGATTTTAGAAAAATAGTCATAAGATTAATCACTGGGCTTGAAAAAAATAAGATAGCAGAGAATCTATTGCTGGGGAGATCAAAGAACTAAAAAGTCACAACGAGTTCAATGCTGCAAATGGGCTACAAAATAAACTAGATGCAGGGACAGCAAGGATGGAAAAGGCAGAGGGGAGATTAAGTGAAATAGAAGATAAAATTATGGAAAATGATGAGGCCAAGAAAGAGACATAAGAAAATACTAGACCATGAGGAGAGAATTAGAGAACTAAGTGATTCAATGAAACGTAATAATGTCCATATCATAGGAGATCCAGAAGAAGAAGAGAGGGAGAAAGGGGCAGAAGTTTTACCTGAACAAATTATAGCTGAGAACTTCCCTAATCTGGGGAAGGAAGCAGACATCCAAATTCAGGAGGCACAGAGAACTCCCTTCAGATCTAACAGGAATAGATTTTCTCCCTGGCATATCGTAGTGAAACTGGCAAAATACAAAGATAAAGAGAGAGTTCTGAAAGAAGCAGCTAGGGACAAACAGGCCTTAACCCAGAATGGTAGACACATAAGGGTAGTAGCAGACCTGTCCACTGAAAATTGGCAGGCCAGAGGGAGTGGCAGGAAATATTCAATGTGCTGAAAAGGAAAAATATGCAGCCAAGAATTCTTTATCCAGCAAAGCTGTCATTCAGAATAGAAAGAGAGATAAAGGCTTTCCCAGGCAAAAACTGAAGGAGTTCATGACCACTAAACCAGCCCTACAAGAGATCCTATGGGGGACACTCTGAGTGGAATGCTGCAAAGATGACAAAGGACCAGAGAAATCACCACAAGAAGGAAACCTACAGATAACACAATGACACCAAATCCATATCTTTCAATAATCACGCTGAATGTAAATGTACTAAATGCTCCAATCAAAAGACATAGGGTATCAGAATATATAAGAAAACAAGACCCATTAATATGTTGTCTACAAGAAATCCATTTTAAATCTGAGAACACCTTCAGATTGAAACTGAGGGGATGGAGAAGCATCTATCATGATCCTGGAAGTTAAAAGAAAGCTGGAATAGCCATACTTATATCAGAAAAACTAGATTTTAAACTAAAGTCTGTAACAAGAGATGAAGAAGAGCATTATATCATAATTATGGGGTCTGTCCACCAAGAACTAACAGTTATAAAGGTTTATGCCCCCAATTCGGAAGTATCCAAATATATAAATCAATTAATCACAAACATAAGCAATCTTACTGAAAGGAATATGGTAATTGCTGGGGACTTTAATACTTCACTTAAAGCAATGGAAAGATCATCTAGGCAGAAAATCAATAGAGAAACAATGGCTCTGAATGACACACTGGACCAGATGGATTTGACATATATATTCAGAACTTTTAATCCAAAAGCAGTGGAATACACATTCTTTTTGAGTGCACATGGAACATTACCCAAGATAGATCACATACTGGGGCACAAAACAGCCCTCAATAAATATACAAGAATTGAGATTATACCATGCATATTTTCAGATAACAATGCTATGAAACTTGAAATCAACCACAAGAAAAAGTTTGGAAAACCTCTAAAAGCATGGAGGTTAATGAACATCCTACTAAAGAATGAATGGGTCAACCAGGCAATTAAGAAATTAAAAAATATATGGAAACAAATGAAAATGAAAGGACAACAATCCAAGCCCTTTGGGATGCAGCAAAGGCAGTCCTAAGAGGAAAATACATTGCAATACAGGCCTATCTCAAGAAATAAGAAAAATCCCAAATACAGAATCTAACAGTAAACTTAGAGGACCTAGAAACAGAACATCAAAGAAACCCCAAGGCCAGCTGAAGAAGAGAAATAATAAAGACTAGAACAGAAATAAACAATACAGAATCCAAGGAAAAAAAACCCAAAAAACAGTAGAACAGATCAATGAATCTAAGAGATGGTTTTTGGAAAAAATAAACCAAATTGATAAACCCCTAGCCAGACTTCTCAAGGAGAAAAGAGAAGAGACCAAATAGATAACATCACAAATGATAAAGGACAGATCACAAAACCAACCCCTCAGAAATACAAGCAATTATCAGAGAATACTATGACAAATTATATGCCAACAAACTAGACAACCTGGAAGAAATGGACAAATTCCTAGGCACCCACACACTACCAAAACTCAAATGGGAAGAAACAGAAAATATGAACAGATGCATAAGAAGAAATTGAATTGGTTATAAAAATTTCCCAACAAATAAGAGTCCTGGGCCAGGTGGCTTTCCAGGGGAATTCTACCAGACATTTAAAGCAGAGTTAATACCTATCCTTCTCAAGCTGTTCCAAAAAATAGAAATGGAAGTAAAGTTTCCAGACTCATTCTGTGAAGCCAACATTACCTTGATTCCCAAACCAGAGACTCCACTAAAAAGGAGCATTGCAGGCCAATATCCCTGATTAACATGGATGTAAAAATTCTCAACAAGATACTAGCAAATCGAATTCAACAGTATATTAAAATAATTATTCACCATGACCAAGTGGGATTCATTCCTGGGCTGCAGGGCTGGTCCAATATCCACAAATCAATCAATCAATCAATCAATCAATGTGATACATCACATTAATAGAAGAAAGGATAAGAACCATATGATCCTGTCAATAGATGCAGAAAAAGCATTTGACAAAATACGGTATCTTTTCTTTTTTATTTTTTTTAATTTTTTTTAACGTTTATTTATTTTTGAGACAGAGAGAGACAGAGCATGAACAGGGGAGGGTCAGAGAGAGAGAGGGAGACACAGAATTTGAAACAGGCTCCAGGCTCTGAGCTGTCAGCACAGAGCCCGACGCGGGGCTTGAACTCACGGACCGCGAGATCATGACCTGAGCCGAAGTCGGCCACTTAACCGACTGAGCCACCCAGGCGCCCCCGGTATCCTTTCTTAATAAAAACCCTCGAGAAAGTTGGGATAGAATGAACATAACTAAACATAAAAGCCATATATGAAAAGCCCAGAGTTAATATCCTCCTCAATGGGGAAAAACTGAGAGCTTTCTCCCTGAGATCAGGAACACGACGGGGATGTCCACTCTCACCATTTTGTTAACATAGTGTTGGAAATCCTGGCTTCAGCAATCAGACAACAAAATGAAATAAAAGGCATCTGAATTGGCAAAGAAGTCAAACTTTCACTTTTCACAGATGACATGATACTCTACATGGAAAGCCTGAAAGACTCCATCAAAAAACTGCTAGAACTGATACATGAATTCAGCAAAGTTGCAGGATACAAAATCAATATACAGAAATCTATTGCATTTCTTTTTTTTTTTTTTTTTTTTTAATTTTTTTTTTTTTTCAACGTTTATTTTATTTTTTGGGACAGAGAGAGACAGAGCATGAACGGGGGAGGGACAGAGAGAGAGGGAGACACAGAATCGGAAACAGGCTCCAGGCTCTGAGCCATCAGCCCAGAGCCTGACGCGGGGCTCGAACTCACGGACCGTGAGATCGTGACCTGGCTGAAGTCGGACGCTTAACCGACTGCGCCACCCAGGCGCCCCAGAAATCTGTTGCATTTCTATACACCAGTAATGAAACAACAGAAAGAGAAATAAGAAATGGATCCCATTCACAATTGCACCAAGAACCATAAAATACCTAGGAATAAACCTAACCAAAGATGTAAAAGATCTGTATGCTGAAAACTATAGAAAACTTACAAAGGAAATGGAAGAAGACACAAAGAAATGGAAAAATACTCCATGCTCGTGGATTGGAACAACAAATATTGTCAAAATGTCAACACTATCCAAAGCAATCTACATTCGATACAATCCCAATCAAAATTGCATCAGCATTCTTCTTGAAACTAGAATAATCTTAAAATTTGTATGGAACTACAAAAGACCCTGAATAGCCAAAGTAATGCTGAAAAAGAAAACCAATTGGGGAGTGTGGTTTGGGAAATCTGGAGCCCAGGAGGCGAAGACCTGAAGGATCTCCATACTGGCTGCACACCTAATTCTGACATTTTACCTCAGCTAAAAGTGTGAGGAGAACTTGGAAAAGTCTGATCATTGTGAAATCTACGGATGCTGGCATTGACAGAGAACGTGGCCCGCCACCCTCCGTGTAGTTGGGAGTGTATCTCTCTCGTGTTTGTGTCACTGGTGCCTGGCACTTGTAAGGCTCTTGATTAATGTTCATTGGTGGGAGAAGTAAATCTCTCTTAGGGGATGATGTGCCCTGTGCATGGGGGAGAATGGCCCTCATTTTTTGGGCTCCTCTCAGCTTTGCTGATGAAGGTTGGGAAAGTCATGGTACAAGCTCTCCCTGGGCCTAGAGGAGGCAGTCCCTTGAACACTTGTGAAGAGCCATGCTGCTTCCAGCCACCTGATCCCATCCCTTTACCTAGTTCTGGTCTCTTCTGAATAAAGAGATTGGGGGAGAGGGGTGCAGAGCAAGTACATACAAATGTTTAAGTGAATGTTTAAAGACAACTAATAGTTCGTCAGATGCCCACTATGTGGAGCCAAGGACCTTCCCTTTTTGCCATATAATCTTAATCTTCAAACCTGGCTCTACACTGAGGACACCACTTCACCTGTAGCTCTTTTGAGAAGAGGTTGTCTATATTTCCACAGTTTACATATCCCAGGGTGAAGTTTTGGGGCCAGCAATCTTCCTTGACCCTTAGTGCTGCCCCTTCTATACCATTAACTTGCTACCCTCTAAAAGAAAGAAAGAAAAAGAAAGAAAGAAAGAAAGAAAGAAAGAAAGAAAGAAAGAAAGAAAGAAAGAGAAAGAAAGAAAAAGAAAACCAAAGCAGGCATCACAATCCTGGACTTAAGCCTTTACTACAAAGCTGTAATCATCAAGACAGTATGATACTGGCATAAAAACAGACACATAGATCAATGGAATAGAGTAGAGAACCCAGAATTGGACCCACAAATGTATGGCCAACTAATCTTTGACAAAGCAGGAAAGAGTATCCAATGGAAAGAAGATAATCTCTTTAGCAAATGGTGCTGGGAGAGCTGGACAGCAACATGCAGAAGAATGAAACTAGACTACTTTGTTACATCATATACATAAATAAATTCAAAATGGATAAAAGACCTAAATGTGAGACAGGAAACCATCAAAACCCTAGAGGAGAAAGCAGGCAACAATCTCTTTTACCTCAGCCACAGGAATTTCTTGCTCAACACATCTCTGAAGTCAAGGAAAATAAAAGCAAAAATGAACTATTGGGACCTCATCAAGATAAAAAGCTTCTGCACTGCAAAGGAAACAATCAACAAAACTAAAAGGCAGCTGATGGAATGGGAAAAGATATGTGCAAATGACATATTGGATAAAGGGTTAGTATTCAAAAACTGTAAGGAACTTACCAAACTCAACACCCAAAAAACAAATAATCCAGTGAAAAAATGGGCAGAAGGCATGAATAGACACTTTTCCAAAGAAGCCATCCAGATGGCCTACAGACACATGAAAAGATGCTCAATGTCACTCATCATCAGGGAAATACAAATCAAAACCACATTGAGATACCACCTCACATTGGTCAGAGTGGCTAAAATTAACAACTCAGAAAAGAACAGATGCTGGTGAGGATGTGGAGAAATGGGAACCCTCTTATATTGTTGGTGGGAAAGCAAACTAGTGTAGCTGCTCTGGAAAAGCAGTGTGGAGGTTCCTCAAAAATGTAAAAATAGAAGTACCCTATGACCCAGCAATAGCACTACTAGGAATTTATCCAAAGGATACAGGAGTGCTGACTCATGGGGCACATGTACTCCAGTGTTCATAGCAGCGCTTTCAACAACACCCAAATTATGGAAGGAGCCCAAATGTCCGTCAACTGATGGGTGGTTAAAAATGATGTGGTTTATACATACAATGGAATACTACTTGGCAATGAGAAAGAATGAAATTCTGTCATTTGCAGCAACGTGGTTGGAACTGGAGGGTATTATGCTAAGTGAAATAAGTCAGTTAGAGAAAGACAGATATCATATAGTTTCACTCATATGTAGAACTTGAGACACTTAACAGAAGACCATGGGGGACTGGAGGGGAAAAAAATAGTTTCAACAGAGAGGGAGGCAAATCGTAAGAGATTCTTAAATACAGAGAACAAACTGAGGTTTTATGGGGGCTCACGTGGGAGAGGGAAAAATGGGTGATGGGCATTGAGGAGGGCACTTGTTGGGATGAACAGTCGGTAATGTATGTAAGTGATGAATCATGGGAATCTACCCCCAAAACTAAAAGCATACTGTATACACTGTATGTTAGCCAACTTGACAATAAGTTATATTAAAAAAAAAAAAAAAAGATACTTGTTAAAGGCAAACTTCACTTATTCACAAATTTCACTTAACACAATGTTATGGAAAAAAGAAAAACCCTATTATTTTAATATGATTTACTCTGTTCCTTGGAAGAGTACTGTCTTTTTGTAACTTTTCACAAGATCACTTGGTTTTCCAGTATTCCTTTCATAAACTGTATGTTTATATTTGTTGTTTATCATTTATTTGTACATATTTTTATTTATTTTTTCTTAATGTTTATTTTTGGGAGAGAGAGAGAGAGAGAGGGGCAGAATGTGAGTGGGGGAGGGGCAGAGAGAGAGGGAGACATAATCTGAAGCAGGCTCCAGGCTCCTAGCTGTCAGCACAGAGCCTGATGCAGGGCTCGAACCCATGAACTGAGCTATTCAGGCAGCCCTACATTTGTTCTTTAAAAATGATGAACTGGAATTTTACAGATATGTGTAGGCCATTGTAAGATTTTTTTGTTGACCAATGTTGAAAAGCTAAGCTTTTTATTTTAGCTTAAAGTGGAATCTCTTAAAATTGAATCTTGATTGCAAGAGACCTGCCAGGGTGGCATGTATTCCTGTTGGAGTGAATTGGAGTGAACCAAGTCCAGGAGAAAGAATGAGAACCACAGTTTGTCAGGAATTGCTCGTGGGCTAGCAAGTGAGCCTACTGCAGTTTCTCGGGTGAGGGCCTAAGACTGGATCCTCCTGGATCAGAGACAAAGGACTTTATTATTTATCCACAGGAGGCAGTATGAGCTTCATGTTTGCAGCACTTCTGTTTGCATCAGATCCTCTTGCCCCCCTCAGGTCTGTGGAGGCAAAAAGGTGGTAGGTTTAGGTAGATGTGGCAAATGCAGTGGGTATCATGCCTCACAGTTGAGAAACCCTAAGGTTTTGGGACCCTAATCTTTTATAAGGGGCTGCTGGAAAATTTGACCAACCTTTGCTTGGGAGGGAGACATTATTTTTCTAGATAGCAAACAGGTCTTCCCTTTGCTCCAGAGATAGGAGACAATATGTTCATCTTAAAAGGCTATCTACTTTACAAATACCCTTGAAACGATAGGATTGAACGAAAGCTGTCAGTGGGTCTGCTCATAAGACATACAGAAACAGGTGAGATGCATGGAGAACTGCTTCCCAATACCTTTTACTCTGTGAATTGAAACTTACCAGTTTGACAACTTAGAGACGTTTTCTCCTTATTTCTCCATACATCTCCATGGGAAGCTTGAATTTTATTTTGGATCCCCCTTTCTTTTACCATTTTTACTTGAGGAACAAAATCATAAGACTTGGACTCTGGTGCTTAGTGTAGGCTGGGTAAATGTGCATTGCCCCTGGGGAATGTAATTTATTTTTTGTTTCATGTATAGTAGTGGGTAGTATGGTGAAACATTGAATAAACTTAATCTGGTAGATTCGTCTCTGTTGGCCTGAAGAACCCCAAATCAGAAGAACATTTTTCCAACTATGAAGAGCTCACATCCATACTTCTGACCATGATCCCAACTGGATAATTCTAACTCATTTAGCTTAGAACCTTCTTTTCCTCATTGCACCCCTATGTGAACACATGCCATCATTTATTGTTATTTACTCACTGAGTGAAAGTAAACTTCTTTCATTGATTTAATGCTTTTTCTTGCTTTGTTTTAAAATCATACCTAATTTAAACTTTCAGTTTCACCTTGAGATTACTCCTATCAATTATGAGAATGTTTAGCTAGTGCCTACCATGTGATAATAGGCCCTGTCCTCAGGGTAAGAAACTGTAGGTCTTTTCAGATTTTCTTAAAGTTTCCCTGAGTCTTGTTTTGATTTTTATGAGTTTTGATGTTATCATCAGAATGTATTGTAGCAACTTGCATGTTTTGTTAAAGAATATGATTTTTGCACTCAAGGATTGCATTTTTCTAAGTCAGGCCTTGTATAACTGTTTAGCAAGATCAAAGTTTTTTGGTGTGGTTTACCATTGCAAATTGCTAATGTGCATGTAACTTTGGTTCACTCCTATATTAATTATAAGAACTTATATTTGTATATTAATTTGTTATTTTCAGAGAATTAAAAAAATTGCTTCCATTGTTCTTAATAGTATTCTGTGAGGCAGGCAGGGCAGGTATTACTGTCATTTTACAGTTGTGGTGACCAAGACCTAAGAGTGATCAAATGACTTGTCAGTGTCTTGGGGCTAGTGATTGTCAGTCATAACTCCAGGCTTTTTGTCTCTGTCTTTCAGATGTTTACAGTCTACTAGATTAAGTTAATGTAATTTTCTTCTATTTTCTGTCACCAGTGTTTTACTGTAGTCTGGTGTTTTTCTTTACTGTTCCATAAACAGACTGTGATAGGTAGGGTAGTAATGCTCCCTACCCCCACCGCAAGATGTCCACATCTTAATTCCTGGGTCCTGTGAATATGTTACTTATGGTAAAATGGACTTTGCAGGTATAGTTAAATTAAGGGTCTTGAGATGGGAAGATTATCCTGAATTATCTGCATGGGTCTAATATAATCATGAGGGGTCTTTAAATGGGATGGAAGGGAACAGAAGTGTCAGGAACAGAAAGATGGCATTGTGAGAAAAACTTGACTGGCCATTGCTGGCTTTGAATGAGCCATAAGCCAAGAAATGTGTGTAGCCTCCTGAAATGGAAAGACAAGGGAATGGATTCTCCCTAGAGCCTCCAGAAAGGAACTAAGCCTTGTGGGCCCTTTAAGGTCCACATCAGACTTCTGACTTGCTGAATTGTAAGATAGTAAATGTATGTTAAGCCATGAGCTTGATGGTAGTTGGTTATACCAGCAATAAGAAACTAGTACACAAATCATGTGTTTGTCCATCCTTTTCACTTACTGAGAATTCTCTTTTCTGTCTCACTTTTGCCTATTTATGTCTCCTCAAACCCTCCCTTCATGTTCCAGCCCTTATTCATTTACATCATCTTGGAATCTTTTTTGTATTTCTAACTATCCAACAAATACATATATGTGTGTGTGGGTATATATACATATATATTTACAAAATATATGTATATTTACAAAAATGTATATATATATTTACAAAAATATGTATTTTATTGTTTCAAGTTTTTATATATAGTCTAGCATATAGTGTAATATTAGTTTCAGGAGTAGAATTTAGTGATTCGTCACTTAATATAACACCCAGTGCTCATCACAAGTGCCCCTCCTTAATACCCATCACCCATTTTGCACATTCCCCTGCCCACTTCCCCTTGAGGAAACCTCAGTTTGTTCTTTATAGTCAGGAGTTTGTTTTATGGTTTGACTCTCTGTCTCTTTTTCCCCCCTAAGTTCATCTGTTTTGTTTAATTTCCACATATGAAATCATATGGTATTTGTCTTTCTCTGATTGACTTGTTTTGCTTAGCATAATACGTTGTAGCTCTATCTACGTTGTTGCAAATGACAAGATTTCATTCTTTTTTATGTCTGAGTTATATTCTATTATATATACACACACACACACACACACACACCACCTCTTCTTTATCCATTCATCAGTCGATGACATTTGGGCTCTTTCCATAATTTGGCTATTATTGATAACATTGCTATAAATGTCAGAGTACTTATGTCCCTTAGAATCAGTATTTTTGTATCCTTTGGGTAAATATCTACTAGTGCAACTGCTGGATCATAGGGTAGTTCTACTTTTTTTTTTTTTTTTTTTTTTTTGAGGAACCTCCATACTGTTTTCCAGAGTGGCTACACCAGACTGCATTCCCACCAACAGTGTAAGAAGGTTCCCCTTTCTCCACATCCTCACCAACACCTGTTTCTTCCTGTGTTGTTAATTTTAGCCATTTGGACAGGTGTGAAGTGATATCTCATTGTAGTTTTGATTTGTGTTTCCCTAATGATGAGTGACGTTGACCATCTTTTCATGTGTTTGTTAGCCATCTGGATGTCTTCTTTGGAAAAATGTCTATTCATGTCTTCTGCCCATTTCTTCACTGGATTATTTGTTTTTTCGGTGTAGAGTTTGGTAAGTTTGTTATAGATTTTTTGATATTAACCCTTTATCAGATAGTTTACTTGCATATATCTTCTCCCATTCCGAAAGATGCCTTTTAGCTTTGTTGATTGTTTCCTTCACCGCACAGAAACCTTTTATCTTGATGAAGTTCCAATAGTTAATTTTTGCTTTTGTTTCCCTTGCCTTCAGTGACATGTCTAGTAAGAAGTTGCTCTGGCTGAGGTCAGAGAGGTTGCTGCCTGCATTCTCCTGTAGGATTTTGATGGTTTCCTTTCTTACATTTAGGTATTTCATCCATTTTGAATTTGTTTTGTGTATGGTTTAAGAAAGTGGTCTAGTTTCATTCTTTTGCATATTGTTCTCCAGTTTTCCCAACACAATTTGAGGACACTTTTTTCTATTGGATATTTTTTCCTGCTTTGTTGAAGCTTAGTTGACCATATAGCTGTGGGTCCATTTATGGGTTTTCCATTCTGTTCTATTGATCTATGTGTCTGCTTTTGTGCCAGGACCATATTGTCTTGATGACTACAGCTTTGTAATATAGCTTGAAATCTGGAATCGTGATGCCTCTACCTTTGCTTTTCTTTTTCATGATTGCTTTGGCTATTTGGGGTCTTTATCATTTCATCCATATTTTAGGATTGTTTGCTCTAGCTCTGTGAAAAATTCTTGTGGTATTTTGAAAGGATTGAATTAAATGTGTTGATTGCTTTGGGTAGTACAGACATTTTAACAATATTGCTCTGCCAATCCATGAACATGGAATGTTTTTCCATTTCTCTGTGTCCTCTTCAATTTCTTTTATAAGTTCTGTAGTTTTAAGAGTACAGATCTTCTACCCCTTTGGTTAGGTTTATTCCTAGGTATCTTATTGTTTTTGGTGCAGTTGTAAATGGGATCAATTCCTTGATTTCTCTTTCTGCTGCTTCATTATTGGTGTATAGAAATGCAAGATTTCTATACATTGATTTTGTATCTTGCAACATTACTGAATTCATGTATTAGTTCAAGCAATTTTTTGGTGGGGTCTTTTGAGTTTTCTACATAGAGTATCATGTTGTCTTCAAATAGTGAAAGTTTGACTTCTTCCTTGCCGATTTGGATGCTTTTTATTTCTTTTTGTTGTTTGATTGCTGAGGCCAGGACTTCCAATACTGTGTTAAATAACAATGGTGAGAGTGGACATTCCTGTCTTGTTCCTGCAACAAATATTTTTGAGTGTCTTCTGGTAAGTAAGATATTCCTTCTTTTGGAATTAAAGAGAGTACAAGATGTCCTGTTTTTGAGGAGCTTAGTCTAACAAGAAGCATTAATGTGTCATTTCAGGAAATGTTTATTCAATGCTGAGCTTTGTGGTACCAATATGCTCCTAATGATAAAGCTGTCTGTCATCATCATCATTATTGTTATTTAAAAACAGAATTCTCCTTTGTTGGCTTCAAGGATGAAAGTGGCTATGTTGGCAGGGAGTTGGCGAGTAGCTGAGGGTAGTCTCTGGGTGACAGCAAGCAAGAAATCTAAAGCCTTAGATCCTAAAATTCTGCCAAAAAATGGAGCAGATCCTTAGATCCACTCAGGCTTTAGATGGGACTGACACGTGGCTTGTAACCTTGTTGGAGGACCCAACTAAGTGTGCCAGGCTTTAGACCCATAGAAAATGTCAACTAACAAATATGTGGTGCTTTAAGTAAGCCACTGAATTTGTGGTAATATTGTTATGCAGCAATAGATAACTAATATGAGGAGAACTAACATACTGTCACAGCAAATGCAGAAATAGCTGTGAGATAGGGTACTGTAAAGGCCACAGTAGCAGTGTAAATAGGTGTTTTGCTTATCCGGGGGGCATGACTGTGGTTGATGAAATAAAGGAGAACCTCATTGAGGAGGTGCCTCTGAACTGTACTCTACAAGCAGGACTTTGAGAGGATAGACTTTTCTGGGCAGATGGGCATGACCAGAGGTATGTGGAAGAATGCATAAAGCTTGTTTCAGGGATGTTAATCACATTATTTGACTGACATGTAGAGGTGATGTGAAAATAGTGGAGGATAGTCTACTAAGATGAGATTATGATGAGCTTTGTAGGTTAGACCCTAGGGTTTGAGCTTCATCCATTAAGTGGTAAGAAGTCATCAAAAGTTTTTGTTTTTGTTTTTGTTTTTAAGAAAGAGTGTGAGAGGGGCAGAGAGAGAGGGAGGCACAGAATCCGAAGCAGGCTCCAGGCTCTGAGCTGTCAGCACAGAGCCTGATGTGGGGCTCGAACTCGCAAACTGTGAGATCGTGACCTGAGCCGAAGTCGATGTTTAACCTACTGAGCCACCCAGGCGCCCCTCATCAAAAGTTTTTGGATAGAGAAGTGGTATGACAGAAGTTGTTTTAGGATATTGATTGGGGGAGGAGGTGGTAGACAAAATAGTTTGAAAGGTAGCTAGAGGAAGAAGGACTACTTTTTTTCTTATTACAGGTGTGGGGAGGTAAGAATCTGAACTAAAGTGATAGTTATTCATTCACTTAAGAAATACTTACTGAACACTTAAAATGAGACAAGCATGCATAGATAGGAAGGAAACAGTGAGAAGGATTGTGAAAGGAGAATCAAAGAACTTAGATACTGATTGAATTGTTGGATTGGGGGGGACCAGGGGAGAAGCCTTTGTTTCTGTAGTTGATGCCAATGACATTCAATTTAGTCACTCCCTTGTCCCTAGCACAGTGCCTGGAACATCATGGGCTCTCAGTAAACACTTATTGAGTGATGTCTGGAGTTAATATCTCCTTTGTAAAAGTCCTGGATGAAATATTTACTGCATAAAAAGAGCACTGGGAATGTAGGAGTGTAAAGTTTCACTGAACACAGCCACATCTATTTCTTTACTACTATCTATGGCTGCTTCCACATAGAATTGAATAGCTGCAGTAGAGACTGTGTGGCTTGCAAGACGTTTACTATCTGACTTTGTCCCGAAAAAGTTTGTCAACCTTTGTTGTAGTTATCCTCTTAGAATGGACAGTTGAATTGCTATGGTTATAGATATGGTCTCTCCAAATGGGAGAGCAAGGAGATGGATGGATGAGGGTAAGATGGAGAAATGTTTACACTTCAGGATTAGAAGAGGGGGAAGAGGTAGTGAGGGAGAGAGAACAGGGTACAGGTTAATAGGATGGAATTGAGGAAAGGACAGAGGTGTTTGTTATTGTTGCTAAAACACAGATAATCATAAAATTTATCATTAGTGACATTCACTACATTCATAATGCTGTGCAACCATTACCACTATCTAGTTTTGGAACATTTTTAGCACCCCAGAAGGACACTCCATACTCTTAAGTATTCACTTCCCCTTCCACAGTCCTGAATTCAGTCTCTATGGATTTCCCTATTCTGGATATTGCGAATTAATGGATCATACACCACGTGACCTTTTGTATTTGGCTTCTTTGACTTGGCATAGTACTTTCACAGTTCATGTTGTAGCATGTATCAGAATGTCATTCCTTTTTATGGTTGGGCAATATTCCATTATATGGATATACTATATATTGTTTATGCATTCATCTAGGACATTTGGACTATTTTCACCTTTTGGATTATGCAAATAATGCCATAATGAACATTCATGTACAAGATCTGTTTGGACACCTGTTTTCAATTCTCTTGGGTATATTTCCTAGAGTGGAATTGCAGAGCTGAATTTTGAATAAGGAGGCTTAGTATTGCAAACACTCCAAGGGAGGTCAGGAAGAAATTAGAGCTGAGAAAGGGCTTTTTTATTTTAGTAACAAGAAGTCGTTAGGCAATTTTCAGTAGAAGTAAGAAGGGAGCAGCAATCACATTGCATAGTTACTCCAAGGCAGGGCCAAGGGTGGGAGACTGCAGGTGTAGGTTACAAGTTCGTAAGATTTGGCTGAGAAGAACCAGAAATAGTTTTCTTATCTATTGAAGGCATCAGGTTAGTGAAGGTTTTTGTTTTTCCTGATAGAATGGAAACATGTTCTTTTCAGAGTGGAGCCAGTGGAGGAAAAGAAAATGTGGTTATGGAAGAGGCTAAAGCAGGGAGGGTGACAGGCACAGACAGGCCTGACAGGTAAGAGCACGTAGCCCTGCACAGGGTGCTTGTGGTGCCAAGGCTGCCATCTCTGCCTGTAGCAGTCTTGTGGGACATATTCTGCAATGTGATTTTTGGTGGTGTTGCTGGCTGTGAAGCTTCTTTGGTCTGTGCAATAGCTTTAATAAATTTGTGATTTAATAAATTTAATAAATTTAAGATTTGGTTGGCTGCAGAATGGTTTATTTGTATGGTGTGCCAGTAAGATCCACAAATGATTCCAGAGTGGAAAGTGATAGTATATGTTCGTGGGTGAGGTGTGGACAGAGAGATACCAACCAGGTTTTGAAGGCTCATAAGAACACAAGAGTGCATGTGAGTAGATCACACCAGTGAGGTCGCTGTGGTTTGATTAGGGTGGTATAAGTACATTTCCTGGTGAAAAGTGCTGAGAAGCAAAGAGAATGTGGTGATTTGTGTTTCAGAAGTGGCATCAGGAATTGAGGGTAGGGTTTTCTTGCTGTACTTTTTTGTACCTAGAGGAATGAGTGAGTAAAGTTCTGAATGTCAGCAGCTCCCAGATTTTAAGATTTCATAGACTGATAAAAATTTGTGATTGATATATGGTTTTTATTTTGGGATGGTAAGAACCTCAAGAATAGCAAATTCCTACTGGGCATCAGTCATTTAAGTAAAAAAAGACATTTTACACACTAAAATGTAAGAAGGATATACTATCAGAATAAAGAACAATCACCAATTTATATATTTTTGGCTATGTGACCTACTTTAGTATGATAATCTTTCTTATTTTGTCAAAGAAAGGGTTAAAATGTGTCATGGATTAGCATTAGTCTATTGACTGCATTTGGGAATCACCATTGAATATTGTTTTATTAAAAAAAATTATTCACTTCTCTGATTCTCAGAACTCATATATAAATTTCCTGGCTTGGGGTGACCATTTTCTTCTGGACTCCAAGATAGGCCACATGATCTCATGTCTATATGATCTAGAGTGGAACTGAATATTGGAAACTAGAGCTGTCTGGAAGAATTTGGAGTTACTGTACTTTATAATACTTTGTCCTTCCTGGTACCCGTAACTAAGCAGTAGTTAGTTGGTTCATTGAGATTTCCCTTTTTACCACTTTCTTTGGCATTCTGGGCAGCCTCCTTAGGCAGTTTTCCTACCTCATAAAGAATACCAGCAGCAGCTGGTAGTCAGGAGACCCCAGTTAATTGACCCTTACAGCTCTGTTTCTGCAGCTGTGCCTAGTCTTTGAGTGTGCTTGGAAGGAATATTCAAATTATTGTTGTGTTGTTTCAACTTTAACTTTGGAACCTGAAACTGAAATCAAGTTTTGTGTTGCTTCTGAGTGGTTTTGACTCTGTTTTGTGAGGTTAGTCAACCCTAGGTATACTGGGAAAAAAAGTATTGAGTGAATTTCTCAAGGGTGAGTGGAAAGATTTTTGGGGGTTGTTTTTGCAGGGAAGTGATAAAATACATAATGGATTTTTCCAGAGAGTTTTGCTTTTCTACATTTAAATGTAAATCTTGAAATAGAGACATAGGAATTGGAACAGATATTGAACTGCCTCTATTATTTCTATTTTCTTCCAGTTTTTTGTGGCCTATATTTTTTTTATTTCACCCCTCCTCCATTTTTTTTTTTAATGTTCATTTATTTTTGACAAAGAGACAGAGACATAAGGAGACACAGAATCTGAAGCCAACTGCAGGCTCCGAGCTGTCAGCACAGAGCCTGACATGGGGCTTGAACTCACAAACCGCGAGATCATGACCTGAGCCGAAGTCGGACATTCAACTGACTGAGCCACCCAGGCACCCCTCATCCAGTTTTCTATTTGACTAAGTTAGAAGGTTTTGAATTATTTTAACTTACATAGTATTTTTTTCTGTCTTTTAGTTTTTACTGATGTTTGAACATATAGATTTTAAACTATTTAAGCATAATCAAAAGTTTATATTATTGCCATACTGTTACTATTGGGATTTTGATTTTAATTGCTAAAAACAAGGGAATGTTTTAAAAGGAATTATTTTAAAAGGAATTCTTTTAAAAGCAAATCATTAGGATCCCAACTGGAAATCTTAGAAGATTCTCTATATAGGGCACAGTGGTTAATGGAGGGCTTAGGGTTGGGTCCAGGAAATGTGAAATTACTACTCAGCTTTTTGAACAGTGCAGATCACTTAACCTTTATGGGCTTTGGTCTTTCTCCTCTTTAAATATACATTTCAGGAAATAGATGTAAATATACATATAGACTAAAAACATCTAAATTTACTTTTTGCTTTCCTAAGTTACAATCTACAGCATGTGTAACAGAAACTAGAAGGTAGTAGGACATTGACTAATGTGGATAATTTTAATGTTTGGGTTTGGCAAGGATTTTAGGAATTAGCCCACTGCAGGACCCTGTATACAGAGGAAGTCAGCCTTGGCTCTTCAGAGGTGTATTCCAGTGTCACAAATGCTGTCATGGAAGAGGCAGCAGTGTTGCCCCCAAAGGCATTTTGGAAAGATGACCACAGTAAATGCAGGGGCAGAGGCTGTTCCTCAGGGCCCTGTAAAGGAATAAAGCCTTTTTTTCAGGGATGATTTTGGTAAAGCTCCCATTTCTGGTATCTTAGATCTGGCCTTGGAATTGAGAGAAATCTGTTCCTAAAGGAAGAGGAGAGCCAGATGAACATGGGTTTGAATCCTGACCGCAGTATTTACTGGGTGTCATGGGCACATTTCTGTGTCTCTCTATACCATCCTCACCTGTGCTAAGAAATAATAAACCTACTTCTGAGGATTGAACTGTAAGAAAGTGCCTTGCACACTGGCATTCAGGAGATGGGAGCATCATTATCCTAGAGGATCATTTTGGTTTTTCCTGCGTGTCAGATGGGATTCAGGTAGTCCCTTATCTCCTGACACCTGATTGACGCTTCTCCCCCCACTTCCCTTTCACCACACCCTCTGTAGCAGAGCCCTGGGTGAGGGTGGAGACACAGGAAGGGGTGGGTAGGGGTGAGGGGGGCCACTTGGCCATAGGCTTCAGAGACTCCTGGCACTCTTCTCTTCTCCTTGTCTCCTCCTCCCCTAATATACAAAGCTGTAGAGTTTTCCACAGGAGCCTCTGGTTGCTATTGCTGCCAGGAACCTGGCTGCCCACCCCCCGCCCCTGCCCCGGCTATTGTTGACTGGAGCCTCATTTTACCCTGTTTCTCAGACATCATACCTGGACCTCCGCATGATGAAGGTGTCAACAGAGAGCGTGGGGCAAGGAGGGAGCTCTGCAACACTGCCCAGTTTGAGCCAAGAATGGCATTCTGTGTAGAAAAAGCATCATTAAGGTTACTCTTATTACTACATATTATGGGCTTCAGGACCAAAACTTGTGTTCAGCTGAGTGCTCTCCTGTGGTGAACTGGGTTTCATGTTTCACATAGCAAGTGTATTTTGGTAAGGATTTGTTAAAGCACAGCTTTTTGGCCAGCTAGTACTACCAGCCAAAAGCCCACCAGACAAGTTGAAACATGACTGCTGCAGAGCGGGGAAGGGCTGCTTTCTTGACTCTGCAACAAGTGGCTCCTTTCTCTTAAATTGAGTCTTTTTTTTTCTCTGTTCAAGATGGCTTTGGTTTTTCTGCTCAGGGCACACATTTAACATGCAGGTGGAGAGGGGTTGGAGTAGACAATGAAGAAGCAGGGAGGGTTGTAAAGTAGAAGAGAAGGAGAAAGGCAGAAGTCCACAGAAGTGCTGAGAAGTATACAAGGGTGGTGGTAGTGTTTTAGTTCTGAGCCTCTTGACTTTTTAAGTCCTTTCCCACTGTGAATAGATCATTTAAAACAGTGATGAGATGTCATAAACATTTAATGCTGAGGGACATTCACGTTGACATAGCCTTGCTGTTTTCATCCAAGAAGACCCAAGGACTCTTTGACAGGTTTATTTAAATAGGTCTACAAACACATATATATCAATGAAAGAAGGTGTTACTTGAATGATGGTTTATGCAGAACAGTGTAGTTAGTTTCAATGAGGTAAGCATATGGCTATTCCCATATGCTTCTACACATATGTATAGAATCTCTTACATCTTTTTTTAATGTTAATTTATTTTGAGAGAGAGAGAGAGAGAAAGAAAGAAAGACAGACAGACAATCCCAAGCAGGCTCCTTGCTGTCAGCATAGAGCCTGACTTGGGACTCGATCTCACTGAGATCATAACCTGAGCCAAAATCAAGAGTTAGCTGCGTAACCAACTGAGCCACCCATGCATCCCTAGAATCTCTTACATCTTAATGAAAGATGTTACTTAAAGGACATAACATACAGTGTAGTTTCGTTTTTTTGCTTATGTTGATTTGTTTTTATTTTTTTACTGATTTTTTTCTCCACGTTTTGTTTTGTTTTGTTTCCAGCTATTGAACATATAGTGCAAATTAGGTTCAGGTGTAGCATTTAGTGATTCATCACTAACATACCACACCTGGTGCTCATCACAAGCGTCCTCTCTTCAATACCCATCACCCATTTAACCCATCCCCCGCCCCCACCCACCTTTTCTCCAGTAACCATTAGTTTGTTCTCTAGAGTTAAGAGTCTGTTTCCTGGTTTGCCTTTCTTCCCCCCCCCCCCCCCGTTCATTTGTTTTATTTCTTAAAGTCCATGTATGACTGAAATCATATGGTATTTGTCTTTCTCTATTTCGCTTAGATTAATACTCTCTAGCTCTATCCATGTTGTTGCAAATGGCAAGATTTCATTGTTTTATTCTGCCCTTTTCCTTTAGGAAGAGTTGCTGAATTGTTCCTCTGCTGCTAAGCCAGGTACATTTTATCTCAGTTTAGCTCTGGCATGTTTAATTTGCTGCTTTCTTCCCTTTTGTGTTGTGCTTCCCATTGTGGGTACTGCACAAGCCTAGGCCATGCACTTAGAAAAAGGGCAATGTCTTGGGTTTCACTGAGGTATGAGAGTGTGTAGATTTCCTAAGTTGCCTGGAAATACTGCCCAGAACTGAGAGGATGGAAACAGGCACGAGAGCTGATGTTTGGGGAGCTGCGGGTAAGTTCGGAGCATCCATATACATATGGCCATGTCCAGAGGGATCAGCCCTGCCTTTTTCTTGCTTGTGTGGCCACTGAAATCCAGCTGCCATTGTGACCCAAGATTCACCTGTGCAGAGCCACTCTTTATTCTGGAATTCCAAGGAAACAATCCCTGCCCTGTCGACCTAGTTCTTTAGCTTCAGCCATGTTTAATCTATTACCTCATTCACTAGATCCATCTTGGTATTTCCTGCTGGGGTTTTGTTTTTCCCTATTCACTCTCTACAAATTATTGAAATTCTCACCAGAATCAGCTATGTCTCTGGAGTGAGAGTTCATTCCAAAAGGATAGTTATTCTTTTTGGTGTTTTGACCTTCAATTTTAATCCTTTCCAAAGAAATTCACCTTTTGCAGATGAAGTAGGAACCATCTATAAAGCATAGTTGTTGGTGGCACAGTAGAACCACTTCATTGGCTTGAAAAGTCTTGGCTCTTCTCCTGATCAGTTTAGTGGAAAGGGTGGGACTAAGACTTTGCTGTTTTTTTTTTTTTTTAATTTTGTTTTGAACATTTATTCATTTTTGAGAGTGAGAGAGACAGAGCACGAGTGGGAGAGGGGTAGAGAGAGAGGGAGACACAGATTCTGAAGCAGGCTCCAGGCTCTGTGCTGTCAGCACAGAGCCCGATATGGGGCTCAAACTCATGGACTGTGAGATTATGACCTGAGCTGAAGTTGGACGCTAAGCTGACTGAACCACCCAGGTGCCCCAAGACTTTGCTGTTTTTAAAGACATTCCCAGTAATTCAAAAGTGAGCTTGGAAAAAAAAAAAGTGAGCTTGGGCAGAGAAGCCCTCATCTAAGGGGATTGTGATAGTGACTTGAAGCTTAACTGATTTTTTTCCTTAACATTTTCCCAATTATTAAAAAAAAAAATGCATGTTTACTATAGAAGATTGGGAAAGTATAAGAAGGAATAAAGTATCAGGCAAAAACAGAAATAACAACCAACTCATGTAATCATACTGCTCAGTAGTAATCTTGGGTAGCATTATTTTTTCACTGTTTTGACTAAACTTTCTGATTTTTTTCAGTGCTTTTCAGCAAATATTATGGGCCTAGAATAGGATATGGATCTTATAGTGGATGTGGAATCTTTCTTGAATATTTCTTTAGCGGTCGGCAAGTACTGACTACAAGGGACTGTAGTGGACTGTGGTACACACCTTATGGTTCAGTGGTGAGGATAACCCCATCTACAAGATTTCTGATGTAACCCACATGACACTTCCTTGGCCTCTGCTACAGTTGTCACAGATACCTGCTTGTGTATTTTAGTTCAAATGTCAGTTGTTTTAATTGTTTTTATATTTTGAGTGAGATGACGTGATTTAGGGGAATAAATTCAAATAGAATCAGAGTTCATTAATTTTTGATATGGTATATGCAAAAAATTAAAAAAAAATTCCTGTGCTATTTATTGAAGATTACAATTCCACACATTCATATTCCATTGCTGTTGATGCTGATAGGGAAGGTTATGATACCTTTGCTCTTGGTGTCTTTTTTAGTTGACTTTTGTTAATGACATACGGTGTGAAAGCACTTTAAAACTTGACTTATTAATGTTTAAATATATTTTAACCTACAGTAATGCCACAGTGTAGTGCACTTTTATTTGTAAGGACAGTCACCATATGTAAATGAACCTCTTAGATGCAGCTGGTGATCATGACCCCACAGGTCTCCAAGCAGCTCTGACATCTTCTTTCAAAGTTTGTGGACTGCATTCACAGCCACTACTGTAGAGGACACTTTGACCTCACAAGTTTTATATTAATTCTACCCAAGAACCAGGATTCTGCACCCAAGGCTAGTTTTGAAAAAAGTCAAGTGTGTATTTGGTGAGTATGAATGCTGGGATGGCTCTTTATCTTGGGTGGGTGAAGGTGGAGTCCTCACCTGGCTGAAGGGCGAAGTTCTATCTGGATTTCTCAATTGGTTTTCCCCTCTTGACAGTTGGTTACATATGCATGGTAAATTGTTGTAAAATACCAGTAAAAAAAAACCAAAACATAGTGTATAAATCTTGACTGCTAACCTGGCTGAGTGTCATCTTTTAGAAACTACCTTCTTGCATAATTATTTGTTTTCTCTCTTACTCCAGTTTCTTCCTTTTTATAGTTCCCCCCTCCCCCACCTTTCTATTCTGCCCCACTCCCCCTACTTTTTTCCCCTTCTTCACATTAGGCTTTCTGGGGTTGGAGTGGTAATAGCTTATCATGTGGGAACAAAGTTCACATGGCAGGAAGTAAAAATGGCAGGAGAGCTATAATGGCAACCCTTGTCCTCTTGTGGTCCCAACTGATTGCCTTGTGGTTGGTAATTGTGCCCTAGGAGAGTTTTGAAAACAAACAGTGGACTCTTATTTAAATAGTTCTGGAAGGAGCATTAATGATGTTTGCAGGTCATGGTCCAGATGGAAGCTGGCACTTTTCTGAATCTACCCCTCTCATTTTACTCTTGAAGCATTTCCTTATTCTATTCTGTGTTGGGGTTTTGCAATCACTCCCTTCTGATCCCTAGGTTGATATGTAATTGCAGGTGCTTTTCTATTTCCTTTTTGCAGTGATATTGATCATCAGTGTTGGTCTATAGCAAACACACTGATCCGGATGCAAGGTGGAACATCTAAGAGTTAGCAGATGACTTATCATTCACACAGAGTGACGTGGGACAAATCAGAATGAATGCAGAAGAGAGGGGTGGTTTAGGACCAGGGCCTTCACTAACAGGAAACAGTATAAGTTAGAGGGGCAGTTTGCTCTGCCCCTTTGTCTTTAATACAATCAGCAGGGGAAAGGCTTGTTAACCTCAGCCAGTGTCTGAAATTGGGCAGACACACCTGTGTTTAGATGGCTGTTTCCCAATTTTTAGTTCTGTGGCTCTGAGGTGGTTATTTAGTCTCTCTGTGCCTCTGTTTTCTTTTTTGTTAAGATGGGGATAATAACACTACCTATTTCATAGGGTGAGAGGTGGATGAGATAATGCATGTTAAGGGCACAGCCTGGCACATAATAAGTATGCATGAATTGTTTACTGCTAACCATCCTGAACATTAGTCTATCTTGCCCCAGAATTCTTTTCCTGAGGATGTGCTATAATTTTGATAGGAATACTCCACCAACTCTTCATGTCCAAATAAACATGTTTTTATAAAGATACTAGATGTTAGTCAACAAATGCTGTACTCATGATACTTTCTTTATCAGTAACATTCTGAGACACAGTACCAAATTTATGCACAAAATATTTCTGACCACTGATCCCTTTTACTAAATATATTTCTCCTAAAAGAAGCATCATGGAGATCTTTTAATCAGGAAGCGATTAGTTGCAAATTGAAAATAGTTTCCAGTTTTTTGCAACATTCACAGGGTTTCCAACATTTTACCCCAGCTGAAAATACCTGGTCATCTAAGCCTAATGCCCAGAGGTCATTGTTGTCTTGTGGTCAATGGTCTTTAAAACAATAACAGGGTCAGAGATCCCTGCAGCGAATGCTGAATGAAGATGAAATATGTAATCCAGCATCTATGTCAATAGGAATGGACAATTTCTAGGGTTCCACAAGGGGCTGTCAGGAAAACTACTCCTGTAATTGTTCCCATAGCTTTTGTTTCATGGCTAAGCATCTTTATTACTGATACTCACTTTCTTCTGTCTTAATTACTATTCAATTTGCTGTATTTGGTCACTTTCCCCTCATACCCTGAAACTTATTATCTAAGCTCATCTATGACCTTTCATTGCTAAATGTCTTTTGTTTTTTCATGACACCTGCTGTGACTGTGAGGCACTTTCTCTTGACCTTCTCCCCTCTGCTGGTTTTCCTTCTACCTCACTTTTAGTGCTGCTTCTCCTCCTCTTCTTCCCGCCTTCTTTGAAGGTTGGTGCATTTTATGATCCCATTTCTGGCTTTTCTGCTCTACACACTTTCTGCACCAACTTTCTCTAGCTCAGATTGGTTTCCTGAGTTCTAGACCCTTGATTCCCAAGTGCTTCAACATTTACATACAATTATTTCATGGAAAACCTCCACATGTCCAATGATGAATTCATCCCCTTATTTCCTCCTACCCATTTCTCTGTTTATTCCCATCCTAATCCACAGTGGCACCACACAGTCCATTCAGAAGCCATTCAGAAATCGTGGAATCATCCTATTCTCCGCTTCCTTCACTGCTCCTGTCTTTACCAGCAGGTCCTGTTGATTTTATCCCACTAACATAACTTTTCTAGTTATTTCCTCTATTCCTTTCACTGTCCAGGTAAGTCACCTTATCCTGGCTGGGCTATTGTCACCTCCTACCTGACTTTTAGCCTCTAGTCTCTGCCTTTTCCATTAATTGGCTGACTGAAATGACCGTCTGATCTTGTCACTCTGGTTAAAACCCTTGGTGGCTCTCTCTTGTTCCAAGGGGAAGTATGAACTCCGAGTGTTTAGGCTTTTTATAACCAGAACTTTTCTGCCTTTATAGTGATGCTCCCCCTCTCTGTGTGTTCACCTTGTAATCCAGTCATTCTGTATGCTGACATATGGGAATCTCACTATATATGTATTAGTCAGGGTATCCAGAGAAATAGAACCATTTGCCTGCATATATACGGAAAGAGAGATTTCTTTCAAGGAATTGGCTGACTCATGTAATGGTGGAGTCTGGTAAAATTGAAATCTGCAGGGAAGGCAGGCAGGCAGGCTGGTGACCTAGGGAAGAATTGATGTTGCAGCTTGAGTCTGCGGACTGTTTGGAAGCAGAATCCCTTCTTCTTCTTTGAGTGGATTGGAGCCCACCCACATTGTGGAGGGTAATTTGCTTAACTAAAGTCTGCTGATTTGAATGTTCATCCCATTAAGAAAATACCTTCATGGTGACATAAAGACTGGTGTTTGGGTACCCTAGCCTAGCTAAGTAGACAATAAAATTAAACATCGCAGTATCTTTCTCAACTTTTCTCGTGTTCTTATCTTTGCCCACATTGCTCCATACACCCACTGCGGTGCCCACTGACCAGCAACTGCTGCTACTCACGTACTCAACTCTCAGCCCTGCCCTGACCTTCCCAAGGAGTACAGTATTTCCTCTTTTTGTTCTTAATTGGCTAGCAATCACCTCGATTACAATATCATTCCCTTGCAGTGTGTTCTCTTTACTTGCCTATCTTTCCTAACACAATAAAAATGCCTCAAGGACAGCCCTCTGTTCTCTTCACAGACTCCATGGCTTAAACTCCTGGTTTGTGCCTAGTAATTGTGTAATGAATCAGTGAATAAATGGGGGAAGTTGGGGCCAAGGATCTCAGACAAGCAGGATCTCAGACAAGCACTTATCATGGAGGAAAGCAGAGGTTTTAGAACCATCTTGAAATTCAGGAGTCGTTTGTCACAACACTAGGGTGAGATCCATAATCCCAGGGGAGCTGTGAAAGATGCCAAGGGAAATTAGGTCTGCAGTCACATTAAATGAGGATTAGAGTTAAACTCTGAGAAGCTCCACAACTCTCTGCTAGAGCATTCATCCAGGCAGTGATGGTCTAGTGATTTCCTGAGAATTTACAGCCCTGATATTATGACTGTGACAACGTGCAAAAGCAGTCACTTATCAGACTTCAGCATATTAGATGCTTCTTGGTAATCAACTGCAAGCAAGTGAACCCTGTCAGAAAAATGTCTTTCTTTTGTTTTTCATTATGTTGGAGAATAATTTAGGTGGAAATACTGTATGTATGTAATGTATGTATGTAATGTAATGTAATGTAATGTAATGTAATGTATGTATGTAAGCCTATTCCTTTATAGTCCTTTAATTTTTTTTTTCTTCGCAATGTCCTGGTTGCCTCTTAAAGGGGAAGGACCAAGTTTCCTGCTTGTCCTGTTGGCAGTGGCTATTGATTGTGGTTTCTTTCTTTCCTTCTTTTTTTCTTTTCTTTTTTTTTTTTTTGTTTTCTCTTAATACTATGTGGCACATTTTGAAAGTAATTTTTTATTTTGTTCTTGTTTGGAACTACTATGTGTTGAGTAAGAGTTTCTAATTCTTCTACTCATATTATAAAATTCACTAAAGTCACTTTGTTAAAGTAACATTTTAGATGATGCATTTTAAAAGAATGTAATAATGTGTTCAAGGGAGCCTGATGAATGTAACGAAATACAATGCAGTTGAAGTCAAATGGCTGGATAAATTGTGACATTAAGAGTGAGAACTGGAATTCTCAAGTGAAGCCCGAGTAAAGCTGGGAGATTAACTGCATGCCACAATTCTGTACATCTTTTCTTAGAGGAGGGTCACGGTTTTGTCTATAAGCATTACTATAACCAAAACACAGAAGGAAATATAATTAATTTATGGTATTTGGAAAAAAAAAAAGAAAGAAAGCAACTAGGCTGCTTTGGAGCAGTTTTCACTATTCAGATATCAGAGTGAATTTTTTTTTTTATCGTTCCCTGTTTAAGTCAGTGACCAGAAGATGTGGTCTGTCCACAGGTGTGGTCTCTGAGCTGTTACCCGCCTGTGACAAGATAAATATAGAAGATAATAGTAACTTTAGAAGCTTTAATACCAAGTTGACATTCCTTTGACGTTCACATGTATGGTCATTTTCCTCTTAATTCTCTTTGTATTTACCAAAGAACCAGTTCCTGATGGACTAGAAGTTGAAAACAATGGCAGGGATGACAGTCTTCACTGCAGCTAATTGAGAGGCACTGGTTTAGGAGAGCCTGTGTCAGGGGACTACAACGTTGCCTTCTCATTGGACATACTATGCTGTTGGCTGATTGGCAGTGTCAGCATGCCCTGCAGTTAAAGCAGTTCTGTAGAGATTCAAGTTCACAGGTCTCTTATGATCTGGCTTTTAGTGAAATTTTGCTTTATTAAAAATTTCTACTTTTTTTTTTTTTGAGTAGGTAATAATTCATCTAACTTAAAATACAAAAAAATACAAATAGATGTTAACATGAGTCTCCTTCCCAACCCTGTCCCTCACCTGGCCAATTTCCTTTCCTCAGAGGAGCCACTGGTAGCCTGTGTTTCATGTCAATTGTCTTTCAGTGTCAGAGTGGATTACTCCGTTTCCTTCAGATAATCTCTGTGAGAATTTTTAAGTTTTGGATAAATATGGCAGCAGTGTAGACTCAGAGTTAGATTTTGTATGTTGCTGATTAGGTGCAGAGTGTTTTCTTTTGCTTTAAATAAAGTTGCCTTTTAAATAAATGACCAGAAGAAAGAAAGTACAGTCTTTTATATGTACTGACTTACCCTTGAGGTGAGAATGGTAGACTCTAAAAGATACTAGGCTGCCTGGGGCAGGCAACAGAGTAGAAGGGCATCTCTCCTCTGCATGGAGTTGGGTTCAAGCCCAGTCTCAGGTTTTCAGGGACACTCCACCGTGACAAGGAAAAACATTGGTCTTAAAGGCCCTATATTTTACCTTACATAGTAGTTTTAATCTAGAAGAGTTTTAAAGTGGACATTACATTATCTTGTCTATAAAATGATCTCAGCAAACATCTAAAGAACGTTTAATTTTCAGAAATTCTTGTTCATTTTCGAGATGTGTCCCAGAATGTCCCAGTATAGCCTGTGTACCTTGGGCATAGATTTGTTGGGCATATAGGGGAGTTAAACCTTCTTTTATTTATTTTTATTTTTTTATTTATTTTTTTAATTTTTTTTAACGTTTATTTATTTTTGAGACAGAGAGAGACAGAGCATGAACAGGGGAGGGGTAGAGAGAGAGGGAGACACAAAATCTGAAACTGGCTCCAGGCTCTGAGCTGTCAGCACAGGGCCCGACGCGGGGCTCGAACTCACGGACGGCAAGATCGTGACCTGAGCCGAAGTCGGCCGCTTAACCGACTGAGCCACCCAGGCGCCCCTAAACCTTCTTTTAAAACAAAGTAGTTATTCTAAGAACTGTGGTGATTGGTTAACAGGAAATCTGTGCAAGTGAAGAGTGTACAAAATGGAAAACAACATGGTGTGATATAAAGAGTGCACGCAGGCTTTAGATCTGAGTTTGGGACCTTGTGACCTTCAATAAACTTTACCCTCTGTGAACCTCAGTTTCTCAATCTATTGAATGAGGTTAGTTAACATGTTATTGCTGGGTTATTGGCACATAGCAATAAATGATAGGGCAGTTGTAATCTGAAATACTTTAAAATATACACACATTAAAATATAGAAAGGATTCAAAGTTATAAATGTAGATATTTAAATATACTGAAGAAGCATCACATGGGAAGGATAAAAATTTAAGATAATGTTAATGTCCCATGCTCTTTGAGGTGGATAAAAAAGGTCCCAATTTTCCATTCCAGGATATGAAAGTATGGTGCAAAAGTGAATCATTAATTGCTGGCAAAGATTGACTCTTAATCCAACAAACAGTGTATAAACTCGAATATCTTGTAATTCCTGAATTATCTAATCTAACTGGTTTGCCCTTATCCTGTACTTCCTGTGGGTGAGGGTTTTTCCATCCCCTGTTTTTCCTCATTATATCTGTGAAGAGAGAGAATTTAGGTTGATTTACAGAAATGTGGGATTTGTTTTTTTGTCATTTAGCCTCCAAATTTCCAGAGGATGAGTTCTGGATATCTTGGTAGTTAGATAAATTTGTTATAACCCTTTAACTTTCTTTTCTTTTTTTTCCTTGAGGTTTTTATTCTAACTCTGCAGATTTATTTATTTATTTATTTTTTTAAGGAGTAAGTGAGAAAATGGTTTATCAGGCTTATCAGGCTTGGGATGGGGTGATTGTAGGGTCAGTAAAAAGGGTGCTCTAGGAAGAAGTTGGTGAGGACACTTAAGGACACTCCCACAGGCTAATACCATTTTACAAACCATTTCTCAGTTCCTGTGGAACCTGAGAGCATTTTCTTTCAGTTTGTCTTTCAGATATAGCTAGACTAATTCCAGACTCTAAACGACATTGATTAAAATAAGTTTTGGATAAATATGGCAGCAGTGTAGATATATAAATATGCCAAGCAGTGTATTGCTTGGCTTTTTATTTTCTGGAATAAAGCCAATTTTGTCTTGTCTCTTTTCAGAGAAGGACATGCAGAGCTCTTGTTTCTTGGTAGGTTTTGGCTCTAGGTGACTCCATTCATCCCATAAATGTTCCCCAGCAGCCTGGGCGTCCAGCACCCTGGTGGGGCTGGGGAGTTCTGAGGAGAGTTCAGAGTGATCTTGCCCTCAAGGAGCTTACTAATTTGTATTAAGATACCCTGAAATGTCACTTATTAATATCAAAAGCCATTTTACTTATAATCTAACTACAATTAGGAATGTTATTAATAGCAGCTAAACATTATGAGTGCTTACTATATCAAGCCCTGTATGTGCCAAGATCTTCACATATTTAATCCACACAAGGGCACCTTCGCTTTATTAGCCATTTGCAAAGTCGTTAAAAGCATAGTTTGATGTTTCCTATTTTAAAACAGGGTTGGGAGACCTTTCTCCTACTTTACCCCAGTAAAAGGCTTAGTTCAAAAGTAAGTTAGTGAAATTACATCTATCCCCTTTAAAATTAACAACAAACCACAAATACAAACCTTCACTTAATATTAAAGTATTGTCTAAAATCTACTATTATGTTTTATTATATGAATATTATATTACACTATAAAAACATTACAGTATATAAGAAGTGTACCACAGACCTATGTTATGGGATGTCACAAGTAACAATGCTCCATAGCTCTTGGTGTAGTAGGGTTTAAGGTGAGGGGAAAAAAAAATCCAAAGAGGGAAAAAAGGTGGGGGGTGGTAAGGGTATTTTCCTAATGGGATTGGGGTGGTTGGCAGAATGGAAGAGAAGTGGGATGGAAGCAAAGGATGGAGTCAGGTGGGAGGGAGGTGAAGCAGAGAGGCTTAGAAGGCTTTTAAGCAGATTAAGAGGTGTCACAGCTTGGGCTGCAGAGAAACTGCCTTCTAATAATCTTTAATCCCACTCTCTGCTTGAACTGCTTACCTACTTACTACTTACAGAGAGGTGCCCTCCAAGTGGGGCAAGAGTGACAGCCCTAATCTGAATCCAGTTGGGTGGGACACTGCCTGGCCCTCAGGACCCAGTGAACAATCAAAGACAGGTGTGTCCTTTCGGTCTCCCAGTCTCATGGGGGAGACAAGACACTGTGCAGGTCCCTGTGCATGGTAAGAGTGGTGGTGAATACTGAACTTGGGCCTTGTGGCACAGTGGAAGGAAGGGCAGGTATTCTGGAGCAGGTAATAGCTGAGTTGTGAATGGGGGTCATGCCAGACAGAGGTACCTGCACAAGCAAAGGGCAGGCAAGCTAAGAAACAGCTTTGGTTCATTCAACCAACTTAAAGCACTTTTAATGTTTTTGGAGCATGTGTTAAATACAGTGTGAAAAGGCCTCTTGTGGGAGGATATGCACAATTTTAGTGATTCTGTTTTATTTTTAGAAATAAAATTTTTATGTATGAGCATTGACAGCAGTTCTAAGTGAGCCAATTTTTTTTTTTTTTTTTTTTTTTTTGAACTCTTCTTGAGTTACAGACCCTTTTGACTAAAGCCTGGATCTTTACTCATAGAAAAACATGAGTGCAATAAGTGTGCATGCAGGTACATACTTATACATAAACATGCTCACACAAAGACACACTCACATACACACATGCTTATGTATCCCTCCATATAGTACTCGAGGTTCACAGGTCTTCTACTAAAGTACATGCGTGTTCCTCTGATTGACTCAAAATCTGTTTCATACTAACTTGAGCCAGTGGAGATTGTTTTTCTTAAAATGTTCAAAATAATTTATCCTAAATCTAGGAATTATGAAATTAGATGGGCTATTATTTTCTTTACAGACTTTAAAAACATTACCCACATATTTCTGAACCTTAAATACTATAAAGTTAGAAATTAAAATTATTTCATGTTGTGAGTTCTTTTAAGTAGTGTATATTTTCCTCTTAAAAAAAGCATTTTAATAATCTCAAATCTTTAAAATTTTTATTTATATTCTGTCTTATGTCAAAAATGATTGAAGGCAGTTTTATATATTACGCTTTTTATTAAGGAAATTTTCAAATATATACTGAAGTAGAAATCATAGTATAATGAGTCTCTACATGATATCACTTAGGTGCTACAATTATTAGATTGTAGCAAAATTTATTTCATGTGTAGCTCTATATTTTTCCATGATCCCCTCTCTCTAAGTTTTTTATAGTAAATTGTGGGCTTCTTCTTATTATATGTGTATTTATTATATATCTCTAAATGATTCTCTTAAATAATGATTTTCTTAAATGATTCTCTTAAATAACTATACTGCCAGTATTTCATTCCCCCTTCCTCCTTTTCTATCCTTCTCCCCTCCCTGCTCGCTCTCTCTCTCACTGTTTTCTCTCTCTCTGTTTCTCTGTCATAATGTATTTGTTAAAGACACTGGGCCATTTGCTGTGTCTTGTTTCCATATTTTGACTCAGGCTAATTTTATTCCTGAGGTGTTTTTTCATCCTTTGTATTTCCTGTAAATAGATATTTAGGTTTAAAGGCTTGATCTTGTTTTTTTTTTGGGGGGGGGGAGCAGTGAGGGTAAGAGTACCCCATAGCTGGTCTTGTGTACTTCCACTAGGAGGCATATATGTCTTGTTTTTCTTGTAATAGCAGCCATTGAGTATCAATGGACAGGATCCATGATTTCATTAGTGATTACAAAGTGGTGATTATTGAATTTTGTAATTCCTTCTGCATTGAGTAGCTGAAATACTTCTAAAAGGAGAAACTTGTAAGTATTTAGTTACTTTGGGGTGTAGGAAAGGCAAAATAAATGATGCCTCTTCCTTTTTTTTTTTTTTTTTTTTTTTTTTTTTTTTTTTTTTTTACCAGTTTTTAAGACTTGGTCCGTACCATCCTACAATGGTGAACAAATTTTTTTCTTTTGGTATCATTATAAACTCATGGAATTATATATTTTTTTATGTGTTTCAGTCCATTGTAACTAGTTGATGCTCAAATTGCCTCATATATGGCCATGGAAACCTTTTCATTTGACCTCTGCATCCCTTTGATGCAGCTGTGGTAGTCTTTGCTTCATTACTTTTTGGTAGGAGAAGATAATCTATTTATTTTTCCTGCTTCAAATCTGGAATCAGTTATTTTTCCAAGGACCTTGGGAGCAGGTTTATTTTAAGTTTGAAAGTCTTTAAATAAAAAAAAAAATAATACTTTGTTTTTCATCCAACTGCTGCTAAAGCACTGATTTTGGTTGAAGCTTTGCAGTGTAGGGAGCATTAATGGTTTACCTCTTTGCCAGGACACTTAGAGCAGTGTTTTGGACATAATAGGAGCTTAATAAATATTTGCCAAATTGTTGTATGGATTGTTTTATTTGACCAAAAACTGAATAGTGGTGGTTCAGTCCTTCTCCCCCTTTACGCTTGAATTTTAGTCTCTTCATCTTTATTCTCAGTGATGACCCATATGCCTTATCTGAGATTGCTGAGCCTGTTTGGGCTCCCACATCTAGGGGCTTCTCTTTCATCTCAGAATGCTTTTATGTCTACATTTTGTACAGCTTTTAAAACTATCCCTGATCCTGGTCTATTATTCCTTATTCCCTGACAGGAGCAGCAGTTCCACTGTCCCAGCTGATTGTCCTCCCAGGTTCCAACCTGGTAGGATTGCTGCCATCTGTATGAAAACAGACTATGAGATAGCCCCTTGCTTTTGGTCCTCCGGTGGCCTCCAGGAGGAGGCCTCTTTCCTCTTTCCTAACACTCTCTGACCATTAGTCTTCTGAGGTGCAGCTACCTAGTGTTGTTTGTTAAATGGTGCTTCTTCCCACACTGTGACCACAGTCTCTTCTAGGCCTGTCATTGTTTTGTTCTTTTACTCTACGTGTACCCTTGCCCCTGCGCCCCGACCCACCATAATAGAACTTTTTCACGTATCTTTATGAAAATTAATTTATATTTTATTTGCTTTCTTTTTCGAAGTGAGTTCACATTAAGTATCTCCTTTGATTCCTACAATTGCCCTATTAGGACCATTGGGTCTGTATTGTTTTCATTTTATGAGTGTGGAAATGGAAGCCCAAAGCTTGTTGGCCCTAAGATCCCACCATTAGTAAATGACAGATTAATGAGCAGCTGGGATTAGAATTTAGAGCTGTAGAGGTTTTTTCACTATGCTTTACGGACAACCATAAATCAAGGGACTCCTTGCAAAATGTTTTGAGGCATTCTTGAGTTAAAATGGTCTAAAATGGCTTTCCTGAGTGATATTGGCCCCTTATGATGAGCTTTTACTTTGCATTATCGTTTTATGGTTTCTAAAGTAGTGAACAGACCTTTGCAGTGAAAGCCCATGTTCCCTTTATTCAGTTCAAAAATACTGGGAAATAATGGAGAGTAAGGAGTATTTTTGACTTCCCTGTCCCTTAAGTCACCTGGAGAGGGAGTAACCTTAGGGAAGACAAGTTAAGTAAAACATGACATGAGCATACAGAAGAAATTATAAGAAGTGACCTAAAAAAAAAGTTTTAAGTGGTGATTTTTTTTTTTAACAACTATTCAGAAAATGACTTTTCAAGAAGAGGACAGTGTGCTCTTACAATCTGAGATTAGAGACCATGTCAGGCTGCATGAGTACAAAATTATTTTAAGATTATTCTCAATTGGTAAGCTCAGTGTTTCTAATTTAGTTTTTCAAAAGGTTAATACAACTTTGTCATGCTGAAAAAGGTGACAACTGAAAGAGTAAGCAGACCCTTTCTAATGCAAAGGCTACCTGCGATGTTTTTCTCCAGTGACTATAATCTTTATAGCAGTTTTATCATTTTTATTCCCTTGCCAAACATGAGTTTGGGGCTGTGCAATTTTCACAGACAATGCATGTTTAAGTGTACGTTTTAAATGTAATTAGGAGTGTCCTGTAACTTGTATTATTATCTAAGAGTTATTGTAATCTTTTTGAATTTTATCCCATTGATTTTCATTTTTTTTTTCTGTTAGGCAAAGTCCTTCGAAATGGTAGTCATGCAGATACTTACTGCTGAAGCAATATTTTGTTTAAGTCTGGGAAAAGTATAAATTGTGAATATATTTATACGCATTGTCATTGAGAAAGACATTCTTGAAATCTTAATTTTCCCAAGTAGAAAATAACATTTGAACCACTTAAGGAGTTAGTTGAGGTATTGCTATTTTGTAATTGAATCCAGATGTTAAAAAAAAAAAAAATTCGTGTCAGAGGTAGTATAACTTTTCTTTATCACATCACAAAATATCACATCTAGTTGGCTTTTAATCAGTTGAATTATAGAGAAATGTAACAAGTTCTAAATGAAAAACAACATTAAAATTTCCCACACAATTTTATATTTGTTTAGTTGCATGAACTATAATTCAAAAGGGATGGATTAAATGATTAATTGTTGAAAGTTTAATTAAATTTTAGGTGGTTAAACTAGAAAAAATGATAGCAAAGTTGTAATTTTGGAATCCTTCTATATTATGTCTTATAAGAGTACTTGATTTTAATTCCTACTTTGGCTTGCTTAAAAAATTAGAAGCTATTAACTTGGTAGACTTGTTTTCAAAGGGGATAAATATTTTATGGGAATTTCGAATTCTGGAGCAGTTTTTTGGACTCCTTTTCACTATTACCTAATTTCTGATCCTATAGGACAAATGATTTTAAGAATACTAATGTGAAATTTTTTTTCCCCACTTTACATGTCCTTTGGGAATTTAAAAAAAATTACTGCTTTTTTGAGGAGAGGAGTTTCACCAAAAAAAGAGCATCTTGGTGGGGGGGTACCTTGGTGGCTCAGTTAGTTGGTTGAGCGTCTGACTTCAGCTCAGTTATGATCTCATGGTTCATGGGTTGGAGCCCCACATCGGGCTCACTGCTGTCAGCACAGAACCTACTTCGGATCCTCCATTCCTCTCTCTCCCTGTTTCTCTCTCTCTCTCTTTCTCTCTGCCCCTCCCCACATCTCTCAAAAATAAGTAAACATTAAAAAAAATTTAAAAAAAGCATCTTGGGACATAAGCCCTATTTAAAAAACGTGTAGGACAGGTATTGCTACTGTAGTGAATTGGTCTTGTCTGAAGTTTAAAATGCAAATTAGAAAATTGTAGGGGGAAGAGTAATTGAAAATGCTGTCAAACGCATTGGAAACAATCAGATGTTATTTGAAAAACACAGTCTTTGTCAAAGATTCCTTGCCATGGAATAAGATTATTTTAATTACTTCAATAAATAATTCTTGAGCATTCCCCATGTTCAGGCCTAGTGCTAAGGACTGGAGGTAGGAGCCAGCTGGAGACTGCTGGCCTTAACAATTAAGTACTCTTGCAAGGGATATTTGCATATGCATCCAACAGAATAACTTCCCTTTCACTTCTGGGATGCTGCAGGGAGGGTAGGCATATAATAAACAAGTAAACAGAACTATTTTAGGTAGTCATTAAGTACAGCAAAAGAGATTAACCCCATGTGGTATGAGAGGGTGCAGAGTGGCTAAAGCATTTCCAGGTGCTATGTCTAGAGATGGTTTAGAAGAAGGAGATTCCTTTATCCCTGTCACCTTCTGTCTCTTTCTGTCACGAATAAGAAAACCTTTACTGAAGCCCCCAGCTGACTTTCTTTTATGTCTCCTTGGTCTGTACTGAACTGCATGTGTTCTCCCAACCCATCTGTTGGCTCACTTCTGGAGCTGAGTTGCACGGGGAAGGGATGGATAAATATATTTGGGATTTTGTTAGAAAACTTAATAGTTAACAAACACCACTATAATTTTATTTAATAATAACTAAAATGTATTGAGCAATTACTACGTGCCAGGCTATATGTCCTCAACACTTTATGTGCATTATTTAATCCCTTTATCAGTATGCTGAAGTAGGTGCAGAAGCTGAGGAGTATAGAGAGGAACTGGGATACTAAGCTAGCACCCTAATCCCAGACCTGGCATTCTCAAAATGCCATCTGTAGAAGTAGGAAATATATATTTGAAATATTCTACACACATCTGTTAATTATAATGAAAAAATAATTGAGGATCTGAATTGGTTAACCTTCAGTAGCTAGAAAACTCATTTACATGAAGCTTTTTGTTTCTCTGCAATGTGGAGCAGTTACTGTTTTTTTCACTAATTGTATGTATAACAGAATATGTCACCTTTGTGTATGTTCAGGCTATCTTGCTTAGGAATCTTTTTGTGTACATAAACTAGTTTTTTTGGGTCCTGATGGGAAGGAGTATATGTTCTGTCTGTGTGTGGCTAATAGCAGTAGTGCTAAGCTAGTCACTTAGCTCAGTGAGCCTTTGTTTTATTGAAACAACTTAAGAATCTGCCTTAAGCTTCATGTTAAACATAGTGATAAATCATGCATTAAAATTCCCTAGATTTTCCCCTTAATTTAAAATTATTTTTATCTTTGTCCTTTTCTTAGGACTACTTATCTGATTTCTAGAGGTTTTAATAATTGCACAGGTTTGATAATACTAAATATAAAAGCAGCATAGAAGTTTTCTCAACTTTAGTTCTTTAAGAGAGAGAGAGAGAGAGAGTGTGTTTGTGTGTGTGTGTGTGTGTGTGCGCGCGCTAGGGATACGTTATACTTCAGAATTTGAACATGGCTTTTCTCTTTTTACTTGGCACTTGTAAAATCTCATACTGCAGTTGTGTCTGTGCCTGCTGGTTACTGGGGAGGTAGGTGGTAGGGTAAGGACACCAGCCTGTTGTATAGGCAGTGCTCCCCCTAGAGGAATAAGAGGTTCAGTAATTAGTCGTAGAACTCAAGAAATGGTGAAACATTACATCTGGAATGGAATGGCTAGCAACATCTACCCCACAATATATATTCTTGGTTCAATATGGATCAGTGCTCTTATTTTGTCTCCTAGGGATATTTAAAATCAAAATTAACCAAGCAAAACCCCTGCTATATGCTAATACTAAATATTGCCATCATTTAAAATAATGGGTATTTTAACACTAGAATAGTGAGGAAGTAATCTCAAGAATAGAAGATTTTATTAGAAATCTGGATATTGAGCTCTAGGCTTGTCTGATATTATCTTAATTTTTTTTTCCTTTGTAATAGCTTGGTGAACTCTGAGTCAGGGGTCTGCATTATAAGAAGGAGGTCCAAATGATGGTCTCAAAGTGATGGAAGAGGTAGTTATTACCTGTGCTATGGACAAAGTTAGATTACCTTGACCCAAGACACCCTTATTTTTCCTTAAATGAGGATGGTGATAGTGTTCAGATGGATGTTTCACAGCTTGCTTAATGTAGCCCACTCTGCGGGCCTTATAATTCAGTTAGTGATAGTTACTTAACAAAAATGGACAGATATTACTTGAAGAAAATAGTAAACAAATGGTCTTTCTAAAATTATGGGCTTTCAAATTACCACATTTTGGGCATGTTATTTTCGAAAGTACTTTTACTTCCCTTTAGGTGTTTCAGCTACACTGAGCTCTTCTACAGTCTGGACTGCCATCAGTCTATGGGAAAATGTTTTGAACAATCATGTAGACAGTTTTCTGTAAGCATCTAAGATATGTGGACTGCGATTGGTACTGCCTCTTTGTGACTCTGTAACACAGTGGGAAGATTGTATGTGTATTCTCTGTACAGTACTCTAGGTAGTTTTCCTGTGACTGTAAGATGTATGGTATATCATATATGTGTGTATATTATATATGATAATATATATAATAAATAAATATATGTGTATATTTATTTCTTGGTTCTCAAGATCTTATTTTGGAGAAATATTCTCAATTTTCTTTTGGTACCCAGAGGAATTTACTTGTGTAATTGCCCTTAGTACTTAAGAAAATTGCTTCTGGCAATGTTAATATTGCAGTCTTCCCAGGAGAACCTTCAAATGGAAAGGTCTTTCATCACAGAAGAGAAGGGAGGGTCTAATATGAGAACCACTTTTATTTTTATTTAGCGATGGCATGCAGTTGCTCTCATAGATAATATTCATTCCTTCAACAAGTATTTATTGTGCATCTGCTAGGAATGAAACAGTTCTAGGAATAATGCATATAAACTCATAGGCAACTTGAATCCAATACACAGTCTGTATGATTGTAATTCTAAACTCTGTTATTATAAGCTCAATATTTTATTCTCATTTTGGCATAGACAACCAGTTGGTTGTTTATCATTCTTTTCTTCTTCCTTCTAAACACAATCATTGTATTATTTGGATTCAGCTCTTTGCTTAGGTAAAGGATGGTATTTTCTAACTTCCTTAACTGTCACTGATTCTGTGACTGATTTCTGGCCAATGAACATAAGTAGAAGTCTGTGAATCTTCTGGAATGGCTGCTTAAAGAGAGTTGGGCCCCCATAGCCTTTACCTTCCGCTTTCCTGCTACCTGGTATTTGGATGTGATGTCTGGAGCTCCAACAGCAATTTTTGATGATGAGATAAACTTGAGGATAGAAGTAAGAAAGATAGAAGGAGCATAGGTCCCTCTTTATTGTTGACCTAGTAATCAACAGCCACACCAGCCCTGGACTGACAACTACTAAACTTCTTTTATGTGACATGTGTTAGGTTTTAACTTGTATGCAGCTGTACGTAATCCTTACTAAATAACTCATGTTTTCAAGGTTGTTTTTGACCTTAACAGCATGATTATAATTAGAACACCACCGTTGAGCAGACTTTTGGGGGTTACCAATGTGCTTATCCTCCCTTCATGTTCCTGCTGACAGTAGTTCCAGATTGCAAGTAAGGAAATCCTCAGATTAAGGAACATCAACTGCACTGTTCCTGAACAAATATGCCTTGAAAAACTTCAAATAGAAGTTCTTAAAGTACTTTCCAGATCAGCAACACTGGTATCAACCTGGGAATTTGTTTGTAATCTCATGGCCATACCCTAGACCTTCTGAATAGAACTGTGGAGAGTGAGACTCAACAGTCTGTGTTTTAATGAGTGACTCTGATGTAGGTTAAAGTTTGAGAACCACTGCTTTATGATTTTATGCACCTTGTCACTCAGATAAGCAAGGTGGTGTTTTCATATGAGGTTGGCCAGGCAACGGTGGGTTGGTTGGGTTTGAAGTTAATTAAAATGGCCATTTCGACTCTTATCAAGTGGTTTTCCCTTATTTACGGTGGAACTGACAAATGAGCACTTAAAAAGATGCATGAATTCATGCAAGAAATAAGTATACCCCTTAAGGGAGTCAGTACAATTTCTAGTGCCTTCTAGTGCATCCCAGAATCACCACTGGAGTTTGCCAGTCAGTGCAGCCCACCTGAGGTAAGAATCATCAAATACCAGAGGAAATGATACTTTGTTTGAATTGGCAATTCTGGTTTCAGGTTTGGATATCTGTGCTTTTTATGTTCTCTATTACACCATCAAACTATTCAGTGAAGAATGGACAAATTGCTTGTGAGAAAGACAATCTACCAAAACGGACTCATGAGGAAACAGAGAACACGGACACTAGTATATTTATTAAGGAATTCATAACATTATCAGAACCCTTCTCTCTCACACACACATGCAGAAGCCCTCCTAAACAAACAAAACCCTGAAAGTTTAGGCTGAATGCTGAAAAGGAACAAGCCATGTAGAGCTCTGGGGGTGCAGTACACAGGAGGAGAGCAAAGGCACCAATGTAAAAACCTCCTCGGTGAGGTCTCTGATGTGTACAAGGACCACATCATTCAGGATCTATAAGAACTTGACAGAGTGTTTGGATTTTCTTCTAATTGAAATTGGGAATAAATGGAAGGTATTAACTAAGAGAGTTATTATAATCTGATTTGAAGTTTGATAAACTTGTTCTGGCTGCTGCATGGATGATAGACTATAGAGGGCAACAGTGGAAGAAGTAAGAGCAGTTAGCATGCTGTTAGAATAATTTGGATGTAAGAAAATTGTGACTTAAACTAGAGGATGTGGTGGGAAGAGTTCAGATTTGGAATACAGGTATGCTTTGGAGATATAGCAGGTTCAGTTCCAGACCACTGCAGTAAAGAGAATATTGACATAAATTGAGTCAGATGAATTTTTTGGTTTCCCAGTGCATATAAAAGTTACATTTACACTATACTGTAGTGTATTAAGTATTCTGTACATACATTAATTTAAAAATGCTTTATTACTGAAAAATGCTAACCATCTTCTGAGCTTTCAGTGAGTTATAATCTGGTGGAGGGTCTTGCCTTGATGTTGCTGGCTGCTGACTAATCAGGATGGTGGCTGCTGAAGGTGGAATGTCTGTGGAAGTTTCATAAAAAAAGACCACAGTGAAGTTTGCCATGTTGATTGACTATTCCTTTCACAAGCAATTTTACTGTAGCGTGCAATGCTCTTTGCTAGCATTTTACCCACAGCAGAAGTTCTTTCAAAACTGGAGTCAGTCCTCTCTAGCCGTGCTAAGTTTATGTAGTATTCTAAATTCTTTGTTGTCAACTGCATCTTCACCAGGAGTAGATTCTATCTCTAGAAAACCATTTTCTTTGCTCGTCTGTAAGAAACAACTTCTTATCTAGTCAAGTTTTATTTTGACATTGCAGCAGTTCAGTCACATCGTCAGGCTCTACTTTTCATTCTGGTTCTCTTGCTATTTTCTTTTTTTTTTTTTTTAATTTTTTTTTTTTTTAACGTTTATTTATTTTTGAGACAGGGAGAGACAGAGCATGAACGGGGGAGGGTCAGAGAGAGGGAGACACAGAATCTGAAACAGGCTCCAGGCTCTGAGCTGTCAGCACAGAGCCCGACGCAGGGCTCGAACACACGGACCGCGAGATCATGACCTGAGCTGAAGTCGGCCGCTTAACCGACTGAGCCACCCAGGCGCCCCTCTCTTGCTATTTTCAACATATCTGCAGTTATTTCCTCCACTGAAGTCTTCAACCCTTCAAAGTCATTTATGAGGGTTGAAATCAACTTCTTCTAAAGTCCTATTCATGTTGATATTTTGACCTTTTCCCATGATTCATGAATATGCTTAATGGCATCTAGAATGGTGATTCCTGTACAGAATATTTTCGATTTATTTTGCCCAGACCCATCAGAAAAATCACTGTCTATGGCAGCTACAGCCTCACAGAATGTATTTCTTTCTGTTTTTTTTAAATGCTTTATTTATTTTTGAGAGACAAAGAGAGAAAGAGAGAGAGAATGAACGGGAGAGGGGCAGAGAGCGAGGGAGACACAGAATCCGAAGCAGGCTCCAGGCTCTGAGCTGTAAGCACAGAGCCCGACACGGGGCTTGAACCCACGAATTGTGAGATCATGACCTGAGCTGAAGTCAGAGGTTTAACCGACTGAGCCACCCAGGCGCCCCAAGAGTGTATTTCTTTAATAATAAGACTTGAAAGTTGAAATGACTCCCTTATCCAGGGCTACAGAATGAGTGTTGTATTAGCAGGGATGAAGACAACATTAATCACGCTGTACATCTCCATCAGAGCTCTTGAGTGGCCAGGTGCATTGTCAATGAGCAATAGTATTTTGAAAGAAATCTTTTTTTTCTGAGCAGTAGGTCTCAATAGTGGTCTTAAACTATTCAGTAAATCATGTTGTCAACAGATGTGCAGTCATCCAGCCTTTGTTATTTTATTTAGAGAGCACGTGCAGAATAGATTCAGCATACTTTTTAAGGGCCCTGGGATTTTAGTAATGGTAAATGAGTATTGGGTTCAATTTTAAGTTACTAGCTGTATTATAAACCCCTAACAAGACAGTCAGCTTGTTCTTTGGAGTTTTGAGGTCAGGCATTGCCTTTTCCTCTCTAGCTGTGAGAGTCCTAGATGGCATTTTCTTCCAATAGAAGGCTGTTTCATCTGTATTGAAAATCTGTTCTTTAGTGTGTAGCCACCTTCTTAATGAGCTTTGCTAGTTCTTTTGGATAACTTGCTGCAGCTTCTACATCAGTACTTGCTTCTGCATCTTGCATTTTTGTGGCTTCTTAAACCTCATGATCCAATCTTGCTAGTCTCACACTTTTCTTCTGTAGCTTCCTCATCTCTCTCAGTCATCATGGAATTAAAGAGAGTTGGGGTCTTCTCTGGATTCTGGTTTGATCTTCTATCCAGACTGTTAAAACTTTCTCCATATCAGCAGTAAGGCTGTTTTGCTTTCTTATCATTTGTGTAATCACTGGAGTAACACTTTTAATGTCCTTCAAGAACTTTTCCCTTGCTTTCACAGCTTGGCTCTTCAGTGCAAGAGGCCTAGCTTTTGGCCTGTTTTTGGCTCTTGACATGCCTTCCTTACTAAGCTTAATCATTTCTAGCTTTGGATATAAAATGAGAGACATGTGACTCTTCCTTTCACTTGAATACTTAAGAGACCATGTAGGGTTATTAATTGGACTAATTACAATATTGTTGTGTCCCAGGGAATAAGGAGGCCTGAGGAGAGGGAGAGTAATGTAATGGCCGGTCAGTGGAGCAGCCAGAACACATACATTTATTTCGTAAGTTCATCTTCTTATGTGGGGAAGGTTCATGGTGCCTCAAAACAATTACAGCACAACATCAAAGACCACTAATCATAGATCACCATAATAAATATAAGACTATTGAAAAAGTTTGAAATATTGCAAGGATTACCAAAATGTGATCTAGAGACAGGAAGTGAACAAATGCTATTGGGAAAATGGTGCATTGGCTTGCACAATGCAGACTTGCTCAATGCAGGGTTGCCACAAACCTTCAAGTTGTAAAAAATTCAATGTCTGTGAAGGCAATAAAAGTGAAGCACAGTAAAACAAGGTAGGTCTGTATATTTTAGAGTCAGGATGTATGGAATTTGCTATAGGATTAGACTTTAGGAGGTGAACTTTTCAATGAGGGCATTTTATATGCAACTAATGGTGACTTAGGCTGAGGAAGAACAATATAGTGATTTATTTATTTATTAAAGTGTTTATTTATTTATTTTTGAGAGAGAGAGAGAGAGAGAGAGAAAATGAGCGAGCACAGAGAGAAAAGGAGACGGAGAATCTCAAGCGGGCTCCGTGCTGTCAGTGCAGAGCCCAAGGCAGGGCTCGAACCCATGAACCATGAGATCATGACCTGAGTTGAAATCAAGAGTTGGACACTTAACCAACTTAGCTACCTAGGTGCCCCTGTTTTAATCTTTTGTTATTTATTTATTTTTAAATTTTAATTTAAATTTTAGTTAGTTAACATACAGTGCAATAATTGGTTTCAGGAATAGAATTCAGTGATTCATCACTTACATACAACACCCGGTGATCTTCACAACAAGTACCCTTCTTAGTACCTATTACCTATCTAGCCTGTCTCCCACCCATCTCCCTCTGTCAACCCATAGTTTGTTCTCTGTCATTACAAGTCTCTTGTGGTTTGTTTCCCTCTCTTCTCTCCCCCTCCCCATATGTTCATCTGTTTTGTTTCTTGAATTCCACGTATGAGTGAAATCATATGGTATTTGTCTTTCTGACTGACTTATCTCTCATAGGATAACACATTCTAGCTTCATCTGCATCATTGCAAATGACAAGATTTCATTCTTTTTGATAGATAAGTAATATTCCATCGTATCTGTATACTACTTCTTCTTTATCCATTCATAAGTCAGTGGACATTAGCACTCTTTCCTTAGTTTGGCTATTGTTGATAATGCTGCTATGAACATTGAGGTGCATGTACCCCTTTGAATCTGTATTTTTGTATCCTTTGGGTAAATATTTAATAGTGTAATTGCCAGATTGTAGTGTAGTTTTATTTTTAGTTTCTTGAGAAATCTCCATACAGTTCTCCAGAGTGGTTATACCAGTTTGCATTCCCACCAACAGTACAAGATGGTTCCCCTTTCTCTGCATCCTAAGCAACACTTGTTGTTTCTTGTGTTGTTAATTTTAGCCATTCTGACAGATGTGAGGTAGTTTCTCTTTGCAGTTTTGGTTTGTATTTCCCTGATGATGAGTGATGTTGAGCATCTTTTCATGTGTCTGTTAGCCATCTGGATGTCTTTGGAAAAGTATCTATTCATGTCTTCTATCTGTTTCTTAATTGGGTTATTTGTTTTTTGGGTGTTGAGTTTGGTAAGTTCTTTACAGATTTTGGATACTAACCCTTTATCTGATATGTCATTTGCGAATATCTTCTCCCATTTGTAGGCTGCCTTTTAGTTTTGTCAGTTCTTTCCTTTGCTGTGTAGAGCTTTCTATCTTGATAAGATCCCAATAGTTCATGTTTGCTTTTGTTTCCCTTGCCTTCAGTGACATGTCTAGTAAAAAGTTGCTCTGGCCTAGGTCAAAAGGGTTGCTGCCTGTGTTCTCCTGTATTTTGATGGTTTCCTGTTTCACATTTAGATCTTCCATCTATTTTGAATTTATTTTTGTGTATGGTGTAAGAAAGTAGTCCAAGTTTCATTCTTTTGCATATCGCCATCCAGTTTTCCCAACACCATTTGTTGAAGAGAGAGCATGTTAGGGGGACTTGAGGGAGGGGCAGAGAGAAGGAGAGAGAGTCCCAAGCAGGCTCAGCATGGAGCCCCACATAGGGCTTGATCCTATGACCCTGGGATCATTACCTGAGCTGAACTCAAGACATGGACACTCAACTGACTGAGCCACCAGGTACCCCAACAATACAGTGTTTTACACCGTCAACCATTTAACTCCAAATCGGTTGCTTCAGCTCTGCCACTTTTTATCAGAGTGACTTTGGCTAAGGTTTGCTGTATCTTCAATTTCCTTATTTGTAAAATGATCATCATCCATCTTGGAGATCAGTGGGAGAATTAAATGAGAAAAAGTATGTTAAAATACTTAGAATAATACCTGCCACATAGTAAAAGGTCAGTACATAATAGTCATTACTGTTTTCCTTTGTAAAATTTTACACATAAAAAATGTCAGTATTAAAAAAAGCTCTTTGTCAAAGCACATATACTGTAGATTGTTTTTTTGTCATTGAAACAAATAGTCATGATAGCTTTAGGCCTTGTATTAATTATGTAGGAGATAGGTGACTGTTGGCTGTTGACAGCACCTGACGTGAGCATGAGCCAAAGAAGAGTTGTAGAGTGGTCTAAGTAGTTTACCACATTTTGGCAGTAGTAGAATGAGATAGATTATATGATGATTTCTGGTTTCTAACCTGATCCCAAACCATCAATTACCTGAACTGGCAGAAAGACTAACATAAAGATGATAGGAAAATGACCTTTGTTACAGGCCAGTCTACAGCTATAGTGATAGGAACTTAATACGTGAAGTATGCTTAGAGAAACGCTGGGAAGGATTGGCCTATCAGAACACAGACAATCTAAGGTACTGGTTTTATCATTTCCTGAAAAACCTTTCTTTCAGAATGCAGGCATCCAAATTAAGGAAGTTTGAAAATCAAGTTGTTCAGAAATACTTCAACTTCATCTCAAGGGAAATTACACCCTCACCCTCCTCCTTTAAGAAAAATGTTAAATGCTGATTGATTTATGTTGGTTCACACTAATTTTATCTTACCAATAATTTTTGTTCTTACAAAATGAATTTGTTTTCCTAAGATATTATGTAATCATTTAAAGATTTCCTTTTCTCCTACTAATATGAAGATATTTCCCTTACCCACCCTCTCAGCTTTCTAGACTACCACCTTCTACCTAAAAGGGCTACTACAGTGTTTTTTATCAAAATGCACCATGTAGGAAGAAAAACATAGCAGAATCATTGGGATCAACCTAAACTACTTATATTTCTTTAGTATACCAATAAGATGCTATTTTAAAGATACAAAAAATTCATTTTAAAGTCAAACACTTTCTCCAAATCATTACCGAAAACATTGTAGGAGCATTTTTAAAGTCATTAAAAAAATATTGACACATAAAACAAAAATTGCAGTCTAAATGTCACAATAGCATTCACCCAGGGCTTCCACAGTGGGCCTACTGTACTGTGTCTAAAGAAACTTGGCATTTTGTCTAAGAACAAGTCAATAACAGGAACTCAATCATAAATGCCCTGGTTTCCTGCTAATATAGGACTTTCTGCTGCTGACTTGCACTGGGCAGGAGCACACAAGTTTAAATAACAGCTGGCAGCAAAGCCTGACAGGGAAGGCAGTATTATTTTTAAATTGGGGAATTGTTTTTCATAAATTTCTTTTCTTACATATTCTTTTCCAATTTTACCATCATTATTCATTTCAAAATTGAATAAATGTTCTCAAAGTGGCAGGAAAGACTATATTGAATCATTAAATGTAACTCCCTCCAGCCCCTCAGTGGCCTCAAATAATTTCAATACATACGCATCAGCCTTTTATTAATTGGACAAGCCTTCAAAAATGAGGAAAAGTAATTTATGTTGGCAATTTGATTAACAGGCTTCCTATGAACACACATTCCTATAAAGTTAACAAGTATGAACCATTCAAGACACACCAAGAAAAGTTCTTAGAAACCTTTCAAATGAAAATACAGCAGAATACTCATGGCAAAAGGGGGTGCATAGCCTCTATCAAAGTGCCTTTGCTACTTGACTCAGGCTCACTTTCTGCAGAACTTGTCAAGTGTAAAAAGGCTTTAGGACTGTGCACATGATCTGGGAGACCTTTATTTCCCCTGCTGCTCCAACCATTCTATCTACTAAGGTCCAGAACCAAAGGCACAGTTCATCTTTATTAGAGTAAGAGGAATTTCATGTTAGAAGTCATACATGGTATTGAGATAAACCACACCAAACTTGGCGCCATGTTAAATTCAATAGCTCCTTCTGGGCCTCCCTGTCTTTGCCAGGATGTAGGTCACAAGTCTAGTCTCTGAGCCTGTAGGCTATCATGACTGTTCCCACCTTACCTGGTTTTCATCAGTTAACTCCATTCCCATGTGTACAACCAGGCCCCTCCTTCCAGCCAAAGGGCACAGAGAGAATTATGAGGTAGTCAAACAAACATTTGAGTTGAAATCAGACATTCAAGCACACCAGTGTCAGAGAAAATTGTATCTGTCAAAAAGAGAGAAACTGAGAATATGGCAATAGTTACCCAGAGCCAGCAAGGTGCAACTCCCATTTTGCCATAATGTGATTATCTATTATAAGTTATGTTAATTAACAACAATAATAATGGCTGATATAAATAGCACTGGAAAATACCCTGTAGTAGCTATTGAGTTAATGCAAACAAATACTGCTTATTTTAAGGTTTCCCCTCCCTCTAAAACTACTGTATAAGGTTTAATAGTTTGAAAAAGTTACATCTTTTTCATACTTCGAATACTTATATGTTTTCTGTACTAGTCTGATATTTTTCTCATTACAACATTGAACATCTGCACAAAGGGTTGACCTGACAGTTAAAGAACAAACAAAAAAGAGCTTGGATCCAACACAGAGACCACAGGAAGCTAAGAACATCTCCTGAGGAATAGTTATGTGAGGTCAGTACTCTAAATTGTTACACCAAAAGTTGGGCTGAATATTTACAGTTAAAAATGAAATTGCCACCAATTGAGATGATTTTTGTTGCCTTTTCAATAAACTGGGTTAAGCCATATGAAATTACCAATATTCAACCATTTTCAATGGTTTTGTATGGCTCAATATAAAATTTAGTTTCAAGATTTTAGGCACTTGCTATTATGTTCATTCATTTAATAATTTGTCCAGCTTTAATTCGGTATGCTGTGGTGTGCCACGGGCAGGCCTGCCACTGCCCTGAGAACAAGCTAGGCACATAGAACACAGAAGTATGTAACTGTTGAGCCTCATAGAATTTTAATAGGGCTGCAGGCCTTTGAGCCCTAAAGTGGTTCCTCCCCAGCTTAGAATATAATAAGTAGTAGCCTGTGCCTCTGGGTTCCTCCAGATCTGGTGTTCTTACCCCAAGTAAGCTATATTGACAGACAAACTACAGGGACCTCTGAGAGGCTGTTCCTATTCCTACTTTGTTATATTTAGGTCTTACATGAATTCATGCATCTTTTTTTTCTTAGTGTATTTGAAGCCCTGTCATTGGGTTCATACTCCTTTAAGAAAGATTGTGATTTTTTTTTATGAAGTCGTCTGCTCATCATTTTGAAATATCTGTCTTTATTCCTGGTAATATTCCTTGTTTTGAATTTGACTTTGTTTGATATTAATTAGCCACTCAGTTTTCTTATGGTTAATGTTTGTATTGTGTATCTAAGAATGTTTATTGTTGAGTTTAATACACATTGATAGCCTAATCTGTTTATTTAGAGGTTAGACTCCTAGAAATCTTGGTTATTTGGAAAATAGCTTTTGTTTTTAGAAAAAACTTTCTGAGTCATTAAAATAAGTGTTGTATGTCCTAAGCCCTTAGTCCATGGCAACGACCCTCACTTCTTCTGCTTACTTCTATTCCTTACTGGGCTCCCTGCTTCTACCCTTGCTCTTTATACTGTCTTCAGTATAGTGATCAGTGACTCTTTAAGTCAGGTCATGTCATCCTCGTTCCAAAACCCTCCAGTGGCTTCTAATCTTACTCAGAAAAAGCCAAAGGCCTTACTGTGGTCTGCTAAAGCCTTTCAGGAAATAGTTCCTGCTACTTCTTTGACCTCATTTTCTACTACTTTTCCCCTGCAGGCCTCAGCCACACTGGCCTCCTTGCTGTTCTTTGCATACATTGTGTACATCCTCAGCTCAGGGCCTTTGCACTTCCTTTCCTCACTTGCTGGGTCATTCTACCTCAGATAGCCAAATGGTTTGTTCTCTCTCTTCCTTAGTGTCATCTTCAGATCATGCCTGAATTGTATTTTAAGTATCAGTACCCTCCTTCTTATTTCCTTTACTTTGCTTTATTTTTCTCTCTACTACTTTTCATTACCTGACATGTGCATTTGTTGATTGTCCATCTTCTTTGTTAATTAAGTGTGTTAAACTTTCTAAGTTTAGGGACTTTGTTGATGTTTCCTGCTGGGATCCCTACTGCCTGGAATACTGTCTGACACATGGTGGGTGTGCAATAAATATTTGTTTAATAAATGAATGAATGCATACTAGTACTATTTGTACTTACAATAAGGTTTCCAAATGACAACATTCATATATATAGCGTTCAAGTGCGTAATATTTCTAATCTGCTGTGAGTTGGAATATCATTTATTATATAGTTTGGGATTTTTTTTACCCTTCAATCTTTTGGAACTCCTTAATTCTCAGACTGTCCACTTTTTTTTTTCCCACAAATATTTCCTGAATCTGCTCTGTACTATTTCTAGGTACTGCTAAAAAGTAGTTAACAGGCAAATAAGAGTCCTGTTGTTAAGGAGTTTATACTTGAATGAAGGAGACTGAAATAAATGAAGGCAATTTCCCCAAATGATAAATACCATGAAAAGAATTATAGGAATAGAAAGTAAATTGGGTTTGTGGCTGGGGTACTGCATTAGTTTGTTGGATAAGACCTTTTGAGGAGCTATCACAGGAACTGAAAATGGAGAGAAGGAGCCAGCAGCCTGGAGGAGGTGTTAGGGAGGGGGCAGTGAGTAGAGCAGGTAGAAGGGAGGGAGAGAGGGGAGCCAGGCAGGAAGTAAGTAGAGGATGGATTGGGTTGGATTTTGTAGGCCATAGTGTCAACTGTACCTTATATTCCAGTTGAAATGGAAGCCAATGGAATGATATCTGATTTACATTTTATAAAAGATCGCTAGCTGCTTGTGAGTTGTTGTGTCAGGGAGTTAATTTATTTTGGGCTCCCAGTAAGTTCTCTAATAGAGAGATTTCAGCATAATACTTAATTTTTATTTCCATCCATAAAACTGGCATTTTTTTATTTAATGGGTTTTAGGAAAATCTCAATTATTAAATACATAACACCATATATTGTGGATATGAAAGTTAAAAACACAAAGTAAATTGAATTAAATATTTAATCTAAATATTTAGGGGCACCTGGGTGGCTTAGTCACTTAAGCATCTGACTTCAACTCAAGTCATGATCTCATAGCTTGTGAGTTTGAGCTCCACATCGGGCTCTGTGCTGACAGCTTGGAGTCTGGAGCCTGCTTCGGATTCTATGTCTCCCTCTCTGTCTGTCTTTCCCTGGCTTGTGCTCTGTCTCTCTCTCTCTCTCTCTCTCTCTCTCTCTCAAAAATGAACATTAAAAAAATTTAAAAAAATATTTAGATTAATTTAAATCTAAATATTTATAAATCTAAATAAATAAACAATATTGGATTATGAAGTCTTTTATATGTTATAGGAAGTTGCATTTTCAAATTACATTTCTGAATATTTAAAATATTCCAGTTAACTCTCAAATGAATAGATTGTTAGAAATTAGAGATTTAACTTTATGAAATAGGTAGGATCTTTTATTCTTTCCCTAGGGTAGCAGTGGCAAATGTTTGCCTCACCTGAATTATCAGCTTGATGAGTGGCTCTTTTCTGTGTCTTCCCATTCTAACTGGGAGTGGTCTTAGGGATGGGCTAGAGGCATCATATAGACTAGTAGAATTTTACTAGTCTGCTAGTTTTTTCTGTTGTTTGTATTTCGGACAACAAAAAGTACACAATGCTTAGTTTTTCTTAAACTTGATGAAAAGTCTAATGTGGTATAGAAGTTATTCTGCTGTGGTACAGAGTTATAACAGTTCTAGTATTTTCCACTTTCACAAGGTCAATCATAGTTTTCTGATTCTGTAAAATACCTTGTATCAGTAAAATAATATAAAATTTTTTTTAAGTTTATTTATTTATTTTGAGAGAGACAGAGACAGTGTGAGTGGGGGAGGGACAGGGAGCAAGGGAGAGAATCCTTCTGCTAGCACAGAGACTGACATGGGGCCTGAACTCACGAAACTGGGAGATCATGACCTGAGCCGAAACCAAGAGTCGGATGCCTAACTGAGCCACCTAGGCACCCCTAAAATAAAATTTTATTTGTAGCTCCATGTGTCTTCCTTGCTCACTTCCCTCATTCTTTATGTTTCCAATCCAGTGATTTCTGGGGCCTGATTAAAAATTGATGTAACCTTGGACCTTCTAGTCCTTGAAGAGTCCTAGCATGCTTTCATATTGTAGAAAAGAAAAATACACAGATTGACAGCTGTGTCACTGAAGGAGAAACAAAGTGTATTAGTTAATAGCAAGGCCCTCAAAGCATCTCTGGGAATTTTGGATATATTTATTTCACTTCCTAACAACTATTTTTTCCTGTCATGAGGCAGGCAGTGATGAGACACCTGTTAACAAGACAGCCCCCTTTCCAGGAAACATACAATCCCTTAGGAATTACATATATTTGTACATGTATACATTACAAATATATGTATGAATCCAGATTTCTCATCATGGTCAAGGAAATTAACCCTCCAGCACTTGGTGCAAGTTCTGCATTCTTGGTTCCTTCTTTTATCAGCTAGTCTCAAGCTCAGCTTCTGGTGGCTGTTTAAACTCCACATACTTGCTATGGAGTGATGAGCCTGTGCGGTGATAGACATTATTTCCTTGGTATAGGTGGGGGGGGACAAGAATGATTGGTGTCTCCCCAATGGTGGATGACAGCTGAGGTTTGAGCCCAGAACTTCTGACTCTAAAGCTCATGTCTTTCCACTGATACCCTTGTTGTTTCTTAATAATGAGTTCTTGAGGAAGTGAATGAAAGACCAAAACAAATCTGCCTTTGAGCCCTGCAGACCAAGAAGCGATGAAGAGTAGGATTATTTCTTTAGGGAGCATTTTTCCTTTGCCATCCCTGCCTTGTTGCAGACCCTTTTATCAAAGGTGCCATTGTTTTTCTCACAATGCTGTTTATTTCATAGTAGCACCTAGAAGTAGGAAGTTTTGAAAATTAAAGCCATATTGTTAGAGGATTTCAAGGAAAGGAGACCCTTTGATTGGCACTGAGGAAAATGTCCTATGACAGTGTCCTGAGCATGTCTCACTTTTTGATGTGCTCACAGCAGGGCCTGAGTTTCTCAAGCTGTGGTGCTTGCCCACGAAGGCAAATGGTACAGAAACAGGGAGGCCTTTTTGCTGGAAACATAGTCATTTTTATAGACGTGCCCATTGACGTGGTCAGGTTTAGCAACTTAACTCAAGACCACACAGGGAGCTGGAGAAACAGCTGGCAAAAGAGCATCTGCCTTCCAGCCAAATGGTCTTTTCCTAAAACTATCTACCTTCCTCAGGAAACTAGTCTTTTAATAGAAGCCTTGCCTCCACCAAGAACCTGGGCTGGAAGATGAATAGAGCCATCTTGAGAGCTTCCTATCCATTCAGTGTTTCCACTGGGCAAGTTGTATGGCCTTGAATCACAGAGATGATTCAGAAGCACAGAGCACGCTGACGTGAGGGTGCAGCTGTGCATAGTGCACCTCCCAGTAAAATCAGTAATGGAGAGTAGTGGTTATAATGTGTGTGTGAGTTTGCTAATAGCTGAGTTTTATTGGTTCTCCATTGAAAAGACCACTGAAAGAGTGAGGAAGTTGTCTCTCCAAAGAGGGGTGTGGGACTGCTGCTATACCCAGTTCACCTCATTGATCCCATTCACTTAATTAAAAGTCTCAAATTGTCACTGTTTTTGTCTGTCTGTCTGTTTGTTTGTTTGTTTTGGTAGATATCCATTTAGAGTCAAGTTTTAGATAATTCTCATCATTAGGATTGTCATGGCTATTGTCTAATGTACTCTAGCTGCTAGGCTATTTTAAGATAAAGGTATACTTTGGACATAATCTGATTTTATAAAAATTTGAGCACCATAAGAGTCTCCTTGGGAATTCTTTTGGTTGTCACAATTTGATGTCAAACAGAGTCATAAAGATTGGCATTCTGCAACTTTCCTCTTGTTGACAGAGTATACCTTGTTTAACTTTTTTCTCTGATTTTTAAATGATGTCTCTGAGCACCTATTGCCACCTTGCTGACAGTTAAGACAGTGCCCTGTTAGAAGTTAAGTTTGCTATTCTGAATTGCCCAGACCTGGGCAAGAGGTAAATAAACCACAGGCAAGCCTGCTGTGTGATCTACAGGTACTGTGAATTTATTTTGGATTCAACACTTAGTGTAGGCATCAAACACTGTTGAAAAGACATAAGAACAATTAATAGAGGCCCACTATGATAAATTTTCAGGTGTGGATTCCGTGCTTAGCCCTGTGAATTTTTTTTAAGTGCTTCTGAGTGGAGTTGTGCCTTGTGACCTACACTGTTACTAAATTTTGGTAAGTGTAAATTCTTTTTGGTCCTGGTATCAAAAGTAAAATATGTAGTATCCAATTCAAAGTTTGTTCATAGCACAAGGTGTTTATTCATGCAGTGAGGGAAATAAACCACCAGGTGGCTCAAGTATATAGCATCTGCACTTCTTAGTCCTGGATAATTATACTTAAGTTTTGCAGTTGCTTTCCACTTTTAACAAAAACCATTGTGAGCATTGACTTTTTTCACATAGTCTTAGAATGTTAAAACAGAAGTTTGCCTTTTTGAATTGTGTCACTGACTAGGATTTACAAGTTTTGGACCCAAACACTATGTTTTGCTAAATATATAGAAAACTTGAACATTATTTTTTTTTTGGCAGAAGTGAGTGTCCGTAAATTGTCATCTTAGAATGTTATGATAATTTATTTATCTGTTTATTTTGACATATACTTTCCACAGTTGCAAAAAAAATTTAAAAGTTATGTTATTAAGTCACTAATTAATAGATATGTTGTTAAATTTCACTTTTGAAATTTAAACTGTTAGCCTGGTTTATATTGTCTTATTTTATGCTTGCATTCTTTAGAAAAATGAAGAGATACAATACCTAAAAAATCAACACATAGTTTTTGTGGACTTATTATTGCCCAAGAGGAATTAAAGAAACCAATTTTGTTACATGATAAGAAAGGTTGCTATGTAGGTTCCTACCAGAATAGACAAAAAAAGATTTAAAATGCCAGAATATTTGCTTTATTTTAGAATGTATGTATAATAAAATTAAAATAAAATTAACCCTTGGGATTCTGCCTTTTTGGCAGACCGAGACACATCTTAATTTTGGTTCTCTTTATTTTTTAATCACAGATTTCCTGGAGTTATGCCTTTTTTTCTGATAAGTTTAAGGCATATGAGAGCATAAAACACTTGTTTAAAAATTTTCTGTTTTCTGTTTATCTAGGTCTTTTACTTGAGAATTTTTGGACAGTCATTAGGACTATCACTTTTATTATAAAATTCGAAAAGGGAAAAGGTGAAATTCAGAACAGGGTTTTTTTTTTTTTCTTTGTGTTAATTCTGGTTACAACTTTTGCTGGAGAAAAGATAAAAAAGGTTTTTAAAAAACTTGTATTAAAACTACCGTGATTTTATTTGTTGTTGTTAATTTCATGTAAGTGTAATTATCTCAGAAAGAAAACCAGAATTTTTATTGATATTATTAAGCATGTTTTTGTGTCATTTTAGTGAAGGCTGATAATTCCAAAGACACTTTTTAAAAAAAGCAGAATAGCATTTATTTAACACTGCTCTACTCTAACTGCTCAGAGGCAGTGTTACGGTGTCTGAAAGTCTTGATATATGTTCTGTTGACTAATAAATATGTTCTATTAACTAATAATAAAAATACTAATTTTCCCCCTTGTATACACGGTTAGCTGTGTGGTAATCAAGAATCTTAAACAATGCCATCTTTGTTAGGATATTAGTTTTTGTTAAAGAAATTGATGTGGTTTAAAAAAACTATCAATGAAACAAAAAGACCAAATAACCCCCAAAGAAATCTTATACTGCACTCAATAGACTTATTTTTTAAACTATTGTTGTTTGGGGGACAATGATATGTGAAATAGTTTAAATCAAATTATTAATTATGTTAATTACAAGTAAATACTTTCACTGTAAGAGAAAAAAATAAAAAAATAATAAAACTATCAATGTATGTGAACGGTATAGAGGAAGCTGCATGTATGTTTCCTCCTCCCCCATGATTAGGAAAATAAAACAAACAAAAAAAAAGCGTGTGTGTGTGTGTGTGTGTATGTGTGTATAGCACTTTTTTTTTTTTTTTAATGTTTATTTATTTTTGAGAGAGAGACAGAGCACAAGCAGGGGAGGGACAGAGACAGAGGGAGAAACAGAATCTGAAGCAGGCTCCAGGCTCCGAGCTGTCAGCACAGACCCGACACGGGGCTGGAACTCCAAAGTTGCAAGATCATGACCTGAGCTGAAGTCAGATGCTTAACCGACTGAGCCACCCAGGCGCCCCATGTGTGTGTAGAACTTTTTAATCCTACTTATTTTTTATTTATGCTGGTGGCTTGGTATAAAAGTGGAATCTTTTTTGTCATAATGATAAATTAGAAGTGTGTAAAGCAAGTTGATTGATAAGTAAGGAAGTAAAATTGGTAGAAAATGCTTAAAGATATCATTTAGTGTTATAATCCTTTTAGATATATTTATTTATTGGGTTTAAACAACTGTATATATGTATCCCAGGAGGAATAGACCTTTAAGAATTGTGAAGCATATTTCCCCTAACTTTATTTTTCATATTTCTTTATAAGCTTTCAAAAATTTTTGCATTGTATTTTAATACCCTTCCTCCTGCTTTAAAATTCTAAATTCTTTTTAATTAGTTTTACTGTGTATGTTGCTTCAGAAATGACAATAAATTTAAAAATTTAGCTTTGATATGAAAAGAACTTAAGTATAGAATACAAAACTGCCTTGATCAATTGGTGCCTCTCCTCATATACACGTAGTCCAAACTGCTGACAAAGCTGAGATTAAGTCAGGATTTCCTGAGGTTTGGGAACTACCTAGCTTGACTTGCATCATGTTGAATTGAGAAAGACAGGTAATATTTATATGTCATTTTTTAAAAAGCACTTTCACTAAGCTTTCACTGTTTCAGGGATCGATGTGGCTGTTGCCTGTGAGTTTGGTGCTTTTACAGTCTTAAAATGAAATTCATGGTTAACACATCTTAACTACCACACATTAAAAAAAAAAATCTATATACTGTTTTTAGTGCAGCTAAAAAGAGAAAGTAATTTGTAAGGAGAATTTGTGTTTCTGTATATAAAGGTGTAGATGCTGTTGCATCAGAACATTTGGTGAAGCACTCAGATGTGTGCACCTCAGCTCGAATCCCAGATGTGATGGCTGCAAATCCAAACTGTGACACCAGTGAAGGGCAGTGGCACCTCTGCAACACTAGCGGCCATGCTGTTGGTATCCTTGTTTTTTGAAATAGACCAATTTGGGTAAATTTGGAATAAAATAGCAGTTTTCCTTAACACATACTCTTTAATACATACTTTGTGTCTGTGTAAAAACGTAGTTAGGATCTGTGCTCAGATAATTAGAAAACAGGTTTGTTGTTGTTGTTGTTGTTGTTGTTGTTGTTGTTGTTGTTTTTAAATGCACAGGAATACCCAGCAGGACTTTTGAAAACTGAGAGGGAAGGACAGTCTTTGGCTGTAGGACTGTTCCAGGTATTGCAGTACTGCCAGCATTCCTGGTCTCCATCCCCTAAGCCAGCAACATCCCTCAATGATTCTGTTAATCAGAATGTTGCCATAAATTTCTAGCCCCCTTCCTTCCTTTTTTTCATACTTGAAGACAAGTTTTATTTTGGGAGAGTTTCTAACTGTTAAAGCTGTAAGCAAGTTCCATTCTCCATAGCAGTTCTAGAGACCTAGTAGTTTCAGAGATCCCAGTGTTCAAAAGTATTTCAAAATTAATAACAAAAACAAACCCATACCAAAAGGAAAGAACTTTTGGATTGGTTTGGAATGGACAGCCATTGATTTCAGTCCACTAGGGCTATGGGAACATTGGCTGTGAGAGCCAGTGGTAAAGACGTAGCAAATTACTTGGTCATGTTCATTCAATAACGCTGTTAAGAACTTTCTTTGTCAGGCAGTGTCAGGGTGAATGACACTTGTTTTCCTTCCTGAGAGAGCTCAGTCTGGTGTGTGAGAAGACACATATATATGCTGTGTAAGGGAAAGTGAGGTAATTTGATCACAGACAGGATCCAGAAAAAAGTCCTGTATAGAGCATTTCAAAAATAAGCTGTTTTCTTCTACCTTTACATTCTCTCTTGTATTGTGTTAGGCCCTTAGGATAATGGCCAAGAGGACACTGTCATCAGGAAGCACTGGGTGGGAATTCTAGCTGTGCCCCTTATAAGAAGTGACACCTTGAACAGAAACTTAACTTGTCTAAGCATGGCTTTCTCCCCCTGTAGAATGAAGATAATGAGATTACCTACATAATAAGACAACTGTAAGAATTAAACAAGAAATGCTGTGTAAAGACAGCACAATTATCAATAATGAGTGTATAAAAGGTTGTCTTTTAGTATTTTTTTTTAACATAAGGGAAAAAAACAGGCAATAAATTGGGTTGGTGTTACTCTATTACAAACTATGTTTGGTCTTTTATTACAAACATTAAAAAAAAATTCCTGTGGCTTGTAATATCAGATTTTCATTCCATACTTGATCTTTTTTTCTTCCCTCCTGGTTATTTTTTTAGGAACAAAATATAAAAATAAAAAAAAAAAAACATTTGTACTTTTAGTAAAAGTGGCAAGTTGAATGTTTTCAGTTGGGTGAGTTGCCTTCCTGAGTGACCTTAGTGACCTCACCTCTGTCTTGAACCTGAGGAGAAAGGAGATAGCAGTACTGAGAGGATTTAGGATGAGAAAGAAATCTGTTGAAATATGAAGAAAAGTTATTGAAATCTATAAAAGGTTTATGTTTGATTATGCAAGTTATCCTTTCATCTCACTGAGTTCCATCATTTAAAGAGAGAACTACTATATGTGTCATTAACCTGGTAGTCATGGAATCCATTAGTTATCTTGGTCACAGAAAATTTGAGCAGAATTGATCTTTGTGTTGTAGTGGTTGGTACTTGTAGACCTAAACCATCAGTTATGTAGTAGAATATCAAAGCCATTCCCTATAACCAGTGGGATACAGACTGAGAAATAATTATTTTCAGATGTGAAAGTATGTTTCCAATCCTCCAGAGAGGTGTACTAGTTTCATATTCTGTAAATGCCATCCAAGTATGTTCTGGAAGTATATTCAGAACTATAAAGCAGGAGATTATGAACTGCAGAGTGAGCAGAGTCATGTAGAGCAATGGCTGCATTCTTGGCTTCTAAATACTGTGTATTCTTGGGTCCCATGGAGATCTATTTAGTTAGGATTTTTAAGGTGAGGCCTGGGGTCTTTGCTTCCCAGTTGATTCTGACAAATCATATAGATTTGGGAATCATCATTATGGATTGGAAAATTAACCCTCCAAACATAAATCAGCCTGCATTTCTTGTTGTCCGTTTGCTATCTCTACTTGGATGTTCTCCCTAAATCTCAAAATCAACACAGGTTAAAAAAACATCTACACTCCTGACTTCTGCATCTCCCCTCACCCCCCACCCCTGCCTCTTCCTCACCATTAACTTCAACTCCCAGTTGTTATTAGCTTGATTTGTCTCCCTGTTACCCAGGCCTAAAATACCAGTTCCTTTTGAATGGTTTTCTGTTCCTTCCCCACCCCCTGCTTTTTCCTTTTTATTAACTCTCACCTGGAATTTTGCAGTCTCACTGATTGTACTGCATTCAGTCTTCCCCACAAGTTTTTATCAATATGAGGTCCATTTTCTTCTGTGCTGATACTGTGAATTAACCTAAATGCTTTAGCCTAGCATTCTAGCCTTTCCACAGATATCACAGTTTTATCCCTTATGTGTATCACAAGTTTGGCCATAGTGGATGATTGACTGTTCTTTTACCCTGCTTCACCTTTCTCGTGTACCCACATTATTGCTTGTGGGAATGGTGTCCTCTTACATTGGGTCTCACTCTGTTGCTTTCCCACTGTTCATCATGACCCAGCTCAAGTATTAGGTATGGAGGAAGGCTTCCTGATCCCTCCTTTAACAGATGTGCTCTTGGCTGCCTCTGATTCCTCTGCAGCATGTTACAGTTCCTTAATTATTGGCTTATCTTAGTATTGACATTAAACTCCTTGACAACTGAGGCTTACTCATCTTGATACCCCTGCAGCACTAAGTAAAGAACCTCAGTCATTGTAGATGAGGGAATAATAAGTATTTGTCGAATTCTTTAGAATTGAGGTTACCTGGAAAATATCTCACTACTGCAAAGAATAGGAATTAAAACCTCTAACTACCTTTTCCTACCTCAGTAATGAACCCAATCCATATCAAAATGGAACATTTTATTTTGGAACTCAAGGAGGAGGTTGGTTGGAAAGCTAAAATCACTTCTATTTGACCATTGATGAATTTAACTAAATTGGACTATGTGTCTAAGGAGAGAGCTCTGAGTATTTACGGAAGATAATAAAATCCATATTCCAGTTGTGTGCAGTGCAGGAGCCCTTGTGCACCCAAATTACCTCCTTACTTTAAGTCCTCCCTCTTCTATGGAAATGGATGTGTTTCTTCTAGGGATGTGGCCAGCTGTCAGCCTGAAGAGAAAAGAAAGAGCTTGAGTGTATAGGTAGTTAATTTGTCAGTTATTAATTGGTCTGGATTAGAGTGCTATTTTTGTCCCTTCTAAACTGGAAGCTCTGCAAGGGGCCTGGAGACTTCACTGCTCTGCTTTCCTGGGCAGATTACTTGTGAGTATTGTTTTCTAGTGTTTTAGAGGAAAGAATTGAGTTCAGTGATTCTGAAATGAAAGTGTTGGTTTAAATCTGTAATTTTCTGCTCTTTAGTAATTGACTATATTGGAAACATTTTTAAGGGACAGTGCCTTTGAATAAAACAATTTCAGCTTGAAAACCATTACTAGTTCCCTCCTAATATGGATGCCATTTTATGTTATCTATTACAGTGAAAGAAAGATAGATAAAAGTCACAGCCCAGATTTTAAACCTTCACTGTTTTATTTGCTTGACATGCCACTTAAGCAAGAGCTTCTTAACTTCATTTTAAACCTTTATGTTCTCTTCTGAAAAATGGGAATAGTGGGGGTACTATTTCCATCGCCTTGTGGGTTGATTAAATGGAATGATGGATAGCAAACACTTAGCACTGTATCTCTCATGGTATGGGTGTTTTCTACTTGGAAGACTGTGAGGCATTTTTGTGCTCCTCCCATTTTGTGTTTTGTCTAAGAGCTTGGTACCTCTCCAAGGAGTAGCTTAGGTCTAGTTGGATGAAAGTCAATCTTGTGATTGTGACTAATGGGGCCACAGGTAAATCAAATCTAGAGAACTGTGAATGCTTGTTAAGTGGTGAATGAAAGAATGAAACTTGTTTCCTAAGCATGTTATAGGACTTGGTAGTCTCTGTGACTTTGTCCCAAACCACGAGGGTGGAGCTGAAGCAGAATCTGATGGTCTATGTAAAGGTCTGTCCTTGGACTGAGTCAGGAATGCTTTACCAACTGGAGGCACCTTCTCTCCTGAGTGCAGAAAGGACCAACCAACCGAAACCAACTTATTTACTGTTTCTTTTGTGAATCTGACTTGAATTCTGATTGAGATGAAGAACATCTCAGGTCTTAAATAATACCATTACAAAATCAGTAAAGAAGACACGCTATATATGATAACCTAAAGAGGAAGAATCCTTTAGGATATTTTAGTGATCTGGCAAAGTTTTAAAAACATTGTTTTTAAACATACAGTATCATGAATGGTTAATAGTAGACTTCACTTTTAGTTGAAAGTATCACATTTGTCACATACATAACATTATATATAAATAGATATACGTGTATATCTATTTATTTGTGAAATGTGGCAAATAACTAAGTAAAGAATTTTTTTCAGGTTCCCATTTACTTTAGAGTATTAGTACATGGAAACTAGTGATTTAAGTCCTACACTTTGGTTAGTCAGATCTTGATAAGTAAATCTATGTAGGTGGTTTGTGGTTTCTAGTCCTTGCTTGACAGAATGGATTTTTTTTTCTTTAAATTAGTGAACAAAATTAAACAATGGTCTTCAGCGTATTTTAGAGTAAATGCTTAAAGGCAGCTGGAGGGGACACCAAATATAGAGCTAAAGTTTTTCTAGAGTGTTTATTATAGGAAGGCTAGCTAGCACTTTGTTTCTGTGGAAGTAACTCTTGGGGGTTGTTGCAGATCCCCACCATCCAAGTTGTTCCAGATATTCAGATGTTTTAATGGAAATCTTTAAACAGTATCCTTGGCCTTATTCTGGGAATCAGCTAAACTGAATAGGTAGACTTATGCCAGGATTTAATTAGCACTTTTGGTATTTTTAAGGAGTAGGCTCAATCCTACATTGCAATAACATAAACGTGATTTTTGAAGTCCTATGCAAATAATATTCTAATAACATGGTACATTAAAACATCACAACAGTGCCTGTACATTTTAAAAATGAACACCTTTCACTTTCCTATTTCTCTTAAAGTTTTTGTCCATAGGGTACTTGATTTTTCATAGTAAAATACCTTGGTTCTCAGTTCTAGTTTGGCTGCATTAGAACCACAGTGGCAGCTTCGATATTGGTAGCTTTGGGGATTTGAAGCCTAGGCAACTTTGAGAATTCTTTGTAAGGATATAACACTGTATTTAATAGAATAAAGTTTGAACAAATATGTAGTAATTATTTTTTGACAGATATTTACTAAATATATCTAGTTCTCAGTTTTCTATAAACCGTGGGTAATGAATATGGAGAGTTGGGGAGATGGTGAATGGTTAAACAGGAGTGGCAAGAATCTCAGCATGTATGAGATAATCCTACACAATTCAAGGTCTGCTCATTATATAGATATGGGCCAATGTGTTTTGAATGGACTTTTTTTTTTTCATCACAAGCTGATGAGGTCTAAGGACATGGAGTTATATTTATATATTTAATAGGATTAACACCATCATGGTCCCAGTTCTCTAAAAATGGCCCTAGTATGGCAGCTAGAATTTTCTTCTGAGGCACTGATTATGTCTTGGGAGAAATCCTAAATGTCATCACTGCTGATCTGGGAAGTGGATGAAGGAACTTGCATGTAGGATGGAATAACACTAGCAGGAGACACAGTACAAATCTGTGCTTTTGTCTGTATCATTATATAGTTGTTTTAGTCTTCATAGCCAGTGTTCCAGCTCTATTCCATTTTTCCTCATCTCTCCAGGTATCACCACAGACCCATCCCTTTTAGCAAAATATCTTTTCTTCCTCACAGTTATGTATTAAAGTTGATATCTGAATAGACACGTTAGAAGTAATATGAAGACTATACAATTATAAGAGTGCCGTATTTTCAGGAACAGATGATGATGCATACAAACTTGCACATTTCACTGCTTAGCTAAGTGCTGAGTGTTTTTCAGAAGCCGGGAAAAACTTTAGAGTCAGACCTAAGTTCAAATCCTGGCTTTGCCTTGTCTTGACTAATATGCCTCCCTGGGCCTCTCCATAAAACATGAGCTCTGAGAAAGCAGGGGTCTTGTCTCTTTCTTCCGTTGTGCAACTCCAGTGCTGAGAATAGTGTCAGGTACAGACAGATACATACATAAATGGACCAAAGGTGTGCCAAGTGCTGTGCAAAGGGAAGACTGGTGACACACTGGAGCAGTATCATAGTCTAATCTGCTCAGTTTGCCAGTTCACAGTGGGATAAGCACAGAAAGTGAGAGACTCCTAGTAACGTGATAGAGAAAATTTTTGTCTGTTGATGCTACTAATGCAAATTTTGAACTTATGCTTTGTATGTCCTTTTTATTTTATTTTATTATTTTTAAATTTTTTTAAGGTTTATTTATTTATGAGACAGAGAGAGAGCACGAGTAGGGGAGGGGCAGAGAGAGAGGGAGACACAGAATCTGAAGCAGGCTCCAGGCTCTGAGCTGTCAGCACAGAGCCCGACACGGGGCTTGAACTCACAAACTGTGAGATCATGACCTGAGCCGAAGTCGAACACTCAACTGACCGAGCCACCCAGGTGCTCCTGTATGTCCTTTTTAAATTCCATTTTATAAAGAAAATAATTTTTACTGTATTTTACAAAAGAATAGTTCCATGATAGATAAGAAATTAAAACAAGAAAGCCGCCTTTCTTCACAGGTAGTTTGAGAAGCACTGCACTGGAGAGTAACAGGGTGGTTTAGGTCAGGAATGGCCTCTCTGAAAAATGAGATTTGTGTTGAAATATAAAGATATTGGAGAATATCTTTCTGGACAGAATAAACAGTAGTGCAAAAGCCTCAAGGTACAACAAGCCTGGTTATTATGTTTTAGAAACAGAAAGAGGCCAGGAGCATAATGAGTAAGAGAGTGATGAGAAGGGTGGTTAGGAGGTGGGTAAGGTCCCCGATCCTCTCAGGGCTTCTTGACCCTTGATAATGAGGTTAGGTTTTATTCTGAGTGACAGTTGTTGGATGGTTTTTGTTAAGAATGTGGTGTGACCTCATTTATGGTTTAAGATCACTTTTGCCACATGAATTATATGGTCAAGTGTGGAAAAGAATGCACCAGTTAGGAGACTGGTATAGTAGTCTAGGCAAGAGGTGATGGTGGGTTGGATAGGAGTGTAGGCAGGGGAGGTGAGAAAAGTAGACTAATCAGAATGATACTTTGAACTTGAACTGATAAGATTTGCTGATGGATTAGATTTGGGGAATAAAAAGAAGGGAGGAGTCAAGGATGAATGCTAAGTGTTTTTCTTGATCATTTGGATGAATAGATTTTCCACTTATTGAATGGAAAGACACTATTAAAAAATATTTAAATCTTAGTTAACATATAGTGTAATAATGGTTTCAGGAATAGAATTTAGTGATTCATCACTTACATATGACACCCAGTGCTCATCCCAACACATGTCTTCCTTAGTGCCCATCACTGATTTAGCCCATCCCCCTACCCAATACCCCTCCAGCAACCCTCAGTTCTCTATATTTAAGAGTCTCTTATGGTTTGCTTTCCTTTTTTATCTTATTTTTCCTTCCCTTCCCTATGTTCATCTGTTTTCTCTTTTAAATTCCACATACGAGTGAAATCAAATGATATTTATCTTTCTCTTACTGGCTTGTTTTGCTTAGCATAATACATTCTAGTTCCATCCATGTTGTTACAAATGGCAGTATTTCATTCTTTTTGACTGCTGAGTAATATTTCATTGTATACACCACATCTTCTCTATCCATTTGGAATGGAAAGACACTTTTTGAAGAGAAGGGTGAGTGGGAACTGAGCATTAAGAAGGGTTAGTTATCTTCCTTGTTGATATGTACCTTTTTCATGAATCCTTTTAAAAGTGGAATTTCATAGATCTGTCTTACATAGTATTGTTACACATGTCTTGGAGAGGAAATAGCTAATGACGTATGCTTCTTGCAGTCTCATCATTCTAAGGGTCTAACAGACATTGGAAAAAATATTTTTGTTTATCAATTATTTTGGAAATCTCAGAAAAATACTTAGGAATTAATGGGAGGATTTGTTCACATTGGTTATTATTTATTTCCAAAGCAGCATCCTGCTCTGTGTATGTAATTTGCATTTGCTTATGTGTTTACAAGGAACAAGTTACTCAAGTAGTGAAGTATAGATATGGTGGGCAGTCATATAGCTTTATCATACACAATTGTCTTTTTTTTAAGACAGTGAGAAAAAAGGGAAAAATTCAACTTTCATATTAGCTTTTAAGTCCTGAACTTCATTTTCCAAGCCATTTTTGTGTTTGCTAATAACTTTTTTTTCCTTAGGAAATTCAAATGATGAAAAGATCAAGATTTATGACCAAATTTGGGGTTAGTATACTGGGGCTAGCCCCTGGCCAGGGGAACAACTGAGAAAACAGATTAGTTCTGGTGTATACCTTTCTCTGCAGCATTAGAGTCTCTCCAGAAAGACCCAGGTGTTTTTTATTTGGTCTGGGCTCTGTAAAGTGAGATTCTGACATTATTCTTCTTTTATTTCCGTGAGAGTTCCTTTGATATTTTGAAATATGCCTTGCCCAACCTCTGGCATTTCTGCCTACACTGGTGGCCAGTTTTGCCAATTCTCTGGCTTTCATTGATTCAATCCTGTACTTCTGAGCAGTCCTGAAGTGCCCCAGTTGCTGTCATTCACACCACAGACTGAGAATTGCTTAATCTACCTGCAGTTAACCCATACTTCATGATTGGCCTTTGTCAATAAATTGTGCCACTGCTGTATTATATCTTTCAGTATGATCAGAAAGGTGTATCACCTTAAATTTCCATTTTTTAAGTAAGAATTTAATTTATTTACTTTGGCAGTTAATTTCAAAATAGAGAACCTTAAAAAATATATATGTGTATATATATGTATGTATATACATATATGTACATATTTTGCATAACCTTTTTGTACTCTCTGTGGACCTTACTATTGCAACTTCCTGAAATCAAGTTTTGAAGATACATTTAAATTTCTTCTTATGAAGAGCAGCTGCCTCTTTTTACGAATGAGTTATCTTGGATTTAAGTTAGAGTTCTTCTATGTGTTGTGCTGTGTTTTGCCATCTTTATCATGCTTTTCTATGTGTACTATGGTAGTTTGCATTTCTCATCTCTTGGACTAGATGGTAGTGTTCTTGAAGGCAGATAGAATTTTTATTCATTGTTATATTCTACACAAATAGTAAATTGTCTATGTGCAAAGTAGTTTTTCAGTGAAAGAATGTCAAGAGATCTCAAATTATGCTCTTATGATAATGGCATCTCTTTTTCTTTTTCTTTTTTTTTTTTTTGGCATCTCTTTTTCTATATGTAGTCATGGTAGAGATTATTTTTTAACAAAGAATATATTTCCAAGGATATATTTTGCCACAGAACCTCATTGTCAACGGGGGAAGTCAGGGCATATGGATGTTCAGACATTGGAAAGGGTAATTATAGGAAAATTCTATTAAATCGTGACTTATAGAGCCAGCTATACTTTTGTCTATATCATTATTATACTGTTGTTTTAGTCTTTGTAGCCAGTGCTCCAGATCTATTCCACTTTTCCTGATCTCTCCAGGTTTTACCATAGACCTATCCCTTTTAGCAAAATATCTTTTCTTTTTTTCTTGCTTTTTTTTTTTCTTTTTTTGAGATCAATCCCATTCTTAGGCAAATCACACCTCATCCTTTTAAAATCTTACTATAGTTTGATGGTCCCTCTCTTCTCTGGTCTTCTTCACCAAGTCTGGGCCTACTAGCTATGTTCTTTTAATCAAATACTGTTCTTTCTGAGTATGGGTCCACTTACTTTGTACTCTTTCCTGTATATCTTTTCCTCACTTGCCTACAAGCTTTCTGAGATTGTCCGTCTTCTAAAATAAAATCTCTTCTTTTGACTCTTCTACCTGCTTACATTGCTTTTCTGCTCCTCTGCTTACCTTGACAGCCATACCTTTTTAAGATGTCCCCTCTGTGCCTGGCCTTTAACCTGGCCTTTCCTTATTCTTGAACCCTGTACTGTAGCCTGTGCACAGAACTGCATGGAGTCTTAGTACTGGGTGGTATCAGTCCTGGGGAAGGGGCTTCAGCAATTGCTTCCAGGCCATCTCCTACTTTACTACCTAGGTTGCAGGAGGTGGGCTTCTGAGAAAGGAGGTTTGAGAAAAGAAGGATTTTCTTAGGATTATTCTTTGCCACCTATCTTGCCTTCATTGGTGCTCTCAATGTCCCCTCTCCCATCCTATACCAGGCAGATCAGTGTTGTCTGTATACCTGGCTGTAAGATAAGCCATTATATGGTTTCTGTGACTTCCCCTATTTCCTCTCTGACCTATTCCCTACTTCCAGTTTCCTCTATACTAAGTTATTTTACCAGACATTTTGTTAGGAACTTCATGCTTTAATTTTTGCCCCCGCTTCATGAAGGCCTATACCCACTTCACAGATGAAGTGCAGAAAAGTGAGATGACTTAGCTGAAGTGATAGAGCTAGTAAGAGGCCAACCTCTGGCTTCAAAGTCTGTTTTTAACTATTGTTGCATTGCCTTATTGTAGCTTTATGGTGCTTAAAATTCTTTTGATATGAGATAAGATTGCAAACAAAAATTTAGATAATATGCTTAGGAAAACTCTTAATATATAATTAGTGAAAAAATATCAGAATCAGAGTCTATTCTGTTTTGATACTTTTTATTAATAAACAGAAATAGAATTTTATCCTGGGTGGCTGATGTGGGCAGGTAGTACCTGGGGAGGCCTGTAACACCAGATTCAAAAGTTGTTAATGTTACATTTTGCATGGAGTCACATCTGTTGCCTTTAGCTGGTTAAGGACAAATTGAAACATCTTTACTCCAAGGCACTTTTGTATGATAGTGATATACATAGGCAGCTTGGTGGGAACATTGCTATTGCCTCTGTTCCCTCATCTATAAAATGGGGGTAAAGATACTACTACATTATTAGATGGAGATAATAGTACTACAAACCTTACAGGGTTGCTTATATGGACTGTGAGTAAGTATAAAGTGCTTGGACCACATTTTAAGGATGTATACATTTTAGATGTAAAGTAATAATTAGTATTATTGTTAATAGAGACTTATTGGCTACTTTATTTATGGCCTTTAGAGAGGGACTGGGTGCCTGACTTTGTGTGTGTGTTAAAACAAAAGTAGGTTCATTTCTCAGGAGTTCTCTTCCTCTAGGTTTGGGCAATTACTGTGTGAGTGTGCTAGAAAAGTTGATTTGAGTGAGCAGTTCATTGAGGGAAATGCTGCAGCCATTGTCTCCAGTTCTTCATAGACCTGGAGTGTGGTAATGTTTCCCTCTTTTTTCTAACCACACTGATTCCCTCAGGAGTATTTGCAGAAGAGTGGATCTGATGTCTCTTCTGCTTAACGTTCTTTACATGGAAACTTATCTTTCTCAAGGGCAAGGTGGCATGTCTCTGTGGCAAAGAATTTTCTCTTTGAGTTCAACTGTACTTTGCTTTAGTTCTCCCAAGCTCAGGAACCATGTTTTTATTATTCTTAAACTGCTTGGAATTTGCTGAGCCCTTCTAAAGCTTAATAATATTCTAGTCACCTCAAATGTGCTATACTTACAGTACTTAAGATGTGATGTTCTCTTGGGGCTCTTGGGGTGGCTCCGTCAGCTAAGTGTCTGACTTTGGCTCAGGTCGTATCTCGCGGTTTGTGGGTTCGAGCCCCACGTCAGGCTCTGTGCTGACAGCTTGGAGCTTGCTTGCTTCATATTCTGGGTCTCCCTCTCTCTGCCCCTCCCCTGCTTGTGCTCACTCTCTCTGTCAAAAATAAGTAAACATTAAAAAAAATGCAACATTCTCTTTTTGAGTTCATTCTTATTAATTTAACTTATGTTAATAAGCAAAACATCTTTTTTAAGAAGCAAAAATGCAGTTATTTTTCAGGTTCCTAAATCTGGCCAACCATGAAAATGCTGGGGGAGGTTTTTGAAAGGATTGTATTGTATTGTGTTTCACGTTACTAGCCCTCAGGTGACTGTGATAATGAGTCAGGTGCTCTGGTGTGATATATTTGAATGAGAAAAATGTCTTTAATTTACAATAAGGATTTTATGAGGTAGATAGTATATTTGATCACATTTTTTTGAGATTTGGGAACTCCGAACTTCTATATCTAAAATTTTATTTTTAATGTTTATTTATTTTTGAGACAGAGACAGAGCATGAACAGGGGAGGGTCAGAGAGAGGGAGACACAGAATCCAAAGCAGGCTCCAGGCTCTGAGCTGTCAGCACAGAGCCCGATGCGGGGCTCGAACTCACGGACCACGAGATCATGACCTGAGCCGAAGTCGGCCGCTTAACCGACTGAGCCACCCAGGCGCCCCTGAACTTCTATATCTAAACACAGAAGCTTGCACACAGAAGATGCTTAATAAATATTTATTGAATAAGCGAGTGTCCAAGGTCACATGACTAGGGTTAGCGGGAGCCTATAATTTGTCTCTAACCTGATCCTAAGCTGTATAGTTCTACTTAATATTTATACTGTGTTGAGATCTGGGGTTGGAATCCCGACTTTGTATCTTTGCTAGTTGCATGGCTTTGGCCCAGTATGGAATCACTTGGCTCCTAGGTAAATTGGTGATGCCAACCTGTCCCTTTCAGTCCTTAGGTTAAGAAGTGTTATGTATGCAGTTCCTCACACACTCAGGTGCTTGAAGAATAGTAGCTATTCCTAGAACTAATACTAATACTCGCCTAATACTAAGCAGATGTGGACTGTCCATTTTCTAATCAGAATACTGGCTTTATTTGAAATGAAATAAATAATGAAAACTGCTACTGCAGTAGTTCACAGACCTAGATATTTTCCTTTATTCTTGATTCTCAGAACTGTTAGCAACCACAGCCTTTATAGGCAATCAAGTAAATTCATTTTCCCAGAATAACTGATGTAAAATAGAACTTCATGCCGGCACTACTTGTCTGTTTAGTTTCAATTAATGTTAGAATAAAAGTACTTATACTAAGAAAAATGGATGCATATTAAACTCTTTTCTGTGTCCTCAGTCTCTACTTTTTGAACTCTTTTAAACTCATGACTCTCTGCCTTCCTGCCCTCTTTACCTCCGTGCCCTATGAAAACATGGAAGCATCTGGTATTATTTAACTTTATCAATCCATCAGCTGGGTGCAGGTGGCCTAAAACTGGTTCATTCTGAAGTGTGTTATCTTAAACTATGGACTTGTGCTTTAAGTCCTTTAATTTCTTACTGTAAATGAAAAATTTCCAGCCCCCCCCCACTTTTTTTTTGGAGGTATCAGTAAGTGGACATCATAATTTTTGTTTGCATCTCTAATATTGAAAAGCTTTAAGGCTGTGCATTTTCTTTGGAGTGTATCTGATTATAAGTGTTGATAAGTGGTAGTCCTGTTATTTTTAAACTTACCTGTAGTTGCAGATTTTTTTTGTCTGTTTTATGCATTATTCAGTATAGTATTTAAAAATTTCTGGTATTTTTTATTGTTTAAAATTAGTTACTAATTTTATTGCTTTGGAACTGAGACTTTGGCTTTGTGTCATTTATACTTAAGAACTTTCTGAGGTTTTCTTTGTGTCTTGATGTATTATCAATTTTTATAAATGTTCCATTGATGGTTAAAAGGAAGATGTATTTTTAATATGTGCGTTACAAATCTGACACAAATCCTTTAATATTATCAATTATATTATTCCAATCCTCTGTGCTTTGTAATTTTTTCCTATAGAATATACCAGATGGAGAGGTGTGTGCTCTTTTAATGGTGTCAGATTTTGTAAGCTCAACTTTCCTTGCACGTCTAATAACTTTTGCCTCTTAGTCTTTTAATTCTTTTTATTTTCAATTCAGTGATATTTTACAAATACAAATTCATGACTGGTATATCCTAATCACTGTTCTGCTTAATGCTTTTGCCTTAAAGTCTACTTTGTCTTATATTAATAATGCCACTCCATTTTTCTTGTATTTATTCTTATTTATTAAAAAAATTTTATTTTTACATTGTCTCTACACCCACCATGGAGCTTGAACTCACAACCCTGAGATCAAGAGTCACATGCTGTACTGATTGAGCCAGCCAGGTGTCCTCTTTCTTTTATTTTTATCTACTTGATATATACCCAATCTGGTTATTTTGAGAGGTAGTCTTCCTTAATCGGAGAGACTTTAGTAGAGAGGAGCTAAATTCATTTATAGTGATCATCATAACAGATAAGTTTGGACATATTTCTGCCTTCTTGTTTTTTATTTTTAATGTGTTCTTGCCTTGCATGTGGGTTGGAAGGCTTGTTTTTGGTATATATCCTGTCTTTTCTTTGGGGTCTTCTATAGTTTGGAATCTGTTTTTACTTCACTTTTGACCTTCACTGGTTTTAGTGGGAATTTAAATCTTTTTTCAATTTTAGTTTCTTTCCTTATTTAATTCACCTTCCTTTTTACTTTATCCTATTTTTACCGTAGCTGCTTCTTTCATTATGGCTTTTTGCACTTTTTCGTAAGTCTTTTTGCAATCTAATTAGGATATTAAAGAGGTTTTTTTTTTTTAATACTTTCTGCTGGCTCCTCTGGTAGATTGTTTTAGTTTTCTGAGTCTTTAGGATGATGATCACATTTTCCTTTCCTCTGCTAGTCATCTCCCTACCCTCTACCCATCATGGGAGCATTGTTTCATTAGGTTTATTTGTTTCATTAACCCAGTGCATTTATTGAGTGCCTGCTGGAGATGCAGAGGTATATTAGGTTTTTCTGAGTTAAAGCCTGGATTTTGGTTTTTCTTAAGCCAGTTTTTTCTATCTGTTTTATCATAACATCTGCCATTTTTTGGCATTTGCTTGTCTGTCAGAATAGTTGTAAGTTTTTGTTATTTTCTGTTATCTTCAGTGATAATGGAAAGCTGGGACACTGTCTCAGGGACTACATTTTATACTTGAAGGCTGCTAGGGAGACAAGTCAAACGGATGAGATACCCCTGAAATGACATTAGACATGTATGGTTTGTTGTGAAAGAAAGCTGGCTTAATCCTTTCAGGCTAATTTCAGTGGGTGGTTCATAAATCCAATCCTTGGTCCTTTTCCTGGAGAGGACAGACTGGATCAGCATTGGCTGTTGTAAACTAACCTGGTTGCTGGGGGCCAAGGAACCTGTGTGTGCTTTAGTATAAGCATTTCCTAGTGCCTAAAGCCTGCTTGCTGCCAAGTGTGTGACCTCTAGGCTGGTGTTTCTCCCACACCTGTGTTAAAATAACTTAGGTAAGATGGTTACAATCCAGACAACTAGGCCTAAACCCACAATAAAAATCTTGAGGGGAGGTGGGAAGGCCTATATATTTTTAATAAGCACCACAGATCTTTTTATCTTTTCATAAGGGAAGTTATGGAAATATAAAAAGAGAGAGGATAGAGTTATGAACTCCACACATCCATCATCTATGTAGCTTCATTAATTATCACTATATGGCTAGTCTTATTTCATATATATCCACTCCTGTTTCTTTATCCTGATTGTTTTAAAAATCATCCCAGGCATCATGTCATTTATTTCATTTGTAAATATTACACTATATATCTAAGAGATATAAAGCCCAATTCTATTTATGAAAAAAAGCGCAATTCCATTTATCATGCTTAAAAATTAAAAACTAAAATTTAAAAAAACAAAAAAATAAAAATCCCTTAATATTATCAAATATCCAATCAACGTCTGCATTTCTCTAGTTATCTCTCTCTGTGACAGCTAGTTTGAATTTTGTATCTAAGGTCTGTGCATTAAGATTGGTTTTCCCTCCATTTCCTTTTGTTGTTTTGTTTTTTGGAGATTTGTTGTTGTTGTTGCAGAAATCAGATCTATTGTCTTAGAGGGTTTTGCACATCTGGATTTCACTGATTGTGACCCTATGGTGACATTTAACATGTTCCTATATTTCATATACATTGACAGTTAAATCTAGAGGCTTGATCAGATTTGGGCTGTTTTTTTTTTTTTTCTCCCAAGAAATGTCAAAGGTAATGTTTTATACTTCCATTAGGAAGGTATGTAATATCTGGTCTTTTCTCTTTTTGTTATTTTTCGGCTATTCATGTTCACTGTCTAAGCCTATTCATTAAGTATTGCAAATGGTGATACTCTAGTTCTGTTATTTCTTCTTGTTTGATTAGTCATAATTCTTTTGTAAAAACAAAAAGGAGCTCACCCATATCAGCTGTTTGGTTACCCTAAATCACAGATCATATAGGAAAGATGGAATAGTGGCTTGATTCTTACCAGCTTTCAAATTAAGGAGGTGGTTTTTAAAATTTTTTTTAATGTTTATTTATTTTTAAGAGAGAGAGAGAGCATAAGCGGGGAGAGGCATAGAGAGAGGGAGACACAGAATCTGAGGCAGGCTCCAGGCTCTGAGCTGTCAGCACAGAGACTGATGCAGGGCTCGAACCCATGAACCGTGAGATCATGACCTGAGCCGAAGTTGGACACTTAACTGACTGAGCCACCCAGGTGCCCCAAGGAGGTGGTTTTTTAGTGCATTAGTTTACTAGAGCAGTCCTAACAACACAGATTGAGTGGCTTAAGCAACAGAAATTTATTTTCTTGCAGTTCTGGAGACTAGAAGTCTGAGATCAAGATGTTGGCAAGATTGATTTCATTCTGAGGACTCTCCTTGGCTTTTAGATGGCTGTCTTCTCTTTTTAAATTCATATAGTTGTCCCTTAGTCTGTGTTTCTATCCTAATGCTTTCTTATAAGGGCACCAGTCATATTGGATTAAGGCTCACCGACATGACCACATGTAACCTTAATTACCTTTGTGTTCTGTCTCCAAATATAGTCACTATTCTGAGGTACTGGCATTAAGATTTCAGTGTATGAATGTTAAAGGGAACAAAGTTCATTCCATAAAACCTAGCATCCTGTAAATGTGGATTTTTTTTTAGAAGTATCGTATGGAACAACTTTCATATGTTGTAATCCATTGCAGTTATCTTCAGTGATGCTCAAATTTGTCCTCTTGGAAGCCTATTTAGGTTGCTCCTAAATTGTCCTTTAGATAGAATCCCATTATTCCTGATTAGCTTTCTGGTTTTTTTGCATTCTTCTAGAACAAGATGTTCTCAGCCTGTCTTCCTGCTCCAGACTTGCAAGGACATTTCTTCCAGGAGTCCTGGTTTCTTTTAGTGAGATATAGTACCAGATGATTCTGAGTACACTAATCTTTGGAAATCTCATGAATAGGCGATTTTTGGTTTGTTTTTTCTTTTTTCTTTTCTTTTTTTCTTTCTCTCTCTCTTTTTTTTTTTTTTTTTTAATCACCACAGTGTAGGAGGCACTATAGTATAGTGGTTAATAGTTCTGGCTTAGAGAGTCGTATTGCTCAGATACAACCTGGCTCCGTTACTTACAGTATTACTTACTTGACCCTAGGCAAGGTGCATAGTTTCTCTGGGTCTTAATTTAATCATCACACTCATTCATCATCTACTGTAAAGCTCCCTGAAGGCAAGGACTTTCTCTATATTTTTTACAGCTCTATCTTCACTACCTCAAATAGTGCCTGACACATAATTGGCACTTGATCAATATGTGTTCAATGAATATATTTATGAAATGAAAATAGTAGGAGTACTATTCTTAAAGAATGCTGAGATGCTTAGGGGATAGTGTTTATAAAATGCTTATAGTCACCAAGAACTGTGAAGGGTCTAAGATTTTACCCTACTTACAAGCCAGCCAATTAGCCTGCCAGTTTTGTGGGTACTGGCAGAAGACATAAGACTTTTGGGTTGGAGACAAAGGGCTTTATTAAACACATAGCAATAGCAGATACTAAAGTGTCACATTTTCTTGCTCTCATTTTCTGAACCCTAGTTTTTGCAGGGCAATACGAATATGGCAAGGTGAGATCTATATATGCAATGGGCTATGTTATAGGAGAAAACACTGAGCTTAGGGAACCTGAATCTTTTATGATGGACAGTAAACAAACTTGTTCTGGAAGAAGACACTTTATCTTCTTTACATCCTTGAAAAGATAGTTTGGGACAAGAGGACATTCAAATAACTCTGCTTGCAAGATGTGCAGAAACATGAGAGATCCATGGACAGTTGTTTTTCAACAAATGGCATTAATAGATGTAGTAGTCAGTATAATTGGTCATGATGATATTGATGATTTCCTTATGCTTCTTTTCCAACCTAAACACAAGGTTTTCTTCTTGCCACCTTAATCTATAATCCTTATTTAATCTCAGTTTTCCAACAAATAGCATTGATATATGCGGTCAGTAAATATTGGCCATGATGATATTACTCATAATTGCCTTATGTTCATTTCCCAACTTGAACATAAGGTTTCTTCATGCTGCCTTAATGTAATCTTTATTACATCCTTGTCTTTCATCTTTCATTGCAAGACTCTGGGAAGGGTATTTTGTGATTTCTGGTGCATTGACCATTATTTTATATTATTATTTTATTTTATTTTGTTTTGATTTGTTTTATTTTTATTATTCTATTTTATTTATAATTGTGTATATATTTTTAAGGGATTTAATTTTTTTTAGCTTAAATCCCAGTTAATGATTTCAAGAATAGAATTTAGTGATTCATCACTTATTACACTCTGTGCTCATCCCAACAAGTGTCCTCCTTAATGCCCCTTGCCCATTTAGTCCATCTCGCCATCCAACACCCCTCCAGCAACCCTCAGTTTGTTTTCTGTATTTAAGAGTCTCTTATGGTTTGTCTCCCTCTCTGTGTTTATATTATGTTTGCTTTCCTTTTTTTTTAATGTTCATCTGTTTGTATTTTATAATTTTTTAAAATGTTTTATTCATTTTTGAGAGAGAGAGACAGAGTGTGAGAGAGGGAGGGATTGAGAGAGGGAGACACAGAATCTGAAGCAGCCTCCAGGCTCTGAGCTGTCAGCACAGAACCTGATGTGGGGCTTGAACTCATGAACCGCAAGATCATGACCTAAGCTGAAGTCACCGCTTAACTGACTGAGCCACTCAAACACCCCTTTTTGCATTTTAAATTCCACATATAAGTGAAATCATATGATATTTGTCTTTCTCTGACTGACTTATTTCACTTAGCACGTTTAGTTCCATCCACATTGTTGCAAATGGCAAATTTCATTCTTTTTGACTGCTAAGTACTATTCCACTATATATATATATTAGCCATTCTGACAGGTGTGAGGTGGTATCTCATCGTACTTGTGATTTGTATTTCTCTGTTGATGAGTGATGCTGAGCATCTTTTCATATGTCTAATAACCATCTGCATGTTTTCTTTGGAATGGACATGTCTATTCATGACTTTTGTCCATTTCTTCACCGGATTATTTGTGTTTTGGGTGTGGAGTTTGATAAGTTCTTTATAGATTTTGGAATTAACCCTTTATCTGACATGTCATTTGCAAATATCTTCTCTCAGTCCATCGGTTGCCTTTGAGTTTTGCTGATTGTTTCCTTTGCTGTGCATAAGCTTTTTATCTTGATAAAGTCCCAATAGTTCATTTTTGCCTTTGTTTCCCTTGCCTCTGGAGACATGTCAAGTAAGAAGTTGCTGCAGCCAAGGTCAAAGAGGTTGTTGCCTGTTTTCTCCTCTAGGATTTTGATGGCTTCCTGTCTTATGTTTAGTTCTTTGATCCATTTTGAGTTTATTTTTATGTATGGTGTAAGAAAGTGGTCCAGGTTCATTCTTCTGCATGTCACTGTCCAGTTTTCCCAACACTATTTACTGGAGAGACTGTCTTTTTTCCATTGGATATTCTTTCCTGCTTTGTCAAAGATTAGTTAGCCATATGTTTGTGGGTCCATTTCTGAGTTCTCTATTCTGTTCCGTTGATCTATGCATCTGTTTTTGTGCTAGTACCATACTGTCTTGTTGATTACAGCTTTGTAATACAGCTTGAAGTCTAGGATTGTGATGCCTCCAGCTTTGCTTTTCTGTTTCAGGTTTGCTTTGGCTATTTGGGGTCTTTTGTGGTTCCATACAAATTTAAGGATTGTTTGTTCTAGCTCTATGAATAATACTGGTGTTATTTTGATAGGGATTGCATTGAATATGTAGATTCATTTGGGTAGTATCGACATTTTAACAATATTTGTTTTGCCAATCCATGGGCATGGAATATTTTTCCATGTTTTTGTGTTTTCTTCAATTCCTTTCATAGGCTTTCTACAGTTTTCAGTGTATAGATTTTTGTCCCCTTTGGTTAGGTTTATGCCTAGGTATTTTATGGGTTTTGGTGCAATTGTAAACGGGATCAATTCCTTGATTTTCTCTTTCTGTTGCTTCATTATTGGGGTATAGAAATGCAACTGATTTCTGTACATTGATTTTATATCCTGTGACTTTGCTGAATTCATGGATCAGTTCTCGCAGTTTTTTGATGGAGTCTTTTGGGTTTTCACATAGAGTATTATGTTGCCTGTGAAGAGTGAAAGTTTGACTTACTCCTTGCTGATTTGGATACCTTTTATTTCTTTGTGCTGTCTGATTGCTGAGGCTAGGACTTCCAACCCTATGTTGAATAACAGTGGTGAGAGTGCACATCCCTGTCGTGTTCCTGACCTTAGGGGGAAAGCTGTGTTTTTCCCCATTGAGGATGATATTAGCAGTAGTGGGTCTTTCGTATATGGCTTTTATGATCCTGAGGTATGATCCTTCTATCCCTACTTTCTTGAGGGTTTTTATTGAAAAATGGTGCTAAATGTTGTCAAATATTTTCTCTGCATTATTGAGAGGATCATGTAGTTCTTTTCTTTTATTAACGTGATGTATCATATTGACTGATTTGTGGATATTGAACCAGCCCTGCATCCCAAGAATAAATCCCACTTGGTTGTGGTGAATAATTCTTTTAATGTATTGTTGGATCTGGTTTGCTAGTATCTTTTGAGAATTTTTTCATCTACGTTTATCAGGGAAATTGGTCTGTAGTTCTGCTTTTTTTTTTTTTTAATGTTTTTTAATGTTTATTTATTGTTGACAAGGAGAGACAGAGCATGAACAGGGGAGGGGCAGAGAGAGAGGGAGACAAAGCATCTGAAACAGGCTCCAGGCTCTGAGCTGTCAGCACAGAGCCCGTCGTGGGGCTCGAACTCACGGACAGCGAGATCATGACCTGAGCTGAAGTCAGACGCTCAACGAACTGAGCCACCCAGGCACCCCTGTAGTTCTGCTTTTTAGGGGGGCCTTTGTCTGGTTTTGGAATCAAGGTAATGCTGGTCTCTTAGAACGAGTTTGGAAGTTTTCCTTCCATTTCTGTTTTTTGGATCAGCTTCAAAAGAATAGGTGTTAACTCTTCTTTAAATGGTAGAATTCCCCTGGAAAGCCATCCAGCCCTGGACTCTTGTTTGTTGAGAGATTTTTGATTACTGATTCGATTTCTGTACTATTTATTGTCTGTTCACATTTTTTATTTCCTCCTGTTTCAGTTTTAGTAGTTTTTATGTTTCTAGGAATATATCCATTTCTTTCATATTGCACAGTTTGTTGACATATAATTACTCATAATATTCTTATTATCCTTATTATTGTTTGTATTTCTGCAGTGTTGGTTGTGATCTCTCCCCTTTCATTCATGATTTTTATTTGTTTCGGTCCTTTCCTTTTGGATCAATCTGGTTAGGGGTTTATCAATTCTGTTAATTCCTTAAAAGAACCAGCTCCTGGTTTCATTGATCTGTTCTGTGTTTTTGATTTCAATGTCATTTATTTCTGCTCTAATCTTTGTTATTTCCCTTCTTTGGCTGGTTTTGGGCTTTATTTGCTGTTTTTATTCCAGCCCTTTTAGGTGTAAGGTTAAGTTGTGTATTTGAGACCATTCTTCCTTCTTTAGGAAGGCCTGGATTGACATATACTTCCCCCTGCCTTTGCTGCATCCCAGAGGTTTGGGGCTGTCGTGTTTTCATTTTAATTGGCTTCCATGTACTTTTTAATTTCCTCTTTAATTTCTTGGTTAACTCATTCATTCTTTTAGTGTAGGGTGTTCTTTAATCTCCAAGTACTCATGGTCTTTTCCCAAGTTTTCGTGTGGTTGATTTTGAGTTTCATAGCGTTGTGGTCTGAAAATATGCAAGGTATTATCTTGATCTTTTTCTACTTGTTGAGGTCTTATTTTTATCCCAGTATGTGATCTATTCTGGAGGATGTTCCATGCGTAGTCAAGAAAAATGTGTATTCTGCTGCTTTAGGATCAGATGTTCTGAATATATCTGTTAAGTTCATCTGGTCCAGTGTGTCATTCAAAGCCATTGTTTCCTTGTTGATTTTCTGCTTAGATGATCTGTACATTGTTTTAAGTGGGGTTTTGAAGTCCCCTACTGTTATCGTATTATTATTAATGAGTTTCTTTATGTTTGTGATTAATTAATTTATATATTTGGGTGCTTTCACGTTGGGGGCATAAAGATTTACAATTGTTAGATCTTTTTGGTGGATAGACCCCTTACTTGTGATATAATGACGTTCTTCATTTCTTGTTACAGTCTTGATTTTAAAATCTAGTTTGTCTGGGGCACCTGTCAAGTCGGTTAAGAGTCCAACTTCATCTCAGGTCATAATCTCGTGTTTTGTGGGTTCGAGCACCACATTGGGCTCTGTGCTGACAGCTCAGAGCCTGGAGCCTGCTTCTGAGTCTATGTCTCCCTCTCTCTCTCTGCCTGTTCCCCTCTCACACTCTATCTCTCACTGTCTCTCAAAAATGAATAAATGTTAAAAAAATTTTTTTAAATCTAGTTTGTCTGATAAAAGTGTGGCTACTCCAGTTTTATTTTGATGACTATTAATGTGATAGATCTCCATCTCCTTACTTTCAATCTGCAGCTGTCTTTAGGTCTAAAACGAGTCTCTTGTAAGCAGCATATAGACGGGTCTTGTTTTCTTATCCGTTCTCATACCCTATGTCTTTTGATTGGAGCATTTACTCCAATGACATTTAGATTGAGTACTGAAAGATATGAATTTAGTGCCATTGGTTTGCCTGAAGAGTTGGTGTTGTTCTCTGGTCCTTTTTAGTCTTTGTTGGCTTTGGTCTTTTTGTTTTGTTTTTTCTTTTCTCCACTCAAAGAGTCCTCCTTAAAATTTCTTGAAGGGCTGGTTTAGTGGTGACACATTCGTTGAGTTTTTGTTTGCCTGGAAAATTCTTTATCTCTCCTATTTTGAATGACAGGCTTGCTGGATAAAGAATTCTTGGCTGCATACTTTTCCGATTCAGCACGTTGAATATATCCTGCCACTCCTTTCTGGCCTGCCAGGTTTCTGTGGATAGGTCTGCTGCAAACTGATCTCTCTTCCCTTATAGGTTAAGGACTTTTTTTCCCTTGCTGTTTTCATAATTCTTTCCTTGTGTGTATTTTGTAAATTTGACTATGATATGCCTTGGTGATTGTTGATTTTTGTTGAATCTAATGGGAGTTCTCTGTGCTTCTGGAATTTTTATGTCTGTGTTCTTCCCCAGATTAGGAAAGTTTTCCGCCTTTAATTTACTCACATAAACCTTCTGCCCCCTTTTCTCTCTCTTCATCTGGAACTCCTATGATTTGGGTGTTACTCTTTTTAATAAGTCACTGAGTCCTCCAAGTTTTGTTTCATGCTCTTTTGCCTTTGTTTGCTTCTTTTTTTCTCCTTTATTCTCCATGATTTTGTCTTCTGTGTTTCTGATTCACTGCTCTACTTCATCTATCCTTGCCATCGTGGCATCTATTCAGGATTGTATCTCAGTTATAGCATTTTTAATTTTGTCTAGACTAGATTTTACTTCTTTTATCTCTGCAGAAAGGGATTCTATGCTTTTTTCACCCCCAGCTAGTATTCTTATTATCGTGGTTCTAAATTCTAGTTCAGGTATCTTGCTTGTATCTGTGTTAATTAAGCCCCTGGTTATCATTTCTTCTTGTGTGTGTGTGTGTGTGTGTGTGCGTGTGTGTGTGTGCGTGTGTGTGTGTGTGTGTGTGTGTGTGTGTTTTACTTTGGAGTGAATTTCTTCATTTTGTCATTTTGGAGGAAGAAAAAAAGTAACAAAATAAAAAATAAAAATTAAGAAATTAAAGACAAAACAAAAAAATCAAATAAAGGAAGCCAGGTCCTAGATGTGTTTTGGTCTGCTTGTTGAAAGAAGCTTGCTAGAATAGAGTAAAAGGGAAAGAAAAGAGAAGAAAAAAGAAGGTAAGAAAAAATTTAAAATTAAAAAAATTATAGAATGAAATAGAATAAAATGAAATAGAGGAAATAATTAAAAACATACAGCTAAAAAAGTAATATAAGAATATAAAAATAAAAAATGAAGAAAATAAAAATAAAATTTTTTCTTTCTTTATCCAAGAAAATGGAAAGAAAAGAAAAACCAATTTAAACAACAACAACAACCCCAAAAAACAAAACAAAACAAACCCCCACCCCCAGAAAACCAAAGAATAAATGAACCAGCAAACACAATGAAACCCAAATGAAGGTATATCTAATTTCCCCCTGGGCTATGAAGCACTCTATAGCCCATACAATAAGCAGGTTGAAAGACTTGTACTCTTGTAGGGGATATGATTGGAGGGTGCAGTTGGATGGGATTTGGTGTAACAGTTCCGTTCTCCAGTGTTGGTGCTGCTTAGCTTACTGGGGTGGATCATTGTGATGTGCATGTGTGTGTGTACACATGTGTGTGCATGGAATAGATGGAAATGGCTTCACCCAGCTCTGTAGTCTCTGGCACAGGAACTTCATGCTGTCACCGACCCGCAATCAAATACCCCTCCTTTGTCTCGGGCCTCCGTCCACTCCCCTCCTCTACACTGTCCATGTCCAAGCCATCTGCCCTCCAGGTGGCACCGCCCTCCAGGGTTTTATCTCACACGGGGTTGTGTTTCAAAACTCCACATTTCAGAGACCCCTGCAGCTTGGACACACGCTAACTCTCTAGTGGAGGTCTCACTGAGCAATGGCCAGATGCCAGCTTGCCCCAGAAAATGTTTGTGTGGTCACGCAGTAGCAGAAGTTCAGAGATTTTGGCAAATCATAACAGATAGCCAGCACCAGGTTTCACTGCACTCTGGCATCTTTGTCCCAATACCAGCAAATGTGGCTGCTCTCTGGGGTTCACTAGAACCTTTGCCTATGGGGAGGCCTAATAGCCTCTACCAAATGATCTCCAAGCAGGGGAACCACTTCTTCCTGTGTGACACACGGGCCCCTCAGACCCTGCTGCCTCCTTCTGGGATTTTCCCTACTTCCGCACCAGAGCACTGTCAGGCACTGGGTCCAGAACTTCAGACTCTGTGCTCCACTGTTTATAGAATCCTGGTGGTATTGAAACCCTCTCCTTTCTTCCTGTCAGTGGTTTTGGGGAACAGATTTCTTGTTCAGTCTTCTGCAAGTGTTTTCACTCTCTCTCTTTCTCTCCAGCTACTTTCAGGGGAGTGTTTTTCCTGCACTCTCCCCATTTCTCTGTCATTTCTCTGAAAAACCAGCTCCCTACCTTCTGTTGCTTTTCCTTCCCCAATTCACCTCTCTACACAACATACTTTCCAAGTTCTGTGGTTTAAGTTATGCAGATTTTTGTGTTAATCCTTGGATCAAATTCCTAGGTGGCAAAATGGTTTGGTGCTGATCTAGCTGTGTTTCAGGGACAAGATGAACTGAGGGTCTCCATGATACTCTGCCATTTTGTTCTAAGACCATAATTTTATTAGTTAATTTTGATTGTTTATTCTAAGTTGCAATTTTGTTTTGTTTTGTTTTGTTGTTGTGTTTTTAAAAGTCATAGCCCTTTACTCTGCAATAATCCTCTCTGTATTATATTTTTGGTCTTGAGTATGGCTGAACATGTCAGCTATTTTCTACATATACACCTTTCTTTCTTATAAGGTTAAAAAAAATTTTAATGATTATTTATTTAGAGAGAGAGCACAGTGGAGGAAGGCAGAGAGAGAAGGAGACACAGAATCAGAAGCAGGCTCCAGGCTCTGGGCTGTCATCACAGAGCCTGACATGGGGCTCAAACCCACAAACCGTGAGATTGTGACCTGAGCTGATGTTGGATGCCCAACTGACTGAGCCATCTCAGTGCCTCTCTTGTAAAGTTTTAGTGGAATTTTTCTGATTGGTAGATTGTGTTAGAAATGTCATTTTATCTTGCCAAAGCGGTCCCATGATGAACAAATTACTACATTCTTCCTCCATCCTCTCTTTCTGTTTTGTTATTGTCTTTTGAATATATATAAGAGCTCATCAGTCATTTATTTTTTTAATTTAATCACTTTAATTTGATTAATGCTTTTGAAGTATGGTTGGTATACATTGTTACATTGTTTTAAGGTATACAACATAATGATTTGACAAAATTATACGTTATGTTGCTCTTTTCACAAATGTGGTTACTGTCACCATACACTGCTATTACAATACCATTGACTGTATTCGCCGTGATGTCTGTACCTTTTATTCCTGTGATTTATTCATTCCATAACTGGAAGCCTATATTTTCCATTCCCCTTCACCCATTTTGTCTATCCCGCACCCCCTCAGCAACCATCAGTTTGTTCTGTGGATTTATGGGTCTGTTTCTGCTCTTAGTTTGTTTTGTTTTTCTAGATTCCACATATAAGTCAAATCACATGATATTTGTCTTTTTCTGACTGACATTTCATTTAGCATTATAACCTCTGGGTCCTTTCACGTTATTGCAAATAGCAAGATCTTATCTTTTTTTATGGCTGAGTAGTATTCCATTGTGTGTGTGTGTGTGTGTGTGTGTGTGTGTGTATCACATCTTCTTTATCCATTCATCTATTCATGAATACTTGGGTTGCTTCCATATCTTGGCTATTGTAAATAATGCTGCAATAAACACAGTGGTACATATGCATATATCTTTTTGAATTAGAGTGATTTTTTTTGCCCCTTTGGGCAAAAAACCTGTAGTAGATTTACTGGATCCTATGGTACTTCTGTTTTTAACTTTTTGAGGAAACTTCATACTGTTTTCCACAGTGGTTGTACCAATATACATTCCCTCCAATAGTGAACAAGGTCTCCTTTTTCTCTACATCCCATCCTTGCCAGTACTCATTCTTTCTTTTCTTTTTCTTTTTTTTTTAAATGGTCCCCGGGGCGCCTGGGTGGCTCAGTCGGTTAAGCGTCCGACTTCGGCTCAGGTCATGATCTCGCGGTCCGTGAGTTCAAGCCCCGCGTCAGGCTCTGTGCTGACAGCTCAGAGCCTGGAGCCTGTTTCAGATTCTGTGTCTCCCTCTCTCTCTGACCCTCCCCCGTTCATGCTCTGTCTCTCTCTGTCTCAAAAATAAATAAACGTTAAAAAAAAATTAAAAAAAAAAATAAACGGTCCCCATTCTGATAGGTGTAAAGTGATATCTCATTGTCATTTTGATTTGCGTTTCCTTGATGATTAGTGATATTGAGCATTTTTTCATGTGTCTGCCATCTGTATGTCTTCTTTAAAAAAATGTCTATTCAAGTACTCTGCCCATTTTTTAATTAAATTGGGTTTGTTTTTTTTTTTTGGTATTGTCTGAGTTTTTTTATATATTTTGGATATTAACTCCTTATTGGATATATTATTTAAAATATCTTTTCCCATTCAGTAGGTTGCCTTTTTATTTTGTTGATGGTTTCTTTTGTTGTGCATCAGCTTTTTATTTTGGTCTAGTCCTAATAGTTTATATTTGTTTTCCTTGCCTTAGTAAATACATCTAGAAAAATGTTGCTATGACAGATGTCAAATAAACTTCTGGCTGTGTTTTCTTCTATGAATTTAATGTATTCAGGTCTCACAGTTAAGCCTTTAATTTATTTTGAGTTTATTTTTGTATATGGTGTAACAAAGTGGTTTAGTTTCAGTTTTTTGCATGTAGTTGTCCAGTTTCCCCAGAACTATTTATTAAAGAGACTGTCCTTTTTCTATTGTATATTCTTGGTTCCTTCATTACAGATTAATTGACCATATATTTGGGTTTATTTCTGGGATGTCTATTCTGTTGTGTTGATCAGTGTGTCTGTTTTTGTGCCAATACCATACTGTTTAGATTACTACAGCTTTGTAATATATCGTGAAATCTAGAGTTGTGATACCTCCAACTTTATTCTTCTTATGATTTATTTGGCTATTTAGGGTCTTTGTGGTTCCATACAAATTTTAGTATTATTTGTTCTAGTTCTATGAAAAATGCTGTTGGTATTTTGATAGAGATTGCGTTGAATCTGTAGGTTGCTTTGGGTAATATGGACATTCTAGCAATATTTGTTCTCCTAATCCATGAGCATGGAATATTTTTCCATGTATTTGTGTCATGCTCAATTTCTTTCATCAGCGTTTTATAGTTTTCAGAGTACAGGTCTTTCACTTCCTTGGTTCAGTTTATTACTGGGTATTTTATTCTTTTGGTGCAATTGTAAATGAACTTGTTTTCTTTTTTTTTTTTAAATGAAATTGTTTTCTTAATTTTCCTTTCTGCTACTTTGTTATTAGTGTATGGAAAAGCAACCGATTTCTGCATATTAGTTTTGTATTGTGTAACTTCATTGAATTCATTTATTCTAATAGTGTTTTGGTGGGAGTCTTTAGGGTTTTCTATGTATAGTATCTTATCACCTGTGAATAGTGACCATTTAACTTCTTACCAAATGGATGCTTTTTATTTCTTTTTGTTGTCTGATTGCTATGACTAGGACTTCCAGTACTATGTTGAATAAAAGTGGACGTCCTTCTGTTGTTCCTGACTTTAGAGGAAAAGCTCTCAGGATTTCCCCATTGAGTATGATGTTAGCTATGGGTTTCTCATATAAGGTCTTTATTATGTTGAGGTCTGCTCCTTCTAAATCTACTTTGTTGAGAGTTTTTATCATGAACGGGTGTTGAATTTTGTCGGATGCTTTTTCTGAATCTGTGAATATGGTCATATGAGTTTCATCCTTTGTTTTGTTAATGTGGTATATCACTTTGATTGATTTGTGAGTATTGAATCATCTGTTCATCCCTGGAATAAATCCCACTTGATTGTGGTGAAGGGCCCTTTTAACCTATTGTTAAATGTGGTTTGCTAATATTTTGTTGAGAATTTTTGCACCTGTTTTCATCAGAGATGTTGGTCTGTAGTTTCGTTTTTTGTAGTGTCTTTGGTTTTGGTATCAGGGTATTGCTGGTCTTGTAGAATGTATTTGGAAGCTTTCCTTCTGTTTTTTGGAATAGTTTGAGGAGAACAGGTATTAACTCTTTAAATGTTTGGTAGAATTCACCTGTTCATCACCCCATTTGATGAAGCTCATGAGGCCTTTGAAACCTGTGTGACAGTCTCATATACTTTACTCCTCAGATTGAAAAGACAGACTCCTGAATACAGGTTCATGAGTTTCTGAATTTCCATACCAATGTGTATTTGTAATTTTTAATGTTATCATTTTGATTGATAGGTACATAGTAGTAGTAATTTTTGTCCATCTGACATATATTGGTTTTTAGAGCTTTAAGTCTTCCAAAAAAAGGTAACTGGACAAATGTGCTTTTTTAAATTTAGTTTAGAATATATAGTAACGGGATGAAGGACTTAAAGCAGTCTAGAAGTGATAAGATGTTCTTACAATTACAGTGAGAAATGGGATTCTCTTTCCACTAGAGAGCACATTCTAAACTAACCCAGGAGTTTCCAGGATATAGTTGGGAGACTATGCTGCTGGCCAAAGGAGCGTGACCATGAGACTGAGCTGTCTTTGAGTCTGTTTCCCAAGTCTGTGTCTGAGGATAATGTTCTGCTGCAAGACTGGTGTGAGTTAAGAACCATGGGACTTGGCAACTATTTTATGAAAGTAAAGGGAAAAAGAAATTACTTTTAATGGCCTCATTGAGTTGCAGTTGTGATCATTAATTTCTTGGTGCCTCTGCTTCTCCAGATGATTTAAAATTATAGTGTCTTTTTTTTTTTTTTTGGCTGCCTAGTTGCTTCAAATAGTTACATGTCCTATTGTTGAATGAGCTATTTCTTGGGAGAATTTTTAAGCTGTTTTTTTTTTTTATATTAATTGGGCTTTTGGTTAACTATTTTTATAGTAATGGTAACTTTAGTTTCCCTCTTCAGTTTCCCAAGGTGCCTTCCAGTTTCATAACTTGTGCCTGATTTATGTCTGGTGAATATAACACTACCTATGTTTGAAGTTGTCCCAGATATTAAGAAAGTGGATGATTTTTATTTTTTCCCCTGGAAAGTGGAGTCTAAAATGAAATCTGTAAATTCTCTTTGAATATCAGTATCTTTCAAATATTCTTTCTATCTATGACTTAAAGCTTTTAAGTATTCATATGATATAGTCCCATTATCTCCTGCCAATATAATGTATTCATATAGAATTAAAATTTCAATTATTATTTTTGTACTTTTGTTGACCATAAAGGATCTAGAAATCCATGAAAATTGAGAGTGAACTTTTTTCCTCTAAATATTCAGAAGTAGAGTTTCTTTCATAGTTTTGATTTTGCCTACAGTGGTTGTGTTAAATTTATATTTAGAAATAGAGTCCTTATTTGGCATCATCTTTGTCCCATTTTAAAATAAGCAGTTGATGTGTTCTGGCTAGTATTTGAAGAATGTAACTGATTCAGTCAATTTCAGAAAGTACAGCAAAGACAAGGTGTAGTAGAAAGCTAAATTTGTGGTACATGAAATGAAAGCATAGTTAGGGCTTTTTCTAGAGTATCCTCTCTCAACCACATACAAATACAATATGCTAGTTATTGAACATTTATTTGTATTTTCATGGGCTAAAAGCTGACAACAGATGAAACATTCAAATTATGTAAAATGTTCTGGCTCCATATTCTGAGGCTTACATTTTGTTAGTTATGTAGTGACCCTTTACTTCTCTCCCAGTTTCTTCTACTCAGGAACCTTAGGATTTGAAATGGTACAAGTGAAGCTGTCAGGTATGAACATAGTTTTGGTTTTAGATACTGTTATGGTAAATAGAAACTTTTGTACTCTCACATCTCTATAGTTTGTAGAACATCTGAGTTGAGAAGGGGAAAATGAAAGAATTGAAACAATATTGCTAATAAATTTGTCCTTCTGAGGAAGGATGGAAAAGAGGAGAAAAATGCAGAAAAAACAAAGATGGAAGAAGCACCATAGAAAAGTTTGTACCTGCTCGGTGCAGAGGCCTGAAATGATGCCTGGGAAGTATAATCATGCTATAGACTTGCTTCCTGCATCAGCATTGACTAACATTTACCAATTCTCAAAGGAGGAATGCTTTGGGCTTAGTCATTACAGGCTGGCTAGCTGGGAGCAGGCATTGTAGGTGAAGGATAATGTAAAGATATGAAAGAGCTTATTACATGTGGGGGATGCAGGAGGGGGAATGACAAGACATTAGGTGGAATAGTAAGAGTCTTTCATATCTTCCCATAGAATTACAGTTTTCTGTTGATATAGGGTGACTGTAAATTTGAAGAGGGGTTGATTCTGATTGGTTTTGAATTTTATTTTTATTTAAAAAAATATTTTTTAATGTTTATTCATTTTTGAAAGAGAAAGAGCATGAGCAGAAGAGGGGCAGAGATAGAAAGAGAGGGAGACACAGAATCTGAAGCAGGCTCCAGGCTCTGAGCTGTCAGCACAGAGCCCAGTTTGGGGCTTGAACTAACGAACTATGAGATCATGACCTGAGCTGAAATCAGAGGCTTAAGACCAGTAAGACAATTACTGTTTTATTTATTATATATGTATATAGTGTATGTATTTATATATCTTTAGTTATAATATCATGTTTCTTCATCTGTAAAATGAGAATGTGAGTTATTTCACAGGCTAATTTGAAGGTTAAAACCAAAAAAAATTATAATAGTAATTTTTGTTTTCAGCAGAGGGCCTAGCACAGAGTAACAGCCTAGAAATTGGGAGCTAAAACAATAATAATGTTGCTGTCATTTTTACTGTTAGTATTTTACTGGGAACAGTTGGGACTTTCTTTCCCTAAGAACTTGTATATTACTTTATGGAGTTCCAGTAAGATATGTGTAGGAATGGACTTGTTCTTATTTATTCTGCTTGATACATGATCTGTATTTTCAGCCTGAAGACTGTCTGTCTTCAGTTCTGGATATTGTTATGCCAGTGTTTATTTGAATATTCATTTCCCTCTCTTACTTCTGTTTCTCAATGTGCCTATTGAGTATTATTGGAGTTTGCCCAGTCTATCATTCATGTTTCTTAGTTAGTCTTACATATTTTCAGTCTTTCTGTCTCTATATGAATCATTGTGGATGCCTTCTTTCAGTTTGCTAATTATTATTATTATATATTTTTACCTTTGTCAAATCTACTGTTCAACCCATCTTTGAGTTTTTTAACCTTAATGACTGTATATTTTCATTTCTGGAATTTCTGTGTTTCTTTTCCAGAGCTGTCTGTTTTTATTTCATAACATCCTGTTCTTACATTATGAATTTGGTTTCTTTCTTTATCTCTTAAAACATACTTACTTTAAGTCTGCATTTAGTGTTGTAGCTCAGGAAGTTCTAACCATTTGTTTGGCTGAAATATAGATGGAAAAGTGGCTCACACTGAGTGAGTTAGAAATGCTGGATTGGCCCTTGTTTAATGTAGAGGGAGGGATAAAAAATTTAGGGAGATTGGAATATTAGAATAGATATTTCCTTTAAGACCTGCTCACCCAACCTGGGAGGGCCGAAACAGACCTATCTTTCCCCAGTACTGTGAGAAACAAATTTCTGAGGGAAGCCCCAGAAACCTTGAAGAGCTTTGTCATCTCCCATCCCTAGTAGACTTGACATTACAGTCGGAACTGTGGTCACTGATTAGGAGAACCTAAGTGCAATGAGAGTAACGGGATCTTGGGGTAACAGGGCAAGTGGCAGCACTCAGCCACCAAAGACAAGGTAGGCATGACTACTGTAATGGACAGTAGAGTCAGAGTAGAGCTGTGGTATTGGATAGTTGATTGTGGTGTTTCTAGAAGTGAAATAGATAGGAAGCCTACTAAATTCTTACTTGATCTGTATAAGCAGAAATGTTCTAGGTCAAGTGAACAAAAGTCTAACCTGAATTATAAAATTAGAGAGTCACATCCCCTTAATCAGTTACCAGATTTGAATCAGTTTACAGACCCAAAACCCTTCAAATGAAAGAGAGGCTAAGTCCCCTTGAGGAAGGACCCACGTACACTGCCAAAAGTTTATACTGTTAGTTTTTCTCCCAGTCTTCCCCAAAGGGACTTATGGCCTTTTCTAGGGTAACTGTGTACTGGGGAAAAGGAGATAATCAGATTTTCACACTCTGAACTGATTTCAGGAGACCCAAAGTATCAGTGTGGTCCTTTAGTCACACTATGGACTATGGACTATGGACTTATGGAAGTCAGATGATCAATGGATTTTTAACTTTGGTCCATCTCATATGGGCCCAGTGAATCCCTTAACCTATCCTGTGGTTATTTCCAAGTATCAGAATGCATACTTAGAGTAGACATACTCAGCAGCTGGCAGAATCCCCACATTGGTTCTTTGACCTGTGGGGGGAGGGATATTGTGGTGGGAAAAACTAAGTGGAAGGCACTAGAACTGTTTTTACCTAGGAAAATAGCCAAAAACAATAGTGCATTCCTGGAGGGATTGTGTGGATTAGTGCCACTATCAAGAACTTGAAGGATGCAGAAATTCGAATCACATCCCCATCCAGTTTACCACTTTGGCTTTGTAGAAGACAGATGGATTTTGGAGAATGACAGTCGATTATTGTAAGTTTAACCAAGTGGTGACTCCAATTGCAGCTACTGTACAAAGTATGGTTTCATTGCTTGAGCAAATCAACACATCTCCTGGTATTAGTCTGGCAAATGCTTTTTCTTCATCTTGCTTTCAGCTGGCAAGGCCAACAATACACCTTTACTGTCCTACCTCAGGGGTATATCAGCTCTCCAGGCCTATGTCATAATTTTGTTGGCAGGGATCTTGATCACCTTTCCCTTCCACAAGATATCATACTGGTCCATTATGCTGATTGGACCTAGTATATAAGGACTACTCCAGATTTGATGGTAAGATACTTGCTTGTCAGAGGGTAGGAAATAAATCCAACTAAAATTTAGAGGCCTTCTACCAGTGAAATTTCAGAAATGGGGTGGGGCATGTAAAGATATTCTCTCTTTTTTTAAATTTTTAAATGTTTATTTATTTTTGAGAATGAGAGAGAGAGAGAGAGACAGAGACAGAGACAGAGAGAGAGAGAGAGAGCATGAGCAGAGGAGGGGCAGAGAGAGAGGGAGACAGAATCTGAAGCAAGCAAGCTCCAGATTCTGAGCTGTCAGCGCAGAGCCCATTGTGGGGCTTGAACCCATGAACCATGGAATCATGACCTGAGCTGAAGTCAAGAGTCATACGCTTAACTAATTGAGCCACTCAGATGGCCCCTTTAAAAAAAGTTTTTTTTTTTTTAATGTAGATATTCCTTCTAAGGTGAAGGATAGTTGTTGCATCTGGTCCTTCTTACAAACTGTTGGACCTCTTTGAATTTTATAGGTAACATATTCTTCATTTGGGTGTGTTACTCTGGCTCCTTTACTGAGTGCAGAAAAGTTGCTAGTTTTGAGGGGTTGCTCAGAAGAAAAGGCTCTGCAGAAGTTCCAGGCTTTCATGCAAGCTGCTCTGCCAGTTGGGCCATATGATCCAGCAGATCCAATGGCACTTGAAGTATCAGTGAGAGATAGGGATGCTGCTTGGAGCCTTTGGCACACCTGTATAGTCAGACCTGTTGCAACATAGTCCCTTAGGATTTTGGAGCAAAGCCCTGCCATCTTCTGCTGCTAATTACAATTCTCTTCAGAAACATGAGAAACAGCTTTTTTGGACTGCTAATAGACCTTAGTGGAACACTTACCAATAGGCCTTGCAATCTGAACTGGATATTATCTGATCAACCAAGCTATAAAGTTGGGTATCATCAGATGAAAGTGCCATATATAAGATCAACTTAAGAAGATCCAGAGAGCACAAAAAAGTTATAAGAAGAAGTAACCCAAGTGCCCAAGGTCCTACTATCATTACACTGCCTCCTCTCCCCTAGCTTGTATGTATGATTTTTGTAAGGAGTTCTCTGTGGTAGTAGAAGAGAGGACTTGGGCCTGGTTTATAGATAGTTCTGTAAGTTCATCTGAAAGTGGACAGCTGCAGCACTGCAGCCCCTTTTTAGGACATCCCTGATAGACACTGGTAAAGGGAAATCACCCAGTGGGCAGAACTTTGAGCACCAATTTGATTGTTCACTTTGCTTAGAAGAAGAAATGGCCAGATGTGCCAATGACCAATTCACTGGGCCAGTGGTTTGGCTTGGTGATCAGGGAGTTGGAAGGAACATGATATGAAAATTGGCTACAAGGAAATTTGAGGAACAGATGTGTGAGTAGATCTCTGATTGGGCAACAAACATGAAAATATTTGTTTCCCATGTGAATGGTCACCAAAAGGTAACCTCAGCAGAGGAAGATTTTAATTTTTTTAAATTTATTTTTATTTTTTTGAGAGAGAGAGAGAGTGCACATGTGCACATGTGAGGAAGAGTGGGGGAAAGGGCATGGGGAAAGGGAGGGAGAGGATCTTAAGCAGGCTCCATGCTCAGCATGGAGCCTGATGCGGAGCTTGATCTCGCAACCGTGAGATCATGAACTGAGCTGAAATCAAGAGTCAGATGCTTTACTGATTGAACCATCCAGTTGCCCCAGAGAAAGATTTTAATATCAAGTTGTTAGGATAACCCATTCTGTGGATACCAGTCAACCTCTTTCCCAGCGACCCCTGTCATCACCCAGTGGGCTCCTGGACAAAGTGGCTATGGTGGCAGTGATGGCATTGTACATGTTCTTAGCAACATGGATTTGTATTCATCAAGGCTGACCTGGCTTTGGGCACTGCTGACTGCCCAATTTGCTCACAACAGAGACTAACATTGAACCCCTTTATATGGCACCGCTCCTTAAAGGTCATCAACCAGCTATCATGGTCTGAGGCTGATTAAGATTATTTACATTGAACTGCTTCCCTTATGGTAGGAATAGACACTCTGGATATAGATTTGCATTTGCTATATATAATGCTTCTTCCCAACTGCCCTCCGTGGAGTTCCAGAATGCCTTATCTACCATTGTGGTATTCCACACAACATTGCTTCTGATCAAGGAACTCTTTTCACGGCAAATGAAGTGTAGCATTGGGCCAATGGAATTCACTTATTATATTATGTTCCCCAACATCCTGAAGCAGCTGGCTTGATGAACAGTGGCATGGTCTTTCGAAAACTCAGTTGCAGTGCCAGGTGCCCTACCTTGTGGGGCTAGAGCCAGGTTCTCCAGAAGGCTGTATATGTTCTGAATCACCATATGGTGCTGTTTTTCCCATAGCCAGGATTCACAGGTCCAGAATCAAGAGATGGAAATGGAGTGGCACCACTTACAATTACCCCTAGTGACCTAGTAGCAAACTTTTAATTCCTTTTCCCATGACCTTATGCTCTGCAGCCTAGAAATCTTAGTTTCAGAAGGAAGAATGTTTCTACCAGGAGACACAACAATGATCCCATTGAACTGGAAGTTAAGATTGCCACCTGCCACTTTAGGTTCTTCATGCCTCTGATTCAGCAAGCAAAGAAAGGTGTTACAGTGTTAGCTGGAGTGATTGATCCTGACTACCAAGAGGAAATTGTACTGTTGCTCCACAATGGAGGCAAGGAAGAGTTTCTGTTGAATACAGGAGATCCCTCAGGGCATTTCTTAGTATTATATGCCCTGCATAAAGGTCAATGGAAAACTACAACAATCCAATTCAGGAAAGGCTTTAAATAGCCTGGACCTTCAGGAATGAAGGTTTGGGTTACCCCACCTGGTGAAGAACCATGATGATTTGAGGTGCTTGCTGAAGGCAAAAGAATGAAAGAAAGTAGTTATAAAAACTAGCTACAGTGACATGACCATTATGGAAGCAAGGGCTGTAATTGTCATAAGTAATTTCCTCTTTATTTTGTTAGGCATATACATGTGCTTGTGTGCATGTATGTGTATATACACACAATATGTATATATACAGACACACACACACTATAGAGCAAATATCTTTGTTTTCTTCCCTCTCTTATTCCCTCATCATGTAACTCAAAGATGTATTGACTTTATATCATAGTATTTATTTAAATATTATTTATTTTATATCATAGTATTTAACTTAATGGGTTATTAAAGAGGAGAACAAACCTCATTCAAAGACTTTACCTCCTCTTCTCTGGGGAAGGGGTTAATGCATTTTCAGTTGTACAAAGGATAGTTGTATCATGTTAGGCTGAATTATATATTTATTGTTATAATTTATTTGGGGATTTAAGGAGATGTGATGAATATGGGTACTTCCTTGAGAAGGAGTACACTTGTGATGGTAAATTTTATGTGTCAACTCAACTGGGCTACAGGATTCTCTGACCTTTGGTCAGACATTCTACGTGCATCTGTCTCCCATCCAAGTACTAACCAGGCCCGACCCTGCTTAGCTTCCGAGATCAGACGAGATCGAGCGCGTTCAGGGTGGTATGGCCGTAGACTCTACGTTCATCTGTGAGGGTACTTCTGGATGAGATTAACATTTGAATCTGTAACTGAGTAATGTGGCCCTCCTTAATATGGGTGGGTATCATACCATCAGTGGAAGTCCTGAATAGAACAAAAAGGTTCACGCTCCTGCAAGTAAGAGAGACCTCCTCCTTTCTGAATGTCCTGAGCTGGGGCAACAATATATATATATTCCTAACTTTGAACTATAACTGAAACATTAGCAATTCTTGAGTCTCAAACCTACAGGCTTATGCCATTGGCTCTCCTAAGTTACCAGCTTTCTGGCTGAGGATCTTGGAACTTCTCAGCCCCTGTAATTATGTGAGCCAGTTTTTTTTTTTTTTTTTTATAATAAGTCTACACACACACACACACACACACACACACACACGCACACACACACACATATCCAGTTGGTTCTGTTTCTCTGAAGAACTCTGATACAGGCTGTTTAGTGTTTGCCTCTCTTGGGCTTGAGAGTTCTACATTACTTGGTTAAGTTTGGAAATCTGACTTTACACTTGTGATTCTTTCTCTTCCTGAGAATCCAGGCAGATAACATGATTTCCTACCCTTCTCCTGGTGATTTTTCTAGTTCCTGTTAATTGTTAGGATAGTTTCCTATTGTCACCTGGGGCCACAAACTCAACAGAATTTAGTATTCTAAACCTAGCCTGTATCATTCTTGATTGGGCATCTTAAGAGTTTGCGCATACTCTGCTTATGACAGTTTCACATCAGCATTGTAGAGCTGTGAGAAAGTTAGAGAGTTGTCTAAATCGATGGGCTGCTTTTTGTCTAATTCTTTATTCCTAGATATAATCATAGAGCATATAGAGTGATAGAGAAAGGTGGCTGCAGGCACACAGGATGGCAGGAATAAAGTGACATTGCAGTGGCCCCAAACCTAAAGATCAAGAGGAAACTCCATGCCTGTGAGAAGCAGCATGAGTGAGGAGGACATATGCATCGCCTCACCTCACCTCACATTACATATGTGTTCTCCTCTCACCCCAGGGCTGCTTTTTAGATGTTACTAATCTAGCAAGTCTCAAATGTGGTCACTAGCAAAGCACCAGGAAGGGGTGTGTGTGTGTGTGTGTGTGTGTGTGTGTGTGTGTGTGTGTGTATGTATGACAATTGGTATCTTTGATTCTATCATTTGCACCAGGAATAACTTTTACTAGCAATAAATATAACTATTTTAAGTATGAAGTTTAAAATTCCAACCCTGAACACAAGACTGGAAAACACACAAAAAATTTACTCTTTTCCCTTAGCAGTCAATTTCTGCTTGCTCATAGCTAACAAGTAGTTTCAAGTCCCAGAGGTATAAGAAAGAATCATGAGAAAGAACTTTGCAAACAGATGCCTATTATTTGGTTTTAGCTACAGAAAAACCACACTCTTAAATTGTAGAATACTGGTGTTCCATGGGAGGAGAATTTGAGAACCACTAAACTTGTCTAATCAGTTCTTTTTCACCAGTGCAAAAACTGGCCCGTATACACTGTGGCTTACTTTGACTTTCAAGGGCACATAGCTGCAGGCAGAACCGTGGCTAGATAGATCCCAGGTGTCCACACTGTTAGTCAGGTGTGCTTTCCATCCTTGGAAAGTGGGCCTATTTTATTTTATTTTTTTTTTAAATCGACACTAGAATATTTACCCAGGTCTGGCTCTGGGGGCCAGCTTAGTCTCCAGAGATTTTGCCTCTGAGGGCAGTGACCTTATCGGGCATAGACAATTTCCTGTGTCATTAAGATGTTCCTTGGCAGAATATTATTTTTCTTGGTGAATATGTTGTGGTGTAAAACAAGCACAGAGAGCCAGGTCTCTGTTTTTCCTGAATGAATTAGCTGTATCGCAGCTTATCTGTTGCAAATCTTGCTTTTAAGTTTATTGACAGTGACTCCTGTCATTAGTGACTTGCTTGGTTGAGGTCTTGGCTTTCTTATTCTGACTTTTTGCAGCCTGAGTCACAGCCAGGAAGTTCTTTGAAACCAAACCCTTAGCTCTTCTTTGTGTTTCAGGGAGAGTTTGGGAAATAGTAACTGCTTAAAAGGGTACTTTGGTTTCTTCATTGAGGTCCTTCATCTTTTCACTGGCCTGAGGTATGTTCCTGTTGTGTCCGAGAAAAATTGGTGCTTGAGGGTCATGGTGGGAACTGGGGTCTTCCCAGTTGCCTCTGGGTCAGCACTTCATAGCACAGCTTTGTTGACGTTGAAAATGAATGTCCAGATCCACAAGTACACGCAAATGGAAACAAAATCCTCAAAGAAACACTTTGAAGCTCCCTGAGGATACTATTATAACCTCTGCTTTATTCATAAATCTTGTCTCAGAACTCATAATGTTTAGGATAGTGGATATAGTGTGTGCTCTGTGAGCACCTATTGTCAGTTATTCATTACTATTTAAATAACTTGTTTTAATCCATGAGTGAAACTAACTTATACATAGAATGAAAGATTAATTGTACTCTAAAATTATCTTTGCATAATAGGTTTGGCAAAATTTATTAAAAATGTTTCAAAGAGCATAAGGTATAGTTGTTATTTATTCAGGTTGCAAGAATAATAGTATATATTTAGGGAAGTGATATTTTTTAGAAAATGTATAATGTGTGTTGGTTTAGTAAATTGAGTTATCTTTTTTAAAAATTTTTTTTTTTAACGTTTTATTTATTTTTGAGACAGGGAGAGACAGAGCATGAACAGGGGAGGGTCAGAGAGAGGGAGACACAGAATCTGAAACAGGCTTCAGGCTCTGAGCTGTCAGCACAGAGCCCGACGCGGGGCTCGAACTCACGGACCGCGAGATCATGACCTGAGCTGAAGTCGGCTGCTTAACCGACTGAGCCACCCAGGCGCCCCAATTGAGTTATCTTTAAAGAATTAGTTTCAAAAATATATAAAATGATTAATAAATTTGGAGTTTAGCATGAGACCTGGATTGATTTCTTTATCTCTGACATGATTTTCACCTATTAAAAGGGGTCATAATACTACTCATTCATCTCCTTTTAATGAAGATTATGTGAAAGAAGTTGTGCTTGTTACATGCTCACATAATAACTGGACACTGTCCATAAATGTCAGCTGCCTTTGTCATTTCTTCTCCTGGTGAAGAATCACTGTCCAAAAGTCACTCTTCTCAAAGTTTAGTTGCAGCATTTTAGCACAAGTTGCAAATTATGAAGATAAAAACCATTGTAACCATTGTAAAAATCTTTTGGAAAATATAGTACTACTTGTTTTTTATTGGTGGAGAAGTTTTCATTTGTCTTTTAAAATTTATTTTAAAAATATGTTAATATTTGGGCTTAATTAGATCATGGTTCCTCCTATTAACTCTGAAAGGATTGCATTATATTTGAAGTCAAATAATTTTTTGTTGGCTTCCTTGTTCATTTACACTCCTATACATGATGCTAATATAATGTGACCATAAAACTACAAATATATTTGTGTACATTCCTCACAAAGAGTTTTTTAAAATTACTTTTTGGTCTACATTTAGTGTATATACTCAAATTTGGGCTTGCTTTAACTTAACAGGTGGTAGAGAGATTTTGTAAAGTTCTAAAATATTGAAGGAAAACTCAATCCATCCAAAAACAATATGGCCAACTTACCTATGTTTGTTATTGCTTACCCAGAGCACTTATATTTTATTTATTTATTTATTTATTTATTTATTTATTTATTATTATTATTATTATTATTTTTTATTTTAAATTTTAGTTAGGGGCCCCTGGGTGGCTCAGTCAGTTAAGGGACAGGGTCTTGGTTTCGGCTCAAGTCATGGTCTCATGGTTCATTGAATTTGAGCCCTGAGTCAGGTTCCATGCTGACAGTGCAGAGGCTGCTTGGGATTCTCTCTCTTTCTCTCTCTCTGCCCCTCCCCCGACTCGATCCCCGCCTCCCCTCCCCCCCCCCCATCTGTCTGTCTGTATCTCTCTCTCAAAATAAAGAAATAAACAAAAAAATAAATTTTAGCCAACATACAATGCAATATTGGTTTCAGGAGTAGAATTCAGTGATTCATCACTTACCTACAGTACTCAGCAGAGCACATAATTTTTTATCTTCATGCCCCTTACTCTTACTTTTGATGATTTCTTTTCCTGCAGAGTTAACTTTGAAGATTCTTGATAAAAGCAGCTGTAATTCTCACAAACAACTAAGGACTTGGGAAAGACTACCTTGCTACCTCTGGTGGTATAGGGAATGAATTAAGATGGACACCCTAAGGGAAAGAAGCATCCATTTATGCCAGTTGGAGAAGGAGAAGCCATCGTAACCGTATCTGGGTATACTGCTTTGAGTGAAGGTTAGGAGAAGTAATTGAAGGGATTTGCTCAACTCTCATCCCTGCCTTTTTCCCCCAGCAGTGAAGGGAAGTCAGAGCAGTGAGCTTAGTAGCAATCAAATGGGCGGCTGGTATCCAATGGGGATTTTTACTAAGGAGTGACCAGTTGTGATCTGTGATTCTTACCAAGGTTGGAAGTTCCTTTGTTAAGGTACTCTGAAGTGTTATTATGTGGGAAGTACCATTTTATTTTGGCCTCTAGGTATTATATATTTGAGGTTGATTAGAAATTTTGCTTCACATTCCTTCATTTTTCAGGAAACAAACATCATAGGACATATTTATACTTTACTTTTCTGTTCTAGTCTCACCATACTTTAGAAAGTATTTTCTTACTATAAGTTGACTACCTTCCAGAGGAGTTCTCTGAATGTGAATGAGACTGCCTTTTGGTTTCTGTGTTTCCTTTATGTATACATATGAGCTGTGTATGTGTGTTTTAACATTACTAGTACTAAGAAGGAAAATAAAATTTGGAACCAGCAAGGTGATGAAAAGGCCACTGTGGAAATTGAATGGAAAAGAATGGTGCTTTCTACAGGAGGGAGGGATTGATGTGGTTTGGGGGATGAGGTTTGTTTTTGTTTCAGCTACCATCTTGGAGACAATAGTGAATTAGAACTGTATCAGGCAGGCAGGTTTTAATGCCTCTTTCCAGAGATGTCTCTCTTAGATACACTGGGAAAAGCTAACATAGACAGTCTATTTGTTCTGCTTCTCATTTTACCCTTGTGGAATGAAAGAATCCTGCTGAACAGTGCCAACGTTAGTTTAGGCTGAAACACATAATTGTATTGGGTAATAAAGGAATTTAAAAATTCCTGTTTTTTTTTTCTCCCCACTGTGGTTCTTTTTAACAGAACAGGCTAATGGTAAAATACTTTTGCAAGTGTTCCCATTCATCTCCAACTGATGCAAGATGCGTAGTGGCTTGTGGTTTGCTAATTACTGAAGCCCTAATTTCTTTGGCAATTCTGTCTTCTGTCTGAAGAATTCCTTTTGGCAGTGAAAATATTAACTCACACGACAAGATGAGCACTGGCATCTTTGGTTGAAACAACATGTATGTCCTGAGATTCTCCACAGGATGTGTTTTCTTTTTTATTCAGAGCAACAGATTAGCAGTCCTTGGTCACTTGGGTTGAGACATACACAGAATTCTTACTACTTGCTTATTTCCCAGCTCACTTAAAATGAATCTGAGACTGGTAACTCCCATTTCACCACAAAAATGACCATATCATAATGTCCACATTTAAAAAGAAGACAATGAATTTGAATGCCCTTGATCACTTGAGCAATTGTCTTAGGGGAGGTCTTTGAAGAACCTTGCTGTCCAGAATGTGGTTCACAGATGAGCAGTGTCCCTGAGAGCCTCTTAGACATGCAGTCTTTGGCTTTGCCCCAGTCTGATGGAATCAGACCTTGCATTTTAACAAGATGTCACAGTTTTTGGATGCACGGTAAAGTTTGAGAAGCTCTACTTTGGAATGTATTGAGTCTATAAGGAAAATCTGTGCTGTATTGCTGTTACAAATGGAGTTGTTAGTAGGTTTATCACTCATTTTTGCACTTTCCACGAAAGTTAAATCCTCTGAAATACAAATAAATAAAAGTTTGTGTGTATACTTAGAAAAATCTGAATGAATTCTGTTTTTTCTTTATAATAATAAATTGGTTATAGTTTTGTGTTCTCTTCTACAAGGTTAGCAGTCTGCTCAGAGCTGTGGTATTTGGCTTTCTTATTTAAAACCTTGGGTGCTTTTTGCTTTCTTCTCATTTTAATAGGACATTGAACAAAGTATGGGGTTGATATTTCGTGTGTGCAAAGATAATAGAAGCATATTCAAAGTAGAAATTAGAAAGCTCTCATGCACAGAAACAAAAATAATGTCTACCCCCCAAAATGTTTATCTTTTTATAACAATGATGTTTTGAATCATATTCTTTGTTTCTTACCTGACTTTAGGATAAGAAGAGAGTAACTTACTTTGTTGGTCACATTATGAAATTAAAACTTTTTTTGTTGGTTACATTATGAAATTAATTTTTTTATTAAACAACCCCTAAAGTATAAATCCAATCTGATTTTAATAGGTATCAAGGACATCTTTTAAGACTATATTTTAAAAAAATTATGTTTATTATGAGAGTCAATATTTAGTTGTATGCCTAATTCTTATTAGTCTACTCATTTATTTATTGAGTATAAGCTGTGAATGACACTGCAAAGCATGGCCCTTTCCCTTCTAGGATCTAGAAGTTTTCATTAGGTTTTCTTAATTAAAAAAAAATCAAGAAAATAATTTTTGTTATTTTTTTAGTAGGAGCAGTTTTTCTTCAGGTTTTGGTATAGGAATGTATATATAATGGAATTCCTTGAGGATATTTTTTAAGTGATTGAAAATACTGCCTCTAGTATTTATCCTTCATACTTTTGCCTAGAAATTATTATGCACAACTTACAAGTACAGGGGAATAAGTTTTTAAGGTATTTAATAATATATTTAATTTTCTAAGCTTTGGGCTTAGAAAGTGGTATCAACTGAAAAGATTTAAAGGAAGAAAACACTATACCATCTATTTAGATTCTTCGTAACATTTGGCACCAACCTGTAAGCATCCTATCTTCCTTGAATCTTTAAAAAAAAGTAATCTACTACTCACTTCTAACAGATGCCAAAAATAATTTTAATTTTCTTTTGTGGTTCATATATTTCTTTATAGCTCAATTTGATTTTGTAAGTTTGTTGTTGTAAAATAACTTTTCACAACTTTCAAATTATGGCCATTGTGTTTGGTTTCGTATATGTAATTTTCAACTCACATTTGTAAAATCTTCACAACCTGATTAAAAAACACCTTTTAGCAGAAATACTGATTCCTACCCTCCCCTACAAGAAAGAGAAAGCAACTTGATGGAACTGTTGCCAAAGAGGAAATTGGCATTATGGCTATTCTTCTCACACTTCATTTTTCTTAAAGATATGGTATCCCCCAATGCTCCATTAATAGGGAGCTCCTATGAACATAGTGCCTGAATTTGAAAAATTTAAAACAATTATGTTCTTTTTATCTGTTGCTTGGGACACACTAATCTTTTCCCGTCAGTCAGATGCAATTAGGTTAAAATGTTAAGCTGTCACGTATTGGTGGTAAGGAAGTCAAATGTTTCCTTTTAAATGGGGGAACCATTTAGGAGAGAGATCTAAAATAAATTTGAGCATTTGGTCACAAGGTTTAGCCACAAAAGACATCCACCCAAATGGTAATTACCTTTCAAGTCAGTCTGTGAATAGTCTTAATTTTTGGAAACTGTCCAATTTTTTAATTTCATTATTAATTGTCAAATTAGGAGAAAAAAATCGTTATCCTTTTTGTACTTACTCATTTCTTTTTGTGTTTTGTCTGTTCAATAAAATTAGCGGGAAATAGTAAAGATAAACTTGGTCATATGCAGACCTTTAATTGGTAATAACAAGTATCCTTGTGATTTGAATAATCTACATTGTATCATATTGGACATATAAAGTCTCAAGTAAAGAAGTTAGTTTTTTGTTTTTGTTTTTGTTTTTTAATATATCAGCATTTATGAATTCATGCCAGTATTCTGGAAGGACTTGAGACTAAGCATCCCACAAGGAAGAACCTCACCTCTGGTTTTGGAAAACATATTTCTAAAGTAGGTCACATATATTATGAGTTGAAAAAATAAAGAAGTACTATTAAAAAAATCAATGAAGGTAATAATCAGCCTCTTTAAAAGGTTTAATATTAGATTGAGCCATATGAAATAGGTAAAAAGCTGTAGGTAAACTGTTGAATACATTTCATATGGTTTAACCTATTACAGTACTCTTTTGGAACTGACTGGTTTGGTCTAGCTAAACTTTTTTTTTTTTTTTTTTTTTCATCTCCTCAGTAAGAGGCTTTTATTGAATTTCCCTTAGCCAGATAAAATTCAACACAGGTTTGGGTCTGGCCAGAAGTTCAGGTTCATGTTTTTAGTGATAAATAATTTGAAAAATTCAGCTTTTTACTCTGATCTTTCATATAATGGCATTTCAGTGCCTACATGTATTGATATGTTATTAGTCTGATATTATAAACTCAGAACTAGTCAAAAGAGCAAGTTTTGGGTGGCACCAGACAATGAATGTCTGGAAGTTGAGTGGCCTAAGTTTTAGGTGGAAAAAATCTTTTACTGAATTTGACTTGGAAAAAGAGTTGGTGCATACTTGTGGTCACTGACTTTCTTTCCTATTTTATGTGCCAAAATCAGAATTATAGATCCTAACCACTTCCCAGTATCTTAATTTAATTCTGAGTATAAGACTGCTTTGACACATTGTTTTAATGTATTAGTTAATGAAAACTATTAACATCAATCTGGACTGCAAAGAAAATTTATTTAATGTACCATTTTGATATTGAACAGAATTTCTGAAATAGAGGTACAGATTTTCCAAATAGGATCATTGTATGTATTTATAAGCCATTTTTCTTTTAAGTCCAGAAAAATGTGGACTGAGCCAACTGTTCAAGAAGAGAAACTAAATATACTTCACAGCTTTTTCCATTTTTGTGTCTAAAATCTACCTTGAAATATCAAATATTTTCATTTAAGCTTTCAGTAACTGTGATTGTGATGTGGAATTGTATGTGTCACTGGGATAAATAGTTAGAGAACACTTATGTATAAAAACATAAAAGCAGCCTTAATAAAAACCCTTTCTTACTTTTTATACAAAAGTGTTTTATGGACAAGACAAAAATCAAACTGTATAGAAAGTCTTTCTCATCACTTTTATCTCTACCATTCTGTTCTCCCCTCAGAGTACAGTTTTTGTTGTATCTTTTCAGGAATATTTTTATGTACATGTCAATATATATACTTTTAAAATTTGCAGAAATGTTTTATTCTACATGCAATTCTGACCCTTGCTGGAATAAACATTCTTGTTACGTACATATAGGTAACTGGGTAAAAAGTGTGATGTTGGTATCTCACTTTGATTTATATTTATCTCATTTTGAGTAGGGGTCAGTATCTTTGTATATATATTTGTTGTCAATTTATACATATGTTGTCAGGCATTGCATTTTTCCTACCAGATTATTTGTTTTTCTTCCTAGATATGTTCTTTGTATATGTGGAAATTAGCTTTTTGTCATATTGAAGATAATTTTCTCTCCATTTTCTCATTTGCTTTTTAATATTTGGTAGTTTTGGTGCTACAGAAAATTTTAATCAGTCAGGTTATCAATCTATAGTCTCTCAAGTTAGCAGTCTTTTTATGATCTTGATTTTGTGTCCTTATTAATATATTCCTTGGTCAAAGATTATGAATATATTTACCCATGTTTTTCTAGTATTTTTAAGGTTTCATTTTTAACTTTTCTTTGTTGTGCCTGAAATTTATTTTGGTATAAGGAATGAGATAGGGCTGTAGCTTTATTTTTTTCAAAATGTTATTTCGTAGCATCATGTATTTAATAATCCATCTTTTCTCTGTTGGTTGAAATATGCCAATTTTATGCTATATTTATGTATTTATTTGGGACTGTATCTAGGTTTTGGTTGTATATTTACTGTCTTTCTGCTGTATCATGTTTTCATAACACATAATTTTAGTGACTAACAGGATTCCATCCCTCCAACTAATCTTTTGCAGGATTTCTAGGTTATTCTTGCATATTTATTTGACTGTAGCATATAACTTTGTCACCTTCTATCTAAAACCCTATAACCTGATCTTGAATTAAATTTAAGGTTAATTAGGGTACAATGTATGCCTTCATAATGTTGAATCTTCTAATCTAAGAACCAAGATTGTCCTTCAGTATTTTAAAATACCTTCTGTTTTTTACAGCTTTGAAGAGCTTAAGGCTTTCCTTATATAATTTCTATTAATAGTTTGTTAACCCTGATTTCAGGTATGTAAATTTTGTTGCTAATATAAATGGGATGTTTTTCCTCAATGTAATTTTCTTACATACAACTTTTTTTTTTTAATTGGAAAACTCTTGATTATAACCTGGTATCTTAATAGATCCTTGTTTTTTAGTTATATAGTTATATCATCTGAAAAATGATAATTTTTATTTTCTTTTTTCTTATTTAATTACATTCACTAGTAGCAGGAAGCAAATTGACCAATAAAGTACTTAGATTGCATTTAGTTTGATTAAAATAGCCTTTATAGAAGCTATTCTTAAATATAGTTTTTTGTTTAAAAAAGGGAATTTTAAATACTATTCTTAAAGAATTAAGTCCAAATTATAAGGAGATAAAAATATGGACTTAAGTATTTGTTTATAACATTAATATTTTCATGTTAGAGAACTGTGTATGCTTATGACATTGATCTGTCAGCTTGTGTATGACCCTTAAGTATGGTGGAGTTCCTATCAGAATATGTGAACTTCAATTTGGAAACCTAGTATAGATTAGCAAATGAACAGTTTCTCAAACCTGTTTGTAAGATAACATGAAATATTTTAAGGAATGCATTTGAAATCAATTGTTCTATATTTATCTTAGGAAAAAATTATTTACCCCATTTCTAATGTGTGTTTTCATTGTTGACATTTGCCTACAGTGAGGTTAAAGACAGAAAAATGCACAAAAACACAAAACAGAAAACAAAAGAGACACAGCAAAATAATTTACAGAAAAAAGTAAAGAACAGTTTATAAATGTCATAAAGCTTTTAAAGAATGAGAAAGATTGAAATTTGGAAAATCTAGTTTTAGATTAATAATATTTTATAGACATTTTCAGATATCAATAATGGTTTTCTACATTTTTTTAATTAGTATTTCTTAATAATTATAATAATACAGGTAATAATACTGAAGATTATTGTGAGCAAGAGATTACAATAAAAGGTTTTATACATTTTCTTATATACTGATTATAAGAATGCAGCTTTCTTGCACAAGATTATGTAGCTATCAAATGGTTATCCTGTTCATTTACTATCAACTCTGTTTACTCAGAATGCACTCATTCATATTTTCATGACCGAACTATTTTTGAAAGTTATACTTCTTTTCAGTAAAAATAAAATTAAATATTTTAAGATAATACTCCTTAGAGACAAAACCATAAAAATATATTATCTCAGTACATCATATCAATAATAATTCAGGGAAATTTGCCCATGTAAAAGTAGTCCAATTCTATTCATATTCAAAATTTCTAAGTATTCAAAGTAGTTGGAAGCTGTGAACTGTAACTGTGGTCAGAATAATTTTTGTGGAATGGAAGGAGATAACATATTTAGTATTATGTAATAATTAAAGAAAGGGGTATTGACACACTTTGAAATATTAGCTAACCATAGCACTTGTAATCTTACTGAGTGATTAGAACTCCATATATAGCCAAATAGCTACCAACTTTGCAGAAAGTCAGTCTTTGGAATATGTTTTAGTTCCAATTATTGTGAATTGCTAATCTGAAACTTCTTATAGGTGGAAATAATTTCAGAGATTATTTTAAAGTTCCAGTTTTAATTTTACAGATGAGAAAATTAAAGCCAAAAGCAGTAAATGATTTTCCCATAGGACAGCAGAATAATTGGTAAAGCCAGCTGCATGCTGGAATCTATCTCTAGAATTCTGTGGAGATCATTTATGTTGTTGGGGGAAGTAGACTGTACAGCCAGAGGGATCCAGCTCAGTGAAATTATTAATTTGCTTTTCCTCTGTGGGAAGTCTTGATTTCGTTGTCATCCTAGGTAGTTCCTAATGCTGTTTATCTTTATATACCTGTTTCTAAAAGAAAATCTTTTGAGAAGTACTTATTCTTCCCTAATAATATGGACTAGATGGAATGAGCATTTTCTGGCAGAAATAATAAAATATAAACTTTTAATGAAGAATACTGTGTTGTGGCAGTGTTTGCGTTGAACATCTTGTTATTAATAAAAAAATAAATTTCAGGACTCAATCTACATAGCAAACTGAGAAGAGGTTCTTCTAAGTGTTTTTTTCTTGTTTCCAGGATATAAGGTAATTTTAAGACACTTAAAAAAGGGGGGGGGGGTGTAAAAGAAAACTCCCAAACCAAAAAACCTTGGTTCCTAGTTAATGCACACAGCTCCAGTTGGGACCTGCCTTGTGTACTCAATCTCCCCACAGCTTGTAAAGTCAGTTAAATATAGTCACAGTTGAGTTCTGTGGAACAGCAAATAGGAAAAGAAGGGAAAGCTGGAGGCGTATTGGTGAAAAACACTTCAAAGTAATTTATTTTGACGCTTTTTAAAGGCTTCTTTGTAAATGTACTTTTAAATAGTAGTTCTGTTTCCTTGAATCCACGCAAGAGCATAAAATAGACGGGATTCAGGAGAACTGGCGTGGGAATATTTTCAGCTCCATTTCTGCCTGTGTTGGGACAGCTGCTCTACTCTGCACTGCCTGTTTTTTTTAATGGACCTAAATTCAGGTGACTGAAAAAGCCATTTTGTGGTACACACCTTATGTGCGTGTTCATTGTATGTGTCTCTTTGTTGGAGTTTTGTGGTGATTATGTTGTCCACCTATTAGTTTTCCAAACAGAAGGAAACACATAAATGACCCAATACTTGGTAGCAGTTTGGTTAATAAATAAAAAGGTAACACATCTTGTCCTCAACATCCATTTCAATGAATGAATGAATGAATAAACTAATTACCTCTTTAAACCCAGCCGCTGGCTGGCTCTTCAGTGGTATTTCCCAATTTAAAATAATTACCTACCTTTTCTCTGTTAATTACTCTAGATAAAGTCAGGTTACCTCCTTAAACTGTCTCAGAAACCTTGGGCAAGCAAAAGAACAGTATTGTTTTCTAAAGCTTTTCTATATTTTACATTATTAAGGTCTTGGTTTCCTCACTGGTGAAGTAATTAGATTTAATTGATCTGTATGGCCCTCTCTGAGTCTAATTTTACGATTCATAACTGTTTCAGTGGTGCTTTGGGAGCCCAGTGTGCCAGCAGTACCTCCAGTGTAACACACAAGAATAATTTCTTACCTTCTCTTCCACTGTATTTCTACACACCCACAAACATTGCTCCCATGGACTTAGTCAGCTTTGGGTTCCTGTGAAGCACAGCTCCCTAAACTCTACCTTTTTCACAAAACTGATGTAGCACGCCAGAGTGTGACAGCAGGTCTTTGAGAAACCCTGCTTTCAACTACCAACTTCTTAGATGTGAACATGGACCTGGAGGATGCTTTTAAGTCTTGTATTTATACTCTGCTGCCCTACTTATGACTTCGAAGTGCATGTTGAGTCACTGAATAGATCTATTAACTGGAGGTTTTCACACTACAAATCAGAATTTACCACACTCGGCTTAGTCACACCAGCGTTTAATTTATTTTGGATCAGCCCCTTTAGCTAGGAACTTAAGGTTTTACTGCTCTAAAAATGCTTTTGAAATGTTATTTACCCTGTTGCTCACTCAACATCTGACAAAAATGTGCAAGTGCTTCCAGGAATAGTAAAAATGTGTTTCAAAACACTGGACCAAAACAGGAGCTTAGTTCCATGGTATGGGTGCCCCAGTTTGAAAATGTCTAATTTATAACAACCTTTACAGATGCTTTTACACAGGATTCTTTTAAACAGGGACTACTACTAACATATTTCAAATGTGAGTCAATACATAAATATTTTGTTAAGACGTCTTGTCAGCAACACATCTATTTCATTATGCATGAAATGTAACTACTTTTAGTTTCTAAGTTGCTGAATTATCTAGTATGCTCAGGGGAATTTCTCTGAAGATTTACTAAGGCTTGGTTACATCTTTATAATTTTTTGAAAATTGTAGAGAAAAGTTCTGTGTTTTATAGCATGATCTTTATAAGGATCTCATTAAGAATTGAATCTCTGTGAAGAGTATGAGATTATTGATAATATCACTAGATAGATAGTGATGGCATGCATCTTTGTGGCAAGGGGATGGATAACTTGATAAATGTAGGTGACTCCAGAGTGATTACCTGCGAATGCAGAGGTTTTCAATGTTTTGTTGCCAGACTTAAGATAATTAATTCTAGGGCTTCAAAGTTATAAGAGTCTGATGTCTAGGTCTTTCCTCCCCATTTTGGAATATTATCAAAATATCTTAATACTTTTGGATTAAGTCATTGAAAACATTGGGTTCAGCATCTCATGCATCTCTTCCAGGCTAGCAACCAATGTCATGTGCCACTGAAATTAAGGGCTCTGAACGTGTGTGTGTGTGTGTGTGTGTGTGTGTGTGTGTGTGTGTGTGTGTCTGCGCGCGCGCGCGTGTGATTGGTTTTCTAATCTTGGCAGGGTCTGCTGTATCAGAGGTCAAAGGATTACTCTTTTGATTATCTTCATGATTTGTTTCAGAGCATTACTTTTGCAGTTTGGCCAACTGGTAATTTTTTTTTTAGGTTTCATCAAAACTAAAGAATTTTTTGAATGTCTTGTTTTTCTCTTAATTCCAAAATACTATTTTTGACTCTAATAACACATTGAAAGAATATAGATAGGCATTCTAAATTTAATAATTAACTGAATAAGCATAAGTCAAAATGGGACTTATTATTTTTTGCCTTTTGGTCCTTTAGTTCAGTTAATGGATACCAGTTCTACCAGTGACTTCCTCCTTCATTCTTCAACCCTCTACCAAGAATATCTCATTTCTCTACTAATTAAGTTCCTTTACATCTTTAAAGGTTTGGACCCAAATTCACCTTTGGGAGGGCTTTCTTGACAGATTCCACCTGACAGTTAGCCCTCTTCCTAGATATAGACCATATTAAAAATTTTTTTTAAATGTTTATTTTATTTTAGAGAGAGAGATGGAGTGCGAACGGAGGAGGGGCAGGAGAGAGAGAGAGAGGGAGACACAGAATCCGAAGCAGACTCCAGGCTTTGAGCTGTCAGCACAGAGCCTGATGCAGGGCTTGAACCCATGAACTGTGAGATCATGACCTGAGTTGAAGTCAGACACTTAACCAACTGAGACACCCAGACACCTCTAGACTACATTTTGAAAAAAAAAAAAAAATTAACCAATATTGTATGAATAGTGTATACTGTATTATCGTATGAACAGCACTGTGGTAGAAGGCACTCTGAGGAAAACAGATGAATGCTTTTTTATATCCCTGCCGGGGGACGCCTTTAGCTCAGGTCATGATCTTGTGGTTCATGAGTTCAAGCCCCACATTGGGCTGTCGCTGTCAGCCCAGAGCCTTCTTCGGATCCTGTCTCCCTCTCTCTCTGTCCCTCCCCTGCTCTCATGAGTGCGTGCACACACATTCACTCCCTCACTCTCAAAAATAAATAAATATTTATATCCTTGCAGGAACGTACTGTCTAGTTGAAGAAGCAAGAAAAAAATTTAAACACTCATATTATAAAGACAGGTTTTTTTTTTTTTTCCTTGTGGAGGTGGTTAAGAAGCTGGTTTGAGTGTGCAAGAATGTAAAAGCAAGGGAAGATGTTAATTATAGTCACATACTTGAAAGAGCCATGAAGCCTGCTTTTTCTGATACTATTATAGAGTCCTAGCTCTTGAGAGCCACAAGGGCCATTAAAGATTTTGTAACTTAATCAAATTCCAGTGTTACATGACCATAGTTTGCCTGCTGGACATGTTCATTTGAGTATTATTGCCTAAAACTCAGAATGCCTCCATCCCACCTAATATTTACTATTCTTCCAGTCAATTTGACTCTCCTTTCTTCTGCCTTGTAACTGTTTACTTTGCTCACCTGTTACATTTTCCTTACCACCACCCTCATTTAGGAACATAACCATCTTTTTCTGAACTCGTATAGTTATTTTCTGATTTGTCTGCCTCTGGCTTTCAGTCAGTTCTCTTCACTACTGCCTTTTATACAGGTGTAAAATTTACTGATGTAACAACTATATGCAATGCAAAGACTATAACTGGATCTTGGATTAAAAAATAAAGACTTATAGAAACATTTTGAGGCCAACTAAGAAGCTTGAATATTGACTATACTAATGGCACTGAGGTCACATAGGAGAAAATCCTTCAAGTTTCATGCCAAAGAAGTGTCATTAAGAGTGAAGTACCATTATGTCTATACCTTACTTTCAAATGGTTTTCCACCCAACAACAAAAATTGTGTGTGTGTGTGTGTGTGTGTGTGTGTGTGTGTGTGTAAGTAAAATATGGAGGGAGATAGAACAAATATGTAAAATTGTTAATTGGTAAATCTAAGTGAAAGATTAACGTTTACTGTACAATTTCATTAACTTTCATGCAGATCTGAAAATTCTCAAGATTAAAAGTTGGGAGAAAACCTTAGTAATTACTTCAGGGACTAAAGGCAGGTTTTAGGTCAAGTGACAGTACCTGTGAATTGGTAGTGACTATGTAGAACTCTGTGGAAAGAGGTATGTGTCCAGTGGGCACTAATGCTGTGCATGCTCTGGATAGGTGGAAGGTGGCATGGTGATGTGTGCAGATACTTGTATCTCTGGCCAAATAACTATGTGCCCTTCTTAACCTGTCCATGGAAGCCTTTATTCTGAGATGCCCTGGCCTCATCTACACTATTCCCTCTTATTACTGTTCTCGAGTCTAATCAAAGTTTCTGTGCTTTCAAGTATTCCTTTTTCTCCTAGGTTATTATCATGTTGGGGCTTCACTTCTGTTCCTTCCAGGTCTAAATCCAATGGCCAGTTACTTTAATTATTCTTGGAATAGTGGTACTCTTAACTCCTTGGTCCTTGTCTTTCTTTTTTGCCTCTCTGCAAACTTTCAACCCCAAATAAATTTGACCATTCTTTTCTTTCCTGTGTTTATGCTGAAATGACAGTGTTCTTAGAAACACAAAACAAAACAAAACACAACAAAAGCCCAAATAAGTATATGGTATCACTCTTTCTTCGTAAGTGTCTGATCTCTTTTGGGCACTCAGTAGTCATCTTATGTTGATCAGTCTTCTTCTACTTCTCTAAGTATTCTGTTTAGTCTCTTTCTCTAGGTTCCTGAGGCAACTTGATCTCCCTTAGCAAATAACCTTGCTTTTTAGCTCCCGAAACATCCTTCTCTTTCCAATACTAAATTATCTCCATCTGCATCCATCCTTCTCTCCAGCTTTGGGGAGCCATTGTGCTTCCTGTTTAGACCAGACCTTCTCTACTTGCTCTTGAGCCTATTCCCTTCCTCCACATGCCAGTTATTCTTCCCCTTTGTTTGTTCATCCATCTCTTTCCATTAGCTCTCTTCCATTTTAAGAAATAATCTTTATAGTTTATTAAGGACCTGTTCTATGCCATGTACTTATTTATTTATTTAGTATTAAAAAAATTTTTTAATGTGTGTTTATTCTTGGAGAGAGAGAGGGAGAGAGAGACAGAGCATAAGTGGGAGAGAGGAAGAGAGAGAGTGGGACACAGAATATGAAGAAGGCTCCAGGCTCTGAGCTGTCAGCACAGACCCTGACGCAGGGCTCGAACTCATGAGCCATGAGATCATGACCTGAGCTGAAGTTGGATGCTTAACCGACTGAGCCACCCAGGTGCCATTTTTAATTAGGGAATACTTGATATATGAATACATAATATCTTGATAATTTACGAAGTGTAGTAAGGAAATGAAAGCCCAGATTAATCTACCACCTAACTTAAAAAATAGTGGAATCCTGATGAAAGCTCTCTATCTGTTCTTTCCTGTAAAGCTCCAGGGGTAACCAGTATCATGACATTTGCCTAATCTCTTGCTTTTCTTTATAGTTTTATCATACAAGAATAGTTGCTAATTACTATATTGTTTAGTTTTGTGTATTTTTTAATTTATAAAAAGTATGTCATGCTATATATTGTATATATTTTTCATTCAACATTGTTTATAAGATTTATCAACTTTGAGGTGGGTAAATATACTTGATTCATTTCCATTACTGTGAATACTCACTTTTCTGAGTATACCATAATCATCAGTTTTCCTGTTACTGGTCATCTGAATTGTTTCCATTTCTTGCTTTTACAAATAATGCTTCTGTGAAGATTTTTTATGTGTCATGAACAGGAGTCTCTCTAGGGTGAGCAATTTCAACATTGGAATATAATTGACTGCTATCTTGTAAAGGGTTTTACTTCCACCAGGAGTGTACACAAATATGTCTTCATAACATATTTTTGCTAATAATTGATTTTAGTAAATTTTTAAACTTTGGCTAATCTAGTGGGTGTAGATTGTTATCTCATTGTGGTTTTAATTTGCATTTCTCTGATTACTAATGAAGACTGAGCATTTTTTCATGTGATTACTGGCAATTTGTGTTTCTTTTGTCTTTAAATGTTTATTTATTTATTTTGAGAAAGAGAGAGAGAGAGAGAGCTAGCCAAGTGCTGTCAGCAGAGAACCTGATGCAGGGCTCCATCCCATAAAACATGAGATCATGACCTGAGCCAGAATCAAGAGTCCTATGCTTAACTGACTGAGCTACCCAGGTGCTCCTGTGTTTCTTCTCCTATAATATATCAGTTTGTGCATTTGCCAGTATTTTTATTGGATTGTCTTTTTAAATATGATATTTAGGACTTATTGATATATTCTGGGCATTAAACTTTTCTGCTCTATATGTGCTTAGACTATAATTGTACGTAATAAACTTTTGAGAAGTTGAACTAAAATGCGTATCTATTCAATTTCTTATCATTATATCCCTAATTGAAAATTGAGGATTCTTGCCCTGATGCTAGTAGCCCTTTAGACTAGGTCCTTGCCCTCATCTCTACCCTTACCCTGCTGTGCTCTCTCAGGACCCTGGCTCCAGTAACAGCCAGGCACTTTTAGCTGACTGGATTTTCTAGTTTGCCTTATCATGGGTTAGTCCCTTTTATTAGAAAGCCTGTCTTCCATTCTTACCCTCTTGTAAGTTCCTACTTGTCCTTTACTACCCACTTTAAGCACTGCCTTCTCTGTGGATCTTTTCCTAACCTTTTCTGTATGTCATCATGTTTCTTTCTAGGGCCTGTACTTTGTCTCTGGTCCTAGTGTCACATAATTGCCATATTGAGGACGCAGCAGTCACAGGAGTTGGAAGATTTGAAGTCACATAATTTGGTGTATTGTTCATATTTAAAATTTTCTGTACGTTCTGATGTTTCATTACCTTAAAAATCTTTCTGGGGCCAGCCAATAGAGATAGCAAAGGCCCCAGCTGGAAGCATGTCTCTGATACCAAACTAACCAATCTAGAGCCACACGTCCTCTGTCTGGGCCCTTACACTCCAGGATACAATATTCTTCTTCCTTCTACCTCATCCTGGGGCTAGGTGTCAGGCATCTGGGGGCCACTCCGATAGTTAAAGCCTGTCAAAATTATTCAGACTACCAAAGTGAAACTGCCCTGTCCTGTCTTGCCTTTCCCTGGGAGACCCTGATAAAGGCTCTGACCTTGGCTTTTCCCTTGCTTTTGCTTTCTGCCTCTTGACTACCCTGAGGTTTCTCCATTATGGCTTTACGTGGTATGCTGTGCCTTCTTGTTTCTAGGACTTGTGAATATAATAAACTTTTTTCCTGAGCCTTTCCTGTGGCTGTATCTACTGACCATCACATGAAAGGTTACAAAACATATTTTCCCCCATTTTATTGAGATATAATATATATACATACACAAACACACAAAAATGTTTTTTGCGCTTGGTATGAGAAGTCTTAGAATTTACTTTCTTAACAACTTTCATATATACCATATGGCAGTATTAACTATATTAACTATAGTCACTATGTTGTACATTATATCCCTAGTACTTATTTCTCTTATAATTGAACCTTTTGACCAACATTATCCAATCCCCTAATGCCTGCCTCTGGTAACCACAAATTTGATTTCTTTCATAATGAATTTTTTTTTTTTTTTTTTTTAAGATTTCACAGATAACTGAGATCATACAATATGTACCTTTCTGTTTGATTAATTTCACTTAGCACAATACTCTCAAAGTCCATTTGTGTTGTCACAAATGGCAGGGTTTCCTCCTCTCTATAGTTGAATAATATTCATATATATATATATACATATATATATATATGTGTGTGTGTGTGTGTGTGTGTGTGTGTGTGTGTGTGTGTGTGTATGTGTGTGTGTGTGTGTGTGTATGTATCAACTTTTTTACCCATTCATCTGTCAGGGGACACTTAGGTTGTTTCCATATCATGGCTGTTATAAATAATGTTGCTATGGACATGGGGGTGCAGATATCTTTTCAATATAGTCAAAACATCTGATTTTTTTAAAAAAACATTTTCCTTAATGTTTATTTTTGAGAGAGAGAGAGAGAGAGAGAGACAGCGAGCAAGTGGGGGAGGGGTAGAGAGAGAGGGAGACACAGAATCCGAAGCAGGATCCAGGTTCTGAGCTGTCAGCACAGAGCCTGGCATGGGGCTTGAACTCATGAACCACGAGATCATGACCTGAGCCGAAGTTAGATGCTTAACTGACTGAGCCACGCAGGTGCCCCAAAACATCTGATCTTTAATTTATACTTTGCTTCTTTCTAGCTGTATGACCTAACTTTATCTTCTTAAGAACCCTGTTTCCTCATTCCTAAAATTGGGATAATAGACCCTACCTTTAGTGTTATTCAGAAGGCTAATGCTTATAGAATATTTCTACCAGTTCTGCCCCATGATAAATATTGCCCATTATTTTTATTATTACTGTTATTATTATTACATGTTTTGATAGACACAGCTCTCTCATCTACCATATTTTCATCTCTTGAAGGGCAAAGATCGTCTCTGTAACCCTCCTTCTAGAACATCAATAAATACTTGACACATGAATGAATGAATGAGTGAATCAATGAATGAAAAAATACATAATGCAAGGAAGATTGAAGCCAGGATATGAAATGCCCACATTAAAAGTGTGTACTTTTATTTGGTTAAACTTTTGGGAATGGAAGTGATAGTTCATTGAGAGCTTTACTGGAGCTTCTTAATTAGAAACTTTAAGTTTAATCAGAAGGGCTGGTGGTTTCTAAACTGTGTTTTGAAGAGCCTGTGGCTGCCTTGAGGTGCCTCAAGGTAGGATGGAGGTAAAGGGTGTGACACAAAGAGGAGTGGGAGGCAAAGTGTATGGGAGGAACTCTTTCCTCTTCCACATCTCCACAGAGCTCCTGACCTTGAAACCAGATAGTTTTGTGTATAGTTTTATGCTTTTATGTATTGGATTTCTGCTTAAGTTTCATTGGAAAGTAGTTGAGTTGTAGGAGTAGCACAGCCCATTTACCGTGGTGTGCTGGGTGTGTGATGGCTTAGGTATTGGGGGTGGGAGGATCAAGGCAGTGCCCCATGTGCTGGGAGAAGTGGATGGCAGCTGAGAACCTGAGAGGCACCCTGGGGGAGAGCTCACGCAGTGCTGAGGAAGTAGAGCCCGTAGTGCATCTCCATTGGCAGTGTGGGGTGTGAGTCCAAGCTGATTGATAAGACAGCTTTTGATATAGAAGTTGTAGACAGGACATTGGTATGTCTGCTTGAGATGAAGACCTGTGAGATTAGAAACTCAAGCACATTGAATTTTACTTTATTGAGTGGATAGGTGTTGTGTGCCAACTACCTATCAGTGTTCTGGGTCATGATGAGCAAAGCGATTGTGGTCCTGTCCTCATGGATCCTGCAGTCCAGTGGGGAAGGCACATAATCCATTGTCACTGACCTATGATGAGATATGAAGCAAAGAACTGTGTGCTTTGAGTGTTTCTGACAGGTAGGAGATCTGATTCAGTCAGGGTGGAACATAGCAGGAAGGATTTTCTGAAGAAACAATGGTTGAACCGACATCTACGATTATGGGAGTCCTAATAAGTGGACAGTGGGGGCAGGGTAGTCAGGAGAGTTGAGGAAGAGGGAGCAGCCTGTGTGAAGCTCAGGAAGTACAGCTTATGGAGCCCAAGGAAGGCCAGTGTGGCTGGTGGGCAGCACACTGGAGGGAGGACTGGCTTGGCTTTGAACCTCATAGTTCCTGACAGTCGACTAGAAGTGCAAAGAGCAGAAACTTTCCTCTGACCCTTTCCCCCTGGCCCTGCATGACCTTTGGTTTGCACTCCTTAATACTTTTGAGTCCTGTATTGGTTTCCTAGGGCTGTTTTAACAAAGTACCATAGGTGGAATGATTTAAACAACAGACGTTTATTCTCTGGCAGTTCTGGAAGTTGGCAGTCCAAGATCAAGGTGTCAGCAAGGTTGGTTCCTTCTGAGGGATATGAGGGAGAATCTGGTTCAGGCCTTTCCCTTTACTTTTGATTGTTTCTTGACATATATGGCATCCGTTGGTTTGTGTAAGCATCACCCCAGTCCTCTGCCTTCATTTTCGCATGATGTTTTCCTTGTGTGCGTCTCCGTCCAAGATTCCCCTTTTTATAAGAACACTGTCAGATTAGGGCCCATCCTACTCTGGTGTGACCTCATCTTAACTAATTTCATCTGCAGTGACTTTTTTTCCAAATAAGGTCACATTTTGAACTCGTGGGGGTGTAGGACTTTCATATGTGAATTTTTAGGGGGACACCATTCAGCCTGCAACAGGTCCTATTTTTAGCCTGATATTGTTATATGTTTACAAAATAACTACTTCAAATATGAAAATGAACTTTCTCTCTCCTTTGTCTTAGAGCCTAGAGATGAAAACATAAAATTGAAACTGGCTTGTAGTAAACATGCAGTAAAATTTAGATAGTAAGGTCTTTGTTCAAGTGCCATAATTTACTTCCACCTCATAAGAAAATACAAGTGCCCATTGTTGGGTGTGTACCTATTAGACAGTTGCTGCTGAGTGGATGTTATTAGCCTGAAACCAGTGGAACCCACATTTATGCTGGGTGGGGGGTAGGGGAAAAGAAGGGAGAGGGAGACAGAGACAGAGAATGGAACCAAAACTAAACCCAGACTTCCTGGCATGTAAGTAGTGTTTGCAGAAGGTGCCAAGAGGACACTTTAGAGGCTGTGGTGCCAAGTGTGTGGCTGCTGGGCCATGAGTGCAGCTGCTAGCAGTTTGTGGTCAGATGTCCGGTATATAGAGAGTGGTTTCCAACCTACCTGGTCATCCTTCCCTTCCATCCTGTGGTTTCCTAAGCTTAGGGACCTATTGTCAATTCAAATAAGCAGGTTTTAAGTGGTGTTAATTTTTCCCTCTAACCTCTATATTCTTGCTTGCTCAAAATCCATGTTCAACTGTAGGTCACTGTCAACAGTTTTATGAAGACTGAAATTCATCTGGTGAATACCCACCTGTTAGGTACATAAGCTGACAAGCATTTTGGTGGGTTAGTGCATACACTACAATAGATTATGAAATGTTTTGAATTTCACCCCAAGCTTAACACAACATATTTTTAAAATTTTTGAGGGGGGGGGAGGGAGAGAGAGAGAGAGAGGGAGCACAAACAGGGGAGAGGGGCAGAGGGAGAGAGAGAATCTTAAGCTCGATGTGGGGCTCGATCCCATGACCTTGGGATGATGACCTGAGCCAAAATCAAGAGTCGGACACTCAACTCAGTTATTTATTCCATGTGGATGGACATCACATGTGGATATGACAAAAAGGTCTGTGGCCAGTTTGGGGCATAGACTCTTAGACTTGAAGGAACCTAATTGGTTTTGTGGACCAACTTCCTACCCTTGTGGATTTTCTCCTACAGCAGTATAATAACTAGCCGTCTAATCTCTGCAAGAATATCCAAATCAATCAGGAACTTGCCTGATCCTACTCTCCTTGAGTATTTAATTTTTGGCTTTTACTGACCCCTTCGTAGTTTTATTTTAGCCCTTTAGTTACCAGAAGTTACCACTATTTTCCTTCTCCCTTTGTTATTATTCTCTGTTCTTTTGTTCTTTAATGCCATTCTCATTTATCACCTTCTGAAGCTACTGGAGTTGGTTATTGTCCTTCATAAGTTACTGTATTGTAAACTGAGATGGTTAGCTCAACTGGTTACATGTTCTGTCCCCCAAAGCCATGAATTCTACCACTTGGAAGTCACCTGGAACCCAGCTTCATAATTTCCTCACCCTTAAGAGTTGGCTTTTTATAACATTTCTCAAAAACCTTTAATTTTTTTGTATTGTTGTTTGAATATAGTTCAGACTTAACTTGGCTAAATTATATCCCTTCCAGAATGTGTTTTGGGTCAGCATTTCCTAGACCTTGTTAGTAGAACACTGGGCTTGCCAGAGGTGAACAGGATCTCTCTCTTTCACCACCATCCCTCCTTCAGAGGCAGTAGGGATTCTGTCATTAAAAAATTGGGAAACACCGCTTCCAAGTTTCCCCTCTTGCTCATTCACAAGGTACATTTGCTGAAGGTTTTGAGAAGTCCTGAAGTAACTTCCTAGGGCTGCTGCAGCAAATTGCAGACTGGGTGGCCTAAAACAACAGATTTATCCTCTCACAGTTTTGGAGGCCAGAAATCCAAAATTAGGTGTGGGTAGGGCTATGCTCCCTCTTGAGGTTCTAGAAGAGAATCAATTCCTTGCTCTTCTGGCTTCTGGCCGCTGCTAGCATTCCTTGACTTGTGGCTGCATCACTTCGGTCTGTTTCTGTGGTCACACGGCCTCCTCATCTTCTGTCTGTGAAATCTCTCTGTGCTTCCCTCTTAGAGGGATGCTTGCAACTGGATTTAGGGCTATCCAAAATAATCTCCACATTTCGAGATCTTGATCACATTTGCAAAGACTGTTTTGATATAAGATAACAACATTCATACAATGCAATCATTAGGACGGGGCTATGCTTTGGGGGGCCATTATTTACCTACCACAGTTGATCATCTTTTATCCATTTAGGACACACTTCTTAGCCACTCCTTCTTACGCCAAATTGGTTTTCCTTTTCATCAAATATTTATCTTGAAGCTCATCTTTTCTCCTTTTCACAATGCCTTCCTATCTGTCTTCGCTCCCTACTTCTAATTGCTAAGTAGTTTGGTTTATATTTTTAAAACACCTTGCACTCTTGTGTCATCTCTCATTAAACTCTGTGCCTTTGTTGAACTTTGAACAGTGTGGGATAGTGGGCAAGAATCTCTGGAGTCAGACTGTCTGGGTCTAAATCCCAGCCTCCCTTCCCCGGTTAATAGCTGTATGATTTTGGGTAAGTTACTTAATTGCTTCTGCCTAAGTTTCATTGTCTGTAATGGGGGATAATTAGAGTAAATGCTTTAAGGAGTTGTTTTGGGAATTACATAAGTTAATAAATGTAAACTGCTGAAAACACAGCTTATCACTACACTGTCCAAAATTGTAGCCATAAGCCATATGTGGCTATTGAACAATTAGGATGTGGATAATAGGACTGAGGAAATGAATTTTTTAAATGGAAGCGATATAAAATAGATTTTTGTTAAACACAACTGTCTTGTTTTGGTTAGGATTACATTTCAGTTTAACTGGTGTATTTCACACTTAAACACACCACTGATTTTGTTGATGTCACCTAATTTATTCACTTGGAATGATTTTTTTTCTGTGTTCTATCTAACATTGTATTGCATTTATTTGAGTATTTTATTCAGACAGCAGGACTTAGTGATACATGTACCTCATCATTGGTAATTAAATTGAAATGTTTATAATTTTAATTAAAATGTAATTTTTCCAATTAAAATCATATAAACCAATTTTAGAATTCAAATCAAAGGCATTTACTGCTGCAGAATTGAGTGCAGACATAGAAACTAGTACTATGATCAGAGCAATGAAGACATAAAGAGACTGGAAATTCTGTGATTAATTTGCAATTTGCTCTGCCAGAGCAAAACAGAAAAACTGTTGTGTTAAAAAATTTAAGGAAAATAAACTGGGTAATATTAAGAGATTAAGATTTGATTAGAAGTTTCCTCTCAATGATGATCAAAAAAGAATTAATGCATTTAGTTGCCTGAAATCTGAATTAAATATCCAGTACATTTAAAATTTTGGTAGGATGAGCGCTTGTCACTTCAGACACTTATAAAATGGCTTAGATTAATGCACAAAAGAGGAAAACAATTTTAGTTGGAGAGGTGGGAAAATAAGTTATTTGTTACTGAAGTTTTATTAGAAAATTATGAGAAAATACAACAATGTATATACACAATTTTAATGATATTCAATTAAATCACCAGTTGCCTATAGAATACAAGGTCTTTCTAACTATCAAAGATTAGTTTATTTGAAATTTGAAAAATTTCAAGTGCTTTTCTTTATCTTTCAACAAGCTGCAGGGTCACTGCCTAGTTACTACTTTAGATATCCTTTTTCTCAAAGGATTTAAAAATTTACAAAGAAATGATATAAATTTATAGTGAGAAATACCAAATTTGTAGCATAGATATTTTTGAATGTTCTGTATGTCCGAGAAGAATTTCAGATGGATATAAAAAAATTAATTTCTATTCAACAGGTTTCTATCACTTCAGCTATGTTAGGTGAAATATCTGCATTTATGAATTTTAAAATAAGAGACTGATATTTCTTTTATTGCTTCTTTTCACTATATTCTGAAGCAGACTCTAAAAAGTGTCATAGGGGCACCTGGGTGGTTCAGTTGGTTAAACGTTCAACTCTTGATTTTGGCTCAGGTCATGGTCTCACAATTGGTGAGATTGAGCCCCACGTGGGGCTCTGTGCTGACAGCATGGAGCCTGCCTGGGATTCTCTCTCTCTCTCCCCCTTGCTCTCTGTCCCTCCCCAGCTTGTGGTCTCTTTCTGTCTCTCTCAAAAATAAATAAATAAACTTAAAATGTGTCATAGATAACTGGTTAAAATTTTTCAATCTATACATTCAAATATATGAATCATTGCCAGTTCATAGACCTGTTGAAGGAAATAACAGACAAGGCTGTGATCTTGCGCTCTTGGCCAGCATTCATTGGTGGAGTCATGAATGAGTTTTACAAAGATTGCTGAAATATTTACTCCAATATAAGATTTTCTTTTCTTTCTTGAAATGAAAGGGATGCTTGCCAGATAATTATAAAGAAAACATGGCAGTGTGATTTATGTTTTCTCAGTTTTACCACACTGCTTATGAATGAGTTAAATTTGAAGCTGTAAGGAAAGGAAAAGTTTATTTTTGACCTAGCTAGGGAGGTGTGAGAATTCATGTTGAAATTGAAAATCTTTATAATACAAATAAATAATGAAGTTATACGTTTTTCTAACATGAATCAATATGTAGAAGATTTAAACTCTTAATAGGATTACATAAACTGGCTATAAAAACCAGAAAGAAATTGGAAGAACACTATGAGAGTTGCTTTCCGATGTATGCAAATACTCATTTGGATTCAGTGTTAATACTTAAGACTGAGTTAACTTGAACAGATACGGATTTTAAACTGATAGCCTTTTGCTCCAAAGTCAAATCAGTTTTTCTTAAAACAAAGCAAAACAAAACAAAACAAACTGAATCAGTTGTACCAGTGTATATAATGGTTATTAAAGGGAAATTATTTTTTTTTTTTGGTATTAAATTTTCAGAAGATTTGATATGACCAGTTGTTCAATTTTATGAAATCTAGATACAGATCAAGTGCTTCTGAAGAAAATTTAAGTTTGAATTGAGATGTGTTGTGTCAAATAACAGATTTTGAAAAATTTAATACAAAAAAGAATGTATAACATCTCATTAATAATTTTCTCTTAATGTATTGATATAACATTCTGGATATATTGGGTTAAATAAATTTTTTAAAATTAAGTTTTGCCTATTTTGAACTTTTTAAAATTTGGCTACTAGAAAATTTAAAGTTACACATATGGCTCAGAATATATTGCTGGCCTAACCCATCATAGGTATACAGTGAATGAATGTTAGCATTAATATGATCACTAATATGATGATGATGATATATTGTTGTTGTTGTATTGATTCCTTGTCCTCTCACTAGATTATAAATGCCTTAGGGATAAGAAATATATCTTATCCTTCTTATTTTTAGGTTTATATATTTATTTTGAGAGAGAGAGAGAGAGAGAGAGCACAGCATGAGCAGGGGAGGGGCAGTAAAAGAGGGAGAGAGAGAATCCCAAGTAGGTTCTGTGCTGTCAGCACACAGAGCCCTACATGGGGCTCAAGCTCATGAACCATGAGATCATGACCTGAGCTGAAATCAAGACTCTGATACCTAACTGACTGAGCCACCCAGGTGCCCCATCTTATCCTTATTTTTATTTGCCATGTCATACCGTGTAGTCCTTTTTTAAAGGACAGTGGATTGATTGCCCCAGGATCTGCTTTTAATATTCCATGTATGGACCTGTGGATTTTTTTTTTTTTTTTCATCTTCAGGATAATGGCATAGAAATCTCTTTGAGTCTGTGAACATGTGCATGCATACAATCACACACACACACACACACACACACACGAATATTTTGTTTAGTATACTTGAAAGGGAGTTATTTAAACATTCATAATCATGGATTATTGCAAAAGTAATTGGTACTTACTTTGAAAATTGTATTTCAGTAAGCTTTGAGTTTTTATATATATTTTTATATACATTGAAAACCTTTAAAAAAACTGACATTATTAGAATCTTGTTTTTGTTGAAACACTTTTATTTTGATTGAAGTAGAATTATTCAGGAAATAACACTGTAGTTAGGATTAGACAAATTGGTTTCATATTCTGCCATGTTCTCTAACTAGCTCTGTGACCTTGAACAAGGGATTTAAGCTTTATTATTTTTTTTTTAATGTTTATTTATTGAGAGAAAGAGAGAGGTGGGGGAAGGCGCAGAGAGAGAGAGAGAGAGAGAGAGAGAGAGAGAGAATCCCAAGCAGCACCTGACATAGGGCAAGGTCCCATGAACCATGAGATCATGACTTGAGCAGAAATCAAGAGTTGGATGCTTAACCAGCTGAGCCACCCAGGTACCTTGGGATTTAAGCTTTCTGAACCTCAGTTTTCTAATCAGGAAAAAGAGGGGGATAATATCAGTTGCATTACTAGGATGGTGTGAGAGATATAAGTGGGAAAAATATCTTAGAGTGCTTAGCAACCATAGGAATCCTAGAAATATACATTATTATTATTTTGATAGAAATAATAATACATATCTTGAAAAACATAACACAACATAAGGTTGAGTTAACCACATCAATTAAAACGTGATTGCTTATGGGATTTTTAAGCATAGAGTTGTGGTACAAAAAAAGCCTCTCAATTGTTTCAAATGTACAACCTAAATCTATAAAATATAGTCAAATACCCCCAAAGTCATAAACATTAGGTGAGAGACTAGCTGGGAAACAAATCAATAGTTAGACATTTAAGTATTATAAGATTAGACCAAAAGGTGCATCTGATCAGGTAAGACTGAACTAGAGACACCTGGTTTTCAGTCTAAGACTCTGGAAATGTTGGGAAGTTGGAGTTTGGTGCTGCTGTAAGCAAGGTGGGGAGTTGATTTTCACCTAGAGAATTTCCACTCCTCCTCCTACTCTTGCCCCTGTGTGCCCTTACAAAACTCTGGTCTTCGTTCGAGTGCAATTTTGATAATGTTTTTTGTCGTATTAAGTCAAGATTTTAAAAATTGTAGGGTTGAATAAGAACTAAGCTCCACTGCTGTTAGTAAGAGAAAGCAAAACAACAGGATAAAAACGACTTAAAGCGTAAGTGCTGAAGAAATTCAAACTGTCATCTCAGTATCTCACAGCGTTCCTTTTATCCCTCTGTTTTTTTAATAATTTATTTCGAACATTTATTTATTATTTTTGAGAGACAGAAGGAGAGTGCAAGCAGGAAAGGGGCAGAGAGAGAGGGAGATACAGAATAGGAAGCAGACTCCAGCCTCCGAGCTGTCAGCACAGAGCCCAATGTGGGGCTCGAACCCACAAACTGTAAGATCATGACCTGAGCCAAAGTCAGACGCATAACCAATTGTGCCACCCAGTTGCCCCTTATCCCCTCTGTTTCTATGTTAGGGCTGAAATATCTAGAAACACCCTAGATTGTGTAGCCTAAAAGGCAGTGACACTGGAGAGAGAGTTGCAAGCACAGTGGAGGCACATATTTTTAAATATGTGATTCCCCCTCCCCCCCAAATGGTTTTTAATAACTTCTTTGGGTGGTAGAGCCCAAAGCACAATATTAGCACAACTTAACAAGTAAATGGAGAGATTTCCTAGCCCACAAACTGAATGGACTGAACCTACCCACAGACCGGACAATCCAGGGGAATCAACATTGTTCATGGTAGGACCTCTGTGATTTACGGTCATTCCTACAATACTTTGTTCTTTGTCCTCTGGCTCTTAAAGTTAGTTAGCTTTATTAGTTTTATGATATGCAGCTTTCGGGGTAGATGCTTACAAATTTCTCCATTTATACCTGGGTACATATGCTTGAATTTTATCTGTTTCAGTGATTTCAAGTTATGTAAATCACAGTAAATCACAGTTCATATTTTGTATCTTTCTTCAGTGATTTACAATATCTCCAGGGTGATGGATATTCCATGGTTGCAGAGCAGGTCTGAAATGCATCAGGGAGCCTGTAAGTGACATTTCTGTCATAGTATATATTTTAGAAACAGTCTTAACTAGATTGTGCCAATAACTTAACCCTGAAAGAAATTAGGTTAAAAGAACATTTGTAAATAGTTAAACTCTGCTTGTTACCAACAGTGACATTTTAGTAACAACCTGTTAAATGAATTTGCAGTAAGATGGGGAAAGATAGAGACATCAATATATGTGTATTCTTTTGTTATTTATGACCTTTTTAAAGCTGTAAACAAAAGGACATTTGTTTCGTCTTCCTCCCTTAGCCAGGACACAAATTATAAAAAGAAATGTATAAGGAAGTGTTAATAAATCAGGTAAATACTAAAATTTCATAATTCTTCTCTTTTCAGTACAAAGAAATTTAAAGTTTTTCATTAAGCATGGACTTGAACACTGGACAAAGTATAGCACTGTTTTAGTTTTGAGTACCTGTAAAAAATCCTTTCCTGTATAAATCACTTGGATGAATAGAACTACATAAGCGTATACTTTGCAAAGAAACAGGCTTTAATTGTATAGACTGTCACTTTGAGAGATAATGAGAAAGGGAAAAGGAAAGAGAGGAACTCTGTTTTCAGAATCTGTATATATATATTTACTACAAAGAAGTTATTATTTAAGCATGAAGTTTACTGGTGATTTATTATTAACTTCCCTACAGATCTATCCAAATCTTTATCAATGTATTTGGAATGCTGAGTTATAAAAACTTTCAGTTAGTATATTGTTCTAAACTTGAAAGGAGTTAATTCACACCAGCACTGAATGGCCAGTTAGGTAGATATTTAGAAGGATTTTGACAGGGATATGTTTCTTGTATTTCCTCCGCCCCCCAACCTTGATTTCATGCTCAAGTGTGATGATTTATTTCTCCAGGGAAGTCTGCCATCCAGTATAGAAAAGGTCAATATGGTAGTATTTCATAGCTTTTCTTTTATCTGTACAGCCTTGCCGCCCTCTGTCTATGACTCATGCATCTACTGGTGTTCACTGATAGCAGAACATTTTGATTAGCTGCACAGGTTACCTGGTTACTGTTCTCAATCTGTCCACGTGTGTGTTTGCTGATATATGTGAAATGTGGAGGTCTGAGCCAGTGTTGGAGCATAATCCTATCTAGGTCAGGAAATGCCTGGCTTCCCAGATACTTCTCAGAGCAATAGGGCATGGACTAAATCTCTTATTTCCTTCCTGTCCTTTATTCCATAACACCTATGGCCCAAGTGGATGTTTGATATTCACTAATCTGGGACAGTTCATATTGTTAATAAATTGTTTAGTGACCAAATTTTATGTTAAAACATCTGTCCATCATTATGGGGTAATTGATCCTGTTAGTAAAACAAATTGTCATAAATAATTCATTACGTGTGTGTGTGTGTGTGTGTGTGTGTGTGTGTGTGTGTGTGTAGATTACATATATATTTCAAATTCTTTTTCTGTTTACTGACATCTTGGGCAGGTTACTTGGTCTCAGCTCACCTCAGTTTGCTTATTTGTAAAATGGGGATAATAATAGTGCCAACTACATAGGGTTATTGTGAATATTTAAAAGTTAATGAATGTAAAACATTTAGTGCATGTCTTGCATATCTTATCTAAGTGGTATATAAGCACTTACTATTGTTATTAATATTATTTGTAGTAATAGTAAGTCATGTGAAGACTTTTTTTTTTAATCTCTGAAGGATAAAACTTCAGCATTAGTGAAGAATAGGAGAGTGGGAGAGAGAAAAACACAGAGGTTCAAACTAAAGGAGCTTACCCATTAAAAAAAGGAAAGCTAGTCAGTGGGATACAGTATTCTTTGGGCATACTTATATTCATGTAGAGATGAAAGTTTGGCTCATTCTTGATGTGTCTACGTATTATGTACACCCAAACACACTTTAGGCTGTTAAAAAATGCCTTTATATTTCCTTTCGAGGCTTTTTAAAACATTTCTGGGACTGTGTGTGTGTGTGTGTGTGTGTGTGTGTGTGTGTTGTAATTCTAATTATGTAGTTAAAAATTGTCTTTCTATACCTTATTAATAATTGTTTCCTTTCTACCTTCTTTTGTTAACCCTTTAATCCCATTTTCCTTAAAGCATTTGTCTAATTACAGAAATTTATTTTACTATGTTGAAGTTAACAATATTACAAATGCTGGGTTGTGCAAATTTAGCTGGAATTCATATTTTGGTGTTTGCATTCTTCTTTGGTCATTAAACCAAGAACGTGCAACAATCATTTGCAATTTGAAAAGAACATGTATTTTAAACCAGCTAATTATGGGAGTTCTAACACTGCAAATCAGTTACTCTGTTTCAAAATACTTTTTTGAGTAGTTTATATTAGAGAGGAAAATTAATTTTATATGTGTTCTAGATACTAACAAGAACAAATCAATTGGCAAAATACAGCCTACTAGAAAAGTGGATAAAAAATAGAAAAAATAAGAATAGATAGTTCCTAGAAGAAATAGTATATATGATCACAAACAAAAAACTCTTCAGTCTTAGTACTAGCCAAAAAATGAAAAGAAAAACATCATTTTTAACCTGTCAAATTGGAAAAAAAATGTTTGTAAAATTAACCTTTTAGGTCATTTTTTTTCTTTGTGATATTTTTTCTTCAGCAAATCTTTTTTAAAAAATTTACCATGGACACAAGACTTAACATTACAGTCATATGTAGGATTATTGGAGATATCTGGCTTTTTAAAATGTTGCTTTTAACCTAGTTCATGATGGTTTACTGGAAAGTCTTGTGTTTGGCAACAGAGCTGCTGTATATGTATATATATGTATGAAGTGTATGTGTAAGCACTTCACACCTGTTTGAAGGGCTCTTTCCCTGGCAAATAGTCAGAGGGAATGGGTGGGTGGTTACAGGAAGAATATCTTAGCTGCTGGGCACAATAAATTTTTTATTGTTCAGAGTTTGTTGATAGCGTTTCTAGATTACAGTGCTCCTCTCTAACAGGAAGTAAATCACAAAAAGTGAAAGTCTGTTTTTCTGTGGCAGTGGCTTTTATGGAGAAATAATTGTTAATTTTGAAAGACTACTTGGGTAGCTCAGGTTGGCTTGGGCTCAGGTTATGATCTCGCGGTCCGTGAGTTCAAGCCCCACATGAGGCTCTGAGCTGACATCTCAGAGCTGAGAGCCTGCCCAAGATCCTGTATCTCTCTCTCTTTTTCTCTCTCTGCCCCTCCCCAGCTTGTATTCTCTCTCAAAAATAAATAAATAAATGTTTAAAAAAAATAAAAGACTATGGGAATTGGGAATTATTTATGTTTTAAATATTGATAATATCCTCGTTTCCTGTCTACCACTGTTAGTTTTCACTCCACTGATAATTGTTGGCTGTATTCTTGTTCTTCACTTGGAAGTGCATTAGTGTATTTTACTTGGTTCTCAACTGTAGACATTAGTCCATTCTCTTCTTTTTAGATTTTTTTGTGACACACACACACACACACACACACACACACACACACACACGTGTGAGTGGGGGAGGGGCAGAGAGAGAGAGAGAGAGAGAGAGAGAGAGAGAGAGAGAGAGAGAATCCCAAGCCGACTCCACGCTGTCAGCACAGAGCTGGAAGCAGGGTTCAATCTCACAACCATGAGGTCATTACCTGAGCTGAAATCAAGAGTTGGATGCTTAACTGACTGAGTCACCCAGGTGCCCCTACATTTTTTTGCAGTAGTTTTTAGTGAAAAATTCTGAGGCCTGGGAGTTGAAGACTGTTTTTTTTTTCTTTCTTTCTATTTTTTGCGTGTAGATTTTGCTGCTTCCGTACTGTGTGACTCTACATTAAACATTTAACTGTTTTGAATCTCAATTTCCTGACCTGTAAAATGAGAGAGTTGGATTAATTAATCCCTATGGTCTTTTGAATTCTGTGAGTTTGACAAAGATTTTATGCAGTGATTTGTGTTACAAACATGAGCCAAGTAAAAATACTTTTCAAGTATATTCTGCTTCTGCATTCTTCATATTATGTGGCTAATCTTCCCATTGGAAGTTTTCATTCTAATTCTAAACTGCATCTTCCATTAATCATTGAGCTGTTTGCATTTCTTTTATGGGGAGGTACAGATTACTTTGATATTGTAATTGCTATTAGCTGAAAAGATGCTTATTTTAGTGTAATTAGAATTTGTAGAATTAAAGAACATAAAGGGCAGCATAAATTGGTGTTCTCTCTCCTTCCAGAAGGGATATTCTATTTCCTAATGCTTGAGATGGTCTAAACAAAGAAGTTCATGTGTTAGTGGCATGAATTCTTTAGCCCAATACTACTTATTCTGTTCAAAGAAGCTGCCAATTGGTTCTTAGGCAGAAACTCACAGTATAATTTAGCATGCAGTTCAGAGGAACCGCTTCTCAAATTGCATACAAGAAAGTGTCCTTTTCATTTGTTCTTCTGTACTATAAGTGCATCCATGTTTGAAGAGAAAAGAGAAATGCTAGTCTCCTCTGTAGGAAGGTAGACTGCCTGGCACATACGTGCTTGGGTGTGGGCTAGATTAGAGGATCAGTCGGTGCTTAATATAGCCTTCGGTGGCCATTGGGAGAAGGGGTTAGCTTTCTTTACTTCCTTCAGCTTTTTATAGTTGTGAAATTTTAGGGAATTTTAATGCTACAGTCAAAATAGGATTGAATTAGAGGCGCCGGGGTGGCTCAGCTGGTTAAGCATCTGACTTTGGCTCATCCAACTTTGGAATCCTGCGTTGGGCTCTGTGCTGACAGCTCAGAGCCTGGAGCCTGCTTCGGATTCTGTGTCTCCATCTTTCTGCCCTTCCCCCCACTCATGTTCTGTCTGTCTCTCTGTCTCTCACAAAAATAAACATTAAAAAAAATTTAAAAACAAGATAGGATTGGGTTAATTTTTGCAATTACTCTTTATTTTTATGGGTGTTTATCTAAAATATTTCTGAATACTCCATGAAAGGTAAAAAACCAGAGATACCCAAGTATAGGGACTATAGGCATCAGGCACACCTAAATCTGGCACTTTTGGTCCTTGGTCATTGGCCCCGCCTCCTTGGCTCTAGAGCCCCAAACAGTAAATACATCCACAGCCAATCCAAGTCCATCTTCAAACAACATTATACTGTTTCCTGTGTGGAGCATACACCCAAACAAAACCTGAGAAATCTCAGGTGCTGTGTATGGTCTCCTTCCTCTGAGCTCTGGAATGTTCTAAAATTAGTTTACTTAATCAAACTAGAAGCACTGATTAATCCATAAAGCACTGTGTAATGGAAAATGACTAAATTAATTTGATTTAAAAGTAAACCCATTATGGTCTTTCATTATTTTGTTAGGTTTTGACATGTTTTCGTAGATCCCAGGTGTAGGAGGGTGAGGAAGAAGGTTGTTTTCTAGGTCAAAATTACAGGAGATTTGGATTCTAGTCCTGGCTTTGCCTCTGTAGTGTGATATTAGGCAAAATGGCTATCTTCACATGCTTCACTTACCTAAGATGTAGTGGCTCTTGCTTTCCAGGCTGAGTTCTTGCAAGAATAAGATAGAAATGTTTTTGTGTCTTGAAAATGTTATAGCCATGGTGATTACTCAGATCTGTATAGCATTTAATACAAAATGGAAACCCTTAATTACCTTAATTTGTGCAAAATTAAGTGTAAAAGAGTCACAAATGGGACATTGTCTCTCCAATTAAAAAGTTTTCTATAACAAGGATTGAACCCAGGCTGGAATTTGTACCAAATTAATTGTGTTCATAGCAAGTGAGTTGGAAATTTAGTTCATTTAGTTCCTTGTTTTCTGGGGGATTAAGAATCAGAATTTTTAATGTTGGTCATAGGTTCTCAGTTGCCATGACATTTCAGTCATTAGTCTGATTGAAGCCTTCTCCAACAACCCTGTTCTTCTAGAGGAGGCAGAAAAAATGATCTTGTTGGCTTGGCTGACGCCTGCCTGTTTAGATACTGTGTCTCCCTGTGGAGTCCCCTCAGGGTCCTGGGAAGAGGACAAGGGGAGGCCAGCTGGGCTGCCTAGGCCAGAGACCAAGAGCCTTTGCTCTGCTCCATTTCCCACTCATTGTGCAGCCCAGGCCCTATCACTTGAGAGACCTGGCAAGGAAGTCAGGAGGAAGTGAGTGCCCTGCTGGTTCAGAATGTTCCAGTGTGGTTGGAAAGTTTGAGAAGGGCCCTGGGTGAGAAGAACAAGACCTTATTGACAGGGTTCAGGCCCGATCAGGTCTGTTTCACATCAGCTTTCTGAATAATCACAGCCCTCCCAGCCCCCATGGATCTCTAGCACTTTCACCTCTGCCTTTTTTTTTTTTTTTTTTTGAAACATTGTATGTAGCCATGGTAGAACACAAAGCGTTTTAAATTTTATTCCAAAGAGGAATTATGAAAGGTGAAAAGTATAGTGTTGCCTGCTTCAAAATGACAACACTAACACCAGCACCAAAACAAAACTTCATATTTTGTAGGGCTTTCCAGACTACTGTAAAATTATTCCTCTTATTGTAAATGCTTTTTCTATTAAGCTGTTTTCTCATTGATTGATTTGTAACATTACTCATTATTCTTACATTTCTGTTGGTCTGTTCTAGTCTGAATTGTTCAGCCCTCTTATCTGATTTAGTTTGCATGTTGGGTATTTAAAAACTGTGTAATTGTGTGTAAATCATAAGATTGAGAGGAAAAGGAATATGTTAAACAATTTCTCTTCTCTACATAAGTCTATAAAACAGAATATTTATGTCGAGTCAGAAGAAAATCTGCTGGTGGTTTTAATGAACCACAAAATGTGTCCCTTGTATACCTTGCCTTGTCATCCTGCCTGAATTTATGTGTGACTCTGCATTAATGTAGTAAACACTCTTTTGGCAGTCCTGTCATTTTCAGGACCCATAGGGTGTCTCCAATTCCAGCTTTAAGCCAACTAATGACAATAATAAGACTTGCTTCACTTTTCTTTTTCCTGGAATGTCTGGTAGGAACTTTTGAAGCTCAGAGGGATATTGTAAACTTTTTCAAAGTGAAGAAACCAAATATCCCCAGCTACTTTTGAGTACACAAATATCCAGTAGTTGGAGCCTCCCATTTTTATGTTTAAGTCTGGATAGGATGGAGGGGACCTACCCAGGCTGAAAGCAGGTGGGCAGTTAACAGGTTTTACTGCAAAATGTCTATCCAACTCATATTTTGAGCAAGGCTGGTAGCTTTTTTATAGTACCTCTAGAACAGTGATTTCTCACCTTTTGGTCTCTTAATAGTTTTATTAGAAGACTCTCATACTCCCTTTCCCTAAACCTGGCACATGAAATATTTTAGTTTAAATGACACTCTCCCTTATCTAGAAATTTTTACAAGAGTTCTTAAAAGCCAGTCGAGAATCTCTGTGTTTAGTCAGATACCTTCATCTTAATGTAGGGATTAACTGCATGATTTAAGATGCATTCTTTCTATTTTGTAAAAAATAAACATCCTTCTTTTATTTAAAGTTTATGTGTGTGTGTATGCATACATATTCAGTGATAATAACACAAATCTGATTGTGTTTATCCCCCTCCCCCAAAAGTCTTTTGTTGCTGAACTTTCCAGAACCCCTGAGTTAGAAGCCAACTCCCACCAGTGCCTAGAAAGCCTTCTCACACGAAAGTACTCATCTTCCTCCTTTCCACTATGGTGTCTTTTTTCAATAACATTAACACTCTAGTGCTCCCTGCCTCCTCCTCACACTCACCCTGCCTTCTCCCCAAGTCCCCACAGCTCTCATCTAATTCTTCCCCAGTGATTCCTTTTTTACAACCACCCAGAATTAGTCTGATTCCTGTATGTTCCTGTAGTACATAGGAACATGTACTACATGTACAAAGGACTTCTGCTTTGCTACATATACTTTGCATAGTAAAGTGGAAAAACCTAAACCCAAATCCATGTGAATCTTAAGTGTCATGTTCTCTCTGTTGCCCCATATTATCTCCCCAGATTTTGTTTCTTACTCCATGAATAGGACAATAATAACATTTTACTGTGCTGCTTTGGTGCTCAAATGAAATAATGCCTATGAAAATGCTCAATGATTAGTAGAAAGTTGATCATTATTCTGTTTTTACCATCATTATCTGTATTATTTTTATTTTGGTTGCCATGATCCTTAATTTAAGTTCATATAGCCTCTTCAGTGCTTTTCTCAAAACTCTCAGTTTTGGCTACCTTCTCTCCTCGCCATGATGAATCTGACAGTTGTCAATTTTCCTTCCCTTCCCAGGATGGTTCATACTTGGCTGAGTTCCTGCTGGAGAAAGGCTACGAGGTGAGTGACTCAGTGAGCAAGCACAGGCTGGTGGAATCACTTGGACGCAGTGGCCTCCTGCTTCCTCTGCCGTAGTCCTCCTGTGTGTGTTTTCCACTGAAACTCTGATAACAAGTCAAAATCAGGGGAAGAATGTGCCGCTTGGCTTGTAACCATGCCAGCTCATTGTGCTATTTATCTGTTGGTGAGCACTGGTGGCTTCCCCCTGTTCCTTAGTGTTTAACTGCTTTGCACGCTTCCCACATTCTTAGATAAAACAGCAACCTGTGTAAGCTAAAAGCTATAACATTATTAGGGTTAATTTATGATGTAATGTGTTACATAAAAAAAGGTCTCGAAGTGAAGTCACTTAATTCGGAAATTGCACAGAGCAATAAAAACTAAGCTGATCTTTGGCAAGCTTGAATGAAACATTTACACTCAGAGGTTTTTGCTTTCTAATAGGCAGCCATATATTTTATGGAGGCTGAAACTTCTGGGTTTGCTGGCGTCATCATCATTGTCGTCATCTTTTTCTCCTCTTTTGTCCTCTCCTTCAACACTGACTGCTTTCCTTAAAGGAAACCGGAATTTTACATATTGAATTTGATATAACCCCATGTATATATCTTACCTTTTTAAAGAACAATTCTCAGATATATACATCTATGTAAATTCATGTTACACAGAGAAGAAAAACCTATACAGTGACCCATATGCTCTGGGCTGATCTGGGAGTATTTATGTTAATAAATTTGGATTCTCTGGATTATTCTAATTGTAGGTGTACTGTTTTAAAAAATGTGCATGGTGGGCAGATGGAAAAACAACAGCAAGGAATTTGGCATCTAAATGCCAACAGGATTTGCTGAAAAGGAAACTAACTTTCTTACTATAACTCATAATCTTTTCTGAGAGCCTTGACTTTTAGACTTTAAGAAGTAATAGCAGATATGTTTAGCACCTTCTATTTCCTTACCTAGCCAGCTAGTTTTATATTTTGCAAAAATATCAAAATGAGACAACTATAATTATGAAAGTGTACATGTGCACTTATGTTCATATGCAAAGATTTCCTATAATAATTGAGTGATAAATACATATTCTTTAAAGCAGAGAATTTTAGAGTAGATCATATGTAATATAGAAGAGTTAGTTTTAGATAAAGACTGGTATTTATTTAGACTACATTAACTTAGTGCTTTGGTAAGTCTAAAAGGGAAGGATTAGCAGAGAGACTTACTCTGTTTCAGGTGCTGGCACTGGCTGAGAGGTGTTTGGTAGCTAGAGAGGAGTTAGTGATTTGGCTGTGTATCAAGTGAACGAAGAGAAGGAAATTTGTGAGTAATAGTTGATGGGGTTCAGGATGTGCTACCTCAAAATATGGCACCTCAGCATATTGAATATTTTAAGCTGAAGCAGTTTGAGAAAATAGTGGAAGTTGGAGAAAATAGAAGGAGTTTGAGAAAACTGTAGAAGTTCTTCCTGTTAATCTTTTTTGGTTTAATATGGAGGAGGAAAAAATTTTTCCTCAACTCTCTTAGGGTCCCTGTCTGGGTCTGAAAATTAAACTGAGAAGCATGCAAATTTATTTAATGTAAGTTTTACATGACATGGAAACCTTCATAAAGAAATGAAGATCCAAAGAAACTGTTAAGGCTAGGTATGTTTATGTTAGGTTCGATGGAGAGTGGATGGTTGTGGAGAAATATGACAGGTCAGGCAGTATGATGTGAATATAATAAATAGGGGAAAACTTAACAAGATTTGTTTATTTGAATTCTTCTTGGCATCCCCTTGTCTTCAGAGACAAGGATGCTTCTTTTCTCCAGTTATAGGGTGGATACCTCTCACTAGAGGGTGTCATGACTGTTTCAGGGGAGAAGAGCAGGGGGAAGGTTAGAGTGACTTTCCTGCTTCTACTGTTTTCTCACATTCCTTCAGCTTAAAATATTCCATACACCAAGATGCCATATTTTGGGGTAGCGTGTCCTGAACCCCATCATGGTCATTGCAGTTTTGAACAGTGAGGTGATATGTCAGACAGAAAGCTTAAGCTGTGTGGTGTTGAAATTTACTTCCAAGGTGGACATGGAAATTTACTTCCAAGGTGGACTAAGACATGGGTGAGGATGGTGGCAACAAGTTGTATCCACAGCTAGCCCAGAGGAAAATGGAGCAGGCATGGCAGCATGAGGTGGAGTTGTCACTGTGAAAATGTGGTGGACTAGCGATAGGGCCTAGGGTTAATCTGGATATGGTAGATGGTGAACGGTCTCAGCATGATGCTGCTGTTAGTATTACTAGAAATGGCTGGAAAGAAGACCCGCAGAGGGACATGCGAACCTCCATTAGGTGGCTCGTTAAGGAACTAGCAGACTTGAGAAGATGTTCCTAAATGGTTGACAGACATAGAAATAAATATAATGAGAACCTAGGACTGCCAGGTGAGCTACAAATGTTTTTGTTACATTGACATTTGAAATTATAAGAGCATATTTGATTATGATAAATGCAACAGAAGGTCCACTTGGCAAATCACAGTTAATGAGAGGAATGAATCATTGAAACAATGATTGACCAGAGAAGGGAGATTTAGGAGTGAGATCCATAAATTGATAGAGGGAGATACTACAGACAGTACAGGTAGAAGGTATAGAGCTACAAAGCATAATCAGAAATGATTCCTCTTCATAGTCCAGGGGAAATACGACTTTTGTAGGAACAAGGGAATGAAAGGGTGTTTATCCATATTGTATTCAATTTTAATAGGCTGCTGTCTTCAATTTTAAGACATGGGTATAATTGTAGGATAAGCTATTAAGGGAAGTCTAATAGTGGCACAGACTTCATCTTTTTGTGTTTAGGTTGAAGTAAATATGAGGGTCATTTTTCAAAGGGGCTGCATTGGAAGTTTTCCTGAGTTATCAGCCAGCAGCCCCTGGTTGCTCAAGACCATGAGCAAAATAATAGGGCTAGTAAATTGCATGCACTAGGATAAGAGGAGACACTTGTCTGTATCTGATTCCAGAGGGTCAACATCAGCAATTTGGATGAGCACAGACTTCTAACACAGCAGGTTCTCAACCTGTAGTATGCATCAGAACCACCCAGAGTCCCCATTAAGATGGGTCTGGGAATCAGCCTTTCTAACAAGCCCCGAGGTGTGACTGATGCTGCTCTCCTGGATCTTATGGTTTGAGAACAAGTACAACTAAAGGTTCAAATGAGATCATTTAATCACATGGTGAAGATGAACAGAATTTCTTAAGGTACCTTAATTTGTGGGGCTTTGCTTCTCTGAGCTATCATATTATTTTGAATTTATGCTTTGTATAAGGACTATCACTAGGATCAGAAATAACTGGAAACAATATGCTTTGGGGTAGCAGAGTATAACCCAGGAACAAATAAGCAATGGGAAAAAGAGCTATAGATTCTGTGAATAGGCTTGATAATGAGGCTGAGTTCTTCCTAGAGCAGAAAGGGGCAAACTTTAATTGGCTAGTAATGGCGAAGTCAGCCTTTCATTATGAAGAGGGGGAGGCATGGACTCTACAGAGAAGCAGTAGTCAACTGGAGCAGAGCAACCGGTTGAAGAACAGAGACAGGTTGGTGAGGTAATGATGATGGAGCCACGTAGGTAAAACCAAATCCTATCTATAGAATTAGCACAGCACAGTTACATATATTCCTTTACTTTTCTTTAGTCAAAAAAAAAAAAAAAAAAAGCAGAGTATAAAAGGATTGGCTAACTTTATTTTTTTTTAACGTTTATTTATTTTTGAGACAGAGACAGAGCATGAACAGGGGAGGGGCAGAGAGAGAGGGAGACACAGAATCCGAAACAGGCTCCAGGCTCTGAGCTGTCAGCACAGAGCCCGACGCGGGGCTCGAACTCACAGACTGCGAGATCATGACCTGAGCCGAAGTTGGCCGCTTAACTGACTGAGCCACCCAGGCGCCCCAGGATTGGCTAACTTTAAAGCAAAAATAGACATTTGCATATGACTTGAAAAGGAATATCATATATTAATAGACTGATTAGTTATTGTTAATTACCTTCTGTGACCTCACATATTAGATTCCTGAAGCAGTGGGCCCTGGCCTTCTAATGTGGCCACTGAAATCCATGCATTTGATCATGCTCTGAATGATATAACATAAGAAAATAAAGGATTGCTTTATTCCTGGTTCAGTTCTCAATGAGAAGAGACTCTATTTAAAGTTTTAAACTTATAGTTTTTAATGTTGCTTTTTTCTTGAATTTTGCTTAACATTAAACATTAAAGAGAATGAATCACACACTTGCTTATTATTTATAGAATATAGGTGCCATATCATGATGAGGGAAATTCAGAATTGTCAGGTTTTATAGAAATTCACCCTTTAAAACCTCAGATATTTAATTCTACAGTTGTTAAAGTACAAAGGATAATTCTCCCTTATAGTCTGTCAGCCAGCTCAGAGCCAGGAAGGTGAACAAGGAGGTCCAGCTTACAGTGGTGAGGAAGCCCTTAGGCTTGAACACTGAACAGCCTGTTTCCTACTCCTCCTTTGCCATTGGCAGCTCTGTGGCCTTGGGCAAGTCACTGGACCTCTCTAAGACTTAGGGTTTTGTTTTGTTTTGTTTTGTTTTGTTTTGTTTTGTTTTAGGTAAATGGGGATAATAAATGCATCTATTTCCTAAGGTTGTCTTGAAGATTTAGGTGAGACAAAAAGATGGAAAACAGTCCAGAGAAGCTCTGTGGGATCTATGGGGCTTTAGTTGATATAAGAGTAACAAGGTGACACAGTGCTTGATGCTGACAAGCCAGGGGATAGAGATTTTATAGAAGGCTCCTTAGTCTAGTTCATTAATTAGCATTAGTGAAAGGTAGGCCTGTTAACATTTCCTAGGATCCTATCCCTGTATTCCTTCTTGCCATGAGGGGAAAAGGAGCATTGACAAAAGTGAAACTAATTCTTATGAAAGTTTCAAGTGCCTTTCTGTAATCACTGTTAGCAGATAAGCTAGCAACATACTTCTGTACCTATTTTGTACCCCAAAACACAGAAAAACCAGAAAAACAAAAGTCAAAGTTATATATTTAAAGAGCTAAAATATATCTGGGAGTAAATGAAAAATTTATGTTAAATAACATGGTAACAACTACAGTACAACATATCGAAATTTAAAATAAGGAATAGGTGAATTGTGGGTTTTCCTTCTAGGAAAGGAATTATAACCTGGGAGTATCAGGAAAACAGAAAGAAAATAGCATATAAGGATTGTCCAGTTGTTATCTGGGAGATCATTTGTTACAACATGGAGTTCCTATGTATGCAATCATGATCGGTGAGAATCTGTAAAATAATTTTTCTGGGTGAAAAGAGGCAAAAGTTTTTATGGATTTCATTTTGAAACATACTGAATGTTGGTAGAATGAACCATGTGTATACTTTAACTTTACCACGTATATTAGCTGTGTGATCTCAGGCATTGTCCTCTCAGGCACTGTATTATAATCCTAATAATATTAGGAAGATTAAGTGATTTAATGTCTATAAAGAACAGTGTCTGGCATAGGGGTCATTGCCATGTACATATTAGCTATTGATGTTACCTATATTATCTATGCTTTTCAAAAGGCAAGTATATTAAACATACCTGGGAAAGCATCCTTCCTTGGCTCCAAGAGAAATCTAGACACTGAAGAATTTGAAATCTAGTGGTTATAATTTTTCTGTTTTCTTGATCAAAATAACAAACATCCTGAAGGATTTGAAATCCAGTAGCAGCAATTTTCTGTTTTTGTGATTGTAATAAATAAAGAAATGAGCAAGCATTTCTCTGTTATATTGCCTTATCTGAGTCTAGGTTTTGAAGTAAAATTAACTTTGTTCTGACATTGAGAGAACTCGAAATTTTCTTTTTCATCGTTTAGTTAAATGGAACATAAAATTTATTTGTCAAAATACTCATTTCTGTTTAAGACATCGGTTTTTCAGAATTATATTTTGTTTTTGAACTACTATAACATAATAGTGATTTTGATTAAGTTTATATGGAGTCATTTTCAGCTCATTTATCTTTTCAGTTTGGTTTCCTAACTCCTCAGCTCCTTTCCCCCCAAAATCCTTATAAAAACAAACAACAACCATACATACATCCCTTCTGTAAAGAGAAAGCTGCTAATCTCAAATTCTTAACTAGATTATCCAGTTTGCACACATTTTGGCTTGTCTTAAAGTTTGTATTTCACCTGTCTCTGAAGCAGACAGACTCAGCTTTCATTAGTTCTTAGAATAATACTTGCTGTCATGGATTAAGCATTTGGCAGGTCTTTCTTTCCCTGTATACACATACCAAAAGTTGGGAGTAGGGGAAATTAAAACACATTGTGTGTGTGTGTGTGTGTGTGTGTGTGTTATAAAAAAACTTAGTGCTTAATGCTTTTGGTTATAAGTGTGACAGAAAGTCCTATGTTATTCATTTGCTGTGACTTTGTGTAGTTGTCTGATTTCGTACTGAATCCAGCAGTATCATTTGATATTTTTATCAGAGCCTTTAAAGCTTATATGCATTGTGTATGTATAAGGAGTTTCTCTTTGTTTTGGGCTGTTGGAATATGTGACTTACCCAGAATCCAGTGATCAAGAGAAAAAATAGACTAAATCATATTTTTATTATTACTTCATTATGAAAATTCAGTTGTCTTTAGAACATAGAAATTCCTTTATATCCAATGAAATAAAGCTCTACTTACATCTGAGAAATCTATGTTTCAGAAATAACTTGGTGGTCAATACCAATTTTGTTATGTATAAGTATGTATGTGAACTTGATTTTTATTAAACAAAAATTATTTGCTGAAATTGTTTGTTAAAATTGTTTGTAGAACAGTTCAACTTTACAATTAAGCTACAACCTGAAAAATTGGACCATGAAGTACAATAATTCTAAGCTTGATGTGTTATTCTCTACTTTCAAATTAAGAAATGGATATGTGTACCCAAATCTCAATTTAGTGTTTCCTAGATTTTATTGTTTTTTTATTAAATTTTTTTTAATGATTATTTATTTTTGAGAGAGACAGAGTGCAAGTGGGGGAGGGGCACAGAGAGAAGGAGACACAGAATATGAAGCAGGCTCCAGGCTCCTAGCTATCATCACAGAGCCTGACACAGGGCTCAAACTCATGAACCTGAACCAAATCATGACCTGAACCAAAGTTGGATGCTTAGCTGACTGAGCCACCCAGGTGCCCCTACTGTTTTCCTCCTGAGATGTCAATGAAGTTTGAGATATTCCCTTCTTAAAATATTTTCCTTTTTACCAAATTTTCTTGGGTTTAGTTCTTTTGGAAAATAGTGTGGATGAGTGCTTTTCTCTTTGGCTAAAGCAACTAACCAACAGAATTATTAATTGTGGGTGTGTTGTATCCTTTGAAGAAGTTAATTTCTCATGTATGCTGTATAAAATGACGGTGACATTTCTTTCTATTTGAAAGAAAGTCTTATGTGCTTATAATTCCACTCCCCGCCCCCCCCCTCCCCAATTTGGAATATTTGAGTCATGCCAAGGATTAATTTGGTTTGAAACAGACAGAAAACGATTGAGTGAAAATATAGAAGTGTATTCAGCTGCAAATGAGACTACTCAACTTCAGAAGGAACACTTCTAAAATAGGTGAAGGATTAAAACTGCCACCAGTAGAACTGGAACTTGGGCAGCTGGTGACATAAGCTCATATTAGCATTGGCAACACAAAGGGAGCAATCTTGACACCAGAAGGAAGTGAGACCAAGTCTTGAACAATTTCTCTTATGTATCAGACACAAATAGTCTTTTCTTCAGTATCAGACAGGTATGCATTCTTGTTCCGAGGACTTTATCCCACTGTCACACTTATTATGGTTAAGTCAAAGATAAAAATTAAAAAGTAAAAAATCCTTTTTTAATTTGAATTTGCTTCATGTGTTAAATCTAGTAGTATATAAGTCTTGTCCCTAATCTGTGCTGTTTAGTTCTTACTTTTCCACAAAGCTGCATTATAGGAGTTGCTGCCAGATTATATTAGTGCACCCATATATTTATAATGAGGACATTGGAAGGACATGGTGGCATCAGAGCCTCGTGGCCTCATGCTTTGTGTTAAAGAGGCTGCAAGGCAGTTTTACCGATATGGCCTCGCATGGTCTGTCTTCAGTTTCAAACTCAAGAGATATTTTTTGTCAGCAGCAGGGTTCTAAGTGTGTGTGTGTTTGGAAAATGAGACATTTGAGTATCAGTAAGTAAGCATTTGCTGTGAAGTTGCATAATTATCTAATTACTTTTGTTGAGATTGCCAGTGAAAACACCACAGAGAGATGGAGGCACCATGCTGGTGGCTGGTGGGCAGTGGTTGGGGAGAAAGTAAGCAGTGGAACTATTTCTAACAAATTAAAAATAATGTTTATTAAAAAATAATAATGTTTATAAATAATAGTTATTTTTATCACAAGGTAAGCATTAACAAAAGAACTTTTGAGGTGCTTGTTAATCCTCATTACATGTTTATAATTTCTTTTCTTTCCACACTATAAAAAAATGAAGGTCCATGGAATTGTGCGGCGGTCCAGTTCATTCAATACAGGTCGAATTGAACATCTGTATAAGAACCCCCAGGCTCATATTGAAGGAAGTAAGTCATTTTCTTTACTAAAATTTCTTTCTATAACTTCCTGTATTATGATAAGGTATTTTCAGATGTCATTTTTCTCAAAGCCCATCAAGTTGCAATTATTTACCGGTGAATTGCCTGCATTGAATTCTATCTGCATGCTTTGAAAACCCTTCCATTGCTTGCTGCCCCTGGGCCACAGTGTCATCTTGGTTAGTCTGTTACAGGATATTGGTCAGGTGATACTGCTCAAGGGACCAAGAGTAGACATGCCTTTGATTGCCCTTCTCCAGGTGTCCTTATCCCCTCAAGTAAGATCAGGTCCATATTCTCAGAACACTCCTTTACCTTTTATGTTTGGTCTAATGTAATCAAGCCAAGTAATCTTAGTACATGTATTTAATTTTTAAAATAATTTGTGAAGACAGGTCCAAAAACAAATGGCAATCAAAACTATATTTAATTGCTTTACAGATCATTGCAGTTGCATGTTTTTTTGTTATTAAAATTGCCTGAATGTAGCCATATAGTCTACATAGCACAGTCACAGAGTTTTCTCATTTGCTCTTTACAGCAGCTCCTAAACTTGTGAGTGAAACCATTTTACAGATGAGGAAATGGAGGCAGAGGGAGGTTGTAACTTTATTGAGGTCATACACCATGTAAAAGACAGAGCTAGGACCAGGACACTGGGTTTTTAAACTCCAAGTTCAGCCGGCTCTGCTTGTCCAGTTTTTCCAGCTGGCAGGGATGATTCAGTCAGTTTGTAAAGCATAAGTCATTTTGTATTCATTTCAGAGCATCGAATACTTGGAGTTTTGGGTTACTTGTACAAGTAGTGACATCATCAGGAAGATGATCTAGTTGTCTCCACTAAAGGCTTTTCACCTTTATATTTAGTATTTAGTGCATCCTCCTTGAAAATTATGATCATTTTTGTGCAAAGTGAAGAATGGCACTACCATTGGATCTAAACATAGATTAGTATTATGTACAAATAATGTAAAGATCAAGCTAGCAAATTGCCCATCTACAATGTGTCAAATTCTTATAGTAATGAAGTCAGTGTATGGATCTACTGAGACTTAGGGTTAGAATAGGCCAGTTGTTCTTTAATCAATTTAATCAATTATGTCACTACATCACTCATTTCATGGATGGCTTAAGGATTCATGTTTATGAAGTACTTAAAAATCACCAGATAAAAGCATCTGATTCACTATTACCCAGTGTATTACAGAGTTCTTTAGAGAATATATACATTAGTGTGAGATTTTCTTTATCTGAATATCACTCTTATGTAATATACCTTACAACTATCTGGGAACCATAAGATTCATTAATTGTATAATATCTGTCTTCTGTCTTGATATGACTTTTATTTTTTAATTAATTAATCAATCTTTTATTTTTTTAATGTTTATTTATTTTGTGTGTATGAGAGAGCGAGAGAGAGAGAACACAGAAGTGGGGGACAGAGAGAATGGGAGAGAGAGAATCCCAAGCAGGCTCCTTGCTGTCCATATAGAGCCTGATGTGGGGCTTGATCTCACAAACTGTGAGGTCATGACCTGAGTTGGAATGGAGTTGGACACTTAACCGACTGAGCCACCCAGGTGCCCCTTGATATGATTTTTTTAAAACGTTCTTTTGAGTTTTTAAAAATCCTCTTTAGACATAGGCAACACATGTGAATATCTTTCTACTCTTTAGGTTCTTTAAAGATGAGAGTTATTCTCTGCTACTCCAAAACCAGTCTGGTTTTCAGACATTTAGAATATACATTTCCATTTTGATATTTTTAAAAATTGGGCTTTTGTTGTTTTCTTCTATCTGATGGTATGTTTTTGAATTCTAAAGACATGAAGTTGCACTATGGTGATCTCACTGACAGTACCTGCCTTGTGAAGATCATTAATGAAGTAAAGCCTACGGAAATCTACAACCTTGGAGCCCAGAGCCATGTTAAAGTAAGCCATTTTCACAGTCACATTTCTTTGCTATGTTCTTGAGTTGTTCTGTATTTTGTCTGTTGTTTCTTAATACAATAATACAGGCACTGCTCCTAGTCTTCAAGTTTAATTAATGAATCTGATAGAAATACTAATACTTTTTAGAAGTGTATTCTGTTATTGAATGATATAAAATCTTACTGCTAACATTAAAATAGCAGTATTCCTTTATTTTGGATTGATCTTGTAGTCTGTTCTCTGCCATTTCAAATCACATTGTGAATGAAGTGTTTTGTTAAAATATTGAAAAATGTAACTCAATAAAACTTCTATTTTAATATTAATTTTTGGTAGTGGTTATATTATTGGCTGAGAAAGTAATATTTTTGAGTTAAATAATATGTTAAAATTAACTGAATTAACTTTTTATTATAAGTAGTAAAAATCATGGGAAGAAAAGCCTCTTGTCTCCTTAGTATGATACAGCTAATGTTGATTTTTTTCCCCTTAATTCAGATTCTCTGGTAGTCTACCTACCTCTCTTTAGTTTTTCTTTCTGGAAAAAATTGCAGTAAACTGGAGTAGCCCATTCCTAGGGCTCTACTAATCTCCTTAATTCAAGTTTTTGTTATATTCACTTGAGTGAGCGAAATCTGAAGCCAGGAATGCTATGAATTCTATTTAGATATTTATTCAATCAGGATAGTGGAGCTTAGAAATAAAAGCAAATAACTCTAAGCTAAAACAGTCCCTCTCTCCCCCCAAATCAGAGAATCTATCAGTGATTTTTTCTGTTCAATGAATGAATTCAGCAGTCTTATTTCAGAATTGTATTCCTTTATATCCCCAACTCTGGCACAGTGGAAGCTATATGTCTCAGCTAGTTTAAGGGACAAATTATAAATTTCTAAATAAAATGAAACAGGTGTGAACATAGTGAGAGAAACATAATGGTAGGCCCAGTCTTATAATTGATATCAAATTTAAAAATAGTGTATAAATTCTCATAATGTACATTTTTCTCTCAAATATTAACCTTGACAGATAGCTACATATCAGTAAAGATGCTTCTTATCTGTGCTGTCTAGGAAAAAAATGTTTTTCCTTTCTTAATCTCTGATGATACTGTCCTGTATCCAGCATTAAGCTTTGGGCTGTGAAAATTATCAAGGTTTTTCAGTTAGAGCAGAGCTGGTTTTCTAAATGATTCTGAATGTATTTTCTCATTTTGAAAGGGTATCTTATGCATACTATGCCTGGAGAGATTATCACCTGTCTTTTCTATAGAGACATAGTGGCTCTCTTTATCACTCCAGGAATGAAGACTATTTATCCCTAACTGGAACAATCAGTCCATCTTCCACATTGTAATTTATCTAGCTGCTTTTTGGCCTTCCTCACCAAAATGAGAGTATCTTCCAGGCAAAATAGAATGTTTTGGAATGAATCCTCTGTTAATCAACTTCCTTTAGATTAAGAACTTTACTTTGTGATTCTAGATAGTTTCTTACCCCTGGGGCTATAAACTGGCATGGTGGGAAGCTAAAGGAAATTTTATGGAAATTTATTTATAGAAAGTCTTCCCCTTGTCACTTTAGAATTAAATGGATCAGGCTTCTTTTTCCAAAAAGTTCAAAAAGTTAGTTGTACTTTTCTTACTTGAGTGAGCCTGTTACTGTGTGGTTATTATTCTGGAGTGGTTGTACTGTAAGTGTAGAAAGTGTAGGAGACTGAGTTGTTTCATTCAAAGTTGCTATGTATGTGAAGTTTATCTGTTTTCATTGTGTTTTGCCGGCTTCACCTAAAGGCCAGTTAATTGGCAGAAATGGTGTCTAATTGAATATGAATCTTGCTTTGTCAGATAATTTAGCCCTTTAACAAATATTTGCATGCATGGTGGAATAGAGGATACAAAGATGTATAAATCCCACTTCTGTCACGGAGGGTCTAAACTTTTGTAGAGGTGATTTGTGGCAAGTGACAGAGGCTGGCACTAGTATCTTAGAGTCTTTAGAGAAGGGTGAGAGAGAACTTCAGTCTGAAGAGATTCAAGGAGAAGATTTAGGGAGGAAATTTGCAGACATAGTGGGAACTGGCAGTTGAAATGGAGGCAGTAATGTAAGTCTAAGAGTCAGAAGTGAGAAAACTTGGGACACATTTTTAACATGATAAGCATTCCAGATTGAGCGAAAAATTTGTTGAAAAATGGGACATAAGGCTCTGTAGATAGTTGGGCTACCTTTCAGTAGCCTCTGCATATTTAAAAAAATTTTTTTAATTTTTATTTTTGAGACAGAGAGAGAAAGACAGAGTGTGAGCTAAGAAGGGGCTGAGAGAGAGAGAGGGAGACATGGAATCTGAAGCAGGCTCCAGGCTCTGAGCTGTCAGCACAGAGCCCGACGTGGGGCTCAAACCCACGTACTGTGAGGTCATGACCTGAGCTGAAGTCTGGTGGTTAACCAACTGAGCCACCCAGGCGCCCCGGCTCTGGATATTTTTGAACATGGGGAAAATAGATTTAGAGATGAGGTTTACAGGTAAGTCTAGTGGTAGGGCTTCAGAAGAGATAGGAAGCTGTCAGATGAAGATGGCAGGAATGAAGTAGATGATACAGGATGCCTGGTAGGACAGACCTCTCTACTGATAAGATATGGGAACCAGGGAAGAGGGAAAACAAGGTTCCAGTGCCGAGGGGACCAGACAACTGCTGGTACCAATACCAGAGCAGGCATTCAAGGAGGGACTGTTGGAATCAGACAGGGTAAATGAGAAGTTCCTTCACCCTGTTTGATTCCAGGGTACTGGCAGTACTTGAAGGACATTCAGGTGAAACAAGTCATGAGGTAGTTTCAAATATGTTGTGAGAGAGACTAGGGGTACAACAAATGTAAATTCAGCTCTGGGAATTCTTGCAATGCAAGATAGCAGATAGAAAAAGAAGAGTAGAGGCCTGAAGATTGAACCTAGGGGACAGGGGTGTATTTAGAATGGGAAGAGGAAGAGTAGTCACTGATAACAGGAAAGTGGGAGATGGACATGCAGGAGGGTGGAATTGTGTCACAGAAGTAAAAATCAGGCTATTTCAAGCAAGAGGGGATATCGGCATTGCTAGATACTTCTAAAAAGAGCATTCTAGCAATATGATAGAAGAGTTAGCTAGCACAGAGGGTTTAGAAGTTGAGGGGTTATAAGGGAAATGTAAATTGAGTGGATTCTTTTCTAGAAATTTCCTGGTCTAAGGAAGAGAGCATATCTGATAGATAAGGCTCACTTTAGCATCAGCTGCAGGTTGCAGGGTGCTTCCCCAGAATTTCTGATTCATAAACTTATGTTTTTAGGACATGTTGATAATGCTGATTCTGGTCTGGGAATTTCACTTTGAGAGCCATTGTTCTAATGTTTCAGGTTTTTTGGTTTATCTATTTTTGATATGTGTCTTAAATGCATTCTTTTTAGGCCTTCTTTTTTTAATGTACCAGCTTTTTGAATTTGGTATAAAATAGTCCTGTTCCTTGACAGGTAGTGAACTTGTGTGCTTTTAAAGCCTAAAACTATACCTACGATCATGAATGATGAGAATGGAGAGTCTAAGGAGAATCTGATATACATTTATATCAAAATTCTTCACATTCACAAATCTTTTTCCGAGAAGTATGTAGTCCATGAGAAATAACTAGTATTTTAGGGGAATAGTATGAGTACAAACCGCTGTTAGGATGTCCGTTAAAAATCTGTGTTCCACGTTACTATTTCTGCTGTGAGCTAATGTCTGATTGATTATCAGTCATAGAAGGAGTGGGTGTGGGTCAGGGGCTGGTGTGATGGTAGCTGGGGATGACAGACTGCCCTGTTATTAGGGAGATGTTCCTCAGTTCCTCAACCACTCCAAGGCTCTTTGCATTGGGCTTCAGTTGTCTGCCTGTTCTTTTAGCAGCTTGTTAGGGGGTTAGGATGGGAAATATATATGTATATATATTTGAAGTGAATTCTCAGTGTTAACTTTGTAGGATTTATTGTATTCTTAGACACTAGTTTTTAAACAAAAGTTCTTTCTGACTGTGAAATGCTTGCAATAAGGTTAATTAAAATACATTTTTATTATTTGGTTTGGAGCTTTTAAGAAGGACGATTCTAATATTAGCACATTTTGTATTTTCTTTTGAATCCGTGACTTCTAGACTGGGCATTGTTTGTGTTGGCTTCTCTTTGTGCAGGATAAAGTCTTCTATCACTCTCACTTCCAGTTAATTTGCTGTGGGCTATGGTATGCTAAAAGTAAGGAAAATAAAATAATAGGAAGTTGGTCTGGTTTCCTGTAGGAAACCAATGAAGATGAAATTGGTTCTTGGAATAAACCCACAACAGTCTGGGAAATACTGACTGAAGACATTTTTCTGAATCATAAACAGAAAAATTATGACTCATGAAGTGTGGGTCATTGAGAGGCTGATTTGATCTTATGTGGGAGAAAGTGAGAGATGACGGAAATGTACTAGTTATTAAAAGTAGTTAAACCTAGCATGATGACATCATCCAAGTAGGAACAAATTATCCAATATTTAGTCCAGCCCATTTTGATGGAGAACATGTTTCAAAAGCCTGCTTTATTGTTCTTTTCTTAAAACTGTGTAAATAATAGTTTTTCAGTAATTTCTGTCTTAAATTTCTTACCTGTTCAATGTTCATTACTATTGTGATTTTGGATTTTTCCACCATTCCTCCAACTTGTTTGGTACTCTCATGTCATTCTTGAAGCTATAGTGTTGGATGTGATCTTTCTATAATAAATCTAGTCCAGCATTAGTCTTTTTTGTCTCACAGTGTCCTGTTGGAGTTGCCTTTTTTTTTTTTTCAAAGAAATGAAAATTATACAGTCATGGAATATTACAGCTAAAAGAAACTTTAGAAATGATTTCATATGGGGACCTCTGCATAGCTCAGTCGGTTGAGTGTGTCTGACTCTTGATTTTGGCTCAGGTCATGATCCCAGGGTTGTGGGTTCTCTGTGCTGAATGTGGAGCCTGCTTAAGAGTGTCTCTCCCTCTCTCTCTCACTCTTTTTCCCCCACCCTCTCTCCTTCTCCCTCTCCCTCTTCTCCTGTCCTTCGTCCCCCTTTGTATGCACGCATGCTCTCACTCTCTCTCTCTTTCTCTCTAAAATAAAAAAAAAAATAAAAAATGATTTCATATGCTTTTCATTTTATAAATGAAGCTACTCAAAGTCACACAGCTAGTTTACTGGCCAATCCAGGATTGGAACTCAGATCTCTGTATTCTATAATTTATTTTAAGGACCATGCAAGAAAATGATTTTCTCTGCAGTAATAAATGTAATGTAAAGTAGTTCTCACCATAATTTTTTTCTTTCCCCACATACCTAAGTTTCTTCTTAAGCTTACTCTTTTCCCCCTGTGTCTTCAGTGGAGACAGAAAGTCGTTTACTCTTTTTCCTTCAGTTTTGAGAAGGATTTTCAAATCCCTTCTCAGTGTTGCAGACCATTATTAAGTCTTTATCTTTTTCAAATTGAATAACTCCATAGTTTTCATTAATTTTCTAACTCTTTAATGACATTTATTTTGTTTCATGAAAGTTAGGAGGCTGTCTTTTTACCAGAAGGTAAACTAGAGCATGACCAAGTGAGCAGGAGTGGGATTCCTTGTCTGGTTGTGTGGGACCAGTCAGCAAATTGTGAACATGGAAGCACAAAGGAGCTGAGTCTAAGTTGTCCTCATGGTGGGAACTTCCAGCCCAGGAAGCTAGACAAGAAGCAGAGCTGATCGTGAGCCAAGGAGCTAGCATAGTGGCCACGCACCAAGTTAGAATTGGGAAGAGATGAGAGAAACACCAGGACAGGGAATGAAGCTGGGAATTAAAAAAAAAAAAAAAAAAAAAAAAAAAAAAGAAAAGAAAAAAAAAAAAAAGAAAAAGGCATGGGAATTAGACAAGTGGCCCTTGGGAAGGGGACTGAGCTGTTTAATTACCTGAGTTAAAGACTGTCATCTCCAGTGGCTTTTTCCTGGCTTGTTCTAGGAGTTGAAATTTATAGCTGGAGAGCTGACCCTCATATTTATCTCCAGGAAGCCTAAACCTCTTGTGGCTTCTCTCATTGAGGGGAAGGGGGTGGGTGACTTGATGCATTGGAGAATTGCTTATGGTAGGAAAAGGCAGGTGCCTAGGTTGAACATCTGGTTACTGCCTGACTAACTCAGTTATAGAACAAAATAAAATTGCAACAACGTGGCCCTGTGCTGTGTAATCATAGCAAGGGTAGGGGTGGCCTATTAAAACCCAGAGCAAACAGCAGAGAGGACTGTTCTTCTGTGTCCCTGCTCATTCATTCTTTCTTTTTTCTTTTTTTTGGGGGGGGTTATCTTGGGGAGCCCTCAGGGAGGGGTGAGTAGAGCAGGAAAATGTGGGGTATAGCTTGCTGTTAGGACAGGAAATGTGAGAACATCCTTGTATGTGGATGAGAGTCTAGCTCCATGTCCCACACAATTGCATGCTAGATTTCATTAAATCAAGTTGTGTGAATGCAGCTATCTAACATGTGGTCTGGTTGCTGCCTTTTATCAAGCCCTATGCCAGCAGGATCAGGAGGAGGCTTACAGATGCAAAACAATCTTAGTGTTATCTTTCAAAAAAGATCACATTATACCACTTTGCTTTTACAAAAGACCTGAATTAGTACCTGTTATCACTAAAATAAATATGAAGAGAATTTTCACTTTTATGAAAATAATAGGTCAATAGCAAAAAATCAGGTTCAGTGTTTGTTTTGTATTGAGGTGTTGTAGAGGCAGCCTGCACCCTGAGCAGTGAGAGTGGCACATCAGACTTCTTCCCCAGGAATTACATTCAGCATCTCAGCATCAAGACACCATAGGTTTGAGCAGTGTTTGTGAGCATCTGTGCTTTATCTAGACTTATTTTGTGCACCTGTTAAGCAGGATGTGTCTTAAGGTATCAGGAAAGCCTAAGAGAGGTTATTTTTTGGGTCTGGGAATGCTCAAAAATTATTCCATATAAATTAATGGTAATTGTTCCTTGCTTTCATGCCATTTTGGCTTATCAAAGTTTTCCTAGAACTGTCTACTTTTGGATAGTGGGGGAAACCTGCAGATGATCATGTCATGGGGCAGAAGGGAGGAAGGTTTTCATGGGACACTATAGGCAAGAGTTCTTAAATCAGGGATGCACATAGAATTCCTAGGACATACTCTAAAACTTTAGATCCAGGCCCACTCTAGACCCTGGGCCTTGGTGTTTTTTCTGGCTTTAGATCCTGGCCATGTTACATGCCCCTATCAAAGGTATGTGACTTTGATAGAGTGCTCAGTGCTTTTAAGCCTCCATTTAGTCATCTATAAAATGAGCACCTTCCTTCAGTTGTGGGTCCTTTCGACATGCTTCTATCTATAGTCCTTTATGCTTGCTTTTGATTGTTGATACTCTGTCCTAGATATCCACCTGCTTGTTCCCTTAACTACTCCCAACCTTTACTCAAACATCAACTCCTCAAGGCCCTCCTGACTATGCTGTTTACAATAGCAACTCCTGGGAATGGTGGCACAGTCCATCCTGAGGGGGAGGGCTAACAAATGAATTTAGTAGGAACAAAGGAGGGGGGACGGAATTGCAAATTCGCTATTCTGCTCCCCCCAACCTCCAATCCCAGTTTGCTGTTTGTCATACTTTAGGCTAACATGAGGCAAATTATTCAGGGAATCGAATGCATGAAGGTAACACAGGGAATCTACATGCCATTCATTGTTTCATCCGCCAGTGATGGAGGCCTGCCCTTTGCCACAGCAGCTGTTTGAAATTATATGCAAGAATGTTTTCCTCATTCAAATGCCTGTAGTTCCTGCCTCTGAAATGTTAACTTGTTATGTCCTATTATAAAGGGGAAAATGATGTTTTGGGCCCTTTGATTTTTATGAAGTGAGCCATAGTATTTTGAGGTGGAAGAGATCTTGGCGATGAGCCAGCTTAAGCCCTTTTTTTTACAAAACACCACTTGGAACTTCCATTTGATGAGCAGCAGAGTCTACTATCTAGGCCGGAACCCAGAACTGACACCACTTGATTTTCTTGTCACACAACTGATCTAAGAAAACTGAGGTTGGAAAGGCATCACTGAAATATCAGGGGATGATAACGTAAGACTCTGATGTTTGAAGTTTTACCTCTCTTCTTGTTCCAACCACTTTAATACAGTGAAATGAAGTTTTGATACAATAGGTTTGAATTAAAAGCATTGTTTTTTCCTTAATGGAGGGAACTGGTTGTAATTGATACCATATGAGTAGTGTTTGCATAGTGAAGAAGATCCCCTAATACAACAATACAAGATGTAATGGTAGCACATAATTGATATTAATATAAAATTAGTATATAAGGAAAATAGAAATCTACAGTACTAAATCATCAGGAATAAGCACAATCTTTTCGGCTAAGATAATTCAATAATAGTTTTTATGTCAAGTGCCTGTACTGTGCTAGTGTGTAAATAAGTTTCCCTAAAAGCTATAGGATGCTAATAATATTTGCTACTTATGGAATCAGAAGTATCAATAGCTTGATAGCCAAAATGAATAAATTGTTCCTATTTGGGTACTTTTTTAAAAAAAGAAAAAGCCAAGTCAGTTATATGACTATTATCAATTAACCTATTCTATAAGATTTAAAAATAAATATTTCCATTTTAATACTACAAATATATTTTTGTCCATATATTAGTATATACAAATTATAACTCCTTATTTGGTCTCTGAAGATAACTTCTTTTGTTTAGCAGATAAATAAATTAATATAGGCTTATATATTTTGTGAGGTTTAAAATAAGTTCTTGGGGCACCTGGGTGGCTCAGCTGGTTGAGTGTCCGACTTTGGCTCAGGTCATGATCTCGCAGTTCAGAAGTTTGAGCCCCACATTGGCTCTGTGCTGAAAACTCAGAGCCTGGAGCCTGCTTCAGATTCTGTGTCTCGTTCTCTCTTGGCACCTCCTCCCCCGTCCCACCTTGCTTGCACTCTGTCTCTGTCTCTCAAAAATAAACATAAAAAAAAAAAAAGCTAGTTCTTTCATTTTCATGTGGAATTCCCTTTTTATATGTAATTCTTTTGTGTGCTCACAGCAGCATAAAGTCACCCTAATTGTTAACGATTATGAAGGTACCTTATGGGCAGAAGGCTTTACCTGGTAAAGAGCAATTAATACAACTTTGAGAATCTGAGTATTAATAAGGTATGTTTGCAATTAGGCCTAATATCCATGCCTTCAGTGGTGTGTCTGTTTCTGGAAAAATTAGCTCCCTTACAAGTGAAGTGAGCAAGATGAATGGAGCAACTACTGGATGCTCTTACTCTGTGTAGATAGTTGGCTTGCGTGATACAAATCTCTACTTTTAAGTAAAGTTGCATTTTGTATGTTTTTGTTCCATAGCTCCATTTCTTTCTGATTGATTCTGTTGATCATCACCCATGTGGGCACAGTCCCCATGATATCTAATAATTTGGTAACCACTTTAGTTTGTTACAAGGAAATTGTAGTATAAAACCTTTTCATTTTATAATTTAATGTTTAAGCTTACAGCGTATAAACTCCTCTAATGTAAATATGGCTAATCACTTCCTATGGTTCTTAGAAGGAAGTTTAGCATTTTTTATCTTATATTCATGAGGGTAGAGCAGGACTTTATAATGCTTGTGGGCCTCTGTGTGTCATCTGGCTCAAATTCTTTCTGGAAGCCTGTTACAGATTTGAGCAATTGAATTCAAATCTAAAACCACTTAAAAAGTCCTTTATAGTCCATTAAGAATTTATATGAGAGAGAACACTCTATGAAAGTTCTCCTCTCCCTGTTCAAACAGATTGTTCTGTTTTATTAGATCTAGGTGGTATTGTAATTTTGATAACAGCTAATAACGTTTGGAATCTTGCTTATAATTAGTAGACCACACAAAGGTATGTTTGTTGGGTTTTGCACTCTTAATCCACTTATTATTAAATAAAATCCAGAGTATTATTTTAGCTTTGCAATAATTAAACTAAAATTAATGCAAATAGGTAAATGTTTATCTTAATATCAATTTCTAGATATATTTATAAGTACAAATAGTAAATAGTGTAGGTACTATGCGTGAAACTTTTTGTTTTGGATTTTTAATGATGAAAACTTTGGATTCCCAATTAGATTGAAATGTGTAATTTGTATAAATTAAGATGTAGACATAGATAATAATTTAATATCACAGTTAGATGTATCTGTCATCCCAATCCTCAAAAAACCCCACAAAACACTTGTGTGTAAATTTAAGAATTTAAACTTAATCATTCTTTTAAGCACCTCCTATGGCCTGGTATCAAATATAATTCCTACTATATCCTTTTAATACAAGTGGAGTTTATAAAATTCTCTTTGTTAAATGTAGATCCTTAAAATTGGTATAGTAAAATAAAATGAAACCTTTTGTGTTTAAAAAAATGTAATGCTTAAAATCATTTTTATTTCTATTTAAGTTGTTAGGTATTGGATACCTTACAAGTGCCAAAAAGAAGTAAATTGTGAGAAAATTGCTGTAATTTAGATTTCAATTTTTTGAAAAATGTCTACGCTACTGTTTTTAGTAAAATTCATACAATGTGTACATCGTTTATGGATGTTAATAAAAAATCATCCGTGATGAATTTAAGTTTGCTTTCTTTACAAGTAAATATCCATAAAGGCTTGGTTGGGCTTCTTAAACAATGTTGTTTGTCATTAGAAAAACTTAGACCAAAAATTCCTTAAAAAAAATGTTGAATTTTAAACAATGAGCTCAACTTATGTATAATTATAGTGTTGATTAAAATGAAATGTTCTCCAGATGACAAATATTGTGTTAGTAGCAATTATGCAGTTATTGTAAATGGCAGATTGTCAGAGGTAAGGCAGTCAGTGTGAGCTTTTCATTTTGTTTGGTAAATCAGGGTAAAACCTTTTCCTGAATCTCCTTTCTAGTCCCACCCCCATACACTTTAGTTGTGTCAGTTGTTTTTTGTTTGTTTTTTTTCATGTTTATTTATTTTGAGGGAGAGAGAGACAGAGTGCAAGCCGAGGAGGGGCAGAGAGAGAGGGAGACACGGAATCCAAAACAGGCTCCAGGCTCTGAGTTGTGAGCACAGCGTCGGACGCAGGGCTCGAACTCACAAACTGTGAGATCAAGACCTGAGCTGAAGTCAGATGCTTAACTCACTGAGCTACCCAGGTGTCCCAGTTGTGTCAGTTTTTTTTAACAGTAAAATGTCTTCTAGAAATCAATAGTATTGACAAACATATAAGGGACATTCTTTAGGACTATTAACACATATAATTAATCCTGATTGGAAATATCAATCTTTACCTTTTACCATGCAGATTGTTAAATGGTTTAGTAGAGGAAAGTTTTGTTTGTTTGTTTTGCTTAGGTTTCCATACGGCTCACACTGGAGTGATTTTGTTTGTTGTTTTGACACTGACATTTGTCAGGACAATTCAGAGCCATCAGCACCACTAAGGAGGAGGTTGAGAGGCTCTTCAGTATTCTGATGTATTTCTCTGTCTTCCCTAGAAAAGAAGGATTTGAGTGTTTGACAGACAGTGGTTAATTAGTAGATCACAATATTTGAATTATTGGTAGTTTAAATAATGTGAATAAATACTTTTTTATCTCGTTGCTTTGCATTCGCTTTGTATTATTATGAAAGTGTTTTGGGTTAGTGATCTTTTCAGCGTATCACTTGGCAAGATTATTTAGATTGCAGTTTTGCAAAAATTAATTTATTGTAAATAATTGACTTAAAACTTCACCTTTTCTTGTCATTGTTTCATTTCTAAACATAACTCTGTAGAAGTTGCCATATTAGCTAAAATTTATTGACAGTAATAATGAAAAAAACTATTGGTTTTGGTTTATGTTAAATAATGTATCCTCACTACTCTTTCAGTGTTAGAAAGTTGTTGTACAAAGACATAAATAGAAATTCCTGGTAAGCTTCGGCATTTTTGTGGGGAGGCAAATTATTCCTGAAGCTTCCGTAGTCATCTGTCTAGATTAGAGCCATGTTTCTTTTTGGAACAGGGGAGGTTTCTGGTGCATGGAAGATTGTTGTGCTCTTTTATACACATAGATGGCAGCAAAGTGTTACAGACAGCGGAAGTCAACCTTGTACTTCTAATGAAAGATGAATGACAATATAAACTGACTTCTATCAACGTAGCTGCCTGTGTCCTGTAGTTAAACATAAAATAAGAAAGAAAGCCACTATTGATAACACAAGAATATAGGAGAATGAAGAAGGCTATGAGAAGCTATAGTACACTGAATTTCTGGACAAATCCCAGGTGGGGAGGCTTAATCTTTTAAGGTATGTCATCCACTCCTGTAAGATGATAGAAATCAGCTAAGATAATATGCATGTCAAAATAAAGAGACCGCTAAGGACTGAGGGGCGGTAGGGAAAGAGGGAAGTAAAAGAGAAACTATATACAAGTTGCAGCGGCTAGTAATGGCCTGCTGCCTGAGGGTACTGTAGAGTTTGGCCTGCATGTCTCCTTCTTAGTTAAGCAAGTTACAAAGAGGAAATGTCAGTCCACGAATCAGACAAACATTCCATGGGAACATTTGCTCAAATGTCAGCATTTTAGAAAATAGAACTGCAGTCTGTTATGGTCTGGTCCCCACACTGGATTTTCTATTAAACACACTGGTGCAGATATATATTTCTTCAGAATGGATTTACAATTAAGAAGTCATTTTATGTCTTAATTAGCATTCCTATATAATGACATAATCACTATAAAAGATGACAGTCATCATTATAATTAATATTTAATATGTGTCTGTTTCTGAGGACCTTTCTGTGGCTTCCCACAAATTTCCAAGGTAATTTTCAAGTTGTAGAATTGAATTTGGTGAAATCACAGACATGAGGATCTAATGAAGTAAAATCGTATTTATTAGAAACCTGAGATATGGAGGCAAGTTATAAAAAAGCAATTTGTAACATGTCCTGAACTATCGAGTCATGTCAGTATCTTACTAGTTATAAATATAATAAGGGTTCCTTAATACCTCTAATGTAATGGTAATGTTGTTCAAGAAAACATTTCCGTACTCTTTAGTTTTTTTTCTGATCTAGTCTCATGCGATTTAGTACCACAGACTAATCTCTGTGTCACAAAATTGATTCCAAAGGTGTGTATAACAACTTGCTCAAATGCAGTGTCTGGCAAGTCTCTCTTGTGACAGCAACTTATTTCTCACATAATTATTTTTTTAGTAAATTTGATATCTTAACAACCCTTCCCCTCATTTCGGGGTTCAAAAAATAACACTTAATATAATTTATTTCTCATACTTAATAAAGGCTTACTTGAGAGTATATTGCCATTCACTCTCTAGCCGCTTCAAGCAAACGAGGTTAGAAGGGAATGTGGTTTCCCAGGGTGTGCGGTGGTTTCCAGCCCCATTTGCTGTGCACTGTGATGGGCCTCAATGTTGTTTTAATGAAGCATAAAACATATAACGGTGGTTGCTTGTTACTTATTAATGATTAAATGGTTATACTCTGTCATATCAGTAGAAAAAGAATATACCCCCATATATATATTCTATTAAAAAAATCTATTTTGTTAACTTAAGTTTGTGTGCACAGATAGGTCTGTGTTACTCTCAATTTTTTAGTTGTGAGCTGTATAAATACAAGAGCTAAAAAAATTATGAAAATTTGAATTTTATTAATTTTGTGGGCTCTCAATTAAATAGATTTTTATAAGATGAACTTTCACAGTCATACAGTTCTTAAAACCAAAGTCAAGGATGTTCCAATTAGTCACAATTACATATAAATTTCTTTATAAATCGTTATCAAAATATCAAATATGTTTTCTTTATATTTATATATAAATATAATTTTTTTAGATTGACATCTGCTGTTTGGAAACAACTTTCAACTAGAATATAATATGTTTTGCAGGTTGACAGCATACTTTTTTTCATATTTTTTGTCCCTTTTTGGCAGTATTAGATTTAGGCTGTGTGCTTTTTCTTAATGGGATAGTATCATGCAGATTATTTATGTGACCTTTTCACTGCTGCAGTTTTCATAAAAAGGGCAGTGTTGCAACACCACTTCCTCCAACTTCTTGGTTTCAAAGAATCATACCTAAAAGTAGGCAAATCTAACAGAAGAACATTGTTTTAAAGCTTTTTTAAAACCAATATATTGATTTTTGTTAATATTAGCATTGGCACATCAATTTTTCTTGATAAAATGTTTGTAAATATTTTACATAAATAATTAAATGTTGAATGATTAGAATTTTAAAAAATTGCTTATAACACTTTAAATGGATTTTAGAAGGATGCACTTTATAAATAATTTTTGATGCACTTTTTAAACTAGAAAAATAGATCATGTATGGGTTGTAGAGGTCTTCCAAAATTTTATTGGCATCTTATAACCAATTATAATTTGTGATGGCTTTACATTTGTAAAATGACTAAATCCTATAAAATCTTAGATATTTGCAAATAATATAACAGTAGCTTATGTTATACTGGTCTTGAAGATTTCTGTTTCTTAATTATATTAACTTTTATGTAATTAGTTATGTAGGATTTAAATTGAACAAAAAGTAGGCTGCACTCTATTATTTGGAATTATGCTGTTAAAATATTTGTGTTTATAATTCTTAGCTTTTCATTCTTATTATGCCCAAACTGTGCTTTTTTAAAAAAAAAATCTGATAAAAGTATTTTAAAGTATATAAATATTCAATTATTTAAATTGATAGATGAGATAGACTATAATCCCAAAACATATTTTCTCGTGTAACCATTGTTTTTTATGAAGTATTAATAATTAGTAGAAAAATTAATATAAATGCCCTGAAGTCCAGTTTTGGCTCCAAATTTATCCATTTAAAAATTATTTTTTCTTTTTTATAGATTGCATCTTTATTTTTGTATTGAACAGTTAGATTCATAAATGTATTACCTATAGTTTGTATCCTTTGAGGGATGATTTTTTTAGATGTGATACGCTCTCTCATATTGTGGGAGATTCTTTTATATCTTTAGTGTTCTCTCTCTCCCCCTGTTTCTTTCTCAGTTTCTTCTTGAGGATTCTACTTATCAAGTTGAACATCTTTTATGATGATGAGTCTTGGTGGTGCAACTTTATTGGCATAAGATCCAGAGACTAATCCATAAAACACAATTACAGAAGTCTCCAAAGTATAAAATATTAACTTGTCATTTTTTGAGTTTTCCCTTTTGACAAGCTTCATTGATTTTTCTTTTTCTTGCTTTGTATGTTTTCTGCTGTGCTAATTCTGGAAGAATTTATAGATGTCATTATGGGAAAATATGTATTTTAACTGACAACATAAATATCTTGGTTATATAATTACCTGGTCAGAGATTTTAAGTTACAAACCGGTAAAAAATCATTCTTTATAATGTAGCATAAATTATACTTTGTATTTTCAGTAAAAACTTGTTAGTGAATTTGAACACTTTTTTTTTTAAAGAAATCTCAGTGTCAGTTGACATGCTCATGAAATATTTAATAGAAACAGTGCAGTTTAATTTTATCTTCTTTTATGATAAAATACTGGTTTACAGAGAGTTGACTCATCTTACTCATTTTTTTGCATTCATTGAAAACTTTTAATGAAATCAATTTTCTGGATGAGATTTACATTTCTATGTGTAAAACAACAAGTTCAGAGATTTAGTGCTTCCCTTTGCTTTTTAGGGGCATTTCATTTTCTCTACTGTAGTAATCTTAATTCCAGATGTTAACACATGGCATTCATGTAGTGTTCTAATTACGTTTGTTTATTATTTTTTTTAAATATTAGCTCTGTGACCTGATGCTATATGTGGTATCTTGATTTCTCAGTTATATAGATTTTGTTGTCATTTAGTGTATATTTGCAATCTTCCATGTGTATTAAGTAAAGACATGTTTGTTGCTACATATTAAATCTCTTACTGAATAGTCTTGTAGTTTATTTAAATTGTGTTGTGACTTGAGACCTTTATGTATACAGCATCATAAAATTAAATAAAATAGTTTTTTGCATATAGAGATAGCTTAATGAAATATCACCATAATGATGAAAAATTGATTGTTGGAACTTTGAAGACACTAAGAACACATACTTAAACGTGACTAATGTCTGAAAGTTCTTTTAGATATTTGTAATAAATCTGTAAGATAACTACATGGTTGACACATGAACTAAAGATTTCACCATATTGACAATTGAGATTGTATATTTAACCCATTTTTAATTATATAATTATTCTCTGATTTAAGCTTCATTGATCATACATGTGATGGGCATATTAAAATGTAAAACATTCTAAGTACTGGTATAGGGCATTTTTTCTTTATGAAGAGAAGTAAAAAGAATTGGACTTGTCAAATTTTTTTTAGTCATATAAGAGCAAAACTTCTGAACAACACATGTAACTTATCTGGGCCTCAATTTTCCTCATCTGTAAACAGGGTTTGAGACTTTTTGGGAAGTAAGGAAGAGTTAGGTTATGTGCTCTTGAAGATCTCTTTCAGACCTAAAACCTTATGATTCTGTGATTTATTTTTGCAGTGGTATTATTGCTTATTGATATAAATTATGTGTCTTGTCTAATGTAAATATAAATGTTAAAAATTAATGATGAAAACTTCAAACAGTCTCTTTTAAAAACTAATTTTGGGCAAGATTCAATTGACAGATTTTATTATATAATGGTTTTCTCAAAAAATATTTGACATACTCATTTAAAATGGGCTTATACCTTTTTAAGAATTTAATACAGAATAGTGGAAACTCAGGGATGGAAAAAGCATTATAGTCCATTTTGTCGGAAAGTACAGACTAAAATTGAGTGCTTTGTAAATTGTTGATCACACTGTTACCATGGGTCTATCTTATCTAGAAAAAATTAGTATGTGAATATTTTCTTTGAAACAGAAAAAAATAAGTTGGTTTTCTGAATAATACATGCTAAGTTTTCTTACATGTAAATATGTATATGCATTTCCATAAATTGATTCTGAGGTATATAAATAAATTTAGGTATATAAATAAAATTAGGTACTATACAGTGTTAATTTGTTTCTATATTTTGCTTTAGTAGTTATGTCTTAATTTCTGAAAATTTGTAGACAATTGCAGTAGAATGAATCTGTTGTGCCCCAAATTTGGTCATAAAGGAAAAACCAACCAACCAACCTATGTTCATGCCCTGAGTGTATTGAATATGCAGTTTGTGATTATGGAAACTAAGCTTCTAAATATTGTAAGTACATTTCATTAAAGTACAACCTCCCATAAATTTGTGTTTAGTGACATTACTTTTGGGGGAAAGGGGAGGGATTATGGTTGGAGTAGTTAAGGTTGAAGTATGTTTGGTTTTTAGGGTAATAGAGTTTGCCACTTATCAGTATTGGCTGCTCTATTAAATGTATGCTAAATTGGAGTTTATAATGTAAAATGTAGTGGTCAAATATATAAATGAATTTAGAAAACAAAAAGTGAAAGTTTAAAAAAACTTAAAAGATGTGTCTTTAAAAGATATTCAGTAGCAAAGTCCAAATTCACCATCTGGAAGAAAAAATATAAATTAAAAGTATTAATTTCCAAGGTGTTCATTTTTTGTTGATTTTTTATTTTAATAAGGAAGTGCTATATAAGGAAGTGTTTATAAAATTCATTAAAAAATACTACATAGTAATCAAAGCATGTCTTCTCCTCTTAGCTTTCATTGTATTTAAATATTGTATTCCCAGTAAAAGAGTACAAAATTATAACCAGCATAGAGTAGGTTATTTTTAATTATTCAGATTTCTTTTCTGTTTAGGGGCATTTTATGTATTCAAGGTGGCAAACTTGTTTTTAGGTTGTTTTTTCAAGCTTTTATCAGTCTTTTATTCATCCCAATTAGGGCATTCCTAAAATATTTACTCTGAGCGCTTTGTATTAGTTTTCTTATATGACATTTGGAAATCTTAAAAGTTTTGTGCAGTGATTACTATAAGTGTAACTTAAATAACTCAGATACGTAAAAGTTAGATTTTCCCCCACCTTCTTCTATGCAGTTACCATAAGGATTTAAGAATTTGTGTCTAAATGAAGTTATAAATTATATACAAATTCTTAGATTGGACTTTGTCTTTTGCTATTTACAATAAAAGCTTAAAATTTTTCAAGCAGATTACTTTCTTTGTGACTAAATTTTCATTATTTGAAGAATAATTACAAAAATAACTTATTTGTAATTTTCTTAATATCCTACCTTTTTTGTTTTTACTAATATAAGGGAATATTTAATCAGCTTTACTTTTGATAGCTAATTGAAGTTTTTTTTTTAAGCTATGATACAAAATTGGAAATATACCTGAAAATTAGTTATAGACTCTACTTAATGGCAACAGTTTATTTATTTGACATTTGTTATCACTATCTTAACCATCTAGATTGGTGACTGCCTTCTTCTAACTGGAAGATCCTAGTCTAATTCCTTCCTTTTACATATTAGATAACTGGATCACAAAGAGATGAAGCTCCTTGCCTTTGGTTGCCCTAGGTCAGGCACAGCTAGGTTATGTGGGGACTAGAGTTAAGGCTTTCTCTTTATTTGGAGCTAAATCTTCTCTACCCATTGCCTCTCACTTGCTTTGTCAAAGTATGACATGGATGGATTGCTTGGAATTCTTTCAAAGCCTTTCCTGTGTAATAATGATGGCAAAGATTTCAAGCATTTGTCAGGGGCCACTAATACATGTTGTGACAGCAGTTTAAGGGGGGAAAGGTGGATTTATTACTAATAAAACATTAAAACTCTTATATTTTAAAGCCAAACATAATTTACATTCAGTTTTACCCCTCACTGCTCTACCTGTCTATTTTTGATTTAAACTGCCACCCTCTTTCTCGTCCCGGCAACATTCATCCTCCTCCTAGCCATCCCCCACATCGCCACCCCTTCAGGAGATAGGTGGGAAAGCTGGGGTTGTTAAAGTGCTTTGACTAGAACCATCTGTTTTTGCTCTCTCCTAAACACAATAGAACAGGCATTATTCCATTGGGTGGGGGCTATGTATATTCCTATCTATAATAATAAAATATAAAAAATAAGAAAAGTTTCAGATTCTAAAAAATCCAGTGATATGTAAACAGCTTCTTTTGGACTTCTGAATATTCTTGCAATTCTTTTGTCCATTTATGATCTGGAACTAGCGAACTTGCATGGTTTATTTTTCCTTTTCCTTTCAAATAGCATTATTTTCTTTGTATTTTGCTCAGCGTGACAACGTTAAGATGAAACTTGTTAAATAGATCCACATTGTCTATCAATATATACACATTATGTATCCCTCTTTAGTAACTAGCTTTTTTTTTAAAAAAAGGCAAACTTATTCTTTGATTTTTAAATATATAGACATTTAGAAATATGGAACTTGCACTCACTAATTTAAATGGTCTCTAGATGTATATACATACACAACTAGAATATAAAGTTGATTTTGGCTTTTTATGGCATGTGTTCATTGTGACTTGATTGGGATTTTCATGAGATAACTGTACTTCAGAACTGTTGCCCATCTGCTTGAATTGAGAACCTCAAGTAGATTTTTACTGTTCTCAGGCTAGTGAGAATTATTTGTTCCCCTTGCTTTTGATTAGTCCTAGAATTATTGAGCAATATGTGAACTTCACAGCAAGAGAATCTATTGAAGTATTTTTTTAGAACTGCCATACATTGCTCTTAATGATTTTGAATTGCACTTGACCTAGTAACAGCTGTTACCTAACTTGTCTTTTTCCATAAAATGGCAAACCATTGATGTAGTGGTTTCCACTACATCAGTGAACATGAAGATTTTTATTTCTGAAACAGACACTGTGAATATTTCCTTTAACTGGTTGTGCTTAAACTGTGCTCAAGTTTACAAGTATGTTGTATTTTCTTAAAATATAAGTAAATTCTAGTAATAAAAGAAAAGTGAGATAAATACACACACACATATTTTATTTGGAAATCCTAGAACACATTTTATTTCTCTGTACAGATAATATGCTGCTTCAAGACAACCTGATGTATAAAAACCTTAATTTGAAAACAAATTATAATTATCATTTTTAGCTATAAAATGAGTATTTACTTTACAAAATAGTTTATTTCAGTGTTCTTTTTAATACATCGTGTTACTTTACCAAATATTAAAATGTATCCTTTTATTCTGTAAATTAGAGGACTTTATGTAATATCATGGCTTTATCTCTGATTTGTAGTAGAGTTGAACCATCGGTATATTTATTAGATATTCTGGTGTTCCTTTGTGTGAAATGCCTTTTATTATCCTTTGTCCATTCTTTTCTCCTACCATTTTTATTGCTGATATATAGGCATTCCTATAAATCTTTTATCAGTTATGTATGTTGCAAATACATTCTTCTGGTTTGTAACTTCTGTGCTAATTTTGTGGTGCCTTCACTGAGCATGAATCTTAAATTTTTTTGAGGTCGAAGACTTTCTTTTTGGTATACTTTCTGTGCCTTGAGAAATCCTCTTTTGGATAGCATGATTTCTATTAGGTTCCACAAATGTGTGGAATTTTCAGCTTCTTTAAAAGTTGTCATCTACTACATCAGGATTCATACACTAGATTGAGTTAGACCAAATGACCTCCAAGTTTCCTTCCAGCTCTACAATTCTAAGATGTAGATGGATTAAAATAAAGGGTTATGTAGTATAAAATACATACCAAATTTTCAAGAAACACATTGTATTTCATTGAATCTAAGATACTACTGATTTAAGATGTATCATTATTTTATTTCACATACCATTAGGAAAAGATAAGCTTTCCTAATTAAACTATGACATAATTCTTTCTTTCCACTTAAAATGCTTTTATTTTCCACTTATAGAAAAGCTTACTCAGATTTATTGAGACATATTTATATCATATTTTACTCTTGTGCACGTATCGAAAATAAAAATATAAGTGAAATAAATTGGTTACTCTGCAAGAAAACACGGAATTGTAGACATTCCTCCAGGACAAGTGTCTGCTTAATTTAATACCAAACTTGTGCCCCACTCCATATTTTAGTTCCTTTCTATGTACAATAACTTTTTGTTTTAATGCTGATAGTGTAATTAAAGGTAAGATATATAATACCTGCAGTGCTCCCTCTTTAACTGGGGCAACAAGAGCATGAACAGTGGTGACCAGCTGTGCACATGTTTAGTCACTGACAGCTACAGCATGACTCGCACTTGGCTGATCACAGCTCTAGATTGTAAGGTGCAGCCTGGTTTTGGACATATTAAAATGTGAAAAATGTCCTCTGTTAAATGTATGATATTCTGTGCTATGTTGGAAAGCTAGTTGCATGTGTTTAGTGCTTTGAGGGAGTATGCCATCTGTTTTCACAGTTTCCAAATTACTGGAGCAAATAACCATTTTTCTTATTTTTAATGAGAAAATTCCATGTGGGATTCTGTTTTATTTTCAGTGTTGGTTAGTTGTGGTGCCTGTACCAGACCTTAGTTGGCTTAACAAATCATGGAATCTCACAGTTAGAATAGATTTTACAGGTAGTCTATTGTCTTTTATATAGTGCAGGAATCTTTTCTATAGCTTCCTTGACTGTATATGATCTCATTTATGCTTCTGTCTGGACACTCCCGTTCATGGAGCTGGCTGCCTTCACCAGCAGCCCGTTCTATGCTTGGACTGCTTTCTTGTCAGAAAGATCTCTACATTAAACCCAAATCTGCTTCTTTCTGATTCTCTATGCCATTGATTTTAGTTCTCTGTGACCCCCAAACTACACCAAAGTGTCTATCCCTCTTTTTATGTAACTTCCTCTCGAATTTTTGAATATAGTTTTAAATAGCTTTAAATCTCTTCTTTTCTCTCTTGGTGCTTGGTTTATTGGTATCCCTTGTAGTATGTGGGTTTAGTGAAACATATGGCACTCCAGGGCTACCATCTTCTCTTTTTGTGCAGTCGAGAATCATATTTTGCTTTCTTGGCAGTATACATGTTTCCTTCAGCCTTATTTTTATGCTTTAACATTTGGACCCAGTGAAGCCTTCAGATTACCTTTGTTAAATTACCATCTTGTAGGTATAAGTTAAAATTTTCCAGTCTGTAGTGTTTAAACAAATTAATAGCTTTATTCTGTTTTACATTGTTCATTATAATTGTAATCACTTCTAGGTATCATTTTCTAATGTGCTCAGCGTGTTTCCTAAGCCTGTGTCCACTTCACTGATGTGTATTTTGAACAGATGTGAGCAGAGCCCTTGCTGCATCTGACAGAATCTTCCCTGTGCAGATGTGTGTTGACACTGGTCTTTAGCTTCCTTCAGGAGTGCTCATTTAGCCAGGTTAGAATCCCTGCTGTTTTCTCAAAACAAGGGCCTGCATTTCATTATCCTCTCTACATGAAGACTTGAAGATTATTGGGAATTATCAGAGGACTCTTTCTTGAGAAATCCCTATTCTACTCTAAGTACTGTTTTTCCATTATACCAGGACTTTTAAATTGTTTTGAATGAAAAAAAATTTTTTAGTTACAAAAGTAACAGCATTAGAAGAAATTTGGAAAACAGAAAATAGTTAACCTAAAATCTTAACACTGGAACCTACATTTTGCTGTGTTTTTTTCTGTTTTCATTCTTGGTCTGTTCATTTACATGGAATCATAATATGCATTCAATTTTTCATCTTTTTAGCTTTTTTTAATATTTGCTCGTTTGTGTGTTTGTTTGGAATCTCTATACTCAACCCAACATGGGGCTTGATCCCACAACTCCAAGATCAAGAGCTGCATGCTCTTCCGACTAAGCCAGCCAGGAGCCCTGCATCTTTTTTAGAATTAAAACTTTATAAAATGGTTCTTTTTGTTTTTCACAGTAAACATTCAGTGACTGCATAATCTTACAAGAGTCTTTCAATTTGAATAATCTTGCTGAATGTTTTCTTAACTTTATGTTTATATTAATTAAGCATTATAATTAAAATGCTTCTTGTGCATTTTTATTATTTGGATCCTCTCCGTGTCTATAAAAGGTACTGTTATGCTCATTAACTCTAGTTATGGGATTAGGCTGAGTCTGTGCTGAATGTATGAAATGTTTTGGATATTTTTAAGATAAATCCATGTTTTTGTTTTTTCATCATTTTTTCTTATCTTACAAAAAAAGGATATAATGCAAACAACCCCTATCTTTTGGTCTTTATTTTTATTGTTTTTCAAATGTTTTTTTGTCTTCTTTAAATATTAAAGAATGTCTTGTGGTCTTTGTAGACCTATTTTTCTAAAATAGAGATTTCTAAAAGCCCAGTAGGAATAGCATAGGCTGAATATGTTTGAACTTAATTTTCAGTCCAGTTAGTTAGATCTGGAAAGACTGATCACATTGGAGATAGAGTTGGTGGTGAGGCTTGACATTTTCTCCTTTCCCTTACTTTTATAGTTTTGGCATATATCAATGGACAAGTTTAAGATACAGCCCAGAAGCAGAATAAGCAATAATAATAATACAAATAATATAAATTTGTGTAATTGATAAATGTTGCCTTAATACACCTATCTGTTAGTATTTCCTGACAACATTCCAGCATCTTTACTTCTGTATCAAACATTCTGCATTATTTAGGATATCATTTATATTGCTATTAAATTAAAAATTGTTCTTTTTTTCTGGAATGTCTAAAATGACCAACTTCTACTTACAGAGCTCTGAGTGAGCTTTTTGTTTTTACTGTCAAGAGAAATGCAGTTGGTTCTGAGTGTCTCCATTTCATTGTTAAGGGTGTGTTTACAATAGTTTTTTCTTCTATGCTCACTGATAGGGGTATCAGTACTAGATCATCTTTATTTACTGGTAAGAGGCCTAAACATGTCTCTATATTTGCTAGAACTATAGAATCTCAATGTCTTAAAAAATTACCTAGCCTGACTCTATATCTGCTATTTGACTACTTTCTGCATTTCAGAACATATTTGTTGCCTAAAACATGACAGGCTAAGACTATACCACTATATAGGTGCTGGAAAAATAAAAATAAATATGGTAGTCCTTATCATCTGTTATCACACTTGAGTATAGGTAAATATTGTAATAGAAGAACACAAATAGTGCTGCATGATCTTTGGTGAGGGAATAATTAATTCTAAGGATGAAGGGCTTTGTAAAAAGGGTGATGTCAGGGAACATTGCAGGACAGGGGCCATATTTGGCCTAGAATGATTGAAGTTATATTTTGCCAGGTAAAGAAGGAAACTGATTCAGAGAGAACAGAACAAGTTGAGGCTTGATGGTATGATGGTACACTCATGAGATACTCAGTAATATTAACAAATACAGTTGACCGTTGAACAACACAGAGGCTAGGGGTATCAACCCGCCATGTAGTTAAAAATAGACATACAACTTTTGACTCCCCCAAATCTTAACTACTAATAACCTACTCTTGACTGGAAGCCTAACATAAACAGTTGATTAACACATATTTGTATGTTATATGTGTTATATATTGTATTACAATAAAGTAAGCTAGAGAAAAAAGGTTATCAAGAAAATCATAAGAAGAAATACATTTATACTACTGTACTGTATCGAATAACATCCATGTGTAAGTGGACACAAGCAATTCAAACCTCTGTTGTTCAAGGGTCAACTGTATAACCTCAGTAGTTTAACTACTTCACTACAACATGTCATGGCAATCCATTTCATCCTCAGACAATTGTATTTGAAAATTTCTCCTCCTGTAGCCTGTTTTACATCCATTGTTTCTAGTTTTTTTCTTAGAATTCATGCAGAACAATCCAATTATTTTGGAAAGGGTTTTCCATGTAGATACCTTTCCCCCTCCAGAGAAGGCCCTGACCTTCTCTTTTCATGGACATAAATACTATTTCCTGTAGTATTTCTTCTTATGTGGATTCAGGTTCCCATAACTATATTTATTCTTATGTGCTTAACACATCCCATTTACCTTTATTTTTTGAAGGTGTAATAATGCTCAAAATTGAATGCCTTATACCAGATTGTGGTCTGGCTGGTGTGGAAAGAAATAAGACTATCATTTTCTTTGTTTTAATGACTAAACTTCTGTTTTTCAGACCAAGATTGGAAAAGACTGTTTTAGACTGTCCCATTGTCTACTCCTATTAAAGGCACTTAACTTGTAGCTCATGATCACTTGACTTTTATGGAGATCCTGAGAGTAAAAAACAAAAAAATAAAAATAAAAACTGGATAGAATTTGAGTACTTACAATGGAAAATGTACTAATCCTAAGTTCAGTTCCCCTGAAAATGTTTTAATGTTTTTTGATCAGTTGAACTTGTTAAATGTATGAGGCTATGTGTTATATAGCTAAGGGTATTTTGAATTTTCCTTTTGATATGTGTTGGTTTCACATCCATCCAAACATCTGGTGAGGATATTTCAGACCACATTGGGTTTTCTATCAGCATACTTTAAAAGTAAGCAATTCCAGCTAAACATTATGAAGTTTTCTATAGTATAAACCAAGAAGCAATTTAGTTGGCAACCCCAAAGTGGAATGTAGAATGAAAATGAAATGAGATAAATTCCCCCCAGCGGCAGTCCACATCGTACACCCTAAAGGGATGAATGCTGATATTGTACATAAAGTATGCTTTATAAAAGGTTGGAATTTCCAAATATTTATCATGGCAGTGTTTTATACTTAAATCACATAATGAATATAGTGTCATTTTCCTTTTAGTTCTCTTAGGCTGATAGTTTGAACTAATAAGTGATGAGACCTTGAAACTTCAGTTAAATCCTTCTTTGATACTCTAAAGTATGTATTCCATTTTGGTTGTGGAGGAGTTGTTCAAATTATTTTATGCCATTATAAACATAGTAAGAGTTCAAATATTTTAAAATATTTGTTTTAATTTGAACTAGTATCAGTATAAATCAAAGTACCATTCCAAAACCTTTTTGTTTTTATACCTCTATAATTAAGATTAAGAAACAAGGTTTTTTGGTTTTGTTGTTCTAGCTTGTGATTGAAATCCTAGAAAGCAATGTAAAATAGGTCATTTTATAAATGTATGATTTTTTAAAATCTATTTTTGTTTATTCAGGCTGAATGTTGCTTTGAAAATTCAAGAGATTTGTTGATACTTGGAATGTACATCATTAGGAGTATTTTCTATGTATTTGTTGGTTGGTGGCCTAATAAAATAATTTAGTTTTTTAATGGTAAGTGACTTTGTTTGTAACTATCAAATTAATGTTAATCTCAATTTTGCAAATACTTAATCTTTTCTAAGTGTAACAATTGCATATACTTGTTTCTCATTGCCAGCAGATTTGGATCATATATTTCCTTAGTTTACTACAATATTTTTGTGTATAGAGATTTGAATTAATTATTTTGTTCAATATCTACAGATATTGAAGGCTAAATTATTTGGATCAAATCTTATATATAAAACAACTGAAAATGCATGATAAAAAATATCTTAAGTCTGCTTAAAATAACTGAAGAACAAACAAGATAGTGGGAGATAATTAGGCTAATACCTATGGGAAAGTAGGGTAGGTAAATCACATATTTAGGCTGTTTTAATCCTGAGAGCATTTGCCCATTTGGCAAACTGGAACTTAGTTTTGTCAGTCTTGTGTGTGATGAGAGAGACAGAAATCAAAGGACTACATCTTTAGATTTAGGATGGATTAAATATAAACCTTATCTTTACCACTAGGGGATTCTACAGGAATAATTCTTTGGTGCTAAGCAGAGCACAGTTGAGGGGAAATTGCTAAGAATATATAACCAAAAGTAGACCTTTAGGCATACTTTAAGCCTAGGATTTAGTGATAGGAGTTCATTAACTAGTAGCATCCTAAATTCCTGACAGGAGCTAACAAAATTCCTCTTGAGGGGAAGCTGCCACAAATAACCCTCACAAATAATTTTACAAAGATAATGAGCAGCACATAGTAAAAAATAACCAGGCACTCAAGGAAAAAAGTAATTTCTGATGAAACCTCTTTTCTCACATCTTTCTTCTGCATCATGTATTGCTTCTGTTTTTCTTTCTCTTTCTCTTTTCTCTCTTTATTGCTATCTAGTTTCCCTTCTTCAGTTTTGTAACAGCTTAGAATGTTTTCACTGAAAATTATCCTCTGCTTGGTAGACTCTCAAAGGATTAGTTTTTCATTTCTGGTGCTATTGCTCTGGTTAAATCCTTCCTCACCATCTTACAAACAGTTTGTTGTTAGAGCCTTCTAGTTGACTTTAATTTCCCCTTTTCTTTCCAAATTCAATAGTAAATCAGTTTCAGGCTAATTAAGTCCTTCAGTAGGTTCTCTATGAAAATTCCACTTCATTTCTCTGTGAAAATAAAGGTAGGGCCGAGTATTGGGAACTAGGAAATGGTTGAGAGCCATTTACTCATATGATTCATTCCCATACTAGATTACTATATCACAAACTAACCTATAAGCTGTTTGAAGAATGAGAGTTCTTCTATTTTGTTGTAGTGTTTGCACTATTTTGTTTAGTGTTTGCAACATAGTGTTCTTCATATAGTGATTTGCACATTATAGTTGTTCAATAAATGATCACTGAATGAATTAATAACTAAGAGAAAGCAGATAACTCTCCTGAAAGAAATCGTGAGTTACTAGGCAGGTTAAGGTTGATACAAGGAACACTACCTTCATTGATACTTATGGTTTGTAGAACATTTTCCCATGTCTTCTCTGTCTCTTTTATCTTTATGCCAACCTTATGATACAGGCAAAGCAGATTCCTATTATTGCTTTTTTTTTTTTACAGGAAAGTTAGCTCCTAGCCATCCTTTTCTTTTAAAAATGAGTCACTTAGTTTAATTCCAGAAGCATTAATGAAACTCCATATCCCTCACTCTGTTCTTGACTGTGTTGTTGTTGTTGTTGTTGTTGTTGTTGTTGTTCTGATCTCAGCTGCATTTTTATTTCTGATTCCTGCTGCTATTACTAATTTAGTCTTGTAACCTTGTCAACACTTGACTTTTTTCTTCCATGGCATTATCATTTGTAAAATGAATACTCCATATCACAGTGTTTTATTATGACTCTTTTTAATTTTGACCTTCTTTTTAATTGTCTCTCGTTTGTCTGTTCCACTGTGTGAGTAGATTATCCTTTGCAGACAAGTGAAGTAGATAAACCCTGAATTAATTGTTAAATCCATAACTCCTTTTTCAGCTGTTTTGGGGTTAGGAAAAACAAAGACCTTACAAAATATGTCAACAGAGTATATATGGTAAGGCCAATAATCTTAGGACACAGAACTTGGACAATGTAGATAATTCACCTTGATTATGGAGACTTCCCTCAACCTAAATTTTGTAAAAAAATAAAAACTTCTTTGATGTTGATAATATTTAAGAACAAAGAGTCAAACTGTGTTAAGTCTTGGGATAATTAAAAGTTCAAGGTACAGAGCTTATTTGCAGTTCCATTGGACAGGCAGTGGCACTCAGGGAACACTGTAAAGTCACATGTGATCAAGTGATAATGCATACAGTTTGATTAGCACAGCATTTATTGAATGCCTTCAGTTCCCAGGAATTGAGGATCAGTGTAGCAATCTGTGCTTAAACTTGAAAGCTAAAGATGAAATGGTCCCTAAATCAAATTCAGTCTCTTCTTTTGGAGATTTCCATGAAGATTACATTTGGAGAGAATTCATGGCTACCAAATGATTATTTTTTTACCAATGTTGAGCTAACCCATTCTCCTATAGGTAATTAGTACTCCTGGTAACTTGTTATAGTTACATGGCCAAATCCTTCAACTTGAGGAAATCAATCTAAAATTATCTGCAGTCTATAATTATCTATCAAAAATATCCATGATAGAAAGAAGGAAAAAGTACCTACATTTTTAATACACAAAATAAATAATTTTAATTTCTTTAAATAAAATTATAAGGGCTGGCTATTTGTTTATTAAATGGACTTTTATTCAGGATTGAATCATATAATGCTCTTTCTTTGTCATTCTCATCTGTTCCATCAGAACTTCTGCAGATCCCCCAATCTAAATCATTCTGGTTGGCGGCATCAGTATTGTATGAAGAACAATACCAAACATGTGCTTGTAGTGGGAATGGAAAAGCCTTTATGAGGCTAAGGCACTCAGATCCTCATAAATTACATCTGTGGTAATAATTCTTTAGTATTTTAGCTCAACATTTCAACAAGTTTTTTATGTTAATATTTTATTTGGAGCAATATTGTGATTTTCCAAGTGATTTCTCTTATGGAAACTCTTGAGTACATGAAGGACACAGACAAATATTTCAGAGCTTTTTTATTGCTCCAGACAGCAGCAAACACATGGCAACAATAATGTACTAAAAGGAAAACTCTTATAGTCAGCCTGAACATTCTTTGTCAAAGCCCTTCTTTCATAATCTTGACCATAAAGGGCCTGGAAATGCACACTACCACCTCTTCATTGTGTTATTCTCTGCCAGCACACAACCCAGAAGGGAAATAAAACACATTTAACTGATGTGCACCAGCAGAATGAAGTCTATCAACAACTTTCTTTAAAATGTCTATTATATGAATTGAAAAGTATGTAAATGCTGGGAAGCAGCCCTCATCACTAACTGTAAGAAGTTTCAAAGTCCCTGAGGTAGCTACAGAACAGCAGCTTTGGGGAGAACATCACTCTGACTGTTCTTGATTGGTTATTCTCTCATGACATAAATGGAGAAACTACCTTGCCAATGTGCCTTGAAAGGTCTGGGTCTTAGTAAAGGATCTCTGTTGTATTTGAATGATGGGAACCCAAGATATGTGAGGCACGATTTTCTATTGTGTGAGACCAGATGCTTATTTGAATTGTATCTTATAACAAAAGAAGTGTTGCTTCTAGGAGAGGAGTGAAAAGACAACAGGAAACTCAGGTAGGGTTTTTATAGTTTCTGCCACTAGGCAGGAAGGTCATTGTTCAGATAGAGTAATTGCCTCAAGAGGCACGATTGCTGGGTAAATAGGCCTACATGGACAGTGTTGGACCCTTTGTTAGTAGAGTGTTCTTCTAGGTGTCAACTCTGTAAGAAAAGAAAGCATGTCTTTGGGATGACGTCTATTTTCACCTGGGTAGATCAACCACAGCCTGTTAAGTTAGGGAGGTCAGATTTGAATACAGGTCTGTTCAACTACAAAAATGTCTAAATTTCATGGTAGGTTTTTTTCCTCTTCTGATGAGATTGGCACATGAAAAAGTAAGAGAAGGTAGAAGTAAGAACATATGATTGTTAAAAATGTAGATGTTAGATGGATGATGTTAATTCATGATGAAATGTGATGAATCTCATCCTGGATTAAGAACATCATTTATTTACTTGACATAGTGAAAAAACAAGCTTGATTGATTTGCTAGGTTAAGAAACTATAAATAAAAGAAAAAAAGTGAGAGAAAAATAAAAAATAGTACAACCTATGTTACAGATACCTGGGGAGATGGATAGAAGGGAAAGAGAAAAACATTGAGATATGGGAGTGGGCCTGGGATTACCCTTAAAGATCTTTAAGGCAAGAAAAATAATTTTTGTTTCTTTCAAGGAAGAGAGAATAATTTAAGAAACTTAAGGATCTCATGGCATTGGTTAAACATTGTTGTAGAAGAGGCAAACTTTTCTAAATGTGAATGTGTTAGTTCAGAATATTTTCCTAGGCTTTATTTGCTTTGCCTTGTAAAAACTGGTATAACCTTGAAAAATGATAGGGTTGCTAGATTTTGTACTGACTGCTGAATTTGGTTATGGTTTTATGTGACTAATTGGAATGCTGGTTCTTTCACTTTAGTAGTGTTAGAAAGTTTTCTGATGAAGGGAATAGCCCTCTCTGGTTTACTCAAACTATGTATAAACTAACCGTCTTACTTCTGGAAAGTTGAATTCAAGAATTTTATTTGGATTATTTTATTATAGTTACTTTCTGTAAAATGAAGGGTAATTGGCTAATCTAGGATCTGGTAGCAATTTTAGAGATTGGAAAATTGGATCTCCATCTGCCACTTGAACAAATAAGCAGCTTCTCAAATGTACATCCAACCAGCAATATTCAAATGGTGTATTCACAGGTCTGCCTCTTGTTCACTAGCTTATTATGGTCTATGTGATTTAGAAAATCTGTCCCCTCCCTCAAATCTCCCAAACCCAGAAATACAGGCACCTCTACATAACAGGTAGACGTACTTGGAAACACATAGGCTTATGTGAAAAGTACCCATGAGGATGAAGGAAAAGGTTAAAGTTACATAATCAAGTATAACTTTATTGTCTGACCGAAGACTTTGGTCAGGAAAAGTAAGTTACCTGTATGTAATGTCCTTGAGACATAATTTTGACTGACTTACTTATGATTCAGTGTTGTTTATTTTAGTGTTAGCTGTTTCTTTCTATGCAAGTTGAAATAATTTCTGTTAATGTGGCACATTGTAATACCTACCCCCCAATTAACTGGAATGTTTTGGTAAAAATAGACCTCCACTTGAGTATATCTGTCAAGAATCACTAGTAAAATGATAAATATACCATAATTTAAAAATTACTTGATGATGGACTTGTCCAATAAACAGTAGTTATTTTTAAGAATACTCAAAATGGCCTGAAGATTTGTGAGAAATCTGAGACCTTATTGTAAAATCAAGGCAAAATTAGCTTTCAGATGGCATAGACAGGAACTTCAACTCCTAATCTAGAAGGTGTTGAGGCCAGTATTTCAGAGCAGTTAAAATTAACCTAAGTGTCAGAAGAGATACATGGTTAATACTCTGAAGTGACATGTCCATTTGAATACATGTGATTTGAATGTTACTTCCTAAATGGTTTTGGATCCTATTTTTCTGCCCATTTCATTTAATTTTCTTTTTTTTTTTTTTTTTTTTATTTTTGGGACAGAGAGAGACAGAGCATGAACGGGGGAGGAGCAGAGAGAGAGGGAGACACAGAATGGGAAACAGGCTCCAGGCTCCGAGCCATCACCCCGGAGCCTGACGCGGGGCTCGAACTCACGGACCGCGAGATCGTGACCTGGCTGAAGTCGGACGCTTAACCGACTGCGCCACCCAGGCGCCCCTCATTTAATTTTCTAGTTCTTTAGAATAACCAGAAGTGTTTCTATGGTTTTTGTTGTTGTTTTCTTCAGGCTGTTACAGACACTTGAAGAGTTACAGATTATCTAATAATGCCAGTTCTGGCTTTTGGGCAGTTAGTTTAGATGTTATGGGAGTTTTTCTGTTGTCTTGGGTGATCTAGACTCAAGGTACATATGGAAAACAAAGGAAGTGTGACTAAGGAAGATACTGGTGTTTGTTAAGTTCCTGACATTGGGTTGAAGACTTTGTATGTTAAATAGATATAATCTTGTGTTGATTACAAATCACTGTCTGGTTTCTATCCTCAGCCTGATGTTATCCTTAGAGTCCAGATTTGTCAACTGATTTGGAGAAATTGTTTATATAGTTTATGTGCAATTATCTGGAAAATTTGTGAATACCTGCATTTTGGGTTTGAGACAAGTGCTGAAGTTTAATGTGACTTTAAAAAAAGAAAGAATTACAGGAAATAAAATCTTTTTAAAAAAGACATCTTATTGGGGTGCATGGGTGACTCAGTCTGTTAAGCGTCCAACTTTGGCTTGTGAGTTTGAGCCTCACGTCGGGCTCTGTGCTGACAGCTCAGAACCTGAAGCCTGCTTTGGATTCTGTCTCCTTCTCTCTCTGCCCCTCCGCTGCTCATGCTTTGTCTCTCTCAAAACTAAATAAACATTAAAAAAAGACATCTTATTAAGAATAATTAAGTTTGCGTACTTGCTAGTAACAAGTTGTGTAATTGTGGGTAAGTTTCTTGACCATTTTGGGGCTCAATTTTATTATTTGTCAAATAAGGAGATTGGATTAGAGCAGTATTTCCAAACTTTTTTTTTCCCACTGCAATCCACAGTAAGAAATATATTTTATAAAGCATCCTGGTATGTATGTGTGTATTAAAAACAAAAGTGTTGCGGCACTTGGGTTGCTCAGTCGGTTAAGCATCCAACTCTTGATTTCAGCTCAGGTTCTGATCTCATGGTTTATGAGTTCAAGTTCTGTGTTGTGCTTACAGTATGGAGCCTGCCTGGGATTCTCTGTCTCCCCCTCTCTCTGCCCTTCCCCCGCTCGTGCTCGCTCGCTCTCTTTCTCTTTCTCCCTCTCTCTCTCTCAAAAACAAGTAAATAAACATTTAAAATAAGTAAATAATAAATAAATAAATAAATAAATAAATAAATGCTTTATATATGTGAAATGTTGCAAAACAATACATGTCATTCCAATGTGCAGTATATTATTTATTTTTTAAAAATGCCATCCAGTTAATTGATTTCATGACCCATAGTCATCACTTTCAGTTTGGAAGAACACTGGATTATATGCTCTCAGCCCTTTCAATTTTAGGATTCAAAACTGAATTTTAGAAACCAGTTTTATGATTATTTGACCAAAAATAAGAGTTAAGTTTTTGGCAATGACAAACCAATCCTCATCATAATGTGGAGGGGATGTGTTGGCAAAAAAGTCTCCTGTGTTCGTATGAGTAGAACTGGCAGATAGGAGGGGCTCTCTGGGACTGCTGTGGTACCTGTCATGCCAGGAGGCCAGGCACTGACTAGGCCAGCAGCAGGGACTTCTGCTCTGTCTCCTCTTTTGCTGGTTGTGCCTTACTGTTTCATTCCTTAGAGCTGAAGTCATCAGAACTCAGGAATCAAGATTAGAATAGCAGATTAATTAGGTAAGAGTAGAGGTATGTAGCATTTACATTTGTGCTACCTTACTTTCCTTGATTATGAAAAGAAAATATCTGAAGTCCATCAGCAGAAGTGGCAAGTAAATGAAACAGTGGGTTTTTGGAAAGTATGTGTATTTTCTGTGTTTAGTTTGTGTGTATGTCGTGTGTGTGTGTGTGTGTGTGTGTGTGTGTGTGTAAGGTAGGGAACGCATATTGTATTGTGTGTTTTTTGATCTTCTTTCTTCATTTTGAATGTTATTACATTTTGAATGTTATTACTATATAATTTTTTTTCAAAGATGGCGTGAACAATAGAAACAGTTTACAATAATGTTAGAACAATGAAGTGGTTCCTCATTGTGGCTAAATCTGAAATTTGTGGCATTGTTGGGATTGAGCTGGCTATTGGTTTAGTAGTTAAACTACATTCTGCTCACTTGTTCTCCTCTTGAGAGTCAGACACTTTTGAAGTAGGTAATGTTTGAGAGTGTACCTTTCTGGATATGTGGGTATCATTTTGCTTTGAGGAGAGAGAGAGGAGATTTCAGGAACAAGCACATTGATTCTGGACTTCCAAAGATCTCATGAGAACAGATGGAAATGGGAGAGTCAGTAGCCTACCCTGAATTGTTCATGGTAAATATCCTCTAAAAGAGAAGAGGGATCCACTTGCAACCTGTACTCTTAAGAGACCTGTGAGAGTGAGTGGCTACATCATGGAGTGGAGCTTGTGCCCTTTGAGATGGTGGTTAGCCTTATCAATGAACACTAGCAGTTTTGACTCTTGAGGACTGCCAAGGGCAGAGGAGTGAGCTGAAGAAATGGTTGATAAATCCAAATGATTGGGGGAGTCGAGCTGAAGGATATAGATAGACAGGCAAAAAAGAAGTGGTCTAGATGAATCCAGAGGAGGAGGTACTGATGCCTGCAGTGGCTCTTTGTGTAAGGCTTGCTTCATAATGTTGTCAGGTACTGGGGCAGGGTGAGCTGCAGAGAGGGGAACCTAGAAGCCCACTGGAACTAAGCCCTCACCAGTATGCACACTTAACATGTAGCCAGAGAGAACTGTATGTAGTTTCTAGGGCACATTTCTCTATCCTGAGTCCTCCTCGTAGTCTTTATCTTCTAAACCCTGCCTCCCCTTCCTCCTTCCTTCATTTTTTTTTCCTTACAAAGGCTCAATTTTACCATGATCTTCTTTTCTCCCTTCAGAAGTTTAAAAAATTGAATGTGGGTTTCTCGTTGAAACCTGACATCTGACATTTACTAATATACTTTATAAACAAAGCTTTAGTAAAAACATTGAAATTTTTTTGGTTAGATTACTGATGCTTCCTAATACAATAGCCCTATTAAGTAGAGACATTATCTCAATTTTTCAAAAAATTGATGATCCTATTAATTACTCAGTTGAAGCCTCTGAGATTGCCATTTTGTCACCCCCAAATAAATATCAGCAGTATTTGATTGTTCAACCTAATAACTTAGCAAAGATCAAATATCTAGGAATCATTCTAATTCAGCTCTGATGACCCCAAAGCCCATCTTCATTTTTATCCACTATTCTTTACTGCTTTTTATTTGAACTTCTCCACATTTTAAAAACTCATGGAATAAATAGTGTAAAAGCAAAAGATGTTTCCTCATCATGGCACAAAAGCATGAGAGCACATTCTAGGTTGGCACCTGAAAATAGAAACGTGAAGATGAAAAGGGACATTTTGTCCAATATTGTTGTGAATTAAGTGACTACTAAGAATTTTGGAGGGAAGGGTGATTTTAGGATTCCCAGTATAATTATTTCTAAGTGAATTTATTTACTGAAAGTGAGCATATTTATAGGCTTGAAATCTGAAGCAGAATGCCATTTCTTCAATACTAAATATATTCCTTTCCCATGTATCTGCTCAGTGGCTTCTTCACATTCTAGAGATTGGCCCTCTGTCCTCCCAGGATGCATGATGATGAAGAGTAACTAGATATGTTTAGAAAAGATGCCTCCCCCCAAGCCCAGAGCTATTCCCGAGATGCTCTTGTGCATTCAGCACAGAAGTGGCATATGCAGAAGTTAACATGAGTTGTGGCAGGTGGGAGCTGTATTAATTTTCCCTGTGCACTGACTGTCTAATCTAAACATTCCAATGTTGAAAACAAAACCGATAGTTGATATTTCTAGGGAAGGGTCATTGAGCCTCAGATGGATAAAAAGAATATATGCAAAAAGAAAACAGTATGTTAATGCAGAATATCTGAACCCAAGATAGAGAAAGGTCACACACTCATCTAATTTAAGGGGATAGAAATTCACAGATGTGTTTGTGATTTTACCAGCTATAGAGATTTCAAATATTGAAATGGCATTTGGAACAGGAAGATAGGGTTCAGATTAGAGCACAGTGAATAACAAAGTGAAAATGTTGTTATTCTAGCAGCTTACAGATACTTCATTGTATTTGCCTCTGCTAAATCCTGATGAAATGATCTTGAAAGAGTGATGCCTGTTGTTCTTGGCTTTTATTGATTTTGTTCCATGCAGTGTGAAGGATCTGCTGCTTGTCCTAAAATAATGAAATTGAGAGAAGATTGATTTTGGATGACTTCCAGTATCTTTCCTTAAACTTCAGTTTGCAGAAATTGGTCACTCAAAAACAAAACCATAACTCCCACAATTGACTCCCCACTGCTATGAGACCAAAATTTACAGCTCACGTGCTTCATAGCTTTGAGAGAATTGAAAATTCCAGCCTATTTTGGAGCAGTAATACTTCTATGTTTGATCAGTTCCAAAAAAAAGAAAAAAAGAAAAAAAAAGGCTAGGCCTTTAGACACCCCAGACTTTCTGGATATCTTACTTTTCTCCAAATGTGTCACGGAGAACAGCTGCTGGAACATTGGAGAATTATGGTGTTGAGGGTTAACAGTAGAGGAGGTTTCTTCCTTCTCTTAGATTTTAAATATTTTAGAGGCTCTAAATAGTAGAAACTAAATAAGTTGCTTTTTAAATAAATTAATATTAGCTTTGCCTTATGGCATGTGTTTCCTATTGTGTAAAGGAAAAGTTAAACCTGCAGAATGTAGCTATGACCACACACACACACATAAGCCCCTCCTCGCAACACCCACACTACACACCCACCTGCCTGGCATGAACTCTCTGACTCACATGTTGATTTCTTCATTCATATAGAGTTCTACAAATTGACAGAAGGCTTTACTGTTATTTTTACCCATTTTTTTTCTTTTGGAACTTTAATGGTAGTGTTTGCATTTAGAGATGAAGAAAATGAGGCCTGGGTCTATGGTTTGAACTTTCCAAGATCACATTAAAAAATAAGAAATACAGGCATAGACAGCTTAATTGGACCGTGTTGGAATTGCTATTCAATCTTTACCATATCACTTGCTGTTTTACTATCTTGGAAATTTCAAATATGGCAGTATAGGTGGCTGAATGGGAATTTGGGGTTTGAGGGTTTAGAATTTTAGTTTCTTTATTTTTAAAGTAAACTGTCCCATGTGACATTGTCTTTTATAGCTTTTTAAGTCTTCAATTTAATTGTTAAGGAATATGGAGTGTTTATTCTTTTGTTAGAGATCCATCCTCTGGCATCTTTAGTCTACTGTATTTACTCTTTTGTTCTTTCACTCATTCAACATTTATTGAGCTTCTATTATGTATGAGACAGTTGTGTGGATACATAAATGTACAGCATTTTTTCCCCTCAAGAAATTAATTAGCAGAACAGATGAGTTCAGGGAAAGGAATCACAGAGTGCATCACTCAGGCTTGACTCTCCTTGCACTTATGCTAAAGGAATAAAGCAGGTCCTTACTATTTCTTAGTTAAGTTCGACTCATGAGACTAAGATAATGTAAGGAAAAGAAAGACAACTGACATTCTCTGTACACTCTGTAAATAAGAAATTTCTGATTTAGTTATTGTAATAAGTTGAGTGGGATTTAGGATTTGAGGTTTATAATTCTGATTTCACTCAGTTAACATCTGGGATGTGGGGTTGTTGGGGTACACTTGCTGGAAAATCAGATTCTTAAAAGCAGCTCTGTATATGTGGACAGTGAAAAGAGGAAGGCACTGAGAAAAGATGGTGAGTGACCTTTGCCTCTGCTTTATGGGCACCTGTTATTTTGGGACCAAAGGAGTCATTTCTGAAATAAGGGTATGGCTTCTGTGGGTAGGCAAGAGTGAGGAAGCATTACATAAGAGTAGCTACAGCATATGTGGTAGTGGGAGATGAATACTAGGAGAGCTGATTAAGAAGTTACCAAGACTGTTTCTAGGATGCATACTCTGATAAGAAACCTTTGGACATGTGTGTGTTCAGAAGTTAGAAGAAGAATTAGTGGACAGAGCAGAGAAGTACTGAGAAGGGTAGGAGGAGATACAGGTAAGTATCGGGTCTTAGAAATCAAGGTCCAGGGAGTCCTGAGAATCCAGGGTATCAGTGAGGTCAAGAAAATTGGGACTAAATAAAGTGCTCAGATTAGGTAGCCACTGGTGTACTTAGAACTGACTTTTTGATCCAACTTTTCATCTAACTTTTGTCATGTATTTTTTTCTTCTCTTTGTTAATTTATTTTAAAAGATCTGTAGTATTAATAATGTCTATAAATATATATTAAAATATATTTTTGATTAGTATATTTTATTACCTTTCTGGCCTCAGCACTTGTGTCTTCCTCCATCAAATTTCTATATCTTAAATAAAGGACGTTACTGTATCATAAATTCGCTTTTCAAAATATTTTGACAATGGTATTTCAATAGAATTTGGTATGTTATGTGTTTTATTTTGTGTCTTTACGAACATTATGCTGAGAAAATGTCCATAGGCATCATAGATTATCAAAGAGATCCATGGCACAAAAACCATGCAGGACACTGCCCTGGAAACTCTCTCTGTGGCTTGTACTTCTTTGTCACTAGCACAGTAGCTTCATGTAGGTACTAAATAGGTATCTGATGAACAGCTAAGGAATGGTGTATGAATAAACACACAGAACCTTCCTCTTCAACAGGAAAGATGTAACACAGTTACGTTTCAACTCTTAGTTACAGTCATATTCCAATAATGACTAGACAGTTTGAGCTGGGGTCCACCTGACTCTCCATAGCTCTAGGCTCATTTTATCTTTGAAAGGCAATGTAGGGTAGGGATAAGAGCATGGTTCTCGGTAAGAGCATGGTTCTCAAGCCAGACTGGGAGATTCAAAGCCTAACTCTGTAACTGCCTAGATCAGTGTACTTGGACAAGATATTTAATGTTTTAGACTTAATATTTCTGTAAAATAGGATGGTAATAGAAAAGAATATAAAACTTGTAGATACATTATTATTATGGTATATGCTTGTACAAAAGTAACTAAAAGTCAATAAAGTGCTTGGAGTGGTAAGATTCTGTTTTTGTTTGTTTGTTTTTGTTTTGTTTTGTTTTTTTTACTTTCTATTTTCTCTGTAAAATCACTTAGTTTTATAGCATTTAAAACACATGTCAGATATAAAAGACTGCCTCTTGTTGAATTGTAGGTAATAGAGTTAAAACTGTAACTTTCATGGATTAACCTGCTAAGATACAAGCTTATTTTAAAGAAATGTGATGATAACATGGGAACAATTGTTTGTCACTTGTTAAAATAAGAGTGTACTTCATAATAATTTGTCTTCTTCAGAGATTATGTAATTGAAAAGGAAACATTAAGAGGATCTTATATAAAATCTCATTCTTCTAGTTCAAGCTATATCTTAATGTTCAGTGCCTCTATAGAATTCTTGCTTTGAGTACTTGTAACACCTTTATTCATACTATGATTATAACAATTAAAATGTTAATTATGATTGTTTATAAATTATTTATTTAAAAGATAGAATATGAGCTTCTTGTTACAGGTAAATTGAGTAAAGTTTTATCCCCAAACGTTCCTTCAGTGCCTGTTATATGGCAGACAGATGTTTATTTTTGAGTGAATTATTTTTATCTACAATATGATAGACTGTTTCCAGTTATATGCTCTATACTTTGCACATAGCCTTTGATTAGGTATTTCTTATTTGGGGGGAATTTTTTGTATGTGCTCAATTTAGGTGTGCTTGGGACAATTATTCATAGTCTTAATTCTGGAGTAACACAAAATAAGTTTTCTCCTTTTAACAGAAATCTTTTTTCCTCCCATATATAATCACCTCCCCTTCTTTCATCCGTTTCTGACAATTGCAGAGTTTCCTCACCCAGCATGCTCCTCTTGCTTCTTGCCGTGCTCATGTAGTTGTGCTTGGCCAGGATGGGTTCTGAGGACCCAGCAATGCCATTGCCTCCCCTAGTCCACCAAATACTCCACTACTTGTGTGGCCTGACATCTTTTTAGCTTTTGTAATTTTTATACCACCCTGTAAAGACCAAAGTTTTCTAGTCTTTAACACATCAACTGCTTAACTGCTATCAAATCATGTCTGTCTTTCTTTTCTTAGATGTGGAAATTTATATAATTTTGAATGTCAGATGTTATATTTTCTTTTTGTTTCATTCCAAAAGCCATTTAAAATTGATTGATTGATTAGTTTCCCTGCCTACTCTGAAACCCAGAGAGGTAAAACAACATCACAACCACCTTCTTCTCAAGAGCCTGGCTTTTCATAAATTTATAATTTTATTTTGATTTGTTTTGCTTTTCTGTCATCTATTTCTTATAAGATTTGCATTGTAGGGGAAGCAAAACTTTCCCTTAACCCTGTTTGGGTCTCTGGCTGGGCCTGAGAATCAAATCAACATAAGACCGATTAACAGGGGTGAAGCATACAGATTTTTACATGCATATATGAGAACACCCAGAGAAAATGAAGACCCAAAGAAGTGGTTTGGTCCAAGTGTTTCTATACTAAGTTGAACAGAGAGAGGTACTTGTGGACAAATAACTAGAATATATGGGGAGACTCAAGGAAGATAAGAGTGATTTTAACAAGGTCTGTTTGTACAGATGTTCCTTGGCCTCTACACTCCATCTCTGGTGATAAGAACGTTCCTTTCCTCCTGGTATAGGGAGGGCATCTTTTATGTGGGAGTTTTCCTCCTGCCTTCAGGAAGGAAAGAGGAGGTCAGAGTGCACTTCTTATGTCTGCTGTTTCTCTAGTGTCTCTTTCTCAATGTAATCCTTATGCCAAGGTAGCATACTTTGGGGTGGTATATTCTACCATCCTTCAGTATCAAACTATAATTAAATATCATAAAAGTCAGAAATTATAGCCAAATTTTATTAGTTATTCTTTCTTATTGGGTTTGATGCTTATGTGGTCTAAATAGGATTTTAGGGAAGAGAGTTTCAGGGCAGTCAGGCATTGTGCTTCAGAGCTTGGGGTCTGGAGCTAGATGGCCTTGGCTCAGATCCTGCCTTTGCCATATTCTGGTTTTTGTGACTTTAGACATAAAGTGCCCCTGTTTTCTTTTCCTTTTTGTTTTTTTAAAGTTTACTTATTTGAGAGAGAGAGAGAGGGAGAGGGCAAAGAAAGGGGGAGAGAGAATCCCAAAGTAGACTGTACTGTCAGTGCACAGCCTGATGTGAGCCTTGAACTCACGAACCATGAGATCATGACCTGAACCAAAACCAAGAATCGGACAGACGCTTAACTGACTGAGCCACCCAGGGACCCCCTCTGTGCCCCTGGTCTCTTATCTCTAGCACAGAGACAGTTGCATTTGCTTCATAGGGTTATTGTGAAGTTTATGGGACTATTAGTGCTTAGAATGACTCCTCACCACTCCCCCCCCCCACAAATACTCCATTCCATAGATGGAATATAGATATCTATCCATTTATAGAATGGAATATTGTGGAATTCCTAAAGAAATACCTGATGGATAGATATCTATATTCCATCTATAGAATGGAATATTGTGGAATTCCTAAAGAAATACCTGATGTGAAACCAGCCTAGTCATTCTGAAAGCTGGTGAGGCCAGACTACTTCTTTCTTCCCACACCAGCTGCACTGACCATCCCTGTACTCCTCAGTTCAGTATCAGAACTTGTGTCAGGAAGTGTAAATACGTGCAGCAGGACTGGAGGAACCATGGGCTTGGCTGGAGTCCTACATCAGGAGGGCAGGGGGTAATAGAGCTAGAAGAGATTGTGGGGCAGAGAGGGCAAGGGGACCTTGGAACCACTGGAAAGGGGGAAAAACATGTGGACAAAGTGTCAGCCAGCCCCTAGGAGGAAAAAAAGGGAAAGTATTCAGCAAAGAGCTAATCTGCTTGAGGTGTAAGTGTGGTTGGTTAAAATATATTTTCTTTTTTTCTACCTCTCCCTTTCCCCTTCATCTCCCTCCCTCAGTCCTTCTCCCCTCTCTCTTCTTCTCTCTCTCCTCCCCTACCTTTTAGTTTTATTTTAAACGTTCTCTTGCTTGGTCTTGGTATTTTTACACTTATTTTCAAAATACTTTGACTAAATTGTTACAAACTGAAAAATAAAGTAATTACATTTGTACAGTTGTGATTATTAACTTATTAATAAGTTCGATTTTTTTAATGTAGAAAAATAAATTCATTTGCTAAGATTGGATTACCTTTTAGTATCAGTTTGGTATATGAAAGCATAATTTATGACATGGTCTACTTTTCAGGTGATGGAAAATATAAGATCTACTTTTTGTGTTTTAAAACCATTTCATTAGGTACCCATTTGTTGATATTTTAAATTTGTGAGATATCTTTTCCACACAGACTGTAATTAATTATTCATTCTTGATATCTTTATTTGTAGGTCACCTATTTATATAACTCAGTTTGTCTATCACCTGGGTATGTAGCTGCACTGGTAACATCTGTTAACTCATGACTATTTTTGACCAGTAATGTTAGGGGCATTAACGAGTTTTATTTATTGCTGTTCTTTTTAAACTGCTCAGAGTACTTCTAACCTTCAAACAGCTTTTCCCGGCTTGTTCTCTCAGCACATTTGACATGCAACAAAAGTGACTTTTGTCTTGTTATGGAAGTGGGCCAAATTGTTTGACATGACGACAGGTGGGATATTATTTAGGGCTGCTGAAACACTGGGTTCCATGGCTGCTTTGTTCCCTCTGGATTGGGTTTTGACTTGCATGTTTCTGACAGCCATTGTGGCATCAACCTCCTTTATTGAATTTGGAACACGTCTGCAAGAGCCAGCCTTATAAAGATTTTAGCTAGGATGTTAGCGTTTTCTTAAACGTTTTATACATTAGTATTTATTGTAGTTTGATTTATTAGTAGTGCTAGAATTATACATAGCATTTGTTATGGTTTGCTTTTGTTTGTTTTTACATAGTTTCTTATTACGGGAAACATAACCATTGTTTATGGTTGTGGATATTTGTGATTTCTGATTCCTTTGCCTTTTAGGTCTCCAGTATGAAATGTCTTGACATGTGTTTATTTGCAAATTGAGAAAATATAAGAGATTTCTATGACTTTAGACAAATTCCTTAAGAAATTAAAGCTTTCCTTTTGCTTATTTGATATCTTTAATATCAAAATTATCAGAATCTATTATTAGAGCAGTAAATGATGCAAAAATTAAGGTGATCCAAAGCCTAAGGTATGTTAAAATATTCTTCCTTCTTTCTAATCAAAAAGATAAATATTCAGTACCCTTTAAATTCCAGGCCCTGTGGTATGTGTTAGAGAGATAGCAGTGAAAAGACAGAATCTTTATTCTTCTGAAACTTGTGTGGGCTTGCGTGTAACAGCTTGCATCCATAGCTCATTGGGGCAAATGCTATATTCCTAGGATCTGACTGAAAACAAATTCTATAGCAAACTGGTTGTAGTAATACCTATAATTTATTTAGAGCTTCAGGCTTTGTGTATTACATCTCTAATCTTTACAAGTGAGGAGCTATTAGTATTTTCATTTTATAGGTAAGTGAACTCATTGAAGTCGATGTCATAGGTAAGGTTCAGAAAAATTGATTGATTTGGTCCACATCATAGTGCCAGTGTTGGCATCAGCCTCCTTTATTGTAATTTTAAAACTACAGTCTGTTGCCAGTTGACCCTTTCCATTATGACTCATTATCTCTCATTATAGGTTTTAGACTAATGCTGCTACCTTGTTTTTAAGATGAAATCAGTGGGTAGCAGTTTAAAACTTGATAGTTTTAGAAACGTGATTTAGGTCATTGACAAAGGAAAGTAGTATTTTTGTAATTTGATTTTTGGTTTTTAGTTTTGGTTTTTGATTTTCAGATAAATTAATGGTTAGCCTTATATTTTTGCCAGCCATGTAGTTTTGCATATAGTTTATGTATATATCCACTAAAGCAAGAACATACTTTTTTTTTTTTAGTGCAGCCTGATAATATGGTTATCACATGTTATATCCCATATCACAGTTCTTCTTGGGATCTTTGTGAATATCCAATAGTTCCAGTTACCCTAAGCATATGGAATCTTTCTTCCTAATTTTTGCCCAAAGCAACAAATGTTCTAGGTTAACAATGCAAGGCAACACACAGTGTATTTACAATTTTACTTTTGAATTGGACCTACTTATATAGTTCTGTGATATTTTCTAATATATAGATTATATTTACTGAAGGCAGAAAATGACCCAGAAGGATTTCTGTTGTATATGATTGTTCAATCGTCTTGGGGTGCCCACCTCCTGGTCCTGCTTCTTGCAGTGTGTGAGGCACATTCCTCTTTTGGGGTCTTGTGATCCTTCTTCAGCTCCTTAGATGTAAGGTGACTGCAGTTGTGAAACTGCTTCAGGGCTAGCTGCAGGGAATACTGCTAGCAGAGTGCTTTCTCCGGTTTCTTGTGCTGATCCAGGCATAATTGTGGTCAAGAAAATATTGAGTGAGTGATTAACATTGAGTTCTCAATTTTATTCAGCTGCCAAATTCTTAGCACTAGGAAATAACCCAAGCCCACCACCTTGCACTGGCTTAGGGTTCCAGGTGTTAAAAGTCAAAATTCATAGCTATAAAAACATCGAAAGCTTTTAATGTACTGTGAAGATAAAGAATGACTAATGATAGAGAATTTGAATCAATACATATTTCTTCCTTTGTCATCTTGTCTCCTGTTGTATTTGGAGCTGTAATAAGCATTGCAACAGAGATAGTTTCAATAATGTGGGTTGGTAACCACTTCAGATCTGTAATACTGATCAATAAATAACATCATTTTTATTCTCCAGAGTAACAACGTAACTGCAGTTGAAGATAGATTTGGAGAAATTATCAGTCCACAGAAAAATGTTTTCTTCAGTTTTCAAAATGCCATGATCATTTCTTATTTGATGCCCTCTAGACTCAGAGTTGTAAGGTTCAGGATGTGAACTAGTATGGTATAGATGTGGAAGTCAGCATACAGGCAGTTGACTGGTTTTAACAAGGTTCTATAGGACCTGGATCTGTCCTCACTTCCTACCATTCCTCCTCTATCCCTCAGTGCCAGCCACACTTGCCTTTTTCCTGATGCTAGACATACCAGTCAAGCTTCTCCCGCTGTTCCTTCTGTCAAATGCCTGCACAGCTTGTTTCCTTCTTTTGGGTCTTTCTTAGATGTCATCTTCTCAGTAAGGTGTTCGCTTTCCCTGATTATGATGTGCAGTCTGCCCATAGCTTGCTCCCATTTGTTTTTTCTTCACAGCATTTACTTAAGACATACTGTATATATTCAACATATTTATTTTATTCATTGTCATTCTTCCCTCACTAAAGTGTAAGATTCATCAAGACAGAGATTTTTGTCTCTGTATCACCTTCTAGAATGGATTATACTAGAATGGAGCCTAGAATGGTGGTGGCTCATTATAGGTGCTCAATCAGTATTTTTTGAATGAATTGAAGATTTTTAATATAATCACAGAACTTCAGAACTGGCTTCCTTTTATTTTGCTGTTAATTTTTTCCAGTATTTATCAAGAACCTGAAAATAAGATAAGAATGTTTAAGATGTGCTTTCTGTTGGGGATTTGAGGTAAAAAAAATATCATTGTGGAAACCTCCTACCTAGCTCTTATGGAGAGTGAGCATAGTGAGGCAGTTGTGATGAGCAGCTGAGGAAGGGGGCAGAGATGTTAGGGTCTAGGAGGTAGAATGCCCAAGTGCCACCCCTGCTTGGGGGTCTAGTTGTGTGACCTCAATTTTTCATTTGTAAAATGAGGGTATTAGTTAATGTCAATAAAATTACTTCTGTGGTTTACTTACTAGAGAGAACAGTATAGAAAATTAAGAGCATAGTCTGGTGAAAAAATGAAGGAGGTTTATGTTTACTGATATATTATTTTGTTCTTTTATCCTGAAAATGTGGTTGTATTATTTGTTGTCATTTCAACTATAAAGCTTATTCTATAAATTTGTAAAAAAAAAAAAAAAAAAAAAAAAAAGAGCCAGACTCTAATATCAGTGCTGAAATTGAGCAGTTCTATTTCCATTTTTTTTTTAATTTGTATTTTTTAATCTACAGAATTTTCCAGTCAATACCTCTGAACTTTGTTCTATCAGAATTATTAAATATTTGAGGTTGCTAAAAAGTATTCAAGGATGAAATACTATTTATTATTTTAATGATCATATTTTCAATCTGCCTTAAATTAAAAGGAAATAATAGCTCCAACAAAGTATGTATTCTCCAAGGTAGCTCTCTGTTCAATAAAGAAACTCTGGAGATGAGAACATGTGTAGCGGACATCACTACCAGCAGTTTAAAATGAAATTCATAACCCCTAAAATAACTTTAAAATTTGTGACTACCTCTATTCTCATGGATAGAATGGATGAAGGAAGGGTTAGAAGATCTAGATCTGTTTCCAGGTGTACATTTGATTTATACAGGAGTCTTATGAAAACCAGGTTGTTTTCTTGTGAGTCTATTGATGTCTACATGGACTTACAAACTTATATTTTGGTGCTTCACTCCACATACCTGTCCCTGCTCCAGGAACCTTTACGGTAGCACTGAATGTGGTAGTTGGAGATATTTTTAATATCTTTGGTGATGTGAGACTTACCACCTTTTGAGATATTTCTTGTACCTTCAGTTAGCTCTATTTGAAAGCTCTTCCTATGCTCATAATACATCTGCCTGCCTTTAATGTTTACTTCAGGAATAAGAAAAATAAATTAATCTCTTTTCTACTTGGCTCTTTTTTTTCCAAATACAATAATTTATGGTCTGTCATTATTCCAGGTTAATTATTCCTGGCCGTTTTGTTACAGTTTACCCCAGTCATGGTTCTGAGCCTCCCAGTATCATCCTTGTCCCTCTCCATGAGACCTGCTCCAGCAGGAGCAGGCCTTGCTTCTGGTGGGGCACCCTGACTTAATCCATAAACCAGACGCAGCTTGCCAGCCTGGAGAGGGTGGAGTGGCCGTCTTCCCTCATTTTGGAAACTGCTTCTATCTATATATAGCTATGATGACATTAGCTTATTTGGGTAGTCAGTGTCACACTGTTGAAATGGTGAGCTTCATTTAATTAAAATCTGTTTTGTTTTCTTCTTCCTGCTTGTATACCAGTGAACCTACACCATCATCATTCTATCTTAATGAGGCTTTTTCTGTTTTTGGTTTGGTGTTTTAGTCTCTTAATATTCATTTTCATTAAATGTGCTAAATATAGACTCTGGTCCCAGTGTTTTGATTTCTTTTTTTAGGGATATTATTCCTCCTAGCTTATTAACCTTTCATTTCACTTTTTTGTCACTGACATACTTGATCTGAAGACTTAATATAAACATTGACCAGGATAAGGCTGAAGATAATGTAGGTTACTGAGGCTTACCCCTATATACCTCTAGACCTGCATTGCCCAATTTCATTTGAGGGCATCAGACAGGTTTTAATGTAAGATGTAATATAATTTGTGTTTTGAAGGATGAATATGATTTTGGGAGTAGATATTAGTGGAATTGTTAATTTCTTGGGAAAACTGGGTAATACAGGTAGACATGAATAATTCACCATTCTTGGGGATTAATATTTGTGGGGGCATGGTTATGTTATGTTAATTCATAAAAAATAAAGTAAATATATGTGTGTGTGTGTATACAGTTGACCCTTAAGTAATGCAGGGCTTAGGGGTGCTAATACCCTTCTCCCCTGCACAGTTGAAAATCTGCAATCTATGTATAAGAAGACCTGTGCAGTTCAAACCCATTTTTTCGAGGGTCGACTATATATACAAAGCGCTGACCTAAGTATGAATTATGAACTAGAGGAAAAGAATGTTTATTTGTTCACTTATTCAGTCAGCAATTAATTGTTGAGTTCCTACTCTGTCCTGACCCAGATCTGTATAGAGAAGATACCACCATGAGGTCTTGCCCCTGTAGGGACTCAGAGATCAGTGTGAGAGACACAAACAGAAGCAGGTCACTGCAATTTGCTATATAATATGGTTGAGATAGGGATGATGTCCTTAGAAAGCAAGGCCACTGGCGTAGGACTCCTTTACCCAGTGGGTAGTTTCAGCATTTGTCAGTTGAGGTAGAAGCGTGACAAAGACACTGATGTCGTTTCCTTCAAAAGCACTTTTGTTACATTTTCCCAGTCTTGCTAGTCACTGCTCCATTTCCATAATCTCAACACCCAGTAAATGTTCTGGGTAATGTTGCCTTTTTGCAGAAACAGAGATTCCTATTCTCAGCAAGTCCAAATGTACATGGAATAAGTTTTTAGTTTTAAAAATATAATGATGTTAAATTAAGACCATATTAACATCAGAATACTTTTGGTTGTTATACAGTCAATGTTTTATTACCTAGGTGTAGATCGCTAGTGGTAGGAGTAATGGAGAGTGTGTTGGTGGAAAAATTAAATAATCAAAAATAAGATGGATTGGTCCTCAAGCCTGGCCGTACAGCAGAGTCACTTTTGGAGCAAAAGAAGCACAGATCCCTATATTCCAATCCTGGAGATTCTGACTCAAGTCAGTCTGGGGTTATTTCTTGGCATCTATGGCTTTTTAAGGATCTGAAGTGATTCAGATGGGCAGCCAGGGTTGAAAACCACTGGTCCTGTGTGGAATTTTATAATAATAGATGCCACATTGCATGTTTTTGTGACATGCAATGGCCTTCTTTTTCATAGTCAGAACCTGACATTCTGTCTGTACAAATTTGAGCCCTGTTGTATTGTTGAACATTTCAAGTTAATAAAATGGCAGAACCCAAGAAAAACAGGGGCACTAATAATATACAGTGGCCAATAGCAAGAAGTCTGAAGCCAAGTTGGTAGTCTTTGAATTGGGCAAGTGACTTAATTTTGTGGGCCTTAATTTCTTCGTCTGAAAAATGGGGATAATAGTATTTATTTGTAGGACTTTGTGAGATATATAAAGTTAATATATGTGCTTTATTTTATTGTTTCTAAGATGTACATGTTGCCATCTCTGAAAGGAGGAGACATACAAGCAATATAATGTTCTAGTTCACTTGAGAATGTTACTTCTTTCTGTGTGCTACATAAAATAAGAGTGTATCTTACAAGTGATGATGTCTTAGATACATTTATTTTATGAAATAAAAATGATTAGATGAGCTAATTTTTGTTTTAATAAAGTGCAATACCTTTGTCTCTTATTTACACTTAATTACTGTGATTATAACTTCAAACAATTATTGAGCATTTTTTATGTATCCGGGATGGTGCTAGTAAGCATTTGATCTTCATACTAGAGTAGCAATAGTAAGTATTTTTTAGGTGATGATTTTGCAGCAGCTAGAAAATTACAAAACTGAGATTTAAACACGTTTTACTCCAGAGCTCAGCCTTGTAACTTAACCACTGTACTCTACTGATGTCTTCATATTTAATCTACCGATCTGTGTGTAATCCTCAGAGTTGGTTGGTTCTTTTAGGTAATGGGGCAAGAGACGTATAGAACTGAGGGAAATCCAAGTTAATGCTGGATTTCCCTCAGTTCTTATGTTCCCACTCCATCAACCATATAGCCCTACATACTAACATGATTACCTGTGAGGTTGAGGGATGAGATGGTTGAGAAAGAGAGAAAATAATTTGACATCCTTGAGGCAAGATTCTGGATAGTGCAAATACCAGAGTCATCATACCCAGACATGACAACATGTAGGAAGACTGTGAGTGTTATAATAAACAGTGAATCAAGTGACAATTAGGTATCTTTTTATCATTGGTTTTCAGTAGCTAGACTGACACGCCTAGGTGTGGTTTTCTTTGTATTTATCCTGCTTGATGTTTGCTACACTCTATGAATCTGTAAATTAATGACTTGAAGCCTACTGGAGAAATTTACTACTTTTGTCCTATTCCCCTTTTGTTTTGTTTTGTTTTGGGTTTTGTTTTTTCTCTCCCCCTCCCTCTCTGAGGACCCAATTATAGGGCTGTTTTAATATTGTCCTGCAAGGCAATGGTTTTTTCATTTTCAATATTTTTTCACTCTTTTCCTCAGATTCTATAATTTCTTTTGTTCTGTTTTCAACTTTACGTACCCTTTGCTTTGTCATCACTCATCGGCTTGCTAAGCTTATTTGCTGCTTACCAAATCCCGTTTCACTTCAGTATGATGCTTTTGACCAAACTAAAAGGAGAAGTAGACAGATTGTAACCATAGTAAGAAATTTTAACCCACTTTCCTTATAACTGCTAGAAGCAGACAAAAATACAGAAGAATTGAACAGTGTGGTTAACTTATTTGAGCTAAGTAAATGTCATCTGGCTTGATACATACTTAGGTCAGTCTTATACATACTTTTCCACGGAATATAAAGAGAAAGAATATTCCCTAATTCATTTTATGAAGCAACATAACTTCAATAGTATAACTTAATAAGAGTATTAAGAGAAAGGGACATTACAGACCAGTCTCACTTGTGAATTCATATAGGAATTTCTAAACAAAATAACTGCAAACCAAAACCAGCAGTTTATAATAAAGATGATAGGTTAGCCAATTGAGTTTATTTCAGGAATGAAAATATTTAATATTTCAATCAATGTATTTCACCACATTACTTACATAAAGGAAAAAAAATATGTATTTTCTTAACAGAAGCAGAAAATTATTTGATAATAGAATTTTATTAAAAATTTTTTAATATTTATTGTTTTGAGGGAGAGAAAAAGAGTGAATACAAGCAGGGAAGGGGCAAAGAGAAAGAGGGAGACATAATCTGAAGTGGGCTCCAGGCTCTGAGCTGTCAGTACAGAGCCCACCCAATGCAGGGCCTGAACCCAAGAACCATGAGATCATGACCTGAGCCAAAGTTGGACGCTTAACCAACTGAGCCACCCAGGCACGCCAGAATTTTACTTTTTTTTTTTTTTAAGAGGAACTGTCTTGAAGGTTTTTTTTTTTAATTTATTTTAATTTATTTTTGAGAGAGAGGGAGAAAGCTTACAAGTGTGCAAGCAGGGAGGGGCAGAGAGGCAGAGAGAGAATACCAAGCAGGCTCCACATTATCAGTGCAGAACCCAACACGGGGCTTGAACTCACAAACTGTGACCTGAGCCCAAATCAGGAGTCAGATTCTTAACCCATTGAGCCACCCAGGTGTCCCAATAATAGAGTTTTAAATACCTGTTTTAGTGTGTATGTTGGTTTCCTACCTCTGCTGTAACAAATTCTCACAAACTGAATGGCTTAAAACAACAGAAATGTATTACAATCTCTTTTTATAAGGGCACTAATCCTATCATGAGGGTCCCACTCTTATGCCTCATCTAACCCTAATTAACTCCCAAAAGCTTCATCTGTAAATACCATCACATTGGAGATTAAGACGTCAACATAAGAATATTGGCAGGACACAAACATTCAGTTCATAACATTCCATCCTTGATGCCCCAGGTTCATGTCTTTCTTACATGCAAAATATATTCATTCCATCCCAATAGCCCCAAAAGTGCTAACTCGTTTTGGTATCAGTGTTAAAGCCTAAAGGTTCAAAGTCTCATCTAAATATCATTTGAGTCAAGTGTGAATGATATTGGAGGATGATTCATCCTGTGGCAGAGTTCTTCTCCAACTGCCAATTAGTAAAACAAGACAAACAATGTGCTTCCAAAATACAGTGGTGGGGGAGGCATAGTATAGACATTACAGTTCCAAAAAGGAGATATTGGAAGGAAAAAGGAAGTGATGGGTCCCAAGCAAGTCCAAAACCTAGCAAGGCAAATTCCATTAGATCTTAAGGCTGGAGAATAATTCTCTTTGGTTAGATGCATCCCCCTCCAGGTCCACTGGGGCGACAGTACAACCTGGAGAATGTGGGAGGGGGTCTTGCCATTGTAGCTCTGCATGGCCAGTTTCCATCCTCAAGGCTTTGGGCAGCTGCGCCCCCATGGCTGTCAGAGTGGCCCTGTCCCCAAGGCCTGTTGAAATGAGGCTGGTGATCCTGATGATCTCTGAATCTCCTTCTGTGTCCTTTTTTACCTCTTATTAAAGAATAGTATACAATAATAGCCAAATAGCACTATCTTCCCATTCTGTCAAATCCAAAAAGTCCTATAGCTTTCATTTTGTCCTGTCTCTATCCCCTGCAGTTCAAGCTGTCAGTGTTTCTACTCATATAATCCCATAAACTCCTTATCAAGTGTAGTCCAACTCTTTCGAACATACTTTCTGAGTGTTTGCAATGTGGTAGGTTGGGAATTTTCCAAATCTTCAAGTTCTGATTCCTTTTTGCTTGACAGTTTCTTCTTCAATTCATCTCTGTCTTCTGGCATTTTATTATAAGCAGTCAGAAGGAACCTCATTGCTCCTTCAATACTTTGTTTAGAAATATACTCATTTAAATCTTCAGTTTCATCACTATCAAATTCTGCCTTCCACAAAGCACTAAGATACTTTTCTTACAAATTCTTTGCAATTTAATAACAAGGATCATCTTTTCTCCAGTTTCTTATATCAGGGTCCTCATTTCTGAGACTTGAGCAGATTCAGTCTTAATGTCCATATTTCTAGCATGTACTTCAAAACTCTTCTAGCCCTTACCCATTACCCAGTTAAAAAGCAACTCACACACTTTTAGGTATTCGTTAGAGCAGCACTCCACTTTTAGTACCAAAAGCCATCTTATTCAGCTCATGCTGCCATCAAAAATATTATAGACTGAGTGGCCTAAACAACATAAATATTTTTCCTCATAGTCCTCCAGGCTGGGAATTCTAAAATAAGGGCAGACTTGGTTCCTGCTTTACAGATGGCTGCCTTCTTGCTGTGTTCCTCACATGGCAGGGTGACAAAGAAAACAGGCTCTGTGGTGTGTCTTATAAGGACACTAATCTCATCATGAGGACCCCTCATGACCTCATCTGTCTCTAGTAACATCCTAAGGCTCCACTTCCAAATACCATCGTATTGATGGTTAGGGCTTCAACACATGAATTTTGGGGAGATACATTCCATCCATAACAGGATATTAATGGATGAAAAGTCAATACAGTAAATAAAGTCAGTTTCATTTCTATACAACACCAACAAAAAGAAAACATAATATTAAAAGACATTGTTTGCAATAGTAGAAAAATATCAAATGTACTAAAATATGCAATATCATAACAGGATAAACATTTTTAAGAGGAAATTACAGAAGACTTAAACAAAAGGAGGTGATCCTATACTATTATAAGTAGGATGATGCAGTATCATAAAAAGGTAGATTCTCCTCTAATTCATCTACTGACTTATAATCCAGTAGGTGTGTGTGTGTGTGTGTGTGCGTGTGTGTGTGTGTGTGTGTGTGTGTGTGTGTGTGTGTGTGTGTGTAAACTGGTAAATGATTCTAAAATGTATATGGAAATGCAAGGGGACAAGAAGAGCCAACACTTCTGCAAAGAAACCAGCATGGTGTGAGGAACTATTTAGTTGGTTATTAAGATTTAAGTCACATTAATTAAAACCCTTAGCCTGAGTGCCACAAAGAGACCAGTGGGACAGAGTATTAAGGAGTTTGTGTACTGCCCTGGGGACTGACTCATCTTTTCCCTAAAGAGTGTGTCAGTTGCCTGCCATATGGAAAAAAACCTACACCGCATGAAACAGTTGTAGATGGATTATGAATCTGAATGTGAAAGGAAAAATAAGTAATCTTCTAGAACATTATATAGTGAAATGTTTTTATAACCTCAAGGTAGGGAAATATTTCTTATATGAGGCATAAAAAGCATACTAGATTAGTTTGGTGTTTGCGGTTTGAATTAGTTCTTGACTATTGGCCATCAGAGAATATTAGTAAGTGAGAATGTGTAAACTTGAAAATGATCATTGATTTCTTGGATACTAGTTTTAAGAGTTTTTATGTTGTACAAATTTAGTATTGTTATTCAGTATAAACACAATGGTAGAAACATTTGGGAAACATTGATATAGCTTTATCTAAAAGTATCTAGAATGGAAGTCAGCTATCAAACTTTTCTAAAACTAAATGTAGTTTACCAGATAGATGGAATATTCCTTATAGGATGACAAGGTGTTTTTAAAATATTTGCTATGTATAATCTTATGTGATTTTATTCTTAAAAACTATGTGGATGACTTGGATATAATATGGTTTTAAAAAAATCATGCTGACAGTTTGCTATTTTAGAGGAACTTCATGTTTAATTTGCTTTACAAAGGCAAAGATCCCTCTGGGACCCCAGTAATCATGCCTTCTTCCCCATTCCTCTAGTTCATTGTTTTGTAAAGTTAGATTGGTTGTTTGAGTTTACAAGGATACTGCAAGAGCATTGTGCTCAAATTTTAATGCAACTCAGACTATGCAAGATCATGTAAAGAGGATTGCCAGATTTGTGTTCTGGTGGATTATATCAAATGTCCATTACAATAAGAATATAATCTAGGGTGTGAATTGAGTATTGGTTGTAGTATATTTTCAGGCTGCTTATGATGTTTTAGTGTCTGGAATTTATCCAAACATAACTGAAAAGTAAAATTTGTGCTCAACCTAGAGTTTCTAGCTATTCCTATATGTGTGCAGTGCTTATGTATTGCACATACTCATGAGTATACACAAGTAGAAAAATATCTTTGCTTGAATATAAAATTAACTCACCATTTAATGTACAGAATATGATGGAATTTTTGGGATACTTTCAGCATTGAATCACTGTCCATATTTCTTTATCACTCTTCCCTGGCAAGTATGAAAGTGTGTCAGAAAATGAGCTGGCTTCATGCTATTTTTTCAATTACTTTATTACATGTAATATGACAGAAGATATGGAAAAATTAGTGAAATGAATTTTAGGAAAGTATAAATTATGTAAATTATTCAAATTGATTCAAGAAAATCTAATTAGAAGATCTAGTAACAATGACATGTATATTTATATTTTATGAGGTATGCTTGAATACTTTTGTGTAAGATTTCTCGAATTAGCTAAGATTGGTAGGAGCCCTGTTAAGTCACAGAAATAAAGGATTTTTTAACAGACAATAAGAAGGTCCTACTTGTGAAACCAGCTGTCCCTGTGGTCCACGTTCTCTTTGCCCCCATGGACTAATGCATTGAGTGACAGCAGTAAATTTGTGCTTGCTGCAGTATCCCCTTTGTCTTCAGGTAGCTCTTTTGAGCCTGTGAGACTTGATCAAACCCCAGAGAGCTCCAGAAATTCTATCCTCACCATAATACTATCTTTATTAGTACTTTAGTCAACCATAGGAATTTATGGAAAGCATTACATGAGTAGTTGATTTAGCAAAGTGAAGGGTGATTATGATATAAATGTTTTGTGGTGTGTGTGTGTGTGTGTGTGTGTGTGTGTGTGTGTGTTACCATCATTTGTATAGTGGCTTAATGTAAAGAAAACACACCAGTGAAAGCAAATAATTAAAATTGTTAGGCATTGTTACTGTTGGTTTTTTTTTTTTAAATATTAAATTCCTCATGTTTATGAGTGGTTTTGAAAATGATTAGGGATTTGAATCTCCATAGGCCAGCACTTCTCAAAGTAAGTTCTGGGGACTACCTACTTCAGAATCATCTGGGGACATGTTCAATATTTAGGTTCCTATATTCTAAGCTCGACTTTTTCCATTAGTATCTCAATTGACAAGCCCCATAAATCTGTTTTAGAATAAATTTCTCATGTAATTCTTATTCTGTAAGCTGTAAAGAAGAGATGTACATCCTGCAAGGTAACCAGCTACCTTTGAGTATGGAGGATGGACTGTGAGAGAGGGCAAGTATTCAGACTGGGCAGGGTAGGGAGAAGGGAGTGGATTGGAAAGATACTGGGGAAGTATAAGAAGGGTGACTCTTGACAGGTCAGCTATTGGGCATTAAGAAGAAAGGGGTCCAGGAGGATTCCCTATCCATTGTAATAATCGCTGACATTTTGATATTTTCTTTACTGTTGAATAAAGTATTTAATAATCAGGGTAATGATTGTTAAAGTTAAGTAGAACAGATGGGAACACTCATAAATGTAAGCACATGTGGCATTCAAACAAGTTAACTTTTTTGGTTTTCCTTTTACTACCTCTTCTAATATTCAAAGTCATTTTATCATGATTTCCACTGTTATCTCATATTATGCCCATCAGAAAAAGATCTCAGTAGTTGATCAGGATGTTTTATCCAAATTTTAAGTAATATCTCTTCCATTAAAGTTATTTGGTTGGGATAGAACATTCTAAATGCGATACTTACGGATGTTCCAGGTAGACAGATGACCACATATGCAGGTGATCATATATATTTTTTAAAGGTATTCTTTACTTTCTTTGTTTTCACTCTTTCTCTACTGCCAGTCATAGCATATTTTCTACCCTTCTTACCTGAAACTTTCCTCACAGTTTCCAAATTATATATTTCTACAAAGTCTTATTAAGATATAAAATTGATGTTTACAAAAATTTATTAAGCACTGTGTTCAGTAGATACCCCTGAGCCCCACTTATCCTTCTGAATTCTGCCTCTTCCTGCTCCCCAACCCTCTTTGAGGCCCAAGGATGGGAAGGTGAGGATCAGGGACAGTATCAACTGTCTGTAGCACATGCTAGCAGATCATGTTTTAAAAGTTGAAAGTTCAATGGTTTGTTTTCTTTAAGCCCAGTCAAAATGGCCTTGGTGTCAAAATGGCTATGTAAAAATGTTCCAGGCAAGATAGCTTAATTAAATGATTTGAGATAAATGTTATAGATGCTGTTATTTTTACCTGTGATCCTTTCCTGAATGTATCATACTCTCCAGGTAGCTGAAATAGTCATTTTCTCTTATGCTTCATTTTTTTCATTCATTACTTTTCGGTAGGAGGGCAGGCTACACATTGTAGAACTCTCTTAGGCATTTATTTCTCTAAATCTTTTTCACCTTTTTTAACAGGTTTTGTAGTTTTTAGAAATTCTGTCTATATAGGCACACATGTATATGTACACTTTTATATAGAAGTGTGTGTGAATTTATTTGTATCTAGTGCAATATCCCTTTGAGCATTTATCACCTGTCCACTTTCGATCCACAGAGCCAGTATTCTGCAAGTAAGTTGCCTTCTGTTACCTTTGGTTCTACCTCATGGAGTTTTCTACAGTTCTTAGGGGGATTTATTTTACTTGAAAAATAGTGTATATCTCTGGTAGTACTAAATACAAAGATGATACTATCAATATATTTGCTATAATAGAGCAATCTTTTCTGATAGCAGGTAAGTCAAATAGATCATATAACTGTTTCCTATTGTACTAGCATTACTATTGACCCTTTGATTTAATCCTTCCAGTGGACATGGAGAGCAGGCCTTACCATCATCCACATTTTTTTCTAATCTGTGGAGAGCGATAAATGTGGTCTAGTGTGTCCTCTTAGGTAGTAAGGTTCCATTTGACTCAGAGAAAGTACATGAATGGAATTAAAGCTCTCTAGTCTACAAATTTAAATGAGGGCTATGTATTTGAAGGAAGTATTCATTAAAGTTAGTGTGGAATCATGTGTTCCATGCCTTCTGCGTTTAATTAGTAACTCCATATGTCCAAAGTTACTTAGTAGTTAAAATTACAAATTAATCATATTTTTTAACTTAAGATTTCATTGTATTAATAAAAGGTGGAGAAAAATTTATGGCCCTGTGTTACTGAGCAGTCATTGACATGATGAGCATACTTCTGTGGGAGTATTTTCTTTAATGCTGTGTTTCTAATAGGAGTTTGTGTTAGGAAAAAATACTATGGAGAAAAGCCTATATGAAGAGATGTTTTCTTGCAGGTTTTTTTTTTTTTTTTTAATATTTGTTTTCCCTGTATGAACAGGATATTGCTCTGACATATCAAAGACTTGGTCTTGCTGCCAGCTGAAAGAACACTGTGAAGCATACCAGCCTAGTGGAGGTTGGGGACCATAAGTGAATGCTAAGGATGTGAAAGCATTAAGCGTCCACCAAACAAGCCAGCATTCATTCCTAGGAGTGGCTGCTCTGGCAGCCTTTCTAGCTTTTGCCAATGTAGCTTGCTTATCAAAGCACTTTATCGGTGGGGAAGGGATGTGGGTTAACCACTTCACTTAGCTTTAGCTTCCCAGCTCACAGTCTGTCAGCAAACAGCTGCTTTTCAACATGTACGCCCTGCACTGCGCAGCTGATGCAGGAGTGGGGACAAAACCAGCATTGTATCAGGAGGTAGGGGGAGGGAGGGACATTGATCTTCAGCGAAAAGTGGCTGAGCCCGACTTCAGGGTTTAATTTATAAGGGGTTCTTTGGTGAACCAGTTTCTTCCCTCCTCTTTATTTCAAGGTTCAAGGTTAACTTTAAAAGTATGGCTTACCAAGGTAGGTAATCTATAGATACATTGTGGCAAGTAGTGGTTAAATCATTTATGTTTGTAAACCACTGTTGTACTGTTTTTGGTAGTTTTTTTTCTAAGACTTTTCCCTCTTCTGTCTTTCCCAGTGCTGTGCTGAGTCTTCATTTACTTGTTATCTTTCTGTCTTCATTTCAGGCTTCTTTAAAAATAATGTGCAAGTTAGCAACTTTTAGATCTTAGTGGTAAGGGAGGACCAGCTTTAGTGTTTGTAAACACTAGAGAGCAGCAGAACCAAATCCCAAGACAATCAGATTCTACTAGTCAAGAATCCAGGCACTCTGTCACATCACAACCTAATTTGTATAAATTTCTTTAAAATGTGGTTGAGCAAGGATGCTCTCACAGATGTTCAGTTTTCTTGTTGTGGATACAAGGTAGGGTCCAGCTTCTTAGCCTGTTTGATCTCTGACTTTTCTGAAGGCAGTTTCCTTTGCTGCCTCATCTCCCCCAGTGCCCCACCCCCACCCCGGTTATGGAGGCACATGTTAGGATGCTGGCTCTTTGTCCCTGGAAGAGCAGAACCCCCATGGTGTGCTGACTTGTGAGGGGTGTGAGGTGGGAAGGAACATATTTCATTGGGAATGTTTTATTTGAAGGCTCCTGTTACTGCAGCGTAACATAGCTTTTTGACTGATTCCAGATTGTGGAAAATTAATCTGATTTGCGTACCTTTTGGACCATTTATAAATATCTACTAGGATTTTCATCTCCTACCTTCTTCTTCTTAAAAAAAAATAGCACTCAGAAGATGTGTATTGCAGGGGATTGAGAGTGGTACAGTTAATGTGAGAGGTCCAAACCTAATAATTGTTGGTAAGCAGATAGAACCATTTTCCCAGGCTGTAAGTAGAGATACCTTTTATTAGGGAAATGTTATTGATAATCATGATGCTACTGAGGGTTCTTTCCTTTTATCTCATAAGTTCATATTTTTACCTCACTTCTTTTTGATTCCAAAAAATAATTCCAGGTAGAACAGAAGTGGGAATTGAGGCATCTAGTAAGTATTTTAAACCTTTCTTCTGAAAGTATATTTTATGGCTAAGATGCTATAAGGGATCTGTGGCCATGTTAGTTTGGGGGAACACTGCTTACCATGCAAGTTTCACAGGATATATTACCATACTAAAGGCTCTGAGGTCTTCCCATGAAGCAGTTTTTTAAACCTATTTGACAGTTTATTTTTCCTATAGAATATCTTCATGAGGATAACTGCTTACCCTCAGTATATCCTATATTTACTTCCTAACATTTATAGGAAGATAATTATTATTAATCAACATATGATTCTGCTGTGTAAAATGCTTGGCATTTTGCCTGGAGCCCTGCTTATTTGAAATACACAAATACTGTACTGGATGATGCTAGGAATATCTTAATGTCTAGTATGGACAACTAAAGCCTAGAGTAGTAGAAGTACTAAGGGATCTATGATACAAACCTCCTGGTTCTGCATAGCTTGTATTTCTAGGTGCCAATAGCTAACAACCTGGTGTCTGGCAATAAGATACTGAAAAGTTATAATTTTGTTTCTAGTTAGCAAACATACTAAAGAATCAATAAGCTAGTTTACTCCTGAGATGTACATTTATAAAAGACACCTTCATAACCTCTTACACTGATATATTTAGGTCTTTATCCAGCCAAAACCTAATTTACCATCACCTTGTTATCTTAAATACTTTACACAGAAGGGTCATAAATCCTCCTTAAAGGGCTTTATTTCACCATTTAATTAAGTCTCCCTGATTTCCTTCATTGACTTTAAAGGGGAGTTAAGGGTTGAGTTGATTTTCATTAAGCACAAATATACTTATATTAAATTAAAGTTGGGTGAAAGGAGAACACTGTTCGTTAACTCTTAATGGCACAGTATGTTGAAGGCTGAGATGCTCTATTAGGCCAGACTAGCCTAAGACATGAGATTATTCTGGGAGAGAGGATTTTTGAATACTCTTTTGCTTTATCCTGTGCTGTTTTCTCTTTCCTAAAGAACTTAGTTATGAGTAGTAATATTAATGTAATTGACAAATTTGAGCTTTTATGTAGCTCAAAGTCCTGTGCTACTTATGTTGGGGTAGGGGAACAGAACTGAATCCGGTGGTTTAGTGGAATTATAAGAGACATGAATAAATGTAAAATAGAAAGTATTAAATCCCATTTGGGTACAGATGTGGGAGGTAAGAATAATGGGTGATTCTTTGGGAAATAAAAGAAGACATTTTTAAGGAAGTGGCTTGTTAGTTGGGTTGATCTTGAAGAATGGGTAAGCTTTAAATTTTGGAAGATGAGGAGAAGGGTATCTGCACAGATCAAATCAAGCATTCAGAGCAGTAGGGAAGGAAAACATGGCATCTAAAGGCAGAAGAGTTGATTTGATCTCTTTGCTGTTTCAAAGTGAGGTCTGCCTTCCACAGTGCATGAGGCCAGCTGAGGCTACACAGTATTCTATCTGTGACTTTTAGAGAGGTATGATGCTGTATATGTAAAGGATTTTATCCAGCTTCAAGTTAAAGAATATTGGAAAGCAGCTTAAATGAATTTATTTTTCCAGTGTAGCATGAAGTTTCAAGAAGGTAGACTAGAGATGATGCAGACATTCCGCAATGCTATCAAGTGTGGCAGCTTTTACTGTTTTTCTTCAACCATTCTTAACCTAGACTTCCTTTTGGCGTCCTGGTAGTGACTTCACCTTGGGCATTATTACGCTCACATTCCAGACAGGGAGAAAGATTGGTTGGATTCTCATATCTGCCTCTACGTTTGGTTCATTTTGATACCACATGTCAGGTAGCCTCTGGAAGACTCCAGTGTATACATGTGAAAATACAAGAATGAAAAACACAAAAAGACAAATAATTTTTGATGATTTAATTTTTTGATGATATTTTTGGTTTTGCAGCTCCCCTCGAAAAGTCTTGGGCACCCTCAAGCGTTCCCAGACCACACTTTGAGAACTATTACTATAGATCAGTGGTGGGCACACTCTGGTCCTGTGGGCCAAAGGCAGTCCTGAGATGAGAATGGTGGTTACATTTTTTATAGCAGCTTTATTGAGATATGATTCACATACTATATAGTTCACTCATTTAAAATGTAAAATTCAGAGTTGTGCAACCATCATCACAATCAATTTTAGAACAATCATCACCCCAAAGGAACCCCTAGTTCTGTTACCTGTCACTCTTCATTTATCTCCTAGCCCCTCCAACCCCTGGCAACTACTAACGTACTTTCTGTCTCTAGATTTGCCTATTCTGGAAAATTTGGAATTTGGCATTTCAAACAGTGGGTCATGAAATATGCAGTCTTTTGTAGCTGGCAGTTATTACATTTTAAAAAGGTTGTACAAAGAATATAAAACAAGGAATATAAAACAGAGATTGGGTATGTCCTACAAAGCTTAAAGTATTTACTGTCTGATCCTTAGCAGAAAAGCCTGCGTCTTAAAGAAGATCAATGTACTTTTTTTGTGTGATTTTTATTTTTTTTATTCTTTCCTTTTTACCCAGCTTTATTGAGGTATTGCCATATAACTTTATGCAACTTTAAGGTTACAATGTGTTGTTTTGATACAATAATATGTTGCAAAATGATTACTACCATAGCATTTGCAAGTACCTCCCTCCCCTCATGTAAGTACCATTTCTTTTTTGAGGTGAAACATTTAAAATGTGCTTTCTTAGCAACTTGTAAGTATATTATTTAATATTATTAATGACAATCACCATGCTGTACATTAGATCCCCAGAACTTATTCATCTTTTAACTGGAAGTTTATACCCTTAGATCAATGTAAATTTTTGTGTGTGTGGCTCTAAATACTCATTATTTTTTTAATTTAAATTCTAGTTCATTAACATACAGTGTAATATTAGTTTCAAGTATAAAATTTAGTGATTCACCACTTCTGTACAATACCCGGTGCTTATCACAACAAGTGTCCTCCTTAATTCCCATCACCTATTTCACCCATCACCCCACCGACCTCCCCTTTGTAACCATCAGTTTGTTCTCTACAGTTAACAGTCTGTTTCTTGGTGTTCTTCTCTCTGTGCACTCTTCCCCCACCCCCCATCCCCCGTTCATTTGTTTCTTAAATTCCACATATGAGTGAAATCATATGGTATTTGTCTTTCTCTGGTGTATTTCACTCAGAATAATACTCTAGCTCCATCCATGTAGTTGCAAATGGCAACGTTTCATTCATTTATATGGTCGAGTAATATTCCATTGTGTGTGTGTGTGTGTGTGTATACACCACCTCATCTTTCCTTTTCCTTTTCTGTTTCTGCCCTTGCTCCTTACCCATCCCCCTCCCCCTTCCCTTTCCCCTTCCTTTCCACTTTCTTTATCCATTCATCAGTTGGTGTATATTTGGGCTCTTTCCGTAATTTGGCTATTACTGATAATGCTGCTGTAAACATCAGAGTGCATGTATCCCTTCAAATTAGTATGTGTATTGGGGCGCCTGGGTGGCGCAGTCGGTTAAGCGTCCGACTTCAGCCAGGTCACGATCTCGCGGTCCGTGAGTTCGAGCCCCGCGTCGGGCTCTGGGCTGATGGCTCGGAGCCTGGAGCCTGTTTCCGATTCTGTGTCTCCCTCTCTCTCTGCCCCTCCCTCGTTCATGCTCTCTCTCTGTCCCAAAAATAAATAAAAAACGTTGAAAAAAAAATTAAAAAAAAAAACAAATTAGTATGTGTATTTTGATCAAAGAGGTATTTTTGAACATATAGCCCCTATTTACACACATATATTTATAAAATTGTATACTCTTAATCTTGTACCATTGTATTTGTATGTTATTAATTACTCAACTCAAGAATTAAAATAAGAGGTAAAATTAAATCTAATATATCTAATATATATATTTATTTATTTTAAAAGTTTATTTTTGCAGTTGGGGGGAGGGGCAGAGAGAGAGAGGGACAGAGAATCCCATGCTGGCTCTGTGCTCTAAGGGCAGAGCCCGATGTGGAGCTCAAACTCATGAACAATGAGATCATGACCTAAGCCAAAATTGACAGTCGGATGCTTAACTGACTGAGCCAACCAGGTGCCCCCAAATTATTTACTTATAAGTAGGCGGTGTTAGAAGCATGTTGGCATTTATCAAAATGTAGCATCTAGGCCTCTAGCTCAGAGCAACTGAAACAGATTCTTTAGAAGTTGAATTCAATGATCTACATTTTAATAAGTACCCCCAGCAATTCCCATGTGCAACCAGGTTTAGGTACCACTGCTATGTATTTTTAGGATCTAAGGTACCATGTACAGGCACACTGCAGGGCAAACAGTATAATAAAAAATAATGGCAGTGAACCTCTGACAGTTTAACCCCTTAAGAAATTAATTTCCGGAAACCTTATTTTATCGTGAGACCATTCTTTCAAAACATATTTTTTTTTTCTTATGAATCAAATATTGCCACTTGCTCTTTGGGAAGTACTCTAATGAGATTTAAGAAAAGAGAATAATATTTGGTTTAGTGATAAAATGAAGAATGTTTTCTATGCCTGACCAGTTTCAGTGTACATCTTTTCCTGAACATCTGTAAAAGTTTCCTTGGGCCCTAGAAGAAAAATAATGGAGCTCCCCTCACCACTTCCCCCTACCCCAACACCTCTCATCAAACAATATGATAATTTTTGGGGTCCCTGAGCGGTTCAGTCAGTTAAGCCTCTGACTTCGGTTCGAGTCATAATTTCACGGTTCCTGGGTTTGAGCCCTGCGTCGCGCTCTGCACTGAAGTGAGGAGCTTGCTTGGGATTCTCTCTCTCCCTTTCTCTCTGCTCCTGTCTCTGTCTCTGACTCTATCTCTCTCTCTCAAAATAAATAAACTTAAAAAAAAGCAATATGAATTTTTGAGGGAAATAAATACTGCTTTAGTTTATCAATTTAAGAGCAGTATAACATGATACTTTGAGAACTTCTCACTGAGTTCTTTGCTGTTAATTTCATGCTTGGGTTTATTCAGTTTTTCTTTCAGCAATATTTCATTGATTAATGAATCATTGATTCAATGATTATGCAATGATTATTTCATTGGTCACATGGTTTGTCTCAAATTAAGAATATCAATTTAAAGTCATCTAGTAATGGAAATGACTTGAATTGCAAAGACCTTAATCTTTCTTTTCTTGCATGATTTTTTATTCATCTGATTGCAAGATTTAATATATTCTCTCCTTTGAATAAATACCAAGAACTTAGTTTAACTACATGTTATATGTTTTTTACTTAATCTTTATGACTTTTAATTTAGAAATTTTAAAAAATGAGTTTTGAAAAATCCCAAATTTGTGTTAAAAATTTTCTTTGCAGTTTCTTCTCCTAGGAGTTGGTGAATTATATAGCAAACCAATAAGAGGAACTATTTCATGTCTGTCAGGATGTGTTCTATTTTAAATGCTGACACTGTTTTTTACCGTGACTTTGTGGAAGACATTTTAATTAGCAGGGAATTAGCAATTTTACAATGATGAGTGGAGATGCTGCTACTGATTATGGTGTTGTTTAAATAGACTCTGTGAGCAAGCTACTTTTTTCTTGTCTGCCTGTATATATATATTTTTTACTTTTTTAAGGTCCCTAAGGGCAGGGATCTTTATTTCACTCTCAGATGTATGCTGAGCCCCTAAAATAATATCACTCAATAAATATTTAATGAATGAATGGATTCCACAACTTATTTTGAAAAGGATTTAAGGAACTTTGATGATACATCTGATATGCCAAGAGAAAACAAATTTAATATTGGTAGGAAGAAACTGAGACAATGGGAAAGGATAGGTAGCTAAGTAAGATAGTACCAAGAATGAGATTAGTGTAAAGATTATACACATGAAATTCTATAGACTTCTCGGAGAAGGGTTATAGATTTGGCTTTGCGGTTTCCAGCTGTACAGGATTCTGTATCAAGAAGATAAAAGGCAAATTAGATTTACTGTCTCTTAAGGCATCCTTGACCTGGGCTGCTCTCCTTTCAAATGTTTGACATTGATTACAAAGCAACTAAAGAATAGATGTATGTCTCCAGTACAAACCTGTCACCACTACCAGAAAAGCAGTTCACAGTATCTATCTTACAGATGATGGAATACGGGCAGCAGATTCATAGATGAAGGACAACTGAATATTATCTTTTGCTGGGATTCTATTCTACCCTTTGATCACTGAAAGATCCTAACATCTGCACTTGTTCTTTGTAGATATTTGTGTACACCCATTTTTTTCTGATAAATTCTGATGATAAAGTTGTATATTTTCATTATAGTTGAAAAGTTTAGAAAAAATTAGACAATGATAAAAATGGCTAATAATTAAAAAAAATTTTTTTTACATTTATTTATTTTTGAGAGACAGAGTAAGACAGAACACAAGCAGGGGAGGGGCAGAGAAAGAAGGAGACACAGAATCTGAAGCAGGCTCCAGACTCTGAGCAAGTGTTCAGCTCAGAGCCCGATATGGGGCTCGAACCCATGAACCATGAGATCATGACCTGAGCCAAAGTTGGTCACTTAACCAACTGAGCCACCCAGATGCCCCTGATAATGTTTTTAGAAGGCATAGTACTAAAGTAAAATGTTAATTTTATCTTCAAAGTCTTGAAATTATAGAAGCCAGGAAGTGGTGACCATAATGTTCTCTAGATTTTAGCATTTAAAAATCAGAAGAGAACATGTAAAGCACTTAGGTTTTAAATGACCTCCTAGCCCTTTCCCATGCTCACTTTGCTTCTCAGCCATGTAGCTTCCATACTAGTCCAGTTTAGTACACCAGGAATGCTCTAACCCCAGGTTTCACAACATGGCTTTGTTCTTCCCCTAGATATCCTCATAGCTTTCTTCATCTCTCTCCTCCTGTTATCAAGTTAACTATGAGAGCATACATCTTTGTCTGGCTTGTCACTGTATCTTAAGTGCCTAGAATACCTGCCATGTAGACGAGCTTGGCATATTTGTTGAATGAATGGATTTCTGGCTTCTTTTGAGAAATCGGTCAGCACTGAGCCTGGTTGCATTACTGTGTGGAGACGGTCATCTGAGGCAAATTAGCAGAAAGGGAAAAGAGCCCCCTAGTTCATTGCTTCTCAAGGAGCTTATTAGAAATGCAGAATCTTGGGCATTGCCCCAGAACTACTACATCAGGATACGCTCTTAAACAAGGTGATTCCTTCATGCACATTAAAGTTTGAGGAATATTGCATGAGTTTACCACAGCCTGCACCTGCCTTGCTTCACTTATTTATATTACATGCTTGCCTCTCTCGGCATTTGAATTTGTGACCCTGCTGTATAAAGTAACATGATCATTTTTATGTGTGAGAGAGTTGACATGGTAATAATTGATTTTGTTTATAATAAAGGAATTGGAGAAAAGCCTTTTATTGTATTGATATTGAGTCACAAGGATAATATTCATGTCCTAAGCTTTTCACATTTTAGTGAAACATGGGCCCTATATTACTGTTCCAAGGAATATGTTTTGACCTGCAGTGTATCCACATTTTAGTGTAGCACTTTACAACAGTTTTATTGTGTTTGTTTAATGCACACTGCCTTCTTTGGAGCCAATACGTATTTTGGCAAGTGTGTTACTTTTTAAAAATATCTATTACTTTCCCCCATCAGAAAGTAATAGTTCCAAGGGAACTGTTATAGTGAGTCTTATAAATTCTTCTCTGCACACATGTCATTGATCCCTGGAGAGTATTAGAGTCTTTGAGACTTATTGTGGTCAAGTCTGTTGTATAAACTCTTTTTGCTGTAGATCCTTGGGGAAATTTTAGATAGGAGAGCATTTTATATATGTATAAAGCAAGTCTATGTAAAACAGAAATTGGGGCAACATTTGAAGTTATATGTCCTCTCTTCTCCCTAGAAAGTCTCAGATGCTGAAGTAAAAATAGCAAAATATCCTTTAAGGTGTTTTATAAATATCAAAACAAGATTTACCTCAGTTATCTTTCAGCTTTCCAGATTCACAGAACTTGACAGGCATTCCCGTGTAACACCTCCACAAACACTAAAGGAAATGTAGGCATATATTTATTCTTGTTGAAGCTCTATATTATTTTTTATTTTTATTTTCTATTTTTTAGTTTATCTCTTTATTTTGAGAGAGAGAGAGTGAGAGAGAGAGAGAGAGAGAGAGGGAGAGAGAGGCAGAGAGAGAGAGAATCCCAAGCAGGCTCCGCACTGTCAGCGCAGAGCCTGACTCGGGGCCTGAATTTACGAACTGTGAGATCATGACCTGAGCCGAAAAGTTGAATGCCCAACCAACTGAGCCACCCAAGTGTCCCGACTCTCTATTTTAAAATAAGTTTTTATAATTAATTTTTTTAATTTAAGTGCAGACAAACAGCACAAACTTTTGTGGAGGAGATGAACGGTAACCAGTGGTGTGTGCTGTGGAAAATGACCTGGACTACATCATGGTCCCTGTGTCAGCACTGCATTTCCCTCCTCCTTCAACCTGTCCACCTGCCTGGACTGTCCTTGTGGTGCTTGTTATCTCAGGAGGAGAAACACAGCCCAACAGTTAGATAAAAGGTATAAAAATGTTTTATAATAGAGGTTTGACCAGGATCAGATTAAAATCCTGAAGGGACCTAAAGCATGGAAAATAGTATTTCATGCTGCCGCCTCCATACTCCAAAATATAATTCCAAATGACCCAAAACTTAAATTCATGTTAAAATTAAAATAGCTTCTTTGAAATATTTCTTTGAAATGTTTTGATATAAAAATCCTAGATCACTGCAGATACCCTTTTTTGGGTGACATGTGTATCCTCAAGCATATACTTACTCAGCCTCAGCTTTTGCCAGAACACAACTCAAGAATATTTCATAGTAGAAGTGATGCTTAACACAGGTTTTACAGAATGAGCGTGTGTTTTGCTAGTCTTACAAAATTTGCCACTTATGCTGTATGGAGAGGTTGGGCTGGATTGTGGGTGCAATTTGTAATCTGGTCTCCATCATCGAGGCTATTCTTGGAAATCACCAATACCCTAGACAACTTATAATGTGTTTTGGCTTGGTAGGTAATTTATCTGTTATTGCATACCTCTTAGTTGAGGTGCTAAGAAATAGGAAAATGTCCTAAGGATTGCCGGTAGATGGTGAGAAGAAATATGAGGGGATCAGAGGCAGAGTAAATTGACAAATTGGACAGTCACCAACTGAGTAATTAAATAAGGGTGTAATTTATTTTATTGTAGTTGAAAAATATCTGATGTGTGTGTGTGTGTGTGTGTGTGTGTGTGTGTGTGTGTGTGTCACACACATGAGACAGAGGAGACAGATAGAGATGGAAGAAGCAAAAGGTGATGGCCAGTGATTAAATTTAAATCAACATTTATTAGGATTTTGATTGGATTTATTTTGTCTTGAAGGAGAGAAAACTTTAACAAAATGTTTTACATTCATTAAATATATAGAATAAAGTTTTTTTTTAAGTTATGAAAAACTTATTCCCTTCCTTCTTATTCCCTCTGGCTAAAAAAAAAATAATAATCTCATAGCAAAGCCATCTATCTTGTATAATTATCCTCATAAACCTCTAAAGTATGCTTCTCTCCCAAAACATTATTGGCGTTGATCCTGGCATACAGTCATCACACCAGTAATTACAGCTCTTAACTGGAATATAGTCATCAGTATTTACTAGCCTCTATTATGAACACATAAATCATTTAATAAATGGTGAGTGGACACATTACTTGTCATTTTGTTTACGTTAGGCATTCTCTGCAGGTATTCTACATGAAAGTTAAAGCAGTCTGAGGCTCTTTTTGTAGACTGTGCTTATCATTAATAGAAAGCAGCATGTGTGCATCCTGCAAACCCATTTCCTTATTTAAAGTGGGCATCCTTCCTTTACTGAGATGTGCTTCCTCTTTTATTACAGGACTGAAGACCAAGCCTTTGTAAACCCTTAAAGGCACATCCCTTCCAAATGACCTTTTGTCCTGAGCGACTAAGATGTATTGTTTAGTCCACTCAGAATTACATGGGGTGTCCTAGGAATTTTTGTTTTGGTTAATTAAATTTGGAAATGTGTCATTTTTTCCTATTATAAAGCATAAATGAAAGTCCACTAAAATTGATTTTGGAGTTCTGGTAGATGAGATAATTGCAGAGCGTAAATGATTTAGGATTTAAAAATTATGTGCCTTTTCTCCACTCAGAAAAACTGAAACATATTTAACTTCAATTAAATTATCTCTTTGTGTTTCCTTCAACTTATAAGGGCATTTTAGACCCATGTCACGTACTGAGCTAACTTATTCCTGTTCATTATGCTAAACAGAATAAGAATTAATTTTACTGAGAGTAGTCTTTTTCCACTTAAAGATGTGGTTAAAGGAAGCTAAAGCAGAGATTTACAGCCGAACTTATAAAATACGTAAGATGCTGTTTTACAAGTTAGATCTCTTTAACTAGGGCCCTTTTATAGTAGCTGTCTTTAAGGGTGTTCTTTTGCCATAAATTCTTTGTTTTTCCTTAAGTGTTCAAAGTTTTTAAAAATCTTTGTTCAAACAACTATGAGCACTAGAAATTTTTTGAGTCTCAAAGTGTAGAAGAAAATGACTTTGCAGTGGCAATAAGTTTAATTATATCACTATATAAAGCCAGTTTGATTTTACAGATTATTTCCTCAAGTTTTCATTTTTCACATAGAAATCCATTTTTTATTAAAAGGGTTTTTTGTAAACTTTATGAAATATAAGTTTATGACTTCTCATTAAGTCTATATTAGGTCATGCCATTTTACCTTATTTTGCAATAATTATCATGTACTCTGCTGGCCTCTGATTGCCTTATATTTGTTTCTGGAAGTATTCTTTTGTCTCTTATTTGCCATTCAGGCATTAGTAAATTCTGTTGTTGGGTCTTACTAATATGCCAAATACTCTTATCATTATGTTGATCATTCCTATTCTTTTTTTTTTTTAATTTTTAAAAATGTTTTTATTTATTTTTGAGATAGAGTGACAGAGTGTGAGTGGAGGAGGGGCAGAGAGAGGGAGACACAGAATCTGAAGCAGGCTCCAGGCTCTGAGCTGTCAGCACAGAGCCTGATACGGAGCTTGAACTCGTGGACTGCAAGATCATGACCTGAGCTGAAGTTGGACGCTCAAACGACTGAGCCACCCAGGCACCCCGATCATTCCTATTCTTACTCTAGACCATAACACTTTTCTCCTGGACATTCTTTAATTCCCAGCTCTGTTTTGCATATTTTATACATACCCAAATAAAAACCATCTTTCTCAATCTCCCACTTTAAGAAAAATCACCTAAGTCCCCTTTTGAGCATATTAGAAATCAAAGGGAAAGAAAAAAAAGAGTTGAGTCCTATATTTCAGAGCTCTCTACCTGTGAATCTCACTGTACTGGACTGCCTTTTGTTTTTTCCCTGCACCTTTACTTGCTCTTCCCAGATAAACTACTTGCTGAAAATTTGTCCACTCCTGCTCAGCCTTACCTAAGGCCCCACATTCTCCTCATGAATGCCACTCCTTCTCATTTAGTTAGAAAACCTCAACTTCAAAAGGACCATCTCTTCATGAAGCAAGCAAGGATCATCTCTTCATGAAACCATTTTAGATTGAGTTCTTTTTTTTAATACTTTGTTTTATATTCTCTGGTTTTAGCATCGAGTTTACTATGATATTTTTGCTTATATTAATGTGTTATGTTAATGCTTATGTTAATATGTACTCCATAGTTTCTGGGTTTTTTGTTTTTGATCTTTTCTTCTTTGACATTATTATTTTTTCTTATATGATCTATACCTTCATTGGAAAAATTTATTGACTCATTTCCTATTTCTCAATAACATCTCAGGATTAGTACAAAGCTCTTCCATAGGCAACGTTCAATAAACTAATGAAATACTACATTCATTTTATAAAGTAGCTTAATTTAAAGTATGCACCAACATCCCACTAAATCTGGTGGCCATATAGTTGGTTGTCTCATCCACCAACACTAGGTTCTATGAAGTTTGCTTTGTGATGTATCTATAGTCATCATCAAAACCAGTCTAGGAAGAATTTCTAGGAAATGTTGAGATTGACTGTAAGCAGTTTAGGAAATGTGAATGCTAAAATTCTACATTTTGCTGATAACATGTCCAGATCATACAAAGGACAAACTGACTTTGGCAAGGTTGTGCCTGTAGCCAGGGATGTAGAAAATAAAAGTTGCTACTCTAGGATGCTGGTGGCTTTGAACAGCATGCTCTCATTTGCCAAGAGAAATGGTCTATGCATTAATATTAAACTATCTTTTCATGTTTCATGTATAACTTGCAAAAGTTTTTTGTGTTGACTTTGTGTTTGAAAAGTCCTTATTATCCTTATTTTCCACTTCATTAAACCCATGATGCATGCTGAAGATGTTTGTGTTAGGGCTAGACAAGTAATGCTCGTGATCAGCAGAGGAACAAATGGAGCCTAGTGAATGTGGAGTGAAGGTATATGCTTGGGAACCAAGGTTGGAGCCTTCTGAGTTTGAACTGAGAGAAGTTGGGAGGTTTTCTACACCCTGAGATAAAGAGAGCCACATGGCCAAAAACCCCGTGGGGGGTGGGGGGAGAGCGGTGGCCCAGACCAGGTGGTGGCCCTTTGACCTCCCTTTGCCTTTTGAGCACTGTTGTTTATTTGTTTTTTTGTTTTTGTTGTTGTTGTTTTTTTGCAGCTAAATGGTGCCAATTGAACTAAAGTGATTGTTCTGAGGATCAAACCTTTTACATTGAAAAAATAATAGTAAAATGTAAGCATTTGAGCAAAATGTGCTACGCAACCTTAAAATTAATTTTAAAAGTTAATTTGTTATATCAAAAAACTTTAAGGGCCGTGTAGCTGTTTAAAAACTTAAAAAGAAAGAGATAATATCTTAGAGTAAGGGAGACTTGATAATTTAACATGGGACTGGTGAAGTCATCTTCTTTATGGAGAAGATTATTCATTCAAACAAGAATTATTATCTGTGTAGGTTTGTTAGGATTAAGAAAGAACTTGCTGAATTTTTTCATTTTGCGTTTTCCAAATACTGACTTCACCTTGAAATGTGTTCACATTGCCAGAGAACATCTTGACCTGGCAACTGGCTGCATGGCGTACATCTTTATACATTCTGAGCAATCGTACATCCATTCATTTATAGATCCAGAGGTTACGGTACAAGGTGGAAAGTACAAGTTTACCAGTTTATATATTTGTTTTGAGCCAGCATAGTCATTATTCATGCAATGTTAGTTGAATTTACTTGCTTAATAACATCATGTATAAAGTTAAGTAAATGGTTTATTTGAAAATTCTTGAAGTACAAAAAGAAACACTTGTTTGTGTGTGAGTGTGCCTGTGCACATATCAAGAGTTCTAAATATTTATTTTCAGTAGGCTCTAGTATCTTTTTATGTCAGACCTTAGTTTATGGGTTTATCGATGTGTGAATACAAATGGAACAAATTAGGTTTCAAAATCTCAATAGAAAATTAATTTTAATATCTTCTGTTTTCTTCGAAATATTGTTCCATTTCTTACATTGATTATTAAGTTTATTTACTTTAGTCTCTTCCTAAATGATTACATTGAAGATTATAATATTCTCAAAAAGTATTAATCTCTCAGTATCATTGTGGATTTATCTGCATTTCTTCATTTATGATTATCATATCCTCTTGGTGGATGGTTTTACCAGTATGCAACATACCTCATTATTCTTGTCACTACTGGGATTTAAAGCAAAAAGAATGAATATTACTGAATCCACTTTCTTTTTGTAAATAGTTTCCTGGGATATCTTTTTCTATTCCTTATATTTTCAACCATTCAGTGTCCATTTAAGCATATGTTTATTAAAAAAATAATTATTTATTTTTTTGTAACTTCAATTTGTCACTTTTATAAAAAATTTAGTGTTTACATTTACTGTTATTACTGATGTAGAGGTGCTTATTTCTATCTTGTTAATATGTGTTTTCAACTTTTTATTTTACTTTTTTCATGTTTCTTCCCTTTTGTTAGTTTGGTGAATCTTTTGGTTTTTTTTCCTCTTAACGTCTGGTTCAGAAGTTACACTTTTCATTTGTATTCTTTTTGTGGTTATGCTTAATTTTAGCACATGTACTTAACACATATACTTTAATCCAAATCTAATCACTAGTCCTCATTGCCTTCTCAGAACACTTTGACTCTGATCTGCTGCCTCCCATGTTCCAGTTTATTGCTGTCCAGTTTGCATGTCTTTCAAATTAATCATTGTTATTTTTCTTGTTTTTAAATGTAGCTTGTAATTGTTTAGATTTATCCATATGTTTACCAGTTTATTTGCTCACCCTTAGTGCTTTCATCCTGTTCCTGCTTTTTGAGTTTAATTTCCTTCTGGTTAAAGAAGGTCCTTTAGTGGTAGGTTTAGTGAAGTTGTGTGACTTACAAACCCTCTACCTTTGCCTGAAAATATCTTAATTTTGTGTGTTCTCTAGTTGAATGGTAGTTTTGCTAGTTTTTGAAAGTTTTGTCTTCTATTCAACCTATCCATTGATGCCTTTTGTTGTTATTTTACTAACTATATGGAATTTGTTTGGTGCTTTCTTCAAATCACCTTTTCTTATTTTGTGGCTTTGTTCACATCTCTTATCTCTTTGAATATTTTAAATATGCTTATTTTAGAGAGTCTTTGATTTTCCCTTGTTTTCCTTTTAAGGAGTGAAAATTCTGTGTTACATCTTTGCTTTCTGTACAATGTCTGTGTAACCTGGGTTGTGGAAGTGTCCCCGAAAAGAGGGTCTTCATCTTTGCTTCTGCCATGCCCCCAGGTTTCACTGGTTTCAACCAAGATTTCATGTTTGAATATGAAAATGATAGCACGGAAAAGACTGTTCATCCAATAGTTATTATGAGGAAGAGTCAGAAGTCCTGTCCTTTTATAGCTTGTAACCATCTCAACTAATGACACGCTTAAAAGACAGGAAAAGCCTTATTCTGAAGTCTACATAAAAATGGGTTTAACTTGACAGCATAAGTACATATTTAGATAGTTGCCACTATTTTAAATGTTAATGTAATTTACATATGGGTTTGAGTATAGTTTTCAATGTAATTTAAATGAATTTCAAGTCGACTATTTGAAATCCCTCTGGGAACATAGTTTGGATCTACATCAATATTGCTTGACATTTGCTAAGTCGGCCCAGCATCTGTGTATGTAAAGAAATAAATTATCAAAGTCAGTTATAAATAATTGTTTTGAAAAAAAAATCACTTAATTGTCACAGTTTTTAAAAGACAGGTGCCTGAATAATTCTATGATTCCTCACAAGGAAAGCTGGTTAGAGTTTTAGGGGGTTTTCTCACAGTGTCCTGAAAAAACAAAAAATGCCTGGGATGTTTTCTAATTGACTGATTTCCAAACTATTTACATGTAAGCAAAATCTTATCTTTTCTTGGGATGCTGTTCTCATATATATTCAGTACACAGTGAAATTCAAAACCACATTTCAGTCTAAAGTGTTTTGTGCACCAGCACAGTGGCATATACACAGTAGCAAATATTATATAGCTAAGGAGCTCAGTTTCATATTGTGTTAAATGTGGTGATTTTCATTTTGTAATCTGCAAAACTGCCAGTGTATTTAACAAGCTATATGTGACTTTTTTACCTCCTTTTAAAATTAAAATTGTAAAAATCATTGAAACTCTGCATTGTTTTAAGTAATGTGTAGCACCATTGTACTTCTTTTTATCTTAGAAACCTCACAAAGCAAAAGAATAAAGGAAAAATGCCACAAAATTATCACTTGGCTTTCAGAATATGAGCAGCTGCCCATCAGGGATCAGTGACTATTCTTCCCATGCGTGTGTCCTGTATCCACCCATTTACATTTAGTACCTTGAAGGTTCTGCCCTTCATACTCTGGCTGATCTGTTTGCTTTATAGTTTTCTTCAGCCTCCACCCCCCATGAACTATAAAAAAACATTTGCTCCACTTCAATTTCTTTAGACTCTGTTTCCTGTCCTTTTGGCATTGCCTCTGCCTGGTTTTGGCATAGCTTACATGTGTTATCTGTGTCGTCTTTCCATACTCTGTTACCTTGCTAGGCTGAGGGAGGCTGCCAGGCTGTAAAATAGATATGAAACTGAGGTTTCCATGAAAAGCATTCCCTCATCCCCAAGTCCAGCTTTTCTCATCCTTTGGCTTAATGGGATTACACAAAGGCCATTTGATGTTAGGCCTGCTGTGTTAGCAATTTAATGATGTTGAGAAAGAGACAGTGGCCAAGTCTTAATGAGAGTTTGCTATTTCACAACCTCTAAATCAAGACATACAGCTGAGGAAGTCTGGCTTCTTGCCACCGTACCAGCTGGGTGGTATATGCATTGTTAGTATCACCTTACATCCTGACTGGAGCTCCAGAGTGTGGGGTGTATGGTGTGTGATGTGGTGGGGAGCTGTTTCCATGGATGGGTGGGGATGGAAACTTACTTGGAACATTGTCATTAGTGGGTATAGCTGCAATGTTCTACCCCTTCAAGATGGTAGTATCTCTAGTATCCTATATCTAGGACTACAGTTTTGGGAACTGAAGTTAAGACAAGATGTGGAGACTAAGAGAGTCTTAAATATTTTACTTATTGTATTAATTTTTGTCTCTTTTTCTCTTTATATCTTTAATTCTGTATTTATTATTTTTTAATTAATTTAAAAATAATTTTATATTTACTATATTTCTAGACTCAATCCTTGAGTTTTTGGACTCAGCTTTTAAAAACTCATTTTATATCTCTTGGTTATTAGGAAAAGGGCACGTTGGTCTTTTAGTCTGCTAATTTATTATTTTAATTGTTTTAAGACTGCTACAGCTAGCATCTCAGCTGTTGATCACTTCTGTTATTATTTCAGATATTAGTCAGTTATCTATTCTTTTTTTGCCATATTCTTAAATTTTAGGTTTAGTAGATAAAGAGGATCAGCATTTGGATCCTTGGAGTGGCTGGTTATAAATAGACCGGAAAATAGCAACAAGCTGGGCTGCTGCTTCACTAATGGCCCTTTTCAAATACTTAAAAGCAAATGATTCATCAAATAGAATCACTAAAAGCAGAAACCTGCCAATTTGTAGAATTTGACTCCTCCTAATCAGAGTAAGGCAACAGGATGTTGAGTTCCTGCTCTGCACCTGATTAAAGCCAAATGCACAAGGAACAGCTGGACAAAGGAGGAAGCACAAGACCATCTCAGCTGGGGGTAGAAGGGCTAAGGAAATTTAGAGGAAAAATGATTTTTAAAAAATCTTACACATTTGTTTTATTTTTCCAGATATGCTTAGTAGATAAGCACATATTCAGTCTCATGCTTTAATTTTTTTAATATTCCATCCACAATTTAAGGAAAATAAATCTATATAGGTATGGTTTAAATAAAATTTCTTCCTGTCTGAGTGGATGCACTATTTCCAGATAATTCTATTATCATCCTAATTTTTCACATTTTCTTCTTAGGCATCTATTCTAGCTATTAAAACAGTCTCTCTGCTTCATGTATATTAAATATTAATGGTTTCCCCCATTGAGTTTCTATTTTATTAAGCAGTTTTCCCATTAAGGAGTTCTTTGATGATTTTGATTTTTAAAAAAAATGTACACATCTGAATGCATTGTAGTATTTTTTCATGATTATGAAAGCATTTCAAAATGTATTATTGGTAATTATTTTAATATTTAAAAAAAATTTTAATGTTTATTTTTGAGAGACAGGGAGAGACAGAGAGAGAGACAGAGCATGACTGAGGGAGGGGCAGAGAGAGAGAGGGAGACACAGAATCCGAAGCAGGCTCCAGGCTTCAAGCTGTCAGCACAGAGCCCAATGAGGGGCTCGAACTCACGAACCTTGAGATCATGACCTGAGCCGAAGTTGGATGCTAAACTGACTGAGCCACCCAGGTACCCCTGTAATTATTTTAATATTTTTACAACATTAAGGTAAAACTCTTCTTCCTTGAAAATAAGTTTTAAAAAAGCTTGAAAGCATTCCACCTACTCTATTGTAAGTACTAGAACTGAGAAAGTATTAAAAATTAAGATAATTTTTATATTATTTTAATTTAATTACATTTTTCCTGTATTCCTTACAAATATCTAACTACAGTATAAAATCATATCATCTGCTAATAGAGGTAGTTTTATTTCTTCCTTTCCTATCTGGATGCCTTTTATTTCTTTTCTTGCCTAATTATTCTGGCTAGAACCTCCAGGGAAACATTGAACACAATTGAAGAGATCCCGCAGTCTTCCTTTATCTCTTATCTTATAGGGGAAGCATCCAGTCTTTCACTATTAAGTATGATATTAGCCATGTTTTTGTTTTTGTTTTTTAAAGATGCCCTTTTTCAGGCTGAGAAAGTTTTCTACTCCTAGTTTTATTGGGTATTATTATAAAAGAGAGTAAAATTTTAGATATTTTTTCCTCTGTTATAATTTTCTCTGTACCACCAGTTTATAGCAATTTTATTATAATGTGATGTTTGGTTTTCTAAGTAGTTACCTGCTAGGGTTTCATTAGGTTTCTTGGATCTGAAGGATTCAAATTATGAGTCTTCATTAAATTATGGTGATTTTCATTCATTATATCTAGAAATATTGTTCTTGTATTTTAATAGCATGTATATCAGACCACTTAATATTTTCCTATTTGTCATTGAGCCTCTATTCAAAATAAATTTGAATCTATTTTTTGGTTCTTTGTGGAATTTTGCTGATTAAGATATGAAGACTGTTTTCTTAATTTTCCGTTCCTAATGAGATTAGCAGCTTTGATCACATTTCAGTATTTATTTTAACTTTCCATTTGTAGTATCTTTTCTTTACCAATTTTTATCCTCTTCATTTTTGACTTTTTTGGTACAGATTAAATTTCCATTGCTAGATTTATTCCCCTCTTAGACCTGCCTTATCCCACCTTGACCTGTCTGCTGTTTTGAATGTGTCAGTATCTTTTATAAGAACTTCGATGATCTTTGAATTAAATCCAAGACTTCCAGGATTAACTTTTGGTCCTTTTAAAATTCCTTTTAGCTGTATTTCTTTTTTTCTCTTCTCTCATACTCTTATTCTCTCTATTGCTTTCCTTAGGATTCTTTCAGCTGGTTTAGAGTTGACACTTTCATTAAAAGAAGATATAGATTTTTTTTTCTTTTTTCTGCTTTTCAAATATTATTATAGGGCCTGTTTCCTTCATTGATTGTTCTTTTCTCAAGAATACAAAATTGGAATTGCTTTTGGAATACTACAGCCAGAAAGTCTTTTGATTCCTCCATAGTTGTGAGCTATTTGTCCTTTTCTTGAAACTTTTGTCATGCTGTTATTTCAAAAGATAAAACTTTCTCTACCCAGTGACAGAGATCTCTCTTTCTAGTTGTATGTCTATTTGTTGACGTTATTTGGATATAGGCCAGTAATTACTCTGATGTGAATTGTCTTCATGATTTTCTTCCACTGCAAGGCGAAATATATATATTTGCCTTCACTTCATCTCTTAATATGTGAAAACTCCCCCAATATGTTTCTTAAAATAATTCAGAACATTTGAAAACTCACTGAGGTGACACAGTCTGTTTTTCTATATCTTACTCATCTTGGAATCTGGTGATTACTTTTTGTGTTTAATGGTGATATTCTGTGTTTATATATATAGATGAGCTGGCTAGAGAATGCCACTTTCTGCAGCAGAGATGATTTTAAAGTCACTGTGACCTACAAAAATAAAGCTTTAAAAAAAAAATTCTGTGAGGGGCTCCTGGTGGCTCAGTCGGTTGAGGATCGAACTTCGGTTCAGGTCATGATCTCACGGTTTGTGAGCTTCCGCCCTGTGTCAGGCTCTGTACTGACATCTCAGATCCTGAAGCCTGCTTCAGATTCTGTGTCTCCCTCTCTCTTGGCCCCTCCCCTGCTCACCCTGTCTCTCTCTCTCTCTCTCTCTCTCTCTCTCTCTCTCTCTCAAAAAAATAAACATTAAAAAATTTTTAATTAAAAAATAAAAAAAAAAAAACTTCTGTGAAAAAATCAAAGGTGATTTGTGGAAAATCAGATGGTTGAGAGGGAAAAATGCCATATATTTTCTGTTGTATATTTTCATACCTTGAAGCTATGAAAGGATAAGATTTTTGCATAGTTACTCCATCCAATTAAAACTTGCTCAAGTGTGCTCGCTTCGGCAGCACATATACTAAAACTTGCTCAAGTAAGTCTAGGATTTTTAAAGTTATTTATTTTCTATAATATTTAATAGAGTACAAAGAATACTCTATATGGAACTTTCTTTTATCTTTTATCACTTTTTGTTTCTTCCTAGGATAAGTTCCAGGAAATTATATAATAGAAGCTTGGTATTTTCCTTTTACATAAAACTTGTGCTAAGCACATTGCTCAAAACACTTGTGCATTTGAGGGAAAAACATTTGCAGTATATCCGGGAAATGGCTGTCTTACCTGCTTTGAACACCTTGAAAACTTCATGTATTGTGGATTCATGTAAATTAATTTATAAGTCAAAGTGAAGTAATTTTGTGATGATTTATTTATTTGATGGAAAGTTAAATACCTTGCTAACTTTTTGGTTACAGGATGGAAAAGGTGGTGGAAAATTATTGGTGCATAGACACAGTGGAATGATATTGAAAAGTATTTTCAGATAATATAGAGAATATACATAAAATAATAAAATGCTACATAAAATATTCATTTTTAGGTTCATTTAGTAATAAATACAAATTTTATTTTGTGGCAACTGTTAAGAAGTATACTGCCATCAGCAGAGATTTGGAACCCAATTCTTTTTTGCCCCTGAAGCCAGTGAATGGGTTTGATGGTTCCTACATTTCTGTCACTGGAGCTAGGTGAGTGGTGGTGAGACAGGTCGAAGCAGAGATCTTTTAATGGCAGCTTGGACATGCTTGTCTGGAGCTCAGAAGATGGTTGAATTAGAGATGAGGATTTGGAGGTTATTAGTGTATTGAGACGTAACTTTGAAAAAGTTTAAAAGAGTGAATTCTATGGAAAGATGGCTTCTGGAGATACCAAAAGATATGGGTGTCCTGGATGTTAAGAGCCTAGTTAAGAGTGATAAGAGAAGCAGGATGAGAATTAGGGCCTGGTGGTTTCAGAAACCAAGGGAAGCATTGTATTTCAGGAGGCATGGTATAGTTTCATTGAGTGAAATGCATTCAGAAGGGGTGTCATGTGTTGAGGATCCAGCTGTATTTGGAAGCCATACATTGGAAGTGTATCTCTGTGCTCTTCATGGATTGGAGAAGCCAATCCTAACCAGGTAGTTAGGTTTTAATTGGATTAATGGAAGATCATGAAGGTAAGGTGAGTCCTGACACATGAGTAAGGTGTTAGGATATGGGATTTAGGCTTTCCTCACTCATACCAAAATTTCTGATCGATAATAAGATGACAAAGATGAAAACTGTTAGGCTCAATTTCACATGTCAAAATGCCTGTTGATTTAGGATGTTATCTCCCGTCCCTGTCTACTCCAAACCATATAAATTTGTTTCTTCTCTTTCCCTTACAGTGTTGAAATCACAGAGGAATAATTGTTTTCTGTGGGGTAAATGGCCCTGATAGACTAACTCTGACTAGAGTTTTCTTACATCTAACTTGGACCATACAGTTTAACTCTCTGAGTCCTAGTGATACTTAACATCTTGCACAGGCCTTGTGTTTTGAGGTAATTTAAAACCTTATTAATCCAGGCCCCATTGAATCAGGATTTGAGCCATTCCAGACACAAGGCTTATTAAAACTCACTGTAACAGTCTCTGAAAAAATTTCCACTAAGCAAACTAATAGTGCGAACAAGATTTTAGCAAGAATGTTCAAACTACTTAAAACAGGACTTTGTTTATAAGCACCCGTAAGTACTTCTTAAGTACTTTAGAAGCTCTCACTTACTTATAAACTATCTATACACTCATTGCAAATCACCCTTATCTAGTTATTAAATCTATGGATTGATACTGCATAAGATTTTATTAGTTTAATTCCAGTTGCTGTACTTTATAGGCAGTTTTCAGCAGTGAATGTCAAACATTAGCTCAAATAATTTTCTAAAGAGTAGCATTAAATCCAAATACCAAAACCCATTTAAAACTAGCTTATAATTAGAGTCTTTGAATCCCTTATTTTATCCCGTTGTCCTTATTTCCATCACTCCTGCACTCTCCCCACACAGTTTTAAGAAATGTCAGTGGATGAAGTGTTCAGGATTTCTTTTCCTTTTCCTGATTGACAGTACCAGAAGTTTAGAACTTCCGTAACAACCTTGGAGCTCAGTTATATTTTAGAAAGCTTGGGTCAATACCAATATTAGACCAACCTCAGAATGTGGAGTCTTTATATCAAGTCCTGGTTCTAGCAGCTCATGGGCTGTGAGAGTTCCCTAATATAATATCTGTTACCATTTGGAAGAACTTAAGAAAAACTTTAATTTTTAAAATTAGTTTATTATAGTAAATTACTAAATAGTTATGTAAAATTCAAAAAATGGCTAAATTCTGTTCTCAAAGTTTGAGTTGTTTTGAAGTTGTGACAGGTAACTATTTCATATGATGGATAATGAATAGTGGCTTCTCGATGGCCTCGAAAGCTCCTGATTTCCACTGTACCCAGAAAAAAGTGCTTTGGAAATTTTGCTGCTTTAATTCTATATTCCCTTAAGGAGTAGGTGTGGCATGAGTAATAACTACTTTCTAAATTGTTGGTCTCATGGAAGGGAATTATCCTGTAGCCTTTTGACAATGAACATTCTCTAAAAAGGGCTAACAAATAACTTAAAATATAGAGGTTAATTAATATCAGATTAATTTTTATTTCTGTGACCTCTGAATGCTTTGTACTCTTTAAAAGGAAGGGCCTTTTTGTTACAAGCTGAACTGTAGCAATAGAAGATTTAATTATGTGGCATATAGTACAGGGTTGTATGTGAACATATCACTGGGTCTTAATTTTAACATGTGGTAGGTGTCTAAATGTCAAAATATAAAAACCTGCATTGGATCTTTACCAGAAATTTAGGGCAAAATAATCTTTATGGGCAAACATAGCATTGAAAAAGGAATCATAATTCACAGGATTTTAGTGTAGTAGAAGCTTAAAATAATGGGCTGTGGCCCTAATTTGGGGCAGTGCATTCCCTTAACTTGAAAGGTGTCAAGTTAGTCCTGAGATGATGTTATCCCTCCTTTTTGCAAGACAACAATTTATTGCTAAATTCTGTTGTATTCCAGTTTGACTATTCTGAGATTGTAAGGCAAATATTTGAGATCTAGGAAAAAAGTTACTCCTGTGTGACTCCTCATTCCTAGCAGATCTTACTCTAAGAAGTGCCCTGGGAATTTGCTGCTGCTGCCACTTGAAATTTTTTGCTTTAATCTTTGTCACAGATTCTTTTGGGGGAGTGGTAGGGCATAAATGACAAGTGCTTTCTAAATTTATGGCTTAATGGGCAGCGTGATTCCTGGTCATTTAGCTTGGCAGTGCTTTGACTCTTTGGAATTTTAAGTAAATTATTTTATTTACAGTTTTCCAATTTGCAGAATTGACATAATATGTATTGTGTTCTTACTCAGAGGGATCTAAAGGATATTCATAAAATAACATTTAAAACCTCAGTGGGGTCCTATGCCACATAAATATATAATATCATCATCATCCTCTATCAACAGCATTATTGCATGGCTTTCTCTATACTTAACATTAATTATGACTAAGCAGTAAGTCCTCCTGTGTATGGATTCTGAGTTTTATTCTTGTATTCCTTTAGAAGTAGGTTAACTCAGGAAAGTTGTGCTTTTATTATCAAACACTATTGTAGAAGATGGTTTTCTACATATTCAGACATGGACCTTTTGTATTAAATGCATTTTTTTTTTTTACTTTTCTTTCTTTTTTTTAAATTTTATTTTTTAAAATTTACATCCAAATTAGTTAGCATATAGTGCAACAATGATTTCAGGAGTAGATTTCTTAATGCCCCTTACCCATTTAGCCCATCCTCCCTGCCACAACCCCTCCAGTTACCCTCTGTTCTACATACTTAAGAGTCTCTTATGTTTTGTCCCCCTCCCTGTTTTTATATTATTTTTTTTCCCTTCCCTTAGGTTCATCTGTTTTGTCTCTTAAAGTCCTCATATGAGTGAAGTCATATGATGTTTGTCTTTCTCTTAGCATAATACCCTCCAGTTCCATCCACATAATTGCAAATGGCAAGATTTCATTCTTTTTGATTGCTGAGTAAGATTCCATTATATATATATATATATATATATATATATATATATATATATATATACACACCACATCTTTTTATCCATTCATCCATCGATGGACATTGGGGCTTTTTCCATACTTTGGCTATTGTTGATAGTGCTGCTATAAACATTGGGGTGCATATGTCCCTTCAAAACAGCACACCTGTATCCCTTGGATAAATACCTAGTAGTGCAATTGCTGGGTCGTAGGGTAGTTCTGTTTTTAATTTTTTGTGCATTAAATGAATTCTTATTTTTTTTCATGATTTCTGTTAGTTCATGTAAAGTAGGTTCAAAAGAATTCCAGCTTTTTTAAATAACCTGTATTACCAAGAGCTTTTCCACAACCAGGTAAGATTAATAGGTTTTTCTGGAATTATTATTTTTTTTTAAATTTTTTTTAACGTTTTTATTTATTTTTGAGACAGAGAGAGACAGAGCATGAAGGGGGGAGGGGCAGAGAGAGAAGGAGACACTGAATCGGAAGCAGGCTCCAGGCTCTGAGCCATCAGCCCAGAACCCGACGCGGGGCTCGAACTCACGGAGCGCGAGATCGTGACCTGAGCTGAAGTCGGACGCTTAACCGACTGCGCCACCCAGGCGCCCCTTCTGGAATTATTTTAAAGTATCATCTAATTTGCAAAGATAGGAAAATTCTGTAGAATTTGGATTCCTTGTTTAGATGCAGTGCTTTGAAGGAAGTAGACATTGAAAAAGTGGCTGCTGAATTGAATTGTATTCTCTTTCTAGTTGCGATTTCTCTTACAGTGTTTAAAAAAATCTCTTGTATAGACATTGGGGTCTGAAATCTCTAATGTTTGTTTCTAATATACTTTGAAATTGTTATGAAATAGATCTTGATAACCTAGAGCCTTCTTCAACATTTAAGTCCCTCATATTAATAAAGGGTAGGATTTCATAACAAGATATTTTCAACTTAAAGAATAAATAATAGTGAAATTGAAAGACCTGTTCATATTCAGTTTAATGCTTTTTTACTATTTTCAACATTAGTTCCTAAAAGAACCCTTCCAATTTAAAAAAAGAGGGGCGCCTGGGTGGCTCAGTCGGTTAAGCCTCCAACTTCATCTCAGGTCACGATCTGGTGGTTTGTAAGTTCAAGCCCTGCATCAGGCTCTGTACTGACAGCTTGGAGCCTGGAACCTGCTTCGGATTCTGTGTCTCCGTCTCTTTCTGCCCTTCCCCTGCTCGTGCTCTGTCTCTGTCTCTCTCCCAAAAATAAGTAAAAAAAAAATTTTTTTAAGTTCATTTAAAAAAAGTTAAAAAAAAAGAAAAAGGTTATGAAAAACATTGAAGTGGGAATATTTTTTGACAGTATGTTTTTGTTTTTAATTCAATATCTAAGTATATCCCTCATTCATCCTGTCTCATCTCCATGGTGTTTATCACCAACTAATACATAATTTTTGTAATAGTTCATCTCTTCCCAGTAGGATAGAAGAATCGTGAGGGCAGGGACACTGTCCCTACTACTGTTTAACATATGGTAGGCACTCAGTAGTATTTGTTGGATGAATGAATGAATGAATGAATGAACGAACAACCCTTAGTTCCAGAAGACGGTGGAGCAAAAAAATTGTGATCCAAAAACTTTATATAAATCCAATTTTCCCTTCATGACCACTTTACAACAAATATTTAAAAACAAATTTTAAACAGGATGTAGATTATACAACATCCAGGTGCTTTTTTTGGAAAACTACTTGAGAATGTAGTTCAACCAACAAATTGATGAATCAAAATAAAGAAAATTGGAATAGTGAAAACATAATAAAAGAAATTGGTGGCAAAGAGTGAATCAATTTAAATATAAAAATAAGGCTACTACATTTAGATCTTTGACCCATTTTGAATTTTGTATATGGAATGAAATAAGGGTTCAACTTTATTCATCTGCATGTGGTTATCTAGTTGTCCTGGCACCCTTTGTTGAAAAGATTGTTCTTTTCTCATTTAATGGTCTTGGCAGCATTGTTGAAAATCAGTTGATCAAGACTGTTGGGTTTATTTCTGGACTCTAAATTCTATTCTATTTGATATATATGTCTGCCTCTATGCCAGTATAATGTTTCCTTGATTACTGTTGCTTGTATAATATATTTAGGATTTGGGAAGTCTGAGTTCTCCAACTGTGTTACTTTTTAAGATTGATTTATTCTTTATATTTTAAAGAGTATTTTATTCTTCTGGAAATTCATGAATCAGACTTCACCAAAATTAAAAATTTCTGTGCTTCAAAGGATATCATCAAGAAATTGAAGAGCAATCCACAGAATGGGAGAAAATATTTGCAAATCATATATCTGATAATGAATGTGTATTTAGAATATGTAAAAACTTTTACAACTTGTATTTATAAAAACATGAATAACCCAATTAAGAAATGTGCAAAGGATCTGAATAGATATTTTTCTCAAAGAAACAAACCATAAAAACAAACAAAAAAATAAAAACAAAAACAAATAAAAAACCAAAAAAACTCAATGGCTAATAAGCATATGGAAAGATACTTGATGTTATTAGTCATCAGGGAAATGCAAATCAAAACCATAATGAGATACCACTTTATATATTCTTTAGGATGTCTGGAATCAAAATAATGACAAGTGTTAGTGCAGAAATGGGAATCTTGTACACTACTGGTGGAAGCATAAAATGGTGTAGCCACTTTGGAAAACAGAATGCAATTCCACAAATGGTTAAACATAGTTACCATATGATCCAGCAATTCCACTCCTTAGTATGTACCCAAGAGAATGAAGCATATACTCATGTAAAATTTGTATAATAATGTTTATAGCAGCCATTATTTATACTATCCATAACCCAAATGTCTGACTGTTGGTGAATGATAAACAAAATGTGATATAGCCATACAATAGAATATTATTTGTCCATAAAAAGGGATGAAGTAGTCGTACATGCTATAATGGATGAGCCTTGAAAACATTATACTAATTGAAAGAAGTAAATCACAAAAGATCACATTTATGTGAAATGTCCAAAATAAGTATTTAAGGTGGGAGGAATTGTTTTGTGGAGGTGATTGCTAATGGGTAGAGGACTCTTTTGAGATTACTAAAATGTCCTAAAATTGACTTTGGTGATGGGTGTACAAATCTATGACTCTACTAAAAACCACTGAATCACCCACTCGAAATGGGGAATTTGGAAGTATGTATATCTCAAGTTGTGAATATGTGAATTGCATTTCAATAAAGCTTATATTTTTTTGAGAAAATAAAGCTGAACAACTGTGTGAATTATGTTTATAGAACAGAATGTCAATGTTAACTACATTTGAACCTTGAACAACACAGGGGTTAGGGGGGCTGAACCCCTGTGCAGTCAGAAATTCATGTATAACTTTTGACTCCCCATAAACTTAACTACTAATAGCTTACTGTTGACTGGAAGCCTTAACATAAACAGTTGATTAACACATATATTGTATGTTATATGTATTATATACTATATTTTCATAATAAAGTAAGCCAGACAAAAGAAACTGTTATTAAAATCATAAGGAAGAGAAAGTATATTTACAGTATTGTATAGTATTTATTAAAAAAAATCTGCATGTAAGTGGACCTGTGCTGTTCAAACCGATGCTTGTCAGGGGTCAAATATATATTTAAAACCTGGTATCATTTTACAAAATTGGGAGAGGAGAAAGATTGCCTTATCATTTATAGCATATTAGCCTTGTCCTTTAAATCCTTAAGTGATATAGCCTTTATTTCCTATGATTATCCCTTGTTTGCTTCCCTCCATGTTAACTTCTTTGTTGTTCCTGGAATTCACTGAAGTTTCTACATTTGTAGTACCCTCCACATGGAACATTCTTCTCCCAGATATTTACCTGGCCTGTTTTCTCAATACTTTTAGATTTCTCTTCAAATAGTGCCTCATCAGAGGTCTTCTCTGCCTGCCATACTAACCTGTCATGTTTTCTTCCCTCACTGTATTTAAGGGTCAGTACTGTGTGGTAGAGGCACAACCTCAGAGCCAGACTGCCTGAGTTTGATTTCCTGGCTTTGCCATTCATTTACTGTGTTGTGACTTTGGGCAAGCATCTCAATCTCATTGTGCCTCTTCTTCCTTATATGTAAAATTGGGTTGTAACCATATGTCCTTTATAAAGTTGTCATGAGGATTAAATGAATTAATATAGGCAAAGCTTTTATTTTTCTTTTTTTTTTGAGGTTTGGTTTTTAATTTTTATTTTTAAAAAATTCCAGTGTAGTTAACATACAGTGTTATATTAGTTTCAGGTATACAATATAGTGATTCAGCAATTCCATACATCACCCAGTGCTTACCACGACAAGTGCACTCCTTAATCTTCATCACCTATAGGCAAAACTTTGAGAACAATGCCTGGCATGTGGTCAATGTTATCTGTTATGATTACTGCCTGACATTATAAGCTTATTTACTGTCTACGTTCCCACCTGATTATAGCTCCATGAGAGCAGGGATTTTATAGGTTTTGTTTACTACAGTTTTCCCCATGCCTAGAGTAATGGCTGGAACATAGTAGACGCACAATAAAAAGCTGTTGAACAGTGGGTTTTGTTTGATTATCTTTGACCTCTTATTTTATTGAACCTATCTTCTTTGTATGAAACACTTGTTAAAAAAAACATTGTTCTGACACTTGTTGATATGTTAAGGAAGCCTTCCTTCAAGACTATTGCAATAGGGATAATGCATTTGAAAAGAGAGATCAGGCTCAAGTCTAATTACAGGACAAGTCGGCTTTATAGCCAAGCAACAGAGTGAGCAGGTCAGTGGATAGAAAATTACCAAGAGGCAACATCGCATCATGGGTAGGGGGATTTTATGTTAAACCGACTTAAAAGGATTCTTGCTGAAGGCTAGCCAGGTGATCAGGTATCAAAATTGGAAGAGGAGAGAGATCAGGTATCAGGGGGGGATTCTTTTTAAACAGACTCAGGAATCTTAGTACAGCTGTACTGATGCAAGGAGGGTATATGTGTGGTGCCCATCTTGGTACCTGACACCTACCTGCCGTTCTATAAATGCTGGTAGCTAATAATTATAGCTCTAGTTGTAGTTGTTCTTGGATTTGAACTGTAGTTCTTGATAAATCTGTTAATATGGTAGGAGTTATAAATAATACAGACTTAAAAAGAGAAGCTGCATGAAGGGAGAAAACAATTTTGAAAGATAGTCTGTTCTGATGTGTTGGCTGACCAAAGGGGTCCTCAGTGACTGAAGTGGGAATACCATGGGGGTTGTTGCACAGAACAAGGTTTTTGAAACGTTAAATTAGAGACCGACTGTGGGAGGCTTTGAAAAGTATGTTAAAATGGCTCTGGGAAGCGCTTGAAGGTTTTTAAGTGAGTGAAGACATGGACCAAGCACAGATAACTGTTAGGAAGGCCTGTGGTTAGACTGGAGGGAGTGAGATGGCAGAGCCTGTAGGAAGCAGCCCTCAAAGAAAGGTAAAAGAAAAGGTCATAGAAACTTAGTAACACATTTAAACACAAATTTTCCTGCTCATAAAAATACACATATGAAAAATATTAAATTCTTAGTGCATATCTGAAAGCATTTAATTTCCATGTATATATGCAAAATACACAATTGATTTTCCCTTCCTAACATTGTTGTGTCCTTTAACTAAAACTGTGTGCCTTTGTGGTGGCCTTGAGGTAATTTAAGACAAATGGCATGCATATTCCTGTTATGTGTTTAGCCGACTTTAAAGTTCACATTCAGTTTGCAAGCACAGGTGAATGCTTGTGCACTACTCTTATGTAAGTCTCATTACTATTGCTCTTCCTGGAATCTTGTTCTCTTGACTTACCCAGGCTGTCACAGTTGTCTGCCCACTCACCTCTTGCCACTGTCCTCCTTTCCTACACTACTGCATTCTCAGTCCCACTTTCAGAGACATCTGGGTGTGTCACCTTTACTAGCAAGATTCAGACTACCTACCCTGACATCCAAGGCTTTTTAGTCTGGTCTCAACCAATTTTTCAAGCTCTTTGTGTCTCATTCCACCTAATGATGTCTATATTCTTGATTTGCCAAGTGGCACTTTATGGCCTGATCACTTTATGGCCTGTACCATAGCTACCTGTAGTTGGCTTGCTTCTTACTTTTTTATTGCTGGTAGAGCAACATAGGGTGTAGAACGTGTAAAACGGAAGCTCTGAAAATACCTTCTCCATTCTCCATTTTCTCTCTTCCTCCCCAACTTCTTTTATTTATTTATTTTTGAGTACTTAATCTTTTACATTCTAAGATTTATATAGAAATCCTGCAAATAAAACTGTATTGTCTAATTGTGTTTGAACTTCTAATTATTTTTGCTTTATGCTTTTGGACACTGTTATGTTGCTTTGTGTTCTAAATGTTTCATTCTTTTATATATTTTTTCATATTTTTATTTTTTATATTTATTTTAACTAGATAAAATATCTTTTTCCTGATTAATATGGTTTTTTGGATTATACTTTATTTGATGTTAGTATTGCTACTTTTACTTTATTTTTATTAGCATTTGTCCTTTTGTTTTCAGTCTTTCTGCTTCATGTTTTGGGTAAGAATCTTGAAAATAGCATCTAATTAATTTTCCTAATACTCAAAGAACTTTTTAGTCTTAAATAGAAGAATTCAAGGCATTCACATCTATTTTGATTCTTGATCTATCTGTCCTAATTCCTACGATTGTGATTTTATGTTTTTAAAAGTTTGCTATGCTTTTCATTTATTTTCTTCTGTTTCTGACTCTCTTATTTATCTCATTTTCTTTAAGCTGTATTCCACCTCCAGTTATTTTGGGGTTCTACATTCCAACTATATTTTGTTGGTGGTATTTGAAACTATGAATTCCAAGAATTTAAGAGTATCTGCATCTCACTACATCCTTGCCAAGGATAAAAGGAAATCTTATGCATGGTTTATGCTTATCTATTCTTTTCCTCCTTGAGTCCTAGGTTCTTAGAAACAATGTATATTTTAAATATTAGTTCAAATTTTTTTATGTTTTATCTTTTCTATTTTAATCATTCTGTAATTGCAGTTAATTCCACAACTGCATTATTAAGATGGTTTGGGCTAAAAATTTTTATTGTTTGTCACACATTGCTTTACTTATTTGGATTTTTTTTTTTTAGGTACTACCTCAAATAATACCTTACCTGAAAAGAATGCATTATTGTTATGCTTTGCAAGTCTTTTCATTTTCAAAAATGTTTTTCTTTTATCTTCACATTTAATATTATGTCTTTTTCTTAAGTTTCATTTATTTTTGAGAGAGAGTGAGGGAGGGGCAGAAGTGGGGAGGGACAGAGAGAGAGGGAGAGAGAAAATCCCAAGCACCAACATGGTGCTCCAACCATGAGATCATGACCTAAGTCGAAATCAAGAGTCGAAAACTTAACTTACTGAGCCACCCAGGCAACTCTTCACATTTAAATATTATATCTGGTTTCAACTCTGGGGTCATAATCCTTTCTTTCAGATTGGTATATTTATTTTCTCCACTATGTTTAGCCTTTAGAATTGTCTTTCTCTTCCCTTCTCCACTCTTCCCTGGCCTTCCCTTCTTTTCCATTTTCTCCTTTTCCCATTCCTTCCTTATTTCTTACCAGGGAGCTCATAGTGATTTTCTCTTTATATTTAGAAATTCCACCAGGGGTTTGGGTGTATGTGATCTGTCAGTGTTCTGGTCCAGCACTTAGGGGGACCTTTATCCTCAGGGAAGTTTTCTATTTTGTTGATTATTTCTTCTCTTTCACCCATTCAAATTCATGGCAATGGAATGTCTTGGATATAACACTTATGTTTCTTGCTATTCTCTCACCAGCCTCCCTTCTGCATTCTGGAAGACTATTGAGTTGGTGTTCTGAATCAAGAATTTGGTTTTCTTGAGTGTTTTATTTGGTTACCTGAAGTCCCCAACAAGTATCTCACCTAAGCAGTTGTGTTTTTAATTTCCTAGAGCTATTTCTTGGTTATTTTTTCATAGCAGTCTTCTCCTGCTTCTGAGATGGCATTTCTTCAGATCTCCCTGAAGATACTAATTTTCAACAGGGCTTTTTCAACTATTTATTCCAGTTGCTCCCTCTTCCCCCTGTTTTTGGATACTGATCTATCCCAGTAGTGCATGCTTTTCATTGCCTGCTCATTTTGATGAAGGAAGGTGTGAACTGATCACTGTTAGTGGTTGGCAGGCGCCACTTAGCAGTTGTGGAAGTCTCTTGTTCTCTGAGGGGCCTCTTCCCACCAAATGGTCAGTGGGGGTGAGCTCCACAGGGTTCACAGGCCAAAAGGTGGCCTTCCCTTGCAGGTGTGTCACCTAGGAATGGACAAGAAGGTCACAGCCCCTTTTAGGAAGAAATCAGAGGATGTTGAGTAGGTTGTTTTCTGTCTCTGCATAACTGGCGATTTGTGTCCAGGGATCTTAGAGCCATGAAGTCCTCACATTCTTAAGAGAACCATCAATAGCTGGGACCTCATTCCTTTGTCAAGCCTTAAGAAGCAGCATCAGAACCAGCTTTGCTATCTGCCAGCACTTTCTCTGTCAACCCTATAACCTCCTCCCCGCATCCATCAAAGCATATTGAGTAGGAAGAGGGGAAAGAATCATTAGGCATGAATTGTCAGCCTAGTGGTGAATGCTGTGGCTGTTTCCTTCTCTGACCAAGCTAATGTGGTGGGGGGGCATCAAAAGAATTTCTTGGGAAAATTGGTGATGCTCCAAGAAAAATACATCTCATTCTTTCATTGGAATTCTATTTAGGTAGTATGGTAGAAGCTATAGATTGTCCCCCAGTTTCTTTGTTTCTCTTCTTAGTAATAGAATTCTGACTTTTTGTCCTGATTATACACCCTTTAATAACTACATTTCTACCTCCCCTTGTATCTAGGTGTGCACATGTGACTACTAATGCACTAAGAAATTGCTTTCCAGTAGAAGTAACATGTAATATACTATAATCTTGTGTGTGTGTGTGTGTGTGTGTGTGTGTGTGTGCATGTGTGTATTTATGAGTCTATAAAGGAGAAGAGATAGAATCTTCTTCATGGGAGGTTGGATGTGATGGTAGGGATTCTTGCAGCCATTTTGGCCCAAGGGTTAGAAGCCATATGATGTTGATAGTGGAGCAATAGAAGGACTTATGTTAATAGAGAATAAACTTTCATCTTGTCTAAGGTTCACTTAGACAAGGTTCACTGGCTTTTCTATTACTTTCATATGAGCCCAATCCTAACTAATAAAGGCATTCTACTTGAGCAGAGGAGAAGAGAATTGGAGAGAAATGGCAGGGCATAAAGAAAGGACAACAGTGGAATAGCCACCCTCTTGCTGGTATGGAAGACTGGACCTTCAGTGAGGAAACCCCAGCAATAGGAGACTATTAGATGTGCTACTGGAGGCAGTTGTTAGAGGTGGAGAGCATATCAGAAAATGCTGTCCCAAAGCCAGATTTATCCCCCAGGAAACTGTGTCATGGTGCAGCTCCTCCCTGTTCCAAGAATTCACTCTAGCAAATTATGCCTTAATTAGCATATGTGCACCTGCCACCCAATGACCCACCTGGTTGTTAGGCAAAGAAGCAGAGATCACCAAAAAATAGGAAACTAACCCCAAGAGGTGTCCCTGCAACAGTTACTCCTGCCCTCTCTAGTCAGAGCTGCTGGATTGGAAGGGAAAGGATCAGAGCAGAGCAGGATCTCACCAAACCAAGCCCCCTGGGGACAAGACTGGCCTGCATTGGAGGAGCAGTTAGGAAATCAGACTGATGACATCTGAGAGTAACTAGCAAGTTCTAGAATCTGCCTACATGTAGTTGAGAGTTCTGCTTAGAGAAAGGAATATTTGAAGTTGTAAAGTTGGGGACAGTGGAGAAGCAGTTTTAAACATTTCACATTTGTATTTCCCCAAGTGCAGGATCTTCAGTAAACCAGTTATGTAGCTACCTATAGAAATATTGGTGGGGGTGGGAGCTGATTGACTGATTGATCTTCCTCAAGACAAGACAACAATGGCATGCTTTGACCAGCCACTATTTGAGGATTCTGATATTCCCTTAGTCTGTTTGTCTCCACCTTCTGTTTCTTTTCCTCTCCTGTGTTGGTAGCATCTATGGATATGGTGGGACTCACAGGCTGCCTTGTCTAGAGTTGTAGCCAGTAGGAAGTCTGCCCAGAGGTATGTGGAGGTGGGTACATTCTTTCTACATGACTGTGGTCCCCTGTCTTTCACTGTGAGCTGTCTGTGGCATAGTCCCTCTTCTCTTTCCTGCTTCATGCAACACCCCCCACCCCATTATATAGTGAGCTATCCTCCACAAAAGAAATCTAGGGTCATCACAATGGTGGCCACTCAGTTTCTGTGACCCCATTTTTTCCTGGCTGTGTTGTAAGCCGGATTGCTGCTTTTATTGGCCTAGAGGTTTCTACAGGTTTGTGGGGTGACTTAAAAAGCTTTTTGCCTTTTTCTATCATAGTACTAGTAACTCAACATTATTTTGCCTGATAAACCTGACTATACATTCTTTATGGTGTTTAAAAATTCTTTAGTTTTCTTTTGTTGAATGTGTCCTTCTCTGTGTTCTAGCACTGCTATTCATATTTTTCTTTTATATATAATATATATTATATTTCCTTTATATTTCTACATTATATTTCTTTTCTTTATATATATGTTTGTGTTTGTTTTTGTTTTGAGAGAGAGCAGGGGGACAGAGAGAGAGAGAGAGAGAGAGAGAATGAGAGAAAATGAATCCCAAATCCCAAGCAGTCTCCATGCTCAGCACAGAACCTGACGTGGGGCTTGACCCCATGACCCCGGGATCATGACCTGAGCTGAAATCAAAAATTGGATGCTCAACTGACCGAACCACCAAGGTGCCCCTGATATTTTTCTTAATTTTATGTTGCTTTGGTGATTTCAATATGATTTCTTCTTTTAAAAAGGAAGGGATTTCTAGGTCTTTCAATACTATTTCCTCTCTCTGCCCTTCCCCCCAGTTTGTCCAGTAAAGACCTATACTCTCTCATGGCTTAGCTTAATTGTCACCCCTCCTTGAAGGCCCAGACTACCCAGGGCATATTTACTGCTCCCTTCCTCCTCTGTGCTATTAATACTTGGCATCATTCTAATTGTGCATTAAATATGTTTTAATATATATATTTTTGCATGTATGTGTCCCTTATACATTATGGGTTCCTTAATGACAGAGTTTGTGCTTCATTCCTCTTTCTGTTCCCAAACTGTGCACAGTGCCTAGACCTAGTAATATGCTGTACATATTTGTTGGAGAGTTATTTATGGTTTGCTTTCTTGATGCTTTGTGAAAATTACAAGCTACAAGTTATAGAATATAGCATATTATTTCTCTCCTGGGAAAGAAACACTAAGAATTTTAGAACTGATATAAATATATCCTAAGAGTTTAGTCTTCTGCTTTCACCTACTAACTTTATATCATGATTATATCCATATTTGTTTGTTTTGGTTGAGGAGTGATAGTTGGAAAGGTATATGAGTGTATATGTATATATGTGTGTGTAGGGAGAATAAATAAAATATTTTTTTAGTGTATAAAGACCAAGCAAACAAAGTAGTCAGTATGGGTTTGTATGTCTTAGTAGCCAAAGAATATCAGTACAAATTGAATGAATAAGAAAATTATTTATATTCTAATCATAATGTGTACTTCTAAAACCAGTTATTATATTCCTTTTGCATATACTTCCCCTTATATAGGTTACTGTCTTCATTTCCTTCAAACACACACACACACACACACACACACACACACACACACACACACACACCAAAGAAAGATTTAAGCCAGGAACTAAGGGTTACCATGACATGTATCAGGTCACTTGGAAGGTATGGTGTGGATGATCAGAAGTGGGCAGAGCTTCATGGAGCAGTGATTCTTGTCACCACAGCCCTGTTGGCACTTGGAGAACACAGGAAATTGGCAGCTAGAGCTAGCTTTTAAAAAAAGAATCCACTTAAATTCCAGACAACGATAAGTCTTTGTATGAAAAAAAAAATTCTTTTGAGCCTATACAAACTTCTTTTCCCTTTTTGCTCTTTTCCTTTTAGAGAAGGAACCATTAAAGATTAAGGTCAGGAGAATAAATTAAAAGAAATTTTCTAATGTTAGATTTAACTTAAAACTATGCAAACATTTATTAAATAGTTTTCTGGTAACATTTGACAATGAAGAACAAATAAATAATGAAATATGGTTCAAAAGAGATAGATACAGAAAACATAAGTATTTTTTAAATAAATTTTTAAAAAATATTTATTCATTTTTGAGAGAGAGAGCGCGCGCAAGTGTAGGAGGGGCAGAGAGAAAGGAAGACACAGAATCCGAAGGAGGCTCCGGGCTCAGAGCTGTCAGCACAGAGCCTGATGCAGGGCTCAAATTCACGAACTGAGAGATCATGATCTGAGCTGAAGTTGAACGCTTAACTGACTGAGCCACCCAGGGGTCCCTATATTTTTGTTTCTTGCTTGATGATAATCCTTTACGTTGTGGTAAGATTTAATTTTTTATTTCATCATCTGCCCACAACAGAAGTTTATTGAACATCTTTTATGTGCCAGGTCCTCTGAGGAGATGCTGGGATGCAAAATGGAAAAGCCCCAGCCTCTGCCCTGAAGGAGTCTACAAATCAGTGTGGTAGGGTCTTATATTAAATTGGTATTGTAGTATCAAAAGTAATAGAGGAAGAAATATCTAATTCAGTTCCTGGGATTTAGAAACTACCAAAAAAGGAATGAGAAGCTCAGGAATTTATTGTATAAGTAAGGCAGCATTCTGTGCAATGAAACAAACAAAAATACTGAGAAGAAAGTCCTAGAAAGGAGAATATCTATGACCTGTTTGGAAAATGAAGATAGTTTAGTGGACTGAATGTGCAGTAGGTAGTGGATGGATCTGGGCAAGGGTAAGACGAGAGGTCACAGTGGTAACAAGTGGAGACATCTAGATTAAGGACTCCAGGTGTCCTGGGAGAGAATCTAGACTTTATTCTGCAGAAAAAGCAGTTGGGTGATCTACTTCTATCTGTGGTGCTGGATTGTTTTCTTATTAATAGCTCTTCCTTTTTCCTTTTTATTCATGAACATATTTCAAAAAAGATCTTTTGGAAAATCTCTATGGTTTTTGTGGGTAGTGTGTGGGATCTTTTGGGTGAGAAAGAGGCTGGAGACTGGCTGCTCTAAAGAAGCCTGTTAGTCTCCTGTAGATTAAGTCACTTAACAGACAATTATTGGGTACCTTCTGTGTGCCAGGTGCTGTTCTAGGTGTTTGAGACCCATCGGGGGACAATGTAAGCCCTAGCAAGGTGGATGTTAATACTGTAATAGTAAACCAGAATACTAAGTAAGGAGGTAGGTAGGCAAGCAGATTACATGTTATTTTAGAAGGTGATCAATAAATACTATAAGCCAAGGAAATAAAGAATGCTAGGGACACAGGTGGAATGGAACATGGGTGATTGGGACCTCATTTAGAAGGTAACATTTGAGGAAAATCTTAAATAAAGTGGAAGTGTTCAGGCATGCAGATATCTAGAGGAAAAGTATTTTAGGTACAAACAATAGGCAATGCAAAGCCCCTAAGTCAGGAATTTCCATAACAGGTTGAAGGAATAGCATGGAGACCAATGTAGGTGAATGGTTGTGGGCTTGGCTGGGAAAATAGCAGTGGGAACCGAACGGAGATGCTATTTTAGGCTTCAGAAAGGGAAAACAGTGTCAATGATGCTCTTCAAGTGAGATGGAGATCTCACTCCTCCCCCACCCGCCACCACTTCAGATACCAGTGCCAACCTCAGCTTCTTATCTGTGCTTCTGATTGACTGTCTACAAATTGGAGTTCCCAATGACCCATCCTCCCCCTGGACTATATATATGCCAGCCACAAGTCCAGTATCTGTACTTCTGACCAACTGGCTGTAAGTCAGAGGTTCCTATGACCTCCTGTCAGGTTCAATTAATTTGTGAGAGCTGCTTACAGAACTCAAGAGAAAATTTTATAACTAGATCGCTGGTTTGTTATAAAAGGATGTAACTCGGAAATAGCCAGGTGGCAGAGATCCACAAGGCAGGGTATGGGGAAAGGGCATGGACCTTTCATGCCCTCCCTTGATGTGCCACTTGCCCAGAATCTCCATGTGTTCACCAACCTGGAAGCTCTCCAAAGCCCATCCTTTTCGGTTTTTATGGGCATGATTGATCAAATCACTGACCATTGGTGACTGATTCAACCTCTGGCCCTCTCCCCACCTTCCCTGAGTGGGGCTGAAAGCTCCAACCCCTTAATCACACTGTTGGTTCTCTGGGTAGTCATCCCCATCCTTAGTCACATTATTAACATAACAAAAGGATGGTTCTAATCAGTTCCATCATCCAAGGATTTTAGGGGCTCTGTGCCAGAAAGCAGGGGGGGGGAAGACGTGTAAACCAAATATTATATATATATAAATATAAATATAAATATATATATTAAATATATATATATAAATATTATATATATATATATATATATATATATATATATATATATATATAGTAAACCACAATATCACAGGAGAAAAGACCAATGAAGTTTATGTAGAGTAAAATATTTGAGAAAACTTATTCCCCAATGACTCTTCTGTTTTCTGGGTGAAATAGAGAGCTAGTGTTCTGGAGAAGGAGAGAAAAAGGATAGGGTAGGACTTTGAGAGGAGTGGTAGGGAATCCAAAAGGGAGCTAATTAATAGCATGTGAAGTGACTACAAACTGCATAGATTGATTGCTCACAAATTTACAATGTTACCATGTTCACTTAGGGTATTCTTTGGCAGCCAAGGAGTTCCAGTACAGAGGGGGAAAAAACAAGGAGAAATTGGGAGTTATCAGTGGTGTGTTCCAGTATTAGTAAGAATGTAGGTTAATTAGTTGACCAATGGGGAACCAGCTAGATTTCCAAAAGGAAATAGAGACAACATGTGAGCAAAAGGTTAATCAGTGGAGAATTTCCTTCACCCCAGAATGTGGCCTGCAGAGATCACAGTAGAAGGCCAAAAAGGGGAAGGGGACTCAGCAGAGTAGGATGGTAATAAGAGTGGCTGACTGTTCTTGGCACTTATTGTGGAGAATCTTCACAGTTGCCTCACAGAGTAGGTAATATTAATATCTCCTCTTTTACAGATGAGGAAACTGAGAAACAAAAAGGTTTGGCAACATGTCTAAAATTGTTCTACTGCTAAGAAGTAGAGCTGGGACTCAAAACCAGGCAATCTGGCCCCAAGAGCACATCCTGCATCCTCAACCTGCCACCTCTGATCCTCTCCAGATCACAGAAGTCAGGACGGACCTGGGAAGGGATGAGAGAGGGCAATTGACCAGAAAGGTGTGTCATGAGAAACTGAGGAACTGGGGAGAAGAGTGATGTGAAGGCAGTGTTCCAGTCAGATCAGGGGTATAGTGGGAAGAAGCCCGAGACTGCCTGGCGGCTGGAGTCCTGACTGGCCCATCCTTGGTCATGCAACCTCTGAAGCAGCTTTAAATAGTTGCCTGCTACATAGGTAACAGGATTTTTAGGTATGGTTTTTATACTTCCCAGTTAAATTTAAGAGAGAAGATACCTCCTAAAATCAAGAATATGTGTCAGAAATACACTTTGTGCTGATTTTATCAAGATAGTGAAAAACAGACACTCTTTTTCTTCAAGTTTCCAGATATGATAAATAAGGCCTGTTTATCTGTATATTCCTTGGCCCCATGGACAGTACTGGAGGAACTCCTTTGATCTCTTGCCTGGGAAACATGTTCCCAACACTTAATAAGTAAGTTTTGACAGGTGGGGTGGAGTCACATGATGGAAAACCTTGAAATACACAGTGAATAGCTTAAAATTTACTTTGAAATCTATATGAAAGTTCTAGTAGCTTGTAGACAAAAAGGGTGACTTAGCAACAATTAATGGGTAGGGAAAACATTAAGTACTAAGAGAAAACTCAAGAGACATTTGCCTAAATTAGTCCTGAGGTCATGAATTTTAGGATGGCAGTAGTTTCCCTCCTGAAAACTTGAATTGTGTACTTTCCTTTCTATAAGATGTGTATGAAAAAAATTATTTCCTTTTATTCTTATAGTACTTTAAAAAAATCTGAGACCTCCATAAGTTGTTAAGCTCTGATATAGATTCACAGGTCACAAAAATGCTGTTAGCCCTGTTTTACAGAAGGAAAAAAAGACATTGTGGTATGAAGTCCAAGGTAGAAACGTCTCCATTGCACTCAGTTCTAACTCCAATGTGGAGTCACTGTATTCAGCTAATCTTTTTATTATATTAAATGTATTTACATTCATTTATTCTTCTACTAGCATAAAGTTTTATAAGCAGCCCCGCTTGTAACCCTAACAATTTATGGAGGATTACTGTTGTCAGGAAGGAGAGCAGTGAGCAGTGCTCATGTGACCACAAAGGCCCAGTTCCTCCACTTGGTGGAAATCATGCAAGGGTGAATTCCAAACACCCTTTCCCTGCTGATATAGAACTGCAGATATGTAGAGATTCCAACCATTTTGTCTCTAATGTACTGGTAAAACCCAAGTTTCATATTTCTGAAGCCAAATGTGTTAAAGCTAAACCCTGTTGCAAGCCTCCTGCTTATGCCTTCATATACAGGCACGTACGCCCTTTGCATTCCAGCTCTTTTCATCTTGTCAGAATTCCTGCATTCTTTCTAAAGGTGACATATGCTTTAAATATCCAGAATGTTAAAGCTTCTTAAGAACTGTTAATTTATATATAATAGGAAAATAAAGAATAGTCCCAAAGGAGAAAATTTGTTAGTAATAAAAAATTACAGATAACAATGTGAGTAGTGTCTTGGCATTGGTGTCTTTGGCATTTCCTACCACTTTGGGTTTAAGGCTAATTAATGAAGAGAGAATAAGAGTTTACACAATATGTATGGTATTTTAATTCCTATTGGGTCTGTATTTGTTTTAAAACAGATAGTAAACAACTTTAACTCTACATGTTAGGTTTTTAACGTTTTTAATTTTGCCTATTCAAGCAGCATCACTATGGAAGTGTTAGCCTCAAATACAATGAAATGTTTGGGATTGGTATTTCGTATCAAACGTCCGAAACAGAAGCTTGCTTTGTTTTCTGGAGTAATCTTAACACCTCCATTTCTGGTTTAATAATCAGGATTGCATGAACTTTGGACACCTTTGGATATATTTCTTTTGAGCATACTATGGGTTCTTCTATTTATTTTTTGATATTTTCCTTTTGTTCTTTAAAACTTAAACATTCCTTCTTTATTTTGTGGTACCTTGTCCATCATGAACAGTCTTCTTCCTTTTTTTTTCCCCTGAACATTTGCTGTGTCTGTAACCACATACCATACCCAAGAGGCTCTCGGTTCTGCAACAAGTCTGAGCATTTGGCCTGTTTTTGTTTCTGTGAGGACAGGTCAGAGTGCCAGGCCAGGCATTTGACCCACAGGCAGAGGAACACAGGGACTATTACTAATTTTGTATGTGCTTTATTATGGTTCAGCACAGAGCATGAAGCATACTTGGTAAAGAAGAAAACATTCATAAATGTTCTGTAGTTTTCAAGTGTCAGTTATTAATGTTTATAGTCAGAGCTTTGGCATATTAAGAACGGTTATATTATTTCGGCTATGTTTTATTTATTTTATTTATTTATTTTGAGAGAGAGTGAGCACGGGAGGGACAGAGAGAGAGGGGGGAGAGAGAGAATCCCAAGGAAGCTCCACTCTGTCAGTGTGGAGCCCAATGCAGGTCTCGAATGCACAAATATCGAGATCATGACCTGAGCTGAAATGGAGAGTTAGACGCTTAACCAACTGAGCCACCCAGGTGCCCCTCTGCTGTCTTTTAATGGTAGAGGAGCATTTTAGAAATACAAAAAAATTAAAAAATACATTCCTAATCTTTGGTTTTCCAGAAAAGCAACTGACTTCCTCACAAAATACCTTACCTAAAATAACTGTTTCTGATTGTTGGAGAGCTTAAGGAGAAGACTAGGACTATTCTGTGCATCTCCCTTGTACACATATTCTGAGAGAAACAAGGGAGGAAAGCATGAGAATGAAGAGTAACCTTTATTCATCACACATAACATGATCACCTTTGTTTTTCCTCTGTGAAAGCTGGTGCCCTTTGACTTGTGTCTACCCTGTCTTCCCTCCCCAGTCTGTTGTGACAAGGGCCAGGGGAAGAAGTTAGTCATCATCCAATGCCCTCAATACTCTAGGCACTCAGAGCATATTTTTTCAAAGACTAAGCAAGGCCTATTGGACTCTTTCAAGTTTTCAGAGTCAATTTTCTTTCTCTTTAATTTAAATGTAAATTGTCACTCTGGGTGAAAATACTCATGTGTGAAAGCAGAGCCTTTCTTCTTTGGGAATGTCTGGGTTCCCTTGTTACCCCAGTGGAAGCCCTTGGTCTCTCTCTTTTTCCCCCAACCCTGACCACACACCAGCCTGGCCATTCTGTTGTAAGGCACCACTGTTCTCCAGGGATTTGCCCATGTAAAATCTTTCTTCTCCATCACAGCCTCTTTAACTTGTTCTCTGACCCTTCCCCATACCTAGAGTTTGTCCATTTCTTAGGTCTAGGTTTCTAATTATTTAGCTTTATCCACTTCTTTTCTTGCACTTTTCTGGCTATTCTGGCTTGAATTCCTAAAACATATTGCATTAACCACTAGATTGTAACCTGTAGCATTGCTAAGATCCCATTTCCCCTTGACCTTCCAGTTCTGTCATGTGGAATAAACTCTCATAAACTTTCTCCACTCCTACTGTGAGTAATGTTACTGTAAGAAAATTCTGAAGTCTAATGTAGGAGGACCACCCTTCCCATCCTCATTGCCCAGTACCCCAGCATCACACTCCTTTAATGAGAACTGGAATGCACAAGTGTAGCTTGGCCGAGTCTGTCTGGCAGTTTCTTGAAGGTTTGTGGTTCTCCTCCTGTGTATTTTCCTTTCCATGCCACTTTTCTACATCCATCTCTCCTTTAAAGCTAGATTTAAAATTTGTTTTTCATATTTAAAAATCTATTCCTCATTTTAAAATAGTTGGTTTTATTTTAATTTGTTTTTAAACATTGACAATTTCATTGAACAACTACAGTCACGTTACTCTGCATAGTTGTTTAGTATGAGAGAATTCTTTGTTGTTAAATTCATTGTTGCAGATGACATGCATGCCCCGAGACTTCACATGAGGGCTGCTCCACCAGCAAAGAACATGCTTTCAGGCTGACATGGATAGGGAGTCCAGACTGGAACACACTCAGGGCCTTGGGCTTGGAGTCTCTACAGAAGGAGTAGTTTTTGTCCCAAAGAGGTAGAGCCCTGAATGGAGATGACAGGAGTGGGTTTGGGTGGGAGAAGTGGAAAGTAGTTGCAGTGAGGACATATTAATTGCATCCTCTCCTTTTTAAAACTCAATTTCTTTTTTAGCTGCATTCTGAATCCTATAGACTTATGTGAAAACTAGGCCACTATTTATAATAGTGTATCTATGGGAAAATAATATTCTGAATTATGAAAAACCATCCTAAAAATATACTGTTATGGACAATCTGATTGTAAATCACAGCCACCCTGCTTTTTGGAAAAGTGAAGCATCAACTTAGGATTAAATTGCACAGAAAAGTCAGGTACCAATTCTATAGAATTGGTTATAGAGAATATTATGTATTATGGAAAATATTGTAAAGCATACATGGGTGTGTGTGCATGTTGATGGTGGTTTGTATGTTGGTGTGTGTCTGTGTGTGTAGTGGTAGTTTGGTTGTTTCCCTTATATTATTATTTTTTCCCCTCGTGTTGATCTCACCACCACTACTTATTGACTGTGACCTAGGCAAGCTCATTAAGTGCTATAAGCTTCATTTTTTCCAGATATAAAATAGATATAATAGTATTCCCTGACTCACAGACTTGTCGTGATGCTTAAATGACAGAGTGCTGGTAGGGCACTTGGCCCAGGGCCTGCTGCATGGCAAGTTTCAAACTCTTATTACTATGACTTCCACCAGGACTACTACTTCTGTGGCTACTACATTTTTGTTATTGTGTTTCCCCACTTTGCTCAGAGAAGCCTCATCTTATTTTAAAGTGCAACCCAACATTCCCTGTCTCCATTCCCTGCTTTGTTTTTCTCTTTACCTCCTAGCAGCATCAAACTTTCTATGGATTTTAACTTGTTAATATTATATGTTTTCTTTGTCTCTGACTAGAAAGTAAGCTCTACAAGGACAGGGATTTTTGCTTGTACTGTTCACTGCTGTATCCTTAGTGCTTGGAACATGCTGGAGCCTCGTGAGTTGCTCTATAAATATTTATTGAATGAACAAGAAAATTACTTAAAAATGATCAACTGATACTTTTGCAAATAGTATGACTCAGTGTATCTGAAGCAAAAAGTGAAAGTAAAATAAAATGAGAGAAACTTTCATGTCAAAGAGACACCTCAACTTTAGATGGATTTTAAATTTTGAGTATATTTTAAATGTATGTCTATAAATAGAAAATAATGAAAACTAGTTTTAAAATGGTTTTTAAAATTCCTTTCCCACATTTAGGCTCATTCTCCTTTTTCCCTTGACACAAATAAGGAAAAATGAATGGCCTATCTTTTTACATCTTCATACTACTGTTCTCTGGTGATTTCTCAAGTCCCTTGTCTGCCCCTTAACTTCTGAGTAGCAGTTAAGCCACTAGCACAGCTGGATCTGGCTTGTGTAAACAAACTCACAGAGCATTATCATGTCACGCACCATGGAGGGTACAGCATTGTTTCAGAAAGCAAACTGTTTCTGGCTCCACTGTTGGTCTGTTTTGCAGTGTGAAATAAAGAGAGTGGGGCCTAAACAATCTCCTTTGCAAAAGTGTGACATATTGCTTCCCTCTTATTCTTAAATGCTGTGTAGTTTAAAGCTAAAAAAGTTTTGAATAGTGGGTTTGAGATTATCTTGAAAGATCAATTACTTTTACCAGATATCTCTGACAGTCCTCCAGATCTTTAAATTAGTAACAATGAATGGAGAGATCAGTAAACCTAATGGCAAGATAAAGGTTTTATGATGGGGGTTTAGAGTCATTGTGATTCTCATGGTCTCATGAAATCACTCCTTCACCCCTCATTTTATTTTCAGATTGCAGTATTCATTCATGTAAAATCTACCTTCATATAGAAGTTTGAAGATAAACTATTAATAAAACTTTGTGGTTATGTAGCACCTCATTTTTAGGAACTTAAGGCACCTTTGTTATTTAATATTTTTTTGAAGTTTATTTATTTATTTTGATAGAGAGAGACAGACAGACCGACAAATAGAGACCATGAGCAGGAGAGGGGCAGAGGGAGAGAGGGAGAGAGAGGATCCCAAGCAGGCTCCATGCTGCCAGCACAGAGCCCAACATAGGGCTCTATCTCAGGAACTGTAAGATCATGTCCTGGGCTGAAATCAGGGGTCGGATGCTAACTGAGCCACAAAGGTGCCTCTGTTATTTAATTCGTAATATATGGTTTTGTTCTCTTTAAAGTAGTGAAAGGCTAGGTTTCTTAGTGAAAACTAACACAGAAATAGTTGAAACTTTTCACAAATGAAAATTCTGAGTCATTGATGATGGTAAGTTGAGAAGGGTCATAGCAGTGCAGTGTCTGGCACTGATGCAGATACACCTGTACAAACTGTATTTGTACCTCTCTGAATAGTTAATCTTGAAGGCGACTATAATAATTTCAGGTAAAACAAGTAACATCTCATTTTACTTTGGAGAACTCCCAAAAGTAAAAGTCCTTTTCTGGGACATTTTAAAAAATACAAATAATGTCATTTACAGATTACCTGTGATTTAAAACCTTGTCCTATTATAATAAATCTTAAAGGAAAGTGATGTTCTTTTGAATAAAAGAAATGCTGAAACTTGAAATGATTGGTACTCACTAGTTCTAGGTTGTTCACTTTCCAAATCATCATAAATATGCCACTATACCAGCTAAGTTTTGTGCATCATGAAGTCAGAGGAACAGATTGGTTCTACTTAAAATATAGAAAAGCACATTTCCCAGGTACCACCTGTGGCTTGTGCAAAATCTGACTTGCCCATCTTCCTCCAAGGTAATTTGCAAAACTGGTAAACCTCTGTTGCCTTTCAGTTCTTGAAGATCCCAGTTTTAGTGATCCACCTTTTCCTGTTTCATTACTGATCATACTTCCTTACCTCTCTCTCTCTTTTCATGAAATTCGTATGTTTTCTGGCTACATTCTTGACAGTATGCTCGATATTGAAGTTTGAAGAAAGGTAAGTCTTCAAAAATGTACCCATTCTTTTGGAATCTATTCTTGCTGTGGTATGTCTAGTTGTATTTCCTAAACACTTGTTCCTTTCTTTAATCTTCATAATTTGAGTTTTGCTGATATATGTTTTATTTCCAGAATTCTGAGCCTTTTCCAAATCATTCTTGTTTTGTTTTGCCTGTTTTAAGGAATTATTTCTTGTTTTTAGCTGATGTTATTTTTTTTCATCATCTCTTTAAAGTATAATTTAAAGTCAGTGTTAAAGGAATATTAAAGAGATATATTTAAAAGTCATTTTCAGATTGTAATACTGTTTTCATTTCCTATAGAGAAAATTCTTCCTTAAATTATAGATATTACTGGTTCTTCTTTTAACAGAAATATTCTTCTTTAAAGTTTTGGTTTGCAGACCCATATTTAAACAGGAGCCTCCTCTCTCTATTCTTATCCCTTATTGTTCATTAACAATTTTGTGGTTGTCACCACCCCAGCCTCTAGAACCACTCCTATATTGGTGGCTTAGAGTTTCCGTCCTGCTTTGATAATGGAAATCTAGTAGATCCATTCAGTTGCAGACCTGTCTAGCATCTTTCAGCAGATCCCCACGTAAAGTTTTATGTGCTGCCATGTGCCTCTCTTTTTAGAGACTTAGCTTTATATTGAAACAAAAATACTATTAGTTTCAGAAGCAGGTTTTTTTCCTTTTTCTTTCATAGGCCAGAAATTCTGTCCCAGACCTTCATTTTAAGCAGCACACCAGGCTTAAAACTCCCTTCTCAGGGTGGGGGAAGAATGAAAATAGGTGAAGGGAATATGAGTAAACTTACCGTGATAGGCACTGAGTAATGTACAGAATTGTTGAATCACTACATTGTACACCTGAAATGAATATAATACTGTACATTAATTATACTGGAATTAAAAAAAAGAAAGTTCTTCAAGAAAAGAAATGAGTCCCTCCTCATTAGTGCTTTTAGCCTTCTTTGCCCATTACTCACAAGAGCTGAAATTCTACCTGTGCTTAATTCTGGCCTTTACTTCCAACTGGTTTACAGCTTTGGCCTTAGTTACTGCTTGCTTTGTGTTCTAATAACTTCTATTTGGAGTCAGGACTACAAAGCTATGTATTTTTAATGATTTTCTCTTACATTTCATTATTGCTGTGCTTATAGTGGCACAGGTAGGGGATTGTGGCCTTAAAATATGGCGACATATTTTGCCATATTGACTTGAGTTATTTAAGATGGGGCAGTTGAACTTCATCTGCAAGCTATGTGGAGTCATTACACTTTTAGGAGAGCATGACCTGATAAGATTTTACGTTTTAGAAAGATAATTTCAGTAGCATGCAGTATGGATTTTCAAAAGGCCATGTACAAGGTTGGGACACCTGTTTGGAGAATGTTGCCTACATGGTAGAGGATCATGGGAGACCCAGGGTGTTAAGTGGGATAGAGGATATTAGGGTGACCAGGAGCAACTGCAGTGTATCAGACAGTACATCCAGTGATGCCTGAATGGCTTTCACCTTCAGGACCAGCCTTGTCTCCTGATTGTAGTACCCCCTGGCTATTTGGAATAGAAGATTGAACATTTGATTTTCCTGGCTTCTTCTGATCTTCATATCAGTCAAGTTGGTTTTTGCTGGATACATGTTGGTATCCTGAATTACATGAAAGAGAAAGGATTAGAATGGACTTTATTTTTGAGAAAGAAACTGAGACTTAAAGAGGTTGACTTGAGTTTTGACAAAATAAGGACTAGAGCCCCAACATTTAAAAAATACTTTTTTTACATTTATTTATTTTTTGATAGAGACAAAGCGCAAGTGGGGGAGGGGCAGAGACAGAAGGAGACACAAAATCTGAAGCAGGCTCCAGGCTCCAAGCTGTCAACACAGAGCCCGACATGGGCTCGAATTCACAAACTGCAAGATCATGACCTGAGCCGAAGTTGGACGCTTAACCAACTGAGCCACCCAAGCGCCCCTAGAGTCCCAGCATTTTAATTAATTGTCACCAATAACTTCTTGTGTCATTTTCTTCTGGTTTCTCTTTTACCAATCATACATACACAAGGGAATTACTGTCATCACAAATTGGTATTTTTTTCTGCCTCTGGGAACTTACGAGTTCTAATTCTTTGGGGGTTTTGTTGTTGTTGGTGGTGGTGGTGGTGGTGGTGGTGATGGTGTTTTTGCTAAGTTGCAACTTGGATAATGATTTTTTTCTCCTCTTGCTTTGTGGTCAATTTCCTTTTGTTCTCATTTTCTCTGTCTAAAATGTTGTAGGTACATCATTCTCTTCCATTCCTTTCCTTCATTCTATCTTGTCCTCAGTGTCCCTGCTTTTCTTGCATCAGTTTACAGATCTTAAGGAAGTAGACATCAGGTTACACTGCAGCAAGTATCATCATGCTAGTATTCAAAAGAAAATAAGACATGTATCCTGTTCAGTGTGACCTTTGTTTTCCTGCAAAATCTAAATTTTATATGGCCCAGCAATTTGAATGTGGAAAAAACCCTGAAAACATGGCTTTATGTTTTTCTCATTTTAAAAATGTGAGGCTAATACCTTCTTCTGTGGTTTTTTGTTACAGAAAGATACTACTTCAAAAATAATGTTTAATACCACTAAACAAACACTAAGAATATTAATAATGGTAATACTATTATTGATAATCTTTTCCTCCCAGAGAATACTTTAATATATCTTACTGAATTGCCTTGATCTCATGTTTACATCAGGTTTTTACATCATTTTGTTGCTGTGGAAATGATTCTTCATTAGAACTAACACATGAATATAGAAAAAAGCATCTGTAGAGGAAGGAGCAATTTTGAAATTACTGTCATTTCTCCACAGAAAATCTCTGCCATGTTTGGTGATATGGAAATACTCTGCTCTTATTTATTCATTCCCTGAAGAAACTCACTGAAGGCCTATCACATGCCAGGCACTAAGCTAGGCACATAGAGGAAAATAAGATGGAAAGTCACTGTTATTAACTTTGCCTCTAAAATTCATGGGTTTTTTTTTAATGCATAATATGCTTTCAATAGTATGAGTTCCTCCCAATGGAGCAGATTAAGCAAATTGTTCTTCAGATATCACTCAGTTAAAGACAGACTTCTATTTTGTTAATTTAGTGCTTAATCAGACTTAAGTGAAGGGTGTGCCTCATTCAAGCCTTCTGAACTTCTAATGAGCTGGTTTATGGTCTTTCTATTCATATCCTTTATTATTTTACAAAGCCTTAGTCATTGCACCCACTTCCTGGCTTAGAGTTCACAAACCAAAGAAGTCTAACTTTTTTTTTTTTTTAACCCTCTCTTCATTCCATAGCTGCTCTGTTTCCTTAAACATTTTCCTAGTACTCTGGATATTCTTTGAGCTCCAGATGACTCTCTTAAAATACAATCACCAGGACTCCAGGCCTCCCAGGGGTGCAGGAAGCATGGTATTCTACAAAGGACACTGCTTTCTGCTCTGTTGGCTCTGTCAACAGAGTGTGAGACTCCACAGTTGATTAGCCATTTAGTGTCAAGCCAACTCCTCATGTCTTCAGGAATATTCAGAACTCTGAGCATGTGGGTCCAGTCATTCTTTTTTTCCCTTCCTGTATTAAATGCATTATCTTCATGTGGTCCAATTCAACTCCTTTAGGCAGTCCCATGGGATCTTGCAGTTTACTGTTTCTAGTGTGACTTTACACTTTTCTGGAAAAACAACAGAAGTTTTGGAGATTTTTATAGTGTCCCTCCATTTTGCAGATTGTTTCAAAACATTAAATAAGGACAGTCCATAAGCTAGTCACCATCAAGGATCTACTTTTTGTATTTTGCTCTTCCTGCCTGTAAGTTTTTATTCTTTTAGTGTTCTGTCTAGAAGCTCATGACTGTAGGTGGGAGGTACTGGGCATGGAGCGGCAAGCCCCCTATTAGTGCCTAAAAGACTCCGGGATATTCTCCCAGAGGCAGTTATTGTGATTTCTTTGTTAAATGCACTTTGTTATGGTATTTGTCAAGGCTTTTGGCAATCTAGGTGAATTGTATCCACAGGTTCTTCCCATACTCTTCCTTGCCTCTGTGCTTATTTATCCCTTAAAGAATTTTGCAAAAGTTATGAGGCAGTATCTACTCTCACAAAGACACTTTTATTTTCTGCCATGACATATCTTTAACTATTTATGGATTCTGCACATTACATACATTTTGCTAGATTTTTCACTATGAAAACAACATCCCACAGCTTGGTGATTTGAGTTTCCCTCCAGTGTGACCGTAAAGTTACCTTTTCATAGAGTAAAGTCGTATTAGGAATCTACTGGCATTTTCATCATAGTTCATATAGTTTTTATAAGATCACTCAGGGCTTCTTGAATGCCAATCAGTCTCAGTGATTTGTCTGTATTTTAGTTTGTCTCTTAGATCTAGAACAGCTCAGTATTTAGCACTGTTCCTTCCTACCTGCTTCAACAGTAGAACACACCCAGTGTCTGCCATAGCCATGGAGAGCAAATTTTCTCAGCCGTCTCTTCCTGGAGCCCTTGCATTCCTTCTGGACTTGCATCTCCCAGCAGCCCTCTCTGTATCTGGTTGTACCTCTTTTGACTTGTCTTTCAACCTCTCCTCTTTCTTTCTTGAGCATTATTTTAATTTTATTCTAGTTTTCACAGATCCATCTTTTCCCATGCTTCCCGGTTTGTTTTTATTGCTGGTTTGCCACACAGTTCCTGTTTGTTTCAAGTTCCTAGTACTTTGTTACAAGGATTTCAATAAAGTATTTTCAACAAAACCTCCAAGTCTCTTTTGAGGAGTTAACTTATTTAAACATAGCTTTGTTCATTTCTCCCATGGCTTAGGTATTTTTTCTCTTTAATTCCTTCCAAAACTGATACAGCATATGCTATTTATGGGATAGAGACTAGACAAGAGAAACAGAGGCAAGGGAGGACTGAAAACAGTTGATTACCCAAATAACATGTTGCTTTGGTCTCTCCTGTGACTTCCAAATACTTGCATATGCTAGTTGCCAGTGGGGTTCAAGCTTCAACTACTTATTTGTCCTAGAAGCTTTAGTGGTAATTCTTAACGAACTCTTCCTGTGTGGATATTGAAACCTCCATTATTGCCACCTAAGTCCATGTTCTGGTTTCCCAGACTCATTCAACCCCTTTCAGCAAGCTCTCATTTCTTTAAGATGATCTATAAATTAAAAAAAAAAAAAAAAAAAAAAAAAAAGATTAGCTATTTAGATCCAATGGTAAGTACTTTGTTCCTACTTTAATGTTGGTAGTAGATAAATTCCAAATGTAATTATAGTAGACACAAAATGAAAGTAGTAATACTTTATAATAATAATGAAGACTATGAGATGTTTGCTGTGTTTCAGTCCCCTATACCACAACTGAAGTAACTTTTCATTATTTTGTCTGTGTAGAGAACACTCCAAGTTACTGTAATCTGAGTAGCAACTGACAGCAAACATTAAATACACTAGTCGTCTCTGGATTAACTTCAACAAATATAGTTAATTCCTTGGTCTAATATTTTAAGGCTCTTGGTTAAGTACCTCTGATTTAAATAATACCTCAATTCACTCTTGTGCCATCACCCTTTGCCAACAAAGGGCTTGGGGAATGTTAGATCATTTTGTTTATGTATGATCAAAATAATACAGAATATTAAAGTTATAAAAATATAGGTATCAATGCTAATTTGATACTCATTTTGATTTGCATGTACAACTCTAGTGTATTTACATAGTTTTGATTCTTAGTCATTGTGGTCAAGAATGTATTCAATATATCAGACCATAGAATAAAAGGATGTAATAGTAATGCTTTACCTTATATATATCCAGAATCCAGAATGGCTGATTAGAACTTGTTAATGGACTGGGTATGGGTTCTGAGAGAGATTTATGGACTTTTTCTCTCTGCTTTTTAAACTCAATTTAGTTAACAATAACAACAATAAAAGATCCCAAACAGTTTCATCCATTTCTCCCACCCCCCTGCCCTGTGCTCTTACAGCCACCAATCTGTTTTCTGTTATCTGTGAGCTTGGTTTTTATTGTTGTTGCCTGTTGTTGTTGTTTTAGATTCCCCATGTAAGTGATCATACTGGATTATTCTTTCTCTGTCTGACTTGTTCCACTTAGCATAATGCCGTTGAGGTCCATCCGTGTTTTCACAAACGGCAAGATTGCATTCTTTTTTATGGCTGAATAATCCAGTGTGTGTGTGCGTGTGTGTGTGTGTACCATAATTTCTATTCAGTCATTGATGTGTACTTAGGTTGTTTCCATTCTTGGTTATTGTAAGTAATGCTGCGGTGACATGGGGGTGCATATATATTTTTGAATTCGTGTTTTTGTTTTCTTCGGATAAATACCCAGGTGGAATTGCTGGATCGTATGGTAGTTCTATTTTTAATTTTTTAAATTACTTTTTAATGCTTATTTTTATTTTTATTTATTTTTTTTTTTTTTGAGAGAGAGAGAGATAGAGTGCAAGCAGGGGAGGGACATTGAGACAAAGGGAGACACAGAATCCAAAGCAGGCTCCAGGCTATGAGCTGTCAGCAGAGAGCCCAGTGCAGGCTTGAACCCACGAACCATGAGATTATAACTTGAGCTGAAGTCGGGCACCCAACGGATTGAGCCACCTGGGTGCCCCATTCTATGTTTAATTTTTTTTGAGAAACCTCCACACTGTTTTCCATTAGTGGCTGCAACAATGCATTCTGTATTTCCACCAACAGTGCACAAGGGTCCTCTTTTCTCTCTTGATGTTTTGATAATCGCTATTCTAACCAGTGTGAGGTGATACCTCATTATGGCTTTGATTTGCATTTCCCTGATGATTAATAATTTTGAGGAGACCTTTTCGTGTACCTGTTGGCTATCTGTATGTCTTCTTTGGAAAATGTCTATTCAGATCTTCTGCACATTTTTAAATCAGATTTTTTTTTCCTATTGAGTTGTATGAATTCTTTATGTATTTTGGGTATCAGCCCCATATCAGATATATAATTTTCAAATATTTTCTCCCATACAGTAGGTTGCCTTTCTGTTTTGTTGATGGTTTCCTTTGCTGTGCAGAAGCTTTTCAGTTTAATGTAGTCCCACTTGTTTTATTTATTTTTATTTTTTAAATATAATTTATTGTCAAATTGGCTTCCATACAACACCCAGTGCTCATCCCAACAATCACTTGTTTTATTTTTGCATTTGTTTCTTTTGCTTTCGGTGTGAAGTCCAAAAAATAATCACCAACACCAATGTCAAGGACCCTAACAACCTGTGTTTTCTTCTAGGAATTTATGGTTTCAGGTCTTATGTTCAAATCTTTAATCCATTTTGAGTTAACTTTTGTGTTTGGTATAAGATAGTGGTCCATTTTAATGCTTTTGCATATGGCTGTCCATTTTTCCCAATACCATTTATTGGGGAGACTGTCCTTTCCCCATTGTGTATTCTTGAATTCTTTATCACATGTCAGTCTACCATATGTGTATTGATTTACTTCAGGGGTCTCTATTCTGTTTCAGTGAACTGTGTGTGTTCTTATGCCAACACCATACTGTTCTGATTACTATAGCTTTGTAATATAGCTTGAAATCAGGAAGCATAATGCCTCCAGTTTTGTCCTTTCTCAATATTGCTTTGACAATTAAGGGTCTTTTGTGGTCCCGTACAGATTTTAGGATTGTTTGTTTTATTTATGTGAAAAATGACAGTGTAATTTTCATAGGGATTATATTAGATCTGTATATTGTTTTGTGTAGTATGAACATTTTAACAATATTAGTTCTTTCAATCCATGACCATGGTAATCTCTACATTTGTGTCTTCTTCAGTTTCTTTCATCAATGCCTTGTAGTTTTCAATATATAGGTCTTTCACCTCCTTGGTTAAAATTATTTTTAGTTCTTTTCTTCTTTTTGATGCAATTGTAAATGGCATTGTTTTTTAAATTACTCTTTCTGATAGTTTGTCATTAGTATAAATAAACAATGGATTTTTGTGTATTGATTTTGTATCCTCCATTGTTACTGAATTTGTTTACTCATTCTAACAGCTTTTTGGTGGAGTCTTTAGGGTTTTCTATATATAGTATGTCATCTGCAAATAATGATAGTTTTACTTTTTCCTTCCCAATGTGGATAATTTTTATTTCTTTTCCTTGCCTAAATGCTCAGGCTAGGACTTGCAATACTATGCTGTATAAAAGTGGGGAGAATGGGCATCCTTGTGTTATTCCTGATATCAGAGGAAACAGTTTCAGCCTGTCACCATTGAGTATGATTTTAGCTGTGGGCTTGTCATATATGGCCTTTATTTTGTTGAAGTATGTTTCCTCTTTACCTGCTTTGTTCAGTATTTATCATAAATGGGTACTGAATTTGGTCAATTGCTTTTTCTTCATCTTTTGAGATGATCATACATTTTTATCCTGCATATTGTTAGTTTGATGTGTCACATTGACTGATATACAGGTGTTGAACCATTCTGGCATCTTTGGAACAAATCCCACTTGCTCATGGTGTATGATATTTTTAATGATCATTAAAATTCAGTTTGCTAATTCAGTTTGCCAATAATTATTGATTTATTTACATCAGTGTTCACCAGGGATATTATCCTTTATTTTATTTATTTATTTTGGTGGCATCATTGTCTGGTTTTGGTATCAAGATAGTGCTGACTTTGTAAAATGTATTTGAAAAAGGTTTCCCTGCTTCTGTTTTTTGGAAGTGTTTGAGAGGTATTGGTATTCTTTGAATGTTTGGCCGAAATAACCAGTGAAGCCATCTGGTATTGGACTTTTGTTTTTTTTTAAGAGTCTTTGATTACCGATTCAATCTCCTTTTTATATTGGTCTACTCAGATTTTCTGTTTCATCATGATTTAGTCTTGATGGGTTGTATGTTTCTAGGAATTTATTCATTTCTTCTAAGTTGTCTAGTTTGTTGGGGCTTAATTGGTCATAGTAGTCTCTTATGATTCTTTTTCTTTTCTGTAGGTTTCAATTATAACATCTCTTTCATTTCTCATTTTATTTGAGCACCCTCTCTTTTTTTTCTTGGTGACTCAAGTTAAAGGTTTGTCAATTTATCTTTAACAAAGAAGCAGCCCTCAGTTTCATTGATCTTTAATATCATCTTCTTGTCTTTTTAGTCTCTATTTCATTTATTTCTGCTCTAATCTTTGTTATTTCCTTTCTTCTACTAGCTTTGTTTTTGTTCTTCTTTTTCTAGTTCCTTAAGGTCTGAAGTTAGGTTGCTTATTTGAAACTTTTCATGTTTCTTCAGAAAGGCATTTATCACTATGAACTCATAAGCCTTTTAGAACTGCTTTTTCTGCATCCCATACATTTTGTTATGTTACATTTCCATTTTGTTGCTCTCAGGGTATTTTTTTTTTCTTTTGATTTCTCCTTTTACCCATGCTACTTCAGTAGCATGTTGTTGATTTGCCACATATTTGTGAATTTTCCAGTTTTCTTCATGTAATTTGTAGTTTCATTCCTTTGTGGTCAGAAAGGTGTTCGATATGATTTTAATCTTCTTAAATTTGTTAAGTTTGTTTTGTGGCCTAAGGTAGGATCTCTTTTAGAGGAATTTTTCTTCTTTAACCACATTCTAAAGTATTGATACTCTGTCACTACCACTCAATATACAGCAGACATTCTTTCCTATGCCATGACTCCTTCAAATAGTCTGGTGAAGCCTATACATATTCTCAGAGTAATGTTTTTGAAAAGCATAAAGCAAAACAGTTAGGGTTACAAAGGAAACAAATTATATTCATATGCTAATATTATAATTATTAAAAGCCAGGCTTGTGATGTAATAATGTGATGTGATACATTATATGGCGAGATGTGAAGTCACCACTGTGACTTTAAAGCAGTGATGGGCACAAGTGATACTTTAAGACCTTTGTAGCAACTATGCTGTGGTATAAAAATGTCTTGAATATCCATTGGTGAAAAAGTCACATGTGGTGCTATTATTACCAAGGATTTTTGCTTATATTCAAAATTGAAAGAAATTGTCAATTTCAGATAGAATTTGCTAGAAATGAAAGTGTATATTTTTCTTATCCAGATCTACATGCCTCCTTGAATTCTATCCATGGACCTTGTGGACCTTGGTTTAGTATTCCAGTGTAATTACTTTCATGTAGTAAGCTTGTATTTCTGCTTATTTGTAGAGAATCTTTGTAACTTTTGCTCTTGAAAAATTGGATAGTTACTTCTGGTATTGTTTTTTCATACAAAAATCATTACAGGTTTTTCTATGTTTATCACCAGCTGATACAACTCTGTAAACTGGAAAACAAAAAGATGTCTGCTATAGCTGATTTGTGATAATTGGAGTCACAAAGTATTTTTAAATTAAGATTTTCTACAAAACCTAGAGACATAGTTTAATTGTTTTCTTTTTTTCAACTTGTGGTCTCTCTTAAATGAGAAATCAAGAAAGGTTTTAAAGAATGGGGCCAGAGATTCTTGGAGATACAGAATGTGGCAAAGAATTGTGACCAAGGTGTTATTGCTGAAGTGGGGGACAAAAACTCATGTCAGAGATGAAGATTTTCAAACTGAAGGAATTCAAACTGAAGCTGTCCTGGGACAGCTGAGCTTCCTTTTGGTGTTAGTAAATGGGAAGAGTAATAAGATTTTATAAGGTATTGCAGTGTGGTTGACCTTCCACAGCAGGAACTGTGCTCTTCAAGAAGGCAAAAACGTTAGAAAACTCTATGAGTAGAATACCATATATCTTTTCTACTCTGATTAGACAAAGTTTCAATTTGTCTTGATGGTAAAAATATGGTGTGAAAAAAGTTTATGTTAGTCATTCATTCATTCATTCATTCATTCAACAAATCTAACTTGGCTAGTAAGCAATAGGAATGACACATGGAAAAGCCTGGTCCCCACAGTGTGGGGAGTAGACAGAGACAAAAGCAGTATGGTGCTGCCTTGACTCTATCAGAGTTTTTTTGGAGCACAGTGCATCTGGGGACTGTTACCTTGTTCTGTATAATGAAAGTTCTGATTACCTCTGAGAGTCCTTAGTCTACTTCGAGGATTTCAAAAACTTATTGGAAACTACGTATTAATTTATGTTGGACATATAAAGGTAAATAAAGATATCACATTTGTTCAGTCTGGCAGGAGTGTATCACTTCAATGAAGTAATGCCCTTATGATTATTTGGTGTTCCAATTTGTAGTTATAAAAGGTTTTGAACAAAAATACAAGTGCAGTGAATAAGGAAAAATCATATAAAACCAGGTTTATAAATGTGAGTAATAAATGTTTCTGATCTGGGCCTTGGCTGGGCTGGGGGCAAAAAGAGATGCATCTTGGACTGTAGTGCACAGCGAGAAGCCCTTGTTGAAATGATGCTGCTCCTCAGTTCTAGAACCATTGTTCCTCCTCAGTACCTGCTAAACAAACTACAGGCTGGCATATAAGACCTTTCCCAGAATGACTTCTACTGGTGTTTACAAAATTAGTTCCTTCTGCTTCTTGTCCTTTCTCCGTCTAAACTGGAGGCTTCTTGTTTCCCAAACATGGCCAGTGCATTTTCCCTCCTTTTGCTCATGCTGGCCCATCCATTAGATTGCTTCATACCCCTCCATCTACATTTGCTTATGTAGGCCATCTCTTCGCTGAGCCCTTTTTGATTTGTCCTTGTCATCTCTGCTCCTTTAAGTCTATATCCCTACCTTGTTACAAACATTTCAACCATGCCTGTCTTAATTCCTATTGCATTCATTTTGTAACCTCTTCGCACCTCTTACTTTTTGTTTTTGTTTTTCTTCTTTTTTTTTCTTTTTCTTAGAATACAAGTGGGGGAGAGAGGAAGAGGGTGAGAGAGAGAGAGAGAGAGAGAGAGAATCTTCTCAACCAGGCTCCATGCCCAGCACAAATCCTGACACAGGGCTCGGTCCCACAGCCCTGGGATCATGACCTGAGCCAAAATCAATAGTCAGATGCTCAACTGACTGAGTCACCCAGGAGCCACCACATTTTTTTCTGATCTGTACCCATAAGACAAGTGAGGAATATAGGGGTCTGTTTCTTTACACCTTTGTATTTCCTATAATCAGGATATGTTGCCCTGCTGCTTGGGGACGGTGCTTCTAAAACAGGAGTGCACCCTCTCTAGATCCCCTCAAGGAAGCCCTTCCTGCCCACTGACATACAATTCTTCAGAATCCATACTTGTTTCACTCTGTTAAAACAGATTTACTTCTAGTCCCAGCTGCTAAATAAATGCCAGCTTTGCTGGATTTCTGCTGAGAAAGGCTGATTCATGATGGAAAGTAATGTTTTATTGTTGTTCTCATTGGCTAATAACTCTCACTTGTAGATTCAAAGTCTTGAGGAGTAGTAAAACAGTGCAGCTGCTTGTGTGGTCTTAGGCATTTCCAGCCTACTGGTATTTTGAGCCTCCTATGTCTCTAAAAGCAAATGTTAGAGGAAGTTCTGGTCTCTGGTTATCTTTTTCCATATATAGTTCTTTTGCCACACCAGTCTTTTCTCTGAGGCAACATTTTTATTCAGGAAACTTTGGCTCATTCATTGAGATTTTTAAAATTTCATATACTTCATATGTAAAGTTCACTCCATTATTAATTGTAAAATAAGGTCATTGAGAAATTACATGCCTAAACCTCAGATTTAGTGCCACTGTATTCATTCAAATAATGTTTCTGGAGCACCTTCTGTGTGACAGGAACTCTTCTAAGTGGTAGGAAGCCTGGGGGAAAAACACCAATAACCTGCTGTCCTCAGAGAGCTTACAGGCTGGCTAAACAAATGAAGACACTTAGAGTCAAATGTGTTGGGTACTCTGGAGAGATGTCTGCAGTGAGAGGATGGGTTGGAAAGAGCTGTTTGTTCTAAATGGCAAGGTCAGGGAAGGCCTTGTGAGGGAAAGAAGTGAAGGGAGCCAGCCAAGCAAATATCCAGGGGCAAAATGTCCTGAGTGGAGGAAAGAGTGAACACCCAGGCCCTGAGGTAGGGCTTACTGGGAGCATTGAGGGACTAGTGGGGCTGGCATGGAGGCAGATAGGGAGTGAGGTTGGAGAGGCCAAGTCATGTTGGACTTGGAGGCTGCAAACAACATACATTATAAGGGTATACGGATAGCCGAGTGGTCTCATGCAACACCTACTACAAATAACTTTGTGTATCTTTAAATTCCTCTATAAAGTTTTCTTTGTGTTTCAGGTGAAAAACATTTCTGACCTCATGTATTCAATTTTGGTGATCATTTTTAATAGGTAAAAATGGCAGGACTTCAGTCACCGCCATTTTGGAAACCAATCTACTAATTGGACATAGTTCATGTTCTCTTATAATAAGCTAATATAAATAACATTTTAATTGTCATCATCAACACAATTTTCTCATCCTATTTGGTTAGAATGCCCACTTCCAGCTCTGCTCATTTTTTGTGTGGTTATAGAATGGACATGAATTTATGATAACCTTGAAGAGGAATAAGTCTTTAAAGATGGTAGAATTATCATTATTATTTGCTTTATTTAATGTGAAATCTAGCACAGTGAACCCACACCTGCAGTATAATAGTCTGATACAATTAAAACAGTTCTAGAATTTACATTCCAATCTGCAGTCTATGTAGAATTGCACTGTAAACCTTCAGTTCATGTCTGGATCCCACATAGACTTTTAGGTGACCATTTCTAATTTTCTTTTTGTTTTAAGTGAGGCCATGATTTACCACTGATATACAAATGAGGATAACTGAGGATATCTGTTTATGTCTTTGAATGTTGAGAAGAGCAATTTTCTTTATATTTGTACTTGAATTAACTATTTTCTTTTAATTTTAAATACTTCTCTGGTTCTATAAGGCTTTACTACTCTTCTCTGAGACTGTCCTAATAGCGTGTTACAGATGAAGATATCCCACTACAAGATCTTTGGACATTTCAATAACCCATTTCTCCTACACCCACTTCATTGATTATAGTCTAAGATGGTTCTCCTTTACTCTGAATTATACCTCTTTACATAGTGTAGTATTTAATCATTAAACCTTTGTTTAATAATTGTTATACTAAAGCTTTGAAATTTATATAGAATTTTGTCCATCTTGCTCTTAGAAATTTTATCTATTTCAGTACTGTGAAATTACCAACCCTTTCTATCATTCTGGTAGCCTGTTTTATTTTCTACTAGTTTTTGGGTTTTTTTTTTTTATTTTTATTTTGTTATTTGTATATTTGACATTTAAATTCCTCATTTGTTTACACGCTGTCTTCATTCAACAAATACCATGCCAAGCAATGTTTCAGTCTGAGGGATACAATAGAAAAGATCAAATCCTCGCCATCAAGGAGCTTACATTTTGATGAAGGAGATAGAAAATAAACAAGTAAACAGATAATATATTAAAATGAAGAAGAAATGAAGCAGTGTGGAGTCCTGGGTAAATATAGAGATGACAAAGCATTGGGTGTTTTAGATACAGAGGAAGGCAAAGAAGCCCTTTCTGAAGGGTGACATTTGAACAGAGATAAGGGAAGAAAAAAGAGAGATAGTAAAGAAGGAAGAACACACACACATAGAAGGGACACAAGTGTAAAGGTTGTAGGCAGGAGTTGGCACTAGTCTGGGGACAGCAGAATGTCCAGAGAGGTAGGGTCGTTGGTGAGAGAAAGCAGAGTAGGCAATGAGATGGAGAAGCACTTGGGGGCCGGGTGGGAGGAGGACTGTGGTTGAACTAGTAGCTGCTCAGGTGCTGCTATAGTCCTGGTGGAAGGTGATGCAGCTTTCATAAGGATGCTGCAGATGGTAGTGGGGAAGGTGTTATTTCTGCGAATTCTGAAGGACAAGAAGGGCATCCATGAAACCTAGGTTTTGTCTCAAGCAGTAGGTAAATGGGTATCATTTGCAGAGGAGAGGCCAAGGGAAGAACTTTGGCGACAACATCCAGAATTCTGTTTTGAGCCAGTTCAACATGAGATGATATGAAGCCTGTCAAACAGATGGGAAGAAATGGTGGGGGGGTGGTCCTACAGCTCAGGTCCAGGCAGGCCTAGAGATGGACCCTTGGGGTCCTAGGCACAGTGATGCTGATGTGAGACCCAGACGGAGTGAGACACCTCACAGTGGGTGGGAAGGAGCCACAGGGCCAGAGTGGAGATGGTGGGACAGCACAAGAGCCCAGGAAGTTGTGTCAGTGAAGTAGAAGAGAATTAGAAGAAGGTAGGGCTCCAAACCCAAGTGAAGAAAAAAGTTTTAGAAGGGGAAGGTAGGGACTAATTTTGTAGGCTTTGGTTTTTTATCAGTCTTATTTTTTTATTCTCCTTATTAGATAAAATAAGTTCCTACTGTTAACAGAGTCTCCATGCCTCTGAAAATGCAGCTCTGTTCGTGATCGGAAGCATACTCCATATTCATCCTGTAATATTGAGGAAATATTGGAAGAAGTAATGATAAACATTTTTTTTAATTATTCAGTCTTGGCCCCAAAATATAACTATGATTTAGTTCAGGGTGCAGAAAGCTCTTTCTGTAAAGAGCCAGTTAGTAAATATTTTCGTTTTTGTAGAATATATATTCTGTGTCTCAGCTACTCAACTCTGCTGTTACAGTGTGAAAGCAATCATAGAAAACACATAAATGAATGCATGTGGCTGTGTTTCTATAAAACTTTATTACAAAAACAGGTATAGGAACAGATTTGGCCTGTAACTTTCCAGACCCCTGATGTTTCGGTGTATTTCAGAATCGTACTTGTAACCATGAGAGGTTTATCAAGCTACAGAGGAGTAGTCTGATATTTTTTTTTTAAAGAAAGTCAGTTAATTTGTTGCTCTATATTATAAAACCTTGTGGACAGTTAGATTTTATTAGCCAATCATATTCTTTAGCATTTTGAACATTAAACATATGCTGAATTCTTGATGGACTTACTAAAAAAATCTGTACGGAACCATCCTGCCCTATAACTCCCACTCCCCTGCCATATTTACTTTCTTAAGCCTAACTGCTTTTAATTCTTTTGGACATGATTAATTGGATATTCTAACACAAGAAAAGCTTTTTGTTGTGCAGAATCTCCTTATCCTGTGTTTCAGAAATAGGAGCATATATATATACACAAGGACTTCTGCTTCACTGTGAATATAAAATACAATTATATAATATATATAACTTTCCTGTAAGTATAGTATGTGGCTTCAACACTTGCCTTCAGCCTTCTGTGCCTCAGTTTTAGTGTTTACCTGTTTTAGGATTAAACATGTATATGCAAGATGTTTAGAATTATGTCTGCTCAATATTGAGTATTCATATGCCAGCTTTTCTTTTCATATAGCTGTTTACATAATATGTATATAAATGAAAAAAAAATAGCCAAAGAGAAAAAAATATCCAACATTGTCTTGCCCTTCATACTTGACTGATCCCATCAAGACAGATTCCAAATGTGATTGGATATTAATTTATATGTAAAAAAAAAGATTTAAGTATTGGCTTGGCTGATATATAGAAAGGATCTTAAAGATCATCTGGTTCACGGTTTTTTCATCTGCATTTCATGAATCGTTAGAAACTGTAGACAACATGGCAACACTCTGCATGTATACATGTACATGCATACACAGTTGCACATATGTGCATTTCTATGTCTTGCCAGAGTCTGAGGCTTTCATTGTGTCCTCACAGAGTGAGTCTCAGAAAGGCTGAGCACTGAGCACCATTCCAGGAATGGAGACCCAGATTTGCTGTTCCTGACTTTTAGTGTGACTTTTATCAAGTCATTCTCTGTGAACCTCAGAACTGGTTTCTGTTTTTCCTAGAATTGTTGTAAAGCTCCAACAAAAGCACTTTTGAATTGTAAAATGTCCTATAAATATATAGTGGTGGCACTATACTATAAGAAAACTACAGCCAGGAAGAGTGGTTGAGTGGTCTGCTCAAGAGCCCTGACATCCCCATCTTCTGAGATCCACTCAATGAACTATACCCTCAAATTGGAGCCACAGCTTTTTTTTTTTTTTTTTTTTTTGAGAACAAAATGACCCAATTCCAAGACCATTCAGTGGAAAAAGAATAGCCTTTTCAGCAAACAGTGCTGGGACTTGACATCGATGTGCAAACAACTACTTTGGACTTCTGGCTCACCACATACATAAAAATTAGCCAAAACTGATTGAAAATCTAAACATGAGAAATAAAACTATAAAACTCTTGGAATAAAACTAGAAGTAAGTCTTTATGCTCTTGAATTAAGCAAAGCATTCTAAGATATGACACCAAAGCACAAACACAAAAGAAAAATTAGATAAATTGGACTTTATGTTTCATAGGATACCATTAAGAAAGTGAAAGTGTTTGAATACCTTAAATTTACACAATGTTACATGTCAGTTACATATCAATAAAGCTGGGGAAAAAAGTGAAAAGACAATTACAATCCATGTATCTGGTAAGAGATTTTTGTCCAGAATATATAAAGAACTTTTATAACTCAATAATAAAAAAGATAAATAACCAAACTTAAAAATGGGCAAAAGATCTGAATAGACATCTCTGCAAATAACATGTACAAATGACCAATAGGCACATGAAAAGATGCTTAACATCATTAGTCATTAGGTAAATGCAAATCAAAACCACAGTGAGAAATTTGTGTGGAACCACGAAAGAATCCTAATAACCAAAGCAAAATCTTGAGAACAAAGCTAGAGGCACCATGATGCTTCCTGATTTCAAGAGGTACCATACTTCCTGATTACGAGCTGTCATATAAAGCTATTGTAACCAAAACAATATGGTATTGGCATAACAACAGATGCATAGATCATTTGAACAGAACCAAGACCCCTGAAATAAACCTATACATAGATGGTAACTAATTTATGATGAAAGAACCAAGAATATATAATGGGGAAAGGACAGTCTTCCTAATAAATAGCATTGGGAAAACTAGGCAGCCATATACAAAAGAATTAAACTGGACCACTATCTGACACCAAACACCAAAATTAAATAAAGACTTGAATGTAAGACCAGAAAGTATATAACGAGAAAAACAACAACAACAACAACAACGACACAGGTGGTAAGGTCCTTGACATTGGTACTGGTGATTATTTTTTGGATTTCACACCAAAAGCAAAGGCAACTAAAGCAAAAATAAAATAAGTCGGAATACATTAAACTGAAAAGCTTCTGCACAGCAATAGAAACCATCAATAGAATGGAAAGGCAACCTACTGAATGGGAGAAAATATTTACAAATCATATATCTGATAAGGGTCTAATATCCAAAATAAAGGCTTCAAACAACTCAATAGCAAAAAAAAAAAAAAATCTGATTTAAAAATGTGCAGATCTGAATAGACATTTTTCTAAAAAAAGACAGATGGCCAACACATACATGAAAAGGTGCTCAATATCATTAATCATCAGGGAAATGCAAATCAAAACCATAATGAGATATCATATTGTACCTGTTAGAATAGCTATTATCAAAAAGTCAAGAGAAAGCAAGTGTTGGTGAGGATGTGGAGAAAAGGGGACCCTTGTGCACTATTAGTGGGAATACAGGAATGTATTGGTGTAGCCACTGTGGAAAACAGCATGGAGTTTCCTTAAAAAATTAAAAATAGAACTACCATATGATCCAGCAATTCCTAAGGAAATTAAAACACTAATTGGAAAAGGTAGTTACATCCTCATGTTCATTGCAGCATTATTAACAGTAGCAAAGATATGGAAGCAACCTAAGTGTCCATCGATGGCTGAATGGATAAAGCAGATGTGGTGAATATATACAATGGAATATTGTATTAAGAAGGAAAGAAGGACATCCTGCTATTTGTGACAACATGCAAGAAACTTGAAGGCATTATGATAAGTGAAAAAGGCCAGACAGAGAGAGATAACTACTCATGATACTACTTTATGATCTCATGTGTATGTGGAATCTAAAAAAAAAGTAAAAGAGAAAACAAATACAGTCATAGATACAGAGAATAATTTGGTCATTGCCAGAGACAAGGGAGTGGGGTGGTGGACAGTGGATGAAATGGGTGAAGGTGGTCAAAATGTACAGACTTGCAATTGTAAAGTAAATAAGTCATGGTGATGTATAGTATGATGACTATAGTTAATAATGCTGTATTGTATCATTTGCAAGTTGCTAAGAGACTAGATCTTAAAAGTCATCATCAAAAATTTTGTAACTGTGTGTGGTGTTGGATGTTAACTAGACTTGTGGTCATTTCATGATATATGCATATATCAAATTATTGTACACCTGGAACTAAGATAATATTTTATGTCTATTATACCTTAATAAGAAAAAAACCCCACAGTGATATACAACTTCACACTCTCTAGGATGTCTACAATCAATAAGACAGACTATAATAAGTGTTGAGTAGACTGTGGAACAATTGGAACCCTTATTTAGTGCTGGTAAGAATGTGAAATGGTGCAGCCACTTTAGAAAATAATGTGGCAGTTCTTCAAAATGTTAAATGTTGTATGCAAATGACACTACTTCTAGGTACATGTCCAAGAGAAATGGAAATATGATATGTGAAAGCCAGTTATAAAAGGCCACATGTTATGATTCCATATATATGAAACATCCAGAATAGGTCACTGCATAGATTCAGGAAGCAGATTAGTGGCTGTGGGGGTGGGAAGGGAAGATGGGCAAGAGATTGCTAATGGGTATGGTGTTTCTTTAGGGGATGATGAACACATTCTGGAATTAGATGGCGGTGATGAGTGCATAATGCTGTGAATACTAAAAACCACTGAGTCGTAAGCTTTAACAGGGTCAATTTTATGGTATGTAAATTTTATTGTAATAAACTGTTACTTGAAAAGTGTAACCCCAAATTGTGCTTTCTTGCCTATGAAAGCTTGGGAGGAAACATACTTTTATCCTATTTAAAAAAAAAATTTGGGGCAGTGCCTGGGTGGCTTAGTCGGTTAAACGTCTGATTCCAGCTCAGGTCATGATCTCACGGTTCATGAGTTCGAGCCCCGTGTCAGGCTCTGTGCTGACAGCTCAGAGCCTGGAGCCTGCTTCAGATTCTGTGTCTCCCTCTCCTCTCTGCCCCGCCCCTGCTTGCACTCTGTCTCTCTGACCCTCGAAAATAAATAAACATGTAAAAAAAATTAATAAAAAAATAAAAATAAATTTTTTTAAGGGTTTATTTATTCTTGAGAGAGAAAGAACACAAGCAGGAGAGGGCCAGAGAGAGAGGGAGACACAGAATCTGAAGCAGGCTCCAGTCTCTGAGCTGTCAGCACAAGGCTGGATGTGGGGTTCGAAGTCACAAACTGTGTGAGATTATGACCTGAACCGTAGTTGGGTGTTTAACCAACTGAGCCACCCAGGCACCCCTACTCTTATCCTGTTTTATCTCATGTCTGCCATGTGAATTTTACTGACAGGCCTAGATGACATGCGTTTAGAGTCAGGTCTGTGGTCAGCAATCGCCCAAGTTCCCTAAAGACAGACTGCACAAGACTGCAGCTTGTGCCCAGGTGACACTCAGGACTGGCAGCAATGAGGGCCAGTAACCTCACTCACCTCAGCGAGGGGTTTTTCCAGGTGAAGATTGAGGTCATTCACCAGGCAGCAGGGAAGCATCTTTGTATTGTGCCCTGCTGTTACTGGCCTGCAAATAAACCAGTGACAAAGATTTTCATCATTACTGTTTGGGGACATTTTAATATTAGGTTAATTTATATTTATTGTGCTTAGAAATAATTTAAGAAAAATAATATATCAGTCACATTTATTTTTAAGAACCATCCTAAGGAAGCGCAAAATATTTGTTCCTTGAAACCCCTTTTTGGAAATCATTCAATTCTATACATTAGTACTTACTGTATTTAATGTGCCTCAAAATTAAAAGATTATGTATGCATGTGATATGCTAAAAATCTTGTATCTTAGTTAAAAATTAAAAAAATAAAACAATCTTTTAAAAAATCAACTGTGTCCAAAACACATATTCTCAAACTTCTCTGCATAAAAGTCAACTGGGATTGACTCATTATAAATGTGGATTTCCTAGGATTCTACCCCCAAGAGATTGGTTCATTCTGGATTTTTAGAAATACCACAGGTGATTCTGAGGAGCAAGGGTTTGCACTTTGAGAACCACAGCCATAGGGACTTCAGCCTAGAATTAGGAAGTAATATGTGTGTTTAAAGTGTTCTTCACTTTACCATGGATAATTAATAGATATTTCTTAAGATATTTTTCAGTCATTTGATGTTAGAATAGATCACATTCATACTCTTATTCTGCTATTAGAAAATATTTTTCCATGATTTTAAATTTATTTTTATTTATTTATTTATTTTTTAAATTTTTAATGTGTATTTATTTTTGAGAGAGAGAGAGAGAGAGAGATTGAGCACAAACAGGGGAGGGGCAGAGAGAGAGGGAGGCACAGAATTCAAAGCACGCTCCAGGCTCTGAGCTGTCAGCACAGAGCCCGACCCGGGGCTCGAACTCACGCACTATGAGATCATGACCTGTACTAAAGTTGGACACTCAACTGAGTGAGCCACCCAGGCACCCCTCTTTTTCTTTTTTTTAAATTTTAAATCCAAGTTAGTTAACATATAGTGTAATAATGATTTCAGGAATAGAATTTAGTAATTCATCTCTTACATATGACACCCAGTGCTCATCCCAACAAATGCCCTTCTTCCACCCAACACCCCACCAGGAACCCTCAGGTTGTTCTCTGTATTAAGAGTGTATTATGGTTTGTCTTCCTGTCTGTTTTTATCTTATTTTTGCTTCCCTTCCCCTATGTTCATCTGTCTTTTTCTTGAATTCCATATTTAGTGAAATTGTATGATTTTTTTTATAAGCATAACATTTCTAAGTAAGTGAAATTGTAAAATGTGTTTGTTTTACCACCGTCAGCATCTATGTTGCTGCTAAACATTAATGTAACACTGTCTTCACCTGCTATTTCCAGATTTCTTTTGACTTGGCTGAATATACTGCAGATGTTGATGGAGTTGGCACTTTGCGGCTTCTGGATGCAGTTAAGACCTGTGGCCTTATCAACTCTGTGAAGTTCTACCAAGCCTCAACTAGTGAACTTTATGGGAAAGTGCAAGAAATACCCCAGAAGGAGACAACTCCTTTTTATCCTCGGTCACCGTATGGTGAGAACGCATGGGTATAAACTTGTACATGTGCCATGTTCTTTTGGCATGGGCGTGCGTGTGCTTCTGCTTTAATTCTGTTCCTTTCTCTCATCTGAAGTCATTTGAGTGTGAGATTAACACTCAGATTGGACTAAGTGAGCAGACATTGAGAAGCATACCTTTATACACTGCTAACTACAAGTATTTGCTACCATTGCCTCCAGGGTGAAATTACCACTTCACTTCACCAATCCATGTTCATTCAGTCTTCCATACAGATCACTTTGAAAGGAAAATTAGGCCCACATGACTTTTTTTTTTACTAAACTGTTGTAAGATTTGCTGAAGTGATAGATTTCATTTCATGTTTTTTATTTTCCCAACAGAAGTTTCCCTGGGTTCAGATATTTAAAAACAAACGAACAAAAAAACCAGGTCTATTATATCTTATATATTTTTTAAAAAAGAGTATTCACGGAAGACTTTAGTGATAAAACTTCTAAGCATCTAGAATATTAAGATTCCTTTTTTTTTTTTTTTTTTTTACTTTCTAATTCCTTAAAACTAAGAAAATGGGAATAAGATCTTAGGTCAACTTGATATATTGCATACTATAGTTGAATCAGTTAGATTGTAGAAGACAGAACTGTGTCTATTACAAAAGTAAAAAATTCTTAAATATTTTCTTGTGCACATGATTAACTAGCAAAGGAACCTTTATTTTGTCTTTGGCTTTCATTCAAATTTTTTTCTATCTTAATGTAATATAAATTATAGTTTTTGCAAGTTGTTGCTTATTTAAAATGAGTGAAAATCACTGTCTTTTATAAGGAGACACCATCATTTATAATAATTACTGTCTTTTATTTCCTTTTAAAAAATTGTTCAACAGGGGCAGCAAAACTCTATGCCTATTGGATTGTGGTGAACTTCCGTGAGGCATATAATCTCTTTGCGGTGAATGGCATTCTCTTCAATCACGAGAGTCCTAGAAGAGGTCAGTAAATATGTTAATGGACAAGAGAATTTCAGACTTTTACAACAACTAAAAAAGTTGTATGTTATATTCTGTATGTGTACTGTGCAGACTGGGGAAAACTTCACATCTGCTTTTAACTACAATTGACCCTTGCACAACAAGGTTTTGAACTGTGCAGGTCTGCTTATACACAGATTTTTTACAGTACAGTACTGACAATGTGTTTTCTCTTATGACTTTATTAATAATATTTTCTTCTATCTAGCTAAGTTTATTGTAAGAATACAGTATATAATACGTATAACATACAAAATATGTGTCAATCAAATGTTTATGTTATTGGTAAGGCTTCTGGTCAACAGTAGGCTATTGGTAGTTAAGTTTAGGGGGAGTCAAAAGTTATGTGCATATTTTCTACTGCATGGAGGGTTACCATTCCTTACCTGTCTGCATTGTTCAAGGATCAACTATATTTTGAATGTCAGAAGTGGTAAATGAAAAAATACAAATCCAGACTTAATTATTTAGTAAGTTTGCTAGGTGTTTTATTCAACATGAAAACTGAACACTGTTCTAATTTTACCACTTTCATTGGTAGGTCTTCTCAAGCACATTTTCTTTCTTTTTTTCTTTTTTTCTTTTTTTAATGTTTATTTACTTTTGAGAGAGACAGAGACAGAATGCGAGTGGGTTAGGGGCAGAGAGAGAGGGAGACACAGATCTGAAGCAGGATCCAGGCTCTGAGCTGTCAGGACAGAGCCTGACATAGGGCTCAAACTCACGAGCTGTGAGATCATGACCTGAGCTGAAGCTGGCCGCTCAACCGACTGAGCCACCCAGGCACCCCACAAGCACATTTTTAACCTAAATATTAGGAAGTTTCAAAATGAATGGAAAGGAATAAGTAGTAAACTAATGGTTGTTTCTGGAAGTCACTCTTACTTGTGTAGACTCAACTTGTAGAATCCATATATTTTTTTACTTTGAGTCAATTAGATGTCAATATTCTTTCTTTACATTCCATTGAAATAGACATCCAGAAATTACCATGCTTCTAGAGTATATGTTAAAATAAATTTGAAATCAGTTCTTGTATTTAGAATCATTATCACTTTTTTTCAGAAAACCATATTTGTTTGTATTGCCTTGTTTGCTTCTCATAAGTTTCTGTTGAAACTGTTAGCAACATGCTGGCTTTTCCGTTGCAAATGTAAGGTTTTAAATAAGAAAATGTGTACTCTTATCATTATTTCTGATTTGCTGAAGCATGAGAAATCTTTATAAAACTTGTATACTCTTCACAAAATGATAATTGCCTGTACAATACAATTCTAGGAAGTTTTATGAAATTTCACTATCCTTTAGCCTTTTAGCTTGAGAATCATTGAGAAGTCCAGTCCTAATTTGTTTCATTCATGTCCACCAACTAGTAATGCTTATAACTTTTTCAGTGAAATTTTATGTGACTGTATAGCTACATAATTAACCTATAAGTCATGAGGAAAGAGTAAAGTGATAGATTTATAAAGGTATCTTTAGCATCAGTACATTTTTATTTTATAATTGCATAAGTTAAAAATTCCCATGATGGGCCATTAGAGCATAAGAACCCAATCTGTCATGTCTGTTGCTCCAAAAGAAAACAAAAAGCAGCCAGAAAAGTTTCTTTAATTAATTTTGTGGTTGTGGATATTCTTAGTAGAGGGAAAAGGAAAAGGAAGATCGTAGCTATCCTTGCTCACAGCATTTGGTGTGCGGGATGCTCAAGGCATCTGTTCAGTAAATGATAGTCCCTCCTCCCTCTTTCATCCTAAGTATGTTGATACCCATTGTTTGGGTTTTTGTGCTTTCCACCCCTCAACTTTTCCATCTGAAAAACAAAATAAATAAGTAAAAGTCAATTGTTTTGGATAGGTTAGGATAGGGAAAAGCATTCTTAGTTGCAGAATGAAAAGATACATTAAAATATAACTTTCCCTCAAAAAAATCCTCTATTTGCATATCTTATAATGAGAACTAATTTTTGTCTTTGTCAGTGTTAAACACTTTAAATTTTTTTTATTTTATTTACTTTTTTTTAACATTTATTTATTTTTGAGAGAGAGAAAGTATGTGTGAGTGAGTGGGGAAGGGGCAAAGAGAGGGAGACAGAGGATCTGAAGCAGGCTCCAAACTGTGAGCATAGTCGAGCCAAAATGTGGGGCTCAAATTCATGACCTGAGCTGAAATCAAATCTGCCGCCCAACTGACTGAGCTACCCAGGTGCCCTAAAAAATTTTACTTTAAAATTAATAACTTCTTTCTTCCCTTTCATTCCCTCTCACTGACTCCCAGCTCTGTCCTCAGGCCCACTAAAGCTCCTTCAGAAACATTTCAAGTGTCTTTATCCTTAAACATACAGAAAGGGTTATTCTATATGTAATATTCTACATCTAGGGCTTTTGTTAAATATTTGTTAAAAACTTGATCTTGTAATATACACATTCTGTTTTATTATATACCTGAAAATCAATATTTCATTTTTTATTTCATTTAATATCAAATAATGAAGAATTATAGGGGTATATGTAAAAATGATATAATACTTATTTGTTAAGATTTCTAATAGTTAATACTTAAAGCATTTTTTGAACTTGAAAATTAATTTTCATATTAACTTAGTCCTACAATACTATTATCATTTTCTCACAATTATTATTTTTATATATTTATTAACCTTTTCCAAGGAGATTCTTTGGAATCTACCATTAAGGAAGTCTTCTTCCTGTGTTTTATTTTTGAATCTTCAGCTTATAAAACAATACCTCTGTGCTAATAAAAATTCAATACATATTTTTAAATGCATGAATGAATAAATGAATGAATATCTCATGTTTTAGTAAAACTTTACTGAGTTGAAAGCTAGGCAGTCTAAATTAGAGAACAATAGGAATTTATGTAAAAGTTTTAAATAAATATTCTTTTACTTATTTCATGCATAAGGGTAACCAATTCTGAAGTAAAGATTAACCCTGACATACTTTAATAAATAGATAAAATTCATTTCTAATTAATAATCTTAGTCTGTATGCCTATAATTGCTATAGTACTTTAAGTTTGTTTTCTTACGTAGGTTTAGCATTTATACCTCAGTCCTCTTTTGCCCTGTTATCACAGTGATCAAATAAAATACTTTTTTTTTTTAATGTTTACTTATTTTGTTGAGAAAGAGTGTGCCAGGTGGGGAGGGGCAGAGAGAAAAGGAGACAGAATCCAAAGCAAGCTCAGTGCTGTCAGTTCAAAGACTGATATGGGGCCTGAAGCCAGGAACCATGAGACCATGATCTGAGCCTAAGTTGGACACTAAACTGACTGAGCCACCCAGGTACACAATACTCTTTTTTTAATGAAGTGGTAAACTTCAATCTAGTCCTAAGGTATATATCCCAAATGCCCAACTAGTAGCGCCCAGACTGATGCAGCCTTTTTGGGGTATGTGCTTTTTCTCTAATGAAGAATAATGACCAAGGCACCTTTTGACTACAGGAATAGTATTCTATGGGAATTTCTAACTTTAAAAAGTATGAATGAAGAATTTTTCAATATAAAGATATTCTAGACCAGAATTTGGCAAATAATGGTTCATGGGTCAAATCCAACCCACCAGCCTATTTTTATATATTAAAAAAAAAGCTTTATTGGAGCATAGCCATGTCCATTTGTTTGTATATTAATCTGTGGCTGCTTTCACAGTAGAGTCTGGTGGCCTGCAAAGCCTAAAATATTTGCTGTCTAGCCTTGTAAGAAAACATTTGCTGGCCCCACCTATAGAATAATTTGTTTCTCAACATCAAGAAACTTTCAGTTGGGTTTAATATTTCTCCCAAGGTAGCAAGATAATCTTACACAAAAGATTTCTTATAAATATTGAAGTCAAAGAGAATAAATAATTAACTCATCCATTAACAAAATTCTGAAGTGTTTGGGTCAGTTAGGGTTCTGTTATGCTTTATTGAAGCACTAAGGTGTGGAACAAAATAAACTAGTAACTGACTGAAGATCTGTAGCATAGCTCATTACAGCAGCCCTCCCTCCTGAGTTTGACACTTTTTCCATGATATTTTTGACGGGGTTATATGTCTTTTCTCTATTCCAAATACTTTGTAGTTTTCTTTTTAAGTGTACTTATTTTGCTTTGTTATGGAAAGATCACAATGCCTCTAAAGATAGTTGGGATCACCTGTGTTTGGCGTCGAATTAACAGTTGGAAATCATTGATGTAGAGAATGAAGCCAGTAATCAAAGACTTGGCCCCTGTTTCCCTCAGTCAGCCATGTAGTCACTCTTTCAATTAAGGCAAGATAGTTGATATGCTCATGCTTTAGGTATGCTTATTTTATAAAATAGAGGCACTTTAGTAATATGTAGTACAAATTAGTAATGAACAGTAGTTGAAATTCCATAAAGGCATGAAAATGTATGGTATGTATTGTATGCTGTGGGAATAACTACCATGTTTTATATGACAATATCCACAGATATTCATTAGGTGCTTTTATTCGTAAGCACTCAACTTTTTAAACTAAAAAAATGTACTATTCTCTTTTGAATTTAAGGGGTAGTTGCTTTATGAATAAATTGCAAAAAACAAGACATCTATCTGAAAACCTTTTTCCTCTCATGTTGTTTCTCCAAATTTGAAGTTCTCTTTTCCCTTTACATATCTCTATATATGTACATAAATACAGTGTTCAGTTTGCCACAAATGTGAATGTGACTATAGTGACATTCTTTTCTTTTGGAAATACAGATTTATATATTTTCTATTTAGGAAATAAAGGCTGGGTTTATTGTCTAGCACTATTAAATTTCTTTGAGGAAGGTGTCATGTACAAAAAATCTTTCAGCATTTGTTGCTAAGTGTTTTTGAAAGTTATATCAGTTAAGAAGACTGATGTCATAAAGCTATTAACTATATAAATTAAACTATGGAAAATATTGAGAAATTTTTAAATTACCTTAAAGTATTTCATGAATAAGGACATTAGAATTTCTTTTTCAATATATTGTTTATCAGTATAAGAGATTTTATAATCTCTTAAGTTTAAGATTATTCTATAAACCAGAACATTAAAACAAGGCTATTTGTAAAGCTAATGATAATATTTCTAGTTCTCATTGTTTATTAATTTAGAAATAAAGTAACAGGAATTCTTACTATTCATCACCTGGATAATTAAAACATTTTGCTAATTATATTTTATTCTTATATTAGCAGACTACTTTGTCATTTCACAAATAACAAATTTGCTGACCTTTAAATATTATAAATAACAATATATATGAAATAATATATTGAAAAAAACATATTTTACATGATCAAGAGTGAACAAAGAGAGATATCTTACCTTCTAGTTTCCAAAGATTAGAAAAGTCAAATGATTAAACTTGACTTGATTTCCTGACTTTAATAACTGTAGCCATCATGATTAAGAGTGAAATGCACATAATATTGAGCATTCATTGTTTGTGACTTTTCCATTTTCAGTATGAGTGTAGAAATAGTGTCTAATATCTTACAGCTAAGTAATGGTGTAGGTTTCTGAGAGACTTCCCACAGTCTATGTCCTTAAGGAGAAAGCCCACACTAGGAGTGTGTTCCATGAAAGTTCTCTGCTGTCTGGTATCAGCAGGTGGGGCTCAAGTGTCTGCTGGTTCACAATGGTGGGCCCATTGACTTTTGACCCTCAGTTGGATGCCACTGGTGTTACAGAAGGAGGTTAGTTTAGCAGTTCCAGTCTTTTTTTTTTTTTTTTTTAATGTTTATTTTGAGAGAGACAGAGAGAGAGAATGAATCCCAAGCAGGGTCTGCACTGACAGTGCAGAGCACAAAGTGGGGCTCGATCTTACAACTGTGAGATCATGACCTGTGCCAAAATCAAGAGGCAGACACTTAACCAACGGAGCCACCCAGGTGCCCCAAGAGTTCCAGTCTTTTTATGAGGATATTTTTCTTACGTTGACTCATCTTAATGTGTAGATCATTAGATCAGTCTGGACAATATAGTGACTACTACTTCCAGAATAAACTGAAGAAGTAAAGTTTGGCTATGTGAACCTACCTCATCACTATTAGTTTGCTAGCAATGAATCACATGCAGTGACTGCCTTCATCCCTTGGATACCTTTAGCCTGAGTAAGAAAGAAACCAGGGTCCATGTCAACAATATTATTTCTTCCATTTTATTCCCATTCTTTGTCTTCATTTTTTTTAAGTGTTTAAAACTGGAACATTTACTCAGTTCTACACAAATTAATATTTTTTTCTTAGGTCTTCTCCTTTTCTTTCTCCTTCCATGTTTGACCCCTAAATAATGCTGTCACCCACATATGGTGTATAACTGTGCTACCTTCTCTGTGACCATGGAGTCCTATAAAGAGACTCCATCATTGCCTTCTCCCTCCAGGAGCTCTTTAGTTTCTGGACTCCTGTTTTCTCTAGAATTCCAAGAAAGCCTAATAAATACCACGAAGAAATGCTGGGGCATTTATGTGCTTATTTTATTTTGTGTTTCTTAGTCGAGAGGAACTTTTTATCATTTCCCAGATGAAGGAATCAGAGTAGTTTGGCCACATCATCATCATCATCATCATCGTCAAGCATTATAATAGTGAAAAATATTACATCCATGAGGTGTTTTGTTGCATTTGACATTGTGATTTAATATCTAAAGGTACTTTTAGAGACATTTTAACTAACTTATTTAACTTACACATCTCTTTATTTGTATGTGGAAATTCATACACCTATTTTTTCTAACTCTTTAATTTAAAAGTGTATAATAACCCATTAAATAATATTCTTTATTTTAAAGACCTTTTAGGGAACAGTTGATATCCACTTTTATGTATTCTCCCCAAATACCCTCAGAATTTATGAGATGGGAAGGAATTTAAAGATCACCCCCTCCCATTGATTTCATCAATGAAGAAACTGGAGCAGCATGAGGTTGTGTTGTCCAAGGTGACAAAACTAACATGTGTCAACACTAAAGCTAGAGGTAATCCTGAAGAGAGAAATGACATAAGCATTGTTCATATTTGCAGAAATAGCATGTATATGAACTGTGAGTTGGAAGTGAGCAGATCAACTCCCATGCAGCAGAGCTGGTACTTATACTATGGAACGAAGCAAGCAGAGAAGTGGGAAATCTATCTCAATTGCTTTTATCTTTTTGTAAAAGACATTGATTGATTCAGTTAATGGAAATATAACCTTTCAGATATTTAGCATAATAATCATAATAAAACATTACTTTTATAATATTAAAATGTAAATATGCTATGAAGACAATGACTTATCTTGAATATCAGCAAAAAGTTGGCAATGAGAAGAAACAGAGCTAATACAAAATACGTTAAAAATCATGTGGCAATAAGAAGATATAAAGTACTTTGAATATACCTATAATTAAGAGTTTAAGACTACCACAAATGGATGGTGTACTACTACTGTTTAGATATCGAGCCATTTTTAGATGAGTGTAACACATTCCTCTAAATATGGGCTTCATAAGAAATCATATATATCAGTCTAAACACAGTATTCAACTGAAAGAATCTGACATTTTAAGGTTCATGAACTTGTGGTTTTGAGTTTTAGACTTGAGTTTTGTTTTGTTTTGTTTTTTTAGCTACCAAGTGTTTTGCTTTTTAAAATTCCTAACTATATTTATTGTTATAAATTCATCTTCATATGTTTAAGCTATAATTCCTGTAAAAATCAACTAATTAAGTCACAGTAAAATTTTGGATAATTTTCCCCTTCATTTTTTTCTAATGATTGCTCTTATTCATTGCTGGAAGATAGACTAATTCTCAAGGATTTTGGTTCTCAACTGGGAGGGAATGAGGATTGGAAGAGTGTGACTTTGCCCCTCAGAGGACTTGTGACAATATCTGGAGGTGTTTTTGGTTGTCACAACTGGAGGTGAGGGTAACAGCAGGAATGCTCCTTAATGTCTTACAATGCACAAGAAAACCCCAACAGCAAAGAATTATCCAGCCCCAAATGTCAGTGCTAAGGGTGAGGTAGCTGGCTCTAGAATTTCACCCTTGAAATGTTATCATCCTATCTAGATAAATATCATCTATAAGACTGGGATCTTCTTTTTCTTTACCTATCACTTTTATTTTTCAGTAAATCCTTCATGGAGCTTTAGCAAGCATTTACCTAAATACAGTAGAAAAAAAAAGAAAGAAAAGAAAACTTCTGATTGAATAAGTAGCTCCATGTGAAACCATTTAGGCCTTAAGTGTTCTGGTCTTCTATAGGTCAAATGCCAGTCAGGGAAACCCAGAGAACAGAATTGTTATTGCAGGGCTCTCCTAATCATTTTGGGCTGAATTCTTACTTTCGTGACCCACTGGTCTGCAGAACCACATCAAAGGTAGGACCTTGACGACCTTCCTTCCACCTCCAAAATAAATGAGCATATTTATCTTTTGTTGTAAGTTATAACAAGAACAAAGCTTTCCTTTGGGAATAAGCAATAGAGTCCATGTTCTGTCTTTGATATAAGACAATAACAAAAATGGATTCAAGATAATTTTTCAATGCATAGGATTACAGTAATATTAGTGTGAGATGTTCACTTTATTTGGGAATTTTCCTTTAAAATTATTTGAATTCATAGATAATTTTAGTACTTTAGAGATAATAGAATTCAGAATATCAATTAAATAACTTATTTTTATAATTAGAACTTATTTTTATTATTTCAACAGGCAGAAGCACTCATTTGTGTGTGTGTGTGTGTGTTTGTGTAAATAAAACAGTATTTTTAAAAATTACAAAGTTATTATTTGCCTGAGTAGCAATTTAGATCATATAGAACTATCAAGAAACAAGCAAACCAATATCTAACAACCCAGTATTTTATTTGTATTTCTGTCTGTTGAAGCTACCTTGTGGTTCTTTTAGATGGGCATCATAGCCTCAATGTATTGAAAGAAAATTTGGCCGCCCATTGCAACATCAGCAGATGAAGTAATCTCATGCTAGAGTTCAGCAGAGCATTAATGTGTTTTACACAATACCATTTTGTCTGTGTGTAAATGGTTAGATTGTTGGCAACTCACCTTGGACCCACCTGATTTTAGGTGGCCTTTCCGGTTGGGCACAAAGTGACATCATCTGGCTTACTATTACATTTGTAGACTGTGATACTTCACAGATGACATCTGCACTTGGAGATCACAGAGCTGTCTGCTAATATTATTCACTGTGGGGAGATGAGGTGTAATTGCTTAAACATGAAAGACTTTTGAAGCAATAGTTGTTCTAATTGAGGTGGTTGTTACCACTAAATAAAGTCAAGTCCTTCTCACCTACTGAGGTGAGACTTCTGAGACTGTTGAATTGATTTTTTTTAATGTTTTGTCATTTCTGTGACATTTACATTTGAAACCAAACGAACAACTGTCTGATCTCACATAGTGCAACTCCCACAGTATAAGCAGGCAGTGTACACAGTGGTTAAGAGTGCATTAAGCCACTCAGAGCCAGGCCTGGATGGAGTCAGCTTGGCTGCACTACTTTTTCAGACCTCCGTTTCCTCTTCTGTATTGCTAATGTGCCTGCCTAAAATGTGCACTGTGAGGGTCAATGAGGCAATATATGTTACCTACCTATGGGTCCAGTGTTAAGATAAAATAGGAGAGCATATGTGAAAAAGATTAATATAGTACCTGGTAGATTTTGAACATGTGTGTATTTCTTTTTCCTTCTTTATTTCCCTCTTACTGTATTTTTAGCACTGAACCTAGAGTATTTCTTTTTTCCTCCCCTTCTGAGGTAAGACTGTGTTGGAGCCAAACCAATTTGTGGGGTTCTAGTGGCTATTGGCATAAGACTAAGACAGTGTGAAATATAAATCCTGCAGGGCCTGCCAATTAGAGATGGTTTTGAACCACAAACAAAGTATATTAATGATGTTTACAGATGAGTTAGAGTAGTCAATTTATTTGCATGAATTGCAAAAAGAAAAAAAAATGTAGTATTGGAGAATCGCTGGAATCACAGGAAGGCCATTTTCAAATGAGATTCAGGCAGTTAAACCAGTGAACCTTTAAATTAGGGAAATCAAAAAAAGATGATGGATATGGAAGGAGTATGGTAAACATCAAACACATATGAAAGACCCTTGGGAAAATTAATGAAACCTTCTAGTATATTTTTAAATGATTCAGATATTTTTATTAATGTCCCTGTGAGAATGCTACATGAAATACAAAGTGCTGTTTTGTCAAAAAAAAATTATAAACAAGAATTTTTTTTTTTTTTTTTTTTTTACTTTTTGGCTATACTCGGAAAAAACACATCAGTACAATTATAATTTAAATTTCATTAATTATAAGATAAATTACAATTCTTTTCAGAATAGCATTTTCCCTCAAATTCAGTTTGAATCAAAGCTTTCTTTTTCACTATTAATTATGAATTTTGTTTTCCCTTTTAATTGGTTCAGGCTCGGGTAAGGATACAGAAGTATTCAACTGCTTCAATCCAGGTTCTATCACTTAGTTAATGAGCGACTTTTGGCAAGTTTCTCAGTCTTTCTGAGCCTCAGTTTTCTCATCTGTAAAATGGGGTAATATTAGTCTTCACTTATGGGGCATCTGGTTGGCTCAGACGGTTAAGTGTCTGACTTCAGCTTGGGTCATGATTTCATGGTTCACGGGTTTAAGCCCCATGTCAGGTTCTGTGCTGACAGGTCAGTTTATGACTTTGCGCCCCATGCCAGGCTCACTGCTGTCAGCACAGAGCCTGCTTCAGATCCTCTGTTTCCCTCTTTCTCTGCCTCTCCCCTGCTCATGCTTTCTCTTGCAAAAATAAAAAAATAAAAAGTGAAAAAATTAAGGAAATAATGTAAATAAAGTTATTAGCACATTATTATTATTATTACCACTACTACTAGTAATGTTGCATCTGGAGAAGGAGGGTCAATTTGTACCACCTCACAATCTAAAATGTGGGAATAACAAAAAAGAAATTAATTTTTTTTTTAACGTTTATTTACTTTTGAGACAGAGAGAGAGCATGAACAGGGGAGGGTCAGAGAGAGGGAGACACAGAATCTGAAACAGGCTCCAGGCTCTGAGCTGTCAGCACAGAGCCCGACGCGGGGCTCGAACTCACGGACCGCGAGATCACGACCTGAGCTGAAGTCGGCCGCTTAACCGACTGAGCCACCCAGGCGCCCCAACAAAAAGGAAGTTAATGAAGGGATAGACAACTTGTTTTTCCTGAGCAAGTATGGAAGTTAAGCTTTCAGAGCTTGGTAACTGGTAGTTAAGGTAGACAAGATGTGATAAAGTAATTTACAGAGCATTGAACATGAAGTATTGGTAAGAATAAGTTCTGAACTTCTGTTGTTTATGAAATGTTTAATTCCCAGAGTTCATTTGAAGACTGAACTCGGAGCAGAAAAGAGTTTTCTAGATAAAGGGTTTAAAATCTTACTTTCCTATGCTCACTTTTGCAGAAGAAAACTTGTGGTATAAGAAAAAAATGGTTGCAGGGATACCTGAGTGGCCCAGTTGGTTAAGCATCCGACTTTGGCTCAGGTCATGATCTTGCAGTTTCTGAGTTCTAGCCCCGCATCGGGCTCTGTGCTGACAGCTCAGAGCCTGGAGCCTGCTTTGGATTCTGTGTCTCCCCCTCTCTGTTCCCCTCCCATTCTCATGCTCTGTCTCTCTCTGTCTCTCAATAATATAATAAAACCTTAAAAGAAAAAAAGGAAAAAAAAGAAAATACTAGTTGCAAAGAAAGAGAAAGATCAAAGAGCCACATAGCACTCCAGATCCACAGTAAGCATTCTGGAAGCTCAGTGGAAGAACTGAAGCCTTGCATAAAAACCAGCTGATAATGACTCAGTGCTTAAAGACAGCATTTGGCCAGTGCATAAACCAATACTAAAACAGAATGATAAACTTGCGGGAACAAACCCAGCTGGACAGACCAGCCTGCAAGGGGCACAACAAAGAGAATCTGCCCAGAACAGAGCAGTTCCTTAGGTCAAGATCATTGTGTGTGTGTGTGTGTGTGTGTGTGTGTGTGTGTGTTGAGGGATGAGGAGGCATTGGACATTTTTACCAGAACCACTGAATATCTTTTATAGTTTGTTAAGTACTTATAAATACATTTATAATAAGTATAATCTAAATTTAGCCTAGACTAAGATTAAGAGTGGGATTGGCAACCCCTTAAAGCTGAGTCACTTAACTAGGTATGAGAAAGGAGATATGATGCAATGAGAAGGCAGCATCACTTTTTTTTTTTTTTTTTTTTTTTTTTTTTTTTGTAATGAGGAATTTTGTGACACTAGAGACTTTGGGATGCCAGGAATACTCCTTTGGGGCTCTCAGATTATGAACTGAGACCATGAGGTAGGAAGGGGCCATCTCCCTCACTTCCATGTAAAGCACAGTTCATTGAGGGAGAACATTTCCCTGTGGACCCTCAGGACCTGTGCAGCTCTGAATTCTCACAGGATCAGGAACCCATATGGCAACTCAAGTTCTCATGGAGGGTGCAGGTGATTGTGGTTCCTCCCTAAATTAATTTAATGCCAGGAGGGTGAGAACTTTAGATAACTGGTTTTGAGAATGTTTAAAATATCCCAGCAACTTCTAGAATTGTTGGAGATTCTGCAGGTAGGGGTACTGACTCAGCAAAAGTTGAACCCTAATGCTACTCTTAACCTCCTTTATAGTTCTAGACTCATGGAATTCTGGGGGGCATGCAGTTACCAAAACAAACTTAATAAATTGTTGGATCTTATTAGAGTTTGGGCTCAACCATTCTCAATGAATCCTTTTGCCATCTTCATACAGTCCTGGTTTAATGAACGCTTTTCAGTTATTGTTATATAGACATTCCTGGTCTGGACAGACCCTAATGATGAGTAAGGTAAAAATTCCTGGAGTGAGCAAAATTTATGTTCAATAAGGCTAATTTCTGCCAGAATAGGCAGGTCATTATAATAAAACTTTTTAAATATCTAGCATGTTTAAGATTTCTTAAAAGGTGCTAAAGCAGGATGCACATGAGAATAAGTAGCCCATAATGGGATGCAATTAAGGAAGTGAAAATACAATCTGATCACAAAGAAACACTTCCTGGCCATGAAAAAGGTAGGTATGCAGCATAATTTTGTCAATGGAATAGGGGAAGCCCCAGTGCCCACAAGATGTTAAAGAAGGCTGGGTTGAAGTACACAGGAAATGTCTCAACCCTGGCCCAGGTGCCTCTTAAAATCCTAACAATGAATTTGTACAAAAGGAGCAAAATTTCTTTTTAAGGAAGAGGAAGGAGTTTCTCAGAGGAGCACTGATTAATTTTATTAGAGGCAGACAAAACGAGTATTGTTAAGAACCTTAGTACTAATATATACCCATGTGGACAGCCATAGGACTGTACACTCTCAGAAGCCTATGATAACTATTTAATCTGAGGTGCTAGACATTTAGGAATGTTTTCTTAACCTGCAAACAAAGGGAAATATTCCTTATAGGGAGCAGGGGAATGAAATTATTTTTTAAAAATGAATGTAATCTATTGTTCTACACCCAGCACTATAATGAAAATTCATACCATATATGAAAAAAAATGACATGTGTACATCTCTTTAACAGAGAAATCGAACTTTGTAGACATAGCTGAATATCACTATGTCAATTAAATTTTGTGGTCATGAAAATGAAATTGCTATTCTAGAATAGACTTGGGGGTAGGGATTTCAGGAGTTGGGTGCTCCCCATGGGCTAGCTTTAGAATATGGCACTTCTGTCAGGAGGAAAGGCTCCTGGGGGTGGTTAATGTTCACTGTGAAGCCTTACTTAGTTAGCATCCATAGTGGCTGCCCTGCCACACACTCCTTTCCTCCAGCTGATGAGATGAACATGCCCTGTGGCCACTTCCTTCAAGGTCTTTGACACTAGCTTGATGTTTTTCGCATATTCCTATTTTCCTTGGTTGGATTCTAAGTGTGTCTAAGATCAGAATTTTTAAGCACAAATCATTCTTGAGAAGTATGGAGGGCTCCTGAGCTAATAGCTTGCATTTTTAAGAAGTTTTAACTTTTGAAACTATTAGTGATATTAATGATGATGATGGTAACATAGCAGTTAACACATAGCCCTTACCATGCACACAGTGCTGTGTTTTTCACATTTCTTTTAACTTCATAGTAAAGCTATGGTTATATCCATTTTATAATGGTTATATCCATTTTATAGGTGAGGAGACAGAAGTTTGGAGAGATTAAATTACTTTCTCATAGTAAGTGAAGTGTCCAAGATTTGAACCCAGGCAGCCTGACTCCAGAACCCCTACAATTATCCATTACGTTATGCTGACTTCTAAGATGGCCTGTCTCTTAAGCCATGCTTCATTTCCCAAATGAGCTTTATTCTAATCACATCAACTCCTTTTTTGACCCTCAAATTTTTCCTCAAGAGTTTTATTCCTATTTGACATTTTTGTTTCTTCTTGACTTTCCTGGTTTTCCTTATTTAGTTTTGCTAAACACTAAATTTAATTAGTGAAAATACGAAATGATGAAGCAAGATGTGGAAGCAAATTATTTTTCCTGAATTTTGTCCTGTAGTTTACATAGAAACTGGGGCAATATGAGACTAAGCTATCTTGAAACTGAGTGTATTAACTTTCAAAAACTATGTTGCATGGTTTTTAGTTTATAGAGACTATTAGGGAATCAATTATACTGATGAATGATAGCTACCCTCACTGTTTAGAATTCTTAATATTGTTTATACACTGTCAAATAATTTTTAAATTTGCTTTTTCACTGATGGCAACAATCTTTGTTTTTACAAACTGATGTGAAGAATATTGGGTTTTGCAGCTCACAGACATTCCTTTCATGAAAATCAAACAGGGGCCTCAAGAGCAGTATGTGCAGACTCGAAAATTCAAGGCAAGACTCCCTGGACAAAAAATAATAATAATAATAATTGTGTAACAGTTTATTTCCTTGCATATTATGGTTTAGGGTCAGCATGTCTTAAAATGTCTTCTATAACACCGATTATTAGGTTCTCCAAAGAAACAGAAAAAATACGAGATATCTATACCTATATGAGATGTACTGTAAGGAATTGGCTCATGATTATGGAAGCTGAGAAGTCCCATTATCTGATGTCAACAAGTTGGAGATCCAGATACAGTTCCAGTCTTAAGTCCAAAGGCCCTGGAATGGGGACTCACACTTGCAGTGTAAGGAGGAGAAGGCAGGGGAAGACAGATGCCTCAGCTCAAGCCCTCCAACAGAGAGGAGGAGTTCTCCTTTTATCCACCTTTTTGTTCTGTTCAGGCCTCTGAGGGATGGAATGAGGCCCACCAACGTTAAAGAGGGCAGTGTGCTTTGCTCAGGCTATAGATTCAATCAAATGCTAATCTTATGGGGAACACCCTCACAGACATACCCAGAAATAATGTTTAGCCAAATATGTGGGTACCCCTTGGCCTGGTCAAGTTGACTCAAAATTAATCATCGTACTGACTGAATGCTTTTTTTTTTTTTTTAATCATTACCTAAATTTCCAGAAAAAGGAATTTATTCTTCATTCTCTATGATAATCAGGAATAGTTTCTGTCTCTGCTCTGGTGTGCCTTAGATATGCTACTGTCATTTGTGTGACCATCAGACTCCCTGGGCCTTCAGCTGAGAACCCCAAATAGATCAGGAATATCAAGAAAGCATAGATAGTAGTAGCAGAGAGGGACTATGTAACAAATAAGAAAGTCATACTTTCCCCTCCTTGTGTTTTTCATTCCTTAGTATTACATATTTATTCCATGTCAACAATTAAGGTGGCATTTATTGACTGGTAACCAATACTTATAACTCATCTTTTATTTCTGATTACTCTTGCCCTTGGAGTCTGACCCTTCTTGAAAAATATTTCATAAACTGAAGTCCAAACCACGTATCAGCAACAGTTATTACAGAAGAAGAAATATTAGTTGCTTTCTTTGGGTGAAAAACTATCATTTGTACTCATTTGTTTTTTGGGGTACTGCATATCTTTACTTTTCTGTGATATAAGAGAATAACAGAAACAAAGTCATGACTACCAAGTAAGATTATTGTGTAAGGAGACACAATTGCTTCATTTTATAGATATTTGTCTTATCCTCCATTTTCTATCAGATGAAAATTTGAATCAAAGCCCTTTTGAAGATTTTCTTACTTTGCAGTCTTTACACTGGAGTGGCTATATGCCAATACTGTTTTTTTTAAGTTACTTTGAACATGAAATTTGTATGAATGGGCTCTGCTTTACTTCTCAAATTTCACTACAATTTTGAGTCAAGATGGAAGCCAAAGAAGAAACTGAATCCTAGAGGGTCAGTGTGAGCAATGTCAAATAGAAGTACGAACATTGTCCTGTGAAATAGCTCTATATGTCAATTCTGAAATACAGCAAACATAATATAGAATGATGTCAGATAAGGCATTTTAATGTCAATAAGTCATTTTGTAAAAATGAGTTGATTTCAAAAATATATATCTCTCTATATTATTCCCATGCTTTTTCATTCTTGTATACATTGCATATATTCTCTCAGAACAAAGTTTGATTGTTCTGCATCAATCCCTTACCTCTCCCCACTCCCTACCTCTTACTGTAGATTGAAGTAAGAGTAGTCTACAGAGGTCCTGAAAAATACGGATGGTGAGAAGAAATTATGACTACAATGTGTCAGAAGAGAGATAAGCTGCCTAGTATGACAGATAATTTCTTCATCATTGACTGGTATCTGTAATGTTATCTTTATGCTTACTGTATACATGTCCCTGTAAAACAAACATACTAGTTTAAGTATCTAATCATTCCCAAGAATCTAGAATTGTGGCAAAAGAAATAGAAGAACTAAGTTCATGATGTACTGTATTTACCAATGAAAAGATACCCTATTCCTTAAACTGTTGAATACTCCTACTTCTTTCTTGTTCAGAAAATGTTTATTGAATACCTATCATGTGATAAGGCCTATACTAGACTCTGGTGAAAGAGATGAAGAACATAATGCTTGTGTTTAAAAAGCTCACGGTGGGGGCACCTGGGTGGCTCAGTCGGTTAAGCGTTCGACTTTGGCTCAGGTCATGATCTTGCGGTTTGTGGGTTCAAGCCCTGCAACAGGCTCTGTGCTAACAGCTCAGAACCTGGAGCCTGCTTCAGATTCAGTGTCTCCCTCTCTTTCTGCCCCGCTTCCCACCTCTCTCTAAAAAAAAATAAACATTTAAAAAAATTAGAAAAAGTAAAAATCTCACAGTGGAGATAAGTAAACTAAAAATTACAATGAAGTGTAATAAAAGCAGGTGGACATATGCAAGGGTGATTGAAGAGTATGGAGGAGGGACAGCTCACCTATTGGTGAGGGGAGGACTCAGGAAATCCTTTCATCAAGGTGATACTTGAAGTATGACAATTGGGGAGCAAAATATGGATAAAGATGTTTCTCACAGAGGAGGCATATGCAGAGAAAGAGAAGGGACCTAGGCTTGCTGAGGAACCTGTACAGTTGGATGCTGCTGGAGAGAATTGTGGGGTAGGAAAGGGGCAGGTGGAGAAGCTAGAAGGTGATGGATGACAGATCACACAGAGATATTGTTACCACGGAAGAAAGAGGGGGTTGTGATCAGATTTTCATTTAGGAACTGTAAGTTTTTAAAACAGACTTCTCTCAAAGCAAGAAGAGCATCTGGTAGGAGGGCTAAATGAAATCTTTCACTGAGTTGGACTTATGCATCTGTGGGGAATCTAGGTTTAGAAATGTCAAAACTCACACTAGGCTTGAGTGAAATAAGTAGAGTTAGATGGCAGGTTGGGTGTATATTACCCAACTGTGGGAATGACAGAGATGTATCTGGCCTGACCTTAGTGACAATTGGAACCAGAAGTCATATATCTTCAGGGTGCTCTCTCTTTGTCTCTTGTCTCCATTTTTCTTTGTCTTGGTTTTGTCTTTTTAAACCACTTTCTTCTATGAAACCAGAACTAGGGTCACTACCAGCTTTAGTCTCACTATGCTCCCTCAACTCTATTTAGAAAAGGCCAAGGGAAGGAGTCTAATTGGCCTGCCATGATGGGGTGCCTGTCCCTCAACCAGTCACTGTAGCTGTGGTTCTTTGGGTCAGCGTGGGTTCCGTTCATGCTTTTGAATAAGTCAGTGCAGTCAGAAAGGCAGAGTCAGTCCACTGCCATTAGGACCAGGCAAAGAAGGAAGGAACACAAAAATGTCCTTCAGGGGCATCTACAAATTAGGCAGCCATCACTATCATGGTCTACTAGAGGCTTGATTTGGAAGTTCTGTAGGAATGTCTGGGAAGTAGAAGCAGTAGGAGTTGGGCAGTTGACTGGCAGATGTGAATGAGAAAGAGTCAAAGGGGATTCCCAAGTAGCTGGGTAGATAGCCCATTCATCAAGCAGTGACATCTAAAAAATCATGTCAGCTGAGGTAAAGGAGACTAGAGTGAGATAAAGGTTATATCCCCTGAGGTGAGTAGGAGGAAAGCCGGATGGAGACTTGCAGATCACATAAAATGATTACCAGCCAGGCAGCAGGAGCTTAGCTTGAGTTGGAGAGCATAATTAGAATAGGTGTGTTCTCCCACAGCACTCAGGCCACAACATAGGAGGAAAGACATTGATATTGATATGAGGTTTTGCAGAGTATGTGAAGTGGAACAGCCAGGAGAGCAAAGGAATTAAGGGTATTAGCAAGAAAATGGTCAAAGTGATGGCTCATTATATGAAAAAGAAGGAAATAAAGACCAAGGAATCTGCATGAACAAGAGACTGGGAGTTCTGTATGCTTGGACAACTGGTATAATGCTGCTGTGAGGATGGACATTGTGGACAGGAGGATAAATCATATAGCAGAGGGAAGTGTTTGTTTAAGATTTGAGAGGGAAATAGAAGCCCTCAGAGGGAACATCTGCACATTTTTTAATCTGAATTTTTGTTCTTTCTACCCTCTCTCCTATGCCCGTGGATGGGCTGTCTGGAGAACTCAACATTCGTCCACTAGGCCCTGTTTGGAATCACCAACCCAAAGGTGTGACACCAGTAATTTTCACCTCTCTCCTGGATCATTTCTATTTCTCCCTCATCACTAGATCTCTCCCTTCAAATGTTACTTTTTCTCCCATCTTGAAATAAAATTTTCTCTCCTCCATTCTGTCTTTAACCCTCTCACCCATCAGATTTCTGACTACATTCCTCTGAGGCTCTCTGATCAGGGTCGCCAGTCACCTTGAGTCTGCCATACCCATTGGTCATTTTTCCATCTGTCCCCTGTCTTCCTCCCTGACCTACAGTCGTGGTGATTAACAACCTCCTGGGCACGCGCTTTCCAGACTTTCCGGATTCTTCCCTGCTCTTGTTTTCCTTCAGCCTCACTGCTTCCTCCTCATCTGTTTGACCTCTAAATGTTGTAGTGTCAGTGGATTCGGTTCTTGGACCATTTCTGTTTTCTTGCTCACTTCCCTCTCTTGGTGGTCTCAGCCGGTTTCAGGACTTGAAATACCATCCACACATCAATGGTTCCCAAATGTGTGCTTTCACCTAGACCCTCCTCAGGAGGCCAGACTCATATATTCACTTTGACTTTAGATGAAGACTCACCCTGTCTCATCATGATTTAAATATTTCATGTTTATTAGTTCTCTGATAGTTTCGTCAGTGTATCAAATGAATGGAGAGACTTAAAATAACACAGTGTATCTGTGGGTAAGGTTAGCGTTTATATATAAATTTGTTTTAATTTTGTGGGATTTTGTCTTTGTCCGGATTCGTTTGTTTGACTAAGGCAGTGATTCTCAAGGAGGGGGGCAGTTTGTTTCCCCAGGGGACATTTGGCAATGTCTGGAGACATTTTTGGTTGCCACTGCTGAGAAGGGGGTGCTACTAGCATCTCTTGGGTAACAGCCAGGAATGCTGCTAAACACTCTGCAATGTACAGGTCAGCCCCAAATGTCAATAGTGCTAAAGCTGAGAAACCCTGAAAATGAAGATTTGTGAATTTGAATCATCTTAATCTCGGTAGAAAAGGCATTGAACATTTGATGCAAAGAGCAAAGTAGCTTGAATCTTTCTCTTTAAACATATATTTATGAATAATTGCCAAAAGGTGGTAGCTATCCTCGACAAATGCACGTTGTGAATGGTCCTCTTGTAAGCCTGAGATTCCTTTAAGCATGCCTGTTGGATTTTGAGTACCTGCAGTTAAATAGTGTTGCTCTTGGCAGGACTTGGTGAGCAAATGAGGTATGAGCTCTCTGATCTCTGCAGTCTGCTCAGTCAGCCATGACCTTCCCAGTGTCTCTTCTTTCTACACCCTGTCTGCAGCGAGCCACGGCCCAGGCAGTTCCCAGTGGGGTGGCCAGAGACTACCACAGGGGGGGAATGCAGGGCCCCAGGGCGGAGGTTCATGAGGGGTTCAGGATAAATTGGAATGATTTCTGTTTTGCAATGAATAGCATCCAAACGGGCTTTGTACTTTATCTAACTCCAAAAAAATCTTTAAATCTACAGCTTTTGGATGAAGTACTGGGCAATGAAATAAAACTTTTCTTAGAGAAATTGTGGTTACTTCACATACTATTTGGATGCTGACAGGGATAGATTTTGCATGTATTTATATGTATGTCTTCAGCATACATATTTGTGTATACATGTGCACGTACTAACAATGAAAATTGCCACACAATCACAGCTACTTTGCTTCTTGGGAGTTAGACAGTATAATGGCAGGGCCAGAATGAAGCAGTTTTGTTTAATGTGGTAAGCAGAATTATCCCTCATAGGAATTACTGTATCTCCCTCAATGTTTCTTCCCTTAGTTCTATTTGATCATCATAAAATGTCCATTGTTGTATTTTGTATGTTATAAAAACAAAAATAAAAACAAAACCTCTGTTTTGTACAGAGGGTAGTACATTGTGGTAAAGATGGTGATTTAACAGATGATCTAATTCTTTAATTGCAATAAGTATGCTGCTATTCATGTCTTAAAGTTTAATGCTGATAATTTATGATATATGTTATAAATTTTGTCAGTTCTTCTTTTCCTTAAAATTTTGGTTTAGAAGATATTTGACTATAAATATTATTGGTATATTTTACGGTATTATAGTAAAAAGTTTAACAAGGCATATGTGCGTATACATACTCACACATACATTGATGTAAGGATTAGATATAAGAACAAAGCCAGGAAATTAGGAATTTGGCTTTAGTTCTATATCTGAGCTGCCTCCTGTGTGTTGGTGCTGGAATGATCTCACAGCAGGTCTTAATCATCTGTTCTCACAGGAAGTGAGGCCCAGTGTAAAGGGGAAGAACCACAAGACAAGACGATATTCTAGTTCAGAATTTCATAAGGAAAAAAAAAAGCATATTTGCCTGTTGTGTGAAAAAAATTATTAAAAGTAATCATATTTGAGCCAAAGACATACATACATACATATTGAACAGGCATACTCCGTTTAAAAGAAAACATAAAAATAAATTTTTTCTGAATGTCTAGTATGAAAATAAAAATAAATATGTGTTGGGTGGAACAGTTATTTGCTTTGCATCCAGCTATACAGAGCAAATAATTTCTTTTAATATCTTTATTTCTCTAAATCTGTCTTCATCTTCCTGACAATTGCCTCCCAACTGTAGGTGGGGACCACTAGGGACCCCAAAGTGGTATCCAGTCCTGTTTACCTAGTTTTAATAGACCTTTAGGTAATGTCCAACCTCTTTAATTAGAAGGCTCAGTTTTGGCCTTAGACAGCAACAAACTAGAAGAGCAGAACCTTATTAACCTGGGCACAGTGGAAGGGGATGAAAGGTTGTAGAGGTTAGCATCTCCTGACTTCCATCAGAAACACACATAGACCCTCTCAGGAGGAAACAGTCATTCTCAGACATGTCCTCTGGTTTCCAGCAGATTAAGATTACTAAGTATGAACTCTGAGTGTCATCAAATGCACAAGGAAACAAGCTACCATCAGTCATATTCAGCAGGAGAAAAACAAGAAATTAGCCCCCCCAAGAACTTTAAATAGTGGCATTATCAAATTCAGAATATAAAATTACTAAGATATCTCTAGGTAAATAAATTGATAAATCATAAAAAATAAATAAGCAGCAACAGAATATAGAACTGCCCAGGCAGATTTGAAAAAGAACCAAAGAGAACTTTAGACATAAAAACAAAAATAATTATGGAAACAAAGAATTGTATGGCTGACTTTAAAATATTAGACTGCTGAAGGAAAATTAAATGGATCTCAGGAAATTACCCAGAACATTGCAGAGAAGGATAAAGAGGTGAAAATTATTAAAATAAATAAATAAACAAACAAATAAAAGAAGGTGGAGAAGAAAGGAAAGAGAAAGAAGAGGAAGAAAGAAATTAAGATTTTGGAAGGCAAAATAAGAATGTCTAACATTCCTTCCCAGAAGCAAATAGTAAGAGAAAAGAAAACAGAATAGAGTGATGAAGAGGCAATATTGGAAGCGATGGTTACTGAGAGATTTCCAGACCTGCTATAAGAGACACTGTTAAGTGTTGTGTGCATCATGCAGAAAACGTATCTAGACACATTGAATTGAAATTCTGGGATACCAGAGGCAAAGAGAGAATCTTTAATGGGAGGAAGAAAGATGACCTACTAAGGAATAATAGAATGACCTCACACTTACCATAGCAAAAAATGGAAACCAGAAGACAATGGAATAATACCTCTAGCATGCTCAAAGAAAATAGTTTGCACCCTGCAGTTGTGAAATTAGCAAAATTATCTTTCAAATATGAGCCAATTTCTCTACATTAAAGGGATTTCAAAAGGATACATTTTCAAAAGAAAGGAAATTATGCCAGAAGGAAGATTCAAGAAGGAATGATGAAAAGGGAAATTGGTAAATATGGGAATATGCATGGCATTTCCAGTCCAAAATTATAAATAGATGTGTATTCTCTGAAGGAGAGACTCTGGGAGCTATTCAGATTAACTGAGGCAAACTTAAGAGTTACAATAGAGAAGAAACTTATTTTATCACCTTTAAATTAATCTTTTGCAACCAGATACTGTTTGTTGTGCTCATGAAAGATATATCATTCTCTTAAGATGTTATTAAAATAATATAACAGTGCTTGATTTATGTTTTATAATTTTCTCAAATGTTCTAATCTGTGATCCTTATAGTGGATTGAGTGATCCCAAAAAGATCTGCCTACTTCTTAATTCCAGAAACTTGTGAATGTGATCTTATTTGGAAAAAGGGTCTTTACAGATATAATTAAATGAAGGATCTTGAGACGAGGAGATCATCCTGAATTACCAGGGTAAACTTTAAATTCAATGACAAGTGTTCTTATAAGAAACAGAAGAGGCAAAGACATAGATGTACAGGAGAGGATGGTGTAAAGATGGAGGAAGAGATTGTAGCCAGAAGCCAAGAATCAAGAATGCCTGGAACCAGAAAGAGGCAAAGGAAGGTTTATCCCCTAGACTTCCCAGAAGGAACTTGGCCCTGTTCAATTCCAGACTTGTATTTCCAAAACTGTGAAAGAATAAATTTCAGTTGTTTTAAGCCCCCTAGTTTGTAGTAAATTGTTATGGCAGCCACAGGAAAGTCATACAGTCCCTAAAGGTTAAACTTTTCTCAAACAAAATAAAATGAAACAAACAAACAAACAAACAAAAACCAAATTCAATTAAAAATGTAATTGTCTGCTGTATTACAGTATTGAAGCCAGTTTCTCTAGGCATGCCATCTTCTTCCCTTGTTTGTCTTTGAGATGGCATCTGGCTATCTGGGACACAGATGTGGCTTATTTGACTTGGTGTTGACAAGGAGGCAACTGGAATCCTCAGGCCCACATGGTACGCTCGGCACACTGCTGATCTCAGTTGCAGAGCTGCTGATACAAGCCATTCCCTTGCCTAATGGCCAGGGAGGCGGCAGGCTTGGCTCTTTTTTGGTGTCTGCTGCTTATAAAATTCAGGGGCTTCTCTTTCCATAGGCTCCTGGAGTGAGTTAGCCTCATCCCATCCTTCATTGGCATGGTGGACTATTGACCCACTACATGTAAGATGTAGTCCATATCCTACGGGTTTTACCTCCAAGCCTCAACTACAGAGCATCCTCCCTCACCGCCTCCAGCCCACTCAGGGCTGCAGGGCAGGCCTGTTGGCTCTCACACCACTGCCCATGCCCTGTAAGAGAGCCTCATAATACTGCTTCATGTATCTTGATGCAGCTATCCCAGGTCAGTCTGGGTGGCATCCTAAGGAGATCTCTCCAGAGTCTCCAGCATGAAGTAGGTTGAAGTCTCCTCCTCTTGATGATTTCTTCAATATAATTTACTTGTTATCCCACAGAAGCTAGGTTGGAACATTGCCTCTGCTGGTGTCCTCCACTGCCCGGGGTGGCCTGGGCACCCCCCACCTGCTAGCTCTTTTCATCCTTTTTACAAGAACCACAGGCCACATGCCTGCCCATCAGAATGTGTGAGAAACTTTGGGTTGTGACCACTCTTGGTTTTTGATACACTAAACTTATTTAGAAAATTACTTTTCCATGACCTTATTTTCAAACTTACTCTCTTGTTACGGAATCCTATTTTGAATGATAGGGATGAATATTAACTCTTTCTTTTTGACTATTTGATACAGTTCTGTTCTTTCTCCAGACTTGGGCTAACTGTGGAGAAGGTCACATAAAGACAAATGTGGAAGAAAAAGATTTTACTATTTTAAAAGATTTATCACAGTAAAAATATCCAAGACAATAAACATTTATAGCTAATAGAAGTACTTTACAATGATATAGAGTTATACAGCCTTTAAACTAAGTATCTTACTAGGTCCTTAGAGTGGATTATTATCCCATTTTATAGATAAAGCAACTGAAAAGTTAAAATGCTTATTTAAGGTAATGGCACTTATAAAGGGAACAGAACTATTAATAACTCATAGAGTATATAACCCTACTTCCAGTGTTACACTTCCAAGGCCATGTCCTTTGCCTCAGCTCGGACATTAAAGCTAAAGCCTATTTCTAGGTCCTGAGGTGGTATTCCAGTCATGTTCTTAGCCCAGAGCCCTCAATGTCCACCCAGACATGTGCTTTGGAGCTTTCCCTTCACTTGAGTACTTTTTTGAGACTCAGCTTTGAATTTAAATTAATAATACTAATGCTTTATCCAGCATATCTTGGTGTTTTTTAATGTGGCAGTTTTTCTTATATGCAACATTGGCAAAACAGAAATTCTGTTCTTTTCATTCTATCTGTGCTAGAACTCATGATCTCAGACTTAGAACTAAGATTTGGACTAAAATTCATCTTAATTTTTTTTCTTATGGATATACATTTATGTGACCACTCTTTTTTTCTATGTTAATGAGTTTACATTGACAAAGTAACGTTCAGTGGTTTAAGAAATGTTTATTAGTGCTTTCATTGTGTGAGTCTGTACATTTGACTTTGACTATTTACCTCAATTCTCAACTTTAGATTTTCAAAATCAGAGAATTAAGAGACCTCGTCATAAAAGATGTAAGAAATATGAACTTTCATTCATGCTTAGTTATAGATACCACTAACATTGTAATGTAATAATTATCATAATAGCTAACATTTATTGAGAACTTGCTAATCATATCACCTTGATTTTCTCACTTAAACATCAAATCTACATGGTAAGTATTGTTATTATCCTTGTTTTACAAATGAGGACATGATGATACTAATTCCTTACATTTCAGTAATGATTATGTTCTACAGTGTTGTTTCAGATACAGGAACATTTGACATGGCACATATCACTATATTGATAGTTTACAGAACAGACTGTAACTTCAGAGCCGTTAAATGGTTTGTGCAAGATCACATAGCCAGTAGCTATCAGAGCTGGCCTTTGGTCAGTTCATTGGGCTAACTTTTCATTTCTTGACACTAAGGTCTTCTAGTTTAAGGCTCTTAGAAATCAAGTGTACATTTAAAATAATTACGAGAGGTCCATTATCCACGTGTTATAATGCACAACCACTTAAATAATCTCATCTGAGGAAGGATACCTCCTGCATTGCACTGTGGCTTAGTGAAATCAGCACAGGTGGGAAAGCAAGCCAGACAGGCTTGGATCAGGCTTACCTGCTTGTCCTGACTGTTGGGCAGTTTTGCTCAGCCTCTCTGCCTGTCTTTCTCCACCTGCACACTTGGGATGGTTTGTCAAAGTGGCCTCTAAGGTCTCATTCTAATATATAATTATTTTTATGGTTCTCTCCCAAAAACAGCAGGTGATAAGGAGTAAAAATGAAGAGAGCAAATTTAAAAAAATAATAATTTTAAGCCTCTCCAAAAACTAATTAGTGAAGCATATGATAACAACAATGTTTAAAATTAATCTGAAAATGAAATTAAAGAAAACAATTCCATTTACGATAACATCAAAGGAACAAATTTAACAAAATGAAAGCAAAACTTATTTTCTGGAAACTTCAAAACATCGCTGAAAGAAATTTCAAAAGGCCTAAGTAAATAGAAAGACATCCTGTGTTCATAAATTGGAAGACATGATATGGTTAAGATGACAGTATTCTTTCTTCATATTGTCCTGCAGATTCAACACAATCCCTATCAAAATCTCCAGTGGCTTTTTTTTTTTTTTTTGCAGAAATTAACCAGCTGAATATAAAATTCACAAAGAAATTCAAGGGACTAAGAATAAGTAAAACAATGTTTAAAAAAAAACAAAGTCAGAAAACTCACACTTACTGATTTTAAAACTTACCATAAATCTAAAGTAATTAAGAATGTGGGATACTGTCATGAGGATAGATACGTAGATCAATGGAAAAGAATTGAAAGTCGGAAATAAACTCACACATTTACGATTAATTGATTTTTCACATAAGGTGCCAGGACAATACAAAGGAGGAAAAAATAACCTTTCTAATAGATGGGGCCAGGACAGTTGTATATCCACATACAAATGAATGGAGTTGAACCCTTTTCATCACACCATACGCTAAAATTAACTGAAAAATTAATCAGAGGCCTAAATGTAAAAACAAAGTCTGTAAAAATTTACTTTAAAAAATACGAGAAAATCTTTATGATCTTGGGTTAGGCAAAGTCTTCTTGGATATGACACCTAAAGCTCGTATTACTCCAAAATAGACAAATTGGGCTTCATCAAAATTAAAAAACAAACAAAAACTTTTCCACTTCAAAGGACACCATTAAGAAAGTGAAAAGAGAAGCTATAGAATGTGAGAAAGTATTTGGAAATTATATATCTAATAAAGGACTTGGATCCAGAATATGTAAAAAAAAAAAAAAAAAAAAAAAAAAAAAGTCTTACAACTCAATAGTAAAAACACAACCAACACAATTAAACAATGGGCAAAGGATCTGAATAGACATTTCTCCAAAGAAGGTATACAGATGGCCAATAGCATGTAAAAATACAGATGCCCAATCTCATTAGTCATCAGAGAAATGCAAATCAAAACCATGCTGAGATAACACTCACTATTCACTAGGAAGACTATTACCAGAAAAGATAAACTGTAACAAGTGTTGGGAAGGATGTGGAGAAATGAGAACCCAGTTTACTGCTGGTGTAAAATGGCAGATACTTTTGAGAACAGTTTGACATTTCCTCAGTAGGTTAAATGTAGAGTTGCCCTGTAACCCAGTAATTCCACCTGTAGGTGTATACCCAAGAGAAATGAAAACATGATGTCGGTACAAAAACTTCTACATAAGTGTTCATAAGCATTCGTCACAATCACCAAAAGATTGAAACAACCCAATGTGTACCTTCTGACTGATGAATGAATAATGTGGTATATCCACATAATAAAATATTATTTGGCCATAAAGAAAGAATGAAGTACTGATTTATGCTGTAACATAGATGAGCCTTGAAAATGTTCGCTAAAATGAAGCCAGTCACAAAAGACCAAAAATTAGTCTGTTTATATATGAAGTGTTCAGAATAAGCAAATCTGTAGTGACAGAGCAGATAAGTGGTTGCTTAGGGCAAGAGGCCTTTGGGGAAAATGAGAAGTGACTGCCTAAGTGTTTTTTGGGGGTGCTAAAATGTTCTGAAATGTTAGTAATGGTGGCTGTATACTTTGTAAATGTATTAAAAGCCATTCAATAATACACTTTAAATGAATGGGTTATATAGTATGTGAATTATATCTCAAGAAAGCTATTATAAAGAATAACATTAAGAAATTAATATTTGAAACTGTCCCATTTACAATTGCACCAAGAACCATAAAATACCTAGGAATAAACCTAACCAAAGATGTAAAAGATCATTATGATGAAAATTATAGAAAGGTTATGAAGGAAATAGAAGACACAAAGAAATGGAAAAACATTCCATGCTCATGGATTGGAAGAATAAATATTATTAAAATGTCAATACTACCCAAAGCTATGTATACATTCAATGCAATCCCAATCAGAATTGTACCGGCATTCTTCTCAAAGCTAGAACAATCCTAAAATTTGTATGGAACCACAAAAGACCCCAAATAGCCAAAGTTATATTGAAGAAGAAAACCAAAGTGGGAGGCATCACAATCCCAGACTTTAGCCTGTATTACAAAGCTGTAATCATCAAGACAGTATGGTACTGGCATAAAAACAGACACATAGACCAATGGAATAGAATAGAGACCCCAGAATTGGACCCACAAATGTATGGCCAACTGATCTTTGACAAAACAGGAAAAGAATATCCAAGGGAAGAAAGTCTCTTTAGCAAATGGTGCTGGGAGAACTGGACAGCAACATGCAGAAGAATGAAACTAGACCACTTCCTTATATCATACACAAAAGTAAACTCAAAATGGATGAAAAGCCTAAATGTGAGACAGGAAACCATCAAAACCTTAGAGGAGAAAGCAGTCAACAACCTCTTTGACCTCAGCCACAGCAATTTCTTACTCAACACATCTCCAAAGGCAAGGGAATTAAAAGCAAAAAGGAACTATTGGGACCTCATCAAGATAAAACATTTCTGCACTTCACAGGAAACAATCAACAAAATTAAAAGGCAACCAACAGAATGGGAAAAGATATTTGCAAATGACATATCGGATAAAGGGTTAGTATCCAAAATTTATAAAGAACTTACTAAACTCAACACCGGAAAAGCAAATAATCCTGTGAAGAAATGGGCAGAAGACATGAATAGACACTTTTCCAGAAAAGACATCCAGATGGCCAACAGACACATGAAACGATGCTCAACATCACTCATCATCATGGAAATACAAATCAAAACCACAGAGATACCACCTCACACTGGTCAGAGTGGCTAAAATGAACAAATCAGGAAACCTCAGTTGCTGGCGAGGATGTGGAGAAACGGGAACCCTCTTGCACTGTTGGTGGGAATGCAAACTGGTGCAGCTGCTCTGGAAAACAGTGTGGAGATTCCTAAAAAAATTAAAAATAGAACTATCCTATGACCCAACAATAGCAGTACTAGGAATTTACCCAAGGGATACAGGAATGCTAATGCATCGGGGCACATGTACCCTAATGTTTAAAGCAGCACTTTAAACAATAGCCAAATCATGGAGAGAGCCTAAATGTCCATCAACTGATGAATGGATAAAGAAGATGGGGTTTATATACACAGTGGAATACTACTTGGCAATGAGAAAGAATGAAATCATGCCATTTGCAATAACATGGGTGGGACTGGAAGGTATTATGGTGACTGAAATAAGTCAGTCAGAGGAGGACAAATATCATATGTTTTCACTCATATGTGGAACTTGAGAAACTTAACAGAAGACCATGGGGGAAGGCAGGGGGAAAAATAGATACAGAGAGAGAGGAAGGCAAACCACAAGAAATCTTAAATACAGAGAACAAACTGAAGGTGATGGGGGTGGGAGAGAGGAAAAATGGGTGATGGGCATTGAGCAGGGCACTCCACAGTTGGGATGTGCACTGGGTGTTGTATGTAAGCCAGTTTAACAATAAATCATATTTAAAAATTACATTTTGAGAACTACATATTCAAATAAACTTGACCATTATCCAAGACAACTTTTGGATGCAGATAAGGAAGGTTCCACATCTCCTAGCAAGACATTCTGTCCCGTCAAGGAGGGAACCTGGGCTTTATAATTTTACAGTCACTGATGTAAATCTGTTTTAAAATGGTCAGTTTGCATAGGTTCTTTGAATCTCAGTTTCTTCGCCTACAAAATGGGGGTAATGACAGTTCTTAGTTCTCGGGTTTGTCTGAAAACTAAATGAGTTTTTTCATCTAAAGAGCTCAGTGCGGTGCTAAAAGTGATAGCCATTGTTAGAGGTCTTGAGGTCATGATCATTGCAGGCTTGTGATAAGGATTTAAAGACAGGCCTGCTGGAAACCCCTGCACTGCCTTTGCATGTGCCTGGAGCACTGTCCTTGTCTCACAGCTAATTAGTTGCTTCATGAGCTCATGAGGAGACTCCATGCAGGCTGCTTCTCTGGTGGGTGTTTCCTGACCACATCCAGCTACTGAGTTACCAGATTTGACTGTTTTTGTTCTTGCAAATCTGTCATCTCACTTCTGGCAGCACTGATTTGTCTATCTTACCCTCTCTCTACTACTTTGAGTAGCTGCTACTGCATCACTCCCAAGTTCCCCAGCTCAGTGCTTAGTGCTTGATAGGTACTCAGTTAATACTATTTGAAAGAATAAATAGGGAAGGACAGGACCTAGATGCATTGAACATGGTCACATGCTTCCATTTGACCCCTAAACATTTGCTTACTAGTAAAGAGAATAATCTGAACTATTTTTTGTTGGGAACTTTATTTAGTGATATGGCATCACTAGTTTATCTAGTATATTTGTAATGATAGTATAGTCCTGATATTAAAAGAAAAAGGCAGACATCAAGAAATCTACATTTAATTATAAATTTAATTTTATTTGTTACAAGTCAGTGGAGAATAAAAGATTGTTAATGGGTAGCAGATTGAGAAGGATTGCACCTATTTAATATTTCTTCATTTTGAAAGTCTGGTTTTTGAAGGAGCTCTGTTTTATAAACTGCCATGGAAAGTTGAAACTTTGGATTTATTAATGTACTCTATGAGCTGCTAAGAAAAACTTAAAATTTAGATTTCCATAGAAATCCCATTGTCATCTTTAATGATGGCATTGGTATAAATGCATATACCAAATTTTTGTAGTCAGTGATCTAGTATATGTTGGCACTTGCCCTGGGCCATGTTCTTGCCAAAATTTAGTAAACCTATTTAGAAAAATTCCCCTTATCACTGTGCCAGTTTCTCTAGAAACCAAAAGCTTTCATCATAACTAACCTCCCTGCTTAATCTGCAAAAGAACAAAGCTAAAGTTATTGAAATGTGACAAATTGTGATAGTAATCTATCTAAACTGTATGAAGCCATCATTGACTTTATGTGTATTATTACCTTGAGAATTTGGTGCTTTGTGCTAACCTTACCTAGAAACAGAGCCATGGGTAAAATCATCTCCAAAGTGTCTTTTATTTTGTCCTTCTCTATAATCTTTTAAAAAGTAGAACCTTTCATTAAGACCAGAGAACATAAAACAATTTCAGTTCTTTCTTCAATTCATGGCACCTTTCCTCCAATCATTTCAAAATATTTATGCAGAATTCAGGAGCCCATTTCTGTAGATAGCACTTAAGTGAATTTGGAAGGTGGCATTTCAGTAAGTATAGTAGAGAGAAACTTTTGAGTTGGAACTGTGTCATAATTTATAACTGGATAGGTTTGCAAGTTTCCAAAGAAGAATGATCACCACTTAGTGGCAACCCAAATGCATTTCTTGTTTGTTTCCTGTAACTGGTTATAGCCTGTGAGCTACTCCTCTCCCTTTCCCCATGAGCTCCAAAATAGCTTTATTAATAGGAACATACGTTGTTTATGTTCTTAAAAAAAATCAGGGTGGTCTTAGATGTCTGTCTTCCATTCTGGCATTTCCCTTTGTACAACCCTTTTGAATTTTCTGTTTAAAAACTGGCATTCCAATAGCTTTTCTTTGGCCTAATGCCTGGGTCACATATTGCAGCAGCAAATTAGGAATGTTAAGACGTCCCCCAAAGAAAAATGTTTGTTATGAAAGTAGAGCTGATGTGACACATAGAATTAGAGCTTCTTAACTTATCTAAATGACAGTTAGTGATCATTTTCTTTCATTCTTATTTTAAAGGAGGGGGAATGGGGGAGAATGAAAGAAATGCCTAGAGGCTGAGATTGGATTTGGTTCACCAAACTGTTAAATGTCAAATGTACTATCTGATAATACATACATCATTTTATCTCTTTTTAGGAGCTAATTTTGTTACTAGAAAAATTAGCCGGTCAGTGGCTAAGATTTACCTTGGACAACTGGAATGTTTCAGCTTGGGAAATCTGGATGCCAAGCGAGATTGGGGCCATGCCAAGGACTATGTAGAGGTAGGAACTGACTCATTATGTTCTTAAAAATACCTGTATCAGTTGGTGTTTTCAATGCCAGGCCTCTGGTGGAAAAGCATGACCTAGAAGAAGTGGTAGCATATAAAATTTTGCTAATGCAGATATATTTACACTCACACTGCGTTCATTTTAAGGCTCCATGGTTCCATTTTACATGTAGATGACACTGAATGTTACTTGAATGTGGAAACCTTTCACAATTGTTCTTTCCATCATTAAAATGAAGGTGTCAGTCAGTTGTTCCGAGGATGGTTGAAAAATGTTTGAGTAGTATTCTTTCCTTCCTAAAGCCTCTATCTCCTCACTTTGTGCACCTTCTCCCTCCTGCCTACTCAAAAGCCATATAACTGTGAAAAAAAATTTAGGTATACAGGTACAGTTCTCAGAGCTTCAGGAAATACTCCCTAATTTCAGTTTGTATAATCTAAGACTTTGAGGTTTACATTATTCTACTAAAGTACTCTAAGAGTGAAATTCTTGCAGAGGTTTTGGTTTCTGCTGCTTGAGTGTCTGGTTATTACCCTACATACTTCTCAATGTGTGACTTTACACACCAATGAATTTTGTTTATTAAATAGAGATAGAGTTGTTAATAATGATAATATTGCATAATACTGGATATAGTTGAAGGGAAATTCAAATTCTCACTCTTGGGATTTATCTGCACATTAAATTCTGGTCTGAATTAGATGTGTTACATGTGTAAGTAGTGTGATTTTTCTTTAAGCAAATGGTTATATTTTACCTTTCCCTGATCAGTATCCTTTTAAATATACATGGCTCTTTCTGTGGCCAGACATGAAGGAGCATGTTGGTGACATTGTCTTTTTCCCTGGAGTCTGTTTGTCCTTGTTTAGGTGCTTACAGATTTCCTGTGCTCAGGAGACTATTTCTGTCCTTAATGATTCGTCTCTGGGAAACCGGATCTGGCTTCCTTGTTCATTGATGCGATTCAAAAAGAAACTTGAACGTTTACTAAAGAAAGCAAACAAGTAGTTTACTTGCTAACACAGAGATTAGTTTCAGGTGTTATTATTTTTGTTCATAACAATTAAAAATGGGTACTTGTACACCTAATACTGATTTATATTATGGATGAAGAACAGCTTTGATTTTAAATTTTGAACAGCATAACATTTAGATAATTTCGGTATGTTCTTTGAAGCTGTCATTACAAAGAGGCATTTTATGACAATAGACATTAGGTACATTCTAAGAACATTTCATTAAAAAATGTATAAGACCACCTTTTCAGAAATTTAAGAAGTAGGAGAAAGGAGATGTTAATAATAGAAGCTGAAACTCTGTTTTGTCTAATCTATATGGCCTTACCTACTTAAAAATATGAGGCAAGGTTCATAAAAATGATTTTTTTTTCAAAACTATCATTCTAGCTTTCTGCATATGCTTAGAGCAGTAGATAGCTGTATAGTTATCTTTCTTTATCCAAATTCTTGTTCTCCAAATTCAGAACCAAATAGATCAAATTTCATTCTATTTAACTTTATTTTTTTGCACCGGGGTAAAAAATGAAGTTTGTACTAGAACTCAGAAATAGATTTTGATAGAGAAACAGTATACCAAATCTTAATAATGTTTATTACCATTTATGTTTATTTTTCTCTTTGTATTTCTATATTTTCCATATATTTGAAATGAATATAAACTTTTCAATCAGAAAAAAATTTAATGACATTTTAAAAATAAGCCAAAAAGTGTTTTAGAAACTCATGACACTGTTAAATACATAAGTAATGAGTAAGTCTTTTGTGAGCTCAGTGGATCTGGAAGAAGGACCCTGGTATCATCTCATTCCCCAAATGCCAAGGCTAGCACTGGTCCTGGGTGTAGCTCAAACCTTGAAACAAAGGGGCCACATTTGTATTCATTTAAAATAAAAGCATTTTATAAACATTTTGGCTCAAAGACTTCAAAAAGGTCTTCCCAAATGCCATTTTGAAGATTCCTTGACAAAATGGTATCAGTACAGTGAACCAAAGCATCCACGCAAGAGTAGAATGTTCTGGCCTTTCAGGAAAAATGTAAAATTTTCAGATTTTATGGAGAAACAGACATACAAAATTAAGTCATTGTCATTGTCATTCAAGACCTGGCTTGTTCCACAGTACAAGTAGGTTTTGCTGAACCCTGGGGTTCAGACAGTAACACATGTTGATAATGCAAGAAGTATTATATAGTTCTCATTTATGGGTCCTGAAGGATGTCTCAATTTAAATTTCTTGATTTCTGAAAAAGTGCCATTATTAAGTAAGAATACGTAGTTTGCTATTTCCATTTTAAGAAGTGTTACCATCTCTTGCATTTCTAAACGTGTTAAAATGAGGTTACTTCACAGACTTACGACTAAAAGCAGATGTTGCTAAAATTAAAATCAACAAGCATAAGAATGAAAAAAGAGAAACATTGTATGTTTAAAGTGCATCTGCATCCTGGCGCTATAATCAGCTTTAGAATAAAGGAGCCTTCGCAAGTACAGATCAAACAAGTTATAATAGCATCTTATTTACACACGTTTTAATTATATAATCTTTCTCATTTATACACAAACGTTGCACTGGTGAATCTTTAGATTAAGTGACTTACACTTTTTTACTTATGGATAAACTTCCATGATGAAGAGTAGAGAGCGTTTGACAGAGTATAGGGATCCTAGCTGTGTCAGTGATTTGTTCTTCAGTCTTAGGGCTTTATATCTCAGCTTACCCATCTGTGAAAAGGGCCTAATAACAACCCTGTAAAAAATTAGCATTAATGTGCTGTACATTCATGATTAGAATCTACCTCTGTCTTGTAAACATTTTTGCAAGAATTTATACAAAGCCACTTCCTGTTGCTGATTCAAGTTCATTAACATCCATTTATAGTCTTGTTTCCTAGATCAAAATGATTTAAAACTTAAACTGAGTGGGTAAGGGGTATTTCAACTTGAAGTGAAGAATATAAAAACTATATTAAATCATGCTGTACTTCAGAATAAATAAGTTATGTGCTTACATCTTTTCCAATAATCTTTATTATAAACATTTTAAACGTACAGGATTGTTGAATGAATTTTACCATTAACGGCCATATACCCACCACCCAGATCCTATAATTAACATCTACAATTGTTGCAACTTGAGAAAAAAAAAGTATTACTGTTTAAAAACTACTCTGTAGTGCTGATGGCTCAGAGCTCTAAATACTCAATTTACACAAATGCAGGTTGTCGAGAATTTGTACTTCTTACAGGATATAGTCAGTTGATAATTCAAACTTTTGAAATATTTTATCTTCTTAAATAATTATGTGACACCATCACACTCTTTTCATGCCTGCCTCCGTCCACATACATTGAACCATTGTATTTATGAGAACACATTCGAACAAATTCAAGATGTCAACACAGTACCAGTGGTGCCTGAAAGGAGAGGATCTCTAACTTCTCTAGGAGGCACTGTTCTTTCCACACACCTTCTGTTGACTACCTACCATGGTCATGGTTCTAGTTGCTGTAGATGACAGTCTTGTAAACTTTGTCTAAAGCCACATAAGCCTGCACAATGCTAAATTTCACAAATGTAAGCAGATTTCTTTATCATGGACTGGCTTCTCAAAACTTAGAATATATGAATGCACTACTGCCTATTAAGATTAATAAAGTGTTTCTCAAACTTATTTCACTTTGCTACCCTTTTAATAATTATATATATATATATATGTGTGTGTGTGTGTGTGTGTGTGTATATATATATATATATATATATATAAACATTAACAGTGAAGAGTTGGAAAATGGCACTATATGTTTAAAATTAATGGTAACAGTTTGATTAATGAGGTCCCAGTGTGATCCTACCTTGATAAAACTAGCTAGGATACAACTTTAGCTGGAAAATATGGAATATGGAACGATGACCTAATTGATAAGCACTGGACTGGAAGTATCTTTAAGCTTTTATCAACTCACAAGAGGGTCCTTAGTCTTGGGATACATGGATAATCAGTGACCCAAGTCTGAACTTTTTCCAAGACTCAGCAAAACCATTTAAAAAATATCATGAGGTTTTACTACCAACAACTGACCATACAGATATTCCTGAAGAGTTCTCCTGTTCTCAAGGCAATCCGGGGCACATTCATATTATGGGGGGTAGGGCGGGATTTTTGAGACTCATCTGAATTTTAATATAATAGTCCCTCACACACACCTCTTTCTTTTCTCCCTCCCTCCCTCCCTCCCTCCCTCCTTTCTTCCTTCCTTCCTTCCTTCCTTCCTTCCTTCCTTCCTTCCTTCCTTCCTTTTTCTTTCTTCCTCCTCCTCCTCCTCCTCCTCCTCCTTCTCCTCTTTTTCGGCAGGTAGCATATATTAATTTTAAAAAACTACTTTTAGAAATAAAAATAATAAAAATTGCCAAATGTTGGATGCTCATTATGGGTCAAAAACTTTATAGAGGACTTTACATACATTATCTTATATGAAACATACAACAATCCTTTATGGATGAAGGGACTGAGGGTTGGAGAGTTCAGGGTACGATTTGCCCAAAGCCATGGCCATCAGAGATGAATGAAGCCAGAACTCCAGCCCAGGCCTGATAACTAAGCCATGTTCATAACCACTAATTCTCACTGAAGTGAGGGGAGGAGAGACATAAGCAGTGGGGTCTGCCTAACTTTCCATTTCCCAGAGAGCCAAGACATTGAACTTCTCTCTCTTTTCTCTCTGTGCCATTTACAGTTCAAATGGAGGAGAAATATCTGGAAGAGAGTGTGTGGCTGAAACAGAGATGATCAGATCTTGCTGAACTCATTATATTGACCGTATTAGGCAAAGATGCGGAGGGTGTGTTTGGGGAAAATGGATAGTTAGATGTCCATCCCTCTCTGTTCATTGTCTTCTGCATGAGTTAATTTTTCTTACAGCTTCCAGTTCTCAGCTGATAAAAGAGACCAGGGGAAAGCCAGGGAGCCTCTGGAAGGGGGAGAAGTAGACTGTTGACAGAGCTGGGGAGGATTAACCAGTGTTTCCCCCTTGTTTCTAATTCATCTGTCAGTCTGCTGCTAGCATTTTGCATCCTGTGTTAATTCATACAAATCTGGAAAGAAAGTATGCCATTTAAACTTTCTGAGATTTTATTTAAGGGAAAGCTTACTAGTTGCAACATCAACAAATAGGGGTTTTTTTCTTTTTTATGTTCAGCGGAGTAGCTTGATTACTTGTTGTGTTTGAATTCTCAAAGTGTTCATGGTGCCAGAGTATTCTTTAGTAAGGTCTCACTAAACAAATGCAGAAAGTCATAGTTGCCTTATTTCCTCTGGCCAGGTCTTGTGTGGCTGGGGATGATATCACAGGAGTGAATGTGCCCCAAGATCCCCAGAACCTCTAGACTGTTTAAATTGCTACCTCAGTGAATGAAGACTACACCATCAAAGTTTCTAAGATGGATTATTCATCAAGTTTTCATCCACAGATAGTTTAGGAACAAGGAGGTGGATGCATTTTTAGATATTTTCAATTGTATTTTAAAAATCTAAAATTGAGCATCTGACATTAAATTGGAAAAAGTAGTTCTTGGCAAATGTGTATAAGTGTGTGAATGTGGAGGGAAAAAATGAAAATGAATATAGAAGGGAGTTGCATACTCAGGAGATACAGTGCCTGTGGAAATGGATTATGAAACTTTGTGTAAATGCCATTTAAGTTCTAATGGGTAGCAATTAACCACATTAAGGTGGAAGCTTGTACTCCACCCTTTACTCACTCTCATGATGCTAAGTGTCATTATACCACTGTGGAACATGAAACGATACCTTGTACCTAAGAAAGTCCTGGTTCTATTTCTGAGAACAGTCCTAGGGAAACAGTGTGAAAGCCCCTTCCTGTTCCTCTTAGATTATGACACTCATTGACTTACATGTAAAGTGTACTGTGAGATTCCACGAGCTTTCTGCTTCCACCGCCCGTCAGGCCTGCCCAGTCCCTTTGTGCTGGTCCTCATCCGGGCTGAGCTACCCTTCCTCATGCTCTCCTCTGTCCTTCCTGCTTCTCTCCTTTCACTGGCCTTCCACTTTACATCTGCTTCCACCCACAAATGAAAACTGGCTATTTAACTTTAATAACAAGGCTATTCGTGTGATATAGACATAATTGCCTCTTTTAAAATACGACATCATCTAAATTTGATGATGAATTTGCCTGTAGAAGGTATGTATCTTTAATATTAAATGCCTCATTTTTTATACTAGCACACTCTGGAAAGGACAGAAAGTATTTGCAATGAAGTTAGTCTTTCCTACTTTCATGTGACTCATGCCCAGGAATGCCAATAAATTAATATCTCTCATACACACACACACGCGCGCGCGCGCACACACACACACACACACACACACACACACACACAGAAACAATCCTAATTTTTACACTCATTCTAAAGTACTGTTTGGTTTCATCCTAGTTTTCTGCTTTATTCACAGGGAATCATTTACTAAAATTATGTTTTGTCCTCACAGAGTCTGGCCTTGTGGCCCTTTCCTATAGCTTTCTCAGACCACTTGAGAGCCTCTTACTGCCCTCATGATCCCAGGCTCCAGGTTCCCAGTCTTGGCCTTATGGGGCCCTTTAATACAAGCGTGTTAATTTTGCCTTTATATCAAAAACCATAAAGCAAAAACCTGTTCCAAATAGAATATTCTGTAAGGCAAGGACATGGATTTTATTTTCTGCTTCTGTGTACCATGCTAGAAAATATCTCCTCTGCTTATTCTCTGCAGTGAATTGTCAAAAATTCTCCTTATCTTTTCTTTCTAGGGAAGGAAAAAATTTTGATCCCCTCTCTGAGTATTGGATCTTCTGCATTTGTGAGATCAGTTATTTCTTTTTCTACATATTGAGTTTAGTAAAATTGGGATACCTGATGGCTTTGTAGAGCAATTAGATCTGAACTCAAGGACAATCTCTGTGGTAGATACCTTAATCTGTCCCACTGATGGTCTGGTTGCCCAGGGAAGCAATTGTGATACCAAGAGGCAGACACCTTTTTGGACTGTCTTGGGAATAGATGCTGTACAGGAATGAAATGTCTGCCACTTTGAGTTGCTAGTTAAATAGCTTTAAATGGGTTTGTTCCATGACTTTGTCCCATGTTCTTTACTCTCTGCCTTATTGTGGTTCAAGGATAATCAAAAGCCACTGTCCTCTTGGGATCAGATTTCCAAAAGGTTTTCCCATGTAGCTTTTACCATTGTTCGAGAAACTGGATGTATCACGCATGCAGGCTAAATATGCCCCAAATGGATGAATTTGGGATACCATTAAGCAAAGATCCCCTTTTCATTTTAGGAAAGATAGACTGGGGCTTGAGCCAGGCCCAGTTAATTAACAAGTGCAGTTTTACAGAAGTAGAATTACTTAAAGGCAAAATTGAGAAACCTTTTGTAAAACTGTCTTTGCATTGTTGATTTGAGACTCCCATGGAAATAAATAGTAAAGTTCCTACAGAAAGAGATGAATTACTCCTTAGAATAGCTTCCCAGCTACCTCTCAAAGTTATGTAAAATATTTGAGATCACTTATGTTATGTTTTTTCATTATAAGGGGAATGGTTGGGTTTAACTCATTACTGTTTATTACTTCCTGAAGAATCTAAGTAAATTGAAATCTCTGAGAATAAAACCATTTCTCCACAAGCATAGGCTATGATGTGGTTAGTTGGCTAGTGCCAGTCTCTCTCCACGAAGCTCCTTGAAGGCAGGGACTGGCTATTATTCCTCTTTGTCGTAATTGTGCTTCCCAACATGCCTGGCACAGAATGGTAGATGCCCAAAAAATACTCTCCCAATTTGACCATTTCTTTATATGGTTTATAAAAATGAATATGTATATATGAAATGTGTTTTATCCCTCTCATTACTAAAAGATTATTTTCTAAACTTAGCATAAGACATTATCTACTGAATATGATTTTAACCATATTTTAGGTTCTAATCGTGATGGATTTACTTGATGCTAGCAAGTAATTTTCAAGCAATTTTCACTCTTGTTACATGCAGACCATAAAGGAAAACTGAATAGTGCCCATATGTTCTTGTACTATGATAAGTTTCCCAATTATCTGCAGATTCTACTATCATTAGACTTTATTCCTATTTGTAAAAGAAGGATATTTGAGCAGATGGAAGAAGTAGAATGAAAGACTGATATACTGGTCCTGATTTACCAAACAGAATTTTCATAATCACAAAAGTAGCATTGGCTTACAAGATTAAGTGCCCCTCTGCATGAGTGGTAACACTGACGTCTGCTCATTCAGAAACATCTTTCCTTGTGTGGTCCTCACTATATTTTGTCGTAGTTTTCAAGCCCGTCATTTGGTAGAGGATTCTTCTAGATAAAGCAGGATTTCTGTCACGAATTCTATTGTTTTTGGAAAACTTTCACTCCTCCTTGCCTTCCCCCTTCTTGTCCCCCCTCCCAGTCCCCAGTATCTCCTTCACCACCCACACCCACACACATGCACACATACACATAATAGGAGCAGGTAACTTTCTAATAATACGACTTTGTTTTTGTACATGTAAAAGTTAAAGATTCTTATATGGAGATCTCTGATAGCAGCTGTAGAAAACTGTAAACTGTGTAGCTAGCAGAAAAGAGAAGTATTCTGTGGTATCTTTTTAAGTGCTCCGAGTATGTACTTTCATTTCCTCCGAGCAGATCCCTGTTCCCAGGTCCATCCTCCAGCTTCTGACTCACAAAGTGGAGTGGTGAGCTTCCGCCCCAGGGGCGATGGTGTGTGGGTTGCCTGGGTGGAGCCTGGAGGAGGCAGGTTGCATTCCAGGAAGGTGACCAAGGCCCTTGCCTCTTGGCCATTCTGTCACCACGTCCACACAATACAAATACTCATGCTGGGTGTGGCACTTGATTCTCTCTCCTTGCCAGTGCAAAGGCAAAGATCAGAATCCCCGAGGCTTCATGGCTTCATGTGTTTTTTCTTATAATATCTCCTTTAAGTCAAGAATTGCTTGCTGATTTTCACTGGATCTTAAATTTCAAGTTTGAAAACAAAATACAAAGAGCTTTCACCAGACTTTTTTTTTAACCCCCTGAAGGTTATCCTCTTATATTTGTGTAGTGCTTTATCATTTATATCTTTGGATTCAATTCTCCCAATAAATTTTAGTCAGGGATTAGGAGAGCAGGAATTGTTATTTGCATTTCCATATGAAAAATCTGGCTTGGAAAGGAGATGCCCAGGCCTTGTGTTGAACATGGCTCTTCAGCACAATCCCTTCATGTGATACAGCATGACATTTCTGGCTTGATTCTTGGTATATTGAGTCATTCTTGTGAGATTTTAAAGCCATTTTTTTTTTACCCCTCTAATAAGTATACCCCTCACTAGAAATTACAAATTAACTAGCATTTTTACCACTGGCCTTCTGTGGAAAAAAGAACACACAAAAGAGAAACTGAGATAGAAAGAAACTCTAAAACATTTGAAGAGCCAAAAATTAAAAGGCCAGGTCTTCTATTCTAAATGGGAGACTTCCTCTGCAGTATTAACTTAATAGTTGTACACTCATATAATTTTAAGAAGATATCAACTCTGTACAGGAAATACAGGTTTCACAGAAATCATTTCATTTGATCCTTATCTTCAAAAAAAACTGAATAAGTTTGAAGAAATGGGATAGGTAGTTTAAATTCCATCACCTTTTGTCAGTGACAGCTGAAAGCTTCATTGTAGTTAACTATCTGCTAGAGCCTTTGGGAAACCAAAGCATCATTGACTGGCTGGGCTAAATGAGTCATCTATTAAAATTATCCCTAATGAATTACTGGTTTGCTTGTTTAATTGCGCGTGATGTAGGGCTCTGAGATGTTAGAAGTCTAGTGAGACTCAAAGAAATTGTGTTGACTTCATTAAGCATGTCAGTAGGATCTTTCTTAACTCACCATGTGCAGACATTCCCTCTCCTCCTCCCTCCATCTTCCTTTCTTTCTCTCTCTTCCTCCCTCATTCCTTCCCTCTGTTCTATCCCTCTTTTTCTCCTCCTTCCCCTTCCTTTCCCCTCTGTCCTTCCACCCTTCCTGTCATCTCTCTCTCCCTCTTTCTTCCTCTCTCTCTGCAGGGGGGACCGGGGGAAGGGGAGGGGAACAGTATCAAGAAGTCTTACTTCTGAGCCTCTGTGATAGGGCTAACAGTGTCTTGAGTATTAACCACCTGGCTTTGCTCAATGAAAACCCTTTTAAAGCATGACAGACTACTAGTGGTATGCCCTGTTTCACTTGATGTGTGCTGGGCACTATGTGAACAGCATTATACTGTGGCTAGGTGGCTGGTGGGCTTCCTCTGTTTTTCCTACAGCTGTGTTTTCCATATAAACTGGAGTAGCAAAAACATCAGGATGAGAAAAAACTAAATTACATGAAAACCATGATTATCACACAAGTTTGTGTTAAAAAAATAATTAATGACAGTTGTTGCATCGGGAAGAATTTTAAGATCTTTAGGTACAGCTTATGTTCCATCTTTGTAGCATGTTTGAGAGGTAGCTAGGCAGTCTGCTCATTTCTTCTCAAAATTCTGCTCTGCCTTGGGGTCACTCTGAGCTGCCTCTTTTTTATTACTCTCCTCCCCAGCTGCTTATCCACAAGGATTGACCATTTCCCCTGTAGTCCTGTCACCCTTTATTTACAACCCTTTGAATCGCTGCTGCCAGAGCCCTTGTCCCAAGTTAGCTGGGCAGCCTTCTCACAGACACAAAACTTTCCACATCTGATCACCATGCTGACCTTGTTTCATAGCCCCGAGTGCCCTCAGAGTACCTGAAACATAGGACGTGCTCAGTGGGTGTTTATGGAATGAATACCCCAGAATGAATGGACCTCAAACCAGATTAGCTTCATCTATTCATTTAATTTAAAAACTGAAGCAACTTTATTTATCCTCCTATCCTTTGCCCTCATCTTGTAGGTGAAGCAGTTCATTATTCAGAGATATTCACTGATAGATAGATTGAGATAAAACAGTTCAGAGTCTGAACATAACTCCAGTCTTTCATGGTCTTCCCACTATAGCATCTGTCAGATCATGTGACCAACACAAGGGCTACATTATGCATTTTATCATCACTGTGAAGACTCATCATCTAGGTGGTCCATGCACCAGTTAGGGATTACACTCAGTTACAAGTGACAGCTTACTAGGGATCACTGTTTATTTACCACCAGAAGTCCAGAGGCAGGGGCAAGCCACTTACACAATTCATAGATGCCAGGCCCAAATATCTGATCATGACTCCACAGTGGCAGCAGTCCCAGCTGTCCTGTGCAAATCCCCTAAGGACTGTGTCAAGGAAGAGAAGGCTGCAAATCTCTGGGTGACCAGCCCTAGCATTCTGTTAGCCAGAGCCATGGCCCGTGGCCACCGTGCTCAGTAAGGAAGATCATGAGGCCAGGTTTGTAGTCTCTCAGACTCTCTTCCTGGTTGAAGACCAGAGACTGGGTGCTGCAGGAGACACCTGCCTGTGTTCAACTGTGCTCTTGCAAATGGCATGGTTCTGAACTGGCCAGAGTGGGTGAGGGACAGAAAGAGACGCCCTGCCTCACCCCAAAAGCTTGTGTTGAGTGCTGTACCACATTTGGACTTCATGTGTTTGTAAACAACCACATTAAATTGGATGTTCAAGAAGCCAGAGTGTAGACTACAGTTACTTTAAACTCTGTATTTAAAGGCTTATTTTTTAAATAGTTTTTGTGATAATTCACAGATGCTCAGTCTAACACAAATCATACTCTATTGGCTTCCAGAATTTTGCAGTAGTACCTATTTAAAGATTGCTAGTAGCTTATATCCACCATCAAGAAAACCATTCAGATCTGTGGTATAGATCTACTGTGCTATTCCCTCCCCAACCCCTTCCACTTACTGGTATGGATGGGAACGTAATGCAAAACCGTGCTTGTCTTATTTACATAAATCTCCCTGTTAGCTTTCCGTTTTACCATATCTGCATTTTTGTGTTTGACCTATTAGTGCTTTTTTGGTTTTATAAAGAAAAAAAAAGTGCTTCCCTCAGCAGAACCATCTGGCTTCGTTTCCTGTTCCTCAGCAACTCTATGTGTATTCTAACAAGGCCAGCCCTGTGGTTTTCCGAGTGGTGCTGTTACACTGGTGGTCTTAGAATTCAACAGGAGTGATGGAAAAGTTACACTATAGGCTTCTTTCAAGTCTAAAGTTTCCAAGGTGAAAAAAATGCATATTATTGTCATTTTGATATAGCATTATTTTTTTCTGTTACTGAAATATAGTCTTTTAAAATGCATTACACCCTTCTATTCTTTGAGGAAGAAAATGCTTCTCAAATGTCTTTTAGATAATGGGCTACCAAATTTGCATATCAGCAAATTGAGGTGAATGAAAATATAATTGGGACATGCTTATAATATGCAAGTTTTTTTGAAAAGTCAGTTAACAGTAACTAGGTTTTTTTTTCTTAAATTGTGATATAATTCAAACATAACATTACAGTTGATACTTGAACAGCATAGGTTGGGAACTGTGTAGGTCCACTTATATATAGATTTTTAAAAAAATAAATACAGTATAGCACTGTAAATGTATTTTCCTTATGATTTTCTTATTGACGTCTTCTTTTCTCTAGCTTAGTTTATTATAAGAATACAGTAGGGGCGCCTGGGTGGCGCAGTCGGTTGAGCGTCCGACTTCAGCCAGGTCATGATCTCGCGGTCCGTGAGTTCGAGCCCCACGTCGGGCTCTGGGCTGATGGCTCAGAGCCTGGAGCCTGTTTCCGATTCTGTGTCTCCCTCTCTCTGCCCCTCCCCCGTTCATGCTCTGTCTGTCTCTCTCTGTCCCAAAAATAAATAAAAAATGTTGAAAAAAAAAAAAAAAAGAATACAGTAGATAATACATAGACAAAATATGTGTTAATCCACTGTGTATGTTATTGGTAAGGCTCTGGCTAATAGTAAGCTATCAGTAGCTAAATTTTGAGGGAGTCAAAAGTTAATAGATGGATCTTTGTGCAGGGGTGTCAGTGCCCCTAACCCCTGCATTTTTCAAGGATCATCTGTATATTAGTGTCAGGTAAAAGCATAATTTTTCAGTCTTTATATATATTGCAAATTGATCAGGACAGTAGTCTAGTTAACACTCATTACCATACATAGTTACCATTCTTTTTCTTTTGGTGAGAACTTTTAAGATGTACTCTCTTAGCAACTTTGAAATTTACAATACAGTATTAGAACTATAATCACTATCCTGTACATTACAACCCATGACTTACTTGTAAGTAAGTTATGATGGAACTTTATTCCTTTTGACCACTTTCACCCATTTCACCTGCCCCCAACTCATGCCTCTGGCAGCCACCAATCTGTTCTCTGTATCTATGAGCTCAGTTTTTTGTTTTTGTTTTTGTTTAGATTCTACATATAAGTGGGATCATACAGTATTTGACTTTCTCTTTCTGATTATTTCATGTAGCATAATGCCCTCAAGTTCCATCCATGTTGTCACAAATGGCAAGATTTCCTCCTTTTCTCAATGGCTAAATAATATTTGTATGTTTTTGTATAACAGGTATTTTCTTAAAGGATCAAATAATTAAAGGACCAAGTAACAATAAATAAGAGGAAGCCAGTTTTGTAACTGAAAGATTCTCTATACTCTCTTTTTTGTGTGACAGAAGATAACATAAATCTGCTTTTGACAGGTGATTTGTTAATGCTGCTTTGGCCTTTTAGTGCGCTTAGAGATCATCTGGGAATTGGATCTGTTCCCAGACAGGCATGTGTATAAGGAAGTGAAACTCTGTATTTTTTTTTTATTAAAAAAATGTTTTTAAGTTTATTTGTTTATTTTGAGAGGGACAGAGTAAGTGGGGGAGGGTTAGAGAGAGAGGAAGACAGAGAATCCCAAGCAAGCTCTGCACTACCTACATAGAGCCTGATGTGGGGCTCGAAGCCATGAAACCATGAGATCATGACCTGAGCCGAAAACAAGAGTCGGACACTTAACCAACTGAGCCACCCAGGCACCCCTAAACTCTGTATTTTTATGTTGTAATATTCCACAGATTTTTTAAAAAATTTCTCACCAAGGGCAAATATGCCCTTATTTTCTTTTCTGAAATGCTTCTTTTAAATATAACATCATTGTTTTTAGACACAAATTAAAAGGCTTTTTTTGAGAGTCAAAAGGTTTTTATTTGTGTATGTGATACTTACCTGTGTTCCTGCCTTCCATCCATCCATCTATCTTTTCATTCTTCCATCCATCCATATCACGTGGCAACTCAGATACACCATCTATAGAGAGAAGAAGATCCTCGTGGTATTTTTTTCTCCTTCTTTGTTTTCTTTCTTAACTTTCTTTCTTTCTTTTTTTAATAGGTATCATTTTCATCAACCAGTAGGCATTACATTTGGGGACAAATTTTACTACATAAGATATTAAAATTAGAGTGCTTAACCTAATGTTTATACAAAGGAAGGAGAAAAAAATTATCTCCAGAATTATTTAATTAGGTCACTTATTTTTGGTGATGAAGGATGATGAATGCTAACAGAAAAGGACTATGAGATCTCTGATTCTTCTGTGAAGTTTAAAAACTATAACCTCCCACTTGCTGTTTTTTATGAAGGAAGACACTGAAAGAAACTCTGCACTAGGGGTTACAGTTATTTGTGGTGTTTTTCCTCCTGTATTTGTCTTCGATCCCTCCAAGACCTTGATTAGCCTGAATGCTGCTTGAAGGTGTGCAAAGTTGAAGGGAATGTTCATTTTTAATTTTAAGAGGAAGAGAAAAAGTTAAAAATTAAAGCTAATAAAAGTTAATGAGGAACATTAAAATCCTTTAATGGTTCAATTTATATTGCAAGTCAGAATGGTTAACACTACTATTGTATACATGTTGGCAACATCCTTTCTCTGCTATAATTCTTTTCCCTGGAATATGAGCCAATGAAAGATGGAAGGCATATCATACTTTCATGATCTCTGCTCATTCTTTTCACAAACTCCACACTTTTTTTTTAATGGGAGGAAGAACTGGGACAAAGAAATTAAAATGTAAAGGTCTGCTTTGGGTTTTCTCTCTCTCTCTCTCTCTCTCTCTCTCTCTCTCTCTCTCTCTCTCTCTCTTTCTTTCTCTCTTCGCCATTTTCCCCCTTATTTGACAGATTACTGAATAAAACATAGTTATCAGCAGAGTGACCACTTCTAACTGTCTCTTTGTGCTTAAAAATTTATTTTGGGATGGGAAGCATTCCCCAAACCCAGAGGGTACACTTAATATGCCAGTTTTCATTTGAGAAGAATTACTTTTCAGTTGTAGGTGTTCTGGGATGTAGCCTGACTCAACATCCAGTATTAATGGACCAAAGATAGAACAGCTGAACTTTCTGACTGGCCTTCTTTGGGAGACATTAGCATGTCCCTAGAGACAGTTTCCCTAGCTCTAGTTACTCGGATCAGTATGTAGGGAAAGCTTATTACTTTTAGAAACATTACTCTTGGATGGCCCTGTCTGTTACTAGGATCAAATATATGGTACGCATTGCTGTTTTCTTTGTGTTGGAAGTGAACTAGAGCCTCACTGTATCCCCAACTGCAGAATCCAGACTATGGGAATCCATTCCATATCAGACCACCTTGAAAGAGGTACTTCGGCTACTAGGATGAATAAAAAAGCCAGACCATCCTCATGTAGAAATCATTGCAACAGTCACAGATGCTGTAGAACAATTCTAAGTAATGGTTAATGAAGTGAACCTTTTGTGATTAAATTATAATCAATTGCCCTTGCTCCAGAGTTATCAGTGATTTTTCTTAAAAACACATTACCACATTTTTTGGGGCGCCTGGGTGGCGCAGTCGGTTAAGCGTCCGACTTCAGCCAGGTCACGATCTTGCGGTCCGTGAGTTCGAGCCCCGCGTCAGGCTCTGGGCTGATGGCTCGGAGCCTGGAGCCTGTTTCCGATTCTGTGTCTCCCTCTCTCTCTGCCCCTCCCCCGTTCATGCTCTGTCTCTCTCTGTCCCAAAATAAATAAAAAACGTTGAAAAAAAAAAAAAAAACCACATTACCACATTTTGTATAGCATTTTTTAAAAGTTAATCCTCCACTCATCCAGGAGAATACTTCTATCATACATTTTCTAGAGGGCGTTTACCTCATGAGCTGGTTTTATTAGAATTAAATATATGCTGTGGAACTTACCTCCATTTAGAACATGAAATCTTGCTTGTTTTCTTGCCTCCTGTTTTCTTGGCTTGAGAACTTCTTGTAGTAAAGACAGTTGACTGTATGGCTTGACACAAAAAACCCTGTTCCGTGCCTGCTCTGCTGGTGGTCCTTAGACTGTGCTGCTATTTGCTAGCTGTGGGGCTGCAAACCCATCACTTTTTCACTCTGAGTCTTAATTTTCTCCTCTTCAGAGTGAGGGAGCTGGGGTCCTACACAGTGTAAGATTCATAATCTGAGAATATGATTTTAGCATAATAAACACTTTTTCCATGAAAGTCTTATTTGCCATCTAGTATAAAATTTGTTTTGTTTTCAGTGATACAGAATATACTTTCATGTTTTGACATTGTAAAACTCCTAAGTGAAACAAATCATTTATATAGCCTGATGTCATGTATTTTTTTTCCAGTTTTTGCCACTTAATCCGGACTAATTTAAAATTTCTTTTTTCATGCCATGATAAAAGATGCTATAGAATATCACTGTGAGTCATTTAATTTTAGGAAATTTAAAATTTTCTAGTAGCCACATTTTAAAACATAAAAAGAACCAGGTGAACTTAATTTTAATATTTAACCCAATGTATCCAAACTATTCCTTTTTGTGTTACTAAGTTTTTACAGTCTATGCAACAATGTGTTTTATACTTTACAGCAAATCTCAACTCAAATTAGCCACATTCCAAGTCATATTTCAAACTAGCTCCTACGGTAGTGAACACTTTAATGAAATTCTGTATATTTGTAGATTTAGAATTTGCTTCATTTATACACAGAGTTGCATACTTTAAAACTAGTTTTTTAAGTTTATTTTGAGAGAGAGAGAGAGTATGAGCAGGGGAGGGGCAGAGAGAGGGAGAGGCAGAGTATGAGCAGGGGAGAGGCAGAGAGAGAGAGAGAAAGAGAGAGAGAGAGAGAGAGAGAGAGAGAGAGAGAGAGAGAGAGAGAGAGAAAACCAGAATTGAAGCAGGCTCCACACCATCAGCACAGAGCCCAACATGAGACTCCCAACTCACAAGCTATGACATTATAACCAGAGCCAGATGCTTGCTTAACCGACTGAAACACCCAGGCGCCCCTACAGAGTTGTATACTTCAAAACCAGCATTCATACATGTAGTTGTGGAATCCTAGAGAAGGACATCTATGAGAAAAGAAACCGTAGATGCTTGTATGATGCCATTTTTTAGATAAGCAATTTGTCATTTTTCTGTGTAGTGATACGTGATTTGACATCAGTGGCCTTCCCTCTGTCCCACTAGTAATTTTGGGGGACCACAGCCTGGTAGTCTCTGCACGCTCAAGGGGGCAGGCAGAAGACTTTCTTCACAGTTTTTTTTTTCCCAGAGTGAGATTTTTTATGGAGATTTTGAAGGGCTGTAGCTAGCGCCATTCACAAATGGACATCTTCAATCATCTGAAATGCAGATTACCCTTGGGAAAAACAGCCACACAAGAATCACTGTGAGACTGGGGGTACCAGTTAAAAGGAAAGCAGCTCAGTCAAGCCTTAGACTTTGCAATCCAGAGAATTCTACAATTTTTAAAGTAAAGGAGCTTAGAAAGCCTATAGTTGTTGACATAGGATTAACCATAAGAACAGAGTAAGTATTTATCTTTGGATGTTTGATTTAGACTAGATAGAGTCATTGTAACTGTTCTTTTAGACAGATGATTCAGAGGTAGGCAGAATCTCAGTTGTCAAATGAAATTCTGGACTAACTTAATTAAGTGCTTTAACTTCATACTAAGAATCAATTTAATTTTGGAGAACAGTTTAGCTGTACCTTTCTCTATGATTTGTTCCATTTAAAGACTGCCAAACTTCACTAATTACAAAAACCCAAAAGTCTTTGTTTAAAAGGAACTTCATCAAGTCTCATGGTGTGTGCTTTTTATTCTTAGGGACAGCAATACAAATAAATTAAACATTTATAACTTTACCGGTATGACTGATAGCCTGAGGTTTCAGGCGAATCCTCCAATCTTTCTGTTTATATAGCATCTTCTTTTCCAAGGATCTCAAACTACCTTTCTGAACAAGTTGGTATAGGTTTCCTAATTACAAACATGTGGATGCTTTAACACCCCTGGGGGCTAGAATAGCTGCCTCTAGAGTCAGCCCTGAGTCTGGGGCAAAACTGTGATATTTAGCCCAGGTCTCCTGATTCTTAGATTTCTGCTCTCATGTTTAGTTATGAAAAAGTATGAAGAGAAAGGGTAATAGAGACCATTCCAATATTTGTCCAACTGTGTATGAGCAAATAGCCACAGCAAAGTCCAATTTTACATCTCTAATTTTAGTCTTTGAGCTAAGAAGTAAACAATTCATGCTTTAGATTGCCAAGAGTCTGTTTGAAGGTCTGAGTGAAGATCAGAAGAAGTAAATCAAGAAGAGAAAAGAACTGTGGCTGAACAAAGGGATTTACTTTCCATGACCCCTTTGTTCTTTTCTGGATAGTTCTGTTAGCTGGATGACGTTAAAATGATACAATCTTCATTGAGTTTATATCACAAACCAAAATTTTTGATTCCAATTAGTATTTTTTATCAAAAAAAATTCAGAACAAAATTGGGCAATACTCAAAAACTGCTTGTCAAAGAGAAATCTTAGGTAAAGCCTTTAAGTGAAAGCTGTAAGAAAGGAATGAACAAAAAATGGTATAGCTCACTTATGATCAGGTATTATCTCTAATAATCTCTAATATCTCAGGGCACCTGGGTGGCTCAGTTGGTTAAGCATCTGACTTTGGCTCAGGTCATGATCTTGTGGTTTGTCAGTTCAAGCCCCACGTTGGACTCTGTGCTGACAGCTCAGAGCCTGGAACCTGCTTCAGATTCTGTGTCTCCTCCTCTCTCTGCCTGTCTCATGCTCATGCTCTGTTTCTCTCTGACTCTGAATAATAAATAAACGTTAATTTTTTTTTAAATCTCTAATATCTCTAATAAGCATGCAGCATGTTATTTATAACCCCCTATTAATGTAAACTTTTTTTGTGTGTGTTTTTGTAAAATGTATGTTCCCATGGAGACCAAACTGGCTCACAGGGAAAAACGTTTCTGTGTTAGTTCTTGCACAACTTTGCTTTGTTACAGTGAACAAATCACTTATATTTTCTTTATGAAATTATTGGCCTATTCATCTGAGAAAATAAATACACTATGTCCTATAAGAAAAGGGTGCACCTATTTCAGTTAAAAGACCCCCTTGAAGATAGAGCATTCCTAGGCGTGCTCATATTACTTCCCTTATTTCATCACTGAACTGGCCCAAATTAGGTATCTGGTCTTTGATTTCTTTTTTTTTTTTTTTTTTTTTTTTTGAGAGAGAGGGTGCAAGTGAGTGAGGTACAGAGAGAGAGGGAGGCAGAGAGAGAGAGAGAGAAGCGGGACTCATCTGAGTTTTTTTTGCCTGAAGTGGGGCTCAAGATCATGACCTGAGCCAAAGTCAGATGGGTAAACAGCTGAGCCACCCAGGGACCCTGGTCTTTGATTTCTTACACAAAACTTCTTTATAAATACTTTTAGAGAGTTATCTCTACTCATAGGTCACAATTACTGCTTTATACCAGGTTTGTTTAAATTCCACTAAAATTCTTCTCTCAAATTGGTCCTGTGTGGCCTTTGATTTGTAAGAATTCACCCACTGGTTTATCATCTTCTCCCTCTGCATCGTATGGAGCTTTAAAATATCTGAGGGGGTGGGAGGAGTTAAAGTTAATGCAGATGCACACACAGACACACAAATGCACACTCACACCCATGCATGTATGTCCATCTTCTCCTAGAAGCCAAGAATCAAATGGGGGAGAAACTACATATGTGAAAGCAGGAAATGATATTAGGGGTGAGATTGCAGGTACAAACATATGAACATATTACCCTCACCCTTCATCTTCCTGTTCATACATTGACAAAGAAAATGATGGATCCTGGCAGCACTTGACTAATAGCTCTTCTGTGTGCCTGAGCGCTCACCCTCTGTCGCCAGGCACAGGGGCAAGTGCCATTCCACTCCTGCCCCCTTGCAGCATCTGGAGCCGCCATGCTTGGGCAGCCCCTGCAGCAGGTCCTCTGACCCTTCCTGCTGTCTCAGTGTCACTGAGCATATGATGGCTGGTGAGAAGTACCTTGCAAGCTGTGGTGTAGGTCACCTTGGCCCTGCGGAGAACAGGGAGTACTCTTCAAAGAGCCCTTTTGCCCCACCGGTTCCTTGTGATTAGGAGGCAGCTCCCGAGGGACAGAGCCCTGCCCACCTCCTCTCCAGCACAGAATGCTTTGAGATCTGCAGGAGCCCACCCTGCCCTGCGCTGGTGTGCAGACCTGGGTCCCCTACATTAAATAGGTTTTGTGAATGTACAGCATTTCTCAGCCAGGGCTTTCTAACCTCTCAACCTCGAAATCTCTTTGAGAAACTAGAGTATAATAGAGATGTAAAGAGAGTTTAATTTCCAAAACCAGTGAATAGATGTATTCAGATAACTTTCACTTAAGGTTAAAAAAAGGAAAGTCTATAAAAATTAGAGTATGCTGGCTTCAGTGACACAACAGCTGCATTTCATTGTGCATTTATTCACGTCAACCCTGGTTATTGAATTTGCAGCAATTAATGTTTTGGTGTAGCCTAAATAGCCTCGGAAGTTCAGGGATGCTGTGGATTTCCAAATGTGGTGTCTCTCTCCATGCTCGGAACTTGTCTGCTAACTCCTGGCACACCACACCTCAAAGTAGGTGACTGACACTTGCAGGAATGGCAGACTGACCACCCACAAGATGGTTCCTCTACATATGCGCATTGTTATGAAAAGCCAGCTCTGAAATTTGATAGCACTTTGTAAGGTCTCTAATGTGCTGGTGACCTAACAATTGTGTTTAGCGGCTTAAACCTCAAGTCTAATCACAAAGCAACAGTTATATTAATCCTTGTCACAAGCATCACTCATTCAGTAGTTTTAAGTAAAGATTATTGTATGTTTAGGAACAGCCTTTATATGTGGCTCTGTGAAGAAAGAGTCAATACTATGGTATGGTGGGTGGCTCACATTTGCAGCCACCTGGGCATTCCTTCTCAGAGACTTCTGTTTCTGTACACATGTTCACAGACACCCTTTAGGGTCATGCTCACCCACCAGTGCCCATGGATGCATTATCAGTGCTAGGGACAGGTACACAGGTGAACGCTGATAACTTTGTTCCTGTCCCTCTCGTAGCACTCTCCCCGTGTCTTCAGCACCAGGAATGCCCATGTCTAATGTGTTAAGAGCTTTACCAACATGTCCTCTGCTCCTCACAGCAGCCGTGCAGAATAAGTGTTTTTCTCCCCATTTGCCAGTGGATAAAAGGAGGCTCAGCTTGGTTATACCCAGAGCATATGTGTATAGCAGCTGTGATGGACTTTGAATATACTTTTTCCACTTTTGTAGGCCATGCCACTCCCCTTCTTCTTTTTTTGTAACCCACTTTTCCTACCATTATATCCCTTTAGAGAACTTAACTTTGCCTATAATGATTTTTGACACTTCTCTTGTGTCATCCATATATTCCTGGTGACACCAGGCCAGGACCACGTGCACAGACTTTCTCCCTCCAGGAGCAGGGAGGGCTTCTCAGTATTCAAAGATCCTGTGGTAGACGCCCCTACTGTGTGCTTGGCATTATGCTAGGCCAAACAAAGGTGTAGAGAAGCATTAGCTGGACTTTCATCTGCGCATGCTCGTGTCGCACTTGGGGGTCACCGTGCAGATACAACTGTGCTCAAGCAGATAGCAGTGAGCTCAGCACATTGTCAAGGCTTCAGCCAGGAAAGGGCATTACGGATAGCCTTCCCATGACAGAAACAAATTCATTAGTTAAATTTACTAACTCTTCTAACTTTGTTTAATCAAAAAACTGTAACTTCTTTTTGGCTTATTTTGTCTGTCAAAAAAAAAAAAAGCATAGGAAATCTGACATTACTTAATCAGCCAAAAGATCTTTGGTGTTGCTAAGTAGGAGGTACATTCTGGAGAATGTTCCCCCAGCTAGGAAGGAGAGGCTTGGCTGGGCCACTGCTCCCTACATGCAAATGAGAGCCTTGATTAACACTGATGCCCCACTGGGAATTGTCCTTTTCCCAGAGATAAGGCCAAGGCTTCCTATCCTGCTGCAATCAGCCCACTATTTCAGGACCATTTTCTCTCATCCATGATTGCATTTATTTTGTTATGTACAATTTTAAGTTATTTAAATCATTTTTTTAATGGCTTTCTCAGAGGCCATTCTCTTCTGAACCGTTTGTCCTGCAGCCCTCGGAAGTCTGGAGGGCCTGTGCTGACATCACGTGTTCTACATTCAACAGCACTTTTCTGTTCTGAGCTTGCCCTCCTCCCCAAAGCTGAAATAAATCAAAGTTGGTTGAGACTCAGTCGCAATAAATCAAGACCTGTCCAGAACTGGAGCCTGCCCAGTCAAAATGTCATAGCTTGGCTTTCACTGAGGATTAATTAAAGGCCTGATATAAAGCCCAGATGTGCTTTAGGAGAGTAGCAAGCTGCCTGGTGGCTGCGTCTCCCCAGGTTTCTGCCCACCCAAGAATATGCTGGAGGAGGACGGGAAAGGCATCCAAGGTTGGGAGGGCACAAAGGGGGAGGGAAGCTCCCATGAACCCATCTGAGTGGACTTTATCTAATTTGGAGGAAATAGAATAAGCTGTCCAACAAGGGAAAATTGTATCAATGTCAGGCTATGTGTATACAGTATTTAAATGGAAGGAAAATATAATAGCTCAGAAATTGTATTTTAATTGAGGAGACAAAATGAACCAAGTAAAGGAGCTTTTGTTATAAAAAATATATATAATAAAATTAATGCCTCCTTCTTTGTAAATTTTTTTACAAAAAAGCTGTGCCGGTAAAACACTTTTGAGGTGCTTTTATTCACAGAAAGCTGAGTTAGACAAGGATAGCTTTGGATTAGCGTTCACTCCCAGTTTTTTCTTTAGTTCTGCATGCTTCCACATAGCCATCCAAAAAAGGACAGTTGATTAAATTCCCACAGAACATGTCTATATGAAAGTGATTATGTAAGATGGACTAATTCTCCATATGTACCAACAAAATATTGCATTTGAAATAGAAAACAAGATATAACTTATAATTTAAAACCTTACACAGTAGCCATGTTTTTGTACGACTTTAATATTTACCACTGTAGAAATTCGATTCTGAAACTGGATAAAAAGAGGGACACCATCTGAGCCCCTAGGTGGCTCAGTTAAGCATCTGAGTCTTGATTTCAGCTCAGGTCATGATCCCAGGGTCATGGGATCGAGCCTCATGTTGAGCTCAGTGCTGACAGCATGGAGCCTGCTTGGGATTCTCTCTCTCTCTCTGCCTGGCTGGCTCGCTCTCTCTCTCTCTCTCTCTCTCTCTCTCTCAAAATAAATAAACCAAAAAAAATTTTTTTGTATTAAAAGTTTGATAATACATCAACAGTCTTTTCCTGTGGTAATACATATACTGAATATCTGAAAATCAGCTGTTTAGAAACTTCATAAACAAAAGAGTGAATCTCCTGATTGCTATACAGTGTATAGTGGATAATTGGTGCTAATAACTGGAATACTTTCATAGGGAAAAATAAGGCTCTTTGTGACTAGGAGAGCTTGCTATTTTGTATGTTTTATGTTTACATGAACATTAAGCTTTTATCAATAGAAAGTTCAGCTTTTCACAGAGTGATAGATTTCCTCACAATGTTAATATTGATGTTCACATTCTGGATATGAAACTTTTGTTTCTTATGAACTTCAATAACTAAATGGCATATAAATTCAACAGATTTCAGAAAGACATTGTGGTTTCAGCTGAAGTGATCTGAATGTTTTTGTACTTATTATTTGACCCAGGTATTTAAATATACAATCATATCTAGTTGTAAGGTTTTTTTTAAACTACAGAACTTTTAATAGCCACATTATAAGTGATTATATATAATTTATTAGTATTTTTTATCCTATAATGTGAATATCTTGTGGCTGAGGTAGCAATTAGGGTTTAGCATATTTTCACAATTTGTTAGAAATAACAATTTCAGCTCTTTTCCAGATGATCAAGCTATGTCTTTCTATTGAGATTACTGAAGATTGGTAGATCATTTGGAGTTGTTAAGGATCTAGCAGCATATTTGGCTTTCTAAGGGCTTCCTCAAGGACACCCTCTTACTGGAGTGAGTTATCTAGGAAAAAATTAATTACTGCAAACTTACATTTCCATTAGTACAGACAACTGACATTTTCAATAGTTTTGCCATATCATGCTTTATTGCTTAGTCCATAAGTAAATTTTATAGTTATAGTTACCATTGTATTATTATTTTTTTTTTTACCATTTCTACGTTTAAATTTTACTAATACTGTGTGGGGTTGAAGGTTGAAGAGCCCAGGTCAGTGTGTATCTAGAGTGAAGATTGGGTTTTAAGAGTCAGGAAATTTAGAGAAACAGACTTTTCTTAGGGCCCACTTTAAATACTCTTGCATACTCAACGCTCAGTACACAAACTTTAATTTATGCACTTCTAGAACTTTGAGCCAATTGACAATCGGTATATAACATAGCCTGTGATACCGTAAAGGAACAGATTTTCTAATCCATTAGGCTTTTCTTTTATATTTCAATTTGAAGAATTGAAGAATATATATATATATATATATATATATATATATATATATATCTGTCTGTGTCTATGGTACCCTTGTATCTTGGGACTGCAATCTTTTCAGCACCCAAAATAGGCCTTTTCACCTGTCTGGCCTTTTAGTTCATGCAGCATCCATAGTAGTGATTTATTATTTAGTTTTTTATATGCTTGTCTATCCAGACATTATGAGTCACTCAAGGGCAGCAATGCTATTTTTCATGTGGTTTCTTCAGTGTCTAAATAAGTAACAGGCACATAGGATCAGCTCAATATATGCTGATGATTGAAGAGACAAGAGATTTGGCGTGTGTCTTTTCAGACTAGTGAGGGGCACTTTGATACATCATTGCCATGGCATTGCAGAGGACACAGCAGATTTCTCTGACAGCCCTTCAAAACTACTACCTAAAAATGCTCCAGTGCAGAGAGGAAGAGCAACAGAAATCTTCTAGTAAATAAAGTATTTGGGGAAGATGCATTAACTTTTCTACTTGGATGACGTTTAGTTTCTAGAAACAGTAATATGTGGTCCTCAACAGATATGAGTTACTACAGTTCCCTAAAATAGGTGGTCTGGCTCCCAGAATAATCTTTTTTACTATATATTTTTTCTTATGTGCTTTTAATCACATTGAGGTGAAAAGCTAACTTAATAGGCCTAATATACTTTAGATAAGTGTGAGCATGTGCACTGTTACAGTAATAATATTTGTGCCAGTAAGAACATATTATTATCAAACCCAAAGATTAACACACTATTGAGAAAAGATCGACTTTAAGTTAAGAGCTTGCTGTAGTCAAAAATCAGAATTATGTTACGCAGTTGAGATGAGAAATGCACCATAATTAACACAGACCATCCATAGCCGCAGAGTACTGGGCCTGGGTGGTGACTCAGGCCTGCCTGCCCTCTGGAGCTGAGACTTGGAGCTCAGGGATCAAGGAGCCTGCAGCTTTGATACTTTAGCTCCACCATAAAGTAAGGTCGGCTGTGAGGGCCTGCTTGGGCTCTGCTGCCAGCACCCTGCTTCTCACTAATTTTGATTGTTGTTGAAGACACATGTTTCTTGCTAGTTAGATGTGTGAGGAATTGGCCTAGGGAGGAAAAAAAAAAAGGTTACAGCAAAGCCTGTTCCCTAGTACAATAATGTCAGAATAGCATATTGACATAAATGAGTTGCCTGAAACACTCTTGAAGTGAAATCATCCAGAAGCACTTTTTTGAATTTAGGGTAGGCTGCATTCACAATGTATTACATTTTAGATGAGAGAGTACACGTAGGGGTGCCTGGTTGGCTCAGTCTGTTGAGCGTCCAACTTCGGCTCAGGTCATGATCTCATGGTCTGTGGGTTCGAGCCCTGCATTGGGCTCTGTACTGACAGCTTGGAGCCTGGAGCCTGCTTCGGATTCTGTGTCTCCCCCTCTCTCTGCCCCTCCCCCATTCATGCTCTGTCTCTCTCTCTGTCAAAAATAAATAAACATGAAAAAATTTAGACTAGAGAGTATACTTAGACATTGTTTTTACTCTGATCAGATGTGGAAATGAAGACCAAAAGAAGTCAGTGACTTATTCAGTGTTGTACAGCCAAAACTTAAACAGACAAACCAAACACCTGCCAGCCTTTTTGGCTACTGTTTTTTCTTTCCATTGTTGTCTCATATTATCATATTATTTTAAACATTGGTGAAAGTTGACCATAAAGCTTCATGATTAGTTTCTGAAAATACATCCAGCCATATGCTCATCATACGTGTGTTTTTGTATTTTATATTATACTTAAATATAAGGTATCTTAAAAATGCCATCATTTATGAAATCTGACATACTTACCAGCATGAGGCCTTTATGAACATATTTTTGGTGATAATATATGCTTACCTCTTAAAGTTAAGGGGATGACCACAGAGATGGATTCAATTGCAGCTCTGTGCTACCTGCTAAAGTATCAGACAGTTTTTTCCTTCATGCCTTGTTGGCAGTTTTTGCTGTAGACTCCACATGATAAAAGTATTAGATTGTTACATTTTAGCAGTTATCTGTATCTGCTCAGGAACCGCCTCCACTTGGGTGGCCATCCACCACATGTTAGACCCCAACGAGGTCACCCCCACAATTGCACTCTCTCTCCTACTTTGCCCGGTGGGAGGCCCTGACTGCTGAGGAGGACTTCCAAGCCACTCATTTGGCACAAATAGTCTTCCTGCTTCTTTAAGAAGCTCTCCTTCCTAGGGAAGGGACAGTTCGTGTAGAAAACAGACTTAAGCCTTAAATGTTGGCTAGAAACATCTGGATGGCTATGTGGACTTTCTCCAGGAACTAACGACAGGGTGTCCAGCCACAGGTGACTGTGTTCTTTTTGCCCAACTTCTTTGCATCCAGATCCCAACTGATGCTGTCTTCAATAAAGATTAGGTCATGTTTACAAAATAGTCTGAGCTAAGGTTTTCCTGAAGCCTTAGGAGATTGTTTTTTGGCTTTGAAATTTAATATTTTTTATAGTAAACTTATTAAAAGTTCAGCTTTTTTCCATCATTTCCTGGAATGGCCTGAGGGTTTTCTCTCTCTTGATTCTGTGCAGCCTTAGCTCTGGGTTTTCTTAGTGAAGGTCTTCTCTCTTTAATGGAAGCTCCTCTTTAAAAGTCTGTTAAATCATCTTTATCCGACTTTACCCCATGGAGAATAGTTACCACTCTTCACTTTACCCCTTCTTCACATAGTGTGATGCATGGAAACAGTGCTTTTAAATTTCTTCTTAGTACTAAAGTTAGATGTTTTAATTATTCCAGTTCTTCAGTATTAGATCAAAGCATTCAGAAAACAACAACAACAACTATAACAACAACAGTAGTAACATTTAAATCTGACACTTTAAGTATTATTCACACCAGGTGTCTTACAAGCTCCATAGACATGCTGGGTGGATGGAGAAAGAAGGAATAAGGAGAGAGGAAAGGAGGGAGGGAGGAAGATTTCCTTCTAATTTTATTCTATTGCCACTTCTAGAGGAGCATTTATAAAGGAAGTGATAGTTCAGGAAGCACTTTAAATACTTTATCTGAGCTCTTTTCTTTCATGGTGTTTATTACAAAAGTAATTAACTCATTATTTGTGTGATCTGTGGTGCTCTTCCTCCTCCACTGTATTGTAAGCTCCATTAGGGCATGGCCCTGTCTGTCCTGTTCACAACTAGAGCCCCAGCCACATGCCCACCTCCTGGCCTGTGATAGGCTAGCTGGAAGTATTGATTAAATGGCTGACTTCTTAGAGCACCCTCCCTCACCTTAAGTGTGACTCTCCTAGGAGATTATTTTGATCCCCAGTCTAAGAATCTGTTCACAAGCTCCTGTTGCATCTTATTCTTTATTTTGAAACTCACAGAACACATGTACTTCATTGTTCAGAGACTTTCTTCCATGCTAGACTGTCAGGCTCAGGAAGACTTGGCCCGTGTGTGATTCTTCATTGCCGAGTCCCTAGGGCCTAGCACCATGCTGAGTGCATGTTGATGCCGTTTGTTGAATGAACAAACAATAAGCAAACCCCAGATAAGGAGGGTGGACACTGTTGTTTTAGGGCTTTATAGAAAAGGGAGTTGCGCCTGAGAGAGTGAACAGCTTGACTTGGGTCAAATGGTATATGGTGGAACTGTCATTTGCTGGTCTCTTGGCTTTATGTCTTGTGTTTTTCCACTGTACCACACTGACTCATTTGTGTGAAATCCACCTCGTGATGCTATCTGAAGAAGACAGTTTCCAGGTCCTGAGGGACACAGCTGCAGCCTTGAGGAAGGGGATCTGAAAATGAAGTCTAGCAGTAATGGCTGATGCCTTCCACATCTCCTTCAGGGACTGACAAGTGTGAGTTTGCCTAATCAGCCTGACATGCTCCTCCCAGTTGTCTGCAGCAAGACTCAGGTACCCCTCCCCTTAGAACTTCCAGGGTGGCTCAGGTTCCCTTTCAGGAATTCTGTAATGAAACACTCCTTGAGGAAACCTAAGGCAGTCTCTTCTTTTCTCCCTAAGGTGAAGTTGTTGTGCATAGACATAATATTTAGGCATATGTACCCACACCCCAAAATCTATCCATCCCCCAAAAAAGATTTCTTCTTCAGAGTTCCTGGAGGGATTGTGCTTCCTGGCTGTAAAAATCTCTCATGATCAATAAATACCACCTGCTGAAAATAGTTACAAGGTCAAGTGATTCTTCCTTGGAAAAAAAAAAAGAGACTTTTTATTAATATGCTGTGCTTACTCATACTACATCTGCAGCTGGAACCTTCAAGCAAGAGTTACCCATTCCTTCATTTAGTCACCAAACACTCACAGGTGATCCACTCTGTAAAAAATAATTCCCACCTTCAATAGCTTAGCATCCAGGAGAATAGAAATTGATGGCGTCAGTACAGAGACTGAACTACGGAGTTTCTAAAGTATCTTGCAATTCTAATTTTTTTAACTCAAATAATTTAATTCAGAATGTTTTATTCTCTTTAGTAAGTTTTATTGTGGACAGAAGCAATGGGCGAGGCCTTGAGGATCTCCTTGTGAGGCGGGGTCTGCTGTCCAGTCTGAGCCCTGACAGAAAAGGAAGCATCAGGGTGTGCTGTGTCCTGGATGGGCAGGGGGTGGCTTTGGCATGAATCCAGCCTTCACAAGGTATCAGATACTCTCAGGTTTTAAGGAGCTTCTTTTTGGTGAAAAGCTGTCTGGGAATCGTTCAGTGTTAGATGGAGAACACTGATCCTGAGAACAGGGTATCAGTGCCAGGGCCTCTATCTAGCTCTGATAGTTTTACACTTTTGGTTCACTAGTTCTTTGGGGTTTTTCCATAAAGAAGCTTGAGATTGCCATATGAAAGCGCTATCTAGTTACATGAGGAAAAATATCTTTCTTTGTAGGATATGTGAATTATTTGTCTAGACTTAGAACTGCGTCCTAGCTGAACAGGGCAGGAGATGGATTGCAACAAGTTGATTATAAAAAGGAGTACTTCTGGGACACTGGGTGGCTCAGTTAGTTGAGTGTCTGACTCTTGATTTCGGCTCAGGTTATGATCTTGTGGTTCCTGAGTTCAAGCCCCGCATCAGGCTCTATGCTGACAACACAGAGCCTGCTTGGGATTGTCTCTCTCCCTCTCACTCTGCCCCATGCTCTCTCTTTCTCTCCCTCTTTCAAAGTAAATAAATAAACTTAAAAAAAAAAAACAAATAAAAAAATGACTACTTCTGAAGTACGAAAAAATTCATTTTACAAAAGGATTCCCTACAGGGTGCTTTGAAATTACTAGATCTCCTAGTATAGTAAAAATAGAAAGCATTACCTTGAATGAATGAATGTTTCATTCATACACATTTTGAAAGCATGCATCCTTTGCCTCATATGATGTGCCAGACTTTTTGAAAACCCCATTCTGATGTAAAAACATCTAGTTGCCTAAAAAAAGAAGGCATCAGGCCATAGGAATTGCTCACCAAACATGTCTTACAATACAGTGGTTGGCAGAACACATCCCACATCAGTAACTAGGGGCTTACTGCCCTGAAAAGACTGACAAAGCCTTCTGTGAACCTGTACCTCACCTGTGCTCTTCATCACTCCAGCACTGTAGCTCCGCCTCTGGAGCAATGCACGTGCTCGTCTCTTCTTTGCCTGTGGTCTACAGCTGCAGCTAAAGTGAACTGCCTTCCTGCACTTCTGTCCCCCAAAATCATGCCACCTACTAGCAACCACTTTTTATTTAGTTCTTTTGTAGCAGTTGCCATTTTTGTCCTGCAACAAAAGTTCAGCTAAATTCTTACTCTAAAAATATTAATATGGCTGGGAAGGCAGCCTCCTAGCAACCTGAAGACACCTCCCAGCAAATTTCTGAAAATGTATATATTCCTTTAATACTCGTCAGAAAATAAGAATTAAACATGCACAATTGGGACCATAAAGGAGGTTTCACTGGTATTTATGGTAAATTTTATTTTGTGCTTACATGCACAGATTATACAGTAATGAGTCTTGGTTTGGCTATGTACAGTTTTTTTAGATGAGTGAATTTGATAAATCACAATAGTTAAAAAAAGAAATTCACACATATACAATCATGCCCTTCGTTAAAAGTAATGTAGTCAGTAGCATAGGTACTTTGTACCGGCATTATGTCTGAGATATTACAGGTTCAGTTCCAGACCACCACAATAAAGCAAATATAGCAATAAAGCAAGTTAAATGAATTTTTTGGTTTCCCAGGGAATATAAAAGTAATGCTTACACTACACTGAAGTCTATTAAGTGTGCAATAAATAGCATTATGTCTTTAAAAAAACAATATATACACCTTAATTAAAAAATATTTTATTGCTAAGAAATGCTAATCATCATCTGAGGTTTCAGCAAGTCATAATCTTTGCTGGTGGAGGATTTTAGCTCAATGTTGTTGGCTGCAGACTGATCAGGGTTGGTCGTTGCTAAAGACCAATGAAGATGTTGCTGAAGACAATAATGAAGTTTGTTGCATTGATTTAACTTTTCCTTTCAGGAACAAATTCTTTAGTAGCATGTGATGCTCTTTGATAGCATTTTACCTGCAGTGGAACTTCTTTCAAAATTGGAAGTCAATCTTCTGCCTTATCAACTAAGTTTATGTGATATTCTAAATCCTTTGTTGTCATTTCAACAATCTTCAAAGCATCTTCACCAGGAGTAGATTCTATCTCAAGAAACCACTTTCTTTGTTCATCCATAACAAGCAACTTCTTATCCATTCATGTTTTATCATGAGATTATGGCAGTTCAGTCACATTTTTAGGCTTTACTTCTAATCCTAGTTCTGGCTGTTTGCACCCCATCTGCAGTTATTTCCTCCACTGAAGAGCTGAACCCCTCAAAGTCATCTATGAGGGTTGGAATCAACTTCTCCCAGTGTCTTGTTCACGTTGATATTTTGATCTCTTACCATGAATCATGAATGTTCTTAATGGCATCTAGAATGGTGAATCCTTTCCAGAAAGTTTTCAATTGACTCTGCCTGATCCATCAGAGAAATCAGTATCTATGGCAGCTATAGCCTTACAAAGTGTATTTCTTAAATAATAAGACTTGAAAGTCAAAATGACTCTTTGATCCATGGACTGCAGAATGGATATTGTGTTAGCAGGCATGAAGACAACATTCATCTCGTTTTCATCTCCATCAGAGGTCTCGAGTGGCCAGGTGTATTGTCAACAAGCAGGAATATTTTGAAAGGATTCTTTTTTTTCTGAGCAGTAGGTCTCAACAGTGGGCTTCAAATATTCAGTAAACAGTGTTATCAACAGATATGCAGCCATCCAGGCTTTGTTGTTCCATTTTTAGAGCACAGACAGATTAGATTCAGCATAGTTTTTAAGGGCCCTAGGATCTTCAGAGTGGAAAAAAGACCTTGGCTTCAACTTCAAGTCACTAGCTGAATTAACCCCTAACAAGAGAGTCAGCCTCTCCTTTGAAGCTTTGAGGTCAGGCATTGACTTCTCCTCACTAGCTATGTGTCCTAGATGGCATCTTCTTCCAGTTGAAGGCTGTTTCTCCTACATTGAAAATGTGTTCTTTAATGTAGCCACCTTCATCAATGACTGTCACTAGATCTTCTGGATAGTTTGCTGAAGCTTCTACATCAGCACTTGCTGCTTCACCTTGCTCTTTTGTGTTATAAAAGTCACTTCTTTCCTTAAGCCTTATGAACCAGCCCCTTCTAGCTTTAGAATTTCCTCTGCAGCTTCCTCACCTTTCTCAGCCTTCATAGAATGGAAGAGAGTTAGGGCCTTGTTCTGGATTTGCCTTTGGCCTGAGGGAATGTTGTGGATGGTTTCATCTTCTATCCAGAACACTGAAACTTTCTTCATATCAGCAATCAAGCTATATGGCTTTCTTATCATTCGTGTATTCACTGGAGTAACACTTTTAATTTCCTTCAAGATTTTTCCTTTGCATTGACAACTTGGCTAATTGTTTGGTACAAGTGGCCTAGCTTTTGGCCTGTCTTGGCTTTCAACATGCCTTCCTCACTAAGCGCAATCACTTCTAGCTTTTGATTTAAAGTAAGAGATGTGTAATTCTTCCTTTCACTTGAACACTTACAGGCCATTGTAGGATTATTAACTGGCCTAATTTCAATAATATTGTGTCTCAGTGACTACAGAGGTCCAAGGAGAGAAAAAGACTGCCTGGCCAGTGGAACAGTCACAACACACACATTAATCAGTTAAGTTTGCTGTCTTAGTTGGGTGTGGTTAGTGGGGCCCCCAAACAATTACAAGAGTAACATCAAAGATCACTGATCACGAATCATTGTAACACATATAATAAAAAATGAAAATTTTGAAATTTTGCAGGTATTACCAAAATGTGACCCAGAGTCAAGAAGTGAGCAAATACTATTGGAAAAATGGCAATGATAGACCCAGGGTTGTCATGGACTTTTAATTTGTAAAAAACTGCAATACTGCAATATCTGCAAAGTTCAATAAGTTGAAATATGCCAGTACATAATTCAAACAGCTTCCCATTCATGTTTGAGAGTTTGGAAGTTAATTTTTGCTAAGAATTCCATTTTTTTTCATGTCATTTTTAATGTTTGTTTATTTTTGAGAGGGAGAGGGAGGGGCAGAGAGAGAAGGAGAGAGAGAGAATCCCAAGCATGTTCTGTGCTCTTAGCATGGAGCCCGACATGGGACTTGATCCCACGAACCCATGAGATCAGGACCTGAGCCGAAATCAAAAGTCAGACACTCAGTTGACTGAGCCACTCAGGTGCTCCATCTAAGATTTCCATTTTTAATGCTGGTGTTTGGTTTATACATATATATAAATATATAACAACTGGATCACATTTTCTGTATTGTATTCTAGATACAATATAATTACCTTCTAAGTCTATATATTCTGTGTTTTAGGTACTTTAATCATACCTATAAAATGTCAAACATTTAATATGGATAAGCATGTCTGAAGTCAAGCACATTACATTATTATTCCATTTTAAACCATACATGTTATCGGGGCACCGGGGTGGTTCAGTAGGTTAAGCATCCAACTTCGGCTCAGGTTATGATCTCACCATTCGTGGGTTGAAGCCCCGCATCAGGCTCTGTGCTGCCAGCCCAGAGCCTGGAGCCTGCTTCAGATTCTGTGTCTCCCTCTCTCTGCCCCTCCCCTACTCATGCTCTGTCCCTCTCTGTCTCAAAAATAAATAAACACACACACAAAATTTTTTAAACCATATATGTTACAGGAAATGCATACACTTTTGTGAAAATTTAAAACAGTCAAGTCAAAGAGTAAGATGTTTTTCACTAAATGACCTTTCTTCTATACATATTTTTTTAATTTAACTACTTTCAACTCTTTGCAATTTTATGTTAATTCCTTATCATGCCTTTTTAATGTATGCTAAGTAGCGTGGCATAAATATTTTCTTTAGAGCCAAAGAAAATGTCTAAGCTCAAGTTAAAAATTAAACTATGAAAACAATTTCTTACTTTCTTTTTTACTTCTGGTACTTGAATTCATATGAGAAAGCTTTCAAATTTCAAGAGTTTAACTAGTAGGAAGGTAATAAAGGAGGAGTAGAGAAAATATGCTTGGATATTTCCTGCCAGATTACTTTCATGAGCATTTTAAGTGCAACAGTATTTGAAAGGACATAATTAAAGTCAACTTAAGGTTTTTACTCAATATATATTATCACCTGTCCTGTGAACAAAATTATTGAGTGACTTTGATACAGTGTTAGGCAAAAGCATTACAACTGTGCACCTTTGGGTGTTTGCAGTACTAGTCCTAGTCAATGCTAATTGAAGAAATATGGTCTGCAGTAACTCTCATAACCCATCCCTTTCATGATGCCTCACCTCAGGAGGGTTTTCTTCTCCCTCTTCAGATATTTAGGTCTTATGAATTCTCTGAGAAACCAAAAAAGGCCTCCAAGCATGGGTTCTTCATATTGCCTGTGGCAGGTCCTGGTGTGCCTTCCGCCTCCTCCAGAACCCAAGAAGTTCTTGCTCTAAGATTTTGAAGGCCCATGTACTTTTAAGGGACACATGTTCAAATGGACCTTGAATCCATGGCACGTATATGGTTTGCGGCCAAATAATCTTAAGATTTTCAGTGGGGAATTACGAGCTCAGGCCTCTGGGGTGTATCAGACAGGGAAGGTGGGCTCAGGCTAGCTTTGTCAAATTAGGATTTCAGCAGTCCTGGTGACGGGTCTGCAACTGCTTGGGGCAGATGCCCTCCTCAGAGCACTGACTCCTGGTCTGTAAGATGAGACCCACACTCCTTGGCCTGATCATCTTAGCTCTGTATGGCCTGCCCTAACTTCACTTCCCAGCCTTTTCATTTAGGTTCTCAGCTAGGTTTGCCCAGGAGAACATCCAGATCCCTGAGGACAGAAGTGATTTTCCTCTTCCAGGCTTGTGTGACAAATTACCAGTACCACTTTTTACATTGTGGTAGTCATTTTTACCTACATGCTTTATCTCCCCTAGTAGGCTTTGTTCTAGAAGAAGAGTCATATGCCTCAATAGTGCCTAGCAGGGTTTTGTACACAGTTGATTCTCACTAAGTTTGATGAGTGGCTGCATGTGTCCTCATCCAGCCTTAATTATCTATTGATGTAATTGATCAGTACTTCTCTGAAGTGTGTATGAAATAATAGGCAGCCCTTTCATAGTATGGTTGTCAGATTTAGTAAAGAGAATCCAGTTAAGTTTAATTTCAGATAAATGGCAAATAATATTTGTTTAAGACACATGCCTTAAATACTGCATGAAAATATTTATAGTAAGAAATTATTGTTTACATGAAATTCAAATTTAACAGGGTGCCTTGCATTTATTTTGCACTCCTACCTTGTGACCCTGGCTAAAGGGGCACCAGGGCTAATTCTGCTCTCCCAAAATTGTCATCCCACCATTTAGTCATAGACTTCTGATGTATGACTTTTCCTTAAGATGCACGTCCTTAAGATGGCAGAAGTCACACCACACCCAGTACTGAGCACTGTGCCAATAGTGTGGATGACATAGTAGAGAAGGTGCCTGGCCTCTTGGTATGAGGCCACATTCCAGAGGAAATGTTTGTCAGTCAGACATCAGAGACATAGTGGTGAAGTGTGGTAAATACCTGAAGAGATGGTCAGCTTGTCCCTGGGCAGCCTCATCAAACCTTTGGATCCCCCTAGGGGTGTCTAAGTTGACATTTTCAGGCACAGCCTTGTGTTTTGAAACCTGGTTGAAGCCTGGGTTTAGCTCATTTGAAGAGATAGAAGAAACCCATTGCAATTCACTTGAAAAGTTGGTGATAGCCCACGTGAAGGCAAGAGGCAATGATATGTGGGTCTTTTCAGTGGGGATGAAATAAAAGCCCAGTGTTATGGAAGCTATTCTCTCAATTTAGGTTTCTTTGAACCTCTGTCTCCTGATTCTGGGTCATTCATTCTCTTTACCACCATGTTGCTTTGAGAGCAGCTGCCAGCTCCTCCCCACCTTTACTGAGCATCCAGTACTTCCAGACCACAGCTCAGATTAATGTTATCAGTAGAGAGGTGCCTCAGTGGCTCATTCAGTTAAGTGGCTGACTCTTGATTTCGGCTCAGGTCATGGTTTCGCAGTTCATGGAATCAAGCCTTGCCTCAGGCTCTGTGCTGATAGTGTGGAGCCTGCTTGGGATTCTCTGTCTCCCTCTCTTTCTACCCCTCCCCCGCTCATGCTCGCTCGTGTGCTCTCTCTCTCTCTCTCTCTCTCTCTCTCTCAAAATAAATAAACATTAAAAAAAAACTTGTTAAATGTCATCAGTAGAGTCCACAGTGTCACATCTTTGAACACTTCATAGGACTGACCTTATTTATTTGCATTTGACCCTCCCCTTCATGCATTCTTATCTTTCCTTTCTTCTCTCACTCCCCTTCTTTTTTTTCTACCTCAAGTATGTGTAAGCTTTGCTCCCAGCATTGGGGGCACTGCACTGAATACACTGCCAAGGTTGCTGCTTTCCATGAGTTTACAATTTAATGAGAGGAGACTGTCACTCAGAGATGAAGTACTGTCCCAACTTTGGAGGAAGTCCAGCACGGTGCTGTGACAGGGTGGCTGGGACAGGGTAGTCAGTGAAAGTGGTGAAGTCCTCTCTGAAGAGGTGCCATTTAAGCTGACAGTTGGATGATGAGACAGAGCCAGCAAAGCAGAGAGCCAGGCAGGCACTCTGCAGAGAGGCAACAGCAAGTGCAAAAGCCCTAAAATAGGCACAGGTTTGATTCATTTGAGGAACAGGAAACAAGCCATAGTTTCTTGGACAAAGTAAATGAGGAGGAGAGTGCTATAGGCCACGTAAGACATAGCGAGAAGATGGCTATCTGGAAGTCAAGGAGAGAGGCCTGGGAACTAGGAAACTAGAAATCAACCCTGTTGACACCTTAGTCTTGGACTTCTGGCCTCCACAATTATACAAAAATAAATGTCTGTTGTTGAAGCCATTTCATCTGTGGAACTTTGTTATGGCCACCCTAGCAAATTTGCACAGCCTTCCTGTGCCGTCTACTCTCCTTGTACTAAGCCCAATCCATGCTTCAGCCAGCACTGTATAGTGAGACCTTACATCTATCCCGAGTGGTACAGACTTCTCCCATCTGCTACCCTGCTCCTCCTCTTGAATCTGCTGCCTTTGTTCATGTGACCCCCATGTGTGTAGTTGTCCTTACCCCAAAGTGGGAAGTGATCCTAAAGATCCTCACTCCTCCTCCTCCCTGGCCACACCCCCCACAGTGAGCCTAGGAGCTAGGTGTTCCACTTACAGAGACACCAGTTAAATCCCTGTCTCCGGATCATCCCTATTAGAGTCACCTATGATTTGGAACTTCAATATCTTTACTTAGAAAAAGGTTTTTAACCTGTCTACAGTTTAGGTATTTGATAGCACTTGTGGTTTGTATGTCATACTTTGATGGCACAAAATTTATATCACCATTCAAAATATAATCTGGATCATGTTATTCCCTTGTTCAAGTGTCCTACAGTAAGTTCTAAATTTGACACAGCAATATGCAACATACAGGTGCACCTTCACAATCTGGCTCTGCTTCCTCCCCCGGTCCCATTACTTCCTGTCATTCACACTCCTCTCTCCTCAAAGCACCAACCCTTTCCCATTCTGTAAAGTTCCCATGTTTTGTCACCCTTCTGTACTTCCATGTATGTAGTTTTCCCCGCTTGAAATTCCCTCTACCTACACCCTACCTGTTCACTCCAACTTCTACTAGACTCTAAGTTGCTTAATATAAAGACCTTGTCCTCTCATCCATTACCCTCACCAGTTAGTTTTCAGTAGTTGTTCAGTGAACTTTGTTGGGGCAAATAGTGAATGTGTCCTAAAGGCCTTAGGTTAGTGATTCTCAAAAAGGGGGGTGATTTTGTCCCCCAGGGAACATTTGGCAATGTCTGGAGACATTTTTGATTACCACCTCTGCTGGGTAAAAGCTAGGGATGCTGCCAAACATCCTACCATGCATGGGATAACAAAGAGTTATCCAGCCCAAAATGTCACTAGTGCCCATTTGAGAAACTCTGCCTTAGCTTCTGCCCCTTAGGGAGAGGTCCTTCCAAGCCAAGCTCCCTGCCCCCACAGCTCTGCTTGTGCCTTTGTTATGGCTTTTAGGAAATTACTCTCCGATTGTGGCTTTACTTTTCCTATTCTTCCAGATTGTGTTCCTTGAGGCTAGGAACTTTTGTGCCTTCAGTGACTGACCTGTGGCTGAGGGAAATAATAGTTGAATCCAACTAAGAGAGAACTGAATGGTAAAAGATACTAATGCAAATTTTCTCTTCTTTTTAAACTTACATCAGTTCTGCATCTCTGTATTTGATGGTTATGATTGGAAATGCAGAGGGGGGTGTGGGTGGAATGTGAATGGAAAGCTGTGCAGAAGCCTGCTGGCCAGGGCACTAGTGTCAAAAAGGCTCTAGATAATTGGCACTCAAGCTTGTTTTGTGTGCCATTTTTACTCTGTATTAGCTAGAAGTTATATAGGAGAAGGTGAAAGAAATTAGAGTACTGTTGCCTAATGGAAGATTCTGCAGTGTTAGAAATGTTCTCTATCTGCAGTGTCTGGTACAGTAAGCCACCAAACACAAGTGTGGCTGGTCAACTCAGGAGCTCAATTTTCAATCATGTTCATTTTAATTAAACTTAAAGGTCACATGTGGTCCATGATTGCTGTAATGGACGCTTCAGACCTGCCCTACCACGTTTGGTGGTCTTGGGATCGTTTTGTTAACTTTATCACGGTTGATCATGGGCAGGGAAAAATGGTAAGTGACATAAAGTTCTAAAAAAGGAAAGACAATACAGTGGGGAAAACAGTCCATTTTTCTAGAGTGACTTCTTCAGTGTGTGGCAGATGGAAGCCAGGTTTAGCTGCGCACAAGTCCAAAAGCTTGACAGGCAAGCCAGGGACCACTACCCTCACACCCTCCCAGATTCATAGCCCATGAAATAAAATTATTCCCACTGCCAGAATGTGCCACAATAATGTGCCATAAGGACTCCTAGAACCTCTCTGGCCTTTGAACAGGTTCAAAATGTGCCACTTTCAAATGGGGATGAATATAAATTCTACAAGAGATCAAATTTGTTAATAAATTATAGAGCCTGATGGACACAAAAGAATGCCTTTTGTTTGGAATTTGCTTCGAGATGTAATTTTTATAAAATAAGCTTTTTGTTAATCAGTAAAATAAGTAAAATCCCATAGCCCAACCAGACATATTTTGAATGTCTGTTGCTGTGACCCCAATTATCAGTAGACACTGGGCACATATTTGAGAGAACCATAAGACATAATCTCAAACTCCATGGAGCTTAGAATCTTTTGCATAAAAACTTGATTTCTAAAAACAGATTTTTTTTTTACTTCTATACTATTTCTTTCCAATGCTTTTCACAGAATAGCCAAGCAGTAGTATCTATTGTATTGTATTGTAGTGTAGTGTAGTGTAGTGTATTGTATCTATTCCCTTACTAGATATCTCATTATGGAAATAAAATAATAGATGCAACATCTTACTTTCTATGTAATAAGAGAAAGATTTAGGTGAAAATGAGATAAATGTATGTTTCAGTGTAAAGAAATATCATTCACTCCTATTAATGTTTTAATATTGTTTTAATATCAAAATTAGATGGTTATTTAGGAAGGGAAACGTTTTCTACGATGAGATTATTTTAATAGGACAGTATTAATGTGTGTCTGTGAACCCTTTTGCCTGTAACTGTGCCGTCATTCTCCCAATGGAATTCCCCGTGGCTTTTCTCAGCATGGCGGTCAGATCAGATTAGAAGTGTGAGTAAAATATTATTGCAATCAATTAAAGCATTAGGCTCATAAATTGATCAATAATTTTTCAAGAACATGATAGGTCATGATTTCTTTTCATTTCATTGAAGAAAAATGTGATAGCTAAGATGAAAAGACAGGTTTATTTTTGTGTCAGGTATTCTCTGATTAGTTAATGAAATATTTTCATCGGTTAGGGTGACCTCTTGTCTCTCAGCTATGTATTGACTTTCACAACAGTGCCTTCCATCCTTCTGATTGCAGTCAGGGGAAACCACATTCCCCTCAGCCACCTTCAGGCTCTGTCTTATCTAACTCAGAAGTGCTTTCCTTCCAGAGAGGGCTTTCTTTGGAGACGAATGTCACTGAGCTTCCGTGGTCTAAACCCAAAGGTCTCAGATTTGTAAAAGGGTTCATGGCAGGTCAGATATTTTTCAGTGTGTTTTTGAAAGGGTTGCTTGAGCTAATTTAATTTCTTATATTCATTAATTCCTCTCCTTCCATCTCCACCCCCCTCTGAATAAACGGCCCTTCACATGAATCCAATTTAGCTTCAATGCACCTTATTCACACTGCCTTTTATTGCAAGCCACATTCCAGCCAGCTGTAAGATTGCCCGGCTGCCTCAGGTTTCCCGATTTAGCTCTGGAAATGATTTCAACATGGCAAAAACTTTTCACTGGCCAATTTGGAAAACAGGATTCAATTTGTGAAGAAAGCCCAAAATGGCAACTGAAAATGAAGAAGAGGACAGAGAAAGTTGGAACGGGGGTAGACAGTCAGAGACAGAAGATGAGAACCCTTTGTAATTCTCTTCCTGGTGTTCCTTCCTTCTCCCGTACCTGGCCCCTGGTTCCATTTTCTTCAATTGAGGTAGAATGGGGAGGAGAAGGGTGAGGGAGCTAAACCTGAAAATCAGTTTTGAGTCTTGCACTTTTGTCCCTCTCTTTGGGGCTTCTCTTCTTGGCTTTCGTTTAACTGCAGCACTGGTATAAACATGGGGCTCTCTACCAGCAGCTGGAGGGAAATGGGCAGCAGTGCCCAGGATGAGGTTTAGAGCTCAGGCAAAATTGCATGGTCTTATCTGGGAGCAGCCATAGGAAGGGGAAACAGTTTGCAGCTGTGAGTGAGAATGCATATCTAATTAAAGTAGGCCAAGGCATCAAATGTTCACATTTACACGGCTGGGGGGTAAAAAATAGTAACACTTCCCTTCTGCAGGCACCATTGAACTTAAAGCCACCCTGCTAAATTTGAGTCTATTAGATCCAAAAGTTATTTTTAAGTAATTCATATGGGGTGTTAAACGGTTAATTAAAAGTGGATTTATTGTAGGCTTTGATAAAAAGATATGCTATTGAAATGCATACAGGCAGAGTGTACATTCCAAAGCCTGATTAATTTCAAAGTCTAGGAAGGATGTACTTCTAGGTAAAAATTTTGTGTGTGTCATTCTTTTTCTCTTCAGGTGTGTATTTCCATTTCTCCCAAAATAAATGTATTTAAATATGAGCATAGTTTAATAGGTGCTACTTATATCTTTGCTATGTTGCTTCTCATATATATGGAATTTGTGATGCCAAAATAATAGGCAAATTTTTGACTATAACAATTTACACATTGGGGCGCCTGGGTGGCTTGGTCGGTTAAGCGTCCGACTTCGGCCCAGGTCATGATCTCACGGCCCATGAGTTTGAGCCCTGCATCGGGCTCTGCTGACTGCTCAGAGCCTGCAGCCTGTTTCAGATTCTGTGTCTCCCTCTCTCTCTGCCCCTCCCCTGTTCATGCTCTGTCTCTCTCTGTCTCAAAAATAAATAAACGTTAAAAAAAAAAAATTTACACATTTAGCTATATCATTTTGACATATATACTAAATATTGGCAGTCATTTAAATTTGTGAAGTTCTTTGGTCTCATTAGCCATTTCAGCATCTAGAAGAGGTATTGATGTAGTCATGTAAAGCTGGAAAAAAAAAAAAAGAGCCTGTCTGGCTAATTAGGAGCTCAAATATTTATTATGTTAATAACTTTTTAAAAATAGGTCAGACATTTCTAATCTACCACTAAAACTTTTCTAAATTAGCATAACCTATTCTAGAAGTTTGGGGGTTAGACCAAGAAATATGAGTAGGCCCTTGCTCTAACATTGTCATACCTACCTCCAGTTTATTCCACAACCCAGCACATCAGACTCCTCTGCTTTGATTAGCCAAGGTGTGATAGCTTTGGTTTGGAACAGCTCGGTCAGTACACCTGGTTAGATATGGATTTATTTCTCAACTGTGTAGAGGTCAACAGTAGTGAATATTTGATTTAGGACAATATCAGAATGTAAAGGAAGGACTAAATGAAAACAATTTGCAAAAGTAGAAACTACAAGGCTTGACAAACGTTCATGCATGGGAGGTAACAGAAAGAATCAAAGATGACTCCCCATATCTGAACAAGAGAATAGTTGGTGGTGCCAGTTTAAAAAAAATCAGGAGTGGACTTTTGGAAAGAAAAGCTTAATTTCTAGAATATTAGTGTATGCATTTATGATTGATTGGTTTTCAACAAGGGTACCAAGACAATTTGGTGGGGAAAGAACCTCATACTGTACACAAAAATTAGCTCAAAAATAGATTGTAGACATAAATATGAGTGCAAAACTATCATATTCTTAGGAGAAAACATGGGAGAAGATCTTTCCAACCCTTAGTTAGGCAAAGCCTTCTTAAATGTGACATCTAAAGCACAAGCAACAAAAGGAAAAGTAGTAAAACTGGACCTCATCAAAATTAAAAGATTTTATGTATCATAGGACACCGTTAAGAAAATGAAAAAGCAGCCCACCAAAGGGAGAAAATATTTGCAAATTGTCTGTCTGATAAAAACCAGAATATATAAATAACTCTTACAACTCAATAAGTAAGACAAATAACCCAATTAAAAATAGACAAAGAATTTAAATAGACATTTCCCCAAAGAAGGTATTCACATGATCTATAAACACATGACAAGGCATCATTAGTCATTAAGGATATGCAAATCAAAACCACAGTGAGATACCACTTCACACCCACAAGAATGGCTGTAATCAAAATGACAGACCCATAACAAGTATTAGTGAGGATGTAGAGAAACTAGAACTCTCATTCATCACTGGTGGGAACGTAAAATGATTCAGCTACTTTGTAAAACAGTTTGGCAGTTCCTCAAAATGTTAAATATAGTTTAATTTATAAATTGGGCACATAAGAGATTGATAATAAACTAGAACAATTATAACAATATACCATAATAAAAGTTATGCAAATGTGGTCTCGATCTATCTCCCATAGTATCTTACTATACCGTTTTTTCTTGTGATGATGTGAGATGTTGAAATGCCCATGTGATGAGGTGAAGTGGGAGGAGTGATGTAGGTGAAGCGGGAGGAGTGACGTAGGCAGTGAGATGTAGCATTAGACTGCTACGGACCTTCTGACTGTGTGTCAGAAGGAGGATCATCTTCTGGACCACAGTTGATCTCCTGAACTATGTTAATGGAAACTGTGGAAAGCAAAACTGTGGATAATGGGGGACTGCTGTATCTCCATATAATGGCACAGTATGCAACCATAAGAAGAATGAAGTACTGATACAGGTGACAGCCAAGATGAACCTTGAAAAGATTATGCTGAGCAAAAGAGGACAGACCTAAAAGGCACCATATTGTATGATTCCATTTATACAGAATGTCTAGAATAGGCAAACTGTGGAGATGTGAATTAGATTAGGGGTTGCCTAGGATGGACACCAAGGATGAAAATGACTGCTAATGGATGTGGGATTTCTTTTGGGGAAGTAAATGTTCCAAACTTGGATTGTGGTGATGGTTGTACAACCCTGTGATATACCCCAGCCCATTGAATTGTAACCTTCAAATGGGTGGATTTTATGGTGTGGGAATTATATATCAAAGAAGATGCTTTTTTTTTTTTTAATTTTTAATGTGTATTTATTTTTGAGAGAGACAGAGACAGAGCATGAGTCGGAGACGGGCAGAGAGAGAGGGAGACACAGAATCCGAAGCAGGCTCCAGGCTCTTGAGCTGTCAGCACAGAGCCCGATGCGGGGCTTGAACCCACCAATCCTAGGATCATGACCTGAGCCGAAGTCAGACGCTTAACTGACTGAGCCAACCAGGCGCCCCTCAATGAAGATGCTTTTTAAAAGAAATTAAAATGTTAATCTTGGGAAACCAAAAGTATATACAAGGGTGAAGTCCAGGGAACCCGGGAGAGAGGTCTGGGCAAAAGAGAAACATCTGCAGCCCTCTGTAGAGGAGTGGGTGAAGCTGGGGAAGTGAATCAAGTATCCAAGGGAGAATGCAGAGTAAAACTAATGAAGTTACTTGCACAACCTGGGGACACAGGTATTTTTTGTTTTTAATGTTTGTTTATTTTGAGAGAGAGGGAGCACATGCGCACATGTGCGCAAGGGGCAGAGAGAATGGGAGAGAGAGAATGGGAGAGAGAGAATCCCAAGCCGATTCCACGCTGTCAGGGGGGAGCCCAACACAGGGCTTGATCTCACAAAGTGTGAGTTCATGACCTGAGTGGAAATCAAGAGTCAGATGCTTAACCCACTAAGCCACCCAGGCATCCCACACAACTATTTTTTTAAGGATAGAAGTCAAAAGAATGGTCTGAGAGATAATGAGAGAACAGTTAACAGTACAGAATAATTGAAGGAAAGGGGAGAGGTGGATGCATAGAGAAGGTAGTTCATAAAGGTAAATTTGGAATGACCAAATATGCAATTGACTTGGTTTGGGAGATTGTAATTTTACAGTTAAGTGCAGAAGATGGGGGGGGGGGGAGCCAGATACAAAATTTTAATGAATGAGGCTTAAAGAAGGTAGTGGAAAAAGAAAAAAGAAATTTGTGAGGCTGAAGGAAGGTTCTCCTGTTGATAATGATAATGATGTTGTTTAGAAAGGAAAATCTTAAGGGGCGCCTGCCTGGGTGGCTTAGTCAGTTAAGTGTCTGACTTCAGCTCAGGTCATGATCTCACAGCTCATGGGTTCAAGGCCCACATCAGGCTCTGTGCTGACAACTCAGAGCCTGGAGCCTGCTTCGGATTCTGTGTCTCCCACTCTCTTTGTCCCTCTCCTGTTCACACTCTGTCTCTCTCTCTCTCCTTCAAAAATACTTAAATACTTAAATACTCTCTCCTTCAATAAATACTTAAAAAGTTTAAAAAAAGAAAAAAAGAAGAGAAAATCTTAAGATTTAGAGGTTGAGGGAAAGGAGCCAGAGAGGGGAATGATTGATAATTAGTTCAGAGCAGAAGAAAACTCATAACAAAGTAAAACTCTGGATCTACACATTATAAACACTTAGTACACCACCTACCTCTACCTCCATAGCCCCTTCTTTCTATTTTGGAGATACGCATTACCTACAGTAAATCTTTTTTTTTTCTTAATGAAAAATCTATCTTAGTTGTTGATAAGTTGTCATTTTGTAAAGTGTTTCCAAAATCTGTGCAGTTTCTAACATTGGGGACTGGACTCTTCCCTGTTAGAGGCCCATGATTTGGTAAACTCAGGGTCCAGCACTGCCTCTTATGCACTTGAATGCGGTGTTGTAAATGTCTCTAAATATGTGGTCTCAGCTCTAAAATGGGTGATGGGCATTAAAGAGAGCCTTTGTTGGGATGAGCACCGGGTGTTATATGTAAGTGATGAATCACTAAATTCTATTCCTGGAAACATTATTAAATGTTAACTAACTTGGATTTAAATAAAAAATAAAAATAAAATGGTAATAATAATCTCTACTTGCAAGGTTTTTGTTAGTATTACTGGAAAAGTATTATTGAAAAATATAGCTTGTAAATAATTGATAAAGAATAAAGGCCTAGAATGGACTGTCATTGGTTCCATTCTAGGGCAATCTCACTCTGCCTCTGTTTTCTCATCTGTGAAATGGGTAAGATAGAGCTACTTATGTGGTTGTTATAATGAATAAATGAGAACATGCATGTAAATACAGAGCCTGGAACATCACTAAGTGCTCAATAACTTAAAGTGGAGTGAAAATCTAAGAAAAAACAGAAAGAAAAAAAGAAGAAAACTTTTCTCCAGTTGTTAATGAGAGCTAACTAAGAATGAACTCTGCTGATTTAATCCTTTATTCAAATTAAAGTCTAAGCTGCTGTGATAAAGTTTACCATTTGCTAAGAGTCCAATCTAACCATTTATTACAGTAACCAGACAGTACTACCTCTGACATGCACTCTTTAGTCTTTTTACCCTCAGTCATTGGTGTTGATAAATGTAATAAAAAGTCCTTCTTTTGTTCTTGATTTTTTAAAAAACAAAGTTGTAATTAATTGCAATGAAGTAGATAAGGCACAATGTGAAGCGGCCATTGTTCACTGCAAAATTCCTGGGTCAGAGTAAGAAGCACTGACAAGTAATCCTAACAGTACATTTTCTTATTTAGGATGCTGTTAATGAAGTAGCTATCAGATTTATATATGCCACTGTAAATGAAACGTCTTTGTAATACAAAGCCTATTTGTTACAGAACAGGGTCTCTAACTTAAGTTTACCTTTCCATCTCTGATATGTGATGAAGTTATTTGATTTATTGCAGAATAAAATCTTTGCCATTTCTAGTCATTATCCTTTTTCCATTGATATTTTAGTGCTTGTTACAGTAAAATTCCAACAGAATTACACAACTGAGAAAGAATGATTTGATAGGTCCTAAAAGTATATACCCTAATGGATTTCTGATGGAGATTGAACTTGATGGCAGTATGTTACGTTCTTGAAGTTGGAAATTAATGTTATATTTTTAGGGGACATTCTTGGCATTGCTTTTACGTTTTGGGAAGAGGGGGGAAGAATACCATAACTTTTCTTCTTTTCTCAGACAAATGACCAAGCAGGAAATTTTTTATAAATTACAAAAACATTCACTTTGAATAGCATGCTGTGATTCCCAGCTAAGTCACTCTGGTTCACCCTGTCCTTTGCATTTCTGCAGACAGCAGTAATCAAAGCAGTATGGGAGCCATGCAAGTCTGATTTGTCAGTGTAGCCCCAGGAGTTCAGAAGTCTCCTCTGTTTTGGGGGTATAGAACAAGAGGAAAGGGCAATGCTGGACCCACTGACTGTGACTGGATGGCCGTCCAGTGGCCTGGCTGGCCCACCATAGAAGTGGTCTAAATGAAGTCTGTGGGCTTCATTCTCCAGACCAAAGGACGGGTGTCTCTTAAGGAATGACAGGTGGGTGGTAACATAGGAGGAGGGAAAGGATGGAAAACATTGGAGAGGAAGCAGACAGCCCACAGACTGGCAAAATGGACTCTGTTTGCCCTTTGACACCTAGGGAGCCCGGAGGCCAAGAAACAATCATGATATTACCTGGTCACTTTCCACTGTGATCTTTATGAATTAAAAATTCAAGGTTGTTTTTAACACTATGAAAACACTGGTTTGTCCCTTTGCCTTTGTAGTCTCTAGCCAATGTCAGTTTAGATGTATTCCACCATTTCTCCTACTCTTCTTTGGTATGAGAAAGTGACATAAAGTTCAGATTAAACACTTGACTTCTTTACTTGGATTCATAGACACATTAATTTGATATATGATGAAGATAAACAAGCAGAAAGAGAATGAGTGGGAGAATCCACTTATTCTAAGATAGGTTTCCTTTTTCAACTTCAGAATGAGAAATAATTATATTTATCTCTGTCTCATGGAGATAACTAGGCTGTAAATTAATTTCCATGCAGGTTTTTCTAATAAATTACAGAGTTTTGCTCTTTTCCAGAATCAGAAGTCCAATATGGCGTGTCTGGGTCAAGTGCTCAGGGCCTTCTGACCCTATTTCTTTACAACAAGGGCTTTATCCCCTTAAATCCATAAATTATCTGCAACGTCCTTTTAACTTCTCTGAGGAGAGGTGCCAGATTTCTTAAATATTTCCTGTTTTATCAGAGTTCTATATTCATTTTTCACTTGTTTCAACATAGTTTCCTCCTATAGTTAAATCAGCATTTCAGAATTCAACATTGAGTGGGGAGCTTACTGATAAATGATAGAACTTTGTAGCCTGAAATAGATAAATCTTGGGCCACTGCCAGTAGGTAAATAACTAACTTCTTTTCAAGCAATTTAGAAGTGATCAGCTACAAGGTCAAACGACTCAGGGCACTGTAGCCTAATGCACTTTTTAATGAGTAAATCATTGCTAGCTGGTGCTCTCACAATTTAACTCCTTTTTAAATATACTGCCCATGAGTTATGCCCCTAAAAAGCAAGTGAGGTACCCTAAGGGCCAGAAGGGGACTGAGAACATTTACAAATGAGCGTGACACTAATGTGAACCAATGGATTATTTGCATTCCACTGCTTCAGTTATCACTTAGTGGCTGCAGGCTCCGATGGCAAGCCTGTGGACTGCATTATGTTAGCCTCAAAAATAAATGCTAATATCTGTGATGTTTTCACATTCCCCACCATATTTGGTAAATTGTACTAGCTTAGCCCCCTAAGGGCTGCCAAGAGTCTTATTGGCAAAAATGCCACTTTGGTGAAGACATAACTGACTACCAGTCCTATTTGTAGGCTTTCCCTGGTTGACGCTACATCATTTCCTTCCTAGGACTCTGGGATTTGTGCTTTTTATTAAATATTGACAATTTGAGTTATATATAAATTGCTCTTATGTCACATTTTCCTTTGTTGGCAGTGTTCTTTTGTTCTTTATAATTTTATAAAGGAAGTTCTCAACTATGTAAGTTTCATAAATGGTTGTCTGGATCTGATTTTCACATAGATATTTGATTGGGTACTTGGGACCAGTTGGTGAGAAAAGTAAGATGCAAGGGATAGAAGGACAATGACTGTGTGATTCACATTCCCATGTGCAGATCGATCATGGCCTTTTCCATAAATTGAGCCTCTTGCTCTAATTATAATTCCATTATACCAAAATCTGCACTAGTTGGAAATTGTATGCTAAATATTACATAGGTAATTGAAGAATATTTAGTTTTGATTAAATAGACATGTAATAATGTACTTGAGTGTTATAAATTTTATTTTGCTAATAAGAACTTAAAACATATGAGATCAGAGTGTTTTTTGGTATATTTGATGTTTAAATTAAATTAACATTAAAATATAAATATTAATATTTTAATGAAATTTTTTAAATAATTTGGCTTAATATGCAAAATAATTTGTACATATTTAGGTAGGAAGAAAAGTCTCTGGGTGTTGACTTTTAGTTGCATCTCTGTTCCTTAATCTGTGTCTATGTGAGTTAAAGATTCACCTAAATTTTTTCATTAAGACAGGGTATTAGAGTAAATAGATGATATATCTGTGAGCCTTTCTAGAAGCTTTCAAAATCTATTTTGTAATAGATGTAGAAAAATCATTTTGTTATTTAAATTAGTCTTTAAGATATTTAATTTGTGTTTTATTTTACTTCTTTTTATTACTAACTTTTTAAGCATTTTTTTTTAAGTTTATTTTGAGAGAGAGAGAGCCTGAGCATGCATGCACTTTGGGAAGGGGCAGAGAGGGAGAGACAGAATCCCAGGCAGGCTCTCCACTGTCACTGAAGACCCCAATGCAGGGCTCAAAACCATGAACTGAGGCCAAGTCAGATGCTTAATTGACTAAGCCACCCGTGTGCCCCAATTACTACCTTTTAAAATCTAGTGATTAGGGGTGCCTGGGTGGCTCAGTCAGTTAAGCAACTCTTGGTTTAGGCTCAGGTCATGATCTCATAGTTGTATGAGTTCAGACCCTGCTTTGGGCTCTGCACCAGCAGGGAGCCTGCTTGGGATTCTCTTTCTCCCTCTGTCTGTGCCTCCCCCACTTGCACTGTCTGCCTGTCTCAAATAAATAAGTAAACTTTAAAAAATGATAAAAATCAAGTCCATTGATTATATATAAAAAATAGACCAATAAAAAATTGACTAATTCATAAAATTATATTTTTTAAGAAAAAAGGTCTAGTGCATGTATTTATTTTATTTTATTTATTTTATTGTAGCTAAATTTTAGTTAATATACAGTGAAATATTCATTTCAGGAGTAGAATTCAATGACTCATCACTTACATACAATACCCAGTGCTCATCACAATAAGTGCCTTCCCTGATACCCATCACCCATCTAGCCCATCTCCCACCTACCTCTCTCCATCACCCCTGTTTGTTCTCTATCTTTAAGAGTCTCTTGTGGTTTGTTTCCCTCTCTTTTCTCCCCCTCTTTCCATATGTTCATCTGTTTTGTTTCTTAAATTCCTGTGTTTATCTTTAATGTCATAAATTGCATATGTGTAAAAAGAGTGACCTTTTTCTCTTGGTAATGGCTTGTACTGCTACTGCCAGCATAGCTACTATTTTATGAGCTACTATGAACCAGGCTAATTCATTATACTGTGTGTTTAATCTTCACAAATGCATACATGATATATATTATTAACTCTTTTTTTCTGCAGATGAAAAAAATGGAGCTAAGCTCTAAGGCATATAACTGTAAAAACAAAGGAATTCTGAATTGGATAAAACCCATACTTTTTTCTGTTATGTTGTATTCCCTTGTCCTTATAAATCTATTCTTGGATATCATCAGATAACGAATTCAAGAGCCACAGAATTTTAAGATCCTATCTGTAGCCATATTTATAAGCCATGCTTATCAAATAATCAGAAACAAAAAACTGTGTTAGGATTCTCTTGATCACTGATTCTGACTGTAGGTCACTTGCCAGGTATTGCTAACTGCATTGAGTTTAAGATTGAATTTTAGAGTTTTTATTTCCTTCCTAAGTCCAAATGTGGAGTTTTTTCATTTCATTATTTCTCCTTCTTTCTAAGTGATCCTGAGTCACAATCATTCTAATTGCAAAATATGAAACTTTTGTCAACTTGTCATCCTATCCTAAGAGCACCAAAAGAGCACTTCTGATTATATTAGGTCTATTTCATTCCAGCCTTTTATTAATATTTGAATATATGTGTATGCACTCATGTACACACATATATATGCGCGTCCTCATACATGCTAAACTAAATGGAGGATGATTTTAGTTATAACCAACATTTGTATTCTAAGTAATATTGTATCTCTACAAACAACAGCAACAAGAACAACAATTCAATAGCTCTTTGGTCAACCTCACTTGAGAGTACTGTGCAGGGATTTTCTCTTCCTCCAGTTTTGAGGGACCAAGAATTGTAAAGAATTCTCATCCCCCTGCTGCCTGGTAAATATGCTTAATTTAGACAGCATAAACTGTATGTTCCAGTTTGAAAATGCCACCCCATGTTTTTAAACCAATGCCTTCCTTGGTTGATTTAGAAAAGAAGTTCTAAAAATAAAATACTCACCATAAATAAACCTACTTATGTGTGTGTTCAAAAATAATCATTTTGATGATCTTTTGTGGATGAAGGTTCCTTGACATAGGACCTTATCTGGGAAAAGACTCTATTAACTTTTTCTATAGCTGCAAGACTTCGAATCACACTGCTCTTTCTCTGTGATTCTTGAAAGTATGTAGGCTTCCTTCTACTTACAATCTTTGCCAGATCTCTGTCGGACTGTTGGTCGACTTGCCAGGTCTTGAATGATGTCTTTTGCTTCATCCTGCTGTGCATCTTGCAGGAAAGCAGATGCTCTTGACCATTTGAGTAATCTGAATCCTGTTATTTCCAGTAAACTCAGTAGGATTTCTGGGATGAGAGTTGGAGCCGTCCTGCTGAAACAATGAGATGAGAGATGAGAGATGAGAGGTTTACTGAAAAACAGAACAGTCCATTTTCGGTAGATAAATTTGTCTCATTTATGTGGCTCTTATTTTAATCAAATCTTTGAAGTTTTAAGGAGAACTCATTGTCTCTTCAGAGTCACTTCTTTTGACTAGTCACTGTTGCTCTTGCAAGGCTACATGGCAGAGATTTATGATGATGTACTTTAGGAATTTATTTGAAATTGCTTTACTTAAACCTATATTCACCCTGCTTTTTGCCTAGAAAGTAAGCCATTTTAATTTTCAATCTCAGTTTGTTTTTTAAAAATTACTTAATGATTTTTAAAAATATCTGTTCTTACAAGTTTGATTTCAAAACAGGAGCTTGTCTGCAAATAGTTTAAAATGTAGTATAGAGTATTATAGCTTCTCTTTGTTTTTGTTTCATCTCCTTACTCACTTCTTCCATGTTCTGGATATACGTCCCAAGGTTAGTTTCTGTATCACTGGTTCTAGTTTTGCAGGAAAAGGCTGCTTCTCCAATAAGTTCAGCCTATTTGATTTCTTAATGCCCTCCCTGCCTTTTCCTCCTGCCTAGTTTTTTTTTTTTTTTTTTTTTTTTAATAGATGAATGCCTTCTTTACTGAGAAGAGCACCCATTTCTAAAAATTCATCATTTTGCATCTAGGAAATATACTTCAGGAATTATTTTACCTTTGGTTCCGTCTAAAATTGTCAAGATAATAGAATGTTTTTATTGTTTCTTCCTGTTTGATTTCTGCTATCATATCTCATCAACAATTTATATCCTTCCTTCCTAGTTTAATTTTTCTATTAAGTACTGTCACTACCTAATAGGGATATGTATCTACTTTTTAATTTTAGTGTCCATCAGAATACACAGACACCTTGTCATGGGTAGATAGTGACTGAGATTTCCAACCGGATGTGGGGCGTTGTTTCTGTTGCTGGAATTATCTTTGTTTCTAGTGATTGTCTAAGTATATTAATGGAATTTGGTTGTAATTGGGAAAATATTGAAACAACCATTTTGCCTTCAATCTTTGCTTTGAAAGATAACCATGTTAGTGCATACTTTCTGGTTACTTTGGCAGAAATAATCAACTCTAGGAGCTGTTTGGATATTAACTGAAATGGCTAGGAAACAAAGCAGTATGCTTGCAATACTAGGTAAAGGAAGGTTACTAAGCAATATTGGGTAAAATAAGAATAGTAAGCCCCAACTTAGCCCAATTACTTTTAAATTTTTTTCTTATAACAATAAAATACTTTCATAAACTTTCTTTCCCTTCCTTTTTATTTTCAGACTCTGCCTTACTACCCTGTAATACAAGTGCTATTTAAGAAAATACATCATTACTTACTGTTATACATAACAACTCAAATATTTGTCAGATAATAGAACTAATGAATTAGTTCTTCATGTTTATCCCTCTTCATGTTTATCCCTCTTCATGTTTATCAAAGAGCTCTTCCATATCTCAGGTGTGGAATGAGGTTATATGTTCGTGAAGCAAAATGAGTAGTGCCTCCCCAGGCCCTTTCGTTACAGAACCAGGATCTACTTTTTGTCACCTAGAAAGGCTAGACTGCCAGTACCTATAGAACTTGCCACCTCTTGGAACACTCTTCTGTGTCTCATGCATAATGCCTAGATCAGAACTCACTACATGAAGGAAAGTGTTAAGAGATGTCTTAGACATGCAGCCCATTTGCAGACTGACCAACTGAAACCATCTGTCCTGTGCTTGCCCTGGCAAGTTAGTAGATCAATCTGTCATAAAGTACTGGGTTTTCTACTACTTAAGCACAAAGAAGTAAAAGTAAGAGAAAATCTATAGTGAAAGGAACTTCTCTATGTTATCTCAGTATAAAAAACTTGACTAACATGAAGAGAAAGATGAATACATTTCCTTCTTGAAGAAATATCTTTTATTTAACGTAAAAATGCCTACATTTATTCATAATTCTGGGTTCACTTTAAGTGTACTCACCCAGCCAGCTTGCTTCCTTATTTGCAATAATAATAATATATTAGAATACCTTCGGTCAGTATTCAAACTCTGCAGGTATACTTTAGAAAGATTTCTGACAATTCTGAGAAACTCAGCCACTTTCCTTGGTGACCTTTTTAGTGGTTTGCCCCTCTTACAGTCAAGTTATCCTTCTCACTTATATCTAAATATTTTTCTATATTTTGTACCCAATACCTTTTTAAATAGAAATACCCAGTTAATTCTTATATTTTCTATGTCCATAACTAGATTTTAGAAATAATCCTTGAATTCTTTTTTCATTTTTCTTTATTCACAACTTTTTGTACTAATTTATTTAACAAGTATTTACCGAATACCACCCATTTATTGAGAATTCATTGTTTTGCTGGGGATGGGTAACAAAATGAATACACTGCAGCCTCTGACCTTACATGGTCACTGGACATGCTCAGTGAGATCAATCACAATAAGCAGTGGTGAGTGTGATGACAGCTTTAGGCCTGGGTATGTTTAAAAAAGTTAGGACTGTTACATACCCCACTTTCTATCATTTGCTCACTTGAGTATCTGTCTATTGGGAATATATTCTCTCTTTTCGAGTCTTATAAATTGTATTTCTAAATGCTATTTTTCACGTATCTATTTACGTGGTTCTCCACTAGATTCTGCAGAAACTGCACTGGGTTTTATACTGAAATTTACATTTCTAGGGATTAAATAATATCTGTTAAGAACATTAACATGTACATTGGCATTTTTCATCTCACCTTTCTCACACTTTTGTGAATGCAACTTACTTTTTTCACACAAAGTTTTGTGTGGCCAGTAGAAATGTTAGAGCATAGCCCCACAGGACTGGATGTCACATGTCTACATCTGTACAAAATGGAGTACATTTGCAGAGCCAAGAATTCCCCTGGGGTTGCTGGTTATGTTCTTGAGGGTTAATGCATCACATCATCCCTTAGAACACCCATGGTTGTAAAAATGGAAGAATGTCCCTCAACAGCAAACTGATGTAGATTGTTTTACAGAGCTAGCTACCTGAGGACTTTTTAAAGAGATAATTCTGCACACAAGTATGCGCTATAGATATTATAGTAGTATTATAGATACTGGGAGTATGTGTTATAGATGTTATAGCTGTATTATAGATACTTGGAGCAGGACGTTAGCCAGTTACATGGTCCAGTCATATAAGAGAGCAAGTGGGTGTGGCTGGCATCTAAATGGTGATAATTTGCTTCAAAGAGCAAAGGACTTTGCATATAGATCTTATAACTTTAGATCTATAATCTAATAATTGTATAATTTTACTCCCTGGAGAAAGCATTTCTCAAAAAAAAAATGTGAAATTTCTCTAAAATCCACATCCCAGAATATACGTGGTAAAGATCTGTTGTGCCAGGTGGCCAATGAAACAGTGCACCTGCCAGCCATTTTAGTCTTTAAATCTCTCCCAGTAGATTAAGATTACAAATGACCCATGTTGGATAGGTCTTAAATTTTTTCCCTCCAAAAAGTGCTTTTATGTAGATATCCAAGGTCAAAAGAGGATAATGGACAACTTGACAAAAGAAGGTGTGCCTTCAAGCCTCACTCTTTTTTAGGCCCTTAATTTTTTCCATCCGTTCTGCTGAACATCTGGGCATATACTGCAAACTGAGACCACTCTTCTGTGGATCTGAATGTGAGGCTTAGGAAAAGTTAGGTGAATGCAGTTCCTCCACCACAGAGGTGGATAGTATGTCAGCTTCAGCAGTGGGCCTTCTCTGAGGTAACCCTGAAGGAAAAAGAGAAGACCCACCCCGCTGGTCATCAATATGTCCAAAACCAAAGCTTGAAGCTACTCATTTCTGTAATTCTGAGGACCGGTGGCTCTGATACACAGTAATAGCAGAAAGTTCTGTTACACTGGCATTTTAGCCATAATGTTCCTTCCCCAAGGTATTTGTTCCTACAACATCTCTTTTTCCTGGTTTGTTCTGTGTGGGCAGGGATAATAGAGATGATCAGAGAATCTCTGTACACATGAGAATTAATCACCTTAGTTTTCACCAGAAATAAAGAAGGGAAGAATTTGATCTCATGGTATATTGTAAGTAAAAGTTTGTTGAATAAACAAACAGGAATAACAGTAATAATACCTAATGTTTATATTGTATATCAGAGGTTTTGGAAAGCTCTCCTATGAGTAACCTCATTTAATCAGTCTTCAGGATAGCACTAGTTGGTACTATTATTCCCATGTTAAGTGCGAGAGATAAAGATCACAGAAGTTCAGGAACTGTCCAAAAGCCAGGCGTGAACGTAGGTCTTAAACTCCCAACCACCTCCACTTTCTAGCACCCTGACACAGCAGCCTCCCCATAACCTAGCCATAGGTTTGTTTCTTTAACAAATTATCACAGTCGTTTTCAGAGTCTATTTATTATATCCTGAGGATTACATTCTTAAGTTAAAGATTATATAAATCAATAAATGGTCTCTTTTATGTTTCCTTTTGAAAACCTCTTTTTTTCTTATCACCTTCAGCTCCAGAGCATAACAGAAACAGACCATATCTTCAAACTTACGAACATCACATTATCTGTACTTTTTTAAAATGAAGATAAAATAAAATATTGCATAGGTTATTTTGAGTACATATTTTAAAGCATGAGATTAACAATATGTTGTTCTTATTTTAAGCAAATTTGACTTTGTCAAGTTTACTTTGACATAATATTTGGCAAATAGAAATTGTGAAGATATTTGGCAATACTATAAGAAAAAACACATTGAGCATCTTGAGACATAATATAGTACTTTAAGAATAGTGGTAAAGATTCTATACCCTGAAATTTTGTAAGATTTCCAATCTACCTGTATAATTCTGTTTTTCAGTTGTTTTGAGAGAGTAATAGAGGGCCATGGGTTTTATTTTGTGTGCATGGGTGTGCATGTGCATGTGTGTGTTTTAATTGACTAAAATATTTTTATAATGTATCCCATGGCATTTATATACATTTAAAAATCATTTTAAACCTGAAACTCAGAGATTGTGTTGGTACATATTTTTCCAGACTTTATGTATACATATGTAAATTTTAAAAAGAGGGGAAATAAAACATACATGGTTAAATAAAAAGCATACCAATATTTTTTGTAACTAAAATCTGAATCACAAACATCAAAATTGATATTCTTTTAAATTATTTCAAATTCATTAGTTTGAAAGAGTTTTTTAATAGAATTTTTTGGATATTCTTATACTATTTTACAGTTTTATATTCTTTTTATTTTGGATTATATGTATCCAAGAATAAGTAACCTCAAATGAGGCAGTCACATATTTTCCAGAGAAGAACAAAAAATGTTCTAAACGAACTGAATAATTAAACATTTAGGCTGGGACACCTGGGTGACTCAGTCGGTTGAGCCTCTGACTTTGGCTCAGGTCATGATCTCACGGTTTGTGAGTTTGAGCCCCGCGTTGGGTTCTGTGCTAACAGCTTGGGGCCTGGATCCTGCTTCGGATTCTGTGTCTCCCTCTCTGCTCCTCCCCTGCTCACACTCTGTCTCTCTCTCAAAAATAAATAAAGATTAAAAAAAAAAAAAACATTTAGGGATGTGGACAAAATGACCAAATGACTCTAAGTGTTCAATTTACTAAGCATATACACATCCTTTAAATAACTGAATGCTTAGAAATAGTGGGCGTTCTTTCTACTCATATTTTATAAAATGATTTTATTCAATACCCTTGGACACATCTTTGATATCTCCTTGAGTCATCTGTCTTTCAGAGCACATGCTGTTCATCCAAGGGCTTTTGAATTCATTGCTGGTGCTGCCAGAGGAAGAAGGTCTATCCCAAGCCCCAAGTCTTTAGTGCATAACATGAGGACATGTACTATTTCATTCATTGCATGGAGATATTTTATATATATATAAATAGAGATAATAAATATAAATATTTATTATAAATATATAAAATAAATATATAAAAATATTTATATAAAATATATAAAAATATATAAAAATATAAAATATATATAAATATATAAAAATATATAAAAAATATATAAAAATATAAAAAATATAAAAATAAAATAAATATATAAAAATAAATATATATATATTATATCTCTCTCTCTATATATATATATATAGAGAGAGAGAGAGAGAGAGAGAGAGAGAGACAGAGTGTCAGGCTCCCCATCCCTAGTATAGCATTTTAAAGTGCTTTCTAAAGTATTGTTGACATCAAACTCATAACTATGAGGTCATACTTGCAATAATTACGGCTAATTTTTTTTACTGCTTTTTTAAAACAGATTCTTTCATGGCCCCTTGAAGCATGGAAACTAGGATCGATTGATGTTTAATTAACATGTCTTCCCTCTCACTCAGCCACCCCAATATAGTACTTTGGTGTTCAAAATAATATGATTGAGAGGCTGCCCCATAATAAGCAGGATTTTGTTAGGACTTAAATATGAGGTGACTCCCTTTTTGCTGAGGTGTATTAGCAGGAAAATTTGAAAGTTTAAATTGCAACTACAAAAGAAATGTCCACCTCTTCGCTCTTCTTGCTCTGTCACCTCTTCAACTTCACGTTTGTTCTGGGAGATTTTCTGGATAATCAGAATAACAAACCTGAAATTCCGGTGGGCCAAAGTGAAAAACTGGAATCAAGAACAGAGTGACTGCTAGCATGGCAGGCTTAGTGGCTTTCCTGTCCACTGTGGGTTGGCACACTTCGTGCCCTATGACAGACCATGGTTTCCCTTCCTCCTGTTGCTGCATTTGCCTCCTGCAAGCTGTAGTTACATACTGGCTCCAGTACAGCTGTGGCTGGCAGGGAACACAAAAGCACAATCAATTGATTGTTTCATATGAATAAAGGGAGTGTATGGTGTCACAGGATTTAATTGAGTTCTCATGGATGTTGGTACTTTGAAAGAGGTTGACACTTGCCTTTTCTCCACATACTGTGGCCCCTCCAAATGAGGTAGCGTGTTGTGCTTTCCTCCTGTCACCAGCTGCTCTCATCCATTAAGCTGGTCTTTCACCAGACTGGCCTTACTGAGGTACCTGAAACCACAGATAAAGAAGGACGACCGTTATCACTTAAAAATAAGTATGCTGCTTTGTTGTTGAGGTCTCTCAGCTTTTTACATAGTAAACATCTTTCAGCCTTTTCAGTACTTTTCCCTCAGTGCTTATTTCCTCAGTACTGCCTGAATATTGAGAGTGTCAGCTGGTATTTCATTTCTGAGTGTCTAAACTTGTTGTGTGCCCTGTTTCCAGGGAACAAGTGGCCCCAATGTAGGCTGGGAAGTCGTTGCTCAAAATTCCATTCCTTTATTGAATGGTTGAGTTGTGATATTGCACTCTTCTTCCAAAGGTGGGGCAGGATGGCTGGCGATGGAATTAAGCATGCGGATGTGGATGTAGCCCAAGTGAAAATTGTCTTAAGGAAAAGTGGTAGGAGTAGGTCAGGATGCAGAACACCCTCTGACCCACACAGTTCATTTTGGGATAAAGAATAACCATCCTGACAACTTCCCTTTTCATCTTCAAAGCGTCAGCCCAGCCTTCAGTCAGTCCATTCTCCCGCACCTCTGTAAGGTAGGTTTTTCTTGTCTTCATTTTTCATATAAAGACACAGGATGGGAATAAGCAATTTGCCTAAAGTCACCGGGGCTGTCCCTCACGATCCATGTCTCTCTGTCTTTCCTCCCCTGTGAAATAACTCACCCAGACTCATAAAAGTGTGGGGATTTTAGCAGTTTCCAGAAACCTGTGTGATGCAAGAATCTAATGCCACTTGTTGCTCTTGAAAACATTGTGTTGCCTGATTCTGCAGCATTGTGTCTGCTTACAACGGCAAAGCACAGACTGAAAACACGTAAACAGCTGTTGGAGATAGGGGGCGGGCTGGCGGGGAGGCCGAGTGTAACAGAATAGGCTGCCAAATTCTTGGCTGCCATATGTGCTGTGTAATACTTGTCATCTCAAGTGAGTCATTAAAAGGTTTCCCCTTAATGGGGCTTTGAAGTGCTGGGACAGCTTGAGCGCATCTATAAATTGCCACAAACAGCCCTCTGACTGAGTTAGCTAATTGCTTGCTCTTTGACTTATTAGGATCAACTGAGTTAAATAATTTGTCACATGTGTGGCTCGTAATAAATAATGTGACTAGCCAGTTTGTGAGCTGTTTTGGTGATATATTGTACCCCTTTTGGATGTTGTCACATACAGCTAGCAAATGCAGGCTGTTTTATTCGTAGGACTATCATATCCCTGCATAAAGAGTAAATTCTGACAGAGCCACTGGGGAAATTTTTTTTTAAACAGTCTAATTACAAACCAATGTGTTCATTTCATCTTCAACCTTTCCATAAAGTATTAGTCATCACTTCTTTTGGTTATTAAGCATATATATCACACATCATGCATGTCGTAGGTGAAAGAATATAAATAAAAGTATTGAAATATTATCATTAATATGGATTGAATTTTTATAGTTAGAGTATAATCTTTTGCCTTTTTGAAAAATAAGATAATCCTGCCAGCAACCTGGTGGATGTCCTCAGTAGCTCGGTACTGCATATAGGCCAGCATTTATGCTGTGGGCCAACAGGGCTGGATGCTGTAGGCCACACCGAAGGCATTGTTGTCCACTGTCAGAGACAGACAGCAATAAGTGGAAAAGATAGAACAATAGGCAAGGGAGAGATTATTTTGTGAAAAGGATCTGGGAAGATAATTGTCCAGTCATCAGAGAGGGAGTATGCTCTGCTGGCTAGAAGTTAGAATTAAGTACTTCATTTGCCCATTAAATAATCTGGTACCTAAAGGTAGTCACTGCATCACACAGAAGGACAAAGTTGCCAGCACATCTGGACTGCCTGGCTTGAATATCAATATCATGTATTTGTTCCCATTCAGAGAAAAAAAAAAAGGGAAAAAATGGCAAGCAGCTTGCCATGTTGTTAATCTTAGTCTGGACTATGTTCTTGTAGAAAGTATTATGTGACTAATAAGAAAAGAATTGAGCTGTTTTGTAACTATTTTTTTTAAATCCTTACAAGAATACATCATAATTGGCTTTCCTTATTATTAGCAATAGCAGCTTAGAGCCACAATTTTGTTGTATTTAGCGTAGAACAAATATATCTGAAATGAAGGAAGCTATGCTTTTCTTTTATAAAATTCATAGATTTGTCCTTCAGAATTTCATGAAGAAATAATTCTGAAAAAAGGGATAAGAAAAGTCCAGCTTACCAAAGGTTTCTTTCAGTGTTTCATTTCATGGAATGTCATTTATAATTTATTTGTCTGTGCTCCCCAAAGCCCTCAATTGAAATAATAATAGCCTTAACTTACATTTTTATGGCAATTTTAAAAATTAAAATATTGCATTCTCTATATGTGTTACTTCAAAATTAACGTTCTTCTGCTCTTTTCTCTAATGACCTATTCTTTTTCTCTCTTTGAATATATTTACTTAGGGTTTTAATATATCTCTATGCTTGCACATTATCACTGAGACAACAGGCAATAAAAATGCCAGAAAGTCTCAAACAGTGAGGCCAAGAAGTCACAAACAGGCCCCAGCTGGAGGGTTTCCAGTGAGTTCTCCCTTTTCCCTCCACCCCTTTCCTGGCCAGCCCTTTCTTAACCCATGGTGCTTGGTAACTCCCCTTCTGGATGTTCACTGTGTAATTAGATAATGGTTTAAGTGTGTGGGGTAGGGGATAGGGATATGAATGGCTGCGTTTAGTTTGGAGAAGATTAGGTATTTACTCTGTCATTAGGGGAAGCCACCCAAACCTGAATTTGTTTTGTATGGAAAATAGTCACTGTCTGCGACTGACTCTGACATTCATTTTTCCAGCATATGGCATAAGTGACGTTGTCAGTTCCCCAGGCCCTATTCATGTTTATGTTTGCTTACATACATACCATTGGTAAAATTTATCATGTGTGCCTTCTACAGAGGTGATATATAGAAAAATAAAACTATTGATATGGTTTAATTTAAATAATTATGTATGTTTCACATTTGTTTTGAATACTATTCCTAAATGACTTAAATTTCATAGGTGTGTCCTGGGTATAACAAAAATAATGATTCTATTAAAAGGAGTATGTGTAAGTAAAGGGATATTTAAAAATATTTATCTCGGGGCACCTGAGTGGCTCAGTTGGTTAAGCGTTCAACTTTGGCTCAGGTCATGATCTCACAGTTCATGGGTTTGAGCCCCGTGTTGGGTTCTGTGCTGACAGCTCAGAGTCTGGAACCTCCTTTGGATTCTGTGTCTCCCTCTCTCTTGCCCCTCCCCCACTCACACTCTGTCTCTGTCTCTCTCTCTCTGCCCCTCCCCTGCTCACGTATCTCTCTCTCTCTCTCTCAAAACTAAATAAACATTAAAATTTTTTTCAATAAATAAAAATATCTCAAGGTAACTGGCACTGAAGTATATTTCCTCCTCTTAAAAGACAAAATGTACTGGGGTTGTACACACAGCCAATCTGGCTTCCTCTATCACAGCAAAGAGCCCCAATGATGATTTGGGGATTGCTTTGCAGCTGTGTTATGTATATGTGGAGGCGGGGAAGGGGGGAGCAAGACTGAGATTGTGGATGCATTAGCACCAGCATATATTCTGCTTCTAAGAGCTGAGTGCATAGTCATCACTGAAAGTACAAGCTGGTTGAAGTGCTCATCCTTAGCTCTTCTCTATCATGTACAATGGCAGATGTGTCCTGGCTTTATATACAAATCTGTCATAACAGTAACAGGGTTCTCATCCCACACTGAGGAACAAGAGGGGCTGAAAGAAACTGGCATTGATTTCACTGTTTATTTCTGCAGATAAACCCTATGGAGTGGCCATTGAATTAAATCTTTCAAGTCAAGTGCCAAAAGACAGCATGTTGGCAGAAACACAGTGGAGTCTGGCTGCTTGTCATGGCCTTATTCTCCCCTCTACCCAGAAAAGCAGGTACCAGATGTGACCTGCTCCTCCCCACCTGCGAGAGAGAGTAGGCACCACTTCCTCTGCGGGCAGCTGGTGGTGGACAAGCATAATCAGAGACTACCATAACCTACAGCACCATGGCATACACCTCCCAGTGGCTGCCTCCCCTATGCCAAGCTTTATGGAAACATCCCGAGAAATCAGTCTGCCTATGCTTATGACCGTAGCACACCAGGAGGAAAAATAGGGAGGTAGTCGGAGGACAGAAACCTTTGGTCATTAGCAGGTGTCCTCTAAAGATTGAATGGGGAAATAGCCCACTAAATGTTTCAGGACAAGATTGTCTCCATCCCACAGTGTGTTCCACACACTGGATTCTGTGATTTCTTTTTCTGTAGGTTCTTAGCTTTTTATTTTTTTAACATTAAAATTTATTTTCTGCCCATAAGCATTTCATTCTACTTTCCTGCCCTGCTGACAAGCAGGGGTAAGATGGTCCCAGATTTGTCAGCATTCCTAACCATGTCAGAAATGTTACTGCGTGAACATCTAAAAGCTGTGGCTCTCACACAGATCGACAATTCAGAATGCCCACATACCAGACATTCACCAGGGAGCAAGATCTTGACAGCCCTCCCCAGCTTCTGCCAAAAGCAAGTCTGAAATCATTGCTGTTAAAAGCATGACACCGTGCCAACCTCTTCTTTGCTATATATACCGTCTCTCTGCCTCAAATTAGATCACCCTAGAGAAACATACCTGAACCACATTTTCATTATCTCCCCCCACCTGAATGGTCCATCCTAAGTTGTGATGTGTGTATGCCTTTGCCTTTTATTTGGGGGTTCTATTTAGAAAAACAAAAGAACTAGAACAGTTTAGCATCTCCAAAGACACCTTTGAAAACATTCCCAGTTGTGTTACTCAGTATCCATGTATAAGAATTCATGTACCCCTTGCCAGAGAAAAGCATTCCTGAAGAAGTAGTACTTCACTTTTATTCAAACAGAATGAACTACATAACCCAGTGGGGCTCCCTTCTTGCTTTCAGTTGCATTATCCACTTACAGACTAAAGGAAGCTTGATGTCCGTTTTTTCTTCCAACTGACACAATATGATTTCAGATCTCATTTAATACTTCCATTTCAGGTTGTTATTTGAATTTAGTCATTCACATTAAACATGTCTGAAATCATTTTTAGGAGAAAAGTAGATAAAAATCATGAGTTGTTAATTTAAAATGAACATTTTAAACTTAAAATTTGCATAAAGATCCTACTTCGATTTCTTTTTGTATTTTATTGAAATGTAATTGACATACAGCACTGTGTAAGTTTAAAGTATATAGCATAATGACTTGACTCATATATATTGCAAAATGATTACCCCAAGAAGTTTAAGTAACATCTATTACCTCGTATAGATAAAAAAAAAGGAAAGAAAGGTTTTTATTTGTGTGTATGTATGTGAGATGAGAACTTTTAAGATCTACTTTCTTTATAACTTTCAAATGTACCATGCAGCACTGTTAATGGTCATCATGTTGTATATTGCATCACTATACTTATTTACCTTATAACTAGAAGGTTGTAACTCTGTACTCCTTATTTCAAGTAACATATAAATACTGCTTTTTAGATTCTGAATTATTCAGCCCTTTTACTTGGATATTGAGTATCTGGATGCTCAATCATATGTAATGTATTCTGTCTATTCTGTACTACTAAACATTCATTTGTAACCTTTGTACCAGAGTGTACTGGAAAGAGGAGGCCTAAACTTAATTCAGAGATTTAGGAATGAATCCCAACTCTGCCTCTTTTGACACCTTTGAGATAAATTTCATCATCTGTAAAAGTCTTTTACTCAAAGAATCTTTAAAATTTTTAAATGAAGTGAGGAATGTATAAATGCCCATCTCAGTGCTCTGCAAAATAGTGTTTTCAATTTCCTTACATCATTTTTAGTTCCCAGGTTTGAGACAATCTTGTGATGAAGTATACTCAGTTTATGAAACTAAGTAATTCACCTCAAATGATTGCTGTTTTCCTTGGGTCATCTGTATACTCACCCCATATTTATTAATATAGAAAACTGTTTCCCAGGTTACCTGATTACTCGTTTAGGATAGATGGCTGAATAAATTGATGGGTAAACATCTACTGCTTGCAGAACAACTATTGAGAGGTCACGTTAACATTTAGGACCCTGCTTGGTCTACCTCTCTCACTGGGAGAGAAAACATCTACCCATAGGTGTGCAGGGACACCTACCATAACAGTGGCTAATTGGTGATAGTATGTTTCTCCCACCTCCATTCTGCCTTCTGTTATCAGTATTACAGAATGTGTGTTTTCTTCAAATTTTCATAAGCCAATTTTACTTTTATTCTGATTTGTCTTCTCAGAATTTTCTTTGATTTGCTGACTTATTTTTATGAAACATCTAAAGCCATACTTATTAATAATTCAAAATTACTCAGGCAATAGAGGGAAATTTCCTCTTACATTTTTATTCTCCAAGATATGTGTCCACATGTTTCTAGGAATCTTTGTGGTAGGCACCTTCTTGTGCAGTACTTAGAGAAGGCTTGCAGGTTTACATTTTCAGGTGGAGTGGGTGTCAGTAAGCTGGCTGGTATGAAAATGTACAGTGTTCTGGTGGTCTTAGTGCACAGTGTTGTAAAATCCGGATGAATGGATTCTAGACTGGTCAAAATTATTTCCGTCTATATTTGTCTGCAAACCCTCCCAAATCTGTCAGGTATAACCCTATTGTTACCTTTAAAACTTACCTAATTGCTTGTATTACCCTATAATAGTAAAAATATATCTTTGTTAACATTTCAGAAGGGAGAAAACTTTTATAGGAAACATGTTAAGATTATTTTATGAGATTTATTTAACCAGTTTTTAAAGTAATCCTTATTTTGACGCTATTAGTGTGCCCCATAAGAAAATGCAATACGTAAATATTTTAACTTTAAAATTTGTCACAAATTCCAACCCTTTTGGGTTCAAAGTGATTTTTCCATACATTCACCAGAAAATCATCAGAAGGGAACACATAGAATTCTGTAAAATTATTGTGAGTAAATTGGGAAATATGGCTGAATATACCCATACAATTTGTCAGAAACATATCTTTGCATAAATTGAAAGACAACACTGATTTTTTAATTAATTTTTTTGGTATTAATTAAAAAGTTGACAAAACTACCAACGTATTAAAAACTATATGTGTGTGTGTGTGTGTGTGTGTGTGTGTGTGTGTGTGTGTGTGTTATAATTTAGTGAGGTGGTATGCTGGGTGCTCTGTTCTTCCTGAAAAGGACATTACCAAACCATCCTAACCATGCAGCATGAATTGCCCTAGGCAGAGTATAACACCACAGGTTGTGCAGTCTCTGTTCACATAGTAGGTTTTCTACTGTCTTCTGAGGATGATGATACTGTAGTATGGCCCTAGTATGGCCCAGAGCTAGTAACCAAAACAGTTTATTGCTTTGCCTTTTCAAAATTAAGAATAAAATCTGTATGTTATAGTTAGTAATTAAAAAAAACACTTAAATATTTTCCTTGTCATGGTCTCAGCAAGCTTTACTTGTTGAACTTTAGTAAGCAAGTTAGAGTTGACCCATTGAGCTGACAGCTAGTCAGGAATAAACTGAGCCCCCCCCCCCCCCGCCTTTAATAAATAGAAAACTGAACGATTAGCAGCAGAATTAGCTCATACTCACTACTACCTGCTTTCTGTATGGCACTCAGTAGCTCCAACCACTTAACATTTTTAAGCCTTTTTTCCCCTCTGTAATGTAAACTCTGTGAAGCTTAGGCTTTTTTAAAGCACATACCCTTCTCTAAATAAGCTTGATACAATAAAATCTTTGTTCTCTGCAACATTGCAGATTCATATATGTATATATACACATGCACTGTCTAATATTTATCTGGTCTGGAATAAGCATTAATCTTTAATTACTGTATAAACATTTTAAACAGGTGTGGAATAACTGCACTCTCAAAAATGCAGTGTTTATCTCCTCACTGCCTGATGGCATTGGCCCCACTGCCTGACGGCTTTCACCTCCCCGTGCTTGAGGTGGAAACGGAGAGGCAATGGGTAAAGGGCAAAGAAATGCCCCAAATCCCACATGAATCAGAAATTTCCAGTTATAAATTATGCACCACCATAACATCCTTTACCACAGTTTGTGAGCCAGGAATTGAGTTTGAGGTAGTTTATAGCAGAAAAATGTGTTTTTCTGTATGGGTGGGGGTGGTGGTAAGGAGGTTAGGGGTTGTGTATATATCCATGCATTTTTTTTCTTCCTGTGGATTGTACACTAGCAGCCGCCTTTTCTCGGGGCTGTGCACGGAGCCTGTGGTGTGAGGAGATATAAAGCAGCATTTTTCTAGCTGCCTTGGAAACAATGAGGGCTCTGTTAAACGAGAACCCAAACCTCTGCAGACGGCCTCGCTGGTTGGAATGACTGGTGAAGCCCAGGTTCAAAGCCATTGGCCTCCAAGTGCTTTAATTCAGCATTATTTTTGCTCCTCTGACCAAACTTTTTTTTTCTTTTTTCTTTCGTTCTTTTTTTTTTTGTTTTTTTTTTTCTTTTTTAGTTAAACCTTCTGAGGTCTCCTTGTTTGGTTGGGAACTGAGCAGTGACTTTTTATAATTAGATTAAAGTTAATCAAATGAAGTCTTGGATATTTTTTAATGTCATTTAATCTCCTCCTCTTCCCCCATGGATTTTATCACCCTACCTTAATCTGTTGTAAAATTTCACCTCATTTTTGCTTCATTCCACGTTTTCCTATTTGAAAACTAGAGGATAACAGGTTTTTCACTCGTATTTGTTTTTCCTTGAAATAAAAGCAAATGCAGTTGTATACTAGACATTATACCATATAGTTGTTATCTTTCTATGACTTTTTCTACTATTACAAATCTACCAGGTTGGAGAAGTTAAAAAGGAAATATAAAATATAACAGATTCTATAATCAATGACGATATAGCAAGAGAGGGCTATAAAGAAACCCACAGCTGAGAAATATTTCTTACAGAAAGAAATATATGTCTATAGTAAGCACAGGCTGATGAAATTAGAATATTTTGGACAATTTCACATGATAATGCTGTGAAGAGAGAGGTACTTAGGAGTGTGAATGTGGTGAGCACAGATGATGGCATTTCTATGCTTCAGCAATAAAAATTCAAGCATTCTTCTCATGTCCAGTCAAAATTTATATTACTTATATTATGATTTGCAAATGAAATTTGAAAACAAGGCAAAGGAAATAGTTCAAACATACACCTTACATCCAACATTGTTGTAAATTCTAAATACCATATGAAGTTTGACTTTACTTAGAATCTTTCTGTACTTTTGGTCTGGAGGGAACAGGCAACAGAGGAGGCATCAGACATTTGCTGCTTAGCTCCGAGTTTACAAGGGTATTTTCTGCTCGGATGAGGGGGAGATCAGGTTTCTAGTGTGTTAGGCTGACGGCAATGAGGGGGGTGTGCTGATGGGTCTGGTTCTGATTTTTAAGTAGTGTTAAAAAGGTCAAAGTTCACATTTTTTTCATTTTATCCTGAGTTCATCACCAGCGAATCTTCCTTTGCCACGTTTAGTACATGCTACTAAATGAATGAAGACCAGGAATGAGGATCACAGATTTGTTTCCACCCCTGTTATGTGCTAACATACACCACATTAAAAAAAAAAAAAAATTCATGTCATTGTTGATTGACCCATTGCTTCATAGTGTTGAGTAAGTAGTCTAATAATTAAAATGTTCAGTTAACATTTCTTATTTGTAGGAAAAATAATTTACCACTTCTTCCCCCCCCCTTTTTTTAAATATGAAATTTATTGTCAAATTGGTTTCCATACAATACCCAGTGCTCATCCCAACAGGTGCCCTCCTCAGTACCCATCACCCACCCTCCCTTCCTTTCCACCCCCCATCAACCCTCAGATTGTTCTCAGAATAATTTACTACTTCTAACCTTTGAAAATAACAATTGAATGCTATTTTATTAATTTATTATTTTTCCCTCATCATGGTTCTTTAAATTTATACTTCAATTTTTAGAAGTGTTATGATGAACTATCTTACAAAAAAATATATGGTATTGAAATTCCCTATCTTTTTTTGTAATAAAGAAATCAACAATATTTTCTGAAATCCCTGCTTTGAAAGATTAATCAAAGTAGCATTTCTATGTGGTAATGCCGATAAATAATAAGAAAAGCTTATATAAATAACTCTGATTTCTGTAGGTTTTATCTTCTTCAGAATGTTTTTGAATTGATAATAAACTAGAAAACTTTTTTCTTATTTTCATAAAAAGTGACTTAAAATTTTTATAAATAAAAAGTAATGATTTACTTTACTAAGTAGAATTAGATACTACTAAATTAGATAACTTAATTTTATCAATTGAAAATCTGGTTTATTGGCTAATTTGTTTGAAACCGGTTAATGTCTTTTTAAAGGATGCAACTAGAAAATGTGGTCTCAAACTCATTTTTAACTTTTGTGATAACTTCAAAAGTTAGCGATTTGTGATGTTGCTAAATGTACAGATATGGAGAAGTGTACATGTTGTGAGATGTTTGCATGTATTAATAAATACATTCTTTATAATAATGGCAAAGATAAAGTGGTGATAGATACCAAACTACTGTACAGTTTAGATACATATATGAAGATATTCTTCTTATGTGAGCTGAAGCAAACCTATAAACATGTCTAAAGCTTTAAGAGTTAATTTAATTTATAAGATTTAAAAGAAGATTTGGGGAAATTTCGAAATCTTTAAATTACTACTAATAAATTAGCCCATTCTCATGCTGTTTTAAAGTCAAAAAAAGAATGTCATTCATCCAGATACTTTATGTAAATTTAGAGGTGTTGAATAAAATTACCAGGAGGTTATCCCTCCTTCTCCTATTTATATTGGCAAACATGCACTCATACACAAAATGTTTTCCTGTGTTTAGAAGTACTATGTAAGGAATTAATATGTGAACATATTACATAATAGTTTGGAGTTGTACACCAAGTGTTTGTGCTGCTGTTTCCAGTCCACTCTCCTCACACACAAAAATCCACTAAACCAAATAGGAAAAATATACCCTCTAAAGCAAAATCCTGACACATTTTTTACTTGACTTGCAGAACTTTTCCTATGATGAGTTTTCCTTAATATGTTGTAAAAACCCTAACAATTATATGTGATTATAACACCTGATAGGAGCTAATTGATATATTCAACCTATCATTGATATCTGTGTTACCTCCTACAACCACACAAATAATAAAGGTGATTCTAAAAACAGATAACAGGAAGAAGGTTTAGAATTTAATGTCTAAAATAAGATTCCCTAAAACATTTTTCTTCCTGTTCTGCAGAGTCAAAATACAAGCATCATTTCTTATGTGTTAAAAAGTGGAATAATGTATTTAATTTAGCATCTATGCAGTTAATGTTCATAATAAATTGCCTATAGCTTCAATATTTAGCTTCTCTAATTTTAGAGATGTTTCCTCTTCCCAGTGTTTTGTGTAAGTTGTTTATGCAGGTTTTATATTTGGAAGAGAGAATGATCCTTGGAAAGACTTATTCTTAACAACGTCATGAACGTTGTATATATAAATTATATCTCTTCCCCAATAGATTTTATATTATGCCCATTATTTTAGTCTGCTCAGCGGTACAAAATAATAAGTCCACAATTATTTACAAAGGAAAATATATATGAATAAAATATTAGATGTTTTCAAGTTAATTTGAGGCTGTTGTCCATTGAGGATTTTGTTGGGTGCAGCTGGGAAAGATTCTTTGGCGGAAACTAATCAGCACAGGCTATAGCAACTTGTGGAAATATATAAATCATTGACTCCTTTCATGAAAGATTTCAATATTTGTTAGCCTTGTTCTAGGTAATGCAAAGAACTTCTCTGAGATTCATTTGGTATATTTGGCAAATTCTTTTTAATAGTGTGGTGTGTTGTACCGAGCACTCAGTACAGCAGTGGTATGTGTTGCTAATATACGTTAGTGATGTTGTTCCGTTGAGCCCAAAGCTTTGCCAGCAGGACTCTTTGTCTTCTTCTATTGTCTTCTGTTCAAGGTGTGTTTATGTAAAGGGAGAACCACTATTTTAGTTTCAAATATTAAACAAAATAATTTTTATTTCTGTTTCAATACCGATGGATCACCCACAACCTCTAAAATAAATAGATGAGTTTAACTCATCAAACAAAACCTTATTTTCATTGGTCTGGTTTATGAAGAATGAGAAGTCCTAGTGTAGGAATATCTATTCTTTCATCATCATTATCTTCCTTCCCTTTCAGGTTAATTTCTGTAAGTCACAATTAAATACTCAAAGGTTTATAAGTATAACTAAAACTTACATTGTTATGTTTTCTATTCTTCAACTTATTCAATCATAATCTGCTTTTCAGTTTGAATTTAACAAAAATAACTTTTAGCAGAGTAGGTAAAATGTATTTTGTCCTTGTAACCTAGACTAACTTTTTCAGAAGGAAAATCACACAGGACCAAGTGTGTTTATTAACCCTGAGACTCACTGTGATCAGGGACTCAACAGTATCTGTCTACATTCTCTCATACCATCTTTTCACAAAAGAGGACTGTGGCAGCCAGTCAGAGAGCTAATGTCATGCCAGACCACTCACAGCCAATTAGCCAGTTTCCCTGTGAACGGTGGGTACTTCTTGGGTTTTTTTTTCACTTTTTGAGGGGAGGGAGGTTTACAGCAATGACCTTTAGCCACTGACATTTCTGCTTCACGCCCTTAAGTCTGAGGAATTGGATCAGCCTGTTTGGTGCTAGCAACCCAGCCCTATAGGCTGTGATTTTCACAGGAACGAGGTTCTCCTGCTTTCCCTCTAAAAGGCAAGGCCCAGATTCTTACCCCACTGGCTATGTGGCCAAACTAAACCTCCCTGCTGTCCCCCAGGTACAATAAGCTGGAGTGGTCTTTCCTGGCTCCTGTTCCCTGAGGAGTGTACAACTCTGTGACAGGACGGTACCATTGCCTGAGGGATAGCATTCTGAGCCTTCTTGGGATCTGTTTTTTGAGGAGATTCAAGCTTTCAGCTCCTGGGATTTTTGAATGATGAAAGGCTGACTTGCTGGCCACCAGAGAGAGGTGGACAGAGAATGACACTTTCAATGACTGTGGTCAAGTAAACAGCATCATTAAGTTGGTAATTTTAAATATTGCTTAGAAACTACTTCAATGTATACTTTGGCCTGAAGTAGGAACTGAAAGCTACAGTTTCACATTTGAAAGGTTGTTAGTTAATAGAGAAAATAGAAATCATCTGTATTGTTCCAGAGGTCAAAATAATATTGTGCATTTTTATGTTTTTTGTGTAAGACAAACTTTTAACACTCAGAGTTGTTAATAATGGCAAGGGCTAATTCAAGTGCAGGGAAAGCAGTAGCCTCATGTTAATCTAGTCCTAGAACCCCTGGATTCTTAGATCTGTTTGTTTATTATACAAACTTTTGTTTAAATATGTTTCATCATATTTTCCCATTTTTATACATATATATCCTCCTAGAATGAACATGAACTCAACACATGAATGATGAGCCCAGAACTTCAGAGATGTCAGTCTGGTTTTATGGTCCTTCACATCCTGAGGGTGCCTTCACCTTGTGTGCTTTTTACCCTGCAGGTAATTCATAAAACTTCCCTCCAGCAATCCAGCTCAAAAGCAGATGTCTTATTTAGTTTAACAGTACACTAACTGGAAGGCAGAGAAAAGACAGATCTTGTTTCTGTAAATTACATTCTTGAATTGAGAGACCTGATATTTCATTGCCCTGCTAGTGGGCTCTGGGCCAAGATGCATAAATGCAAGTGTGCTACTAACTGACCAGCAGCTACTACAGCAGGATGAGGAAAAGCACCTTGCCCAGGTGGTGTAATCATAATAAAAGCAGAAACATTCAGGTTCTTATCGTCTTCCCATCAGTGTTTCATGGCTATGTAACGCAGCAAATTAGAGAGCTTAACTTTAACCTTCTGAAAGTACTGTTAGATTTTACCTTCCTAATCAAGTTCTAAAAATCCAACCTTGTGGACTAGGACTTCTTTTTTCTACAGTTTACAACGTAAGATCGTAGACTCTTCTTAACCCTTTTTTGGGCATTATACATATATTAGTGAAAAATTAGTTTTTGTTTTTTTGGATTTTTTTGAGTCAGGGTTGTTCAGGTGTGACTGACATATACCCTCTTCAGTGTGTAGTTCTATGGTTTTTGAAACTGCATGTAGTCATATATTCAGTGCCATATTCAAGATTAAGATAACTAAAATTCAGAACAGTCCCATCACCTAAAAATTGTTCCTTCACTCCTTCCAGTTATAACCCCTTGTAATCATAGATATGTTGTCTGCCACATAGTTTCTCCTTTTACTGAATGCCATATAAATGTAATTATATAGTAGGTGGCCTTTGTAATCTGGACTTTTTTACTCAACATAACATTTGAGATTCATCCCTTTTGTTGTTTATATATATAGTTTTTCCTTTATCACCCATTTTTAACTGAAAAAAGTTACAGAACTTCATTATAACATTTTAACTGTATATCACATTTATATTACATGTAGTCCCAAGATCTTTAAGTATATATAATTAAAGTCTGAGGCTAATGATTTGTTTTGAATTCACGTATTCCTTTTTTTAATACATTACTAGGAGGGTTCTTTTTTTTTTAACTCCTATTTGCTTAGTCTCTCTTCTTAACTGAATATGATGTCTAGAACACCAGTGGGAAACAAGAGTGGCTTCTAGTCCAATCATATTAAATAAGAGTTTCTACTCTCTTAAATCTCAGAAGGTTCCAGGTCCACTCAGCCATCCACTTGGTAAGAGGACAGGGCTGGAAGACTCCAACACTCCCAACTCTCCCTCTAAGGCTTCTGGTCTTTTGACAGACCATTTAGAAACAAGAGCTTTGGGGTAAATTTTCCTTACTTTGTTTTTTAATTTTATTTATTTATTTTTGAGAGACAGTGTGTGTGTGTATGAGCAGGGGAGGGGCAGAGAAAGAGAGGGTGAGAGAATCCCAAGCAGGCTCCATGCTCAGCAAAGAGCCTGACAGGGGGCTCAAACTTACAAACTGTGAGATCATGACCAGGGCAGAAATCAAGATTTGGACACTTAACTGACTGACCCACCTAGGCACCCCTCCTTACTTTTAAGTAAGGAAATTTTGCTTTTTAAAGCAAAAATTTGAAGTTCAGTACCATGATAAGGTATGGACTTGTTAAGGCAGTTAGACTCATTTCATTGCACTTTTAATGGCCATTAGTAGCTAAGATATTGCAATTTTCAACCAAATTTAATTTATTGTATTAATCTTTTTCATCCAACATGCTACAGCCTAGCCTAAGTTGACCTGCCTAAGAAAGTTTTTGTTTTATTTGTTCTGTGTCATTAGATTAATTTTGGTAAATAGTTTCTAGATTCCCTTTGTACAAACAAGGGCATTTGAAGAAAGCATTTCTATCAATAGAGCTGAAATGGCACAAGGGATCATAGTTGGATTTCTGTTTTCTTATGGGGTATCAGTGTTTACTGTTTACTGATCTCCTAGGTAAATGCTGGGTCTGGATGTCAAAAAAAATAAATAAATAAAAGTCATGTGACAGTATCATAGTCAGTTAATCACTACCAGTGCCCAGACTGAATCGCCATTTTTTATATAGGTCTGAGTATAGAGTTCATAAAGTATAAACCAATAGGGCAGAATGTGTCTCCTCAGACCAGATAATCTGACCACAGCGCTTCTGATTTCATCTTAGTCCTAGGTAAAAAAAAAAAAAAAAAAGAAAAGCCTGAAATATGGCTGACATTTTCTCCTTTAATGTAACCTGCCAAAGCTTCTAAATGATCTAAAACCATTAAAATTCTCTTTTAAAAAGTTGAATAGATTTTAACCTCTCATGTACACAGCAAAGAGTAAAGAATAAAAGTCATCATCTTCATTGAATTCTCATAAGATCAATTGATAATCCTTAGTATCAATGATGTCAGGGAAAAACAGAAATGTCACAAATGTATCTTTAAGCTTGCCAGTGAAAATGAATGTGAATTAAGAAAGTATTGACTCTGGGTGTCAGAAATAAGCATTTGAATTTACTCTTCTCTCTATTACATTTCTTTGCCTGTTTTTATCACTGTTTGGTAATATGTAAGATACTCCTCAGAGAAAATGACAACCAAAGAAAGTAATTGGAATGAGTAAAATCCAAGCCAAATACTAGTATGAAGTAGTAGAGAAAACGGAATGGAAATCTAGTGACAAGCAAAGCATTGTTATTGAAAGGTTTTGGAAAAAAGCCTCTTTCACGTTGCTGGCCCAGTTAGGAAGTTTGGTCCCTGGTACAAAGCCATACAGCTGCACACAATATAAAGGAAGGTTAACAGCATATTTGGTGCGTTTATAACTTCCCTGGGGCATTTTAACAGTAAAAATAGTGATTGTTAACCCGGTCCATCTGAACTTAAATATGAGCTTACTTTGCAAGAAATGAGGGGTAACGTCTAAGCAATTTTCTCTAGGTTTCATTATTGTTTGAAGATTTTACATTATGGCCCCTTTTTGTCTGATTTTATTTGTTTTATCCAATGTCCTGAGATATTTGGAGTCGTAGGTAATTAGATGTAGGACTCCCTACTTTGAGCTCTACTACTTTACTCTTATGTATATAACAAAGATCTTCATAAATATATTACATAATGTACTCTAATAAATATACACACTTTACCCTTATGGTGTGATATGTGTTCATAAATGCAACACAAGCTTGTGGTGGATGTGGCAGTAGTTTATCTTAAAATTGGTTGGGTGAATTTTCTAAGATGTTTATAGATGGCTGCCTCTGTACTTTGATTATAATTACATGAATGTGATTCCTAACAGTGGCAACTCCTAGATTGTCAAGGTGGTTGCAGCCATATTTGTGGCTTAATAAAAAAAATAATAATAATAATAAATTCTGCACATGGATCACTGCTCAGTCCTATTATAAAATAAGATGAATAATACCAATGCATTTTATTGTATTCCCAGTAATACATATGTGAAAAAAAGTAGAGGCATCATCTTCTCCAGGCTTTGTGACATTTGCATTCTGCTTGGTAGTTCTTATGCTCACAAATGGGAAGCCAGCACATTCAACCTTAAGAGACCATTCTGTTTTTGTTTTTTTTTAAAGTTTATTTATTTTTGAGAGAGAAAGAGACAGAGTGTGAGCAGGCAAGGGGCAGAGAGAGAGGGAGACACAGAATCGAAGCAGGCTCCAGGCTCTGAGCTGTCAGCACAGAGCCCAACGCAGGGCTCGAACCCATGAACTGTGAGATCATGACCTGAGCCGAAGTCGGACACTTAACCGACTGAGCCACCCAGGCGCCCCAAGAGGCCATTCTTAATAAAAATAAGGTTAGGATCTCTTTCCAAATTAGCCCCTACTGACCCTAAACAACCAACTATTAGCCAGAGTCAAACCACAATTTCCAAAGTGTAAAGAGCTGAAGATACTGCAACAGGCATCCCTTCTCAGCCCAAATTCAGCATAAGCACCCCACAAAATCTGCTACCTCGGTGTGTCCCCAGGCCTTGTTTATTGTTCATGGGCTTTGGAAGCTGTTACTAGTAATCCTGGGCTTCCCATTATGATGTCTGGAATGAAACTCAGTATATAGGACTAGCAGGTGAGTTCTTGAAGTGTGAAGCAGCAAGACCCAGTTACATTCACTACAGTGAATGCCATGTATATGTGTTCTCCTCTTAAGACCTCATCCTGTTTGTACTTCATAACTTAGTAGTGAAGTCAGTATTTTCTAAGACAAAAGCCTCAAGCATGTCTCAAGAGGATAGATTTGAATGCTGAGCACTGGTATTGCCAGTGTGTGCACATGGTATGCTCATTCCCTCAGAAAAGTACAGTGAAATCATGTGTTAGCATGTAGTACAACTGTATGCATTCTAGGACTGATTTCATTTAATTTCTTAGACTGAGTGTGATTAAAAACTCATCAACAGTATTTAATATTTTTGTTCTATCTCTCCATTGTGTATAATTATGTACCTCACTTCCAAGATTAGACGTAAGGAATGAGTGTCCACTTCCATGTGGCTGTGTCAGGAGTGAGGTGGTTGATCACAAAGTTGAGATATATAGGAGGGACTACCAAAACTGCTAAGCCAAATAAGGAGCTAGATTAAGCTCTTTTAAGCTAGCTGTTGGGGTGGAACCCCCTACATGTTGAACCCTACTGAAAATGAGAGGCTCTACTCTGTTACAGTTTGTCCAAATGAGCTCCAGCTGTCATGCTCTGGGCAGTGTGCCAGTGTAGCCTGTCTTGAGCAAAGCTGGGGCATCCCCATCATCAAGTGAGCAAGTCAGCTGCAGACTATTAAGATGCAAATTGTGCAGATAGGTTAGCTCTCAGCCATTTGAAGAGCTAATGTCTACATCAGTGGCAAAGTTTGGCACTCCATATGGTAGTTAATAATGTTTTTAGGGCCAGGAGGAGTTTTCTGATTTATGGAAGTAAAAGGAGAGGTGCTGAGCTGTAAGTAGGAATAGATACAGGCAACCTCTAGCAGGTAGGTTAGAGTGCAGCTTTCTGTGACATGGCAGCAAGCCCAGGTGAATTATCAAGATGGTTTTCATTTTCAGCAACTTTATTCACTAGAATCAGGGGATGAAAATAGTTAAGGTATTTTAAGCACACATACACCACCATTATCACTATCACCACCAACAACTAGTATGTTTGATCCTCACTGACCATACTCCGAAATACAAGACCTACCCCCCAGGGCAGTCTATGCACTTACAGAGAGGTTTAGATTTCCAGAAGGTGTTCAAGTGTTCATTGTTCAGGTGTCTGGAATTCTGAAGGATTTTGAAACTATTGTGGGGAAATTTTGGAGTTAAGAGATTGCATACAGAGACATACATAGTGTCTATGAATATTAGTTTATAAATCCAATCTCACAACTCCAAAATCTCCCCACAGTATACATACATGCACCCCTTCACACATACATAGGGGTGTATGTGTGTGTGTTACAATAGTAGTAACAGTTGTAGGAGAAAGGAGAGGAATATGTGATACAATGCCTAAAATTTGTTGGAAAGGTAAATTTAAATTCTGTTTTAAATTTTTCAAATTCTGGAATGGTGAATTTGTGTGTATTTTCTCCTAGAAAAATACTGTTTTCCTGTTCAATCTATTTGGCCTCCTGCTATCACAGTGTACTTTGGTTAACAAAGGTAATATTTTTATTGCTTAGTCCCATTGAATATTTTACTTAACATATTATCCTTCAGTTCTTTTCCTCTGCCATTTGACATCATTTGCCACTCATTCAAGACAATTATCAAGATAACAGATAAAGGTGGTCATATATAGTCCTGCCAGTGGTATTTTGAGGGAGTGGAATCAACCATCTCGGATCTCGTGAATTCTAGAATCCACAGTGGTCTGTCTCAAAGAACTCTTGGTCTTTGGTCTGAAAAGAGAACTCTCTTCTGTTTAGTTTTAACTGCTCAATCTGCCCAGCCACTAGCTTGTTGCTTTTTCACTTTTCTTTAGTAAGCAGGCGTTCCTCACAATGGTAGAAATAAGAAAGAAAAGGAATTGAAATTTGAATTACCAAAATATGTGACTTGATTGATGGTTTTAGCAAACTGGTTTTAGATGGTTTTAGAAGATACTGGCACTAATGACTGAAAACAGAATTGGGGATCTCCTTTTAATGTGTTTGGTTGATGCTTTGCACAATTCCTGTAGTAGATCATCAAGGCACCGAGAGCACCCTGATACCTTTCCTGACACAAAGTGGGGAGATTGGGTGTTTGATTAACAGATAGCTAAAACATGGGAGTTAGAAACAAAGTAAAATAAAATATGGGAGTTAGCTATGTATTTGTTATAAATAAACAAAAGAGTTTAGTTTTTATCTGTTTTAGCTGATTCTTTTCTTTTTTTTAAGTTTTTATTTAAATTCCAGTTAGTTAACATACAGTGTAATATTAGTTTCAAATGTACAATATAGTGACTCAACAATTCCATACATTACTCTCTGCTCATCATGATAAGTGTTCTCTATCCCCTTCACCTATTTCACCCATCCCCCAGCCCACCTCCCCTCTGGTAACCATCAGTTCTCTAGACTTTCTTAAGTACTTTCTTAGTGCTTTCTTGGTTTGCTCTTCTCTCTTTTTTTCCCCCCTTTGCTCATTTGTTTTGTAATGTAGGATTTTTAAATGCCAAGTGAGTACCTCCTAAAACTACACGCTTTGGGGGTCTTACTAGATAGCTACACACTCTGGCCCAACAGTACTTTCTTCCATCTCTAATGAAAACAAAAAATAAGCATCAATTCCTAGCACAGAGCCACTTATTTATCATCTTCCTTCTCTTTCTTTTTTGTTCTTATTTTCTCTGTGCTTTACAAAAAACCACTCCTTAGCAAGAATAGCATGATAATAAAGGAAATAGTCCAGCATAATTAATCAGAGATTTTGAAGTGCCTCCTCTCCTATCAACTTAAAGACACAAACACTTCAGGACACTGGGGATTAGATTATTTGTGAATGAGGGCTATTTCCCTACTAGACTGTGAGTTTCCTAGGAGCAGGGGATAGGGCTATGGACAGCTTTGTACTTAATGTGCTCATATATTAAAAGAAGATGGCTCTGCAGTGGGATTATCAGAAATAACTTCCAGAATAGAGGTTCACAACCTTGCCACTACTGATGTTTTCAGCCATAAAAATTCAGTCTTTCCTTTTTGCAGGATCCCTTGCTTCTACCCATTATTAGCATACAACAACCCAACTATGATAACCACAAATATCTCCTGACATTGCCACATGTTCCTTGGGGGACAAAATCCACCCCCCCTCCCCACCGTTGAGAACCACTGTTCTATAAGGATTGATGGGGGTTAGACAGTGCTAGAGGAGGGCACTAACAGAAAATATTACTGTATGAGACTGTCATGAGACTTAGTGTATTTTGGTTTTTATAACAACAACAAAATCTGAGTTTTTAAAACTGAAATTTCAACTCAGTACATGGTATTTGTGCCCTTACTTTCAGTAAAATAAAGCCACCAAGATCAGTCTCAATGCTGGTGGCCTCATCCACACACAGAGACATATATTCATCTTTCTCTAAGTTCTCTTTCTCTAAGTCACATATCTGTATGTGAGAATTCAGTGTGCATTAAAAATATGTCTTTTTGAGCAAGTATATTTCCAGTTTTACAGAATGAAATCGTTCCTGCTACCAAATTTTACCTGGGTGTGAATTTTTACAACTGAGATATTAATCCTTGAAAAGAGATTTTTATAATGGAAATGCTGACACAACCTTAGCTGCCCTGCTTCGAATGGCATCATTATATTATTCCACTCTTGACCATGTCTGTGTTCTGAAAACAGTGGTGGCATTGTCTGCCTCTGAATGGTGCTAAAGGACTGAGGAGGGGAAGGATTTGGCACTGATATCAGAGTGGGGGAAATAATTTAAAATAAAAAATACACTTTATGTGCATGACTCATTCATTCAACTCAGGGGATTTGCTAAGTTGAATAACTAGGTTTGATCCACATAGGGTTTGAATGTTTCACCACCCATGGTATATCAAACTGATGATAATGCCTTCTGGTTCCATCTTTGAGACTATCTTAACTGACTCTTGAACTGCTAAAATGGTAACCCAGTGATAAGTATTCTTTTTTATAGACTAATCACTTCTGTTTAGTCTACCTTAATATTTTAATTTCCTGGTAGACTCTGTAGCTCTAAATAAACACAGAAGATATGCTTGAAATAATATTTTTTGTCTCCATACACGTTGCTGTCAAAGTGCATGCACGTGGGTATGCACACACACATGCACCCTGTTATCTCCTTGAGACAACATTTTACAAAAAGACACTATGTGCTTGGTGTTGGCATTATTGCACGTCCCAGATACTTTTCAGAGGCTTCCTACATGCACTTGGTGAGGAGGGAAGAAATGGAAAGACTTCTAGCAAGGCCCACCTCTATTTCCTCTTTTTCTCAACAAGGACGGAAATGAGAACATTCTCCAAATGATAAACATACTTCATGACTAATGCCACTTACTACTGTCCTTCCACCATCCCCAGGAATAGGAAAAAGTAGCTGAGGGTAGTTAATAATGAAAGTCAAGGAAAGAAGTGGGAATGGGAAAGGTAAAATGCAAAACTGTCAAAGCATGAGTTATGGGGGAAAACATCTTTTAACAAAGGGAAAAACTTGTGGAAAATACTAAAATACTACCTTTAAATGGGTTTGCTATAGAGCACAGGGCAGAAAATGTATCACTGTGTCTAGAATGGAAAGGGTACTAAAGTTTTAACAAATGCGTCTTGCATATGCATTTTTGAGTTATTAAAGCAAAAATCTTTTATTGCTAAAGAAAATGTACTTGAAAGATTTTGATGAAAATGAAGCATTCGTAAATTTAATTTATTGTTTGATTTCAACTTCTCGGCTCCACATCTGTGTCCGGACCTTCCAAGGGCGTGTGTGACCTCTTGAGGGGACGCAAATACCCCTGAGTCGTCAGCAGCTACTGCTGCTTCAATAGGTAACTTGCAGTTCAGTCACCTCCGAAATCATGGTGGCTGGAGTGACAGTTATGGAAGAGACATATTTCAGAGCATTCTCTGCGGCCCCAGAAGAGAAGATACCTTGCTGTCTATCTAGAAGCAAGTACTCCATGTCACCCCCTGACTTCTGTCTGAGAGTCTGTGTGATTTAGTGTCAGTGGAGCTCAGCTCCCTCTTTACCATCTGCTGTCAGCAAGGGCAGGAGACAGTAGTTTGATCTGTTACAGAAACAGCACAGGTGATGATCGAACATGCATGTGGGCGCGTGCTCGGCAGTGTTGAGCAGCCTACCTTGGTTTTTTTTTTGTTTTTTTTTTTGTTTTTTTCTCATTTGAAAGAGTTAATCTTTTTCTGAATAAGAAATAGAAGAGGCACTTGAGAGAGAGAGGTCCGTATGTTACAGAAATGACACAACAGTTACCTCGGATTATCATTAAAAGCAGTTCATGTTCTGTGGATAGTTCTCAGTTTCAGCCTTTCTTTTTTTATTATCACTTTTAAAAATGTGGTGTTTAGTGGTAATCACCAGGCTAAGAGAAAGCTCCCTGGCACTTCACTATTGGTGATCACTTCCTTATTAGTTGGCTTGTATTTATAGCCCTGCAAACACGTTCCCATTATTAAATTCTGCCATTCAGTGTGGGCTCTGCTGTACAGTATGTGTGTCCTGAAGCAATTAGATACCAGCACAAGTAAGAAGCAAATTCCTGCCCTGAAGCTCCTAAGTTTAATAAAGTATGTTATTTCCAGTAAACCCCTTTAATATGAGTATAGGATTATATTATTGTTCACCAAATGTATTTAAATATTTAAATGTTTAAATGACATCAGCAAACACCTAAAACTTATTTCCTGTTGCAATAAAATATATTTTTTCAGTCTTATAACTCTCCACATTAATAATAATTAAATGGTCAGAAGACAGCCTTAATTACAGCTAATCACTCAGCCTTTCCTCTCATTGTTTGGAACAAACAAGTGTTTTCTAGATGTCTTAACTGGGCTGCCTTCTGTTCCATTCTTCTTTTTTTAATCTAATGTGTAAAAAAGGGTGTTTGATTGATGGAACATCCCCTTCCACAACCCCTCCAGTAAATCTCTCAAAGTCCTTAACCTTGTGCAGCCTGCTTGATAGAGCATTTGCTGTTGTTTATAGTCTGTTATCCCTGGGATTGGCTTTCCGTGTAATAAAGTACTAAAAATCTCGTAGAGTAGGATCAACTTGGGTGTTCTGCGGTTTGCATGGTGGTTGTTATGCCTAATTCCCACAGCAGAGAAGGGAATTAGAGGGAGCATCATAAAGAACAAAAGTTAGTGGGTTGCCAGCTGAGTAAAGCCCTCCCTGTGAACAGGTTTGGGTAATAGTGATATTTCTAAAAGGGAGGGCAATGACACTTAAGTGAGGTTGGTCTTAGGAAGCAGTTGCAGGTCTGGATCCAATAATGTATCATTGACTGCGTCTGGAATAGATCGCCTGGATAAATTAAGTGAACTCTTACCCTGCTGGGAGCTTTTTTGCTGTGTGCTCTGTGCTTATTAGCCTCCTAGCCCCTAGTTTGACCCTGTTCCCTTTTTAAATTAATGCATCTCCAATTCCCTAATCTAGACATTTTTTTTAATCTCATGTTTCTTTGTTTCCACCCAATTTGAGGAAATAGCTGAGGAGTTTTCAACTGTTTACCCAGAGGCAAAATTAACAGGTGCATTCAGGGTTATTGTAAGACTCATCAAATACACTGAGAGCCTGGCCCAAATCCAGTTCTGATAAACAGACCAGCATTGTAAATTAATTGAAAACTGACAAAGATAAAAAGCATTATTTAGAGGCCTAGATAAAAGTTTTATGTGTGCTTGCAGAAGAGCCTTACTACAACACATATTTTGACACATTCGTAATAATGACTTTCTAATGAGCAAAACCTGGGTTGTAGAAACTGCAGCTGAACCAAAAAGGGGGGCCCCATTTTTAACACAGTCTGGGAATGTATTTACATCCAATAGCAGCTTGGCACAAGGAAGAAACTATTCAGAAGTTTGCCCACATGTTTTGCTGCCAGTTTATGCCTTTATTTGGAGGTCTTTATGTGGAGCAGAAGGCCCATGAAGCCGCATGTGTATGAATGCAGAGAATTCTGAAGAAAATGCACCAGGAGAAATAGGATGTATCTGATATTATATTCTGCATTGGAACACATCAGGATCATTTACAGGGAAACAAATGGTATTTTATATGCAGCAAATGTGTTCAGGTACAAAAGCTCTTTAAGACCTAACTTCCTTATTGTGAAAAACGAACTTCATATTTTGCAAAGAACACTCACTTTTTCTGAGCAATTCTGGCTCCACGAAAAAGGTTTTGAAAAGTTCTTTGTTAGATAAAAAGAAGGGATTGCAAAACTGTGTCATAATAATACTGACGGAGTTGCTGGTTTATATAATATGGCAAAGAGCTTCAATCTGAACTGCTGATTGTCTACAAATAATAGGGTAATTCTTATGGTATACTCTTTTTAGAATGAGGAGGTTCTGATAAAGATTTAAGAAAGTTCAATTCAGGGTAAAGCTATATAGCCACAGAAATTCTAGGATTTGTTTTTGCAATGACAAAATTGTCTTACTCTGTATCTTGTGGGTATTCACAAGTTATTCACAAATAAGCTTTCATGTTTTTGTGATAACTAACAAGTCAACAAACTTTTCTGTGTCTGAAGCGTAAAAGAAAGAAATAACATCATTTGTGTCTTTACCCTATGTTATCTGCTTTAAGAAAGATCATCATGAATATCAAGTCATTATATTCCTACTTCCCTGGTTTATTTATTAGCATATGTGGCCTGTGGATGCATGAACATTAAACCATTTGATCTACATGCTTCTGGTGGTCATATCCCTTTATGAATACCCTTGCTAGATTTTTTTTTCCTGGAATGTAGCATTTTTTTCACTTATTTACTAAATATGTATTAAGCATCTAGCACAGGCCTTCAGTGCTATCAAAAATGCCTTATATATATTATATGCTTTCACAGTATTTGCTTAACAATTAATTTAATCAAATGACTAAATCACAGGAATAAAGAAACATGCTTAGAACATATACTTACAGGTCTAGACCAGTAGTTCTCAACCAGTGGTGAGTACTAGTAGCATCTAGTGGATAGAAGCCAGGGATGCTGCTTCATATCCTGCTGTGCATAGGGCAGCCCCCAACAAAGAACCATGTAGCCCAAACTGTCAGTAATGCTCCTGCTGAAAATCTCTGCTCTAGTAGAAGAGAAAACATATACATAGCCATTCCTACCTGCCAGCCTTCTTCACCATACTTTGCATACCCTCCCTGGGTGATTCTTCCACTCCTGGGGTTTCAACAGCCATATGCACTCTGGTTCTAAACTTTTGTTTCCATTCCAGTTTTCTCCCTGCACCCAGCTCTATACAGCCTGCCGTCTAGACATTACCGTCTTGGTATCTTAAAGACTTTCTCAAGCACAGAGCCTCTAAGACAGAATTCACCATCTTCCCTCCAAACATTTGCTTACAGCATTCTGCTAGGTACATGGTTGGCACTCAGAAAAGAAAATGCTTTGTAATTCAAATTGCATAAGTGACCCAAGGCAGAGAGTAGTAAATATCAAGAGAGGGTATCTGTGGGAGTTAAGAGTACAGATAAAGTGCTTTCAGCTTTAAAGGTAGTGAGGACCTGGAGTGGAGTGGAAGGAGCAGAGATCCATGAATATTTTACAGGGAAGGTGGCATTTGAGCTGGGCATTAAAAGCTACATAGCATTTAGATGCCTGGGATTCTAAGTGGAGGAAATAGATGAACAAAGGTATAGAAGCTGGAAAGTAGGACTGTGACCAAAGAATATGTGATGGAATGCTCTGTGTGGAGCATTGCATACAGAAGGGAAGCAGTAGATGATGAAAATAGAAAGATTAGTTGGTGCCTGATCATGGAAAATTTCAATGCAAAGCTGAGAAGTCTGCTTTACTCTGTTGGCAATGGAGAGCCATGAAGATTGAAAATAGACATGATTTGAGGTGGATTTCAGTAAGATTAAACTAATCGCAGTGCCTGGACCACCCACTGCTTTTCACCTCTCATCCTTCAAGTCTCTGTTTCAATGTCACTTCCCCAGAGAGTCTTCCCCAGCTCCCAAGGCTTGGCATACTGCCCTTGCTGTTGTACTCTCCTAGTATCTTCTACTTGTCTTGTGTAAATCTTGTCACTCTCTTTCCTCCTCCTACAGTGCTTATCTTCCCTTCAGACTGTGAACTCCCAAGTCAGGGACCTTGTCTGTCCCAGTCTACCCAAATTCCCAGACCAGCACAAATCAGAATTTCAACTCCAGTTGACAGAGATGTTGCATTAGGATGACGTGGTAGAATTTACCAACTGATTAACGTCGGGGCAGAGTAGAAGGGTGAATCCAAGATGACTGTATGGTTTTAATCCCTCCTAACAGGGGGTGTGTGGTACATTAAAGGGCTAGGGAATAAATGGGTTGACACACATTCAGCAGAAAAGAAGCTGAGCTCCATATTGCACATGCTGAGACTGAAGTGCTAGTCAGTGTTAGTGTGGAGAGATTTAGCAGGTTTGGGAAATGTGGAAGAGAACTAGGCATAGAGGTTCAGATGTGAAAGTCAGTTACAGTTACATTCAAAACCTGAGACAGACTAAATAGGTTTCTGGTATTTTGATCTTAGCAGAATGGAAATTTCACCACTGCCCCCATTGTCTTTCTTGCCATCTTCCCAAGTTCTTTAGGAATATTTACCCTCTCTCCAATAAAAGATACACAATAGTGAGTATTAAGCACATCTGAAAGGTTGAGAATGATGCCAGCTATTCTTTTTCCCCTAGAGTCTTTTCCACCATAACCATCTGTTTTGCCAGAGTTTTTGCTTTCTTGGATCAATAGACTCAAACTGACAAATTTGCTGCATCATGAAAGATATGGGTTGTACAATTTCTAAATGTTAAAAAAAATATTTCCTCAGATGCTCTCCTGGGACCTTATTGTATGGCAAATGTAACCCTGCTTCTGGCCACATCTCTACCTTTTACTTACTCTCATTACCTATTCTCCTTGCCCAGCTCTAGTTTTCCAGAATTTGGGTTGCAGTTTAACAATGTAGTGGAGGAGATAGAAGTTTGTAATGTAGGATTTCAAAAGATGTAGAGAATATTTTCTATTGCCTGTGCCTTCCAAACTCGGTTTCTCCATTCCATCCAGACTCATCGTTCTCCCATCTTTCCTGCTCTCTCTGAAGAGAAACTTATCTTTTTTTTTTAATAAACTGCAGTTCACTTTACCCCAGTGTTGAAGTAATTTTGTTTCTCTTTATTGGTTGTGAGAATTTTAGAGATTATAAGACATTAGAAGTCATATTGTCTAGCCCCCTCCTTCAATTCCCCATGTCATATTATCAAGGAAGCCATAGGGTGAGAGGTTTCCCCAGAGGCCCACCTACAGGCCCAGGGTTCAAAATTGCCCCACTATGTTATTATGCATGAACATTGCTGTGAGGACTTAGAAGGGTGCCCTGTGAACAGGCCAAAATAATAAAGAGCATTCTGAGAAGGTCTCAATTATATTAGATATCCATTTAATATTTGTAAGCAATGAAGTAGCTCATTAATAAACAAAATTATGGGCCAGGATATTATTCTGATATAATCTATGTGCATTTTATATGAGAACCAATGTGGGGCTTGATCCCACAACCATGAAATCATGACCTGAGCCAAAATCAAGGGTCAGACGCTTAACTGACTGAGCCACTCAGGCACCCCAAGCCATTTATTTTATTTTTAAGGTATAATATTGAAATCATTAGAGAGTCATATGATGATATTGACAAATTACCTCAATCTTAGATGTAAAATGCAAAATGATGTGAAACCAAATTGTCTTGCCATTATTTCAAATGTCCTACTTTTCCTCAGTAACCAGAGTCAGTTTCATAATCAGTCTGAACATGAGCAAAATATTAAGATACTTAAATGCATTGGGCTTTAGCAGCATTTACTGAGCAGTGCAGTAAAACCTAAAGATTTCTTCTAAGGCTAAATTTCCATTTCATTTAGAGAGAGGCACCTAATTTAGTCATTATCCATTCACATTAAGAAATGTTACTTTAAGATTATAAACACAATTCTCTGTTATTAACTCCTACTTAAATGAAGTTATGTAAGAGAGAAGTTAACTAGTTTATGAAAAGTATGTATTTGGAATTGGGCCAAGAGTTATTCTGAAATGTATTTTCATATAGTAATGCTACTAAAAGTTGCTAGATATAGTACAGGCAGTGTGTGCATTCATTATCTTTGCCATAATTTCCAACCAAAATATTTTAAACAACAAAAAAGACAGGTCTAAAATATGATTTTTTTTCAGATCCCTCCAGAGAAAAGGTGTAGATTGTTATATTTCTTGATATAAATTCTTGAAAGATTTTCTCTGATAAGGAAGGCTGTCAGTGATTTAAGAAAAATTCAAATTAAATGTAAAAAGTGTGCCAAGCATTTATGTCCCAAACCAGTTAAATTCAAAAAGTATGGTATGCCGAGAATTTTAGGTTTAATCCTGAAATAGGTAAAAACTGTTTGAGATAGGTTTCCTGTGATATTAACTCTTTTAGGGGCCAAAAAATATACCTAATCCATTCAGCAAGGACTCACCTTTGTCTTTTGATTTGGAAAAAAAAAAAATTCATTTTACTTGGAGTTTTTTTTTTTAAGGCTTTTTTATTTAGGCAATATACTACACTTGGAAAAACATAAGGTTTAGCAGCAAACCCCAGCTCTGCCACTTAACCAGTTGTGAAACATGGGGGTAACAAGCCATATGAGTAGGATAACTGTGTAAATTAAATTGGGTGGTATATATAAAGCTACTAATATGGTGCCCAGCACGTGGTAGATATTCAATAATTATATTTGTTGCTGTTGTTATTACCTGTATATTTATGTTGAAAATAAAACCTATGAACAAGGTAAGGAAAAAGGCTCTGGAGTGGAAGTCTGAATAGAAGGCTGGCATCATCCTTCACCAGCATATCAGATAGGTTGTGTGGCCATGGTGGCATCCATCCTGTTCCTCCATTCTTCTTGCAGAAAGGCCCTGTGGTATAGGGCATGTGGTACAGGTCAGTGGCTGCCCGGTGCTCAAACAGGGCTTCAACAACATGGGCCTTACATTGGAGAGAGCCACTATAGGGCCCTAGACATTATACTTTGGTTGTTTTTCCACCTTAACTGTACATTGATATAGATTCTTTTCTAAAATAGGAGTCAGTAGGGGCACCTGGGTGGCTCAGTCATAATCTTGCATCCCTTCAGCTCAGGTCATAATCTTGCAGTTCACGAATCCAAGCCCCGCCTAGGACTCAGTGCTGACAACTCAGAGCCTAGAGCCTGCTTCTGTGTCTCCCTCTCTCTCTGCCCCTCCCTCCCCCCAAAACTAAATAAACATTTTTAAAAATTTTTAAATAAATAAACACATAAATAAAATAGGAGTCAGGAGACCCAGAAGGATTGACAGATATCTCCTTTTGCCCCACATGGTCATGGCCTGCTTGGTGCATGAATGGACCTGCCTGCTTAAAGCTCTGCCACTCTGAGAGCCACTCACTTTGGTGTGGGCAGTGGCACTGGCACATCGGTGTGACTCCTAATCTGTGCCATCCATTACCTACCACCTAGGCAGAACCTGAGCAAGCAGCAGAGCTAGATATTCTCTTATTAAAAATATACAATTTGAGCCTCTGTGTCTCATTGCAACCTTTGAAGGCAGTTGGTCTCCTTCCTCCTACCCCCTTCTCCCAAATTAAGATACTTTTAGCTTCAGAAGTTACAGAAAATTTGAATCAAACTGTCCTTAACTGTAAGGAAATATATTGTCACACATGACCTGACATCCAGAGTTGGGCTGGGTTTTACCGTCAGCTGGTTCCTGTAAATGGCTGTAGGCCAGCCACCAATAGCAATCAGGGCCACATTCTTTTCCATCTGTAGAAACAGAGATGATGTCCAATGGCTTTCCCAGAATTCCCCAGCAGACCTCTGCAATCTCCTTGGCTAGTGTTGAGTCATCTGCCATCCGTGGCCCTTTGCTAGTCAAATGAGTGGGATTGCTCTGATAAGCTTGGACTAGAGCTATGGTCCTCTTCCCTGAGGTACAAGAGGTTCTCTTGTGCTGGCGTTCTCTTAGGAAGGAGAATATAGGAAATTACTCAGGCCATTACAACAAAGCCACCACAGCATACTTCCTGGAGGAGGGGATCTTTGTGCTGAGTTTTAAAAAATAAGTAGAGTTAGGTTTATATACACAATGGAATACTACGTGGCAATGAGAAAGAATGAAATATGGCCTTTTGTAGCAACGTGGATGGAACTGGAGAGTGTGATGCTAAGTGAAATAAGCCATACAGAGAAAGACAGATACCATATGGTTTCACTCTTATGTGGATCCTGAGAAACTTAACAGAAACCCATGGGGGAGGGGAAGGAAAAAAAAAAGAGGTTAGAGTGGGAGAGAGCCAAAGCATAAGAGACTGTTAAAAACTGAGAACAAACTGAGGGTTGATGGGGGGTGGGAGGGAGGGGAGGGTGGGTGATGGGTATTGAGGAGGGCACCTTTTGGGATGAGCACTGGGTGTTGTATGGAAACCAATTTGACAATAAACTTCATATATTGAAAAAAGAATTAGAGTTAGAAGGCAAGGAAGAGGTTTTATTAAGTAGATGGGAAGAACATATACAGAAAGTTTAGATGTCTGAAATAACATGGTATTTTGGAGGGAACCGAAAGTATGTGACTATAGAGAATGAGAGTAATGAGATATGAGCCTGAGGAAGAGGTCTGTTTATGTCATGGCCAAGCTTGAATGCCACTCTGAATTATAGGAATATGCAGACTAGATATAGGGAGTCTTAAGTCTACATTAAGACTATGGTTGGGAAAGTAAAGAAGAAGTGATCTTCAGAGAAATACTTCAGAGGTAGGGTTGCAAAACTTCCTGGCCAGTGGGATATAAGGGAATGAAGAGAAAGGAGCCACGTGACAGACCTGACAAGTCCTAGGTCCTTCAGCCTCTGTAACCACCTGTATTACTATCATTTCTCATAGTGTCTCCTGCTCACACATGCACACATGCACACACACACATACATAGACACGCACAGAAATTTTTATGGCAGTGGCATTGTAACAGAAACAGAAACATGCCTGAAAGATGTTAATTTTTTTATGTGTTCTCTTCCCCATTCTAGTATTAATGTCTTCCCCTTTCCCAGTTTTTGGAAATATTTTAAAGGAATGATTTCTCTTGTTTGAGGATACAATAAAAATGACTCTTTTAAGAAAGATTTGGTGGGGCACTTGCGTAGCTCAGTTGATTAAGCGGCTGACTTCAGCTCAGGTCATGATCTCGCGGTCCGTGAGTTCAAGCCCCGCATCGGGCTCTGTGCTGACAGCTCAGAGCCTGGAGCCTGTTTCAGATTCTGTGTCTCCCTCTCTCTCTGACCCTCCCGCATTCATGCTCTGTCTCTCTCTGTCTCGAAAATAAATAAATGTTTAAAAAAAAAAAGATTTGGTGATTTCTAATTAGTTGTGACACTGATCTTTAGAAAGAATCAATCATTTCAAACCTCAATATTCGGTTATCAGTTACTTTTGCATTTGCTGGGTTACATGTAAGTTTCATTTTGTAGAGTTTGGGAGGAAACATACCATTTACCAGTATCATGTTTCTTACAAATGACTGAAATATGCTTAGTCAACCTCCTCCCCAAATAAAGTTCACCGTTGAACTAAAGACCAAACTGGAAACAAGGAACGCCTTGAAATATTTGGGGATGTACTGAAAGCAAGTGATTATAGAGAGGGAGTCCATTTTATTTTTAGCACTTCCAGCACTTTGGCACTCCCTAAAGATAAACGCCCAAGACTTATCAGCCTTATTCTTTACTGCTTAGGATCTTTTTACATTGCTAAAGCATTAGTTAACAAAACTTGAAAACAAATTACAGAGAATTTAAAATGTACTGCTTGTTCAGTCTCTGATCCTTAAACTCTGTATACTCTTTGTCCGTATGTCAATGTTGGGAAAACATAAGGAAGCTTGACTCATAAATTTCAGTCTGTGCTATTTATTTTTTAATTTGTATTAGGTATACAGTGAGCTTGATTATGCAGCAGTCCACCCACACATAGTAAGTGGCTGCCAGATCCAGTGAGCACCAAACTACCACTGAGGCATTTTACCTAACCCAAATGCCATTTACTGAGACGATGCTGGAGAGCACACGTTATGGCTACTCTACAGACTTCTTAAAAGTCTAGCCTGTTCACTTGCCTGTTGTGGCTTCTTACAGAAAACAGGCTTCTTGATCAGCTGGACACCAGAGCCCAGAGTCTCTCCTCAGTGTTCTACTTGGAAGTGCAGCTGACCCAGACTTTGGTTTCTTAAAGTAGCCAAAAACTAGCATCTGGCCCTAATTTAGACTCAGCTTATGGGCTCCCCAGTAACAGCAGCAGATACTTCTCTCACTCTCTTTTCCTCTCTCGCTCAGACGGGGCACAGAGCTGTGGAGAGGAGATCAGTAATGTATGCTTCTATTTTTCTCTCTGAACTCTCTTGCTCCCAGTACTTCCTCTTTATACTTGTACATACCTATTTGACATTTCTGGTTGTCAACATTTGCTTTTGTGAAGCTGTTCGTGAAACAGCCACCTTTATTTAATACCCATTCACAGATAGTTATTGACAACCTACTATCAAGAACCTGCCAGGCATAATGTGTGTGTTCTGGAAATGTGTCTAAGGCAAGTGGAACATGTGAGCAGTGTTGTCATTCCTGAAGTGATGGCTGAGCTGCGCCTTCCAGGTGTGAGGTCTTGAAATGTCCCAATAGAACAACATCCGTTTTGTCTTTTAACATTTGGTATTGCCTAATGAGGGCTTTTTCTTTCCCAATCTTCTGGATTAAAGTGTGTTCCTAACATTCTAACATCTGAAGAGCACTTGTTCTGTATATTAGATGCTGTGGGGGTTTCAAATAAGGGTAGGAAAAATGCAGTCCCTGCCTCTTAGGTGTTTCCAGCTAGGTGTCTGCTGCCTAGAAAAAAATATATATATACTTCCCAAATCATACCTCAATAAAGTTAATTTTAAACAAACAAATGAAAAAGGTCCCAAAGTATTCCTTTCATGATTGTGAGCTAAAGATACAGTTAATCCTAAAACATCCCCACAAAGGCTCAGGGCTCACTAAAGCCAAAAGAGTGGCCCACAGTCACTCAGCCCTGCTGCTTCCTTGTTGCACTGTCAGTGTGACTAGTAGTCCACCCTGCTCCTTCCACAGGTAGCTTCTAGTGGCGAGTACGTTTGGCTTTGCCTGACAGAGCTCATTGTGGAACAACAGGGTTTTATTTCCAGTTTCAGGGAGAGAATTACAACATCAGTTAGAATAGTACATCTGACTTGGAATTGACCAGAGTAGTCACAATGATGGATCTGAGATATACTTGAAGGGATAATTGTACACAACCAGTTTAAAAGCTGGTAAATATTTAAGGGTCAGGGGTTAAATGTCAAAGCCGCAGAGCTTGGGCTCAGCTCCATAAAGTATTAAGAATGACTGCTAATTAAATCCAGGGTATATTTCACCAAAGGGAAATAAATTTGACAGCTAACAACCAATACTGGATTACCACCTTACAGAGGTTAGGGATCATGCTAGTAATTGTAGATGGTTTACAGTTTTTAGCCCAATAGTAATCGGGAGGATGATTGCTTACAGTTACAGATTACCACGCTCAACAAAGTTAAGTCTTATGAGTCAAAAATAAGTATTACCAAAAGGCATATATACCTGGGTCCCCTGGCTCACTTTTTGTTTAAAAATAAGTGCCCTTTGGCTGTTGCAGAGCAAATCCCTAAAACAAATGTAGTCAAAAGACATGCTCACTTTTTTTCTTCTGAGCTGAACATTTTTTTCTGTGATTAGTAATTACCAGCCAGTGTAATAGCCAGCTATGAAATTAGCGAATTTGATTTCTAAACCAGTACAGCAAATTGAAAGCAGAAAAATTGTCAGCCAAAGGTAAAATAGTCCCTTTCCTAGTGGCACACTTGTTATACTTAGATGATATGATATTTTACTTAAATTCAGCATTCTTAGATGGGCATATAATTTGGACGCTACTTTAGATGCCCCACCTCAGGAAAAAACTATTTATCTTAAGATGAGATATACCTTATGAGCACTAAGCAAACAGAGTAATTGTAATATTTTAATAGCTATGTTTACATGCAGATCTTGAGATTATTTCTGCATTAGGTGATTTATAGGGCTATATTAAGTAAATCACACTTGGAATGCTGCTCCTAAGGATGAGTCACAAAATACTGCCATTTCCCCTTTCTCCTTTCAAAAGAGAGCTCCAGGGGAAAGACAGAAAAAGAACTCCTCCACTCCCTGTACTAATCTTAATGCTAATCAAGAAATCAGACCATTTAATCAAGTGAATATTACAGCTATTTTCCATATTGATTTCCACTGATATGTCTGTTTAAAGTGAAATTATCTAATGCAAAATTTCATAGAGATAAATTTATGTTGTAGAAAAAAAATAGCCAAAGCCATTATAGAAAACCTCATCATCCCTAATACTGCAGCTTCTGCAGGCTGAACTAATTATTGCCTAATCTTTAACCTGAGGTATTGGTTAAATCAATTAAGTCGTTAGGAGTAATTTCAATAATGCTAGTGTTTGCAAGAACTACATAGCAAACACCATTCGCCTTAATTAGACTTTTAAATTCAGAACCCTGTCTAAGTCTGGAGCCAAGTCCTCTATTTTAAATCTCTCTGTATTCACTTAGTTGTAAGGGGAAATTTTTTAATATGTCTGGCTCTAAGTAATTAGTTTGCAAATTTGTAATGTGAGATGTTGTGGGAGCTGAGTTTGGGAAGGAAAGCAGTGCCTCCTCCCTTTTCATTTTATTAGCTTTTCCTGTATCTGGAGACTTCCTGCAAGGATGGAACATTCCTTTAAGTTCAACTTGTGGGAGTTTTGCACCAATAGCATAAAATGGCTCTAGACAGGTACCTGCCACTGACCTTCATGTACCTTTTGCCCTTTAAGAAAGAAAAAGCAATGCTTTTCTTTGTCAAACCTCTCAGAGCCTGTGGTGGGCAGCTGAGCCATATGGGAGTGCCTGAGTTGTGTCTGTGCGGTCCTCCTGTCTCCTCCTCCCTGGGAGGCCTTGGTCTCCAGCGGCTGCCCTCCATGCGCCTCTTCCTCTCTGAGCAGTAGATGCTGAGCTGGAGATCCTGTCCAGACCTGTGGGAAAGTGCACAGAGCACCAGCTATTCAAACTGTTCCTTTCCCACTCACTGGGAAAGGGACTCCAGACAGGAAGGTTTCATTAGCCTGAAAGAACATCGCTCCTTCGTTTTAACTCTTTGGCTCCTCTGGCAGTAAATCCATTGAAAGCGGTATTCACATTTTAGATATTGAAGTTCTTTCTTGGGAGAATTATAATTGCTTTTCTTCCACAAAGATTTTTCCTAGTTATATCCTTTATCAGACAAGAGTTAATCATAATGCATTTCTGCCCATAGAAAGTGCAGGCCTTAGTACCAGGGTCGGTCAACACTGTGAGCAATGCCATTTAGCAACATGTATGCAAGTAACAAGCTAAGAATCTAAAAGGTCATATTGTATTAGAATTTGAATCTTCAGTAAAGTGTAATTTGTTTAGGATTTTCCCATTCTTCAACGATTGCATTTATCAAATTTCATGGTAACTTACTGTATGTTTAAAGCAATGACTATGTTCCCTGCATTGGAAAAAGCTCTCTCTGCACCCACTCCCTGCCATTTTGTAAGTGCAGAAACATCACCACAATAATGACATACAATTATAGTAAACATTGAACAATCTGTGCATTCTCAGGTTTATCTTATCATCTAACCATATGGTAAGCCCAAATAGGTTAAGTGTCTTTTCCCTAAGGTGCAATATTTCTATACTTTTGAATGCAATTTACATTTTATTTTTAAAGCCTTGCAATCACACGTATGAACATTCTGAAAATTAAATCTTGTATGAACATAATTGCAAGGGTTAGCGGAAATTGAACAAATGAAATATAAAGACTTCCACTTCCTGTATATGAATTTTTAGCCTTTTCCCAAACTTTCTCTATTGTAAACTTAAAGCAAAGTCTTATCAGCAAGTAACATAGAGTAGCAGCTGGATATCATTAAATCCCTCTGTCTAAGCTATTCTTCTTCATTACCTTTTTCCTGACAAGCTCTTGCTCTGCACAGAAAATGTAACTTTGTGATAGAGATTTATGTAATTCAGGTGTCCTCTATTCTGAATAAGAGCTTGGCTGCAGAAGAAAGGGATTTGCAAGAATCCATAGAATTTTATAAAAAGAAAAGGGAGAACCTGACAGAATTCAGTGAAGAAACACGTGTTAACATAACCAGTTCATCAACCACTTTTACCTGTGCTCTCTTTTATAGGCTATTTTCATAATAAGAATATTTTCCTGCAAACTGGAACAGCTAGATTTTTTTTTCTGTGGATGCAAGAACATTAGCTACTTCATCATAAAATACATAGAAATGCTTTCCAAATGCTTTCAGTTTCAGTGAAATGTTAAAATGTCTGTACTTAGCAATGTAATAGAAAATACTGACAGACATCTAACCATAAACACAAATTATAACAAGCAATGGAGGTGCCTTTCTTAGTTTAGTGAAACAGTGTAATGGTTAAGTTGGTGGTGATGTGGTAACATAGACACACTGATTTGTGAGCATTTAATTTGGTTCACTTTTCTTTAATTATACAAGAGAACCACTGGGAAAAGAGACTTCTATCTCTTGGAGATGATAAGACACTAGGGAATCAAAAATTATATTTAAAAAAATAAAACAAATGAAAAAATCCCTAATGACTTTCTGGAACCTTAAACTGATAGTCTCTTCTTTCCTTGTCAAAAAATAGTCCTTTTTATGGGGCGCCTGGGTGGCTCAGTCGGTTAAGCGTCCGACTTCGGCTCAGGTCACGATCTCGCGGTCCGTGAGTTCAGGTCACGATCTCGCGGTCCGTGAGTTCGAGCCCCGCGTCAGGCTCTGGGCTGATGGCTCAGAGCCTGGAGCCTGCTTCCGATTCTGTGTCTCCCTGTCTCTCTGCCCCTCCCCCGTTCATGCTCTGTCTCTCTCTGTCTCAAAAATAAATAAACTTAAAATTTTTTTTTTTAAATTAAAAAAAAAATAGTCCCTTTTTTTTTACCGTATTACCAAATCGATACCATAAAAAAAAATCAAAAAGCACAATAAACAGTTGATATTTATGCCCTTGCTATGTGAATTACAAATACAAAAAAGCCTAAGAACTTATAAATAGTTGACTCATCAAACCTAGACATAAACTTAATGATTTAAATGTAAATATTACTCAGGTGGTTGTTACCATTTCATTGTGATGGAGATCCCTGTTTTTCACCTTTGTTTCACATTATTTTCTGTAAATGCTGGATAAAAATGCCCAGAATTGGACATAACAGCTTCCCCCCAAAAAGCAACGTTACTCTCAGGAATTCCGCTTCTACGGCTGCGAGGGCAGAGAAGGTAGAGCCTGGCCCAGCATCAGCCACTTCCACCCTGTCCCCAGCTGTTTGTCCGTGTGCTCAGTCCTAGGCTGACTCCTCATGTCCTTCAGCAAGTTTACATATCGTGTCATCTGGGAAAACTTTTTGACAGTCTTCCCCTAGGGAGGAGAACTAGGTTCTATGTCCCTCCTGCTCATGCCTGTATCACATATCATCTCATTTTAGCACTTAATGCTTGTTATTGTCTCTCTTTCTCAATGAAAGATAAATGCCAATGCGAACTCTCATCCTTGATGTGTAAGAGGTCATCTGTCTGTCAGAGATCGGGAAGGCTCTGTGACATATTGGGGGCCTGTCATCTCTTGGGAAGTTTATATGTGTGATCTCATTCACTCCTCTTAGGAACATTGTAAAGTAGGAGGAAGATCCCTTTCATAGAATCAGAGAAACTGAGGCTTAGAGAAGTTGAAAAGAACCTACCTAAGACCATACAGATAGTAAATGGCAGAGTCTACATTTGAATTCAAAAGTGTCTGACTAAAATACTCTCTTAAACAATTTTTAAAAATTCCTTTTTACTAACTTAACCTAGGAACATCTAAACTCCTGCAATTGGTATTTTGACACCTGGTTATAGGTGCTTTGGACTCATTTTGAATTGCCTGTATGGCTTGTCTCATTTATGACATTATAAGCTCCTAATGGACACTGGTTATTTTTTAAAATCATCTCCCTCCACCACCACCTCTACCTCTGCTTGATATCTAGAGGGTGCCAAAAGCTCGACATATAATATTAGATGCTTAATAAGTACTTGTTGAAAATATAAAAATTAGGGGCACCTGGGTGGCCCAGTTGGTTAAGCATCCAACTCTTGATTTTGGCTCAGGTCACGACCTCATGGATGTGGGATCCACACCTAGCACGGTACCTGCTTCAGATTCTCTCTCCCTCTCCCTCTGCCCCTCCCCTGCTCACGTGCTCAAGCTCTCTCTCTTTTTAAAAATAAATTATATATTAATTAATTAATTAAAGGTAGAATACAGTATTGTTTATAATAGGCAGATGATAGACTTCAACTCAATTTTGGATCAAACTCAAGGATCAAAAAATTAAACCCAAGTCATCAGATGTACTTTCTTAGAGCTACAGAACAGAATCAACGTAAGATTTAAAAGTCTAAAACACTTATCTCAAGTTTTTCTATTTCCTTTTTTTTATTTTTTAAGGGAGCGGGGGGAGAGGAAGTCTATATCCATTAATAGAGAACTAATTAATACCTAAATTAAAACAAAGTTAAATAAATTATGATAATTCTATAATGTGATTTGATTGCAGCCATAGAAAAGAATAAGAACATTCTCCGTGAAACTGGAACACCTCTATGATAGGATAAGATGACAAAGTAAGGTCAAAAGAGCGTGTGTAGCATTAAAAAGGTGGGTGAGAGAGATAGGAATGCTACTGAGGTTGCCTAGTTGAGGGGCTAGGCAGGAGAGTGCTCAGGAACTGGATGGCGGCAATTCAGTACATCCCTCATTAATTTGGGGGGATTTTAACCATATGACTGCAATATCTGATTTTTCAAAATGAGTTTTCATGAATTATTGCATTTGATATAGCTTAAGAAATGTTTCAATCCATTCTCTATAAGAACAGATCAGTTTTGTATTCAAATTAGGAGTATATTAAAAACGAAATGCTGGTGCTTAAACCAAACCTCACAAAAGCACTGTAAATAAAGGGTTTTGCTGTGTTTTATTATTTAATGAAAGAGGGAGTTTCTGACTCTCCACACAGATGTCATGTGCTAAGAAAAGATGGATCCCAACTGGGGACAACGGAGGGAAGATGTATCATGGTGCCTCTGACACTCAGTAACCCCCAGGAGCCCCAGGACCTCAGTGCAATTGCTCAGGGAAATGCAGCTTTGTAGGTCTGCGTCTGTTCTGCCAGATGGAAATTAGTATCTTAAAATAGACCAACTTTTTTTTCCGCCACTGAGAACATTTTAAATGGAATCTCTCTTAGATTTAAATGTTTTTTAACCTTTGGTGGACCCTTAATAAAACTTTGTAAAGTATCTTTCATTTTCTTGCTACTTGATGAAATTAATGTCAGCCGGTTTAATTTCAAAGCATGCCAAACATTTTAACCTGCAAATCAGTAACTTTTCCCTTTTCAGTTTTAACTACTAGATTTTAAAAAATTAACCTTTAATAATTTCTTTAAATTTTTTATAAATTTTAGCTAAAACCCAAGCTCTGCCTTAATGATTCCATTATGTTTATATATATAGGCGTTCATTTTCTAAATTGTAGGAATACTGGAATTGTTCTAAGGATTTGAAGGAGAATGCACACTGTGACTTTAAGGGCAGCATATTTTCCCATTTAGACACTGACTAGAAATAGAGAAAAGCTAACCAACCACCTCTTAGTTTACTTTTTTTATTTAATGAGCAACTTGGGTTCATGTTAATTTCTGCCTCCATAAATTACCTTACTCTTAAATAATGAAGGTTTTTCAACTCACTGCCTTTCCATCTGAAAATTCTTTTTTAAACAACCTTGGTTCTAGTTTTCTACTTTGCTGGGAGAGCTGGGTCATCCGAAATATGTGTGGGGTGTGAAGTTTTGTTTTCTGCAAAAAGATTTGTCATGAGTCTAAACATCTCTCTCTCAAGTAATTTACCATTTAATTACATTGTGTTATGTTCCCTCAGGAAAGGGAGGAGAAGGGAAAGGAAGAAAACTCAAAAAAAGTTTTTTAAAATGTGTACTGCATTCAGGATTTAGATTTCACCTTATAAAGTTTTTATTACAGTGTCCTCCTCCTCTCATTGTGTCATGAAACAGTGAATCACTCCTGTTTGTCTCTGAGGACAAATGCTGTTCTCATGTTTTATCCTGACACCTCTGAGATGAGCTTTCCATATGAAGAGAAGGGAGGACATTTGATGCTTCCAGTGTTATTCTGGGGCCTCCCCTTTTCTGGGAGTCGCTGACACATGTAGTTTGGGCAGTGAAGCCCAGCGGGAGGTGACATCGGCGATTCCCCTGCTGATTAATGTGCCTGAGGGTCCCTGCCACCCTTTGCCCCCTTCCAGTGTGTTGGTTTTAAAGAAGGAGCCTTTCATATGCTCCACTGCCGGCTAAGCTGGGCAGAGGTCCAGTGGCGCCAACAATTTTCCGTCCTTTGTATGAGTGATCAGAGGCCAACCCCAAGAAACTGACAGTGGTTTCACTCAGTGCTACTAATGATCTTCAGTAGCCGAAGACTTCCTTCCTCATGTGGCCTGAATGTTTTGCTGGGTGAATGTGTGATTTGGAAAGTGGCCACAGAGACACACAACCAGATAAAGTTCATCACAGGCGTCACACGTCCAGTGGCGACGTTTTCCCTGGAGGTATTCAGATCTGCATTATATGAAGTTCAACTTAAAAGAGAGAAATAAAAGGTTACCTTTTGTGTTAAAGGGTTTTTGCAGATATGCTTTCTAAAACATGAAGGCTCACTTTGTTAGTTCTTTTTCTTACTGAATGTTTACAGTCAAGCTAACGATTCGCGTGGCAGACAGTTTTTAAGACCAAACTGTCTTTGGCTCTCTCTTACCTTGCCTTTCCTTTCCCACTTGCTGCTTTTTCATCCTGAATGCCCAGGGAGTCATGACAACCAGGTTGTTGCTTGCATTATCTGCATGGTAAGCAGTTCCGGGTTTTTGTATGACCAATCGGACCAAAAAAAAAAAAAGTCATTATTTCAACCTGAGGGTCAAATGCTACAAAGAAAAATTAACCTTTAAGGAGTTTTTCTGTTCTGCACCCTAGTCTTTGCTTAACTCTAACCAAATCATGCAACATGATAGTTTTGTCAAATTTATGAAATTTCTGAGGTTATTTTCAAAACCACCTCCTGGTTATTTGCTCTAGGAGAGATCACTTATGACCATAAAGAAGCTCATCCTTAGAATCATCTATTTACAAAAAGTGTCCTGCATGGAGATAGAAATGGTGAGAGTAAGTCACCAGAACTTACCTGTGGCGCTTGCACCCTGGCTGCAGAGCGACCCAGTAATCAGAGGTTAATATGGACCTGAATTAGGCTTTCACATATCATATATCACCTTTTTCAGTATACTGATTAGCACTAGCAAATACCTGTGGAAACGAGTTGCAACTCCTCAAATAAATAATCTTATAGGTGTTTGAAGAGCTTTCAGGATTTCATCAAAAACCTAAAAAGAGTAGGAACACCTTTGTTCAGATGAATCCTCAGAGAGGTAGAATAAAAGACTGACTGATTGGGGCGCCTGGGTGGCTCAGTCGGTTAAGCGTCCGACTTCGGCTCAGGTCACGATCTCGCGGTCCGTGAGTTCGAGCCCCGCGTCAGGCTCTGGGCTGATGGCTCAGAGCCTAGAGCCTGTTTCCGATTCTGTGTCTCCCTGTCTCTCTGCCCCTCCCCCGTTCGTGCTCTGTCTCTCTGCCCCTCCCCCGTTCGTGCTCTGTCTCAAAATAAATAAACGTTAAAAAAAAAAAATTTTTTTAAATAAAAAAAATAAAATAAAATAAAAAGACTGTCCCCTGAGTGACATGCCATTCTACAGTATTTTTTCTTTTATTAAATCATGCCCTAAAGCATGCTTCCCCTAAAACATGCTTCCCCTAAAACCCACCTCTGAGATTCACAGTTCTCTTCAACTTGTGCTCTTCCCTATCCCTTTGCTAAAAACTTTATAACCATATCTAAAATACTTGAATAAAAGTGAACCTGGCATCTGTTTGGTGCTTTGCAGTTTATAAAGATGTTCCCTTCCCCAACCCCAAAAGCAGGATCATCATGATTCATTATCTTACTGAAGAAACTGGTAAGCACCATTGGTTAAGTGGCAGAGCTAGAGTGAAGGCCTTCTTGCTCATTGCCTATCACAAATGGCAGAAGGAACACAGCCACTGATTTCTCCTTTGGTTTCAGAATGGGAGGACTTTGACCTAATGTTAAGGAAGCCAGTGTGGCCAGTGGAATAATGTAGAGGGAAGAAAGCCATCTGACTTCCTCTAATCCTGTAATGATGGTACTATCTTTGTAGCCAGTCAGGAAGCAATTTACAAAAGGCCTTACCACAATAATTCTGCTAGTTCGTTCTGATTCGGAAACATTAGACCTGTATCTATATTAGCAAAATAAAGCCAACAGGATCACTGCATTCATGTTTGCAGAATTGCAGTTGAAGAATAATTTAAAAATGATAATACTTCTGGCAAATAATTTTCTATTTATGAGCAAATAAATTTCTAGAAAGAGATTAAATTTTCTAGAGTGCTTCCTTTCTTGAAGGAAATTAAAAGTACTGTTCCAGTGATCATATGAATGATACAAAAGCAAAATAACCTTATTGTTGATATTTAGAAAGTTTTAGTGGTTTTGATAGAAAATCAAGCCACAACATTCCCTTAAGACAAAGTCAGCAAGGTCCTGACTGTCTTCAGTTTTGTGAAGACAAAGGTAAAGGAGTTGCAGAAGAAAAGTGTGAAGCTAGCAGAAATTGGTTCATGAGGTTTAAGAAAAGCGATCTCCATTACATGAAAATGCAAGGTGAAGCAACGAGTGCTGATGTAGAAACTTCAGCAAACTATCCAGAAGATTGAGCTATGGTCCTTAATGAAGGTGGCTGCACTGAAGAACAGATTTTCAATGTAGCGGATACAGCCTTCTATTGGAAGAAGATGCCATCTAGGACTCTCATAGCTAGAGAGGAGAAGTCAGTGCCTGACCTCAAAGCTTTAAAGCACAGGCTGACTCTCTGGCTAAGGTCTAATTAAACTGGTGACTTGAAGTTTAAGCCAATGCTTATTTACCATTTCTAAAATCCTAGGGCCTTTAGGAATCTATTCTGCATGAGCTCTGCAAATCTCATGCTAAATCTATTCTGCATGAGCTCTCTAAATCGAATAACAAAGCCTGAATGATTGCACATCTGTTAAAAACATGGTTTATTGAATATTTGAATCCCACTGTTGAAACCTGCTCAGAAAAAAAAAAAAAAAAAAAAAAAAAAAGATTTTTTCAAAATATTCCTCCTCATTGGAAATGCACCTGGTCACCCAAGAGCTGAAATCGAGGTATACAAGATTAATGTTATTTTCATGCCTGCTAACACAGCATCCATTCTGCATCCCATGGATCTAAGAGTCCTTTTTGACTTTCAACTCTTATTATTTAAGAAATACATTTTGTGAGGCTGTAGTTGCCATTGACACTGACTCTTCTGATGGATCTGGTCAAAGTACATTGAAAATTTCTGGAGAGGATTCACCATTCTAGATGTCATTAGGAACATTGAGGGAAAGAGATCAAAATATCAATGAACAGAACTTTGAAAGAAGTCGATTCCAACCCTCATGGATGACGTTGAAGAGTTCAGGACTTCACTGGAGGAAGTGACTGCAGATGTGGTAGAAATAGCGAGAAATTAGAATTAGAACTGGAGACTGAACATGCAATCTCATGATCTTTGCTTTTTAATCAATTACAGGCTTTAGTGGTATTAATAGTAACAGAGTCATCTAAGAACTGATTGCATCCCACTCAAGGCACATAACTCCTTGGTTGAAAATGTTTTTTCTAAGGTGCACTCCACTATTAAATTGTTTTGCCAAGAGAATAGCAAATTAATACCTTATCATTTTTGAAGATACACATTCAAAGATTATTAACACTAGTACATGGATATCCATGAGTTAGTACCATGAGATTCACACTATTAAAAACTGAATGTGTCATTTTGAATTCAGAACACTAGAGTATTTTCTGTTCATGAAATACTACTATCTGCAGCATTGAACAAAAGAGAATAAGGCTTATATAATCCTCTTTTTAGGTGTATAAAGAGAATGGAGGAGTATGAGCATAGATATTATAGATGCCAGAAATGCATGTTCGAGTAGAAAAATGTCAATTCAATAAAGCATATTTTCTAATCACCCAAATTCTTTATGGAACGTTACTGTTTATGAAGAGTTTTCTTTATATTACGCCACTTGGTTCTTACTCTGCATCTGTGAAATAGTCATGGCAGATGGTAGTAACCATAATTATTTATAAGGAAACAAGATTTCAAAACGTCAAATGGCCAACCTTGGACTACATGGTTAGTAAATGGCCAAGCTAGTACCAAATCCTTATCTTTTTCCTTCTTATTTCCTTTTGTATATATTCTGTAGATACTTTCTTTGTGGTTATCATAGGGATTATATTTAACGTCCTAAAGTTATAACAATCTAATTGAATTTATACCAGTTTGTCTTCACTGCAGCGTTATCACTACCTTTTTCCGTTAGCAATGTTACAGATTACATTGTGTGCTCAGTAACATAGATTAGTAATTATTTTTATACACTTTCCTTTTAAATAATGTAGAAAATAAAAGTAGAGTTAAAAGCAAAATTACAATAATAGTAGCTTTTATAATGGCTGTGTATATACCCTTACTGGGGATCTTTGTGTCTTATGACTTTGTGTCTTATGACTGTTTAGCATCCTTTTATTTCAACCTGAAGGACATTTCTTTAGTATGTCTTGCTGGACAAAGTCAAGTGGTAATGAACTTCCTTAGGTTTTGTTTATCTGGGAATGTCTTCATTTCTCTCTCATCATTGAAGGCCAGTTTTGCTGGATATAGAATTCTCAGTTTATGATGTTTTTCTCTTAGGACTTTGAATATATCAACCAGTGGCCCTTCTGGCCTCCAAGATTTCTAATGAGAAATTGGCTGATAATCTGTTAATTTGGAATTTATAACTGTATCTTTACAATATTTGTAGAAAGCATTTGCTTAGCATATTAACATCTTAAGCAAAGTGAAAATGGTGTCTACCTACAACCAACTTTTAAGCATTTAACATAATTTTAGGAACCTCTATTGAATGAAAACAGTTGGCTAATATAAATCTTGTATCTCTATATAAATATAGATTTCATATGCTCTCTACTTAGAAGTATTCTGTGATTCTCTTATTACAGATATTCAAACTAGTTCCCCAAATTAAACTGGCTTCATTTATTTGGCATAGCTCAACTTTTTTATTTATCTGGTTTTTTGCAAGTCTGGAATTATATAATATATCTTGTCTAGTAAATTTTTAAAAGTTAAGAAAATATATGTTTTATGAATTTTTTAGGTTTTCTGTATCTCCTATGACTATTTCCTATTCTCACAAGAGTCATAGGACTCTTTTAAAGGACACTGAACAAGTTAAACTTTATCAAGAATAATCTCACCTGATGCTTTCATATCTGTAAACCTCAGGCATTGTGTCCCACATGCAACTTTGAAATGGTGACTGACTCCATATTTATTTGCAAGTAAAGGATTTAGATGTTAACAAAAAGTTTTAGGGGTGCCTGGGTGGCTCCGTCGGTTAAGCGTCTGACTTCAGCTCACATCATGATCTCACAGCTTGTTTGTTCAAGCCCCACATCAGGCTCTGTGCTGACGGCTCAGAGGCTGGAGCCTGCTTCAGATTCTATGTCTCCCTCTCTCTCTGCCCCTCCTTCCCTCTCTCTCTCTATCTCCCTCTAAAATAAAACATTTAAATTTTTTTTTTTTTTAAGTTTTGAAAAACTTTGTGTGGCTCCTTTCCTTCTCCTCCACTCCTGTAATTTCTGGCCTATGAAAAGTGACTTCAGAAAAATAATCAAACACTTAGTAAGCACCTATGATGCATAAAGTACTATGCTAGGTGCTCAAGGATTTAAATGTTGTAATTCATGCGCCCACCATCTAAAATAATATTTACAACATAAGAAAACACAAAATGTTCAGTACTAGAATCCAGGGAAGAGGACAAAAGAAACCAAAATCACAACTTGGAAGTGAGGCTATTAAAATAATAGCTGCAAAATATTGAACACTTAAAATGTACCAGACACATAGCATACATTATTCCATTTAATCTTCATATTCTACATGTTAAATAACATCTTCACTTTAGAATGAGGCTCTGAGTGTGGAGAGTTTAGGTAGTTTACAGAAAGCTACTTGGATAAGTCCATGCTGGAGCTGGATTTTGGGCCTAATGTGATGTCCACACCATTATTATTGCAAACACTATGCCTTGCTGAGAACCTCATGGGAGAGACCCACAGAAGTAAGGTTGCCAGGCATTTTAAGAGGTGAGGATTTGGTGTTCTTTTTCCAGAATAGAAGAATCAACAGAGGTTGTAGCACAAAGGCTTAAAAAACATGTGGACATATTCAGAGACTGTGAATAGTTAATTGTGGAAGGATGAGCAGGTATAGAACACAAGACTGAAGAGGGAAGTGAGAAAGATGCTGCGGATGACATAGAAATGTCCAGCCTGCGTGGTTCAGTCAGTTAAGCATCTGACTTCGGCTCAGGTCATGATCTCATGGTTCGTGGGCTCGAGCCCCGTGTCAGGCTCTATGCTGACAGCTTAGAGCCTGTGAAGCCGCCTTTGGATTCTGTCTCCCACTCTGTCTGCCCCTCCCCCACACTCACTCACTCTCTCTCTCTCAAAAATAAACATTAAAAAAAATTAAAAAAAAAAAAAAGAAATTCGAACTCAGATTCTCTGGGCTATGTGCCCAGCTCTAGGAGGCTTCCTTCATGTTGCATGGACATGCGTTGCCTTTGCATGGATTATAACACGAGTTGCAGGCCCTGGAGTTGTGCAACACTGGCCATCCTGGAATCGGAGACAGGAGACAAAATCATTGCATAGTTTACGAGTCATGGATTAATGGGGTGGTGTTGCAAACAGATGAGACCATTGCAGAGCAACACATGGACTTGTAGCTAATTGAAGCTGTTGGGCGAGGGAGGAAGGGAAGGAAGTCTGAGGATTAACATTTGGCAGTACCGTAGCAGAATTAGGGACACAGGAGAAACGACTTTCTCAGGAGTTGGCAGATGGTGAAGTAGGCTTGCATGTGAAGTATTGATAATGCTGGACTATTAGAAATGTCCATGCCAGTGTGGCAAAGGGGATTTTTAGTCTTTGTTTTGTCTTGTTTTTGAGTTATGGACAACTTTCAATGAAATTTTTGGATTCTCAACAAAAATACACATATTTATTCATACATTCTATCATAACTTCAGTACCCTGACAGACTCCCGGAAGTCCAGCCATGGACCTTCTGAACCTACAGTACAGATCCTTACGCTAGAAACGGAGATATTTGAAGCCATATTGGTGGATGAATTTACTGGAAAACAGTACGTAAAAGGAAAAGGAAGGAAGATAAGGTCACAACTTTAGGAAGTGCCTAAAGTCTAGTGCCAGGAAGAGGAGGAGGAGGGGGTATTCACGGAGTGTGTAGGAAAGGTAGAGAAGAACACTTGGTTAGTACAGTGTCTTTAGAGCCCCAAGGAATCTCTTCAGAGAAAACAGTAGTCATCTGTGTTCAAAATAATATAATTAGGAAGATAGTATCTGAAAAACTGTAGATTTGATGAATAGACAGTTATTTTTGTTTAATATTGTTTAATATTATTATTCCCATTTTTTAAAACAATTGTGTGAGGTGAGGGTTGATTTTAAACTGAAGAGTGGGTTGTAAGAAATTAGAGATAATATAGAATTTTATTAACTTGAGGCTACTGAAATTATGATAGAATGTATGAATAAATATGTGTGTTTTTGTTGAGAATCTAAAATTTATATAATGGGTATTTTTTCAGTCATTTCTGACCCCAAAATATAACCAAACATTTAGTAGCTACCTACTGTTCTGTGTTAAGCTCAAGAAGGCCTTTAAGTATAAAAATTAGGGTTTTTTTAAATATATTTTACAATTTTATATGTAAATGAATTTTGCCAAATATTTTACATATTTCCCGTATGCATACAAAGTCTTTTTAAAAAGCTTTGAATTTAAAATTACAGAAGGTCACTGAAATTGAGAGGATGTTTAGGAAAAAGGAAATCCTGTGGTATAAATGACCCAAATACACAATATTTTCACGTTGGAGTTACTAGGTTGAAGTACTTTGTTATTACATTTTTTTATTCTAAGGACAACCTTCTTATTTCTCTTTTCAGACTTCTCTTTATTAGAGAACTATTTAAAAATAGTAAACCAAAAATAAAAATATTTGTTACATCAAAGATCATTTTTAAATTATTTGTCATTACATTATAGGTCATTTTGAAAATTAACAATATTTAAGTGGTTAAAATATTAAAGGGGCATTTTACTGAAGTGAAAATAGATCACTGTAATCTAACTTAGCATCTGGTGTAATAAAAAGCAAATCCCTGAGAATATAAATAAATCTCAAACATGCGTCTGTTTTTGTTTTATTTGTACACTCATCACAGTCTTAACTAAGCAGATAATTTTATTTCTCCTTTCTTCCTCTCTCCCATCTATCTGAATACCAACTATGAAGTAATTTTCTAAGTAATTTTGCTTATCCAGAAGCATATTAATAGTTTTCTTGAATCATCTCATGACTGTATATTTTGTTTCTGTGATTCTTTTCTGCTCTTTGAATTTATCAAATTATTACTGGTTTAGAGTTTTTATATGAATTTTTCCCCGTTTTAGTCTTAAGGAACTCACTTCCTATGAAAATAATCAGAGCACTGTCAAGACTACCAAGAATATGTGACCTAAAACTTACCCCAATACTTCTCAGAATGATGAGTTTCTTAATACGTTTGGGCTTTGCCAAACCATCACATACTTTAAAATATAGCTATGGTTTTGAATTTCCAAGTGCATTCACTTTAAATAATTTTATAATGTTAATATTTTTAAATGGGAAAATGTGAATTGGGTCAGAATGCTTGTTTTTTCCATGTGTCCTTCAGCTCAGGTAACATGTTGCACCATTTCATTATGCAGAATGCAATGAACAAGAAGTCACTTGTCATAGCTGTCTGTTTCCTGGTAGTTTACACACCAGAAACTGAAATCTGAGAACGGCACTTGAAGGAAAACAAAGAGCTTTACAGTATTTTTTTTTTCTTTTCAGGAAAACACACAGAAGCTAATTTTAGCTTCTTGATCAAATTGACCCAGCCTTTAACCCTGGCAAACTTTACCACAACACACTTCCAATAGACAATAGTTTGCATACCAGCATCACACTGGAAACAGATGTGCATGCAGAATTGGCCTTTTTTTCCCCTCCAAAGACTGAGCCTGCCACTGTAGTGAAAGCTGAAATGTGGTCCTTCCTAATTGAGGTAAAAACTGGGTCTTCTTTCAAATTTCAGTCTTCAGGTTTTCCTGACTTCTTAAAAAATTTATTATGTCACAGTTATGTTTTGACCAGAGTTTCAAAATATCATTCACTAGAGAAACATCTCTTGGCTTCAGCATGATTTTTATCCTGGGGAAAAAAAAAAGAAATTGTTAGCAGCTGCACTGTTCATGAGTGATGGTTACACAGTTTATATATTAAAACGTTTGGAATGTGAACAATTACCTCTTTTACTTTCTCACCAAGTCTCCTATAGTTTACATAAATTGAATTTTTATTACCAAAGAAATGTCAGCCTCCCCCTCCTCATTTCCACCCATCCTGGCCTTTCCAGGCACACTCCCTGTAGTGCCCACCCGTCTGGCTGTCTACCGTCTACCGTCCACCAGCAGTAACTCCTGGCAGCACACTGGGCTCAGGCTGAATGGAGCCTCCAGGAAGGAACCAGGAAGGTTGCCTGAGCTTAAGAGTATTTAGCATAGGCTCTTCTTGGAACCTGTGGGGAGACCCACTAACTTCTGAAATACTGGAGCGTTTTTCTGTTTTTGCCGGCAGACAAGAAACAAATGTCTATGTTTCCCTGAGCAATGAAAAAGAATGTTTCTTATTTCATTTGCTTTAATAATTACCTCTTTCAAAAGATCCTTCCACTTTGGGATGACTATAGTTGAGTGTAATATATGTGTCCATATATAGAGTCCATGTATGTAAGGCACAGTTAAGTAACATTCTCCAGTACTTTGTGTAACTGTTTTTGTAATTTCTGTGTGGAACATATTGGCTGTGCAAGTCACTGAAGTCACTAAGTGGGTTAATGACAGTGGGGTCTGAGCTAGAACCCCAGGGTCAGGTTCCCAAGCTGAGACCCTTACCCACATGTGCAGAACGACCTATTGACCAGCCATAGAGTGTTCTTAAGATTACAGGCAGAGAAATCCTAATTAATAATTTGTATTTTTAAAATACAAATTTAGGGGAATTATGATTTTTTTAAAGCTGTGCACTTTATATTATAGAGTGTTATGTAAGTTACTAGTCTATCAAATTTTAGAAATTAAATGAACTTACTCTTCAATTTATAAGTAAGTTATCCCCTTCTTTAAAACATTCTTCTCTCAAAAATAATCATGAATACCACTTACCCCTCTAGGTGAATTGTTTATATTAAAATTTAAATAGAATTCTGGGAGATTATAATACATCTGTATGGAATTACATTAAGTAAATAGATGTTGGACACTATAATAATAATTGCATGTTATATATATTAAATGCAAAAAACATTCTGAATTTTATAGGGTACATAAGCAGTCATTGGTCAGAATCTATACCAAAATATTATTTCTTATATCTGCAAGTTAATAACCAATAGCTACATTTGAACTTTGTGAAGGGAATTTAAACTATTTTCCTGGAATTTTTGTTCGACTGCCAAAGGAGGAGAATTCTCATCGGATTTTGATTGTGAAATCCAATACTTTTTATGTGTATGTTTTTATTACGAAAGATTCTTATGCACATTTTATTTTTTTCCTAATAAAGTTCATGCCTCTTCTTTTCAGTAACACATGGATAGCAGATAACTACCCAAGTCCTTTTTACCCATTTAACAATTTATGCTAAATATGTTTTCAAACTAGTAAGTTTCATCTCATTAATGCTGAGTCAAAGATATGTAGTTTATAAACTGTAACAACAGATTAGGAAATCTGTAATTTCACTAAATAATGGTTATATTATCAGAGGGCTTTTATATTAGTACCAGACAGAAGTTTTTGTATGACGTGTATTTATTATTGTATACGTTGCCAAAATAAATACTGAAAATTGCAGCAGTTTTCACTTAGCATGAAGATTCCTAATTGTACCATACTATTTTATTTTCTTTAACATTACTTCCAAAGCTTTTACCTGTCACATTCCTGTCTCTGTGAGAAACATAACCCAAAGTACAGACTCTAAAATGAATATAAAGAATTATGTTTCACGGAATGGGCATCTTCCATGAAGCAGAGTGAAGTGACATACCCAAGACCACATAAGGTGGCAAGCAGTGGATCTGAGATTTAAACCCAGGCTCCTCACCTAACTCCCAAATGTGAAATGCACTTATTTTTGTGATCTAGTGTAGGTCTATATGTGTGCCACATCCATTACATGTATGTTACATGTATGATATAAATGTATGTGTGTCTATGTTATACTAGTCCCCCTACCACCACCAACACTCCAAGTAGCATTTTTCCCCCCAACAAAGTTTTGGGAGGAAACTTTGATTTAGAGAAACCTTTCAGTCATTACAAACGATCTGTCTTGATATCCCAAGTTTAAAATTCATTAGCTATGTTCTTGGCTGTTACATTTTAATTTACCCAGTTATGTTTCCCAGGAATGTAACAGATTCAGGAGATACACACAGTTTTGGTAATACTAAATCAATTGTCATATTTCTACATAAAAATGCATTAATGCACATTCAGATATATTTATGTGCCTTGATATTCTGTAATTTTATGGTTTTCTGTTGGGCTAGTGATTATGAGGTAAATTATAAGGCCAACGCTATATTTTAGAAAAGTGACTAGTGGATTCACTTTTCCTCTCTTTTATTAGCTTTTGTAACGTTGTAATCTTTCTTTTGCAGTTCTCCTTGAAACAAAAGAAAGAAAAAATACTTCATTTCATTACAATCTCCTTTAGGGTATACTGGGCAAGGGTTGCCTTTTGTCCTCTAAACCAAGCTTTTACCTGCTTCCTGAGGTGCAGCTCCTTTGATGTCTTGAGAGAGTCAGGGTGAATGGCATACAGGTTATGAGCTCCGCAAAAGCCACGGGGTGCTCTGACCCAACTTCGTCAGAAGCTGTTTGCCCTTACAAGGACAGAAGCAACTAAATTGTTTGTTCTGCTATAAAGTAAATGGGCTACTGAGAACTTGTTTGTATTTTTATATGCTTTTATGGTTAATGTTTTCAGTGACCCATGTTATAAAGTAAACCATAACTACTTCTGTAAGCATGTTACAGTAGTAAAGCAAAACTGTATATTCCTAGATATTTATATCACTTCACTCAAAGCCTTGGAGTGAAACTTAAGAAAAAAAAATTCTTCCCAAACATTTCAGAAACTCAATTTCAGATCCTTGGCAGTCTTATGTATAGGCTTTCTTACATGATTGTTGAATAACATGTTATTATACGTGGGGGAAGAATAGTTCTTTTGTTGGCTGCATTACATTTTGTGGTGAAATTGGAGAAAACAAATCATTAAGGAAGTCTATTTTAGTTCAAGACATTACACACTTATGACGAGTCTGTTTTTTAACCCTGCCAAGTTAAAAGAAAATGCAGACCCATTTGTATTGGAACAGGAAGGCATGTTCTAGATTGCAATCTATCAGTAGCATCATGTGTATTTATATATGAAGGAGAGCAATCTATTAAATATATATGTGTAGACACCAGCTTATATGTAGTCATGCTACTATTATGTATAGTCGCTGCTAATTTACTAATGACAAATTTTCTAGATAGTGCTTGAGAAGAATGGAAAAACATGTTTTCTTGATGAAATGTTAAACTCTGATAACCCCACCCAGACTTACTCTCCTCGGGCAGTTTCCCTGGTCTTCCAAAACTCTATCACCACCCCTCCATTGGAATTCCTATTGAAGAAGCATTCTATGATCGAAAGACAAAAAGAAAACCTCTCACTACTTTATAAAACCACACATCTGTGTTTATCTATTTGTTGCAGTTAGCATGAGCAGAGAAAAAGGTATAAACAGAAAAATACCAAACTTTGAACACTGGTTAATTAGTTGAATTCAACTTTGTTTGAAAAAGGAGGAGAAAGCCTGTTAAGTCTTTATACACTTCTGTGCCCTTTGATTTATTACAATGAGAATATATTACATTTATATTAATGTTATAGAAAAGTAGAAAACATAGTAAAATGTTTTACAGTATACTATGAATTACCAATAGCAGTCAGGCATGTTATCCTGATGATATCTATGTTTCAGAAGAGGTGATGTTACTGTACATGAATACATCTAACAGTGGTGTTTTGTGGAATCACCATATTATGGTCATCGAGAGCTCCTGGGCTTTGAAATGGGACAAAATGGGGATGCAGTCATAGCTCAATCCTTAGTTGATGTGATTTAAGATAGCTAAATAATCTCTTTGAAGCTCAGTTTCCTCATCTAAAATAAGTTATAAAAATATTATTTCTATTAAGATGGTACAAAGATGAATGCAGATAATTAAAGCTGCTAGCCCATAGCAGATCTTCCATAAATGCCATCTAAAGCATTGCCAAGCACATGGTAGGCTCTCGCAAATATTGAATAAATGGATAAATGAATAAATGATTACTTTTCCACCCACTCTCTCTCCTCTTGCCCAGTCACACCACCAGTCAATGTCAGACCAAGGCCAAGAGTGCAAGCCTCCCTCTCAGCTCTACACCTGCACCTATGGGACAATAAGCACTCTTACTCATTCATTTCTCATTGCAAATAGCTGGGATTATTAACAAGCATACATAGACCATATTAGAGATAGGAAATGTATTTAGTGTCATGGACAAAGACTTTTTTTTCCAGTTGAAGTTTTCTCTTCCTCTTTTATTTTGCAATATTCTATTAGACTGAGGGTTTTTTCTTTCTTTCTTTTTATGTGAAAGGAATCTGGAAGAGTAAAAACACGGTTGGACATCAGTGTAAGTTATAAACAGGCAGAAGGCCATCAAAAAACAGTTGCACTAATTAAACAGTTATCTATAGAACTTACCTTGGCCTTTTTACTACTCATGTACTTTTCATTTTTAAAAAAGAAAGGAAAGAAGAAAAGGAAGGAAGAAAGGAAGGAAAGATGGAAGGAAGGGAGAGAGGGAGGAAGAAAGAAAGGAAGGAAGGAAAGGGAGGGAAAGAGAAAGAAAGAAAGAAAGAAAAGAAAGAAAAGGAAAAGAAAAAAGAAAAGAAAAAGGAGGGAAGGAAGGAAGGAAGGAAGGAAGGAAGGAAGGAAGGAAGGAAGGAAGGAAGGAGGAAAGAAGAGGGAAGGAAGGAAGGGAGGGAGAGAGATAGGAAGGGTGCCTGGGTGGCTCATTAGGTTGAGCTTCTGACGCTTCATTTTGGCTCACGTCATGATCTCTCAGTTTGTGAGTTTGAGCACCACATCAGACTGCACTGGCAGTGGAGAGCCTGCTTGAAATTTTGTTTATCCCTCTCTCTCTCTGCCCCTCACCCAGTCTCTCTCTCTCTCTCTCTCTCTCTCTCTCTCTCTCTCTCTCTCTCAAAATGAATAAAATAAACTTTAAAAAATAATTAAGTTATCTAATGTTTACTTTGTAAAAATGATAACTTGTTGGGTTGAAATATTTATAGGGCTGACTGACACTTTAAACTTGCCTCAAACCTAGGGTAAATTGCTGAGTTTTTTTATTATTATTAAACAAATTGCTTTTTTATTTCTGGCAATACATGCACTGGAAAAAAAATTGTCTTAAGTTATCTAAAGTATTCCATCATACAGAAAAGCCCACCTTTCTGTGTGAGAGATATACTATGTACATGGGGAATTTTACCCAGAGCAGAAGGCTATTGCATGTTACAGAGGGCTAGTTCATTACATGATCATGTATGTTTTATCTTAGAATTTATGATATTTTATTGTATGCCTGCTATTGTCCCCAAATGTGATATGTTCTTTTCATATTTGATTTAAAATAAATACCTTTTCTTTTCTTAGTACAATTCAAGTACAGAACTATTCATCCTATCATTTTTAACTGGAAACTGAAACATCAAGAAACTTTACAAAATCATAAAATAAATGTAGCATAATTGGCTTTGTATAAACAAGTTTAGAGACTGAATTGTAAAGCAGAATTGTTTCATATAAGTAAACTTTGAATGTGTGTATATAGACATATACACACCACACACACTCATATGTTTTTTTTAATAAAAACATAAAATGCCTTCAAATTAAATCTGCTCTTCTTCCACTTGAGAGTTCTTTAAAACTATAGACATTAAGTGCCTGCTTCGTATTATTAAATCTTACATTATTTAAGTCTTTATAATATCACACATGTTTAAATTGCTCTTTCGCCCCATATAGCACATCAACAAACTTAAGAGAATACAGCTTGGGTGGTCCCGAATGTTCCAAAGGCAGCTGCACTTTTTTTCTCTGGGTGCCCTTATCTTGGGTATTAATGTTGAAAACATTATAAGACTTTTCATAATGCTTTCAATAGTCTTTCTGGTCCCCAAATGTACACTTCTTTTAGAAAGAAAAAAAAGGCCATTTTAGCCTAGTGCTTTGAAAGTGGAATGCTTTTTCTTTGTAAAAAAAAAAGTTCTTGTCTCTGCTACAGACAGTCCTACAAATGAGGAGAAGGAAAACTTCCTCAGTCATGATGAAAAATCTTCTGGCAGCCAGGGTAGATTTAATCAGACTCTTAGGCTAGACTGATACTCTGATTTGGTATAAAGTTATGTGGTCAATATTTGTTTTTCTCATCAATATGTGGGACTCTGCTGAAATGAAAATGGAAGCACAGAAAGGATACATAGCCTTCAGGTTACTGCAGAGCACCAAGTTTCCTTTTGAGTACAGCATGGCTTTCATGGTGCCAGCTCTTCAAAATTTGCTCATGTGAAGCAATTGTGTTTTGTAATTTAGTCTTTACATTTCTTTATATGAAACTGAATATTAGTATCTATATTAAACAATGAATGGAAGTTATTCTGTGGTGTTCCCCCTAACATTTCAGTTTCAAATTATCAAACAACAGGATGAACAATTCTCTATTCAGTTGAATTGTGCTAAGAAAAATTTTAAAAGGAGGTTTTTTTTTTTTCAAATCATACATGAAGAGCCTAAGTTAGTAGAGACTTCATGACTAAAAGAAAATTCAGTGAATTGCTTCTTTTCTCTTACTTATGGATCTTAAGTATCCTGTGGGAATGTTGGAAAGATGCTCTTATTAAAACCTCTGGAGCTGTCTCTGTTTTCTCAAGCATACATTATTAGCTATCTAGAACTAATTATCCCCAAGGCACCTCTTTATGGACTTTACGATTCTGTCTGTCTCCTGGGTCATCATGTAAAGTTTTCAAATGAAGAAGAACCCCCCATAAGCGTTCATTCTTTTTCTCAAGTCAGATGAAGATAGGAATTACTTAGGAATGGTGGTTCCTAAAATAGCCACATTGGCTGTTGAGTTCTGGGTCTCTCTTATGAACTTTCATATAAAGAACCCTTTAAAATGATTATTTTTGGGGCACCTAGGTGGCTCAGTCGGTTAAGCGTCTGACTTTTGATTTTGACTCAGGTCATGATCTCACAGTTAGTGAAATCAAGCCCTGTGTCAGGCTCTGTAGCGTAAAGTCTGCTTGGGCTTTTCTCTCTCCCTCTCTCACTTCCCCCTCCCCACCCCCGCACATTCATTCATTCTCTCTCTCTCTCAAAAAATAAATAAATAAATAAATAAACCTTTTTTAAAAATAAAATAATTATTTATTAGTTATGTATTAGTTTGTATTCTTTCCCGAGATCCTTGAAAACATATACTGACACTTGATAACCTCATTTTAGAAGTACAAAATTACAGAGAATATCAAAGAGAGAAAAAGCAAAGAAAACTGTAGCAAAAACACAGAGGGAACTGTGCCAGGTACATCCTTTCTGTGCTGGAGTCTAAGAAGTTTATATCCAACTGGAACTTTGTGGCAAAAACAGATAAAAAACAGAGCCTGCCTCCTCCCAGTGAGTCTGACAATTCACACCAAGATCCCAAACCTGGCTGCTCACCCACATTAGAACTGCAAGGACCAGGCCCCTCGTTTGTAGCTTCTGGCTCAGCCTACCTGGATTTAGAGACTGGGGATCTAGATGCACTCACCTGTGACCTGCTTTTCCTTCTTATCTTCTGTTCTCCCTTCCCTTCTCTCTCCTCCCCTGACTCTCCCTTCCGCTGCTCCTCTCACTGCTTGTCCTTCCCTTTTCCTGTCCTTCTTTCTTTTTCTCTCTGTATCCTCCTCATTGAATTTCCTGGAAGATTCTACAGCTGCTCAAATGGGAACCTCTGATTTTCTCTACTTCTTTCAATTCACCATTAGCTACTGAAAGTTTAAAGTCCTCAGTAAATAATCATCTGGTCCTAATTTATTGACTCAAAGCTTTCTTTTCATGTGCTCTTTACATGAATCATGAGGAGTACTGGGCATTCCCTTAACTTATTCTGTACATTCATTCCCTTTTCCCTTTGCTGTACTGTTTACGGTACTAGGCAACACAGCCTTTCTGGTTCGTGAACGCTTCTTCATTCTACCAGGCCCTCAACTAAAATTTTACCTCTCTGAGTTTTGCTCCATTCACCTTTTATCCTATTCAAAATTCACTTCTTCCTCCATTGTGCCCACATAGCATTGTATACAGATCTGTATTTTAGCATTTATCATATCTTAATTATAATTCCCTTCTCCTAGTTGACTCTGATTTCCATGATGGTAAGGAAGGTATCATTATTTTTGTATATCCAGCACTGTACCTGAAACATAGTAGGTGCTTAGTAAACATTAATTGGATGAATAAGATGAATGAATATCAGAGCTTCTAATTCTGAAGTTATGGAAACAGATCATTTTACAGTTAGATACTTAATTTCACATGGGTTTGTGTTAGATATTCTAAGAGAATCCCCTAGGGGCAGCTGGGTGGCTCAGTAGGTTGAGCCTCCAACTGTTGATTTCAACTCAGGTCATGATCCTAGGGTTGTGAGGCTCAGCCCCACATTGGGCTCCATGCTAAATGTGGAGCCTGTTAAGATTATTTCTCCTTCTGCCCCTCTCCCCCACTCAAGCTCACATTCTCTCTTTCTCTCTCACTCTCTTTCTCTCTCACTCTCTTGAATTAAAAAAAAGAGGCAGAGAATCCTTTAGACATAGGCTTTAATTTAATGAACCATCAAACTTATTCAGAGGATGGCAGATAGTAGAATAGGAATATAAATCAGTATGTCACTCTCATCAAATATTGAGTTCCTACTATATGGGGTGACATAGAGGATTAACAATATTGCATCTTCCAGTGATACACAAAGATGGTGCCTATGGATGTTCTCATGCTTGTTGTAACAAGAGGCAAGACACCTCTTTCCTCTAAGTCTCCCAGAGTATTGTGGAGGTCTTCAGTTAAAAGATAAATAATCAAAATATTGATAGTTACTGTACACATAAAATTTTATATTAAAGATGCATTGAAGTGTAATGATCTATAATAAATAGCAGTACTCATTTCTTTCATTCATTCAAGATGTATTGAATCACCTAGTATGTACAAAATACCACCAGGAGTTGAGAGAAACAGAAACATGAATAACACTTAGCTGATATTACTTACATGACTTGTTTGTCAAATTTCTATCCATGGCAGTTCAGCCTTCATAGCATCATGTTGAATATTAGAGAAGACCTCAAGACTATATTCTTAGATGGCTTCTATGAAATAGGACATGTTTCTCTTTGACAAGGGCGGAAGTTTTTAAATAATTATTTCATCATTTCAACCTCAGCAGGACATGAGAGTTTATCCAGTAGAGTGATGTCTTTGCAGTCAAAGTAATCAAGAGACCAAAAGAAGATTTTAAAATCATCTTCTTAACATGAGACAAACTAATTAACACAATTCTACTTCATGTTGACACAATCTTCCTCACACCATTACAAATCATTCTATAGAATACTGAAGGGGAAAAAACAAAGAACATAATGAAAGGAGAGGAAGCAATCAAGACATGTAAAAAGCAACACATCTCTGCACGTGCCTAAGCTATCCTTGTGAAATGGACACCTTCCATTTCCACAGAAAATAATTGTACTTCTACGTGCTTAGTACATGTAAGAAGAATATAATGAAGTCTGTTCTGTTCTAGTTTTCATAATTAATTTTTACAAAGATAAATTTTTAGTTTCCAAGATTGTTCTGTTTAATAGCTAAAAAATGTTGGCTTTGATCATTAAATGGTGTTATAATGAAATTAGCCATGGTGCTGAAAGAATAATCTTCCTAAATGCTAGTCTAATCTTGTCATTGCCCTGCTCACCTTCAGGGTGACACCAGCCCTACTCTTTGGCAGAGGAAACCCCATCATGATTGCCCCCTTACCTTCCCCACCCACCCCATACTTCTCTCCCTGTCTATTCCCTGGACAGGCTCTTCATGCCCCTTGTTCCATCCATCAAAAAAATGGTTTTTCTGTCCTTATCCCCCCACCTTCCTCTCCCTGTGCTGCCAAACAGGCTTCTCCTGAGCCTGTCTTCCCCATCTGCAGCCCAGTTAGGTTAGGTGCCCTTGGTCGGCACCTTCCCATACAGGAGCCTCCCCTGTGAGAGCTCAGGGTGTGCAAGTATGATTGTTGATTTAACCATCTCCCTCTGCTCCCAACTCTGAGCTCTTTCAGGGAGCAACAGGGCTGTGCCTTATTAATTTCAGTACTCAAGCCACTGGCCTAGGGGCAACAGCAGACAGCAAGTGTTCAGTATGTGGTAGTTGCATACATGAAGGAACTATTAACCACATTTGAAAATTGGTATTAGTTATTAAAAATAATCTTCCACGTTTTATCTGTGTGCACCTATTAGATATCAGGACCTACCCTTGATATATTCAAATAAGACCGTGAATATAAAATATATTTCAAGGTCAACCCTTTGAAGCCACCAGATGATGGTTCAGTTATTTTAATGCCATGCCCCGAGCTGCTAGCATAAATGTTCCATGAGTGGTTTTTGCATCATGTTCCTTCCATTCTCCTCTTCTCTTTTCATAGTTAATCTTGATCTATTCCTAGGATCTCAGAATTCTTTCACTAGCCCTCTTTTTTGTCACTAGTTCTTTAATTTACACATTTGGTTGGCTGGTTCCTGTTACTCGGCCTACAAATCTGTCCTATGTCATCTCCTTTGAGTAATTTACAACCATCATAAAATGCCACGCAGAGGCGCTTTTTTATGTTTTTGAGTAATGGCGAGAAAGAATTGCCCTGGGAATCAAAAATCCAATGAGTCATAGATTATTTTGTTATTTATGACCAGAGAGTGGTCATTGACAATATTTGGCAATTTTACAGCTATGAACCTAGGCTATTGTGCTTTAGAATGTAATTTATTAAGCAAATAAAACTCTTACTGGTAATGGGTCCTGTTAAATCTGGGGAACCATGTGAGCTCCAGGTCGGTACAGCTGTGGAAGTTTCATAGTAGCCACATACATCTCAGATGTCTGGACACTAATATTTTACACTTACTTCATGGTTTTATTTACTCAGTTGCCGTTATATTCTTGATTGGATTCTGACCAACCATTTTGGTTAAGAAATCATCAGCTTTGAGTAGAGAGGGAGGAGCCTAGAGAAAATAAAATGAATTTATGTTTAAAAAGCATAAATCCTTCCTTCATTAGATATAACATTTAGTAAATTTAGCCGGTAAAGAAACACCAGATGTGTTCATGGAAATTGCTGATGTAAAATCATCTTGGAAAAAGAAAAAAGACAAGGACCTACACTTAACTAAATATAACTGAAGAAGAGATATAGATAGATTTAGAGATAGATAGATATGTATTTGTATGTATACAGATACACAAAGACACACATATACAGAGAGAGAGAGCATACCCTAGTGCAAACAAGTATGAGAGAACAAGGTTAGGATTTATTTTTTGAAATTATTCATTTATATCAGTAGTATTTTGTAATGGTGGTTTCAGTTTAATTCCTGCCACACTTACTTTTAATATGTTTGGAGAAAAAGATAATCTTGGAAGCCTCAACAAAGTTGATCTTATTGTAAATAGTGGCATTCAGCAGTACTTTTTCTTTATTGTTTTTTTTTCCAAACTGGAAATGTACTTCCTTTGGTGTTATTATTATACATCTATATCCAACAACATCTAGGATTAGAGAAATTCAGTTATATACTTAATGGCATGAAACACTCATAAGAAGTTGGGTCTAACGCCATACACCGAATGCTGATCAACAAAAATATTCCAAGAATGTTCCTCCGTTTGAAATTTTGCATCCATCTATCCATTCTACAAGTAATTAATTAAACCTCACCATGGTCGTTGCCTCATATATCTGTATAAAATATAGTTGGAGAAGTAACACTTAAGTATGTATGGTAGAAGTAGCACTACTGAAAATAGAATTAAAAGGAAATGAAGCCAGTCATGTGACCCTCAGGGCTGCCCTGAATTTAGCCACATGCCACCTAGGCTTTCATTGCCATTTCACTCTGTGTTATCATTTCCCATTCACTTTTCTGCCTCCATGATTAAACTGAAACTTCTTGCCATTTATTTTATCAACTGTGTGTGTGTGCACAATTTCTAACAGAGGATCAAGTAGCAAGAACATGCTTAAATGAATACACAAGTTACCTCCCTACTGAATACACAAGTTACCTCCCTACTGGTTGTTTTGATCCTATTGCCCCAGCAAATTGATGGTGTTCATTTGGAATATTATTGGGCTCTTGGCTTTTCTTTCTTAATTTGTAGGAGTTTCTAATATAGTCTAGAAATGAAGTCTTCTGTCAGTTATGTATAATGAGAATTTTTTTTCCCACTCTGTGGGTTGCCTTTTCACTTTCCTAAGTGATTTCTTTTGAATCAAGTCCAATTTATCATTTTTGTCTTTTATGGATACTTCTTTTGTGTCTTTCTTAAGAAATCTTTGCTTATATCCATGGTCATGAAGATAGTCTGTGATTCCTCAAGAAGTTTTGCAGTTTTAGCTTTCATATTTAGGTAATGTCCCACTAATTTTGTATATGGTGTTAGGGGTGCAGATTCATTCTTTTACAAATGGATATCTGGTTGCTCTAGAACTCTATTGAGAACATCTTTCTCCCATTGAATTGCTTTGGTGCCTTTGCTAAAAATTTGCTTTGGTGTCTTTGTTAAAAATTAGAATGAGTTTTAAAACTTCATTCTTTCATCCATAAATTCTTCCAGTGAATTCTAATTGAGTTCATGTTATGGTCATTGTTAAGACAGGAGTGAAAAACAACATTGTTCCTGCTCTCATAGGGTTCACAGTCCATGGTTCTACCCTTTAATTTACATTGCACATGAGATTAAAAATCTGTCATTATAAGCAAAAGATTCTTGTCAGTAAATCCTATTTCCTCTAATATGTTCATTGAATTTTAAAAGTATTGTGACTAAATATCGTGACTAAAACAAAATAATTACAATACTAAAAATGCTTTTCCACAACACACAAATTGCCTCTGCTCCCTCTACGCTAACCCAGTATTAAGATTTGCTAGTCTAAATGAAGACTAAATATGCAGATTATAGTTATACAAAATTTAAGGGACTGAACAATTAGCCATCTTTAGCCTGAAGCCTGAAAGATATATGAGACTGAACATTGACTGTCATCTCCCATGGAGAACCATTAGCTGACTTGTGAATTTGAGTGATATTTATAGTTCTATTTTTGAAAGATCACTATTGTTAAATACAATCCTATTTTCAATTATAGATATCAGTGTGTGAAAGTATCAACAGAGCCTTTTCCTGTTTTAAAATGTAAGAATACTTAAATTTTAACCTAGGCAAATTCAAATCCATCATATTTTACTAACAAATAGTAATGGCTATAATACCAGAAGGCTTTTGTACCAAAAGATAAAATTGATAGGGTTAGAAATAGTGTTTCCAAAGGACTATTATGTTAAGTTACAAATGGGCCTACCAAACTCAGGTCTCACTTAAGATAGTATGTGCATGTGTGGTTTCTTTTGACACTGGATGGAGCGCCCATGCCCAAATTCAAAGACTTTTTCTGACTTGAATTACATTGACAACATAAACTCTAATCCAAAGGAATCTTCTTTTTGATTCCGAAACCAAAGTCTCAAGTTATAAGAACAGAGTTCAGAATCTCTAAGAAATTTTAGTTGTATTCAATATTTTAAGTAAGCGTAATAAACAAATACTAGGACCTATTTTATAAGTGTGAATAACTCTCTTGTAAGCTTCTGAAGTTGATTTTTGAATGGTTAAATATGTCTTCAAAAGAATAGACCAACTTGGACTTAGGGCAAAGTTGGTTATCTAGATACATTCTTACATATAAATCACAACTTTATTATATATATATTTTTTTCACATTTCCATATAAATTGAAGCTCCATAAAAGAGAAGCCCCAAATTGGAAACAATCTAAATAGCGTATATCAGAGTTTCTCAAACTGTTTTTGTCTCAGAACTCTCCCAGTCTTCTTTATAATCTTAAAAATTATTGAGCACCTCAAACTGTTTTTGCTTATGTGGGTTATATCTATCAACATTTACCTATTAGAAAATAAAACTGTGATATTTGAGAGATATTTATTAATTCTTTTTAAAAATAACATGGTAATATAAATAATAGAAATAAATAATAAAGATGTCTTTGTATTAGAAAAATAATTTTGCCCTCAAGATTAAATTAAATGGCCCCAGGGACCTCATAGGGTTCCCGGTTCATACTTTGAGAACTATGGCCCTGTACTGTTGGAATGTTTATGCAACTACATCAGAGCAGTACAGCAAGATACCATACGGCCTTATAAAATGGCATGCATGTGGATGCTTTCAATACACAAGAATACATTTTTAATAATATACGCTCCCCAACTTAGAAAACAAAATGAATATAGAACACAACAGGGAAAATAAAGCATACAGTTTAGACCACTTCTCATATCAGTACAGTTGACCCTTGAACAACACAGAGTTAGTGATACCAACCCCTCACACAGTCAAAAATTGCATATAATTTTTGACTCCCCAAAACCTTAACTACTAATAACCTACTGATGACTGGAAGCTTTACCAATAACATAAGTAGTCAATTAACACATATTTTGTATGTTATATGTATTATATACCGTATTCTTAAAGTAAACCAAAGAAAAGAAAATGTTGTTAAGAAAATCAAAGAAAGATAAAATACATTCATAGTACTGCACTGTATTTATCAAAAACAAGCTACACATAAGTGGACCTGCACAGTTCAAACCTTTGGTGTTCAAGGGTCAACTGTACTTCATAAAATCAAACAGCTTAACACTGAACCATCTCAAAAAATTAAACTAATAAGTTACCTTTCAGAAATCTAAGGTAGAGCTATAAGTTCTGTATGACAAAGAGATATCCATCAATTCCAAAAATGAGATAAAACAAGGAGAAAAGCTGACACTATTGTAGACTGTAAGAGGTTTGTCTTCATTTCTCTTTGAAACAGAAAGCCACTTCACTTCTTTAGAAGGATGGCTAAGGGATACTTGGAGGCGAATGTTTTTTTTCTGAAACAAAAGCTTTAATTTTGTTGAAGCACTTAGAAAAATTTTCCATTGATATCCTTAGACTTATATACCTCAAAGTTTGGCAGAGATATCTTTAGCCTAGAAAGTATTAACAGCAATATATTTCAGCTGCCAGTGAAAAATGAACATACGGTGTTGAAGTGTTTTAGAGAAAATAGAATAAACACATTTCTACCATGTAAAAGTATCTATTAATAAGGATTATAAGTAAATTTCTAGTAGGTTTTTAGAATTTTCTGTTCATTGGCTTCTTTTTTTGTAGTTTAGTGTATTATGAACTTCTATAATTTCAAATGAAAGTATATGCAGTTCATGATAAATAAGAGATATATGTGTTCTCTGATAGAAGAGGAACTGGTCAGTCAGCATAGTGTAATCAATGGAAAGGACCAGCAGGCACTGAGGTTCTGATTGACTGGCAGTTAGCAAAAAGCAGCACTTTTGACACAAATTCCCAGAAGTAACAGAGAAAAGCATAATTGCAGTGAAGTGTAGGTGGCAGAGGCCACAATTACTGGTGGTGGGGGGATCAGCCTCAGAGATGGCTAAGGTGGTGCACCAGGCCAGAGGCCCTCACTGGGCAGAGTTGACTTACACCTCGTGGACATCATGGCCCCACTGAAGGGACGAGCATGAGGTTAAAACAGCTTCTATTAGAACCAAGTTCGTGTGTGAAAGTAAACCCTCCAAATAGCCAGCTTTTACTGGCAAGCTGAATAAAAGGTTCTTGTTGTTCCTGCTTCTTTAGAGAAAATGAATGTATGAATCAAACTGATCCTTTAAAGAATGAAGACAGTAAAGGGAACAACTGACAATAGTTAAAGTTTCATCTCAAACTTGAGTAGTGGCCTTATTCTTGTCATCTGTGGTGTTCTGGTGGAAGGCCAAGTCATACCTTTCCTTTTATTGAAACTGCCAAGATTGTAGGAACTCTCTAAAAATATGTACTAAAAATCAGACACTAAATTACACCTGTAAGCTTAAAGCAACAAAAATAATTTAGTGACCTTATTCACCCCTTCAATTGAAACAAACTCTCTACTGTATACTTCCTGTACCTCAAGTGTGGAGAGTTCCTTTTTTTACTTCTGAACCTCTCCTCCACTCTCTCCCACCTCATTTCCCCTCAGTGTAACCGAATACTTTCAGCAACTGGAGGCCCAAACAATCTTGTTAACTTGAAAGTTTTCCTTCAGATTTATTGACCCAGCAGAGTTAAACAGGGTAAGTGTTGATCAACACCTCTCAGGTATTTCTTTAATTATTGCACTGGCATCTCTCGGGCCTCATAAAAATTTGCAATAAAGTAACGATTTTATTTATTTATTTATTTATTTATTTATTTATTCATCTATTTATTTATTGGGGGGCGGATTTTGGATTTTCTAAGGGGAGCCTCTACCTTTTGCCATAAATTGTAGCTGTAGCCTTGATAATACTGTGGTTGAACAATAAGGTCTCCAGAGCTCCTCACTGAAAGAGATTAAACTGTAATTAAAATACACTATGAGTAAGGAGGGACAGAGAAAAGAAGAAGAAAAAAAAAAAAACTGTGGTTTTCATAAAGCAGAAAAGAAATACATTGACTGGTGTTTACAGCCCAGAGACGTTTTTTGCCTTTGCAACTACAAAACAGTCTTATTTTTAGCCAGTCAAGGTTTTGCAAGAATGCCGTATCAATCCCACAGTTCTGTTCTTTGAAATAATTGCACCAAGCTGGTCCCAAATCAGCAGTAACTAACTGAAAAGCAGGAGGGAAACATTTCTCAAACATACAGTGCCGATGAAATTTGCCATAACACTATGAATTATGTCGGCTGCCTGCATGAAGTTCCACATAATGGGAAAAAAGAATTTAACTAGATCTTAATTGAACATACAGCTACATAATATCCTTTTGTTTAGGCTCAAAAATGGATTTTTTTAAACCTCCTTATCAGTGCAGCTATTAAATATTGTGGCTCTCCAGCTATCAGTCTCCGATCAGCACAGTTAGTGCATTTTACCTTCCAAGGAAGTGCACTTTGAGCCAGCTGGAGCACAAGAAATGTAGGAGCTGGAGAAAGTCGTAATTGAAACAGGCGACTGCTTCAGTACAGACAGGAAATAAAAGGAAGACTGGCCCTCCAACGGATTAAATTAGATGTTTCAAATTCAGACAGTATCAGGAAAAAGAAGACTTATGTTAGGGGGGAAAAAGGTAACAGTAAGTTCATTCAGCTGAGTACCCCCTCCTCTCCTCATAACACATGTTTTTGCTGGAATCTTACTGTGCCGCCCGGTAGGGTAGAATCGCCCAGGCTTCTCCCTGCCAAACAACAGAGTAGCAGGTCCCTGTGTTAATGTCACACTATCCTTTCCCTCCTGCCTGCCCTCTCCCTTTCAGAGCCCTTTGGTATTCTGTTTCCATAAATTAGGCGTGAAATTACGTTGGGCTGAGGATACATGATTTCAGCTGTTTTATAGTTGGAAAGGAAAATCTTTTAGACCTAAAGCAAAAACATTTTTTTAAATATACTTCCTGCCTATTAGTTTGAGATATGCCTATTATAGAAAATGCTTGCTTTGTAGAAACTTTCTTTTCTTTTAATCTCACAGAATTCTGTCTTGTCCTTCAGTTCAAGTCAAGTGACATTTATTGAATACTGACTGTATACAAGGCCATGAGCTAACTGGTGTTGCCGATACTTATACATTCATTAAGATGATGGTAACATATGTACAATTCAGATTCGCAAATGAAGACTTGTACTTTTGGTACAGTATTTTAGGAAGTAGATTTTCTTTTGCATTGGAATAATCAAGTGAAATTATTGCAATGATTTTTTTTTTTCACTTTCCTTACGTGGTACTGCATCTCATTAAGCAAATACACGCCTTTGTTTAACACAGTTAGGTAAATGTCCAAATCTAAAGTTTGTTACCAGCAGTGCTTGAGACATTGCTTTTTAAGGTCAGTGCCTATTTCAGCATTAGAATATTCACTGTCATTTATATATGGGGAAGGGGTGTAGCATTAGATGAGGTGTTTTCTCTGAGATATATTTAAACACTGAAAAATTCAACAAGCTAAAAATACTGTAGCTCTACACTGTCCCCTCTGGAAAGCTGATAAAACTAAACATTACTACAGCAAATGGATAGAATTCCAAACTTACAGAATGAAAATGTCTTTGTTTTTCCTACTCTGTGCCTCTCCATGTTCGTAAAGCATAGTCTTACAGAAACATGGGGCTACGGCCCAGCGCTACCTGCCGGATCCAGGCCTCATTTGCTCAGGTGTGCTCACGGTTTTAGCTTCTTGAATTAAGCCCTGGGAAAATTCCTGTGCAAACATCTGTTTCTTCTTCCCTGCCTCTCCAACAGGAGCAAGATGGGGTGGGGAATGCATCATGTGAGTGGGTTTTGCATGGAAAATGTTGTGGGTTGCTTCCACTCCAGCTGGACAGCTTTATATAGCTATAAACCTTTACTGCTGTATTAAGGTTCCGCTCAAAGGGTATGAATCTCTGATATTCATGGTCCAACAAAACTGTTACTAATTACTTATCTCCTGAATAGCTACCAGGATTGGCAACTTGAACAACAACAATAATCTGTGTACTAGTATTCTCCAGCAAGGGAACATCCTCCTTCATATAAATAGCATGGCTTGCAGTTTTAAAACTCAAAGGAACAAACTAGAAATGTATACCTGGGGCCTTCATAAAGGCCATCATGCTCAGGGAAAGCATATCCCTCATTTCTGAAAGGTAGTTTTAACACGGGTCTTGAATTATGGGGAAGTTTTACAAATAACTTTGGTTTCTAAACTTAGGGCAGGCTGTGCTGACTGTGGGACCTCGTAGTCAGGACTGCATTCCAAAGAGTGCCTGGAAGTAGACTGTGTCCTTGGAGCATACCTTTTCAGGAGCAAGGATAAGGTGATGGCTGCCTGCTGCCCAGATCTTTTGTATCCACAGCCCTAAACCAGGACCTCGCCTTTCAGGGGTAATAGTCTCCAGACCTCCCTACAGAACTCCAGAGTTCTGCTCATAGGTTGCCACACTTCGAACTTAGTGAAACAAGATGGTAGTTGAAAGACAGTTTCTCGGAGAGCCTGGGTGGCTCAGTCAGTTAAGCGTCTGACTTCAGCTCAGGTCATGATCTCACGGTTCATGGGTTCGAGCCCCGCTTCGGGCTCTGTGCTGTCAACTCCAGAGCCTGGAGCCTGCTTCAGATTCTGTGTCTCCCTCTCTGTCTGCCCTCTTCCCCTCATGCTCTGTCTGTCTCTGTCTCTCAAAAATAAGTAAATATTTTAAAAAAAATTTTTTTTAAAAAGGCAGTTTCTCTATAGTGTTGTTTCACAGAGTTGAGGAAATGACACTTTCTTCTCCACAAAGGTTGGCAGAAGCTCTCCCCAGAAGTTTGCTCCCAAACCTCAACATCTTCTGGTGTGACTCTGTTCTTGGAGGCCCAAGCCCATGTCTGTGCATTCAGATGCAAAGTAACATCCACCTAGTGCAGCTGTGTGACAAGGCTGTGTCTGCTTCACCCAGCTCCCTGGAGATCATGAGTATTGTGCAGGACCATAAAGAAGTGAACTTTAATAGGAGCCATAAGCACACTGTGCCAACCCTTTATAGATGCCACCTCCATTTGGCCTCACACTGGCCCCTCTAAGACAGACCAGACAGATTATCTGTTTTTACAAATGAGGAAACCCAAAACTTTATTAGAATCAATATAACTGGTCTTCAGTTGGGAGTTGCTGGGATTCATTCCCCAAGTTCTCAGAATCAGAAGTCTCTTTATTTCCTTATATCACATTACTTAAACTAGACCTTATTTACTTTGAAAACCTAGTTTGGAGACCTTGTTTTTCAGAAGGAGTGGTTTCCAAAAGTCATCCACCATATGGGTGTCATCAGGCAGCCTTCATTAAGATGGAAGGGAGGGAGGACCACATGGCCAAAGGGAGAGAGGTGAAGGCCAGCCCTGAGCAGGTGAATACATGACCATTCTATTGCATTCCCCCAAGTTTCTGCTCTTTTCCTCACAGCAGAGCTCTGAATCACTGAGATCATCATACCTAGTTGGGATTTTAATTGTTAAGAAAAAATCAAAACCAACGTGTGAATGATCTGTTGGCTTAATTAACCCTTGCAGAGTTTGTTAATTCAAATGAATCTGTAAATGATATCAATGTGTGGGAAGCATTTGAAGTAGTGGATGGGTTTTATTCTCTGTTCAAAGAGAAAGTCCCCAAACTATTTTATATAGGAATAAAGTCTAGGGGTTTGTTGAATATGATGTAACTCTGAAATCAGTTGTGTGGTAATGATAAGGTATAGTGTTGAATGAATAGCATATGCATGTATCCAAGAATTATCTTCTCCAGAGTCTCTCTCCAATTTTAATTCTCCCTCACTCCCCAGCCCCTTAACCAATTTCTCTTGACTTTCTTCCTTTGTGATCCTTTCCATGTTAGGGTCATGTAACATCTATTTATTCTAAAATGTGACCAAGTACATAAGGAAAACCAGAGTTCTATTTTCTTTCTCTCCTTAGCCTACTTTGACAAGAATGAAGACCTTTCGATTTAAAATCAAAGTGATCTTGATCATTGTTTCCCATATACCCATCAAAGATATTACAATTTCAAAATTAAAACTAGACCAAAGATTCTTGGTTGAAGTGCATCTGGGCTGTATAACACCTCATCCTTTGTTAAAAGACACTACCTTGCTGAAGCTTAGGCCTCAGCAATATACACAGTCTGATCCACCACATCAGGGTTACTCATATCATTAGAAATTAAATCCTGAGAAATTTGATATTTTAAAGAGAACCTGTTTTTTTGTTACCTGAACTTGAGGTCAAGAAGGAGGGGATGGCTGACTCTTTGGTCAGTGGGAAGCTCTGGGCCTGGACTGAATGAGCAACCCTCTCTCCCTCACTTCCATTTCCCTATTCACTCTCCTCCTTTAGCTCCAGCTCCCCAGTTCTAAGGCCCTTTGCTCACTTATGTTTGAGCTAAATGATATCCTGGGGATTGTTAGGAGTAAAGGTTTAGAAAGTTTGTATTTAAAAATAAGTAGTGGTGATTGAAACGCCTCTTTACTGGCTCGTGAAGACTGGGCCTAGAACAGCATACATGAGACAGAAATAAAATTGGGGGTTTCTGTGTTATTTGTGTCCAGCTTCCTGCCTTACTAAATTTATATGGCTACTTCCCATAAGTAACAAGCATGTTTTGAAGCAAGCAAAATGCAGGTTTGTGCTGCCATCGATGTGTCATAGCCTGCAGTTCACACCCCCAGTGTAGGTGTCAACAAAGCTGTCTCTTACTCTCCAAGGTATATGGTGCCAAAACCAAAAAGTGGGATCTGGTTGCAAGGAAGGCGCTGGCAAAACAGAACTTTATAGTGCCTGGTTCTGTTTGACATTTAAGGGACATTCACTTGGAGGACTCCCAAACACGTAATGCGCCAAAAGGAGGAATGCTTTCTCTTGAAGATTCAGTGGGTTGCTGGCTGCAGGGAGAATTATAAAGCCCTCTGATCAAAAAGAGACTCTCATTACTAACCTCCACATGCTCCTCACTCATATACCAGCTTCCAGAAAGCCTGGTGATGTTCCAGTGCCTCCCACACAAAGGGTTTACACAAGACTCAGTGGTTCTACAGGTTCTGTTCTTACCTGAGAACAAATGAGTCCAGGAAGGTTTACTTAATACATCCTTCAAAATCCAGCTTCTTTCAAAATTGTCTGTTATAGTCACTTATTTGAAAATCATAACATAGTTGTATGGAGTTGCATTTTCAATAATAGCTTTTAAAATCCTTAAAATGTTTACCTTAAGGTAGGTGTGTGTGTGAGTGTGTGTGTGTGTGTGTGTGTGTGTGTATGATTGCTGTGTAATTAGAAGTAAACTCTTAAATCAGAATTTAGGAAAGATTGGCCTTTTTCAGTATGTTGTCATAGTTGAAATTTCTAGAACTATGGAATAAAATGAGTGCTTTTCTGAAGTGGCATAAATTGAGATCGAAACCAAAACTGAGAGACTGTGAAAACTTTGTGTCCTTTTACTTCTTTGTAAAAAGAATTGCAGTAGGGCGTTTTCCAGGAGTACTTTTGAGTATATAAAACCAGGAAATAACTATGTGACATTCCTGGCACTAATACTCCAAAATGAGTCAGAGATAAAGTTGAAACAGAAAACTACAGTGCCCTGCCTATCATCAAAGAACACGTATTTTGACGTGTTAATAAGCCTGTCCTGGTATATGCAAAGGCATGGGGTCTGATAATTATTGAGGGGTCCTGGAGGCATTGCTCATTGGGAACTCCAAGTGCCTTACTTATCCTGTGTTCTATGTGAAAGATGTCCCATGGAGCAAAATTCCACAGCATCAGTTCTGAGCCAGACCTCCTGGGTTCAGGTGCGGGCTCTGCCACTTCCTAACTGTGAAATATTGGGTGAGTCTGAAGTTCTTTGTGCTTCAGTTTCTCCATTTATAAAGATGCACATAATAATAGTACCTGTCATAGGAGTCTTATAAGGGATTTAACACAATGTAAAGTACATGAAACTGAATATTTTCAAATGACAACAACTATGATGTTGATAGTGATGATGGTATTGACAGTTGACATGCACTTACCACTGTGTTTTGCATCACACAAATCAGAACATCATAAAATTCTTCTTGAGGAGGAGCTTTCAATCTCATAGAAAGTGGACACAGGTAGAAAGAAGTCTATTATATATTTATTACCTAAAGAGGGAATTGAGAAAATTCTTTTTACCAGTACACTTGTGGTTTTACCATGCTAGCTATAAAATTTAGGTTATCCTCAGTGGTCACTTGATGTGGGTATAGTGACACCATTCTGTTTACTTCCTTGAGCCATTTAGATAAACATTTCTCATCAGAAACAATATAATTTTTCTCTGACCTATTATTAGTAAATGGGAAAAGCACCCCTATGAGCATAGTATATGTGTAAAAATCACTGCAGTTTGAGGAATGGGATCTTTAGTGAGTGCTGAGAAAGGGAAAATCTTATTCTCTGCTTCCTCAAGTTTCTTGCTATTAAAATAAAGTGAGCATTTGGATGGAAAATGCAGCAAATTAATATTTTGTGTTATTTTTAACTGAAATGGGGAGATGAATAAGTGAATTTTTATGTTGCTTGAAAGAGCAAATATATGTAGTAGTTCAATATTCCAAAGTGACATAAAATTTGAGGGTTATGATTTGAGAAGTTAGCATCCCAAGGAAAATTTCCAAAATAACATCAAATTTGAGATTCTAAACATGGTTTAATTGTTAAGAGCACTTGGGGAGCTTTATAAATTTAGAAGTTCCCAGGCCCCTCACCAGTTTACCTAGTTGCAATCTGCAGAAGTGAAGCCTGAGAATTTTTTTTTAAGCACCCCAAGTGATTGGAAATACACATAGTTAACAGCATAGTTTATAACCTGAACCAGCTTTGTTTTTTAATACTATTTTTTGGAGTACGGTCTTAGTGAAAAATAACAAATTGTATACATTTTTTCTCCATATCTTCCCAAACCAAGATAGAAGAACCCCAGTGTGCTGTAAGCCTCAAGGAGAAAATGTGAAGGTGGGTGGACTTCTGGAGCTAGCTAGCATTGCGGGGATCGCTCCCCAGGGCCCTGTCCATGGTTCCTGGCCGCAGAGCCTTCTTGGGTCCTGTGGTGATTAATAAGGAAGTGTGTATACATCCCTGTGCATATACTTGGAGAGAAACTCATTCCGACTGAGGTAACAGCTCTGATTACAACTTTCTCTTTGGCTACAGACATCCTGCTTATGTGGCATAGAAAGAAGGGAACTGGCCAGGCCCTGTCTTCTTTCTACCCCTTGGCTCCACTGGCTTTTAGAAAGAGGGTCATTGCAAATATAGATTATGCTTTATGATAAATTATCAAAACTCATTCAAGTGCCTCTTTAGTGTCATGTTGCAAATGTTTCTTATATACCTTTAAATCAAAGAGCTGTTTAACCTGAGTGTAATAAAATGTGAATGACTTAATGTGCGTGAACTGTTTTCAGAAAAGAACATCTATTTACATGTTCTTTTTATTACAAAGCCCATTCTAGTATTGAAGCATTTCGTGTGGACTTCAGGTTTAGAAGTATTTTATCTCCAAATTCTATTTGAATTCAATGCATAATTCCTATAATTTGTCTATTTGTCACTGTATGGTTATTATTTTTAAATCTGAAAGTTTTCTTCCAGCTTTTAATTATTCTCCATTAGGAACTGTAGTACCTAAATCTTCTTTCTAATAGAGGTTTTAAAAGATATACATAAAGAAAAGGAGATTGGGAGGAAAATCAGTAGTTAGATTCTACATAGTCATTTAAGCAGTTAGACTGACATTGTATGTATTTGTGTAACTTTGATACCACATGGGTTTTAGGTATAGCTGATCATTTAAAAAACAAAACAAAACAAAAAAGTCACTACTTCAAAGTCTTTGGTAGCATATAGAAATCTTTATATAAAAATACATTAATTTAGAACACTTAGGATATTATTAACATTTAAATACATTTGGTCTGGAATGGGACATTTCTGTCTTCCTTTCAAAGGTTCCAAATGGATTTTATATTCCCTAGGGTAATGACAAGTATGTCCTATATAGTACACATATGAGAATCCTTTCACATAATACATATAGCTTTTAATCAATCTGTAAAATTATTTGGGTACTATCATTAATATTCAGAGTTGATAGGAAGTTTTGAAAATGATATTTTATCCTTCCTTTGTCCTGAGACAACAATACTAACCCTACTTTTTCATGAAGTCAGGCTGAGGCCAAGCTGTCTCAAGGCAGGTAGATTTCCAGTAGCTTACCTCTCTCTGACCCTATCCTTAGACATAAAACCATTGTAACTGGCGATCCCATGTTTCAACTATCAAACACCAAGCTCTCCATGTTTGCACTACCTGAGTGATGCTGCAGTTTTCCAAGTTTTTTCTCAATAAACTGGTTTTATAGGGGATATATTAGATTGAGAAATCCACAGAGTAGAGTAGATATAAAGAAATAGGATTTGGAATGTACTTATTTAACTGTGGGAATCTCCATGGGTTTATAAAAGAAAGACCTCACTGGGTGTTGTTTGTGGCATTGAAAAATGGCTTATACATTCACTTCAAAGGTTAGAATAAACTTCTCATATAGATCTCAGAACCATGCTTTGTTGGTTTTGTTGTTGTTTTATTTTATTTTTCACTAAAACACGCCCTCATAGGACATCGTTCACTTTCCCATCTTTAGTTTAGCAATATTTTTCTCCATCTACTGTCCATTTAAAACTAAGCCATTCCCACATAAGCGTATAAAGCCCTTTCCATCACTTCACCTTCTCCCATCCTGGTGGATTCCTTGTCCTGCTAGACCAAGGCATACTGTAATTTAAGCTCAGTACAAACATCTCTTCATTTTTTGGCCCTGAACTGTCAAACTTTCTGTTAAGTCTTGAGCATTTGGGAAAAGCTCTCAACCTTAAGGCAGAGAATTTGTGTGCATTCATGAATACTAAGCAAAATGAGTACCCACTATTCCAGGTGACCATAAAATTGCAGTGCAGGAAAGGAAAGGATAGTAATTATCCCCCAAAGGGCTTTTAACTTTCTTTGGCATTTTAAAGGAGAAAGATTAGCTGCCTTCACAATATACTATATCTATCACCTCTGCATGTAAAGTACCCTTAGCCTTCACCTAGGGCAGTTTAGAAGCATCCAGATTTCTTGGAGTTGACTGCATTCACTTAACACAAGAACAGACTCATCAAGTAAATAGACATCTTAAAGGCATACATTAGGCTTTAATTTCGTGAACTTCTGGAAATAGGTCATTTATAGTTCCCCATTCAGATTTCAGACCTACTTTAGAGGAACATAGGAATTTATCAGTTTACCTGAATTTCTTCTTGTAACTGTTCTAAAGGCAGCTGGAGCTTTTAGGCTCACTTTAACCCATATCTATACCCCTACAACAGCCCCATAGATTCCTAAAATCATTCTAGAGTAGAGAAGTGCATCACAAATTCACAGTCATTTTATCATGGGTTCCAAGACTACCATAGAAGATGAGGTATCTGGGAATTTATAATGGCCCAGGAAAGCTCCCCTTAGTGCCCCAAAGAAACCTCAAGAAGTCATTTGCTGAGACTGGAAGAGATTGCTATTAGAGTGAGTATAGAGAAAGGGGATCAAGAACGAAACTCTGGAACATACCCGCATGAAGATGAAGCATATGAGAACAGAGGATATATTACAAAGTGAAAGCATCTAATAAGAATTTCAAACTGAGAGAAAATGGAAAATAGAAGGAAATTACCAAATCACTATTTGAAGAAAAATTCCCAGAACTGAAAAATATGATTGCCAAAGCTTTGTGAGTGTCTTGCTCTGTGAATGAACAAAGATCCCCATACCAAAGACCATTACTGTGAATGTTCAGCGTTGGGATCAGAGAGAAGATCCTAAAACTTCCAGCAGTACACATAGGTTTCACACAAATGATCAAGAGTAAAATTAGGAGCAAAAATGGCAATGTATGTCTATTCCAACATTGAAATGAGAAGCCAATGAAGCAAAGCCTTCTAAAATTTGAAAATGATTTTTTTTAATTTTTTAATGTTTATTTACTTTTGAGAGAGACAGAGCATGAGCTCAGGAGCAAGGGGAGGCAGAAAGAGAGACACAAAATCCGAAGCAGGCTCCAGGCTCTGAGCTGTTAGCACAGAGCCTGACGTGGGGCTTGAACTCATGAACCATGAGATCATGACCTGAGCTGAAGTTGGACACTTAACCAACCTGAGCCACCCAGGTGCCCCTTGGAAATGATTTTTAATCTGAATTCTAAATCTGGTTGCGATCCTATGGACATTTTCAAATGTGTAACTTTTTAAAGAAATTATCCTCTGTGTACTTTTTGAGAAAACTACCCAAGAATATACTCCACTGAAACAAGTAAGTAAACCAAGAAAGAGAAGGGTATGTAGGAGTAGGAGATGTAACACAAACAGGACATGGGAATTCTGAAGATGACAACAAAAGAAGTCCCAGGAAGACAACAGCAGCAGGTCTAGAGCAATTAGTAAATGAAGGTGGAGGGCTTAAGGAGATATGTCTGTAGGAAAAAAATTAAAAGGTAACAATAAGTACTTGAGTACTTTAAAGTCATGGACAGTTAAATTGCATTTTATAGAGAATTGAAGGGTATGAGAAAATTCGGCTATACAAAGTAGACTAATCAAATGAAAAAAAAAACATGTATAAGTATGGTAGGGAGAGGGAAGAGATTTCTAAGAAAGGAGTTGAAATCCTAATCTGCTGGTTGATTCAGAAGTGGGTAACATTTATTTAGAAATCAATAATGACTACTGTGAATGAAGATCTAGCACAAAATTGAGAATTAATTATAGATGTACAGTAGGGTGGAAAAGTATGCAAATATATTAAAAATCTCCATCTGCTATAATAGGAAGTCAGAAGGTAATGTCTAAAATGGATTAATCAGAAAATAACAGACACATTATTTGGCAAATTATTATAAGTGTTAAAAGTTGGGAGGAGCAGGATATAAGGGGATTCTGCTTTTTTAATGTCTTTAAGCACTATTTAATTTTTTACATTGTTTACATATAATATATTGATTAATTTGAAATCGATTTTAAAAACAAGTATAATTCAGCACTATGTTTTTTTTAATGTTTATTTATTTTTGAGAGAGACAGAGACAGAATGCGAGTGGGTTGGGACAGAGAGAGAGGGAGACACAGAATCTGAAACAGGCTCCAGGCTCTGAGCTGTCAGCACAGAGCCCGACGCGGGGCTCGAACTCCCGAGCTGCAAGGTCATGACCTGAGCTGAAGTCGGACGCTCAACCGACTGAGCCACCCAGGCGCCCCTAATTCAGCACTATGTTATACACAGTTTTAAAATTAAAGAATATGTTCAGTTTTCATCTTTACTAAATATACCAAAATGCACACAATATTCCAAGAATAGGAATTGAGATATAATGGGTATGTACCATTATATTAGTTTCATGTGTATGACATAATCATTCAATATTTACTGTATGTATTGTGAAATGATTACAATATGTCTAATTAACATCCATCACAACATGGTCACAAATCTTTTTCTTGTGTTGAGAACTTTTAAGATCTACTCTCTTAGCAAATTTCAAATATACAGTAACAGTATTATTCAGTATAGTTAGTATAGTAAAATGTTCATTTCATTTACCTAGAAAAAGAAGGGAAAAGGGTGTATTAATGTCTTTTGCTGTTGCTACAAATCCCCACACTTAATAGCTTAGAACAACACTACTATGGACTGACTTGTGTCCTCCAAAAATTCATGTGTTAAGGTGCTGACCCCCAGTGTAATGACATTTGGAGATGGGGATTTGGGGAGATAATTAGACTGAGATAAAGTCATGAGGGTAGGCCCCTCATGATGAGATTAGTGCCCTTTTAAGAAGAGGAAGAGATCCTAGGGTTTGCTCACTCTGTTTCTACTATGTGAAGGCACAGTGAGAAGCCTCCCAGGTATAAGCCAAGAAGAGAACTCTTACCAGTAACTGAACATGCCACTCTGATCTCAGACTTCTAATTTCCAGCCCTGTATGAAAATAACTGTTGTTTAAGCCACTGAATCTTTGGTGTTTTGGGGATCAGCCTGAGCAAACTAAGACAAACACAGATTTATTATCTTATAGTTCTGGAGGTCAGAAGTCTGAATGTGTCTAACAGACTTAAAATCAAGTATCAGCAGAGCTGTGCTCCTTCTGGAGGCTCTAGGGGAGAATCTGTTCCTTGCCTTTTGTAGCTTCTCCAGTCTGCTTGTATTCCTTGGCTTGTGGCTCTTTCCTCCATCTTCACAGCATACCACTTCAATCTCTGCTTCATTTCCACAGCATCCTCTCTGCCTTTTCCAGTCCTCTTGTTGACCTTATTAAGGACTTCGTGATTACATTGAGCTCACCCAGATAACCAGGATCATCTCCCATATTCAGGATCCTTAATCACATATTCAAATCACTTTTGTCATGTAAAGTAACATATTCGCAGGTTAGGGGGTTAGGGTATGGACATCTTTGCAGGACCATTATCCAACCTAACACAAGAGAGGTAAAGAGAGTCAGCAGGTATAAGCAAATAGAACTTCTTTATACTTTAATCCCCAAGTATCAAGATTGCTGGTAGTGAATTGAAATTTGTGAATCATATGTTCCTTGTTATATTCAGAGATATATAGAAATTCACATTTAATTTCTGTTTTAACTGCAACTATTGGAAACCTTAATATTTGAACAAATTTGGGAATTTCATAGATAATTTGCCTTGTTACATCATCAAATTGTATCTATTAAAAGAAGACACATCAGTCAGTTAGATGCTTGGGTCAAACAAGTGAGCCTAAAACCCAACTCTGCCTCTTCCTGTATGAGTTTTGACAAAGTCCTGTGCCTAACACATTGAAGATGTTCAATATGTGAGCTCTTATTCTTATTATTAATTATTGGTTTGTCTTCTTCACAAAAGTGGCTTATCTAAATAATAAACCCTAAATCCTGAAAGCTTATTCTTGAGCTGTCATACTGGAGTGACACTGTTTATGTATGGATTTGTCAACAAGTAAATAAGATTAATAAGATTGTCAGCAGAAAAATGGGATTTTCCAGGTGACCCTGAAAATGGGAAAAGCATTTCATGAAAAGGAATAAGAACTTCAGTAACAACAAATGCAACCCCATATATTTAAGAATTTTTAAAAAATGTATCTTTATGGATACAAGATGGGGGAAAATAATAAAATATATCAGAGTGATTTACAAATTGTTTTAATTCTGGAGGCTAATAAATTTAAGTATTATTTAAACAGGAGTGAGACTGCCACTCGTCTGAATACAAGCACAATAATTAGCTATGCTACCAACAGCAAGATGAAATAAGAAAATTTGGGGACACCTGAGTGGCTTAATCAGTTAAGCATCCAACTTGGGCACAGGTCATGATCTCACTGTCAGTTTGAACACTGCATCGGGCTCTGTGATGACCTGGAGCCTGCTTCAGATTTTGTGTGTGTGTGTGTGTGTGTGTGTGTCTCTCTCTGCCCCTCGCCTGCTCATGCTCTCTCTCTCTCTCAAAAAGAAATAAACATTTTAAAAAATTTTAAAAAGAGAGAAGAAAATTTGTTGTTTGGTTTCATCTAACTTGTATATTTAAGAATTTGACCGGCCTTTTCCCCTCATTCCTGGAAGGAAGACTAAATCCTTGGACTTTCCAGAGTGATAGGGGCATCTTTGTTATTCATGGTGGGCCCCCTGAACCATCCTGAGTTTATGCTAATGTGGTGACTCATATGGACCCCTAGATAGCTTGAGGACAGGGCCTGACCCAGGCCACCCAGCGTGGTTGGAGGGTAGAAGCTTTGAGCCACATGAGGTCAGCCCAACCTCCTGGCCTCTGGGGAGAAGGGAGCTGGAGACTAAACTCAACCCCACAGCCAGTAATTCAATCAATCACGTATTGGACACCCAATCATGTATAATGTACACCCAATAAAAACTCTGGACTCAAGGTTCAGTGGAGCTTCCTGGCTGGTAACCATATTAGGTGTGTTGGGAGGGTTTCTTGTCCTGAGGACACAGAAGCTTCAATTTTGGGGCCCACCTGGACCATCCTCTATGTCCCTTCATTTTACTGGTCTTAATTTGTATCCTTAATTTGTACCAAATAACATTTTCCTGAGTTCTGTGAGTCATTCTAACGAAATATCAAACCTGAAGGGAGTCATGGAAACACCTTGAATTTATAGCCAGTTAGTGAGAAGTACAGTGGCCTGGGGACCCCAAAAAACTTGTGGCTTGCATCAGAAGTGAGAGCATTCTTGTTGGGAGCTACATCGTTTGGTCTGTGGAGTCTGACTCTGGATGGTTAGCATCAGAATTGTGTTGCAATATTGCACTAACAAATTGAGGGAGAGGAAATGACCCAGAAACCCAAGATAATTAAATCAAACATTTGGTGTTTGAAAGAGTTAAAATTATTTGACCTAAAGGGCACCTGGGTGGCTCAGTTGGTTAGGCGACCAACTTCAGCTCAGGTCATGATCTCGCAGTTTGTGAGTTCGAGCCCCGCGTTGGGCTCTGTGCTGACAGCTCAGAGCCGGGAGCCTGCTTCAGATTCTGTGTGTCCCCCTCTCTCTGCCCCTCCCCTCTTCACGCTCTGTGACAGAGTCTCTCAATAATAAATAAACATTAAATTTTTTTTTAATTATTTGACTTAAAACATAGAGTGCCAAGTAGTATCAGCAGCGTTTGAGCCATATGGAGCTTTGATACTTCTAACTAGCTAGAATGAAGTTTGGCCTAAAGTGAGACCTTTGTAGAATTCTGACAGAAGCTCTTATTTTCTTCCCTAGAGTAATGATGTCATCACCTGTAGCCCTAATTTTTCCCTCTCCATTGCTAGTTAAATATCAGAAATGGCCACTTTCTTCCCTCCACTGTTTTCATCAAACCTTCTCATGTACTTCAGCTAAGAGACCCCAACACAGTCACCGCATGCCTGTGAGTTAACTGATCCATGCTTCTTAGAAATCAACACAAAAGCCCCCAAATAAATGCATTTGTGTGCTCCAGCCTCTGCTTTTCTTTTTAATTTTGAAGACATCGAAGCATCCAGTGTAGTACACAATGTGAAAAGGCATTCTTTTTTTAAAATTTTTTTTTAATGTTTATTTATTCTTGAGAGAGAGAGAGAGACAGAGCATGAGCAGGGGAAGGGCAGAGAGAGAGGGAGACACAGAATCCGAAGCAGGCTCCAGGCTCTGAGCTATCAGCACAGAGCCCAACGCGGGGCTCAAACTGACAAGCCGTGAGATCATGACCTAAGCCGAAGTCAGATGCCCAACCGACTGAGCCACCCGGGCACCCTGAAAAGGCATTCTTTACCTATGAAATTTCTCTCTGGATCCTTTGAGTCTATCTCCTCCCCCCCCCCATATTTCTTCACCCCCTGATATGAACTCTGGATCGCCCTCCTGACTATTGTGCCTTGGTAGTAGTCTCCTGGTCCCTGCCTCATGACTCATGGTTTCCTCTCTGTGCCTGCTTCTGGCTGGTTTGCCAAGCCTTTCCTCATTGCCTGTTCTAACCTCTGGGTATTAATATTCCGATTTGACATCTAGACGACTGAGACAGAGGGTAGGTCACCTGCCAAGGCTGCACGGTGAGCACGTGGCAGGGCTGGGCTCCTCGCCTGTCTGCCTTAGGGCTGTGTTCTCCATTCTCCCATACTGCTCCCCACCAACTGAGCCTCCGTTACCAGGTGCAAGTCTCCATTTCAGTCCTGTACACACTCCAGTATGAAAATGGTGGATCAACCACTGAAACCTTAGTGTCAAGAAAGTTACAAAAGTATGTGTGTCCTTCAAAAAAAAAAAATTCCAAACAAGTTCTTCTCTTTTCTCTATTCACTCATTATCGGAAGCTTATGAAATTTCTTTAGGCTTTATTTCTACTTTACAGTCTAAATTCTCTCTCTGGTAATCCATGAAAATGCCTTTATATCTTTTTCACATTAAAAAATATTTCAAATATCCAGAACTTCCTCTCTTCCTTTTTTTCATGTATTTGGATCTAGAGAGTTTACATATTAATTTTGTCACACACACACACACACACACACACACACACAAATGGAGTCAAACCAATTAATGTTTAAATGTTAAAAAAAAAAAAAACACACAAATCCAAAGGAGCATTTCAAGATCTGTTTTTTCCCTTATTATAAGTGAAATTCCCATTAGTGGCAGCCAGGACTGAACACCGATAGAGAATGGGGTCTCTTGTTTGCAGAGATGGACTTATCACATGGTTAGCAGCTGGGATTTATGTGGAGGCTCATTAAATAAAACAGCAGTGGCAGCTACCTCCTGCTGGAATACACTTGGAGGTACAGTACCTGAATTTTTCCAATCCTAGCTAGTCTTTTATACTTTGTTTTATGTCTCTCTCATTTTTCTGACTGTTCTTGACATTTTCTGACCTCACAGTACTTTTATTATTATTTTTATTGCTACTATAACAATGATAACTTAAGGGCCTGATTTATATGATGGCAACTTAGCCAAGGGGGAGATTAAGGCATACCCAAAAAACATGCAGTAAATGTTCAAGTCTATTACCCTTTCATTTTTATTAAGTGGGAAACTTTAGTTTTGTTTTGACACAAATGAATTTGGAGAGTCATGAATAACTGCAGGATTGTGTTTGCTGGGGGCATATTGCTGTGGGTCCAAGAGCAGATGAAATAATTTAAGACATCTTAAGGTATCTATAACTGATACATACATCATAACAAGACACTCAATTTATTCTATTTTTTTGAGTAATCAATAGTGATCTTTCCAAAATAATTATAATTTTCAGAATGATAAACATGCCACAAATTATTGATAAATTTCCATATTGTAATAATTTAAATACACAACTGTTTCATTTGGGAGATGCCAGACCTCCTGCTCCCCCAACAAAAACCACTCTCCCACGAGGGTGAGTAGCACTCCTCTGAATGCCTGGCCTAAAGCTTTTCAGCCTCTGCATGCTTAGTATGTAGGCCTAGGACTGCCCAGTTGGCACTGCTGGCCACAAGCAAGGGCTAGGACTCAGTTTGCTGAAGTCCAGCATATGGACCATGAACCTAGGATGCTAAAGTCTTCCTCCTGTCCTTCAACCCACAGCCTTCCTCTAGACTCTGCTGTGCTTGCCAAGACTGTGTGATGGGGCCTCTGTCTTGAGTCTTTGCATTCCACTTCCCAGAGCTCAGCGCCCTGCTCTTTACCCCAGCCTTCTGGACTAGGGTTCTTATTGGCACCTGCCCTCAGCAGACTCCTCTTCCTATACTTCCCACCCTCAGCTGAAGTTCTATACCAACTGGATGCTATTTGTCAAGGCATTGCCATTTACATCTGTCTGAATTATAGTTATCAACCTCATTGATGGCTGTGTTTTAATGAATTCTGATTAACTGAATCAAACTGTCCTATTGTTCCATTATTTCACCATTTCCATAGAGTTACTGAAATAACATCGTTCTTTATGGGATGAATAGTTTGACCTAGACCATCACTAGGCAGACTTTCCAAGACCTTCCCAGTCTCCAAGTCTTTAGACAGCATATAACTTCATGCAGAAATAGTAACACACTTGTTTTAGGTGGATTCTTTTTCCTTAACCACTGTACTCTTTAACATTTCACTCTTTATCTAATATTTCAACTCTCTGGCTGAGAACCATCTCTCCTTGACTCTTCATTTCCTTCATCAACATCGGCATTTGGTTTTATTTCTAAGAACATTTTTCACAAGAGAAGTTTTTACGTCTTCGTGGGAGTAACTCAGTATTGAATGGTGACCTTCTGAAACTCATAGAGGTGCTCAGCATAGTCACTCAATATGGCCAATTGTATTTCTAGAAATGGCCATAGCAATATTTGCAGTCCCACATGTTCTTCCAGAACTTTACCACTCCCCTATCAAGAAATGGAGCCTCATTTTTCTGCCCTAGAAATTTGATGGACCTTTGTGATTGTCTCAGTGAATAAAATGGAACCACAGGTCCCCCCTTCCATGCTATTATGGGATGCTTGCTCTTGGGAACCAGTCATCATCCTATGAGAAGGTCTGAGTCAGCACACATGGAGAGGCCTGAGTGGAAAGGAACTAGGGCTCACAGCCAACAGTCAACATTGACTTCCAGACATAGGAGTAATCATCTTTCAAATAAGTCCAGCCCCCAGCTCAGGGTCTTCCAGCTCAGGCTCCAGACAACAACTCTGTCCAAATTGCTGACCCAAATAATTCATGAACATAGTAAATAATTGTTTTAGGGCACTACGTTTTGGGGAAATTTGTTACTCAGCCATAGTGGCCATAACATTCACTAGAGAGCTAATGCAGACAAACCAGCCTCAGAGACTATAGTGCAGATTCATACCTTGGCACAACTTTACAGTTATCATGTCATAGACCTATGGTTCCTCGCCAATAGTGGAAATGCTAGCCTCTGTACCCACCCATACCCAAACTGCTAACCCTGAGCCATGTGAACATCAAGCCAGAGTGTATTTATCTTCTACTCTTTGATAAATCCAGTCAGTCTTGGTGTTAGGAACATAAACAAACTTCAAAATGAGCATGTAGTTTGCTCTTCTTGAGAGAAACAAAGCAAAACAAAACAAAACAAAACAAAACAAAACATGGAAGTTTAGACTTTGCCAGTTTCCTACAGATCCATGTTCCTCCTCAGAGTTTTTGCTGGAAAACAACCGCTCAATCCAAAATGGCATCTCCTAATGCCCGCTTGCATTCCGGTGGGTCCAGTGCCTATTTCAGAATAGAAAGATGTATCATTTCTGGGCCTTCTTCTTCCTGTCTTTCCCTTATCCTGACTAGAAATTAAGCTCTCTGACCCCCTAGGGGTAGATAGATCCACAAGATGGAAGGACCTTGGTCCCTGAATCAGCATACAGAAGACTAACATTAAATACCCGATTGAATCAAAGATAGCAAGGATGGAGAAGGAATTCTATTGTGTTAAAACTTTGGCATCTAGTACTACTATAGCTTCTAGCCACATGTGCCTGTTGAACACTTGAAACAAGGCTAGTATAAACTAAGATTTTTATAAATGTAGACTAGATCCTGGATTTCAAAGGATACAAAAAATGTAAAATATCTCAATTTTTATATAAATTACAAGTTAAAATGATAATATTTTATATAGATTAAGTGACATTAAAATTCATTTTATCTATCTTTTTTTATTGTGGCTACTAAAAATTCTAAGGTTCCTTTGTGGGTGACTTTGTACTTGTGGCAGACAAGGCTGTGTTAAAACATTGAGATTTCAGGGTTTGTCTGTTACAGCAGCACGCATTACCCAAACAAACACAATGGTACCATGCAAAAGTGTAGTGTTGCCTGGTCTCCCAGACCTGTTGCAGTTCCTATCTCCTATTAGAGATCCCCTATAATAATACTATGCAATTTTCTTAGAAACTGATTTCTCCAGAATGAGATGTTCTCCACATTCTTAAAACTTAAAACAAAGCATTTTTTATGGGTCTACTTCTTAGGACTTTGAGAATCTAGTTTTTCTGTCCTGTCATTTAGAAATAAGAGAGTTCTACAAAATATCATTATGGCATTCAGTTCCCATAGTCATGGTTAAATTACTGTCTTTAGGCAAATGCAACCTATTATAATTGTATATAATATTATGACTTTCATCTGATAAAACTATTTTTTCTTGCTAATTGTTAGAATTTTCTTATATACCTCTTTTTTATATAGTTTTTTTATATAGCTCTTTTTTTTATTTTTTTAATACTTCATTCCAAAGATTTATTAAGAGTACACATAAAAACATGTTTTCAATTCTGTTTTTCAATTATAAGCCATCTGGATTTGTTACAGCCAAAGAACTTCATGAATTACACTCCTAATCCTGTTTAGCTAATATAAGTCTCTGCTAGAAAATAATGGGTCAATTTCTTAGGACTTTGAGATATTACTGCAGCTTTATCTAGCACATTTTTATTTTAATCCTTGCCTTAGACTAAAAGTCATCTTTTATGCTTTTTTAGAGAAAAAATTATGCTGTAACATAGATTACTTCTATATCAAATCTACTCTGAAAACCTCTCACTTTTTCTTTCTGCATGCTTTCTGAATTATAATGTTTCATATATTGCACAATTTTAATTTCTATTGGTATGTCACAGTGATTAATTATTCAAATCTGCAAAGGCACATCTGTGATAAATCCAAGAATGAAATCAGTCTGTTTTATATGTAATGCAAAGAAAACTAGGCTACTTTATGGTCAGTCACCTCCAAAGGAAGAAAAATCCAACATTGTAGAATCATTGAAAGGTGGTCTTACTCTTTTCTGCAATCTCTAGAAGAGGTGGCAAAGAGGAACCAGTCACATGACACAAAGCAGTGAGTCAAAGCACCCATCTACCCACACATGCCCTGTTTCTACCCCATCTCTGCCCCAAACTCTAAAATTTATGTAGATCTGACTCTCCTCTTTCCTTCTGTCTCTGGCCTCTTTATTTTCCTTTTTTACCCGTATTCCTTCCAGCACCAGAGAGTCCTACGATCAGACAAACACTGAACATCCTCAGGCAGTAATAGGAAAAAGAGTTCTGTGAAAACTTACAAATGAACTTTTCTGGTCTTTGTCACATGCTATTACCCTTAGAGAGTTTTTTTAAATTGGTAATCATAAATAGCCTACCTGTAACATGCAACTTTCATTACAGCAAATTTAACTTCCTAATATTTTATTGGTGTCAACTCAAGTTGAAAAGTTTTTATGTTTTTATTTTTTTAAGACCAGCCCATCTAGCCTGACCATCTATGCAATTATCACAAATCCAGGGCTGGCCACAGACCCAGGGTAAAGGGCAAGACTTTATAAGGCACCCACACTAACAGTATGTTAACATTTTTTCTGTCACTAAGACCAAAGAGCCTCCTGTCCTTGTAGTGTGCATATTTGAACCTCATTAATATATGAATGATCTGCATTATCAGATAACTGATAGTAATGTTTTTACATTTCTTGCTTTTGTGCCTTTTCAATAGTGATTCAGTTGCCACCTCTGAAGACAGCAAAGCTGTATTTATTCCAACAGCATTATTATTACCTGTGTAAAACATCACAATTCTTCTTTTTTATTTTAAACATTATAATTATAATTCTTCTTAAGGTAAAAAGAAAAGTTAACTTTATTCAATATGTATTTTATTATTTTAATTCACAACTTTATTCAGATTTTTATATTCCAGTGAGTAAGAGAACTATGCCCCTCCTTTGGATTCTTTGGACATGTGGATTCCGAGCAATATTTAACATTCATCTGACATTTATTAAGTCAGGCCCCAGGGTGACAGTGGTGAGAGAAGCACCCTCAGGATATGTATAGTTTTATGGGAATGTACCAGCACCCCACACAACCTCAAGGGCAGGACTTCCCAGTGGAATAGATATCAGGAGTGTCTAAGCTAACATGTTTTGAGTTGAGTAATCAAGTCCTCAGTTTTCTCCCCAATCAAACAACTGTCTTAACCTCTCTGATCCTCAGTTTTTGACAGGGAAATAGTTATGTCTCCTTCTCAGTGTTGTTCTGCCAATTAGCCAAGTTAAACTGTGGCTGTGCATAGTGCCTGGCACATTGTAGCATTTACTAACATTGCCATTTAACCCTTACACATTCCTTCCTAGCAATTCCTAATATTTCCCTTTGCCAAGATTGAGTTAAAGTCAGTAAGCTTTAAGAATCAGACAGCCAATGAGGCATTTCTATTCAAAGTCTCTTGATACCAAGCTTTCATCCTTCTGTGCATTTGATGATGGTCCCTTTTGCTCTAAATTCAGGTTTTTATTGGTCTTGAAAGATATTATTAGAAGATTAAGGTTTTGGAGCATTTTATTGCCTCTTGTCAGAATTTTTAAAGCTATCTAATTGTCCTTATCTAATTGTAACTTTCTCAAATTAACTAAGAAAAAGAATCCTCACAAAGCTCAAATTGAAGATTATTGTGTTTGGTTATATGTATCTAGAAACAGCGACTCTTAGAACACACCTAGCTTTGGGTGCATTGGTTTGGATGTTTTGTTTTCCTTGGTTTTTTTTTTTTTTTTTTTTTTTTTTTTTTTAAGTACATGTAAGTAAGTCTTTTGCTAGGAATTTCTTTGGGGTTAAGTTGGAGTAAGGAAATAAATGAAAGAATTGGACCAAATTCTGTGAGTCTGGACTAAACCACGCCAAATTCTCTTTCCCCCCATGCAGTTTCAATAGAATTCCATTGAATTAATTTTACTTGTAATAAAATCAGTTGTATTTCAAGCCTGCCTCCAGACTCTCAGATCCTTTTGATCCAAGCACAACAGCCTGTTGCTGTGCAGTCTGTTGAACTTGGCTGTGAGGGTGGGACAGGGGTTTGTGTTTGAAGTTAGCCCATTCTACCCCTGCTCATCAATATTTCAAGACAGCTGGGATTCTCTAGAAATCTTTTGCCAAGAAAAAAAGTGGGGGGAAAAAATTGGGTTGAGAGGATTGTGCTACTTCTAAATTATTATTCCTACAATACTATAAAATTATAAAAGGCTCCACAACCATTAAGAATATTGGAACCTGGTGACTCATCTTTCAGTACTAAGTTAAAAGGAAAGGAAGTTATGACCAGCAGGGTTCATTCCAGAGGATATTCACAGTGGGACATTATTCTCCAAACTGACAATGCAGTAGGGTTCAAGTCCACGTGGTAGAGCTTCCCCTGTCCTTCACGTGAAGTGTTCCAGCCTGGGAACAAAGGTGACAGAGGACAGCAGAGGGAACCAGGTCCAAGATCTTGACCTCCACACTTGGGAACTCAAACTCCCCTGAGGTTGATTCGGAGCGAGGCCATTAAGGAAGCAATCAGAAGGCTCCAGAGTCAGCTTGAGGAGCAAAGGGCTGGGAGCCCATGCAATGGCTCAGAGTAACCCTATCTCCACACCAGAGAGAATGCACAATAAGACAGCCACAGGAATAGAGCCCACTCATAGCTTCTGTCCTTCACTGGAGACCTGAGTCAGCAGCAGGGACACCTGGAGGACCAGGAGGCCATTTTCTCACTGTTGCTTAATTAGCAAAGAGCTTTCTCTAACCAGCTTTCTGTTGTACGCCTTCTCTGATTTCTGCATCTTCACAGATCAGGGACTTCGCACGTAAGTCAGTGCTTACGAACTTGGTGATCTTACAGTTCACAGATGGGTTTTCGTCTGACTTTAGTAGTTGCAACAGTTGCAGAGAAAGATTTACTTCCCCTGGGTAATTCTTCAAACGCAAATTGTGTATGCAATGGGATATGACAGAAAAAGAAAAATCTGGCTCTAGTTTTTAAAATTTAAAGTTGGGTTCCTTGATATGATGGTTTTAAATTTATACATTAAAAAAAAAACTGATGTGGAGAGATGATGCTGCATCATAATGTAGGTCAGATCTGTCCTTGGACTTTGCACTTGGGAGTCTCTGGTTGCAGGGGTGCCTGGGTGGCTCAGTCCATTAAGCGTCCAGTTTGTGAGTTCAAGCCCCATGTCAGGCTCTGTGCTGACAGCTCAGAGCCTGGAGTCTGCTTCAGATTCTGTGTCTCCCTCTCTCTTTGCCCCTCCCCATTTGTGCTCTCTCTCTCTCTCTCTCTCTCTCTCTCAAAAATAAACATTCAAAAATAAATAAATAGTAAATCTCTGGTTGCAATTCAATCTCTCTGATTAAAAAGAAAAATCATCCTGGAGTATAATAATGCAAAACATGCCAGCATGGGCTTTCTCTAAGTCACATCCCATCAGGCACTTGAGTTACTGTAGTGACATAAGTGAGACTTGAGAAGTGACAGAGCGGTACAGTGTTGATCCTCATGGAAGAGCAAATGGACAGGGCAGAGAAGCTCCTGTCTTCCTGGGCCCGATACCCAGCATCACCTGCTCTCACCAGGCAGGCAGGTGACAGGGAGCTTTGACACACAGGTGTGCAGACCCTTCTGTCCCTCCCCTCTCACAGGCCAATAGAGACAACCCCCAGCAACCCTCAGGGCCATGTTTGCTACTGTAGAAGCTATTCAAATAATAGCCACTGTTTCCATTTATGGAATATATTCCATGTGTCTCCCACCATGCTGAGTACTATAATTTGGTTCTCCTAAGAACCTCTGTGCTACTATATGTTCATCACTGTACAGGTGAGGAAACCAGAACATAAAGAAGTAAGTGATTGGCCCAAAAGTTGAGAAGTAGCTATTTAGAAATAAAACTTTTACTCATATATCCTCAAATGTAGTTACCAAAATGAATTTTTTCATATCTGTGAACAATAGGCTGCGGGTAGACAGACTGTATTAAATATGTTTCTCTTTTTATATTTGGAGTCTGTCACCAGCTCTTCAGAAAACAGTTATTTGTGTGTGGCCTGAGGGAGCTATATGGCAGGAGGTATCCTCAAAAGACCAAACTCAGAACTGGACTCAGCAACAGAGGCAGGACTAGGGAAGATGTGATTCTGTCAGGCTGGTTCAATAATTGCCTGCTTGTGCCTGTTGTTCCCTAAAATGTACCTGATCCTGCAGCTATAGGGCTGGCTCCCTTGGAGAGTTCTGAGAAATTAAAGACAGACATTTTGTTTAATTCATCCATGACCCTCAATAAATGAAAAAAAAAAAAATTGGATTGATCAGTGGTGTTTTTCTTTTACCTGTCTCAATTACAAGGACTGATTAGCACACAATATTGAATTCTGCTTCCCAGCTGTTTATATAGTATTCTTCAGGGTGGCAGGGGAGAGCAACAAAAAAACATTTTCAGGACATTTCCTGTCAGAGGACATTCCTATTTACACAGACATGTACTCATCAAGAAGAAGACGGATGTCTCCACAGGGGTCAGATGCACGGTCTCTCACTGGAAAATCGGGACCTGGGTCAAAAAGTTTCCTTCCACAGTCATAATCTCTAGAAATTTCTCAAGTCACTCATGGATCTTTGGTCATTTTTGAAAAGGATTTGGAAGAAGAAAGCCTGGGTAGAATTCCAGACTGTTAAGTCACCAGATACATGACCTTAGGCCTCAGTGAATTCATCTGGAAACAAAGGGAGTATATACAGCTCCAAAAGCATTGGTCAGGAGACTGTGTCATCGGGGCTGTGTCGGAAGGGACAGACCTGGGCCTAGAGGTCAGAGGGGAGCACTGAGGGGAATGAGAGACCCATCTCTGAAGTTTCTCATCAAGTGTCATCTTGGGTCTGGGACAGGAAGGCTCCCAGCATTGACCTCAAGAGAGACCTTCCAGAGAAGGGCCACTGCTGTGCCCAGAGAAGTCATGTGGATTGTGGCAACCCACCTCTGGCCTAACTTGTAAATAGAGTGGAGCCTTTTTTGCTTGAGGCCCTAGCCAGGCCTGATCAAGGGAGCAGCCTAGGAGGCCATGCCAGCTCCTGCAAGGTGACAGGACAAGCCCTTGGAAGGACCAGGCAGAGCATTGAGAAACCTGAACCAGGGGGGTCAGTGGGGGGTGCTCGGGTTGGAAAAATATTTTCAGGCATATTTCTGCCTTAAAGGAAAAAAAAAAAGAAAAAGAAAAAGAAAAGAAAATCCAAGTTCTGACAGTGGAGCTGGTACAGCCCTGGCCCACACTGGTCAGGCTGTCGACGCGCTTTGAGGTCTGAACTGCAAACGTCAGCAGGCTTTTTCCTGGCTGGCAGGAAGGGAAAGTTCCCTCCAGTGACAGACAAAAATAATGGATTTGGGGCAAATCTAGGCCTTCAGAGGTTACAGTGAAAATTAATGGAGGGCCACGTTAACTAATGTTACTCTAATCCCGCAGTTTGGGGCATTGGGCTAAATTTCTGTTTTATGGCATGTTTTACAAACTAACCCATTTTAGATGTTGGAACACTCCAGGCTGGAGTAAGTTCCAGGTCAGGAAACTTGCCCCTCCCCTGGAATTCCACAGCTCCTGGCCACTCCTTGGTGTAGCTCCTGCTGTTCCACTTGTCTGCTATCTCCACTGAACCTTTAACATCAGCTCATTTATCTTTCAGGTGTTATAATCATTGACTTCAATCAGTATTCCATTATCCTAAACAGGCAATTATCTACATTGTCACTTTTGCCTTTGCTCTTTTGACCTAGGGGTCACAGAGGCCCGAGTGTAACTGAATCCAACAAAATTATTCCCTTACCTGTCATATAAATAGTCATCCCAGCAAAATGAGACCCAAGGGGGCTTTTCAAGAGGTGTTGAGAAGGCCAGTCTAACTCGATCCTTTATTCAGCTCTTTAAGGAATGCAGTACTGTTTTGGCACTCTATCAAAATAAAACAAAGTTCCATTTTTCAGCTTCTTTTTTTAAAGCATGCACCCCTGAGCTTACAAATGCTTCTTTGTGGCCTTCTTTATTGAAATTTCCATTCAGCTCTTCCATCTGTTAGCTGTGTTTACCACTATTTCTAGGGAAAGAATTCAGCATTTCACCTTTATTTGGGGTGTAAGGTCATAAAACTGCCTGGATTATTTCAGCTATATTTATACCAAACTTAATATTGCTTCTTTAACAGGTTTAAAGCTTTTAATTCCCTGGTTCATTATTCACAGTGAGTAGTCTGAAGAGAACAGTTTGTGTTTTAAAATGAGGAAGGCATTTTATACCTTCTTGCTATCCCTTCTTCACCTCCTCAAAGAAAATGTGTTCCACAAATGTGAATTTCATCCAAAGAACATCTAATTAAACTCCAATTCTGTCCTCTACACATGGCAGCTGACTGCCTAGTATTGCATTTCAGGAGCAGAAACTTGCTCAACATTCCTCTTTTTCCTAGAAATATTAATGTTACTATGATCTTAGCAGTCTCTTAGAAGACTCATGGTATAACACCCACTGTTGAAGCAAGATATCCCAGATGGAGATGACATATATGTGTAAATAGGTGTGTGTGTGTGTGTGTGTGTGTGTGTGTGTGTGTGTACATATGTGTATATACATATGCATGTATTTATATATAAAGTATATATGTATATATTTTTTTTAATTTCTCAAAACAAGATGACTCAGCCTTCAGCAATACATTTGAACTACATTGTTTTGGACTACATCAAAATATAAAGATGCAAACAAACTTTTTTCTTATTAGAATTGCCACATCAATTTGGTTTTTTTTTTTTTTTTAAGTTTCACACGTTTCCCACGAACTTTAAGGAAGCAGTATAGAATAGTGAAAAGAACATCGCCTTTGAAGTGGACAGACAGTAGATAAATTCCCAGGCTAATTAGGAATTGTATAATGTTAGCACAATAATACATCTGACCTCCATTTCTTCTGCCATCAAATAGGAATAACACAACCTATTTAAATGATACTGTGAGGATCAGGGCATATGTGAAGTGCCTGTATGGTGTCTGGCACATGGTAGGTGTTCATCAATGATGGGCTGTATTATTATTATGTCAGATTATCCAGAGTAAGAGGTGACTAGAATTTGTGTCTAAACCATTTGTTTTCACACTAGTGACTGTCTGACACCTATCATCTATGACCCTTTGTCAGATGGCCACCTACAAATGTTCCATGTTGTTGCTTCCTTAGTTGATCAGCCTCGGGCCATGTCCCCCCATAACTTTGCAGATGTTGATGGAGAAGAGTGTCAATCTTCACCCTTATATTTGATTATTTCCTGTGTTAACAGGCTCTCAGGGTAGACAATTGAGTGCCCAGATAGCAAAGAGCTAAAGCCATGCTTTGGTTTTGGGGATTTGGTTAAATGTAGGGTTTCAGCCCTTAGGTCTGGGGTAGAAACTGAGATTCCATATATTTGATTCTTTGTTTATCAAGGCTCTAAGATTCCTCAAATGCAGTGTGAGATGTAAAGCTTTTAACAACAGGAATACCTTAGATTTAAATGGAAATCTATGTAGTTTAACATAATTGGTTTAAAAGAAAGGCAGCAGCTGTCCCATGACTCTAAGCTGAAAGGAAATAGAGAAATGGTATTTAATCACTATCCTCCCATGACTGGTTAAGAAAAGTCAGTATCTTTTTGCTCATGTTGTGTTGTCAATTCCAGATTATGCCTGGTTTTCAGTGCGCAGACGATGGAGGTACTGACTCCCTGAACCTAGATTGACTTCTCTGGCTGCCCGTGTGATTCCAGGATTGCGGCCATGCAGACGCCTATCCATACTTAGCAAGGGAGGTGACAAAACATGCAGTATATTGCTCAGTAGAATACTGGCCATAAAACCCCACAAACCTCATGGGTCCCATTTTTTACTTCTTAAACACAAACTATTCTTTTCATTATAAAGACAGAGAAGAATAAACATTCATTTTAGAAAATTTAAGGGAAAAAAACCCAACACTTAGAAACAACCACCTATCACTCATTTTTTTTTTATTATAGGATAATTTCTCTGTATTCTGGAGAACAATATTTTGAGTTTTAAGCAACACAAGTTTCCAGAGGAAAAACAATTGGCCAGTCGCCTTCATCCTGCTTCACGGCAATAGGGAGAATATTTGGCAAGGCTCTGCCCCCTCCCATCCCAGGATTTCTGGGGCAGGGCATCAGAAATATAGTGAATTTCTCTATATATGCAGGCTTCCAAGAAGGGATGAGTTTTGGCCCTGCTAAACACCAGATCAGGGAAGCTTCAAAGTATAGTGGGTTCAAGTCCATCCTGTGTAGTGTGGGTGCTGTACTTATCTGCACACTCATTAGGATAATCTAGCAGGTTGAAGTAGAGCTTCGTATTATAACAATCAACATATTAATAAATGTTTTCCACTGAAGAAAAGGAAAAGGCACTTTTTTTCTAATGCACAGAAAGATGCCTTTTGAGCTAGCAGCCACACTATTACGTGGTAGTGATTGTCTTAATTAACCTTTATGTAGTTTCGGCCCTTCAAATATCTCCCAAGTCTATACAGATAGACACGAGGCCATTGTTGTGAACAAACGACATAGAAAAACAAAGATGAGGCATGTGGACTTACTGCGATTGCCCATAAAAGTCCTTACTTTCAGCTGGGGCGTTAGTTTGCTAGCAGAATTCAGCTCTTCTCTTGAAGACTTGGTCTTTCTCCTTGCTCCTGGATCCCTGAGTTGTTTTATTTATTTATTTTCAATGATCACATTAGGTGTTATGGATTTCAATTAAGTAGTTTTCTCTGACAAATTTGTTCCTTTGGAGGAAGCCAGAGACAAGAGGCCATCAAGTGGCCTCACCTTGAAAATCCCCACTACCCTCCCCTGCTCCTGCCCATGGAATGGACAATTATTTGCTGTGTCCAAAAGAAATTTCTCCATAGTATGTCCTGGCTCCATTTTCAACTCTCTGAAATTCAGTTCCCTTTCCTTAATCTAAGGTCATCTAAGGTCTTGTGATCTTCTAACATTTATACATCTATTATTCAATCAGAGTGGCTGGAAAAGATGACTGCAGTAATTAAATATGAAAATTTGTTTATGAGCACAAAAGAAAACTTTGGAAGCTCTTCCTTTTTTAGTCTGAGTCAAGTAATTTCTACCCTGACATGAGTTACCATGCTTTTCTGAACTGTAACTTGCTGCACATATGTTTTCAATGTGAGCCATAGCTTGAAACATCTTTCCTAGATTTTTGGTGAGACAGGACAGAGTGTGTGTTTATGCCTGTGTTTGTCTGTGTCTGCACATTTACACACGGTCATCATTTGGGGATGCTGATGGGCCCTAATCCACTTTAATAGCCTAGTGAGAGATTGCATCATGTTTTGTTTTACCAAATATGAAAACTATCTGCAGCTGTGAAGGAATAACTCTCATAATTCATCCAAGAGCCTGCCTCTCTTACTTGTGGGATCTATTCCATATCTCATATCAACTCATTACTCTGTGTATCCTCCATGTATGCAGAAAGACCACATGATAGATGCTATACAAGGATGTTATTTCCACAAGAGGGGGAGGTTAAACCCTGTGACACAGGAGTGATGAGGCACAAGTGAATTAAGAAGACAGTATATCTCTCCACACCAGATAATATACTGTCCTTTATTCTGCAGCTATATTTATATTAACAATGTAGCTAAGAAGAGAGATGAGGAAAATAGAATTCTTATGTTTTTAATTCATTTATTTATAAGGTCTTGTCACCAGCATATTCAGTGCTCTTTGGGAATTTTATAAGAAAAAACAATGGACATGGCCTTCTTTTAAGACTTTCTTTAATGAATTTTTATATGTTATTCTAATGTTGATTTTAAATACTTGTAGTCATTTCTGTACTTTAAGTGTAAGCTACTATTCAAAAATTCAACCTAGTTCCTATTTTTCAAAAATGTGTCATGTGTAATTGTTTGAACTTTTGACACAATAATAAATATTTGAATTCAAAGATACTCATAAACTGTTAATGGATTTGATATTTTTAAAAAACAAGCTGTACCCCTTTATGTTAAAATCTCCTCTATCCTTTCCAAGGAGACTAAAGTCTTGATTAACTCATTCTTGGAGTAAGATATGACTACTTCCACAGAGTTTCTTCTCCACATCCTCTCATGAGGAATTGACCATGTAGAAGTCATAAAATTAGTTAGACATTACCTGGGCCAGTCCATCCAGTAGCAGTTGGAACTGCTTACCAGTAGTAGTTCTTAGTTGATAGCCGACCTCTTTCAGAGTGAATTGCTCACTTCTGTTGCCCATGCTGTGAAGCTCTCATACCACATACACTCAGATTTTCTTCTGATACCACACAAGCCTTTCTAAGCAGTAGCCTTCCTTTTTCATTTGTACAATTCTAATTATTGTAGTGCTGGGACACCCAGAACCTTTTTGTGAAACGACTTTGTGCAGTTGACCCTTGAGCAGCATGAGATTTGAACTGTGAAGTTCCATTTATACATGGACTTTTTTTATATATATAGTATAATTCTGTAAACATAGTTTCCTTATGATTTTCTTAACATTTTCTTTTCTCTAGCTTACTTTATCCTGAGAATACAGTGTATAATATATATAGCATACAGAATATGTGTTAATCATTTATGTTATTATATTAGTAAGGCTTCTACTCTATAGTAGTCTATTAGTAGTTAAGTTTTCAGGGAGTCAAAAGTTACATGCAGATTTTCACCCATGTGGTTGGTCAGCACTCCTAACCCATGCATTGTTCAAGGATCAACTGTACAAGTGCTTCCCAGTTATAAAGAACATGCCTCCCTTTTTCCTTAACATTCCTTCCTTTCCCCATCCTTAGGGATTTAAGGAGAGAGAGAGAGAGAGAGAGAGAGAGAGAGCAAGTGAGCAATGGGATTTGATTTTGGTCTTCAATTCATTGTTTCCTTCTGCTTTATTTTCCTTATAGCAATAACTGCAAATAGCATGAGATTTTGGAAATTACAAAAGGGCAGTGTATACTTCGACACATTGTTGTGCTGTTTTCATAAATACCATTCTTCTAGTCCATCAAAATGTAAACCTCAGTAAGTGAAAGTTTCTGCTTTCAAGGATATTCTTTTTATTGCTCTTAGAACCCAGCAAAAACCTCTTTGCCTCATCTCCCTCCCTACACTATTAAGTTTCTCTTGAGACTGATAGTCTCCATATTATTTGTTCATGCTTCCCAGATAGCTCCTCTCTTTTTGCTTTTATTAAATATTTATAATATTAATAGAGCTGGGCTCAAATATCACACTGTACCAATAGATACTGGTAACATAGGATGCTCTCCTGGCTGGACATATCAGATGTTATAAAACTGTCAATTTTCACTTGGACCACTTCTTATTTCTACCACTGTGGGACTTTAGCAAATCAATTAACAGCTCTCAGCCATTGTTTTCTCATGGGTAAAAGAGAAACAGTAATACCTGGTTATTTAATTCAAAGTTTGTTGTGGGATCAAATGACATATTATGAGGGTGTTTTAGAAAACATGGTGCTGTATAACTAGGATTATAACATGCTAATTAATGGAGGCCACCATTTTATTGATCTACTATGTACCAACCATTGTTATAGGCACTTTACATTCATTTTCCTGCTTATCTTTTTAAAGCCTGCAATGGAGGCATTGTTACCCTTATTTTACAGTTGAAGTGACTTGCCCAGCCTCCTAGACATTAATTAACAGAGCTGGGATTCTAACTAGGGTCTGTCCAATGCTCAGGCTTTCCTCATGGTTTCTCTCTGCATCCTAAGTTAGGAGGAAGAGGAGACAAAGGAAGCCACCATCATACCCATCTTCAGCAGGATGTAATTGAAACTGAATATGGCTTGTTTGACTGTCTTGCAGCTGACATGCTCCAGATTAATCATATTTTCAAGTTTAGATTTCTTAGCTCCAAAAGAGTACAGTGTTGGAGTGCCAGAGGAGATGCAGGTGTTTTAGCATATAATGTATGAGAAATAAGTGAATTTCAAAAGTGACTATATCTTATAAACCTTTTACTTATTATATTTATTTAATTTTAGTTTATTTATGTATCTTATGAACCAAATGAAGAATGCGTGAAATAAGTCAGAGCCTTTGCTACTACGTGACACTCTAGCAGACACTTCTTTATTTATTATATTGGCAGCTTTATTTTTTAAAGAATCATCAGTTTAAAGGTCCTTTCAAAAAGATTGGGTGCTTTTGGCTAAATGATATTCTTCCCTCATTAAGAAGGCCATTATGGGTTCGCCTGGGTGGCTCAGTCGGTTAGGCAGCCAACTTCGTCTCAGGTCATGATCTCATGGTCTGTGGGTTCGAGCCCCACGTCGGGCTCTGTACTGGCAGCTCAGAGCCTGGAGCCTGCTTCCGATTCTGTGTCTCCCTCTCTCTCTGCCCCTTCCCTGCTTGCTTTCTGTCTCTCTCTCTCTCTCAAATAATAAACATTAAAAAAAATTTTTTTAAAGACCATTATGGATGCTTCTGATTAATTCTTCTCCTCCTCACTTCTACTTTCCTGGTATAAGTTTTTCCTTTACTATTCAGTGGTTGGCTCCCAAAACAGGAAGACAAGTTTGACTTCATAAAACCAACAACTAGCAGTTGCACAGTGGTTTACCCTTTACAAAGAAAGCACTGTTCACTCCTATTGTCTCACTCCCAGTGCTGGGGGTCACTGTCATAGGACTCCAAATCACAAATGAGGAAACTGCCATCCTAGGAATGCTTTCAAGCTGTTGCATTGACAGTGTGTACAGTTTCATGCCATATCTGCTTCATGGTCAGATTCTCCACTGCAAGAACTGTATGCTGTATTTCTTTGTGTCCCACACTGCTTTTAATGAAGTACCTTAAACCTGACCTTCAGTAAATGTGCACTAGAAGGAAGCATGAATGAGTGAATGATCAGTGGAAATTGTAGTGTTTTCTAATCTAGAGTCCAAAGATGGCCTTTAGGGAATATCTGTGAATCTCCTAAAAGCATAGGCAAAAATGTGTCCATGCATAGGCTCACACGTATGTATGTTTTCAATGAGGAAGGAATCCTCCTTATTTTTCATCAGATTCTCAAAGGATTCCATGACCCAAGTGTTAATAATTACTGCTTTAAAAAATTAAACAGATAGCCACAACTATCTTTAGATTTTATTTAACATTTGTAACAAAAGGTAGAAATCACCAGAAAATTAGATTTAACCTCTGTGTGACTTAAAGGCTATCAACATTTTATGTCTGAGTTAATTGATTTGGTTCGTTACAGCTTAAAACTGGTGAGGTTGAAGCCTGGGCTTCAATCTTCCTATTTACTAATTAACAGCACAGTCCTATGGCCACAGATTTTACCAAGTCGCACCAGCCATCTTGAAAATGCCCACGATGGATTTGAGAAGGGGCAGGGAGTTATAGTATACTGGTCAACTCTGTCACTGTGCTTCCTATAGTTTGTACATACATCTCTTCAGTCTGGATACAGCTTGCATTTCAGCTGAAAAGTAACTAAATGTAAGCTAAAACAAAATTTCCCCCAGCTTTGAGAGTTTCTGAACCCAGCTTTTAACATTCAAGAACTTTATTTCTTCATAAGACATTACATATCTTCTGTTACTCTGGTGCTTCTTAAGGGAAGAGTCTTCCTCTTTATCTCCATAAATAAAAGATGCACTGCCATTGTATGCTATGTATCCAGTCAGTGTCAGTCATTGTTTTGAGGCTTTAGTGAAATAGTCAGGGGGCATATTACATAGAATCACTAGGTCAAAATAGAGGACTCTTCTAGGAACTAATTACATCAGTAGATAACCTAATGTAAAGTATAATATACTAGCAAATAGTTTTTATCACCAAGTACTTTGCTGTCTATAGTAGAATGTAGTATAATCAAAGTTAGCCATTATCCCTCATCCAGGGGAATATTATTCTACACTTTTTATCTCTTACAATGGTCAATGAATATTAAAAGGAATCTAAAGTTAAAAATGTCTAAAAGTGCACAGCATAACTTTTAGTCTGAAAAATGTCAATAGATGAATAGATTATGAATATTCAAAAGACACGAAAGATTTTTTAAATCAAAGCAAAACAATATACATTGTGGTGTAGTAGCTAAGAAGAAACATTTATTCATCAGAGAATTAGCAAACATAGTTCTTCCTTGGTTGAAGCAGAAGAGCTCCAAGTTATACATCCAAATCTGAATTCTTTAATAGTGTGTTGGTCATATTTATAGACAAGCTGTATTGATACCTTTTTTAGAGCTATTCTCCTAATTAAATTTTTTAGAGGCAAATGATACAATGGTTATCCTGCACTTTTTGAACAGATCTTATTAATTATACTATCATTCTAAATATTTACAATGTGTTCTTTCAAATATTTGTAGATATAATAGAAAGCATGTCCCTATGACATTATATGCCTTACTGAATTGACATTAGATATTCCCATGTTTACACACTACATATGGTTAATGACTCATGTTACCTATTACAGTTTCCTGTTTCCTAATTTAAAAGATTTAAAGACTGAAGTACTAAAATGTTTATTTTTGACCATGGGATCTTACTGCTTCATATAGTAACATATAAACAGTCTAAATACTCATTTTGACACCAGAAAACCCACTTTTTACCTTCATTATGAAGCTAAGATTTGATCAGCTGAGGTCAAGTTGGACACTTAGCATCTCTGGCATTATAGTTGGTGAACTCTGTCACAGAGAGGAGAGTTGAACATAAACACTGAGCATTTCTACAGCAGCTTAGAGCTGGGATTAACTTGGATCACCTAGTCTTCTGCTTTTAATGAAATTCTCTCCCTTGTATTTTCATGTTTGGAAGAGAGTCCAAAGTTATCTCATGCTAATTTAGTCAGGCAGTGCCCTCCGGGGATGTCACAGGCTTCCCTGACCTCTCCAGAGAGAGATTCAGTGAAGGGATGAGGAGAATTAAACATTCCTGAGAAATTGGAAAGCAGCAACCCCCAGAGAATTTGCAGAGAAACTCGCTCCAGACTCGGCTGCCAGATACTCAAGTCACCTTTTCAGCACTTGCTTGATGTCTCTCTCAGTCCCATCTGGCTTGACTCAGAGGTCAGTCTGGGGACTAGAAGAGGTGGCAGCTCTGAGAAGAATTCAGGGGAGGTCTAGCAAATAGCACTTTCTGTCTTTGTCATTTGTTGTTATCTGAAGTGCATTCAAAAAGGGGGACAGAGCATGGGATGGAAGTAGTGCGGAATTTTGCTTGGCTCTTTTTTTTGAAATATTTTTTCTTACCCCCAAATTTACTTTAGATGAACTGGTACTTTTATGCCCCAAATTTCGGGTTCCCTGATTTTTGATGAATGCAGTTTAATGTAAGGGTTGTTGTTGTTTTTATTATATAGGAGCTCTGCAACTGATTATTTTTGTAATTATATTAGCTGTTTTACAAAGGATGTTTTCACTTGTGCATTTAATGAAATTTGGGGTAAAAGGGGATTGGAAAATATGTTTCCGGTTTTAAAAATTATATTCTCTTTGTGGTTTATATTTCCTACATGAAGAATTTCAGAAAAGTAGGAAAACAAAAGTATTCTTAAATGTGGTATCTATATTATAAACAAACTAAGGAGCTACATTTTATAGTTTATTTTCTAGTATAGTTTTATTTTCTAGTAAGTTGAATAAAGTTCAGTATTCCCTGAAGTAGTGGTGTGAGAAGAAGATTTGGAGATCCCTTGCTCAATTTTACACTCAAGTCAAATTCCTCAAGAAAAAATAACCCTTATTGGGATACTCCTTTAGGCCAGATTACTAAATAGTCAGACCTCAGATCTGGCTTCATTGGTATGCTTTGTTTAGTCCAGGTAATGTTTAAAATTTTTTTAGCTAACAGTTAAAATCTGTGAGGTGTGTGTGTGTGTGTGTGTGTGTGTGTGTGTGTGTGTGTGTGTGTTGTGTGTTAACATAACTCTCAGTTTTTAGCATGCCAGATTTACAATTTCTTTTATTTAAGCAGAAGATCTGGCAAGACTGGTTCTACATCCTTATATGAGTACTGTCTGTTGAAGTGAAGTTATTGCCCCTTCTAGAAGGGGGGCATACTCTCCAGAACACGGGGGGGTAAAACCCAGCCAGGGGGCCTTGAAGGCATTAGAGTTGTGAAGCCTGTCTTAGACCCCTTTTCCAGTGCCCTGTCAAAAAAGAGAAATCATTTTTCAAAGTAAAATACTTTGTTCACTAAAAAGTTGTTACTAATTTTTGTATCAAAGCAGGTATCTAAATATATTACTTATTTCTTCACTGGCTTACAATAGGATTCTCAAATGCTTTTATCTCCTCCATGGTGACCTAAAAAGAGGATTGGCCTAAAAAACAGAAGGTGCGGGCTCCAGGGCTAGGCCTGTCTCTAGCCATCTGCAGTACTTCGTTGGACCCCAGTTTTCATATCTCTAAAACCTATACTAACCTGCCAACTGCCCAAGGCTCTGTGATCTCTGCCACTGTTCGGTTTCCAGTGATTCAACACATAGTAGCTTAGATTTCCCGATTTATATAGTTTCTCTGTCAAAAATAGTAATAATTTATCGTAGACTCAAACATGTTGATGCACTGAGGGAGTATATATGCAACAGAATATGCAGAAAGTCCTTTGTAAAGATAAGAATTACTCCAATAATCACCCTCCCATTTTATCTGTCTAGTTTTCTGAAAGTGCAGCCAGTTTGTGGGGCCAGTCTGACCACAGTCGTGGAGGACACTTGCACTTGATATCTGAAGTAGAGTTGTTAATAAGAGGACTCAAGGATGTTTCAAAGAACCCAGGGTAAAGTCTTCAAAATCCCTTGTACTTAAGGCTGAAAAGTGGAGAAGGGAGGAGGGTTCTGTGCTGAGTCTTAGAAATGCCAATCCCAAGCCCTCTCACTGTATTGCCATTTCCTAAGCCAGTATGTGCAGAAAGAGTTAAAGGGCCTTGAGCCTTAACCCACCATTGGGGAGTGTCTTGGGCACTGGAGAGAATCTGGCACAGGACATGTTTTCATGGAACTGCTTATCAAAACTAAGCTTCTGCCATTTCATTTAGACGGGTGGATTGGGTGGAAAACTGGCACAGGGATCAGGAAATCTGCCTTCTGTTCTTCATTCTGCTGCTGTGTGACCTATTTGCAGGTCATTCCCCCACCATGTCTCAGTTTCTCCATCTGTAAAATAAGACGATGAAATTAATATTCTTTGTATAAAATGTTGGAAAGCTCTTCTGATGATTTTCATCAAAACTACTGCAACGGAACATTTTCTTTTTTTTTTATTTTTATTTTTTATTTTTTATTTTTTTTAATGTTTATTTATTTTTGAGACAGAGAGAGACAGAGCATGAACGGGGGAGTGTCAGAGAGAGGGAGACACAGAATCTGAAACAGGATCCGGGCTCTGAGCTGTCAGCACAGAGCCCAACGCGGGGCTTGAACTCACAGACTGTGAGATCATGACCTGAGACGAAGTCTGCCGCTTAACCGACTGAGCCACCCAGGCGCCCCAACGGAACATTTTCATGGGGGCCCTGTCTTCATCCATTCTTTGGTTCACTCTTTTCTAGTGCCTTCTTATCTGATTGGAGGAGTTTTTCAAACCAAGGCCTTTTAGACCACTTGCTACCTATTAATGGGTTGTGTTCCCACCTAACCTTCATGTTAACACCATCCCCTGCTCTAAAAAGAGAGCAGTAGAGGTTAAAAAGCTCTTGATTCCAAAATAAACAATAAAGTTTGGAAACACTTAGACCAAAATAATTAGGAAAATGATGTTGAATAAAAGATGACATTAGACCTATTATAATGCTTAAATTAGAATCTAGTTCCTAAAAGCACAATCTCCAGTTAAGTGATCTGTTTTTAAAGGTTTTATTTTATTTTTTTTAAAGATTTCATTTATTGAAATCTTCTGATCACTCCTCAGTTCAGGCTCTACTAATGGGTTTTTCTTCTTCATTGAGAATCATATTGGAAAAGACTTCTATCAACAATTTACTATTTAGGAACACTTGAACAAAGGACCACTATCTCACAACAATTAATGAAGCTAACTAATCAGAAAAGAAGACTTAAATCTCCTTTGAAATATCTACCTATGTAACACAAATTCATTTTCCTGAAATAGCGAAACCCATATATAAAACAAATGTATAAGGTACCAGGATTTTTATGCTCTTTCAAAACTTGAATATAAGTGACCTATTTTGGGCAAGAAATCAGAAATTCTTAAGAATGGAAATGTTGAAACCCCAGATTCCGTTCTAAAACACATTTTTAAAAGAATTGGTATACTGAAAAATGCTGTGTTTTAAGTATAATAACAGTCTATGGAATTATCACATCATATCTCAGTGATCGTTATGGAACACTGATCTCTTAGGCATTAACCCAGGAATTTTCTCCAATAATATTATCATTTGTAATAACAATAACATTGAGTAGATCACAAAGTGCTTTCAATAGATTATCTAAAGGGATACCTAAAACCCTGTAACCTGTGTAAAAAAATCAAGAGTGAAATAAGTGGCTCACCTAAAGTGACAAGCCCAGAGTCTTAGGACTTCTGTCTGAGTTCTTTTCACTACATAACATTAAGGCTGTCCTTTATGACTGCCTATTTTCCTGTAAAAACACCTCGTTTGGAAAGAAGAATAAACACATAAGGCCTTCATCTCTTGCCCCTGCGATTCTCTCAGCTCTCACATCCAGCTACAGAGTTTCATTTTGAGTTTGTGCTTTTGTATTCAGTCTCACAGCACAAGCCCAACTTTAAATAATTGTCTCCTATCTTGTATGAAACTACACAAGTGCTCACAGAAAAGGTTCCTAAGCTAGCAGCACTGTTTACTGCTGGGACCAAGATCATATTTTAAAAAAAGCTTTTTTTTCTTCACTCCTTCTGTCTTAACCGCCACTGCTAGTAGCACTAAACCAGATGAAACTAAACCAGATGAAAAGCAGGTAGTTCTGAGATGCCAAACTAGCAAGTAGTTCTGTTCTCCAAACTAGCAAGTGGGGTACTGGGGAAGAGTGGATGTCTCAGCTAAGTAGATTGGGTTTTCAGCAGGTGGCGCTGTTTCCTCCAAGTGAGCAGGACATCTATGCCCCCCAGATGTGGGGCACTGTTCCCCATTATTAGCAAATGTCCAGTATTTGTCCTTTTTTCTCAATGGACCTCGCAAAGTTTTAAACCAATGTAACATTGAGTTGGAGACAAAAGTGAGTTGTGCAAACTGAGAAACTGGTTCTCACTGCTCTGTAGGTCATCATGCCACCAGGTTGGCTGGGATATATCTGTTCCCTCTAGAGTAAACCTGCAGTGCATTTCACCGTTAAAAACACAATGCTTGATTTTTTTCCGTCCCTGTTTGTTCTGGAGTCAGTCACACATAGGCAATCTTCTATGAAAGAAAAAAGAAAGGCAGAAACAATTGTGTAACTGTCATTACCGCCAAGCATGTTCATTCTCTCACTGACCAAGCGCTTTAATGTCTGTGGACACATGCTTCTGGAGGCCTAACCAGATAGTGAGGATAGTGCACTGGGAATAGAGGATTTATCACTTGGCTGCCGGTTTACTTGTGAGGAAAAACTGGGAATTTATTTCTATGCCCTTGGAGAATTGCTTTACTATACATCTTTACTATACATCAAGACTTAATTCACTGATTCTTCAGCCCCCTTATTACATAGTCTGCTCACTGGACTTTGTACTGAATTTCTTCTTTGTCAATTTTATTCAAGAGAATTTATTCCAGAAGGCACTCTCTGAATGAGGGAGCTGGCCTCATGGGAAAGGACTCCTTATTTTATCATCACATCTGCAGATGACCCAATGGCCACATTTAACAACATCTTAGATTATGCCCTAAAGCTCTGCCTGCACAAATCGCCCTTATCCTCTTTAGTTTTTCCCTCTATGATTTTGGAAAGGATTTGGTAGAAATGGGAACTGATTTCCTCCTTTTCAAGAGCAAAGTACACTAAATATTCTGCCTGCACACATATTAGTACTTTAAAAATACCAGCTTCTTGGGGCGCCTGGGTGGCTCAGTCTAAGCGGCCGACTTCGGCTCAGGTCATGATCTCGCAGTCCGTGAGTTCAAGCCCCGCGTCAGGCTCTGTGCTGACAGCTCAGAGCCTGGAGCCTGTTTCAGATTCTGTGTCTCCCTCTGTCTGACCCTCCCCTGTTCATGCTCTCTCTCTGTCTCAAAAAAATAAACGTTAAAAAAAAATTAAAAAAAAATACCAGCTTCTTAATTTATGTTCAATAGCTGTTCTTTGAATCGATAACATAAGGAAAAGGTTATCTCCCATGATCCAGAATTCCATTCTTCTCCTTAGTAGACCAGTACTACCAAAATATTTTAGTCAATTATTATTCTATTATCTTTTGAATTTTGTTACTAAAAAACTGTGGAAATCTAAAAACAAAAAACCAAAATTGCTAACATTGGTTAGCATAACCAAAATGCTAACATAATGTCTCACAGTGAAGGAAAAAACTTATGGGAACACATTAAAATTTTAGTTTTGAAATGTTACCAGTTTTAGGTTTTCTAAATACCATTTTACCCTTGGTAGGTGCAATGAAATGGAAACACTATCATATTCTTTGATAAAGTGAACAGGTATGTGAATGTGAGGCATTTAGTACATTTCATTTCGAAGACCCGGTACACTGCATCTCTTCCTAGGAAGGTTCAAATCATGAAGTTAAACATCTGTATTTTGTAAACACCACTCTCAAAGTTCTCTCTTTCTCTGAAAGTTGGAGGCTGAGAGAATGAAGCACAGATCCTCTCCAGGCCAAGTGTTGCATCATAAGCCCTTTGCGATCAATAAGAACATTGTGGTGGTTATTTCATAGCTGATTAACTTATATGTCTACAAGCCAACACTTGACTTGAAAGGCTGGTCTGGTTTCTCGCGGTGCAAGCATGGCCTTTACTAGCCTGTCCTGGCACCAAGTTCTGGGACTGCTCTTTCCTGACCGCAACCAGGGTACAGCCCCACAGTTTCATAGTGAGTAACCCATCAGCTGGAGCCTGCACTTCTGTGAAAGGGCATTTTGTCTTTTAAGGCAGTACCATGATGGCAAGATAGTTAGCATTAGAGAGAGAAAAAACAGAATTGAAAACCGCATCAGATATCTGGTTGTGGACTCTTTGACTTTGAAGAGACAAAATGTGGTGGCTTTATTTTTCTTAATAACTGGGATAAATGCAAACAATTACAGGTAATTGAGCATTTAATGATGAGATGATGTAGAAAGGCATAACTTAATAAAAATTGTCCATGTGTTTCTCAGTTCATTTTTGAAACACACTGTGTTTCTTGGCTTTTCCGTAATTGGTTTATATGGTATTGTATTTTAATTCATGTCAGGATCATAGAATTTCCTCTTAAGAGTTTTTGTATTCTTCCTTGCAAGCTTTCTGTTTCATTTTTAGGGAAATGGAATCCTTGTGTCCTGTAGTTGAAGTATAGTTTTATAGTGTTCGACATTACTTTTAATTTTACCAATTGTAGGGTAAATAAACCATTGTATACTTAGGAAAAAAATTGGCAGAAAAGCAGAATATGTTAAAGACTCTTGCTTTTCATTGCTAGTGAGATTTCCCAACTGGAGCTTCTCTGTTTTATTTTGCCTCTGGCTAACATCTAAAGATCAGTAATAAAGCTCTATGCAAATACTTTCATGTATTTAAAGAACAATATTTTGACACTCATTGATACAAGCAAAAAACTACAACACTAAATTAGTGTTCAGGAAAACAATGAATACATTGTTCATTCATATGAAATGAATGTGAAAAATGTTGTGTTATATTAACAGAAAAGATTTCCCTCAGTTTGTGACCTTTAGTGTTTGCTAAATGATATTACTTATGGTGTTGTGTAGTAATAGACAATTTTTTATTGTTAATAATGGGTCTTGAGCAGTCATTGATACTTGTCAGACTACTGGCAATTTTAGTCACCAAAAAATAATTATTATTCTCCAGAGTCTGGTAATCTGAAGTAGGCTTTGCTAAAGATTTTTAAAAACATTTTTTAGACATTTTTTGATTTCCAAATACTTGATAAGTTAATGTTTTGAAAATGTTAATTCAGTGTATTAAAGGCTTGTCTTTCTAGATTTCATCTAGATTTATAAATACCCACCCCCCAAAAATCTCTTGTCACCATCTATGTGTTTTCAAAATAATTGAACTTTTAGGAGCGCTCTTGATTTTTTTTTTTTTTTAATTTGGAGAACACAAAGGGGCTTTTTGTTCAATTTTCAGTAGTGTGAAGCAGTCCATCTTGGAAGTGGAGTTGTCCTTACATTATTGCTTTTTATATATTAGTGGAATTTCTTTCCTCTTGTATCACTAGGCTCCAATATTACTGCTACAATAAATGTTGTCTTAATTACTTCCCTTTTCATCTCTCAGTCAAAGATATTACAGAGTCAGCATCTGGGAAATAATTATGATAGCAGAAACATTACACTCAGGGATAAGACCAAGTCAGTAAAGGCAATTTGACCTCCCAGAAGAACAGCACTGTTTATCTTGGGATATTTTTATATTTAACAACCAAAAATTAAAGGCATCATGATTAAGTCTGAATCTGTTCAAGTATAGTTTTAGGACTATTAAGTGGTAGAGTGACTTTTAAATTGAAATCCTGATTTTTGTAAATGAAGACATTGTGGGGAAACACATTTGAAATGAGTTTAAATGAACAAGTTAAATGGAACACTAATTCCGTCTGCAGTCTTCAGAGGAACTCAAAAATGGGCAGTCAACACTGCTTGCTGGGATTAAAAAACAGACTAAGAATTCTTTGGATCTCTCCTCCTCTGCTCATGTGCAGTAATCATCTCCTTTGTTCTCTTGTATCTCCTTTCCTGCTAGCATTTGTCTCATTTGCCTTCTGTTATTTTGGTTGCTGTTAGACACATGGCAGTCTTCTGTATGGATGCTAAGTTCTCAAATGGTGCCTTCTTGCCTCTGGCACTGCCTTCTTTCACTGAATACAGAGCCTAACAAATGATCGGTCCCAACACTGAGACTCAACAAAGTTCTGAAAGTCTTCTTCCAACTGCAGCTGTCTTCGTCCGAGCTTATCGGCACAAGGAGCAGAAACCAAGTCAGAGAAATGCAAGTAAAAAGGGATTTCTCATAGAGTGTTGGGATAATTTACAGGAACTGGGAAATGAAATCTACTTTACTGTTTGTCTATGCATCTCTCCCCTCAACACCACCCAAACCTTGTACTCTACCTTTTCCCACTCCTCTACCCAAATAGGTCTTTGCTCTGCTCTGCTTCTTCTGTAGGCCTCCCCTGGACTTCAGCAGGGCTGGCTGACTCTATGTGACAGTCAGACAGCCCCAGTGCTCAGTGCTGTGGGATTCATTCAGTCTCTGGGTCTCTTACTACACACTCTTTTAAGACAGACTGGCCTAGAATATGTCAGGTCCCCATCCATGATAAGGGATTTGGGAAGGAGGGAAGGTATAGAGACAAGTCACCTGGCTTAAATACAGCTGCCTGATTCACTCCCTCAGCAAGAGCTGTAAGGATAGTCTTGCTTAGGAGGAAGGTTTTAGAAAGATTCTATGCCTAATGTCTTCTGGAAACTACCTAGAGTTTATGTCTCAGAAGTTCTTTCTTAAATCCAATGTTGAACTTTTAAAACCCTTTTTGTATATAAATGTTGGGAGTCCATAAGTCAGGCACAGCATCTACATTGTTTATCCCTCCCTGATACACCATCAGACTCTAGCAGAGTGGCACCTAGCACCTAAATATTCCATAAATACTTAACTGACTGACATGGCCACAGAAGTCCATGCAGCTATTCCTAACAACCATTTCTAATAGAATTTTCACATGAAAATGCATGTTCATATAATGCAATAAGAATACCGAAAGAGGAATTGAGATTCTACTCCCAGCTCTGGCACTAACCAGGTATATGACTTTAAGCAAGTCACATGATCTCTCTGGTTTCAGTTGCTTCACCTTTAAAATGAATTGAATTGGATGAGAACATCTCTGAGGCCCCTTCCAGCTATAAAATTCTGTGGCTCTGACTAACAGAATCAAGATTAAATTCACTCCACCCTTTAAGTCTCCCCTCCCTGTGCCATATATGGGTGCAAGAATTTGATCATGGAGATGAACTAGATCCTCCCAGACACCAGTAACCCTCTCTAGCTACATAATTATCATTGTCATCATCATCATCATCATGATAAATAATAGTCTTTGAACACTTACTATGTCTCAGGCACTGTTCCAGACACTTTACCTATATTACCTTATTTAATCTTAAAAACAACCCTATGAGGTAAGTACTGTTATTGTTCTCATTTTTCTGAGGAACTGGAAGATTAAGGAACTTGCCAGAAGTTTCCAGCTGAGTCCTGCCTGGAGCTTGGGTTTAAACACAGGTGGTCTGATCCCAAGTCTGAGCTCCAGCTACAACAAACAGTGGTTCTCAGTGTGGTCCCAGACAAGCAGCCCCAGCTTAGGCAAACTTCTTAGAAATGCAGATTTTCAGGCCCCACCCCAGGCCTATTGAATCAGAAACTCTTGGGCTAGAGGAAGCCAGCAATCTGTGTTTTAACCTTATAGATGGTTCTAAAGCACACTAAAATTTGAGAATTCCTGCCTCCTCTCCTCATCACTGTATTTCAGCATACCCATAAGTGGTTCTCTAGGTATTTACTCCCCAGGTATTCTAATTGGGGGATAAATACTTAGAGATGTAGTACTGTCGCCCATTTGTACATGGACAAGGCAAGCATTCAAATATAGGTGACCATAAATTAGGAGCTAGTTATACTGCTTTTCAAGCTCTCTACCTCCTAGTTAACATCACGGATGAAATCACTGCCAGAAAAGTCAGGAGGTGGAGACAATTACAAAGGAGGGAGGAGAGGAAGATTATTCCTCCAGCTCTGCTACAGAGATGAGGAGGCCTCCTCCGTGGAGCTCCAGGAGAGTCTTTGACAGGTTAAGCACATAGGTAGGGCAGTGCATCCCATAGCAGGTGAACTCTCCTTTCTCACACGAAGCTGATCCTTCAGCCCTGACCTGTCCTGTGTTGTGTCCACTAGCTGCATGTGGTTACTGAGCACTTACAGTGTGCCCAGTCTGAATGGAGATGTGATATAAATGCAAAATACACACTGTACTTCAAAGACTTAATACACAAAAAAATAAGGTAAAATATTGTGATAATGTTTTATATTGAAATGATACTGTACTGTATACATTGGATTAAATAAAGCATTAAAATTAGTTTCACCTTTTCTTTTTACTTTTTTAATATGGTTAATCGAAATTTTAAAATTCCGTATGTGGCTTGCATTATATTTCTATTGTTTTATTTTTTTTATTTTTATTTTTTTTAGCATTTTATTTATTTTTGAGACAGGGAGAGACAGAGCATGAACAGGGGAGGGTCAGAGAGAGGGAGACACAGAATCTGAAACAGGCTCCAGGCTCTGAGCTGTCAGCACAGAGCCCGACGCGGGACTCGAACTCACGGACCGCGAGATCATGACCTGAGCTGAAGTTGGCCGCTTAACCAACTGAGCCACCCAGACGCCCCTATATTTCTATTGTTTTAGACTAAGCTTGTAAAGTCCTGTCAACATCTCCCATAATGCACATAATATGGTGTGTATATAGTTTTTATTTACTGGTAACAACGATTATCAAACCTGGAACTGAGAGATCTATGGCAACACTGGGACCTGTTATTCAAGGGAGCCCAGAACAAGCCCAGAAGTTGGATTCCAAAGGTCAGAGTCAGACTGAGGCAGAACCAGGTGGCCAGGACAGGCTTGAGGGATAAGGTCATAGAAAAGTCAGAGCTGGCTTCCCAAGAACATGTTCAGGCCAGGAACTATAAGCAGGGAGATGGGCAATCAGGGGGTCATGAGTATAAAGTAACTTCCTGCTGCATGCCCACAGCTTTTATATTGTTCCTGCTGAGCCAGGAACTAATTCAAGAATGGCTTACCTGGGTATGCGAGTGGGAACAGGTAATTGGAAACACCTGGTTGAGGTAGGTGGCTGGGCACGCTCCAGGAAACAACCACTCTGGGAAGTATGTTGTGACAGTAGTGATGTTAGGGCCAAGTAAGAGTATTTGTTAAATTACAGTGACCTGAAAGTGAGTTTCCATATTCCAGGTGTTAGTCTGCAAATTACTGTCACCCTCATATAAACCTAATGCCACACAATGTTAAAGATAGATGGAGCTCTATATAGAAACTATGAGCTGAAGCAATAATGCTTATATTAAAGGCAGTCATAGTCATTTCATTACTATATTGAAACAATCAGCTTTTGTGATAGCCATCACAAGATAGGCCTTTGTGGTAGATTTTTTCTAGAGATGGCTGCAATAATCCCTCCTGTTCGGCAGGCCCTTTTGCACTGTGACTCCACAGCTCTTCTCATAAAGAAGGAGATCCATTTCCCTTTTGTAAGAATTGGGACTGACCCTATAAATAGTAATATGAGAGGAAGTGAGGTCTTATTAAGACCTTATGAGACCTTGCAGCTTCTGTTTTGTAAAAAAGCTTGAGCTGGACAATGAGAGATCACAGGTTTGGGGGACATATGGAGGAGAACTGAGCACCAATGACCTAGGCCTCTGAGGGAGGCCAGCAACCCCAGTCAGATCACCTTGGTCATAGGGAGCAGAGTCGAGCCATCCACCCCAAGCCCTCCTAAATTACCAGCTCATACAATCCGCAACCGTAAAAAGGTTTAAACCATGAAATGTTAGGATGGCTTATTAAGCAGATTAGACAGGTGAAGCATCCCTTATTTGTATGTGGATTTTACATTAAAGTTCTTTCATACATGATTTTATACTCACATAATTTAGGGATACATATAATTGCTTAAAATAATTCCTTACGTACTCAGAATATATTATGTTATACATACATACATACATACATACATACATACAAGATGTATGTTTTGCTCAAATTAATTTTGAGTCCTAAAAGGCCACAAAATGGTATTACAGAGGAATGAAGAATACCTCAGTATACCCACCTTTATACTGCAGAATGGCAAGAGGATGTTGCTGAAGGAGGAACCAATTTTGCTGTCTGTGACATAGCCTCCTAGCTGAGAGTGCAGATTATGATCTGTTGTAAAGGCAGCAAGGAAGCAATGATTGCCAGTAGTACCATAACAGTCTTGCTGTTTATGGACTATTCTGCAAGCCACACTAATCAACTAAGTGCTGAAAAACGAGGACAGCCATGAGTTCAATGAGAGGCTTTTGAGAGAACTTTGAAAGGGTGCCCTCAGCGCACTTTCCTGTGCCTCATATGATTCTTCAGCAAATTTCCAACCTTGTTCAAATAGTATTAATAATTTGAAAGGCATTACTCCAGGATTTGTACCTGAGGTGGGAGTGAAGAGAGGGTTGCAAGGAGAAGAAAAGGAGTAAAACAGATGAATAGCACATATCATAAGGAGTATTTATTATTCAAAGAAAAATACATAGCTGGAGCTCAATTTATTGTTCTCCATAGATTTAAAAAAATTATAGGCAACATATTTTTGTTGAGTTTGGTAAAAGTAAAGGTGGGCAAATTACAGTCCATGGGCCAGTTGACTGATTTTGTAAATAATGTTTTATTGGGATGCAGCCATGCCATTTGTTTCTGTACTGTCTGTGTTCTTGTATATGTTCTTGTGCCACAACAGCAGAATGGAGTACTCATGTTAGATATCATATGGCTCACAACCTAAAATATTTACTACATTGCCCTTTAAGAAAAAGTTTGCTGACCCCTGGATTAAAGAAAATAAATGGAAGAGTTGAGCTAGAAGTAATCAGGAAAGATATGGAAGAGAAAAAATCCATCCAGAAACTGAAGCCCCACTAGCAACAAAATTTAAAATAAATGTTACTGAAAAGAATCAGGTGAACAGGCAGGAAGAAACCACATAAAATAATAGGGAAAAGAACAAGCCTAAAAATGATTCAATAGGGTGTAATAGGCACAGAAAATAGAAAAACAGAGATACAACATGTGCATAATTGGTGCGCCTGAAAAAGAAATGGAACAAATAGAAGAGATAAAATATACTCAAAGATTAATAGAAGAAATAAATACATAATCTGTATCTGCCTATAGTATCCCAGAAAAAACTGATTCATGATGATTAACACAAGACTATGAGGGTTTTCTCTTGTTTCCAGAGGAAAACTAACCCTTGCCCTTGGAATTTGTACATTGATGTGCCTAGCTAGAAAATAGGGATAGAGGGCAGGGCCAATTTTGACACAAAGCCTTTTTCTTTCAGTGCATATTATATCAATGTAAAATAATGTGTTAATAGCAAAAGTAAGAAACAAGAGCTCTATATTTGTGTTCTAAATTGTGTTCTGTTATTTCTAAATTGTGTTCTTTAGCTTTCTAAATTGTGTTCTGTTATTTTATTGTTTTTATTAATTTATTACCTAATGATTCTTTTCAGTAACTTTGTATCTTTAAAATGTCTGAAGAACTCTATGGAAGGAATCTACAAACCACAGTATTTTTGTCCATGAAGAAAATTACTAGATTGAGAAGGCCTTAAGGCCAGCCTTTGGTTTTATACTAGATAATTTTCTTGATATAGTTTTATTTATATAGTCATTTGGTACCTGTTTCCCAACTATGTCATAGTAGGGGGTAGTCTCCCATACTAATGCTCAGGACTACATATGTGGGTACTACAAAGCATAAAGCCTGACGTAGCGCAAGACTACTTGAACTCCTGACCTGAACTGTATAAATACCAAGCTCTTATCATGAAGACAGCTACTAAAGTTTAAAGACAAAATGTATGTGAATGGAGCCCCAGTTGGCATTTTTTATTGGGAATTTTTATTTCCATTTGTTCAAATTCCATTGATTTTTATTGGAATTATTTCATAGACTTTCTCCCCTGAAATATATACATGTATATGTATATGTATATGTATATGTATATGTATATGTATATGTATATGTATATATGTATACATATGGTTCTAAGATTATTTTTATGACAGTAGCACATAAAGCACAAAGCACAGGACTGGAAAAGCAGCAGTCAAATAAACATAGTTAAACATAACCTTGATTAACAAATCTTGTTATTCATGGATGACAGCTCAGTTAATAAGTGTTTGTGGCTTGGATACTGAACTGGAGGTTAATGGCGAGGTGGAAGCAATTGTAGAATCCAGATTTTTAAGACAAACACACCTCACACCCCAAAAGGCATGCATGGAATCAGGTGTAGTTAGTCGGCTGTGGTGATGTACTTTGGGTGTTCTCCTTCACTGGTCCAGCTGTGAACAGCCTCCAGAGCTACCAAATCAAAGAAAGCGGAATGATCCTTCACTACCTACTTCCGCATTCATGATTTGAATAGCCAAAGAGTACATTTTGGGACAGAGTGTTTTTCCTTGAATTTTTTTTTTTTATTTTGACTTCTCTAAATTAGATTTATAGAACAGATATGTTCTGTCTATAATTATATAGTTACCAGAGAACACATGTCCAAATTTAACTAATATTTATAACCATCTATACTTGGCCTTCAATGTCAATGGTATGGTGTCAGATTTCTTCTCTACATCATGTGCCTTAAAAGCAAAATGAATGTGAGACATGATTTGAAAACTGCGCTTTTCATTTGCCATTAAGGGATATTTTTATGTTGAAGAATCTAAAGCCTTGGTACATTCCTTAACTGTCTTTCCTCCCTGTGGGATGGATTAAAAAGCAGGAGATTTTTTTGTTTGCACTGGTGATCAGGTCACGGCTGAAAGTAAATAAGTATCTGAGGAAGTGGATAAGTCAGTCATATCCTTAAAGGGCACTGAAGGAATGTGGGAAGACTCTCTTTTTTCTCCTTCATTCCTGGAGAGACAAAGAGAGAGGACTGACATCTAAAACATGTAACCTCAAAATTGTTTCTATAGTCAGACGTCAAAGCCGAGTGGCGATTTGATCACAGATTGTGGCCTGGCTGTGTTATGGGTCATATGTTCAGCATGTGAACAGGAAGGTGAGAAGTGGTGAGCTTTTGCCTCAGTTGTGCTATCCATCAGAGAATAAATGGACCAAATCAACGTGTGCAGCTGTATAAGGAGGTGAATGGCTGAGTACTTCTCACACAGGGGCCTTTGTGTCCTGGACATGATCTAGCATTATGATGGGATGCACTGGGCCTCGGCTCTGTGGCAAATTACTAACCCATTATCACACCCAAACACAAGATCATTTATCTTCTAATCCAGAATGTCACCTGTTCTTCATTTACCAGTCAATAACCATTAATTATGCTCAGTGGAAATTTAAACAAAGCCCTTTCCCTCTGTTAAAACCAGTAAACTATTCAGTAATAACAAATAAATCTGGGGTTGTATATCCTTTCCCTTCCCATTCCCAGACTGGAGTCTGGTACAATATGAACTTTAGAGGAAATGCCTAGAAATTGATAGGTCAAAGGCCACAGATAGTCTGATGGAAAAGAAAAGAGCAGATTCTTGGCACCCACTTTAGTGAAAGTGAGAGTCTCCTACTGATCCCCAGATTCCCGTCAGGGAACAAAACAAGTACCAGGGAACTCGTGCCTAGTGTTTAAAGTAATCTACCATTAACGAGTAATCATATTTTCTCCTTTTATTTTTAGCAAGCTCTTGCTCTCTTTCACATGACTAAAAATATAATTTTTTCAAAACCATTCTAGCACAACATAGTGTTTCAAAAGAAATAAGCTGAGCAGTCCTGAAAGACCTATTTTAAATGTTATTTTTAGAACGGAAATTTGAGTAAAACACGTGTAAGTGTATACACTAATCCCTCAGAAAAATGTTCAAATAGAAATTGTAGCCAGAAGCATAATTTAATTTTTCCTAAAAACTCTGAAAGTATTTTTGAAGAAAGCCAAAACAAGCGTGTGTGTGTGCGTGTGTGTGTGTGTGTGCGTGTGTGTGTGTGCGTGTGTGTGTGTGTGTGTGTGTGTGTGTGCACGCGCGCGCACTCAGGGAAGATGGGAGGTCAGCTTAGTTGGGGAAGGGTGGCCAAAGGGCAGGCTCAGTCCCAGGGAAGCCAACAATACTGTGTGCCACTGGTCACATGGAAACTCAGTGAGATAATAGGAATTTATTTCAAGGACTAGATCTTGGGCTTTTGTATGGGATCTGGAAGGAGAGGTGAGAGTTTCCAGGCAAATGAGGGAAGAGGGTATTCTAAGCTGCGGGAACTGCACATGCAAGGCACAGAGACACTGGGAGATAGACCCCCACCAGGCCTGTGCTAATGCCCATGTGCCTTGGTGCCCATTACAAAAGACAACCCTGTGAGGACCTTCACAACAAAGGGTGCTGAGCATAGGGCTTGGCCAGCACAGCTGGGCTGCATTTCAGAACCCACTAATCCTCTCAGCCTAGAGCATTTAATAGCTCATCCCTGAGTTCAGGGAGGTACAAAGATTTTGTAAACTCTGTGTTGCATGGACTATCCCAATAAAGAGAACATCTTGCACTTTTATGTCTTTTAAAAATTGATCAAGTTTTATTACTAATACTAATTTAACAATTTTTGAAGTGTTGCTCATCAACTGTGTTCACCAACTGTCAACTCCTAATGCAAAATGAAGCTGCAGAAATTTCATTAATGTCAGCAGAACTCTCTCCTAGCCAAGACAGTTTCTTTAGCTACTTTTCGGTATATCACTGACCTGAATCTACTGCCATTGTCCCAGCCAGTGTGCCCCATCTCCAAGGCATATACAATTGCCAAAGGTATCATCTTCCATAGAACAAGAATATGATTTGAAATAGTCTTGTAATAGACCAAAAGTACAAAATATTCACAAGAAATAACTTAAAGGGAAAGATCATTTTTTTTTTATTTTTCAGAAGGATGCCACAAATTCAAATGAATAAAGAGGAATTAAACTTTTTGGGTTACATTCTCTAAGAAAAAATAAATTGCCCCATTGATTACAGCAACTTATATTTCAGCTCCAATAGCAGCTGGGGAGACACCAACCAAAATAGTTTTCTTTAAATGTTACAGGAGTTTAATGCACATAATATTGGGGACTGTGTTCTAATGAAGTGCCTATTATCTTTGCCCATTTTATTTTGAAAAGTGGGTGAGAATGATGAAAAAAAAACCTTTTTTTTTTTTTGGCTTGGATTTTTATTAAAGAGGCATGCCTAGTCAACTATAAGCTATGATTTTTTTTTTTTAAATCTGCGTCTCCTGTGCAACAAAATCACAAAAAGTAACGTACAGTTCCAAACTATAGAAACTGTAGTCCTGTATAGCTACTGATAAAAGTTACAACTGAGTGGAGCCAGGCTATGACAGTTGCCACCAGTTTGTGTCTCAGACATGCAGCTGCATTGTTGCCCAACTAGACTTCTCATTCCTGTGGAAAAAGTGCACCACCAGTATGATGCCCCCATTGAGTACCTGACCTTGAAATGCTACCTGATGAATCCTGAACTCTGGTGAAAACATTCTTATTGCCACTCAGATAACTTTTTAAAAGTGGCAGTTTTGTTCATCACATGATTCTTTTTCCATTAATGATTCTTGATTATTTTGCTTTTTGATGTCAGCACATTGGTAAATTTCTAACCTTATCGTTAAAAATTTGGTTCTACTTTTAAGGAAAATCACCTGTCTTTAAAAAATGACTTTTTCTTACCTTCTGTCCATGATATTAAGTAAAATTTGGCAATACTTTTTAAACTCTTCCTTTCTTAAGTATATGTAAAAGCTTCTTTGCCACAGATACTTGTTCCTCTAAATTGTAGCCCAAAGACCTGCTGTGTGGGAATCAAGATGCCTAAATGTTCTCACGTCTACTGAGTCCAGACTTCTGTGTCCTGGGCATCTATACTGAGATGTTCCACAGATGATTCTCATGCACATTCAAGTTTGAGAACTTGACTTCACATAACATAACTTCACATCACATAACTACTGTGATGGTTAGAATATTGTGTAAAATTCATGCTCATTTTCTAGCTGTGCAGGTCAAAGAATTCATATAAGGAGAGCATTAGACAGAGGCAGCTTTTAATGCCTTAATAGCCTATGTAAGTGAACCAAAACCTAAGCCAGAGTCCATGCACTCAAATCCAAGAAAATGAAACTTAAGAACAACCAATCACAAACAGCTATCTCCAATTTTTTAAATAAGGCAACTGTGTAAACTAGAGTCAATCAAATAACTTTTTTTACTGTGCTTCCGTGTCTACTCTATGAAAACCCTACTCCTACTTTCTGTTAGTGCAGCGCTCCCAGCCTCCTTTGGTTTAGTTCTGCCCTATTTGAATTGATGTATGCTCCAATAAACTCTTGAAAGAAAAATTTTTTAATGTGCCTCAGTTTACCTTTTAGCAATGTCCATATCCAATTACATGCTTTTGATAACATTATCTTTCCCAAGGGGCAACTGGATGCATTCAACTTTAACTTGGATTTGCCTCTCTCTCTCTCTCTCTCTCTCTCTAGGCTATGTGGCTGATGTTGCAGAATGATGAGCCAGAGGATTTTGTCATAGCTACTGGGGAAGTCCATAGCGTTCGGGAATTTGTAGAGAAATCATTTTTGCACATTGGAAAAACCATTGTGTAAGTAACTAAGGGTTGATTTCTGGTCATTTATCAGACGTTTGCCGGCAAGTTTGTATAAGTGCTTGCTATCCACCTTGGTTTTGTCTTTTTCCCTTTTTATTCTCTTGTAAAGCAAGACATTGAGTTTCAGTATGAAGCAGAGACTTTGTTCTTCACTGCCTCTTTTTTTTTCTTTTTTCAAAGTTTTAATTTTAAACTTTTTACAAAGGTTAACGCATGGTTTACTGTGATTTTACTGTAGGTAATTCTACTCTTACCAGATCAATGTGATAACATTACACAGTCTTTTTTAATACTGTCATTTATATTTTAAAATTTTGAAACCATAAAAAACTTACAGAAAAATTTCAGATCCATTACAAATGATCTTCTTTTCTTTGAACCATTAAGAGAGTAGATTGATCCATCACCCTGGACTTTGTGTGTATTTCCTATAAACAATGACATTCTCCTAAACACAATAAACCATCAAAATCAGGAAATTCACAGTGATAAATTGCTACTGTCTAATCCTCAGATCTCATTTGAGTTTTGCCAACTGGGACAATGCTATACTTTATACCAAAATGATCTGGTTTATAATCATGAATTGCATTTATTTGTTGTGTTACACAAATTTTGGAGTCAGATTTTTATTGGAATATTTGAAAGATTTGTCAGAAATCCTTTATTATAGATGGAAAATTTTTCGGTCTTGGTAATTTTTTATTGTGATTGTATACATACACACACACACATATAATTTGCTGTTTTAATCATTTTTAAGTACGCAATTCAGTGACATTAAGTATATTCACAATGTTATGCAGTAATCACCACCATCCATCTCTAGAACTTTTTGATTTTCCCCAGCTAAACTCATTCAACAGTAACTTGCCATCCACCCCTCCCCACCAATCCCTGGCAACCTCCATTCTACTTTATGTCTTTATGAATTTGCCTATTCTTGGTACGTCATATAAATTGAATCATATAGTATATATCCTTTGTGTTTGGCTTATTTCACATAGCTTTATGTCTTCATGATTGATCCATGTTATAGCCTGTTTCAGCATCTCACTTTTTTTAGGAGTGAATAATATTCCATTATATGCATATACTACATTTTGTTTATCCATTCATCTTTTGTTGAACACTGGGTTGCTTCCAAATTTTGGCTATCATGAATCATGCTACTATGAACATGCATATTCAAATATCCACTTGAATCCCTGCTTTTAATTATGTTGAATAGTAGAATTCCTAGGTCATATGGTAATTATATGTTTAACTTTTTGAGGAGCTGCCAAACTGTTTTCCAAGATTCATTGTTGAAGTATAAAGAAAAGACTTCTACTTTGAGCTATGATAGAATGACAGAAATCATATTAAACCTTCCATCTTAAAAAAAAAAGGCGGGAACTACATAAAATATATGAAATAATTATTTTAGACATTGAACAACAGGCAGTGCAAGTCTGTGATCCCTGATAGAAAAGAAACAAATGAGGTGAGCTCTGCAATCACTCTGAGCCTCTTCCTGGAGGCACAGTCTCAACCATGGAACATGGAAGAGGCACTCCAACAGAGAACAACTGTTTTGCTGAGTTGAGGAGATAGAGGACAGAATTTAGAGAATCTGAGGCACCTAACATTATGGGGTAGAGTTCTAGAAAGGTGGGCTCTACAAAGAAAAAAAGAACTCCAGAAATCTACATAAGGACCCCATTCAGTTTGTACTGAATAATAAGATGTAGATATGCAGGAAGAAATTCCGTAAATTTAGACAAAGAACTACCTGGAAGCTGGGAACTGAACAACATTTCGTAGAGCTTACTCAAGTCTGGGAGGCATTTGTGTTTCAGCCAGCCTTATTGGAGAGACCTTGTTCATCACTCAGAGAAGCAATTCAGATTCTAGAGGGCTGTCTCAGTAATGTGACTAATGCTGAGAGTAAAGCCTACTCCAGACTTTGGCTTACAAAGTTTAAATACAAACTTCAAAAGGATCAAACTGGACACAAATAACAGCCCCTTACTAAAAGAAAGCCCAACATTCTTCAAAATAAGACAGTAAAATCTAGACTCAACAACATAAAATTCTTAATGTTCAGCATTCAATAAAAAATTAGTAGGAGTGTCAAGAAGCAGAAAAATGTGACCTATAATCAAGAGAAAAGTCAATCAATAAAAACAGTCTGAGGAATAATAAAGATGATGTTACGAGCGCCCAAGGATATTAAAACAACTATTGTAACTATGCTCAAATATTTTAAGTAAAACATGAATTTAGTGATAAGAAAGAGGGAAATATATATTTTAAAAAATAGCCAGATGGAACTTCAAGAGATGGAAAATTAAGTATCTGAAATGAAAAATTCACTATTGGCATCAAGAACAGATTAAATATTGCAGAAAATACTGTTGAACTTATAGTAAAAATAAAAATGATCCAAGATGAAACACAGAAATAAAAAAGACTGGAGAAAAAAATAACAGAGTCTTGGTGACCTGTGTTACAATAGCAAACAACCTAACGTGTAATTGAAGACCCAGGGGAAAAGAGGGTAGGGCACAGAGAGAGAATTAAATAATGGCCAAAATTTCCTCAAATTTGGGGAAAACAATAATATCACAGATCCTTAAGAGGCTTAATAAATCCCAAGCAGGAGAAATAAAAAGAAGATCTCACCAGGATATATCATAATCAAATTACTAAAAATAAACACTAAGGAGAAAATCTTAAAAGCAGCCACAGAAAAAAAGAGAATTATTTACAGAGGAACAAATGAAAGCAAGTTTTGTTATAAGAAACTATGTAAGACAAAAGACAATAGAGTAACATCTTTAAACTGCCAAAAGGAACCTACAACCTAGAATTCTATACCCAGGGAGGCTATTTCAAAAATGGAGGTGAATTAATACTGTTTTCAAACAAACAAGGCTGAAATGTTCTATTGTTAGCAAACATTTAGACAAAAAGAAAATGATATTAGTTCAAAGCATGGGTCTCTATGGGGAAATGAAAATCAAAAGAAATAGTAAATATGTAGGAAAACATAAAAGGTTTTTTCCCTCATTTTAAAATTTAAAAGGTAATTGGTTGAAAGTAAAAATCATAACATTATGAAATTTCTGATACATATAAATAAATTATATGACAACAGTGGCATAAAGTATGGGGCAAGATGGAAGCATTTCATCATTATATTGTTTGTAAGATACTTACACTAGATGTGAATTGATACAAAATTATTCAGAGATAGACTGCAGTAAGTTTAAGTGCATACTACAAACATCAGAGACTACGAAAAACAAAACGAAAAATAGCAATAAGGCAATAGTGGAGTTAACATAGAATCCTGAAAAGTGCTCAGTCTAAAAGAAAGAAGAAAAAGAGGGAATGGGAACAAATATCAGATGGGATGAATAGAAAACAAGTAGTAACCATATTGATAATACATCCATTGTAAATGCTTTAAAGGCAGATTTGTTGCACTTGATAAAAAAGCAATATGCCATCTACAAGAGACACACATTAAATGTAAACACGTAAGTTAAAAGTAAAAAGAGAAAAAGAGAAAACATGCAAATACAAATCATAAGAGAGCTGAAGTAGCTATATTTATATGCAATGAATTAGACTTCATTTAATTAGAAGGAATGAGTCATTTCATAATTTTAAAGGGATCAATTCATCATGAAGACATAACAGTTTTAAATGTACATACACCCCATTACCATTACTTCAAAATACTGACAGAACTGAGGAAAAATAGACAAACTTTATATTTGAATACTTCAGCACTCTTTTCTCCATAATTGACAGAACAAGTAAACAGAAAATCTTTAAGGATATAAAAGACATGAACAACATAATTAATCTACTTGACCAAATTGATATTTGTAGAACACACCACCCACTGAGCCCAGAACAGCAGAATATGTGTGTGTGTGTGTGTGTGTGTGTGTGTGTGTATAAAATACATATATATATATGTATATATATATATATATATATATATATACATATATATATGTATGTATGTATGTATATGCACACAAATACACTTGTAACATTCACCAACATAGACCATATTCGGTGCCATAAGAGAAGTTTATAAATTTTGGAGTATTAAAATTGCAAAAAATACATTTTCTGACCAAAGTGAAATTCAGTTAGAAATCATTAACAGAAAAATATTAAAAATTCCCAAACATTTGGAACTTGAACAACACACTTCTAAATACCTCACAGGTCAAAGAAGAAATCACAAGGGAAATTAGAATATATTTTGAACTAAATGAAAATGGGAACAGCATGCCAAAATTTGTGGGATACAGCTAAAGCTGTACTTAAAGAGAATTTTTGGCTTTGAACACCACTATTGAAGGAAGGAAGGAAGGAAGGAAGGAAGGAAGGAAGGAAGGAAGGAAGGAAGGAAGGAAAAGAAAGAAAGAAAGAAACAAAGAAAGAAACAAAGAAAGAAACAAAGAAAAAGAAAAGATCAGAAGATCCCAAACCAGTTATCCAAGCTTCCATCATAAGCAGCTAGAAGAAGAAATTAAACCCAATACAAACAGAAAAAAGAAATAATAAACACAAAAATAGAGATTGATGAAATAGAAAAATAGTGGAGAAAATCAGTACAATCAAAATCTGGATAAACTTTTATCTGATGGGGGAAAAAAAGACACAAATTATAACAGATTATATTTATTTGAAATGAAAGAAGGAACATCACTACAGATCCTGCAGATATTAACAGAATAATAAGGAAATACTATGGACAATGTTTGCCAATGACTTTTTCAAATTAGAGGAACTGGACAAATTCGATAAAAGATACAACATTGCCAAAACTGACTCAAGAAAAATGGAAATTTTAGCTGTATCTCTGTTAAAGAACTTGATTTCAAGCATTTAAGGAATAAAATAATACCCTTACTATACACACTTAGGAGAAAGAATACTTCCTAACTCATTTTATGAGGTCAGCATTACCCTGATAGTAAAAAAATATATATATATTACAGGAAAAAAAAAGTGTACAGACTAGTCTTCCACATGAAGATAGAAACAAAAAATCATTAAGAAAATATTAGCAAATTGAATCTAGCAATATATAAAAAGTCAATACACCATGACCAAGTGGGATTTATTCTAGGAATGCAAGATGAGTTTAACATTTAAAAATCAGTATAAGGGGCACCTGGGTGGCTCAGTCGGTTAAGCGTCCGACTTCGGCTCAGGTCACGATCTCACGGTCCGCGAGTTCGAGCCCCGCGTCAGGCTCTGGGCTGATGGCTCGGAGCCTGGAGCCTGCTTCCGATTCTGTGTCTCCCTCTCTCTCTGCCCCTCCCCCGTTCATGCTCTGTCTCTCTCTCTCTGTCTCAAAAATAAATAAACGTTAAAAAAAAAAATTTTTAAAAATCAGTATAATTTAGCATATTTAAAAAAACAGAAAAGAGAAACCATGTGATTTTTTTCAATAGTTGCAGAAAAAGCATTTGAAAAAAGTCAGTGACTATTATTTAAAAAAAAAAAAAAAAGATGGGGCACCTGGGTGGCTCAGTCAGTTAAGCGTACAACTTCCGCTCAGGTCGTGATGTCGCGGTCCATGAGTTCGAGCCCCACGTTGGGCTCTGTGCTGACAGCTCAGAACCTGGAGCCTGCTTCTGATTCTGTGTCTCCCTCTCTCTGACCCTCCCCCCATTCATGCTTTGTCTCTCTCTGTCTCAAAAATAAATAAACATTTAAAACATTTTTTAAAAAAGAACTTTTTTTTAAACTATATTAGGAACTGAAGGAAATTTCCTCAAGTTGATAAATGGCCTCTGAGAAAACCCCACAATTAATATCTTACTTAATGTTGACAGACTGAATGCTTTTCTCCTAAAAATCAGGATCAAGGCAAGGATGTCTGCTTTTATTATTCCTTTTCAAACTTATCTTGAAGATCCTAGCCAAAAATAAAACAAGAAAAATGAATGAAAGTAAGAAGTATATCTGTCTTTATTCATAGATAGCAGGATGGAGGACATACAAAACTTTAAGTGTTATACCAAAATAACTACTAAAACTAACATTTAACTATTTATTTATTGATCAATTTGTTTAACAACGTCACAAGATACAAAATCTATACATAAAAATTAATTTTATTTTTATGGACTGCCAGTGAACAATCAGAAACTGAAAATTTTTAAAAACCACAATACCACTTATAACAGAATCAGAAAAACATGAAATACTTAGAGATGAATTTAATAAAATATATGAAAGATTTGTACACTATAACCTGAAAAAACACTGATGAGAGAAACCAAAATAGCCCTAAATATAAGGAGTAATACACCATGTTCTGGGATTGGAGAACTGAATATTAAGATGTAGATTCTCTTCAAATTAATCTACAGATTGAGGTGCGCCTGGGTGGCTCGGTCGGTCGAGCATCTGACTTCGGCTCATGTCATGATCTCACAGTGTGTGAGTTCGAGCCCTGTGTCGGGCTCTGTGCTGACAGCTCAGAGCCTGGAGCCTGCTTCGGATTCTGTGTCTCCCTCTCTCTCTGCCCCTCCCCCCCTTATGCTCTGTTTCTCTCTCTCTCCCTGTCAAAAATAAATAAACATTAAAAAAAAGTTTAATCTACAGATTGAGTGCAATCACAATCAAAGTCACAGTCTTTTTTGGTAGAAATGTACAGGCTGATTCTAAAATTTATATGTAACTTCAAAGGATCTAGAATCTTGAAAAAGAAGATCAAACTTCTTTTAACACTTAATCTGCATGATACCCACAGAAAGATAGATTTATAGATCAATAGAACAGATTGTAAAGCCCAGAAATAGACTCACACTATACCATCAATTGAATTTTACAAAGATGTCAAGGTAATTAATTGGGGAAGGATAGTCTTTTCAACAAATGGTGCTGGAATCATGAATAGCCATACCATACGGAGTAGAAAAAAAATGAAACTCAATCCATAAATCACACCATACATAGAAATTAATTGAAAAGGATCATCGCTATAAATGTAAGTGTTAAAATTAAAAACGATTAGATGAAAACGTAGGGGAAAGGCTTTACAACTTTGCTGTAGGCAAAGATTTCTTAAGTTGTTTTTCTATTAGGTTGAGTTATAAGAGTTTTTATGTTTTGCAGTTACAGTCTCTCAGCCCATGACTACCTTTTATATTTCTTAATAGTGCCTTTCAGATACCAAAAAATTTTACATTTTCATGTAATTCAATTTATCATTCTTTATGGCTTTTGGTTGCTATGTGTGTTTGCAGTGAATGTATCAGTTTGGGGTGAAGCCAAGGATTTCTTAGGACACCAAAAGCAAGAACCATAAAAGGGAAAAAAATAACAAACTGAATATCACAGTTAAAAACCTCTGCTCTTTATAAAGAAAATGTGCGATATATACACAATGGAATATTACTTAGCCATCAAAAGGAATGAAATATTGCCATTTGCAATAACGTGGTTGGAGCTAGAGAATATTATGCTAAATGCAATAAGTCAGTCAGGGAAAGACAAATACCATATGATTTCACTTATATGTGGAATTAAAGAAACAGAACAGATGAACATATGGGAGGGGGATAAAAAAGAAAAAAGAAGGAAGCAAACCATAAGAGACTCTTAAAGATAGAGAACAAACTGAGGGTTGAGGGAGGGAGATGGGTAAGGGATGGGCTAAATGGGTAATGGGTATTAAGGAGGGCACTTGTTATGATGAACACTGGGTGTTGTATGTAAGTGATGAATCATGGAATTCTACTCCTGAAACCAACATTGCACTGTATGTTAACAAACTAGAATTTAAGTAAAAATTTGAAAAGAAAAGGAAAAGAGAATGCTAAACAAACAAATACACAAAAATCAACAAAAAAACCAAAACAAACAATACACCTCTGCCCTTTGAAAAGTGACCATTAAGAAAATAAAAAGGCAATAGGGCACTGGGTGGCTCAGTTGGTTGAGCGCCCAACTTCTGCTCAGGTCATGATCTCACGGTTTGTGAATTCGAGCCCCGCATCAGGCTCTGTGCTGATGGCTCAGAGCCTGGAGCCTGCTCCGGATTCTGTGTCTCCCTCTCTCTCTGCCCCTCCCCCACTCACACTCTGTCTCTCTCTCTGTCTCAAAAATAAAATAAACATTAAAAAATTTAAAATAAAAAGGCAAGTATGGTCTAGAAGAAATAAGTGTAATACTTACATCAGACAAAGGACTTATATCTAGACAAGAAGACAAATAAGTCAATTAAAAAATGAGTCCAATATTGGAACAGATAACTTCACAAAAGAAAAGGTACAAATGATTATTTGGCACATGGAAAGATGCTCAGTGTGATTAGTCAACTGGGAAATGTTCATTAAAACCACAGTGTAAATACTATTACACTCCCTTTAGAATGACCACAATGCCATAGTGCCAAGTATTGATGAGGATGTTGTAGCAGCTAGAGCTGTCATACATTACTGATGAAAGTATAAATAGTAAAACCACCTTGAAAAATAGTTTGGCTTTCTTATAAAATCAAATCTATATTTATCATTTGACCAGCAATTTTCCTAGACACTTAACAAAGAAAAATTAAAATCTACATCCACATAGACACTTATAGATGAATATCTGTAACAGCTTTATTCCTAATTAAAGCACTGCCTCCCCCAACATTCAGTCAACCAGTGAATGAATAAACAAATGTTATGTGTCTGTACAGTGGAGTTCCAAAAATGAGTGGACTAGGATGAGTCTTAAAAACTAATGATTTTAAAAATCTTAAAAAATCAAAGCATAATTGCTTAGTGAAAGAAGTCACCCACAAAAGAGTACATACTGTAGAATTCTATTTATAGGATATTCTAGGAAAGAATAATTTGGATTGATAGCCAATCAGTAGTTAGTTGCCTAAGCATGATGGGCTGAGTTTGGGGTGTTGACTGGAGAAAAGCACAGGGAAGTGGTATAAATGTCTCATATCTTGACTATAGTGGTTGCATGAATGTATGCATTTTTCAAAACTCATCAAACTGTCTACTTGTTAGACATTTTATTGTTTGTAAATTATACCTCAGTAAAGTTTTTTTTTTTAATATAAAAGGGAAAAAAAAACAAGGAACTTCAAGAGGCCATCATCAAGGAATGTTTAAGTGACTGTAATCAATTGTTATCAAACTATTAAAAATAATGCTTAAGAGCAGGGCACCTGGGTGGCTCAGTTGGTTGAGCGTCTGACTTTGGCCCAGGTCATGATCTCACGGTTCATGAGTTCAAGCCCCGTGTCGGGCTCTGTGCTGACAGCTCAGAGCCTGGAGCCTGCTTTGGATTCTGTGTCTCCCTCTCTCTCTGCCCCTTACCCGCTCATGCTCTGTCTCTCTCTCTCTCAAAAATAAATAAACATTAAAAAAAAATTTTTTAGTAATGCTTAGGACTTTAAAGTATAATTATGACAATGTTAAGTTAAAAAAAAAAGTATACAAGTTTAGATCTGTTGTATGATCTAAACTCCCTAAAACTGTGCCTACAAAACATTAGAAGAAAACACAATGGCAGTTTCTACATTGTGAAATTATGGGCAGCTTTAGTATTCTGCTGTATATATTGCTCTGTATTTAAATTTTCTGTGAGGAACTTGTGTCCTTTTATAGTAAGTCACCTTACACACATTTTTTTTTTTTTTAAATTAGGGGTAGTATTACAAATGAATCAGATTCTCTTTGAGAAGTGGATGAGACTTGGCCATTCTCCCATCTTGGGGCTAATGTTCTGTTTTCAGTCACCAGGCCATTCTTCTGACCTATGCTCCCCATGAGCTAACTGCCTGTTTTCTGACCTAGTGCAGTCTCTCACAAAGTAGAATGCTATTCCAAGAGATGTGTATGAAAGCATTCCATGTCTCCTTCATTTAGAACATACAGAATATTATAACCGCTCTTGGAGAATTGCCAGTAAAGAAACTGTTTAACTTTGTTTAACCCAGCATTTTCCAAGCTTAATTTTTAAGTTTATATTAAAATCTTATAAAAACAAGAGTTCTGTGGCTCACCCACTGGGAAACGTTCCTCTGTCATTCAAACCTGAACAACAGATATCTAGCATGTCTGACTCCCTCCCTCTCTTCCAAAGTAGTGCTGGCCATTAGTAGGTTCTCCCTCAGTAGGAAAGGCCCAGCAAAGCAGTTGAGTCATTTTCACTAAAATCTGTCTCAAATTTCAGGCAATGGCCTTCATTTTGTTTCAGAAGGCAGACTACACCACAAATCAAGTTTTTACTGGTATATTAAAATTTTCCTTTGAGTGGTATATAAAATTTTGGTAAAGCAAAAAACTTTTTGCAAATTCTTAGAAAAAAGAGATTGATGTGAAGTGCTGAGCATTCTAGATGAACTAAAGATCTGGCTCTGTCCCTTTAATAAGAGTCTTCTGAGTGGCAGCAGTTACCACCTGTGTGCCCAGTACCCTTCAGGTCTTGCTGTGTCCTATCACTAGAGTTGTGGGAACAGAATGCTTACATTGCATATTCTTCATAGTTTGTCTGAAAATATAAAATTCCTTCTCAGGGCTAGATAATAAAATCATGATGGCTTCGTGAATGCTGTCTGCAAGTTATGTTCTATTGTTTGTTTTTTTTTCAATTTCCTTCCTCTGGATCTTCTTTGGGCCCCATGCATCAGCATACCAATCTCAGCTGGAAGAAGAGCAGGGAAGCCACAGGCAATTTCATGTGCTACAGCCAAGGCTGTTCCTTGGGCTTCAGAGTCCCCACTGCAGCTGTGAGCTCTGATGGGCCAGCAAGTCCTTCTTGGGAACAGTATCCACACAGTCAGAAACCAGGCAGAAAGGAGCAAAGAAAACACACTGATATCTGAACAGAGCTTAGAAGGCCAAGGATAGTATTATACCTCAGTAACTCATAGTGCTATTACAGTTTGAGGAGACGTGCTTTTCTAGACTTTCAGGAGTTGTATATACCTCTTTCTCCTGGGGATGCTGTTTTCATCTTTTTATTTCAGAATTGCTCGATTTCAGTCCTAAGACATTCATCCTTATCTGTACACAGTGTGGCATAATATTGTATTGTAAAAGCACAGTACCAGTGCCACATTCCCTGAGTTTGAATCCCAGCTCTACAACTTCCAATGGGAGTCCTTTACCTGTGTCTCTATTTTCCCAACTGTAAAAATGGGGATAATAAGAGTACCCATCTCACAGGGATAGGGTGAAGATTAAATGGGTTAAATATATTTGAAGCATCTGAAACAGTGCCCTATGCTTCTGAAGCTCTATATTAAGTATTTGCTATTAATAAAGTGTGTAATTGATTGAAAACATTGGTCAGCAGTGAAAACAAGGAAAACATAAAATGTGGAAACAGTATGATTGGAAAAGTGATTATATGTGTGGGGAGAAGAAATGTTTCATGTTTGTGTAACCAGACAGAACTGAACATAGACTCTTAGCAGAGAAAGGCGATTGCAGGAAGAACAAACTTGCCGGTTGTAGTTGGATAGAAATTATGGGTGTAATGAGACATCTCTTCATCTCTAACACCTGACCCCTTCTGAGAAGTAATTGTCTATTTATCAGAATTAGGACACCTTTTTGCTGAGTCTATCTCCTGTAGAGCAGTGGTTCTCAAACTATAATGTTCTGTGGATCACTTAGGGATCTTTTCAAATGCAGATTTGGAATCAGTAGGTCGGGGCAGGGCCTGAGATTCTGAATTTCTAACTGAGATACCAAGTGATGCCAGTGCTGCTGATCCATGGACCACACTTTGAGTAGCAAAGCCTGAGAGAATTATGGAGTCTCAAGTTTGAGATGCACCTTGACAATCACCAAACCCAAACCCTTATCACTTTCTACTTTGTTTTCAGTCATCTGTGACTTTACCTTCCCTGATAGACTAGACAGTGGGCTCTTTCAGGGCAGAATGCAATTCTAGTTCCCTTTTTTTCTGTACCTTTCATTCTGGACAGTACAGTGTCAGACATTTTGTAAATAAATCAACATTTTAATGAGTCTACAATGGAAAAATAACTTATGGAAGCTGGGGGATTTGATTTTAGGGGTTTTTGGAGGGGGGAGGGAGTACTTGCTTATAAATGAAAAGACTTAAAGAAAAAAATTCCAGGCATCCATGAGAAACAGTTCAGTGGGCACCTATAACTAGTTTGTTCCTTTTCTTCCTTTTCCATTCTATCCCTTACATCTCCAGTATTCATAAGATTACTTAAATGCCAGTTGAATTTAATTGTAATTGGATTGAATTTATCATCTGATAAATTCAGGTAAAAGAGTTCTCTGGACTTTGCATTTCTGCTATTAATAAATTCAGGAATGCACAAAGATGAGATGAAGAAATCTAAAAAGCAAGGGTCATACATACCTCTTTTCTTTTATATGGCTTGAAAGAGGTAGACCAAAAGATGACTGGAATCTCCAAAGAATGAAGCCAAAGTTTCTGGAAATTGCTTCTGGTCCTACCATGACTAAACCAGTCTCTAATATGAGATGAGATACTATGCTCTTTTAATACAAGTCACCTCAGAGACTAAGGAAGGATGGTTTATTTATTAATCATTAGGTACCCAATCCCACCAGTCCTTGATGAATCAAGTTCTTACAAATGAACTAATTATTACTGCATAAAGTAGTTTGCTTATTTTTGACAGATTATTATAATTTTTGTTATTTTAAAAATTATGATAATCTGTCAAAAATAACCTGAAAATTGGAGAATGTCTAAGAGCTTATCTTTTTGGAAACATGTAATGTGCTTTCCTATCACATTTTACATTTTAAAACATTTGACATTGCTTAAATCCCAAGACTGCATGAAAGTCCATAAGCCCATGACCAATGTCCTTGTTTGTGTACGTCTTAAGGCAATTTTGTTTCTGAATTGTAGTATGTAGAGCAAAAATTTTAATTAGATTTACTTTGTATAAATCATTTTTCATTCACTTACATTTTCGTCCTTAGCTGGCTAGCTGACTTATAAATTTGTTTTCCATAAAAACATTTTGTAGGAAACTAACATTAGTTAGAGAAATTACAGTATGTGGAAGCAAATATCTGGTCTTTTTTTATTTTAAATACAATGCTGCAAGTTGAAAATTTGGACAAAAATTAAAAGTGCAAAAATTAATCTTTGCAGTGTAATTTAGTCATCTAGATAATCGTTATGCCCTCAATTTCATATTTTACAGAAGGTATTTCATGTTTCAAGAAAATTGTCCATATTCTTTTATGGACTTAAAAATGCATTATTGATTACTTAGGTTAAGACTGAGGGTTTTTTGCACCTTTTTGATATGGAATTCATGTTGCTTTTAAACAATCCTTCAAAAGGCTTTATTAAAATGTATACTTTAGAAGAAATTAGTAGCCTCTGACTCTACATGGAAGCAACATCTTAGTCTGTAAAAATATGTGCACTTTGTGTTTCTTCAAGGAGTCAAGCATGACATTTTATTTTTAGGGGTATTCTGTTGAGTTATGAAGGATGATATATATAAGTTCTTATTTTTTTAATGTGTGAAATATCCATGCTAATAAAATAAAGCCTTAAGCATAATGAAAGTATTTAGGAAGGAGAGATGAATGAATAAGCATTTTTAGTAGTCATAATTTTTTTTTTGTTTTTAAGGAAGTGAAACTGAACTCAAAGTAGCCTTGGGGACACTCGGATCCAGGGCCTGGAGGTCTGTCAGGGCTCTCTCTGCTTCTTGGAATGCTGCCTTCATTCCCTCAGCATGTTCCTATGGCAGAGGACATCATTGATAGCATTTCTGGGGATGCAGACTAACACAGTAAATGAAGAATAGAATCTTTTTGATAGTTATCAAGAAAGAAGACTGAGGAGGGATTCTGGCTGGCCCCACTGAGCCCTATGATAACCTCTAGACCATTCACTGAAGACAGAGTATGGGGCCAATGCCTAGGCCCTGTCTTGTTAGGGAGAGAGAATTCTGTGCTTGGCAGGCTATAGAAGTCCATGGTCTGAGTAGGAGAGGATCAAGGTCCTTCTCCAACAGCAGGATGTTATTTCTAGAAGAAAAGCAGAAAGTACTGCTAAGCAGACAAAAATAACATGTTCATATAGCATTTAATATGAGCCCCAAAGTGTGCTATGAGCTGCCCACTTATTCAGTTTAATTCCAGGTCTGGGGCACTGTTTCACTGAGAAGGATACTGAGGCACAGTGAAGTCAAGTATCCTCTGAAGGTTACCCAGCTAGTGAGTGGTAGAGCCAAGATCTAAACTGAGTACTTTTTGACCCAAAGAGCTTTTTATATTGCACTTTTCATCCTACTTGTTTATATCCTTCAAAACAATCTTTGTAATGTGATGGTTGTATGCTAACAGTGGGATCACATCATAAGGAAACAACTTGCAAAACAAGATCCAGGCCCACATGCCTCTGTGAAAGGGAGGCCCCAAACAGAATACCAAGAGAGCAAAAGAAGTCAAACCTTGGTTTTTAAGCATTCAAGAGCCCATGTTCTGATGGGAAAAAAAACAGATTTGAAAGATCTTTCAAGGATAATCTTTACTATATGCAGTTTTGTTCATAAGCTCTGTCACTAGAAGCAAATCCCCCCTAACCTGTAGCACCACACATAGTTCCTTGAGCATCTCCTGTCCTTTCAGATCCACAATTGTAAGCGAATGAGCCAGGCCTGGCATCTGTGTCAGTCACCAGTGTCCTCAGTGCTCACAACAACTGGTCTGTAGTAGATGCTCTGTGATACCTTCTTACTTGAGCCCAGATGGATAGCCAAAAGCCAGTTTGTCCAGAAAAGCCTTTCGGGAATGTTCATTGTCACCCTAACTTCCCCTAGTTGGATTCATCGTGGTTCACTCTCTCATGGTGGTGACAGCTGTAGAGAAGCCACTATGCTTCCTACCCTAGAGAGCTGCTAAGGAAGGATGATAAGGACCTTAGTTTACACAAGTGCCTGGAGGTGGAGATGGAGAGAATGGACTGATCCAAGAGACTTGGAATCGATAGGATTTGGTGAACAATTGGATATAGAAGGGAAGGGAGAGATTGATTAGTGTGCCATCAATTAAGATAGAAAACTTTATGCCCTCTCACAGTTTTACCTGGTGTATTTACATGCTTAAAGGAAAATTATGGATATTTTCTCTAAACTGAACTTTTTCTTTAACCTCATTATTACATGATTTTCATATCAGACACACCAATCACTATCTGCAATATTCTCACTTCAGCTGTTTGAAGGCCAGTTATCACTTTCTAATTCTATTATCGTTTTTGAAATTATCTGTTGTAATTTTCACTGAAAAAACCTTGAAAGATGTTGCCATCTATATGTTTAGAATTGGCACCAATATTTGCTCTTAAATCTTTGATGTCATTTGAGTGATTTTTTGCTTTGAATTTATTAGAAAAATAGCATGTTCATTTCGGTTTGGGTGAGTAGAAGATTCTCGGGGAAATAGATCAGTACCACATAAAATCCTGATAAAATTTAAGGTAATGTTGGGCAATTAAATTCCCATTTGGTCATTTGTATTAAGAAGGCACCCTTATGACAGCAAATGTTTTCTTCCAAGAACATTACAGGGTGTTTGTTTATTTGGAGGAGGGTGCGTTGTTGGGGTTGTTTTTAGTGTTATGTTTTGCTTTACACTTTCCCATCAAGTTATTACTAAGTAATGTGAAAAGGAAGTACTTTTCTCCTACAATTAAAGTGATAATAGCATAAACCCAAATAGGTAAATACTTGTCTTGACTAATTTTTTTGTCGTTAATCTTGTTAAATTTTGAGAAGAGAGTTGTAAGAATAGCCTACAGCCTTGTGAGCTCCACCATCCGTGCTGGGGGGAAAAAGATGTTTCAGCCAATGGAAATATTTATCATAGTTTGTGGCACTCTGTCTACATTTTGGGTAAAAATAGCAGGGGCCAGAAATTATTATTTATTTAAAAAGAAATTATTCATTTAGAAAGAAACTCATTTCTAAAATCCTCTTGGCTGAGATAAGTCATTTTATGTTCATGCATATTCTTCTCCTAATTGGGAATTATTCCCTGGTGGGTAGGATTTCTGTCCCCTGGGCTTTGAGGATGAGGGTAAGGAAGACTGTAAAAAGAGGAAGGCCAGTGGATAGAGGTTAGGGTGTAAATCTTGTACCCCTGTGGCTGGTGTATCTGCTAGAAAGTATTCCTCAAGAATTGGCTGTGCCTATGACTGTGTTAGATTGCATCATGGGAAAACAGATCCCTCCAATGAGTTGTTTTGTTGAACAGAATTTTCCCAAGACCTACTTCCAAGCGTTCTATTTGGGGGGAAAGTCAGAAGAAAGAAAATCACTGTGTCTCTGCATTTTTTCCCCTAGAGAGATTTCATAACTTTAAATGTAGGTCCACTAAGTGTCCCTTTCCCTGACAGAGCATGGCTCCATTTGTTTTTGACCAGCTGCCTCTGAGCCCCTACTTGCTTTAACTCCCACCTGAAAGCTTTAACTCCAGCTTGCTACATCTTTCTTTGTCGACGCCAAAGAAAGATGTAGCAAGCTGGAGTTAAAGTTGGTTAAAGTTGGAGTTAAAGTTGGAGTTAAAGTTGGTTACTATCTAACCAAGTTGAACGAAATCTGTGAGACTGAATGTTAGAAATATAACTCACCTTTAGTCATCATCACTTTGAATCTGCCACTGGAGCTAGAAAAACTCAATCACTGTGAGAAGCCTGCACAGAAAGCCTATTCCTGAATGTAGGTACTATGGGAACTTTCTGGCGATACTCTAAATAGACCCAGGCCTTGAAAAATATCTACATAATATTTAGTCACAATAAATAGATTTGGATTTGTCATATAAGCTTCAACTTATTGAAAAAGACTCTTTCCCCTGCCTCCCTTCCTCCTTCCCTCCTTCCTCTCTTTTTTGTCTTTCTCCCCTCCCCTCTCTAGCAATCTGAACTCTATTATTTGCCTTTGTAAACTTCTAAGATAGTTGAATTTTTAACATGTAAAAAACCCCCAAAATATAACATGCTAAAGTGATGTGTGAATCTTTACTGAAACAGCAGGTTTTTTAATTATTAACCTGTATAAGATCTAATTTGAGCCCTGATTTCATGCTGTGTCTTGGAGGCTGAGGCAAACCTCATTCTATTTCATGTATAGTTGATGTAATTCACAGGGTCGCAGGTCAGTTTAAGTTCTTTAAGGGTCCATTAATCCTCAGAATAAATGCTTCTTCTATAAGTTACCTAATTAAGCAGCCAGCATAGTTCTTAAGATGTAGTAAATGCACCATAAATGTGCTATTTTTCCCCTCACTTTTTCTCTCCAAGCAAAACTCATCTAAGAGAATCAGAAGACATTTCCTTTCCTTTGAGTAGTGTAGACTCTAATTGGCTGACAATACATTATTTACAAATATACACAAATAGATGTTGGTATTGTGCAAATTCATTCTATCAGTACTGAAGTGATATCACCATGATATCACCATTGGAGCAATGTCTGCAGAAAGGTACATCTAAACGGGCTCTTAGCCAAAGAGGGAGATATGGATGGTAGTTAAGAAGAAGGAAAGCATTCCAAGTGGGTGGAATGGCATGAGAAAAGGCATGGAGGCAAGAGTTAGTAAATTGTATGTGGGCGATAGGCAAGCTGATAAACTGGGTTGGACCAGCCAGACCACATTGGGGCATATTGAGAGATACTCACACCTACTATTCCCTCTGCTTCTCTGCACTTCCCACTCATTCTCTAGGTCTTAGCTTAGACATCCTCCGTAGCCCAACATCCTACGCTCAACCAAGTCTTGCTAGGTGCCCTCCCAGTCCTCTGGTATCACTCTGTGTACCTTCTACCATCATTCATACACTACATTGTAGGGGCCACTAGACTTTAAGCCCCCTAAGGACAAAGACCATCTAGTTTTCTCATACCTGTGTCTTCAGCACCTGGCTTACTTTAGTAAATACTTTTAGTAGGCACTTAATAGGTATTCAGTGAAGATTTGTGGGAGGTGGGAGGAGGAGAGATGGATAGATAAGATTGGGCAAATAGAGGAGGTACAGAGGACAGAGGCCTTGAGCTGTGGCTGAGACTCATACAGAGCTCAAGCACTAGTCCTTAAATTGTACCTTCCCACTACCACCCCTTAGTAAGACCTCCATTCATTTTGCTTAGTCCTGTAAAACAGAAGAAACTCCACCTACAATCTTTGGAAGTGTATAGGATGCCCCAGGTGAGTTAAAATAAATTAAAATAAAGCAGGTGGATAGAGCATGGTTAGCAATCCATGCAAAGATAGCATAGAAACACCAAGGCTTGTTTAAAAACTAGCTGTGCATTTGAACTTCCCTTCACCGCCATTTTACAGCTGAGAAGAACAATTTCTGGTCTTTTTCCTATTCGATCTCTTGATCTACCCTCGTTAGACATGACCACACAAAGCTTTTTTCATTGAGTTAATCATTCTAAATTTCCTAAAGATTTCCTAAAGATAAAGCATAAGTAAAAGACACTTTGAAAGTACAATTTAAGTCTCTCAGCAATACTGATAAAAAGAAGAAAGCAAGGAAACATTTACCAATCAATAACTCTTATTGATAGTAACGTTTGGGAGGGGCCTCCCATGAAAATGACAGTGACCTTTTAAGAGGGCACCACACCTATCCTGCTTTTTCCAACTGTGTGAGATAGAGGTGTCATCCAATGACCTTCCCAAAATTGTTCAACCTCCTAAACTCCTCTCCCTCCACATGTAAACTGCAGATTGTACTACCTGCCTGATTCTTGATGTGGGGATTCATTAGTTGGCATTCACAAGAGGCCCATGATATGGAAAGCACAAAGTAAAGGCAGTTCTTACTCTAACAAGTGACATGAACAGCTGTTTAATGGATTTAAATTTTACACTTTTTGTTGTAGTTGATTATTCATTAACTGCATGCAATAGCTGGAACCCCATTATTTAATAACAGTTATCCTTATTAACATAAATAAAATGGGGTAAAATTGAGCATGAATGGAGACAGGAGTCCCCATTTCAATAGCAATATTGTCTTTCTGTGCACAGCTAAGTTCTCATATATACATAAATTAGAGTAGACTTTGTGATTAAAACCATGGTCCCCTGAACATAAAAATTACACTCTGTCCTCCTCTCCTGTTCCACTGACTGGTTGCCCTTTACTCCTTTCTGGTAACAGTCTCTCCTGGCCTTGGGCTTCAGCCTTAAAGTCTCCTCAAGAAACTATCAGTTATCTCTCCCTTCTCTGCCTTCAGCTGTCCTACATTGCTCCTTCCCATCAGTATCTTGACATTTTCAGATCCTTACATCTTTAAAAAATGGACCTCTGCAAACACTCATTCCCTTCAGACACTGCCCTTCCTCTCTTTTCCCTGCTCTGTCAAAACGTACCAATGAATTGCCTCCTCACCATCTCCCTGTCCTTACCTCCTGTCCCTCTGCCACACCTCAGTCCACCTTCTGCCCCATCACCCCATCAAAGCAGTTCTTTCTGCCATCCCCAGGGACCTGCATGCTACTAAATCCTATGGACCAGTTTCAATTCTTCAATTTTTGACATCGATGCAGCATCTGGCATTGTTGATGCACTCTCCCTCCCTTGCCAAACACACTGGTCCCTCACTTTCTGAGATCCAACCCTCTACAGTGTGCCTGCTTCTTCCCAGGTGGCTCTTCCTCAGTTTTTGCAGACTTGATCTATCTGCCTTGTAGTGTTTTCCTCCATGGATCAGATTGGAGCTGGGGTGTCAATGGCTCTACAACATCAGTTCCTCCAGATGTCCAGAAGGCAGGGTGAGAGAGGGAGATATGGAAGAAGCGTTGCGTCTTTAGGGGAGGCAGGCAGGGCAGGAGCCCTGGGGATAGAGTTCTGTAGGCCATGTAGAGGGAGTTGCTGGCAACAGCCTTGGTCAGAGTCCTCTGCGAACTCATGTTTGTAATGATTTTTCCTTCATTGTTCGGATTTTTTTTCCCAGTTAACACCAGCACATAATTTAAATTCTAATCATTCAACAGGAATTGTCACCAACTCCAGCAATCTCCCACCCTCCACCCCTTCTTCCCCATTTTCACAGCTATTCCTACCCACTGTGTGGGCCATTCTTTTGGCACTTTACGTCTGGAAAAGTATGTTACTCTGCTCTGTTAAATTGTCTTGATTTACCTCAAGAGATTTACTCTTCTCTATGTTTTTCTGTTCTCTTTCTGGAAATCCTTTTGCACTCTATTATACTCTTTTAGCTGATTACTTTGGCATTTACCTCCATGTTTCTAAGTAACATGTTTTTATTGCTGATTCTTGATTTTTATCTCCTTCTAGGCATTATCTATTGGCGTCCTCTTATTCAAAATGAGGGTTTTATTTTCTGTTCCTCCCGATCTCTCCATTCTCTGAATATTCTATTGCTGTATTTTAATTTGAGGATAGCTTAATATTCGGTGTTAAATTATCATGACTGATGAATGGTTTTCATTCCAGTAAACAACAATTACTTTTTTTCTGTACAGTTGTCATTTGTTTAACACAGAGCTAATAATTTTCATTTGTCTTCATTTGCTTTGTTTTCTATATATTTATCACTAACTACCCCAGACTTTGCCCCAGCTATCTAAATCACCTTTGAATGTGTTCAGGTCTGTGGGTTATTCTATCAGTCATGTCTTCCTGTAGCAGGGCCTATAGAACCTTCTGACCTGATTCCATCTAGACTGGTGGAGGGTTGGCATTGTGTGATCTGCCTTCATGCTCATCTGAAGGGTTCTCTTAGCCACTCTCTTAAATTGGGTCCTCCATTTCCTGGCATCTTTTTAAAACCTCCTTCCTCATCAAGATAAAAAGCTTCTTTACAGTGAAGGAAACAATCAACAAAACTAAAAGGCAACTGATAGAATGGGAGAAGATATTTGCAAATGACATATCAGTTATAAAGGGTTAGTATACAAAATCTGTAAAGAACTTATCAAACTCAACACCCAAAAAACAAATAATCCAGTGAAGAAATGGACAAAAGACATGAAAAGACACTTTTTAAAAGAAGACATCCACATGGCTAACAGATACATGAAAAGATGCTCAACATCACTCATCATCAGGGAAATACAAATCAAAACCACAGTGAGATACCACCTGTCAGAATGGCTAAAATTAAAAACTCAAGAAACAACAGTGTTGGCAAGGATGTGGAGCAAGGGGAACACTTTTGCACTGCTGGTGGGAATGCAACCTGGTCCAGCCACTCTGGAAAACAGTGTAGAGGTTCCTCAAAAAATTGAGGAAACCTAGCCTACAACCCAGCAATTGTATCCAAAGGATACAAAAATGCTGATTCAAAGGGGCACATGCACCCCAATGTTTATAGCAGCACTACCAACAACAGTCAAATTATGGAAAGAGCCCAAATGTCCATCAACTGATAAATGGATAACAAAGATGTGGTGTGTGTGTGTGTGTGTATATATATATATATATATATACACACACACACACACATACAGTGGAACATTACTCAGCAATCAAAAAGAATGAAACCTTGCCATTTGCAACAACATAGATGGAACTAGAGTGTATTATGCTAAGCAAAATAAGTCAGAGAAAGATAAATGTCATAAGATTTAATTCATATGGAATTTAAGAAACAAAACAGATGAACATAAGGGAAGGGAAGAAAAATGAGATAAAAACAGAGAGGGAGACAAACCATTAAGAAATTCTTAAATACAGAGAACAAACTGAGGGTTGCTGGAGGAGTGTTGGGTAGGGAAATGGGAAATGGGTGATGGGTATGAAGGAGGGCACTTGTTGGGGTGAGCACTGGGTGTTATATGTAAGTGATAAATCACTAAGTTCTACTCCTGAAACCATTACACTATATGTTAACTAGTTTGGGTTTAAATAAAATTTAAATAAATAAATAGATAAATAAATAAATAAATAAATTTTTAAAAATAAATAAAAACTCCTTGGTTTGATGAAGCAAAATCTTATTTCTAAGAATAGTGCATGGAAAGCAAATATTTTTGACCCAGTACATCTGAAAATACCTTTATTCTGCCCTCAGCATTAAGAAGGTAGCTGATGTAGATTGCTTGCTTGGAAATACTTTGCCCTCAGAATTTTGAAGGTATTGCTCCATTGCCTTTTAATTTGCAGTGTTACTATGGGAGACTGAGCCATTTTGCCTCCTAATCCCTGTGTATTCTCTCTGGAAGTCTGTCAGTCTTTTTCTTTGTCCTAATGTTCTGAAATATCGTGTGATATGGGTTCCATCCATTATTCAGAGCACTCTGTTGGGCCCTTTCAGTCTGGAAATGCATGTTCTTCTCTGACCAATTGTCTTGATTTAACTTAATTATCTGCTCTTTTCTGCTTCCTTTTTTTCTGTACTTTTTCTGGAAATTCTATTATACTGACCTCTTGAGGCCATATTCTGATTTTCTTATCTTTCTTCTGGTTTTTCATATCTCCATCTTTTTGCTCTCCTTTCTGGGAGATTTCCTCAGTTTATCTCCAAAATCTCCTCTTGAACTTTTAATTTTTTCAATTTTTTTTCAATTTCTAAGATTTTTTTTCCAAATTGTCCTTTATTATATACTGTCTTATTTTTGTTTCTTTGGTATCTTTTCATATCTCTGAAGATATTACTGGTAGAATGTGTGTTTTTGTTTTGTTTTTTGATTACCTTTTCTATTTGTCCTATTTTCTCCAGGTTGCTGGTTTTCAATTTGTTTGTTATGATTTCTCTTTCCTATATGTGGTTTTCCCCACATGTCTGTCTGGTAGTCCTTGTTTTTCTGCTCATGTTTAAAAGTGGGGGCTAAAAAGCTAATTGGGAGTTTTTGAGAACATAGTTAGAGCTTGTTGACTATGTCACTTACAGGGGGACCTAACAGGACCATTTAGTTTGGAGAATCCCTGATACTCAGAGAAGATTCCTTGTCTCCTGCCTGAAAGGAGACATGCCTGACTGCCAGCACCTTGGGGCTGGCTGGGGAGTCTCAGCATTCTGTGCACATACCTCACTAGATTTTTCCTTGTTTTCAGCATCGTGGCCCTACCCCTTCCCAAGCCCAGTGACCTTCAGATCTGGGACCTTGTTCTCCAGGGAGGGTGAGGTAGTTGCCAAGCAATGTGGGATCTGGGAGGGGACTGGGCATCACACTGCTTCTCAAGGAAAGTTGTAATCCGCCCTCACTTCCTGACATCTGAGGGCTCCTGCAAGTGTAAATTGGGTTCATTTTCAGCTTCCCCACTGCTGGCTTAGGAGTCTGTTTTCTAGGGCTTCTGCTAAGTCCTTTAACACTCATCCATCTGGCCTTCCAGCTTCCAGAATTTGGTTTCTGTTCTCTTTCTTGCTCTTTTAGCCTTTCTGAGTATGTTCCTTTTTGAAAGGGGCATCAGACAAGAGCAAAACTGTACAAACCACCACCTTCATTCAGAACCTAATAATTCTCCCAGGACTACTTTGTGTCATTTTCTAAATTGTAGCTTTTGGCAACCTCCTGTTTCCTTATATACATCCTTAATAAAATAGTATTTTTTTTAAATAATCCTTGATAACTTTTGTGATATTCAGGTTTTTATAAGGGGTGCATCGTGCCCTCCCTTACTTTAACATAGTCTCCTAAGCTTGACTTAATACAGTTGACTTTGCTTTTGTTGTTCCTTAAAGGAATTCCTAGTTGAGTAGATTTTAATAACACCTCATCTTTCCTTACTGTGCTTGATTCTGTTGTTCTTGAATGTTTTCTATTGCCATTTAATGCTTATTAGGAGCCAACAATATATTTTAAAAATTGAATTATACAGAGGCTCTTCTCAGTGAGCTGTTGATCTAAATTGGTGGGTAGCAATTCCTTTTAATTAGCTGAATCCTCTATTCCCTGTCAAGCTACCTTCATTTCATTAACATCCCAGCTCTGCTTTGAGTCATAACATTGCTTGTTAGGACAAGTTAGCTGTTACCTTTTACTTGTTAATACAAGTGTTTTGTGTATTGTTGTAACTGAATGTTTTTTGGCCCTTGGCCGAAACTTTTGCTTACTGCCTTCATGCAGACCTAGTGCAAATTACAAAGCGGTTTTGCCAACTCAGTTCTGCTTTGAGCCCTTTCCTGGTTATACTCGATTATTCGATGCATCTCTATTAGTAGTGGGGGCAATGCAGTGACCACAGAGACGATTTGGACTGTAGACAGCATTTGCAAGATGGCAGCCCTGTGGACAGTATTCAGACAGAGGCCAAGAAGTGGGCCCAGAGCTGATACACACAGGTGCCCAAGTAGAATCAAACTCAAATCTAACCTGCAGTTTCCTTCCGTCAGTCAGTCTTTTCCCATTTCAACTACTGTCATAAATCCCACATGTTAGCATATGGCTGCAGAGCAGCCAAAAAGAAGCAGTAAACCGCAAAATTTAAGCTGGTCCAGCAATGCAACTTTTTGGTATGAAAAGGAATTAAATGTTTTAAGTTAAGAATGAGGATATAGCATTAACTCATCCCCTAAAGCAGGAGTAAGGAACCTATGGCCTACAGGCCAAACCCCACCTGTTTTCTACTGAACTGTAAGGATGTTTTTATAGTTTTAAAGGGTAATTTAAAAAAAAATGATGATGATGATGATGAAGAGGAGGAGGAAGAGAACAGAATGGGGAGGGGGAAAGGAAGACTATGTAACAGAGACTATATGTGATCTGTAAAGCCTAAAATATTTGCTTTCTGGTTCTTTACAGAAACAGTTTGTCAGCCCCTGCTCTAAAGACACAGCTGGCTTTTCCTCATTCCTTTCCTGTCCGACATGTTCCCTCCCCAGTCAAGCTCTCCAGGTCTTTTCCAGGCCTTTATCAACTTAAATATATGTGTGTTCATGTGTGGTTTCAAAGAAATCAACTAAAAGTACAATTGAATCACCAATTTTCATGTTGGTGACATCTGAGAAGATTTATCAGTAAGAAGGACAGAATTACGGATATGTATGTGTGCACATAAGTCAACCTGACCCATTATAGATTACATACCCAGCTACCATAGGAGAAAAGAGTAAAACTGTGAGCAGTGATTTTTTAACCCTTTCGGCTTACTGGGAGATACCATCAGGAAGACAGATGCTGGACTGGTTTCTCTTTGTTCGTATTAAACATGAACAAGAATAAAAACATGCTTATGAGATACAAATATCCTTTCACCCACTGAAAGCCTTACCAAAGAAAAGGCTCCACTTCAACAATTAACTTTAAAATTAGCTAGGTAATTTTTAAAGTAATGATTTATCAGCTATTCTCCCTTACTGCAGATATTTGCCAACATCTGGTCTTTTCTATTTAGGGACAGATAGGGTTTATCACCACTTTGGGTTTTCTCATTTTACACTGTTTTCAGTCTGCATGCTCTAAAGCATCCGCATACCATATCCAGGTGAATTTTCCAAAAACTTAGCTCTGACCCTGCCAAATTAGTCTAATCAATAGTAAGAAATTAAACCAAAAAAGTAAGTTACCAAACACCTCTTTTTGAGGCAACTAATTAATATAATGCCAGTTGTTCAGTTTTATTATTCAACATATACTATGAATCCCTACGTGTTATGGGATGTTTTTCATATTTGCCTTGAGTCCACTGGCAAATTCAATGTGCTTAGAAACTGAGTTTTCCCAACAATGACATGTTATCTCTCTGCTATAAAAAAGTAAGTTGAGAACATTCCAGTGATTGTCCAGAAATTAAGCTTATAAGGGCAATTTATGTCTCTACTACCCAGCTATGTCCAAAATACAGCCACAATCAATATTTACTATTTGTCTTCAATGACACGTGTGAATGACATAGTCAAGCAACTAATTTAATGTTCTACTCTTTCCTTTGATCTCCACTGTGCCTCTGATCCAGGGAGCACACAGAATTGTCCTGTTGGCATAGGATTCCTCTCCAACTGATAAAGCAAACTAGGTCTGGTGATAAGCATGGAAGTCAGACATTACTTTGTAATTTCTTTTCTTTCTTTGCTGAAAAGTTTCATTTGTAAAAATAATTTTAATTGTATAGTATTGTCTCCAGAGGCTAACATGAAGCCAGTGTCTTCATTTCTTTAAAAATGAGAACATAAAATGGAATTCCAGAAAGAAGTTGGTCTTGAAACTTGTGAGCATATCCTGCACAATGTGCGGTATAGACTTGAGGGAGGACTGTTTCCAACTGTGGATGTTTAAGGAAGAAAAACCCAAGTCCAAAGCACACCGTAGCTGATGCTAATATGCCCTCTCTTAGCAAGCAGTAAACCAGTTGTGTATTTTTTTGGAGGTTTAATAGTCTGAGATTTGTTAATGAGGCCTACTGCTGACTGAATAGAGCAAGGGAACTTGCTATAACACAGAGATGAGATGAATGGTTAATTTAGGGTATGAAACTTATTCCAAACTGGAGTGCATTGAAGTTTACAATAAATATCCCTGAAACATCACTACAAATTTTAAAAAATAAATAAAAGGGAGACAGAAGACATTAATTCATAATAATTGATGTTATCAAGAATAGTCTAAAGAAGTACAAAATCTTTGAAATCCCTGTGCCCAATTCCTTATTCTGGCTAATCTGTTCATTTCTGAAGTTGCACTTCTGAACCCATCACGATTTTCTTACAAAGAAGGAAAAAAAAAAAACCTACCCTTTAGAAACAGATCTGGAAAGGCTTTGAAAGTCACTGTTGCCCTGATAACATGGTGACACATCAGCTGTGTTCCTGTAGTTAATGAGCTTATATACTCCTGCAGGGAGAAGGCTGAGCCATCCTGAGGGACTATAACATGGCAAATGCTCCCAAGCAATTAGAGGCTGATTAAGTGTTTATCTCCTTTACAGGTGGGAAGGAAAGAATGAAAATGAAGTGGGCAGATGTAAAGAGACCGGAAAAATTCATGTGACTGTGGATCTCAAATACTACCGACCAACTGAAGTGGTAAGGACTCCTTGGCCACCCAGTGCGTGGCCACATTTGGCTGGCTGGTTGTCTGGGAAGATGTTCTTAGTGAATATCCACAGTCAGCCTTCAAAGCTTTCCATTGGGTTCTCTGACATCCTTCAATGGTCAGGTCCCAAAACAGACTACAGTGAATTGAATTTGAGTTGTTATTCTCAGCACGAAATCCATTGCTTTATCAAGGAAAACAAGGGTAAAATACAGCCAAGGAAGTAGTTGATTTAAGAAACAGAGACTTCTATCCAAGGCAAGTCTCTTCACATTATTAGCTTTGATAGCTGATCCCTGATATGGGATGTCTGACTTACAAGGCCCTCCATAACCTGCAAGATCTCAAGACCTGGAGGGCTGCATACCTTCCCATATGCACATGCACTCACACATGTACCCACACTCACTCACATGAGCTCACATGCACCCACACAAACCTAACCCATAAACAATCCCCCTGTACATTTTTTTAAGATTTAGCTCATGTACTGCCCTGCCTGTGAATCCTTTTCTGGTCAATATACTACTTACTACCACTAAAATCTTTCCTCCTTCATTTGTATCTACATTATATGCTATGCATAATCATGCTGTAACATCTATTATAATTTATTATACTCATTTGTTTGCATGACCTTCTCTTTTTACCGAATTACGAATTCTTTGAGGATAAGGTCTTTTTAAAAAATATCTTAGGCTTTAATAAGTAGGTGCTTAATAAATATTGACTGATGGGTGGATGAATACAAAATTTTCTGTATTAAGAAATGACCTATAGATTGTTAGTGCCTATTATCCTTCTTTCCTCAATTTATAAAGATTTTTAGCTTGGTGCTGTCACTTTAAAGTGGTCTACCTTCATACTATGGTGACAAAATCCAGCATGTTAAATAGATCTAAAAATAATCAAAAACAGCATCTTCAGAGAGAATTGTTCAGAGGTTTCCTAATGAAATGTACATTAGCTGTGAAAATAGAACCTGTTTTATCTGTGCTTTGAACCTTATATGTTGTACAGCATTTCAGAGATTAGGAAAACCCCAGAGAAGAGAAACTGACAGTGAGTATGTCATCAGTAATCACCCTCTAAAATCTCTTTTTTTAAACAAAAGAACAAACTTCATTTCATGTACTCTGACACACAGGAGGAAGTAAAAAGGAAAGGAAATCAGCAGTGCTTAGAGACTAGAGCTGTAGAGTCAGTGCATTGTCCTGGCACAGGGCGTGGCTGGGTCTCTAACACACAGTGAACAATGGTTCCCTGTGCTAATGGCAAGTGGGTGTGCCAAGGAAAGGATGTGCTCCATCTCTGGGGGAGGAAGATACCAGCACACTCCTGCTGACACCGCAAGGAATGCCTGTCTATGGAGCCCCCTAGCCACACTGGCATTTGTTTCCCTGTCCTAAAGAGGTGCCACAAGGGTGTCATTTTTCCAGACTATTGCACAGATCACATAAATGGACAAATTTATTTCTCTCCTCACGAACAAAAATTGTCATCTCAGAGTAGAAAATTTACTGAGCCCACAGAAACCTCCATCCTTGTAACAACTGAAACGTGGTTCTTTCTCTGACACCAAAATAGTTTCAAAAGCTAGGAAGTCATTAAGAATGGCTTGTCTGTCATTCTTACTTAGGCAAGGTGGGGGATTGATAAGGACACAGAACAAAAGAATTTGCTGAACAGGAAAAGGACCCTTGGACTAACAAGATGGTTCTTAGAGTCCGTATCGACCCCTCTTTCCTGCCCTGACAGTGCTGCATCCCTCCTCATTTCTTTTGTCCATTCAAATGTCATCATCATACCTGTTCTGCAATTCTGTTTACACTAGTGTTGTTTGAACATAAGAGAAGCATCTTATTTCAAATGCTTGCTTGCTTTTTTCACTGATGGAACTCTCACCCTAGATTTTCTTTTGATTTGGGATTCCCTGCTTGATTTGGGATTTTTAACTACATTTCATCTTTCTAAGCCTTTAGGCTACATTCGTTTTGTTCACTCCACTTCAACTTAATATTCTGTGGGACAAGCTTTTCTTGTATAGTGAGACTAAACTTTTAACCTCATTCCTCAGAACAACAAGTTTTCCCAAAACTTGGACCAGCTTGACAGACTTATATAGAATTGCCTCAGGGGTGATAGTATTCTAGTTAAAAGGTGACCAGAACTGGAGACTGACTTGTAAATGAGCTTTCACTTAGGTGCAGGGCCCTAAAACCAACACATCTAGAGTCATTCAGAGTGAGTCCTGAAAAGCACCCAGCTTCTCTGAGGTTTGTCAGCACTCAGTATAGGGTGGACGGGGAATTCTCCCATGTCTAAACTGGATCCTTCCCATTTAAGTGTCTTAAATCCATCTTGCAAGAGCCAGAGACTTTTTTTTCTTTCTTCCTTGAATTCTTTAAAACTCTGATCTCCTGATTAGCTTTAATCATGCATCCTCCAAGATTCTCAGCATATAGGGCACTCTGAAGCCAAAAATATAAACTAAATCTTCTTAGAGTCAAATGGTTCCAGAATGACTGCTAGGAAAAAATAAATAAATAAATACCATCAAGAAAATTTGGAAAAAAAAATGATAAGGACATATCAGGTCTCAGAACATCAATACCCTAATGCAACTGAACGGAAATAGAACTTTGTGTTGTTTTTTGAATAAGATTCAGGCTAGTTTTAAGAAAGGTTCTTTACTCAGCACAGGACAGCACGACCCCAAAAAAGACCACCGATGATGCCATATAGAACATACTTCCACATGCACCAGTAATTTTTGTCCTCATTGATTTAGCCACCACAAAACCTTAAATCTTGCTTCTGTTACTAACATGGAAAGTCTTGAAAGTTTTTGTTCTGAGCTAAGGACTCTGGCAGCCAATTAGAGCAGAATGGAGTCACATTCTTTTTGTTCTTTACCTATCAATCTCTATGTTTCCTTTAAATGTTTAGTTTTGCTTCTGTGAAGATCTTGATCCTGGACATCAGACTTTAAATCCTCCATAGCCCCTGATTTCCAGTATCTGGTGATGGCAATGTTAACACTTGAGTTCTGTGCCTCTTAAATCTCCTCTCTTGTACATAATTTCCTGTATGTGTACCCATTTATACACAGACTCATGCAATGTGCTTCATTCAGAGAGAAGAAGTAGCGTCATGCCTGAGTGTGGGGTCTTAGGGCCAGACCGCCTGAGTTCAAAAACTGCCAATGACTAGCTGTGTGACTAGGCAAGTTACTCAACTTCTCAATGCCTCTGTTTCCTTGACTTTAAAAATGAGATCAATAGGAGAACTAGAAGTCTATAGAAGTATTGAAGAATTAACAGTCAATTATACAAAATGCTTATAAAAATAGTATCTGGCACACAGTAAAATACCCAATATTGATGTGCCATTATTGTTATTTATTTATTCATCCATTTACCAAATATTTACCAAACACTATGTTAGGCCTATGAGCAAAACAGACACATTCCCCACCCTTGTGGAAATTGTACATACAGAGAGAGGTATAGATCAGTTACTTAAATCTAGTACTTTTTGAAAAGTACAATGACACATGATAAATTGTACAGATCAACCAGTAAAAAGTAGATAAGAAGGTATAATAAAGTCTTCAAGCCAACATTAATAAGTACGTTGATATTTTATTCTTGATTTTTATCTTTTCTAATTCTCCTTCTGAAGCTTTAGTAGCTATTTGGTGGTATGGAAATAATAATATTGATTTACTACTTAATTTAAAATAAAATAAGATGTCTTCATTTTGTTTGAGAATTTTTCACTTGGAAAATTTTCAAAGGTTGTATTAATGAGAAATTCATCTGAATGTTTTAACCACACCAAATTTTTAACCACACCGAAAAGTCAATCCATTGAAGGAAAAAAAAGGCTGAGAGTTTGTTTTTGTTTTGTTTTTTGGTTTTTGGTTTTTGTTTTCTCAGTTAAACTAACAAAAATCACTTTTTTTTCTGCAGAGTATTTTAGGAAATGACATAGGGCATATATTCACAAACCAAAATTCAAATCACATACCTTTCATGAAAAATATCTTGACTTAAATGCTACTAGAAGTTGTAAATTAAATTTTTTTCTTGCTATTATATTCATCTCAACATTCATTTTTCTTGCCATTGTATTTCTAGTGTCCTCAATTGTAATTGGTTTTTGTTCTGTTTACTTAGATACTTTCTGTTTATTCCCATTATTTATAGATATTAGAAAAATCAGGAGTTAAAATCCAGAATTGAGAAGGCAGTAACTTCAAAGAAGTCCAACAAGCTAGTTAAAACAACACCTTCCTTCAGTAAAAACATGTGGCCTGTTTCTAATCAAATTACCATATGCTTGTCGAGTTGTCCCCTCTGCAAACTTTTCCTAATATTTTTCTGTAAATGATGTTAAGTTAAATGGCCCATAATTGCTTGCTGTATCTCAGAGCCCTGTTTAGAATAATGCTGGGTAACACTTTCCAGACCTCAGGAATCTGATCTATCATCAGAAGATGTGTATATGTCCTTCCTTCAGCTCCATCTCTGGGTACTGGGGGTCTTGAAACTGTCCCCTTTCTCTCCCATCTCTGTTCTCACCACCTTCTCACACTTCCCCTCCCAAAGCAGGAAATTAGATCCTCCCAACTCCAACCCTTCATCTTCTCAGCGCTGTTAGAGCCAGTTGATCTTTCCCTGTCCTGATCCTCTGACCTCCAAAGCTCTAATCCTACCCCTCCACTGCTGCTTTTCTTTGTTCCTTGTTTTGACTGGTGGGAGCTAGGATAAGGAGTTGCAGAGAGAGCAAATTAAGGGCGAGTCCCTTTCTTCCTGCATTCTTGGACCTGTGAAAGGAGAGGCTGTTCTGTAAGACCCCTTCCAATTTTTCATATCCTAGCATTCTCCTCTTTTACAACTATCACAATGGAGTGGGATGCTAGCACTAATGTGCCATCATAATGCTTCCTCTGAACTTCTTATACTTGTATTTTATAAATAGTTTATATCTCTAAATCACTGTTTATATATTTTAAGCCTCCCTCTTAGGCTCCTCATACTAATCTTTATATCCTTCCTTAATCACATTGACCTTTCCTGCCCTTTTCCTTCCTTGGATTTAACCAAAGGAGCTTTAAGTTTCAGTCTCTTCAGTTGATTCTCAAATATTCTACTGTATGTTTTCCATACTTCATAGGATCCCATACAGAACCCCTAGGGGCATATAACATTCCTCTTAAAGCCTGTGTTCTTTCCTTGGTTGCTACCCCCCTCGAGAGCATTTCATATCTAATGAAATAGTAATTGGGTACTTACTATAATGCCCCCAACATCCTATTTTTCCTCGAAAGTTTTCATGATTAGATCCTGATCAGAACAATGTAATTAATGATTCATAAAATCTATATGAATATACATAAGTATATACTTTATCTTATTTAAAAATATTTTTTGCATTTGTCCTAAAAACTCTCTGATGTCCTTCTATAGATGGGGGTTTTTTCTCTGCACCAATTAGGAATTCCTATAAAATCTGTACTTTTCCCTCCCCCCAAAAAAAAGCTGTCCAGCTAATGACTACCCCCATTTATAATTACAGTGTTGACCTCTTGACATCTACAAAAGAAATTCCAAAATCTTAGAAATTTGTTTTAGCTTCTGCAGCTACTTTTCTTAGGAAGAACTATTAGTACTTGAGTTCAGCTTCTACCTCAGCTAGCCCTGATGAAGCTCACTCAAAGTATAGAATTACTTACGGGAGGCCCATCCATCATGGGTGTGATCACCTGTTCCCTCTTCATTTTCATCCAGCCAGCGAGATCTGTATTTTGGAATTTTAGAAATCCCCATTTGCTGTTTGTTTGTTTTTTAAACAAATTAACAGTGTTTTTTCCTGTTGTATCAAGCTATATTTATCTTCCAAAATAAATACAAAAATCTTTATTCATGGAGATTTCATGGATAAATCTATCTGTGGTTTCCTTCCTCTACCCTATTCTGCTTTATCTTCTCAATAAGGTTAATTATTCCTTACCAAGTTTGATTTTTTCCCCAGCACTTTGTTCACTGAGGAAAAAAATATTCCAAGTATTCCAGGTCTACCAAAATTTAGTCCATGTACATTTACTCTTGGCCCCTATCTATCTTTATCTTACCCTAGGCCTTCTGTTGCCTCACTCTCCATGCCCTTGGCTCATGGCAGACTGGTTTCTTCATTCACTGTCACATCTACTAGCAATGTTGAGAATTCATTTGACTGCTTTTGTCAGAAACTTCCAATTTGGTATCCACAGCTGATGGGCTAACTTAATAGCTCTGATCTGCCTCCTAGATAATTACATGTTAGGTGCTTGGCCTGCTGGTAAATACCTAGTTCCATTCAGCCACTGTTCAGTATAGGTGCTGTCCTTAATAGCAAAATCCAGTTTGTACATTTTGTAATGCTATCATAAATTTGATGGTTTCTTGGATAAATCAGAAGTGCACTGCTTCATGAAAAGCTGGCATAAGAATATCTAAACTTAAGGGCACGTGTGTAGCTCAGTCAGTTGAGCATCTGACTCTTGATTTCGGCTCAGGTCATGATCACCCAGTTCATGGGTGCAAGCCCCTCATCAGGCTCTGTGCTGACAGTGCTGAGCCTGCTTGGGATTCTCTTTCTCCCTCTCTCTCTTTCTGCCCCTCCCCCATTCGCACTCTATATCTCTCTCTCAAAATAAATAAATATTAAAAAAAAATTTTTAAAGAATATCTAAACTTAGAAATAAGTAGGTTTCTAAGGTATTAAAATATTATCTAATTTCAGGATTTATTACCAGAATCTTTTAAAAATAGTATGCTCATTGTATACATTTAAAATATAACTCTTATTTACCTTCAGCTTCTCCAGAATATATCAGTATATATAAAATAAAGTATTCTTATATGATTGCGGTCTTAAAGATTCAATTCAAAAAGAATGTTTACTGAATTTCTACCATGGAGATAAGTCCTAGAACCTCTGTGAGAAATGTGAAGATGGATGAGATAAGGTTCTTGTCCCATGGTAACTCTCAGACAAATGAAGAGGAGCATCTAGGAAGCTATTGGGACAATCTAGTGCAGGTATAAGAAGGAGCTAACTGAACCAGGGCAGCGGAGGCGAGAAAATCAGTGACAAATGCCAGGACATTGCAGAGATGGCGACCACAGGATTAGGTATGGATTGGATAGTGACATGTGGATGACAGACAGGAACTGAAGGTGGTTCCCTGGAGTAGAGGCTGAACCGTGAAGTAGGTGAGAGATAATGATGCCAGAACTCACATCAGAGATATAAGAAGAGGACTCCGTTTGCAGTGGGAGGTGTTGAGGAATTCTGGTACAGTCATGGTGCCTTAGGGATATCCACATGGCAATATCAAGCAGGAGTTGGAGCTGGAGGCCTGGTGTAAAGAAAAGAGGTCAGACAGGGCCTCTAGACAGGGTAGTTGTGCAAAAGGAAGAGTTAAAGCTCTGAGATGAACACCCCAAAGAGAGCATGGCGGGTGAGAGGAGAGAAAAGCATGAACAGGGAGCTAGTCACAAAGCCAGGCAATTTGAATTTCAGGAGATAAGCCTCAGAAACCTATTTTTGGAAAAGTGGGTTAAGAATTCACAGAACTCTGGGGCATCTGGGTGGCTCAGTTCGGTTAAGTGTTTGACTCTTGATTTCAGCTCAGGGCATGATCTCACAGTTCATGAGATGGAGCCCCAAGTCAGGCTCTGTGCTGACAATGTGGAGCCTGCCTGGATTCTCTCTCTCCCTGTCTGCCCCTACCCTGCTTGCTCTCTGTCTCTCTCTCTCTCTCTCAAAATAAATAAATAAACATTTTTTTTTAAGTCACAGAATTCACCAATCGAACGTTTGTGTCCAAGAGCTGCAGAGCCAGACTAAAGTGTCTGCCATCCTTGATGATTATCCCCTGCCTTCAAGGCTCCTTACCCAGCTAATATCAAAGAGTTTCCATTAACTGGCAGATGATTACTACCTGTCAATCCAGGCAAAACTGAATTTCAGATGTAAGCAGAGACCTCATTTCATATTGATATGTACTGGAAGGTTGCAAAGCATCTTAGAATTCTTAAAGATGAAAGAGCTTATATAAATATAAGGTACTTTGTGCTGCATATTACCATTTTTATTACTGTCATCATGATTAATTATCATCATCACCCACTGCTGTGAAATCATTAGTTATCAAGAGACATCTGAAAGGATACTTTGAGCTCATCAACTCCTGAGATTTTCTTTTATTTAAATCTTTATTTTGTTTTTCATCCATAACTTCATGCAGAAAGGGTTATTTGCTACTTACCAGCTCTGTACTTCTTGATCCAGTGGCAGAAATGATGATCACAGTGAAAGTTAAAGGAGATGAGTTAGGGACCCTCCCCTCTTACTCTGCCTAAACTGTGTATTCCCAGAACCTATAATAGATCCTGAGATCTAGCAAGTTCTATGACTACTCCTAGAATGTAAGTATCCCTAACAGTCTAGAGAGCAGCCACCAAAGAGAATATATTAGGCCATCATGTATGTTCATAGTGCTCCATTTACCTGCCAACCACACCCTTCCATCCCCTCTCAGAAATCTTCCTGCAGAAACGTATCTTTGTACTTGCTTCTTACAACCAGCTAGATGTCACTTTTACAGTCTGAAATCTGTGTTGGTTTCCTATTGCTGCTATAACAAATTATCCCAAACTTAGCAGCTTAAAACTATACAGATTTATTATCTTATACTTCTCGATATTAGGAGTCTGAATTAAGTTTCACTGGGCTAAAATCAAGGTGTTGAAGGAGCTGTATTCCTTCTGGAGGCTCAGGGTTCTTGGGCTGTGGGGTATTCAGTTGGCAGAGAATAATTAATCACTTTGACCCACTGCTGGATCACAGTGCTTTCTGTTGTTTGGAAAACACATTATTTATCACTTGGAGAAGAAAGAAGAAATGGGGGACTCTAGTTAATTGTCATTTTAAAGTTTAGTAATATACGTACTCAAAAAAAAAAAAAAACCCACCAAAATACTAATATGCACTTGAGCAACTATGAATGAGGACAAACCATCCTAAGTCTGAGGGAACAGTAGGCAAAGGAATAAGAACAGGCTTCCTAAAGAATAGGAGCTTTAGAGTAGAGTTTTGGAAAGACTTGTGGTTTGAGAGACAGAGAGAACACACTCCAGGTTGGGGCAGGAGGTGTCCAGGAAATGAACCAGAGGGGCCTGCAGAGACAAAAGGCAGGGAGCCCGTCGTGCAGAGAGAACCTGTCCAGCACAGCAATAATGAGGCCCATCACCACTAACTCTCCTTCCCAGCCTCCATTTGTGCCCAGCACATCCTCTGTTCTATGTTGCTGTGCCTCCAGCAATGGCATGTTATCTCCCCCTGCAGCAGCTCAGCTGCTCCTCCTCCTTTATTTCTAGCTTATTTCTTCTTCTTTATTTTTACCTTCTTGTATTTGTCTTCCTGTACTTCATCTTCTCTTTTCTTGCTGTCATGGGTCTTAACATCAGTCATGCATCATTCTTAAACTCCGTGTAGCCACTATTCTTTCCAAGACCACCAATCTGCCTTGTGTTACGTGGCATCTGACCCCTAACTGTCTTAAATTCTAGAAGAGTGCCCCTTGCATGTCCTATGATGTTAGTTAAATTCTGTGTTCGAGACTAATTCCTGAACAGTTCACAGCTGTCTTAATGCTTAAAAGGCAAAGTCAAGAATAGAGACGACCTTACCTTCACAAGAAATTTTGTTTATCTCATAAACATGGGTCCTTAACAGCTATTCCAAGGTCAATCTACATATGTGAGGGTTTTTTTTCCCCAAATATTCAAGTTTATCATGAAATGTTTCCCAATCTTACAGGGAATTTGTTGAGAATGAAATTAATCCTATGTGGAGTGGTATTAGAAAGGCACTATACATTTTTGGGGCGCCTGGGTGGCGCAGTCGGTTAAGCGTCCGACTTCAGCCAGGTCACGATCTCGCGGTCCGTGAGTTCGAGCCCCGCGTCAGGCTCTGGGCTGATGGCTCGGAGCCTGGAGCCTGTTTCCGATTCTGTGTCTCCCTCTCTCTCTGCCCCTCCCCCGTTCATGCTCTGTCTCTCTCTGTCCCAAAAATAAATAAAAAACGTTGAAAAAAAAAAATTTAAAAAAAAAAAAAAAAAAAGAAAGGCACTATACATTTTAGATTCAAGTTGTTTCTATTATTTTTGGAAAAATGTTAGAGAAAATGTGCCTAAATGATCATCTAGAACCACTTGTTGAACTTTTGGGAATATGTCAAGTTTCTCTAAGTCAAGATGGTGAAAAGAAATAATCTGTTTCTGAATTCGTTTTAGCTTTGGAAGGTTAGAGAGTGAGTGCTACGTTGCCTTATTAAAATTCTAAAATTTATAAGAAAGTGCAGTGGTAATTTGAATCTGTTCTACTGGCTAGCATTAGAAATTTAAAAGTATAAGTCTCAACACTTTTTATTCCCAATCCTCTCACTTTTATAAATCTCAAAGCTTCGAACTTCTCCTTCCTTCTGTTTTTCCCACTGTAGCATAACAATGAATATTTCCCACCAGTCTCAAAGGGCATATTGAAAAACTGATGAATTATTAGTTTCTAGGCCCTGCACAAATGTCAGCCCATTGGTGAAGCCTCCTTTTATTTCTTTAGGCAAAGTTAGCACTTAACCTCTTATGAAGCACTTGTCCCATTGTAATGTGATGTGTCATTTCCACCTGGGACCTTGGGGGCAGGAATGACATCTGATGGCCTTGGATAGTACTTGGTACATAAAAGGGGATCAATTAATGAATGCATGTATGCCACATCAAAGGATCATTCTCCTGCTTTCCAGCCAGCTCTGGTATAAACAAAATTACTCCAACACTGTAATAAACTGTAACTAAATTCCAAAGTAGAAAAAAAAGTATAAAAATATTTTTCCTCTTTTTCTTTCTATTTGAAATTCTACTACAAGATGAGTATTGGGTTTATTCATGGCTTACATCTGTACATCCAACCTTTAAACAAAATTCATCTTCCTTTTATATCCCTCCATCTCTGTATATCCCCCTTTCACGAGTTCTTTATTTCTTGCCCTTTTCTTTCTTATTTTTTTGCTGATATAGCCTTCTTTCTTTCTTCATCTTTTCTGAAATTCTTTTTTCCAGAGGTTCTGATTGTTTCCCTACTCCAGTCCCTGCAACTTCTTTCTTAAGCAATTCAGACCATCTCAAATAAGCTTTTAACCCATTCCAACCCACCAGAGTTGTGTACTGGTGCCTCTAAATAGGAAGAGCTGGTAATGGGGATATTACAGACTGACTCTAGAGTAGGTCCCTTTGGCATCCATCTGGTGTGTTGTGGGTACACTGCTGTGCACTGCTCATGTGAGAAACCTTATTGTTGTCTTTGAAATCTTGGAGGGAGTGCACCAATAGCATCACATATGCAAAAGGCATGCTAGGTTGTTTCTAACTAAGAAAAGTACACCTGCCAAACAGAGGCATTTTCAGTTTTGAACTGCTAATAAGAAATGCCCTGGTGGCAGCTACCATCTTTCTTTTCCCTACTCTGAGACTGTATGTGTTGAGCAAAGTATTATACGGCATAAGAGACAATCAGCTGTTCTTTTGGCTTTGTGCATTGCATGTGTTCCTCTGCTACTTCATGTCCAAAACTTTTTGAATAAAAAAGTGATAAGTATAGATCAGTAAATAGCTACAATGACTGGTACTTTAACTGTGGAGCCAAAGTCTACCAGAAACCTAATGGCGTGTTATCTCCCCCTCACTTAAACCTCCAGTGTTTTCCTGTTTTTTTTTTTTTTTAATGAAGACTAAAATTTAAATATATGATTGTGTAAGAAAGGTAATAGTCATTTAGAACAATATTTTTTTTTAATTCTGAAATAAGCATTGGACTCACAGAGAAGATTTTCCTATTAAGGCTTGCATTGTATTCCTCTTTGTGCAGCCATTTTGGTAAAAAATACAGTCAGATGCAATGGAATAAGCTTCAGACCTACTTTCTAAAACAAGTATATAAAATATAATTTTTTTAATATTGTGTTTCCCAACAGAGGAGACGTGGGTCTGATTGAGTATGGCTCTCTTGCTAAAAATTGTGGATCCATGGATCAGAAAAGAGGGAGAATGTGGATCAAAACAGTTCTTTTTTGAAGCCTTTTTTTTGCGTGCTGCCAGGTTGAGATGAGAGAGAAGCCATTTTCACAGTTTGGCACATCTGTAAAATGTAGTGTGAAGGTTGGGGGGAGGGAAGTCCATGGATCTAAAGCCTATTTTTCTATTGGTGATATGAAATACTGTCTTCATGAATCAGCACCTCCCACTTGCCCTAAAGGTGGGATGGCTGTTGATACCAATGCATTGTCTCCTCTTTCAGCTGGTGAGGGAGGGCAGTGGGAGGCAGTGCAGCCTAAGGGAGTAGACGCTGAACAAACAATGCCCACACATCCGATCCTAGTGTGGGCGGGTGGTGGGTGCCCAGGAGCGGCAAAGGCTCGCACCCAGTCATCACATATGGTGCTGAGCAACCACCAACTGATCCAAAAAGGAACTGAAAAGATAAAACGCTAGAGTCCATTCATAAAACCAGGACATTTCTTATCCCATAAGGACAGTGGTAGGTAAAAGAGTAGTTTTAATCATGGTTTTCTTTAATGGATTTATGAAAAGGGTGGCGCTTAATCTCCTGTCACTTGGGTTTGTCTGGAAAAATATAAAACAAAATTCAGTTTCTTGTCCATTTAGAGCATCTACTATGGGCATATTTCTTCTAATTTATCAGTTTTACATTTGTGACTTGGTTCTGCATAGTCTTATACTGTTTCATCACTTTGGGATAAGCATGGATGTAAGGACCATTGCCTTCCAGCTTTCTGCAACAAAAATAACTTCACACATCTGCATCATTGTCCCCATATGTTGATGTACATTTGTCAGTCATTTTGATTCACATCACTCTGTCCTCAACCCTCCCCAACTGAATATTTATATTGTTTCACTACCCACCAATCTTGAAATCCAAACTAAACAACCCATTGCTTCCTAGAAATACTCTCCTCTCCTTTTCTGCATTTTCATGATGTTGCTCTTTTTTTTAAATAATTCAACCTCTTTTCTTTCTTCCTTCCTCCATCTTTATAAATTTTCCAGGTAGCTAAACTTCATTTCTGATTCCTTTATATTTTGTGGTCTGCATCACAGACTTAAAAGTAAAGCATGTATTTGTTTTTAAACATGAGGGGATAAGTCATTATTTCTTTTGGAACTTCTGTCTGTGTAGGTGACATTTTGTGCCTCAACTCCCACTATAGACAATAGGTTAGAAATGTGTTTTTGCAGTTATTGTTTTTTATGGAAACCATTGACAATGATATTAGTTTATTCATTGAAAGGAAACACCAAGGAAAAACACTCTGGTTAGATAATTAGGAGTTGAGATAGAATGCAGCATCAGAAGGTTGTATGTTTAGCTATCTACAACCTTAACATCATCTCAGTGTCCTTGTCTTCTAAATGAAGGGTGATTATGTTAACCTACACAGAGGTACTAGAAGGCTAAGTTAATGTTTGTGAAACATGGTGACATTTTATGACCAAAGATACCATCTTAGTATAAATTGATGTGGTTATTATCAAAGAAAACCTCTCTAACAAGGAGTCTGAATTAATTTGGCTGAATTAGTCGACCTCCTTTGTATCTGCTGTGAAGCCCCAAACCTCTGATCTCTTGAAATTTTCTCTCTTGATCCTGGAGTCTGTTTCTAGGTGTTGGAGAGGATTAGAGAATAGGTCATGGTCACAGAATTATAAACAGAGGAAATGTGTCAGGTATTTGTAAACACTGAGATGAAGGACTGAACCAGGTTTTCAAGACAACTTCTTCAGATGACTATCCAGCACAGCCACCCAACAGATGCTTGCTGGATACCACATTATGTTAGCCCTGAATGCTCATAATGGCATTTATCATACCATATTAACAGTCCCTCTACCCAGCTCAACCCATGTGGCCAACAGGAACTTCAGTCCACACTGCACAGAATCTGACTGGCTTTTAAATGATTCTCTTTACCAAGTTGATGAATATATCTGCTGTATCCTCAGGCATAATGTGGCTTTTCAGGAATATGGACATATACAAATGCTCTTCCCTGTCTGATGGAAGGTGGGAATATAGAGTATTTAGAAACAAAGTCAATTTGACAGGCATGGTGTAAGTAAACAGCCTGACTTCTGCAGGAATAGTGTTGACAAGCAGGGACTCTTGGGAAACTTCCAGGTACATCATGGGCTCAGACTTCAGGGATTTAGGCAATATAAAAACAGTTTTTTAAGATCCAAAGTCATTTACATTAAGTGAGTTTATATCGGTTGGAGTTTTATGTTATTGTTCTATATACATATGTAATTTTTATTGACTATTTCCAGAAATAATTCTGCAGTTAAGCCACAGGCTGTTGCTAGAGATGCAAACTCTTCATTCTTGGCTGCTCTGCCCTAGTTGAGCTAGACAGATTTACAACTAAAGTCCATTTTCACTGAGAAAAGGGACATTTTCCCTCCACCCCCAAATTTCAAGTTCTGGTTTTGAAATGTAACTCTCAGTCCCAACTTTAAATCCTAGTTAGAGCATAATTTCTTGACAAATTCCTCTTTTCCCTTTTTTTCTCTGACATAAGCAGTGTCTCAAAACCATGTAAGGGCAGCTCAGAGAATCAAGTTCTTGCCTTAGGAAGCAAGATTCAAGGTCTTGGCCCACAATACTTGTTCATTTCTGTCTGCTGTTGTGAAAATCAGCTAAAAACATCAGGTGCTTCTTCCGGGCCCTGTGGGGTGAGGGGGAGTAACAGGCAGAAAATCACTTTGCTTGGTGTTGGCCTTTGCCGCCATTTTGAATCTGTGACCAATCTCTGCTGTCTTGCATCTCTGATTTCTCCAGCACAGAATTTCATTGTTATTTCTTCCAGGTGCCTGGGGAGCATTAATTTCTCCATCATCATTTCAGATGGGGAAACTGGGACACCAAAAGGCTGAGTGACTTGCCTAAGGTCATACTGTATGGTAGTGGCCCAGCCGGTTTCCAGGCTATGGTTCCCCATTAAGCCTTACCCCCTTTTTCTCCAGGGTCATATGTTCTAGGTCACCTGAAAACTTTGCCTTCTACCCCTTGGCCATCAGGGACACCTGCTCTTGGTCTGTTCCAGCCAAGGTCCCCTCATCTCTGGCACCAGAAGGGGTGGCTGGCACTGTGATTCTGTGAAGGTCTTCCCTGGCCTTTTCTCAGTGCAGCTTTTCTTTGTTGCAGTGAGTGGGTTTGCACCTACTTAATGGTCTGAAACTATAAACCCAGCAGGCAGAGTCCAGTGGTATGTTCAGAGGACGTAAACCTGTCCTGTCTACCTGCAGAATTGAAGCACTGTGAACCATTCACAGGCCATCAGAGAGCATTATTCATTTGGCTGCTCTCCCCCAGTGGTTCTGAAGAATTGTCTACAAGTGGGAGGGGCAATGGCCCAGCTGGAGTGCATCACCATATTACCTGACAATGGCTCTTTGTCCTTTTAGTGTGTGACTGGCTCACATTTTACTTACCATGTAAAAAAGTCTTTTTGAGGAGTGCTTCTGGTTTAGGTTTAAAAGAAAAATCAAAGCCACCAAGATACAGCATAATAAGATGTGACCCTAGTGGCTTTTTGCTCTTCCCCTGGGGCTCAAGGGAATGTTAGCAAGGCCCAAAAGCCCACCTGGCAGTCACTATTTTTTCTTTAATGTGCCCTTAGAATTCTTAGACTAGTAGATTTTAATTTAAAAGGAATACTGAGGGTTGATGGGGAGTGGGAGGGAGGGGAGGATGGGTGATGGGTATTGAAGAGGGCACCTTTTGGGATGAGCACTGGGTGTTGTATGGAAACCAATTTGACAATAAATTTCATATATTAAAAAAAAGCTGTAAATATCTGAAGATCAGAAAGAAATGCCTTGCAAAGTTTATGGATTAATAACTCCAGAAGTTTACGCAAAGATGATCCAGATGTTGGAAATATATTTGAATTCAGTATTTTAAAAATAAGTAATTTCACAGTCATCAAAACCTCTGTAAGAATACGAATATAAGCAAACACACTTACATAATAAAAACTCTATTTTCCATTACATTTCATGTCAGGAAATATTCAACAACAAAATAACAAAAGAAAAAGATGTCCTCCTGTCTTTTATGATTGTTAAGTTCCTTTTTATGTTTACCGTATCATATTATTCTAGCACAAATAAATACTCTCTTTTTTGAAATATCAAAAAAAGGAATATTTTAATAATTTTAATAATTTTTAAAGGAATATACCAAAGCATTTATAATAGCCATAGTTTAGGAGGAAACCAAACCTGCTTTTGCCAATATCTAAACCATTTTATGGACCACTTATCTGATGCAATGGGACTTTCTCCCCAACACCTTCTTCATATCTAAACTGTATTATTATTATCATACTTCATTGCACAGCTACTTCTTTATCCCTGAGCAGTTCAGATTTGGACCCACCCCATGTGGCATGTTTGTTCTTGTCACTGTCACTGTACTGACAATGCCGCCAGAGGGGTTCCAACTGTAAGCCCACTCCTCAGGCCCCCCTTCCCCCTTCCTCCACCTTTCTGCTTCTCTGAACATGCCCCACAGATTGCTGGGAATGCAAAAGAGTGACATTTCCAGCATCTACAGAGTTATGGCCTTCTAGTTATTTCCTTCCTACCTGTGAGATATATAAGGATGTCATGTTTTGTTTCACACACTTTCTGTGAATGGCGAACAAATGGCTCACTCTTTATGGCCCTTGAGGCCTTAGGAAGGTGTGGATGGGTACCTTTCCCACTTGGCACTTCTGGTTGTTTCCTCTCTCTGCCATTAAAATTGGGTGAACAGTGTATTTGTTTATTCTTATTTCACTTATTTACACCTTATTCCATAAAATGTTTAAGAAAATATAATTACCTCTGTCACAAGTAAGGGCATAGCCTATTTTGTGAAATCTTTAGTGTAATAACAGAGTTCGTATTCAAAATGATTTTCCTCCCATAACACATGTTTTAAATAATATTAGGGCCCAGCCCTGCCCAACAAACACCTATCTTCCCAATAACATATTGAAAACACTAATAAAAATATTTTAACTGTACCTAATTACCATATATAACATTGTTTTTCTATGGAAGCACTAGTTCTGAATTCCAAATCTAGGTGCTAATGACATGGGTCTTTCGAGAAGAGTGGGGTGGATGGGTAGGGAAGGATGGATGCCCAACAGATGTTCCTCTAGTCAGAGTTGTGTGTGGTCACTCTGAGGACTGCCCTGGGAGACACAGAGGGCACTTCGGTCCAGTACCTCCCTCCTGGACAAGATAACGGTGCTCTGGAACAGAGCCCTTAAGAAAGTTGTCCTCTCTTTACTTCTCTGAACTTCATGGCTATTCAGTCTATCTTTAAAGTCTCTTCTCCCCCTTCTGTGAGACCCAGAAGTATTTTTCAGCAATAGATAGATGAATGGAAAGATAGGTATTTTGAAAAATCACAATCTTTTTGGCCCATGTTTTGACCCCCAAAATCTTATAAGTTGGTTTTGCTTTCTTGAAGTCACATAAAAGTATGGTTAACAGAGACGTGGTTCTGGTGGGCACAATGGAGATGTAATTTTAATTCCTTCTATTCCCAACCAATAATAATATTGAAATTTGGGGTAAACAACATTGGAGAAGTACTGAAACTTGAGATTCATTTAACTGCTAAAATACTACTCTGCTATCCACAAACCACCAGTTATAAATGTTTCCATGCCCGGTTCAGCTGACAGCAAGAGAATTTGGAAAGTTAGAAGCTAGGACCTAGTAAGAGATGCCAAACACTTCCTTGCCTTCCCTATAATATTGTCATGAGTGTTTTCCTTTAAAATAATTTCCTTAGGGCTTAGAGATCTATTGGACAGCATAATATTCAATCATAAAAGATAATTGTGTAGGATACTTCAAATTGACATAAGGCACCAAAGCCTTTAAAAGCTGCATTCATTCAGAATTGTTTGAGATAAAATGTTGAATAAGAAAAGCAGTATTGAAAATGGACAAACAGTATGATCGCAACCATATAAGAACAGTAAGAAAAAGTTAGAAGGAAATAATCATTTAGCCACATTCTTCAGACTTCTCTTGTGTTCAGGCCTCTTTCCAGCACAAATGTTAACACTGACTGTGTTTTGATGATAGACCTTTAAGGGGTCTTTCCCTCTAATGTACTGTATTTTCTAAATATTTGCTGATGAACATATATTATCTTAAAATGGAAAGTAAAAAATGTCAGTCACAGATCCCAGAGATGTTCTCATCAGTTAACATAAAGAAAAGCATGAGGAAAAAGACAAGTATTTTTCATAGGGCCTCAGGTTAGAACAAGTGAACAGGAAAACCTGTATGTTTCCCTGGGCTTCACCCTTTTCTTCATGGCCTCCTACATCTAGCAATCCTTCGAGCCCGCTTCCTGAAGGGCCTTTGAGTGTATCACCCCCTCCAGTGCAGCCAGCTTCACCTCCTGCTTTCATCCCTTCCCTGGCCCTTCCTCAGAGTTATCAGTGCAAAACTGCCACAATCTTCTTTTGAAAGTGAAGATCTGACCTTGTTCCTCCCAGCCTCAGGCCTTCCAGATGCACCCCTTTGCTTACAATGGCCTCCCTGCCTCACTGCCTGCCTTTCTGTTACTGTCTGGCTCTAGCCCTGGGGTGACTGGGGATGCCACCTCCCAGGACATGACATCCCTTCCCTCTGCCCACCCCATTCCCAAACGCTCCTTCAGCTAACTCTCCTCCTCCCTCAGGTCTCAAGCTCACCAGTAGTTCTTCTGGGAAGCTCCCTCAGCTTCCCAACACTGAGCAAAGTGTTCCCTCTGCCATTCTTCTGTAATGCCTGCACTTCTCAGAAGGTGCTGCCTACCACTCTACACAGCCCACAGCCTCTTGCCCAGGATTTCAAAGTTCAGAAAGCTCTGGAAAAATCAAATGTTTCTCATAACCCACGTGGCAGCACAATCTGGCCTGAATGGACAAAGGACTATTTACAGTCTGTCTTTATACCATTTAGTGTGAATATTCATAATTTCACACCTCTTTTGCTAAAGAGATTTTAATTTTGCTAAAGAAATCTGAATGCGTTTGATTATGGGGTGCTTCTCAGGCATTGCCAGGAGTGTTAAGATGGGATTAGGGTAACTGTATTCCCCATACAATTTCTGACAGTAAAAAAGGGGCACTGGCCAGATGCAACCTCAGGACAGGTATAAATAGGGTGGGCCAGACAGACCAGGGCAACGTTCACCTGTGTGTGCTACATCTGTCATGTTGTCTTTCTGGAAGCCAAACTATCTCAATTCCACAACACTCCCCAAAGCTTTCGCATAAGGAATTGCACACCTGTGTCCTAATTGCTGGTTTCTGCATCTCTTTCCGCCACAGTATTTTAAGCTCTGTAAGTATAGGGAAGGTGTTTTGTTCCATTTGTATACCCAGTGCCTTGCCAGACACATACACCCAGGCATCCCCATTGTCCTGCATTTTAACCATGAGTTTTATCATTAAATGTTTTAATACCAAAGCCATTTAATAATCCAGTTTCAGGGGCACATGGGTAGTTCAGTAGGTTAAGTGTCCAACTTCAGCTCAGGTCATGATCTCACGGTTTGTGAGTTCAAGCCCCGTTGTTGCCCTTTGTGCTGACAGCTCAGAGCCTGGAGCCTGCTTCGGATTCTGTGTCCCTCTCTCTGCCCCTCCTCTGCTCACAATCTGTCTCTCTCTCTCGTAAAAATAAACATTTTTTTAATTCAGTTTCAAAGATACTTTTTAGGTTGAACAAATGTGTATCAACCCCTCTCAAATGACAGAAGAATGGTTTTCATAGACAGATAGCCCTAATATTAGTTCACAAAGCATGCAGGCAGGGCTATGTTTTATTTATTCACTTTCTGTTTGTTTATTTCTCTTCTCATACATGGAAATAATAATAAGCACAATAGTTCTAGCATAGCATTTACTGGGCACATATTATATAGTAGTCACTATGCAGAGAACACCTTGTGCATTTTTCATTGAGTCTTTTCAGTAACATTATGAGGCAGATATTTTTATCTTCCCCATCCATCTATCCAGGCCCTCTTCCTCTCTGGGGTGTTCCTTTAATTTCCTGAGTTTCTTTCTGGCAGTCTCCCTGCCTCATCCTCTTCCTTCAGCAAACCATCTCGACCTTCCTTCTTCATAAGCACATTCTTGCCTGTTACCTGTAGTGGTTCCCAATTGCCTATCTCATGGAGCCTGCGCTAGTCTGCCCAGCCTTCACATTTCCCTGTTGGTCCACATATCCTCTTTACCAGGCAGGGTGATCCCCTCACCCCTACAAATGCCCCCTCCTGGAATTTTCTGTGCCTTTGCTCAGGCTCACCCTACCCACTATAATGTTCATTTTCCTTTTGATGGAGAAGCACAGAATTTAGTCCTTGTAGACAACCTTGTATTGTTGGCTGATTATATCATTAGTGTTTATCTTGTCCCCTTAGCAAAAACGTTAACTTGTTAGAGTCGAGAACCATGTCTTGTCTTGCTATTGTATCTTCACAGTGCCTGTCACTGTGACTGACAGATGATAGGTAATTAATACTGTGAGTGATGGGCCTTAGAAAGTCAGGGTGCACCAACATTCAGAAACACATCTCTCACGTGGGAGAACCATGTTTTTAAACTCATTTTTACAAGAAGCGTATATCAAAAGTGAAAGAAAAGGAGATCAGAAATGTTCAAGGCCTAAACCTGGATCTAAACATCAAATTATGGAAGAGACAGACACAACTGAACAGTACCACAAATGGGGAAAAAATAAAAAAGCCTTGGCATTGTAGCTTCTGTCACTCGTTGTGAACCAGGGGAGGGTTATGAGATGCTCAAAACCACAGTTCTGTCTTGGGCCTCTTGAATGTCAGTGTGATGCCCAGGAGGATCTTCAGTGTCTCCTTTTCTTCTCCCTGCTGGGGCAGAGTGTGGCCACAGAGGTGCCGACAGACACACCCAGGGAGACTGGCTGGCTTGCTGTGCACTGAGTTACCAGGTGTGGTAAAGAGGGTTGTATGTCTTTATTTATACAAAATAGCGATTAATGAATTTCTACCCAGTACAGAGAAAGCCATATGCAAAAGCAATCTTTAAGAAAATTGCGAATGAAAGTTCCTAAATACTTGAGCTACAGACTCCTTTTTGGTATGACAAGACATGTTCAGATATGTTGCATTATCAGTTTGGGATGGAACTGGAGATAAGAAAGGTGAACTCAGGTAGCAACTGCCTGCCTTAACACTATTTACAAACTATCAGTTAAAATGTCTGCTCTCCCTGAGGAAAAGAGAGGGAGGGAGAAGCAGAAGGGAGAGTGGGAGGTAAGAGAGAGGGGGAGGGAGGGGAAAGGAGAGGGAGAACGAGAGGGAGAGGGAGGGAAGCAGGACTCTGTACTTGCTCACAGTTTCCCCCTCCATGCCCTGCATGTCTGCCAGCTCTGTTGTTCAAGAGCAGCTATCACAGAAGGAATCCACGACACATGCGCTGTCCTTGTTGTGCTGAAGAAAGATTCCATCTTTCTCAGCCAAAATGCACCGCTGCAGCTATAACTTGGGGCATGCGCTATGTTCATCACTTCAACCTGTCTTTGCACATTTGGGCTCCTGTCCAACTGCATTAGGAAATCCTCTGAGGATAGTGATGTCAAAAACCAGCAGTCATAAGTCAACACAGTTGATCTTTTCTCAGTGAGGACCAGGGTGGTGTTGTCACAGAGAAGAAATTATCTTTCATAGAGAAGTGATTTCCCTCAGGGTCACTAGCAGGGCAGTGAGGCTGTGTGGTTATCTGCAACACCACGTTCTTGAGCTCTAAGACCCTGAGTGCTTATGGCTTAAAGGCATCAGCCTGGAAACCTGCAGAAACTTACCCCTGGAAGCTTTTAAAGGCTGTCACTCCCCACTCCACAGGCTGACGCCACCGTGACTGACAGTGCTGTTAATAACACCTTGGCTAGGGGACGGGGAGAGGGAACAGAGAATGACAAAGAACGAATGCACAGGTGTTTGCCTTCATTGTGGCTTCTCTCAGAGGCATTTTTGTTCCTCCCTAAGGAGCAAGATTCAGTACATCTAGTGTTACCCTTTCTAGTGCTCCTTAGGACTGGCCCACCGCCCACATATAATTATAAAACATAACAAGGATCAGTGTTGTTAAGAAAGGGGTCAGTACATTAACCTCTTAAGTAGGCAAAGGGTATTTCTAATCAAGCTTTTGGGGAAAGAATGGAAGGTATATAATGTTTTAGTCCTGGCTCTGCTACCGTGTGTTTTTCTAGCTTTGCTGTGCCTCAGTGTCATCACCTGTCAAACCAAGGAGCCAGACCAGGAGTTTCTACTGCCCTAAATGTCTTTAATTCTATTAAAGATTCTCTATCAGTGCCTGGATTAATGTATACCTTTACAAAAAGTCAAACCCAGGCTACTCTTGTTAAAACAGGACATTAAGTCAGGCATTGCTGGGAAAACAGCTCTTGTGTTACCTTTCTTCAGTGTCTATCTGGTCTTAAAGGGGAGATTCCAATTTCAAGTTCAGTAATACCCCAGAGAGCTATGTGTCATTTTAAAAGAATCTCTCACACCCCCATCTCAAAAATCTTGGACATCCGACATTTCATAACATCAGGTCTCCCTACAAACGGCAAACTCCCACATTTGTGAACCTGCTTTTAGCCACTTTGGAAAAACCCTTTCTCTGTGAATCAGAACATGTTTTACTCAAATAAAATTATTTGTCTTATCCATCATAGGTAAGTAAAACTAATTCATTTTAAGGAATTACTTTAAGCTTATAGAAATGGAAGAAATATTTATAGAGGTGTGAAAAGGAAGAAACTCATTTATAAGTATTTATATAGATGTACATATAATTTAAAATTAATAAGACTTCTGCCCCACTGACCTTAGATTTAATGGCCTAATGTAAGAAAATGGAATGGAATAAATTATCTTATTTTTAATTCTGTTTCACAAAGACAAAGACCATAAGAGAAAATAAGATTAATTTCTTATAAATTTGAGTATATATTCTTTAAATTGTACAGACTTATCTTTATGCTCAAAAATTGCCTTAATTAAGGGAAGAAGTTACTCTGTCGATGAAGGAAAGACTGTCAAAGTAGACGTGGGTTTTAGACCTGAAAACCCATCAGGAGGGAGTAATCAGGTAGGGAAGGAGTACTTTCTAGAGAAATTGGAATCAAAAGACAGGACTTCCATCATTTTTATTTCATTTGCCATAGGAAAACAATACCTAAAACATTCACAATGAAAGAAGGGTTACCCGTGCTTTTGAATGATAAATACAATTTCTGTGAAGAATTAAGGTCACTTAGTTCATTATAATCCAAAGCTTAACAAATATAGTTCATCCCTTTGGACAGAATGATGTACTCCACTATAAGAGATGGAAGGAAGGAGGGAAAATGGAGTTAACAAAGAAATGAAGTGTAAATATGTGAAGGAGCATCTCTAGTCATTGCACAATTGATCACCTAAAGCTTCCTAAACCTAAACATCACTATTCACCCTCCCCCCACTGCCCTCCTTTTAAAGGGCCACAGCCAATTTCTCTGGCATTGTCACCAGAGCGTCGGCCCAGGATCCTATACTTTGCTATTCTGATTTATGAATAGGATAAGTTACGGCTGACCCCTCTCTTTGACTCCTGCTGCTGTTTGTCAGTTATCTTTTAAAATACAGTAATAGTCTCAGATTTCAAGACCAAGGCTGGGGTGGATTTTTGCATCTAGGGCATATATGCACCTGGAGTCCAGTGATGGACAGTGACTCCTGCAGGACGCGACCCACAGGTGGAGAGGAGTGGCCTCGTCGAGTTTTGTGCTAGCGCCTCCATCTGTTGTATAGAACATGCATCAGACAAAAGCACTCACTTCTGCAAAACACACAAAAAAACAGATACCGTTCTCCTATGATGTTGCTATGTTTCTTCTCAAATCAACATCTCTGATGTCCGGTCTTTTTTTTTTTTTAACGTTTATTTATTTTTGAGACAGAGAGAGACAGAGCATGAACGGGGGAGGGTCAGAGAGAGAGGGAGACACAGAATCTGAAACAGGCTCCAGGCTCTGAGCAGTCAGCACAGAGCCCGACGCGGGGCTCGAACTCACGGACCGCAAGATCGTGACCTGAGCCGAAGTCGGACGCCCAACCAACTGAGCCACCCAGGCGCCCCTAATGTCCGGTCTTTAAGTCACCATATTTGAGCCACCAATAAAAATTTAAACTGTGATATAGAATCCTTCCTGTGCAGCTTCAGACTGTATTCAGAGTACTAGGAGCCAAAAGACTATAAACAGGCTTTTTTTTCCTACCCCTGCTCCCAGGAAGAAACTAATAATTAGAGTTTATGAAATGTACTCCAGGCTCTCCCCTCCCCTCCTGCTTTAAGAAGTACTAGGGAGCCCCATTTGATCTGTACATCAAATTTTTTGTTTTTAATTTTCTTCTGATAACTTTTGTGACTGTATGAAAATGAAATGAGAGAATTACTGATGTTTTTCCAGAAATAATAATTAAATTCAGATATAAAAATAAAAACTTACCAAGAGTAGGGGTGCCTGGTTGACTCACTCAGTTAAGCATCTGACTCTATTTCAGCTCAGGTCATGATCTCGCAGTTTTGCGAGTTTGAGCCCACACCAGGCTCTGTGCAGATGGTGCAGATCCTTCGTGGGATTCTCCCTCTCTCTCTCTCTCTCTCTCTCTCTCTCTCTCTCTCTGTTCTGCCCCTGCTCATGCTGTCTCTGTCTCAAAATAAATAAATAAACAAAGAAAAAAGAACTTTCCAAGAGTAGTTGCAAATAAAAGTGAGAAGTTTCCTTAAATGATTAAAAAAAAATTCTCATACTCAGATAAATTAGTAGGAGCATGAGGATTTTTCCTTAAAGAAGTATTTCTTTGCCTGCATTTCTAAGCAGTCTAAAATTTCTGCCACACTGTTAAATACAAAGTACAGTTGACCCTTGAACAACCTGAATTTGAAGTGCATGTGTCACTTACCTGCAGATATTTTTTTATAAATACTATACAATGCTATAAATGTATTTTCTCTTTCTTATGACTTTCTTAACTATTTTTTCTCTAGCTTACTTTATTGTAAGAATACAGTATATAATTCTTATGACATATAAAATATACGTTAATCGACTGTATGTACTATTGGTAAGGCTCCCAGTCAACAGTAGGCTATTAGTAGTTAACTTTGGGGGGGTGGGGGGAATAAAAAATTACATTTGTATTTTCTACTGCAGGGGGGTTGACGCCCCTAACCTTGCATTTTCAAGGGTCAACTGTGTTTCAAATTAAACAGTTTTCTACTGAGAGTCTTTGAATAGATGGACAAAATAGACAATGGGGACAGTTTACACATTTGGGGGCCTCCCTTGTAGAGAAGAATGTAAAAATAACTAACCTTTAGAAGTTTTTTACACAGGTGGAGGACAATGTGAACTGTTCTGGGCCCCACCTGGGCCTCATTGCCTCAGGCCAGCCAGTTTTTGTGCACAGGGAAGGTGTATTTGCTCCTTAGCTGTACCAGGGAGGACAGGAGACATGGCTAATGCATAGTGTGCCATGGTCTGCGTGGGTCACAGGATAGTGGCTCCCAGAGATGTCCCCATCCTAATCCTAGCACCTGTGCCTGTGCCACCTTACATGGCACATGCAGGTGTGATCAGGTTAAGGGTTGTGAGATGGAGAGATTATCCTGAATCACAAAGTCCTTATAAGAGGGAAGCAGGATGATCAGAGCAGAGAAGGAACTGTGATCACAGAAGCAGGTCTCAGAGTGACGTGAGGAAGGAGCTGTAAGCCAAGGAATGCCAGTGGCCCCTGGGAGCCAGAGGAGGCAGGGGAACCAATCCTCCCCTGAAACCTCCAGAAGGAACCAGCCCTGCCAACACCCAGAACTGGAAGAGGATATTTTGTTTCAAGCCACTACTCTGTGGGAATTTGTTAGGCAGCCCAAGGAAGGACATTGCACTTCCCTGACTGCAGCATTTCCTTTCTGCCCGCACCCCCCCCTCCCCCGCCGCTGCAGCACATCTCCCAGGGTCCAGGCCTTTCTGAATGCCCCTCCAAGCTGCCCAGGGCCCAGGGCCCTCCTCACCCCTGACTCTGGCTTCTTTTTATTTTCCCAGCTCCCATTTTCTTTATTTCTCTTTCCATTCTCAAAATATAACCCCCCAGGCTTATTTTTCCAGCCTGATGTGCAATCTTCCTTTTCTCTCTTCTGTTTCTTCCTTACGGAAGAAACTGACTAGTCCCTTACTAGAAGAGCAGCACAGAATACCACACTTCTGTAACACTCAGGGCAACTTCTCTTAGTTAACACAGTGTGGATCTGTGCTTTTTAAATAATACATAGACATACACATAGAATAGATACAGCCTATAGAGCACAGGGGGTGGATGGTTTTTGAGGGTCCTAACTATGAAGTACACATTAGTTTTTCATGAAAATGGGGATTGAGAGTTTTTATCACTCCATTATCATAGGCTGTTATCAAGTATGTGCACAAATCCTAGTGTCACTGTCTACTCAGAATACTTTTGGAATTTCCATTTGGCCAGGTGACAAGAAAGCATTCACAATCCTAAGGAGTAATTTATCTGCTCCTTCCCAAGGAAATATGCACCCCTACCACAAAAAAAGGAAACCAGGCCTCAGGCTGCCGCAGAGGTGGCACCTGCACCAGAACACTCCCCTGTGTCCCAGGTTGTACACACGGGAGACATGAGGCCTTGAAGGTGCCAGCACGCTGCCCTTCTCAGTGCTAGGTGCTGTGGTGCTCAATCTTCTCCAGTTCAACCCCACTTTGTCGACCTAACTTGAAGCAGCAGTCCTGAGTCAGCTCATCTCCCCACCATCTCATTTCCACAGTCAGGAGATGGGTGATTCCATGTATTTTTTCTAATAAGCAAAATCCCCACAGGTAAAAGAGGCCATCACAAAATACTCAACTCTTTCTGGACACAGAAGACTCTTCCTGATCCAGATGCATGTGTGTATTTACCACACAGGTGGAGGGCAGTTCAGGGAAATTGAGTTTGCACGTAAAAGATCTCAGTCCTGACTTCATAGGTGTTGCCCACCCATCCCAGGCCTCATCTCAGTAATATTTCACATGTATATCATCTATAAATACTGCAGTGTGTGTATATGTGCATATATACACAAAGCTAAAGTATACATTAACCAAGATAAGCTGTGTCTGCCAGGGCTTTAATCTCCCCAGGAGGCTGTTATTACTGGAGTCAGGCCCTGGAGCACCAGCTGAGGAGAGGAAACTAGATTCTAGTGTGCCGGGCCTGGGAGGAGGATCTCTTTGTCTCCCCTTTTCTTTTTAGAACACATGAATAAATAGCACTCACATGTGGCCACAGATGATGTAATATGTATGACTTGTCCCTAAAGATGTCTTTCTTGTCAGTATGTTACTTTTTGGAGATACTTTACACTTGATAATCTCCGAGTAATACTGGATTACTATGGAACAAGGGAGAAGAAGGCGCTCTTCTAGCATTTTCTCATTCAATTTGAATAATCAAAGATGGAAGTAGAGGAGCCTGAGTGGTTCAGTCAGTTAAAAGTCCAACTCTTGATTTCGGCTTCGGTCATGATCTTACGGTTCCTGAGATCAAGCGCAGACAGCACAAAGCCTGCTTGGGATTCTCTCTGTCTACACACACACACACACACACACACACAATCTCTCTCTCTCTCTCTCTCAAAGTAAATAAGCATTTAAAAAAAATCAGAAGTGAATGAAAATGTTCAAAGGAAAAAGTTTTCTCTCATGAGCTTTCATTGCTTCCATTTTACTTGGCATCTAGTCTAACTTTTGTGTATGCTCTAAACCAGTGGTTGTTTTTGAACTTGAGTGACCATCAAAATCACCCATGTTAAAACTCAGAATCCTGGGCTTCATCCCCAGAGCTTGTGAGGCATTAGGTCTGGCAGGGTGCTCCAGAATCTGTTCTTCCAACATGTTCTGAGGCAATGCTGGTGTTGGTCTGGGGATTACACTTTGGGAACCACTGATTTAGAACATGAGGTCACAGAGCTCCATGGTTTTTGCATTGTTCTCTGTTTATAAATATCTTAGGTATTTTATTTTACTACTAGTTCAGTCTCCATGACTGATAAGGTGACCACCCATCCCAGTTTGCCCAAGACTGAGGGGGTTCTTGGGACACAGGGTTTGCCATGCTGAAAATGGGAAAGTTCTGGGTAAACTGGGAAATATTGGCCACCTCAGTTACTGATCCAGCTTCCCCAAATCCTTTCCAGAATGGTTCAGCTAAGGTACTGACACAACAGGTCCATTCCAATGGATTCCCTACTCCCACTGAAAGGGCCATGAGGGGTGCCTGGGTGGTTCAGTCCATTAAGTATCCAGCTTAAGCTCAGGTCATGATCTCATGGTTTGTGAGCTCCAGCCCCGCATCAGGCCCTGTGCTCTCAATGCAGAGCCTGCTTCAGATCCTATATCTCTCTCTCTTCTCTCTCTCAAAAATAAACACTTTTTAAAAAGGAATTTGAAAGAAGAAAGAAAGAAAGAAAGAAAGAAAGAAAGAAAGAAAGAAAAAGAAAGAAAGAAAGAAAGAAAGAAAGAAAGAAAGAAAGAAAGAAAGAAAGAAAGAAAAAGAAAGAAAGGAAGAGAAAGAAAGAAAAGGCTGTGAATGTGCCACCCCTGGGTCTTATGGGCAAGGTGGCAGAAGTAATGATGGTAGAACTTGACTGATACTTGCCATCAAAGCACAGTTATGCTCTTTAGAGATGCTAATTAAACCTCACGAGGAATATATAGGAATCACAGACACTGTAAATATGCTGACTTATGGCTGGTAGGCTTACACAGCAAAACAGCTGTTATAGTCTTGAATAGCACCTATGTTGCTGGGTACCTACTGTGTGGCAGACATACTACTATGCACCCTTTGTGTACTAGCTTGTTTCATTCTCCCTGCAGCCCAACCAGTTAATTGTCATTGTTTCTGTTCTCCAAAAGTGGATACTTAAAAGGACCATTTTTACCCAAGGGTCACAGATCTTGTAAGAGGCCAAGCCACAGGTCAAACACTTGTTCTTTTACCACATGACCTTAAAGAACATTAAATCCAAGTCTTTTTATAGTAACCACTATCCTTCCCACCATTCACATTCTTTTGCTTTATTGGAGATAAACCCATTCTGTAGTAGAGGGCAGTGGATTCACTTCAAAATGCCTGGGCTTTTGTCTTGCTTCTTCCACTACTGGCTATATAAGTTAGACCAAGTCACCTTTTTAACCCCTCTGAGCCTCACTTCCCTTATCTGTGAAATGAGGATAATAATGCCTTCCCTGCACTCCACCTTACCTTGTTTTGAAAAGCCATAGAAGTATTGTTGGGGGAGCACCTGGATGGCACAACTGGTTAAGTGTCTGCCTCTCGATCACGGCTCAGGTCATGATCTTGCAATTTGTGAGTTCAATCCCCGAACTAGGCTCTGCACTGATGGCCTGGAGCCTGCTTGGGATTCTGTTTCTCCCTCTCTAGGCCCCTCTCTCACTTGTGCTCTCTCTCTCAAAAAAAAAAAAAAAGAGAAATATTGTTTAGGAAGCTGTTGGTAAACTGACAAAGTGCTAAACAAATGTATGCATAGTTATTAAACCTTCTGTTGTTCTTAAAGAAAGATTTGGTGCATCAACTTGAGGAATAGTTAACTTTAGTGAAAAAGAAACAAAGCAAATTCAAGTAGCTATCATTAGCAAAAAACTGAAGAAAATTCTTGGGAAGGGTTGGGGAAATGGTTCTTTAGCTGTTTTTATAAGGATTAGCAACTTGTATGACCCATTGCAGAGCAGCCAGTTGAACACTGGCCCTGGCCAGTATTGAAGGAACCCAATGAGAGGTGTAGACCCCTCTCTTTGTGAAATGCTCTTGTGAAGACACAGATTACAGATGTGTAAAAGTAGGCCAAGCATGAGCTGTCACTTCCTCAGGGTTAAAAGGTCTCATTACATTTCACTGTGGTTATTTTCCTTTTTGCTTAAAACATTAGGAACTCTAGAGCACTGAACCAAGATCATGAAATATGATCATCCTTTTGCGAATGTGTCTGCTTCTGCCTTTCCTACTTTCCTGTTCTCCTTCCTTATTCTCTGTGTGCAAAGATGTGTCTGCCTATAGCTTTATCATCTAAATTGATACACGTGGATTAAATCATGTCCTCTCATTTCCTCCTGCATTATTTTTTTTTGGTCAAAGCTTCAACTCAAAAAAAAAAAGTGCATGATAGTTTTCAGTCAGGTTCAGCTTGCTCACAGACCCATGGGCTTCTCCTCAGCACTCTTTGTTCTCAGGGTTGAGTCACTGGGTGCCAGCTATTGTATTTAAGCCAGAAGAGGTGCACATGGGACCCAAAGAGGAGGTGCCAGAATCTGAGAGTGACAGGGCGGGTTCCCTAGCACAGGGACCTTACAGGGAGAAGCACACATCTACTGTTCATAAGCTTGGCAGTACTGTCAACAGCTACTTCCACATTCTACTTGTCATGGCCAAACGTGTCGATGTAGACTTCAAGGAAGGACTGACATATTAGACATTGTCTGCTACTTCATGGGAGAACTCTCTGTAATAGTATCTAGCATTTAGAAAATCTGTTTCCTGTATATCACTGTCACCCCTTACTCTTCTGAAATAGGAAACATAATTAAATCATTCATATTTAAAATATTGCAGGGATGCCTGTGTGCCTCAGTCAGTTGAGCGTCCCGACTCCAGCTCAGGTCATGATCTCACAGTTTGTGAGTTCGAGCCCCACGTCGGGCTCCGTGTTGTCCAACACAGTCTCTTCAGCTCAGAGACTGAAGCCTGCTTCTGAATCTGTGTCTCCCTATCTCTCTGCTCCTCCCCTGTTCATGCTCTGTTTCTCTCTCTCTCAAAAATAAATAAACATTAAAAAAATTTTTAAATATTGCATTTCTAAGCCAGGATTGTAACAGTCTTTATATTAACATACCTGTGATTTCATATAAAATATTACTGATGTGAAGTCTCAAAGGGAGCTACATTCAGTTCTATTATTTCAAAGCCATTCATTGGTTCAGCATTTTTATTGAAGGCTCAGAAATCCATTTATTTCTAATGGTAACTCACTGTGGAGATTTATAACCCTTATTAGAAATGAGAATTCTAAACAGCAGCATAGCTTTTTAGCATTCTCCACATTGCATATTATGTTGGTGATGACATGTAGATTAGTTGTCCTTGGATGTTTCATCGTAGGCTATAGTTGTCAGTCACAGTAAATGACCAACCTCTCACTTTTACCTTCAGGAAAGCTTGTTTGTTTGTCTTAATGTGTTCTTAGAAAGAGGAATGAATCTGTTCTGTGATTGTTTGTAACACCAGACAGGGACAGAAGGAACAAGGAAACAAAAGGAAGTTCTACCTGGAGCAAAATCTTCCTGGTGTAGCACTGTAAAGACATGTTCTCTGACCTCTAACCTCTAACCTATAACTGTCTAACCTAAGAACTTTAGACAGTTAGACTCACTAGACAGAGTTTGTCCTAAATCTTTAGTGTGAGCATCTATAAAAGCAGCAGATATTTTTCATTTGAACAGATGTCTGTTTTTTTTAATTTTTTTAATGTTTTTATTTATTTTTGAGAGAAAGAAAGAGACAGAGTGTGAGTAAGGGAGGGGCAGAGAGAGTGGGAGACACAGAATCTGAAGCTGGCTCCAGGCTCTGAGCTGTCAGCACAGAGCCCAATGCAGGGCTTGAACTCTTGAACCATGAGATCATGACCTGACCAAAGTTGGACGCTTAACCAACTGAGCTACCCAGGCACCCCAATAAGTCAATTATTAAATTAAAATATACATGTGTTCTTGGAGTGCCTGGGTAGCTGCAACTTAGAGGTTACTGCATGAAATAATAGTATTTACTTGATAAATTAAAGATTGAAATGAGATAATGTACATAAAACACATCATACTTGGGGGTATGTAGTATATGCTCAGTGAATGATGAAGAGGGAAAACAAACTAGAAACCATGCCTGCTAGTGACAGACCCTTTGCATTTTTATTGATTTTTTTTTTTTTCTGCAGTGGGGAAAAGTCATCCAAAGTCAACCCTTGTCAAGTTGATGACTATGTCAAGTGATAGCAAAAATTAAGTGGGAGATACCCACTTCCAACCAAAGATGGAGTGACAGGGACCAGATCTACCCTCCAGTCCAGAATAAGACAAAACACACATGACAAAATATACAAGACAATGCTTTTCAGTTCTCTGGATATCAGACGGCAGAGGACAGTCATCCCTGACAAATGGGAAACAAATGAGCCCTTGAGAGAATTTCCAAGATCCAGCCTGGGGATAAGAGTTAGCCAGAGCCCAGTGGATTCTCTAAGTTGAGAGGACAGATATGGGAGTTAAGGGAGGCCAAGCTGGCAAGAGTCTGTAGGACAGAGTACCAAAGAGGAGAGAATTGCACAGATTACTCCAGAGTGTGAGGGGGGTTCCCCTAGAGTATTTAGGAAAGTACTGATCAGCACACACATATGAGGAAACTAAGTCTGGGGAAGAACCACCTGAATGGATTACAGGGATCAGTACCAAGCATTCACACAAGGCTGGGAACATTGCCTGTTCCCACCAGCCAGGATGGAAAAGTTCAAAATCCACAAACATTAATTGTAGCACTTAGAAGGGTCTTGCCCCTGTAGTGGGGATTTATTAGCCCTAGATTGGGCACAGCTCCAGACCTACCTAACAAATTTTAGAAGGAAGACTCAAAAGGACCACATTCTTTTCAAGTAAGTTAACTGTGTCCCAGAACAAAGTTCAAGATAATTTACAAGAACAAAAATATCTACCACCCACAAGGTAAATTTCACAATGTATATGACATCCAATCAAAAATTACCAAGTTTGCCAAGAAGCAGGAAAATATGTCCCATATTGAAGAGAAAAAGAATCTATCAAAACCAACCTAGAACTGATATAGATGTTTAAATTAGTGGCAGGGACATAAAACAATTTTTAGGACCCTAGTCATTTCGTTTTAAAAGACTAGGCAGGGGGCTACTGGGTGGCTCAGTCAGTTGAGTGTCCAGCTCTTTATTTAAGCTCAGGTAATGAGCCCAAGCTTATGGGATCAACTGCACTGACTGTGGAGCCTGCTTGAGATTCTTTCTCTGTCTCCCTCTCCTTCTCTCCCCACCTTGTGCACTCTCTCTCTCTCTCTCTCTCTCTGAAATAAAAAATTAAATTAAATCAAATTAAATTAAAAAATGAAAAGTTAGGCATATAGAAGAAATAAAGAAGACTCCCAAATTGAACTTGGAGAGATGAAATCTATGTTGTCTGACATGAAACTTATATTGGATGAAATTAATGGTATATTAGTCATTGCAAAACAAAAGGTTGGTGACCTTAAAGACATAATAATTAAAAACTATACAAAATGAAACACAGAAAAAAAGAATTTCCAGAAGATGAGCAGAGTATCAATTCCAGAGGACAGCTTCAGGTGCCCTAATGTGCATGTAATTGGAGTCCCTGAAAAGAAGGGAAAACAGAAGAGCTATCTGAAGAAATAACTAAGATTTTTCCAAATTTCATGAAAACTATAAACAAAGAGATCCAAGAAGCTCATCCAACCCCAAGCACAAGGAACAGGGAGAAACAGGCACTGAGGTGCCTCAGACTCAAATTGCACAAAACCAGTGACAAAGAGAAAACGTTAAAGAACACGTGACACACATAGGAACAAAGACAAGGATGGCAGCTCTTCATTCTATGTTAATTATGAACCTTAAAGCTGTTAAAACAAATTAAAAATACTGTAACTGTACCATATGAAACTGGTTTTCTAAGTGACTTGTAGACTCACTGTTAAGGAAATTCCCAAAGGGACACTCCAGAAATATTTTGAAGTCCAAGATAATTTCTTTAGAAGAAACAATGCACAGTTCATTTGTATATGTAAATGTGAAACAGTTTCATTTTGTTTAACAAAAGCAATCTGATTACTTGGTCATGTTTTATATATTAATACTATATATTTCAATCTGCTTTCTGTGCTATTGAAAGCCAATTTGAATATTTACTTAAGATTAGGCCAGGTTGGGGTCCACCTGACTTAAAGAAATTATGGCTCTTTTTGAACTTTATTATAATTTTTCAAAAGGCATTTAGGAAGTCCCTATTTGCATGACACTATAGTATGTAAATCTATGTTCCAGGAGCTAACGATGTAAGACAGCCTTCAAATCAGTCTTGTAGGCAATGGAAAGGCAACTTAAACAAAAAGTCTGGGAATATTAAATCGTTTGGTGACACAAAAGAAAAAGGAAGATTTCTGCCTCAGTGAGTGATGGAATCTACACTGAAGTTACAGGTTTACCTGCCCAGGGTTCCCAGGAACATGTTTACTCCTAATATCCAGTATCTATATAAGAAGATACAAATGTATCTGATTCAAAGATGTGGGTGTAGTTTGTTAAATTATACCTCTATTCAGTTCTACACTAGTTGTGACTCAGGGGGAGTGTCCCTAGATTGCTACATTGCTAGATGACATTAGTCATGAGACATTTCATTCAGAAAATAAAAAGTTACTTTACAATAGCTAGTGAAAGCTTTTAAGTACTCATTGCAAAGTAGTTTTAAAGGCCTGCACTTAAGGTAATTTTATAGGCTCTCTTGGCTAGTGTTTGCAGTCTTGGGTGTGGGGAAGTCAAATGAAGAGAAAGAGGGAAGTGGTAGATGAATCCTCCCATGATTTTATTGAACCCAGAAGAAATATGGGATCCTACACAAGCCATTTCTGCTGTATCTCTTAAGTGGTTAAATAGATGGATGGATGGATGGATGGATGGATATAAAATTATTGATATATAGGTATAGACATATAGAATTGATGATAGATTGGATAGATAGGTAGATAGATAGATAGATAGATAGATAGATAGATAGATAGATAGAAAGATAGAAAGAAAGATAGATAATAGATAAGACTGAATGCTTGTCTGCCTATGTAATGGGCTACTAGTGCTGGTGATGGTACAGAAGTTATAGTTCCAGAGCATCATTTTTCAATGCAACCTTCATAATTAAGACCATTATATAAGAAAGTGATCTTTTACAACAATGACCATATAAATACACATTTTCTAACATTGGTTTTTGGGTGATCTCCAGCGCAAATGACATGAATTTAAAGTCTTATCATTTATTTCTCTTCCAAAATTTATGTGTATATATGAAAAGCTGACTTTTTTTTTCCCAATAAACTCATGTTCCTTTATGGATACCAAATTTGGGGAAAGCACTACCCCCCAAATTCTGCTTATACCGCAAAAAAGTTAATTTGATATCTTTATAGAATCTCTGATTTATTTGATACCTATGTCCCTAACAATGACTATTAAGCCATATCTTAAAAATAAACTAAACTGTGCACAGAAGTATAAAGTCCTCAGATAAATTCTTCCATTTTGGATAGTACTTAAGATAGAGACCTTATAAGAGTTATGGTAGATCTGTGACTCAGCAACTAAAGATGTGCATGAAGACTGTAGACAGGTTTTAGGAAATAATCACAGAGAGGATTTAAAGTGGAAACACACATAATTTTAGAAGGTAGGGGGGACTAGAATTGCTTGATTGCCATAGGAAGATTTAAGTGGGAGAAAGAACTTTGGAGTCGGGCTTGGTTTCCATTCAGCATGCCCCACCTGTGTGACCTTAGCAAGCTACTGGATTTCTATAAGCCTTTTTTTTCCATCTGTATAGTGGGGATAAGAACACCTTTCAAAGTTTCTGAGACTAGTAGAAACGATACACCTGACATGTAATATGTATTCAAAAAAACATAGTGGTTATTTTTGCTGATTCCCAAAGACTCAGAGTCAACTGTGACTCTCGTCTTTCTCTTATCCCCATATCTTATCTATCCACCAGCAAACTGCACTCTCCTTTGGAAATACATATCTGGAACCCAGCCACATTTCACCACCTCCTTAAACTAAGCCACCACATTCTCTGCCATGAATTCTTCCATAGCAGCCCCTCACCTTCCATTCTTGTCCCAGCTACAGCCCATTCACATGACAACAACAAAGTGACACTTTTAAAAATGAAGTGACATAATGTTACTTCTCCCAACAAACCCTCTCTCTGTGGTGTTCTGTCCCTCAAAATAAAGTTGTAAGTCCTTCCTCAATCTACCAGGCTCTCTATGATCTGCCCCTCCCCCCACTCACCTCTCTTCAACCTCAGTGACCCTTCACCCCAGGGTACACAGACCTGCTCTTCCTTCAGAAAGCTGGAAAGCACAGATGGTTCCCTCACTCCTTCTGTCTCTGTATAAATGTCGCTCTATCAGAGGAGCCTCTGTAAAATAGCAGCTGCCATCGCAGCCTACCTTCTACCTTCTCAAATCTCTCCTCCCATTAGAATGTAAACCCTGTGAGGCTGAGACCCTCCTTATTGTGCTCACTTCTGTGCCTCAGGTAGTACATGGAACATAGCTGTTCGATGACTACCTATTGGATGGATGAGTTAATCTTGGCCCCTACATACCATTGAGGGAGAGGCCTGGAATGCAATAGAAAGAGTTCTGGGCTGAAATTCAGAACACCTGGGGCCTGAATTCAGGTCCTGACCTTGATACTCACCACCTGTCTGGCCTTGGACAATATCTAGACCTAGAAAGAACACAGGCCTTGTTCTTCACCCCAGTAAAAATGGAAGCCTGGGCCACTTGCAGCTCTGAACACTGGTTACCTGTGAAGTGTGGGCGAGACTGTGTATAATGTATACCGCGCAGCTATTCCCATCCTTTCTTCTCCCTGTTGGGAATGCATGGGAGTTTTACCTTTGTGTTATGGGAGAAATTATGTCTCTGAGGAAGTTAGTAAACACTGGGGAGGTTACTGCTGTAGGGAAGGGCTTTGCAAATAGCTCTTCCTTTCTCATCTTGGAAAGTATCACTTTTGTGATTTTGCCTAAAGCTGGGGTGGACTAAAACTCCATAATGTTCCAATTCTACCTGTGATTCCAAACATTTGTATCTTCCTTAACTTAAAGTGAATATTATTTGAGATAGAGGAAAATGAAGTTTTACAATATTTCAACAGATGGCGCTGCTGGTAGCTATTATCTGACTGTAAAAAAAAATACATTTCAGGTTTACTAACTTAAATAATCTCATTTTGTTAAAAATTTTATTGCATCCTGGGATGATACATTAATCTGGTTAGTCTTTTATTTTGCCAGTACTTCAGAAAATGAGTGATTTTAACCAGTTTGTACAGTGAAGCCAGCCCTGACACATGGAACAGTTCAATCCCCACAGTTGCCTACATTAATATATCATGCACTTTTACCCAGTGGTGTCATAGAAAATATGACAAAATGCTTTACTTGGAGGAAAAAAGATCATTTGCACATAAGTACAGTCCATTTTGGCTTATGACATAAATACAAACCAATCAAGGAGATCTATTTAGGTATTTTAAGTAGATACAAAACAATGACCCATACAAAGAAGATACTGTGATTTCTTAGTGGGCATAGAGAAAGATGCATGAATACTAGAGCCCAAGGAGAAAATGTTTTGTACAGAACGATAGTCAACATGTTAGAGATGTCATTTACACTCATTCATCAGCTTCTTCCACCCCTGACCAGTGTTTCCATCTGGTCTTCAAGCAAGATCATTCTAATTACACAGCCATGCACTTGCTTCTGGGTGTGGTTTCCCTGATTGCATACTTCAGCACAGATTACAAATATTTGGCAGGATTCCTCTTTCTGTGGGAACCAGACAAGTCATAACACCAACTGAACGCTCTACGCTGTTGTGCAGGAAAGAACCGCATCATCTCAGGTTTCAGAGTGCAGAGTATGAGAAACTCGCTTCAGTTATACTCTCCTCTTACAGCCATATGCCTCAGCCGGGAAAGGGCTGGTAATTAGAGTTATAGGCTCCTATTCTACTCCCACCTCCAAACAAGAGCCAGCCCAGAAGTCCCCAACATAGAGTGACATTTGTCTCAGAGAATGGCTTTTTTCCCTCTGTTTATGTCATGATTACCGAGAATGGGAAGGGGAATTTAAGATTCGGGCATGTGCCAAAAGAAGGTTTCAATATGTGATATTTAAGAACTTACTGCTAAGATTAAGGAGGTTGTCACAAATTTTTAGCTTTTAAAAACTGAACAGCATTATTAATGAGTAAAGCCAAGAAATGTTGAGTGAAACAGCCATAATTTTTCCTTTAACTCGAGCCTAAAATTTCCACTTCTGTGCCCCTCTGGTTCCTTTTCACCTTCTTTACTCTGTTCTTCCTGTTGAATGTTCCTACCTTCGCAAGGCTCAGCCCCAGGACCCTGGTGAGATTTGAGCTGTGGATGAAGAGTGGGTCCCACCAGGGCCTCCCCTGCTCTCAGAATTAAGGAGCCCATTGGTATAAGTCTGACAATATGAGCATCAGTAATCTGTCAGCATAGTAGGAGATGAGGAATAGATCTCCAACAGACCTTTTAATTGCCTTTTAAGGTTAAACACTGCTTTTTTATTGTTGTTTTTACTTTATTACTGAAGCTACTTAGCAAACAAAGAAATTCACTATTTGTATAGTTGAAAACAGAAAAGTAATAACAACACTTGGCAGTCCTCTATCACTTTTTATCCAGATGTCCCAAGGTGCTTTACAAACATTAAGCTCAGTCTCCTCCCCACCTTCTTCTTTTTATTTTTTAAGGTAGGGAAAGGGAAAAGGGAAGGGGAAGGGGAAGGGGAAGGGGAAGGGGAAGGGGAAGGGAAGGGAAGGGAAGGGAAGGGAAGGGAAGGGAAGGGAAGGGAAGGGAAAGGAAAAGGCAGTTGTGCCTCAGAAGTACTTGAAGGGGTAAAGAAATACTTAAGCCTAAGATCAGCATGGCTTTGGTGATAAGCACCATTAACACAGATAGGCACAAGGTTATCATTCTAAACAACAACTAAACAGGAAGAGGATTAACAGTTTACTCAATATATTTACTTGGGGCCAGGCACCATGCTTGGCTTTTCTCTCTCCCACCCAGCTTTAATGAGGTATAATTTGTTTAAAATAAAAATTACTTTCAGTGTACAACGTGGTGAGTTTTGACAATATATAAATTGTATAACCATCACCACAACCAAGATATAGAACATTTCCCCAGAAAGTTCTCGCCTGCTCCTTTGCAGTTAATCCCTCCCTCCACTTTTTGTCACTGTATTTTTTCCTCTCTAGAATATCGTGTAGAATGTCGTGTAAGGTTTCCCTCTTTAGAATGTCATTAATTTGTAGTCTTTTGTTTGCCTTCTTTCACCTCCTATAAGGGCTATGAGATTCACCCACGTTCTTAGTATGTCAGTAGTTCATTGTTTGTTGCTGAGTAGTATGCCACAGCGTGGATACATACAGTTTACCTGATGAGCAGCTGAAGGCCATTGGGTTGTTTTCTTTTGGAATGATAGAAATGTTGTTTCTCTGAACATTCATATACAAGGTTTGTGTGGACATATGTTTTTATTTCTCTTGGGTAAATACTTGTGAATGGGATTGCTGGTTCATATTGGGAAGTATATTTTTAACTTTATAGGACATTGCCAAACTGTTTCCCAAAGTTGCTCTGCCCTTTTGCCTTCCCGCCAGCAGTGTCTGAGAATTCCAGTTGCTCCACATCCTCCTGTTTCTATATTATTTCGGTTACTCCCCATAACAACACTATGAAGTTAACTATTATTGTTGTTATTCCCATTTTACAAATGAGGAAACTAAGACCTAAAGACAGCAAGCGACTTGTGTAAGGTACATAGTGAACAGATAGCAGATGCAGTGTTTATCAGACCAGGTCTATTAATGCCAAAACCCCCCTCACCTTCAATTACAAAGTGTACTTTTAAGGTCACAAAAGCTTTTGTTGGTAATCTGGAGGATTTTAAGACAGATAAAATATGATTAGTTATATGTCAAAAGTCAAGAGCCTGAGTTATAAATACAAAGTTGAATGAATGTGTGCGAAAGAATTTTTAATTAATAGAAAAACGAATTTAGGGAAACAAGTGAGATGAAAACATCTCTCATGTCTGAAGCCTTTATTCCCCCAAATCAGCATATCATGCCATTTCTATATGATACCTACCCACCCCCTCCTTGAAACCCACAGGAGTAAATGCTTACATCCTATTTGCTGAAGTTGCAAGAAAAGCCAGCACTGAAGCCAGGCTTTCTGGGTCTCCGACATCAACCTTTCAGCCAGTTTCTTGGGTTAAAATGATTTGTCCTTTGTGACAGGGCTTAAAGCCAATATCCTAAAATTTTAAAACTAGAGCCATTGGTGGGGTAAAATGTATATTATAGGAACCAATCCCAAACGGAAAGGAAATTAATGAAATCAGCAGAGTGAGGTTTCTATGCATTCGCTGCACATATGTTTTCTTTGCCTTTTCTACATCGCCTGTACAGAGATCTCAAGTCGGGAAATTCTCGGGACCAAGTAGACCAGTAGTGGCGCTTTCTTTATTTGAATTTAAACATCAGAAGATTTTGCAGAAAAACTCAGATTCCTCTTTCTGAGAAATGAGAAGACCTTGAACACTGGATGTACATTCCCTTGCTGATGTTGTTTGCCTGCTTTCTTGGCCTAAGGGGCATGTTGTGACCGTGGTCCACACAATTGGCTAAGGCACCAGAGTAGTCAAAGAACAAAACCTGAATCCCTTTAATTGGGGAGTCTTTGTGAAGCTGAAGAGAAATGCCAATAGTTCACCTACCATTGGTTGTCAGTTTGGTGGGATGGAAGGCTAGAGAGGGAAGCCCCAAGAGAACTTGTTTGGGCTTAAGAACAACACTGGCTTCTTCCTTTCTAAAAGTGTGACATGTTGGGACCCCTGAGTGGCTCAGTCAATTAAGTGTCCAACTCTTGATTTCAGCTCTGGTCATGATCTCACAGTTTGGGATCCAGCCCCATGTCTGGCTCTGTGCTGACAGCATGAAGCCTGCTTGAGATTCTCTCACTCCCTCTCTCTCTGCCCCTCCCCCACTTGCACTCAAGCGCTCATGCTCTCTTTCTCAAAATAAATAAGTAAACAGTTTTTAAAAATAGAATAAAATAAAATTAATTAATTAAAAAATAAAACTGTGATGTGTTATAAAGTGTGCTAAGATTTGGGGGAGGGCAAAGATTCTTTTTTTGCTTTTCTTTATATTTGTCTTAGAATAAGTTATAGAATATAATAAATTTCATCAAATCACTCACAATTACATGTGCAATTGGGGGTAAAGTGTAGGTATTCAGGAAGCATCAAAGTTTTTGAAGAAAAGAGCATTTCATAAACCTAGAACATATCAAATACTGAAGACTGTAAGCCTTAACAAGTGAAGGGTCTGTAATTTGGAGCTAGATCTTGTAAGTCCCATAAGTTTTCCATTTAAAAAAGGAGAGTGGGGTGCCTCGGTGGCTCAGTTGGCTAAGTATCCAACTTTGGCTCAGGTCATGGTCTCACGGTTTTGAGTTTGAGGCCCGCTTTGGAATCTGTGCTGACAGTTCAGAGCCTGGAGCCTACTTGAGATTCTGTGTCTCCTTGCTGCCATCCCTCCCTTGCTCCCACTCTGTCTCTCTCTTGCTCTTGCTCTCTCTCTCTCAAAAATAAGTAAACATTAAAAAAAAAAAAGGAGATCAAGTGCCTGGCTGGCTCCATCCGTAGAGCAAGCAACTCTTGATATTGGAGTTGTAAGTTCAAGTCCCACATTGGGTGTAGAGATTACTTAAAAATAATTTTTTTTTGAAAAGAAGTCCCATTGGGGCGCCTGGGTAGTTTAGTCAGTTTAAGCATCCAACTTTGACTCAGGTCATGATCTCGCAGTTTGTGGGTTCGAGCCCCGTGTCAGGCTCCATGCTGACAGCTCGGAACCTGGAGCCTGCTTCAGATTCTGTGTGTGTGTGTCTTTCTCTCTGCCCCTCCCCTGCTCACACTCTGTCTCTCTCTTTCTCAAAAATAAACATTAAAAAAATAAAAATAAAAAGTTTCCGTGTTAACATGCTAAATGCAGGTCCACAGCATTCTTTTTATTCAACTTCTAGCACTTTCTTATGATGCTCAGGAGACTAGAGGGCTGGTGGGATTTGATTGGTCCCCTCCCAGCCCTCTGTAACTGCTTTTGGTAAAAGCCTTTTCTGTCAGTCAGGCAGCCTGTGCTGTGCACCTAGGTCTGCCAACTCTTCACGCAGAGCCACACTCCATCCTGAGCAAGGAGCCTTTTGTAATTTCCCAAACTTCAGATTCTGAACACTGTTAGGGCTACTTATTTTCTGTGCCATTTTGGAACCATGCATGCTAGAACACAGCTGACTGAAAATGAAACATAAGTGACTTATCCAAAAATGTGGCAGAATTTTCAGTGTGATGTCATATATATCAGTCAAGCAGAAGCTTTTGTCACATTCAGATAAGTACCAGCATGTCCAGGTGGCAGGATACTACCCAGAGGCAAATGAGCAGACACATTCCTCTCCCTGCCCTGACATACACCCTGTGTCCATCACCTCTCCGTTTTGTGTGTGTGTGTGTGTGTGTGTGTGTGTGTGTTGCTTCTTTGTTTTTAGCCACCTTCCTAGGGAGGTAGCAGTAAGCCCAAGAATTATATTATATTACCTCTAGCCCACTTCTGTGTTTTTTCTTTAGGAAACATCATCCAGAGTGATTTGTCATGAGAAGCAGTGTTTTAGGTCATTTATATCAGTTTAAGAAATGACAAGGATTCTTGAACACTTACCCTAAGTAGACATCCTCACAGACTTAGTTCATAGTTTGCCTGATTGGGAACACTCTGTGCAAAAGTAAGTATAGGGGAAACTGCTCTGTGATTCTGATAGCTCAGATGTTGCATCTAGAATATATGCCATAGATGACACTTTGCCTTTAATGTAAGGATCTCAAAGGACATTATCAATGTGACATTACATGTTCTGATATATCTCCCAAGGGAGAGAAACGAGAAGACAGGCACCATTCCTGATATAAGAAATTGAACCACAGTAAAGAATTAGAGCTAAAATCTGACCTGAGTACTTTAGAAGACAGAGAGTTTAAGAAGAGAAATAATAGGCAAAGGGATTCTGATATTTGGGATCGGGACTCCAAAACATTTCAATCCTGATTTGGGTCAGCCCCCCCCCCCATTTATTCACCATAACTCACCTCCTACCTGTCCTGTTCACTAACCCATCTATCCAGAACCATGTCTTATCTGTTTGGAGGATTCTGGAAGAAGTCAGGTTGGTGAAGGGTCCACAAATTTGGAATTTGTGTTAGCTACAGAAAAATGCTTCATGAATGAAGGTCACCTCTGAGGCTTGGTGGCAATGATGATGGTCTACTGAACAGCTGATATTAAATACAATAGATTCTCTTAGGCATTAAAATCTCCTCTCCATGGGCAACTGAAAATGTAATCTACAAAATGAGTATAATTTCAGTTTACAACACCTAACCTAATCTGTAAAATTACAGACTAGTTGAAATTAATGATCAATTTGGCAGGTATTTGTGCAATAGGACTATGGCTTATCCATGGTACAACATCCAAGAACAATATATTCCATTGTCAATTTTTATTTTGTTTTCTTTCCTTTTTTTTCTTGTTTCTAGGAGACCAATTAATTGTTCAAAGGTACTATATAGAGGAGATTTCAAGAGCATTTACTTTGGCATGGTCTCTGCCCTTTTGTGGTCTGGCTAACAATAAAGCTAAAATTTGTTTTGTAATGATGGTTCCAGTTGGACTGGAATCCCTTTGAAGTTCCTGCATTTTGCTGTTGTGAGAGCTCAAGATATTATTTGATTGCAATAAAACACTCTTGAACATTATCAAAATATGGTGCACACTGAACTGTAGCAACTTGCAGTGGCCAGACTCCCCCTTGCAGGTGTTCTGCATGAGTGGAGCACACAGCAAATAAAGGTGTGCCTTCCTCTGCATCCATTTAGTGCTCGGTCATTATTCCATGGTCCATTCATGGACCTTAAACTCCCTGCAAGGTCAATATCAGCAAGTGTGGAGAGTACTCTTTTAGACAGGGTTACTTTGCTATCAGAATCATATTCCAGGTATTAGAATGTGCTCTGGTAGGTGCTTATTTTAAACAAATAATGAAATCCTTGTAGTGTTTAGTGACACTGCTGACTGGGCTGTGGGCTTGTGTAAATGAAAATATTTAAAGTGATTTTTAATGATTATTTTAAATAATGAAAAGAAATGCCTGAAAATATATTTTGACCCAGAGAAGTCTTTCTTTACAGAAACTTATCAACATGTCATGTGAAAAAATAATTATAAAATCTATTTTAATCTTTTACCTCTGACTGAGTCTTAAATTAAAATGTTCTACCTGTCTGGTTTTTTACCACTTCCCCTGACTTACGTTTTGCCTTTTCATGTTCGATCGTAGTTGCATTTAGTTGAGGAGAAAAATAAAAGTCCATTAAACTGTTTTCTGGTTCCCACTCTAACATATAAGTGGGGAAGTCTTCATTCCTATCCTCACAACAGGAAGAAAACTGAACTAACTGAAAATCAACAACTCTTCTTAGATCCATCAGAGAATTGAGGTCACAGGACAAAACTGCTGTCCAAAATTAGTAAGAGAGGTGAATACAGAGAATCAGAGAGCTTAGGAACAGAAACTTCCATTGGGCTATCATCAGGTAGGAACACATTAGATGGTTAACTAATTGCTGGAGGTTGAGTGTGGACTAGCTTGAGAGATCAAAACTCTTGGGGGCCCAGTATCAGGACCCCACACTTTCATGAGTTCTCCCTCACAAATTTTACTTGTTCCCAGAGTTAAGATCAGAAAATGGGAGAAAGATCAGAGAAAAATCCCTCATGCTTTCGCCAGAAGGAGGAGAAAAGTAACCATTTTGAAATATGTCCAGAGAGATCTGTTTCCCCTTAGCAAAGGCCTTCCCTCAAGGGAAACGATTTTACCAAAGCCTAAATGATGTGAACAAAGGCAAATACCCACCTCCAGTGCCCTTGAGCACTCTTGTGTCACTTAAGATGGAGAGGAGGAAAACTGAGAAGCACTTATGAAGGTCACAGCCCACGGACACAGACCCAGTAATAGAATGAGAACTAATCATAGGATTATAGAATGTTTCCTTTTCTCCCACATTTTAACACCACATCCTGTATAATAATGGGGGGTTCCAGCTGAAAGAACTGGTCAGACTCCATTTAAGAAGGAGTGTCTAGGGAACCCAAAGACAAAAGGGGAAACAAAAACAAGGACACTGGAGGAAATTTTAGCCTCCGATGCAGCAACAGCAAATAATAAAAACAACCTAACTCGTAGCCAGACATAAACCTCACACCAGAGGCCTATTGACCTTAGATTCTTTTATCCAATACATCAAGTCTGGCTTCCACCTATAAGATATGCTAAAAGGCAAAAAACACAGCCTGAAGAGACAAGGTGAGCATCAGAACCAGACTCAGATATAGAAGAGATTTTAGAATTATCAGACTTTAAGTTAAAATAGCTGTGATTAATATACTCAGTGATCTAATGGAAAAAAAAAGGACAACATGCAGAAACAGATAGGTAATGTAAGCAGACAGATAGAAACTCTATGAAAGAACAAAAAGAAATGCTAGAAACCCTAAACAATGTAACAGCAATAAAGAATGCCTTTGATGGGCTCATCAGTAGACTGGACATGGCCAAGGAAAGAATCAGTGAACTTGAAAATATGTCAGTAGAAACTTCCAAAACTGAAAAAGCAGAAAGAAAATAGAATGGAAAAAATTGGGACAGAATATCCACGAACAGTGAAATAATTACAAAAGGTGTAACACACATGTAATGGGAATAGCAGAATGATAAGAAATAAAGGAATAGAAGAAATATTTGAATAAAAAAATAGATGAGATTTTTCTCAAATTAGTGGTAGAACACGAAACCACAGAGTCAGGAATTTCAGAAAAGTCCAAGCAAGATAAATACAAAAAAACGAAAAACAAAAACACTGAGGTATATCATATTCAAACTACAGAAGGAAGCTGGTGGGGGGAGAACATCTATAGAGGAACAAGGGTAAGAATAATATCAGACTTCTGTTTAGAAACCATGCAAGCAATAGGAGAGGGAAGTGAAATATTTAAGATGTTGAAAGAAAAAAAAATACCAACATAGAATTCTGTATCTAGTGAAATCATCCATCAAAAGTGAAAGAGAAATAAATACTATCTCAAACAGAAATTAAGGAAATTCGTCACCAGTGGACTTACCCTGCAAAAAATGAAGTTAAAAGAAATCCTCCATGAAGAAGGAAAATAATATAGGATATTTTTGTGGATCTTGACAAACTGATTCTAAAGTGTATATGGAAAGTCAAAACACCAAAAAAAGCCAACAAAGTACTTAAGAAGAACAAAGTCAAAGAACCGACACTACCTGACTTCAAGACTTACCCTAAAGCTACGGTGATCAAGACAGCATGGTATTTGCAAAAGAATAGACAAATAGATCAGTGGAACAGAATAGCCAAGAAACAGACCCATGCAAATATAGTCAGCAAGTCTTTGACAAAGGAGCAAAGGCATTCCAGTGGAGGAAGGCTAGTCTTTTCAACACATGGTGCTGGAACAACTAGAAATCTATTTACAAAAAAATTAATCTAGACACAGACATTACACCCTTCCCAGAAATTAACTCAAAATGGATCATAGACTTAAAGGTAAAATGCAAAACTGAAAAACTTCTGAAAGATAATATAAGAGAAAAATCTAGATAATCTAATGACCTTAGAGTTTTTTAACTACATCACCAAAAATGACCTTGGATTTTCAGTTTCAACCCCAAAAGCACAGTCCATGAAAGAAAAAGTTAATATGTGAGGCATCGTTAAAGTTAAAAACTTCTGCTCTGTGAAAGACACTGTTAAGAGAATGAAAAAACAAGCCAAAAACTTGGAGAAAAATCTTCGCAAAACACCTATTTGATAAAGGACTAGTATCCAAAACATACAAAGAACTCTTAAAATTCAACAATAAGAAAATGAACAACCAACCCAATTACAAAATGTGCAGAAATCTGAACAGACACATCACCAAAGAAGATATACAGCTGACAAATTAACATATGAAAAAATGTTCAACATCCCTTGTCATTAGGTAATTGCAAATCAAAGCAATAACAGGAGGGGCAGCTGGCTGGCTCAGTCAGTAGAGTGCGACTCTTGATCTCCGGGTTGTGAGTTTGAGCCCCACATTGGGTGTAGAGATTACTTAAAAATAAAACATTTACTAAATAAGTGAATAATGGAATACCACTACACACATTAGATTAGGGAAAATCCCAAACACCAAATGTTGGCGAGGGTGTAGAGCAACAGGAACTCTCATTCATTGCTGGTGAGGATGCAAACTGTCACTTTGCAGGAATGTTTGCAGTTTTTTAAAAAACTAAACAGTCTTACCATATACCAGTTACACTGCTAACTATTTACACAGTTGACTTCAAAACTTATGTCAGCATAAAAGCTGCATATGACTGTTTATTCATAATCATTCAACTTTATTCATGATCACCAAAAACTGGAAGTAAGCAAGATATCCTTCAGTATGGTACATCCATACAATGGAATATATTATTCAGTGATAAAAAGAAATGAGCTATCAAGCCACAGAAAGATATGGCATGTTTAGACTACAAGTTTAGGTACATATTAAGTGAAGAAATGAAAGAAGCTAATCTGAAAAGCCTACATATTCTATTATTCCAACTACATGACATTCTGGAAAAGGTAAAACTATGGCGACAAGAAAAAGACCAGTGGCTTGCAAAAGGTTCAAGGGGAGAGAGGAAAGGATAATAGGTGGGGTACAGAAGTTCTTTAAGCCAGCAAAATTATTCTGTACACACTGTGATGCTAGGTAGATACGTGATATTGTACATTTGTCAGCACCCATAGATTGTACAGTACAAAGAGTGAACCTAATGCAAACTAGTCAATGCATCAGTACTGGTTCATCAGTTGTTACAAATATACCACTCTAATGCAGTATATTACATAATAGGGGAAATTGTGCAGGAAATGGAGGAGGAAAGCATATATGGGAACTCTCTACACTTTCTGTGTAATTTTTCTGTGAAGCTAAAACTGCTCTAAAAAACACAGACTTTGAAAGAAAGAAAGAAAGAAAGAAAGAAAGAAAGAAAGAGAGAAAAGAAAGAAAGAAAGAAAGAAAGAAAGAAAGAAAGAAAGAAAGAAAGAAAGAAAGAAAGAAAGAAAGAGAAAGAAAAGAGAGGGAGGGAAGGAGGAAGAGAGGAAGGAAGGAAGGAAGGAAGGAAGGAAGGAAGGAAGGAAGGGAGGGAAAGAGGGAGGGAGTGAGGAAGGGAAAGGCCCATTGACAATTTATCTGAAGAGAAGTCCTAGTGAGAAACTTGTAGGCTAATCATGCCAAAAAAAGTAGTGGGAGGGAAGAAGGGATATGGCAATGCACTGATCACTTGGCCCTATATTTTCTGGGAACCAGGCAACCTGTGGATTTGTGCAGGCATCATTCTGCTGAGGGTGAGCAGATTGGACAGCCTGGGATGTTAGAGAGAAAATAGTCAGTACTAGTGATGGCCTGAAACTGGAGAGGTTCTCTGAAATCCCAAACCTCATTTGTTTTCACGAAAGTTCAAACCACGGTGGGCCTGCTTGATCCTCTGCCAGCTGCTGTTGGCTGATCGATGGTTTGTTTCATGCTGTGTTTAAAAATATGGAATTAGGAATTGGGTGGTACATTCTGAATCCCTGCTGAAATGTCTGGCTGGGCGTGGTGGAGAGTGCAGAGCCAGCAATAAGCTTGTCTTTCCCGACATGCCCACAAGGACACAAGGGAATGGAGTTCTCTCCAGCCTAGTGATGACTCTGACTTCTGACCAGCAGGGCTCAGAAAGCCTGCTCTGAGAGGGTCAGAAGAATACAGCATGAGACAGGACACATAAATTATGAATAAATAACCCCCTTCTGCACCCACAAATTTGCATCACCACTGTTCCATTGCCCCGTGAGGTGTTTGGATCCTCTTGAGACTTTTCACTTTCTGTAAGATTTTTCAGTCCAATGGCAAAATAGGTCTTCTCTCTATACTGCCACGTAAAACCTCTGCAGTCTGTCATTTCTTGGGATCCTCTTAACCAATCTGAGAACTATCTCTCAGCATCTGATTTTGCTGATTAAGGAGACCAGGCATTGTGAAATGCCTTTTTACACTAATCTCAAAGACTTAAATAATGACAGCTAATGTTAGACATAAAACTAGAAATTCCAGGGAGATTTTTGTTTCTAAGAATTATCGCTCTGCTGCAAAAATTAAACATAACTCTAGATCTCTATATTTATGCATGCCTATATACACACACAGAAGCCACCCAATCAGTGTCTCATCGACTACTTTCTGTCACATCAACCCTGCTTTCCCACCTACCTCTGCCTCTCTTTGACTCCATTTTTATCCTAACCACCCACCATCCCCCACCAGTTCTCTCCCATTCTCTTCCATCTACTCTCATTCATTCGTCATGATGTGGACACCAGACCACCCTTATCATTTTGGAAAATACAACATAACAGTGGCTTCAAATTTGCCAGTACCTCCTTTAACCCATACCCATCATCCATAAAGCCATACCCAAATGTGCTTTTATTGGGTGACTACTAGGCATTTGTCAAATCCACTGCAGAACACTCTTTTGTATAAATACAATAAGGAACTATGTGGTGGTGTTGGGTCTGTGATTTTGCCTATTTTTAATTTATCTCATTCAGGAATACACAAAATGCTTGCCTCTTAAATCATCAGAGTGATATCATTCATTCAGTGTCTCTGTTTACGTAGGGGTTTACATATATATACATTGGTGACTATAAGCTAGAAAATAAATAATGCCCTTTATCAGGAGTCTTTAGTGGTAGTATGGAGTGTTGGTGGTGTTGCTTTTGGCCTGATCCCAGTGGCAAGCCATTCACCTCCTCGTCAATATGGCACTTCATAGAAAAGCAACTTTTTACAAAAATTTTTTAAACATTTATTTATTTTTGAGAGACAGAGAAGGAGCTGGAGAGGGGTAGAGAGAGAGGGAGAAAAAGAAGCCGAAGCAGACTCCAGGCTCTGAGCTGTCAGCACAGACCCCAACGCGGGGCTTGAACCCACAAACCTCGAGATCATGACCTGAGCGGAGGTCAAGACGCTTAACCGACTGAGCCACCCAGGCGCCCTATAGAAGAGCAACTTAACAGAAAATTTGTTTTCGGTCGCTTGCTTACTCTGAACTGGGCATAGAGAGAGAGGCAGATTTTTAAACACATGCACCAACATGAATGTGTCTGAAAACTCATAAACGAGAGTGATAAGCCTGCTACCAGGCTCCAACAAGCTGCATCTTTGTAGGTCACAGGTTGCTCAGGAAGGGTGAGTTCAGTGAGGCTGATTAACACCTTGGACAAATTTTATGTGCTGGGGCCTTTGTGGGTTACTGTGGTTTGCAGGACACCGCCATCAGATCTTTGCCCCCAGTCCTTAGACTCACGCCTTCTGAAGGCCCCCGTGGTTGCTGGGAGATGAGCAACATGGAAATGAGCTTCATTGCCTAGAATTTCAAAAAGCCCTGCAGCTATGTGGTGACAGCAAAACTGAGCAAAAGTCCGCCTGGATGAGCAAGGAAAGATGAACAACTTGTAAGAGGTGTGGTTCATTGAATCCAACCTCAGAGCAAGAGTTTTCATGTTTTCAGAATGAAGACGCATTTTTTTAAGAAGTACGAGGTACTCACCCCAGGCCATGGTTTGACCTGCAGATGACTTCAGCTTTTGGAATCATGGAATGCAGAATGAAAACTAAAAATACAACTGAAGACAAAAGACACAAAGATGATTATCTCTCTTACTACTGAACTGGTACCTTAGGAAGATTATGTCTAAGGAATATAAGTCTATTTAATTTTCCTCATTTTAAATGTACTTTTTCATTATAAACCAAGTTAGAAAATGGTCTAGCTTTTCACATTAGTGTACTTTTTTTCTCTTATCTTCACATGGATAAACCAATTCCATTGAAATATCTGAGCTACTCATTAATTAAGAAAAACAAGGCATCAGTTACTAGACATGATGCCTCAGAAACTTACAAATCCCTCATCCAGCCCATGTTACATGAAGTCGGAAAGGCTTGATCAAAGTTTCCCTAGGCATTCTCCTCTCACTTTTAGTTCAGGTGGAAAAAGCAAGCCAACAGAAACCCTTCATACTAAAATAGCTCTTTCAAATCAAAGCAAGAAAAGTATTGCATCAGAAAGTTGTATACAATGGCTGTGCCCAGGGCATCCCTTCCTGCCTCTGGTCCTCATTTCAAACATGTAATACCTTCTCCTTTCCAAGCCACCAGCCTTTCACCCTGCAATCCCAGAAGGCCACCCAGCACTGCGGTAGGCTCCCTCATTCTCATGTCAGGTCAAACAGGCATTTTCTTCTTCCTGAAGATTTCATGGGTCTAAAAGTTCTGTTCAATCTTTCCACTCCTTAATAAAGCTGAGGAGACATTCCCGAGAAGCCCACCAAGCCTTCCATGGGCAACTTCTGTGGTCTCTGCCATAAACTGGCTATTATAGGACAGGTCGTGACAGCTCTTGATGGCAATGCTCTTGCTTCCAATGAGTTCACTGTGGAGTGTGGTGGAAGGTGATGACATCATTTTTCAACACCCCCATTTAAATAGCGAAACAATGCATATTGTTTCTTTTTATTTAAGTGACAGAGGGAGGTGTTATTCTCGAAGTACATTTTTTTCTCTAAATAAATGCTTCATACATTTGCTGAATCCTAAAGATGAAAATAATCTTAAAGATCATAGAATTCTGAATTGTGTCCCAGAGCCTGAAAGAAGAGGAGATGCCATCTCCTCTGAAGTACACACTCCCTGATGAGCAGGCAAAGACCTAAAGAGGCTTGTGAAACTTCCAAAACCTGGCTGTGACAGCACCAAGCCTTGATCCCAACTCTCCCAATCTTTCATCTGTTTATCCCATGAAATAAATGCCTCTTCTGTCTCCTCCTTCTGAAGAAAAGAAAACAATTAGAATGACTCTTTTAATCAGGCTACCAAGACATTTGACAAAGTTTCTTTGACCTCAGTATTAGATTTTAAGGTTTTGGAGAGTTCTCCCTTGACTAGTTGATTTCTTGATAATATCAATTTGAGTAAGATATGTATTCCCTTCAAATCTGTGACTCTTCACTAATTCCAGTGATTGAGGTCCACATGTAAATCCCTTTTGATAACTCACTGGCTTTATGGTCCTGAGCTGATAACCTTGGTACTTGCTTGATTTTGCAATAATCAGATGAAACCTTGCTAGAAGCAACACATATTCCAAAACACCTTATTTCTAAGTTAATAGTATTTTTTTTCCCTTAATGGAGAATATTCTCTTTTAATGTTTGGGTTCCTTTTTTACCCTGTGTCTCTGAAAATATCTACATTTCCTGCCTGTTTTTTTAAAACTTAGAATTTATAATTTAAATATAGCTTTATTTCATTGATAAAACATTTTAAGGTAATTTTTATTAGAGTTCATAAATCTTATAATCATGCATGTATTTGCTTGCCAATGTACAATTTTAGCATTTTGACAGAAAGGGACAGTATTCTACTTATTTGGAAGCTAAGCCACAAAGTGACTGAATAATATTTTTATACAGAAAAAATTAACACTGCGAAGGTTGATCTTCTCTTTTGAAATAGCCTTACACTGAAGTATATTTAATAAGTCATAAATATACTTTTATATTTTATAGAAAATCTAGGTTTCATTCATTTGAAATATTAATAAATAAATAACAATGTAGTGGTAACTACCTTCATTCTTCCTGGGCATGTATACAGGTGAAGCTTTACTAGAATGTCAGCTACAAGCAGATTTGTGGAAAATTAGGATATCACTAATATGCTTGAATGGGGAGAGGATCCCAATATTCATTTGAAAGAAACTTAATCAGGACAATACATATGTTCAGTGGCTCTTAAATGTCCAAGTTGCTGATAACTGGGACACACTTTTTCATTCTTTATTGGAATGGCCACCTTGGAGTAAACCTTTGAGAAAGAAGAAAAACTAATAAAAATATATCACTTAAAAAAATTCAGAAGTGTTTCAGACCAACTCTCATACCCATTCCTATGCTGCCATTATACCAACTGGTCTTCAGAAGGACTGTCACCATCAATTTTTCATTTTTAAAGGACTTTAATTCTTTCAGCATGTTCATATGGTTTTATAAAGCCCCAGATACCCAGCAAATCCCCTTGGTGTTGTAAGACAAGATTGCTGTTAAAAAATGTTTAGGCTTAGTCAGCTTCTTCTCACTGCTGACTTCATGAGGGGCTCTGGGAAATGGTGTTTATACTAAGCTTAAATTGATAGGGCAAGTTTAATGCAGTAGGGTCAAAGGTACAACTGCTTAGCTGGTCTCATCAACCACTCAAGTTTCAGCATCGGTTTATAAAGAAAGGTCTGTAATGATAACATCTGGCTGCTTGAGCGTGACTGCGTTTTGCCTACTATGATTGAATGGAATTTAATGGTGGGGAGGAGAAAACTTAGGGCAATTTCATTCTTGAATTATGGTTCCAGATGGACAAGGCAAAATGGCAGACTTTGATCAATCTGAATCCAGCCATCTAGCAGTTTCTTGAGCAGACTTGCTTCTTCCATCTCCACCCCACCTCTGGGCCCCTGTAAGACAAGCATCCTTGCTGAGTCAATGGCAGAGGCCCAGAGTAGGCACAGCTTTGAATAAGCTACTCTTTGGTATTATGCATCTAGCTTGGCCTTGCCTTGTTGCTCTGTGAGGAGTCTAAGAATACTTGTGCTCAACAGAAAACACAGCACCCTTCCCCCAGAGGGTGCTCCATAAATGGTTGCTAACCAACTAGGAGATTTGATTACCAGCCATGTTCATACTGGCAAAGAAGAGATAAAGTTAGTTCCAGATCTCCACCATCATTCCGGTTAACTACTTTGTGCCAAGGTTACAAAGACACTGTGACACTGGGGACCAAAAAATGTAAATGTGTCATAAATTTGCTATAAGACATTATAGGAGATGCCTACTACATAACTCGTCCAGCAAGGGACTGATTCAAATTGTACCCCATTACGCCAAAGATCTTGTGCATTCTGTGGGTACCCAGTTCCTTCTGTTATCAACCACAACTCTGTAACATAAAAAGCTCACTGTATAAGTATAAATTCATGTTGCTTAAGGTCCTTTAGAGTCTTTTGAGCATACCTTTGGATCACTGAGTATCTGTAAACTTTTTAGATTTTCAAGAACTTCTTTTTAATATAAACAAGTAGGTAGACAAAAAGTAAATGATGGCAGAGATTTACCTGTAGTACAATAAGGCTGTGCGAATGGGAAGAGGAGTTCTCTGATGCTTAACATTTACCATATTTGCTCCACAAATGTGAAATGTTCTTGGTGTTGGTGCGTCTTCAAGACCAAGAGAAGAGGAGTCAGAGCCCACCAGACACACAGTGTGAAATCAAGAGGGTAGAGAAAGAGATGCACATGTGGTGCAGGTGAGGGGACCTTGGCCAGAGTGTGAGTCCCACTTCCAGGATCTCATAGCTGCTTGACCTTAGGGGATTCATGCAGACTTTGTTTGTTTATCCGTAATATGGAACAGATGCCTAATCTACTTAATGTAATACATACTTACCCCCATGGCTTATGAATCAAAAATGATATACATGAAAGCTCTTCTGTGGACTCAAAGTCCTACCTGAATGTACATGTCATTATCACTCCTCCCTTGATGGTCCATTTGGCTGATTCCTGTTAATATGATCAGAGGTCAAGCTTAACTCCTCTAGGTCACATTAGAAATTAGAAATAAGGTCCCCAGAAGGAAATATTCTACCTGTTACATGACTGACCTTGATATAGCAAATCCAAACCTACCAAATAAATTAAGGATGATATTTAGAAAATGGTTGTCATTTTAGCTCTCAGTAAGATCTTTTTCAGAGAGCAAGATTCCTCATTACATTTAAGACATGAGTACAGGGGCACCTAGGTGGCTCAGTTAAGCATCTGACTTCAGCTCAGGTCATGATCTCACAGTTCATGAGTTCAAGCCCTGCACCAGGCTCTATACTGACAGCTCAGAGCCTGAAGCCTGCTTGGGAGTGAGTCTCTCTCTCTCTCTCTCTCTCTCTCTCTCTCTCTGCCTCTCTCCGTTCTTCCCCCACTCACACTCTGTCTCTCTCAAAAATAAACATTAAAAAAAGACATAAGTATATATACAGAAGTTCTATTTTTCTAGTGCTGTAGCCATTGTGTGAAGCAAGACACATGTATTGTCTTCTCCCCCTTCTCCATCGTCCTGTCATTGCCTTCTTCAATTTGCTCTATTTCAGTCACAACTCAATAGCCATTGACAAAGCACATCTCCACTAAAAGAGGAAAACCTAGACACCAAAACAACAGCAAAACCCTGCTCTATACATATACATATCCTTATCAGATACCCATTCCTACCCTTTAAGAAAAATGGGAGAAAGTAATGTATAGAGTGAACCTGAGATAAGTGTCTTCTTTGCACTAACAAGCCAGGGTCTACCTTCATTTCCATCTTATTTTAATATTTCATTATCACTTTCAGTTCCTAGGCTGGCCTAGGAACTCTCTCACACATGGGATTGAAACCCTTTAAAGTAATTGTGATTATACACTTTGTGCATTTAAAAGCATAAGCCACCTTTGAAGACAGTGGAAAAAGATAAACTAGCAACTGCCAATTCCATGAATCATGTTCTGTTCAAGGGAGTTCTAGATGTGGAAAGCCAACTGTATATGTAGAAGGATATATATATTTATTTACACAGCACATATGTCATGCATAAGTGATCCTGATGAATACTATTGAACTAAAACCTGTTAATTTTGTAGTTGGGACTATTTTAACTTTAATTTCAAAATGTTTTCATTGCCCTATACCTTCAATATCAATGAGGTAAAGAAAACTCTACCCATATGTGCAACCTCTTTATTACTGTACCAGTATTTTCCAAATTAAATATTATGCTTAAGTATTAAATATTAACATTTTCTCTTAATTATTAGACCAGAACTGCAGGTGATCAGCGAAAGTTTACATGAGGCTCAAACCCTTCAGTACTGGCAGAGTCACACATTAAACCACTTTTTATTCATCTCTGGCTTACACTCAAAGGAGCATCACTTTCAACTTTATGTGGTTGTCCATGTTCTAAATGCAAAAGTAGGGCCATATGTAGTGGAGTGAGAATTCTAAGGAGAATGGGACCCTCATTCATCTAAGGCTCCTCTAGGAGAAATGATTCCTCTTCACTAGGGGCGAAAACTCCCAACCTTCCATGTGAGCGAGTAGTGAAGTCATAAGAGTGCACCTCAACATTACTCTGTATGACACTGAACAATAGGATTTTTTGGGGAGCTGGCAGGTGGGGCAGGGGTCACAGGGATAAAGGAGATGCACGTGTGACTCAGAAATCGCTGTGGCGAAAGGTGGCCCAGACTTTTATTGGTTTTGGCCAAAGGCTGATACAAGATTCAAGTAGCAAAGAGCAGATTCCTGATCTTAAAAATCAATTGTTAAGATGCAAACTTGGTTTCTTGGAGTAGGGGCAACATTTAAGAAATTAATTTGACAAAAAGAATCACCAAAGTAAAATCTTTATGAATTATTTTTTTTTATTTGTAAGCAACTTTTAGCCTGATTATTGTAAGGAAACTATAACAGGTGGTACATACAAATATTAAACATGTATCTAACAAATTCTTACTGGGTACCAAGCACTGCTGTAAGGCCCTGGGAGTGCAAATTCCCTCCTCATAGGATGCTTACATACTAATGGGAGGGCACAGAACATAAATAATTGAATATGTCAGGGGAGATGTTCTATGAAGAAAATACGGTGGGGTAAATAGTGATCAAAGAAGGCCTCTCTAAAAAAGACATTTGAACAGAGTCATAAAGGAAGTGAGGGAGCAAGTCACACAGATCTTCAGAAGAAGGGTACTCTATGAGTGCAAAGGCGCTGTGTGTTTTGCCAGTTGAAGGAACAGCAGTGGGACCAGTGTGCCTGAGAGAATGAGAAAGGGCTGGAGGAGGAGAGAAGTTTAGGGAAATAGTCAGGAGTTAGTCACATAAGGCAACGCAGGCTATTGTTAGCATTTGGGGTTCTAGCATATGGGAGTTACAGAGAGTTGTGGGTTGTTTTGGCAGGAGGAATGCCACAGTGCAACTTGTGTTCATAAAAACATCTAACTGCTGTGGGAAGAACTCTGTAAGAGGCATTAGTGGAAGCAGGGAGAAAGCGACTTGGTTTTCTGCTGTTCTAGGAAATTGGCGAGGGGGCAGTTCAATTAAATAGGTCAGAATGAGAGGAAATTTGGGGGTGCTTTGGTGGAGGGGTTCCACAGTTTGGACTGGCTTCATAAAGGGAAGCAGTGGCCACCTTTTCTGAGGCAACATCCACATCTCTACTTTGGTGTTTTCTACCTGTAAGAGTTTCCACATCCTCGATTCCCATCAGTTCCCAATATCCCTGACAAAGGTTTCAAAGACATCTCAAGTTGAATTTCTCTCTCTTTCCTTTTCCAATGCACACTCTAGAAAAGTTGCAAGATGCTAAGAAAAGCTACAATACCATATTTGAGCAGTGAGCTCTATGAAAATAAGAAATTTTACATCTTCGTGGAAAAGCATGTCATATAAGGAAATATATTTGAGAGGAAAGTTCCAGACCTCTCACAATATCAAGAGATGGGAGAAGTATGAAGCTTTTAGCAAAATAAATAAATGCAAACCTCTGTCCTTATTCTGACAGTCTTGTGAGGATTTGTAGACTATGAAAGTTTGGTTTCTGAGTCCTCATTCAGTGTTTCATTCAACAAACATCCATTCAGCCCCAAAGTAGCATTGCTCAGTGCCCTGGGCCTTTTGGTAGGAGAGAGAGGAAATGGTATTCAGGATTATTCCCCAAATTTTTATTTTCATCAAATAACCAGAGAAGAATTGGGATGATTTCCTTCAATTAAAAAGTCAAGACATTTTCCTTGACTCTCAAGACGGTATGTATAAGTTAACACAAGCCAACTGATGTAACATCCACTTGAATGCTCTCTGGATATTCCAGTGAGTTACCCCGACACAGTTTAAGCAGCCTCCGCACTTCCCTCACACTGTCCTCAAGTCCCTCGCAGCTGCAGGATTGCTGAATTCAAAATCAAGCCCCCAGCACTGTGCCACTGTCAACTTTACAGCCGCTCCCAAGCCTCCACTGTCTCCCAGTTGTTCCTGGAAGCCTCCTGCCCTTTTATTTGTTGAAATGCCCAGAGTCCTTCCTTGTTTCCAGTGGTGTGGGGTCATCACTGTCAGCCAGACCTGGTTTGAATTCCAGTTCCTCCAGAAAATTGACTGTCAGTACTTCAATTTCCCATTCCTAAAATGAGGATAAAAATCAATGTTTTCATGTGCTGGAGTTGATTTGAAGATTAAATCAGTGAATACTGATACACAAAAGGCACTCCAGAATTGCTGGTTCTCTTTCTTCCTCTTCCCAGATGCAATTCTTCCGCCTTTTCCCAGCACTTTCAGTCACCAGAGCAATTTGCCACTCACAATTCACAATTCCCACTGACGTAGTTTTTCATTCAGTTATCACTGTTCTCCACCATTTCCCCGGTGTAGGTTTTTGCTGCTGTTGCTGTTGGTTTTGATCACCCTTAGATGATAGGCTCCTCCTGCCCATGCGTTCTCTTTTCCTCCATTTTTTCCTCCCTCAGTAACCCACCCTTTAGATATGACAGCTCACTTTCCCAGCTATCTGGCCGGCCTGAGCATTCTCCCCCAACCAAGCCACTAGTGCACTTCCAGTGTGGTGAGGGAAGGCAGAAGCAGAGGGCCCCCATCCTTCCTCCACCCACTGCAGCTGGACAGAGCAGTGGATTAGCCAGAGCGTGGCTCTCACTCGGTGCTCTCTCTCTCTCTCTCTCTCTCAGACAAACTCTATTCTGGGTCAAAAAGTGATCAAGGAGTGGCATCTCCAGTGGAGTGGGACAGGGTCCAATAGACAGCCTGAGGGCTTGCCTCCTCTGACAGTTTGTCAGCAGGTCTGCTGCAACCTCACGCCCTCAGACAGAGGCACTTCTTTGCTCCTGGGCAGTAAGGGCTCAGGAAGTGCCGTGAGCCAGCTGACTACACCACTAGCACACCTGGGTGCGAGTTTGGATCAGGTGCTTCTAATTTACGTTCCCAGACCCACTCTGGGCTTGTTGTGTGGCCTCAAGCAAGCCACTTAACCTGTCTGTTTCCTTATATGTCAAGTGGAGATAATAATACTTAACTACATCACAGGGGTGGATAGTGTATATTAATTAATTAATGTTTGTAAAGTGCTTTGAAGATGCAAAGCTGGTTAAGTGTTTAAGTATTCTGATGATAGTCCTTGCTTATTATTAGAACCTTCCCAGGTTCCTGGACCATCTCTCACTGATTACGACTAGGTTCTAATAGCACCTGCTGTGCAATCCACTCAGGGATCTAAGGCACAACCCATGAGAATTTAGCCCAAATGGATTTATAATTTGAAAAAGATGTCAGTGAGGCCTGTGCCCAAATGTCGGGCCAGTTACAGGGCTCCCTAGCAATTTTCCAGAAGCCAAGAGGACTGCATCGTGGTATTTGCTGCAAATGGTGCTTGTTGTAATTGCTTTCATCTTTTATGTGGTGCTGCTCAGATATAGATTGAAAACTGCTTGCTGGGACTTGCGGTCTCCTCAGGCCATATCTCAAGGTCAAGATGGGAGAAAATGGAGGCCATATGGTGTGGCCAGCACTGATTTATTTACAAACCCTTGGAACTGTGCTGGAAAGAATGAGAGTTCCTAATATACTTGTCTTCCAGGCAGCTCTGAAAGATTCCAGGTGTTGTTCGTGAATATTTCTTGCACCCCTCTTTGTGGTCATGTCTATTTTAAAAAGACTTTATAGTGGAATTTGGATTTTATATTTGTGACTGTCTTCTATAATGTTCCATTACTTATATCTCACAAACCAATTAGGTAGGTTGAACTCAGGGACTAGGCTGCTAGTAATCAAAATAGAATGAATCCATTCCCAGCCTTGTTAGAGATGTGGCTCTTATCCATCTGATCGATGAAGTGAACAGAACAGACTGTGTCCCGCAACTTACAGTTTTGGTCACACTCTACACCTGATAACTCTAACAAAAAAAAAAAACAAAACATGTAATTCCTACATATTTTTCATTCATTAACATTCATCTTCATTTTTTTCTACTAGAAGTACCACTCATGACCCCTTACATTCTTTTCCTCATAAGACTTTCTGGAGAAATACATACTATGTGCAATCTTTTCATTGTTTTCAAGAGCAGAAGTGACTTTCTTAGTTTTTCTGAATAGTTGATGTTTTCTTTTCTTTTTTCTTTTCTTTCTTTTTTTGTTTAGATGTTGGGTACTGTAAACCTAAAGATACTATGAGCCCCACCCTTCAAAGTTTTGTATGAAGAATTCACTCTCAAGATTTTCAGAAGTCCTGAAGCTGAAATCCTAGGCTTTACCTTAAAAAAAAAAAAAAAAAAAAAAGTATTCCAATCCCATTAAGGTCCCTTGAATTTTAATTGGCACATGGATTGGTGGCTTTATCTTTCCCTTCTCATGATTGCTCCAGATATGATTATCAGGGGCTTTCCAGGCACACTTAAGCAAGGAAGTGTGAGCATATACATAAAACAGCATGCATGTTATTTTCTTCAAGGTGCTACTTAAGTACCTGCTTTAAGAACACAAGCAGGTCCTTCGGGATGGAGGAATAGTGTGGGCATGGGGCCAAACTCTGCTCTCACAGAATGTCTGTGTCCAAGGCATTGATACTTCTTTTGGGGATGCACCACAGGGAGCCTGAGTTTAAGAGGACTCCCTTTTTCTGGTAAACATATGTTAACTCATTAGGGAAATAAAGTGGTTTGAAAATAGATGGTGCTGTTTAAAAAATGGACATTACAATTATGATAATCTATTTTTGCTAGCAGCTAGCTTCAGTTTCTTTTTTCAAGTGATTTATTCTTAAAGGCCTCTAAAGTTTGCTATGATAAACTGTCAGAGTAAAAGTGTCCACTACTTTAAACAGATTTATTATAACTAGAATCTTATACGGAGTTGAGGAGAACCAGTGGAAAAGGAATATGCTCTTATCTTGTTGCCACCTCACAACACTAGCCCTTTGGTTCACCCATGGGCTCACATTGACCTCCCCAGAGCTCTCACCTACCTGCCAATCTCCTCCTCTCCATCCAGCCCTTCCTTCCTGCCCTTGTTCTTTGCTACAGCATCTGATCCACTCACAGTAAGGTGCTCGGATTGCAATACACACCACCATGATTTGGTGTGGGTGAGGTGGCCCCTCACTAGATAGCCGTGCCCCAAGAGATGGTACTTTAGTTAAAACAGCTGTCCTAGTGGGATCTAACTGAGGTGATAATATACTACACCTCAGTATAGTATAATATACCATACTGATGTATGGTAACATTGCTTACTTTGTTCAAGTAACTAAAGATCAGTGCATTGTACAATTGAAATGGGTGAATTATATGATACGTAAAATATGGGATAATAAAGTTGTAAAAAAATAAAAGTCTGCCACAAAGTTACTCCCAGTGTGCAATCTCCCATGTTCCCACCCAGCCCAGCGGTGGGATTTTCCAGCCTCCCACCCAATGTACAAATGCTCACATATCCCACAGAGGCTAAGCAGGGTCTGTTTTGCCCAGTGATGAGGAGTTGGTCACTAGGTCACAAGGTGGCCCTTTCTGTCAGAAAGCTGTTATTTCTTTTCCATTAAAGCTATTTTTTTTCTATTAACTAAAATCTGCCTCCATATAACTTCTATATTTATCTACCCCAAACAATGCCAATCCCTTGCCCATGTGAGTCTTTCAGATATTAGAAGACAACTCTCAAGCCTTCCTCATTCCTTGGACAATTTTAACAATAGGCTTGGCTGGGGTGACACCACCATGCTGCCAAGGTGACTGTGGTCAAGACATTGACCTCTCTGGGGCTGGTGCCTCAGTCACTGGTCTGTAAGAGGAAAGTTGAGCCACGCAGTTTCTCAGGTGCTTTAAGTGTTCCAGATTCTATGGTTTTGAGATGAAGGATTATAAACATATATGCTATATTTTTTTAATCTTGCTCTTTTATTCTTTAAAAATTAATCATTCAAAGACATTACTTTTTTATTCATGATCAGTAGACTTGATATGAATTAGTATATCATAAAGTACATGAAGTATTGCATAAAAATGGAAGTCAAGTCTTCCACCTGACCCATAATGCCTATAATGAATTCCCACCTTCACACAAGGTGATTATATTTCTGGGCTCTGTGGTGCAGCTTAGGGAGTCCTGGCCAGCAGTCAGCAGAACTATACTGTATGTTCTTCAGTCCAGGTGTAAACACTGTAAATATAACAAGATTGCACAAATTTAACTTCAGCTTTGAAACAGTGAACCAGGTGAAGTGTGAGAAGCAACTGCTGGCTAATAATTGATATTTTCCCCTAAGTCCCCATAAAGAGATAGCGTCATGTACATCTTCATTATAAAGAACCACAATTTTTATAAAGTGAGTTCATGATGGACCACCCCAACTGAAGAGAAAAGAGCCCTCAAAACAATTACTTTCAGTTTAGAATTCAGGGCCATATTTCCTAGATCATCTTTTGGATATCTGTTTGCAAACACATACCCTTCAGACACCCAGCCTCTGAATTCTTCCATGAGAATCCTCCAGAAGTGTTGGACCCCAGTGCTGTACGAGGCACAATTGAAGAGAGAAGCCCAGTTTCCAGGCCCATGCTGGCATGACACTCACTACCCATAGAGCTCATCTTATACTTTGAAAAAGGTAGGGGGTGGATTCTACTCATAATTATTATGTGGATTTTTTACTTGAGTTCTTTGTTACAGGAATCACTTTAAGGAGTAAAGAATAAAATTAACAAAAGGGAATTTTGCTTAACTCTCAAGGGAGAAAGAAAGTGAGTAGGTAGGAGTGAGGAGCCTAGGGTGCCTGTCCTTGACTATCATTTTTGATGGAAACATTTTATAGCACCCAAATGGTTGCTGCTCCTGAAGGAATACTAAGGACAGGAAATCTGGTCTCGCTTCATAAACTCAGGTAGTGAAAGAGCCGTGTGAATACCAGTTAATAAATGCCTAGGTCTGTTTTTAACAATGGAGGGTATCGGTGTCCTGCTTGAAAGCATTCCTAAGCTAGTCGATGTTGTAAAATAATACAGAAAACTGACATTTTTATCGTGACACAAGTTACCATATAGCAGTTATCTGCTGGCTCATCTGGTTTTTATGATCCACAAGGTAGCTGTCATATCGAGACTTGACCAGCATCTTCAGGCTCAGGCTCTCTCATTTCAGCACCTGCCTAAGTGCATAAGCGCCACTTCCAGCACAGAGGCTAATGGACTCTGTCTGCAGGTCTGTGCCAGACAAGCTCAATCCTGGCTCTGTCTCCCTTCACACTTCACTCTCAGCTCTATCTGTGAAAACAACTGAGAGACAGAGACTCCACCATGCTCATGGGCACATCGTCTGGCCTTCATCTCATCAGGAATCTGATGGCATCCCGGTCAGATGTCTATGAGTCAGCCAAGAGAACCAGGCTCCCAGGGACCTGATCTCCCTTCTGTGGTAAAGCCAAACCCTCTAGAATGTCCTCTTCACCAGAGGAGTGCAGTGTGGCTGGATGATTCATGTCACCATTGATGAACCACTTACCTGGGTCCTATTTGGGTAAATGAAGGGCTGAAATAGCCACTCTGCAGAGCAGGCTGAAACAGCTCTCATGTGCTCCATGAGACAGGAGGTGTGGCTGCCATATCCACCATCATAGCGTGACACAAAATCATTGAATGAAAGAATTAATTCAGTATTTTTAATCATTCAGATCTCTTGCAATATCATGATGAATGACCACAGGCTATAAATAGATGAGGATTTTTTACACCCCCACCAGAACAAATTTCTTCTCTGTGAATGGCCTGGTACAGAATGGGAGTTTGACTTCAGTGAGATGGGATGCTGGATGGAGCAGAGGTTCCTGGTGAGACGTGTCTGTCCATGGGCCCAGTACTACACACCTGCACCTGTTTCCCCCTTGAGAAAGCATCTAGCATAGTCTTCTGGGAGGCCAGACTCAGTCTTTCCTTGTGAGTCTTTCCTGTGTGCCTTGTGCCTGGTGAGAGACCACTGGAAGGAACACTCAGCCCTTCTCCAACACAGTGTACTGTATGTTAGAGACCTTTAGTCCTTTGCTCAGTTCAATTTTATGGAGGGAAGGGGTCACAGTGTGCAGCCAGGAGCCAAGCCTGGATAGGAAAATAGAAAGTTACATTTTCTTACAATCAAGTCAGTCTACCTTACTGCATGTACCGATTCACATTTACAAAGAAAGCTCTTTGCAGATGCTACCTCATCTGAGCCTGAATTTGTGATTCGTGGTAGTAAATCTGCCTTGGGAACAGGGGAAAGAAGAGAGTAGGGCAAAAAACATTTTTCTAAAATGAATAAATTGCTTCCTCAATGACAAAAAAAAAAAAAGATAAATCTGGGTCTAATTTAGCAACTTAAGTAGCAATAGACTGTGAAGGTAGTAACTTTCTCTTCCGAACTGCACAGCTGTGAGGCCCTGTTGCCATCAGACCCCACATGTCTTAGCACATGCTTCAAATAGTCAGGGCTCAAGAAGCCCCACTGAGTGCTTAGAGACAGTAGTGAGGATGTTTCCAAAACTCAAATACCAATGACAGTAAAACACTGGCATTTGTTTCTCTTTAAGAAAATTTTGTTTTTATTTTTTTATTTTTTATATTTGAGAGAGAGAGAAACAGAGAGTGCTTAGGGGAGGGGCAGAGAGACAGAGACCGAATCTGAAGCAGGCTCCAGGCTCCAGGCTCCGAGCTGCCAGCACAGAGCCCGACGCGGGGCTGGAACTCACAAACCGTGAAATCATGACCTGAGCCAAAGTCGGACACTTAACCGACTGAGCCACCCAGGCACCCCTAAAAATTTTAATTAACCATATCTGAAAATTGGCCAAGTCATGTTGGAAAATTAATCTTATTAGTTAAAATAATTCACTTGCATAAATGTGAAAATAAAGAGATTCATCCTAATGGATTTGGAAGATCTCATATACCTAGGGTTATGGAGATAGATGTCCTAAGTCCACCATTTACCATTTGTGTGAACTTGACCACTTACTTAACTTCTTTGTATCAGTCTCCTCATATATACACATACATTGGGAGGTACTTGACAAAAAGATGTGACCGTGACTCTGAGGAAATTATGGTAACATAAACCGTGGCCAAAAACAAAGCTCTGAATTGTGGATTCTGGGTGATATGTATAGACATTCATTATACTCTTCTTTCTAGTTCCGTGTTAAAAACGTTAAAGGCGGGGCACCTGGGTGGCTCAGTCGGCTGAGTGTCAGACTTCAGCTCAGGTCATGATCTCACAGTTGGCGAGTTGGAGCCCCATGTCAGGCTCTGTGCTGACAGCTCAGAGACCGGAGCCTGCTTCCGATTCTGTGTCTCCCTCTCTCTCTGACTCTCCCCTGCTCATGCTCTGTGTTTCTCTGTCTCAAAAATAAACATTAAAAATAAATAAATTAATAAAAATAAAAATGTTAAGGGCTTTTGACATAAAAAGAAACTAATATATTTTATATAAATGGAAAATTCTTCACCTAAAAAAAGAAATATACATGATATATATCAACTTATATATATATATAATATATATGTATATATTATGTATATGTATAATATATATTATATATGTATTATATATATATATATGTATTATATATATATATATATATATATTATATATATGTATCAGTTGAACATGAAATAGTTGAGTGAGTAGCCCTAGAAATTTAAGAAAGCCTGGATGATACATGGAATAGTTGAATGATTATATTATACACCTGAAACTAATATAACACTGCATGTTAATAGATAAATAAGTTTTTAAAGAGAAATTTAAGAAGGGAATAATCAGGGTTCATATATTCGTCCCTGCACTTTTTTCTTCTTTTTTTTTAGCGAGTATATTGAGTTCCCATGATGTAACTTGCACTGTGCTAAGTGCTGATGATACAAAAATTAAAGTTCAGATACCACCTAAAGGAGTAGTTCTGGTGTGACACTTTTTGAAAGATAAAGGACAGTTAAGAGATTCAGTATAGTAATGACTTATTTATTTTTAAGTTGAATATTAAAGGAATATTTTTTAATTGTGATGAATGCACATAACAAAATTAACTAGGTTAATCATCTTCCACTATACGGGTCAATGATCTCAACTACATCACATTATTATGACACCATTACCACCAGCCATCTCCAGAACTCTTTTGTCTCACAGAACTGAAACTCCGTACCCATTAAATAGTAGTTCCCCATTCTCCCCACCCCAGTCCCTAGAAAGCACCATTCTACTTTCTGTCTCTGTGAATCTTACTACTGCCCTGGGTACCTAATGTAAGTGGAATCTTCTATTTATCTTTTTGTGTCAGGCTTATTTCACTCCACATAATATCTTCAGGGCTTATCCATGTAGCATGTGTCAGAATTTCCTTCCTTTTTTTAAGCTAAATAATATTCCATTTTAGGTATATACCACATTTTGCTTATCCATTCATTTGTTAATGGACACTTGTATTGATTCCACCTTTGAGTATTGTGAATAATGTTGTTATGCACATCGATGTATAAGTATCTCTTTGAGACTCTGCTTCTTAATTCTTTTGGATAGATACCCAGAAGCAGAATTGATGAATCTTACATTAATTCTATTTTTAATTTTTTTGAGGAACCTTCCAGTTGTTTTCCATTGCAGCTGCACCATTTTACATTGCCACCAACAGTGCTCAAGTGTTCCAGTTTCTCCACATCCTTACCAACAGTTGTTATCTTCTGTTTTTTGTTTTTTAATAATAGCCATCCTAATGGATGTGAGGTGGTATCTTATTGTGGTTTTGATTTGTGTTTCCATAATTATTAGAAGTGTTGAGATCTTTTCATTTGCTTATTAGCTCTTTGTATATCTTTGTTGAAGAAATGTCTATTCAAATCTTATGCCCATTTTTTTAAAAATTGAGTTGTTTATTTTGTTGTTGTTGACTTGTAGGAGTTCTTTATACATTCTGGATATTAACCCCCATCAGATATATGATTTGCAAATATTTTCTCCCATTCTGTAGGCTACCTTTCCATTCTGTTCATTTTTAAATTTTGATAATCAGTTTATCTGTTTTTACTTTCATTGCCTGTGCTTTTGGTGTCCTATTCAAGAAATTATTGCTAGATCAAATATCTAAAACTTTTCCCGTTTTCTTCTGACAGTTTTATAATTTTAGCTCTTAAGTTTAGGTCTTTCATTCATTTTGAGTTGATTTTTGCATATGGTATAAGGTAAGAGTCCAAGTTCATTCTTTTGCATGTGGAAATCCAGCTTTCTCAACTTCATTTGTTTAAGACTGTCCCCACTGAATGGTCTTAGTACCCTTGTCAAAAATCATTTGACCTTACATGTGAGGGTTTATTTCTGGGATTTCTATTCCCTTGTTCTGTTCATCTGTCTTTATGCCCATACCACACTACTTTACCATAGTTTAATAATAAATTTTGAAATCAGGAAAAGACCTCCAACTGTGTTCCTCTGTTTCAAGAATCTTTTATCTATTCTCAATCCCTTGAGATTCTGTATGAATTTTAGTAGGAATTTCTATTTCTGCCCAAAAAAATCCATTGGGATTTTATTAAGGATTGCATTAAATGTGTAGATTTCTTTGGCTAGTGTTGTCATCTTAACAATGTTAAGTTTTCTGATCTATGAACACGGCATGTCTTTCCATTTATTCGTGTCTTTTGCACTTGTTTCTGAAGACCAGTTGTAAGCACAGCACCATCTTTGATCATAGAAAAATGAAAACTTAAATATTTTTCTTTGAAATATTAAATTTTTCTTTGAAATATTTAAATATTTGTCTTTGAATAAGACAAATAATATGAATGAGTCAAGGGCATGGTTGAGAAATGACACCAGCTGAGGACATCAAGGTGATGCCATGAGGTCAGAGGGGGAAAATCTGTCTGACCAGTATTAGGACCCCCGGGGAGATTGACATGAGGGGCACAAGCCAAGGAAAGAAGCAGTAGAGCCAAGAATACAATGGGATGACGATCTGAATGACTAAAAGTGAGCTAGAAGGCCAAAATAAAAAGCAAGCAAGCCTGAGAGACCAAGAGGAAGCTTAAGCAGAAATGGATAACCTGGCAAAGGTTGGGAAGAATGCCAAGACAGCACCCCTGTGTGTATGTACATATGTGTGTAGTAGCCTTTGTACATCTGACAAGCAGGGGAAGGACACACAACAAAACATAGCCAGCAGGAGACCTTAAACAGTATCTGAGCTGGCAAACAAACAAATAAAACAACAGTTTCTTAGGAAACCTAATGATCTCAGATGTACCAGTTCTATCAAGAATATGCTCAGATTAATATCTCAGAGCTCTGTATCACTATCAGTAAAAACATAAAATGAGGAGCTTTTGGTTCTCATCATGTGCAGTGCAGAGGATAGCTAGCTGAGCATGTGACATAGGAGTTCATGGTTTTGTTTGTGTTTTTGTTGTTGTTTTGGTTTGTTTTTTTTGTTTTTTTTTTTTTGCCAATGCATGCTTGGAAAAGAGGTATTTGTGCAGTTGTTTGTTTCAGACCAGAAAGGATGATTTCTGTCATTATGAAGTGCCTGCATCTACAGGTTGTCAAATACATTATCTCATTTAGTCCTCCTTACAACTCTATGAGTCAGAGATCATGGCTTCTATCTAAAGACAAACAGGTAGGTGCAGAGAGATGGTCCCAGAAACATTAAAAACTGAGCAGTGACACCTATATACCACGTTGTAAAAGCCCGCATTTACATCCACTTTCTCCAGGGTGAGGATGAAGGAGGAGTAACACATCTGGCCTCAGCTGCATCCTGGCTTCAGATCTCCTGGGCAAGAGATCCACAGGTGTTCTAACCCCTGATCACAGACATCTTCAACTGCTCTTTTACTTCAAGGAGGTGTGCACACAGCATAGTTAGAGTGTGGGTGACACAGGACCCAGAAATCGAGGCTCGTGGAGCATCTTAGAAGGGAGTTAGTTCCAGGAGCTTCGCTTCTCTGTCCCTTGCCTGGAAAAATCAGAAATGCAAACCGAAGAACATGAGCATAGGGCAGCTTGGGAGAAAACTGCACTGGGCTTCACAGGTCAGTCCAGAACACTCCTTTAGATCAACCTGACTCTTTGAATTAGTCCTTAAGTGTCCCTAACCTGCATGACAGGAGTGAGCTAAGACAGGATAAGAACAAGCCACGGGGATGAGTGTGGGCTGCTGCCTACATGCTGCAGCAGGCACAAGTCAGCCAGCCCCAAAGTGTCTCCTTGCCCGATTAGATCTAAGGGGAATGTGCACACTGGTAATGGTGGTGAAACCAGCATGGCCATAATTATTGAGATAAGGTACTCAAAGGGAAACATGTACGTGTTTAATACAAAGCTTAGTTTTCATCCTGTGAAGGGTCCAAGAAAGCCAGTCACCAGTTTTCATTGTTGATCTGGTTCTGTCACAGACTGTGGAGCCGGTCCCGCCTCCCCAGAGAGGCATGGCAAGGTTGCTAGGTAGTTTTCTGTTTCATTCACTTGTTCATTTTTTCCCCCAATCTAACAAGACTGCCGTAATTCTATAAAACATTTAATTAGTAGATAGTGAGTTAAGAGGGGTTTTCCCTCTGTCCTTGTATTTTAACCTACTTGGAAATTACAATGAAAGAAGAATTGGAGCCTTTCTGGTTCTGCCTGGTTACTAATGTACTGTGGCATATCTCACATATTCTTAAATAGGTGCCACTGTCACAAGCCATCAATGGGACACTCGGGAAGAGGGTTGCAGCACTTAAAGGAGCCTCTTCCCATTTTTAAAGAAAGAAATCGGGGCACCTGGGTGGCTCAGTCAGTTCAGCGTCCAACTCTTAGTTTCGTCTCAGGTCATGATCTCACAGTTCGTGCGATCAAACCCCATGTCAGGTTCTGTACTCAGCTCAGAGCCTGCTTTAGATTCTTTCTCCCTCTCTCTGCCCCTCCCCTATTCATGTGAGCATGTGCCGTCTCTGTCTCTCTCTCTCTCTCTCTCTCTCTCTCTCTCTCTCTTCTCTCTCTCTCTCAAAAATAAACGCTAAAAAAAAATTTTATTATAAAAAGAAAGAAATTAATGTATAGTTACTATTTGTTTTTTTCTTGACATGGAGTTTGATCATTAAGAGTGCTGTCAGAGGACAGTTGTAAACACCGGGTGCAAAAAAGGTAATCCTTTCAGTCTTTGCTGGGCTCACAGCTGCATTGACAGTTAAAACTCCTTGTGCTACAAGTGCACTCATCGACACCAGGCTCCACAAAACAAGACAGGGAAAGGAAGGGGCTGCAGTCTTGGAGCTGGAGCGCCGAGAGAGGCCTCAGCCGTGAAACCCATCCCCGCTGCTTCACAGCTGAAGAAACTGAGGCCACACGGAAGTGTGACTCGCTAAGGTCAGACAACTAGGTAGCTACTTGGAGGACCTTTTTCATAAGGTGAGGTTCAGATTCACTGGCCAGGAGACATGCTGGAAAGTTCACTGTGTTCTTTTTAGGGCTCTCTGATAAATGAATTTGGGGAACTATGAAACCAGGAACTGGGCACCCACATAAAGAAATAAAGCATGTTAGAACTGTTTTCTGAAAGAGGAATTAGGAGTGTAACATCTAAGAGATATCTTGGAAGCACAGTAAAAATGTCTTTATTAGAGAAAGATGCAATAAACTTTTCTTCAGAAATAGAGAAGAGATGGTTTAGAAAGAATAACCTGTGGTAACTGGCCTTTTGTTTGAGAATGAGTTGGAATGTAGCAAAAGAAAAAAATGCCCTTTGGCCTGCACATAATAAACAAGATGTAGTAATTAGAGAAAGAACATTTAGATCTATTGCATTTGTACCTTGTGTAACGTGCTTTCATGTTACAAGGTGCAGTGGTAGAGGATTTCGGTTCCTCTAAGAATCTTAGTTTAATAGGTGCATTATTAGGAAAATTAAAATGTATTATTGCATGTGCTCTAAAAGAAGCTAGATGCACAATGTTGTATCTTTAATGTTGTTGGCACATAACACATAAATATAACATGTTAAATTGAGATTGAGAAATCATCAGTCTGATCTTCCAAATTGACCTCTGAGATTGAGCTTTCTCATCTGTTAAGAAGTGAATGATGCATACTTGAAACATGGATTGAGGTGGGTAATGGCAAGACTAATAAAAACCCTACAGTGCGATAGTCTCATTTCTTCCTAGTACCCAGGTTTATTTTTCTGAGAGTGCATCACAATGTTATTCTAAAACAGGACCTTAATTGCCAGAAAGGGTTAATGCATACCTGCACCAGTGAAACCCAATTTTATGGCAAGTGATATTTCACATCATCTGAAACCTACCTAGCATGTGAACAGTATTCTGTAACAATACTCTAAGTTAAAACTTTAAAAAATAAGAATTATAATTACATTTGTGTATTTTGAAAGCTTGCCTTAAAAAAAAGCTCATGTTCTCTTTAGTTCTGATTCTGTTTAGTGTTGCCTTTATGGCCATTATATCTGGAAATTTAGAGCAATAAATTCAAAGAAGAACTCTAAAGAGAAAACTGTTTATGTTTTAGATGCTTTATCATCAAGAGCTCTGCAACAGCCAGCAGAAATATTAAACAGGGAGGCAGCAGCCAATGATCACCACAATATTTTTATACTTAGACTGATACAATGCAGCCATTTTACAAGAATGATTTTATTTAAAATTATTAATAGTTGCAATGTTTCATTATTTGGGAGTAGTAATTAGCTAAGCTACCTATGAAACTAGTATTATGAAACTAACGGATCTGACAATTCTTTGTGCAAAACAGCTTTGCATTTTTATGGAGGAGGCAAGAGTCACACTTCTCCTTGTGAAAATTTAATTGTGTATTTTTAGAATTCGTTCAAAACTTTCTTCGCTATATTAGCAAGGAATAAGGGTCTAGCAGGACTGATGCTTTGTGTGTTTTTCTCATATAAATTCAGTAACATTGTGTTCCTAGTTACAAAACTAAGCCATACCTTATGGAGCAGCCCTCAATAGTGATGTAAAAATAACCTATAGAACCTCCTGTGTTACTGAATACAGCTCCATAGGCAGTTTCAAATAAGAGAGAAAGGTTTTCTTCAGATCAAACTAACTACTGAAACGTGCAGGTATGTTAGAGATGTGACTTCCTGTGATATTCACGCAGAATAACTACACTGCTTATATTGTCACTTTGAAAGAATAGTAGGAAAATCCTGAAAAGAGAGAATATGATGAACCATTGCCCAAATTATAGAGCTCCAGGCCTGTTCTCACCAAACCAGAGGAAAGAGCTTAAAACGATGAATCTGATCATCTTTCAGTAAATATGTCTTGAGCACTCACTGCAGGCAGAATACATGGCATTCATAGGCAGTATGGATAGGGTGGTAATGAGTAAGATAAGAGTTCCTTTCCCATCCAGAAGAGGCCACAAGTACAGCCCCCTTGCACATCAACAACAAGGATGTGGGGAACCGAGCCATGTCAGTGGGAAGAGCCTAGAGCTGCCTGAGTTTGAAAGAAGACCAGATCACTTAGGAGCAGTGCGCTCTGGGAAGAGGTGGCATCCAAGCTGGTTCCTGAGGGATGGGTATAATGTGAGTGGGTCCAGATGGAGAGAAGGACATCCCAAATAGAGGGAATGGCTTGTCCTTCCCACTCCGGCTTTCCATGGAAGGCTTCCATGATTCTGCAGGACTCAGCCCAGACACGCTCTCCCCTGCAGAGCCCTGTCTGTCCCATGAAAGAATGGGTACTCATCTCTCCTCCTTTTTTTCCTCCACTGTCCCCCCTAATGACATTTGTCACTGAGCTCCGTTATTGGCTTACGGAACTGTCTCCCCTACCATTCTGTGTACAGCTAGAGGCACTGCAGTTTATTTTGGTAACCAGAGTCTCAGCCACTTGGATGCTTCCAGACTCATCAGCCTACTGGGGACTGTTTTTAAGATTTTAAAGGAAAAAAAATGGTCGAATTCTTGTCCCTGCATGCTGAAGGCAACACAGTGTTTCTCCCAGCACTTGTGTGAATTACGTGGCTTCAGGGATGCCCTTGCTTCTGCTGGACTCTCCAACCTTGTCTGGATCTCCTGTATCTTCCATTCTCCACATGACCTAGCAAATAAGATGTTCTGTAATTTCAAGAATTTGGTAAACAAGCTATATCTTAATGAATAGGCCAGGGGTTTTTTTTAAGTTTATTTATTTATTTTGAGAGAGAGCATGAGTAGGGGAAGGGCAGAGATGGAGGAAGAGAGAGAATCCCAAGAAGGCTCCATGCTATTAGAGCAGAGCCCCACGAAGGGCTGGATCACACAAACTGTGAGATAATGACCTGAGCCCAAATCAAGAGACAGATGCTTAACCGACTGAGCCACCCAAGTGCCCTATATGAATAAGCCAGTCTAAAATCACATATTGGACAGGCTGGTTCTCCAAAGTCCCTGGTTATTATTCCCTGTGGAACATTGGTTCCCTCGGGAGAGGGATCAAGGTCCTGTCCCTCTGGCACCTGCTGAGCTCCTCCTACCAGGTTTTGTCACCTTTATGCAGAGCCCTTTCCTACTCACCTCTTGCCCAGCCAGACCAGAGAAGGGACAGGAGGCCTGACTGCCCATGCCCAAGGGAGCCATCAGGGTGGTCTGCTTGGGAGACAGGCTGTCTCTGACCTAGCTTGTGAATTAACCTCCCCACTCCAGCCTCATGGCATTTAGCTGTGTATGTTCAGCATGCAGTACCTGGAATGTGGTAGGCATGCAATTAATGCTTCTTCATTGAATTTCTACATTTGGGAAGGTAGGGGAGTCCTCAGCATATGTGGGCTTCCTGATTGATCTGACTTGTCCTGAATGCAGGGAATATTTGGAAAGGAATGGGAAATAAACCTGGAAATGTAGGTTGGGATCAAATCTTCAAAGATAATTGGAAGTCAGAGAGAGAATTTGGATTTTATTTGGCAAGTAATTGAGATTTCTAACTGAAGGAATGTCACAAAGAGCTTCTGAAAGAATGAGCCACATCTCAGAGAGAGAAGGGACCCTGAAGCCAGGGAAACACTGGTCTGTGAAAAGAAGGGGACTGTCGTCATCCATGTACATGTGATCTGAAGGCCATGAAAGGGAAAACTGACAGCAATAAGGTTTGGAAATGAATGATGTGTGGAAAATATAGAAGAAAGAGCTAAAAGCTGACCAGAATTTTAAGGGAGGGAGGCGGTGTTAATGGTTACAATGCAATAGGAAAGGGGACGGGTGTATTTAGCAGGGGGAATACTGACTTTGGTTTTAAGCATTCCTGTGTCCATTCGACAGATACTTGTTGAGTGCCTCCTGTGTGCCAGGCACAGTGCTAGATCCTGAAGATAGAGGTAAATGAGAAAGACACACTTCTGTCCCTCATGGAGCTTACATTTTAGGGAGGCTGACAGTAGAACAATAAACTAATTGACAAAGTAATTACAGACTGTGGCAAGGGACAGAAGGGACATTAGGAGGACACTGTAACAGAGAGAACCAGGGGAAGACTTCTTCAGGGAAGGGCCTGTACGCAGGAGGCCATCCCACACACTTCCCAGGTCCCTGCAAATGGGCAAGAAACACTTTCTGCCCGCGTGGAGCTTCCATTTGATTGCGGGAAAGAAGCTCAGTGGTTAAGAGCAAGAGTTTAGGTGTAAAGCAGGCGAGAGTTTGAAGCTCATTCTCCTCCACCCCAACTCATCAACTCTGTCAGTCTCAGTTTCCTCATCTGCAAAACGGAGATGATATCCAGCACGTAAAATGACTGGAAAAATGAGGTGATGTCATAGATGGAAGCTGCATAGCGAGTGTGCAGAGGTGGCAGCTATAGAAAGGGTGTTGGCACAAAGCATGGAAGCACTATGGGGGGGGTAGAGCTGTGGGGGGGCCACACCCACACATGGGTGCAGGGCCCCGGGAGACTTTCACCCATGTGGCAGCACTGGCACAGCAGTGACACTATGAGAAGACACAGCACAGGAAATGACATACAAAGTGGTGAGGAGAGCAGGAGCAAAGGACAGTCAGTGACAAAGCCTTGAGCTTACTGGAGAGGCCATTTGGTTGCTCTGTGGGCCCTGTTTCTGGAAACTGAGAGGAGAAGCAGGAAAGCTGGGGGGCAGGGCATGTTGAGGGGAGACAGTCGGAAGCCTGGCAGAGGTGATCACAGTGGTAATTTACCAGTTCAGCTGACAGGGCCCCAGTCACAGCCGCAGTAGTAGGCACCCACAACATAGTGGTACCATAACTCACCCATTTCCTCAAGGTGGAATCAGGGTCTTACCTGGCAGGTAAGCATCCCTGGGGAAAGGGCAGCAAATCATCAGACTAGAGGCTGCAGGCTGCATGTTGGTGCTGTGGACGTGGGCCTGCCAGGCCCAGCTGGCATAGAGGGCATCCAGAGAGGAGCTCCCAATTGCCAGGAAAAGTCAGGACCCAGCAGAATGCATGGGTGTGGGCCTCAGGCCCAGAAGGGTAGCTATCTGGGGAAGCTGGGGGCTAGATGGGCCTGTGAGCCCTGGGAGCAGGTCTGCTGAGGCAGAGTCAGAACGTGATCTCCAGGAAAGGTCTTCAGGATGTTCTTCTTTGTGCTCTTCAGTGTTTCAAAAGGACTTTTGCAGGCTCCACTTGCCTCATTTAAGCAATTTGGGAGCCATTTGGTGATGGAAGTAATTGAGAACCTCAAGGGGTAGGGCAGTCATGAAGTGTCTGGCTACACTGGACAGTCTGGGCTACATTCCAAGGAGAGAGACTGTTTTTCCTTTTAATACCCATTTGTGTACCCAGAAGTGGACTGGGTCCCAGGGATACCAAGCTGAATAACCCCCCAAAATGCATACGGGTCTGAGGAAGTGATTTTAGCACACTTTTGCTGAGGGTCCCCTTCGGGAATTCTGATTCATTCAGCCTATCTAAGGATCCCACCAATTCCACTTTTAACAAAATCCACAGAATTTGTTGAGGAACACCAAGTTACCTGAGGAGACAGAGATAGAGAAGGGCAACCAGATAAGAGAATGAAAGCAAGTACCCACTTGATCTGGCTGATGCCCACCTCCTCAGCAGACATCCCTAGGATGTAGCTGGATCCACTCTTTCAGGGTCAGAGGTGGTGGCTAAAAGCCCCTGAGGAGTCCCCATAAGCAACTATTCCAAAACAGGAAAAAAATTAAATAACAAAAGAAAAAGCTCAAAGTGAGGAAGGGTCTATGTGAGGAATAAAGGTAAGGGGTTACATGTGGCTGGCTGTTCCTGGTGTGCATTAGGATCAGAGACCCATCCTGCCCTGAGTACCACTGCATCCTGCTAACTTCCTGTAGGACTCTAGGGACAGTCCCTTCTGGGCCCCAGCTTGTCCACCTGCTGACAGGACCAGCACAGCTGGCACCCTACATCTTTCACATAGACACTACCAGCAGGTCATGAAGGCAGGTTTTATAAAGTCAAGATATTACACTGTGTTTCTGTTCATAAAGATGAGTAAACATACTTCATTTATAACTCGAGACTATGGTCATCAGGAAACCCAGTTCTCTAGTCCAAAGAACAAGGCCACATTGGATTGGCCTTAACCTAGGAGAGGGGAGTATTTTGAAGATATAAAAGGAGAAATTTATTTTCTCCCCCACAAAACCAAAAATTTCAGACAGACCAGAAGAACAGTTACAGAACCAATGACAAGGAAACATGCTGAAATGACCCAAGTGTCACAGAAATGAAGCCCCTTCTGTCCACCATTATCTAAGGAGCATGACTTCCAAGCAGAGAGAACTGGCCGAAATGGAAAAAGTGGTTTGGGGTACAAAGTACCAGGGTATGCTTTCTCAGCTGGTAACCAACGAGAAAGGGCAGGAAATCCCAAAGGGGCAGGCCAAGTCAGGGCCTTCTTTGGGGCTCTGAGGAACTGTCTAATGTGTTTTGGGAAAAAAGATGTGTTGAGTTGTTGGCAGCATTTCTATCTCCCCTTCAGGAGGGTAAGCCAGAGACATACAAGGAGCCCCCAAACATATATAAAATATTAAACAGAATGTTGGCCAATATTTAAAAGACTTTCCTTTAAAATAAATGACTCCTTCACGGGGAAAAGAGAGAGAAAAGGATAGGAAAGAAAGAAACTGTTCAAGAGAAATGAGGTGTAAGCACTGGGCTGCTAAAGCGTGATGCTGAGGCTTCAGGACTGAGCTCATCTGCCAGGATGGTTCATGTGTCTTTTCCTCCTCTACCCTCTGTGCCTCCTTGGATAGGGTGACTTTTCCAGTGCTCCAGTCAGAGGGATGGTGGTGCAAGAAGCGCTGAGTCACCCGATAAAGATCAAAGTGGCCCTTCAGGTTCTGCCACTGGCTCCAGTAAGGCAGGCACTTACTAGGCTTTGAGGTGCCCTGACCATCATTGAGATATTTCCCTCCTTTGACAGGAAGAAGGTAAATCTTTTCTCCTGAAAGACATTCTCTGTTCCATGACCCTGCGAAACTTTGAGTGCCATCAATTGGCACACAGTATTTCCCTCCATTTATTTTTGGTAATTTGGTGACAGTGACATAGGTTATCCCAGAAGAACTTACTATATCAGATCCCGCTCTCCTCCTCCAAGAACTCCAGGGTGCCTACGAGTGGGTGAGGACCTACAGCCTAAAAGGAAGCCCCTGGGCTTTGGAACTCCTGACAGAGGCTGTCTGTGCTGCTCTGGCCTCCATCCCTTTCCCAGGACCCCTAAAATGAGTCCAATCTGCTCACCAGTCCCTAGGTGGCCAACAGGTTCCCCAAGTGAATCCCTGAGGCCACCTGCAGGCAGAGGGTCTGATGAGTATCCAGAGGAAGAAATGTATCCAGGGATCTTTCTTGAAGCTCCAAATTATTACATCCTGGATTCACTGCCACCTGTAACAGCCTACCTTACCCCATGCTCATGGACCACTCTAAAATTCTGGGATTTCTGACTAGCCAGCTCCCTACAACCACAGGGCACTAGTCCAAGCTGCATCCCCCATCTGAAATGCTTCCCCAGGGTCTCCCATTGCTGGCTCCTCCTTGTAGTTAGGACTCTGCTTAAACATCACCTGGTCTGTGTTCCTGACGCAGGAACCATTTTCATCATGGTCTTGGTTTCCTCCCTGCTGGTTTGTTTACTGCCAGCACCCCCACAACAGAATGTGCACTGCCTATCTGTCTCATTGGCTGCTATGTTAGCAGCACTGGAACAGTGCTGTGGGAATACAAAGGCAGATTACGTATAATGGGGTGGGGTGGGGGAGAAGGTTGGAATGAGTTCAGGGAGTAGGGAGTCAGGACTTGAAGAGGGGAGAAGAATGAGCATGTGTGGAGGGCCTTATCTGACAAACACACAAAACATCACATCCTTTCCCCAGCTCCAGGTTGTGGTACAAATGAGATTTTCCACCTGAGTCTCTCTGTCCCTAAGTCCCACATGTTTTACAGGGGTATAGTCGAAATAAATGAAGAGGAAGAGGAAGAACATCACAGGCTATAGGGAACTAACAGAATGACAAAAGGGGGTTGCCCATTGCTGCAGTCAGAAGTTTTGGTGGAGGGATGTCGGGCAGGCTCTTTGGAGAACCATCCCCTAGTCTTGGAATGGCCCCCAAGGCATCTTGCCAGATCCTCCAGGCCCTGGTGGAGCCCTAACGTTATGCACTGACAGTCGCTGCCGTCTGCTCAACACCAGGCACTGCTCTAAGCACTTACGGTCTCTGGTCTTTATTATTGGAAGATATAATTTAACAGGTTTATAAATGATAAAACTGAGGCTCAGGTAGTAAGTGACAGTATTGGGATTCAGCTAAGGTCCAACTCCAGATTTCATGCTAAACGAGCCCTGACTGCTGTGTGCCTGGGGTCCATACCCAGCACAAGGTGGGAATCCCATGCCAGCCTGCCCCCAGCCATACCAAACTGCAACTCTTGGAAGATTCTGTAACACCTTTGTGCCTTTCAGCTCCTGATCCTACACCTACACTGTCTTTACCTTTGTCCTTTACCATCCTCCCTCCCACTTATTCTTCATGACCCAGCTCAGGGAGCATTTGCTCTGAAAATGTTTCTGAAGGCCTTGGTCCCCGATGGGCTGCAGTCCCCTCCTCTGGCCCACTGTGAGAATAGCTCACCCTAGCACCTTTTCTAGAGGGAAAATGTTGAGAGAGTCCTCCCATTTACTTGTGCAGGTGCCATGGTGACATACTTACACAGGGTACTTTTCAGGCTCACCATTAATGCTCATTCTCCTCCCCTTTCTTGTTGCTCTTCAGGTCTCAACTCTCTCTCTACTCCCTACACTCACATGGCCTCCCTCTCTGCCCATCTGCTGTGTCGCTCACTCTTTGCTGTGGCACGCGTCATATGATAATGCCGTGAGCTCACTAGTCTTCATCACTGGACCTCGATCATCTCAAAGACCAGCAATTATGGCTACTGAGCACAAGAATGCCTGAATGTTGCCAAGATTACATTACATTACATTACATTTACAGAAAATAGGTCAAGAGGTCCTAATAGTAAAGCACGACACAGCTGTTGTTATGTGATAAATATTACCATTGTCACTACTATCACCATGACGGTGATAAATAGAGACATCCCTTTCTTTCTGAACTCTCACTGTCCAAACTCCAGAACTAAGTCACTTTGGATAAAGTCTTTAGATACCATGTGTTCTCCAGACTCGCTCCAGCAGTAATCTCCTTTACTATCCAGACCCTGAACCTGAAAAGATATACACCCTGAGGAAGAGTTGCATTTCTGTTAGTTATGGTCATGGCAGTGGCGTAAATAAGACTGGACAACTCTTTTGAAATCTGTGAGTTGAAGTCTTTTCATAGAAAAGGGTATTCCGCGGAGGTCAGATACTGAGGAAAGGCCATTTGGAACTTTCCCAAACTCACAGAGTTCCCATGTCAGGCATCTCTTAGTATTCCTTGTGGTCCTAGAAAGCCAACAGTTCCTAGAAGATTCCTCCCCAGAGCCTGGTTCTGCCAGAGGAAGTCCACTGGGAGTCTCATGGCCTGGTAGTGTCAGCGGGGTACAGATGAGGAAGAATCCTTCCACAGGCAGTTGCCCACTGGTCTATGTTTTAGCTACCTGCAAAGTCCATTATCATGACCATTCCTGATGGAGCTTGAGGAGCCGATGGATGTTTTTTCTTAGAAAATGCATTAATCATATGAACCAAAACAAAATACTTCTTCATCTGAGGTTCCCCCTATAAAACGTTTCACCTCCAGCTGAGGGAAAACAATGAATTTGCTTTTGCTCTACAATCCATGGCTGTGTCAAAGTTTTTCAGAAGGTGCTGTTTTGACATCAAGAGCCATGTGCTTATTTCAGTGTGGTGTCTCCTGATAATGCTTCCTTTTTTTCTGACTCAGGTTTCCACTCCTAAATCTGCTGTAGTGTACAACCCACGCAGGCAGTCCAACCAACAGTTTTAGTGTTTCTGGACCTCTAGTGAAATGAAAGTATATTCCCCTTCTATTATGTCTTCAACAAGTTCTCCAGGGTGGCACTTCATCCTCATTAAGAAGAGCTGCTTGATGGGAATGTGTGACTTGGTGTATTGTACACCTCAACTGTCAGCCCACATACTTAACAGAGAAGGAGAAGGAAGGGAGTGTAGATAAATGGGATAATTACCTGGTCTGGGGTCACAGAAACCTGGTTTTGAATCCAGGCTCTACCACAAACTGACAGTGGGCATTTACCGGAGCCTCACTTTCCTCATGGAGCACACAGGACTGTTAGAAAGTTTAACAGTAGGAGGTATGTAAAGTGCTTAGCACGTGGCTCAAGCAAGGGGCCCATTTAATAGGTGTTGTTATTGCCAGCTCAAAGCATTTCCCAATTTCCCCACCCCTAAACTAGTAATAGGTCTCAGAGCCTCTATGGACTTCTGGAGTGAATGACAGCCAGAAGTACTTCATGTCCAAGTCCTGAATGGTCAGAGCTGGGGCGTGGGGGTGGCTCATTAGCCCACTGAAGAGGGAACCTCTCTTAAAAGGCCCCTGAGTAAAAGCTTCCTAACCCAGTAACAGTCTCCAGTAGGCCAAGCCATTTGATTAGGATTTGCATCAGTGGTAGATTTGTTCCCCCACTTTCACCACTATTTATCAGGCAAGTGTCTCAGTGACATGCATAGCCCTGGGCAATAAGATACTGCAAGTATTCACTTTACAGCCACAAGACAGCTGAAGCACTCAGTCTGGCTGGTTATTTGAAAAGCTCCCCAAATGTTCAGGGATGTTTTCATGGGGAATGTTTGAAGCCATAGTTCCCTCTGAGCCCCGTGCAACACATCACTACCAAAACCACACCTGTACCCTCAGGTCACCTGCCTCCTGACTAGTGCTCTCTACATGGAGCCATCCAGGAAGTATGGGCTGACCCACCCAGGAAGTGTGGGCCCAGCCTCTGTGGGCAGAGGTGACCAGGGCCAGCATAGGCCTCGGCCATCTGATTGTGTGCTAAGTCACCAGCTCCCCCACTGCTCAGCTTACCAGGAGCAAAAGTCACAGGGCAGTGCTGAGGCTAAGCCAAACCAGGGCCTAGCTGGAGCAGAACTTGAGAACCATTGCTCCTGCGCCACAGCCACTATGAAATGATGAGCAGTCATTAGGCAAGAAGATGCAATACATGATCCATATGGCACTGATGCAAGGCACGTAGTGCTTGTGCAGGTACCAACAATCCTAGCAGAGTGGCAAGCAGTAGCTTAGAGAAGGGACCTTAAAATTCTTCCAGCCCATTTACAGATGAGGAAAGCTTGAGTTATTATGGAACTCATGTGGAGGGCCAGAGCTGGGCCTCACCTCTCTGCTCTGCTCCCTCCCCATCATTCCAGTTCCCCATACAGAATCCCAGGAAGGTCAGGTTTGGGCAGGCTTTCCCAGTTCAGAAATCAAACTCAGAAGGAATTGACAGTGAAATGATTAGGGCTGCCTTATGTGGCAGTAGGAGACCCATTCTGAGGTTGATGGTGTTCGGACCCAGACCCTGAGCTCCTCCAAACTGGGGGCTCTTCCCTCCACTGAGCATCAACCTTCTAGGAACCTTCACAGGGCTGTGTCTACTTACCTGAGCCTTTGATTCTGTGAAGTCTCTGCCCTACACAATTGAGGTGTAGCAGTAAAACAAAGTGAACATAACTTAGAACTGAATCCCAGTCTTCATTTTGCCAGCCTTCCAACCCTGACTAGCCCTTTGTCAGTCCTGGCCCAATCTTTGGAACACCTCTCTCCTCTCCCCCCAACTCATGAATGCCAGGACCTTCAGAGTTGGTGTCAATCTGCAAAGATAGGCCTACTTTCTATGCCAATGAGCTTTTGTGGACTTGATGTGGCCAGAATTCTAGAACCATCCAATACTCTAGTCTTTTTTGTCCCTCTTTCCTGTGTTTATTTGCAGAGTACATCATGCATAGCAAAGAAACTGAGGCTCCTGTTTGGTAGTTTTATCAACTTACTGATCAAGAGAAACAACATAGTGATGCAAATAATCCTGGGACTGATTCCTTGTGGCATGAGGAATTCACCCCTTGATTTCCTCTGACATTTTTGAGTGTGTCTTCTCTGTCATCTCTTATCCCCCTTAATTATTAAGAACGATACCACAGTGGGCACTACTTTGGAACTACTACATAGGAAAAAGTTCTAACTGCAGAGTCATGTCCTAAAGATAGTCCTAGGAAAGCACAGAAGAGAAAATCAACAGAAGCAGTATAGGAAGTTATTACTGTTGGGCATTGCTGCTGTAGGGGTGGATTATGTAAAAGAGTATGATCTTTATATTTCTATAATCAATAATTCCCCACATCCAGATAGAGCTATTATTTCCAAAGCATTTTCACGTACACTCAAGTGTTATCTTAGGCAAGCTAGCAGAGTGTGAACCAAACTCTTGTTTTATCTGTGGACATTAAAGCCATGCTCCGCTGTGGGCAGCCAGCAACTCGGACTCCAGGCTTTGTCGGTGAAGGCCGCTCCAAGCACAAACAGAGCACCTGCCAAGGGTTACTGTGCAGAATGTCACACTTGGAGTCCCCACCAAAGCTTTCATCAAAGTCAACCTGATTATTTTCCACTGCATTTTCCTGAAAGGATGTTATGATTTTCTAGATGTTTGGTGGCTGGCGATAAATCAGGCTTTTATGATGTCATGTGAAAGGCCACCTCTCGGACTTCCTCCTGCCACAAGCCATAGATTAAAAGCGGGATGGGTTGGTAGGGCATAGTGTACACAGTTTGGCTTAACCCTTTCCTTGCTTGTCCTAAGGCACAGCTGAAGCTGTCCATTAGCTAGGGTCATAGAAGAAGGTGAGCTGCCTTCCCCTCTCCTTCCTTTCACACGAACACAGCTGGGGCCTGTGGAAACTGAGCTCCTTTCTCTGAGTTAACCAGACTTCCTCAGCTAAGAGGCTTTGGCAACAAATCAAGATCCAAAATAAGACAGTATGTTCCATGGAATGATATAAGAGAACATAGGTAATTTCACAAAAGTAATCTTTTCAAAGAGCCTCTGTTTCATAATCATGAAAATGAGAGATTTCCTTGAAAAGGAGATAAAATCTAATGCCGATGAGGTTGTGATAAAAAGTTACACTCATACTTTGCTGGTAGTGTTTGTAAATTCATACAGTGTCTTTGAAAGCAATGAAAAGGTTCTCATTCAAGCCCAAATCCTAGGAGTTCTCTGTGAATCCTCTTTCCTCCAAATCCAGTCCTTCAGCAAGTCTTCTCACTCTCACTATCTCTCCCCGCATCTGGGCTGCTCTCCTTTCCTGCCACAGCCCCGATCCAGGCTCCCATCCAGCACAGCACCCACACTGATGCCTGAAAACATCCCACGGAGCATGTGCCCCCAGTGCCGGAAGCCTCCAGGGGCTCAGAACACAAGCCAAACTCCGTGTTTTGGGTAGTAGGCTGATGAAGGACTATACGTTTTAAAGCAAAGCTAGGTTCTTTCTCTGTAGATGAGTGAACCTTTACAGACATAGAATTTGGTAAAAAAAAAAAAAAATTAACTCAAGCAACTTTCAGTGCTGTGTCCCATTGTCTTGAGAACTAGTGGAAGGGTGCCTGGGTGGTTCAGTCGGTTAAGTGTTCGACTTCGGCTCAGGTCATGATCTCACGGTTCATGAGTTCGAGTCCCCCATCAGGCTCTGCACTGACAGCTTGGAGCCTGAAGCCTGCTTAGGACTCTGTTTCCCTCTCTCTCTCTCTCTCTGCCCCTCCCCTTCTCACAGTCTGTCTCTCTCTCTCTCAAAAACAAATAAATACATTTAAAAATTAAAAAAAAAAAAAACTAGTGGAGAAAAAGAAGGCAGCTCTCAACAAGGAGTATTTGTAGTTAGAGTTTCACTCCGGCCAGAATTCTGCTCACACAGGAGGAAGTGAAGGGTGGGGCGCCATCTCTGCAGCCCTCTGGAGGTTGAGTGTGTCCTTGTTTGGCCAGAAGAGGTGTGGCCCTTCTACCACATACCCCAGCAGGTGCCAGCTCATAGGCCAGGTTCCTGCCTGCTGGCCCCATGACATTTCTTGGGCCCTATGTCCCACAGGGCCAGCTGAGTATAATCCTGACTTAACTGCAATAGCTCGGACAGAATCCCTTCAAGAGTGGCCAGATGGTTCTAGGTTGGGTGGCACAAACAAATCAAAGCGTGGCAGCTTTTTTAGGAGGCAAAGGGGCTGAAGCATGCCAGGCAAAAATATGTCATCCACCCTTTTAAACATTTAGCTAAAAGTCAGTCCCATTCATACTTTGAAAGATTGCATTGGCATCTGAAAATCAGACTTGTGAGCTATATCGAGTTGAGTTAACCAGCTGTATGACTGTGGCCGGCCAGCTGCAAATAGTCTACGACACAATCTGTGACTAGAGAGTAAAGTCTTGTGAAGACACGGCTTTGCTGGGAGAGACCTGGGCCCCGTGATAGGGATTACCCAGCAGGCCAGGCCTGATCTGACCTTTTTTTACTTCTCCAACTTTGTCTTGGGCTCTGATCACCCTCGTTCATTTTGCCCAGACACAGTGGCCTTCTCTCTGCATCTCAGACCAGCGGTGTTGCTCCCTAAGGTCCTTATACCTGTGGTGTCCCTGAAAGACCCTCCTACCCCAGGACTTCGTGTGACTAGCTTTTTGTTGTGATTCAAATCTGGGATCATACGTCACTTCTTTAGGAAGGCCTTCCCCACCCAGCCTTCCCACTCTTTATCAAGCTTGCTCCCTCTTCTGTCTTTGCCAAACCCTCTCAGTAGTTGACATGGTCTTATTCACATCTCCTGTCCTCTTGACTGTCTCTCCCAGCTGGAACATAAGCTCATGAACATGGCCTTGTCTTGTCCACGGCTACTTCTCCAGCATCTAAAACTATAAACATTTGGCAGCAAAGGATCAAGAGCATTATGAAATGTTTACAATAATTGGGGGAAAGTAGAATACAAAATCCTGTGTACTCTGGTTACAGTGATTCAAACAAAATGACGATTTAAAAATAGTAGTAAAGGTTAAGTGCAAGGTTAAAGTAACATACAAGCATGAAAGAAAAACTATAATACAATCCAGTTAAAAGATTACATTTTCATCTGTGATATTAACTATAAGAAATTAACAGGATAGCTTTCCCTATACTTCAGTGATAAGAGCAACACCAGCTAGCCTTAACAGTGTAAAATGAATTGGAAATAGTGCTAGCTACTTTCTATGTGTAATCTTGAATTCTCACAGCAGCCCTGCAAGATAGGTGATGTTTTCCCCATTTTACAGATTTAAAACCTGAGGCTTAGAAATACTGAGAAACTTGCCCCCCACACAGCTAAGTGGTTGAGCCATGATACAAAGCCAAGTCTCTCCAGTGATGTCTCTGTATTGGTGGTGGTGTCTAAGAATCTTTTGTTATTGAGATCGAAGTTATACACAATGAAAGGCACAGATCTTAACTATATATTTGGGTCCACTTTGACAAATGCATACACTCATGTATGCTACACTCCTATCAATGTAAAGAACATCACCCAAAAGTTTCTTCGTGCACCTTCCCTGTTGATCTTTTTCCCCTGTAACCACCGATCTAATTTCTATCACCATCAATTAGATTGCCAGTACTAGAACTTCATACACATTGAATCATACTGTATCTACTCTTCTCTGTCCATTTCTTTCATTCATCACTGGAGTATGTTCCATATTTCTATCTGTTGTTACAGTGTTTATTATTTAGAGACCTTTGTGCCACTCAAATTAGTGCAGCATAAAGTATATTGCTTATAGTACTTTTTAGGGAGGGTTTGTACCACTGAGCATTGTGAGTGCTGGACTAAGTATCAGAAATCCTGACTTCTAGTCCAAAACCCTACTACTAGATGGCTTTGTGACATTAATCAAGTTATTTGTTTAAATATCTCTATAGATACGTAGAGGGATAGGATTCTATTCCTCTTATAAAAATATAAAAGAAAGAATGCCAGGTAACATGTGATATAGATACTCAGAAGCCAGGTAAACTCTCTATTAACCATGGTAATAGGAAACCAAATAATGGATAGATAAAATCATAAAAAACCTAAATATTTGTCTTAATGCTCTTTTCTCCATACCTCTCAAAAACCTTACTAACAAATGCCATCATACTTGTCTTAATTTTTCCTCAAATATAAAAGTCCCTAGAGAAACAACCGTAAAACAAGAATTTGGACTTAGTCAGCTGCCTGGTTAATCCTAGAGTTTCTTAAGTTACTGAGGGCATGAATGATTGAAGGAATGTGGGGGTATACATTTGAATGACCCTGTCATATAATTTTTATTTTGGTTGGGAGGAGGATGGATGGTCGGATGGATGGATGAATGGATGGACAGACAGACGGATGGATGGACTGAAAGGAGGGAAGGAAAGAAGGACTACTGAAGTGAGTTTCTTGAATTTGAGTGACCTATGGTACTATATAAAATGAGAAAAATCCCAAAGGAAAAAAATATCCCATCTATATTATGGAGGCATTCATATCACTTACAATATTTTTTAGTACTAATATTCAAAAGGAGGGCAGAACCTTTTCTAAGGGGTGGTGTGTATTTCCTAACAAACTGCAAAGGACAAGCTTAAGGAAAATCACCTTCGCCTGTTGCTATTAGGGGTCTCCTGTGACCCAAGTCAGCCTCCCCCAAGTGAGAAGGTACCTTCCCTGGTGACAAGGTGGCTCCCCACCACATGCATGCTGAAGATAAGCTGCACAACAGAGTTGGGCTTTAACTCTCATGGATACTTTGTACAGTGCTTTCATCCCTAGGAAATGGGCACCTGAAACAGATACACAATCTCTTGAGTTGCATTTTGAATGTGATTGCCTGGAGATTTAATTAGCCGATGTATGTAAAGTACTTTGAGGTTGAAAAGTATTAAGTGGCAAAAGAAAGGCAGCCTGCTTCTTGTGCTCCAGAGTGCCACTTGCCAATTAGGTCACAACAATCTTTAATCGGTCCACTTAAAGGTGCTTTATCTCCTTTCCTCAGGGTTTGTGTCACCTCCTACCAGCATGGGTAAATCTTTACACCCTAGATCCAGTTATTAACAGTAACCAGTAATTTCCATCGAAGATGGTGCTGGCTTTGAAGCCTGGAATGCTGAGGTCACTAACAATCTTATCTCCCTTTCATTAACTGGCTCTGCATCACAACTGTGAGTCAGCCCCCCATATCAACTGTTTGGAGTGAAGATCAGTGAAGAAATCAGAACCAAGAGGGCTCCAGTTACAGTACTTAATCTAGCTTTCCCTAGCTTGATACTCCTGTAAGCACCAGGGATCAAGAAATAAAGCTAAAAACAACAACAAAAATTAACTCTATGATTACAATGTAGATGTAGAATAGGTACAGAAAGACATTAGTACCTCATAAATGTGTATGATGCAAGCCTACATCCTATTCCCCAAATCCTATTGCTTATTTTATTTAAAGCAACCTATTAACACCAACCTATGAACAGACAGTTCCCCCAAAGCTACAAAGCACAGCTTCTGAAAGATGTTTTCCTTTGCTCAGCTAGCTCACTCACAGCCTGTCTGAACAGGACAGGCCCTGAAGGCCCTCAGGGCTGGATGCTGCAGATGGCTGGACAGCTCTTGGGACCCTGCTGTAAGGGCACCCTGCTCCTCTGCCCCTTCAAATGAGGGGAGAAGCTGGGCCTTAGCATAGCATGCGTTGTATGGCTCTGTATGTCCCTTCCATGCAGGATAATGGACCACTGCCCTCGTCTCTACACGTCTCAAGTATGTCTGCCTGAAGGGGCTTTCTCCACAATATTTTTAAAAACCTATTTAAAAGAAAATTAGTGTGGTTAAGTCCTGTATGTCTCCTGCATGATTGTGTTGTCAGTGTGTCTTATAGAGTGCTTTTTGTCTAACTACATTTCTTTCTTTTCTTTTAAATTTTTTTGTTTATTTATTTTTGAGAGACAGAGACAGAGTGTGAGCAGGGGAGGAGCAGAAAGAGAGGGAGACAGAATCCGAAGCAGGCTCCAGGCTCCAAGCTGTCAGCACAGAGCCCGATTCAGGGCTCGAACTCACCAACCGCAAGATCATGACCTGAGCCAAAGTCGGACATTCAACCGACTGAGCCACCTAGGTGCCCCACTACATTTCTCTTTCTGTGCTAACCATGTTTTTAGAACACATGTTAAAAAGAAGCATCTAGGGGAGCCTGGGTGGCTCAGTTGGTTAAGCGTTCGACTTCAGCTCACGTCATGATCTCGCGGTCCATGAGTTCGAGCCCCGCATCAGGCTCTGTGCTTGACAGCTCAGAGCCTGGAGCCTGTTTCAGATTCTGTGTCTCCCTCTCTCTCTGACCCTCCCCCATTCATGCTCTGTCTCTCTCTGTCTCAAAAATAAATAAACATTAAAAAAAATTTTTTTAAAAAGATGCATCTATATGTAGGCTGCACTATAAGTGCCATTAATTGGGTTCTCCCTTAATAAAGTGAATACTTTCTTTTACCACCTTAGGCTTTATTTACAAGTGGGAGCATAAGGAATACAGTGTTCTCATTCACTGTCCATGAAAGCTCTACCATGCTAAATAGATTTTTCAGTAGTGTCTAAGCCATACACACACAGAGGTATTTCCTTCCCTTTGTTTAGTAGCTCTTAATAGCTCCTGGTTCCAAATGATAAATGCTACCAATTGAAAATAAGTGGTCCCCAACCTAGGCTAATGGGATCACTGAGGGGTCACAGGATCCTGGAGACCCCCTCAGGCACCATCCAAGGGGTCAGTACAGCACATCCTGGATCATAACTAACCAGGCTCACATGCAAGGCCACCAGTGGAGGTGACAGTGGTGATGATGTGAGGGCTCTGCAGGGCATTCAGTGTGGGGTATATATGTGTTACCCTGTGCCGAGTGCCTCCCAGCAGCCTCCATCCGGGTAACTGAGGACAGGGACACAATGCAGGGCCTGCTCACTCAGTTTTGCTCCCTTTGCCACTTTATCTCCACTGTCAGTATGTTCTTCGCTCATCAGAGCCGGTGCTGACTGACTCAATTTCCCTGAGGTTGAGCCCAAGCATTGTTTGGGGTCTGACGGCATTCTGTCAGCTCCTGCTGATGGACAGTCCCACCGAGTCCAGCTTCCTGAGCAGACGAGACGGCCTGCTGTTTTCTTCTTGTCTCTTATCACCTCTTGTCATTAAAGGAGAGGCCTTGCTTCAACTTCAATTTGTGCTGATATATGGCAGTAAAAGGGAAGAGAGGGGGAAATGTTCGTTCCGTTATTAAGGCCACTGCCTTTCTTACTGCTCTGAGATTCACTCCGTCTCTGGGAAGGTTTCAATCAAATGATGTAGTTGTGAGCATGGAAGAGTTTAAATTGCCCAATAAGAGACATACTATATTGCAAACTTTCTGGGGGAAATCTCAGTCTTCATTCCCCCACCCCATTCTTGCTGACTCCCAGCTGCACATCTTGAATCTTGACTGGGATATTCTAGGCAACTTTAAAGCTTTTTCCATTTTACTGAAGTTTGTTGTTGTTTTGGTTTTTGGTATTTTGTTTTGTTTTAGCATTTCTTTTTCTCTAAAAAGAAGCATTTCCCCAAGAGTAATCTTTTCCTGCTCACTCCACATTAGCATAAAGTTAGATCAAGAACCAAATTTGCTTCATTCTTTTATTCCCTTGGAACCTAAGCTATTCCTCAATTTTGCCTTAAAAAAAAAAAAAAAAAAAAAACAGAAGAAATGAATATCCAGTGTTACTCACAGCTCTGTATTTTAAATTCTTGAAGATATAACCAGGGCTTTCACCAGTCTTAGTTTTCTTTATTAACATCCCCTGTCTATATATCTTCTCCTTATTTGTAGCACTCAAGAGTCAATTTCTTTCAATACGCACATTAGAAATTTAACAACATCCTGCCAAAAGTGCTCACACTCTTAAAATGGTTCTCCACCTAAACAGCTGTCCTTTGCAAACCTCACAGGCAGACCTGTTGAGGAAACATGGTATCCAACACATGATTTGAAATAAATATTTAAATTTCCCCAACACAACCACAGAGAAAAAGGGAGACAAAGAAAATTACACTATGAATTTTGAGAAGTTATCCTATGTTGTCAATCTATTTAATAGCATTCCCCACAGTGATTTTCAGGAGAGAGGGTGGGTATCAAAGGCATTTAATGTGTTAAATGATGATCAAATTTTTAAAAAGATTGGGGGCAGGGAGGAAAGAAGACTAACCCGTGTGATTTAAAGATGCGTTGTTATCTTGATTGAGATAAAAAGGCACCCAGGAGATTTGAGGAAAGGGAACTATAGTTAGAGTAGAAGATAATGGCACAGCATGGTCTCTCCTTTTCTGGATTTTATGTTAACTACTGTGGGCTCAGGAACTGGCTTAATGACTTTTCCAGGATTTGGTCTGGCCCTTTATCAGTTCACTATAACAAGAACATAAGCCAGGAAAGCCTGAAAAATTGCTGCAGCAAAACATGCCCTCCTACTGGGCTGCTGTTTCCAACTCTGGCCATTGGCATTGGGCCTGTAGGGTTTATGCCTAGACAGAGCCATCAGAGGACAGCTCCTAAAGGTCTGACCAGTCAACGGTAGGCAGGGAGTCCGAGAAAAATTAAGGGGGCTCTGGGCATCTGGACATGCACGTTTTCTCTTTGCTCATGCTGTTTTGCTGCTGTAAAATGCTCAGCTAAACCTAATTGAATTTGACAATAATAAATCACATGTTGAAACTGTATAGCTCACCTAAGGAATAGCAGTGGAAACAGTGAAGACACCAGAAGCCAGAGTTCAGGAAATGTCATATTCACATAGAAATGCTTTAAATTTTTCCCAGAGCTTTATTCTCTCTCTCTCTCTCTCTCTCTCTCTCTCTCTCTCTCTCTCAGAAAAGCTCCAGACCACCCAGTGCAGAAAGTCCATTTTGGAAAGTGTACATAAAATCTCCTTAATCAGCTCTTGCCCCTGTTGTCATACTATGACTTTAAGCCTATAAATAAAGAAGGAACTGAACTGTCAAAAAAGAAGAAAAGGACAAAACAGATGAATCATTCTTCTCTCTCCTCCTTAGGAGTTGATCACGCCCTAGAGGAGAGGATTTGTCAAATGTAAAGGGAAACTGTAGTGTGACCTTATCTGCCTCCCTCTCCCTCCCCTCCCCTTCCCCTCTCCACCCCACCCCAGCATTGCCCCTGTAGTCCTGTGAGAAGAGCGGTTAGTTCCTGATGTTCTTGTAAGAATCCAGCTTCCCCAATCCCATTTCTTTTCACGGTGGCAGAAGCCTTATTTAAAGAAGCATTTTTGGGTCCGTGAGTTCGAGCCCCGCGTCGGGCTCTGGGCTGATGGCTCGGAGCCTGGAGCCTGTTTCCGATTCTGTGTCTCCCTCTCTCTCTGCCCCTCCCCCGTTCATGCTCTGTCTCTCTCTGTCCCAAAAATAAATAAAAAACATTGAAAAAAAAAATTTTAAAGAAGCATTTTTGTGTCCTTGCTGTCATTCCAGAGCCACCTATACTCCTGGGCCACACTTCCCCACCCCACCCTTTAAGTCCACCTTATGCCCCAAACCCTGCAGCCTAAACCATTTACTATATATTTTCCCTAAAGGGACACAATAGAAAGAAGTAAGAAAATCCTTCAAGAGAAGTGAACAAGCTAGGATGTCCCTAATCTTTCCCTAAAAGTTGACAGGGGCAAAAGCACAAGGACTAGTCTAGATGTTAGCTCAGTAGCAGCTGGCATAGAGAGCTGCTGCTTTGTTTTGATGGAACCTCATCCTCTTCCTTCACTAGGTCTCTTGGTCTAATTAAATTTCAGAGAGACAGAGCCTTGGCAGAAGGTTAAAGTAAGCTGCTAGACTGGAATGTAGGAGCTGGGCTCAAAACTAAATTGGGAAGTTTAACTGGGTGCGTCTCTGGTTTCAATGAAATACTTTTACAGTGTATGGTAGCAATGTCTGTTGCTGAGCTTTTGAAAACCATTTTTCTTTTTCCTTAATTGTAGTTCCCTAGTTGTTTTTATATTATGAGCTACTTGTAGAAAAATACAGGAAACATAATTACAATACAAAGCTCCCTTTCCCAAGCCTACTGAGATCATTTGAAGCCAAAATGGGTTTTAGGGTTTTGCTAACTATAAGTTCAGAGCCATGAATTGCATCCTATGCAATGCTGGTTGATTTACAGCAAGTGTTATGTGATTAAACAATAACCATGTTTCTTCAAGCTATGTAACTGCTATAGAATTGAGGGAGGCTGTGTTGCTTCATGACGCCACATTTCACAGCTCTCTAGGGAAAAAGAATGAATATCTTTGTGTGACTTTTATAGTAAAATAGAGAAGTATTGTGGAAATATATACAAGTTTATTTAGGGAAAGGAAAGAGAAATAAATTAATTTGTTTTTCCATTTATATTTCCAGCACTCCATGCAGTGTTAAATTGCCAGTTATTAATTTTTGTATCCTACTTTTCCTGAAGAATCTGTATGTGGACTGTTAGGGCCAGCAGAAATAACTTGTTTTATTATTATTTAACACTCTGGAGAGGAAATCAGTACTTCACTGTATTGTGAAATGCAAACGCCTTTGGGAGTTTGATTTATTCAAGCCTAAAAAGTAATGATGGATGATGGAGAATGAGCGTTGTTGAATGCACTCTGTTAGAGAACCATTTCAAGCATACAGTACAGGGCGCTGCCGCCCTTATTCAAGGTGGGTCCATTCCAAGCCCCACCTCCAGTGATGCTTAGAACTGTCAATAGTACTGAACTCTATGTATACTATGTTTCTTCCTACACATACACACCTATCATAAAGTTTAATTTATAAATTGGGCACACTAAGGGATAAACAATGATAACTAATAAGAAAACAGAACAATTATAACAATATCCTGTAATAAAAGTTATGTGAATGTGGTATCACTCTCTCGAAATACCCTACTGTACTGTACTTACCCTTCTACTTGTGATGATGTGAGATGATAACATACCTAGTGATGAGAGGCAGTGAGGTGCATGACGTAGGCATAGGGGTAGGCTACTGCTGACCTTCTGTTTGCCTGCTCCAGACTCAGTTGAAGGCAGGTAACTGAAGCCATGGAAAGTGACACTGAGGATAAGGCAGGACTATTGCACGCTCATTCAGAAGTAGCATCCAGACACCCTTCAGTATGGAAGTCTCAGTGAAGGTGGGCACCAATTCTGCCCAGCCCTTTGTGGCCTTTCTGATCATGAATCTCTAACAAACTCCCCACACGTGCTACCTTTCAGGGAATCTGAAGAAAATCAGTGGGGCAGGCTTTCAAGCTGCCGCTTCATTGTCGGTTACTTTCACCTGATGTAACTGGTTTTAGGTTGTTCTTTAATATTGTGTGTAACTAAAATAGTTTCTCAATGGGGTATGTATCCTGTTTAAAGTACAGCTCTTTGTCATACCACCTTCACATTCTTTTGTCTTAAGGACTCATCTTGTGTACTGTTTGATGAATTCATTTGTACATGTATTTAGGCAAAGCTAAATGTTTATTTCTCACCCCCCCAAAATGGTCTGTTTCAAAGTACGTCTCTTTCCTCTTTCTTTCTTTCTTTCTTTCTTTCTTTCTTTCTTTCTTTCTTTCTTTCTTTCTTTCTTTCTTTCTTTCCTCCCTCTCCCTCCCTCCCTCCCTCCCTTTTTTTTTTCAAATCCTCTTGAAATTCTCATCTCAATGTTCTTCCGAATCAGTCTTCAGAAATCTATAATAAGAAATGGGTGAGTGAGGGCTGAGGTACAGGATTTATACATCTCCCTATAGTTTTCTATTAGACAGTTTCCTTCTAAGGAAGTCTCTTAAGTGGATGGAAACTCTCCTAAAGCAGTTCCATGTCTGAACTGGTAAAGCTGAGCAGGGCCGACCCAATCTGAGTCTTTGGCGTTGTAGATAGATGATAGATAGATAGATATTTTGATAAGGCCCTGTCAGATGGGATGAGAAACGCAAGGATCAAGTAGATGTCAGCTTCGTGTACAGGAGCTGGAGGGTCGTTTCAAAATCAACTTGATCTTCCATCAGAGCAGTTAGGGAAGGAGTGCGGTGGAGCTGAAGAAGCTGCAGGGTGCTGGCTCTTCGGAGCTGTATTTTCAGACAGCTGGTTGCAACGTATTAGTGGGTCGTGAGGTGAAGTGGCTTGAGATCATTATTTTCTAAGGAATGGGACAGAACAGAACAGAAGAGAAAATACGGTATGTCGTGCCCCCGGACAGTGAGGGCGAGGATTGCTTCGTGAAACTTCAGTTTCGTTTTATGTGCACGCGGGTGTGCTGGAGGGCAGTGAGCCGCCCGTCTTTACCGTGGGTCAGGAAAGCTCGAGGCCACCGCCCGGAAAGAACAGCTCTGCGGACCGGGGATTACCCAGCCCCCCGCCGCGGAGTCCCGGGTCCCCCAGCGCCGCGCGCCAGCACGCTGCGGACCCGGCGCCCCGGAGCCCCGGAGACTCCGGGGAGAGTCGGAGCGCGCCCGCGGAGGGCTCACGGCCGTCCGCCCTGCAGCGGAGAGGAAAGCTGCCGCGGAGCGCGGGGGCGGGGAGGAGGCGTCTGCTCATTTACTCCTCTACTTGCCTGAGAAGTGCGGTAATTCGAAACAGTTCTCACAGTAGCGTCCCTGACAACTTCATGTTGGGGTGTGTGTGTGTGTGTGTGTGTGTGTGTGTGTGTGTGTTTTAAGTCATTTAGCGTCAATGGGACGCCGCGGAGGGGAGGGGTGGACAGGAGGAGGTGGCTGCGTGAGCTGGGGACGGAACCGCTGTCACGGTCCGCACTGATCTGTGCAGCGCATTCTTAAACGCGACCTTCCCAAGATTTACGGCTCCGGGAACCGCGACTGAGCGTGCCTGACGGGGACCAAAAGGAGGGAAGCGGGGAGCCGTGTGCATCCTGAGCTGCCCGCCGACAGCAGCGGGAAGGACGCCGCCGCCGCCGCCCCCGACCCACGTCTGCTTTATCTTTCCCTCCCCCCGCAGGACTTTCTGCAAGGAGATTGCACCAAAGCGAAACAGAAGCTGAGCTGGAAACCCCGGGTCGCTTTTGATGTAAGTGCCTTTTTTTACGGCAGAATCCGCTGGCCCGCTCGCTGCGGGGCTGGGCTGGTTCGGGCCCGGCGGGAGGGGTGGCCGGCCCGGCGAAGCAGCGAGGTGTCCGGAGCAGCAGCGTTCGGGCCCCGCCGGGCGCCCGAGGTGTCCCAGGCTTGGAAGGAGAGGAGGGGGCAGGGTGGAGGCGGGTAGGGTGGAGAGAGGGTTGCCGAGGCCGCTCCGCGCGCGCCACAGGGGGTGGAGGTGTCACCGGGAGAGTGTGGCAGAAACTTCTCCTTCACCGCCCACCCCCTGTGTCTCGGGTCCCAGGAGCTGGTGAGGGAGATGGTGGACGCCGACGTGGAGCTCATGAGAAACAACCCCAACGCGTGAGCGCGACCGCGGAGCCCCGAGCCGCCCCTGCCGGCCTACGGTCCCTGCTTGGAATCGGCGGGTGCGGGGCCGCAGGTGTGATCCTGGGAGGGGCGGGAGAATCCGGCCCGTTCCGTGCGACCCTCCTTGCCACTGCGCCTTATTCCCGCCGTTAGGATGTGGGACGGCTGAGGTTTGTAGCAGCCGGGACGTGCCACTCCGGGGTTCGGCCCAATTTCCATTTGTCGAGGCCTCTTCTGAAGGGTTTTGTGAAATCAACAAGATGTTTTAATCACAAGTTCACTATACTTGAAATTATGTCATTAGACAACTGAAATTGTGGGGCTTTCAAATTGTTTTTCTCTTTTATTAAAAATGTCCTTTCTATGAACTAGCATTAACAGAGTCGTCAATGTTTTTCCTGAAGTATAAGAGCCGCTATAAGGACCCCCAAACAAAAACACCCAAATTCTTGCCTTGGAGTGAAATAGCTTCCTTTAAGCCTCCCTCCCTTTGGAGAGAGCCCCTGCAGGTAGACCCCTGCTGGGCCTGAGCCTGGCCTCTCTGGAGTGTTCTCCTAAGGCTCTGCCTGGGACATTTCTTTCCTTCTGGTGACAATAAGCCACTCTATCCAGCCGATCTGGAAACCCAGTTCCTGAAGAAAGGAGGCATTCACACCCCCTCAGGTCTCTCTGCTGACTATAATTAGAACCCACGGGGCTCCCACCATCTCAAAAGAAGTCTTGAGAAATAGAGGGGGGCTAGAAGAAGCAACGTGAAGGTAAGTAAATATTGTTGGAACATTCCAGGCCAAAGCCCCTGATTTACCCAGAGGTCTCTGAACCCATGCCTTTCCTTGTGGTCTAGAATCTTTCACACAATACTTATTTCCAACCACTTCTCAGTACCAGATCACTTTTTAAATCTAATTTTGATGTAGTCATTCACCCAATTTATATTAAGTAACTAATATATGCCAGACATTGTGCACTTGAACTACATCAATGTTAATTAAAAATTATAATAAAGAGGTTTAACTTGGGCCTCAGATCACTGGATCCACTTTTATTGAGTGCATCATTTAGGTGGCCTGGCTTTCACCGCAGGTATGTTCTCCTGAGCTGTGTACAGTGGATTAAGGCAGGTTAAGGCAGGTGGACACATAAATGTATATAACCCACAAGCAGCAAGCAAAGATTTGTGTACAGGTGTATACTTCTGCATGAAATACAATATTTTGCCCTAGAATAAACTGGGTCGGGACTCTTCTTTTCCCCCCTCACTCCCCCTCCAAGGAAAATAAAATAAAACTTTACAGCAAATGGAGTTCCAGCCTTTGCACATGCTTGTGTGAATGCCGGTGAACTATTTCTGAATGTCTTCACCGGCAGGTTTATGATCTGGGGGAGGACCCAGGCTCCAACGGCTGGCGGCAGGAAAGAGGGCTCTTTGTGTGGCTGCCTGAGTTGCTGCAAGAGCATGCTGGCCAGGGGCAGCCTCGGCTTCGATGGAGCAGAACTGGGGCAGCTTGAGCTGGCCCACCCGGTTCTCAGAAGCTGCCCCAGGACAGGCCTTCTCCCAATCGGGATGCTGCTAATGGGAAACAGATGGTCCTGGAAGGCTGGGCTCCAGGACCGAAATGGCTGGTGGGCACACATACACACAAATACACAGTCACACACATTGTCACACATCCAAACATTCCCATGAACACAAATACAAATACACACCTACAACCTGCCATCTCACACACTGACACACAATAGTCTCACAAACACTTGAAAACACAACTCACAAACCTGCTATCACAAACACACGGCCACACACATAGTCTCATAAACCTCACAAATCACACACACATTCCCCTTAGCCTTGACCCTGATGGATAGGCACCCCCTCTCCTCCTCTGACCCCATGAACCTTCACCTCATCCCACACCCAAGCGTAGAGGCCATTCAAGGGTCCTTCAGGCTTTGCAGTGGCCCCATGTAATTCAGTGTTTTGAGGCTGTTAGCCCAAAACCATAATAAGCTCCTTAGTAAGGATCAGGAGGGATTCTAGGCAGGGGCTTAATGGAACTGTAGTGGAGTTATAATGTTATATTATTTTTCTCACGATGACCCAAAGCATCAGTTTTTGAAAGACACAAGAGTATGTTTGGTTGCAACCTTCTTTCTATTTCTGAACCCTCAACTGGGGGGAAGGGGTTGGCTCCTTTGGCTTCCCGGTCTCCTGTTTAAAAGGTGAAAAAGGGGCTTCTGGGTGGCTCAGTCGGTTAAGTGTCAGGCTTTTCGGCTCAGGTCATGATCTCACCGTGTGTGGGTTCAAGTGCCATGTTGGGCTCTGTGTTGGCAGTGCAGAGCCTGCTTGGAATTCTCTGTCTCCTTCTCTCTCTCTCTCTCTGACCCTCCTTCACTGGTGTGCTCTCTCTCTCAAAATAAAAAATAAAAAATAAAAACTTAAAAAGGGTGAAAAAGAGAATATATTTGCTTAGGTATTTATGTTCTTTCTGTGCTGTGAATTTCACTCAGACATACCTTCAGGACAGTTCTTTTTATTAAACAGTGTCTTCCATCTTAAATCTCAACTCAGTTTCACTGAACTTATTTACCTCCCCTTTTCCTGGTGAGCCAGCCCTCGCTATTCAAGTATGATAAAATAGCTTCCACCTTTTTTTTTTTTTAAGTAAAATCTAAGAAAGTCAAACTTTCAGTATATTCAAACACAACAGCAAAGGCGCCAAACACCACATTTATGCCCCTAATGAACACCAAGGTGCATAGATACCTGGGCCACCCAAGCACCTCACTTTCAACCGGACCTGCCTGCCTGCCTCTGTCTTGGGAGGTGTCTGCTGCCCTTTGTCTTTAAGGAATTAGGAGGGAGCTAGGCTCCGCATAAAACTGACACACCCCTACAGCTGTTTGGGGATAAAGGCCTGCAGAGCAGGGAAGTGTTGAAATGCTAGGGGAGATAAAGTTCCCCGCCAAGATGACTCCTCAGGAAACTCGATTTCAGGTCTACCGTTGTGCGGCAGTAAACCATGCAAAACTGCTTCAGGCTTCCTCTTGGTCTTTAGTCGCCTTACCAACACCAAGATTCCATAGAACCCCTGCTCGCTGGATGGTCGACTGCTGGCATGAGACTTTCCCCGTGTTCTTAAAGCTGGAAGCTGGAAGCAACTCTTTGAATTTTCACCTCAAATTAACCTTAAACGCACTGTTTACAAAGGACTTTCTAAACCCCAAGAAAAAGCCTCAAAGCATCCCAGACACCGTGTTTGTATTTGGAAATTCAACCGGGAACTCTCAGTTGTAACCTGGATCCCAATAAATCCAAGCCCATACGTCATCTATTTTTCACAACCTGTGCTTGCAGGTTTGCGCGATCGATCTACGTATGGTACGCTGGAAGGGGGTGCGGAGAGCGCTCCCACCCCGGTTTTACAAAAAGATCGTGCACGCGCTTATGTACGTATCTTACAAATAGTTCAACATGTCCCAACATTGCCACCTACACCTCTCTAAAAATCGTTGATTTTAATAACTGGAGGTGTCGAGAAGTTTCACAAACGGCAACGACAACTGGGACACAAAGCTGCTCTGGGAGCTGGTCCACCCTCCGCAATCGGGGGTTTCCCACCATCCACGGCGTCTTTTTCGAGCTCACAGGGTCTGGATAGGATTTCTTCCGGGAGGCATAGGGGGCGCTGCTGCCTTGCTCCAACTAGGCCCCAGTCCAGGGCTCCCAGCGACCTCGCAGCCACATTCCCTGTCGCACGCACACCCCGGGAGCGTCGAGCACATTTTCAGGGACTGTGCCATCAGGATTATTACTCGTCACTGGGGCTCTAGCCACTTCGCTTTCCCGAGCCCGTGTGGCCGCCATTGCCTCCCCTTAGGCCCTAGCTGCGATGCTTCCCGCAGGCCTCCTTGGGCTCACCCTCGCCCCCGTCTGGCTCGGTCCCCGAGTGCGCTATGACCCCAAAGACGTTTCCAAGGCCTCCGTTACGAACGACGACACGGCCCCACCCCACCCTCACCCATTTCCTCGGCCAGTGTCTCTCTGCTGGGAGGCCGACGACCGCGACCTGACCCCGGCCCCGCCGCCTACTCCCCAGATCCCTCCCTTCCTCCAGGGTCAGGGATCACACAGCGGACGCCCCGTCTCAGCTGCCCCTTTTGATCTCTAAATTCGGGACCGAGGTGCTCGCCTCTGTGCACACCCAGCATGTAAGGTGCCTAAGGGCCCGACGACAGGTGCTGAGGCCTAGGATGGCCCGCGTACCCCGCTCACTAGCCCAGCAAGTTCGGGCGAGGCTCTAACTCAGGACCTCCAAGCTTCCGCCAGGACACAGTGTGCTGGGGTGTTGGTGTGGCAGACCGCGGGACCGACCCGCGCCGCGCGCGTGCGCAAGCGCCGGCCGCGCTCCCTCCGCCCACACCTGGGAGGCTAGCCCCGCGCACGTGTCGGGAGCGGGGGGAGGGGTGTGCAGCCTCAATCTCCCGAACAATCGAGCACCAGCGGGGGCTGAGGAGGTGATGGAGAACTGTCCTTAAGAAGGAAACCCTCCAAGCCTCAGCCCTCGCCTAGCTAAGGCGCCAGTGCGCACGCGGAGCCGGGCGCTCACAAGCCTAAGACCTAAACGCTAGAACACACGGATTGGTGAACTGGGGAGACAACTGAAATTGGGGCTTCCCAGACTCCTGCCACTCTGAGACGAAGCGCTGGGCACGGGCCAGCTTGTGAGGAAACCGCCCAGCCCGAGGCCTAGGCTGGAGTGGCGGGCCCCGGGCAAGGGAATGTATATTTGGAAGGGGTCAGGACCTCGGCTGGAGTCTGGCTTTTTATGGCGAGGAAGCCGCCTGGGAAGGGCCTTCTGGCGAGGCTTTCCTGTTGTGCCACTTTCCCCCCGCCGCCACACACACCCGCCCCCCACAGCGCCCAAGAGGGAGGGAGGCCCGATCCGGCGGCACCCCGGGGCCCCTGGCTCCACGGACCCTGTCTTGGCTTCTGAGATGGTGGATAGGCCCTCCCGGGAGCCAGCCCGCAAATACGGAGCAATGATACATTATTTCTCGGTCAGCAAACGCACTGTAAACAACTGCCCTGTATCTCCTGGATATTCCATAGAACCAGAGTGGGAGTGGGCACGCAGGAAACCCCCGTAAGGACCCAGGACAGGTGACCTAGGACATCAGCCGCTCGAGTTGTCTCTGGGAACTCCTAGGACCTAGGCAGCCCTTGGCTGTGGGAACAACGACAGGGCCTCCACCCATACACATACCCCTCCCGAGGCTCCCCCCCCATACTTCCGGCGGAGGCTCCGCGGCACCCTTTCTCCCCGAGTTAGCCCACCACACTCCTCCTCTCGCCCTGACCTGAGCGGCCAGCTGTGAAGCCCATCGTCCACTGTCCGCGTGAGTCCTCCGTGGGTGATAGCAGACATCCTCTTCATAACCTCAAGGAAGCCCTTCTGTTGTGTGTGCCAGGGCTCCAGAAAGACCCCGAGGTTGGAGCGCTACTGCGCTGGCGCTGTGGAACTAGCCGGCAACTTGGGGGACCATGGCAACCCCCAATGCGGGCCTGGGGCGCGGGGCTTTCAGAACCGGATACCTCTGCGCACCTTCCGGGTCTCGGATTTTGTTCAGCTGGGAGGACAGAGTTTTCGTTTTTCCTCCAGTAGCAGATTTTTAAGAATCCTATGGCCACCTAGACACGTGCTCCCCACCCCTGTCCTGTTTGCACATCTGCACCATTAACAAGACCCAGGTACAGCCTCCGGGACCAATGACCTGCTTTTATACTGAAGGAAATGAGGAGGCCTTAAGAGTTAATGGCGCTAAATGTGTTGGTTTTCCTGCTTTTTCCCTAGGGTAGGTAATGAGGGAGGGAGGGTGCCTGTCTTCTCTTTCTTATTCTCTCTCTCTCTCTCCCCCCCCCCTCCTCTGCCTCCATCTCTCTGTGTCTCTCTCTCTTATCTTTCAATCTAAATCAGCCTCAAAGCCCTCAGACCCCTTCATTCCCAAACTCAAGTTCTGAGACCCTCCAAGCCCTTCACTGAGGCCTCCTCCTTGTCCCTAGGCCCTGCCTGGGGTCCCACCACCCAGGTCAATGGAGAGGCCCCACCACCTGGCCCTGGCTGCCAGCCCACTGCTCACTCTATGGGCCCACAAATTGCACTTCCATGCCCACCCAAGTAGCACCAAGCTGTGTTGACTTAGGGGGCAAATGAACAGCCCACCCAGTCTCATTCTGGGGAACAGGGACAGCTAAGGAAAGAAGATGAGCAGTTTAGTACATATGACCAGCTGTGCTGACCAGTGGGTTTGACGGAACTCAAGGGCAGACCAGTGAAAAAAGAAGATGCTCTTTAGGAGAACAGAAGGAGGTGCCATCTGGAAGAGCAAGAGGCCTGTGGAAGTGCCCCTGAGGCTTTCTCCATACTCCAGGTGGGTGAACTCTGAGCTGGAAACAACGTCAGGCCCTTTCCTAGCACCCCTCAGACCAGCCTCCCCCCCTCAGGCTGTCTTGCAACGGGAGCTCCACCCCTCTCTCCTGTCTTGAAGACAGGCTCAGGCCTATATGCAAGGAAATTCCAGATCCTACTGCATCTCCTATAATATGCTCAATATGTTGCAAATTTAAAATCAGTGAGGGAAAAAATCAAGTAAACAACAAAAAAAAAATAATATAAAACAGAGGGTTTCATTGGAGCCAGGGTAAGATGGGAAAGGAGCAGAACAAAGGTCTTAAGTCAGGCCTTATGCTCTCTGCGCCATATTTTGGTTTCCAATAAGGTGGACATGGTACATTTTGCTCAATTTTCCACTCCTAATCATGTTGAGAATGTCGTGGAGAAGTGGCTTTCATTCTCCTGAATGGATTTTGGAGCTGGAATTCTTTTAATTAAGTATTGTTCCTTTTCCAGCCGGACTCAGACCTGGAACCTGCCAGTCCTGCCTGAATATAGCCCCAGCTCTGTCTGAGGCCTGAGTGCAAGCTCCAGGTCAGGACCCCATGTGGCCATCACCCACAGGGCTCAGAGCCTGGTTATATGTGTTACTGGGGAGGTGGCTCAAGCTGGAAAGGAGACATCTGGGAGAAACTGTGGAGCCTTTTAAAAGGGCCTGGGAGGGAGAGGGGTGGGAGAAAGAAAGTGAGGAAGAAAGGGACAGAGGGATAGAGACACAAAGACACACAGAACTTAATGGTTATGTTGGATTCACACTCAAAAAGGGAGAGACAAAGTAAAGGAGGTTTCTGGTCAGAAAGGTCCAGCTATGAATGTAGAGCCCAAGTAGTAAAGGAAGACTTTCTATTTAAGTGCAAGTGAAAATGCCATTAACAAAATCTCTTTTCAGGGAAACTCTTAGCTTCCTTAAAAAATGAAATAGGAGCTTTCAGAAAAGTGGGGTTTCTGAAGCTGACATTTAGGGCCCCATAGCAAATCTCAGCAGGTTTTTTTGTTTTGTTTTGTTTTTGGTTTTTTTTTCATGCCATTGTGGCTACTATCTGAATGACCTAGGTCTTGCTTGGGAGCTCTCCTGAGTTTAAGGCTGCTTCACTCTCTGCTCCCGCCATACCTCACAACTTGGTGGGGGTGAGGACTATGACATAGTTTCTCTTGGTCCCTTTTCTCCCTGCCTCCCTCCAAAGTTCCTTGCTTAGCTGAAGAATGACTGCCCGCATAGAATCTAACCTGCCTGGCCAGCTTTATGACATGGCCACTATCAATCTTGCCCTTAACGTGACATTTGTTTATGACCCAATGGGAAGGGCTAATGGCTTCATGAACCCACTCTGAAATGAGTTAAGAGAAGTCTAAAGAGAAGGCCCTGGGACAGCAGGCAGGGTCCAGTAGTAGGAACTAGGTTCAGAAGCAAAGGGGGCCCCTCTCCAGAAGCTCTAAGATGTGGAGTGTAGAAAGAAACTGCTACTCCAACCAGCCTTGTTTCTAGTGCCGATAATAGCTGTAGAGAACACCGGTATGGGTGTCCGGGACCTGGGTGCAGTATGGATGCCTCCTGTCCTTCCTGGGCAACCTGGCCAGGCAGCCTGGACCACCAGAGGGTTCAAGGCCTCTCTGGAATTTTGTGCCATGAAGAAAAGGCCCTCCATCTTAAAACTGAGACCCCCTCCCTAGGGAACAGGGTGGGAAAGAAAGGTCCTATGTCTCTTCTTTACCTATCAAAGTTCAGGGGAGCCCGATAGGGCTATAAGGCACTCTTGTTCCCTGACCCTTGTTTCTGACCCCCGCAGGAAACAGCCAAGAGCTTACAGACCACCAGCACAATCGAGCCTTATTCCTCTGCAAACATCGATTATTAATGACACAAACTGTGTGGAATGATAAATTGTAAAATGCATGCTTGTTTGCATGCAGTCTGGTGAAATAAGGACTGCTAACTACATAACCCTGGAAAACAGCACGCGTTCCTACCACACGTGCAATATGCCAAAATGCAAGTTTTTATGTGGCATGTAACATGCTGGCATTTACTTGCTCACTGTATAAATTGCAAAGAAAATAAATGCACCCACTGCTACATAAAGGACAAAATACTTACTATCCCAGAGCTTTCTACAGAGGCTAATTTCAAAATTAGCCAATTCCCAACCACTAGATCCTGCCTTGTGTCCAAGGCTAATTTCAAAATGTACTGTCTGTTAGCTAAAATAGCAAGAAGTTTCTCTTATAATATTTTACAGAAAAAATATCCTTATTGCTGAAAAAGTGCAATACCACTAAAGGAACAAGTAGTTCCCCCAGATTAAATAAGGTCAGCGGTAATTGTTTTTCTTAATTTAAGACGAGAGTCCAAAAGCACATGTATTGAGAATTGAAAACATTACCTATATGGTTTAAAAAATCCGAATAATGAGCAGAACTTCTGACCTTCCACTCTGACATAGCTCCTGAGCTATGACTTAAGGCAACTCCTGTAGATATAACTATATATGTATAACACAAACACCTTCCCAGACATATATATCTGCCATGACTAATTTTCAAACGTTGCAGTCGAAGAGGGCAGTAACGATTGCTAAGAAGTTTGTCCCAAGGCAAATGTGTAAACACTCCCGGGAGCTTAGAGAAGAACTCCTCCCGGGCTGCCTCAGTCCAAGCACCGCATTAATGCCGGGATCCTTCTCCAGCTGCAGGAACTCAGGCTCCAAGGAAGGATGAGCAAGGGATGCCCGCTGCCCACTCCACATTCTGGCGGAGTCGAGAATGGTCTCCAGCCCCGAGCGAGCCCGTTCTCCACCGCCCCCCCCCCCCCCGCCCCCCGCCATGCTCAACCCCGAAAGTCCCCTCCAGCGCAGGCCGCGTGCCCTCCCTCGGGGCGCGGGGGCAGACGCAGCCGCACGGGTCAGGCCGCCCTCCCCACTTGCCTGCCTCACTGTCCCGCATCCCACCCCTCGCAGCGGCTAGGTCGGGCCGTCAAGAGCCTGGCTGGGGTAGGCCCAGGGCTGGCTGAGGACGCGACGTGCTCCGGCCTCAAAACCCAGGCTCAGGGAGAAGCAGAGGGGTGCGAGCACGTGGACCCCGAACTCGCCGAACCCGCTGCCCGCTTGCATATCTCCCGAGTCCCTTAGGCCCAGCGACTCCCAGCGCCGGCCACCGCCAAGTGATTTGTGGCCTGTAAACCGACCCCACACGCCGCGCAAGGACACAGCCCAGCCGAGGAGGCCGCCTGGGGCCCCAGCGCTGGCCCGGGCACGTCCGGCGCGACCAGGCCGAGGCGGGGCGGGATGGGAGATGTCCTTCTAACAGCGCGGCTGCCGAGGCTGCGGGGCGCCCTGTCACCCGGGCGCGATGGAGTGCCTGTGACCTTTCTACCCTGGCTAAACACCTAAACACACGTGTGTCCTCACAACAAAGGCGGCGCGAGAGGAGTATAAATAGGGAGCGCCGTAGGCCAGGTGGCGCGAGGCAGAGTTGCGGGATGCGGAGCGGGTAGGCTGCTTTCCCCGGGCTCCGCCGGCCCCCGCCGCGAGGGCTGGAAAGCGCTCCTCCCGGCTCGGCGACCCTCGTCCCTCCACACACAGCCCTGCTCTTTGCCATTTTCTGCTCAGCGCGGTCCTCCCGGCACCTACGACCCAACTTGTGATTCATCCATCACACCTAACAGAGGTCTCCTCGGGCTCTCTGCTCCCCAAGCAACCTCTTGTGGGGGGCAGGCAGCGGCGAGGAGAGCGAGAAGCCGGGGAGGGGAGACGGCGGGGCGAGGGTAGGCGTGAGGGGGTGGGGGGCGGGAGGAAGGAGCTCCAAACACAAACAGAAGCCGGGCCCAGGCCGCGGCGGGTAATTACAGCTAATTAGCTGCAGAGCGTTCCCGTCCGGGAGCGGCGTCCCGGAGGCCGGCGTTGGGCCAGGAGCTACTCGGCAGGACCAGGGCCGCGAAGAAACGCCCCAGCAGGAAAGCCTCGGGTGGGCCACAGTCGGGTGGGCCATGTCCCCACTCCAAAAGGTTGAAACCAGGCAAGTCGAGAAATGTAACGTCTCTGGCTGCCGGAGCTGCTGGGCCTTGGGATTCGCCACCAGTCCGAAAGGACAGGGCCATTCCGTGGGTCACCTGCTGCCGCCTCCCATCCGGGCCTAGACAACCCAGCTCCAGCCACCGGACGCTTTGTCGGCAAATCCTGGCTCCAACCCGTCTCCCAAAAGTGGACCAACGCACAAACTATGAGATCTGTCAATGGATTCTTTCCCTTCACCACCCACCCGCAAGGGGCAACCCGAGGCAGCTCCGGAGCCTAGGGCCGAGACAGCCGAGCGGGGAGTTAAACGCAGCAGTAAAGCGAGTCCCAGCCGGCCTGACCCGGAGAGACACCCGCGCCCTGGGCCGCTGCAATCTTCTCTAGCTATTAGGTTACGACTCTGAGGGAGGAGACCCAGCAAATCAGAGGCCACGTAAAGCAGTTTTTGACTGAAATTAGAGTGTATTTATTTGCAGCAATCCTTTAACAATGATCAAATTTTGACAACAAGCAATAGCAATTACTGCTAAGTGTTGCCTCTAGATAGGAGCGGCAGATAGCAGGAAACTGTATTATCTTGAAAACAAACTGAAAGGCCCTGAATGTCTGTAATCAAATCGCCATCTCTCCAAAGTCTGATTGACAGGGCAGATCACCCTAAGATAATGAATTTATTACATTTCCTGGGTTATTTACAAAGGGGGAGGGCCAATATGGATTGCCCCCTAGGTTTAACTGTAAATTGACAAGAAAAAATGGATTGAAAAGAAACCACCCTAGACTAAAATGTTCTGCTCTTCTCTCCTTCCTTCTTATTGCTTTAAATCTTTTTCAAAAAATAATTGTTCTACAAACACATCTTCTAAAATAGTTTCCCAAAGATTAAATATCCCTTTCCAACCCACAGTACATATATATTTTTAAATCAACCCTTCTTTGTAACGCATGAAGGATTGTAAATGTGGATGAGTTATATACATTTATAAACGGGTTTATTTTTCTTCTTACAAAGGAGTGAAATTAATAGGAGAAATATCTATCCAGCATTTGGCTCACAGGGATGTATAACACACATCATGATTTTTTATATGATGCACAAGCCAAATAGTCATCTGTATATATCTCTACACACAGGTATCACTGTGGTAATAACGCTGCTGATTCATGGGCTTAAAATTTCCAGATCATGTTCTGTCCTTACTGAAAAAATATATTTTCGTATATGCCAACTCAGATCTGTTTAGGAAAGTATCTTTTGACTAGCCACAAAGCAAGCTGACTATATAGTACATTTTGCAGAAGATGCTGCAAGAAGAAAAAAAATCTAAACAAAAAGAGACTTTTATGTGAAATTTGACAAGGAATAGTCACAGGGCTTCTCCATTTTGAAGATATTTAGGAGGAGAATAGGTAATTCCTAGTGTTTTAATCTGAAATCTTTTTTCTTATAATAATTAAGGCTGTATTAAAGTATCCAGACATATAGATCTCATTCAAACTGAATGGTAATTTATTAATAAACAAACAATGAATATGTTCAACAAAAAGAAAAAAAGAAGATAGAATAAGATTAATACAGTTTCCCTTTTTATAATGAAAAAAAAGCACAATTTAAAGTTTCAGGCAATTTAACGTCAGGTTTTGGAAATACTTTCTGGCGTTTGGTCCACGACATCCAACTACAAATTAAAAATAAATTACTATATTGCAATTTACATTTTAAAACAAGTCCATGAATAAAAAGAAAGCCATTTTCATATACGGGGACTTTCCCCCTCCTTTCAACATAGGATAAAATAATATCTTACAAGTGAGAGGTGAAGGAAAGAGAAGGGCAGGGGAATGGAAGAGAAAGGAGGAAAGCGTGATCTCTGAAAAGCAAGAAGAAACTTACGTGTTATCTGGAGTAACACTGTCCTTTAATAAACCATGATTTTGCTGTCTCTGTACAAAATAGTTTACCGTTTTGTTTATTTAGAAAAGGCAAAGTGAAGGTGGCTCTGAATCTTTTAAGAAAATAGTTTTCTTTGTGCTGGTTGAGTTGAAGTTTTGGAGGGATTCTGTTCACTCGTTTGGTGAATGTTTTTCAAGTTTGTTTTTAAATTGGAATTTTTTTCTTTTTTTCTTTTTCTTTCTTTTTTTTTCTTTTTTTTCTTTCTTTTCTTTTTCTTTTTTCTTTTTTTTTTTTTTTTTTTTTTTGGTTTCGATTTTGCATTGATGGTTCTTTTGGCTGTTCCTGCTTTGGGGTTCGATTCATTTCGATTTTGGGGGAGGGGGGACAGGGAGTGTCAAAACTTACTACAGTCGTAGACGAAAGCCCCGGACGTGCGGTACAGAGACTGGCTGGAAGGGAAGGCCATCTGACAGCTACTATTCCCGTTCACTGGAGAGTTGTTCAAGCCGATCCTCTGTGACTCGAACATCTCTCGCACAGAGTGGAAGTTCTGCTGCTGGCCCGGGTAGCCCGCGGCGGCTGCCGCCGCCGCCGCACTCGCCAAGTGGCCCAGGTCTCCGCCCGCCTGGTTCAGGTACCACGAGGTGAGGCGGCCTTGGTGGGCCGCAGGGTGGTGGCCGGTTTCCTGGCCGCCGCCGCCGTGACTCAGGGACGAGGAGCTGCTGCTGGTGACTGGGGGCAGAGAGTAGTCGGGGAGGGGGTCGTCCACCGCGGAGCCGCCGGTGCTCCCCGGTGCGCCCTGCAAGTGGCCGCCGCGCTCTCCGGCCGCGTACAGGCTCATGGCCTGCAGGTTGCAGTGGTAGGTCCCGGCGCCCGCCGCGCCGCCACCGCCGCCGCCCCCTCCGCCGCTGCCCCCTCCCGAGCTGCCGGCGCTGGAGCTCTGGCTGCAGGGGGAGCTGTAGAGGGAGCTCTGGCCAGGCGAGTAGGCGCCGAGCGCCAGCGGGGGTGCGATGCCCGAGCGCGAGGACCCGGCCGCCGAGGCCAGGAGGCCAGAGCTGAGCTCCGTGGCCGCGCCCTGCGGCGACCCCCGCAGCGACGTCATGATGTTGTCCACGCTGAAGCCCTGGCTGTGGTGCGGCGGCGGCGGCGGCGCTGGCTGGGTGGGTGGCGGCGGCTGCGCGGGCTCCGCGCCGTCCAGGCTCAGCGGCCGCGCCGAAGGCAGACTGCCCGGGGGACTGCTCCCACTCGACAGGCTGCTGCTACTGCTGTCGGGGCTTTCGATTTTGGGCACCGCGGCGGCGCTGCCGCTGCCCAGGGCGGCAGCCGGGGACAAGGGCTGGGGCGGCGAGGGGCACGTACCGTTCTCGGTTTTGATGTCCTGAATGCGCACGGGCGGCGGCTGCGGTCCGGGCGCGGCGCCGTCGGCCTGCTCCGGCGGCGCGGGCGGGGGCTGGCGGCCGGGCTGCGGCGGCGGCGGCTCCTTGAGGTGCAGCCGGTCTTTCTCCTCCTTGTCCTTCACTGCGTCCTTCTTCTTGAAGCGCCGCCGCCGCCGCAGGAAGCTGCCGTTCTCGAACATGTTGTACGAGTCCGGGTCCAGCGTCCAGTAGCTGCCCTTGCCCGGTTTTTTGTCATCTCGGGGCACCTTGACGAAGCACTCGTTCAGCGAGAGGTTGTGGCGGATGCTGTTCTGCCAGCCTTGTTTATTGTCCCGATAGAAAGGGAAGCGGTCCATGATGAACTGATAGATGCCATTGAGAGTTATCTTCTTGTCGGGGGCGTTCTGGATGGCCATGGTGATGAGCGCGATGTAGCTGTAGGGAGGCTTCACCATGTCCTTGGGCTGCGGCTGCGGCGTGTAGGGCCCGTAGGCGCGGGCCATGCCGCCCGGGTACTGCTCGGCGTGCGCTGGGTGCGAGTACACGCTCATGGGGGCCGGCATGGCGGTGTAGCCGCCCCCGGCCGCCGCGGCCGCAGCGCGGTAGTAGCTCTGCTCTCCGCCGAGGTAGGGCACCACTCCCAGGGAGTTGGGGCTGGACACGGAGTAGCGCGCCTGCATGGCCCCCGCTCGCCGCCGCCGCCCCGCGCCTCCCGCCGCCCCCCACCCTCCCTAGGCCGGCCACGCCAAGCCGGCTGCCCAGTCCGAGTCCGGGCCCCACAGAGCTGGTGCCGGGCCGCCGCGCTGAGTCCGGCTCGGCCGCCGCCGCCGCCTCCGGGAGCCGCCGGCCGCGCACGGCCTCTCCCTGGGCTCTCTCGTGCTCCTGGGGGGCCCCGGGCCACTTCGGGGTCGGTGCTAGGGGAGAAGGCCGGACGAGAACGCGGCAAACGGCCTTGGAGGAACCCGCGGAGCAACTTCCAGGCGAGGACGGCAAAACAGAGCCAAAACTAAAAAACAAGAAGGCGCCCTTCTCGCTACACTGCCTGTGCCTTCCAGGAGACTCTGCCCTGAGTCGCCGGCGAAGGCGGCCAAATAACCAGGGGCGGGGGGCAGCGCGCCGGCCGCCTTCTTGGGCCCCGCGTCACCTTTTTTTCAGTCTCTCGCGCGCCGGCCGCTTAAGGAAGCATTGGGAAAACTTCTGAACTTTTGAGCATCCGTCACCCAGGCGAGGACTTTTTTACGCAGTTACATTTTTTCCGGGCAGCGGAGCCCCGCCCCACCACAGCGGCAGCAGCCAATGGTAGGCGAGAACCGCCTCTGAATGAGCCGGAGGCCGAACCCTGCCGGCCCGCGCCCAGCTGCGGGAGGACCGCCGGGCTGACCACACGCGCGCCGGCCGTTCGGAGTCCGCGCCCTTGCCCCTGCCCCTGCCCCTGCCCCTGCTCCTACCCTTGCCTGCGCCAGGCTTGCCACCCACAGCAAGATCGGCCCCCTATTCCCAGATGCCCACCGCCGCCTCCGCCGGTACTTTCACCCCCAGCTCTCTACACAGGCGTCCTTTGGTCCCGCAGACTTCCTGGGTCCTCCTGTACCCTACGCAGACCCTTCCTCTGTCCATCGCTCCCAGATGTCACCGAGTCCTCGACCCCAACTGGCTCTTTCCCATTCAGTGGCGGATCTTGCTGTCACCAGGGCCGGGATTTCCTGGGCCTCTCTTCCCCTCCTCCTTTCCCCTCACCTTTCCTCTCTTTCTACTTCTTCCCTCCCGTCGCCACTCTCACTGGGTTCACACATGTGTTCATTTGCCCCCCACCTGGAGGTTCTCTTGTCTGGAGCTGGGTTACAAAAGACACAGTTTTAAAGGCTCAGTCACAGCCATGCTCTTCCCAGTGGGGCAGGAGTTGTCGCCCCACCTCGTCTTCCCCGTGACCCCTACCCAGTTGAAATAAGGTGTGTGGGGGGGGGGGGGGGTAATATGGGGCCTTGCCGGGACCGCTGCCCAGGTAGGCTCCGCCCGCCCAGCTTCAAGACACCCTGCTTCTTGTGCCCCAAGGGCCCTTGGCGGCCAGGGGGTGCTTGAGGCTCAGGCTGCTGAGGCCAGGAGGCTTTCTGCGCTTCCCTGTGGTGGGGAGGGGGTGTGTGCATACGTGATCCCTAAGGTTTGCCACTGGCCTATGGGTCTTGTCTGGTCCGGCATGTTTCTGCTCAGAGGAGGGGTCACGCTTCGGGCTCAGTGACATTAGCAGGTGTGATGACAAGAGGCAAATAAACACGTCCAAGAACTTAACGCGTCTCAGTTTAACCTCCATCTCCACACGCGCGGGGCTGCCGGCTTTCAGAGATAACGGGTGTGCTGGGGGAAAATGTTCAAAATCACACCTGCAGAATGGCTCAAGGATTGGGGTGGGGGTGGTAAGCATACAAAGCGTACCCTTGTGCACGCCTGAGATTTGCAGTTTCTGAGCGACTGGAATGGGATGGGAAGACGACAGAAGAAAGGAAACGAAGGAGCAAGAAAAAGATTGGCCTCCCTGTGCCTGCAGCGCATTTCTGTGTTTTGGCAACTCTAGAAAAGACCCTCCTGAAGACTGAACACTGGATTCTTTACTAGAAGCTGGGGAAACTGGCAAGTTTAGGAAACTGTGAAGAAGAGTAGTGTGACGCATTTAACACCTCCACTCCCCCCAATTTCTGACAATCTTTAACTGCAAGGACGTGTTGGGAGCCCATTTTGGCTTCTCAGCTGGAATCCCGGTTTTCTCACTCACAAAAATTCTCCTTGTAGCTTCAGTGGTTAGATGTCAAGACGCTATCTTGTGTAGCAGGCTCAGCTGTGTGTCACTTGAACATTAAAAAACACACAACAACAACAATGTGTTTCAGAATGGACATTTACACGGAGAGGGGAGGACCTGCTCCTTCTAGAACTAGCCTTGGGGGGGGGGGGCGGAAGTTCCCATTCCTGTGGCAGCTACCTCTTGGCCTGCTGTGCTCTTGGGACACTTGAAACTCCTTTTCCAGGGTGTTTGAAAGGCGGGGTCTCGGATTGGAAGAAACGCTTGATTTATCAGCAGGAGGCTCAGTACTTGATATTTCCTAAACACTAGCAGGGGGAGGAAGGGAAGAGAAGACCCCCGACTTGAAAAAGGAATTTGTGTCCCATTTCCAGCCCTGTACCCTGACATAACCAGCCCCTTTGGCTGAGGCTTTATGGGAGCATTTTGGTTTCAACCTGGAGACCAATTAAGTGGTCTCCCTAAACACCCCAGTGTTTGGTGAATTTGGACTTTAAACTGCATCCTCACTGCTGGCAGTGCTTGGAGAGAAAGTGGCAATAGCGACTCGTTTGTTTTCCTATTGTGGGAAATGCCAGCGGACCCTGGGTGTTGCAATGGACAGTTGTGCTTCACTGTCTCCCCCCAGCTCACCACCCCCTGCCCTCTCCTCACTCTCTCTCTCAGCAGCCCGGAGAAATGTAAACAGCTTGTTATGTAAATTGCAAATCGAACAGCGGGGGTGTTCTGGGCTCCCCGCTTTGGATATAAAACTTGTCGTTGTGAAATTAGTATCTGGCATGCGGAAAAAAAATGGAGAGGTGCAGTTTTATAAAGATCAACTTTCCACTGGTTTAGCTCTGGATATTCGCCAGGAAAAGATATTTGCATTTGTATTTTATAAGCTTACTCGGAAGCAAACGTCCAGTAAACGGCTTGATTATATTTCAAGTACTTTGCTTATTTTATTATTGTTGTTAGTGGTCTTGTTTTAACGTTAAGGCACAGAAATAAAGTCTTTGGGGGAATGGGTAAAGTTTTTATTTTTCAGTTTAAAGTTTTTGATTGCCCCGTTTTTGCTGCTCCTCGGGGTAGTTCAATCATCCGTCTTCCGGACAACTACTGACTCAATTGGCAGACATGCCCCCGCAGGAAACCTTGGGCTTCTTTTCTGACACCTCCCATAGTTGCAGCCTGAAGGTCCTGCAGGCGACAGCGGTAATGGATGTTTGGTGGAGCTGTCGTTTGGCCCGCCCTGCAACCCCCAGCCCTTCCTTGACCTGCCAGGTGGGGTTACAGTTCCCGGGGCCCACTTACAGCCTCATAGCTCTGAGGAGGGGGCGTGACGTCACAACGATATTTAAAACAAGGCCTCACCGGGCCCCTACTGTAGAAAAGAACCAGGGAGATGTGGCCAGCACTCCAGGAAATGCCTGGATTTGGGAACGTGGGGACACCACAGGAATGTGTGTATTGGGGGGAGTGGGGGAGGAGATGGTGCCCTAACGCAGGTCACCAGGAACCAGAAGGAGCTCTTTCTCTTCTTTTTATTCCAGTCAATAATAATAAGGAAAGAAGGATCGGGCGAGCTCCGAGTTCAAGAAATGAGTCTCCAGGCGTCTGAGCCCTGCCTAGGGTGCATAGATTGTCCTCTCCGTCAGAGACCCCCTCGGGGAGTTTCCAGCGTCCCCCTCAGGCCCGGCAGCCCAATCGCCCCTGTGACCTGCCCAGACCCCCTCCCAGTCCGCTGTTCCCGCGTATCCAGCTTTTGGCTCTCGGTTTTGCCCAGGAAACCGGCCCATCTTCGGGGGGGTCTAGGACGCCCTCGAGAGATTTTTTTTGGGGGGGGGGGGGGCGCTTAGCTCAGGAGCTGCGGAAACAGGAAAGGCGGGCTTAGAAGATGAGGGAAGGGGCTTCCCCTGTTCTAGACGGTGCCGCTAATCTAAGGGATTCTGCAAACCCAAGAGGGAGGCTGCACGTCAGCAGCCCCTTCGCTGTCCCCTTCGCTGCTAGGGGACAAATTGGAAGATTAAGGCATTTATTCTGCCAATGAAATTTGAAAACTCCCCACTAGACCGAAATCACAAACAACTGCAACAAAGTCCGTGTGGGGGTGTCTTTGGGATATTTAGATACGTGCCTGTAGTTCTACATATGGCCTCGTTTGCGTAGACCAGGAGTCCAGGGGTAGGGGAGGATATTTCGGTGTCAGTAACCGGTATTCGTTACCAAACCTTCAGCTCCAAAGGTAGCCTTGCTCTTCAGTGTGACTTTTCAGCTGAGGGAGGAGGCGGGGACCAAATGTCTGGGTTGCCGAGACTCAGCGGGTTGCTTCCTTCTTCCCTCTTAGTTGGGGGGCTTCTGAGAAGAGATTGAGTTAACACAGTACCTCTAATTCTGCTCCCTCCTCAGCAGAAAAATACTTGCTACAATAAATAAAAAGAGCATTTGTTTTTCGATTATGTTTTAAAGTGATCTACATTGCCTGTCTACATGATTGAACTAATTGGATAGTTGCTCTGGTAGAAGCAGCCCTTCACAGTTTATGTGATGGAATAATTTAACGTCATTCCCCCAGTCCCCAAGCTGGGCTGTCCCCCTAATTACACAGGAGAATGCTTGCCAGCACCTGCTCTTGGTTACCCCGTCGGGCCGGCCCACCTGTCACCTCAGAGCCGGGCTGAGTAGCAAGAAAGGGACACAAGGCATGAGGGAAGTGAATCTTTAAGTTGTAGTGGCTGGCTACGGAAGACTCAGGGGTTCCTTTGTCCAGGCAGAGGTAGATGGAGACCCGAAATGTCTTCTTCAATTAATAACCCAGGACAAGAATAAAATCTATAAAAGGGTGGATGATCGGAAAGGATTAGGTGCCTGCGCGTGCATGCGCGCACCTCTGTGTCCTCGCATCCAGGTCCCCAACAGACTCAGGGCGGCTGCCGCAAGCCAGGTGCTGAAAGTGTAGAGGCCCCGCTTCCTCCCAGCTTGGTAACATCTGCTCATTTAAGGCGCGCGCCGCGCACGGCGAAGCGGTCCTCCAGCCCCAGAGGCTGTAGCACAGCACCGAGATTGTAGGGTACCGGCGGGCGCCAGCCGTCAGAAAACCACGGGATGTAGGCGCCTTCTCCGGGCTGGACTGAAAAGCGCGCGCTCCGGCACGGACGCGCCTTGGCTACGGGTGTTGGTGGAAAGGCTTTGATCCGTGAAAAGACCCACAGACAGTTCAGAACCGCACGCAGGCCGGGTGAGGTCGGCTGCACCTTGCTGGCGGCTGGGCCTGTGCCGTGCAGGCGACGAGTGCTTCCCGGGTCTCCAGCCCCGCCCCGCGGCTCTGCCACCCTTCTCCTAGCTGAAGAGCCACCGTGGCAGAGCCTGAGCCTCGACTTCCCGGGGCCTACGATTGCCCGGCGGGCTTGAGCTCTGGGACGTCCCTCCCGACGTCCCTTACCCCACCCCGGGCCGTCCAACCGAGCGTACGCAAGGCCGGGCCTGGTGTGCGGAAAGCGCGATCAGCCTCGCACCCTTGGACTCTGGGGAACTGCCGCGGGGCCCTCGACCCGGAGCCGGCTGTTTGCACTTCTCAGGGCAGGGACCGGCAGGCACCTGGATCGGAGCAATCGGCCTCCGGGGAGGGCGGCGGTGCTGGCGTGCGCCTGCGGTTGGAAGCGGTGGCCCGGGGTTCGGGCTCCCCTTCCTCCTTCCACAGACTTCCCGCCTTTTCCCCCGCGAACGCAGAGCAGGGAAGAAGTGTGGGAAGTCCCGAGGCCACTCGGCAGCACTGGGCTGGGGCTCCCGGGCTGGGGACGCAGCCCCAGCCAAGTCCCATGTCCTGGGACCCCGGACTCGCCGGCGGCTCTGGGCTCCTTCACTTGGCACTGCGCGTGCTCCGAGCGCCCCCTGCGGTCCGTGGCTTGGTCTCCCCTGCGCCTCTGAGGCGGCGGGAGGCTATACTGCCCCTCGCAGGCCCATCACTTCCGGAGCCTTTCCTGGGGAAAGGGGCTCCTGAGGTAGGGGTCCCTGGGGGAGGTCATGAAGCTAGAGTGGGACCCCGAAGTGTCCGGCTCCTTGTTTTAGCACCCTGCAATCTACCCAGGGTCCAAGCAAGAATAGTCTGAAGTCCCGTGGGGAGACCATCTCGGACTCCAAGGCAGGGACGAGGGACGTTTTTGTTCCTGGAGCCCGAGGTGACCTGGTATTGGGGCTTGCAGCCACCGGCTACATTCCTTCCAGGCGGCCCCTTTTAATTGATGTGCACGTTACAGAAAAAGCAAGGCCGCTTCATCAAGTGAATTACATTCTAGGAGATGCCAAGGAATGTATTTACTGGCAGCCAGGTTTGCCAATAAAAGTTGCAAATGAAGACTGCTGGTTTCCAGGAAAATGTACTTCTGTTTTTTAACCACACCTTAGTCTTAATTATGAAAAACTGAATCTCCAAAGAACCTGTTTAGAGAACAGGACTAGTGAGTGGCAGTGATAGTGGCTACTAGTGCGGTCTCACACCCCCACACACATTTACACACCCCAGAGACACTGTATGACAACACAGACCATGCACACTGCAGCTTTACCCACGGAGAGACTTGCCAATATTTACATACACAGTAGACACAGACACAAGGCTAGACGCTGGCACGCAGAGAGGTATGCATTCGGATTAGTGCTATTTAGTTTGGAAGCACAGATATAAGAAAAGATAAACTATGGCAAATAAAGAGGCGAATTTCCACAGAATATTAAATAGAAATAAATGTATGAAAGGAAAGGAGGCACTTGCTCTGTAGTATTTAGCTACTACTAAACTTGCCCTAGTATTTTTTTTTAATGTTTTATTTATTTTTGAGAGTGCAGGCGGGAGAGGGGCGGCGGGGGGGGGGGGCGCGGTGCAGAGGATCCAAAGTGGGCTCCTTGCTGACAGCAGCAAGCTCCATGTGGGCTCAAACTCACAAACCAGTTGGAGATCATGACCTGAGCCAAAGGAAGTCTGATGCTCCACTCATCAACTGATGGAGCCACCCAGGTGCCCCACCCTAGCATTTTTTAAGGCCAATAGTTGACTAGGGTTAAACTATAAATTTAGGGCAACAGAAAAAGAAACCCAGAATTTACTTTTACTGAGGTTCCTTTTTGCCTGAGGTCACACCTCCCTCCCCCCCCCCCCCCCCCCCCCCCCCCCCGCCCCCCTCAGAATGGGAAAATCTCCCCACTCACCAAATGGGACAGCTCTGTTTTCCCTAACATTTGACTGCTCCTCTAGACCTTAGTTTGGGGCAGAGTGAATACTAATGCAGGGTAAATCTGTTTGATATGACATTTCTCTAGTCTCAACCACAGACCCTTAAACAATAACAATAAGATGCACAGAGCATTTATTATGTTGTTCTTCTGCTGAGGGCTTCATATAATCATTTCGTTTGATCGTCACAAGGACCCCATTGTAGACACTATTATCTGCATCTTATACAGAGGGAAACTGAGGCTCAAAGCGACTAAGTTACTTGTCCAATTTTACTTGGTGTATCTCCTTGGTTCTAACATGCCATTTATGATAAGGTACATCATTTATGTGCCACTAAGAAGAAAAATTAAACCAGTAAACATCACTGGTGGTTTAAGTCTCATCTCTATTTTGGATGTTAAAATGTACATTTTAGATCATTGATATATTGACTAATCCATTTAATCAGCAAATATATGGACGCTCTTTTTGTGTTCAGCATTATTCTAGCAACTGATATATAAAATAATATAATACCCTTTACTGGACACATTTGGGAAGGCAAATAGTAATAACTGTTGGGAAACGCTCATCCACATAGATGCTTGAATCTGTTGTATGTGTGTAAGCTTAGCTGACTTGCACAGAGCTAGTGTGTCTGCACACAAAGGCAGGGCTCCCACCCAGCACTTGCAGCCTTCTCTCCGTTGGTCACCCCAGCTCCTCAGCCTTAACTTACACCAGGCCCAAGTGCCTAATGCAGTGGAAGCCTTTGGCCATGTGGTTGGTGCTTCAGGGGGCAGGGTGGGGACAGCATCAGGGAGGGCCAGAGAGGTGTGGGGAGAGAATAGGCAAGAGGGCCTTTGTATCCTTTCTAGGAAAAAATCCCTCCCCTGCCCAACTCGGACTTGGCCTGGATAGTGAGGTAGGAAGAGGGTCACCTAGCGGCATAGCCAGAGGAGGCCCCAAGCCCCCAGCCCTGTTTGTGGGCCGGCACCATATCTCACATCTTGGGAGCTTCTGGAGGGCAAGGGGCTCTGCTCTCTCAGGGAACACGGCAGAGTTGTATCCTGGACCCAGTGGTGCAAAACTGCCTCTCTGTGCTAGGATCGCTTGTGTCTTCCCAGGGAGAGCAGTGTGCCCAGTTGGGGTGGCCAGTGCATCCAGCATTGGTGGGTGTGTCCCATCAACTGGTGGCTGCAGCAGGCAGTGGGCACCAGGGCCAGACTCCCTTAGGACCGCCCCAGCACCCCCCCCCCCGGCTGCGGGCAACAGTCTGGGACTGCCCTGCTTCTCTTCAAGGCCAGCCAGTGTGGGCATCTGGTCTCCCCTTTGTCTGTCCCTGTAGTGAGCGGAGGAAGGTTCTTTTAAAGGCTGGGCTGTTGTGTTCACACAGGCGCACGCACGTAATCCCGAACCAGAGCCTGTGTTTAGTCTATCTCGCTGACGTCCTTCCTGAACAGATGGGAAGAGGAAACGATTCTCCTAGCCATTTTTGCCTTCACTGTACCCTGGCTCATCCATCATTTTCTCACCTAGCATCTCCAGGACGGCACAGTCTCCACTGACTGCCCAGAAAGTCCCCACCAGCAGGCTGTCACCGGAGAGGCTGGCCACCGCCTGCCCCGCATGTACTTTTCCTCCTTCCTTTAACACAAAGGTTTACATTATTGGCCATCCTTATGATGAAACAGGCTCCAGATTAGATAAGGTTAAATTACACTTTTATAAGGTGCCAGTATCGTCTTAGGAGACATTATCCTTTTATTTGTGAGTGTGCGCTTATAATAATAGTTTGTTTTTGTACTTATCTCTCTTCCCAAGTAGACAACATATATACACACTGTGACTTATTAGGGAGAGGACCACTCACTGCCCCAAGGGGGGAAAATTAGCTACTTGCCAAGAAAGAGCAAGTTGCTAACGTTGCTGACTTCTGGGAACTGGCCCAGTCAGCAAGGCAGAATTGTTTTGCTTTTGTGTGTGGTAATTCTACATAGTGCCCAGTGCCATCTTAAGAAACACCCATAGTAGTTTTCATTGTTTGCCTTTATGAGTATTTGCTATCAAAGATTATTTGTTAGGTGTATTTGTTTTAGTAAGGAACACGTCCAAAGGCAGGCAGACGTGTCACTGGGAAAATGTTTTGGCAGGAGTCAGGCAGGGGTTTTACATAATAGGAAAACAAATGGGGCCCCACCCTCCTCACATCAAGGCAAACAGTCACATATTTTGTTTAATATCAGTCACAATGCCTACTGTCTGCTGGAAGTAGGTTAGTTTTCTAGTAAACATCACTATCATTGATGTCAACTGTTTTTGTTTTTTTTTTTCCTGGAACAGTCTCAGACTTACTCCGATCATGATGCTTTGTCCATTTTAGTTAGTCTTTGGATATTTTACAAGAGAGGGTGAATGCATAGCAATAACATTTCCTTTTATTTTAAAATGAATTTTGAAAAATATGTGTTTCATATTTCTCCTTAGTTTGGCAAATTTTGAATTTCCCTTGATTATGGATTAAGTGGAGTTTTTCTTACTTGTTGCCTTCCCTTGCTGGTTTGTACATTCGTTTTCCTGATCGTATCTATACAGCTTTGCTGATTTCAAGGAGATTCGATCATCAGGTGGTGCTGACAGTCTGTTGAAAATCTCATAAAAGGAGAGTTGCACTTTATTTTCTAACTGTGCCAAACTTTTTCCAAGTAGGTATTTAGAACCCAGAAAACATCTCCTAGCAGATCAGAGTAATATTAAATACAGGTCAAGTGCTGGATTCAAAGTTCTTGGCAACGTCCCTTTAAAAACAAATTTCTCTGATATGCCTAGATCTGCTTTTCCAATATTAGCATAACTTTCAGTTTTATCCACCCGACAAATATTTTAAGTGTGTACATTTGGTGGAAAAAGAAAATGATGGATGTATAATTTGTTCTTTCTCTTTGGGCAAGTTTGAATTTTTAATAGTTCACTCCAATGTATGTCTTGATAAATTCGATTCATTTCCCCTCCCCACAGTGCTTCATTTCTGGCCATTTAATACTATACTTAAAATTTGAAGTCAGCTGGGTGTGGGAGCATGGGAGGAGAGAGTGGGGGCGAGCTCTGAAAAGAGATCAAACCAAGAGCCAAAATTTTGAAGAAAAAATTAGATGGGTCTTTTATTGATAATGACTTTCTCTTAGAAAGCATAGTGGCTGTGGTTGTGAATTCTTTCATATTATGAAGGGCTTATTAATGATCATATGGGACAGAGAGTCATATGGATGCTGTTGGGAAGCTCCCCTCATCCTCCTGGCTGGTGATTCAGTCTGAGACGCCACTGGGAGTCCCTAGGGCTGAATAGGAAGACATAGGTCCCCCTGTCTACTGACTGGGTATTTTATTTTATTTTATTTTATTTTATTTTATTTTATTCGTATTTTTTTTTGCAGGAGGAGGGTAGGGTTATTTTTGTTCCAGCGTGCCTCCTCTTTTTTTCTTTTTTTAAGGTACATGAACTCTCTAATAGTTCAGTGCAAACTGCGTCTATGTCATCCAGTTTCCTCCATTGTGCCCCTGGGGAGGGAAAGGGAGATGGGGGCGAGTGGCAAAGAGAAGGAACAGATGGAGAAAGGAGGAGTACGGGCCAGTTCCTCACCCCTCACCCCTCACCCCTTTCCTTACTGGAGACCCATTCTAGGGGCCCCTGAGAGATGATCTGGCGTTGGACAGAGGTGTCCTGGTGTTGGACACCCCTGGGGGTGAGTGTTTCAAGAAGTTGAATGTAGAGAGACGCTGAGCTTCTTGTTAGGAGCAGAAGAGAATCCCAGAGAAGGAGGTCGGTCCACCTAGCTGTCCTGTCAAACACAGGCACACCTGACAGGAAGCTGTGTTTACATCAGTGTTTAGGAAACTTTGGGGGCCTTCTTACTGTGGCCACCAAAGGGAGGGGAAAAGTAGTGGTCTTGGTATGGAGAAGCTAGGCAGGGCCAGGAGCCTATAGTCCTCTTTGCCAGGCCTGCCTTGCCCTCCCCTTCCTGGTGGGGTGGGGTCTATTTGGAAGAAGCTGGAAGCTGGAGGAGAAGTCATTTGTGCATTCTGTTCGCTGGGCCCAGCGCTGGTGCCTGCTGCCCTCACCCTCTCTCTGCGTGGAGTGTGGGTGTTCTCCGTGAATATTTTCCATCTCTATGTGGAGTTCTATGCCTGCCTAGTCCCATTTCTGCCCACATTCGGTAGACACCATGAAAGGCCATTTTTCTTTTTGAAGCAGGTCCAAAATAATACACATGATGAAGTGCAGGCAGGACGCCTGTGGAAAAAAAAATAACTTCTCCCAATTATTTCAACGGAATGAAATGGCTGGGCTGCTGCAAGCAGAATCTGACAGAGAAATGAAACCTTGCCCCATTCCGGTCAGGGCACTAGCCACGGGGTGGAGCAAGGGGACCTTGGCTGCCACAGCATTTGACTGCACAGGGCACGGCCCGGCAGCTCCAAGCAGGCACAGAGTGTCTAGCATGAGGTGCTGAGTGCTGCCTCAGTTTACCTTGTTTTCAAAGGAGAGAATAATATATCTCTTTTAACTGAAATGTTTTAACTTAAAAAGTTTTAACTTAAAAAGTTTTAACTTAAAAGAGGGATTTTTATGAAATGATCTCAGTAGAGAACCTTTGGAATGCCTTTGAAAAAAGAAACTGTATAAATACAGGAAATTAAAGAACGATGATTATAAATAGTGAACGAAAGAGTGTACCGGTGCTCTGAAGTTCCAGTTAATGCTACTGGAGTCTCATGTCTCTACCCTGGGCAGCACATGCGGACTGGGGGTTGTGTGTTCAAGTCTAATTGTGCTGAGAAAGAAAGCTGAAAATAAATAACAGCATCATAGGAGTGGGTCAGATGAAGGGCCCAAGCAAAGGCTTATTCTCAGAGCACCTGCCCAGACTTTACTGCTGGCACTGGTTCATATATGAACTGGCTCACCGAGCTGCAGAAGAAATAGTGTTTCAGGGAAACAAAGAGAGCCATGAAGTGCAGAGGAGAAAGTCCTATATATATTGCAACTGATACTTCAATTAAACATAAGCAAGATTTTCGATAGTGCAAACATTGAAGCAAAACCTTTTGAAGAAATTTTGACTCATACTAGATATCCATTAATGACAACATCAACTTAATGGGTTCACAAACAATCTTAATTATGAGGACCTTGCAAAGTATGAAAGTGAACCCATGGATGGATTCCTTTGGACACAGAATATCAAAAACATGCAAAGTGAAAGTGATCGGTAGGGTAGTAGGATGATGCTTTCGTCCATCTAAACATTTCTTTAATGTATGATTTATATAGGTTTTCAAATTATAGAAATATAGAATTTATATAGAAATTCAAATTATAGAAAATTTCAAGCTGGAAAATGTATTTGGAAAAGCATCATTTGCGATTTGAGATGCACAATCACATCAAGAGAAGCTTCTCTGGAAAGTCCTCCAGCCGGCAGCTGGGCCTGGAAATTCCCTGGTGAACAAGTATGGGACAGGCAGGGGGCCTCATGGGGAGGTGTGGGAAGAGAAAGAAGTGGGGGAAGAAGAGGTGTCAATGGCCCTAAGTAATTTGGTGAGAGGAAGAGATAAACAAGGGGTCTAAAGCCTCTGGGAAGGTAAAGAAGGAAAACCGCATTGAGTTTCACATAAAGCTCTTTATCTTCTTCTGCTCTGATGTTATCACACCTTTAAAATGGTAAATCGTTTATATAACGATTGCTGATTCACAAAATGAAGGTGCTAAAAATTAACATGAAGACAGAGTAGAGCAGTTCAAGGGGAAAAAGCTTTGGGGGAGTATTGATTTCCCTCTGGTTTTGCATTAATCTTATCTGGGGGGCAGGGAAGAGGGAGAAGTCTTGGTGCTGTGGAGGGTGAGGTGAGGGGGCTGCTGGGGGAGAGAGGTGATTGCTTGTGGGCTGTTCTTCAGGTTTTTCTGGGTGGTGTGTGCCTGTGTGTGTGTGTGTGTGTGTGCGCGCACGTGCGCGTGTGTGCATGCCTGAGAGGCTCTAGGGCAAATGGCTCTGGCTTCCCAGTGAGAGAAAATTTTTCACGAGGGCTTGGTCTCTTGGCAAGCCAACTATTGGAGCTTCATCCTGTGTGCTGTTACCAGAGGAAGAAAAGCCCAAGTTATTAATGTGATGTCAGCCTTAAACAGAAGAGAGGTAGAACTAGAGGTAGTTTCCATATTTTGCACTTATTTGTTGCAAATTCAGTTGCTATGGGTTTTTATGTTTTGATGTGAAGTGTTCTCTTGTGTGTGAATCTCAATAAACTAGAATGGGACTGCAGTTTTGAAGACTGGAATCAATGGTTTTAGTTATTTCTTGACTCTGTAAGAATGTACTAACAGAAATTATTCCCCACTTCACCCCCACCCCCTTTATTTTTCTTCTCTTTTCTTCCCTGCACTCCTCCCTCCAATACAGGCTGTGGGTCCTTTAACATGCCAGTCTACGGGGACTGTGATGGAGCTCTGCCGCCATCTAGTGTTAGTAATGGAGAAGTGCACTTCAGAGCCTTCCAAAAGCCAAGGAAGTTACACACCAGCCAAGTGAGGAGAGGACTTTATCAAAGTAAAATCCTAGAGGTTTATGGGTAAATATTTGCAAGTCAAGAGCCTTCACAATGGATTTGGAATGGTAGTATATCACATGCGCTTTAAGTAAGCTCTGTTCAGCTCTTTAGGGAGAAGGAGCAATTGAATTCCAAATTGGGGTCTGTTTTGGTGGCTCTGTTTCCCTACGGTGGCTAAAAAAAAGCCACAAATGAACTTCAATTCCCTTGATTTCTACTTTGATCAATCCCTTTCTAAATCCAGATGTACCTATGAGAGGTAAACTGAGGCTCAGAGAGGTTCAAGACATGTGCTTGGTCACACACCCTGCTGACAGATCTGAGGGCTCTGCTTCATGCTCTTCTACTCACATTATTTCCTAGACTGATTTTGAAAGCATCATAGCCCTTCCTTAAAGAATACTCCCTAAACCAAGCTATCCTTGTGTTGTATCTGTAGGGAGAAAGGCGGACAAGAGAGGGGCTGGGGGGAAAGAGAGCTGGGACTCTGAGGACTGGTCCCAGGCAGATTAGTTTAAGGGAAGAACAAGTATGGAAATGAAGGAGCCAGATGTTGGGTTTCCTAAAGCTCTCCATCCCCAGGTACCTGCTGGAAAGTCCTTGGAGAACAAACTCTCACCACACTGAGCTGTCAGAGAGGGTATTTGAGAGAGGGCATGGCCATTATTGAACCGATGCAATGCCAACTTTCCAAACTCAAAGCTGACCTGGGCCAGAAGGCCCTGCTGGGGAGGGAGCAGGCTTGAGACCCAGGGGGGTGTTTCACCCTGGCCAGGCATCACCCAAGTAAGGGCTGTGCCAAGGCCTTCCTGGGAATGAGCCACAGGCTCATGGGAGCTCCTTGGGGATCCCCCAACCCAGCTGGCTGACATTTTCTAACCATCCTGGAAGCTGAAGATTTGGATGTCTCTCCTAAAAATCTAGCTTTTGGGAAAACCTCAGCTATGGTTCACATGAGGTGGCCAGGTTACTTAACTGAAATATTTAATATAGTTAATGATATTTCATAATAATAAATGTTTAATGTTAATATATCAATAAAATATAATTACTAATTTAATTAAAACAACATTTATAACTGTCTTGAATGATTCCCTGGAATTATCTAAAGCTTGGGGTGCCTTGGTGGCTCAATCAGTTAAGCATCAGACTCTTGGTTTTCACTCAAATCATGATCTCATGGTTTGTGAGATGGAGCCCAGAGTCAGGCTCTGTGCCGACATCATGGAGCCTACTTGGGATTCTCTCTCTCCCTCTCTCTCTCTGCCTCTCTCTCTCTCTCTCTTTTGAAATAAATAAATAAATAAAAAAAAGAGAAAATATTCTTAGAAGAAGGATTATGTAAAGCTCACCCTCATGTGAGGATTATGTAAAGCACACCCTCTGTGTGTGCATTGACTTAACCTCTCCTGACCATTGGTTTATGTTTCTCAACCTTCTGCACTGATGTGCTAGCTTGGTGGGTGCCACTGTCCTCAGCACCATCTTTCCTTTTCTCTTCTGCTTTGCTAAATGCAGAAACACTGTAGGTGAAAGAGAAGAGAGACATCCCACCTAGTGGGACAGCCAGCAAGCAGGGAGGGCTTGCAGGTGGCAGTCGTGTTGGTGAAGAAAATCTCTGTGTTGACTGAGGTTAGAGTGTAACTAATTTAATCTCTCCTAGGACAAAGCTGGACTTCTGTTGGAAGTTTCCCAGGGTACACATTTTGAATTTTAATTTCTAAGTGCAAAAGCTTTCTTCAGTACTTATAGTTGGTTATGCCGTTGACACAATGATCTGGATTATCCTGATCACAAAAGCACTTGTAGGTTATTAAACTGCACTGTCTGAGGAAGACTCTTAATTGGTTAGTGGGCTCACAGATTGTCTTCCATCGGGGTCAAGCTATCTGGGTGCTTCCCCTTCCTCCTCCCTCTGCCTGTGGCCCTGATGGACCCCAGTGGCAATAAGGTCTGATTCCCAGATGGGGAAGAGAAGCTGGTGGGAAGGAGCCTGTGGGAGACAGGAGCAGCTGACGAAGGTGGGGCCGTGTCAGGCTGAGACACTCCTGGGTATTGTGAGGCAGTGTGAACCGGCTCCAAGGGCATCTGCCGCCCCAGGGACGTGGTTATCTCCCTGCAGACTCTCCCTGCCCAGGTATTGCCTGAGTGAAGTTATATAAAAAGGCTTTATGAGCTGGGAAAGTGTGTAATTTGTTCTGGAAGAACATAAAGTTCATTGTTTTCCTTCGCCTGTGGCTTACTCTCCCCTCAATTTGTCTATTAGGAATGCTCACGACTTTGTCTCATTTCCATGGGCAAATTTTCCATGGGCTTCAGTGAGGCAATTTTAGAAAACAGAATTCGATTCCTTCCACAGTGAGAGAGAAAATAAGGCTTTCACTCATTCCCACAATTTTTAAAAAGGAGTTTTCTTAAGGATTAACTCTTGAAAACTTTCCTTATTTCCTTGGCATTTTGAATCATATAGAATTCATAATACAACCCCCAAATTTATTTTTAAATCAGAAGTGTTCAGTCGTGTTCAAACAGAGGGTATAAATGTGAGCACTTTCTCAACTTCATCCTTTTGGCTTTCACCTTGAGAGACTCGTAACTTGCAGGGTCAACTGACATCCTCCTGGGGTGAGTCGTCAGCAAGAAGGCCACTTCTTCTTGCAGACTATCTAAGTGTTCTGCAACAAGTTTAGCAGCTGCAAGAAAGCTAGTAGCTTGGTTAACCTACACTTGCCAGCAATTTCTTTCTTGGCCAGACAGTCATTTTTTTTGTGCCTTTGTCTGGCTTTTTTCTTTTTTTGAAGACAGCAAAACGAAAACTTAAAAAACATTATATTGTATTATACGTGTACACACACACACACACACACACACACACACACACTAGATTCACCTGTGGAGACCACATAAAATTTGTGGCCCTTAGCTACCAAGCAGGATCAAGTGACAGCAAAATAAAGACCAATCAACTCAGGGGGTGATTTTTGCCCCTACAATGGTACCCCAGTACCCAGGAATCTGCTTTTGTTAAAATTCCAAAGGAAGAAAGACAACTACCTGGAGTCCCCTTTATTTGCTTCTTCCTTGAACGAAAGGCTTTTCATTTTCTTTGTTGTTATCCCCCTTTCATCCTCTGGAGAAAAAGCCAGGACAGCTTCCCTGACCAGAGGGTTGACAGTGACTGGTTAATGCACCTACCTGGGGCTTCCTTCTTGTGAGGCAGGTTGGAATCCTCTGTGCCCTCAGAGGCCAGCTCCTCTGGACAAAGATGACAGGGTTGGCTTCCTCTGGGTTGGTGACAAGGTGATAGAAACATAGAAGCTTACCACAGGTGCCCGGTTCATCGGTTAAGTTCATGGGGTGTGAGCAGCCTCATCAAGCTTCTAGAAAGTGCACCGAAGGAGGAGAAGCTCCTCCTGAGACTGACGAACCTGAGGTGACAGATTTTGTGCCTCTTTTCCTGGCGCCCATTGTGTGTTTGCACAAGCCGAGCAAAACCCCTTGTGAATCACTTTGCTGCTTGCAAACGCTCAGCATAGCTCTCAAAATCGCCCAAGGATCTTTTTGTAAGTTCAAAGGAAAAATGTGCTATTTCAGTCCATGAGCATATCTCTTTATAGCTGTAGAACTATCACGTCATGGAATAATCACGCTGCACCTGGGGATGGGGGGGGTGCCTGATCATTAAGGGCTTTTTATTTTATTTTATTTTTTTGGTAGCACATTTTCCACTGAATAGACTTTAAAATCAGATTTATTTGGCTGTAATCTTCTATTCATGGGCTGAGTCTAGAAGCATGTCTTTTTTAAAAAGATTGAACAAAACTAATCTTCCTGAGGCTTCTGTGTGTGTGTTGGTGCAGAGGAGGGCACAGAGAGAGTGTGTTAGAAGGAAGTAGGAGCATGGATTTTGAACTTTTCCTCCTTTACAACTGAATGTGAGCCACTTTTGTGGCCATAGAACACCATCGTGGCTGAACCACAACAGTTGATGTTGTCGGTGAGTTTTGTCTTGTGGAACACACAGTTCTTACACACCAGCAAGCTGTCTTTGAAGTCAGTGGAAGCTGTGTGCCAGACCAGGCCACGAGGGCTACAGGTGATACCGCTGCAGACAAGAGCCAACGTTGTATCAATGGTGGCCTTATCAAGGAATGATCTTCTAGATTTTTTAGAGAAAAGGTGAAGTTACAATGACTGAAAAACATGTTTGATGATGTCATCTCAGCCGATCTTTATAAGATGGGTTGAAATTACCATTATACTTGATTGTCATGATTTTTTAAAGTTTACTTATTTATTTTGAGAGAGAGAGAGCGAGCATGTGAGCAGGGGAGAGAGGCAGAGAGAGAGAGAGAGGGAGAGAGAATCTCAAGCAGGTTCCACTCCACACTCAGTATGGAGACCCAAATGGGGCTTGATCTCACAACCTTGGAACTGAAATCAAGAGTTGGATGCTTAACCAACTGAACCACTCAGGCATCCCAATTGTTATGATGTTTTAAACACAGGAAAGGTCAACTTCAAACGGGCCCAGAGAAGAACAACATTTCAGCACAGTAGGATTGAGACATGAATAAAATTATGCCTTCTAGGGCATCATTCAGTTGTTTCAACCAGGAGTTGAAAGAAGAGTTTGTTGGAGTACCAGAGATTCACACATAGGACTGAGTCAACAAACTGGCTGCAGATTTCATTTAAACAACACAATATCTTGTGCACTGTCAGCGAAGACCAAGAACAGCCTGCTGGTGACTGAGTGGTTCTAGTTTCATCCAAAGGTTTGGCAACTTGCAGTACTTAGACTCATTGGCAGCTTGTTCACCTTCCTGAAGTAATCTCCCACTTCTGCCAGTCTTTTTCTTGAAGGAAACTGTGCCTTGCTCCCCAAATATCATATAGTCGATTCTCATGATTCTCAAATGTTAAGTTCTATAATGTTACCATGAACTCTGAATTAACAAATATTGAACCATTGATCTTGGGGGAAATACAGGGTTGGGTTCCTGTGAGTTTATGGTATTTCCATCATCTGATCAATACATAACCTTGTTTTATGTGTGCTTCTGTTCTGAGACATCTTATTTAACATACAGATGGTCTCCAACTTATGATTGTTCAACTTATTATTTTTCAACATTATGATTCACTAGAAACTGTACTTTGGATTTTGATCTTTTTCTGGTCTAGCAATATGCAGGATGATGCTCTTTTGTGATGCCAGGCAGCGACAGCAAACCTCAGTTCCCAGTCAGCCATGCCATCATACAGGCCAACAACTGACACACTTACACAACCACTTTGTACCCACACAGCCATTCTGTTTCCACTTTCAGTATGACATTCAATAGATGAACTGAGATATTCAAAACTTTATTATAAAATAGACTTTATATTAGATGATTTTGTCCAATGGTAGGCTAATGTAAGTGTTTTGAGCACATTTAAGGTAGGCTAGGCTAAGCTATGATGTTCAGTAGGTTAGGTGTATTAAATGCATTTTCAACTTACAATATTTTCAACTTACAATAGACTTATTGGGATATAACCCCATTATAAGTTGAGGAAGATCTGTATATTGTTGATTCATTGCTATTGAACCTATGGCCAGCAACATTATAACTCAAGCCTAAATGAAGCCCATCTAACACATGTATTTTCTCCTTGAATTACGTCATAGCCCTCTTGCCCTTAGAGACACTACACAGCACTTCAGCACTCTGCTTGGGGAACATTTTCTCAACTGAGAAAAGAACACTTCTTTACACTGTGAGAACTGAGGTGGAGAGTCACCTTGTTTGACCTCAGCTGGGAATGTTCAGGGCAACTCAATTTTTTTTTTTTTTTTTTTTTTACTGTTCTGTGTATGTCCATGAATGACCATGAACATACTGTGAGAATTGACTTTGGAGTTACAAATAAATTTTAGTGAGGAGGAGAATTTGCAAATACAGAATCTGTGAATAATGAGGATCAACTGTATTTTGATGAACCCAATGTGCATTCTTAAGATCTATTGATTCTAGGTATTGATTATTGTCTAGTAAGTTAATTTTTGGTCTGATTTAGTGTTAAAGCAAAGATAATGCATGTTTTAAAAAATTAACTTCATTAATACAGTGCTCTGTTAATCAAGACACATGATTTTGAAAATAGCTCTTTACCCTTTTCTCCCCTTAAAGTCAACAATACTCCTTCTGTCTCATCTTTCCACACCCATCAAAAGTTGCTAATCAAATACCCTCTGCATTTCTAGATATGACTGAGGCTTGATATTAGCCTCACTTGTCAGTCACCAATGGTAGAATTTAGGGTTGTTTTAAAGACCAGAATTTCATCATTGTTGAACTATTGGATGAGAATGTATCAATGTACTAGAAGGAGTAAATTACTTCACTTGGAGATGATGCTTTTGCCTTTTGGAGCTATTTTGGGAAAAAAAAAATTTCAAGTGAAGGATCTCTTTCAGGTGTCCTTCCCACATTTTCGTGACAAGGAAGGCTTATCAGTTTTTTCCAAAGTGAGATTATGAAACCATCCTTAAAGTGAATTCCACAAAACACTAGTAATATGGATTATACAATTGGATAAATTTGAGAAATTCTGAGCAAAGCGAGCTTGTTTTTCTATTGAAGGCCTTCACAGAACCTTTAGCTGCCAATGTACATTTTGAGGTATGTAGCGTGTTCCACACGGTGTTGGCCATGGGATTATCTCCCAGAGCATTGTTCTCTCGGTTCCTTCTTGGGACACACTACTACAGAGGCTGGATGGTGCACAACATAGACAGGGCACGTCTACACTGGAGGAGTTGTCGCTGGTGCATGGGGTCAGGTGCAGCTTCCAGGGGGCAGATGGCAGTATGTGTGAGACAGATCACGATGGGGGACAAACACAGTCACTCCCATTGTCTTGGATAAATGAAATGATGCTCTCCCTCCTTTTTCTTTCACTACTGGGGATTGTTTCCTGTTTTTTAGGTACCAAAATGGACACACTCCTCTCTCCATGTGATTTTGCAAGAAGCATTTATTGACCACTGAGTATGAACAGGCACTGTGCTAAGTGTGGGTAATAGGAAGATGAATGGAATGACAGAGTTGCCAAAAAAAGAGAAACTACAGTGACTTGCCTTTGATCTTGTTTTTCATGTTGCAACAATAAATATCTCAACCTTTGTTACCAAACACAAATATTTCAGGAGGAGGCTCAGACATTCACTGCTCTTTGAACCCCAATGAACACAGTGGAACTGATATCGGCCTTGTAATGACTATTGTTGGAGCACCATGGATTTTCTTTATCCTTTTGCATTTCTCGTGTAGACAGTGTGACATGCGTAACAATTGGATAATGGTAATAACCTTAAAAAATTGTCCCAAAGTGGGCTTTTGAAGGAGAGTCAATCAATGAGTCACATGGGTTCTCAATGTTCCTCTTTTGTGCAATTTGAAGCTCAATATTGGTCACCTCTGTAAGAAAAGCACAAAAGCATTAGTACTGAATTAGATCTGGACAGGTGTTGTGCTAGGTACCAGGCAACAGCATTAATGAGATTTAGTTCCTGTCCTTATTGAGAGAAGGTCTTGCCTTTATAATTAAATTGTAACAATTACAGCTACCAGTTCTCAAATACCCACTCTGTGCCTGATGCTGGAATTTTCCACGTTTGCTGTGAACAATAACTGTGATATTGTTGGGAGTGTTTGGGACAGAGATTTTAAAAAAATCAAATGGACTCTAATCCATGGGGATTAAATGGAGGTGATGGCAGAGCATTGAGGACACTGGCTGGAGTGGGAGTGTAGGAAATGTTGCCTCTGTTGCCCACTGTAATTGTCACACAGGGCAACATCTGGTTCATCTTTATCTCCCCAGTGCCTGGCTCAGAACTGATGCTCTGTAAATGTTTTTTAAACAAATAGCGATGATGATTTAAAGATGAAATGACAATTGGCTAGTCAGCAAAACAGGGTAGATATGAGGTTGCTTTAGTACTTATTTTTATTTTATTTTATTTTATTTTATTTTATTTTATTTTATTTATTTGGAGAGAGAGAGAGAGAGAGCAAGGGAGGGGCAGAGAGAGGGGGGGAGAGAGAATCCCAACCAAGGTCTATGCCTGCACTGTTGGCACAGAACCCAAAACAGGACAAACCCACGAACCATGAGATCATGACCTGAGCTGAACTCCAGAGTTGGATGCTTAATTGACTGAGCCACCCAGGCACTCCAATACTCATAATTTTTAGAAGAATTTTTCCTTTTGATCATTTGGAGAACTAATGACACAAGTAAATTGTAGTGGAGAATTGAGTTGATCCATCAGATTAATAGAGCCTGTGATGTGTATTTCTGTGATTTATCTAGATAATTCAAGAGCAAGTATTGGGGGTCGCATATTATCTGAAAAATGGCCTAACCCCTCCATTTCATGCTGTGTATTGGCAGATGTTCTGGAACATTACACACTCTTACCATGAACTTGATGACAAAAATGCTCTTCTTTGTGTGTCGGTATTTTATAGGAAGGATTATCATGGTATTCTGAGCATGCAAGGTTCTCTATAAAGGAGATAGCTTGAGGATATGTACATAGATTTATCTTCAGAGTCTACAGTGTATGCTATTTCCATAAAGATCACTTTATGTGAGCTCACAAATACCTTCATGGGACTTAATTCCGCAGCTGCCAAGCCAGGTGAGCCAAGCTGGGCTGCCCCAGGGACTGGGCCTGGATAAAGGCTGCAGAAGTGTCTCTCCAGTGTTAACAGGAGTAAGCAGGCTGGTTACAGGGAGGGTGGAGTCACATTTCTCTGCTCCTTTATTCACTTGCTCATAACTTTCTGCCAAATTCTTTGGGGCTGAAACCTCTTGCCTGGTCCTGGGCCATGTCTGCCCAAAGGTAAATTTTTTGCAGAGTTTCTGCCAGAGCTATTAAGCCTTTCTTGAGTCAATGAAAAAAAGAAATCTTCATTTGAATTGGTTGGCTTCAGTTCGCCAGTAATTCAAAATTTAACCCAATCACCCAAGGGATGTTCTCCTTTTTCTCACCCCCATATACTCACACACACCTAACATACACTCACACCCACACACCACACACCTGCACACACTGACTCATGCACATACCCACCCACCCAACACACGCACTCACTCAACACACACACCCAGCGCACACTCATGCACTATACACACACACACCATGCACACAAGCTGACACTCAGTCTAGCTGATGCAAACCCTGAGCCAATGGGTCGTTTTTCCTTCTCCCTGTCTGGTTATATGTAACAGGAAAGGAAGGGAAACTGAGTGGCAGATGGACTCACCAGATTTTGGTAGTGTATAAGCACAAACAAATGCACTCATTTGCCTGCTGCTTCTAAATTAGGAGTATGAAATATGTATCAGGCATTGCTAATGTAACAGCAGCAGTGAAGGCTAAATTCTCAATCCTATTAATGCTACATTTTTGTCACAATGGGGTGGTGGAGGGGAGAAGCATACACCCCTTGACCCACTGGGGTTTGATCCTCTATCATGAATGACGTCCTTCAGTATCTCCCGGATCCTGACCTCTCTAGTCATAAAGAACCCAGGTTTCTGTACACTCGGGGAAACAAAAGGAAGATACCTATGGCCACACCAAGTTACAGAGGTGAGCCACACCTGTTTGGGCATTGCTCTCAGTTTTCTCCACAACTTTAATATTCCATTCATTTAACCCTGCTTGTCAAAAGCTATCGTCAGTAGCAATAGTTATCTCCAGTTTTTTTTGTTTTTTGTTTTTTGTTTTTGGGAAAAAAAGTGACTGGTCTTATTGAATTAAGTGAGCACTGGTCAGTGAGAGCTTTGCTCTGGGAGAGCTAGAATCAGAACTAACAACTTACTTTTCTTTCTTTCTTTTTTTTTCAAAGCCTGTTTACAACAGAAGTTCTCTTCAGAAAGGCTTTGCTTAATAATTTGACACTAACATTACCTAATTTAGAAAAACTGAAGTTCTTCAATTTTGCATATTTAAATGTTTTATTGCCCTGTATAATTTTGTTTTGCAAAAGGAAAACAGAAAAACCTAAGGCCACAAGAGGGAAAAGGGCAAAGGATCTAGGAAGGTAAGTTGGAGATTGTTCCAGGACACATGTGGCTATAACAGCAGGCACTCACACTCCAGGAGCCCGTACCCTTCTGATCCCTGGCTGGGAACTGTGACTAAAGAGGAGGGATGGCTGGCCTGGGGGATGGCAAATTGGGCTCATGGCCAAGAATCATATGCTTGGAAGACCCTGTTCTGTGGGCTCAGAGCAGCAGCCCAAGGTCACTGTCAGCTAGGAGTTGACTTTGCTTTGGCAGCTATGAAATCCCAGAAGCCCATTCTCCTATAAATAGCCTGTGAACCCTCTGTGTCCCTGAGGAAATGCACCCCATTCTTTCTATGGACACTTCAGCCTGCATGTGCCTTTTGCTGAATGTTTTTTCTCTTCCAAGCTGATTTAACCTGCACAAGAGCACACAGGAGGGTGTCAGGATGCAGGGAGGCTGAGAGATACTTGCAAGATTGCCTGAGCTTCTGTCCCCACAGGATCACCTTCCTGGGCATTATGGCAGTTCAGGAACATCCTCTCAACAGACAGCTACATTCTGCAAAATATTCTGTTTTCATGCTGAACAACCGGCTCCAGGAGAGGGTAATGGGTTTCAAATGGATCCTGGAGCTCCCTGCCATAGTATAGGCATTTCAAACACTCTGGTTTTTCTGTCTTAAGAATAGACTGAATGGATAGAGTCAGTACGTGTGGCTTTTTGGCATCTGGGTGGCTCAGAAGGGTGGGGATGTGTTTTGTGTTGGTTTCTGGATGAGACCCATGAGGAGCAGTACTTCTCCCCACCTTTCTTGAACAGCAGCCAGCTCTCTTGCACTGTCAGTTTTCTCACCTCCATATTTGTTTATGAATTATCTGGAAAGGTGATTGAGCTTATTGAGATGGATAGTACCTAGAGGCACCTGGGAGAAGCCAGGCTATGTCTACACAAGCAGAGCCCTGTGGGAGAGCTCATGGGATAACTTAGAGCAAATCCCATGTTTCTGGTTACTGAAGAAAGGAATTTTTTGGTTCTGAATTGTTGAGGTTAGTTATCTACAGAAACCAAACCCACCAGGTAAGCAGTTGGCTCTTTATTTTGCACAATTTAAAAAAGATGACAGAAGCTGTGAGAATGTTGGGAATCAAAGTATTGACCAGAAAACTCATAGAATAATCAAAATAAGTACCACCAACATTTAAGAAATTTTTATTTAAAAATCAGAAGTTTTGGATGACCTTTTCCTCTTTCTTTTAAATTATTATTATTTTTTTTAACAGGCAATACAAGAACATGGTTTAAATAGAAGAAGGATATAAAAGGGTAGACACTGACAAGTCTTCCTTCCATCCAGGTGGCTGACCTTCTGTTTCCAAACTGCAGCCCCCAATGTAACTATTTTTATTAATTATGTGTGTGTGTGTGTGTGTGTACTCAGTTGTGTGTGTGCACGTGTGTGTGTGTGTGTAGGGAGGGAGCATTATGTGCTGTGTCCTTCTACTATTTAATTGTGGAAATACAAATAAATTAAAAGTATACGTTCTTATTTTTCTTCTTTTTATAACCAAAAATACCTTACTCTTTCCATGTAACATTATGTACTACAGATCTGTCCTTAGTACACAGGAATCTTCTCTCTTAGAATTGCCTGCTGCTGTTTGAGGTGGATGCACTGAGATTTATTAACCCAGCCCCACAGAAATGGGTATTTGTGTTGTTGTCAGTCTTTTACTATAACAAACAATGATTCAAAGAGTCAACTTGGAAATCTGTCATTTTATATGTATGCAGGAGTATCCATAGGGGAAATTCCCAGAAATCAAATTGCTGGGTAAGAAGTAAATGCATTTACAATTTTGATAGATGTGAAATCCCTACTCACTGTCATTTTGGCATTTTGCCCTCCTACCAGAAAAGCCTGAGAGAATCATTTTCTCACAGCTTCACGTGTTGTCAAACTTTGGAATTTTTGCCAATCTGATAAAGTGAGACATGTGACCTCAGTGTAGTTTTGATCTGAATTTCTTTTGAATAAGATCAAGCATTTTTTCATGTTTCATATCTCCTTTTTTGTGAACTATTTCTTCCTTCACTTTCTTTTCTATTGGGTTTTTGGACTTTTTCTTATTAACTTCTAGAATTTCTTTATGTATTAGGAAGAATAACCCTTCTTTATGATATGTGTTACAAATAGTTTGTCATTTGTCTTTTTTTTAAATGTTTATTTGTTTTTGAGAATGAGAGACAGCGAGCGGGGGAAGGGGCAGAGAGAGAGGGAGACAGAGGATTTAAAGCTGGCTCAGTACTGACAGCAGAAAGTCCCATGTGGGGTTTGAACTCACAAACCATGAGATCATGACCTGAGCTGAAGTCAGATGCTTAACCAAATGAACCACCCAGGCATCCCTGTCGTTTGTCTTTTGACTGTGTTTATGATATGTTTTTCAACTTTCTGTTATGAATAAATAACTCATCAAAGGAGCAGTGTAACAATCACTTGTATATCCACTCTCTAAATTCAACAATTGGTAGCAGTTACCACCTTTGCCTTAGCTGTGTGTGTGAGCCTGTGTATGTGTGAATGTGTGTGTATGGACATATGAAGACATGAGTGCACATATGTGTGAGCATGTGCATATAAACATAAGGTGCAGACAGCACGTCTCTTTAAACCCAAGTCCTCAGCATGCACGTCCTAAAAGAACATTTTCTTACACAGTTATATCATTATTACATCCAAGAAAATTAATAATTCCCTAATATCATCTAATATCTGTATTGCCTGTGATAGATTTGCCATATGATTGTTTTTGATTTTGATATCTTTACATTAACTATTTTCTCAATTTTTTTATGGCTACAGAATTTTTGAGTCTTAAAATGACTTTTCAGTTAGAAAGACATTCTCATTCAAGGTTATAAAAGCCTTGGATTTCTTCTGTTCTTGAATATTTCTAGTACTTTTTGATGGTTTCATTTTCTTACATTTGAGCCTATGACACATTTGGAGCTTATTCATGGTATTTTCTGTGAGTGATGGGTCCAGTTTACTCCAAATGGCTGCATTAGTCTCCTGGTTTGCATTGGTCTCCCTTATTATAAAGTCCATCTCTGTTGCCACAGATTTAAGATGCAGCCTTTGTCAGACATTTATTTCACATATATGGATAACTCTTTTCCACTAGTCTGCCTTCCTTTCAGTTTTAGTTATTGGGTGTTTAATTATTGGTTTTTTAGAGTGCATTTATACCTCTTAAAGCTGGACCTTCCTCATTTTTCTTTATTTTCATAATTTCCTTGGTTCTTCCTGTTTTTCATATAGACTTTAGAATTACTTGTCCAGAAAAATCCCCTCCTTAAAATTGAGATAGTATTTATATTTAATTAAACAAATTAATTAATTAAAGGGAATTGACATCTTCTAAAAATTTTTTTAATGTTTATTTATTTATTTTGAGAGAGAGAGCACACATGCAAGCAGGGGAGGGGCAGAGAGAGAATCCCAAGTAGGCTCTGCACCACAGCAGAGCCTGACACAGAGCCCAAACCCATGAACCATGAGATCACGACCTGAGCCAAAACCAAGAGCTGGAGGCTCAATTGACTGAGCCACCCAAGCACCCTGAGAGTTGACATCTTTTGGTGTTGAGTCTTCCTATCAAGAATATGGTATGTCCTTCCATTTAAAAAAGTTTACCCTTGTATTCTTCAGGAGCATCTTGAAGTTTTATTCAGAAGGTTTATACATTTTTGTTAAGTTTTACCTAGATATTTCGTCTTTTTTATTGCTCCTGTTAACGATGTTGCCTTCCCTGCTATCTTTCAAATGAGAGTTTGTACATACAAAACTATTGATTTCTAGATGTTAATTTTCTATCTTACTACTAAGAGTGCACATTTGTGTACCTGAGTCATTGCACAAAGCATGGTGAGGGTGTGGGTTGAATTCAACTTGCCCTTTCCTGGTCAGGCAGCATGGTCATAGGGCTGTGACTACCAGAAAGAGGTGCCTTTTCTAAACATCTTCACAGATGGGGCACATTTTCCTTAGCTGAACCAGGCATGGGAAAATCTAATGTCAATCTTGCTTCTACCTGTCTGAACTATTGTTTTTAGTAACAGTTTTGGTTGATTCTCTTATGATTTCCTGGTTGCAGTGATACTATCCATCAACGGTGATAGTTTCACCTTCCCCTTAATTTTTATATATCTAATTTCTTTGTCATATCTAATTGCTTTGGCTAGCATGACCAGTATAATATGAATGGCTGTGATGATGGTGTACATCCTTTGTTTTGTTACTGATGTTAGTAAGAATACCTCTTGTGTTTCCCCAGGTTCACTTTTTCTTTTTTAACTATCTTAACCATTTAAAAAATTACAGTAAACTAGGGGCATCTGGGTGGCTCAGTCGGTTTAGCGTCTGACTTCAGCTCAGGTCATGATCTAGCAGTCCATGAGTTCGAGCCCCATGTTGGGCTCTGTGCTGACAGCTCAGAGTCTGGAGCCTGTTTCGGATTCTGTGTCTCCCTCTCTCTGACCCTCCCCCACTCATGCTTTGTCTCTCTCTCTCTGTCAAAAATAAATAAACATTAAAAACTACAGTAAACTACACATAACATAAAATTAAACATTTTAAGTGTAAAGTTTAGTAACATTAAGTACATGAATGTACACGGTATTATGCAACCATCACCACCATATCTATGTCTAGACTTTTTTCATCTAGCAAAATTGAAACTCTATACGCATTAAATACTAACTCCTCATTTCCTCTATCCCCTGGTCTCTGACAACTATCATTCTATTCTCTGTCTCTATGAATCTGACTACTCTAGGAACCTCATACAAGTAGATCCATGCAATATTTGTCCTTTGTGACTGGCTTATTTCACTTAGTGTAATGTCCTTAAGGTTCATCCATGTAGTAGCATATGTCAGAATTTCCTTCCTTGTAAGGCTGAATCATATCCCATTGTATGGATATACTACATTCTTGGAGGGACCTTAGTTTCACTTTTAAATATTGATGCAAATTTCCTCAATGAAATGTCTGCTCTTGTTCATTGGGGTTTGCACAGCACCCAGCACAGTGCCTAAGCACAAAATAGACGTTTACTGAGTGAATAGATAGCAAATCAATATCCAGCTGTAGATAAAATTATGGAATGGGAATTTATAAAAATTATATCTTCCATGTGTATGCTGCTTTTGGGGATTTAACACATTTAAAAACTATACTCAGGGATGCCTAGGTGGCTCAGTCAGTTAAATATCTGATTTTTGGCTCATGTCATGATCTCATGGTCTGTGGGTTTGAGCCCCACATTGGGCTCTGGGCTGCCAGCTCAGAGCCTGGAGTCTGCTCCAGATTCTGTGTCTCCCTCTCTCTCTCTCTTTGTCCCTCCCCCGCTTGTGCTTTCTCTCTCAAAAATAAACATTAAAAAAATTAAACAAAAGTATACTCATTTTAGCTATACAATAGACCTTTGAGGTAAGAGTTATTACTCATATTTTACCATTTATAAATGGTACAGGTAAGAAAAATTGAGGCTTAGGAAGATTATATGACCAGATTAAGGGTTTAATAAGTGGCAGAGGTGGGAACAAAATCCATGGATTTCTCTCAAATTTCAATACTCTTTCTTCCCTCCCCCTTCTTATATGGTGAAATAGAATATATTTTCATAAAATGCCTTCCTGTGCATGGATAGCTAAGTGAAGCCACTCCCAAAATAAAAAAAATAAAATATTCCAACACCCCAGAACATCATCCTACCCTTAGAAAGGGGTGCTGTGGGCTTTTCCAATTACATCTTTGTCCCACTTTTCTGGAGATTCTTCTTTTTCTTTTCATTGTTTTACCACCTGGATATAACCCCTAAACAATATAGGTTGTGTATGGTTTTTGGCTTGTGTTTGAATTTTATATAAATGGAGTTATATTTTCTATTTCTTTTGGTCACACTTCTCTACCTCAACATTATGTTTGTGGGATTGATGCTTCTTATTGTGTATAGCTATAGTTTGTTGGTCTCATTGCTTATACTATATCTTTGTGCTTATTATTCATTGATTTTATCACTGCTGGATGTCTGAGTTGCTTCCAGTTTGTGGATCTTAGGACCAGTATTCTATGAAATTGCTATGTGTGAATCCGGATGCACATGTGTGTATATTTCTGTTAAGTTACACCAGGTATGGAATTATTGAATCCTAGTGTCGTATGCTCCCCTGACAGTGTGGAAGAACTCATGGTCCAAATCATTCCCAAGTGATAGCTCTGTTTCTTGGACTCAAAGTGGGAGGACCCAGCTCCCATCTCCTGGGTCCTTTTTCCCTCTCTGGATGGTCCCTCTTCTGGGGTTCTAAACACCCTCATACTTCCATCAGCCCAAAAGCTACATCTTCAGTGAGGCAGCAGTGGCTTTAGTTATTGGCCTAGGCATGCAGCATCATTAAAGAGTGTGGTCAGTGAGATGGGATATATCTCAGAAGACCAGAGCAGGAAAGAGGCCTGTGGAGACATTCAGTGAGTTTGGAAACTGAGCTGGGCTGGGACAATACTTGTTTGTTTTTGCTGTTTGTTTGTTTTTAAGTATTTTCTGTCAGGCTTAGTTACCTCTTGCTGCCCCCATGTGGCTGTATCGTGGAATGGATTAGCCCCTGATTGAGGATCACTCTGGAGGCTTTCTGCCCATAGTTTTCTGCTGTCTTTGGACTATTTGATTTTGCCTCTTCAGGTGTGCTGGCACCTCCAGGCAGGTAGTGCCCTATCTAGGTCCTTGGGGTCCCTTATCTCCTCTCCATTGTCTCATAGGACACTAGCCCTCATACACTCTGTGCCTGAATTTCTCCAGAAACCTCTTTAACATTGTCTGCCAAGATGCTCCTTTAACACAAGCATGAGTGGGAGACCCTGGGGCAGACTCATATTATAGCCCCAAGAGCCTACAAGACTAAGAAGTTCAGGTGACAAAAGGAGGACAGGAACTCTGGGGATTTGGGGGCGGGGAGCTTCAAGATAAGTAGAAGAAAACAAAGAAGTAGAGGCAGCTCAAAATTTTGCTAAAGCATACTCACACACACCACAACTAAATATTGAATTCTGCTTGCTCTTCCACTCGTCTCTATGTCATGACTGGGGGTCAACAGATAGTTTGTCCTGTATCTTGTATCATTATATCACAGATGAGTATAAATCGCAGATGGATACACAACCTAACCAAAACTGAACATTTATTGAACAATTATTGTGTTTATGAAGATTTCTTTCTAAGGCAGAAAAGTGGGTATAGATTAGCAAGATTTTGGCAGAATCTTAGCTTACCAGGGTGTGAGATTTCTATAATGGTCCCTGGTTTTAACAACAAAGCATGGCAGCGCTTAAAGGGCACCTTCAAGCCAGGCAGAACCCCATGTCACCAAATGCCTCTTCTAAATATTCTGGCTAAGGAAGTTCTCTCTACACTGGTTTTATCACCTAATATAAAATCGTAGCTTGTTGTTCTCAGTCAGCATAGTATTATTTTTAAAAAAATGGGGGGAGGGAGATTCAGGAGAGCTTTTCCCAGCTGCAACATGAGTAATCCATTTCTAAACTGCTCCAAATAATGGTCATCTTACTGTACTTAAAAACCATTTTTTTCTCAGATCATTGATTTCAAAGATAGAACATGGAAAGTAACTCTCCCATATGTTCTTGCAGTTTTAAAAAAAAAAATTAGAATACGAGGTTATGTGTTTCAGGGGATAGGTTCAGGCTCATTGAATGGAAGAGGAAGACAGACATACTATTCCCATAGAGTACAGTCCTTGATGCTGTGCAGATCTTAGGGCTCAGGCAGGGTGAGGAACTTGCAGTGGAGCAGCACCAAGGGAGAGAAGAGCTGCAGTAACCCCCATGGTGTCATCCACAATCTCTTTGCTCTGCTGGACTCTCCACCTTTGCAGATCCTCTAGTCTTGGAGGCTAATCTGCAGAGTCACACCTCAAGGGTGGTTTGTTCAGCCTTCTGATTTTCTTCCTGGACCAGGGGAGCTAGCTTAGCAGAAGGTCACTGAAGATCACTGCAGTGGGGAAGGGGAGGGAAGTAAGGTACAAGGAAGATGGAAAAGAGCTCCGTGAGGAGAGATGGAGAGAGCATACTTGCCCCAGCAGGGGCTCCTGCATACTGTTCCTGGGGCCACTTCTGCTTGAGCTTGTCACCCTCTGTGGGACCATCTCTTTGACAGCTGACTTTGCTAATCCCAGTACAGGCAGGCCAGCAACCACAGTCCCTGGAGGCTGCAGGTTATAAATATATTGTTGGCTCTCTGGCCAAAAGCCCGGGTGTGGTCTGCAGCTGCCCAGGTCCCACTCCTGTGGAGAATGGAAACCTTCTTCATGGGGGAGGCCTAGTGATTATTTTAGGTTGTTCTTGCCCTGGTTGACTTATAGCTGCTGCACTTACTCAGTGTTGCATGCTGTTGACCCTCCCTGCATTGCTCAACCTTTCGCAGTCTATAACTCAACTTTGCGGCTCTTTTCTGGAAGACTTCCAATGTCTCAATGTTCTTCTGAACTTGGGGTGCTCCAAACTGTCTGCGGTCTTCTTAAAGGCTGAACTAAGGTTGGGATCTGCAGAATAAAGAAAGCCTTGTTACATCTCAGGCACACAGTGTCTGGCCTCTTTGTATACACCCAGTGTATCAAGTTTTTTAAAAGTCCTTTTTGTGAGTACATTACATCATATATTTATAAGTACTTCTCTATTCATTGATACGCCTAGAACTTTCCTGGAATCTTTGCTTTCCCCACCTCATCTTTCTATTGTTTCTCTATAGTATCTGTCACAAGAACAGAAATTAACTAATAATAATGTGGTCACTCTTCTTTCCAGGGCATTTAATGTGGTGATAAGGTATGCTTTTCCCAGTCAAAGACATGTCTAACACAGGCTCTCTTTTCAGTTTGGGAGATGGATGCGCTTCAGACCAAGCTCTCTTTACCTAGAGGGGCTGCTATATTCAGGCTGCAACATCTTTTTAGAAATTAAAAAAACTGAATTCTGATTTCAAAGCAAAGAGGGATTCCTCTCCCTCCAGTTATGGGAAATAGAGCTGTCTGCTACCCGTATTATTAATTCCTCTTCCATGTAGTCTGCCCACTTCTACTAATATATTATCTGATCTTTTTTTCTCCTGCCTCTTGCAGATTACAAGATAAAATCATGGAGTCTTAGACTGGGAAGGCTACAAGGACTAATTTTAGGGATCAGACACCTAAGCCCCAGAAGAGCTGTAACTCGATCATAGTCATGGTTACAAACAGACTGACCAGAGCCCAGGAAGGGTAAGCTTTCCCTACCATTCATCCAACTAGCAAATAAATGGTCAATGGATTTGGATGTCAGCAAGAACTCTGTGGGCATTTTCCCCAAATCTCATTCTCAATTTATGAAGAGGGAATTTGTATGATTTTTCCTGTGCATGGCTACTAGGCTTAAATTCATCATACCTTGCCTAGCCTTTGTGGAAAGAACTGTGGTCAAAATCTGACTAATTCATCAATGGATTTATGGTCTGTTCAAAGCCCATGCAAGAAATGGAAAGAACTGTGGCCATGAACAGCAGGATTTATTTGGTACGAGGTGGTTACCATAGAGGGACTCTACAATTTGTTGGCTATGAGGTTTTTGAAATGGTGGAATTTTGGACATGTGGCATTATTGTTTTTGGAAAGATGGTGGAATACCCCACTCAATTATCTGTTGTGCTTGGATGAGTAATAAATTCCAGCAAGGAAATGCAGAAAACAGAATGGTAGTTTTTTCTTCTTGAAAATGTTGGTTGGTGCTTTAATCCCTCCCACCCTCCTCATGTCCCACCCATTTTTTCCTTGTGGTTCCTTCCAGTTGTTCAAAACAATGATTTTTCTACATAAAATAATAAAACATAAATGTGAAAATAAATCCCACTGATGGCCTTTAAAGTCAGGTTACTCTGTGTCCAAGTGCTGGCTTCACTTCTAAAAGCTAGGTATCATTGTTGAATGCTGGGCATCTAGAACGTCTGGGCCCAAAGTCTCTGAGCATTCATTGCTACATTTGCCCTCAGGATTCACTCGTCCTTCTTTCCAGGGACATCTTGACACAAATGGTATCCAAGGTTCTCTTTGTCTTTTCTAGTATAGTTGTTTCTTATACTTAAGGACCACAATTTGAAAAACTAATGTTAGGCTTCGAGGTATTTCCAAATACTTTGATAGCTATACTAAATTAAAAAAAACCTTTTAAATATGTTTTTATTTATTTTTGAGAGAGAGAGAGACAGAGTGTGAGTGGGGGATAAGCAGAGAGAGAGAGGGAGACATAGAATCCGAAGCAGGCTCCAGGCTCTGAGCTGTCAGAACAGAGCTCAATGTGGGTCTTGAACTCATGAACCGTGAGATCATGACCTGGGCTAAAGTTGGATCCTTAACTGATTGAGCCACCCAGGTACCCCAGCTATACTCTATATTTTATAACCATTTATTTCTCTCTCTCTCTCTGGTGTCCATTTAAAAATATGCTTCCTTAGGGCACCTGGGTGGCTCAGTCGGTTGATCGTCCGACTTTGGCTCAGGTCATGATTTCACAGTTCGTGGGTTTGAGCTCTGTGTCGGGCTCTGTGCCGACAGCTCTGTGCTGACAGCTTGGGCCTGGAGCCTGCTTCAGATTCTGTGTCTCCCTCTCTCTCTGCTCCTCCCCTGCTCACTCTCTGTCTCTCTCTCAACAATAAATAAAGATTCAAAAAATAAAAAAAATAAAATATTCTTCCTTATTTGGGACTTGGGACTTGTCCTTGGACTCATGCAAGCACTGCATGCAGTCAGTAGAACGGCTCCAGACCCAGGGGAAGGAAGTGAGTATGTGGCAGCTCTGGGTTGCAGGGGTGGCTGAGATAGCATGCTGGCTGCCTCAGATTGCTGTCACCCTGTGAGTCTGCTCGGTAGCCCATAATTAATGGCACAGGACCAGCCAAAGGGCTCAACTTCATTTCCAGGGCACAACTTTCCACATCACAAATCTTTCCCAAAGTTTCCCTGCAGTGGTAAGAGGTTCCCGCAGCTCAAGAGTGGACAAATAGGCACTCTGCTGTCACACACTGTCCCCATTCAAGGCCCTGGCTGCAGGCTCAGGGAGGCCAGGGTGGTGAGTGTCCTGGGAGGAGCTGAATGACCCTTCATCCTTTCAGGAGATGTTTCTTAGCACTGAGTCCTTGGTGAAGCTGAAGGGGCAGCCAGTTCAGAGTAGTGCCAGAAGGAATGTCCAACCAAAGCGCTGATACAGGTGTGGGTCATTAGGAGCAGCCACTTCCCTGAACCCTTGGTCTTTTCTGTTTGCTATTTGCCTAATTTGTTTGTTAAGCATGGCTAAAAAGGCATCTTAAAAGATTTTCGCAAAGACTCTCAAGTATTCGCAAAGACTCTCACTTTTGCATCTTTATTGCTCTGGAAAAGTACATAGCCTGTTCCATTGTCTCAGCACAGGGTTCTCAAACCTCAGAGCTTCTGGAAGCCTGGCATGGCTGCTGTGCGGAACAGAGACCAGACAGCTCACCCCAGAGGCAGCTGCTCACAGTCCATCAGGCTCCTGGCCTGCAGGATGGTGGGGCCCAGGGTAGCCTCATCTCCCAATTACGGGAGACAAGAAACAGAGATTTGTGTGATGTCTTGACTTTTACATGGTGGCAACCAATTCAACTCCTTTTTAAAATTTTTCTCTCATTTATTTTATTGGGGCAAAATATATATAACCAAGTTTATCATCTTAACTATTTTTTTTTTAACGTTTATTTATTTTTGAGACAGAGAGAGACAGAGCATGAACGGGGGAGGGTCAGAGAGAGGGAGACACAGAATCTGAAACAGGCTCCAGGCTCTGAGCTGTCAGCACAGAGCCCGATGCGGGCTCGAACTCACGGACCGCGAGATCATGACCTGAGCCGAAGTCAGACGCTTAACCGACCGAGCCACCCAGGCGCCCCTCATCTTAACAATTTTTAAGCTCAGTATCGTTAAGTATATTCATATTGTTGTACAACAGATCTCCGGGACTCTTCATCTTGCAAAACTGCAGCTTTGTATCCATTAAACAACAACTCCTCATCCTCCTTTCCTCCCAGGCCCTGGGAACTACCATTCTGCTATCTACGAATTTGGCTACCTCATACAGGTGGTAACTCAAATTAAACAGAAAAAAGCTCTGAGAGTCCAACAAGACCATTTGGGATCTATTTACTTTTTGCCAGTTCTCTCTAGAATCCTTTCATGGTGCCAATGAGAGACAATACATGTTTTTCCTGAAGAGCTTGTTTTCTTAAGTTACTGGTAGTTAAGTAACCATGCAGTTAAGTTATCCATTGAGCAATGATTGATTCTGAGCCTGGTGTCTGTTTCTCCAACTACTCTTCTTTCATTTATTGTCAGGACTGGTTGTTCTGCATATCATTTCATTAACTGACCTCAAAATAGTACACGGCAAGGCACCAGGCTTGCACTTAAGTGCAAGATAATAGTATGATAGAATTTGAGAAATTGAAGCCTCTTAAGTAAGGATGTAAGTCCAAGAACAAAAGTATTGTAGACATCATTAAGTAATTGAAATTATTAAGGATATTTAACAGACTTTCTTACTGTATGATACTGATATGATATAGATAACATTGGCATCCTGGATTGTGCCTTTGGTGTTTCTGTTGTAGAAAGAATCGTAGGCTGGTAGACTGACCGTGAATAAGGCATTTCAGATCTTTTTCACAGCTAAGGATCCTAAACCCCAGGCTGTGACCCTTCAGCATTGTGAATCATAACTAAAAATTAAAAATGAAGTTTTAATTTCCTTTCCCACTGGGGCCAGAAGTTCAGAGAAAATGAAGCTGGCAGACAGCTCACTGGCAGCTTCTTTCTCTCAGACCTCGCCCAGAAACATCTTTCACAAAGCCTGTTGAAATGCACACGTTAATCATCAGAACTGCATTTTCCAATTGTGGGGAGCCACAGCCCTGCTTTCCCATCAGAACAAGGCTACCCTTTTATTCCCAATCGCGAGCTGGATGCGGACAGTGCTGTCTTTTCCTGCACAGGCTGAGGTCTGGGTGTGAAGAAAGGTTTCAACATAGGGCTTTTGGGTTTGCCATTTTTGGAAAGAGAACTTTTGGTGCTCCTGGACTCCCTTTCTTTTTGAAAACGAGAACACGAAGGCTGAAACCCTGAGACTCTGGCCTCTGAGGGCTTGTGCGGGAGTCAGTGTTATGACTGGGCTGAGGTCCCAACTTCAGGATGCTGTGGGGATTTTGGCTCTCTTCCTGATAGAGCAAAATTATTGCCTAAATCTTCTAGCTTCTCAGGTAGAAATGATATCTCCTGTGAGACTGTCACTCAAGGGGCTCTTTCCCCGTTTTTCCCTTTCTCTTTGCTGCTCACAGCTTTAAACTGTAGGGGAACTGTCAGCTTCTTGTGTTTTCTAAAAACCAGACTTGCACTTTTAAACATTTCCCAGGAGAACACTGGGCCACAGTCTGCATTAGCTGTGAGGTGACATGGTGTGGTGGGTTGACAAAGAGCCTGGGAACTTGGAGGTTGTGAGTTTTATAGTCTCAGTTCTGCTCCCTCAAGGAAACCCGCGGGGTCTATTAGTGGCCTGGGTTCCCACACCTACAGAGAGGGGGCAGACAAGGGGAGGGGGCTCATAGCAGGGGTGTGCAGTCCCAGAGAAGACTCCAGGCTCCTTCTGTGCTTGTGGGTGGTTATCATCCCAACACCACAGGGCAAGCTCAGGGCCTTAACACGAGCTCTGCCTGAGTAGTGGGGGTTCATGTTGAGATAAAACTGGTGATGGGGATTAGGAGGAAGGGAAGTCATGTTTATTGAGTTCCTAACCAGAGACCATGATTAACACTTCAAGGTACGGAGAGAAGAAACCTAGAAGCTCAAATGCTAAGTCATCCCCCCTTGCATTTTCCAGACACGTAAAAGATCCTGGGAAGAGATTGCTGTATCTTTTCCACAGATGAGAAGTCTGAGATTCAAGATAAGTACAGGACACAGGACAAGGTTGGGATTTGGCCCAGGTTTGTGAGAGCTGAAGACCGCATGTTTTCTGCCACTGGAACTGCCTTCTAGAGCCAGTGAGGAAATTTTCAGAACAGAGAAGTTTATCACAATCTGATGAAGGAATCATCATTCATAATTGAGACTTCTCCAGAAAACTGAGGCTGTGGCCATCAGCTTATTACAGGAAAAGCATAAGGCCCACTGTGTGTGGAAGGTCCACAGTAGGTGCAGTTAGGAGTGGGTGACTTGGCCATAGTGTTTGTGGGGGAAGCCTTTAATGGGAGAGAGACAGTCGGAGTGAGGATTATGTTAGGTCACTTTGTCCTGTTCCAGACTGTGAGATTTGGTTCAGGTTTGAGGATGCACAAGAATTAGTCCAAGGTTGCTTTATTTTGGTTTCCTCTCGAAAGAGGAAATAAACAGTGAAAAGACTATAAACAAGCCAGGGATGCAGGTAGTGACTGTGACCCTCCTTAGCCCCTGCACATCTCCTAGATATGGAGTTCCCCGGGTTTGGCAGGCTGCTCCTGTGTGAGTTGTCTGCCAGTTTGGAAGGCACAGCAAGGATAGTGTGTATTTGTTGCACAATACCTGGTGCTTCTATTGGGAATATTTGAACAGCTAAGGTTGATGTGAATGTTTGGAGCCAGCACCTGGGCTGAGATGACTTGATATCTGAGTTCACCTGAATCTCTCAGGAAGCTTGGGCTTCCTCACAGTATGGTAGCCTTGCACTAGTCAAGGCTACAGGATGGCATAGGGCCATCTTTAGTGAACAAGGCAGAATCTGCACAGTCTTTTATGATCTAGCTTTGAAATTGCTCATTTTTATTGTTTATTTTTGAAAGAAAATAACATATCCCAATACAGATTGGTATTAAAGGAAAATAATTTTATATTTACCTTTACCTTTTAACATGTAATTTCCTCAATATTCTTCCCTAGCAGTTACTATGCCTACATGAGCACAAACAATTGATTCATGTCTGGAAAGGTAGTGTGAGAAACTCTGAGGAACTCAGCATAAAAACTGTAACTGGTGAAAATCATTTTTTAAAGCTCCAAACTTTAAAATCCCTGGAAATTGTCCTAAGAGTATACAGTAAATGAAGAAATATTAATTCAAGGAGTTCTACTAAGTCTTGGTAAGAAAAGGAAGATTCTGTGGTACTCAAGCCACAATCTGCTCACTCTATCAACTCAGCATGATGGAAGCTACTTTTTGGGTGGGTATGCCCAAGAACATAAGCCTTCCTGTCTGACCAGCTTCCAGTCAAGGGTTATTTTGTCTTTCTAGGTGGGAAGGACCATGAACACTTCTCATCTCCCCTGGTTCTGTGTTAAATAGGCTGAATTCCAGGTGAGCATGGCTGAGGTTGAGGACTGAAGTTGAGGATTGAGAGAAGAGACTTTTGGTCATAGAATGGAACCTCTACTCTAAGTGGCAGGCCATGAGTACTGGGGCTCCAGTTGTCCTCCCTCCAGCTTATTAATAGGGTAGAGGTTTCATGCTGGGAGAGGCACAGTGAAAAGACCAGAAGCTACTGCCCCTGCCCTGCATGCTGCTTAGAGAGAAGCAAGCCATTACCCTTGCCCCCAGATCTGGAGCATTTTGAGAGACTTTGGCTGACAGGAGAGGTGGGCCTTAAGAACAGAGCATTCTGAAGTTCTCCCCAAATGACCTGACTTTATTTGGAACAGAGGGGGGAAGTTCAGACAGATCTAAGAGAGCTCTCAAAAACAATGGTGATTCTGGTGGTAAGCGATTAACAGAAGGCTGGTAGCTCCATGAGAGTGACCTAAATTGTAGGACAGCTGGTTTATCAGAGAGAATCAGGGAAAGACTAAGAAGAGCCCTCTGAGGGGAAAAACAAATCTTAAAGACTAGCCTTGAAAGCTTCCCCTGGAAAAGCGTCTGAATTTAATTGAAACTATGAAGCAATTTATGCACCAAGCATCATCAAAAACAGACCCATCAGCAGGCAATTAGTAGAACCTAAGAGCTGGGTATGAGATCAACAGAGAGAGACAGCCTAACAGATCAGGGAAATAAACAGTGAAAGAGAGACCTGCTAAAGCCACTGTCATCCCAGGGTGACTAGGCTATGTTTGTTTTTTTTTTTAATTTTTTTTAGTGTTTATTTATTTTTGACAGAGAGAAACAGAGCATGAGTGGGGGAGAGGCAGAGAGAGAGGGAGACCCAGAATCTGAAGCAGGCTCTAGGCTCTGAGCTGTCAGCACAGAGCCTGATGCGTGGCTTGAACTCACGGACCGAGAGATCTTGACCTGAGCCGAAGCTGGACGCTCAACCGGCTGAACCACCCAGGCGCCCCTAGGCTATGCTTTTTGAGGACCAATATCAGAGACTACACAGGGGAAATAGACTTTGCTGTTTTAGACCAGCCAAATCACTAAACAAATACATAAGCAAATGGCACAACAAAAACAACAATAATCCCCAGAAGGAAAGGGGAAATCAGTATCCTAAGTTGCTATAATACGTTATCTAAAATGTCCAGTTTTTGCTGAAAAAAACAAGCCATTCAAATAAACAGGACAGTGAGAACTTTACATGGGGGAAAAACAGAAAAAACAAGACACTGCTTGGGAGAGAGCCCAGGCATTAGATTTAACAAAGACTTCGACACAGCCATTGCAAATATGTTAATAGACATAGAGGCAGCCGTGCTAAAGAAAGTAAAAAAGCATGATGATAACAGCTCATCAAATATTAATATTAATAAAGGGATGGACATTGTAAATAAAGATCCAAATGGAAATTCTGGAGTTGAAAATTATGATAACTAAAATGAAAAATTCCCTAGAAGTACTCAACAGTAGATTTGAACTGCTAGAAAAAAAAGGATGAAGACTATACACTCTGAAAACAGACAAAAAATGAAGAAAAATGAATACAGCTTCAATGAAACACAGAACACCATACAGTGCACCAATATACATTTAATGATTGTACAAGTAGTACAGGAGAGAGGGGGAGGAGCAGAAAAATGTTCAAAGAAATAATGACTGAAACTCCCCAAAGGTGGTAGAAAACATTAATCTATACGTCCAAGGACTTCAATAAATCCCAAGTAGAGCAAATACAGATTCGCGCCTAGACACATCATATTAAAAATGATGAACCCAGGGCACCTGGGTGGCTCAGTTGTTTATGAGTTTGAGTCCCAAGTCAGGCCCTCTGTTATCCATGCAGAGCCAGCTTCAGATCCTCTGTCCACTCCCTGTCTCTGCCCTTCCCCTGTTTGTGTGCTCTCTCTCTCTCTCTCTCTCTTTCAAAAAAAATGCTGAGCCCTAGGGACACCTGGATGGCTCAGTCCGTGGAGCATTCCACGCTTAATTTTGGCTCAGGTCATGAGATCAAGCCCTATGTTGGGCTTCGTGCTGAGCATGGAGCCTGCTTAAGATTCTCTCTCTCTCTCTCTCTCTCTCTCTCTCTCTCTCTCTCTCCCCCCTTCTTCCCCTCTCCCAGGGTGCTCTGTCTTTCTCTCTAAAAATTGAAAAAAAATGCTTAATCCCAGAAGGATTAATAATTGATGTCTCATTAGTAACAGTGGAGGCCAGAAGGCAATGGGATGTCATAATCAAAGTACTAAAAGAAAAAAGTCAACAAATCTTGTATCCAGCAAAACTATCTTTCAAAAAGGAAGATAAAATAAAAATACAGATAAACAAAAACTAAGAGATTTCATTGTTGGCAGAACTGCTTCACAAGAAATACTAAAGGGAAATTTTTTAGGTTGAGAGCAAGTGACCCAGACAGGATTTTGAATTCACATAAGAAATCAAGCAGTACTTGTAAAGGTAATTATAAATATTATATATTGATATAATATATTTATAATATTATAATTATTAAATAATTATAAAATACCCCAATAATGCACACTTTTCCTTTTGTTATTTAAAAACAAGTTGTATAAAACAATATTTTATACAGTTGACCTTGAACAACATGCAAGTTAGGGTTGCTGACTCTCCACATGGTAAAAAATTCACATATAACTTTTGACTCCCTCAAAACTTAACTACTAATAACCTACTGTTGGTCTGAAATCTCATCAATAACATAAACAGTTGATTAACACACATTTTGTATGTTATATGTATTCTTACAATAAAGTAAGCTAGAGAAAAGAAAATGTTATTAAGAAAATCATAAGAAAAAGAAGAAAATCATAAGAGAAAATACATTTACAGTCCTGTACTGTATTTATATAAAAATAAAATCCATGCATAAGTGGACCTGTGCAGTTCAAACTCATGTTATTTAAGTGTCAACTGTAATAGTACTGCTGAGCTAATGACATATAAAAATGTAATATATTTTACAAGAACACACGAAGGAGGTGATTGTGAGCAAAGCTACATTAATGTAAGGAAATTATGGCAGATGGTAACTGGAATTCATAGGAACAAGTGAAGAGAGCCATAAATGGTAAATCAGAAGGTTAAAATAACAGACTCTGTAAATAAAACTTGCTGTCCTCTCCACTCAGCTTCTTTAAAAGACATAAATTTATATAATATAATAACTATAACAATGTATTGCTTGGTTTGATATAAACAAAATAATACATTGTTATAATTATTAGGTATATATATATAAAACTAATTATATATATAGGATATATATATATATATATATATAATTAAAGGATTATAAGAGAATACTATGAACAACTGTATGCTAACAAATTTGATAACTTACATGAAATAGACAGATTTCTAGGAGGCTCAAACTACTAAAACTGACTCAAAATAAATAGAAAATTTGAACAGACTATAAAAAACCAAAGGATTTAATTAGTAATTTAGAAACTCCCCACGAAGAAAAGCCCAGGCCCAGACTTTACTTCTGAACTGTCTAAACATTTAAAATACAGTTAATAGAAACAAGAATACACAATGGGAAAAAAGATAGTCTCTTCAACAAATGGTGTTGGGAAAACTGGATAACAACATGAAAAAGAATGAAACTTGACCACTTTCTTATACCACACACAAAAATATACTTAAAAAGGATTAAGGACCCAAATGTGAGACATGAAACCATAGAAAACAACACAGGCAATAATTTCTCTGACATCAGCCGTGGCAACATTTTTCTAGATATGTCTTCTGAGGCAATGGAAACAAAAGCAAAACTAAACTATTGGAAATACATCAGAATAAAAAGCTTTTACACAGCAAAGGAAACAATCAACAAAACAATGGGAGAAACAATGGGAGAAGACATTTGGGAGACAATGGGAGAGGATATTTGCAAATGACATACCTGATATAGGGTTAGTATCCAAAACATATAGAACTTATATAACTGAACACCCAGAAAACAAATAGTCAAATTAAAAAAAAATGGGCAGAAGACATGAACAGACATTTCTCCAAAGAAAACATACACATGGCCAACAGACACAAAAAAAGATGCTCAACATCATTCATCATCAGGGAAATATAAATGAAAACTACAATGAGATACCATCTCACACCTGTCAGAATGGCTAATATCAAAAACACAAGAAACAACAAGTGCTGGTGAGGATGGAGAAAAAGGAACCTCTGCACTGTTGGTGGGAGCACAAACTGGGACAGCCACTGTGGAAAACAGTAAGGAGGTTCCTCAAAAAGTTAAAAATATGATCCAGTAATCGCATTTCTGGATATTTACCCAAAGAATATAAAAACACTAATTTGAAAAGATATATGCACCCCTATGTCTATTGCAGCATTATTTACAATAGCCAAATGATGGAAGCAGCCCAGGTGTCCATAAATAGATGAATGGATAAAGATGTGGTAACACACACACACACACACACACACACACACACTGGAATATTATTCAGCCATAAAAATAATGAAATCTTTCCATTTGCAACAACATGCGTAGATCTAGAGAACATAATGCTAAGTGAAATAAGTCAGTCAGAGAAAGAAAATGGTTTCACTGATATGGGGAATTTAAGAAACAAAACAAACGAACAACAACAAGAGACAAATCAAAAAATAGACTCTTAATTATAGAGAACAAACTGATGATTACCAGAGCGGAGGTGGGTAGGGAGATGGGTGAAATAGGTGAAGGGGATTAAGAGTACACTTATCATGATGAGCACTGAGTAAAGTATAGAATTGTTCAATCACTAAATTGTATACCTGAAACTAATACAACACTTTATGTTAACTATACTGGAATGAAATAAAATAACATAGAGTTAATACAAATTTTTCCAAAGAAAGGGAAGGAACAATTACCAACCCATTCTATGAGATCATTATTACCCTTATAGCAAAAGTTGACAGTCATCACAAAAAAAGGAAAATATCTCTTATGAATATGGATACAAAAATCCTTAACAAAATACTTGCAAATTGAATTCATCAACATATAAAAAAGATTGCATACCATGTGAAGTGGATTTATCCAGAAATTTTTAGTTCGAACATAAAAAAATCTATGAATACGGTATACCATATCAGTGCAATGAGGACAAAAACCACACAATAATCTCAACAAATTTAGAAAAAGCTTTTGACAAAATCTAAAACACCTTCATTATAAAAATACTCAAAAATTAGGGATGGAAGGAAACTTCCTTAATTTGATAAAGGACATCTATAACAAACCCACAGGTCACATCATTCTTAATGGCGAAGAACTGAGTGTTTTTTCTGTCAGATTAGGAACAAGACAAAAGTATTTGCTGCTGCCACTTCTATTCAACATTATACTGGAAATTCTAACTTGGAAAATTAAACAAGGAAAAATAAAGGCACCCATATTGAAAAGAAAAAAGTGAAACTATGCCTATTTGTAAGTGATATGATCTTATACAGTAAAACCTTGGACTGTGAGTAACTTGATCTGCAAGTGTTCACAAGACAAGCAAATATTTCTTTTTTTTTTTAATGTTTATTTATTTTTGACAGAGAGAGACCATGAGCGGGGAAGGGGCAGAGAGAAAGGGAGACACAGAATCCAAAGCAGCTCCAGGCCCTGAGCTGTCAGCAGCACAGAGCCCGACACGGGGCTCTAACTCACAGACCTGGAGCTCATGACCTGAGCCGAAGTCGGACGTTCAACCGACTGAGCCACCCAGGCGCCCCAAGCAAATATTTCTAATAAATATTAACTTGATAAGCAAGCAATGTCTTGTAATATGAGAAGTACGTGACACTGAACATCATATGATCACAACTGAGCCAACATTTGGTTTGATATACAAGTGCTTTGGATTACAAGCATGTTTCTGAAAAGAATTATGCTAGCAAACCAAGGTTTTACTGTATATAGAAAATCCTAACGGCTCCACTAAAAACTATTACAACTAATAGACTAGTTCAGCAAGGTTGTCAAATACAGGATCAAAATATAAAATCAATTGTATTTCTATACACTAGAATCAATCCCAAAATATTGTATTGCTATATTGTACACCTGAAACTAGTATTAAACTGTATGTTAACTAACTGGGACTTAAATAAAAACTTAAAAAACAGTTGTACTAACAATAGCTTCAAAAAGAATACTTGGGGGGTGGGGTGCCTGGGTGGCTCAGTTGGTTAAGTGTCCGACTTTAGTTCAGGTCATGATTTCACAGTTTGTGGGTTCGAGCCCCGTATCGGGCTCTGTGCTGACAGCTAAGAGCCTGGAGCCTGCTTTGGATTCTGTGTCTCCCTCTCTCTCTGACCCTCCCCTGCTTGTGCTCTGTCTCTCTCTGTCTCTCAAAAAGAAATAAATGTTAAAATTTTTTTTTTCTTAAAGAATACTTAGGGCACTTTTTAACAAAAGAAGCGAAAAATTTACATGCTGAAACCACAGAACACTGTTGAAAGAAATTAAAGACCTGAATAAATGGAAAGATGTCCATGTTTATGGATTGGAAGGCTTAATATTGTTTGAATGGTAGTATCTACCCCCCAACAATTGACCTATAGGGTTAAAACAATTTAGTTCATAATACCAGCCGATTTGTTTGAAGAAATTGACAACCTGATTCTCAAATTCATATGGAAAGTCAAAGGATCCAGAATAACCAAAACATTCTTGGAAAAGAAGAACAAAGTTGGAAGGCTCACACTTTCTGATTTCAAAAATTACTACAACACTATAGTAGTCAAGACAGTGTGGCATTGGCATAAAGGTAGACTTATAGATCAATAGAATAGGATTGAGAATCCAGAAATAAACGATGACATTTACAGTGAATTGATTTTCAACAAGTGTCAAGACAACTCAGTGGAGGAAAGAATAGTCTTTTCAATACGTGGTGCTGGGTTAATACTGGATACCCACATGCAGAAGGGTGAAGTTATTCACATTATACACAAAAAAATTAACTCAAATATATAATAGACCTAAATGTAAGATTAAAGTTATAAAATGTCAGAAGAAAGTATAGATATAAATGTTCATGACTTTGGGCTAGCCAAAATTACTTAGATATGACACCAAAAGTATAAGCAATAAAAAAAATAGGTATATTGGACTTATCAAAATGAAAAACTTATGTATTTCAAAGGATACCACCAACAAAAAGAATGAAAAGACAACCTTTATAATGGGAGAAAATATTGCAAATCATATATCTGATTACATAAATAACTCACAATTCAATAATAAAAAAATTAACCCAAGTTTAAAAAGAAAAATAACTAAAAAATATGAATAGATATTGCTCCAAAGCAATATAAGTGGCCAATAAACATGAAAAAATGTTCAATATCACTAATCATTAAGGAAATGCATATTAAAACCACAATGAGATATCACCTAACAATTAAAATGGCTACTATTTAAAAAAAACAACAACAACAGAAAATGGCAAGTGTTGGTGAGGATGAGGAGAAATTGGAATCTTTATGCACTGTTGGTGGGAATATAAAATGGTGCAGCCACTATGGAAAACTGTATGGCAGTTCTTAAAAAAAATCAAATTACTATATGATCCAGTAATTCCACTTTTGGATATATGTCTGAAAGAATTGAAAGCAGGTATGAAAGAGATATTAGTATGTCTATAGGCATAGCAGTGTTATTCACAAGAGCACAAAGGTGAAAATAAGTCAAGGGCCCATCAACAGAGAGATGAATACACAAAATGTGGTGTATATATGATGGAATATCATTCAGCTTTAAAAAAGAAGAAAGAAAATTCTGACACATACTATAATGTGCATGGACCTTGAGGACATTGTACTAAGTGAAATAAGCCAGTCACAAAAAGACAAATACTGTATAATAACACTTATATGGGGTATCTAGAATAGTCAAATTCATAGAAAAAAGAACGTGGTTGCCAGGGACTACGGGGGAGGGGGAATGGGAGATGTTCTTTAATGAGTGTAGAGTTTCAGTCTTGCAAAATGAAAAGTTTCGGAGATTGACTGCACGGCAATACAATACTGAACTCTACACTTCAAAATGGTTAAAATGGTAAATTTTATGTTATATGTATTTTACCACAATTAAAAAAGAAAGTAGTACTGGTACATGCTACAATATAGATGAACCTTGAAAACATTATGCTGAATGAAAAAAGCCAGTCATGAAATAACACATGTCATATGATTCCATTCATATTAAATGTCCAGAATAGGCAAATCTATAGAGACAGAAAGCAGGTTCGTGGTGCTTAGGCCCGGGAGAGGAAGTGCAGAGGGAAAATAAGCAGTGACTGCTAATGGCTATTGAGTTTCTTTTTGGAGTGATGAAATGCTCTAAAATTTATTTCAGTGATATTTTTGGACCTCTGTTAATAAACTGAAACTTTTAAATTTTACTCTTTAAACGAATGAATTATGTGGCATATGAATTATATATCAATGAAGCTACCATATTAAACAAATTTTAAGAAATAAACTTTAAAAATGAGCATGCACAGGGGAATCTTAAAATGATTACTTTTTTTTTTTCCAAGAAGATAATCTGGTGCACTGGAGAAAGTTCCTGGGATAGTATTAGCGTGAGGCCTATGATGGAAGGATAGTTTTGATTCTGCTTTTGCACAAGGAGGAAGAGGGGCTGAGGGGTGGGAGGAAGTGATCATTGTTTTCCTGAGAGGCTGGCTCATTCAGTTCAGCAGTAGTTAAGTACCTCTTTATGTGCATGGCTGTAACCTAGGGCCTATTCCTTCAAAGCTAGCCCCCAGCAGGTAGTTCTGCTTTCTGGTGTTTACTCTGCAGTTTCATGTTTCCATCTATGATAATTTCCCTTTAACCCAAGGAACTTCCTTTAGTATTATAGTGTCAGTATGCTGCTGCAGATTTCCCCCAGCTTGTTTTGTGGTGTCTTTATTTAATTAGTTTTCAAATAACAGTTTTACTGAGTATAGAATTCTAGGGTGTTTTTCAGCACTTTAAGGATGTAATTTTTCTGGTTTCCATAGTTTTTGTTGAAAAGTCAGCCATTGGTTTTATTGTTCCTTCTTTGAAGATACTGTGTCTTTTTTTCCTGTGGACGTTTCTCTGATTTTTGGGTTTTCTCTGGCTCTTCAGTAGTCTGACTATAATGTTCTTTGGTATAGTTGTCTTTGATTTATCCTGCTTGGGGTTCCAGAGATTTTCAAATCAGTGGTTTGATGTCATTCTCCAGTTTTGGAGCATTCTTGGCTATAATTTCCTCTGCCCTCTGTATTGTTTCTACTCCAATCTCTCTCTCTTCGTCTAAGACTTTGATCACGTATATGTTTTTTGACTATGTGCCCCACATGTCTCTCGTGTTTTTCTTTTTTTCTCCCTGTGCTTTTGTTTATATATTATCTATTGACTTGTCTTTTTTTTTGGAAGAAACAGTAAAATTATTTATCTACAAATGGCATGATTGCTTATGTTGAATTGTGACTCCACCACTTGCTTTGTGGTATAGTTTCGTGATCTTGGGCTAATTACTTAGTATAATAAAATTTATTTCTTTTGTGTTTTTTATTTTTTGTTTTCACAATTAGAGCCACTTTTTTATATTAAATATAATTTATTGTCAAATTGGTTTCCATACAACACCCAGTGCTCATCCCAACAGGTGCCCTCCTCAATGCCCATTACACACTTCCCCCTCTCCCCAACACCCGCATCGACCCTCAGTTTGTTCTCAGTATTTAAGAGTCTCTTATGGTTTGCCTCCCTCACTCTCTGTAACTTTTGTTCCCTTTCCTCTCCCCTATGGTCTTCTGTTATGTGTCTCAAGATCCACATATGAGTGAAAACATATGGTACCTGTCTTTCTCTGCCTGGCTTATTTCAGTTAGCATAATACCCTCTAGTTCCATCCACATTGCTGCAAATGGCAGGATTTCATTCTTTCTCATTGCCAAGTAGTATTCCATTGTATATATAAACCACATATTCTTTATGCATTTGTCAGTTGATGGACATTTAGGCTCTTTCCATAATTTGGCTATTGTTGAAAGTGCTGCTGTGAACATGGGGTACATATGGTCCTATGTATCATCACTCCTGTATCCCTTGGGTAAATTCCTAACAGTGTTATTACTGGGTCATAGGGTAGATTTATTTTTAATTTTTTGCGGAACCTCCACACTGTTTTCCAGAACGGCTGCGCCAGTTTGCATTCCCACCAACAGTGCAAGAGGGTTCCCCTTTCTCCACATCCTTGCCAGCATTTACAGTCTCCTGATTTGTTCACTTTAGCCACTCTGACCCACGTGAGGTGGTGTCTCAGTATGGTTTTGATTTGTATTTCCCTGATAAGGAGTGACGTTGAGCATCTTTTCATGTACCTGTTGGCCATCTGGATGTCTTCTTTAGAAAAGTGTCTATTCATGTCTTCTGCCCATTTCTTCACTGGATTATTTGTTTTTCGGGTGTGGAGCTTGGCGAGTTCTTTATAGATTTTGGATACTAGCCCTTTGTCCGATATGTCATTTGCAAATATCTTTTTCCATTCCATTGGTTGCCTTTTAGTTTTGTGGATTGTTTCCTTTGCAGTGCAGAAGGTTTTTTATCTTGATGAGGTCGCAATAGTTCATTTTTGCTTTTCATTCCCTTGCCCTTGAAGTTGTGTCGAGTAAGAAATTGCTGTGACTTAAGGCCAAAGAGATTGTTTCCTGCTTTCTCCTCTAGGTTTTGATGGTTTCCTGTCTCACATTCAGGTCCTTCATCCATTTTGAGTTTATTTTTGTGAATGGTGTGAGAAAGTGGTCTAGTTTCAACCTTCTGCATGTTGCTGTCCAGTTCTCCCAGTACCATTTGTTAAAGAGACTATGTTTTTTCCATTGGATATTCTTTCCTGCTTTGTCAAAGATTAGTTGAACATACATTTGTGGGTCCAATTCTGGGGATCTCTATTCTATTCCATTGGTCTATGTATCTGTTTTTGTGCCAATACCATGCTGTCTTGATGATGACAGCTTTGTAGTAGAGGCTAAAGTCTGGGATTGTGATGCCTCCTGCTTTGGTCTTCTTCTTCAAAATTACTTTGGCTATTCAGGGCCTTTTGTGGTTCCATGTAAATTTTAGGATTGCTTGTTCTAGCTTCAAGAAGAATGCTGGTGCAATTTTGATTGGGATTGCATTGAATGTGTAGATAGCTTTGGGTAGTATTGACATTTTAACAATATTTATTCTTCCAATCCATGAGTACGGAATGTTTTCCCATTTCTTTATATCTTCTTCAATTTCCTTCATAAGCTTTCTATAGTTTTCAGCATACAGATCTTTTATATCTTTGGTTAGGTTTATTCCTAGGTATTTTATGCTTCTTGGTGCAATTGTGAATGGGATCAGTTTCTTTATTTGTCTTTCTGTTGCTTCATTATTAGTGTATAAGAATGCAACTGATTTCTGTACATTAATTTTGTATCCTGGGACTTTGCTGAATTCATGTATCAGTTCTAGCAGACTTTTGGTGGAGTCTATCAGATTTTTCATGTAAATAATATCATGTCATCTGCAAAAAGTGAAAGCTTGACTTCATCTTTGCCAATTTTGATGACTTTGATTTCCTTTTGTTGTCTGATTGCTGATGCTAGAACTTCCAACACTATGTTATACAACAGCAGTGAGAGTGGACATCCCTGTCGTGTTCCTGATCTCACGGGGAAAGCTCTCAGTTTTTCCCCATTGAGGATGATATTAGCTCTGGGCATTTCATAAATGGCTTTTATGATGTTTAAGTATGTTCCTTCTATCCCAACTTTCTTGAGGGTTTTTATTAAGAAAGGATGCTGTATTTTGTCAAATTCTTTTTCTGCATTGATTGACAGGATCATATGGTTCTTATCTTTTCTATTATTAAAAGATATATCACGTTGATTGATTTGTGAATATTGAACCAGCCCTGCGTCCCAGGAATGAATCCCACTTGATCTTGGTGGGTGATATTTCTTTTTATATGGTGAATAATTCTTTTTATATCTGTTGAATTCGATTTGCTACTATCTTGTTGAGAACATTTGCATCCATATTCATCAGGGATATTGGCCTGTAGTTCACTTTTTTTTGCTGGGTCTCTGTCTGGTTTGGGAATCAACATAATGCCGGCTTCATAGAATGAGTCTGGAAGTTTTCTTTCCCTTTTATTTTTTTGGAACAGCTTGAGAAGGATAGGTATTAACTCTGCTTCAAATGTCTGGTAGAATTCCCCAGTGAAGCCATCTAGTTCAGGACTCTTATTTGTTGGGAGATTTTTGATAACTGATTTAATTTCTTCACTAGTTATGGGTCTATTCAAATTTTCTAGTTCTTCCCATTTGAGTTTTGGAAGTGTATGGGTGCTTAGGAATTTGTCCATTTCTTCCAGGTTGTCCAGTTTGTTGGCATATAATATTTCATAGTATTTCCTGATAATCGTTTGTATTTCTGAGGGATTGGTTGTAATAATTCCATTTTTATTCGTGATTTTATCTATTTGGGTCCTCTCTCTTTTCTTTTTGAGAAGTCGAGCTAGAGGTTTATCACTTTTGTTTATTTTTTCAAAAACCAACTCTTGGTTTCATTGATCTGCTCTACTGTTTGTTTTTTTTTTATTGTTTTTTTAATTATTAAATAAATAATATTATTTATTTCTGCACTGATCTTTATTATTTCTCTTCTTCTGCTCGGTTTGGGGTGTCTTTGCTGTTCTGCTTCTATTTCCTTTAGATGTGCTGTTAGATTTTGTGTTTGGGATTCTTCTTGTTTCTTGAGGTAGGCCTGGATTGGAATGTATTTTTCTCTCAGGACTGCCTTTGCTGCATCCCAAAGCATTTGGATTGTTGTCTTTTCATTTTCATTTGCTTCCATATATTTTTAAAATTTCTTCTCTAATTGCCTGGTTGACCTATTCATTCTTTTTTTTTTATAAAGTAGATTTTTTTAATGTTTATTTATTTTTGAGACAGAGAGAGACAGAGCATGAACAGGGGAGGGGCAGAGAGAGAGGGAGACACGGAATCTGAAATAGGCTCCAGGCTCTGAGCTGTCAGCACAGAGCCTGACGTGGGGCTCGAACTCATGGACCGTGAGATCATGACCTGAGCCGAAGTTGGACGCTTAACCAACCAAGCCACCCAGGCGCCCCGACCTATTCATTCTTTAGTAGGGTGTTCTTTAACCTTCATGCTTTTGGAGGTTTTCCAGACTTTTTCCTGTGGTTGATTTCAAGTCTCATAGCATTGTGGTCTGAAAGTGTGCATGGTATGATCTCAGTTCTTTTATACTTATGAAGGGCTGTTTTGTGACCTAGTATGTGATCTATCTAAAAGAATGTTCCATGTGCACTCGAAAAGAAATTATATTCTGTTGTTTTGGGATGCAGAGTTCTAAATATATCTGTCAAGTCCATCTGATCCAATGTATCATTCAGGGCCCTTGTTTCTTTACTGATTCTCTGTCTAGGTGATCTATCCATTGTTGTAAGTGGAATATTAAAGTCCCCTGCAATTACCACATTCTTATCAATAAGGTTGCTTATGTTTGTGATTAATTGTTTTATATATTTGGGGGCTTCTGAATTCGATGCATAAACATTTATAATTGTTAGGTCTTCCTAATGGATAGACCCTGTAATTATTATATAATGCCCTTCTTCATTTCTTGTTACAGCCTTTAAAGTCTAGTTTGTCTGATATAAGTATGGCTACTCCAGCTTTCTTTTGACTTCCAGTAGCATGATAGATAGTTCTCCATCCCCTCACTTTCAATCTGAAGGGGTCCTCAGGTCCAAAATGAATTGACTTGTCTTCAATTTCACTTCTCTTCTTTCCAGCCTGCCTTTATATCTACCCAATGGAGCCTTAATTTTATATATTATGTTTTTTTAGTTCTGTAATGTCCGTTTGATTGTTTTGTATTGTCTGTTGAATTAGCCATTTTTTCATTGATTTTTATCCATCTTTTCCTTTATTTTCTTTAATGCATTCTTCTTTGCTAATTCCAAAATCTGGATTTTCTGTCAGTCTGATTTTAGTGTGTTTTTTTCCTCTTGATTATTGGACACATCTTCCTGCCTCTCTGTTGTTGTATGCCTGACATTGTGTAAAACAAAGAAACAAAGAAACAAACAAACAAACAACAATCGTAGCTCTGTATAATATCTTTGATAAACCAGAATTTTCATTTTCTTGTAGTAGCATATAGGGTGAAGGGATGATTTCTTCAATTAGAGCAGGGATCAGTGTGAAGTGGGGCTGGGTTCCAGTGTATGTAAAACTTTGTTTAGCTCTGGTGAAGTGTCTCAGCTTTGAATTGTTGATCTCTTCCATCTTAGATGTTTTGGTGCTGGAGGTTTTAGCTTAGTTCTTTACTTCAGCTGCTACATGCTGCTTCAAAATCTAACAAATATCTTGAGGTAGAAACCTGTTGTTTGTTTTAGGCTCCTTCTTAGCAGGATGTTATCTTCAGAGTACCATAAGACTGGGGAAATTTTTACTCTAGCTTTCTAGCTGAGTTCCCTAACCTTCTACACCATCCTAGCATTAGCCGGTGACTAGTGGGTTTCCAGCCTATATTAATTCAGATAGATTTTGTTTTAATTGAAACTCTCTTGGGTTTTTTCTTCCATGTATTGCTTGAACATGAGGAACTGCTTGAAGGCAAAAACTGTACCTTACTCAGAGATCACAGATTTTAATTATATTTTTTAATTTTTTATGTTTGATTTTTGACAGAGAGAGAGAGAGAGAGGGAGAGAGAATGAGTGGGGGAGGGGCAGAGAGAGAGGGAGACACAGAATCCAAAGCAGGCTCCAGGCTCTGAGCTATCAGCACAGAACCCAAAGCGGGCTTGAACTCATGGACTGTGAGATTGTGACCTGAGCTGAAGTTGGTGCTCAACTGACTGAGCCACCCAGGCACCCCAAGATCATAGATTTGGAGTTGCAGTGAATATATTTCTTGTAGACATGAATGTCTTGCGTGATAAGAGGAATGTGGATGGACATTGGGATGTTAAAGAGGTGGGCTGTTGTTGACACTGTTGGTTGTCTACTCAGGATCTATTCCCTGCTTCTTTCCTCTTAACTGGACTTTAAATTTATTCACCTTTCTGTTGAGCACTTTCCTGTTGCACACCTTTCTGTGTGCAACCTCTGCCTCAGGGAAAGCTAATTCCATCCTCAGATCCAGGAAGTGGATCTAATTGGTCCAGAGGTAATCGAATCTCTTTTGCCAATGATGTGGTTAAGAAAGAAATAGGTGGTTGTATGGTTTTGATGGATGGATCCTTGACGTTGCTTTTGCATGTGGGAGGTTTATAGCTGAGGATTTTTTGAAAATCACAGTTATGAAGTTTTCTAATTTAGTTTCTAAAGTAGTATCAGAAGCTGAATAGTGGGTTTTCTCCTTCTCACACAGCATCCATTATCAAGTTCTTTAAGCTGAACTGCTTAAAGTGGTCTTAATGTTGGCTTTTAGTATGTTGCATAATATGCCCCAAGTAGTCTGTTAGGGACAAAGTGTATCTATTTATACTCTGACCCAGTTTTTGAATATTCCCATGAAAGTGAATAAAGCCTCGTTGTGATAACGGGTATTAGATCCTTTTGCCACTTGTGGTGCCATATATCAGAGCCCTATGGTTGACTTGGCCTTTCAGTTTTGTCCATGGTAAAAATTGAAGCTCTGTCCTCAAAACTGAACTGAATTCATAGCTAAAGTCAACCTGGGAAATGATTGATTTTTTCTGGCATTATGTTTTCATTTCCCCTGTAATTCACTTCAACCAGAATTTCTGTGGCTTAAGTCAAGAAATAGCAGCTCATTCACATTTATAAAGCCTCCTGGATAACTTCATATCTTCAATAACTGGGTCCTAGTGATATTTTAGTTTTATGCCCATCAGCATTTCATTCATTCATGAATGAAAAATGTCATATTTTCATTCCTCTCTTCAATAAACACTGTTTGAGCACTTAATATTTCAGGCACTATATTAGGATTTAGGACATGGAAACAAGACTCTCATCTTACCTACCCCTCCTCCCCCACTCCAAGAACACTAACATGTAAGCACAAGGACAAATGTTTCTGGTTGTTTATAGTAACAAAAAGGTGGAATTAATCCAACCATCAGTAAGAAAATGGTTAAATATTTTTTATTCATACAATGGAATACTATATAATAATTAAAATTAATGAAAATGGTACATATTATACCATGGATAAACCTCAAAAGCACAATAATCATAAAACAAAAAGCAAGCAGCAAAGTAATACATATACCCTGATGTTACTTATGTAAACCCTAGAGACCCAATGTATGTGATAGTATATCTTATACATATGAAATAAAAGTATAAAATATGCTTTAATAAGGGCATTTCCTTTGGGAAGGAAAGAATAGAAGAAGTAGATGGGGGAGGTCTTATCTGGGTCAGTAATATCATCATTATTTTTTAAAGAGAGATAGATGAAGTCAATTAGATAAAACATTAACCCTTCACTCAATTTTAGTAGAGGGTTTATAAGTGTCAATTATATATACTTTTCTGTATTTTAACATATGAAATATTTTATAATTAAAACACTTACATAAAAAAGACAGAGGTATTATCTATAGTAGCCCACATTTTAGTGAGGAAGCAAAATGAGCAAACTAAAAGTGGTTTGATACATGCTGATAACATGAAAGACATAGGGATGTAAAGGAGCTGCTGATAGTTCAGACTTGGGGTTTTAAAGCACCTCCTGGATAGGTAATGGCTTATTGGAGTGTTGAAAAGCAATATTGGAGTAGGGGACATAGTGGGAAAGAACATTCCAGGCAGACAGCAAAGCCATCCTCAAGACCTCTAGACTATTAGGGTAGTAACTATTATAAAAAACTTATGATGTGATTGATGCTCTATATGTGTTGCTCTCCCTAATATTTATAACAGACTTTTAAGAAAGTCATTATTGCCCCTACTTTACAAACAAAATAGTTGAAGTTTAAATGACTTGCTCAAGATCACATAACATGTAGGTGATGGGTCTTCCACTAAGGTCTGTTGGGCTCCTGTGTTTTTTTCCATTAGACCATGTGAGACCTTATGTATCCTCCCCATCAAAGAATTCCACAGAAAAAGGCCTCATCTACAATAGTTATGAACTGCATAATATTGAAGTCATGCTCTACATTTGTTCTTTTTGAGGGGAAGGGAAAATCACAAAGCAGAACGATCTCAAAAGAGGAAACACTAAATCTCAAGGATCTAGATCTAATTGACAATTTACAAGAAGTACAGGAGACATGTAAATGACACCACTAATATGCAGTCAGCCAATTCAGAACATGGGAAATGTTGAAATGCTGTTAGATAGATGACCTGGTTTCTTCAACAAATATATCAGGGAAAAAGAGAGGAAAAGTATAGATTAAAAAGGACCTGAAAGATATATCAGTCAAATACAATGTATGGACTTTGGACCTGATTTGAATACACAATCAAAAAATCATGAAATTGTTATAGAAATGTGAATGAGCACTGACTGGATATTCAAGGACATAGAAGATTGCTGTTATCCTTTTTTTAATGTGTGATAATTATAGTGTAATGTATTTTCCCCCAAAACAGTAATTATATTTTGAAATACCTATGGAAATATTTTTAAATGAATTGATATATCTTGAAGCAAATATGCTTCAAAGTAATTAGAGTATTAGGTATGGGTATATATACATATGTATTGATAATTATTGAATTGGCCAAAGGGTACAGAAAGGGTTATTACAATATTCTCTCTACATTTGTGTGTATATTTAAAAGATGTTTCACTAAAAAGCTAGAAAAAATGGGAAGCAATAGAGATGATCTCATACAGTTTTCTTACTGATGTTTGAAACCTCTGTGTAATGTCAGTTACATAAAAATGTGAACTCATCCATTCTTCCACTCTTTTAAACCAATTTTTTTTCTTTGGAGTTTAGTGAGTTTTTTAAAAGTAAATACTTGTGGAGAAAGGAAAGCCTGATTTTCCTGGCAACGTTGTCTTGGCCTGGGAGATTTTTTATTATATGGCATATGCTTAAATATTTCAAGTATAAAATTAAGTAGCTCAATTTTTTTTTTCATTTGCAAGGGAAGCTTGAATATTTCATGATACATTTAGACTTAATCTAACCTGAAATAAATGTTAAAATATTTGATTATTAGTTAAGTTGATATACAGTCTTAATTTATAAGTTAATTGTAGATCTTTTTAGAGGCAGAAGTCTTGAGTATAAACTAAATGTTAAAAAACTTTTAGCATGTTGGCATTATTGGGTTTTGTAAACATTCTTATTTTACATTTTCCAAATGCTGATTGCATATAGGTCTAACGGGAGAATAATGTGGCTGATTAATTAAATAAAGGTGATTATTAAAAAGTAACAATATGATGGCTAATTACAAGGTTCTGATAAATGCAATCCAGACAGACCTGGGTTGGTTCTTGGGTTCTTTTAGCTTGGATACATTAACTCTTATCTTTAAGCCTCAGTATGCTCAGGCAGCAAACAAAGGTGTGAAAATTCCATGTGATAATGCATGCCTGGCACATAGAATATGCCTTGCACATACTAGCTCTTATAGTTAATTCCTGGAATCCCTATGTGTAAAGATAATACAGGCACCAGAAACAGTTACAGAGACTATGGAAAATGTGAACCACTGTCCTCTGGTTTATCATCTGCTTGAGAAACAAGTGGTTACCATGCACGGAGCTGCTGTGTCTGATCTACTGTGTGGTGAGAGAGAAACCCATGTCCCAAGTGGTCTCTAGCACCTAACAGCCACACCAAACTTGAACACCCACTAAAGCAGACTTCTGCTTAAAATGATATTCCACCTGTTTCAGAGCAGGAAATTAAAAGTTTGTCTCTGAAAATGATGAAAAGATTTCAAACATGTATGTGCTCACACATTTTTGGAAGCAGTTAAGACACTTATAGTAATATATGCTTGTGTTTGTTACCAAATTTTATTTTTAATAAAGAAGACTACAGTTTTTTAAAAAGAGAATACAAAGAAATGTACCTGGATCCTTTGCCTTTAAGTAAACATAATCAAGAGCACAGCCACCTGATCCCATATGACATTATGCATATCTTTTAAAGAGTTTTCAGGAACTAAAAATTTTTTTAAAGATGAAGTTATAGATACCTCAGATGGTCAATTCCTGTGATGTTCCAACTTTTTAAGGCTTATTAACTTTTCCATGTAGTTGGGGACTTGGGAATTCACAAACAAAGGTGCCCCAGAACCCTTCTATTCTTCAATGTTAATAACATGACAGGTGGCAAATAATAAAAATATTTAGAATGTCCCCAAATGAAACTTATGGCCAGGATATGTTTAAATTCTTTTAATATCTGATTTATTCCTGGTAAGACAAGCATTTTATACATGTGTAAACAAAAAGGCATGTAACATAATCCATTTTTAAAGGAAAGAATAATTAAAATAGGAACAGGTTAATGTCCTTAGCAAGGAAGCCAACTTTCCAATTAAGGAATCTCTTTGACTTATGTTTTAGTTCTAAATCCTAAGTGTTAATTCAGTGACACTGCACACTTTTGTCTTTTCAGTTGCTAGAGAAAGTGTTTATTTTATTATTCAAAGAATATTGAATTTTGGAAATGACACATAATCACATAAGATTGACTGATCAGTTTTTTTGCATTTTTATTTAGTTTTTTAAAATATATCAAAATGTAAATGACATTGTTAATTGCCAATTGTTACCATTTTTTGATTTTTGAAATTGGCACTGTTGCCAAAGTCTGATAATATGGTTAATTGGAAATTCATGACACTACTTCAAATGAGGCACTTACAGGTTAAAAAAATAAATTAAAAAAGCTGTGACTTCAGGAATCACAGTTAATGAGAAATATAATTTATGCATTTTCTAATGGTTTCTCACATATTTGAGCCATCACACATTATATTAGTTGAAATGACCTCTTTTCATTTAATTTCCCTTTGGTGTTTCTCTTTAAAACTTATAGTGAATTTGTTTCTGTGTCTTTCTCTGCCACTTCTCTGGGTCAAGTGAAAAGTCTACAGCTGAGAAGTGGAACAGAGACCTCGTGGGAAAGCAGGAAGCAGTGCCAAGACCCATCCCCAGGAGGTGGTGTGTGCCCACCAGAGAGCTTCCTGCTTCCATTCAGCACTTCAACACTTGTGATTTGAGAAGATTCAGGCACAGTGGAGGATGAATCTATGTTCCAGGGCTTTCTGAAAGGTAGAGTTGTTTTGCTGACAGATTTGGACTGTTTTTGAAAGAATATTGTCATTGGTATGATCAACTGCCATCTAGTTTTGCTGCCAGCTGCCAGGTGTTGTGGGAAGGGGAGAGATAAGGAAAGTGGAAGAGAAATAACTTGAACAACTAGAGGAGTAAGTTTTCACATCTTTCACCATCCTAGCTTAAACTATAGCGTTTCTCTTAAGTCCTCATCTGCCTTGCTAGGTCAAAGTACTTTTTACTTTATGTGAAAAATGTTTCTCAGGGGAAGTACTCTGACTCTGTTTCTGAAACTGATTAATGCTCTTAGAATCCCCAAAGAACCATTACTAAGTGTCTAAGTTACAGTTTCAGAGGAAATGGGATGTGTTTTTGAACCCATCTAAAATGGCTTCATGGAGGGTAAATCTCAAGTTGCATTTTAAAAAAGGGAAAGCCTGTGGTTTGGCCAAAAAGAATGAATTATGTATTCTAGATCCATGTGCAGCGACTTGGTTTAGGGGGGGAAAAGGATACATAGGGAAAGGAATAGAAAAGAGGGTGTATTGCCCAGGTTTGCATGCAGGCAATAGAGTTCAATCTAGTTAGTTAAACAGAAAGGGATTTATTACAGGATGCTTGTTGGTAAGATTGAAGAAACATTTTTCATATTGGTCTTTTAAGAGCACTGCCCACAACCACCCTGCAGAACTAAAGAAGCTATTCCCTCTCCTCTAATTCAGCTGACATCAACCACATTGGGAAATGGTGTCCACAGCAGAGGCTCCAAAGCCATACCATCTGCCATGATCAGGACAGCTATCCTGGCAGGTAGTTGGCACAATCAGGAAACTTCCATGAGTAGAAAGCAGCTGGCTCCAAAACCATGCTGAGTCTTATGCAATCCACACCAACAAAATAGTTACTCTGGGCAGTACTTTTGAGTATCCCATGAAGTCAATAAATAGACACCTCATTCACAGAGAAACCAGATGCTTCCATTATGGTGCTTGTCAGCAGAAATATTAGAAACATACCTTCTAAATCTTACATTTATGTTTCTAAATAGTGGGGCTTAAATTATTATAGAACTTTAGATGCAAGAGAATTGAGAAACTGCATAAAACCCTACTTTTCTAGCTTCTGAAATACATAAAAGTATGCTGGAAGGATGCTGGCATGGATGCTGGTTGAATCAATTCACAGTGCACGTCACAGTTCCCTATGGTTACTCAATTCTCGTACATGTTCTTTCCCCCATATTTAAACTTCAAAACATCAATAATCCCTTGTGTAATAGAAACTAGAGCTCATTTTGGATTCTAGTCCAAGATGGTGATATAGGAGACTCTTGAACTTCCCTATTCCAAAGGATACCCTGAATGCATATTCACCAAGCAATTTCCTCTGAAAGAAATCCAGAAACCAGTTGAGTGACTCCTACAAATTGGGCAAATGAGAAAATACCCACATTGAATAGATAGGAAATGCTGAGACACATTCTTCCTGTAAACCCCAACCCTGGAACAGTGCTGTACAATTGGAAGGGAACTGCCAACGCCTAGCTTCTTCCTGAGGAGTGAAAGATTTGGACCCAACATCTAGCACCGTAACTTTTAAAACTCCCACGTAAGAGATGGGTCCCTGAAACACCTAACTCTGAAAGCCAATGGGGCTTGTATCCACAGGACCCACAAGACTATAGCAAACAAAGAAAGTTCTTAACAGGCTCTCCAGTACACACCATGGCTATTCCCTCAAGGCTCAGTACAAAAGCAACAGACACAATGCCCACCTTCAATTCTTTCCCTGAAAATAGTCTATTTGCATTCATTAAGAGCTGCTGTTTAAGGATTAGGCTTCTAACTTAGCATACATCTAGGGGACGACCACCATCTTCCCCAGTGATCGGGATGCTTCCTTAGCCTTTTCCCTCCAGTTCATTCCATATCATTGGTATCTTCCTGGGAGGAGCTTATAATACACATGTTAGCATCCCAGTTTTGGTTGCTGCCACCTAAGAGACAGGTCCCTGTAATACATGGCTCTAATCGCCTATGGGTGTTACATTCATGAATCCCACAGCACTGTAGCAAACAAAGGAGCACTTGCTTACTGGGTATACTACCAGGACTCAGAGTAAAGGAAGCAAACAGAAACACCCATCTCCCAGTCTTTCCTTGAAAGAGGTCTATTTGCATGTTTTTTTTAAAGCTGCTGCCTAAGAGTCAAGCTTCTAATTTAGCATGCATCTAGAGACTGACTGAGGTCCTCCTTGGAGATCAGGGAAGCCTGTGGACACCTCTGCTGCCTTTTTCCTTTAGCTTGCCGCAAATTGTCAATATCTTTCTAAAAGGTGATTGTAAATACATCTGGCATCCTAGCTTTTACAGTTGCCCCCAAGGGATGGATCCCTAGATCTCCTGGCTCTTAGTCATGGGACTTGCATTCATGAGTCCCACAAGATTAGCAAACAAACAAAAAGTTTTTAATGGGCACAGGATCTCACCTCCCCCAAACTTTACCAACTGTAGAAGGAGCAGGAAAATACCCTCTCCCAGTTTCACCCTGGAAAGTCCTAATTACATACTTTTCCAGCTGCTGTGTGAGGGCATGACTTTTTTAAAAAATATTTTTAAAAAATTATTTATTTAAACTCAAGTTAGTTAACATACTGTGTTGTATTGGTTTCAACAGTAGAACCTAATGATTCATCACTTACATATAACACTCAGTGCTCATCCCAAGTGCCCTCCTTAATGCACATCACCCATTTATCCCATCCCTGACCCAATTCCCACCCCCCCCAGCAACCCTCAGTTTGTTCTTTATCTTTAAGAATCTTTTATGGTTTGCCCCGCTCTGTGTATTTATCTTATTTTTCCTTCCATTCCCCTATCTTCATCAGTTTTGTTTTAAGTTCCACATATAAGTGAAATCATATGATATTTGTCTTTCTCTGACTTGTTTACCTTAGCATTCCAGTTCCATCCCACATTATTGCAAATGGCAAGATTTCATTCTTTCTGATTGCCAAATAATATTCCATTGCATTTATATACCATCTCTTCTTTGTCCATTCATCAGTCAATGGACATTTGGGCTCTTTCCATAACTTGGTTATTGTTGATAGTGCTGCTATAAACACTGGAGTGCATGTGCCCCTTCAAACAGCATTTTTGTATCCTTTGGATAAATCTTAGTAGTGCATTTGCTGGGACATAATGTAGTTCTGTTTTTAATTTGTTGAGTAACCTCCGTACTGATTTCCAGAGTGACTGCACCAGTTTGCATTCCCACCAGCAGTGCAATAGTGTTCCCCTTTCTCTGCATCCTCGTCAACATCTGTTGTTTCCCGAGTTGTTAATTTTAGCCATTCTGACAGGTGTGAGGTGGTATCTCATCATGGTTTTGATTTGTATTTCCCTGATGATGACTGATGTTGAGGATTTCTTCACACGTCTGGATGTCTTCTTTGGAGAAGTGTCTATTCATGTCTTCTGCCCTTTTCTTCACTGGATTATTTGTTTTTTGGGTGTTGAGTTTGATAAGTTCTTTATAGATTTTGGATACTAACCCTTTGTCTGATAGGTCATTTGCAAATATCTTCTTTCATTTAATTGGTTGACTTTTAGTTTTGTTGATTGTTTCCTTCACTGGGCAGAAGCTTTTTATCTTGATGAGGTTCCAATAATTCATTTTTGCTTTTGTTTCCCTTGCCTTCTGAGATGTCTAGTAAGAAGTTGCTGCAGCCAAGGTCAAAGAGGTTGCTGTTTTCTCTTCTAGGATTTTGATGGTTTCTCTTCCCATATTTAGGTCTTTTATCCATTTTTAATTCATTTTTGTATATGTTGTAAGAAAGTGGTCCAGTTTCATTCTTCTGCTTGTCGTTGCCCAGTTTTCCCAGCATCATTTGTTGAAGAGATTTAGATTAGTTGGCCATTCATTTGTGGGTCCATTGCTGGGTTCTCTATTCTGTTCCACTGATCTATGCATCTGTTTTTGTGCCAGTACCATACTGTGCTGATGATTAACAGTTTTTTAATACAGATTGAGGTCCAGAATTGTGATGTCTCCAGCTTTGATTTTCTTTTTCAACATTACTTTGGCTATTCAGGGTATTTTCTGGTTCTATACAAATTTTAGAATTGTTTCTTTAGCTCTGTGAACAATGCTGGTGTTATTTTGATAGGGATTGCATTGGATGTGTAGATTGTTTTGGGTAGCATCAACATTTTAACAATATTTGTCCTTCCAATCCAGGAGCATGGAATATTTTTCCACTTTTTTGTGTCTTCAGTTCATTTCATAAGCTTTCTATAGTTTTCAGTGTACAGATCTTTTACTACTTCGGTTAGGTTTATTCCAAGGTATCTTATGGTTTTTATTGGAATTGTAAATGGGGCCAATTCCTTGATATTTCTTTCTGTTCTTCATTGGTGTATAGAAATGCAACCAGTTTCTGTATGTTGGTTTTATATCCTGCAACTTTGCTGAATTCTAGCAGTTTTTTTGGTGGAATCTTTTGGGCTTTCCATGTGTAGTCGTCTATGAAGAGTGAAAGTTTGGCTTTTTCCTTGTCGATTTGGATGTTTTTATTTCTTTTTGTCCTCTGACTGCTGAGCTAGAACTTCCAGTACTATGTTGAACAACAATGGTGAGAGTGGACATACCTGTAATGTTCCTGAACTTAAGGGGAAAGCTCTCAGTTTTTCCCCATTGAGGATAATATTAGCTGTGGGTCTTTCATATATGACCTTTATGATATTGAGGTATGTTCCTTCTATCCCTACTTTCTTGAGGTTTTTTTTTTAATCAAGAAAAGATGCTGTATTTTGTCAAATGTTTAATTTTTTTACTTTACTGGGATATAATTGACATAAGCACTGTATAGTTTTAATGATTTGACTTATATATATTTTGAAATGATTACATAAGTTTAGTTAACATCCACCATCTAATACAGATGCAAACAAAAAGGAAGAAAGAAAAGTTTTTCCTTGTGATGAGAACTCTCTTAACAACTTTCAAATATACCATACAGCAGTGTTAACTATAGTTATCATATTGTACATTACATCCCCACTACTTATTTATTTTTTGAGTATAGTGGATATACAATGTAACAGTTTCAGGTGTATAACTTAGTGATTCAACAAGTTTATACATTATTCTATGCTGACTAGAATTATAGCTATCACTGTCACCATATTTATCTTATGACTGGAAGTTTGTACCTTCTGACCACCTTTATCCAATTCTCCCTCCCCTGGACTCTGGTAACCACAAACCTGATCCCTTTTTCTACAAGTTTTATTTTGTTTGTTTGTTTGTTTGAGATTCTACATATTAGTGCTATCATTCAGTATTTGTCTTTTTTCAGTCTAACTTATTTCATTCCCTCAAGGTCCATTCATATTATTGCTAGCTAATTTGTATTACAAATGATCTACACATGTATATTTTCCTTTCCTTTTACTATTTTTTGCACAAAGAAGATATTTCAAAGCTGTTTTAACCCACATGTGTCAATTGCCCTGGGCCCTCTGCTGAAGGAGCCTGTGACTAAAGTTCCCCTGAATCCTGCTATTGAAGCATTTTCCCCTCTGGAAGCTGTGGGTTGTTTGCTGGGCAATCTCATGCAGCCTAACCCTTTCCCTCCTGTGTGGCATTCCTGTTTGGCTAACTGGGAGGTTAAACCCATAAGTTTTTTTTCAGTTAATGGGACCTTTATTTAGAGATAACAGAAAGAAACATGTTGTAAAAATACTTTTGTCTCCTGCCCTTTTACTAAGTCCTGGGAAGTGGAGACGTCATAGGACTACAGAATGTAAAGTTTATTTTAGAGACATGCTTGCCCTTTCCCTAGGCATCTGTAATGTCCCTGAAGCTGCTCAGTTAAAACTGTCATGTGGTAGAATCATAAGTTAGTTCTGGGACCATCTTATTATTTAATTTCCTTGGTTTAGGTGTGTTCCCCATTCTAATCCTGAGCTGAGGGCATTAGACTTCTAATCTACCTGCATCTAGGTGCTGATTGTGATCTTGCCCTTTGATACAACTTCAACTACTGGGAGGCTCCAAGGACAAAGAAAGCAGCTCGGACAATCACAGAGGTTTGGGAGACAACCAAGACCTCAAGCTATGCTGATAGACAAAGTTCATTTCTTAACCTGAAACTAGTTTTTCAAGACTGGGAGAGTTGGCTGTTATATCTAATGCACAGAAACCAACACAGAGAAGCCAGGAGAATGAAGAAATAGAGGAATGCATTCCAAACAAAAGAACAAGATAAAACTAGAAACAGACCTTACAAAAAGGATATAGCGATTTACCTGATAGAGTTAAAAGTAATGATAAGGAAGATACTCAACAAATTCAGGAGAACAACGCATGAACAAAGTGAGGATTTCAACAAAGACACAGAAAATATTAAGAAGTACCAAACAAATCACAGAGCTGAAAAATGCAATAATTAAACTGAAAAACTCAGTAGAGTTTCAACAGCAGTCCAGATCAAGTGGAAGAAAGGATCAATGAACTTGAAGACAAGGCAGTAGAATTCATCCAATCAGAGGAGCAAAACAAAAAGAAGAATAAAAAAAAAAAAGAAAGAAAAGTGAAGACAGCCTAGAGGATTTATGAGACACCACAAATAGACCAAAGTACAGATTATAGAATCCTAGAAGGAGAACAGAGAGAGATAGGGGCAGAAAGCTTTTCAAAGAAGTAATGGCTGAAAACTTTTCTGCCTTGAAGAAAGAAACAGAAATCCAGGTAAGTTTCCAAACAAGATAAATCCAAAAAGACCCACACTAAGATACATTATAATTAAATTATCAAAAAATTAAAGAAAAAAACCCTTAAATGCAACAAGAGAACAGCAACTAAATTCTCCAGTCAAAACTTGGAGAGTGAATGGATAAAAAAACAAGACTCAACTATATACTGTCAACAAGAGATTTGCTTCTACTCTAAGGACACACAAAGAATGAAAATGAAGAGATGGAGAAAGATATTCTTTTCAAATGGAAACCAAATGAAAGCAGGAGTAGCTATTCTTATAGGAGACAAAATAGACTTTAAACCAAAGACTGTAATAAGAGACAAAGAAAGTCATTATATAAGAATAAAGGGATCAATTACTCAGAAGGATAAAACATTTGTAATTTTTAAAGTATAGTTGACATACAATGTTACATTAGTTTCAGGTGTATGACATAGAGATTCTACTAGTTCATATATTATGCTGTGCTCACCACAAGTGTAGCTACCTGTTCTCACACATCACTATTACGGTAACACTTACTGTATTCTTTAGGCTGTGCCCTTTATCCTGTGACGTATTCATTCCATAACTGAAAGTCTGCATTTCCAACTCTTCTTCACCCACTTTGCCCAACCCCCTATATTCCTCCCTTCTGGCAACCATCAGTTTATGCTCGGTATTTATAGGTCTGATTTTGCTTTTTGTTATTTATTTATTTATATTCCACATACGAAATCAATAGTAGCTGTCTTCTCAGTCAGTCTTATCTCAGTTAACATAATATCCTCTAGCTCTACCTGTGTTGTCTCAAATGGCACAATCTCATTATTTTTATGCCTGTAAAATATTCCAGCCATACACACACACACACACACACACACCACATTGTCTTTATCCGTTTGTCTATAGACACTTATATTGCTTCCATATCTTGGCTATTGTAAATAATGCTGCAATAAGCATAGGGATGCATCTTTTGGAGTTAGTGGGTTTTTTTTTCTTTTTTTTTTTAATTTTTTAATGTTTATTTATTTCTGAGAGAGACAGAGACAGAATGCGAGTGGGTTAGGGGCAGAGGGAGAGGGAGACACAGAATCTGAAGCAGGCTTCAGGCTCCGAGCTGTCAGCACAGAGCCGGATGTGGGGCTTGAACTCACGAGCTGTGAGATCATGACCTGAACCGAAGTCAGACGCTCAACCGACTGAGCCACCCAGGTGCCCCTGGAGTTAGTGTTTTATTTTCATTTTCTTTGGTTAAATACCCAATAGTAGAATTATTTTATCATATGGTATTTCTATTTTTTAATGTTTATTTATTTTTGAGAGGGAGAGAGAGAGAGAGAATAAGTGGGGGAGAGGCAGAGAGAGAGGTAGACACAGAATCTGAAGCAGGCTCCAGGCTCCACACTGTCAGCACAGAACCCGATGTGGGGTTCTCACCAACCATAAGATCATGACCTGAGCTGAAGTCGGTTGCTTAACAAACTAAGCCACCCAAATGCCCCTGGTATTTCTATTTTTAATTTTTGAGGAACCTCCACACTGTTTTCTAATATTTGTAAATATTTATACATGGAACAAAGGAACATATAAATCTATAAAACAAATACTAACAAAACTGGCAGGAGAAATAGACAGCAGTTCAATAGTAGAGAACTTCATTAGTAATAGGGAACTTCAATACCCTACTTTGAATAATGGATAGATCATCTAGACAGAAAATCAAGAAGAAAACATTGGAATTAAACAACACATTGTACCAGATGGACTTGACAGACATTTACAGAACATTCTATTCAACATCAGCACAACACACATTGCTCCCAAGTACACATGGAACATTCTCCAAGATAAATCACATTTTAGGCCACAAAAAAAATAATTAATTTAAAAAGATTGAAACTATATCCAGCATCTTTTCTGATAACAATGGTTTGAAAATAGAAATAAATTACAGGAAGAAAACTGAAAGATTAAAAAATATATTGAGATTAAAAACATGCTGCTGAATAATCCATGGTCAAAGAAGAAATCAAAGGGAAAATGAAAGACTATGCTGAAAAAAATTAGAAAACACACATGCCAAAACTTAGAGCATGCCACAAAAGCAACTCCAAAAGGGAAGTTCATTTTTTTGTTTGTATTTTTTATTTATTTTTATTTTTTATGTTTAAAAAATTTTTAATTTCCATCCAAGTTAGTTAGCATATAGTGCAACAATAATTTCAGGAGTAGATTCCAGTGATTCATCCTCTATGTATAACACCTAGTCCTCATCCCAACAAGTGTCTTATTTAATGTCCCTTACCCACTTGGACCATCCCCCCTCCCACAACCCCTCCAGCAACCCTCTGTTTGTTCTCTATATTTAAGAGTCTCTTATGTTTTGTCCCCCTCCCTGTTTTTATATTATTTTTGCTTCTCTTCCCTTATGTTGATCTGTTTTTTATCTTAATTTTACATATGAGTGAAGTCATTTGATATTTGTCTTTCTCTGACTATTTTCGCTTACCATAATACCCACTAAATTCCATGCATGTAGTTGCAAATGGCAAAATTTCATTCTTTAAAATTTTTTTATTAATTTTGAGACAGAGAGAGACAGATCATGAGCAGGGGAGGGGCAGGGAGCGAGGGAGACACAGAATCCGAAGCAGGATCCAGGCTCTGAGCTGTCAGCACAGAGCCTGATGTGGGGCTTGAACTCATGGACTGTGAGATCATGACTTGAGCTGAAGTCGGACGCTTAATCGACTGAGTCACCCAGGCGCCCCAAGATTTCATTCTTTTGATTGCTGAGTAATACTCCATTGTGTATATATATACATATGCCACATCTCCTTTATCCATTCATCCATTGATGGACATTTAGGCTCTTTCCATACTTTGTTGTCGTTAGTGCTGCTATAAACATTGGGTGCATGAGCCCCTTCAAAACAGCACACTTGTATCCCTTGGATAAATACCTAGTAGTGCTATTGCTTGGTCAGAGGGTAGTTCTATTTTTAGTTTTTTGAAGAACCTCCATACTGTTTTCTAGAGTGGCTGCACCAGTTTGCATTCCCACCAGCAGTGCAAAAGCGATCCTCTTTCTCTGCATCCTTGCCAACATCTGTTGTTGCCCGAGTTGTTAATGTTAACCATTCTGACAGGTGTGAGGCAAAAGCGATCCTCTTTCTCTGCATCCTTGCCAACATCTGTCGTTGCCCGAGTTGTTAATGTTAACCATTCTGACAGGTGTGAGGTGATATCTCATTGTGGTTTTAATTTGTATTTCCCTGATGATGAGTTATGTTGAGCATTTTTTTCATGTGTCAGTTGGCCATCTGGATGTCTTCTTTGGAGAAGTGTCTATTCATGTCTTTTGCCCATTTCTTCACTGGATTATTTGTTATTTGGGTGTTGAGTTTGATAAGTTCTTTATAGATTTTGAATATGAGCCCTTTATCTGATATGTCATTTGCAAATATCTTCTCCCATTCAGTCCATTGCCTTTTATTTTTGCTGATTGTTTCCTTCACTGCGCAGAAGCTTTTTTTTTTTTTTTTTTATGAAGTCCCAATAGTTCATTTTTGCTTTTGTTTCCCTTGCCTCCAGAGACGTGTTGAGTAAGAACTTGCTGTGGTCAAGTTCAAAAAGTTTTTGCCTGCTTTCTTCTCTAGGATTTTGATGGCTTCCTGTCTTAATTTAGGTCGTTCATCCATTTTGAGTTTATTTTTGTGTATGGTATAAGAAAGTGGTCCAGGTGCATTTTTCTGCATGTCCCTGTCCAGTTTTCCCAGCACCATTTGCTAAAGAGAAAGTCTTTATTCTACTGGATATTATTTCCTGCTTTATCAAAGATTAGTTGGCCATACATTTGTGGGTCCATTTGTGAGTTCTCTATTCTGTTCCATTGATCTGAGTGTCCGTTTTCGTGCCAGTACCATACTGTCTTGATGATTACAACTGTGTAATACATTTTGAAGTCCAGGATTGTGATGCCTCCAGCTTTGGTTTTCTTTTTCAGGGTTTGCTTTGGCTATTTGGGGTCTTTTCTGGTTCCATACAAATTTTAGGATTGTTTGTTCTAACTCTATGAAGAATGTTGATGTGATTTTGATAGGGATTGCATTGAATATGTAGATTGCTTTGGGTAGTACAGACATTTTAACAATATTTGTTCTTCCAATCCAGGAACATGGAATATTTTTCCTTTTTTTTGTGTGTGTGTCTTCAATTTCTTTCATAAGCTTTCTATAATTTTCAGTGTATAGATTTTCATCTCTTTGGTTAGGTTTATTCCTAGGTATTTTAATGCTTTTTGGTGCAATTTTAAATGGGATAGAGTCCTTGATTTCTCTTTCTGTTGCTTCGTTATTGGTGTATAAGAATGCAACCAATTTCTGTGCATTGATTTTATATTCTGCAACTTTGCTGAATTAATGCATCAGTTCTAGCAGTTTTTTGGTGGAATCTTTTGGGTTTTCCATACAGAGTACCATGTCATCTGTGAAGAGTGAAACTTTGACTTCCTCTTTGCTGATTTGGATGCCTTTTGTTCCTTTGCATTATCTGATTGCTGAGGCTAGGTCTACCAATACTATGTTGAATGACAGTGGTGAGAGTGGACATCCCTGTCATGTTCCTGGCCTTAGAGGGAAAGCTCTCAGTTTTTCCCCATTCAGAATGAAATTAATGGTATATCTTTCATATATGGCTTTTATGATCTTGAGGGATGATCCTTCTATCCCTACTTTCTTGAGGTTTTTTAGCAAGAAACGATGTTGTATTTTGTCAATTACTTTCTGTGCATTTATTGAGAGGATCATGTGGTTCTTGTCCTTTCTTGTATTGATGTGATGTGTCATACTGATTCTTTTGTGGATATCGAACCAGCCCTGCATCCCAGGTATAAATACCATTTGCTTGTGGAGAATAACTCTTTAATGCATTTTTGGATCCGATTGACTAGTAACTTGTTGAGGATTTTTGCATCCATGTTCATCAGGGAAATTGGTCTGCAGTTCTCCTTTTTAGTGGGGTCTTTGTCTGGTTTTGGAATCAAGATAATGCTGGCTTCATAGAATGAGTTTGGAAGTTGCCCTTCCATTTCTATTTTTTGGAACAGCTTCAAAAGAATAAGTGTTCACTGTTCTTTAAATGTTTAGTAGAATTCTCCTGGAAAGCCATTCAGCCCTGGACTCTTGTTTTTTGGGAGATTTTTTTTTTTGTTTATTTTTTAATATATGAAATTTACTGTCAAATTGGTTTCCATACAACACCCAGTGCTCATCCCAAAAGGTGCCCTCCTCAATACCCATCACCCACCCTCCCCTCCCTCCCACCCCCCACCAACCCTCAGTTTGTTCTCACTTCTTAACAGTCTCTTATGCTTTGGCTCTCTCCCACTCTAACCTCTTTTTTTTTTTTTTTTTTTCCTTCCCCTCCCCCATGGGTTTCTGTTATGTTTCTCAGGATCCACATAAGAGTGAAACCATATGGTATCTGTCTTTCTCTGTATGGCTTATTTCACTTAGCATCACACTCTCCAGTTCCATCCATGTTGCTACAAAAGGCCATATTTCATTTTTTCTCATTGCCACGTAGTATTCCATTGTGTATATAAACCACAATTTCTTTATCCATTCATCAGTTGATGGACATTTAGGCTCTTTCCATAATTTGGCTATTGTTGAGAGTGCCGCTATAAACATTGGGGTACAGGTGCCCCTATGCATCAGTACTCCTGTATCCCTTGGATAAATTCCTAGCAGTGCTATTGCTGGGTCATAGGGTAGGTCTATTTTTAATTTTCTGAGGAACCTCCACACTGCTTTCCAGAGCGGCTGCACCAATTTGCATTCCCACCAACAGTGCAAGAGGGTTCCTGTTTCTCCACATCCTCTCCAGCATCTATAGTCTCCTGATTTCTTCATTTTGGCCACTCTGACTGGCGTGAGGTGGTATCTGAGTGTGGTTTTGATTTGTATTCCCCTGATAAGGAGTGACGTTGAACATCTTTTCATGTGCCTGTTGGCCATCCGAATGTCTTCTTTAGAGAAGTGTCTATTCATGTTTTCTGCCCATTTCTTCACTGGGTTATTTGTTTTTCGGGTGTGGAGTTTGGTGAGCTCTTTATAGATTTTGGATACTAGCCCTTTGTCCGATGTGTCATTTGCAAATATCTTTTCCCATTCCGTTGGTTGCCTTTTAGTTTTGTTGGTTGTTTCCTTTGCTGTGCAGAAGCTTTTTATCTTCATAAGGTCCCAGTAATTCACTTTTGCTTTTAATTCCCTTGCCTTTGGGGATGTGCCGAGTAAGAGATTGCTACGGCTGAGGTCAGAGAGGTCTTTTCCTGCTTTCTCCTCTAAGGTTTTGATGGTTTCCTGTCTCACATTCAGGTCCTTTATCCATTTTGAGTTTATTTTTGTGAATGGTGTGAGAAAGTGGTCTAGTTTCAACCTTCTGCATGTTGCTGTCCAGTTCTCCCAGCACCATTTGTTAAAGAGACTGTCTTTTTTCCATTGGATGTTCTTTCCTGCTTTGTCAAAGATGAGTTGGCCATACGTTTGTGGGTCTAGTTCTGGGGTTTCTATTCTATTCCATTGGTCTATGTGTCTGTTTTTATGCCAATACCATGCTGTCTTGATGATGACAGCTTTGTAGTAGAGGCTAAAGTCTGGGATTGTGATGCCTCCTGCTTTGGTCTTCTTCTTCAAAATTACTTTGGCTATTCGGGGCCTTTTGTGGTTCCATATGAATTTTAGGATTGCTTGTTCTAGTTTCGAGAAGAATGCTGGTGCAATTTTGATTGGGATTGCATTGAATGTGTAGATAGCTTTGGGTAGTATTGACATTTTGACAATATTTATTCTTCCAATCCATGAGCAGGGAATGTCTTTCCATTTCTTTATATCTTCTTCAATTACCTGCATAAGCTTTCTATAGTTTTCAGCATACAGATCTTTGACATCTTGGGTTAGGTTTATTCCTAGGTATTTTATGCTTCTTGGTGCAATTGTGAATGGGATCAGTTTCTTCATTTGTCTTTCTGTTGCTTCATTGTTAGTGTATAAGAATGCAACTGATTTCTGCACATTGATTTTGTATCCTGCAACTTTGCTGAATTCATGTATCAGTTCTAGCAGACTTTTGGTGGAGTCTATCGGATTTTCCATGTATCATGTCATCTGCAAAAAGCGAAAGCTTGACTTCATCTTTGCCTATTTTGATGCCTTTGATTTCCTTTTGTTGTCTGATTGCTGATGCTAGAACTTCCAGCACTATATTAAACAACAGCAGTGACAGTGGGCATCCCTGTCGTGTTCCTGATCTCAGGGAAAAAGCTCTCAGTTTTTCCCCGTTGAGGATGATGTTAGCTGTGGGCTTTTCATAAATGGCCTTTATGATCTTTAAGTATGTTCCTTCTATCCCGACTTTCTCAAGGGTTTTTATTAAGAAAGGGTGCTGGATTTTGTCAAAGGCCTTTTCTGCATCGATTGACAGGATCATATGGTTCTTCTCTTTTTTTTTGTTAATGTGATGTATCACGTTGATCGATTTGCGAATGTTGAACCAGCCCTGCATCCCAGGAATGGATCCCACTTGATCATGGTGAATAATTCTTCTTATATGCCGTTGAATTCGATTTGCTAGTATCTTATTAAGAATTTTTGCATCCATATTCATCAGGGATATTGGCCTGTAGTTCTCTTTTTTTACTGGGTCTCTGTCTGGTTTAGGAATCAAAGTAATACTGGCTTCATAGAATGAGTCTGGAAGTTTTCCTTCCCTTTCTATTTCTTGGAATAGCTTGAGAAGGATAAGTATTATCTCTGCTTTAAATGTCTGGTAGAACTCCCCTGGGAAGCCATCTGGTCCTGGACTCTTATTTGTTGGGAGATTTTTGATAACCGATTCAATTTCTTCGCTGGTTATGGGTCTGTTCAAGCTTTCTATTTCCTCCTGATTGAGTTTTGGAAGAGTGTGGGTGTTTAGAAATTTGTCCATTTCTTCCAGGTTGTCCAATTTGCTGGCATATAATTTTTCATAGTATTCCCTGATAATTGTTTGTATCTCTGAGGGATTGGTTGTAATCATTCCATTTTCATTCATGATTTTATCTATTTGGGTCATCTCCCTTTTCTTTTTGAGAAGCCTGGCTAGAGGTTTGTCAATTTTGTTTATTTTTTCAAAAAACCAACTCTTGGTTTCGTTGATCTGCTCTACAGTTTTGTTAGATTCTATATTGTTTATTTCTGCTCTGATCTTTATGATTTCTCTTCTTCTGCTGGGTTTAGGCTGCCTTTGCTGTTCTGCTTCTATTTCCTTTAGGTGTGCTGTGAGATTTTGTATTTGGGATTTTTCTTGTTTCTTGAGATAGGCCTGGATTGCAATGTATTTTCCTCTCAGGACTGCCTTCGCTGCATCCCAAAGCATTTGGATTGTTGTATTTTCATTTTCGTTTGTTTCCATATATATTTTAATTTCTTCTCTAATTGCCTGGTTGACCCACTCATTCGTTAGTAGGGTGTTCTTTAACCTCCAAGCTTTTGGAGGTTTTCCAGACTTTTTCCTATGGTTGATTTCAAGCTTCATAGCATTGTGGTCTGAAAGTATGCATGGTATAATTTCAATTCTTGTAAACTTATGAAGGGCTGTTTTGTGACCCAGTATATGATCTATCTTGGAGAATGTTCCATGTGCACTCGAGAAGAAAGTATATTCTGTTGCTTTGGGATGCAGAGTTCTAAATATATCTGTCAAGTCCATCTGATCCAATGTATCATTCAGGGCCCTTGTTTCTGTATTGACTGTGTGTCTAGATGATCTATCCATTTCTGTAAGTGGGGTGTTAAAGTCCCCTGCAATGACCACATTCTTATCAATAAGGTTGCTTATGTTTATGAGTAATTGTTTTATATATCTGGGGGCTCGGGTATTTGGCGCATAGACATTTATAATAGTTAGCTCTTCCTGGTGGATAGACCCTGTGATTATTATATAATGCCCTTCTTCATCTCTTGTTACAGCCTTTAATTTAAAGTCTAGTTTGTCTGATATAAGTATGGCTACTCCAGCTTTCTTTTGGCTTCCAGGAGCATGATAAATAGTTCTCCATCCCCTCACTCTCAATCTAAAGGTGTCCTCAGATCTAAAATGAGTCTCTTGTAGACAGCAAATAGATGGGTGTTGTTTTTTTATCCATTCTGATACCCTATGTCCTTTGGTTGGCGCATTTAATCCATTTACATTCAGTGTTATTATAGAAAGATATGGGTTTAGAGTCATTGTGATGTCTGTATGTTTTATGCTTGTAGTGATGTCTCTGGTACTTTGTCTCACAGGATCCCCCTTAGGATCTCTTGTAGGGCTGGTTTCGTGGTGACAAATTCCTTCAGTTTTTGTTTGTTTGGGAAGACCTTTATCTCTCCTTCTATTCTAAATGACAGACTTGCTGGATAAAGGATTCTCGGCTGCATATTTTTTCTGTTTAGCACACTGTAGATATCGTGCCAAGCCTTTCTGGCCTGCCAAGTTTCAAAGGAGAGATCAGTCCCGAGTCTTATAGGTCTCCCTTTATATGTGAGGGCACGTTTATCCCTTGCTGCTTTCAGAATTTTCTCTTTATCCTTGTATTTTGCCAGTTTCACTATGATATGTCGTGCAGAAGATCGATTCAAGTTACGTCTGAAGGGAGTTCTCTGTGCCTCTTGGATTTCAATGCCTTTTTCCTTCCCCAGTTCAGGGAAGTTCTCAGCTATAATTTGTTCAAGTACCCCTTCAGCACCCTTCCCTCTCTCTTCCTCCTCTGGGATACCAATTATGCGTATATTATTTTTTTTTAGTGTATCACTTAGTTCTCTAATTTTCCCCTCATACTCCTGGATTTTTTTATCTCTCTTTCTTTCAGCTTCCTCTTTCTCCATAACTTTATCTTCTAGTTCACCTATTCTCTCCTCTGCCTCTTCAAGCCGAGCCATCGTGGTTTCCATTTTGTTTTGCATTTCGTTTAAAGCGTTTTTCAACTCCTCGTGACTGTTCCTTAGTCCCTCGATCTTTATGGCAAGAGATTCTCTGCTGTCCTGTATACTGTTTTCAAGCCCAGCGATTAATTTTATGACTATTATTCTAAATTCACTTTCTGTTATATTATTTAAATCCTTTTTGATCAGTTCATTAGCTGTTGTTATTTCCTGGAGATTCTTCTGAGGGGAATTCTTCCGTTTGGTCATTTTGGAGAGTCCCTGGCGTGGTGAGGACCTGCAGGGCACTTCCCCTGTGCTGTGGTGTATAACTGGAGTTAGTGGGCGGGGCCGCAGTCCGACCCGATGTCTGCCCCCAGCCCACTGCTGGGGCCACAGTCAGACTGGTGTGTGCCTTCTCTTCCCCTCTCCTAGGGGCGGGATTCACTGTGGGGTGGCGTGTCCCGTCTGGGCTACTTGCACACTGCCAGGCTTGTGTTGCTGGGGATCTGGCGTATTAGCTGGGGTGGGTAGGCAAGGTGCACGGGGGCTGGAGGGGCAGGCTTAGCTCACTTCTCCTTAGGTGATCCACTTCAGGAGGAGCCCTGTGGCAGCGGGAGGGAGTCAGATCCGCTGCCGGAGGTTTGGCTCTGCAGAAGCACAGAGTTGGGTGTTTGCGCAGAGCGAGCAAGTTCCCTGGCAGGAACTGGTTCCCTTTGGGATTTTGGCTGGGGGATGGGCGGGGGAGATGGCGCTGGCGCCTTTGTTCCCCGCCAAGCTGAGCTCTGCCGTCCGGGGGCTCAGCAGCTCTCCCTCCCTTTGTCCTCCAGCCTTCCCGCTTTCCGAGCAGAGCTGTTAACTTATGACCTCCCAGACGCTAAGTCGCGCTTGCTGTCGGAACACAGTCTGTCCGGCCCCTCCGCTTTTGCCAGCCAGACTCGGGGGCTCTGCTTGGCCGGCGAGCCGCCCCTCCGCCCCGGCTCCCTCCCGCCAGTCCGTGGAGCGCGCACCGCCTCGCCGCCCTTCCTACCCTCTTCCGTGGGCCTCTAGTCTGCGCTTGACTCCTGAGACTCCCTTCTGCTAATCCTCTGGCGGTTTTCTGGGTTCTTTAGGCAGGTGTAGGTGGAATCTAAGTGATCGGCCGGACGCGCTGTGAGCCCCACGTCCTCCTACGCCGCCATCTTCCGGAACCCCCTCATTGTCTTTCCGGGAGATTTTTAATTACTAATTCAATTTCTCTACTGGTTATGGGTCTGATAAAAATTTATATTTCTTCTTGTTTCAGTTTTGGTAGTTTATATGTTTCTAGGAATTTGTCTATTTCTTCCAGATTGCTCATTTTATTGGCATGCAATTGCTCATAATATTACCTTATTATTTTTTTGTATTTCTGCTGTGTTGATTGTGATCTCTCCTCCTTCACTCTTGATTTTATTTATTTGGTTCCTTTACTTTTTCTTTTTGACCAAACTGGCTAGGGGTCTATCATTTTGTTAATTCTTTCAAAAAACCAGCTCCTGGTTTCATTGTTCTGTTTTACTGGTTTTTTTGGTTTCAATAGCATTGATTTCTGCTCTAGTCTTTGTTATTTCCTGTCTTCTGCTGGTTTGGGGTTTTATTTGCTGTTCTTTTTCCAGTTCTTTAAGGTGTAAGTTTAGGTTGTGTATCTGAGACCTTTATTCCCTCTTTAGTAAGGCCTGGATTGCTATATACTTCCCTCTTATGTCTGCCTTTGCTGCATCCCAGAGGTTTTGGGCTATGGTGTTATCATTTTCATTGGCTTCTATGTACTTTTTAATTTTGTCTTTAAGTTCTTGGTAGGATGTTCTTTAGTCTCCAAGTATTTGTTACCTTTCCAAATTTTTTTCTTGTGATTTATTTTGAATTTCATAGTGTTGTGGTCTGAAAATATGCACTATATGATCTCGATCTTTTTGTACTTGTTGAGGGCTGATTTGTGTCCCAATATCTGATCTATTCTGGAGAATGTTCCATGTACACTCGAGGAGAATGGGTAGTCTGCTGCTTTAGGATGAAATGTTCTGAATATATCTGTTAAGTCCATCCAGTCCAGTGTGTCATTCAAAGCCATTGTTTCCATGTTGATATTTTGTTTTGATCATCTGTCCATTGTTGTAAGTGGGGTGTTGAAGTCCTCTCCTATTATGGTATTATTATCAATGAGTTTCTTTATGTTTGTGATTAATTGATTTATATATTTGGAATTCTTCCACATTAGGAGCATAAATGTTCACAACTGTTAGATCTTCTTGGTGGATAGACCCCTTAATTATGATATAATGTCCTTCTTCATCTCTTTTATTTTAAAATCTAGAGTGTCTGATATAACTATGGCTACTCTGGCTTTCTTTTCGTGACATTAGCATGATAGATGATTCTTCATCCCCTTAATTTCAATCTGAAGGTGTCTTTAGGTCTAAAGTGGGTCTCTTGTAAACATCATATAGATGGATCTTGTTTTCTTATCCATTCTGTTATCCTATGTCTTTTGATTGAAGCACTTAGTCCATGGACATTTAGAGTGAGTACTAAGAGATATGAATTTATTGCCATCATGTTTCCTGTAGAGTTGGAGTTTCTGGTGGTGTTCTCCGGTCCTTTCTAGTCTTTGTTTCTTTTGGTCTTTTTTTCTCTGTCTTTTCTCCCCTCAGAAATTCCCCCTTACATTTTCTTGCAGGGCTGCTTTAGTGGCATGAACTCCTTTAGTTTTTGTTTGCCTGGAAAACTTTTTATCTTTCCTCTGTTCTGAGTGACAGCCTTGCTGGATAAAGAATTCTTGGCTGCATATTTTTCTGATTTAGCACATTGAATATATCCTGACACTCCTTTCTGGCCTGCCAAGTTTCTATGGATAGGTCTACTGCGAACCTGATCTGTCTTCCCTTGTTCGTTAAGTACCTTTCCCCCCTTGCTACTTTCACGATTCTTTCTTTGCTTAAGTATTTTGTGAGTTTGACTATGATAAGCCATGTTGATCATTGGTTTTTGTTGAATCTAATGGGAGTTCTCAGTGCTTTCTGGATTTTGAGGTCTGTGTCTTTCCTCAGGTTAGGAAAGTTTTCCACTGTGGTTTGCTCACATACACCTTCTACCCCTTTTTCTCTCTCTTCATCTTCTGAGACCCCTATGATTCTGATGAGTTCTTTAATTCTCATGTTGTGCTCTTTTGCCTTATTCTCCTTTTCTTTCGGCTTCATTATTCTCCATAAGTTTGTCCTCTATATTGCTGATTCACTGCTCTGCTTCATCCATCCTTGCCACCATGGCATCCACTCAAGATTGCAGCTCAGTTATAGCATTTTTAATTTTGTCCTGACCAGCTTATACTTCTTTTATCTCTGCAGAAAGGGATTCTATGCTATTTTCAACACCAGCTAGTATTCTTATTATTGTGATTCTAAATTCTGGTTCAGACACCTTGCTTGTATCTGTTGTTGATTAAGTCCTTGGCTGTCACTTCTTCCTGTTCTTTCTTTTGGGTGAATTCCTTTGTTTCATCATTTTGAAGGAAGAAAAGGAATTAATAAAGTAAAAAAAAAATTAAAAAATTAAAAACAACACAAAAAATCAAATAAAAGATGCTAGATCCTAGGTGTGTTTTAGTCTGGTTGTTGAAGGAAGCTTGATAGAATAGAGGAAAAAGGGAAAGAAAAGGAAAAAAAAAGGAAAATGTTTGAAAATTTGAAAAAATAAATATGATAAAATGGAATAAAATGAAATGAAAAAGTAAAATAGAATGTAAAAAATTTACAAAAAAGTAAAACATATAGTTGAAAAAAATAAAGAAAAATCTTTTTAATAAAATGGAAAATAAAAATAAATTTTTTCTCTTTTTTTAGTTAGGAATAAGAAAGGGAAAAAATAGATTAGATGGACCAGCAAACAAAGTGAAATACAATTGAAATTACATCCAGTTTCCCATAGAAGTCAAACTATATAGTCCATAACCTAAGCAGGCAGAGATACTTGTGGTGTTCCTTAAGATCACGGTTGGCCCAGTTGGGCATGGCTTGGTGTAATGACTCCATTCTCCACTAGATGGTGCTGCTTAACTTTCTGGGGTGGATTATTGTGGCATATGTAGGTGTGTATGGGCATGTGCAGGAGGGGTGAAAATGGCATCACCCAGCTACCAAGTCTCTTAATATCAAAACTCTGTGCTCTCACCAGCAATCAAAAACCCCTCCTTTGTCTCTAGCTTCTGTCTCCTCCCTGCTTCTACACTGTGACCAAACCATCAGGCTGCCAGGTGGCACTTCCCTCCTGATTTTTATTTCAGATGGGACTGTGTTTCCCAACCCCTCACTTCTGAGGGACTGTAGCTTTGACCAGCTAAAACCCTTTGGGGGAGGATCCTAAAATCAATTTCCTAGGTTGCAAGATGGTTTAGTGTTGATCTGGCTGCATTTCAGGGATGAGAGGTGCAAAAAAACCTTCCATGCTGTTCCACCATCTTGGCCCCCTCCTCTTAAGTTTTTATTTAGATTCCAGTTAGTTAACAACAGTTTAATAATAGTTTAATGTGTACAATAGAGTGATTCAACACTTCCATACAGCACCCAGTGTTCATCACAACAACTGTGCCCCTTAATCTCCATCACATATTTCACCCATTCCCCCCACCTCTCCTCTGGTAAACATCAGTTTGTTCTCTATAGTTAAGAGTCTGTTTCTTGATTTGCCTCACTCTCTCTTTTCCCTTTTGCCCATTTGTTTTGTTTCTTAAATTCCACATAAGAGTGAAATCATATGGTATTTGTCTTTCTCTGACTGACTTATTTCACTTAGCATTATATTCTCTAGCTCTATGCATGTCACAGCAAATGGCAAGATATCATTCTTTTTTATGGCTGAGTAATATTAATATGTATATATATGTATATATATATATATATATATATATACACACACAGTGAAATTTACACACACACACACACACACACACACATCTTTTCTTTTTTATCCATTCAGCAATCAATGGACATTTGGATTGTTTCCATTATTTGGCTATTGTAGATAATGCTGCTATAAACATAGGGGTGCATATATCCCTTTAAGTTAGAATTTTTGTATTTTTTGGATAAATAGCTACTAGTGTAATTGCTGGATCATAGGGTAGTTCTATTTTTAAATTTTTGAGGAACCTCCATGGTGTTGTTCAGAGTGGTTGCATCAATTAACATTCCCACTAACAGTGTACCAGGATTTCCCTTTCTCCACATCCTCACCAACACCTGTTGTTTCATGTGTTGTTGATTTTAGCCATTCTGACAGATGTGAGGGGATATCTCCTTGTGGTTCTGATTTGCATTTCCCTGATGACAAGTGGTGTTGAGCATCTTTTCATATTTCTGTTGATCATCTACATATCCTCTTTGAAAAAATGTCTATTCATATCTTCTGTACACTTTTTAATTGGATTATTCATTTTTTGTTTGTATTTGATCTATTCTGGTAATGTTTCATGTGCAGTTGAGAAGAATGTGTGTTCTGTTGCTTTAGGATGAAGTGTTTAGAATATAAGTCCATCTGGTCCAGTGTGGCTTTCAAAACCATTGTTTCCTTGTTGATTTTCTGCTTAGATAATCTTTCCATTGCTTTAAGTGGGGTGTTGAAGTCCCCTACTATTATGGTATTATTATCAATGAGTTTCTTTGTGTTTGTTATTAATTGATGTATATATTTGGGTGTTTCCAAGTTGGGGCTAGTTTATTTATATTCAAAGTAATTATCAATAGATATGATTTATTGTCATTTTATTACTTGTTTTGCCATTGTTTTGGAGATTTTCTCTGATTCTTCCTTGTCTTTGTCACATTTGGTCTATCCTTTCCATTGAGAGACCCCTTTACTATTCCTTTATGAGCTGGTTTAGTAGTCACAAACTCCTTTAGTTTTTGTTTGTCTGGGAAATTCTTTTGTTCTTTCTTTTATACCGAATGGTAGCCTTGTTGGATAGAGTATTCTTGGCTGCAAATTTTTCCCATTAAGCACTTTGAAAATATCATGCCACTTCCTTCTGGTTTGCAAAGTTTTTGTTGAGAAATCTCCAGATAGCCTTATGGGTTTTTCCTTGAAAGTTAAGGACTCCTTTTGTTTTGTTGCTTTTAAGATTTTTTTCCTTTATCACTATATTTTGCAAATTTAGTTGCAATATATCTTGGTGTTGGCCTACTTTTGTTGCTTTTAATGGGAGTTTTATGTGCCTTATGGATCTGAACGTCTGTTTCCATCCCCAGATTAGGGAAATTTTCTGCTATTATTTCTGCAACTAAATTTTCTGCAGCCTTTTCTCTCTCTTCTTCTGACTCCTATAATGTGAATATTATTATGTTTGATGGAGTCACTGAGTTCCTTAAGTCTATTCTCATGTTGTATAATTCTTTCTCTCTTTTGTTCAGCTTCATTACTTTCCATTATTTTGTCTTGTAGGTCACTGATTCATTCTTTTGCTTATTCCAGCCTGATACTCATTGCATCAAGTGTGTTTCTAATCTTATTTATTGCACTCTTCATTTTTTATTGATTGATTTAAAAATATTTTTAAGGTTATGTATTTATTTTTGAGAGGGAGACAGAGTGAGCAGGGGAAGGGCATGAAGAGAGGAGAGAGGTAATCTCAAGCAGGCTTAGCACTATCAGCAGAGAGCCCAATGTGGGGCTTGAACTCACAAACTGTGAGATCATGGCCTGAGCCAAAGCCACAAGTCAGAAGTTTAACTGACTGAGCCACCCAGGTGCCCCTGATTGATTCTTTTTAAACTTTTTAATCTCTGAGGTAAGGTTCTCACTGATGTATTCTATTTTTTTTCCCCTTAAGCCCAAGGAATATCCTTATGATTGTTGCTTGCTTGCTTTATTATTTATTTATTTATTTAGATTGTTGCTTTAAATTCTGCATCAGCATGTTACTTATATCTCTTTCACTTAGATCTCTGGTCATGGCCTTATCTTCTTCTTTCATTTGGGATAAATTCCTCCATCTTTGCATTTTGTCTAAGTCTCTGCCTTATTCTCTATCTTAGAAAAGCCAGTGATGTCTCCTGCTCCTGAAAGTGATGGCTCTATGAAGAAGAGGTCAGGCAGTGCCCAGGGCTTGGTGTTTCAAGAAGTATTTCTGTGTGTGTTGTGTGTGCTTTGCTGTTATGTTTTGGCTGCACTATCCTTCAGGTCAGTCATCTGCAGAGGTTGTTATTGCCTTCAGTCGACAGTGTTTGGTTCCTCTCCTGAATGTAGTGAGTTTTAACCATGTGTGCCCTGGTCTGTTTGTGAAATGAGACCACCTCCACCAAAACTGAGGCCCTGAAGAATTCTCTGGTTGGGGACATGGTGTAGGCAGGGATTTGTGCTACTCTTCTTAGAGAGATGTTCTCTGCTGGGACTGAGGCAAACGTGACTGAGAAGGGCAGTCCCACCAGAACACATGAGGATGGGGGTTCATGTAAGCAAGTTAGGCACCCAGTGTCGGTGTTGGGCAGTTTCCCAGGGCTGGCTCTGTGTCTATGCTGAGGGGTAAGGGAAGGAAGTGACAGTGGCCATCTCACTTGTTCTTGGAGAGATGGCTTCATAAATGCTGCCTCTCAGGGATGGATTCTAAGAAGAGGGAATTATCTACCCCCTGTGTGCCCCCTCAGATCACTGTTTCCATTCCTCAGATCACTGTTTCCACACTGCCCCTGGGCTGTTTGCCTGCCTGCCTTCTTTGCAGAAGAAGGGCAGTACCCCAGCCAACCTGCTGACCTTTAAAACTCCAATCTTTAAGCCCCACTGGTTGCAAGAACTCACGAAATTCAGCTCTTCTTGTTTTACAAACCAATGGCTTTGGGGAGGTGTTTTCCTTATGTAAATCTTGGTGTGCTCCTCTCTCTCACCCTTCTCCACAACCAGAGCACCTTCCCCTCTGCAAAACCCATAATCCATTTTCCCCCCAAAAGACATCTCTATACTTCCTACCTTCTTTAAGGTGGCCTCTTCTCTCCTTTTAGTTGGGAAGTTTGTAATGTCAGTCTTCAGGTCTATTTCTGGGGTATTTGGATACTTATCTAGTTGTGTTTGTGGGACAAGGTGAGTCTACAGTCCTCCTATTCCATCTTCATCTCCCTGTGCCTAAAATCTAAAAGGGAAGTTTACAGGAATAAACGTCTCTATTAGGAAAGAAAAATCTCAAACAACTTAACCTTATACCTCAAAGAATTTGGAAAAGAAGAACAAGCTAAGCCCCAAATTAGCAGAAGGACAGAAATAACAAAGGTAAGAGCAGAAATAAATGAAATTGAGACTAAAATGGCAATATAAAAGACCAATGAAACTGTAAGCTGTATTTTGAAAGGTAAACAAAATAGACACACCTTTAGTTAGACTCACCAAGAAAAAAGAGGAATGAAATAAAATTATAAACAAAAGAGGAGACATTACAACTGGTACTACAAAAATACAAAGTTCATAAGAGACTACTATGAACAATTGTATATCAACAGGTTAGATGACAGAAGAAATGAATAAATCCTAGAAACATACAACCAACCAAGAATGGATCATGAAGAAATAGAACATTTGAAGAGAATGATTAGTGGTAAACAGATTGAATCATTAATCATAAACTTCCCCCAAACAAAAGTCCAGGGTCAAATGATTTCACTGTAAATTCTATCAAACATTTAAAGAGTTAATACCAATCCTTCTCCAGCTATTCCAAAAAAAATAGAAGAGAAGGGAACACTTCCAAAACCATTTTATGAGGCCAGCATTTTTTTGATGTTTATTTTTGAGGGCAGGAGGTGGGGGGGAGAGAGAGAGAGAGATAGAGAAAGTCTCAAGCAAGCTCCACACTGTCAGTGCAGAGCCCACCGTGGGGCAAAACTCATGAACTGTGAGATCATGATTTGAGCTGAAATCAAGAGTCAGATGCTTAACCAACTGAGCCACCCAGGTGTCCAGAGGCCAGTATTACTTTTCTATCAAAACCAGAAGGACACTACAAGAAAAAAAATACAGGTCAATATCCCAGATGAACTTAGATATAAATATCCTCAACAAAATATTAACAAAGCAAATACAACTGTACATTAAAAGGATCATACACCATGATCAAATGGCATTTATCCCTGAGATACAAGATGCTCTAACACCTGCAAATCAGTGTGATACACTACATTAACAAAAAGAAGGATAAAAATCATGATATTCTCAAAAGATGCAGGAAAGCATTTAAGAAAGGTCAACAGCTTTTATGATAAAAATTTCAGCAAACTGAGCATACAGTGAACATAATAAAGGCTATATATGATAAGCCCACAGTTAATATCATAATGGTGAAAAGTTGAAAGATTTTCTTCTAAGAACAGGGGCAAGACAAGGGTGCCAATTCTCACCATTTTTATTCAACATAGTTTTGGAAGTCCTAACCAGAGGAATTAACTAGAAGAAAGAAAGAAGAAAGAAAGAAAGAAAGAAAGAAAGAAAGACCCAAATCAGAAAGGAGGAAGAAAGATGGTCTCTATTTGCAGATGACAGGATATTATAAATAGAATTCCTTAAAGATTCCACCAAAAACAAACAAACTGTTAGAACTAATAAACAAATGCAGTAACATTACAAGATATAAAATCAATATACAAAAATCAGTTGTGTTTCTATACATTAAGGACAAACTATCAGAGAAAATAATAAAACAGTCTTATTTACACTAGCATCAAAAAGAATAAAATACTTAGGAATAAATTAAACAAAGGAAGTGAAAGATCAAAACACAAAAAGCTATGACATTGATCAAAGAAATTGAGGAAGCCACAAATAAATGGAAAGATATTCATGCTTGTGAATTGTAAGAATTAATATTATTACAATCTCCAAACTACCCAAAGTGATCTACAGATTCAATGAAATCTCTATCAAAATTCCAATGGTATTTCCCGTAGAAATTAAAAAAATCATAAAATTTGTATGGAACCACAAAAGATACCAAAGAGACAATCCAATCTCAAGAAACAAAAACAAAGCTGTATCATACTTTCTGTTTTCAGACTATATTACTAAACTACAATAATCAAAACAGTATGGTATTGGTATAAAAGCAGACATACAGCATAGAGAATAGAGAGCCTAGAAATAAACCTATGCATTTTTTCAATTAATTTAACACAAAGTAGTAGTTTCTACAATAAATGGTATAGCTGAAAACTGGATAGCCACATGCAAATAGATAGATGATAGATGATAGATAGATAGATAGATGACAGATAGATAGATAGATAGATAGAGTGTACCCTTATCTTATACCCAGAAAAGTCGACTCAAGGGACGCCTGGGTCATTTAGCTGGGTGGTTTAGCTGGCTAAACATCCGACTTTGGCTCAGGTCATAATCTCACAGTTCATGGGGTTTGAGCCCCACATCGGGTTCTGTGCTGACAGTTCAGAGCCTGGAGCCTGCTTTGGATTCTGTGTCTCCTTTTCTCTCTCTGCCCCACTTGTGCTTTCTGTCTCTCTCTCAAAAATAAAATAAAAATAAACATTAAAACAATTTTTTAAGTCAACTCAAAATGGATTGAAGAGTTGAACATAAGAACTGAAGCCATAAGACTCCTAGAAGAAAACATAGTAGGTAAATTTATTAACATTGGTCTTGGCGATGATTTTTTGGATTTGACAACAAATGCAAAGGCAACAAAAGCAAAATAAACAAATGGGGTTACAGCAAACGAAAAATCTGTACAGCAAAGGAAACCATTGACCAAATGAAAAGGCAACCTATGGAGCAGAAAAAAATATTTGACAATCATATCTCTGATAAGTGGTTAATATCCAAAATATATAGATAACTCATACAAGTCAATAGAAAAAAAAACCTTACCACAACCACCACTAACCACACCCCCCAAAAAAGCAACCAATCTGATTGAAAAAAGGAAAGAAGAACTGAATAGACATTTTTCCAAAAAATACATACCGGTGGCCAACAGGTACATGAAAAGGTGCTCAACATCACTAATGATCAGAGAAATGCAAATTAAAATCACGGTGAGATATTACCTCATACCTGTTAGAACAGCTATTGTTAAAAAGATAGGAGATAAATGCTGGTAATGATATAGAGAAAAGGGAGCCCTTTTGCACTCTCGGTGGGAATGTAAACTGGTTCAACCAATATGGAAAACAAGTAAGGAGAGTCTCAAAACAAGTTAGAACTACCATTTGATCCAACAATCTTATTTCTGGGTATATATCTAAACAAAATGAATACAAGTTCTCAAAGGAATATCTGCACTCCGATGTTCATTGTAGCATTATTCACAAACCAAGATATGGGAACAACTTACATGTTCATCAATGGATAAATGGAGATGTGGTATATATACATACAATGATCTGCAGAGTGATGGGATATTTCTTTCCAAAGCAAAAGGCAACTTCCTTTACCTTACATACCTGCCCTTATTAAACAGCTACAGAACTTGATGGGAGTCTGGATTTGGGAATTAATATTTACTTCATGTGAATGTGCAGTTCGACCCATTTATGAATGACCACCAGCTTTGAGAGTTATCCAGGGACAATTATTCAGGCCAAGAGCAAGAGGCTCTACCGCTTAGGTCCACAACAGGTCTAAAAGTGCTTGAAGCATCAATGGTAGATTATGATACTGATAGTGCTTGCAGAAGGTCAAGGAAAATAACAGCTAAGGCTGTCTGTCCAATCATGCAAGTTGGTGAAAGACTACAGCTTCTCAGTACAAAGTACAAGAAAGAACACCCAGAAACTGACCATTTGGCCACGTGTGCAATGTGATGGTTTATACACACACATGTGCACACACACACACACACACACACACACATTGTGGAAAGATTACCAAGATTAAGATAATTAACCTATCACTTCAGATAGTTAAGTATTTTTTATCTTTTCGTGGTGACACTGCTTAAGATCTACTCTCTGCATCAATTCTTTTTCTACTTTTTGTGTTTATACATGGAACTGCGGGAAAGTCCTGATCACAAAATAAAGCTGATAGGAATGGGAAAGGGTTTGTGATGGTTCTCTGTTTTTCCAATTCCTTCCTAGTTGTATTTCTAAAATCACATAGTATTTCTTTGTTTTTAAAGTTTTATTTTGAGAGAGAGAGAGGCGGGGGAGGGGCAGAGAGAGAGGGAGAGAGAGAATCCCAGGCAGGCTCTGTGTTGTCAGTGCAAAACCCCATGTAGGGCTCAAACCCATGAACTGTGAGACCATGACCTGAGCCAAAATCAAGAGCTGGCTGCTTAACCAAATGAGCCACCCAGGCGCACCCAAACCACGTAGTATTTCTTACCCAAGTTCTCTTTTCTTTCTCTCACAGGACTGTCCCTCTAAAATGACACATTCTTTGACAGTGGCTGAAGGGTGTAAGAGGTGAAGAGGTTTTTAAACAACAGTTGACATCATGCTCACAGCTTCACTTCATCACACACCTGAATTAGGAACATTCCAGCACAGACCAAAATACTCAGTTGCCAAAGCCAAGTCTCACACTTAACAGAAGGTAACACAAGACAGGGGAGGATGGAAAGGCAGGAGGATTCATGGTTCCTTGGTTGGTTATCAGGGAAGGCTTTCCCTGTGTTAGGTTGCTAAGCCTAGGGCAATCACCTGAGTCAGTCTGGGAGGGCTGAGGGCTATTGCTTTCTGTTATAAACTGGGTGAAGGGTGATTGTGCATTTAATGTCTTTGAGGCAAGAGTATATATGGAAGGTGAGGATATGGACATAGATTTCTTTAAAATGATCTGTGTACCACTTGTACTTAGGAGTTGGAAAACCACTGAGATAAAGGATCTTTGATTTTCATTCCTAAGGACCCCAATGTGTTTTGCAACCCCTCCTGATACCAATTACTGTATTGGTTAGGGTTTGGTTATAGAGTAAAATCCACCCTCAGTAGTTTGAGCAAAAAAGGATTTCTTACGGGATATTAAATGGCTCATAAGATCAGTGGGGAAGGTGAACAAACAGACTCTATACCAAGCTCTCAGTAATGACTCCCAGAGTATCATGTAGCAAGGAGGCTTGTGGCTCTTCCATAGTGCACAGTCTGACACTTTGGCAAGCTGCTGAGCCAACTATATTGCCATTGCCGAGCCATGTGATGTTTAGATTTCTAACCACTGAAAAAAAGGAAGGTATGCTAAAGAAAAGGATGAAAAAGATGGAATATCAGAGTGTAGATGCACAACAGCAGAATGGTGGTAACATGGAAAATGTGGAAAAGATTGCCCTCGTGGAGAAGGAAAGGAAAAGGCATTAGGGCCATAACCAAAAGAATCCCTCCTGGGGAACAGACAGTCACAACTTGCAGAGTCCTCGGAGAAGGCACCAGAATTTATTGCTTTGATAACATTTATTGGATTTATTACATTAAGTGAATATTTTAACATGATGGACTGAGAGAAGAGGGTGTTTTGAGGCTTGCTTGGTTTGTGGAAGAAACACAATCAGAGGAAGGAGGGAGTGAAGCTTGCTAAGGGGTTTGGGCAGATAACTGCCACAACATGACTTAGTGTACCCATTTTTACCCCTAGAGATGACTCAAATTCAACGTGCCCATAATATGCTCTGTTAATGGATACAGACTATGATAGCAGTATGTGCCTGAGAGTCTCCAATTTCCGTTACACATAAGGGTGTTTTCTCTCCCTATGTATTCCCAAAGACCATGCAAGATGACTTTATGTTTCTTCAGAGACTATAAGCACCATAAGGGCAGGACTTTTGTTTTCTCTACCACTGTATTCCTGGCACATAGATAAAAGAGTACCTAGTGAAAACGATGTCTTTGATAGATTTTTATTGAATTAATGGATAAAATAATGAGTGTAGAAAAGGAACCCACACTCATTAATGGGTTTGTGAAAGGTTTTTCTCAGTGTCTGAGTAATAAATTGCCAGTTCCAACAAAAGTTGTCATTGGAGGGTCATTTTAACCAAGTCTAAGATCTAGAGAGCAGAGTCAGGTGTCTGGATTACCTGGCTGACACTACCTGTTCCTGACATTAAAGTCAAAGGCACAAGAGTGTCATATGGCTTTAAAACTACAACCTCAACAGCAAACAATGTAATGAGTGCTTACTATGCACTAGATGCTATACCAGTACTTAATATTCATTATCTCATGCAGACCTCATAAACACACTTGAGATAAATTTTATTATTCCTATTTATAGTTTATTGTTAATAATAAAAATAATTAATAATAATAAACAATAAAATAAATTTATTATTTCTATTTATAAATGAGCAAACTGACTCTCAGATAAAGCAGCCCAAAGTCATTGGTTTAGAACCTAATTTTTACTTGAAGCCATGTACTCTGGTTTCTGAATAGGAACACTGAAAGGAAACTCACATGACTTGGTTCTAGATCCAGCTCTGCTGCTGAGTATCTTGGTTTGATGGACATGACAGCTTCATGGTTGTCCTGCACACTCACAGATCTATCCTTCCCAGCCATTGCTTGTGAGATTGGGCCACGTGGCCAACCCTGCCAGTGAGTGGTGAGTGGAAATGACTTGTGTCAAATGCAGGTGGAAGCATTGTGATCATTGTCTCTCTCTTCTGCCATTGTGACTAAAGAAGATGTGTGTTATCAGTCCTGCAGCTGCAAGGTAGTGAAGCTTCCATCACCCTTGATTCCAATGATTTTATAGAGCAGAGCTCCCTGATAACCCATGTTGGACACATCCTGAGTGAGAACACATGCAGGATTTTAAGGATGTTTGTTATCATGGGATAAAGCATCTTATACTCTTACACTTGGTCAACTCTCCTTCACTCCCTGAGTCTAAGTTTTATCATCTGTAAAAGAGTAATAGTAATATCTATAAGACAACTGTATGGGCTGAGTTAAAGGAGCCAACAGTTCTGTCCAGGCCTAACATTCTTCAAAGAACATTTAGCTTAGCAAAACAGCATGCTTTAAAAACAGAGTTTTCTTTGTGGCCACCATATGGTGCAATGAAGGACTTAAAATCTTCATTTCCTTATGCTCAGATTTGGAGATAGGCAGAATTTGAGACACAAGCATTCCTCATGCCTTTAGGTTGTAATTTTCCATGCTGCCACCAGAGGTCAATTCTATATCATGTCGAAAAAGATTCTGCAGGTTAACTTTGCCTTTGTCTCCCCAGCTCCCTAGCCCTTTGTAAAACACAGCAAGGCAGGTATGGACCATTCCCCAACCTCTACAAGATGTGCTCTGACTAATGAAATGTGGGAGATGGTGACCCAGGTCGCTTCTAGATGGAGCCAGGAAGGGCTGGTGGGAGACCCTCCATGCTGTCTTTCCTTGAAACAGTGAACTTAGTGCTAAAATGGCTGTGACCTAGGATAGTGGAATGTCAGCTCCACGGCCTGATGAACTAAGATGAACAGAGCCCTCAGGCAGACCTGCTGCAGACATGCGTATGAGAGAGAAATCAACCCTTGTTATTCCAAGCCACGGAGATTTGAGGGTTGCTTCTTATTGCAGCATAACTTAGTTTGTTACTAATGCCAGTATGAATGAGGCAAAGTGGCAGTGATAGAATCTTAGACTGGGAGTCTGGATTATAGGTGTTACTTGGGAAACCATGGGCTAAGTTTCTCTGGGAGTTAGTTTTCTCATCAGTAGACAAAGGAAATTGAGCTAGATTTTCTCTCCATCATCTTATGATTGTAATAGTCCTCTCTCTCTCTCTCTCTCTCTCCATCAATCTATCTTTATTCTAGAGACTAAAGTGAATTACTTAGTAAACCATGATATTTTTGCTATAGTCTGAGTGTTCGGGTGCCTCTAGAATTCATATGCTGAAGACCTAACACCCAAGGTAATGGCATTAGGAGGTGATCCCCATTCATCATGGAAGATGGAGCCTACATGAATGGGATTAGTGTTCTTATAAAGACCCCACAGTGGTTACTAGTTCCTTCCTCCCTGTGAAGATACAGCAAGAAGTTAGCAGCCTGAAACCCAGAAGAGGGCCCTCACCCATGCATCCTTGCACTTTGATTTTGAATTTCCAGCCTCTAGAACGGACAGAAATAAATTTCAGTTGCTTATAAGACACTAAGTTTATGGTATTTTGTTATAACGGCTCAAATAAAAAAGACTAAGACAATTTTCCCAAAACTCAACTCTTACATTCCACTTACCCTTCTATGTGAAAGTTAGCTTAAACCTCATCACAGACTTTTCCTCAGATGACATTAGTTCTGAGATGAAGAAGAAAAACATTTCGCTCTGTAAAAGCCTTTTGTGTTTTTGCAGGTCCTTGCTTCCTTTTTGTTTTGTACGCTGAGATTGAATAACGAACTCTTGAATTTGCATTAAACAGCTGGAAAAGGTATCTAAGCAAACATATTCCCATCAAAATAGTTTCGCTCCTCTTTTTACATCAATTTATTGAATCAAAAAGAAACTTCCTCTTACTGGAAACCCAATTCCTGACAGATGGAGAAAAAAGGGTAAAAATCTGTATAAAATATCACAACCAAGTGACATGGCAACCTTGTGGTGAGAAGCTCCATCCAAAAGGGAGATGCACTCAAGAAAATGAGAATAAGATTTACAGGAGAAATTTACATTGTGAAAAGCAATGATCAGTGAAAAATCATGTTGTGTAATTCTGTAAGGAATCTGGCAAGGAAAACATGACTCTTATTCTGCAGAAAGGACAAAGGGCCACAGGCTAAGATTCTGGGGTGAGGAGGAATCCCTAGATGGAAGGGGAATTTTTCTGTTGGTTATCAGGTAATAGATCATGTTTTGCTTTTGGAACAACAGCTGGGAAGGTGGAAGTTTATTGGAAAGTTGGTCAATAAACTCCTGTGCCAGAAGTATCAATAAACTCTCTCTCAAGCAGTTACTCTCTTTCTTTACTTTGGTTAAGATTTAGCACCACTGTTTATAAAAGAAAACCTCAAATAACGGTGATTTAAACATATAAGTGTTTATTTTGTCATGTAAAGCAGGTCAAGATATAGGCATTTTGGGGCTGATATGGCAGCTTCACAATGTTGGCAGGGATTCCAGCCTCTTCTGTCTTTTTGCTTTCATATTCATAGTGCATAGCTCCCATTTTCAGGGTAACCTCATGGTCCAAAATAGCTGATGGAGCTCCTGCCATCACATCTGCATTCCAGAGAGCAGGAAAAATGAGCCATGAATGGGCAAAATGGGTTCACTACCTGAGTTAGTTTTCTTTAAGAAATATTTCCAGAAGTCCTACCATCACTGCCTCATTGACAGTAGTTACTTGGCAATACCTAAATGTAAGGGCTGGGAAATGCATTCTATTAGTTGGGAATGTTGCTACTACCTAATAAAATCAGGGTTCTATGACTAGATAAGGGGAAAAGGGATATTATGAGGCAACTAACAGCTTTTTCCACCTGTGAGATAGATGGTTCTTGAGACCAGTTATAGATTCAGAAATAGCAGAGCATACTCAATTTTCAGTTGAGAAATTGTTGTATTGGCCCTAAATTCTGAAATTTCTTATATAACTTAAATAAGGAACAGTTCTTAAATAATTGTTCATTATAGGCTGGTGTTTCCCAAAGTATGTTTTGACAACAACTAGTTACATTGGCTGTTTATAACTGTCAACAGTTGTTATATATACAATTTGTAAAAAAAAGTTTCAGAAACAAATAAATTTTAAATGGATTTCACCAAGACTTTAATATGCTAATGTGTATTGTGACTCTCTAGAAATAATGGTTCCCCAAATCATGTGACTACTGAGATTTTCACCCTGAATATTCCTTGGAATTACTGCTCCATGGATACACTTTCTGAAATATGCTTGTAGATTATAGTGCCCTGGGGAAGACTTCTCAATTTTCCTCTTCTAATGACAGGATTAGAAACTATGAGATTATAAGATTCTGAGGACTGAGACTAGATCTTCAATTTCTTTTTACCCTACATATTGCTTAGAATATTGCTTGTATGCTGCAAGCAATCTCAATATATTTGCTAATTGGTGCTTAATTAATTGGGTGGCTATGATCATTTAATTGGGAACCCAGAAATAAAGAATTTTTGCTCTATGATAAGAAATGGATTGGATCTAATGTATTTTAAAATGTATGTTTTATTATTATTATTATTATTATTTAGGTATGGTGAAGCAAACAGATAAGGAGACAATTGCCATTGAGAAAATAGTTTATTAGTCACAAGTCTCAAGAGGAAGGCATGTCATGCCATTCAGGGCTATAAGGGGAAACACCACGGTTGGTCAGAAGGCAGATGGAGGTGGAAGAAAACACAGGCCAGAGCTGTATTGTGGTTTCAATAGGAAGGAACAGGCAAGGCAGAGTGAGCAGGCTTAGGATTGGCTATTTTGAATAATGTCAATGGGCTCTGGGGCACAGGGGCTCTCTCTGATGGTCCCATACCTGGTCTTGAGGTGATTAGGGCATGAGGATTAGGGCTGGAGTGAGAGCCCCACATCCGAGGACTCTGGATTGGCTGACTTGTATCAAAAGGCATGCTCACAGGTAAGTTCTTTGCCATCTCTAAAGACTGACTAATGCTGGGAGAGACCATCTTTCCCTGTTGGTGAAGCGTCAGATGTCAGATCATCAGAAACACAGAAAATAAGAAAATATAGTGAATCCACCACATGATGGAGTAGGGCTTCCTGCCACCTGTTCCCTCTTCCTTTTCCATCTCAGACTGACCTATCCTGGGCGTTTGGGTCCCAGGACTCTTCCTCTTGCCAGTGATACATTCTCTACACTAGTTGCAGAATGTAAGAGGCACTTATTAACAAAAATTCTCACTCCTATCACATATCTGGATATAGAACATTCCTACATGAGCCAAACACTGTCAAACCAGCCTCACCTTCACAGATAGAACATCAGGTGGGAAGTCCTGGGGAAACATAAAGTCCTATGCCTGTTTCATTGTTAATAAGACTCCCCTGCTTTGTCTTTGGAGTCTTGTGGGAAGGGTGAGGGGGATGTTATCTTTCGTGAAGTAAAAGAGGGCAGTTGTGAACTCAACTGTGGGATGCTCTTGGGGGAAAGTGCATATGTGAGCCGAGGATCTGGAAGTGGATTTCTTCCTTGTCACCATAATCCACCTGTGTTTCTTGCTCCTCCTGGATCACTGTGAAACAGAATGTGACCTCTCAACTTCTCCCCTGTGCTGCAAACCAGAGGGGTGTTACAAACTCACATTATTTTAGGGGCCGGTAGGGGAAGACCAATTAGTGAGTCAGCTGGGTGGGGACAATAGGACAGAGAGGGATTTGTGTTTAACTGAAGAGAACATCCCCTGCCAGTATCATTCAGATTAAAAAATTTTAAAGCACAGTGTTGGTCAAATTAACTACATTCCTGCTAAATTGTCCAAGAAGGCTTGTGTTTGTGGCCTCCTAGTCCATCTCTATTATATTATTTTATTAGCAACCTTCCAAACACAACATTATTCTCATGTTACTGATGCAGAAATAGGAACTCTCTTCAGAGAGATGAAGGCAGAGTGGATTTTGGATCTGGGCAAACTTTCATTCTGTTTGCCATTCTTTGTCAAGTAACAGATATATGATCCAAGTCAGGTAATGTGACCTTTTGACTTCAGTTTTGTCTCCATAAAATGGTATGTGACCTCAAAACTGACATAAGGAAAAGGACAAATGAAGGGGAGGTAATCATGTTTGCCTTGCAAGGTTGTTGTAAAGATTAGAAATGATATTTAAGCAAAACACATAGTATAGTTCTTAGAACTTAGTAGATCCTCAAAAAAATAGTACCTGAAACTATTAAAATAAGATGTAAGTTATATTTTCAATACGGGAAAACATCTGGAGTTTGAGAGTATGCTGTGTTGACATAGTTTAAATCTTAATATTTGGGAACATCTGGAGAGTTTAACATTGTGTAGGCTGACCTTCAGAGAAGCTAAATGAATTCTTTGGGGTTAATCTTATAGTAGTAAGGAGAGCTCTGAACAACATGCAGCCTTGAGGACTTTGAGACGTGTTTTTACTCCAGCATAACTATGGAAGTATCCTTACCTTCTTTTGCTCTGGCTGTGGAGTGGATTGGTCTGTACCTGGGATCACTCTTACATGCATGCACACATCAACAGACACACACAGAGATGAGAATGTGTCTTTTATTGAGGTTGTCTAGAAGCTCCTAAAACCTTCAAATGCAGGTGGTTTCAACATTGGGGGAATGAAAGAAACCAAAGCAGTCTTGCTTCCTCCATTGACCGATCAGATCAATCATAGGTCAACTTTCTGGTTCAATGGACATCACCCAGGAAGCCAAGACACAGTAAGCTGCCTGTTCTGGGCTCATTACATATGCTTGTTAGAGCCCAGCCTATTATTCTGGAAGAGGGACTGTGGATGGGCCTTCTGGCTTTTTGGTTCTGAGTCTGTGGCTCTAGCAAGGATTTTTTATTCAGAGGCGCTAAAACACTGAGGACAGAAATAAATGCATAAGCACAAAAACTTCCCCAGGCTGGTCCAGATGCCTGTGTTCAGAGCCTGCACCCACCCAGCTCCCAGGTTGGAACACAGCTGAGTGAAGCACTTCCCACAACAAATCCTCACAATATGAACTGCATGGAAATTTGCCATTCCTATCAGAAAAATTAGAGGTCCCAGTGTTGCAGGAAGTTTAGAAAAGGAAGCTTTAAACCCACATTCCTTTGGGAGATGCTGTCCTGGTGGGATTATTGATGCCATGGGATGGAGGTCTCTGAGGTGACCTTCTTGGGCATTTGCTTCAAAGTGTTTCATCAACAAAGGGAAACTCATCTTGGGAAATTAGTCTTCAATGTCTACTAAGGTCCTGCTAAGAGCCCTATCTGGCACCAGACACATTAACATACAAACTGCAGCAGTCTCTGCCCTCAGGGGACTAAGCCTGCATTTACATTCAGAGGTCAGATCAGCACAAGAAAAACAAGGCAGGCAGGGCATCCAAGGTGAGGGTAGGGTACAAGATACATCCTCCATCACTGTCCTTGATTTTCCTTTAGTCTTTGTTTATTCATTGCTTTTGCAAATCTAGGCAATTGCTAAGGTCTGTTATTATTTTTTTTTATTAGGCTTAAAAGTTACTCTTGCTCTATTATTGAGCAGACATACATACACACACACTCGCACACACACACACACACACACACACACATACACACACACTTTTCCAAAATCATGATCAGTATAAAGGAAAAGCCAAAAGAAAACAAAATAAAACTTGATCCATTATTTGATCCTTTAGACCACATATAGATTTTGTTCGAATGAACAGCTTGCGACTACAGACTGATCAAGTAAAACATAATTACCAAACCTTTTCTGTGCTTTTGCAGACAATGGGAAAATTTGTCACTTCTACTGTGAAATGAGTAAAAATACTTACTCACTTCATATCCAAGCTCATGATATTCTTCAGAGGATGTTTGAACTCCCTTAGAAACATGCCCTGGTTTAAATGCAACCTTTTATCACCATGTAACCCCTAATAATGTTCCCAAATAATAGTCCCTTGGTCTGGATGAAGCACTTCCTCTCATGATTTCCCTTGGTTTCCTTCACTCCTCTTCATGGGACTCTGACCACCCAAGTGTCTGGAATTCTGCCTCTGTGGCTTAGAGGAATGAACTCCGAACAATTTTGAGGTCTCTGTTGTTTTTACAAATGGCACAGTTGGTACTGAGAAGAGAACCAAATTATATCATTTCTTTCTTTTTTAAGGCAAGTCTCGTTCACTTCAGACCACTGAAAGGTATTCTTTAAAAGAGGGTTATTTATTTGGCAGTATCTACTACATCTTGGTTTATTTATTTTTAAGTGTTGTATAAATGGCTTATATAGGCTGATTTCCCCTACCTAGAAGGTTTAGGCTTTCTTTAGGTCATAAGGTAGTTCTGGGACTTGATCTTGATACCACGGTTTCTAAAACAAACCGGACACAATCTATTTGAGGTGTCTTTGGGGAGTAGGGTCCACACTATGTAATAAAAGCAGCTGCAGGAAATAAATCTCAGCCCTTATAGCTTGCATATGCTAGGGTTGTTGAAGGTGGAAAGAGAGTTGGTTTCTCTGAAAGCAAGGCATCTGAAAAGTTGGAGAGCTCTTTTCTCAATTATTTATGATAATTGCAATTTCACTGCAAAAGAATGTTGAAGGTTCTTATGCCTACTTATTTTACAGCTTTCAAAATAGTACAGCATATTTCTGTATGCACGTAGACAATGTTAGCACAGGAGCGTTTTGGAAATTGGGGGCCACAGGTAGCAGGTATGGAGCCTCAGGAGGTGAGCAGTGCTGAGGAGAGATCCCATGGGAATATCAGACTTGTCCACAGAGGCAGTCTGGGGCTCCTAGCCTCTGGAGAAACAAGAGCCTTACTTGAGGAGATGACGATATCTAATGGGGTCTCTGATGCCTGCTCATCTCAAGCTTCCTAAGTAGTTTTTTTTTTTTTTTTTAATTTTTTTTTTTCAACATTTTTAATTTATTTTTGGGACAGAGAGAGACAGAGCATGAACGGGGGAGGGGCAGAGAGAGAGGGAGACACAGAATCGGAAACAGGCTCCAGGCTCCGAGCCATCAGCCCAGAGCCTGACGCGGGGCTCGAACTCACGGACCGCGAGATCGTGACCTGGCTGAAGTCGGACGCTTAACCGACTGCGCCACCCAGGCGCCCCTGTAGTTTTGTTTTTATTTGTAAAAAAGGCATGATCAGATCACAGGGTAAGCAGTAAGAAAAATAATGCTAGAAAATACTGGTAATATGGGAGAAATATCTGGGTCTGATACTGAATAAAACTTTAAAAATAACACAATGAGATGATAGAGATGATAGCACACTTTTTACTGATGTGGATGTATTAAGGACCAACTGATCATGTTTTTGGAAATTTTATTGACTGAGATAAAATTCTAATACAAGAGGATTAACTCCAGTCCTTTGACTACCTGTGGAATGCCACTCCGTTATTTATTTTAAATAATAGTTTTAAATTGGGATATATTTATTGAAAATATTTGCAGAAAACAAACAAAAAATCATCCACAATCACCATCCAGGTATAGCTACTGTTAATGTTTTGGTATTTTTCCTTCTAGTCTTCTCTCTTTCTCTCTCTTTTGTTTATACACATGTAATACAAAGTTGAGATTTTACTGCATATATATATATATATTTATAATTTTTAACCTTCTTGTTTTCATTCAATGTCAAATCAAGAGCATCCTTTCTCTATAGTCAGTATATTAGTTTATGTAATTTGAATTTGGGAAACATTAGATAATATTTTTTAATTTTTAATTTTAGAGAGAGAGAGGGAATGCATGGGAGGGGCAGACGGAGAGAGAGAGCATGGATCCCAGTGATGGGCTTGATCTCAAGACCCTGGGATCATCACCTGAGCCAAAATGAAGGGTTGAATGCTCAACTGACTGAGCCACGCAGGCACCCCAGGATGCTATTTTTTTATTTTATTTTATTTTATTTTATTTTATTTTATTTTATGTTAAGTTTTTTGAACATTAATTTATCATTGAGACACAGAGAGACACAGAGAATGAGCATGGGAGGGGCAGAAAGAGGGGGAGACACAGAATCCGAAGCAGGCTCCAGGCTCCAAGCTGTCAGCACAGAGCCCGCCAGGGTGGGGGGGTGGGGTGCTGGAACTCACAAACTGCAAGATCATGACCGGAGCCAAAGTTGGACACTCAACCGACTGAGCCACCAAGATGCCCCAACCATGGATGCTATTTTTTAAAGTTTATTTATTTATTTTAAGAGAGAGAGAGAGAGCACAGGAGTGGGGTTGAGGCAGAGAGAGAGGAAGAGACAAAACCCCAAGCAGGCTCTGCACTGTTAGTGCAGAGCCTGATGTGGGACTCGAGCTCATGAATGGGGAAATCATAATCTGAGCCAAAATCAAGGGTGGATGCTTAACTGAGAGCCACCCAGGTGCCCCCCCCCACCAGATATCCTTCTTAAATTTTTTAAAACATTTATTCATTTTTGGGAGACAGAGAGAGACAGAGCACAAGCAGGGCAAGGGCAGAGAGAGAAAGACACACACACACACACACACACACACACACACAGAATCCAAAGCAGGCTCCAGGTTCCAATCTATCAGTACAGAGCCCTATGCAGGGCCTGAACCCACACCCGTGAGATCATGACCTGAGCAGAAGTCAGACGTTCAGCTGACTGAGCCACCCAGTCACCACCCCCCCATGCTATTTTTAATGTAACAATCCTTGTGCCAGAAAATGGAACTTTGATTTCACACATATTTCATTGTTCAAGGATTCTCAAGATATTGCAATGGACCATTTCCAACTTGCCTAAAATGAAAGACCATTATGGAGCAACTTCTTTCCTGATTCAGGCTGATTTTGAGGCAAAGGGCTCACATCAGGACTGGAGGAGGGTCTCTAGCCCGGTGTCAAGGGCTAGGATAATGTACAGGACTTCACAGTTCTATGTGGTGGCTTCAGGAATGGTACACACTCAGGGGTGGTGTGGCCCAGTAGGTCATGCCCCTCCTCTCCTTGCTTCGGTGCTCTTGGGGTCCATTCTTTTCAATTGTGAGGTGAAGGGCAAGGTTAGCTAAGAAGTCTAGTGCTCAGCACAGGGATGGGTAATCAATATTTACTGCTGTTATTATTACTATTACAAGGGCCTCAAGGTGTCTTCACATACAAACACCCATCCTTTGATCTGCTTGGAAACTAAGGTCTCACTTGAGAATAATTATTCAAAAGACTTCATCAAAATAACAGCAAAGAGAACCTAACAGCTCATGAAGAGGATAATGGAACATGACTGAGTGGCTTTTTTTCCAGGAAAGCAAGGGAAATGATTAATAATATGGAACATATTCATAAAACACAAAAAAGACATAATTTACTCTTCTTAGAGATCCTACAAAGGCATTTATAAAATGCATCCATTCTGTTTTTACCTTTGTATAATGAAGAATTTCAAACAAATACAAAAGTAAACAGAATAGTATAATAAACACCCATGTCTCCACTACACAGTTTCACCTGCAACCACTCTTTTCTTCCTTTCAAGCTTTATCGAGGTGTAATTGACAAGTAAAAATTGTGTATCATTAAGGTGTACCAACTATGACCACTCTTGTTACATCTGTACCTCCATCTACTTCCCTTTCTTTTATACTGTTTTGAACCAAACCGCAGACATCGTATCATTTTATCCATTAACATTTTAGTACATATCGCTTAAAGAGGAGGATTGAAAAACAACCTTAAGGCCATTATCGCATCAAAAAAAATTAACAATTCTTTCTTAATGTCATCAAATATCCAGTAAAATTCAAATTTCTCATTGTCTCATGATGTTATAATTTTTTTGGCAGCTTGTTTGTTTGAATCAGGATCCAAATAAATTCCACACATTGAAGTTGATTGATGCCTTTTGTCTTTTTAACCTACATTTGTCTCCCTCATGCCTTCTCTCTTTTCTACCCTTTTAGAATTTATTTGTCGAAGAACCTGAGTTATGTGTCCCGTAGTGTTTCTTATAGTCTAGAATTTGCTGATTGCTTCCCTATGTTATGATGTAGATAGTTCCTCTGTTCTCTGTGCTTCCATAAGTAATTGGATCTAGTGGTTCGATCAGATCCAGCTTTGACATTTTTGGGGGACAAAATTACTTCACAGGTGGTATGTGTGTTTTCATGAGGAGATACATTATACCTATGTGATTCTTTGAGATGTTAGCAGCCATGTTTTTTCTCAATGCTTAGCTAGCTGGCTAGATACTTCAAGAGTGTCTGGGTGGCTCAGTCAGTTAAGTGTCTGACTCTTGATTTTGGCTCAGGTCATGATCTCACAGTTTGTGAAACTGAACCCCACAGCCAGGCTCTGTTCTGACAGCGTGGAGCCTGCTTGAGATTCTTCTCTCTCTCCCTCTCTCTGTTTCTCCCTCTCAAAATAAATAAACATAAAAAACCCCCATATTTCAATCCCAACAACGGTGTCAGGCTTAAAACGCAGAAACACTTGAAGCATTTGTCTCAAAGAGAGGAAGAAGACAAGAATATACACTTTCACAAATATTATGTAACACTGTTCTAGAGATCAGTTCATAAATTACAGTAGAAAGAAATATGATATATACAAATTAAAAAGAAGATAAACTAATTGTTAATTGTAGGTTATGTGATAGTTATTTTTTTCCAGCAGATTTTCTTGGGTTTTCCAGGGAATTACAGATAGTTAAATATTTTAGTAAAGTGACTAGATTCAAAGTTTATATTCTATAGTCAATGGCTTTAATATAGACAAATGAAAACTAGTTAGTCTAAGACTTAATAATAAATATTCCACATACAAAAGCAACAACTACAAAAAGAACACACCTATGAATAACCTTAATTAGAAATGTGCAAAAAAATTATATAAAAACTCATCAATATGCTACTAAAGGAATCCAAATAGGACTTATCTAAAACAAAAAACAAAGAAATCCATAAAACACATAAAGCAACAGGAAAAAAACACAAAAAAACCAAAAAACAAACAACCCCCAAACCCAAACAAGCAAATAATCCCCTTCAAGCCAAAAAAAAACCCTCACATATTATGTTCTTGTGTAAGATTCAGTATCATTAAGAGGTCAATTCTTCATAGATTAAAGATTTCAATATATTAGATTTTTGGAACTAGACAGTGTATGCTAAAGCTCATATGGAAAGGCAAATAAGCAAGGATGGGCAGGAAAGTTCTGGAAAAAAGGGATAATGGGGGCAGGGGACTATCTGTGCCAGATATTAAACACATTATAAAATTACAGTAATGAAAACTATGGGTTTCTGAAGTATTATTAGAGACAGATCAATAGAGCAGGATAAAAGGTTCAGAAACATTCAAATATGTATAATAATTTAGCATATATACTAAAAGTGGCATTTCAAATTAGTGAAGAAAATGTGGTTTCTGGAAAAATGAAGCTAGCATTATGTTACATATTAATTACACATTACATAAAAATAAATTTTAGATCAAAGATCTAATCGTGAATAACAGAACTATTAAACTATTTTGTAATGTTAAAATATGGGGGAATTATAAAAATAATATGAAGTGAGGAAAGCCTTTTTAATTATGAAAAAACTCAGAAAAAGTAAAAGAAAAATCAGTATGCAAGAGAAGAAAACACTTCTGCACAGTGGAAAACAAACAAACAAAACAACACTACCCTCTAAATACCTAAAAGTAAAAGGAAGAAGACATGTAGGGGGAAAATGCTTGAACTTGCACTATACAGAGATCTAAAGCTCTTGATATATAGAGAAAGGTTTTATAAACTAGTAAGAAAAAAGCCTGGTGGAACCTCAGGCAAAGAAAGGAAAGTGATAAAGACAAGGAAAAACAAATGGCTCTGAAACCTCTGAAGAATGCCTAATCTTATTTATAATATAAGAAATACAACACAAAACTACAATGAGATTTTTTTCATTTTCAGATTAGCAAAGATTAAACAAGTGATAAAATATTGTTAAGCATGAGGGAAGAGAGGTATATTCGTACACTGTTGATGCAGTCTGAACTGGCATGTCATCCGTGGTGAGCATCCATATGAAAAAATGCACATGCCCTCTGACCCAAAAATCCCACGTTTAGGAATAAATCTATCAGATATAATTTCACAAGAATATGTAACATTACCTATAATAGCAGAAAGTTAAGAATACTTTAAACACCCATCAGTGGGAGACAGGTTAAATAAATCAAAATAAATGTATACAAGGGAGTAGTATCCAGCCATGAAAAAAACAAAAACAAAAACAAAAACAAAAACAAGGCAACTCTAAATGTATTCATATAGAATAAGCCTCAAAACATAATGCTAAGAGAACTTGAGGAAGATGGTGTATTAGGTGGACCCTAAGCTCACATCATCCCATGGAAACAACTCCATAACACTCATATCAGTGTATATAACCCAGAAAATGACCCAAAGCCTGACAAAACAAACTCTACAACTGAAGGTAGGGAAGAGACCACATCAAAGAGAGTAGAAAGTGTAGAGACACAGTGAGGAACGGAAGGGCCCTGGTTGCCTGTGGCTGGGAGAGAGCTGGGGGTAGGGATAAAGAAGGGTGAGAAACAGACTATCACACTGGGGATCCCACATGGGAGAAGACGATGAATCCCAATATTTGGTTTTGAAAGTGAGAGGGGCTGAATTTCATGAGTTCTTACAACCAGTGGGACCTAAGGACTGGAATTTAAAAAAAATCAGTGGGCTTGGCTCTGGGAGAGCCAGGAGGATGTTAGAAAGCTGAGTCCTCACTCTTAAAGAGATAGCACAACAAACGACCTGTGGAGATATAGCATAGAAGCAGCAGCTTGGAAAACCCCTAAGCATGAAGGAGGGAGAGTTATGTTTTTATGTTTTTATTTTATTTATTTATTTATTTTGAGAGAGAGAGAGAGAGAGAGAGAGAATCCAAAGCAGGCTCTGCACTGTCATTGTGGAGCCTGATGTGGGGCTCAAACCCATGAACTGTGAGATCACGACCTAAGCCAAAATCAAGAGTTGGGTGCTGAACCAACTGAGCCACCCAGGTGCCCTACGAGGGAGAGTTATTTATGCATCTCAGAGGGAGACTCTTCCAGGAACCAAGTAGCTGGCAGGTGACATTTCCCTCCTCTATCTCTCAGAATAAACACACAGCCACCTGCAGATATCAGCACAACATTGACACTCTGACACTTGCTACCTAACTTGTTTACACCAAGCCCTGCCCCCTGAACTTTGGTGGATCCATCCTTCCCAGTCATTTGCTTTAGTCCTGGTACTGTAAGTTACCTTTACCAGATGACCAGCATAAACTTTGCCAACACCACAACTCATGGGGTGAGTCATAGTGGTGAGGACACACCCACCCCCGTGGGAGGGTATGTGCACAGCTTGTTAATACTGCATCCTTACCTATGTGTGCTTTGCAGAGCACCCCCAGCTGGCCCAGTCTCTGCAGTGGCTGTGTGTCCCCTGTGCAAGACGAACACCACCTTGTTAAAATTGTGTGTCCTGCCCACTACTTTCAAGAGCAGGAGACATCACTGACTTTCCTAACACAGATAAAGAGACACAAAGTTAGACAAAATGAAGAGATGAAGAATATGTCCCCAAATGAAAGAATAGGACAAAACCACAGCAAGAGACCTAAGTGAAATGGATTAAGTAATATGCCTGATAGAGAATTTAAAGTAATGATCATAAAGATACTCACTGGATTTGAGAAGAGAATGAGACCTTTAACAAAGAGATAAAAAAGAACCAATCAAAGATGAAGAACTCAATAAGTGAAATTAAAACACACGAGATGGAATACATAGCATGCTAGAGGAAGCAGAGGAACAAAATAACGACTTGGAAGACAGAGTAATGGAAAGTAATCAGGCTGAACAGGTGAGAGAAAAAATTATGTAAAATGAGGAAAGACTTAGGGAACTCAGTAATTCCATCAAGCATAATAACATTCACATTATAGGGATCCCAGAAGAAGAGAGAGAAAAGGGGGTGAAGAAATAATAACTGAGAACTTCCTGGATCTGTGAAAGAAACACAAATCCAGAACAAAAAGTACAGACATCCCCCAACAAAATCGACCAAGGAGGTCCACACCAAGACACATAGTAATTAAAACCATAAGAAGTAGAAAAAACAAAGAATTTTAAAAGTAGCAAGAGAAAAGAAGACAGTTATATATAAGGGAAACCCCTTAAGGCTATCAGCAGAGTTTTTGGCAGAAATTTTGCAGGCCTGAAAGGAATGACATGATATATTCCAAGTGCTGAAAGGAAAAAAAATCTGCAGCCAAGAATACTCTATCTAACAAGGCAATCATTCAGAATAAGAAGGATAAGGAGTTTCTCAGACAAACAAAAACTAAAGGAGTTCATGGCCACTAAACTACCCATACAAGAAATTTTAAAGTGAACTCTGAGTAGAAAGGAAAGGCCATAAGTAGGGTATCAAATGTAGGAAACAAAAAAGTAGTAAAAATCAGTATGTTTGTAAAAATCAGTCAAGGAATCCACAAAATAAAAAAGTGTAAAATATGACACCATATACCTAAAACATGGGAGAAGAGTAAAGAATGGGTTCAAGCTTAAGTGACCATCAACTTACTATAGATTGTTATATGCAGAAGATGTTGTATACAAACCTAATGGTAAACACAAATTAAAAACCGGTAACAGATAGGCAAAGAATAGAAAGAAAGTAATCCAAGTATATCACTAAAGAAAGCCAGTGAACCCTGAAAAGAAGAAAAGAAGAAAGAAACTGAGAATAACCACAAAACAACCACAAAACAAGTAAAAAAATGACAATAAATATATATCTATAAATAATTACTTTGAATGTAAATAGGCTAAATGCTCCAATAAAAGATAGGGTGACAGAGTGGATAAAAAACAAGAACCATTTATGCTGCCTACAAGTGACTCATTTCATACCTAAAGACACCTGCAGATTGAAAGTGAGAGTCTGGGAAAACATTTTTCATGCAAATGGATGTAAAACAAAAGCTCGTGTAGCAATACTTATATCAGACAAAATAGACTTTAAAACAAAGACTATAATAAGAAACAAGGAAGGACATTATATAATAATAAAGGGGACAATCCAACAAGAAGAAATAACAACTGTAAATATGCATCCAATATGGAACCACCCAAACACATAAAACAGTTAATTACAAATATAAAGGAACTATTTTCAGCCATTCTTACAGGTGTCTAAAAATAGTTCCTTTGTATTTGTTATTAACTGTTTTATGTGTTTGGGTGGTTCCATGGAGGTTCCTCAAAAAATTTAAAAATAGAGCTACCTTATGACCCAACAATTGCACTACTAGGTATTTATCCAAAGGATACAAAAATGCAGATTCAAAGGGGGCACAGGCACCTTAATATTTATGGCAGTGCTATCAACAATAGCAAAATTATGGAAAGAGCCTGAATATCCATTCACTGATAAATGGATAAAGAAGAGGTGGTATATGTATATACAATGGAATATTACTCAGTAATCAAAAAGAATAAAATCTTGCCATTTGCCACAACATGGATGGAGCTAGAGTGTTTATGCAAAGTGAAATGAGTCAGTCAGAGAAAGACACATTTCATATGATTTCACTCATATGTGGAATTCAAAAAACAAAACAGATGAGCACAGGGGAAAGGAAGGAAAAATAAGATAAAAACAGAGAGGGAAGCAAACCATAAGAGACTTTAAAAGACAGAGAGCAAACTGAGGGTTGCTAGAGGGGAGGTGGGTGAGAGAATAGGCTAAATGGGTGATGGGCACTAAGTAGGGCACTTGTTGGGATGAGCAATGGGTGTTATACATAAGTGATGAATCACTGGGTTCTACTCCTGAAACCAATACTACACTGTATATTAACTAACTTGAATTTAAAGAAATACATTAAAAAATAGGAAGTGGGGGAAAAATCTAACTAAATTCATCCCTTTTTCCTGATTCTCTGTCTAAAATGAATATATATATAATTGATAGCAATATAATAATAGTAGGAGAATTTAACACCCTTCCATCAGTGGACAGATAATCCAAACAGAAAAATCAACAAGGAAACAGTGGCTTTGAATGACATGTTAGACCAGATGGATTTAACAGACACATTTGGAACAGTTTATCCTAAAACAGGAGAATACACAATCTTTTCAAGTGCACAAGAAACAGTCCCCAGGATAGATCACATATTAAGTCACAAAACAAGTCTTAACAAATAATAACAGATCAAAGTCATACCATACATCTCTTCTGACAATAACACCATACTGTTATAAAACTAGAAATCAACTAAAAGAAAAAGGTTCGAAAGAACACAAATATATGGAGGTTAAACAACATGCTCCTAAATATGTTACTAAACAATGAATAGGTCAACCAAGAAATCAAAGAAGAAACCAAAAATCACATAGAGACAAATAAAAATGAAAATAAAGTGGCCCATAATCTTTGTCATGCAGCAAAAGAAGTCCTAAGAGGGAAATTTAGAATACTACAAGCCTACCTCAAGAAGCAAGAAAAATCTCAAATAAACAACCTAAACTTACACCTAAAGGAGCTAGAAAAAGAAAAACAATGTCCAAAATTGTTTGGAAAGAATAAAATAATAAAGATTAGAGTAGAAATAAATGATATAGAAACTAAACCAACCAACTAACAAACAAAACCCCCAACCGAACAGATCAATGAAACCAGGAGCTGGTTTTTTGAAAAGATCAATAAAATTAATAAACTTCTGGCCAGACGAGAGATAGATGATAGATAGATAGATAGATGATAGATAGATAGATAGATAGATAGAATTCAAATAAATAAAATCAGAAATGAAAGAGGAGAAATAACAATTGACACCACAGAAATACAAAGGATTGTAAGAGAATCCTATGAAAAATACATGTCAACAAATTTGATAACCTGGATGAAATGAATAAAGTCCTAGCAAATAACCTACCAAAACTGAATCAGGAATAAATAGAAAATTTGAACAGACATATTACCATCAATTAAATTGAAATAGTAATAAAAAAGTTCTCAATGAGCAAAAGTCCAGGACCAGACAGCTTCACAGGTGAGTTCTGCCAAACATTTAAAGAACAGTTAGTACCTATTCTTCTCAAATTATTCCAAAGAACAGAAGAGGAAAGAAAACTTCTTAATTCATTCTATGGGGCAAGCATTACCCTGATACCAAAACCAAATAGGACATCACTAAAAAAGAGAAGTACAGGCCAATATCTGTGATGAACATAGATGCAAATATCCTCAACAAAATACTAGCAAATAGAATTCAACAATACATTTTAAAACATCATTCACCAGGTTCCGGAAGATGGCGGCGTAGGAGGACGCGGGGTTCACAGCGCGTCCTGCCGATCACTTAGATTCCACCTACACCTGCCTAAAGAACCCAGAAAACCGCCAGAGGATTAGCAGAAGGGAGTCTCCGGAGTCAAGCGCAGACTAGAGGCCCACGGAAGAGGGTAGGAAGGGCGGCGAGGCGGTGCGCGCTCCACGGACTGGCGGGAGGGAGCCGGGGCGGAGGGGCGGCTCGCCGGCCAAGCAGAGCCCCCGAGTCTGGCTGGCAAAAGTGGAGGGGCCGGACAGACTGTGTTCCGACAGCAAGCGCGACTTAGCGTCTGGGAGGTCATAAGTTAACAGCTCTGCTCGGAAAGCGGGAAGGCTGGAGGACAAAGGGAGGGAGAGCTGCTGAGCCCCCCGGACGGCAGAGCTCAGCTTGGCGGGGAACAAAGGCGCCAGCGCCATCTCCCCCGCCCATCCCCCAGCCAAAATCCCAAAGGGAACCAGTTCCTGCCAGAGAACTTGCTCGCTCCGCGCAAACACCCAACTCTGTGCTTCTGCGGAGCCAAACCTCCGGCAGCGGATCTGACTCCCTCCCGCTGCCACAGGGCTCCTCCTGAAGTGGATCACCTAAGGAGAAGCGAGCTAAGCCTGCCCCTCCAGCCCCCGTGCACCTTGCCTACCCACCCCAGCTAATACGCCAGATCCCCAGCAACACAAGCCTGGCAGTGTGCAAGTAGCCCAGACGGGACACGCCACCCCACAGTGAATCCCGCCCCTAGGAGAGGGGAAGAGAAGGCACACACCAGTCTGACTGTGGCCCCAGCAGTGGGCTGGGGGCAGACATCGGGTCGGACTGCGGCCCCGCCCACTAACTCCAGTTATACACCACAGCACAGGGGAAGTGCCCTGCAGGTCCTCACCACGCCAGGGACTCTCCAAAATGACCAAACGGAAGAATTCCCCTCAGAAGAATCTCCAGGAAATAACAACAGCTAATGAACTGATCAAAAAGGATTTAAATAATATAACAGAAAGTGAATTTAGAATAATAGTCATAAAATTAATCGCTGGGCTTGAAAACAGTATACAGGACAGCAGAGAATCTCTTGCCACAAAGATCGAGGGACTAAGGAACAGTCACGAGGAGTTGAAAAACGCTTTAAACGAATTGCAAAACAAAATGGAATCCACGATGGCTCGGCTTGAAGAGGCAGAGGAGAGAATAGGTGAACTAGAAGATAAAGTTATGGAGAAAGAGGAAGCTGAAAGAAAGAGAGATAAAAAAATCCAGGAGTATGAGGGGAAAATTAGAGAACTAAGTGATACACTAAAAAGAAATAATATACGCATAATTGGTATCCCAGAGGAGGAAGAGAGAGGGAAGGGTGCTGAAGGGGTACTTGAACAAATTATAGCTGAGAACTTCCCTGAACTGGGGAAGGAAAAAGGCATTGAAATCCAAGAGGCACAGAGAACTCCCTTCAGACGTAACTTGAATCGATCTTCTGCACGACATATCATAGTGAAACTGGCAAAATACAAGGATAAAGAGAAAATTCTGAAAGCAGCAAGGGATAAACGTGCCCTCACATATAAAGGGAGACCTATAAGACTCGGGACTGATCTCTCCTTTGAAACTTGGCAGGCCAGAAAGGCTTGGCACGATATCTACAGTGTGCTAAACAGAAAAAATATGCAGCCGAGAATCCTTTATCCAGCAAGTCTGTCATTTAGAATAGAAGGAGAGATAAAGGTCTTCCCAAACAAACAAAAACTGAAGGAATTTGTCACCACGAAACCAGCCCTACAAGAGATCCTAAGGGGGATCCTGTGAGACAAAGTACCAGAGACATCACTACAAGCATAAAACATACAGACATCACAATGACTCTAAACCCATATCTTTCTATAATAACACTGAATGTAAATGGATTAAATGCGCCAACCAAAGGACATAGGGTATCAGAATGGATAAAAAAACAACACCCATCTATTTGCTGTCTACAAGAGACTCATTTTAGATCTGAGGACACCTTTAGATTGAGAGTGAGGGGATGGAGAACTATTTATCATGCTCCTGGAAGCCAAAAGAAAGCTGGAGTAGCCATACTTATATCAGACAAACTAGACTTTAAATTAAAGGCTGTAACAAGAGATGAAGAAGGGCATTATATAATAATCACAGGGTCTATCCACCAGGAAGAGCTAACTATTATAAATGTCTATGCGCCAAATACCCGAGCCCCCAGATATATAAAACAATTACTCATAAACATAAGCAACCTTATTGATAAGAATGTGGTCATTGCAGGGGACTTTAACACCCCACTTACAGAAATGGATAGATCATCTAGACACACAGTCAATAAAGAAACAAGGGCCCTGAATGATACATTGGATCAGATGGACTTGACAGATATATTTAGAACCCTGCATCCCAAAGCAACAGAATATACTTTCTTCTCGAGTGCACATGGAACATTCTCCAAGATAGATCATATACTGGGTCACAAAACAGCCCTTCATAAGTTTACAAGAATTGAAATTATACCATGCATACTTTCAGACCACAATGCTATGAAGCTTGAAATCAACCACAGGAAAAAGTCTGGAAAACCTCCAAAAGCATGGAGGTTAAAGAACACCCTACTAACGAATGAGTGGGTCAACCAGGCAATTAGAGAAGAAATTAAAACATATATGGAAACAAACGAAAATGAAAATACAACAATCCAAACGCTTTGGGATGCAGCGAAGGCAGTCCTGAGAGGAAAATACATTGCAATCCAGGCCTATCTCAAGAAACAAGAAAAATCCCAAATACAAAATCTCACAGCACACCTAAAGGAAATAGAAGCAGAACAGCAAAGGCAGCCTAAACCCAGCAGAAGAAGAGAAATCATAAAGATCAGAGCAGAAATAAACAATATAGAATCTAACAAAACTGTAGAGCAGATCAACGAAACCAAGAGTTGGTTTTTTGAAAAAATAAACAAAATTGACAAACCTCTAGCCAGGCTTCTCAAAAAGAAAAGGGAGATGACCCAAATAGATAAAATCATGAATGAAAATGGAATGATTACAACCAATCCCTCAGAGATACAAACAATTATCAGGGAATACTATGAAAAATTATATGCCAGCAAATTGGACAACCTGGAAGAAATGGACAAATTTCTAAACACCCACACTCTTCCAAAACTCAATCAGGAGGAAATAGAAAGCTTGAACAGACCCATAACCAGCGAAGAAATTGAATCGGTTATCAAAAATCTCCCAACAAATAAGAGTCCAGGACCAGATGGCTTCCCAGGGGAGTTCTACCAGACGTTTAAAGCAGAGATAATACCTATCCTTCTCAAGCTATTCCAAGAAATAGAAAGGGAAGGAAAACTTCCAGACTCATTCTATGAAGCCAGTATTACTTTGATTCCTAAACCAGACAGAGACCCAGTAAAAAAAAAGAACTACAGGCCAATATCCCTGATGAATATGGATGCAAAAATTCTTAATAAGATACTAGCAAATCGAATTCAACAGCATATAAAAAGAATTATTCACCATGATCAAGTGGGATTCATTCCTGGGAGGCAGGGCTGGTTCAACATTCGCAAATCGATCAACGTGATACATCACATTAACAAAAAAAAAGAGAAGAACCATATGATCCTGTCAATCGATGCAGAAAAGGCCTTTGACAAAATCCAGCACCCTTTCTTAATAAAAACCCTTGAGAAAGTCGGGATAGAAGGAACATACTTAAAGATCATAAAGGCCATTTATGAAAAGCCCACAGCTAACATCATCCTCAATGGGGAAAAACTGAGAACTTTTTCCCTGAGATCAGGAACACGACAGGGATGCCCACTGTCACCGCTGCTGTTTAATATAGTGCTGGAAGTTCTAGCATCAGCAATCAGACAACAAAAAGAAATCAAAGGCATCAAAATTGGCAAAGATGAAGTCAAGGTTTCGCTTTTTGCAGATGACATGATATTATACATGGAAAATCCGATAGACTCCACCAAAAGTCTGCTAGAACTGATACATGAATTCAGCAAAGTTGCAGGATACAAAATCAATGTGCAGAAATCAGTTGCATTCTTATACACTAACAATGAAGCAACAGAAAGACAAATGAAGAAACTGATCCCATTCACAATTGCACCAAGAAGCATAAAATACCTAGGAATAAATCTAACCCAAGATGTCAAAGATCTGTATGCTGAAAACTATAGAAAGCTTATGCAGGTAATTGAAGAAGATATAAAGAAATGGAAAGACATTCCCTGCTCATGGATTGGAAGAATAAATATTGTCAAAATGTCAATACTACCCAAAGCTATCTACACATTCAATGCAATCCCAATCAAAATTGCACCAGCATTCTTCTCGAAACTAGAACAAGCAATCCTAAAATTCATATGGAACCACAAAAGGCCCCGAATAGCCAAAGTAATTTTGAAGAAGAAGACCAAAGCAGGAGGCATCACAATCCCAGACTTTAGCCTCTACTACAAAGCTGTCATCATCAAGACAGCATGGTATTGGCATAAAAACAGACACATAGACCAATGGAATAGAATAGAAACCCCAGAACTAGACCCACAAACGTATGGCCAACTCATCTTTGACAAAGCAGGAAAGAACATCCAATGGAAAAAAGACAGTCTCTTTAACAAATGGTGCTGGGAGAACTGGACAGCAACATGCAGAAGGTTGAAACTAGACCACTTTCTCACACCATTCACAAAAATAAACTCAAAATGGATAAAGGACCTGAATGTGAGACAGGAAACCATCAAAACCTTAGAGGAGAAAGCAGGAAAAGACCTCTCTGACCTCAGCCGTAGCAATCTCTTACTCGGCACATCCCCAAAGGCAAGGGAATTAAAAGCAAAAGTGAATTACTGGGACCTTATGAAGATAAAAAGCTTCTGCACAGCAAAGGAAACAACCAACAAAACTAAAAGGCAACCAACGGAATGGGAAAAGATATTTGCAAATGACACATCGGACAAAGGGCTAGTATCCAAAATCTATAAAGAGCTCACCAAACTCCACACCCGAAAAACAAATAACCCAGTGAAGAAATGGGCAGAAAACATGAATAGACACTTCTCTAAAGAAGACATCCGGATGGCCAACAGCCACATGAAAAGATGTTCAACGTCGCTCCTTATCAGGGGAATACAAATCAAAACCACACTCAGATACCACCTCACGCCAGTCAGAGTGGCCAAAATGAAGAAATCAGGAGACTATAGATGCTGGAGAGGATGTGGAGAAACAGGAACCCTCTTGCACTGTTGGTGGGAATGCAAATTGGTGCAGCCGCTCTGGAAAGCAGTGTGGAGGTTCCTCAGAAAATTAAAAATAGACCTACCCTATGACCCAGCAATAGCACTGCTAGGAATTTATCCAAGGGATACAGGAGTACTGATGCATAGGGGCACCTGTACCCCAATGTTTATAGCGGCACTCTCAACAATAGCCAAATTATGGAAAGAGCCTAAATGTCCATCAACTGATGAATGGATAAAGAAATTGTGGTTTATATACACAATGGAATACTACGTGGCAATGAGAAAAAATGAAATATGGCCTTTTGTAGCAACATGGATGGAACTGGAGAGTGTGATGCTAAGTGAAATAAGCCATACAGAGAAAGACAGATACCATATGGTTTCACTCTTATGTGGATCCTGAGAAACATAACAGAAACCCATGGGGGAGGGGAAGGAAAAAAAAAAAAAAAGAGGTTAGAGTGGGAGAGAGCCAAAGCATTAGAGACTGTTAAAAACTGAGAACAAACTGAGGGTTGATGGGGGGTGGGAGGGAGGGCAGGGTGGGAGGGAGGGCAGGGTGGGTGATGGGTATTGAGGAGGGCACCTTTTGGGATGAGCACTGGGTGTTGTATGGAAACCAATTTGACAGTAAATTTCATATATTAAAAAATAAAAAAAAAACACAAAAAACATCATTCACCATGATCAAGTGGGATTTATTTTCAGAATGAAAGGGTGGTTCAATATTCACAAATCAATCAATGTGATATATCACATCAATAAGACAAAGGATAAGAATCAGGAACAAGACAAGGATATCCACTCTCACCACATTTATTCAATACAGTACTGGAAGTCCTAGCCACAGCAATCAGATAAGAAAAAGAAATAAAAGGCATCTAAGTTGGTAAGGAAGAAGAAGTAAAACATCCACTATTTGCAGATGACATGACACTATACACAGAAAACCCCAAGGACTCCACCAAAAAACTACTCAAAATGATAAATGAATTCAGTAAAATCTTAGGATACAAAATCAATGTAGAAAAATCTGTTGCATTTCTATATGCTAATAATGAAGCAGCAGAAAAAGAAGTTAAGAATCCCATTTACAATTGCATCAAAAACAATAAAGTACTTAGGAATAAATTTAACCAAAGAAATGAAAGATCTGTAACCTGAAAAGTATAAAACCCTGATGAAAGAAATTGAAGACAACAGAAAGAAATGGAAAGACATTCCATGCTCATGGATTAGAAAAATGAATATTGTTAAAATGTCTATACTACTTAAAGCAATCTACACATTTAATGCAATCCTTATCAAAATGCCAACAGGAGTTTTCACAGAACTGGAACAAACAATCCTAAAATTTGTATGGAACCACAAAAGCCCCCAAATAGCCAAAGCAATCTTGAAGAAGAAAAGCAAAACTGGAAGCATCATAATTCCAGACTTCAAGTTATATTACAAGGCTACACTAATCAAAATGGTAGTGGAACAAAAATAAACACATAAATCAATGAAACAGAATAAAAAACTCAGAGATAAACTCACAATTATGCTGTCAGTTAATCTTTGACAAAGGAAGAAAGAATATGCAATAGGAAAAGATAGATTCCTCAACAAATGGTGTTGGGAAACTGGACAGCAGCATGCAAAAGAGTAAAATTGGACCATTTTCTTACACCTTATGCAAAAATAAACTCAAAATGGATTAAGGACCTAAATGGGAGATGTAAAACCATAAAGAATACTCGAAGACAGCACAGGCATTAATTTCTCTGACATTGGCTATAGCAACTTCTTTCTAGATAGGTCTCCTGAGGCAAGGGAAACAAAAGCAAAAATAATCTATTAGGATTACATGAAAATAAAAAGCTTCTGCACAGCAAAGGAAACAACAAAACTAAAAGACAACGTACTGCATGGGAGAAGATATGCAAGATATCAGATATGCAAATGACATATCTGATAAAGGGATAGTATCCAACATATATAAAGGACTTACACAACTCAACATCAACCCTCCCATAAATAATCCAATTAACACATGGACAAAAAAAAAAACCAAAACACATGGACAGAAGTAGGGAATCCAAATGGCTCAGTTTGTTGAGCATCTGACTCTTGGTTTCAGTTTGGGTTATGATCCCAGGGTCATGGGATTGAGACCCTTGTTAGGCTTAAGCCTCTGCTTAAGAATTTCTTTCTCTCCCTCTGCCCCTGTCCCCAATTCTCTCTCTCTCTCTAAGATAATTTAAAAAAAGATAGAAGACATGAAGAGAATTTCTCCAAAGAAGACATACACATGCCAACAGACACATGAAAAGATGCTCAACATAACTCATCATCAGGGAAATGCAAATCAAAACTATAATGAGATAGCACCTTACCACTGTCAGAATGGCCAAAATAAAAAAACACAAGAAACAACAAGTGTTGGTGAGGTTGTGGAGACAAAAGAACCCTCATACAGTGTTGGGAATCTGGTGTGGCCACCCTAGAAGACAATAGAGTTTCCTCAACGAATTAGAAATATAATTACCCTAAATAAAGATAGCCCTGGGTATTTGTCCAAAAAATTCAAAACACCAGTTCAAAGGAATACATGCACTCCTATGTTTATTGCAGCATTATTTATAATAATCAACTTACAGAAGCAGTCCAAGTATCCATCAAAGATGAATGGATAAAGATCTGGCATATATATATATATATATATATATATATATATATATGCCAGATCTTCTTTGTATATATGTGTATACATATATATATATATATATATATATATATATATATATATATATAATGGAATGTTATTCAACCATACAAGATAATGAAATATTGTCACTTGCAATGACATGGATGGAGCTAGAGAGTATAATGCTAAGTGAAACTAGTCAAAGAAAGACAAATACCATATGATTTCACTAATATGTGGAATTCAAGAAATGAAACAAATGAACAAAAGTAAAAAAAAAGAGAGAGAGATAAAGAACCAAAAAAATACACATTTAACTATAGAGAACAAACTGATGGCTACCAGAAAAGAGATGGATGGAAGGATGGGTGAAATAGGTGATGGGGATTAAAACCACACTTATCATGAAGAGCACTGAGTAATGTACAGATATATTGAATCACTATAGTGTACACTTGAAACTAATATAACGCTGAATGTTAACTATACTGGAATTAAAATTAAAACTTAATAAAAGAGAAAAAAGATTACCATGAAAAAAAAACATATGCTAAGTGAAAAGAGCAAGTAATACTGTGCTATCATATGTGAAAAAGAAAAACTATATACATGTCTATATTATATATGTGCAAAATATCTTGAAAATTTGTGGAGGGTTTGCTAAACATAGAGTAGGCTGTCATACTAACTGGGTACAGCAGAAGCAAAGCACAGGGTACAGATAATGATGTGAATATTAGAAGGAGTAGTAAAAACAAACGACAACCCTGAAACCAAATAAAAATTAATGCCCCCCACAATACCCACATAGAAAGTCTGGACTAGGATCCTCACAGAAGTTTGTTTTAATAAAGGCCCAGTCCTTTCCTGCTTACCCAAGGAGGGTTAGGATTAGGTTTGTTCTACCTAAAGCCATTCATTCATTTAACATTTTTACCATGTGAGACATGCTGTGAATAAGAGAAGTAAGAGATGCTGTTGTTTTTCAGGCCTGGACAATCTAGTCGGGAGACAGATAAACTTCAAGGAGTTCAGGAATGAGATTATCTCAGGAGCCACATCTCATGGTTTATAAAGGGAAGTAACTTTCCAGGATGGTGGGAAAGCTTTTGGGCAGAGAGCTGTTTAATATCAGAATAAGAGTATTGAATGTCTGAATCAAGATAAGGCCCTGATCCTTGCAACTGGAAATCTCCTTAGATGCCCAACATCTAGGAAATATGACAAATACCCAGATATCTTGCCCTCAGTTTCTCCCCAAGTTTCTCTTTCTTGTCATCCCAAACTGTCCCTTAACTTCTTCATAAGACATGCCTCTGATGGCCTGAGGAAGAGCCTATGGTCAAGCACCAATGTCTTCACCAGCTCAAGATAGAACTTCCCTGCACAAGTGTCTGGTGGCTCTGGATGGACTTAATTCTTAACCTCGAGTTAATGGATGCTACAGAAACTCTGAGACCTCTGATATGGTAGGTATGTATCATGAATTTGTGAGGCTGTAATCTGTGTTTCTGTCAGATTCCCAAAGTGGCCTGGATTTAAAAAAGCATCGCTCCTGGCTGCCAATTTGGCTTAATGTTGGAAGCTTCAGCCCATGGTCCTGAGGAGAAAGACTTTCCAAAGAAGACATACAAATTGTCAATGACGAAGACATGCAAATCCTCAACAGGCACAGGAAAAGGTGCTCAGAACCACTGATCATCAGGGAAATACAAATAAAAACCACAAAGAGCTATAACCTCACACCTCTAAGAATAGCTATTATCAGAAGAGATCGGGCGTGTTCAGGGTGGTATGTCTGTAGACAAGAATAGCTATTACCAAAAAGACAAGAGAGAACAAATGTTGATGAGGATGTGGAGAAAAGGGAGACCTCGGCCACTGTTGGAAGGAATGTAAACTGCTGCAGCCACCATGGAAAACAGTATGGAGATTCCTCAAAAAATTAAAAATAGAACTACCGTAAGATTTAGCAATCCCACTTCTAGGTATATATCCAAAGGAAATGAATACAGGATCCTGAAACTGTATCTGCACTCCCATGTTCATTGAAGCATTATTTACAACAGCCAAGATATGGAAATAACCTAAGTGCCTGCCAATGGATGAATGGATAAGAATGTGGTATACATTAAGAATGAAATAGTATTCAACCATGAGAAAGAAGGAAATCCTGTCATTGACAACAACATGTTTGGACCTAAAGGCGTTATCACTAAGCGAAAGAAGTCATAGAGAAAGACAAATACTGTATGATCTCCTATCTGGAACTTGAAAAAGCTGACCTTGTAGAAACAGAGAGTAGAATGGTGGTTACTTAAGTATTGGGTTTCAGGGAAGTGAGCAGATGTTAGTCAAAGAGTAAACCTCCACTTATCAGATGAACAGGTTCTGGGGATCTAATACACAGTATTGTGAATACAACTAAAAATACTGTATTATATACTTGAAAGTTGCTAAGGCAGTTGATTTTAAATGTTCCCACCACAGAAAAAAATGGTGTGATGGGATGAAGGCATTAGCTAATGCTATGGTGGCAATCACACTGCAATGTATAACTGTATCAAATCAACACATTGTGCATCTGAAACTTACACAATGTTATATGTCAATTATATCTCAATAAAGTCTGGGGGAAAAAAAGACTTTTCATGCCTATCACTGCTACTGGAAAGGTATCAGAGAGTGTGTGTTGAAGTATTGTCTTTGAAGACAAACCACCTGTATAGAGCGAGCTTATGTTTGGGGTCATGGAGTTAGGAAATGTAACTAAACTGAGTGCACCTTCTCAGTCCCATAGAAGAGAACAGGCCTCAGGGAGGCAGCAGTGGTCAACACAAAAGCCAATCATTACCACAAAAGGGAGAGAATTGACCAGTAACTATCCCTCTGCCTGGATTTTTTTTCTTTGCACTCCCATCTCCTAGCTCAATCTCCCATTCTCTTCTAGTTGGCAAGATCTAGGTGTGTGATTTGTACATGAAAGGCAACATATACAGGCTATTCTGATGCTCCCCACTCTCTTTCTCCCTTTGGGTCTCATTTGCATCTTTTCCTTTGAATGGAATCTAAAGAAGGTAGAATGAATGTATAGCCTTAAGCTATTTTAAAAATGCTCAGAGTTTGGGGTTGTGGTGTGGAGGGGTGGGGTGGATGATGACTTCACTAGTCATAAAAGAAATGTAAATTAAAATAACCTTTGAGTTTATCAACTTTTAGCTTCTAAGTCAGAAAAAACTAATTTAATTCCTGGCAAAGTTGCAATTAAAAAAGTTATACTTCCTCTAAAGTGACATTGTAAATTGTTAAAAGATTTTCAGAATACAAGTTGGAATACCCTGAGTCCTGGAAATGATTATACCAATGGGTACACTAATGTTTCACTCATAGAAATTCATCCCAAGGAAATCAATGGACGAAATAACTGGTCTACACCATTGTGCATCTACATTTCCAGGAATAGGGGGATGACAGACTAAGTCCCAGTGTTTGCTGAATGGAATAGTGTTCAAGCAGTAGAAATTATAGTTGTGTAGACTGTATCACAAATGAAAGTGGCTTTAAATAATAAATTAAGTGAAAATAGTGGATGTCTGGTTGAAACTTGATAAAATACTCATTCATATGGTCAGGATTGAAAAGTATATAAATAGATGAAAATGGGGCTGACAAAGTTGTATTTTGGGTTATATATGATGCTAAAGTGTTTTAAAGTGAAAATGAAAGATTGAAAAAGGGTATTTTAGAAAATACAGTCCATGGTGTCTCTCAGAGAAGACAGAGGACTAATCCATCTACAAAAGGGATATCTCCAGCTTAGGATCACAGTGATGAGAACTGCAAAAAATTCTGGAAACTTTCAAGGATGCTTCTCCAAGTGGGTGTCTTGAGCAAGTGGCCCTCTTCTTACTGGAATCCCCAAATTAGAATGATCATCCAGACAGAAGACACAAATGGAGGAGAAATCATGTTCTCCAAAGCTGAAGAGAGATTTTTGGAGGATCTAGGAACAGATCTAGGAACTCTTTCACATGATTGGTTGGTCTGAACACTAGTTTTGCACCAGAGAGAGGCCTGGCCTTGTGGTCATAAATATGGGGGCTGTTGACAAACGGTTTCCCACCCTGGGACTTGGGTTCACAGTTCAAGAGTCACGTGGGTCTGCTTGAGCAGCAGGGCTTGGCCTCTGAGCTGAGCACAGGCTTTGAGAAGAAGCTGGGCTGGCTGAGCCTTACGGGAAAGGAAATGCTCAGGTTTCACTGGAAGGAGGGTGTGTGAGGACGGGGCCAGGGCTGGGAGTTTGAGGGAAAGAATGGTCCCTTTCAATGCAGACAGATGCAGTCTGGCTCAAAGTCAGCCTGGTTAAAAAAAAAAAACAAAAACCCAAGTGGTCCAATAACATTAAAAAATGTGCACACATTCAAAGTTGTATTTTAAATACCGCACAAGGGCAGATAATAAATGTGATGGTTTTTCCATCCTGTGAGTGTGGAGAGCCTCCCAAAGCCTTAGCAGGTGTGCACAGATAAACATGTATGCATGCTCATTTGGGGTGTATGTAAATACCCTCATACAAGTACGTGTACACATGCAATACTATCCATGGCACACATACTTCCATTCTCTCCTCAGAAAGCTAGGAGTCTGCAGTTGATCTAAGTTTGGCATGGGCTGAAGGCAGTACTTGGAATGGCTGCTTGGACTGGTTGTGAGCAGGGCGACAGGCTTGAAGCTTCTAAGAAAATGAATTACCTTCTTTATCCTGCTGGTAAATGAAGATGGCTGCTGTTAATTTAGAAACCACGGTGAATTTGGGGCCCAGCCATGACAAAGTCCTTAAAGCTTTACAACAGAATTATTCTATTCACAGGTTTCCAGTTTCTAAGTGTTCGTTTCATGATGGGTAAATGGCATGGAGAATTAGGGTTCTGGGGCTTCCAAATGCTCATTTCCATGGGCTTGCTTCTGGGTACACCCATCCTCATGTTCTCTCCTCTTCCCTGTGAGCTCATTTTGGTGTTCATTGTGCCAGTGTCAGCCCAGAGATGCAGGCCAGGCCAGGAAAGCCCTTAGGGCACCTGTCTCCAGGGCTGGGAGCATCCCTGGGAGAGTCAGCTGGGCCTGGGTCAGAGGGAGGGCTCCATAAACCTGGCACTCACGTCCACCTCATAAAACTGCTGGCTAATTAAAGGCAGAGCAGTTCCAGGGCAGGCGGCTCTGTGGACTGGAGGGCTGCACGGTTCGACAGCAGCTCTGCAGGTCAAGCTGAAGTAGCAGAGGTGGTGCAGGCAAAGTTCCTGTGGGCCTGCTCCTTCACCTACAAAGGTGAAAAGTAAGGCAAAGAGGGGTGGGTTGGGCCCACATGATCCCTGAGGGGCTGGCTGGGATGACCCATGGGAGTTGCTGTAGAGTAGGCCCTCCAGAATCAGATCAGCAGCTGAGGAAGCAGGCCAGGGCTGGAGTATTTAGCCTACTCCCTAAATATTCTTCCTGGGGAGAGTGAGGTGTTCTATGAAAGAACAAAGAGTTGCAGAACCCTGGGCCTTTTTTGCATTTCAGAAGGTCATGGGTGCTCTTGCTTCTAACTGTGTCCTTTTCTAAGAAGTGTGTGCTGGGCCAGCCTTCCTCCTCCTCTGAGACTCTTCTCTCTAGTTTCATGTGTGCTAATCGGGGCATGCTGTGCCAGGCCATTTCTCAGAAGCCTGGTGCTTTGAGGGCTCTTGGGGATTATCATGTCCAATTGCCTTCATTTTACCAATGAGGAAACTGAGGTTCAAAGAGGCTGTGGGACTTGCCTAAGGCAACACGGGGACCTGAGAGCTGGGCCATTGAGTCAGGTGTCCCCACGTGATGCATTGCTCTTTCTACTTCTTCCTGCAGGTCCTGGGGATCAGGGTTGTCCTGAAGATTGAAGAGGTAGCTGAAGTGTTCTGCAGAGTGTGAAAATTAAACAATGCATGCAAGCACTCACCCTGTAGGTAAGAGCAGTAAACTGGAGGAAAATGGAGAAAGGGTCAAGATGCTGTGCACCACGTTCCCCTGTCCACATGCTGGCTCTCCCCACAACTGTTCCCCCAGATGGAAGACCTGGTGGGTCCAGAAAGAGGCCTATGAACGTGGCTAGAAAGAGCTCTGGTGCTCAAGGTCTGGAAGGCAACAGGACCAGGCAGTAGAGAGCCACCCCTCCCTTATCTTGACCCTTCTGTTTCTCTGAAATGGGGCAGGAGAGATTGGGAATCAGCCACCTGAAAATATTGTTATTGTGGTAAAACACATATAACATAAAAGTTACCATTTTAACCATTTTTAAAGACACAATTCAGTGGCATTAAGTATAGTCACATTGCTGTGTAGCCATCACACCATCTATCTCCAGTACCCTTCTCATCAAAACTGGAACTCTGTACCCCTTTAACAACAACTCCTCATTACCCCCTCCTTCCAGGCCCTGGAAACCACCATTCTGCTTTCTCTCTACTTTGAATTTCTATTTGATGACTCTACGTACCTCCTGTAAGCAGAATCATCCAGTTTTTGCCTTTTTGTGTCTGGCGTATTTTGCTGGGTATAATGTTCTGAAGGTTTCTCCATGTTGTGGCATAGCCACCTTTGACTTTAAACTCTGCATGTGTTGAGGTGCCTGGGTGGCTCAGTGGGTTAAGTGACTGATTCTTGATATAAGATCAGGTCATTATCTCACGGTTCGTGAGTTCGAGCCCTGTGTCAGGCTCTGCACTGACAGTGTGGAGCCTGCTTCATTTCTCTCTCTCCCCCTCTCTTTCTGCCCCTCCCCAGCTCACACCACTCTCTCTCAAAACAAACAAACAAAAAACTCCACATGTATTTCAGGTTCTTTTCTCCCCAGACCACAGTTTCAGACCATGTGGCAGTGCTGGCTTGTTGGAAAGGGATGGCTTCATGCTGGTGTTCCCTAGTATTGTAGGACTATGGCATGGCCCTGGGTTTCTGGAGCTCTTTGTTCTTGACTTTAGTCTCACATTGGCTTGATTAGCCACAGATCCCTCAGCAGTTTTCTTCTTCTACTGTATTTGCACAGGAAGGAGAATGAGGACTCAGGACAAGTGAAAGGAAAAAGCTACTTAGTTTAGGGATTTTCACACCCTCCTGTAAGATTTAGACATCTGGAGTGTGTGGCTGGGTGCCTGGGTGGCTCAGTTGGTTAAGCAAACTACTTTGGCTCAGGTCACGATCTTGTGGTTTGTGAGTTTGAGCCTATGTGGGATCTCAGCTGTCAGCATGGAGCCTGCTTTGTATCCTCTGTCCACCTCTGTCTCTGTCCCTTCCCAGCTTGTGCACTCTTTCTTTCTCTCTTACAAATAAATAAACATTAAAAAAATATTTCTCCCAAAATCTGGCATGGCTTTAAACATATTTTCTGGGTTTTTCATAAGTGAACATTAAATATTTTAGAGAAAATAGTTTTATATAGCCACTTAATGCCAGGACTTAACAATGCTTGTCTTGTGTGCTGGACTTTCCTATGGACAGCCATGCTACCATTGTAGCCCAGCACAAGGGTGTCTTACGGCAAAGAGGCCCTTCAGAGAGATGGTGTCTGTGGTGCTGGCAGCTACCAGGGTGGGCCTGGGAGCACCCTGGCCTGGCCATCTAGAAGATTCCTTTTTTCTTTTTCACATGAGACACCCCCTGGAGGTTCCCAGAAATAACTGAGTGGAATTGGCAGAGAAATGGGCCTGGGTGGGAGCAGGGGGAAGGAGGATTCCCAGTTATAAATTAGCAGCAGGACAGGTCAAAAGCAAGAGAAATAGGTAAACAATGACTGTTTCCCCATCTGCACTCACAAACCAATAAGCCTGAGTGTGCAATTCCTGATATGGAAGATACTGGGAGAAGAGGAAGTGCAGATCTCCTCCTAGAGCTTATAATCTTGGGAAATAACACGTTTCATTTGTTCCTGAAGGAGAGAGTGTGGGGCTGGCCCTCTGAAATGCATGCAGTGTAAGCTCCTCTGCTGAGAGGGCCATGCTCCTGGAGGGGTGTAGTGTGGCCTGAGAGAACATGGCTGAGAGTCCGGGGCCCTGTGAAGGGACTCTCTAGAGCCCCACAGGGGAGTCAGTTAGGCCCTTTAAGGCCTTAAATTTGCAAGACCCAACAGAAGTGGACCCTCATGCTTCTGGCTCAGACCCTGAAATTATGACAGGCAGGGAGGGAAGGCATCTTAGACAGTTGGGCCCTGTTTTCTGAGGAAAACTTTCTATTTTATTTTATTTTATTTTATTTTATTTTATTTTATTTTATTTATTTTATTATATTATATTTTATTTTATTTATTTTATTTTATTTTATTTATTTTATATTTTTAGTATATATATATATTTGTAGGGTAAAATATGCATAGCATAAAATTTACCATTTTTACCATTTTCAAGTGTACAGTTTAGTGACAAGTGCAATCACATTGTTGTGCACCATCACGGCGATCTATCTCAGAACTCTTTATCTTGCAAAACTGGAACCCTATACCCATTAAACAGTAATTCCCCATTCCCTCCCCTACTGGGAACAACCATTCTATTTTCTATCTCTATGAATTTGACTACAGGGACTGCATTTAACTGGAATCATCCAGCTTTTGTCCTTTTGTAACTGGCTTATTTCACTGAACAAAATGTCCTCAAGTTTCACCCATGTTTTAGCATGTGTCAGAATTTCCTCCCTTTTTAAAGCCAAATAATATTCCACTGTAAAGATACCACTGAAGAAGTTCTAGGATTTTGTGGGTCTGTTAGAGAAGTTAGCGATGCAAATCTTATCTGTTACTTCTGCTTTTTAATCTCTGTTTGGCTTTGCATCAAAGAGTTTCTCCTCTTTTTAGAGCTATAATCTAGGCATAGGGATGAAGTTCACCTATGTGGCAAGTAGGCAGGACGAGATGATGCCAGGCAAGCTGAACAGACCATTAGGGCTCTGGGACTCCAAGAGAGATAAAGAACCATGGACTGAGAGCAAACCCATGAGCCAGGTGGGCTTCTTGGAGGAGGCAACTGGGCTTGAGCTAGAGGGAGAGGATGTGAAGAGTATCTGGGGAGAAGACAAGGAGGACAAAACAGCCATGGGGGAGGCACCAAGCTGTCCTCATAAGCAAGAGTATTTATTTGTTAGATCTTTCTGAAATAAGAAGTTTGAAAGTAACCTTCCTGCTATTTCACTGAGATAGTTTCCTTTTGCATGGAATAGAAGAAAGACAATTTTCCTGTGGTATCAGGAAAGGTCGTGAACTCTGAAGTTGTGAAGATCTGCATTGTGGTCCTAGTTTTATGTTATATTGTGTGAGCTTGAACACATCTCTTAACTTGAGACAAATTTTTCATATATGGAATGAGCACACTAATACCTGATTTTCAGATTTTTGAGAGTATTAATGTATTTAAAATCTTATTTTTTATTTTAGAGAGAGAGAGAGAGAGAGACAGCAAGCAGGGGAGAGAGGCAGAGAGAGAGAGAGTGAGATAATCCTAAGCAGGCTCCACATTCAGTGCAGAGGTCTACTCAGGGCTTGATTCCATGACCCCAGGATCATGACCCAAACTGAAATCAAGAGACTGAGCCACCCAGATGCCCTGAGGGTATTAATGTATTTAAAATACCTAGCACAGCACTTGGCATATAATAGAATCTCAATAAACAGAAATGGTATAAATAGAAATAGAGATAATACTAGTAGAAGAGTAATAGAAGACTTATTTATTCAACAAATTTTTACTGTTGTTTGCAATGAGACTAGCTTTGGACTAGATGTTAAGGATATTGTGAGCAACATAGGCAAGGTCTCTGCATTGAGGAGCTATGTGAAGAAGGAGATATATGAAAAAGCAAAATGAATAAGCAAGACATGGTTGTGCAGTAATGTGAATGTTCTTTTTAAAAAATGTTTATTTAGTTTTGAGAGTGAGTGGGAGAGGGGCAGAGAGAGAGAGGAGGATAGAGGATCTGAAGCAGGCTCTGCACTGACAGCAGAGAGCCTGATGTGGGGCTTGAACTCATGAATCATGAGATCACGACCTGAGCCAAAGTTGGATGCCCAACCAACTGAGCTACCCAGGTGTCCTTGTGAGTGTTCTTAATGCCAATGAATAGTATACCTAAACAGGTCAAAATGATGAATTTTATGTATTTTTTTGTTATTCTCTATGTTGTGTCTGATGCTCCACATCACTCACCATCGGGGAAATACAAATCAAAACGATGATGAGATATCACTTACACCTGCTAGAATGGCTAAAATTAACAACACAAGAGGCCATAGGTGTTGGCAAGGATGTGGAGAAAGGGGAATCCTTTTGCACTGCTCATGGGAATGCAAACTGCTGCAGTCACTCTGGAGAACAGTATGGAAGTTCCTCAAAAAAGTAAAAATAGAACTACCCTCTGAACCAGCAAGTGCAATTGCAAATACTACTAGGTATTTACCCAAAAGATAAGAAAATACAGATTCAAAGGGGTACATGCACCCCATTGTTTATAGTAGCACTATCAACAATAGCCAAATGATGGAAAGAGCCCAAATGCCTGTCGACCAATGAATGGATAAAGAAGATGTGATTTTATATATGTATATATATATATATATATATATATATATATACACATAAATATATATATATATTTAAGTATATATATATTATACATAATATATATACATATATATACACAATATATATAATGTGTATATATATATATATGGGTGTGTGTGTGTATATGTATATATATGTGTATATACATATATACACACACACACCCATATATATATATATATATACATATGTATACACATATACATATATAATGGAATATTACTCAGCCATCAAAAGAATGAAATCTTGCCATTTGAATGACATGAATGGAGCTAGAATGTATTATGCTAAGTGAAATAAGTCAATAAGAAAAAGACAAATATAGGATTTCACTCATATATGGAATTTAAGAAACAATATAGATGAACATATAGGAAGTGGGGGGACAAAGAGAAGAAAGGGAAACAAACCTCAAGAGACTCTTAATGATAGAGAACAAACTGAGAATGGAGGGAGGTAGGTGGGAGATGAGTTAGATAAATGATGGATATTAAGAAGGGAATTTGTGATGAGCACTGGGTGTCATATGTAAGTGATGAGTCACTGGGTTCTATTTTGGAAACCAATATTACACTGTATATCAACTAATAAAAATTTAAATTAAAAAAAAGAAGATTGTACAGCAGCAAGAGTAGAGACAGGGGACCAAAGGGCATGCTGTTGCAAACACATGACACTGGCTTAGTGGACAGGGAGGAAAGTGAATGGATTTGAGACACAGAATAGGGAAGATTGAATGTAAGGGTGAGGAGGGAACGAGACTCATTGTTTTTGATCTGGGCAACTGTGTGGTACCACTTGCTGAAATGGTGGCAACTGGGGAAGGAACATATTCAGGAAAAAAGCAACAGCTTCTTTTTTTTTAATCAGTAATGTCTATGTAATGAGGCCTCCCTAAAACCCCAAAAGGACAAAATTTGGAGAGCTGCCAGGTTAGTGAACACGTGGAGATTCAAGGAGAGAGGTGCTACCTGGAGAGGGCATGGAAGTTCTGCTCCCTTTCTCTATATCTTGTCCTATACATCTCTTCCATCAGGATGTTCCTGAGTTATACACTTTGTAATAAATGGGTAACCAAGTAAGTAAAATGTTTCTCTTAGTTCTGCGAACTTCTCTAGCAAATTAATCAAATCCAAAGAAGGGGTCATGGGAACCTCCAACCTACAGTCAGTTGATCAGAAGCCAAAGTGACAACTTGGACTTGCCATGGGCATCTAAAGTGGGAAGAGAGGGCAGTCTGTGGGACTGAGCCCTTAACCTGTGGGATCTGACACTATTTCCAGGAAGATATTTTCAGAAATTAGTTGAATTGTAGTGCGTCCAGCTAGTGTTGGAGAATTGCTTGGTTTGGGGGAGAAAAATTGATGTCAGGATCATAAGATATCTAATAAATATCCAAGTGGATATGACAAAATGTCAGTTGGATATTTGGATCTGGAATTCAAGGAAAAATTTGGAGTTAGTAATTTTGGAAATCACCAGCATATAGATGGTGTTTATGGATGTAAGACCAGACAAGAGCATATTAGAAGTAGGAATAACTGCCATTTCTTGAATACAGACAGGTACTGGGCACATTTAATCAAACTTACTTGTAGCAACAACCCTAAGAAGGACGTGGTATTACCACATTACCACTGAGATGGAAAATGTTAGTCATAACCAAACTCCATGCTTCCCTTCATTCATAGCAATAAATTTTATCTGGGATTTAGACATCAGCTGGATGCTACCTCTCCCAGCCCTCTTTGCAGTACATGGGTCAAGTTAATTAAGGTCATTCCATAGAGTGTTAACAGAAATAACATGGGTAACTTTTAGACTGGGGCGCATGAGACAATGGTGTGTATCAGCCATGCTCTCTATCCCCTCTTTACTGACAAAAATGATGATGACCATAGCTGCCTTGGATGCCATGCGCTAAAGATGGTGGAGATATTCTCAGCCTGGGTTCCTGGATAACTGCATACGTCAGAGCCACCTGCCAAACTGGAACACTCACTTTGGACTATTATATGAGACAGCAGTCAACTCCTTTGTTCTCTAAGCTCCTGAATTTTGTTGCTCTCTCTAAGAGTTTATTTTATTATCTACTGTTTATTTTATTTTCTACTAGAACAGTTTATTTTATTATCTACTATGATCATTTTATGAATGTTTGGAGAAGTTAAGATACCCAAGGTCACAGAGCTAGGACCCAAATACTGTTCAGTCTAATTCCAATACCTGACCCATTCATTGCCTCAGACCAATAAAGATTGAGAAGTAGACTAGAGCTTGGGAATATATGTGTCCCCAATTCATAGCCAGTCTGGTAGTTCAGTGAGTATGATCAGCGGTAAATCCTACCGTTTGTTAGAGAAAATTGAAAACTAATTTGTTTGTATAATTCATGTTCCAGAGAAACTTTGCAGAAAAGTTGGAAGTCTTTGTAATAACTAAGAAGGCAATGTGTTGCTTGGTGCCTACATTACAGTGGAGGGGAGACCCTATAAGGTCATGGCCAGTGAGCTTTTTCATCTTCCATATGAGCCATACTCAGTTCTTCAGAATTTCTGGGGAACTTGATTCCAAAAATCTCTCTTCAAGATGTCTGAAATCTTATGAAATCCCATGAGAAAGAAAATCTTTGGGTTTGGCTTCCATGACAACCAAATGGAGAGGCAAAGAACTGTTTTAAATTTAAGAAGGATTCTTTGCCTGGTCTGGAAAAGAGCAGTCTTGACCTTTGTGATCCAGTCTAATGCCATCTTGGACAAATCTACCATTATGTCTGCATTGTGATCTGAAACCTTCTTGAGAACAATTCCTCTCCCCCACCCACATTTTTTTCCTTTGGTTTAATCACACCCTTAACACCCTTGGGGCATAAGTTTCTTGATTTGCTTTGGAGATATGACTATGATTCCCAAACATTTCCTCCTGGGTAGTCTCTAGGGCTATAAAAAAAAAAAAAAAAAAAAAAAAGCAGGTTGATGGAAGGTGGGGTTGCAGAGATCTACTCATCTTGAGGTGGACCAAGACATGCTTCTGTCTGTAAGTTCCCTCAACAAACCATTTCTTGTCAAGTTGGACTTTTCATCCTTTTGCATTGGTCTTACATTTTCTTCTGCTTTTGGAGACTGTTTTGCATATACTTCCCTTTCATGGAACACCTTCATACCACAACTGGAGAAATAATTCCTGTTGTCACCATTATGCCATCAATCTAGAACTGGGCCTGGGATAGATTAATACACAAAGATGAACTTGGCCAAAGGAAGCATGGCCATGAGTGCAGAAGCATACTGCCTACTCCAGGGGAGCACTGATTTCTAGCTTAGGTGTGCATTGTTGATCACCACTGCCCCCTTTGGAACCAAGGCCAGCAGAAGACACTAGTTCTGTGGTAGTTGTGGGAACTTTAACTTGAAGGATGAGAAGCTGTCTGAGCTACAGGATTGATTCCCAGTTCTAGATCACTGCATAATTTATTGTCCAAACTAAGATGATTTTCAAAATGAAATGGACAATATTAATGATTATCCTGGGACAATGGGATACAATCAAACTGCCTCAGGGAAACTAGGATGGATGGTCAACCTTCTATACACTGTTGTTCCCAGAAGGGTCTTGAGAATCTCTGCCATGATACATGGGCTTAAGTGTATGAGCTTTTGTAAGAATCTTTTCCTTACATACTGGTCCTGTGTTTTGTTTTTTTTTTTAACTCAAAACTTTAATTTATTCACATCTTTTGATGAGGGCCAAAATCTTTTCTTTGAGTGCCATCATTAGAAGTTGGAGTTCCACGACATCTTTCTTTAATAAATAACACTCAGTACATTTATTGATTGATTTCCAGTTTCAGCTTCTTTAAAGTGAAGAAGGAACTTAATTCAGTAGTGAAGCAATTCCAATATAGACTCCTCTATTTTAATGATTTTGTTCTTTATCTCACCTCAACCTAATTTTACAGCAAAAAATTTTAGTAATCGTTTGCCTTTACTGAATATTTTTTATTAATATAATTTATTGACAAATTTGTTTCCATACAACACCCAGTGCTCATCCCAACAAGTGCCCTCCTCAATGCCCATCACCCACTTTCCCCTCTCCCCCACTCTGCATCAACCCTGTTTGTTCTCTGTATCCAAGAGTCTCTTATGTTTTGCCTCCCTTCCTCTCTGTAACTTTTCTCCCATTTTCCTCTCCCCCATGGTCTTCTGTTAAGTTTCTTAAGATCTACCTATGAGTGAAAACATATGGTATCTGTCTTTCTCTGACTGAATTATTTCACTTAGCATAATACCTTCTAGTTCCATCCATGTTGCTGCAAATGGCCAGATTTCATTCTTTCTCACTGCAAGTAGTATTCCATCATGTATATAAACCACATCTTCTTTATCCATTCATCAGTTGATGGACATTTAGGCTTTTTCCGTAATTTGACTATTGTTGAAAGTGTTGCTATAAACATTAGGGTACATGTGCCCATATGCATCAGCACTCCTGTATCCCTTGGGTAAATTCCTAGCAGTGCTATTGCTGGGTCATAGGGTAGATCTATGTTTAATTTTTTGAGGAACCTCCACACTGTTTTCCAGAGTGGCTGCAGCGGTTTGCATTCCCACCAACAGTACAAGAGGGTTCCCATTTCTCCACATCCTCGCCAGCATCTATAGTCTCCTGATTTGTTCATTTTTGCCACTCTGACTGGTGTGAGGTGGTATCTCAGTATGGTTTTGATTTATATTTCCCTGATGAGGAGTGACATTGAGCATCGTTTCATGTGTCTGTTATGGTCCTGTGGTTTTTATGTGTTTGCCTTGAATCAGGTTGCAATTATGAGTTAATAAAAAGAATGCACAAAATCTTATATTTTTTAAAATTTTATTTATTTTTAGAGAGAAAGAGGGAGTGAGCGAGCAAAGCAAACAGGGAAGGGACAGAGAGAGAGGGAGAGAAAAAATCCCAAGCAGTCTCTGAGCTATCAGTGTAGAACCTGATGTGGGGCTCATTCTCACAAACCCTGAGATCATGACCTGAGCAGAAATCAAGAATTGGACACTTAACAGACTGAGCTATCCAGGTACCCCCCAAATCTTCTTATGTTAATAAATGTTCCAAGAAAACAAATGCTTGCTTCCAGTTTACTCTTCCTTCCATGGTCTTGCAGGGCTATCCAGGGCAATGGCATGTAAGAGGAAGTATAAAATCTCAAAAGGTAGATGCTCCCCAAAACTAATGGACTTTATGACTCATTTATGGGCTAAAATCTGTGGACTTATAAGTCTATAGTGTGTTTCTTTTTATTTTCAGCAGACCATTTTGTATGTCTTAAAATCCACATTCAGGCATGTTCCCCAAAGCTAGATATGGGTGATCCTGGAGTGAGTTGCCCCTCTTCAGTTGACTGCATCACTCATTCCTGCTTCCTTCTGTTTATCCTGCCAATGGAAGGGTCAAGTTTGGAACAGGCAACTACTCTGGCCTTCTTATCACACCCCTGCTTGGCCTGTCTTATCCCTAGAAAATGATTGAACTAAAATTCCATTGCTTTTGGTGTTTCTGATAAAGGTAGACCAACCTTTCAGAACCCTGTTACCTGTTGTTGCCTTTGATCATCGGGCAGGTTCAACCATGCTTTTGGGTCTCTGCTCTCCCATCTTCTGTATGTCTCCTGTGGGTGTGCACCCTGAATTCCTGCTAGAAGTGCTGGTGTCATGGAGCAGTGACCCTGACTAGAGAAGGGATACTTTGCTTTCCCTCAAAAGAGTTCTTTTGCAACATTAACTTTCTTGTAATATAGCCTCTGTTGTGTGCATGCTGGGGGCTTTCAGTTTGCAGTTAGAGCTCAGTAAATCCCATGGCGTTGAGTTAGCCCCTGGGGTATTGCCATCCACCTCATAAAACTCCTACTTAATTAAATATGGTATATACAGTTAGAAGCCTTTGCTTCTGGACAAAGCACCAGACCTGAGCATGTAAATGTATTCCTGCCACATCTGTGCCATGAAGCTGGTGGGCCCCTATATGACTGCAGAAGGAGTGAATCTTCTTCCCTGAGCTGAAGGGCTGTCCCCTAGGATCATAGAAAACCAAACTGGTAGACCCTCTCCTGCTCCGTCAGAACTCAGAACTCAGAAGCCTTCCAGAAGTTTGTTTTTGGCAAAATGTATTTCATAGATGTTGAAATAATTTAACTGATGTTGAAAAAATACAAAACCATCTTTGACTAGAGGAATTGCCATATCAGTGTTCAATTAGAAATACCTTTGTTTCTGGGCACTTGGTTGGCTCAGTCAGTTAAGTGTCCTACTTTGGCCTGGGTCATGATCTCGCGGTTCGTGAGTTTGAGCCCCATGTTGGGCTCTGTGCTGACAGCTCAGAGCCTAGAGCCTGCTTCAGATTCTGTGTCTCTGTCTCTGCCCCTTCCCTGCTCAAGCTCTCTCTTTGTGTCTCAAAAATAAAGTAAACATAAAAAAGGAAATACCTTTGCTTCAGGAGAGCTTTGAGCAAAAGGGAATGAGACATTTAGATTCTACTTATCTGAATTAAAAAGAACAGCTTCCCACCTTCTAGTGATAGTACTAAATGATAACTATTAATGTCAGGGGATTCTTTCACCTAACCTTTTATTTAAATTTTAGTTGGTTAACATACAGTGCAATATTGGTTTTAGAAATAGAACCCAGTTATTCATCACTTACATGCAACACCCAGTGCTCATCACAAGTGCCCTCCTTAATATCCATCACCCATCCAGTCCATTCTCCACCCACCTCCCTCTATCAGCCCTTAGTTTGTTTTCTATTATTATTTTTTAAGTGTTTATTTATTATTGAGAGGTAGTGAGATATACAGCATGAGCATGGGAGGGGCAGAGAGAGGAGACACAGAATCTGAAGCAGGCTTCAGGCTCTGAGCTGTCAGCACAGAGCCTGATGCGGGGCTTGAACCCACAAACTGCGAGACCATGACCTGAGCTGAAGTCGGATGCTTAACTGATTGATCCACCCAGGTGCCCCAGTTTGTTTTCTATTAAAAGTCTGAGGTTTGTTTCCCTCTCTCCTCTTTCCCCCCCCTTCCCATATGTTCATCTGTTTTGTTTCTTAAATTCCACATGAGTGAAATCATAGGTATTAATCTTTCTCTGACTGACATATTTCACTTAGCATAATACTGTCTACCACCATCCATATCCTTGTAAATGGCAAGATTTCATTCCTTTTGATGGCTGAGTAATATTCCATTGTATGTATATATACATATGCCACATCTTCTTTGTCCATTAATTAGTCAGTGGATATATGGGCTTCCTCCATAGTTTGGTTATTGTTGATAATGCTGCTACAAACATTGGGGTTCATTTACTCCTTTGAATCTATATATTTGTATCCTTTGGGTACTTAGTAGTGCAACTGCTGGATCATAAGGCAGTTCTATTTCTAGTTTTTTGAGGAACTTCCATTCTGTTCTCCAGAGGGGCTGCAGCAGTTTTCATTCCTATCAACAGTGCAAGAGGTTTCCCTTTCTCTGCATCTTCATCAACACCCGTTGTCTCTTGGGTTGTTAATTTTAGCCATTCTGATAGGTGTGAAGTGGTGCTTCTGATGAGTACTTTTGTGCATCAGTAATAAGGAGATACTATATAGTTAACATTTGTAAAAATAAGTTCACGAGATAGGGCCATATGATGATTAAAGGTGTGCTGGGGCTGAGAGAGGGGCTACAAAGGGCTACTGCTAACTCCAGTAAGATGCAAGGACCACTGTGACCACCTTGGATCATACAAAGAGTCATTTTTTTCAGTTAACACAATACAGTCTTAATTCAGTTGAAATGAAGACTTTATATAATCTGATGCAAAAAGAGAGGGGTTTCTTCTGGATTACCTATTGGACCCCTTCCAGCTCTGAAGACCTCTCAGGACACTTTACATAACATTTTTCTTACTGGAAGATACAGTGCATATAGTAGAAAGAACATGAGCTTTGCAGTCAGATATACTTGATATACCTTTGCAGACAGCTTCCAATCCTGGGTCTATCACTTGCTGGTCACTGACATTAAAATTACTTCCCTTATAAGCTCATTTCCTTGTCTCAAAAATGGGATGGTATTCCTTATTTTATAGGGTAGCAGTGAGGCTTAAATGAACGTGCCATAAAGAGCCTTTCCTCAATTCACCCAGTACATGTGAACCCAATGTTCCCAATGATTATATTTAAGAACATGATGGACATGTTCATGTTCCCTTGTCTCCTGGGATGGAAGCAGAAGTATCCACCTATCTTTTCTCATCTTAAAGACAGGGCACTGAGATAAGGATGACAGAGGGTGAAGAAGCATCTTTCTTAAGCAGCAACTCTGCCAGATTTTGGTGACATATATGATTACAGCCTTGGTATTTGGTCCAACTTGCCTTGGGGTCAGGTGGGAGCCATCTTAGGCTACAGCTGGAGAGTATGATAGATGATAAGATCAGAGAGTGGGCTGAACAGCTATGTCTCTGGAAGTTCAAGATACTCTTGAAGAATCCTGGCCTTATCACCATCTTGTCCCAATCACAGCTGGATGGTAGCCATAAACTACATCCAGTAAATGAGTGTCTTGCTGTGTAACAGGCACTATTTTAGGGTGTGAGGATACAGCCCTGGATAAAATAAACAAAAATCCTTGCCCACTTGGTCCTCACATTCTGGTGGATAGTTACAGATAATTCATGGGAACTGAAATGTAAGAACTCTACCAGCAAATACTTCTTTTCTTGAACTGAATTACCTCCATAACCCCAGCAAGGGCTCTGCAAACTACATCCCTCCCTATTCTCCACTGGTCCTCCTTTGAGCGAGGTCAGACTTGAGAAATATTAGTTTGCTGGGACTCCATTCTCTGTGTACCTGCTGAAAGGTAACAGGATGGCCCCATGAATGTGAGACTTTGAATTTCATAAAGCTCCCTTCCTAGATGAAGGCCTTGGTGTAGATTACACAAAAGGTTCAGAGGCAGGACTTCCAGAATGGCTGCATAAGGAACTAAGAAAACTCTGTCCTCAGCAAAGATTTAACTGGTGAAAATTATTGAAAAAGATAAAACATAGCCCAATAACCATTTAAAGCCTTTAGTTATTGTTCGAAGGGCACATAGCAAAGGAAGAATTTTTGAGAAAATCTACTATATCTTCACAAGAATATCAAGTCTGTGGCGTTTGAGCCATGACTTGCTCTCTTCACCCTCACCTCACCCCTAGCTCTGTGTGATGTCAGCTCTACTCTGTGATGGCAAGTGAAGCAAAGAGGATGGGGGCTCACTCCCCTAGTTCATCCCAGGAGGGACAGGTCATTTACACTTCTCATTCCCCTCAGCCTGTGTTGTACACGTGTTACTCCATTTGGGCATGGCTGGAGGACTGGGTTCTCTTCCCTACAGGATATAGGGATGGAGATATCATCCATGTGTAACTGGGGCCTCATGTCCCATTCCATCTTCTTCAAAGAATGGAGCTTCCATACAGGGAGAAGCATGCTGAGAAGACCAGGGGTCACCATCCCTTTCATAACCTGCCCTTAGAGTAGAGGTATCTCTCTGGGCTGTAGGATGAGCCCAAAAACATTACCCATGCCACAAAGACACCCATTAGGAAGGAACTTAAGCACAACATCTGACAAGACACTGGCTAAAGGCAGTGACTCCTGGGAAGCCAGATATAAAAATATAAAATTTATTCCTGGTTGTCTAGAAGATTGTGCATACCCAGGGCTGTACCTTCTTAGGAAAGAAAACAGTTGACTACTAGTCCTGACTGAAGATAGGGCAATATCATAAACTCCCTGAACTGTGAAAGCATCTCCAAGCCACATACAGAACCAAAGGATAAAAATCTAAGTGGTTAAGGGCCTTAAGCACAACTGTTGACCAATGAGTGGTTTATGCAGACCTAGGTGACCTCTACAAAGTCAACTTAAAAGACATAAGCAAGCAAAAATTTCTGAGGAGGGACATCAGTGCCTGTACCCTGAAAAGGAAATATATTTTTCAGAATTAGCCCAGCCAAATAAAAAAAGTTAACAAATTAATGAGAAAATCAAAATGGGGGCTCAGTTTCAGAGTTACTACAATAAACTAGCTAAATGTCCAAGTTTCATCAAAAAATTCTAAGCTACACAAAGGAACAGGAAAGTGTGGCTGATATACAGAAAAACAAAAACAAACACAAACAAACAAACAAACAAAGCAGGCAATAGAAGCCCCTTGGAGGAGGCCTAGATGTTGGATTAGGTAGGTAAATACTTCAAAGCAGGGATTACAAATATGTTCAAAGAACTAAGGAAATCCTATTTCAAGAATTAAAGGAGGGTATGATAAAATGATTCATAAACAGAATATCACTAAAGGGATAGAGATTATAAAAAAGAACCAAATGGGAATTCTGGAGTTGAAAAGCACAACAAACAAAAATGAAAGTTCACTATAGAGGTTAAAGAGTAGATTTGAGTTGGTAGAAGAAACAGCCAGCAAACTTTGAGGATAGATAGAAATTATGCAACCCGAAGAACACAGAGAAATAGAGTAAGGAAAATGAACAGAGCCTCAGAAAACTGTTGGACTTATAAGCACCCTGACATGCATGTAATTAGAGTTTCAAAAAGGTTGTGGAAGATTTTTTTCTGCATAACTGATAAAACAGGATTATTTTAGCCCCTTAGGGAATATTATCTATAACAAGATTTTCAAAGTTATTTGAGCATTATGAACAATCCACTTTATATTGCAATAATCTAGCACATATGTGCACACAGGCACTAGAAATAATATTTGTCATTATTTTATGTAATTTGCACTAATTTTCAAAATTTTTATTTTATTTTTCAAGAAATAAATTTTTTAATATGAGATTTATTGTCAAATTGGTTTCCATACAACACCCAGTGCTCATAAGAAAAAATTTTTATATTGATGGTCACAGCCCACTGAAGTGATCCCGCGAGCTTCAAATGAGTAGTCTGATAGGTGAAAAACACTGTGCTCAGGAGCTTTCTGAACACCCTTAAACAATAGATTAAGAAATAGCATGCCTGGCACAACCAGTGGCTTCTAAGTGTCTCTTACTCTTCTTTTAGTGTTCTTCTATCCTACCTGATCTAGTCAATATTCATTCATCCCACGAGTGAATGTATCAGTGATTTGTTGAGTACCAACTGTGTTGTTGAGTACCAACAAGTTCTAGGCTCTGATGATATATCACTGAACAAAATAAACAAAAAAATCCCTGTCCTCTTGGTCCTCACATTCTGATTGAGGGAAACAGGTATTAAACAATATATAAGTGAAATATGTAGCATGTTAGATGGTGACAAATGCTCTGAAATAGAATAAAGCTAAGGAATGAGTGTAAATAGGGTTTGTGGGGGCACCTAAGATCTGAAAGAAGTGAGGAATAAGCCATGAAAATATGTTGTGGAAGAGCCTTATAGGCAGAAAGAACAGCAAGCACAAAGGCCTTCAGGTAAGACCATGTCTGGAAATTTCAAGGAGTAGCATGGACAGAATGGTTGGGGTGGACTGAGCAAAAGGGACAATAATAAGAGAGGAGGTTAGAGAGGTAACAAGATCAGATTATGTAGGGCCTTTTAAGACTTTGTTTGGCTTTTAATCAGTAATATGAGAAACCATTAGAGAGTTTTGAGCAGTGAGGTGACATGAACTGACACACATTTTAACAAAATCACTGTGTCTGCTGTGTGGATTAGATTGAAAAGGACAAGGAAGGATCCAGGGAGACCAATTAAGAAGCTTTTGTAGTAGTTCAGGTGAGAGAAGATTATGGTACCATATCAGGGCAGTAGAAGTGGCACTGGCAAGTGGTGGCCGCATTTGGATATTTTGAAGATAGAACTGACAATATTTACTGATGGACTGGATGAAGGGTGCAAAAAACAGGAGTCGTGGATGAGACCATCATCAAACATTAAGGCACTCATCTTGTGTCCCATCCCATTAAACATAATTTTATCTGGCAGGCAGTGATGGAGACATTTAATTAACATAAATTAAAATAAAATAAAATTCTGGAAGACCAGAATTCCAGATCCATAAAAAAATAAAATTAAATAAGAGATAATAGTTATGGTTCTGGCAGGCAAGGGAGTTGGAACAGATGTTTGCGGTGAAGCCAATTCCCTCTTTGTCCCGAAATCTCATGTTTCTAACCACTCTGATGCTATCTACATGTGACCTTGGACTGCTGAGTGACCTGTTTCTGTCCTAGATAACTATGACTTTCGTCTTTCTTCTCTGTTCAATCTGAGCAAATGCAAACTAATCAGGGGAAATAAAATGCATCCTCATTTGTTCCCTGCTTCATGTCTGAACAGAAGGGAAATCTCCCCTGCCCTTTTAGGACACTGTCTGTGCCCACTTTTCTGTTCTAGCTGTTCTGTCTGCTCATTTCCAGGTCATGGGGGCTTCTGAGGATCAGAACTCCCTTAGCAGCCGGCAGGTGGCTCGGGGAGTCCCCCAGCACGAGCTAATATCGCCCCCTGCTGTCCCAGCACTGCCTGAGACCTTTTGGTCTCTCTGTGCCCCAAGTCTGATCCAAAGTAGCCAGGTAATGTTGTTCTTCCACACTCTGGGAGGGGATATGATGAAGTTAGTGCCCTATTTTTCCATTTCTGATGTAGTTAGTTAATACTATTTTTTGACAAATGCAACACACTTGTACTCTAAAAGGACTGTCTTTATAGGGCTAGCAGAACTAAATTCTTTCAGGGACTCAAAAATGAATTATTGGCTTTAATAGCTTCTCCATAACATGCTTAAACACAATTCCATCTTTCAGTTTGTAACACTTTCTTCATTGGTGTTTTTCCCCACCATCATGAAACACTTTACCTGTAAATGAAGGGATGCTATGCTGTTAGAGATGGCCTTGCTAAGAATGATTCTTTCTTCTGAGTCTCAGTGAAAAATAAACTCCATGTTTTTGGTGAATGGACAAGATTAGCCCACCCTGTGTGCCCTGGAAAATATGCAGCACAGTTTCTGTGAAGTAGAAAACCTAGAATTCAGCAGCGGAAAGCCTTGTAAAGAAAACCACATGTTACAGTTTACAGGTCAGTTGATATCCTCCATGGAGGCCGTCTTCGTTTCTGGCTTGGACCTGCTGATACATCAATGCCACATCCGTCAGCACTGCTCAGGGATTCAAATGGAAGGCGTGGTCTTTGGGCAGCACATGCCCTCTGCACATTCACAGTTCCAGATGACACAGTCCTCTCTCTTACTTCATTAGTGTTTTGAATGGAACATTCCATTATTGGTGGTTTCTTTGAGCAAATTGTCCTTTAGATGGGTGGATTAACGCTTTTTTAATGAAACCATTCTTGTTAAATCAAAGCCACTCTGAATAATGCTTTTTCCTGTATCTAAATGAGATGTTGAAGTATATTATGCACTGACCAACTGCATTTACATTAAGAGAGATTAGATAAAAGGGCCTCCCTGCTGCTGAGGGGCTCCACTGTTGCTCCTGGAATCCCCAGACATCAGGTTTCACACAGATCCTCTGCGGTTATCATTCAAGTTCTGAGTTGGGAAAGAGATGTAAGGATCCAGCCAGAAAAGATTTTCAGAGCCAAATATCCAGGTTTCTTTTTTTTAAAACTGACTTTGCTGATTTTGGCAAACCCTTCCACTTATAACACTTAGTGCATTTACAAATAATAAAGTGAATTGGGACAGAAGGGCAAGTGTTTCCTGATGATATTGTCAGATTTCATTGTTTAAGATATCACCACAATAAGAGATAATCCAATGTTTTGCACACCATGCATTGTTTCAGTAACATGTTTTTGCCAAGTGAATTAGTAGTACATGGGGATGGGTGTTACATGGGTGTGGGTCTCTGCATTTATAAATACTTTGTGAGTTGAGATGGTTTATACACTAAACTGACCATTTGAAAGTTGATAGAAAAAGGCTAAATGCAGAGGATAGCTTGATAATATATTAAAAAACAAATATACAAAAATATTTTATTGGATTAATAGGCATTATATTTAAAACAATAAAATAAAAAAAGATAGGTTTACATTCTTTTCAGGAGCAACTGAAGCTGCTTGCTTGCTGTTATATATAAGCTTATGTGTGGAGTCCAGTTGTTTTCTAGAGCAGTGGATCTAAATGAGGTGATTTCTTATGCTTAGGTTCAGAAAAACCTGAAGAAACAAAGTCAGTTAAAGTGTCCAAATATTTCTAAAACTTAAATGCCATTGTCATAGATGTAAAGTTATTCTCACCTAAGCTTATCACAAGAACCAAAATAAAGAAAACCTCATAGAAAACATTCTGAGAAATGCAGTCTCTGAAGCCTGCTTTGAGGATTCAGTCTTCAGTAATTAGGGCTTTACTGCATGGTTTTATTTTATTTTGTTAAAAAAAATTTTTAGTGTTTATTTTTGAAAGAGAGAGAGAGAATGAGCAAGCATGAGTGGGAAGGGGCAAAGAGAGGAGACACAGAATCCGAAGCAGGCTCCAGACTTTGAGCTGTCAGCACAGAGCCCTATGCAAGGCTCAAACTCATGAACTGTGAGATCATGACGTGAACTGAAGTTGGACACTTAACTGACTGAGCCACCCAGGTGGTCCTTTACTGAGTGGTTTTAAATATTTGTTTGAATTAGAGCAGAAGCTGCTTATTCTGAAATAATTTTAGATTTAGAATAAAATTGCAAAAAAAAGTAAAGAGAATTCCTGGGTACCCCTCATTCTGCTTCCCCTTATGTTACTATCTGACACATCCATGTTATAATGATCAAAACCAGGGATTTAGCATCCATCTAATACTGTTAGCTAAAGTACAGATTTATAGACTTACTTGTTTTTCTATTAATGTCCTTTTCCGCTTCTGTTCCAGGATGCAATCCAGGCTCCACACTGCAATTTGTTGCCATTTCTCAATGACAGTAATGACACTTTACATTTCTACAATGCTTCACAGTCTTTCATCCTTGGGATATAGGATTCCATCTCACAGTGGACCACCTCACAAGTCAAAGCTCTGAGAGGTAGCCTCTTTGGCATGAAGCTTTTGATAACTTCCCTGTATTAGTGAGACTTGCCAACAATCAGGAAAGAGTGAGGCTATTCAATATCAGAAAAGCACCAACTGCATTCTGTACATCTTCATACAGAGATTAGCAAATAAATAAACACATCAACAAATAAACACCTACAGCTTACTAGGAATGCCGGGAAACATGCTTCTGCTTTATTTTTCAGTTTCCTCTTTTTTCACATTTTACTTTCTTATATGTGTTATTTATGGTAAATCCTGTGTCCTGTTTCTAATCTCTGATATGAAGGTAATTCTGGATGGTGACACTTTAAATTTTTGCTACTGCGGTTCCTGGCATTGATCTTTGACATTACTAGGATGATGATGATGATGATGATGATGACGATGATAACTAGTATTTTGTAAGCAGATTTGCATCATAGAAGTCATAGGGCCTTTATTCCTTTACTCATTCTAACAGCATTTGTGGGGAGTAAGAGAGTCTAGTACGAGAGCCCAGCAGGAAACATCTCTGTGTCATATCAGTTTGATTTGCATTGACTCTGACCCTCATATCCCCTTCTTTGTAATTCTTCCTTTAGGGCAGAAGATGCTATTAGTTTTTCTCTGTTTTGGCCTCTGCTGCCAACTACTCTTCTTGTATTTCAATCTTCGATGTTGAAGTTCTAAACCCATTAGTCTTATTTAAAATTCTTACCCTCAGTAAATGTATCCACGTCCATGACTTATAATTTCACTTAAATGGTGATTGGTCTAAGTTCCAAGGGGGCAGTGATAATGTCTGTTTATTTTTTTAATGTTTATTTATTTATTTTTGAAAGAGAGAGAGAGAGAGAGAGAGAACACACAAGGTGGGGAGGGGCAGAGAGCGAGGGAGACACAGAATCCAAACCAGGATCCAGGCTCTGAGCTATCAGCACAGAGCCTGATGCAAGACTCAGACTCACTGACCATGAGATCATGACTCAGGCCAAAGTCGGACGCTTAACCAACTGAGCCACACAGGCACCCCAATAATGTCTTTTTATTAATGAAAGTCTAGAACTTCATGTACAGTACCTGGTACAGGGTGGGGGCTCAAGAAATCTCTACTGAACAAACATCAGAATCAATCTTTATTTCTAGTGCTGACCTATCTCCTAAACTCCAGACCCATGTCTCCAATCATTTACTCAACCTCTTCAAACTGGTGTCCTACAGAAACTTCAAACCTGACATTTCCCAAAGGAAGCTAAATTCCCCAGGCCAATGCACTTCCTCTCCATGATTCCCTTTTGTAGAAAATATCCTCAATGTACAAACTGTTGTTCAGGCCAGAATTCTGGGAGGTAGACTCCACTCCTTCCATTATCTCACTTTGCACATTTAATCTGTTAGCAAGTCTTAGTGGGTTTTTTTTTCCTAAACATTTCTCAGATTTATCTACTTCTCTCCATTCCTGTTGGCACTACCCAGATCGAAGGCAACAATAATTCTCTCAGGTGCAGTTGCCTTCCTCTTGCTTCTAGTCTTACTCCTCACTCTTCAGTTTTCTTCTCTGCAGCCAGTGTGGAACTTCTAAAATGTAATCTGGTCATATCATTGTGACTTAAAAGCCTCCAGTGGTTTCCCAGTGTACTGACGATACTCAGCACCATTTTCCACATTTTTTGACTAAGATGAATGGTAAGAAATACTTGTCACATCTAGACCCAGTAAACATACACACTCATGCATATGTGCACATGTATGTGTAACACACACACACACACACACACACACACACACTTTAGTGGATTATGGCACTAAATTCAAGAATAAAGATGGATAGGATAAAAAGTAAAATAAAGAGTAATGTTCCACATCTATAACATGGCTTGTGAGACCCCTGGGGATCAGGTTCCTGTCTTCCTCCATGTACCCCACCCCAACTCTGGCTTCATGCTATGTCAGGTCTGGGTAGTTTTCAGATTCTTCAACCTGCCATGGTCTTACATAGCCAGTATGTAATGTTTCCTTCCTCTAGAAAAATACTCATCTTCTTTACCACCTGCTTGCCTCTTGCCCCCAAACTTGAGGACTCAGCCTAAATGTCCCTTCATCAGTGAGGTTTTGCTTAACCTGCCTTTACCCACAAGCCTTAGCTCAGGTTACCCCATGCCCCATGAACTTTCAGAGTACTGTGTGCCACTTATATAATGAAATGTGATTTCTTTACTCTGTAAGGGCAGCAGCTATACATGCCTTTCTCATCAAGGTATTCAGAGTGTCTGGCAAAAGACAAGTAATAAATATTTGTTAAATTACCAGATTGATGAGTCAGACCTTTTTTGTGTAATGGTCAGGCTCATAACTTACATCAGTGAAGATTAAAGCATTGCTTCTTGATTGGGAAATAATGATGAAACTAGGTTTGAATTTCTCAGCTAAATTTCCAGGAGAACTATATCTTAGACAGTTCAAGAAGACATTTATAGAACCATAAATTCATGTGCACTTAATGCTAACTATTTAAGTAGTCTCACAGTAACTTTAATACATTATAAGTGTCTAAGTTAAACAGCCCTTGGGTTCCTAAGATTTAAAAAAAAGGCAAATGAGTTTTTATGATCAAATTGAAAATTAAAATTACAGAACTCTATAATATATAGTTGAAAATGCATTTTGATCATATAGTTAAACATATTTAGAGTTTCAACATAACTGTGTTTTTAGTGCTATTATTTATACATTGCTTTTATACAGGTAGATATGTCATATACCAAACATTAAAAACTGGAAAGAAACTTTTTTACAATGACTTTATTAGTTATAACCATGTTAGAATGACATGGAAACCCAGGTTTTAGGTCAAAGATATCTAATTTTATTATTGAGCTTTCCTTACTTTGCAATGCTCTGCTCTACATTTTATTTGTTAAAATCTCTTAGAAATTGTTAGAAATCCTCTCCATTGTACTTCAAACCCTTCGGGTAATGTTTCCCCAAGTGACTGTCCAGACTATACCTTCCTTTGTTCAGCACATGTTTTTAGAGCAGACTCAGGCCCTGTGGGAGAAATACATTTCATGTCTAAACAGCTATTGTGATTAGAAGGTTCTTACTTATATTGATTTGGAATCTGCCCCCTCTCAACCCCTAGAGCTCTCCCCATTTGTACTGTCTCTCTCTGTCTTCTGAGTCCACAACAAGTCCAAGTCCATTTCCACAGCCAGATCATTAGGAATTTGAAGGCAGCAAATAGCATTGACCAACATTTCCTGACTCTGCCCTTGACTCTACATAATTAACCCTGATATGGCATGATTTCCACATTCTTAACTGGCTTGGTCTGCCTCCTCCAGATCTAGAAAGCCAATGTTGTTTTTCAGGCGACAAATAGTAGCTTCTTAGGCAATATATTTATTAGCCAGGATTTAATCAGGAGACAGAAACCACTTAGTAATTTGAACAGGGGAAGTTTATTCTTCTGCATGTTGCTGTCCAGTTCTCCCAGCACCATTTGTTAAAGAGACTGTCTTTTTTCCATTGGATATTCTTTCCTGCTTTGTCAAAGATTAGTTGAACATACATTTGTGGGTCCAATTCTGGGATCTCTATTCTATTCCATTGTCTGTTTTTGTGCCAATACCATGCTGTCTTGATGATTACAGCTTTGTGGTAGAGGCTAAAGTCTCAGATGGTGATGCCTCCTGCTTTGGTCTTCTTCTTCAATATTACTTTGGCTATTTGGGGTCTTTTGTGGTTCCATACAAATTTTAGGATTTCTTGTTCTAGCTTCGAGAGGAATGCTGGTGCAATTTTGATTGGGATTGCTTTGAATGTGTAGATAGCTTTGGGTAGTATTGACATTTTAACAATATTTATTCTTCCAATCCATGAGCACGCTTCTTTGTATCTTCTTCAATTTCCTTCATAAGCTTTCTAGAGGTTTCAGCATACAAATCTTTTATATCTTTGGATAGGTTTATTCCTAGGTATTTTATGCTTCTTGGTGCAATTGTGAATGGGATCAGTTTCTTTATTTGTCTTTCTGTTGCTTCATTATTAGTGTAAAAGAATGCAACTGATTTCTGTACATTAATTTTGTATCCTGCGACTTTGCTGAATTCATGTATCAGTTCTAGCAGACTTTTGGTGGAGTCTGTCGGGTTTTCCATGTATAATATCATGTCATCTGCAAAAAGTGAAAGGTTGACTTCATCTTTGCCAATTTTGGTGTATTTGATTTCCTTTTGTTGTCTGATTGCTGATGCTAGAACTTCCAACACTGTGTTAAACAACAGCGGTGAGAGTGGACATCCTTTGTCATGTTCCTGAACTCAGGGGGAAAGCTCTCAGTTAGACCACTTTCTTACACCATTCACAAAAATACACTCAAAATGGATAAAGGACCTGAATGTGAGACAGGAAACCATCAAAACCCTAGAGGAGAAAGCAGGAAAAAACCTCTCTGACCTCACCCGAAGCAATTTCTTATTCGACACATCTTCAAAGGCAAGGGAATGAAAAGCAAAAATGAACTATTGGGACCTCATGAAGATAAAAACTTTCTGCACTGCAAAGGAAACAATCAATAAAACTAAAAGGCAACCAACGGAATGGGAAAAGATACTTGCAAATGGCATATCAGACAAAGGGCTGGTATCCAAAATCTATAAACAGCTCACCAACTCCACACCCAAAAAACAAATCCAGTGAAGAAATGAGCAGAAAACATGAATAGACACTTCTCTAAAGAAGACATCCGGATGGCCAACAGGCACATGAAAAGATGTTCAACGTCGCTCCTTATCAGGGAAATATAAATCAAAACCACACTCAGATACCACGTCATGCCAGTCAGAGTGGCTAAAATGAACAAATCAGGAGACTACAGATGCTGGAGAGGATGTGGAGAAATGGGAACCCTCTTGCACTGTTGGTGGGAATGCAAACTGCTGCAGCCACTCTGGAAAACAGTGTGGAGGTTCCTCAAAAAATTAAAAATAGATCTACCCTATGACCCAGCAATAGCACTGCTAAGAATTTATTCAAGGGATACAGGAGTGCTGATGCATAGGGGCACTTGTACCCCAATGTTTATAGCAGCACTTTCAACAATAGTCAAATTATGGGAAGAGCCTAAATGTCCATCAACTGATGAATGGATAAAGAAATTGTGGTTTATATACACAATGGAATACTACGTGGCAATGAGAAAAAATGAAATATGGCCTTTTGTAGCAACATGGATGGAACTGGAGAGTGTGATGCTAAGTGAAATAAGCCATACAGAGAAAGACAGATACCATATGGTTTCACTCTTATGTGGATCCTGAGAAACTTAACAGAAACCCATGGGGGAGGGAAAGGAAAAAAAAAGTTAGAGAGGGAAGGATCCAAAATATAAGAGACTCTTAAAAACTCAGAATAAACTGAGGGTTGATGGAGGGTTGGAGGGAGGGGAAAGTGGGTGATGGGCATTGAGGAGGTCACCTGTTGGGATAAGCACTGGGTGTTGTATGGAAACCAATTTGACAATAAATTTCATATTAAAAAAAAGAACAGGGAACGTTTAATATAAAGAATTATTAATTATAACAGGGGATTAGAGTCATGAAGGATTAGCTAGTTAGAAGTGAAGAGAATTCTAAAGAATAACAGAATTATAAGGAGGGGCCAACACCCCTAGGGATGAGATACAGTACCTGTAAAAGGGCTTCTAGTCTCTGACCTGAGGGCCAAACCTTGTTGGAAAGGCCATGGACATGACTCCTTAAACGGCAGAGCCACACATATAGAACTTTCTGGACATCTATCCATCAGAACTGACTGGAAATCTACTCTAGAAGCCAGAGAAAGCTGTTCAAAATGGGACATCTCAACAGAAGTCCACTGCCAAAATGGGGGCTGGAGTGGAGCTCCTAGCCATGGTGGAGGGGCTTCTGGTGTTGTAGGAACTACGTGTGTTGCAGGAACCTAACTAGAGCACATACTGGAACCAGGAAGGAAGATCCTTCCTGCAATGTTTTTCAAATGCCCTCTAGTAGGAAGCTAAACATTATTTCAGCTGGCAAAAGGAAACATTTCATAGGCCCACCTCACTTTTCGTAGTCAATTCATGAAGAGTCAATTTGGAGCTATTCATAAATTGACAATGATCACAGCTTGATTTACACATGACTTGATGTTATGTCATGACATCCCTGCTGTTTGCCCCCCTCCCTCTGTTTTCTGCTAAGTCTGAGTCATATTGGGGTGTGAATACTCTGAGAGGGAGGGAAGCATATAGGATGGGCAGATTCCCACAGGAAGAAACATGAAGCAGAGATGCTCAGGGTTGGCAGGCTGTGAAAGTCATATGACTTATAGCCTTCTGGTGGCATGTTTTAGGGTCAGAATACTAGATTATGTACCTTCTCTGTTTCATGCTGGCCACCTCACATCTAGCTTAATGACTTTGGAGTATCCAAATACTCTGTAAAATGAGGAGGGAACTTCTGTTCTGATAAGTCCCAGGTAACTGTAAGGGTCACATGAGATAGCAAGAATATGCAGATATGATCTGCTGCGATGGTTATTTATCACTTGTAATACTAATACTTACCTTTTGAGGGTGGGTGGTGTTGGTGGATGGCTTCCTCCTTCTGAAGAAGAGACTATGGTGGAGAAAAACCCTTAATGTATTAAATAAAAAACTTTTATTTTAAAAATTTTTTTAAGTTTATTTATTTTTGACAGAGATGAAGTGTGAGTATGAGCTGGGGAGGGGCAGAGAGAGAGGGAGACACAGAATCCGAAGCAGGCTCCAGGCTCTAAGCTGTCAGGACAGAGCCTGATGCAGGGCTCGAACCCATAAACTGTGAGATCATGACCTGGGCCGAAGCTGGATGTTTAACCGACTGAGCCACCCAGGCGCCCCTTAAATAAAAAACTTTTAAAGGGAGTTAAATCTATTTGTCTATTTGCTAGTGCCAGCACCCCTTTCTTTTCATAAGGCACACATTATGACTCAAACTCTCCCATGTACACAAAAGTATTCCTGCTCTATGCCTAACCAATTCCTGGAGGGATGCAAACTTCAGGAAAAGTAGAGGCTGGAAGTCAGGATATTGCCTACTTTGATTTTTTTAATGTTTATTTATTTTTGAGAGAGAGAGAGCAAGCAAGGGAGGGGCAGAGAGAAAGGGAGACACAGAATCTGAAGCAAGCTCCAGGCTCTGAGCATTCAGCACAGAGCCTGACATGGGGCTTGAACTCATAAACCATGAAATCATGGCCTGAGCTGAAGTGGGAAGCTTAACCGACTAAGCCACCCAGGTTCCCCTGGATCTTGTCTACTTTGAATGAGGCAGCCTTGAAGACCTCGACAATCCAAACCACAGCTGTGACTAGGAAGTCTCTAGTCCCCCATAGTGGGACTTGCAATATGGCAGGAGGAGCCCAAGGCCATGGCATGGAAAATGAAGTTGAGAGTAGAGTCAATAAGTTCACTTCTTTTTGAAGAGTTCGGTAGCATGGAGAAGGCATGGCAGAAAGCTCAGAGACAAAGGGGCCACCTGAGGAGGGTTGGTTATTGAAAACAACTGGGTAGGTAGAGAGGTTGCAGTGAGGCGGTCTGACAGAGAAAGCAGAGCTTTTACAAAAAAAGGAGAGCTGGGGGAGGGAGGAATTCAGTTCTGTTGACATGAACACTGGTCTGCATTCCTACTCCAAGGAAAGGCTGCCTTCCTGCAGACTGCTGTAGAATTCGTCACAGCTAATCCCAGACACCCCTACAATCTGGGTTTGGGCTGTGTCCTGAAGCCTGGGCCAAGAGAGCTGCTTGCCATTGATTTTCTTGCTCTACATTAACCAGACTCAGGTTCTGCTTGCCAAGTCCATGTTTTCATATGAAGTTAGGAGCTGGGGCCTGAATCCAGGCACTGGAGAGGTGAAAGGTTAGTATACCAATCTGCTGCCCACCCTGCTCCCAGGCATAGCATCACACATAATTAACGACAAGGGCTGGTTGAGTGGTGAATAAAATACAAGTTCCTTAATGGAACACTGAGTGTCCTGTTTGTGTTTGCAGCAGGTGGGACTCATGCCTAACCTAACAGCCTGATTGCTGGAGCCAGGCTCACAGGGGAGCTATTTATGTTGGTGCCTAAAAAAAGCCCCAATAGTTCTCTCCCATAGTATCCTGCTGAAGTGGACTGGCTTTCCATCTCAGTGGCTCTGGGGCCACAAAGCACAGATGTGACCAAGGAATCCAGCTTCCTTGACAAGTTGTTATCATGGTTATGAGGCTTTTTCTATTCTCACCATCATGGGAGGCAGGCCCTGGTTTCCCAAAATCATAACTGATTTTCCCTCTTGTCCATGTATATTATTTCAACTTCAGTTTAAGACATATTATTACTGAGTGATCTAGGCAAGAATATGTATTAAGCCAGTGTTCTTATTAGAGTAGTGAGAACTAAGTGCTTGACGTGTGAATTGTATACAGATTATTCTTCCTTTTAAGGAGGTTATGATATTGTGATTTATAATAAGAACTATCTGTTTGGTCTTTGACCATAACTGCTGGATTACAGCTCCTAAAACCCTTGGAATTTCCTAATCAATAAGAGCAATGGGAGCATCTTTTGTTATAATATTTGGCTTCTTGTCCTCAGTTCCTGAAATCATTTTAGAATCATCAAAGTAAAATGGATATCTTGTTATTCATAACAAGCCCCTTTCCAACACAACTGGGTTTATGTGAGAGAGGTGATTTTGGAAAGCATCTAAGGATGCGGGCTAGTTGTCAGGGGAGCTAACCATGAGTAAAGGGTTGGAACTTCCAGTTCCACTCTGATTTATGAGAAGGGGAGAGGGGCTGGAGGTTGAATCAATCACAATTGGCCAATGATTTAATAATCCCATGAAATGAAGCCTCCATAAGCCCCCAAAAGGACAGGGTTTGGAGTGCTTCTGAGTTGGAGAACATGTAGACATGGGGGGGGGGGGATGGTGTGCTAGGAGAGCACGAAAGCCACGTGACTTTTGCTCATACTTTTCCCTATGCATTTCTTCCATCTGGTTGGTCCTGAGTTGTATATGGGGTTCAGAGAGCTTCCCGTTTGGGGAAGCACACTTCCAGGTGCCGCTATGGCCCATCCCAAACTTCGTTAGGACAGAAACTTCTTTGTTGAGGATCTTGCCCTTTGTATCTCTTCTTCTGACTGTTGATCTGCATTTTCTAATATCTTTTGTAATAAACTAGTAATTTGGTGAGTAAACAGTTTTTCTCAGTTCAGTGAGCTGCTCTAACAAATTAATCAAACCGAAGGATATGGTCATTGGAACCTCTGAAGCACAGGTGGCAGCGTAGGCTTGACTATGTCTGACCTGAATGAAAGGAGGGGGGTCTTGGGACTTCTCATCTGTAGCTGGTAGGTCAGAAGCACAGGTAACAATCTGGGCTTACAATTGGCATCCAATGTTGGGGAGGGGAGGCATCTTTAGTGACTGAACCCTTAACCTGTAGAATCTGATGCTATCTCTGGATAGATAGTATTAGAATTGAGTTGAATTGTAGGACACCCAGCTAGTGTCCATAGAATTCTTGGAGGAGTGGGGAGAAGACCCCATATCAGAATTGGTGACCAGAACACTTTTAGAAGTGTAATGGGTTGAACTGTGCCCTCCTCATTCATATGTTGAAGTTTAATCTCCAGTACCTCAGATTGTGAATTTATTTGGAGATAGAGTCTTTAAAGGGTTAATTAAGGTTAAATAGGTTATGAAGGTAGACCCTAAGCAATGTGGCTGCTGTCCATATAAGAAGAGGAGATTAGGACACAGACGGGAAAGCCATGTGAAGACACAGGGAGGAGATGACATCTATAAGCCAAGGAGAGAGACCTCAGAAGAAACCAGCCCTTCTGACACCGTGATTTCAGACTTTAAACCTCCAGAGCTAAGAAATAAATTTCTGTTGTTAAAAATAAATTGTTAAGCCACCTAGTGGTACTTGAGGTACTTTGTTATAGCAGCCCTAGAAAACTAATGTAGGTCAGCAGTGTTCTAGTTGTTTACTGCTGCACAAAAAACTACTCCAAACCCTACTGACTTAAAGTAACAGAAAAATTTTTTAATGAACTCCAGTTTTGTGGGCCAATAATTTAAACAGGTCTCAGTTTGGCAATTCTTCTGCTCCACGTGGAATTGACTGAGGTCCATTTGGCGGTATTCAGCTGGTAATGCGCTGGTGTGACAGTCCAAGAATTACATGTCTGATGCCATGTAGGGATGGCAAGAAGGCTGTGCTGTGCTGGGTCTGAGGACTGGAATAGGTACTCACGATCTCCCACATCTGAAGCCTTAGGGTATTTAGACTTCTTACACTAAGGGTCAGGGATCTAAGAATGGGTGTTCCAGCATGCAAAAGGAATGTTACATAGCCTTTTATAACCTAATATCAGAACATGACATCACTTCCACTACACTCTACTGATCAGAGCAGCCATGAGTTTATCCAGTTGTAAAGGATGAGGAGAGCAGCCTTATCTTTTGATAGGGGAAGGGATGAAGAATTTGTGGTCTTATTTTCAACTGCCCCACGTGGAAAGTACGTCAGGAAGATCATGAGACTACATGTCAAGGCTGGAGGTGTACCAGCCCTTGTTATATTAGTAATACACTGAATGGTTTGGGGTCATCTAGGCTTTAGTTCCTGCCTTGTAAAAAGATAGTATTGAATCAAAGGGCCTCTGAGATCTTTCCAAAACTAAGATTCTAGGAATAATTTCTACATCTAGGAAACATATAATAAATTACTTGACAACTCATAAAAAATATCTCACAATAAGTCAGTGGCAGAATATGCTTTGTATTGTTTTTGTGGCTGAGTGAATAACTAAAACTGTATTTTAAGCAGGCTCTGCCATTTGGTTATTCCTGGATCTGGTGGTTTATATACTGTTGAGGAGGTGGTAGGGAAGAGTCCATGTGGAAAAAAAAGACAGCCAGTCTTTCCCAACATCAGAATGTCTGGGTCTCTGGGACACAACACAAGGGATCAAATAAAGTCTCAGCACAAGTAATTGGGGTGATCTGATGATCTTTAGCTGGTGGGGTTGGGCTGGGGGAAATGCTGGAGTAGTCTCTGGGGTAGTGGTGGTGGTAGTGGTAGCCTCTGAGTAAGGAAGGGTGTGATTATTTACTGTTCCTGATGTATACTAATTTATCTATATTTAGAAAAATAACTGAGAGCCTAATGGAGTTCCTCAGAGTGGGCATAAGAACTCAAGCAGGTTTTGTTTTGTTTTTTATAATCTGGAAAAAGCAGTCTTCTGCTTTCTATGGGGGATTAACATGGAGAGATAGGGTTGCTGGGTCAATACTGGGATCCCAAGGTTATCAGTGTGATAAGACCCAGATCCTGCTTGGCTAAGGCTCACTGAAGAGTAAATCAAACAAGGAAGAAAGGGAGGAGAAGTGGGTCAGGGTCTAGGATGGGAAAACCTGGAACTCAAGACGGAATCTTAAAGGTTTTCCTTACTTAGGATTCCAGCAGAAGCTAGAGCATGTGCTCTCATCTTGGAGGGAAGGGTCTCAGGCAGGCCTGAGAACGCTGAGACTCCATGGTGCCAACAGCAATGCCTCAAGTTTATTTCTCTTTTGTTCTTGTGCAGTGAAGGTGACTGTAAATTCCAGTGCATTTCAGCTGTGCTCAGAGTTCCCAAGGAAAAACGTTTTGAGCATGTGTAAGTAATGGAGGAGTGGTGCCTGTTTGGAGGCCAAAGGAAGTTTCTACAAAAGAAATCAATATGGAGCCCACAAGGGGAAGAGGACACAAGTCAGCTGGCTCCCCTCCCTACCTGGAGTTATGTTCTCTTATTATAGCCCTTCTCTGCTCAGATCTCAGAATTTCAATTCTTCATAAGGGAGACTGAAGCTGGATGTTGATAATACTGATAAAGCTCGTCTTAAAGGTTTCCTTACATTGATAAAATAGCTTGCCTCTGTGATTCATTTTGTTTTATGTAAAATCAAACCAATGACAAAGATAATCTGGGCTAAAGGAGAACTTGAATTCTAATCAAGTCCCTCAAGATGATTTGAATTGGGTAGAATTTAGAGAGTTGCACAAGTGGTTACTTGGCTATCAAGTTTTTTTAGTCATAAGTTTTTTTTAGAATTCATCAGTTGAGGAACTTCACAGGGGAGCAAAATTCTTTTCTCTTTTGGCTTTTGGGATCAATAATTAAAAGTGGCAGGGTGGTTTTGTATTGGAGAGAAGAATATTTGGTGAAAAACTTAGAGCTTTCCTCTAAGCTCAGGCACAAGACAAAGATGTGCACCCTCCCCACTTTTATTCAACAGAGTACTAGAAGTCCTAGCCACAGCAATCAGACAAGAAAAGGAAATCCATTTGTAAAACAAGTGTAAGGAAAAAGGCATCCATTTGTAAAGAATAAGTAAAACTTTCACTATTTTCAGATGGCTTGATACTCTATATAGAAAACCCTAAAGACTCCAAAAATGACTAGAACTGATAAATGAATTCAGTAGAGTCACAAGATACAGAATTAATATACATACATATGTTGCATGTCTATATACTATTAATGAAGTAGCAGAAAGAAAAATTAGGAAAACAACTCCATTTACAATTGATTCAAGAGGAATAAAGTACTTAGGAATAAACTTAACCAGATAGATAAAAGACCAGTGCTCTGAAAACTGTAAAACATGACACAAACAAATGGAAAGATATTTTATGTTCATGAATTGGGAGAAGCAATATTATTAAAATGTCTATACTACCCAAAGTAGTACATTAAAATTAAATACAGATTTAATGCAATACTTATCAATATACCAACATCATTTTCTCACAAAAGTAGAACAAATAATACTAAAATTTGTACTGAACCACAAAAGACCCCAAATAGATAAAGTAATCTTGAAAAAGGACAAAACTGGAGGTATCACAATACCAGATTTCAAGATATACTACATATCTGTAGTAATCAAAACAATATGGTACTGACACAAAAATAGACACACGGATAAATGGAACAAAATAGAGAGTCCGGAAGAAAGCCTGCATTTTTATGGTCAATCAATCTATGACAAAGGAGGCAAGAATGGGAAAAAGACAGTCTTTTCCATAAATGGCGTTGGAAAAACTGGTTCGCTACATACAAAACAATGAAAAAGGACCATGTTCTTATACCATATACATAGATAAATTTAAATGGATTAAAAACCTAAATGTGAGACTTGAAACCATAATATTCCTAAAAGAAAACATAGGCAGTAATCTCTTTGACATCAGCTGTAGAGATGTTTTTTTAGATATGCCTCTTTTGGCAAGGGAAATAAAAACAAAATTAAACTATTAGGACTATACCAAAATAAATTCCTTTTGTGCAAGGAAGGAAACCATCAACAAAATAAAAAGACAACCTACTGAATGGGAGAATATTTGCAAATGATATATTTAATAAGAGGTTGATATCCCAAATATCAACATAAAGAAATTTCACAACTCAAAACAAACAATCTGATTAAAAAGTGGTCAGGGGAACCTGGGTGGCTCAGTCAGTTAAGCAACCAACTTCAGCTCAGGTCATGATCTCCCGGTTCATGGGTTCAAGCCCGCATTGGGCTTTGTGGTGACAGCTCAGAGCTTGGAGTCTGCTTCAGATTCTGTGTCTCCCTCTCTCTGCCTCTTCCCAGCTCATGCTCTGTCTCTCTCTGTCTCTCAAAAATGAATAAATATTAAAAAATTTCTTAATTGGGGGGAGATGGTGGCGCAGGAGGATGCTTGGCTCACCTCATCCTGCTGATCGCTTAGATTCCACCCATATCTGCCTAAATAACCCAGAAAACCGCCAGAAGACTAGCAGAACGGACTCTCTGGAGCCAAGCGTAGAAGTGTAGGCCCATGGAAGAGGGTAGGAAGGGCAGAGAGGCAGTGTGTGCTACACAGACTGGTGAGAGGGAGCTGGGGCAGTGGAGGGGCAGCCCACCAGGCAAGGCAGAGCCCCCAAAGTCTGGCTTGCAAAAGCGGAGGGTCCAGACTCCATGAGTTCTGACAGCGAGCAGGACTTAACATCTGGAATGTTAAAAGTCAACAGCTTTGCTCTTGGAGATCTGGGAGGGAGAGAGACACTGGGAGGGAGAGTGGTTGACCCCCAGGAGACAGAGCTCAGCTCAGCAGGGGAACAAAGGCACTGGCAAGCACCTTCTCCCTCTCCCATCCCCCAGCCAAAATTCCAAAGAAAACCAGTACCTGTCACCATCACCAAAATTGCTTGTACTGTGCAAATGCCCAACACTGTGCTTCTGTGGATCCATCCTTTGGATGGGTCGGCCTCCCTCCCGGTGCTGCAGGCCCCTCCCTGAGGGGACCACCAATGGCACAGCAAGCTAAGCCTGCCCCTCCCACCCCTGTGCACCTTGTGGATCCACCCTGACTAATATGCCATCCCATCAAAGCAGCATCACAAGCCTGGCAGTGTGCAAGTAGCCCAGACAGGGGCCACACCACTCCACAGTGAGTCCTTCCCCTGGAGGAGGGGAAGATAAGGTACACATCAGTTTGTGGCACCAGCAGTGGGCAGGGGGCAGACATTGGGTATGACTGTGGCACCAGCGGTGGGCAGGGGGCAGACATTGGGTATGACTGTGGCCCCACCCACCAACACAAGTTACTCAGACAGCACAGGGGAAGTGCCCTGCAGTTTGGAGTCACTGCAGGGACTACCCAAAATGACAAAATGGAAGAATTCGCCTCAAAAGAAACTCCAGGAAGTAGCAACAGCTAACGAATTGATCAAAAATGATTTAAACAATATAACGGAACAAGAATTTAGAATAATAGTCATAAAATTAATCGCTGGACTTGAAAAAAGCATAGAGGGCAGCAAAGAATCTATTGCTACAGAGATCAAGGGACTAAGAAATAGTCATGAGTAGCTAAAACATGTTATAAATGAGGTGCAAAGTGAAATGGAGGTGGCCATAGCATGGTTGAAGAGGCAGAGGAGAGAATAGGTGAACTAGAAGATAAAATTATGGAAAAAGAGGAAGCTGAGAGAAAGAGAGATAAAAAAAAAATCCAGGAGTATGAGGGGAAAATTAGAGAACTAAGTGATACACTAAAAATAAATAATATACACATAATTGGTATCCCAGAGGAGGAAGAGAGAGGGAAAGGTGCTGAAGGGGTACTTGAAGAAATAATAGCTGAGAACTTCCCTGATCTGGGGAAGGAAAAAGGCATTGAAATCCAAGAGGCACAGACAACTCCCTTCAGACGTAACTTGAATCGATCTTCTGCACAAATATCATAGTGAAACTGGCAAAATACAAGGATAAAGAGAAAATTCTGAAAGCAGCTAGGGATAAACGTGCTGTAACATACAAAGGGAGACCAGTAAGACTCGTGACGAATCTCTCTACTGAAACCTGGCAGGCCAGAAAGGAATGGCAGGAAATCTTCAATGTGATGAACAGAAAAAAATATGCAGCCAAGAATCCTTCATCCAGCAAGTCTGTCATTTAGAATAGAAGGAGAGATAAAGGTCTTCCCAAACAAACAAAAACTGAAGGAATTCATCACCACTAAACCAGCCCTACAAGAGATCCTAAGAGGGACTCTGTGAGTGAAATGTTGCAAGGACCACAAAGTACCAGAGATACCAAAACAAGCATGAAACCTACAGACATCACAATGACTCTAAATCCATATCTCTCAATAATAACACTGAATGTAAATGGACTAAATGCTCCAACCAAAGACATAGGGTATCAGAAAGGATAAAAAACAAAACAAAACAAAACAAAACAAGACCCATCTATTTGCTGTCTACAAGACACTCATTTTAGAACTGAGGACACCTTCAGATCGAAAGTGAGGGGATGGAGATCTATCTATCATGCTACTGGAAGTCAAAAGAAAGCAGGAGTAACCATACTTATATCAAACTAGACTTTAAATTAAAGGCTGTAACAAGAGATGAAGAAGGGCATCATCTAATAATTACAGGGTCTATCCATCAGGAAGAGCTAACAATTAAAATGTCTATGCACCGGATACGGGAGCCCCCAAATATATAAAACAATTAATCACAAACATAAGCAACCTTATTGATAAGAATGTAGTAGTTGCAGGGGACTTTAATACCCCACTTACAACAATGGATAGATCATCTAGATACAGGATCAATAAAGACACAAAGGCCCTGAATGATACATTGGATCAGATGCACTTGACAGATATATTTAGAACTCTGCATCCCAAAGCAACAGCATATACTTTCTTCTCGAGTGAACATTGAACATTCTCCAAGATAGATCACATCCTGGGTCACAAAACAGCCCTTTATAAGTATAAAAGAATTAATATCATACCATGCACACTTTCAGACCACAATGCTATGAAACTTGAAATCAACCACAGGAAAAAGTCTGGGAAACCCCCAAAAGCATGGAGGTTAAAGAACACGCTACTAAAGAATGAGTGGGTCAACCAGGCAATTAGAGAAGAAATTAAAAACTATATGGAAACAAATGAAAATGAAAATACAACAATCCAAACGCTTTGGGATGCAGCGAAGGCAGTCCTGAGAGGAAAATACATTCCAATCCAGGCCTATCTCAAGAAACTAGAAAAGTCCCAAATACAAAATCTAACAGGACACCTAAAGGAACTAAAAGCAGAACAGCAAAGACACCCCAAACCCAGCAGAAGAAGAGAAATAATAAAGATCAGAGTAGAAAAAAACAATATAGATTCTAAAAAAACAAAACAAAACTGTAGAGCAGATCAATGAAACCAAGAGTTGTTTTTTGAAAAAATAAACAAAATTGATAAACTTCTAGGCAGACTCCTTAAAAAGAAAAGGGAGATGACCCAAATAGATAAAATCATGAAGGAAAATGGAATTATTACAACCAATCCCTCAGCAATTATCAGGGAACACTATGAAAAATTATACGCCAACAAACTGGACAACCTGGAAGAAAGGGACAAATTCTTAAGCACCCACACACTTCCAAAACTCAAACAGGAAGAAATAGAAAACTTGAACGGACCCAAAACCAGCGAAGAAACTGAATCAGTTATCAAAAATCTCCTAACAAATAAGAGTCCAGGAGCACATGGCTTCCCTGGGGAAATCTACCAGACATTTAACGCAGATAATACCTGTTCCAAAAAATAGAAAGAGAAGGAAAACTTCTAGACTAATTCTATGAAGAATTACTTTGATTCCTAAACCAGACAAAGACCTAGCAAAAAAAGAGAACTACAGGCCAATATCCCTGATGAATACAGATGCAAAAGTTCTCAACAAGATACTACCAAATTGAATTCAACAGCCTATAAAAAGAATTATTCATCATGATTAAGTGGAATTCATTCCTGGGCTGCAAGCCTGGTTCAATATACACAAATTAATCAATGTGATACATCACATTAATAAAAGAAAAGATAAGAACCATATGATCCTGTCAATCGATGCAGAAAAAGCATTTGACAAAATTCAGCATCCTTTCTTAATAAAAACCCTTGAGACAGTTGGGATAGAAGGAACACACTTAAACCTCATAAAATCCATTTATGAAAAGCCGACAGCTAATATCATCCTCAATGAGGAAAAACTGAGAGCTTTCCCCCGAGATCAGGAACATGACAGGGATGTCCACTCTCACCGCTGTTGTTTAACATAGTGTTGGAAGTGCTAGCATCAGCAATCAGACAACAAAAGGAAATCAAAGTCATCAAAATTGGCAAAGATGAAGTCAAGCTTTCCTTTTTGCAGATGACATGATACTATACATGGAAATCCGATAGACTCCACCAAAAGTCTGCTAGAACTGATACATGAATTCAGCAAAGTCTCAGGATACAAAATCAATGTACAGAAATCAGTTGCATTCTTTTACACTAATAATGAAGCAACAGAAAGACAAATAAAGAAACTGATCCCATTCACAATTGCACCAAGAAGCATAAAATACCTAGGAATAAACCTAACCAAAGATATAAAAGAACTGTATGCTGAAAGCTCTAGAAAGCTTATGAAGGAAATTGAAGAAGATAAAAAGAAATGGAAAAGCATTCCATGCTCATGGATTGGAAGAATAAATATTATCAAAATGTCAAAACTACCTAAAGCTATCTACGCATTCAATGCAATCCCAATCAAAATTGCACCAGCATTTTTCTCGTCGCTAGAACAAGCAATCCTAAAATTTCTATGGAACCACAAAAGGCCCCGAATAGCCAATTTTGAAGAAGAAGACCAAAGCGGGAGACATCACAACCCCAGACTTTAGCCTCTACTACAAAGCTGTCATCATCAAGACAGCATGGTATTGGCACAAAAACAGACACATAGACCGATGGAATAGAATAGAAACCCCAGAATTAGACCCACAAACGTATGGCCAACTAATCTTTGACAAAGCAGGAAAGAATATCCAATGGAAAAAAGACAGTCTCTTTAACAAATGGTGCTGGGAGAACTGGGCAGCAACATGCAGAAGGATGAAACTAGACCACTTTCTGACACCATTTACAAAAATAAACTAAAATAGATAAAGGACCTGAATGTGAGACAGGAAACCATCAAAACCCTAGAGGAGAAAGCAGGAAAAAACCTCTCTGACCACAGCCACAGCAATTTCTTACTGGACACATCTCCAAAGGCAAGGGAATTAAAAGCAAAAATGAACTATTGGGACCTCATAAAGATAAAAATCTTCTTCACTGCAAAGGAAAAAATCCACAAAATTAAAAGGCAACCAACGGAATGGGAAAAGATATTTGCAAATGACATATTGGACAAAGGGCTAGTATCCAAAATTTATAAAGAGCTCACTAAACTCCACACCTGAAAAACAAATAATCCAGTGAAGAAATGGGCAGAAAATATGAATAGACACTTCTCTAAAGAAGACATCCAGATGGCGAACAGACACAAGAAAAGATGCTCAACATTGCTACTCATCAGGGAAATACAAATCAAAACTACACTCAGATACCATCTCACGCCAGTCAGAGTGGCTAAAATGAACAAATCAGGAGACTATAGATGCTGGAGAGGATGTGGAGAAAGGATAACCCTCTTACACTGTTGGTGGGAATGCAAACTGCTGCAGCCACTCTGGAAAACAGTGTGGAGGTTCCTCAAAAACTTAAAAACAGATCTACCCTATGACCCAGCAATAGCACTGCTAGGAATTTATCCAAGGGATACAGGAGTGCTGATTTATAGGGGCACTTGTACCCCAATGTTTATAGCGGCACTTTCAACAATAGCCAAATTATGGAAAGAGCTTAAATGAATGGATAAAGAAGATGTGGTTTATATACACAATGGAATACTACGTGGCAATGAGAAAGAATGAAATATGGCCTTTTGTAGCAACGTGGATGGAACTGGAGAGTGTGATGCTAAGTGAAATAAATCATACAGAGAAAGACAAATACCATACGTTTTCACTCTTATGTGGATCCTGAGAAACTTAACAGAAGATCGTGGGGGAGGGGAAGGAAAAAAAAAAGTTAGAGAAGGAGGGAACCAAACCATAAAAGACTCTTAAAAACTCAGAATAAACTGAGGGTTGATGGAGGGTTAGAGGGAGAGGAAAGTGGGTGATGGGCATTGAGGAGGTCACCTGTTGGGATGAGCACAGGGTGTTGTATGGAATCCAATTTGACAATAAATTTCATATTAAAAAATAAAATAAAATAAAAAAGTTTTTAATTAAAAAAATGGGCACAAGATCTGAATAGACATTTTTCCAAAGAAGACATACAGATGGCCAACAGACATTCAGATGAGCAGCATGAAAAGATGCCTAACATCACTCATTATCAGAGAAATGCAAATCAAAATAACAATGAGATATCACTCTAAACCAGTCAGAATGGCTAAAATGAAAAACACAAGAAATATCAAGTGCCAGTGAGGATGCAGAGAAAAAGGAACCCTTGTGCAGTGTTGGTGGGAATGCAAGCTGGTGAAGCCACTGTGGAAAACAGTATGGAGTTTCCTCAAAAATTAAACATAAAATTACCATATGATCTAGCCATTCTACTACTAGGTATTTACTCAAAGAAAACAAAACACTAATTTGAAAGGGTATATACACTCCTATGTTTATTGCAGCATTATTTATAATAGCCAAGATACAGAAACAACCCCAGTGTCCATCCACAGAAGAATGAATAAAGATGTAGCATGCATATATATATATATATATATATGTATATATATATATATATATATGTATATATATATATATATGTCATGTATGTAGCACACACACACACACACACACACACACACTGGAATATTACTCAGCCATAAAAAAGGGATGAGATCTTGCCATTTGCAACAACATGGATGGACCTACAGGGTATAATTCTAAGTGAAATAAGTCAGTCAGAGAAAGACAAACATCGTATGATTTCACTCTTGTGAGTTTAAAAAACAAAGAAAAAAAGAGACAAACCAGACTCTAAAATATAGAGAACAAACTAGTGGTTGCCAGAGGAAATGTGGATGGAGGGATGGGGAAAATAGGTAAAGCGGATTAAGAGTACACTTATCGCATCAAAGAAAGACAAATACCATATAATTTCACTCATATGTGGAACTTAAGAAACAAAACAAACACAGAGGAGTAAAAAGAGAGGAAAACTAAGAAACAGACTTTTTAAAAATGATTTTACTTATTTATTAAAATTTTGTTTAACAAACCTTTATTTTTGAGACACAGAGAGACACAGCACGAGCTGGGGAGAGGCAGAGAGAGAGGGAAACACAGAATCTGAAGGAGGCTTCAGGCTCTGTGCTGACAGAGCTCGAACTCACAAACTGTGAGATCATGACCTGAGCTGAAGTTGGACGCTTAACTGACTGAGCCACCCAGGCACCCCTAAAAGATTTTATTTTTAAGTAATCTCTACACACAACATGGGGCCCAAACCCACAACCCCAAGATCAATAGTTACATGCTCTATCCACTGAGCCAGACAGGTACCCAAAAAACAGACTCTTAACTATAGAGAGCAAACTGATGGTTACCAGAGGGGTGTTAAGTAGGTGATGGGTATTAAAGAGAACACTTGTGATGAGTACTGGGTGTTATATGTAAGTGTTGAATCACTAAATTCTACACCTGAAACTAATATTGCACTGTATGTAAATTAGCTGGAATTTACATAAAAACTTGGAAGAAAAAAAATAAAAATGCACACACATGAAAAAAAAAACACAAACAAAACAACAAAAAAGAGTATAGTTATCCTGGTGTGCACTGAGTAATGTATACAATTGTTGGGTTCTATTGTACACCTGAAAGTAATATAACACTATATGTTAATTATACTTGAATAAAGAAGCAAATAAGAAAGTAAATAAATAAATACACAAATAAATAATAAAATACTAAGATGGAAAAAAAAAGGGATAACATTTGAACAATTAGAGTTGGTCAGAATGGAATGGGCTTTCCGTAGAGGAAGGAAGATTCCCTTTCTCTGAAAGTGACCTGGCAAAGAGGTCTCATATATGGCTGGTCAGCTGACTTTTAAGGTATTTTCTTACTCCAAGGGTTCATGATTCTATAATTCCAAGCCTCAGCTTTTCTCCTCCTGAAATAAAGTCTTTGGGTCCAAGACTTCACATGGAAACTACAGGCCCTGCCTTTCAATTCCTTCTAAAAGGTTCTGGAGCATGTGTTTATGTGTCCCTTGAGAAGGGATCAATTTAGTCCTAATTGTGATTTCTTTCCCTTAAAATAATAAATGTTAGACTTGCCTGAGTCTGGACTTTTCATTTAGAAACTTGTTCTCTAGGCAAAACCTTTGCAATGTGATAAAATAAAGCATCCCAGAGGGTTCTGCAACACAACCATAGCCACTTTACAGACCTGGGGAAAACTGCACTGCTACACCCAGGGCAAACTGGGCTGCACAAACTAATGTGTGCCACATATTCCTTCTTCTCTCAGAGCAGCCTGATGAGCCTACTCTGGTACAGTGACTTTTAAACATCTTTTACCATAATGTACATTAGGAAATATATTTTATATTCCAAATTAGTTTTCACCCATATGCATAACTGACATAAAAATTGCACAAAATAATACTTTCTTTACCTCCCTATGACCTACTATGATATTCTCAATCATATTTTCTGTTATGTCCATTTATTTTTTTACCTCTACATTGCTATAAAATAATGCTAGTCACAGCACACTAATTTGATTTTGTGACCCACAAATGGGGTGAGTCCTTAATTAGAAAAACACAATTCTTGTGGATTGAATTCTGAAGTCAGTCCTAAAATTTAGGCATGTTTTAGCCCCATTTAATGAGAAAATCAAGGCTTTGGTGTTAACCAGTCTGCAAAAACCTATCAGGGTTGTTAAAATTACTGAGATAAATGAAATCCAATAAGCTGAGACTTATATATGTTTGTATCTATTATTGCATTGATTCAACAAACATTTTTATTTTGTCTGTCACCAATACTGTGTTACTATGTGCCAGACATGGCTAGACTCTATAGCTACAAACATTAGTATCCCATAATCTCTCTCTTGAGGGAGCTCACAGACTGGGACATGAGAACCAATTTAAGTTTAAGCTCTTTTCCTAGGGTTCTGTTGGCAAGAACAAATTTTTCTCTACATTGCAAAGGCTCTTCTGGTTGATTTAAGAATTAAATTGACTTAAGATATCAATAGGAGAAAATCAAATTTAGTTTTTTTATGTAAAGGAACCCCACATATATGAGAAGTTCCAAAACAGAAAGGTAAAATGAGATATATTTGCGATCCTGAGCTAAGGAATCGGATAGTGTACAGGGATTTTAGAGGGGAGGAGGATAATTCACAGGACAATAAGGAGAGCAGATGTTTGATAATTAGATGTTTGCCCTGTCATACAAATGTGTCAACCTGACAAAATTTACCTCTGGTAATAACTTTAATTCTTGGAAAGAACCGCAATTAGATTTTTCTATGCAATTAAGGAAGGAACAAAAGGTTTTCTTGAACCCAGAGGTTCTTGACTGCCTTTACCTCAGAATAGTCCACAAGCCAAAGTAGCACATTTTGGGGAGACTTGCTCTGAATCACTTCAGTTCCCAGAATATCACCTTGGGAAACTTGACCTTCATTTGTAGAACAAGTTAGGGTTCTATTGTTTTGGCTGACTTCCCCGCCCCCTCCAAAAAAATAAGAATCTCCAATTCTAGGGCCACCACATTTAGAACCCCCACGCTCATCTCTGGGATACAAGCATGGTGTAGGAACAAGTTCCTCCCTCTCTTTTGCAAAAGTGCTCCTCGTTTGTGTCTCTTATACTCAGAGGTCAGTGGCCACATGAGATTTCTCAAGAGGCAGTGGGAAAGAGGCAAGAGGGTCTCTGGGCTCTCTGTGATGAGGCATGGCCATTAGGGCAGTGCCCTCAGGTGGGCCAGGTTCTTGAAGCTCTTCCAGGAGAGACAAGATGAGTTTGCTATTCAAGGCATTTGCTTTAGTTTTCCAATGAGCTTATCTTTCTCTTCAAATGAGGAGCTGTACCTGCAGCCTCAGAAAGTACAATTATAAGAATTACAGAGCAGAAGTATCTCCACAGTTGGAGGGAGACAACTTTTCAGGAGCAAGGTGCATGGATGTGAATTGGGGGAGATAACACTTTCTGTGGAGAGACAAAAGGAAGAGAAAGAGAGAAGTTGTGAAGGTGTGGCTTAGAGTTAGCACAAGAAGAAAAACCTCTCTGTACCATGTACTGGGAATAAGAACTTTGGACTGTGCCAGTTCTTTTTTGCAAACAGCTTTTGGAGCTGAAACTCTGAGGTTTTGAAAGTGTATGACTTTCTCCGGAGTGGAGCCAGGTTGTGTGCTCTTGGGGAGGAGGTAGCTGGCCCCAGAGGGCATAACATGGTGTAGCAATCTCAGAGGTACACTGGTACACTGGGAGAAAACAGTCCCTTTCCTGGAGTACTTTGGGAAGAGGGTTTATTGCCTCCACAAGGACAAAAGTCCCTATAGGTGCCAGCCAAAGACCTTTCATCAGCAGGGTGGAAAGCATCTACTCTGGAAGAGGAGAGGAGATCTGCACTGTGCTACGTCCTTTAAGACTTTGGGGTTTGAATCCCAGCCATGTGCCAAGGAGAAGACACAGGAGAGTTTTGGAGCAGGGCAAGCTAACTGCCCTTGCTGTTCTGTGAGGGCTTCCTGAACAGCATAGTTTGAGATCCCTGGTCCAGGAAGGGGAGATTGTGGTGACACCATTTTCTGCCCAACACCAACATAGTGGGACTTCATGGTGGGACCTGCTTACATAAAACCCTGTCCCTCTGTGCTTGGCAACTGCTTATTTACTGGGGCAAGACTGAGTCTGACCCAAGGCAGACAGCCTCTCCTGTAGACCAGCACAACAGACAACTAGGCACCAACTGACAGTTCTTGTTTTTCCCCCCTTTACCCCCCTCCCTCTTTTTTTTTTTCTTTTGGAATCAGGCTCACAGTTTCTGATTATTTTGTCATTTGTTTTTATCTTTTTTTATCAGTTTTTTTATTCTTTTCTGTTTCCTTCTTGCCTCTTTTCTTCTGCTTTTTCCTTCTCTTTTCTTTTCTTTTCTTTTCTTTTTTTTATGTTTCCTTGGAATTAGCCTTATAGGCTTTGGATTCTATGTTTGGTTTTATTATTTCCCCTTTCCTTATTCTCTTTTTTTGGGATCAAGAGTCCCCCTTTTTCATTTTTTCCAGAGTTACTTCAACAAATGAATCAAAGCACACCTAGTTAAGGTTCTAAAAATTCTTCCCCTGCAAGCAAGGAGAAGCTCTGTAGAGGACTGACTAGTGGGATAGAGCAGCCAAAATTCAACAGCAGAGTGCACACAACATACACCAGAAACACTTCATCGAGTGCCAGGCCCTGGATAGTGTATGATCCCTTTTTAACATAGTAGTACTTGCAACTGCAGGACACATAACAAGCTTTTAAAACATGCAAAAGATAACAACTTAGCCAAAATGACAACATGGAGGAATTATCCCCAAAAGAAAGGTCAAGAAGAAATCACAGCCAGAGACTTGCTCAAAACAGATATAAACAATATATTGGAACAACAGTCATAAGACTAATATCTGGGCTTGAAAAAAAACACAGAAGAAGACACCAGAGAAACCCTTGCTTCAGAGATCAAAGACCTAAGAACTAGTCAAGATGGGTATAAAAATGCTATAGCTGAGATGCAAAATAAACTAGATAGAGTGACAGCAAGTGCTGAAGAAGCAGAGGAGAGAATAGGTGAAATAGATTAAATTACGGGAAGTAATAAAACTGAATGAAAGAGGGAAGGGAAGTTACTAGATCATGAGTAGAGAATTAGAAGTGATTCCATGACACAAAGCAATCTCTGTATCATAGGAGTCCCAGAATAAGGAAAGCAAGAAAAAGTGGCAGAAGACTTATTTGAACAAATTATAGCTGAGAACTTCCCTAATCTGGGGAAGGAAACAGGCATCCAAGTCCAAGAGACACAGAGAACTGCCTTCAAAATCAACAAAAACAGGTCAACACCATGGCATATCGTAGTGAAAGTGGCAAAATACAAAGATAGAGAATTCTGAAAGCAGCTATGGACAAAAGGTTCTTAACTTCTAAGAGTAGACACATAAAGTTAGTAGCAGACCTGTCCACTGAAACTTGGCAGGCCAGAAAGGAGTGGCAGGAAATATTCAATGTGCTGAATAAGAAAAATATGCAGGCAAGAATCTTTTGTCCAGCAAGGCTGTCATTCAGAATAGAAGGAGAGATAAACACTTCCCCAGACAAATAAAAACTAAAGGAGGTTGTGACCACTAAACCAGCCATGCAAGAAATCTAAGGAGGACTCTGTGAGTGGAAAGCAGCAAAGATTACAAAGGACCAGAGAACATCAGCAGAAACACAAAATCAACAGATAACACTGTGGCAATAAATTCATATCTTTCAATAATCACTCTGAATGTAAATGTACTAAGTGCCCCAATCAAGACATAAGGTATCAGACTGGATAAAAAAAGTGACCTATATATATGCTGCTTACAAGAGACTCATTAAGCTATTGGACATCAAAAGAAAGCCAGAGTAGCCATACTTATATCAGACAAACTAGATTTTAAAACAAAGACTGTAACAAGAGGTTAAGAAGGGTACCATATCATAATTAAAGGGTCTATCCAACAAGAAGAGCTAATAATTGTAAATATTTTTGCTCTAACTTGGAGGCACCCAAATATATAAATCAATTAATCACAAATATAAGCAAAGTTATTGATAATAATACCATAATTTTAGGAGACTTTAAAACTCCACTTACAGTGAGGTGCCTGGGTGGCTCCGTCAGTTAAGTGTCCGACTTCAACTCAAGTCATGATCTCATGGTGCATGGGTTTGAGCCCTGTTTTGGGCTCTGTGCTGACAGGTCAGAGCCTGGAGTCTTCCTCAGGTTCTGTGTCTCCCTCTGTCTCTGCCCCTCCCTACATCATTTTTTTCTCTCTCTCTCAAAAAATAAACATTAAATAAACAAATAAATAAATACTCCACTTACAACAATGGACAAATCATCTAAGCAGAAAATCAACAAGGAAACAGAGGTTCTGAATGAAACATTAGACCAGATGGACTTAATAGATATATTCAGAACATTTCATCCTAAAGCATCAGAATACACATTCTTTTCGAGTGCACATGGAATATTCTCCAGAATAGATCACATATTGGGTCACAAATCAGCCCTCCACAGGTACAAAAAGATTGAGATCATACCATGCATATTTTCAGATCACAATGCTATGAAATTTGAAATCAACCACAAAAAAAAAAATTGGAAAGCCCTCAAATACATGGAGGTTAAAGAAATCCTACTAAAGAATGAATAGGTTAACCAGGAAATTAAAGAAGAAATTAAAATACACATGGAAGCAAATAAAAATGAAAACACAACAGTCCAAACACTTTGGGATGCAGCAAAAGCTCTCCTAAGAGAGAAATATATTGCAATTCAGGCCTATGTCAAGAAGTAAGAAAGTTCCCAAATACACAACCTAACTTTACACCTAATGGAGCTAGAAAAGGAGTAGCAAATAAAGCCCAAAGTCAGCAGAAGAGAAATAATAAAGATTATTATTATTAGTCAGCAGAAATAAATGATATAGAATCCCTCCCCCAAAACCCCCAGTAGATCAATGAAACTAAGAGCTGTTGTTTTAAAAGAATAAATAAACTGATAAACCCCTATCCAGACTTCTTAAAAAGAAAAGAGAGTGGACCTAAATAAATAAAATCATGAATGGAAGAGGAGAGATCACAACCAACACCGCAGAAATACAAAGAATTATGAGAATGCTATGAAAAAGTATATGCCAACTAACTGGACAATTGGGAAGAAATGGACAAATTCCTGGACACTCACACATTACCAAAACTCAAACAGGAAGAAATAGTAAATTTGATCAGGCCCATAATCAGCAAAAAAATTGAATTGGTTATCAAATATCTCCCAACAAATAACAGTCCTGGGCCAGATGGCTTCCCACGGGAATTCTACCGGATATTTAAAGAAGAGTTAATACCTAATCTCCTTAAACTGTTCCAAAAATAGAAATGGAAGGAAAGCTTCCAAGCTCATTCTATGAATCCAGCATTACCTTGATTCCCAAACCAGACAAAGACTCTACTAAAAAGGAGAATTACAGGCCAATATCCCTGATGAAACTGGATGCAGAAATTCTCAACAAGATACTAGCAAATTGAATTCAACAGTACATCAAAGTATTCACCAGGATCAAGTGGGATTTATTCATTGGCTGCAGGGCTGGTTCAATATTTGCAAATCAATCAATATGATACGCCACATTAATAAAAGAAAGGATAAGAATCATGTGATCCTTTCAAGAGATGCAGAAAAAGCATTTGACAAAATACAGCATCCTTTCTTGACAAAAACTCTCAAGAAAGTAAGAATAGAAGGAACATACTTCAACATCATAAAAGCCATATTTGAAAGGCCCACAGCTCATATCATTCTCAATTGGGAAAGACTGTGAGCTTTCTCCCTGAGATCAGGAAAATGACAGGGATGTCCACTCTCACGATTGTTGTCCAACATAGTACTGAAAGTCTTAGTCTCAGCAATCAGACAACAAAGAGAAATAAAGGCATCCAAATAGGCCAGGAAGAAGTCAAACTTTCACTCTTCACAGATAACGTGATACTTACATGGAAAACTCAAAAGATTCCACAAAAAAAACCTGTTAGAGCTGATACATTAATTCAGCAAAGTCACAGGATACAAAATAAATGTACAGAAATAGGTTGCATTTCTATACACCAATAAAGAAGCAGCGGAAAGAGAAATCAAGGAACCAATCCCATTTACAATTGCACGAAAAACCATAAGATACCCTGGAATAAACCTAACCAAAGAGGTAAAAGAAAGAAGACATAAAGAAATGGAACAACATTCCAAGCTTATGGATTAGAAGACAAATATTGTTAAAATGTCAATACTACCCAAAGCAATCTACACATTCAATGCAATCTCTATCAAAATAACACCAGCATTGGGGTGTCTGGGTGGCTCAGCCAGTTAAGTGTCTGACTTCAGGTCAGGTCATGATTTCACAGTTTGTGGGTCCAAGCCTCACATCAGACTCTATGCTGACAGCTGGGAACCTGGAGCCTGCTTCAGATTTTGTGTCTCCCTCTCTCTCTCTTTGCCCCTCTCCTACTTGAGTTCCATCTCTTTCTCTCAAAAATAAATAAAAATTAAAAAACTTTAAAAAATAAAACCAACATTCTTCACATAGCTAGAACAAGCAATTCTAAGACTTGTATGGAACAAGAAAAGACCCCAAATGCCAAAGTAATGTTGGTAAAGAAAACCAAAGTTAGAGGCATCACAATTCCGGACTTCAAGTTGTATTGCAAAGCTGTTAATCATCAAGACAGTATGGTACTGGCACAAAACAGACACATAGATCAATGGAACAGAATAGAGAACCCAGAAATGGATCCACAGATATATGGCCAACTAATCTTCAACAAAGCAGGAAAGAGTATTGAATGGTAAAAAGACAGTCTCTTCAGTAAATGGTGTTGGAAAACTGGACAGCAATATGCAGAAGAATAAAACCAGACTACTTTCTTACACCATACACAAAAATAAATTCACAATAGCTGAAAGACCTAAATGTGAGACAGGAAACCATCAAAATTCTACAGGAGAAAACAGGCAGCAACCTCTTTTACGTTGTCTGCCTCAACTTCTTACTTGACATGTTTTGGAAGGCAAGGGAAATAAAAGCAAAAATGAACTATTGGGACCTCATTAAGATAAAAAGCTTCTGCACAGTGAAGGATACAATCAACAAAACTAAAAGGCAACCAATGGAATGGGAGAAGATATTTTCAAATGACATATCAGATACAGGGTTAGTATCCAAAATCTATAAAGAACTTACCAAACTCAACACCCAAGAAACAGATAATTTGAGTGAGGAAATGGGCAGAAGACATGAACAGATTCTTTTCCAAACAAGACATCCAGATGGCTAACAGACATATAAAAAGATGTTCAACATCACTCATCATCAGGGATATACGAATCAAAACCACAATGAGATACCACCTCACATCTCTCAAAATGGCTAAAATTAACAACTCAGGAAACAATAGATATTGGCAAAGATGCAGAGAAAGATGTAAACTGGTGCAGCCACTCTGGAAAACAATTTGTGAAAACAAAAGTGAAGTTTCCTCAAAAAATTAAATAGAACCACCCTACTACTCACCAATTGCACTACTAGATGTTTATCCAAAGAATACAAAAATGCTGATTTGAAAGGGCACGTGCACCCCAATGTTTATAGCAGTGCTATCAACAATCACCAAATTATGGAAAGAACCCAAATGTCCATTAACTGATGAATGGATAAAGATGTGGTTTATATATACAATGGAATAACACTCCATAATGAAAAAGAATGAAATCTTGCCTTTTACAACAATGTGAATGGAAGGAGAAGATATTATGCTAAGTGAAATAAGTCAGAGAAAGACAAATATCATATGATTTCATTCACATATGGAATTTAAGAAACAACACATGAACAAAGGGGAAGCGAAGGAATAATAAGATAAAAACAGAGGGAGGAAAACCATAAGAGACTCTTAAATACAGAGAACAAACTAAGGGTTTCTAGTGGAGAGGTGTGGGGGGGGATGGGTTAAATGGAGGATGACCATTAAGAAGGGCATTTTTCAGGATGAGCACTTGGTGACCTATGTAAATGATAAATCACTGGGTTCTACTATTGAAACCAAGACTACACTATATGTTAACTAACTTGAGTTTAATTAAAAAATAAAAATAATTAAAGACAAAAAAAATAATTAAAGACAAAAAAAAATAATTAAAAAAAATAATTAAAAAAAATAATTAAAGACTCCAGGACCTGGTCTCTTTTAGTGTTTTATGTAATCTACACAATAATACTGGGAGGAAGTTTTGATGAGTCCAGTTTTAAGGATGAAGAAAGTGAATATATTGCATGCTGTCCAAGATGGCACAACTAGTAAATGGTAGAGTTAGGATTTGAGTTCATGTCTATAGGATTCTGAAGTTGCCTGTGGGCAGGGGCTGTGGCTAATCCAAGGAAGGAAGGAACATGAAAGGAAAATGACACCTGGCTAGAAGGCTCTGGGGAGGTGGGAAGCTCAAAGCTTCCTCACTTCATTCTTTGCCCACTTACCTTGTACTCTGTTGCTTCTGTCCCTCCGCTCAAAATGAGGCTGTCTGATAAAGATTAGAGCCAGGGCCCAGGTGAATAGGCCAGGAGACACAGATGTTTTTGTTGTTGTCCACATTGCCCTCACAAAGCATTGTTCAACCTGCAAACAAAAGGCACTCAATCTTGGTCCTTTGCCTGAGCATATTTTCTGTCCCTTCCTCAAGACCCCACGTTAGTTCACATAAGTGCATTAGTAGGGACCCAGAAGAGCCTCAGGCTCTGCTCTCACAATGGCTTCTGGTGGTATAAGGATGGTCTAAGGAGTTCTATGTTTGGTGAGACTTTGCTGCAAAAGGGCTTATCCTCTGGGCTGATGTGGTGGGCTTAATATGCAGATCATGAGAGAAAGGCTGAGTTCCCTCCCAGGATTCCTTGACTGTGTTGGTCATTTTATCCTTAACTTGTAACAGAATCAAAGTTTGGGAATACCTGGGCAGAGGTTCCCTACAAAATGTTCATGTTAAAGTATCAGTGATATATAAGTACACTTTTATTTTCACATCAAAGTATACATGAAAGAAATGTTTGTTCCTCGGGGAGACCACAAAAATAGAAGCCACAGACTGCCCTTTCCCATCTCCCACAGACAGTTGGCTTTGCCTGGGCCTTGTTTAGAAAATTGGGTCATTTCAGATTCTTGAGTCTTCACTTTTTGGCCCTTTATCAAACTAATAATTTTAATGTGAGAATCAAACCATTATTGCTGAGCAAGAACAAGGGGTCTAGGTCCCAGACAAAGCCATCTAGAATTTCACAGACGAGAGCCAGCATTATTCAAAATCAAACACCCCCACATCTAATTCAATTTATTTATTCAGCCAGGGACTTGGGGAATATACGATTTAAGCTGAAAAACAAGACTATAAAGGGTATTATATATCAATCTGGTTACCAAAAGAGGAGGCTACAGTCCAGCTTCTCCTTGACACCATGTGGCTTTCTCAAGAGTCCTGTATGTAAATCCAGGAGGCTTTATGCTGACAAAGCCCTTTGATAAGATCAGCCTTAGAACTATAAAAAATTCACTGGGAAAACTAGAATGAGTTTTGTTTTGAATATGCCATAAGTTTTGAAGAGGCCCCTCCATGGTGCAGAAGTCTAGGGAGCAAGTTCAGGAGCCTAAAACTTTGAAATACTTAGCTAGTGTGGGTTTTGATATGATTAGATCTGTATTTAGGTGAAGTGACAGATTTTCAGGATCTTGGATAACATGACTCCACCCTTTGTAAAATGGGCTAAATGGTGTCCCTCATCCCCCACCTTCCATTTGTTGAAGTCTCCCAACCCCCAGTAACTCAGATGTGACTGTGTTTGAGATAGGATCCTTAAAGTGGTAATTAAGTTACAATGAGGGACCTGAATCCAATATGACTATTGTCTTTATAAGATAAGGAGGTTAAGGCACAGATACATACAGAGCGAAGACACAATGGAGAAGATGTTCACCGATAAGGCAAGGAGAGTCCTCAGTAGAAACCAACCCTGCCCACACCTTGATCTCAAATTTCTAGCCTCTAGAACTGTGAGACAATAAATTTCTGCTGTTTCTGCCACCCAGTCTGTGGTATTTTTGTTATAGCTGTATAACATATAATATACTAGTATATTATAAACTAATATACTTTTGTTATAGCTATAAACTAATGTACTTTGTAATAAAAGATGACCTTTACTCCCCAGTTCCAGTAATGACTGGGAACATATTGTGGTGACTTGGAAAAGAAATTAAGCTATCAGCTTCAAAAAGACATAATTACAGTATAATGAATGAAAAAGATATTGTTCTACCCTCCCAGCCCCTTATGCCGCCCTGCCCCACTTCTAGAGAGTTGAGATGAGAGTGGGTTCAGATCACAGGTATAAAGGGACACAAGATCAGGAATGTCTATTGGGAGCTTTATTTTTGTATATCAAGTATGAACTAACAATATAAATGTAGCTAGTAAAATGTTACTTTTATTCATTCCTTTCAAATTGAATTAAATATGACCTTAGGCCCTTATTCTGCTGAACTGGTGGAAAACCCATCTCAGTCATTAATGGGACTACCACGAAAGATTTTGTAAAGATGATAAGATTTTACATAGCCACAAAGTAGCAGAGAGACTGTTCTGGTCAGCATCAGAGGGCCATTGGTCCTGGGAATCTAGTGGCCTTGTTGCTATCAAAACATGGGAATATTTCCAGGGACCAAGAGCATGGGTCCTCCTTAGGTATATCATGCAGCCATCTCAGAAGGACCTGCCACCATCCTGAAACATGGCTATGGGGAGAACCTCGTCCCTTTTTGGTGTTGGGGATTCTCTCTCCCCTAGTCTTCCAGGGCCTGGTCCATAATCTCTTCAATGAATTTTTTCTTTTTTTTTTTTTTTTTTAATATATGAAATTTCTTGTCAAATTGGTTTCCATACAACACCCAGTGCTGATCCCAACAGGTGCCCTCCTCAATACCCATAACCCACCCTCCCCTCCCTCCCACCCCCCACCAACCCTCAGTTTGTTCTCACTTCTTAACAGTCTCTTATGCTTTGGCTCTCTCCCACTCTAACCTCTTTTTTTTTTTTTCCTTCCCCTCCCCCATGGGTTTCTGTTAACTTTCTCAGGATCCACATAAGAGTGAAACCATATGGTATCTGTCGTTCTCTGTATGGCTTATTTCACTTAGCATCACACTCTCCAGTTCCATCCATGTTGGTACAAAAGGCCATATTTCATTCTTTCTCATTGCCACATAGTATTCCATTGTGTATATAAACCACAATTTCTTTATCCATTCATCAGTTGATGGACATTTAGGCTCTTTCCATAATTTGGCTATTGTTGAGAGTGCTGCTATAAACATTGGGGTACAAGTGCCCCTATAAATCAGTACTCCTGTATCCCTTGGATAAATTCCTAGCAGTGCTATTGCTGGGTCATAGGGTAGGTCTATTTTTAATTTTCTGAGGAACCTCCACACTGCTTTCCAGAGCGGCTGCACCAATTTGCATTCCCACCAACAGTGCAAGAGGGTTCCTGTTTCTCCACATCCTCTCCAGCATAGTCTCCTGATTTGTTCATTTTGGCCACTCTGACTGGCGTGAGGTGATATCTGAGTGTGGTTTTGATTTGTATTTCCCTGATAAGGAGCGACGTTGAACATCTTTTCATGTGCCTGTTGGCCATCCGGATGTCTTCTTTAGAGAAGTGTCTATTCATGTTTTCTGCCCATTTCTTCACTGGGTTATTTGTTTTTCGGGTGTGGAGTTTGGTGAGCTCTTTATAGATTTTGGATACTAGCCCTTTGTCCGATGTGTCATTTGCAAATATCTTTTCCCATTCCGTTGGTTGCCTTTTAGTTTTGTTGGTTGTTTCCTTTGCTGTGCAGAAGCTTTTTATCTTCATAAGGTCCCAGTAATTCACTTTTGCTTTTAATTCCCTTGCCTTTGGGGATGTGTCGAGTAAGAGATTGCTACGGCTGAGGTCAGAGAGGTCTTTTCCTGCTTTCTCCTCTAGGGTTTTGATGGTTTCCTGTCTCACATTCAGGTCCTTTATCCACTTTGAATTTATTTTTGTGAATGGTGTGAGAAAGTGGTCTAGTTTCAACCTTCTGCATGTTGCTGTCCAGTTCTCCCAGCACCATTTGTTAAAGAGACTGTCTTTTTTCCATTGGATGTTCTTTCCTGCTTTGTCAAAGATGAGTTGGCCATACGTTTGTGGGTCTAGTTCTGGGGTTTCTATTCTATTCCATTGGTCCATGTATCTGTTTTTGTGCCAATACCATGCTGTCTTGATGATGACAGCTTTGTAGTAGAGGCTAAAGTCTGGGATTGTGATGCCTCCTGCTTTGGTCTTCTTCAAAATTACTTTGGCTATTCGGGGCCTTTTGTGTTTCCATATGAATTTTAGGATTGCTTGTTCTAGTTTTGAGAAGAATGCTAGTGCAATTTTTTTTTTAAATTTTTTTAACGTTTATTTATTTTTGAGACAGAGAGAGACAGACCATGAACGCGGGAGGGTCAGAGAGAGAGGGAGACACAGAATCTGAAACAGGCTCCAGGCTCTGAGCCATCAGCACAGAGCCTGACGCGGGTCTTGAACTCATGAACCATGAGATCATGACCTGAGCCGAAGTCAGCTGCTTAACTGACTGAGCCACCCAGGTGCCCCTGGTGCAATTTTGATTGGGTGAATTGTAGATAGCTTTGGGTAGTATTGACATTTTGACAATATTTATTCTTCCAATCCATGAGCAGGGAATGTCTTTCCATTTCTTTATATCTTCTTCAATTACCTTCATAAGCTTTCTATAGTTTTCAGCATACAGATCTTTTACATCTTTGGTTAGATTTATTCCGAGGTATTTTATGCTTCTTGGTGCAATTGTGAATGGGATCAGTTTCTTTATTTGTCTTTGTGTTGCTTCATTGTTAGTGTATAAGAATGCAACTGGTTTCTGTACATTGATTTTGTATCCTGCAACTTTGCTGAATTCATGTATCAGTTCTAGCAGACTTTTGGTGGAGTCTGTCGGGTTTTCCATGTATAATATCATGTCATCTGCAAAAAGGGAAAGTTTGACTTCATCTTTGCCAATTTTGATGACTTTGATTTCCTTTTGTTGTCTGATTGCTGAAGCTAGAACTTCTAGCACTATGTTAAACAACAGCGGTGAGAGTGGGCATCCCTGTCGTGTTCCTGATCTCAGGGAAAAAGCTCTCAGTTTTTCCCCGTTGAGGATGATGTTAGCTGTGGGCTTTTCATAAATGGCTTTTATGATCTTTAAGTATGTTCCTTCTATCCCGACTTTCTTGAGGGTTTTTATTAAGAAAGGGTGCTGGATTCTGTCAAAGGCCTTTTCTGCATTGATTGACAGGATCATAAGGTTCTTCTCTTTTTTTTTTTTTTGTTAATGTGATGTATCACGTTGATTGATTTGTGAATGTTGAACCAGCCCTGCATCCCAGGAATGAATCCCCCTTGATCATGGTGAATAATTCTTTTTATATGCCATTGAATTCGATTTGCTAGTATCTTATTGAGAATTTTTGCATCCATATTCATCAGGGATATTGGCGTGTAGTTCTCTTTTTTTACTGGGTCTCTGTCTGGTTTAGGAATCAAAGTAATACTGGCTTCATAGAATGAGTCTGGAAGTTTTCCTTCCCTTTCTATTTCTTGGAATAGCTTGAGAAGGATAGGTATTATCTCTGCTTTAAACGTCTGGTAGAACTCCCCTGGGAAGCCATCTGGTCCTGGACTCTTATTTGTTGGGAGATTTTTGATAACCGATTCAATTTCTTCGCTGGTTATGGGTCTGTTCAAGCTTTCTATTTCCTCCTGATTGAGTTTTGGAAGAGTGTAGGTGTTTAGGAATTTGTCCATTTCTTCCAGGTTGTCCAATTTGTTGGCATATAATTTTTCATAGTATTCCCTGATAATTGTTTGTATGTCTGAGGGATTAGTTGTAATAATTCCATTTTCCTTCATGATTTTATCTATTTGGGTCATCTCCCTTTTCTTTTTGAGAAGCCTGGCTAGAGGTTTGTCAATTTTGTTTATTTTTTCAAAAAACCAACTCTTGGTTTCGTTGATCTGCTCTACCGTTTTTTTAGATTCTATATTGTTTATTTCTGCTCTGATCTTTATGATTTCTCTTCTTCTGCTGGGTTTAGGCTGTCTTTGCTGTTCTGCTTCTATTTCCTTTAGGTGTGCTGTGAGATTTTGTATTTGGGATTTTTCTTGTTTCTTGAGATAGGCCTGGATTGCAATGTATTTTCCTCTCAGACTGCCTTCACTGCGTCCCAAAGCGTTTGGATTGTTGTATTTTCATTTTTGTTTGTTTCCATATATTTTTTAAATTTCTTCTCTAATTGCCTGGTTGACCCACTCATTCGTTAGTAGGGTGTTCTTTAACCTCCATGCTTTTGGAGGTTTTCCAGACTTTTTCCTGTGGTTGATTTCAAGCTTCATAGCATTGTGGTCTGAAAGTATGCATGGTATAATTTCAATTCTTGTAAACTTATGAAGGGCTGTTTTGTGACCCAGTATATGATCTATCTTGGAGAATGTTCCATGTGCACTCGAGAAGAAAGTATATTCTGTTGCTTTGGGATGCAGAGTTCTAAATATATCTGTCAAGTCCATCTGATCCAATGTATCATTCAGGGCCCTTGTTTCTTTATTAACCGTGTGTCTAGATGATCTATCCATTTCTGTAAGTGGGGTGTTAAAGTCCCCTGCAATGACCACATTCTTATCAATAAGGTTGCTTATGTTTATGAGTAATTGTTTCATATATTTGGGGGCTCCAGTATTCGGCGCATAGACATTTATAATTGTTAGCTCTTCCTGATGGATAGACCCTGTAATTATTATATAATGCCCTTCTTCATCTCTTGTTACAGCCTTTAATTTAAAGTCTAGTTTGTCTGATATAAGTATGGCTACTCCAGCTTTCTTTTGGCTTCCAGGAGCATGATAAATAGTTCTCCATCCCTTCACTCTCAATCTAAAGGTGTCCTCAGGTCGAAAATGAGTCTCTTGTAGACAGCAAATAGATGGGTCTTGTTTTTTTATCCATTCTGATACCCTATGTCTTTTGGTTGGCGCATTTAATCCATTTACATTCAGTGTTATTATAGAAAGATATGGGTTTAGAGTCATTGTGATGTCTGTATGTTTTATGCTTGTAGTGATGTCTCTGGTACTTTGTCTCACAGGATCCCCCTTAGGATCTCTTGTAGGGCTGGTTTCGTGGTGACAAATTCCTTCAGTTTTTGTTTGTTTGGGAAGACCTTTATCTCTCCTTCTATTCTAAATGACAGACTTGCTGGATAAAGGATTCTCGGCTGCATATTTTTTCTGTTTAGCACACTGAAGATATCGTGCCAATCTTTTCTGGCCGGCCAAGTTTCAAAAGAGAGATCAGTCACGAGTCTTATAGGTCTCCCTTTATATGTGAGGGCATGTTTATCCCTTGCTGCTTTCAGAATTTTCTCTTTATCCTTGTATTTTGCCAGTTTCACTATGATATGTCGTGCAGAAGATCGATTCAAGTTACGTCTGAAGGGAGTTCTCTGTGCCTCTTGGATTTCAATGCCTTTTTCCTTCCCCAGGTCAGGGAAGTTCTCAGCTATAATTTCTTCAAGTACCCCTTCAGCACCTTTCCCTCTCTCTTCCTCCTCTGGGATACCAATTATGCGTATATTATTTCTTTTTAGTGTATCACTTAGTTCTCTAATTTTCCCCTCATACTCCTGGATTTTTTTTATCTCTCTTTCTCTCAGCTTCCTCTTTTTCCATAACTTTATCTTCTAGTTCACCTATTCTCTCCTCTGCCTCTTCAATCTGAGCTGTCGTCATTTCCATTTTATTTTGCATTTCGTTTAAAGCGCTTTTCAGCTCCTCATGACTGTTCCTTAGTCCCTTGATCTCTGTAGCAAGAGATTCTCTGCTTTCCTCTATACTCTTTTCAAGCCCAGCAATTAATTTTATGACTATTATTCTAAATTCACTTTCTGTTATATTATTTAAATCCTTTTTGATCAGTTCATTAGCTGTTGTTATTTCCTGGAGATTCTTCTGATGGGAATTCTTCCGTTTGGTCATTTTGGATAGTCCCTGGAGTGGTGAGGACCTGCAGGGCACTTACCCTGTGCTGTGGTGTATAACTGGAGTTGGTGGGCAGGGCCACAGTCAGACCTGATGTCTGCCCCCAGCCCACCGCTGGGGCCACAGTCAGACCGGTGTGTGCCTTCTCTTCCCCTCTTCTAGGGGCGGGATTCACTGTGGGGTGGCATGGCCCGTCTGGGCTACTTGCACACTGCCAGGCTTGTGGTGCTGGGGATCTGGCGTATTAGCTGGGGTGGGTAGGCAAGGTGCACAGGGGCAGGAGGGGCAGGCTTAGCTCGCTTCTCCTTAGGTGATCCACTTCAGGAGGGGCCCTGTGGCAGCGGGAGGGAGTCAGATCTGCTGCTGGAGGTTTGGCTCCGCAGAAGCACAGAGTTGGGTGTTTGCGCGGAGCGAGCAAGTTCCCTGGCAGGAACTGGTTCCCTTTGGGATTTTGGCTGGGGGATGGGTGGGGGAGATGGCACTGGTGAGTGCCTTTGTTCCCTGCCAAGCTGAGCTCTGTCGTCCGGGGGGCTCAGCAACTCTCCCTCCCTTTGTCCTCCAGCCTTCCTGCTTTCTGAGCAGAGCTGTTAACTTATGACCTCCCAGACACTAAGTTGCGCTTGCTGTCAGAACACAGTCTGTCAGGCCCCTCCGCTTTTGCCAGCCAGACTTGGGGGCTCTGCTTGGCCGGCGAGCCGCCCCTCCGCCCCGGCTCCCTCCCGCCAGTCCATGGAGTGCGCACCGCCTTGCCGCCCTTCCTACCCTCTTCCGTGGGCCTCTCGTCTGCGCTTGGCTCCGGAGACTCCGTTCTGCTAATCCTCTGGCGGTTTTCTGGGTTATTTAGGCAGGTGTAGGTGGAATCTAAGTGATCAGCAGGACGCGAGGTGAGCCCAGCGTCCTCCTACACCGCCATCTTCCCTCTCCTCCCTCTCTTCAATGAATTTAGACCAAGGGTCACAAACTGGGCTTTAGGACTGGATGCAGCTCACAAATATGTTTGGTTGGCTTACATGAAATTTAGCTCCTGTTTTAATTAAGACCTCTCTACAGTAAAAGATGAGTCACTAACCAGCAGCTAGATGAAGGGACAGCTGAGCATCCTGACAAGCCCCAGTTGGCTGGTTGGTGCTAGGTAGATGCTGCACCCCATGGACCAGGTCTTCTAGTTTCTTCCTTTTTTTTTTTTTTTTATTACAGGCCACCCCTGTAATTCTTGAATTGACCATCCAGAGTAGGTTCACACAAAGGCAAGAAGAGAAGTTGTCTTCAGGAAACCCCATTCAGCTTTGTGATATGGACCTCTCTCAGGCAAGGAAGCATGTGGGCTTGGTGACCTGCTTGCAATCTTGATAAAAATACAGGGAGAGAAAAATCTAAATTCTCTTCTCCAGAATTTATATTGTCATATAGTATTTCATACACAAACAAGAAAGCAGAATAAAATAATTTCACATTTTCTTATCAATAGCTGTCTTAACACCATTGTTCCAAAGTGGCTGTACTTTTTTTGCTTCTGCTAGTCTAACTCATTGGCAGGAAGAATAGAAGGTCTATTTTAGGATCTAGGAGGAATTTTGGGCATAGGTGTTGGGAAACAAATGTATCAATGGTGGGCTATTTATAGGCCTAGATACTTCTTGAATTCTAAAGATGATATGCAGGCTTGAGGTGGCCCAGTGCATCTGTGGAGTAGGCTGATGTTGTATGCAATAGGCAAAGAAGTCAGTGAAGACTAATCCCAAATAATAGCAACAATGGCCACCATCTTTGAGCACCTTCTTTTCAGATGAGATCAAGAGAATGACCTCATATGGGGCGCCTGGGTGGCTCAGTAGGTTGAGCATCCAGTTTCAGCTCAGGTTATGATCTCATGGCTTGTGGGTTTGGGCCCCATATCAGGCTCTGTGCTGACAGCTTGGAGCCTGGAGCCTGCTTCGAATTCTTGTCTCCCTCTCTCTCTCTCTGCCCCTCTCCCATTTGCTCTCACTCTCTCTCCCAAAAATAAATAAAAAAACATTAAAAAAAATTTAAAGAGAATGACCTCACAATTCTGGTGACTGCCATTTAGTATCAAAATGATAACACCAGGATTTTGGTATTTAGTCCACTTATCAATTCTGCCCTTTCCCTTTATTAAAAAAGTTGTTAATGTGCTTTATTTTTTAGAGGAGTTAAGAATAGTTTTAGGGCAGTTTTGCTCAGTTTTTCTTATAACAAAATTCAGAAAAAAACACAGAAATTTCCTATATTCCCCTTGCCCTGCCTATATACAGCATTCCCCACTATGAACATCCCCTACCATGTGGTACATTTGATATAATCATTGAACCTACATTGACACATTGTGATCACTCAAAGACCATAGTTCACATTAGAGTTCATTGTTGGCATTTGTATATTCTATGGATTTGGACAAATGTATCATAACATGTATCCTTCATTATAATATCATACAGAGTAGTTTCACTGCCCTGAAAATCCTCTGCTCCACCTATTCATCCCACCATCCCCCAACCCTAGACACCACTGATCTTTGTACTGTCTCCATAGTTTTGCCTTTTCCAGAATGTCATATAGTTGGAAGCATGCAGTTTGTTATTTTATTTTAAAAGTGATATATAGGCACTAACAATTTATTTTCCTTGTACTTAGATGCTTGTTCCATTTGTGAGAAGGTGAAGGATTCAACTGAAGTTCCTCTGTCAGTTATCATTGAGTGTCTCAAGTAGAAGGATTGAGGAGGAAATTCTAGAGACAAAAATAAATTTCCCAGGGAAAGACAGTGGCCAGAGCCCAGAAAAAGGGCTGGGAATTGGGCTTGGGAATCTCCCTGTCAGCTTCCTGCCTTTTCCCTGCCCTGCACTACTTTCTCCTGCTTTCCCGAATGACCACCATCCCAAGAAAGCTTCATGAGGTTCCTCTGCAATTAGACTGGATCCCAGACTAGCTGAGCAGGAAATGAAAATGACTAACAAACATAAAAAAACCCACCAAATACACTAGTAACTTAGAAATCTGGAAAATGGAAATAAATGCAAAGAGGAGGAAAAAGTGACATATTTCAAACCATCTGTTTGTAAAATGTTTCTGATGATGGCTGAGGAACTCTAAAACCTTAAAGCAAGAAAACAGACCTGGTTGGCTCTCACTTCTTTTATACTCTCTGAAAGCTGAGAAGTCAAGATGAAGTTAAAACCATTTTAAGATGACACTAGTTGCATGATAGGGATATTTTTAAAAAACTCTTTAAGATTTGACAGCTGTTAAAATTTTAACCTAAATTCTTCTGGTTGCTAAATTTACCTTAATTTGATACATTTAAAAACTTGATTTCTTCAATCACAGCACCCCATATCATCATTATTACTGCTATGTTCACACCTGGCATAAACGTCCACAGTGCACTTTTTACATGGGCTATCTCATGAAATTTCATGTATCTGTTACTTAGAGAGTTTCTTTTTTTCCCTCTTTATCATCATTTTTATCCTTTTTTTTAAAGGGCATTATTAAATTACAATTTACCTACCTTAAAATTCACCTTTTGCAAGTGTACAGTTCAATGTTTTGTTTTGCTTTTGTAGTTATGAAGTTGTGCAGCTGTCGCTATAATCCAATTTTGGAATGTTTTCATCACTCCCAAAAGTCCCCATGTGCCCATCTACAGTCAGTGCTTGCTCTCACCCCAGCCCTAGATAACTGGTAATCTTTCTGACTCTATAGACTCACCATTTCTAGACATTTCATATAAAGAGCATCACACTGTCTGGATTTTTTTTCACTTAGCATAAGTTTTCGAGATTCATCTAAGTTGTAGTATGGATCCGTGGAATTGGCTTTTCTTTTAAAATTATAGTCATTTTAGTGGGCTTGCAGGTCTTTTCATGGGTTTATTAGCTACTTGTATTTCTTCTTTGGTAAAATATCTACTGAAATATTTTACCCATTTTAAAATTGAGTTGTTTGTATTCTTGTTATTGAGTTGTAAGTGTTCTTTATTTATTCTAGATAGACGTCGTTTATTATGTATATGTTTGCAATTCTTTTCTCCCAGTCTGTGGCTTATATTTTCATTTTCTTAACAGCATCTTTTTGTTTGTTTTTGTTCCAAGTTTTTATTTAAATTCTAGTTAGTTAACATATAGTGTAACATTGGTTTCAGAAGTAGAATTTAGTGGTTCATCACTTATATATAACACCCAGTACTCATCACAAGTACACTCCTTAATATCCATTACCCATTTAGCTCATCTCCCTGCCCACCTCCCCTCCATCAACCTTCAGTTTGTTCTCTATAGTTAAGAGTCTCTTATGGTTTGCCTCCCTATTTATTTCTTCTTCCCGTATGTTCATCTATTTTGTTTGTTTAATTCTACATATGAGCGAAATCATATGGTATTTGTCTTTCTCTGACTGACTTGTTTCACTTAGCATAATACACTCTAGCTCCATCCATGTTGTTGCAAATGGCAAGATTTTATTCTTTTTGAAGGCTGAGTAATATTCATATATAAATCTCTTCTTTATTTTTTATTTTTTTTTAATGTTTACTTATTTCTGAGAGAGACAGAGCATGAGCTGCAGAGGGGAGGAGAGAGAGAGGGAGACATAGAGCTCATAGCAGGCTCCAGGATCTATGCTGTCAGCACAGAGCCTGACACAGGGCTCGAACCCATGAACTGTGAGATCATAACCTGAGCCAAGTCAGACACTTAACTGACTGAGCCACCCAGGCTCCCCATATCTTCTTTATTCTTAATGGTACCTTTTAAAAGGTAAAAGTTATTAATTTTTACAAAGTCTGATATATGAAAATATTGTGATTGGACTTTTGGTGTCATATCCAAGTAGTCTTTGCCTAACTCCAGGTCACAAAGAATTTCTCCTATGTTTCTTTCTAGAAGTTTTATAGTTTTAACTTTTACATTTAGGTCAATAATCTATTTTGAGTTGATTTTTGTGTATGGTGTGAGATAAGGGTTAACTTTCTTTCTTTCTTTCTTTCTTTCTTTCTTTCTTTCTTTCTTTCTTTCTTTTTCTTTCTTTCTTTTGATATATGCATATCTAATTGTCCCAGCAATATTTGTTGAAAAAGTACCCTTTCATCATTGAATTACTTTGGCAACTTTGTCCCAAAATATAAGAGTTTATTTCTTGACTTTCTATTCTGTTTTATTGATCCATCTGAATCCTTACATTAATTTTATACTGTCTCAATTTCTGTCTTGATCACTTTAATAATTGTAGCTTTATGTTTTGAAATCAGGAAGAGGCTCTGTTCAATGAGATATATTTGTTCATGGTCCTTGGCTTACTCTCTGGAACTATGAGTCTAGCTACAGGTTACTTATGCACTTACTTTCTTCAAGCTTAAACTTCTTTATAAGAATCATTAACTTTTGATAGGCTCATATGTAGAGGAAGCAACTTTCCAGGAAAAAATGACAAAAACCTTCTAAACCATTTATCTTAGTCATTTCTGTGGGAATCAGTATCCACCACAGTTTAATTTACAAAGGATGGCACAGTCCATATCTGACTCTTGCGTGGTTTAAATAAATAGACCCTCAAGTCTCATCCGTCAAGTCTCTAATAGGCTTGTGTCTTCCCGGATTACCTAGTTGAAACACCATGGGGTAGCTTCCTGAGTTATATACCACATTGACTTGCCTCAATGCCTAGATTTCACCATCACAAATTATTATATTGTGTGCTGTCTTCTTGTATGAATTTGGTTTCCTTTACTAAGTTGCAAGTTCTATGTCTTCTATTTTGTTGTGTCTATGTAGTAGCCATCCTATACTTGGCAATTAATAGATTATTGCTGGCTAATGGGTCCATTCATTTGTATACATATAGTCCTCTTTTTGATTCTCTTTAGGAAAGAAAACTGACTAGATTTGTACTTAGTCCTTAAAATCTTAGCTACATTTAAAATTAATTTTATTGACTTCCTTTATCAGTTATTTATCACTGCATAATAGACCACCCCAAAATTTAGTAGCTTAAAATAATATTTATATACCTACAATTCTGTAATATGGTCCTGGCTCTGCTGGATAGTACTTCTGCTGGTCTCACCTGGGGTTATTCATTAGTAGCAGTCATCTGGAGGATTGACTGGGTTGAATGATCCAAGTTTGTCTGACTTCCAGGGCTAGCATATCTAGTGAGACAGCTAGAACAGCTTGGGGGTTGGATGAGCCTTTGTCTTTCTACGTGGTCTTTCCAGCAGATTTGTCATACTTCTTAGCACACAATAGCTCAGAACGCCAAGATAGCAAGGCCTCTCGTCTTCAGAACTCACACACCATTTCTACTGCATTTTATTGGTCATGACAAGTTATAATGTCAGAGGACAGGAAATAAACTTCACTTCTTGACAGGAGAAATAGCATGTAAAATCATAGGTAGGAGGAATTTTGGGTCATCATCTTTGCAGATACTGTATCGTACCTCCCAACTTAAGACATTGGTATTGTAAGATAAATACTGTTTTGTAAGATGACATTTTGAATAAATGCTCAAGAAATAGTAATTGACTGGTTACATAGGTTATTCCTGAGAATGCCACAAAATAGGAAGAGGACATTAAAGATATTGAAAGTTATACTTCACAATATTGTCAAGAGTTTTGTCCCAAATCCCATGATGTTAAGAGAATTCTACCAGTCATGATGTAACCTTTTACTGGAGCACAAACTTAAACCAAAGCTTTTAATGCATCTTATTAGAATAAAAATAGAGTTAAAATAAAATTTCACCTCTTTTTCTGTGAAACCTCTGCATTCCACGTCAGGCAGCTCTAGGCCATTCTAACTTCATTGGCCATTAAGTTCTGTTGACTCTCCCTACTAGATACAGTTGTCCACTCCACTTCACCCCATACTTCATCCCCCCTGTCCTTCCTGGTCTATTGGGAGGGATTCATCACTGATCACCCATCCTTCAGACTCATTCCTCTTCCACATGACTACCAATGTGATTTTTCTGAGGTACCCATCCAACATGGCACTCTCATTGCCATAGGATAAAGTTCAAACTCCTTAGCAGAGCGTTGAGAGCCTTTCATGATCTAGCCCCTGCCTACCTATCTGGCCTTATATACTTCTGCTCTCTGCTTGCATTCTTTACTGTGGGCATGCTAAATTATAGTACTTGAAATTCCCTGAACATGTTTTTCTATTTGAAATCTCTGTTGATTTACACACACTGTTCCCTAGCCTGGATGCCTCTCTCTCCACCCCAAACATCCACCTAATAAAAACTCTTTCTTAATGCACACATCAACTTTTTAAAGCCCTATGACACACCATCCAATAAAATAAAGGTAACATTTCTGAGCTGTTTCAGCCTGGCGCAATATTTAATGGTATCATATATAGTAACTGTTACTGGTTTCCACCCAAAAGTTGGTACTCCTCTTCTTCCTCACTAAAAGACTGATCTGGCTCAGTTTTCCCACATTCTCTGTCCTTGTAAGGAGTTAGGCCCTAGCTCTATGGGAAAAACCAACATTGGTCCAAGTCATGGTTTAGGGATGGGCTTTGATGTAATTCTGGTCAATGCAGAATAAGTAGAAATCTACAGATGGGTTGCTAGGAAAGATTTCTTCAACTCTTAAAGGAGACTCACAAGAAAGAAATGATTCTTTTCTTTCTTTTGAAAGCTGTTTTGCCTGCATATGATAAACCACAACTTGATAAGAATGAAGATGACAAAACTGAAAGTTGAAAGACAATTGGGTCCTTGACAGTACTATTGAGTTGCAGAATTAACCAACTGTGGAATTGACTTACAGCTAGACCTATTGGTGTGAGATATCACAAGTTTCCTTATTGTTTAAGTCATTTTAATTTGAATTTATTGTTACTTGTGACCCCACATTGAGGCAAATGCACTTGTCTAAACTATTATCCTGACCAAAGATGGGAAAGTGTTGATTAATTTATTCTAAACTTTATGCCCCATCCCTGGACTCTCATGGGAGCCAGTTTTATACAAAACCCTTGGTTGCATGAGGTGAGGTAACAGGAAAATCAAGTATTTTCTAAGAGAATGGTAGTAGATGTTGGGGAAGCAGCCACAGTGCTCTCTACAGGATATGAGGAACTGGTGAATTGGAGTCATCTACTTGACACAAATGTTGATATCTTGTGTTTTTATTATCATTCAACTTAATATGTTTCTTAATTTCCTTGTGATTTCTTTTTTTGATGTATGGATTATTTAGAAGTACTGTTGGTTACCTTATAAATATTTGGGGATTTTTCTAGCTATCAAAATGTTATTAATTTCTAACTTGAGTCTCTATGATTTCAATCTTTTAAAATTTATTGCAACTTGTTTTATGACATATGGTCTATTTAGGTGAATGTTTCATTTGCATTTTTAAAAATGTGTATTGTTGGATGTAGCATTTTATATAAAACACTACAATTAAGTGAGGGTGACTAATAGTTTTATTAAAGTCTTCTATATCCCTACTCATATTTTTGTCTAACTTGTTCTGTAAATTACCTAGACCGTGGAGTCAAAATGTCCAATATTTCTCTTTTTACTTCTATATTTTTGCTTCAAGTATGTTGAGGATCTATTATTAGATGCTCAGTTGGATTTTTTTGTCTTGATGAATAAACCCTTTTTTTTAATGATAAAATGCTCCTTTATATTTCTGGCAACGCTTCTTGTCTTGATATCTAAAATGGCTGGTATTAATATAATCACACTAGTTTTCTTATGTGTACTATTTGCTTAATGTATCTTTTCCTATCATTTTACTTTCAAATGTGTCCTTATATTTAGATGGAACCCTTATAAAGAGCATGTAATTTGTACTTGCTTCTTCTCCAGTGTGACAATCTGTGCTTTTTAATTGGGATGCATAGAACATTTATATTTAGTAATATTATTGATATGTTTGCATTTAATTCTAACACTTTGCTATTTGTTTTCTGTTTATCACCTGTGTTCTTTTTTGTTCCTCTATTTTCCCCTTTTGAGTTGAGTATTTTTTAGTATTTTGTTTGATCTCCTTTATTAGCTTTGTAGCTCTTTATATTTTTGGTGATTTATGGATTATAATGTAGATCTTTAACTTTTCAGTCTAGTTTCAAATAATATATACTTCAAGTATAAAGTAAGAATAGTAACAATAATTTCACTTAATCTCTTTGTGCTATTATTGTCATATATTTTACTGCCATATATATTATAAACCCCATAATACATTATTTTTTCTTTAATCAGTTACCATTTAGAAAATTTAAAAGACAGTCTTTCATATTCACTCACATATTTATGATTTCAAATGTTCTTATTCCTTCATATAGATACATATTTGTATCTTGTGTCATTTCTCTTCAGTTAAATAAACTGAAGTATTTTCTATACTCTTGTACTGGTGGGAAAAAAATTCAGCTTTTTAAACCTGAAAATGTCTTTATTTTGCTTTCATGTTTAAAAATGTTTTTGTAGGCATAGATTTTTGAATTTACATTTTTCTTTCAGCACTTTAAAGATATCATTCAACTTTCTGTTGGCCTCCAATATTTCTGATGAGAAGTTAGCTATGTTAATATGTCTTTTTTCTCTGTCTTCTGATTTTTTTCTTTATCATTAGTTTTTAACAATTTGACAATGAAATGCTCAGGTGTGGTTTTGTTTGTATTTATCCGACTGTAAGTGTGCTTTGCTCATCTTTTCATGGGAGCTGATGTTCTTAATCAAATTTGGAAAATATTTGTCCAAAATTTTTCAAATATATTTTCTGTCTCATTTTCTTTTTCTTCTCCTTCTGAGACTCCAATTATGCCTAGGTTAGATTTCTTGATACTATCTCACATGTCATTTTGGCTCTTTTCAGTGTTTTGTTTTGTTTTGTTTTATCACATTTTCTAGTTCTTCAGTTTGGATAATATTTATTGAAATGATTTGTCTTCAAAGTCACTGATCTTGAAATATTCTGCATTGTGAATATTTCTTAAATTTTTCAGATATTTGCTTGTCATTCTTGATAAGGCAGAAGTGTTCTTTTAATTTTCTATTCTGGGAGATTGGCTGATTGATTATTTTAGAATTTCTATTTCTCTCCCAAAATCCTTTAACGGTTCATCTGTGTATTCATCTTTTTTTTGCAAATTTCTTAACACATCTATTATTTGCTAACTTTAGGTCAATTGTGGATGTGCTTTGTTAACTGCTTTTTCTTTTGACTATGGGTTATATTTCCTATTTCTTTCAATGTCTAGTAATTTTTATTGTATGTTGGGCACTCTGGATGATATGATATAGAAATTTTAGTTTGGATTATATTCCTGTAAACATTTAGAATCTTATTCTGACAGGTAACTAGTCCCCCATGTGATTCGTTCCTTTGTGGGATTTCTTTCTACCTTAATTTCTAGCCACTGTGGCAGTTTCGAACTATGATCTCTGGCTTTTTAGCCTAATAAAACTGTGGTTTTTGTTTGATTTCTATTCCCCATGTAGACTGTGAAGGAGTTCTCAAAGGGAAAAAATTTGGATAAATGTGGATCTCACCTCGTATGTTTTTTTCCCCCAAGAGTTAAATCTTCAGTTTCTGCCTATTTTGTTAGCCTTCTAGTGCCTGCAAATGGTTGTATTCTATCTTTTGTTCCAAATTTATAAGTGATACTGGCAGGAAAGTTAGTCTAATATAAACTATTTTGTCATTTCTAGAAGCTAAAAATCTCCAAGGCTTTAAATATATTATCTTATTTAATCTTCACCACATCTCTATGGTGATGATATATTATTATTTTGCAGAAGACACTGAAGCTCAACTCTTTGAGTAACTTACCAACAGTCACACAGCTAGTATGTGATGGAAAGGAGTCTAACTGGACAATCTAATTCTAAAGCTATACCATAATCATTCTATTCTATCTATCTACATCTATCTATCTATCTATCTGTCATCTATCTGAAAATTCATGTGGCTCTGAAGCAGTAAGCACCAAGGGGATACCAGAGCCATTTTGAATCTGGGATGGAATGAACATTGGTAATGTGGGGACATAGACACATGTCATCCTTGATAAGGCAGAAGTGTTCTTCATGAGGGTATGTGCCCCTGGTGGTGTGATAACAAATTTCTTTCTTATGGACACAAATATATTCATAGTTTGTAGCCATCAAATCAGGAACTTGACTAGACAAGCAGGCAAGGGATGTTGGTGAGATATCTGGAATCTTCTAGAAAAATAAACTAGAGAAGAATTTAAAGAGAATATGTTGGAACTACAACGTTATGCAGTTACACAGATGGGACATTGAGGTAGATAAAATATTGATGTAATGAAGCATCATTTTTAATGCGCTGGTGGGACCTGGAGGCCTTTGAGTTTTAAAGCTTTGACTGGATATAACTGGGAATCCAACAATCATATACAATGTTCCCTTGAGAAAATGTGTTCAGGCAACTGCCAAACAATTGATTCAAAATAATCTTAGAATAATAGCAATAAATAGCATTTTATTACAGGATATTCTGTGCTTAGACTGTGACTAATTTCTTATATGCAACATCTCATTTAGTTCTCATAGTAATTCTATATGATAGGTACTGTTTTGTAATATTTTATAGATAGAGTAAAACAATTAGTTTTATAGATGAAATGTATCAATAAAATGTTTCTCTCCTAAAAAATTTAGAATTGCAACTGGAGTTACTAAATTGTCTCAGGTGGAACTTGAACTGGGAGAACATAAAATTTTGGGACTGGAGAAGCAGTCATTCCTTTGAATGGAGAAACAGAGGAAAATGGAAGAGAGAAGACAAAGAGAGAAAAAGAGAAAGGGAGAGACAGAGGAATTAAAAGAAGAAGCAGGGACAAGAGAACAAGGGTTGCCAGAGAGAAAAATGGAAAAGTGCAGATGGACTGCCCTGATTTTATGTGCTTTCCATTTCCTTGTTCTTGTCCCTTATGGGGCTTGACTCCTCTTCTTGTCCTTAGGTTCTACAAGGTTCCCTCTAACCCATTTTTCTTAATCTACCTTAAATACAACTTTGTTACTTGCAAGACAAAAGAAGAGTTGTATTTTAGGAAGTAATGATTTCAGCTTAAAACATCCTGAGTTTGCAATACCAAAATAGAGCTGTCCAGTAGTCATCTTAGAACTAGACCTCACAGCAGACAAGAGCCTAGCAGTACGCAGAACCAGCCCCACAAAGAAAAGCACATCTCTATCCTGAGCACTAGCCCTTGGCCTGAAACATTGTAGCCATTCAAGAATCATATATTAAATCAATCAATGAAGCTTGATCTGCTACATAGCAATACACTTTTGCTGCCATGTTTGAAGATTGCTGTGATTCCTTGGTGATTCCTGTTCCAAGCAGCAGCTCTCTTTATAAAGCCCTTTGAATAGAACAGTAGAAGATACAAGAAATTGGACTTCTCATGTATGGATACTAGAAAGTTTCCTGGAAAGGTTTTTTTTTTTTTTCTTGCTAATTCCCCTCACAAAATCCCAATAATTACCTAATTTTCCTCTGGGTTTTTTGTTGATTTGTTTGTTTGTTTGTTCTGTCTTTCCTAAAACTGGAGAGGGAAAAGTTTAAACGTTTTTCTTAAAGCTTTTGATATGTAAACCTCAGTGTACTTGCACTTTAGACCATTGGAATATATGTTTTTGAGCATTAACATTTGTTAACTAAACCTCAACTCAGGAATAAAGCTCATTTTAATTATGTTTTAAGCCTCTCACTGAATTTCTCTCTTTCTTCCTTTCTTTCTCTTTCTTCTTTCTTTCTTTCTTTCTTTCTTTCTTTCACTCTCATTGAATTTCTAAGGTTTGCCTGCTTTCTAGGTGTTTTCTCTTTAGGCCTAAGGTGGTCTAAAATGTAACTTAAAAAACAAATTGGGAAGCATGTACTTGCCAATAGATTTAGTAGGGATCAGAGATTTAAGGTGTATCCAGACATTTGAAACCTGACAACTATGCTGTAAGAAAAGCTGAGGAAGAAGATAAAGAGACAAAATTATGGAAGTAACTGATTTGGAAAAGACGCTCATGGAACATCCACAACCTAGTGGTCCCACTAGGGATTAAGAAATATAAGGGATTTGGGCCATTTTACTTCCTTTGAAAACCACAAAAGAATTAGTTTTTCCATTACTTGGGGCTTGCAACCTCTATGTGCAAGATGAATTCAAACAGATGTGTTTGATTTTAAATGTTCTCCCAAAAAACCATGTCTTTGCCTCCACAGAGTAAAGTGACATGGGGCAAAGTGGAAAATGGGGGTCCTTATGTAATTATGCATTTATCTTATTTCCCTCCAGATGGAGAAATAGGCCCAAGTCAAAGTGGCTGAAAATGGCCTTTGCAAACATATGTTGGGCTTTATAAAAACTATAATGCAAAATTAAACTTGGAAGTCCAAAGATTTCATTGAACTCGAGGGAAGAAGATGAAAGAGGTAGAAGAAAGGATAGAATATTTGAAGGAGAAAACCTTCTTGAATATCTCTGAATTTTGTATGTTTAAGTTGTTATTTTACTCTTGTAGTTGTTTATTGGGGTCATGTTAATGAGAGTTAAGCTTGTCATTTGTCTCAATCTAAGGTTCTGGTTATAACACACACACACACACACACACACACCCCACCACCACCACCACTACTACCAGAACTATCATAACCACGACCACCACCACCATCACCATCATCGTCACCACCATCACCATCACTATTATCATCACCATCACCACTGCCGTCACCATAACTATCATGTTCACTAACACATCACCACCCTCAGTGTTTGAAGGGAGATTCCCCCCAGGCTAAAAGCAAGGTAAAAACATTAGCAAGTAGAAGTCTGTATACCCTGGATTTATACTTACCAAGTCTGCTAAAGAGGATTAAAATCCTAACTTAACAGGCATATGTTACAAAATTCCTTCAAATCAGCCCTTCTCCTATGCCATAGATCATGCATCAGCATCAGATCTTTTTTGGCACTTTACTCCACAATTCAGCCAAATCCTTACTTAAGTAATTTATTTCAAGTCTACATCTCACTGATGTTCCTTGTATTTTTACTTAACTATATTCTTTGTATTTACTTTGGCTGATACATCATTGCATAGTTAGATGAAAAGAAATAGTTCTGTGTTTCCTAAGTTGCTAACACTAAGGGAAACACTTAATCTTTTGAGTATCTTAAGGAGAAATCCAACTTCAAGACACGTGCCAGCAAATGCATGGATTCTTTGTGCTGAAATTTTCAGGGGTCATGACTAATGTCCAGTGCAGAGCACACTTTTAGACTATCATTGTTAGTTGGACTTGTTTCACCATATGAAAATCAGCATTTGGTGTTATTTTGAGAGATTGTGTCATTTGAGAAGTGTGCTTCCATTTTCATCTTGGTTACTATAATAAGAGTGATAATATTTAAATACAACGTTTATCAATTGCTTCCTTTGAAAAAGGTTTATTTATTTTGAAAGAGAGAGCGAGTGCAAGCAGGGGAGGGGCAATGAGAGAGAGGGAGAGAGAGAATCCTAGAGTGGAGCTTGATGTGGGGCTCCATCTCATGAACCGTGAGATCATCACCTGAGCTGACATCAAGAATCTGACATTTAACCGACTGAGCCACCTAGGCACCCCTCAACTGCTTTCTTGATATGTGTATTCTGCCAGGCAATTTAAGATTTGTAACCTCATTTAAGTTATTCAAGAAAGCTATGAGGTAGGTGAATGTTTTACATAGTGCCTAACACATGGAAAGTGCTCTTAAAAATATGAACTTATTTTAACTAGTATAATGCTCTGGACCAGAGAAGTTAAATCAAGTGCTCCTGGTCCCACAGCTAGTGAGCTTTAAGGCCAGAATTCAAGTCTAGTCCTATGTGACTTGGAAGTCCAATTTTCCATCTCATCAGAAATGTTCCCCTATGATAGTAGATCACACACCTGTAATGTGGGTTAACAAAAGACTACTATGGATCCACTTTAATTCTATTCCAAGGCTCCTTTGGGTCTAGTGGGATAAGAGAACATTCGTATCTTTGGAACACAACTAAGTTAGTCCCAAGGAACTTAACTTGGAATCTTGGATCTGTCCAACCATTACCACCTAGAGCCAACTCTGAGGAAAATAAGTAACTGGTAACCTCTTTCTCAGCAACTCCCTCCCCTGTAGCTCCCACATATTCATGCATGAACACACACTTACACATGCACATACACAGCCACATCCCCACCTACACATCTCCAGGTCCTGCCTTTCTTTTCTTCTAGCCTATCAAGGCCTATTGTCAATGACTCCTACCAATACTAGGAGTGGTAGGTAGAAAATTCCTACTAGGATTGGTAGGTAGGAAGACTTTGGACCAGCTCAGAGAAGGCATTGCTTTAATACAAGTTGATGAGGCTTATGAAGAGTAAGCTTTTCTCTGAAATCTCAGAGAAGATATCACTTCTTCATGAGGTAGTCCTTGACTCAAAGGATATTGGTATACTAAATAGATTCTTAATTATCTAGCAATTAAATTCGATATTTTCTTTCAGAAAATTTTATTTTGGGGTGCCTGGCTTGCTCAGGCAGTAGAAGATGTGACTCTTTATCTCTGGGTTATGAGTTCGAGCTCCATATTGAATGTAGAGATTATTTAGAAATAAAATCTTAAAAAAAGTAAGTTTTATTTTGAAATAATTATAGCCCCAAAGGAAGTTGCCTAGTACCCTTCTCTTATCTTCCCCCAATAGGAACATCTTGCATAAATATGGTTGATAACAAAACTAAGAAATTGACATTATACAGTTAACTAGCATACAGATCTTCAGCAGATGTCACCAGTTTTTACCTGTACTCATTTATGTATGTTCGTGTGTGTGTGTGTATAATTCTATCCATTTTTATCTCATGTATAGATTTGTGTAATCACTACCATAAGCACATTCTGAACTGTTTTACCCCACAAAGTAACTCTTTCACCCTAACTCTCTATATTCACATCACCTTCATACCCTCCCTATCCTTGCTCCCTAGAAACCACTATTTTTTTCTTATCTCTATACTTTTGTCATCTCCTTCAAGTGATATAAATGGAATCATGTAGTATGTAATATAATATTCCAATATTGGTCTTTATCATTCAGCATAAAGCCTATGTGATTGATTCAAGCTGTTGTGTGTATGAATTATGCATTCCTTTTTATTGCCAAATATTGTTACATTGTACAGATGTACTTTAGCCATTCATACTTCCAAGGACCTTCAGGTTTTTCCAGATTTGGTTATCACAAAGTTGATGTGAACATTTGTGCATGTTTGTGTGTGGACATGTTTTAATTTTTCTGGGATAAATACTGGTGAGGGTATTTGCTGCTCCTATGGTGAGTGTATGTTTCATTTTATAGGAAACTGCAAAGCTGTTTCCAGAGATGCTTCGCTATTCTACATTTCCACCAGAAATGTCTGAGAGATCCACCTTCTTGCCAGCATTTGGTATTTTCATTATTTTTTAAATTTTAGCTGTTCTAATTAATGTGTAGTATTATGTCAAATATCTCATTGTGGTTTTAATTTGCATTTCTGTAATGATGAATAATGTTGAATAACTTTTAATGTGCTTATTTGTCATCCATATATCTTCTTTGGTAAAATGTCTGTTCAAATCCTTGCTATTTTCTAATTGAACTGTTTGTTTATTTACTGCTGATTTCTGAGGAGGTCTTTTTTCAGAAATTTTGTTTTAGTGTGAAATGATCACCATGAAAGTCTAGTTAACATCTGCTACCATACATAGTTACACATTTATTTTTCTTGTGGTAAGAACTTTTAAGTTTACTCTCTTAGCAACTTTCAGATGTGGAGTACAGTATTATTAACTATAGTTAACAATTTTAAATGTTTATTTATTTATTTTGAAAGAGAGACAGAGAGAATGGGGGGAGGCAGAGAAAGAGAGTGGGAGAGAGGATGCCAAGCGGGCTCTACACTCAGCAAGGAGCCCAACATGGGACTCAATTTCATGATGGGGAGATTGCGACCTGAGCTGAGGAGACTCAGACAGACACTTAACCGACTGAGCCATCCAGACTCCCCTATAGTTACCATTTTATACATAACATCTCTGTGAATTTATATATATATATATATATATTTTTTTTTTTTCCTTTTTATTTTACAAAGAGAGAGAGAGCAACGGGGGAGAGGGACAGAGGGAAAGAAAGGGAGAATAATCCCAAGCAGGCCCCACACTCAGTTCAGAGTCTGAGGTGGAGTTTGATCTCATGACCTTGGGATTGTGACCTGAGCCAAAATCAAGAGTTGGACACTCAACTGACTGAGCCACCTAGGTGCCCTATATTTTATAACTGGAAGTTTGTACCTTTTGATCCCCTTCATCCATTTCATGAACCTCTACCTGTCACCTCTGGAAATCACCAATCTAATCTCAGTATCTGTGAGCTCATTTTCATCTTTTTTTTTTTTTTTTTTTTAGATTCCACGCATAAGAAAGATCATACATTATTTATCTGTCTCTGTCTGACTTATTTCACTTCAGAAATTTGAACCTTTGGGGCACCTGGGTGGCTCAGTTGGTTAAGCATCCAACTTCAGCTCAGGTCATGATTTCACCATTCCTGGGTTCCAGCCCCATGTCAGGCTTTGTGCTGACAGCTCAGAGCCTGGAGCCTGCTTCAGATTCTGTGTCTCCCTCTGCCTCTGCCCCTCCCCCGCCTGCACTCTGTCTCTCTTTCTCTCAAAAATTAAAATAATAACAACATTAAAAAATTTTAAAAATACATTATAAAAAAAGGAATTTGATTAAGCCAACCCCCATGAAAATATTCCTTCTTCCTACCCACTCTTAATTAGGATTTAATCATTTCTATGTCTTTGCTTTTGATTTAACAGGCTTTCCTCTATAAAATGCTTTCCCCTTTATTCTTAGTTTATCCATCCTTAATGGTTCAGTTCAAATCCGTTCTCTTCTAAGAAACCTTCCCTAGTGGGTCAAACCCTTCATGGTCTCTCTTTTCTTGACCTTCGATTACATGTGTATAGTTATTACTGCACAACCTAATGAAGGAAAAGGAAAGTTATGAGTGCCTACTCTACTATCCGTTTTCATCTACCTAGTGCTGTATTTGGAGCCTGAGGATCCATCATTTGTAAGAATGATTGTTTTTTCATGTCTCACTAAGGAAAAAGTGCTAAATGTTTAAATATGGTACACCACTAAATACCACCCATACTGATTTTAGAGATGCTTCAATGTGAGGGCAATGGTACTCTTGGAATAGGAAAAAGAATATTTTATATAGATTGCACTTGTATTGATGGGTTCATGAAGTTTAAGGTATTGCTCAATGTCACTCCTGGTGGTAGAGTCAGGGTTTACACAACTACCACGTTCTGGGCCCAATTAGAAAGCCGTTTCTGCTAATTAGTCTTGAATGGTTTCACACATGCTGGTTCTGTCTCCTTGGGTACATAGAGGATTCTTGACCTCAAAAAATTAATCACAGTATTAACATATGATCCAGCAATTCCACTATTCCACTTAAAATGGATATATATGTATGTGTATATATATATGTATATAATTATACATTATAATTTATAATATATATTATTAAAATATATATTATATATTTAAAATATATATATTATATATATTAAAATTAAATATAAATATATATATAAATTAAATATATATTAAATATATATATATATATATATATATATATATTTCTCACCAGCTTTTGATATTAAAAAAGAGTGATGGGCGCCTGGGTGGCTCAGTTGGTTAAGCATCCGACTTCAGCTCAGGTCACGATCTCGCGGTCCATGAGTTTGAGCCCCGCGTTGGGCTCTGTGCTGGCTGCTCAGAGCCTGGAGCCTGTTTCAGATTCTGTGTCTCCCTCTCTCTCTGACCCCCCCCATTCATGCTCTCTCTCTGTCTCAAAAATAAATAAACGTTAACAAAATTAAAAAAAGAGTGATGACATAAAAACCCACTGTTTTTTAAGTAGGCTTCACACCCAGTGCAGAGCCCAACACAGCCTTGAACTCATGACCTTGAGATCAAGAGTTGGATGCTTAACCAACTAAGACACCCAAGCACCCCAGATATTCCACTTCTAAGAAATGAAAGGAAAAAAATCTAACAGGTATTTGTACATATTCACTGCAGCATCATTCACAACAGGAAAAAGTAGAAACAGCCCAATGTCCACTCGTGGATGAATAGAAAATGAAATGTATTTCCATACAGTGGAATATTATTTGTCCTTTAAAAGAAAGAAAATTCTGACACATGCTACAACATGGATGAAACTTGAGTACATTATGCTAAATGAAATAGGCTGATCACAAAAGGATATGTATTGTATGATTCCACTTATATACGGTAGAGTAGTCAAATTCACAGACCCAGTAAATAGAATAAGGAAGAAGGGATGCAGGATTATTAACTGATAGGTATAGAGTTTCAGTTTGAGAAGATGAATAAGTTCTGAAGATGGAAGGTGGTGAATTACTTAATGTCACAGAACTATACACTTAAAAATGACTAAAGTGGTAAATTTTGTTTTATATATTTTACCACAATAATTTTATTAAAAAGTTCTTTGAGTGCTGAGACTATGGTTATATTTTGGGGTTTCCCTAGAAAGAGCCATATGCAAACCACTCAATGAGTAGGTATTGGTGGATTATTCAGGAATAAATCCTTGCCCTCAGCAAGCTTACACTCTTACTGTACTGTTCTCTGGTACATACAGATATGTGTGGAACTAGTCGATCCCTGATGAAACAGAAGCAAATGTGCAATAGTGTAAATAGTGCTCTGCATGAAGGCTAAGGTAATTCTAAGTAAGGAAAGGTCACTTTTCAAGGTGAGACAGTTTAGGAGGTTGTCATGGAATAGATGTCTTAGACTAAGCCTTAAAGAGATACATTGGTCATTAGAGTAGAATGTGTCTGGCTTCAGGGTGGTTGGAAGAGCAGAAGAAAAGGCTTGGAGGCTCGTAAGTTCAGAGGTGAAGCCAGGGACAAGAGGGTCACTGTGAGCAAGTGGTAAGCGATGTCACAAGGTAGGAAGTGGCTGGTTGAGAAAGGGTATAGAAGGCAAGGATGAAAGTTTCTTTCTTTCTTTCTTTCTTTCTTTCTTTCTTTCTTTCTTTCTTTCTTCTTCTTTCTTTCTTTCTTTCTTTCTTTCTTTCTTTCTTTCTTTCTTCTTTCTTCATTCACTCATTGATTCATTTATAAACAGTGATAAAATATATATAACATGAAATTTATCATTTTAACCATTTTTAAGTGTACAGTGCAGTGCATTAAGTGTATTCACATTGTTGCATCCATCCATCTCTAGGACTCTTTTGTCTTTCCATACTGAAACTCTGTACCCGCTAAACAATACCCAGCCCCTGCCATCTTCCCCCACCCTAAGAAGAGAGGTTTAGTTTTGTGTGTTTTGTTTTAATTTAAATTTTAGTTAATTAACACACAGTGCAATATTGGTTTCAAGAGTAGAATTCAGTGATTCATCCCTTACATACAACACCTAGTGTTTATCACAAGTGCCCTCCTGAATACCCATCCCCCATGTAGCCCATCCCCCACCCACCTCCCTTTATCAACCCTCAGTTTGTCTTCTATCATTAATAGTCTCTTGTGGTTTTTTTTCTCTCTCTTCTCTTCCCCTCCCCACTTCTCACATGTTCATCTGTTGGAGGAGTTGGAGAACCAAGAGGTACAGTCATGAAGGATGAAGAGGGGACCAAAGGAGAGTGGAACAAAGTTGAGGCTAATGTTTGAATGGAGGATCTTATATGTCACCTGTAGAGAGTGACTGTATTCCTAGAGAGCCCTGGCCACAGACTTACTTCGTTTAATACTTATAATAATGGTCTTCAATAAGGGAATACAATACAGGGGAACTTTGGTAGAAGATGGCTCTAATTTGAACCCTAATGCTCTTATAGTAGCATCACCTTGGGAAGTCATTAAATCCTCTGAATCCCAATGTCCTCATCTGTAAAATGGGATTAATAACAGGACCTGCCCCATAGGGTTGTTCTAGGGATCAGCAAGAAGGAGTGTTAAGGTGCTTGGTAAGGTATTCAGGATGGAGTAGATGTATAACAAATAGCAGTTGTGCCATTAGGTATCATCAGTTTATTAAATCTGCGTTTTCCAAACCTTCAATTCTTCTTCATCCTAGGCAGATTTCCAGTATGGCCTTGCAAAATTCTATGCGCTGGTGCACACACCCTCATGGTCCTTTCCTCTGAGTGCAGGTGGTACTGTGAATATGTTGCGATTTCACTCCTGTGATTGGGTCACTAATCAGTTAATTTTGAATTAATTAAACGTGAGATTGTTCAGGGTGGGTCTGGCCCAACATGAGGAGTCTGGAAAACAAGCACTGGGCCTTTCCTGAAGTCAAAGATTCAAGGCCAGAATCTTCTGCTGCCCTAGAAGGCATGTTGTGGAGAAGGCAACATGGTAGGGAACAGTGGGAAACCTCTAGGAGCTGAGTCTCACATATAAAATAGCAAGGAATGTAACTCTGCCAACAAAGCCCTAGCTGACACCTGATTGCAGCGTGGTGAGACCCTGGACAGAAAACCCAGCCAGCCTGTGCCTAGACTCCTGATCCATGGAAAATATGAGGTAACAAATGTGCATTGTTTTAAGTTGATCAATTTGTGATAACGTGTTATGCAGCAAGAGATAACTAATACACTCCAATTCATCTTCTGCCCCCACCATTCTGCTGAGCCTTAACATGTCAAGGTGTTCAATGTTCTCCAGTGTGTCCTCCAGTCACAGGTCACTTCTCTTTCCTCTGAATCCATCTTTGAGTGACACTTTTTTAAAAATTGTTTTAATGTTTATTTATTTTTGAGAGAGAGTAGGGGCAGAGAGAGAGGGAAACACAGAATCCGAAGCAGGCTCCAGGCTCTGATCTGTCAGCACAGAGTCTGACACGGGGCTCTGACTCATAGACTGTGAAATCATGACCTTAGTTGTAGTTGGATGCTTAACCGACTGAGACACCCAGGTACCCCAAGTGACACTTTTGCTTTCTAAAACTCTTTCACTTTTTGACTTCTGTGTCCCACATTTCTCTACAACACTACCTGTTTCTTTATCTGTCCCTGGTTTGCTCTCCTTCTCTACTCAATCTCAGAATGTTTGAGGCCTAGAGTTTAGTCTTGAGTCATCCTCTCTATTTAGGTCATCCCATCCAGTCCCATGGCTTTCAAAATCACCTGTATTTCAATGACTTGCAGAACTATATCTAGAAGCTTGATCTCCTCTGTGGACTCCAGATACATATCCACACTTGATATTTCTACTGGGTTGTAACATGTCCAGGAGAGAATTCTTAATTCCATTTCTACCTCTAGACTTGTGCTTCCTGTGGTAAATGACACTATTTTTCACCCAATGACTGAAGCCCAACATCAGAATCTGTATTAGCTAGGATCAATCACGCCAACCAGCACAGTAACTACCTTCTTTTCCTGTTGAATCAGAGGCATAAGAAGCTTACAGTGACTGGGTGTCAGTCTTAATTAACTTCCAGTTCAATGGGATCATTGTAGTGTCTCCTGGTGGAAGCGTTCCTTCTTCTGTAACTAAGATCTGTAGGTCAGCAGGACATGAGGTCACAGGAATAGGAAACAAAAATCTTGCTGGTGAGACACTAGATGTAATAGTGAGCCATGATGCTCCCATTTCCACCCCCTTGATTCCTCGATCCGTGAATCTTGGCTATGGGAGAAATAGCACCATATATTGGACACTAATTCAGAGCATATAGAGCCTTCTGAAAAATCTGGCCTCACCCTGCAAACTATTGCTACCCAGCTGGCATGGCAATTCCATCTTCAAAAAGCCATTTTACCTTTCTAGTAAGCCAGCTCCTTCAGGATTGTGGAGAACATGGTGAGACCAGTGAATTGCATGAGGACTGGCCCACTGCCACACTTCTTTTGCTGTGAAGAAAATTCTTCGATCAGTAGCAATATTATGTGGAATACCTTGGCAGTGGATAAGGTATACTGTAACTCCATGGATGGTAGTTTGGGCAGATGAATTTCATGCAGGAAAGGCAAATCTATATCATAATAAGTGTCTATTTCAATAAATACAACCTCTTTCATGAGAGAAGCAGTCTAATGTAATCAGCCTACTAGCAGGTAATTACCAGATCACCCCAGGTAATGGTGCGATATCAAGGGCTCAGTGTTAGTCCTTGTTGCTGGAAGACTAGGTGCTCAGCAGTGGCCAGAGCCAGGTCAGCCTTGATGAGTACAAGTCCATGTTACTGAGACCATGCATAACTTCCATTTTTGCCACCATGGCCACTTTGTTCATGAGCTCATTATGCAATGACAGGGTGACTGGGGGATGTGTCTTAATGGTATCCACAGAATGGGGCACTCCATCCACTTGATTATTAAAATCCTTTCCTGCTGTGGCCACCCTACAGTAAGCATTTACATGGGACAAAAACATCTTCACACTTTTTTTTTCCCATTCAGTGAGGTCTATTGACATACATCTTACCCAAATTTCCGTGTCAATCTGTTTTCTAATAACATTCCTTCCAAGTTCCTTCTTTTCCTCTTCTTTTATTCATTCCTAAGTTCCAATGTACCAACTCTAGTTTTCCTATCTCCAAAGAATTTCCAAAAGTAATCTAATTCTTTTCACATCCCTGCAACCACTCTCAACTAAGCCACATCATTTTTTCCCTCTTATATTAATAGCACTGACATCCTAGCTTATCTACCTGTTTTCACTTTTTCACTATCATAATTCATTCTCCACGCAGCACCTTCCAAAGACTGCTTGCGAAATCTGCAGTAAAATATCCAGATTCCTTACTGCAGGACTATGAGGCCCTACCTCCCTTGACCTCATATTCTATCACTCTCTCCCTTGCCTGCTCTACATATCTTTTTATCATTTTTCAAACTTTGCAAAGTTCCTTCCCACGTTAGAGCTATTGTGCTTGGGAACACCATAATCTTTCTGCTTTGCCCTTCATGGCAATCAAAATGAGGTTCTTTCTCTTTGTGAACCTTCTACCACTGCTGTTAATCTTCTTGGTTATGCTTTTTCATCTTGATACTCATTTTTATCACTTCCACTCAGGGAAAAAAAACTAATGTTGAAGATGATTAGAGCAAGTTGGTGTCAATAAATTTTTGCTCAGCAAATAGGAACTAATGAAGATTTAGGGGGTGCAAATTTGCTGATTTAAATATAATTATTGAGAAACAATTAACAGCAAACTTTTTTTTAAATATGAAATTTATTGTCAAATTGGTTTCCATAAAACACCCAGTGCTCATTCCAACAGGTGCCCTACTCAATACCCATCACCCACCCACCCCCTCCCTCCCACCCCCCATAAACCCTCAGTTTGTTCTCAGTTTTTAGGAGTCTCTTATGTTTTGGCTCCCTCCCTCTCTAACCATTTTTTTTCTTCCCCTCCCCCATGGTCTTCTGTTAAGTTTCTCAGGATCCACATAGGATTGAAAATATATGGAATCTGTCCTTCCCTGTATGACTTATTTCACTTAGCATAACACTCCCAGTTCCATCCACGTTGCTACAAAAGGCCGTATTTCATTCTTTCTCATTGCCACGTAGTATTCCATTGTGTATATAAACCACAATTTCTTTATCCATTCATCAGTTGATGGACAGTTAGGCTCTTTCCATAATTTAGCTATTGTTGAAAGTGCTGCTATAAACTTTAAAGTGAACCAAGAAGAATACAGAGTCAGGTAAAAAGGTGTCAATTGTTCCAGGAATAGAATCAGGTAGAAAAACCCCTCTGCAAATTGTTCTAGCAGCTTGCTGGTGATGAGTTACAGCTGAACCCATTGTAAATGGGCAAAGAAGGCCATCTGCATTGATGGAAATACTGCCACCCTGGAGAAACAAGGGCTTTTGTGAAGTCATTTTCCCCATTTCCTCATATGGACAGGAGATGGATGAGCCAAGGGACACACTTCTAATTGTGAATTTCTTTGCTGTTCTTGGGTGGTCATTCTCAAGAGCACTTTCAAACTGTTGTTTTTGCCTCTCTTCCACCCAAGATTTTGGTGAACATCCTACCCTTTCCTCAAGGGTCTGCTTTATGAAAAATACAAACTTTTCCAGAGTCCCACAATTTCTTTTCAAAATTACTGTTTCAGATGCTTTTCAAACCCAACAATTTTATTAGAATTCAATAATGGAAATCACTGGGATCAGAGAAGTAAAAATGAATTTTATTTGGGAAGCCTAGAGCTTTGTAAACTTGAAGATATTCAAAGGAGAGGGGGAGAAAAAAAACAAAAACAGTGATGGCTCAGGATATAACATGGATGGTTGGAGTGTTATAGTCCATGAGAACACATTTGCAGCACCTGAGGGAATCCTTGGGTAGAAATGTAATGCCCTGAAATAAGGAAAATGTTCACTTTACATAGCAGGATTAAACCTCTGAGTACTTTGTTGCAATTAATATGCATTTGAATATATTGTATAACTTACAAAGGACAATTTAGTAGCATTATTCTTTGTGGCAAAGATGTAAACAAAGTAAATAACCCATCAGCAGAAGAATGGTTCCATAAATTGTGATAGATCCACAGTACAAAGTATTACACAGCCACTAAAAAAGAATAAAGGACAGCACTGTCAATGAACTTGGAAGGATTTTCATGGGGAATATTTGAGTAAAAAAGTAAGCCTTGGAGAAATGTGACTACTATGATCCCATATTTATAAAGCAGTGAAAACTTTATATGTGTCTATGTAAGATAGTTTGTAGATATAGATGGCTACACAAGCATGGAGGAAGTACTGAAGGACACATGCCAGATTGTCACCTGCAGTGACAGACACAGAGAAAAGACAGGTGGAGAGGCAAACACAAAAGATTTTGTGTCAACAATAAAATTTGATATGCATGTCATTTATGTAAAATATATCATCTCTCTTTCTCTCTCTCCCTCACTCTCTCTCTCCCTCTCAATCATCTATCTAGCTATCTATTTGCGAAAAGAAATTAGAGAAAGGACCTTGACTTCTTAATAGGTAAGAGATATATTAAGTCAAAAAAGCATGTTGCAGATTAATATGTAAATAATAAATCTAGTTCCATAAAAAAACACAATCTTTCTATATATACAGATTTTTTTATTTATATCTATTTATAAGAAAGGAGAATGTGGAAACACATTATTGGGTTTCTAAGAAGACAACCTTAGTTTTTCCTTAGTATACCTTTGTCCTCTGAAACAGATCAGAAGATTTTTGAGACATAGAAAGTTCTACTTTCTGTCTAACCGTTATGCTCTAAAAGAACTCATAGCACAAGTTTCTAAAGTTTAAAGATAAAACTGCTACTAAAAATTAATTAAGGGGGAGTCCTGTGGTGGCACATGCTCACTTCTTTTGATTGAAACCCATCTCTTGCCAAGACTGTCTGTATTATAGTTCACAAGTGATTGTAAATTTCATAGTACAGACAGTAATATATAGTAACTAAGCTTCAGTATAAACAAATAATTACAATGTTGATCTCAGTCATATAAACTTGTTCTATTAAGGGCACCTGGGTGGCTCAGTCAGTTAAGCATCCAACTCTTCATCTCAACTCAGGTCTTGATCTCAGGGTTGTGAGTTCAGGCCCACATTGGGTTCCACACTGGCATGAAGCCTACTTAAAAAATAACAAAAATAAAAATAAACTTCTTCTGTTCAATTTATTAAGACTTTGTCTTCATTTATTATCTTTTAGCTCAAATAAGAACTTGTACATATATGAGCCCTATTATAACTGTCATTAAGCTATGGTTCATCAGGATTGATCCTGGCATCAGCTAATGTTGTATAGATATCTGGAAAGTCAGAATTCTGTGAGGGATGACATTTTTGAGGGGTTAGAATATAAGGATTAGGATTATGGCAGGCATTTGGAACATTTTTTACACTGGCCAACAAGTGGATTATGACTGGTCTTTTTCAGCATCCCTAGCTCTTCCAGCTCTCTTTCTCTTTTAGCTACATTTACTTTTTTTGATTATGGCAGTGAGGACAGTAATTATTATCTCAGTGTGAAACTAAAAATTTTTAAAGTCTAATCTATATTAAGCATGCAGTGCAAAAAACTGTCATCTTTGTCACATGACATATGTAAAGAAATGCACTCAGTGAACTGACTTACTTTAGCATTCCCTGAGAATCCTCTGGGGCTATTGGTTCCCTGTGCTGAACAATCTGAATTTGATGTTTGGGGAAGTTATGAAAAAGAGAGTCAAAGGACTGCTATGGCAGAGCACCTATGACTTATGCTTCCCATGCTATAGTGGAGAGTAGTTGCTGGGTATCACTGCCAGGCACAGAGTGCACCTCCCAACTGCTCTGCATCCAGGTGGGGGCTCTGTGATTAATTTTAGTCAGTTACTTTGGCCAAGATTATTTCTTAGTCTAATGTGATTCAGAATATGTTATAAACTGAACTGTTTCCCTACAAAATTCTTCTGTTGAAGTCCTAATGCCCAGTACCTCAGAATGCAACTATTTTCAGAGATGAGTCTTTTGAAAGGTAATTAAGGTTGAACGAGTTCAGAGGGTAGGCTTTAATCCAAAATAACTGCTGCCCTTATAAGAGGGATAAAGTAGGCCTCAGACACACAAAGAGAAGACCTTGTGAAGATACAAGGAAAAGATGGCCACCTACAAGTCAAGGAGACAAACCTCAGAAAAAACCAACATTGCCAACATCTTGATCTTGGACTTCCAGCCTCCAGAGCAGTGAGAAAAAAATTGTTGTTTAAGCCCCCCGGCCTGTGGTACTTAGTTATGGCAACCTGGAAGACTATGGCTGTGGTTTCCCTGATTTATTTCTATATTTGCTGGGTGGGATGTAGGTGCCTAGGGCAAACTTGGAAGCATTGTTGAAAATGGTGGGCTATTAGTCTAGTCTCTGAATACCTCTGTGGGTTGGAGCCTGCTATTGGTGATGATCAGGAATATCTATTTGAGATTTTAGTAAATGAGAAATAAATGAGTATCATATGAAACCATGGAGATTTCAAGTTTTATCTATGACAACAGCTAGAATTACCCTCCCCAAATGGAGAAGCCATTATAGTAGATGAAGTGAGACAGATGGTCACACCTAGAAAAAGAGCAGAAGCAATATCAATGTGCAGGTATTGTTGTCTTTAGCCACAGAGCACTCCGGGGTAGCCTAGAAGAGGGCAACATAACCAAAATACCTCATTAATTACCACATGATAGTATGGGTGGGAGGAAGCTCATACTAAAGCCACGTAATGCTACAAGAAAGATACATGATTTGGAACCAGTAATCTTAGGTGAATGATTCTCATTTAGAAAATGTGTGCGTCCCATTATGATAAACAACAGCTGTTGTAGAAAGTACAGATTTTATGTTTATGTTGGCTTCCACTGTTAGGACTCTGCACGTTAAATGTATTGTCTGTAATGGTTTCTAAGTTATTTAAGAAGTCACCAAAGGACCTGAGTAATTAAGAGGTGGGTGGTCCACATTGATGAATAAACAAGATAATTTATCTGTGGTCCTTTTAGTTCCTGCTATTGGCATGAGTTCCAAGTTCACAAAGTTCATTCAGAGCTAAAACTGAAAACTGTCCTTGGCTGTAAATGAGTTAGCAATCTATCATCCAAATCTGGGATCCCACTGACACAGTGTGGCAAATTGAGAAGGGAGCCCAGGTCTACAGCCATCAGCAGGTGCCAAACTGTCCCTTTGCCTCTCTAGGACTGGTCTGTTGCACCATGGTGAACTTGAAGTCCCTCAAGATATCACAGACAGTTTTTTGTTTGTCCATTCTTTTGGTTCTCTTCTCCTTCCAAGTTCATAGGGGCACTGTGCTTTCCTGACCCCTTGAAGTTAAGTGTGGCCACATGACTTATGCTGGCCAGTGGAATCCAAGCAGACCTGCTCAGACTGGGCACTCCTCCTGAGTGGAAGCAACTAGGAGACAGGTCCCTGCTCCTCCCTCTGTCTCTTCTTCTGGTAAGGAGATGATGAAACACGTGTGGCTGTAAGTGAAGAAACCTGGAATAAGGAGCTGCCCCCCAGAGAAGCTGTTGTCTGAGGACGTGACCTAGCCTACAAAAGACTTTGCAAGAGCTCACCTTTTGTTCAGTTAGTCACAGAGGTTTTGAAGTTCTTTTGTTACTGCATAACCTTGTCTGTTTTGACTAAAGCTCAGGATAGCCTTGTAAAATGTCTCTTAATGCTTACCAGGGCAAAGCCTGATACTTGTTCTTCAATATATTTTCTGCTTCTTTCTTAGATTAATGGGGAATTTTCAGCTTGGCATATAGGTGCATAAAATAAAAGTAACATTTCCCCACCTTCCTCATAGCTATGATGTGACTTGGTAATGGAGTCCCAGCTATAGTGGCCTGCTGTGTCCTAAATAAATGAGGTTTCTATCTTTCTTCTTCATTGTTTTATCTGAGCAAAAAGCAAACTGATCAGGGTAAATTGGGTTGTCCCCATTGGCACTCTGGCTTGTGTGGGAATAGAAAGGAACTCTCACTTCCAAGATTAGGTTATAAAAAGACTGTCTTCTATCTTGGGTGCCCTCTATCATTCTCTTACTTGCTTGCTCTAAGAGAAGCCACTTGCCATATTGTGAGCTGCTGTCTGGAGAAATCAATGTGTCAAGGAAGTGGGGCCCTCAGTTCAACAGCCCCAATTCATCTGAGTCCTACCTACAGCCATGTGAGTGAGCTGGGAAGAAGGTTCTTCCACAGTCAGAATTTTAGATGAGACCACAGCCCCTGCTGACATCTTAACACAACTTCATGAGACACCTTCACCTAGAGGCACCCAGCTAAGCTATTTTAGTTTTCTGACCCATAGAAATTATGAAATAATGTTTGTTGTTTTAAACAACTAAGTTTTGGGGACAATTTATTATGCAACAACAGATAACTAATACATTGGCCAAAAGGATATGTATGGAAGTGGCATATGCAATCTTCAAATTTATGCCATTAAAGGGAAGGGACATGCTTCCTTTTCCCCTTACCTGCCTGCCTAATGGCTAGAAAGTTATTGTGCAATGTCACTGGACCATGTACATAAGGGGGATGCCAGAACTGTGATAGAGCAATAAGGCAGGAGCCTGGACCTCTGACAATTTCATGAAGATGGACAGTCACATCAGGTTATACTTTTACATAAGAGAGAAATAAGCTTTTTTCTTACTGAAACCATTGCAATTTGGTGTCTCTTGTAAGGAAGCTAAGCCTATATCATAACTAAAATGTTTATTTGAATTCTGTAAAATTGGAAAGCTCCAGGAAGCAACATGTTTTATGACCAAACTTCTTTATAGAAACTGGGAACAGTCATATTATTGCAAGTTTATTAAGAGACTTGAAGTCAGATATAAAACAGACATTTTCTTTTTTCAAAATTGTAAATTATAGAAACTAGTCTCTTGAAAATGAAGCAAAGGCTACAGGTCCCTAGGTGGCTCAGTTGGTTAAGCATCTGACTCGATTTTGGCTCAGGACATGATCTCATGGTTTGTGACTTTGAGCCCTGTGTTGGCCTCTGCACTGACAGTGTGGAGCCTCCTTGGGATTCTCTCTGTCCGTCTCTCTCTGCCCCTTCCCCACTCACTCACTCTCTCTCCCTCAAAATAAATAAGCACTTTAAAAAAGAAGAAAATCAGGCAAAGGCTAGATATAGTAATGCCAGCAAGAGGAAGCTGGGAATGGAATTGACTATTTTGATCAACTGATTACCAAGAAGGAGAGTTCAGACAGTTTGGCAGTCAGGCCAATGATTTGGATTCTTGTTTGCAAGAATTCTTTTGTACATCAGGTAAATAGCTCTTTTAAAAAGAAAAAAAAGTGTTCTCATGGCATTATGTTTATACTAAAAAGTAAGAAAGGGGCATTTTTAATGTCACAAATATGTAGCTACATATGAGTTGATGCAATCCACAGTGGATTCCTTCTGGAATGCCTCAGTAAAAGGTCAGCTCTCCCTTGGGTGAAAAAAGAACTGAGTTTTCATTCACTGAAAAGAGTTATGGGCTGCATAAAGAGGTGGCGTCTTAACTGCAACTGGGGCTATTTGCTTTTCTAATCCTCAAATTTAATGCTCTAAGTTTTACAAATAGCTAAAATAGGACAGATGTAAAAAACATCATTGTCATGGTCCAGACTCAAGACTGTCCGGTTTGAGACTGAACCAGAGCTTTGCCAAAGAGTGTCCTGTGCCCTGTTTTCATTTCTGATTTTATTCCTGACTGCGCATGATGAATATGAAAGCAGACTAAATACAAATATCTGAAAAAAATCAACCCATCAGACACAAATAAAGATTTTAATAAAAGGAAAGATCTGTCTTTTTTTTGGATTGGAAGATAATATTATAAAGGGTTATTTTTTCTAAATTATTTTATTTTGTTCAATATCATTTCAGGTAAACATCTCAACAGATTTTGGGGAGAACTTGGACAAAGTTATTCTAAAGTTGATCTGGCAATAAATATTTGAAAATAGCTGAGAATATTTTGAAAAAAATAATAAAGCAGGACTTGTCTTATATGAATGAAATACATTCTTACAGCAATAAAACAGTTACAGTAATAAAAAGTGTGGTCCTCGCCCAGGAATAGACAGGTAAATTAATGGACTGAAAAAGAGGATCCAGAAATAGACCCACATAGATATGAAAAGTCAGTGCATATGAAAGTTACCATGTCAACTCAAAAATAAGAAAACAAACAACCTAATAAGAAACTTGGCACAAGATTCAAAAAATTATTTCACCAACGGAGATACAGAAATGGCAAACACATGAAAAAGATGATCAACATCATTAGCCATTAGAAAAATACAAATTAAAATATCAAGGATATTGCCATTATACATCTATTAGAATGGATTAAAAAATAAAACTGAAAATACCAAGTGCTGATGAGGATGTGGAGAAACTGTGCCTCTCCTACACTGCTAGTGAAGGCAAAATGGCACAGTAGCCTCTTTGGAAAACAGTGAGGCATTCCCTTATAAAGTTAAGGAACACTTACCAACATTGCTATGTTGCTAGGTATTTACCTAAGAGAAATAAAAAACCTGTAGGCAAATGTTCACAACAACCATCTTAGTCCATCCAGGCTACTGTAACAGAAAACTACAGACTTGGGGGGGGCTGATGCAACAGACATTACTTCTCACAGTTCTGGAGGCTGGGAAGTCCAAGATCAAGGCGCTGGCAGGTTCACTATCTAGTGAGGCCTACTTCTTCAAGCCATCTTCTCCCTGTGCCCTCACATTATGTGGGTCTCTTTTATAAGGGCACCAATCCCATTCATGAGGGCTCCACCCTCATGACAGAATCATCTCCCAAAGACCCTACCTTCTAATACCATCACATTGGGAGTTAAGATTTCAACTTACAAATTTGGTGCATGGGTACAAACATTCAGTCCATAACAACAACTTATTCATAATCATAAAACATGGAAAACATCCCAAATGTCCTTAAACTGATAGATGGATAAACAAACTGTGATACAATAGAATACTGCTCAGCAAAAAAGGGCAATGAACTACTGATAAACACACAACAACATGGATGGAACTCCAACACATTGTGCTAAGTAAAAGAAGCAATACTCAGAGGCTACATAGTGTATAAAATCCTATTTATATGGCATTATAGAAAAAGAAAAGTTATATTGAGAAAAGATTGGTGTGTTGCCAAGGGTTAGAGATGGGGTGGAGTTTCAGTAAAAAGGGGCAGTGAGAGAGAATTTTGAGGCATGTTAGAACTGTTCTGAATCTTGTTTGTGATAGTGATTATGTAATTCTACACATTTGTCAAAACTCACACAACTATGCACCAAAAGTGAATGCTACTGAATGTAAAATATAAATATAAAATAAATTTAAAAAGACAGTGCACAAGATTGTGAATATAAACAGCATTATATCATAATCATCAAACTTGCTAAGAGACTATAGATTTTTTTTGCTAAGAGACTAGATCCTAATTATTCCAACTATAAAAAAGAAATGATCATCATGTGATGTGATAGAAGTGTTAAACATCATTGCAATGGCAATCATATTGCAACATATAAATGTGTCAAATTAACATGTTCTATGCCTTAAACTTACACAATATTATATGTCAAATACATGTAAATAAAAAAATAAAAACACATTATATCATCTATGAGTAAAAGGTTAATTATCTAATATGTGGGAAATGGTAAAAAGCTAGTGATTTACACAAAATAGAGATAAATCTTTCCTTTAGTCCTCAAATAAAAATAAATTCTGAGTGGATTGGGAGTTTAATTGTAAATATATAAATTATAAAATGTTATAAGAAAACTTGGGTGAATATTTTTACAATCTTGGTTGGTGAACGTCTTTCAAATAAACATGGCAGAAATTCCCCAAATCTATGTGTGTGATGGTACAAATTTAAAATTACATAAATTAAAAAATGAAATAAAATAATCATGTTTAAACTAAATTGGTGAAATTACTTGCAACCCATATATGAGCAAATGAATTTTTATGAAACAAAGAACTAAAAAATTAAAAAAAATAAAATTTGGAGAGAACATGAACAAGCAATTTATAAATTAACCAATAAACATACGAGAAGGTGTTCAACCTCCTTAATGATCAAAGAAAGAAATAAAAACAACAATTAGTTTTGTCCATGAGTTAGATTAATGAAGACCGAAAAGGTTGATAAAATCTACTAACAGTAGATTTTAGAAAATGGGAACTCTCATGAACAATTTATGAGAGTGTAAATTCCCATAGCCATTGGGTAGGGAAATATGGATACCTTGTTTCCTCTAAAAAACTACTAACACAATTGGGAAAATCATATAACTTCAAGATATTTGGTGCAGCATTGTTTATAATGTCAACATTTTTTGCTGCCTGTTTTGTGAGTCTTTAAAATGCTAAAGTTCTCTGTGACCTTCAGGTGGAGAATATACAGACAGTATTCAAATTATTTGACAAAAGGAAACTCCCCCCCCCCTTTTTCTTTCAACCCAAATGGGTCACCTTGGGTCATAAAGAGGCAACTGGAGGGTATTCATTAAAATGTTAACAGAGTCTGCTGGCCCCTGGGAAGATGGCGGCGTAGGAGAACGCTGGGATCACTGCATCCTGCTGATCACTCAGATTCCACCTACACCTGCCTAAATAACCCAGAAAACCACCAGAAGACTAGCAGAATGGATTATCTGGAGCCAAGCACAGATGAGAGGCCCACCGGAGAGGGTAGGAAGGGCGGAGAGGTGGTGCTTGCTACACGGACTGGCGGGAGGGAGCCGGGGTCAAGCGGTGGCCCCCTGGCCAAGCAGATGCCCCAAGTCTGGCTTGCAAAAGCAGAGGGGCCAGATGGAGTGTGTTCTGACAGCAAGTGGGACTTAACATCTGAAGGTTATAAGTTAACAGCTCTGCTCAGAAAGCGGGAAGGCTGGAGGACAACAGGAGGGAGAGTTCTTGAGCCCTGGACGACAGAGCTCAGCTTGGCGGGGAACAAAGGCACTCACCAGCGCCATCTCCCTCGCCCATCCCCCAGCCAAAATACCAGAGGGAACCAGCTCCTGCCAGGGAACTTCCTTGCACCGCACAAACACCCAACTCTGTGCTTCTGTGGATCCATCCCTCCGGCAGCGGGTCTGACTCCCTCCTGGTGCCTCAGGGCCCCTCTTAAAGCGGATCACCAAAGGATAAGTGAGCTGAGCCTGCCCCTCCCGCCCCTGTGCACCTTGCTGATCCACCCCAGCTAATACGCCAGATCCCCAGCACCACAAGCCTGGCAGTGTGCAAGTAGCCCAGATGGGCCACACCACCCTACAGTGAATCTGGCCCCTAGGAGAGGGGAAGAGAAGGCACACACCAGTCTGACTGTGGCCCCAGTGGTGGGCTGGGGGCAGACATCAGGTCTGACTTCGGCCCCGCCCACCAAAGCAAATTATTCAAGACAGCACAGGGGAAGTACCTTGAAGTTCCCAACCACTCCAGGGACTATCCAAAATGACAAAATGGAAGAATTCCCCTCAACAGAATCTCCAAGAAATAACAACAGCTAACAAACTGATCAAAAACGATTTAAACACTATAACAGAAAGTGAATTTAGAATAATAGTCATAAAGTTAATTGCTGGGCTTGAAAACAGTATAGAGGACAGCAGAGAATCTATTGCTACAGAGATCAAGGGACTGAGGAACAGTCAGGAGGAGCTAAAAAATGCTATAAATGAACTGCCAAATAAAATGGAGACAACCACGGCTCGGATTGAAGAGGCAGAGGAGAGAATAGGTGAACTAGAAGAAAAAATTATGGAAAAAAAGGAAAATGAGAAAAAGAGAGATAAAAAATCCAGGAGTATGAGGGGGAAATTAGAGAACTAAGTGATGCACTAAAGAGAAATAATGTATGCATAATTGGTATTCCAGAGGAGGAAAAGAGAGGGAAAGGTGCTGAAGGTGTACTTGAAGAAATAATAGCTGAGAACTTTCCTGATCCGGGGAAGGAAAAAGGCATTGAAATCCAACAGCCACAGAGAACTCCCTTCAGACGTAACTTGAATCCATCTTCTGTATGACATGTCATAGTGAAACTGGCAAAATACAAGGATAAAGAGAAAATTCTGAAAGCAGCAAGGGATAAACGTGCTGTAACATATAAAGGGAGACCGATAAGACTCGTGACTGATCTCTCCTTTGAAACTTGGCAAGCCAGAAAGGAATGGCAGGAGATCTTCAATGTGATGAACAGAAAAAATATGGAGCCGAGAATCCTTCATCCAGGAAGTCTGTCATTTAGAATAGAAGGGGAGATAAAGGTCTTCCCAAAAAAACAAAAACTGAAGGAATTCATCACCACTAAACCAGCCCTACTAGAAATCCTAAGGGGGACCCTGTGAAACAAAGTACCAGAGACATCGCTACAAGCATGAAACCTACGGACATCACAATGACTCTAAACCCATATCTTTCTATAATAACACTGAACGTAAATGGACTAAATGTGCCAACCAAAAGACATAGGGTATCAGAATGGATAAAAAAACAAGACCCATCTATTTGCAGTCTACAAGAGACTCATTTTAGACCTGAGGACACCTTCAGATTGACAGTGAAGGGATGGAGAACTATTATTCATGCTACTGGAAGTCAAAAGAAAGTTGGAGTAGGCATAGTTATATCAGACAAACTAGACTTTAAATTAAAGGCTGTAACAAGAGATGAAGAAGGGCATTATATAATAATTACAGGGTCTATCCATCAGGAAGACCTAACAATTATAAATGTCTATGTGCCGAATACGGGAGGCCCAAATATATAAAACAACTACTCACAAACACAAGCAACCTTATTGATAAGAATGTGGTAATTGCAGGACTTTAACACTCCACTTACAGAAATGGATAGATCATCTGACACATGGTCAATAAAGAAACAAGGGCCCTGAATGATACATTGGATCAGATGGACTTGACAGATATATATAGAAATCTGCATCCCAAAGCAACAGAATATACTTTCTTCTCGAGTGCACATGGAACATTCTCCAAGATAGATCACATCCTGGGTCACAAAACAGCCCTTCGTAAGTATACAAGAATTGAGATCATACCATGCATACTTTCAGACGACAATGCTATGAAGCTTGAAATCAACCACAGGAAAAAGTCTGGAAAAACCTCCAAAAGCATGGAGGTTAAAGAACACCCTACTAAAGAATGAATGGGTCAACCAGGCAATTAGAGAAGAAATTAAAAAATATATGGAAACAGACAAAATTGAAAATACAAAAATCCAAACGCTTTGGGATGCAGCGAAGGCAGTCCTGAGAGGAAAATACGTTGCAATCCAGGCCCATCTCAAGAAACAAGAAAAATCCCAAATACAAAATCTAACAGCACACCTAAACGAAATAGAAGAACAGCAAAGACAGCCTAAACCCAGCAGAAGAAGAGAAATAATAAAGATCAGAGCAGACATAAACAATATAGAATCTAAAAAAACGGTAGAGCAGATCAATGAAACCAAGAGTTGTTTTTTTGAAAAATAAACAAAATTGATAAACCTCTAGCCAGGCTTCTCAAAAAGAAAAGGGAGATGACCCAAATAGATAAAATCATGAATGCAAATGGAATTATTACAACCAATCCCTCAGAGATACAAGCAATTATCAGGGAACACTATGGAAAATTATATGCCAACAAACTGGACAACCTGGAAGAAATGGACAAATTCCTAAGCACCCACACACTTCCAAAATTCAATCAGGAGGAAATAGAAAGTGTGAATAGACCCGTAACCAGAAAAGAAATTAAATCAGTTATCAAAAATCTCCCAACAAATAAGAGTCCAGGACCAGATGGCTTCCCAGGGGAGTTCTACCAGACGTTTAAAGCAGAGATAATACCTATCCTTCTCAAGCTATTCCAAGAAATAGAAAGGGAAGGAAAACTTCCAGACTCATTCTATGAAGCCAGTATTACTTTGATTCCTAAACCAGACAGAGACCCAGTAAAAAAAGGGAACTACAGGCCAATATCTCTGATAAATATGGATGCAAAAATTCTCAATAAGATACTAGCAAATCGAATTCAATGGCATATAAAAAGAATTATTCACCCTGATCAAGTGGGATTCATTCCTGGGCTGCAGGGCTGGTTCAAGATTTGCAAATCAATCAACGTGATACGTCACATTAATAAAAGAAAAGATAAGAACCATATCATCCTGTCAATCGATGCAGAAAAGGCATTTGACAAAATTCAGCAACGTTTCTTAACAAAAATCCTTGAGAAAGTCGGGATAGAAGGAATACACTTAAACATCATAAAAGCCATTTATGAAAAGCCCGCAGCTAACATCATCCTCAATGGGGAAAAACTGAGAGCTTTCCCCCTGAGATCAGGAACACGACAGGGATGTGCACTCTCACTGCTGTTGTCTAACATAGTGTTGGAAGTGCGAGCATCAGCAATCAGACAACAAAAGGAAATCAAAGGCATCAAAATTGGCAAAGATGAAGTTAAGCTTTCACTTTGTGCAGATGACACTTTTTGCAGATGACATGATGACATAGAAAATCCGATAGACTCCACCAAAAGTCTGCTAGAACTGTTACATGAATTTAGCAAAGTTGCAGGATACAAAATTAATGTACAGAAATCAGTTGCATTCTTATACACTAATAATGAAGCAACAGAAAGGCAAATAAAGAAACTGATCGCGTTCACAATTGCACCAAGAAGCATAAAATACCTAGGGATAAATCTAACCAAGGATGTAAAAGATCTGTATGCTGAAAACTATAGAAAGCTTATGAAGGAAAGTGAAGAAGATATAAAGAAATGGAAAAACATTCCGTGCTCATGGATTGGAAGAATAAATATTGTCAAAGCTACCTAAAGCTATCTACACATTCAATGCAATCCCAATCAAAATAGCACCAGCATTTTTCTCGAAGCTAGAACAAGCAATCCTAAAATTCATATGGAACCACAAAAGGCCCCGAATAGCCAAAGTAATTTTGAAGAAGACCAAAGTAGGAGGCATCACAATCCTAGACTTTAGCCTCTACTACAAAGCTGTAATCATCAAGACAGCTTGGTATTGGCACAAAAACAGATACATAGACCAATGGAATAGAATAGAAACCCCAGAACTAGACCCACAAATGTATGGCCAACTCATCTTTGACAAAGCAGGAAAGAACATCCAATGGAAAAAAGACAGTCTCTTTAACAAATGGTGCTGGGAGAACTGGACAGCAACATGCAGAAGGTTGAAACTAGACCACTTTTTCACACCATTCACAAAAATAAATTCAAAGTGGATAAAGGACCTGAATGTGAGACAGGAAACCATCAAAACCCTAGAGGAGAAAGCAGGAAAAGACCTCTCTGACCTCAGTCGTAGCAATTTCTTACTCAACACATCCCCAAAGGTAAGGGAATTAAAAGCAAAAATGAACTACTGGGACCTCATGAAGATAAAAAGCTTCTGCACAGCAAAGGAAACAACCAACAAAACTAAAAGGCAACCAACGGAATGGGAAAAGATATTTGCAAATGACATATCGGACAAAGGGCTAGTATCCAAAATTTATAAAGAGCTCACCAAACTCCACACCCGAAAAACAAATAATCCAGTGGAGAAATGAGCAGACAACATGAATAGACACTTCTCTAAAGAAGACATCCGGATGGCCAACAGGCACATGAAAAGATGTTCAACGTCGCTCCTCATCAGGGAAATACAAATCAAAACCACACTCAGATACCAATCACCTCACGCCAGTCAGAGTGGCCAAAATGAACAAATCAGGAGACTATAAATGCTGGAGAGGATGTGGAGAAACAGGAACCCACTTGCTCTGTTGGTGGGAATGCAAACTGGTCAGCCACTCTGGAAAACAGTGTGGAGGTTCCTCAAAAAATTAAAAATAGACCTACCCTATGATTCCAGTAGCACTGCTAGGAATTTACCCCAATGTTTATAGCAGCACTCTCAACAATAGCCAAATTATGGAAAGAGCCTAAATGTCCATCAACTGATGAATGGATAAAGAAATTGTGGTTTATATACACAATGGAGTACTACGTGGCAATGAGAAAGAATGAAATATGGCCCTTTGTAGCACATGGATGGAACTGGAGAGTGTGATGCTAAGTGAAATAAGCCATACTGAGAAAGACAGATACCATATGTTTCACTCTTATGTGGATCCTGAGAAAGTTAACAGAAACCCATGGGGGAGGGGAAGGAAAAAAAAAAGAGGTTAGAGTGGGAGAGAGCCAAAGCATAAGAGACTCTTAAAACCTGAGAACAAACTGAGGTTTGATGGGGGTGGGAGTGAGGGGTGTGTGGGTGATGGGTATTGAGGAGGGCACCTTTTGGGATGAACACTGGGTGTTGTATGGAAACCAATTTGACAATAAATTTCATATATTGAAAAAAAATAAAATGTTAACAGAAGTCACATCTGAGGTGTACGATTTTAGTAATTTCTTTGCACTTGTTGATACTGCTTGAATACTTTAAACAATGAACATTTACCATTTTGACAAAAAAATAATAAAATGATTTTCAAAAAAGGAAAGAAGATACAGGGATTATAAAAGAGGTGTAATTTAAATCCTCAATGTAAAGCAAGCCTCTTTGTTTTTGATTTTTGTTTTTTTATTTAAAAAATTTTTAATTTTATTTATTTTTCAGAGAGAGAGAGACAGAGAGAGTGAGTGGGGGAGGGGCAGAGAGAGATAAGGAGAGAGAGAATCTCAAGCAGGCTCTACACTGTGAGCATGGAGCCTGATACAGGGCTCAAACTCACAAATCCTGAGATCATGACCTGAGCCGAAACCAAGAGTCAGACGCTGAACCAACTGAGCCACCTAGGCACCCAAAGCAAGCCTCTTTGTGAGTTAGCTTGATGTAAAGACAAGAGCCTGCTATAAACTACATTGTGGAAATATTTGAATGAGCCAAAGACCAAGAGGTTCAGCATCCAAAGATGAAGGTCTAAGACCTTGCTGTGGTTTACCTGCTTGTAACATTGGGCAAAAGAGCTAATCTCCCTAAATCTTAGGTTCTTCACCCATGAAATTGGAATCATTATATCTACTTTGCCTCATTCATGAAGTGGTTGTTAAAATTACCCTCTTTGCAAAAATACTTTGCTTGCATCTTTGAAATAATTGTAGGAAAAGTTAACTTGGGTGCCTTGAAGATTTTGAAGCTCAGAGAGACTAAGTAACTTTCCCCTGGATTACTCAATCACTAAATGATGGAGCATCATATAAATTGGAGAGACATATCTACCCTCCTCTGTACACAGATTTGTTTTTGAGCTTTGCTACTCCAAGTGTGGTCTGCTGACCAGCAGCATCAGAACCACCTTAAAAATGCTACGTCTGGGCCTGAACTGCCGAAACAGGACTTGTGCTTAAACAAGATACCCCAAGTGAATCACTGCATATAAATGTTTGAGAAGCATTATTTTATGGGACAGAGTCTAATCTACAGTGCGTATAAATCTGTGCAATAATGTTAAGACTTTGCTATTGTCAGTAAGAAGACTAAATATGAGTTTCTGATCTAAACTGTTGCTACAAGTTGTCCTGTAGAAAAAGTTTTTTTAACTTTGCTTAATTCAGTTTCTAAATCATTCCTTTTTCACAACGTGAATTAGCACAAATTAATTGATGATCTGTGGTGCATACTTGGAGGCAAGCTCCTAGCTATGTAATTTGTGGGGTGGAGTGCAAAATGAAAATACAGATACTGTGTTCAAAATATATTAAGAATTCAGAGACAGTGACATCATAGCTTTGAATGGAGCATGAGACCTAGGTACAGGGCCCTGTGGAGCTGCCTGAGGGGCATGCCCATGAAGGTGCTGGTCCTGCTTTGGGGACTGTTTACGATTACAGAGAGTTGTGCACAGAGTAAATCTACCCCAGAAGAACGGTTGGATAGTGCAGGGATTTTCATCCTCAAAGCCTTAACAAATTTTGATAATTTCAGATTCTGACCAGAGGTTAGCACCTTGCACTCTGTTGCTCACCTCTCAAAAGCTTGGTTGCTGAATTTACCATTTGTGAAGGATTGCCTCACTGAACAGAGATGCAGCCAGGCTTTGAGTGGAGAGGGGAAGGGGTACCAGGGTGGCTCAGTTGGTTAAGCATCTGACTTCAGCTCAGTTTCATGAGTTCAAGCCCCACATCAGGCTGACAGCTCAGAGCCTGGAGCCTGCTTTGTCTCCCTCACTCTCTGCCCCTCCTTCGCCCCCTCTCTCTCTTTCTCTTAAAAATAAAAAAAAAAAGGAGGTTAGCGTGGGAGAGAGCCAAAGCATAAGAGACTCTTAAAAACTGAGAACAAACTGAGGGTTGATGGGGGGTGGGAGGGAGGGGAGGCTGGGTGATGGGTATTGAGGAGGGCACCTTTTGGGATGAGCACTGGGTGTTGTATGGAAACCAATTTGACGATAAATTTCATATATTGAAAAAAAAAACAAACATTAAAAAAAAAAACTAAGTGGAGAGGGGAAGTGACTTGGCCTGGGGTATGTCTAGGTGGGCAGGCCTGTACCTTTGGTGGGTTAGGGCTGGCTCTCAGAAGAACAGCAGGCTTAGATTCCTTCAGAGTGAATCTCACAGTCTAGACTTCATGAAGCTTCCTCTGAGATCTTCAAATCCCGGTTTCATAACCGTCCTGACATGTTTTACCTTAACTTTGTTGAAGCACTGCCATTTATGAGATGAGGGTTCCTCTCCTGTCATCCTCCACCATGCCATCTTTGCACATCCCTTCCTCCACTAACACATCACCCTTGGAAGAGCTCAGCAATTTGAAGGTGCATCTCTGTGCTACATAGACTAGACCACTTAAAGATGTGTGGATGCTGGACAGCACTGTGTTCCCACATTCTGATTACCTGAGCATTGCTCTAAGAAAGGGGATCATGGGAGGTCAATATTGGTGTTACTGAGACTGTTCCTCATAATATGATAGAACTCTCCCTGAGGACCTGTAGGGAAATTCTCTGAAGACTTTCTTAGAAACTCAGAAAAGTGGTACTTTAAAGCAATTATCATGATCTTATCTTGTAAGTCTAGAACATCATGTTTTCTTCTTTGCTTTTGCTGCTAGAAACCTCAGAGTTAAGTGTTTGAGCTAGATTTACTACTATATAGGACAGTATGATACACATTTAAAAATTTTCTTACTTATTTTTTCACCCACATTTTCTTATTAATTTATTATTACTATTTTAAACCGGTTTATTGAGGTATAGTCAACATACAATAAACTGCATATGTTTAAAGCATATAAATGAACATTTCTGACCCATGCATGTACCTGTGAAGCCATTACCACAATCTAGGTGACAAACAAGCATCCCCTAGGGTTCCCTTGTGATCTCTGTAATCCTTCCTTTCCAGTACCTCACTCTCCTCCCAATACCAGAAAACCACTGATCTGCTTTCTTTCACTGTTGATTAGTTTGCATTGTCTAAAATTTCATATTAATGGAAACAAGCAGTACGTAAAGCAGTATTTTTTGTTTGTCTGGCTTTTTTTCACTCGTAATTATTTGGAGATTTACTTATGCTGTAGTATCAATAGTTTATTCCTTTTTGTTGCCAAGTAGTATCCTATTGAATGAATAAATGATGTTTTGTTTATCTATCTACCCACTGATGGACATTTATATTGCTTGCAGTTTGGGGCTCTTACAAATAAAGCTGTTATGAACATTCACATATGAGGTTTGTGTGGATATATGCTTTCATTTCTTTTGCATTAAAAGCTGAGAGTGGAATATGTGGATCATATGATAGATCTATGTTTACATTTTTAAGTACTCTTTTCCAAAGTGACTGCACTATTTTTATCCCTGTTTCCAGTGCATGAATATTCTACTGTTGCCACATCCCCATTACTGTATGTGACCAGTTATTTAGCAAATAGGTGTGTGCCACTACTTTATTGTAGTTCACGTTTGCATTTCTGTAATAAATGATGCTGTTGAACTCCTTTTCACTGCATATTTGTCATTTCTATATCTTCTTTGGTGAAGTGTCTGCTTCAATATTTGCCCATTAAAAAAATCGGGTTCTTTATTATTATTGAGTTTTGAGAATTTTTGATATATGCCAGATACAATTCCTTTATCAGATAGATAATTTGCAAATATTTTCTCCCAGTTTGCAGCTTGTATTTTTATTCTTATAGAAGCCTTTTTATAGACAGCAGAAGTTTTTAAATTTGATGAAATCCAATTTAAAAATATTAATTTGCTTTTTTATGGACCATGCTTCTAGTGTATCCTAGACATTTTTGGCATTAAGGTCAAACTCAAGTTTCAAACACATAACTTGGCCCTGAAGGCCATGCATTTTCTATTACTCGACAGTGTGCCCATTAATTTATCAGCAGAGATGATTGATTTTCCACCACAACCAGGCACCATCTTAGGTGCTCGGGACACAGCACTGAACAAGACAAACCAAAGTCTCTGCCTTGAGGGAGCATATTGCATTCCAACAGGAGAGAAGGCCACTAAAGTCAAAACATGGCACAGAATACCTGCTGTGGGAGAGGGTCAAGCAGAGAAGTGGTGGGAAGTAGGTAGTCAGGGAAGGGCCTGGAGGTAGTAGGGGAGTAAGCCAGGCACTCACTGGGGCAAGGTGTGCCTGAGGAGTAGCAGGACAGCAGGTGTGGCAGGGGGGAGCAGATGGAGGAAAAACAGAGGGGAATAAGATTTGAGAGGTGATGTGGGGATAACAGAGGACAAGTTTTCAGGGGCATCTCATGTCAGTGAAGCAAGGACTCTGGATTTTTCTGGGTGAAAGGGGGAGCCATTGGAGGGATGGAGCAGGGAGATGATAAGACTTTGGTCTCTGGATGGAGAATAGACTGGGGAGAAACTGGCGACCAGGAGGAGGGCCTTGGTGATAATCCAGGTGAGAGATCCTGGTTCTTAGGCCAGCATGGTGGTGGTAAAAAGTGGTTGTATTCGGATCTGTTTTGAAGGTAAAGTCAAAATTTTTTTCTGCTGGAATAGATGTGGTATATGAGAAGAAAAAGAACAGTTGAAGTTGACTCCAAGGCATTTGTCTTGGGCAAGTGGATGTGCAGAGTTGCTTTATTCTGAGTGGGAGTTGTGGGGGAGACCAGAAGTTTAGTTTGGGGTGAATTACATTTTGGGTTGTCTATTAGATGAATAGAGGTGCATGGAGGCTGTTGGTGTTTAGGAGAGATTGTCTGGGCAACACATACAAGTCTGGGCACCGTTAGCCTGTAGATTGTATTTAAAGACATGGGCCTGGGTGAGGTAGGGGAAAAGCCTACTCCCTGGTGCTTTCCACTCCAACACTTGGTAAGGAAGATGAAAAGCAAAGAAGGTCCTGGAGGAGGACCCAGTGAGGTAAGAGGAAAACCAAGAGAGGGCTAAGTCCTGGACACCAGTGAGGAAAGGGTTTCAGGAAGGGATGACTGATGGTTGTGTCAGTTGCTGTTGAGAAGGGGAAGTTGTTGAGAACTGGGAAGGCAAGGGAACTTCACAGGAGCTGTCTCAGGGGGTGGTGGAGGACTTCAGAAGAGGAAGTGGGGACAGAAATTACAAATAGCTCCACTGAGAATTCTGCAGAGATGAGCAGAGAATTGTGACAGGTGATGTGGAAACTGGGGTCAAGAAAGAGCTGACTTTTTTTTTTTTAATGAGGGAAATGACAGTATGTTTGTATGTTGTTGGGAATGATCCCCCCAAAAGGGAGGATTTATGGTCCTAAAGGAAACTCTGATGCTTTGTTGTTCCAGCCACCAGAAGCGCAGAAATGATAAGGTTCTTTCCAACCTGTACTCACTTCTCTAGGTCCAAGAACCCATGGAGTGAAGGACTAGATACAAAACCAGTTAGAATATGAGAGACACTGAAGTAATCAAAGACATAAGCTATCCTCAATTAGCTTAGAAAATTTTGCCCTGTCCACCCAGAACCTGAATAGCTGAGGTCCTGTAAGATCAGACCTTTAGAGGACACTACATTTCCACTTGGGACATGTCTTTCAATTTAAAAAGAAAATTATTATGCAGAAGATTTAGATTATGGAGCAATTATTCCACTTTTTTTTTCATAATGGCAGGATCCAGGTCTGTTTTTTGCCCACATTTGTATCTCTAGCAGCTTGCAGTGTGCTGTATATAGTAGGAGTTCAACAATCTTTGTTGAATGTGAATGCCAAGACTGAATTGGTGCAACCATTCTGGAAAACAGTGAGGAAGTTCTTCAAAAAAATTAAAATAGAACTACCTTATGATCCAGCAATCCCACTTCTGAATATATATCCAAAGGAAATGAAATCAGGGCCTTGAAGAGAGGATTGCTATCCCAAGTCTATTGTAGCATTATTCACAATAGCCAAGACAAGGAAACAACCTGCATGTCCACCAACAGATGAATGGATAAAGAAAATATGCTGTGATATATATATATACATATATATATATATATAAATTATATTTGTATAATAAATGAATATTTATTTAATAAATATTTAATAAAATGTTTATCTTAATAAAATACATTTATATAATAATTTATATAATATTCATTATATATACAGTAATATTCCAATGGAATATTGCTTAGCTTAAAATAAAAGGAAATCCTACCGTTTGTGATAACATGAATGAAATGATAAATGAAATAAGCCAGACACAGAAAAACAACTATTTCATAATCTCACTTGTATGTGGAATCTAAAATAGTCAAACTTATAGAAGCAAAGAGTAGAACAATGGTTACCAGGGATGGGGAGGTAGGGTAAATGAGAAAGTGTTGGTCAAAGTACGAAGTTGCAGTTTTGTAGGGTAAATATGTATAGAGATCTAATATACAGCATGATAAGTACTGTTAATAATACTGTATTGAATCCTGAAAATCTGCTAAGAGAGCTCTCACCATACACAAGAAAGATAACCATATGAAGAAATAGATATGTTAATTAGCTTGACTATAGCAATCACTTTGATATATATATATGTGTATATATACATATATATATACATATATATGTATATATACACATATATATGTGTGTATATATACATATATATGTGTGTATATATACACATATATATGTATATATACACACATATATATGTGTATATATATGTATGTATATATATATGTATATATATACACATATATATATATGTATATATATATACACATATATATATATCAAATCATTATGTTGTACACCTCAAATATATACAGTTTTTATTACAAAAATACCTCCCCCATTTAAGCCTTGATTTGGACAAATGCAATGAGGATATTCCACACTTTCAAAATAAGTTTTCTCAGTTATTTAAAAATAAAGTACAGACAGCAACAGTATGGGGACACACAAGAGACCACTGGAAACCTAAAAAAAAAATTAAATTGGAAAATGAGAGAACTAGAATTTGACTTATAAGGGTAATGAAGACTGGAGGAGCATATTTCTTCACTGTGTTGCATCTTGCTGGCTGTGGTACAGGTTACTTTGTCTTCTCCTATAAGCAGGATTGATTGTTCCTGTGGAGAATACTTCAGTGAGAGTTTTCAGTGTGAAACTAATATTTTGCACCAGACCCTCATCTGAAATGCCAATGCCAAAAAAAGATTTATTTTATTTTATTTTATTTTATTTTATTTTATTTTATTTTATTTTATTTTATTTTAATTACAGTATAGTTAAAAGAGAGTATTAAATTAGTTTCAGGTATACAAAATGGTGAATCAACAATTTCATGTATTACTCAATGCTCACCAAGGTTAGTGTACTCTTAACCCTCATCACTTATCTCATCCATGCCCCACCCACCTCCCCTCTAGTAACTATTTGTTCTCTAAAATTAGGAGTCTGTTTTTTCTTCTTTTTTTTGGTTTGTCTCTTTTTTTCCCTTTGTTATTTTGTTTCTTAAATTCCACATATGAGTGAAATCATATGGTATTTATCTTTCTCTGACTAACTTATTTAGCTTGACATTATACTTGCTAGCTCCATCCATGTTGTTGCAAATTGCAAAAGGTTTCATTCTTTCTTATGGCTGAACTTTATATATCTATCTATATCTATGTATATGTATATGTATATGTATATGTATATGTATATGTATATCTATATCTATATCTATATCTATATCTATATCTATATCATCTATATCTATATCTATCTATCTATATATCACTTCTTCTTTACCCATTCATCTATGGATAGACACTTGGGTTGTTTCCATAATTTAGCTGTTGTAATTAATGCTAAAATAAACATAAGGGTGCATATATCCTCTTGAATTAGAGTTTTTGTATTCTTTGGGTATAAATCCAGTAATGCGATTACTAGATCATATGGTAGTTCTATTTTTAATTTTTTGAGGAACTTCCCTACTCTTTTCCACTGTGGCTGCAGCAGTTTGCATTCCTGTCAACAGTGCATACAGTTTCCTTTTTCTCCACATCCTTGCCAGCACTTGTGTCTTGTGTTCTTTATTTTAGTTATTTGAAAGGTGTCAGATAACACCCATTGTTTTGACTTTCTTTTCATATATAATTAGTGATGTTAATATCTTTTCATGTGTCTATTGGCCATCTAGATGTCTTCTTTGGAGAAATGTCTGTTCATGTTTTATGCCTATTTTTAATTGGATTATTTGGGGTATTTTGGTGTGTAGTTGTTTAACTTCTGTATATATTCTGGATACTAACCCTTTATCAGATATGTCATTTGTAAATATCTTCTCTCATTCAGTAGGTTGTTTTTTAGTTTTGTTGATAGTTTCCAATGTGCTGCAGAAGCTTTTCATTTTTATGTAGTCTCAATAGTTAATTTTTGCTTTATTTCCCTTGTCTCAGGAGACATATCTAGAAAAATGTTTCTATGGCTGATGTCAGAGAAATTACTGCCTGTCCTCTCTTCCAGGATTTTTACAGTTTCAGGTCTCACATTTAGATCCTTAATCAATTTTGAGTTTATTTTTGTGTGTGGTATAAGAAAGTAGTCCAGTTTCATTCTTTTACATGTAGCTGTCATTTTCCCAACACCATTTGTTACAGAGACTGTCTTTTTCCCACTGCATAATCTTGCCTTATTTTTCATAGATTAATTAATCATACAACTGTGCATTTATTTCTGGGCTTTCTATTCTGTTCCATTGATTTATATGTTTGTTTTTGTGCCAGTACCATACTGTTTGATTCCTGCAGCTTTGTAGTATAACTTGAAATCTGGAATTGTGATACCCCCCCTTTTTCTTTTTCAAGACTGCTTTGGCTATTTGCAGTCTTCTGTGGTTCCATACAAATTTTAGGATTGTTTGTTCTAGTTCTGTGAAAAATCCTCTTGGTATTTTGATAAGGATTGAATTAAACTGTAGATTGGTTTGAGTAGGGTGGACATTTTTACAATATTTTTTCTTCCAATCCATTAGCATAGAATACCTTTCATTTCCTTTTGTCATCTTCAATTTCTTTCATCAGTGTTTTATAGTTTTCAGAGTACAGGTCTTTCACTTCTTTAGTTAAGTTTATTCCTAGGTATCTTATTGTGTTTAGTGCCATTGTAGATGGGATTGTTTTCTTAATTTCTTTCCCTGCTGCTTCATTTCTATTGTATGTAAATAAAACAGATTTCTGTACATTGATGTTGTATCTGTGACTTTATTGAATTCATTTAGATCAGTTCTAGTAGCTTTCTAGTGGAGTCTTTAGGTTTATCTGTATATAGTAACATGTCTTCTGCACGGTACTATTCTTACCAACTTGGATGCCTTTTATTTCTTTTTGTTGTATAATTTCTGTGGTTAGGGTTTCCAGTACTATGTTGAATAAAATTAGTGAGAATGGGGGTGCATTGGTGGCTCAGTACGTTAAGCGTCTGACTCTTGATTTTGGCTCAGGTCATGATCTCATGATTTGTGAGTTCAAGTTCAAGTTCTGCACTGAGAGAGCAGAGCCTGCTTGGGATTCTCTGTCTCCATCTCTGTCTGCCCCTGCCCCACTTGGGCATGCTCTTTCTCTCACTCTCTCAATAAATAAACATTAAAAAGAAGTAGTGAGAATGTGTGAATGGATGACATTCTTGTCTTACTCCTGATTGTAGGGGAAATCTCCAAGTTTTTTCCCATTGAGTATGATGTTTGTTGTGGGCCTTCATTATGTTGTGGTATGTTCCCTCTAAACCTACTTCATTGAGGGTTTTTATCATGAATGGATGTTGTATTTTGTCAAATGATTTTTCTGAATCTATTGAAATGTTTATATGGTTTTTATCCTTTGTCTTCTTAATGTGATGTATCATGTTGATTGATTTGTGAATATTGAACCACCTTTGCATTCTGGGAATAAATCCTATTTGATCATAGTGAATGATTTTTTTAAATGTATTATTGAATTTCATTTGCTAGTATTTTGTTGAGGATTTTTGCATCTATGTTCATCAGAGATATTGGCCTATAGTTCTCTTTTTTAGAGATATCCTTATCTGGTTTTGGTATCAGGGTAATGCTAGTCTCAGAGAATGAATTTGGTAGTTTTCTTCCTCTTCTAGTCTTTGGAATACTTTGAGAAGAATAGGTATTAACTCTTATTTAAATGTTTGGTAGAATTCACCTGTGAAACTGTCTGGTCCTGAACTTTTGCTCATTGAGAGTTTTTTTGATTACTGATTCAATTTCATTGCTGGTAATCCATCTATTCAAATTTTCTATTTCTTCCTAATTCAGTTTTGGTAGGTTATATGTTTCTAGGAATTTATTCATTTCTTCCAGGTTGTCCAATTTGTTGGCATATATTTTTCATAATACTCCCTTACAATCCTTTGTATTTCTGTGGTATTGGTTGTTATTTATCCTCTTTCATTTCTGATTTTGTATATTTGGGTTCTCTCTCTCTGTCTCTCTCTCTCATGATTGTGTCTAAAGGCTTATTGATTTTACTGATCTTTTCAAAGAACCATCTCACTTCATTGATCTGTTCTATTATTTTTTTAGTATCTTTTTTGTTTATTTTTGCTCTTATCTTTATTAATTCCTTGGGTTTTGTTTTCTGTTCTTTTTCTAGCTTTTCTAGGTATAAGGGTAGGTAGCTTTGGTTGTTTATTTGAGATTTTTCTTGCTTTTTTGAGGTAGACCTGTATTGATATAAACTTCCTTCTGGGAACAGCTTTTGTTGCATCTCACAGATTTTGGACTATTGTATTTTCATTTTCGTTAGTCTCCATGTTTTTTTTTATTCCCTCTTTGATTTCTTGGTTGAGCCATTTATTGTGTAGTAGTTCATTATTTAAGGTCTATATATTTGTGTTCTTTCCAGATTTTTTTCTTGTGGTTAATTTCTAGCTTCATAGCATTGTGGTTACAAAAAATGCATGGTATGACTTTGATATTTTTGAATTTGTTGAGATTTATTTTGTGGCCTAATATGTGATCTATTGTACAGAATGTTCCTTGTGCATTTGAAAAGAATGTGTTCTACTCTTTTAGGTTGGAATGTCTTAAATATATCTGTTCAGTCCTTCAGGTCCAACATGTCATTCAAAGCCACTGTTTGTGTGTTGATTTTCTGTTTGGATGATCTGTCCATTGATCTAAGTGAGGCATTAAAGACCCCGACTATTATTGTATTACTATTGGTTAGTTCCTTTATGTTTGTTATTAACTGTTTTATGTATTTGGGTGCATATATTTTTATAATCTTTTTATCTTCTTGTTGGATTCTTCCCTTTGTTATTATACAGTGTCCTTTGTCTCCTGTTACAGTCTTTGTTTTAAACTCTAGTGGCTACCCTGGCTTTCTTTTGACATCCATTTGCATGACAAATGCTTCCCCTTCCCCTACTTTCAATCTGTTTGTGTCTTTAGGTCTAAAATGAGTCTTGTAGGCAGCATATAGATGGGTCTTTTTTTTTTTTTTTTTTAATCTACCCCATCACCCTGTGTCTTTTATTTGGAGCATTTAGTCCATTTACATTCAAAGTAATTGTTGATGAGTATGCATTTATAGCCATTTTGTTACTTGTTTTATGGTTGTTTTTATAGTTCTTCTCTGTTCCTCTCATCCCTTGTTCTCTTCTGTCGTGGTTAGTTGGCTCTCTTTAGTGATATACTTGGATTCTCTTTATTTTTTGCATATCTATTACTGTTTTTCTTATTTGTGCTGGCCATTAGCAGTCTGCATATTAAGTTGATGGTTGCTTAAGTTTACACCCATTTTTTACTTCTCTCCTCACCACGTTTTAGGTATATGATGTTATACTTTACATCCTTTATTTTGTGAGTCACTTGACTGACTTTTACTGACATACTTATTTTTAATGTTTTTATCCTTCCTCCTTTTCTTGCTCTTATGGTCTTTCCTTTCTACTCAAAAAGTCCCTTTAACATCTCTTACAGGACTGGTTTAGTGGTCATGAATTCCCTTAAATTTTATTTGTCTGGGAAACTCTGTATCTCTTTTTCTATTTTGAATGATATCCTTGCTGGATGGAGTATTCTTGGCTGCATATTTTTTCCTTTCAGCACTTTGAATGTATCTAACCTCTCCCTTTTGGCCTGCAAAGTTTCTGCTGAAAAATCCCCTGATCGCCTTATGGGGTTTTCTTTTTATGTAACTGTTTTCCTTTCTCTTGCTGCTTTTAAAACTCTCTCTTTATCACTACTTTTTGCCATTTTAATTACTTTGTGTCACATTGTGGACCTCCTTGGGTTGATTTTATTGGGGGATCTCTGTGTCTTCTGGATCTGCTTTCCTGTTTCCTTCCCCAGATTTGAGACTTTTTCAGCTGTTATTTCTTCAAATAAATTTTCCATACCCTTTCCCCCCTTCTTCTGGGACTCCTATAATGCAAATGTTACTATGCATGATGATGTCCCTGAGTTCCCTAAATCTATTCTCATTTTGCATACTTTTTTCCCTCTCACCTGCTCAGCCTGTTACTTTCCGTTACCTTGTCCTCCAAGTCACTGAGTTATTTTTCTGCTTCCTCAAATCTTCTATTTATTCCATCTAGTGTATTTTTTTTTTTTCAACGTTTTTTTTATTTATTTTTGGGACAGAGAGAGACAGAGCATGAACGGGGAGGGGCAGAGAGAGAGGGAGACACAGAATCAGAAACAGGCTCCAGGCTCCGAGCCATCAGCCCAGAGCCCGACGCGGGGCTCGAACTCACGGACCGCGAGATCGTGACCTGGCTGAAGTCCGACGCTTAACCGACTGCGCCACCCAGGCGCCCCCATCTAGTGTATTTTTAATTTTATTTATTATGTTCTTTATCTCTGGTACATCTTTATGTCTTTGTTAAGAGTCTCATTGATGTTCACCACTTTTTTCTTAAGGTCCAATGAATATCTTTATGATCATTACTTTAAATTTTCTATCAGATGTGTGACTTATCTCAGTTTCACTTAAGTTTATTGCTGTGGTTTTGTCCTATCCTTTTATTTGGGACATATTCCTCTGTCTCCTTAATTTGTCTAACTCTCTGTGTCTGTTTCTGTGTGTTAGGAAAGTCAGCAATGTCTCTTGCTCTTGAGAGTAGCAGACTTATGAAGAAGAGGTCCTGTTGTGTCCTGCTGTGTAGTATCTTCTGGTCACTGGAATCTGGAGCTTCAGGGATATCTCTTGTGTGTGTTGTGTGTGTGCTCTGCTCTTGTGGCTCTGTTGATTTTTCCTTCAGTCCAGTCATCTGCAGTGACTCTCTTTACCAGTTGTGGGCAATATTTGGCTACAGTGGTGTTAATGGGCCAGTCTGGGGTTTAGTTGAGTCAGGCCAGACATTTGCCAGAGATACAATAGTACCCAACACCAAGGTGCTTTCCTTGTGTGCCATGTAAAGTTTTCACTGGTGGGTGGAGCATGCAGTCAGACTAGTTACCTGCCTCCAGCCCACTGTTACAACCACAGTTGGACTGGTGTGTGTGGTTCTTTCCCTGTCTATAGGTAGGAGTCACTTTGAAATGGTGTTGGATCCTGTGGGGGCTGCTTGCAAACTGCAAGGGTTGTGGCACTGTTTTGGATGGGTTCTGGCTAAAAGCATATTGAAGAGGGAAGATCTGCAATGTGTATGAATGTGGGATGCACAGTGTCTGCAAGGTTTGTTCCCTGGTCCTCTAGGGGAACAGACCTGCAGCACAGAGACTAAGGCAGGCCTGTCTGGAAGGGTTGGATCCACTGAAGCACAGCCCAGGGGGAGGGCAGTGGTGTTACCAAGTTAGGTAGCAAGGGTTGGCACCAAGCTTGTTCTTACAGGTGTCCATGTGTTTAGGCTGGGGGACAGGATCTCTGTCTTAGATCTCTATCTTAGATCTCTAAGATCTTAGATCTTAGATCTCTATTTCTCTGAAACATGCTCTGAGATTAATAAACAACTCTCCCAAGTGTTTCTCAAACTGCTGCTTCTAAGTTATATCTCCATAGACTGTTGTGCTGTCTCTTTAAGGGCAGAGACTCAGTTTCTTCTAGCCCTCCTAGCTTTTCCAGAGCCAAGCGCACTGATTTTTAAAATTCCAGATTTTAAGCCTTGCTGGTTTTAAGAACTCATGAAATTTGGCCCCTCTGATTTTCAAGGCAAATGTTATGAAGATTCATCTTCCATGGGCAGTCTCCCCAGTGTGATGATCTGTTTCTCTCCCCTCTCCATGCCTGCGGGTCTCTCCCTCCTGTGGGTCTGTTTAGCTCCACCCTTCCTACCCTCTTCAATGTGGCTTCTTTTCTAAATTTAGTTGTGGAGTTTGTTCTGCCAGTCTTCGGGTTGTTTTCTGGGTTATTTACACTGATGTGAATGCTATCTAGCCGTATCTGTGGATGAGGTGAGCTTAGGGTCCCCCTAAGATTTTAATCTTAAGAGCAAAGTGGAGACAGCATGAGATCCTGATTTTTGCCTCAAATATTTGACTTGGAAAACTGAAATAATCCTTTCTGGACCACCTCTGAAAATACTGGACTTTTAAGGTAGAGAGTTGAACTGTTTGGATCAATGCAAAAATCTCCTGGTAGAGACTTTTAGGAAATGTTTACTTGAGAGAAACTTTGTGTCATATAATCTTTGTCCATGAGATGGCGCTGTTGTGCCACAAAAGGAAACTTCCCTTTTGCCTATAGCTATGAAAACCCTAAAAAAAAAAAAAAAAAAAAAGTGTTCTCACTTAAAGAAGAGAGATCCCAGTAAGATGATTAAGTTCTTGGGATCTAATGTACAGCGCGGTCATTATAGTTAACAATTCTGTGTAATATACTTGGAAGCTATTAAAGGAGTAGATCTTAAATGTTCCCCTCCACAAAAAGAAATGGTAAGTATTTGACGTGATAAAGGTATTAACTAACACTACTACGGCAATAATTTCACAGTATATAAGTGTATCAAATCGACATATTGTACACCTTAAACTTACACAATGTTATATGTTAATTATATCTCATTAAAGCTGGAGAAAAAAGAGAGGTCACCCTCCCCCATCCCACAACACCCTTATTTTTCCATAAAGTCAGAAGACTGCTTCCTTTGTCTTTTAACCTTGTATTTTGAGCAGTTAAAACTCTTCCAATGTTTATACTGTACACATTACCTTGAATCCAGTTGTTTGCAAAGTGTGTGTTCCTACCAGTTTCTCAATGCCTTATCTGGGGCTGTTTTGTTTTTGAGGCTAACCTTGTCTATCTTCCCTTATGAAAATACTTCTGGAATGATGGAGAGGGGACAAAGGTGTTGCCACAGTATCTAGAGCTGCAGACTTCCACTGCACCTGAGTGCCCATTTGGCTGACAGCAGAGAGGGCTGTCCTCATGTCCAAGGCAGAAGCAAAAAATACTGATCCTTTCATGGCTGGGCTCTGAGAAGGAGGTTCATTCCCTTTCCTGCTCCACAGATAAACTCCTTTTCTTTCTTTTTTTCTTATTGTGGTAAAATATATTTGACATAAAACTACCATTTTAACCATTTTTAAGTGTACAGTTCAGTGATATTAACTATAGTCACATTGTTGTGCAACCATCACTTCTAATCACCTCCAGAACTTTTTCATCTTCCCAAACTGAAACTCTACCCATTAAACACTAATTCTTCATACTCCTTTCTCCTAACTCTGTGTAACCATCATTCTACTTCCTGTGTCTATGAATTTGACTACCCTAGATACCTAATTATAAGTGAAATCGTATAATAATGTGGCTTTTTGTGCCTGGCTTATTTCACTTTGACATAATGTCTTCAAGATACATCCATGTTGCAGCATGTGTCCAAATTTCCTTCTTTTTTTAAAAAAAAATTTTTTTAATGTTAACTTATTTTGAGGGAGAGAGAGACAGACTGCAAGCAGGGGATGGGCAGAGAGAGAGGGAGACACAGAATCCAAAGCAGGCTCCAGGCTCTGAGCTGTCAGCACAGAGCCCATGCGGGGCTCGAGCTCACCAACCGCGAGATCACGACCTGAGCTGAAGTTGGACGCCTACTGACTGAGCTACCCAGGCACCCCAAATTTCTTTCTTTTTAAAGGCTGTATGTGTATGCCACATACTTTCTTCTGTCATGGACACTTCATGGTCTTTCCACCTTTTGGCTGTTGTGCCTGATGCTGCTGTGGACTTGGGTGGAATTGGTGGATCATATGGGTAATTCTGTTTTTAACTTTTTGGGTAATCACCATGCAGTTTTTCCACAGCTGCCGCACCATTTTACATTCCCACAAGCAATACATGAGAGTACCAATTTCTCCACATCCTCACCAACACTTAGAACATTCTTTTTTTAAAAAAAATTTTTTAACATTAATTTATTATTGAGAGACAGAGAGAGACAAAGCATGAGCATGGGAGGGGCAGAAAGAGGGGGAGACAGAATCTGAAGGAGGCTCCAGGCTCTGAGCTATCAGCACAGAGCCCAACACTGGGCTTGAACTCTCAAACCGCGAGATCATGACCTGAGCCGAAGTCGAACACTTAACCGACAGAGCCACCCAGGCATCCCTCAGATCATTCTTTTAAGCACTGCTGTTTTTTTTTTTTTCCTAACCTAACATGGAAGAATTAGTTACTTAACAGTTCCTTATTCAGAACAGTGATATGTATTTCTTAATAGAATAACTCCAGACATTTGTATTTTCCAGACACTTTGCAGATTATTTCTTTTAATCAGTTCTCTTTCCATTGCCCTCTTTACAAGATGGTCATTTTAAGTAAAACTACATTAACATTTTTCTTGTTTCTTGAAAATACTATAGAGTTGTTTAGATTTGTTTGTGAAAGCAGATGATATGTATAAAGTAATAACTTCAAAATGTTATCTTACTGATTTTTGTAGGTAATGGTGAGATAGGAATAACAGTTTCAATTTTTTCTGCCAAAGGGAAGGAAGTCCAGAAAGGTTAAGGCATGTGATCTCATAGCTGGAGGCAGCAGAGATGGAGTCTGAACTCATGCTTGGCCAACTCCAAAGTCCCAACCCAGTATGTATGGTTGACATTTAAGATGCAGACATTTATCCCAAACTTCCATTTCTTAAATTTTAGTAAGTACCAAATATGAATCACAGAATATTGACATAGATAGTGTTTCATCTATAGTATCAAAAAAAGCCATGGTCTGAATTTTTACTTTACTTTAGTTCCCCCCCACACCCCCATTGCTAGGATTCTATGGGGGAGAAATAGCATTTCTGAAAGAATGTTTTGTGCAGTGGTCAAGTGTAGAGTCAACCAGCTGTTCACTTTAAGATTCATGAACCCTCCTCACATGGGGGACTTCTAGTCCAGAACAAGTACTCTACCAATGTGCTTGGCTGGGCCCATCTTCCTGTGTATATGCTCAAGGCACAGCCATTTGCTTTCCACATGCGCTATCTGGTTGTTTATATTTGAGTACTTGGAGATGGTATAAGTGACACATTCTTTAAAAATAAGACACATGCTGGCATAAAGTCTTCCTGTTTTGTCCATAAGAATAGAGTGCTAAGTACTGGGTATTATAACACACTTTTTTAAAGCCCCCAAGTCAAAATCTATAATTTTAAAGAATGTCTTCTTTTATCTGTGCATATATATTTATATCATATATATACACATATATGTAGCACATATAAAAGATGTTTCAGTGAATTGTGTGTGACTGTGAACATGTTAGTTAGAATTTTTTACTCAAGTAAATGGTCTTGGCTCTCAGCTTCTCCATAGCTCACTCCTGAAATGCTGTGTGTCCATGGTCAAGACTCTGTGCTCTGGTAAAGACATGCTGAGAAAGGCATGGTCAGTAGGAGTATAAGCACCTTCCTACACTCACTATGATACATGATGGAAAAAGGAATTTTTTTTACATAACAAGCTCTCCCTTTACCTGGAAAGAATGTCTGAGCTAATTTTCCTTAAAGTTTTCTTCAGAGACTTTTCTTAAATGCATAAAGAGCTTGGAATTTTGCCCATTGCATTCACTAACTGTGCAACTTTAGATTTGCCTAAACTTTATGTGTTTTAAGCTAAGAGACATGAGGTGATGATTACATGAAATTGTGTGTGCAAAGTCTTTGATGATAAAGTGTACTTAATATTCTATCTGGTGGACAAGGATATTACTATCCTGAGAGAGTGGGTCATAGCAGTGCAGTGTGATTGTCCATGATCAACAGGCAGAGCCAGATTTGGGAACATATTCTTTAATTCCTGAAGTGTTATTACTTAGGTGAGAAAGAAATGGATAGATTCTCTTGTCTCCCTCCCAATGACAGTTTCCAGAGGGTCCTTGCTGAAGGGTTGTGGGGAATCATCTCCCAGTGGGTTTTGCGAGGAAGAGCTATGTAGTGCAGGTGGGGGCCTGACGCATTCTTCCTACTGTTCACAAATAGCGAATCCATTTTTGGGTCGGTTCCATGCAAAAAACAACAGTCAATCTTATGTACTGAGATTGATGTAAACAAGGGTATTTTGTTCTTGGCCAAGTGGACAGTGAACAACACTTCATTGTAGTACTCTCTAGCAAACGTTTTTAACAATAGGTATGAAGGTTTCAAGACAGTTTTTCTACAGATTTATTACACAGGCATTTAAAGGTAGAATCAAATTAAACAATTAAATCTAAGATAGCTATGTAGTTCAGATTAAAATGCTTTATAGAGTGGAGCTGGCTAATGGAAACACAGTGGAGTTATCTTATTCTTATATTAAAGAACTCTATTTTGCCTTAATTGTGTAGTAGAACTAGTGTTCTGGCCAAAGAGAAAAGCCAATATTATACCTAAAACCATTTGAAGAAACACAATCCCTAAAACAATAACAACAATTACTCATATACAATTAAAACTTTAAGTGTTTTTTTCATGTTTACAAAAAGTAGACATTTGAGCAGGTAAGGAAAATGAGGGAATCAGATGGGCTAATAGATATCAACTCTGTTTAGTTGCAAGGATTCAGGATTACACATTATCTGGTTTCCCCAGGCAGTGCAAGGGACCATGGCCACAGAATCTCTAACAAGGCGATATACTCTCACATCTATTACAATTGACAAAACTTTATCTCACACATAACAATCTTATAAGGAAGGGAAGGCACTCAGGAAAGAACATCTCTTCAACTCAGATCTACCTTCGTCAAAGTCCCTTTTCCCTCTTCTTCACTAATGATGATAATGTACATAAAAGGGTTTTTGAAGACTGCAAACATGAAAATACAGCTTAAATTCTTTCTATGTGATTCCATGGTCTTTGTTTCCTCCTTGCCTCCCCGGATTTGGTGGACCTAACTCCAGCTATTACGCAGTGAAATGCCTTCCTTGTGCACTATACCTTCATTGATGATTTCTGAAATATGACAGTCAAAATTTTGTATTCTAACCCAGAAGCTCTTTCTGGACTTTCAAAACCATTAATGATGATTGCCAATACTTGTATAGCATGTCGTAAGTACTTTAATGTATTAATTTATTAATCTGTACAGCTACCCATGAGGCAGGTAGTCCTACCAACCCACTTTGTAGATGAGGATGCTGAGGCACAGTGAGGTTAAGTTATATTCTCAAGGTCACGTGGCTGGTAAGTACCAGAACCAGGAATCAAACCAGTATTCACACTCTAAGGCCCAGGTTCTCAACCACTATTCTTTACCATCTTTATTTTTTTTATTTTTTTAATTATTTTTTTAAGTTTACTTATTTATTTTGAGAGAGAAAGAAAGAGAGAGTACAAGGGAGGGGCAGAGAGAGAGGGACAGAGAATCTCAAGCCTATAGAGTGGCTCAGTTTCATGAATGGTGAGATCATGACCTGAGCCAAAATCAGTAGTTGGACACTCAACAGACTTAGCCACCCAGGCGCCCCTCTTTACCACCTTTAAATTAAAACTAAATTAAAATTCTAAACTCCATTTCCATATTCTAGTTTGGGTTAGACCAATCTAAATTTAATCCCGCCACCTGTGGGCACAACCACTAGATGGCAGTCAAGACACTAGGTCTGTTTTCCTCCCTCTAGGCTGTGCTAAAGCAGGTCAATCAAGTACCAGTGAGTCTTGTCTGCTAGGAAGCAGCCACCTTTCCAGAAATCACACAGCCCCGATGTCTGTCTTAGCAGTGAGGATGTCTCCAGACTTCCAACTCAAACATTCAGAATTACTTCCGTGTCACAGCTTAGGGCACCAAGCTCAGGGGAAAAATAGCAAAATGCTAGATGTCGAAACCTCAAAAGTAAAGAGTGGATTTAGGAAAATAGCAGTTCTTCAAGGAACCCCAGCCAGAGTGCCTTTTTGATCCATGAAAGGCTGGAAAAAAAGGGCCTGGGTAGAATCTGCAATAAGAAAACACATGGCAATGATTGATCCCTAGGTGAAAAAGATGACATGAATTCAGATCACACTGGTACATTTTATTTTTTTAGTTTTGTTCCATCTTATTATTTTTTTTAAAATTTTTATTTAAATTCTAGTTAGTTAACATAAAGTGAAATATTGGTTTCAGGAGTAGAATTAAGTGATTCATCCACATCTTCTTTATCCATTTATTAGTTGATGACATTTGGGCTCTCTTCACAGTTTGGCTATTGTAGATAATGCTGCTATAAACATCCAGGTGTATGTACCCCTTCAAATCAGTATTTTTGTAACCTTTGAGAAAATACCTAGTAGTGCAATTGCTGGGTTGTAGAGAGTAGCTCTATTTTTAACTTTTTGAGGAACTTCCATACTGTTTTCTAGAGTGCACCAGTTTGCATTCCCACCAACAATGTAAGAGGGTTCCCCTTTCTCTGCATCCTCGCCAACATCTGTTGCTTCCTGAGTTAATTTTAGCCATTCTGACAGGTGTGATCATACTGGTACATTTAATCTACCCCCAAAAGGCTGTTCTTAAAGATCTCTCAAACAGTAGTTCCACCACTTCCAACAAATAACTGTCCAACATCTGACATACCTCCTGTGGTAGATTGCAGCCCCTCTCATTCTCCTACCTCCTGAATTTGGGCTGGCTCTGAGACCTGCTTTGATGATAGATTGTAACACAAGTGATGTTGTGCAAGTTTCAAAACCTAAGTCATTGGGCGCCCTGCACTTCCACCGTTACCCTCTTGGAATGTTCCTGCCACCATAGAGGACAACCTGACTTAGACAAAGCAAGTCATGAGAACCCAGGTGGAGAAGACGTTTAGCATAAGGCCCTAGGCCAAGGAGTGAGGCCAATAGACCTGCCCTGGCCAAGATACCAGGTGAGTGCAGCCTCCTAAGAGCCCAGACAACCTCCAGAATTATGAAACATAATATATTATTGCTATAAACCATTTCATTTGCTGCAGCTTGTTACCTGTCATGATGACTGATGCACTTTCCTAAAAAGAAACTCTGCTTGGTGTATTTAAAAGGTAAAGTAGTTTCCCTGCCCCTCAAAACCAACATGACTTAAGTAAGCCTCCCTCTTTGCCTCACTCCCTCACCCCACCAGTCCCCTGGTCCTACATCCTTTCCTAGAATACATAAACCCTCACCCTTCACCTAAGGCAAGCATGTCCTTGTTCAGGGTTTTGCACTGACTGCTGCTTCCTCTGGAATGTCCTGCTCCTGGGCTGGCTCCCTCATCCTTCCCACTTCCCTGCTCTCAGTCACTTTGCCTAAGAAGCCCAACCTGCTTCCACCTGAAATGTCTGGACTCCTTCCTCGTATGTATCCCCTTGTCTCTTCCTCTTCCTGCACTTTCTTTTTCTGCATAGTATTCATTGCCACGTGACATATTTATTGCTTTATTTCTTTCTCTGTTTCCCCTCCTGCCCACCCCTCTCTGCCATTAAAATGTAAGCTCCATGAGTGCAGGAATTTTATCTTTGTTGACTTTGGTGTCCAGTGTCTGGCCATAATAAAAATAAAGCTAAAACCTACAAAGCACGTTCCAAGAGGGTAACGGTGGAAGTGCAGGGCGCCCAATGACCTAGGTTTTGAAACTTGCACAACATCATTTGTGTTACAATCTGTCATCAAAGCAGGTCTCAGAGCCAGCCCAAATTCAGAAGGTAGGAGAATGAGAGGGGCTGCAATCTACCACAGGAAGTATGTCAGACGTTGGACAGCCAGGCACGATTTAAGGGCTTTACTTAGTCCACACACACACACACACACACACCACATACACATGCGCGCGCACACACACGCAACTTATGAAGCAAGTGCTATTCTACCCATTTTATAGATGAGGGAACTGAATCATGGGCAGGTTCTACAGTACCTTCCCAGTGACAGAGATGGAAATTAAACCCAGGCAGACTGGCTCATAGTAGGTACTGTTTAATAAATAAATGAATGAATGAATTTCCTAATTGTCCTGCTGCATCAGGGGTACCTCAGTTTGGGAGGATTCTTTCCGGTAGCCCTTCTTTCTTCATCTATAAAAATTAAATTGCTTTTAGCCTCCTGATATGGCAACTTTTTTCCTTTGGCCTTTAAAAAAAAAAATAGAATTCAGACAATGTTGTAGAGTACAATATGCAAAAGTCAATTGTATTGCCACAAACTAGCAATTAATCTGAAAATGAGATTAATAAAAGTTTAATTTACAAGAGCATCCCAAGCAATACAATACTTAGAAATAAATTTAACAAATGAAATGCAAGACTTGTATCTGAAAACTATAATATATTGTTGAAAGAAATTGAAAAAGATCTAAATCTGGAAAGACACTCCACGTTCATGGTTGAAAGACTGAATATTGTTAAGGTGGCAATACTCTCCAAGTTGAACTACAGATTAAATGCAATCCTTATCAAAATACCAGCCAGCTTTGTTACAGAAATTGACAAGCTGATCCTAAAATTCATATGGAAATGCAAGGCCTGACTTAGGATGGTTAAATGGTCTTGAAAAACAAGAACAAAGTTGCAGGATTCACATTTCCTGATTTCAAAACTTAGTAGAAAGCTATAATAATCAAGGCAGTGTTGTAATAGTATAAGGACAACCATGTAGATCAATGGAACAGAGCTGAGAATCCAGAAATCAACTCTTACATTTGTGGCAATTGATTTTCAACAAAGGCGCCAAGACAATTTGATGAGGGAAAGAATAGCCTTTTCACTGAATGGTGCAAAAGATTGAGGTTAAACCCCTTACTTCACACCATATACAAAAATAAAGTCAAAATGGATCAAAGAACTAAATATAAGAGCTAAAATGATAAAATCTTTAGAAGACTTTCATCTTTGGGTTAGGCAAACCCATTTTAGACATGACACCAAAAGCACAAGTGAGAAATGGTAAAATATATAAATTAGCCTTAATTAAAATTTAAAACTTTTGTGCTGCAAATGATAACTTCAAGAAAGTGGATAGACAACCCACGATTAGGAGAAACTATTTTCAAACCATGTATTTGATAAGGATCTTATAGCCAAAATATATAAAAAAATAACTTAATAATAAGAGTACCCAATTCGAAATTGACAAAGGACCTGAACTGGCGCTTGCTAAAGAAGATATACCAATATCCAATAAGCACATGAAAAGATGTTCAACATCATCAGCCATTAGGGAAATTCAGGTCAAAAGCACAATGAAAAAAATACTAAATATACTCTTCACACAAAAAAAATTATTCAAAGAACACAACTTTGAAGCTAAACATGGCACATAAATATGTACAGAGGAAAATGTATTAGACTGAGCATTCTTGTTCCTTCATGCATTTTGATCAATTATTTTAAGAAAACATTCTCATCATTAGCTGTTACACTCCTAACCTGAGTTTCTAATAAAATGCTATATTAAAAAAAAAAGCACAATGAGATACTATTTCACACCTCATAGGATGGCTATAACCAATATGCAGATACAAGTGTTAACAAGGATGTGGAAAAATTGGAACCTCATGCACTTCTGGTAAGATTGTAACATGGTGCGGCCTCTTTTGAAAACCTTTTGGCCGTTCCCTAAAATGTTAACCATAGACTAACCACATGACCCAGAAATTCCAGTCCTAAGATATACCCAAGAGAAATAAGATGTGTGCTGACAAAAAATCCTGTATGTGAATAATCATAGCAGCATTATTCATATTAGCAAATAACCCAAATGTCCAACAACTGATGAATGAATAAATAAGTATAGTACATCCACATAATGAAATATTATTCAGCAATAAAGGAATGAATTGACGATACACATTGAAACATAGACAAATCTTGAAAATATTATGCTAAGAGAAGGCAGACACAAAATTCTTTATATCGTATGATTCCACTTACATGAAATGGTCCAGAATAGACAAATACATAGAGACAGAAACTAGACTAGTGACTGCCTAGGGCGGGAGTGGGAGTTTTTGGGTGGAATGAGGAGTCACTGCTAATAGATACAAGGTTTCTATTTGAGGTGATAACAGTGCTCCAAGATTGATTACGGTGATGGTTGCACACCACTGTGATATACTAAAAGCCTTTGAGTTGCATACTTTGTGTGGTAGGTGAATTATATCTTCATAAAGCTCTTAATTTCATTTCAATTAGCTTGTACTTTGCACCAGCCTCCTGGCTCTGTGATGGTCATTTTCACACATTTAAATACTACACTCATAATCTCCCCCAAAAGGGCAATGATCATCCCCATTTTGAAGATAAGGAAGCTGAGGGTTAGTGTGCTGTGCCCAGAGTCATGCAGCTGCTGTATGGTGAAGCAGAGAATCAGACCCTTGTCTTTAATCTTCCATTTTGAAGTAGCCTGAGTGTGGGGTCTGGACTCTATCTGTCTGATATGACCCCTATTACAACACTGGGTTCATCAGTTGTGCTCTTGAGCTTCAGCTTTCTCATCCGTAAAACAGGAGTAATGATAGTAGTGCTTATTTCAGATGATTCTTGTGTGGCCTGAAACAATAAATACTGTCAAGTGCCTTCCCTAGCATATGGCAAATAATCACCAGATATTATCTTTTGATAGCCTAAATATGGTGACTATTGTTGTGATACTATCTGTTATATCCTCCATATACTTCACTATTTATGTTGTGATATGTGGGTATGTATACCTGGAAACTATGTCCGATGGACTGTTAGTTAACATTGAAGTGTCCTAATCAGTAGTCCACACTTGAAGGATCCCAATCAAGAATCTACACTCCAGGGCAGAGGTGGGTGAACTACAACTCATTTTTGTAATTAATGTTTTATTGGAACACAGCCATGTCATTCATTTACATATCATGTAAGGCTGCTTTTCTTTTCCAGTGTCAGAGTTGGGTAGTTGTGACAGAGACCATACGTCTTGCAAAGCTGAAATACTTACTATTGGGCCTTTTACAGAAAAAGTTTGCCAACCCTTACTCTAGAAGCAGGCAAGCCCTTCAAATGATAACATTTGAATCTGTACTCAAGAGCTTATTATTTAGAAAAAATAAGTTAAAATTAATAATCCTGGGTAAATGAGTGGTGATCAAGATATGTGTTAACTGGAAGAACTATAAGACATGAAGCAAAGGACTATGAGTATAAGGTGAACCCAGAGGTTGACACTTCGAGGGAGCACCTTTGTTGTAGCCTCTGGGTGGCTCTGTGTCCCCATGCCCCCACACTTATGGAGGGTTCTGTTTCTTGATCACACCAGAAAGTGGGCTGACCTGCAGTCAGGGTGCTGTCATCTTGGTCTCAAAGTACACCTTCCATATAGAGTGTTTACTCAGTGTCCTAAAGGGAAGACAGTGGGAACCTCACCAAGCTTATAGCAAATTCAAAGAGACTTGCTCATAAGTGTTGTGTGGGGAGAGAATTTGGTAGAAATTGGCTTAAAGCAGTTTGACATAATGGCCTGAGTAGTTACTAGGCACCTAGTGCTGTAGGGGAGCATCTTTAAAATGTAAGATATGTTCTCTGCAATCAACTTGCTAACCAGGCTAGCTGAGACCAAAGTGACATGGGAGAAATAAATAGGGAGCATTCACATGCTAACCTGTGTGATGCACGACACATAGAAAATGAAACTTAACTGCCACATGGACACTTGGGTCTGGTGAAGGAAATATCCAAGAGGAACTATCCATGCAAGGATGGAGGTAGAGATGAACATGAGGAAAGAGAGGTGACTGGTGAGCAAAGAGTGAGAAGTGACAATAATGATGTAGACAGCACAAGGATATGGAGAGTGAAACTGTGGAGGCCCCCAAAGAAGGCAGAGGTGCTGGATCCTTGAACATCAGAGACCATTGTGGGGAATAGACAGGGTAGGTGATATTGGAAGAAGCCCTAGAAGGCTGTCCTTAGGGCTGACAGGGATAAGAAAGAACAATGAACAAGATGACGATCCCTTTTCTGAAAAGCAAACCCTTCAAATGGCCCTGCTGCAACTCCAGTCCCCAAATCCCATCTGGTACTGGATTCTTACTTAGCCTTACAGACATTTCAGAGAAGCACTAGGTCAAGCCTCCAGCATAGCTTTGCTTTTGGATTTTCTTTTTTTTTTCTTAAAAAAAATTTTTTTTTATCATTTAGCTTTTCATGTGTTTGTATCTGTTCTCCCTTGATGACACAGCAGCAGGACATGGCCTGGAAGCCTAATTCTACCACAGACTTGCTCTGTGGCCATGCACAGATCATCAACTTCTCTGAGCCTCACTTAGCTCATCTATAAAAACCAGCAGCTAACATCTGCCCCTGGGTGGAAGCAGTATCAGCTAGACTTGGCGCTCTGTAATGATCATTTAGGTGTTTTTAGAAAAGCCAAATGATGACTCTGGACTGGGAGAATGAGTAATGGTGGTGCAGAGCTGGAAGCTGAGTGTTTGAGAAGGAAAGCTGGATTTTGAGTGAAGACACCATCCTTTGTGCCTTGGATGAGGTTTCCTGAGCGTAGCCGAGGTAAGACCTGGGTAGAATGCCTTCAGACAGCCCTCTCCCTGCTCTAGTGGTTGACTTGGGCTTTGCATAGAGGGGAGGTTTGGAAGGCATTTCACGGTGGTGACTTTCTCATCGCGATGCACCCCGTCCTCCTCAGTGCTGGGAAGCCTGATCCTGATTAGACTTCTCACGGGTGGTCCATCTTCCAAGGCCTCAGGGCTCCTTTCTCTTTGGTGGTGGATGATATTGGCAGGCTTGGTTTTTTCCAACCATGAGAAGCCACATGGGGTAGAAATTTGAGAGTGGCTTTTCTTCACTGTATAGTCAGCATCAACGGCCTTCCTGTTTACGGCAATGAACCCCCAAAACTGCGTGTCCCTGCAGATCCTGGCTGCCTCTCTGACCTGGCCAATGAGAACGTGTAGGCCATGCCATTCCTGAGCATCCCCTCACCCACATGCACTCCCTGAGGCCAACTGATGAAAGTGGCCGGATTATTGTTGTTTCATGCACATTAATGAAATTTCCTCCTGTAAAAACATTCAACAAATATGTGAGGCACTATAACATGGTGAAAAGAGAGTGGGCTTCAAAGTCTCATAGACTTGGGTGCAATTCCAGGCTGCACCACTGAGAATGGAGATAATAGCTCTGTGTCCTGAGGCAAGTTACTTGCCCATTCTGAAGCTTGTTTCCTTACCTATAAAATCTACCTGATGGGACCAATGGAAAGATGAATGAATATGTATATGAAACACCTACTATTGGATCTAGCACATATAAATGTTAGAGAATAGTAGCTACTATGGAGACAAAAATTATTATCTATATAAATGTGACAACTTGTGAATTGTTCATTTTTTTCTTGCCTGGTAGACACTTTTTATCACCGGTATGGGCCAAGGTCTTTTATGACTCCACATAAGCCTGGGATTTTAACAAATCTTGGCATTTGCATGAGGTTGTTTGAGCCATACTCCCCCATTTTATTCTGGAACTTGAGATACTTTCTTGGGATTTAAAGAAATTTCTGTTCTTAAAGCCATTGAAATAGGCTCTTGTTTTCTGATATTGAGTTTTATTTTTTTAAATATAACTTATTGCCAAATTAGTTTCCATACAACACCCAGGGCTCATCCCAACAAGTGCCCTCCTCAATGCCCATCACCCACTTTCCCCTCTCCCCCACCCCCCATCAACCCTCAGTTTGTTCTCAGTATCTGATATTGAGGGTTTTTTTATTTTTTTAATGTTTATTTATTTTTGAAGAAGAGAGAGACAGTGTGAGTGGGGGAAGGGCAGAGAGAAAGGGAGACACAGGATCCGAAGCAGGCTCCAGGCTCTGAGCTGTCAGCACAGAGCCCTACACGGGGCTGGAGCTCACAAACCACGAGATCATGACCTGAGCCGAAGTCGGACGCTTAACCAACTGAGCCACCCAGGTGCCCCTCTGATACTGAGTTTTAAAGCCAGGAAGAAATTTAGATATCACCTTGGGTGGATATCTACCCAAGATATCTATCTTACTTGGCAAGATATCACCTTGCCCAATTTCTGCTTTTGAGGAGGAGAGGCCCAGAAATGTTAAATGAGTGGCCAGTGAAAGGTGAGCAGGAAACCACAATCATTGCTAAACTTATTTAGCATTTACTATGTGCCAGGATATATTTGAAACATTTGACTTGAATGATCTTATTTAATCTTCACAAAGCATGTTTTACAAACATTGTACTGATGAGGGAATAAGGACAGTCGAGTCTTTGGTTTTCCCACTGCAAACACAGCTTCCATGCAGCTTCATGGAAAGAACTTACACACTGTAGATATGTGCATGTGAATCACTGAAGGCAACTGTCAGTGTTTTATACTCAGTCTTCTTATTCCACCAGCTGGGCTGTGGGTCTTGAGAAGGAGCACCAAAAAGTGGTAATTTGCATGTTTTCTGGCCGCCTTGCTAGAACCGTATTGTGATTGGCAATCAAACAGCTGAGGGAGGAAGCATAGCTAGATTCTTATTTAAGTTCACTGTTGCCTGTGAAAACCACACAGCCTGATTCTCACCTCCATTCATAAAATAGATGGAAGGGAATTGTAGAAAGAACTTTGAATTTTAGTCCTTCTCACGCCTGGAGTTAGCCTTAGGGCACTTTGCTGGTCTCACACTCTGTAACACCTCATGGGCAATCCTTACTCAAAGCCTGCACAGCAGGAAACAAAAATAAATCTTTATTTGGTGAAACTCCTGTTTTATAGTCAAGGGTTGGTTGTCTGTATGTCTTCAATAGCAAATCATTTTTGGTGATGGTGGGTCATAAGCTCAAGAGGAAATTGCCTCAGAAGAACAAATACTTAATAAATCGTCTGGGGGGTGGATCAAGGTTTCCTCATCTTAGAGTGAGTCTAGGGGTGGGGGATGGTCTCCTTCAGGGAATAGCAGTAAAATGCCAGTCTACATTTGGGTTTACCAGAGCCAGCAGCAAGAGTGACTCTGCCTCCTCACCCTCAATGTACAAGTTATTGCTATGAATAATAATCATCCCTGATAGCGTCTGATTAGGGTATCCTAGTTCTGTCTCACATGGTAGTGAATTACTTGTTTCAAAGGTATAATGGTATAATTTTAATGACAGCATCTAAGTAATTCAAATAACACTTTTCACCTTCATACTTTCAAGGTTTCCCCCCTAAAGAACTGTTATGCCTTTAATAGCTTCAAGCAAGAATTCTGGGTTGTGGATCAGGTACAAATCACAGCCCCAATAGTTGGTTGTCATTTTTCCCCCATTGATTTTCAGATTGCTTACACAAGGCAGAACACATGGGCATTACTACTTCTTTACAATTCTATGGGCATTTAGATACTTGTATTTGTTATACGTCTCCTCTACCAGGCCATGTGCTTTATGAGGGCAAGGACTACGACAATTTTGTTTATCTTTATATTCCCGGGGTCTAGGATGCTGAAAGAGTAATCAGTAAATAAACATTAGCACTTGAGTGTACTCAACTTATGAATAAATAAACTCATATTTCCAGGTTATGGTGGATACCCTCTATTGTGGGTGCTTGAAGTGGCCAATCTTTTTCCCCTTACTGTAAAGATGGAAATCTCTTTACAGAAGTGCGTGTGCAATACTCCACAGTTACATCCACTTATGATGTGGACTACAAATTAATTCATTTGGATTCAGCATTGAAAACGAACTATTACATATTTTTAATAATTTAATAATCCTTCAGAAATATTCCTTCCACATGTGTTGGCACCAGGAACCCTGGCCCTAGGGTGTTATAGTGACTTCATTGCTTGTCCAAGAATCTGCCCAGTTTCATCCTCAATTGATACACACTTATATTACTGGTAGATTTCTCTCAGTAAAGATGAGTTCTAATTTATATGCGTGCAAATGTGGTGGACCAAGACATGTTTTACTGATAAAAATAAGGACTTTCACCAACATCCTTCTTTTGCTTCATTAATATTTCAATATTTTCTCAAGTTCAGAGGCCTATGTCCCTTAAATATTATGGAGAATATTCTTTCAAATGTGTTCTAATTATTACAATTGCAAAAATATATAAACTCACATGGAGTTTCTTCTGTTCACCTTTTGTTTAGATGCAAAATTATGTACCAAAGGTTTCAAACTGGTAACCTGTTACTTGAATTTTAACCTGCAGATGTGTTTTGCTTAACTGGCACAGTGCTTAAAACATACGAGTCAATATTTAAAATTTGAGATATTTTACATAATAATCTGGGTTTGTGGAAAACCAACATACCTTGTCTCTCCACAAATGGCTCCAGCTGAGTATGGCTTTTCAAAGGTCATGCCTGCTGCAGTTTGTGGATCCATTTCTGCCCTCCTCACTCCCTCTGTGTCTATTGTTTACATTTCTGGAAATGTGGGATTATAGATTATTTGTTTTCTTTTTTCAAATGTTAATAATGTTTCATTTTTTTGTTACAGCAATGAATGAAAAACAATAGCTTTTGAGGAACTTAGGTTATCGGTTTAAGAATTAATCTGTGTACATTCTTCTTAGTCAAATGGTGCTTCCAGAATTGGTAAAAACTTTAAAACGGAAAAGTAGGAAGAGAAACGAAATGATAGCAATTTAGATTGCCAAAGGCTTTCTTGATCATCTCTTTGTTAGCTAGTTGAGTTATTCTGTGTTTGACTTGTGGTTTCTAGTATTGCCAGATGTAGGAATGCCCTGGAGTGAAGAGGCGGGGAAGCAGCCACGTTACAAACATCTCCTTTTTCATCTGGGGGAGGATGAGCCGTCACTATGCTGGACTCCGTTCGAGTCCTCTGTGGGTTTGTTTTGCCAGAGCTGCATCTGTGTCTGAGATAGATGTGAAATCATGTGAAATGACGATAAACTAGCTGCCATCGAAATGATGTTAAAATCCATGATAAACTCAGGGAACTCTGGGAGAATCATTTCATGAAGAGTCCCTAAAAATTGCTATTATTTGAGGTTTTTATATGTTCAAAGTCACTATGCTTCATGCACAAGAAGTGCTCTGACTAAAAAGCTTCTGAACAATGAAGGAAATTATGAAGAAAACAAAAAGGCAACCTACTGAAGGATAGAATATATTTGCAAATAATATATCTGATAAAGGATTAACATTAAAAATCTGTTGAAAACTCATATGACTCATTATTTAAAAACTCAAATGAGAGAGGCCCAAATGAAAACCATAATGAGATATCACCTCACACCTGTCAGAATGGCTATTATCAAAAAGACAAAAATAACAAACGCTGGTAAGGATGTGGTGAAAAGGGAACCCTCAGACACTGTTGGTGGGAATGTAAACTGGTGCAGCCACTATGGAAAATGGTATGGAGTTTCCTTAAAAAATTAAAAATAGAACTACCATATGATCCAGAAATTCCACTACTGGGTATTTATCCAAAGAAAGTGAAAACATTAATTTGAAAAGACATATGCACCTCTATGTTCATTGCAGCATTATTTACAATAGCCAAGATATGGAAGCAACTTAAGTGTTCATCTATAGATTAAGGGATAAAGAAGATGTGCTAAACACATGCACACACATACACACACACACAGAGGAATATTACTTAGCCATAAAAAATAATGAAATTTTGCATAAAGGTGAAATAAGTCTGACAGAGAAAGACAAATACCATATGATTTCACTTATATGTGGAATCTAAAAAGCAAAATGAATGAACAAAAATCCCCAAACAGAAACAGACTCAAATACAAAAAACAAAGTGGTGGTTGCTAGAGTCGGGGGTAGAAGATGGGCAAAATAAGTGAAGGGGATTAAGCTATATAATCTTCCAGCTATAAAATATATGAGGATGTATAAAAGATATGGGGATGTAAAGTATAGCATAGGGAATATAGTCAATAATACTGTAAAACTTTTTTACAGTGACAGATGGTAACTAGACTTATAATGGTGATCATTTCATAAGGTAATGTAAATATAAAATCATTATGTTGTACACTTGAAAGTAATAAAAAATTGCATGTCAATTATACTTTTAAAAAGTGCCCTGTGGTTTTGCTGAAGTATCCCATCCTTTCTCCTGCTATATAGCGTGGATCCTTTCCTGTTGGCATCCATATTCATGTGAAGCCTCACATTCATGTATTGTATAAATTTGTAGCAAAACAAGGAATGTTTCTTTAGGTAATTTTATTGAGAAGACACTTGTTTGGGCAATGAGATCTTCAGTGATAGGAACTAACATCAATAACCCAAACACACAGAACATTTAATTAGGAGGATACAATGTGGCTTCAAAAAAGCATGCTCTCCTTAAAGATCTATAACTCTTCCGGGGTGCCTGGGTCACTCAGTCGGTTGAGCCTCTGACCCTTGATTTCAGCTCAGGTCATGATCTCATGGTTCGTGAGATTAAGCTCCCACAGAGGCTCTGCACTGACAGCGCAGACCCTGTTTGGTATTCTCTCTCTTCCAATCTCTGCACCTCGCTTTCTCTCTCCAAATAAATAAATAAACAACAACAACAACAACAACAACAAAGATCTGTAACACTTCTTAAAAAGTGTTGAATCAGTTTTAAGGTTTGATTGACTTTTTTATACCAATAGACCAGTGTTTCTCAGCTTCTGTCAATCTGTATGATATGTTGAGGCAAACGATTCCTTGTTGTGGTAAAGTCCTGAGTACACAGGATGTTTTGAAGCATCCCTGGCCTCTACTCACTAGACAACATTAGCAAATACCCTCCCCCGCACTGTGACAATGAAAACTATCTTCAAAGATGGTCAACTGTCCCCTGGGTCCCCAAATTGTACCACTGCTGTAGACCTTCTGAAATCTTTGGATTTTGCCAGAAGGGTTCAAAGTTTTGTCTTCAAAGATCTCAGAAGGGACTTCTAAGTTGGGAAAAGTGTGTCCCTTTGCTGGATGCCAAAAGGCAATGGGCAACTTTCAAAACCAAAGCACAGAGCCAGGTTTCCTCTTCTGTCCCTCTAATATCTTGTTGTATGACCTCAGATGGGTCACTTCATCAGTGTTAACCTCATGTCCTTTTATTAAAATAACAGGAGGTCTGTTTCATAAAGCTAACTGGGGACTAAACGAGGTAATAAATATAAACTGACTGCTATATTATAGGTACTTGGGCTCTTTTTTTTAAGTTTATTTATTTTGAGAGGAGAGCAGGAAAGGGTGGGGAAGGGGCAGAGAGCGGGGGACAGGGGATCCAAAGTGGGCTCTGTGCTGACAGCAGAGAGCCCTATGTGGGGCTCAAACTCACGAACCATGAGATCATGACCTGAGCCAAAGTTGGTCACTCAACCAACTGAGCCACCCAGGTTGGCTCTTTTCATACTGCCCCTTACACACACCCCAGTCAGCAACTGCACAGGAACGTCTGTTTTCTCTAAAGCACAACAGTTAGAACAACAGCATCTTGTCTCCACTTGGAGGCAGTCAACTTGCCTGGGACCTTGGCTACTTGGTCCACCCTGGAGAGCTTTTCTCTCCTCAGTCCTGGGTAGATTTGTTTGTTATTTTCTAAGAGGGTAGAGTGAGGAATGTTGTCCCGGCTCACCTGAATGGTAACTGTGATGACTCAGAGCTCCTCCCAGCAGCTGCTGGGCACAGAGAGGGGGCTTGTTGTTACACCCCCCACACCCTCCTGAGATTGCCATTTTATAATGCAGTTTGAGGGTTTCTGCATCTACATATAAACAAAGTGTATTTACTTTTCTGATTCTTGTAAGAAAACCCAAAGCCACAAGATCGTGTTTGAAGTTCCAAAACCGATGACTTGAGGTTTCCCTCCCATAGCGCATTCCCCTTGGACCACATGGACACAAGCGGCTACACAGATTGCTGCACTATTCTGGTCTGGTCCCTGAGGATGGGAGCCAGCATCCCAAGGGGACACAGCAGGCTGCAAATGTCCTTGTACTTCCTCTGTTAGTTCTGGAAACCTCACTAAACTTTTAGAGGTGGAAGCACTTTTGTGATCTGCCTTCACCTGCAGTAGGTTACACCAGCGGTTGGAATTCCTTGGCTTCCTGCTCCTCTCTTCTCTTTCTAGATTTTGAATCTTGCTTGGGTAACAGTTCAGGCAGAAAAACTTTTACTCATTTCTACACACTAAAAAAGTGATTTGTGAGTGCATGTGTGTGTGTTTAAGGAGATTCGCAGCTTTTTTCAGCAAGACCTCTAAGGTCTTATCAGTAAGTGCATAAGAATATAAAGGAAATAACCAACTGGAAGTTGGAAAAATTCTTACTTAGTTTCAGTACATATTGAAATTATTATGAGGACGTTAAGTTCATTCACATATATATGCTTGTATATGTGTAGACTATCTCTGAGACACACAGAGATGGAAGACCTCTGCCATGCAGGGGCAGTGAAAAGAGGGAGGTTTAGTTTTCTGTTTCTAGCTAGTGGCCTATTGAATGTCTATGATGTGCGTTTGGTCATTAAAGAATAAAATAAAATTTAGAACATAAAATAACAAATAAAAACACTAAAAAGTGAAGCAAATGCATTCCAAGATACGGAGGGAGAAAAAGAGAGAAAGGTTTAGGCGGCTTGCAGAGATATATTTAACAGAAGAGAGGAAGTCGGGGGCGAGGGAAGGCACGTAGGGCCAGCATGAAAGAGGCATACCAAGGAGAGTTCTAGAGTCATTGGCGGGAGAGGGGGGGGTGGTGAGAGAGTGGGGGTCGAGTTCAGAAAGTTTTCTGTGACCAGAGCTAAGAATGAGATGTGATCACTTATGTGATTTGAAGTTCATAGATTAGAAGCAAATGGGTGTTTACAGGATGCCCAGAAGGAACAGAAAGTGCCCTTAACAACTTTCCCAGTAAATACATTAGAGAAAATGAAATAGCTGTTTGTTCTAACGTCCCTCATCGTGGGCTTCAGCCTAACACCCAAGTGCCACTCACAAGGGCAACTCTACGTGAGTCAGAAGTTCTTTCCTAAATCCTCAGTTCTCTGCTGGGCTGGTGCACTTAGGATGGAATGTAGAAAAGATGGACTGCATATCTTTGGGTAATCTCTCATGAATGTTATTTCTTAAAAACTAGCTTTTGATAAGACTTGAACAGCAGAGATTAAGGTTTGATTCTCTGACAAGAACCTGCGTGCAGACTCTAAATTGCCCATGAGGGGCAGATCCATATACTTGGACGATCAGCCTCAGGCCATGTTGACTCTGCACAGAGCAACATAAAGTGATTGGATTTTCCCTCATGTGGAGTGGTACAAAGTAAAAAGTGTTCAGTTTTTTAACCTGTCAAAGACAGACCTCAGAAAACTCCTGACAACATGAAAAAAACCATGCTGTGCTTTTTATCCCTGAAAGGCAGGCAATGCGCCTGGTGCAGGAAGCTTCAATGGTGAGCTGTGTGTTTATACAATCAAATCTCCTTTTACCACAAGTCCTTGCCTCCATCAATATTTTGACTGAGCAAAGCCCACTCCATATCAGTTAATCAGTATCATATCCTGCTTTCCCACGTTCTTCTGTCAATCTAGCTGTGTTCCAAAGATGGGCGTTAGTGTAAATCACAGATCGAGCACTATTATGGTCCCAGAATCCTAGTAAGAGGCAGGCATTTTGCTGTTAAGTCCACACTCCCCATAGGCTGTGAAGTAGTGACAATCACTGCTGCCTTTAGAGCACACAGGGTGCCAAGAGCTTTGAAGGTGCTTACGTGCCAAAGGGAAGCTGAAGAATTCAATCAATCTTTGTAGCCATTTACTGCTTCATATATTACAAAGCAGAATAGATTATGTCTTAATTACACGCTTTTCATTCTAAAAGGCTATGTTCGTCTGTGGTGGCCACTAGCAGTTAAATCTATGGAAAACATGTGTCTCATTGCGGAGGTTAATAATGTGTTGGCGATTTTTCCAGGAGCCGAGAACGTTTCTGTAATCATGGACAATTGCTACATTGGCTTTAGAAGAGTGACGGACTGAGTCACTTGACTGTAAACAGGTTGTGGGGAATGTCTGGACTGTCTTGAGTTTCTCATGGTGCTCCGAATGGGAGTGGAGGGAGGGGGCCCCCGGGATTCAGTCCCAGGTCAGGGGCAGAGGAGCTGGGGTCCCTGCAGGGCTGCGGCCAGAGTGCAGGGCTCTCCCACAGGCCCTGACGTTTCCCCTCTCCGAGGAAATGCAGCAGACATTTAAATATTTCCAAACCAAACAAGACACCCTGAAGGATTCTCCTCCTGTGGCCCCATCATCTGCCTCAGGCCGGATTTGAAAATATCAAACAAGGCAGTGACAGAGGCAGCTCTGGGGCTCGGCTAGGAAGAGGACTGGCAGGAAGACAGGACAACAAAGCTTGCCGCCCACCCCGCGCTGGGCTTCTGCCCTGAGATGCAGGGGCTGCTTTTAAAAACTGCAAAGGCAAGAATGCAGGGTGGTCTTCAAGTCAGTTGGATGAAGGTCCCAATCTCCCACCCTTCCTCCAGGGTCCAAAATAACAAGCTGGGGTGGCCTTGAGAATTTGAACATGCCTATCAGTTCTTTTCTCCCTACATTTGCTTTCAGGCTTTCTATACCTTTTTCTTACAATATCCCTGTGCCCTGGTTCCTTCTAAAAAGCGTCTTCAAGCTCTCTCCTGTCCCCAACAGTTAAATCAGGTTTCACATTTTCATCAGGGCCTTGATGTTAAAGGAAATAAAAGTCCTAGAACCAAACCTTCTGTTTCTCTTGTAGTTGACTCTTGTTCCATGAGAATAGAGCCTGCTTTGAAATTCTGGAAAGCCTCATCTAAAGTCAGCACCAAATTTGGAGGGAAAAAAATGAAAGTTGTAACTTTGGTCTTGTTCTGCATATAATTGTTAATAGAATCATGGTTTCTTTCTTTCTTTTGTAATCTTGTTTTCCAAATTAAAATCCCTCAGTGACTCAGCCTCCGCTATGGTCTGAGAAACAAAGAGCCATCAGGAGAGGGGAGGATGGGGAAACTGCAATCCCAGCAAGTGCTGAGCTTCCCTCCTGCTCCCCAGGCTCCCCCTGAGGACAGATCTTGTGTCCCCCAAGCCTGCAGGGGACTTTTAGTTCACTGGAGGACAGGTTGGTGGCAATGATCTCGTGGGAATAGAGTTTGGATCCTTATGTCAGAGTCAGTCTGGATCAGAGTCATCCTAGATGTTGAGAGCTGGCTTTCCTCTTCTCCATGCTTTCCTGAAGTCCCTTTTCAGACTGGCACACACCTTCCAACTCACCTCTTAACAGGACTAAGAGTGCTGCTTTTTCTTGGGCAGAACCAGCTTATACCCAGGGTGGGAAGTTGGTCTGAGGGCAGATCAGGCTGCTCACTGTGGGATCCCAGAGAACCATGCAACCACCAATGGTGTGAGGTATGGGGGCTGTGCAGATGGTTCTCACCTGGGCCCTTAGGAAAAAGGGTAGGAGTCCTGGAAGCCCCACTGCCTTTGCCTGGCCTCATCAGGGGTCTGTTCCTTCATGTGGGATGAGGATGGGGATGTCTGCTATAGTGTGGGCTGTGCCTTGTGCAACTTATGAGCTTCTTGGACAAATACCCTGACATCTCATGCATTGCTATGGTCGGCATTGTGGACACCCTGGAATACTGGACATGCCTTTCCTTAAGCAAAGCCTCCTCAACTGCAGCTGTAATTCCTTCCTTTCCCTAATGCCCAATTCAGATGTGTGCAGGCAGATGGGTTCAGTTGGGGTTTCAGCCCTCCTAGTTACTAGCTCTGTGCTGGTGAATGAGTTTGCTCATCTAGGAAATGGGTTTAGTAATGCAAACCCTGTAAGACTACTTTAAAGATTGATAGATTATACATGCTGGTCAGCAGAGAATCTGAGTATCCAGTAACCCAGCAGAGCTGCTTCTCCTAACACTGAATGATCATAATACTGTGTTCATAATACTACCTCTTCTCCAGTTAAAAAAGGGAAAAAATCTTTTTTCCTGATCTTCTTTCTCTTTTGGGAGGTATGATCTTTGTAGGGCCCATTTCTGAGCACTTTGGAGGCTTTGCCCAAGAAAATGCAGACTAGCCAGGGGCTAAGGCTCTCTTACATGCTGGCTATCGAGTATTTTCTAGCTGAAGGAAACAAAATCTAGCTTCCGGGCCACTCAACACTCAAGGCAGTAGATGGAGAGAAGGCCTGCTTCAGTGGCCCAGCTATCATGAGCATTCTTCAGAGAGCTTGCTTATTCTAAGTTGTCTTGGGCAGTGGAGAAGGCCCTGGTTTTGGAACCTTAATAAGTCAAGTGTATTTGTGTTCAGCTGTGAGCTTGGTTTATATTTATTATGGGCTGAAAATTGTGTTCCCCAAAAAAAGACATGTTAGAGTCCTAACTCCTAGTGACCTTATTTGGAGATAGGGTCTTTACAGAGGTAGTCAAGTTAAAGTGAGGTCATTAGGGTGGGTGCCAATCCAAAATGACTGGTGTACTTATAAAAGGGAGTTTTGGGTACAGAGACAGACACACAAGGAAGATGACATGAAGACACAGGGCAGAGATGGTCATCTACAAGCCAAGGAGAGAGGCTTCAGAAGAACCCAACCCTGCTCACACCTTGATTTTGGACTTTTGGCTTCTGAGACTGAGAGAAAGAAACAACGACCTCCTATTTCTTAATTCACCCAATTTTTGGTATTTTGTTATGGTAGCCTTAGTAAAATTATACTTATAATACTTAAAACTGTCCTGTGCTCAATTCCTCCGTCTGCATACACTGATAACAGCAACATTTCTTCTCCATTTAGGACTTAGTTGGGACACGGTTTATACATAAAGTGACATCAGGCCTTTTGCAGCTTTCCCATGCCCTGCTGACTGAGGAACTATATCTTCACCACCTACATTATGCCAGGAACTAACTGCTTTGTAGCCTTTTAATCATCCCATCAATATTTAAGGTTGGTATCAGTACCCACCTTGCCCAGTTTAGGAAACTGAGCCACCACAAACTGAAGTAATACAGTAAGTGGCAGGGTTAAGATTTTGGAGAACTCAGCTCTGCCTGCCGCTGACATCTCTGCTCTTCATATACCCCTATGCTCAGTGAACAGGGTATGCTGTTTGGAAAGACATTTTCTTTAGTGTATGTACTCTCTGTGGGAGATGTTTTCAGGTCATGATAAAGAACAGGGTTTTGCCCCTACAGCTTGGAGTGGACTGTTCATGGGCATTCATTTGTCTATATCTCTGCTAGTGAAGACCCAAAGCTGGTGTGCCGTCTTTCATGTGTTCCTGGCTCAGACATTCATTGATTGATTCACATCTAGTTGAGGACTTCCTGCTGGTCACCTGTCTGGTTCCTCTGGAGACTTGAGACTTGCCTGTAAAGAAGGTACCATCCAAAAGGAAGAGGGTATCTCTCTTGCTCACCACACCAGTTCTTATCATTGTAAGGATACATCCAGTGTTCAGAGGCTGACAGAATCAGAGCCCACTGGGACCTCACCACTTGGAGGAAAAACTAAAGCACCCTTCAAGCACCATGCCATAAATAACTATATGTTGTTGTGCTGCTGCTCCGGGAAGCTGCTGCTCCTTGGACAACATTGTACTATGCCTGGTTCGAACCTTGTTTATGACTGGGGTGAGGCTCAGTTTGGTCTTTGAAAACAAAAGTCACCATTTAATTTAACATAGCCTGTTCTTTACACTTCTGGAATTAAAGGAGGAGAAAGTCCTGACATTAGCAAAAAGAAACCTCAGAAGGTGAATATTACATAGTTGTAGTCAACTCGGAGACTTGGAAAGATGGCAGGTGTGATAAAATGTCAACCTTTCCTTACTTGGAGTTAAATCACAACTGAATAGAAGATTGTGTGTCTGTGTTCATGTGTCTGTGTGTCTGTGTCCCCTGTGTTTGTGTGCATGTCTGCCCATGTGTGTTTTCTTTAAGCAATGGCTCTGATGCACTTGACCTTGTCCCCAGTCACAGAGAGGGGTATCTCCTATCTGACACTATGGCTGGACTACTAGTCTTAGTGCACAGGGGCTAGGGACTGCACATCATTACCTTCACTATCACCATCCAATTACAATATTGACAACTGCCCTGTAGGAAGCCCTGAGCAGGTGAAACCCTGTTTTATCACCTAGATGTCCTAATTGCAGTGACATGCTGAGTGATGCTGTGATTCTGCACAGCCCCAGTTGGCCAGTTCCAGTATCCCTGAGAGAGGGGTGAGGGCTCTAACATTCCTTGCTTGTCCTTTCACGTGTCTCCTTCCCAACTCATTGCCTTCCCCCAACTCAACTTTTCTTCTGGAAAAGAACCTTAGTAAGTGATTACTGTGAAGTTACACCTCATGGCTGTGCTGGCCTGTGCTTTCCTTCCCTGTAGGTCTTCCCTGAACACAAAGGAAGAGTCTGAGGCCAGACCTGCCATTCAGCCCAGTGTGCAGGAAGATAGAGTAGGGCTTCACCTGGGGAGTTTTCAAGGCTCCTGACACTTCAGTCCCACCCAGAGATTCTATGTGACTGTGTGGGACAAGTTGGGGCATCTGATTTGCCAAAGCTGTAGGACACACGCTTTATAGACAGAGGAGCCAGTGTAGACACCAGCTAAATGGCTGGGCTGGCCTTTTCTCATCTGCAAACCAACAAGATTGTGTTGATAACACCTTCCGCAAAGGATTTCTGTAATATGTAAACAAGGTAATCTTCAATTGTGGTTGTCAATCTTGGCCAGAAGAGTAAAAGCACCATGGGGAAATTTTAAGAACACTGCGGCTCAGGTCCCCCTCCCTAGGAGCCAACTCAGCTGGCTGGGTGGGTGATGGAATGGCCATGAGTGGTTTTCAAAGCTCTCTGTGTCCCTCTACCAGGCACTTGGGCTGTGACCCACTGTGGAGTGTACAAATGCTTCCTCAAGTAATTGCTGAACTCCCAACATGGGAGCATGTCAGCTGATTTGATATCTTGGGAATCCCTATTCAGACACTAAGTACTGGCCTAGTTACCTAGTAACTAGTGTTTCAATCCATTAAAGTGATTCTTTCCTAATAGCAGCTTCTCTCCTTCATCTTGAAGACTAGCCATTGGCGTACATCATCCTGTGGCTCATCCACTCATGATTTACTGATGCCTCAGTCTGCTTAGTGCTGAGGTGAACAGATTAAGGGGAGCCTGGATGACATGAGTTCATGTAGATAGAGCAGAGCATGAGGCTCTGCACACTGAATTGCCCCCCAGAGAAGGGGATGCACACCAGCTGCCTCATTACCCACTGCCAGATGCTGTTCCTGGGCCTTGCCTCCATCTCCTCAATAATAAAAAACAAAGCAAAGATGACAAAGACAGCCTCATGGGCCATGAGAGGGGCACCGTGGAGAAGTGCTTAGGAAATGGGAATGAAATGTCCTAGATAAAGTCCAAATGACAACAGCCAGAGCATCCAGTGATGGGGGATTAATTATTTTCCCTGTAGATGAGGGATTGCGTTCAGGTAGTGACACATGAAAAGCAACCCCAGTGATCACCAGGAGAGGGAGGGGGAGGAGGTTTTCCTCTACCCACACTCTGGGGCCAAACCTTATCTAATTCAAAGCAGTTTGTGATGCTGGAGGTGCTCTGCCAGTTCTTGGAGGTGGCATGGTACAGTCTGGGGGCCCAAGCCACCGACTGGCTCTGGCCGAGGCTCCCTGGGTCTCTTTCTATCTGTAAGACAGCAACTCGCAAGCTGGGAAAATAAGATGTGTTCTATTTGGGGGATGGGGGGGATGTTGTTGAGGACATAGCCTCCACACTGCTCTCAGACCTTCTCTCTCTCTTTCCTGCACACACTATGCCAAGTGGACTGGTGAATCGACACTGGGCTGGACAAGTCCCCCAGGAACTGGAGAACTGAATATTTATCAGTTGGATTTCTGTGGACTCAGGGCACCCTGAACTCCAAAAGCACTTCCAGGACTTTCATTTTTTCCCAAATGATCTTGACACCCATGTGCCGTGGCCCTTTCTGGCCCAATGTCTACATCTGTGGTGTTTTTCCTTGCTCAGATAGTGTTTCATAGAGGCAGGTTTGGTAAAATATATTTCCGTTCTGATAAAATATATTAAAATATATTTCCATTCTAAATAAGTTGGTGCCTGTTTTGAATTAATCCCCATTATGAACAGTAATTAGGTATATATGAATCCAGAAGACAGTTTTTCCTTTAGGAAGGAGGTGCTGATTCCATTTAATTCCATACAGTGGCATATATATACTATGCACCTGAAAAATTTTCCCTGAAATCAGATTTCTACTTTCTAAAATGTAAATCAAGATTATTACCCTAAATTCTCTAGAAGTTGCTGCAGCAGTTCAGAAAACTTGAGCGTGCACAACTAGAGAATTCACTTACTTCCTCAGAATCCAGGCAGAAGCCAAGCAAAACAAGTACATGGGCCTTTCAGTCAATGTCTTGGCATTGCACACTTGGAGAGATAATAGTTGCCTCTGAGGATGGCAGTCTAGCTTCAAAGCTGCTTTGCTAGCTTTGGGACAGGGATTCATGAAATATTTTTCAGAGACTCCTCCTTTCCAGATCTCTCTCTCTCTCTTTTCTGTCTATCTCCTTCCCTTCCTCTATCCCTCCCTCTCGTTCTTTCCCCCTTCTCTGTCCTTCTTCCCCCACCCCATTTCTTACCCCCCTATTTTCTCCCTCCCTCTCCCTCCATCTGTCTGTCTCTCTCCTTCTGTCTCTCTCTTCTCTCTGCCCACCTATGGTTCTGCCTGACCCATCTGTATCTAGGAATCACTACTTCTATATATGGAAATCACAGCTTCCTTTCTTTGCCTTTTCTGTGTTCCTTAAAAGATTTTATAACTAATAAAGGATTTCCTTTCCTACTTGCTCCAATCACCACCTCCTTCCATTTGGAGAATTTCAACATCCTGGTGTGTGTAAGTACCTAAACTTACTGCTCTACTGAAGCAGGTAGACTTTAGTGTTTCCACCTGACTTTTCTCTGCAAAGTTTACTAGAATATAATAAGAGGCCTCAGTGCTTTGGATAAAAATGGGCAGGTTTCTATTTTCAAAATTAGGCTTTGCACTTCCCCAGTAATCAATCACAGAGGTATTTGGGTGTACAAACTATTTTTAAAAAATCCTTTTAGATCTTTGCTTAACAATTAATGGACTAGCTTCAATACCTACCCATCTGAACCTATAAAATATCTGTAAGTGAGACTACCTTCCTAGACCTGTGGTTTTCTAAGTGTGGTCTCTAGACCAACATCATCAGTATCACCTGGGAACTTATTAGGAGTATAAACTTTTGAGCCCCTCCCCAGACAGACTGAGTCAGAACCTGGGGGGTGGGCCCAGCAGTCTGTGTCTATCAACCCCTCCAAGTGAAGATTGCCATTGTGCCTGTGTTTGCAACATTGATTCCAGGTTTTTACATGTGATGTCGGGTTTAAAAGAAGTGAAATGAGGGCAGGCTGGCTAGCTCAGTGGATACAGCATGCAACTCTTGATCTCAGGGTCATGAGTTCAAGCCCCACATTAGGTGTAGAGCTTACTTAAAAAAAAAAAAAAAAAGCGAAATGAACCGAAATCAGAAAACGGAAGTGTAACCCTGCTAGCCATGACCTAGTACACATCTGTAAATAGGAGCAACATCTCCACACTATAGGGATGTGGAAAAGCACAAAATGGGTCAAGTTCTTCCACAGCTTGAAACAACCATGAATAATTGCGTGCCTGGGTCTCCTTGTGCCACTAGGGGGCGCGCTAGCCTTTCCAAAGCAGTCACCCCGGAGAGACTCAGCGTTTTTGTCTTTGAGGTCTTGTCATTCTCTGTATAAACAAGTTACGTTCAAGTGTTTAGGATATAAATTACGACCATGCCGGCTGCCTTGGAAGGAATGTAAACACAGCACTGTGGTCGGAGCAAACTCTGAAACTGACTTCATAATTTATAGCAGGCCCTTGTGTAGTTCAGTATAAAAAGGGAAAAAAAGCCCTATTTAACTGCAAATATGATAATGGAGACACAAAAGACATGTTTAAATCACTGATTAATTTTGGAAAATATAGAAAGGAAACCTAAGGATTAGGAAGACGGTTAAGACTTTTGAAAACAAGATGTTTTACTAATGAGACTGTCTTTGGACTTAAATTTGCTTGGAATACAAAAACCTTCTGTGTGAGATATCTACTGAGTAGTATTAAGTGCCTGGTGACTGGGAGAAAGACCTTTTAGGGCATGAGAAACAAAGGTGAGTTTTCGAAAGCAAAAGCAAAAACAAAACTAAGAGCAAAACACCAGACCCAAGTTGGGAAGGAAAATCCGCAGCTTGATCATGGGTTGAGAACCTCTCTGATACGGCTCAGATTGACTGTTACTGAAACTGCCCATGACTTTGAAGGACTGGTCAGAGGAGGATGGGCTGACAAGAAGCAAGTCCTGCTGCCTAGTTGGCCTATTTTCTCTCTTTTTAATCCAGAGATTTACCAGCCCTGCCTTTAGCATTCATGGTTGGGGAACCTTGGGACATGGAGCAAGGGAAAGGGGCTCTGAAGGAATCCCTGAAGGAGATCCCTTGTTAAAAGAAAGGGGGGAGCATAGGGGACAAGGGAGGAAGGGGAGAGATGTGTGGGGGTTGAGAGTGCTTCTGGTAAGCAGGGTTGGCCAGGCTCTGAATTGGGAGTGGGGACAGACAGCAGTCACAGAACACCTTTTTTTGAGGATGAGTACCTGCTTCTGTTACTCTCCAAAGAAATTAAAAGATCGAATACTCACAGAACGCCCATTACCTCTCCACAGCCATCTGCCTCTGGATACTTTAGGATCTGACCACCACCCACAATAAAATGTAATCAACAAAACTGTGACTTGAAAAGGGGAAGCTGGTCCTATTCTTTGGATACCACTCCTTTCTTGCCTCCACTGAGCTCACAGGAGCCCAGGCTCAGCCCAGCCCTAGATGGTGACTTTCCACTCTGCCCCATCACTGCCTGCTGGTGGGGAAGAGCAAAGAGCAAAAGGCAAAACTCTCCTTGGCCACAGGAAAGAGAACAAAAGGGGCATGAAACTTGGTTTCCTCAAATCAGACTCTTGCTTTTCATTATCTTGCCTGGTTTTCTCTTAAGTTCCTTTTACCTTCTGGTTTTTGTTTAGCCAGAAAGAGCTAGGGTGAAGGAAAGAAAGAACAGAAGAAGTTCCTTCTTCTCTTTCTCTCCTGAGAAGACCCACAATCAGAACCTGGCCTGTGTTACTCAAGGCACAGACCCCACACCACGTCAATTATACAACTTGGAAAAAAAAAAAAAACCCACAGTGTAGAGTTGCATTGCTGGCTGGCAGAGGAGAGAACCTGGTGATCCCAGGACACCAGTGGAGGAAATAGATCCCTAAAACAGCTATTTGTTATATATATTTTATTGAAAAAAATTTTACATCAAAATAGTTTGGCAAACTGTAAAAGTATACATAAGTGCAAATATATCCTTCTTTTAAAATACAAGCAAAGTGTGAGTATACACGAAAATCATAAAAATATCTTTAAAATATGGTGGTAGAAAACAACCTTGTAAAAAAACGTTGTATTGTCACAATACTGAAAACCACTTTCTTAAACTAGACACATTGTTTCTAAATACTTTCTTAATAATGTTCTTTGGCACCTGTATCCAAACAGTGTTTGGCGAAACAGAACTCTCTTACTTGGCTAGGCAACAAGATGAGGCTTTCTTGAAGTCTTGTGCTTAGCACTGCCTTTTTGAAAAGCACAAAAATTTTCATAGACAAAGAAAAACACACACACACAACTTGCGTTTTTCAGACCCTGATTACAGAAGGTAATGAAGATCCCAGAGTTACATGTTTATGTTTTTCATGTGGTAACTTTTTACCATCTCTGCTAAGAAGTTGAGTTCTCAGTTGGCTCTCCCCCTCACTGGGAGCCTGCACATATTCATATGAGGGGCATTACTTTACCAGGGGCTGTCCTTCTACCAATGGTAGACAAGTATCCGTGAACAGCGCTGGCCTGGGGATTCTGGCTAAGTGACTGGTGTGCTACTTACAGCTAGCGCCGTGCATATTGTGGGAGTCCACCTCAGTTACTTCTGCCCTGTGGAGGAAGAGAGCCGAGAGCGGCCTTGGCATGGCCTCCTTCCCTCCATTCACATGACACAGGGCTTAATATCCTGGCAGACGCTCTGGTGGTGGTGATGGTGATAATATGGCCCGCTTGCAGAGGGATGGAAAGAAGAAATGCCATTAAAGTTGAGGACAAAATCTTTTCTGTCGCACACTGGGGTAGAGTGATGCTGGTATCGAGGCAGTCCCACTGAAAGACGAAAGAAAAGAAAAACTCTTCACAAACAGTCTGAGGATGGGACATATCACTTTTTAAATTTTAACTTAACTCATGCCTTATTTTGATTCAGGGTGAGAAAGGGGTTGATGTGTCCTTTTGTCTATTGTAACAAAACTGGTAGAGCAAACCCAATCTCCAGAAGTTTCTCAAAGTTTCAAACTGAGTCCGAGGAGGACTCTGCCATCACTATGTTTTGTTTTGATGTTACCCGCAAAGAGCACGGTCTTCCTCTCAACCGAGTTGTAGAGTGTCTGAATTCCCCTATTATTCCTGGAGTCTCACCACAGCTTTAATCGCAGGGGGGGGGGGGGCACCAACACGGGAACCATTTGGCCCAGGCTCTCTGATGGGGTCCTTAAACGCAGGGCTCCTGGACATTGCTGCCAAAGCCCCAGCTGCAGAGGCCAAGTCCCCTGCCCCAGAAACGCCACTGTCGCTCCCACTTCTAGTTTCAAGCCTCCTGTCTTATTTCCCAACTAAGTGGCCCAGTCAGAGTAGCAGGTCACAGCAGGGATTATTCTTTGTCCCAAAAGGAGGTGACAGAAAACAACCCCTTTGCAAGACAAAGGGCCTGGAAGGAAAGTGCAGGTCATCGTAGGTCCTGAAAGTCGCAGGCTTCCTCTAGAGAAGCCCGACTCCAGGGAGCAGATAATGTCCTTCCATAAGCGCTCAGCTGCAGACCCAGACGTCCGGCAGCGCGGGCAGCCCCTGACAGAGTTCCGGGATGGCAGAGGACCGAGACGGCTCTCAGTCCTCTCCACTGGGGCCGCTCCTCTGCCGAGGCCCTGAGCCCGGCCGTTGGGCGCCAACCCACTGCCGACTTTTGCTTTTGTTTTCTCGGCGCCTCCTGGCCCCGGGGCGCACTGGCCCGCGGTGTCGCAGCGCGCCGGGGCCCAGACTTCTCCCGGATCGGGTCTGTTTCCGCACCGGGCTGGATTAGACCACTTAACCCGCGTCTTTCCTAGATACCCGTGCCTTATGGCACCATAAAGCACACGTTGGTGCCGGGCCGGATTCGATTTTCAAGTGCGTTAAAACCGTTTTCGCCCGCCCGCAGCGTTCGCGCCCTGCTCTCACCGCCTTGGCCTGGCAGCATCCCAGGGTTTACGGAGCCACCAGGCTAAGTGGTCCCTGACTTGGGCTACGTTTGTTGCCCGGTAACATCTATTGTCGCCAACGGCGCGCCGCACTGCTCTCGTAAAGCAGCAATAGGTCCTTGCGCTCCGGTGTGTGCTTGTTGTTCTCTACACACAGGTGCCTTCACCCATCACGTTACAGCACTTCTCGGTGCCACTTCTATGATCTCAAAATAGCGGGACCCAGAGCTAAAGTCATACCTTAAGACCGAAGGCCGTCGTCAGCTCTTTGATGTGATCAGTGAGGGATAAAAGCCCTAGCTCCATCTTGAAAGGCTCACAGTACTTAACGAGGACTGCGGGGCCTCCCTGAGCACGCGGACCTTGGCCTCCCTGTCTGGAGTGGGACCGCGGTCCCCGGTGGGTGTGCCGTGTGTGTGTGTGTGTGTGTGTGTGTGTGTGTGCGTGTGCGCGCGCGCGCGCGTGTGCGTCTGCTGGGGGAGATCTTCTTGGCCCACAGTCTCGGCCCTGCTGGGCCTCCCGGCTCCTCGCTAGGCCCTAGTCTCTCGGTGGCCCGCGGCCCCGCGGGCGGCGCACTCCTAACCAGGCGTCCTCGAACCCAGCCTGCTCCTGCTGAGCCCCTATCTCCTGTCGACTAGAGGTTGCCAACTAGGGCGGGGGGGGGGGGGGCGACAGAAGAAAGGGACCGGACCCAGAAGACAAGGGAAGGAGCAAAGCGTCCCGGTAGGCTTTGGCCCAATCCATGGCCTCCCCAGCATCCCTAAGCTCTCCCCCAAAGGTCGTGCAAGACTCTCCGGGAAGGTCGCTGCGGGAGGCCGGCGTGCTTTGGTTCGCCGTTTTCGTTCTCCAAGTGTCCTGTTTCCGGATCCCCGAATTTCTGGGACTTGTGCGTGTGCCCCGATGTACTAGGTGGGGCGAAGGTGGTCTCAAAGAAGAATCCTAAGTCTCTTTCTTTTGAGTTCTTTTGTTTTTAATTTTTAGTGTAGTCTCACTGCAGCTGCGAAACCTCAGAATCTGGGTTTAAAGTGAGTAGAGCCTGTGTGGAGAGGGAGAACAGGGAAAGCAAGGAGGGCAGCGGGCAGGGCGGGAGAGAAGTGGGCAGGAGAGTGGGGGAGTGGGCGCCGTCCTGGGGTGAGCAGTGATTGACAGCCAGTCCCAGGGGATTAAAAAAAGAGAGAGAGGGAAAGGTCGTCTGTATTGGTTACTTGTTGAAATTCCCATAAAAATTGAACAAGACTCTGCTCTCAGTGGGTTAAGTCAGGCTAAAATCCTCTCCCGTGTGGTCCTGCCGAGACTGTCTTTGTTTAGTTAACCTCTGAGACCCGCATTTAAAAGGCCTATTTGGGAAATTTCACTGTCCAGGGAACCATCTTTTTGCCCATTTCTGGGCTTTCCGTGTCCCTTGAAGCTCTTGTGGTACACTGATTCACAAACATGTATATGTATGCATCATCCTGTGACATATTTTTAAATGGGGCGAAAGGTAAGTGTGAGCTAGAGCACCATTTGATGGGCAAATTAGCCTGATTTTAATCCGCAGGCTGTGGATGCTTCAGAGGGGTTAGTTAATGTGAGAGTTTATCTCCACTGTCCCCGTAAATATGGCTAAATATTCAAATTACCTCCTCCACCCCATCTCTCCCCCTCCTACCTTTCATCGCCTTTGGCAAGTCAATAAATTTTCATAATCTTCAACCAACATAATTTACACCAGCAACACAAGTGAAGTCCAAGAGGCAAATATTTCTTGGGGAGGGGGGCACAATGTGGCCTCAGATCCTTCTGACCTAGGAAAGACTGGCCTCACCAAGGTTGGTGCTCTGTGTTGGGAGGTAAGGGGCTCCTCAACAGGCTGTTGCCCCTCCCCACTAGAAACACCTCCCTTCTGTGAAAGATCCTGCCCTCCCCCCCCTCCCCCCCCCCCCCCCCCCCCCGCTTTCTTCTCTGCCCTTCCCTCATTTCCCCTCCTCTCGACTCCTGCCCAGTTGCAACCCCTCCCCACCCACACCCTCAAGATACAGAACATCTCCCTTTCTGACGTTTACTTTGGGAGGAAAGCACAGCAAAACAAACTAAACACAGTCACACACAAAGGGAAGCAGATACAGCTCTTTGGCCAGGCTCCCCCAAGAACATTCTTTCTCTCTAAGCTAAGTCGGTCCTGAGACTTGAGACCTGCAGTCCATAGGGTCACCCAGAGACGCTAGGGAGGCAGGCGACTTTGCACCATCCTCTTGGCAGTGCAAATTCTGGAGTCCCAGCTCTTGGCCAAAGCTATGAGAGAAGGCAGTATGACCTCAATCTCTCCCCCTGATGGATAAGGTTCCCGTTCCCCTCAGCACCCGCTCCTCCCAGTGCCTTCAGACCCCTAGGTTTCGGCGACTCCCTGGAAGTTGCAGTAGCCTGGGAGCCCGAAAGCTTAGATAGAGGCGACGCCTCCAGCGGGCCGCTACCGGCTCACTGCGTTACCTGAGAGGTCCTCGCGGGCGTTCTGGTGCAGGTAGCTCTGCTCCAGCGAGTAGGAGGACATGCTCGAATGCAGGCCTGCAGAGGCCGCGGGGTTGCTGCTGGGAGTCAGGGAGGGCGGCTGCTTGAGGTAAGGCGAGGCGCCGGGCGAGCTCCAGTGCGCCGCAGGGCTCGTGTAGGGAGAGTGGCACTCGATGGCGCTTGCCATTGCTGGGGACGAGGGCACTGGGCTGCTGCTGCTGTCCGGGCCGTAGTCCCCTCCGCCGCCACCCCCAGCCGCGCCGACGCCCCCAGGCCCGGCGGGCACAGGGCAACTGGCCATGTAGGTGGAGCCCGGGTTGGGCGACATATGCGGGACGTGGTGGTGATGGTGGTGGTGCGGGTGCGCGTGGCTCGGGGCGCCTGTGCTTGCGTCATAGCCCGCGGGCATCATGTCGAGGCCGCCGTAGCCACCCTGCCCGTGGCAACCGAGCGGCGCCGATGGGGGCGCCTGGAAGTCGAAGCCCTGCGGCAACAGTGAGGCCCCAAAGCCCAAGCCGCTCACTACGCGGTGGTACATGGGCTTGAGCGCCTGGCATTTCCGCCTGAAGCCGCGCGGCCGGCGGCGGAACGAGCCTTCCTCGAACATGAACTCACTGGCTGGGTCGATGGTCCAGTAGTGACCCTTGCCGGGTCGCCCGAGGCCCTTGGGCAGCTTGATGAAACACTCGTTGAGAGAGAGATTGTGGCGCACGGAGTTCTTCCAGCCCTGGTAGGCGCCGCGAAAGAAGGGAAAGCGCGCCTGCAGGAACTGGTAGATCTCGCTGAGTGTCAGGCGCTTGCTGGGCGAGCTCTGTATGGCCATGACGATGAGCGCGATGTACGAGTAGGGAGGCTTCTCTGGCCGCCGCAGCCCCGAGCTCGCCTTCTTGGCGCCCCCGCTCCCCGCGCTCGCGCCGCCGCCGCCGCCGCCGCCCGCGCTCTTGCAGGCTGCCGAGGAGGCGCTGGCCGAGTTGGAGGCGGAGGAGGAGGAGGCACAGGAGGCGGAGGACGACGACGAAGACGACGAGGTGGTCTCCAGGGCGGCGGTGGCGGGCGGCGGGCTCATCAAGGCGGCCTGGAGCGCGCCGGGGGCCGGGCTGCACGCGCGGCGGAGCGGGGCCGGCGGCGGGCGCGGCGGGGGCGGCGGCGGCCCGCCCTCGGTGGTCATCTGGGACCCGTGAGCCAGGCCGGGCCGCGGGGGCGGGCCCGGGGCCGGGAGTGGAGGCGCCGGAACGGGGTCGGCCCAGAAGCCCGGCGAGCGCCCTAGACCGCCGCTCGGGCTGCAGCGGTGGCCACTGCGAGCCAGAGCTTCGGCGTTGCCTCCCTCAGCTCCGCTGGGGCTTCTGGCGGCGGCGGCGGCGGCGGGCCGGAGGCAACGCCCGGCGCATCCCTCCCCGGAGCCTCGGGCCCTTGTCTTGCGCAACGGCCTCCGGTCCCGAGGAACCAAAGCGGCCCGGCGCAGGGCAGCTGCGCCCGCGAGCTGGGACCGCGGCAGGGACCCCGGGGACGAGCCCGACGTCTCCCTTCAGGAGCGCTCCTCGCTCTGTCTCTCAGACTTCCTCCCTCCCGCGCCCTCCCCCCGGCCACCCTCCCTCCCTCTCTCCGTCCCTCCACCCCCACCCCGCCCTGCCCCCTCCACTCTCCGCGCCGCCTCGGGGAGGGAGCGCTCGGCCTCAACGCTCACTCCTCCCCCCTCCCAACCTGGCTGCAGTCTCCAGCTCTTATCTTGCTCCCCTCTCTCCAGGGTTCTCCTCGGCCTTTTAATTCTTCTCTCGGCCACTTTCCCTCTCACCTACCCACCCTCTTTCAAAAAGAGGGACTACAGACTCATTCACATTTTGCTAGGACGACCCCCATCCCCAGCAAAACTCGACCACCTATAACTTTATGAAATCTTCTTTCTCGTTGCCCCTTACAGCACCCCTGCCTCTCATCCCCAAAACCAGCCAACCCCTCAGAGCGGACCCACCCATTCTTCTCCTCTCCGTTCTCCTCCTCCTTTCCCTCTGCTCTCTCCTCCGCCCTCCTCTCCCTCCATTCACCCCCACCCGGTCTTCATCCCCCTCCTCATATCCCTCCCGCCTCCCCCTTTTCTCCTCCCCCTCCTCCTTCCTCCTTCTCCTCCTCCTCCTCATCCTCCTCCTGTCTCATCCTGGGCCGAATGGTGCGGCCGCTGGTGCTGGTGCTGCCCTCGCCGCCCGCCGGGAGCCTCCTTAGCTGCCTTCCCCCTGTGCCCGCACTGACACCATCTGTCAACTTCATTTAGACATTGCAGCCCTCAGCCACACGCCAGGGTGTCACACGCCCAAAGGTAAAGTTCTATCCTCTCTCTTTCTGACAGGGTCTGTAAGCTCCGCCAACAGTTGCTTAGCAGAGGGCGACAAGCTGGGGCGCCGCAGAGACTCCCTCCCCGCCCCCCGTGCCTCCCCGCCGCTCCCCGTTGCTGCGAAGGAGCAATCCTGGAACAGTTTCGGAACTTTAAGCAGAGGGGTATAGATAGAGAAAAAACCAAAGTTTAGAGACTCTGGAAATCCAGTCGAATAGGATTCATGTTTGCGTTTGTTTCCACTTCCTTTCCTTTTTCCATCTGATGTTTCGAAAGAAAAGAAAAGAAAAAAAAGGAAAGAAAGAAAAAATGCAGAAAGAAGGCTGACACTGAGTGAGATAAGTGAGATAGCTGTATTTATATTCAGTCCTGAAGGGGTAACTGTCACTAGATTTACAATCCTTAGTCTCAATGCTGTCCACCAAAAAACTGTGCCATCTTGAAACTACCTTATATAGGAGAACACTCCACCCCAGTGTGGCCAATTCTTCTCTAAGTAAGAGTCAGGCTGGGAGAGAGGATGTGCCCTCGGGAGGAATCACTTCCAATGAGACCCGACAGTTAGTTATTGGATTACACGTGCAAGGAAATGTAGTCTGACCAGGGACAGGGGCTGGAAGTGGGAGGAGGAGAGCCGGAGGCCTGGGAGCTGGCCTGGCCACACAAGGACTGATGGGGGAGGCCCAGAAGGGAGGTGGTGCAGACCAGAGGACAAAATGGGAGGCTGGGCTGGGCACCTCTCTGTGTCTACTCCAAAGGGACTAAGGTGCAAGTATGTGTGCTGGGGAGCCTGAGGGGGGGGGGGGGGGGTAGGAAAAGAGAATCTGAGATTGGTCCGGGATCTAGAGAAAGGCCAGCTGCCAAAAGCCTTGGAACAGAACCGAGGCAGTGGGGTGGCACTAGCTATCTGTGCCCCTGGAGATACTGAATAGAGAATCTGCTCCTGACTGAGTGTGCTGGTGGGGCTGTAGAAGCTGAGGAGAGGGAGGAGTGGGAGGGGGGAAGCTGGGGGCTGGGCTGGGGCTGGCCCCAGACAGTGACCTGAAGTTGAGTGGAAGCAGGCTTTTTCCATCAAACCCTGCCTGGATACCACACACAGAGACCGAGTGTCAGTTTACTGCCCTGAGCCGGGCTCCTTTTCCCTAAGCTCCACAGTAATTAGACAAAGAAAACCTAAATTAGCTGAACAGGCGTCGACAGCTTCCTCCAGAGCACCCCTGGTACCTACATGGGAATGTGTCCGAAAATGGCTTGATTGTAGCTGAGAGTCAGCTAAGAAAACACGGCTAAAATGAACTCAGTTTACCGCTCATTTCCAATAGAAAAAAGAAACAAGTCAGTCTTTTCCGGATGGGATGTTTTGATTGAGTTGGGGTAGGGGTTTTGCAGTTGTTTCTACTTCTAAGAATTTCTTTCTGAATGACTTGGGAGCATATTTTGGGAATGGATACCCATTTATTCATGGTATTTTTTCTCGTACCCCCTTTTGTCATTTTACATGGAATAATTTAAATGTAAGTAAGTATACATGGTAGGCTCACTACATCAATGCTTTAAATGTCTGAAAAATAATCAAATACAACAGAAACTGGAGTGAGGAGGACACATAGTATCTAAAAAGAATCCCACTGACATAGCCTTCAGTGTGTGTGTGTGTGTGTGTGTGTGTGTGTGTGTGTGTGTGTGTTTAGTGGGAAGAGAACTGGCCCAGATGGAAACATAAGGAAAAGGAAGGCAATCATCTTATTTGTAGGTGGGGATGGTGGACAATAGATTTTGGGAAAATTCAGCAAGCAAGTCAATATCACTGTTGCTGAACCCTCTCTGACTGTCCACACCTAGGAATTCTATGTACATTGGATCTCAGACCCTAAAAGGTTTTAGGGCGCAGAGACTGAAGAATAAAAACCACCTACCCTAAAATCCAAGCAGGCTAAAATAGCAGGGATTTTTAAAGGCTCCCTTTCCTATCCAATCCAAGTGACAATGGTATCCATTTTACCTAAACTCTTCAAACTTGCAAGAAACACCTCTTATACTTTGCTGAGTGTTACAGGAAGCTAGACAGGTCTTAGAAAGTCTGTAGGCATTGTAGTTACAGTTCCAGCCAGGAGCAGCTCAGCTGTCTTGAAGCCTTTTTCTCTCTCCGGGGATCTAAATACTGCTCTGCACTCCACAAAAAATATGGAGGTTGGTGACCTTAGTTATCTGAGCAGGAAGAGGCTTTTCTCTGAAATTCTTTCTTGGAGACCCCACTTTTGCCTATGGAAACTTCCCCTGACAGGGACCGCCAAATCAAGAAATACTAACCCTCGAATTTGTTCCTTATAGACTTCACAGGTAGAAGCTTTTCCACTCACATCATGTCACCACCACCTGACCTAAGTACAGTTATCTCCCCTTAGCCATAAGGAGGCTGGGGTTCAGAAAGATCAGATGACTCACTCCAAGTCACACCTGGGGAAATAACAAAGCTGGCCTATAGTGGTGGGGGGGGGGGGTCTGGGATCCCAATCCAGTGCTGCTTCCACACATTGCAGTGAAACCTCTCAACTTTGTTTTAATTACTGATTTATACAGATCTCCTGGGTAAGAATGCATGCAGTAACAAGTCATGTCAAATTCTTTATCCCTGGCAAGAATATCTGAATTTCTGTTTAGCAGACAGTTTAAGAGGAAAGTTGTCTCTGCAACATAGCCTTGCTTAGGACAGTTCCCTCTCTCCGAAGTCCTTTCTTATGGTGGTGAGCTCTTCCTTACTTTCATTGCCTTATAAACAATAAAAATCTAGATTTATTTTTTCTTACTGGAAGGAAAGTTATTATGGTTCGTTAAAATGAATATAGATGAGGGGCGCCTGGGTGGCGCAGTCGGTTAAGCGTCCGACTTCAGCCAGGTCACGATCTCGCGGCCCGTGAGTTCGAGCCCCGCGTCAGGCTCTGGGCTGATGGCTCGGAGCCTGGAGCCTGTTTCCGATTCTGTGTCTCCCTCTCTCTCTGCCCCTCCCCCGTTCATGCTCTGTCTCTCTCTGTCCCAAAAATAAATAAAAAACGTTGAAAAAAAAATTAAAAAAAAAATGAATATAGATGAGCCCAGGCTGCTCCTTGCTTAACCAGAAATACAGGGCGTCGAGTGCAACCGCCCTCTGTCCATCCTCGGTGCTCTGACCCTCTTTGGTTGACTGTGTCTGCCTGGGCTGCGGGTTCCTTTCCCGCTCCAAACCCCAAGGCCCCGCCCCTGCTCCTGCGCTGGGGAATGTAAACTTCGGGAAGCTTGGGTTTCTCCGATTTTGTTTTGTAATCGGCGTTTCATTCTAGGAAATCTCTTCATTATTGCGGTTTAAATTTTATGTTCTTAGCATACTTCCTCTGCTTCGTGGGTTTTACATGAAATGGCTTAGACTAAACCAGTTACCCACCGGAGAGACGCATCCGCACCGACACTGTTTACCGCCTTCCAAGACCTCTCCTCCTCGGGACACTCTAGCTCTGCTTGCCTCTCCCTTCCTTCCGTCAGCCCGGCCTGAGCAAAGCCTCTTCCCAAATCGGTCTGTAACTGACCACTGTATTCACCCTGTGTTTTGGTACAAAGTTAATATGTGTAGAGGATTCTCTAGCTCCTGCGAGGCCTTTCTAGATGGGGACGGTGGGAACTCAATGCTGAGGCGCAGGGAGTGTCAGCTTGTTTGAGGAAACCAAGGAAGACCACGAGCCTGCACGACGCAGAGGCCCCCCTAGAAATTTTAATTTATAATAGAAAATCTGGCCAGGAGGCCAGGAGGCCAGGAGGCCAGGAGAAGGCGCCCAGGAGAGGGAACTTGGTGAGGAGGGTTAATGGTGGGAATTTTACACCCTTCTCAGTGTCTGCTCTTCTTCCTCGGTCCAGAAACCCCCAGACCTCCGGGCTTGAATGAACACCAGCCACCCAATTCCAAATGTTTATTTGGATAGATTCTTCCGCTCTCCAAACGCCTGTCCCGGGCAGGGCTTTTAATAGCCACCTTCCTGAGAGATCCGCGGAAAGCCCCCATCTCCTGGGCCTGGAGGTAGACCTGATTTGATACCTGGCTTGGCCTAGTCTGAGGTGCTTGAGGAGGAAGTAAAAAGGGGTCCAATCTTCCAGAGGCCCATATGGCGACTGCGCCTCTTCCTGTCTCCACGCTTCTCAGATTTCAAGGCCCTAGAGCCCTTCAGTTGGGAGACACAACTTTGGTATACTTCCAGGAACAGGACCCATCTGCCCTCAGGCCCTGACCCAGGTGCCAGCGCATTGGTACCAGGCAGGGCACCTTGAGAGCTCAAGCGGACCAGTGGACCACCCTTAGGCTTCTTCCACCGCCTACTGCGTTTATGGGTGGGGCTTGAGAAGAAGGTTTCCATCGTAGGCATTGCCATTCCTCCTAAAAGGCAGCTCTGATGCCTGCAGCAACAAGAGAAAAGGGGCAGTGCTGGGAAAGACACAGTCGGTGCGCCCCTCCGACGGGCAGGAATGAGAGGACTCCCAGCAGCCAAGGAAAATTAGAGAAGCCTGTCCCACACATTCCCAGTCTTGGGAGGAAAAAAGGCAGAAGCAAGTGTGGGTGCTGGTGCCCCTCAGCACGGAAATTTTGCATCCACTTGTGCTGCTGTGAGGGAAGTCCCCGTTGATGAAACAAACCAGTGAGGCCAGGGCCTCTCAGGATATTTTGAGCTCGGCATTACTTCTGCGCCCACCTTGCTGTGCCTCCAGCCGCGGGGCCCGCGCGCCCCCTACTCTGTGGCACCACGCTTTTGAGGCGCCCCTCGCCCACTGCTTCTGCCTGTCTAACCAGGCTCAGGAAGAAGGTGGCTGGGCCCCACGCGCTCAGCGCACAACCAGCCGGAGGGACAGGACCACCTGGGAGGCGCCCTTGGGTCCGGAGAGGTTAGCCTCAGGCAGTGAACGAGGGAGGACGCTCGCGGTGGGCTGCGGAATTCATCAGCCAAACGCGTCCGGAGGTTGCAAGGATTTGTCTCCAACGCCCCCCGACGTAGGAGCTTCGCCGGCCCGCTGTGGGGCGGCAGGTCGGGAGGCGCCCTGGAGGTCCCAACTCAGCCGTGGTCAGTTTTTCTTCACGTGTTTGACTTGTCTCGTCTCCCTTTGCCCTCCCCTCCCCCCAAATAAATAAATATCTCCAAGGGCAGCGAACTCCGCGGGCGCCGGGCCCTGCGCGCCGCGCCGCGATGGATGAACTTCCTGGAGCATCAAAACTCCCCTCCTGTCCTCCCTGCTGAGCTCAGGATATGGGGCGCGCTTGCTTCTCTTCAGAAAAGGAAACGTAGCTCTTCCAAAAATATAAATCAGCGCTGACGTCCAAATATTTCTTTTGTCCTCCAGCATCCTCTGTGGGAATAAATAAAACGTGCTCGGCGCCCAGAGCCTGACTCGGGACCTCAGGCGCCCAGACGCCGCCTTGGAGGAGCTGCCTTTCGGGAGCCCTTCTTGTCATCCATCCCCCATTACTCTCCTCCCTGCCCCCAGACCCCGGTCTGTCAGTGGATCCCTGTTTTGGGATGCGGCCTGACCCTTGGTCGTGGAAGGAGGACAGCTCGTTGGTGGACCCTGGGGCGCAGAGGACGAAAGGCCCCGCGAGGCCAGCACCGGGGGGAAGCGAGCGCGGGCCAGTGCTAGGACAGAAGAAGAGACCGGGAAAACACCGGAGACCGTGGCTCTCTGAGAAAGCTGAGGCCTCCTATCCTAGATGAAGCCCCAAAGCTGCCTCTCTAAGCTGGCCTTGCTTTTGAGATTTCCAGTCTTCCCAGGGAGCTAGCAGTCTCCCGTTTCCCTATCGGCATTCAGTAGTCCATGTCTGCGGCCTACACGACCCTGCGTGGGGCATCTCTGAAGGCTGTTGCCCATGAGAAGGAAGGGGGCTTTTCAGCGTCAGAGGCTACCTCATTTCCTTGGCTTGGTTCTAGGTGTTGATCCCATGAAAGCCAAGGGATGGCTTGAGCCGGATCATCCTTACCCCCCACCCTAAATTTCCCTCCTCCAATTTGTGAGAGATGGACAGATTTTGTTTGGGGCTTCGAAAAGAAATCTATAGAAACAGAAGGCTCCTAGTGCAAGACGGACTGATGTTGGCTCTGGAACCTCCACTTCCTGCTCTCTTGACACCATGGTGTTGAGAGCCCACCAGCCTTTCGGCTGTCACCCCTTCCTACCCCCAATGAGTCACCCTGCGGCATCCTTGCGGTGAAGCCCAAAAGGGTTCCGTGGCTGAAGGATCCTGGCAAGGAGTCTCCACCTGCCCGGGGCCCATTTGCCCTCTCTCATTCCCTCATACCCTTCCCCTTGGCCGCAAATATTCTTTTCCAGGCCTGGTTCCTCCAGGCCGGGAGGTGGGGGCTGTTTTCCAGCTGCCCCCTCCCCTCTCCAGGGGGGTCTTTATTGATGAGCTGCCTGGAAAAACCCCCGCCCAAAACGTCCCAGAAGGGTTTAGACAATCCATCACCCACCACTTCAAGAATGCTTCCTCCCTTTCAAACACAATCCTCGCACACCAGGCGGGCTGCGGTGGGGAGGGGCGCGCACTTGAAAAGAAAGCAGCTATATAATCAACGTCAAACCATCCCGCAACCTTTCGGAAACAGGGACTCAGGCCAAAAATCTCTCCAAATGATTTACGCGGCCCTCGTCGCCCTCCCCTCCATCCTCTGCTTTGACTCTCCCCTGTGCTTGCCGTCGCGCGGCCGGCACGGCAAACGCATATCCCTACTCTGCATTGAACATCAACACTAAAAGCTTTTCCGTGGCCGTAGTTTGCATTTTAGGAGAAAGCGTTTTTCGTCTTGGGGATCAAGGGGACATGCTTTGGGGCCTGGTCAGAGTGCCCTTGCTGGTGGGGAGGAGTGAACTGGGAAGGCTGGGCATGGATTTGTGGAGTCGTCAAATGAGTGTCACCTCCCCTCCCTCCAAAAATCCTTGGATTTTGCGGTGTTGCGGGCTGCGCCTCCCCTTTTCTTGGGTGCAATTGGAGGAAAAGCGGGAGTTCTTTTCATTTCCGCTGGGTGGCGCCAGGCTCTCGGGAATCGTGGTCGGAGAGGCTGCCCTGCGCTCCTCCAAAGGCGCAGCTCCCTCTCCCTCACCTGCCCAAGGTTTCTGACGCAGCCACTGAGGTCCGGGCTCCCCGCAGCCGCTTGTCCCAGACCCTAGGTTCCTTCAAAAATTATCGTCTGCCTAGTACTGGGTTGACCATCTTAGGGCACCTTTCCTACCCCCGCATGCCGTTAACATTTAAAGAAGAAAATAAGTTACGTACTTGGCACTGCTCTGTCGAAGTGCGCTCTCTCCGTGGCAATCATGCTTACGCCATGCTGAAGAAATTCAGGATTCAGTGCAGCTGTTTTGGTTTCTTGAAGCAAGGGGCAGAAGGCTGGGTCTTCATTTGTAAGTTACATACCCGGAGCTCCTGGCATTTTCCTGACATCTGGTAGAAAAGAGACAGACCACCGAACGTTTGGTGAAGCCAGTTCCAGTCGGCTGTTCAGCAAGGTATCCTGGAGAAGGCACTTTCTTCTGCCTTAGCGTTCTCATCCGTGAAGAGGTTCCAAGAACTCTTTCTCCTCTTCTGGGTCTACACTGACAGTAATACGACTTTTTGCTTTTATTATTTCTCATTCCTTTTGGCTGAAGAAAGCCAGGCAGCTTCCTAAATTTATGCTGGTGAAAGTCTACGAGATAAGGGGAACTTTGGAGGTCCTGTTGGGGAAGGCTGAATACAAAAGACAGGCGATCAACAGGTAGGAGTGAACTGGGATTCCAGAAAGCCAAGGGAACTAGATAGATTTCGGACCTGAGCCGAAGATGTCAACCACCGGTCTTCCTCTGCAACATGATCATAAGGAACTGTTTTTTTCTACTGCAACTGACTTTTATTTTTAAAATTCTAAAAATTAGATTTATATACAATAAAGCACACTTATTTACATGAAAAAATTGAGATTTTATTTTTCTTTTTACACTTTTATTTAAAATGAAAAGGCTCATAGTACACAGAAGTAGAGAGGGTATACAATGAGCTCTCTCTTCAATACCCATCACCTAGATATAACAATTATGAAGATTTTGCCACACTTGCTCCATTTTTCTTTTCTATTTTCATTTTGCTGAAATATTTTAGGGCAAATCCAGACATCATGTTTTAAAAGTGCACCTTATTACTCCTTAACACACCCACCAGTTCTAGCTCTTTCATACCTAAAATTATATTTTGGTGCAGACAAGCACACTTCCTTGGGGAAATTGGAAATAGGCTGGAACATTGTTCTGGATGTGTATCTTACAAACAGAACTTTCCATCTTTCTCCCCCCTCCTCCCAAGTGACTTCCAGCCCCAAATATCTAGAGTTTCTCCTGGCTGCTAAAACTGCTAAGAAGTATACAAACTTTCCCTCCCCCACCTTCACTGGGGTTGGGTGAGTACTTTAGCAGTAAGCTGTGAAAAGGGGAGTTAACCCCACATTGCTTCCATATATGCATACCAGATCACACATACAGAATTTATCACAAGATCACATGTGGCCTTTGAATATATCTATCCCTATGTATGTGTGTATATGTTTATCCGTATAGTATACTATCCATATAGTAGTTTCCAAATCATTTACCCAGACCAGGAAATAATTTTTCATACTATTTGGAAGTGCTTGTGAGAAGATTTTGGGCTAGGGTGGAGGGGGAAAGGGATCCTGGGGGATGGCCCAGGAGGCACTGGTTGGTCTGTATCCCCAACCCTCAGTCCACACCAGGACTCTGTACAAATATTTCAGAAATATTTGTTATTGACTTGTCTGATTTTTTCTGCTCCCTCAAATAATATATGTTACCTTTGTTCTTAGCATTTCCCTCATCCTCAGAGCAGATGAATAGTGACATGATGCTCATAGGTGTCTTTAGATTTTGTTTGACAATTGCACCTGCTCCTGATGACCTTGAATAAGTCTGAGCTTCAATTCCTACTCTTTTTTTGTAAAATGGAAATAATAAAAATTTAAAAACAATACGTCCTTCTGTGATGATTACAAAGATGAAATAAAAATTGTAAAAGTACTAACATTTTGACATATACACATTTACACTGATATTTTTGGCCCAATCCAACAAAAGCGCCGTTTAGTCTTAAGGTACTTCTTTAAATTTTAGGCGTACTTGAGAAATTTCCTTCCCTGAGCAATCGCTTATATGCTCCTTGGTTTTGTCCCTAATAAGGAAATGATGGTGGGTCCATTGTCTACAAGTTTAAGTAAGTCCGCCTCTGAGGGCTGGGGTCTCTGCTCTCCGAGTGTGTTCAGGCTGAGGGTGGCGCTGCATGGCTCCACAGTGAACGGCTAATACTCCCTGGGAGTGGGGGAACGTTTCTCTTAGACGGGATCACGCGGCCCCTGGAGGAATCCGACTCTTTCGCAGCACCCGGGCTCAGACGCGCGCCCTCTCAGTGCGGTGGGTCCATGCCCGGTGGCCCGAACAGGGTACTGTGGCCAGGGTGCGGTGTGTGTGTGTGTGTGTGTGTGTGTGTGTGTGTGTGTGTGTGTGTAGCTGAGCTCTGTCAGAGGAGCTCACTGGAGTGACTACCTCGCGGAAGCTCCCGCTTAATAATGTTAGGTTTTTGAGCGGCCCAAGTCTGTGTGACTTGTTTTGGCTCCTTGGGGGACGAGCCATCTACAGCTGATTTGCACTCGAGGACTCTTTGGTTTTCGAGATCCCGTGAGAAAAGCGTGAAAACGCGGAACAAAAACTTGCCGGCTCGTTGCAGCTTGAGCTGCCAAGGGCGCCTTGCAGTTTCCTCGCGGACGTGGGCCGCCAGTACAGCGCCCACGGAGTTTGCTTGTTTTAAGCGGAATTTTCCTCCTTTCCCCTCCATTTCCCGTTTGCAAGAGGCGCAGACTCTGGACGGGCTTGTGTGGTGTGGTGGCAGGCGAAGAACCCTCGCCGTTCACCGTAACCACAGAGCCCGGGCAGCAGGGTGGGTCCCTACCCTCCTGTATGCCGGCGTACAAAAGGGCCACTGCTCAACACCCCTACTCCACCTCACTGGGCTCTCAAAGCTCTGAGTCTGAAAACGTTACCTGCAATTTGAAATACTAAGGTAGTAAATGCTTTTAGTCCACTTAATTATTTTCTGTGTACGCCTCGCCCCACCCTCACCGCCCCAATACACCTTGCACATACCAGTTACCTGACCTTGAGCAAGTTAACTTTATTTTTCCGGACTTCACTTTTGTCATTTCTGTAGTTGGGATGATAATAATAGCTTCCCCCATGGAGTTGCTAGGAGGATTAAACGAAATAATACAAACCGAGCTGTACAACAGCGTGCGGCACGTCGGGAGCGCTCAACACGCACTGGCCTCAAAACTGGCTGTGCGGATTCCTCTGACCTTGGACGGATTTCGGCTAGCGCCGCGGCAGAGCTTTCTCCCGGTGACTTCCGGTTGTGGTCCTAGGGGCAAAGGCAGAATTGGGCCCCTGCGCATGTTCCAGCCCCAACCAAACTCTTGGGCTTTGTTTTAGTTTTGAGATTCGATTAACAATTAAGCGTTAGAAAAGAAGCTGGAAGTAAGTACAAAAAGGCCCCGGTAGGACCCTTGGGCCGAAGGCTCACGCCCGGAGCAGCGGCGCGCGGCAGCCGAGAGGCTTCTAAGAGCGACGGCTAAAGCGCGCTGGGGCGGGTCCATCTCTTCGGGAAGGGGACTTGCGGCTGAAGTCCGACTTGGTATAGGGCTACTTCTCCGTGCCTCGGCCCCATCACTCGGTTCGCTCAGTGCGGTCAGATTGCTTGGGGTGCTGGGTGCCTTGGGCAGCGGTGCGCTACTGCGACCCCAAAGTGGGAGTGCAACGGAAACGCAGGGCACAGACAGAGGGCGACAGCCTCAGAAGCTGGGGGTGGAAAGCGGAGAGAGCATTTTCATTTTAGTGCCTTCGACGTTTCCCCTGTATGATCCTTGGCTAGGTTCGTCTCCGTCCAGGACCGGGCTCCAAATACTGCTTGGAAAAGGCAGACAATAAATGGCCATTCCTCGGCTGTCGGCCTTTGCTTGAGATCGGCGTGGTCCTCTCCAGGAGAGAGGGCGTGAGTACAAAGGGCAGACTGGCTCCTCCAAGGTCGAAAACGTCCCCCGCAGCGGGACACCAGGGGCAAAACCTCAGGCAGAGCCGCCTCTCTCAGGCACTTTGGCTAGGACGGCGTTCGTTTTCTGGACGCGGCTACTTCGCCGGACCAGGAGGGGGAGGGTAAGAGGGGAAGTGACCTCTTGAACCTCATCAAATGCAAATCCTATAAGAAAATTTTTAAGGAAAGAAAAGCGGAAGGACAGGGAAATGGAGAAACGCGGAGTCCACCTGAGGCTTGAATGGCCTTTTTAGAATTCCAAGCCCCTGGGGCTTGCAGACTTCTCTGCGGTAGACCGAAGATTGGTAATGAACTTTGGATTTTCCCTCAGGAGAGTGAAGCTACCAGCTGACTTCCTCCAATATGCATATTTTACATATATAAACACCTTAGCACTTTAATAGCCATTTAAACAAATCATTCACATAAAATCTTACTCTTAAAACGATCAGGAACAAAATAGTTTTTCTTTATCCTAGTTCTTCTTCCTTCTTTTCATTACCGTTTTTAGTACCTAAGTTTTCATGTCCCAGTTGGTGGCCAAAGTGTTTTTATATGTAATTTTGCTGTCCGTTTAATTGTAAGGATCCACATGACTTTCCCTATCAGCATGGATCTAGGATAGATTCAGAATTTTATTTTCCCAATTGGAAGGATAATATATTTTTTGGAAAAAACAAATGACCCTTTTGTTTGGCTCTTGTGGGTTGTTAGCTAGGCCATGGGGATGCTAGTGGAGTGTTCCATCACACAATCCTAATGAGAGACTCTGCTGTGACCAGTTCTTGGCTTTAAAAAAGACTGACCTACTTGATGACTCAGATATTCACCTAATTTACTCTCCAAGTCTCTGGAGTTAAAATGTTAAGAATTTGAAAAGCTGTGAGTTTTCATTTGTCAACTTTTCATTAAGCAAAAGAGGAGGCTCATGAAGTTGTTTTTTTTTTTTTCTTCCCCCATGGAATGGAAATGATGTTTGAAGACATCAAAATATAAACGAAATTTCCCGGACCCATGTCTTGGAAGAAAATGGGTGTGGAAAGTTAAATAGGCCAACAGGGCAGATAGGATTTGGAGATGGAGCCTGGGAGAGGCAGGGACTATGCAGGTCTTTTGGACAGGTCTTTTGCTTTTCTGAATAAGGGGGCAGAATGCCTTTGAAGATCTGCTCTGGTGACAGAATGGGGTAAAATAAAGAAGGTAGAGAGTGACAGATTCTCTTAGGGAGTACTTTCCATTTGAAAAGGCAGGTTTAAATATCACACATCTGGGGTTGGTTGCTTTGTGTAGATAGAGGGTGTATGTTGGCATCAGGCTGAGGGAATCAGCCTGGCTGAGCTCAGCAAAAATATAGAATATAATAAATGTCTTTTGTTTTTTGGATTCTACCTATGAACACTTCTGCAGTTGGAGCATTCTCAGAAAAGATAAGAGCTTGAAGTCCTTTCCATTTGTAAATCAGTTACAAAAAATGCAGATGAATTGGTGTGCATTTTATGAGCATGGAGATTTAACAGAAAGGAAAATAATGTAGATGCATATAGCAGGTAAATATGAGAATTTGTGTGTGTGTGTGTGTGTGTGTTGCTTTTTTTTGGCTTTTCATTTTCTAATATCATGGATTATGTGTAAATCCATAGTAATGTGAGAACAATATGTAATTTTGAGTGTCTTGAATTCATTTTAATGTATTCCTGATCCCTTTCTGACTAGGGAATTGTTTCAAGGTCAAGATTTGATTGATGTCTGGACTTCAGACGTCTCAAGTTGGGCAGTACAGTTAACACCCCTTAAAAATTTTTTCCTGGCCTATATTACATATACTTGTCCTTAATTTTTTTCATTCCCTTTTCTTATATAATGACTTAGTGTAATTTAACAGCCACCTGACTTTCCTCATTTTTCCATGAGGCACTCCTGGTTTAGTGATATATGTTTCTAGATATGCTGATTGTTTTCATGTTAGTCATAGAGTCACATGAATCCTAAACTCTGTAGGCACTGAAGCCTGACTTCTGGACTAGTGTAGGTAAATGACAGATTAGAGGAAATTCTTACTGAACTCAGCACTATTCAAATGATCGTAAGTCATGCATGCCTCTGATTAAGGAATGAAGTGTGACTTTCGTGGTGGAAAGATGACAGTGTTGGGAGCATTTGGTGTAAAAATAAAAAAAGCCGAAGAAGGATTTATTTGTGGTCTTTCGGCAAAAGGTCCATTGAAAATCAAAGGTGGTTGGTTGAGTTTTTAATCTACAGTGAAAGGGAACCAAGAGTGTTATCAGTGAGGATGGTTCAGGCTGCAAGGAACAGAAATCCTTACCAATACACTAATTAAATTATCTCATGTAACTGGAAATCTTGGTGTAGGGCAGGTTTTGGAGCTGGTTGGGTTAAGAGTCAGTGAACTGTTTTTCTACTCTGCTGGCCACAGAATCCACTTCATCCTAGAACTTGTTTATGTTCTAGTTGTAAGATAACATCAGCTGGTGCTGTGGGCTTCACTGTTGGCATTCAAAAGGATATGTATGGGAAAAAATCTTCTCCTCCAACAGTAAGATGAAGTGCTCCCCTCTTCATTTTTTAGGGCTAGTTTACAGCCCATGCTTTCTGGATCTCTGATCTCTGGATCACTTATAGTCTCCAGCAGAGTGTCATTCACACACAAATCATGTAAAGCAATCATAAACAAGTATCATGGGGTGAATTTGGACTACTTAGGCTATCTCCCTGGAACTGTGTTTCCCCTAAGTTACATGATTTCATGGGTCTCACCTATGTCATGGATTAAGAAGTGAAATCTGGTTCTTTAGGAAGGAAAGAGGGGGAAATGCAGACAGAATAGAAGGCATGCATGAGATACTTAGGCTAAGTATAAGGAAGAATAATCTAAAATAGATGATTTTGAGTGCGGGGAAAATGTAGCATGAAAGGATATGGAATCTCTTTAAAATTATAGGATTCTATTTGTCTGAAATTTTATCTCTGATCCTGTCTGAATGTGGGGGCATTGTGGGTAGGAACAAAAGAAAGTGCTTCCTAAAGTTACCATTTTAGAGTTACCTGAGATGCTGCTTGACACACAGATTCAAGGGTCTTATCTTAGAGATTTGTTGTATTTTAGACTGAGGTCTATGGCACTCTATTTTTAAACAGTGATTCATATGAGTCTAGTGTGGCCTGTCAGCTGAGCTCTATTTGGAAACCACTGGTAATGAATACAAAGTAGAAAATTTTTTTTGAGCACAGAAGGAACATTCACAAAAATTGACCACGTTCTAGGCCACAAAGAAAGTCTTCATAAATTACAAAGAACTAGCATCTTATGAACCATATTTGCTCACTCTGAAGCAATAAATTTAGGTGTTTATAAGAAGGACATAAAAAAGACAGGTAAAAAAAAACAAGCTTGGGAATATATTTTTAAGAGTATAAAATAACGATTGAGCTAAAAGGCTTATGAAAAATCATGAAGTACTGAGAGCTGATAACAGAGAAAGCGCTCTATGTGCAGCTAAAGCATTACCTAAAGGGACATTTATAGCTTTGAAACCAATGATCAGAAATTAATAAAGATCTAGAGGTGCATGGGTGGCTCAGTCAGTTAAGCATTGCACTCTTGATTTTGGCCCAGGCCATGATCACAGTGTTCAAGGGCCCCATCCCCACCCTGCCCTGTGTCTGACACTGTGAAACCTGCTTGGGAATTTCTCTTTTTGTCTCTATCTGCCTGTCTCCTTCTTGTGCAGGTGCATGTTTCTCACATACTCTTTCTCAAAATAAATAAACTTTTAAAAGTTAACACAAAAGGTGAAGACTCAGTAATATGTTTCTCATATATAGCATTAAAAAAAGAAATTAAGAAAGATTGAGAGCAAAGAAGCTAATGATTCAACTCAAGAAGCTAGAGTAAGAGTTGTAGGACAATCCAAAGAAAAAATGCATAGTCTGAATTGTTATATAGAAACACCAGAGTCCACACTGGCTAGATTCAGCAGAAAATATACTTACTGAGGGTATTTAGAGTCTGATTTGGAAGGGCTGAAGAGTCAGTTTTGGATGCTGCATTACCAGAACAAAATTGGACCCCACCATAAAACAGACATGGAAAGACCCTTGTGTACTTACTACCACCACTGGGCACCAATAATACCTACCATGGGACTGTAAGGTCTTCTTGACTAATTAATGCCCCCGAGGTCACTCTGGCTAGAAAGGAGTTTCTTCATTCCGTGTGTGGCACCTGGTTTCTCATGTTGCTCTTTCTTAAATGCAAGTCTCACATGAGTGAGTCTGATTGGTAGGGTCTAATTCTCAAGTATGAAGCCTAGCTAAGGGAGTTTGGGAAGGTGAGTTTCTGGGTTGCACCTTGGGACACAGGACACATCATATAGGAAACTCACAAGACGTGAATTTGGCCAGGTGCATGGAAAATATCTTCTGCATTCAAGAAGGAAGAAGATCATAAAGATAACAGCAGAAACCAATGAAATGGATAACTACCCTCTACAATATTGAGATATTTTACAGAACCAAAAGATGCTTCTCTGAAAACAATAAGATATACACATTTCTGATGAGATTTACAAAAACATTGATGTTATACCCACATACTCTCTCTTTCCCTGCCCTTCTCCCTCTTTCCACTCCATTTGCATGCACACATGCACACACAGACACAGACACACACCCCATACCAGGAAATAGCTAAAGTGTTTGTAATTTATAAACTAATAATTCTTCACTAACTCAGGATGCAGAGTCCTGAGAGACAGACAATGATTGGAGGAGTCTGACTCAGATGACTGTCCCTGGGTTGCTGGGGATAAGAGAGGTTCTAGCTCCTCCCCTGATGATGGATTGTCACGCAACCTCCCAATAAGACTATACACAATAGGGACTATCCCAAAGGGGCAGCCAGCAAATAACAAGTGTCTAGTACCTGCAATGTGACTTATTTTGTTATTACCCTCTTTTTAAAATAAAGTTTATTTATTTATTTATTTATTTATTTATTTATTTATTTATTTTGAGAGAAAGAGAGAGAGAGAGAGAGAGCGCCTGAGCAGGGGAGGGACACTGAGAGAGGTAGAAAAAGAATCCCAAGCAGGCTCCACACTGACAGTGCACAGCCTGATGCTGGGCTCAAACTCATGAACGATGAGATCATGACCTGAGTCAAGATCGAGAGTTGGATGCTTAAACGACTCAGCCATCCAGGTGCCCCCCATATTGAGGATTTTAGTATCCTTTTACATAAATGGATCCAGACAGAAAATTAATATGGAAATATCAGACTTAAATGACACATTAGATGAGATGGACTTAACAGGTATTTATAGAATATTCCATCCAAAAGCAGCAGAATTCACATTCTTTTTGAGTGCACATAGAATATTTTCCAAGATAAGTCATATGTTAGACCATGAAACAGGTCTTAATAAATTTAAGAGGATTGAAATATTAAGTATCTTTTCAAACTGCAATGGTATAAACTAGAAATTAGTTACATAAATAAAACTAAAAAATTCACAAATATGTGGAGATTAAATAACATGCTACTGAACAGTCAATGGGTCAAAGAAGAAATCAAATGAGAAATAAAAAAATAACTTGAAACAAATGTAACATAACAAAACTTATGGGATGCAGCAAAAGCAGTTCTGAGAGGGAAGTTCATAGTGATAAATGCCTACCTCAAGAAACAAAAAAGTCTCAAAAACAACCTAACTTTATACCTCAAGGATATAGAAAAATAATGAACAAAACCCAAAGTTAGAAGGAAAGAAATAAAGATGAGAGCAGAAATAAGTGAATAGAGATTAAAACACAGTAGAAAAGATGAAAGTAAGAGCTGGTTCTTTGAAATGATAAACTAAGAGAAACCTTTGTTTAGGCTCACAAAGAAGAAAAGAGAGAGGACTCAAATAAGTAAAATTGGAAATGAAAGAGGAGATGTTACAATTAATACTACAGAAATAAAAGGATCACAAGAGACTACAATGAGCAATTATATGCCAACAGATTGGACAACCTGGGAGAAATGGATAAATTACCAGAAATGTACAACCTACCAAGACTGATTAAAGATGTAATAGAATATCCAAATAGACTATTACAAGTAAGGAGACTGAATTGGCAATCAAAAACCTCTCCCCAGACAAAAGTCTAGGGCCAGACAACTTCACTGAAGAATTTTACCCAACAGTCAAAGAAGAATTAACACCAATCTTTCAGAAACTCTTCCAAAAAATAGAAAAGGAGGGAACTTTTCCAAATTCATTTTATGAGACCAGCATTGCCCTGATACCAAAACCAGACAAGGATGCCACAAAAAAATATTACAGGCCAATATTCCTGATAGACTTGGATGCAAAAATTCTCAACAAAATATTAGCAAACTACATTCAACAATTCATCAACAGGATCATATATCATGAGAAAGAAAAGGTCATACATTATGATCAAGTGGGATTTATTCCAGGGATGTAAGGATGGTTCAACTTTTGCCAATCAGTCAGTGTGATACACCACACTAACAAATGAAGAATACAAATAACAAGATCATCTCAACAGATGCAGAAAAAGCACTTGACAAATTCAACACCCATTTAGAATAAAAACTCTCAACAAAGCAGGTATAGAAGGAATGTTACCTCAACATAGTAAAAGTCATACATGACAAACTCACAGCTAACATCATACTCAATGACTAAAAGCTGAAAGCTTTTCCTCTAAGATCAGGAAAAAGAAGATAATACCCATTCTTGCCACTTTTGTTCAATGTAATATTGGAAGTCCTAGCCACAATAATCAGAGAAGTAAAAGAAATAAAAGTCACCCAAATTGCAAAGGAAGAAGTCAAACTATCACTATTTCCAGATAATATGATATTATATATACATATATCATATATATACAGAAAACCATGAAGACCCCATCAAAAACTATTAGAGCTAATAAACATATTCAGTACAGTTGCAGGATGCAAAATCAATATGCAAATGTCTGCTGCATTTATTTAGTAATGAATTTTTAGAAATAGAAATTAAGAAATCAATCCCATTTACAATTACATCAAAAAGAATAAAATACCTATAATAAATTTAACCAAGGAGATGAAAGACCTGTATATTAAAAACTATAAGGCATTAAAGATAAAGACTGAAGAAGCCAGAAATAAATGGATAGATATTCTATGTTCATGGATTGGAAGAGTTAATATTGTTAAAATGTCCATCTACACAAAGCAATCTATAGAATCAATGCAATATCTATCAAAATACCAATGGCATTTTTACAGAAATACAACAAAAAATTTGTATAGAATTTTGAAGACCCCAGATAGTCAAAGCAGTCTTGAGAAAGAAGAACAAAGCTGGAGGGGCACCTGGGTGGTTCAGTCAGTTAAGCATCCGATTTCAGCTCAGGTCATGATCTCATGCTTTGTGTGTTTGAAACCCACACCAGATTCTGTGCTGACAGCTCAGAGCCTGGAGCCTGCTTCGAATTCTGTTTCTGGCTCTCTCTCTCTGCCTCTCTCCCCCTCACACTCTCTCTCTCTCTCTCTCTCTCTCTAAAATAAATAAACATTAAAAAAATTTAAAAAAGGAAGAACAAAGCTGGATGCAGGCTCCATGATTTCAAAGTATATTACAAAGCTGTGGTAATTAGAATAGTATGGTATTGGCATAAAAGCAGACACATAGATCAGTGGAGCAGAATAGAAAGCCCAGACTTAAACCCAATCACATGGGGTCATTAATTTATGACAAGGAGCTAAGAATATACCATGTGGAAAGGACAGTGTCCTCAATAAATGGTGCTAGGAAAATTGGATAGCCACAGGAAAAGAATGAAACTGTGCTACTAAGATATAGCATACACAAAAATTAACTCAAAAATGTATTAAAGACTTGAACATAAGATTTGAAACCATGAAACTCCAATAAGAAAACATAGGCAGTAAACTCCTTGACATAGGTCTTGGCAATGGATTTTTGAATCTGACACCAAAAGCAAATGTCCATCAATGGATGAATGGATAAAGATGTGGTATATATATATATATATATATATATATATATATATATATATATATATATATATATACAATGGAGTATTACTCAGCAATCAAAAAGAATGAAATCTTGCCATTTGCAACTATGTGGATGGAACTAGAGGGTATTACACTAAGCAAAATTAGTTAGAGAAACACAAATATCATATGACTTCACTCATATGAGGACTTTAAGACACAGAACAGATGAACACAAGGGAAGGGAAGCAAAAATTATATAAAAACAAGGAGGGGGACAAAACATAAGAGACTTATAAATATGGAAAACAAACAGAGGGTTACTAGAGAGGTTGTGGGAAGGGGGATGGGCTAAATGGGTAAGGGGCATTAAGGAATCTACTCCTGAAATCACTGCTGCACTGTATGCTAACTAACTTGGTTGTAAGTTAAAAAAAAATAAATAAAATAATAAAATAAAATAAAATAAAATAAAATAAAATAAAATAAAAGCAAGAGAAGCAAAAGTAAGTAAGTAGGAGTAAATCAAACTAAAAATCTTCTTCATAGCAAAGGAAATCATTGACAAAATGAAAAGACAACCTACTGAAGGTAGGAAACATTAGCAAATCATGTCTGATATGGGGCTAATATCCAAAATATATAAATGACTCATACAACTCAACACCAAAACAAAACAAGGCAAAACCCCAAAACCCCAACCAAAACCTAAAACCCTAAACCCAAACAATATGAAATAAAAAATGGGCAGATAGTACAGCATAGGGCCTATCGTCAATAGTCAATGGTGTTGTAATAGCACAGTATGGTGACAGATGGTAGCTACACTTGTGGTGAACATAGCATAATGTATCAATTTGTCAAACCACTATGTTGTGTACCAGAAACTAATGTAACATTGTGTGTCAACTATACTTCAATAAAAAGTTTTTAAATGGGCAGACCTGAATAGATATTTTTCTAAATAAAGCATACAGATGGCCAAGAGTTACATGAAAATATGCTTTACATCACTAATCATTGGGGAAATGCAAATTAACACCACAATGAGACATCACCTCACAATGTTAGAATGGCTATTATCAAAATGATTAGAAATAACAAGTGTTAGTGAGGATGTAGAGAAAAGGGAACCTCTGTGCACTATTGGTAAGAATTTAAATCGGTGCAGCCACTATGGGAAACAGTATAGAGGTTCCTGAAAAAATTAAAAATAGAATTACAATATGATCTAGCAATTCTACTTCTGGGTATCTATCTGAAGAAAATGAAAGCACTAATTCAAAAAGATATATGCACACCCTTGTTCATTGCAGCATTGTTTGCAATAGCCAAGATATTGAAACAACATAAATATCCATCATAAATGAATGGATAAAGAAATTGCAGTATAGATATACACTGGACTATTATTCAAACATACATAATGAGAAAAATCCTACCATTTGTGACAACATGGATGGACCTAGAGGGTATATGCTAAGTGAAGTAAGCTACACAAAGAAAGACAAATATCATATCATCTCTCATGTGTGAAATCTAAAAAAAAAACAAATAAACAAAAAATACTAAGCTCATAGATACAGAGAAAAGATTGGTGGTTGCCAGGAGTGGGAGGTGGGTAGGGAGTGGGAAAAATGGATGAACTATTTTTGTTTTTAATAAATAAATTGAATGATAATAGTAAACTAGAAATGGATGCTGAATATGAAGTAATCAGCTTCTCAAACAAAGGGGGAAAATATTCAGTGGTAAGATACTCATTTAGCAAATGGAAATATTTTTGATGGACTAGGGAAAATGTTTCAGTGCTCCTGCACATTGTTTCTGCACTGGGCTGAGGAAAGCATACAAAATTTCTTCTGGAAGAGTGGTGTTGAGATTTATTACCATAGACTGGAGAAAAGGGAAGGTATCTATCTTGCTTATCATTCATTCAGGAAATAGTTTTTGAGTGCCTACTATGTGCCAGGCAGAGTTTTGGGTTCTGTAACTTGTATTGTCAGTCTAAGCCAAGTTTTTTTTTAATATGATATTTATTGTCAAATTGGTTTCCATACAACACCCAGTGCTCATCCCAACAGGTGCCCTCCTCAATACCATCACCCACCCCCCCACCCTCCACCCCCCATCAACCCTCAGTTTGTTCTCAGTTAGGGTTAGGGTTAGGGTTAGGGTTAGGGTTAGGGTTAGAGTTCGCTTTGATGTGGGGCTATCTGCATTCCCCATGCCAGTAGGACCTAAGATATGAGGGTTCTGTCTCTGGTCCCCTTCCACTCTTCCCTTCATCTTTCCTCCCTCCCCCATTTCTCACTTTAGCCATGTTGTGTGTCTGCTGGCTGTAGACACTGGGACATGGATGGGCATCTTTCCCCTAGAGACACACATCCTGACCCAACTGTTGGTCAGATGTTGCATAAATATTCAAAATGAAACCAGAGCAGGAAGGCTTTTACTACTCCGGACACAAGATTTTACTTTAAGCAGGAGACGTCTTTGGAGATAGATTTGGTGGTCCTCAGGGAGCTGATGAATGAATGACTACACTTTAGCTTTGGAAACCATTTTTTCACCAACAATTTCCTTGTCTACAAGTTTATGAGGCTGTAAATAGTCCTTGTGTGCATAATGAATTCTGACATCATAGGTCTATGGAACTTAAGAACAGCAGCTTAGCCAACACTTTTATTAGCAGTACACCCTGAGGCTGCACAAATAGCCCTTCACCACTCAAACGTTCTGTTATAAACCTTACTATAAAATGTTCCCTGGCCTTTCCTCTGTCTTCAGTGAGGCCACTTTTTTCATGGTGCAAGTAATTTCCTCCGCTATGCCCTAAGGATTATTAGGATATTTCACACAAAATCTGGTGCATATGCATGTCTTCCAATTTGGCTGTGGGGCAAAGCAGTTTTTAGAAGAGGCTGTGTATTCCTAATCTAAGACAGTGACAGAACAAGAGCTAGTTTCTTAGGTCTCTGACAAAGCCTGATGACCTCTATTTCTCACTTGCTATTTGTCCCCAACCTAGAACCTCTCACATTTTGGAAATTTTAGTTGAATGAGTGAAGAAAATATAAGTTGAAAGATAAGTGGAGGATATGAGGTTGAAAAAGTTTCAAAGAAACTAGGACTGAAAACTAATAACTTACCCATGAGTGGAGAAACTCTCTTAGAACCAACAATAATGAAAACACACAGGGAGCTGAAGTCATCAGATTTTCTACCATCAAGCTTGGCTTTCCAACTGTAGATGCCCGCTGGCAAATGGATGGAGAGAGTTGGAATGATGAGTTGGAGTTTATAAAAGTGAGTCTTATTGATATCTACAGGGTATTGATCACGAAACTCCCTGTAATTACATGTAAACCACTTAGAATATACACACTGGTTTATTGTGAAGTGAGCATAAATTCCCCTTTCTTCTCCTATACAACTTGATAGTGTTTGTCATTTAAAATATATTTAAAGTCTCTGTTTTGCAGTTCCAAGATTATAAAGTGGTCTTTAATCCTCATTTTAAAGTAAAAAATTTGTGCCCAAGGGTCCATCCTTTAAGACAATATCTTTGTGAGGTGTGGATGGGGCAGACTAGTTTAGAACTAGAAGTGGGGGCATGGAAGCCATGGACACCTGAGTCCTTGGGGTCCCCACTCAACACTGGTCCCAGTGTGTTGTGCTGTTCTTGGGTTGGCTGCCTAACTAGGTCAGGTTTCCCATACTTGTTTCTCCAGAGATGACCACCTGGTGAGGTAAGGGATCACTGGCAATGGGTTTCCACCACACAGTGAAAGGCCTGGAGGCAGCTCCTCTATCTTTGGTCCTATATTTGACTTCTGATGACACAACCAATGATTGTCATCTAGTGTCTTCTCTGTTCTCTTGACATCGTCATCTTTGTGCTTCGATCTCTCTCCTGTAAAAAGACTTTGTTTAAAAATTTTTATGTTTTCCAGAATGCCTGGGTGGCTCAGTTGGTTAAGCATTTGACTTTGGCTCAGGTCATGATCTCATGGTTCTCATGAGTTGGAGCCCCACATGGGGCTTTCTGCTGTCAATGCCGAACCAGCTTTGGATCCTCTGTCCTCATCTGTATGTCTGCCCCTCCCTCATGCTCTCTCTCTTTCTCAAAAAATAAATAAACATTAAAAAATATCCTTATGTTTTCCCATTTTGATTTGGAGAAAACACTGGCTTTTCAAGGTTGTTATTCTAAGACCCAGGGCTGCTTTCTTCATTTTGCTTTTAATACCTTGATGAAAGTTTGCTAAATTCCTTATTTTTAAAAGAATTTCCTCTGTTTCAGAGACAAAGAGAAAAGAACAAAAACCAACCAACCAACCAACCGACAAAAGATCAAAGCTTTCCTCCTTTTCTAGATTATCACAATTTGAATGTGAAAATAAGATTTTCAAATACTTTTTGTGTGGAATAAAATTCAGATGAATAGTCATTTGGCCATCGACCTTCCTCTAAAGCAGAGGGAAGATTCTAGGGGAACTCCACAAGGTATCTGAATTTCCTTCCTTCCTTTTGCCTGGATCTGTGTCTCTGTGATCTGTACCTATAAGGTACTGCTGTCCTCTTTCTCTAAGAATATGTTTTGGCTTGGAAAGTCCTGCAAGCTTCGTAGTAGTAGCTTTCTTGGCATCATTAACTCGAGGGCTAAGCTTTTAGCAATAGATCTTGCAGATGAGCCTCTGTGTATTTGAGGTGGCATTTTAACTCCCTGCTCATTCAGTACGGGATCCCCTCTGCTCTGAGCCTGGGATGCGCTGGCTGCACTGAGGGTGTTCCCTGCACTTCAGAACCACAGTGTGAACTCTGACTTCATAGCTACTTATATACTGCTGCACAGTCACAACAAGGCTGCAAAACCAGAGCAGACCCAGTAAACTGGGGATCTAAAATATCTGAGATTTCATAGACTTAGTTCCTGAAATAGGGAAGCATTTTTAAAAAAACAAATTTCTTTTCCCTTTTCCCTTTTTTTTTTTTTTTTAGTAAAATCTTTTTTCAACTTTCATTGTTGCTGAATAGGTTATCTGTAGGTCAGTGGGTTTCCAGGTTGTTTGCATTTCCTAAAATTGTGCTTTTCCCTGAATGTGGCACAAGAGATTGCAGGCTGTTCAGGACAGCCCACTGAGGCCGGCACAATGCTGCTATTCCTGTTCTCCCTGCTGCTCTCAATGGAGGTATTTTAGGGCTCCGTAAGTGTTTAAGAAGAATAAAATCAGCAGACAAGAATCCTGGACATCTTAAGCTTCTGGCCAATTTTGTGGAATATGGAAGAACTTTTTTTTTAAGATCTTTTTTTTTCATGACCTTTAAGAAGCCGGCTACATTTTGTCGTACTTTTCCTTTTGATGAATCGTTTTCCAGATACAATGTGCGGATGACTTTCAGTTTACAGGCCATGTAACTCCAGATGCAGATGCAGATGTTATGAGTTCATGGAATAGAAGATATAAATGTCCTGACTTTGCTGTATGCCCTGAGAAGCATCCGTTTTTTTTTTTTCTATTTAGAGAGAGGGAAAGGAAAAAAAAAACCCACACCAGATTTGCTTCATTTCCTGCTTTAAGCACTTATGCTTTAAAGGAGTTCATTTACATATGAAATTTAATCATGTGATAGCATATGTGGGGGAATTTTGACCAAAAAACATTTTCCTTTAATCTGCACAATCTGCTGTGGATTGTGAAAGTGTGAGCTCACACACAAATTACGTATCAGCATGGAAGTCTGTAGTCCATGCATGGCACATTTTAAACTAAACTTTATTGGGTTAGCTACATCATAAATCGGTCCTAAACCACATTCTGAAAATGATACTTTAAAAGTTTATTTAGTTCTCTTGTCTTTAAAATAAGGGCAAAGACAGTAAGTAAGTTCACAGAATTATTTTGTTAACACCAGGAAGGTAATTTATGGCTTAATAATTCCATCATGTAATAATCGTTGGGGTCTAATGCTTTGGGGTACTTTGTATGACAATACAAATTTGTTATTTGTTATTATTTGGTTGTTATTATTTGTTATTATGAAATTATAGAATGGATTCAATTCAAAAGAGAATGTTTTGGTTTTACTGTTTTCATATTTGTAATGCTGGTGGAGGTACAAGTGAACACTTGGAAAACTTTCATATTTTCAACAAATATATGTTGAATCATTTCTACATGCCAGGAATCTTTGCTAAGTGCTATAGATTTAGAGGTGAATAAGGTAGATGTGTTTGTTCCTTGGCCTACATTGAAAAATTTAAGGAAGCCTAAAGGGATAACAGGAGAGACAGTGTTCTGCAACTCCCTCCCCCGCCCCCACCCCCACCCACCCCCCCCCCCCCCCGCCAATCATATGTTTAAGCCTTAACTTTCAGTACCTTAGAAAGTGACTGTATTTGGGGACAGTGTATTTAAAGAGGTAATTAAGTTAAAACAGGTCATATGGGTAGGCCCTAATCTGATCAGACTGGTGTCCTTATAAGAAGAAGAGATTAGAACATAAACATACGAAGAGGGAAAATCATGTGAATCCATAAGGAGAAGACAGTTAGCTATCTATGAGCCAAGGAAAGAAGCCTCAGAAAAATACAACCCTGCTGACACCTTGATCTTGGAATTTCAGTCTCCAGAACTGCGTGGAAATACATTTCTGTTGTTTAAGCAACTTAGTCTGTGGTATTTTGTTATGGCTGTCCTAGAAAACTAATACAGATAGAAAGCTTCCTCACAAAATAGAAAGGCGAATCGTACTTAAGGATAATGGGCCAAAGATGTCAGCTCACTGTCATCTTGTCATGGGGCCAAATACAATACTGTGCACAAAGCATGTACTAAATAAATGCTAATGCTTGCCTACAGAGACTGCAATAAACAAGGTGATGCTTTACTACTGCTTTCACTACCATTTCTTCTAATGCTACTATCTGCAAAGCTCCTAAAGAGGGGCCATAATGCCATGTGCGAGACCTTATCCTCAAAACTCTGTTTAAGGGCAAAGGAGTAGAGGTGATATTTGATATCAATTCTAAAGAAAACTCATTCTCAGTACTGAAAGATTCTGTTTTGAGAGATGGGAAATTATTTTCAAGTAAGGCAGAAAGGCAGGTTTTATATTGTGAACACTATTCACATCATTTATTTTTTCAAGGGAATTTGAGTTCCTGCTTTTTAGTCACATTTTTGTCTATGGTAAGTGGATAAATGTGGTTTGCATCATTCAGTGCCTTGGGAATGTCTTACAGGATATTTCTGGAATGGGCAAAGTTCAGCACAGTCTGGAGCCAAACAAAATGTCCCCATTATTGAGCCAATATAGTTCAAATGTTTATGACCCATCTCCAGAATGGTGTGCATATGTGTGAGGTTGACAGTGCAGTTGAACATATCCTCAGGAACTGAGGGAAAGCTGCAGAAAGGCAAAGATGACGTGTGGGCTGCCCTTGAGTGTCTTTTCTGTTTTGGAAGCCTACAGCTACAGAAGGTCCAACAGCACATAAGTGTTTATGAGACTTTTCCTATTCAAAGAATCAAGACTCCTAAGCCTGGTTAGAAGCCCCTACAACTGTAGGAAAGCCCAGGTTCCCTATGCTTGGGTTTTCCTTCTTCTTTTACCTGGATTCCACCTTCAGGACAAGTTCAATCCAGCATCCCTGAAAAGGGAATCATCCACAACAATGGTTTTCAAAATGTGGTCTGTGGAACCCTGGGGTTCTTGGGACCCTTTCAGGGAGTCTTCAAGGTCAAAACTATTTTCATAATTATAATAAGATAATATTTACTCTTTTTAATATCATCTTAACACAAGTTATTGTGTTTTCAGGAGGCAACATGGCATGTGAAGATGTCATTACTCAGATAGTTAATAAAATGTATGCTAATATACTCTTTCATTCATTGGAATGTACTAAATTAGTGAGATAAATGTGTACATATGTGCATTTTCAGATATTAACTCACTTCTTATACTTCTGTGTTCTTACTGGTTATTTCCTGTTATACCTACTATGATCTTCATACACTGTTATTTCAAAACCTGAAGTGTCCTTTACCAGAAACTATTCTTCAAATTATTTACATTGCAAAATATTAAGAATATCTCTCCTAAAATATGAAATTAGATAGAGATGTCAATGTAATTTCTCATATTCAGCATTAATAAAAAAGAAAGCAGAACTAATTGAAAATAAAATGTTTATATACGTAGAAAATCCAAGAGACTTGACACCAAAGTTAGCACTGAACAGGACATTTAGTATAAAAATAAGGAGGAAAAATATTATTCACTGCAACAAAAGTTATACACAAGGATAAGCAAAATCAAAATAAGCTGTATTTTTGAAAACCATAACATTTTATCAAAGAACAGAATATAAAACCGGATGAATATGGTAATAGTACATGAATGAATGAATGAATGAATGAAGCAATAATTCTTCCTAAATTAACAAAATCCCATTGGTTTTTAAATTTTTATTTTATTTTTTTATTTCATTTTTTAATTTAAATTTTAGTTAGCATACATTGCAATATTGGTTTCAGGAGTAGAATTTAGTGATAAGTCTAACATCTGTATAAAAAAATAAAGGCCTGAGGCCTGAGATGAAATTTCTGATAATGAAGATTAGTGAGCAGGGTTATACCCTGCATATTATTAAAATTTACTATGGAGGTATGGTGTGATATGAGCACAGGAATAGGCAAATATATTAGTGGAACAAATTCAAAACTAAAGAGACAGATCCAAGTGTATGAAGGAACTTCTATTTGTTTGTTAGTTTGTTTATGGGAGTGAGTATATGCACATGCTCAGACGAGGGTAAGAGGGAGAGACAGAATCCTAAGCAGGCTCCATGCTCAGTGCAGGAGCCTGGTGGGGGCTTGCTTCCATAATCCTGGGATCATGACCTGAGCCAAAATCAAGAGTCAGACGCTCTACTAACTGAGCCACCCAGGCACCCCTGAAGGAATTTTAGTTAATTTTTGCCATATAGTTAATTACAATCTCATATTAATTTTAGGTGTACAATACAGTGACTCAACATTTACATAAATTACAAAATGATCACCACAATAAGTGTAGTTACTATCTGTCACAATACAAAGTTATTACGATATATTGACTATATTCCTTGTGCTATACTTTATATTCCTGTGACTTTTTTAAATGTTTATTTATTTTTGAGACAGAGGGAGACAGGGTGCGAGTGGGGGAGGGGCAGAGAGAGAGGGAGACACAGAATCCAAAACAGGCTCCAGGCCCTAAGCTGTCAGCACACAGCCTGATGCAGGGCTCGAAACCAAGAACCGTGACATCGTGACCCAAGCCGAAGTCGGACACTTAACCTACTGAGCCACCCAGGCACCCCCCCGCCCCATGACTTTTTTATTGTATAACAGTAAATTTGTACCTCTTAATCTCTTTCACTTATTTTGCCCATCCCCCACTACTTCCTCTCTGGACACCACTTATTTTTTCTTTGTAGTTTTTAGTCCCTTTCTGTTTTGTTTTGTTTGTTCATTTGTTTTGATTTTTTTAGATTGCACATCTGTGAAATCATATGGTATTTGTCTTTCTCTGTCTGACTTATTTCATTTAGCATAGGACCCTTCTAGGTCCATCCATGTTTTCACAAAAGGCAAGATTTCATTTTATTTTTATGGTTGAGTAACATCCCAGTGTGTGTGTGTGTGTGTGTGTGTGTAACATTTTCTGTATCCATTCATCCAAGGTAGACACTTATAGTCTTCTATAGTTTAGCTATTGCAAACAATACTTCATCAAACATGGGCATGCATATAACTATTTGAGTTTGTTTTCATTTTTTTCAGATAAACACCCAAAAGTGGAAATGCTATACCATATGGTAGTTCTATTTTTAATTTTTTGAGGAACCTCCTTAGTGTTTCTTGTTAGTGGCCATACCAATTTATATTCTTACTAACAGCACACAAGGATTCCCTTTCTCCACATCTTCACCAACCCTTGTTATTTCTAGTCGTTTTCACAATAGCCATTCTAGCAGATATAAGGTGATATCTCATTGTGGTTTTGATTTGCATTTCCTTGATGATTAATGATGTAGACCCTCTTTTCATGTACCTGTTGGCCATCTGTATGTCTTCTTTGGAAAACATCCATTTATGTCCTCTGCCCATTTTTTAATTGGATTCCTAGTGTTTTGGTGTTGAGTTGTATAAGTTCTTTACACACACACACACACACACACACACACACACACACACATATATATGTATATATATATGATGTTAATCCTTTATTGGATATATTATTTGCAAATGTCTTCTCCCATTCAGTAGGTTAACTTTTCATTTTGTTTACGATGTCCTTCACTGTGCAAGAACTGTTTAGTTTGAAGTAGTACTATTTGACTACTTTTGCTGTTGTTTCTTTTGCTTTTGGTGTTAAACAGAAAAAAATCATCACCAAGATCTATGTCAGGGAGCTTACTGCCTATTTTTTTTCTAGGAAATTTGTCGTTTCAGGGGTTACATTTTAATCTTTGATCCATTTTTTAAATGTTTATTTATTTTTGAGGGAGAGAGAGGGTGAGTGGGGGAGGGACAGAGGTAGAGGGGAAAAAAGGATCTGAAGCCAGCTCCATGCTGACAACAGAGAGCCTGATGAGGGGCTTGAGCTCACCAGCTGTGAGATCACAACCTGAGCTGAAGTCAAACACTTAACTGACCGAGCCACCCAGGGGCCCCAGTCTTTGATCCATTTGGAGTTTATTTTTGTACATGGTGTAAGAAAATGGTCCAGTTTTATTCTTTTGCAGGTTTCCAAATATGGTTATTGAAGAGACTGTCTTCTCCTCATTGTATATACTTGCTCCTTTGTTACAGATCATTTGACTATATGAACATGGATTTTATTTCTGGACTCTCTATCCTAGTCCACTGATCTGTGTATCTGTTTTTATGCCAATACCATACTGTTTTGATTACTATAGTTTTGTAGTGTAGTTTGAAATCAGGTCGCATACTACCTCCAGCTTTGTTCTTTTCTCAAGATTGCTTTGGCTATTTGGGGTCTTTTGTGGTTCCATTTTATGGTTATTTATTCTATTTCTGTGAATAATACCATTGGAATTTTGATAGGGATTACAATGAATGTATAGATTAATCTTGGTACTATTGACATTTTAATAATAGTAATACTTCTAATCCATGAACACAGTGTATCTTTTTATTTATTTGTGTTGTCTTCAATTTCTTTCATCCATGTCTTACAGGTTTCAGAGTAGAGCTTTCACCTCCTTGGTTAAATTTATTCCTAGGTATTTTATTGTTGCATTTATAAGATGCAATTATAAATGGGATTGTTTTCTTAATTTCTCTTTTGATAGTTTATTATTAGTATATAGAAACACAACAGATTTCTGTATATTCATTTTGTATCTTACAACTTTACTGAATTAATTTGTTATTTCTAATAGGTTTTTTGGTGGAATATTTAGGACTTTCCAATATAATATTATGTCATCTGCAAATAATGACAGTTTTACTACTTCCTTATCAATTCAAATGCTTTTTATTTCTTTTTCTTGTCTGATTGCTCTGGACAGGGCTTCCAGGGCTAGGTTGAATGAAAGTGACAAAAGTGGGTATTGTTGTCTTATTCCTGGTCTTAGAGGAAAAGTTTTTAGCTTTTTACCATTGAGTGTGATAGCTGTGTGCTTGTCATTTCTGACCTTTATTATGTTGAGCTGTATTCCTTATATATAGCCACTTTGTTGAGACTTTTTATCAATTATTAATTTTTAATTTTGCCAAATGCTTTTTGCAGCATCTATTGACATGGTCATATCATTTTTATCCTTCATTTTATTAATATGACTTATTATGTTGATTTATTGGTGACAGTAGAACCATCCTTGCATCTCTGGAAAAGATTTTACTTGATCATGGTGTATGATTCTTTTGATGTTTTATTGAGTTTTGTTTGCTAATATTTTGTTGAAGATTTTTACATCTATGTTTATCATGGATATTGGCCTGTAACTAACTTTCTTCCTTCCTTTCTTCCTTCTTTCCTTCCTTCCTTCCTTTCTTCCTTCCTTCCATCCTTCATTCCTCCCTCCTTGTTTCTTTTCTTTTCTTTTCTTTTCTTTTCTTTTCTTTTCTTTTCTTTCTTTTCTTTTCTTTTCTTTCTTTTCTTTTCTTTTCTTTTCTTTTCTTTTCTTTTCTTTTCTTTTCTTTTCTTTCCTTTTGTATTTTTATCTGGTTTTTGTATCAGCATAATGGTAACCTTGTAGAAATAGTTTGGAAGCATTTCTTTCTCTTCACATTTTTTAGAATATTTTGAGAGGAATAGACATTAATGCTTTTCTGAATGTTTGGTAGAATGCACCTGTGAAGCCATCTGGTCCTGAGCTTTTGTTTGTTGGGAGTTTTTTTTTTATTACTGAATCAAATTCATTATTAATAATCAATCTGTTCAGATTTTCTATTTCTTCTTGATTTAGTCTTGGAAAATTGTGGTATCTAGGAATTTATCCATTTCTTCTAAGTTTTCCAATTTGTTGGAGTATAATTGTAGCAGTCTCTTTTTTTTGTTTGTTTTAGTTTTAATTCCAGCAAAGTTAACGTACAGTGTTATATGTAGTAGTCTCTTATAATCTGTTGTATTTCTGTGGTGCTGGTTGTAACTTCTCTTTATTTCTCATTTTATTTATTTGAGCTCTCTGTTTTCCTTTATGGGTTTGATTAATGGTTTACCAATTTTGTTTATTTTTTTTAATGTTTATTTATTTTGACAGAGTCAGAGAGAGCAGAAGCAAGGGAGGGGCAAAGAAAGACAGGGAGAGAGAGAGAGAGAGAGAGAATCCCAAGCAAGCTCTTCCCTGCCAGCACAGAGCCCAATGCCGGGCTCAATCTCACAGACCGTGAGATCATGACCTGAGTGGAATTCAAGAGTTGGTCACTTAACTGACTTAGCCACTCAGGCACCCCAATTTTGTTTATTTTTCCAAAGAACCAGCTGTTAATTTCATTGATCTTTTCCACTTTTTTGTCTCTATTTCATTTATTTCCACTCCAATCTTTATTATTTTTTCCCATCTATTAACTTTAGGTTTGATATGTCCTTTTATTTTTCTAGTTCCTTTAGATGTAAAGTTATTTTGTTTGTTTGAGATTTTTCTTGTTTTTTTTTTTTTTAAGGTAGATTTGTATTGATATAAATTCCCTCTCAGAGCTGCATTCCTTTTGCTGCACTCCATAGATTTTGGAATATTGTATTTCCATTTTAATTTGTCTCAAGATATATTTTGATATTCTCTTTGATATCTTCCTTGACACATTCATTGTTTAGTAGCATGTTGTTTAGGCTTCATGTGTTTTTGTTTTTGTTTTTGTTTTTTCCAATTCCTTTTCTTGTATTTTATTTCTAGTTTCATACTGTGTTGATTGGAAAATATTTTTGATATGATTTTAATCTTCTTAAATTTATTGAGATTTGTTTTGTGACCTTACTTGTGATCTATCCTAGAGAATGTTTCATGTGCCTTGGCAAAAATGTGTATTCTGCTGTTTTCAAATGGAATGTTTTCTTTATATCTGTTAAGTCCATCTGGTCTAATGTGTTTTTCAAAGAAACCATTTTCCTACCGTTTTTCTCTCTGATTGATCTATTCATTGATGTAAGTGGGGTATTAAAGTCCTGTAATGTTATTGTATTACTTTCAATTTCTACTTTTATGTCTGTTAATATTTGATTTATATATTTAAGTGTTCCTATGTTGGGTGAGTAGATATTTATTTGTTGATATAATTATTATATTCTCTTATAGGATTGATCCCTTTATCATTATGTAATGCCCTTCTTTGTATCTTGTTACAGTCTTTATTTTAAAAGTCTATTTTTTCTGATAAATATTCTACCCCAGCTTTATTTTCATTTCCATTTGTGTGGAATCTTTCCCATTCATTTCCTATCAGTCTGTGTGTCTTTAGGTCTGAAATGTCTCTTATAGGCAGCATATAGATGGGTCTTGTTTTGTTTTTAATCCATTCATCCACCCTGTCTTTTGGTTGGAGCATTTAGTCCATTTACATTTAATTATTGATGGCTTCATACTTATTGCAATTTTGTTAACTGTTTTTTAGTTGTTTTTGTAGTTCTATGTTCTGAAGGAACTTCATTAATGTTAAAGTTAGCATGTCATCTTACTGACAGAGAACAAAATTATTTAATAAATAGTGCTGATAAAAGTGGCTATCCATGTGGAAGAAAACAATCATTCATAACACCATAAATAATCATCAACTTCAGACAGTTTAAATATATAAAAGTAAAATAAAATACTAAAGGTATTAAAATAGTTTTATAATATCATTATAAAGATGACATCCAAAGCAATATAAGAAATGCATAAATATAAAGGAAAAATTGACAGGTTTAATTATATAATTATATAAGTACTAAAAAGCTTCAGTAGTGAAAGGAAGAAACCTAACGCGATCAAAAGATAACAGTATTAATTACAATAGGGTAAATACAATTTTATGTTATTAAGAAAAAAACAATCTAAATTTGTAAACAAATTACTAAATAATTTAGTGAAAAAAAATATGAAAAAGTGTATATAAAAATGTTCAATGACACTAAAAGTCAGAGAACAATAACACAACATTGTCTGCCATCATTTGTCAAAAGAAAAGAAAAGAAAAGAAAAAGAAAACAAAGAAAAGAAACATCAAGTTTCCTATACAGAAATACAACAAAAAGTAAGTATACTTTTATTTTTTGTTTCAGTAATATTTTACTTTTTTCTGAAAAATTTTTTAATTTTATAATTAAAACTCACTCTTCTATAATTTATCTACTGAAATGAAATCTATTTATAATATATTTTTGTTACATTTAAGATCGATCATTGGATTTAAAAAGAGAGATTAGAAGATTTGCTTTCTCAAGAGCAGCTTCTCCATTTATGTAGAATGGTGCTGTAAAGAATAAATTGATTTATCAGGGTGTTCTCTCACTCATGAAAGGAAAATCATAATCCAAAGAAGTTGGCTGAAAATTGAAGTTGAGAAATGAAAATATGATAAAAGCTATTTCCTCCTCAGTCCATAGAATAAGAATTTACCTTACTGTGTTTAATGCAATAGAAAAATTTCAAATTATATTATAGTGTCAGTAATATTGTGATATCATTTTTGGACCTACCATTCAGAGTTCAAAGATAAAATAATAGAATATTTTTAAAAATGTTAATGGTTATTTATTTTTGTGTGAGAGAGAGGGCAACAGAGTGTGAGCAGACAGGAAGGGGCAGAGAGAGATGGAGACACACAATCCAAAGCAGGCTCCAGTCTCTGTACTGTCAGCACAGAGCCCTATGAGGAGCTCCAGCTCACCAACCGTAAGATCATGACCTGAGCTTGAAGTTGGACGCTTCACCCACTAAGCCACTCAGGTGCCCCAAGTAATAGAATATCTTAAACGTAGACATGATGAGTTCTTTTAAAAACTAAAAATTGTTGGGGCCCCTGAGTGGATCAGTCAGTTAAGTGTCCAATTTCAGCTCAGGTCATGATCTCATGGTTTGTGAGTTCCCACCTTGCATCAGGCTCAAACCTAAAAATTGCTTGTACAGCTTTTCAAACTAGAAATGAAAAAGCAACAGGAGCATCTTACAGAATAAATTATATTGCATAGTCTGGAAAAGTACACACGATAGCTTAGGGAAGAATAAAGCCTTCCACAGTTGACTTTGTTGAATATCTGCTGGCTGAAAAGTCAGTGAAAGAAGTTGTGGCACTGCCACTTTCCAACAATACTGTAATTTGTGTTAAAGTTTTTGTTGCAAAAATGAATATTGAATTAATGACTTGCCTGCACAATTCTACTTTTATCTTATAAATGGACATTGGACTTATTGTTTTGCTTGTATTTATCTGGTATTAGATCAGTGATCATAAAAGAAGCCTTCTTTTATGTGAGTGCTGGATTAAAAAAAAACACCTTTTTGAATCTCATGGTTTGTACTGGAACAATTGTGTGGACATTTGCATTCATGGTGACATGGAACTGTACTGTAGTAGCAGTCAATATATTCTTTATACCACACTCACAGTTTTAAAAAAAAGTCAGGTTACGTTAAAACTGTCTGGATAAAAAAGTAAATATTATTTAATTTTATGAAATCTCAACCCTGATTTACATATCTCTTACACACTCTGTGTGACAAAATGTGAAGTACACATAAATACTTTCTACTGCATATTCAACTGAAATGGAGGATATATCTATATCTATAATATGAGTATACTCAGCCATCAAAAGAATGAAATCTTTCAATTTGCGATGATGTGGGTGGAGCTAGAGTGTATTATGCTAAGCAAAATAATAGAAAGACAAATACCATATGATTTCATTCATATGTGGAATTCAAGAAACAAAATGAATGAACATAAGGGAAAGAAAAAAATGGAGGTAAACCATAAAAGAGTCTTAAGTATAGAGAACGAATTGAGCGTTGCTGGAGGATGAGGGGATGTGCTAAATGGGTGATGGGTATTAAGGAGGGCACTTGCGACGCCCCCCCTTGTGATACATCACTTGTGATGAATGTAGATCTTATATGTAAATGATGAATCACTAAATTTTACTTCTGAAACTAATATTACACTATATGTTAACTAAATAGAATTTAAATAAATACTTGAAACATCAAAGAAAAATTGAGTTACCAGCTGAATTAGTTTTTATTTTTCATGGAACATCATTTTTACTTGAAAGAGTGTTGGCAAAGTGGTTATTTTAACTTAAGTATTTGGCAAAATTTTTCTTGAAAAGGAATGAAGTGGGCCTGTCACTTCTAGGGAAACAATATCTGACTGTATTTATTGTCATTGATAAAATTTTAGCTTTCTAGTGAAAATTAGGGACTTTCCTCACCACTGTGAGCTTAATAATTCCTAAAAGTCAAACAATTTTCAGTTAAAATCAGTGGTGATATTAACAAATGTTATTTAAAAATATTTGTATAATGAGATATGTCAAATTTAGAAAATCTCTATACCTCAGTGAATCAACTTTTCTGAATGACCAATGCATGATGTTACAAAATTATGCAAGATACAACAGTATATTTTTATGTAACAGAGTTAAAAGTACATTGATATGATTTCAGATTCCACATTGTGGCTAAGCCTTAAGAAAGTGCTACTTGGCAAGTTTCATTGCAGTATAGAAGAACATCCACAATTACCTGAAAAGGTAATTAAAATATTATCCCTTTCCCAACTACGTACCTATGTGAGACTGGATCTATTTCATACACTTGAAACAGAATAACATATTGCCAAGAGGGAATGCAACACAGGAGACTCAAATTGTCTCCTGTTGAACAAGTCGTTAAAGGGATTTACAAAAATATAAAATAATGCCACCATGATCACTATGTTTTTTTGAAAATATAGTTATTTTTCATAAAGTATTTTATTTATGCTAACATGAATGGGTTTGTTGTTTTTATTTAAAAATTAATCAACAGTTTTAATTTGAATACAGTAAAAGCTGATAGATATAAACCACCTACACAAATGCTTCTGGGGGTACATTTTTAAGGGAGTAAAGAGGTCTTAAGACTAAAAAATTGTGTGAGAACCACTGCTATAGAATTATGACTAGGCCAGATCAATCTAGTTCCACTAATTTCAGGAAATGGACTTATTTTTTTCAGTTCCTAATCTGTTTTTTTCCAAACCTGTGAATTCAATTCAACTAGCATTTTTTGACACCTATCAAGTTCCAGTCATGTTAAGTGATGGTACGAAGCCAAAAGTTTGAATTCAAATTTTAAGGAGCTATGCAAGCTATTCAGATTAGTGTTTCATATTCTTTAGGTAAATGCCCAGTAATGTTATTGCTGGATCTTAAGGTAGTTCTCTTTTCAATTTTTTGTGGAACCTCCATACCATCTTCCACCAGCGGTTGCACCAGTATGCATTCCTACCAAGAGTCCATGAGGGTCCCCTTTCCCCCACATCCTCACCAGCACTTTTTGTTTCTTGTGTTTTCGATTTTATCCATTCTGACAGGAGTCTCATTGTGGTTTTGATTTTTGCTTCTCTGATAATGAGTGATGTTGAGCATCTTTTCCTGTGTCTGTTGGCCATCTGAATGTCTTCTTTGAAGAAATATCTGTTCAATGTCTTCTGCCTATTTTTTATTGGATTATACTAATCCTTTATTGGATATATCATTTACAAATATCTTCTCCCATTTTGTAGGTTGCCTTTTAGCTTTCTTGATAGTTTCCTTTGCTGGGCAGGAGCTTTTTATTTTGATGCAGTGTCAATAGTTTATTTTTACTTTTGTTTTCTTTGCCTCAGGAATCATATCTAGAAAGATGTTGTTATGGGTGATGTCAGAGAAATTACTGCCTGTGTTCTCTTCTAGGATTTTTATGGTTTCAGGTCTCATATTTAGGTCTTTAATACATTTTGGATTTATTTTTGTGTATGGTATAAGAAAGCGATTCAGGTTCATTCTTTTGCATGTAGCTTTCCAGTTTTCCCAACACTATTTGCTGCAGCAACTTCTTTTTCCCATTGCATACTCTTCTTTATTGAAGATTAATTGATCAATTAATTGTGAGATTTTTTTTCTGTTCCACTGATTTATGTGTTTATTGTTGTGCCAGTTCCATATTTTTTTATTACTACAGCCTTGTAATATAACTTGAAGTCTAAAATTGTGCTGCCCTCAGTTTTGTTTTTCTTTTTGAAGATTATTTGTACTATTTGGGGACTTTTGTGGTTCCATACAAATTTTAGGGTTGTTTGTTCTAGCTCTGTGAAAAATCCTGTTAGTGTTTTCATAGGAACTGCATTAAATCTGTAGATTGCTTTGGGTAGTATAGGCATTGTATCAATATCTGTTCTTCCAACCAATAAGCACTGGATGTCTTTTTATCTCTTTGTGTCAAGTTCAATTTCTTTCATCAATGTTTTGTAGTTTAGAGAGTACAGGTCTTTCACCTCCTCGGTTAAGTTTATTCTTAGATATTTTATTATTTTTGGTGCAACTGTAAATGGGATTGTTTTCTTAATTTCTATTTCTGCTTCTTCATTATAAGTATATAGAAATGCAACAGATTTCTGTAATTGATTTTGTATCCTGTGATTTTACTGAATTTATGTTTCAGTTTTAATAGCTTTTTGGTGGAGTCTTTAGGGTTTTCTATATGAAACTTTGTCATTTGCAAATAGTGAAAGTTTTATTTCTGTCTTATCAACTTGGATGCCTTTTATTTTATTTTGTTGTCTGATTGCTGTGGCTAGGATTTCCAGTACTATGTTGAATAAAAGTTGTGAGAGTGGACGTCCTTGTCTTGTTCCAGACCTTAGGGGAAAAGCTGTCAGTTTTTCCCTATTTCCCTATGTTCACTGTGCATTTTTCGTATAAGCTCTTTATTACACTGAGGTATGTTCCCTCCTAATCTACTTCGTTGAGGGTTTTTATCATGAATGAATGTTGTACTTTGTTAAATGTTTTTTTTCTGCGTCTATTGAAATGATCATATGGTTTTCATCTTTTCTCTTATTAATATGATGTATTATGTTCATTGATTTGTGAACATTAAACCATTCTTGCAACCAGCAATAAATATCACTTGATTGTGGTGAATTAACTTGGTAATGTATCATTAATTTGGTTAGCCAATATTTTGTTAAGAACTTTGGCATCTATGTTCATCAGAGATATTCATCTATAGTTCTCTTTTCTTGTGTGGTGTGTTTATCTGGTTTTAGTATCAGACAATACTGGCCTCATAGAATGAATTAGGAAGTTTTACTCCTTCTATTTTTTGGAATAGTTTGGGCAGAATAGTTGTTAACTCTTCTTTAAATGTTGGGTAGAATTCACCTGTGAAACAGACTGGTCCTGGGCTTTTGCTCATTGAAAGTTTTTTTGATTACTGATTCAACTTTATTGCTGGCAATCTGTTCAAATTTTCTATTCCCTCCTGATTCAGTTTTGGTAAGTTATGTTTCTAGGAATGTATCCATTTCTGGTAGGTTGTCCAGTTTGGTGGAATATAATTTTTCATAATATTCTCATAATTGTATTTCTGTGGTGTCAATGATTTCTTTTTTTCGTTTTTGTTTGAGTCCTTTTTCTCTACCTCTCTTTTTTTTGGTGAGTCTGGCTAGAGGATTATCAATTTTGTTGATCTTTTCAACAAATCAGCTTCTAGTTTCATTGATCTGTTCTATTGGTTTTTTTTTTTTCAGCTTCTGCTCATTCATTTCTGCTCTGATCTTTATTATTTCATTTCTTTTATTTGCTTTAGGTTTTGTTTGTTCTTTCTCTAGCTCCTTTAGGTGTAAGGTTAGGTTGTTTGAGATTTTTCTTGCTTCTGTAGGTAGGCCCATTGCTATAAACTTCCCTCTGAGAACTGCTTTTGCAACATTCCAGATTTTGGACTGTTGTGTTTTTAGTTTTGTTTTTCTCCATGTCTTTTTTTATTTCTTCTTGGATTTCTTGGTTGACCCATTCATCGTTTGGTAGCATGTTTTTAACCTCCATGTATTTGTACTCTGCAGATATTTTCTTTTGTGGTTGATTTCTAGTCTCATAGTGTTGTGGTCAGAAAAGATGGATGATATGACTGAAGTTTTTGAATTTGTTGAGATTTGTTTTGTGGTCTAATAAGTGTTCTATTCTGGAGAATGTTCTATATGCACTTTAAAAGATTGTTCATTCTGCTGTTCTAGGATTGAATGTTCTGAATGCATCTGTTAAATCTGTCTGGTCTAGTTTGTCATTCAAAGTCATTGTTTCCTTATTGATTTTCTGATTGTGTACTCTGTACATTGATGTATGTGAGGTGTTAGAGTCCCCTAATCTTATTGTATTACTATCAGTTAGTTACTTTTTATTTGTTTAATACCATTTTATGTATTTTGGTGGTTTCATATTGGGTGCATATATATTTATAATTGGTATATCTTCTTGATGGTTGTCCCCTTTATTTATTTATAATGTCCATCTTTGTCTCTTTTTATAGTCTTTATTTCAAAATCTATTTGTCCAATATAAATATTTCTCCCCAACCTTCTTTTGATATCCATTTGCATGATAAATGTTTCTCCGTCTCCTCACTTTCAATCTGCAGGTGTCTTTTGTTAAAATTTTTACTTATCTTTTAGAGAGAGAGATAGAGAGTGAGTGAGGGAAAGGCAGAGAGAGGGAGACACAGAACTTGAAGCAGGCTCCAGGCTCTGAGCTGTCAGCACAGAGCCTGAGGCAGGGCTCAAACTCATGAACTGCGAGATCATGACCTGAGCCAAAGTCGGATGCTTAATGGGCTGAGCCACCCAGGTGCCCCTGCAGGTGTCTTTGGGACTAAAATGAATCTCTTGCAGACAGCATATAGATGGGTCTTGTTTTTTATCCACTTTGTCACCCTATATCTTTTGATTGTAGTGTTTAGTCCATTTACATTCAAGGTCATTATTGTTAAGTATGTATTTATTGCCATTTTGTTACTTATTTTTTGGAGGGAGTGTTGGTAGTATTTCTCTGATCCTTCCTCCCTTGCTCTCTTTCATTGTTTGCTAGTGTTCTTTAGTGGTATACTTGGATTTCTATCTTTTTTTTTTTTTGCATATCTATTTCTGTTTTTTTATTTGTGGTTCGCTTTAGGTTTGTATATAACATCTGCATATAGCAAGCAGTTTATATGAAGTTGATGGTTGCCTAAGTTTGAGCCTTTTCTTTACTCCTGTCTCCCTCATGTTTTTGGTATATGGTGTCGTACTGTACATCCTTTTATTCTGAGAGTCTCTCAACTGGTTTTTACAGATACCCTTACTTTTTACTGATTTTGTGCTTTCTACATTCTAACTCTTGCTTATGGTGTTTCTTTTCCACTCAAAGAGTCCCCTTTAATATTTCTTGTAGAAATGGTGGTGGTCATGAATTGATTTAGTTTTTATTCATCTGAGAAACTCATTATCTTGCCTTCTATTTGAATGGTAGGCTTGCTGTACATGGAATCCTTGGCTGCAGATTTTTCCCTTTCAGAACTTTGAATATATCATGACTCTCCCTTCCAGCCTGCGAAGTTTCTTCTGAAAAAATCCCCTGATAGACTTCTGGCATTTCCCTTGTATGTAGCTGTCTTCTTTTCTCTTGCTGCTTTGAGATTTTTTTTCTTTATCATTACTTTTTTTTTGCCATTTTGGTTACTATTGTTTCTTGTTGTGGACCTCCTTGGGTTGATTTTGTTGGGGGATCTCTGTTTTTCAAACTGCTATTTGTATGCTGTTGTATACTGTATCTCTGTGGTCTGTCATGCTGTCTCTTTAAGAGCAGGAACTCCTCTTCCTAACATCCTCTACAGTCTTCCAGAGCCCTGCTCTCTGATTTTTAAAGTCCCAGTCTTTAAGTCTGAGGGTTGTAAGAACTTACAAAATTAGGCCCTTCTAGTTTGCAAAGCCAAATGTTTTGGGGATTTGTCTTCTCTGTGCAGGCTCTCTGGTGTTGTAATCTGTTTCCAATATTCTCTGTGTTCTAGGCTCCCTCCCATCCACAGACAGCCACAGTACATTTATCTTCCCATCGTACCCTTCCTACCCTCTTCAATGTGGCCTCTTCTCTACTGTTAGTTGTGGAGTTTGTTCTCCCAGATTTCATGTCATTTTCCAGGTTATTTACACTGATGGGAGTGTTATCTCTCTGTGTAACCTATCCGTGAGATGAGGTGAGCTTAGGATCCTCTTACTCCACCATCATGGCTGAAAGTTTTTAATTTTGATGAAGTCAGTTTATCTGTTTTTAGTTTTGTCACTTGGGCTTTCAGTGTTGTATCTATGAATGCTTTGCCTAACCCAAGTCACAAAGGTTTATCTTGTTTTCTTCTAAGGCATTGACAGCTTTAACTAATGCATTTAGGTCTATGATCCACAGAGAGTTATTTATTTATTTTTTTGTATGGTGTAAGGAAGGGGTCCAACTTCATGAATAAGTGGATATCAGTTGTTCCACACCATTTATTTTTCCACACCATTTGTTTATAAGATTACTTACCCTCATTGAATCATCTATGCACATTTGTCAAAAATCAACTGCTCATAAATATGTGTGTTTATTTTTGGACTCCCACCTCTATTCCATTGATCCGTATGTCTAGCTTTATGCCAGTACCACACTGTCTTGGTTGCTAAAACTTTGTAGAATGCTTGAAATTGGGAAGTGTGTATCCTCCAACTTTGTTCTTTTTCAGGAATCTTTGGCTATCCTGACCCTTGGATTTCCTTATGAATTTTAAGACATTTTATCAATTTCTGAATTAAAGACAGCTGGATTTTAATAAATTGTGTTGAATCTATAGATTGGGAGACTATTGCCTTCTTAACAATATTAACTCATTTCATGAACATGGGATGTCTTTTTGTTTCTTTAGGTCTTTAAACATTTTTTTAACTTTTATTTATTATTTTTTAGAGACAGAGACAGAGCATGAATGGGGGAGGAGCAGAGAGACAGGGAAACACAGAATCCGAAGGAGGCTCCAGGCTCTGAGCTGTCAGCCCAGAGCCCAATGCAGGGCTTGAATCCACGAACTGTGAGATCATGACCTAAGTTGAAGTTGGATGCTTAACCAACTGAGTCACCCAGGCACCCCATTTGGGTCTTTTAAAAAGACCCATTGGAAACATCTTCAATGATGTTTTGTAGTTTTCAGTTTACAAAACTTGAAATTATTTTGTTTCATTTACTCCTACATATTTTATTATTTTTGATCCTTTTGTAAATGGGATGTTTTTCTGGTTTCATTTTTATATTGCTTATTGCTAGTGTGTAGAAATACAACTAATTTGATGTTGATTTTGTATCCTGCAACTTTGTTGAACATGTTTATTACTGTGTGTGTGTGTGTGTGTGTGTGTGTGTGTGCATACAAGGCTGTGTATGTCAAGTGCAAATATAGGTAGATTTCTTTTTTTTTCTTTTTAATCTGGATGCTTTTTATTCCTTGCCTAATTGCCCTGGCAAGAACTGCAGAACAATGTTGAAGAGAAGCAGTGATAGCAGATATCCTTGTCTTGTTCTTAATCATAGGGGGAAAGTATTCATTCTTTTAGCATTAATTGTGATGTTATCTGTAGGTTTTTCATAAATTCCTTTTTCCAGAGGAAAAGGTTTCTTATTTTTTTCATGCTTTTATTCCGATAAGGCATTTGGTTTTGTCAAATGCTTTTCCTGAATCTTTTGAAATGATCATATGGCTTATGTCCTTTTTTTCTATTGATATAGTTTATTACATTGATTGATTTTCATTTAAGCCAACCTTGAATTCCTGGAATAAATCCAACTTGGTTATGGTATATAATTCTTTTTATATGTTGCTGGATTCAAGTTGCTTATATTTTGTTGAGGATTGTTTCATCTATGTTTATGAGGAATATTGATCTAAAGTGTTCTTCTGTTGTCTTTGGTTTTGGTATCAGGCTCACATTGGCCTCATATATTGAGTTGGGAATTATTCCTTTATTTTCCATTATTTTGGAAGAGTTTGGGAAGAATTTGTGTTAATTATTCTTTAAAAGCTTGGTAGTATTTGCCAGTGAGACCACCTTGTACTGGTCACTTCCTTGTGAGAAGTTTTTGATTACTAATGTTATCTATTTGTTGTAATTCTATTAAGAACTTCTATTTCTTCTTACGTCAGTTTTGGTAGTTTGTGTCTTTCTAGGTATTTACTTATTTCATCTAGGTCATGTAATTTGTTGCCCTTATAATTGCTTGTAGTATTTTCTTATAATTTTAATCAGTCAATAAGAATTAAGATAGACAGTAATATCTCTTTTTGTATTCCTAACTATTGAGTTTTTCTTTTTTTCTTGGTCATTCCAGCTAAAAGTTTATCAATTTTGCTCATCTTTTAAATAAATAACTTTTTATTTATTGGCTTGTTTATGGTTTTTCTATTCTATTTTCAACTAATTTGTATTTCTGTCTTTATTATTTCTCCTTTCCTTATGCTTTCCTTTTGTTCTTCTTTTTTTAGTTTCTTAAGATGGAGGATTAGGTTATTGATTTGATAGTTTTTTTTTTAATATAGATGTTTCCATCTATAAAATTTACCTCTGAGCACTGATTTTACTTCATCCCACTAATTTTGGCATGTTTTATTTTTGTGTTCATTATCTCAAAGTATTTTCTTTGTGATTTCTTGACTCATTGGTATTTAAGAATGTGTTAACTTTCACATATTTGTGAATCCCCTAAACTTCTGTTATTAATTGTTAATATTTATTTATTTATTGTTAAATTTAATATAATTAACACATTGTTATATTAGTTTCAGGTGTACAATATAATGACTCAACAGTTTTTTACATTGCTCAGTGATCATCATGATAAGTGTACTCTTAATCCCTTTCACCTATTTCAACCTATCTCCCCACCTACCCTCTGACAACCATCAGTTTGTTCTCTATATCTGAGTCTCTGTCCTTGTTTATTTTTAATTCCATTAAATTTTGTTTAGAAAATATATTTTGTATAATATTATTCTTTTAAAATTTATTGAGAGTTGTTTTATAGACTATCATATGGTCTGTTATGAAGAATGTTCCACATACATCTTTTAAGAAAAATATGTATTCTGCTATTGTTGGGTGGATTTTCTAAAGTCTAGTTGTTTAATAGTGTTGCTTAATTCCTTTTTTTTCTGTCTAGTTTTTCTATCCATTATTGAAAGTAAGGTATTGAAGTAAGGTATCGAAGTCTCCAAATGTTATTATTGAGTCATTCATTTCTCCTTTAAATTCAGTCAGCTCTATGTATTTTGGAGGCTCTGTTGTTAGATACATATATGTTATGTTAGGTGCTTATATGTTTACAATTTTTATATATTTTTGACTGATTGGCCCTTTTATCATTATAAAAATGTCCTTCTTTGTCTCTAGCGGCATTTGTTTTTCTAAGATATATTTTATCTGATGTTAGTATAACCACTACAGATCTTTTTTTTATTGTTGCAATGTTATATCTTCTTTTATACTTATATTTACATGTTGCATCTTTAAGTATAAAATGTGTCTTTTTAGATGGTATATAGTTGGATCATGTCTTTAAAATCCATTCTGCCAGTCTCCTCCTTTTGTTGTACTCTTTTATCCACTTACAGTTAATGTAATTAATGATAACGTAGGATTTGTATCTACCATTTTACTATATATTTTTTATATGTGCTATATTTTTTGTTCCTCTACTCGAATTGCTTTATTTTGTGCTACATAAATATTTTGTAGTGTAAAATTTAAATATACCACACCATTTCTTTAACTATACTTTTTAAAGTTATTTTAAGTTATTTTTCTGGCAATTATAATCAATATCCTAAATTGTAAGTAGTTATAATTATAATCAATGATTTAATCTATAATCTATAACTAAGTAATAATCTTGTTCAGATGAATACCAAATAATTTCAGTAGTACATAAAAACTTTGCTACTATACAGTTTCATCACTTCCCTCTCTTTTGTCCTATTATCTTCATACAAATTACATCTATACAAAACCAACACAGATTTATTCATAATTATTGCTTTATGGATTACCTTTTAAATTAGGTAGGCAAAGAAAAAGAATTATAATAAAAATAATTTTTATTGTCTTATATATTTACCTATGTTAGTACTCTTTAGTTTTTTATTTGGATTTGAGTTACTGTTTAGTGTCCTTTCATTTTAACTCAAATGAGTCTCCATAGTATTTTTTATATGTGGGATCTGCTTAGCAATGCATTCTGTCAGTTTTTATGTGGAAATGTCTTAATTTCTATTTCATTTTTGAAGGACAGTTTTGCTGGATATAGAATTCTTGGCTGGCAGCACTTCAAATGTGTCATCCCATTATCACATGGTCTTCATGATTTCGATGAGAAATCAGCTGTTAATTTTATTGAGGAGTTCATGTACATGATGAGTTGTTTCTCGCTGCTTTCAGGGTAATCTCCTTGTTTCTTGAAAGTTTGATTATGATGTGTCTAGATCTTGCTTTCTTTAACTCTACTTGAAGTTCATTGAACTTCTTGGATGCATAAATTAATGCTTTTCATCAAATTTGGGAAGATTTTGCCCATTTGTTCCTTTCTCCCCTTTACTTTTTGAACTCCCCTTAGGCATATGTTTATTTACTTGATGGTGTTCTACAGGTCTCTAAGGTACTGTCCTTTTTTATTTTCATTCCCTTTTCTTTCTGTTCCTCATACTCAATTACCTCTATTAACCTACCTTCCAAAGTTCAGATTTATTCTTCTACCTATTCAAATCTGTTGTTGAGATCCTCTAGTGAATTTTCATTTCAATTTTGTACTTTTTTTCTTCTAGAGTTGGTCTTTTAAAAATTTCTCTTGGGGTGCCTGAGTGGCTCAGTCAGTTGGGTATCTGACTTGATTTTTGCTCAGGTCATGATGTCATGGTTGTGAGACTGAACCTCACATCAAGCTCCATGGTGTGAAGCCTGCGTAAGATTCTCTCTCTCCCTCTCCCTCTGCTTCTCCTCTGCTCATGCTTTCTCTCTCTAAAAATAATTCTCTTTATTTATATTCTATATTGGTGAAATATCATTCTCATACTTTCCCTTAGTTGTTTGGGTATAATTTTTTATAGTAATTTGGACAAATTTAAATTTGCTGATTTAAAGTCTTTGTTTAGTTAGTTTAATGTCTGGGCTTCCTCAGATATATTTCTTTTGATTGCTTTTTTTCCCGTTGTGTGTGAGCAATTGTTTCTCTTTTCTTTGCATGTCTTATAATTTTTTGGAAAATGACATTTTAAATAATATACTGTGGCAACTCTGTAAATTAAATTCTCCCTCCTTCCCAGGGTTTACTGTTGTTACTGTTTGTCGTTGTTGTTGTTGGTTTGGCTTTTTTGAACAAATTTTATAAAATCTTTATTCTTTGTCCTACGAGTCACTGAAATATCTGCTCAGTTAACTCAGTGGTCAGCTCATGATTGGGCAACAATTTCATCAAACATTTAGAACCAGTAAGTCTTCCAGCTTTTGCCAAAAGACTTCTATGCATTGGGATATGCATTCAATACTCAATGGGGCAAATTGCATGTCTGCCTTAACCATTGCTTGCTGTTTGCACAGAGCCTCAAGGTCACCCAAAGGTGAGAGACCAGGACCTTGTCCAGTCTTTCTTGGAATTCACATAGCCCTACACATGGATGTGGCCTTCTAGAGTCCTAGGAATACATCATAGCTTTTCAAAGCCTTCTATAGACATCTCATTCTTCAGCTTTTCCTTTTGACAACCTTTTTGGTTAGCCTGCTTTTTATCACTGTTTCAGGCAGTCATGATGTTAAACAATTGCTACTGATTTGTCTTTCACAAATACTTCTGGTGAAAGTGTGCTTTGCACTTTTTATGAGTCAGGTTAAATAAGACATGGTTTCTTAGAGAACCACCCGAGAAACACCATCATGACAATTCTTTGAAAATGGGGCTTTGGAGAACTAGCTCCCTTCTTCTCCTACAGCATTTGCAAGGCTGCTAGTTTTTATCATGATTTTGGGCTGTTGATTTTCAAGGCATTAAGGAGATAGGGAGGAAGAGATGGGAATAGAGCAGTTTAAAATGTCACAAAACTCTCAGGTCATGATCTCATGGTTCATGGGATCGAGGCCCACTTTGGGCTCTGAGCTGGCAGTGTGGAGCCTGTTTGGGATTCTCTTTCTTTCCCTCTCTCTCCACCCCTCCCCAGCTTGCACTCATGCTCACTCTCTCTCTTAAAATAAATAAATAAATAAATAAACTTTAAAAAGTTTTTTTTTAAATGGTACAAAACTCTCTTTTCTTACTGAGATTCAGCTGTTTTACCTGAATAAATTATCCTTGGACAATTGCAAGACTTGTTTAATTTCCAGAGACCAGAAAAGTTGATGATGATAATTTTTATTTATTTGAGAGAGAGAGAGAGAGAGAGAGAGAGAGAGAGAGAGAGAGAGAGAGAGAAGGGCCCAGTGCAGGGCTCAAACCCACAAACTGTGAGATCATGATCTGAACTAAAACCAAGAGCCAGATGTTTAACTGACTGAGACATCCAGGTGCCCCACTGATGATAATTTTTGCCAGAAGTTTCATTTCTTTTATGGAGAAGAAAAGTTTCAGAGATTTCACTGCCATTCATAGTGATGTCTACATTGTATTTAACAGCAAAAACCTTAAAACAATCTGACAACCTGGTGGTTTATCAATAAGCAAGTTTACTATGCCATGGAATATCTGTGTCATGGTATACTGTGAAACACTCAAAAGAATGAGTTAGAGTTTTGTCCTCTGACCTGGAGGGGTATCCATGACGTTTTAAATTAGAAAAGATGAGGAGAAAGAATTAGTTCATGTGTTTTTATATGTATGTATGTATGTATGTATGTATGTATGTATATATTTATCATCTATCTATCCATCTCCTATTTTTTTAAAAAAACCCATAACAACCAAAATCCCCTATGTATATGTCTGTATTTTCCTTTGAGCATAGGAGCAGATGTATAAGGATAATACTGGGATATCCAGGTTGATTGTAGTGAAATTTTGGGTGTAAATGGAGACAGAATATGGAGGATACCTTATCAGCTTTTAATTGTTCTTGCATTATTTCAGAGATTGTGGTAAGCATGTGCTATACTTTTCATTTATGAAGATAATATTATCTTAAGAAGTATTCATGAGGAAAAACTACACATTATTCTAAAGTCCTAAAGGGTTTTACATTTAAAATTTACTCTTTCTATATCTATATCAAAAAGTTTTTATAATGCACCATAGATAAATTTGTATTATCCTCTTTCATTTATACCAAAAGTCTTCATAGTTCAAAAATTAAATATTGCACTAGCTCTCTACGTTTGTTGGGTCTGTTTTTCAGATTCATGGAAGATGAGTCGTTCAGTTGATGCCAAAATATCCAGCTGTGCTTATGGTAAAGTAGAGATAGCTGTAACAGTTGGGAGGAGCCCCTGCACCCACTATTACTTGCCAACTTGTTGAAATTTTCAGGATGTAATGAAAGGAAAGGGAGAGATTTTCAGGCAGGCATGTCTCTGTCTTGTGGGATTCCTATAGAACATTCTCTTGTCCTATGCACTCAGTCCTCACATGACCGCTCTAAAATCTAGTCAGGCAAGAACTCTAAGGAATGCACTTTACTCTTGAGGTTGCAGGAGAAGCCTAAAGTCCTCTAATGACCTACTTCCGCTTTGCTGTGTTGAAGCCATGCCTGTGCTGGATGACTGCAGGTTCAAGGAGAAATTCAAAGGAGAAGAGCACACCTGGGGACTGCTGCTGCACCTGGCTGGTATTCCTTATAAACCATGGAATAATGTCTGCTTTTCCCCACTCCCTAGATGGTTAATAGAGCAATAACCCTTCTCCACCACATCAGCGTCTCTATGGATTCATTACTTAGCAGGTGTGTATGCAGCATGACACATACCACAGTACTCACTGCCAAACACCACGGCAGCATATGTGGTATGGTACTGTTTACGGGCTGTGTTACATGCTGCTACTCCTTAATGTTGCTTCTGTTGCCACATTTTTGTATCTTTATTCCTTCCAAGTTCACACTTTCCCTTTCTTTTGGTTATGACAAATGTATGATTTGTATTATGATTTAAATGGTGCTATATTCAGAACCATGAGTCTGTCATTATGTCACTCTCACTGATGTTCTGAGGGGGTAGGGAGATGTGGCCTCAGGGGTGGCATGACTGTAGCACTGTTGCTGATAGGATGTGGGTAAAGACAACATTTCAACTCAACTTTGCTCTGCAGAAATTCACAGATAGTGTCAGCTATGTGAGGTCTGCAATACAGACATGAGTATGCCACCATGTCAACTCAGACCCATGTTTAACCTGGAGGACTGTAAGCATGCCAGAATTGCTGACTATTGATCTGAAGAATTTTTCAGGTCACTGGAGTCAAAGCCAGATTGAAACCTTTGGGGGCAGAGTCTATGACATTTGCACCCACTGACGCCCCAGCTGAGTGGCCTGCTCTCATTAGTTGTCCCATGTGATGTTTTCTGTCATGACAATGATCACATTTCATAAAGTGTCAACAGGGAACTCAATTACACATTCCTTTTGAGCAGAGGCCCTTAGGATTTTGAGGATCCATGGGATGGAAAACCATATGTTGCAGCTTTCGATATCAGTTACAGTTTTGAACACTTTCCCTTTATTTCCGTAAGTATATGTGTACTTGTTGAAATATGTCTTATGTGAGACATGGAAAAAATGGTTGGTTCCATGGATGGGATTTTTCTGGGCACTGTTCTCCCAAATATCTTACCCATTCTACTAGTTTGATAATGTTGGGGTGTGTGTTTGCATATATACACATGTGGGGAGGCACTTGAAGGAGATAGCCAGAATTTTCACATATATTTAACCTGACTTTGATGTTATACTATTTTCATTTTTCCTCTTTACAGTTTTCTGCCTTTTCTTAGTTTGCTTGGAGCAGTAAGTACACTAGTGATTATTTGAGAAAACAATACATTAAAATATTTTTTTAACGTTTATTTTTTTGAGACAAAGACAGAGCACGAACGGGGGAGAGTCAGAGAGAGAGGGAGACACAAAATCCGAAACAGGCTCCAGGCTCCGAGACGTCGGCACAGTGCCCGACACAGGGCTCGAACCCACAGACCGTGAGATCATGACCCGAGATGAAGTCGGACGCTCAACCGACTGAGCCACCCAGGTGCCCCAAAACAATACTTAAAATCAGTTTCTTCTAAGAAGAATCACGCATTGAAGAATACCAGCCACGTTACATGTTTGTGTGAATGCACCAATCATATTTTATTCTGGGAGCAGTTTTGGTATGGGGCAAGGAAGAACTCATTTCAATGACTTAGAGTGGGCAGAGATGCAAGAGTGACACATGGTGTTAACTTTTAGGAGCAACTAGAACCCCAAGAAAGAGAGCGTGGAGCTCAGAAGAAAAAAAAAACACAAAATTTTATCAAGGGTCCATCTTATTTACAAAGATATGAAACTACCCCTTTGTAAGATTTAAATTTAGGAGAAGTTGGCAGACAGTCAAACATATACTTATCCAGAAAGTTTCAATAACGGTTATTATGATGATGATTTTGAAAGTTTACCACAAAGTCCTTCTGTCTTAGTGTTTTTAGTATTTTATTATTTTTATTAAGACAGCTGGAAAAAAAGACAGTTGAACATGGTTTTTAATTTTCTTGAGTTTCTTTGATTTTTTCTGTATTCAAAATTGTCATCTATTTTGATGGATTTTGAAGTTATTCCTTGTAGGCAATGGTTTTCAAAGTGGAGCTTTGGACCAGCATCAACTGTATCACCTTGAAAATGTTTAGAATTTAAGTTTTTGGGCTCCACTCCAGACCTGCTGAGCTAGAAATACATGAAGAGTAATGAGTAAATTTGTTTAGAAAAGTCCTAGAATCCTAGTAGTGCTCCATTAAAGACCTAAGGAAAAAGGAGATAATAAAGCAGTGTAATCTCTCATTAATAACAATAACTTAAAAATAATCATTATAAGATGGTGACTTTAACAAACAATTCTATATGGTGCTGATGATGTGTTTGTCATATTTAACTTTCTGCTCTGAGAATTTTATTTTATAAGTTGTTACAGGCATTGGGGGTCTAGTTGATTTGGGGGCTGGCAGGGACAGAAGTGGTTAGAAGACAACAAAAGGATGCATATGGCAGCATGTCTCCTCATCTCTGTATCAGAATTCCAGGTGAATGTGCCATGTTATTCACAAGCCACCATGGGGTATTGAGTGCAACCTATATTCCACAGGAGGTTCTCACTTTGGAGCTTTCTGTGGTGCAGACGTGAGTTCATACTGCCACTTACATTACTTTTTTCCAACATGCTAAGGTGACAGCATTGCTGAAATCTTTAGCATCTCCTTTGAGGAGCAACATGGCTTCATGTGGGTGTTGATAATTAGTAATTAGCCACTCAGTGGTGACAAGTGGTTAAGAGAATACAAATATACATGTGGATTATACACGTCTCACCAGAGTTAGAATGAGCTGCTAGTTAGTACAAAGAGCTGGGGATTGAAAAGCAGACCTCCAGATGTGCTTTCCAGAGGTTATATTTTACTTACTCAGAAAATCAGAGGGATTTATATTCTCAGTTCCTCTGAGCTTATCTATTCATCTGCACTTTCAAGTGAATAGCTATTGGTTCTTGTGGGGCCAGTAAATTAATGAAATCATTCAATTTCTTTGTGCCAGGTGCTGTGCAATTTGTTAGGGTTACCACAGTGAACAAATAGAAGCTTGCATGCAGGGTAGCTGTACTTTCAGTTTCACAGCAATAGGCTGAACTCCATGCCTGCCCTGAAATGCTGTCAGAAGAGGTATGGTGTTATATATACGGACTTTGGATTCATAGAGCAAAATTGGTGCAAAATCAATTCCTAATGCATCAACGTCTCAGAAAAATTATTTAACCTTCCTATGTACAGTTTCCTTATGTGTAAAATGGAGATAATAGCAGTATGGAGACCTAAGGCTGTTAAATATAAAAGGAAATGATATATGTAAGAACACAACACTGTGTATAACACATAGTACGCCCTCAATAAATATCAGGTGGTAGTTATGATTGGCTGAAAGCCTGGGAAACAGGGTAGAGATGAATTTGCAAAAATCAACAACTATGATTAAAAACAACAATAGAAATGATACCATCAATAGACATGTTCTGTTCATTTTATGTGCCAAAGACTACAAATTTGGGCTCCTGTGGATAAATGGTTTTCCTGTACTTTGAGAAAGGTATATTTATAGTGATGGAAATATACATTAAGAGAATTAAGCCATAAAATTAGGTGCTTGGTGATTCAGTTAGTTGAGTGTCTGACTTTGGCTCAGGTCACAATCTCATGGTTTGTGAGTTCGACTTCTGCCTTCGGCTCTGTGCTGACAGCTCAAAGCCTGGAGCCTGCTTCCAATTCTGTGTCTCCCTCCCCCCTCCCCCTCCCTCACTCACATTCTGCCTCTCAAAAAAAACATTTAAAAGAAAAACGAAGAATTAAAAAAGTGATAAATGTATTGAGAAAACATCAAGTATCTAGTTCTGACCTACTTGTTTCTGTTTGAAAGGGATGTGGAAGTTGTTGGCTGGCCCTTTTTCTCTTAAACTGAAAAGATGATAAATGTATATGGTACAAAACAATGCTAAGAGTTCCAAATGTATGGAAAAGCTCCCTGGTTCAGTCCCCTTCTTCTTCTTCCCTGAAGTAACTATATGTTGGTTTTTATATTTTCTTCCAGGAATAATATGTATATAAACAAAGTCATGCCAGTTGATTTATCTTTTTACTATTTTTTTAAAAAATTGAAAAAGAGGAGTTAAGATGGTGGAGGAGTAGGGGACCCTAAGTTTGTGTCATTTTGAACATGCAAGAAATTGATCTGAGGACTGAGGGAACAAAACTGCACAACTAGAGGCAGAAAAACAGACACATCGTGGAAGCCACATTGTGGAAGGTAGGAGCTCTGGAGAGTTAGTTTGGGGGAGAAAAGAATTGTGGGTGCTGTGAGGGGGAGGGAGCCCTGATCATGGAGATAGAAACAAGAGAGAAAAAGAGAGGGAGAGAGAAAGAGTGAAAATAGTGCACAGGAGATTGCACAAGAAAAACTCTTCCCTAAAACCATTGACTGGGAAAAGGAGAGGGGCTGACAAAACAAAGACAAAGCAGCAGAGTGCAATGTGGGAAGTTTTGGAGGTCTGTGCCATCACCAGGGTTGTGCCTGGCAGGCTTGGTAGTGCTCTGATGGGAAAGGAAGGCAGAGACCCAGGAGCTGGCAGACCCAGGGTCGTACAGGGAGAAACAGTTCCCCTACTTGGAGTGCATCTGGGAGTGGCAACCCAGCCTCTCCAGGGACAAAAGAACCGGCAGTCCCAACGTGCTGCCCTATCCCTAACATAGGAACAAAGACACTGGCTGAGGCCAACAAATCTTGGTGCTGACTTTTTGCTGCGTGGTCACACAACCTCTTTCTGGGACAAACTGTCATGGGCTACAGCACAGCCAAACACTCCCCCAGAGGATCAGCATGGGTCTGTGTTTCAGGGATCCCTAAAACTTAGAATTTTGAAACCCAGTTGTGCTCCTAAGATAAAACACAGGAGTACTGTGCCACCTGGCAGGTAGACCACTTGGGTGCAGATAGGGTGAAGGCAGGGATCTGGTGGAAGCTGGGGACACAAAAGAGGTCATTATTTGCTCTTCTGTGAGGGCTTCTGGAAAGGCAGTAGACATAAACTCCCTGCTCTGGGGACAAGAAAATGGGGCGACACCATTTTCCCTGCTGCCCATCAACACTGACCAACTTAAGCACCAAAGAGCAAAACAGCGCCACCCAGTGGAGGTTGGAACCACTTACAACAAACTGCCCCCACCCCCACCCCGCCCTGCCCTGCAGGTGCATTTCCACTAGGACAAGTCCACTTGAGAATCAGCGTAGCAGACCCACCCCCCGAATACCACCACAAACCCCTGGATTGCACCAAGTCTACCGGGTGCTACAAAGCTTCAGCTTTAGCAGAAATAATATCTAGCTTCCTTTTTTGTTTTGTTTGTTTGTTGTTTGTTTTTTTTGTTGTTGTTGTTTGTTTTTGGACCTCTTTTTAAGGTAGCCATTACTCTCAGGAGTAGGAATACAATAGGCTTTCCTAACAATCATACAGGAAAAACAGTGACCCAGACAAAATGACAAGATGGAGGAATTCACCCAAAAAAGAAATAACAGGAAGAAGTTATGGACAGGTATTTAATCAATACAGATACAAGTAAGATGTCTGAATGAGAATTTAAAGCAATAATCATAAAGATACTACCTGGGCTTGAGAAAAGCATAGACGAGACTAGAGAATCTCTTAATGCAGAGATAAAAGAACTAAAAACTAGTCAAGTCAAAATAAAGAATACTATAACCAAGTTGCAAAACCAAATGGATGCAATGACAATGAGGATGGACAAAACAGAGGAACAAAACAGTGATATAGAAAAATAAAATTATGGAAAATAATAAAGCTGAAAAAAGAGGGAAAGAAATGTATTGGATCATGAAGGTAGACTCAGAGAACTCAGCAACTCCTTAAAACATAATAATATTCGTATCATAGGAGTCCCGGAAGAACAGAAAGAAAAAGGAGCAGAAGGTTTATTTGAGCAAATTACAGCTGAAAACTTCCCTAATCTGGGGAAGGACATAGACCTTGAAATCCAAGAAACACAGAGAACTCCCATTAAATTCAATGAAAGCTGGCCATCATCAAGACATATCATAGTCAAATTCACAAAATACACATACAAGGAAAGAATCCTGAAAGCTGCAAGGGAAAAACAGCCCTTAACCTACAAGGGAAAACAGATCAGGTTTGCAGCAGATCTGTCCACAGAAACTTGTCAGGCCAGAAGGGAGTCACATGATATATTCAATGTGCTGAAAGGGAAAAAATATGCAGCCAAGAATACTTTATCCAGCAAGGCTGTCATTCAGAATAGAAGGAGAGATAAAGAGTTTCCAAGATAAACAAAATTAAAGTTCATGACCACTAAACCAGCCTGCAAGAAATATTAAATGGGACTCTTTGAGTGGGGAAAAAGACCAAAAGCAACAAAGACTAGAAAGGACCAGAGAACATCACCAAAATCACGAACACTACTGGTAACACAATGGCAATAAATTGATATTGTTCAATAATACCTCTGGATGTAAATGGATGAAATGCTCCAATGAAAAGATATAGGGTATCAGCATGGATAGCAAAACAAGACCCCTCTGTATACAGCCCACAAGAGACTCATTTTAGACCTAAAGTGGTTCCCTTCTTGAAGGGCTGCGTGATAGCACAGAACCTGCCTGCATCTGCCATTCCCACGTGCAGTGGCTGGACCGAAGGCTCAGTCTGCAGGAGGATAAGGTTGCTGTTTCCCTGGAGTGCTGTGGGAAAAGACATCTTCAGATTCAAAGTGAGGGAATGGAGAACCACCTATCATGCTAATGGGTGCCAAAAGAAAGCTGGAGTTCCCATACTTATATCAGACAAACTAGGTTTTAAATAAAAAACTATAAGAAGATATGAAGAAAGGGATTATATCATAATTAAGGGGTCTATCCATCAAGAAGATCTAACAATTATAAATATTTATGCTTCCAACTTGAAAAACCCAAATACATAAATCAATTAATAACAAATATTAGGAAATTCATTGATGACAATACAATAATAGTAGGGGACTTTAAAACTCCACATATAGCAATGGATAGATTAAGCAGAAAGTCAAGGAAACAATGGCTTTGAATGACACACTGGATCAGATTGACTTAACAGAACATTTCATCTTAAAGCAGAAAAATACACATTCTTTTCTAGTGCACATGGAACATGCTCCAGAATAGATCACATACTGGGTCACAAATCAGCCCTCATCAAATGCAGAAAGATTGAGATCATCTCATGTATATTTCTAGACCACAATGCCATGAAACTTGAAATCAACCACAAGAGAAAATTTGAAAGACCACAAATAACATGGAGTTTAAAGAACATTCTACTAAAGAATGAATGGGTTAAAAGTATGGAAAGAACCCAAAAGTCCATTGACTACTGATGAATGGATAAAGAAGATGTGATATATACACACACACACACACACACACACACACACACACACAATGGAATATTGCATGACGATCAAAAAGAATGAATTCTTGCCATTTGCAACAACGTGGATGGAACTAGAATGTATTATGTTAAGCAAAATAAGTCAGTCAGAGTAAGACAAATATCATATGACTTCACTCATATGTGGAATTTAAAGGACAAAACAAATGAATATAGGGGAAGGGAAGCAAAAATAAGATAAAAGTAGAGAGGGAGACAAACCATAAGAGACTCTTAAATACAGAGAACAAACTGAGGGTTGCTGACAGGGTGTTGGGTGAGGGGACTGGCTAAATGGGCCATGGATATTAAGGAGAGCACTTGGGATGAGTACTGGGTGTTATATGTAAGTTGATGAATCACTAAATTCTATCCCTGAAATCTAAAAAAAAAAAAGAAAAAAAAGAAAAATAGTTTTGTAGGTAGAAATAGTTTTAGAGGTAGAAACTTCAATTATCTTGAAAAGTAATTTTAATACCTTGTTATAAATATATAAAACAAAATGTATGCATCCCTACACATCATAGTTTTGCCTATTAAAAAAGTTCAAAAAAAAAAAAGAATGAATGGGTTACCCATGAAATTAAGGAAGAAATTTAAAAAATACATGGAAGCAATGCAAATGAAAACATGATAGTTCAGGGAGAAGTAGGGGGATCCATTCATCCTGTGTCTCTCAAACAAAGAAGTGTAGAAGCCAAAGGACTTTGAACACCAGAGCCTGGGAGGAAAAGAGACTGAATCTACTAGGAAGAAAATGGGAAAGCTGGAAAAAGGATAGGTGGGTAACTACAAACTGGGGAAGATAAAAAAAAAAAAAAAAGGTTGGGCTGGCACAGAGGGGAGGGACCCCCTTCTGTGGAGAGACAAAGGGAAGAGAAGGAGCGTCTAGGAAATTGCAGGACCACAGCTGGACAGGAGAAAGACCTCAGACTGACACTGAGGGGGATCCTAACTGCGGGGCTTTCTTCGGACTGGGGCTGGCTCTCTGTTCATGCACCTGGGGAGGAGGGGAGCCAGCCCTGGGTGCGGTGGTGGGTCAGAGGCTCATTCCACAGCTGGAGAAAGTGGTTCCCTTCTTGAAGGGCTGCGTGATAGCACAGAACCTGCCTGCATCTGCCATTCCCACGCGCAGTGGCTGGACCGAAGGCTCAGTCTGCAGGAGGATAAGGTTGCTGTTTCCCTGGAGTGCTGTGGGAAAAGACAAAGCCTGCCTAGGTCTGCCACCCCGGGGGCTCCTGGCGAGGGCAGCAGCTCTCAGTCCGCAGTAAGAGAAGGCAGTTCTCCCTGAAGTGCTGTGGCACAGACAAAGCCACCAGGACCACACATCGCAGCACTGAGAGGCGCTTCCCCAGCTCCAGAGTACAGGCAGCTGGACTTTTAATCCTAGCCAACCACAGGGTCAGAGGAGTGGTGGAGCAAGAAGGACTGCCCGTCTGCACCTGTGGCACAGTGAAGACGACTCAAACGGAGTCCACCAGTCCGGCTCTTTGGAGAAGAGACTGGGAGATCACCATTTTCCCCCCACCCCCCACCCGCACCCTGCCCCGCCCTTCCCAACACCACCACCAAGCCAGGGCCTCAGGGATCACTCCTCGGGCTCCTAGTGGAGGTGGGTTCAGAATACACCAAACCACACCTCCTTGCACTGGGTAACTGCATATTCACCGAGCGGCACAGACCCTGCTGACAGCTACTACCTACAAGCACTACAGCATTGCCTAGATTAACTCTAGGTCGATTCTGGATATATAGGTATATTCTCCCCCTTCCCCACCCCATTTCTCCTCCTTATCTCTTCCCTCCCCTAGGCTGGTTACTCTGGTTATTGGTCTGTCTAAACAGGCATATTTAATCCATTGTCTTGATACATGTTCTATACCTCCGTCTTTACACTCCTTTCTCTCTCTCTCTCTCTCTCTCTCTCTCTCTCTCTGGAATAATCAAGCCATATAGTTTCTCTGTCTGGGTAATTTTATCGTTGTTTTGTTTTCCTTGCCTCCTTCTTTATTTTCCTTTCTCTCTCTCTGTATTAAGCCTTTTAGTCTCTCTGCCTAATCAAAATTTATTCCCTCCCGCTCCCCGCTCATGTCATTTCTCTCTTTGTATATGCTCTTCCATCAACAGCACCCCACCCTCTTCTTTACTTGTTGTAGGTGTCTTTGGATTTTTTTGTTTTTAGTCTTTAGTTTTTTTGTTTTTGTTTATTTGTTTGTTTGTGTTATTTGTGTGTTTGTGTGTTTTTGTTTCCTGTTTGTCTATCTGTTTTCCTTTACAGGGCTACTCCAAAGAACAAGTCAAAGCACACTTGGTGGAGGGTCAAAAATATTACTACCAATAGGGTAATAAAATAACCAAAGTCACAACAACAGAGAGCAAGTAACAATCTTCGAAAAAACACCTCCTGAAGGGCCAGGCCCTGGACAGTGTATGACCCTCCTTTAACATAGCAGTGCTCGCAGGTGCAGAGCACACAAGCTTTTAAAACACAAAAGGGACAGAAAACTAGCCAAAATGACGAAATGGAAGAATTCTCCTCAAAAGAAACTCCAGGAAGTAGTGACAACCAACAAAATGATCAAAACCGATTTAAGCAATATAACAGACAAGAATTTAGAATAATCATCATAAAATTAATCATTGTGCTTGAAAAAAGCATAGAGGACAGCAGAAAATCTATTGCTACAGAGATCAAGGGACTAAAAAATAGTCATGAGGAATTTAAAAATGCTATAAAATGAGGTGCAAAATAAAATGGAGGTGGCCATAGCACGGATTGAAGAGGCAGAGGAGAGAATAGGTGAATTAGAAGATAAAATTATGGAAAAAGAGGAAGCTGAGAAGAAGAGAGATAAAAAAAATCCAGGATTATGAGGGGAGAATTAGAGAACTAAGTGATGCAAACAAATGGAACAATATCCGTATCACAGGAATTCCAGAAGAAGAAGAGAGAGAGAAAGGGGCTGAATATGTACTTGAACAAATAATAGCTGAGAACTTGCCTGATATGGGGAAGGAAACAGGCATTGAAATCCAAGAGGCACAGAGAACTCCCTTCAGATGTAACTTGAATTGATCTTCCGCATGACATACCATAGTGAAACTGGCAAAATACAAGGATAGAGAATTCTGAAAGCAGCTAGGGATAAACAGGCCCTAATATAGAAAGGTAGACACATAAGGGTAGTTGCAGGTCTATCTACTGAAACTTGGCAGGCCAGAAAGGAAAGGCAGGAAATCTTCGATGTGATGAACAGAAAAAAATATGCAGCTGAGAATCCTTTATCCAGCAAGTCTGTCATTCAGAGTAGAAGGAGAAATAAAGGTTTTCCCAAACAAACAAAAAACTGAAGGAATTCATCACCACTAAACAAGCCCTATAAGAGATCCTAAGGGGGATATTGTGAGTGAAATGTTGCAAGGACCACAAAGTACCAGAGACACCACTACAAGCATGAAACCTACAGACATCACAATGACTCTAAATCCATATCTTTCAATAATAACACTGAATGTAAATGGACTAAATGCTCCAACCAAAAGACATAAGGTATCAGAATGAATAAAAAAAACAAGCCCCAACTATTTGCTGTCTACAAGAGACTCAATTTTAGACCTGAGGACACCTTCAGATTGAAAGTCAGGGGATGGAAAACTATCTATCATGCCGCTGGAAGTCAAAAGAAAGCTGGAGAAGCCATACTTATGTCAGAAAACTAGACTTTAAATTAAAGGTTGTAACAAGAGATGAAGAAGGGAATTATATAACTCTTACAGGGTCTATCCATCAGGAAGAGCTAACATTATAAATGTCTATGCACTGAATATGGGAACCCTCAAGTATATAAGACAATTAATCACAAACATAAGCAACCTTATTGATAAGAATGTGGTAATTGCAGGTGACTTTAATACTCCACTTATAACAATGGATAGATCACTTAGACAGAGAATCAGTAAAGAAACAACGGCCCTGAATATTATATTGGATCAGATGGACTTGACAGATATATTTAGAACTCTGCATCCCAAAGCGACAGAATATACTTTCTTCCTGAGGGCACATGGAACGTTCTTCAAGACAGATCACGTACTGGGTCAGAAAACAGCCCTTAATAAGTACAAACAAATTGAGATCATACCATGCACACTTTCAGACCACAATGCTATGAAATTTTAAATCCACCACAGGAAAAAGTCTGGAAAACCTCTAAAAGCATGGAGGTTAAAGAACACCCTACTAAAGAATGAATGGGTCAACCAGGCATTTAGAGAAGAAATTTTAAAAAATATGGAAATAAATGAAAATGAAAATACAACAATCCAAATGCTTTGGGATGCAGTGAAGACAGTCCTAAAGGAAAAATACACTGCAATCCAGGCCTATGTCATGAAACAAGAAAAATCCCAAATACAAAATCTAACAGCACGCTTAAAGGAAATAGAAGCAGATCAGCAAAGACACCCCAAACTCAGCAGAAGAAGAGAAATAATAGAGATCAGAGCAGAAATAAACAATATAGAAACTAAAAAAACTGTAGAGCAGATCAATGAAACCAAGAGTTGGTTTTTTGAAAAAATAAACAAAATTGATAAACCTCTAGCCAGGCTTCTCAAAAAGAAAAGAGAGAGGACCCAAATAGATAAAATCACAAATGAAAATGGAATTATTACAACCAATCCCTCAGAAATACAAGCAATTATCAAGGAATACTATGAAAAATTGTATGCCAACAAACTGGACAACTTAGAAGAAATGGACAAATTCCTAAGCACCCACACACTTCTAAAACTCAAAGAGGAAGAAATAGAAAACTTGAACAGACCCATAACCAGCAAAGAAATTGAATCAGTCATCAAAAATCTCCCAACAAATGAGAGTCCAGGACCAGATGGCTTCCCTGGGGAATTCTACCAGACATTTAAAGGAGAGATAATACCTATCCTTCTCAAGCTATTCCAAAAAATAGAAAGGGAAGCAAAACTGCCAGACTCATTCTATGACATTAACATTAATTTCATTCCCAAAGCAGACAGAGACCCAACAAAAAAAGAGAATTACAGGCCAATATCACTGGTGAATATCAACAAGATACTAGCAGATCGAATTCAACAGCATATAAAAAGAATTATTCATCATGATCAAGTGGGATTCATTCCTGGGCTGTAGGGCTGGTTCAAACATTCACTAATCAATCAATGTGATACATCACATTAATAAAAGAAAGGATAAGAACCATATGATCCTGTCTGTCAATGTAGAAAAAGCATTTGACAAAATTCAGCATCATTTCTTAATAAAGACCCTCGAGAAAGTCGGGATAGAAGGAACATACTTAAACATCATAAAAGCCATTTATGAAAAGCCCACAGCTAATATCATCCTCAATGGGGAAAAACTGAGAGCTTTCTCCCTGAGATCAGGAACACGACAGGGATGTCCACTCTTACCGCTGTTGTTTAACATAGTGTTGGAAGTGCTAGCATCAGCAATCAGACAACAAAAGGAAATCAAAGGCATCAAAATTGGCAAGGATGAAATTGAGCTTTCACTTTTTGCAGATGACATGATACTATATATGGAAAACTAGATAGACTCCACCAAAAGTCTGCTAGAACTGATACATGAATTCAGCAAAGTCACAGAATACAAAATTAATGTACAGAAATCAGTTGCATTCTTATACACTAATAATGAAGCAACAGAAAGACAAATAAAGAAACTGATTCCATTCACAGTTGCACCAAGAATCATAAAATACCTAGGAATAAACCTAACCAAAGATGTAAAAATCTGTATGCTGAAAACTATAGAAAGCTTATGAAGGAAATTGAAGAACATACAAAGAAATGGAAAAACGTTCCGTGCTCGTGGATTGGAAGAATAAATATTGTTAAAATGTCAATACTACCCAAAGCAATCTACACATTCAATGCAATCCCAATCAAAATTGCACCAGCATTCTTCTTGAAGCTAGAACAGGCAATTCTAAAATTTGTATGAAACCACAAAAGACCCCAAATATCCAAAGTAATATTGAAGAAGACCAAAGCGGGAGGCATCACCATCTCAGACTTTAGCCTCTACTACAAAGCTGTAATCATCAAGACAGCATGGTATTGGCACAAAAACACATAGGCCAATGCAATAGAATAGAGACTCCAGAATTGGACCCACAAAAGTATGGCCAACTAATCTTTGACAAAGCAGGAAAGAACATCCAATGGAAAAAACACAGTCTCTTTAACAAATGGTGCTGGGAGTACTGGGCAGCAACATGCAGAAGGATGAAACTAGACCACTTTCCTACATCATTCGCAAAAATAAACTCAAAATGGATAAAGGACCTGAATGTGAGGCAGGAAACCATCAAAACCCTAGAGGAGAAAGCAGGACAAAACCTCTCTGACCTCACCCGCAGCAATTTCTTAACACATCTCCAAAGGCAAAGGAATTAAAAGCAAAAACGAACTATTGGGACCTCATCAAGATAAAAAGCTTCTGCACTACAAAGGAAACAATCAACAAAACTAAAAGGCAACTGATGGAATGGGAAAAGATATTTGCAAATGACATATAGGACAAAAGGCTAGTATCCAAAATCTATAAAGAGGTCACCAAACTCCACACCCGAGAAACAAATAATCCAGTGAAGAAATGGGCAGAAAACATGAATAGACACTTCTCTAAAGAAGACCTCCAGATGACCAATAGGCATATGAAAAGATGCTCAACGTCGCTCCTCATCAGGGAAATACAAATCAAAACCACACTCAGATATCACCTCAAACCAGTCACAGTGGCTAAAATTAACAAATCAGGAGACTATAGATGCTGGCGAGGATGTGGAGAAACAGGAACCCTCTTGCACTGTTGGTGGGAATGCAAACTGGTGCAGCTGCTCTGGAAAACAGTGTGAAGGTTACTCAAAAACTTAAAAATAGATATACCCTATAACCCAGCAATAGCACTGCTAGGAATTTATCCAAGGGATACAGGAGTCCTGATGCATAGGGGCACTTGTACCCCAATGTTTATAGCAGCACTTTCAACAATAGCCAAATTATGGAAAAAGCCTAAATGTCCATCAACTGTTCAATGGATAAAGAAGCTGTGGTTTGGGGCGCCTGTGTGGCCCAGTCCGTTCAGCGTCTGACTTCAGCTTAGGTCATGTTCTCACACTCCATGGGTTCGAGCCCCGCGTTGGGCTCTGTGCTGACAGCTCAGAGCCTGGAGCCCGCTTTGGATTCTGTGTCTCCCCCTCTCTCTCCCCCTCCCCTGCTCATGCTCTGTCTCTCTCTGTCTCAAAAATAAATAAAAACGTGATTTTAAATTAAAAAAAAATGTGTGGTTTATATATACAATGGACTACTACTTGGCCATGAGAAAGAATGAAATATGGCCTTTTGTAGCAACGTGGATGGAACTGGAGAGTGTTATGCTAAGTGAAATAAATCTACAAAGAAAGACAGATACCATATGTTTTCACTCTTATGTGGATCCTGGGAAACTTATCAGAAGACCATGGGGGAGGGGATGGGGAAAAAAAAGTTACAGAGACTGAAGGAAGCAAACCATAAGAGACTCTTAAAAACTGAAAATAAACTGAGGGTTGATGGGGGGTGTGAGGGAGGGGAATGTGGGTGATGGGCATTGAGGAGTGCACCTGTTGGGATGAGCACTGGGTGTTGTATGGAAACCAATTTGACAATAAATTTCATATTTAAAAAATAAAAATAAAGTAATAACTGATGTGTGATAGAAAATTTTAAAAAAGATCTGTAACAAAAATTGGCATTTCCTTTACTTTTTCTTAAATCTCTCTCCCCCCTGCTTACCTAGTTGCCTTAGAAATTGCTCTAAATCAGTGCATTAAGAATGTTTTCATTCTGGTGTTCCTGGGTGTCTCAGTTGGTTGAGTGCCCGACTTCAGCTCAAGTCATGATCTCACGCTCCTTGAGTTCAAGCCCCGCATCAGGCTCTGTGCTGACAGCTCAGAGCCTGATGCCTGCTTCGGATTCTGTGTCTTCCTCTTTCACTGCCCCTCCCCTGCTCATGCTCTGTCTCTCTCTGTCTCAAAAATAAATAAAAAAAATTTAAAAAAAAAGAATTTTTTCATTCTTATTTAAAGACTCTTTTGTATTCCACAGAGTAGCTTTTCTTAATTTATTTAATGAGTTTTTTCTTAATTTATTTAATGAGTTCCTTATTGATGGATATTTAGGTGGTTTCTCATATCTGTTCTTACAAGCCAGGCTGAAAGGAATAACCTTGTCCACATGTACATTGCTTGTATGTATGAAAAGATGTGAGTTCATATGAAGGAAGACATATGGGCACACTTGTATATTGAAAATTATGATTATTTTAATTATTGATAACATCAAAGATCACTTTTTTGACAAGCTGGTTTTATTTTTGACTCAGATTGAGCTGGCAGTCATCTGAGACCCTGTCATTTTTGCACACATTATTATTTAGCCACATTATCTTGCCCATCTTGATCTTGTGCAATTGTTTTTCTGAAATCTAAGTGTAGGATTGATTTACATAGCTTGTTTTTAGTAGCTTCAGACTATCCTTCTCACCTGTCAAGATAATTTTGGTTGTTGATTTTGTCACGTACTGTTTTCCTCAACTCTTCTGGGTTTATGCTATCATCACATTTAGTAAGCATCCTATCTTCATTCATTCATTCATTCATCCAGTGACTGTCTATTGAGTATCCCACAATATGCCAGAAACTGACTCTTCTAAGCTCTGGGGATACAATGGTGATCAAAATAGAAAGAAAATTCTGTTTTCCTGGACAGACACTGAGGAAGTCAGACAGTAAACAAAGATATGTACATGGTACATTAATAACATTAATATGTACATTAATATGTTAATGACAAGTACCAAGGAGAAAAATAAAGTAAGAAAGAGAGATAGAAGAGAGGAGGAGGTTGTTTTGCAATTTTAGATAGGGTTGTCAGAGAAAACTTCACAGAAAAGGTGACATTTCAGCAGAGACCTGAAGATGTTTCTCTCCATTTCATTAGAAAATATGGTGAAAAATAGTTATTTGATTTGTCACTAGAAACCTCCCTATAGGTTGATGTTAACCCAATTAACTTATACCTTTGAGGTACAACTAATGAATCCATTGAAACTTTCTATAACTTAAGTATCTAGTCTGCATTTCCCTATAATGCTTTTAAAGACATTTTGAGACATATTAAACCTGGATATTTAGCATCCATGGCATTTCCCTGATCCAGACAAGTCCAACTCTTACATAAGGAAAATGAGTTTAATTTGAAAGATAATTTTTCTCTTGTCAACTCAGAATAACTCTTAATGATTAGCAAGTACCATGGCTGAGTAGTGATGGCTGCTGTGGGCAAAGGAAGGAGACAGGGTGACTTAAGGTCCATTATCTATCCTATGGACTCTCATCCATAAACCATAGGTGAAAAGTTTCAATTCTCTTGGCAATTTTGTGGGAAATTGAATGTTTTCGTCAGTAAGCTTTGGCAAGTGTAATTCTGAATAACAAACCATTACTTTGGCTCCATCATTTCAGTCCAAACCCAAAGTGTGTCTCTTCAATGCCTTTCTCCAAGTTCTTTGGGCATTTTTTTTTTGTAGGGATTGAGGCTCTCAGAAGGCCTGGGCCCCCTGTGTTGTCAGACAGCTCTTATCCAGGTGCACTGCTGTTATCTTCAAACTTACCTGCAGGCTGCAGTGTTGTCATGATTATCTTCTAGCCCGTACACAAGGCTGAGTTTCCCATGTGCACCAACAGCTTGGGTGGAGGTTTCAGGTAGACATTGAATTCATACAGGGGACAAAGAAAGCACATAAGGTTAGCTATGTATTCCAAGAATAAGGGTAAAGTCAAGTGCCTTTATTAGGGCTCCCAAATATTTGTAAGTAAGCTCACTTCTTAGCTTTTCTGGCCTCAGTTTCTTCATTTATAGAATCAGTGGACTAGACTAGATTGTTTCTAAAGCTGATTCTTTACCCCCCAAATAAATTCAAGTTCTCTATATTCATTTAATTAGAAGTAACCAGGGCAGCAATACTTTAGAACCCTGATTTCACAAGTATTTAGTCCATTGAAAAATAAAATGTGTAGCACATAAGGACAGTGATTTTGCTTACAAAAAGAAGCCTAGGATAGGACTAGAAACCAAGGAAGCTCAGAGGCCCAACTGGAGACACAGTTACAATTGATCAGCCAAGGCTGGTGCGGTTGGAATGGAGCATTTTGATTTGGTGTGAGATTAAACACAGTGGCAACAATAACAAGAAACACAACAGCAGGATTAGAAAATCCCCCAGAGTCTGTGATCTGCAACAAACTGACCCACATCCCTCTGCTCACATCTCTCACTTTTCTTCCTAACCCCATTGACACTCTTATAGGGGAGAATGTGCAAGAAATGCCTCCTTTCTGGAAAGCAAATGCATACAATATTAGAGTGTCCTGGTGTCAGAAAGGCCCTTTGTTCTGTTTCTTAATGACTAATTATTATGCTATGAAAAAGCTTATGCAACCCTGGCAGAGTTGGGCCCTCATGCCTGAGCTGCTGGAAGTGTGTAATCTTCAGAAAACCATGACTGCGGCCTGGAGTTGCGGAGTTGCGTAAGAAGTAATTACTGAATCCAGCAGAGGCTTGCTTCTTATTACAGGCCCCAGGCTTTTACCCCCAGTAGCTTTACATGCTTGTTAATATTTAAACTGTTGAGTACTAGAAGAATATTTTGTAAGCTTCAGTCATGGTTGCAGAGTTCAGCGTGGGGCTAGGAATGGAGGACAGGCAGGGTAGGAGCAGGGGGTTGAGGATGAGGTCCAATTTGCTTTTTCTAGAGGAATTTGTCCTTCTGCAAATGGCCCTGTAGTAGGTCTAAACTTTTCTAATTTTCTATGGAAAAGCTAAAAAAAATAGACCTCTTAAAATCTCTCAATTTTAGAAAAACAGTTCTTTAAAAAAAAATCATTTGCAACAAACTATTATTTTTTAAGATAGACCTAAAATATGATTTTGATTTTTAAAAGTGAGTGATAAAAAGTTATTGTAGCCTCTGGTCAGCTACCAGAATTCATAAGAGGAAGAAGCAAAGATATTTTATCTGAGAAAACTTCACATGCACTAACGACAAAGACTGACCGTCTAATCTGACCCAGACGTCAAAACTCTCCCTTGGAATTCTGATGGGCTCCGTGGCCTTTAGAAAGAGAGCCTCTTGACCTCCACATGTCTGTCTCCTCTCTGCAAAATCAGGGCGAGTTCTCTGTCCATCTGTGTACTTTTGTGGCGCCTATCACTGTGGGATCTAGGCACAGAGACAAAAACATCAGGCAAAATACAAATTTGTGTATTATGGGAGGAAATGCCGTCTGGCTTCCTGGAGTCACCCTTGGCTTACATTCAGTAAGAACTTTGTCCAAAGGTGGTTTGCAAAGACCAAGGAAAAGTGTGGACAAATCCAGTATTCTGGTATCTCTCCCTTATTTCCATTTAAAAAAGGGGTAGCAAGGTAGTTTGGCAAAATTGCTGAAGTTTTAAAATGTGCTAATATCTGTCTCCATCAAAACAAATACAAAGGGCTCATCTACTCAGAAGAGTCATATTCTCTCTTGCCCACTGCTTCCCTCCTTCACTTCTTTTATACCTTACCTCTGTCCTCTTTCTTTTTCTTTCTTTCTTTCTTTCTTTCTTTCTTTCTTTCTTTCTTTCTTTCTTTCTTTCTCTTTCTTTCTTTCTTCCTCTTTCTTTCTTTCTTCCTTCCTCTTTCTTTCTTTCTTTCTTTCTTTCTTTCTTTCTTTCTTCCTCTTTCTTTCTTTCTTTCTCTTTCTTTCTTTCTTCCTCTTTCTTTCTTTCTTTCTTTCCTTCTTTCTCCTTTTTAGTAAACTACATTTGTTTAAATTGTAAAGTGTGTAAGGTAATATCAGTTATCCAGAGGTAACTCTATAATTAAAACATTTCTCAAAATATTTCTGAACATTTCCTCTGTATATACATGCATTCATATATACGGATAAACTGTATACTTAAAGATATTTAATATGAATGGGGCCAGTCAGTGTATTGCTCTTCAGCTTGCTATACCCAGACCCCAACAGACACCATAACAGCCCACAGACAACCACCCATTCACTTCATTACTGCTTAGAGTCCATTGTGTGGTTGTACCCTAATTAATTAACTGGCTGTACCAGTTCCTTAAATCTGTATTAAAAGGTTTTTTCCAGTTTGGGGGGATTGTAAGTAATGTTGCAACACACATGCTAATTAATACACATGTACTTTTTTGCACTATTGAGAGAGCAGATCCTTAGGATAAATTCCTAGTAATGGAATTGCTGGGTTGCAGGTTATGTGCATTTTACATTATAACAAATATTGCCAAATTGCCCTGCAAAAAGGTTGCACCAAGTTACAACCCCATTAACACTGTATGAACAGCCTATTTCCTCAAAACCTCACTAACTCCATGCTCTCTCAAACTTTTAAATCTTTGCTAATAGGAAATAAATGGCAAGTCATTATGTTCTTAATTTGTATTTTAAGTAAGAAATATTGAACATTTTTCACATTTTATGGATTATTTGCATTTCTTTTTTGTGGAAACTATCTGATCTTAACCACTATCCATTAAGTGTTTAGTAATATTAAAAATGGTTTATAAAAGCTCTTATTTATTTGTCAGAGAGGTCACAAATGCATTTCTTGTTTGTTTTTCAAACAAATAGAAGTTTGCAATATCTGTGGAGTCAAATTTACTTACCTTTTCTTGAGTAGCATATAGGGTTTGCACCATTCTTCAATGAGCCATGTTCATGTCAAAAAGACTTCAAGCTCTTCTGTGCTTTCTTTCAGTGCCCTACAGGTTTTGCTTTATACATGTAAATCTTTGCTGTTTCAGAAATTATTTTGGTGTATGGGGTGAGGTAGGGATTTATTCTGAGGAGGTTCTATTGGTTCTATGTAGTTTTCCAAATCAACCTATTAGCTATAGTGACATGCTGCCAAGTGAGGCTTTGGAAATAAAAGGATTCAGACAAGCTTTTTGTGGATCCAGGCAGGAATCTGCCTCATTCTCTTTTCTTCTTGGATCAAAGATTTGGTCTTTTTCCAGATTGGAGAATACTTAGCTGTATTTTGAAGGAGCCCTCAAAGAGTAAAGGAGAAGATGGAAAAAAGAAGGTCAGAAGAAAAATGGAAAATTGAGGGGTTCTGGTGGGAAGTGAGAAACATAAATTTAAGATGAGGTTAATCACTGATGTGCATAAACCATGGAGCTAATAAGGGCCTATTTTTACTTTAATAGTGTGAACAATGAAGACAGAGAATCACTGGGCTGAAAACACAATTGAGCATATGAATTCTGTTTACCTTTTTATTCATCTAGCTCTGTTCAAAAAGGAAAAGAAGGAATACACAACTTTTATGTTACTTGCATTTTAACAATATTTCTGTATGGATTTTCTTGGTTTAACAGGTAAAGTTCTTATGGGAAGACCAAGAGATCTCATTTACGGTATTCACTAGGTTTTCAGTGTTCCTCCCATTGTTCCTAAATGTACGGGGTATTTCTCCTTTGAAGACTAAATAAGTAATTGCACAATCAATAACACTAGAGGTTTGTATTTCTTGGCATGAGTGATATGATGTGCATGTTGGCAAAGACCTACCTGACTTTGATTTGCAACATAAAGAATATAATCCTGTAGATCAAATTCCAGGTAATTTAGTTAAAAGATACTGAAGAACTCTCTCCTCCCCAAGTGTGTACCTCACATAAATTGTGTAATTTGTATAATAATTAAAGTTGATTGATGAGGATTTGATTTCAACATTAAAGGCTAAGGTGTACTACCACTACTATTAATACTAATTACCATTTTTGCCATATACTGTACTGTAGTCAACAAATCTGTGTGCATGTGTGTGTGCTCTAATTTAATCCTAATACCTCCTACATGGCCTACAAGACTGGTTCCATTACATCTACTCTACAAATGAAGACACAGAGGCCCAGATTGACTAAGTAGAATATAAGATCATACAACTATTTAGTGCAGAGTTGAGACCTAACTCAGAACTATTTGACTCCAAACTCTGTGCTCTTTTCACAATTTTATACTATTTCTTTCCCCAAAGACAGGTGCAGACACAATGAGAGGCAAGACAATTTCCAGTGAAAGTTTAATTCCACATCAGTTTAAGGAATCAAGATCCACCGTACTCTCTTCCTGCCACTCCCTTCCTTAGTTCTACCTTCTCTTTGTTGCTATGGACGCCTTACCTCTAAGGTCCCTAAGAGTCCCGAGCTCTGACCAGTCCCCCACCCCTGCCCATGGTATTCCAACTATCCCAAGAGTTTTCCTGTGGAACCCTGGGCAGGGCAGGGAGCTTCTCCCAGCTTGGCCACTGTTAGCTTCTGGCTGAAGTGAGAGCTTACACAAGGACCAGGGGTCGGGATTGGCTTGAAAGAGGTCTGACAGTAGCCCTTTAGACTTTCATCCATTGGCCAGGCCTGTGTGTGATTAGCACCTGCTGGCCCCTCATGTCTAGATTATGACTGTCCCCCTATTTAGCCCTCACTACTTCTTTTCAAGACTCTGTAGCCTCTCCTCTCTCCTGACTCTTTTCCAGTAACACTTAAGAATGTTTCAGCATTTTTTAAAAGGAAGAATAATCTTCTCTAGACTCTTTTCCCAGTTTTCCCCTAATGCATTTTCTCTCAAGTCAGTGTTCTTGAGAGGATTTATCCCAATCACTGCTCCTGGCACACGCACCGCTTCTCTGCAGTGCTGCTCCTGGGGTCACTATTGGTCTTTCTGGGAAGTCAAACCTCATTATCCTTGACTTTCTTGCTCTCTTTGGCCTTAATGGACACCTTCTCTCTTCATAAGACACTATTTTTCCTGGTTCTCATGATCCCACACTCTGCTGGTCCCCTCCTTTTCAGTTTCCTTTACTCACCTCTTAAATGTAAATATCATATGCTTGGCTCTCCTGTCTTCTCCCTTCGCTCAGGGACACTTTACTGTAAGCTTCAGAAGCTGTTATTCCCCCTGTTCTCCACTCCTTCCTATATAAACATTTTGATGTAGGCTTAATTTGATATTTCTGTTTATTACTTTCAACTGATTCCAAAAGAAGTTTATTACACCCCAAATGAAGAACCCTCATTCAGCTCATGCTTCCTAGATGACATCATTTCTTTCCATGGTTGTAAAAACAATCTATATGCTGATATTTCCCAACCTACCTCTCCAGCCCAGATCCTTCTTGGACTTCAGACATTTATATTTAACTGTTCACACACTTGCTTCACTTAGATGTCCTGTAGGTAACTCAAACTCAATATCTTCAAAGTCTAACTCCAAACCACACTCAGGGCCATGGCTGGCTCAGATGATGTCTTTGAGCAAATTACAAAAATATACTTTCCTCAAAGCCCTTTATTTCCATTGGGTAAAAATTGTAATTGATATACAAAATTATGACTACCTTTATTTGTGCACTGTATTATTGTGCACCCTCATACACTTCCTTCATCCTCACATGTTAGCAGGGTCAGGTCCTTCTTGATGCCCTTGCTGCATGGGTGGCCCCACACTTGCCCAGTGTCCTCCTGCCCCTCCATATCCAGTCAGTCTCTTCATTATCCTCAGCATGACAGCCGAGGTCCTTTGTGATCTGGTTTATATTTACCTCCCTTTCTTGCCTCCTTTTTCCACACACCACACGTTTTGCAGCTCACGCATATGGACAATTTGCTTTTACCTAAGTATGCCATGATGTCTCTCGGCTCACGTATGCAGACAATTTGCTTTCACTTGACTATGCCATGCTGTCTCTTGGCTCTACACCATTGTACATGCTGTCCACTCCCTGGACCTTTACCTGAGGCTTATTCAGGGTTCAGATTTCAGTGGAAATATTCACTACTTCCAGAGGCCTTCTCTAAATTCCCCAAGGCCTGGGAATAATGCACCTCTCATATGGCCACATGGCATTGAAGAACTGCCTCTGGTATACCACTACCATATGTGCATTAGTTGCCCACTCTCAGTGAGGCCTGGAGGGCAGAGGTTGTGTTTTGCCCTTGCTTCTCCATCAGTACTGGGTGCCTGGCACATAGGAAGCTGCTCACAAAGTTGGAATTGAATAAGATCCATGGAAGAACTTCATATTACCCTTGGATTTCCTATTCATATAATTCAATTGGAACCTCCTTATTTTACTGAAGACATAAGAAAGATAAAAAAAAAACATAGATATAAAAGAAAGGTAAAGCATCCATTACTAAAAATAGCTTTAACCTGAGCCTGGGGCTCTGCAAACCACAAAATATGAAAGTTCTGCTCTTTGAGGACCCTGGGTTGAAAGGATTGCTTCATTGATTGTGGCATTAAAAAGTTTCTTTCATCTCTTTCTCCCTCTCTCTCTCTTCCAGGATCAATTTTGGGTATAACTCCAGCTGGTTGAAATGTAACATTATGCTCTTATGGTCCTGGCTTATCAACTGCTCATCCCTACTCCTAAGTAATAATAGCTATGTCTCAGTAGTGTTTACTATGTGCCAGGCACTGTTCTAAGCACTGTGCATATAATAACTCAGTTAACCTTTACAAGAAACTTGTGAGACCATTACTATTATTATCATTAATATTCCCATCTTATAAGTAAGGAAACTGTCAGAGAGAGGTTAAGTAGCTTGCTCAGGGTTACAACAATAATACATGGTAGAGCTGGGATTCAAACCTGGGCAGTCTGGCTTTAGAGTCCATGATTTTAATTATTATAATACGTGGCTTCTTAACGTTGAAGTTAATTCCTAAACTTTAAAATTCAGCCATAGAAGAGCTGATTCTAGGTTGAGGATCCTTTTATAGGGGTCACTGTGATCAAGAGACCAAGTGCCCAAGAGACAGAAAATGATGAGGCTAAGGCCAGTGGCTCAACACTTGAGTCCCAAGGCTTGAGGGTCCCCATCCCAGTCTTACTGGTGTTCTAGAATGGTCTTTTGCTAGGTTGGGGCACAACAGCCAGTTGCTAACTATTCAGGAATGTTGCATCCAATGTTAGATTATTGATGGCTTAAAATCAGCCATGGTAGGAGTATTTACACCATGGAAATTGGCAAACACTACAAATCAGAGACCATATCCCCAGAGTCCTTCTGGAGGCTCCTACTCTTGATTGAAAGAGCCTAATGTGGGCCCACAGGATGGTGGCATTTGTTGTTGTTGTTGTTGTTGTTGTTGTTGTTGTTGTTGTTGTTTTTACTTTCCCAGGGCCTTGCTGGGCTAGATTAGATGTTTTCATCTATGAGATAGTTTCAGTTGCTGGAATTTGCATGAGGGCTCTCTTTGAAGGCATGGAAAGCCACTTAGCCTAATGCATGGCAGCCCAGAAATGTCAAGAAACCCATACTTCCCCTACCCAACCAACTCCAGAACCTCTTCACAAATGATTCCCTTGTCCCACTGGTCACTAGTGGGATCTTTTTGAGGCAGGCATTTTACACAGATCCCGGGATTTCCTCATCGCCTTAAGTTCTAGTCATTGCTGGCTTGATAACTCACCGTTGATTTGCTGCCATCAGTTCACTGGCTCAGTCCCCTGTCACCCTCTTGATATTTCTTGTACTTACTAAATGAACTTGTACTCCAGTTTTTCTCTGAGAGTGCTTCTGGGGAGACCTCAACTAATAGGGGCTGAGTGGGCAGTCCCCAGTGCTTGGCATGCAAAGGTGGGGAGGCCTGGCCAACGAGCTGGACTGCCTTAACCCTCCCTGGGTCTCTTGCTTGCTCTGTATTTAAGAGACTCCATTCTCTGGCTTTGCTAGCCCCACTGTCTGGTTTCAAGATGTGCACCCTACCTGTCCACCACACTCCCGGAGATTAGGGTACATTGTTGACTGCCTGGTCCACTTCCCAGAGGAGTGTCTGTTCCTCCAGGGAAGACCCTATAGTGTCTAAAAGAGTTTCCCTCAGTAAATTAAAGGAATAATATGAACTTGTTATCATTCTGACCTTAGCTGAGAGGTGCTCCCCTGAGCCCAGAGTAGATACTGCCTGGCTCTCCCTTCTTCCAGGTGCACAACACGAACTTTGCTGGAGGAAGTCACCATTTGCTTAAGTGTGACAGAACTTACATCTCTAGCAGAACATTTCAGGGAAGCAGTCTGTTTGAACTGGTCTGTTCCCTGGGTCTGGCACAGAATAGAGATTTTGAGCTGATATGTTTGATTACAGTGATTCCATTTATCCTTTAGATTGCTTTTGACTTAGAGCTAAAGATTGACTTTGGCTACTGAGAGTACTCAGCACGAAGAACAGATTTTCATTCTCCAAAAGGGCAAAGACAAGACAGGATGTTGGAGGAGAAAGTGAGGAACAAGGACCTCAGAGGCAGTGGCTGACCCAAGAGTCAGGCTGTAGAGGCAAGTAGGGTATGGTTCCTTCCCAAGTCTCTAGAATCCTGTCCTGTCCTGCATCACACCCATTTCCCTGAAGGCTGAGTTCTAAATATAGATTGTGTATTTTGTTAAGTCTACACCCCTGCCCCTGGTCCCAACGCCCTGATTTTCATTTGTTGAGTTGCCTCTCCCTGCAGTGTGCCATTCTGTATGTTGCCCTCTTCAGCCTAAGGCAAGCCAGGCAGACCTTCTCTTCCCCAGGACTCTGAACCTGGGGGAAGGTTCAGCAACCTGAAGACTTGAGGGACAAACGTGTTGGGTTTGCTTCTAACTTCAGTAAAAAAGTGTAAGCGGGAGAAAAAATATCTGTCAAAGGAGCTTAAAAAAGCAAATTATTCAAGTGCACAATGTGGTATTATTATCCTGGAATAAAGGAAGAATGATCACCATGAGGGATGACTGACTGTGGCTAATGAGCAGCCGAACTTAACATCAAATTCACTGTAGGAGTTGAACTCACTGCTGCTTACCAGCAGTGTTTCATTTATACCCAATAACTCTCTTACTGAAGTATAGAAGGTAAAAGTTAAGGTTGGCACCAGGAATTTTTCTGAAAACTCTGTCATTTGGTTTGCCTATGGACAGATGTGTTTTTGCTGGTCCGCTTGGGCCCTGAAATTAGCAAAGGTGAGAGAAAGGTCAAGTTGTGTCTATAATGGAACAGTGATTGCCTCTGTCTCCTCCTCCCCTTTTCCCATTGTTTTTTGTTTTGTTTTGTTTTTCTTTTTGTTTTTAGTGTTTCTTGTGACCCATTTTTATTCTATAACTAAACAGACTTGAGTAGTAATATTTCATACAGCAAAATAACCTGGGGGAGTGGTAGTGGGCTGGTGGGCAAACAGAGTATGGGGAGAGAGATCTTATCTGGCAGAACATTTTGGCTCCTTCCATGAATCACTCTGTGTCAACAACCACTGTTGGCCCCAGATGTGGGCTAGGCCTTGATTCAGTTGAATCAACTGTGACTAAAAGATGCACTAATTTTAATTTCCTGTGACTCATTAAGAAAGCCCTATTGGGCAAACTTTGCTTCTAATGCCAAACCTGTGAGCTCAAGCACTTTGACTCTGCCCATAGGCAGAGCTTGAAGAGGTGACTTGGGCCACCAGACATCTCTTTTCAGCTACCATTCTGGAGTTACATATTGGAAAATACAGGCTCAGATTTATCTTTACTGTATCCAAATCAGCTGGCATCTCTTACCAACTTCCAACTTCTAAGTTCAACAAGCACTTACAAGGCAGACACTGGAGTTGTACACAGGAGTGGAGAAGGGTCAAGCCACAGCTGTTATCTTTCCTGAATTAGGCAAAGGCACTGTGTGAACCTAAGGTTTTGCTTCAGCGCAAATTCACAGTAAGCCACATCATTTTGTACTTAACAATGATGAGGTCTTTTACTGCATATATAAATATCCCCAGAGGCTATTACTCAAAAGGGCTCAGCTAATAAATATGAGAACTAATAATTATCTTGTTTCAGATTGCTGACTTGTGTAACTGCTGTGACAGGTCAAAAGTGTCCAGTTTGCTCAACATTTCCTTGGCATTCTGACACTTGTGATTACAGAATTGGGGTGCAGGTAGGGGTCAGAGGGCAAAGGGAATAAATTATGTTTGTGTGATCTCTTTCATTTAGTGTTGGCAGGTATATTTGATAGATCTGAGCAGTGTCATATAGTCTCTCTTGGGTCCCTCTTTTTTTTTAAGTTTATTTATTTATTTTGAGAGAGAGAGTAAGTGCATGCACATGAGTGGTGGGAAGGGGCAGAGAGAGAAGGAGAGGGAAAGAGAGAGGGAATGAGTGGGGAAGGGGCAAAGAGAGAGGGAGAGAATCCCAAGCAGGGTGAGATCATGACCTGAGCCGAAATCAAGATAAGGATGCTTAACAGACTGAGCTACCCAGGTGCCTTTCTTGGGTCCCTCTTTTAATGACCTTTCCTTGCAGGGGTACTGGGCATTGATTCAGGTCTTGGAGTTGGCAACATCCCCCAAGAGTTGCTTTGTGAACTAATCCAGCTTCAGGGAGCAGGTGAGACTTTCTCTTCCACTTGGGTTGATGGCTCATAGCCTCATGGCCTTTCTCAGCTAACTGGTCAGGTGAAGAACACAATTTGTCTGAATGTAAGAAGAACACAGGCAGAGGAAGTTCTGGCATGATGTCCCTTTTCGATGGTGGTCCTTGAGACAGTTTCCACATTGAAGAGGAGCAGACACCAATGCCATAGGCTGCCTTGCCCACAGTGGGAAGGGGACAGTTGAGTGCTATATATGATTTAAGAGGCACTGGAAAGTTTACCTTTCCTCAGAAATTATTCCCCTAACTAGTTCTAGTTAGCTGAAATTCATAAATAAGTCTTAATTTCTTTTAACTTAAGCTGCTATTGGGAAATGTCACTGGTTTGGGCCATATATTAAGTCTTAGCATTCATTCCCTATGAGTTTATTTGTTAAGTTAGGGTGATTCAAGTAGAATCTACATACAGCAACATATACTTTTTAGATGTATAGCCCTGAGTTTTGACCAATATCTGTAATCATGTAACCATTATCACAATGAAGATGTAGATTATTTCCATCACCCCAACTTTCCCTTGTGTTCCTTTGAGTTCCCCTATCCAACACCTGGTAACCAGTGATACGATTTCTGTCCTTTTTGCCTTTTTCAGAGTGTCATATAAGTAAACAGAATTGTATGAATGTAAACTTTTGATACTGGATCCTTCCACTCAGGCTGATGTTTAAAAGGGTCCCCATGTGGCTGAGCTTAGTCTCATGACTTTGTCTTCCTGAGTAGCCCTCCATAGTGTGAGGTTTCCTTTGCTGGTTGTTTGTTCCCCAAAGAGGAGACAGTTGCACTGCACTGATTGCCTGACCACCCACGTGACACTTTCCCCTAGTTTTTGTGCCACCCACATTCTCCTGTTGGAGCACTGTGCATCCAAGGAGGACCAGTAAGAGGAGAAGAGCTTCCAAAGAAAAAAAAGGGGCAAGAGCATGAAGGCCATCTTGGCTGCCTCCAGCTGTGCCTGCCCTGATTGTGCAGAATGGTGAAATTACCAGTGACAGATACTTGACTAATGTGAACAAAGCAGGACTTGACTGGAAGGTTTTTTTCTGGAAAGAAAAAGAGCCAGGGCACCTCCATGGGCTCCTTAGCAGGAGCAGATGGACCATTTCATTGGGGCAGCAGAGACAAATCAATCCAACTCATGTTTGTCCCTCAAGTCTTCAGGTTGCTTCAGGTTCGGAGTCCTGGGGAAGAGAAGGTCTGCCTGGCTTGCCTTAGGCTGAAGAGGGCAACACACAGAATGGCACACTGCAGGGAGAGGCGACTCAAAAAATGAAAATCAGGGTGTTGGGACCAGGGGCAGGGGTGTAGACCCTGAGATGGCAGATACAAACGTTGACTCCCTCAGAAAAATATCAGCTTCCCCAAATGAGTGTGGATCTATCTGTTAAGAATCATGTAACCCTTATGATTCATGTTTTCCCTGAGCCCGAGATTGTACCTGGAATATACTTTATTAAATAATAATACTTATTACTATTTAGGTTCATATTTTTAGGGATTTTCTCTAGTTTCCAGATTTGCCTTCCTTTGGTGTTCCCACATTGATTTTATGTTATATTTAATGTTAGTATTTTGTGTTATATTTGTACAAACAAATGCACATGTTGGTTTGCATCCCTTGAGTTCCTTGGTGCTGGTTGCATATTTAGGTTGTATTGACTTTGCTGAGAATTGCCTTTGGCATCTTTGGACTTTGTTCTTAAATAAACAAATGAAGGACTGATATGATCCTCTCATCCCAGGATTTAAGGACTGGCCTGGGAGCTGTCAAAGCCAGGAAAGCAGCCCTGGATGTCTTGCTTATAATGAAACCTCTTGATAGTAGCCCAATCTCTTTCAACCTTGCTTTCCAGACTACAAAATAAGCATGCTAGTGTTTTACACAAAATTCTGAAATCTGGGATTTTGTGCAAAAATCACGTTGTCGAGAACACATTGGGGGAAAATGTTGTCAAAAATCCACTTTACGCTCCGTTAGAATGACAAGTTGTGTATGTGCTCTGTACCCTAATGGTCTCCAATATTTTTGCTATGTCTATGAGAATTTTAATTATGTTGAATAATGCTAAAATGAAGCTTGTCCCTGAAATGTATATTTGATCCCAAGTTGATTGAGTTTAGGGGAAAGAAAAAGCATCCATTTGCATTGCCATCTTTGACATTCTATACAAGTTTTTGTGGCTGGGTACTATGGTAAGTTCTACCTCAACCCCTTTGTTCTACTGAAGCTTAGAGGGATGACTTACTTTCCCAAGGTCACACAGCTGTGAGAGCCAGAGCCAGAATTTAGACTCGGGTCTTCTTTGAGTTCTTTCTTGAATTGACCACTTTTTTGATTTTGATCATTACCAGACATTTAACTACAGTGAGCACAGCCAGCCAAAGGTTGGGAAACTTTTCTACCTTTTCCCTTAATGGTTAGAAATTGATGGTCAGAAACAACAAATACATGTCAAGGATGTTGAATATGTGTATTATTTTGGGCTTCAAACAGATGTGATAAAAAGGCTCAGTTATGGCAAGTCTTCTAAGTTAAACTTTTCCTGAAAAGAGCGGCAAAGAGGGTTCAGGAGTGGTAAGGGAAATGTGGTATTATGTTAATGTTTATGTTTGGCTGTAGTTCACCAAAAATGAAGGTCAATACAGTTCTCTCCCCCGTCTGTGTATAAATTGGCAAATGACAGGAACAACATTTGCTTCTAATCACCCATCCATCTTAATAATGCTGAACAGATACAGTGTAGAAACTATTACACAACCACCAGCATTTCATGACATTGGAATCCTTACCAATTTGAAAGAGGACATTGAATCTGGGGAGAGTTATATTTTATGTTTTTGATCATGATCTTCTTAGAAGAGACTTATTAGGGCCATTTGTTGACAACATTAAGAATTAACAAATTATATTGTTAAAGCATAACAAAAGTTTAATGGTTTCATTAGAGAACTATAAAGTCTGTTACATAAGAGAGAAATATGGTGGTAGTTTGAAAGCAGGAAATATTTACTTCAGGTTCTAATTTCTGGAACTAAGGAAAAACTCAGCTTATCCTGATCTAAAGAAATAAAACAATAGTAAAACAGAGGAGCGATATCTTTGTAAATTTGATGACAACAAAGTCCCTTAATACCTAAGAAAATCATTAGTCATATGTGCACTCACTGGCATTTTTTACAACTATAAAATTATTATAACAAGTGCACAAACAAGTTTCTTTCCCATGTGGGCAAGGGGCCATTTTTGTTATTTGGGGCCTAGTGTGGAAAAGTGGGAGAGGTGTGCATCAGGGAGTGCTCATCATTTAGTGCTTGTCACCAAGACTCACCAGGGAGTGCTGAGTTACACTCAGTCCTCTAGAGAGCCTCCTTCCTCAGTACAGAATTGTGCTTCAGTAGGGGTATGCATTTGGCACTCTGCAGAAGTGAGAGAAAGCAGTTGCCAATTCCATTGTGGTAGCATGACCACTAATAGAGTAAAGCTAAAGGGTCTAAGACACTTCACATCCAGATTTCTCAGGCAAGTAGTGGACATGACATCTTCCAGAAAATGACAATTATAGTGGGGCAGCGGGGGGGGGGGGGGAGTTCTTAGTAATGAAAGAAACTACTTACCAGTTTGAGAAATCTGCCTACCATTGTAATAAAAGTGAGTTGAGACAACTATCTGAATAGTTCAACTCAGTTCAGGCCAAAGTATGTTTTGGTATGAATTATCCAGATAATTCTGCTACAGTGGAAAGAATTCTGAACAGGGAGCTGGATCTTTGTTTCCACGAGGGTCTGCCAGGAGGAGTGTTTAAGCTACTCTGTGAGCCTGTTTTCTCATCTATAAGATTAGGGGTCTACCTGAGAGTCAATGACTTTAACTTAGTGTTTCCCAGAGGCAGATAAATGTCCAGTTTGTGAAACTGTGTCAGAGTGGAACAAGAGTCGGTATAGGGCATAGGTAATATTCCTTAAGGATGCTTCCAGCTCAGCAAGGTCAACTCTGGGGTGCTCATGGAGGAACCTGTATTCATTGGCTGGGGATGAGAATTTTTGTGATTTTCTTTTTCTTTCTTCCTTTTCTTTTTTCTTTTTCTTTTTGAGAAACAAGAATCTGACTCACAATTCTACAAGGAGCTTTAGTTAGGTCGCTTATCCGTAAGCTAAGGGACTTGGAGTAAGCAATCTCCAGGGATGACTGAAGTTATTTACTGCCCTGGCTCACACACAGGCAGAGAGGTAGTGGAATGTGGGCCTCCCAGCACAGGACCCCGGCACATTCACTACCTGGCTCCATGCTTCCTGTATTTAGAAGAAGCGTCTTTTACAGTAGGAAGTGGGTTTTAGATTTATCAGGATGTTTCCACCTTTCACTTCCCGGAGAATTTTTCAGCTCTCCAAAGCGGCGCACTTGATTTCTGGCTGTGGGGAAGGCAGATGCAACTAGGTCTTGCACTGTAAGGGGAGGTCCAGCTGGAACGGGATTTGGGGGTTCCGCACTTGTCTCCACGCATTTGTTCATCTCTGGAGGTTTTTCTGAGCATTGAAGGGGTAAGGGGAAAAGGGACTGCAAAGTGCCAACGCAGGGGCAGAAGAGGGGATCTTTGCCACGGAGCCCTTCACCTACTTCTCTGGGTCCCGGCAGGCCTGACCGGTATCAAAGGGCGTTTCCCAAACCAAACAGACTCACACCCCACCCTGGGGTCAGCGCGCTCGGTGGCCGGCGGCCGGGTGTTTGCACAGGTGGGCCAGGACCCCCGCGGCCGGCAAGGGGCCAGCTGGGGGAAGGGTGGGCCTTGGGGGTGGGGGGAGGGCAGTGGGTTCGGCGCAGGGGGAGGGACAGGCAGCCCTAGGCCCACCGGACGCGCGCTGGGCCGGGAGCGGTCCTCCCGGCGGCGCCAAGGAATCCAGTTTTCTGGGCGGTTGTCACAAGCGACAGTCTTGGTGGGATTACACCTCGAAGGCTGCGGCCCGAGGCTTGGGTCCTGCGAGCACTACCGAGCGTGGTCGCTGAGAGCCCCCTTCTCTTCCGCGAGGTGCGGTTCCCGTGGAATTGGAATGTGGCCTGAACTAAAAGCATCCTTACAGCTTTACATTTTCATTTAGAAAACCGGAGCTTGTGTGATTCCCCTCCTTTGGGGTCTCCTGGGGCCCAGCAGGGAGAGCCTGGGGAGTGCGAAGGAGAGACAGGGAGGGCACGACAGAACCCCAGGGGCCTCTATCCCTCCACACTCCACATCCTGGGCCCCCAGAGTAATTGGCATTTGGGTCGTGAAAGTTATAGCTTGGAGCTGGTCATAAAAGGCCGAACAGGGACACAAAGTTCAAGTGACTCTGACCATCCTCTAGCAAACCTTACAGTTACTGGGGAGTCAGTGAAGGGAACCAGAAGCCAGGGAGGGGACCCCAGTCAATGGGACTCTGGAGTGTTCATTAGGAAAGAAGGACTTTGTTGAAGAGAGGGGAGACTAGCTGTGATAAAAAAAAAAAAAAAAAATCACCTTGCCCTTTGCCTTTTTTACTTCTCTATTGTGTTAACATAAATAAATCAAAGGCGGTTTAAAATCTCCATTTGCAGAACTGATTTCATGTATCAATGTAGAAATGAAAACTGTGGCTTTACAAAATTGATTTAAAAGTAGGCAGCACCTTGCCTCTGGAGGCAAGGCACACAGTTGGAGAGAAATGGTCTACTGGAGTTCAGAAGTACCTCAAGTGGCTGACTTCCTGTTGGCCTTTAAACTCAGAGTGTGTTTTCAAGAGAAAAAGGAAAAGGATTGAGCATATGGGTCCTGATCTTTCCAATCCAGTAAACTTGTTGCCCTATCTCTTGCCCCAGTCCATTTCAGTCTTATTTTTTAGTCTAATTATTGGCCTTGTAGGTGCAAATCTCCACTTCAATGTCTACCTTTTGTCATAATTCAATCCTATTATTATCACCCTTCATGATTACTAAGTAGATATAACCAAAATCTGTCAAGACTTGTTGGTACTAGACTAGCAGATGGGCTTCCCCCTCCTCCCCCCATTTCCACCAAAAGACAGCATCCTGAAATAAATTCCACTTTCTTTTCCCCACCTCACAATATGTAAATCCTAAATCATCATCTTGTCTTAAATTAGATGAGATCTATCCCAGAACTGCAGGAACAACAACGGGGCCTAAATGTCAAGATTCTGGATTTCTTGTTCTTTGCATTAGTCTTTAGAATACTGAGATCCATAAATTGTTAGAGCCTCACTGCCTTTGAATTTACCAAGAAACAGGTGTTTGCACTGTTTTCTGGTGCTTCCTCAGATCAAAACCTTTCCTTTTTGCTATGAGAAACTGTCTTTGCCCCATCTGAGATAGTATTTTCTCTTCAGATCACAACTGAAATAGGCCTAGCAGCCCCACCTTGACAAATGGTATCCTCATATGAAAGGAGAGTGTGAAAAAAAATTACTACTGATTGGTTCATAAGCAAATTAACTTTTGAATCCCTAAAAAGGTAGGTAGTTTCATTTTGTCAAAAAACACTGACTTTCAAATTGCTTTCTAAAACTACCCTAAAGAAATCTTTGGTGTGTTGAGATGGTCTTATACCACAATTGTTTCTAGCTTTTTGAACTCCAAATCAGAACCAATTTACTTAAAAATGTCTGCTTGACTATAACCTTGTTAATAGCTCAATTTGTCTACTAAGGGATTCTTGTAGGAGAGGGGCACACACCTTATCATTTTTTCTGATAACTCTTAAGAGAATTTTCACAGAGGTCATTGGTTGGAAGTTTAAGAAATCGTGTTGATGGAAGTCTCATCCTGGATGTTTGTATAGCAATTGGTTAGGTAAGGAAACCTGCACTCTGCCTCTACCTTTACTGAATTATTCAAGAAGATATTTGACCCCCGCTGGAAATTTTTTGAGAGTCAAACCTCAACCAATTTTCTTGGCAGGGGCAGGGTGGGGTGGGGATATAAAAAAAAAAAAAAAAAAAAAAAAACTCTCCATCTCCAACCTACTACCACAAAGTGCTAAAGTCAGTTGTAAGTTTTATTAAAAATAAGCACTATGCCTGGGTTTCATAAAATTTATACATGAATATGTACAGACACAAATAAAATAATATTAAAAATAAAAATCACACTCGCTTTCATGTGGCAGTGGTCCTGGCACCCCACATAGGTAATGTTAAATTTTCCTTTACAGAAATTGCTTGGCCCAAGGAGACCACAGTTAGACACCACCGAACCACTAATAAAGCTGTAGCCCGTTGCCTGCAACATTTTCAATTCAGGTTTCAAAAATATATAAATAATTTAACTACAAAACCCAGCCTTTTTTTTTTTTTTTTTTTTTTATCTTTTGGCACAGTGAAGCATTGGTCAATAGCAGAGAAATGACTGAAGATTCTCTGACACCTCTCTCACACTCAGTCATGCCTGTAAATGCCACATACTTACGTAGAGTGGGGCCCCAATAAACCCCAAACAGTAGTCATATCATTTATCATATGGAATGGTTCCCTGATATGTGTGTGTGTGTGTGTGTGTGTGTGTGTGTGTGTGTGTTTTAAGGGAAAAATCAATGGAAGGTGCTACAAAAATAGGAATAAGGGAGAGCCTGGGCAGTAAGAAAATAGACAAAGTCTTTGTGAAGTGAAGGAGGGACAGGCTTGGTCAGTAAACTAAAACAATTATGAAGAATTGGTTTAGTTCTCTGTAAAGTCACGAAAGAAAACATTCTGAACTAAGTTAAAACACTTCTGTCAAAAATGCTTTAGCTTTAAGGCACGTTTGATGGAGATTTTTCTTTTAAAGTCTTTTTTTTTTTTTTTTTTTGGTCTGGCTGGAAAATGCAAAAACCCCAAGCCTGTGTTCCCTTCCTCCCCGATGGCTCCCACCCCTGCTGCCGGGCTCCGCGGCGCGGCTCAGGCCAGAAGCGTCTCCACTGGGTAAGGCAGGTGCGGGCCGGGGCCACCGGCTGAGGACGCCTGCAGCGCCGCGGGCAGCCGCAGGGGGCAGTACAGGTGCGCGCCGCCGCCAGCCGCGGGGCCACGAAACGGCTTGGCGGGGGCCGAGGCAGAGAGGGGTGCAAGCAAGAGGTGAGGCACTGCGGGTGGCGCGGCCGGCGGTGCGTCGGCTCCGCGCGCGCTCAGCAGCAAGGGCTCCACCGCACTGTAAGCGCACATCGGCAGCAGGGCCCCTCCGGAGGCTTCGGGGAGGAGCGCAGGATATGTGGGGAGCGGCGGACAGGGTGCGGCGCCCCATGGCAGCCGCGCCCCGGGGGCTGCGTCCCCATCTCGGCGGCTGCGGAAGGGCTTGCTTAGGATGCTGTCTATGGCGAAAGAACTGGAAAACTTGCCCGCAGGGCTGGCGCGCCCCTCGTGGCGGGCGGGCGAGCGCGCACGGGGAGAAATCGGGGCGGCGGACGCGGGCGGAGGGGGCGCAGCGGCGGGGTGGGCCGCGGCCTCCTCTGGCCGAAGCCCTGGTTGGGGGGCTGCCGCCCGGTGGCTGAGGCGCTTGCGGCGGCGGCGAAAGACCCCGTCGGCGAAGGTGTACTCGCTGTTGGGGTTGAGCATCCAGTAGTTGTCCTTGCCCCAGGGCCGCGAGGGGTCGCGCAACACCTTGACGAAGCAGTCGTTAAGTGAGAGGTTATGGCGCACGGAGTTGCGCCAGCCGGTGTAGCTTCCGCGGAAGAAGGGGAACTTGCCCATGAGGTACTCGTTGATTTCGGCCAGCGTCAGGCGCCCTCCAGCCGAGTCGCGGATAGCCATGGCGATGAGCGCGATGTACGAGTACGGGGGCTTGGGCCGCCGCGTGTACGGCTTGCTGCGCGCGCCCTCGCCGCCCCCCGCGCTCCCCGCACCTGGCCCGGCTGCGCAGGCCTCCGCGTGCCCCGCCGCCACCGCTGCGGGGACCTCCTCCTCAGCGCCTGGCCCGCAGCCTGCGTTCCGCTCGCCGCCGCCCGCCAGTTCCTCGGCGCTGCCGCCCGCCGCCGGGCTGTTGGCCGCGCAGTCCCCGTCCGAGCCCAGGGAATCGTCGCCGGCTGCGGACAGCGGAGATGGTGCGTCGCTGCCGCCGGCACCCTCCAAGTCACTACCCGGCTTGTCCCCGTGGGCCGCGCGGGGGCCGAACACCTCCAACTTCATGACCACACACCCTGTCCCTGCCCCGCGCCGTACCCTTTTCCTTCGCGCGGTCTTGGGAAGCTGGTGCCGGGGGCCGGAATGGAGATCCCGGGGTCACGGGTCCTTGCCTTTCTTTCCCAGGAGCTCTCCCTCCTCTTACGAGAGACAGTCACTTTTCCGTTTACGAGTCTTCTTCCGCTGGAATTTTTTTGGAGGGGTTGTGCTTATTGGGTGAACTAAGAGGGGCGGAGAGGGAGGAGTTGGATGTGTTCTGTCTTCAATTCGAGGATTAGAGACTTCGGGGTGAACGCGTGAGGGGGTGCAGTTCCACCCTCTGATAGCCAAGTGTGCCGGGCTTGGGACTTCTTGCTGGAAGGAAGAAGCGTGAGCATCTGCTATCCATTCAAGAGACCAGGAGGTGTTCTTCACTGGAGGTCCCAGGTCCCAGGCAGGCGTCCTCGAGGCACGGAGATGGTGCCAGCCTGTGTGCGTGCCACTCTTGGGGGGAGGGTATGGAGCCTTCAGCCTTGAGCGCCCACGGAGCCGAGTCCCCGAGACCGTGGCGCCCGCAGCCGCCTTTTCGTCCCGGGCCTCCGAAGCTGCATCTCCTCGCTGGCCTTCCGCTGCTACGTCTCGCCTCCACCTTCGTTCAAGCCCAATATAACCCCGCGGCGGCTCCGAGGGGGCGGGGCCTGGGCGCAGATGGCAGAGGGGTGGGGGAACAAGGTGGCCAAGGTGGCTGCAGCTCCCCGGAGGGCTCACACCAGGCCGAGGCCATGCGGCAGCGCGGAGGCAAAATCTCCGCGCAGGTTGTTTGTTTTGGGTCTGCCCGGCCCCGCCCTCTGCCTCCCGCCAATGAGGAGTCTGCGCGCGGCTGGGGTGTGCGCGTGTCAGTGAGTGTGCCCGCGTGCCGGCCCCGCCCGCCCGCTCCTCCCTCAGGTGTGAGAGCCCAGCTGCCTAGGAGGAGTCACTGCATTTTAGAGCTCAAGGAGGCGATTGGGGCAGTGGAGGGGGATATCTCTAGGGGACACCCGGAAGGGCTGGGTCCAGGGCAGCAAGGACTTCGCTCCCTCCAGCAGTCCTCTTAAACTGCCTGCGGTGTGTGTTTTCCTCCTCTTGGTAGCGAAAACCGTGCTTCTTCGGAAAGCAACCCCCCGTCGTTACTAACGAAGTGCTAAACAGCAAAGACCGCGCAGGACACTCTGCGGGGATCGCTTATGGGAGCCACATGCTGTGCACCTTTCTGTGGTTTCCCTTTGCTGGCTTTCTTTTCTTTTCTTTGTTCATTTCTTTTCTTCTCTTTTCTCTTTTCTTTCTCTTCTTTCTTTCTCCCTTCCTTTCTGAGTAAACTACTGGACTTGAAATTGTGTACCTTTTTTTTTTTTTTTCCAGTGGCCTTGACTGTTGCTCGATAAATCGCCTCTGACTTTCACTTTTGTTTTTCTGTACGTTTTTCTTTACCTGGCTGGTGGCTCTTGGATAAAAGGAGTGTTCCCCTCTTCCTTGGGGCAACTGTGTCTGGCGCAGGGTGCCAGGCTCTGCCGGCGTGTCTACCCCGGCGGAATCCTCCCGACGCGAGCCGAGCGGAGAAGAGCTATTCCCGGGGTTCCGACTGTAGCAGGAACGAAAGGGAAGGCGTGTTCCCGAGGGCAGGGGCCTAGAGCACCACGTGTTTACGACCATTACTTTCCAGTCCTTCACCTTGAGGACTTTGGCTGTGGTTTCCGACCAACGAACGGGAAAGGGGGTCCTTTCTCTGGTCGGTTGGGCCTACGTGGTGTCAATACCCCAGGGAGGGGGCGCCCTGGACCCCCGGAAGGGTGCACTTATAACCCGCTGCCCTTCCACGCTGAGGTTTCCTCCTTTTTCCTGCCTTTGTTGAAAATAGCGACGGAGCTGCTAGTACGTGGGAGCTCACCTTTGATGTTTATTTTATTACTTTCCACCATTTGTGTAGAAAACGTACACAATCCTCTCTTATCTTTATTCAGGCGGTTTTGAAGGCATTTAGAATGGGGCGAACAAAATGACAGACCCATTGGCGGCTCTGTTATTTTCGTGTTTGGAGAAATGATCACGTTTGGAGATTAGATTGACGTTTATTGCGTGTTTGAGTTGGGAACCGGGTGGGAAATATATTCTTTTCCATAGATGAACCTCCCTGTAGGAGATCTGCTCACCCTAGCCCTGGGAGTTTATGGCTCCTTGGACCTGGAGAAGGGGAGTGGGCTGGGGCAAGAAAGCAGCCAGGTAAAGAGTCACAGATTTGGCTAGGGATAAAAGACACTCGCAATGAATGTCATCCTCATTTGAATTCTGGAGGTGGGCAGGGCAGGAGAAGGAAGGGCTATTTTATGGGTGAGATAAGCCCCCTTGAGTTGAGGTGGGAGCCAGTTTGGCTGTAGAGTCTAAGGGAGGCCTCTGAGACATTCCAGCACCAAGGTGTCCTGTCATCACCCAGTTCCATCTTAAGAGATGGCCGGGTGTGCTGTCCCACGGAACTGAAGCCACACAGCTACTACAAAACCCCTGACCCTGATACAGCCCAGACACCTCCAGGTTTGCAGCAACACTCACCTCATTGGGAAGTCCCCCTCCTTGGACCCCCATGGGACTTCTCCACCCTGGTCCTGAGGCACCCTCCTATCTCTCCTCCTCCCTCACCAAATCTCCCAGCCCAGGTGTTCTGGGCGTTCTCATGTTAGTCTGGAAAGTTCCAGTGAACTATTGAAAGGGATATTGTTCAGAGAGAAGAAAATTGAGCAACATACTTGTCCCTGCTGCCACTCACACATGATCATGTGACCTTGGGGCTGCCCTTTGGATCTTCTTCACTTATAAAAAGAGGCCATCAGAATGGAATTCCAAGTCTTTTCTCAATCTTGCACACATAGTTTTTTGGCACTTGTTTTTTCTTGGGTTGAATGAACAGCAGGTGCACATCTGCCTCTGGGGAGTTTGCAGGGCCAGGGGGCATAGATATCCATCCAGCCACCTGGACTACAGTGGCAGTGGCTCTCTTTGCCTTAGCCTGCTAGCTCCAGAATGCATGTAATCCCAGCCTGGTGAGAAGAGGGAGGGGGATTGTGGATCTTCTGGGCAGGCAACCTGGGCAAGGGGCTTTGTACAAAAAGAGTGTTGTGCCCCCTTCTCCCCACCAAAGAAGTCAGACTTCCCCCATCATGTCCCATTTTTCCCCTTTTTACTTAGCACCTTCCCCCCTTCCCCCCTTCCCCATCCTCAGAAGCAGCAGACCCTCTCCTTACCCCATCTTATGTGGGGAAAGGACCTGTCAGTCACTCCTATGGCATAGGCCTTCCCCTTCCTCAGTGCTAGGACACTGGTAGGCTGTTGTCAGTAGGTTTGGAGCCTAAAAAGGTTTGAAGGGAAGGGTGGAGGTGGGAGAATTCTCAGCAGGAAAACCTTTATTAATATCAGAGTGACTTAGAAATTGCCGGTGGACTTTGGAAAGGAAGGCCATGGTGAGAATTTCAAGGTGGGCTACCTTGAAAAACTAAAAAGATCCCCAGGAACTGGAATGTAAGCCCCACTAAGGCAGGGGTTTTGTCTTTTTCCTTCCCTGCTGTGTCCCCAATCCTTGCCTCCAGAATGAGTGTCACATTATGCCATTTCCTAAGGCATGCTGCATTTGTCTTCAATTAAGATCAGAAATAGAATTTCTCTTTCCCTTTGTGGTTTACTTTGGTATATTATCTTTAACTGTTGTCTACAGCCAGGAAATAATTCACCTTTTGCAGATTTAAGAACAATGAGAATGGATGGAGAAGGGCATCCATTCTCTGCATCTCTATCCACATCCTCAAGCTTAGGCACTGTAAAGATAAAATCACATGCAATGTTTTGTAGTTCATAAGTTCTCCAGAAATGCTTGGAGATTTCTGTTCCCTAATTCCTCAGTCCTTTGGGGGTCTGCTATTGATGGATTAATAATAAATAATAAATGGTGGAACCTGACCAAACACTTGCAGGTACGAAAGATTAATTAGCTTGTTTTTTTCCCTTTTAATTTCCATGGAGAAAACTGAATACACTATGGCCAAGGGCGAATACACATTTTCATGATCTTGTAGCTTCCATGAAGTGGTTTTAGGCAAAGAAGAGTAACGCATCTATCTGCAGAGACCAGGAACTAACTTAATTAACTGTGGAAACTATCTGCATATTTACTAATTTGATAGGGCTTCATTCTGATATGGAACGGAAATAATTTAATTCCTAAAATACCTAAGGTAATTTGGTAGACTGGAAATTGACTCTTAGTGGAAATACTGATGAGTTGTCCCATGAATTAGAAGAGCATACGGCCTTTGCACAGTGGGAACATGGAATTACCTTGATAACATTCCCTGTGGGTAACATAGAAACAGCTTTAAGTTTCTTGCCTTGTTAACCTCTGCTGGTAGCTGATGTTGGCCTCAGGTATGAAGAGAAGGTGAACTTAAAATCACTTTTCTATGGGGACCTGGGCCTCTGGGTGAGTCTACATTATGGTGCTGTTAAGTACTGAAGAGCCACAGGCAAAGAGGACAGGCTAATGTTCAGAGCCCCAAAGCAAAATGCATGGCATTGGATCTGTGTAAATTCTCTCTTGAGGAACAGAGAGGGTCCTGACTTGTGGTGCTGGAAGTCAGGTGGCAGTGAAGTTTCTTTTCAAAGGTAAAGCCCAGCTCCTTCTCTCTTCCTTTCTCAGTGAAACATATGGGAAGCAGCACTTTGTGCCCTGTTATAATCCACACTTCCGTTGTTTGGCTGATTTTTTTTTTTTTTTGGTAGATTTTGAACACTTGGGAAGAATCTCACAGAAATTCAGGGTGGATGAGGGAGGATGGAGATAACACCTAGGTAATTTTACATATATATGTAGTAGACACAGGCTTGTATGTCTGTTTGCTGCCTTTGTTCTGGCACTCTGCTGCTGTTGGTACTCTTGCCCAGCCCATAGACACAGTTTAATCAAAGCAGCCCACGATTTGGCTAGGCATTACTGATCAGGTACAAACTCAAGGGCTATCGTTGAAGTTTCTTTTGAGAGTCCAAAAGTCACAACCAGCTAGAAACCCCTTGGGCTTTCATTGAACTGAGGCATTGTTGGACTACATAAGTGCAACCTCCAGTTAGTGGGTCCTGGGGGGTGGGGTATGGCAGACAAGTAGGACTAGTGATGCTGGAGAAGAGAGAAAGTAGCTACAGACAAATTGGGGAAGGGTAAAGGAGAAGGAGAGAAGATGTGAAGATATAAAGGAGATCAGCCACAGTATGGCAGGGATTAGAGATCACTGAAAAAGCTGTCTGATTCTGCAATTTAGAGATCAAATCCTGCACTATGTATGAAATAATATCAGAGAATGAAAGAAAGTCCCTGGGATTATTTATTATAATAAAATAATAGCTTTGATACTGTGGTCTTGGAGTCCATCCCTTCAGAGCTGACCAAGTCAGAGGAACCCTTCTTGTCCAGTTCTAGTCCAGTTTCCCTATTACCTGAAATTCTTTAAATTTTAAATTTTAAATATTAACAGCTGAGCAAGAAAAATTGAACTTCCTTTTGCAATGAATTATCCAGTTCTCTCTTTTTAACTTTGAGGCTGCCATTTTCCATAACAAATGAAAAAATTAGACCCTCCCTCAATGTTTGCAAAGAGAAGACTCTCTTTCCAAAAGAAGTTCTTAATGTGGTGCCTCTGACTCTTACACCCCTGGGACTGCCCCATTGTCACACTGTCATACAGATCCTGGTGAGAGAGGGACAGGTGGCAAATGAGATCTACTTAGTATCCTTGGATGCACAAATATGAGAATGTACAAGCAAACAAAACAAAACAAAACAAGGGTCCCACTTAGCTCTTCCCATTGGGTTAGGGAAAGGTCTGTGTCATTGTTGCCTTGGCCAATAGTACCTAGCTGTGGAACCCACAGTCTAAGTTTGTGTGTATGGGATAGAGGTAGAGTGAACCCCTCCATTTAACTCTAGAGAAGGTGTTGTTATTCTTAGGATAGGTGTGGACTTTGGAGATGGATAATCTTGGGTTTCTATTCTTGTTCTACCAGGCAAGTTACTGGGCCTCACTTTTCTTCTTCTTCCCCTCCTCCTCCTCCTCTACCTCCTCCTCCTCCTTCTTCTTCTTTTCTCCTCCTCCTCCTCCTTCTCCTTCTTTTCTTTTCTTTTCTCTTTTCTTTTTTTATCTAGAAAAATAACTTTGTTTATTTTACAATAAAAATATTGTAACAACTGAACTCCTAGATTACACAGTCTTTGTCTTTCATCCCCTTCATCTTGGGGAGATCATCTTGCAAAGATAAACCCAGTTGGGAAAATTCCTTGGCAGTAATCAACTAAGCAAAATTTCCAGGTGGAAACTGGAAAAGGGAAAAACAGTCTTGGGTGATTGGGAAACTTCCTTGGGATATTTAGACCTAGCATGCAGCTAATGCCTTAGCCACTGTTCCAGAAAGAAAGAGAAAAATCAAGCCCCTTGTTCTTCTTCTAGAAAATTGAGGACAATTGTTTTGTCCAGAGAGGGTAAAACCCATGTTAGCAAATCACATAGGAAAGATTGTGACCAAGCTGTGAAGAGAATATCTGGCTGTCTAAGGGTCTATCTATCTTTCTGTCTATCATCTATCAACTTTTTATCATGGAAAATTTCAAGCATATACAAAAATAGAAACAATAGTATAACAAAATCTCATGTAATCATCATCCCAATCAATATTTACTAATTTATGGCCACTCTTGTTTCATTTGTATCTTCACTGTGCCTACTTCCCACCCTTCCCTAGGTTTTTGTGGATCAAATTCAAGAGACCATATTATTTATTTTGTAATTAATATCTCTAAAAGATATGGACTTATTTTTTAAAAAATAAAAATATAACCACAGTATCATTATCAAATCTCAAAATATTGCTAATATTTTCATAATATTATAAAATATCTAGTCAGTATTTAAATTTCCCTAGTAGTCTCAAAGAAGATATTTGCAAATGATATATCTGATAAGGGATTAATATCTAAAATATGTAAAAGACTTCTACAACTCAACACCAAAAAACCCCAAATAATCTGATTTAAAAAATGGGCAGAGGACCTGAATAGACATTTTTCTCAAGAAGACATAAAAATGGACAACAAACACATGAAAACATGCTCAACATCACTATTCATCAGGGAATTGCAAATCAAAATCACAATGAGATGTAACCTTACACCTTACACCTGTCAAAATGGCTAGAATCAAAAGAACAAAGAAATGGAAAGTGATGGCAAGGACGTGGAGAAAAACGGAACACTTGTTCAATTTTGGTGGGAATTCAAATTGGTGCAGTCAAAACCAGTATGGAGTTTCCTCAAAAAATTAAAAATACAATTACCATATGTATTTCCAATACTGGGTAGCTACCCAAAGGTAATGAAAACACTAATTTGAAAAGATGTGTGGACCCTTATATTTATTATAGCATTATTTACAATAGCCAAGATATGGAAGTAACCCAATGTCCATCCATAGATGAATGAATGAAGAAAAATGAATGGAATATTACTCAGTCATAAAAATGGATGAGGTCTTGTTATTTGTAACAATAGGGATGGACCTAGATGGTATGATGCTAAATGTACTAAGTCAGAGAAAGACAAATACCATATGATTTCACTCAAATGTGGAATTTAAGAAACAAAACGAATAAACAAACAAAGAGACAACAGAATCTTAAATACAGAGAACAAACTGATGGTTACCAAAGGAAGTGGGGGTGGTGGTGGTATGGGTGAGATAGGTGAAGGGGATTAAGAGTACACTTATCCTGGGGCACCTGGTTCAGTTAGGTGCCCAACTCTTGATTTTGACTCAGGTCATAATCTCAGGGTTCATGGGCTTGAGATCTGCATTGGGCTCTGCTCTGACAGTATGGAGCCTGTTTGGGATTCTCTTTCTCTTCTCTCTCTGCCTTTCCCCTTTCCTATGCTCTCTCTCTCTCTCTTTCAAAATAAATAAACATTTTTTTAAAAAGAATACACTTATCCTGATAAGCACTGAGTAATGTATAGAACTGTTGAATCATTGTATTGTACCCTGAAACTAATATAACACTATATGTTAATTATACTTTAATAAAAATATTTAAAAATTTCCTCAATAGTGTCATTTTAAAAAAAATATGTAATTTATTGTCAATTTGGCTAACATCCATTGTGTAAAATGTGCTCTTGGCTTTTTGGGTAGATTTCTGTGTTTCATCTCTTACATACAACACCCAGTGCTCATCCCAACAAGTGCCCTCCTCAATGCTCATCACCCATTTTCCCCTCTCCCCCACCCCCCCATACACACTCAGTTTGTTTTCCGCATTAAATATGGGGAACAAACAGAGGGTTACTGGAGGGATTGTGGGAGCAAGGATGGGCTAAATGGGTAAGGGGCATTAAGAAATCTACTCCTGAAATCATTGTTGCACTATATGCTAACTAATTTGGATGTAAATTAAAAAAATAATAATAAAAAAAGAGTCTCTTATGGTTTGCCTCCCTCCCTCTCTGTAACTATTTTTATTCCCCTTCCCTTCCCCCATGGTCTTCTGTTTAGTTTCTCAAGATCCACATATGAGTGAAAACATATGATATCTGTCTTTCTCTGACTGACTTATTTCACTCGGCATAATACTTTCCAGTTCTAACCACCTTGCTGCAAATGGCATGATTTCATTCTTTCTCATTGCTGCATAGTAGTCCATTGTATATATAAACCATATCTTCTTTATACATTCATCAACTGATGGATATTTAGGCTCTTTACATAATTTGGCTATTGTTGAAAGTGCTGCTATAAACATTGGGGTACATGTGCCCCTATGAATCAGCAGTCTTATATCCTTTAGATAAATCCCTAGTAGTGCTATCCCAATAGTGTCATTTTTAATGAACAATTAGTTTGATTGATCCAGACTCCAAAGGTCCTCCCATTTTGTTTAGTTGATAAGTCTTCTAATTATCTTGAATTTATAGATCTTCCTTGCCTGTTTTTAATTTATCATTGAAGTTTAATTGTTAAATAAGTCAGATTGTTTGTCCTGTAGATTTTCCTACCATTTGGACTTTTTGATTATGTAGTATTGGTTAACATGTTCTTTCCCCTATATTTTTGGTGATTTGACAGATCTAGAGGCTCGACTGTATTTAGCTTTTATTTTTGTTTTCCAAGAATACTGATGATGTGGATTTCTCTATGGAGGCTCATAATGACTGTTATTGGCTGTTCTTTTTGTAAGTTAAGATATTTGTGAATTTGAGTCTAAGCTTGATTCATCTATTATAAAACTCTCCATCAGCTTATTGTCTCATGGTCTTTGCATCCATTGATGACAGTTGCCTATTGCCATCAGGTATTGCAAGATTGTGACATTACTATTCCACCACTTCTTCTTTCTTTATAAGTTAGAATCCTTATGTAAGAAAAACCTTTCCTCATCAATTGTTTGTTATTTGGATCAGTCTGTGCAGAATAGTAGGCTAAATGTTTAATTCCTTTTATTTACCTGTTTTCAAATAATTTGATGGTCCTAGGATTCTGCAAAGGACACACACACACACACACACACACACACACACACACACACACCTATATAACTATATAATTAACTAACAGCTTTTTAAACGTGTATAGTGTATTTAAATCCATTCATAGCCTTCTAGATTTCTTATCTGACCGGATATTACAGACTCACTACATTTTCTGCCTCATACCTAGAATTATCTATTTATCCAAGTAGTCCTAGTTCTTTGTTGATAGAAATAGTATTGAGACCAAAATCTAAGTTCTAGAGGTGTGCACTGCTTATGGGTGGGTCATTTTTTCCAGGATTTTACAGTGGACAGTACTAGGAAGAAAAAAATTTGCCTAAAGAAAATGCATGATATTTCTAATTCACTGTAGGATTATGAGGTTTTTACTTAAGTTTTTTGTTGTTTTGTTTTAGTTTTAGTTTTGTTTTTGTTTTTTAGAGAGAGAGAGTATGTGCAAGTGGAGGAAAGCAGCAGAGGGAGCGAGGGAGAGAGAGAGAGAGAGAGAGAGAGAGAGAGAGAACCTCAAGCAGGCTCCATGCTCAATGTGGAGCCTGATGTAAAGCTTTATCTCACAACCCTAGGATCATGACTTGAGCTGAAATCAAGAATCAGATGATCAACCAACTAAGCCACCCACACACTCTTTTACTTAAGTTTTTCATTTGATATCTGTATCTCTTTTCTCTTGTGCTGAATATCACATCAGTATAATTATTTATTTGCTTTATCATTCCTGTGTATATGTGTATAGGTGTGCATCTCTATTCTTGTATCAAAATATCAATCCCAATTTTTTGATAATAATGTGGTGACTGAAAACAGTTTTAGTTCTTTTTTTTTACATTTATTTATTTATTTATTTATTTATTTATTTATTTATTTATATTTTGGTTAGTTAGCATACAGTGCAATGTTGGTTTTAGGAGTAGACTTCAGTGATTCATCACTTACATACAATACCCAGTGCTCTCATAACAAGTGCCTTCTTTAATACCTATCACCCATCTAGCCTATTCCCCACCTACCTCTTTCCATCAACCCTCAGTTTGTTCTCTATAGTTAAGAGTTTTTTGTGGTTTGTTTCCCTCTTTCCTCTTTCCCCCCTCTTCCCATATGTTCATCTGTCTTGTTTCTTAAATTCCATATATGAGTAAAATCATATAGTATTTGTCTTTCTCTGATTGACTTAGTTCGTTTAGCATAATACATTCTAGCTCCCATGACATTGTTGCAAATGACAAAATTTCATTCTTTTTGATGGCTGAGTAATATTCCTACACACACACACACATACACACACACACACACACACACACACACACACACACATATGGAAATTTGGGCTCTCTCCATAGTTTGGCTACTATTGATAATGCTGCTATAAACATTAGGTACATGTACCCCTTTGAATCTGTATTTTTGTATCCTTTGGGTAAATACATAGCACTGCAATTGCTGGATTGTAGGGTAGTTCTATTTTTAGTTTTTTGAGGAATCTCCATAGAAGTTTGAGTTTTACTTGTTTGTTTTTGTTTTTTTGCCCTTAGAGAATACATCTCACTAGCTACACAAATTACCAACTATTAGAGTAACTTCAGATAATTGGACTCTAGTGATTAAAACTTCAACTTGATATTTGGTTAGTATCATTTGGTGAATTTGGTTTTTATTTCCTCCATTGTTTTCAGTTTTTTTCATAAGTATATAATATTTACCTGGTTTTGAAGTCAAAGCTATAATATGAGATATATTCAGGGAAATTTAGTTTTCATCCTTGTTTCAGGATAACCAATTGATCCAAGTTTAAAATTTTACCCTTTATACTGGTTTGCCAGAGCCATCATAACAGAATATCACAGACTAGGAGGCTTAAACAACAAAAACTTATTTGTTCCAATCTGGAGACACGGTGCATTCGTGATCTACAATAGTACTTTCACATTATCAGAAGACAGAGATGTTATCAGTCTGTGTGACATCAGAGCACCATGAAGTTGGTGAGTAAAAATGGGAGCTATGCAATTGGTGTTATGTGTTGCATAGTATGTATTGAGTCCTGATCAAATGATGGGATCAATTGTTTATTACAAGGTCTCGGTGGGGTGGACATTTTCTCAGTGTGTCTTTACTTGGACTTGCTGTGTGTATACATGTCTCTTTAGTGTCTCTTTGCATTCAAATTTCCTCTTTTTATAAGGACACCAATAAGATTGGATTAGGGTCTTCCCTAAGGACCTCATTTTGATTTAACCACCATTTAAAAGACCTTATCTACCATTACAGTCATGTTCAGAGGTACTGTGGGTTAGAACGTCAACATATAGATTTTGGTGAGAGGACTCAACCCATATCACACTTCCATTTAAAATATCTAAGTCAACAAACATATGTTCATGTTTTCCTCCATGTAGATAATGTTTAAATATTACATAGTTAGTTCTCTCTATATTTTTAATAATAAAATATTCTAGAGATCACTCCATGGCAGTATATAGAATTGCTCCTACTTGGAAGATAATATTTTAATAGTTCATTGAGCTCAAGAATTTTCTGACATTAAAGAAAATATATTGATTTTTCACTCAAGACTTCAAAGATGGTAAGAGAGATATATGAGGCATAAAAATGAATGACTATGTATGGCTGGAATGGCCTTGAGGTCCTTGTATATACTGACTTCAGACTCCATGAATGACCTTGGAGTGACCTGTCTTGTTACTGTTCTATTTTTCCATATAAGATAGAGGCAAGGACATATGTAAAGACAGCATCGTCTAGAGACATGGAGTGCATATTTGAGATACAACAGTTTGACATTTTCAGAAGACAGAGATGCTATCAGTCCATGTGACAATAGAGCACCATGAAGTTGGCCAGTAAAAATGGGAGCTATGTAATTGGTGGTATGTGTTGCATAATATGTATGTAGTCCTGATCAAACGATGTGATCAATTGTTTATTACAATGTTGTGTGGTTTTAAATGGTCTGACCATACATCTCAACTGCTTAGTAGAGTCTCAGTTTCTGGTTGTTGTATTCATGTCATTATTAATAGGGTCCCCTTTCCTCTTTAAGAGTGTTCCAATTTGAGGCAATACATTCTGTAGACACCCTAGTTTTAGGGTCCAATAAATAATAATAAAGTAATGGTCTCTGTGTTAAAAGAGTATCTTTTTCTAAGCTATCATTTTCTAGGCATGGCTGGAAGTCTGAGTTCTACATTATTCCCAGTTAGTTCTTTGTCAGAATCTGGTGCTAAGCAAGAATTAGCCTGTTCTGAGGATTCTGTTATACTTTCATAAATGACCTCATGATCCTTGAACTTTGGGTATCAACTCTAGTTAGCAAAAAACTTGTCTTGGTCTTTCTGAGCTTTGACTGGTAAATTCAAAAAGTTGTCAGCTACTTTCTTTTCTTTTTTTTTCCTAATGTTTGTTTGTTTATTTATTTATCTATTTATTTTTTTAATATGAAATTTATTGTCAAATTGGTTTCCATACAATACCCAGTGCTCATCCCAGCAGGTGCCTTCCTCAATACCCATCATCCACCCTTCCCTCCCTCCCACCCCCCATCAACCTTCAGTTTGTTCTCAGTTTTTAAGAGTCTCTTATGGTTTGGCTCCCTCCCTCTCTAGCCTTTTTTTTTTCCTTCCCCTCCCCCATGGTTTTCTGTTAAGTTTCTCAGCTACTTTCTAATGAACTCAACTTCCCAAAATGGAGGCCATGTTGTTACCCAAAGAAGACTGCATACTAGTCTATTGGTATACTCTGACCACCTGGAAAATATTGACAGAATTATGTAAGGTTGCATCATGAAATGTGCAGAATTTAAACACTGAATGTAATGTTTAGAAACCATGCTGTCAATGAACATTGAATTAATCAGCATATTTACTTGCATTAATAAAAATAACCTGTCTTGCATAATAGTGATAATGATAGTGATAATGGATAATAGATAATAATAGTGATAATGATTTGCTCTAATTGTTCCTTTTGGGCTTAGTGGAATTCTTATAACTATGTTTCCCAAGTTATAAAAATGGAGACATCTATCCATATTACTACTATTTTTTATATACAGATAGAATTGTTCCTCAAGTTTACATTAATAATTCTTAAAGTTTTTTACATGTTAGTTGTTTTTATAAACTGTCTTCACCATTCACTTAAAGTCTATGAGCCAACTTTGTTGTCAGGCCAGACTATAATCAAACTATTCTCTGTTGAACTAATGGTGCCTTCTGAGGAAACTATTATAACCAATATATAGTTTTACCATTTTTAATTCCCTATCAGGGAGTTTGAATTATTTCTCTTTCCCTTTTCTTCTCATTTAAACTCTCTTTGAATTAGAAAATTATCTCTATCGTGATTAATACATGTCAGCTTAGAGCTGGCGATACTATATTAATAGAGAAGAATGTGTAAGTTATGATAGGCAATTACACTTAATGAAGAACACTCATGTCTTTAAGATTGTCCAAAAATTTGTTTCAAAACTTCCACAAGATTCCATCCAACTCTTTAATTTTGGCTAAATTAAACTGAGTACGGGTAGAGAATCAATAATAAGGAATATTAAGAGAATATTCTTTTATAATTTTTATGTCTCATCTCAAAATAGTTGCTCAGTTTATAATTTTTAAATGAGTAATTTATGACATCACTCATGTGTTTAAAGCACTTAAAAAGCTTTTTACTATGAAAAGTTCCAAATAGTTATTTTATTTATTTATTTTCAAATATTTTTTAAAAAGTAGAGAAAATAGTGTAATGAATCCCATATATCCAATATCCAACTTTGACAATTATCAACTTATAGCCAATATTGTTTTATCTTTACTCTTCTCATTTCCCTGCTACCTACATTTTTTGAAAGACAAATCTCAAACAACATAATTTCTTCTGTAAATATTTCACTATATACTTCTAAAGATAACTCTTTAAAAAAACATAACCACAATACCATTATCATACCTACAAAATTAGCAGTAATTTTTTAATACCACTAAATATTCAGTGGGTATTCAAATTTTTAATTATCTAAATGTCATATTGCTTTAAAATCAATTTCATTGAGATCTGTTTTAAATATGATAAGATTTACCTATTTTAAGGTACAGTTAAGTGAATCTTGACACTTACAAACTCCTGTAGCTACTATCATGATCAAGATATAGAGCATTTTCATCACCACAAAAAGTTGCTTCATGCCCCTTGCAGTCAGTTCCACCTGCTCTCCCTATCCTCAGCCCCAAATAACAGCTACTCTGCTTTCTGTCACATTTATATGAATTATATGAGTATATATCTCTCTATCTCTTTTTTTTTTTTTTCTGGCCACTTAAAACATTTCCTGCTTATAGCTGGTCTCCAGCAATTTGATTAGGCTGTTTCTTGCTACGGTTTGGGTATATCCATCTTGTGCATCATTGAGCATATTAAATCTTTGGATTTCTTGTTCGCATCACAGATGAGAAATTTTCAGTCTTTTCTTCAAATAATTTTGTTTTTGCTATCTACTTTTAATCTTCTTCTTGGACTCCAATTACATATATATTTGACTGCTTGATATTGTTCTGCAGGTCCCTGAGTTTCTCTCTGTGTGTATGCTTTGTCTTTTTTCTTCTCTATGATTTGAATATTTTTTGCTGCAATGTTTTCATGTTTATTGATCTTTCTTTTGCAGCATCTAATCTGCTGTTATGATTGTCCAATGGAATTTTCCCTATTGTATTTTTTGAATTGTATTATTGTATTCCCTGTTGTATTGTATTGTACAAAGTTATTATATTTTTCTTTCCTAGAATTTCCATATGATCTTTTAAAAATGTTTTATTATATCCATGTTTCCTTTAACATTTTAAACATATTTGTAATAGCTTTTTAGAAGTGCTTGTCTGCTATTTCTAAAATCTCTGTCATTTATAGATCTAGTTTTTGACTAATTTTTTTCTTGTTATGGATCATAATTTGCTGATTTTTTTGCATGTCTAGTGATTTTTTAAAATGTTTATTTATTTATTTTGAGAGAGAGAGACGGAGAGAGATAATCTCAAGCAGGCTCCATGCTCAGTGCAGAGCCTGACATGGGACTCTAGTCATGACTGGGAGATCATGACCTGAGCTGAAATAAAGAGTTGGATGCTTAACTGATTGAGCCGCCCAGATGTCCCATGTCTAGTAATTAAAAAAAAAAATTAATGTTTATTTCTGAGCTGTCAGTGCAGAGCCCAACCCAGCGCTTGAACTCCTCAATGGCAAGACCATGACCTGAGCTGAGGTCCCACGCTCAGCAGGCTGAGCCACCCAGGCATCCCCTAGTAATTTTTAATTGGATGCTGGACATTATGACATTTATATTGTTGAGCATTTGGATCTTGTTGTCTTAAGATTTTTGAAATTTGTTTTGGCAGACAATTAGTTTGCGTGATACTGATTGTTTCTTACCAGACTGGTTTTTAAGCCTGTTTAGGGCAGTTCTAGAATAGACTGTAATGTAGGGCTAAGTTAGCCCAAAGTGTGCTCCGTCTGGCAACTCTGCATATTGTCCAGGGTGTTCTATTGGCTAGTTAGAATCTGTATACCTCCAGCCCTATGAAACCTCTGGGAACTATTAATGATTAAAGTTCTTCTTCAGTTCCTTTGGGAAGACTTATGGATTTTTACCCCATGAATGCACAGATTTGCATTCTGTGAAAGACATAAGGGGCTGCCATCTAGGTTTTTGGAACTCTTTTTTGCTAGACCAATTCTCTCTTGTACTTTTGCCCCACGAATTCCAACTGACTTGGGCTCCTGAACTCAGATCTGTGTTCTCTCAACTCAGTGAGATTGTGGAACTCCTCTTGGCTTTTCTTGTCCCTTTGCCTGTTTTAAAGTTGCTTTTATACAAAAATCCAGGATGATTGTAAAACTCAACTTATTTCCTTTTTCTCAGGGATCACAATCATATTGCTTGATCTCATATGTCTGAAAAAAGTTTTTATATATTTTGTGAAATTTGCTATTTCTTGTGAAGAGGAAAAATATTCTGTACCAGTCCATAAGAGCTCTTAAACACTGAGAATAAACTGAGGGTTGATGGGGAGTGAGAGAGAGGGGAGGGTGGGGGATGGGCATTGAGGAGGGCACCTATTGGGGGGAGCACTGGTGTTGTATGGAAACCAATTTGAGAATAAATTTCATATTAAAAATAATAATAATATGAAGACTTTATGAAGACTCCAATTCTCCAAGAATTGGAGTCATAATTTGTTAAGACAGTTTAAATATTTAAATCAAGATTCAAATAAAGTCCACAGATTTTAATCAGTTGGTGTGTCTTTGTACCTTTATCTAAAGGTAAATCTTTTTATCTTTAATTAAGTCCATCTCCACCTTTCTTACTGTCTTTTTCCTTCCATTTTCTTTTGTTGATAGAAACTGCAATATATGCCTATAATCCCACAATCTGGATTTTATTGATTGCATTTTAATGATTTTTTTTAAAATTTTTTAATGTTTATTTATTTTTGAGACAGAGAGGGACAGAGCATGAACAGGGGAGGAGCAGAGAGAGAGGGAAAACACAGAATCTGAAACAGGCTCCAGGCTCTGAGCTGTCAGCACAGAGCCCTACGCAGGGCTCGAACTCACGGACCATGAGATCATGACCTGAGCCGAAGTTGGACGCTTAACCGACGGAGCCACCTAGGTGCCCCAATGATGTCTTTTTTTTTTTTTTTAAGTTTATTTACTTATTTTGAGAGGGAGAGAGAGAGCGCGCGTGAGCATGAGCAGGGAAGGGGCAGAGAGAGAGGGAGAGACAGAGAATCCCAAGCAGGCTCTGAAATGTCAGCTCAGAGCCTGACACAGGGCTAGATCTAATGAACTGTAAGATCATGACCTGAACCGAGATCAAGAGTTGGAAACTTAATCGACTGAGCCACCCAGGCGATCCTCCATGGTGTCTTTTAACATGTTCTTCCATATGTACTTCCTGGTAATTGGTAATTTAATGTGGAGATTCAATCAGATTCAGATTAGTTTTTTTTTCCAAGACTACTTTAAAGGTGTTGGTTTGTCTATCCAGAGGCACATGTCTTTCTTTTTGTAATGTTAACAGCCATCGATGTTCAAATAACAAGATCAAAACACTTCTTTAAATTTGCTAATTTATTATAGAGACTGGGTTTTGGCTAGGTTAAATTTCTAGACTATTGAAATGGAGCTATTATTTTTAGGCATGTGTTTGTTTTTAAAATATCAACTATAATGACAAATTTGAGCTCCCATAAAAAATGGAATTTTAAAAAATAATCTATACTTCTCTTTTATTTCCATTTCTTTATTTTTTTTAAACTTAATTCCAGTATAGTTAACATATATAATACATAATTATATTTAGTTTTGGGTGTGCAGTATAGAGATTCAGCAAGTCTATACATTACTCAGTACTCATCCTGATAAGTGTACTCTTAATCCCCTCACTGACTTTACCCATCCCCCCACCCACCTCCCCTCTGGTAACCAACCATCAGATTCTTCTCTATAGGTAAGAGTCTCTTTCTTGGTTTGTCTCTTTTTTTGTTGTTGTTAATTTGATTTTTTTCGTAAATTCCATGTATGAGTGAAATCATATGGTAATTGTCTTTTTGACTGACTTATTTCCCTTAACATTATACTCTGTAGATCCATCCATGTTGTTGCAAAGAAAAAAAAAGGCATGCTTTTAAACTTGCTCAAGGAAAACTTGACCCACTTTTACAAATTTAAAGGAGGCCAGCCTGAATTGTATCAATTCATACATGTTACTTTCAAGACTGCTCTAAATAAGCTGGGCTCAAGTGATACTTCCAGAAGGGAAGGCGCCTTTAAGTCTTTTCAATGAGAGGCAAGGATAGCTTTCCATATCAATCATAACACAAGGATGCTTTTGTAATGCTTAAAAGTATGTAAAAGCTGTTTGTAGTCTAAATTTTTAAAAACATTTCCTTTCATGCTAGTTTATGGGGCTAACTCATTAGCTGTGAACATAGGATTTTTTTAGGTTTTTAAATATTAATTCCACTATAATTAATATAAAATCTTAATATTAGTTTCAGGTGTAGAATACAGTGACTCAATACTTCTATACATTACTAAGTGCTCATCAAGATAAATGTACTTTTAATCCCCTTTACCTATTTCACCCAACCCTCACCCCTTACCTGGTAACCATGAATTTGTGGACATAAGACTTTTAATTAATTAATTAACTAATTCATTAATTTATTTAAAAATTTTTTATGTTTATTATTTTGGAGAGAGAGAGAGAGAGGGACAGCATGAGCAGGGGAGGGGACATAGAGGGAGACACAGAATCTGAAGCAGGCTCCAGGCTCCAGGCTCCAAGCTGTCAGCACAGAGCCTGACACAGGGCTGGAACTCATGAACCGCAAGATCATGACTTGAGCCAAAGTCAGATACTTAACCCACTCAGCCACCCAGGAGCCCCTGTGGACATAGGACTTTTAAAGCAAAAGTCAGTGTCTATCCCAGCTTTCATACTAGTAGACGTGAGATTATTTATTTTTACAAAGAACTTTCTATTATACTCTTTTGTTTCTTCTTCCTCATGATTTTTATCTGATACTATCAGCCTACTTTTGTAAGACTTAGGAATTGGGGCACAGAAGATTTGGGGACTTGGAGAACCTCATTTAGCCAGGGCTCCCTGCCTCCAGTCCCCCGGTTTTTCCACAACTTGCACTCTATGCCCTAGAACATAGTGAGAAGGTTCTCTTTAGTCTCCATATTCACCAAACCTGTGAAGAATCATTGTTGATGTTTTCCAAGTAGCTTTCAGGATAGTAATTGTAGCTCAGTCCTGCTTATGGTGTCTTGCTTTGAACTTCATGTGTCTGGGAACTTCTGGGAAACTCTGGAACATTTTTCCAGTGTGTTGGTTAATCTTCATTGGTATGCTCAATAAATTGTGTGTGTAGGTATGTATACTCCCTAAAGTGGTCTGAGCCATACAGGCAGTCAGTCTGGTTGTTCACACTAATCTGCAGCTAACCCTTGTCCTTCTGGAATGCTCCCAAGATGTTCTGTATATTTGGTAAGGCACAATATTGGTTTCTCAAGCTCTATACTGTTTATTTTTGGAGTATTGCGGTGTTAGTATTTCTTCCTTCACCACACTCCAGGTACACCTTAGAGGGTAATCTCCTCCTCTCTAAGTTAAAATATTTGCTTAGTGTGGGATTTTTGGTCTCAACTTTCTGGAAAGTATGTTTTAAAAGCTACTTCAGCAATCTCAATTCAGGTGTGGTGACAACCTCTTAGCATTGATGTGGCCTGTTGCTGGCTTATTGCCAAACAAGACCTGATACTCTTTGCCTCTTTGTCTCACTCTCTTGAGGGAAGTAAAGTTAAAGTTTATTTTCACCATTCTTGTAGAGCTATAACAAACATACATCCATTTGGGTAATAAAATTTCTGACTAGTTATCTACATAAATTATTGAGATTCTCTGGAATTTTACATATGTCAATGCTCAATCCATGTCTTCCAGACTGCTTCCTTGAAAGTACAAATGGCACAGAAACGTTTTTTTGTAAGGTCTCACGTCTTGTTCATTGATTTTAAAACTGTCGTCATTGAATTCTTTACAGGAAATTATTTGTCTTAGCTTGGGTTTCTCTGAGGCACAGCCAGAAAAAGAGGCTTGCTTGCAGATAGTTCATTTTGGAAATGATGCCAGGAAGCAGGAATGAGGATCAGGGAGAAGGAGACAGGGAAGGATTTCTCCTACAAGGTGCATTTTGGAGAGAACAGCTGCCCGAGACCTCCTCAGGTGCTTTAGGAGATATGTGTTGGAACTGTCTGTCTTTCCCTAAAAAGGGTGGAAAACAGTGGGTGGTAAGCCCCTGGGCTTCCTATGTTACTGCCTGGAGGTCCCAGCAGGCATTGGAGATTAGGGATGAGGTGCAGTTGAGCCACATCTGTTTGTAGCTGGTGGCAGCACAGGCTAGAACAAGATGTGGGATAAGGCTAAAAGGAGAGGTGGGCCAAGGGGAATTTTCAGTGGTGTCCATGATTTTTACTGGTGTCGGATATTTTACAGGAGAGAGAGGGAAACAAATGCCAGCATATGGATCTTTAAATGAAACTACCTTAAATTTGTACCAGATCTCAATTCATGTTGATATGTGAATAAAAATGAAAGAGAGCATCTGCATTCATAGAGCTGCTAACACCTCCTCCCAAGCATTCCATTTGAGTTACATTTTCAGTGTGTTCCTGGCTTTGACGCTAGGAAGAAGCACAGGGGCTCAGGAGCTCACAGTGAATGCACATTTAAACAATAACATTTTGAGGGGTGTGCGTTTTACCCCAGGACTGATGTCAGTTCAAGAAAATTGTGGGTCAATATTTCCTTTATCTTTTATTATTTTTCTACAGGTCACTTAAGGATTACTAGAATTGTATGGAGGGACCTGTACGAATTAAAATGTATTCAGTTGGTTATGCACAAGTGCTTAGTAGCAATCAGGGCTGTGTCAAAGCGAAAGGCCACAGGGACATTCTTATGGAATGGAAAACCAGGTTGTCATTCTCTGGAACTTAATAGGTATGAGGACTGTGTTAAAGTGAGAGCTGCTTCCTGTTATCTCTAAAGTCCTACTGAGGGGACAAAGGGGTGAGCTGGTGCAGGCAGGATGGGGTATCAGAAAACCAAATGGTAAAAAAAAAAACAATCAGGGAAGCTACCTTTTACTGAACATGTTAAGCTCTCTATCTACTTTAGTATATTCAATCCTCGTAATAATCTTGTGAGGTCAATATTAGTGTCCCTTTGTTTGCAAAGGAGGAGAAGAAAGCTCTAAGAGCTTCTTTTAGGTGCCTCAGCTAATGAGTGGCAAAGAGGCCTTTTGGATTTGGGTCTGGCAGAGGCCAAGCATGAGCTTCTATCTCCTTCTAGAAGTGTAATCTTGTCAAATTGCTTAATCTTTCGCAGTCAGTTCATCACTGGGGAAATAAGAATTATGGTGGGGATTAAATTAAATATGATAATGTTCTTGAAACAATCAGCTCAGACTAACTGCTCAATAAATAATGAGGATTTCAGAAGATAAGAAAGCAACTGATGGGGGCCATGTATTCCTAGGCACCAAATCCTTGGCAGTTTCTTGTAGTCTTCACGAGAAGTTTCAGTGAGTCAGTGAGCTGTGACTGCCTACACCAGAGGCCTCTTGTGACTTTAGGCCACTTCCATGATGGTTATAATTTGAACTTGGAGATGCTCAGGCTGGGCGAAATGTCTGGTTCTAACATTTCACATCAGCCAGGAATGTGCATGTGAACAACAAGGGGTGGGATGGGTGGACAGCCTTTTTGGACACTAACCCTGGCCAGAAGGGACTTCTTACAGTTGACTCTCCCAACACGTGGCTCTTTCTCCTTCTCTTGTTGCTCTTGCTTCTAATATTTCCAAATTTCCTCACCAGGCATATTCTGTGTGTGTGAGACCCCCACAGTGTCTGAGTCTGAACACAGAATGAAGTGTCTGCCTTACTCTTACGCATTTGGTCTTGTGCATTTGGCCTTTGAGAAGCTTGTGTTCATGTGTGAAGAGAGGGGGCAATCAGGATCTACCTACAACTTTCCCCACACTTAGAATTGAGTATATGGAAAACAGTGACTTTTAGCAGAATCTCTTTAAAGATGCCAAGGGCCTTGCCTCAAGGTTTGGCTAGGGTGGACAGAAAGATATTCTGGCATCTAACCTTTGAGTTCCTACTGGGTCAAAATGTTCTCTCAGTTGACATGGGGACTATTGCCCTTTAGGCATTATGTTCTACTTGGGAAGAGCAAACCCAGATGAAGTGATTTGAGAATGCTCAGAAAGAAACTTCATAATACATGGGAGGTAATATGGTCTCTACAAAGACCAAGTGTCTACCAAGAAGGGACCCACCCCAGTCAGTTCAGAATCCCCAGGCAAAGACTTCCTGATTAGGTGAGTTTTAAAAGAGCTTGAAGAAACTTCCCTTCTATTGAAGTAGACTGTACCTCAATTCTGTGCTATACCCAATGCTTTTCACTGTGGAATTACAGAACTCACTCTCAAGGAGGAAACTGCAGTCCTGGGATTTTGGAAAAGGAAAGGGCAGGGCAGTGCATTTCTCCACTGTATGCAAATCACAAACCTGCTTACCTTTTTGTTTGTTTAGCACTTACTGTTTATTGCCCAGAGTCAGGCAGCAAACATATCATCTCATTTACTCCTTGCAATGGTCCATTTGTATGTGGACTCCAGACTTGAGGGAGGGTGGGCAAGATGCCCAAAGTCAAGAACATAAGATGGGGGAGAGTCATGGCTAGGTTGTCTGGCCACAAAACCCCTGCTCTTTACACCCAGGTCTTCTTCCTGACACATCCCCAGCTGGGACATGATTTGGGATCCATTGTGCAGAAGGCACCTTGCTGAGTCCTTTGCAAGAATTTTTGCATTCATTTAACTGTCCTATAGCTCACTACTGTTATTGGCCCAATGTCATCTGAACAATAGGTACAAATACGAAGCTGAAAGTAAACCAAGTTACTCCTGAGGCACAGTGGTTCTTTCAGTAAGCCCTATGGCCAGCCATGTCACCTGAATTATATTCCTGTTTGAATGTTCAGAAGGGCTTAATAAAGATGTGGCATATGGAGTCTGTGACATCAGGTGAAGAAGTATGTGTATGTGTGTGTGCACATATATGTACATGTGTGTATGCATGCATGCATGTACATGCAGGTGCATGTTTGTGTGTGCAGATATGTGTGTGTGTGCATGCATGTGCACACATACATATAAGCTTCTATAAAGAAGAAGAAGAATTGGAGGAAAGGTTAAGTGCTTAAAAGCATGTGAGGATGTTATTGGAGTGCTGTCACCTGATTTCTGGTCATTTTTCTGCCATTGACCAACTATATAGCTATGATCACAGCAGTTAACTTATTTGGACATTAGTTCTGCCAACTGTTAAACACAAGGATTGGACTGGATTATCCCAAAGAGTCTTTCACCTTAAAAAGTCTATGTTTCCAATATGAATGCTCCAAAGCCTTAATGATTCCTTATTGAAAGTAGTTTAAAATGGCGCAAGCTGACTGAGCTGGCGCCTTCTCTGGCAGATGAGTTGTCCTTGATATCTTACACCCTTGAATCATGCGGGGCATGTGTGCTTCTTGTGCCAGCTATTCTTGTAGTTTTATTCTAATCCTTCATCTCAGCAACATTTGTTTTGGCTTCATTTCTGAGCTTCCTCATTAAGAGTTGTTTTTGGTTTTATCCCTTATTATGTGGCCGTTAGGAGCTGGTTGTATTGATCAACTTTTACAAGTCAGCTAACCTGTGGAAATGACCTATGGGGACAGGCTGAAGGATTATGGGAGCAGCACCTACTTCCTGAAGTGGCCATCTTGGGGAGGAGGGTTGGGAGCCCAGAGCCTTTGAATTCAGGTTTCCCCAGAGTTAGTCAACACTGACTTAGATCTTGCTGAAATACAATGTTTGTGTCTTCCTTCAACAGAGAACTTCTCAGTGGGCCATGAGCTCTCTGGTAGGCACTGCCAGGGCTTAGCTGTGGGGGGCTGCCTGGTGGGGTTAGGCCAATCCCAGGGGTCCTGGGTGACAGTGGGGGTGCCTATGTCCTGTAGCCTCTTTCAGTCTTACATCAGTAGATGGAGGAAACAGGAATTGTGCTACTTAAAAAGTTTCAGAAGACAATCAAGGAGCTAATGCATATGAAAGTACTTTGTGAAGGTGCAGAGGGCAAGGGTGTGGTGGGCTTGGTGGACAGGCATCAGGAGCAGATGTGCCCGGGCTTGGCTGCACTTTAGTCGTTGTCTAGTTATGTGGCTTTGGGAACTGCTTAAGCCTCTGAATCACAGAGTAGGGCTCAATAAATGGCAGGAATCTTTCCTGTAGGTCTGAAGTTCTTTACAAAGGAAAAGTATTATTATAATAAACATAGCCTTAGGCCAAAGGAGGGGTGTGGTGGGGGGTTGGGAGAGATGGCTTGGAAATAAGTAGGTATCAGCAAATGAGGGGATTGTTTTGGTCCTTATAATAAATTAAGTGGCTCACCTTTCTCATCTATCTTCCAAGGAGTTATGGTATATAGGGGAATTTTCTCTGAATGAATCCTCCTATTATTTCATTCAAATGATAGCTTTGCTATCCTGTATAATCAAAGGCAAAGTTAGAGGCTTTGGGACCATGAGATAGTTCTGGAATGCCTACTGAGGCAAATGATTGGTGGATGACAGACATAGGCAGCAGGGAAGCACTCTAGCTGCCTGCAGATGGGGTGGAGGGGGAAGCTAACTGGAGTTAGGTTTTTAGGTTGTCAGCTGTCTTCCTGTTTAGCTCTGTCAGTGTCTCATGGGACGATTTTAGAGACACGTAAGCTGAAGTTCTAGTTTTTTAGAACTTAGCAGGGCAGCTGAGTCAGAGCGAGCCTTTACATTCCTGTTGTGAATCCCACAAACCCTCTCTTTCTCTTTCACTTGAACCATGCACCCTTAAGAACCGGGAATGGGGGCGGAGGGCCATCTGCTGAGCATTCAGGGTCCTATGAGACACCAATACTTGAACATTTTCTTAGGTAGTTTCTAAGCCACTGTGTGATGTAGTAAATCATTACACCAATTTTGCAAATGAGGAAACTGAAGCCAAGAGAGTGAAACAATGTGCTAGGCCACACAGCATGTCCTTAGCTGGACTCCAAGCTGGGGCCTCTGACCCCATGTCCTCTCCTTTGCACATGCTCCACTTTCTGGGAAATGGTCCATGGCCAAAGCTTAGTCTTTGTTTTAATAAACGGTGATTAAATTTGGGAGTGAAAAGAGGAGATTTAGATCTCTATAAACCTTACCCAGTGATAAAACCCTACTTCTTAGGGGTGGCCAAAGTGGCAGAAAAAGTCCTGCAAGGGGAAAAAACTCAGAAAGAGACCCGTTAAGGGGGAGATTGCTACTTGGTGATTTAATCTTCCTCTTTTCTCTTTTACTTCTCCCCCTTCTCTATTACCATGAACTGTTATCCAAACACCCCCAGTGTCCATGAATGGGCTACCACTAAAATCTAACACCATCAGTTTAGCTAATCTGCTTGTGCTTGTTTATATGTCAGGGGTACTACAACAGGCTTATTACAGTCATTACTCAAGTCCTTACACTAATTATAAGCAGAAGTTAAAGTTGTAAGTATATTCAACAGAGAAAAAAAGTTGCTAGCAAAAAATGACAACAAATCAATATTTTTAGTACATAATAAGAGTTATTGCTAATTAGTAAGGAAAATATGAACATTTCAACTGAAAATGGTTAGAGGCTATAAAAACATAAAACTCATATATAAAAACATACATAGAAGAAACACAGAATTAGCACACTTGCATATAGAAATAAAAGAAAGTACAATGCCCTGCTTAACAACATGGTTTTGGGTAGATCTACCTGGACTGAGTTCTGGGTTTACTATTAACTAGCTCCATAACTTTTAGCAAATAGTCTTTGTTTTTTGTTTTTAAATGTTTGTTTATTTATTTATTTAAAAAATGTTTTGAAGTTTATTTATTTAGACAGAGAAGGCAAGCAGGGAGGAGCAGAGAGAGAGAGGGAGAGAGAGAACTCCAAGCAGGCTCCACACTGTCAGTGCAGAAGCCAACGCGGGGCTTGAACTCACAAATGGTGAGATCATGAAACCAAGAGTCAGACACTTAACAGACTGAACCACCCAGACACCCCTATTTATTTTTGATAGAGAGAGAGAGAGAGATCATGAGTAGGGGAGGGGCAGAGAAAGGGGGAGAGAGAGAATCCCAAGCATGTTCCATACTGTCAGCGCCCGATCTCACGAACTATTGAACCAAAATCAAGAGTGGGACACGTAGCTGACTGAGTCACCCAGAAATCCCTAGGTCTTTGTTTTTATCTGTGAAATAATCATAGCACTTATCTGGAGGGGTTGTTATGAGGTTTAAAGAAATAATTCTGTTAGGGGTTTAGCACAGTGGTGCATAATACACTTTCAATGCATGTTAGCTATTATCACTACTAATAGTATATGTGCATTGGTAACAAGTAATATTAATATCGAATGCCTCACTGAAACCAAAGAAATGCAATTAAAACAAGTGGAATATTATTTGTTACCTGTCATATTGGAAAAAAAGGTAAAAGAATTGGAGACATCCACTGTTGGTGAGGTGTGGAGAAACAGGTTCTCTCATATGTTGCTGGGGCAGTGGGATCTGGCACACCATTTCCACAGGGCAATTTGGCAATATGCATTAACATGGAAAACGTGGATAGGTTTTGGCTTATTCTTACCATAGAAATTTTTCCCAGGGATATAATTGGTACAATGATGAATGTATAAGGATGTTTGTCCTGGTATTGTTTATATAAGCAACAATTTAGAAGCAACCATAGTGAATCATATCAATACCTTGTATACCCTGAACTTACACAATGCTATATGTCAATTATATTTCAGTAAAAAATTCAGAAACAAATTAAATGTCCTTCAGTCCTAAATTTATTAATAAATTAAGCTTCATATGTATGATGGAATACTATACAACTACCAATGGCAGTGTTCAAGATCTTCATTCACTATTATGGATAAAACTCTTTCACATACTAATATATAAACAAGTGGGTTGCAAAATAACATCTGTACAATGTCTCCATTTATGTCTATCCACCTGATGGTTCAGTAAAAAAAAAAACAAACAGGTTTAGAATGATGCACTTTAAAATGCTGATATTCCTATCCTCTTGGGAACTAATATTGTTATTTGATTTTTGTGTGAGTGTCTATTATCTTTTTAATCAGAAAAAAAGGAAAAGAATGGACTTTTTGTTTTGTTTTGTCTTTCAGCAGCATACCCTAAACAGAGATCTACATGTTGATTTCGCTTGTGTAAACAGACTTGGAGTTGTGTTCCAAGAACACATCATCATAGCTTTCTTTCTTCTCTTTTTTCCTTGTTTGTCATTCAGAAGTGTTTCTTCATTCCTTAGTCTATGACTCATGCAAGAAGATATTAGAACCAATGTTTTGCAAGACCTTTCCATGAAATAGAAAGAGCATCAATGTTTGCTCCAGTAGATGTGTGCACTTGATGTTGCCTTGCTTCATCAATAATGATGAGGTTGCATGGATTTCCTACTACTCCACAGGGGAGGAGTGAGACAGAAAGAGCTAGACATTCGGGTGCTATCAAATACTAGCCCTTGGGCCAATGACGTGTAACAGAACAAACGTGAAACTTCCTTTGTTCGTGTTGCTTAGAAACATTGTGGTAGGATTCCTGAGGTGTCACCTGGACTGTGTCACTTAGATGGACACATAAGGGAACTGGGGGCATGCCACATGTGAGGATTTCAGGGATCTGTAACACTCTCTATGTTTCCCCCAATAGCTCCCAGACAATCCTGTTGTCCATCTTTCCCCTTCCTGGCTTGAACTTCCCACCATAAAACTGAATTTCACAATGGCTTATTTCAGCCTTTGCCCTGCAATGTACACAATATTCAGCAAACCGTGTTCCATTTGAGCCACACAGCTGTCCTGCCATGTAGGCAGAGTAGGATTTATCATCTTCATTTTATAAATAAGGAAAGGGCTCAGACAGATTATGGAACTTGGCTGGGGACACACAGCACAGCCAAGATTAGAATTCACATTCTTTGTCCCTACTGCTTTTTTTTCCATGTGACCTCACAGCTCTTCAGAAAGCTGTTGTCATCATATAAAATCTCTATGGATTGCCCTAGACCTATCTTTCACTTTCCCATCCAAGCTGCACAATTTTAAACTGTGATCCTACACACACACACACACACACACACTGAAACAAAAGTTTCTAGAAGCAGAGTTTAATCCTACTCAATGACTCAGGTATCCTCTAGTCTTTTCATCCCAGCTAATTCTATTTTTTTTTCCAAAAGAAGAAGGAAGAGGAGGAGGAGGAGGAGGAGGAGGGGAGGGGAGAGGAGAGGAGAGGAGAGGAGAGGAGAGGAGAGGAGAGGAGAAAGGAAGAGAAGAGAAAATAAAAAGAGAAAGAAAAGGTGGCCCGTGATTCAGTAACTCCACTGACACCTGGGATGGTCCTCTCGCTGTGTGCTGCACCAGTGCACAGCATGGGATATTTGGGATTCCTGTGTGCTCCTTGAGAGAGTCTGGCTACTTGGTATAGAAGATGGAACTAGAGCAGAGGGGCTGAGATTATCTGTTGTTATCTCTGCAGAAAGGAAGGGGTGGTTGGGGCCGAGTGGGTTGCAATCTAAGGTAGACAGGTATAGATGAAACACCTCAAGGCAATGGGCCAAAATGTTTGCCTCATTTTTATGACTTCTTGTCTTTTGCACTGATGATTTCATCAGTAGTGTGGAGACAGTGTGATTATGCCGGGAAGGGTGAAGTCCAACTCTTGCCTACTTTACAGATTCCAGTAAGTCTTGCCTGTCTCTGGGGAGGTCCGAGGAAATGCAGCTTTCTTGTCCCACTGCCCAGTCAAGGTGCATCATGTCCACTGTAGCCAGCAGTTGAGAATCTGTACTGTGGGCCATGTTCCCAGGGTAACTGGCCTCAGGGTTCCCTGGAGTCAGACAAGAGCCTTTCGGAGGCCACAGGCCAGGGTCCAGGTGGAGCTGCATACCCAGAGGATGCTTAAGGCTAAAATTCAAAGATAATTATTCCCAAAAATGAATGCATAAGGAAAAGTTCTCCTTCCCAGCTCATGTTTTATTTAGATTGCCTAATAAATCTCACTACCAGTTTGGTTTTAGCTTCACAACATTAACCCTCTTCATTTCCATATTTTTCCCAAATATCTTATAAGACTTACTTTCATCTTATGCTGTTTATAATTTTTGCTGGCCCTGACTGTATAAAGGAAGGATTCAGTGGTATCACAGCATCTCTCCCATTCACACTGCAGGAAGGGTCACTCATGAGACAACTACCTGGTGATGACTAGTTACATTCTTGTTCCAACAGCTAAGGGTTCTGGCTTTTCCATTACCTTTTACTACTATAGTCACCACTTGGTTTAGATCTGTATTCACATCTGTAAAATGGGATAAGAATACCCTCCCATAGGGTTATTGTGAGGATTAAATGAGATTATTTATATCAAGTGTTTAACATAATGTCTAGCACATAGTGAGTATTCAATAAATGCTTATGGTTGTCATTGTAATTGGCTACTGTCTTTATTTTAAGACTTTGTGTGAACTGTATTATTTCATCTGTTTCAGTACCAGCATATATCCTTGCAGAATTAGAATCCTAGGGCATATGATTAATGATGTTGCCTGTTGAAGAACCCATTTATATGTAATGAACTATAGGTTTAGACTCAGTTTCAAGCAATATTTATGGAGTGGTCTCTACATGTTGAGCACTGTGTTAGGCATTTCCACATGTGCTATCTCCCTTCATGCTCAGAAAAGCACCTGAAGGTAAGCATATTAACCTCACACCTGCAATGAATGCTCAGAAAGCAAGTGGCTTGACCAGGATTGCTGACTAATTAAGTGGCAGAATTGAAATGTGACCCTAGGTCTGCATGACAGCATGACAGATCTAGTGCCCTTTCTACCATAGGGCTAGATTGCCTTGAGTTTTTTCAGAGAAAGTACAATTTGATATAAAATTTACAATTTTACATGAGTCTTATTGAACATTCATGGTAAATATGGGCTTTTTCAACATCATTGTTAAAATGTTCCCTTATATCCATATTTTCTGTTGCAATGAATGAAAAAAGTCTTTTGATATATAAGGACAATTGTAGACTATTATTATGGTTATATATTAATTTACATTTAAACAGATTTTTAATCTCTGATTCTGAGTTCTGGTTTAATACACAGTAAAAATTTGTATTTTAAGTAAAAAATGTTGTGCTTATTATAGGGTCACAAGGAAACTTCAAATGGCTATTGCCTGGGAACTTGAGAACAGGAATCATTTTGTATTTTCCTTCCATGTCTTCTAAGATCCTTGGACAGTTTAGAACACATAGTAGACACTCAATTAATGCTAAAGGACACTAATAAAATGATCAACTCTTAGTTTATATAAAGTAGTAGCTATATGAAGAATACATGGATTTGAAAGACAGTGTAGTGTGGTCAAAGAGACCAACTTCTGAATAGTTTGAGTAACAGCCTGGGGCCTTGCAGGGCAAGCTGGGGCACTGTTCACCCAGTGCCTTCTAATAATACTGCCTTTCTTCTGGTCCAAAAGATATGTGCTTTGGGAATATTCAACATCAAGGAAAAAGCTAACCAACAGATTGCACATTGAATGAAATAAGATTCTAGGCTACTGCCAGATGCTTGCCATTTGAGGTAAAGTATCTGAGATGTGAAGGTTTCTATTGCTTCTATGGAGACAGATGTCATGGATGCTAAAGGGTCATGAACAGTATGGGCCAGAAGATTGCTTGAGTTTGGGTTAGAATTTAATGATACAGAATGAAAGTCATAAATAGGCTATGAAAAATCATAGCACAAATGATTGGGATTGGGAAATTTGCTTATTCAGCTGCAGAATGTGCTGTTTTCTGTTCAGGTCATTTTCCCCCTTCATATAGCAAAATGCAGTATGGAGAGGAATATAAATGTCCCCTAATGCATAGGCAGCATTTTCTATTGGAAAGAATCAGCATGAATCACTGAGCAGGTGACAAGTATTTAATTTAGAGAAAATAGGGGAAATGGCAATAGCTCCCCCACAATTTTGTAACCTGTATTCATTGGAAATAGCATTAGTTATTAATGCTAGAAAGCAGATTAATGGAGGCTCAAACACAAAATGTTTGATATATTGTAAAAAAAAAAAAATGGATGATAGGAAGTCTAGGTTAGTATGTCTATTACACTAAGTCCTCAGAGACCCAGGCTTCTTCCAGGTTTCTGTGCTGCCACTTCCAAGGCTTCCATACTGAATGGTCCATACTGAATGCTTGAATTCCTGCCAACATGTCCCCACTCCAGCCAGAATGAAGGAAGAAGGAATAATGAAGGGTGTCTCTCTTCCTTGTATGCAATATTTCCTGAGATGCATTTAACACTTCTGCTTGAACCTTGTTGATCAGAATGTCTCACAATGGCTACACCTAGACATGGGAGGCTGGGAAATATAGTCTTTATTCAGGGCAATGGGGTGTTTACTAAGAACTGGGAGTTCTACTATTGAGGAAGAGGGGACTGTTAAGAGTCTGGCAACAGTGCCACACTGTTCCTGGGACTTGATTGCATGGCCAGAAGTGGGGCTTGGACAGTCCCATGTGAAACCCTGGGAAGGCAGATTTCAGTAACTTAGACTCTACTCTAAAAAACTGTGCAAGATTGGCCAGTGGGCTGCATCCAGGCCTTTGTTACTCTGTGTACTGACCTAGGCTAGATGAAGGTAATTGGTTTGGGAGAGAGGAAGAGACATGAATCCAAGAAGAAAACATTTGGGGAAGGAGACTAGTATAGTGGTTAAACAAAGGCTTTGGAGTCACTCTAAATTTGGACTTAAATCCTAGATCTTCTGGGGCGCCTGGGTGGCTCAGTCGGTTAAGCGTCAGACTTCAGCTCAGGTCGTGATCTCGCGGTCCGTGAGTTCGAGCCCCGCGTCGGGCTCTGTGCTGACAGCTCAGAGCATGGAGCCTGCCTCAGATTCTGTGTCTCCCTCTCTCTTTCTGCCCCTCCCCTGTTCATGCTCTGTCTTGCTCTGTCTCAAAAATAAATAAACATTAAAAAAAATAAAAAAAAAATAAATCCTAGATCTTCTGTGTGATATTGGGCAAATTACTTGATCTTTAGAAGTTTCCATGTCCTCATCAGTACAAAAGGAGGATTAAGATGCACCTAAGGGTTTTGGGCAGGGTTTGGCTGGGTGATACGTACAAAGTGTTTAGTCCAGCATATGTCAAGAGGTAGGTGTTCAAGAAATGGTGTCTATTTTTACAGTTGGTACTTGGGAGCAAAGAGGGGGTCATTACAGCTGGAAGCCTGCCCTTTGGGGCCTTCTGGTCAAGGCACTGCCCTGGGGGTGATCACAGCAGCATTTTTTCTTGGTCTGTTTGGTCACCTGCTCACTCTAGGTACTCAGAATGGAAAGGTTACTGTGCTGTTGTGCTTCTTAACTCTCCCTTTACTGCTCACATCCAAATTAACAGTCCTTTAAAGTATGTGTATGTGTGTGTGTATGTGTGTGTGTGTGTGTGTGTGTTTAAAAATCCAACCCAGTCTCCCTGTGTCCACTTCAGCCCTCCTACTTCAGATCCTCATAATTTTCTTGAAGTTATTGCAATAGATTCAGAATGCTAATCACTTCTCCAGGCCATCTGCCAAATCATTATCACAACCATCTTTATGAATCACAAGCCATCTACTTGGCCATTCTTCCATGGCTCCTCATCATCTCCAGGACAAAATCCAAATTGCTCTGCTGGCTGTTCATGTTCTGTGACCTGAGGTACATGTCAGGCCCTCCCCCTTGACTCCTCTCCCCAACTCATTCCCTGCTTTAGAAAAATCAGATGTTTCCCAAACATGCTAAGCTCTTTCTCCTTGGTGCTGCTGACCAGGTCCTTCCTGCAGCCCAGAAAGCCCTTTTTCTGCTTGGCAACTTCTGTTCCACATATAAGCACATCTCCCTGGAGTCTGTCTCTCTTCAGCAGAGCTTAGATGTGGGCTTCTTCATAGCCTGCAGAGCCTTGAGCTAACCCTGTTACACTTATTGATGTTATTTGCATATCTATCATATCACCCCTCTCTGGATTCATTCATTCATTTGCTCATTCATCCATTCATCCACCCAACTAAGTTTTTATTTATTATTTTGTGAGAGAGAAAGTGTGAATGGGAGAGTGGCAGAGAGAGGGAGAGGGAGAGAATCCCAGGTAGGCTCTGCACTAACAGTGCAGAGATCAATGAGGGGGTTGAACATATGAAAAATGGGATCATGACCTGAGCTGAAATCAAGAGTTGAGTGCTTAACCAACTGAGCCACTCAGGCGCCCCCATTCAACTAATTTTGGGTGAATTTTCTTCTTTGTGTCAGCTTTTCCTTCTTTGTATGCAACTCAGATATTTCCTCTACTCTCCTGGTTTAGATTCAGTGTCTCTCCTCTGCTCCTGCAGGAACTGGGCCCGCATGATATGCTTATTACAGTGTACTGTCAGATATTTGCCTGTTTTCCTTACTAGACAGTGATCTCTTTTTTTTTAATTTTTTTTAACGTTTATTTATTTTTGAGACAGAGAGAGACAGAGCACGAACGGGGGAGGGTCAGAGAGAGGGAGACACAGAATCTGAAACAGGCTCCAGGCTCTGAGCTGTCAGCACAGAGCCCGACGCAGGGCTCGAACTCATGGACCGCGAGATCATGACCTGAGCCGAAGTCGGCCGTTTAACCGACTGAGCCACCCAGGCGCCCCGACAGTGATCTCTTTAAGGATAAACAGGAGCACTTTGTGTTTGTATGAGAATGTGTGTGTGTGTGTGTGTGTGTGTGCATGGGTACATGTGTATATATGTGTATGTACATGTGTGTATGTGGGAGTACATGAATGCTGTATGCATGTATGTATATGTATGTGTGGGTGTATACATGTACATGCATGTTTACATGTGAATGTGTGTGTGTGTGAGTGTGTGTGTGTGTGTGTGTCCTCAGTATGTAGAACAAGGGCTGACTCAACAAAAGGTTATTGAGTGAATGAATGAATGAATGAATGAACAGTGTTATGGGAGTTAATCTACTTAAAAATAGCCTGGCAAGATCCCTAGAGAGCGATTTACTTTGCATTTTTATGACCTGAAATACAAAGTCATTTGGGGACATTGTTAAAGGCACAAGATCTTATTTATTTGCCAAGGGGTTCTGAGAGGAGAGGGTTCCCATAGCTGTAAAGGAACTATATTTAGCAAGTCTGTTGACTTGCTGCTGTTGAAGGATCTTGTTTCCTTGTGGTAATACAGTATTCAGTGCCATATCTGTCTAATGTTAAGAACAACCATGTAATGATTAAGAATAACCTTCATGCTTCTGGACAATGTGCTAAACCAGTTTTGTCAAAATACAACTAGTGAGTGCTGGTGATTATTTTTAGAGTTGAGCATGAGGGACAGTGAAGTGAGAGAGGGAAAATTTTCCAAATTAATTGTTGAGATAAGTTCTTGGAGGGCATGCACCAGAGCCCTATTTTGCTTAGTAGTCCTCACAGTTAAGCTAACAAGGGTTATTTTTGTGAAGCTCCTGATCATTATGAGGTTCAAGTAGTCTCAGCAAGAAGAGGCTTCAGTATATGGGTGACCCACCACTCCATATGTGGGTGGCATTTGGCTAGGTAGACATTTTGACATCCTAATTAATGGACCGCCTAGGGAAGCCAGTTCTGAATCAGGGCAGTGAGTTCTTTTTTGGGTAATTATCAAAATTTATTACTTAAATTGTTACATAAAACATGAAAAACAGGCTCATGGTGTGTCATTACCGGGAGTAGTCCATCAAGAAGCTGAGGGTCCCAACTGTGGGTGAAAGGGTCTTGTGAATTGTACATGGAAGTATTTTAAGAAAGTTTTGCAGACCTGTGGTAGAGTACAGTCCTGAACAGACTAGGGTTAATATTCTAGGATTAACTCTTCAGCAGGACATTGTGTCATTCAGAGCTTGGGCTCAAGTTAGGCAGATCAAAGTTTGAATATCAGCTCTGCTACTCATAGGGTGGCCTTTGGCACATTGACATAATATTCATTAACTTCCTTTTTCTAATCTGCAAAATTGAGGTAATAATAGCGGTCTGCAGGATTATGGTGTGGATTAAATGAAATGAAGTGCTCACTCATGTTTCTGACACATAGGATAGGGTCACCTGTCATGAACCTGCACTAACCTGAGCTGTTTGAGCAGGGGGTAATGAAGGGCTACTGAGGCCAAAGCCTATGAGCGTTGGTTAGTTTGAAAGGAAACCACACATGTGAACAAGTCTGTCTTAAATGCTAGTAATTGCCACTTGCATTTGGAGGACCCAGGCAAGAGGATGTTTGGTTCAGTACAAAGCTTTATAATTTTAGTCTTAAAATTAAATTGTTGAGAAAACAGTGCAAACATTTGTTTTCCTATTCTCCTTAACCACAACTTCTGGTGACTTGGGGCTGAAAGGCAGGAAACCATGGCCTCCTCTCAGCTCTGGAATTAATCAGCTGGCCTTACGCAAGCCCCTCAGTGTTGGAGCCTGACACGTAAAATGAGGCTATTGGCTTATGATTTTCAAAGTCCCTTTAAGCTCCAAAATTCTATGACTCCTCAACTTAATGCTGGTCAACCCAATATTGTGGCACAAGGCAGTTTTCTTTCTGATGCTTACATAATTCAGTTATTCTTAAAATAGTTTCTGTAAGCAGAGAGAACACAAATTGCTTTTTGTTTGCTTTTTAGGTATGAATAAATATGACAAAATCTTGCAAGTAAATTTGGGTGACATAATCAATCATGTGTGTAAACTGCACATCAAATATACACAATGGACTACAAATAAAACAGAAAGTTAAAATTGAATGAAGGGTGGAGTGAGGAGTTGGGTCAGGGACAGGTCTGTGCTGAGCCCTCTTCATTGGAACTGCAGTGACTTTTAGGAGAAAACTTCTGCAGAAATGTCAAAATGTTTCTATGAGTCATTTAATAATAATCAATAGTACCAATTTTGTATCAATTCACTTGATGAAGAATTCATATCAAATTAGCAGAAATGAATTCTGATTTTCTATCCATTTTATTATGAAGTACACCTATGGAGGAAAATGGCAGGGAAAAGAAGACCAAAACAGGAGTCACATATTGTTGGGCCAAACCAGTGGTTCTCAATCCACAGTACACACTTCAGTCACTAGAGAGCTCTGAAGTCTATCAGTGTCTGGGCTCCACCGCTGGGGCTCTGAGTCAATTGCTCTGGGATGGACTTGGAATCCGACAGGTATAGCCATAGTTGACAACCACTAAATTAGTCATGTGACCACCTCCCTCACCCCAAGCTACTAAAGGTCACCATTGAGCAGTCCTGCTGATGTTCTCACTTCATTCCAGGATAGGTCTAGAGCCATCAGATTTCTTGAGCCTTTGCACAATGAGACTTCACCTAAGAGTTCCTCAGTCAGAATCTTCTTTGCTCTGACACTGCTGTAATCATGCCCTCCCTTTTTTCAGAAATGGGACACCCAGGAACTCTTATTCTGATGAACCATTTATAAGCTCCCTGGACTAGTGGCAAATATAAGTCCTTCTCTGGGTGATGGTGCCACCAAAGAACAGCCTAGAGTAGCTAAAGCTGAGATGTCCAATAGGATTTCCTGTGGTCACAGAATATTCTAGAACTGCATTGTCCAAAATAGTAGCTATAAGCAGTGAGTGGCTCTTGAGCTCTTAAAATGTAGCTAGTGCTACTGAGAATTTTTATTTTCATGTAATATTTCTTAGTTCAAATTTAAGTTTAAATGGCCCCATGTACCTAGTGGCTACCATATTGGACAGTGCAGATTTAGACTAAGGATGGGTCATAAGGAGTGTTTTAGTAATTTGGATTTTATATTATATGAGTTAGGGAACAAACTGAAATTTTGGGTTAAGTTCAGGGAGCTGGGAATGGTGACAGATAAGTTGGAGGTGGTTGTAATGACCCAGGTGGGTGATGAGGAGGACCTGCACTATAGTGCCAGTGGGGACCAAGAGGGTATGATGAACAAGGGAGGAATTCGGGAGTAATGTGGAGCAGGCTTTATGCCCAGGAAGGTTGACACTGACTTGGGCGATTAGGCCAATGGTGGTAGCACTTTGAGTCAGAATAGAAAATTTCAAAATGAAAGCTGATTTTTGTTGGAAAATATATCAGGCCAATTTTGGATAGGAATCTCATCTTTAGTTGGCATTATATTACCATTAAAGGTAGAGATAATAGAGGAAGCATAAGGAGGCCTTCCAGGATGTGACAGTAATTCTTACTTTGCCCATATGGTGGATAGAGAGCTCCTCCTGTTTCTCACAGAAGGAGGCTTTCCTTCAGATACCTCATCCTCTGATCCTGTGTAACAGTGCTGGGCTAGCCTTCATGAAGTTTCATTCCACACCTTCATCAGACCCCATCCTTTTCCACCATGAGGCCTGAGATTTCTTTCTCAGCTGTCCCAGTGCCTTTGTCAGAGATCAGAACTAAATGCCCACAGCCTTCCTTGGACAGGCCAACTTAATTTTTTTCATCCCATGGACATTGTTGAGCATGTATGTGGTTCCCAGGGGTGGAGGAAGATATGAAGATGAAGGAGAAACCATTCCTACCTTGGACAAGCTCATAATAAGGTCTAATTGCAAAGACAAACACATAAGGAATAACTCAGTTATAATATCATACATGAAATAATTTTGCCTTAGAGCACAGAGTTGTAGTGACCAACTTTACCTAGGGACATTGAGGGGAGGCTATTCAAGAGTGGTGACAGCTAAGCTCAGTTAAGCCGATGTTTTCTGAGAAAGAAAGAAGAAGGGCATCTGGCAAAAGGTCACTTGCAAATACATTGGTGGTCCCTTTGAATGTGCTGTGCACAGGGAATGGTACAGAGCTGTGAGGCTAGAGCCCAGAATGTTTTTAGGAAGGTGAGAAAGTGTAGGAATGGCACAGGTGGAATAGATTTAGGCAAATGAGGAAAAGCTTGTATGTCTTACTGAAGAACCAGATTTTACCTAGCAGACACCAGGGGCTAGTGCTGGTTTTAAATCCATGAGATATGGTGGTATTTGTGTGTTTGGGGTTGCATGGTTTCTCTCTGATGCTAATCAGAGAGCTTCTGCTTTGGCCCTGCTGTCTCTCTGCTCAATTCACCATTGTAAAAGGGGTATGTTGTGTCAGGTTATTGGGAAGAATAACTACACGATGCCTATAAACTACTTAAAAACCTGTAAGTGCTATCTAAAAATGATCATTGTTCTTAGTCAAGGAATTACAACAGCAATTATATAATTGCAAGCACAGCTGGATCCTTACCCCTCCAATTAGCCTACTGCAGGTGCAATTAGTTTGTGAGAACAATTTTGTATCCAGGTGTAAATTTTCCAAAAGTGCAAAACAGAATGTGTGGAAAAATGAGGCCAAGTCAAGTTTCTTTAGATTTTGTCCTAAATATTTATTAATGCCCAGCCTGAGGGAATGTTAATTTCCTTTCCCATCATTTATATATGACTTGCTTAAGACTGTACTCATTTATTTCACAATCTCTGAGACATCTCACTGTTGGGAAATTCTCAAATTTCAAAGCCTGTGAGCAAAGAAGGCATGAGTAGGTGGGACCCACAGTTGGTGATCTTTAGGGGCCCTGTTTGCTTTTTAAAGTGCCTGGTTGAAGGATGGATTGTATGGCTAGAGTAGGGTCTGCAGCTAGAGGGGTCAATTATCTCAGGATATGGGCTGAGGAGGGCTGGGCAGCTTGCCTCCCATGGGAGTGAAATTAACAAATGCCGTCTCTGCCCAGGAAATTCTGTGTTGTGGGTAGTGGTGGTAGATGCAGTGCTGGCTTTCAGAATGTGGTTCCAACATGAATGTTAGTTGATACTTTGTTTGCCATTAATAAATGAGACAAAAGAGAAACAATGAAGCCATTGAATCAAACAGTAGTTTTCAAATACTGGAGGAATGTTTCCTCAGTTATTTTGTGCTGTTTGCAATGTAATGTCTACAGACAAGACATACTTTAAAGTTTAGTCCTCAATATTCACATTTTCTCTATCAATTTCTTGAGTTTAGACAATCAATAAAGCAATAAATCAAGCCACAGTTTATAGTACATACTGATTTACATAGTGTAAATACTCCCACAGTGGGTGATTTCAAATTACCAATTATTTCACAACCAATTCCTAGACATGTGAAAATTTAATAATTGGTTCTAGTGAGCTGGCATAAACTGGTTCCAGCCTGCTAGTAGTGCTGGCAGAACTTAAACGAAGACTTTTGGGAGTCAGTGACAGGCTGTACCTTAGTTTCCCTGGTTGGAAAAAAGCATGGAAACTTGGAACAAATAAGTATTATGGGGAACAGAGAGGGAGAAAACATCTGAATGTGCAATGGTGTTCAAAGAGAAAACCATCCGCCTCTGTAAAGGATAGTCATATATGTTAAAATGGAAAAGAAGAAAATCCAGAATGGCATGGACCTTAGGGATAGCAAGATGTGGAGAAGTTCAGCCCTTCTAGGGTCATTGGTCCCAAGGTTTACAGTGTGTTGGATGGATACTCATCCTCTCCATACCCTGGGGAGCTACTGGTTTCATCTATGTTTTGAAGATGTGAAAATTGAGGAGCACAGCATCATGTTATTTCAGTTGAGGTTACGAAGTCAAACAGAGATGAGAAGAGATTTTATTGTTCTAGCCTATTTTAAACAATCCTTATTAATGGAACAAAACAAAAACAAAACCCACACATTAATAAAATACTACAAAATATTTGATTTGTTGGAAGCCCCATAAGGTAGTTGGGGTCCTGAGCAAGCCTATGTTCAACTCTGGAAATGAAGTGAGGAGATTCAGGACCAGCACGTGGGCCCAGCTTCTTATTCTCAGTGGGACTAGGGAAATACCTCTGGGGGCTTCTTGTTTTCCCCCACATGATGTTTAAATCAATCAGTCAGTTTTCCAAGTTCTTCATAATCCAAGCCTGCTATATTTCTCTAAATAAAGGTTTGCACACTTCTTGGTGGATACCAACATGGACACAGCTCTTGTCCCTGTCTTGTAAGTAAGTTGGTCTCATTTCCACTTGGTGCATGCTAATAGCCAATATTGAGGCACTCTTTTGCACTGCATCTTGCTAAGGGGATAACGCATTATCCCATTTAATCCTCACACAAACAATTTTAGGTTACTATCATTTCTCTAATTTTACAGAGAAGGCTGAGGCAGAGAGCATTTAAGGAACATTCTCAAGATCACATGGTTAGTGAAGAGGGCACCAAGTATTTTAACACAGGACTGACTACTCATTGGTTATGTTCACAGCCCCTGTGTTCAGCTGCCTCTCAGTTCATATGTTCCTTTCCCTGTCACTTTTCTTCTTAATCCCTGTGCCCTAGACCTTCATCTATCTTCCATGCAGCTTCCCTTACTAGTTAAACTCCCATCCACGTCCTTAGGTTACATTAAAGATGTGTCTATAGTGTACACTTGGCCATCCAAGTGTATCTTTTCTAACAAAAGTATGGTCTCTTTGGGGAAAGCAAGCATGTCTTCTACTTATTCTTCATTTCCCAGGGGTCTCTTCAGTTTGGGGCCTGAAGACAGATGCTCAACAAATACTTGTTGGTAGATTGAGTCAGGTGTATGTTCAGCATTGTTTACCTAGTGTCTACAGTATTAGACACTGGATTGTGGATCTAAAGATTAAAGACATTCCCTCTTTCACAGAACTCCAATTCCAGGCATGCAAGCTGATTAACCAACAGTTACAGTGCAATGTCATCAGTACTATAAAGGCAGGGTTCTGGGGTGAGCCAAGATGAAGAGAGTTCTTTGGGAGGGATTCACTGAGAAGTTATCTCCTGAGTCAGCCCAGTCTTAAAGCATGAGTGGAAACTGGAGTTTGCCTGGAGGAGAGGGTTAGCAGGGCCCTGGGCACAACCCAACAGCCTGGTGTATTTACCAATCTGTCCTCTGTTTGACTTTCAATTAGTATACTTTAAATTACATTTGATACATACCTCTTTTTTCTTTATATTATATTCATTGAAGTGTGGGGTGTGTTTACTCAAGTGCAAGGCTAGCAGTGACATGGGGGAAGGCACAGACATGACTGGAGGCCACTGATAGTAGTGGGGTGATTTTGGCTGAAGTGAGAAAGGAGGGGTTGGGGAGCCCACTGTGGGACCAGGGGGCCCACCCTTCTCTCCTGTGGCCACAGGATCCCTCCTGTCTCTGGTCCACTTAACTATGCAGATGTACCTAGGAGTCACTGTTCCTCTTCTCTTGGCTGTGCATTCATCTACCCTTTCTGTTCCTGGTGAGGAACTGGCAAGATGTCCCAGCACTCTGCCCCACACAAAGGATAATTTGGGGGTATGTCTTGGTTCTGGGACACAGTGGAAAAGGGACTTGTAGGTGATGCTTCTCAAACTGCTTGATACAAAATGCTTCATTGGAAAGTTCTGGCTTCCTTTCATGAATCTTTGTCTTACTTAGGCACTTAGCCTTGCTAACCATTTGTTTAAAGCTATCACTTATGGACAGAAGGACCATGCAGCCCCTGATGGTTGAAGAAGCTGGTGGTGAAGGATGAATATATATACCTGTATTTTTATTTCTATGAAACTGACTCAACCAGAAGATTCCTGTCCTCCCATTGCCTTCCTCGAAAAACATTTTTTTTTCTCAAAAACTCCATTCTCCACCCCCCCACCCCACCCCACACACACAGTAGGAAAAAAAGGAGAGTTGCTCAAAATTTTTGAGATTAATTCAATAGAATTAAATTTCAATGAACTTAATAAAATAGAAAGAACATGGTTTCCTTTCTTCTTGAAAGGAGGACAGATTTAGGGAGCTGAGCAGACCCCTGGAGTATCAGTCATCCTGTTTCATCTCTGTGCATTCAGGATGCAAGATTCAGACAGTATGTCCATGCAGCACATCAAACTCTAGGAACAAGGGACACAAAGTCTGTATTGACCCATAAAAGTCCATGCCCCAAATCAGAGCCTCTCGTTAAACATTATTCCCTTGTGTCCACTTTTGGAGACATTTCAAAATGATGCTATCATTAAATAATAAACCATTAAAAAATCAGGTTGACACTTAAGTAACTTCATAATCTATCCTGTACAGTAATATTATCTTTGCCCTTTACACAAAGAGGCAAAAAAAATGATTAATAGTCCATTGATATTAAATTCCGTTTGTGTTTTTTTTAATCTTTTAAGATTTCTGGATTCATAGTGAAGAAGCTTAGATCAGAGAGGACACACAGGTTCCAGTTTAAGTGCCAACTGGATGGAAGAATTCTGCTGCCTGAAAGGCTGGGAGGGGCTGAGAGACAAGTCTGAGCTTTAAGGGAAAGGTTGGTGTCATGGTTAGTTATGGTCTGCCCTGGGCTCTGGAGGCCAGAGGTCTGGTGCTTGTGTCTTGTACTTACCAACCTTGTGCAGAACATCTGAGATTGAGGGTACATGTATGAGTGTACATGTGTGGGTGTAATCATATGTGAATGTGTCTGAGTGTATGTGTGTGTCAGGTTGAGCATGCACGAATGTATGTAGGTGGGTGTCTAAGTGCAAGTGTGTGTGAACATATATGTGAGTGTGCATGTGTGTATATTGTGTAGGTGATGATGCCTGTTTCTCCCAAACTCTTCTTGGGTATTTCTGATAGAATTCTACTTTGTTCTGTGAGGTTCAACTCTCTCCATTTTATTTATAAGGAAAAGAACTTTGAATAAATCATGTTAAGTTAGGTATGAAACAACATTAACTTTTGTCCCCACTCCTTGAAAACAACAAAAAGTTCCTAACTTTCTTACTGTGTACAGTGCTAAGAAGAGAACACATGCCCTTTCTCCACAGGGCAGTGCTGGGGGGCAGCACCTTTTGTGTGGAAGGGAGGCAAGGATGGCCAAGGTCAAGCTTAGGAAAGGAAACCAGATGGTTGAACTCTATGTTCTACCTGTTGGGTCTTATTGCTGTTTTTCCTGTGCAAAGTCGACCTCCACCGAGAGACTTTCTGCATTTGTCCCTACTGCTCAGATAGGCCATCAAGACTTTTTTCTGATGTAGTTTTAAAAGCAGTTAATGCCCAGAGTTGACTTGGGGGAAGCCCTGTTTGATATTTCACCTTGAATGACTTCAAAACAAATCTATTTTTATCTTTTAAAAGTTACTTTTGATAAAACTTGTTGTGGAACTCTTTATTGCTCAGTGTATTTGCAAAGGTAGTTTTTATAGAGGCCTTTATTTTCAAAGAAATACATGCTGCATATTTACCTAATGGGCTAGACAATGACTAAGGAGAAAATTATATAAAGATTATTGCATGGTTTTAGTGTGTATTCTATAGTTTTATGACTCACAGGCAACTTGTTTGTGTTGCCTTTATGGGCAGAGGTGCTTTAAAAAAAACATTTTGTAGAGCAAGAATTATGAAAGCATGCCAGTCTTTGCAAACCTCTGCCAAGGTGTGATGCATTCTCAGCCAGAGCCATGCTGAAAATGCTGTTGAAGTTAGAGGATGAGCTACGAAATGCCAGAGAGTTTTCCACAACACAACCACCTCAACACAGCCCTTATCCTGCAAGAGAGTTAGTTGCAGGCTTAAACTGGATCCACTACTTTGGTAATATCCCTACTTCCCCAAAGTGCCAGTGGTTCTAGGTTTGGTGAGGAGAGACAGCATTTATAATGGTTATCTGTGCTGGGGTGGCAGGACGGGAAAGAAACTCACTTTGGAATGCTGAGGAAACTGTATGAAGCTGACCATGGTGTCTTCAAAAAGAAACTGGTGCTATTTTTAAAAAGTATGGTAAAATACACATAAAACTTACCATCTTCATCATTAAAAAAGTTTATTTATTTATTTTGAGAGAGGGAGAGAGCATGTGCATGTGTACAAACACACACACACACACACACACACACACACACAAGCAAACACGGGAGGGGCAGAGAGAGGGGGAGAGAGAAACCCAAGCAGGCTCCGCACTGTCAGTGCAGAGCCCAACGTCGGGCTCAATCCCACAAACGTGAGACCTTGACATGAGCCAAAATCAAGAATTGGTCACTTAACTGACTGAGCCACCGAGGCACCATCTTTATTATTTATAAGTGTGCAGTTCAGTAGCGCTAAGTACACTCACACTTTTGTGCAACCATCACCACCGACTACATTTAGAACTTTATCTTGCAAAACGGAAACTGTGCCAATTAAACAATAATTCCCCACTCACCCTTTCCTTGAGTCCCCAGGGAACTACTACTCTATTCTTTATCTCTATGAATTCTACTATTCTATGCACCTCATATAAGTGGAATAATACAGTATTTGTCCTTTTATGACTGGCTTATTTCACTGAGAGTAATGTCCTCAAGGTTCATCCATTTTGTGACATATGTCAGAATTTCCCTCCTTTTTGAGACTGAGTAATATTCCATTGTATTCATAGACCACATTTTGTTTATTCATTCCTCTGTTAATAGACATTGGCATTGTCTGGGAGGGGTGCATTTTTTATTCATTTTTTTTCTCAAGTTTAATGCAGCCTATGGGACCAGGTGGTGTGGCAGATTTGGGCTAGTGGTGTGAAATGTCCTCCTGACTCCTTATTGCCGGGCTCAGCTGTGCACTACCTGTGGCTAGTTTATGTTAAGTCTGTTCAACTTCAGGGTCTCTCACAGCTTCAAGACAACTGGCATTGTGAGTCTTTGCTGGTAGTGCTCATTCCAGCACAAGGTTAGTGTTTTGGACTGAATGTTTATGTTTCCCCCAAATTCATATGTTGAAGTGCTAACTCCACTGTGACTGTATTTAGAGATAGGGCCTGTGAGGAGATGATAAAAGTAAAGTGAGTTCATGAGGGTGGGGCCCTAATCCAGGAGGACTGGTACCCTTACCAGAAGAGGAAGAACGACCAGTGCTCTCTCTCCACCATGTGAGGACAAAGCAAGGAGGTTGCCCTCTGCAAGCCAGGAAGAGAGCTCTCATGAGAAACTGAATCAGCAAGTACCTTCATATTCCAGCCTCCATAACTGGGAGAAATAAATTTCTGTTTTTAAGCCACTCAGTTTGTGGTATTGTGTTGAGGAAGCCTGAGCTGATTAAGATGGTTAGTGACCTATAAAAGAAGGAAAGTCTTTCCCCCTCAGCTGGGAGCTTCAAGGCTGCATGTGGTTCTTCCGTCACACTCTACAGTATCCATGAAGAAGCATCAAAGCTGTGACTCCTGGGGACAATACCCCTGCTCCCATCACTGCTGAGAGCCTTCCCTGGGCAAGGGTCATGTTTACAAAGACTTCTGTACAAGTAAAATGACCTCATCTGAAATGTCTTTGTGATTGTAGAAATACCATCCTCTTTTTGTTCCCTCCTAGGGAGAAATTTAAATATTAAGACTTGACATCAGTCTAATGGGTGGGAGTTGGGACTCAGTTAACTCATTAATGCCTAAAAGAAAAAATTCTTTTTTCCTTTTGGAATACATTGCAGATTTGCATTGTGCTGACTTTCCTAATTATTCCTAATTATTTCACTAACAGTGAAATTAGTATTTGCATTTTATTTTTTTTAAGTTTATTTATTTAGAGAAAGAGAGAGAGAGCATGAGCAGGGGAGGGACAGAGAGAGAGAGAGAGAGAGAGAGAGAGAGAACTCCAAGCAGTCTCTGCACTGTCAGTGAGGAGTCTGACATGGGGCTTGAACCCATGAACCATGAGATCATGCTATGAGCTGAAACCAAAAGCTGGATGCCCAACTGATGGAGCCACCCAGGTGCCACAGTATTTGCATTTTCTAAGTTAATTGGTGGATGGAGAAAAGCAGTCAGTTACATCTTCAGATATGGGAAGTCTGTGGGCTTTCATAGAATTGGCAATGGCTAGAATGGAAAACCTGTAGCATTCTATCTAACTTATCTCCCAGAAGCAGACTACCCACACTCATAGAAGGGCTGAGAAGGCATTAACTCCTCTAGAATAGTATTTCTCAGGAAGACAGTTTATAGGTATTCAGAGAAAAATGGAAAGGCTGGGTTCCACAAAGCTAAATAGTTTTTTTTTTTTCATGAAGCAAGACTCCTTAGGGTATTTATTAATTTTATTAATTTATGAATTTTATTAATTCACTTATTTATTTACCATTTCACTGAACGCTAACCATGTATCAGGCTTTGTAAAAGCCTTGGAAAGATAGTGCAAAGGAAGACAGGTGTGCTTCCTTCCCTCATGAAGATTAAACTCTGGTGGAGCTCTTTCTCATTTCAAAGAGGGAGATAAGGTGGGTAATGTCCCCAAAATACTTAATGATTAAACCCTTTTTCAGAAAATATTTTCTGGCACATGTGTTTTGTCGGACATGCTTTGGAAAACAATTGCACAGTGAGGAAGACCAAGGTACGTGGAAACACTGTGGTGTTATGGTAGTAACTAGTAACTTCCAAGTACACTACATGCATCATTTCCGGTTTTCATCACCATTCTGAGAGTTGGCAACACTTTCATTTATAGACAAGAAGACTAGAACTCAGACCACTTGGATGACAGCCCAAGGCCACATATTTGGTAGGAAGGAGAGCTAGGATGGGTATCCAAGCTCCAGCGCCATAGTTCTTCCATCTTCCTTTACTATCTCTCTCCTGAAAAGTCTATGTCTTGGGTTAAAGAAACCTGAATTCTAGTGCTGAACTTACTGCTAATTAGCCTGGAAGTCTTGATCAACTCCCTCACATTCTTGGAGTGGGTCTTTAAACAGTTAGGAAGAGTCAACTTATGTGCTTACCGTACGATCAGATTAAGTAGTGTATGTTCTCCTGGAAAGTCTACCACTGTGTATCGGGCTATTTGTAGTCCAAGCATCAGATGTAATTTTCTGGAATAGAGCAGAAAATCGACAGAATTGTATTCAACCGGATTCAATATATGGACATAATATTTTGTCTCCTTGAGAGTGTGTTGTATAGTTACTAAACACGTCAATATTATTTTAGAGAATTGTCTAAGAGGAGCCTTTCCTAATAGCTTCCTCTGAAAATAACTTCAGTTCTCATAACTACTTGTTAAAGGAATCTTTTTTAAGAGCAGTAACACCTGGAGTTTTGTTTATCACTGTCTCTGCCCACTGAAGATCCCACCTATGCATTGAAAAATGATGGCAAAAATAATATTTATGCAATAAGCTGCTGAAAAGAATGGAAAGTAGCCCCTCTGTGTTGAAGGCAGAGACTACTGACCTATTTGTAATGATTTTAAATGGCATATACTGATCAGGAAGATTTGTAGCTTCACAAACACAGAGGGCTATTACATCACTGTTAAGGGAAAGAAGTATTTTTCTCTGAAATTCAACAAGTGGCACATTAGTTAGTCTAAGGCAGGATCATAGGCTTCATAAATTTTTATCGTTAGCTTGATTGGAATGCTTTATTCTGTTGCTGTGAGGGGTCCCTTTGTAATTTATAAAATCCATCCAGACATCCCCAAGAGTGAATGCCTCCTGTTACCATCAGTGGAGATTGGGTGAGAGGTAGAAAGAGGCCTACAGACATCTGGAAACTAAGCAGCTGCAGCTTATTTCAGGGGAGAAGGTAAGGAAGTCTGAAAAGGGGGAAGGTTTGAGGACCTCTCCCTGGAGGAGTGGCATGCCAAGCCTCTTCCTGGACCATACACTGGACCACTTCTGTCTTCTCATGAACCCATGAAGGAAAGGGTAGTCCAGCTCATCAGAAGCACATCCAGCTGAGTTCTAGGGTAGTCTGAGCCTGGAGATCTCTGTGGTTTTTGGTGCTTTCACAGACAACTCCCACCTTTTCTTTTTTCTTCTCTTCACTTAGCTTCTCTTTCTTTTCTCTTCTCTTTCTTTTCCTCATTTTTTCTTTCTTTTCTTTCTTTTTTCTCTCCTCCCCTCCCCACCCCTCTCCACTCCATTCCTCTCCTCTTCTCTCCTGTCCTCTCCTCTCTTTTCCTTTCCTTCTTTCTGTCACCAATAAATTTTAAACAGAAATGTTAGTTTCATAATTCTAATATTTGCATGGAAAAAGACTTTGAATCGCCAAAGCATTCTTAAATAGGAAAAACAAAGCTGGAGGCATCGCAATTCTGGACTTCAAGATATATTACAAAGCTGTAGCAACCAAAACGTATGGTACTGGCACAAAAATAGACACATAGATCAAGGGAACAGAATAAAAAATCCAGAAATGAACACATAACTGTATGGTCAATTAATCATTGACAAAACAGGAAAGACTATCCAATGGAAAAAGTGTCTTCAACAAATGGTGTTAAGAAAACTGGATAGCAACATGCAGAAGAATGAAACTGACCACTTTCTTTCCCAAACACTTTTCCTGGACCACTTTCTTTCCCAATTCAAAAAGGCCTAAATGTGAGACCTGAAGCCATAGAAATCCTAGAGGAGAACACAGGCAGTAACTTCTTTGACATCGCTATAGCAACTTCTTTCTAGATATGTGTCCTGAGGCAAGGGAAACAAAAGCAAAAATAAACTTTTGCACAGTGAAGGAAATAATCAACAAAACTAACAGAAGATATCCAAATGCCAACAGACACATGGAAAGGTGCTCATCACTTGTCATCAGGGAAATGCAAATCAAAACTACAATGATATATCACCTCACACCTGTCAGAATGGCTAAAATCAACAACACAAGAAACAACAGGTGCTGACAAGGATGTGGAGAAAGGGGAACCCTCGTGTACTGTTGATGGGAATGCAAACTGGTGCAGCCACTCTGGAAAACAGAATGGAAGTTCCTCAGAAAGTTAAAAATAGAACTACCCTATGATCCAGCAATCACACCCAAAGAATACAAAAATACTCATTCAAAGGGATACATTCACCCCAATATTTATAGAAGCATTATCTAAAATAACTAAATTATGGAAAGAGTCCAAATATACATCAACTGATGAATGGGTAAAGAGAATGTGGTATAGATATACAATGGAATATTACTCAGCCATAAAAAAGAATGGAATCTTGCCATTAGCAATAACATGGATGGAACTAGAGATTATTATGGTAGGGAAAATAAGTCAGGGAAAGACAAATACCATATGATTTCACACACATGTGGAATTTAAGAAACAAAACAAGTGAACAAGGAGGAAAAAACAGAGAGAGGCAAACCAAGAATCAGACTCTTTTTTAACTATAGAGAACAAACTGATGGTTACCAGAAGGGAGGTGGGTGGAGGGATGGGTGAAATAGGTGATGGGAATTAAGGAGTGCACTTGTGATGAGCACAGGGTGATGTATGGAAGTGTTGAATCACTATATTATACATCTGAAACTGATATTACACTGTATGTTAACTAACTGGAATTTAAATACAAACTTAAAAAGTAAACTTATGTGTATAAGCATACAGGAATAGCCATTTGTTTAACTCATTGAAAAAGAAAAAGAAATGTTAGTTTCATCTGCATGGGGTGAGGACAGGAGAGAAGATTACTCCTATGATTAGCTGGGTGAAGGTCGGAGTGAGTATTATCAAAGCTGGGAGACCCCAAATTGGGTGGATGGGAGCCCCTCACTTCCTAAACACGAGGGGAGGGATGGTAACTGTGGCCCAGACTGGTCTTACATGGCTCTATATACCCAGTGGATGGGGTGTAAGTGTTGCCCTTGCAGGTTGTTATTGCTAGTTCTTGGGGAGGAATCTTCTGCCTGGCCAGCCTCTCCCCTCCCATATTGTGCATACTGTCTCTGAAATGGCTTAGAGGTTGCAACATCAACAAAATCAAAATAGGAACCAAGATTTTGGACATACAAGGGTAACTAAGGTTACACACACACACCATCTTGGACAACCTCCTCCTTTGAGTTGGTGAAGCGCTCTGCTAGAGCACTTTCATGCCACTTGTATGAATCAGAGTCGACAATCAGGGCGTGGGCATACTCTTCAATATTTGCTGGAGTAGCAGGGCAGTAGTGGCAAATGCTCAAGTCTAAGTTCACAAGTACAAGTCACATTAAAGCAAATTCATTGTTTCTTTTGACAGGGCCACCAGACTGGTAGGTCAAGGAAATGCTGCCACTGTGGGGTATTCTCAAGGCATTTGGCAGAGTCTCTCCTGATGATATCCTTGTGTACATACCAAGGGCATGTGGCTAGAGGTCAGTGTGATGGCAGTTCCTGAACAGGTTCAATGACTACACTCAGCAAAGGCCGGTCTAGGTGATGACCAGCAGTAACATGAAGAGATACTTCTCATGCTGAGTCATGAGACCCAGCTCTGTCCTGACCCAGGATAAACACATTTGGAAGGACAGTACAGGAAGGAAGATCTGAAAGGACTTTATAGGACAGGTTAGAAAGAAAGGCTGAATAAGATAGAAAAGCATTTTAAAAGCTTAAATGTAAAATATTGGCACTTGAGTTACAAGAATTAACTTCACTAGTACTCCAAGGGTGCAATATGGCTTCACAGCAGTGTAAAGTATAAAAAAAAGCCTAGAGCTTATGGTATAAAGTAGACTGTCTGCTCAATCCATCTTTGGCTACATTATGGAAAGATATTTCCTTCTGTAATGTGAACTGTTCCTCTCTTCTCTGGGCCAGTGTAACCACTTTTGGAATATTGGCATTCCATTTGAGATGATGCATTTAAGAGAATGACAAAACATGCTGAAAGCAGAGATAAGCTTATAAGAGAGCCTCAAGAAGAATGAGAAACTGGAGTCCTCAGCTACCTTGCACTCTGAAGGCATGGCCTAACAAAGCAAGGTAAAACTTGTGTGTAGCCTCCAAAGGCAGAAGTAGGACTGGGGATGCAATAATTTTTTTTTTTTTTTTTTTTTTTTTTTTTTACATTTAGAGATGCCCAAAGGCAGGATAGGCTGCCCTGAAAAGAGGTGAGATCAATCTCACTCCCTGGAGCTAAGACACAAACGAGGTGGTAGCCAGCTGGTTGGACTGAATGGTTCCTCCTAACCCTGGAATTCCGTGAGTCCATGATGAGGACCCAAGAAACTGAAGTTCTAATCCCAACTTTGTCGCAAACTGCTTTACTGGCCTTAAGCAAGTTGTTTCAATTCTCTGGATCTATCTCATTTTTCTCCTCGGCTAAAATAGGAAGTTGGACAAAATTAACTCCAAGGTTTAATTGATTCATGTTTTCTGTTACCTTTATCACCATGGATCTCTGCCAAGGACTAATAGTTTGTGATCTCCTTTTCTCATAGACACCAGGAGAAGGGTTTAGGAAATTATGTCATGGTTGTCACTGTAGGAAGTGTATCCATTGTCTCACTATTTTCTCTGAACCTTGGCTCCTTTTATTTGGATTTTTCTTGTCCTGTATTTTGCGATCAGTTATAGCAGATCAGAAGAACAACCAAATTAGGAATAATCTTTTCCTGTGGTGGAGAGGCCATGAGTCCAGAAAACCTCTGGTAAGTTATGTCAACAGGAACAATAAGTGAAAATTATTCTAAAGATGTTTTCAGAAGTTTTTTTAGTTTGGGTATTTACTTTTTCTTTCCTTTTTCAGTTTTTCTTCCTGAGTAAAGAGTCAATGACCATCATTTATGAGAAGGGGTTGCAGTTTTTACTCTGTTTTGTGGATTAATTCAGTGTTCAAATCTGAATTCAACCTATTCCTTAAGCTGCCTGATGGTGACAACTAGAACTGGCCATCAGTCCCATGGGACTTTTACCTTCTTTCTGATGGCTCCAAATTGAGATAAATACAAGTTTAGGCAAAGCAGTTCAAACATCCAAGTAATTTAAAATACAATGGAAGACAAAGAACAGGCACAATTTGGATTGAAGAGGAGCCCATTAGAATGGGCAAATAGGAGGCAGTGTGGATGTGCATGTGTGTCTGTGTGGGTGTGCATGTGTGTGCCCGTGTGCACGTGTGTGTGTGTGTGTGTGTGTGTGTGTGTGTGTGTGTTGGGAGTGGTGCTCCTGCAGTGGTGTTATGAATGCCCAGAATACTACTTGGGTTGGCTGTCCATCTGAAGAGGCTGGGTGAGATCCAACTCTTGAGGGACTGTGGGTTCAGCTGGTGAGGGCAAAGTTTCAGTGAGGCTGAAGATAGAGCTTCAGCGCTGCACACCCCTGTCATGTATTCACTGTGAAACTCTGCTTCTTCCTGAGTGCCAGCTACCTGGGAATTAGAAATGAAATAAGCAAGCAAGAAAGGTATTTTGTATCCTATTCCCTAGGCAAGCAAAACAACTTAAAACCAACTTGTACAGGAGGCAGAGCAAGACTGTTGTCTGTGATCAAGTGTAAAACAAAGGTGAAGCACTGTAAAAATAGACAAAACTGGTAACAACTGAAAACTTTCTTGATTTGTAAGAAGTTGAACCTTTTTTTTTTTTTTTTTTTTTTTTTGGTTGCTCACCTCAGGACCAAATGCAACCTTATAAGAGCCTTATAAGTTTACGCTTTTGCCTGGTAACTTGCTCTCCCTCCTGGTCCTGCATGTTCTGTGAAAACCATCTTTCAAAGACTGTTGTCTCAACAGAAGAACCCGTCTGAAGCGACAACAGCTTGCGGCAGCTCTCTGGGTGCTGCTGAAGGAGGCATGAAGAAAGCAGGCAGCTCCGGCTCAGCGTGGAACCCTGAAGTGCAGGGGTTCACATATGGTGTCTCAACTGTTGGAGCTTTTAGTATTCCATGACTCATGCTTAGAAATGGAAAAAAAAAAATCCTTATCTCCTCAAGACATCTGTGATTGGCAACTCCTGTTAGGACCTGGAGATGTGGGTTTCATAAGAAAACGAAGTGCATCTGACAAGGGGAGGCAGTAGCTGGTTTCCTTTACTGCTTCCAGCAGCTTGTGATAACGTCATAGCCAAATACTTTTGCAGACACTTTGTTTTGTCCAATGCACTAGCTACTGGTGCAGCCTTGACCAGAATTCTTTTGGCCACTTAAAAAGAGATTATTGCTCACGGGCCTAAATCCCCCAAAAGAATAAGAAAACATAATGGCAAAATATCAGAAAGGGCATTCCTGAACACACATTAAACCTAGTCATCAGATTACCTGTAGCATCAAAATGTACAAATAAATAGTTTAATAGTTGGTCAGAACTAGTCAGTCTCTCTCACAAACACTTACTTAGATACCGAGAGAGCATAACACATTGCGAAGTCCGTGTAGGAGAGGTGGTGTCTGACCCAGCTGGAAAAGTATGCATGGTTAGCATGTCTTCTGTGGATGCAAGGGAAACTGTTGGATTCATGCCACCCATGTTCCATTCTTGTTCGCAGATGATAAATTAAATACTAGTTTTTCTTACCAGCTCCCTGAGATCCTTGAAATGCTTTTCGTCTTGCTATAATTTATTACTGTAAATAACTTGGCCCATTTCGTGTGTAGAATGATGGTAGGTGCTATGTAAATAAGTCAATGGATACTATATATCTGCACACTAAGATCTTATTACCTTCCTGAGGTGCATCTTTACTAATAAAATTTGCCTTACAGTGTTGTTGTGAAGATTACATGAGATAATATATGTTAATATGCTTTGTAAATTGCAAACCATGAAGCATCAACTTGTTATCCTGAGAGAAAAACTTGATCTTGAGAAAAAGGTGGAACAGAGCTCCCAGAGATCCTTCCTTTGCTCTGTTGTAGCACTGGTCCAGGAGTTTCAGGAGATGATTACTATCTGCCAAGAATCTTCCTGCAGGCAAAACTACATTGATCTTAGGAATGCAATCAATCAGATTTTGTTACTGAAAAGAGAAGGGGAGTATATCTTAGAAAGGATACTTTGAGAAAATAGTTTTAGAAATTGAAATAGAGGAGGAGGGCTGTAGTTCTGAAAAAGGAGGAGAAAACTTTTGAGTATAGACAACTTTTTTGGGTGGAAAGATTCCCCACCTGGAGAAGGGGATTCTTCAGTCTCTCAAAGCCTTCACTCATTGAACAAATATTTCTTGATTACCCATTATGTGCCAACTCCTTTCTAGTCTTGTAATGAAAAGCCAACTTAAAAAGAATTCCCATGTCTGCTCTGACTTCAATTCAGCAAGCCATCCACTGAAGAGCAATTTAGTTTCCAATCTGGGCCCAGGCATCATGAGTGTAGGTCTCCTAGGCAAAGGAGTCCCTCTGGGTTTTAGGAGAATACCAGATGAGTCAACTGATGAGTGAGCAGTGATCACAGCAGTTCTTCTGGATCCTTCAAAACGTTCTCCAGCAACCTAACCTCAAGTGCCCACTAAGACAATATGTATATTGATATGCTTAGGCTGCCATGACAAAGTGCCACAGGCTTAAACTACAGAAATTTACTTCCTCACAGTTCCAAGATGAAGGTGTCTGCAGGGTAGGTTTCTTCTCAGGCCTCTCTCCTTGGCTTGCAAATCACCACCTTCTCCTTGTGTGTGCCTGTGTCCTGATCTCCTCTTCTTATAAGGACACCAGTCAGATTTGGATAAAACCTATTCTAATGAACTCATTTTAAATTAATTACCTCTTTAAAGACCTAATCTTCAAATAAAATTAGTCTGAGGTACTAGGGATTGAGACTTCAACATATGAATTTGGGGGACACAATTCAGCTCAGCATAATAAGTAAAAATTCCAGCTACAAATCCATTATTTTCCTTATGTCAAACTGCTTATCTCACTAGTCTTTAAGACCTCCTAGCCCATCTCCTCAATTTCTCAGCTTTCCTTCACCAATTTGGCTGCTGGTTATGGCACTGGGTAGGGGCCATACAGAGACAGGCACACATGATGGGAGGAAGTGCTGTATTGTGAATCTGTAGGGGGTTAAGCCTGACACAGGAGTCTAGGTAAGGGTGGAGGAAAGTTGAAATATTAGGTCTTGATGAATGGAGAGCAGAGCCATCCTGTAGGCTAGCAGAAATCCCTTCCAGGAAGGGTGTATATGTGAATTGTTTGCAGCTCCCATAACAGGCTGGAATTTTACAGCTGAATTATGGCATCTGCCACTCTTGGCCTCGGATGATAGTTCTTTCTATGCATGGTATTTTCTTCTGCTAGCCTAAAACATCATTTGAAAGGGCTGTCGGGATACTAAGGTGAACAAGATGCTTTCTAGCAGGAAAAGATCTCAAAGGAAAAAGAGTCACAAGGCTCCCATACCTAGAGGGAAAGTTTCCAGTGCTCCACAGAACTTGATGGTCTCTGCCAAAGCCAGAAAATGGAATGTTTGCTGAGATTATAAAAAATGTGTTTGAAGGAACAAGTGAATAGCATATATTTTTGTACTTCAGTCAGACATATTCTCAAACATTAAAGGTTTAGATAAAGGACAGTGAAAGTAAACTGACATTGATAAAAATGCAAATGACAATAGATCTGTGTTTCTAAAAGTGACCTGAAAGATGGTATCTAGTTGAGCTGCTTTTATTACAAATGAGAAAACTCAAGTCCAGGCAGTTCAAAGCCAAAACTGCACATTGAGTTGGTGGGAGAAATGAAAATAGAACTGGAGTCTCTTCACTCTGCCCAATGCTATTTCTGAAAGCCACATTGGTCATCAATTTATCATCTGGGAGAGCTTTATTCTTCACAGCCTACTGTCTCTAGGAGGTTGGGTTTTCTAATTCTCCTTGGGTATAAACAGTGTACTTCACACTTAAAAATTAAACGATTTCAGAAATTCCAATTACTCAGCCACTAGGTTAATTTTTAATAAAGTAATGCTTTAGTAAATTCCAAATATACTATTTGAGGATATTTCCACTTTTTCCGTTGAGTGTTTTATTTTTATCCATCTTTTATTCTTCATCCACGAATGAAAAACAAATATAGACAATTGTTACTTTGTACAGATGGTGAGCATTGTAGAGAATGTAGATTTAAAAGTCTAGGACCAAATTTACAGTTTAAAAATTTTCATTCTTCATTTTCCTTTTCTAGTGACATACCTGACAACTTTATCCAAAGCCACCTAACCCCACTGATACATTTTTTATTTAAAGTTCTTATATTCAGTTTTCCCTTAGCATAGTTTCTTTTCTAAAATAAAAAAAAAGGAAACAAAAAATTAGAAACTTTACCTTAATCTTACTGCTCCACAACTTTGCAATTTTTTGAAAGACAACCAAACCAAACAAAAACAAAAACCCAAAACGCTCAGCAGTATTAAACATTCTCTTTATAATCAGTGGAAAGAAAATCTGTGTATCTCAAAATAAAATTACATGAACACATTCTTTAAGAAGCCAGAATTACCAGTTTATGCACAGGATTTTCCACAAGCATTGGACTCTACCTCTGTACACTAAATAAATAGCAAATGATAAAGAATAGAAACAGTTCCTTTTTCCGTGTTGAGTGAGTGACTAAGCAACACAAAGAAAGCATTTTTTGTTTGGAAAGAAAATAAAAGAATGGGATGTTTTACAGACAGGGAGAATTATTGCCAGAAAATTAAAAACTTCTTGGTTCTCACATTAATTCTAGGTTCCAGACTTTTCCCAGCCTTGGTTTGCTAGGTCACCTCATTATCAAGGCCAGAAGACCTGAGTCCACTGGAAACCATTCAGCCAGTGGCAAGTTTCTACGAGCCACATTCAGAGAAATTGAGCTGGAGGTTCAGTGGCATTTGTTGGAGGTTGGAAACCCCAGCAATGTCATAACATAATGCACTATATAATTAAGGAATTGCTATGATCTCAAATGAAGGGTGTTTTGTTATTGTTTTGACCTTCCTCACCCATGTAGACTACCAGTCTGATGATAGTTGTTCTAAAGCTGGAGTCTACATAAACAACCACTTCTTACCTTCAGCTCACCTTTCCCTAGAAAGAGTCAGGGGCTTATCAAAAGTTTTCTTGGTCAGTTTGGGTCAGGAGATTGAGCTTTCCCAACAAAATTACAAAGTGATGCCTAGACCATGTTATTATGAGAGACACAGGTGTGCTGTGAGGAAGACTTCTCCTGGACTGTGGGAATAGACATGATGAAAGAATTCCAAAGACCCTGTGTCTGAGAGTCAGAGTGGGGAAGACCCTTTTTTTCTGCTGTCACTCTTTTTCTGGTTCTACTACTATCTGCCATTTTATATAGTCTCAAAATCAGGAGCCTAGGTTATGTGAGTGTTCACTGCCCGTTGGCTCCCATAGTCTGTGATTCCATCCCATTTAGAGATGCAGGGCAGCATAGAGCTCATGGCACAGAATCCAGAGTGGATGCTGGACTCACATCCCAGCTCTGCCACTAGGTTGGTGTGTGACCTGTATAAGCCTGTTTTAACCTCTTTGAGCCTCAGTTTCCTGGCATATTGAAAGGGGTTGATTAATAGTACCTAGCTCACAGTATTTGAGGTCCTTGTGTTGAAGCATTGAGTCTGGAGATTCAGAAAAGCTAACTTTCATTGAAAAATTACCATTGCTGTGAGCAGAGCCATGTCCTAAGGGCATTTCGTTCTAATTCCAGTCGAATGACTGGCTTATCTTGTGAGCTGAGCAAAACATAATTCATCAAATCAATTTTAAGATGGCACTCTGGTTGTTGCCCCATAGTCAGATCTGTGTGACCAGGAGGGGATTTGGCATATGGTGAAATTTGTTTAAATTCAGGGAAAATACTAACTAACACCTAAAATTTCAGAATTTTTTTTTCCTTTAAATACCTCTGAGAATTGACAGACTGAAGTCTGAGAAATTCTGGTGAGGATCTGCTCAGTTGTACAAGTATTTATTATTGCTGTCATTACCTATTTATGTTTTTGGTGTTTGGAAGTTAAATAGAGTATAGATCTTTAGGGCAGGGGCTCTGGTCTCCTGCTTTTGAATTCACCTCCACAGATTTTGGCAGTGTAGAAGAAGCTGTCCTTCTCACCTGTCTCTTTGTGACTCTGTCCAGAGTGACAAGATCCCATGTTATGTGTCATAAAATAAGAGTAGTTAGTATTATGGAGTACAGAGAAAGATCCAGACTGCCTGGGGCCTGAAGCTTAGAGGGTTTAGGGAGTCCACTTTAAGAAAAAGAATGTGAAGCTGTCAGGCTGAACAACATCATTTTTCAGATAAGGGGCTGTAGCTTGCAGGGAGCCACATAGGAATGCTGGGATTGAGGTTGGAACACTCATGAGCCTGACACCCAAATCTGGGTTCTACACTGCTAAGCTGCCTTTCCTCATTGAAGAGAGACTGGCTTTTCCCAATTTTGCTACCTACCACCAGGCTCTGCCTGACCAATCCACTTTTGAGTTCCTGGTCTAACATTATAATGTTTACCCTCTACTCCATCTGAGCCACCCAGAACCCAGCTCCACTCACTGCACTTTCTGTGAATGCAGTCCTTCCCCTCCTAACTGGAAACAAAGGGACAGGGGACCTAAGTTCTGGTCTTCCATAAAATAGAGACCCTATTAACCCTTGTTCATCTCACAGAAATTTTATGTTAAGAGAAAACATTGAAAGCACTTAGAAACCTGTAAAGTGCAGAATAATATTGATAAGCTATTGTCATTAGACCTAAACCCTACTTACCTTCTGTTTCCAAACTATACTGAGATTTCCTGTTACAGACCTTTGAATCTCTATCTCATGGCTTAATGTTTCAGTTCTACTTACTTGTTTTGTGTAAGTTTGTTTTATTTCTATTAGCAAATCATATCTTCTTTGCAAAGGAAATCAACCTTTGCCTCTTCTATATCTATTACTAAACTAGTACACTTAGAAGGTTTTTAAAATATTTGTTATATTTTTTTGTTAACTTATTTGGATTTGTGCTAATTTAAAGTTTTGTTTGTTATCTCAGATATTCTTAATTTTATATCAATTAAAACTTGGTTTCTAATTATGTTTGACCTTTAAATGATAAATTCTATGGTTTCTCATGTATCTCCTGTCTATAAATTATTAGGTCAAATTTAACAACTTGTTTCTTCATGTACAACAGTACTAGAAATGTCTATGAGACTCTGAGCTTTACCTGGCATACTCTTGATGATCTTGCTGGATTGTCTGGCTGGTACAGACATACAGGGTTAGGCCTTGTCTGGCTATCATTTTGTTTCAGACCACTGGCAGATGTTCTGTTGGTAGGAGAAAGAAGAAACCAAACCCTGGATGAAATATTGGAGAAATATTGGTTCTCCAAACCTTGGAGAAATATTTTTCCAACACATTATTTTGAAAATTTAAAACATAGAGCAAAATTGCATTGAATTCACAGTGAAGAGTCATTAATCTGCCACACAGACTCTCCCTACCCAGTCAAGCAAGCTTACTAGACTTACAACATGCCTGTCAGCTATCCATTCCTTGATCTGTCAAACCATCTTATATTTTTAATGCATCTCAAGAGTATCCTTTTCCCCATAAATACTTAGCCTTAAGAGAGTTTATTATTTATTAACAGCCTTTCTCTTCTGAGGTAAAATTTATGTAAAAAGATGCAAACCTTAAGTGTACTATTCTTTGGGTTTTGACGAAAGTATTTGTGTAACTCAAATCTCTATCAAGACATAGAGCATTACCATCACCCGAAAAAGTTCCGTCATGCCTACCAACCTCCACCTCTATCATCTTCAGATGAAGTTTTCTTGTTGTAGAACTTTATATAGATAGAATTATGCATACCGTACTCCTTGTGAAAGCCTACTTTCACTCAGCAAAATGCTTTTTTTTAAAGTTTATTTATTTATTTTGAGAGAAAGAGAGAGAGAGGCAGAGAGAGAGGGAGTGAAGGAATCCCAAGTGGAACCCGACTCAGATTTCAAACTCACCAACCACAAGAGCATGAGCTGAGCCGAAATCAAGAGTCAGACATTTAACCAACTGAGCCGCCCAGGCAATCCAGCAAAATGTCTTTAAGATTCGTGTGTGTATTGTCCATATAAGCAGTTCATTTTTTAAAATTCCTAAGTAGTGGCCCACTGGGTGAATATACCCAGTTAGTTTAGCTATTCTTCTACATATGGATCCCTAGGCTGGTTTTACTTTTTTGCTATTATTATGAAAAGAGCCATTATAAACATTCTTGTAAAGAATGCATTTAGTTTAAGAAACTACAAGATCTTTTTCCAAAGTGATTGTACCATTTTATACTTCACCCAAGTGCTTCAAATCCTAACCGATATTTAGTATTGTCAATCTTTCTTAGTTTTATGTCTTCTAGTTAATCCACAGTGGTATTTCATAATAGTTTTAATTGCATTTCCCTGATGACTAGTATATTGACCATTTTTTGTGTGTATTTATTCTTTTGTGAAATGTTGAAATCTCTTACTTTATTTTTCTTTTTATTGAGTTTTAGGGGTTCTTTATATAACCTAAATATATATGTTATAAATTTTTTCTCCCAGTTTGTGTCTTGCCTATTCATTTTCTTAATGATATACTTTTTAAAATTTAAATCCAAGTTAGTTACCATATAGTGTAATAATGGTTTCAGAGGTATTCATCACTTACATATAACACCCAGTACTCATCCCAACAAGTGCCCTCCTTAATGCTCATCACCCATTTGACCCATCTTTCCACCCAATTCCCCCTCCAGCAACCCTAGGTTTGTTCTCTATATTTAAGAGTCTCTTATGGTTTGCCTCCCTCACTGCTTTTACCTTATTTTTCCTTCCCTTCCCCTATGTTCATCTATTTTGTTTCTTAATTGCCATATATGAGTGAAATAATATGATATTTGTCTTTCTCTGACTGACTTACTTCACTTAGCATAATACATTCTAGTCCCATCCATGTTGTTGCAAATGGCAAGGTTTCATTCTGTTTGATTGCCGAGTAGTATTCCATTATGTATGTATATGTACATACACATGCATATACCACATCTTCTCTTTATTTTTAAGGTTTTAAAAAATGACTTATTTATTTGTGAGAGAGAGTGCATAAGTGGGGGAGGAGCAGAGAGAGAGGGGGACAAAGCCAGATGTAGGGCTCAAACTCACGTACTGTGAGATCATGACCTAAGCTGAAGTTGGATGCTCAACCAACTGAGCCACCCAGGCTCCCCTATACCACATCATCTTTATCCATTCAACCTAATGATATTTTTTTGATGAACAAAAGTTTTAAATTTTGTACAGTCTAATCTTTTTATTTTATGATTATTTTTTTTTCCATATCTCATATGAAAAAACAAAAAAACAAAAAAACAAAAAACAAACCTTACTTACCCAAAGTTACAGATATTCTTATGCTCTCTTTTAAAATACTTACAGTTTTAGGTTTTACATTTTCATTTATGATCTAGCTCAGATTAATTTGTGTGCATGGTATAAGATAGGGGTCAAAGAGCATTTTCCCCCCCACAGACATCAAATTATTACAGCATCGTCCGTTTAAAAGATTATTCTTTCTCCTTCAATTGCTGTAGCTCCTTTAGAGAAAAACCAAATGATCTTTTAAGTGTGGGTATATTTTTGGGCTCTCTATTCTGTTTCATTCATCTACTATCAATCCTTATGCAATACCACACTCTCTGGATTACTGTAGCTTTACAATATATCTTAAAGTCCGTGTAAATACTTCAACTTTTCTTTTACTTTACAATACTTTACTTTACAATACTATACAATATATTTACTTTACAATACTTCTTCCTTTTCAAGATTGCTTTGGTTATTCTAGGTTCTCTAATTTCTCTGATGATTTTAGAATTATAATTAATTTCTACAAAACCTACTGGTGTTATTGCATTGACTCTGTGGTTCAATTTGGAAAGACTTGGCATCTTAATAATATTGAATCTTTTAATTCATGAACATGGTATATATATTTTCCGTTATGTGGTTTTCCTTTTTCTCAGAAATATTTTTTTATAGTTTTCATTTGTTAAACTTATCCTTAAGTATTATATGTGCTATGTAAATGATATTTAAAAGATTTATTTTCCAATTGTTTATGCTAGTATTAAAAATATAATTGATTTTTTGGGGGCACCTGGGTGGCTCAGTTGGTTGAGTGTCCGACTTCGGCTCAGGTCATGATCTCACAGTCTGTGAGTTTGAGCCCTGCGTTGGGCTCTGTGCTGACAGCTCAGAGCCTGGAGCCTGTTTCGGATTCTGTGTTTCCCTCTCTCTCTGCCCCTCCCCTGCTCATGCTCTGTCTCTCTCTGTCAAAAATAAATAAGTATTAAAAAATATATATAATTGATTTTGTATATTAATCCTGTAATCCTGGGACTTTGATAATATGTTTTAGTGGTTGTTTTATACATTTCAAGAGATTTTCTAAATAAATCATCATATCATCTGCAAATAGAGTTTTACTTATTCCTTTTTAATCTTTATGGCTTTTATTTCTTTTCCTTTTTTCTTTTTTAAAAATATAATTTATTATCAAATGGGTTTCCATAAAACTCCCAGTGATCATCCCAACAGGTGCCCTCCTCAATGCCCATCACCCACTTTCCCCTCTCCCCCACCCGCCATCAACCCTTAGTTTGTTCTCAGTATTTATGAGTCTTTAATGGTTTGCCTCCCTCCCTCTCTTACTTTTTTTTCTCCCTTCCCCTCCCCCATGGTCTTCTGTTATGTTTCTCAGGATCCACATATGAGTGAAAACATATGGTATCTGTCTTTTTCTGTATGACTTATTTCATTTAGCATAATACTCTCCAGTTCCATCCATGGTGCTACAAATGGCCAGATTTCATTCTTTCTCATTGCCAAGTAGTATTCCATCGTATATATAAACCACATCTTCTTTATCCATTCATCAGTTGATGGACAATTAGGCTCTTTCCATAATTTGGCTATTGTTGAAAGTTCTGCTATAAACATTGGGGCACAAGTGCCCCTATGCATCAGCACTCCTGTATCCCTTGGGTAAATTCCTATCAGTACTATTTCTGGGTCATAGGGTACGTCTGTTTTTAATTTTTTGAGGAACCTCCACACTGTTTTCCAGAGCAGTTTCACCAGTTTGCATTCCCACCAACAGTGCAGTAGGGTTCCTGTTCCTCCACATACTCTCCAGCATCTATAGTCTCCTGATTTGTTCGTTTTAGCCACTCTGACCAGCATGAGGTGATATCTCAGTGTGGTTTGATTTCTATTTCCCTGATGAGGAGTGATGTTGAGCACCTTTTCATGTGCCTGTTGGCCATCTGGATGTCTTCTTTAGAGAAGTGTCTATTCATGTCTTCTGCCCATTTCTTCACTGGATTATTTGTGTTTTGGGTGTGGAGTTTGGTGAGTTCTTTATAGATTTTGGATATTAGCCCTTTATCTTTTTCTTACTTTAGTACAATGGCTAAGACTTTGAGTACAATTTTGAATATAATGGTGAGAGTAGATTCTTTGCCTTATTCTCCATCTTAGGGGCAAAGCAAAACATTCAATATTTCATTTTAGGTTTTGTTTATAGATTCTCTTTATTAGTTTGAGTAAGTTTCCTGCTGACAGTTATTAAAGAATCACTAATGAGGGTTAAAATTTGCCAAATCCTGTGTAAATATTTAAACGATTATATATTTTTAGTGGTTTTAGTTTTAATTTGAGTTTCTGGCCTTTGAGATATTTCTAAGGGTTTTATCTTCATTGGATTCTGAGGATTCAAGACTGAATTGAAAAGAGGCTGGGATTTCAGGAAATATCCAAGTATTCAAGTCTGAATTAAATTGGGGTAGGCTGCAGAAAATTCTTCAAAGAGCAATTATCTTGTTCTTGGTTGATTTGATGACATTTGGTTCGTGTTTTTTTCTGAGTTCAAAGAATAATACCATATTTCATCAAGTCCACTTGTCCTTCCCAAAGGTTCACAGGCAGTGCTCTGCTTTTTGAATCTAATTATTATGAAGATTTTCTTTAAATAATAGACTGAAGTCCAGAATAAAGCATAACAGACTTGTTTGAAAACAGTTTTAATAACTCAAATTGCAGACCACCTCTTCAAATTTAAATTAGTTATGGTACACCTACATATTCCAGTTTTTGTCTACTTACTTTGATAATCTCCAATAGTTTTAGTTAATGTCATTACTATTAGTGTTTAAAGCATTGTATTTCACTACAGCATTACTCACTTAATGAATATCATAGTCTGAACCAGAAATAAAAATTTACTTCATGACTCATTTTATATAAATAAACAAATCATTTTGTTGATTAATGGTGTTTCATCTCATGATGATGGCAAAGAATTTGGGAATTAACTAAATGATGACTGTAGGATTTAATAGACCATGTCAGATCTGAGGCATAATCTTTTAAATCTTTTATGTATATGCTTCTATATGTGTTTTACATAAATACTGAATAGTCAGTATGTTTGGATTCTTATAAAACCTTTCATATATTTCTTTTTTTTTCCAATATATGAAATTTATTGTCAAATTGGTTTCCATACAACACCCAGTGCTCATCCCAAAAGGTGCCCTCCTCAATACCCATCACCCACCCTGCCCTCCCTCCCACCCCCCATCAACCCTCAGTTTGTTCTCAGTTTTTAACAGTCTCTTATGCTTTGGCTCACTCCCACTCTAACCTCTTTTTTTTTTTTTCCTTCCCCTCCCCCATGGGTTTCTGTTAAGTTTCTCAGGATCCACATAAGAGTGAAACCATATGGTATCTGTCTTTATCTGTATGGCTTATTTCACTTGGCATCACTCTCCAGTTCCATCCACGTTGCTACAAAAGGCCAGATTTCATTCTTTCTCATTGCCACGTAGTATTCCATTGTGTATATAAACCACAATTTCTTTATCCATTCATCAGTTGATGGACATTTAGGCTCTTTCCATAATTTGGCTATTGTTGAGAGTGCTGCTATAAACATTGGGGTACAAGTGCCCCTATGCATCAGTACTCCTGTATCCCTTGGGTAAATTCCTAGCAGTGCTATTGCTGGGTCATAGGGTAGGTGTAGTTTTAATTTTCTGAGGAACCTCCACACTGCTTTCCAGAGCGGCTGCACCAATTTGCATTCCCACCAACAGTGCAAGAGGGTTCCCGTTTCTCCACATCATCTCCGGCATCTATAGTCTCCTGATTTGTTCATTTTGGCCACTCTGACTGGTGTGAGGTGATATGTGAGTGTGGTTTTGATTTGTATTTCCCTGATAAGGAGAGACGTTGAACATCTTTTCATGTGCCTGTTGGCCATCCGGATGTCTTCTTTGGAGAAGTGTCTATTCATGTTTTCTGCCCATTTCTTCACTGGGTTATTTGTTTTTAGGGTGTGGAGTTTGTTGAGCTCTTTATAGATTTTGGATACTAGCCCTTTGTCCGATATGTCATTTGCAAATATCTTTTCCCATTCTGTTGGTTGCCTTTTAGTTTTGTTGGTTGTTTCCTTTGCTGTGCAGAAGCTTTTTATCTTCATAAGGTCCCAGTAATTCACTTTTGCTTTTAATTCCCTTGCCTTTGGGGATGTGTCGAGTAAGAGATTGCTACGGCTGAGGTCAGAGAGGTCTTTTCCTGCTTTCTCCTCTAGGGTTTTGATGGTTTCCTGTCTCACATTCAGGTCATTTATCCATTTTGAATTTATTTTTGTGAATGGTGTGAGAAAGTGGTCTAGTTTCAACCTTCTGCATGTTGCTGTCCAGTTCTCCCAGCACCATTTGTTAAAGAGACTGTCTTTTTTCCATTGGATGTTCTTTCCTGCTTTGTCAAAGATGAGTTGGCCATACATTTGTGGGTCTAGTTCTGGGGTTTCTATTCTATTCCATTGGTCTATGTGTCTGTTTTTGTGCCAATACCATGCTGTCTTGATGATGACAGCTGTGTAGTAGAGGCTAAAGTCTGGGATTGTGATGCCTCCTGCTTTGGTCTTCTTCTTCAAAATTACTTTGGCTATTCGGGGCCTTTTGTGGTTCCATATGAATTTTAGGATTGCTTGTTCTAGTTTCGAGAAGAATGCTGGTGCAATTTTGATTGGGATTGCATTGAATGTGTAGATAGCTTTGGTTGTATTGACATTTTGACAATATTTATTCTTCCAATCCATGAGCAGGGAATGTCTTTCCATTTCTTTATATCTTCTTCAATTTCCTTCATAAGCTTTCTATAGTTTTCAGCATACAGATCTTTTACATCTTTGGTTAGATTTATTCCTAGGTATTTTATGCTTCTTGGTGCAATTGTGAATGGGATCAGTTTCTTTATTTGTCTTTCTGTTGCTTCATTGTTAGTATATAAGAATGCAACTGATTTCTGTACATTGATTTTGTATCCTGCAACTTTGTTGAATTCATGTATCAGTTCTAGCAGACTTTTGGTGGAGTCTATCGGATTTTCCATGTATAATATCATGTCATCTGCAAAAAGCGAAAGCTTGACTTCATCTTTGCCAATTTTGATGCCTTTGATTTCCTTTTGTTGTCTGATTGCTGATGCTAGAACTTCCAACACTATATTAAACAACAGCGGTGAGAGTGGGCATCCCTGTCATGTTCCTGATCTCAGGGAAAAAGCTCTCAGTTTTTCCCCATTGAGGATGATGTTAGCTGTGGGCTTTTCATAAATGGCTTTTATGATCTTTAAGTATATTCCTTCTATCCCGACATTCTCAAGGGTTTTTATTAAGAAAGGGTGCTGGATTTTGTCAAAGGCCTTTTCTGCATCGATTGACAGGATCATATGTTTCTTCTCTTTTTTTTTGTTAATGTGATGTATCACATTGATTGATTTGCGAATGGTGAACCAGCCCTGCATCCCAGGAATGAATCCCACTTGATCATGGTGAATAATTCTTTTTATATGCTGTTGAATTCGATTTGCTAGTATCTACCTGAGAATTTTTGCCTCCATATTCATCAGGGATATTGGCCTGTAGTTCTCTTTTTTTACTGAGTCTCTGTCTGGCTTAGGAACCAAAGTAATACTGGCTTCATAGAATGAGTCTGGAAGTTTTCCTTCCCTATTTCTTGGAATAGCTTGAGAAGGATACGTATTATCACTGCTTTAAACGTCTGGTAGAACTCCCCTGGGAAGCCATCTGGTCCTGGACTCTTATTTCTTGGGAGATTTTTGATAACCAATTCAATTTTTTTGCTGGTTATGGGTCTGTTCAAGCTTTCTATTTCCTCCTGATTGAGTTTTGGAAGAGTGTGGGTGTTTAGGAATTTGTCCATTTCTTCCAGGTTGTCCAATTTGTTGGCATATAATTTTTCATAGTATTCCCTGATAATTGTTTGTATCTCTGAGGGATTGGTTGTAATCATTCCATTTTCATTCATGATTTTATCTATTTGGGTCATCTCCCTTTTCTTTTTGAGAAGCCTGGCTAGAGGTTTGTCAATTTTGTTTATTTTTTCAAAAAACCAACTCTTGGTTTCGTTGATCTGCTCTACCGTTTTTTTAGATTCTATATTGTTTATTTCTGCTCTGATCTTTATTATTTCTCTTCTTCTGCTGGGTTTAGGCTGCCTTTGCTGTTCTGCTTCTATTTCCTTTAGGTGTGCTGCTAGATTTTGTATTTGGGATTTTTCTTGTTTCTTGAGATAGGCCTGGATTGCAATGTATTTTCCTCTCAGGACTGCCTTCGCTGCGTCCCAAAGCGTTTGGATTGTTGTATTTTCATTTTCGTTTGTGTCCATATATTTTTTAATTTCTTCTCTAATTGCCTGGTTGACCCACTCATTCGTTAGTAGCGTGTTCTTTAACCTCCATGCTTTTGGAAGTTTTCCAGACTTTTTCCTATGGTTGATTTCAAGCTTCATAGCATTGTGGTCTGAAAGTATGCATGGTATAATTTCAATTGTTGTAAACTTATGAAGGGCTGTTTTGTGACCCAGTATATGATCTATCTTGGAGAAGGTTCCATGTGCACTCGAGAAGAAAGTATATTCTGTTGCTTTGGGATGCAGAGTTCTAAATATATCTCTCAAGTCCATCTGATCCAGTGTATCATTCAGAGCCCTTGTTTCTTTATTGACTGTGTGTCTATTTGATCTATCCATTTCTGTAAGTGGGGTGTTAAAGTCCCTTGCAATGACCACATTCTTATCAATAAGGTTGCTTATGTTTATGAGTAATTGTTTTATATATTTGGGGGCTCCGGTATTCGGCACATAGACATTTATAATTGTTAGCTCTTCCTGATGGATAGACCCTGTGATTATTATATAATGCCCTTCTTCATCTCTTGTTACAGCCTTTAATTGAAAGTCAGTTTGTCTGATATAAGTATGGCTACTCCAGCTTTCTTTTGGCTTCCCGTAGCATGATAAATCGTTCTCCATCCCCTCACTCTCAATCTAAAGGTGTCCTCAGGTCTAAAATGAGTCTCTTGTAGACAGCAAATAGATGGGTCTTGTTTTTTTATCCATTCTGATACCCTATGTCTTTTGGTTGGCGCATTTAACCCATTTACATTCAGTGTTATAGAAAGATACGGGTTTAGACTCATTGTGATGTCTGTATGTTTTATGCTTGTAGTGATGTCTCTGGTACTTTGTCTCACAGGATCCCCCTTAGGATCTCTTGTACGGCTGGTTTCGTGGTGACAAATTCCTTCAGTTTTTGTTTGTTTGGGAAGACCTTTATCTCTCCTTCTATTCTAAATGACAGACTTGCTGGATAAAGGATTCTCGGCTGCATATTTTTTCTGTTTAGCACACTGAAGATATCGTGCCAGTCCTTTCTGGCCTGCCAAGTTTCAAAAGAGAGATCAGTCACGAGTCTTATAGGTTTCCCTTTATATGTGAGGGCACGTTTATCCCTTGCTGCTTTCAGAATTTTCTCTTTATCCTTGTATTTTGCTAGTTTCACTATGATATGTCGTGCAGAAGATCGATTCAAGTTACGTCTGAAGGGAGTTCTCTGTGCCTCTTGGATTTCAATGCCTTTTTCCTTCCCCAGTTCAGGGAAGTTTTCAGCTATTATTTCTTCAAGTACCCCTTCAGCACCTTTCCCTCTCTCTTCCTCCTCTGGGTTACCAATTATGCGTATATTATTTCTTTTTAGTGTATCACTTAGTTCTCTAATTTTCCCCTCATACTCCTGGATTTTTTTATCTCTCTTTTTCTCAGCTTCCTCTTTTTCCATAACTTTATCTTCTAGTTCACCTATTCTCTCCTCTGCCTCTTCAAGCCGAGCCGTCGTGGTTTCCATTTTGTTTTGCATTTCGTTTAAAGCGTTTTTCAGCTCCTCGTGACTGTTCCTTAGTCCCTTGATCTCTGTAGCAAGAGATTCTCTGCTGTCCTCTATACTGTTTTCAAGCCCAGTGTTTAATTTTATGACTATTATTCTAGATTCACTTTCTGTTACATTATTTAAATCCTTTTTGATCAGTTCATTAGCTGTTGTTATTTCCTGGAGGTTCTTCTGAGGGGAATTCTTCCGTTGGTCATTTTGGATAGTCTCTGGAGTGGTGAGGACCTGCAGGGCACTTCCCCTGTGCTGTGGTGTATAACTGGAGTTGGTGGGCGGGGCCACAGTCCGACCTGATGTCTGCCCCCAGCCCACTGCTGGGGCCACAGTCAGACTGGTGTGTGCCTTCTCTTCCCCTCTCCTAGGGGTGGGATTCACTGTGGGGTGGTGTGGCCCGTCTGGGCTACTTGCACACTGCCAGGCTTGTGGTGCTGGGGATCTGGCATATTAGCTGGGGTGGGTAGGCAAGGTGCATGGGGGCAGGAGGGGCAGGCTTAGCTGGCTTCTCCTTAGGTGATCCACTTCAGAAGGGGCCCTGTGGCAGCGGGAGGGAGTCAGACCCGCTGCTGGAGGTTTGGCTCCGCAGAAGCACAGAGTTGGGTGTTTGCGAGGAGCGAGCAAGTTCCCTGGCAGGAACTGGTTCCCTTTGGGATTTTGGCTAGGGGATGGGCGAGGGAGATGGAGGTGGTGAGCGCCTTTGTTCCCCACCAAACTGAGCTCTGTCTGCCGGGGGCCCAGCAGGTCTCCCTCCCTTTGTCCTCTAGCCTTCCCGCTTTCCGAGCAGAGCTGTTAACTTATGACCTCCTAGACGCTAAGTCGCGCTTGCTGTCGGAACACACTCCGTCCGGCCCCTCCGTTTTTGCCAGCCAGACTCGGGGGCTCTGCTTGGCTGGCAGGCTGCCCCTCCGCCCCGGCTCCCTCCCGCCAGTCTGTGGAGCGCGCACTGCCTCGCCGCCCTTCCTACCCTCTTCCGTGGGCCTCTTGTCTGCGCTTGGCTCTGGAGACTCTGTTCTGCTAATCCTCTGGCGGTTTTCTGGGTTATTTAGGCAGGTGTAGGTGGAATCTAAGTGATCAGCAGGACGCGCGGTGAGCCCAGCATCCTCCTAGGCCGCCATCTTCCTATACCTCTCCCTTTTCATATATTTCAAACTATAACAATTAATATATGCACAAATTGTCCATTCATTTTGTTCTTTGATTTATTTTTGCTAATAACCCGTATTATTAATGCTTGAGAAGATACTCTTCAATGAATAGGCAATGTATCAGGCATTGACTGATTTCTTTTTTTATTTTTATTTTAATTTTTTAAAATTTACATCCAAATTAGTTAGCATATAGTGCAACAATGATTTCAGGAGTAGATTCCTTAGTTCCCCTTACCAATTTATCCCATCCCCCCTCCCACAACCCCTCCAGTAACCCTCAGTTTGTTCTCCATATTTATGAGTCTCTTCTGTTTTGTCCCCCCCACTGTTTTTATATTAATTTTGTTTCCCTTCCCTTATGTTCATCTGTTTTGTCTCTTAAAGTCCTCATATGAGTGAAGTCATATGATTTTTGTCTTTCTCTGACTGACAAATTTCAATTAGCATAATACCCTCCAGTTCCACCCACATAGTCGCAAATGGCAAGATTTCATTCTTTTTGATTGCCGAGTAATACTCCATTGCATTTATACATACCACATCTTCTTTATCCATTCATCCTTCAATGGACATTTGGGCTTTTTCCATACTTTGGCTATTGTTGATAGTGCTGTTATAAACATGGGGGTGCATATGTCCCTTCAAAACAGCACACCTGTATCCCATGTATAAATGCCTATTAGTGCAATTGCTGGGTCACAGGGTAGTTTTATTTTTAGTTTTTTGAGGAACCTCCATACTGTTTTCCAGCTGGTGGCGGCACCTGCTTGCATTCTCACAAACAATGCAAAAGAGATCCTGTTTCTTCGCATCCTTGCCAACATCTATTGTTGCCTGAGTTGTTAATGTTAGCCATCCTGACAGGTAAGAGGTGGTATCTCGTGGTTTTGATTTGTATTTCCCTGATGATGAGTGATGTTGAGCATTTTTTCATGTGTCGGTTGGCCATCTGGATGTCTTCTTTGGAGAAGTGTCTATTCATGTCTTTTGCCCATTTCTTCACTGGATTATTTCTTTTTTGTGTGTTGAGTTGGATAAGTTCTTTATAGAATGTGGATACTAACCCTTTATCTGATATGTCATTTGCAAATATCTTTTCCCATTCTGTCAGTTGCCTTTTAGTTTTGCTGATTGTTTCCTTCACTGTGCTGAAGCTTTTTATTTTGATGAGGTCCCCGTAGTTCATTTTGCTTTTGTTTCCCTTGCCTCCAGAGACGTGTTGATTAAGAATTTGCCACAGCCAAGATCAAAGAGGTTTTTGCCTGATTTCTCCTCGAGGATTTTGATGACTTCCTGTCTTACATTGAGGTCTTTCATCCATTTTGAGTTTACTTTTGTGTATGGTGTAAGAACGTGGTCCATGTTCATTCTTCTTCATGTTGCTGTCCAGTTTTCCAAGCACCACTTGCTGAAGAGACTCTTTATTCCATTGGATATTCTTTCCTGCTTTGTCAAAGATTCGTTGGCCACACGTTTGTGGGTCCATTTTTGGGTTATCTATTCTGTTCCATTGATCTGAGTGTCTGTTCTTGTGCCAGTACCATACTGTCTTGATGATTACAGCTTTGTAGTATAGCTTGAAGTCTGGAATTGTGATGCCTCCTGCTTTGGTTTTCTTTTTCAAGATTGCTTTCACTATTCAGGGTCTTTTCTTGTTCCATACAAATTTTAGGATTATTTGTTCTAGCTCTGTGAAGAAGCATTCACTGATATCTTACCATGCTTAGCAAATTTTCCAGAGGCTGTAAAATTTCGATTGTCCTTTCATACTATGGGAAGAGTCTAGTGAGGCCTTTTATATGTAGTAGGCCAAATACTTTCATATATATTTGTCCTTCTTTTGATAAAGACTGGGAAGTCAAGAGGGTCTCTTTTCTCCAACCTAAGTATACTCTTTGATGTATGATGGAGTTTGATGTGAGATGGATGAGTACATCTTGGGCACCAGTGACTAAACTCTCTTGGCTGAAGAACTAAAGGACATCATGATATTATGATACATCTGTATGGGAACTTTAGTGCAGGACTCCAGACTACAGTATAATTATTAGTATGCTAAGAATTTCTTAATCAATGTGTGTATGCCCATGTATATGTGTGATTATATGCTTTGATTAGGTAATGTATTAGTTACTTACCACTGAGTAACATTTTATCCCAAACTTAGTAACTTAAAACAACGCACACTTACTATATCAGTTTTGGTGGGCCAGGAATCCAGGAGTGCCTAGCTAGGGTGTTCTAGTTCAGGCTCTACCATCACATTACAGTCAAGCCAGGGCTGTTGTCATCTGAATTCTCAGCTAAAGGAGAATCCACTTCATATGGTTTTTAGTTCTATTCTGTTCTTAGTGCCTACTGGCTGGGATCTCAGTTCTTTGTTCTGTGGACATCTGCAAAGTTGCCTGCATATCCTCAGGATGGGCAGCTGCTTTTCCCAAGCAGTGATTCAAGATAGAGGGCAGATACCAGGGGCTTTTACCATTACTTCTGCCATATTTTATTGGTAATATAGAATAAGTCTGGTACAGTATAGGAGGGAACTAGGAAAGGAGGAGGTCTTTGGGGGCCAACTTGGAGGCTGCTATCACAGGTGATTTTCTGCAATAGAAATGGGAGCTTTGGTAGTTTAACCTAACATAGAAACATATGTTTCTCTATTTCATTAGCTTTAAATAGCGATTTCCTATTCAGCAACATAGTCACAATAATGTTATCACAATGTTATGTTATCACAACTGGATAAGGATAGGTAGAATAATAAGGCTCTATTATTTTTGGGGAGGAAATCACCTGCTTCTATATAATTACTCACTCTTAGAAGATAAACATTTATGAATTACAGAAACAATTCTGCAATCAGTTTTGTGGCACCTATGGGGAGAACACGGCAGCAGTTGTTACTGATGATCATAGAAAAATTAAAAGACAGTGAGAGACTTACTTGAATCTTGTGTAGTGGGAGGGAGGAAACTCACATTCACCATGTGTCACTTTAGGTATAAAATCTCACAGCAACCTTGCCAGGGCAGTACACTGTGATTACTGCCATTTTGCAGATGTGTAAGTTGAGGCTGAGTAACATGCCCAAGGTTACAAAATTAACAAGTAAGCAGCTGAGATCCAGCTCCAGCCTTCAGGTTCCAAAGCCCATTAACTTCCCACTGCCACTCCTGATTCCCCAGATACAGCCAGGTGAGCCCATCCTTCTTCCCACAGATCAAAGCAGTGCAGTGGGTCAGCAGCAACTCCTCAAGCAATATCCTAGTTTGTGTGATTTGATATTCAGTTTTTTTAATATGGTGAGGTCTACATGTTTGAATCATGGAGTGGAACTTCATGTTTGATGCTGAATAAAAGTTAACAGCTCCCTGGTATCTCATTAAAACCAGGGCCTTCTGAGCTTTCATGACTGTGTTTTGGTGCTCATATGGCTACACTTGGACTTTTTGTTTTGTTTTTTGTTTTTGTTTTTGTTTGATTGTAGTGAAAGAAGTGGTTAGTGAGTTGAAAACTGAACAGTGTGATGCCAGTGCCTCTTCCATATGACCATCCAAATGCCTCCTGAAGACTCCCGGAACCCCTCATCTCTCTCCTGACTCACCTTCAGCCCTTATCTAGCACAATGCACTGGATTAAAAAAAAATGTGGTAGTCAAACAGTTGTTTGAGCTGTGAAGTGGGAAAAAAAATTGGATGACTTTCATTATATTAGTATCCATCACAGATACATTATAGGGTCAATGTCAGGGGCAATTTGGGAATCCCCTTGTATTTTCTTTTCTTTTCTTTTTTCTCCTCCTGATGAAGAATTGTTTAGTTAGCTACTGGAGTTTTAATTTTGTAGATTTTTTCCCCTGATATTATTGAGAAGGTAAAGGAGTCATTTATTCTGATAAGACTTTTATTGCATAATTCCTAATCAACTTTCCTTAATATTTATATGTGACATAATATTAAACTTTTAGCATCTTTTTAAAAAATTGACCCTAATATCTTGATCAATACATATATTGTTATTCCCCTAAGTAGAACCATGTGGATATGAAGATGGTGGGAGGCAGGGGAGAAGGAGAGAAAGAACATACTGGGAGGGGGGGGAATAATCCAGTGTGCTGAACTGGTACTGCCTTTGCATTTTTAGACTTATGAACATGTTAACAGTGCAACAGAAGATTGAACAAACAAGAATAAGGCTTAGTATTTTGATAAAATGAAACTTAAAACAAATTTAATGTGACACATATTGTCATACCTAATAGTTATTATGCTTAAGATAATTATCCACAAGAGACAATCAATTCTCCCATGAGACTCCAATTAATATGTACTTTGCAGAATACATATTAGACTACAAAATTATAGTTCTTTTCTTCCCTTTATTGCCTTTTGTCAACAGAAGAAAGAATATTTTTTCCCTGATGCCCTCTATCCTGTATTATATAACCACAGTTTCTTTCTCACAGACACACTGACTTTCACAGTCATTAAAGCCCCACAGGCAGGCTCTGACTTTGTTCCCTGTTGGTGGCAGCTGGATCCCCTTCCTGCTCGCCATTTCTGATGTTCTCCTGTTCTTGACCCAGGTCTTGCCTTCTCTAAACCCATCTGATTTTATGGGCTTTTGAGGAGAGGGGATTGTTGATGGTAACAACCAAAAAAAAATAAAATAAGGGAGGGTGTCAAAAAATGCCACTTTTTTTTTTTTTACTAGAGTTGACCAGTTATCTTTTTTTTGTGTTAAAGATTCACATGCTTTACACTCTACTTATTCATTCTAGGGCTAAAGCCACTTGGTTTAAAGCAATAATCATGACAAGCTGCCTATTCTGGTAGGCAGCCCATGGGAGATTCTTTGGAAAGTGGGCTAAATTATTTCTGCTTTTTCTCACCCTTTCCCTGAAACTTTCCCAGATTTCTCCAGGCCCAGACCCTTTTTTGGCCTTCAGTGTCTGAAAATCCATAGAGACCTCACCATTTTGTAGTTATATACCTGCTGGTCCCTTGAGAACAGCAACATACCTGATTTATGTCTCTAAAACACCAGCAGCTGGTACTTGCATGGAGAAAGAAGGCTCGACACACAGGAGAACAGAAAGGCGATTGACCTCAATTTGGGTCTTTAACAATGACTTCTAAATTTAGGGCCAATAGAAGTTAGCTAGACTAAGAGGCAGAGGAATGGTGTGCATTTTCCTCAGTCTGTCTGATCTTTACTAATGTTCATACTCCACCCCTCTGAGAAAAAAGTGACATACATATACATATATATGAAGTGCTCAGGCAAAAATTCATGAGTGAAAACTTACTTAAAATGCAGTGGGATCTTTGAAAGCAAATGTGTGTGTGTGTGTGTCTGTGTGCTTGTGTTTCCAGGGCAGTAATTTACAGCAAATGTCTGTCAAACTTATAGTAAGTTCAGCCTCAGGGTATTGTTGAGCCAAATAGCTTCATAAGATTTTTAAAAGGATTAGCAATGCATATGAATAGGACCAGGTACTATAATTATTCCTGAAACAGTTTCTCAGTGGGCAATTAGAGGATTAACCATACAATTTGATCAAATGTTCAGACCTTTTACATACTGTACTTACTAGGCCTACGAATAGATCCATTTGTCTTAATATAACAGTCATCCTTAAAAGAATCACTCAGCTAAGAGATTTACCACCAATAATTAAACTGAAAGCACTACCGCTCAGAATAACAACAGCAAAAGGTAATGATTTTTATGTCTCCAACATCACAGAGAATTCCAGCCTTCCTTAGAATTTCACAATCATATGTTATTAGTCCTGTGTGGATGGGTGCTCTAGATCAAAGGCCATGCATATATACACAAGTTTTATATACAATCTAGGTAATTCTTATTTAAGAAAAATGGCATGACTAAAGGTTAATTGTAGAACTACATACAAGGAAGAATACCATGAATATCATTAAGTCAGTGAGCAATGAATAGATGTTCTCCTCTTAAGAACAAGCTTCCTGCTTCTTAATAAGTGAATCATTCACATTAGGGTAATAGCTTTCTTATATTTGAATTCAGGTTTTCCCAATGAAGAGTCCATCTTTAAGTTCAACATCTGTTATTTCCTTTACATGAAACATTTGCTTTGAAAATAATGACAATTTTTATAAGGGATATAATATATGTAAACACATTCCTAAGGGCTTTATTTAAAACAGTTGGTAATTTTTATTTTATTTTTTTAAAGTTTATTTATTTTGAGAGAGAGAAAGAACACAAGCAGGGGAGGGGCAGAGAGAGAGGGAGAGAGGGAATCCCTATCAAGTTCCTTGCTGTCAGTGCAGAGCCCTACATGGGGCTCGATCTCACAAAGTGTGAGATCATGACCTGAGCCAAAATCAAGGGTCAGACACTTAACTGACGGAGTCACCTAGGTTCCCCTGCAATTGCTACTTTTTAAAAGTTACTTATGCTTTAGGATAAAGTTTGAAAGCTGTAACTATTTATGTTGGTTATTCTCACATGTGGCCTCTTTCTCATTTGGAAGATGTCCCAGGCAGGGATTTGTGGGTGCAGTGCAGAATGGATGTGGTCATTTCCAGCGTTGTTTATAATACTTTTATTTTATGGATCATATTTTATTTTTAAATTGAAAATTTCATGTGGCTTGTAGGGCAGGCAGGGGGATAGACCAGAAGACCCCAAGAGACAGGCTTGAGTTTTGTCTGCTTCTGCCAAAGTATCTCCTTAGAAGGTGAGGTGAAGAAGACGCTCTCACAAATCCCTGCCTTAACTGGCCTCCACTAGGGGCTCAACTCCTCTTAGTAAAGTAACAGAACCCACCTGTTGCATTATAAGTGCTAACTACTCAGGGTCTGTGTATTAACATACTTGTGGTTGTTCATGCCCTGTGCAGAGATGCACTCTAGTTCTGTCTACTGTGCTCACTTGAAGAAAGAGGGAATATTTGAATCTGGGAGTGTCTGGGTCTTTTTCTTTTTGGTTATCTGTTGGAAGTCAGTCAAGAGCAAGATTTGGAGCCAGACAAGTAGTGTTCTAATCCTGCTCCATTTACTGGCTGTGTAACTGCAGGCAAGGTATTTCCTGTCCATTACCCTCAGTTTTCTCTTTCTAAATGTGGCCAATACCAACCTTGTGAGACTGTGTGAAAGTTTAAGTTTAATGTTTCCAAAAGTATATTCAACAAATATTTATTAGTTACCTGGTTAAATGTAGCTCAGTAGATCCCATTATCTGATTTTATAGTTTATATTATAACTTTGCTTTGACTGGCTTCAGTTAAATCTGTAGACACAAATTAGTAAAACAGTCATCTCTGTTTTGTTAAAACTGTGAAAACATCTGATAGCAAAGTGACATAATAAATTCAAAAGCATCTAGAATAATGCTTAGAATATTGTAGTCATGCTACTTGAATCAGATTCTTGTAGGGGAAAAAATGGATGAATATTTTATTTTATTTTATTACTTTTTTTATTTGAGTAGAGTTGGCACACAATATTATATTAGTTTCAGGTGTGCAACTTAGTGATTCAACTTCTCTATATGTTTTGTTATGTTCACCACAAGTTCACCAACACCATAGTATCATATACCATTACAATATCATTGTGTATATTTCCTATGATGTGCTCTTTAGTCCCATGAATAATTCATTCCGTAATTGGAAACCTGTTTCTCCAACTTCCCTTCATCCATTTTGCCTAACTCCCAACCCCTGTCTCTCTGGCAACTATCAGTTTGTTCTTTGTACTTACATGTCTGATTTTATTTTTACCTTGTTTTGAATATATATTTTTTCATTTAGTAGGATAAGAAGTATTAAAAGGTACAAAAATCTATGACAATTCTTTACTAAGTCTTATCATGGTTTTACAACAAGCTTAGAACATAGTACCTCACAGCCTGTAACCTTCTGGGAGCTGCTATTTGTTGGGTCCACTTCCTAGCAAATTAGAGAACAAGAAATTCTAGTACTTAGAGAAATCATCCATAGAAAATGTCAATGAGCCAGATTCTCCCTATTGCCTGAATCACTTCCCCATAGTGAGTAGGAATCTCAGAAAGTTGCATTTATTCATGGGAGACCATTGTTGGCCAATAGTGACCCATGGAGTGAATAGGAGCACAAAGTCCCTTATCAACAATATTAATATGCCCCTTCTGTGTGTATTAGGGGAGGAGGGGCAAAAATGCATAATAAAGTCTCTTCCTTCTCTCAAGGCTTACTGTCTAGCTGATGAAATAAGACCTACATGTAAAGAGATAAATATCAGTACAGGAAAGCACATGGTCAGGACCCAAGCAGTGGAGCAGAAGGAACAGATACAATCGTTCAGAAGAAAGTCTTACCAAGAAGGTGGTGATGAGCTGGGTCTCAGGTCCAAGCAGAGAGAGAGAAGACAGCACCCTGGGTAGGAAAAAAGCATGACTTGGAGGGTGGGGAACTAAGAAGATCAGTTTGGCTGGAATCAAAGATTTACAGAGAGAGAAATGAAAACATATCTAAGGGCCACATCGTGCAGGGCAGAAAGAGAAATGTGTGTCATTGCTTTGAGAATGAATTACGTGGATCAGAGGGGAAAGATGCTGATAAAAGGACCAGACAGGAGACTGCAGGATCAACGGTCCAGTGTGCTGGGGGCTGGGCTAGGGAGGAGGCCACTGAATGGAGAGGGATGAAAAGAGACAGAGGACATGGATGGAGGAAGGATTAATGGGACTTGGAGAGGGAAGAGTCAAAAATGGCCTTAAGGTTCTTGACCTGGAGACTTGAAAAATCAAGGGGGAAAAAGGGGAAGCAGATGGAGAGAGACGTTTGGGTGAAAAGATGGTGATTTTGAACAAATGAACAATGAGGCATGATGGGCAGCATCTAGTTAGAGGAGCTCAGTGAAGTACAACTGATTTCCCTCATAAACATCCATGGTCCTGCCTCTTATCCCCAAATGCCCAGGTCTTGGCATCCTTTGTCTGATTCACCACCTGGCTCTAAGCTGCCCAAGTGATCTTTCTAAGATGTGCACTAGATAAGACATCACTGTGCATTAAGCCCACCTCTGGAGTTCACAATCTATACTACCAACTGCAGAGTTCCCACCAGGACTGATAAGGACCCTGCCCAGACCAGTCTTTTAGGGCTCCTCTCTACTGCTCTCTGTCTCCAACATGGGACTGCAGCAATGTCAAACTGCCCATGGCTTTCCATATACACTGACTGGACTGCTCCAGCTACCTCCCTCAGATTGGAGCCCACTCCCTTCCCACTGTTTGTTTGAGGCTTCAATCAGCCTTGGTCTCCTCTCTAGAAGGTGGCTTTCCCTTGCCCCTCCAGGCTGATTCATGCTTCCATCTTCTGCATGCTCCTGGCAGCCTGTGGATCTTTATCCTTTATCAGTCACACTGATATATCCTTACTGTTTACCTGTCCTAACTCCCTGTTCAGACTGGGAACTCATAGGGAATGTGGCTTATTCCTCCTTATATTCCTAACCTCAGTAGTGTATCTCTGCCAGAACAGGGAGCCCATCATGTTGAGTGAATAAGGGAGCAGCAGGACCAATGCAGGAAGGAGAGAGAGAACGTGTGGATGGGAATACAGTTGGAAGATGTGTGCATCCTATTTCTCAAGAGGAAAAAGAGATAGTGAGGAGTACATTTGGGGAACAGAACATTAAAGGATAGGGTAAGGCATGAAACCACTGAAGGCAAAATCCAAGTGAGTACGGAAGAGAGAGTTTAAAGAAGAAAGGTATAGTCTGCTGTGGGTTTTCCTGGAGAAAATTCAGTTGCCAGGCAGTGCTGGGAAGCAAGGCCAGGTAGGATTCGGTGCTCAGTGTCCTCAAAGACCTCACAGGATAGTAGGATGGATTATATAGGAACATAACCCACCCCCCAAAAGAAGGAAGAATAAAACAGAATGCTATGGGGTAGCTTTATCCAAACTGTATTCCAAGGAGGAATACATATGATATTAATAGGTGTTCTACTTAAAAAGAGTTTTTTTGTTGTTGTTGTTGTTTTTTTGTTTTGTTTTGTTTTGTCAAATATGTACAGGAAATGCTAGGTTTGTTCCTGTGGACTTTTCAGAGCTTTTGTGTGCTAATGTGCACAACTCTCCCAGGGGGTTAGACCTTGATTTTGAAACCTACCTGCCAAAGGGGTCCTTTAAAAGAAGTGAGGTGAGGAGAACTTGGCGATGACTCATGAATATCTGCTTCTTCAAACATTGTTTGGGAAATGCTACATAGGAAGGAATTATGAGGGGGAGACACACTGATTTGGAGGTTCAGTGCCTTCCTTCCTGTTGGATGCTTGCCTGCTTAGTGAATTGCACCAATGCCCTTCACTTTCCAGACATGGCAGGAGAATATGTGTAGACTCAGAACCACTGGTAGGTGAAGCCCAGAGGCTGGTATGTGATTGAGGCCCAGCTCTGCATACCCAGCCTGCACATGGCAGCTTTGGCCAGGACTCCTATTTTGATAAATGTATGTGAGCTATCAGCCACAGGCTTTGCTTGCATGCATTCTCATTTTCCTGCCAACAGGTGGGCTTAGGAACATGTTGTGCCAGATTGCCCTGCTCCTTTGGCCACAGCTAAGCACACCAAGTGTGGATACCTCATTTAAACTGAGCCATGATGTCTTTGCCTTTATAATTTGAAGAAAAGGCCTGGGGTCTGCATGAGACAATGTTGGCAAAGTTGCTGCAAGATGAGCAGAGCTGAGTCCAGAGGACTGCAACAGAACTGTTGCAGGTAACTGAGAACAAGGAGTCCTGCTCTTGTAAGAAAATGGTCAGCCAGAGAGAGAGAGAGAGAGAGAGAGAGAGAGAGACAGAAAGAAAGAAAGTGGAGACAGAGAAAGGCTGACAGAGAGGGGGAGAGAGAGAGAGACAGAGACAGAGAGAAGGAGGGAGAGAGAGGGAGGTCAGGGCAGGTAAACAGTAAGGACAGATCAGCATGGCTGATGAAGGATAAAGATCAGATTATCTTTAATAAGGATGCCAGAGGGAGGATGCCAGAGGGAGGTAGAGAGGGAAAGAGAGAGAGAGAGTAGAGTGGGAAAGGGAAAGAGAAAGAGAGAGACACAGAGAGAGATAGGGAGACAGAGGGAGAGATGGGGGGAGGGAAGAGGCCGGGAGAGCAGAAGAGGGAGAGAGAGAGACAGAGAAGGAGAGAGAGGAAGGGACAGAGAGATACACACACACCGAGAGTGTGTTTTAAACTTTCAGTGCCTTGGCAGGTTCTGTGAGGATCCCTCATTCTCCAGGTAACAAGTAGAGAAATATTTTTTCTGCCTCGTTTGGAAAAGTAATTTGCTTGGCTTTTAGGATGCATATGGCTTTCAAGATCATATGGCTTTAGGAACTAATATTAAGGATAATAATACCTAACATTTACCAAGTACTTACTATGTGCCAGACGCTGTGCTAGCATTTTCCTTGGGGTTTTCATTTGAAACTAAGAGTGGGTATTATGAAAATTCTCATTTTGTTTTTGTTTTGTTTTGTTTTGCTTTTTAATTTTTTTCTAGAAAAAAAAAACCCATGACATTCTTATTTATAGTTTGTGTTTTTTTGTTTTACTTTTATTTTTCTAGGAAAAAAGCACATTCTTATAAAAAAAATTTTAATGTTTATTTTTTGAGAAAGAGAGAAAAAGTGTGAGTGGGGGAGGGGCAGAGAAAGAGGGAGGTACAGAATCTAAAGCAGGCTCCAGGCTCCAGGTCCATACTGTCAGTGCAGAGCCTGACACGGGACTCAAAATCACCAACTAACTGTGAGATCATGACCTGAGCTGAAGTCAGACCCTTAACTGACTGTGTCACCCAGGAGCCCCTAAAAAAAAACACATTCTTATTTGTTTTCTTGTCTTTGAAAATTCCCATTTTCATAGTTAGGGAGACTGAGATTAAGAGAGGGTAAGTGACTGGGCCAATGTCACAGAGCTGGTTCTGGGTGGTACCAGCACTCAAAATCAAGGGTTCTCTTGAAGCTGCTCTGTATAAGGAAGAAGAATTTGGAACTTCCAGAGGGTCCTGGTAAGACTAGGGGAGACACTGAAGGGAGAGCGGAGATGGAGAGAGGGTAAGAAGGCAGCCGAGAGGTAGGTAATCCTTGGGGTGACTTTCAGTGACTCCACAGAAATGTCTGCATGGGTTACTGAATGTGTATGTTCATGATCTGAGTGATGGATTGTTTTGGGAATGGAGGAAGGACTCCATGGTGTGAGGTTATGATGTGTGTGACTCCTTCCAGGATATGAAGGTTCTAGAGGCTGAGGCATCTGTGGGACAGAACTTTCTCAGGAAATCATAGAAATGATAAAGAATATTAGGAGTGCATTTACTACCACAGTCATGGGGTGATTGAGATAATTTTGACTTAAATTTCTGGTAGCAGGAAAATTTCCCCTTTCCCCATCCTGATGATTTTAATAACTCCCTGTTTGTGTCAGCTGGATTCTTAAACTTGGGCCTGCCCAGATGCCCTCCATCTTGCTCCCCTACATAAAAGCTAACTTTTCTTAACTCTTGTTGGTTTTCCTGATGGTACACAGAACTGTTTACTTGAATGGTTCCTGAGATCTTCCTTCAAACTGATTGGGATGATATCATTTCCTAGAACCTACTGTACTCATAATTCACCTACTCAGCCACACCCCCTTGGGCATTGATGCTGGCTTGAACTGCATGTGAGTGCCCTAGTTCCTCTCCTCAGTTTCTATGTATTTCTGCACGTGCCTCCAGTTCCAGATTCTCCTTCCATTCTGGTCACTGAGGTTCCAGATGCCTCCAAATAGAGCCCACAAATGGAGTGAATGGACTTGGATGAACGGGTACAGCCTTGCCAGGTGCAGATGTTGACAGTCTGACCTTCAAGGAGGTGGGAAGGTGGTGAGGCATGGAAAGTGAGGAATCAGCTCAGAGGCTGTGTAAGTCCTGCCACTTGGTTGGATGGCCAAGGATGTGTGCTCTCCTCTGAGGTATGAAGAAATCCAAGGGGACTGGACTAAGAATTTTCTGGTGGGCTTTGATAGAAAAAGAATCTGTAAATCTGGAAGAGGATGCATATCCCCAAAGATGAAGGCAAAGAAGAAGCACAGACCAAAGAGGAATGTCAGGAGGTTGAGTCCCCAAGGCAGTGAGGCTTACAAAACAGGAAGAGCTGAATAAAAAAGGGATTTTCAACAGCTACTGGTTTGGAACAAAGAGAAGATTGAGGAGGGCCAGGCCACTGCTTGGAGCAAGAGTTGTGCTGACAGAGTAGGGAGAAGACAGCTACTTGACCCTTCTCTGTATTCTCCATCAGGGAGAACTATCTTCATGCCCAGATGAAGAGAACCAAGGTGACTGAGAAGTAATCCAGCCCAGACATCATGGAGAGAGATGAAGAAAGCCCCAAGTGACTTTGAGTGAGTTTGCCATGTGGACCTGAATACACTGATTGCATTTCAGGTGTTGATATGCTCACAGAACCACTGTCAGTGAACTCAGAAGAACTGTTGTGAGGACTGTTCACATAGCAGGCAAATGTCCCCTCTGTCAGAGAGAGTCAAGGCAGGTTCAGTCCTCATGGCCCTATTACACCCGCCTCCAGCATTTTGTTGCAAGCATACCACTTACCTGGAGTTCTCTACCTCTGAGGGTGTTGAGTCCTGTTTTTTCTTGAGCCCTTCCATATGCTGCACTTCGGCCTGGAGTCCAGTACCAGCCTCATCCTAGCTAGGCATGTACCACTTTTGTAGTCATAAAAAAATTTTAATTAAAACATTTAATATCCAGTGTTCAGACAAGGCCTAACCTTACATATTATTTTCTATGTGCAGAAACAACTCACCAGTGTATGTAATTGTTGCCTTTTTTATTTTTTACTTTATTTTATTTTTTGTATTTTTATTTTTAAGTTTATTTATTTATTTTGAGAAAGGAGGGAGAGAGAGAGAGAGAAAGAGCGGGGGGGAGAGGGGCAGAGAGACAGGGAGACAGAGAATCCCAAGCAGGCTCTGTGCTGACAGCCCAGAGCCTGATGCAGAGCTTGAACTCACCAACTAAAAGATCATGATCTAAGTCATATGCTTAACTGACTGGGCCACCCCAGTGCCCCAGCCTTTTTAATTTTATATTTAATATCAACTTTTGTTCCTGTGTCTGTTTCAGAATTTAAAGTATTCTGTAGAGTTGTATAAGGTCACAAAGGAACATCAGTCTATCTTCAACCTCTTTCTCATTCACATCTTCAATCATTTTTCCTAAAAGAAAGGTCAGTTGGTGTCATGCCCTCTGCTGAAAAGTATGCCCAAATCCAGACAGACTTAGGAACAAAGCCCAACCACCTGGAACCATCCAGGCCCTCCAGGGATGGATTATTCCCAGAGAGTCTTCCCAGTCTCCCAGCCCTCCCAGCCCTCCTCCAAGGTGGGAGACCAGTGCCGTGTGCATGAAGAATATTAACTCTTCGTGTAGATACTGTGAACAGAGTCTAAAATGCCCCTCAAGTATTGGGTGGTTTCACAATCTGGTTCATAGTAGTTCTACATTCACCCCTCTTGTGTTATTACTTCTATCCCATTTTGAGGGTGCCATCCAAACATAAAAATCTTTTCAATCAAAATGTGGATTATCATGTTAACTTGTTCTAAGCTTCTAGTGAGGATCTCTCACTTGACTGTAAGTTTGGGGCGTGTAGGTTTAAGTAAAGCAGTTTATGTAAGATGGGCGTGCCGGTTTGTTAACCTGGATTTACCAAGGCATTAAGGAAAGGGGTGGTTCGCTTCAACAAATCAGGAGCTGTTGACAGGAGAGAGAAAATAGCGTCTTATATTGTTGTCCTGTTTTGGAATGCACCTGGGATTTTACATCGATAACACTTTTTAACTGACTTTCTGACTTTGGAACTGTTTCGAGGAAAATTTTGACACTGGATTCCTATATTCCTATTATGTTTTTCACTGGAAATGCCATTTCTGCAAGTTGTCTTATCTATCTAGCTACTTTCGAACCTTTGAATGGGAACGACCCTAAAGATTACAACAAAAATTAAATCAATAAAGAACACACATTTCTCCGACCATAAAATGTCCCTAATTCATTCAGTGACAGGCTCAGCTGGTAGAGAGATGCATCAGGCCCCTTCACAAACTAGGAAGGACTATTGTCCATGTCAGCTCCACTTGTGTTTGTCTTTTTATTTGTAAAACAGGGAAAATATAAAGACTGTTTTTATCTTGGGGGAAGGCTAGGAAGAGAAGCTAGACTGCGAGCTTTAAGTACTTCAGAGATTCAGACCTTGTAACTAGTGTTAGAAAGTCAGCTTTGTGCTGGGAACCAAATTACAGTACTTTGAAACATTTCTTTGCCAAATTATCAGTAAGTAGGTTCTTAAAAGTCTCCTGAGTTGGATCTTGTGATGTAATGTTATTAAAGGAATGCCATTGTTGAGACTGCTGGTGTTTAGGCTCTCCTTATCAATGAATCCAAGTTCAATAGATTATTTTTTGCTTTATGTACATGTACATGGCTGAGTTAGGTACTAGGCACTCCTTCCCTCCTGGCATCTTTTGGATCCCTTTTGAGTGGCCCCGGCTTTTATTAAGTGCAGACACTGCTGGCTCTGCAGCCCTCTGGCACTGGGCGTGGTGCAAGATAGGATGGTATTGCCAAACATCCCACTTTAGGTTGGCTTAATGAGTGCTTTATTTCTAATCCTAGAGTATCTCCCTGGATCACTTCTAACAAAAATAAGGCAGTGGATGTACAAGAATTCTGCACCTAGAAGTCTCTACGTTTGATATTTCTCCCCCACATATGTTGTGTCAGAGCAAATTAGCCACTATGAGGTAGGCACTCTGGATTATGAGGAACTCCTTTTCTTAGCAGTAGGAAGGGATTCATTTAGATCTCTTTTGTCTCTAGTACTCTATCACTTTGAGTTTATTAGAGCAACTGGGTACATGTGTCTGTAAAAGCAGATCAATTAGTTGGAGTCAGGATGGCTTTTCTGTATTTGTGGGGATGTTTACTTTGGGAAAAATATTCTTGAGTATTTGCTCCTCTTTTACACATCAAGACTACTTTTGTCTGCAGCAGAAGTTGGCAAACCATAGCCCTCAGGCTAAATCTAGCCTGCTGTCTGCTTTTATAAATAAAGTTTTATTGGAACAGGGTCTTGGTCATTCATTAGTACACAATCTGTGGCTACATTTACACAACAACGGCATAACTGAGTTGTTGGGACACAGACCCATGTGGTCTGCAAAGCCAAAGATATTCACTATTTGGCTCTTTACAAAAGTTTGCTGATCCTTAGTCTAGAACATCATTCATCTAATGATATTTACTGAGACTTTGCAACATGCCAGGCTTTTTACTAGGTATTAGAGCATAGAGAGAAACTGACATCTGTCTCTGACTAAAAAATTCACAGACTGATGGTGAAAGAACAAGCAGCTGCTTTATTAAAAACAAAAGCAATAAAACAAACAATAACATTAATATTATACATAAGATGAATTGCTAATTTTTTTTAGCACACTAATGATGATTATTCTGTACTATTTTATTTATTTTATCTGTATGGGATATGGCTACATGGTTTGTAATGTTTCTCTTTTCCATACTAGATTTCAGTTTTCCTTAGAGCAATGGCAATGTCTGTCAGTGGGATAAAAAACAACAACAACAACAACAACAACAACAACAAAAACCCATTAACTTTCTTCATTTATAGCCCTGCTTAAAACATTCCATCCATATCCATCTTTTTCAGCCAAAAGGAGGTCAAACTGTTTTCTGTGGTTGGTAAGGCCTTCAGTAATCTGGCTGCTGCTTTTCCATCCAGCTTCCTCTTAGACTGACCATCTCTTATACTTTACCTGTGCTTACTGTTTTTTTGCTTTTTTACTTTTATGCACACTGTTTTTTGTCTTTGTTTTTATTTTTTGCCTGAATGGCACCACCCTGCCCCTAGGCTTTCCTGTCTACCCATTGAATTCCTACTTTCTTTTCAAGGCCATGTTCCACATCATCTCCTCTTAGTCTGTTCTTAGACAATCATGTTTAGGTTTTCTTTTGTGCGACAACCACAGTTTGTATATGACTAATTTATTTATTGACTAAATTTATTTATTTATTATTTTTTGATGTTTATTTATTTTGTGAAAGAGAGAGAAAAAGAGAGCGAGTGTGGGGGAGGGGCACAGAGAGGGAGAGGGAGAGAGAGAGAGAGAGAGAGAGAGAAAGAGAATACCAAGTAGGCTCCACACTGTCAGCTCAGAGCCTAATGCAGGACTCAAACTCATGAACTGCAAAATCATGACCTGAGCCAAAATCAAGAGTTGAATGTTTAAATGACTGAGCCACTCGGTCACCCCAAAATTTATTAGACTATATTGCAAATATTTGTCTATGTCAGTGGTTGTCAAAGGGGGCTAGGGGCAGCTATTTAGTTCTCCAGAAAACATTTGGCAATATCTGGAGACATTTTTGGTTGTCACAACTTGGCGGGGGGTGGGGGGGGGGAGGGAGATGCTCTAGTGGTAGCAGTTAGAGGTGTGGCAAAACATCTTGCGACACACAGGGCAGCCCCACAACAAAGCGTGATCTGGCCCCAAATGCCAAATGTGCTGAGGTTGAGAAACTGGTCTACCTATGTACCATTCCTATTAGACTGAGTTCCCTATCAGCGGGGACTGAGTCTCATTAGCCTTTGTAGATTTAGGGCCTGACACACAGTAGGCACTCAATTCTTGTTAAAAGAATAAATGTCTTCCATTTATCTCCTATTTTAAATCCATGGCACAGAGCTGGATTCATAGCAGGTGCCAACAAATGCATGTTGATAAATTGTTTAACTGAAGGAATGAGTGGAAGAAGAAATGCCCTTGTTCCTAATCTGGTGACCAGCTCAGGGAAACCAGTTTCATTTTCAAGTATCCTGGGAATTCTGCACGAACACATTGCTCTCTGATCAAATTAGCTTCCTTGAGGTTAATTCTTGTTTCAGATTTAAAAGTTCTTCTTTTTGCTTACAGTGATTATTTTTAGAAGAATTTTGTCTTTTCCAACCTCCCAGTTTCTATACAGGGAAAGGAAGTAAGACAGGACAGGGGTGCTCAGAATAAGTAAAGCTGAGTAAAGTCAGCTGAGGGGCACTCCTCCCCACCTTAAGGCCTTGCAAGGGAACAAAGTGTTTGGCCAAGCATTGCTAGTGGGCTCATCTGGAAAGTATGCCTTATGAAAGGGGGGATGATGCAAGGGGTACCTGGCTGGCTCAGTTGGTTAAGCATCTGACTTTTGATGTCAGCTCAGATTATGAGCTCATAGTTCATAGGGATTGAGCCCCACGTTGGGCTCTGTGCTGACAGCATGGGGCCTGCTTGGGATTCTCTCTCTCTATGCCCCTCCCCCTTCCTCTCTTAAAATAAATAAACTTAAAAAAATAAAAAGGGGGCAATGATGCAAAAAATGTTTTCAGTGCCCTACAATTTTTGCCCACAGTGCTATGCCCTCCTTGAGAAAGTTGGGAGACTCCAGACTGGAAATATGTAGAAAACTATTAGCCAGCTGGAATTATGGAAGACTGGAGAGCACAGCTATGTAAAGGTCACAGAGCCTCCCAGACCTTGCTTCAGCTGGCGATCCACCTCCCATGCTCCTCTTTGAAGAGTGGCTCATTAATGGTGCAGTAGATCTCTTTGGTTTCATAGTCATTTTTTCTTGCCTAGCCTCTGTAAGAGTTGGGTCTCAGTGATCATCCAACTAACCAGCAGATAAAGGTGCAAGACAGGGAGAGATGCATTTGCTGAATATCTAAGTCCATTTGATATGTTTTTTGTGGGCTTTGATCCTCAGTCAGAAGTGTGAATTCAAATGAAATCCTGAGGACAGAATGAATTTTGAGCATTGAGAAGGGCAGAAGTACAGTTTCTCCATAAATGTAGGTCGCCCACCCATATGTTCCCACCACTAGACTACAGCACTCTGAGGAATCTGTTCTTTTTTGAGCAGGTCCTGAGGAGATCAATCTCTTAGACAAATTGTTGATGGGGTTTTAATTCTTAGCTTTGAGTGTGTGCACCCAGTGTACAATGGGATCAATCACCCCAGCCCATCAATGGTTAACCTTGGTGAAATGATCTTCCCAAAGGAGACTATTTGTTTTAGAGGTTGTCATTCTGGTTACTTCAAGGAAATGGTGTGTGTTTGTGTTTGTATGTGTGTGGTTTCTCCTTTTTTAAACACATAGATTACAGGTGATTACATTGTTATTTGGAAATCAGTGATTCTGGATTGAACTAGTTCCCTGACAGAGGGAGAGCCAGGTTACACAATGATGGTACTGTAGTGGTGCAACCATCAGGCACTCTGCCATCCTATGGCTCAGGAGTATACTGTTTGCAAAGATCTGTGTGCTTGTCCTACTGTCATTTATTCACACAAGTTCACCGAATGTGGTAGTGAGTTATACTGTTCCATGCAGAATCTGCAGAGTAATTTTAGGGATAAGGCTAGTCTTTTCTAGAAAACCCAGTGTCAGGCTTTCATATGACCCTGCAGAGAACTGTATAGTAATTCTCTGGCTTATGTTTGCATCCTGGAAATTTTAGCTGTAAGTACTGAATATACTAGAGAGATCTACAGTGAACCAATTCTACCATAGTGTTTAGGGCCAGTAGAAAATGTGGAACAAATAGTGGTTTCTTTAGGTAGTCTTCTTTAAGTTGCTTCTGAAACAGGGGTAATACTTGAATACAGTAATAAGGTAATACAGGAAAATTTGATGTATGTTCTTGGAAGAAGGTAGTCCTTCACAAGGATGTACTTTTTTTCCTCTCCCATGGCTCAGCTTAGGTACCTAATAGGGTTAAAGGGGAATTTCACCAGGGTCATTAGGTCAGAGGTTCCCAAATGGGGTGATTGTGTCCCTCAGAGGACACTTGGCAATATTTGTGGTTGTCAAATTTGTGTGTGTGTGTGTGTGTGTGTGTGCGCGATACTGGAGTGGATAGAGGTCTTGAAATGTTGCTTAACATCTTATAATGCACAGAACAGCCTTCACAATATAGAATTATCTGGCCTCAAATGTCAATAGTGTTCAGATTGAGAAGCCCTGGGCATATGACTTTGAGAAAATTTCCTCTGTTGCACTCTAAAACTTCTGGTTCCATTATTAATTCACTTTTTGCTCTACCTGAAGCCTGCAGGTCCACAGGGACATTGCTTATCCTACAATGCTCAAATAGTGGCTGTGTTTTCCCTTCAACCTCATACAGCATTAGGCCTGGAGTTGCAGGTAAATGCTTACCTTGCTCCTCCTTACTGCTTCCTCACCATGTCTCCTGTTTGCCCTAAAAATCCCAATCTCCTTGTAACTACACGTTCTTTTTTTATTTATGTATTTATGTACTATGTATTTATTTATTTATTGTTTAGTTAACATCCAAGTTAGCATATGGTGCAACAATAATTTCAGGAGTAGATTCCTTAATGCCCCTTACCCATTTAGCCCATCCCTCCTCCCACAACCCCTCCAGCAACCCTATTTTTTCTCCATATTTGAGTCTTTATGTTTTGTCCCCCTCCATGTTTTTATATTATTTTTGCTTCCTTTCCCTTATGTTAATTTGTTTTGTATCCTAAATTCCTCATACAAGTGAAATCATATGATACTTGTCTTTCTCTGACTAATTTTACTTAACATAATACACATTCTCAGTACCATTCTCTGTGTTCTCAGGATTCCTGGTTTGTCTCTGGCTATTCCCCGAAGATTGATATGGCTGGCTGAATTTCTTCTTCACTCCTCCACCTGTGGCAATTTCAAGTCTATGTGGATGATTCTCCAACACTTTGGCCTCTCCATACTTGGATGGTTTTACTTCTATCAGCCTCTCCATCCACCTCATTTCAGCCATCTATTTTCAGGGTAGTTCCCTAGATGTGCCATCATCAATGACTTTGTCCTTGCCACTGCCACTGTCATCTTCACAGCCCTCTTCCTCTGTCACCCCACTCATCATTCTCCCCCACCCTGATTCCCTGACACTGATGTGTGCACAACCTAACTTCCATGCTGGCTTAGATCCCATTGTGTACCACTCATGCTTCTTTTTATGCACTTTCAATGTTCCTGGCAAAACTCTGATTAACTCCAAGCTTGCCCTACTCCACCTTGTATCCAAGGACAAGGAACAGAACAAATTTGCTTCCATTTATGTCCAAAACTCTCAAGTGAGTGCTTGATTTCCTGCTTCTGAGATCTCTGCTTCATGCTTTCCTTCCCCTAAATTACAGTGTCTCTCTTTATCCTCATTCTCAGCTGGTGATCTGGTTTCTTACATGACTGAGAAAATAGAACCCATAAAATTAAAAGTAGCTCACTGCATGTACCTGTGTGTAGATACTGTACTTTCCTTCTCCTTACTATAGATGAACATCTCTGTGTCTTTCTCATGATGATCCCCTTATTGTGTGCTGGGTCCTTTCTATTCTCACATTCTTAAAGAGCTTATACCTGCAGTTGAGCCCTCTTTTTCCCCCGTCATTAATTTCCCCTCTCCTTTTGTGTCATCCCAAGACTTTTTTTCCACTAAAAACCAAAAGAAAACAAAACAAAAAACAAACAAAAAACCCCCCAAATTTTCCTGACTCACCCCCCATGCCAGGGGCTGCCTTATTTCTCTCTCCCTTTTCACAGAAAAATTCTTTACAAACAGTTGTGCGGACTATTTTTACTTCTCCTATTCCTAACATATTCCTCAGTGAATTCCATATTGCCCAGTCAAATGTCCAGTCCCCAGTCCTATCTTATTCTGTTATTCAATAGCGGTTGACATAATTGATATTGTTCACTTTCCTCTTCCTTCCTTGGCTTCTGGAACATGCAACTTGCTTTGTTGTTTTTTGTTTCTTTTTTTCCTTTTTTCTTTTTACTTTTGGTTCCATGGATAGCTTCCTGTCAGTCTCCTTGGCTGGTACCCCTTCTCTTTCCACTCTATAATACTAGCATGTCCAAGACACAGGCCTTGGCTCTCTTCTCTGTGCTACTTTCCTTTGTTCCCTAGGAGGTCTTATATAGCCTGAAGTGCCATTGATTGAATCAAATGCCCTCTGTTGCTTTCCATATGGTTCTTTCCCCAGTTCTAGACTGTGTACCACACTGTTTACATAACTTCTCTACACAGACATTGTATGAGGTGCCTCAAGTTTTAAAATGCTTAAACTAGAACTCTGTACTCCTGTCACCTCACCCTAGCCTCTGTCCCCCATTCTTCTCATCTCAGGGATTAGTACCAGTTGCTCTGACATATGATTAATCCTTGATTCCTTTATTTTCCTCCCCCTCCATGCTTAATGTAGACTAAATCCCATCGACCCCTACCTTGAAAGCATCTCTGAAATTCAGTCTCCTTTCCTTCCCTCCCCCCTTTTCCCAGGTCCAGGCAGACATCATCTCTATTCTGTTTTACTGCAATGGTCTGCTGACTGATCTTGTTATTCCACTCTGTTCCCACACAGTCTCCCAGTCTGATTTCTTCATACTGCCATCAGAGAGACCTTTAAAAAATGCACATTAAAGTCAGGTCACTCTTCTGACAAGACTCCTCCAGGGGTTCCCATCATCCTCAGAATCAAGTATAGATTTCCAATCATGACTCACAAGCCCTGCAGGCTCAAATCTTGCTTCCTCATTAGACACTTACCTTTTATGGAGGTCACCCATCTGGTTCTGGCCTTAACTCCTTTACCCTCACTGTTCCTTTTGCCTGGGAGATTTTTTCCCAGGGCCTTTCCATGTACTTCTTTGTATAATCCAGAACTTTACCAAATTTCACCTTCTCAGGGAAACGTCGTTGACCATTGCATCTAAAAGAATGTCCTTCACCACTCCCTTTATCTTGCTTTATTTTCTGCATAGCATTGATCTCCACCTGACATTACATTTTAATATTTTTAATGTTTATTTATTTTTGACAGAGAGAGAGAGACAGAGCATGAGGGGGGAGGGACAGAGAGAGAGGGAGACACAGAATCTGAAGCAGGCTTCAGGCTCTGAGCTGTCAACACAGAGCCTGACATGGGGCTTGAACTCACAAACGGCAAGATCATGACCTGAACCGAAGTTGGACGCTTAACTGACTGAGCCACCCAGGCGCCCCTCCACCTGACATTACATTTTATATGTATTTCACATGTTTGCTCATTATTCTGTTTTCACCAGTAGAATATCGGGTCTACAGGGCAGGGAATTCATTTCTTATGTTTACAATATGTCCCTGGTGTCTGGAACAGTGACAAAAACAGAGTGGGTACTTGTTGGATGACTATGAGGTCTAGAATTTCTGTTCTCTCCCCACATATGTACAAAGAGAAAAGCTTATCAAAGGATTTCAGTTTCCACAGGTTTGGAAGTAACACTATCATGGAGTCTTTTAGAGTCAATCTTAAGTTAGAGACTTTGATGATTGTCTGATGTTATTTCTACTTAGTTGTGTGATCTTGAGCCATTAGCTTCATCTCTAATGTTCCTTTTAGTTTAGAATTTTATGTGTTCTTTAACTAGGGATGGACTTATTTGCTATTAAATATGAATATCTTTAGGAGAGGTAGCATTTAAAGTTTTACTGGATAGTTGAGTCATAGTGAGATTTCTATGTTAGATTCTTTTCAAAAGGAGATTTTTGAAAAGCAGGGACCAGCTATATGTTTCAAGTGGGAGAACGACATGGTTTAAGGTGTAGAAATGAGGGAGGATGGGAGGATAGAGCACTAAGTCAAGCATCAGGAAGTTCACAGTCTTACCAGTGGCCATGTGTAGATGTTTTGCTGGTTTTTTTACGGTGTGCGGAGGGGTGGGCATAGATAAGAAAGGTTATGAGGTGTGTTCAGAGAAGTATGCCAATATGGGGATTTCCTCACCACTTCTGTAGTGGTATACCTATGTCCTTAAACCTTCATTGGTTCAAACCTTGCTAACTCTGACCTTTGACGTTTAACACATACTTGAGCAGAAATCTTTGAGGAAAGATTTTACCAAGCAAACCATTACTGAAAAGGTGAACTCTTCAAACTGCTTATAGAATGGATTGTTTTTAGAGACTTCAGAATAATGTTTCACATCTAGTGTCCAGGGAAACTGAGACCCACTGGAGTTTTAGTAGGAATTTCAGGGACACATGATTCCGTGGTCATATAGACTCTTGATACATTAATGTGTCTTGGAAATCTCTGGGAGAAGTATACAGAATGTGTTACCTAACTATGGAAGCTTTGTTTACTCCAAACACCTATACATAGCTCTACTTTCCTTTGGGACCCAGTTTGAGAAATTCTGCTTTGGAAGTAACCATTTGACACACAGTAATTTATAAAGTGATTATAACTCTTCTCCATTCATTAAAACATTTTCACTGCATAGATTTATTTAATAAAGCATTGATAGAATTGGCTTGTTCAACTTGATGCATTTTCTTAAGTTCAAGAAGTAGTTTTTACATCAAATATATTTGATAATTCAGCATATTCCTCCCATTTTCCTTTCCAATGCTGCCCTTTATTTATTGATAATTGATCTGTTTTAAGGACTGTAAATCAATTGATAAAGTGAGTCAGGTTGAAAACACATAACTTGTTTCTATGTTAATAAATGTTATAAGTCTAAAAGTTTAAATACAGTGTAATTTGCATATTTTGTAGGTTTTCTTATTGTTTTTTTTAAGGACCCTTTTTTGCATGACAAAGTTGACAAAACACAGCATCATATGATCACATGGTAGAGGCCAATCTTAGAGCACTCACTGTTAGTCACTTTAACAAAAAGGTTTTTATAATTTTCCTAAAGTGATAAGACAATTTGAGCATGATAGAGAATACCATTTATCTTTAATTATTTGGTTGAAAAAAAAGAAAGACTGTCATTCTATATGTTGGAAGTCACTGTCATTTGGTATTCAAGCCTCAAAGAGTAGAATCCTGTGTGAAAGGAAATAAAATGTCTTGTGGTTTTAGGGTATTATTCAATGGTGATGCCATCTGATACAGTGAGAGCAGAGGTCTGATGCTTTTGCTATCTTGCTGGGGTTCAAGTCAAGGTTTGTTATGTAACTGATTCTAGTAGTGTTGCTTCATGTGAAGCACATACTCTTTGATGGCACTCCCACTGAAAACTGGAAAACTATCAGGCCTTTTTAAAGGAAAGGTGTGACAAAGTGAAGCTACTCCCTTTGCCTTGAGACTCTTCTGATGGGGACTTCCCCTGATATGAAGGTTCAGTTTACAAATCAAATAAAACTGATAAATCTCTTTGCTGAGCATACCTTGACCCCTGTGGTCAATCCCACTGCTAGCCTGATTCTTCAAAGTTCTGTATCATGGCCATTGTGCTTGGGATTTCAACCAAATCAAGCCCCGTAATCCCATATTCCTTGCAACTAGCTCACTTTGCTTTGTAGGCCAGAGGTTGGGAAGGAAATTTACTACTTTCTGTCTCTCATCTTCAGCCGGGCCTCCAGCAGAGCACTTAGGAATCAGGAAGCCCTTTTCTCTATCTCCATTAGTGGAAGCTGAATGAGGGCAATTAGCTTATTCTTACTCTGAAGAGCTCACAAAAGAAATCAAGAGTTTTGAAAATGATCACTATTTTTACTAAAAATGACTTAGGGCAAAGAACAACAAGATTTATTATTGCTGTTGTATGTATGTATGTATGTATGTATTTATATTATTACTATTATCAACCAAATCTATGCCACCGATAGAGATAACTTTCAGGAATGGAAATAAATTATATTGAAGATAAAATAGAATTTGGTTCTAGTTCCTTTTAAAATCAGAGCTAAAGGAATGTTTTAGGCAGTTCACTAATGTTTGACTCAGTTTGCTAATCTTATACAAACTTATACATAAAGTTTGAATTATATGATCTCCAAGTCCTCATTTTTCTCTCAAACATATATTCTATCTTCTACATGTTCCCCCCACCCAAAGAAGCTGTGCCTTTTAAACTGTAAGCTTTTTTTTTTAAGTTTACGTATTTATTTTGAGAGAGACAGAGACAGCGTGAGCTGGGGAGGAGCAGAAAGAGAGCAAGAGAGAGACAATCCCAAGCAGGCTCTGCAGAGCCTGACATGGGGCTCAAACTCATGAACTGTGAGACCATGATCTGAGCCAAAACCAAGAGTCAGACACTTAACCAACTGAGCCACCTAGGTGCCCCAAAAAATGTAAGCGTGTGTTTCCTTTTGCTATGTGTCCTCATGTTTTAATCGTATATTATACTGTGAATTTTAAGATAGCTATAAAATTATAAGGAAAATAAAGTACATTAAGCTAATTTAATTTTAACTTAATTTAATTTAATGTTAATTTAATTTAATGTTTATTTAATGTGGGTATCAAAAAATGAATAGATATAGTTTTATTTTAAGTTAAATCTGGATGACAACTATCCTTGACCCAGATTTCTGGATTTTGCTAAGAATGTGGAAAATTCTTTTGTAATTACAGTAGTTGGATTTGTGTTTCCTGACTCTGTAACAAGTTTTACAAAGGATGTTTATGTAATTGAACTTAGGGCCATGTCTTGCCAAGCAGCAAACAAGTTACTCTGCTATTCTTATCACCGATAGTCATTATATTGCATCACTTTTGTTTTATATAGATTATCATGCACTGGAACCATTTCAGGTCAGTGCTACCATTTCCCCCTTGGAATTAAAGCAAATTTACTAAGCTAATACATTACTCTTGCTTTTAACATATAAGCATTGATTGGCAAGCTCATGCCAAACATCTTGCGTAAGTTTCTCCTGGAAGCTGTAAAATCTAATCTGAATAGGAAAATAGGAACAACTTTTACAGATGTTAATATAATACACACTGAGATAGCTTTCTTTGGTCCAGTTATCTTTACAACATTTTTTTTTGGTAATTGGAAATAGACCCAAAAATTTTTGATTGTTTTAGGTATTTGATCGTTTTTGGTTAATGTATATTTGGTAAAGTTTCCTTGTTAGTTTAACATTTCAAATAGTTATAATCATTCTTTTCTTTCTCCTTCTATTCATAGAAGAACAATTTATTCAATTGAGATTACTTTTTATAGACTACATCCTCCCCTGTCTTTTTATTTTTTTATTATTTTTTATTTTAATTTTTTAAATTTAATTTATTTTTTAAATTTACATCCAAGTTAGTTAGCATATAGTGCAACAATGATTTCAGGAGTAGATTTCTTAATGCCCCTTACCCATTTAGCCCATTACCCCTCCCACAACCCCTCCAGCAACCCTCTGTTCTCCATATTTAAGAGTCTCCCCAACCTTTTTAAAAAACACATTTAAATAGCTTACATTTTAGGGAAAGAATATCATCCAAATTGGTTTCCCAGCACTGTTACACTTCTGAAACAATTGGTCTACCTAGAATGTCTCCATTTTAAAAATTACCTATTCCTTAATTATCTGTATCTGTTGTTCCTCTGATATTTCAAAATATCTGACCTTTCCTCCACCTTTTTTTTTCTCTTGAACTCCTTGTAGCATTTGGTACTGATGACCATACCCTGTTTTTTAAAATCTCTCCTCCCTGAGCCTTTGTGACATCAAAGCTTCTTGATCCTCTAATCCTTTAGTGACTTCCTTTCCTCTTGGTTCTTCCCTAGGGATGCTCTCCAAAGCCAGTGTTCCCATCAATGTTGCCACTTTCTTGCCCCCAGTAAACAATTTTCTTGTCTCATGACTTCAGCTATTACTTCAGAGCTGAGACTCTCATCTTAGAACTATTCTGTTTCAGTCCCATGTTTTGAATTGTTTCCCAAGCATCTTTGTTTGGATATACCATGGTCATCTCAAACTCAAAATGTCCAAAGCCACAATAACACAATTGGTCTTATTTTCCAACTCCTTTATTTCCGTGAATGGCATCATTACTTTTCTAATTAAATAGTTTCAGAAGCTTTAAATAACATTTTATATTTTCTTTTTCCTCTATTCTCAAATAACTATACATCTTGGATGATGATAAGTACTTGTCAACTCTGTAAGATTCCACATTACTCCATAGGATGACTGATAAGTTGTTTCTAAATATTACTGATAATATTATTACATGCTTAGAAAGACATTAAATTTGAATGATGTCAGAAGACAAGATCATCCCCAAACTGGAAAGATAATCATGATACTTTGAGTCAGTCTTCTGATTCAAATGTAACTTCTAGGGCACAGTCTTATCTAACCATCCATGTATCCATCCACTTACCTACCTAGCTACCTACTTAATTGCTTACCTATGGAATGACCCACCTACATCTCTGTCTCTCTCAGGGATTCTCAACCTTGACACTATTGACATTTTAGACTGGATAATCCTTTGTTATGGAAGACTGTCCTATGCATTGCAAGATGCTTAGAAGTATCATGGCCACTATCCACTAGATGCCAGTAGCACCCCCTTCCTCAGTGGTGACAACCAAAATTGTCCCCAGACATTGCCAAATGCCTATCCCTGGGTGGGTGGGTGGGGACTAAATCTTCCTCCCTCTCCCCATTAAGAACCACTACTCTTTCCTGCCTCCAATATAGCTCCATAATAATGTCCTATTCCCAACACTGTTCCGTAAATTCCATAGAAGTATTAAAAATATATACTGTAATGTCTTTCCAAATAATTAAATGTTCTTTAGGTAATGTTATAATATTTAGTATGCATTGTCTGCCCATATTTATTTATTTATTTTTAAAGGCCGGAGAAATTGTATGGATGAGCCCTTATATGTGGCTTCTGGTCAGAGGATTTAACATAACAAGGAATTAAGTGGCACAAAAGAAGTCCTTTGCTCAATGTAATTGAAAGAAATTTTATTTGCACATGCTATATAGAGTACAGATACTCTTGGGCTCAAAGCCCAGGCTCACCACTTTACTTGTTCTGAGAAGCACATTTCAAAAATTCTCTAAGATCTAGTTTTCTATTTTAAAAATGAGAGCAATTATACCTATCACATAGCATTGTTGGAAGGTGGTAAATTGAAATACTTACAAAGCCCTGGACAAGTGCCTGGCACATCGTAACACCACAATAAATGTTAACTTTTAGCTGGGGACAAATGTAGTGGAATTGCTCTGGTTGAAGTGGGGTAGGAAGTTTGGACCCAACCACTCAGGCCCTACCCAGTCCCCTGTGGCATGTAACTAGCTATCAGCTACACTTCTAATTATGTGGTTACTCTAGGCTACTCCCTGTGCTGAGGTCAGCCAATGAAAGTGGAACTATACTGTGACTCTGCACAAGGCATCTGAAGCAGTGAATTGGTTTGGATGGCAGTTTCCATAATTTGTGCAACATTGCATTTCTTACATGGAGCAAACTCTTTCACCTGTGAACCCATACTTAAGGAAGTAGGATGGGTACTGTGAGGTCATGCTTTCCATCAAAATTGCTTTACTGAAACTGATGGTCATGGACTCATACATTAATTGAAATATATTTACTAAACCTATTTTGTATTAAAAACTAGTGTGGGTACTGCAAAGAGTACTTACTATTCAACTTAAGACACAATCCTATCCCTTTGGAGGTTAAAATACAAGTAGAAAGACAAATGTGCCATGCACAGGAGTAGTTGAGCTGAGAGTCCATGTCATGTAATAAAAAGAACATGAATATTGGATTCAGATAAAGCTGAGTTTGAATTTCAGCTCCACCACTTTCTAGTTCTTTATTTGGACAATAATGTTTCTCTGAGTGTTTGCAGAGATTATATAAAGCTACATTACAAATTGCCCGGTACAATGTACATTTGCACATCATAAATCTTTTCAATGAAAATAACTATTTTTCTCTGTTATTACATCATGCACAAATGGTTGGGTAGATATTCATTAAATGTAAAGGATATGTTTAGGATTTCTGACTTAATATGTAGACTGAGGTCAATAGTCTGTTACTGGAGGCCAAGCCACACTTGAGGTGGCAGATGTGGCATATATCAGACTTGATAAGTAGACTTATTCCTTGGTCCCCATGTATCTAGGTTATAGTGATAGGATTGGGTTATGGTCCCCATGTCTGAGTCCATCTTTAGAATCTTCCTAGGATCCAGATAGGTTTAGGATTGAGCTGTCACCAATTATTCTTGTAGGTGTGAGAATTGTGGCACTGAAGCTCAACCCTAAAACCTGCCAAGGGGCACGTATGTGCCTCTCCCCCTCACCCCCCGCAACTCCTCTCTACCTCCCTGTGATGAGCTTGTTGTAAGTTCTGGCCCTTTCAAGGATTTCTTGCCCTGCTTTGTAGGCTCTGATAATACCCATGTTTAAAACATCCTATCAGAGAACATTATGTAGTGTAGAGTTTTCAATACTGTAAGAGAAAAGTTCTAGTCCCTTAAACAGCTCCTTTTGAAGACAGATGGTGAAGTTAGTTCCTTAAGTGTGAGTAACTCACAGAGGGATGTTACATTGGAGAGAGTGTTTCAGAAGCTCAGAGTTCCAAATGGCTGGGGGAAAATAAATAAGTATAACAAGGGTTATGTATGTACATATGTATGTATGTATGTATGTATGTATTTATCTTCAGATTTTTATTTAAATTTTAGTTATTTAACATACAGTGTAATACTGTTTTCAGGATTAGAATTTAATGATTCATCACTTATATATAACCCAGTGCTCAACACAAATGTCCTCCTTAATACCCATCACCCATTTAGCCATTTTTTTAGCTTAAATTTTACAAACATTTACTGTGTCACTGACTTTGGAGATAGAATGGAATAAGATGTGGTCCCTGCTGGGACTGAGCATTCCACACAGCTGCAGTGGAAGCTGAGAACACATGGGGTCAGGTCTTCAACAACGAGGGCCAGATAATGGTGCAGGTTCAAAGGCAAGAGCATGTTTAGATAAGTGGAACAGTTAATTAGTGACAAAGGAATGCAACTCATGCTTACAAAGTTTTTTTTTTTTTTCCCTTTTGTAATTCCTCTTACCTGGTATAGTTAAAAACTAAATTGCAATAAAAAACCCCTAAGTTCTACAAATACCATTTTCTTGTTAAGAAATTATATTTTCTGTGAAAACCTATGTTGTACGTTACATTCTTTAATTTATTTTTCATTATTTTTCTATCATATCTAAGAATATCCCATCCAATGGGCCAAAGGACTTCAAACAACTCCATCATCTTCTGACAGAAATTAATTGGAGGTAGAAGCACTGAGAGCCAGTTTACATATTAGAAAAATGACAAAAAAGTTTAAAAATATGCATACAAATAATCAACAATAATAAAAGTGTTAACATTGGTTGATTCCTCTCTAATTTTCAGTCATTATTTGTATTACCTCGCCTAAGCCTCTCAACCACCCCCTGAGGCTTACTCTGTCATTTATCTCCCATTTTGTGGATGAGGCTTAGGTAAGTCACTTGCCCAAGGTTAAGCAGGTAACAAGATCTAGCAATCTGTCTCCTGAAGGTGGGCTCTTAACCTTTATGCCACACAGCACAGCAAGATGAACAGCTTAACTACTCTGGATAGTCAGGTTTCACTTCTATTTTATAAGTGTCATTTGAGACATTTATTTTAAGTGTTGGGCTGATTGAACCAGGGAAAACTGGCACTCAGATTGTGCTGGTGAAAGGTGTTTATAGAATGATGCCAAAGCAAAGCCATTTCAAGGCCAGTTGTCACAGTGACATGTGTTTTAGGGTGTCGCCTGGGCATAAGGAACTTTGTTGGCAAAGGTACTTAACACTGACTGCATCCCCAAATCCACATTGATGTATTTATCTGTTGCCAGGAAGAGAGTGAAACGGGAGGCGTGCCAGTCTGAGAATGCCACCTGCTTGAACTTTGCCCCTCAGCTGCTGCTTCACTCACCATTCCTGAACCTTCTGGGGCATATTAGAGGGGCTAGGAATTCACAAAGAGGCAGAAAGTATGAAAGCAAGGAGCATTCTTCTAACTAAAGATGCCTACAGCATTTCTGTGACCCTTGCTTTTGGGAGGGAAGGAGACCAGTTGCTGGGCTCCTTGGAGTCTCATGTGGAGGACACATGCCATTGGTGGAGATTCTAGAAAACTGAAGCCCTGGAAAGCTTCCCTGGGCTTCTCAAGGTCCACTCTCTAGCCTTCTCTACCAGGCCTGATGTCCTAGGGCAAGTGATTGACCTGAGGGGAGAGAGCACCGGCGTTGCTGATCCTGCTCTTTCCTGGAAGGATTCTGGGGGGTGGAAAGGGGTGCTTTCTTCAGTGCAGGTCTGTTAAGTACCCTCTGCGGAGGCCTCTCCTCTCAGTGGCCCACCTGGAATGCTTGTCCCCTGACCCTGGGCCTATGGGTGACAGCAAAACCCCATGCCTGAACCCCACAGCCTTCCTTCAAAGAACTGTCCTTCCTGGGCCCACATTTGTGCACAGTCTCCTGGCTGCGATGACCCTCTGATGAGCCGGGGACAGTAAGCACTGCAGAGGCCTTAAGTGTGACCACGCACAGGCCAGGTCTGCAGAACAAGCCCCTCGGAATGCTGCTGCCAATTCTGAGGACTGTCAGGACTTTTAGATGCCCTTGGAGAGGCCGGCAAGAGCAAGCTTTCTGGAGTCTTCCTGGCCGTCTGCATTCTGGCTGGTTGGAGACCACAGAGAACAAAGCTTGGTGGTACCTCATCCTGTGCAATTTGTGCTGGTTCTGGCCTCAGAGCTGAGAGCAGAGGATAAACTTGTTTGCGTCCTGTAGGCAGGAACTGTCTAGGGTTTCTTGGGGGCCTGAGGCTGAAGTGATTTGGGGGTCCATTTAAGAATTAGGGTATGGGGTGCCTGGGTAGCTCAGTCGGTTAAGCGTCCGACTTTGTCTCAGGTCATGATCTCACGGTCTGTGAGTTCGAGCCCCGCATGGGGCTCTGTGCTGACAGCTCAGAGCCTGGAGCCTGTTTCAGATTCTGTGTCTCCCTCTCTCTCTGCCCCTCCCCTGTTCATGCTCTGTCTCTCTCTGTCTCAAAAATAAATAAACGTTAAAAAAAAAAGAATTAAGATACAAAAATTCTCATCTGTGTCTCTCTTGCTCTCTTGTTTTGTTTGGTTTTATGGTTTTCTAAAATAAAAATAGCTTTTAAATTGCACACATAATAATTGATCAGTGTAGAAAAGATTTTTTAAACCCTATAGAAAATTGTAAGGATATTAATTAAAATCGTCTGGAGTTCTACCACCTTGATCTAACAACATTGTGTTGGTGACCATCTTTGTCTCTCTTTGTATACAGAAATATTCCCCCTGTTTCTATTTTGTTCTCACCATGAACTGACCTCTCATTCCCCACCTGTGTCCCTGAGGAACTGGGCATCTTTATATAATTGTCTTCATGTCCTTATAACTATATACAGCATATAGTTTCGGTAGATACTCACACAGAAATGTATTTTTGCCATTGTTTATTTTACTAAAATAGAACCTTATTATGTACACTTTTGCTACAGCTTGCTTGTCTCCCTGTAGCAATCCCTTCAGCCATTTGGTATAGATCTAACTCATTCCTCCAACCCCATATTGGTTAATGGAACATCTTAACACAAAGAAAAGTGGTAAGAATTTTAAACACAACAACCTTGTGCCCACTACATGGATTCTACCATTAACCTTCTAGTAGTTAACCTCCATTTTCCATCTAACCATTACCTCTAACTGTCCATCATTTCATCTTATTTTATTTTTTAAGATACTTCAAAGTAAGCTGCAGACATCAGTATAGATCCCCCTAAATATTTTGTATCCATGCCATTAGCCAGTGTTCAGTAATTTTTTTTGAGGCATAATTTATACACAATTGGACCCACTAACCTTGAGTGTGTCATATGATGAGTTTTGACAAAGGCATACACCTATGTAATCCACATCCCTTCCCAATCAGTTCCCAGAGACAACCTGTGTTCTTATTTTTCCCACCATAGATTAGTTTTGCCTACTCTAAAGAGCACACACACACACACACACACACACACGGAATTTTACAACATGTACTCTTTTGTAATGTTTCTTTCAGACAGCATGATGTTTTTGAAATTCATCCAGACTGTTACAGTAGTTTGTTCACCCCTTCCTCTTCTTGAGTTTTTGGAACAGTGGTCCATTTTATGAATATGCCACCCTTAATTTGCTCATTCTCTTGTTGGCCAACACCTGGGCTGTTTCCAGTTTGGAGCTCTTATATAGAAAGCTGCTATGCAACTCATTCTTTTTAATGACTGTAGTATTTCATTGCATACATTTACAAAAATTTATCCAAATAGTTTTTTTTTTGGCTGCTTAGTATTCTTTTTAAAAAGTCTGTATTTTAATTCCAGTTAGATAATATATAGTGCTATAATAGTTTCCAGTGTACAAATTAGTAATTAAACAGTTCCTTACATCACCCTGTGCTTATCATGACAAATGCCTTCCTTAATTTCCATCACCTTTCAAATAGTTCTCTTTTGATGGACATTTCTTTTTCTCTCTCTCTTTTGCTTTTTGCCACTATGAACATTGCTACAGTTGACTTAAAAAAGTATTTAACCCACCGATGCATTTATTTTTGGCAGCTAGATTCCTAGGTTGAAGGACATTCATTTCTTTTTTTATTTAACAACTATTGTCAGACTGCTTTGCAGAAAGGCTGCAACCATTTATGTTTCCAACAAAAGTGTGCAAGTATATATATTTTTTAACCAACTTCTCCCCTAGTAGGATATTACCATGTTCAAATGTTTTTCCTCACTGAGGGTGGTATTTTGTTGTTAATTATTTCATTTCTTGACTAACAGTGAGGTTGAGCATATTTTGGTATATGTGGTGGCCATTTGGTTATGTTCTGTGAATAACCTCTTTTTCTTCAATTTGGGTTGTAGGTCTTTTCTTTATATCAACAATTTGAGAAAGCACTGTGTATATTATGGATAATTGCCTTTATCTACAGATAATTTCCTTTATAATATGCATTATAGATATTTGCTCTCAGTGTGTCATTTATCTTTTGATTTATTTATACAATATATTTAATTGCATATTTAAATTTTTTTTTCTGTGGTTAATTATCTATATCTATCTATCTATCTATCTATAGAGACAGATGTGTAAATATATTCTATATACATTCTGAGTCCCCATCTTTTTTCTGTTTTTTCTGGCTGTTAACAGATTATCCTGTAGGTCATTTGTGTATTCTCCTAAAATTTACCCTAAGTTATTGTTATTAATGATTTATTTTTTCACATTTAAATCTTTACTTCGCTTAACATTAATTTTATATGTAGTATGAGGTGGTCCAACTTCCCTTTCTTCAGAAGGGTAGCCATTTGTGCCAGCATCATTAATTTAATAAACCAGCCTCTACTCACCAAATTGAAATACCAAATATGTCATTTATTAAATCATCATATAAATTAAGATCTGTTTCTAGAATTCTGTTTTGTTTCAGTAACTTATTTGTTTATCTCTATGCCAATAAATACCATTTTATTTTGGTTCTAGTGCTATGGTGATTTTATAGTATGCCTTAGTAGCTGGTAAGGCAAGTTCCTTGTCCCCTCACTTCACATACTTAAAATTTTTTTCTTTGTTATCTTTGGTAACTTATTTTTTGATATGAATTTTACCATAACTTTATTCAACCCTCAAATTCCCAAATTATTCACATTCTTCCCAAATCCAATAGAATCAAGATTGCAATTGTATTATATATAAATTTTTATAATATATTTTTAATAATTTTATATATAATTTATATATAAATTTTATATAAATTTTTTATAATTTTTATAATTTATAATTTTTATAATTATAATTTATAATCCTATTAAATATTCTCATTCAAGAATGTGATATATTTTCCCCTTTGTTCAGACCTTGTTTTATGTCCTTTAATAACATTTTATATTTTTTTTGATGGCCTGAATAATATTTCTTATTGGATGTTTTCCTATTTTATATACTTATCCCTATTATGAATTAAACATTTCTCTAATACCCATGTTTAGTTTTTAGTATCAGTATAGAAAAACAGTTACGGATTTTTGTACGTTTATCTTGTATGATAATAAACACCTTACCAAGTTCTTTGATTTATTTTAATTTTTTTCTCAAATGTCTTGAACTTTATATGTATTCAGTCATATTATCTGCAAGGAAAGAAAAGTAATCTTTACTCCTCCATTATTTATATGGACTGTTTTCTTTTCTCATTTCGTTTGCCAGATCACTAAAACTATGTGGTATATAATATAGGTGATAGTGGGAATCCTTGCGTCTTCTGGTTTTAGTGGAGATGACTTTAGCATATTTTCATTTCACAGTGATGTTTGTTTTTGGATTTTAATAAGGATCCTCTACTATATATTAAGTATTCAATTTTTATTTCTATTTAACTGAACTTTTGGGGGGGAACAGCTGCTGAACTGTCACAAAAGGTCTTTGCAGTATCAGTTGGTGTGCTCGTATGACTCTCCTTCTTGTGGATGTAATGAATCATGATGCTATGTTTTCAAATAGTATATACATGTTCATTCTTATGTTGAACCTGATTTGATCATGCCCTTTTATTCTTTTGAAAGCGTGGATTTCACTTGTTAATCTTTTATTTAGAATGAAAGTGTTTTTAAATCATACATTTTATTTGTTTATAGGGTTTTCTGAGTATAAAGCTTTGTCATTCAGGATATGCTAGTTTTAGAGAATGAATAAAGGAGATTTCCATTTTTTTATAGGCAAATGTATATAACATTAAAATTAACATTAAATAAATATTAAATAGGACTCAGCTTTGAAGCCAGCTGGCCCTATGATCCTTTTCAATGGTAGGTTTTTAATCACTCTTTCAGTATATTCAATTTTTTTCCTTCTTCATGGAGAAATTTTGACTTTTGATATTTGTTACAACAATCACTAAGTTGTCTCTAGGTTTCAACTTCATTGCCATAGTTAGATACTATTTACTTATTCTTATAATCCCTCCTATATCAGTATTTTTTTCTTTCTTGATTTTTGTATATTTAAAAAAAAATTTAATGTTTTTATTTATTTTTGAGACAGAGAGAGACAGAGCATGAGCAGGGGAGGGACAGAGAGAGAGACACAGAATCTGAAACAGGCTCCAGGCTCCAAGCTGTTAGCACAGAGCCTGACGCAGGGCTCGAACTCACGGACTGTGAGATCATGACCTGAGCTGAAGTTGGATGATTGACCAACTGAGCCACCCAGGAGCCCCTGATTTTTGTATATTTTTTATTCTCTCTTTTTTCCTTAATCGGGCCCATGAAGTGATTATCTATATTTAATGAAATGGTTAAAGCAAATAATCAGTTTAGGATTTATTTTACCTTTTCTACTTTTTTTTATTTTTATTAATCTCAATACTTATATCTTTATTGATTCTTCCTCCTTTCTTTTTTTAAATTTTATTTTAAGTTTTATTTCTAATGTAAGATAAAACAGTTAATACTACTTTAGTTATATCTCTGTTTTGGTATAAAATATTATTTGAGTGCTTCTAGATAGATTTAATTTTAACTTGATTTTAAATTTTATTAAATAGCTTATTTAGAAAGGTATATTTTAGTTTCTAAGTAGTTAAACTATTTTTATTGTTATTCTTATTATATTTTTCTAATTTTATTGGATTATGATGAGAATATCCTAACTTATTTTTTTCTATTAGATCTGTCTAATTCTGTAAGGAGTATATTAAATTCTGCTGTTAATTGTTTTTTGATGAATACATGTTTGTGGCTATTATACATAGTCTTTACCTTGCTAAATGCTTTAAAGAAACCTTTACCTTTAAATTGGATCTTTTTAATATTAATATTTTAGCTCTTGCTTTTATATTGTTTGCTTAATATCTCTGTCAACCTTGCTCTATCTTTGCTCGTGAATTCTGTCCACATTTGAAGGCTAGCCTTGTATGTCAATATTATAACAATTTAACATACAGATATATGTCATAAACACTTCCCAGAACAAGGAGGAGTATGAATGAGAAAAAAAAAAAAAAAGAAAGAAAAAATAAAGAAAGGAAGGAAGAAGAAAAGAAAGAAAGAAAAAAAGAAAGAAAGAAAGAGGAAAAATTTAGAGATTTAAGCATAGGGCCAGGCAAGGCATGTATAAGGAAGATAATTAAATATTCTCTGTGGTAAGCATCATTTATTAAAAAAAAAATTTATGTTTATTCATTTTTGAAAGACTGAGAGAGACAGAACACAAGCAGGGGTGGGATGGAGAGAGAAGGGGACACAGAATCTGAAGCAGGCTCGAGGCTCTGAGCTGTCAGCACAGAGCCCGACAAGGGGCTCAAACTCACGAACCGCGAGATTATGACCTGAGCTGAAGTATGAAGCATCATTTATTTATCCTGCTTCTTATGTTGGACCAGGCCTCTGTTCTCCTACAAAATGTTAATTTTAAATACATGTACATATGCACACACATGTATATATGTATACGCATACATATTTTTCAATAATAGTAGTATAAATTCTACTTTACTTGGATGCTCAGTCTTTGTAAAGGATCCCGTGAATTAGAAGATTAATTCAAGATCAGTTCTAGTTTTTGGTTTGAAATTGTGTGGGTTAGATGGACCCAATTAAACATCTATTAAGGTGTGCTGGTAAGTGTTTAATAACCAGCTGGAGAGGAGACGGTGGAGCTAAAAGCCTGTGATTTGTCCTTTTGCCAATTTCTATGGTGTAAATACTGTTTGACTTCAAGCTACCAATGTAGTGTCACTGGATGTGGAGCTGGGAACACACAGCTGCATACCACAGGAATTTGGATGTTTTATTCCTCAGGCTAAGTACAGAAAGAGGCCTACATTCCTCCTGTTTACACCAGCTGTCCCACCTCACGACACGAGTGGGCCTTACAGAATAACACGAACTATTCGATGAACAAGTTTCACAAACTCATTCCTGTGGTTTGCTAGTTGTTTTTTTTAGCAATTTAGGCACTACTTTAAGTTTCTAATTACAGTATTTTGTTTTTATTTTTAAAAGCAATATGGTCTTGATGTAAGTAATCTTTTTAATATGTACATTCTCTACATTATTAACAATCTTTACTTAACACATCCAGTGTAGTTTCAGTCTGTATATCCTGACACTTCAGAGAATTTAAATTTTAATGCTGGAAGGATCAGGAAAAGTAATTTAAATTCCCTTCCTTTGGTTAAGGTGACTACTAAAGATAGAGGCAACTGCTTAAGAACTGACAGCTAGTTATTCTCAGACTTGGAACCTAGAACATGTGCATTTTGAATCTGTTTGGTTGTCTTGCATTACATTTACCAAATTTTAGTAGGATTTAATTTATATGGCTACAGGTCTAATTAGGCCATTATTTCACACTGGGGAAAATTACTGACATCTAAACAGGGAAATATTAGTCTGGAAAACTAGCTTTAAATGCCTTTCTGTGAAGTTTTATTTGGGTGATAGTGTACTAAGAAGAAAATGATGAACATTTGTTTAGTGCCTACTGTGCCTGGCACTGTATCAAGCACTCTGTCCCTCATTGACCCCTCAGTATCACCCTAATTCTCCTATTTTATTAGATGAGTTGCTGAGGCACAGTTAAATAACTTGCGCAAGGTCAGTCATATATCCAGTATGTGGTTGAGGCAAACTTTTATCCTTCATAGTCCCCTTAACCACTACATTCTCTGCAACATGAAATAGCTTCATTGGAGACACCAACAATAGTAAATGGAGCTCCAATAACATTGTAATGGGATAAAAGAAAAGCCATGGATCTAAGATGTATAAGAAGAGGAATCCTGTTCTTTGGACAGGTGACTTTTGAACAGAGGGTAGATGAGGAGGTGGTGCCCCGGGGCCTTGTTGTTAGGGCTGAGAGCCTGCTGGCCCTTGTGCTTCCACAGAAGTCAATGACCTCCCAGTTACATAGAGAACAGGTAAAGTATGGGCATGAGTGTTATTTGCTGTACTCAAATCCTTTCTTTAAAAAAAAAAAGACACTTTATAAATATAAAAGACTATCTTTTGTTGTTGTTATTGTTATTGAGTTGTATGAGTTCTTTATATATTTTAGATATTAACCCCTTAATCTGCTACATGGTTTGTGAAAATTTTCTCCCATTCTGTAGGTTGCCTTTTCATTTTGTTGTTTTTTTTGCTGTGCAGAAGGTTTTGAGTTTTATGTAGTCCCATTTATTGATTTTTGCTTTTATTGTTGTTTGTGCTTTTGGTATCATATCCAAAAATTCATTGCCAAGAGCTGTGTTGAGAAGCTTATTCCCTATGTTTTCTTCTAGGAGTTTTATAATATCAGGTCTGAATGTTTAAGTCTTTGATCCATTTGGAGATAAAAAAAAAATAAGTAATGTGATAGAGCAGCTAATTATCACTACAATAGCAATCATACCACAATATATAAATACATAGAATTAACAAGTTGTACAACTTAAAATTACACAATGTTATATGTCAAATATATTCAGTAAGAAAAAGACTGTCTTAATAAATGGGTTGGATGAAAGGTTAAGTTGTTAACTTATGGCTAAGGGTATTTCTCCTTTTCCTTATTCTCTGTCCCCTCCCTTCCCCCTTCTACTTCCAGCAATTAAATAATCCTTTTCCCAACTCCATTTCTTCTCAGAAACAGGAAGTCTAGCCACTATTTTGCAGAAACACCTGGGGATGGGAATGGCCTAGAAAGCCACACAGAAGTCTCATACAGGACAATGTTTTGGACTTGTTTGTATATTTGTTTTGTTTTGATTTTAATTTTTTTCACTAACAAATAAGAGAAAAGGAACATGCATATTATATATGTACAGAGTAATGGATGATAATAAAACAAATGCCATGGGAAGGTGTAGGATTTCATGATATTTAGAAAAACAGGTAAACACTTGGCTGATATAAAAAGATGATTAAAATGGAAAGCAAGAAGAAATGACAAATAACTCCTGCTACATAATACTACCACCCTCTAGGGAAGAGATGTTTCCAGTTATTTTCAGTGTCTTTGAGGGAAGGTAATAGGTAGGTCGGAGTTGAAAGCAGTAGTGTTGATGAAGGTTGACTCAACTGACTGCTGAGTCAGTCATGAGGAAGAGGCCATGGGCTGACAATGCTCATATCACCCAGCCTGCCAGGGCTGGAAGAAAGGGAAGGAAGTGTCTCAGTTTCCAGAGGAGATGAGATCCTCTCATTTCAGGCTGGCCATCCAGCTGGTCAACCATAGGGTTTTAAACATCTTTGGAGACTCAGGGAGAGAAGGTGAGTGATGACAAACCATTTGAATGTTAGTAGTGGTCCAATAAGCTGAATGTTCATTCTTTCCTAGCCTTTATACTTCAGTGTAGTAATGTGACTGAGAAAATAGCATTAGTAGTGTTAGCACATCAAAATATAAGAACCCTAGTTAAATTTTAATTTCAAGTTAAATGAAAGTTTTTTGTTTTGTTGTGTTGTGTTTTGTTTTTAGTATAAGTATGTCTCATGCAGTGTGTAAGACATACTTACATTAAAATAAATTACTCATTGTTTATCTGAAATTCAAATTAAATGGGATGCTCTGTGTTTTATCTGGCAACACTATGCATATATGTGAAAACACTGAAACTTGAACAAGGCTAGGAACACCTTAGGCAAATTGATCTCTCTGAGGGCCATTTTCCTGTGAAATGGACTTAATCAGACCTAAGTCATGGGATCATGGAGGAGAGGAGATAGCAGACGTTAAAGCAACAATTGTGGTGTCTAGTACATGAATGATGGTTAATGGGGCTACCACTGGCTGAGATGGCACTGACTGTAAATTAGATAAGAAGCCTGCATGGATTTCAGCTCCACTTATCCTTAGGGGCCCCTGTCTGGGCCCAGTGTGCACATCCATATGGGGCAGCCTGTGCCATGGTCTTGTGGTAGATGCAGAAAGGCTGTGTTCCCTCCCTCCCTTCCTTTGACAAGTGTTTGTAAGTCAAGTACAATGCCAGGGGCTGAAATATAGCAGATTACAGCAGACAGGGCTCTTGTTCTCATACTCTGAGAGCCTAGCAGAAGAAAGAGGAGGCCAAGATTAAACAAGTGAGTATTTAATTACAAAATTAATTGATTTTATCTTGAAAAATTACTATGAAATTGTGTCACTGATAGGGGACCTAGCCTAATAGGGTGGGTAGGTACCAGGAAGGGTTACAGCCTAATTTGAAAATCGAAGGGTTAGGAGAGGGTCCTGGAAGCCTGGAGCAGGGAAGAGTGCCAGGGAGCAGGAATAGCCTGTGCAGAGTAGGGCATAGAGGCTGTGACATCTTCTGAAGACAGAGAGAATGCCTGATTGCTGCAGCTGGCTAAGAAGTGGGGCAGTCCTGAGGCAGCCAGTTTATGCTGCTGAGGAATTAGAAACCCATCTCGCAGCAAGAATCATTGGAGGATTTTAATCAGGGCACCATGACAACAGAGTTTACACTTATTCCCACTTTTCTCTCATTAAAAATCTCAAGTTGCTAACTGCTAAGTTTTGTTTGGTGAACAGAGCTCTCTTTTTTTGGCAACTACCACTCTCCTTAGTGTCAAAAGCAAAGCTATTTAGGGTTCATCATTAATGCTGTCTCCTCCAAGGTCATGAGAGGTAGATCAGCACAGTGGCTAAGCATTTGGATTTAGAAGTTAGGCTCATCTGGGCACACATCTTTACTCATCATAAAAATAAATGAGTAAAATGAACCTACCTAATAGTACTGTTAAGGGGTTAAATGAGATCATTAGTGTGCAGGGCTCATCATCATGATGAGCATGACATTTATGTAGGTCATAATAAATGTTAAGTATTGTTCATGTGCAAAGGACAATGCATAGATGTGTTTATTAAATCTACTCCCAAACAAATTAAATATCACTTCAGTTCATGTAATGCTTGCTTCTAATTATTTTGTAATATTTTTAAATGTGAATAGGAGTAACAAAAGAATCAATACATCTTAGATAATTAACACCAGGGATGTACCTGGCCTCAGCATTGACCTGGTTCCTAAATGCTACAAGATTTTCATGATTACCCATGGGCAATATCAAGCCCATACTCTTTGTAGACCTCGTATAATCTTTTTTTTTTTTAATTTTTTTTATTTTTTTTTATTTTTATTTTTTAATATATGAAATTTACTGTCAAATTGGTTTCCATACAACACCCAGTGCTCATCCCAAAAGGTGCCCTCCTCAATACCCATCACCCACCCTGCCCTCCCTCCCACCCCCCATCAACCCTCAGTTTGTTCTCAGTTTTTAACAGTCTCTTATGCTTTGGATCTCTCCCACTCTAACCTTTTTTTTTTTTTTTTCCTTCCCCTCCCCCATGGGTTTCTGTTACATTTCTCAGGATCCACATAAGAGTGAAACCATATGGTATCTGTCTTTCTCTGTATGGCTTATTTCACTTAGCATCACACTCTCCAGTTCCATCCATGTTGGTACAAAAGGCCATATTTCATTTTTTCTCATTGCCACGTAGTATTCCATTGTGTATATAAACCACAATTTCTTTATCCATTCATCAGTTGATGGACATTTAGGCTCTTTCCATAATTTGGCTATTGTTGAGAGTGCTGCTATAAACATTGGGGTACAAGTGCCCCTATGCATCAGTACTCCTGTATCCTTTGGGTAAATTCCTAGCAGTGCTGTTGCTGGGTCATAGGGTAGGTCTATTTTTAATTTTCTGAGGAACCTCCACACTGCTTTCCAGAGCGGCTGCACCAATTTGCATTCCCACCAACAGTGCAAGAAGGTTCCTGTTTCCCCACATCCTCTCCTATAGTCTCCTGATTTCTTCATTTTGGCCACTCTGACTGGCGTGAGGTGGTATCTGAGTGTGGTTTTGATTTGTATTTCCCTGATAAGGAGCGACGTTGAACATCTTTTCATGTGCCTGTTGGCCATCCGGATGTCTTCTTTAGAGAAGTGTCTATTCATGTTTTCTGCCCATTTCTTCACTGGGTTATTTGTTTTTCGGGTGTGGAGTTTGATGAGCTCTTTATAGATTTTGGATACTAGCCCTTTGTCCGATGTGTCATTTGCAAATATCTTTTCCCATTCCGTTGGTTGCCTTTTAGTTTTGTTGGTTGTTTCCTTTGCTGTGCAGAAGCTTTTTATCTTCATAAGGTCCCAGTAATTCACTTTTGCTTTTAATTCCCTTGCCTTTGGGGATGTGCCGAGTAAGAGATTGCTACGGCTGAGGTCAGAGAGATCTTTTCCTGCTTTCTCCTCTAAGGTTTTGATGGTTTCCTGTCTCACATTCAGGTCCTTTATCCACTTTGAGTTTATTTTTGTGAATGGTGTGAGAAAGTGGTCTAGTTTCAACCTTCTGCATGTTGCTGTCCAGTTCTCCCAGCACCATTTGTTAAAGAGACTGTCTTTTTTCCATTGGATGTTCTTTCCTGCTTTGTCAAAGATGAGTTGGCCATACGTTTGTGGGTCTAGTTCTGGGGTTTCTATTCTATTCCATTGGTCTATGTGTCTGTTTTTATGCCAATACCATGCTGTCTTGATGATGACAGCTTTGTAGTAGAGGCTAAAGTCTGGGATTGTGATGCCTCCTGCTTTGGTCTTCTTCTTCAAAATTACTTTGGCTATTCGGGGCCTTTTGTGGTTCCATATGAATTTTAGGATTGCTTGTTCTAGTTTCGAGAAGAATGCTGGTGCAATTTTGATTGGGATTGCATTGAATGTGTAGATAGCTTTGGGTAGTATTGACATTTTGACAATATTTATTCTTCCAATCCATGAGCAGGGAATGTCTTTCTATTTCTTTATATCTTCTTCAATTACCTGCATAAGCTTTCTATAGTTTTCAGCATACAGATCTTTTACATCTTTGGTTAGATTTATTCCTAGGTATTTTATGCTTCTTGGTGCAATTGTGAATGGGATCAGTTTCTTCATTTGTCTTTCTGTTGCTTCATTGTTAGTGTATAAGAATGCAACTGATTTCTGCACATTGATTTTGTATCCTGCAACTTTGCTGAATTCATGTATCAGTTCTAGCAGACTTTTGGTGGAGTCTATCGGATTTTCCATGTATAATATCATGTCATCTGCAAAAAGCGAAAGCTTGACTTCATCTTTGCCAATTTTGATGCCTTTGATTTCCTTTTGTTGTCTGATTGCTGATGCTAGAACTTCCAGCACTATATTAAACAACAGCGGTGACAGTGGGCATCCCTGTCGTGTTCCTGATCTCAGGGAAAAAGCTCTCAGTTTTTCCCCGTTGAGGATGATGTTAGCTGTGGGCTTTTCATAAATGGCCTTTACTGATCTTTAAGTATGTTCCTTCTATCCCGACTTTCTCAAGGGTTTTTATTAAGAAAGGGTGCTGGATTTTGTCAAAGGCCTTTTCTGCATCGATTGACAGGATCATATGGTTCTTCTCTTTTTTTTTGTTAATGTGATGTATCACGTTGATCGATTTGCGAATGTTGAACCAGCCCTGCATCCCAGGAATGAATCCCACTTGATCATGGTGAATAATTCTTTTTATATGCTGTTGAATTCGATTTGCTAGTATCTTCTTGAGAATTTTTGCATCCATATTCATCAGGGATATTGGCCTGTAGTTCTCTTTTTTTACTGGGTCTCTGTCTGGTTTAGGAATCAAAGTAATACTGGCTTCATAGAATGAGTCTGGAAGTTTTCCTTCCCTTTCTATTTCTTGGAATAGCTTGAGAAGGATAGGTATTATCTCTGCTTTAAACGTCTGGTAGAACTCCCCTGGGAAGCCATCTGGTCCTGGACTCTTATTTCTTGGGAGATTTTTGATGACTGATACAATTTCTTCGCTGGTTATGGGTCTGTTCAAGCTTTCTATTTCCTCCTGATTGAGTTTTGGAAGAGTGTGGGTGTTTAGAAATTTGTCCATTTCTTCCAGGTTGTCCAATTTGTTGGCATATAATTTTTCATAGTATTCCCTGATAATTGTTTGTATCTCTGAGGGATTGGTTGTAATAATTCCATTTTCATTCATGATTTTATCTATTTGGGTCATCTCCCTTTTCTTTTTGAGAAGCCTGGCTAGAGGTTTGTCAATTTTGTTTATTTTTTCAAAAAACCAACTCTTGGTTTCGTTGATCTGCTCTACAGTTTTTTTAGATTCTATATTGTTTATTTCTGCTCTGATCTTTATTATTTCTCTTCTTCTGCTGGGTTTAGGCTGCCTTTGCTGTTCTGCTTCTATTTCCTTTAGGTGTGCTGTTAGATTTTGTATTTGGGATTTTTCTTGTTTCTTGAGATAGGCCTGGATTGCAATGTATTTTCCTCTCAGGACTGCCTTCGCTGCGTCCCAAAGCGTTTGGATTGTTGTATTTTCATTTTCGTTTGTGTCCATATATTTTTTAATTTCTTCTCTAATTGCCTGGTTGACCCACTCATTCGTTAGTAGCGTGTTCTTTAACCTCCATGCTTTTGGAGGTTTTCCAGACTTTTTCCTGTGGTTGATTTCAAGCTTCATAGCATTGTGGTCTGAAAGTATGCATGGTATAATTTCAATTGTTGTAAACTTATGAAGGGCTGTTTTGTGACCCAGTATATGATCTATCTTGGAGAATGTTCCATGTGCACTCGAGAAGAAAGTATATTCTGTTGCTTTGGGATGCAGAGTTCTAAATATATCTGTCAAGTCCATCTGATCCAATGTATCATTCAGGGCCCTTGTTTCTTTATTGACTGTGTGTCTAGATGATCTATCCATTTCTGTAAGTGGGGTGTTAAAGTCCCCTGCAATTACCACATTCTTATCAATAAGGTTGCTTATGTTTATGAGTAATTGTTTTATATATCTGGGGGCTCGGGTATTTGGCGCATAGACATTTATAATAGTTAGCTCTTCCTGATGGATAGACCCTGTGATTATTATATAATGCCCTTCTTCATCTCTTGTTACAGCCTTTAATTTAAAGTCTAATTTGTCTGATATAAGTATGGCTACTCCAGGTTTCTTTTGGCTTCCAGGAGCATGATAAATAGTTCTCCATCCCCTCACTCTCAATCTAAAGGTGTCCTCAGATCTAAAATGAGTCTCTTGTAGACAGCAAATAGATGGGTCTTGTTTTTTTATCCATTCTGATACCCTATGTCTTTTGGTTGGCGCATTTAATCCATTTACATTCAGTGTTATTATAGAAAGATATGGGTTTAGAGTCATTGTGATGTCTGTATGTTTTATGCTTGTAGTGATGTCTCTGGTACTTTGTCTCACAGGGTCCCCCTTAGGATCTCTTGTACGGCTGGTTTCGTGGTGACAAATTCCTTCAGTTTTTGTTTGTTTGGGAAGACCTTTATCTCTCCTTCTATTCTAAATGACAGACTTGCTGGATAAAGGATTCTCGGCTGCATATTTTTTCTGTTTAGCACACTGTAGATATCGTGCCAAGCCTTTCTGGCCTGCCAAGTTTCAAAGGAGAGATCAGTCCCGAGTCTTATAGGTCTCCCTTTATATGTGAGGGCACGTTTATCCCTTGCTGCTTTCAGAATTTTCTCTTTATCCTTGTATTTTGCCAGTTTCACTATGATATGTCGTGCAGAAGATCGATTCAAGTTACGTCTGAAGGGAGTTCTCTGTGCCTCTTGGATTTCAATGCCTTTTTCCTTCCCAGTTCTGGGAAGTTCTCAGCTATAATTTGTTCAAGTACCCCTTCAGCACCTTTCCCTCTCTCTTCCTCCTCTGGGATACCAATTATGCGTATATTATTTCTTTTTAGTGTATCACTTAGTTCTCTAATTTTCCCCTCATACTCCTGGATTTTTTTATCTCTCTTTCTTTCAGCTTCCTCTTTCTCCATAACTTTATCTTCTAGTTCACCTATTCTCTCCTCTGCCTCTTCAAGCCGAGACGTCGTGGTTTCCATTTTGTTTTGCATTTCGTTTAAAGCGTTTTTCAGCTCCTCGTGACTGTTCCTTAGTCCCTTGATCTCTGTGGCAAGAGATTCTCTGCTGTCCTGTATACTGTTTTCAAGCCCAGTGATTAATTTTATGACTATTATTCTAAATTCACTTTCTGTTATATTATTTAAATCCTTTTTGATCAGTTCATTAGCTGTTGTTATTTCCTGGAGATTCTTCTGAGGGGAATTCTTCCGTTTGGTCATTTTGGAGAGTCCCTGGAGTGGTGAGGACCTGCAGGGCCCTTCCCCTGTGCTGTGGTGTATAACTGGAGTTAGTGGGCGGGGCCGCAGTCCGACCCGATGTCTGCCCCCAGCCCACTGCTGGGGCCACAGTCAGACTGGTGTGTGCCTTCTCTTCCCCTCTCCTAGGGGTGGGATTCACTGTGGGGTGGCGTGGCCCATCTGGGCTACTTGCACACTGCCAGGCTTGTGTTGCTGGGGATCTGGCGTATTAGCTGGGGTGGGTAGGCAAGGTGCACGGGGGCTGGAGGGGCAGGCTTAGCTCGCTTCTCCTTAGGTGATCCACTTCAGGAGGGGCCCTGTGGCAGCGGGAGGGAGTCAGATCCGCTGCTGGAGGTTTGGCTCCGCAGAAGCACAGAGTTGGGTGTTTGCGTGGAGGAGCGAGCAAGTTCCCTGGCAGGAACTGGTTCCCTTTGGGATTTTGGCCGGGGGATGGGCGGGGGAGATGGCGCTGGCGCCTTTGTTCCCCGCCAAGCTGAGCTCTGCCATCAGGGGGCTCAGCAGCTCTCCCTCCCTTTGTCCTCCAGACTTCCCGCTTTCCGAGCAGAGCTGTTAACTTATGACCTCCCAGACCCTAAGTCGCGCTTGCTGTCGGAACACAGTCTGTCCGGCCCCTCCGCTTTTGCCAGCCAGACTCAGGGGCTCTGCTTGGCCGGCGAGCCGCCCCTCCGCCCCGGCTCCCTCCCACCAGTCCGTGGAGCGCGCACTGCCTCGCCGCCCTTCCTACCCTCTTCCGTGGGCCTCTCATCTGCGCTTGGCTCCGGAGACTCCGTTCTGCTAATCCTCTGGCGGTTTTCTGGGTTCTTTAGGCAGGTGTAGGTGGAATCTAAGTGATCGGCAGGACGGGCGGTGAGCCCAGCGTCCTCCTACGCCGCCATCTTCCGGAACCCCTTCCTTCGTATAATCTGATCAATTTAAATTCTGGCTGTTGACTTTCTAGTGTTTCAAACCATGTGGGGTGATTTTACACTACTTCTGGCTGGTCCTCAGAGGGAGAACTGTCGATGGAACAGAAATACTTAAGGCTGAGGGTGTGGGCAAGTGAGCACAGAGAACATGAGAGCTGGGCCTCCCCATCCCTCTCACTGTCACATCTTGGGGACTCAAGGGGAGCTGCAAACCTGGCATGGAGGCTGGAGTCAGAGAGAACTGAGCTTGCCAACACTTGCATTCTCAGGGTGCCTCGGGCACATAGTGGTGACAGAAGGAGGGACTGCCTTTCCCAGGCTCACCAACTGATTATGGGGGAGCCCCTCTTGCACTTGTCTCTTGGTAACTTCCATCTTATGCATCCTACACCCCCTTCTGTCTTGCGGTTCTCTCAGCAGCTGCTTGCTGGTCATGCAGCTTTCCTGCTACATGCATTCATTTTTCCAAGGTCTGTGTTGAACTGTACACTCTGCTCTGAAACGGAGACCTCCAGGGCAGACCAGCCGGGGCCATGCATCACACTTTCCCTTTGCACTGTCAGCCCCTTTCTGTGCTGTCTTCTCTATTCTCTCACCTCTGAGATGTCCCAGCATGACCTCCCAGAGTCTTTATTAGCATGGCGACAGTCTCCCTTTCTATCTCCTCTGTTCGGTTGCTTGTCTTGCTGTTTGCTCCTCCTTGGTGTCTTATCTCTAAGATGTTGGCCCTCCCTCCAGCTTCATTCTCTGTTTCCTGTTTTCTTACCTTCCTCTCTCCCCTGGGTGGCCACATCCTCTCCTATGGCTTCAGGGAGCACTCACATGATCATGGCTCCCTTACTCTAGGCTCAGGCATCTGATTATCTGCTGGACACATGCCACCGGACATCCTACAGGCATAAAAAACTGGCTACTCAACTGGAATTGCTTCTCCTTTAGCTGTTGGGCCTCACTGCATGACATCATTACCTAGATAGCTGACAGGACCAGAAGATGGGAAGGCATTTAAGTCTTTCTTCTTCTTTCTCCCTATTTTCTTTATCTCCAAATCAGGTACTTGCTAAGAATCAATTGGCCTTTCTCTATCTCTTCTTCTATCTTAGTTCTGGCAGAGGTTACCTCTTGCTTGGATACCTGCAACTGCTTCCTCTCTCCCTGCTTCCAGTGTTTCTACCCTGGAGGTCACTCTTCAGGCATCTCCTAAAATGTGTAACTGAGTGCCTTCAATGACTCCTGATGGCATTTAGAATAAAGGCAGAAATCCTAAAAGTGGTGCTAGGCCTTAATGGTCTCATTTCTGCTTATAGCAAACTTTATCTCTTCCACTCACACCTATTCTTCTGAAATATTGAACTCTTTTTTGGTTTATGTCAGACTTTCAGCTTCTACCCTGAGATGCATGCCACAAAGTTATCTAATTTTTAAGATCAATACTGCTGTGTATTGCATAGTATTCTTGTTAGAGGAACTAGTCGGTAATCACATTTATGGAAGTGAAGTTTGAAAATAACAGTTTTAATTGACACCTTATGGGAGGCAGGGTAAGAAATAAGCCCTGAAGATCACATCAGGAAGTTTTCCATGTGTGTGTGCATGTATCCATCCTCCACATATGACTGAGCACACATTTTGGGGACCTGTCCCAGGCTAAGCCCTGTGCTGGCACTTTCAGGGGGTATGAGATGGGAGCACAGCCCTGCTGCAGTTTACAGTCCAGTTGAGAAAATATGGCAAAACTCAGACACAGCCAGTATACACCTGACCTCAGGAAAGCTCTTAAAGGAGATAGCAAGCTTCCCTTGTGTGTGCAAAGAGGCCCAAAGCACACAGGCTTTAGGGGAGTGGGTGAAGCTAAGGAGATGCCTTGTGGAGGAGCACCTGGAGGTGGTCTTGAAGGGCCTTTCCAGTAGCTTTTACCTGGCCAAGCCTAAGTGTCACGTGGGAGAGGCTTTTATGAAATCATGGTATCCTTACCCTTAGAGGTGTTGTTTCAGTTGAACAGTTGTGATTATGGGAATGCACCTGTTTAAAAATGCCCCAGATGACTCCAATGGATATCCAGGACTAAAAACCACAGAATCTTAATAAGAGGAAATGAAGGGTATAGAATTAATAGAAAGTACTGAATGAGGAAAGACTTAGCACTTGTTTAGGGAAAGAATGAGCAATCAAGTCTGACTGGTGGGGATGTATGTGAGGTAATTCTTGAAGGTAGCTTGTGTCAGACAAAGAATCTGTATTTCCTTTATTTGAGTGAAGAGCCCTTGGTGTTAGGTGACCAGAACTCTGAGTAACAATGTCCTGATCTTGTGACTTTTATAATTAGAACGAGGTGGGAGATCAGCCAGACACCTGCAGCAGTAAATTCCCAGTGAGAGGTGATGAGAAGCCTACCTGGGGAGATGCTGAGATGGAAAGCTGGGGAGCATTTGTGGATAACATAGAGATACAACTGACATCAGTAGTCTTTATATCTTAATGTGGCTTCTACATAAGCCAAGAATTATGAGATATCACAGAAGATACATTTAGAATGAGCGACTAATAACTCAGGAGATTTAAAGGGAGTATGAGATCAAACGAGTCATAGATGAAGGTTATGGGTTTCACCGACCACAGGGCTTCAAAGGGATAGAAGATTGACCTTCAGCAGATTGTTATTTAGAGTATTATTATGAAGAAATGATCACTTCTTTTAAATATGTGATTTATTTTTTTTTCTCTTGTTATGTTTAAAAATCTTATTTAGGGACATCTCTTTTGCCAAAGTTCATTGAATGCCATAGTTTAGGTTCTGCTCCCAAATCAAAATTGGTGGGAAGGATCTACATGCTGCCAGTTTTTCTTTTCCTCTTTTCTTCTTCTTCTTCCCCTCCTGCTCCTTCTCCTTTTTCTTTATAGAGCGAGAGAGGGAGAGACAGAGAGACAGAGAGATAGAGAGAGAGAAAGAGAGAAAGAGAGGAAAAAAAATGCATGAGTCGGGGAGAGGGACAGAGGGAGAAAGAATCCTAAGCAGGCTACATGCTCAGTATGGACCCTGACACAGGGCTTGATCCCAGGACCCTGGGATCATGACCTGAGCCAAAATCAAGAGTTGGAAGCTCAACCGAGCCACCCAGGCCCTCTATCAGTTTTTCATATGGTATCTAAGATGCAGGTTGAGGAGGAGAAGGGTTGTCTTCTGATGCATCAGGAGCAGGTCTACCAACTGTCTAAAGATTGTGTGAAACTCTGGAGTAGGCGAGTTGATTCCCAAGAGTATCGTTGCTAAGAAATGCCAGGGAAAGCCATGCTTCTAGCAAGGCTATTATGCCATCTGGGTTTCTGAGAACCTCAGATGGAACCTTACAGAAGCAAAGAGGATATAAAGCATCATGGATGTGGAAGCATGGCCACCTGCCCCCAGATGACTAGCTGCTTGACTCCCCTTATCTGCAGGTATGTACTGGAAGAGGTGGGGGGAGCTGGGCCAATCTGGGTCCTGCTTTGCTCTGGGCCCTACCACTCAGCACAGTGATATCACTCTGCTCTCCTTGCTTGCTCACTCTGGCTGATCAGGCAGCACAGCAGGACAGTTCAGCATGTCTGCATCTGGACTTGCCCCTCTCCTCTTCCACTTGCTAGCTGACAGGACCCATGAGCAAGTTACACAGAGCTTATCTGCCCTTCAGTTTCTTTATCTCCATTTTTGAGAATTGAATGAGTACACACACACACACACACACACACACACACCACAGTTTCATCAACCCTCAAAGGATTATAGGATTATAACTTTTATTATCAGTTGACAATATCCTTTTCTGGAACTTTGTACTTAAAGTGAAAAATTACCACACTCAAAATCTCTGAGGCCTCAGAGTAGCAAAGTCCCACTTCTGGGCCCCAGCAGCCTCCTTCCCACTCCTTCTAATACCATAGCATGGCATTTCAGAGGGAGGTAGCATCCAGGAACATGGAACATACAGAAGCATACAAGTGCAAGAATGAGAATCCAGACAAAAGATTCCTGGTAAATTTAGGACAACAAAGGTGAGCCCATTGGAATGAGGCCTTCTGGGCAGTTATTTGCATAGGGTGTGACCCATCATTAATATCCTATTCTGAATACTACTACTTGGCCATCACCATGCCCAGTTACTGTGTCATATGAGAATGGATCAAAGGCAGAGGGAAGCTGCACACAGTTTATACAAACACAGGACTTATTTGGTTGTAATTTTCCTTTGGAGCCTGAGGCAAGAGGTATTGATAATAAAACAACCGAAACTAGTTACAGAGTTGAACTTGCTCCAACTTTGTGTGTTGTGCAATTCCAAATACTCAGTGGCAAACCTCCTGAGGAGGAAGTAGGAATGAATAACAGAGTTCACCGGGCAGCTGGCTGGGGGCCATGACTTGGTAAGTTTACAGGTAAGGAGAGCTCTGAAGAACAGAGACCCACTAATTGTTCCACGAGGCTGGAACTGACTTTGCTAATGCTCCTGAGAGGGAAGAGAAGGCTCTCAAATCAGAGAAGAGTTGGGGCAACTCTGCACCTTTTGTTTCCTTGCTGTTGGCCATGACCAAGAATGTTTTTATAATTTCTTTCTGTCCCATATAGCAGAGCAGCAGAGGGGAGGTTGAAAATGTAGCAGGTTGAGCCAATCTGTCATCAATAGGACTGCCACAGTGTCACTGACTCCAGGACTTGCAGAAGCCTTCAAAGGAGGTAGATAGGAGATAAGAGGCCAAGGCATGACTCCTCCTTTGCATGGAATTAGGGAGAAAGGAGATTCCAGGTTGTTAATTGTTGAAATGACTACAGCCCTGTTCATAAAACGAGCTATTGAAATGTATTTACAGGTCAATGCCTTGGAGGTGTATTCATGAAGCAGGAATACATTTTATACCACCACAGTTCACAATAAAAATCATAATATTTTTCTTCTTCTTTTTTCCAGCTTTCTGCATCCTAAGGTGAAGCCAGAAGTCTCTTTTTTTTTTTTTTAATTTGAGAATAGTTGACACGCAATGTTACATTAGTTTCAGGTGTACAACATAGTGATTTGACAAGTTTATACATTATGTTATGAATGTATAAAGTGTAGCTACCATCTGTTCCCAAACATTGCTGTTGCAGTATCATTGACCATATTCCCTATATTGCACCTTTTAGTCCCATGGCCTATTCATTCCTTAATTGTAAGCCTGCACTTCCCATTCTCCTTCACTCATTTTGCCCATCTCCCCATCAAAATCTCTCTGACACTGAGTCAGTCCCCACTTGGTCAGGGAAGCCAGAAACTCAGTCTGCATCTTCTCTGCAGTCCCAGCTGGCCCCTGCAACATGGTTCTGGCTGCACAGTCAGGCAAGGTCCCAGGATCTGGTTTCTGAGACCCTAATGGCATCAGCCATGTCTAGGCTTGCTCCTCTCTTCTTTCACTTGCTAGCAGGTGAGAGAGTTCACTGGTCTTTAGTACACATGGGGCCATATCTGTACTCATCTGAAAGTCTGTGTTTTTAATGCTTTCTGGCCAATTTTGCATTCACTGTCTGGGCTGTGTTTCTAACTCCCTCCAGAAGTTTCTTTAGCTTCTAAACTTGTTTGCCATTCAATCATCCTTTAACCCAGCATGCCAGTAACTTTTGCTCAAAGAGTTCTGACCATGTAGGAACACGAAAATATCCATGGATGATTGTCTCTCAACAGCAAGTGGGAAACTTGTTCCAAGAGTTGCATATAACATGGGCTATGCTCAGGGTCAAGAATAGGAGACACAATTAGAAAAAGGTGGATCTGGCTAAAGACATGACTGGGATAGGAGATAATGTACATCAAATACTCAAAAGCAAGCATTCTAGAATTCCAGATTCTGTCATCTAAGAGAACTTTCTAAATCAAATATATAATGGGTTTGATGAATTAGATTTAAAAGAACTCCCCTTCCCCAAGGCAGCAATAACAACAATGGGAAGTTTTGCCTATGCTCTGAGTAGCTCCCATGAAAGGATATAATTTGGTAGTAAGAGGATGAAATAAGCTTCCAGCTGACTGTGAAGTTACCAATATACATGTAATTCCATTGTAGCACTTACTGAGTGCTTTGTATACATCAGGGATTGTTCTTACATTGATTAGTTTGGCTCAAATTCTGTAAATGATTTTATAAGGTAGGTATTATAATTATTCCCTTTTTAAAGATTAGGAAATGATGGGGTGCCTGGGCAGCTCAGTCGGTTAAGCGTCTGACTTCGGCTCAGGTCATGATCTCACAGTCCATGAGTTCCGAGCCCCGTGTCGGGCTCTGTGCTGACAGTGCAGAGCCTGGAGCCTGTTTCAGATTCTGTGTCTCCCTCCCTCTCTCTGACCCTCCCCCACTCATGCTCTGTCTCTCTCTGTCTCAAAAATGAATAAACGTTAAAAAAAAGCTAATTCTAGTATTGAGGAGGGCACGTTTTGGGATGAGCACTGGGTGTTGTATGGAAACCAATTTGACAATAAATTTCATATATTGAAAAAAAATAAAAAGTAAAATAAAAAGCAAAAAAAAAGCTAATTCTTTTAAAAAAAGATTAGGAAATAAAAACAAAGAAAAATTGAGTAAGTTGACAAAGATCAGACACATGAGTAAGTGACAGAGTCACGATTTGGACCCAGGCAATCCGAGTCCTTGCATTTCCCACTACCTTCTATCTCTTGTGTAGCTAGACATCCTATTCGACTGTTTTGAAACACAGGCAGGACTCTGGAGGTGAGGTGAGGAAGCATTTTAGATCATAGATACTATTTTCCTTCCTTTTGTATGTGTTAATTTCCATGTTTTCCCATAAGCCTCATCAATAAAAGGTTGGTTGTCATCTGAGATAGGTTAGTCTTATCTTTCTTTCTTGTTGTAAACACCAAAGCTTCCTTCTGTGCTCCATCCAGGTGATTTCAGGGCAGGCAGAGCTTCAGAGGAGAATCTGCTGAGAAGAACAGGAGATTAAACAGCAACATCTTTACCCTGTTAGAAATCCCATGGTCATTGTCAGAGACTTTGGCATTGCAATCCTTATTTAGCTCTCTAGGTATTAAAACACAAGGAAACTATTAATAGATCCCAGGCCACTTCCTGGGAGCTCCATATGAACAGCCAATATCCAGTTCTTAACCCATCTCCCCCCCTTAGCGCTATACCCCCCTTAGGAGGGTGTGTGTGCACAGATGGTACATATGCCAGCTTGGTGGTTTCTTCCTAAAGTTTCTGTATGAAAACTCTGGGTTGTATGTTTGCTTTGCTCTTTTGAATCTTAGGAACATTAAGTGGAAGAAGTAAGCAAGATATCTAAAGAATGCTCACTTATTTAAGTTGGCTTAATTATCTCCATTAAACTTAATTGCCATAATTGTTGCTTCACTGTCATAATTGTTGTTCCTGTTGTCTTTACAAGGATCACTAAAGGCATTGTGAGTTTTGTGCAGTTGTTTACATGATGTTTGATTCTATTTGTGTTTCACATTGTTTACTTTCTGCTCCTTAGGGATTGCGTTGTTCACTCAGGATTACAACTTGCCTCCCACTCTTTGAGGATGAGACAAAGAAATGTAACAGTTATCAGCCTATCATAACATGAGGAAATTGACCATATAGATATAGTAAATCATGAAAATGTAAGTTTTCCCTGGAAACCTTATTATTACTACTAAAAATAGCTGACATTTCTTGGGACTTACAGGTGTTTACATAAGTCTCATTCAATCTTAATGAAGTAAAAATTATTATCATGGTTTTGCAGATAATAATTTCAAAGAAAACTGAGGCACAATGAGTATCAAGGTCACAGAGTTAAGCAGTGGCAGTGTTAGGCTATGAGCCTAGGTATATTTTGATCCCAGAGACATCCTATTAATTTAGTTACTACAGTAGTTACATTGCTAGGCTTCTGTTATTTGATTTTAGATACAGGAGTCAGGAGAGAAAACAATCCATGTCTTGAATGGCTCTAATATCTCTCACACGGATTCTATAGTTTCACCACTGAAAGTGCTCTTTTTCAAAAAATTGTCATTATTATACAGTTTTTAATTTTTATTATTGTCCTCCTATCATGATTTTCATTTCAGATTTTTATTTATTACATAAAAGTATTAATGAGGGAATCCTGGGAAGATGGCGCCATAGGAGGACGCTGGGCTCACTGCGCATCCTGCTGATCACTTAGATTCCACCTACACCTGCCTAAATAACCCAGAAAACCGCCAGAAGACTAGCAGAACAGATTCTCCAGAGCCAAGAGCAGACGAGAGGACCACGGAAGAGGGTAGGAAGGGTGGAGAGGTGGTGCACGCTCCACGGACTGGCGGGAGGGAACCGGGGCGGAGGGGCAGCCCGCTGGCCCCCTGGCTTGCAAAAGCAGAGGGGCCGGATGGAGTGTGTTCTGACAGCAAGCAGGAATTGACATCTGGAAGGTTATAAGCTAACAGCTCTGCTCGGAGAGTGGGAGGGCTGGAGGACAACGGGAGGGAGAGTTGTTGAGCCCCGGACGACAGAGCTCAACTTGGCGGGGAACAAAGGCGCTCACCAGCGCCATCTCCCTCGCCCATGCCCCAGCCAAAATCCCAAAGGGAACCAGCTCCTGCCAGGGAACTTGCTTGCACCGCGCAAACACCCAATGCTGTGCTTCTGCGGATCCATCCCTCCTGCGGGTCAACTCCCTCCCGGTGCCACAGGGCCCCTCCCAAAACGGATCTCTGAAGAAAAAGCGAGCTGAGCCTGCCCCTCCCACCACTGTGCACCTTGCCAATACACCCCAGCTAATACGCCAGATCCCCAGCACCATAAGCCTGGCAGTGTGCAAGTAGTCCAGACAGGCCACGCCACCCCACAGTAAATCCCGCCCCTAGAAGAGGGGAAGAGAAGGCACACACCAGTCTGACTGTGGCCCCAGTGGTGGGATGGGGGCAGACATCAGATCTGACTGCAGCCCCGCCCACCAATGCAAGTTATTCAAGACAGCACAGGGGAAGTGCCCCGCAGTCCCGCACCACTCCAGGGATTATCCAAAATGATGAAACGGAAGAATTCCCCTCAGAAAAACATCCAGGAAATAACAACAGCTAATGAACTGATGAAAAATGATTTAAACAATATAACAGAAAGTTATATTTAGAATAATATAACTGAGTTTAGAATAATAGTCATAAAATTAATCGCTGGGCTTGAAAACAGTATAAAGGACAGCAGAGAATCTCTTGCTACAGGGATCAAGGGACTAAGGAACAGCCAGGAGGAGCTAAAAAATGCTACCAATGAACTGCAAAATAAAATGGAGACAACTATGGCTTGGATTGAAGAAGCAGAGGAAAGAATAGGTGAACTAGAAGATAAAATTATGGAAAAAGAAGAAGCTGAGAAAAAGAGAGATAAAAAAATCCAGGAGTATGAGCGGAAAGTTAGAGAACTAAGTGATGCACTAAAGAGAAATAATCTACGCATAATTGGTATTCCAGAGGAGGAAGAGAGAGGGAAAGGTGCTGAAGGGGTACTTGAAGAAATAATAGCTGAGAACTTCCCGGATCTGGGGAAGGAAAAAGGCATTGAAATCCAAGAGGCACAGAGAACTCCCTTCAGAGGTAACTTGAATCCATCTTCTGCACGACATATCATAGTGAAACTGGCAAAATACAAGGATAAAGAGAAAATTCTGAAAGCAGCTAGAGATAAACGTGCTCTAACATATAAAGGGAGACCTATAAGACTCGTGACGGATCTCTCTACTAAAACTTGGCAAGCCAGAAAGGAATGGCAGGAGATCTTCAATGTGATGAACAGAAAAAAAATATGCACCCGAGAATCCTTTATCCAGCAAGTCTGTCATTTAGAATAGAAGGAGAGATAAAGGTCTTCCCAAACAAACAAAAACTGAAGGAATTCGTCACCACTAAACCAGCCCTACAAGAGATCCTAAGGGGGACCCTGTGAGACAAAGTACCAGAGTCATCGCTACAAGCATGAAACCTACGGACATCACAATGACTCTAAACCCATATCTTTCTATAATAACACTGAATGTAAATGGACTAAATGCACCAACCAAAAGACATAGGGTATCAGAATGGATAACAAAAACAAGACCCATCTATTTGCTGTCTACAAGAGACTCATTTTAGACCTGAGGACACTTTCAGATTGAGAATGAGGGGATGGAGAACTATTTATCATGCCACTGGAGGTCAAAAGAAAGCTGGAGTAGCCATACTTATATCAGACAAATTAGACTTTAAATTAAAGGCTGTAACAAGAGATGAACAAGGGCATTATATAATAATCACAGGGTCTATCCATCAGGAAGAGCTAACAATTATAAATGTCGATGTGCCGAATACAGGAGCCCCCAAATATGTAAAACAATTACTCACAACATAAGCAACCTTATTGATAAGAATGTGGTCATTGCAGGGGACTTTAACACTCCACTTACAGAAATGGATAGATCATCTAGACACACGGTCAATAAAGAAACAAGGGTCCTGAATGACACATTGGATCAGATGGACTTGACAGATATATTTAGAACTCTGCATCCCAAAGCAACAGAATATACTTTCTTCTCGAGTGCACATGGAACATTCTCCAAGATAGATCACATACTGGGTCACAAAACAGCCCTTCATAATTATACAAGAATTGAAATCATACCATGCATGCTTTCAGACCACAATGCTATGAAGCTTGAAATCAACCACAGGAAACAGTCTGGAAAACCTCCAAAAGTGTGGAGGTTAAAGAACACCCTACTAAAGAATGAATGGGTCAACCAGGCAATTAGAGAAGGAATTTAAAAATATCTGGAAACAAACGAAAATGAAAATACAACAATCCAAACGCTTTGGATGCAGCTAAGGCAATCCTGAGAGGAAAATACATTGCAATCCAGGCCTATCTCAAGAAACAAGAAAAATCCCAAATACAAAATCTAACAGCACACCTAAAGGAAATAGAAGCAGAACAGCAAAGGCAGCCTAAACCCAGCAGAAGAAGAGAAATAATAAAGATCAGAGCAGAAATAAACAATATAGAATCTAACAAAACTGTAGAGCAGATCAACGAAACCAAGAGTTGGTTTTTTGAAAAAATAAACAAAATTGATAAACCTCTAGCTAGGTTTCTCAAAAAGAAAAGGGAGATGACCCAAATAGATAAAATCATGAATGCAAATGGAATTATTACAACCAATCCCTCAGAGATACAAACAATTATCAAGGAATACTATGAAAAATTATATGTCAACAAACTGGACAACCTGGAAGAAATGGACAAATTCCTAAATACCCACAAGCTTCTAAAACTCAATCAGGAGGAAATAGAAAGCTTGAACAGACCCATAACCAGCGAAGAAATTGTATCAGTCATCAAAAATCTCCCAAGAAATAAGAGTCCAGGACCAGATGGCTTCCCAGGGGAGTTCTACCAGACGTTTAAAGCAGAGATAATACCTATCCTTCTCAAGCTATTCCAAAAAACAAAAAGGGAAGGAAAACTTCCAGACTCATTCTATGAAGGCAGTATCACTTTGATTCCTAAACCTGACAGAGACCCAGTAAAAAAAGAGAACTACAGGCCAATATCCCTGATGAATATGGAGGCAAAAATTCTCAATAAGATACTAGCAAATCGAATTCAACAGCATATAAAAAGAATTATTCACCCTGATCAAGTGGGATTCATTCCTGGGATGCAGGGCTGGTTCACCATTCGCAAATCAATCAACGTGGTACATCACATTAATAAAAGAAAAGAGAAGAACCATATGATCCTGTCAATCGATGCAGAAAAGGCCTTTGACAAAATCCAGCAACGTTTCTTAATAAAAACCCTCGAGAAAGTCGGGATAGAAGGAACATACCTAAAGATCATAAGAGCCATTTATGAAAAGCCCACAGCTAACATCATCCTCAATGGGGAAAAACTGAGAGCTTTTTCCCTGAGATCAGGAACACGACAGGGATGTCCACTCTCACCGCTGTTGTCTAACATAGTGTTGGAAGTGCTAGCATCAGCAATCAGACAACAAAAGGAAATCAAAGGCATCAAAATGGCAAAGATGAAGTTAAGCTTTCACTTTTTACAGATGACATGATATTATACATGGAAAATCCAATAGACTCCACCGGAAGTCTGCTAGAACTGATACATGAATTTAGCAAAGTCGCAGGATACAAAATCAATGTACAGAAATCAGTTGCATTCTTATACACTAATAATGAAGCAACAGAAAGGCAAATAAAGAAACTGATCGCATTCACAATTGCACCAAGAAGCATAAAATACCTAGGAATAAATCTAACCAAAGATGTAAAAGATCTGTATGCTGAAAACTATAGAAAGCTTATGAAGGAAATTGAAGAAGATACAAAGAAATGGAAAGACATTCCCTGCTCATGGATTGGAAGAATACATATTGTCAAAGCTACCCAAAGCTATCTACACATTCAATGCAATCCCAATCAAAATTGCACCAGCATTTTTCTTGAAGCTAGAACAAGCAATCCTAAAATTCATATGGAACCACAAAAGGCCCCGAATAGCCAAAGTAATTTTGAAGAAGACCAAAGCAGGAGGCATCACAATCCCAGACTTTAGCCTCTACTACAAAGCTGTCATCATCAAGACAGCATGGTATTGGCACAAAAGCAGACATATAGACCAGTGGAATAGAATAGAAACCCCAGAACTAGATCCACAAACGTATGGCCAACTAATCTTTGACAAAGCAGGAAAGAACATCCAATGGAAAAAAGACAGTCTCTTTAACAAATGGTGCTGGGAGAACTGGACAGCAACATGCAGAAGAATGAAAGTAGACCACTTTCTCACACCATTCACAAAAATAAACTCAAAATGGATAAAAGACCTGAATGTGAGACAGGAAACCATCAAAACCCTACAGGAGAAAGCAGGAAAAGACCTCTCTGACGTCAGCCGTAGCAATTTCTTACTTGACACATCCCCAAAGGCAAGGGAATTAAAAGCAAAAATGAACTACTGGGACCTTATGAAGATAAAAAGCTTCTGCACAGCAAAGGAAACAACCAACAAAACTAAAAGGCAACCAACGGAATGGGAAAAGATATTTGCAAATGACATATTGGACAAAGGGCTAGTATCCAAAATCTATAAAGAGCTCACCAAACTCCACACCCGAAAAACAAATAACCCAGTGAAGAAATGGGCAGAAAACATGAATAGACACTTCTCTAAAGAAGACATTCAGATGGCCAACAGGCACATGAAAAGTTGGTCAACGTCACTCTTCATCAGGGAAATACAAATCAAAACCACACTTAGATATCACCTCACGCCAGTCAGACTGGCTAAAATGAACAAATCAGGAGACTATAGATGCTGGAGTGAATGTGGAGAAACGGGAACCCTCTTGCACTGTTGGTGGGAATGCAAATTGGTGCAGCCACTCTGGAAAACAGTGTGGAGGTTCCTCAAAAACTTAAAAATAGACCTACCCTATGACCCAGCAATAGCACTGCTGGGAATTTACCCAAGGGATACAGGAGTACTGATGCCTAGGGGCACTTGTACCCCAATGTTTATAGCAGCACTCTCAACAATAGCCAAATTATGGAAAGAGCCTAAATGTCCATCAACTGATGAATGGATAAAGAAATTGTGGTTTATATACACAATGGAGTACTACGTGGCAAGAGAAAGAATGAAATATGGCCCTTTGTAGCAACATGGATGGAACTGGAGAGTGTGATGCTAAGTGAAATAAGCCATACAGATAAAGACAGATACCATATGGTTTCACTCTTATGTGGATCCTGAGAAACTTAACAGAAACCCATGGGGGAGGGGAAGGGAAAAAAAAAAAAAGAGGTTAGAGTGGGAGAGAGCCAAAGCATAAGAAACTGTTAAAAACTGAGAACAAACTGAGGGTTGATGGGGGGTGGGAGGGAGGGGAGGGTGGGTGATGGGTTTTGAGGAAGGCACCTTTTGGGATGAGCACTGGGTGTTGTATGGAAACCAATTTGACAATAAACTTCAGATATTGAAAAAAAAAAGAAAGTATTAATGCAAGTAAACCTCAAAAAGAAAACAAAAACAGTTGTAATTGCGTAGTCCCAACAAGCTAAGCTAATTTTATTTAACATGCTCATTTTTTAACAAGGCCCAGTTGAAACCTGGGGGGCGATAACACCGAGATGTGTTGCCTAGGGTCATTTATCCAATTATTTCATTGCCGCTGAGTAGATTTCTGGGCCTGAAGAGGATGACACCTAGGAAGAAGTGAGTTTTGGTCTGATGAGAGGGTCAGGTGGTTCAGGTAAGGTCAGATAGGATTCCTTCATAGTGCCATTGGGCAGACTCAGAAATGGAAAATGGCTCAGAAATGGAAAATGAAGCATTTGAGCTTATCCAAAGGATATTCATTATATTTTTCTCCTAGAAAGTCTTCTCCTATTTTTCATATTTTATTGCTTTGCACACTATCTCCTCTGTTGGCTAAGCTGGATAACTGAGAGTCAACCTTGGCTCTTCCTCATGACACCCTTTCCTCAGTCTAAACTCTCATGAAGTTCTGTCCATTTGCTTAATTGACATGCATCAGTCAAGCTATCTCTTCTTCCCTTTCATATTTTTTCCCTTTCTTCCAAGCTATTTTCCACAGAGTGTAAGAGTCAACTTTCTAGAATACAAATTTGCTCATCACTCCGTGCTTAAAAATTTCCATAGACTCCAAATTGATACTAGATGAAATCCAAACTCCTTATAGTACACAGCTCATCTCACTTATGGCACCTAGACCATATCCTGTCTTATTTCCCCTTCTAGTATTCTGTGCTCTAGCCATGTCCAACTACTGGCATATTATCAAATGTGTAATTTTCTGTTATTCCTCTTTAACTTGTATATGTTGTTCTAAGTATGTTCCCTTTTTCATTTCTTATCCCATCTCCTTACATATATTGACATTTTTTTTTGAATTTTTAAAATTTATTGTCAAGCTAGCTAACATACAGTGTATACAGTGTGCTCTTGGTTTTGGGGGTAGATTTCTGTGATTTATCACTTACATAAAACACCCAGTGCTCATCCCAACAAGTGCTTTCCTCAATGCCTATCATCCATTCCCCCCCAACCCACACACACACCATCAACCCTCAGTTTGTTCTCCACCTTCAAGAGTTCCTTGTGGTTTGCCTCCCTCTCTGTTTGAAACTATTTTTTCCCCTTCCCTTCCCCATGGTCCTCCATTAAGTTTCTCAAGTTCCACATATGAGTGACATATAGTTTCAGGACAATCAGCCCTAGCCTCTTGAAGAAAATCATTCTTCTTGACTATCCACTTTGAAAGGGTGAAAAAAAGCTACTCTTTTTTGCCTCGTTTTCCTCTATGCATGTTCATTAATTTCTTTTCCTTCTTTTCCTCCTTCTCCATCACTTCCTCTCACTCCTTCTTCCCCCTCAGCTTCACCCTCAGCTTCCCCCCCACATCTCGGGGGTCTCCCACCTTTCTCTTCCACCTCTTCCTCCTCTGCCAGTTCCTCCTCCTCCTCCTCTCCCTCTTCCTCTTCCTCTCCTTCAACTCTCCCCTCTTCCTCCTTCTCCTTCTTTTTCTTCTTCTCACAACTCTCATAATTGAGCAATTACTCCTCTGTCATCAATTTATCAAGTATTTATTGAGTACCTACTATGTGTCAAAATCTGTCCTAGGTGCTGAGTATATAGTAATGAGAAAACTGGGTATAGTTCCTGCCTTCATGGAGTCTAGAGTATAAGAGAGAGAAATCTTAAACAACCAATGACAGTAAAATTACAAATTAAAATATATGATAAAAACAAAAGAATAGGGAATTAGAGGAAGAATAAAAGTATGAGGACACTGCTTTACACTAAGGGAAAGCATTTACTGAGAAGGAGACATTTAATATGAGACTTGACTGATGAGTTTCTCAAGAAATGATCTTTTTGTTTTATTAATTTTTTCCCTATCACTTTCTGTTTTCTATTTAAGTGATTTCCTCTGTTATCTTTATTATTTCTTTTCTTCTGCTTATTCTGAGTTTCATTTCTCTTCTTTTTCTAGTTTCTTAGGCAGGAAGCTGAAATTTTTTACTTGAGACCTTTCATCTTTAGGCAATTTTGTAGTACAAATGTTCTTCTAAATATTTATCTGCATCCTGCTATTTCTGAAATGTGCTTTTATTTTTATTTTATTTAAAGTTCAAAATGCTTTCTAATTACCTTTTTTTCTTTGATCCGCAGGTTATTTAAACACGTGTTAACACGTTTCCAAGTATTGGGTGACTTTCCAGATAACTTTCCATTATTTTTTCATTATTTAATTCCATTGTGGTCTGAGAGTATACTTTGTTTGAGACTTATTTTATGGCTCAAAATATGGTCTAGCATGGTAAATGTTCTGTGTGCACTTGAAAAATATGTATTCTGTTGAAGTTGAATGGAGTGTTTTATAAATATCAATTAGTAAAGTTGGTTGACAATGTTATTAAAATCCCGTATGTCCTTACTGCTTTTCTGTTTACTTGTTCTACTGATTATTGAGAGCAGTGCTGAAATCTCTGAGTATGATTGTAAATTTTTATGTTTCTCTTTGGAGTGCTACTGTATGTATTTTGAATCTCCCTTATTAGAGGAATACATTTTTAGAATTATACTGCAATGTTGGTGATCTCTAGGGGTTAAACTGTTTCTTCTGCATATACCATCTATGGCTGATATAATCATATTTAAAATTTCTGTTGTAATCAATACCTCACATTTCCAACTTCTTTTTGGATAAGTCTAATTGGGTATCATTTGAGTGCCTCAAATACAGCATTACACAAACCAAGCTTGCCATCTCCCTAAATTTGCCCACTTCCTGTATTCTTCATATTAGTTAACAGTGACTAATTTAGCACTTAAAAGAAGCCACATAAGTTGTCTTAAACAAGACATTGAATATAAAAGACATTTGAATAAGGGCAGCACAAAGCTAGTGTAAAAGTATAGTGGTCTTCAGGAAACCAATGTACTTCTATTCTTGTGTTCCTTCACTCTTAAAAATGTGGATTCCATTACACTATTATCTCATGATCCAAGATGGCTGTTGGAGCTCTAGACATCACGTCCAGGTTCCAAGTAGGGTATAGGAAAAGGGAATAGAGGGGCCAAAAATATGCACACCAATTGTCTTTTTAAGAAACTCTCCTGGAAGTTCCACTTAATAACTTCTCCTAATGCTTGATTAACAATACTCATGGTAACACTGAGTTGCCAGAGAGACTGGGAAACTTAATCTTTTAGCTGGGCATATTGCTACCCTGAATGAAATTGGGGGTCTGTGACTAGGGAAGATAGGGAGAGTAGATAGTAGATTGGTAGTACCCCAAGCCCAATAATTTCCTTAGAGGGATATCTAAGACTCATCCTCAGTTCCTCTTTCTCTCTCCTTTCACATCTAAGCAACCACTCATACACTCACTATCCAACATCTGTTCTTTAATTATGGCATCTTGGATCCATTCTTTATTATCTTTCCCAAACTATTCAACAGTCATCAATTTACTCCTCCTATTTCTGTCTTTTTGTCACATTGCTGCTAGAGATATTTGCTAAGTAACAAGTGGTTATACTGCCTTTCTGATTTAAAAACTTCCATTTGCTCACACTGATCATAGAAGAAAATCCAAATTCCCTAGATTGACTTTACATCACAAGCTCTTCTCTATTTTGTATTGCAGTTCTCAAGGTTCTTTCCAAACACATGCACAATCCACAACACTAAGCCTGAGGTCAAGGGAGCCAGGAAGCTGGAGTTCTATCCCAAGAGAATGAAGTTCCAAATCCTGAGCTTTTTGCATATGCCTCTACTTCCCAAAAAGGGAAAAGGGAACTGGCAGAGGTGGCCAACATGATTGTGTTGGTCCAGAAATAACTTACTGGACCAACTACTCTCTAGAAAGGGACTCATATCATAGGTTGGGTGGAAATAAGATCCTCAACTGAGTGATTGATGGACCTTCTTGATTTCCAGTTTCAGATAAAAATTTAGCTTGGAAAGTAATATGAGATAAGAATGAAAGTGATATTAGGGGCTATTGAAATATATATTGCATTTTTTTCCCAATAAGGAAGTAGCTGATATACATAAATAGTAGATTTTGGAAAATAGAGAAAGGTGCAAAGAAAATATGAAAAATATATAACATTTTCACCACCTAAGTATAAAGTGTATTTATTTATGTTTCATATATATATATATATATGAACATGTATATATGTACATTTATTTATATAAGTCTATGTATTTATTTTTTACAAAGCTGAGATGAAATATAGAACAAAGTTGTAAGTTACTTTTCTTCCCTTTGAATTAGTATTTTGAACATTTTTCCATGCTTCCAAATATTTTCTACAATTTGATTTTCAATTGCTGTATAGAATTCCATTGCATGGATGGAAGAAGCATTCTTTTATTAGATCTCAAGTTGTTTCTGGTATTTGCTATTATGATGAATAATCTTGATATACTTTTTCCTCTGAAGATAACTGATTATTTACTTAGATAAAATTCTAGAAGGAGAATTATTAGATCAAGTTATATAAATATCATTTTATATCATTTGATAAGCTTTGACACATTTTGATAACTTGCCCTTAAGGAAGACTATAATAATTTACACTTTCACCAACAGGGTATGAAAATACTCCCTGTACTCCATATATTGTCATTTAAACATATTATTGTTTTAACATGTCTGCTTCAACAGACGATGAGTAGTTTTCATTTAGTTTATTTATTTGTATTCTTCTGGTTTGAACCAGCTTTTTAAGCCTTTATTCATAATTCTATTGTATTTATAATATATATTTAATATTATTTATTATGATAATATCTTAATAATGGTGACACAATGACAGCAATAATGACATTTAGTAAGCTTTTACTACATATCTTTCACTGTGTGAATGCTGTCATGTATTATCCCTTTTAATCTTCACAATCCTATGAGATATATTCAATGATTATCCTTATTAAAATGATACAAGTTTATGAAGATTAAATGACCCACACAAACTCACACAGCTAGTAATGCAAACTGATTAAGAGCTTTGTTTAGAATTTTAAGCATTTGGCTATCATACTGTTTTAAGTTCTCTCCTAGTTTATTGTTCATCTTTTCATTTAGTTAATACTCTTTTTATACAAATAATTTCAAATTTTTATATAGTCCTGCACATTGATCTTTCTTTTAGTGTGTTTGTATGTATGTGCGTATAGTATTTACCTGATCACTAGAAGATACAATGTTTCTAAGCATATGCACAAATTTTATATATAGAGAGAGATAGGTAGATAGATAGATCTATATATAGGTCTATATATATATATATATATAGGTCTGTATACAGATCTATCTACCTACCTATCTATAAAGTATCTATCTATATATAGATCTATCTATCTATCTATATATATAAAATTTGTGCATTTGCTTAGGAACATTGTATCTACTAGTGATCAGATAAATATTTAGCTACATTGTTTTCTAGTTTTTTAATTAGTAATTTTGAGTATGTAATTCTGTAATCCATTAGAAATTTATTTTGGTGTGTGATGTTAGGAATAAAGTACTTTATTAAATAATGCATTTACCATTTATCATATGTGAAGCTATCATATATATTTTTTTTGGTGGTCTGATCCTATCATTTTTTCTGTTCAATTGATTTGTTATTGATTCTTTTTTTTAATTTGTTACTAATTCTTACTCCAATATGCTGTCTTAATTATTGCACCTTTAGCCCAGTTTGGTCAAAGTGTTCTTGGCTCTTCTTCCAGGTGGTCTTTAATCAAGCCTCTTTCTTTTTATTTATTTGTTTTTTATTTTTGTAGTTTATTTATTTTGAGAGAGAAGAGAGAGAGAGAGAGAGAGAGTGTTTGTGCGAGTGGGGAAGGGGCATAAAGAGAGGGAGAGAGAATCCCAAGCAGGCTCCATGCTGTCAGCACAGAGCCTGATTCAGGGCTTGATCTCATGAACTGTGTGAGATCATGACCTGGACCGAAATCAAGAGTAGGATACTTAACCTTAACCAGGTTCCCCAAGGCTCTTTTTAGTGGGTTTCTCCCAAGGCTCTGGCTAGCCCAGTTGTACTTTCCTTACTTATAAACAAATTGTCTGGTATTTAGTTGGCCAATCAGAGTCCTTTGAAAACATTTTTTTGCCTGAATGTTGTGTGACTTTTTATTCTCTGGAGATAGAATTGAGAAATTGTTCAGCTGGAGGATCTTACTTGACCCTCTTTGGAGGGTCCCCATGCTTTGGGCATTGGAAAGCAATACTGGGGATTCACAGACTTCCACAGTATATGGAGACTGGTTGTGTGTTATTTTCTTGGAAACTGCTCTGAACACTCAGCCTCAGTTTTTCACCAGTAATGGTTCTGGTTAATTGATCTGAAAGTTCACCCAGACAAGCATCTGTTAGAAGAATTTGCAATCTCTGCACCAGTATAAGGAGGTATCCAGGTGATATTGAAATTTCCAGAAATGTGTGGAGCAACATTAAGTTAGAGCTGAAAGGACCCTGGAGATGACCTATTCCAATCCTGTCATTTTACAAATGAGGAAAGTGAAACCTCATCCAGCATGCCTTCTGCCCCAGGTGGTTAGTCAGAGAATCAACAATGGAACCCAGGAATCCTGATTTCTAGTGTCATCTCCTTGGCACTTGCTGCCTTCCTGATGTACAATTGTCACTATCATGGACAAGGATTAAATACATCCCATCAACATATAGAGAAGATTTCTCTCATGATTTTTCAAGTGTTTTTCTTTGCTTTGGTTCCATTTACAGGAATAATATTTGGGAAAGTAACATATGAAACTGATTTTTTTTCAACATAAGTTTTCTGAGCATCTACGATGCACTAGACCCTGTTCTAGTGCTTTGGTGAACAAAAGAAAGATCTCTACCCTCATGAAATATGAACTGCAGTAAGGAGAATTAAACAATAGACAATAGACAAACTAAATCAGAGCATTTTATACTACATTAAAAAGTTGACAGTGTTATGGAAAAAGAAAGAGTTCAGTGGGAATTGGGAAAAACTGACATTTGAGCACACTTCAAGGAGATGAGGAAGTTATCTGTGTATATGTTGGGAAGGGCATGACAGACAGAGGGAATCTGTGATCTTTGAATATGTATGTACACTCACTCACACCACACATCCTTATGCATACCTTACACAGAGTAGATGCTCCTTGAATGCCTATCAAAGATTAGTGAATACACACACACACACACACACACACACACACACACACACACACATTTTTGTGCACATGATAATGGAAAATGGGAAAACCAAACATTTCAATCTTCCTCTCCCTTAGCCAAATGGAAGACTTATTTACATGTTGATTTCTTATAGTTACATGATACCATTTGTTGTTTCTGAATTTACACCCAAAGAAAACTATTTTGGGAAGAAACCAAGAAAGGAAGTAATAGGAGGACATAGATAAAAAGGGAAAGAAGGCATAAGGAAGAGGAAACCTTTCTTCCTGCCCTCCTGGGTCCAGAATGTAGTCCCAGATAGGGTTGAGAGGCTAGGGCAGCAGGAGTATGCAGTGAAGAACTGTGGGAGTACCTGAGGCAGATCTGGGTCATACTTGGCCCTTGGCCAGTCCCCAGAGGTTGTCTGACCTGCTGGGAATCCTGGGAAGCAGTCCCAGGCAGTTTCTGGTTTGCTATGCCTGCTGGTTCTGCTGCCATTTGGCCCACGGAACACCCAGGAGAACAATTCTCTGCCTGAATTTCTCTGCCATCTGCTCTACATCCTACCAATGATCAAGGGTGGCAACCTGTGAGCATCCAGAATCATGTATGCTTGATCTTTAATTTAATTTACCATTGAGACATCTCCATACCATAACTGGGAAACCTTGGGGTAGGAAATTGATCAAAACATGAAGATGGACACTTCTTATCCATCCATGTTTTGTCATTGTTAATGATGCTTGATTCTTATGGGTTTCTCTGAGATTTGTGAAGAAAAATGAGCAATGAGCCAGGAGCAGGGCTGCTCCATTCATCTAGAACAATATATATTAGACTTCTAGACCTAAATGGAAAGATAAGACTAGTACAACAGGAGGTGTGGAGATGACACATCACAGGACTGACCACAAAGTAAAATATACTAAAATCTCACGTTCTATATTAAAATTCCTTGCAAATTATGTATAATCCTGTAAGTCAGCATACTTTAATATAAAAAAAAAAAACTTGGACTTGTTTTTAAACCAAATAAAAATTTAATTCCATCTTCCCCTAAATCTTCTGGTGCAACTGCTGCTCAGGAATATGTGCTCTAGGTTTATTTATAGACTGAAATATCCTGGAATATATTTGCTATCTCAAGGGAAAAGCTAATTCTAAGTGGAGAAGCATGTATGTCTGAATCTTTCAAAAGACCCAATTCTGGGGACCAAAGTGAAGGGAGTTTTGGGTGAGTTCTCATTAAATGTCATCTGCTCGTTGTCCCTGGTTCTGCTTTGGTTCACTTAAGTTCGCAAGATGTGGTTGGTCATTCTACAGGCAAAGATAGAGGAGGTAAAAATTGAGAGCACTCAAGACAGACTAAATACAGCCATTTCTCTTCTCAATATTCCAGCCTTCACTGACAACCATTAGCTGTTAATTAGACATTTTACAAAAATCTGTTTATTTAAATGCCCACATGTTTGGAGACCATCAGGTTACTGTCAGTATGTTACTGGAGTCAGAATGCTTTTCTCTTGGCTTTCGGGTTGATGTTTGTCAGTTCTGTCATCCCAAGATGACCTCTGCTACTAACAAATCTGACTTTTTTTTTCCTGCATCTATTAGGATCTTGAACACTGCCATGTGAATGTAGATGCTCCCTGTGTTAAATTGTTTTCTGCTGGGAGCCAAGGCTAAGTTCTAGTTCTCATTTATCTGAAAGGAACAGAGGGATCTAAAGTATTGTCAGTGGCTGACAAGATGCCACTTTTTTGGCTATTTTTCATAGCATTCAGATTCATATCTGAGCTCAACATGCTTTATATGTTTTTCCCCACATGCTGGGACAGGCCTGTTTTTGGAGACAGTCTCTGGGAGTGGAGGAAAGAGGCTTGTTTTCACACATGGCCATATGTATAGTGCAATTTCTTCCCCAAATGGTAGTTTCCCTGGCAGGGGACATGCTTCACCTTTGGTCAGTCTTCATCCCAGGTCTCTTTCTGAGTTATTTTTCACCCCAACCCCCAACTTTGAAACTGCCTTTAACTGAAAGAAAGACACTTTTTTGATGTTTTTATTTGATTCCTTGGCAAAAGTCTAGCTTATAATTTTTTAATTAAGATGTCTGCATTTGAAAAGGTGGTGACAACTGAGCTCCAGGCTCATCTGGTTTATCACATGCTCCAGGACAGGTTTAGGTTTGGATTTCAATCAGGTCGTAACATGAAGTCAGGATCTGTGATAATCTAATTATTCACAGGAACAGAAGATCATTGAAATAAAGGAGACAGTTTAGTCATCAACTCACCCAGTGCCTTTTCACACTCTGCCCTTGGATTGAAATTTCTTACCAGAAGATTAAAATATTGTTTCATGAGATTTGTTTCTTACCTTGCAAGACATCTTCCTTTTTGGTGGCCTTAGTATTTTGACTTATTTAGGCAAATAATTTAGAGTATTGATGGATTCCACCTGGTAGGGGATTTTCCAATACTTAGTCAAAAGGAAGCTACCAAAATTTTGCAACTTGAGAGCTGTCCTAAAAGGCCATCTTTATCTGCCCTCAGAGGGTGCCTGACATCTTCAATCTTGGAGTCTCTGGTCTAAAGCATTATCTCCAGAAGGTAATACTTACAATATAACTGTCTTATCAAAGAGCTCATTCATTCTTTCACAACTCTTAGCTCCTGTTGAGTAGTGGACAGCAGGGTCCTGTGAGACAGAGACTTGGGTCAGCTAAGTTCAGAGGAAGGACGATAGAATCTGAACCCGGGACTCTAGTGGAAGAGTCAGACACAACACAGTAGAGAGAAGTCAAAGTCAGTCATGGAGTCCCAATAGTTTATTTTTGCTTTTTTTCCCCCTTGCCTCAGGATACATATCTAGAAAGAAGTTGCTGTAACCAATGTCAAAGAAGTTACTGCCCGTGTTCTCTTCTAGGAATTTTACGATTTCAGGTCTTACATTTAGGTCTTTAATCCATTTTGATTTATCTTCATGTATGGTGTAAGAAAGTGGTCCACTTTCTTTCTTTTGCATGTTGCTGTCCAGGTTTCCCAACACCATTTCTTGAAGAGACTGTCTTCTCCCCATTTGATAATGCTTTGTCAAACATTAATTGGCCATACAGTTGTGAGTTCACTTCTGAGTATTCTATTTTGTTCTATTGATCTATGGGCCCATTTTTGCCCCAGTACCATATTGTTTTTATTACTACAGCTTTGTAACATAACTTGAAGTCCAGAATTGTGATGCCTCCAGCTTTGCTTATCTTTTTCAAGGTTACTTCAGCTATTGGGGGTCTTTTGTGGTTCTATACAAACTTTAGAATTATTTATTCTAGCTCTGTGAAAAATGCTGTTAGTTCTTTGGTAGAGATTGCATTAAATATGTAGATTCCTTTGGATAGGATAGACATTTTAACAATATTCTTCCAATCCATGAGCATGGCATTTCTTTCCATTTCTTTTTGTCATCTTGAATTTCTCTCATCAATGTTCTGTAGTTTTCAGAGTACAGGTCCTTCACCTCTTTTGTTAAGTTTATTCCTAGATATCTTACTGTTTTGGGTAAAATTGTAAATGGGATTGATTCCTTAATTTATGTTTCTGCTGCTTCATTATTGGTATATAGAAATGCAACAGATTTCTGTACTTTATTGAATTCATGTATCAGTTCTAGCAGTTTTTTTGGTGGAATCTTTTGGGTTTTCTATATATAGTATCACATCATCTGAAAATAGTGAAAGTTTTGCTCCTACCTTGCCAATTTGGATGACTTTTATTTCTTTTTGTTGTCTTATTGCTATAGCTAGCTAGCTACAGCTAGCATAGGACTTCCGGTACTATGTTAAATGACAATGGTGAGAGTGGACATCTTGTCTTGTTCCTGACCGTAGGGGAAAATCTCTCAGTTTTTCCCCATTGAGGATTAAATTGGCTGTGAAGGGTACATATATGGCCTTTATTATGTTGAGGTACACTCCCTCATCAAAATAAAAAGCTTCCACACAATAAAGGAAATAATCAACAAAACTAAAGGCAAACTAAAGAATGAGAGAAGATATTTGCAAATGACCTATCTGATAAAAGGTTAGTTTTAATCCAAGATATATAAAGAACTTATAAAACTTAACATTCAAAAAATAAGTAATCCAATTAAAAAATGGGCAGAATACATGAACAAACATTTCTCCAAAGAAGACATCCAGATGGCCAACAGACACATAAAAAGATGCTCAACATCACTCATTAGGGAAATACAAATAAAAACCACAATGAGATGTCACCTTACACCTGTAAGGATCACTAAAATCAACAACACAAGAAACAACAGGTATTGGCACAGATGTGGAAAAACAGGAGTCTTGCACTGTTGGTGGGAATGCAAACTGATGCAGCCACTGTAGAAAACAATATGGAGGTTGATCAAAAAGTTAAAAATAGAACTACCTTTTGATCCAGCAATCACACTACTAGATATTTACCCAAATAATACAAAAATACAAATTCAAAGGGATACATGTACCACAGTGTTTATAGCAGCATTATCTACAATAGCTAAGTTATGGAAACAGCCCCAGCGCCCATCAACTGATGAATGGATAAAAAAAGATGTGCTATATTTATCACATATATCCACACACACAATGGAATATTCCTCAGGCATAAAAAAAGCTCACCTCAACCAATGTATACAACTAGAGAGCACATACATCAGCATAAATACCCCTGTAAACAACAAAAGATTGGCAGAACAACTTCACAACAAAAGGTAGAGAAGAGGCCAAATCAAAGAAGGTAGAAATGATGAAGATGTGGTTTGAGAGTGAAATGGACCTTGGCAGTCCACAGTGGAGAGGGAATTGGGGGCACAGAAGGGTGAAAAATAGACTATCACATCAGGGAGCCCACACAGGGAAGACAAATCTCCATAACATTGGTTTTGAAAGTGAGAGGGACTAAATCTCGTGAGTTCTTATAACCAGTGGGGCTTAAAGCCTAGAATTTAAAAAATTGCTGAGCTTCACTCTGGGAAAGCTCTAAGGGCTTTACAAGTGGAGTTCCCACACTTAAAGAGACAACAAAAAAGTTAGTGGAAATATAGTGTGGAAGCAGTAGTTTGAAAAACACAAAGGACAGACAGAAGGGAGAGTTATTTACTCATCTCAGAGCATGGCCTGGAGAGGCATGAATGGTGGGGAAACCCCTCCAGGAGTAAAGGAGTTGACAGGCACCATTTCTCTCTCCTGACCCTCAGCATAAACACAGAACCACCTGCAAGGCACCCACATGTGCTACCTAACTTGCTTATACCTAGCCCCACCTGACCCGTGCTTCAGCAGATCCACCCTTCCCAGTCACATTAGCCTTAGTCCTATTGTTGTGAGCCCCATACTACAGAAGGCCTGCACAAAACCCCACCAATACCTTATCTCCTGACCCATGTATTTTGTGGGATCCCAGTTCTAGTGATGCTGTGGCACAGCAGGTATTATCTCCAAGGAGACCAGCACAACCTTGTTAAGACATGTCTCACCCCTGTCTGGCACCAAACACTGCCCACAATGGGCAAAGAGAGCCTCTGAAGACAACTTTACTTAATGAAAAAGCAGCCAGGACTGAACAGCAGGGCACACACAACACACATGGGAGACACTCCCTGAAGTGCCAGGTCCTGGGGAACAAGGTAGAGTACACTGCATTATAGGACCTCTTATTCATAAAGCCATTACCTTCAAGAAAAGACATAGTTGACTTTCCTAACACTCAGAAACAGACACAGCAGAAAAAATGAGGAGACAGATGAATATGTCCCAAATGAAAGAACAAGACAAAACCACAGCAAGAGACCTAAGCAAAATGGGTATAAGTGATATGCCAGATAAAGAATGTAATGATCTTAAAGACAGTCACTGAACTTGAGAAAAGAGTGAGGACATCAGTGAGACCTTTAACAAGGAGATAAAAAAGAACCAGAGATAAAGAACATAATAAATGAAATAAAAAATACATTTGATGGAATAAATAGCAGGCAAGAGGAAGCAGAGGAATGAATTAATGACCTAGAAGACAGAGTAATGGAAAGCAATTAAGCTAAGCAAATGAGAGAAAAAATAATTATGTAAAATGAGAATAGACTTAGGGAACTTAGTGACTCCATCAACCATAACAATATTTGCATTATAGGGATCCCAGAAGAAGAGAGAAAAAAGAGGGCAGAAAATTTATTTGAAAAAATAATAGCTGAAAAGTTCCATAATCTGGAGAAAGAAACAGATATCCAAATCCAGGAGGGATGGAGATCCCCTAACAAAGTCAACCCAAGGAAGTCTACCTCAAGACACATACTAATTAAAATGGTAAATAGTAATGATAAAGAGAAAAATTTTTAAGCAGGAAGAGAAAAAATGATGGTTACATACAAGGGAAACCTCAGACAAACAAAAACTAAAGTTCATGACCACTAAACCAGCCCTGCAAGAAATGTTAAAGGGGACTCTAAGTACAAAGGAAAGACCACAAGTGAGGGTATATAAGAAGTTGGAAGACAAAAGCAGTAAAAATAAGTAATTCTGTAAAAATAAGTTGAGGGATTCACAAAATAAAAGTATATAAAATATGACTCCATATACCTAAATTGTGGGTTGGGGGAAAGAGTAAAGAATGGTTTTAAAATTAAGCAACCATCAACTTCTGGTATACGGAGAAGATATTACATATAATCTTAATGGTAACGACACACAAGAAAAGAGTAATAGATATGCAAAGAATAAAGAGAAAGGAATCCAAGTGTATCTCTAAATAAAGCCAACAAACCATGAAAGAGTGCAAGAGAAAGGATTAGAGAAAAAGTATAAAAGCCACCATAGGGGTGCCTGGGTGGCTCAGTCAAGCGTCCAACTTTGGCTCAGGTCATGATTTTGCAGTTCATGGATTTGAGTCCTGCATCAGGCTTTGTGCTGACAGCTCAGAGCCTAGAGTCTGCTTCAGATTCTGTGTCTCCCTCTGTCTCTGCCCCTTCCTCTACTCTTGCTCTTTCTCTTTCTGTCTCTCAAAAATAAATAAACAAAAAAAGAAAAAGAAAAAGAAAAGAAAAACCACCACTGGGGCACCTGGGTGGTCAGTCGACTGAGCATCCGACTTCAGTTCAGGTCATGATCTCACAGTCCATGGGTTCGAGCTCCACTTTGGCCTCTGTACTGACAACTCAGAGCCTGGATCCTGCGTCTGATTTTGTGTCTCCCTCTCTCTGCTCCTCCTCAGCTCGTGCTCTGTCTCTCTCTCTCTCTCAAAAATAAACACTAAAAAAAAACCTAAAAATTTTTAATGCTTATTTATTATTGAGAGACAGAGAGACACAGAGTGTGAGCAGGGGAGGGGTAGAGAGAGGGGGAGGCACAGAATCTGAAGTAGGCTCCAAGCTCTGAGCCATCAGCACAGAGCCTGATGCAGGGCTCGAACTCACAAACTGTGAGATCATGACCTGAGCCGAAGTCAGACGCTTAACCGACTGAGCCACCCAGGTGTTCCAACATTAAAAACAATAAAAAAAAACCACCACAAAATAAGTAACGACAATAAATACATATCTATCAATAATTACTTTGAATGTAAGTGGACTAAATGCTTTAATAAAAAGACACAGGGTGACAGAGTGAATTAAAAAACAAGACCCATCTATATGCTGCCTACAAGAGGCACATTTCAGATCTAAAGACACCTACAGACTGAAAGTGAGAGAATGGAGAAATATTTATCATGCAAATGGATGTCAAAAGAAATCTGGAGTAGCAATACTCATAACAGACAAAATAAACCTTTATAACAAAGATTATATCGAGAGACAAGTACACTAATAATAAAGGGGACAATCCAATAAGAAGATATAATAATTATAAATATTTATGGACCCAATATGAAAGCACCCAAACATATAAAACAGTTAATAACAAACATAAAAGAACTAATCAATAGTAATATAATAATAGTAGGGACTTTGACACTTCACCTACATTAATGGGCAGATAATCCAAACAGAAAATAAACAAGGAAACAGTGACCTTGAATGACACACTATACCAGATGGATTTAACAGATATATTCAGGATATTCCATCCTAAAACAGCATAATACGCATTCATTTTTAGTGCACATGGGACATTCTCCAGAACAGACCACATATGAGGCCACAAAACAAGTCTCAACAAATTCAAAATGATCAAAGTCATACCATGCATCTTTTCTAACCACAACACTATGAAATCAACCACAAGAAAATATCTGCAAAGAGCTGAAATACATGGATGTTAAATGACATCTGACTGAACCATGGGTCAACCAGGAAATCAAAGAAGAAAGCAAAAATTACACGGAAACAAATGAAAATGAAAACACAACAATCAAAAATCTTTGCAATGCAGCAAAAAGATTTCTTAGAGGGATGTTTATAGCAATACAGCTTACCTCAAGAAGCAAGAAAAATCTCAAAACAACCTAACCTTATACCTAAAGGAGCTAGAAAAAGAACAACAAACAAAACCCAAAATCAGCAGAAGGAAGGAAACAATAAAGATTAGAACATAAATAAATGACATAGAAACTAAAAAACAATGGAATCCAGGAGATGGTTCTACGCTTTTTTTGTGTTTTAGTTTTTATTTAAATTCCAGTTAGTTAAATACAGTGTAATATTAGTTTCAGGTATTCAATATAGTGATTTAACACTTCCATATATTACCAGGTGCTCATCAGGACAAGTGCATGCCTTAATCTCCATCACCTAATTTCACCCATCCCCCTACTTATCTCCATTCTGGTAACCATAAGTTTGTTCTCTGTAGTTAAGATTCTGTTTGTTGGTTTCCCTCTCTCTCTTTTCCCCTCTGTTCATTTGTTTTGTTTCTTAGATTCCACGTATGAGTGAAATCATATGGTATTTGTTGTTCCCTGACTGACTCATTATGCTTATTATGTTTAGCATTATACTCTCTAGCTGATTTATGTTATTGCAAGTGGCAATATTTCATTTTTTATGGCTGAGTAATATTGTAATATTATATATAATATAATAAATATAATATAATATAACCTAATATAATATATAATGTATATAATATTATATGTATATTCTTTATCCATTCATGGACACCGAGGCTGTTTCCATAATTTACCTGGCTGCTGTAGGTGCTGCTGCTATAAATGCTATAAACATTGGGGTGCATGTAACCCTTTTAATTAGTATTTTTATATTTTTGGAGTAAATACCTAGTAGTAGTGTGATTGCTGGATAATAGGGTAATTCTAGTTCTAATTTTGTGAGGAACAGCAGATGGTTCTTTGAAAAGACCAATAAAATGGATAAACCTCTCTGGCCAGATTCATTTAAAACAAAAGACAGAGAGAGGTTTCAAATAAACAAAAATCACAAATAAAAGAGGAGATATAACAACCAATACCACAGAAATATAAGCAATTTTAAGAGAATAGTAAGAAAAAATATATGCCAACATATTGGACAACCTAGGAGAAATGGATAAATTTCTAGAAGCATATAAACTACTAAAACTGAAGCAGGAAAAAATAGAAAATTTCAACCAATTGATTACTGGCAGTGAAATTGAATCAGTAATCAAAGAACTACTAATGAACAAAAGTCTAAGACCAGATGGCTTCACAAGCAAATTCTGCCAACTTTATTTATTTATTTATTTATTTATTTATTTATTTATGTTTATTTATTTAATTTGAGAGAGAGAGACAAAGCACAAGTGGGAGAAGGGCAGAGAGAGGGCGAGAGAGAAAGAGAGACAGAATGCCAAGCAGGCTCTGCATTGTCAGTGCAGAGACCAATGTGGGGCTCGAACTTACGAACCATGAGATCGTGACCTAAGCCGAAGTTGGACACTTAACCAACTGAGCCACCCAGGTGTCCCTCTACCAAACATTTGAAGAAAAGTTAATACCTATTCTCAAATTCTTCAAAAAAGTAGAAAAGGAAGGAAAACTTCCAAGTTCATTCTGATACCAAAGCCAGATAAAGACACCACTAAAAAAGAGAACTACAGGGCAATATATGATGAACATAGGTGCAAAAACCCTCCATAAAATATTAGCAAACTGAAGTCACCAATACATTAAAAAAATCACTCACCACCATGAAGAAGGATTCATTCCTAGGATGGGTGTTTCAATATTCAGAAATAAATGAATGTGATACACCACATCATTAAGAGAAAGGATAAATTCTATGAATGGATAAAGAAGATGTGGTTTATATATATAATGGAATACTACTTGGCATTGGAAAAGAATGAAATCTGGCCATTTGCAGCAACGTGGATGGAACTCGGAAGGTATTATGCTGAGTGAAATAAGTCAGTGAGAGAAGGACAGGTATCATATGTTTTCACTCATATGTGGATCTTGAGAAACTTAACAGAAGACCATGGGGGAAGGGAAGAGGAAAAAATAATTACCAACAGAGAAGGAGGCATACCATAGGAGACTCTTAAATACAGAGAACAAACTGAATGTAGATGGGGTGGTGTGGAGGAGAGGGGAACATGGGTGATGGGCATTGAGGAGGGCACTTGTTGGGATGAGCATTGGGTGTTTTTTGTAAGCGATGAACCACGGGAATCTACCCCAAAAACCAAGATCACACTTTACACACTGTATGTTAGCCAATTTGACAATAAATTATATTTAAAAAAAGAGAAAGGATAAAAACCATATAATCATTTCAATAGATGCAGAAAAGGCATTTGTCAAATTACAACATCCATTCATGATAAAAACCCTCAACAAAGTAGGGATAGAGGAACATAACAACCTCAACGTAATAAAGACCATGTATCAATAGAGATGTGAGATTGATATCTGTCTGGGTCTTTAGTTAAGAGATGATAGGTCTAGATGATGGTGGAGACTCTGAAGTGGAAGTATGTTGCTCCTGTGGGACGAAACTGTACTCACAGCCCATACTTAAGTACTTTCCATATCTATATTTCATTATTTTCTATTTCTAAACAGTAATAAAAATAAGACTTCTATCATCTTTCTTTGTCCCTACTTCTGACACACAGAAGAAAATTGAACAAGGAATTAAATAGTTTTCATATTTATACTTGCAACTTGCACGTCCCATTTTCCTGCTAGTTAAGGAGAAAAGAGGGTGTACAAATGACAGAACTGCTTACAGCCATGTGAGAGTTTAAAACTGTATACATGTACACTCTCCTCCTCTAGTGCAAATATGGGGGCTGAGTTAAACACTTGGATCTCAGTGAATTTTTGGAATGTTTTTACTTTTAACCTCATGATACTGATCTTCTTTGTTACACAGAATGTCCTGTGATTTACCAACATAGTAGATACCTTTCTGAGTTTCTTGATTTATATTCTCATATTGGTCAGGATTTCTCTATTGGCCAAGCTTAATCTTTAGACTGATTTTTTTCATTACCTATTCATGGAAAGGTGGAATTTGTAGAACTTTGCCTCAGTTTCTTAGTGCAGTGGTAGAATACAACCTTTGAATTTAGACAGATTTTATTTGGAGCCCAGCTCTGTTGCTGACTAGCTCCAAGATAACAGGTAATGCTTTAACCTCTCTGAAGCTGGGTTGCTGCATCTAAAAATTAAGGATGAAATAAAGTTGTCATAGCGTTGTTGCAGGGATTAAATTTTATTATACCTGTGAAGTGCTTAGCACAGTGACTGAAACATACAGGTTCAATAAACTGGTCATTGTTGTTTATGTCGTTAATGTGAACTTTAATGCCTTTTCTAGTGAGCAGTTCAATTCAGTCCCACCAGCACTTTGTAAGAACCTTGTCCTTTACACGGCCCCACACTAGGGGCACATTCAAAGATGCAAAACCCCTACTTAACATCCTTACAGAATTCTCTCTAAGGTTTAATCACCATTATTTCCTACTTTATATTTGCATGTGGTACACACCCCCTTCATCCATTCAGGGGAAATATTTTTAAAGGTTTTTCCAATCTTCTTTGGATTTGGGGAGATTTTTGGTCTGTGGTGATGGGGCATTCTCATTCTATGTTGCCATCTGGAACTCTTTGTTCAGGCCTTGGTCAGGGAAAAAAAAACCCACTAACTTAGGAAAATAACATTTGGCAGGAACTTGGCAACAATAACCCCTTTGTTGCCAGAATCCTTGTTCACAGTGTGGGTGGCTCAGATGGCACTTAATTAAATGCATTTTCCTATAAATTCTCAGCAGTATGCTTATTTTTACTGGTGGCTAATAACTACCCTATCTCTAAGGCAACAAATTTTCACAGCTTGCAGAATAGGGAAATCAGCATGTATGAGTAACATTTTGCTTTTGTTAGTACCCAGCCCTTGTTCCTCATTATTCTCAAGTGACAATAAATTTATCTATTACTTTTTCCCACTTAGTGCTTTGTCATTCAGTACTCTCTTCCTACCTGATAGACCAATATACCTATATAATTTTTAAAAATCTTACTATTTTGAGTGCCAACCATAAGTCATGCACTGTACTCCAACCTTCATATTAATGATCTAGTTTAATCTTCACAACTCTTTGAGGTACGAATTAGTATTCTCATTTAAAAGATCAAGAAAACAAAGCTCAAAGATGTTAAGTGCTTTGCTGTAAGTCATTCAGCTGGAAAGTGATGGATGTGAAGATTTCATCTGAAAGACCTGTTTGATGCCAAAGCCCATGATCTCTCCTTCACACTTCATGGACTTAATTAAGAAAAGGTGCTATCTTGTTTTCAGAGAGTCTAAACTTACCTCTCACCAGGCAACGCATTTCTAGAAAATTATTAAAAACATGTTAATGATAGATGTATAATGCATCTATTCATCTTCACACCTCACCCTTTTCTGTCTAGTGCAGGAACATTAGGACCATAATGCAGAAAGAGAGAGGGCAAAGTAAATCCCTCTTCCTCGGTTATGGTGTGGTGCCAGGGAAAATATTTACATTTATTTTTCTCATGTTTTTGAATATCAAAAGATTATTTACATAAAAACATGGTTTCTTAGGCACAGCATTTTATATGTCTGAAAACAAAAGTAAAAGTTGGATGAAAGTTATGAATTGGAGCAAGGAAAAACAAGAGATACATTAGTTGCTTGCCCTTAAAAATATCTATGGTTTCCTATCCTGTCTGTTTCCTTATAGGTATAGCCTATAGCCAAGTGGGAAGGAGCATATATGTTAGCAGAACAATGTATTGCACCAACATTTTTCTATATTTGCAGCTTTGCCTACTATGCTACATGTCAATAGATTTGTCTAAATACCTTTTTGGCCTTCATTATAAAGGATATTTTTCTAGGCTTAGAGTTTGGAAAAAAATTTCTTTCAGCATTTGAAAAATGCCATTCCATTATCTTTTGGATTCCATTGTTTCTTTTGAAAAGTTAGCTGTTAAGTATAATTGTTGCTCCCTTGAATGTGATGTATCTCCCTCTTTAATACTCCCAGCCTCCATCCCTGGCTTTTTCAAAGAGTTCTCTTTGGTTTTGATTGTCAGCATGTTGACTTATGCTGTTTTCAGCATGATGTAACTCTGATGCATCTAAATGTGTTTTCCCACTTTATATTTAACCTGTTTCAATTTTGTAGAACTTCTTAATTCTGTGGATTAATGTTTGTACCATTTTGGAAAACTTCTTGGACAATTTCTTTTCAAATATTGCTTCTCCTTTCTCTCTCTCTCTCTTCTTGCTCTCTCTTCTCCTGGAACTCTAATTACATATATATTAGACCCTATCACTTTTTTTCTCTCTTTACTTGTCTTTCTACTAACTTGTTTCTTAAATCACTAATTATCTCTACTGTTTTGTTTGGTTCATTGTTGGGTACATTTGTAATTCTTAATTTTAATAATTATTTTTAGCATTTTTAGCATTTTCATTTTTTATCAATTAAAAAAATACATACTCCCCATCTTTGTCATCTACTCTTTTGACTGTATTAATCATACTTAAAAATTACTTAAAAATTCTGAAGTTACTTAAGAACTTAAGAACTAAAAAAAAAGTTACTTAAAAATTCTATCTAATAACAACAGTATCTAGATTACCTGTGGGTCTGCTACTTTTATCTATACTTGCTTCCTGATTTTCATTCATTTGATCCTATTTATTAGCAATCCTGATAATCTATGATTGTAGGCTGGATATTGTTTATAAAAATTGTAGATTCTCTGAATTATGTTATCTTTTCTCACAGAGAATTTACTTTTCTTCCAGCAGACAGTTATATAAGGGCAGATGATATTGACACAATAAAGGATTGAAATGCTTTGTGTCTTTATGTGGGCTAGTCTATTTCTAGTTTTTTTTATTACTAACAGGGCCTAGCTCTTTAGGTGTTTCTTTCTTGTCTGTTGTGCCATGAGTTTTGGAAAGCTCTGCTAAGTTTTGTGGCCTCTTAGCTGACACCCTCCTATTGGCTTTTTCGACTCGCATTGTACACAGGTTAGGAACTGACAAATATCTCAAGGTGAAATGCAATACAAAATGTTGTGCTCACTGATCTGTGGTTTCTGTTTCTCTAGATTCTTGGCTTCTCCAGTATTGTTGCCTTGGTGGTTCCTGGACACCAATTTCATCTCCACTGTGCTGTAACAACTGATAAAAGCTCCGAGTCTCTGCTTTCTGCTTGTGCTGGAGTGTTGCTTAAAGATACAACAAATGTATCAAGGCAAAAGGCAAGGAAAAATGTTGAACGCACCTGTGTTTTCTTTTTCTCTGAGATCCTGGCCCTCAAGTCATGTCTGACTTGGTTGTTGTTTATAATCTTTCAACAATTCATTTTGTATTTTGTCCAGCTTTTATAGTTGTTCTCAAAAGCATGGTTGGATTGATAGAAGCTACCCCATCAGAGCCAGAAATGAACATATTAACAATTTTGAGATAGAAGTTCTATTTCTTTTCTTTGGTCTCATTTAACCTACTCAGATAATGAAATCTATGTTAACTAGGTCATAGTACTGAAATTAAAATGAGAAAAACTGTGTTTCATTCCAGAATCAAAAGTAAAGTGTTTTGTGATGATGGGTCTTGTTGTCTCAAATCTGTAAAACAGGCAGAGAATAAGTATAATTACCAAGGCTACTGAAAATATTTAAAGGATATATATATAGAGAGAGAGAGATTTTTTTTCTGAAAAAAACTTTATTATTCTTTCTCATTCTAAGATAGTTCAATGTAGGAATTGAGAAATGACTTCTTAATTAAAAATCTTACTATAAAAATAAGCAGCAGCAATCATTTTTGCACTGTGTCAAGACCATGTTCACCATCTATCCACCCAGAAAAGAAAACTGAAAAATGGAATGAGCAAATGTTAATTCAGGGTGAAACTATAGTCAGAGCGCAACTTATATTGAATTTGTAATATCCTTACAGGTCTTGGTTTGCACAACATTTGAAATAGATTTCAAGATGTTTTCTAATAGGAAAGAGAAATGTATTTATTTATAGAGGTAAGTCTTACCTAGATCATGTGTGATCACTTCAGACACCACAAGAAGTTATGAGTAGATATGTGCCTGTTAATTTGAGCATTGCTAAGCACACAAATAGGTGAGCCATTAATATACACAATCTTGTTCATTTTAGTAAGCCAAAATTGAGTCAACTTTTTTCTAGGTTAACCTAATCTTAAAATAACACTTTCATCTCTTATTAATAGGCTAGTTATTATCTAATGTTTTGCTGTGGGTTCAGGGCTCCAGGAAAAAGCATGCTTTGATTATAGGGTGGTTCAGTTTGTGTTGACTCATTCAGAATGGGGCTGGGCAGAGTTGTGGTCTGTCTTAGGTCTTAGCTGAGATAGGGCTCATCAAATCCTCAGTCCTATTTATATCATGCAGGAGAAGGTACAGAATTCTTATAATTGATTTGGCAAGAAGCATAGTGTGGTTGTGAACAGGGGAGGGAATAAGCCATCTGAAAAATATTTTTTCTTTCTTCTAGTCTCTAAGATATTTTGCCCTATTATTAATCTATGCTCTGCACTACAAGGAAAATCAAGATGTCTGGGAGATTAATTTCAGAGCAGATGTACACCTTCAGACTCCAAGTTCAGTGGCCCTCCATTCATTTAAAAATCTCTCCAGGTTTAGGGACTTAATGCCCCTCTCACTTTGACAAGATCTTGTGGACTTTTTCTTGCATTTCAAGAAACAATCAAGGGTACCCAAGTTATTATTATTTTATTTTGAAATTGCATAAGTAAAAAGGAAAGAGCACAGGCAGCCTCAGGCCTCAGGGAAGCAAAGATGTTATATAGCATATGAGATCACGTTAGCAGTAGGCGCCTGCAGCTTCCTGTACTGGGACTCAGACAGTATGGTCAGGAGCTCTCCTATATGACTCCACTCCTCTTGATCTCTTAATACTACTAACACACATGTCTCTTTTATTAATGCAGTTTTTAAACAGGTATTTATTGAACACCTACCTATGAGCCAGTGATGGTTCTAAGTACCAGGGATTCACAAGCATAAATACATAACAGATTTGTCTTATTTCTGCATCATGTAGCTGCTTGCTGATATCCCATGCCATCCATGGATTCTATCCACTGCCTTCTCTCTTTCAACTGTCTGTGTCCTTCTCTATACATAGCACAAACACTTCAAACCAAAAGATACGGTAGTTCCTGCCAATTGATTATCTGTATTAAGAATTCATGTTGAGCAGAACACTTTTTCCGGGCTCCCTTCTGGACCACCTTTGCGCCAGACACCCATCTTTGACCCAGTCAATATGGCCAGGGTGGTGAGGTTCCAAATGTAATTGTATAAGAATACTCTCATCAGGGGGCCTTGAATGTGGCAGGTTGCAAGTGTTCTTCAGAAAGGGTCTGTTTACACCATACATACATACATACATTGTCCATTGTGGATTAGTAGTGACATTCCAGGCAATACAGAGCCAAGCCTGTATTGCTAGATAAACCATTCCACTTGTTTCTCTGAAACTTACAAGCAAATTTAAAAAAAACAACAAAATTGTTCAACTCTTGTTGAAATTCTCTTCTGACAATTACAAGGGTTTAGAGTGCTCATGAGGCTGATGGGAATCTGCTGGCCAACTCTGGCATCCCCATCACCAGGAAAAGGCATATTCCTATAGAAGAGAAGATTGAAAGCCATCTAGACCCCAGCCATGGTATAGAATGCTAGAAGGGTCTTACCATGGGTAATTCTTTGAGGGACACTTAATGAATGACAGGGTGATAGGGACATACTGTACATGCTTAATGGATTCCTTGAGGGTAGGTTGCACAACTGTGGCACTGTTGACATTTTGTGAAAAGTAGTTCTTTGTTGTGGGAGTTCAGCAGGTGCCTGCAGCTTCCTATACTTCCTGGGCACTGTAAGGTGTTCAGAAGTACCCCTGGCCTCTACCCACTAAATGCCAGTAACACCTCCCATCCTCAAGTTGTGAAGGCAAAAATGTCTCCACATATTGCTCAATGTCCCTTGGGGGTGCAATCACTTTCAGTTGAGGATCATTGCTTTAGAGGGAAGCAATTTGTGATTGAGAGGCAAGAATTCAGTGCCTTTAAATTGTGAATTAATGAAATCCAACCCCAGACTTTGAAAATTTGCTACCAAATTATCAGCAATAACAACAACAACAACAAAAAGAACAGCTTTAAGGCTCCATCCCAGGTACAAAGATTTTATACCATGATTCTCAATGTCAGAGCAATTACTTGAGTCTTAAATTTTAGGACAAATATATTTTAACATCTAATGAGTCACTCTTTGGGGGACAATATCTTACTTTTGATTCCCCACTCATTCTTTTATTTTAATTTGCTACATCTCTTTGGTCAAATCTTGTATTATTGGTTAGTAAACAGTGCACCTGGTGAATTATTAGTGGCATCATTTAAGACCCTGACAATTTTATCTAACATGTTTGGAAGCAGGGCAACCCTGGAGTTTCTTGTTAATGTGGTTTCAGGAAAATGTAAACAAATTCAAGGCCAACTGGGTGGCTCAGTCAGTTAAGCGTACAACTCTTGGCTTGAGTTCAGGTCATGATCTCACAGTTGGTGGGATGGAGCCCCGCATCCAGCTCTGTGCTGACAGCGGAGCCTGCTTGAGTTTTCTCTCTTCTTCTCTCTCTCTGCCCCTCCTAAGATCATGCTCTCTTTCTCTTTCTCTCTGAGAATAAATAAATAAACTTAGAAAAAAAAGGAAAATGTAAGCAAATTCATACATTTTACTGGCACAAAAATTAAAGAAGGAAATCGGCCTGTGTCCACTGAATATAGAGAAATGCTGTCACTACATGGGATCAGGGAAGATCTGAGTTAGAAGCAAACCTTGGGGAAATACATTTTGAATTCCTGATGGGAGAGGAAGCAGGAGGCAGGAGGGAGATGTGGATTTAGTAGGGAACCATGAACTCTGGAGAAGGAGTAGAGGCAGACAGAGCTGCCCTTTCTCTGCAGAGATTTTGGGGCTGTGGCTGGAGGTGGGCAGATGGAGCCTGGAACAGATGTTCCTATAGTCAAGCTTCCCTCTAAGAGATCTAAGGATAGACTAGAGGCTATTTTTGCTGACCATTCCCTCTGAATTCATATAGCAAGATCACTCATGTAACCCCACACCTAGATCCATACAGACCTAAGCAACTTTAGAGTAGGCATATGTCTTGCCCATTATTTTTTCCCCATCCTCAGTGCCTAGCATGGTGCCTGACACAGAGCATGCACTCAATGGATACTTAACTGAATGAAGAGGCTTTAGAACAGGTCCCAGCAGAAGCTGTGGTGACTCCATTCAAAGGGCACTAGTAAGATGCCCTGTGCTCTCCCTCTTATCACCCTCCTTTATCCAGGCACAAAGCCTTTCCCTTATTACCTAGCTCTGGTGATATAGGTAAAGCAATAATGCCTCTGAATGTTTTTCGTATTAGGTGTACTTTATTGAGATGAACCACAATCTTTGATCTCACTAAGATGCTAGAGGAGAGAAGAAGTGATAAGGTTTACATGGGGCTGAAAGAACAGGGCAGATGTCCAGGAATAGGCTGAGGGCAGAGAAACATGAAGAGCCAGGAGACAGAGATTGAAGGTACAACTTGATACGTGTTCCAGTTTGTAATCTGCAGCTTTTGGCCGGAAAATACAACTTGGAAGGAGATATCCGAGAACTGGTCTTGCCACAGTGGTCCATGTTTTATTATTATCTGTATTCTCTGCTAGGGATACCAGAGCTTCTTGTAGCCTCTTTGAAAAGTAATTCTGAACCTCTCTACATTTTAGGCAGTTTGAGGCATCACCTTGTTATTTTCTTTGGATTCTTTTCTAGATTGCTTTCAGATGATCTTGAATGATGGTCTGTTCTTTGGTGGGTCTACTTTTCTGGCAGTCAGCTCCAAGAGATGGCTGTTTTGGGCGGCATTTGTTTGATTAACTAAGACTTGGACCTTGTTGTTCTTTACTGTCACTGTCTCAAAGGCTTTAATCAAAGGCTATTTGGAAATAATACTAGCTAATTAGCTGTTTATGATGCAACAAGAGTGACTCTCTCTTAGTGTCTTAAACCTTTCACCTGAAACACAAACATGCCACACTCGAGCTTTAATTGTCAAGGAAGATGAAAAGTATACCAAATCATTTGCTGGGGAAAGGACTCCCTGTTGACATAAGCAGCAGGAACCCTCAGGCTTGTGCAATGTGGGCTTGTAGCTGCAGATCTATCACTCCCTAAGCATGTTGTCGTGTTGAAAGTGGATGAGTGACGTGTCTGATCTCTAGCAAGCTCATAAACGGGAGCGCTAACTTCTTGGCTCAGTTGCATTATCTCTCCATTGTGTTCATAAAAGGTCCCAACTAAAATCAGACTACACAGCGTTCCTTTCTTCAGTCAGAACTTTCAAGAGAAAGATGAGATGAGATTCAAATGCATGTTTTGTTTTCTACACTTTTATATTTGTTCATGGCTTTACAAAGGGCCCTTTTTTTCATTCAGCAACAATATTTATTTAGTACCAAATGTGTGCCAGTTTATCACAGATACAAAGACAAGAATCCTGCTGAAAAGGGTCTTGCAGCTTAGAATTAGAAGCAATAAGAGGCAATTACAAAATAGCACTGAGAGTGTCTTGGCAGGTAACACTGTAAGTAACATATTGACACTTAACTGAGAGGGTGGGGGTGAGGAGGTGGAATCAAGGAGGGCTTTATACCAGAGATTTTAAGGAAGAAGAGGAAGTATGAAGGCAATGACAAATATTCCAATATAAATGGTTTAGCTTAAAATCTGAGTGTGCTTGTATCAAAATTACTTGGCTAATATTCATTTGCATTCGGGTAGTGGTAAGTCTACCTCTCTCCAGCTCCCAAGTGTGGCTAATGATGCTATCTGTCTAGTTTTTAGAATGCATTTTTCCCCTTATTGTTTTTCTTGATGATGAGATTATCCAATGTTTATGTTAACTTTAGTTTCAACATTGGCCATTATCTGGTTTGGGACATAGTATCTGGTTAAGTATTTGTATTTGTGCAATATAAACCAACAGACCTAAAGTCTTACAGTTGGCATATGTAGTATTTTAGACAGAAGTTGAATTGATTCATTTTGAACTACCAGCAAAACAAAGAATTTGGTACATAAATAACAGTTAAAGAAAATTTAAAAAACTTTTAAAAACTTTTACAAAGAACTGATTATTTTAAATCCTCTTTAAGCTTGATAAGAATCCATTTACTTTCAAAGAATAAGAATTTCATTTTTCACATTTTCCTAAACAGCTAGACATAAGTATCAAAGTATAGTTCTATTACTTAAATTTCTTAAATATACTCAAATTGAATTTCTTTTTAAAAAAAATTTTTAATGTTTATTTTTGAGAGAGACAGACAGAGTATGAGTGAGGCAGGGGCAGAGAAAGAGGGATCCGAAGTAGGCTGCAGGCTCTGAGCTGTCAGAACAGAGCCTGACGCAGGGCTCAAACCCACAAACTGTGAGATCATGACCTGAGCTGAAGTCAGATGCTCAACTGACTGAGCCACCCAGGCGCCCCTCAAATTGAATTTCTTTAAAAAGTTCTCCTAAGATTTTTTTAACCAAATCACATTAAATAGTGTAAGTTCTGATAATTTTAACCTCTTGAGTTATTAATAATAATAATAAAATGATTCAAATAAAGGTCTTAAGTTGGTTGATGTAAGAGAATTGTTCTTGAACTTTCTAAGGACATGAACCCCTTTGAGAATTTAATGAAAGATAATAGATAGCCTTCTCAGAAAAATGCATATGCACATAGAGCTTGGCATGCTATTTTAAAGGGTTTCTGATCCATGGAGTATCCTATTTCAGATTTTCTGGTTTTAAAGCTTATCCATGGATGCCTTAGTAAGTTATGACTTAGGGTAAAAGTGTAGGTGTTTACTTGGGATAGAGTAGCTTCTCATGCCATGAAATTAGGAGAGAAGTCAGCTCATGAAAAACTCAACAAAGTAATTTTGTGAACTTTAAAAAATATACAAAAATAAATCCAAATAATCACAAGTTTTAACATTTTAACTCTTTTGTCATCTATCTATGATCTATCTATGATCTATCATCTATCTATCTATCTGTCATATATCTATCATCTGTGTATCATCTATTTATATCTGTTTTTTAGGTTTCAAAAACCCAATTCCAATGTGTGTGTTGGGAGAAGGGGCCCTTCCCACACAACACCAAGCAATTCTCAAACAACAGCAAAGTGAGAATTCAACTCAATTCCGACACTATGTGGAAATAGCATCAGATTCTATAGGTTGAGGGCTATAAGACAAACCTTTCTCCCCCAACTGCAGACACCAGTTGCAAGCCGATGTTATAGCCTTTGCTTCTGACCAACTGGCTATGGACCAGAGGTTCCCAAGACACCCTCTTCACGTTTATTAATTTGTTAAGGTGGGTCACAGAACTCAAAGTAACATTTTGCTTACTAGATTACCAGTTTATTTTATAAGGATATAACTCTGGAACAGCCTGGTGGAAGAGATGCACAGGGCAGCTGTGGAGAAAAGCTGTGGGGCTTCCATGGTCTCACTCTTTCCTGATGTGCCATTCTCCCAGAACCTCCATGTGTTCACCAACCTGGAAGTTGTCCAAACCCCAACTTTTGGGTATTTTGGAGGCTTCATTACATAAGCATGATTGATTAAATCATTGACTGTTGGCAATTGACTCAGCCACCTGTCCCTGTCCCCTCCCTGGAGGATAGGGGATGGGACTAACAGTTCCAACTCTCTAATCACATGGTTGACTCTATTGGCAACCAGTTTCCATCCTTAGAGCTTTTCAGAAGTTACCTCATTGGGCACTTGTCTTGATGAGCACTGTTATGCACAGAAGTGCTGAGTCACAATATTGTACACCTGAAACTAATATAACACTATATGATAACTGTACTGGAATTTTAAAAAAAAGTTAGAAGAAACACAAACAATAAAATAATGAGTTTTAAATCACTTTCTGATTGTTGACAATATAGTTATTAATAAACTCTGGGTTCAGATCTTATAAAAACATAATACTTTGCACTTCCTGATGACTAAAGATACTTAGGAATTATTTATAAACTAATTGGACATTTCATATATCCTTTTATGAAGCTACTAAGTATTGTAATTTTCTTAAGTGAGTTGTTTTTCTTTTTATTGGTTAATTGTAGATTTCTGTATATAGTATGGACACAAACCTTTTGTCAGATACATGTACTGCACTTGGTTTCTCCCAGTTTGTAACTTGCCTTTTATTTTTCTTAATGGCAACTATAATAGAAAAGCTTAATTTTATTGAAAAAATAATATCACCTCATTAAAATTAACAAATGACTTAGGAAATTCCTAGGGTTTTAGTAACTCTGTGCCAGAAATGGGGACAAAGACCAGATATAGATCTCTTATCATAAATAAAACTATCATAACATGACAAAGTATTTGTGAACTATATGTATGTGGAAATATATATTTCTAAGGTATATTTCAGATGTTCCCTGTACTTTCATAACCAATATGGCCTAAAATTAATATTCTTTATCAAATACACACGAAACATTCCTCTCTGTGGTCCACATCATGGTTGTATTATAAAACTTGTCAAGAATCAACTTGAATGTGGACTAATATACTTTCCAGGCACATTTCTCCCTCACCTCAGAATGGTTCCTGTTCACACTGGGGACCTCAGTTTTCACATGGAACTTTGATATTTATACAGTCCTTCTTCCTTCTCCCTTCTCCCTCCTCCTCCCCCTTCTCCTTCTCCCCCTTCTCCTCCTTTCCCCTTCTCTTCCTTTCCCCTTCCTCTCCTCCTCCTCCTCCTTCTTTCTTCTTCTTCTTCTTCTTCTTCTTCTTCTTCTTCTTCTTCTTCTTCTTTGTCTCTCTCTCCCCTCCCCCCTCCCCCTCCCTCCTCCCCCCTTCTTCTCCTTCTTCTTCTGGTGAAGTTCAAATATGTGTGGGTAGAGGAAGAAGGAGAATCCAAAACATGATCAATTACTTGACAGGCAGGAATTCTTTCAGGTCAGGAAATTTTTCTATTATCTGAATATTGTGATCAGACTTCAGTCAGCTGTGGGATGTCTTCCTTTAGAAAGTAGTAAATATTGGGGTGGGGTCGTGAACACAGAAGAAAAGAGATGGAAGTGGAGGATGCATGTCCTCCTCCTTCTTTAGTGCATATGAAGAATTATTAGGAAAAGGTAAATGGCACCGAGGATACTGGAGATGGAAGGACCTTGGCAATGAAATTAATACCTCACCTAGAAACTTCCAACTCCCCAACTTTTCCTGGTGCCCTCAATAAAAGTCCATGATTCACAATTCCTGATTGGGAATGATGAAGAAGATTCCAAAATATTCTGGGAAGATTCCAGAATAATGCCATGGTATCTTCAGGCAGTCATTTGTAGCCTTGTCTTAATTAAACCTCTAGCAGAAGTATCAAACAAGCAGTAAATTTTCAGACCAATAATAGAATGTGACATTCATGGGCAATGCACTAAAACTGGAATAATCCATTCCTGGGAAGGGCTGTGGGCGGTCTTGTAGTCCCCTTAGAGCTGAGATGTTCTTGCTAGATGAAGATGCCATTAGTGCTGGTAGCATCATCCATGTAGATGTGGCTAATGAGACAAGTGACTTCCTGTCCAGGGCTGGTATTGTCCCTGCTTGAGCACCTGTCCCTGCTAGCAGCTGTGTCCTTGTTTCTTGGTTCCTTGGTACCTTTATCATTGCACACAGAGGAAGTGAGGTATTTGTGATCCTACCTTGTTTCATTTATTTATACCCTGCCTACTTCAAAATGTATTAAGGTCACATAATAAAAGCACAGATGGAATAAGAACAAACTTTTCTAACATAGAAAAGCCAAAAACCAAATAGTAAACTGAGGAGGGATTTATCTTTATGGATAGATAGACACATAGCTGGAAGGGAAAAAGCATTTGAGATACAGGGAGCTTTTCCCCCTTTCCTTTCTTTTCCCTTCCTTTTACTTCCCTGCCCTCCTCTTCTTTTTTTTCTTCCTATCCTGTTCTCACCTATCTTTGCCTTTTCCTTTTATAAAATTTTGGACTGTGTGTGCTATAATTGGAAGGAGTTCAGAGGTGAATTCATCTGACTCCCCACTTGACAATGAGGACTTTAAGGCCAGAAGAGGTAACTGGCTGCCCAAGAGTCCTGGGTGAGAATTCAGGACTCCTGAGGGAGCCATCCCTAAAACTCTAGAGAACTCTGAGAGATGGCTTTAGGCTTCTTAACCAGTAGTTCTCAAGCCTCACTTTATTTTCATTTTAGGAACATATAATGTAAGTTAGATGGTACATGGACCAGTGATCTGCAAACTCTACCCACATACTACATGTGGAGCAGCAGGGAAGGACAGGGGCCCGCAGGCCTCCCTCATGCTTGCCTGGTTTCCAGCTCTGGTTCCATCCAGCCACTCTGCAGTGCTGTCCCAACTACCACCTGGTGGCTTTTTCATAGATACTCAGCTGTTTTCAAGCCACAGTAGTTCTTTGGGGTGAGTCACAGTTCTCCATTCCCACTGCCAGGCCCCCATATAATATTCTTATTTTGACTCACTCACAACTAGCCATCTTCTCCATGGACTCCACAGGTTGGGGCAGGGAGGCTGGCAGCTGAAGCCTGCTGGGTGCAGACAGGTGGTGATAGGCTCCATACACCATCAATGGCTGTGGCCTGAGTGAACCATACCTTCTACTACCTTGACTGGGCTTCTAATCCCAGGTCATTGGTCTTGATACTATCCCTTCTATTAAGTCTTTCTTTGGGTCTTTCAGCCTTGTTCCCCACTCTCAGCACCCAGCAGTGTGTGCATGTTTCACATCCTCAGGCTGTTTTTATATCAAGAGATGGCAGCATCACACAGTAGCTGAGTTTTAGCTCTGGGGTCCATCTACCTGGGTAGGAAACTCACTGTCACTTCATAGCTGTGTGACTGGGGTTGATTTCCTCATCTCTCTGTGTGTCTGTTTTTTCATCTGCAAAATGGGATGATAATAGCACTTACCACATGGGATCATTTTGAGGATTAAATGGGTTAATACATCTGAAGCACTTACAATAGTGTCTGGCCATGGTAAACAGTCACTAAAGATCAGTTATGATCTTCGGGTTCAAGTGGTTTGAAGGGTGTGTGGCAGTGGTGTGTTTGTCAGTGAGTGGATTTATTATAGAAAGCTATTTAACCTCTATTTGCCTCAGTTTTCTCATCTGAAAGCAGGAATGAAAATCCTGCCTTCCCTGCAGGATTATTACATGATTTTTCACAGTAAGCTCTTAGAACAGTACTTGGTACATAAATTTCAGTGTTTGCCATTATTATGGTTACAATTCATTCATTATTTACTCAATTATTATTGGAATCCTGGTCTCTTGTGTGCATGAGGCTTTCTTGCTCATATGTAATTCATGGATGCAAATAGATTTATAGGGTGGAATATAGTCTAATTTTGTCCTGCAGCATCTAAGACTCAAATACAAAAGAATAGTTTGTTGGAGGAATGAAACTTAACTCCAGGAAAGAATCCAAGCTCTAAGCTCTTATCCAGATTCATTTAGAACCATGTGGGTGTTTAAGATTTTTATTCTGATGGGATGTTGTAGTAGTTTCCTATACCTGTTGTAACAATTTACCACAGATTTAGTGGCTTAAAATGAAGTAAATTTATTCTCTTACAGTTGTAGATGTCAGAAGTCTAAAATCAGTTTAGCCTGGCTGAAGTCAGGTGTCAGCAGGGCTGGATAATTCTGGAGATTTCAGGGGAGGATTAGTTCACCTTCTTCTGCAGGCTCCTAGAGGCCATCAGCATTCCTTGGCTTGCAGCCCCTTCCTCCTGTCACTCTGAGCCCTACTTCTGTGGTCACAGCTCCTTCTCTGCTCTGATCCTCCCACCTCTCTCTTATAAGGACCTTGTGATTACATTGAGGCCACCTGGATAATCCAGGATACTCTCTCCATCTCATGACCGTTAACTTGACCACACCTGCATGTGGTATGTAAGGTGACATAGTCATTGGCTCGAGGATTAGGACAGGGACATCTTTGGGGGAGCCATTATTCAACCTACCACAGATGCTAAGAATACATTTTGAAAATATCTCTTTTAAACTAGTTTCTTCAGGGGGGCCTGGGTGGCTCAGTCGGTTGGGCCACTGACTTCAGCTCAGGTCATGATCTCATGGTCTGTGGGTTTGAGCCCTACATCATGCTCTGTGCTGACAGCTCAGAGCCTGGAGCCTGCTTCAGATTCTGGGTCTCCCTCTTTCTTCTCCTGCTCCCCCCCATCTTGTGTTCTATCAAAAGTAAATAAACATTAAAAAAATAAATTAGTTTCTTCATTTTCTCTTAAGATATAAATAGCCCTAGGACAGGTAAAACTTTTAGGTTCCTTGATCCATATAAGTAGGATATCTATTATCCCAGTTTGCTTAGGACAGTCCCAAATAATCCCTGTGAATCTGGTGTAATTATTAAAAACATCCCCCCTTTGGTCTTTCAAAAGTGTTCCAGTTTTGGACAACAATCGTAGGATAACCCTGTGCAAAGTGGGGGAAACTGAGAGGACATCCTCCTGAAGGATTTGGTGGGAGAGCCCCAGTTGAGGGTGGGAATGACAGAGTATTCTTTCTCACAGACACTCTTTGACAGTTCCAGACTTTAAAGAAGTTCTTATTTGAAAGTCAGGCTGCTTTCCTAGGTCATTCACTTTCTAGCTGGGAGGTACAGAGAGAGGGCAGGGCTCTGGGCCCCCCAGCTTCACCCTTGTCCACTCTTCCTCTTCTCTTGTGCACTTGGGCTTCCATGCAAAAGGACATTTGAGAAAAGGGTTCCACTGGTGTGGACAGCAGAAAATGGGGATGAATAACAAGTGTTTGGCAGTGTCTCGGTGAAGGCTGGAGAAGGCATAAAAAAAGCTAACAGTGACTAGGACATAAGTATTTAAAAAAATGATTGTCAGGGCTCCTGGCTGGCTCTGTCGATTGAGCGTCTGATTTCAGCTCAGGTCATGATCTCGCCGTGGTTCGTGAGTTTGAGCCCTGCATTGGGATATGTGCTGACAGCTCAGAGCCTGGAGCCTGCTTCAGATTCTGCATCTCCCTCTCTCTCTGCCCCTCCCCCGCTCACACTCTGTCTCTGTCTCTCTCAAAAATAAGTAAATGTTAAAAAAAATTTAAAAAATGATTGTAATTATTAAGGAATAAGATTTTCCTTAAGTCATAGGAATGGTAACTTATTAATGATTTTTTATATTGTTGAAGAAAAGAATGTAATTTCAAAGATTTGTTATTTATCAGATTGATTGAATAATGTGTTAAACAGTGTCTCAGGCATGAAAAACAACTTACTTTGAGTCCTTGCCTTGGGACTTACAGACAAGTATGTAGTGTCAGAGTTCCCTGTAGTGCTTCAGGAAATTCAAAATGCAGTGAGCTGCTGTTACCTGGACCTGAGAGAAAGCTGAAGAAAGCAGTGGGTTCAGTATTGGGAAAGATCCTGCTGTCCTTGATCTACCCTTTCACCTTGTATCTTGGACTCACTTAACCCTCTCCCAAGTTTCTGTGTAGCCTTCAGTCTGCCTAGAGTCTACCCTTACCTCTCTATGCCCCTCCTTTTTCACATGAATGTGTCAGAATTTTGTACAGAGCCCTGTGTATCAGGCTTTGCAACATGCACCTGTCCCCTTGAGATGGGTCCAGCTCCCTAGAAACCCACCAGGGAGACTTTGCATTTGACAGTCCAGTCTTGTTTGGCCAGTGCTAGATTGCATTCTACAGAGTTGTTGAGACTATTATTCTTCTTTAGGTGAACTTTTCTACTCAGAGTGGAAGTTTCTGAACTCTTGAAAGTCACCATTTTCCAAGATGAATTCATTCAAGACAAAGAGGAGGCGAGAGATGGAAGCCACTTTTGGGATCATACAGATTGAAAATCAACACATTTTATTGCAAGTGTAAAATGAGATCATATGTCCTTATACTTGAAGGTGTGACTGGACCACTTTGCCTTTTGAGGTTGTTAGATCTAAGGTCTTGGATTTTAAGCCAGGTTTCTCTGGTCTCAAAGATGTCAACCAGCAAGGAGATGGACCCATGAGGCAGTCTTCATACTTGGCTTCCACCAAAGCCTTCCTCATTGCACATACACCTGTTCCTCAAAGCAAGAGTCTGACCTTGAGTCAGACCTAGCTTTAGCAACTTGTTTGGCTAATGCAAAGTGGGGGTACATTCTAGAACTTCAAGGCTACCCTATAGGTCTTCCCAGGTACCTTGGAATGCTTGCTTTGGGGAGTACTCTCATGGAACTTGGCTGCCCACTGGTGTAGTCTATCTGGTTGGAATCTTGACTGGACTCCTAGCCAACAGCCAGAACCATCAACTTCTATTCCAATGAATGAGCCATCTTGCACACTTAGCTCAGCTGAAATGTTCCATGACTGCAGTCCTTGCTGACATCTACACATAAGACCCCAAATGAGAAATACCCAGCTGAGGCCAGTATATGCATACAAGCATGAGAGGTCATGAGCCGCATGCTGGGTCTTTAAGTAGCAGTAGATAACCAGAATGGGTAGGGATGAGTCAGCAGGTGTTTGCATCTGGCTATTTTTCTGTGAGTTTACATAATGGACCACAGCTCTATCACACTGGTAGTTCTATTTCTAGACAAGACACTGTTGGGAGGAGTGGCGGGCTTGGCCAGTGGTCTCAGACAACTTTAGAAGCCTCCAGGCATCTGAAACCACAGGGTCAAGTTCTAGAAAGGCTGACTTGGCCTCTTAATGACCTCAGTCCTATCTGTTCTCCTGATTCATTAGGTTTTCTGAGCTTTTGTAATAAAGAAGCAGAAGGCTTTGGGCATAGACAGACAAAACCTGGTTCAGAGGAAAGATCATTTGTGATCTGATGGCCAGAGAGATTGACAGGAGAATTGGCTCAAGAAGCCTGGAGGCTTTAAAACATTATGGCTGACAATATAATCATATGTGATCTCAGCAAGAAAGAAAAACTGATGTTCTGACACCAGGAACTGTTGGGTAACTTAGATTTTGAAAGGGTACTTACAGAAGATAAAAGAAGGAGCCCACCATCAATGGGAAAAGTGGACTTGTACAATTAGTGCTGGGAGAGCAAAAGCAGAGACTAAGCTGTGGCTTAGGAAATGCTAAGGATGTGTCAAGAGGTTTTCAAAGTGATGTTTAGAGTAAGTTCCATGTGGTATGTATAGACTCCGAGCCTGAGGCAAGTGGTGTCATGCTAAGAGGTGAAAGTGTCAACACAGCCTATTTAATCCTAAATTTATACCTGACCTTTACTTGGAGGAGGGTGACATTAAAATTCAAAGGAATAAGACAGATAGAAGATAATTAAGAGGGAATTAAAATCCCAAATAAGTGAACAACAGGTTGTGTAATTACGTTAAATGAGTCTCAGTTTGGGCATGGAATTTGATGGTGTCTTCTGATAACCTTAGGGGGAAATATGGAGAAATGTGGGCCTCATTATAGTGCATTGGGATGGGTTTATGGCTTATGGAACAACCTAAAGTTTATCAATTTAAAGTAGTATATTGAGAGTCTGGACACAGAAGGGGGGTGAAGGCTGGAGGGGCTCTCAACTGCCCCTGTTCTGTAGGCAGTAACCAGGACCTCAACTGTGCTTGACCTCTCTGCTCAAAATTCCTCTTTTATCACTTTAGTCACCCACTGTCACAAGGTTGGAGGGAAAGGTGACCAGTGACTCTATTTTCTTCTCAGAGATTTGATGTTTAATCTTCCTTATTTGAGCTTCCTTTTTATTCCCAATTCTGGTTGTTACAAAAGCTCCTGAACCTTTGGTAATTTCACAATATAATTAGGGTTGATTTTTATTCCTTTCCCACTGCTGGATAAGTATTTAACTTTCTTCATTCTTTTCATTATTTATTATCCCTTTTACATGAGCTTTCCAGATTCCAACATGTTATGGCTATTTTCTCTTCTCCTGTTCTCTCCATCTTGTGGGTTCATATGTTAAAAAAAATCCTTAACTAGTTTTAGTAAGATTTCCACAGGAATAAGAAGTTGTGTTCAAACAACTTCCCTAGCCTGGAAACCGGCGTTTTGTATTTCCAAGAGTCAAAGTATAACCAGCTCATGAAGTATGTCAGAGTGAAAGATCTGTGTAGTTTTTCAGGATGGAAGCTTAATAATCCCTGTTGCACTGGGAGTTTTCTGAAGAAAGTTGAACTCTACAAAATGTTTCACTAACTGTGAGTTTCTGTGGAAGTTTTATGTCCATTTATCAAGTTCAGCTTTCAGGTGGCAAAGACCCTGACAACAAAGAGCATTTCGAAATTACCCCAGAGCTATGAGGCCCGCGCTACAGGGATGTACTATGATTCTAGATGTTCAGCCATATGTCTTTCAGCTTTCATCTTCCTCTCTTCCTCTGTTTGCTATATTATCTCTAGGTATCTCCCCCATCTTTCCTCTCTTTCTTTTTCCCCAGCCTTACGTATTAGTAGCCACTATAAATGTCCCTGAGGGTTATTAAGTAATACAGACTGCAAACATCTAAATAATGTAATGGAAGTCTTTGCATGTGTAATAGTTGCATACAGTATTTGCAGAATTTCAGGGGAGAAAACTAATTAATCTGTTAGGTTTAAGCATTTAAGTTACATAATACATGGTTTGACTCTATTAATGCTTGGCACGAAAACCTTAGGTTCAACTTCTTTATTTATATGCTTGGAATGAAAAGCATGTACAACTTAAAAGGGAAATTGACCCAGCAGTCACTCAAGTAAATCCTTAAGTGTAATTATTCAAGATGTAGCAACTGTCAGTCAAAGAAAAGGGTAGAAAAAGAACAGGAGAGTACATAAAATTATATTATAGCTCATAATAATGTTCTTGTTCCCTGTGAGCTGGCCTCATGGAAGGTTGTGCTGCCTTTGCTGGCTGTCTGTGTGTTAGCTGCACATGGTCCATGGCCATGGGAGAGGGATGTCAGCACTGGACGTGGTCAGATGTCTCCCTTCTATTAGGGTTTGAAAGTCCATTGTGGGTCTCATTATTTCATTGGAGACATTTCAGAATTTAAGATGTGGCTGCTGGTTTCTGCCTCTTCTTTCTTTGGAGTGAGAATGTGAAGTCTCTGAATGAGGCCCATATGCCCCTCCTAGTGCTGATGACATTGAATGTCATACTACTGTCTAGAGACTCTCATTCTAGATACCATATTGTCAATCAACCTAAATTTGTGATTTGTGCCAGAAGAATGCACTGGGAATTCAAGAGTATAAACCAATGCTTTGGAAGATCATATATTTGTACAGCAAAATAGTCCAAATTAAAGTCACAGTAAGTAGTCTTGCCATACCCAATCGCTTTGTGATGTTACTTGCTCCCACTCATTACTATTTTTGGTTACAGGAAATCCAGTTTACCTCTCACCCTATGGCCTCTCACTGCATTCATTTCCTGTGTTCATCCATTTAGTCTTCAAGGGACAAAGTACTTCCCAGAACTTGGGTGTTGCTTTTGGCTCCACCATTATTTTAACTCCATGATCTTAGTACAAGTTCTCAACCTTACTGATCTCAGTTTCACCTCCTGTGAATGAATGGTTTTTACTAAATAACTTCTGGGATTTTACAACTCAGATATTCTATTATTATTTTCCCCCTTTGGCCATTCTCTCACTTGCCTTCTTTTTCATTGAACTTGCTGTTACTATAGGATGATGTCCCTCAGTTTTCCTTCTGCAGTTATTTAATTCATCCCCCCCTCCTCCTTTCTTTATATGATTGCTTATCTCCTCTTCTTGGTCCCATAGGTTGGATTATCTACTTGTGGGGCATATCTGTTGTATTTTCTTTGATCTTTCCCTCCCTACTTCATGAAGCCAGTCTTCAAGGAGAAGGAATTAAATCTTGGAATTCTTTCTTAATTCCAAGGTGATATGCACACCTATAGTTCAAGAGGTGGCATCATTTGCTCTAATACTTTATGAACATGTTCTTCATCCTTCATTTTGCAAAATTAGCTTAAGATTTATTAAAAGCATACATACTTAAGAGCATATAGTGTGCTTATCTGCCTGAAAAACCTCAAAGAGGCCTCTGAGAAGGATGAGGAGTATTTGTCTTTTTTCCCCAAACATGGTTGAGACATTTAATACAGGTAAACCCTAACAAATATAATATTCCTCCACCTGTTTTTCCAAAAGTGTAATTTTTCAAAGTTTAGCCCTATATAGTAAAATCTGTTCTTCTTACCTAAACACAGAGACCTCAGAATAGGAAGGTACCATGACAAAATAAACAGGCCTATGTTTGATTTTATAATAGGTTTTCTTTCAGCTTAGGGTGAGTTTTAGAGACTTAGTTTTTTCTTCAAGTTGTTTTTTTTCCCACCAAACAGGCAGACTCAGGGGAAAGAAGATAATAATCCTGGTGTCTGGAGAATAATAAGAATTTATCATAGTCAAAACTTGAAAAGAAACAACCTTATAACTATATACTGTTCCCACTAAATTCACCATCAGTTTTGGTGGCTGTGCATAATGAATTCAAGTGTGTTCATGATGAAAATGCTATTGAAGTTTACTTGAAATCTGTTACCTCTACTATATTTATTTCCACTTTCTTGCTAAAGGGATTACAAAAATTTGAGGAAGATATAATCTTAAATTCTTACTTTTTCTAGCCTCTTTTATAAGTAGGGGTGACACATTTGTCACCATGACAGATATATAAAATTTCAAGCCAATTAGACATAAACATTGATCTACTGTCAATCTCTGGGAATGTTTCTTCTTTCCTGAAAAAGGGGACAGATACAGCTTATATGGTCTTTTATTCTGCTTCCTGCCTTAAATGTGAATGTCATGGTTGGAACTTTGCAACTATCTTGCAACCATGAGGGAAAGAAAGAGACATAAGCGCTGGTATTACTGGAGTTGCTGAATTAACACTAACAACTGCTTACATTGAAGCTTTGTATTAAGTTGAAAAGTGAACCCTTCTTTTAAAGCCATCATAGTTCAGTTTTCTGTTACTTGCAACTATGTACTTCCCTAACCCATAGATAATCTCTCAATTTTTTTTTTTTTTACAAGGAAATGATATCTATTTTCTGTTCTTCCTTCTGGTTACAGATGAAAACATACTTCTATTCACTTGCTATAAATGCCATTTTCTGGAAATCTGTGTGTCTGTCAAGACCCCACCCAAATACATATTGGTTAGGACATTCTTATTTGGAGGACTTGATGGGGTCTCCCTCCTCAGAGCTAGCAGGGGAACTGGTGCTACAGCCAAGTGGGCTGGTGGCTGGAGTAGAGGGACAATTATCTGAGGAGGGCTTGTGTTTAAGGAAAAATTCAGCTCAGGGAAAATCTCATATTAATACCATGAGGAAGCAACCTAGTGCTTTTCTGTTCAGCCAAGCCCTTCTCCTTCCTGCTCACTGCCTGCCCTGCTATTTTGGAGATTATCATTAGGTTTGTCCATTTAACCGTCATAGTTTGACATGGTTAGACTTGAAAATCATGACTTTTTCCTTGTCCCAGACATGAACAAATCAACCTTAATCCTTTATCTGCCACTCCCTCTCTAATAAATTAGCAGAGTTTACATAACCCACAGTCTGGTAGTTTATACTGGGCATCATTAAGCACTATTATGCAGCCCCATTTCTTGGCATCAGCACACACCTTTCTGGGTGGAATTTTCCTTCTGTTTGTTAGTGTGTGAAGGCAGAAAATATTGTTGCTCTCTTTTGTATGACTTTTTAAAAAATGTGAGAAGGTGGTAACCTTGCTTTAATAACTGCTTAACAGTAGCTGGCCAGCAGAGCGTACTCATTAAGTGCCAGGCAATGCACTAGCATTTTCGATGCATTATCCAATTTAATTGTTATCATATGTGGAGGAGATAGGTACTATTATTTTTCCCACTGAAAGATGAGAAAAAAGAGGCTATAGAGTGTTGGATAGATCCAAGATTATTTCAGTTTGGGGTCTGTGTTGTCAATATCATCTGTGTTGCAAGTGTCTGGAGAGAGGTAGACTATAGTCCAGATTCCCACCTTTCTTGGCTTTTGAGAGGTTCCTGGTATCTAGCATGGCTAGTGTAGTGCAGAATTATATGGTCTGCTGATCCTTGTACTTGGAGTTTAAGATCAAATTATTGAATTTCAATGTGGTGGTTGGGAGCTAAATGTTCATGACCTACAAGATTTATTTGTTCCAGTTTTCTGAAAGAGAAAAATTTCATGAAAGAGAAAAATTAGTCATAAATGAGTTAACTGATCTATCTAAATTTAATTAATAAACAAGATTCAGGCCTCTTAACTCCCAATTTAGCACAGCTTATACCAGAGGGACTGAGTATTCAATTTGTGTCTCCTTTCTCACCAAAGCTTCTTTTGCTTCCCCTGTACAGTGGTTCTCCAAGTGGGGTCTGCAGACCTTTGGGGGCCTGGGACACTTGGTCCCTTTTGCTGTTGCACCAATGATGCCAAAGCAGGGGTGGACAAAATGCTGGTTTTTGATCATTATAGTTCTTCACAATTTCCTAGTGAAAAACAAACCAGCAAAGACAAAACTAGTTTCATTTAAGAATGTCCTTAATGAAACAGTAAAAAAATCAGTGATGGTGTTTCATCTTGTCCCTGGAGGACAGATCCTCTTCACATTTTGGGTGATGGAATGGGAATTCTCCATCAAGCATTTCTGCTGCATACCTGAGCTGCAGCGGTCATCTTGAAGAAAGCAATGTGTGGAACTGAACTTGAGCTAAACTAGCTGCGTTCTTCATGGACAGTATTTTTATGTGCAAGAAAACTGACAAAAATATGGTTGTTTAGAGTTGAGTATGTGACAGATATTTTCTCAAAAATGAAGGAAACTAGTTTCTCTAAGGAAGAGACAAATTGTATTTGTTGCCAATGATATAAACTTTGAGTTTTGAAGAGAAAACTATAATTTTGGAAAACTTTTATTCATTGCTATAAGCTTTACAGCTTCCTAATACTTAAAGATATTTCCAATAAGATAATGTATTATTAGAGGTCATTTTTAAATATTATGTAATAAAATGTTCAGCATTTGAAGATCTGTATAGTTCAGTGAACCCACATTTTCAAATAACCAGTGAATGATGTTTTAAAATCATGCAAGGGAAACAAATGGATTTTAAGGTAACAGTATGAACAGTTCTTTGATATGGTTTCAGGTTCTGCATTACAACTCCTCTTTAAGAAATACCACTTGCCAGTTTTTGATGTCTTATCAAAGAATATCCACAACTGTCTGAAAAAGCATTAAAAACATTCCCCCTTTCCCCATTACATATTTATATATAAGTGAGATTGGATTTTCTTCATATTATTTCATACTTGAACTGAAACAACATATTGCAAAAAATGAATAAGCTGATGTGTAAGCCCAGCTGTCTTCTATTAAGCCAGACATAAATGAATGAGATTTGCAACAATGTAAAACAATGCCACATTTTTTGTTTGGTTTTGGAAAACAGTTTTTTTCATCAAGGTATATATGTTAACATGTAATACATTTATTTTTTATTTGAAATAAATGGATTAAATATTTAAAACGTGCGTGTGTGTGTGTGTGTGTGTGTGCGCACATGCATAAAAGCTCTTGATAGGGCACTTAATAATTTTTAAGCATATAAAAGAGTCTTAAGTCCAAGAAACTTGAAAATAACTGTCATTAGGAAGTGGTAAAAGACCCCTAAGGGAGTTCCTGGTTTTCTTTCTTCCTTTGGTACTTGGGGAGATGGATGGCTAGACTCTAAAATATTACTTTCACTATGTCATTGAGGTAGAGTTTTGCTATTCCTTTGGGCCCTAGAATTACTGCTTTCATTTTCTGATGTGGTCCAAATCCTTTGCACAGAATTTAGTGGAAACTGGCTCAGCCAATAACACAAACACTCACTCTGAGCCCTGGTTCTTTTGTCTCTAAGCTGATGTGGTGGGCCACACACCAATGTGGCCCTTAGCATAGTTCTCTACCTTAAGGAAATCAGACCTGTTAGTGGAGCCAGTGGAGTAAAAATATTTTTGTCCAGGTTTTACTATTTGAGAAATCTTGTTTCGAAAGTCTGGGACTTAGTGTCTCTGTTTCTTCATCAGTAAAATGGGGAGAAGAGCCACTCATGGGCATCTCTTCCCTACTCTGGTTTAGTGATGTCACATTGATAGCTTGAGACCTGTCATAATAGGTGTATTTACACGACATAAATTGGCAAATGCTATGAATCAGAGATCTAAACTTTTCCTGGAACTGTTATTAAATATTTACCAGCATACCACTGCATAATTTTTATTACTTTGTACAGAAATTAAAATCAACCAATGAAAATAGTGTCTGGCAGTAAGTGCTCAATAAAAGCTAGTTGTTACTACTTAGTGGGTGCTTAGGTAATTCTGATTCATAACAAAGTTTGAGAATGATTGTTTTGGTAGAAAAGGATAATTACTGTGTCAAAACACATAATCTTCAATATATGAAACTGCCCTGGACATGCCAGATTGGGGTAACCACATACAAATAGTATTGATGTGTAGACTCAACTTGCTTTTCTTATGGAGAATGAGGTGATCAGCCCTACACAGACAAAGGCTTACAGCTTGGAAATCATTCAGTGGCCCATATAGTGGTCATGTTGCTCTTGCAAAGTCTAGCATGGCTTCTGTCTCTTTCTTATAACATTGAGTGAAAAAACAACTTCTCTTTTTTCTTCTTTCAGCTACAAGGGTGGGTTCAGCCAATGAATACTTCTTTTTGTGGAAGTGGGTGGAGATGTTAGGAGAGGGAAAGGGCTTTGTAGAGGGAGAAGAAAACACAGGAAAGACATTCACAGACAGAGTGAACCAGCTTTGTTTTGCCATTGGCTTTATATAATCATGAAAGGACCAGGAAAAGGGTCTAAGAATTCACAAAATCCATTCTCAGTTATTAGGAAAATGCCATATTTCCCCTTAGGGCTTAATCAAGCTTCATCAGAAACGTCTCAAGCAGTAAAGTTCTCACTATTTCTTTCTAGAAGCAATTCCAATATTCTCAGAGTTGCAGCATTGAAAAGTTTGGCTTGAAATCAACCCAGACATTTTCTTTTCATTTTGCTTTGAATTGAAGAATTGGTCTTTTGAAAATTTTTTAAATTACTAAATTTTTTGTATAGTGTAATAATTTACAGACCTTGTTTTTCAATGGTGAAGTGAACATTTTCTGGAATCCATACTTTAAGATGGTTAGCTCAAAGTTCTGAGGACATTCTTTTTGGGTTATAGACTCACAGAACCATAGAGCTCCAGGCACTTCTAGGCTTTACCTAGGTCAGAATTTTGCCTCCAAGAATAAAAATCTGAGACAAATGGTTATCTCATCTATCAGACTTTCCTAGGAATCAGCACATAAATTGCTCTAAGTTGTTGATTGCCAGAGTTAATAAACAAGTTTGATCTTAGGTAGATTTGATTTAAAGCCTTTTGATTCCTAAATTTTCATTTAGGAAAAAGGAGGGAAAAGAGTGGGAGAAGGAGAAGGGAGAAGAGAAGGAGAAGGAAAAAGAAAAAGGGGAGGAGGAGGAGGAAAAATGAAGGGATACACTGTCCACTTTAAAATAGTGCTTATTTAATTACTTTTTCAGATTAAATCTGCAGTTAAATGAGGAAGCATGATATTAATTTGGTTTATGTATGTATAGTTACTAATTGAGGTAGATACTTGTTAAGTCATTACAAGGTGATATGTCTCTCATTAAACATATTAATCATGCATTTGGAAAGAATATTTTTACACACTGTACTCAAGAAGACAGCCACTGTCACAATTAAATAATATACATTTAAATTATTTTGCTTAGCTGAAAATAGCAGGCTTAAATATTCTATATATTTCCTTCATGTTTATTTTTATAAAAACACCATATGGATTTTTAATCTGCTTCATATTTCTAAATGTTGTGTATGATTCTTTACAATATAACTCAAATGGGCTTTCTTCCAGGACAACATAGACATATATAATGATGAATTATGGGGTATACTTAATCTTCTTCCCCTTCCCCTTTTTTTCTTATCTTTAAACCAGAAAAGAGAGACAAGTTTACTTATTTTTCAAACCATTAAATAATTTTCTTCAATTTTAACTAAATTAATTCAAAAGAAGAAAAAAGTTGTTTTTATAGCTGAAGACATTTCTGTTTTAAAATTTTCATCACTTCAGTAGCTGCCGATGAGTATAGGTGCTTAAACATCTTTCAGTAGTTCCTTAGGACATTTTTTAAATAATTCAAGCTCCCAGCTATGTCTTAAATGATATTCTCTCAGTGCTAAAGTACTTTAAAATTGGACCCCATGTAAGCTGTCAACATCATCTTTCCAGTATAACTGCTTTTTCTTCATGGTAGTTGAGGACATTGATATTATAACTAAATATTTGGAAGATGTTCAAGAAAATTATCTGGAAATAAAAAAAACAAGAGGCATATGCTATTTGTAAACTTACTCTGAGTGTATCATGTTCTATTAAAAAAAATCCTGTCATATTGGCAAATTTCAGCTGTAGTATAGCCAAAGAAAAAACTACCTTTGAACACATTTGGTCAAAAGAATGTTTCAGTTTTCATATTAAAAATTAGTTTTTGTGTACGTTCTGACACATTGTAAAGTTCAGCTCCCACTTTTTTTTTTATCTTGCTATCTACAGGAGATGTTCCCTAGCCTTACCTGATAGGAAGGTTTCCAGGAGGGGCTCTCTATATCCATGTTCTTCTTGCCTAGTGAGTTCTGCATACTTCCTCAATAGATTCTTCTACTTGGAAAACTCTAATGAGTCTTTTTCCTCTTACACCATATTTGACCCTCTTAGGCTTTCTTGGGCTCCTGTAATCTTGTCTGTGATTTTACTTTCCTGCACTCCCTGAAAGGCACTGTTACTGAGGCCAAAGGCTTTTCTCAGTGTTTCTCACATGCATATGACTTTCTTTTCAAGTGACTACTTACTTATCCTTATATCTCTGTTTACCTCTCATCTTATCTTTCTTACAAAACCCTTACTCAAATACACTCAAACTTTATAGCAGATTCTTTGTGTGTATGTACATGTATGTGCCTGTGTGTGTATATGGGGTAAATGTGGCACTTACAGGAATTTGATGAAAGCTATTGACTTTCCCCTCAGAACTGCTCACATAAACGCAAAACTGTGTATATTCAGAGGGGATCATGGTCATACTGAGTGCCCATGGACTTCAGGTTATCAAACCCTGCTTGAGAATTTCACTTGAGAGGGGCTAGAGGCTTGATGGGAGAAGTTGACTTCAAGACAGTCATTGAAGGCACGTAGAATGATGCATGCATTATTCACTTTACCCTGAGTACCTTTGAAATATTCACTGTTCTCTAAAATGTTTACCTTAGTTTTGTCTCTTCAATTGGATTTTAAGTTCTTTGAAGGGACAAAGGACTTTAGATAACAATTCAAATAACTTTTATTAAACAGGGTACAGTAAATATAGTTAAACACTCATCAGTCAGTCAACATTAAAATGTTATAAAACAGGACATGTTTTGTTGCCTAAAAAACAGTGTCATAAAACATCTATTTCTGGATAAATCTAGATAAATGTGACATCCTATTCCATGATTTTAATCAAGGGAAAGTGGGGATTCCATTCCCATCCCACTCATGAGTTGAGGGGTGCCCTGCTGAACTCCTTGCTCTGCCAGGATGACCAAGAACCAGTAGGCAGGGAGACGTCTGGCAAGTAAGAGAGGAGACAGAAAACTAGAAAAGAAAGTAGCAGAAATAAAGGAAAGAGTAGGAGAGGAGGGAGCAAATGGGAAAGACAGAGGAAGATAGTGCAGGTGTGTGGAGGGAAGGAAGATGAGAAGTAATCAAGCTAAAAAGGGACCACACAGATGCCATGGTTTTCAAATTCAAACTTGTTAGCTATTTTTTGAACAATTGCCCATTCCTACCTTTTTGAGGATTTGCCACTTTTCACATCTTTTATCCTATATAGCCATTAGAAGTGCTGAGACAGGCAGAAACACATTTGTAAGTTGAGGTTTAGTATTAGCTACTATGGAAACTCATCTGTTAAGTTTGTTCAGCCTTAGGACTGGTTGGATTTGCCTCTTGGTTTCTATTCATCCTTATGTTCTATTATTGCACCAAATTCCAAATAATATTTGTAGGCATTTTTTTTTCATGATTTGAGCAATATTTATATTTAACAGCCTGAAACTATTTTTATTAATAATTATCTAATTTTTATCTCCTTTTGGTGGGAGTTCACAATGACCTTGCCTTTGCTGCCTTCTTCCAAAGAGCCCCATCCTTAAAAAAAGTTATCTGATAAGTTTTAAAAGGTCAAAGGATTAAAAAATATATGGCATTTAATGAATATTTGCATGTGCATTTAATTTACTTGAAGGAAGATAAAAAGTAGCTATTACTAAAGCAAATATAATAATTGCCGTAATTAGTGTTAAAGCTGGAATTGTTATTTGAAGAGAGTTTGAGTCAATATGCCAAGCAAATATTTGTATGAGATTTAACTATTGATTAGTATTTGAGCTGTCTTAATTGACTTCATTTTTAATTATTAGGTCCTTATTTGTTTTCCTTCTGGAACTTTTATATTTATAAACATATATAGACAGCAGGTCCTTTTTATTAAATACGTTAAAGGAGAGATACAATGAACAACTATACTCTAGGTCAGGGTTTTCCAAAGTCTGGTCCTCAAAATGTTAATATAAGGCAGTGCTGGCAAACTTTTCCTCTAAAATCCCAAATAGTAAATATTTCAGGCTTTGAAAACCACAGGGTCTTTGTTCCAACCACCCAACTTTGCCATTACAGCAGGAACACAGTCATAGATGATACATAAACAAAAGGTGTGGCTGTGTGCCAGTAAAAAAAAAAACAAAACAAAACAAAACAAAACTTTACAAAAATACGTAGAATAAGTACATGCAGCTTATAAGAACATTTTAAAAAGTATAAATCAATCAGTTGGGACTGTGGACTTGAGCAGCTATTCTATGTATAAAGTAGGGAAGTTTTGGTTCACAAACCTGTTGATGTCTCTTTTGGCTGCTTGGAGGCTTTTGTTTTCTGTCCTCTTGTTTCTAAATTCTTATTCAGTAGCTGAGGTTGCTGAAGGAGTGAGGTTTCTGTAGATTTGGTTCAGTAAACTATGGCAGCAGGCCAAATCTGGCCCACTGTCTGCTTTTTTCAGTGAGTTTTTATTGTTTTTCCACTGCATAGATAGATTTTAGTAGTTGCTACAGTGATTTTATGGCCTATAAAGCCTAAAATCTTGACTCTCTGGCCCTTTATAGAAAATGTTTGTAGAACTCTCCTGTATATAACTATCTACAGTCTTAACTAAGGCAAAATACAACAAAGTAGTCAGTTGTGTATCATAAACAATAAATATTTGTCTCACGAATTTATTGTTCACCGGTAAATCTGATAAACATGTGAACATAAAGTTACTAATTATTATACAGCCAAAAATAATTCTCATTGCATGCCTTGAATCATGTAAAAAAAACTTTCCTTGGCCTTATGGAAACACATGCTTTGCCATTGCCAGCCAAGTCAAGCCTCTCTTATCAGAATAGAAAAGGACCAGGAGAAAGTGAAGAAAGAAATGAGCAAGAGAAGGAATGAGAAAGCCATTAAGTTACAGATTGTATGCACAAATTTTATATTAAAAATAGGCTTGTAATAATTTAAATAAGCTTTTTATTTACAGTTTTGAAGTATGGGTATTTACAATGTGGATGACTGTCATTTTTTCACCTGTATTAATTAGGAAAGCTTTGGAGATGGGTCACCAAGGCCTGATGAGCTCACTCCATTGTTTACTTCTATTGCCATTTTTTCCTCTAGTTTTTCAGGCTTTTCTGGATGCATTGCCCTACCAAATACCTCCCAGTGTGGGCTTCATAGAATCAGCAGAGACAAAAACATGGGGTCAGTGTTTAGAGATGCCTCCAATCATTAGTTCCCTCAAATGAAGAAACAGATGATACACTAAATTAGCTATGCTCATATTCTGCTCTGGGGGTTGATTTTTAGAGTTCTCTTGACATTTCCTGTGAATAGGAAACTTTTACATAAAATATGCCAACATATGACTCCAAGAAAAAAGGTTGCTACTTTGAAGCTGTGCTGCCATTCTTAGGGGCAGAGGTGAGTGCATGGAGGTCTTCTAGAATACTGTTCAACACCTTGGACATTTCCATGGAAGGTTTTAACAAAAGTTTTCGTGAGAACACATCTCAGATAAAGCTCCACGGTCTTCATAGGCTGCTTTGCTCATTAACTCAAGAAGTATCTAGGGGTGTCTGGGTGGCTCAGTCAAGTTAAAACTCTGATTTCGGCTCAGGTCATAATCTCATGGTAGGTGGGTTTGAGCCCTGCATCAGCATCTGTGCTGACAGCTCAGAGCCTGGAATCTGCTTTACATTCTGTGTCTCCTTCTCTCTCTGCTTCAGTCCCACTCGCTCTCTGTCTCTCAAAAATAAATAAATCTTAAAAGAAAAAAAAATTCTTAAAAGAAGTATCTATTGCATCTTCACAATTGTAAGAGGTCTAAGTGTGGGTTCATGGTGATAAAGAGGGCCTGGCCCTCATCCTACAGGAGTTTACAATATGGCCACATTTTCTTGGTAGTCTTTGTCTGTATGCACATTTGGAGAATTTTTCTTCATGGAGATATTCCATGCACAGGTCTCACCTACCTACTCAGCCAATACTGATATTCTTCCTTTTTTTTTTTTTTTTTGTTATTCAGCTGCAATAAAAATGTAGGTAATGATAGGGATAGCCCAAGTATTTCAATGCATTTCCAGCAAGTCAGGACAGAGGCTGCCACAGACTGGGGGAGGGGAGGCTGTGCTTCAGGAAGGAAGTCCTCTGGAAATGAGAGTGAAGTCTGTAGCCAATATGCTGTGACAGTGGGGCTCCAGATGAAGGGTGAGATGATAATAGGACCATTTATAATCCTACTCCTCCTATCATACTATCCAGAGATATGTTCCTTGGGCATCCAGAAACTTATCCCAGAGAGGAGAATGGCCATATAATGGAAGACTGCCATGCCCCAGCAGGGAAGAGAGTAGCCTTGGGTGGTTCCCCCTCAAGGCAAGCCAATAGCCCCTGTAGGGTCTAAGCAGCTGTGGGGTGCTTGGGACCCTGAGTAAGACAGTGGAGGCTAGAAATGCATGGGTCTCTGCAAAGTCAGATGGCAACATTCTCACCCAAGGTCTGTAATTTTGGTTTCAACTTCACCAACAAAACCACACTACCTCTCTTTTCCAAGCAGAAGTTGGATATTTCATCAATGAAGAGGATCTTGACTGGCTTGTGAGATACAGGGAGAGAGAATCATTTTGGAGAGGAAGAGCTGGTAGGGGAAGAAGAGATAGTGGGTGCCTCTCCCTCTCCCTCTCTGTCTCTGTGTGCATGTGTGTGGGCACACACACATAGGGCATGACTGTGGGATGAACACTGGCCTGTCCCCTATTCCTGTCCTATACCCTGACAATGGATGGGGGTTATATTTAATACACTGGTTTTCTAACACCTTCAGGTGTTTTCTAACACACATTGGTTTTCTAACACCTTCAGGGAGAGAGAACAAGCTTCCCTCACAGTTGGTGGATCCTGTTGTATTGTATTTGGCCACTGCCTCCAAGGTATCTGGTGAGTTCATTTCTGGATATAGCAAGCTGGAAGGGAATCATTTTGCACATATCTTCAAGGAATTTAAGCATTTTCCTCTGATGTGGAAAGGGGGATTCTTGGCAGAAAAGATGAGGCTTTGCCTTCAGCAGTCACTTTGAATTGATCTGTAGACCTGTTCCATGAAGTCTGGCACTTTTTGGTATATGGACAATTGAACTGCCAGTCAACAGCTTCCTTCAAACACTCAGGGAGGGCCCATGTCTTGTGAGCCCACTTTTGGATGCAAGCCTACTTTTGGATGCACAAAGGGGCAGGAGACATGGGGCAAAACAAAAACATTAGCTATCTTTACAATGCCTTTAATTATGGCGTAAGCATGTTGGGGCTGCAATCCAATATGTAAGGATAATTTTACTTTATTTAAAATTTTTTTAATGTTTATTTACTTTTGAAAGAGAGAGAGACAGAGTTTGAGTGGAGGAGGGGCAGAAAGAAGGAGACACAGAATCCAAAGCAGGCTCCAAGCTTTGACCTGTTAACACAGAGCCTGACACGGGGCTCAAACCCAGGACTGAGATCATGACCTGAGCTGAAGTCGGAAGCTTAACTGACTGAGCCACCCAGGTGCCCCAGGATAATTCTACTTTAAATTCATGCACACCATCCCCACATCATCACTCACATTAACTCTCCCAGCTCTAGTGGGCAGGGAGAAAATGTTAGGATGGCTTCAACAGAGGCTGGAAACCTCAGGCTTCCTTGTAAAGATGATAGAATGGCAGAGTCATGAAGACACTTTCATGAGTTGGTATGGAGGCTATTGGCTAAATCTGAAGAGGTCAGTGACCCTGATTTTAGAAGAAAAGCACTCATTTCCTTTCCAGATTGCCCTTAAGGGTGATCTGACTCTGAGAGAACCTCACTTTAGGGGCTAAACTGTAGTGTCAGGAAATAGGAATTTTGGTGCCCTGTTGAATTTCCTTTGGGAACTTGGAATAAAAGTCCCAAAAAGTTACATGGCCTCCCTAGCCCTCAGTGCCTGCTTGCCTTCTGGGAGGGCCCAACCAGAAATGCAGCACAGGGCCACTCTGTCCTGAAGTGCAGCTGACATCCAGGAGATGTTCTCCTGGACACAGGCTGTGTTTTCCTTCCTTTTATAAATTGGTAATTTAACAACATCACCAGATGACTCCCAGAGACTCTTTGTTAGGACTACCAATTTCACCATAACTTTTGCCACTTGGAGCTGTTTCTTGAAAGCTACATTAAGGATTGTATCTAATTTGAGAATTGATTGTCCCTCTGGGCGTTTTCCTTAGGAAAATTTTGGTATGAACAGAAATGGTTTATACAGTGGGTCTCACATAACTATGTTTAGCTGTTTAAAAAAATTCTCTTTGATCCTTTTCATGGGAATGGTCATCTGCCCAGCTTCTTTTATACTTCACTTCACAGTGTAGTGTGACAGCTGAGGTTGGTCATGTTGAAAAACAAAATAAAACAAAAGTTGAAAAAGTTAATATGTTTCATCAGTCAGGAAGAATGCATAATATTATATATTGTAGGAAATGTAATGAGGAAAATAGTTTCTTCAAGCAAAAAAAACCTTTAGACAACATCTAGTTTAATGGGTTTCAAAATTTATTTAGTCAGTGTACCTCTAATATATAGGACAGATAAAAGTGAAGCCAATTTGGTTGAGGCATGTGGGAGCCTCAAGAACCCCTGCTCATGTGGTCACTCCATCCATTTCAGCAGTGATGGACTGTGAGTCCCAGGGCTGAACCTGTGCTCCAAAGTGATGAGTGGATATGTGGAGAGAAAATGTGAGAATATCTATTTGTTTTTATCTCACCTTTAAAGAAGTAATTTCTTGACTTTTATGATAAAGGGTTAATATACAAAATATATAAAGAATTTACAAAACTCAACAGCCAAAAAATAAATAATCCAATTAAAAATTTAGCAGAAGACATGAACAGACACTTCTCTAAGGAAGACATCTAGATGATCAACAGACACATGAAAAGATGCTCAACATCACTCATCATCAGGGAAATGCTGATCAAAACTATGGTGAGATACCACCTCACACCTGTCAGAATGGCTAAAATCAAAAATACAAGAAACAAAAGGGGTGGACAAGGGTTTGGAGAAATAAGAACCCTTGTGCATGCACTGTTGGTGGGAATGCAAACTGGTGCAGCCTCTGTGAAAAACAGTATGGAGTTTCCTCAAAAGTTAAAAATAGAACTACCTTATGATCCAGTAATTGCACTACTAAGTATTTACCCAAAGAATATAAATAACTAATTCAAAGGGCTATGTGCATTGCTAGATTTATAATAGCATGATTTACAATAGCCAAGGTATGGAAGCAGCCCAGGTGTCTATTGATTGATGAGTGGTTAAGGAAAATGTGAGATATATATAATATTATTCAGCCACAAGAAAGAATGAAATCTTGCCATTTGAAATGATGTGGATAGAGTTAGAGTACAATGCTAGCAAAAATAAGTCAGAGAAAGGTAAATAACATATGTTTTCACTCATATTTGGAATTTAAGAAACAAAACAAATATATAAATGGGAAAAAAGAGAGAAGGAGAGACAAAGCAAGAAACAGACTCAACTACAGAGAATAAACTGGTGGTTACCAGAGGGGGGCTGGCTAGGTGGATGGGTTAAATAGGTGTTGGGGATTATGGCGTGCACTTGTTATGATGAGCACTAGGTGATACATGGAATTGTCAAATCACTATATTGTACACCTGAAACTAATAAAACACTGTGTTAACTAACTGGAATTAAAATAACAACTTAATAAAAAAATAAGTCATTTCTGTAACATTTTATAATTTATATAGTATATTGATATGGTTGAACATATACATATATATATAATTTACAGAGATAGATATACATTTACTAGGTATAGATATTCAAAGATTTTCCTGGAGAAGTATACACTTCAAAAAGTTTTGAGGCCAGGATGTTAATGGACACAGCTTAGAAAGCACTGGTGTAACATATGCCCTTTTTGCCATGAGGAAGGTAGGAGGTGAAGAGCTTCGCTCACCTGCAGACTGGAAGCTGCTGTCTGGTACCCTGTGCATCACATGAGGGCTCTCAGGTTCCCAAGCTTTGCATAGATGATTATGAAATTCTCAGGATCCTTCAGAAGGCCTTTGATTGGCACAGTCCTCATTGGATTAACCTTCATTGACCAAATCCGTTCTTATCTGGCTAGTCTCAATTTCTGTTTTTATTTCTTCCCTTATGAAAGTTAACCATCTTCCTGTAACAAACAAATTTTCTTTTCTTCTCCCCAGAAGTAGATCCATCAAAAAAGAAATAAAAAATACTAATCAGTGATATATGAAAGAAAAAAGAATGGCCAAGAGAGGATTTAGATGTGTTATATGTTAGTGATTAGGTTTCTTTGATTTTGATTTTGAGTTTCATTGTAGACACTGGAAAAAGCTGGATAGAACTTGTGAAGGAAGGCTTTAACAGAAGGCTTAGAAAAGCCTGCTGGGAATTTGATTGGGATTACTTCAAATCTATAGATCAATTTGAGGAGAACCAACATCTTAACAATATTGAGTCTTCTAACTCATGAGCAAGGTGTATCTCTTACGCCTTTAGGACCTTAATTTTTCTCAGCAATGTTTTATAGGTCTTACGCACCTTGTGTCAGATTTAGTTATAAGTTTGATGCCATTGTAAATGGTGTTGTGTTTTTAATTAAAATCTCCAATTGTTTATTCATCTCTAGTATATAGAAATGCATTTGATTTTTTTAATATTGATCTTCTACACTGAATCCTTGATATTAATTCTTACTTATTAATTCTAGCATCTTTTTAATTTAGATTCTATTAGATTTTCTACATAGGTGATTATGTTATCTATAAATAAAGTGATTGTGTTTGTATTCATGTTCATGAGAAATATTGGTCTATATTTTTTTTTCTTGTAATGCTTTTACCTAGTTTTAGTATCAAGATAATGTTAGCTCAAAGAATAAGTAGGGATGTATTGCCTCTTTTTCAAGTTTTCTGGAAGAGTTTGAATAGAATTGGTAATATTTCTTCCCCAAATGTTTGTTAGAATTTCCTGAATTCCCCACTGAAGCTATCTGGACCTGGAGGTTTCCTTGGGGGAAGGTTTTTAATCAAAAATTAAATTTCTTTAACACATATAGGTCTTTTCAGGGGATATATTTCTTCTTGAGTTTGGTAGAGTGTCTCTTTTAAGGAACTAGTTCATTTCATCAAAGTTATCAAGTTTATAGGCATAAAATGGTTTATAACATTCCCCTATAATTCTTTTAATATCTGTTAAACTCTAGTGTAATGCCATTACCTTCATTCCTAATATTGGTATTTGTTTATTCTTTCTTTTGTCCCGATATGTCTGGCTAGAAGTTTATCAATTTTATTGATTTTCTCAAGGAAACTTTTATTTATTTTCTCTATTCGTTTTCTGTTTCCATGGAACTTTGGTCTTTATTATTTCCTTCTTTCTGCTTGATTTGCCTTCAATTTGCTCTTTATTTTCTAGTTCTTCAGGCGAAAGCTGAGGTAATTGATTTAAGACAGTTCTTGTTTTCTAATATAAGTGTTTATTTACTTCTTGAAACTGCCTCATAAATTCTGCTTGAGCAGTACCCCGCACATTCTGATATGTTGTATATCTGTTTTAATTTTATTCAACATTCTTTTTCCCCACCAACTTAAATCCGGAATGTGCCTAGCATTATATCTGACACAAACTATGTGCTTAAATATGTTAATTCCCTTGTATCTCATACACCATTTGAATGTTTCCCAGTGGATATTCAAGAGATCCTCATTAAGTGAGTATACAGTAACAAATAATGTTTGGGCAATAGTTACTAGTGATGTGCACTATGATACATTATTTTCATATTAGCTCTTCTAGTCCTTAATACAATTTTATTAGTCAGACTCTTATTGTCCCCATTTTATAGATGAGGAAACTGATGCTAAGAGACATGAAGTTACTTGCTTTTGTTCCTTAGCCCAAAAAATGGGAGAATTGGAACCTGAATGTAGGCAGTCTGACTACCGAGTCTGCAGTCATCACTATATAGCATCTCCCTAACACTATTGTAAGAGAAGGCTCTCTCCCTCATCTGTCTCATAGCAGTTAATAAGCCCAGAGTTTGAGTGACTCTTTTGTAGCCAGAACTATAGATAGGAATTAAAAAACACATGTCTTTTTCCTATAAAATTAGAGTCCAAGTGTGAAAAAAGAAATAGTAAACAACATAAATAGTTAAAGCTCATCATGATGTGGGATAAAGTCTAAAGCGGAAATTGACAGAAAACAAAGATTGACAAAGCAGAAAATTTCCCAGAAGAAAGATATCCAGTGAACTCTTAACAACATATAGGACATGAACATTCAGAGAATGCCAAATCATCAGAGGCTTGACTGATGTGTGACCTGAGTATGGTCAACCAAGGGACAATAGCAAAGAAAACTGAAGACGGGTCCCAAAGGTCCTGGTAAAGAATGTAGATTTTATTTTATATATGGTACACCATTTAGAAGTGCGCTATTTAGTTTCTACATATTTGGGTATTTTCCAGATATATTTCTGTTTAATGATTTCTAATTTAATTACATTGAGATCAGAGAACATAATTTGTACAACCTGAATGCTTTTAAATTTGTTAAGATTTGGTATACTGGGTGGCTCAGGTGGTTAAGTGTCTGACTTCAGCTCAGGTCATGATCCCACAGTACATGGGTTCAAGTCCTGCATCGTGTTCTGTGCTGACAGCTCAGAGCCTGGAGCTTACTTTGGATTCTGTGTCTCCCTTTCTGCTCCTTCCCCCGCTCACACACTTGTCTCTCTTTCTCAAAAATAAACATTTAAAAAACATTTTTTTAAATGTTAAGATTTATTTTGTGGCCCAGAATACAGTCTATCTTGGTAAATGCTCTATGTGTACTTATACAAAGATTTCCTCTGTGGGGTGCCTGGGTGGCTCAGTCAGTTAAGCGTCAGATTTCAGCTCAGGTCATGATTTCGTGGTTCGTGAGTTCCAGCCCCATGTTGGGCTCTGTGCTGACAGCTCAGAGCCTGGAGTCTGCTTCTTATTCTGTGTCTTCCTCTCTTTCTGCCCCTCCCCCACTCACCCTCGGTCTCTCTCTCTCTCTCTCTCAAAAATAAATTATAAAAAAATAAAAAATAAAGATTTCCCATGCATTCCCTCCCTTTACACATACACAATTTCCCTCATTATCAACATCTACCAGGGTGGTACATTTGTTACAACTGATGAACCTACATTGAAATATCCTTATCACCCAACGTCCACAAATTACATTAGGATTTACTCTAAGACTTGTACATTCTATGGTTTTTGGCAAATATATGACATATATCCACCATTATAGTATTATAAGGAATATTTCCACTGCCTTAAAAATCCTCAGTGCTCTATTTATCCTTCTCTTCCTTCATCCCCTGGCAACCAATTACCTTTTATAAAAATTTAAATAACAAAACATCACTCTTATATATTTGCTCATGTAGTTATCATTCCAAGTACTCTTAATTCCATTGTGTAGATCTATATTTCAATCTGATATCATTTTTTTTTCTGTCTGAAGGACTTTAAACTTTCTTAAAGGGCAAATGTTCTAGTGATGAACTATTCCAGCTTTTGTATGTCTGAAGCATCTTTATTTGGTCTCTACATCAACTCCTTTCTGTGTAATATGTCCTTTTCTCTGGTCACTCTTCAAAATTTCTTCTTTAGCACTGGTTTGAGCAATTTGATCACAAGATGCTTAGGTGATCAAATGTTTCAATGTTTCTTGTGCTTGGGGTTCACTGAGCTTCTTAGATCTGTGGATTTATGGTTTTCCTCTAATTCAGACATCTTTTGACTATTATTCCTCAAATATTTTTATATCTGAAGACTCCAAATATACAGATACTAGGCCATTTGAAGTAGTCCCAAAGCTCAGAGATACTCTTTAATTTTTTTCTATTTACTGTCTGTGTATCATTTTGGGCAGTTTATATTGCTATGTCTTCATGTACACTGATTTTTTATTCTGCTGTGTATAATGTGCTATTTATTCCATTCATTGTATTTTAAAAAATCATATATTTAGGTTTTCATGTCTAGAAGTTTTATTTGAGTCCTTTTTATACCTTTCGTATGTCTGCTGAATTTTTGAACTGAATATGGAATTGTATATGGCATACAATTATAACAACTGCTTTAATGTCCTGTTCTGCAAATTCTAACATATGTCAATTCTGGGTTGATTCAGTTAACTTATTATTCATTATATATCATGTTTCCCTGCAATTTTATATGTTTGGTAATCTTTGTGGGAAATTTTACTTTGTGGGGTATTAGATATTTCTGCATTCTCATGAGTATTTTTTATCTTTGTTCTGGGATGCAATGAAATTACTTGATAAGTTTGGTTCTTTTAGGTACTGCTTTTATGATTTGTTGGGTGAGTCTAGAGCAGTCCAGAGTTCATCTAGGGCCAATTAATTCTCATTACTGAGGCAAGACCTTTTTCAATATGGGCTTTTCTAACCTGGATGGTAGAATCAGGCACTATTATCAGCACTGTGTGAACACCAAGGACCATACTTAATCCTTTCAGGAGACTTTTCCTCAGTTTCTCTTAGTTTCTGCTGGATATCCAAGAGACACCCTCTGAAGATTACTAGAGTTCTGTCTCTGTAACTGTCTTCTTTTCAGTATTCTGAAAACTGTAGTTGCTTTGTTCTCCCTGAACATTAGCATCTGTCTCCTCAACTCAGGGAATTTTCCAGGCTCCATCTGGGTTTTCTTAAGGCACTAAGCTGAGGCAATTTTAAGGCTGATCTTGTTTGTTTCTGATCTCTCAGGAATCTTGATTCTTTATTATCAGATGTCCAGTGTCTTGAAACAATCATTGTCTTCCTTTCTTTCTGTGTCTCTCTATTTCTGTCTGCTTCTTTTTCTTTGTTCATCCATCCACCCTTCCTTGTTTCCTGGTGGACTTCTAATGCAAAGCTATATATTTTTTCTAAACCAGCCTGGTTCTTGTCTCTGCAGCCATTCCCCACTGTAGGAATGAATCCCTTGACTGGCAATAACCTCCAATTCCCTCAACTAATACTGGTCTGACTTTAGAGGGCTCTGCTCAAACATGCTGATGGTTCCCGTTATCACCACACCTGTTGAGGCACTTGACTGCTTTTCCTCAAACCTACACAATTGACTATGCCATATATTTATTGTAACTAATCTTTGAATATCAAGTTCTGCTTGTAAGACTCTATTGTTATTCCATAACTGCAATGGAAGTGGTCAAGAATCTGGTAGGTAAATTTTCTTCTTGGTCTTGATGTCTCCCTCCCACTCTGTGCTCTATCCAACTGAGCAAGTCCAGCTCAAAGTATGACAACATGTGTTTGAACTACACAGATCTACTTACAGGCAGATTTTTTTGACAAATGTACTTTTTCTTCCTTATGATTTTCTTAATAATATTTTATTCTCTCTAGCTTACTTTATTGTAAGATTACAGTATATATTACGTATAAAATACAAAGTATGTGTTAATCAACAGTTTATGTTATCAATAAGGCTGCCAGTCAATAGTAGGCTATTAATAGTTAAGTTTTTGGTAAGTCAGAAATTATATGTGCAATTTTATCTATGCAAGGGGTTGGCACCCCTAAATCCCATGTTATTCAAGGGTCAACTGTACTCATGTGAAATGAAAGGGAGATCTCTAGTTCACTGGAGATTACAAAGTAGTGGTTCTTAACTTCTAGGGATTTTTAATTCCTTGAAGAATCAAACAAAGTCTGGCAATTCTCTCCCTTAAAAGAAGTATATAGGGGCGCCTGGGTGGCTCAGTCGGTTGAGCGGCGGACTTCGGCTCAGGTCATGATCTCGCGCTCCATGAGTTCGAGCCCTGCGTCGGGCTCTGTGCTGACAGCTGGAGCCTGGAGCCTGTTTCAGATTCTGTGTCTCCCTCTCTCTGACCCTCCCCCGTTCATGCTCTGTCTCTCTCTGTCTCAAAAATAAATAAACGTTAAAAAATTTTTTAAAGAAGTATATAGCACTGGTATATATATTTTTTATTTAAAAAAATGTTTATTTATTTACTTTGAGAGAGAAGAGAGAAGCAGAGAGAGAGGGAGAGAGATAATCCCAAGCAGGCTTTGCACTGTCAGCACCAAGCCTGACTTGAGGCTCATTCTCACAAGCCATGAAATCATGACCTGAGCTGAGATCAAGAATCAGATATTTAACCAACTGAGCCACCCAAGTGCCCTGCACTTGAATATAATTTTTGGATGGAGGATGATAGTTGTAGACCTTTGAAAGTATATTCATGGGGTTTTCTAGTTTAAGAGCTCTAGCTTTGGAATTGTGGTGAAACATATTCTTTTCATGATTTAGAGATTGCTAATAGTGAAGAGGTTTCCTGTATATAAAAATTTTTAAAGATTAATTTATTTTTGAGAGAGAGGGAGCATGAATGATGGAGGGACAGAGAGAGAGGGAGACTAAGAATCTGAAGCAAACTCCAGGCTCTGAGCTGTTAGCACAGAGCACGATGCAAGGCTTGAAGCTACTAACTGTGAGATCATGACCTGAGCTGAAGTTGGTTGCTTAACCAACTGAGCCACCCAGGTGCCCCTCCTGGATATAAATTTTTACCAATATATTATCAGGTGTCAACCTCTTTCTAACTATATGATGAATAGGGCTTCAGGGGAATTTGGTTTGGTCAAGGAAAAAGACATGGCCATGAGAGGCAGTGACACACAAAAAGCTTTATTGGATGATGTTTGGATAGAGTTTCATGAGATGCAAAGTCTCTCAAAATAGAAGATCATTCAGAGGCTAACAGTGAGGGGAGTCACCATCTAGAAAATGAAGAAAGCAAATGAACCCCCTGTGATCAGGTAGGAGGTTTACATGTCTAAATGATGTCATTCAGAGCATGGTAGGGAGTCCCTGGATCAAAGAACTCCTAAGGGCAGTTTGGTGGCTTGGGGCCTTATAATTACAAGCCCTATTTTATCAATGGGTAACAACTATCAGGGGATGCTTTATGGGGATACAAAATAGACAGACTCAAAGTGGCTCCATATCTGCTTCTTTGGGCAATTTTAAAAATAATTGTACATGTACAAATTTGAGTTTGGTGCTAATGGGATTTTGAGAAAAGAAATAATCTGAGGATGTATATACAGAGGTCATCTTTGGTTTATTTATATAATATGTCAATAGTCAGATAGTTATATGAATTTGTAAAGGAGGAGAAGGAAGTCATTGTAAATTATCAGAAACTCTAAGCTTAGCACAATTTACTCTCATGGATCACATTGTTTTATTTTCTAGTATTTTAGTATCTAGGTTGCCTATATTATATATCAAAAGTCAGTTTGATCATTACCAGTTCTATGAAGATTTTGTTCTTGTTAGAAGCTGTATAATTTAAAGTAGGCTGGAGTTTATGATAGAAAAACAAGAAATGGAATTAGAAAATGGAAATAAGGCCCACTCATAATCTCCATGATTCACTAGCCCAAATTGAAGCATCCGCTATAAGTGTTTATTAATATAAGGAAAGATGACAGAAGCAATTGGATTAAGGAAAAAATTATGCTTCTTTTTCAACAGAAATACATATTTATATGGTACAAAGTGGAATATGGTGGTAAAAAAATAGATACAGTTCCTGCCGTCATTAATGAAGCTCTAAGGATGAAAATACTCACTTTCAACACATAATAGCAGATAGGCACTCTGTGTAAAGATGGGGAAAATTCAGGCCATGATGAGACCACCTAACAAAGAAAATAGTTTAGTTTAGTGACAAGGTAAGGTGTATATTTAGGCAGTGAAAGTGACGTGATCAAATTTTTGTTTTTTAGCCATTACCCTATCAATTGTGTAAAAAATTTAGCTTTTTGTAGCATGTTGGATTTTATAGTATAACAGGAGTGCAGTGACTAGGTAGTTACTAAGTAGCCACTAAGTGGTTATTTAGTGTTTTGAAAAACATCTTTCCTAATTCTAAATAGCTCTTTTTTAATTTGGGTCATTTTTGACTCCTTCAAATATTAATGCTAAAGTTTACACATAGTCCTACAATGTAAAACTTACTAAGTTTCCCATTTCAGATCATTTACAATGAATTATTCTTTTATGTTACAAATTCTATAATCTAAAAATTATGAATGTATCAAGAATGAGTGATATTAGCATTTAAAATATATCATTAGAATTCTTGATGCTGCAATTGGGAATGTCACTCAGGGATTTTTGCAACTTGATTTTACAAAGCAGTAGACTTTTTAAAATAAATATAATTTATTGTCAAATTGGCTTACATACAACACCCAGTGCTCATCCCAACAAGTGCCCTCCTCAATGCCCGTCACCCATTTTCCCCTCTCCCCCACCCTCCCCCCAGAGATCAGTTTGATCTCTGTATTTAAGAGTCTCTTGTGGTTTGCCTCCGTCCCTCTCTGTTTGTAACTATTTTTTCCCCCTCTCCTTCCCCCATGGTCTTCTGTTAAGTTTCTCAAGATCCACATATGAGTGAAAACATATGATATCTGTCCTCTATTTTTTAAAATTCTATTTACTGTATATAAAGCAAGTCAAATTATTTAAGATAATTACAAAGTGCCACGTTACATTACAGAACTTCGTGTCTAGCTCAGCCAGGTTCTGAGTTATTATGTGTTCATCAAACAGAAGTGCATTTGAACCTCTGCTCAAATACCTACTTGTAAATGTCTGTACAGACATAGTTTATGCTCCATCCCAAGGCACATTTGGACCCTGTTAAAGTGGCAGACAGTATCTTTTTTTAAGTGTATGCCTATGGGTTGAAACACATTAATCACTTTTCAAAATCATTCAAATAGTTGTATGGTAATTTCAATAAACTAGATTTCTTTTTTTTTTAATTTTTAAGGGTTTATTTATTTTTGAGAGAGAGAGAGAGAGAGAGGCAGAAAGAGGGAGACACAGAATCCAAAGCAGGCTTCAGACTCTGGGCTGTCAGCACATTGCCCGGCGTGGGGCTTGAACCCACGAACTATGAGATCATGACCTGAGCCGAAGTCCAGTGCTTAACTGACTGATCCACCCAGGTGCCCCTCAATAAATTGGATTTTAAAGCATGTTGGCACACTGCCAACAGGCAGACCCACCCAGGGGTGGGATTCTGGAATTTCTTATTAAATGCTATATGCCATTAAGAGAAAGTGTTTCAAACAAGGAGGGAGAGTTCAATTATGCCAAGCTGTGGAGATTTTTTTTAATGGCCTGTTATTACAGCAATTTAAGGTTTTGTGCCAACCCATAAATATTTCTAATTTTAGTCCAGATCCTTTATCTCAAACATAATGTGCATCTTTGTCTATCTGGTTCCTAAGCTCTCCATTTTGTAAAAGCCCAGGGAGAAGTAAGTGGCAGCTCCACTCATTATCTGACTTCGTGCTTGATCACACCAAAAGTACTTCTGACCACTCATAGTTAATTCCAGGCAGTGCAGCCAGGCTCCTGTCAACTCTAATGGATTCATCACTATTAATAAGTTAGGCGCCTAATTTACTACGAGTTGGCACTAGCAGTGACGCTGAGAAAAGATCACATGTCTCAGCTGACTTGCTGATTCTTCCCTGCTGAAATGGACCTTTCTGCCAAAGTCAAAAAGAAAAACTGACAGTGTCGGATGACTAACCCTCCACCTCATGCAGAGCATTTGGCAGCTTGCACCTTTTTGAAGAGCATAGCACATTTTTAAAATTCCTCCAAATAATGATGATGATAATAATAAAGGAGATATTTGGCAAGAGAGAGAAAAACTGTTTTTCATACTATCTCTATGGAGCTTACAAAAATGGGATCAATGTTGGCAGCAAGGACTTAGGATAACCTGTCAATGTACATTGATTCCCAAGAGCCTGAGCCACACTTCAGTTGCCTGTGTTGGCCAAACAAATGTGTCTTATTGGCCTAAATTGAAGGGCTAATTTCTGGTCTATTGGAAAGGATCAAACAACTGAGAAGAAAGCCCTTCAGCAACCTCTTAGCCTCTTTGTTCTGGAGAAATGTCTGGAGAGCCATATACTGGTTTTTGTTTATTCAGTAGCTAGACATGCCTCTTCCAAGTAATGATGCCCAAAGAACTTAATGTCATTTTATAATTTTATGATCTTGAGGTGACCTGGGCATTGGGTGCTTATTCAGATGCACTCCAAACAAAAGTGGGAAGGGTAATGTTGAGACAAAGGAGATCATTCCTTCATGTTATTTTAAAGGCATAGACAAATAGCCCACAAAAAAAAAAATCCAGTTTCAGGTTAGCAAAATTAAGATCTCCCTTTTGAAAAGAGAAAGTCACTGAAGTTTCAAGGCCAATTCTATTTATTATCATGGGGAATAAACTGAAATTTGTGCTTGCCTTGCTTACAAATCCATGCCATGTTTTTATTTTAAAAAAATTTTTAACAGCTTTATTGAGATATAATTCACATGCCAACAATTCACCCATTTGAGGTATATAACTCAACTTTTGGTATGTTACATTATTATTTTTTTAATAATAGTAAAACATATATACATAAAATTGGCCATTTTAATTATATTTAATGTGCAATTCAGTGGCATTAGTTACAATTTTGTAAAGCCACCACATTTCCAAAAATATTTCATAATCTCAAATAACAAATTCTGTGCTCAATAAATAGTAACTCCACCTCAAAGGATTTTTGAATATACTTTTTTTTAAAGAAAAAAAGTGTAGTTGACATGCAATGTTATATTAATTTAAATGAACAGCATGTTGAATTGCCAGTTCTGTACATTATACCATGCTTACCACAATAAATGCAGTTATCATTTGTCACCATATAATATTATTACAAACAAACAAAAAGCAGAAACATACTCATAAATACAGAGAAAAACTGGTGGTTTCTAGAGGGTGGGGTTGGGCCATAGGTGAAATAGATGGAGATAAAAATATAAAATAAGTAAGTCATAGGGATGAAAAGTATAGCATAGGGAATATAATCAATAATATGATAATAATGTTGCATGTCATGTCTTTAAGTTCAATATTTCAAACTGAAATGTGTATTTAAGAATTAAAAATTATTACACGTTAAATTAAAATAATTTAGAAACAACTAAACCCTAAAATAAAAAAGTGTTTGGATCTTATTCTATGAGAATAAGAAGGATGAAGATGTGAGAGAAAGATGGTTTCCCTAACCTCAAGTGTAATCAGAAGCAATAAAACATCTGAACAGGGACACTTGGGTGGCTCTTGATTTCATCTCAAATCATGATCCTAGGTTGTGAGGTTGAGTTCCAGTTTGAGTTCCATACTAAGCATGGAGCCTGCTTGAAATTCTCTCTCGAATGCACACATACTCTCTCTCCTTCTGCCCCCTTACCCTGCTCACATGTGCTCTCTCTAACACAAACAAACAAAAAACAAAACAAAAAATCCCATATCTGAACAGTCATAGGATGCCAGTTCTTATGATACAAGCAAGACAGCAAGAAAGAAGTATCAAGTACTTGAATACAGATATTCTATACATTATAATTGTAAAGTTTTTAGACTCTTTTGAGCTTCTTGAAATTTATGTCTTTCACTAAATTAGGAAATTTTAGGCCATTATTTTTTCCAGCATTTTGCACCATTCCCTCTCCCTCCTTTCCTTCTATGACTGTAATTACATTAACTGCATATATTTTAGATCCTCTAATTTTGTCACTGAGACTTTGTTAACTTTTCTTCCATCTTTGTGCTCTTAGTTCTTCAGATTGGTTAATTTCTAGAGCTCAGTGTTTAAGTTTGCTAAATCTTTGTTTTGTCATCATCACTCTCTTGTTATGACTATCTAGTAAATTTTTCTTTTTGGATGTTCAACTTATTTTAGATTTAGGATTTCCATCTGATTCTTAATGAATCTCTGATGAACTTCATTCATTACAAGTATTATTTCCTTTATGTCCTAGAGCAGAGTTTTAAAATCCCTTTCTGCTAATTACAACATCTGGGTCATCTTGGGTCAGTCTCCATTGAAACTCTTGAGTTTCTTCAACTGTCTAATTTTGGATCCTATTATGGAAATTGTAATTTATTTGTTGTAGGGTTTCTCATTTATAGCATGTTTCTCTGAAAATACTGATTTTGTATTTTAGCAGATTATTAACCTGACTTTCCTGAAACTTCACTATCCAGAATGGTTCTTTTCTTCCAAGTGCACACTCCCCTACACCTATGCCTCCTTTTGGTAGTGACTGCAAGGAGTTGTTTTTTTATATTTGATAACCATTTTTCCCTACCCCCAGAAACTTTTGGATGGATTTGGCAAGTTTGATGATAGTGCAGGGTGAATAAACAATGTGGTTGGTTGCTCAGTTCATAAAACTCTTAGTAAATGCCCCAAAGCAAGAAATATGGAAAGAATTAAAGTAGCACTTTGGAGGCCTCAATTGAAATTTCTTTCCTGTGTGTCATATGTGGTTAAGACAGCTGCAGAAAGCATAAAAGGAAAGGACCCTTTGTGCCCTTGTCAGTGTGGGGCTCAGATGAGGTTAGGTTGTTTTACTGTTAATACTTGTAATGGTATTTGTGGAGGGAAATTAAAAGTGAAATTTCCTTCAGCTGATTTCTCAGATTGCTAAAGTAATAGGTGAAGGGTCAAGAAGAGGGTTGCATACACCTCAGAAGAATCTGCTTTTCTAGAGAAAAAAAAGCTAGGATCTAGGAGACATTTTTCTTTCTCTGGGAGCACATCAGTTTTAAAAAAATTGAGATGTAATTAACATATAAAATTGTATTAATTGCAGGTGTGTAACATATTGATTCGATGTACATGTATATTACAAAATGATTACCAAATGAAGTTTAGTTAACGTCTATTAACTCCGTAGTCACAATTTTTGTCTTGTGATGAGAACTTTCAAGATCCACTCTCTTAGGAACTTTCAAATATACAATACAGTATTATTAGCTATATAGTCACCAAACTGTATTTTATATCCTCAGCAGTTATTTATGTTATAACAGAAGGTTTGTACCTTTTGACACCTTCACCCATTTTACCCACAGTCCCACCCTGTGCCTTTGGAAACCACCAATTTGTTCTCTGTATCTATGACTTCATTTTCTTAAATATTACAAATTTTAGTGAGATCATATAGTATTTGTCTTTCTCCATCTGATTTATTTCATTTAGCACAATGCCCTCAAGATCCATTCGTATTGTTGCAAATGATAAGATTTCTTTCTTTTTTATGGCTTAATTATATAATCACAGACCTTTTCTATATCCATCCATATGTTTGGCACAGGTTGTTTTTATGTCTTGACTATCATAAATAACGCTACAATGAACATGGGGTACAGATATCTTTTTGAGAGACAGTGATTTCATTTTCTTTGGATAAATACACAGAAATGAAATTGCTGGATCATATGATAGTTTTATTTTTAACTAGTTGAGGAACTTCCACATTGTTTTTCATATGGCTACACCAATTTACATTATTACCAATAGTGCACAAGGATTCTCTTTTCTACACCAACAATCTTCACCAACACTAGTTATTTCTTGTATTTTAAGCCATTCTAATAGGTTTGAGGTGATATTGTGATTTTGATTTGTATTTCTGTGATGATTAGTGAGGTTGAGCATCTTTATATATATACATTTTGTCAATTTACATGTCTTTTTGTAAAAATGTCTATTCAGATACTCTGCCTATTTTAATTCATTTTTTTTAAGTAGGCTTCATGCCCAACACGTTGCTGTTTTATTGATAGCTTGTTTTCTATTGGATTGCATGAGTTCATTACATATTTTGAATATTACCCCCTTATCAGATATATGATTTGCATATATGTTCTCCCATTCTATATGTTGCCTCTTTATTTTTTTAAAGTATAATTAACATATAGTGCCATATTAGTTTCAGATATACAATTTAATGACTCAAAAATTCTATACATTTATCATCGCTCATCAGGATAAGTGTATTCTTAATTCCTTTCACCAATTTCACCCATGCTCTTACTTACCTCGCCTCTGGTGACAACCAGTTTGTTCTATGTACTTAAGAGTCTTGTTTTTTGTCTCTTTTTATTTTGTTTCTTCCCTTGTTTTGTTTCTTAAACTTCACATATGAGTGAAGTCATATGGTATTTGTCTTTCTATAATTGACTTATTTTAGTTAGCATTACACCCTCTAGATCCATCCATTTTGTTTCAAATGGCAAGATTTCATTCTATTTTATAGATGAGTAATAGTCCACTGTGAGTGTGTGTGTGTGTGTGAGTGTATCACATCTTTATTCATTCATCTATAGATAAACATTGGGTTGCTTCCTTATCTTGGATATTGTAAAATATGCTGCAATAAATAGAGATGTGCAAATATCTTTTCAAATTAGTGTTTTGGTTTTCTTTGGGTAAATACCCACTAGCGGAATTGCTGGATCATATGGTTAATTCTATTTTTAATTTTTTGAATAGCCTCCATCCTAATTTCCACAGTGACTGAACCAGTTTGAATTGCTACCAATAGTGCACAGGGGCTTCCTTTTCTCCACGTCCTTGCCATCACTTATTATTTCCTGTGGTTTTCATTTTAGCCATTCTGACAGGTGTGAGGTACTATCTCATTGTCGTTTTGCTTTGCACTCTCTGGAGATTGGGGATGTTGAGAATTTTTTCATGTTTCTGTTGGCCATCTGTAGATCTTCTTTGGAAAAATGTCTATTCAGGCCCTCTGTCCGTTTTTAATTGAATTATTATTAATATTATTATTAATTATTATTATTTTGGTGTTGACTTGTATAAGTTATTTATGTATTTTGGATATTAACCCCTTATCAAATATATTATTTTCAAATATCTTCTCCCATTCAATAGGTTGCCTTGTTGTTTTATGGGTGGTTTTCTTTGTTGTGCAAAAGCCTTTGACTTTGATATAGTCCCAATAGTTTAATTTTGCTTTTGTTTCCATTGCTTGAGGATACATAACTAGAAAAATGTTTATGCAACCAAGTACTGCCTATGTTTTATTCTAGAAATTTTATGGTTTCAGGTTTCACATTTAGCCCTTTAGTCCATTTTGAACTTATTTTATTTTTTTGTATGATGTAAGAAAGTCCAGTTTCATTCTTTTGAATATAGCTATTTAGTTTTTCCCATAGCATTTTTTTCTTTTTCTTTTTTTTTAATATATGAAATTTATTGTCAAATTGGTTTCCATAGCATTTTTTAAGGAGACTGTCTTTTTCCCATTGCACATTCTTGCCTCCTTTGTCATAGAAAATTCACCATAAAAGGGTGGGTTTATGGGACGCCTGGGTGGCCCAGTTGGTTAAGCGTCTGACTCAATCTCAGCTCAGGTCATGATCTCACAGCTCATGAGTTCGAGTCCTGCATTGGGCTTTGCCCTGAGAGTGCAGAGCCTGCTTGGGATTCTCTTTCTCCCCCTCTCTTTCCGCCCATTCCTTGCTTGCATGCTCTCTCTCTCTCTCTCTCTCAAAATAAATAAATAAACATTTTTTTAAAAGGTGGGTTTATTTCTGGACTCTCCATCCTGTTCCATCAATCTATGTGTTTGTTTTTGTGCCAGTACCATACTGTTTTGATTACTACAGCTTTGATTGTGGTATTTCTGTCTTCTCCTTTTTCAAGATTACTTTGGCTATTTGGAATCTTTTGTGGTTCTATAGAAGTTTTAGTATTATTATTTCTAGTTCTGTGAAAAATGTTGTTGGTATTTTGACAGGGATTGCATTACATCTGTAGATTGCTTAGGTAGTATGGACGTTTTAACAATATTATTTTTTTTTTCTAATCCATGAGCATGGAATAGCCTTCCATTTGTTTGTGTCATCTTCAATTTCTTTCACCAATGTTTTACAGTTTTTGGAATACTGGTCTTCCACCTCCTTGGTTAAAATTATTCCTAGATATTTCATTCATTTTGATCCAATTGTAAATGCGATGGTTTTCTTATTTTTTCTTCCTGCTACCTCACTATTAGTATAGTAATGCAATAGATTTCTGTACATTAATTTTGTATCCTGAAGCTTTAATGAATTTACTTATCAGTTCCAGTAGTTTTCCAGTGGAGTCCTTAGGGTTTTCTATTTATAATATCATGTCATCTGCAAATAGTGAAAGTTTTACTTGTTCTTTCCAATTTGAATGACTTTTATTTCTGATTGCTGTGGCTAGGACTCCAGTACTATGTTGGTTAAAAGTAGTGAGAGTGGACACCCTTGTCTTCTTCCTGATCTTAGAGGAAAAGCTCTCAGGTTTTCACCATTTCATATTATATTAGCTGTAAGTTTTTCATATATTGCTTCTATTATGTTAAAGTATATTCCCTCTAAACCTACTTTGTTGAGAATTTGTATAATGAATGTATGTTGCAGTTTATCAAATGCTTTTTCTGCATCTATTGAGATGATCATATCCTTTCTCTTGTTAATGTGATGTGTTTTGTAGATTGATTTCTAAGTATTGAACCACACTTGCATCCCTGAAATAAACCTCACTTGAGTGTGGTGAATAACTTTTTGAATATATTGTTGCATTTGATTTGTTAATACTTTGTTGAGAATTTTTGCATATAAGTTCATCAGAGATATTGGTCTATAGTTATATATATTTTTTGTAGCATCTTTAATTGGTTTTGTATCAGGATAATGCTCGCTTCATAAAATGAATTTGGAAACTTTCCTTCCTCTTCTATTTTTTTGGAATAGTTTAAGAAGAATAGATATTAACTCTTTAAATGTTTGGTAGAATTCACCGGTGAAGCCATTTGGTCCTGGACTTTTGTTTGTTGGTAGTTTTTTGATTACTGATTCGATATCTTTTTTTAAAATTATTTATTTATTTATTTTGAGAGAGACAGAGACAGTGCAAGTGGAGGAGGAGGAGAGAGAGAAGGAGACAGAGAATCTCAAGCAAGCTCTGCATTGCCAGAGTGGAGCATGATGTGGGGCTAGAACCCACCAAACCATGAAATCATGACCTAAGTTGAAACCAAGAATTGGACACTTAACTGACTGAGCCATCCAGGCACTCCGTCATTATTGATTTAATTTCATTTTTAGTAATTGGTCTGTTCAAATTTTTTGTTTCTTCCTGACCCAGTTTTGGAATGGTTGCCTTTTCATTTTTTTGTTGGTTTCTTGGCTATACACATGCCTTTTAGTTTGCTGTAGTTCCACTTATTTATTTTTGCTTTTGTTGTCTTTGCTTTTGCAAATACTGATGCTTAGGAGCCTCCCCCTGTGTCTTGTTCTAGGAGTTCTGTGGTTTTAGGTTTTATGTTCAAGTCTTTAATCCATTTTGAGTTGATATTTGTGTATGGTGTTAGATAATGGTCCAGTTTCATTCTTTTGCATGTGGCCAGTTTTCTCATCACCACTTATTTAAGACACTGTTCTTTTCTCATTGTATATTCTTGGTTCTTTTCACATAAATTAATTCACCATATATGCATAAGTTTATTTCTGGGGTGTCTATTGGGTTCCATATTTCTCTGTTTCTATTTTTATGCCAATACCATACTGTTTTGATGTTATTGCTTTTTTATATAGTTTGAAAACATGGAAGTGTGATGCCTCCAGCTTTGTTCTTATTTCTCAAGGTTGGTTTGGCTATTCAGGATCTTTTGTGGTTTTATACAGACTTCAGGATGGTTTGTTCTATTTCTGTGAAAAATATCTTTGGAATTTTGATATTCTACTTTTTGGATCTAGAATTTCTATTTTATTCCTAATAAATGTATGTTTCTTTGATGAGCTTTTGCATTGGATCTTTGGGTACTATGGGCATTTTAGTAGTATTATTTCTTCCAGTCCATGAGCATGGAGTATCTTCCCATTTATTTGTGTCTTCTTCAATTTATTTTCTTTATTTTTTTTAAATGTTTATTTATTTTTGAGAGAGAGAGAGAGAGAGAGAGAGAGAGAGAGAGAGAGAGAGAGAGAGTATGTGCCTGACTGGAGGAGTTGGGGGGAGAAAGAGAGAGGGAAAGGGAGACAGAGGATCTGAAGCAGGCTCTGTGCTGACAGCAGAGAGCCTGATGTGGTATTCAAGCTCATGAACTGTGAGATCGTAACCTGAGCCAAAGTCAGACACTTAACCAACTGAGCCACCCAGGCTCCCCCAATTTCTTCTCTTGACCAATGTTTATAGTTGTTATCCATGAGAGGGTAGCAATAAGAGCTGTTGCTTCACTACTAAAAGCTTGAGATATTTGTACTCTTGACCTATCAGATTATGAAAACATTCCTACCTGAGGAATCTATTTGTAGGATTGACTTTCCATAAATCATCTTTTCTATGATATGTTTTTATTGAGATGTCAACTCCATAACATACCCAGTTTATCATAATAGAATATTTGATATAAAGTGTAACCATATAAATATAATATATTTTATTTAACCATATTTTCCATGTATTTATCTAATAAAAATATTTACTGAAGGCATAGTATGTGCCAAGGCATTGTGTTATGTGATGGGAATAAAACATAGAATAAGACAGGCATAGTCTCTTCCTATTAGAGCTTACATTTTATTAATTTCTCATTTTTCTGAGAGAAGAGGAGAATAGTGAGAAGTCTTGTCCATACAAACTCTAGTGGGATAAAATAAAGCAAAATGACCTCAAAGTAATGGTCTTTTCATAGGTCCTGGAAAACACCAAAAATTGAAGTGTGCATGAATCTTGTTTGGGAACCCTCATAGTGGAGATTCTGAGCTCACTGTCCCCTCAATAATGTAATGATTTTATTTAGTAATTACTTAACTTACTCATCTTGAAGTTGTAAAGTTGTTTCTGTGTGAAGTTTGTGTGCTCCCTTACTCCACCTTATGTAGGATGTTTCCACTCGAGGACAAGCTCAACATACCAGCCCATTAAGCCCAAGTGAGAATTCCAGGGCCAGCCATCATTGACTCACTGACTCTGAGTTTAAGGAAGACATTTCCAAGAATTTGGGAATTAAGGTAGTATAATTAATTTAATTTGAAACTGTATTTTGGGGGTAAGGTGGAGTGCTAAAGATCAAGATGCAATGGACTATGATTGAAAATGCCTGCTTGGGCTGTCAGGAGATCTGACTTCCCTCCTAAACTTGCTGATCACAGACTAGTCACATCCCCTTTATGGAACGGAGTTTCCTCATACATGAAATGTGCAGACTGGACAATTGATATTCCAGCTGAAATCAAATCTCCATTAAAGATCAATGGGGTGCATTTATTCTGAGAAAGAAATGTCTAATTAAACAGAGATATCTACACTTTAATAAGAGACAACTCTTCATTGCTCCCCACCATACATCCCTCCTTTAATTCTTAAGCTCAAGTTATGAATTTCTAATTGAAAAGAGGCCAAGCAGATCTAGCACACACAGATACGTGCATGTGCGCATGCACGTGTGCGAGCGCGCGCACACACACGCACACACACAGTGTTAAATCTAAGTCCAAAGTCAACATTGAAAATAGACATTTTTAAATAGTGAATTAAGTCTTCTCTAAATTCTAACTTTAAACTAAAGGTAAAATTCAGTGTGTAAATTATTCTAGCCAAGAAGCTGTGATATCCTATACATACAGCTGCTCTGTTAACTTTTCCCCAAGTTTATTTAGAGTGCTGAGTGTTGTGCCTTGCATGTCAGAGCTGGGACTAATCCTGTCTGTGGTCTCTACTCCTATGGGCATTTCTGGTACTCTGGGACTAACACACAGAATCTGTCATGTGAGCCAGAGAAAAAATTGTTGAATCACACCACAACATACCAATTGACTGGGAACATTAACAAGGAGCAAACAGGATGAGAGAGGGAAGGAGAAAAAGGCTGGCTTCTGGAGGCAGAGAAAAGAACTGTTGGAGACAGGTGATGGCCACAGTGGTCTAACTGAGTCAGTCCATGGGACTACTTAGAGATGTCATGGGAGGGGCCTCACTCTGATGTTTAATCTTCCTTCTAGGATACAGCCCTACTATAAACTGTTCATATCTAGATCTGGGATGCACTTATTTGTTCCCAAATATCCAATCTAAGTCCCCTTTCCATTCTACTTAGTTATTCCACAAAGTCTACTTCAATGACAATAGTCAAGTCAAACCTGCTTCAAGGAGTAGCTAGAATTCCTAGATCAGGTGGAGTCTCTCCTATAGTCTTTGGATAACCCCACCCTAGAAGGTTTCTTGAGCACTTCATGGGTGTAAGACAGCATGCTTCTTGGGGGCAGTAACTATGTGCATTTTATTATTTTTTAATGTTTATTTTTGAGAGAGAGGAAGAGAGAGAGAAAGAGAACTGGAGACGGGCAGAAAAGACACAAAGAATCTGAAGCAGGGTCCAGGCTCTGAGCTGTCAGCACAGAGCCTGACACGCAGCTCAATCTCACAAACTGTGAGATCATGACCTGAGCTGAAGTCAGATGCTTAACCGACTGAGCCACCCAGAGCCCCTATATGCCTTATTTCTTTACCTGCCAGAGTGTCTGATACACTCTTTAGAAACGTTGTAACACTAGGTTTCTACAAAAATTGTTCTTTGACTTGCTATTTTAGTGACAAGTTATCAGGCTTTTCTTTACTTAAATGGCTAAATGTGAATACCTCAGGCTAAAGTAAAAGTCAGCCTTTTCAGTTCTGATGGACTTCACCCCCTGCTAAAGAGATTCCTGTTCTGGGTCTCTCTGTTGGGAGCTCAGGCTGAGGTTCATTGAGTCAGCAGAAAAGGATACTTAAAGTGATTATAGCACATTCTTCTTTGTGTAGTGGGATTCATCCATTGTTGGTAAGGTGGAAGTCTCATTTTTTTCAGTTTCTGACATAACTATAATAACCAGGAAGTCCTTTCAGAAACAAGGGTGCTGTCCACTTTGGTTAAACAATTAAGTCAGTTAGATTTTAGAAGAGCCAGGCTCAAACCTTTTTCAAACATCTTGGTAAATAGAGAACCCTTTTCTGAGGGTTGGATAGATGAAGAACCATGGAGAATGAATTTTAGTGTAAGCCTGGATGTAGTCATTGAAACATGTATAAAAGCCCATCCTGCATCCTGGCCTCAGATGGAAGAGGACAGGAAGATTCTAAATACTTCCCTGGACTTCCTTAGAAAGCAGCACCATGCCGTTCAGTTTCTGTGAAGGCTACCATGGTGTGCCCTGGAACAAACCTCTACTTCCATCTGCCACAGCTCACTAGACACTCAGTAAGTGAGGCAGAGGAAATAGCTTATTATTTGAACAAGCCAGAGAAGTGGCTTCTATGGAGGCTCACTATGAAAACCAACCCAGTAGGCAAAGTGTCTTCAAAATAATTTCTTTTTTTTTCAATATATGAAGTTTATTGTCAAATTGGTTTCCATACAACACCCAGTGCTCATCCCAAAAGGTGCCCTCCTCAATACCCATCACCCACCCTCCCCTCCCTCCCACCCCCCCATCAACCCTCAGTTTGTTCTCAGTTTTTATTCAAAATCATTTCTGCTTTCTGGGAAGAGTAAATGACAGTGGAACGAAGAGAAGGTGATTCTTCCAAACTCAGTATATGCCCCAAATTCCATGAAGTTGTTTCTGTTCTTCAGATGAGGTGCCAGCTGAATTCCAGTTTTTCAAAGACTGTGGCCAACAGTCACTCCATGATCCTGATACTTCAGTGAATTCCTGGCAATGGACACCCAATACTGAAGGCACTCTGACCCTGCCATTCTCTGGTGATTTCAAAGATCCTAAGAGGGGTGCCTGGGTGATTCAGTTGGTTAAGTGTCCGACTTCAGCTCAGGTCATAATCTCATGGTTTGTGACTTCAAGCCCAGCATCAGGCTCTGTGCTGACAGCTCAGAGCCTAGAGCCTGCTTCGGATTCTGTGTCTCCCTCTCTCTGCCCAACCTCTTCCACCCTCCCTCCCACTTGTTCTCTGTCTCTCTCTGTCTGTCAAAAATGAATAAACATTTAAAAAATTTTTAAAAAGATGCTGAAAAATAAAAGCATTATAGCATGTTTAAAGTTGGAGAGGAATAGTAATAATAATCTTTGGCCTTTTTGGGTCAGCTACTTCAGCAAGGAATTATATTTTGAAATTAAAAACAAAAACAAACAAACAAACAAACAAACAAAAAAACAAGCAAAAAGAACCTCAACATCTCAGCTATTGTTTGAGCTGTCTGTAAGCTTCAGAGGCTGCAAGCAAAGCAGCACCTTCAAGTCCTTCCCCTAAGGTCTGAGCTCCAGGTCTCCAAAGGTGGCCCTCTGCTAGAGAGATAAATAACACTGAAGTGATCTGCATCCAATCTGGAGGAACCTTTCTTTTTTTCTGGAATCTTATCTCTGAGCCCTGAGTCTGTCCTCACATGTGCCCACTTGGTGGTTCTGATGAGACTTGTCTGAGTGTTGTCCTGTTTTTCTGTAGGCATTGATGATGGGTTCAAGGTGAAAAGGAGTGTGTCCTCCTCTTCAGTTCCTAAATCAACTATAGACTTAACTGTGAAACTGGGCTTTTTACTTTCTCACCATACTTTGAGATAAAAGGGGCATAGGTGTTCAGAAGTCAAGTATCATTTATGTATCTTCTAGAATGTCAAGATGTAATACCACAGGATCAAGTTTTTCACAACATTCCCCCACCCCCAAATGGTCTGTTGCTGCTTAACTACATTCTTAGAAATGAAGGTGTCAAGTGATGACACTGTGTATATCCCTATCTGTCTCTCTGCAGCTGGTTTTCAACAATATGCTCTTTCATTTGAATGGAATGTCAAGATTCCTGAGCCAGACCAGGTTTACTTGGGAAAACATGCTCTCCAGACATATTGATGAGAGGAAGGCATATCAGGTTATTTAAAAGGGAGAAGATGAGGTGTGTGCTTAGTATACAGGGTGGAAATACTTGGATCATCATGGTCCAGACCTCTGGGTAACAAGGTAATGCAGAAAGTGTTAGTGGCTTTTCTTCTCTGACTTTAAATCACCCTCTTCCCAAATTGTTGGACTGCATTTGGAAAGCTACAGAAGAAAGTCTAGAAAATTACTTTTATTTCTTATAAAGGGTAATAAAGCATAGGGGACAAAACAATAATGATAATAACAATTTGGCTGCCAGAAGGGTAACAGCAAGACATTAGATTGTGGTTTCAAGTTTCGTGTTGCCTCTGTTGTGTTGTGCTGTATGGGCGATGTGGCTTTTCAAGGGCTACATTTCCTGTGATACCTATTGGTGATCAAGAATTATGGTGCTTGACTTCTGATTCACATATTTGGAGGAGAATTTGTAGCTTATTATGCATTTTTATTGTTGGTTAACTTCTATTTGACACAGGTGGGCAAAATTGATTTGTAAATGAATTGCCATCGAATAACTTTCAAAAATATATATTACAAAAGGATACATAAAAGTAAAGTAAGATAGAACATCTTTGAAATTGGGATCAGTAAAATAGTTATTGAATATTCACTTCATGTGTGGTCATACCAGAGATGACTTCTAATTCCATTTGCAAGATGTTCAGCACAATAGCCTTTAAAAGTAGAAAAGAATTGATGACTGTGAAATGATATCCAGAAAGGGAAAATTAGGAAAACTAATTTTTTGGAAATGTGTCTGCTTTGGCTTTAATTCCATTTACAGTCACATCTTGAAACCTATGTATTTGCTTTATCGCAGATGTACTTTCATGGTCACACTATCCCTTGTAAGTTTAAAGCAATAAAAGTGATTCAATAAGATTGTCTCCATTCTTCATCCTCAGGTGCCCTGCACCTTTATAATTTTGAGGATATTCATTGGAAGTTCTCAACTCCTTGATATGAAGAGAAATCATACACGGCCCATGGGATAGTGGAACGATGATGAAATTCAGTATTTCTTATAGTTTTGGTTTCTTCCTTTTCCTTTTCCTTTGCTTTTTTCTCTGGCTGTCCTTTCTCTCTGTAATTGCTCCCCTCTTCATTATGCTTCATGACCACCTCCACCCTCCTCCTTGAGTCACACACACACACACACACACACACATACACTTGATCAGTTCTCCCTGTAGTGGACAATTGCTAGGTTTTGTGGTTGTTGCTGCTGGTGTTATTACTTCACTGCTACTGGCCAGCATCTGCACTCTCTTTCTGTGGGATGGGGTATCAGCCAATACATGCATCTTAGTGGGAGGCAGGGTGCTGCTTCCATCTATGTATAAAACCCTGAAGCGGTCAGTCATGATCTCTTCATATCCTTAGTGTGTCAAATGTGGGCAAGACTTGGTCACCTAGATGGCTCATGTGGGACTCTGAATATAGAGGGAGAGGTTAAAAGATACAGTGTCAGTTGGAAATTATCCATGAGACAGGGTCATGATGGGCTGGTTCTGTGGAAGGGACTTAACTGTGTCCATAGCCACCAGATGATTCTACTTCCTGCCTATTTTATAAGTCTAGTTCTTGGCCTTCCTGATGATTTGATAGCTAGCTTCCAATAAATTCCTTTTTTTTAACAACATGAACCAGAGTCCATTTTATTATTAGCTATCAATAACTTTGATGAGTGCATAGTAATCTAGGCAGCCTCCATTTTTCTCCATTTCTCAGTTCTCCATAAAAATAATTTGGTAAAGAGTTGTTTATTGTTTGTTGTAAAGAGGCAGAAAATTCATATTCAATATGTGTCGGAATTATACTTCTGAGTATGGAAGGGCAAACCTGATCTGCTCTAGGTTGGTATGCTTGTGGTAGTGCTAAACTTGTTAACATGTGTTGTTAGGTGCTTGCTGTTGGGCTGCTCTCTGTCTACGGCATTCAGGTCTTTTTGTCAAATGGCCCCTGATCTATGCACAGGTCTGCATGGGCCAAGCGAGCAGTGGTCTCTGCTCTGATCCCACTGATGGAACTGTCTTCCACCCTAGTTCCAGCAACTTCTTTTCTACCTGTGTTCAGTTTTATAAAAAAGAGTGTTCATTGTAATTTGCGTATTCTATTATCAGACAATGAAAGTATCATAGCTAAACTCACTTTTATTTTTTTTTTAATCTGAAATTTATTGTCAAATTGGTTTCCATACAACACCTAGTGCTCATCCCAACAGGTGCTCTCCTCAATACCCATCACCCACCTTCCCCTCCCTCCCACCCCTGATCAACCCTCAGTTTATTCTCAGTTTTTAAGAGTCTCTTATAGTTTGCCTCTCTCCCTTTCTAACTCCCCCTTCCTATCCCCCATGGTCTTCTGTTAAGTTTCTCAGGATCCACATAAGAGTGAAAACATATGGTATCTGTCTATCTCTGTATAACTTATTTCACTTAGCATAACACTCTCCAGTTCCATCCACGTTGCTACAAAAGGCCATATTTCATTCTTTCTCATTACCAAGTAGCATTCCATTGTGTATATAAACTACAATTTCTTTATCCATTCATCAGTTGATGGACATTTAGGCTCTTTCCATAATTTGGCTATTGTTGAGAGTGCTGCTATAAACATTGGGGTACAAGTGCCCCTATGCATCAGCACTCCTGTATCCCTTGGGTAAATTCCTAGCAGTGCTATTGCTGGGTCATAGGGTATATCTATTTTTAATTTTTTGAGGAACCTCCACACTGTTTTCCAGAGTGGCTGCACCAGTTTGCATTCCCACCAACAGTGTAAGAGGGTTCCCGTTTCTCCACATCCTCACCAGCATCTGTAGTCTCCTGATTTGTTCATTTTGGCCACTCTGGCGTGAGGTGATATCTGAGTGTGCTTTTGATTTGTATTTCCCTGATGAGGAGTGACATTGAGCATCTTTTCATGTGCCTGTTGGCCATCTGGGTGTCTTCTTTAGAGAAGTGTCTATTCATGTTTTCTTTCCATTTCTTCACTGGATTATTTGTTTTTTGGGTGTGGAGTTTGGGGAGTTCTTTATAGATTTTGTATACTAGCCCTTTGTCTGAGATGTCATTTGCAAATATCTTTTCCCATTCTGTTGGTTGCCTTTCAGTTTTGTTGATTGTTTCCTTGGCAGTGCAGAAGCTTGTTATATTGATGAGGTCCCAATAGTTCATTTTTGCTTTTCATTCCCTTGCCTTTGTGGATGTGTCAAATAAGAAATTGCTGCAGCTGAGGTCAGAGAGGTTTTTTCCTGCTTTCTCCTCTAGGGTTTTGATGGTTTCCTGTCTCACATTCAGGTCCTTTATACATTTTGAGTTTATTTTTGTGAATGGTGTAAGAAAGTGGTCTAGTTTCATTCTTTTGTGTGTTGCTGTCCAGTTCTCCCAGCACCATTTGTTAAAGAGACTATGTTTTTTCCATTGGATATTCTTTCCTGCTTTGTCAAAGATTAGTTGGCCATACGTTTGTGGGTTTAGTTGTGGGGTTTCTATTCTATACCATTGGTCTATGTGTCTATTTTTGTGCCAATACCATGCTGTCTTGATGATGACAGCTTTGTAGTAGAGGCTAAAGTCTGGGATTGTGATGCCTCCTGCTTTGGTCTTCTTCTTCAATATTACTTTTGCTATTTTGGGTCTTTTGTGGTCCATACAAATTTTAGGATTTGTTGTTCTAGCTTTGAGAAGAATTCTGGTGCAATTTTGATTGGGATTGCATTGAATGTGTAGATTGCTCTGGATAGTATTGACATTTTAACAATATTTATTCTTCCAATCCATGAGCACAGAATGTTTTTCCATTTCTTTGTATCTTCTTCAATTTCCTTCATAAGCTTTCTATAGTTTTCAGCATACAGATCTTTTACATCTTTGGTTAGGTTTATTCCTAGGTATTTTATGATTCTTGGTGCAATTGTGAATGGGGTCAGTTTCTTTGTCTTTCTGTTGCTTCATTGTTAGTGTATAAGAATGCAACTGATTTCTGTACATTAATTTTGTATCCTGCGACTTTGCTGAATTCATGTATCAGTTCTAGCCAACTAAACTCACTTTTCACTTCAGACTTTGTGGCTAGAATTCTTACAGCCATATTTGTCACTCAAACATGGTAATCTTTCTGTTCTAGAGCTTGCAAGCCTTGATTCTTCTACGTATTTCTGTGATCTGTTTTTCTTTTGCTGTTGTGTAATTTCTAAGGCTATATCAGTTGCAGCATAAAGCATAATAGTTTGTGTCTACACATGGGTAGGCAAGTGCATTTGACAGTGTCAATGCCCATGTATACAGATGTCATCAGTTCATGGCACCACTTGAGCTCTGCTAGTTTCTGCCATGGCTCCCACTGCTGCCTCTAAGTCTCAGAGTAGAAATGGGGTCACTTATAGTATCACTATATGGAACTCAAAACAGAAGCATCCTTCTTAAATAAGTGACAAAGGATGCCTCACATCCTCTGACTCCACCTCTCTATTTAAATGGTTACCAGTACTGAGATGGTATGAAAAGATAAATTTCTGAACAGAGTATGAATGTCTGTAATAATTCATTCTGAAATTTTGATTCATGTTAACATTTTTGTGTTAAATGTATACCAGGTACCAGTCACTGAAAAAAGAACCTTCTTTTTTTACGTATTTGGATAAAAGAAAAAGCTGATTAATACTGGAGACAGGCTCAAGAAGGGGGAGTCAATGGATTTGAAATTTAAATCACTGGTTTGACCATTTAAAGTCACCCAATTATGCAACAGCTTCTGTGGGTCTTTTGCCTTCACAGACAAGTTGTGAAGATACAAAATATGTGAATATTCTACTTCTCTTTGTTTTTTTACTGGACTGAATCAGAGGGTAATAGACATTTTTGTGCATTTCTGACTTTCTGGCAAGCTGCTGGACCAGCAGTGGTCTGTGATTGCCAAAGACACCATCTCCCTGTGCAGCAATGTGGTCATGTTCCCTGGCTTCTTTGGAGAAGTCGGTAGCCTGGGGGTACCCCTCTTATCTCCCATGTCCCCCATTCCTGCTGGCCTCCCCACCCCCCCTTACCCATAGTCTGGCCAATTGTTCTGACATGCCCAGTACCTGGAGCTTTGATAAAGCCAACAACATAACACAGCTACTACTTGGTGACCTTAGATGAACCCCTTGGTTTTCCAGGCTCCACTTCTACATTCATAATATTAGGAGATAATCTGGGCAATGTCTCAGATTTCTCAGGTCCTTTACATTATATATGACAGAAATTTCTATTTTAGACTGACCTTGGGCGGGGGCTGTGAAGCTTTGGAATCCATTACAATTCCATTAGGTGGCACAGGGTATATGCATGAGCCTGAAGCTGTTGGGCTTCAGCAGGTAAATACTTGACTCTTAGGTGGCAGCTCAAGCATGTTTTCACTTGTCTTACAGCCTGAAAACTCCCCAAGTACTTCACACCCACCAGATACAGTGCTTGCCTTGCCTGAATCTGATTCATGGGAGCCCCAGAGCAGAGAGGTTTGTTTACCTCTCTGTCTTGGAATTTACCTCTATGAGAAATCTGAGGGCAGGGATGTTTGGATTGTTCATTTTCTAAAATGGTAAATCTACAAATACCTGTGTAATACATGAACAGTGAACTCAGATTAATTCCTTTTAAGACATTTCCAAAGGATTTAGTGCTGCAAATTTTTAAATCTGGAATATTTTTCAAAGGAGAGGTGAAAAAATCCAGCCATGTTAATCCCAAATCCCAAATTCTTAAGGGGGGGTTCTCACAGTCACCATTCTTTCTATAGCTACCTTTTTTCTGAGTGTCATCCACACTTTCCAACTTTGCCCAACTTGTGGATTTCCACACAGAAGAGCCCCATGCTGCTGTCCTCATCTCTCTATACCAGGTGGGAGAACATCAATCTATTTCTATGAATAGAGTAGAGAGGAAAAAAGAAAACACAGGAATTTTACTTACGTCTGGGTTTTAAAAGTAATAAACACACTGCTCCAGAGATGATGGCAAAAGAAAAAGTGATTAAAAAATATTCAGTGTTTGTTTCCTGTGAAGATAAATAAAGAAGCAAGTGATGAGAAAAAATCCTTGAAAATTACTGTCCTTTCTCACCTAACACAGTGGAACATAGAACATAAAATTGGCCCAGTCTTTGGATCCAGTATGAAGATAGACCCTATCGACAGACTATAGAAAGTCTATGGTAGGAGCGGGGAGGGGGGGAGGGAGGTTGTCAAACAGGCATTACAAATGAAGGAGTAGACCCTGAGAAGTCTGTTCAAGTTATCTGTTTCCAAGTTGATGTTACATGGTGATTTGCCCAGGAAAATCCCAGTTTATGACCAGTGTCCCAGTGTAATTACTAACAGCACCCCATTTAGTGCCAATTTGGATGACAAATTATGTGGTCATCTTCTCTATTACCCTAGTCTACAGATTTTTTTTTTTGCTTGCTTTTTAAAAAAAAATTTTTTTTTACAATACTCCCATCCAATTTTGCATGATTCTGTCAAGTTGATTTTCCTCAAGCAACCCTTTTACCACATTATTCTGATGCCTTACAGTTGCCTACAGGGTAAGGTCCCAATGCTGAAGTGAGCTTTTGAGCCCTACTCAGCCATTACTCAAAAAATTTACTGAGTGCCTACTGTTTGCACAATGCTATGCTTGCTGCAGGTCCATGCATCCTTCTCCCATCTTGCCACCCTCTCTTAGAAGAGCCCATGGCTAGGGGTGCCTGGGTGACTCAGTTAAGCATCTGACTTCAGCTCAGGTCATGATCTCATGGCTTGTGAGTTTGAGCCCTGCATCAGCCTCTGTGTTGACAGCTTAGAGCCTGGAGCCTGCTTCTGACTCTGTGTCTCCCTCTCTTTCTGCCCCTCCCCAGCTTACACTTTGTCTCTCTGTCTCTCAAAAATAAACAAGCTTAAAAAAAAAAGAGCCCATGGCTCCCTCCACTTCTCCTGCTTCTTCCAGTCCTACCTTCAAGGCTGACCTCAGGTGACATTTCACTCTGACAACTTGCAGCTATGCTGCTCTTATTCCCTCTATCTGCTTTTCTATTATTTGTTCCTTAACTTTTGCCATCTCTCAAACTCCCATACAGAGATTTGCCATTATGAAATTGTGTCTTTTAACCTAAGCTGCTATTAAGGAAATACCCCCAATATAGGTTAAGTATGATGATGTTTCTTCCTTTCTGATGGTCACAGTCCAGAGTTGAGTGCTGTAGGGTTGGCAGGGTGGCTCTGTCATTCTCAACATGTGACATTTGAGATGGCTTCACTCTTTGCCATTCCTAACCCCACAGGACAGGAGAGAACCAAAGCTTCATCTTCACTGAGATAGCTCACAGTTTTACACTTTATTCCTATTCATGACCTATTGTCCTTAACATACCTAGCTGCAAAGGAAGCTGGTGCATATTTTTTACCTAAGGGCCATATGCTTAGCTGAAACTCAGGAGTTCTATTACTGAGAAGAAGAAGAAGGGAGTGCCAGAAGGCAATATCCAGTTTCTCCTACATATTCATTTAAAATTTGTCTCTTCATTGTAAACTGAAAATAATATGATGTTATAGGTCAATTATACTTCAGTAGAAAAAGAAAAAAAATAAAATAACATTCATCTTTCTAGCTAGTTCTAAGATTCTTAACCACAGAAAATTTTCCACTTCTTTTTATAGAAACAGAGCTTGTAAAAAGTATCACATAGTTGTGCTTAAAAAAATTCTATTGATCAATACTGTTATTCATTTATTTTTATATCATACTTAAAAAAAGTAGACATTTGATTCTTATTTAAATTTAACTGGAAGTTGCATTGTTTTACTGCTTATACTTATTTAGGGCAGTGACTGGATCTGCTATGATACAATGTGTTAAAATATTAGTGAGGGCATTGAATTAATTTGTTTTTCTTCCTGATTAAAAGTGATGCGCTCAATTCTTACTCTGAGAGTGAAAGGGGCATATGGATCAACACTTCTCCTGATCTCACCATCTTTCTTATCCAGTCTGGTCATTATTTTCCAGGTTCAGGATACAGCCTTCAAATACTTGAACAGAAAGGAAGATTTCTAGATTGTAAAAGGGATCGGGATCCTTTTTATATTTTTAAAAAACTAAAAGTTCTAGAATGAGATGTATGGGCATTATATACACCTGACACAACTAGAAGATGGGAACATTAATCTTTGGCACACAAGGAATCTGATGTTTGGGAAAATGCTGATACTACAGCACTCTTAAGAGACTCATGAGGCTCCCTTTCATGCTTTGCCTTGTGCTTGGTGCTTGGGTCTAAATCAAAGAATTGAAGTTAAGGTCTGATTGCAGCACTCTGTGCACTTGAAAATAGAGGCTTAGTACTAGATATTTTCTTGACCACAACACGAGGTACTAGTGGGCAGTATTCGGCATTAAGTCCAGCTTTGGCCTTTGAGGCTAGTTGAGTTGGAGACCAGCATTAGGGCAGAATCCAAGGAAAAAACAGTATTCACATCTTTTCCCAGATATCTTTTGCACCTAGATGATACCTAGATTTTTTACCTTCTAAGAGTTAATCCCTATTGACCTACATGAACAATCTTGAGCCATCTCATTTGGCCTTCAGAGCTCCTGGCATCTAGGAAAACATATTGTCAAGATTGATGGTAATTAAGATGATCTGGGTGTGTTTGTATTTTCACTGTGTGTAGGTATGTAAATGTGTGTTTGGGGGGATGTGTGTAGTTCCTGCTTAGTTCAGGTGGAACATGGGATCTGTGTACCAACACTTCTTTGGATTCCTCTTTAGGGATTCTGCATCTTCCGCAGCCAAAGCAGGCTTTTCTAAAACTTGTTCTAAAATAACTAAAATTTCAAAATACCATTGTTTCCCATTAATCTCTATAAAGATTATTGGATTTTGTGATTGTTATTTACTTGAAAAATTAATTAAATCAAAATATCCCTTATTAAATTTCTTGCATTTTCTCTTATAAAGATTGTTTATTTAGATTGGGCTCACTAGCTATTTGGTGTTAGGATGTAAAACTTATAATTATCACCTTTGAACTAACCCACATAAAAAATGAGAAGAATTTATTACATGGAAAAATTTGATTATAAAAAAAATGCCTTTTTAGCATTAATGTTCAGACCTGCATTAATAAAGAATCCCAGGAGGTTACATGATTGACTGTTGCCCCAGCTCTAGTCTGAGTTCCTTGAAGCCTGGGACTTTAGATCATTTATCTCTCAACTCCCAGGGTTCACCCCAGGAGTTGGTCTAGCCCTGGTGGTCATTGTTTATATCCAAAAACAGATTTGGGCTTCCCTTGCTTAGACTTGTTGGCAGTCGACTTTTTTTATTATTAGTAGACATATTAATTTGTTAGTATTACTCATACTTTCTAAAACAATCACATATATCATTTATATAATCATTGAGGTTATTTGTTGTAAGAGCAGGTTGACTTTTCTTTTTTTTCCAGAGAACGTTGTGGGATTTCAGTAGGTCAGTTTTTCTCATGTATGAGAATAAGGCATGATTCCTCATCTGTTTCTAATTCTCATGGGTCTTAGTAGGCCAGGAGGGGGTCCCATCTGTAAAAATGGAAACTCCTGTGAAAATGCCTCAAGGGCTCACTTTTAAGGTGTCTCCGGGAGGTCTCAGCTATTGCCGACCCAATCAAAATCACTCAGCCTTATTGGACATCTGTTTGTCCTCAGAAGGGCTTATTCTGATTCTCCCAACTTCAGTCACTGAGAAACTATTGAATTCTAATGTGAGACAGGAAAAGCACTACACAAAGGGAAAGATATTTAATTTTTGGTAGCAGCTTTTGTACTACACTCACACATTGCTTTATGTTCACTGTGCTCTATGTTTCTCTGTGTTACAGGTGCCCTTGGGCAATACCTAGCTTACTGACTCATTAAATAGATGCTTAGTAAAAAAGTTTAAAACTAAAACTTTCCTCCCCCTGGTTTAAAAGTAGTGTATATTCATTGTTGTAAAAAATAAAAATAAAAAAAGCATAAAGAAGAAAATACCAAGAATTAATCTCACCACTTAGAGATAATCAACCTTAATATTTGTGTATTTCCATTCAAATTTTCCACATATAGGGGTACCTGGGTGGCTCAGTCAGTTAAGCATCTGACTCGATTTTGGCTCAGGTCATGGTCTCAAGGTTTGTGAGATGGAGCCCTGCCTCGTGTTCTGTGTTGACAGCACAGAGCCCCTGGTTGGGATTTTCTCTATCCTCTCTCTCTGCCCTCCCCTCTCACACTCTCATGCTCTCTCTCTCCCTCTTTCAAAATAAATAAACATTAAAAAAATCCATTTATATGTGTATATATATATACACATACACACATATATAATTATAAAACTTAGTTTATGCTGTATTTTTTTCTACCCACTTTACATTATAGCAATAAACATTTTCCCATACTAAAAAAACTAATTTTAATGACTGAATAGTATTTTGCTATCTGGATATAGTATGATTTCCTCAAGTTATCAAACCTAGGATACCTGCATTACTGGTAGTATATAAGGTTATTTTAGCTAGCACACAGATGAATATTTTTATTTTAACAGCTATACATTTATATTAATATATATTTGAAAAAAATGTATACTTACTACATATTCCTGTTACATCATGGATATTATTGCTTAAAGAGGCGAAGTAAAAAGACTAATTGGTTTAAAAGTAGAATTAAAGTGTTAAAGAGTGAAAGTCCAAGTTGATTATCAATATAGAAAAATTGTGAATGACTGAAGTCTAGAAAGCAGTGTTCTTAATGATTTGCCTTTTGTTAGACTGTTAAGTAGTTACCAATGTTTATCCATGATATATCGTGATAGGATGAATAGCTTTGTACATAGTTCTTTGTTTAAATGTGTAATTATTTCTTCAGGAAGGATTCCTTAAAGTAGGATTCTAAGGTTAAAGGTAAAGTTATGAATAGTAATTCTGGTTCAGGCTCCACAACAGTAAAATCATAGAAAAATTTTAAATTATGCTTCTTGGTTTCTTAGTGCTCTTATCAATGAAAGACAAAAATATCAAATTCCTAATACATAGGATCAATAAGGAAATGCAGATCAGTTAAACATATTCCCTAAGTTCTTTGATCTGTCCAAGTTCTACCTCAGTTATATATCTGATAGTAGTAGTTCTGAAAGGTACACCTGAAAGAACCTAACAGAGGTGACAGATGTCTGTGGACCATCTACTCCTTCTACCACATGTCACCAGAAGGGCTGGAGTGAAAAGCATGGGTCATGGGGGCATGACCACTCAAGGCAATCTGGGACAAATAGGGCAGAGCCGGATATCAAGACTTGGTATAAGACCTTTCCTGGTAATAAAATCAGATGTAGAGCTCGATTACAGAGGTGCAGCCACAGGAGAAAAGCATGGTGTCCACGGAACATTTTCATCTTATTTCTGATTCACCAAATGAACAATATTTGGGTGATACCAAATAAGACATAAGAGGCTCAAATGATAGTACAGATTATTGGGGGGTTACAAACAGGTGATGCTCTGGGCAGAAGGTCATTACCTAAAAACTCTGTATAGGCAGCATAAAAGTTTAGGTGCTTGACGTGTGGACTAATTTTTGAACTTTCAGGGAAGCCAAAAGTGGCAACTTAGATGGAAGAAATAGGCATGGGACAATAGAGCAATGTGTCAGTAAAGGATAGAATAAAATGAATTAACACATTTGGCTGATCCTTCTAGCCAATCTGTGAATGTGGCCTTATAACATGAAGATATCAAGCTGAGCCATAGCTACCTCATGTAACAGAGATGGTTAACTACTCCTCCATATCCATTCTTCTAGTTTTCCTTTTGGAAACCCTCAGTTTGGCTGATGGGCACAAGGTCATCCACCAACAGATTACATTTTCTTATCTACTTTGTAGCTAATTGTGACCAAGTGGTAAAGTTTGATCCAATGAGATGTGAGTGGAAGTGATGCCACATTAGACATCCTTTTTGTTCCTTTCCTGTTAGTTGGAAAACAGTGGAGATTGGAACAAACTTCTAAGCCAAGTGCTGTGGGGCAGCTTCCCACATTGCATTATTCATCACTGGATCATTACCTAAGAGAGAAATAAGCTATCCTATTTGGGGTTTTTTTGTTATAATAGCTTAGTCTGTATCTAGCTAATATCCTACAATAGCTACTAAAATGGCATAAAGATATGCTCACTAGTAGGAGATGGAATGTAAGACTTCCCATGTGGCCATTAAAACATTATTTTTCACAAGTAGTCATTAACCCAGTTCTAGACAAGGGAAATTCTAATGGCTGAGGGACTAGGAAGAGAAGACAGGGACATGAACAACTAACTGTTCAGGTCCAAATTATCAAAGAAAAAACTGCTTTTTTGAGTCATCAAAATCAAGCAAAAACCTTCCATTATACTTTATTATTTGGGTGAATCACAGGGATAGAGAGCTTTCCTCTCCTCATCTGCTATAAGAGATGCAACAAAGTCATACTGTTGTGCAAACAGAGTAGAACTGTCCATGCATTAGGAAACCAGCTGTAAAGCTGGTCTACAAAGGTTTATGCTCTGCTTTTTATTTTGTTATTGTTTTATGACTTTATTTACAAAATCATGGACTCTGGCATTTAGAAGAGCAAATTGATAGGTGGTAATAACAGGATTCTGATTTGAGGAAGGTGGTTTGGGCAATACCCTTGATCATTCTCACTGCTTCTTTGCCCAACCTCAGAACCTCCCTCAGATATGGTCCCTTTCCCCTCTGCATTTTCTCTTGCATTCTCTATGCTTGGACATTGCCTCCCACTCTATCCAGTGCCATAGTCTTGGATTGGGGAGGAGTGGCAGCACAAATGGTCTAGCAGAGATGGACCAAATTCCAAGGTAGGAGGGGATGATTATTTCCTACTCTTATTTATAGTTCCAATGATATTAATTGTTGATAATTATAATAATTTAACAAATTGTTATAGTTCTCTATAATCAATATTTCTTAGGAAAGGGAAACGTTTCTTTTGTTTGCAGAAAATGATAAAATTACTTCACATTATCTTGAAAAAAGTTGAAAGATTTCTATTTTATTGACAATTGGTTCACTCAGTTTCCTTATCCTGCTAAGTCTCTTTCCAGGGATGGAATGAACTTTTAACCATATATAAATTCTAGTTACTTTGTGTATTGCAAACTTTGTGAAATACAGCATGACAAGGTATACCAAGTGGAAAAATAATTGACCAAACACAGAACTGGAAATCAGAAAACAGGGATCAGGTCCTTCTATGTGTGACCATTACAAGTTCAAATGTGTACAATTTTAAAATGCATACAATGCCATACTTATAAACTGATCACATATCAATAATGAAATCAATTGTCTACATGACATTAATAACTCCTATTGTGCAGGGCTTGGTTTTTGCCCCTTTCACTGCTCCATGCTCCTGTAGAACAGTGGTTTTCAAGAGTGGGAAGTAGCTCTTATAATCAGGAAAGGCCTTTTTGTTTGTTTGTTTTTTGTCTCACTGCTTTGCTCTTTTTTTAGCTACAAGGTTTAGGCTCTTTTGCAATTAACATTAAAAGAGATTTGTATATTTCTCAAAAGTGGGCTATTTTGTAAGAAGATTAAAAAGCACTACTGTAAAAAGGAGTTCCTTGTATGGCTTCAGCATCAATGAAGCACTCCTCGCCCCCCACAAAAATTGTGCAAATATGTAGCTGGACGTAAGTTGTTCTGGAGATGGGGTCTCTAGCAGTAGATTCTCAAAGGATTCCTGACCCTCTGAAGATTAAGAATCACTCAATTTAAAGTGCCAGCTGAGCACTCTAACAATGATCCAAGTTTGCAGACTGCTATATCAATGAGTCTGAGCTTGTTGATTAGATTCCTTCCTATAAATGAGAATTAGTATCACATGCTACAAATCATTTGGATGAGGGACTGACATAACCACAGACTCTTATCAAATGTGACAAGAGTCTGATTTTTGAATGTCTGGCTTCCAGATATGCCTTCTACAAATGGCAGCCAGACTCAGGAAACTCTTCTCTCTACCTGCTATTATGTCTTGTGATTGCCTTCACTTTCTGTCTCTCCTTCTTCCTTATTGCTACAGGTACTGCATATATTTCTAGACACTTTCCTCTCCTGGTCCCTCACCTTGAACTCAACATCCTGATTTGTCCCAGTACCAGCCAGAGACTGGATAGTGATCCAATGTGTCTAGTGAAGAGAAGCAGCAGCTTCCATGCCCTTCCTCAAGAAGGGGCAATAGGATCTAAATCATTGGATCCAGTGTTTTTCCTTCATGATGCTGGCAGGTGCTGGGTGAGACAGGAAAAACTACTTGTGCTTCTGTGCAATGCTGGAGACCCAGAGACTCCATGAGCAGAGTGGTTGTCTTCATAATTGAAGTATTAGTTCTTTCTCATGGATTTGGACAATAGTGACCCAAAAACATTATGTTTGGACTTGAAAGACATATTTATTTTTAAAGTTGAACTTCCTACGTGGCTGCACCCACAACATCTTTTATTGTTAATATTTTAGTGTTAATTTAGAGTTTCAACAGAGCTAAAACATACAGTAAGGGGCTATTAGAAAGAACATTGATTTGAAGGGCCCACCCTCCTCTTTACTAGGCTCCTCATGTTCTCAGTTGGTGTGCGAGGATGTATTCAATGTAGAGGTTTAACTTCCTGCATGGCTGAAGCCTGAGACTAGCCAACACTTCACGTCATTGATTTGGTAGGGGGATCCAGGGAAGGAGATGTCTTGCTATGAGAAAAGATATTTTCCCCTTTCCCTGCCCCTTAGGAAAGGGAATGATGGTCAGATTGGAATATGAAGAAGGAGTTGTTTGGGGAGATGGGGGCAAACCTAAATATAGGAAGGCCAAGTTAGATTAGTCCAGGAGGGAACTCCTTCTTCATAAAGGGTGGGTATCTTGTGAGACACAGGGGACATCCAACTTCACTAGAAATGTACCACTTTCCTACCTACAGTATAATTCTCTTGAAATTGCCCTATTCTAGGAGTAGAAAAGTTTGTATACACCATGCCAGTACTGGGGAGACCCTTAAAGGAGGGGCTTCATTCTGACTCATCTCCTCCAGCAGATGAGGGGACACCTAATATTTGAGAAATCACACTCTAAGATTCTAAGCCATGATAGGCTTCCAGAGAGGAGGGATGTGTTTGGATTACGTTTGTGATCCCTTCCTGAATACAACATGTTTTTATTCTTAGAAAATTCCCCTTGTTTTCTGTAATTGAGCTGACCCTCAAGATGTCTGGCCAGTAAGAATATTGCTGTTTTAACTTAGTACCAGGAGAAGGTCTAGGGGCAGGAATGAGGGAGGGAGGGATGGACTGTTACTGAAACTGATGGACAGGAAAAGGAGAAAAAGGTGGGAAGGTGTTAGGAATTTTGTTCTCAGGAGGAAATGTCCTGAGCTTATGTGGCTCCTTTCCCATTGGTTGTGGGGCCTGTGACATAAACGTTTTGGTGAGTTTTGGCTGAGCTGTGAGGCTGCTTCACTCTACTCTGAGTCAGAGAAGACTTTCTGAAAAAGTATACTCAAGATGTCCAAAGACAGAAGGGAATGTGACCTTCTACCATCAGAATGTAGGGAGCATAAGTGGTTGATGTTTTCAGGAAGAAAACCAACATGCTTGTTCATTAAGTAACAGGGTAGAAGTAACTTTTTAAAACAAAAAATAGAGAAAGAGAGTGACCAGTAACTGTTTTCAGGAGGGTGGCAGGAAATGTGGTTTACCTTGTTCTTGGGCTAGAGAAGAAGGGAGAGAACAGAAAGGTTTTGAAAAAGATGCCACCATAATTCCAATCTTTCACCTCTGGTTCTGCCCCCAAAAAGAGAGAAGGATGAGAGGGAGAGGAAAAATAAAAGCCTAGTGAGATGTAAAATGCAAGCCAAACAGTATAACTTAAGCGTTTAAAGAAAGCCTCTTTTTTTTTTCAGGCTTTTTGATTGGACATTCACTCTACTTCTTTGCCTGAACACAACCTGGCTCTACTTTTAGAACACTGCCCGTCCTACATCCCATTCAAGAGGCTATCCTATATTTTTCTCATCCTTGATCCACTATAGTCAGTGTCTTCTCCAGCACCTCATAGAGGCTATTTTCAACAAGGTCATGGTGACTTCTCTCCCTCTCTCTCTCTCTCGTTCTCAGTCTCACTCTCTCTCTTTTTCTCCTGTGGTGACTTCATTTCCTTTGAGCTTCCTTTTTCTTCTCCTGAGCTTTAAATATTAAAGTTTATCAAGGAGCACCTGGGGTGGCTCAGTCAGTGGCTCAGATCATGATCTCACAGTTGGTGAGTTCAAGTCCTGCTTTGGGCTCTGCTCTGACAACTTGGAGCTTGCTTGGAATTCTCTCTCTCCTCTCTGTCTCTCTGCCCCTCCACTGATTTCTCTCTCTCTCTCTCTCTCTCTCTCTCTCTCTCTTTCTGTCTGTCTCTCAAAGTAAATAAATAAATATTTTTTTTAAGTTAAAAAAATTTATCAAAGATTTGCCTTAGGCTTTCCTTCCTTACTTGCTAACTATTTCTTCAGGCAATTTCAGGTGCTTTTATAATTTCAGTTATCAATTTTTCAACAACTGAAAAATTATATCTTTATGTTTTGAATTCCAAATCCACTTGGAGATCTCATTGGCATATTAATCTGAACCTGTCTAAAACTGAATGCATGATCTTTCCCCCAAACTTGCACTTCCTACAGTATTAATATTCTCTTCCTCAGTACATGGCACCATCAGTCTCCCAGCTCCTTGTTAGAAACTTCAAACACCTTCTCTGAACCTTCATTGCCAACCAATTCTCAATATCATTTCTAATTTCAAACACTTATCACTTATCTTAAATTCTCCAATTGCTTCTCATATAGCCATCATACACAAGCCACCATCATGTCTCATTTGGAATGTTTACTCAAAACCTCAATTATCATACCAAGCCACTTGCCCTTAAGATAAAGTTTAAAATCTTTCCTGATGCCCGAGTCCCTCTTTGATCTGATCTGTGTTTCATCATTGCCACTCTCTTCTTTCTCTGTGTTCTAAGGATCCAATGATCCTGGACTTCTTTCAGTTCCCTGAACTTGAGCATATACAAAAGTAACCTGACATAAGCCTCAAGATGAGAGGCTTGAGTTAGTTACCTTAAAAAAAAATGGAAGAAATTGAAGGTTACTAGTCTTCAGAGTTGGTGGTCAGAAAGATCTTTTGAATCTTTTCCCTTAGAAGATTCCAATAGAATCCTTTTCTCTTTGTACACTGAAGATAGAACTTTATCTATCTAAAATGATTCAAAAGCATGCTTGACTTCTACGCTACAGGGGCACAGGTAGATCAGATAATTTCTCAAGGGGTCTTTTTGACCTGTGGCAATTCTCACTGTATATTCAGAATTAAAAAAAATAGTGTCTTGTTCTTAATTCACTAGATCATATCACCTCCCAAGTAACTCTTAAGACCTAGCCATCACCATCACTTTCTTAGCACACTTGTAAGAATGGCAAAGGCATGCCTTTTAATGGGCTCTGATATAAAGTCCTACTAGAAATATAAAAACTCACAAGAGAAAGTCCTGATATATATATATATATATATATATATATATATATATTTATATATACACACATATATACATATACATATATACATGTATGTATACATATATACATATACATGTATATATATACATATATACATGTATACATGTGTGTGTGTGTATATATATATATATATATATATATATATATATATATATCTTTGCTAATTTTTGCTGGAAGAGAGCATGACTAATGCAGGAGCAGATGTTTTAAAAAATAAAAGACCACAAGCATTTTCAGACTATTGAAGCATTTATTTATATAGTGAATTTGCATCTGGATGTCTTTGTCTCTGCCTTGATCTCCATCTCTTACACACATTCTAGGAATAATTGTTGTCACAAACATTAACTACCCATGCATAATAGATTCAGTAGAAATGGTCAGAATAGGGCAAAGCCTCCTGAATATGATTGTTGTTGTTTCAAAAGTGAGGTGAATGGAAATCCCCAGACTTTACAAATCACTACAGACCATTGAAATAAAATTGGTTATGTACATGACAAATTGAAAATAAATACTTTTTCCCCATAATGAGCCAAAAAGCTGCAATAATTAATCCTGAGTTGCTGTTAGTTTAGATAATAACAATCTCCAGGTCTTTTTTAAAGGCAAGTAGCAAAAATACATACTTCAAATGGTGCAGTCAATTTGGAAAATAGTTTGACAGTTTCTTAAAATGTTAAAAATAGAATTACTAGATTCCACTCCTGGAATATACCTAAATAAAAACATTCAAAACATATGTTCATGGGGAGCCCGGGTGGCTCAGTTGGTTGTGTCTGACTCTTGGTTTCAGCTCAGGTCATGATCTCATGGCTTCATGGAACTCACATTGGGATTCTTTCTTTCCCCCTCTCCCTGTCCCTCACCCCACTCACGCTGTCTCTATCTATCTCTAAATAAATAAATAAATAAATAAATGTATAAAAACCTATGTTCACACACTTGTATGCAAATGTTTACAGCATTTTATATGGCATTATGCATAATTGCCAAAAAAGTGGAAACGATCCAAATGTCCATCAACTGGTGACATACTGTGGTATATTCATTCAATGGAGCCATAAAAAGTGAATGAAGTACTGATATGTGCTACAACTTGGATTAACCACGAACATATTATGCTAAGTGAAAGAAGCTAGTCACAAAAGATCACATGATATATGGTACAATTTTATGAGATTTTTAGTAAAAGCAAATCTATAGAGACAGAAAGTAGATTGGTAACTGCTGGGAATAGGAAGTGACTATAAATGAGTAGAAAGCTTCTTTGGGAGGGGGTGATGGAAATGGTGTGATAAGTTGCACAACTGTATATATTTATTGGAAACAATTAATTTGCATACTTAAGAGGGTGAATCCTATATGCTGGTATTACTCTTCAATATAGATTACTCTTCAATAAAGCTTTTCTTTTAAGCTATTTACTTCCTCTGTTCCCAACTGTTCCCAAACTAATTTTTCCTTTTTTCTTCAGGCCAGCTTTTGTACTACAGATTCTGACTAGCAAAGAGCATCCTCTGGGCTACATGTCTGCTGGTGAATTCAAACATTTTTCACTCTGAAGGAATACTCTCAAGTCAAATTTGCCTAGATATCACAGATATTCCATTCCAGTGAAGTTATTTTAAAATGCACTTCAGAAGTATTAAAATTAAAAAAAAAATGCTATGCAGAAGAACCTCTGGTAGCAAGTTCCTCCCAATTAGACTTTAGAAACTTGTCTTTTGGTGGAACATTCAAGTGTCTATAGGTGTGGCACACACAGAATGTCAGGATGGCAAAAAAACAAGCAATTAAATATCACTTATTCTGTTCACTGCTTCTTCTAGAGAAAAGAGCTTGTCATTTTCTAAGGTAAAAATATCATGCTCAACTGATAACATGTAAAGAAGATAGAACTTATAGATGCCCATGAAGCTGGTGGTTCCACATGCACTGACTTCAATGGAAAAACCTTATTAAATCAAAAAGCAAAGTGCTGAAAAACATGCAAAAATACATTAAAAATGTCACAAACATGTATATGATGCATTTGTATTTATACAGGCGACCACAAGTTGCCAAAAAGTAATTTTTAGTGGGGGAGGTGATAGAATTGGTTGAGGAAGGGATAAGGCAAGATGATCTTTTGTTCATTCAGTCTGGACACTTCTGGATTAAATTTTAAATATAAGCACATTAATTTTGTAAATAAAAGAGCAAAGAAAAAGAAAGATGGAAGGTGTGATCAAATTGTCTCTTTTCCTGCACTATTTTATTCCTCCAGAAATGACATGGCTGTATGTCCCAATGCAAGAGTGGGGAACTAATCTAGACTTGCCTAAGGGCTTAGCACTATATTTTGGAACATTGGCCACATAGTAATGTGTCTGGTCTGTGCAGCTGCTCATTGGACATTGAAGATTGATCAGACTGATCTGGATAATGAAACACTTCATTGAGCATACTGCCTATTGGATTATGAAAATTTTCCATTCTAGCTAAGATTGGATGAACACATTGTGAAACAAGGTGATAGTTTATCCTGGAAAGCTGTGCAATAGAAAAATCCACATGATGGGCTGAGCCTGATTGTTTTAAAAGGTGGATTTATTCCTTTTAACCTAAAAGGAGTTGTGACCACAAGGACTAGTGGAGGAGAATTCCTGCCCTTCCATTTATAAACTGTTCCTATTTTTAAAAAAGCTATGGTTGTTTTAAGATAGCTTGCCCCAGGCAACAACCTTTTTATAAACAACTCTTTATATTTTCCACGTGACCCTTCTTTAGTACACATATCAAGAGAAAATTGCCTGGACAGCCTCTTTAGTTTGTCTCTGTTTCAGCGTTCTCAGGGGGGCCTAAGTTGGAGAGTCTCAGCTCATGGTTAAAGATAAAATATTTTCCATCTTCCAAGGTCCTATTGGCTTGGAGCAGGGGTCAATAAACTTCAGTCCCTGCAGCCAAATTCAGCTCATAACCTGTTTTTGTACAGCCCATGAGGTAAGAATGGTTTTTTTACATTTTTAAATGTTGAAAAAGTCAAAGAAGAATAGTATTTCATGACATGTGAAAATGATATGAAATTCAAATTTCAGAGTCTATAAATAAAGTTTTATGGGAATATAACCACACCATTCTTTAAGTATTTGTGCTACAAGAGCAGAATTTAGGAGTTGCAATGCAGATTCTATGATCCTCAAAGCCTCAATACTATCTGGTCCTTTCTGGAAATAGCTTGTCAATCCTGGGCTTGGTGGAACCATAGTACCACCAGGGTCTTTGGTAGTAACAACTTGAAAAGAGTCTGAATTGATGGTCTCCTTTAATATTCCAGTGAATGGGCAAATTGTATGGGAAGTTACTCTCTAGCTATCTGGGAAGTATAACAATTTACCTTTCCTGAAATTAGCTGAAGTGGTTCACATGGGGTATTCAGAATAGGAAAATGGTAGGTATAGTGGGTTATGGGACATCATCCTTAAAGCATGGCCTCTCACTGCTTCTGAGACACTATTCATTATTTTACACACAATTGATCCAGAAAAAATAAAACACATCAATTGCATAATACATACTAATTGAAAATGCTGAATGTGTTATTTTTAACGTAGCTGTTTCAGCCCTTGGAAAGTATGCTTCTTGGGGGCTGCAACTGTGTCCTACTCATTTTTGCAAATTGAGGTTATCACACAGAGCCCCAAGATGTCAGGAACCTCTAGAGCAGAAATTTGCAATCATTAGTAGGTTGTGACATCAATTTGGTGGACATACTTCCAACATTTAAAGGATAAAACAAGACAGAATAGTACTATAAAGTTTATAATAAATTAGGACATAATACCAAAAAACAGAACATATGCATCACACAATGTATGCTTTATTTCATTAAGCTCTTGTTTCAGCTATATACATGTATGATGGGTGGTGATGGAAACATATTTTTTACCAAGCTCGAAAGTCTCTGCCCTAGTAGCTGTGTTTAAGTTGTACTCAGTGGGTATATTAAAAAAGCACCTATGATATGGGGTATGAGGTTTCACAGAAGCATCAAGGCAGCAAGAGCTGGAGTGTGGTGGCATGAGGATGGCCAGCCTATTGGCAAGAGCTTCCCCAGCACCTGCCATGGGCTTTACCCTGGACTGAGTACAGTAAATGCTGCAAAGCAACGTAATACCCATCCTTGAGAAGCTGATAGCCTATTAGGCAGCAAGATTCATGCCCTAAAAATAAGAGAAGTTAAGGGAGATTTAGCACACCTGGAGAATGGAAGGAGGCTATCACATCTGTGGTTATATGTGGAAAACAGGCTTACATAAAAAAGGATGCAGGAGTAATTGTTAAATGATTTTGGTTTGTTCAGCACAGAATATTTATTATTCAAGTCTCAACAAAAATGGGAAGCTTTCCCGCCAATCCCACTTTATCCCCCCTTCTCCATTGTCTGTTAATTCTTTTTCTGCTGGCAATGACCTTGCAGGGGCAGGATGGGTCTCCCTCAGACTCATGTGCACAAAGCCTCCCTCCCATAGCCCCAGTAGAGATAAGCAATTTGATCAATTCTGATGATAAATTGAGGAATGAAGAAATTTGGTGAGTAATTAGTTATCTCCCATCTGTAAAAATTATGAGCTTTAAAATAGTCATTTAGGTCTGAGAAGAGAAATTGGCTTAATCTGAGACTTGGGGATCTGGTACAGCTATGGAGAATTTCCTATTCTATGTGCTTTGGGAAGCTAAATGGCTTCCTAGAAAAGGTTATAAAATATCTTGAACCGCATCATGGAGGCTCTCTGAGGCATGATGAGTACCATAAAAGAGAGCCATAAAAACTTGCTTAGAAAAACAAATCTCAGATTAGCTGTCATCCCTTAGAGTTTACAATTTTATGGAAACTAGGATTTTGAATTTGTCTAGATTTCTTTAATTCAAATCCAAGTGTCTGCCATTGTGTTTTAGTGATGAATTTTGTTAATCTCTGTGTTACTTAAAGTACCTAGCAGAGGGACCAGCACCTTATAGGTGCTCTATGTACCTTTGTTTGAATCCAGTTGGTTTAATTTCATTTCATTTTGTAGCAATGCAGATTTCAGTTTTGTTTTTTTAGATGATTACTTTTTTTCTTCAAGTAAGGTTAATTGGCATGAGTTAGCAGCTATTTAAACTCCTACAAAGAATATACATAAAAAATGAAGGATATCCTTTTCTACAATAGAAAATTTATTGAAACTGGAGTTTCAGTGACTTAGATGTTGAAGGACTCATGCGGCCCACATCCTAGATTATTTTCAAAGAAAATGTTGCCCCTGCCAAGAGCAAGATGAGTTGACAAAAACTTGGCCTTCTGAGTGGAAAAGAGCCCTGCAGGCCTGTATTTATGGCACTGGCAGTATCACTTTCTCAGGCAAAGTGGCTTACTACCCTGCTCAGAATGAAAGAGGAGATAGCAAGAAATCATCTTCCACTTTGAGCAGAATGGAAAGTCAACCAGTGCATTAAAACTCTAGATTTGAATTGGTGAGCCACATGACTCAACATTTCCCTTTCCAAAGATAATGATGGCTTCAAAGAGTCAAAGATGATGATGGTGACTGTCTTAGTCACTTAGGGCTGTGATGACAAGATAATAGAGACTGGGTAGTTTATAAATAACAGAAATTTATTTCTTAAAGTTCTGGAGGCTAAAAGTCCCAGATCAGGGTGCCAGCATGCTTGGGTTCTGGTGAGGACTCTTTTCCAGGTCTAAGACTTCTCATTCTTTCCCCACATGAGAGCTCCCTGGGGAGCTAGATAGCCTTCTGGGGTCTCATTTATAATAGTAATTCCATTGATGAGGACCCCACCCTCATGACTTAATCATCCCTCAAAGCTCCCACCTCTTAATACTATCACATGGGGGGTTAGGCCTTCAACATATTCATTTTGAGGAAACACAAATGTGTAAACCATAGCCATCACAATGATGGTGGTGATAATAGCACCTCCTATGTATTGCGGGATTTTACAGTTCTTGAAGCATATTTATGCAATTACCTTGTTTGTTCCTCACATGTACTTTGCTAGTAGGTTGGACAACTATTATTAACCCCATTTGGGATGAAAAAACTGATGGAGAGGTTATAAGAACAATTCAAAGTTAGGTAACCGGTGCTCGAGAACCTGGACTTACTAATTCCCCACGCCATACTTTACACCCCTCATCTCTGCAGCTTTCTTTGATAGTCTTACTTGCCATTCACTAATGAACCAGGGCTAAACTGGTTATAATCTATGTATGAGATCCCTGGCAGAAGACACAGCTCTTCCCTCACCTTTATTTGGAAAAGTAATATACTTTCACTGGAGAGAGAGAGAGAGAAATATAAAGTAAAAATAAAAAGTTAGTTTCCCTGTTCCCACATCTGAATTCCTTGCCTGACCAAAAGCCAGACTCAATGATTCTTAAACAGTAAAGATAATATATTACTTCACATAATAAGAAGTCCCAAGCTAAGTTTGCTCCATGTTAATTTAGTAGCTCTACAATGTCATTTCGAACTCAGATTGTTTCCACATTCACCCCTTCCTTCTGTGCTGTTGAGTTTTATACTTGGCTTGTTAATCACAGGCTGTGATAGCCACTGAAGTTATAGCCATCATAGGCAGATATTAGACATTTAGTGGAAAAAGACAGAAAGTCTCATCCTGTTTCTCTTTATCAGAGAGAAAAAAAAAATCCTTTCTTAGAAGCTTCCTAGCAGATTTCTCAGGTTTTAATGACCTAGTTTAGTCATTAACCCATTCCTAATCCAATCACTGGCATCGGTGTGATTATCCTAGCTTATTCAGTATGGAGTCAATACCTGTGAGGATGAGGCTACTGGGTAGGCAAATAACTGTTGCTCTCACTGCTTCCTGCTTTTTAAATATAACAATATATCATTTTTTCCCATGGCAGTATAGCACAATCTACCTTATGCTTTTCAGAGGACCAAACATTCCATATATTGTAATTCACTTAAGATTTCCTCTACTGATGGAGAACTATATTGTTTCTATTTTTTTCTGTTTTTCTACTACAACCCTTGAATAACTGTGTATAAAATATGACTTATGAAATATATCCAAAACTGTAAAATCCTAGATTCCTAGGTTTATAGACTCATGATCCTTAGATTTCTCATTGCTATGGTCAGAGGTCTACAACTCTCAAGTTATGCTAGATACTTCCCTTCTCTGCCTTTATCATGGACATATTGCCCTTCAAAATGGTGGTACCAATGTGCATTTCTACCAAAGTGTAAGCAAGGTTTTTTTCCACACTTCTACTAACTCTGGATATTTAATAACCTTTTATTTCTAACCACCTAACTCCTAAAGAATTGTAACTGATATTAAATTGCCTTCTTTTTCCTTTCTTTTGGAGATGCAGATGCTACTAGGGATACAACCTAACCTACCTTTGTTCCTCAAAGACAGAGGAACAAACACTAAACACTTTAACTTTTCCTTTCATCTTGCCCTTCTAGCTCCTAACAAATTCTCCCATTGCCCAAACCTAGCAGAGAGTTACAAAGCAGGGAACACTGGGAAATGTAGTCCAGTAATGCACAGGAAGTCAGCAAAGTGTGGGGCCAGGGTCTGATGATAGAAAGGCCAAATGGCAAGCATGACTATTTCTTTTTCTGCAAGGATGGTTGCCTTTCTGTCTCTAGGCTTCTGTTAAGGCAGCTTGTTTGACAGTTTTTTTTTTCTCTCCCTTTTCAACTTTCCAATACCCAATTCATTTTATTTATTTATTTATTTATTTATTTTATTTATTTTTTATTTTTTAATTTTTTAATGAAATTTATTGTCCAATTGGTTTCCATACAACACTCAGTGCTCATCCCAAAAGATGCCCTCCTCAATACCCGTCACCAACCCTCCCCTCCCTCCCACCCCCCCCCCATCAACCCTCAGTTTGTTCTCAATTTTAAGAGTCTCTTATGCTTTGGCTCTCTCCCTCTCTAACCTCTTTTTTTTTCTTCCCCTCCGCCATGGACTTCTGTTAAGTTTCTCAGGATCCACATAAGAGTGAAAACATATGGTGTCTGTCTTTCTCTGTATGACTTATTTCACTTAGCATCACACTCTCTAGTTCCATCCACGTTGCTACAAAAGGCCAGATTCCATTCTTCTCATTGCCACCTAGTATTCCATTGTGTATATAAACCACAATTTCTTTTTTTTTCAATATATGAAGTTTATTGTCAAATTGGTTTCCATACAACACCCAGTGTTCATCCCAAAAGGTGCCCTCCTTAATACCCATCACCCACCCTCCCCTCCCTCCCACCCCCCCATCAACCCTCAGTTTGTTCTCAGTTTTTAGGAGTCTCTTATATTTTGGCTCCCTCCCTCTCTAACCATTATTTTTTCCTTCCCCTCCCCCATGGGTTTCTGTTAAGTTTCTCAGGATCCACGTAAGAGTGAAAACATATGGTACCTGTCTTTCTCTGTATGGCTTATTGCACTTAGCATCACACTCTTCAGTTCCAACCATGTTGCTACAAAGGGCCATATTTCATTCTTTCTCATTGCCATGTCGTACTCCATTGTGCATATAAACCACAATTTCTTTATCCATTCATCAGTTGATGGACATTTACGCTCTTTCCATAATTTGGCTATTGTTGAGAGTGCTGCTATAAACAGTGGGGTACAAGTGCCCCTATGCATCAGTACTCCTGTATCCCTTGGGTAAATTCCTAGCAGTGCTATTGCTGGGTCATAGGGTAGTCTATTTTTAAGCTTTTGAGGAACCTCCACACTGTTTTCCAGAGTGGCTGCACCAATTTGCATTCCCACCAACAGTACAAGAGGGTTCCCATTTCTCCACATCCTCGCCAGCATCTATAGTCTCCTATTTGTTCATTTTGGCCACTCTGACTGGTGTGAGGTGATATCTGAGTGTGGTTTTGATTTGTATTTCCCTGATGAGGAGCGACGTTGAGCATCTTTTCATGTGCCTGTTGGCCATCCAGATGTCTTCTTTAGAGAAGTGTCTATGCATGCTTTCTGCCCATTTCTTCACTGGGTTATTTGTTTTTCGGGTGTGGAGTTTGGTGAGCTCTGTATAGATTTTGGATACTAGCCCTTTGTCCGATATGTCATTTGCAAATATCTTTTCCCATTCCATTGGTTGCCTTTTAGTTTTGTTGGTTGTTTCCTTTGCTGTGCAGAAGCTTTTTATCTTCATAGGGTCCCAGTAGTTCATTTTTGCTTTTAATTCCCTTGCCTTTGGGGATGTGTCAAGTAAGAAATTGCTATGGCTGAGGTTAGAGAGGTCTTTTCCTGCTTTCTCCTCTATTGTTTTGATGGTTTCCTGTCTCACATTCAGGTCCTTTATCCATTTTGAGTTTATTTTTGTGAATGGTGTGAGAAAGTGGTCTAGTTTCAATCTTCTGCATGTTGCTGTTCAGTTCTCCGAGCACCATTTGTTAAAGAGACTGTCTTTTTTTCATTGGATATTCTTTCCTGCTTTGTCAAAGATTAGTTGGCCATATGTTTGTGGGTCTAGTTCTGGGGTTTCTATTCTATTCCATTGGTCTATGTGTCTGTTTTTGTGCCAATACCATGCTGTCTTGATGATGACAGCTTTGTAGTAGAGGCTAAAGTCTGGGATTGTGATGCCTCCTGCTTTGGTCTTCTTCTTCAAAATTACTTTGGCTATTCGGGGCCTTTTGTGGTTCCATATGAATTTTAGGATTGCTTGTTCTAGTTTCGAGAAGAATGCTGGTGCAATTTTGATTGGGATTGCATTGAATGTGTAGATAGCTTTGGGTAGTATTGACATTTTGACAATATTTATTCTTCCAATCCATGAGCAGGGAATGTCTTTCCATTTCTTTATATCTTCTTCAATTTCCTTCATAAGCTTTCTATAGTTTTCAGCATACAGATCTTTTACATCTTTGGTTAGATTTATTCCTAGGTATTTTATGCTTCTTGGTGCAATTGTGAATGGGATCAGTTTCTTTATTTGTCTTTCTGTTGCTTTATTATTACTGTATAAGAATGCAACTGATTTCTGTACATTGATTTTGTATCCTGCAAATTTGATAAATTCATGTATCAGTTCTAGGAGACTTTTGGTGGAGTCTATCGGATTTTCCATGTATAATATCATGTCATCTGCAAAAAGTGAAAGATTGACTTCATCTTTGCCAATTTTGATGCCTTTGATTTCCTTTTGTTGTCTGCTTGCTGATGCTAGAACTTCCAACACTATGTTAAACAACAGTGGTGAGAGTGGACATCCCTGTCGTATTCCTGATCTCAGGGGAAAAAGTTCTCAGTTTTTCCCCATTGAGGATGAGGTTAGCTGTGGGCTTTTCATAAATGGCCTTTACTGATCTTTAAGTATGTTCCTTCTATCCCGACTTTCTCAAGGGTTTTTATTAAGAAAGGGTGCTGGATTTTGTCAAAGGCCTTTTCTGCATCGATTGACAGGATCATATGGTTCTTATCTTTTCTTTTGTTAATTTGATGTATCACGTTGATTGATCTGCGAATGTTGAACCAGCCCTGCATCCCAGGAATGAATCCCACTTGATCAGGGTGAATAATTCTTTTTACATGCTGTTGAATTCGATTTGCTAGTATCTTATTGAGAATTTTTGCATCCATATTCATCAGGGATATTGGCCTGTAGTTCTCTTTTTTTACTGGGTCTCTGTCTGGTTTAGGAATCAAAGTAATACTGGCTTCATAGAATGAGTCTGGAAGTTTTCCTTCCCTTTCTATTTTTTGGAATAGCTTGAGAAGGGTAGGTATTATCTCTGCTTTAAACGTCTGGTAGAACTCCCCTGGGAAGCCATCTGGTCCTGGACTCATTTGTTGGGAGATTTTTGATGACTGATGCAATTTCTTCGCTGGTTATGGGTCTGTTCAAGCTTTCTATTTCCTCCTGATTGAGTTTTGGAACCTTTTGGGTGTTTTGGAAATTGTCCATTTCTTCCAGGTTTTCCAGTTTGTTGGTATATAATTTTTCATAGTATTCCCTGATAATTGCTTGTATCTCTGAGGGATTGGTTGTAATAATTCCATTTTCACTCATGATTTTATCTATTTGTGTCATCTCCCTTTTCTTTTTGAGAAGTCTGCCTAGAGGTTTATCAATTTTGTTTTTGTTTTTGTTTTTTTTTTTCAAAAAAACAACTCTTGGTTTCGTTGATCTGCTCTACAGTTTTGTTTTGTTTTTGTTTTTTTTAGATTCTATATTGTTTATTTCTGCTCTGATCTTTATCATTTCTCTTCTTCTGGTGGGTTTAGGCTGCCTTTGCTATTCTGCTTCTATTTCCTTTAGGTGTACTGTTAGATTTTGTATTTGGGATTTTTCTTGTTTCTTGAGATAGGCCTGGATTGCAATGTATTTTCCTCTCAGGACTGCCTTTGCTGCATCCCAAAGCGTCTGGATTGTTGTATTTTCATTTTCGTTTGTTTCCATATATTTTTTAATTTCTTCTCTAATTGCCTGGTTGACCCATTCATTCTTTAGTAGGGTGTTCTTTAACCTCCATGCTTTTGGAGGTTTTCCAGACTTTTTCCTGTGGTTGATTTCAAGCTTCATAGCATTGTGGTCTGAAAGTATGCATGGTATGATTTCAATTCTTGTATACTTATGAAGGGCTGTTTTGTGACCCAGGATATGATCTATCTTGGAGCAGGTTCCATGTGCACTTGAGAAGAAAGTATATTCTGTTGCTTTGGGATGCAGAGTTCTAAATATATCTGTCAAGTCCATCTGATCCAATGTATCATTCAGGGCCCCTGTTTCTTTATTGATCATGTGTCTAGATGATCTATCCATTTCTGTAAGTGGAGTGTTAAAGTCCCCTGCAATTACCATATTCTTAGCAATAAGGTTGCTTATGTTTTTGAGTAATTGTTTTATATATTTGGGGGCTCCTGTGTTCTGTGCATAGACATTTATAATTGTTAGGTCTTCCTGATGGATAGACCCTGTAATTATTATATAACGCCCTTCTTCATCTCTTGTTATAGCCTTTAATTTAAAGTCTAGTTTGTCTGATATAAGTATGGTTACTCCAGCTTTCTTTTGACTTCCAATGGCATGATAAATATTTCTCCATCCCCTCACTCTCAATCTGAAGGTGTCCTCAGGTCTAAAATGACTCTCTTGTAGACAGCAAATAGATGGCTCTTGTTTTTTTTTATCCATTCTGATACCCTATGTCTTTTGGTTGGCGCATTTAATCCATTTACATTCAGTGTTATCATAGAAAGATACGGGTTTAGAGTCATTGTGATGTCTGTATGTTTTATGCTTGTAGTGATGTCTCTGGTACTTTGTCTCACAGGATCCCCCTTAGGATCTCTTATAGGGCTGGTTTCGTGGTGACAAATTCCTTCAGTTTTTGTTTGTTTGGGAAGACCTTTATCTCTCCTTCTATTCTAAATGACAGACTTGCTGGATAAAGGATTCTCGACTGCATATTTTTTTTCTGTTCATCACATTGAAAATCTCCTGCCATTCCTTTCTGGCCTGCCAAGTTTCAGTAGAGAGATTGGTAACGAGTCTTATAGGTCTCCCTTTATATGTTAGAGCACGTTTATCTCTAGCTGCTTTCAGAATTTTCTCTTTATCCTTTTATTTTGCCAGTTTCACTATGATATGTCATGCAAAAGATTGATTCAAGTTATGTCTGAAGGGAGTTCTCTGTGCCTCTTGGATTTCAATGCCTTTTTCCTTCCCCAGATCAGGGAAGTTCTCAGCTATTATTTCTTCAATTACACCTTCAGCACCTTTCCCTCTCTCTTCCTTCTCTGGAATACCAATTATGCGTACATTATTTCTCTTTAGTGCATCACTTAGTTCTCTAATTTTCCCCTCATACTCTTGGATTTTTTGGTCTTTTTCTCAGCTTCTTCTTTTTCCGTAATTTTATCTTCTAGTTCACCTATTCTCTCCTCTGCCTCTTCAATCCAAGCCATAGTTGTCTCCATTGTATTTTGCAGCTCATTAATAGCATTTTTAGCTCCTCCTGGCTGTTTCTTAGTCCCTTGATCTCTGTAGCAATAGATTGTCTGCTGTCCTTTATACTGTTTTCAAGCCCAGCGATTAATTTTATGACTATTATTCTAAATTTACTTTCTGATATTGTTTAAATCGTTTTTGATCAGTTCATTAGCTGTTGTTATTTCCTGGAGATTCTTTTGAGGGGAATTCTTCCATTTCATCATTTTGGATAGTCCCTGGAGTGGTGGGGAACTGCAGGGCACTTCTCCTGTGCTGTCTTGAATAACTTGCGTTGGTGGGCGGGGGGCCGTAGTCAGACCTGATGTCTGCCCCCAGCCCACTCCGGTGCCACAGACTGGTGTGTACCTTCTCTTCCCCTCTCCTAGGGGAGGGATTCATTTTGGGGTGGTGTGGCCCATCTGGGCTACTTGCACACTGCCAGACTTGTGGTGCTGGGGATCTGGCGTATTTGCTGGGGTGGATCGGCAAGGTGCACAGGGGCGGGAGGGGCAGGCTCAGCTCGCTTTTCCTTTGGAGATCCGATTCGGGAGGGGCCCTGTGGCACCGGAGGGAGTCAGACCCGCCGGAGGGATGGATCCTCAGAAGCACAGCATTGGATGTTTGTGCCGTGCAAGCAAGTTCCCCGGCAGGAACTGGTTCCCTTTGGGATTTTGGCTGGGGGATGGGCGAGGGAGATGGCGCTGGCAAGCGCCTTTGTTTCCCACCAAGCTGAGCTCTGTTGTCCGGGGCTCAACAACTCTCCCTCCCATTGTCATCCAGCCTCCCGTTCTCCAAGCAGAGGTGTTAGCTTATAACCTTCCAGATGTCAAGTCCCGCTTGCTGTCAGAACACACTCTGTCTGGCCCCTCCACTTTTGCAAGCCAGACTCGGGGGCTCTGCTTGGCCGGTGGGCCACCCCTCTGCCCCAGCTCTCTCCCGCCAGTTGTGTAGTGCACACCACCTCTCCGCCCTTCCTATCCTCTTCAGTGGGCCTCTCATCTGTGCTTGCCTCCGGAGACTCCATTGTGCTAGTCTTCTGGCGTTTTTCTGGGTTATTTAGGCAGGTGTAGGTGGAATCTAAGTGATCAGCAGGACGCACGGTGAGCCCAGCGTCCTCCTATGCCACCATCTTCCTAAACCACAATTTCTTTATCTATTCGTCAGTTGATGGACATTTAGGCTCTTTCCATAATTTGGCTATTGTTGAAAGTGCTGCTATAAACAGTGGGGTACAAGTGCCCCTATGCATCAGCACTCCTGTATCCCTTGGGAAAATTCCTAGCAGTGCTATTGTTGGGTCATAGGGTAGATCTAATTTTAATTTTTTGAGGAAACTCCACACTGTTTTCCAGAGTGGTGGGAACCAGATTCATTCTAAAATGTACTGATCACTTCAAACTTAAGTATTATTTTCTGTGCCAAGAGCCTGTGCCATTCATCATCTTGGCGAATTATTTTCAAACTCTGCTTTATAAGAGTCCTTCTTGTAAGGACTTTCCAGACATAAGAATTCACTCAGAGCAGCTAAAGAAAATTGAAATGTATTGTAGGGCTGTGCATGACAACAAGGACAAAAGAATCCCATGGAAATTTGAGAAGGAAAATTGCATAGTAAAATTTGACCTCATGGAAATTAAACCTGGAAGGTCATTTGAATCCCAGAGCAGATCCAAAACCTTTTTCCACAGGAGATTCTGGTTCATCATCCCAGGGAAGCACCTTACCATGATTCAACCACTATATCTTTTCCCATGTATTTTTGTACTTTACCTATTACCAATCTCTATATCCTTTCTCAAAATTTACTCAATTTGCTCATAATTTATATGCCCTCTCAACTCTGGAATCCTCATGGTATTGACTTGTTTGTGCCTCTGTCAGCATCTTTTCTTTCCTTTTTTCTTCCAAGATTTTATTTAAATTCAAGTTAGTTAACATAAAGTCTAGTATTGGCTTCTGTCAGTATCTTTTAAGCTTCCACTCCCAGTGTTTGCCACTTAATTATCTCAGTTTCCTGAGAACAGAATCTGATATGCCCCATTCAGGGAGAACATTTTTGTGCCAGGCCACTGCTGTGTGTTGTATCAAATCCTTCTTTTAGTCCAATGAGCTTGGCTTAGAGGGTGGGTGGTGTTTCATGAGACAGAAAGTAAAGTCCTACAGCCATACCCAGAGCAGGAATGTGGGTGTGGTAGGTTTCTGAAGAAAGAGATGGTATGTAGGGCAAAGGAGACACTCCACTTTCTTGCATTGCTCTTAGTTTTGTTGCTTAATTTTTTCTTCAACTTGATTGTAAGCTCCCTGATTGTATTGACTATGTTAAACAAGCTTTCTGTATCCTTCACAATATTCATTCGTTCATCTATCCGCTCATTCATTTTTTGATTTATTTGCTCATTTATTTGTTCATTCATTTATTCAACATAGCTTTAGTGAATTCCTTCCATGTTTCAGGCATCGGAGTGTATCTTGGGGATATGAGAGAGAAGGACCACATCTCCCAATCATGACCACTCTCACTGTCCTTATAGTTTCCATTTTTGTAAAACCTCATTTTCTCTGCATCATGGTTCAAGGATGAGTCCGAGCCTTAGACATGTCAAGAACCAGGAACTCAGAGGTCACAAGGTCTCATTCAAGTTCTTTTATCAGAATTTTTTTGAGGGTCAACTACATATCTTCCTTGAACTATGATGGGATTACATACCAATAAATCCACTGTAAGTTGAAAATATTCTAAGTGAAAAATGAATTTAATACACTTAGCCTATTGAACTTCATAGCTTAGCCTAACCTACCTTAAATATGCTCATAATTCTTACAGTAGCCTACCATTGAGCAAAATAATATAATATAAAGTCTATTTTATAATAAAGTGTTGAATATCTCATGTAATAGAGTGCACACTGTACTGAAAGTGAAAAACAGAATAGTTGTATGGGTAACAAAATGGTTGTAAGTATATCTGTTGTTCACCTCGTGATCATGTGGCCAACTGGGAGCTGTGGCTGAGGCCCAGCATCAGGAGAGAGGATTGTCCTGCACATCGCTAGCCAGGGGAAAAGACCAAAATTCAAAATCTGAAGTATGGCTTTCAGTAAGAAAGTGTATTGCTTTTGCACTGTTACAAAGACAAAAACTTGTACGTTGAACCATTGTTAAGCCGAGGACCATCTGTACACTCTTCCTGCAGTGGGGTCTCTCCACATGGCATCAAATAAGGCTGCCCATGACCTTTCAGCCTTGTCTCAGAAGTGTGCTTTGATTTGGTGTTAGCTTCCTGGTTGAGTCAGCTGTCCTGATTTTCATGTCACAAGTTTAGCATATTCTACCCTTTAAAAGGGAGATGAATTCAGAAAATACCAAATCTGCAGCAGCACCCCTCTAGCTATTCCTACCTATTCCTCTACCTATTCCTGCTCCAATTCCTATTTTTCTCATTATGAGCACCAACTCAGAAGTTTGGACACTTAACTATAGCACATTCCATAAATCATTAACCTGTTAAAAACCAAATTGCATTTTGAATAATCTGATCTCAGACTGAAATTTACTCCAAAATCTATAGTTTTGAGTAATGTAAGTCTTGTCTCTTTCCTTTTAAAATTGATTTTACTCTTTTCTATTATTATAACTTTAAGTTAGGAAAAAAGAGATTTCCAAACACTGGAGAGGCATCAGTGGTGATTCAGCACATGCATTCCTCACCTTCCTGTTCTTGTTCCAAATGCTGTTCTAGAGCCTTTGATGCAATGTTAAGTGAGACTTTGTTCATAATTTATTTTTCAGTTTGTAGATGTGTAATCACCTGAAGGAGATTTGTTATGGCTACAACAAGAAAATAGTTTGTAGTGTCTGAGTTGTACATGTTCCCACAGGCGATCCCAGTGGTCATAAATCTCCATGCCATGTAGAGTTTGTTTATTTCCAAATATAGGGTAATTTTATTTCACTGGAATCACCACTATCTCTCTGCTGCTAACAGCCCTTCTCCTAAAGGCACTTGGACAAAATTAAAAAGGGTTTGTTGTCTGCTTTCCTGCCCTTTCTAGAAATAACTCAGCTCTGAATTGATCTAAAATTCATTTCTTACATCTATTTTGTTTAGATGTCAGCACTGTTTTCAAATTGTATCCACACCAAATTATTTTGATTTTTTTTTGTTGAGTCCTAATTAGCACTGAATGGATTGTACTAGGTTAAAAGCAATTGATTCCGTCCCCCCAAAAAACTTTGCCAGTCTATGTTCAGCAGTGTGAAACAATGATATTTATTGCTGCTTACCTCAGAAAACCAAAGGCTGTTCTTCATTCTTCCTTCCTTCCTTCCTTCCTTCTTTCCTCCCTCCCTTCCTTCCTTCCTTCCTTCCTTCCCATACTTAATTTCATCTGCTTGCTATTACCAGGAAAATACTAATTCTCTTTTTAACTCCTACATTCTAGCATGCCACATAATAAAATTCTCTGGGTCTGTCACTTTTAAATTAATGCTACCAAATAAGCAAACCTCAAAAAACATGCATGCACAAACTCAGAAGTACACACATTCACATGCATGCCAAGGGTGTCTGTTGAAATAGATTAATCCCCGAATTTAGGAAATTTGGAGCTCTGAGTTCTATATTAATTTAATCTTAGATATGTAAAGAGATTGCAAACAACCTTCCAGCTAAAATGCCATTTTTAAGTGGTAAAGTTAATATTAACATTGCTTAAAAGGAACAAGGCTCTATTTCTGAGTGGCATTTTCCCTTCAAAACTCCACAGACCTGCTCTTAGAGGACCTTAGGTGGCATTGTGCATATTCCTTTGTAGAATAAAGAAATGTTTATATTACATGGTCCCATTGTAAGATCAGTCAGTCCCTGCCAATGGATTTATAAACATCATCTGCAGGTGGTCCCTGTGTGTCACTTCCAGAAGACAAACTTTCATTCTCAGGAAACAGGCCCCACTGAAATCCCACACAGTGCCCCAAACACCAGACAGAGCACAGTAACTGATGATGTTTTCATGCATCTTGGCCCTGAAACTACCACATTTTAAATTCCTTTTCCACCAGAGCCTCCTGGTCATGTCCTCTGTGGACAAAGGGAAATGGTAATTATATGTGGCATTTTGAAGAATGATAAATCTGGAAGTTATCTCACAGGGAAAAGTTGACCGAGGCATTTAGACTTTGTCTCTTTTTGTAACTTATCTCTCTTCTTCCCATTCTTAGCATGGCAACTTCTACAAAGACAAGATACATTTTTGTCAACATACCTCAAGTAGTACATTTTTTTCACTGGCTAAGGTTTCTCAAACAGGAAAGACATATGATAAAATGTAATTTTATGGCTTCATATCATATTTACATTTTCCAGGAAATACTTGATAGGTTCTTGCTTAGATAATATATCTTTAATCAGGATAGGACTTTAAATTCCTTGGAAGAACCTTTGGACTGTATCTAAAATTTATTTCTGGATATTTACTTAAAGGCAATTGCAAAGAAAATTGGCCCAAAGAAAATGTGAGAATTTTTCAGGGGACAATGCTTGTTATTTTTATTCCCCTTGCTTTCATATTGGTTCACATGGTAGTGTGACTCCTAGGCAAGAACCCTAGAAAATTGGGGATCAGAATACTTAGCTTCAAATGCTAACTCTGCCTTCAACCAGCCAGGGTGTCTTACAATAAACTCAACCTCTCTGGATCAGGAAACTCCTTTGTCAAAGAAAGGGGTTGGTCTAAATGGGCTCTCAGCTTCTTTTAACTCTCCGCAATCTATTTTTCTGGACTTCATGCTTCATTATAATCTGTGTGACTCTAGTGTAGAGTTGGCATAAACCCAACCATGTGTTATTGGCTAAGAGAAAATAAACATTTCTGGGTCTGTGAAATCATGGGTTTTGCTTTTGAAAGTTTATAAGTGTGTAGGCTATCTTAGGTATAACACAACAAGAGAACCCCCAGGCAGAAAGCTATTTCTTAAGAGGAGTGTTAAAAGACAAGGTGTTATTCAGTAAAGAATAATCTACTGAAGGCAATGTGTTGTTTTTATTTCCCCCTATAATTTATCTTTCAACAGGCCAAATGAAGAAACAATAAACGGTGAGCTTGCAATTGTCAGGGCTTTGATTCTACTGGGGTGCTTTTTGGGTCCGCTTTGAGTTAGAGATGTTGTCAAGCAAGAATATTTGAGAATTTCACTGATATTTCTTAATCCCAGAACACAGCCTGATGTTGAGTCTCTGAGAAACTAGATGAGCACTTGGCCCCTGAGGGAGAACTTCACTATGGTTTTCTGAATCAGAAAGATAAGAGTCTGCTGAAATAAAAACAAATGAACAAATCATCTAGACCAGCAAGGAACCCAAGAGGATTGACTGCTTAATGCATGCAGGTATCTTCTTTGGGCTACCTGTTTCAGGTGGGTCTGTATGTGGTCTTGGATCAAGAGTTATTTTTTAAACTACTCACTTCAGTCTTCTATGAGTCCTCTGCACTAAGAATACTAAGAGACCATATGTATTCAGAATTTGCATGGTTTCTTCAGGAGACTAAGTGATTCTACTGAATGTCTGAGACCAAGACTTGCTTCCTCTTGCCACGCAGCTTATTTTGGACTTTTTCCAGACTTGTCAGTGCATTTCCAGAGCATTATGCAAGGGGTTGTGTGGGGGTCATTTTAATACTGGTTGTTTGTGGTTTCTCTGTATAAACCTTCCGTTTATACATATGTTTGCCGAACATAAATGGAAAAATAGTTATTTACATCTCTAGAGGACTTTTCTCCCTTTAGGAAAGCATTTATATAGGAACTCTTGTCCCTATTTCTTCCTGGCTCTGCCCGACTCCGACTCCTATTTTGATAAGCTGAGGCCATTATCTTGTTTCCAGGGCAGCAGGGAAGCTACAAAATTTGTCCTTATTTGGTAGCCACTATCTCTAATCTTGCTGGCTGGAAGACAGAGAATCTGCTCTGTCCCAGGGAGCTAAGGATGCGGTATAAGAGAAGTCATCCTTCTCACTGTGAGTTTTCCAGAAGAGAAAGATTAGAGACACAAAGAGAAAAGGGAATGACTGGGAGGTGGATGGCATAGAGGATCTGGAAATGAATCTAATTCTAATTCCGCCTCCAATTCTCTGTGTGACTTTATGCCGGTGAAATCGCCTTTCTGGGCTTTCAGTTTTTTCTCCTGTGAAATGAATAGCATTTACTAAATGATTTCTAAGTTTACCCACAACACAAATATATTGTGCTTCTTTAGCCTAAGATGGGATTTGATGTGTGGAAGGCAAGGTTGAAACTGACATTTGAAACAGACATCTTCAGGCTATTGCTGTTTGGAGATCTAGTAGAAGGGAAGACAGATGTCTCTGAAAATAGAATGTCAATTAAAGGTGAACTCTATTTGACTTATTAAGCTTCCTTGGGGTGCCTGGGTGGCTCAGTCATTTAAGCGTCTGACTCTTGATCTCGGCTCAGGTCATGATTTCACGGTTGGTGAGATCCAGCCCCATGTCGGGCTCTGTGCTAACAGTGTAGAGCTTGCTAGGGATTCCCTCTCTCTCCCACTCTCTCTGTCCCTACACTCCTCTAAATAAGTGAACTTTAAGAAAAAAAATAACTTCTTTAGTGTCTATGTCCTCCTTTGTTTGAATATGAGGTCTGTGAAGGCAGGAACTTAGCCTGACTCATTCACTGCTATATCCATATGAGCTGGCATTGGGCCTGGCATGTAGGATACCCTCAGCAAATAATTATTAAATAGATGAAACTATGGTGGTTGCATTGCTCATGCTGTGAGATCTAGACTCCATTTCTTGTATCCCAGAGCCCTGCCAGCTCATGTGATAATGTCTCCTGCTGATCATCTATTGCATTCTCTGTCTCATAGGGGCTGACCCTTGTTACCACCCTGTCTATGTTCCCTAATCATTACCACTTCCATGATTTTGCTGATTTTGTTGCATCTACCTAGAAAAACCTCTGTCACTAAGTAATGCAATTCTTCAAGGCCATTCTGAGCTCCTTTTCCTCAGTGAGTCCCTTTTTCTTTAAAAAAAATTTTAATGTTTTTATTTAATTTTGAGACAGAGAGAGAGCATGAGCAGGGGAGGGGCAGAGAGAGAGGGAGACACCAAATCTGAAGCAAGCTCCAGGCTCTGAGCTGTCAGCACAGAGCCCGACATGGGACTCAAACTCATGAACTGTGAGATTGTGACCTGACCTGAAGTCAGATGCTTAACTGGCTGAGCCACCCAGGTGCCTGTATGTGACACTCTCTTTCAATACTGCACCCTGGTTGAATATCAAGGTTAACTCTGCTTGATTCTTACATCCAGCCTAAGTGAACTCATTAGCATCTTCTTGCATGGCTGGTAATGCCAAAGTTTTCAGCCAGGGTCTGTGTATAAAGCAGAAGCAATAGAGGAGGTGGTTTGAAGATTAGCACTTGGAGTTAGTATGGGTTGCATTCTTTCTACCTGTGTCACCTGGAGGAATCATTCTGTCTTTCTGTGCCTTGACTTCCTCACATGTAAATGGAACTAAAGCAGTACTCATCTGGGGCATTGTTGTGAAGATCAATTGAGGTGTTTCTAAGGATATATGAGCCTTCCCTCAGTAATGATCCATGAAAGTGTGTATCATTGCCAAGATTCAAAAGATGACTACGATATTAGATTATATCCTTATTTACAGCATCAGGTTATCAGCTAAGGAGTTTTTTTTTAATATTTATTTATTTTTGAGACAGAGACAGAATGTGAGTGGGTTGGGGCAGAGACAGAGAGAGAGGCACAGAATCTGAAGCAGGCTCCAGGCTCTGAGCTGTCAGCACAGAGCCTGACGTGGGGCTCGAACTCACAAGCTGTGAGATCATGACCTGAGCTGAAGTCAGCCGCTCAACCGACTGAGCCACCCAGGCACCCCTCACCTCAGCAGTTTTTATGCAAATAGCATCTAATCTGGCCAGAATGTGTCATCTTATCACCTTAGAAAGATAGGATCATCAAGTTTCAGGTTTGTAGAGTTCTCAGTGGGATAGAAAGAAGGATGCAAGAAGAGACAGAGAAGAGAGCAAACTGAATTCTATTTCCCCTCAGGAGCTCTTTCTTTAGTGTTCTTGAAAAGCCATTCCATGAAGTCCTATAAACTAAAACTTCACTAAAAACCCTTATTTTCCACAAATTGTTGAAAACTTAAAAACTAATGAGGCAGTTTGTTGTTTTAGCATTAGACACAGAGCTCACATGTCAGTACATTTGTGTCTTGAGATAGATAGATAGATAGATAGATGATAGATAAATAGATAGATAGATAGATAGATAGATAGAACCATGGGTGGATTTCCTAGGAGGCCATGATGAGGAAATAGGAAAAGATCTGGTGGCCTCATTGATCCTTCTCCTTTCTCTCAGAAGACACTTAATAGCTTCTGGCTCCATCACAATTGTGTTACAGGTTTGCTAGGATTTGGAGGAATGGAGAGAGATTTAAAGCAGAGAAAGTAGTAAGACTAAGGAACAACGTGCCGAGTGCTCTACAGTGCTCACAACATGACCCTATGATGTTAGACATATTGGATTCTTGGAAAAGGTGTCTTGACATATAATTCTCCTTTTCTCTTCAAAATCAGCTCCACAAGAGGGTGGTTAGAAGACATAAAATCTGCCTCACTTCATTTTAGAGTTTTCTGTTGCACCTTCCAGAATGTTATTTTTCAATCCTTGCAATCCATAGAGAAAAAAAATAAATGATAACAGAAATAGCTTTCCCATATTCTCCTTGTTCTCTGCTTACTAAAGAACCAGGCCCAGGCCCTGAACTTGGAAGATTTGACTTTTACCTGACAACTCAATTCTGTGGTCACTACTCTCTTCTGATAATATCTACCTAGGTGCGGTTTTAGAGTGATTTCCAGCCCCACACAGTGAGATCCTCCTCCACAGGAAAATTGAGGAGCAAAACTGATTTAATTTTTAAGATGGCTAAACATATGCAGTCATCAAGTTCTTTTTGCAACCAATACTATTGCTACTTTACAACCAATACTATTGCTACTATTGCTACTTTGCAACCAATACTATTGCTGCCTGAAACAATTTCAACAACAAGTTCTTTAATATGTGAGGAGAGAGAAAGAGAATGAGCCAGAGAGAGTGTGTGCACAACAGAGAGGCAAAGAAAAGTAAAAGCTAAGCATGAGTGCCAATAGAATGAATGAGGGGATCCGTTTGTTCGTTGGTTTGTTATTTTTAAATATCTGCTGTATTTGATAACAATCATTGTTCTTTAAGTGAGAGGTAAATTGCTTCTTGTCTCTGACATGCTCAGCAGCTAAGTAAACTATTTGAGGAACACTCCACAGTAGCAAGTAATAACGTGTCTGAGAAGCTTCAGGTTAGCCTGGGTTGTACTGCTCCCTACAATATTTGCTGGGTTCCAACCATTAGAGTGTTTTTAAACAATGGAGAGATATGTCACCATGATTCAACATGATAATCCTGAGTTTACACATTTTCTTCAGTGTGCAGAACTGGTTTTTAACTTCACTATTACTGACCCTCAGATCAGAGGTGGAGTAAACAGGAACTGAGTAGAAAAACCCCCCTCTTCCAAATTGCCTGCACTCTTGCCTTAGCTCCCTAAGCCCCAACTCAGCACTAACCCCTGCCTTTGAATGCATTTTGAGGCTGCTGGCAATCTCTATGTTATTGCTCTGCTACTCCACAGACTCTATATCTACCTTACTGGCCTAGTTCAGTTAGGGCTCTTTCAAGCCCTCCACTACTACACAGTTTAATACAACTAAAACTTATCTTAATGGCCAATGTATTTTTTCTCTTTAGCTTGGACTTCACAGGAAACAACTATCTGAATGATGGTATACAGGAGGAGGATACTACCATAACCATGTATTAATATCAATTATCATAAATACTTTTTCACCTTCCTGTACATAGATGGATGCATTCTTGATATTCATTTATTAACAATGTAGCATTTCAAAAGAGATAATTGATTTATGTACATTAAATCTATTTAAATGAATTATATTAGTAAATTATAATTCTTGAGGCTGTAATCAACATCAAAAGCAGAATATCTTAATTATTTAATTTAAAGTATAAATTCTACCTTTACACAGTAAAAAAATCACTTAGGAAAAAATTTAAAGTTTTGATCCATTATTAGAGCTGTATTTGCGTTTATTAAGAACTTCACAACTATTGTTAATAAACAAAAGATATTTTAAATAAACATTTAGAGCAACTTTTGTTTTATAGTCCTCTACGGTACCTAATGTTTCCAAAAAAAAAAAAAGGAATTTCCAAGGGGTGTCTGGCTGGCTCAGTTGGTAGAGCATACAGCTCTTGATCTCAGGGTCATGAGTTTGAGCCCCACATCAGGTGTAGAGATCACTTAAAAAAAATGGCAAATACTTATAAGCTCAGGAGTTGTGCTGAATAAAAGTGTAAAAGTATTGAGTGATTTAAAGATATTTTTAAATAAGATATTAAATGATAATATAAGTTAACATTTTTAAGTTTAAAAAATCAGGAGGACTTTAGTGGGACTACATTGAGAATTACCAATATATTCTCTGTACTTAAAAATTCTACTTATGATTAGCTTATTTTAAGGGTTGGGATTAAAAAGATAAGGTAGCTCTCAGTCTGTACTTAAAAATTTTTGTACAGAGTGATATTATCATTTCCCCCCTTTTTAAAGTAGAAGCTATCTCATGATGTTCAGGTGAGATATTTAAGTATATACTGGAAGATTCAGTAATGATTTTGTGCTGATCAACAGAACCTGCCAAAGAAATGTTTTCATTGCAATTTCTACTTCTAGTCAAATATTGTCTTGTAATGATTAGAGCCCCCGCTCTTCTGACTGGGTCTTACCTGGAAGCACTATAGCCCATTGCAAGGTCAGACCCTCACTTCTGACATAGCATCCTGGCTGTAATGGGCAAGTACCTGGGCAGAGTGGGGCAGAGGGGCATTGACAGGAGAAATAAGGAGGTGCTGAGGTTGGTGTTGTATCTGTCTTCCTAGAGTGAGGCTTAACTTGTTAGTCTTACTTGTTAGTCTGGCCTCAGGACAGGAAAGATGTGGAAACTCATGGCTGAGTCAAGAGCCACTGCTGGGCATCTGTTGGCAGCCACATCCATTCCAAAGGGAAGCATGTGACTAGGCCAGAGTTATAAATAAACATGGAGTCATAGGATCTGATATCCCTCAAAACTGCCAAATTCAATAGGCTTTTTCTTGAATTGTCAAACATGTGTTGTGGGCCAGGGACAACTGAATGTGACCACCTGTCCACACATCTGGATTTGACCAGAGCCACCTGCAGTCACCCACATATTCCTGGTCAACAGAGTCTGAGTGTGCACACATAGGAGAAACAAGAGGGCCCTGTAGAAAGCAAAAACCGGGCAGTATTGGAAATAGTCTGCACTTTGAATGTGCTCCCCAACCGCATGCCTATCCATCATCAGAGAATGAAAGCCATACTGGTTTGAGATCAATCATTATAAATATTGATCAATCTTCCTCTAATCACTAAGCTATGCAGACACATGGGTAAGTCCTAGGAAACCAGGCTTAAAAGGAAAGAAAGAAGGAGAAAGAAAGAAAGAAAGAAAGAAAGAAAGAAAGAAAGAAAGAGGAAGGAAGGAAGGAAGGAAGGAAGAGAAATAGAGAGAGAAAGGAAGGAAGAAGAAAAGAAGGAAGGAAGAGAGGAAGGAAGGAAGGGAGGGAGGAAGGAAGGAAGGGACTCAGAGATATCAATGGTTATACAATGAGAGTGACACAGTCCCACTAAGTTACTAAACAAATAAATAAAGAATAATAACAATTATTACCTTGGGAAGAATCAGATTCCTGAATTCCTACAATACATTACATAAAATGTTTAATAGTCAATAAGAAATTACAAGACATGCAAAGAAAAAAGAAATTGTGACCTTGCTAAGGAAGAAATTGTCTCTGACTTAGAAAAGAGACTTCTGAATTGATGCAATTAAGTACTTCAAAATCCAGATTCTCCTGAATTCTCTAGGTATTCAGGAATGACATGCTCTTCCCTATTAAAGGCTAGTATTCTCTCACCGGCTTGAAGACAATACAGAGGCTTATGTACAACATACATCCCCCTCAGGGTTATCTCCCTTCCTGGTGACAAGACCAACAATTGAGGTCAGATCACTGTATAACCCATCCAGGGAAATTTTAGCATGCTAAGGGAGAAAAGAGACTATACAGTGAAGGAAAGAGATGACCTTGACATGCCATGGACCCTGGGAGAAAATGTCCACAGACTACTACAATAAGTAGCAAAGGTTTGTACAAAGCAATGACTCACACTCAGTGAACTAGATGTGCCAGACTGGCATAGCAGAGTAGAGAAAAGGATACAGAATCATAGAATTGAACCTTCATGTATGAGGCTGAAAATGCACCATCTGTGTGTAAGAGAGATTTCATTTGGCAGAACAGTAAGGAATGTGTTGATGAGAGGGGACCAGCATCACTAAGAAGCACAGTGGTGACTGTCCTCTATCATCCAGAGTGTCTACAAGGGTAGTTACAGAACTGGGGTCCCTGATAGCAACAGGGATGACAGGATACTGAAATAATAAAGGCAAACTGGTAGTGCTTACCTTTCAGGAGCAAGGTGGACACAGTTACTAGAACAGCATGTCAGAGTAGCTTTTAAGGAGTCCTGAATAAAATATTCTTAAGGCAAGATAGATATGCAGCCAATAAAGGTATTGCTTAACTTCTATAACCAAGTCATGATCTCTTGCCCAGTTTCTGGAACTGGGAAAATTCTCATACTTGGAATCTATTGACTGAAGGAGCAGCTGGGTGTCTATGAGAAAGCACCTAACAATACCACACCATATGTCTATGGTAGTGATTCCCCCAGTCCTTCCCCAAGTGGACCTATGACCATTTACTTGGGTAAGAACTACTACAGAAAGGAGAATACTCAAGAATTTTGAGGAGTGTTGAGCACAGAGTTTGAATTGGCATTGACCTCTGGAACTTAAAGTATCATTGTGGCTGTCATCTTACAGTGGAGGTCCATGAAATCCAGAACATAAATGAAGTCTTTGTCTGACTCACAGTGAGTTCACTGCATCCAGGGACTGTTACTGTCACTTCCTTGGTCCTTAAATGTATAATCAGGGTAAGTATACTTGGTAGTTGGAATAAACCTAATATTTCTCCTTTTGCCTGTGTTCTAAGATCCCATGGAAAACCAATTGGAAGCCTCTGAAACTGCCTCCTTTCCATTTAAGAAAATAAATCACAAATAATATTGCCTCCTCAAGAATTGAGATTAGTGTTAATCATAAAGCCTTGAAAGGTACAATGGTGGTAATTCCCATCATATCCCTGCTTAATCTACATATCCGGCATCTACAAAACATAATTAAGTCTTTCCAAGAAATGAATAAAATTAGTCTCAAAGAGTTTTAGAGCTTAGAGGGCAAAGAAATCCTCAGAGTCCATCTCGTTTTACTGATGAAGAAACTGAGGGCAGAGAAGAGCAAACCATACTCAAAGTCACTCAGCCAGCTGCTGGCAGGTCCAATACAAAAGCCCCTGTCCCCTAAGCCACTACAGGCTCAATTGGAGTCTCTGTTTTATTCCTGGCATGTTACTCACATCTTATCTTGAGCTAGAATGAGGACTTCATACTGGTTTACTGAGAAAGGAAGGAAGCTGACACACTTGTATACTTGTTTGGTGTAACATTATCTCAATTGATCTTCCCAACAAATTTGCAAGGTAGAAATTACCATTGTTTAGAGAGCAGAGTTTTCCTACCCCAGTACCTTTGGCATTTGGGGCCTGATCATTCTTTGTCTTAGGGGCCTGTCTGTGCACTGCAGGGTATTGAGCAGTATCCCAGGCCACAATCCAATAGATGTCAATAGCATCCTTCTTCATGACAACCCATGTCTCCTGACATTGCCAAGTGTCTCTTGGGGGATACAATTACCCTGTTGAGAACCACTATTATAGAAGCAATGGAATCTCCTAGACAAGCCCCACAGTCAGTGTCTGTATAGGATTTTTATTTGGGTTGTTCATAACTCAGAGGCCATACTTTCACCTGCACTCTAAGAAAGTAGCATAAAAAGAACAGAAGGACCTGATGGTTGGGGGCTGGTCAAGAGACTGAGCTGAATAGACAATCATTGAGGTTTTCAACCATTCCACCCCAGGACATCAGAACTCACATACAGTCCAATGTAAATTTATGTAAGTGTGGAAGAAGCAGGATATGTCATGGGTTGTACCTGATATTCATTAATCTGTTTAGTATCTCCTCCTGACCTCCCTTCCAGATTATGAGTTATGAGCAATGTCAAGTCTAGACAAGGATCATCACAAAAGCAGGACAAGAAGACATGTGGCTCCCAGTACAAGTACACATGCAACACCACCTACAAAGGATTCTTACTAAAGATGCTAAGTTGAATTTGATCAGCTTCTAGATGCAACAACCTACTTGGAGAAAATAAAAGGGATAGAAAAACACAGGGATACAATCAGAAAAATTCAGACAGAACCTGTTTTCTTCTTCAGCAAAAAGAAAATCTAGGGAAAAGAAAGAAATGTAGAATGAACCTAACCAATCACAAAGTATAGGCCTTGTTTGGATTCTTATTCAAACAAATACATTTTTAAAAAATTAATTAAGCAGTTGGGAAAATGTAAAAACTGATAAGATACTCTTAGACATTGAAGAAATATGAATTTTTCGTGTGGTGATGGCATTGGGGTTATTTTTAAAAGGGGAGTCCAGACCTGTTGGTGATACATTTTTTTTTTTTGAAATAATGTGGTTCCTGGACTTTTCTTCAAAGTAACCCAGGAAAGTATGAGAAATACAGGAATACAGAAAAATAAAACTAGCTATGAGTCATTTGTTGAAGATAGGTGATGGCACAGGGGAATTTATTTTACAATTCTGCTTTCATTTATGTTTGAAACTTTCCATAATAGAAATTTTTATTTATTTATTTTTTAAAATTTAATGTTTATTTATTTTTGAAAGAGAGAGAGAGAGAGAGAGGGAGGAAGAGAGAGGGAGGGAGGGGAAGAGATAGAGGGAGACAGAGCCCAAAGCAGGCTTTAGGCTCTGAGCTGTCAGCACAGAACCTGATGCGGGGCTTGAACTCATGAACTGTGAGATCATGACCTGAGCCTAAGTTGGATGTTCAACCAACTAAGCCACCCAGGCATCCCCATAATCAAAATTTTAAAAAGAAATGAGGTAGATTTTTGTATAAGCAAAGGAGTGGATGAACTCTGCTTCTTTTTGGTTACAGACTCCAATCAACTGATTCTACCCACTGGGCCAGGGAGCGGCCAGTGCCCAGTATGTTGTTCTACGGTTCTGAGTAGCCAATTTTGCTCAGTGAGAAGTGATGGAGGGCTGGTGAGCATCCCTCTTTGCAGAATAGTGCTTTCAGCAGAGTGGACAAGCCAACCCCAGTGCCCAGTGTGAAGAAAGAGAATAGTGGAGGGACTCAAAAAGGAAGCCAACTTTCTGTCCCATCAGGACCCCTGCTCATCAGAAGATGTAGGGCAAGTTACATTTCACCTAAATTCCATTTACTAGAGTGTCCTCATGGAGAAAATAATACTTGTCATGATTCACTGGCAAATCTGTGCTGATGATCAAATGAGACATATGTATTCTTTGTAAATCAGAAATCATGACATGGAGGGAATATACTGTTATTAATATTATGCAACATAAATGAGGTTCATCAATACCCAGTGGGGCTGATGTTGATCCACAAGGGACAGGGCAGGCTTTCCTCCTCACTGTCACATCCTCCTGCCCACTCACTTTTTGAGGGTTGTGTGACAGCATTATCCCAAGGACCAAACAGTCAGGGAAGAGTGTGTGTGGCAGGAGGACTGTTTAGGAGCATAGTCCCAGGGTTGGGCAGAATCCAGAGCCAGATTCACCTGCAACCATGCACCCTTGCACTCGTCATTCAAATTCTCTGAGATCAAGAGTGCTCATTGGAGAAGCAAGACTAATAACAACAACCCAGGGAGGCAGGTACTGTTCAGCTATTGATTCCACTGAGTGCCTTCTGTATGCCAGGTGCTATCCTAGGCACTGAGAATATGGCAGCAAACAAATAGAAAAGGACCTTTTCCCAGAGCTTAGAGTTGAGAGGAGACAGGCAATAAATGAAACTGGTAAGCAAAATATATGGTACTCTGTATGAAGTGAAAGCTCTTAGGAGAAAAAAAAAACTGTGAATGAGGAGAATATAATTTGTGTATGTGCTCTGGGGTGCACTAGATGTGGGTTTGGGTAGAAATTTTAAATACTGTAGTCTGAATAGGTAACTTTTAAGTAAAGTTCTCAAGAAAAGAAAGAAAGGAAGGAGAGAAACGACAAAAAGGGGGAAAGAATCAGGGGCAACAGCAGGCTAGAAGTGCCAAGGCCAGAGTGGGCTGGGCCTGGCATGTTCAAGGGTTAATGTCGCTAAAGAAGAGAAAATGAGGGACGGAGTAGGAAAGAGGTACCACACACACACACACACACGTGTGTGTGTGTATATATATATATGTGTGTGTGTGTGTGTGTGTGTGTATATATGTATATATATGTATGTATATATGTACACATATATATGTATATATACATGTATATATATGTATATATAATATGATATAATACAATAATGCAAAATGTCCAGGACACAACCACCATGCAGTAGGTGCTCAAGAACACATGGCTGTCACTGCTACTTAGAGATGTAAGCTATGTGAAATCAAAATTTGGAAGTGAGGGAAAAAATGAAGAAATAAATCCTTCTCTGAGGTCAGTAGATTGGCCATCCCTTTGCCCAGGGCTGACACTCCCTGGGTAAGGATGTTTTGAACCACCAATGACCACCCACTGACTACTGAAGGCCCTGGAAGTCACCAAAGGCACTTTTCCCCACTACTTCAGGAGAATGAAGTGTGGAGGCCAGAGGCCAACAGACCTCCAGTCCTTGAATACCACCTGGTCCTGACAAGTTGAAGATAAAGCAAGTCAGAAGCAGTATTTTTAGAGAACTTGTGGGAGATGGGGGATGGATGTTTGCAAGCCCCCTTAAGACCTTATTACTTTATATCTATTCACAGAAAACAGTATCACATCATGCATTGTGCAGAAACAGGGCGTTTGTAGAAGATCAGCTGGATAGAACAGAAAGAGGTTTCATTCAGAAAATGTTAGTGAATTGTTGCTGTCCATTCAGCGTCTATAGTTGATGCTTTAAATGTCCTTGTTTATGCTATTGTTCTAGGCATGTCACATGGTGATTCTGAGGGAGTAGAACTTTTACCCTTCCTTTTATATCTGAACAGTGGTTTATGGTAATGAGGCTTCCCTTTGACACCTTTCCTTAGGTATTTCAGAAATTTCAGGTTAGCTTCTAGCTGTATTCATCACTGTAGTAACTAGTGCTATGTGAACTCAAAAAAGTGCTTCTATAAAATTGTCTATTTACAAAACAATCCTTGAGACCTTTCCAAGCAGAATGCCTGATGCAATGGTCTACGGAGGCCACTCTGCCTGGGCTGCCCTCAGGAAATCTGTCCTCCACTGGATTGCCAGCACCTGTCTATGTCACTCTCATGTAAGAAGAGTGTAAATTATCTTCTGTTTCTCAAGCCCTGGAGACACCAACAGTTGTGGTGATTCCTTGGGCAGCTGGGGACAGAGGGGATCTCTAAGATTCACATTCCCATTGTCTCATGTCTCTATGTTGTGCTATGAGGAGGAATAACCAGAAATAAACTATGTGCATGTCCTAACTCAGACACCACAGTACTGAAATTCCATCTTTACAGGGTTATTCCTGTGATGAAAAATAGCTTTCTCCTAACATTGCCTGTATCCTCTTTTAAAAGGCAACATTCCTATGAGAAATGATTAAATAGCACCAATCTGTCAATGGTTTAATACATTGGTTGTCTTCTTCATAGCTGGGGGTGGGGGCTTTAATGTAGAATATAAGAAAGACAATTCTCATGTTTGGTAAGTAAATGAGGAAAAGGGCTAATTCTAGAATGGAGCAGTTGCATTTGAATTCAGAACTACTAAATCATCTATTGCCAATTTTCTGTGATATAACTATAATCCCCAAAAAGAAGGTCCAAAAGTGAGTAAAAAACCATGACAGGGGTCAAACCCCAAATTCTTCTTCATTACAACTTTTTCTAAGATCTGAAATTTCTTTTGAGTTTTCCCTAATCAAAATAACTTTTAGTGTAAGGGCAAATAGCTTTAAATACAGGCTAGACTGAAGGAGGGAACAGGGGAAGGGAAAGAATAAAGGAGACAGGACTTAAAGGGGACCCTTATTCTAGGATTAAGAAAAGTTAGGTTCCCATCTGGGGTATGTGTGTGTATGTTGGGGTGTTTGTGGGTGTTGTGTGCAGGCTGCATATGTGGTAGGGATATCTGTGAGTGCTGGGTGTGTGGGTATGTGTTGGGTGTCTACAGGATTGTTTTGGAGTATGGGTATATGCATTAAATGCCCCTCCCTTTAAACTTAGACGTTGACCCTGGAGGTTTTGCTCTTAGCTTCCTGGGGTTCTAGGGCAATAAGGAGAAGCCACAACACAGGAATCTCTTAGATTATAATCCAGTACAACCAGATTCTATCAACCTCTAGGATGCAGCAAAAAGCTCTCATTTCTTTTAAACTTTGGGCCAAACTTATTTTTTAAAAAGAAAGAAGGAAAGAAAGAAAAATCAACAAAGTTCAGAAAAGGGGCACAATACCGGCTCAATGAGAAACATCTCTGATCTTGGGAACAATGAGTTACTCCCTAAAAGAAGTCCAATTCTGGGAGAAGTGATACCCATAAAAAGATTCCAAGTCAGCTCTTTGTGGGCTTGGGAATTTTTCAGTCACCCTAGAATTGTTGGTTTTTACAATAGAATTTCCAAGAACCCATGTTGGAGAAAAATGACCTGAATGTAACTTAATGGATAAAATAAAAAAATATTTAATATTTATATTAGATGTTTTAGTGCCAAATTGTATTTATGTGAAGTCTTTCATTGATTTATCCATTCATTCACTGAGAAGACATTAATTTAGTATTTCCTGTATGCAGGCAGTGATGATAAAGACAAATACAACACAGCCTACATCATATACTCACAAAACAGTTGTCCCCTATGTGCTAGCTGCTAGAGGCAGAGTAGAATAAGACAAAGTGTGTCTCTGCCTTCATAGATTTCACATTCTGGCAGGGAATTCAAATACCAAGTAATTTTTTAAGTGCTACAAGGAGAAACTGGGGGTCAAGGAAGCATTGTTCAAAAGTTACAAGTATTCTGGGATTCTGGGGATGTTAGCTAACCAAAGCAAAGGCTGGTGGGAGTGAAAACAGAGGGAAGAGATGAAGGTCTATAGGTGGCCCTGAACAGGAAGGAGCGCTGTGTGTTTGCAGAATTGAAGGAAGCCTTATGTGGCTGGGGCACAGAGGCAAGGAGAACAAGATGAAAAGATACCAGAAGGGGAGGCAGGGGTCATACCAGGTGGTCTAGGATTTTATATATAGTATTCTATCGATGCTAAGATCAAAACATTGATCTCTTGAAGATGAGCTTTTGTTTCAAGGTCATTGGGATAATGTCATGAAGGGACATGCTCTAGTCCACTGTCTTCAGATCACTGGGAAACACTTCTCCCTTACAGTAGGGCTCCCAGGATACAGCTTTGTACTTCATTGTGAATACAATTTGTGGGAGTCAGTCTGAAATGAAATGACATCTTGCACTGAAGGATAGCTTTGCATTTTGGGTTTAGAGGGGAGAATCAGCCATGAAAGTGGAATGTGAAAAGGGGAAAACATTGCTTCTGGTTGTGGTTGTCGTGTTGGTCATTGTGGTATAAATAATTAGTGGATATCATCAATGTTATTTTATATTATCTGTTGAATTCTAAATGTGCATGATTAACATTCATTCTTCACTCATCATGATTTCCCCATGTAATATAGAACAAACCTGACTACAAGTTTTTACTGACTCATGCAGGAGTTGTTTGTGGATTATATGATAAATGAACCTAACCCTATGCTCCATGTACATAAATATTGCACCCATTATAGATTTGAGAGTGTGTGCAAACAATTTCTTAACTCCTAAAGAAGAGGAGTTAGAAAGGCTTGAATCTATTTTCTAATATAATGGAATTATAAGAGTGTGATTGGCTTAAAAAAAATCTTGCTGCTATGTCAAGAAACTCAAAGACACAAATAAGGAAGTGTCATATTACTTACATCAGCAAATCACTCCAGTAGGAAAATTTCTACTCAAATCCTGCTATGACTGGATTTACCAGAGGCCCTTATCACCTTGTAGGTGTTTGGTTTTGATCCCTCAGTGGGATTTGTGGGCTTCAGAATTTTTCTCAAAAGACGCGCCTATACACATGCCCTGCCCTGTTAGCACTCAATATATACCATCTGACTACATGTATTAATGTAAGTGTATGCTTTTTGGAGAAGTGTCCTGGTTCTGCCAGCTTTTTTTTATTATGAAATTTATTGTCAAATTGGTTTCCATACAACAAACACCCAGTGCTCATCCCAACAGGTGCCCTCCTCAATACCCATCACCCACCAACCCCTCCTCCCACCCCCCATAAACCCTCAGTTTGTTCTCAGTTTTTAAGAGTCTCTTATGTTTTGGCTCCCTCCCTCTCTAACCATTTTTTTCTTCCCCTCCCTCATGGTCTTCTTTTAGGTTTCTCAGGATCCACATAGGAGTGAAAATATATGGAATCTGTCCTTCTCTGTATGACTTATTTCACTTAGCATAACACTCTCCAGTTCCATCCATGCAACAGCAATTTCTTACTTGACACATCCCCAAAGGCAAGGGAATTAAAAGCAAAAATGAACTATTGGGACCTCATGAAGATAGAAAGCTTCTGTACAGCAAAGGAAACAATCAACAAAACTAAAAGTCAACCGATGGAATGGGAAAAGATATTTTCAAATGACATATTGGACAAAGGGCTAGTATCCAAAATCTATAAAGAGCTCACCAAACTCCACACCTGAAAAACAAATAATCCAGTGAAGAAATGGGCAGAAAACATGAATAGACACTTCTCAAAAGAAGACATCCGGATGGCCAACAGGCACATGAAAAGATGCTCAACGTCGCTCCTCATCAGGGAAATACAAATCAAAACCACACTCAGATATCACCTCACACCAGTCAGAGTGGCTAAAATGAACAAAACAGGAGACTATAGACACTGGCGAGGATGTGGAGAAACGGGAACCCTCTTGCACTGTTGGTGGGAATGCAAACTGGTGCAGCCGCTCTGGAAAACAGTGTGGAGATTCCTCAAAAAATTAAAAATAGACTACCCTATGACCCAGCAATAGCACTGCTAGGAATTTACCCAAGGGATACAGGAGTACTCTACCAGCTTTTTATAACCAAATAATCACAGAGACATTGAACACCTTGATCTGGTAGATGGCCTTAACCCTTCACCTTTGATTCTGACCTTGTAGCAGCTCTTGGTTGAGCTCTGGTTCCAGGACAGGCTCTGAAGACCCTGGACTCATTCAGCTTCCTTTTCCCCAGACCAGAGAAATGGGGAGAGACTATGAATTTACGCTGGTATTTAAAGATGCACCGATGGCTAGAAATTGCAAAGTGTTTCCTACAGTTTTGAGTACCTACAATCCAAGACAACCAGTTGCCTGAGATCTGGGGATTGGAGATATAAATAGTCAGAAGGTTTAGGATGGTTGCTATGGGCAACTGCTCAGTTCTTGTCTCTAAGGAGATGGTCTGTTGATTTCCAATGAGTTTAAGAGTGCTTTGAAATTTTTAAAAATTACACAGTGTTTTAGAAATTCAGAGAAATCTAGACACTAAATATAATTTCCACATGCTTCAGAAAGGTGACATAAGAAAAATATTTTAATTTTCTTTTATTTCCTCACTCTTGAAATGGTTATTTATCAGCTGAGTAAACATGAAAGGTTCTTAGGATTAATCAATCTCTTGTTAGTGAAATTCTTGAGATCTGAATCTTATTTACATTTTTACATTATTGTCTCTCTTTGTCTCTATTATATTAATGAATAACTAACAGACTAGAGTTTATAGAATATTAATATGAATTATTTTATTTGCTGAATAGAGTTTAATGTTAAAAGTAATCAGTGATGGGGTGCGTCGGTGGCACAGTCGGTTAAGCCTCTGACTTTGGCTCAGGTCATGATCTCGCAGTTCAGTTCGTGAGTTCAAACCTCTATTGGGCTCTCCGCTGTCAGCACAGAGCCCACTTCAGATCCCCTGTCTCCCTCCTCTGCTCATGGTGCTCTCTCTCTCTCAAATATAAATAAATGTTTTTTTTTAAGTAATCAGGGAGGTCTTTTAACTTAAAACATTTCAATAACATTAGTAATATTGCCTTCAGGTTTCTGGGAAGTTTAAACCATAGCAAAATGGTTTAAAGAACATCCCAGATTTCATTAAGAAAAAGGGCAATAAACCAATGGAAAAGTGAGTGAGGGATACAAACAAGAAAAAAGAATGGAAAAGAAAACATGATGAACAAGCCTTAACATGTGAGAAGATGTTCAACCTCATTGGTAATAAGAGAAATACGAATTCAATGAATCTTTTTTTCACCTGTAAATGGGCAAAAATTCAAGTACATTTAATAGCGCATTCTGTTGGCTGCAAGAAAATAGGCATTTGCAGGAAGATACGTAAATTAGTCAATGAATATAGAGAGGAATTTGTCAATATTAAGAAAATCATAAAAACATTTCTTTTTTGACCTGAAAATCCCTCTTCTGGATATTTACCCTGCAGATACACCAAACGTATAGGAAAAGATGGACAACAAGATTATTTGAGGCAACAATGCAGAAGCAATTAAAATTGAAACAATCCAATTTCCATCAATACAGAACTGGTTAAAGAAGCTATGGCACACCCGTATGACAAAATATGTATGTATAAAGGTTGAGAAGGCTTATTTATGAACTGATGTGGAAAGATCTCAAAGACTTATTATTAACAGAGAAAAGCAAAGTGTGTGTCACACACTAGCTTTTGTGTAAGAAAGGGAGGAACATAAGAACATATTACTTTTATGTGCTGGCATTCACATTAAAAACTCCAAACGGATACACCAGAAACTAATAAAAATGCTACCTGCATATTGGAGTTGAAGTCAGTGGGCAAAGAGAAAACAGGCAGACTGTAGTGGGAGCAAGACTCTGCACAGTATACCTCTTTAGATTGTTTTGATTTTTGAATCATCTAATTGAGAAATTAAAAAGTAAAGTGTGGACTCCAGAATTTGCTCTCCTGGATTCAAATCCGGGGTCTGCCACTTAGTGATCTTGAGTTATCTCCTCACACATACAATGAGAATGATAATAATAGTGCCCAAACCATAGTTTAGGATTAAAAGAGGATAGTAGTTGGAAACCATTTATACAAGTGCCTGGAACACATGAAGCATAGAAGATGTTTGCCATGATTGTTTCTTATCTAGTGATTCTCTGAGAAAAGGGCAAATTGCTTTGAAGAAAAAGAAGATTGGAGTTTAGAACATCAGTTATTAAGTTTGGAAAATATTTTAGAAATGTGTTTTGCTAAGCAAATTAATCTTGATTTTGAAAAGTAAACTTCATTTATGACTTTATAGAGGAAGAATATAGATAAAGTTTTTGGAGTAAAACTGCAGTACTTAAGACAAAATGAACAGCTGCCTAATGGGGCTTATGGGGCTTTGTTAGCTAAAGGGCCAAAAACTTGCTTAAACAACAGTAATAATACCAGCTTTGTTTTTTATTACATTGTATCATCTTTTATTATATATGATTTTACACAAGTACATTGTCTCATTTAAGTTAGGATACTCCACCCAGCTGCATGACTCAGCATTTTAGGTGCTTATTGTGAAGAATAATGGCAGAACAAGAGCAAATAGGGAAAGAAGTTCCCAATCTGTTTGTACAACCTTGAGACAATTACCATCACCTCTGATGGGTGGCTTCCATGAAGATGCTTGAGGACTAAGGTTGGCCAGAAGGCATTTGTTTAGTAATTCAATATCTCTTATTTTAATTTGATCTGGTACTGTGCTCAGCACTGACAATACCATGATGAACGTTCTCTGATCTGCAGCTTGAGTGACCCAGGAGAGAAAGATGCATCGCAGCTAACTATAGCGGAAGCCCAGTGACATCATGAAGATGGGTAGGAGGCTTAGGGGTAAAGGGGGTCAGCAAAGATTTCACAAAGAAGCAAGCTGTTTGTTTTGGTCAGCTGGAAGATTATCACCATGGTATGAAACAGTGAAGACTTTGGAATCAGGTGACTCATTATTCTATATGAGATTAAATTTCTTCATCTGTTAAATGGGATTAATAATTCATCTTACAGGGAAATTTTGAGAATTAGAGATAATGCATAGGTAAAGCAGCTAGAACAGAGTCTAGCATACAGGAAGTGCTCAATAGATGGTAGCAATAATGATGATGAGTCATTGGAATGTGAAGCTCTTTGGGACAGGGATTTTTGCTGATTTTATTCCCTTTTGTATTCCATAGATGTGCTTAGAACAATGGCACTTAATAAATATATTTTACAATGAATGGATGATAGAAAGAGACAGTAGCAGAGAAAATAGCACACATAAAGAAAATGCCTGATCTGTTTGGGGGTCATAAATGACAAGATGAGACAAGTGTGTCTGTGTGTGTGCACGCCCACATGCACACATGTGAGAGAGAAGCATGGGTAGGGCCAGGGACGAGACACTTTGTTGAAAGAAGTTTGAAAAGCTGACCCTGCCATCAACTTGATGTGAGGTTTGGGGAGAAACCATTCATAAAGTCACTTTTTATTATGACAAAATATTTACTATTGGAAGCAAAGAGAAGAAAAGGCATGACAGGAGGCATTGGGATTCAGTTGTATGGCATAAAAGAGCCATAAATCTTAGATTCGTTTAAACTAGTGCAGCCTGGGATTTAAATAATTAGTATCTGCATTTACTCTCTCCCTCTTCCTCTAAAGCATGGAATTACTTTGGGGGTAGAATGAAATCACAGTTTACCTCAAGGCACTAGAACAGCAGGTGCTCAACTAATATTTGTTGAAAGAACTGGTAAATAATATCTTTAAAAAGTCAAGACTTTTGCCCTGACCTTTTTGCAGCCATTTACCTGTGGTGTGGAAAACAACTGAGTGAGAGCTCCTGAGATCTCCCATCCCAGCAGGTTGTTCTCCCAGAGGCCAAGCACCCCAGTCCTGGAGGGTTCATGCTGCTTAGTGGGATCTTTGCAAAAGAAATTCAAGCACCCAAAGAGTCAATCAAATTAATTCTCTGATTATGTAGCTTAATTGAGTTTAGGATAATTCTTGGTGATGCCTGGCTCAAAGCAGGGACAATCAGTGACAATTTGGGTCTTTTGGGCACAGAGGACCCTCATAAAGATTAGGAATTAAGGGGTTAGGAGCACAATGAACAGTTTTTACACCGTGTCTAGCCATGCAATTAACAAGATCAACCATCTTAACTGTAATATAAGGGGTTCTGTGCCCCCAAGTTAAAAGGTCACATTCTTGTCAAGCATGAATGGAACATTGCCTAAAATTGACCACACATTTTCCCCAAATGCAAGTCTCAACAAAATCAAAGAATTGTTATTACACCATGTTCTCTAGCAAACTTTCAATTAAACTAGAAAATAACAACAAAACTCATTGCCACCACCACAAAGGGAGTGATTCCAGTTTTATGGTTTCCTTTGCATCTTTCCTCCATTTTTTCCCTGGCTGTAGCTGAGTCCTCCAAGCCCAGAGCAACAGTGGACACAGGATGCTGAGTGGTCATTCTTGTGTAGGCATTATCAGCTTTAAAAGGAACAACACACAAAATCTGTTAGTTGTGGAATGTGGGTAGCTATGCTTTTTCAATTCAAGAATTTCCTCTCTATCCCTATTTTCCTAAGAGTTTTAATTAAATAGTGTTGAAATTTATCAAACACAAAAGTCTGACAAAGCTGGGTGGTGGTATGTTTGAGCACTTTCCTTTATTTTCTATTACTTTAAGTACACTTTAAATCTCTCACAATTAAAAAAAAATCAGGGGTGCCTGGGTGTCTCAGTCAGTTAAGCATCTAACTCAGGTCATGATCTCACAGTTCATGAGTTCGAGCCCCATTCAGAGCCTGGGGCCTGCTTGGGATTCTGTGTCTCCCTCTCCCACCCATGCTCAGTCTCTCTCTATCTGTCAAAAATAAAATAAATGTTAGAAAAAGCAAAAACAAAAACAAAACTCTGTGCTTTCAAGTAATAAAAAAACAGCTCAGATGTCCTTAACAACAGTGACAAGTATGGAACACCAACCTCACACAATAGTTTTAGACAATTTATGTTGACTAAGAAATTTATTGAGAAGAAAAAAAGGAAACTTGACCTCAAACTTTCTTAGACCATATTTTATAATAATATGGGTCATATGTAAGTATAAAGCACCTCTAAATTACTGTACATATATCTCCAAAGTATTAGTTTTGGGGCCAATGTCATGCTCAGTAGGTTTAAATTTTGATGTATTTCACTTTATAGTAAAATGAAGTCTTTTATAAAATAATTTTCCCAATACATGTACCCGAATACCAATTATTCTATTTAAATGAAGTGATCATATTAACATTACTTATTACATGTCAACTGCATTTGTGGAACAGGTTATAGACTCTGAAGTCAAATCCTCTGGATTGAAATACCAGCTGGGTCACCTACTGGCTATGTGCCTTGCGAAAGTTACTTTGCATCCCTGGGCATTTATTTTTTTCATTTAAAAAATAAGAATACTAATGGCACCTAACTTTTAATACTGTTATGAGGATTATGAGCAACAAAATCTGAAGGATTCTATAAATAACTCACAGTTAATGAAAGTTAAACCAGTACTTTAAGAGCACTTACTAAAAGCTAAGGAAGCACTTTGTTGAGTGTTTTAGTAACATTATCTCTATAAATCCTTCAGTATTATGAGAGACCCCACCATTATGCCTATTTTAGAGATGAGGTAATTGAGGCTTAGAGAGATGAAAATTGTTTTAAAGGTTTGTGGATGTTTAATCTTTGCCCATATGAATGTTGTTGTTCAAATATATGGTCTGGTTGATGCTACATTCTTGATTAAAAATACAACCCTTGATTTTATCATTATTCCCATAAGAAATTGTTATCCACCTAGCAATGGTTTATTCATGGTGGCACTGGGGAATGCACTGAATCAAGACAACTAAAATGAAATAGAAAATTCAGTAAATAAAATACAACAAAACAAAATAAAGTTAAAGAAATTGCAGAGTCAGTATGGTACCGTAAAGAGAATGTAGAACAGGGAGTCAGTTTCCTTGGGTTCTATTGCTGGTCTGTCTCTAACTGCCATCTGCAAAATTACAAACTAATACACACAATATCCCCTTCTATCTAAGCAGTGGCTTGAGAATTAGGAGACCTGAATCTGCATTCTTGTTGCTTCATTTCTCTGACTAGATTTACCTGTCAACTTTGTGGCTTAAAGCCAGCAATCTCAAATTTCACTTTCTGCTCTAATATTCCTTTATCAGAAAACTATTCCCTTTATTAGACGTTATATGCCTTGAAGGTTTTAGAGACAATGAGGTGTTGGTATAAGAAGTATCAATGCCTAAAAAAGTTTACAGACTAATTTGGGGAATTTGGGGAATTTACTGCTCAGAGGCATGTACAGCTTTCTAAATCCTGCTCTGTCATGTCTCCATGTGTTTGCTTTATATGATATGAACATTGGGGAGAGATTTACCTTTTTTTTTTCAGGAAGGATAAAAACATGTTACTTTTGTTATAATAGTTGATATTCCTATTCTGTGAAATCCTGCATTCACACTGCACAATTTGGAAAACATTTTGCAACAGATGGCACAGGCAAATCCAGATGAAACTCATTATTCAATCAGATTAACCTCTTTCCTTGGTTGATGACATGAACTTTCCAGCATTCCAATTTGTTACAACTTTAATCAGTTTGGACCCCCTTGGTTTTAAAGTATCTATGTCAGAAACAGTCACATTTAGGAAAAGATTTGAAATCTCTCCAACTCTAAACGTGAAAAAATTTTTTTCAAATGTGAAATGTTTTAACAGAGATCTAGAAGGAAGGAAAATTTGAGAAGAGTGGATATGCCAAAAGACAAGGCCTTCAGAAATGCCTGATTTTGCTTTTACTATAGATGCCGACTTCATCTGGGGCCCAGGGCAACTGCACTGCCACCCTCTGCTTCATTTATCCCAACTATAAAGTGAGGATAATAGTTATTTATATACCTGGAAGGGGTAAGGTGGTGATTAATTAGTTAATATGTTCAGTGTGCTTTGAAGTGCTAAGTGTTATTAAGCTTCATTTAGACTTACTTTAATAATTTCACGAACTGAGGGTTCTTTTCACCAGCTGAGGAGCTGGAATCTCTTGATCAGATGTTGCAAATGGCAGAGCAGTTTTAAGGCGAACTCCTTGTCAAAACCGGTTCACACTGGTATTTGCAATCTTTAAAAAAAGAGTTAAACACTTGAGCAATCACCATATCGAAGTGTACAGGGCAGAATAATCTCTTCATGATAGTGGAAGTAAATATTAGTTCCTTTTCCCCTTTTTGGTGGTTCCCTCTCCCCTAGTCTCCTATATCTCAGTATGTGTTAGAGTTGCACAGTCCGAAAAGTTTGAAACAGAAACTCGAGGTAATGACCTTTCACAGCTCAAGAACCTAGTTCTGCAAATCTCAGCTGAGATGCTTCATGCTGACTGGTTCCTGAGGGTTTGGCGTGGGCATCTGTGCTGGCTGTTTAAATTGCTACAGATGCAATTTTAACAGGTACATAAAGAGGAACCTGACTTTCTTACCTGTGCCCCTCCAGTTGAAGAATATTGGAGGTCTCAAACAGGCTTACTCTGGAGAGGCATTCAAACTATTTTAAAACAAGAGCTTGGAGTTGTTCATATCAGAGTTTATGTTTGCTTTTTGGTACTTCCTGGAAGTTGGTGAGAAGGGTGGATGGAGCAGCCAGGTAAGGAACGGCCAGTGTTGGTCAGCAGACTTCAGGCTGACTCAGGGTCAGATCATGCACCTTGCAAGTTGCCTGTCTCCAGTTGACTGACACCCAAAGCCCTACCTACTCCTTCCTACTCCCCCTGCCCCAGGTAAACCTCCTACGGGTGTGGTCAAGCAGAGGTCAGGGCAAGGACAGTGAGTGCAGTGGCAAGGTGGTTGGATGGTGTGGGAAATTTGTGCTTCCCAGCATTGGTGGCCCACCCTCTTATACCAGACAGGTGGGTTTATAAATAATTATGATCCATTAGCAAAGAGGGGGAAAGCACTAATAGGAAAGGAAAGCTAGTGGATTCCACATCCTGAGGAATCCTAAAGCCCATCCAATCTAAGAGCTATGTGGCTTTCCTGGGCAGTGATGTCAGAAAGTTGTTAGGGATAGAGGTGCAGGTTTCATTTTTTGGAAAAAAAAATTATTAAAAGAATTTATGCTCATAAAAACCTCAGTCCCCCTTTTACCTTTGCTTTATTCTTTTAATGTTTTTCCTATGCATAGATTGTCTGTGTTTGTGTCTCCTCTTTTGGAGTTGTGTGACATGTACTTCTTGATTATATTTCATCAGCATTATCTAAATCAGGACATAGGGGAAATATTTTCTATTTTTTAATTTAGCATGGCTTTGATATAAGATAAGGCACCTTTGATTGGGTTTGCATTCCCTGCTGGATAAACATTTCTGGTATATATAATATATGTGTCATGGAAATAACATAGGGAGCAGAACTTTGATAACTTGCTGGATTTTTTCCAAGGAGTGGGTTGGGCTCCTTCACCCTGGGCCTGTCCAGTGTGCTGAGCTGAGGATTTCCTGTGGTCTAATTAGCAGGCCTGGCTTTCTGACAGTAGACAGCCTTATTGCTCTCAGAGTGCTTGGTGTTTATAAGCGAGGGATAGAACAGATGTATCTGAAAAACAAAAGCTTCAGGTATCAAAAGTGAAAATTCTTAAGCCAGTATTAAGTAAATTTTGTGGAGGAACAATTAGCTACACTACGTACATTTCTAAGAGTTCTTAGAACTGTTAGAAACCGACCCGAAAGGATATTAGCCTACATCAGAAACTGTAATCAATATAAATCATAATATCTTTTCTAGAAAAATTGGAATGCAATTAATGCTTTGGGAAATGTGTCTATAAGTCTAATTTTTCTTAATGTCTTCCTAGGGACTGTACAAAGCATTCATGTATTGTTAAACTCTTCGCACAATTTTGTTCTAAAACTATCAGCACATATTTCCTGCCTTGCCACATGCAGTATCATTGAACCTAATTAAATTGTTTTGGTTAATAACCAGTAGACCTAACCTCTTTAACAAATCTTTGCTCCCAAAGCTGCTAATCCCACCAGGACTCACTGGCTACGGTTTTCACTTAGGTCTGCTGTCCTGGATTTATTTGGGGGGGTTGCTTTCAAGGTAACAAAATGGAGGAGAAGAAATATGATCCATGAAAATTTTGTACCCTTCCTTGACCATCAGGCATTAAAAAAATAAAGAACTGAATATTCTCAGAGGGAAAAGTGAACAGCCTCAGGGAAGGACAGTGCCTTGCACACAGTAATTGTGTGTCAGTGGTGCCCCAGATGGGCCTGAGCCTGAGAAAGTTTTCTGCAGGATTACTTCACAACTCACCAGCACCAGCCATCTGATCCTGGGTGCTACTGTCCATGCAATAAAGGTTTTCTTCTATCTGAGGTTTAAGAAACAAGAAAAAGAACTTCATCCTTATTACCAAAAAAGAATATTTTACCTGGTTTAATTATAATTATATACATTATGGGCAATAAATCACACGGTTGGGTCCTTATATTTTCTTTTAGGTTCCCTCTCAAGGAGTGATAATAACTCATAGCCTCAAAGGGTCCCTTGCCTGTCCCTGGTCTCCGTATGCTCTGTGCTGTGTGCTGAAGTTACATGTCATGTTCCATTCTGCTCTGCTCCAGTGTGGCTGCATCTCCTATCAGGGCATTCATACTTATTTTTGCAAACCCTAAGTTCTCCTGTGTCTGATGTTTGTTCAGACTTTAAGTGATGAGGCTTTCTCCCTGTTTATCTATTGAGTTAGCTGTGTTTTTTCCAGATCTAAAGGGCCATTCTCTGCCTTCAAAACATTTTTCAAAAGACTTCTGCTTGGCTATCCCAGAAATGTATTTCTATTTTCATGAAACTGTAGCTTTTTATGTTCTCTCTCCTTGAGTGCCTTAGTGCAGTAGGAGCCTATGCTTCTCGCTCAGGTGGGTATAGCAAATTCCAGATTGAATAAGGCTCCTCTATTATATAGAAGTTATAGAACTTGGAATAATTCTTGTGTATGTCTATCAAACAGCTGTACTCTGTCAGCTGCCAACAATTTTCCCCATTTCATCCCAGAGCATGTTTAAGTAGTTACCTCTATTGCACTGATCTTGGAACACTTTTAATTCTAGGTAAAATATATCCTGGTCAATTGGAGAAATGTCTTCCTCATATATAGCATATAGCATATATGCTAAAAAAAAAAAGCTTTCTTCTTACTATTTTCTATGACTCCATTTTCATCCCTGGTTTCAGATAAGCTTATAACCTAATTATCTATTTCATATCTCCCCTTTTGGAGGAAAATTATAATTACTTGCTGTCTGCACAGTTATTAGGAATATTAGCAAGATTGTAAGCTTCTTGAAGGTGGCAGCCCTTTGTAACATTTTTGTTTTATATGCCACACAGAACTTAACACAATGCAGAACAGAGAGATTTAGCTTCACTATGCACTAAGCAAAGGCCATAAGGAGGAAGGGGCAAGCTTACTCCTCTGACTCCATGGCAGCCTGTAGATGACATCTCTTACTGGATATCATGACATTGGCAGCTGTGTCAGACTTGAGCGATGGCTGCATCCACCCCATAAAATTATGAAATCTCTAGGGGAGCCTGAGAACAAATTTAGAGCTTATCTAAGAAAGCCGTCCATGTTGATCAAGGGAATGGCTTCTGATAACATTTCACTTAAACTCCAAATAGAATGACCTATCTTGCCACTCCCATAAACTTACAGTCTGAAATAGGCTTAGTCATAAAGAAGAAAGTACTAGAACACTTGCAAGAGTTCTGATGCTTTTTACTTATTGTAGGTCGAGAACAGGGGCTGGCAAATCTCTTCTATAAAGGACCTGATAGTAAATATTTTAGGCTTTGTCTCTGTCACACCTGCTCAACTTTGCTGTTGCAGCAAAGCAGCCGCAATACATAAACAAATATTGTGGCTGTTTTCAAGAGAATTTTACAAAACATTGAACACAGTGTTGGGGACCTGGATTTGGTCTGTGGGCTGTAGTTTGCTGACTCTGGTCTAAAAGATCAAGGGTACAATGTGGTTCTAACTCTGTGATGCAGGTTTTACTCAGCATCCAGGTTCCTGAGCTTCCTGGGTGGTTCAAGGAGCCAGAAGGGAAGGGAGTCTGCACAGGTTAGGGAGTCAGGGGGTACTTTGTATGGTCTCTGCCCACCTCCCACCTTCCCACACTGAATCCATTTCTGATATTTCCCCAGGGATTCTCAGAGCAGATGTGGGTACATGAAGTGGGATCCTGTGTCCATCAGAAGTGCCTTTCTGGTTCACCTTTCTGGTTAACCCATACGAATGAATTGTTCATTGAAATCCCTTCTTATTTGTGGCTATAGCCAAAATTTGTGGCTAAGTTCAAATTTTATGAAATTCTGGAACAAGAAGCATGCCCTCTATAAACCAAATCTTCAGGTTTCTCAAGTATAAAAGACCAGGAGAAAATTTAGGATCATTATGCCCATGAAGAATCTTTCCAGCTCACATGGATATATTTGAATCTTAAACAAATTAGCTAATAGACTAAAATAATCTGAATTAGAGACTAATGGGAAAAATAGTTACTAAATTATTTTAAGATTGAACTCTGATGGTGGTTAATTTTGGTAAATAAGTGTTTGGATGTTCACACGGTATCCATATCATCTTTGCAGTATCACATGTTTAAGATTCTAGGAGACCAGGAGAAAAAGAAAGTACAAGTGCTGCCTTTTGCATGTGTTTTTTCCTAATCTGCTTTTCCTTGCTTCTGCATTAATCAGAAGACAGCAAGAGAATCACCACCATTACACAGCAAGCTTGGGAAAACTATTGAAGAAGAAACATTCTGAACATGTTCTGGGAACAGAAGAATGGATTCAAACCAATTCCACCAGCTCATCCTCATCTGTAGAGTATTGGCAAAATAAATTCAGAGTTTATCTGGTTGAAGGAGTAAAAGCCTACCTGGGCATATAAAAGGAAACAATTACTGGAAATACACAAGGAACTTCCTGGGACTAAGGGTAGGTGGTATAGAACCAGAAATGGGGCATGGATGTGGTCAAGCTTTCTTTTCTTTCCTCCTTCCTGAACCCAGGTCTCTCATATCTGGTTTGACATGGAGACTTCTACAGTTTCCAGCATTTCTTTGCAGAGCATCCTTCTCTGCTTACTTGCTGGTGTGGTGGTTCCAAATGGGCATCCTCAAAGAAAGTATCTCATTCTGGAATCCCCATACCTCAAAGAGAATCAAATGCATAGAAAGATCTTAATTTTTTATTAACTAGCCCCTTGACAGAACAGTCATAATTGAATAAATACGGTCTCCATAGCTAACTAGATATTCCTTGGCTAAACTTCACACTGTGGGGAGGAAGAAATCAATTAGCCAGTCATGACCCAGCATCCACTATTTGTGCAATCTTCTGTGAGACTGTGATTCCCAGGAAAGTAAAGACTATCCCTGCTACCAGTGAGGCACTTCTCAGAAGACATCTGGGTACCCCAAAAAGTACTAATACTAGTGCTCTCATTTAGTCTAAAAACCTGGTTACTGAAACAGTGAGATATCAATTTAACAAGTTTCTTTAGTCATATCAAAGTCTAAACAACTTAGGGGATTCTTAAGTTACATACCCCACAGAGAAGGACTCCTCAGACTTTAAACAGTGGGTGATAAATCCTGGCAGAAGGCAAGGTGGGGACTCTTCCTATGTTCACATCAACACAGACTTATGTCTGCCATTGGTTCACAAAGACCACATTGGGGGAGGACATCAACTGATTAAAGATAATTTGCCTATTTGTATCATGTCATTTTAAACATCGCCATACACCATATTATATACTAGAATGTTCCTTTGGAAAGAAATGCTTCAGCCCTAATGGCACAGCCCTACACTAGTGTGCCCATCTGTCCTCATTTGCTTGGAAACATCCTCACATTATTACTAAAAGCCCCACATCCTAGGGAATCCCCAAGTCTGGGACATGCTGGGACACTTGGTCTCCCTAACCAACCATCAGTTTGAGCCATAGAAGTTGGGCTATGAGTATCCAGTCGTCTTCTTCTCCATCTAATATGATTCTGAAATCAGCCTCAGTGCTAAGAATGCCTTGTTAAGTCCGTGGGCTGCCTCATTGCATATTTCCTCAGTTGATCTTAGCACCTTCTCTATTTCCCAGAGGCTTTGTTCTGCAAGCTCTCCATGCCTGAGGTTTGGTATAGCACTTAGCCCATCTGAAAGGGAACTAGTGCTCACCATCTCCTTCCAGAAGGAGATAAAAGGGGAATAACCAGCCTATTCTCAAAGACACTTGCAGGCCTAGAGGAGATAGAAAATCACTCATGCAAACACATAGCTTCCACCACTGATACCATCATATCAGAATACTAGGACCTGACATAATAAGACTATGTACCTATATGGCATACACTTAAAACTAATAGGATATTTTAATGTCAATTATACTTCAGTTAAAAACAAGTTTACTTACTTCTGTCCTCCTATGTAGTGTAAATATCCTGAGACAAGATTTGTCTTTTTTTTTTTTTTTTTTTTTTTTTTTTTGTAAATGGCTGTGTTCCCAATGTCAGGAATAGTGAGTAGTACATAAAAGGCTCTTAATAAATATTTATTGAATAAAGGAGAACAAATGAATTAACTGGAGATAGAAAGACAGTTAGAAGTTGTTAGTTTTAGCTATTATAACAAAGAACCATAGATTGGATGTCTTATATATACAATAAATTTATTTCTCATGGTTCAGGAGACTAGATGTCCAAAATCAGCATGCCAGCATGACCAAGTTCTGTTGAGAGCCCTTGTCTAGGTTACAGACTGCCACTTTCTTGTAGCCTTAACATGGCAGAGAGCAAAAAGGGGAAGGAAGAAAGAGTCTTGCTTGACTCTTAGAAGGGCAGTAAATCCACTTTAGGAGGGCCCCATTCTCATAATATCATTAATCCCCCATCACCTCCCAAAGGCCTCACCTCTTAGTATCATCATACTGGGGGATAGGGTTTCAACACATGAATTTAGGGGCTGGACACAAGCATTCAGTTTATAATAGGTGGATAATGTAACAACCCAGGAGAAAGACAGTACAGGCCTGAATGAAGCTGGTTTCTGGGAGCGGGAATTAAAAAGATACTAATGCTCTCTGCCTGAAGAGTGCCCATTCATATATTTTCTTTATTCAAAGTTTTTTTAATCACTTGCTTTCTGTAACTTCTACTCATTACACACACACACACACACACACACACACACACACACACACAATCTTTAAAAAAATGTATAATGGACAATCTCAGACTTATCTGAAATAGAAAATAGCATAATCAACCCCCTTGCAGGGTGATGAACTTTTGATCAATCTTGTTTTACCTATATTCCATCTACTTCTCCCTTTTCTTGGATTCTTAGAAAACAAAGTCTCAGAAATCATCTGATTTCATTAGTATGGTATTTTCTTTTTAAATACCTTTCTACTACTGTTAAAAATAGTTGGTATGACCTCACGCTGGTCAGAGTGATTAAAATAAACAAATCAGGAGACTATAGATGCTGGCAAGGATGTGGAGAAACAGGAACCCTCTTGCACTGTTGGTGCGAATGCAAACTGGTGCAGTCACTCTGGAAAACAGTGTGGAGGTTCGTTAAAAAATTGAAAATAGAACTACCCTATGACCCAGCAATAGCACTACTAAGAATTTACCCAAGGGATACAGGAGTGCTGATGCATAGGGGCAAATGTACACCAATGTTTTTAGTAGCACTTTCAACAATAGCCAAATTATGGAAAGAGCCTAAATGTCCATTAACTGATGAATGGATAAAAGAAGATGTGGTTTATATATACAATGGAATACTATTTGGCAATGAGAAAGAATGAAATCTGGCCATTTGTAGCAATGTGGATGGAACTGGAGAGTATTATGTGAAGTGAAATAAGTCAGGCAGAAAGACAGATACCATATGTTTTCACTCATATGTGGATCCTGAGAAATTTAACAGAAGACCATGGAGGAGGGGAAAGGGGAAAAATGTTACAGAGAGGAAGGGAGGCAAACCATAAGAGACTCTTGGATACAGAGAACAAACTTGATGTGGGTGGAGGAGAGGGGAAAGTGGGTGATGGGCATTGAGGAGGGCACTTGTTGGGATGAGCACTGGGTGTTGTATGGAAACCAATTTGTCAATAAATTATATTTTTATTTATTTATTTTTTATTTATTATTATTATTTTTTTAATATATGAAATTTATTGTCAAATTGGTTTCCATACAACACCCAGTGCTCATCCCAAAAGGTGCCCTCCTCAATATCCATCTCCCACCCTCCCCGCCCTCCCACCCCCCATCAACCCTCAGTTTGTTCTCAGTTTTTAACAGTCTCTTATGCTTTGGCTCTCTCCCACTCTAACCTCTTTTTTTTTTTTCCTTCCCCTCCCCCATGGGTTTCTGTTAAAGTTTCTCAGGATCCACATAAGAGTGAAACCATATGGTATCTGTCTTTCTCTGTATGGCTTATTTCACTTAGCATCACACTCTCCAGTTCCATCCATGTTGCTACAAAAGGCCATATTTCATTTTTTCTCATTGCCACGTAGTATTCCATTGTGTATATAAACCACAATTTCTTTAATAAATTATATTTTTAAAATGGTTTGTATGTATTAGACCAATTTTAGGCAGATGAAATGAACAGGAGGTGTAATTAACCTAAGATGAAACTACTGGTATTTTCCAAAAGTTCCTCTGGTACTAATATGCAGCCAGGGATGCTTGTTCTTCTGTGTGCTCATGGAACCTGGTATCCTAGGTATGATTCAGGGGTTTGCTTGTCTGTAATTCCCATGATACTCTATGGTCAAGGTCTCCCCAATGAGCTAGTAAGCTTATGAGCCCTATTCACCACAGTATCCCAAATATACTCAAACTATAGAAAATTCCTAATAGGTACATGGACATAAATATTTTTAAAGGTATAATCAATAGGATTTTTCAATTACTTGTGTAGGTCAATAGGCTAAGGTACTGGAAAGGTTTACAATTTATTCCCAGGCTTGTGTTGAAGTAATTGAAACATGGTGATGCCATTGCATAAACCACGAAGTGTGTACAGGACAGTGATTAAATCAGTTTGGCCATGTCGAATCTGAGATGCCTATTGGGTACCAAACTAAAGAAGTTCAGCAAGCAGTGCAAAATGTGCATTTAGCGTCCAGGAAGGAGACCAAATCTAGAGAGAAACATTTGGGTGTTCACCAGTTAGAAATAACAGATATAGAGGAGAAAGAATTGAGAGAGCCAGTGTAGAAAGTTTTGGGGGTCAGGACTGAGGGCAGGAATTTAGGGACCAGGAGGAGGAAGAGGCTATAGCAAAGAATTTTTCTGGATAAGAATTTGAGAGAAAAGAACAGTGTGTAGTTATTCAAGTAAGAGAACTGAACATTATGAATATACTTAATGCCATCTTCAGTGTTCACTTCATGAACACTTAAAAGTTTCAAAAGGGTAAATTTTATGTTGTGTATATTTTAATACACACACACACACACACACACACACAGATAAAGATTGCAAGTTCTAAGAAGTGGGTAAGTGGGTGAGTGGCCCCTCCAAACACCAGAGACAGGGCAGGGAAATGAGATGCAAATGCTAGGTCATTGATTTGCTAAGCATGAGGTCACTGCTTCATCAACCAGGGATCAGTTCAGTGAAGACTGGAAGAGGGACAGGGATATCAGATTACAGGGAAGAGATAAGAGGAAGAAGCAGAGATCACAAGGATGCATTTCTTTTTAGAAAAAGGTTGTAGATTTGGGGTGGTGGCTTTGGGAAATTATTTCTCAAAGTGTGATCCTTGAATCCACCACATCAGAATCATCTGGAATATTCAGTAAGATTCTTGGGGCTATACCAGATGTATTGAGTCAGACACTATAGGGTGATGAGATCAGAATTTCATTTTTTCTTAAATTTAAAGATCAAACTGGCTTTATTCAATGATTCATGAATTAAGCAGCATTCCATTTAGTGAAAGAAAGGAGCTCTATCGAGCTATAGAAGAGAAAAGGTTTTTAAAGGCAGAAAAGGGGCAGAAAGGAGATCATTTTTGGGGGGGTGATAGATCAACTTTCTATTTATTTATTTATTTATTTATTTATTTATTTATTTATTTTTAACTATAATTTATTGTCAAGTTAGCTAACATACAGTATGTTTTCACTCATATGTGTAATTTGAGAAACTTAACAGAAGACCATGGGGAAAGGGAAGGGGAAAAATAGTTTCAAATAGAGAGGAAGGAAAACCATAAGAGATTCTTAAATACAAAGAATAAACTGAGGGTTGATGGGGATTGTAGGTGGACAGGAAGATAGGTGATGAGCATTTGTTGGATGAGCACTGGGTGTTGTATGTAAGCGATGAATCATGGGAATATATCCCCAAAACCAAGAGCACACTGTATACAGAATTTCATTCTAGAAGAGTTCAGGGGTGGTTTTTATGAACACTAAAATTTCAGCACCATAGTTAAGCTGGAAGGTTGTCTGCTGGAAGATTGAAGATGGTCATACCTAGGCATGTTTCTAGCAGAAGGAAGGGTCAGGAGGACAGGAAGATACTTTTCATTTGGTGCTGGAGGTGGTGGCCTCAAACAAACCCAGAGGAGACTGAAAGTGCATATGGAAGCAGATAAAGGAGCAGAGAATATGGGAGGGAGGAAGAGAAATGGGCGAGAGTGCTCCCTGAACTGGAACAAAGGACTGAGCTGCTGCAGGGCCCAGGCCCCTTGTCAATCAAAGAATGCGAAACTTGGGATCTCACAGGTCTCAAGAAAGATAGACATCAGGTTCTACCCAGGGCAAGGTGCCACCATAGCAGATCATCAGCTGGAACGGGAATCCCAGGGGCTGGCAGAGACCTCAGTGAGAGGGAGGGCTGTGTCCATGGGTGGTCAGGGGAGCCAGACAGGGATGGGAGGCAGGCTCAGTGTGAGGAAGGGCAGGGACAAGGTGAAAGCTCTCCCTATGGTCAGAGGGTGTTCCAAAGGTGAACTTTCTCTCAGAGGGGCTGGTGTAGGAGCCTTCAGTCAGGATGGGTAGAACTTCTCCACAAAAATACTTGAGCACCTCACAGGAGTTACTATATTTACTTGAAAAAGATAGAGCCTCTTTTTATACAGATTCCACTATTCACACTCTACCTCATTAGCCTTCCCACTGCTACTCTGTTGACATTGTTTCAACCCCAAGAAAACTTGGTTGGCTGGTACTTATTTCTTTTATCTGGCTTTCTCATAATCCCTCTGAGGAAAGAAACTTTAAAATAAGAGATGTGAAAGAGGGGGTTGAGGAAGCTTTGCCTGTGGGTGCAGGGGTTATTACATGCAGCCTTTGGGAGAAGCTTGAGTTAACCCCTGCTCCTCTGGCACTAACTTAGAGCCTCATTGTGCTTGTTTTATTTATGGCATGGAGACAATAACACCTCTTTCACTGGGTAGCTGCAAGGATTGACTGAAAAAAAATGTGTACAATATAATTAGCTTATTATGTGACACACGTAAGAAGAAATGGTAGCTGCTGTTGAGGTAGTGGTAATATATTTCGTTATTATTATCATTATTATTATTATTAGATAAATTCAGACATTTCCCTGGGAAGGAAATACCGGGAGATTGTTCTGATGTAGCCAGGAAAGACGGCAACCACTGTCACCAGCAGCAGTATCTTTAGATGATTTGTACCCTTCTAGCATGTCTCCATCTAGCTTAGTGGTTCTCACACCTGGCTACACATTAAAACCAAATTTTTAAGGATACTAATACACAGGTCCTACCTGAGGTGAAACCAGAATCCCTGTGCAATCTACTGAGGTCCAGATCAGACGAGTTTTCAAAGGCTCCTTAGGTAATTTCCAGGCACCACCTGAAGTGAGCACTGTCAAGTAGCTGGACTCTAATGGCAGGAGGTGGGGTGAGGATATTCAAGATGCTTTACAACTAGGTCATGATTTACTGTCACACAGGGTTTTTAGGTGACTAAAGGAAATGCTGGGACCACCCAAGTCCTGCCCACACATGCTCTAAGGCTATATGCTCTTTTTTTCAGCAACTGATGTCGCCCTTCAGGACCAAATTGATATTTGGCATGAATGCACATTTCAGCAGGTGGAAAAGTACTTGCCTGAGCAGAGGATGAGTCTACAGGATCCTGGGATGATTTTTCTAGACCTTACATTCCCAGGACAGACGTCTTAGGAAAGCACAGAGCATATCACTCTCCTGGTCAATCTGGCTGCTTGGGAAGTTGTAGTCCAAATGTAGATATTTTGTCCTCACTCTTCACTTTAATTTGGTATCTCTATTCAAGATGAATTCAGGGTTTTTGGGGTTATCTCTACAGTGACTTTCTCCTCTCTTTATCTATCAGTGTGAGGGGTCGGGTAGGGGAGTGTTCTGCCCATTTTTCTGGAATTTCCTTTAGTAATGAGCACTATACAAGCAGTAAGCAGTCTGCAAGGCATAGGACAGACTGAGGCTTTCTCACATTTGCCCTGAAGAACCTACCTCAAGGAGACAAAGTCCATTCTCCTGGTAGAGATAATTCCATGACATTAAAGCCACTGCCTCATGTTGGATACCACAGGTTCTCATCTTCAGGTCTGAGTTCCCTGTGCTTATAGATCATGGGCTTCATTTTCAATTTTCAATCCCAGTGGGAAAAGTTAATCTGCCCAAACATGTGTGGGAGGACATAAGCAAGTGGGGTGAAGAGGAAAGAGTAGAAATCAGGAAACATGGATTCTAGTACAAATTCCCCTACAAATCAGCTTTACAGACACAGACAAATTACTTCTGTCTCCAGCCTTGTCAGCTAAAATGTGAGATTAGATCACATAGGTGGTTCCCAACAGATGTCTTTTCTTTCTACACCTAGGGATCTGGGGGCCTTTTTTAATAATTCAGTTTTGCCCTGATGTCCCCAAGATCTAGAGCATACATGTTGGGAACTTTTACCTTATATCAACTTTACAGTCTCTTCTAGTTCTAATGTTGTCTAATTTTTCCCACTCTATGTTTTTTAGCCTGATATTGCTGCAACTTCTTCAGCTGGGGAATACCCAAACCACCAGTGCTAGCCACATCAGGCTTTGTAGTGGCTGAGAGGTATGTGTTGGCTCCTAGAACCGTTTTAAGTAATGAACCTAGTGAGGAAAATCACCATAGTAACCTAACTCCTGGCTCCTTTCCACTCCCACCCTTCTCCCAGGCCACACCCTTTTTGGCCACTGATGAGTTTAGGTTACACATGGAGATGCTGTGCCATGTGGCAATTGTGGATTTAACTTAATGAGGGCCAAATAAATGGTAATTGCCTTCCCCAGTCATGCCAGTAATTGGATGGTGAGGCCATATCTTCAGGGCTCTTAGTGTTTGGAACAAATGGTTCAGTGTTGCAACCCCTATTGCCACATGACCTAGGGTAACTCCTGAGCATTCTTCTGCCAGGAGGATAGCAGTACATTTCTCATGGAAAACACAGAAGTCTACTCAGAAATGTACAAGGGAATGAAAGTATAATGTCTGATTTCAAACAAAGGCTCTGCTGAGTTGCTGCTGAATCTCTGCTGTAATGTGGGTAAGGTTTAAAGATGGCTTCCCTGAATAAAATCCCATTTTACTCTTTTTCATGCCTTCTCTTTTCCCAGGCTCAAGTAACGGAAACTGAAAGCTTTGACACAGCAGTTGCTTATTTGCAGATATTTATATCCCCATTCAACAATACAGAAGTTACTGAATGCTTACTGTGTACTGGGCTGAAGCCTGCTTGAATGTGCACTCTTGCTATTTGCACATATTTCTTCCACCTGAAATGTTGTTCTTCATCTCTCTGAACTCATCAACATTATTATCTATCAAGGCTCTGATCAAATATCACTTTTTCATGACTGGGAAAGAGATCCTGGTCCCTTCTGAATTCTTGTGATACTTACTGTCTGTCACATTGATGTGACCCCATGGCCTGCCCTTCTCTGTTGTTCACAGACCTGCTCTAAGACTTTGCCAGCCTGCAGATTCCCTGAAAGTAGGCTTTGGGTATTCACCCTCTTCATATCGGCACCCAGCAGATTAGATCAATGGCTCTGAGGTACAAGTGAAACATTAAGCAAATATTGTGTGGTTTGGGATTTGTTTGCTTTTATTATAGGAAGACCTGGAAATATCACAGTAAGATGGACTTCTTAAGCTCTTTAAAGGCGCTGGGTTAGAATATGCAAAGTCCTCATGAATTAGATTTCTAGTTCAGCAGAGTTTGAGACCCCTCGGTTCATTAGAAAAAGGAATAGCAGCTATTTTCTTTGGTTTCTGATTTTTTTTTCTGGTTCCAGTTCTGGTTCTCTGTTTCTGAGATTGGTACTTTCTAGAGGTCAGCCTACTGCCTACTATTCCCCATGGCTGTTAGGAGTGATTTGATTCAATGAGGCATGTTCACCAGCAGCACAGGGAAGCAGCATCAAGGTGAGGGGTTCCTAGGATGTAGTGATCCAGTGCTAAAACTGATGCAGACTTAGGGGGTTACCCTGAAGAAAATCTGTGTAGCTTCAAGAATCTTAGAGATAAGTACAGGAAAGGAGGTGGAGAGGGCATGATGGCTAGTTTTACCTGGTCATGGAGGCTTTGGCAGCAGACATAGCAAGGACAGCAGTGAGGACAGGCTGGAAACAAGAGGACCTGAGCCCAAGTAATCTACTGATAAGTGGTGCCCTTTGGAAACGACAGCATATAGCCATATAACACTGCAAAGACAAGTCCTGAAAACACCTGCCAATGCCGAGCTTATCATATGGAAGATTTACAAGCAAAACCCTAGAAGGCGTAGCTACCCCACATCAGAGACATGCAAATGGAGGGAATCAATGGTAAGTCAGACACTGGCCCATCCTCTGTAGGAATCTAGAAGATGTGAAACACCGTTTAGAGAGCTCTGAAATGTGATTTTAAATTTTAAGAATTTCCAAGCTGGTCCAGTTTGAAACAGGCATTTGGGAAGATCAGCTCTGTTCTAAGGAGAGGTCACAGCACTGAGGTCTATGTCACTGTCCACCTGTCTACTACATACAGCTGAGGGGCTTCAATCCAAGGTTTGAGCCAAAGGATTGTGGGTGATTTATCTTGTGAAAGATGGAAAACAGGAAAACTGCAGTCACTGCCATCTTAGCGGAGGGATGATGTAACTCGTAACATTTAACCCTAGTTTAATTATTATAGATGGGGCCACTGATAATACATCAAAGTCAGTATTAAGCTAACTGTGATGACAGTCTTAGTTGATCAATTATCTGGGGAGAGTCATGTTATTTTGATCTTTCAGGGAGATCAGGGATGGCTCAATATTGTTGTCTAAGAACATTAGCCAATAAAAGTAAATAAGCTCCATCTTAACCATCCTATTAGGATAAGTATTTAAAAAATCCCTGTATAATGCTAAACAAGTATTTGGAAATTAATGATTTGGTTAATCTGCTGGATGTTAGGAAATGCAGTCAAAGCCACTTTCATTCATTTTTGAAGAGGTTTTGTGCCCAGGTGGAAGATAGTCTGCAGGAGGGAATTTATTGAATGCATACACACACACACACACACACACACACACACACACGGATCAGGATTGAGAGAGACAGAGGAAGATAATGGAAACTGCTACCTGCTGGGCCATCAGGAAAAGTGAGAGAGAAGAAATAGAGGAACTGCTTACTTTGGTTCTTGGTGTCTGTTCCCTCCAGTTCTGTGCACACAGAGCCTCAGTATAAATCCCTTTTTCATCTTGAGAACTCAAGTGTGTTTCATTTCCTACACTGAGGACAACAAACATAATTACAAACTATATCTTCACAATAACACAGAATATCAACCATTTTTGTAGACTTTTTTTAATGGAAAAGGAAAAAAAAATCTCTAATAAGGATAACTCTGAATTTAGAAAGAGGGGGGTAGATTGGATGACTAGTTGTGCCTTCTTAGTACTTGGTAAAGCACTTTTCAGAATTATATGTATATAAGTAGTACTAAAATAAAAATAATTCAAGAAATTATATCCTATCAAAAAAGGTCTATTTTGGTATTTCTGATGATTTCACTATCAGCTTGAGTTATTTATTTTTTTCAAGAATATTATGTTTGGAGACAATTTTCAACAGTGAGTCAACGTTTGTTTGCTTGTATTGGTTTCACCTTCTGTTATTTTTCCTCACTGCTCTTTCAGCTTTCACCATTTATTGAACCCTGACTAAAGAAGGATGTCTGTTCATTGATATGCTGACAACTTGATAAGTCACCCACATATGTGCCACACACACATCCCCCACACACATACCACACCCCACACACATATCACACACACTCCACACACTCACATCATATACCACACACATATCATACATACTACACATACTACATACCACACATACCCATACCACACACACACACACACACACACACACACACACAAACCACATACACATGCCATGCATACACATCACACACACATACCACATACACACCACATGCAATACCAACATACCAGAAACACACACATACACACACACACACACACACACACACACCACATACCACATACCACACACACGTCAGACTCATACACAGTGAATAGTGTGGAGATTTTTCTTCAGAATGGCCTGCTTAATAAGCACTCCATTTTCTAGAAATTAATACTTGTCTATTCTTATGGCTATAAATAAGCAGGTTAATCACCATGTGCTTTTGGCTTTGATGAAGAAAGTTCCTTAGGCTTGATGTTGCCTCAAATCGGCTTTGTGCTTCCTGTAAAGGAGGTCACTGTTCTGTCCATCTATAGCTGAGAATGCATGCATCTCCTCATGTGGAAGTAGAGTAGCTCTCACTTGATAGGAACCCTGGAATCTGCAGCTCCTGTTCCAGGCTTCCAGTCAATAAAAAGCGGTACCTTAGAGTATTCCAGCAAATGACAAGGAAAACTACTTATTTAAATTATCAACATGAGGTACAATCTTTGAGGTGCCAGCTAATATCTTTCCAATATCTATATTTTTATGGCACTAGAAATTCCCAAGAACTCATATACTCTGTCTGATGACCAGTGGTTTCAACAACAGAGTGAAGTATTTGTTATTCTTACTGAATTCACATCAAGAAAACAGAAGCTCTGAGAAAAGAATTGATTTCTTCATTGTCACATGATCAGTCTTCAGCATTTACCAGGACAAGATTCAAACTGTCCTGCTTTCTTCTTTACATGTAGGAGAAACTTTATTCTTTTAATTTATTGCTTTAAGGTCTTTCATTATATCCTTTACCAATGAAGGCACTGTTAAGATAATAGGGTTAGAGAATGTTTTAGATAGACTTGTGAGGACAGTTGTGTAAATTAAGTTAGATAAATCATTGTAAATTATTAATTTATAGCTCTGGAATTGATAAAGAGCATGTGCTTATGACAGCATGCTCAGACCTGTTCTGTTTTGAACTAACTGCCTGGCTAGTGAAACATCACACAAGTCTTATACATGTGTTTATTTTAGTCTGTGATTATGAAACTTGAAGACGTGCTTTTCTGGAATATTATATTTTCTTCAAAACTCTCTCTTGCTCTCTAGTTTAATCTATTCCATCTGAAATGAGCCCTGTGGGTGTTGCTGAAGAGAGTTAAAACACACTGCATCAGCAGCTGCACAGCCAGAAAACTGTAAGAACCAGAGGTCTTGTCTGAAGCTTGACAAAGGTGTCAAGGATGAAGGAGACTGAGCATTTTCATGTTTGTTTCCCTCCACTCACTGGCATGCTTCTGTTCCTCCAACTGATAGAAGTGAGGAAGTTCCTCATCTGAAACTTATTTCTCAGAATTTGATATTTCTTTAAGAAACTAGAAAGAGTAGTTGCTCCTTAAACTCTGGTTGTAGAAGATCATGCTGGTGTCTCCTGGCCTACGTGTTACCTCCTCATCCATCTTGGATGGACACGAAAGTGGAGATTGTACTGTTTGTTCTTGTTTCTGTAGCATAAATCTTGTCTCCCTGATTTCCTTAAGGGTAAGAACCATGATTTATACTTGCTGATATTTAACAAGTCTTCTGAAAATACTCAGTAGTGAATTGACGGGTGATTAGACATTGATAAAATCCATATCACTGAGTCTTTGGTCAAGTCTGTCTATAACAGATTAGATTAGAGAATCATGTCTAGACAAGAATCCCACCAAGAATTCTGGGATTTTCTGGAGAAGGAGGCCATCACTACATCTGTGTCAGTCCTTCTGATCTATTCATATCCAGTCTTGAGAACATTCTATTCCCTCAGATCTGAGTGTATAATACCAAAGTAGCTACAAGCATGAGTGTGGAGTTAGGCTCTAGCAGGTGCCACAATTTTCATGGGTAACCTCAGGCAAGTTAGCTAACCAACTAGTGACTCTGTTTCCCCATTCTAACATGGACATAATTATGGTAAGTACCTCATCAGTGCTTACAAAAGTAGCAAGTGTTTAATGGAGCTTGAAATGTTTATGGTTATTATACCACCTCTCTGGCATCTTAAATGTACAAAATTCTTAAGTCTATTTACACAGTCTTACTCAGCATTTATTTCTTTATCTTTCTTCATCATTAGCAACTTGTTTCCATCAGCTGAACTGAAAAGCAAGCTCTTCTTATGAGGCTCTGTACCACAAGTTTTTCCTGGGGTTCCCTTTTTCAGAGAAAAAAAAATGGGAATTACTCCCATTTTGATCATTTCCTTTGCTTCAACCTTGTTACAGATCTCTCCCTTTCCAAAGAGATCTCCATGTTTTGTTATTTCTTTTAGGATCTCCTGTACCTTACTTGCCTTCCATCCATCCTTGCTCTAACTCTCTGCCCAGAGATGCTCCAAGGTAGTGGTTACAATCTAAAAACCAAATTCAGTTCACAGGTGTGTGATTTAAAAAAAAAATCAAATTAGTTGCCAACATACTTAAAAATAGAAAGCTTTTAATATTTTGGGTGTCTGGCTCTTCTGAAAGCCATAAGAACATCCAACACTGGGTCTGTATTGCACAAGGCAAGAATCAGAGGAGGGGGAGTGAATGTGGGCACCTGGAGTTATAGACTCTCTCCAGTATCCCCCACTCCCAGGGAGGTCTGAACCAGCTTCCAGCTGCCCTCCATCACCTGCTATCTTTACTCAAATTCTGAAGACATTTAATTTTGTGACAGAGTATGGAAGTCTGAGCATAGTGACCCAAAATGGTATAAAAACTTTGAAGTGTAAACACCTGGCTACAAGTCTTGGCATCTACTAGTTGTCTGATTGTAAGCTAATCCCTTAATTTTTTTTTTTTTTTGTTTCCTTACTTGGTAGGGGATAAGGACCTTGACCTCCTTCCTTTACAGGGATATTGAGAGGAATTCAGGAGACAATGGGCATGAACGTTCTTTGTTTTCTAATGAAAGACAATACAGACATTGACTGTGGTGAAGGGCCCTCCTTCCTCAGTGTTGTTTATACAAGTGTTTGTGCCAAAGTGTTCCCTCTGCCTTTGACATTCTGGGCAAAATACTTTTTTGAGCATAGTGTTAGAGTACATGACACTATCAATCTAGGCATGTTTTGGGAAACATGTTTCCCATGTTTATGACCACCCTGAAAGGAGGAGATAAAGCAGAGATGTAAATGGACTGACTTCCTTGCGGGAAGACTGCCTTACGTGGTCAGAGGAAGAAGGTAATTCCTACACATCTCCCCTCCATGCTGGTTTTCACTACAAACAGCCTCACACACCCACGTACTGCCCACAAACTGGCTTGACCCCAGGATAAATAAAGCATGCATTTTTCTTATTAATCACCAATATAAAAACACATGGCCTCTCTATTGTTCTATGCCTGGTTCACACCCTGTATAATTTTATACTGTTTCTACAGCACTGACATGCCCTCAGCTACAACTGACATTGATTCACTGACTTATAAAAATGTGTTATCTGTTCTCAGTGTCTACATGGAGTTCTCTAAGAGCTGCCCAGGCAGTGACTCAGGCCTTCAGAGAGTGGTGCATAGAAAGGTTACCAATAGAGGGAAGCAATTTGTGACTTAGAACGCTTATTGGTAACCACATTTGAGCTTGATTTACTCAGTGATATCTATGAGAGCAACTTCATGACAATTTCTAGCTAAATCCCTACATTTGCTTCTCAAATCAACTAAAATTCCAGTGGAATTAGGTCATTTGATGTCCACTTTACAAGGCAAGCTCTTTAAAAGGGAGTTGTTATGATAGCATGCCTAACACAAAAACACATGGCCTGAGAAACAGTCTTTACATAGCTCTGAATGTCTGCAAAGAGGAATATTTTGCTTGCAAGAAGGCAGATATTTCACCAAAAGCATGCACAATTTTTGACAAAAAAAATCCAGCCTGGTCAATATGCTGAGCATGAGTTTATCAACTTATGAGTGAAATGTTGGTTGAAGAAAATAAAACAAAGTAAAATATGTGCAAAATTTTTTTAAAGTTTCTAAGTTTAAAGCTACAACAAAATTTTGCTAAATTTATAATTGAAACTAATGTTTATAATTTCTCTTTGAGTTAAAGTGTTCTAGTAATAACATATTTCCTTAATTCTGAGCCATATGTAGCCCCCTCATCTTAAGACATTTGAAATTAAGGAATAACAGTCTGTAAGGATTGTTGGTGCTCACTAACTACCCATGGGATTCTCTGCATCCCCCAGCTTCCTTGCAGTTATTCTGAGCCTGCAAAAGAGGAGCTAAAATATTGTCATTTTCAGTTGAAGCAGTTAAAACCTTGTGAATCTTCTTCAGCTTTCTGTTCCCTTGACCTTGGAGGTCATGTACTGTTGATCACATAGCTCTAAGAGGAAGGAAGCTGCCCAACCTGCATTCAACTGAGAAATGAAAGAAAAATAAACCATTGTTAAGTAGTAAATGTAGGGTTTATTTGTTACTGCCTCATAACCTAGTCCATCTTGTCTAATACATACATTTCAGGTAAAGGGAATTTTTCCACTGAAAAAGCTAATGTTAAATCTATGACAAATTTTATAATCATTGTCATAGGATCCAAAAAATACAGATGATATTTACTTTAGTTTCAGCAGTATATGGGAAACTTTTGTTTTTAACGTTTATTTATTTATTTTGAGAGAGAGAGAGAGAGCACAGAGGAGGGTCGGAGAGAGAGGGACAGAAAGAGAATCCCAAGGAGGCTCCACACTGCCAGTGTGGAATCTGACATGAGGCTTGAACCCACGAACTGGGTGATAAGACCTGAACCAAAATCAAGAGTTGGACATTTAACTGACTGAACTACCCAGGTGCCCAGATGAAAAACTTTTGAAAGCAGACTTTTCATCTAGAGAAGTGGTTATCAGTTGGGGGTAGGGGGGTCACTTAAAGGGAATCTCCTAGAGAACACTTTCAAACCCCCATTCCCACTCCATTCTAATCCTTTTACCCTCCAGATTTAGATTAACTTTGTTTACTAAAGGTTTTTAAGAACCACAAATTAGAGATAGACAGTATTCTGTAAATATAAAAGTCGTGTTCAAATTAAAATTTCTGCTCTTTTCTTTGCTTCCATTTTTTATTTTATGTAAAAATATGTATGGGGGAAAGCCAAGGAGGCAGCCAGTGAGGTAGGGTCAGGACCACAGAAGGAGATGAAGAGGAGATAAACCAGGTCAAGGAACAGGAGGTGTTTAGGAGGGAGCCAGGATGCGGAGTGCTGAGGAAGTGACCAATGTGGACATGGTTACATACAAGGCATAGACCAAAATAAGTAAATATACTGAGGATGATGGGAGTCAGGTTTCTCAGCACTGAAGAAGATAATTACCAAAATGGGAAGTGGGAAAGCCAGAATAAGCCCTGGACTATTGGATTGGAGGTGGAATACCTTGTGAACTCATGGTTTTTAACATACAATTCAGAGATAGGTTTATTTTATGCAAAGGATATGTATACATACATATATTTCCTAGTTCTCTCTGCTGAGAAGACCTACAAGCAATCATACCACAGTGTTGGTGAGTACACCTTATGCCCAGATCTTAAATGCTAACCAACATTCTCCACTAAAAGGATTGAGGGCTTCTTGGAGAAATTGATGATTTCAGGTTCAGACATGGTAAGTACAAGGTGGGCCTGGAATATCTTCCACCAGAAAACAAAGTACTCCAAAATGAGGATATGTGAAGAATACACAGAAGCCAAGCAGAAGGGCTTCCACTGGCCAAACCTTGGATAATCTGAGCCTCACAATAAATAATGATAGTAACAGATTATAACCCATTGAATAAAATTGGAATCCATGAGTTCATTCTGACACAAATAAATACATGTGGGGGGAAGTAAAGTTTTTTCTTCACTATAGAATTCAACTATGAAATGTAGAAGGAAATATGAAATTAGAAAATCCCCACTTAGCAACCAAAATAGTAACAATTGATTCAAGCAAGAATCCTCAATGAATGCGAAACCAGTGGGTGGAAATTTGATAAAGAGCAAGGTATTTGAGTTTCTGAAACTATTTCACCACAGAATGCTCATAAATTATAAGAAAGAAAATAAAAACTTTGCAGTGGAGAAACCTGGAAGACCCCAAAACAAGTGACCAGAGATGACATCAGTGGTGATTAAACTCAGCAAATTCCTGCATCTTCTGAGATGAGTCACTGAGAAGGACACCAATCACTTCTCTGGGATTCCTGCCAAAAATGCATGACCCCAACCCAATCATGAGAAAATGCCAGATAAATCCAAATTGTGGGATATTTTATAGAATAACTGGCTGTTCTCTTCAAAAATGTTGAGATCCTGAAAAACAAGGACAAACTGAGTAGCTCTTCCTAAGTGAAGGGAAGTAGGACCATGGTAGTAGCTAAGTCAAATGCACAGTCTTCTGTTAGATCCTGGACCACCTCTTTTTCTTTCTTTCTTTCTTTCTTTCTTTCTTTCTTTCTTTCTTTCTTTCTTTCTTTTTTCTTCCTTCCTTCCTTCTTTCCTTCCTTCCTTCCCCTCCCATCTCCTCCCCTCTCCTCTCCTCTCCTGTCTTCTCCTCTCCTCTGTCCCTACTAAGAACATTATTGGAATAATGAGATTTCAAGAGCTCCATGGGTTAGAGGAGAGTAATGCATTAGTATTAATATTGTTTCTTTTCCTTTTTTATTGTGTTAAAACTGTATAACATAAAATTTATCATCTTAATCATTCCTAAGTGTAAAGTTCAGTAGTGGCAAATATATTCACATTGTTGTTCATGTTAATATCTTGATTTAGATGTTTGTACTATGATTGTAGGAAATTCTTCTCTCTGCCTTTAGGAAATATGTATTTTGGGGGTAAAATGCACATATATATTAAATATAGATACATAGAAAAGAAAATGATAAAGCAAGTTTGGTGACATAACAATTGGAGACTCTGGGTGAAGAGCATGCAGGGTTCTTCCTCAGCTACACTCCTCCTATTCACCAGCGTTCCTCTTTCTCATTCACCCTTTGTGAGTCTGGGTCTCTGAAAAAAATATTGCTAAATAGTAAATCGGAAAAAAATGAACAGAAAATGAAGAGAAAAAGTAGTGTATCTAATAGTCATGAATTAAATCAAATTCTCTATTATTATTGGGTCCCAGGGTTCCTTCAGCCTACCAGATCTTGCGCTTCTGCTCTGAATGTTCTCCTCTTCCAGGCTTCCCTCCTCTGCCTCAGCCTGGCCTTTCCTTCTTTGAAATGTTATAGGAGCAAAAGTGATTCTTTATTGTATCGAGGGGATTTTGTGTTGTTTTCTGTGCATGGTTCACAAAAGCAAGGTTTTAGTTCAGTTTATTTATTTTTTCCTATTGTGGTACAATACACATAACATGAAATACACCATTGTAATCATTTTTAAGTGTAGATTTCAGTGGAATTTAGTACACTCACACTGCTGTGCAAGCAGCTCCACCATCCATCCACAGGACTCTGCATCTTTCCACACTGAAACTCTGTCCCCATTAAACACTAACTCTCACTCCTCCCCACCCCCCAGCCCCTGGCAACCACGCTTCTACTCTCTGTCTCTATGAATTTGATTACTCTAGGAACCTCATATCAGTAGATCCATGCAGTATTTGTCCTGTTGTGGCTGACTTATTTCAGTTAGCATAATGTCCTCAATATTGTAGTACATGTCAGAATTTCATTCCTTTTTAAGGCTGAATAATATTTTATTGTATGTATACACCATGTTATGCTTATCTATTCATCTATTGATGAACACTTGGTTGTTTCTACATTTTGGCTATTGGGAATAATGCTGCTATGAATATAGGTGTACACATATCTCTTCGAGTTTCCTGTGGGAAGTCTAGTTGCTTAAGTGTGCAGCTCTTGATTTCAGCTCAGGTCATGGTCTCACCATTCATGGGTGGGATCCCTGTGTCGGGTTCTATGCTGGTAATCTGGAGCCTGCTTGCGATTCTCTGTCTCCCTCTCTCTGCTCCTCCCCTGCTCGTGTTCTCTCTCTCTCTCTCTCAAAATAAATTAATAAAACATAAAAAACACAAATATCTCTTTGAGATCCTGTTTTTAATTTTTTTGGATATATACCCAAACACGGAATTGCTGGGCACATGGCAATTCTATGTTTAATTTTTTGAGAAATTACAATACCATTTTCTGGAGTGGTTGTACCATTTTACATTCCCACCAACAGGGCACAAGAGTTACAAATGGTTTCAGTTTTTACCTCCTTTATGTCTCCTGATCAATAGTCCCACACTGGTAAACATTTTGACATTGTGGTATTTAAACTAAAAGGCTTTTTTTCATATATATTTATTTATTTTGAGAGAGAGAGAGAGAGAGAGAGAGTGTGTGTGTGTGTGTGTATGTGTGTGTGTGTGTGTGTGTGTGAGGTGGAGGAGCAGAGAGAGAGGGAGAAAGAATCACAAGCAGGCCCTATGCTGTCAGCACAGAGCCTGATGCAGGGCTCAATCTCACCAACCATGAGATCGTGACCTGAGCTGAAATCAGGAGTCAGATGCTTACCCAACTGAGCCACCCAGATGTCCCAAAACTAAGAGGCTTCATATAAAATCATCATCACACTGTGCTTTCTGTCCTCTGACCAGAACCACTGCGTGAATAAACTGTTATGCCTCGTGTGCTAAACAGCTCACCCCTACTGTGTCATCTTCCTTGGACTTGGAATCATAGAGTGTGAGTGTTGGAAGGAAAGCCAGTGTAAGTTATGATAAACAAAGGGTTTTTCCAAACCTCTTTTGGCTATATTGTTCAGATCTGTATGTAAAGGGCTTGTAGGGTATGTGAAAGGGTACAAAAATATTGCAAAGCATATTTCAAGCATATTTTCAAATATTCCAAAGCAATGGTGTGTGGGCTCCTTAAAGGTCTCAGAGAAACGGAATGGTAAGAAAAGGCATTAAGTAAATCTTCATCTTTTTAAAAACAAAAACAAAATCTATCAGGAGATTTTTAATACTCTTCCTATTCAGATTGGCATTTTCTGAATACAAATGATAAATGACCCTTACCATAAACCCAACAGTTAGATTTGTTCAAGAAACAATAAATCTTCTTTATCCACTTTAGGGAGAGTAGGCAGCTGGCAAACCCCAAGGAGACTCAATTCTGTGGTTCTAAAAAGCTATGGGCTTGTCCCTGAAACTTCCACTGCCTCCTGGGGGATTATGGGAACAGATGCAAGGTTGACATGGGTGTCAGCCTACATTTTAATTCTTTAAATTGCTTGATCCACCCTTGAGCTTACATATCTACATTGCATAAAGCAATCAGATCACCACTGGCTTGTTATTTCAACTAGTTCCTTACATGGTAGGATGTGTCAGTGGAGCACTAAAGGATAGACTAGGGTGGAGGTAAGATTTTAAGGGCTGGAGTAGAGCAACATTAGGGCTTAAATGAAGACTGTGCTTTGGTTGTTTTTTTATAACATAGGAAGACTGGTGCAGGTTCAGAAACCTGGTATTAGTCCATAAAAGAGGCTATTAGTAAAAAAAACCTAGGAGCAGGTTTTGAATTTGGGTTGCAAGTGTAATTGTCTGGAGAGCTTTTAAATATCCAGATTTCCAGACTATACTCCCCCCACCCCCCCATAAAAAAGAATCTTTAGGGTCAGAACCCAGGCATCTGTATTTTTAAAAATTCCTTAGGGGAGGGCCTCCAGGTGTCTCAGTTGGTTAAGCATACAACTTTGGCTCAGGTCATGATCTCACAGTTGATGAGTTTGAGCCCCGTGTTAGGATCTGTGCTGACAGCTCAGAGCCTGGAGACTGCTTCAGATTCTGTCTCCCTCTCTCTCTGCCCCTCTCCCACTCACACACACACACACACACACACACACACACTCTCTCTCTCTCTCTCAAACATAAATAAACATTTTAAAAATGTAAATAAAAAAATTCCTTAGGGGAATACAATGCACGTCAAAATTTGGGAACCATTACTCTAAGAAGTCCACACTCACGTATCACATATGTGATATGTGTTATCATGTGATATGTGATATCATGTTTCCTGAAAACATAATAGTTTTCGGGAAATTATTAAAGAAAAATAGTAAGTGAATTTTCTTTTAAAAGTGTACATCTTTTCAAAGAACAAAACTAGATGAATATAGACAAAATATTAGCACAAGTTATCTTTGCAAAACAGTTTGGGATTATGGTTGATTTTCTTTTGTTTTGCTTCTTTTTTTTTTCAAAAAATTTCTAACAGCAAACCTCTAATCATTTGTAATAAAAATAATACAATTTTTAAGAAAGCAATAACTGGTAAATAACTTCAGACTTGCTCGTAGAAAGAGACATCACGTTATTTAAAGATGGCGGACATTGTCTTGGAACCTAAAGAGGTCTTGTGTATGCCCAGGGAAGAGCATGCAGAACAGCTCAGAGTGGGGAGCGTGGACAGCAAACTGACCCCTTGTATCCTGTGTGGGATGCATCTTTTGTCACTCCCAAAGTTAAAGCACTGTGCAGCCCTCACTACCTCCCACACACGGGGTGAGGTCACCTAGCAACATGGAGCCTCCTGCTTCCAGATTTGGCCATGACTTTCCCAGTAAGGGCACTAGTCCACAACTTCACTGCCAGTCCCTCCTCTGGAGTGCATTTGCTGTGATGATGTTCACAGTAGTGCTCTTGAAGGGCCTGGTTTCTCTCTAGCAAAAAAAATCCTCTGTGTGAAGCATTGATTTGAAGATACTTCAGATATGGAACCCTGAAAAGCATCAAGAAGAGAGATCTGCCTAGATGTTATGGATTTGTGTCTTGAGGTCTCAGGATGTTTTTCTAATTTACCTTTGATTTTAAAGGCTGTTGTGGTGTGATTTTAGATATGTCTCTTCACTGATACCTGGTAGAATCCTTGGTAGCTCCCAGTAGAATACCTGATCTCATCTCTTTTCATGTAACTGCCCACCTTTCCACGTTGAATAAAGTAAGGTCAGAGCAGCCTCTTAATGTTTATTAAATATTCATAGAGTTCAGGGAAGCCTGCCCCAAAATATACCACTTTGGCATATTGATTATTTTTAATTAAAGTTACTTAAGAAACAACCAGTGTAAGAAGGACACTCTGAACTTCCTCTGTCCCTCTGAAAGCAGGAAATAAATTTCCCACATAAGCAGGAAATAAATTCTCCTACTGTCCTTGATATTGGAAGGTAGAAGGCATCTTAATTGCTAGAAGTAGGAAATTCAGGACTGAGAAAATGTGTTACTTCTTTACTAATTTACTACTCCAAAATCAAACCCCTGGTCTTGTCAATTCTTCCCAAATTTATTGTTTCTTTGTCTAAAAGATATAAAAACTGCCTATTTGATCACATATTTGAGTTGCATATCTCTCTGAGTTTCCATAAGTATGAGTCAATTTTTTTCTTCTTCTGCTAATCTGTCTTCTATCAATTTAATTATTACACCAGCCAAAGAAACTAGAAGGAAAGAAAGGAAAGCCTTCCTCCTCTACAGTTGTGGCCAGCCAGCCAGGAGACTTCTCTGTCTGAACCCTGCTCACTTGAGGGCTGCTGTGACTAAGAGATCCTGGGACCTCTGACAAATGTCTGCAGAAGATAAAAATTCTTACCAACACCAGTCTCTGGGCTCTGCCTTCAGGGTCTGTTAAAGGTGAGAATTATGAGAATCTTTTTTTCTTTTTCTAAATTTAAATCAACAGGAGAAAATATTTGTGTAAACTAATTCCTTGGGTATATCAACTTTGGTAAGGATTTTTTTGCTATTGATCCTTTTTCCTCCTAGAGAAGGTCATTGTTTTTTTATGTCTATGACACGTGAGAGTATTCTCTCTGGTCTCTGCCAGTAGCAGGATGCATATGATGAAGGAGCATGGGGCAAGCTGACAGCTAACAGCACCATCCCCCAAGTGGGATATGTTTGATATTCTTTGGACACTCCTGGCTACCCAGGAACAAAGGAAAGGGGTTTGAGTACTTACCATAGTTATGTGGGAAACTAAGGCAAATGAAAAATTAAATTCCCTTACTGCCTATAGCCCACTGACAAGTCATTGAAAAAGGCAGAGTGACATCTCTCTAGGAGCTCAGCTGCCTCAATAATGACACTTGGCTAGGGGCAAAAATGAATCTTGGCTTAACATTATCTTGACCCTCAGGATCCTGTAAGTCTATTTCCTTTATCTCAGCTCCTCCAAGATATATGCTGGCAATCATACTGCAAGCTTATGGCCCCTGATATACATCTGAAGGTTCTCATGACTGAGGTTTCACTAAATGGTAATAAATGGCATTTTCATAACAGCACATAGCTTCTCAAGGTCCTGGAAACCATGTTTCCAAAATACCTTAGAGACTTACTCTATCCCTAACCCCTTCCCAACCTGACTGTATATAATCAGTTACCCATCACAACCCCAGTGCAGATTTATCTGCCCACGGGTTCTGTCCCTGTGCTTTAATAAAATCACTGTTTTGCACCAAGGAGGTCTTCAAGAATTCTTTCTTGGCCATTGGCTCTGGACCACCCCACCATTACCCCAAAACTCCATCAGCATAGGCATCTGGTAGGTAGCTGACAGGCTATGGATCTGGGTTTAAGGGAGGATCTAAAACAAACAAACAAATAAATAAATAAATAAATAAATAAGGGTGAACTTTGGCTTAGCTTGTTAAGTTACCTTATTCTGTTCAAAAGGGGGTTGGATTCCCTTTCACATGATTCTCTGTGTTTTGGAACAACTATTTAAAGAAGGTCCCTCATAATTATCATCTGTGTTTTCTTAGACTACCTGTCTGCATCTTGTGTGAGGGCTACCTCTTTTGCACTCTTGTGGGATGCCTCTTGTATCCTTGGTTAAGCCATAAAAAGACTTATTGTCCTGAGCTGCTATTGAGATTAATATAAGATCTTACTTGTCAACGGCCAGATGATAGATCCATGGAATTGGCTATTAACAAAACAAATTTGTTTTAGAGATCTCTCATCCTAAACAATTGTCTTTTGGGTACCTGTAAAAAGACCAAATTAAAAAGTAGATACAAGAAACTATAACAGCTAGCCTTAGGGACTCCCTTAACAAGGTGAAAGAACAGCAATTAAAGTTAAAACAAAATTAAAGTCTATATCCAACATGAATTCCTCTTCTTAAAATCCAGCCCCAACCTCTTAGCAAATTACCTTAACTCCTAAAACTCCTCTACCTTCTCCAGAAAATCCCTTAAAAACCCAGTTGCCTGTTTTAGCTTCCTTTTCCCAGTAAGCACTCCAGCCTAATCTCTGGGCCCAGTGCATACAGTTACTCATGAAAATAGTGAAACCCAAGAAGTAAATTTAGCAAGAGTACTTGGGATGAACAATAATGCTTGTTTTGCTGGGCTCTAGAATCAAGCTCTGCCAGCTTCAAGCTTTTCCTATGTGATGTTCTTTGCAGATATATCCTAGAACTCCACACTAAGAATGCAGAACAACAAATCTTTTAAATTACAAAAGCCCTTTTACCTCCACTTTCAGAAGATCCTACCAAAAATACAAAAACAAAAACAAAAACAAAAACAAAAACAACAACAACAACAAAACAAAACCAAAAACAGCTGAGACAGAGAAAGAAACCAAGTGACATTCTTTCCCGGTCCCTTCAAGATGCAAATCTTATCACTGAACTATAAACACCCTAGGAAGTAACTAAAACTCTTCAAGCTGAAAAAAAAGGGGGGGGGCTTTTTAAAAGTACAAAATGCTAGAAAAGTTCCCTTGCTTAAATTCTATACTATAGGCTCCTTAAGATTACTCATCAAGAACAAATACAAATCTTAAAATCTACTCCACAAGTGCCAGCAAAAAAAAAAAAACAACAAAAAAAAACCCCAACTTTTAGGTGGGTAACCTTAACTTTTTCCATCTGCCAGAGACACAATTATTTATAAACTGGTTTTGTATTGCACTGATTCATAGCTCAAGTTTCAGAATGAAAGCAATAAAATCTGTTTGTATCTATCTGTATGTTTATTTATGTCTATATATTTATGTATATGTGGGTTATAGATATGGCATTTTTCTATATCTGGATGGTATTGTCAAAAGTAATTTGTAAAAGAGCTCTGTTCAATTGGCTTAAAAATAAGCATTTATGAGTTTAGTATTTTTAAACTCTCAGAAATATAAAAACTAACCCAAGTGTTTTTCAAGTTCACATGATCTAAGATAATGTTTAGTAAATAAAATCTAGTTTAAGTTTGTTGATTTAATTAAATATTCATGTCTTCAGAGTTATCAGCCTTAAATGCAGTGCAAACATGCAACTTTTATTCTAGCTAGGTTTACTTAAAGTCAAATAAGCTCATATTATCTCTGTTACAAAACTTGTCAGCCAGAAAAAATAACTTAAGATGATGGCTAGCTGCTTTAATGTCTCATGAAATTTCCATGAATAATCTAAGTATGATTGTAAAGAACAGGTAAATTAAATAGATGTAAGTGCGATAAGAATTTTTATGTGAACTTTTCAATAATGATTGTTTCATGGTATGTCTAATTTAAAATAGTTACCCAAATCTCTTTGGTGACATAAATGGTTGAGTTTTGCCAAATTAAATTAAATGATGGATAGTAATTAAATATTCAAATCATTTCCAAATAAGATAAAGTACTAAAACATCAATTACTGAGCATAGGCTCATTCCCTTTTGCTGCCTTTTACAGAGGAACTAAAGGCATTTTTTTTTCTATTAGTAAATAGGTTTCTGTCACACTGAGATATTTACTGTGAAAAAATATGTTTCTAGAAATCATGAAATGTATTTATAAATTATATAGAATGCCAATACAAAAGACAGTTTATAATTGTTTACTTCTTTATTTGCACTATACATTAAGGTTTTTAAGGATTAAAATTCTAATATATGTCATTAAGACCACTAGAAATAATAAGGAAAACATCTCCAAATACAAGGAAAGCAGCATGTGTGTTTTCATTAAAAGAAGTTATGAGGAATGGAAATACATTTTTGTTGGGAGAAACGAAAGTAATTTTGTCCTAAAGAGAGGCTAATTATTTCAAAATGGGAAAGAGGAAAACCTAGGACAAAATCTGAATGTAAAAAAGAAAGTTATAGAAGGTTTGTGGGAAAAAAAACTTTGGAAAGAAAGTTTAATGTGTAGTCAAGCTGGCTAAAATAAAATGAATGTAATTAAGTTAAATGAATTTTCTAATATCAAAAATAATCTGGTACAGAATTAAAATTTTTTTTTCTCTCTCAGTTAAATGGAGAAAGGTATTTTTAGATTATTGGTCTGTTCTTAATAAGAAATTTAAGCAAAGGTTTTTCTTTACCTTTTAAGTAATCTACTTAGAAAACAAAGATTTTGTGTCTTATGAACTGTGCTTCACACTGCTTCCATTAGGTCTTGGATTACTTAAAACCAACTCTTCTCTACTAAAGGAGCCATATACATATATATATACACACACATATATATAATAAAGATAAAGATATTTGAGATAAAGATATATGGACATAAAGATTTCTGAGATAAAGAGACAAAATATATTTGTATATATATTTGTATACACACACACACACACACACACACACACACACACATTGGATTAGGAATAACTTGCTCTGCGAGTGTTCTGCAAGAAAAACAAACATTTCCAATAAATTTTAACTTGATAAACAAGCGATGTCTTGCAATACAAGTAGAATGTGATGCTGAATGTCACATGATCACAAGTGAGCCAACGGTTCTTGAAATTCGCTTTGATATACAAGTGCTTTGGATTACAGCCATGTTTCTGGAATGAATTATGCTTGCAAACCAAGGTTTTATAAATTTTCTGTATTTGCCTGTGAAGACTTTAATTGTCACTTAGGTTAAATTGGTAATGGAGTACTATTTCACAATGGCCTATGATCCTGTTTGATGAAGTGTTTTAAAACCTTTTTGATAAACTTTCCAAAACCAAATTCAAAATGGAGTCTTTTGACCTACAAGTAACTGGATTTTTGAAAAGGTTCCTGGAAAATCATCCACATAAAAAATGTTTTTTTTCTCCATATGTATATGTGTATATATATATATATATATATATATATATATATATATATATATGAGATGGGACTTCTGGGTGGCTCAGTCAGTTAAGTGTCCAACTTCAGCTCAGGTCATGATCTCATAGTTAGTGAGTTTGAGCCCTGTGTTGGGCTATCTGCTGACAGCTCAGAGCCTGAAGCCTGCTTCGGATTCTCTCTCTTTGCCCTCCCCCACTCACACTCTGTCTCTCTCTAAAAAAAATAAATAAATACATATTAAAATTTTTTAAATAAATACATACATACATACATACAAAAATAAATAAATAAATAAAAAGAGATGTTACACTAATTAGGCTTATTTGGTACGTTAAATTGCATGGGAAACTTGTTGAATAAAAAGTAATATTATTGCTTCTTCATGTTGTACAAATTACATGAACTTCTTAGAAATCTAATTTCTGTCCTGGTTTAATGTTATTGGTGGTAATTCCAGTTATTACTTTAAAAAGGTATGTGTCACAGAAATAAAAAATTCTTTGTCAATTGCATTGTAATGAGCTCTCATCAGATCTTTAATCACAACCATTTTTAAGTCTTGTCATTTATAAATGGTTATGGTTTCACTCTGATTCTTTTGTGAAAGTGTTTGTAAAAGTGCTTCATCTGCAAAGGAGACTCACAGAAAATACTCTAGAATACAGATTTCTGATAACTTTAAGATAAAAAAATAACTGAACTGGGTAAATATTTCCAGAGCTAATTAAAAAAAACTGGATTTTAACAGAACAAATATTAATTACATGGGACTAAATGAACTGAAGAGTATAATTATTTTTTATGGCTTTTTGTTTGAAACATTGCTGATTTGTAAAAATTGTTTTCTCTTTCCAGATTTAAGGAAACCTTTTTATCTTTCCTCTTAGGCTGTCCATGACTTACAGCAATTTGGCAAAATATACCTTTGTGAATAAAGATGAAACATTTATCTCTTTCTCCCTACCTTATCCCTTCACAATTCAGAAACTCTCAGTGGATACTCTTATTTTCATGGCAATACAGTTATTTACATAAGTTCAATAAGAATCTGTTTTTATAACAGGGCACACTTGGAAACATTGTTTATATGATTGGAATGTCAATTTTGAGAGAGACTCATAAATATTATCAGATAGCTAAGGCGGAGCTTTATGGAGCCAATAAAGCCTTCTGGAAATATCAGTCTGGTACCTTGTTTCCAGGGTTCCCAGCAGCCTTATCAAGTGAGAAAGGAAAATAATTTCCTGGCAGGCCCAGAAATCTCAGGATAATATGGGGACCTTAAGAAGAGACAAATTCACCCGAATTTTCAGGTATTACTGGCAAAACTTCATGGCAAGTTCTTATCCTGAAGAGGCTTTTAACTGTTCAATCTGAGATTTCTTATGAAAAGTTCCAACAAAGCAGACTTAAAAGAACCTACATGGTCAATCACTATTCTTGCTGCACTTACATAAAAAACTAGGCCAAGTTTATTGAAATGGGATCTAATTTACCAACAAATTAGTTCACTGCGGTTACCTTTAATAAAAATGGGAGTGATTAAGGGGAGCCTGGGTCACCCAGTCACTTAAGCCACTTAGGCTCAGGTCATGATTTCACAGCTCCTGACTTGAAGCCCCACATCCTGTTCTGTGCTGGCATTCTCTATCTCTCTTTTTTTAAAAATATAATTTATTGCCAAATTTGTTTCCATACAACATCCAGTGCTCACCCCAACAGGTGCCCTCCTCAATGCCCAACACCCACTTTCCCATCTCCCCCACCCCCCATCAACCCTCAGTTTGATCTCCGTATTTGAGTCTCTTTTTTTTCTTTTTTTTATATTTATTTATTTATGTATTTATTTATGTATTTATTTATTTATTTATTTATATGAAATTTATTGTCAAATTGGTTTCCATACAACACCCAGTGCTCATCCCAACAGGTGCCCTCCTCAGTGCCCATCACCCACCCACCCCCCATCAACCCTCAGTTTATTCTGTTTTTAAGAGTCTCTTATGGTTTGCCTCCTTCCCTCTCTGTAACTTTTTCCCCCCTTCCCCTCCCCCATGTTCTTCTGTTAAGTTTCTCAGGATCCACATAAGAGTGAAAACATATGGTATCTTTCTTTCTCTGCCTGACTTATTTCACTTAGCATAACACTCCTGGTTCCATCCACATTGCTACAAAAGACCATATTTCATTCTTTCTCATTGTCAAGTAGTATTCCATTGTGTATATAAACCACAATTTCTTTATCCATTCATCAGTTGATGGACATTTAGGCTCTTTCCATAATTTGGCTATTGTTGACAGTGCTGCTATAAACATTGGGGTACAAGTGCCCCTATGCATCAGCACTCCTGTATCCCTTGGGTAAATTCCTAGCAGTGCTATTGCTAGGCCATAGGGTAAGTCTATTTTTAATTTTCTGAGGAACCTCCACACTGTTTTCCAGAGCAGCTACACCACTTTACATTCCCACCAACAGTGCAAGAGGGTTCCCATTTCTCCACCTCCTTGCCAGCATCTTTAGTCTCCTGATTTGTTCATTTTGGCCACTCTGACTGGCATGAGGTGGTATCTCAGTATGGTTTCAATTTGTATTTCCCTGATGAGGAGCGACGTTGAACATCTTTTCATGTGCCTGTTGGCCATCTGGATGTCTTCTTTAGAGAAGTGTCTATTCATGTTTTCTGCCATTTCTTCACTGGGTTATTTGCTTTTTGGGTGTGGAGTTTGGTGAGCTCTTTATAGATTTTGGATACTAGCCCTTTGTCCGATATATCACTTGCAAATATCTTTTCCCATTCCATCGGTTGCCTTTTAGTTTTGTTGATTGTTTTCTTTGTAGTGCAGAAGGTTTTGTCTTCATGAGGTCCCAATAGTTCTTTTTTCCTTTTCATTCCCTTGTTTTTGGAGATGTCTCAAGTAAGAAATTGCTGCGGCTGACGTCAGAGAGGTTTTGTCCTGCTTTCCCCTCTAGGGTTTTTATGGTTTCCTGTCTCACAGTCAGGTCTTCTATCCATTTTGAGTTTAGTTTTGTGAATGGTGTAAGAAAGTGGTCTAGTTTCATTCTTCTGCATGTTGCTGTCCAGTTCTCCCAGCACCATTTGTCAAAGAGATTCTTTTTTCCATTAGATATTCTTTCCTGCTTTGCAAAGATTAGTTGGCCATACTTTTGTGGGTCTAACTCTGGGGTTTCTATTCTATTCCATTGGTCCATGTATATGTTTTTGTTCCAATACCATACTGTCTTGATGATTACAGCTTTGTATTAGAGGCTAAATTCTGGGATGGAGATGCCTCCCGCTTTGGCCTTCTTCAAAATTACTTTGGCTATTCAGGGCCTTTTGTGGTTCCGTACAAATTTTAGGATTGCTTATTTTAGCCTTGAGAAGAATGCTGATGCAATTTTGATTCGGATTGCATTGGGTGTGTAAATAGCTTTGGGTAGTATTGACATTTTAACAATATTTATTCTTCCAATCCATGAGCACGGAATGTTTTTCCATTTCTTTATATCTTCTTCAATTTCCTTCATAAGCTTTCTATACTTTTCAGCATACAGATCTTTTACATCTTTGGTTAGGTATTTTATGATTCTTGGTGCAATTATGAATGGGATCAGTTTCTTTATTTGTCTTTCTGTTGCTTCATTATTAGTGTATAAGAATGCAACTGATTTCTGTACATTGATTTTGTATCCTGCAACTTTGTTGAATTCATGTAACAGTTCTAGCAGACTTTTGGTGGAGTCTATTGTGTATTCCATGTATAATAACATGTCATCTGCAAAAAGTGAAAGCTTGACTTCATCTTTGCCAATTTTGATGCCTTTGATTTCCTTTTGTTGTCTGATTGCTGATGTTAGCACTTCCAACACTATATTAAACAACAGCGGTGAGAGTGGACATCCTTGTCATGTTCCTGATCTCAGAGGGAAAGCTGGTTTTCCCCCATTGAGGATGACATTAGCTGTGGGCTTTTCATAAATGGGTTTAATGATGTTTAAGTATGTTCCTTCTATCCCGACTTTCTTGAGGGCTTTTATTAAGAAAGGATGCTGAATTTTGTCAAATGTTTTTTCTGCATCGATTGACAGGATCATATGGTTCTTTTCTTTTCTTTTATTAATGTGACGTATCACATTGTTTGATTTTCGAATGTTGAACCAACCTGGCAGCCCAAATATGAATCCCACTTGATCATGGTGAATAATTCTTTTTATATGCTGTTGAATTCAATTTGCTAGTATCTTCTTGAGAATTTTTGCATCCATATTCATCAGGGATATTGGGCTGTGGTTCTCTTTTTTTGCTGGGTCTGTCTGGATTAGGAATCAAATTAATGCTGGCTTCATAGAATGAGTCTGGAAGTTTTCCTTCCCTTTCCAGTTTTTGGAACAGCTTGAGAAGGCTAGGTATTATCTCTACTTTAAATGTCTGGTCGAATTCCCCAGGGAACAATCTGGTCCTGGACTCTTATTTTTTGGGAGATTTTTGATAACTGATTCAATTTCTTCTCTGGTTATGGGTCCATTCAGGTTTTCCTGTTTGAGTTTTGGAAGTGTTGGGTGCTTAGGAATTTGTCCATTTCTTCCAGGTTGTCCAGTTTGTTGGCATATAATTTTTCATAGTATTCCCTGATAATTCCATGTATTTCTGAGGCATTGGTTGTAATAATTCTATTTTCATTCGTGATTTTATCTATTTGGGTCATCTCCCTTTTCTTTTTGAGAAGCCTGGCTAGAGGTTTATCATTTTTTTTTTTTTCAAAAAACCAACTCTTGGTTTCACTGATCTTCTCTACTGTTTTTTTTAGATTCTATATTGCTTATTTCTGCTCAGGTCTTTGTTATTTCTCTTCTTCTGCTGGGTTTGGGGTGTCTTTGCTGTTTTGTTTCTATTTCCTTTAGGTGTGCTGTTAAATTTTGTATTTGGGATTTTTCTTGTTCCTTGAGATAGGCCTGGATTGCAATGTATTTTCTTTCAGGACTGCCTTCGTTGCATCCCAAAGCGTTTGGATTGTTGTATTTTCATTTTCATTTGTTTCCATATATTTTTAATTTCTTCTCTAATTGCCTGGTTAACCTATTCATCCTTTAGTGGGGTGTTCTTTAACCTCCATGCTTTTGGAGGTTTTCCAGACTTTTCTTGTTGTTGATTTCAGGTTTCATAGCATTGTGATCTGAACGTGTGCATGATATGATCTCAATTTCTTTATACATATCAAGGGCTGTTTTCTGACCTAGTATGTGATCTATCTTGGAGAATGTTCCATGTGCACTCGAGAAGAAAGTATATTCTGTTGCTTTGGGATGCAGAGTTCTAAATATATCCGTTAAGTCCGTCTGATCCAATGTATTATTCAGAGCCCTTATTTTTTTTATTGATCCTGTGTCTAGATGTTCTATCTATTGATGTAAGTGGAGTATTAAATTCCCCTGCAGTTATCACATTCTTATCAGTAAGGTTGTTTATGTTTGAGATTAATTGTTTTATATACTTGGGGGCTCCCCTATTCAGTGCATAGACATTTATAACTGTTAGCTCCTCTTGATGGATAGACCCTGTAATTATGATATAATGCCCTTCTTATTGCTTGTTACAACCTTTAATTTAAAGTCCAGTTTGTCTGATGTAAGTATGGCTATTCCAGCTTTCTTTTGACTTCCAGTAGCATGATAGATAATTCTCCCTACCCTCACTTTCAACCTGAAGGTGTCCTCAGGTCTAAAATGTGTCTGTTTTAGGCATTAAATAGATGGGTGTTGTTTTTTGTTTTGTTTTTAAATTTATTTATTTCTTTTTAATTTACATCCAAATTAGTTAGTATATAGTGTAACAATGATTTCAGGAGTAGATTCCCTAGTGCTTCTTACCCATTTAGCCCATTCTCCCTCCCACAACCCCTCCTGTAACCCTAACTTTGTACTTCATATTTATGAGTCTCTTCTGTTTTGTCCCCCTCCGTGTTTTTGTGTTATTTTTGTTTCCCTTCCCTTATGTTCATCTGTTTTGTCTCTTAAAGACCTCATATGAGTGAATTCATATGATTTTTATCTTTCTCTGACTAATTTCACTTAACATAATACCCCCAGTTCCATCCACATAGTTGCAAATGGCAAGGTTTCATTCTTTTTGATTGCTGAGTAATACTCCATTGTGTGTGTGTGTGTATATATATATATATATATATATATATATATATATATATATCACATCTCCTTTATCCATGGTATCTTTATATACCATTCATCCATCGATGGACATTTGGGCTCTTTCCATACTTTAGCTATTGTTGATAGAGCTGCTATAAACATGGGGGTGCATGTGTCCATTCAAAACAGCACACCTGTATCCCATGGATAAATGCCTAGTACTGCAATTGCTGGGTCATAGGGTAGTTCTATTTTTAGTGTTTGGAGGAACCTCCATACTGTTTTCCAGAGTGGCAGCACCATCTTACATTGCCACCAACAATGCAAAAGAGATCCTCTTTCTCTGCATCCTCGCCAACATCTGTTGTTGCCTGAGTTGTTAATGGTAGCCATTCTGACAGGTGTAAGGTGGTATCCCATTGTGCTTTTGACTGTATTTCCCTGGTGATGAGTGATGTTCAGCTTTTTTTCATATGTCAGTTAGCCATCTGGATGTCTTCTTTGGAGAAGTGTCTATTCATGTCTTTTGCCCATGTCTTCACTGGATTATTTGTTTTTTTGGGTGTTGAGTTGGATAAGTTCTTTATAGATTTTGGATACTAACCCTTTATCTGATATGTCATTTGCAAATATCTTCTCTCATTCTGTCAGTTGCCTTTTAGTTTTGCTGATTGTTTTCTTCGCTGTGCAGAATCTGTTTATTTTGATGAAGTCCCAGTAGTTTATTTTTGCTTTTGTTTCCCTTGCCTCCAGAGACGTGTTGAGCAAGTTGCTGTGGCCAAGGTCAAAGAGGTTTTTGCCTGCTTTCTCCTTTAGGAGTTTGATGGCTTCTCTCTTACATTTAGGTCTTTCATCCATTTTGAGTTTATTTTTGTGTATGGTGTAAGAAAGTGGTTTACGTTCATTCTTCTGCATGTTAGTGTCCAGTTTCCTCAGTACCACTTGCTGAATAATCCACTGGATTTTAATCCAGTGGATATCCTTTCCTGCTTTGACAAAGAATAGTTGGCCATAAGTTTGTGGGTCCATTTGTGGGTTATCTATTCTGTTCCATTGATATGAGTGTCTGTTCTTATGCTAGTACCATACTGTCTTGATGATTACAGCTTGTAGTATAGCTTGAAGTGTGGGATTGTGATGCCTCCTGCTTTGGTTTTCTTTCTCAAGAATGCTTTGGCTATTCGGGGTCTTTTGTGGTTCCATACAAATTTTACGATTATTTGTTCTAGCTCTGTGAAGAATGCTGTTGTTATTTTGATAGAGATTGCATTGAATAAGTAGAATGCTTTGGGTAGTATTTACATTTTAATAATATTTGTTCTTCCTCTCCAGGAGCATGGAATCATTTCCCATTTTTTTGTGTCCTCTTCAATTTGTTTTGTAAGCTTTCTATACTTTTCAGAGTATAGATTTTTCACCTGTTTGGTTAGATTTATTCCTAGGTATTTTGTGGGTTTTGGTGCAACTGTAAATGGGATTGATTCCTTGATTTCTCTTTCTGTCGCTTTATTATTGGTGTATAGGCATGCAACCGATTCCTGTGTGTTGATTTTGTATCCTGCAACTTTGCTGAATTCATGAATCAATTCTAGCAGTTTTTGGTGGAATCCTTTGGGTTTTCCATATAGAGTATCATGTCATCTGAGAAGAGAGGAAATTTGACTTCCTCCTGGCTGATTTGGATGCCTTTTATTTCTTTGTTTTTTTGTCTGATTACAGAGGATGAAAGACTTCCAATACTATGTTGAATAACAGTGGCAAGAGTGGACATCCCTGTCTTGTCCCTGACCTTAGGGGGAAAGCTCTCGTTTTCCCCATTGAGGATGACATTAGCATTGGGTCATTCATATATGGCTTTTATGATCTCAAGGTATGCTTGTTCTATCCCTACTTTCTTGACAGTTTTTACCAAGAAATGATGCTGTATTTTGTCAAATGTTTTCTCTGCATCTATTGAGAGGATCCTATGTTTTTTGTCCTTTCTTTTATTGATGTGTTGAATCACATTAATTGTTTTGTGGATATTGAACCAGCCCTGCATTCCAGGTACAAATCCCACTTGGTTGTGGTGAATAATTTTTATAAGGTATTGTTGGATCCAGTTGGCTAATATCTTGTTGAGGATTTTTGCATCCATGTCCATCAGGGAATTTGGTCTATAGTTCTCCTTTTTAGTGGGGTCTCTGTCTGGTTTTGGAATCAAGGTAATACTGGCATCATAAAAAGAGTTTGGAAGTTTTCCTTCCATTTCTATTTTTTGGAAGACCTTCAAGAGAATAGGTGTTAACACTTCCTTAAATGTTTGGTAGAATTCCCTGGATAGCCATCTGGCCCTGGTCTCTTGTTCTTTGGCAGATTTTGATTACTAATTCGATTTCCTTAAGGTTATGTGTCTGATCAAAATTTCTATTTCTTCCTGTTTCAGTTTTTGGTAGTGTATATGTTTCTAGGAATTTGTCCATTTCTTCCAGATTGCCCATTTTATTGGCATATAATTGCTCATAATATTATCTTATTATTGTTTTTATTTCTGTTGTGTTGGCTGTGATCTCTCCTCTTTCATTCTTGATTTTATTTATTTCTGTCCTTTCCTTTTTCTTTTTGATCAAACTGTCTAGTGTTTTATCAATTTTGTTAATTCTTTCAAAGAACCAGCTTCTGGTTTTATTAATTTCTTCTACTGTTTTTTTTTTGTTGTTGTTGTTGTTTCAATAGCATTAATTTCTGTTGTAATCTTTATTATTTCCTGTCTTCTGCTGGTTTTCAGTTTTATTTGCTGTTTGTTTCCTGCTCCGTAAGGCATAAGGTTAGGTTGTATATCTGAGATCATTCTTCCTTCTTTAGAAGGCCTGGATTGCTATATACTTTCCTCATATGACTGCCTTTCCTGTGTCCCAGAGGTTTTGGGTTGTGGTGCTATCATTTTCATTGACTTCCTTATACTTTTTAATTTACTCTTTAACTTCTTGGTTAGCCCATTCATTCTTTAGTAGACTGTTCTTCAGTCTTCAAGTATTTGTTACCTTCCCAAATTTTTTCTTGTGGTTGATTTCGAGTATCATAGCGTTGTGGTCTGAAAATATGCATGGTATGATCTCGATCTTTTTGTACTTACTTAGGGCTGATTTTTGTCCCAGTATATGGTCTATTCTGGAGAATGCTCCATGTGCACTGGAGAAAAATGTATATTCTGCTGCTTTAGGATGAAATGTGCTGAGTATATCTGTTAAGTCCATCTGGTCCAGTATGTCATTCAAAGCCATTGTTTCCTTGTTGATTTTTTGATGAGATGATCTGTCCATTGCTGTGAGTGTGGTGTTGAAGTCTCCTAATATTATGGTATTATCTTTGATGAGTTTCTTTATGTTTGTGATTAATTGATTTATATATTTTGGTGCTCTCACATTTGACGCATAAATGTTTACAATTGTTGAGTCTTCTTCGTGAATAGACCCCTTAGTTATGATATAATGCCCTTCTGCATCTCTTTATACAGTCTTTATTTTAAAGTGTAGATTGTCTGATATAAGTATGGCTACTCTGGCTTTCTTTTGTTGACCATTAGCATGATAGATGGTTCTCCCTCCCCTTATTTTCAATCTGAAAATGTGTTTAGGTCTAAAGTGAGTCTCTTGTAAACAGCATATAGATGGATCTTATTTTCTTATCCATTCTGTTACCCTATGCCTTTTGATTGGAGTATTGAGTCCATTGACATTTAGAGTGAGTACTGAAAGACAGGACTTTATTGCCATTATGTTGCTTGTAGAGTTGGAGTTTCTGGTGGTGTTCTCTGGTCCTTTCTAAACTTGGTTGCTTTTGATATTTATGTATGTATGTATGTATGTATGTATGTATCTATTTTTGCATTTATTCATTATTTTTTTTCATCTTTTCTCCCTTCAGAGAGTCACCCTTAAAATTTCTTGCAGGGCTGGTTTAGTGGTCACAAATTCCTTTAATTTTTATTTGTCTGGGAAACTTTTTATCTCTTTCTGTTTTGAATAATAGGCTTACTGGATAAAGAATTCTTGGCTGTGTATTTTTCTGATTGAGCACATTGAATATATCCTGCCACTCCTTTCTTGCCTGCCAAGTTTCTGTGGATAGGTCTACTGTAAACCTGATATGCCTTCCCTTGTAAGTTAAGGACTTTTTTCCCTTGCTGCTTTGATGATTCTCTCCTTGTCTGAGTATTTTGTGAATTTGACTATGATATGCCTTATTGATGGTCGGGTTTCATTGAATCTAATGGGGGTCCTCTGTGCTTCCTGGGTTTTGATGTCTGTGTCTGTCCCCGGGCTAGGAAATTTTTCCACTATGATTTGCTCACTTAACCCTTCTACCTCTATTTCTCTCTTTTCCTCTTCTAGGACCTCTGTGATTCTTATGTTGTTTATTTTTAATGAGTCACTAATTTCTCTAATTCTTAAATTGTGATCTTTTGCCTTAATCTCCCTCTTTTTTTTCTGCTTCATTATTCTCTAGAAGTTTGTCCTGGTTATCGCTGATTCTCTCTTCTGCCTCATCCATCCTTGTTGCCATGGCATCCATCCATGATTGCAACTCAGTTATAGGATTTTTTGTTTCATTCTGACTAGTTTTTACTTCTTTTATCTCCACAGAAAGGGATTCTAACCTATTTTTGACTCCAGCTAGTATTCTTATTTTCGTGATTCTAAATTCTGGTTCAGAAATCTTGCTTGCATCTGTTTTTGTAAATCCCTGGCTGTCGTTTCTTCATGCTCTTTCTTTTGGGGTGAATTCCTGCTGAATTGTGTGGTTCAGGTTGTGCAGATCATTGTGTTAATCCTCCACTCAGTTTTCCAGGTGTGCTGGATGGTTTAGTGTTGGTCTGGCTGTATTTCATGGATGTGAGACACACAAAAAACTTCCATGCTGTTCCACCATCTTGGCTCCTCTCCTGGGTCTTTTTTTTTTTTTATCCATTCTGATATCCTATGTGTTTTGATTGTAGCATTTAGTCCATTTACATTCAGTGTCATGGAAAGATATGGGTTTAGAGCCATTGTGATATCTGTTGGTTTCATGCTTGTAGTGGTGTCTCTGGTATTTTGTGGTCCTTGGAACATTTCACTCACAGAATCCCCCTTAGGACCTCTTGTAGGGCTGGTTTAGTGGTGATGAATTCCTTACGTTTTTGTTTGTTTGGGAAAACCTTTTACTCTTTCTATTCTGAATGACAGACTGTGGGTAAAGGATTCTTGGCTGCATAGGTTTTTCTGTTCACCACATTGAAGATTTCCTGCCTTTCCTTTCTGGCCTGCCAAGTTTGAGTAGATAGGTCTGCTACTACCCTTATGTGTCTACCTTTATATGTTAAGGCCTGTTTATCCCTAGCTGCTTTCAGAATTCTCTCTTTATGCTTGTATTTTGACAGTTTCACTATGATGTGTCATGCAGAAGATCGATTCAAGTTATGTCTGAAGGGAATTCTCTGTGCCTCTTGGATTTCAATACCTGATTCCTTCCCCAAATCGGGAAAGTTCTCAGCTATGATTTGTACAAGTACACCTTCAGCCCCTTTCTCTCTCTCTTCTTCTTCTGGAATTCCTATGGTACAGATGTTATTCTGTTTGATTGCATCACTTAGTTCTTTAATTTTCCCCTTGTACTCCTGGATTTTTTTTATTTCTCTTTTTCCATAGTTTCATCTTCTAATTCACCTATTCTCTCCTCTGCCTCTTCAATCCATGCTGTGTCTGCCTCCATTTTATTTTGCACCTCACTTATAGCATTTTTCAATTCATCATTACTGTTTTTTGTCCCTTGATCTCTGTAGCAATAGATTCTCTGCTGTCCTCTGTGCTTTCTTCAAGCCAAGAAATTAATTTTATTACTATTATTCTAAATTCTTGTCCCATTATATTGCTTAAAATTGGTTTTGATCAATTCATTAGCTATTGCTACTTCCTGGAATTTCTTTTGAGAATAATTCTTCTGTTTCATCATTTTGGCTAGTTTTCTGTCCCTTATGTGTTTTCAAAGCTTGTGTGCTCTGTACCTGGGAGCACTGCTATATTAAAGGAAGGCCATACACTGTCCAGGGCCTGGTCCTTCAGGAGATGTTTTTTCGAAGATTGTTACTTGCTTTTTTTTTTCTTGTGACTTTGACTATATTATTACCTTACTTCTAGTGATATTTTGGACCCTCCACTAGGTGTGCTTTGATTTGTTCCTTGGAGTAGCCCTGTAAATGAAAACAGATAGACAAACAGAAGATAAAAACCCACAAACACACAAATAGCACAAACAAACAAATAAACAACAACAAAAATTACAGACTAAAAGCAAAAAAAGCCCAAAACACTGACTATGAGTAAAGAAGAGGGTGGAGGCAGTGCTGATGGAAAAGCACATGCAAAGAGAGAAATGACGGGGGGAGGAGTGGGTGGGTAGAAAAAATAAACATTGATTAGTCAGAGAGACTAAAAGGCTTAATCCAGAGACAGAGAAAGGAAAATAAAGAAGGAGGCAGAGAAAATGAAACAGAAGATAAAGTTACTTAGACGGAGAAACTATATGGCTTGATTATTCCAGAGAGAGAGAAAGGAGTGTAAAGCAGGAAGTTTAGAATCTGTATCAAGACATTGGATTAAATATGTCTCAATAACCAGAGTAACCAGCCTAGGGGAAGGAAGAGATGAGGAGAAATGGGGGGAGATGAGGAGAATTGACCTACAGTTAATCCAGGCAATGATGCATTGCTTGTCGGGAGTAGCTGTCCGCAGGGTCTGTGCTGCTATGGTGGATATGCAGTTACCCAGTACAAAGGAGCGTGTTTGTTGTATCTGGACCCACCTCCACTATGGGCCCTGGGAGTGATCCCTGAGGCCCCACCTTGGTGATGGTTGGGGGGGCGGGAATAGTGATTCCCCAGTCTCTTCTCCATGGAGCCAGACCCGGTGGACTCAGTTTGAGTCGTCCTCACTGTGCCACAGGTGCAGACGGGGCAGTCCTTCTCTTTCTGCCAACTCCCCTGACCCTGTGCTTGGCTAGGATTCAAAGTCCCACTCTGTGAGCTCTGGCACTGAGGAAGCACCTCTCAGTGCAGAGATATGTGATCCCGGCTGGCTTTGTCTGTGCTGCTGCAATTCAGGGAGGACAGCCTTCTACTGTGGACCAAGAGCCACCGCCCTCACCACCTGGAGCCCCTGGGGTGGCAGACAGCAGGCAGCCTTTGTCTTTTCCCACAGCACTCCAGGGAGATGGCCAACTGTTTCCTCCTGCAGACTGTACCCTCAGCCCAGCCAATGTGCCCAGGGGTAGTGGATGCAGGCAGCTTCTGTACTATTGCACAGCCCTTCAAGGAGATAATCACTTTTTCCAACTGAGGACTAAGTCCCTAACCTATCACAGCACCCAGGCCCCTGGCTCCCCTCCTCCCGAGGTGTGTGAACAGGGAGCCAGCCCCAATCAGAAGAAAGCCCTGCAGTTAGAGATTGTATCCCTCTCAGTCTCAGTTCAAGGTCTTTCTCTTGTTCAGATATGGTCTTCACTTCCTAGCTGCTCTTTCTCTTCCTTTTGTCTCTCTGCAGAAGGGGATCCCTCCCCTCTGTGCCTATGCAGCCTTTTTTTTTTTTTATCTCCCCCAGTTCGCAGTCACTCACTTATCTTCTTTGCAGCTTTCTCATTTTGTTCCTAGTAATTCAGTCTCTTTTCCTCCCAGAATCTGGTGTTCAAAGTCCTTTGGCTTCTACACTTCTTTGTTTGAGAGACACAGGAACTATGGGTTCCCCCTACTTCTCCACTATGTTGGCCCCTTCTCCTGTGCTGGCATTCTCAAGAGCCTGAAGTCTGCTTCAGATTCTGTGTCTCCTTCTCTCTCTGCCCCTCCTCACTCACACTCTCTCTCTTTCAAAAATAAACATTACAAAAGTTTTTTTTTAATTTAAAAATGAGAATAATTATAAGAAAAAGTATGTGTTAGTAGCAGCCATAATAAACACTCATGGAGATTGGATTCTCATTCTCTTAATTGTCTTTGAGGTTTTGTTTTCCACCTATAAACTGGTCATATCCTGAATTTTTCTAGTTTCCCTCAATATTTGGCTACAACTCTCCAAACTAACATAATTCTTCTCCCACTTTTCTGACTTGTAACCATTAGAAACTAGTTAGACAACTCTATATAAACTTTAGGTAAATCATCACAACAGTTCCTGTATAGATAATCTTCCTGTCTGTTGCTGTGTGAAATACTCAGACAGATCATCAGAGACATTCAGACTGCACACCAGAAAAAATCTGTCAGATGGTCATCACCTCTGTCACTCTGTCTGAAAATGCTTCGAGCCTGCCATCTTCTTGATTGGGTACACTCAGAACTCAGAAACTGGTTTGAAATTTCCTCTAACCATTAACTATTGTTTTTCTTTTGTGTCCAAAGAAATGCTTCTTATTAAATACCTGATTGCTTATACAATAGCCTAACTTTGGAAGCCCACCTACATTACTGCCTTAACTGTTCTCAGGACTAAAAAACTTGTTTGATGAGATATGGAACAATCTACTACTCACTATTAACCCAAACGTGCTCTCCACAGCAATCAGCTCAGCTCTTAACATGTAAAGTTTCAGAGGAGGAAATTTATGGGGCACCGGAAGGCTGTCCCAAAATATGCCACTTTGGCAAATTGACTATTTTTTTAATTTTTTTTAACATTTATGTATTTTTGAGAGACAGAGACAGAACATGAATGGAGGAGGGGCAGAGAGAGAGGGAGACACAGAATCCGAAGTAGGCTCCAGGCTCTGAGCTGTCAGCACAGAGCCCGATGAGGGACTTGAACTCATGAACCATGGGATCAGGACCTGAGCCGAATTTGGATGCTTAACTGACTAAGCCACCCAGAAGTCCCAACAAATTGATTATATTTGATTAAAGTTATTAAGAAACAGCCAATGAAAGAAGGACAGTCTGACCCTCATCCTTCTTCCTGAAAGCAGAAAATAAATTCCTCAAGTGAAGGGTACCTCCATTGCATCTGGAGGTAGAAGGCATCCTTACCATCAGAGATAAGAAAGTCAAGGCTAAGAACATTGTATGAAAAACCTTGTTACTTCTTTCCTAATTTTCTATCCTAAGACTTAACCCCTTTGTCTCCTCAACTGTTTGCAAATTTATTGTTTCTTTATCTAAAAGATATAAAATCTATCTGCTTTTTTCACTTCTGGATCTCATATTTCTATGAGCTCTTGTACGGATGAATTAAAATTGTTTTCTTTGTCTATTTATTAATTAGATCAGCTTTATGTCTTATTTCTAATTAATTTTTAGATCAGCCAAAGGACCTAGAAAGGAATAAAGGTAAAGTTTTCCTCCCCTATAATATCAAAATGTACCTGTAGACTTTTCTCCTTCCCAGAGTGAAGACATGAAGTCAGGAATCCCAGAGGTGAATAAGCATATCATCTTCTCCTGGTAAGCCAGTACAGCTGGCCAAGAGTAGTGATAGCTTACCAAGGATAGAGAGGAAAGGTAGGTGTTGAATACTTCAAACTGAATTTTTAAACCAAGTGTTAAAAAGAAGGTTGCAATACAGATGAGTTGTGCTCCTCTAGCACATTTTAGGCCATAACTTATTGCAGCCAAGGCTAATCAGTCAAGCTTGCATGACTCGTAGTCCCTAAACCAAGCCATAACAGCTACCCATGATCACATGAGACCTGTTCTCAAAAGTGCCTCCCTTATCCTTAGGATCCAGGCCTCAGGTTAGGGTACAGACTGCTGCCTTCTGAGTTCTTTCCCAGTGGGGAAAGGAAGCATTGGCAGTCTTCTCCATGTCACTTCTGAAGACTCCTTTCTTTCCTGATCTCTTTCTTTACTTCCATTACTTTGCCAGTTCCCACCATTGGCATCTGGAATGAAGGATGGGAAGAAAGAGGGAGGGAGAAAGAAAAAGAAGAGGTGTCTGCCATTGCCTTGTTTGCACAGTTCAAAGGATTTACTAATGAGCCTTCCTATTGTCTAAGCTCCTTGTCTATACCTGGGTTTTGCAATCTACACACCCAGGGAGATCACAGAAAACCAAAGAAGCTTTCACAACAGGACAGAATGGCTTCCCCCACCTTTTACAGTAGAATCAAAGAGGTGATTGTCAAAGGCCAATGATTTTGATTTGGAAGACTCACACAGCTATTGGAACAAGCCCAGTGAAAAAGGAAAGAATGTGCACAGGTAGAGGAAGGTAGGAAGATGGGGAAAGAGGGTTGTTGAAAGCCAAGTTAAAATTAAGTTTTATTAAGATAACCTCTCTACATATTTGCTTACCTCTACTGCCTGACATCCTTATGCAGTGGTGAGTCCAAGGAGAATAATATGAATTTCCTTGTCATATCTATTCCCTTCTCCCCCTCTGTATCCAATGGTTGTTAACTGGTGGGAACAATGTTGGCAACATTTGGCAATGTCTGGAGGTGTTTTTGGTTGTAACGACTAAGAGGAGGGGGGTACTGTATCTAATGGGTACTACTAAATATCATATAATGCACAGGACAGTCCTCCACAACAGACTTATCTGGCCCAAAATATCAAAAGTGCCAAGGTTGAGAATTCCTTCTATAGGCATCTATTCCTGGCATGAGTGGAATTTGAAGAGCAATATTTATGCACTTTGATGTGGTTTCTGAGAAGTGTTTCATTGTTATTTATGGGAAATTTTATCTTCCTATTCATCACCCCCATACTTACCCCAGTTGTCAGACTGAAGGAGGCTGCCTCAAGGTTTTGTAACACCTTAGAATTACATCATAAGTCTCATATACAGCCTTCTGATGGATCCACACATTCCCTATGTTATTATTCTCCATTTATTATCTTCATGATCTATGTTTTTCTCTTTCATATTATCTTATTTTCCCCTCTGTAAATTCTAGCATTTATTTTTACTTCTTTCCTTATAAGGAGCAGAGGAAATCCCAGGCTCCTGAACCAGGATTGATGGCAATGTTTTTACTGGAGTAGGATATTTAAGAATAATATCTGGGGCACATGGGTGGCTTAGTAGATTAAGCATCCAATTCTTGATTTTGGCTCAGGTCATGATCTCATGGTTCATCAGTTTGAGCCACTGTGGGGCTCTGTGATAGCAGTACAGAGGCTCCTTAAGATTCTTCCTCTCTCTCTCTCTCTGCCCTTCCGCTGCTCGCACTCCCTCTGCCTCTCTCAAAGGAAATAAACTTAAAAAAAGAATCATATAATTCATCATATTATGTCTCATTGTAATAAAAGACATTTTTTTCTCTTCTGGTTGCTGCTGTTAAATAGACAATCAAATCATTTTGTGTGTAAGGCTATCGTGGACAGAGGGATGTGCTACAGTTGAAACTTTATTTCTTGAGAGGGAAGGGAAGAGTGGGTGCGAGATTTTTCAAGATCATGCATCATAGGTAACTATGAATAATTACTTAAATTGGTGATGAAAACGTAACACATTAAATACTAAGAAAATGTGGGGTGCCTGGGTGGCTAGTCAGTTAAGCGTCCAACTTCAGCTCAGGTCATGATCTCATGGTTCATGAGCTCAAGCCCGGTATCAGGCTCTGTGCTGACAGCTCAGAGCCTGGAACCTGCTTCAGATTCTACGTCTCCCCACCTCTCTGTCCCTTTCCCACTCATGTTCTGTCTCTGTCTCTCTCTCTCTAAAAATAAACGTTACAATTTTTTAAAAAATATCAAGAAAATGTATCATAAAAATTTATGTGAGGCTGGAGGATTCCTCATTTTATTAACGCTATCAATGAAGTTATTGTGAAGGACCCTTTGTAGTGCTCAACCCAGTGATGAGTTCCAAAAGGTTGAATATCTTGGTATTAGTCCAACACTGGACAATTTGAAGAGATTTATGAGTCAGAAAAGGTTTGAGATTTATGTATGCAAAAGGATAGATTTGTACATCAGTGACTTGTTCAGATACAAAATAATACATCAATGAGAAAATGTTCTGAAACTCAACCCAACATCCTATATGTGGAGAATGTCTGAGTCTTTCTTCAGTACAATTCCATAAATTTTTGAATTATTTCTAAACTTTGAACCAGTTAAATGGTAACAAAATAATAAATGGCTTATAGAATCCAAGATAATGTGTACTGGACTGTCTGTATGAAGGAAGAGAGCTACTACTTTCCAGCCAGCATCCAGGATGCCATGATGTCATGTTACACTTGCACACTGTGTGGTGCTAGTGTGAAGATGCTGGAAATGTGACAAAGATGCCCTTAGTGAGCTCAACTCCATTTGCATATTTTTTTGTTTGCATGTGATCTATATAAGGCAAAGGACCACTGCTATGAGCATGTGCATGTGCATGTTTGTGTCTGTGTGTATGGCTATGGATAGAACTTAGTCTCAGCTAAGAGCTAAGAGGGCTAAAACTTGCAGCATGTCCTGGTCTAAGAAAGTACCCAGAAAATCTGGCTTGAGATACAGAATAGTAGTTAAGTTACTGGATCTCTGCCTTCTACTAGAACTTGCTCTAGCATATATGCCTTTCAACAGTCCACAAACATTTTTGAGTTCCAACTATGTGTTGGTCACCTTGATAAGCACAGAGTATACATGGCTGGATAAAGCAGACAATGTCCTGTCCTAATCCTCATAGAGTAAGTAATCACTTGTTTGCTTACTTTATCTCTCTTTCAAAATTTCCATGAAGTTCCATCCTAGTTTATGACAGAAAGCTATGGAAGACAAACAACAAAGATATTGCAAGAGGACACCTTTAAAAGCATATGGGGTATCTATCTCTCTCTTAAAAAAAATCTTTTAGCTTAAAAACTTATGAAAAGGTACATATCACAGCAGAGTATAGACATATGAATGGTAGCCTAAGTTTCAGTTTAGTCCACAATTGAGGTTTATATCCCTATGGGCATGTCAAGTGAAATAGAATGATGTGAATCTGTGGAATCATCTGGTAATGAACTTATCCTTGAGGGATACAGAGCTGGGAATTTTAGTTGCATGCCAGTAACCAAGCCTCCTTCTTGGGATAGAAGTGGCTCTGAGTACCCCTTTGGGTGGGCAGGCCACATAGGTCCAGGACCAGCGAAGTCATAGGACTCATCTCTGAGCCTTGTGAAACAAGAAAATGAGACTGAAGGTGAAAACACTGTCTTCATGAAGATACAGTGGGGTCCAGCTCAGTGACCAAGTGTGGTAGAGGAGTAGAGAGCTTAGGTTGTCTTTGGCAAAAAGGACCAAAAAATACACAAGGAGATTTTACATTTTGAAGGCTGGCAGCTGTAGGAACACAGGGAGATGACACTTCTGGCTCAAACATCAGTGTCTTCCCTGGGAGCAGAACTTGGTGAAGTGTCACCTTCAAATGTCTTTCTTCCAGAGACTTTTTTTATGGGCTGAATTGTGTCTCCTCCCTGCACTCACCTGCAGGTGTGTTGCAGTTCTAACCCCTTAGTATTTTTGAATGTGACTATATTTGGAGATTGGGTCTTTATAAGAATATTTAAGGTAAAATGAAGTCACATGGTTAGACCCTAATCCAACTGTTCTTCCTTTGAGAGGAGTGAATATAGACATACATACTGACCAAAAGGTGACCATGTGAGGATACAATATGAAGGCAAACCAAGGAGAGAAGAAGAAAGCAACCCTGCCAACACCTTGATCTCAGACATCCAGCCTCCAGAATGGTAAGATAATAAATTTCTATTATTTAAGCTACCCGGTCTGTGGCATTTTATTATAAAAGCCTAACCAGACTAATACCGATCCTGATAATAAGGGAGTGGGTTAGAAGAGCATTATAAGCCTCTTCATGAGTACACATGAAAGAAGTATTGGAATCTGCCAGAATAACTGTATTTTCAGGAGATACTCAAGAGCAAGCATAATGTAGATGGAAATACAGGATGTTTCCAAGCACCAAGAGAAGTGAACATTCATTTTCTTTTACAATATTAATTTTAAAGTCTCTCGAGTTTTTAAATTTAAAAAGTTGAAGTTTTGGGGCACTTAGATGGCTCAGATGGTTAATGATCCTACTCTAAATTTTCGCCCAGGTCATGGTATCACGGTTGGTGAGATTGAGCCCCAATTTGGCTCTGCCTTGACAGCAAGGATCCTGCCTGGGATTCTCTCTCTCTCTCCCCCTCTGCTCCTCCCCTTCCGCAACTCACATGCACATGTGGGCTTTCTCTCCCTCTCTCAAAATAAACTTTTTTTTTAAAAAATTGAAGTTTTGGAAGAAAAATATTCTTGTCTATTGTTTTGTAGCTGGCCTAAGTTCCTTTTGTGATCTAGGTCAAGCAAAGTTTCAAAGAGCATGGAAAACATATTTTTGACAGTAATAACACTATAAGGTACTGATGACTTGTTTCATAACAAGAATAACACGAAGAATTTTGCATGGATGATGTTTAATTTGAAAAAAAGAAAAATAAAAAAAAATGCCTGTAAGGCATTCCTCAGTTTTAAAGGTGGAGAAACTGAGGTTCAGAAAGGCCAATTTCCTGCCCAATGTCAAATTGTAATAAGTGCTGAATTTGGACTAGCCCAGGTGAGTCTGGCTGCAAAGAACTTGTTTTCCCCACTATACCCCACTGCTTTCCAAATTGACAACTATGGATGAGAAAGAATTGCTCCCACAGCAGCCATCATGTTGCATGCTGTTTGGTGATGTTTGTCAGTAGGCTTGAGGCTTCAGGATGGAAAAACTAGAGGAGACGAAGCTAAATCAGAAAGCTGAAATTTACTATCAGAACTAAAAACTCACTTGGCAGAACAGAACAAAGAGGCTGGCCATAGAAATGCACTGAGTCTTTTATTTTGAAGATGCTGGTGACTATGGACACACCTTTGTCCTCAGTAGCAGCCTCTCCTCCAACCCCTGGAGCCATGGTCCCCACCAGTTTCAGTGGCTACGATAACAAGACACTTGCTCCTCAGCCCATAGAGTTGCCTGTTATGTCATCAGAGGGTCCTGAGGAAAGGTCAGTCAAAGCTTAAGTAGCACCCACAGAATTGAACATCTGAGCTTAGAAGTCACAGAGAACTGGTCTCTTTGAAAGTAAGGGAAGTTCAATTATTTTTGTTAAAACTGGCAGAAGTCCAGGACATGAGGATGTTTTCTTTCCTTTGTACAAGGCAAGTAAGCAAGAGAGAAAAGTATGTGTGCTTGGAGACGGAAAGAAGGGGAGATACTATTTTGGTGCCTGACAGCAAGCAACAGAGACACGCAAAGGATCCTGACCTTCCTCAAAGCTGCTGGTCAGAGGGCATGCCAGAGGCCATGGGGAGTGGCTTAAGGTAGGCTTTGCTTGGGAAGAAAGTCTTGAGGTGATGGTGCCAGGGGGAAAGCACACCAATAATTTCTTTGGTCTTCTTCCCTGTGGAAGATGGGGTGGGTGGGGAGAAGGGCAAAAAGTTCAAACAAGGATAAGAGATCTCTGTACAAAAGCATTAGTGTAATCAAGAAATGACCTATGATGTGTTTCATGCAAGGGCGTGTGTGTGTGTGTGTGTGTGTGTGTGTAGCAATAGAAGGCAGAAATTTTAAAAATATTGTAATGATTTGCTCATGAAAGCAATGATCATTTTTAACAGCATGATTAACAGCATGATTGTTGCTAAACAAGTACAAACTCTGCCAAAAGAAAAGGTTGAAAATTTTAAAAGAAAATTGAATGACTCAAGTGATATCTGAAAGATATTCACAACCCACCCAGAACTGTTCATGAAGCTTCACATCTGTCAAGGATTTAGCAGGAATTATCTTTGTATGAGAGATATACTTTAGATATAGTGTTTCCCACTGAACAGATGGAAAGCCTGAAAAACAGAACATGTTAGTACTCTATTTTCTAGCTTATGTTCTTTCAGTCTTTCAACATTCCTTAGATTCTGTGCAGATACCATTTTAAATTAGCTACAAGAAAAGATATTAAAAAATTATCAACATATTCCCAATTCTATAGGGTTTTCTCAATATAGGAGAAAGATGCAGCATGAGTACCAAGTAACACAGTCTGCAAACTTAGGTGTGGAAGAGATGAACTCCATTTTTGAATAATTAAGGCCAATATGTATTAAGAGCCAACATTCCACTGGTTACAAGATTCTGGTGGGAATACATAGCTGACAAAAGCCTTCCAGGTGAATCTCAAGTGATTCAAGAGAATCACTGAGAGCAAATGTAGAACTTGAGCTGGATAGAAAGTTAGAAAGAATTTGGACAACAGGAAAGAAGCAAAATGAAGATTCAAGATATAGGTAGATCTGCATGGCACATGGAACAGTATTGTAGAGAATAGATCTGATGCTGACAGATGGGTGACTCAATGAAGAGAGTGGAAAAGAAGTTCAATAAATAATACACTGGTTAGACATCAGAAATTGCTTAACACATCCTAAGTCTTCAATGATTTGGTCTCTATAATCAGGATTAATGCAAAGAATATTCCTAGAGTGTACAGGCTAGCACCACAGGGAAAGCCAAATGTGTCTTTTCTCCAGACACAGACTTCCTCAGAAGCTCTCTTCTGGTGGGATTCCCCTCCTGCATGAACCAAGATGGTCCACCCCACTTGACAATGACAGGCTGTTGGACCTTGTATCTTGGCGTTTCTCAGAGTGGTGATATGCCTTTGAATCATCTAAATTCTGTGACATGGGGACACAGGGATGAGCCGACCTAACAGCTATATGGCAATTTACCAGGAAGGAGAACAATAGATACCTACTTTCAGGTGAGAAAGCCACAATCTCCCTATTTTCTAGCCCAGATTAATCCTGGAAGCAGAGTGTCATATATTCCTTTAGGCTGCTCTGAGAAATTTATTCTTCCCAAGTATCCTTTGGGTATATGTTTATCTGAAGACCCAAAAGATAGTTGAGTGGTACAATCTATTTTCTAATTAATCTAATTTACTTCCTTGAAGCTTTAAGCAGAAAATCTTGGCAATTTTGGTAACAAAAAATTAAAAATTATAATTTTCTAGCAAAACGGGTTAAAATTCATTTAATCTTAAATGGAGAATATTTCACAATATATGTTTGATGATTTCATATATATTATATATAGCATTTATATATAATATAATATATTTAATATAATATATTATATATATTATATTATATATATTATATTATATTATATATATTATAATATATATATAGCATTTGCCATTTTTTAGTTCCAAATTTCATGTTGAAACACTTGTTCAGAATCTATACCACATTTTTCTCAAAAAACCCTGCCAAAATGGTTATGAAGTTTCAGATTAATCTATAAAATCGTGATTAATCTACAAAGGAACTGATTTTGAACATTGGTAGCACCATTTATCCTAACCATTGCTTGTCACATAATGGATACTTATGATTATTGTACTTTCAGTCTTTCTTTTCCCCACTCATTCACAGTAAATTTTTTTTTAGAAGAAATAGGGAAGGAGCTCATGTTTATTGCATTTTGGCTCTAGGAAGGGTACTTTCACTGATTAATTCCATAAATTCTCCCAAATCCTGTGGGGTAATAATATTTCCCATTTCTCAAATTGGGAGACTTAAAATTTCTCAGCAAAATGAGATCTGAGTTCCAAGATGCAATGCCAAGAGCACCTCTCCTTCCTTTAGCAGCACTAAATCCTCCCTATTCCTCAGTGACCTGGAGGAAGGGCCAGGAGAGCATTCTTTCCATGGGACAGGATCTCAGAGGAATGGATGTCCAGGATTAGAAGGGGAAGGACAAAGACATTGGTCAGCCACATGTACAAAAACTGGACTGGCTACATATTATAAGAGGGAGACAACAAACTCTGTCCCGATTTGTCTCCATTATAATAATTCTACATATGGAATAATACATGCTCTTTATTGACATGCATCAATTTTGCCACCAAGTAGAAATTTCCTAACATTGAGTATTTTTCTAGAATTATTCAGAAGAAAATATACTGTCTTCATTTTGGAAAGTGTAAGCAAAATTTTCAATGCCACCTACCCCCAATGAACCCATAAAAATGCCCATAGAAAGCCAGCTATAAACATATACCAGGTTCAGTGACCCTGAAGCCATTTTATGACAGCATCATTCAAGTAAAAACTTTCTTATATCTGTTCCTTCTCTTACCAACCCTTGACCATGCCCAGATTGGAAACCTAGTACACAAAGTGGAGAAATAGAGAAGAACCAAGCCCATCTTTCCCCACACTGATGCCACTACTACAAGCAGCCTCCAGCCCACCCAAGCTTGGTACAGGGAGTTGAAGCTTTAATACAGTATTGCTTAGAGTTCTATTTATCATTTGGTTGAACATTGTAATTTTCTAATTACATTTGCCCTTAAATGTTACAGTATGGGTAGGATTTTCTATTACAAAACAATGAGTAGAGTGTCATGGAGATGGCTTGATTTTTCAGCCAGGAGCAGGAGAAGACAACCTTTAAACTGTAATGAGCAAATTTAAATGGGTAGCAGAAGCACAAAAATGAAAGATGCTTTTGTTATTACATTTCCTAAATCTTGCTTTTCAATGTACTAATTCCACAGTTACCAAAATGCTTCTTGATCATTCAAGTTCACTTACAATCATATCACTAAATAATATGCAGCAGATTCAGAGTGCAAACTCAAAGCTAAAAAAGCTCATTTAGACATCATTGTTTGCAAAACAAATACCTCTTGGGAAGTGGCTCTATCCCTTTCTTCCTGGACTCTTTCCCCTTCCTTTCTTATTTGAGGCTTCCTGGGTGATTCTTATGCCTTTCACTCCTTGCCTGGAGCATTTTGCCAGATATTTAATATGACTTTCCTTCTGAATCCATTTAAGCCGGAATCTCTCCTTCTCCAACTTGAACTGCTTTGCCTTTATGGGAGGTGGGAAGGAAGTCACAGTTTCTGCTATTCTGTATGTCAAAGGAGGCTTGTTTATCCTACTAGTAAAGTCAATAGACAGCTGACTTCCTGCCAAGGACTGCATTCCGGACAAGAAAGCCAAGCTGATAAAAACATTGGTTGCAGGCAATTGTTCTGAAAAGTATGCTTATGGTGCACCTGATAACTACTTTCTTCTGTAAACACACCTACTGAGGAGGAAGTGTGGGTGTTCAATGAACCAAGAAAGTTTGAGTTGCCCTTCACCACCATACTCACAGGAAAATTTTGGTCTTAACAGCCTGGAGACTGTGGAATGGATGTACACTGGCCACTCCAGAAAGATGTGGCATTGGAGAACACACTGACCTATCACAACCCAGGACCTGTGACTACAACAATTTAGGATATGTGGAGTTCTCAGTTAAGGCAGGGTTGGGGTTTCCAATGACTTGTCTCTAATGGCATTTGCCAATTCAATCCTCCTTTGAGGCACTGAGGCTTAAATTACATTCCAATAGCATTCTGACTTTATTTTGTTGAGACCCTGAACACACCTGGAATTGGTTATTTAATATCTATCTTCCCAGAAGGATTTTAGAGAAGGAATAGTAGCCTTTCCCTGGTCGATACATGGCATTCCCTGTCTCTGCTGCTTAGTCAACTCAATAATGAATAAATAAGATTGAAAAACACTACTGAAGTAATCAGAGAATGGCATACTCACAGTTGCTCTTTGTAATTTAGCAAATGGTTGGGTGTAGAGATGAGTTTAAGATCTAGGTCTGGGATTCCTGTCCCTGGTTTTCTATGCTAATCTCCACCACATGCCATTCTTCTCCAGTACTCTTCCAAGGGAAGTGCATGTTTCATGGCTTACCACTGGTAAACACAGCATGTCTCCAGATGATCATATGAAGAAAGAAAGAGAAGTGAATTGACCAGAGTATTTCTAAACAGCATACATCATTTCCCTCACTGTATACACTATACAAAGAGCTACAAGGAGAAGAAAGCAAAGCGCTGATTGCAGCAATAATTGGAGGGCAGTTATGTCACTAAAAGAACAAAGCAACATATAAGAGGTATATTTAAATGCAGCTGGTACCAAAACACTCCATACATGTAAATTTTCTGGTAAAAAAAATGCCAAGAACTCAGAGAAAAAAAACCTGAATCATCACATGCCATTCCCTTTGTTCAGTTAGCCTTGACATGCTGACTTGACCGTGGAGAATGAGACCTTCAGTGTAAAACCAAAGACACATCTTCTGAGGCATAACATTCCCACACAGGAGTAATTTAACATCCCGTTGATTTGGATCCTCCAACATCTTACCAAGTGTAATTAACAGAGATTAGAAAATACCTTAGGGGTATTTGTCCTAGAGTATTCAGCTCTCCATTTGGGCCAAATATCCTTTTTTTTTGAAAAGAGATCTTTATTCTAACTTAGCGACTGAACTGGTTTGGCTCAGGTGAAGTTACTCTTCAATGATGGCAACACAGACATAAGTATTTGAAAAAACACCATTGCCTGACCTGTGAAATCTATCTGCTAGGCAGATGGAAGAGAAGGGAAATGAGTATGAGCAAACATTCAATACCTGTCTTGCATGAGACACTTTAACATATGTGCCATTTAATTCTGATAATATTCTTGTGAGGTTTTTTTTAAATCATTTTTCCCATTATACAGTAAAGGAAACAGAATCAGGGAGGGTAAGTAGTTTAGCCAGGCAGCAGAGTAGGATTTAAACCCTGACCCCCTGACATCCAAATCAAGCCATGCTCTACCCAGGACTCAATGATTACCTGCTTTACTATTATCAGGCAAATTTTGGGTCAATAAAGCTTTTATTTATCACCATAAGGAAAACTACGTTAACTCAAAAATTGCTATGGTTTACTTACACTTTGATACTTCAATATGTATTTCATGTTTTTTTAAAGCAAAATGCTTTTTAAAAATTATATAAATATCCTGTTAATTTTTCTTTAGCAGGTTGTAAGTTCCTGTACATTTAATGTCCCCATGCTGTTGATGACTTCCCAATATAAGCCTACCTTCTGACATTTGTTTGCCCAGCTTTGATTATTTAGGCTTTCAGACCTATACTCAGAGTAGCTAACCCATGAAAGCATCATTGTTTTACACCAGATTCAGCCTATTATTATTATTATTATTATTATTTTAAATGCTTATTTATTTATTTTTGAGAGAGAGAGAGGCAGACCAAGAATCCTAGGAAGTCTCTGTGCTGTCAATGTAGAGCCTGACACAGGGTTCAAACTCACAAACCATGAAATCATGATCTGAACCAAAATCAAGAGTCTGACGCTGAGCCACCAAGGTGCCCCTATTATTATTTTTTTGTTATTATTTTACACACTAGTTCAACTCATTTTCAACCAAGATTTTCATCCCTGACATGATTCAGAACTTTGATTCAAACCTTACAGGGGACAAGATCAGAAGTTACAACTCTCAAGAAAGCTCCAATTAATGACCCTTCCTGACTTCCAAAGAAGTGGAGGGAATAATAAAAACCATTTTGATTGAGGACTGCCTACTGTGAAGCCTAACATTATTATAAGAGGGACTAACAGACTCAAAAACTAACCATGACTCTGAGGTCCCTGATGAGACAGCAGTGAGATGGGTCATGATTTTTTCTGGATGGCAATTGAATTTAAAAAGCAAGATATCTGTACCCTTATGTTCACAGCAGCATTATTCACAGTAGTCAAAAAGGTGGAAGCAACTCAAGTATCCAACAATAGGTACATGAATAAATAAAATGTGACATAACCATGCAATGGAATAGAATATTTCTTGGCTTTAAGAAGGGGAAAATTCTCACATATGCAACAATATGGATTAATCTTGAAGACACTATACTAAAATAAGTCAGCCACAATAGAACCAGTATTGAATGATTTCACTTATATGAGGTTCCTAGAGTGGTCAAATTCAGAGAGACACAAAGTGGAATGGTGGTTCCCAGGGGCTGGAGGAGGTGGGAATGGGGGTTATTGTTTAATGAAATTAAACAATACATAATTTCAGTTTGCAAGATGAAAAGGATTCTGTGGAAGGATGGTGGTGATGGTTGCACAACAATGTAAACACACTGAATGCCACTGAACTGTACACTTAAACATAACATGGTACATTTTATGTTGTGTATATTTTACCACAACTGAAAAAGAAATGCAAGAAGCATTTCTTTCCCTGTTCCTCCACTGAAAAGGTTGGTTATATCATTTGTTTCTGGCCATAGTGCCTGTAGTATATTATGGAAGAACTATTTTTGGTATGCAAAAAACAAACCTTTATTTTGTTCTGGGCTCTGCACTGATTGCCCATATCTTAGACTATATAAATAAGATAATTCTATTCTTAGGAACTAGCAATGTACTTTAAAATAATTGTATTCTGGTAAATATTTAGGTGAATAGTGAAAGGTTAAGAATTAAAAAAAAAACTTTTTTACTTTACCTTTGTTTAACAAAATTCTTTATTTAATGGTTTTTGCCCATGTATTGTAAACATTAGCCATCTATAATCAGTAAAAGAAATGAGGCTTCTGGTAATCATTCTGGTTTTCTTTAAGCATCTCCCCTTGTCTTTAGTTGAGAGGGAGTCATGTGGCATTAGGGTAGGTGTAGCTCACAGGGGCATGGGTTGTGAGAGTTCTGTCCCCCTTTCCTCCTTCCCAAGGCATCTGAGCCCATCTTTGTCCCAGCTGTCCCATGTTCCCTGGCTATGACCCCTGTGTGTCTCCTGTTACTGAAGGGACATGATATCCTGGCTTCAGAAAGCTCATCCACTCATAATACGCTATCCCTCCCAGGGACATTGTGTTCTCAAAGAGGGGCCACAGACCTTTTGCACACCAATGTGAATATACTTAACACCACTAAACTGTACCCTTAAAATGTTTAGATACTAAATTTTATGCTATGTGGGTTTTTTTAACCAAAAATTAAAAAAAAAAGTATTTAAAGAGACAGAGAGAGGCCATTAGAAGAAGGAAACCCAATAAATAATGAAGACTAGAGGTAGAAATTTAGGCATGAAATTACAGGCCAGTGAGAGAGAATTATCATTTGTGACAGGAATGTTGTTTACAGGCATCCCTCTTATCCATCTTATACCCTGTGAATATGCCTCCCTGTGTGTGATGGAGGCAGGACGTGGGGTTGGTAGGAGGGATAATTCTGGGAAACTACTATTTTGCCTGGGAGAGGCTCAAGGGGAGAGAATGGAGGCTCCTGGCTCAGTTAGGCAAGGAATCAGTAATTTTGCAGTAAGCACACCAAAGCTTCTGGGAGGAATAAGTGTACCCTGAACCAGTATCTGCCCAGGGCCCTCCTCCAATTCTTAGGTGGGTCTCCTCAGACTTCTATTCAATTCCTCCCTGAGCTCTGGAAGTCTAATGAAAACCACAGCAGCAGAGAGATTGGAAAGAGAAGCTTCTGTACCTTTCCCGGCCATTTCCCCTTGAAGGCTGTGTAGGTCTTCGCTCAGGTGGGTTGACAGCCAATCAAGTCCACATTTTAGAGATGAATTCTACTTCTCTCTGTTCTCATCTTTTATTTGTCCAGTCCTTTTTATCATTGCCCCTGTCTTCAGGACAAATCCCACAGAGTTCCCCTAAGCCTTGAGAAATACAAAATGAAGCCACAAGTAGAAACTTGACATGGTGAAACAGAGGGGTGAAGTTCCTGAGAGGGCCTGAGGGTGCAGCCACAGGGAAGAACACGCAGGGACAGCCTTAATGGTGTGTGTGTACACAGCTGGCTGCCTGGATCCAACATGGTGAGAGTCGATGGCTGAGGTGGTGGTCATCCATTAGATATAATTGATAATGACTTTCAGTTGGTACTAGAAATGGAGCAATCCTCAGGAATCCAGAACCGTCACTGCTGGCAGAATTCTAAGTAAACAGTAACAACACCGAGTTGTGTGGGTGGCAATTAATCAAGGCAGTCAGTGAGTTCTACTTACAGAATCTCTTCTGTTCCTTTCTTCCTGTCCCCACCCATTGGCATGATTTCCTTGGGGAATTTTTTTTTCTTCCTGGAGCTTGGGTTATGTACACATACATACAGTAGGTCAAATGCCAACAAGTTGACTCCAGGTTATGTATCCCTGTCATTGACGGTACAGGACATGGAATCCATCGCCCTGAGTACTAGACCGGGGTTGAACATTTATTGGCCACGTGACCTTAGATATTTAACTTCTGTTTCTTGACTGGAAACATTCAGACAATGACATCTCTTTTACCTACCTCACATATGTGTGAAAGCATTTTAGCCTCTTCCACAAATGTTAAGCCTCCTAGGAAGGGAGCATGGTGTTAATGGCTGTGCTGAAGGTTTGAACAGCAAATTCAACATTTATATATATATATATGTATATATATATATACAGAGAGAGAGAGAGAGGAGTAGATACTAAGAGTTTTTTATAGTTCTTAAAAATTGTTCGGATTCAAGAAAATAATTTTTAACGTTGGTTAAATAACGTTGGAAAAATTTACATTTGAAAATCAGGGTTGAAAAGCACTTAAGCAAAACACACTTATGATTTAACTGAATCAGAAACATTGTAAAACCAGAGAATTCTGGGGTCTAGTCAAATCTGACTGTTCTTTAGTTCTAGAAATGTCTGCCTCTTGCTTAGCAACAGGCACTTGTATTTAAGTGAGAAGGCCATGCTCTTCTGCTTTGTCACTGAATAGGGTCTCTTCTTTAAAAATCTCAGCAGATGTTGGACTTGAGTTACATATTCCCATTGTACAGAGTGGTTTACATATAAAGAAATCAGGTTTTTCTCCCCAGTTTATAGATGTTACACCTTAAGTCCAGCACTCTGACCCCTGATCAATTACTGGAAACAGCAACAGCTGATCACTGCACAAAGAAATTAACAGTTTAGAAATGAAATCGCAGACTAACCGTGACTTATTTAACGTTTATTTATTTTTGAGAGAGAAAGAGAGAGAGAAAGAGAGAGCATAAGTGGGGAGGGGCATCGAGAGAGGGAGACACAGAATCCGAAGCAGCCTCAGGCTCTGGGGTGTCAGCACAGAGCCCAATGCAGGGCTCAAACCCACAAGTGGTGAGATTATGACCTGAACCAAAGTCAGACACTTAACCAACTGAGCCACCCAGGTGCCCCTAACCATGATTTATTTAATTTAAACATGAGTTTCATTCACTTTGTTCTTTGAACAGAATCTATCACTCTGAACCTAGTACAACCTGGTACAAGGACTATCAGCCTTTCGTTTGCCTTCTTCCACCCATTGTTGATATAAATTCATGAAGGGCAGGGTTCTGTGGTCTACTTTTTTTTTTCTCACAGCTCTTATAATTGAAATTTGCATGTAGTAGATACATAATATACCCTTGTTGACTAATTAATATATCTACTGTTTAGTGAATTCTTAATATATATCAGGCAATGTGCTAGATCAGATACATATAGTTCCTCACTTATTGCTCAGAACTGCCCTATGTGCCAGATGTTAGCAGATGAGGAAATAAAATTTAGGTTAGTTTATTTGCCCAAGGGCCATAGAGCTAGAGAGTAGCAAAGTCTAGGCTTTCTTCTCCCCCCCCCCTTTTTTTTTGGTTGCCCTTCTGATACTGTACAGAAATTGTAAAAAAATATTTGGGGTTTTTCTAAAACCATGGCTTTGAATACTCCAGAGAAGTGATGGGATGGCTGGGAGAGGATCATCAGAGTAGAACCTGCAGAGCAGCATCTAACTTCTTCTCAGTGTCCTCATAAGTCACCAATCTTGTCTGTTATTATAGTTTTTGAACTATGCCCCGGACCATTTGGGCTTCAGGGATATGTTTTAGTGGTTCTGCAAACATTCTTTTCCAATTCAAATTTGAAAAATACATTTTTTAACTGTTTCAAAGCCATAGAAAAGAGCATGTGTCCTCAAATTCATCAGCCATATTTAATAATACAATGGTTTGGAGTATGGGTGTAAGTTTTTTCTCTCAAAACACTTTTAAAAATTTCTTTCTCCCAATACCTGTATTTAAATTTTACCTTGTTATTCATATATCAGTGATTAATAAGTATAATCCTGCATTGATCTTTCCTTAGGTGGAGACCTGTGTATGCTCAGGCCCCAGAAAGTCAAACTTCACCTGCATGGCCCACGGGCATTCCCTCAATTAAAGGCCAGGAAAAGTACAGACCATCATCTGGGGTAAGCATTTATCAATGCATAATCATTTCCTAATAATAAGTGAACCCAAAACAGCCTGTATTCCTAATAAGAGACAAGAGTCATAGGTACTTTTAAGCATAGGTTGGAATTTTTTTGTCTGTGATATACAAGATGGAATTATTATAAATTTGGATATTGGGATACTTCTATTTCAATATTAAGTAGTAATCTTTCAACATTTTCTTTTTTTTTCAATATATGAAGTTTATTGTCAAATTGGTTTCCATACAACACCAGGTGCTCATCCCAAAAGGTGCCCTCCTCAATACCCATCACCCACCCTACCCTCCCTCCCACCCCCCATCAACCCTCAATTTGTTCTCACTTTTTAACAGTCTCTTATGCTTTGGCTCTCTCCCACTCTAACTCTTTTTTTTTTTTTTCTTCCCCTCCCCCATGGGTTTCTGTTAAGTTTCTCAGGATCCACATAAGAGTGAAACCATATGGTATCTGTCTTTCTCTATATGGTTTATTTCACTTAGCATCACACTCTCCAGTTCCATCCACGTTGCTACAAAAGGCCAGATTTCATTCTTTCTCATTGCCACATAGTACTCCATTGTGTATATAAACCACAATTTCTTTATCCATTCATCAGTTGATGGACATTTAGGCTCTTTCCATAATTTGGCTATTGTTGAGAGTGCTGCTATAAACATTGGGGTACAAGTGCTCCTATGCATCAGTACTCCTGTATCCCTTAGGTAAATTCTTAGCAGTGCTATTGCTGGGTCATAGGGTAGATCTATTTTTAATTTTCTGAGGAACCTCCACACTGCTTTCCAGAGCGGCTGCACCAATTTGCATTCCCACCAACAGTGCAAGAGGGTTCCCATTTCTCCACATCCTCTCCAGCATCTATAGCCTCCTGATTTGTTCATTTTGGCCACTCTGACTGGCGTGAGGTGATATGTGAGTGTGGTTTTGATTTGTATTTCCCTGATAAGGAGAGACGTTGAACATCTTTTCATGTGGCTGTTGGCCATCCGGATGTCTTCTTTAGAGAAGTGTCTATTCATGTTTTCTGCCCATTTCTTCACTGGGTTATTTGTTTTTCGGGTGTGGAGTTTGGTGAGCTCTTTATAGATTTTGGATACTAGCCCTTTGTCTGATATGTCATTTGCAAATATCTTTTCCCATTCCGTTGGTTGCCTTTTAGTTTTGTTGGTTGTTTCCTTTGCTGTGCAGAAGCTTTTTATCTTCATAAGGTCCCAGTAATTCATTTTTGCTTTTCATTCCCTTGCCTTTGGGGATGTGTCGAGTAAGAGATTGCTACGGCTGAGGTCAGAGAGGTCTTTTCCTGCTTTCTCCTCTAGGGTTTGGATGGTTTCCTGTCTCACATTCAGGTCCTTTATCCATTTTGAATTTATTTTTGTGAATGGTGTGAGAAAGTGGTCTAGTTTCAACCTTCTGCATGTTGCTGTCCAGTTCTCCCAGCACCATTTGTTAAAGAGACTGTCTTTTTTCCATTGGATGTTCTTTCCTGCTTTGTCAAAGATGAGTTGGCCATACATTTGTGGGTCTAGTTCTGGGGTTTCTATTCTATTCCATTGGTCTATGTGTCTGTTTTTATGCCAATAGCATGCTGTCTTGATGATGACAGCTTTGTAGTAGAGGCTAAAGTCTGGGATTGTGATGCCTCCTGCTTTGGTCTTCTTCTTCAAAATTAATTTGGCTATTTGGGGCCTTTTGTGGTTCCATATGAATTTTAGGATTGCATGTTCTAGTTTCGAGAAGAATGCTGGTGCAATTTTGATTGGGATTGCATTGAATGTGTAGATAGCTTTGGGTAGTATTGACATTTTGACAATATTTATTCTTCCAATCCATGAGCAGGGAATGTCTTTCCATTTCTTTATATCTTCTTCAATTACCTTCATAAGCTCTCTATAGTTTTCAGCATACAGATCTTTTACATCTTTGGTTAGATTTATTCCTAGGTATTTTATGCTTCTTGGTGCTATTGTGAATGGGATCAGTTTCTTTATTTGTCTTTCTGTTGCTTCATTGTTAGAGTATAAGAATGCAACTGATTTCTGTACATTGATTTTGTATCCTGCAACTTTGCTGAATTCATGTATCAGTTCTAGCAGACTTTTGGTGGAGTCTATCGGATTTTCCATGTATAATATCATGTCATCTGCAAAAAGCGAAAGCTTGACTTCATCTTTGCCAATTTGGATGCCTTTGATCTCCTTTTGTTGTATGATTGCTGATGCTAGAACTTCCAACCTATGATAAACAACAGCGGTGAGAGTGGGCATCCCTGTCGTGTTCCTGATCTCAGGGAAAAAGCTCTCAGTTTTTCCCCGTTGAGGATGATGTTAGCTGTGGGCTTTTCATAAATGGCTTTTATGATGTGTAGGTATGTTCCTTCTATCCCGACTTTCTCAAGGGTTTTTATTAAGAAAGGGTGCTGGATTTTGTCAAAGGCCTTTTCTGCATCGATTGACAGGATCATATGGTTCTTATCTTTTCTTTTATTAATGTGATGTATCACATTGATTGATTTGCGAATGTTGAACCAGTCCTGCATCCCAGGAATGAATCCCACTTGATCATGGTGAATAATTCTTTTTATATGCTTTTGAATTCGATTTGCTAGTATCTTCTTGAGAATTTTTGCATCCATATTCATCAGGGATATTGGCCTGTAGTTCTCTTTTTTTACTGGGTCTCTGTCTGGTTTAGGAATCAAAGTAATACTGGCTTCATAGAATGAGTCTGGAAGTTTTCCTTCCCTTTCTATTTCTTGGAATAGCTTGAGAAGGATAGGTATTATCTCTGCTTTAAATGTCTGGTAGAACTCCCCTGGGAAGCCATCTGGTCCTGGACTCTTATTTGTGGGAAATTTTTGATAACCGATTCAATTTCTTCGCTGGTTATGGGTCTGTTCAAGCTTTCTATTTCCTCCTGATTGAGTTTTGGAAGAGTGTGGGTGTTTAGGAATTTGTCCATTTCTTCCAGGTTGTCCAATTTGTTGGCATATAATTTTTCATAGTATTCCCTGATAATTGTTTGTATCTCTGAGGGATTGGTTGTAATAATTCCATTTGCATTCATGATTTTATCTCTTTGGGTCATCTCCCTTTTCTTTTTGAGAAGCCTGGCTAGAGGTTTGTCAATTTTGTTTATTTTTTCAAAAAACCAACTCTTGGTTTCGTTGATCTGCTCTACCGTTTTTTAAGATTCTATATTGTTTATTTATGCTCTGATCTTTATTATTTCTCTTCTTCTGCTGGGTTTAGGCTGCCTTTGCTGTTCTGCTTCTATTTCCTTTAGGTGTGCTGTTACATTTTGTATTTGGGATTTTTCTTGTTTCTTGAGATAGGCCTGGATTGTGATGTATTTTCCTCTCAGGACTGCCTTCGCTGCATCCCAAAGCGTCTGGATTGTTGTATTTTCATTTTCGTTTGTTTCCATATATTTTTAAATTTCTTCTCTAATTGCCTGGTTGACCCACTCATTCTTTAGTAGGGTGTTCTTTAACCTCCATGCTTTTGGAGGTTTACAGACTTTTTCCTGTGGTTGATTTCAAGCTTCATAGCATTGTGGTCTGTAAGTATGCATGGTATAATTTCAATTCTTGTAAACTTATGAAGGGCTGTTTTGTGACCCAGTATGTGATCTATCTTGGAGAAGGTTCCATGTGCACTCGAGAAGAAAGTATATTCTGTTGCTTTGGGATGCAGAGTTCTAAATATATCTGTCAAGTCCATCTGATCCAATGTATCATTCAGGGCCCTTGTTTCTTTATTGACCGTGTGTCTAGAGGATCTATCCATTTATGTAAGTGGAGTGTTAAAGTCCCCTGCAATTACCACATTCTTATCAATAAGGTTGCTTATGTTTATGAGTAATTGTTTTATATATTTGGGGGCTCCGGTATTCGGCGCATAGACATTTATAATTGTTAGCTCTTCCTGATGGATAGACCCTGTAATTATTATGTAATGCCCTTCTTCATCTCTTGTTACAGCCTTTAATTTAAAGTCTAGTTTGTCTGATATAAGTATGGCTACTCCAGCTTTCTTTTGGCTTCCAGTAGCATGATAAATCGTTCTCCATCCCCTCACTCTCAATCTAAAGGTGTCCTCAGATCTAAAATGAGTCTCTTGTAGACAGCAAATAGATGGCTCTTGCTTTTTTATCCATTCTGATACCCTATGTCTTTTGGTTGGTGCATTTAATCCATTTACATTCAGTGTTATCATAGAAAGATACGGGTTTAGAGTCATTGTGATGTCTGTATGTTTTATGCTTGTAGTGATGTCTCTGGTACTTTGTCTCACAGGATCCCCCTTAGGATCTCTTTTAGGGCTGGTTTCGTGGTGACAAATTCCTTCAGTTTTTGTTTGTTTGGGAAGACCTTTATCTCTCCTTCTATTCTAAATGACAGACTTGCTGGATAAAGGATTCTCAGCTGCATATTTTTTCTGTTTAGCACAATGAAGATCTCATGCCAATCCTTCTGGCCTGCCAAGTTTCAAAAGAGAGATCAGTCACAAGTCTTATAGGTCTCCCTTTATATGTGAGGGCACGTTTATCCCTTGCTGCTTTCAGAATTTTCTCTTTATCCTTGTATTTTGCCAGTTTCACTATGATATGTCGTGCAGAAGATCGATTCAAGTTACGTCTGAAGGGAGTTCTCTGTGCCTCTTGGATTTCAATGCCTTTTTCCTTCCCCAGTTCAGGGAGGTTCTCAGCTATTATTTCTTCAAGTACATCTTCAGCACCTTTCCCTCTCTCTTCCTCCTCTGGGATACCAATTATGCGTATATTATTTCTTTTTACTGTATCACTTAGTTCTCTAATTTTCCCCTCATACTCCTGGATTTTTTTATCTCTCTTTTTCTCAGCTTCCTCTTTTTCCATAACTTTATCTTGTAGTTACCTATTCTCTCCTCTGCCTCTTCAATCCGAGCCGTCGTCGTTTCCATTTTGTTTTGCATTTCGTTTAAAGCGTTTTTCAGCTCCTCGTGACTGTTCCTTAGTCCTTTGATCTCTGTAGCAAGAGATTCTCTGCTGTCCTCTATACTGTTTTCAAGCCCAGTGATTAATTTTATGACTATTATTCTAAATTCACTTTCTGTTACATTATTTAAATCTTTTTTGATCAGTTCATTGGCTGTTGTTATTTCCTGAAGATTCTTCTGAGAGGAATTCTTCCGTTTGGTCATTTTGGATAGTCCCTGGAGTGGTGCGGACCTGCAGGGCACTTCCCCTGTGCTGTGGTGTATAACTGGAGTTGGTGGGCGGGGCCACAGTCAGAGCTGATGTCTGCCCCCAGCCCACCGCTGGGGCCACAGTCAGACTGGTGTGTGCCTTCTCTTCCCCCCTCCTAGGGGCGGGATTTACTGTGGGGTGGCGTAGCCCATCTACGCTACTTGCACACTGCCAGGCTTGTGGTGCTGGGGATCTGGTGTATTAGCTGGGGTGGGTAGGCAATGTGCACGGGGGCAGGAGGGGCAGGCTTAGCTGGCTTCTCCTTAGGTGATCCACTTCAGGAGGGGCCCTGTGGCAGCTGGAGGGAGTCAGATCCGTTGCCGGAGGTTTGGCTCCACAGAAGCACAGAGTTGGGTATTTGCGTGGAGGAGCGAGCAAGTTCCCTGGCATGAACTGGTTCCCTTTGGGATTTTGGCTGGGGGATGGGTGAGGGAGATGGTGCTGGTGAGCGCCTTTGTTCCCCACCAAACTGAGCTCTGTGGTCCAGGGGCTCAGCTGTTCTCCCTCCCTTTGTCCTCCAGCCTTCCCGCCTTCCGAGCAGAGCTGTTAACTTATGACCTCCCAGACGCTAAGTCACGCTTGCTGTCGGAACACACTCCATCAGGCCCCTCCGCTTTTGCCAGCCAGACTCGGGGGCTCTGCTTGGCCGGCAGGCTGCCCCTCCGCCCCGGCTCCCTCCCGCCAGTCCGTGGAGTGCACACCACCTCGCCACCCTTCCTACCCTCTTCCGTGGGCCTCTTGTCTGCGCTTGGCTCCGGAGACTCCGTTCTGCTAATCCTCGGGTGGTTTTCTGGGTTATTTAGGCAGGTGTAGGTGGAATCTAAGTGATCAGCAGGATGCGCGGTGAGCCCAGTGTCCTCCTATGCCGCCATCTTCCAACCAGATCTCTCTTTCATCATTTTCTATTTTTAAATTATTTTCTAATTTTTCCTTAAAATTAGAAATCGATTATTAGTTAAAAATTAAAAATATTTTTAATTGAAAATAAATGTAAAAGATAGACCAGACTCAAGATCAATAACAAATCATATTACACAGCACTAACTGATGTTTCAATTGCATCTAAACTGCCAATAGCATGACATAACAGCAATGTGATGAAAAATAAGGAAGTGATACAACTTATTTTTCAGGAGGGTGGGTTCACTCTGCAAGAAGTTCAAATTGCCCAAGTCCTCACCATTTTATGAAATTTTGGAAAATAGCTTTATGAATTCTGGCAATAAGAAACATCATTTGTAACCTATCAGATCAATAGAAAACTCTCTAGAGAATAGATATGAGGCTCTAAATTTTTTTCATGATAAACTGAATAGCTCAAAGTTATAACAAATGTATATATACATAACATTTAAATTCAACAATGAGCATACATTTGGATATCACTTGGAGTGGGGCCTGAGTGGCTCAGTTGGTTGAGCATCCGACTCTTGATTTGGGCTCTGGTCATGATCCTAAGGTCATGTTATCAAGCCCTGCCTCAGGCTCCACACTGTGAGCATGGAGCCTGCTTGGGATTCTCTCTCTTTCTCTCCCTCTCTCTCTGTCTCTGTCTCTGTTTCTCTCTCTGTCTCTGTCTCCCTCTGCCCCTCTCTCCCACTCATGATCTCTCTTTCTCTCTCTCTAAAATTAAAAAAAAAAATTAAAGTTGAATGTCATTCAAAGTTAAGTTACCATGTTATATATGCAAGAAAGCACAATCCATAAAGCCAAAGCTAATCACATGCCATGCCAGGGACATTCTATTAAGTCTGTTAGATGAATAGGTAGCCACAAAAATGCAACCAATGGTATTGTCATGCACCCAGCTATTAAAGCCATGAGGCTGGTCATTCTTGTTGACATTTCCTTTCTGTTTAACTCTACATTGATGAAATGTCAGTTCTACCTCCAAATCAAGGGCAAACTCATTCCCTTCTCACCTCCTGTCCCTCCAAAGCATTCTCGACCAGCCACCTTTGCCCTATTTTCAATTCATCCTCCACTGAAAACCAGGATGTTATTTTAAAATTCAAGCACTAACTTATAACTGCCCTGATAAAAGTCCTTTAGTGACCTCATACTGTACTTAGAACAAAATCCATATTTGCTTTCTTCTGGCCTGGGAGACCTGGCATGGTCTGACTCCTGTTTCTCTCCATAGTCTTATCTTATGCTATGTTCCCTGTTGTTTCCATCCCTAGAACACACCTTATTCTTTCTCTGCTTGGGGGTCCACACTTGCCATTCCTTGTCCCTCGATCTCTCTTCTCTGGACCATGAAATGGCTGGCTTCTTTTCATCTTTCAGCTGCCACCTGACCATCATCTCCTAGAGGCCTTCCTCAGGTTCTCCATTTAAGATATTACTATCCCTGGTATTCTTCCTTTCAGCATGTTGTTAATTCCTTCTTGGCACTGTTTATAATCCACACTGGCTTATTTGATGCTTCTTTCTTGCCTGACTCTTTCCAATAGAGTGTAAACTTTATAAGGGCTAGAACAAAGTCCTGTTTGCCATTGCATTCTCAGCACCAGAATCCTCAGTACCTGGTATGTAAGAAATACAATTTTCAGGGGCATCTGAGTGGCTCAGTTGGTTAAGTGTCTGACTCTTGACCTCAGCTCAGGTCTTGATCTCAGGGTCATGAGTTCAAGCCCCTCACTGGGCTCTGTGCTGTCATGAAGCTTACTTAAAAAAAATAAATAAATAAAAAAGAAACACAATTTTCATCACAATCCAGAACATATTTTTTTATTGTATGTGATTCACTCTGTTATTCACTCTGTTTTATTGTATTTCATGTTCTTAAAAATCTGCTTATGACCCATCAAATTCCATAACCCACTAAAGGATCCCACTGTGTCATTTGAAAACATATGATAATGCAAACTAGAGAAAAAAATTCAATATTCTTCACTCATTTAGATGATGAGATTATATCAAATCATTATGGTTCAACTAGATAAGACTACAGATTTAGCAAAATTTCAATTAGTCCTCAAAATAATGAGGACTCGGAACATGAACTTTTTATTTTCATATAATATTCTCACGTAATGAATAAAAGGAATTTTTATTATTTTTTTTTTAAAAAGGAAAATTTTTCATATATTAGTTTTCATGTACTGATATTAGTGTATTTGTTTCATGTATTAATTAGAATTTTTCATGCATCCATAAATTCCATGTTTGTAATAACATGGCATGACAACTAAATCAATGATGCAAAAGAAACACAAGAACATTGTCACATCATGCTGGTGGGCAAACCCAAGCTTAGCAATAGCCAGGTTCCCAAAGTGTGGGAGAATCCCATACAAAAATTGCCAATTTTATGAAGGAACATATTTATTTTGCTTTATTTCTTATGTTTTATTTACTAACCTTGAAATAGGTAATGAAAATTATTAAAAAATAAAATTATGACAATAAAATTGGACAAAAGTGAATTCAGTGAAAAAACTCATTGTTGCAACCATCCAAGTTCCCTTCTCTGAGAGAAATCAATGTTATCAGATTCTTGCCTATCTCTTCAGAGATATTTTATGCATATTCTCTTCTCTTTAAACAAAAAAACAAAAAAACTAATAATACTCATACTTTTAAGTCATGGTCTTTAAAAAAAATCTTTACAATAGATTTGGAGCATTGTTCCATATCTGTACATACAAGGCTTTCTCACTGTTTATTTAAGCTACATAGCATTCCACTGTATGATTGTACCATCATTTATTTGATCAGTCTTACATTGTATATTTAGATTATCTCCAACTCTTTGTTACAAGAACAATGATACAATGAATAGTCTTGTACATACATCAAGTAGCACAGGTATAAGTATTTCTGTAAGGTAAATTCCAGAAATGGAATTGCTGGGTCAAAAGGTAGGTTCATTTATAATTTTGATAGATGCTGCCAAGTGCTCACCATTGAGATGTACCAGTCTACACTCCCACTTGCAATGTATTAGCAGACATGTTTCATACACTTACACTCAAACTTACAGGGAAATTTATCAAGCTTTTAGACATTTGCCAATATGATAGGAGAAAAAATGGCATCTCAGTGTAATTTTAATTTGCATCTTTCTAATAATAAATGAGATTGAACATCTTTCAATATATTAAAAATAATCTGTAGTTTTGTAATTCTTTTTTTGTTGTTTATATATTTTGCTTATTTTTCTGTTGGGTTATTGGTATTTTTTCTTACTGATTATATATATATATATATATACACACACATGCACATACATACATATATTGTTTATATATTACATATATAAAATATATACTATATAAAATGAATATATACAAATATATATTTGGCTATGTATATAAATATATATATTTATTGTTTATATATGAAATCATGATCTCACATCTCATAGGTTCGAGTCCTGCATCAGACTCTGTACTAACAGCTCAGAGCCAGGAGCATACTTAAGATTCTGTGTCTCCTGAGAGGAGAGACTGTCTCTCTCTCTCTCTCTCTCTCTCAAAAGTAAATAAACATTAGAAAAAAAATTAAAAGTTTCTTGTTTTCCATTTCAAATATTTGATCTTTCTGGGATTTGTTTTGGTAGATAATTTGAATCCAAGTTCATATTATTTTCTATTTGACTATGTGATTTTGAAAATAATATATATTTGCTGAATATTATATTTCTAGGGATACATGAACCTATTCCTTGATGTTACATCATCCTGTGCATTAATTTGTCAGCCTATTAGTATATCAGTACCTCACTGTTTTAATTATGTTATGTTTTCATGGTTTATAGGGTAATCTTATCTCATTACTCCTTTCTGTCAGAATTTCTCCAGGAATAGCATATTTAATTTTCTATATAAATTTTAAATTTTTCAATTTTTTCGAGAGATAGAGAGAGGGAGGCAGAGTGGGAGCAGGAGAGGGGCAGAGAGAGAGGGAGACACAGAATCCCAAGTAGGCTCCAGGCTCCGAACTATCAGCACAGAGCCTAATGTGGAACTCAAATTCATGAACCATGAGATCATGACCTGAGCTGAAGTTGAACCCTTAACTGACTGAGCCACCCAAGCACCCCTAATTTTCTATATAAATGTTTAAATCCCCTATCAAGATTTCTCTACATTTTCACTCAAAATATTTTTCTGTTATTGATTTTGCATTACATTTATAAATTACTTTAGAAATATTGTCAATTTTAAAAATGACACTGAATCTTATTCAAGAAGATAGAGTGAGAGAGAATATTTTTCAAATCACAAAAATATACACCAATAGATTTTACAATTATTCTTATATATCTCATGCAGTTCTTGTAACTTATTTGAAGCAATTTATACATATTTTGGTGCTTTAAAATAGGGGCACCTGGGTGGCTTAGTCAGTTAAGTTTTGTATCTTGGTTTTGGCTCAGGTCATGATCTCACAGTTCATGAGTTCAAGCCCAACATTGGGTTTTGTGCCGACAGTCTAAAGCCTGTTTGGGATTCTCTCCTTCTCTCTCTCTGCCCCTCCTGCTCATGCATTCTCTCTCTCAACATAAATCAACTTAAAAAATAGTGTTTTACTTTTAATTACTAAGGAGATTGAATCACTACTCAAAAATCTCCCAAGAAAGAGAAGACCTGGATCAGAAGGCATCACTGGTGAAATCCACCAAACATTTAAAAAGTGGTTAATACCATTTCTTTCTCAAACTCTTTCAAAAGACGAGAGCATGGAGCACCTCCTCACTCATTCTCTGAGGCCAGAATTATCTTGATACCAAAGCCAGTAGAAGAAGAAGAAGAAGAAGAAGAAGAAGAAGAAGAAGAAGAAGGGAGAAAGTGAAGGAGACGGAGAAGGAGACGGAGAAAGGAAGAAGAAGGAGAAAGAAGAAAGGAAGAAAAAGAAGGAGAGAAGAAGAAGAAGAAGAAGAGGAGTAAGGGGAGGAGCAGGAAGGGGAGAGGGAGAAGAAAAAGGAGAGGGAGAAGGAGAAAGGAAGAAGAAGGAGAAGGAGAAAGAAGAAAGGAAGAAGGAGATGAAGAAGAAAGAAGAAGAAAAACATGATCATATCAATTGATGCAAAAAAACAATAAAGTGACAAAATTAAACTCATTGCATGATAAAACCACTCAATAAACTAGGGATAGAAGGAAACTTTCTTGTGATCAAATCCAATAGGAAAAAGCCATAGCTAACATTATACTCAATAATGAAAGAATGAAAGCTTTTCCCCAAAGATCAGGAACAAGAAAGGGATGACTGAATTCACTATTTCTCTTCAACATGAAGTTCTAGCCAGAGTAATTAGGTAAGAAAAAAGAATACAAAGTATCCAAATTGGAAAGGAAGAAGTAAAATTATCTGTTTGCAGATGACATGATCTTATATGTAAACAACCCTAAAAAACACATACAAAAAATACTGTTAGAGCTAATAAACAAATTCAGTGAAGTTGAAGGACACAAAACCAACACAAAAATCAGTTTCATTTCTATACACTAAAAATTAAAAATCCAAAGAGAAAATGAGAAACAATTCCATTTAGCACCAATTTTAATACTTAGGAATGAATGTAATCAGGAAGATGAAGAACTTGTATACTGAAAATTACAAAACATTTCTGAAAAAAAAATTAAAGAAATATAAATGGGAAAACATCCTGTGTTCATGGATTATAAATTCAATGTTGCTTAGATGATTGCCCAAGCAATCTACAGATTAAATTCAATCTTTATGAAAATTCCAAGGATGTTTTGGCAAAAACATAATTTATTCTATTCTCAAATGCATATGGAATTTCAGGGGCCCCTGAATTGTCAAAACAATCTTGAAAAAGAAGAATAAAGTTGGAAAACTCACACTTCCTGATTTCAAAACTTATTATAAAGTGACCATAAGCAAAACAGTATTTTACTGGCACAAAAACATGCATATATACCAATGGATTAGAATAGAGACACCAGAAATAACATATAGTCAATTGATTTTTAGCCAGCTTGCCAATATCATTCATTGAAGGGACAGTTTTTTTTTTTCAATAGATAGTGTGGGAAAACTGGATGCTTACATGCAAAAGAATGAAATTTAACCCTTACCCTGTGCCATAATGCAAAACAAGTTAAGTCATAAAGGATCAAAGGCCAAAATTTAAAGGCTAAAACTATAAAAATCATAGAAGAAAACACAGAAGAAATCCTTATGATACTAGATTTGACAATGATTTCTTGGATGTGACACCAAAATAAGTAACAAGGAATAAATAAATTGCATTTTTTAATCAAATTAAAATGTATGCATCAAGGGTTATTATTAAGAGAATGGAAAGACAATCAAGTAAGTGGAAGAAAATATTTGTATGTCATATATCTGATAAGGGATTATTGTGAGGAATATGTAAAAGACTCCTACAACTCCATAAAAACGAAAACAAACAACTCAATTAGAAAATGAACAAACGCTTAAATAGCCATTTCTCTAAAGAAGATGCACAAATGGCTAAGTACATGAAAAGATGCTCAATATCAGTAATCATTAGGGTAATACAAATCAAAATAACAATGGGAGACTATCTCACACCCACTAAGATAGCTATTCAAAACAAAACAAAAGAAAACAAAACAAAAACAAAATAACAAGAGTTGGCAAATTTGTGAAGAAATTGGAACTTGTGTACATTTTTGATGGGGATGTAAAATGGTACAACTGCTGTAGAAAACAGTTTGATGGTTCCTTAAAAAATTAAAAATAGAATTACCATATGATCCAGCAATTCCACTCCTAGCAATATACCCAAAAGAATTGAAACCAGGAACCAAGACAATTGTAGTGATATTCATAGCAGTTTATTCACAGTATCCAGTAAGCGGAAAAATCCAAATATCCATCAGTGGATGAATGGGTAATCAAAATATGTATATAAAGAATGAAATATTATTCAGTCTAAGAGGGAAGACACATCTGATGCATGCTACAAAATGGATGAAAATTGACAATGCTAAATGAAATAAAGCAGACAAAAAAGATAAGTGTTTTATGGTTCCACTTATATGAAGTACTCAGGCTAGGCAAATTCATAGAGACATAAAGTAGAATAGAGGTTACCAGGCAATAAGAGAAGGCTGGAATGGGTAATTATTATTGAATAAGTATAGAATTTCTGTTTGGGATGGTGAAAAAGTACTATAGAAGGATAATAGTAATGGTTGTACACATTGTGAATATACTTTATGTCACTGAATTACACACAAAAAAAGTGATTAAAACGGTAAATTTTATGTAATGCATATTAAGTGACAACAAAACAAAATTTTAAAAATAGGCCCTTGATTATAATTTCTGTTTTTTTTTTCTTTTTTTGGTTTTGGGAGCTTTGTTTTGTTTTTGTTTTTTTGTGTGTTTGCTTTTATATATATGAAGGCTATTGACTTTTAGATATTAATTGTATACCCAACCATTATTCTGAATTTTGGGGAATGGAGTAGGGTATTGATAACAGTTTCTTACTTTTCTTTTTTTGTTCAACTGCAATAAAATATAAATCACATATAACCTAGCATATTAACCATTTTTAACTGTATAGTTTCATGGCATTCACAGAGTTCTGCAACTATCATCATGAGCTGTCTCAAATTTTTCCAAAACTGAAACTCATATCCATTTACCAATAACTCTCTATTACTCTCTTCTGCTAGACTTGGAAACCAAAATTCTACTTTCTGACTCTAAGAATTTGACTACTTTAGTGTGAAGCCTCATGTAAATAGAGTCATACAGTATATGCCCATTTGTGCCTGGCTTATTGCACTGAACATAATGTCCTAACACTCATCCAAGTTATAGCATGTATCAGAATTTTATTCCTTTTTAAGGCCAAATAATGGTGCTTCCACCTTTGGCTATTGTGAATAATGCTGCTATGAATATGAGTGCGCAAATATCTGTGTGACTTCCCACTTTCAATTCTTTTGGATATATTCCCAGAAGTGAAATTGCAGGATAATATAGTAATGATTTTTTAAGGAATCACCATACCATTTTTTAAGGTTTATTTATTTAAGAGAGAGAGAGAGAGAGAGAGTGAGAGTGGGCGACGGGCAGAGAGGGAGGGAATCCCAAGCAGGCCCCATGCCGTCAGTGCAGAGCCTGATGTGGGGTCACAAACCGTGAGATCATGACCTGAAATCAAGAGTCAGTCATTCAACCAACTGAACCACCCAGGTGCACCCACCATACCATTTTTTATAGCAGCTGCACTATTTTGTATTCCTACCACCAGTGCACTTAGTTCTCTTTCTTTACTCATGTTTATAATTATATGATCTGTAAACAATGATAACTTTACCTGTTCTAATCCAATTTTTATGCATGTAACATCTTTCTTTTTCTAATAGCGATTAGGTACAGTTTTCTATTACAAAAATTTCAGTTATATAACATGAAATAGATAGTTATTCTCAGGATTTTATTTAATGAGAAGTGAACAAAGTTCTTTGGTTGTCAAAAAGTAAGATTCTAAACCAAACATTTAAATGCACAATAAATCACTACTTTTAAGTGATAAGGAATCTCTATTAGCTAAAATATTATCATAAATCGGCTCTATGTGTTTTGCTGATCTAATTAGTAAGCTGACATAATTCAGTATACATTCACAATTCCCTGTTGTGTGAATTCTTCTATTTTGAGTTAATGTCCATAACATAAATAAAATAAATTTTTAATTCTCAGTAAACTTGACAGAGGTTAATCTGTCAAGTATTTGAGATTTCTGAAAAAGATACCATGGAACATATTAAACTATTACTAGGTACTATGGACTAAATTTTCTTCCCTCAAAATTCACATGTTGAGATTCATATGTCCTAACCCACAAGGTGGACTCCCTTTAGAGATCGGAAGGTAGTTAAGGCTAAACAAGGTCACAAGGGTAGTCCCTGATCCTATAGGACTGGTGTCCTTACAAGAAAATGAGAGACACCGGAGAACTTTCTGTCTTCCCACTGGTACAGAGAAAAGGCCCTGTGAGCACACAGCAAGATGGAAGCAAGCGAAGGAAAGAACTCTCACCAGACACAAACCATGATGGCACCTTGATTTTAGACTTCTCATCTTCAGAACTGTGAAAAAATAAATGCCGGTTGCTTAAGCTACCCAGTCTGTGATATTTTGTTTATGGCAGCCCGCATAGTCAAATACTCTACGTATATTTGAAAGGCGTTTTTTTTCTGTCAAATAATACAGATGTTAATTGTCTGAGGAATCTGCTCACTGATTCCTTCTCAACTGTGTATTTGTCTATTTAGAAATGAGAGCAATTGTGGTCTGCTTTTAGTTATTCAACCTGACACATTTAGAGTACCTTGAGATTCCAAGACTAGCCATTAAAATAAAAAAAAAATCAATTACAACTAATTATCTGAATGTATCATGAGTTTCTCATGTCTGTGTAATGAAAATAAATACAGAAATATGCTGAAGACTGGAACTATACAAAATCCATATGCCCTGATTTCAAATTCCATGGTCACCAAAAGAATCTTGATTATCATTCATTTACCTTTTAAGTATTTTTTTAACTTTAGATTTTAAAGTAAAGTTGTATTAATTAAATATAATTTTCATTGATTCTCTGATATTACATATGAGGACATGAAAGCACTTAAATTTTCTCCTAGCTTTCTTTTCACTCTGTATTTCCAGATATTTAAATTACATTATGATTAATTTTATTCTATGAGGAATCACAATATTTATATTCTATGAATTTATCTCAGTTTTAAAGCTTATTATTTCTCATTTCTTGATAACTTCTTTGTCATAAGCAGAGTTAATTAAAACAATGAGATACCACTGCACACCTATTAGAACATCCAAAATCTGGGACACCTGACAATAGCATTTGGATATGGAGCAACAAGAACTCTCATTCTTTGCTGATGGAAATGTGAAATGGTACAGCCACTTTGTAAGACAGTTTAGTGGTTTCTTATAAAACTATTCCTCTATACAATCCGGCAATCACACTCTTTGGTATTTACCCAAAAGTGTTGAAAATTTATATCTACACAGAAACCTGCACACGGATATTTGAAGCAGCTTTATTCATAATTGTCAAACTTAGTAGCAACCAAGATGGCCTTCAGTAAATGAATGGATAAATAAATGGCACGTGCAGACAGTGAAATATTATTCAGCGCTGAAATTAAATGAGTTACCAAGCCATGAAAACACATAAAAGAAACTTAAATGCATATTAGTAAGTGAAAGGAGTCAATCTGAGAATGCTACATACTGTATGATTCCACCAACTATAAGACATTCTGGAAAAGGCAAAACTGTGGAGACAGTAAAAACATCACTGGTTCCCAGAGGGTGGGAGGGTGGGGAAGAATAAGTAGAGTGTAAACCTTTTCTAGGGCAGTGAAAATACCCTATGATGGATACATGTCTAAATGCATTGAATATACAATGCCCAGGGTAAACTTTCAGGTAAACTATGGGTTTTGGGTGGTTATGTTGTGTCAATGTAGGCTTACCCTTGGTTGAAAACAATGTACCATTCTGGTTAGTGATGTTGATAATAGGGGAGGCCATGCATGTGTGGGAACAAGGGATATATGGGAAGTCTCTGTGCCTTTCTCTTAATTTTATTATAAACAAAACTACTCTAAAAACTTAAAGGTTTTAACAATTTGGAAGAATTGATTTGATCTTATTAAATAGATATTATTATCCCTATACTTATATGTAATGTAATGTTCTTAGTTCTTTATTTTGATTCTTCTCTTAGTAGAATAAATACAATTGTCAAATAATTTTTCAAAAATCTTTCATAGCTATTATATGCCTAAGTTTTTATATGATGAATTAACATTTGACTGGGTAGAAAATTCTCAGGTCGAACTTTTCCTCCTTCAGAATTCTTGAATATATATATTTTTTACTTTATCTTAAAGCACTGTGTCTGCCTCTAGAGAAGTTTGAGGCTCATCTTGATAAGTGACTTCCTTTTTTCCTGGATGTCTACAGCCTTTGCTCTTTATCCTTAAAGCTCAATAAGTTTACTAAGGTATGACTCAGTGTTAATAATTCTGTATCAATTTTTACCCAGTACGAAGTGTGCCTGCAGTTTCAGTTCTTGTTTTTATTTTAGAAATGTTTCATTCTATTATATTTGAGTACTTTTACTTTTCTGTTTATTCTCTTCATTTCCTCAGGAACACTAACTCTATTCAATTTAATTTTTTCTGTCTTGCTTTAGATATTTTTCATTTTTTGTCTATTCACAATCCCTTTTCTTAATTTTTTTAATGTTTATTTATTTTTGAGGGAGAGAGAGCTAGAGCATGAGTGGGGGAAGGGCAGAGAGAAGAGACACAGAATCTGAAGTCGATCCAGGCCCTGAGCTGTCAGCACAGAGGCTAAGGTGGGATTTGAACTGGTGAACCCAGAGATTATGATCTGAGTAAAAGTCGGATGCTTGACCTACTGAGCCACCCAGGAATCGGAATCTCTTTTTATTTAACTTTGCTGGGTGATTTCCTCATATTACTGACACTGTGTTCAGTGATATATATTCTAATATTTTTCTAAACTAACAATTTTTTTCCCAGTAAGAATTATATTGTTATCACTGACTGCCTTTCGGAGTTTTGCAATCTCATTTTATATCCTCTAAATCTCTTTTTTAAAGTACTTCCCAACTGGTGGCGCCTGGCTGGCTCAATCAGTAGAGCATGTAACTTGACCTCAGGATTGTGAGTTTGAGCCCCATGTTGGGGCTTAGAGCTTATTTAAAACAAACAAACAATTTCCCAACTAACTGCCAAAAGAATCTATTCACTTTTCAATTTGAGAGTACAGAGAAATATTTTCCTAAAATTTTCTTTTTTTACCTTCAATGAGTTTTCTTTTTAAGTGTATTCTTCTTTGCTCTTTGCTTGTAATTATCATTTATTTTCACTTAAAAATTTGCGATGTTTGTGCACATGGTCTATTTCATATCCTTTCTGCATATTAGTCATTTTTATTGGGATGGGTTTGTCTGTACCTTCTATTTGCTCAAAAAAAAAAAAAAAAGATGAGGAGGGCAGAGAGTATTAGCTTCCAATCAGTCAATAGCTTCCAATTAGTTCTATTGTCACTAAATGCTTTTTCCACAAAATCTACCACTTGGTGGGCATAGTTCTTTCCTTATATTTGGAGTCTTCACTTTATTGAAGTAAAATGATCTCCCAACAGCAGCTGGGCAGTGATTTCCAGAGATGTTTCATAGCTCAAAAGTTATTAGGTTTAACATTGATAATAATTTAACATTGATTTTTCTCTGCTCCCATGACTCTGGTTAACAATTTCTTACTTCCAGCTGCTTCTCCAGATTAAGGCTTGTTTATAGAAAATAAATAAGAATGTCTAGTGTTGACCTCCACCCTTAGCCAGTCTTCAAGATGGAAAATTGTATGTCTCCTACTACTCCTCTCCTATATCCATGCTCTCACCTTTTGATTTTCAAGTATAGCCTCATCAGATTCCTCAAGGTCCACTTACCTTCAGAGCAATCTAAAAATCTTGAGAGGTGTATTATCAGCTTTGAGATAGTTCCACTTCAGATGCATATGCAAGCTATAGAAAACCCAACTGAAAGAGCTCTAAATAAACAAAGTCAATTGTCTCCCACAGCTGATGAATCCAAGGGCATATCTGGCTTCAAATGAGATTTAACCAGGCCTTAAGCAACGTGACCATGAACCACTTTCTCTCTGTTTTTTTGTCTTTGCATCTTGGAAGTTCTCAAGCAGGCCTTTTTTGGTGGTCTCAAGAGGCTGACTGACTATATGGGCCAATATAATTCTCATTTACTTGCAAGAGGAAAAAGAAATGAACTGCTTCTCCAGTATGTCAGCCAAAGTATTGGAGATTAGTCTAATAGGCCCTTTTGGGTCTAACTTGGGTTCTGTGTCCAGAATTGAACAAATAATCTCAGCCCAGGGGTTTGAGATGGTCTCAAGATAATCAGAGTCTCTGCTTGGGCTGGGAGGAAAGTTCAATTCCACTGAAACCACATGGCCAGGAGACCGGAGTCCAGTTATGAGGAGAGAATGGGTACAAGGTGTGGAGGCAACCATAGTATTCTCAGCTGATCAAAATGTCACTTTATCTGTTGGAATTCTTAATATTCTTGAACTCCTTCCTAATTTAATTACAGATGAAGTTTTCTACTTCATTTTCTTTTTGTTGTTTGTTGTTGTTCATTTTTATGACTTCCAGAGATGGGAAGAGAGTAAACCTCTTCATTTCTAATTTTTAATTCGAAGTCCCAAATTAACGTTTTTTTTTCAGCTTTATGATTCGGATTCTTCTTTGTTCATTAAACCAACGTATTTTGAGTATCTGCTAGACATTGTTCTAACTGAGGCTGAAATTTCAACAATAATTAAGACAGACATTTCTCTTGCCTTCTTGACATTTATAGTCTATGGTATAAGACATAATTTGGGGGAAAATACTTTTTTTTTCAAAAAAGTATAAAACCATTGCTGTATTCCATGTAACAGTCCCTTTTCCTTATTTATAGGTAGGGCATAAGGAACAAAGCAACAAAGCAGAATGAAGAAATGGAAAGTTTCAGTAATAGTAAAGGAAGTCCCAGTTGACATAGGCCTTCCCCAATAGATGCTGCATATATCTGGGCTTTCTTGATTTTTGATTCTTAATATTCCCAAGGCAAACTCCAGTTGCACAATTTCTCTATTTCTTCAGGCTTTTGGCATTTTGCAACACATTCCCAAAGCCAGGAACTCAGTATTGCTGTCTTGAATGGTTTGCTCTTCTTTTTTCTTGCCTCTTTTGTCCATCTTCTCTCCATTTTCCTTCCTCATGTTTCCCTTGGAGGTCATGAAAACCTACCTAGTGAGAACAGAATCTGGGGCCAGTATCTTTAGTCTATAGGCATAGAATTCATAGACCTTTGCCAATGCAAGTCCTATTCACATACATGGATATGCTGTTGTAATTTGCCCCTGTAAAGAACTAGGGTAGGGCCCCTGGAAAGGTCAGGCTCAAATCAGCTGTTGTTAGTGACATTCATTAATGGCCCATCCTGAGGACTTATGAGTCCGGAGTTACGCTCAGTCCATCACATGTGTCATTTCCCTCTGTCCTCATAACGCCCAGCAAGAGTTAAGAAATAGTTATTTCCAGAAGCGTCTGGGTGGCTCAGTGGGTTAAGCATCTGACTTAGGCTCAGATCATGATCTCATGGTCTGTGAGTTTGAGCTCCGCATCTGGCTCTGTGCTGACAGCTCAGAGCCTGGAGCCTGCTTCAGATTCTGTCTCCCTTTCTCTCTGCCCCTCGCCTGCTTGCACTCTTTCTCTTTCTCTATCTCTCTCTCTCAAAAATAAATGTTAAAAAGATTTTTTGAATAACAATTAAAAAAAGATAATTATTTCCATCTTACTGACCAAAGATGGAGGACTCATCCAAGTCTCTCACTTTACCTGGGCATTATACTATGTCCACCTGGCTCCCAAGCCCAGGTACCCACACATTGTGCTGCACAAAAGTGATCCACCACTTACTCCCTTTGCATCTCGTAACCTCTGGAGAGAAGGGCTGCATTTGCCAGCTACAGAACTACCCCGTTCATTTTGTACCCTTTCTCCCTTAGGTAGCAGGACTCTTCTGTGACAAATTGGCAGGGTAAAGAGGTACAGGGATTGCAAGGGAAGGGCTCTGCTTGTCAGACAAGGTATGTTGCTAAATAAGCATCTATGCTTGATGAAAGGGTAAGCTTTTGTGGGTCTCCATGTCAAAACTTTGAAGGCTCTTTTTGCCTTTATGGTTTTTGCCTTTGTTCACTCATTGTTTGTTTTTCTGTAATGTTTAAGTAAAATTTCTTTTGAAAATCCTATGCTTTCTCAGCTGTGCAAAGACAGAGAAAAGAGACTTGGTGTTTTGTCCATACTCAGGTATTCTAAAGAGGAAGAGGCCTATCCTTGCCCCATCTGATGGTGCTGGGCCCAGTAGGGAAGAAATGGCAGGGGCTTAGATCCAGCCATGAAGCCTTATTGTGCTTTTCCACTGGCTGCCTTCTCTACCTCAGGTGTGTGTTATGATTTTTCTTTCTCACAAAGAGCTACTGCATCCCTTTATCATCCACAAAATGGAGATTAAAAACACTGTATTCCAGGAAGTTTACCAATTTATCCCTAAAAAAGATCCAAGTCAATGTTCTAATTCTTCCAATCCCACTCTGGCTATGACCTCCAGCATGTCATTAGGAAAATCAAGAGAGGCCAAGTGGGAAGAGGACTGGATCGAATGGAGTGAGATGAGACTGGATTACCCTGATTTGGCATCAGGGCTGACTGGGTGAGTCACTGAACCCTTCTGAGCATCAGCTTCCAAACCTAAAAAGGAAAAAATGATACTGACTTTACAGGACAGTTGTAATGACTGAACAGGGAAATATATATGGAGATACTTGGTAACAATAACTCTATCCAAACATTAGTGTTAGTATCTGAGCACTTAAAGGGTGTAGTGCATTTGTATTGTGTCTGTGCTAATGAGCTTGTGTTTTTGTTCAGCTGAAACGTAGACAATGCAGTACATGGATACTAAACAATCAATCAAAGATGGGTTTGGCAAGGGGCCCCTGGATGGCTCAGTTAATCATCCGACTTCAGCTCAGGTCATGATCTCATGGTTCATGGGTTTGAGCCCCACATTGGGCTCTGTGCTGACAGCTCAGAACCTGGAGCTTGCTTCAGATTCTGTGTCTCCCTCTGTCTCTGCCCCTCCCCCACTCATACTTTGTTGTTTTCTCTCTCTCAAAAATAAACTTTAAAAAAGCATTTAAAAAAATTAAACAGATAGGTTTGGCAAAAGTGTTCTCCTGGAGCAGGCCTATACCCACTCATAAGACAGATGCTGCTCACTTCCTTCCATTCCACATCCACACATCACGTTGGGAGCTGAGAACCAGCCATCATGGGACATTCATATCACAGAAATCAGTAAATGCTACCAATTAGGACTTTTTTGATTGAAGGGACAGTTCACCAGCAAACCACTGATTGGTAGGTTATATTTAAAAAAAAAAAAAAAAAGGCTTCCAGGTAGTGTCTTAGTTATTATTAAACAACAAGTGAAATCTGAGTAGTCCTAACCTCAGCGATCAGACAACAAAAAGAAATTGGTAAAAGAAGTCAAACTTTCATGTTTTGCAAATGACACGATACTCTACATGGAAAACCTGAAAGACTCCACCAAAAAGTTTCTAGAACTGAGCCATGAATTCATCAAAGTCTTAGGATACAAAATCAATGTACAAAAATCGGTGGCATTTCTACACACCAATAATGAAGCAATGGAAAGAGAAATCAAGACATCGATCCCATTTACAATTGCACCAAAACCCACAAATACATAGGAATAAGCCTAACCAAAGATGTAAAAGATCTGTATGCTGAAAACGATAGAAAACTTATGAAGAAAATTGAAGAAGACACCAAGAAATGGAAAAACATTCCATGCTCATGGATTGGAAGAATAAATATTGTTAAAATGTCAATACCACCTCAAGCAATCTACACATCCAATGCAATCCCAGTCAAATTGCACCAGTATTCTTCTCAAAGCTAGAACAATGATCTTAAAATTTGTTTGGAGCCAAAAAGACCCCGAATACCCAAAATAATGTTGAAAACGAAAACCAAAGCAGGAGGCATCATAATCCCAGACTTTAGCCTCTACTACAAAGCTGTAATCATCAAGCAGTATGGTGTTGGCACAAAAGCAGACCCATGGACCAATGGAATAGAATAAAGAACCCAGAATTGGACCCAGAAATGTATGGCCAACTAATTTTTGAGAAAGCAGGAAAGAATATCCAATGGAAAAAAGGCAGTCTCTTTAACAAATGGTGCTGGGAGAACTGGACAGCAACATGCAGAAGAATGAAACTAGACCACTTTCTCACACCATTCACAAAAATAAACTCAAAATGGATGAAAGACCTAAACGTGAGACAGGAAACCAAAACCCTGGAGGAAAAGACAGGCAACAACTTCTTTGACCTCAGCCACAGCAATTTCTTGCTTGACATGTCTCCAAAGGCAAGGGAATTAAAAGCAAAGATGAACTATTGGGACCTCATCAAGATAAAAAGATTCTGCACTGCAAAGGAAACAATCAACAAAACTAAAAGGCAACCGATGGAATGGGAAAAGATATTTGCAAATGACATATGGGATAAAGGGCTAGTATCCAAAATCTATAAAGAACTCACCAAACTCCACACCTGAAAAACAAATAATCCAGTGAAGACATGGGCAGAAGACATGAATAGACACTTCTCTAAAGAAGACATCCAGATGGCCAACAGACACATGAAAAAATGCTGAACATCACTCATCATCAGGGAAATACAAATCAAAACCACACTGAGGTGTTACCTCACACCAGTCAGAGTGGCTAAAATTAACAACTTCAGGAAACAACAGATGCTGGTGAGGATGTGGAGAAATAGGAACCCTCTTGCACTGTTGGTGGGAATGCAAACTGGTGCAGCCATTCTGGAAAACAGTGCAGATATTCCTCAAAAATTTAAAAATAGAACTACCCTATGGCCTAGCGATAGCACTACTAGGAATTAATCCAAAGGATACAGGAGTGCTGATTCACAGCAGCACATGTACCCCAATGTTTATAGCAGCACTTTCAGCAAGAGACAAATTGTGGAAAGAGCCTCAATCTCCATCAACTGATGAATGGATAAAGAAGATGTGGTTTATATATACAATGGAATACTACGTGGCAATGAGAAAGAATGAAATCTGGCCTTTTGTAGCAACATGGATGGAACTGGGAGTGTTATGCTAAGTGAAATAAGTCAGGCATAGAAAGACAGATACCATATGTTTTCACTCTTATGTGGATCCTGAAAAACTTAACAGAAGACCATGGGGGAGGGGAAGGGGGAAAAAGTTACAGAGAGGGAAGAAGGCAAACCATAAGAGACTCTTAAAAACTGAGGATAAACTGAGGGTTGATGGGGGGTTGTGTGGGTGATGGGCAGGGAGGAGGGCACCTGTTAGGATGAGCACTGCATGTTGTATGTAAGCCATGAGTGATGGGAATCTACTCCCCAAACCAAGAACACACTGTATACACTGTGTGTTAGCTAACTTGACAATAAATTATATTAAAATTTAAAAAGGAGACACAAAATGAGGGCTTGGGATTGGATCTCACACTGGCTATGAGATAAAGAAGACACAATCCTTGATGGAAAGGGCACATATAGAGCCTGATGCAAGATGGGAGCTCAATTACTAAAGATTTTACTGGAGTTGGCCTTGGAAAATGACCCTATGTGGAATGTTGCTGAGCTAAGTGCAATGATACAAGCATTTGAAAAACATGAGGGAACAGTGCTGACAAAGATAGTAGAGTTGGTCAGTTATTGCTATGTTGAGCTGATGTCCTGAAGCAAAAAAAGGAGAGAGTGAGATTTACTTACATGTATGAGTAAGCATAGGAACCAGAGAGCTTCAGCCAGGGCTTCCAAAGAGATTTTCATCATCTGTGGTTGGCAGGAAGCTGCAATATAGCTGAGGGTCTTTGTGAGAGTTTTAGATCTCTATAGTGGTGTGAATGTCCAGTGAAGGCAGGTGTGAGATATGCAAGTCAGAACCTTGGTGGGGAGAAACTTGGAAACCTGAAAACTATGACAGGAGTATCTTGGTGGAGATCCCTTTGGATGGTGATTCTACAGATCCCATTGTCTTTCAGGACTACAGAGGTGCCCTCCCCTTTCCCAGTTAGAGCTCAGAAGGTCCCACCCCCGTACACAAGCCAATAGGCACTTTCCTCTTCTAGCTGCCAAGACAACAACTAAGATTAAATATTAACACAACCCAGTTGGGGATATGCTGGGCCTGATAAGGGAGGAAAAAGACTATTCATCTAAAGAATTGAAATACTCCCAAGCAGGAGCAAAGGGAGTATACTTGGGATGGATTTTGAGGGTGTGTGATCAAAGGGCTCAGAATATAAAGTCAGATAAGCAATAATTAAAGTTTTGTGGGGTTTTTTTGGTTTGTTTTTTGTTTTTTGTTTTTTGTTTTCTTTTGGTTTGTGTGTGTGTGTGTGTGTTTTAGGATATGGGATTTAATACCTTAGTCAGAAGTCCTAGAATGGAACTAACTCACTATTGAGGTGACTTTGAGAAGACTAGAGAAAATTGGTGGCTAAATATCAGCAAAGTAGGTAGATGTAGAGGTACGTACAAAGAGGCTAAGAGAATGGAATGTGTAGAAATAGGCACATGGTAAGAAACCGAAGGGCTACAAAATGACTATCTTTCATGAGAGGGCCCAGTGGCACCAAGGGCATAGGAAGGCACAGGTGAGAAGGGCATGAACACTAGGAAGTTTGGTGATAACCCTTCTCTGCACACTGGGTCACCAAACTGGATTCAATAATATCCTGGGAATGACAGGGCCCCAAAGTAATAGAGAGTAGAAACCAGGAAGCCATAATTACCATGATCAATGGAGAGGTAGTCATAGATACCTGACCTACAGGGAGTTTTAGAGATTGTTAATAGAGCAAAATGTTCTTAGGATTAAAAAAAAGTTGGGAGAAGAGCATCTGCTGTATTCCAGAACGCTCCCATCTCCCCAAGGAGAGCTTCTACACATGTTTGTTGACTGATTTTTATGTCTAGTTATATGGATTTTGCAGCTGCCATCCAGGGGCGTTCCTTGATTGCCTGGATCTGGAGGTCAAGGAAGGGGCTTTCATTTCTGGGTCTCATAAAGCTGTAACAATGAGAGAGACAGTTTGGGACAGAATATTACTCCGAGGGTACTGCACTGAAAGCAGATTGAAACACACTTCCAGTCTTTCTGAAAAAGAGGTCTGTTTGCTTATCCAGGAGCTTTGGCTTGAAGGGCAGCTTTCTGGTTTGGTACACTTACAACAGCCCACAGAGTTGTCAGGGACACTTAGAGTAGCCTACAGAGGAGCTTCCAGGGAATGGAGGCTGATAAATTCAATTTTGTGCTTTCTTCTGCTTCACTACAGCTCATCAGTATCATACAGAAAGGAGCTTACATCCTTTTCTGGTGCCCTAAATTTTCATCTGCTACCAGAGGACACTTGTACATCATCTGGCTCTCGTGACCAGTGATGATTATGCTTATGGATGGATCCCACAAAACTATAACCAATGGAGAAAGAGTTCTTAAATAGTTACCACCACCAGGGCACAGTGAAAGGCACTGACCCAGAAGCTCAATATTTCTGAAAAGAGATCTATTTGTTTATCATCACAGCTGCAGCTTGAGGGGCAGATCTAAGGGCTGACTGTAAACATTTCCTGAGACCTCAGAAGGAGAGCACTACCTTCATGCTTTCCCTCTGCCATGATCCAGAGTGCCAGAGTGCTCATCCATTAAAGAGGAGTTCTTACACATGCTTGGTATTCTAGTTTATGTCTTGTGATCTGGTTTTTGCAGCTGCCACAAAGGGGGTACTCTTTGATATCCTGGAACTGGTAGAGGGGCTAACATTCTTGGGTCCCCTGGACTATAACAATCAAAGAAACATCCCTTGATGGGCTGCCACCTCCAGGGCACTGTACAAACAAGATAGTAATACACACTCCCAGCCTTTCAGGAAAGAGGCCAATGGGTTAGTCCTGGAGATTTGGCCTTAGTGGCAGTCTTCATGCTAGGCACACATGTAGAGGCTATAGAAGTGCTTTCAGTGAATATAGGCTGAGGAATGCCATGTTTATTCTCTCTGTCTGCCTCACCTTTATCTTCCAGAAAAGAGCTTATAAGTTTGTCTAGAGCCCTACTTTTTGTAACTGCTACCCAGGGAACAACTCCAGATTACCAGGTCTTGGGGGCAATAGGGCTAAAATATGTGACAGGACTGTATATTTTGCATTTTTTATAAAGCTATTGCCTGAGGGTCTCACTTCCAATCAGTTAAATCTAAATGCAGATACTTCTTTTAGTATCTGAGATACTTCTTTTTGGGACACTGATAGATCTTGGCACACCCTCAACTACAAGGAGCTGTTAAAAATAACATAAGCTACTTGGAAATCACAAAAGTTTGAGAGAAAACCAAGAGTTAGAGCAGGATTGAATGATAAATTTCATCTCCTATACAAGGTCAGTGCTTTGAGACAGAGAGGTGGCTATCTGTCCCAATGTATAGAAATAAATATGAATGTTAACCAAAATGAAGAACCAGAGGAATACATTCTCAATGAAAGAATATGATATAATCCCAGATAAAACCTTAATGTCATTGAGATAAGGAGTTTACCAAATAAATGTTCAAAGTAATGGTCATAAAGATGTTCACCAAACTGAAGAATGGATGAATACAGTGAGAACTTCAATGAAGAGATAGAAAATATAGGGAATTGCAAACAGAAGTCACAGAACAAAAGAACAGAATAACTGAAATGAAAAGTACACCAAAGGGGTTAAACAGCAGACTAGATGAAGCAGAAGGAAGGATCAATGAACTAAAAAACAGGACAGAGGGACTCAAACAATGGGAGAAACAAAAAGAAAAAAGAATTTTAAAAAATCAAGATAGCTTAAGGGGCTTATGGAACAGCATCAAACAGATTAACATTTGCATTATAAGGATCCCAGAAGAAGGGAGAATAGAAAATTTTTATCTGAAGAAATAATGGTTGAAAACTTTTTTAACCTAGGAAAAGAAACAGACATCCAAGTCAAGGAGGCCCACAGAGTTCCAAATAAGAGGAACCCAAAGAGACACACATCAAGACAAATCATAATTAAAATGTTAAAAGTTAAAGACAAGAAGAGAATCTTAAAGACAGGAAAAAAATACAATTTTCTAGATACAAGAAAACCCCTGCAAGACTATTAGCAGATTTTCTTCAGCAGCAACCCTGCACAATAGAATGGACTGGCATGATATATTCAAAGTGCTAAAACAAACAAAACAAATAGGAGTTGGAAGATGGCTGTGGGGTAAGAAGACCCGAGGCTCACCTCATTCCATGAACACAACTGGATAACTATCAAATGATCCCAAATGCCCCAAGAAATTGACTTGAAGACTGGCAGAACAAACTCCACAACTAAAGGTAGAGAAGAGGCCATGTTGAAGAAGGTAGGAAGTGTGGAGATGTGGTTTGGGAGAGAAGTGGATCATGGCTACTGCAGTGGGGAGGGAGCCATGGTTGCAAGAAGGGTGTGAGACAGACTGACACAGAGGAGAGCACACTGGGAAAACAAATCCTCATAGTTAATGCCCCAGTAGGGCATAAAGTCTGGAGTTTTAAAGGTCAACAGCCATGGCTGAGATAGAGCCCAGAGGGCATTGCATTGCTTTTGGAGTCAAGGCATACAAACAACCCCTGACAGACAGTGAGGAAACTGAGATCTAAAAAGTAGCTGAGGCACACAGTAGGGAGGTTATTCACTCATCTCCTAGTGATATGAGATACAAAGGCAGAAGGAAAGGGCATATAGAATTAAATTTCCTTTAACCTGCAGCCCATTAACAAATACTTGAGGCAGGTAGAGTAAACATTTCTCCAAGAATGCCCTACTGTCTGAATGTTAATGTTTTGCTAGAGGGAAATACAACCTTAGTTTGACAATACCAGGCCTCCAGTATCCTGTGAGTCTTCTTTAGCATATGAAAATCTCTTTGGAAACTTCCTCTTGACTTCACCTCCCCAAACTCCCAAGTATATAATCAGTCTGTCCTCAAGGTACAGGGCAGCTCTTCCTGCCCATGGGTCTTGTCCCCGTGCTTTCATAAAATCGCCTCTTTTTTTTGCACCAAAGACATCTTTGAGAATTCTTTTTGACCATTAGCAACAAACCTTACCATCACTTCAAAAAAACATCATCACTAGAATATCCCAGGGAGGCAACATCACAGAGAAACCCCCTCCAGGAAGAAAGGAAATAGCCTGTGGCATTTCCTTCCCCCACCCCTCAACATTAACAGAGAGACATTTGTTGGAACTAGCACAGACAAATAGTTCCTACCTAATTTGCTTACACTAAACCCCAGCCCTGGATTCCAAAAGAACAACCCTTCCAGTCACCCTTGTCTCAGTCCCATTACAGTAGGCACCCTCCCCCTAGAAGACCAGCCCAAACCTCTGCTCACACCTTATCTCCTGATGTAGGAATTTTGCAGAGCCTCTGTGTCCATGGTGGTGACAACAGGTTTCAGTTCACAAATAGACCAAAGCACACCTAGTTAAAATGAGCCACATTCAGGCTAAGGACCAAACACTGCCCACATTGAGCAAAGAGAGCCTTTGAAGATGACTAACCTGAAAAATAAAGCAGCCAGGACAAAACACCGGAGAACACATAACACACACTGGAGACACTCCTGAAAGAGCCAGGCTGTGGGCAACAGGGGACACTACATGGCAGGGCACTGCAGAACCTCTTTTTCATAAGGCCATTATCCATAAGAATGGGAGATATAGTTGACTTTCATCACACACAGAAACAGGCATAGCGACTTAGAAAACATGAGAAGATAATGAAAATTATCCCAAACAAAGAAAAGTACAAGGCCATGGCCAGAGATCTACACAAAATAGATACAAGTAACATGTCTGATAGAGAATTTAAAGTAATATCATAAGGATAGTCACTGAACTCGATAAATAGTAGAAAACATGAGTGATACTCTTAATACAAAGATAAGGAATAACATAGTAGAGATAAAAGGCTCAATAAATAAAATGAGAAACATGTGTGATGGAATGGACAGCAGGCTGGAAGAAACAGAGGAATGAACTAATGACCTAGAAGACAGAGTAAGGGAAAGTAATCAAGTTGACCAAAAGAGAGCAAAAATAAATATGCAACATGAGAATAGACTTAAGGAACTCAGTGACTACATCAAGCATAATAATATTTATATTATAGGAATCCAGAAGCAGAAGCAGAAGCGAAGAAGGAAGAGGAGGAGGAGGAGGAGGAAGAGGAAAAAAAAGCGGACAGAAAATGTATTTGAAGAAAAAATAGCTGAAAACTTCCCTAATCTGAGTAAGGAAATAGGTATCTAAATTCAGGAGGAACAGAGCTCTCATCAAATAAACAAAAAGAAGATCCACACAAAGACATATTGTAATTAAAATTGGTAAAATATAATAAGGAAAAAAATTTAAAGCAGCAAGACAAAAGAAGATATTAAGATGAAAATGGAAAACTCATAAGGCTAGCAGGGGATTTTTCAGTAGAAATTTTTCAAGACAGAAGGTAGTGGCATGATATATTCAAAGTGCTGAATGGGAAAATCTGTAGCCAACAATATTCTATCCTGCAAGGCTAACATTCAGAATAGGAGAGATAGTTTCTGAGACAAACAAAAGCTAAAGGAATTCATGACCACTAAACCAACCCTAAAAGAAATATTAAGGGGCCCTTTGAATGAAAAGGAAAGACCAAAAGTGATAGTATAAAGGTAGACAACACAAAAGCAGTAAAAATGAATATTTCTGTAAAATTCAGTCAAAGAATTCACAAAATGAAAGGATATAAAATATGACCACATACTTTTAAAATGTGGAGAGGAGTAAAAAATAAGATCAAACTTAAAGGGCCATCAACTTAATATAGACAGTTATACTCAGAAGAGCTTATATACAAAACTGATGGCACCATATATCAAAAAACACAAATAAATATGCAAAGAATAAAGAGAAATAAATCTAAATAGATCACTAAAGAAACTAAGCAAACCATGAAAGAGAGAAAGACAAGAAAGAATCAGAGAAAATCTTCAGAACAATCACAAAACAAATAATAAAATGACCATATACATATCTATCAACAATTACTTCAATGCAAATAAACTAAACACTCCATTCAAAAGACATATGGTGACTGAATGGATTAAAATAAGACTCAGTCTAAAAAAAAAAAAAAGAGACTCATCTGTATGCTGCCTATGAGAAATTCATTTTAGACCTGCAAATTGAAAGTGAGGGGATGGAGAAACACCTATCATGTAAATGAATGTCAAAAGAAAGCTGGAGTAGCAATAAATATATCAGATAACAGGGACTTTAAAACAAAGACTAACAAGAGACAAAGAAGGTCACTATATCATAATAAAGGAGACCATCCGACAAGAAGATAAAACAATTGTAAGCATTTATGCCTCCCAAATCCAAGCACACAAGTATGTAAAAAAAAAAAATTAATGACCAACATAAAGGAACACTTTGACAATAATATAATAATAGTAGGGGACTTTAAACCCCACTTACCCCAATGGACAGATCATCTAAACAGAAAATCAATAAGGAAACAATGGCTTTGAAAAACACCCTGGAACAAATGGATTTAACAGACATATTCAGAACAATTTATCCTAAAGCAGCAGAATACACATTATTCTCCAGTGCACATGGAACATTCTTCAGAATAGATCACATAGCAGGTCACAGATCAGCCCTCCAAAAGTACAAAAAACCAAGATCATACCATGCATATTTTCAGACCACAATACTAGGAAACTTAAAAACCAGAAGAAAAACTGGAAAGACCACAAATACTTGGAGGTTAAAGAACATCTTATTCAAGGATGATTTGGTTAACCAGGAAAATAAAAGAAATAAAAAAGTACATGGAAGCAAATGAAAATGAAAACACAATAGTCCCAAACCTTTGAGATGCAGCAAAGGCAATCCTAAGAGGGAAGTATTTTGCAATACAAGCTTACATCAAGAAGCAAGAAAAGTCACAAAAACACAACTTAGCCTTACACCTAAAGGAGCTAAAGAAAAAAAAAAGTAGCAGCAAAGCTCAAAGCAGCAGAAGAAGGGAAATAATAAAGATTAGAGCAGAAATAAATGATACAAAAACAAATAAAAACCCAGTAGAACATATCAACGAAACTAAGAAGTGGTTCTTTGAAAGAATTAACAAAATTGATAAATTTCTAGTCAGACTTATTAAAAAGAAGACAAAAGGCCCAAGTAGATAAAATCATGAATGAAAGAGGAGTGATCACAACCAACACTGCAGAAATACAAATAATAATAAGAGAATATTATGAAAAATATGTCAACAAACTGGGAAATCTGGAAAAAATGGACAAATTCCTAGAAACAAACTACCAAAACTGAAACAGGATGAAATAGAAAATGTGAACAGAGCCATAATCAGCAAAGAAATGGAATCAGTAATCAAAAATTTCCCAACAAACAAAGTCCAGAGACAGATGGCTTCCCAGAGGAATTCTACCAGACATTTAAAAAAGAGTTAATACTTATTCTTCTCAAATTGTTCCAAAAACTGCAAATGGAAAGAAAACTTTCAGATTTCTTCTATGGGGCCAGCATTACCCTGATTCCAAATCCAGACAAAGATCCCACTGAAAAGGAGAATTAAAGATCAATATTCCTGTTGAGCATGACACAAAAATTCTCAACAAAATACTAGCAAATCAAAGTCAACAGCATATAAAAAGAATTATTCACCATGATCAACTGGGATTTAATCTTGGGCTTCAGGGGTGGCCCAATATTCACAAATCAATCAATGTGGTACACCACATTAATAAACAAAAGGATAAGAACCATATTATCCTCTCAATAGATGAAGAAAAACATTTGATGAAATACATCATCCATTCTTTATAAAAACCCTCAAGAAAGTAGAGATAGATGGAATATACCTCAACTTAAAAAAGCAATATATGAACGACCCACAGCTAATTTTATCCTCAATGGGGAAAACTGAGAACTTTTCCTCGATGGTCAAGAATAAGACAGGGTTGTCCATTCTCACCACTACTAATTAATATAGTACTGAAAGTCTTAGCCTCAGCAATTAGACAACAAAAAGAAATAAAAGGCAATCAAATCATCAAAGAAGTCAAACTTTCACTATTTGCTGATACTCTAATGTGAAAAACATGAGACTTCACCAAAAAATTGCTAGAACTAATACATGAATTCAGCAAAGTCTCAGGATATAAAAGAATGTACAGAAGTCTGTTGCATTTTGACATACAAATAATGAAGCAGCAGAAATAGAAATCAAAGAATTGATCCCATTTACAATTACACCAAACCCCATGAGATACCTAGGAGTAAACCTAACTAAAGTAGTAAAAGATCTGTACTCTGAAAACTATAGAACACTTATGAAGGAAATTGAAGAGGACACAAAGAAATGGAAAAGCATCTCATACTCCTCATACTCATGGGTTGGAGGAAAAAATATTGTTAAAATGTCTATACTACCCAAAACAATCTACACATTTAATTCAATCTCTATCAAAATTCCATGAGCATTTTTCACAGAGCTAGAACAAACAATCTTAAAATTTGTATGGAACCACAAAAGACCCTGAATAGCCAAAGCATCCTGAAAAAGAAAAGCAAAGTTGGAGGCATCATGTTTCCAACTTGAAGCATACCATAAACCAGTAGTCATCAAGATAGTATGGTGCTGGCATAAAAACAGATACAGTTAGGTCTCACTCTTTCACTCCCCGATTTGTGCTGTCTCTGTCAAAAATAAAATCAATAAAACTTACAAAAATGGTGCTGGGAAAACTAGACAGCAACATGCCAAAGAATGAAACCAGACCACTTTCTTACACCATAAACAGAAATAAATTCAAAAGGGATGAAAGACCTAACTGTAATATAGGAAACCATCAAAACCTTGGATAAAAACCCAGGCAGCCACCTCTTTGACCTTGGCTGCAGCGACTTCTTACTAGACATGTCTCTGGAGGCAAGGGAAACAAAAGCAAAAATGAACTATTGGGACTTCAAGATAAAAATCTTCTGCACAATAAAGAAAACAATCAACAAAACTAAAAGGTAGCCTATGGAATAGAAGAATATATTTGCAAACAACCTATCTGATAAAGGGTTAGTATCCAAGATATATAAAGAAGTTATCAAACTCAACATCCAAAAATCCAATAATCTAGTTAATAAATGGGCACAAGACATGAACAGAAATTTCTCCAAAGAAGACATACAAATGGAAAACAGACACATGAAAAGATGCTCAACATTGCTTATCATCAGAGAAATACAAATCAAAACCAGAATGAGATACCACCTCACACCTGTCAGAATGTCTAAAATCAAAAACATAAGAAACAACAGGTGCTGGTGAGGATTTGGAGAAAGGGGAACCATTTTGCACTCTTGGTGGGAATGTAAACTGGTACAGTCTCTGCGGAAAACAATATGGAGGTTCCTCAAAAGGATTAAACAGAACTACCTTATGATCCAGCAATTGCACTACTAGTTATTTATACAAAGAATACAAAAACACTAATTCAGAGGAATACATGTACCCAATGTTTATTGCAGCATTATTTCAAATCACCAAGATATGGAAACAGCCCAAGTGTCAATCAGTTTATAAATGGTTAACAAAAGAACAAATATATATCTACAACGGAATAGTATTCCTTCATTAAAAAAAATGACATCTTGCCATTTCCAATGAAACAGATGGAGCTAGAGAGTATAATGCTCAGTGAAATAAGCCATTCAGAGAAAGACAAATACCATATGATTTCACTTATGTGTGGAATTTAAGAAACAAAACAAATGAGCAAAGGGAAAAAAGAGAGAGATAGACAAATCAAGAAACAAACCACAGAGAACAAATTCATGGTTACAGGGCAGGAGTGTGAAGAGATAGGTAAACAGGTGATGGGGATAAAGGAGTGCACTTGTGATGAGCACCAAGTGATGTATGGAATTGTTGAATTTCTGTATTGTACACCTAAAACTAATATAATATTATATATTAACCAACTGGATAAAATAAAAACTTAAGAAGCTAAATGAAAAAAAAAAATAAGATGGGGTGGGGAGAGAAAAAAGCTAAAAGAATTCATCACCACCAAACAAGCTTTACAAGAAACTGAAAAGAAAGAGTGCTAATTAGTAAAGGGAAACATAAAAATCTAAATCTCACTTGTAAAGGTAAATTTGTGATAAAGGTAGTAGATTAATCAATTATAAAGCTAATATAAAGTTTAAAAGTGAAAATAACTGTAACTATAATAGTAAAGGGATACACAAGATAAAAAAGTAAAACATGACATCAAAAACATAAAATATAGAGCTTTAGAATGTGTTCAAACTTCACTTGCTATCAACTTAAAATAGACTGTAATAAATATAATTTGTTATATGTAAACTACTTAGAAAATAACCTCATAAAAACTCAAAAGATAATGAAAAAAATCTAAGCATACTACTCAAAAAATCATCAAACTACAAAAGAGGAGAACAGAAGAAAGAGAAACAATGAGATGAACTACAAAACACCCAGAAGATAACAAAATGGCAATAAGTTATATCTATCAATAATTACATTAAGTGTAAATGAACTAAATTCTCCAATCAAAAGACTTAGGGTAGCTAAATGGATTTTAAAAATCTACATTCATCTCTATGCTGCCTACAAAAGATTCACTTCAAATGTTAGGAAGCACACACACTACAAGTGAAGAGATGAGGAAAGACACTCCATGCAAATGGGAACATACAAATTATATATATATATATATATATATATATATATATATATATGTATATGTATGTATATGTATACATATATATATATGTATATGTGTCTGTGTGTATGTATATATATACACATATATATATGTTTGTGTGTATGTATATATAGTAGTTATATATATATATATATATGGAAATATATATATATGGAAATATATATATATGGAAATATATATATATATGGAAATATATATATATGGAAATATATATATATATGGAAATATATATATATATATATATATATTTAGGGTAGTTATATCAAACCATATAGACTTTAAAACAAAGATTGCCATAAGAAACAACAATGGATATTATATATTGATAAAAAGATCATTTCAAAGAGAGGATATAACATTTATAAATACTTATGCACCCAACATAGAAGTATATATATATATATATATATATATATATATATATATATATCTCATCCTAACTGGAGAAATAGACAGCAAACAATAATAGTAGAGCACTTTAATACACCACTTACAGTGATAGATAAATCATCCAGAGAGATCATCAATAAGGAAACATTGGCTTTAAAAAATACATTAGGTCAGATGGACCTAATGGATAAATGCAGAGCATTCCATCCAAAACCAGCAGAATATACATACTTCCCAAATGCACATGAAACATTTTTCAGGATAGATAATGTATTAAGCCACAAAACAAGTGGCTCAACAAATTTAAGAAAACTGAAATTATATCAAAGCATCTTCTTTGACCAAAACTGCATAAAACTAGAATAAATTATAAGAATAAAAATGAAAATTTTACAAAGATATGTAGACTAAACAACACACTATTAAACAAACAAAGGGTCAACAAAGGAATCAAAAGTAAAATCAAAAAGTACATTCAATCAAACAAAAATGGAAATACAACACACCAAAACCTATGGGATACAGAAAAATCAGTTTTAAGAGGAAAGTTCAAAGGGATAATAAAAGCCTACCTAAAAAAAAAAAAAAAAACAAAAAAACCTCAAACTAGCAACCTAACTTTGCATTTCAAGGAACTAGGAAAAAGAACAAATAAAGCCTGAGCTTAGTGGAAGGAAGGAAATAACAAAGATCAGACCAGAAATAAATAAAATAGAAACTAAATAGACAATATAAAAGATCAATGAAACCAAGAGCTGGTTCTTTGAAAAGGCAAACAAAATTGACAAACTTTTAGTTAGGCTCACAAAGAAAAAAAGAGGACTCAAATAAATAAAATCAGAAGTGAAAGAGGAGATGTTACAATGAATACTACAGAAATACAAAGGATCATAAGAAACTATGAACAGTTATATGCTAACAAATTGGATAGTCTAGTAGAAATGGATAAATTCCTAGAAACATAATCTACCAAGACTGAATCATGAATATGTTAACCAGTAATTTAGGTTTGAGATGCCTGAGAAACAGATCAGTTTGATAGTTGGTCTCTGAATAACAAAATCCAGGGCGGGGTGGGGGCGTGGAGGTCTGACTAGACTTAGGTGTGAATGTCCACACCTCACTGGGAACCAGAATGACACACCACTCAGAGATGTGTGTCCATCAGTGTGAGGTGGCTCAGGGCTAGGGTATTTGTTTTCAACTTCCCTGGGCAAATCTGTGCATTCAGGAAAAACAATCAGAGGTAGTGTGAAAGAACACAGGCTTGTGTGAATCTGAATCTCAGGATTATTGTTTACTAACTGCATAACCTTGAGCAACTCATTTTACTTCTCTGAGATTTAATTTCTCATTACCCATATTTACCCATAGATTCCTTTGAAAATTAAGTGAAATAATGATGAAGATGCCTAGTAAACTTTTTGTATATACCAAGTGCTTGATAAATGCAGAGTACTATTATCAATAATATATTTTTATTCTTAACATCAAAGTTAATGTGTTGCAGGAAGAATAGGTCCCCATAGAAATAGAAAATCAAACACACTGATTACAAGTAAGAATATTGAATCAGTAATTTAAAAACTCCCAACCACATGGGTGGCTCAGTTGGTTGAGCATCCGACTTTGGCTCAGGTTGGATCTCGAGGTTCATGAGTTCAAGGCCCACATTGGACTCACTGCTGTCAGTGCAGAGCCTGCTTTGAATCCTCTTCTCCCCCCTCTCTCTGCCCCTTCCCTGCTTGTGCTCTCTAAAAACAAAACAAAAAACAAAAACAAAAACAAAAACCCACAAAAAACACAAAAACAAACAAAAAAGCAACTCCTTGCAAACAAAAATCCAAAACTAAACAGACATTATTAGTGAACTTTACCAAAAATTCAAAAGAGAATTAATATCAATCCTTCTTAAGACCCTCCAAAAAATAAAAGAGGAGGGAATATTTAAAGCTCATGTTAGGAGGCCAAAATTACCCTAATACCAAAACCAGACAGGAAATCAAAAGAAAAGAAAATTACAGGCCAACATCCCTGATAAACATAGATCCAAAACTCCCGAACAAAATATTAACAAACTTAATTCAACAAAACATTAGAAGGATCATACACTCTGATCAAGTGGGATTTCAGAGATACAAGGATGGTTCAACATCTGCAAATCAATGTGATACCCTTCATTAACAAAATAAAGAATAAAAATCATATGATCACCTCAATAGATGCAGATAAAGCATTTGATAAAATTCAACATTTATGTATGATAAGTACTCAGTAAAGTGGTAAAGAGGGAACCTACCTTACCATAATAAAGACCGTATATGATGAGCCCACAGCTAACATTATACTCAGTGGAGAAAGGCTGAAATCTTTTCCTCTAAAATCAGTAATAAGATGAGGATGCCCACTTTTGCCACTTCTATTCAACATAGTATCGGAAGTCCTAGCCAGAGAAATTATGTCAGAAAAACAAATAAAATACATCCATATTGGAAAGGAAGAAGGGTTGTCTTTCCTACTTGCATAGTCTCAGCCAGCACCACAATCCAGGTGTTTGAAGAATGCCTGATCCACAAGTATGGAACCTTATACAGTATAGCATTTAACCAGGGCACCCACCTCAGAGCAAAGGCAGTGCAGGAGTGGGCCCATGACCATGGAATACACTGGGTATATCATGACCTTGCCCTAAAGAAGCAGTTGGTCTTGTAGAACACTGGCATAGCCTTCTGAAGGCTGAACTGAGGTACTAGATTAGAGAAACCTCTCTGAAAGGATAGGTTACTATCCTTGAAAATATAGCATACTTATTAAATCAGTCACCCCACAGTGGTGCCGTGTCCCCAGTAGGAAAGATACTTGGGTCTGAAAATCAAGAGGTATACGTAGGCAGGGCCCCACTTAATATCACTCCCAATTACTTCCACAGACTGCTATGCTTTTCATCTACCTCAGAGGAGTTAGAGGTTCCAGGTCTTATAGGGCGGTATACCCTTGTAGATGATACAACAAGAGTCCTATTGAATAAAAGTTATAATGATCACAGGGCACGCTGGACTCCTGTGTTCAAGAACCAGCAGGCAGAAAGGGGTGTTACCATACTGGCAGGGAAATTGACCCTGATCGAGGGACGAGCTGGGGCTGCTTTTACATGGTTGAAACATAAACGAACACCTGTGGAAGCCAGAGGCCCAAATGGGACTTTCTCCTTTGTAAGCAAGAATGGACATTCTGAGCAACCCTGGGCTGAGAAGAATATGCTTATCAAGTTTTGGACTCTCCATGAATGAAGGTTTGGGTCATCCCATAAAATAAATGCACATGATCTGCTTAGGCCCTCTCTCAGCATAAGGGACATTTAGAACAGATAGTGGAGTAGGGGGAGGATAAGTACCGGTTGTGCCCCCAAGTCAACTTTCATAATGGAAAAGGAGGATACAGTTCATCCTAATCATCTCCCTATTCTGCATTTTCCCTTTGGAGAAAGCCCCACAGGAGCCAGGGAGGCACTGCTCCCAAATGTATGATCTTTAACCATAGAGGAATAATTGAATGAGGGGCCCAGCATCTGCCTTCTGAAGTCTATCACCATATTTGTGCCATGGCCATCCCTCTTCCTGGCTAATAACAGGGCAGCAGAGATCCCAAAGCCAGCCCTGGAAGAAATGGGCTTCTCTGACTTTTTTTTTTTTTTTTTAAGCCACAATAAGTGGCTTATTATTTTTTTTTTCAAAGTTTTTTATTTATTTTTGGGACAGAGAGAGACAGAGCATGAATGGGGGAGGGGCAGAGAGAGAGGGAGACACAGAATCGGAAACAGGCTCCAGGCTCCGAGCCATCAGCCCAGAGCCTGACGCGGGGCTCGAACTCACGGACCGTGAGATCGTGACCTGGCTGAAGTCGGACGCTTAACCGACTGCGCCACGCAGGCGCCCCTCTGACTTTTGCTTAAAGACTGACTCTCTGAGGGCACTTGGGTTGCTCAATCAGTTAAGTGTCCAACTTCAACCCAGTCATGATCTCACAGTTCATGAGTTCAAGCCCTGTATCAGGCTCTGTGTTCACAGAGCTGTGTTCACAGCTCAGAGCCTGGAGCCTGCTTTCGATTCTGTGTCTCCCTCTCTCTCTGCCCCTCTCCTGCTCATGTTCTGTATCTCAAAAATAAATAAACGTTAAAAATTTAAAAAAAAGACTGACTCTCAGACTGGCTTAATAGCAGTGTAGGATGATTCCTTCCACCCCACCTCACCACACTGCCTCCACTCTATCACTCCAGCACACACTTGCCTCTCAGTCTGATGGTTTTTGCAACCTTCCCCCATTCCCTGCCCATTCTCTCTCACATGGGGATGTATAAAATTCTTGCACATCCAGCCTCATATTGGTAAATTTTAAGTGGCTGTGGCCAAGTCAGTTTACCTGTCTGTATTTTGGTCTCATACACAAATTTATAGATTTAGAATTTCAGAATCCAAGGTACTATTAAGAATATTTTATTCAAACCTCCAAACTCATTCTATGAGGTCAACATTACCTTGATTCCAAAATCAGACAAAGACCCCACAAAAAGGATACCTACAGACCAATTTCTCTGATGAATATGGATGCAAAAATTCTCAACAAGATACTAACAAACCAAATCCAACAATACATTAAAAGAATTATTTACCACAATCAACTGAGCTTTATTCCTGGGCTGCAGGGGTGGTTCAATATCCATAAATCAATCAACATAATAGATCACATAACAAAAGAAAAGATAAGAACCACATGATCCTCTCAATAGATGCAGAAAAAGTATATGACAAAATATGGCATCCTTTCTTGATAAAAATCCTCAAGAAAGTAGGAATAGAAGGAAAATACCTCAAAATCACAAAAGCCACATATGAAAGACCCACAACAAATATAATCTTCACTGGGGAAAAACAAAGCTTTCCCCCTAAGGTCAGAAGCATGACAGTGATGTCCAATCTCACCAACATTGTTCAACATAGTGTTGGAAGTCCTAGCCTCAGCAATCACACAACAAAACGAAAAGGCATCCAAATCAGCAAGGAAGAAGTCAAACTTTCACTCTTCACAGACAACATGAAAATCTATGTGAAAAACCCAAAAGACCACCAACAAACTGCTAGAATTGATTCAGCAAAGTTGAAAGATATAAAATGAATGTACACAAATTGGTTGTATTTCTATACATCAATGATGAAGCATCATAAATAGAAATCAAGGAATCAATCCCATTTACAATTGCAGCAAAACCAGAAAATGCCTAGGAATAAGTCTAACCAAAGAGGTAAAAGATCTGTAAGCTGAAAACTATAGAAAGCTTATGAAAGAAATTGAAGAAGCACAGAAAAATGGAAAAACAGTCCATGCTCATGTGTTGGAAGAACAAATATTGTTAAAATGTCAATACTACCCAAAGCAATCTATGCATTCAATGCAATCCCTATCAAAATAACACCAGCATTCTTCACAGAACTAGAAGAAACAATTCTAAAATGTGTATGGAACCAGAAAAGACCCCAAATGGTTACAGCAATCCTGAAAAAGAAAACCAAAGCTGGAGGCATTCCAGACTTCAAGCTGTATTACAAAGCTGTAATCATCAAAACAGTATGGTAATTCCACAAAAACAGACACATAGATCAATGGAACAGAATAGAGAACCCAGAAATGGATCTACAAATGTATGGCCAACTAATCTTTGACAAAGCAGGAAAGAATATCCAGTGGAAAAAAGATGGACTCTTCAGCAAATGGTGTTGGGAAAACTGGACACCAACATGTAAAATCTGGACCACTTTCTTACACCACACACAAAAATAAACTCAAAATGAATGAAAGACCTAGATGTAATACAGGAAACCACCAAAATCCTAGAGGAAAATACAGGTAACAACCTCTTTGACCTCGACCACAGCAACTTCTTACTAGACATATCTCTGGAGGCAAGGGAAATGAAAGCAAAAATGAACTATTGGGATCTTATCAGGATAAAAAACTCCTTCCCAGCAAAGGAAATAATGAACAAAACTAAAAGGCAACTGACAGAATGGGAGAAGATATTTTCAAATGACATGTCAGATAAAGGATTAGTATCCAAAATCTATAAGGAACTTATCACACTAAACACCCAAAAAACAAAGAATCCAGTGAAAAAATGGGCAAAAGACATAAATAGACACTTTTCCAAAGAAGATCTCCAGAATGCTAACAGACGCATGAAAAGATGTTCACCATTACTCATAATCAGAGAAGTACAAAGCAAAACCACGAGATATCACCTTGCACCTGTCAGAATGGCTAAAATTAAGAACTCAGGAAACAACAGATGTTGGCAAGAATGCAGAGAAAGGAGAACCCTTTTGCACTGTTGGTGGAAATGCCAACTGGAGCAGCTACTCTGGAAACCAGTATGGAGGTTCCTGAAAAAATTAGAAATAGAGCTACCTGACGATCCAGCAATTGCACTACTAGGTATTTATCCAAATGATACATAAATGCTGATTTGAAGGGGCACATGCACCCCAATGTTTATAGAAGCACTATTAAAAATAACCAAATTATGGAAAAAGCCCAAATGTCCATCAGCTGAAGAATGGATAAAGAAGAAGTGGTATACATGCAATGGAATACTATTTGATGGTCAAAAAGAATTAAGTATTTTCACTTGCAACAACGTGGATGGAGCTAGAGAGTATTATGCTAAGCAAAATACTATGTCAGTCAGAGAAAGATAAATATATGATTTCACTCATGTGGAAAGTAAGAAACACAACAGATGAATATAGGGGAAGGGAAGGAAAAATAAGATAAAAATGGAGAGGGAGGCAAACCATAAGATACTTTTTAAAAATTTTTTTAAAAAATGAAATTTATTGTCAAATTGGTTTCCATACAACACCCAGTGCTCATCCCAAAAGGTACCCTCCTCAATACCCATCACTCACCCACCCCTCCCTCCCATCTCCCATCAACCCTCAGATTGTTCTCAGTTTTTCAGTCTCTTATGCTTTGGCTCTCTCCCTCTCTAACCTCTTTATTTTTTTTTTCTTCCCCTCCCCCATGGTCTTCTGTTAAGTTTCTCAGGATCCACATGAGAGTGAAAACATATGGTATCTGTTTTTCTCTGTATGACTTATTTCACTTAGCATAACACTCTCCAGTTCCATCCACGTTGCTACAAAAGGCCATATTTCATTCTTTCTCATTGCCATGTAGTATTCCATTGTGTATATAAACCACAACTTCTTTATCCATTCATCAGTTGATGGACATTTAGGCTCTTTCCATAATTTGGCTACTGTTGAGAGTGCTGCTATAAACATTGGGGTGTAAGTGCCCCTATGCATCAGCACTCCTGTATCCCTTGGGTAAATTCCTAGCAGTGCTACTGCTGGGTCATAGGGTAGATCTATTTTTAATTTTTTGAGGAATCTCCACATTGTTTTCCAGAGTGGCTGCACCAGTTTGCATTCCCACCAACAGTGCAAGAGGGTTCCAATTTCTCCACATCTTCACCAGCATCTATAATCTCCTGATTTGTTCATTTTAGCTACTCTGGCTGGCATGAGGTGGTATCTGAGTGTGATTTGATTTGTATTTCTCTGATGAGGAGCGACGTTGAGCATCATTTCATGTGCTGTTGGCCATAAGAGACTTTTAAATACAGAGAGCAAACTATGGGTTGCTGGAGGGTAGTTGGCTGGGGGGATGGACTAAATGGGTGATGGGCATTAGAAGGGCCCTTGTTGAGATGAGCACTGAGTGTTATATATAAGTGATGAATCACTAAATTCTACTCCTGAAATAATTATTACACTATATTTAACTAACTTGGATTTAAATAAAATTAGAAGAAAGTAAGAAAGAAAGAGAGAGAAAGGGAGGGAGGAGGAAGGAGGAAGGAAAGAAGGAAGGAAATTTTATTTGTGTGATAAGAACTTTAATTCAGGTCACACCCAAATTCCTAATGCAATGGAGAACTTATGTTCATTAGTGAATTTTACAGGTTAAAAAATTTGGGATATGGGGTGTTTGAATCAGGAAGATAGGTCTCCTTCCCAGGATCTCCTCTGGCAGCTGTTCATAACATGTATCACCCACTCCCATTCTACTGTATGCCTCTCCAAATTGCCACAGCTTCTGTGATCACTCGTGAACCTGAATTTTTGTGTCCTTTTCTCCCCAAGCTTCTGCCCCTGCAGTAGCTTTACCCAGTGTGTTTAGGTAGGAGAGAACATTGTATTGGGAGGCTCATAAGCCTTTTACTTGAGTATCTCTGTCATTTTCTCCTCCACTCTGAAAGACATACTCTGAATTATATTGTATCATCCCCAAAAGGCTACATTTTAAATCAATATATTGGTGGGGTGCCTAGGGGGCTCAGTTGGTTAAGTGTACAACTCTTGATTTCAGCTCAGGTTATATATAATCTCTCAGTTCATGAGTTTGAGCCCAGTGTTGGGCTCTCTGATGTCAGCAGGGAGCCTGCTTTGGGTCCTTTGTCCCCCTTTCTCTCTGCCTCCACCTCACTCATGTTCTCTCTCTCTCTTTCTGAAAACAAAAACAAAATTTTAAAAATAAATGAATTATTATTTGGATAGCAGTGTCTATTTAGTGAATACTTAGAATTTTGTATTCATTATAGAGTCTTTCAAATAACCAGGGTTAATTTATCTTCACTGAAATATGATGGAACTCAGAAAGGTTAAGTAAGTTGTCCAAGGTCCATAGAGCAAGTATGTAGCAAAATTAAATTAAAATGTAGTTTTTTGGATTTCCTTGAGTCAAGGCATGTTTCCAGTGCTCACCATTTTAATAATGAAGAATTGAAAATCAGATAAGGCATTCCCTGAACACTCAATGTCAGAATCATTTCCTTTCTTTGAGGATTCTAGAGCACAGCTGGGCTCCCTGGCTTACCATTTATCCCACTACAATGTAATTGCCTGCTAACTTATTTTCTTACCCACTAGACTAACTAAAGTCTCTTGGAAGGCAGAAGGGGGACTTACACATTGTATTCCTGGAGCACAGCATGATACTTAGCATGTAGAAACTGTGTAACAAATAGTTATTCAGTAAATTAACGGATGATAGTAAAAATTAGTTTAATTTACTCTACAAAACACAAAATAATCTTGGGTAAATTACTGAAGATGTTTGAACCCCAATTCCATTTCTTCATTTGTAAAGTGAATACTATATGCTTTAATTAAGTAATCTCTGAGTTCCTTTCCAGATATAAAGACCTGTGATAGTAAATAATATGTATATGTTATGAAAGCTTAAAATCATGTACTCATGTGTACAGTAAGGAAGAATGCTAAGAAATTAGTTAACCTTTTCCTGTTTCAGCATTTTGAGGTAACAGTTAATGTTACTAAACATAATTCTTTGATTATAAATCTTGGTATACAACCTATATTAGCTATGGACTGAAAAATGGACATGTTTTGTAGAAATTCACATGTACTATTTACAGACAGGTGCAAACATTTCTAATAAAGTCAAAGACACATTATTCACATAAAGGATTACTGCTAGCTATGAAAGTTCAGTGTAGTCCTTATTAATGAACATTCCAAGTGTTCTCTCACAAGTGTGGATGGTAGTGTGATCTAAACACAGACATGAATCACCATGGTTTTACAGAACATGAATTTCTTAAATAGCATTCTTTTCATGATAACGTAAAGAACAGATTTATTTTTCCCATTCTAAATGTGGAAGAATTTTGAGTGGATTTTTTTTTTGGGAAATCCAGAGAAGCAAATCACGCAAATTAGCCTTCATGTGTATGTATATTATTTGAGTCTATAACTGAAACAAGCTAGGGGTTAGCTCTGGGATGTACAGGTGGAAACACTTAGTGGGACCTGCTCACCAAAAAATAAAGAACCCTTTAGATTTTTGCCTACAAAGTAAAGCCAGAGAATCTCCAGTCAGGGTGGGCTTTTCCCCTGGACTCCCTTGTTACTAAGGGGTGAACATGCTAGAGGTGGGGTGTGGGTAGTCATAGGGTTACCTAACTGCAGTTTTATGATCTTTTAGCGCATAGCTCCTGCTGTTAGTCACAGTAAGGACTGAAATTTCAGAGGTGGCTTTACTGTCTACTTGACCAAAAAGCAGATTTTAAACTATCCCAATGAGGCTATTATCAATGAAGCTATCTTTGATTAAGAAAAAGAATCTATGAGGCACCTGGGTGGCTCAGTTGGTTAAAGGCCTGACTCTTGGTTTCGGCTCAGGTCATGATCTCACAGTTTGTGAGTTCAAGACCCACATCAGGCTCTGTGCTGATGGTCTGGAGCCTGCTTGAGACTCTCTTTGTCCCCCTCTTTCTCTGACCCTTTCTGCTCTGTCTCTCTCTCTCTCAAAATTAATAAATTAATTAATTAATTTAAAAAATTTAGAATCTATTTTGGTCACAATGCTAAATGTCCATAATCTAAACTTTGAAAAGTTCAATTAATATATATTTTCCTTAAAATCAAATAGAAATGTGTTCTTGTAATTTTAATTCTTCTTAGCATATGCCAGGGTATTTGCTTCATTCTGAGATGTACTATGCTTGTTCTATTCTGTTCAGTTGATGTTTATTTTTTTTAAGTAGAAGAAAAAATTATAAATTAGAACCCTCTTCCTATAACACATTGACTTTAATGTTAAGAATAAAAATATATTATTGATATTCGTACTGAGCATTTATTGAGCACTTGGTAAATGCAAAAAGTTTACTAGGCATCTTCTATTATTATTTCACTTAATTTTCAAAGGAATCTATCCATAAATGTCTTCTCTCTACATTTTTTTCTCTTTTTCAAATGAGAAATTAAGTCTCATAGAAGTAAGATGAGTGGCTGAAGCCTACATAATTAGTGATGAATTATCCTGTGAATTCAGATTCACACAAGCCGGTGTTCTTTCACAGCACCTCTGATTCTCCTCCCTGGCTGCAAAGATTTGCCCAGGGAACTTAAAAAATCCCCTAGCTCTGTGCCACCTCACACTGGTGGAAACACACTGAGTGCTGTGGGAGGCATCTTGCATAGACCACCCTACTCTACATGCTGGCTCCCAGTGAGGTGTGGACATTCACCTGTCTAAGGCTAGTACAGACATCCCCCCTGGACTTTGTTATTCAGAGACCAGCTACCCAGCTTATCTGTTTCTCAAGGCATATCAAACCCAAATTACTGGTTAACATGTTCTCCTTTTCTGAATATAAACTAAAATGTTCACTTCTACTTTGTCAATATGTATGAAATTCCATGACATGAACAATTCCTGGCATTTTAGAGATTCTAGATCACTGGCCTTGGGGGCCTGACAACAAGGCTGGGTGATATGGGAATAGGAGGCAGCTGAGATCCTGTCAGCATACGCTCACTGACATCCACAGACAAAATCATTTAGTAGTCAACCCATCATATAAATAAATTTCCATAGGTCGTATATTCCTGTTATTTTGAGACAGAGGGAATAGTAGGGATAGTACCTGCTGTGTGCCAGGCCCTATTCTAAGTACTCTGTCTCTGTATGTATTAATTCATAATCTGCACAACTCTACACTATTAACATCCCCCATTTTACAGATAAGGAAGCGGAGGTGCATGTCACACAGCAAGTGTGACTAATGAAGCTAGGACTCAAGCTCCAGAGCCCATAGTGATAACTAGAGGCTATACTGAGGTATCAGTAAGGAAGGTATCAAATGTTTCTGTACCTGTTAGAAAATTAGAAAGTCAAGCAAACAATAAGAAAAACATTCCCAGTCATTCTTCTACATGGTATTAATATTTTTATAAATACCCTTGTAGAATTTACCTTTTATGTATATATTTATTTTATGTATTTATAGGGTTTTTATGAAACAAAAATCATATCATATCTTGTAACCTGAATATTATTTATAAGTATTTAAATTATTGACCTTTAACTTATCGACAAAAATACTTCTTTGGAGGCAATATAGAGGAATATATAGGAATTTATAAGAGACCATTCTTTTGGTACCTCTTGATTTCTCTAAATAAGAATGCCTTCTTCTGAGTCTCCAATGGAAATATTTCGCCAATCTCAAAGCTAAATATTAAGTATTTTGAGAATGCTTATTACCCCTCCTCTACATGTGAAATTTAGCTTATCACCTCCCTTTGGTATTATAATGCCCAAGTGCCTCTCATTCATTTCTATTCTGTGTCAATTCCAATCTTTTCTCTTTTTCTTGCCTTTCAGAATGAGTGTTGTTTTGGTTGAATCCAGTTGATTACAATTTTTCTGTCTTCACTTTTAATATCTGAAACTGTCAGTAGAATATCAGAGTCTGTGGTGGGCAAGTTATGAGTTAATATTAAGCAACTAGCATTTGTAGAATAGACTACAGCTCAGGATAACGTAAATGTACAAAGCTCCCTTAAGTGAATGAATGCTGAGGATTGACCAGGTTATTCATGTGTGCATCACCTCAACCCCCCTAAAGCATTGTCTGTAACCTAGTCTCTGTACTCTTAGGTGGGTGGTAACTTTATGCCTTTTCTCTGCTCATTGTCTTTCTTCACTCATTTTCTCCAATCTGCAGTCTTTTTCATTTTCCTCTGTTCTTCTTTCTCCCAGATTTTGACCTACCAGAAATTTCTAATCAATGCCCAGTTCAAAGACATTTTCTCCATAAAGTCTTTGTTCTTTTCCTTCAATTAGGCATAATGTATTACTCTTTTTTCTGTCTTCTCAGAGTATGTTTCTTATACTTCTATTGTAGTGCTTCTCTTATTATTCTGTTCTGATTATCTGTGAACTGTTCTGATTATCTGTGAACTGTATTATGGATTGTACTAGATCAGAAACCACCAGGTAACTAGGGATCAATCTTTTGTACTTCCCTCTGCCCTAGTCCAGTGACTGACACATGTATATTTTTATTGAATAAGTAAATGAGGGAATGAATAGACGGTTGAATAAGCATGTGAGCTTGAAGATCTAAGTCCCAAAATTGTCTCATTTTTTTACTACTTAATTTTGCACATAGGAAAACTGGAGGCTAACCTCATACATTGGATCCTCTAGGACCCTTGTTCAAAAGAAACTTTAAAAATGCAATCACTATGAAAAGGGTTTGTCTCTATAGCCTTTGGATAGGAGGATTTATTATGAGAGATTTTACAGGACTGCCATAAACAGTGAGTAAACAAGAAGAAGGAAAACAAATGTGACAACTCTGCATCTGTTTATTTCCTTTATTTATGTTCTGTCTTCTGTCTTTAGATTAATTTCTATATCAGAAGCTTTGGAGGTCGTGCTGGTCTTTAATTAAGTATGAGTGAGTCAGTGTGTGTGTGTTGGGGGGGGTGTGCATATGCACTCCCTGATGTCAGACTGAAGAGCAAAAAAATTTAATCACATAAACAATTAACAAGATTTCCCATGGCTTGGATGCATTAACAGTCACCAACACCCCATATTTCAATGCGTCCCTTGGGTTGTAGATGCTACAGTTATAGATCTTCAAGTGGGAGGGTCCAGCTCACTGAAGTCAGACTGATTTATTCACTACCCAGTCCTCACTCAGTCGCTCATGAAGAAGCTTAGATAAACATGGACAAAGAAGCTCAGTGTTCCATATTGAGTGTAACAGTCCCAGAATCTACTTCAAACACAAAAGGTTAGCTTTGTGTCATATAGGCCTCTCACATAGTGAAGCCCATGCTCCCCATTCAGCTTCTCATTGAAGATTTCTGATTAGGGGAAGGTCAAGGAAAGCCTGTTTGGGCTCAGTTCCTCAGCAACTTCAAGGCAGCAGGTTTCATTACCTGGAAAACTGAGGAGCCACACTTTATATGGAAAAGAAGACTGGACTTATTTCTGGAAGACCCATCTAGCCCTGACTTGCATTAATTTCTTATATTCTTGAGCCTTGTTAGATCTGTTTTCTGCTTACTTACCTCATAGGATTATTTTAAGAACTGAAAGCTCCAAGCAGACCCCCAAGGCTTGATTGGGCCTGTCATGAAATGTCTGTATGATCAAAACCTCCTGTATGACCTCCAGGTGAAACTTTCATTGAGGTATACTATCACTGAAGATTTACACCGGAGAGAAAAATACCACAAATACCATTAAAATGTGTCCAGAAAAGTCTGAAATTGGCATTTCCTTTGGTTTAGACTTATGCTGCTAGGTATAAGGAGGGAAATGAATAAATCTCTGGATAGCTTCTACTTCACTGATAGGATTCTACCAATGCTCCACTTATTAAAAGTAGGTACATTGAGGGGCGCCTGGGTGGCTCAGTCAGTTAAGCGGCCGACTTCGGCTCAGGTCATATCTCGCGGTCCGTGAGTTCTAGCCCCGCGTCGGGCTCTGTACTGACAGCTCAGAGCCTGGAGCCTGTTTCAGATTCTGTGTCTCCCTCTCTCTGACCCTCCCCCGTTCATGCTCTGTCTCTCTCTGTCTCAAAAATAAATAAACGTTAAAATTTTTTTTTTAAAAAAAATAAACGTAGGTACGTTGAGATGCTAAGAAAAAACACCTTGTGCTAAGGGGAACCATTATTAAGAATGAAGACTCTGAAATACATTTCAGTTGGAAAACACCCCTTGAGTCAGTACTACAAGTGGAAAGTGAAAACACTGAGTGGAGAATATTTATTACAAAATGTGAAGGCTCATGAAAAATCTGTCTTGTAGAGGCAGGAAGATAATCTCAACCAAATGTAAAATTGCAAGTGAATGTTTTTATAGGACATTTTGTGAGTCTGATATATATTTACTTTGCCTAATGGGTAGCTGCATCAAAAGAAAGAAATCATAAATATAGTATGATTTCATATGTTTTAGCTGAAGTACATTTTTCAAGCCCATAATGAGTTATCAGAAGACAATGGGTAGAGTTGAAGTTTTAAGAGGGAAAAAAGTCTAAATTGACCAAAACATAAAGTAGTGCAGGAAAGTTAACATTTTTTGCAGGGTTCTTGAAAATATCAGATCACAAAAAGTGCCTTGAGCTGACAATTGTACAGATGGAAGAGAGAAATTAAAAGTTAGACAAGATGAGTAGGACTTGGAAAGGAGATCAAATGTCATGGTGGTTTGAGTGGGAGTTTGCCGCCAAGAGGAACATGTGTTGAGGGGCATGAATACACAGCTATTCTGTCTCGATTGTTACTGTGGACAGGGCTTGGAAAACTTTTACTTCAAGAAAGTCCTGGAAAACCTACAATATATGGGTCATTTCATGGGGAACCTAGAAAAATTAATAAGACTGCAGGGATACTGCCTGTCACCCTTAGATAAAAATTTGCCAGTAAGACTAGGATTCATATTTGGTGCCCACAAATCCATATGCACAGCTAGCATTATGATTTAACTAGATCAGATAAATCCCCTCTCTTACCCGTTCCTGTCCTATCTTTCAAATTATATAGATGCCATTGTGATTCACAAAATGCAAACTCTTTGATAGCCATTACTGAAGGCATAGTAAATTGTAATCATGTATTTAAGCAATACACACATTCTGAAAGTCACAGATAGTCACAAAAAGAAATGTCCTTAAAATTTCTGGGTTTTAAGCAAATTTATTAAATTCATAATGGTTAGAAATATGTGCTCCAGAGCATAACATTATAGAGATGAGTTCTTTCCTCAGAACAGGAAAAGTGCTTAGAGAACCCTGGCTGAGTTCTGTCTTTTATGGCAACAACTGGCTGACAACTGGCCCCACAGATTGCTAAGAGCTTTCCTTTATGGACTGAAGATTTGGAAAGATTGGCTCTGAAGCATTTAGTGGAGAGAAAATCACACCCAGAAAGGAAGAGAATTTTTTTATGAAAAGTGTAGACTGTGATAGCAGCAAGAAAACAGCTGTGGGATGGAAGACACATGTAGACCAGATCTGTATAAAAGGAGAAAATACAGGGATCTGGCTTAGAAGCATTCCCAACAGTAAGTGAGTGGTAGTCTGCCTCATCTTCCCCTCCACCCTTCGCTAGGCACAAAAATGTTCTGACAAAGATGTTCACATCCTAATCCCTAGAAACTATGAATGTTACTTTACATGGCAAGAGGAACTTTGTAGGTAGGATTAAGGACCCTGAAATGGGGAGATTACTCTAGATTATCCAGGTGGGGCCAATGTGATCACACAGATCCTTAATAGCAGAGAATCTTCCTTGGCTATGGTCAGAGACAGAGATGTGCCAACAAAGAAAGGTAAGAGAAATGTGATATTTCTGACGTTGAAGAAAGGAGGCACAAGGCCAAGAAATGTGGACAGTATCTAAGACCTGCAAAAGGCAAGAAAATGGTTTTTCCCATAGAGCCTCCAGAAGGGAATTTAGCCCTCTGACAATTCAATTTTAGTGTATTGACACTCATCTGAACTTCTGACTTACTAAATTGTAATATAATAAATTTATGTCTTTGTTTTTGATAATTTGTTATAGTAGCCATAGGAAACAAATAAAAGCCCTCATCACCAGCTAGAGACCACTGGGAAAACTGCATCTTGAGGGCAGTATTGCGCTTGGCCCTTGGAGCTGAAGACTCTTGAAACACTTTTTGCCTCTGTGGTGCACTTGAACTGCTAACACCCAAGGACACTTGAACAAAAATGTCTCAGGAGATCCATCCTTATGGAGACTTTTGCAGAGTGAATTCAGAAGACTTGGGTGGTGGAGTATTGGAATTACCAATTCTAACAGAAAACCCATTTTCTAAATGGCCTTGATGAGGACCTGTAGGAAGTCTACACAAGTAATGAAACTTCAAATTGGGCAACACCATTATTTCTTTAGGAATTGGGCCAGTTACTAAAGGAAAATTGTTTGGGGAAAAACATTATTTGAAAAAAAAAATACTCTAGAATAAGCCTTGTAAATAAGGTTGAAGTACACTATTTTCAGCATATGAAATTTAATTGACCAGATTTATTTTAAGCCAGTCAAATTAACTCATTTACAGAAGTAATCTTGTTATAGTACCTGTACATACATTTAAAGATGAAACAAAATGTTCTTGGTTTTTCCTAGGATGCACATGTTCTTTTGGTCTGCATATTTACTATATAATAAAGACAAAAATTGTACCTCATTTACTCAAAGCACCAGAAACTAGGGTTATTAATAGGAGAGAGATACACACAAAATTTGTAGTTGGACATTGAAAAATTGTTTTTGGAGTAAGAATTTTCAGAGTTGACATTACTGTGTGTGCTTTGTTGCCACTAGTCCGGGAACACAAAAGCCAAGGAACTCATTAGACAATATAGGTTTATGAGATGATCCCACACTATGAGACATAAAAAATCATAAGCATCAGAGCAAAAAGTGATTATAATGATTATTTAGCAGGACCTTCTTGTAAAATAATAAGAAAAACAACCCCAAACTAGAAAGCCAGCACGCAGCAGGGCTACAAGTTGATGTCAAGTCTATGCCCTGAGACAAGGGCTCTTTTGGCTTCCTGTATCTCTGGATGAGCGACACATGATCTCTGCATCAAGACATGTGCACACTAGCACAGGAATTAAAGAAAAATAAAATTAAATGTAGGAGAGCAATCCACCACACATGTCCTGAGAGCTAAGGTCAGTTAGATCTAAGGAGTCTGGAAAAGCAGCCCTGAAGATTTCAATGACTAGAACATACCTGAAAGGAGGAAAGACTCTACTAATTTGTAAGACGGTCATGATTAGGCAATTAGAGAAGAAGGTGGGAGATGTTTCAGTACCAGGAAACAGGGAACTAGCATCCTGAGGTAGGAAAATAATTGTCATGTTAGTATACAGTGAGAAAAAATGACCAGAAAAGAAGAAAAGAAAGAAGGGTAAGGAGGGAGGGTGAAAGAAGGAAGGAAAGCTGGTTGTGAGGCAGGCATGAGGGAAAGTAGGAAGAGGGGACTAAAGTCAAATTGTAACAGGCCTTGACTCTCAGCCCTCTGATCCTATACCTCTGGGAGTTACTTTGTCAGCTCTGGATGAGTGACAAAGTGGTATGGGACAAGGGTCTAAGGTTAGTGCATGCCTTCTATTTAATAGCTCCTTGCATTTGCATAATACTTTTATATTTGTAATGTAATGTATTGGGAAAGAGAACTGGACTGGCAGTAAGCATGGAAAAGAAGGAGTGGAAGTAAGAGAAACCATCAGTGTTGAATGATTCAGTAAAGCTCAAGGACCTGCCCCTGACTAGATGTCAGCAGTAAGGGAAAGAGAGAATAAGACTTAACAATTTGTCCTATATGCACTAATACCGGCCTTTCCTGTTTCAAACACCCCCTCCACCAATCCTTTCATCTCTCTTGGACACAGCTCACTGAGTTTTCAACTTCAAACTGCCCTTCCAAAAAGTCACAGACAGATGGGTGCTCTAAAGCCTCAGATCTCACAGTGCCCTATTGCAAATAGATAGCTACCTGTGCACACAGAGAAAAGATGACTAATGAAAAAAATGGGTTATAAACAGAAGCTACACATGTGAAAAGCTGCTCAACATCACTAAATTATTAGGGAAATACAAATCAAACCCACAAGAAGAAACCATTTCACATCCACTAGGATGACTACTATCAAAGAAACTAAGAAAACAAATAGACAAGAGCTATGTGAAGAAACTGGAACCCTGGTAGCTACTGTGGAAACAATATGGCAATTCCTCAAAAAATTAAACAGAATGGTCGTATGATCCAGAATCCCACTTCTAGGTATATACTCAAAGAAGTGAAAGCAGCGACTCAAGCAGCTATTTTACAAAAAATGTTTATACAGTGCTATTTATAATAGTCAAAATGTGGAAACAACCCAAATGTCCACCAGTGGATAAATGAATACACAAAATGCGGTATACACATACAGTAGAATATTATTCAGCCACAGAAAGGAAGGAAATTCTGATATATGCTATGGTAAGCATAAATCCAGAAGACATTATTTTAAGTGAAATGAGCCAGACACAAAAAGACAAACACTCTATGATTACATTCATATGAGGTCCCTAGAGTAGTCAAATTCATAGAGACAGAAAGTAGAAGGGTGGCTACCAGGGGCTGGTGGGGAAGGACAGGGGCAGTGTTTAATGGGTGCAGAGTTTCAGTTTTGCAAGATAAAAACAGTTCTGAAATGGATGGTGGTGATGGTTGACATTAAAGTTAAAAATGGTTAAAACGGTAAATTTCATGTTGTGTGTATTTTACCACAGTAAAAAAGAGACTAAAATGTGTGACTATCACAAGCACTCTCATTCATTACGGATACAATTATTTAGCAACAAATGGGGAGCCAAGCACATGTTGCCAACACATAATCCAGTTTATAAGCAGATATCAAATCCAGCGCTGGTTTTACCTCGAGACTCCTGTAGTAACTTGGAAACAACACATTTTGCACCTCTCTAAACTTCAGTTTTCTTATCTGTAAAAGCATATGTTTCGACTAAGTAGTCCTTAAGATTCTAATTCTAATCCATTGTGTTTCTGAGATACTTTGGGATCAGGCTGACAAATCTGGCATATTTCTAAATCAGTCTGATGTAGTCACAACATGAGTATGTTTCCTTGTTGTCCAAAAGTACAAAATTATACCAGAATGTGTTCAAGATGGTGTGATCTGGTAGCTCACTATCTATAGTGAGAAAATGCCTTTCTAGAATAATGAAGTTCTTATCAGGTCAAATTAGCTAACAACCCTGACTCCCCCAGACTCTTCCTGACTTGAGGGCTAATTAAGTGTATGGATGTCAGAGGCACCTCTTTTAACTCTCGTCCCTACCTGGAAGATATGCAGAAAGTCTAGTCTTGCAGTCCTTTCTTCAATACATGGGTAGTCCCTGAGCCTTCCTCTGTGGCCAAAGAAACTCTTGGGTTACTGGTATGTTTGACCTGAGAAGTCTACCCCGTGGTAGCGTCTTCTGGTGGCTGATGCTTCTACTGCCCCATAGAACTTGTCCACTACCGCTGGTGTCCTGGTCTCCATAGTCCATAGTCCTGCTCTTCTGTGTGAGGCTGCATTTTGCCCACCTAGAATTAGGGAAACCCTTCTCCTTGCCTGTGAGCACAGGCAACACTCTCTCTGACTTTGAGTAGCATGACCTTACAGAAAATTCTGCTTTTTTGTTTTGTTTGTTTGTTTGTTGTTGTTGTTGTTTTTTACTTTGGTCCAGTGTTGACAATTCAACAAGGGGCCAGATTACATTTGAGTCATATACCGTGGTGTGATATACTTCTGTGCATAGATGCCTACCCTGCTAACAAGGATAGCAACACTATTGATAGGATGGAAGCTTGCCATTTGGTACTCAGGATTGTAGTGAGAAATCTCAATAAGGAAAGGGGAGCGGAATTGGACTTATTAAAGTGCAGGTGCTGACAGGACACTGGCAGACATAGGGATGCTTGTCACATGTGCACCAAATTTAAATAATTCTGGAGAGTCCATAACAACTAGAAATGTTTTCACTAGTATTGATAGTCAACCTGATCTGTATTGACCTCTTTGCTAGCTGACCATAAATCAGTTTATCCCAAACATGCAAACTTTCTGCAGCCTTGCCTTCCCTGTCTGCTTCTGTTCTCATATGCATCTCTTTTTTCCTTTGTCAGAGAACACTGATAAAGCGGATTACTGCCTCCCATGTGAATACAAGTAAAAAACTGATGATAATTAACCAGATGTCTTTGAGTTACTCTTTGACAGTTGTGGTCTCTATGAAGTTTGGAACAAAATTTCTGTCCCTTTCTTTTCAGGGAAGCACAATTTTGGCTCCTTCTACCTGAACAATGGCCATGAAATTTCATTTTATTGCTTTGCTAGGAACTCAAGCCATGCTCATGAGGACTCTGAGGGTCTATCTCTGAAGGGCAATGTCTCTTGTTGGGTGAGCATATCAAGCTCCACACACTGTCTTACTATATCTTGATTCATCATTTTAGGACTGTCCTAATACCTATCTCACTGTTTGATTCTAAAACATACAATCTGACCTATAAGAACATTGAAAAACACCTTACCCACCTTACCCTGAGTGAATACCTTTTCTGCTTCCAAGAAAACACCCAGGAATGTGCTGAGGAAGTGGCACACTTGTTGCTTGCACCTAATGTGCAGGAAGTATGGTTGCAAGATGCCAGAACAGTCAAGCAGGAGAAAAGTCACAGGGGCATAAAAATATCTTTTAAACAAGCACAAAAGAGCCTTCTGCACCTGGTGAAACCCTCACTTCTCGTAGATGGGGTCACCCTTAGCTGTTTGCCCACCTGGGACGCTTTCAGTCACCTGGAAAGAGACATTCCTGTCTGGGAAGACACTGTACTATCTGCATTTTGTGTACATCTCTTACTAAGTGTCCCAACTTTGACATTAAAGAGACTCTATACCTTCTAACTGTGAATGCTGGCAACTCTCTGTCAAGTACATCCATGTTCCCATTGGGACCATGTACAGAGCCACAGAAACAATGAATGTTGGGCTTAGGAACTACAGAGCCAAGTACACATTGGAGAAACGGGATGAAAACCTACTTAGGGAGCTGAGAGATTTAAAAGTTATATCAATTCATTATTCTTGATAATGATAGAAATATATTTGCAATGTAGAAAAACAAAGAAATATTCTACTGCTAAAGAGCTGAGCCTTTGATTTTTTTTTTTTTTACATATGTGAAAGTAGGGTACATATAGATTTAAAACGATATTTAATTTTCAATTTTTTAAAGAAAGAAAGAGAACAAATCTGCATTTTAAAATATCCAAAATAGAGAACATATGTAAACATATTTCAAAAAATGAAATCTGGCTGTCTATATCCATCATATATGATCTTCTTGCTGAATTTACCTCACGGTCTCAGGGACACAGGGATCTGACCCTTTTGTTAAATATCTCTAGTGCTTATCATAGTATCTGGCACATTTTTAAAAATAATAAAAGAAATATTAGCTACAAAACCTGTATGCCATTTTCTTTAATATTAAAGTGGTGGCCTCTATAATGAGAACACAAAAAAAAAATAGACGAAATTGTATCTAATAAAGTAAAACAATAAATAATTTCAAATCATTAAGAAAAATGAAATCCTGAGAATCTTTGATTATAAATACTGAGTGAAAAAAGCAAAAGAAAGAAGTACATTTACAATATTCATTCTAAATGTTGACATTACTAAATCTATGTGGTAAAAGAACAGATAACTTTAATGTTTTGATTCATGTTTTCAAACATTTTAAAAATATTTTTTAATTTTATTTATTTATTTTGAGATAAAGAGAGAGAGAAAGAAAGCACGAGTAGAGAGAGGAGGAGGAGGAGAGAGAATCCCAAGCAGATTTCACACTGTCAGCTCAGAGCCCCACACGGGGTTCAAACTCATGAACTATGAGAACACAACCTGTGTCAAAACCAAGAGTGGGATGCTTAACCAACTGAGCCACCCAGGTGCCCCTGTTTTCAAATATTTTTATAAATACACATATTACTATTAAAGAGTAATAATTTTAGAAAGAAAGTATTCTCACTTTAAATTCTCTCAGGAAGTTATTTTTTATTAAACTTTTTATTTTGAAAAAAATCAAGATGACAAAGGAGACAGAGAGAGACAGAGAGACAGAGAGACAGAGAGAGAGAGAGAGAAGAACAGAAAAACAGACCCTTAGCTATAGAGAACAAACTAATGGTTATCAGAGGGCAGGTGGGTGGGGACATGGGTGAAATAGATGGGGATTAAAGAGTGCACTTGTTGTGATAAGCACTAAGTATCACAGAATTGTTAAATCACTATATTGTACACCCCAAGCTAATATAACACTGTCTGTTAGCTACACTGGAATTAAAATAAAACAAAAAGTTTAAAAAAATGAGTAAGTTCTGGAGAATCTAATATATAGCATTGTGGCTATAGTTAATATTACTGTATTAAATACTTTAAATTTGCTGAGAGTAGATTGTGAGTGTTCTCACCACAAAAAAAAAAAAAGGCAACTATGTGAGGTAATGAATGTTATTTAGCTTGATTATGGTAATTATTTCACAATGTATGCATATATCAAACCATTACATTGCACACTTTTTTTAAATGTTTATTTATTTTTGACAGAGAGAGAGACAGAGCATGAGTGGGGGAGGTGCAGAGAGAGAGGAAGGCACAGAATCCATGGCAGGCTCCAGGCTCTGAGCTGTCAGCACAGAGCCGGGCACGGGGCTCGAACTCACAGACCTGGAGATCATGACCTGAGCCAAAGTCCAAGGCTCAACTGACTGAGCCACCCAGGTGCCCCTGTGCATTTTAAATATATACAAGTTTTGTCAACTATACTTCAATAAAAGAAAGATGTAAAGAAAAGAAAAAAGAACATTAAAGACAACAAAAATGTTGCAAGGATAATACCAGTTAATGTTCATATGTCCTTTACCTCTATTCTGACCATGAACACTTTGCCACATTGACTCTCTCTGTCTGTCTGTCTCTCTGTCTATCCATTAACTCAACTCTTCTTTGCTAAAAAATTATTTAAAGGGCACCTGGGTGGCTCAGTTGGTTAAGTGTCCGGCTCTTAATTTTGGCTCAGGTCATGATCTCACAATTCGTGGGTTCGAGCCCTGCCTCAGGCTCCATGCTGAGTGCAGAGCAGAAGCCTACTTGTGGTTCTCTCTCCCTCCCTCCCTCTCTCTCTCTCACTCTGCCCTTCCTCTACTTGTGCATGCTCACTTTCTCATGCTGTCTCTCAAAATAAAAAAAAAAACTAAAAATTATTTGCTATAAGTTTAAAGAAATAATGACTCTTCACCTATAAATATTTAGTGTGTCTCCTAATAAATAGAACAATCTTTCATATCATCACAATGCAATTATCAAATTTAGAAAATTTAATATGGATAGAAAATTATTATCATTAGATAATACAGTGAATTTTCAAGTTTTATTGATTGTCCCAAAACTATCGTAAAAGTTAACTTTCACTTCCCAATTCAAGAGCCAATCTAGGATTATACAGGCATTTAGATATCATGTCCACTTAGATTCCTTTAATCTAGAACTATCCTCAACCTTTCATTGTTTTCTGTGACACTGACATTTCTGGGTTTTTTTTTATGTTTTGTTTTGTGTGCCTGTGTGTTTTGTTGTCACATTGACATTTCTAAAGAACTCAGGATTACTGCTTTGTAGACCATCTCTCAGTTTGTGTGTAGTCCCTTAGCAATGGTGGTGCCATTTCAATTTCTCCACTAGGAAGCTTCCTTTTACTCTTGGATAGTAAGTAATCTATGGACAGATACTAAGAGACTGTGTAAGTGATCTGCACCTCCCCCAATCTCACCTAGTGAATTATTTAGTGAAGATTCTTGCCTGGATCAATTATTATTATTATGGCTGCAAAGTAGTAAATTTCTAATTCTTTTGCTCCTTCTTCATTAATTTGTTGGCATTCTACTCTAAGGAAGAGCTTTCCCTTCTACCTTATTCCTTTATTTATTTCTTTATTTTCTGCTACTAGTATGTAGTCACAGGTTTATTATTAATTTATTTATTCAAAGAGTTATAATCCATTACAGTCACTATTTGTTTTGATGCTCAATTTGCTTCAGGTTTGGCCAGGGACAGCCCCTTCAAACTAATTCCTGTGTGCTTTTGGCATGTCCTCATTATTTTTTTAAACAATTTCATCTTCTGGGGCTCATCTTATTCTTTATAGCTCCAGCCCTGGAGTTGGCCATTTCACTAAGGAGCTCTGATTCCTTTTAGTGGGTCTGGCACATTTTTAACAAAGGAAGAAGAAATGGAGGGAGGGAGGGAGGGAGGGAAGGAAAGAAAGAAAAAGGAAGGAAATAAGGGAAAGAAGAAGGAAGAGAACATAAACACCACACAAACTTCATTTTAGAGAGTCTTGAAATTATCTGAGGACAGGTAGACTTCTTAATATCCAGTGGATTTTAAGTTTAAACTGTCCACATCATAAATCCTGGATGTTTTTCTCTGTAAAAGTTACACAGTTTGCTCTGAGGCAGATCAACCAAGCCCTTCTCCAGTATGAACTCAATAAAACCACAAGAATTTTAGTTCACATTATGACTCATCTCAAAATCAAGTTTGTGAGTATATGACTTGCTTTTAATCTTATGTAAAAGAAAAGCTCCCATGTGATGTTTATGTATCCCCAGATAAGAGAGAGCATTTGTGATGTCTTCTGTTTCCTGAAAGGTGAAATCACTGCACCTTGTTAATAACTTCCTTAAGTAAGAGGGACCTGTGTTCGGAACTTCTCCATACCCATTCTCTCACTCCTCTGAGACACTGGCATTTTGTTGAAACACACATCTCTAGGAAAGAATCATTTTTATCCTTACCTGTGCCTGGAGTGAGGTGTGTGTGTGTGTGTGAAAATAGAGGGAAATGGGATTGAGGAGGTAAGGTACTATTTAATAGATGAGATATTCATTATTATGGACATTTTTGGGTTTAATCCTAGTATCTCCTAGGGCAGAAACTTATAACTTAGGGTTCGTTTGTTTCCCCTTTTTCTGGGGACAGAGAAAGAGAAAGGAAACCATATCCAGAAGGGGCCTGTTCAATCCTGAGGAGAAGGTGGAAGCTGTTTGAAAATGTGTCTCTACTTTTCATGTAACACTGCAGTCCTCCAACACCTTGAGTGTCACTTAATTGGATATTAGAGTTATGTGGCATTCAAAGTACTTCTCGACAGCCATAAAAGATCTGAAAAATAAATTGTACCTTTGAGAGATCTATAAAGAGTCTACATCATATTTATTTCAGCTTTTCTCTTAGTCACCTTTCTTACCCAGCACAGTTGCTTAAGCACCTCCACCTGCACCTCCCACAAAGCTGATATCCCTTCAATATCCTCCAAGATATCCAAGAATATCCTCCTTAGGACATTGGGGAAGGAGAAATGGAGATGATAACTGAATTAGAGGATATCTTATCCAAGAAAGGTGAGCAGGAAGTCTATGAATATCATGTTAATATGTCTGCCCATTAACATCAGTTAAATCATTTCACTTCTTTATGGATCTGTTTCTGTGGCTTAGAAATTTGGGTTTTAATTGTAATAAAATGTTTAAAAGACTGAAATGTATTATATAAATCCAAAAATAGTTTATTAAAACAGTTTTAGAAAGCCATGTACCCCCTTAAACTGTCTGCAAAAATTGGGGTTTTCTTTCTGAGTGAGGGTCAGAATACATGCTTGTCATAACTTTTCAACAGTCTTTCCAATATCAGACAACCTGTCTCAGTGCCTGATCCCTTCCTGCTCTCTCTGCCAAGGTTTCTGGTGACTGCCAGCAGTTAGATTTGGCCAGTAAGAGATACAATGGGATAACGTATTCTACATATGGATCAATGATATATCCAAATCAAATTGAGGGTTATACTTACTCTACAGCAAATAGCTATTAATATGACATAGGCAAATCAACTGTAGAATAATTACCAACATTTTCCATGTGAAAGCAGAAAAGTTCATATTTGGCTTTTTCATGGGTAACTTTACCAAATCCATTAACTTCTTAAATATGAAGACAATCTCTTATACTCTGTTTACTACAAAGTGGACCTTATGGAGATGGCTATCTCAAATTGAGAGTCACTATTCTGAAAAATTAACAATGTATAAATAGTAAAGTAATATTTAAGAGGATAAATGAGTCTAGAAAAACATGGTAATTTGTCTACAATTTTCTGTATTAAAGTCTAATTAAATAATCATAAGTGTAACTCATTTATGTCCCAAGAAAAACAACAAATTGTTTTCACCTGTAATGCATCCCAATTGTCCATGGCAGGACGATAATGTGATATTGTGATATAAAAACTGCTGACTTCTAGAAATTGCTAGAATTAGATTAAAGTTGCTCTTTCTCAGAAAGGGAGTGGTGGGAGATCCTCTGCAGCAATAATGCCTTTGTTTAAATCTCCACTTACTGGCATGTGACCCTGGCTGGGGTAATGAGACTCCTGGACCTTACATTCTCCATTTGCACAGAGTAAGAATGAAATAAGGGTGAGGATGAATGGGCTAATATATATGTAGCACTAAGGGCATAGTTGGCTCTGAGTTGGCACCATAAAATGTTTGCTATTTTATACTAGCTTGGAATGGTGTTTGTCCCTTGAGGCATTGATGATCTTTGAGGATGGTTTCCATAGTCATAGCCTTCTCCAGCTTTCTTATTGCCTGCTCTTCATCATATGGCCTCCTTGTGCTCTCCCTAGACAATAGGCTGAAAACTGATTCAAAATCACAAAAGACTAAATCTTCACCTGTGCTGTGATTCTCCTTAACCACCACCAAGACAAAGCTATGATGTCAGAAACTCACTCCCATTTCCCAAATTTGAAGACCAAGTTTTAAAGCTGTCTTTTCAATTCCTTCTTTCCTTTCTAAGACTAATCAATATGAAAGAATTAACCCAAAGTGGTGTTAAACACAAATAAGGATTGAAGAATGTAGAGTTATTTCTAATAGTAGTTCTTTAAGGAACTAATTTTTTTCTGATTAATTTACATCTATCTCGAGCACATAAAAGAATTTCCAAATACTGTTACATGTCTTATTCTCAATTTCTAAAATGAACTTCTAAAACAAAATTTCTTTTGCTGTATACTAAAACTTTCCTTGAAAAATAGTCACACACACACACACACACACACACACACACACACAATCCCACTCTGGGGACTCCCTCACTTTACTTTCTCTTCCTTGGCTTTTTCCTTCTCTTTTTTTTTCCTTTATGTATATTTTCATTCCAAATATCAAAATGATAGTGAGACAGAAAACATGTAAACAAATAGCAAAAAAGATAATTCCTGCTAGAGATAACTGCTATAAACAAAAATAGTTGGTCATGTATAAAGAGTAACTAATGCTGCATCATGGACGTGAAAAAGACCCAAGGAAAGTGTTGCAGCAGAAATAAAGATGTAAAGATTGGAAACTAGCTTGGCAAGAACAGGTAGAAGGCCAGTGTGGCTAGAACATGGTGGGTTTGGTGGATGGGGGCCTGTTATGGTCTTGCAATATGAAGGGAGGGGAAGGAGTCCAAGAAGCAAGCAGAACCTCGATCATCCTAGGGGTCTGTAGTCCTTGGTAAGGACCTTGATTTTTCCTTAAGCACTGTAAGAAGCCATTTGATTTACATACCCCCAAAGTGACATTACCAGCTGTGTGGGGGATGGGTTATACCAAAGCAAGAGTGAACCCAGGAAGACAATTGAGGAGGCCACTAAATTAGTCCAGATAAGGGGTGGTGATGACTTAAATTATGTGATAGGTGAGGGTGGACTTGGAGTGAAATGGGTGGGCTCTGGGTGTACTTTGGTGGTAAAACTGGCAAAACTTGATGATAATTAGATATGAAAATGGGAGGAATCAGTGGGTCAGTTTTAGACCAGTGAGTGCCCCTAAGTGATCTAGAGAGGTCATTTTGCAGTTGGAGATAAGCTGTGAATTTTGCATTTGTTAGCCTATAGACAGTGTTAACACCCAGCACAGTTTGGAACCAGGTTTGAGGGGAAAGATGATGACTTGTGTAGTTGACACCCACGAACTGGTTTTCTGGACCACAGCAACTCTTCTGATGTGCAGAGCCAGTCTCAGTGACATGTCTGTGCCACGTACTCTGTTCCTTTGGTTATAACTGATTGACCCTGGCTTGGGTCACTGTTTATCTCTAGAGCAGAGTCCCTCCTGTAATTTTTTGAAGCCAGAACTAAGGAAAAGAGTTAATCCAGCCTCTGCCATGCATGTTCCCCTCACATTCTTGAGGAAGGTGGTATGCAACAGAACATGAAACCAACACACAGGAAGAAGTGGAAGAGGGGCAGTGGCAGGGGGAGGTGAGAGATTCTCATCTGTGGTTAAGAGGCCCAACCCCAACATTTCTCACAATTACACAGATGCCCAGATCTCTTTGCAAAATATTTTTCTTCTTTCCCTAGTTGTTAGGCTTGTGTTTTTTCTCACTTGTGAATAGAAGAACTCCATATAATAACTTTGACTTTGTACAAGTTGAGTGTGTGTCCCCTATGGAACATTCCTATAGATCTATTTGCCCTGTAGTTGAAATTACAAATCTGGAGTTCAGGGAGCACTCGGATCTGCCTCAGAACTCAGATACTCCATAAAGTCAAGTCAGGAGCCTGGCTGACATCCCTGGTAGAAAGTTCTCTGTTATAGAATGAGAAGAGAGTGGTAGGGAGGATGGAATTGTGGGGTTTGGGGATGTGCTGCATTCTGAACTCTAACCAGCAAGCATCAAGCCAGAGATCAATAGTCACATGAGGGTGCATGTGCCAGTGTTATGAATAGCTAGTCAGATGTCACCAGGACCAACCTCTCCAGAAGATGAATTGAAGTGCAAGGGTCCCCTTCTTGGGTACCACACTGGCATTTCAGTGGGGAGAATTTTTTCTGTAGCGCACTCTCAGCCTCCTTTACTCAGGTATTCATGGATGAGAGTCTCCACCCTCACCCTATGGGTGGGAGAAGGAAGAGAAAAAGAAGTGTGTCCAGTGGTGCCTAGTAAATTAAAAAAATTAACTGAGAAAGAGAGAGAGAGAGACAGAATGCAAGCAGGGGAGGGGTAGAGAGAGAGGAGACACCAAATCTGAAGCAGGCTCCAGGCTCCAGGCTCCAAGCTTTCAGCATGGAGCCTGATGTGGGGATCAAACTCACAAACTACGAGATCATGACCTGAGCTGAAGTCAGACATTTAACCGACTGAGCCACCCAGGTGTCCCATAATTTTTTTTTAATATTATTTTCTCTTGCAGACTCTAAGGTGCTTTGCATGTTAGTCTTTGTCAGTAGCAGAACAAAATACCCAGGATATAGTATGAACTGAAAAAATAAATATGTAGATATAATATCTCTAATTTCCTAGTTGCTCCTTTTGTCATGGAGACAGTGTTTTAAAGAAAATTTATCTTCTAGGCAAAAGCTTAACATGAGGAGGAAAGGGGTGAATTGGTGGGCACCAGTGGCTCACAGAAGGGACTAAGTGAAGCTTTGGAGCAGAGAGTTGGCTGGTCTTCTAATCCCAATATTTCTCTTCTTGATTTTTCTTTTCCTATCCTTGGGTCTTCCCGTCTTCATATTTTAACCTGATATGCAAAGGGGCAGATTAAAAGCTTTGTTTTCTTCAGTGATATTTTTCAACATGAAGCATCTTATACTGGGTCTAATATATGAATTCAGGATGTCTCCTTTGAGTTTTTCTCAAAAGCCCCATTCTTCCAGGTCATCTTGTAACTGTATGTCATATCCCTAACCCAAAAGAATATGCAAATCAAGAATATGTAAGTAGAATGCATTTTCCTAAAGCAACATATATTTTTATAAAATTAAGGTACATAGAAAAAAGTGAGATGGTCAAGTTTGTTTTATATCCTATGCATGATTGGATTTTGATTTAGAACACAAAGAGAAGATTACTACATACACTACATTTTCTCATGTTTTAGAAAGAATTCACTAACGTGGATGAATTGAGACATAATTTGCTGCAAACTTGAAAATAACAATAATTTGTGGCTTACAGAATGATTGTCTCAAGTAATTCTCAGGAATTGAACTTAAATAACCATCAACATACGGGAGAACCCATACTGTTCTGACGATGCTTTGAGCTTAGTGGCCACAGTTGCAAACATGTGTCTGCCCTGCCGGGTTTCAGATTTCATTGTCCTCCTTTTAGATGAAGGCTTATTTAGTAACTGACATCTCTCTCTTTAGATTATTGGCCCAACATTCTGGTCTCTAGACCCAATCATTGCTTATTTGGTTTTCATCATGGAGTTTAGGCTAGTGCATTCCATGCCATAGTTAGTGGGGGTCGCGGTAAGCATCAAAAGATTCTGAGTGAGGAGGGAGCCAGCTAACTCTCAGATGCTTATGTAAGCATCATTGGTCTGGAACCAAATTGACTGGAAACCTTATATGAAGACAAAATTTATCCTTTCCAATCTTTTGAAAACAGCATTAGACATCACCTCAGAGGGTTTTGATTCTGCTAATTTTTACCTCAGAAGAAATCTGTGTTTTCAAAGCTTCAAGTGACCCCTGAACACCAGAATTTCAGGGAAGCCATGGTGGTCCTTACCAAAGCTTCCTCCTGACCACAAACATGGAGTGTGGACCTATCTAGTACAGTAAATGAAACAATGTCTGCTTTTGGACAAAAAGCATCTCAACCTCAAGAAGCCTCATTCTTTTTAATCAGTTTTTTGCACAACCAAATTTTAAAACAGCAAAGAATCTGCATGGCTATGTGAGGTAGTCTTAAGTAACATTGGGCCTGTTACTTAACAACAGTAAATAAGAGAATAGAAGAACATGGTGGAAAATAGGGGGACCTGAGGTTCCCTTGTCCCTCAAACACAGCAGTGTTGAGGATAGAGGACTTGGAATTCCAAGATTCTGGGCTACAGAGTGACAGAGACATCTCCAGGGGCCCACAGGGACAACATGGTGGGCCATAGGTGCATGATTGAAAACTGGGAGAGATAAAATGGGAGACTTAGGCATGTAAGGGAGGGATCCCCTTCTGCAGAGAGACAAAAAGAAGAGAGAGACTGTAGAAGTATAGGATTTTATTTAGACAAGAGAAAAAGCATGGACTGGGTATCAGAAAAAACAGAGAAAGATCCAATTTCTAACAGAGGGGCTTTCTCCAGACTGGGTCTGGTTGCCCCGTTAGTGTGCCTAAGGAGGAGGGAAGCCAGCCCCAGCCTTGGTAACTAGCTCAGAGTCATAGTCCACAGTAGTAGAAATCATTCCCCTCCCTTGAGTGTTGTGGGAAGAAGGAAAAGAGCCATCCCAAAGACAAAGGTCCCTGCTTGCGTCTGACAGCCAGAGGCCCTTTATTGGTGGGGCAGAGTGACTTTACCCCAGAACCAGAGAGCAAAGAGTGGGATCCTTTAATACACTGTGGTTTGAACCCCAGCCAAGTTCCTGGGAGGTATGGAAGACTGTGGAGTGGGACAAACAGCGTCATTCTTGCCATGTAGCACTATGAGGAGCCACAGGCCCTTTGTCGGTGGGGCAGAGTGTCACTTCCCCAGAACCAAGGCATGCAGAGTGGGATTCTTTAAGACATCAGAGTTTGAATCCCAGGCGACTACCTGGGAGGCACAGGAGACTGTGGATATACACACACACACACATATATATATATATATATATATATACACACACATATATACATATATATATATATATATATATATATATCCTTCATTTTTTTCCTCTTATTTCTTCCCTTCTCTAGTCTGGTTATTCTGGTGGTTGGTTTGTTTAAACAGCCATATTTAATCTATTCTCTTTACACATGTTCTGTATCTCCTTTTTTATTTTCCTCTCTCTGAATTAAGCTTTATAGTTTCTCTGCCTGATCTACCTTTTTATTTTATTTTATTTTATTTTATTTTATTTTATTTTATTATTATTTTTTATTTTTCCCTGTTCCTATTATTTCTCTTTTTGTATGGGATAAGGCTTCTTCCACAACCACCAGACACTTAGAACAGAGTTAATACCTATTGTTCTCAAGCTGTTCCAAAAAAATGGAAATGGAAGGAAAAATTCCAGACTCATTCTATGAATCCAGCATTACCTTGATTCCCAAATCAGACAGATACCCCACAAAAAAGGAGAATTACAGACCAATATCCCTGAGGAACATGGACGCAAAAATTCTCAAGATACTAGCAAATCAAATTCAACATATAAAAAAAAACATTCACCATGATCAAGTGAGATTCATTCCTGGGTTTCAGGGCTTGTTCAATATTTGCAAATCAATCAATGTGATACATCACATTAATAGAAGAAAGGATAAGAACCATATGATCTTGTCAATAGATGCAGAAAAAGCATTTGACAAAATACAGCATCCTTTCTTAATAAAAACCCTCAAGAAAGTCAGGATAGAAGGAACATACTTAAACATCATGAAAGCCATATATTAAAAGCCCACAACTAATATCATCCTCAGTGGGGAAAAACTGAGAGCTTTCCCCCTGAGATCAGGAACAAGACAGGAATGTCCACTCTCACCACTGTTTAACATAGTGTTAGAAGTCCTAGCTTCAGCAATCAGACAACAAAATGAAATAAAAGGTATCCAAATTGGCAAAGAAGTCAAACCTTCACTTTTCACAGACTACATGATACTCTACATGGAAAACCCAAAATACTCCACCAAAAATCTGTAAGAACTGATCCGTGAATTCAACAAAGTCACAGGATACAAAATCAGTGTATAGCAATTGGCTGCATTTCTATTACTAATGATGAAATCAATACCATTTACAATTGCACCAAGAACCATAAAATTCCTAGGAATAAACCTAACCAAAATATAAAATATCTGTGTGCTGAAAACTATAGAAAACTTATGAAGGGAATCAAAGAAGACAGAAAGAAAGTGAAAACCACTCCATGCTCATGGTTGGAGGAACAAATAATGTTAAATGTCAATACTACCCAAACAATCTACATTTTCAATGCAATCCCAGTCAAAATTGTACCAATATTCTTCTCAAAGCTAGAACAAACAATCCTAAAATTTGTATGGCACCCGAATAGCCAAAGTAATGTTGAAAACAAAACCAAAGTAGCAGCCATCACAATGCCAGACTTAACCTCTACTACAAAGCTGTAATCATCAAGACCGTATGGTATTGGCACAAAAACTGACCCATAGGCCAATGGAATAGAATAGAGAACCCAGAATTAGGCCCATAATTGTATAGCCAACGAATTTTTGACAAAGCAGTAAAGAGTATCCAATGGAAAAAAAGACAGTCTCTTTAGCAAATGGTATTGGAAGAACAGGACAGCAACATGCAGAAGAATGAAACTAAACCACTTTCTTACAGCATACATAAAAATAAACTCAAAATGGATGAAAAACCTAAACGTGAGAAAGGAAATCATCAAAACCATAGAGGAGAAGAAAAGCAACAACCTCCTTGACCTCAGCAGCAGCAATTTCTTGCCGGACACATCTCCAAAGACAAGGGAAGTAAAAGCAAAAATGAACTATTGGGACCTCATCAAGATAGAAAGCTTCTGCACTGCAAAGGAAACATTCAACAAAACTGAAAGGCAACTGACAGAATGGGAAAAGATATTTGCAAATGACATACAGGATAAAGGGTTAGTATCCAAAATCTATAAAAGAACTTACCAAACTCAACACCCAAACAACAAAACAGCCAGTGAAGAAATGGGCAGAAAACATGGATAGACACTTTTCCAAAGAAGACATCCAGATGTCCAACAGACACATGAAAAGATACTCAACATCACTCATCATCAGGGAAATATGAATCAAAACCACACTGAGGTACTATCTCACACCAGTCAGAGTGGCTAAAATTAACAACTCAGGAAACAACAGATACTGGTGAGGATGTGGAGAAACAGGAACCCTCTCGCACTGTTGGTGGGAATGCAAACTGGTGCGGCCGCTCTGGAAAACAGTGCATAGATTCCTCAAAAATTTGAAAATAGAACTACCCTATCGCTATGACCTATCGATAGCACTACTAGGAATTAATCCAAAGGATACAGGAGTGCTGATTCACAGTGGCACATGTACCCCAATGTTTATAGCAGCGCTTTCAGCAAGAGCCAAATTGTGGAAAGAGCCTCAATCTCCATCAATTGATGAATGGATAAAGAAGATGTGGTTTATATATACAATGGAATACTACTTGGCAGTGAGAAAAGATGAAATTTTTGCCATTTGCAGCAACATGGATGGAACTGGAGGGTATTATGCTAAGTGAAATAAGTCAGTCAGAGAAAGATCTCATATGTTTTCACTCATATGTGGAACTTGAGAAACTTAACAAAAGGCCATGGGGGGAGGGAAGGGGAAAAAATAGTTACAGAGAGGGAGGCAGGCAAGCAAACCATAAGATTCTTAAATGTAGAGAACAAACTGAGGGTTGATGGGGGGAATGGGGGAGAGGGAAAAATGGGTGATGGACATTGAGGAGGGCACTTGTTGGGATGAGCACTGGGTGTTGTATGTAAGTGGTGAATCATGGGAATCTACCCCCAAAACCAAGAGCACACTGTATACACTGTGTGTTAGCTAACTTGACAATAAATTATATTTAAACAAAATAACAGTAAATAAGTAATTCTTAAGCACTTAATGTGGGTCCCATTTGATATTCAACACAGTGTCTGCCCTCCAGGTAAGACATAGGTCCCCCAAACCCTCAGAGTGATTACCTAGGACCTTGACCCCCTTTCCTGTATTTCACCTTTCACATCCCAACCCTAACACAATGCCATATATTTACCTTTCGTTTGAGAAGTTTGTTATTGGCGTTTTGTTTTTAAGAATTATTCTGGGATTTCTCCCTTGATAAAATTTGACAGACTCGGGCCAGAATCAGATAAGGCTTGAAAGAATCTATGGATTGCTTTGTTAAAAGGGAGGCTCACAGATACAGATCTGGCTGAAATGGAGAGAGAAAAATGGCCTGAGATGGATGGAGGCCATGAAAACACAGATATGGGCTTTTCTTTCTTCACACTGTTCCTGGTAAAATGAAAGGTGCAGACACAGAAAAGGACCTCCCCATGGTTCAAAAAGAGGAACTTTACTGTCCAGTAAGTACTGACCTCCTGCAGGAGGTCAACTATTTGTCTAGATTGGTCCCATAAATGATCTAAACACATTGAACTCAGAGAGTGGAGACTGCCATTATTACCTTGTGTCCAATCCGATGTCACTGTACCTTGGAATGGCACGGATATAATGCTACTGAGAAAAACTTGCAATAAAAATAACATACTTTCTGGGTTTCCTGGGTATCTCAGTCAGTTAAGCTCTGACTTCAGCTCAGGTCATGATCTCATGGCTTGTAAGTTTGAGAGCTGCATCAGGCTCTGTGCTGGCAGCCCAGAACCTGGAGCCTGCTTTGGATTCTGTGTCTCCCTCTCTCTGCCCTTCTGCCCCACTCATGCTCTTTCTCAAGAATAAATAAACATTAAAAAAATTTAAATAACACATTTTCTAAATGAAGAGTGGGGTGGAGGAGTAGGATAAAACACCATACAGCTCTTTTAAAAAATTACTAGCAGGGTTTTTGTTTGTTTGTTTGCTTGCTTGCTTGTTTGGTTTCCTTTCAAAAGTATGGCAGAAAGATTAACTGGTATAGTAAGATGGCAGATGAATGAGTTTAACATGCATTCTCTATGTCTAAAGTAAGACGAAGATAAACTAGCCCAATTGTTACAAAGACTTATCTGGAACAGTGATTGACAAAAACATTGTCACACAAAAACACAGTGTCATGGAAATTTATAGGACCAATAATGAGAGCATACAGTTATCATTTTTGGGTATCTTATTATGAAACTGGAAGACAAAAGAGAAAAGCATGTATGGACCCTGGTAATCATTGTGCCTGATACAATTCCTTCTGGGGGCATTTTACTCTAAACCTTTTTTCCCTCTTGAGCTCTAAACATTACATATTCTTGAAAAAAAATTAACAGTTCAGTTCAGGGGCAGATCTAGAAACCATACATACTAAAATAAAAGGATTTTCTACCAATGTAAGTAGCATAGAATTCTTGGAATTATTGTCAAGTGCTTGTTTCTGAAAGATAAATAAGATCAGAATTAAGAGCTGGAGGTGAGCAAAGGGCACAGCACCATTTATAGTTTCATATAATAGCAGAGGCTGGAAGGCCTAGTATTTCTGCTCAGAAATGAAGACTGTACAGTTAAAGATGGTGTCTTTGATCATTTCTGTAAAGCAAGTCCATTGTCAGTGGACAGCTTCCCAGAAAACAGTGTAAGCCAGGCCAGAAAACATAACACAAAAAGACTTTCAGTCATGCTAACAAATGTTTCTGACTCAGTTGGGCAACTAGGAATGGATAGGTCAGATATAGGCAGTTCCCTGGTCTAGGGTCTCATGTTTCTCTGTGGCCAGCTTAGGGTTAGAGATTCACTAAAGGGTACATTAAATGCTTCTCTCAAGATTTCTTCTTTAAAAATATAAACTATGATAAACTGAGAAAATGTCACAGTTGAAAAAAATCATGACTATCCCACTATGGATTGTTCAGATCTACTGAATTGCTTAACTTCCACCCAATCTCCTTGATGCTTTCACCACGTTTACAAATACTTGTTGAGTACAAGTAGAGATAGTCATTAGTATCTTCTCTACATTTCAGATTTGTCCCAGAAAGCGCCAAAGGAACTACCTTTTACTCATCTGCATGGAACCTGTCACCTGTCTAGGTGTCCCCTAATGACCAAGAGGTCTCCCTACTGATTTATGGCTACAGAAACAGCCAACAGCCCACAAGGCCCAGCCTGCAAAAGGCTGTGGCAGAATTGGAGATTCTGTGTATGTCTATGTACATAGGGGATGATGAGTGCATCTCTTTTAACTGTACCCCAAAGCTAATTATAAATGAAGAATTATCATGCCAAGGGAAATCCACTATTGATAACTGTTATGGGTTGAATTTTGTCCCCTCAAAAAGATATGTTGGAGTCTGGTACCTCAGAATGTGACCTTATTTGGAGGAAATAGGTTTCTATATATGTAATCAAGTTATTCAATCCAATTCCATATATATTCACAGTCCACTCATATTCATACTCAATATGTCTGATATCCTTATAAAAGGGAGAAATTTTGACACAGAAATATGTATACAGGGAAGAAAATGTGAAAAGACACAAAGAGAAGATGGTCAGCTACAAGCCCAGTCGACGTGCTTGGAACAGATTCCCTCACAGCCTCAGAAGGAGCCAGCTCTGACAACCTGGATTTTATACTTCTGGCCTCCAGAACTGTGAGACAGTACATTTCTGTTATTAAGCCACCCAGTTTGTGCACTTTGTTATGGCAGCTAAGCAGATTCACATACTATTTAATTCATCAGTATTGAAAATGTCTTGCCAGTTAAGCCAATGTTCTACTACTTGTATATTGACATCAGCTTATTTTTCTTTTAAGTCAGTGCTCAAATATTTATTTTTGAGAGAGAGAGAGAGAGAGAGAGAGAGCATGAGCAAGGGAGGTGCAGAAGATCCAAAGTGGGCTCTGTGCTGACAGCAGGGAGCCCCATGTGGGGCTCGAACTCATGAACTGTGACAATATGAGCTGAGCCACCCAGCTGTGATATCTGTTTCTGAATTTTTCCTTTTTGTTCTTTGGTATGTATGCATACAGAAAGCTTCAAAGAGAACCAGACAATGCAAACTCATTGACTTAATTCTGGGGAAGGCGGTTGGTGAAAAACTGAAAGAAAAAAAATGACTTTCTGGTATAAAATGGGATAGACAGAAAGCAGGTAGTTGGGTCTTGACCATTGTTGGGGGAGAAGGAAGGTGGTAGGTCTCTGGCAAGACACGTGTTGTGGTCTGGCTTGGAGTCTGAGCCAAAGCAGTTTAACTCTAAGAAACAGTGAAGTTTCCGGAGGGCCTTGGTGGTTCAGTTTGTTAAGGCTCTGACTTTGGCTCAGGTCATGATCTCACAGTTCATGAGTTTGAGCCCTAAATTGGGCTATCTGCTGTCAGCACAGACCCCACTTCAGATCCCCTGTTCCCCTCTCTCTGCTCCTCCTCCACTCATGTGCCCTCTTTCTCTTCCTCTCTGTCTTTCTCTCTCAGAAATAAATAATAAATATTTAAAAAAAGAAAGAAATAGTGAAGTTTCTGCTGCATGTTGAAAAGAAAGAGAAGGAAAAGGCCACCTGAGGTGAGAGCCAGGTGGGCCCTTTTGCAATGCCTGATAGAGAAACACAAGGCTGCAGGTGAGTGGTAAGCAGGTGGAACTGAGGATGGGGTGCTGAGCACAGAACATAGGTACATTGGACCTATAGTATCCATGGCATGCCAAAGGATGTCAGAGCTCCTGGGGCAAGCACTAAGACACCTGGAAGTCAAAGGCACATGGGAGATGGCAATCTGCGAAGTGAGAAGTGTGTTCTCTTCCTTCCAAGCTATAGAAAGACATGGGTTTCCAGTGTTCCTGGAATTTACTGGCTATGGAGCACAGGGATCTTCTATTTATCTGAAGTCTGTTTTCTTATTTAAAAAATTAGAATAAAAGGTGATGGGCATTGGGGAAGGCACTTGGGATGAGCACTGGGTGTTGTATGTAAGCCAATTTGACAATAAATTATATTTAAAAAATTTTTTAATTAAAAATAAATAATAAAAAATAAGACAAATCTTAATAAAAATAAAAAATTAGAATAACAATAGTGTGTTTCTTATAGTATGTTGTGAAGATTGAAAGCATTAATGAGCATCTGGCATGTAGTAAATGCTTAGCAAATGCAGACTAAAACTATTACACCAGTATTATATGTTCTACAAGTTTTCTATTTTATATTGCACTTATAGAGCAGTATTTAATAAATGGTAAAGATAATAAATTAACATGCACAGAAAACACCTGATATGGGTTACAAATAAGGTCTTTTACTTCTGTACAGGCATTAATTGACCCCAGACCACTTCAAGTTTACTCTGGGTCTGTGCAGCACCCATGGAGGTAAGTAGTAAATGTGGCTCTCCAGGGATGCTGAAGGTCAGGATTTATTCAGCCTCTCAGCAGGTATTTACTGAGCCCCCATCCTGTGCAAGGCAGTGCTGTAAGCCTCAGTGCAATGTTGTAGCAGGGGGGAGGAAGACAAGATAGGCATGGTGAAATGACCCAGCACATCATTTCAGACAGGACTGAAGGGTATCCAGAGGGAGTGTTCAGAAAATAATGCAGTATTTCCAACTGTGCAAAATAGCAAGGCACAAGACATGAGAACCCTGAAAACAAGGCATCTCTAGAGAGTCCAAATAAAGTGGGTTTAGCGGTATGTGTGCTTAGAATGGGCAACTAGGGAGTGGTCTTGCAGTTACATTTTCATATCAAGAATGTTCTTATAGCTTTGTTACTATACCTATACTACTTCTGAACCTACATTCCTCTAGGGTGATTTGAGAGGTGAGTTGATGGAGAATATATGGAGGATGTGTGCAGAAGGGAGTGGCAACCATGATCTTCCCTGGCCCTGCAACAGTCCATTGTCCTTCAGCACTGCTCTGTGGAAAAGAAAGATTAATATGCTAGAGGATCCTAAAGAAAAAAAAAAGAGTGGAAAGGAGAGGAGGTGGAGGGAAGAGGAGGGGAGGAGAGGAAGGGGAGAATAGGGGGGCAGAGAGAAGGAAAGAAAAAAGAGAAAAGAGAAATAAAGGGAAAAGAGAAGAGAAAAAACAATATTTAGCAGTCTATATACATCTCTACTGTGGACTTGGTTCTCATGTTCTCACTTTCTTTTTAATAATAACTTTATTAAGATATAATTCAGATAGAACACAATTCACCCATTTAAAGTATACAGTTGAATGGTTTTTAGCATACTCACAGAATTGTGCAACCATCACCACCATCAGTTTGATAACATTTTTCATCACCCCAGAAAGAACTCCTGTGTTCCTACTTCCCCCCAGTACTCCAGGCCCCAAGTCCTAGGCAACCACTAATCTACTTTCTGTCTCTATGGATTTGCATGTTCTGCACATTTCATACAACAACTCGGCTTCTTTTCCTTAGCATAACTTTTTCAAGGTTCATCCATGTCATAGCATGTTTCAGTGTTTCATTTCTTTACGTGACTGAATAATATTCCATTGTATGGATGGACCACATTTTGTCTATCTACTCATCAGTGGTTGGATTGGTTGCCTCACATTTCATTCCCCACCTTAAAGATACCATGTGATCCACTTCTGTTCCCTCAGTGCTCTATCCTGTTCCTGGACTCATACTGCTAGGAAGCTGGCAAGAAGGGAGTGTGGAAAGGGAGTAGAGGGAGAAAGGGGACAGAGGTCACAGAACAACCAGTGAGACGCAGTCCTTACATTCTTTTCCTTCCTGGCCTCATGCCCTTCTCCCTTGGTCAATCTTAACCCTAAAAAACAAACAAACAAACAAACAAACAAACAGACAACAACAAAAACCCTGTCACCTCTTGCTACCAGCTTCCAGAGTTTCTGGAGAGAATTGTGTAACCAGCTTCCACCCAGATTCCTGCCTCCAGCTCATTCCCCAAAGCAGACTTCTCAAGACTTTTCTGTAGTTCCTGAGCTCTATCTGTGTCTTCCTCCTTTGTTAGTTTTCCATCACTCCTCTGATGATCCCCCATCCCAGCCCCGAACCAGACTTTATCCATCTTGACACGCCAGGGCATCTAACACCTGACCTTACCTCTAGGAAGTATGAAGCTGGAACACATTACTGACTTTCCCCTTCAGATTTGAGAGATGAAAAGATTTATGTCCCCATCGCTTGGAGTGCTGCTGTTGTCATCCCCACTTGTCCCCTCTCCAGGCACTGCCCTCAGCTGGAGGGGTCCACCTTGAACAATGTCATGGGAACAGCTTGAATCCAACAACATGATATCAACATGATATCAACATGACAGGAAGGCCCCCGCCCTTTCACCCCAATTTGGAATAACTGTGAAGGGCTGTCCCAGCTCCACACATCCTCTTATTGGGGTCAGCTGAGGCCTTTGTTGAGACTACACCAAAGCCCAACTTCTCCCTCTGCCCATCTGGCTGCCCACCTTTTTCTGCACGTGTCAGTTCTGATACCTTTCCTTAGGAAATATCCTGCATGGTAATCTCTATAACAAAGTCAGCTTCCTAGGAAACCTGACCAGCAATAGGCACCCAAAATATAAATTTATTGAAACTGTTGACTGAAAAAAATTACGATTCAGAAAGAAAATTTTCCTCATAAATTACAAATTATAAATTTTACTGTTCCATTGGTGTGGGGATCAATTTAGGCTTTTTGTTAAACATTCAAGTTTATTTAAATTTGTTAATATGAAATGTTTAATTCAAATCTCTCCTTATAAAATAAATAATTGTGTAAAACCTGAAAAAGAAAAGAAAAAAACTTACTTGATGAGAAAATGTACGACTTTACCCTACTAATTGTTTTTGTGAAATATATTCTTCACACAAGAGTAAAAATAATATCCATGTGATATTTAAATAATAATAAAACAAATACCTATGTATCTTCCAAAGACTTAAGAAATAGAATATCCCCAATAATGTAGACTTAAGCTTCATTATAGCTCCTCTGTATATATCACCTTCCAAACTAATTAACTGCTATCTTGATTGAATATTTTGTTGATTATTTCCTTGCTTTCCTTTAAGATATTTAGGTAGATGAAAGATAGATGATAGGCAGATAGACAGAAGATAGATAGATGATAGATGGATAGATAGATAATATACATTCACATAGTATATTTTTCTTTTTTTTCTGTACTTTAACTGGAATTTTATATTGTATATGTATATTTATCTGACTCACCTTTTGACTAAATTATTGTTAAAATACATCTATGTTGATATGTGCCACTGTGGTTCATGTGCATTCATTACTGTGTATTTCATTGTATGATTAATCACAATTTATGCACTCTACTATTGATAGCCATTTGGGTGGATTCCAGTTTCATGCTGACTGTGCTGCTTTTATAAATTGTGTAGATTCTCCATTGTTATAGTGTTGCTATGGGTCTTGTTGCTTATGTGTCTTGGTACTGTTTATGCAAAATGAATAAACCTTTTTATAAAATTTCAAAGAGAAAGGAAAGAGCTTTATTCAAGACCAAGTTAGGGTATCTTCCTGGGATACACAGACTTCACAAAGAAGCGCTTCAAAGAAGGAGCATTTGATGCAGGGTTATATATGTTTTTTACATAAAGAGTTACAAATAATCAAGATGGAGGGCATTCCAGAAAATTACAGACTATCTTAGATTTTTAGTATGTGCAAGGCTTTAACCTTATGGGAACTCAGAAAGTTTTTTTTTTCCTTATCTTTATGTTTGGAATGGTCCTTTTGGTTTTTATTTACTTTTATTTATTTATTTATTTATTTATTTATTTATTTATTTATTTTTACCAAAGCCATACAATGTGTGCTCAGGGCAGAAATAGAGCCCATGCTTTAAGGTTTGTGGAGTCATTTTGAACTTGGTAAATGTTAAAAGTATAGCTTCCCTAGGAGTCTAGGAGCAGGGGCCACAGATGTTAAAAGTTGAAAATTTCCTTTATCAGTACACATGGTCCACAGTTTTTCAAGGTTACGTATCTGGGAATAGAGTTGTCAGTTCATAGAGTATAAACATATTCAAGTTTGCTAAGTCAGTCCAGACCTTTTCCAAATGTTTTTATCAGGTTACACCTTCACACATAATGGGTCAGAGTTGGCACCCCTGCACACCTTCACTAATTTCAGCTCCACCTGACTAATTTTGCGAAGTTGGTGCAAGTGGAATGAAATGTCACCATGGCCTTAATTTGCCCTTCCCTGCTACCAGCCAAGTGAAACATCTTTTCACAAGACCATGGACTATTCATGTTTCCCCCTCTTTACATGATTATTCAAAGCTTTTGACTATTTTTTTCCTATTAGGTGGTCTTTTTATTGTCAATTCAAAGGAGTTCTTTATATATTTTGCAGACAAACTCTTTATTAGTTTATACGATAAAAATAATTTTCTCCCAGTTTTTGTTTTTTTCTTTTAAAATTATCTTTTGATAAACATAATAAAATGAATTGAGTTAAAATTAAATTATTAAATGTTAACATGGTCTAATTTATCAGCTGTTTTATTTGTATATATTTGTCTTTTATAATAAGATTGTCTCTGTTCTAAGCAAGTAAAGATATTTTCCTATATAATCCTCTAAAAACTTTTATAAATTTTCCTTTCATATTTATTTATTTTACCTAGAATTTATTTTTTTGAGTGGTATGTTATAAAAAATCATTTTCACTCTTTTCCATTTGATAACTAGCAACACTGATTTTTTAAAAATTTCTGGGTTCATATCAAAGAATCAAAACACTGTCAAATGACATAGGTGGAAATTCATACTTTACCCTGCTTCAACAATTCATTTTCCCACCTGCACACCCAGACATAACCACTTTTAGTAAATCTTTTATAAACATCCTGGTTACTTTTTGTAAATACAAGAAAACGTGAAACTATATTCCCATTTTTTCTTCCTTGTTCCATTTATGAAACTTGCTGTTTTACAATTAGAAGCATACCTTGGAGATTGTTCAATATTCCCACTGAGAGCATCCTTCTTCTTTTTATAGAATTGTACAATATTCCTCTGCATGGTAAAGCCATGATTTCAAGAGTTCCATTTTCAGGCCTGATGGAGGAACAGAGACTTAAGCAACTGGAATTTGTGAAGCTGAATGCCAGAAAGTAAACAGCTGGAATGAAGGAATGCACTCCAGATACTTGTGGAGGGTTCTTCTTGAGTCTGCCTTCATAGTGATCTGCACATACTTATGAGAAAACCAGCCAAGCTGGGCAACACCAATGGAAAAAAGTAGGGGAGTAATCCTCAGAGTAAATGCAGGGCTCCTACAAGCCAGAGTGGAAAGAACTGCTCATATGCAGAACAAGGTGAAACTCTCAGAATATTGACTCCAAAATGGGCTCACTTCAGCCCTATATACTGAGGATAGTCTGGATCTACCTTAACTGAACTTAAATGAAAATATCAGTGTACTCAAACTGATTCCAAGCAATGTAACTGTGTTCCAGATCTAAGATTAACACATATTTTAAATATAACAAATTCATTATCCAATAATGCAAAATTCTCAATCTCTAGCCTCTAAAAAGTAATTGCTGGGGGAAGGGTGTTCAAGATGGTGGCATACAAAGATCCTGAACTGGAGTGCCTGGGTGGTTCAGTCGGTTAAGCGTCGGACTCTTGGTTTTGGTTTAGGTCATGATCTCATGGTTCATGAGTTCGAGTTCCAATTCAGGCTCTGTGCTGACAGCTCAGAGCTTGGAGCCTGCTTCAGATTCTGTGTCTCCCTCTTTCTCTGCCCTTCACCCAGCTTGTGCTCTTTCTCTCTCAAAAATAAACATAGAAAGAAAAATAAAGAAAGGAAAGAAAGAAAGAAAGAAAGAAAGAAAGAAAGAAAGAAAGATCCTGAACTCACCTTCTCCTAAGGACACAGTAAATTTATAGCTCTATATGGCATAATTTTCCTCAAAAAAGGACTTGCAAAATAGATGAACAATGACTCCACAACAAAAGAGAAAAGATACACACTGAAAAAAATAGAAGCCTGTGACTCCGCACAGATATGGTGACCCCACAATTGAGGGGATCCTAAAAATATGGAACTCCTCAGAGAGTGAAAGAATTGTGCCCCATACAAGGCTCCCCCAACCCTAGGAGTTGGCATTGGAAAGATCAATACACAAAACATCTGGTTTTGAAGATCAATGGGGCTTAATACCAGGAGAATCATTGAACTATAGGGAATGGAGATCCCACTCTTAAAGGGATCACAGGCAAACCCACTTGCCCTGAGATCCAGTGCAAATACAGAAGATTAAAAGTTCTTAGACCATAAGTGAGGAACACCCACTTACTAACTGTAACATGGCTGCCAGAGAGGCAGGAACCTTCAGGGACTTCATCTGGGGACAGAGCACTGGTAGATGCCATTTTTTGCAATCTTATCCTAACTTGCTGATGACAGAACTGACAGGCACCATTTTTGGTACCTTGTCTCTAGCCTGCTTGCACCAGAGAGCATGATCTGCCCACCTCATGCCATAGTAGGCTGGGAAAGTGCGCTGCACCCTACCCAAACCACACAACAGATGGACCACTACTGAGCCAGTGAGTGTCCTAGCCTCACCCTCCTCTCACAGCAACAGAGCCCCAATCAACCTGGGTGGCAGATCAGGAAATGTCCTGTGTGCCCTTGAGAAGAATGTGTATTCTGTTGTTGCTGGAGAGCATGTTCTGTACATGCCCTGTTAGATCTAGTTATCATGTTGTTCAAGTCCTCTATTTCCTAACTTACCTTCTGTCCAGTTGTTCTGTCCATTTTTGTGAACAGGGTAATGAAGTCTCCAACTACCACTGTAGAACTGTCTATTTCTCCCTTCATTTCTATCAGTTTTTGCTTTATATTTTAATGGTCTGTAATTAGATGCATAAATGTTTATAAATATTACATCTTGCTGTACTGAAATTTTATTACAACATAACATCCTTCTGTGTCTCTTTTAATCTTTTTTTTTTCTACTTAAGTCTATTTTGTCTGATATTAGTATAGCCAACTATACTATTGTGGTTGCTATTTGCATGGAATATCTTTTTCCATCCTTTCAATCTATTTGTGTCTCTGGGTCACTTGTAAACAGTATACAGTTGGAGCAACATATATCTCTTCATTGTGCCAACATCTGTCTTTGATTAGAGGGTTTAACCCATTTACAGTAATAACTGATAAGGAGAGATTTACTTCTGTCACTTTGTTATTTGCTTTTCATATGATTTAGACACTTTTGTCCTTGCATTACTGTCTTCTTTTGAGTTAATTTTTTGTAGTGAAAAGTTTAAACTACTTTCTCATTTTCTTTTGTGTATACTCCATAGGTATTTCCTTTGTGGGTACCATCAGCATTACATTAGCATATTAAACACCCTAAACTTAGAACACACTCATTTAAATATATTCCAGTTTAACTTTAATAACAAAAACTCTGCCTCTTTACATCTCTGTTCTCATACTGGGGGTTGTTGATGTGGCCAGAATTAGATCTTTATATACTGTCTGTCCCAAAATATAAAGTAATAACTCTTTTAAATACATCAGTCTATTAAATTTTGTAGAAAAGAACATGCAGAGTTAAAAAACAAAGTTGTGGTAATAATGGATTTTTCACTAATTTTTTAATTATTTTTTAATATGAAACTTATTATCAAAATTGTTTCCATACAACACCCAGTGCTCATCCCAACAGGTGCCCTCCTCAATATATATCACCCACCCACCCCTCCCTCCCACCCCCCATCAACTTTCAGTTTGTTCTCAGTTTTTAAGACTCTCTTAACCTCCTTTTTGTTTTTTCCCCTTCCCCTCCCCCATGGTCTTCTGTTAAGTTTCTCAGGATCCACATAAGAGTGAAAACATATGGTATCTGTCTTTCTCTGTATGACTTATTTCACTTAGCATCACACTCTTCAGTTCCATCCACGTTGCTACAAAAGGCCAGATTTCATTCTTTCTCATTGCCACGTAGTATTCCATTGTGTATATAAACCACAATTTCTTTATCCATTCATCAGTTGATGGACATTTAGGTTCTTTCCATACTTTGGCTATTGTTGAGAGTGCTGCTATAAACATTGGGGTACAAGTGCCCCTATGCATCAGCACTCCTGTATCCCTTGGGTAAATTCCTAGCAGTGCTATTTCTGGGTCATCAGGTACGTCTAGTTTTAGTTTCCTGAGGAACCTCCACACTGTTTTCCAGAGTGGCTGCACCAGTTTGCTTTCCCACCAACAGTGCAAGAGGGTTCCCGTTTCTCCACATCCTTGTCAGCATCTATAGTCTCCTGATTTGTTTTGTTCCTTTTAGCCACTCTGACTGGCGTGAGGTGATATCTGAGTGTGCTTTTGATTTGTATTTCCCTGATGAGGAGTAACGTTGAGCATCTTTTCATGTGCCTGTTGGCCATCTGGATGTCTTCTTTAGAGAAGTGTCTATTCATGCTTTCTTCCCATTTCTTCACTGGATTATTTGTTTTTCAGGTGTGGAGTTTGGTGAGCTCTTTATAGATTTTGGATACTAGCCCTTTGTCCGGTATGTCATTTGCAAGTATCTTTTCCCATTCCGTAGGTTGACTTTTAGTTTTGTTGATTGTTTCCATTGCAGTGCAGAAGCTTTTTATCTTCAGGTGGTCCCAATAGTTCATTTTTGCTTTTAATTCCCTTGACCTTGGGGATGTGTCAAGTAAGAAATTGCTGCCGCTGACGTCAGAGAGGTTTTTCCCTGCTTTCTCCTCTAAGGTTTTGATGGCTTCCTGTCTCACATTCAGGTCTTTATCCATTTTGAGTTTGTTTTTGCGAATGGTGTGAGAAAGTGGTCTAGTTCCATTCTTATGCAGGTTGCTGTCCAGTTCTCCCAGCACCATTTGTTAAAGAAACTGTCTTTTTCCCATTGGATATTCTTTCCTACTTTGTCAAAAATTAGTTGGCTATACTTTAGTGGGTCTAATTTTGGGGTTTCTGTTCTATTCCATTGGTCTAAGTGTCTGTTTTTGTGCCAATACCATGCTGTCTTGATGATTACAGCTTTGTAGTAGAGGCTAAAGTCTGGGATTGTGATGCCTCCTGCTTTGGTCTTCTTCTTCAAAATTACTTTGGCTACTCGGGGCCTTGGTGTTTCCATACAAATTTTAGGATTGCTTGTTCTAAGCTGGTGAAAAGAGGAATGCTGGTGCAATTTTGATTAGGATTGCATTGAGAGCTTTGGGTAGTATTGACATTTTAACAATATTTATTCTTCCAATCCATGAGCACGGAATGTTTTTCCATTTCTTTGTATCTTCTTCAATTTCCTTCATAAGCCTTCTATAGTTTTCAGCATAACAGATCTTTTACATCTTTGGTTAGGTTTATTCCTAGGTATTTTATGGTTCTTGGTGCAATTGTGAGTGGGATCAGTTTCTTTATTTGTCTTTCTGTTGCTTCATTATTAGTGTATAAGAATGCAACTGCTTTCTGTACATTGATTTTGTATCCTGAAACTTTGCTGAATTCATGTGTCAGTTCTAGCAGACTTTTGGTGGAGTCTATCTGGTTTCCCATGTATAATATCATGTCATCTGCAAAAAGTGAAAGGTTGACTTCATCTTTGCCAATTTGGATGCCTTTGATTTCCTTTTGTTGTCTGATTGCTGATGCTAGCACTTCCAACACTATGTTAAACAATAGCAATGAGAGTGGACATCCCTGTCGTGTTCCTGATCTCAGGGGAAAGCTCTCAGTTTTTCCCCATTGAGGATGATGTTAGCTGTGGGCTTTTCATAAATGGCTTTTATGATCTTTAAGTATGTTCCTTCTATCCCGACTTTCTCAGGGGTTTTTATTAAGAAAAGATGCTGAATTTTGTCAAATGCTTTTGCTGCATCGATTGACAGGATCATATGGTTCTTATCTTTTCTTTTATTAATGTGATGTATCACGTTGATTGATTTGTGAATGTTGAACCAGCCCTGCATCCCAGGAATGAATCCCACTTGATCATGGTGAATAATTCTTTGTATATGCTGTTGAATTTGATTGGCTAGTATCTTCTTGAGAATTTTTGCATCCATATTCATCAGGGATATTGGCCTGTAGTTCTCTTTTTTTACTGGGTCTCTGTCTGGTTTAGGAATCAAAGTAATGCTGGCTTCATAGAATGAGTCTGGAAGTTTTCCTTCTCTTTCTATTTTTGGGAACAGCTTGAGAAGGATGGGTAATATTTCTGCTTTAAATGTCTGATAGAATTCCCAAGGGAAGCCATGTGGTTCTGGACTCTTATTTGTTGGGAGATTTTTGATAACCAATTCAATTTCTTCACTGGTTATGGGTCTGTTCAAGTTTTCTATTTCTTCCTGTTTGAGTTTTGGAAGTGTGGTGGTATTTAGGAATTTGTCCATTTCTTCCAGGTTGTCCTGTTTTTTGGCATATAATTTTTCATAGTATTCCCTGATAATTGTTTGTACCTCTGAGGGATTGGTTGTAATAATTCCATTTTCACTCATGATTTTACCTATTTGGGTCATCTCCCTTTTCTTTTTGAGAAACCTGGCCAGAGGTTTATCAATTTTGCTCATTTTTTCAAAAAACCAACTCTTGGTTTCATTGATCTGCTCTACAGATTTTTTTTAGATTCTATATTGTTTATTTATGCTCTGATCTTTATTAGTTCTCTTCTTCTGCTGGGTTTGGGGTGTCTTTGATGTTCTGCTTCTATTTCCTTTAGGTGTGCTGTTAGATTTTGTATTTGGGATTTTCTTGTTTCTTGAGATAAGCCTGGATTCTAATGTATTTTCCTCTCAGGACGGCCTTTGCTGCATCCCAAAGGATTGCTGTATTTTCATTTTCATTTGTTTCCATATATTTTTTAATTTCTTCTATAATTGCCTGGTGGACCCATTCATTCTTTAGTAGGGTGTTCTTTAATCTGCATGCTTTTGGAGGTTTTCCAGACTTTTTCCTGTGGTTGATTTCAAGCTTCATAGCATTGTGGTGAAAGTATGCATGGTATGATCTCAATTCTTATATACTGATGAAGGGCTGTTTGGTGACCGATCTTGGATGTGATCTATCTTAGAGAATGTTCTATGTTCACTTGAGAAGAAAGTAAATTCTGTTGCTTTTGGATGCAGAGTTCTAAATATATCTGTTAAGTCCATCTGATCCAATGTATCATTCAGAGCCCTTGTTTCTTTATTGATCCTGTGTGTAGATGTTCTTTGCATTGTTGTAAGTGGAATATTAAAGTCCCCTGCAATTACCACATTCTTATCAATAAAGTGGCTTATGTTTGTGCGTAATTGTTTTATATATTTAAGGGCTCCCATATTCAGCTCATAGACAATCATAATCATTAGCTCTTCCTGATGGATAGACCCTGTAATTATGATATAATGCCCTTATTCATCTCTTGTGACAGCCTTTAATTTAAAGTCTAGTTTGTCTGATATAAGTATGGCTACTCCAGCTTTCTTTTGACTTCCAGTAGCATGATAGATAGTTCTCCATCCCCTCACTCTCAATCTGAAGGTGTCTTCAGGTAAAATGAGTCTCTTGTAGACAGCAAACAGATGGGTCTTGTTTATTTTTCCATTCTGATACCCTATGTCTTTTGGTTGGCCCATTTAGTCCATTTACATTCAGTGTTATTATTGAAAGATACGGGTTTAGAGTCATTGTGATGTCTGTAGGTTTCATGCTTGTAGTGATGTGTCTGGTACTTTGAGGTCCTTGCAACATTTCATTCACAGTATCCTCCTTAGGATCTCTTGTAGGGCTGGTTTAGTGGTGATGAATTCCTTCAGTTTCAGTTTGTTTGGGAAGACCTTCATCTCTCCTTGTATTCTGAATGACAGACTTGATGGATAAAGCATTCTCAGCTGCATATTTTTTTCTGTTCGTCACATTGAAGATCTCCTGCCATTCCTTTCTGGCCTGTCAAGTTTCAGTAGATAGATTTGTCACTAGTCTTATGGGTCTCCCTTTATAAAGCGTGTTTATCCTTAGCTGCTTTCAGAATTTTCTCTTTATCCTTGTATTTTGCCAGTTTAACTATGATATGTCATACCGAAGTTCGGTTCAAGTGACATATGAAGGGGGTTCTCTTTGCCTCTTGGATCTCAATGCCCTTTTCCTTCCCCAGATCAGGGAATTTCTCAGCTATGATTTCTTCAAGTATACCTTCAGCACCTTCTCTTCCTCCTCTGGAATCCCAATTATGTGTATGTTACTACATTTAATTGTGTCACTTTGTTCTCTAATTCTCCCCTCATTCTCCTGGATTTTTTAATCTCTCTTTTTCTCAAATTCCTCTTTTTCCATAATTTTATGTTCTAATTCACCTAATCTCTCCTCTGCCTTTTCAATCCAAGCTGTCGTCGCCTCCATTTTATTTTGCAGCTCATTTATAGCATTTTTTAGCTCCTCCTGAATGTTTCTTAGTCCCTTGATCTCTGTAACAATAAATTCTCTGCTGTCTTCTATACTTTTTTCAATCCCAGTGATTAATTTTATGACTATTATTTTAAATTCATTTTCTGTTACATTGCTTGAATCATTTTTGATCAGTTCATTAGCTGTCACTACTTCCTGGAGTTTCTTTTGAGGAGAATTCTTCTGTTTCATCATTTTGGATAGTCCCTGGAGTGGGGCGGAACTGCAGGGCTCTTCCTCTGTGTTGTCTGTAGTAACTTGTGTTGGTGGGCGGGGCTGCAGTCAGACCTGATGTCTGCCCCCAGCCCACAGCTGGGGCCACTGTCAGACTGGTGTGTACCTTATCTTCCCCTCTCCCAGAGGCAGGACTCATTGTGGAGTGGTGTGGCCCTTGTCTGGGCTACTTGCACACTGCCAGGCTTGTGATGCTGCTGCGATGGGATTGGCGTATCAGCTAGGGTGGACCCACCAGGTGCTAGGGGTGGGAGAGACAGGGTTAGCTAACTTTGCTGCTGGTCATCCACTGCAGGAGGGGCCCTCCAGCACTGGGAGGGAGGCAGGCCGACCTGTCCAAAGGATGTATCCACAGAAGCACAGTGTTGGGTGTTTGCACGGTGCAAGCAAGTTCCCTGACGGGAACTTGTTTCTTTTGGGATTTTGGCTGGGGGATGGGCAAGGGAGATGGCACTGGCCAGCGCTTTTGTTCCCCTGCCAATCTCTGTCCTCTGGGGTCAACAAATCTCCCTCCCATTGTCCTCTAGCCCTCCTGTTCTCAGAGCAGAGCTGTTGACTTATAACATTCCAGATGTTATGTCCACTGGCTGTCAGAACACACTCTGTCTGACCCCTCCACTTTTGCAAGCCAGACTCGGTGGCTCTGCTTTGTGGGCGGGCTGCCCCTCCACTGCCCTGGCTCCCTCTCACCAGTCCTTGTAGAGCACACCGCCTCTCCACCCTTCTTAACCTCCATGGGTCTCTCATCTACACTGGGCTCCAGAGAGTCCATTCTCCTAGTCTTCTGGCATTTTTCTGGGTTATTTAGGCAGATGTGGGTGGAATCTAAGTGGTCAGTAGGACGTGGTGAGCCCAGCGTCCTCCTATGCCGCCACCTTCCTAATAAGACTGGTTAGCTTATGTTTTGACAGATACTTCCTTGAACATCTGAAGCCCTCCCAAAACAATAGAAAAGAAAGAAGAAAATAAAAACCCTCTCCAGTATTTGTAAATTATCACTGTGTTAGGAGACTCCTATAATGCTCATTCAGGCTATTTGCAACTCTGCTTTAGCTTTCACTTCCTGCCTATTCTGAGCTGTTTTTAGGTTGCTTTTCTCTTGATTCAGTGTTCATTTGGTTGCTTGAAATTTTGATCACTCTCTAGACTTTTGACAAAGTTGATTCAGTTGCTTAACTTTTCAATATTTAATTCAGTATTTATTAATTATTAATTAACTATTAACTATTAATTAATTATTTATTAATTTAATTTCAGTATTTAATTCATTCTACACAGTGACAAACTATTAAAAGTAACAATTGAGTTCAGCAATATTGCATGCAAATCAGCATACAAAAAATCCACTACATTTCTGTACAATTTAATGAGCAATCTGAAAGTGAAATTAAAAAGACAAAATGGCATTCAAAGTAGCATCAAAAAATTAAACACTTAAGAATAAATTTAACATACAAATCAAAATCACAATGAGATTTTGTGACAAGTGACAACAGGTACTAGCAAGGATATAGTGAAAAGGGAACCCTTACACTTTTGCTGGGAATATAAATTGATCCAACCACTGTGGACAATAATATGGAGGGTCCCTCCAAATTTAAAATTATATCTTCCATACAATCTAGCAATTCTGCTTCTTGGTATATACACATAGGAAGTAGAAACAGGGTTTTGAAGAGATATATGCACTCCCCTGTTTACTGCTACATTATTCACGATAATCATGATTTGGAAACAACCAATCCTCATCAGTGGATGAATGAATATAAGTGATGTTATACACACACACACACACACACATCCATGCACGCACACACAAAAGAATATTCAGCCACACACATGAATACTCAGGCACAGAAAGGAGGATGTTCTGCCATTTACAACAACATGGATGAAACTTGAGGACATTATGCTAAATAAGATGAGTCAGAGAAAGACAAGTATCATATAACTTATATGTAAAGTCTTAAAAAGTTAAACTCATGAAAAAAGCAGAGAATAAAACGGTGGTTATGAGGAAATGGAGGTGTAGGGACAAAATTGATGTTTAAGTCATGAACTTACAATGAGTAGTAAATAAGCTGTAGAGATCTAATGCACAATATAATAAATACAAGCAACATTGTACTACAATAAACAAACTTACTAAGAAACTAAAACTTAATTATCCTAACCACAAAAATGAAAGTATAATTATATAATGGGTAGAGGCTAAATATTGCTACAACAGCAATCATAATACAAATATAAATGTTTATCAAATAAAAAATAAATTTCACAAATGAAATACTATACACTTAGATTTACAAAATATTGCTCGGAGAAATTGATCTAAAATCATGAAAAAAAAATCATGTTCATGGATTGGAAGACTTAACATTGTTAAGATAGCAATCCTCCCCACAGTGATCTACAGATTCAATGCAATCTGAATCCGAGCTGACTTCATTGTAGAAATAGACAAGGTGATTATAAAATTCATATTGAATTTTGGTGGACACAGAATAGCCCAAAATCTTGAAAACGAAGAGTAAAATACGATTCAAGCACTTCCTGATTTCAAAACTTACTACAAAGCAACAATAGTCAAAACAACATGATAATGACATAAAGAGAAACATATAGATCAATGTGATAGAAATGAGAATGCAAAAATAAATTTATACATCTATGGTCAACACATTTTCAACAATTATCTCAAGACCATTCAAAGAGAAAAATAATGGTCTTTTCAACAAATAATTTGAGACAACTGGATAGCCAAAGCAAAGATTTTTACCTCACACCATATGCAGAAATTAATTCAATGTGGAGTAACAATCTAAATGTAAGAGCTAAAACTACACAAATCTTAGAAGAAACCAGAGGATCAAATCTTCATAATTGTGTATTTGACAAGGGATCCTTAGAAATGACAACAAAAACACAAGCAGCAACTACAACAACAACAACAAAATAGATGGATTGGACTTCAGACAAATTAAAAACTTTTATGCATTAATAACAATAAAGTAAAAAAAAACTCACAAAGTGTGAGAAAATATTTATAAATCATATATCTCATAAGAAATTAATATCCAGATTAAATAAGGAACACTTACAATTTAATAATCAATATAGGTAATTCAATTAAAAATAAGCAAAGGATCTGAATAGACATTTCTCTAAGGAAAATGTGTAAATAGCCAATAACCACATGAAAGATTCCTGAGCTTATCATCATTAATCATCAGAGAAATGGAAACAAAACCATAATGAAAGACCAATTTAAATGCATGGGATGGTTAAAATATAAAAAGTAAGATAATAACAGATGTTGGTAAGGATGTGGAGAAATCAGAACCCTCACACCCTGCTGGTGGGAATATAAAATGGCTCAGTCACTTTGGAAAACAGTCTGAGGCATTTCCTCAAGAGGTTAAATGTTGAGTTACCATATGACCCAGGAAATCCACTTAGGTAAATACCCCAAAGAAATAAAATCATGTATCCAGACAAAAATTTGTATGTGAATATCATAATAGCCAAAAGGTGGAAATAACCAAAATTTCCATGTACTGATGAATGGATTAAAAAATGCATAAAATGAAATACTATTTGGTGAGAGGAAATAATGCAGTACTGATGCATTCTACAGCATGGATGAACCTCAAGAACATGTGCTAAGTGAAAGAAATCAGGACAAAATACCACATATCATATGGTTCTATTCGTATGAATGTGCATAATAGGGAAATTTACAGACTCAAAAGTTTACATAAACAGAAACGTTCCTTAGGACTACAAAGGAGCTGAGATCCCTTGCTGTCAGCTCCTTCAGGGTCTGCCTCAGTTGTAGGCAAACCTTGGGAAGGTCCAAAGCCCTGCATCTCCAGAAGCAGTCTGCTTATGAGGAAACCAACCTACCATGGATATGTACACAGGAAATTTTAGAAGAGATTGAGGGAAGGGGTGCCTGGGTGGCTTAGTCAGTTAAGCGTCCAGCTTCTGCTCAGGTCATGATCTCACAGTCAGTAAGTTTGAGCCCTGCATCGGGCTCTGTGCTGACAGCTTAGAGCCTGGAGCCTGCTTCAGATTCTGTGTCCCTCTCTCTCTCTCTGCCCCTCCTCCACTCACACTCTGTCTCTCAAAAATAAATGAGCATTAAAAAAATTTTTTAGAAGAGAATAGGCGGAAATTGGGGCACCAATAAAATTGTGTGAGTCACCTCCTTGAAAAAGTGAATGCAACAGGAGATGAGCAGGAGACAGAGGTTGACCACTGGTTTGAATTCTATTCATTCAACACAGGCGTTAATCATCTACTTAATACCAAGCAGTAAGGTTTACATTTCAAATGTTTTCAGCAAGAAATTTAGACTTTCTGTATGCAGATAACTTGCACAGCTTCCATCACCATTCTGGGGCAAGTATGAATGTGATGCTGAGGTATACTACAGCAGTGTTGAACTTTGTACTATAATGATGATGGCTTAAGTTTATTCAACAGTTCACAAAGTAAAACAATTAAAACCCCAGGAAACACTGAAACTACTGCTCGGGAATATAAACATTCATAATGCTCAGAAAATCTACTGCCAAAGTATATCTGAAGAACTGAATTATTGTATTTTTGATCTAGGTGGAAAAAGAAGAGTAGCATGAAATCTCAGCTTAAGGCTTTGTCTCCATAGGGAACTGTACACCAAATATAAAATGTAAACATAGCTTAAGTCTATTAATATCATCTGAAACACTTTTCTACATAAGTTGAATACATTACTGTCATTATTATCTGGCCTAAAATCCTCTCCTTAAAACAAAATGAAGCTACCCAATAAAGAATACCCAATTGGATTTTATTACCAGCCCCTCCCCACTCCCAAGCTGTGTCTTCATAACCTTTTGTTACCTGCAAAAGTTAGCCTGAGGCTTTGAGGCAGGCACTGAATCATTGGTCTTTAGTGTTAGAACATGTTTTGTGTATTTAAAAACATCAAAATTTTGAATTAAGTAAAGTTACTAGGGTGACTATAACTTATTAAGATCCAGGTAAACTCTTACTTAGGTAGACCAAAATATGGAAGAAGCCACCAAAAACTCCTCCTCAGATTACAAGTTAAAATTCATGTAGGTACGTGTGCACACAGACAAAAACCCACTGGTGAGAGGTGATAAACACGAAGCTGTAGGCTTCTCTATTGATATTTTATGTGACTCTGTCCCCTGACTTACTGGTGGGAGTAGAGGGTCTGTGGTCTGTGGTTCTGTGGCATCTGTATTTTTGTTTCCCTTCGTCTTCATGCATTATACCTTCTTTTTACAAATAACTTTTAAAAAATTTTCCCTTCAGCTTGTCTTTGTATTTATATTCTCTCTCTCTTTTTAAAAGTAAACTTCACTAGAGGTGCATGGGTGGCTTAGTAGGTTATGTGTCCAACTTCAGCTCAGGTCATGATCTCACAGTTTATGAGTTCAAGCCCCATTTTGGGCTCTGTGCTGACCTCTCAGAGCCTGGAGCCTGCTTCAGATTCTGTGTCTCCCTTTCTCCTTGCCCCTCTCCTGCTTGTGTTCTGTCTCTCTCTCTCTCAAAAATAAATAAACATTAAAAAATTTTTTAATAAACTTCATTGAAAAATTAAATAAAAATAAACTTCATTTTTTTATTTTTTTATGTTTTTTTTATTTTTTTCAATATATGAAATTTATTGTAAATTTGCTTTCCATACAACACCCAGTGCTCATCCCAAAAGGTTTATATACACAATGGAATACTACGTGGCAATGAAAAAAAATGAAATATGGCCCTTTGTAGCAACATGGATGGAAGTGGAGAGTGTTATGTGAAGTGAAATAAGCCATACAGAGAAAGACAGATGCCATATGTTTTCACTCTTATGTAGATCCTGAGAAACTTAACAGAAACCCATGAGGGAGGGGAAGGGAAAAAAAATAAACTTCATTTTTTAAGCACATTTAGGTTCACATCAAAGTTAGTGGAAAGCACAGAAATTTCCCATAAACCTGTTTCCCCCTGCATGTGCAGCCTCCCCCACTATCAACAGTGCTCACCACTCACCAGAGTGATATGTGTGTCACAGTTGATGAACCTACATTGACACCTCATCATCACCCACAGTCTATAATTGTATCTGTTTTAAAAATGTGGTTTTTTTTTTTGGAAACAATTTTATCCTCTCTCCACACAATTTTAGAGCTAACATTAACAAACAAAAAATTAGCCTCTGGCAGAGTCCTGCAAAATGGGGGAAGAGGGCGCTAACATTATTGGACACCTATCACATGCCAGGCACACAACTTTTGTGATTTCATAATATCCTCAAAATGATAAATTTTCCCACTTTAGATATTCTTTTCCATTTTCCAGATAAGAAAATTGAGATAGGACAAATCATGCCCACATCATATTTCCAATAAGATTAAAAATGAACCATGATGTCACACTCACCATGCTCGAGTATAACACATTAAAGGTTAGACTTAGATGCAATTTTGGGAGAAGATGGTGGCATAGGAGGACACTGGGCTCACCGCGTCCTGCTGATCACTTAGATTCTGCCTACACCTGCCTAAATAACCCAGAAAACCTCCAGAAGACTAGAAGAACAGAGTTTCCGAAGCCAAGTGTAGATGAGAGGCCCACGGAAGAGGGTAGGAAGGACAAGGCGGTGCGAGCTAAACGGACTGATGGGAGGGAGCCAGGGCAGAGGGGTGGCCTGCCAGCCAAGCAGAGACCCCAAGTCTGGCTTGCAAAAGCAGAGGGGTCGGACGGAGTGTGTTCAGACAGCCAGCAGGACTTAACACCTGAAAGGTTATAAATTAACAGCTCTGCTCAGAGAGCAGGAAGGCTGGAGGGCAACTGGAAGGACAGTTGCTTAACCTGGGACGACAGAGCTCAGTTTGGCGAGGAACAAAGACTCTCGCCAGCGCCATCTCCCTCGCCCATCCCCCAGCTAAAAAATGCAATAAACGAGCTGCAAAATAAAATGGAAACGACCACGGCTCGGATTGAAGAGGCAGAGGAGAGAATAGGTGAACTAGAAGATAAAATTATGGAAAAAGAAGAAGCTGAGAAAAAGATTAAAAAAAATCCAGGAGTATGAGGGGAAAATTAGAGAACTAAGTGATGCACTAAAGAGAAATAATATAAGCATAATTGGTATTCCAGAGGAGGAAGAGAGAGGGAAAGGTGCTGAAGATGTACTTGAAGAAATAATAGCTGAGAACTTCCCTGATCTGGGGAAGGAAAAAGGCACTGAAATCCAAGAGGCACAGAGAACTCCCTTCAGACGTAATTTCAATCAATCTTCTGCATGACATATCGTAGTGAACCTGGCAAAACACATGGATAAAGAGAAAATTTTGAAAGCAGCAAGGGATAAACATGCTCTAACTTATAAAGGGAGACCTATAAGACTCGTGACCGATCTCTCTTCTGAAACTTGGCACCAGAAAGGAATGGCAGGAGATCTTCAATGTGATGAACAGAAAAAATATGCAGCTGAGAATCCTTTATCCATCAAGTCTGTCATTCAGAATAGAAGGAGAGATAAAGGTCTTCCCAAACAAACAAAAACTGAAGGAATTCGTCACCACTAAACCAGCCTTACAAGAGATCCTAAGGGGGATCCTGTGAGAAAAGTACCAGAGACATCGCTACAAGCATAAACATACAGACATAACAATGACTCCAAACCTGTATCTTTCTAAAATAACACTGAATGTAAATGGACTAAATGTGCCAACCAAAAGACATAGGGTATCAGAATGGATAAAAAAACAAGACCCATCTATTTGCTGTCTACAAGAGACTCATTTTAGACCTGAGGACACCTTCAGATTGAGAGTGAGGGGATGGAGAACTATTTATCATGCTACTGGAAGTCAAAACAAAGCAGGAGTAGCCATACTTATATCAGACAAACTAGACTTTAAATTAAAGGCTATCACAAGAGATGAAGAAGGGCATTATATAATACTTACAGGGTCTATCCATCAGGAAGAGCTAACAATTATAAATGCCTATGTGCCGAATACAGGAGCCCCCAAATATATAAAACAATTACACACAAACATAAGCAACTTTATTGATAAGAATGTGGTAATTGCAGGGGACTTTAACAGTCTACTTACAGAAATGGATAGATCATCTAGACACACGGTCAATTAAGAAACAAGGGCCCTGAATGATACATTGGATCCGATGGACTTGACAGATATATTTAGAACTCTGCATCCCAAAGCAACAGAATATACTTTCTTCTCAAGTGCACATGGAACATTCTCCAAGATAGATCACATCCTGGGTCACAAAACAGCTCTTCATAAGTATATAAGAATTGAGATCATACCATGTACACTTTCAGACCACAATGCTATGAAGCTTGAAATCAACCACAGGAAAAAGTCTGGAAAACCTCCAAAAGCATGGAGGTTAAAGAACATCTTACTAAAGAATGAGTGGGTCAACCAGGCAATTAGAGAAGAAATTTAAAAATATATGGAAACAAACGAAAATGAAAATACAACAATCCAAACGCTTTGGGATGCAGCAAAGGCAGTCCTGAGAGAAAAATACCTTGCAATCCAGGCCTATCTCAAGAAACAAGAAAAATCCCAAATACAAAATCTAACAGCACACCTAAAGGAACTAGAAGCAGAACAGCAAAGACAGCCTAAACCCAGCAGAAGAAGAGAAATAATAAAGCTCAGAGCAGAAATAAATATAGAATCTAAAAAAACTGTAGAGCAGATCAATGAATCCAAGAGTTGTTTTTTGAAAAAAATAAACAAAATTGATAAACCTCTAGCCAGGCTTCTCAAAAAGAAAAGGGAGATGACCCAACTAGATAAAATCAAGAATGCAAATGGAATTATTACAACCAATCCCTCAGAGATACAAGCAATTATCAGGGAATACTATGACAAATTATGTGCCAACAAAATGGACAACCTGGAAGAAATGGACAAATTCCTAAACAACAACATGCTTCCAAAACTCAATCAGGAGGAAATAGAAAGCTTGAACAGACCCATAACCAGTGAAGAAATTGAATTGGTTATCAAAAATCTCCCAACAAATAAGAGTCCAGGACCAGATGGCTTCCCAGGGGAGTTCTACCAGACGTTTAATGCAGAGATAATACCTATCCTTCTCAAGCTATTCCCAAAAATAGAAAGGGAAGGAAAACTTCCAGACTCATTCTATGAAGCCAGCATTACTTTGATTCCTAAACCAGACAGAGACCCAGTAAAAAAAGAGAACTATAGGTCAATATCCCTGATGAATATGAATGCAAAAATTCTCAAGTAGATACTAGCCAATCGAATTCAACAGCATATACAAAGAATTATTCACCATGATCAAGTGGGATTCGTTCCTGGGATGCAGGGCTGGTTCAACATTCGCAAATCAATCAGCATGGTACATCACATTAATAAAAGAAAAGATAAGAACCTTATGGTCTTGTCAATCGATGCAGAAAAGGCATTTGACAAAATTCAGCAATGTTTCTTAATAAAAACCCTTGAGAAAGTCGGGATAGAAGGAACATACTTAAAGATCATAAAAGCCATTTATGAAAAGCCCACAGTTAACATCATCCTTAATGGGGAAAAACCAAGAACTTTTTCCCTGAGATCAAGAACACGATAGGGATGTCCACTCTCACTGCTGTTGTTTAACATAGTGTTGGAAGTTCTAGCATCAGCAATCAGACAACAAAAGGAAATCAAAGGCATCAAAATTGGCAAAGATGAAGTCAAGCTTTCACTTTTTGCAGATGACATGATATTATACATGGAAAATCTGATAGACTCCACCAAAAGTCTGCTAGAACTGATACATGAATTCAGCAAAGTTTCAGGATACAAAATCAATGTACAGAAATCAGTTGCATTCTTATACACTAACAATGAAACAACAGAAAGACAAATAAAGAAACTGATCCCATTCACAATTGCACCATGAAGCACAAAATACCTAAGAATAAATCTAACCAAAGATGTAAAAGATCTGTATGCTGAAAAGTATAGAAAGCTTATGAAGGAAATTGAAGAAGATATAAAGATATGGAGAAACATTCCATGTTCATGGATTGGAAGAATAAATATTGTCAAAATGTCAATACTACCCAAAGCTATCTACACATTCAATGCAATCCCAATCAAAATTGCACCAGCATTCTTCTCGAAATTAGAACAAGCAATCCTAAAATTCATATGGAACCGCAAAAGGCCCCGAATAGCCAAAGTAATTTTGAAGAAGAACACCAAAGCAGGAGGCATCACAATCCCAGACTTTAGCCTCTACTACAAAGCTGTCATCATCAAGACAGCATGGTATTGGCACAAAAACAGACACATAGACTAATGGAATAGAATAGAAACCCCAGAACTAGACCCACAAACGTTTACTTAATATTACTTAATTAATATTACTTAATAAGTAATTACTTAATTACTTAATTACTTATTAATTTACTTAATATTTTTCATTTTATGGCCTTGACTAAAAATTCCAAAATTCTGTCATCTTTACTAGACTTAGACTTCTTGAGCCTTGATACTATTCATTTTTCTTTACTTCAGGTATGGGCCTTTTTATAAACGGTGAGACAACCTGATAAAATGCAAAAGACAGACTTTGAGCAAAGAGGTTTGGTATAAATCTAAGGTTTGTCATTTTCCAGACTGTCTGAAATTGAACAAGTGGCTCTACTTCTCTTAGCCTGTAAATTTTTTTAAGAGGGTACATTTTTAAAGATAACAAGGAGGATGCTTTGCCATTACATGCCAATTTCAGTGTTCATCCTCTTGATGCACTTTCTCTTTTCTTTTTTTTAAATCTTTTTTTATTGTTTATTTATTTTTGAGGGAGGGAGAGAGAGAGAGAGAGAGAGAGGAAGAGCGAGAGAGACAGAGCAGGCAAGTGGCAGAGAGAGGAGTCAGAATATCTGAAGCAGTCTCCAGGCTCTGAGCTGTCAGTACAGAGCCTAATGTGGGGCTCAAACCCAAACACCATGAGATCATAACCTGACCCAAAGTTGGACGTTCAACCGACTGAGTCACCCAGGCGCCCCTACTTTCTCTTTTTTTAAATGCTGTTTACAGTCCTCTTCTGTAGACATTTTTAGTGTCAATAACTGCCTTTGAATACCCTACCAATGGAATGAGAAGTTAAATAGTCCTCTGTACTTCCCCTGAGGGAGTAAATTATTCTGTTTCTTACACAAAAGGCATATAAAGAGTTTTCCATATGTATAAGTCCCATATGAACCTACCTTTGCAAAATGCTTCAGAAATGCTTGAATATCTCAAGTTCAGAAAGTTTCCTGGAGGTCAGCTCCACATATAACAAATCTCGTAATTGTGTTCTCTATAGCTCTTCAGCCCCTAAAAAAATTCTCGAAAGCCCCATGCTTAAAATACCTATTTTTTGAATTTTTATCATTTAATTATTTACTTTTTAAAAATTCATTACATAATTAAAATGAAATGGAAAAATCTACCTTTTACCCCATCCCCTTCAGTCAGGTCCCTTCTATGTATTAGATCTACCATTGCTATTTGGATCCTGTGAAGTCAGGTAGCTTGGCTTTAGAACATGCAGTAAGATCCTGGATAATATGGAAATCAGGTATTTTTACAGTTGTGATCTCCCGCTCAGATTGCACATCAGAAAAACCTGTACAGCTTTAACAATGCAGATACCCAGACTCCATTGCATAGGATGAAACAGGTATGACATTTCATACAGAGCTACAGTTGAAAACCATTGCATGATAGTGTTAACTATCCTGTAAATACAGGCTAAAGTGGTACAGATGATGTGTTACACTTGTGCCAGGCCTTCCACCAGAGTGGAGTTCTCAGTGTGTCCAGGGGCAGCCATTTATACTGTCCCTGTGGAGGGATGTTGGCCAGGATCATGCCAAAAATACAAATCGTGTCTCAAAGAAAAAAATCAAAAATCTTTGTTCTCTCAGGTACCTCTAAAAAATACCCCTTTAAAACCTTTTTTTAGGAAGCACAGAGAAAAGCCAATAGTCACAGTACATGTTTAGTAAAAATAACACAAGTTGTAAAATAATTTACTACAGATTGAAAAAAACCTATAAGAAGGAGGGAGAAGATGGTGGCATAGGAGGATACTGGGCTCACCACATCCTGCTGATCACTTAGATTCCACCCACATCTGCCTAAATAACCCAGAAAACTGCCAGAAGACTAGCAGAACGGACTCTCCAGAGCCAAGCATAGACAAGAGGCCCACGGAAGAGGTTAGAAAGGGCAGAGAGGCAGTGCATGCTACACAGACTAGTGGGAGGCAGCCGGGGTGGTCAGGGGCAGCCCACTGGCAAGGCAGAATCCATGAGCCTGGTTTGCAAAGCAGAGGGGCCAGACTGCATGAATTCGGAGAGCCAGCAGGACTTAACATCTGGAATGCTATAAGTCAACAGCTCTGCTCAGAGAGCAGGAGGGCAAGAGGACACCGGAAGGGAGAGGTGTTGAGCCTTGGAAGACAGAGCTTAGCTCAGCAGAAAACAAAGGTGCTGGCCAGCACCATATCCCTCTCCCATACCCCAGCCAAACTCTCAAAGGGAACCAGTTCCCATCACTGAACTTGCTTGCACCATGCTAACACCCAACGTTGTGCTTCTGTGGATCCATCCCTCAGATGGGTCAGCCTGCCTCACTCACAGTGTTGGAGGGCCCCTCCTACAGAGGACGACTGGCAGCAAAGCTAGCTAAGCCTGTCCCTCCCGACCCTGTGCAACTTGTGGGTCCATCCTAGCTAATACGCCAATCCCATTGCAGCAGCAACACAAGCTAGGCAGTGTGCAAGTAGCCCAGACAGGGGACACACTGCTCCACAGTGAATCCTGCCCCTAGGAGAGGGGAAGATACAGTACACACCAGTCTGACTGTGGCCCCAATGGTGGGCTGGGGGTAGACATCAGGTCTGACTGCGGCCCCGCCAACCAACAAAAGTTACTACAGACAGCACAGGGGAAGTGCCCTGCAGTTCCCCGCCACTCTAGGGACCATCCAAAATGACAAAATGGAAGAATTCTCCTCAAAAGAAACTCCAGGAAGTAGCGACAGCTAATGAATTGATCAAAATGATTTAAGCGATATAACGGAACAAGAATTCAGAATAATGGTAATAAAATTAATTGCTGGTCTTGAAAAAAGTACAGAGGAAAGCAGAGGATTTATTGTTACAGAGATCAAGGGACTAGGAAACATTCAGGAGGAGCTAAAAAATGCTATAAATGAGCTGCAAAATAAAATGGAGGCGACGATAGCTCAGATTGAAGAGGCAGAGGAGAGAATAGGTGAATTAGAAGACAAAAATATGGAAAAAGAGGAATTTGAGAAAAAGAGAGATAAAAAAATCCAGGAGTATGAGGGGAGAATTAGAGAACTAAATGACGCAATGAAACGGAACAATATCCATATAATAGAATTCCAGAAGAGGAAAAGAGAGAAAAAGGTGCTGAAGGTGTACTTCAACAAATCATAGCTGAGAACTTCCCTGATCTGGGGAAGGAAAAAGGCACTGAAATCCAAGAGGCACAGAGGACTTCCTTCAGACTAACTTGAATCGATCTTCTGCACAACATATCGTAGTGAAACTGGCAAAATACAAAAATAAAGAGAAAATTCTGAAAGCAGCTAGGGATAAACTCTGTAACATATAAAGGGAGACCAATAAGACTAGTGGCAGATCTATCTACTCAAAGTTGGCAGGCCAGAAAGGAATGGCAGGAAATCTTCAATGTGATGAACAGAAAAAATATGCAGCTGAGAATCCTTTATCGAGCAAGTCTGTCATTCAGAATAGAAGGAGAGATAAAGGTCTTCCCAAACAAACAAAAACTGAAGGAATTCATGATCACCAATTCATAGCCCTACAAGAGATCCTAAGGGGGATTCTGTGGGTTAAATGTTGCAAGGACTTCAAAGTAACAGAGACATCACTACAAGCATGAAACCTACAGACATCACAATGACTCTAAACCCATATCTTTCAATAATAACACTGATGTAAATGGACTAAATGCTCCAACTAAAAGACTTAGGGTATCAGAATGGATAAAAAAACAAGACCCATCTGTTTGTTGTCTACAAGAGACTCATTTTAGACCTGAGGACACCTTCATATTGAAAGTGAGGGAATGAAGAACTATCTATCATGCTACTGGAAGTCAAAAGAAAGCTGGAGTAGCCATACTTATATCAGACAAACTAGACTTTAAATTAAAGGCTGCCATAAGAGGTGAAGAATGGGATTATATCATAATTATAGGGTCTATCTATCAAGAGGAGTTAACATTTCTAAGTGTCTATGCACCAAATTCAGAGTCCCCAAATGTATAAAACAATTAATCACAAACATAAGCAACCTGATTGATAAGAATGTGGTAATTGCAGGGGACTTTAATACTCTACTTGCAACAATGGATAGAACATCTAGACACAGGATCAATAAATAAACAAGGGCCCTGAATGATACATTGGATCAGAAGGACTTGACAGATATATTTAGAACTCTGCATCCCAAAGCAACAAAATATGCTTTCTTCTCGAGTACACATGGAACATTCTCCAAGGTAGATCACATCCTGGGTCACAAAACAGCCCTTCATAAGTATATAAGAATTGAGATCATACCATGTACACTTTCAGACCACAATGCTATGAAGCTTGAAATCAACCACAGGAAAAAGTCTGGAAAACCTCCAAAAGCATGGAAGTTAAAGAACACCCTACTAAAGAATGAATGGGCCCACCAAGCAATTAGAGAAGAATTTTAAAAATATATGGAAACAAATGAAGATGAAAATACAACAATCCAAATGCTTTGAGATGCAGCGAAGGCAGTCCTGAGAGGAAAGTACATTGCAATCCAGGCCTATCTCAAGAAACAAGAAAAATCCCAAATACAAAATCTAACAGCACACCTAAAGGAAATAGAAGCAGAACATCAAAGACACCCCAAACCCAGCAGAATAAGAGAAATAATAAAGATCAGAGAAGAAATAAACAATATAGAATCTAAAAAAACTATAGAGCAGATCAACAAAACCAAGAGTTGGTTTTTTGAAAAAATAAACAAAATTGATAAACCTTTAGCCAGGTGTCTCAAAAAGAAAAGGGAGATGACCCAAATAGATAATATCATAAGTGAAAATGGAATTATTACAACCAACCCCTCAGAAATACAAGCAATTATCAGGGAATACTATGACAAATTATATGCCAACAAAATGGACAACCTGGAAGAAATGGAAAAATTCCGAAGCACCCACACACTTCCAAAACTCAAACAGGAAGAAATAGAAAACTTGAACAGACCAATAACCAGTGAAGAAATTGAATCAGTTATCAAAAATCTCCCAACAAATGAGATTCCAGGACCAAATGGCTTCCCTGGGGAATTCTACCAGACATTTAAAGCAGAGATTATCCCTATCCTTCTCAAGCTGTTCCAAAAAAATAGAAAGGGAAGGAAAACTTCCAGACTCATTCTATGAAGCTAGTATTACTTTGATTCCTAAACCAGAGACTCAGCAAAAAAAGAACTACAGGCCAATATCCCTGGTGAATATGGATGAGAAAATTCTCAAGTAGATACTAGCAAATCGAATTCAACAGCATACAATAAGAATTATTCACCATGATCAAGTGGGATTCATTCCTGGGCTGCAAGCCTGGTTCAACACTCACAAAGCAATCAATGTGATACATCACATTAATAAAAGTAAAGATAACAACCAGATTATTCTGTCAATCGATGCAGAAAAAGCATTTGACAAAATTCAGCATCTTTCCTAATAAAAACCCTTGAGAAAGTCGGGATAGAAGGAATATACTTAAGCATCATAAAACCCATTTATGAAAGGCCCACAGCTAATACCATCCCCAATGGGGAAAGCTCTTGGTTTTCTCAGTTCCTGAGATCAGGAACACGACAGGTATGTCCACTCTCACTGCTGTTGTTTAACATAGTGTTGGAAGTGCTAGCATCAGCAATCAGATAAAAAAAGAAAATCAAAGCAATCAAATATGGCAAAAATGAAGTCAACCTTTCGCTTTTTGCAGATGCCATGTAAAACCCGATAGACGCCACCAAAAGTCTGCTAGAACTGATACATGAATTCAGTAAAGCTGCAGGATAAAAAATCAATGTACAGAAATGAGTTGCATTCTTATACACTAATAATGAAGCAACAGATAGACAAATAAAGAAACTGATCCCATTCACAAATACACCAAGAAGTATAAAATACTTAGGAATAAACCTAACCAAAGATGTAAAAGATCTGTTATGCTGAAAACTATAGAAAGCTTAAGAAGGAAATTGAAGAAGATACAAAGAAATGGAAAAACACGCCGGGCTGGCTCAACATTTGCAAGTCAATCAATGTGATACGTCACATTAATAAAAGAAAAGAAAAGAACCATATGATCCTGTCTATCAATGCAGAAAAAGCATTTGACAAAATTCAGCATCCATTCTTAATAAAAACCCCAATAAGGTCGGGATAGAAGGAACATACTTAACATCATAAGCCATTTATGAAAAGCCCACAACTAATATCATCCTCAATGGGGAAAAACTGAGAGCTTTCTCCCTGAGATCAGGAACACGACAGGGATGTCCACTCTCACCGCTGTTGTTTAATACAGTGTTGGAAGTACTAGCATCAGCAATCAGACAACAAAAGGAAATCAAAGGCATCAAAATTGGCAAAGATGAAGTCAAGCTTTCACTTTTTGCAGATGACATGATACTATCCATGGAAAATCCAAGACTCCCAAGACTCTACCAAGAGTCTGTTAGAACTAATACATGAATTCAGCAAAGTCTCAGGATACAAAATCAATGTACAGAAATCAGTTGCATTCTTATACACTACTAATGAAACAACAGAAAGACAAATAAAGAAACTGATCCCATTCACAATTGTACCAAGAAGCACAAAATACCTAGGAATAAAGCTAACCAAAGATGTAAAAGATCTGTATGCTGAAAATTATAGAAAGCTTATGAAGGAAATTGAAGAAGATACAAAGAAATGGAAAAATGTTCCATGTTCATGCATTGGAAGAATAAATATTGTTAAAATGTCAATACTACCCAAAGCTATCTACACATTCAATGCAATCCCAATCAAAATTGCACCAGCATTCTTCTCGAAGCTAGAGCAAGCAATCCTAAAATTTGTATGGAACCACAAAAAGCCCCGAATAGCCAAAGTAATAGTGAAGAAGAAGACCAAAGCAGGAGGCATCACAATCCCATACTTTAGCCTCTACTAAAAAGCTGTAATCATCAAGAAAGCGTGGTATTGGCACTAAAACAGACACATAGACCAATGGAACAGAATAGAAACCCCAAAATTAGAGCCACTAAAATATAGCCAACTAATCTTTGACAAAGCAGGAAAGAATATCCAATGGGAAAAAGACAGTCTCTTTAAAAAATGGTGCTGGGAGAACTGGACAGCAACATGCAGAAGGATGAAACCAGACCACTTTCTTACACCATTCACAAAAACAAACTCAAAATGGATAAAGACCTGAATGTGAGACAGGAAACCATCAAAACCTTAGAGGAGAAAGCAGGGAAAAACCTTTCTGACTTCAGCTGCAGCAATTTCTTTCTTGACACATCCCCAAAGGCAAGGGAATTAGAACCAAAAATGAACTATTGGGACCTCATCAATATAACAAGCTTCTGTACTGCAATGGAAACAATCAACAAAACTAAAAGTCAACCAACGGAGTGGGAAAAGATACTTGCAAATGACATACCGGACAAAGGGCTAGTATCCAAAATCTGTAAAGAGCTCACCAAACTCCACACCTGAAAAACAAATAATCCAGTGAAGAAATGGGCAGAAAACATGAATAGACACTTCTCTAAAGAAGATATCTGGATGGCCAACAGGCACATGAAAAGATGCTCAACGTTGTTCCTCATCAGGGAAATACAAATCAAAACCACACTCATATATCACCTCACGTCAGTCAGATTGGCTAAAATGAACAAATCAGGAGACTATAGATGCTGGCAAGGAGGTGGAGAAATGGGAACCCTCTTGCACTGTTGGTGGGAAAGCAAACTGGTGCAGCCGCTCTGGAAAACAGTGTGGAGGTTCCTCAAAAAATTAAAAATAGACGTACCCGATGACCCAGCAATAGCACTGCTAGGAATTTACCCAAGGGATACAGGAGTGCTGATGCATAGGGGCACTTGTACCCCACTGTTTATAGCAGCACTCTCAACAATAGCCAAAGTATGGAAAGAACCTAAATGTCCATCAACTGATGAATGGATAAAGAAATTGTGGTTTATATACACAATGGAATACTACGTGTCAATGAGAAAGAATGAAATCTGGCCTTTTGTAGCAACGTGGATGGAACTGGAGAGTGTGATGCTAAGTGCAATAAGCCATACAGATAAAGACAGATACCATATGTTTTCACTCTTATGTGGATCCTGAGAAACTTACCAGAAGACCATGGGGGAGGGGAGGGGATAAAACAAAAAGGAGGTTAGAGAGGGTGGGAACCAAAGCATAAGAGACTCTTAAAAACTAAGAACAGGGGCACCTGGGTGGCTCAGTCGGCGAGGCGTCCGACTTCGGCTCAGGTCACGATCTCACTGTCCGTGGGTTCGAGCCCCGCGTCGGGCTCTGTGCTGACGGCTCAGAGCCTGGAGCCTGTTTCAGATTCTGTGTCTCCCTCTCTCTGACCCTCCCCCATTCATGCTCTGTCTCTCTCTGTCTCAAAAATAAATAAACGTTAAAAAAAATTTAAAAAAAAAAAACAACTGAGAACAGACAGAGGGTTGATGGGGGGTGGGAGGGCAGGTAGGGTAGATGATGGGTATTGAGGAGGGCACCTGTTGGGATGAGCACTGGGTGTTGTATGGAAACCAATTTGACAATAAATTTCATATTAAAAAAAATGAAAAAACCTATAAGAATTTGAAAGGCACTTCTGTAATTGTGTAAATTACATTTACATTACACATTGCCAAAATAGGAAAACCCTGTAGTCTCCTGTAACTGGTCAGAAACAGTGAGTTTTTTTCTAGTCTCCTTGGGTAGATTTTATTCTTCAATTTTCCTATTTCTCTACATCAGCTTGAATTTTTGTAGTGTGTTAAATTTTAAGCAATTATTTGACTCTTTGACTTTCAAATCTCCTAAATGTTAACAATTTGGAATTGCTGGTTCACATGAATTTTTATATAACAGTATATGTTATGTATTCTTAGGTGAAAAATATTGCATCCTAATTTTCACTGATGCTGGGGAACATCCTTTTAATATATCATTCTTTTCTGCTTGCTTTTTCTCTTCTTCTTCTGTAAATATTAAATCTTTTGCTAAAAATTTTTTGACTAAAGAATTAACACAAACAAATAAATCCACCATATTGCTAGTTATAAACCCTTTAAAAAATATCTTTTCATCTGTGTTGTGTACATTAAGTACTATTTGTATATTTTTTATAAATGCTAAAAAACAAGCAATCCAGGTCCTGTTGGCTGTTACCCTAGTTCTCTTACTCATAATCGGTGCTGTCTCCTAATTTTATGTTTCTTCAGGGTGCCCATTCAAACTTATGTCAGCCATTTACTTAACTGAGCAAATGCATTCAAGGGATTCAGGTTACAAACCCAAAATATTACACAACATGGAGGGGCTTCAGTTTTTCTGAATTTTCAGTACGAGGTGAATTCAAGAGGATTAAATACAAAAGTATTAGTTTAGGAACTTGAAGTCTCTATTCTGTTAATTTTTCTGAGTTGCCACCTGAGATTTAGTTTTAAAATCAGAAGCCCTCTGAGGAGCTGATTACCTTTGGGGGAAAGACTGAGGTAATATCAAGGGGTTAGTATAACAATACCCTGCAGGGCAAAGTAGGCATGCAATTGCTTTGTGGATTAGCAACTTCTCTAAGAGTAACAATGAAGAATATATTTTCTGAACTCAAACCTGTGATGTAAGATTTGACATTACAGCTATGCTTGTGGTGACACTGCAAGCCAACAATATAGAATATATGTATACATTTCTACTGGAAAATTCATCTATACATCAAAAATAAACTGAGGGTTGAAATTAAAATCAGATATCATATTTCTTGGACTTGAAGCTGAGATAGTGTGAAGCAAACTACTCATTTTGGAGATCTTCAGTTAAAATTTATTCTAATTTCATAGAGCAAATTATCAGTAATGAATTGTATTTAAATGTTTTTAAATTATAAGAAGGAAAAATTAAATTACTTTTAGAAATAGTATTTATCTTAATACTTTAGAAAATAAAGTGAATGACTTACTGGGCTTTGGTTTTTAATTTTGTTTTTGTTTTTTAAATTAGATTTATTTTTAGAAAAATCTTAGGTTTAAAGAAAATTAAGAATAAAGTACAGACAGTTTTCATACAACCCCTACCCTCATAGTTTCTCCTATTATTAAAATCATGCATCAGTATGGTACTGTTGTCATAACTGATGAACGAATATTGATGCATTATTACATTAATTATTATGTTAACATAATAATTGCCTTATTATAATATGGTAACATAATATGTTTCCTTAACATAATGTAATACATATAATACATGTAATACATGTACATGTATCGTACATTCTATTGGCTTGACAAATTATAATATCATGCAGTCACCATTACAATATCACCCAGAAAGAAGGGTTCACTGCCCTAAAAATCCCTTCTATCCCACCTAGTCATCCTTCTCCTCTCCCCAGACCTGTGGTAATTACTGATCTTTGTCTTCTGCTCATAGTTCTACCTTTTCCAGAATGTCACAGAGTTAGTATCATACAATATGTAGCCCTTTAAAACTGGCTTCTTTCACTTGGTAATATGAATTTAAGTCTCTCAGTGTCTTTTTATAGCTTGATAGCTTGTTTCTTTTTATTCTTGAATTGTAGTTCATTGTCTGGATGTACCACAGTTTATTTATACGTTCACCTATTGAAAACATCTTGATTGCTTCTAGATTTTGGCAATTATGAATAAAGCTGCTATAAACATCTCTGTGCAGGTTATTATGTGGACACATTCTCAGTTCATTTGGCTAGATACCAAAGAGTGTGTTGTATCAGTCTCACCCTATTGATAGTGATGCTGTTGGCTAGGAATGCCCCACAGACATTTCCTCAACCAGAGCCAATGTTGTAGCTAGACAACATTGTGGGTCTTAATAAGATGGAAGGATGCACTTCATCAACAACCTTCATAGAACTTTGAGGAACAAGATTTATCACTGACAAGTCCTAGAGGTTACGTGGCACACCCTAGACCACACAAAGAGGTCTCTGGTAAAGAGAGAGAAGGATGGAACACAGACCTGGGGCTCTATCTCTACTAGGGTAGGGTGCTTCGGGTTTCTCGGGCTCATTATTGGTGAATATAAAGCATAAGAGTGGGAATTGGAGTGCAGAAAGGGAGAAGCAGGTTCATTCAAGTGGTCAGTTATCTAGGTTGGCTTTCTATGAAGAAAACTTCATGGGTGAAGGTGGCCTTATACCTCACCTAGTGGTTTTGCTAGTAGCTGTGTCTTACAGCTGGCAAGGTATTTATTTAAAAAGATTGTCTTTGAAATGGATGCCTCAGCAATGGGAAGCTTAATGTCAGGTACTTGCATTACAATCAAAAAGCTCAATGATAGGCATTTACACTGCAGAATGAGATTGCTGGACTGCATGGTAAAATCATTTAGCAACTTTACCATTTTGCGTTTCCACCAGCAATGAAAGAGAGTTCTTCTTCTTCCATGTCTTTGCCTACATTTTGATTTAGTCATTCTAATGAATAGTGGTATCTCATTGTTTTAATTTGTATTTCCATAGTGATATATGATGCTGAGCATCTTTTCAAATACATATTTTTTATCTGTATATCTTCTCTAGAGGAGTTGTCTGTTCAGAACTTTTCCCCACTTTTTAATCAGGTTGTTTTCTGCATGCAGAAATTTTTAATTTTAATGAGTTTCCACTAATCAATTCTTCCTTTCATGGATCAAGCTTTCAATGTCCTATCTTTTAGATATCATTGTCAACCAAATGTCACCTAGATTTTCTTCCTTGTTATCTTCTAAAACTTTTATAGTTTTGCATTTAACATTCAGGTCTATAATTTATTTTTAATTTGTGTAAAAAGAATGAAGCTGGGGTTTAAATTATCTTATTTTATTTTATTATTTTATTGCAGGTGGATATCTAATTGTTCCACCACTATTTGTTGAAAGGTTATCTTTTCTCCATTGTATTACCTTGCTTCTTAGTCAAAAATCAGTTCACTATATTTGTGTGAGTTTATTTCTAGTCTCTCTACTTTGTTCCATTGATCTATTTCTCTACTCTTTCACAAATACAACACTGTCTTCATTATAGTAGCTTTATAATAAATCTTCAAGTTGGGTAGCTAACTTGGTTTTAAGAATTCATTTAGGGGTACCTGGGCGGGTCAGTTGGTTAAGTCCCTGTCTTTTGATCTCAACTCAGGTCATGATCTCAAAGTAGTGAGTTCAAGCCCTGTGTTGGGCTCCATGTTGGGCATGAAGCTTATTTAATTTTTTTAATTCATTTAAATTCTTTTTTTTTGCCTATTAATGATCATGACAGCCAGAACATAGGATAAATGAAAATATTAATTCACAGTGAGATAACTATACATTATACTCAAAATTGTAGGGCAGAGATTGTTAAAGAGAAAATACTTTAAAAAACAACAAATGTATATTCTGAGTAATCAGGGGAGCTTAGAATGCTATTGTCTTTTTATTTTACACAACTCAATTTTTTTCTTTATTTTTTTCTTTTACTTTTTTTATTCTAGAGAGAGAGAGAATGAGTTGGGAAGAGGGGCAGGGGGAGAGAGAAAGAGAGAATCCTAAGCAGGTTCCACACTCAGCAAGGAGTCTGACATGGGGCTCTATCTCATGACCCTGGGATCATCATCTAAGCTGAAATCAAGAGTCAAGATGTGCAACCCACTGAGCCACCCAGATGCCCCTACCCAACTGAAAATTTTAAAGCAAAGTATCTCTTCAAAAAAATTTTCTGTCATTTTTGATGTGGAGAACAAAGGTAAAAGAAATGTAGAAAAATAAAATGTCCTTCAACTTGAGAAGTACTTTATTTAAATGTTTATTTATTTATTTTGAGAAAAAGAAGTGGGGGGACAGGCGGAGAGAGAGGGAGAGAGAATCCCAAGCAGGCTCCACACTGTTAGCACAGAGCCTGACGCTGGGCTCAAACTCACAGATCCTGAGTTTGAACTGAAGAGTCAGATGCTTAACCAACTGACCCACCGAGGCTCCCCTGAGAAGTACTCGAGACAGGCAGGGTGACCTTCCTCCAAGAATTCAACTGCCTCAATGTTAATACTTTGCTAGAGGTGAAAGGCAACATGAGTTTGACATTATCCTCAACTTCCAGGATCCTATAAGTCTTCTTTAACATATGAAAATCCCTTTGGAAACTTCCTTTATCTCTGCCCCCCAGGATATATATTAGCAATCATTCTCCAAGCATATAGCTAATTGATATACATCTGATGTGTCTCATGACTAAGGTTTTACTAGACAGTAGTAAATGACTCCTCAAGGTTCTGGAAACCTTGCTTCCAAATTCCTTAGAAAGTTACACTATCCCTGACCTCTTCCCAACCTGAAAGCATATAATTGGTCACTCCTCACAATCCCAAGTGTGGCTCTTTCTGCCCAAAGGTCCTGTCCCTGTGCTTTAACAAAACCACCTTTTTGCACTGAAGATGGCTTAAGAGTTCTTTCTCAACACTTTACTTCTTTATCAACCCAACATTTCACCTCAATTTTAAGTGTTGGTCACTAAAAGTGTTAAGTGTTAAGGCTTAAACTGTTAAGTGAGCACAATTTGATATCATCTTATATAACTAGAAGTCTAAGAGGGATTCTAGGTAGACCTGACATTTTAATCCAATTTTATTATGTAACAAACTTAGCATACATTATGAATATGTATGATAATGAGGTATAAGATCTTTTTTTATTCAAGGAACATCTGACACTCTATTCAATAAAACCAATTCAATTTAACTCACACTATTAAGCTATGTGTCATGCCAGTCTGGGTGGGAAATTAAGAAATGAATAAAATATTATGCATGCCCTCAGGAAACCTAAAATCTAATGACCTATGTGATTCCACCCAATTTTCTAATTAAAATCTGAAAGTTATTTGCTACTGTTTTATTCCCCAAAAACATTAAATAAAAATTAATGTGCATATGATGTAAATCTCTGGAAGAGTTTTAGCATTAATTAATAGTTTATTAGTTAATGATAGTATACTAGTTTATGGTAAAACTATAAACTATTCTTCATTTAGTTTCATTAGAAGAATAGAAAGTTCTCATCTTAATTTTTTAAGGCATATAAACAGGAAAGATTATTGAAAGTTTGAAACATCGCCATCTGTCTTTTATAGCTACTACTTAAAGTTCAGTGTTTCATTTGTACCCAAGTATGACATGTTTGTGGGCTTGGGCAGTATCCAAGAACAATTGTTTTATTACCTGTTTTCATCCTGCATGAATGTTTGAGGTAGGCTCACCTATGAGGCTGTGATAGGTTCTTTTCCTACTTTACTTGCCTTGTCCTACTTGCTAGGAAAAAACTCTTCCATTATGCTCTTATTAATACCCTGACTCCAGTCTTCCCCACTTGTACCCTCAGATCTTGAAAAACTTCTCCAGATAGAGTCACTAACTCTTCCTTTGTCAGGAAGCAACCCAAATTTCACCTTTACCCTGAAGCTTGGTGAGAATGCAGGAGCACTTCTCTATCTAAAATATATTGCATTCATTACTTGACATCCTACAGTATATGTTTACTCTTTTTTTTGTACACAAAGTTCTTATGTTTCAGTTTATTTGATATAGTTTTTGTAAAAGTAAACAATAGTCTTGTGTTTTAAAGTAAATAAAGAGAGAGGAATATCACAAACCTTAAAGTTCTAGCAGGCTTATTGAAGAAACAAGTCTGTTCCCAAGTTGATCATAATCTAGACATAGGGATGGATAAAAATATTCATTCATAAGGAAACAATAATACTTTATTTTCAAAATTGTGAGTACAGACATTTTTAAGAAAATGATTTTTAAAATAAACTTATTACATGAAGGAAACCCAGATGAATATTGTAGTGAGAAATGCCTTAAATTTTCACACATTTTGGTCATAATTTTGAAGTAGAATGCAGATATCCTTCTAAAATACACATTAAGATTGAGTTTCACCAGCAACATCCAGAAGACGGAACCTAGACCACTTTCTTAGGCCATATGCAGAAATAAACACAAAATGGATGAAAGACCTAAACCTAAGACAGGAAGCCATTGACTAGGCTGCAGCAACTTCTTACTTGACATGTTCCTGGAGGCAAGGGAAACAAAACCAAAAATGAACTATTGGGACATCATCAAGATAAAAAGCTTCTGCATAGCTAAGGAAACAATCAGCAAAACTAAAAGGCAACCTATGGAATGGGAGAAGATATTTGCAAATGACATGTCAGATAAAGAGTTAGTATCCAAAATCTATAAAGAATTTATCAAACTCAACACCCAAAAAACAAATAATCCGGTGGAGAAATGGGAAAAAGAATGAATAGACACTTTTCCAAAGAAGACATCCAGATGGTTAGCAGACAATGAAAATATGCTCAATATCACTCATCATCAGGGAAATAAAAATCAAAACCACAATGAGATACCACCTGACACGTGTCAGAATGGCTAAAATTAGCAACTCAGGCAACAACAGATGTTGGCAGCAGGCAGAGAAAGAGGAACCCTTGTACTGCGGGTGGGATGGCAAGCTGGTGCAGCCACTCTGGAAAACATTGTGGATGTTCCTCAAAAAATAAAAAATATAACTACCCTATGATCCAGCAATGGTGCTACTAGGTATTTATCTAAAGGATACAAAAATGCAGATGCGAAGGAGCACATTGAACCCAATGTTTATAAGAGCACTATCAACAATAGCCAAAGTATGGAAAGAGTCCAGATTTCCATTGACTGATGAATAGATAATGAGGAAGTGGTATATATATGCAATGAAATATTACTCAGCAATCAAAAAGAATGAAATCTTGCCATGCACAACAACATGGATAGAACTAGAGTGTATTATCTAAGTGAAATAAGTCAGTCGGAGAAAGATGAATATCATATGATTTCACTCATGTGTAAAATTTAAGAAAAAAAAACATATGAACATAGGAGAAAGGAAACAAAACTAAGATAAAAATGGAGAAGGAAACAAACCATAAGAGACTCTTAAATACAGAGAACAAACTGAGGGTTGCTGGTGGGGTTTGGGCCAGGGGATGGACTAAATGGGTGATGGACATTAAGGAGAGCACTTGTTGGGATGAGCACTGGGTACTATATGTAAGTGATGAATCACTAAATTCTATTCCTGGAATCATTATTATACTATATGTTAACTAGCTTGAATTTAAATAAAAAAAGAAAAATTAAGATTGAGTTCCACAGTCTGTAATGATTAAGATTTTCACCAAATCTCCAACCAGCTAAAACATCCTCAATTTCACATCATTTCCTTCCCAATTTCGGAGTTTGGAGTCAGGCACATCACCTAGAATTCAGACCCATCTTTATTACCATTTATAAACAATAATTCTGGGACAGAAATCTTCATCTTAATCAGCCTCATGTCTTGTATTTGAAGGATGCAATGTTAAGCACCAGACACCCAAAAATGGAGAGCATAAACTCAATCCCTGTCATGAAAGAGTTTATAATATAGTAGAGAAGAAACTCACAAAGCCAGCCTACAAAGGTAGTGGTTGTTACAAAGTAAGTGCTCTAGAATAGATGGCAGAGAATTTTATGTAGGCTAGTTAAGGACAGTGGTTCTCCAATTTGTTATAATGATCCATTCCCACCAGGAGTGCTGATGTATAGGTGCACTTGTACCCCAACGTTTATAACAGCACTTTCAACAATAGCCAAATTATGGAAAGAACCGAAATGTCCATCAACTGACAAATGGATAAAGATGTGGTTTAGATATACAATGGAATACTACTTGACAATGAGAAAGAATGAAATCTGGCCATTTGTAGCAACATGGATGGAACTGGAGAATATTATGCTAAGTGAAATAAGTCAGGCAGAGAAAGACAGATACCATATGTTTTCACTCATATGTTGATCCTGTGAAACTTAACAGAAGACCAGGGGGAGGTTCAGGGGGGAAGAAAAGTTACAGAGAGAGAAGAAGGGAAGCCATAAGAGACTCTTAAATACTGAGAACAAACTGAGGGTTGATGGAGGGTGGGGGAGAGGGGAAAGTGGGTTATTGGCATTGAGGAGGGCACCTGTTGGGATGAGCACTTGGTGTTGTATGGAAACCAATTTGACAATAAATTATATAAAGACAAGAAATAAGTATGTTAAAAAAATTCATTAGAAAGATCCAGGGATCTTATTAGTAATACAATTGATAAAATCCAGATAAGGACTTTGTTTTCATGTGACATAATGAGCACATGACAGGAAAGACATTTTTATGTCACCTAAATATCCAATAGGGCTTACAGGGGAAGGACATCTAAGGCTATTGATTTTGCATGTCCTAGGCATAATGTCACCAATGGAGAGGAGGCTGGGAGTCATGGCTTTGTGGTCCATGCAGCCAGGTGAGCCTTTCAGACACCTACCTGGGAGTTAAGGAGTGTTACAAAGACTTTTCCTCTGTTTGTTTTGTTCAGGAAAACCAGGTAATCACAAACACCCCTCCTGAACATTTTTGCCTTATTCTCATCAAACTTATTCTTGCCTTATTCTCATTCACTCATCAAACTTGCCTTATTCTCATTCACTCATCAAGTGAATCCAAATCACTTTTACATAAAATGCTAAATTTGTTAAAATGTCCTAGCAATTTTCTTCCTCATCTCCTTTCCAATGGTTTCATAACTTATTCATTCTATTCTGCGCTGAATTGTGCCCCAGCCTCAAATTCATAATGTTGAAACCCTAGGCCCCAGTATCTGAGAGTGTAACCATATCTGGAGATAAGTTTTTTTAAAAAAAATTTTTTTTTAACGTTTATTTATTTTTGAGACAGAGAGAGACAGAGCATGAACGGGGGAGGGGCAGAGAGAGAGGGAGACACAGAGTCGGAAGCAGCCAGCACAGAGCCCGATGCGGGGCTCGAACCCACGGACCGTGAGATCATGACCTGAGCCGAAGTCGGACGCTCAACCGACCGAGCCACCCAGGCACCCCTGGAGATAAGTTTTTTAAAGAGGTAATTCAGTTAAAATGAGGTCATTAAAGTGGGCCTTACTCCAATATGACTAGTCTCCTTACAGGAAGAAGAAATGAGGATGCCAATATACACAAAGGAAAGACCATGTAAAGGTAGAGAAATAACACAGCCCAAGGAGAGAAACCTCAGAAGAAATCAACACTGATCTTGGACTCCTAGTCTCTAGAACTGTGATAAAATAATTTTTTTTTGTTTTTTCTGCCACCCAGTCTGTGATACTTATTATGGCAGCCCTAGCAAACTAATATACATTCTTTAAAAATAAAACACTTACCAACCACCTACTAAATTAACACAATTTGTACTCATAAACACACAATTTCTTGTTTCTTTGGAGGACATAATTTCTGGAACATACTTTCATAAATAGAAATCCTATTTCACTTTGTTACTAAATCAAATTTCACCTGAAAAGCTATTTAAAAAATTTTTATCTATTGTTAAAAGCATTCTGGGTTGAGTTTGTGTTATTATAACAGAAATAGATCTGTTATTCAACAAAGCAACCAAATTGATAAAACACCAATATGCTAAAATAATTATCTCTAAAATATATGTATAGTCCATAGTAATTTTCTTCAATTAAACCTTTGATAAATTACAGTTGTTTTTAAGCTCTTGGCTCTCAGGTATTCTTCATATACATCGCCAGTTTGGTCTTATTATTCTGTTTCTTATATCTCTTATAATTAAGCCATCCAGCCTGGGCATACATTTCCCATTATAGATAGCTTTATACTTAGAGACACATTTTTAATCAGTGATGCATAAGAAGTGTTAGCATTTTCTTTTCTGTTTTGACATTTTCTTATCATCATGGCAGTTCTCCCCATATTCCCTGTAGTTCCACTCTTTGCTGTCTTTGGAACCGTTTTGAGGAGAAAAAAGACACCAAGCTCAGCAAACACCAAGCCAAAGGCTTGTTTTGCAGGGTGTGAAGGCTCATCCCCTTCCTTTTCAGGATCTGAGGACAGAACCCAACTTCATCCTGAGGACCAGCTGGAGCCCTGCTTCCCTAATTTTTTTTTTTTTTTTTGGCCCTGTATTGGTTGACCACCATGAGCACTCTTTTCTTCTAGACTTTGCCTACCTTCTTATTGAGTCTTGTCTCATCCTAGGGCCAGTGTGGGAAGAAGAGTGGACCCTGAACTGCAATCCAGTGACCTGAAAGGGGCCCAGGGCACCTATGTTGCAAAACAGGACAATAAATCTGAAAATACTTTGTCACTCGTCTAATCCCATTTTCTGTAGTTTTGGTTGTTCTCATGGAGGGTGAGTTGAGAATAAACTACGCCATATAATGAAGTAGGCATATCCCAAGGCCAGCTCTGAAATAATTTCCCACATCAATCTCTTCATTATTGTCTCTGATGATTGCTTGCTGACACCATACCAAAAACAAACAAAAGAAGTCATTTAAAGACCTCTGCTTACTCCTCCTTCTGATAAAGGGATTATGTTCTTTCTTGTTTACCTGTTTCTTTCCCAATACTTTGCATTGTTTAGAGGTTGTGTTCAGTGGGATCAAGATTATACAGTTTTATAAAGAAGAGAGACCCTCGGAACACAAACTATATTTATCTAAGGTGAGTTACAGGTGAACAGTTTCCAATTACTTTCTTTGCTTGTCATAGTTTAAAACATTAAATCATCTCTCAACAATTCCCTGCAGTTTGCCATTGTCTCCTCACACCTCCACCCCTGGGACTCATGAGTCTCAGACTCAGATTCCCAGCCTCAGACCATCTTTGTGTGGCAGGATGTGTTAATTAAGTCAGCTTCCTCAGAAAGAGATTCTAACCAACTTGGTCTTTTGTTCTGAATTTCAGTGTCTCTCTCTCTCTCTCTCTCTCTTCTTATCCTTTGTCTTTATCATTGTAGAAAATGAACTTTATTTTAATCCTTTTTTGATGCTATAATACATTACCTAGTACATTGTTCTAAGGAAACAAATATGTGAAAAATAGGTCTCTAATGCACAGCTTTTCAGAACGATGCTGTTGTTCTGCTCCACTAGGGGCACCCAGTTTCTTGTGTATTTTTCCAGAGATATTCCATTAAAATTAAACAATGATATCTTATTTTGATAGATTGGAATTCTCATCTTCATTGTTGTCTTAGGAATCAGAAAGCTCTTACCAACATGAGGAATTAAGTGACAGTGTGATTATTCATAATAGGAACACAGTTTGTGTCTTATCATTTTGGTCTCAAGCATGAACCATCGCCTTGTGAACCTCATTAATAAAACAGATGGCTCCATTGACTTTCTTTATTCCACATTTTCATTGTACAGGCTGGCAAAGGATATAGATTCTTGCACATTCCTTGACCACAAATATTAGAACTACCCTGATATGGATTGATTGCTCTCCATTCCTGGTGCACAGCAGTGATTATTAAATACACAATCACCATTCTCCACAAGATTCCTTTCATCACACTCTGGAACTAGATATCCAGTTTTCTGAGTTCTATGTATTTCTTTTTGTTTGTTTATTGGCTTTATTTGGTGGAGCACATTTACATTACCTTCTTTAAAACGGGTCTGAAAGGATATCTTTCTTCTCCCACTGAACTGATAGTTTGGCTGGAAATACAATTTTAAATTGAAAATCATTTTCCTTCAGAATTTTAAAAACATTGTTTCTTTGTAATCTACTACTCAACGTTACAGTTGGGTAAAAAATTAACCCAAATTCTTTTATTTTTTTTAGAGTTTATTTATTTATTTTGAGAGACAGGGCTTGAATGGGGGAGGGGCAGAGAGAGAGGGAGAGAGAATCCCAAGCAGGCTCCACTGACAGTGCAGAGCCCAACATGGGGCTCAATCCAACAAACTGAGATCGTGACCTGAAGCTAAATCAAGAGTCAGAGGACTTCAGGAAGATGGCAGCGTAGGAGGACACTGGACTCACCGTGTGTCCTGCTGATCACTTAGATTCCACGTACACCTGCCTAAATAACCCAGAAAACCACCAGAATGGAGTCTCCGGAGCCAAGCACAGACGAGAGGCCCACGGAAGAGGGTAGGAAGGGGGAGAGGCGGTGTGCACTCCACGGACTGGCAGGAGGGAGCCGGGGCAGAGGGGCGGCCTGCCGGCCAAGCAGAGCCCCTGAGTCTGACTTGCAAAAGTGGAGGGGCCGGAAGGAGTGTGTTCCAACAGCAAGCAGACTTACCATCTGGGAGGTCCTAAGTTAACAGCTCTGCTCAGAAAGTGGGAAGGCTGGAGGACAAAGGGAGGGAGAGTTGCTGAGCCCCCGGAAGACAGAGCACAGTTTGTTGGAGAACAAAGGCGCTCACCGGCGCCATCTCCCTTGCCCATCCCCCAGCCAAAATCCAAAAGGGAACCAGTTCCTGCCAGGGAACCTGCTTGCTGGTGCAAACACCCAACCCTGTGCTTCTGCGGAGCCACCCCTCTGGCAGCGGGTCTGACTCCCTCCCACTGCCACTGGGCCCCTCCTGAAGTGGATCACGTAAGGAGAAGTCAGCTAAGCCTGCCCCTCCTGCCCCCATGCACCTTGCCTACCCACCCCAGCTAATACGCCAGATCCCCAGCACCACAAGCCTGGCAGTGTGCAAGTAGCCCAGACAGGCCACGCCACCCCACAGTGAATCCTGCCCCTAGGAGAGGGGAAGAGAAGGCACACACCAGTCTGACTGTGGCCCCACCGGTGGGCTGGGGGCAGACATCAGGTCTCACTGCGGCCCGCCCACCAACTCCAGTTATACACCAGAGCACAGGGGAAGTGCCCTGCAGGTCCGCACCACTCCAGGGACTATCCAAAATGACCAAACGGAAGAATTCCCCTCAAAAGAATCTCCAGGAAATAACAGCAAATGAACTGATCAAAAAGGATTTAAATAATATAACAGAAAGTGAATTTAGAATAATAGTCATAAATTAATCACTGGGCTTGAAAACAGTATAGAGGACAGCAGAGATTCTCTTGCTACAGAGATCAAGGGACTAAGGAACAGTCAGGAGGAACTGAAAAACGCTTTAAAAGAGATACAAAATAAAATGGAAATGACCACGGCTCGGATTGAAGAGGCAGAGGAGAGAATAGGTGAACTAGAAGATAAAATTATGGAAAAAGAAGAAGCTGAGAAAAAGAGAGATAAAAAACTCAAGGAGTATGAGGGGAAAATTAGGGAACTAAGTGATACACTAAAAAGAAATAATATACGCATAATTGGTATCCCAGAGGAGGAAGAGAGAGGGAAAGGTGCTGAAAGTGTACTTGAAGACATAATAGCTGAGAACTTCCCTGATCTGGGGAAGGAAAAAGGCATTGAAATCCAAGAGGCCCAGAGAACTCCTTTCACGTAACTTGAATCGATCTTCTGCATGACATATCATAGTGAAACTGGCAAAACACATGGATAAAGAGAAAATTCTGAAAGCAGCAAGGGATAAACATGCTCTAACTTATAAAGGGAGACCTATAAGACTCGTGACCGATCTCTCTTCTGAAACTTGGCAGGCCAGAAAGGAATGGCAGGAGATCTTCAATGTGATGAACAGAAAAAATATGCAGCTGAGAATCCTTTATCCATCAAGTCTGTCATTCAGAATAGAAGGAGAGATAAAGGTCTTCCCAAACAAACAAAAACTGAAGGAATTCGTCACCACTAAACCAGCCCAACAAGAGATCCTAAGGGGGATCCTGTGAGAAAAGTACCAGAGACATCGCTACAAGCATAAACATACAGACATAACAATGACTCTAAACCTGTATCTTACTAAAATAACACTGAATGTAAATGGACTAAATGTGCCAACCAAAAGACATAGGGTATCAGAATGCATAAAAAAACAAGACCCATCTATTTGCTGTCTGCAAGAGACTCACTTTAGACCTGAGGACACCTTCAGATTGAGAGTGAGGGGATGGAGAACTATTTATCATGCTACTGGAAGTCAAAACAAAGCTGGAGTAGCCATACTTATATCAGAAAAACTAGGCTTTAAATTAAAAGCTGTAACAAGAGATGAACAAGGACATTATAATAATCACAGTGTCTATCCATCAGGAAGAGCTAACAGTTATAAATGTCTATGCGCCGAACACAGGAGCCCCCAAATATATAAAACAATTACTCATAAACATAAGCAACCTTATGGATAAGAATGTGGTAAGTGCAGGGGACTTTAACACTCCACTTACAGAAATGGATAGATCATCTAGACACATGGTCACTAAAGAAACAAGGGCCCTGAATGATACATTGGATCAGATGGACTTGACAGATATATTTAGAACTCTGCATCCCAAAGCAACAGAATATATTTTCTTCTCGAGTGCACATGGAACATTCTCCAAGATAGATCATATACTGGGTCACAAAACAGCCCTTCATAAGTATACAAGAATTGAAATTATACCATGCATACTTTCAGACCACAATGCCATGAAGCTTGAAATCAACCACATGAAAAAGTCTGGAAAACCTCCAAAAGCATGGAGGTTAAAGAACACCCTACTAACGAATGAGTGGGTCAACCAGGCAATTAGAGAAGAAATTTAAAAATATATGGAAACAAAAATGAAAATACAACAATCCAAATGCTTTGAGATGCAGCGAAGGCAGTCCTGAGAGGAAAATACATTGCAATCCAGGCCTATCTCAAGAAACAAGAAAAATCCCAAATACAAAATCTAACAGCACACCTAAAGGAAACAGAAGCAGAACAGCAAAGGCATCCTAAACCCAGCAGAAGAAGAGAAATGATAAAGATCATAGCAGAAATAAACAATATAGAATCTAAAAAAACTGTAGAGCAGATTAAGGAAACCAAGAGTTGGTTTTTTCAAAAAATAAACAAAATTGACAAACCTCTAGCCAGGCTTCTCAAAAAGAAAAGGGAGATGACCCAAAGAGATAAAATCATGAATGAAAAAGAATTATGACAACCAATCCCTCAGAAATACAAGTAATTATCAGGAAATACTATCAAAAATTATATGCCAACAAATTGGACAACCCGGAAGAAATGGACAAATTCCTAAACACCCACACGCTTCCAAAACTCATTCAGGAGGAAATAGAAAGCTTGAACAGATCCATAACCAGCGAAGAAATTAAATCAGTTATCAAAAATCTCCCAACAAATAAGAATCCAGGACCAGATGGCTTCCCAGGGGAGTTCTACCAGACGTTTAAAGCAGAGATAATACCTATCCTTCTCAAGCTATTCCAAGAAATAGAAAGGGAAGGAAAACTTCCAGACTCATTCTATGAAGCCAGTATTACTTTGATTCTGAAACCAGAGAGAGACCCAGTAAAAAAAGAGAACTACAGGCCAATATCCCTGATGAATATGGAGGCAAAAATTCTCAATAAGATACTAGCAAATCGAATTCAACAGCATATAAAAAGAATTATTCACCATGATCAAGTGGGATTCATTCCTGGGATGCAGGGCTGGTTCAACATTTGCAAATCAATCAACGTGGTACATCACATTAATAAAAGAAAAGATAAGAACCATATAATCCTGTCAATCGATGCAGAAAAGGCCTTTGACAAAATTCAGCACCCTTTCTTAATAAAAACCCCCGAGAAAGTCGGGATGGAAGGAACATATTTAAACATCATAAAAGCCACTTATGAAAAGCCCACAGCTAACATCATCCTCAATGGGGAAAAACTGAGAGCTTTTTCCCTGAGACCAGGAACGTGACAGGGATGCCCACTCTCACTGCTGTTGTTTAACATAGTGTTGGAAGTTCTAGCATCAGCAAGCAGACAACAAAAGGAAATCAAAGGCATCCAAATTGGCAAAGATGAAGTCAACCTTTCACTTTTTGCAGATGACATGATATTATACATGGAAAATCCGATAGACTCCACCAAAAGTCTGCTAGAACTGACACATGAATTCAACAAAGTTGCAGGATACAAAATCAATGTACAGAAATCAGTTGCATTCTTATACACTAATAATGAAGCAACAGAAAGACAAATAAAGAAACTGATCCCATTCACAATTGCACCAAGAAGCACAAAATACCTAGGAATAAATCTAACCAAAGATGTAAAAGATATGTATGCTGAAAACTATAGAAAGCTTATGGAGGTAATTGAAGAAGATATAAAGAAATGGAAAGACATTCCCTGCTCATGGATTGGAAGAATAAATATTGCCAAAATGTCAATACTACCCAAAGCTATCTACACATTCAATGCAATCCCAATCAAAATTGCACCGGCATTCTTCTCAAAATTAGAACAAGCAATCCTAAAATTCATATGGAACCACAAAAGGCCCCGAATAGCCAAAGTAATTTTGAAGAAAACCAAAGCAGGAGGCATCACAATCCCAGACTTTAGCCTCTACTACAAAGCTGTAATCATTAAGGCGGTATGGTATTGGCACAAAAACAGACACATAGACTAATGGAATAGAATAGAAACCCCAGAATAGACCCACAAACATATGGCCAACTCATCTTTGACAAAGCAGGAAAGAACATCCAATGGAAAAAAGACAGTCTCTTTAACAAATGGTGCTGGGAGAACTGGACAGCAACATGCAGAAGGTTGAAACTTGACCACTTTCTCACACCATTCACAAAAATAAACTCAAAATGGATAAAGGACCTGAATGTGAGACAGGAAACCATCAAAACCTTAGAGGAGAAAGCAGGAAAAGACCTCTCTGACCTCAGCCGTAGCAATCTCTTACTCGACACATCCCCAAAGGCAAGGGAATGAAAAGCAAAAATGAATTACTGGGACCTTATGAAGATAAAAAGCTTCTGCACAGCAAAGGAAACAACCAACAAAACTAAAAGGCAACCAACGGAATGGGAAAAGATATTTGCAAATGACATCTCGGACAAAGGGCTAGTATCCAAAATCTATACAGAGCTCACCAAACTCCACACCCGAAAAACAAGTAACCCAATGAAGAAATGGGCAGAAAAAATGAATAGACACTTCTCTAAAGAAGATATCTGGATGGCCAACAGACACATGAAAAGATGCTCAACGTCGCTCCTTATTAGGGAAATACAAATCAAAACCACACTCAGTTATCACCTCACGCCAGTCAGAGTGGCCAAAATGAACAAATCAGAAGACTATAGATGCTGGCGAGGATGTGGAGAAATGGGAACCCTCTTGTACTGTTGGTGGGAATGCAAATTGGTGCAGCCGCTCTGGAAAACAGTGTGGAGGTTCCTCAGAAAATTAAAACTACACCTACCCTATGACCCAGCAATAGCACTGCTAGGAATTTACCCAAGGGATACAGGAGTGCTGATGCATAGGGGCACTTGTACCCCAATGTTTATAGCAGCACTCTCAACAATAGCCAAAGTATGGAAAGAGCCTAAATGTCCATCAACTGATGAATGGATAAAGAAATTGTGGTTTATATACACAATGGAGTACTACATGGCAATGAGAAAGAACGAAATATGGCCCTTTGTAGCAACCTGGATGGAACTGGAGATTGTGATGCTAAGTGAAATAAGCCATACAGAGAAAGACAGATACCATATGTTTTCACTCTTATGAGGATCCTGAGAAACTTAACAGAAACCCATGGGGGAGGGGAAGAAAAAAAAAAGAGGTTAGAGTGGGAGAGAGCCAAAGCATAAGAGACTCTTAAAAACTGAGAACAAACTGAGGGTTGATGGGGGGTGGGAGGGAGGGGAGGGTGGGTGATGGGTATTGAGGAGGGCACCTTTTGGGATGAGCATTGGTTGTTGTATGGAAACCAAGTTGACAATAAATTTCATATATTGAAAAAAAAAGAATCAGATGGATTCTTAACCCACTCAGCCACCAAACAGCCCCCAAATTAAGCTGAATTCTAGTTCCTTTTCCTTTCTTGTGACCTGTTGGTGGTATTATTGCTGCTGGTTTGGGTTTCTTTCTGGAAGGCTTTAGGACATTTTGTCATCATTGCTTTGAAATTTCAAAATGCTTTGGCTTGATGTGGATCTACTTTCATGAATCATTTTGGGTTTAGTGTCTTTCTCAGTCCAGAAACTTGTATACTTCAGTTCTAGGGAACTATTAAAATTCCTTCATTGATGTTTCTTCCCCTCTATTTTCTCTCTGCTTTTGGAAATTCTGTTATTTTAATGTTGAACATATATAATTTTCTTAACTTTTCTTTCTTGTTTGGTACATTTTGTTCTACATAACTTAATTTTTTAAGCTATGTATTACTTTTAAATTTTCATTATTTCATTAAATTTTTTTCAATTGTAAAATACATGTAACATAAATTTTGTCATCATACCCATTTTTAAGTGTACAGTTCAGTTGTATTATGTATATTCATATTGTTTTGCAACTATCACTACCATCCATCTCAAAAACTGTTTTTGTTTTGTAAAACAGAAATTATGAATTTATTGAATGCAAACTCCTCATTTCATCTTCCCTCCGGGCCCTGGAGCCACATTCTACATTTTTATCTCTTTGAATTTGACTACTCTAGGGACCCCATGGAATCATACAGTATTTGTTCTTTTGTGACTGGCTTATTTCACTGAGCATAGTGTCCTGAAGTGTTCATCTATGTTAGAGTATGTATCAGAATTTCCTTCTCCTTGAAGGCTGAATAATATTCTATTGTTTGTATATACCATATACTTTGTTATCCATAATATGTAAGGGAACACTTAAGTTGCTTCCACCTTTTTTCTATTGTAAATAATGTTGCTATAGAGACAGGTATACAAATATCTCTTCAATACCCTACTTTCAATTCTTGGGGTGCATAAAAGTAGAGTTGCTTAATCATATGGTAGTTATATTTTTTATTTTTTGAGGAAACTTCATGGTTTCCACAGTGGCTAAACTATTTGTATAACAGTGTTCAAGGGTACTAACATCACATCTTCATCAATATTTTTTTTTTCAGTTTTTTTTTTTTTGATAGTAGCCTTTCTAGTTCCTTAAATGGTCAAGCTAGTTTATTAATTTGAGATTATTCTTTTTTTCCATATCAGCATTTATTGCTATAAGTTTCCCTCTCAGAACTGCTTTCACGTGTTTTGATGTGTTGTGATTTCACTTTCATTCATCTCTAAGTATTTTCTAACTTCCCTTGTGATTTTTTCTCTTTTTTTTCTTTTTTTTTTAATGTTTTTATTTATTTTTGAAGGAGAGAGATACAGAGCGTGAGCTGGGGAGGAGCAGAGAGAGAGGAAGACATAGAATTTGAAGCCAGCTCCAGGCTCTGAGCTGCCAGCACAGAGCCCAATGTGGGGCTCAAACCCATGAACCGTGAGATCATGACCTGAGCCGAAGTCGGACGCTCAACCGACTGAGCCACCCAGGTGCCCTGTGATTTTTTCTTTGATCTGCTAATTCTTTTTATTTTTTTTATTTATTTTTTATTTTTTTATTTTTTAATATATGAAATTTACTGATCTGCTAATTCTTTAAGAGTGTACTGGTGAGTTTCCACAAAATCTGATTTTCCAGTTTTCCTTCTATTATTACTTTCTAAGTTCATCTCTGTGACCAGAGAAGCTACTTTCTATGATATCTAAACCAATCAGACTTAATCTGTGGCCTAAGTTATGATCTATCCTGGAGAATGTCATGTGTACTTGAGAAGGATGTCTCAATAGATTCAGCAGTACAGGATGTTTGTTTTGGTCCCACAGGGCATTTCAGTCATTTGGGGTGTTTCAGTTGCACAAGTTCTTTGAATTTTGCAAGTAATTTCTGTTGCACAGGTAGAACAACTAGTCATCAGTGTCCATCCTGACCCAGAATGAAACAGTTGCTGTGATGGTTGACCAGAAACTGAGGCCTGTCTTTAAGCTCCATTTCTCTTTGTGTATCCATCACGTTACACTTAGTGTGAGTGTTTGAGTGCTTTAATGTTTTTCCAGTGTTTCATAGCATTATTTCTAAAATGTTTTCAGTTTGGCCAAACCCCAAATGTATTTTTGCCAAATGTCTTCTTCTTCAATCTGCCTACATTTCAAAGAAAATTTGAGCCATCTGTTTCTGTTTCATTGGCTTCACTGTTGAAAATTCTCTTTGGTAGGAACTAAGTGCAAGAAGTCTTAAATCTCTGCTAAAACCTTCCACACCCTTCTCTGAAGCACTTCATAATAAAAGGGTCTGCAGAATCAAGTTATTTTTTGAACATTATTTTGACTAAATGCGTTCCTCGTTTCTACTCACATCACACACCTGCTCACCAGTGAAATGTTAATTGGTAGATGAGTCCAGGGGCGCCAGGGCCCTTTTAGAATGAATGAGTCACTGGCCCAGATTACCTACTTCTTTTTTCCATGCTTAACCTACTCTGTGTTGCTTAGGGGATTTATTTCAAGATAGTACAGACAGCATTTCTTTTCTACATACTTTTCTGTATTTGAATAAATGCTCCAAATATAGATGTCATTTTTTATTATGTTAAAAATGAAAAGCAGAAGAATATAATGACAGTGCAGTTCTTATTTTAAGCAAAATAAGCACAAATACATAATGAGAAGTATTTTATTTCCCACTAAGTTAATATCATTTATTAAGTATAGAAGGAACTTGGGATCAAACTGTATGTATATTTTTATTCCCTGGATTTTCTTTATTCAAATTATATCATGAACACTGTTATTAAACCTAATCCTCAAAAACATGATTTTATAACTCTATAGTATTTAATTACACAATTATCCCTTAAAAATGTTTCTATTTTTTAAATTTTTGTTTTTATTTTTATTTTTTAAATATAATTTATTGTCAAAGTAGTTTCCATACAACACCCAGTGCTCATCCCAACAAGTGCCCTCCTCCCTGCCCATCACCCACTTTCCCCTCTCCCTCCCCCATCTACCCTTAGTTTGTTCTCAGTCCTTAAGAGTCTCTTATGGTTTGCCTCCCTCCCTCTCTATAACATTTTCCCCCTTCACCTCCCCCATAGTCTTCTGTTACATTTCTCAAGATCCACATATGAGTGAAAACATATGGTATCTGTCTTTCTCTGCCTGACTTATTTCACTTAGCATAATACCCGCCAGTTCCATCCTTGTTGCTGCAAATGGCATGATTTCATTCTTTCTCATTGCCACGTAGTATTCCATTGTATATATAAACCATATCGTCTTTATCCATTCATTAGTTGATGGACATTTTAGGCTCTTTCCATAATTTGACTATTGCTGAAAGTGCTGCTATACACATTGGGGTACATGTGTCCCTATGGATCAGCACTCCTGTATCCTTTGGGTAGATTCCTAGCAGTGCTATTGCTGGGTCATAGGGTAGGTGTAGTTTTAATTTTTTGAGGAACCTCTACACTGTTTTCCAGAATGACTGCACCAGTTTGTATTCCCACCAACAGTGCAAGAGGGTTCCCATTTCTCCACATCCTCGCCAGCATCTATAGTCTCCTGATTTGTTCATTTTAGCCTCTCTGACCCATGTGAGGTGATATCTGAGTGTGCTTTTGATTTGTATTTCCCTGATGATGAGTGATATTGAGCATCTTTTCATGTGTCTGTTGGCCATCTGGATGTCTTCTTTGGAAAAGTGTCTATTCATGTCTTTTGCTCATTTCTTCACTGGATTATTTGTTTTTTGGGTGTGGAGTTTAGTGAGTTCTTTATAGATTTTGGATACTAGCCCTTTATCCAATATGTCATTTGCAAATATCTTTTCTGATTTCGTTTGTTGACTTTTAGTTTTGTTGATTGTTTCTTTTGCAGTGCAGAGGCTTTTTATCTTGATGAGGTCCCAATAGTTCATTTTTGCTTTTAATTCCCTTGCCTTTGGAGATATGCCAAGCAAGAAATTGCTGCTGTGGAGGTCAACGAGGTTGTTTCTTGCTTTCTCCTCTAGGGTTTTGATTCCCTATCTCACATTCAGGTCCTTCATCCATTTTGAGTTTATTTTTGTGTATAGTGTAAGAAAGTGGTTTAGTCTCATTCTTCATGTTGCTGTCCAGTTCTCCCACCACCATTTGTTAAAGAGACTTTTTCCCATTGGATACTCTTTCCTGCTTTGTCAAAGATTAGTTGGCCATACATTTGTGGGTGCAATTCTGGGGTCTCTATTCTATTCCACTGGTCTATGTGTCTGTTTTTGTGCCAATACCATACCGCCTTAATGATTACAGCTTTGTAGTAGAGGGTAAAATCTGGGATTGTGATGCCTGCTGCTTTGTTTTCTTCTTCAAAATTACTTTGGCTATTTGGGGCCTTTTGTGGTTCCATACAAATTTTAGGATTGTTTGTTCTAGCTTTGGGAAGAATGCTGGTGCAATTTTGATTGGTATTGCATTCAATGTGTAGATTGCTTTGGGTAGTATTGACATTTTAACAATATTTATTCTTTCAATCCATGAGCATGGAATGTTTTTCCATTTCTTTGTATCTTCTTCAATTTCCTTCATAAGCTTTCTATAGTTTTCAGCATACAGATCTTTTACATCTTTGGTTAGGTTTATTTTATGGTTCTTGGTGCAATTGTGAATGGGATCAGTTTCTTTAATTCTGTTTATGTTGCTTCATTATTGGTATATAAAAATGCAACCAATTTTTGTGCATTGATTTTGTATCCTGCATCGTTGCTGAATTCATGGCTCAGTTCTAGCAGACTTTTCGTGGAGTCAGTCGGGTTTATTAAATATAGAAGGAACATGGCATCAAACTGTATGTATATTTTAATACCCTGGATTTTATTTATTCAAATTATATCATGAACACTTTTATTAAACCTAATTCTCAAAAACATGATTTTATAACTCTATAGTATTTAATTAAACGATTATCCTTTAAACTGCTTCCATTTTTGAAATTGTTTTTAATATATGAAATTTATTGTCAAATTGGTTTCCGTACAACACCCAGTGCTCATCCCAAAAGATGCCCTCTTCAATTCCCAGCACCCACTCCCCCTCCCTCCCACCCCCTATCAACCCTCAGTTTGTTCTCAGTTTTTAACAGTCTCTTATGCTTTGGCTCTCTCCCACTCTAACCTCTTTTTTTTTTTCCTTCCCCTCCCACATGGGTTTCTGTTAAGTTTTTCAGGATCCACATAAGAGTGAAAACATATGGTATCTGTCTTTCTCTGTATGGTTTATTTCACTTAGCATAACACTCTCCAATTCCATCCATGTTGCTACAAAGGGCCATATTTCATTCTTTCTCATTGCCATGTAGTACTCCATTGTGTATACAAACCACAATTTCTTTTTTTTTTTAATTTTTTTAACGTTTATTTATTTTTGAGACAGAGAGAGATAGAGCATGAATGGGGGAGGGGCAGAGAGAGAGGGAGACACAGAATCAGAAGCAGGCTCCAGGCTCTGAGCCATCAGCCCAGAGCCCGACGCAGGGCTCAAACTCACGGACCGTGAGATCGTGACCTGAGCTGAAGTCGGACGCTTAACCACCCAGGCGCCCCCAAACCACAATTTCTTTATCCATTCATCAGTTGATGGACATTTAGGCTCTTTCCATACTTGGCTATTGTTGAGAGTGCTGCTATAAACATTTTTTAAATGTTTATTTATTTTTGAGAGAGAGAGAGAGAGGGTGAATGGGCAAGGGGCAGAGAGAGAGGGAGACACAGAATCCAAAGCAAGCTCTAGCTGTGCTGACATCTCAGAGCCTGATGTGAAGCTCAAACTCATGAACCGCAAGATCATGACCTGAGCTGAAGTGGGATGCTTGACTGAGCCACCTAGGTGCCCCTAAAGTGTTTCCATTTTTTTATCTTTATAAATCACACTCTGGAGGCATCAATTTATATAAATCTATAACCATATTTTTGATAACTTCCAGGGAATAGATTCTTAGAACTGAGATTGCTAGCATAAAGGGTATAAATATTCTCAAGTTACTCTTCATAAAGCTCATTATCTGTTTTAAAGCTTTTATAATAATTTATTTAAAATTCTCTGTAGAAATTAGACATTTAAGTTTTTGTGAATCTATCCTACTACAAATAACGAAAACCAATTTTGAAGCACATTTTTTAAATCACTGATAGAACATAAAATATTATCTATTTTCTGATTTTCTCTAGCATATTTAAGAAAAAAATAAAAGAAAAATAATTATTTTCATTTAAAAAGATAACTGGGGTGCCTGGGTGACAAATTAAGTCACTCAATTGGTTAAGTGTCTGACTTCGGCTCAGGTCATAATGTCATGGTTTGTGAGTTTGAGCCCCATGTCTGGGTCTGTCTGTGCGGACAGCTCAGAGCCTGGAGCCTGCTTCAGATTCTGTCTCTCTCTGTCTCTCTCTCTTTCTCTCTCTGCCCCTCCCCTTCTCCCCCCGCCTTTGTCTCAAAAATAAATAAAATCATTTAAAAAAAGACCTAGTCTCTTAAAAAATAAAGAATAAAAAGATAACTTTTGATCTCCAATGAGGAAATTAATCCGATTAGGGTTAATTGGTGATTAGGCCAAAAGAATCATGTCAAGAAAAAAAAAATAATATCTTCATCTAATAATATATTTTAAGGTGGATCTGGAAACAGGATGCTATGAATCATAGACTTATGGTTCAGAAGGGCTTGTGATAGAAAAGTTTATAAATACATGGAGGCAAATGACATAGAAGGAAAGAAACAACCCATAAACCAATAGAGTAGAATGCAATTAAAACAAATAATAATAATAATAGTCATAGTTGTCAAAATAAAATTATGATGGAAAATGACAAAGTAAAGAAAAAACTATAGAACAGGCCTTAACAAAAATCAGAATTTGAACTAACATATGTAGATAATTTGGGGTACAAAATTCAGATTTTGATGACATATATCCTGAAACCTAGAGGGCAACAAGGTAGCTGAATATTTTAATGACTGAAGAATCAGGACAAAGTTTGGTACACAAGAGAAAAACAGGGCAACTGTTTTTCTGAAAGCAAATTTTCTGAAAGCAAAACAAAACTGAAAAACACAAGGGTAATGTTGTGAATTATAGAGCAGCAAGTCAGCCTACAGACTCCAGCTATACAATAGCAAAGAGGGAGAAAGAGAAAAAATGGATTTTATGGATATAACACTAGAATTTAAATAACAAGAACAAGATCACAGCCTTGAGTCCTTTTTGGCATATGACTTAACTTTTCTGAATCTCCATTTTTAAGTTTCTAGTGTGTAATTACTAAAATATACTCCACTTGCCACACAAAATTTCTGTTAGGATGTAAGCTGTTTCGTGCCACATCAATACAAAATGTTTTCATGTCTCTCATCTGAAGATCAGGGAAAGCTTTGAGAGTTACCAACACTAAAAGACTTTAGATGTGACCCAGAGAACAGAGTTACCCTCTTTAGTCTTTGCACTTTGTTGGCCCAGACATGAAACTCAACATCCCTTTGAATTCCTCTGACTAACCCATTCTTAACAAAAGTATCAGTAAACAATGTCATCTTTATTAAGATCCTTGATGTGGAGATGAAGGTGAGCCATCCAGCCCACATCAAACAGTATAACAAATCCCAATTGCAGCACTTCTGTCCCCAAGTTCTGTCTCACTGTTCAGTTGAGTTCAGTTATTCCTTCTTCCCTTATTGCCTGTCCTACTGGGTCTTCCTCTGGCTCCTTTCCCCTTTTCCTCTCCCTGTGTCACTGCCAGAGCAATTTAGCTTTCTCACTTACTGCTCCCAGGATTATATACTGAATCTCTTCAAGATGCTCTGGAATGCCATACCCTTCCCATTAATGGGATACACTCTCTTTAGAAAGCAATTGGGATAATGAAACAAAAACTAATAGCTAATAAAAAATAAATTAAAAGGCTCTTTTTTATAGAAAACAAAACACTAAAAATTTTACTATTTTACCAGAACATTACACAAATAATCTGTTTATTAAACAAACTCTTATTGATGTCCAAATGAGGAATAAAATAATCAAGTAACACAAACAAGGACATTGGAGGAAAGACTCATGACCAATCAGAAGATGAGCCCTGACTATTTGAAACAAAGATTCCTGAATCTAAGAGTCTCAAGAGATTCTGCTTATGAATGTATATTCTTGTGGGAAAATGATGTACATAGGTGAAAAGTAAATTAACAATACATGTATGAAATAATAGGACTTTTCAAATGTAAGAGGTATCAAAATGCAGTACCCAACTATTTGTCTAAGAGCTGTGAGTTAGGAGTATATGAAGAGATCATTATGAGCAGGTATCATATAGGAAGCTTCATAGAAGAGGTAGGTGTTAATAGTTCATGAGTAAACAGTGAATGAAAATCAGGGAGAAGCAATTCTGTTAGGAAGCATGATGTGAGAGAAATCACAGACACAGAGAAATTCTGGGGCCAAGAAAGTGTGAGGAGAGAATTTTAGGTACAGGCTTCACCTAAGGAGATGTGAGAGCCAGTGCAGAGTCAGTTCTGCACTGCAAAACCTTAAATGTCAAGCTGGAGCTTATCCTATAGGAATCTCAAAGTCTTCACATTAGTGGTATATCAAAATGACCATAGGACCTTAGGAAGTTTAGCCTGACAGAGGGTGTAGAATATACACAAGCAGGGACCTTTCAGAAGGTAGGAAGATGAGTCAGAAGGCAATTATAATGCTCTAAGCATGAGATGAAGAGGGCCTGGATCCAAGTGAGTGATGGCAGAGGAAACAAAATATGGAAAATTTGTGAGATTTGGCAATTGGTTAGATGTGAAGTTGGCAAGATAAAAAAGTAAAGAAAGTGTCAAAGATCACCATAGGTGATGAAAAGTGACAGTATCGTGATTAGAAATAGAGGTATAGGAAAGGGATGGAGTTGGTAACAAAAGTTGATGAATGAGGCACTGGTTTGTATACCAAATGCACATAGAAAAGTTTGAAAAGTAAGAAAGAAAAGTCAGGAAGAAAATCAGAAAAATATGTCAGGGCCAAAGATCATAGTATGTCTTCCCAGTCCCTCCCCACCCAAATAAGCCATCTGGAGATTTTCTGCTAGAAGATCCATTTGTGTCTGGAGTACCATACCAGGTTGAGAAAGAGGGTCCTTGGAAAATCCACATGACCCATGGCTTGTGTCTCTGATTCTAGGTCAGGATGTTGTAGAGATGTGTTGTGGTTTCTGCTATAAGGCATCTTGTGAAAACTGCTGAAGTCCAGGTGCCTGAACGTCCCAGTCCAGCTATTTGGAAGCTTCTCCCCATGAATATACTGAGCACTCTACAAGCAGAGTAAGCCAAAAAGGGCAAGGAGAGAAAGGGGAGATCACCTGACAGGTTGAAGTGTTGCGGCCCAGAAGTCCAAACCTCATGCATCAAACTTTGTAGGAGGAAAAGATAAATTCCTGCTAAAATCACTTATGTTCAAATTTGTTGCTTTTTCCTCACTGAAATGAATCCAGATGGTCTTCTTTAGCTGTTGTATTTCAGTGGAGCTTGTGGCTGAAGTCCTGTGGAATACTTCAAAGGGACCTGAACCCAGGTCAATGACCTTCTTAGAATGCTATCATTTTGATTCGGTATCAGGAAAGGCCATGTTACTATTGCTGTCTCTTTCCAGTGGAAACAGAGTGAAATACCACTTGGTCAGCTAAATCATGCTGTCCTAAACCACTACATTCTCTCAGGAAACCACTCTGGCATGTAAACCATGTGGACAATATTCCAGTTACTTCAAATATTAATTTTTTAATGAACCAAAAAAATCTAAGTTTGTAAATAAAACTAATCTGTTGCCATAGTGTTTCTAGTCTATAACAAGAATAGTTACTGTTTAACTGAACATTTGTGGGGTTTTTTTTAATCATTAAAGCATATCATTTCATGAAACTGCTTTTTAGCCCACCACTGGATATTTTACATTTGAAACTTGGTATTTTTTTTAACTAATCATGTTTACTAAACTGATCTATCTTTTCCCTCCTCTTCTGTTTCAACTTAAAGCTATCTGGAAGGACTTAGAACATCCTTCAAAGTTTGTCTTTAATAGAGGAAAAGAAGTTAAGGAGAAGCATTCTATAGAAGGCAAAGATGAATGATGAGATAACACAACTCACAAAGAACAAAGCAACTGCCTGGCAAGAAGACTTGGTCTGTACAAGCATGAAAACAAACCATTAGTATTGTAACAAATATAGCATCGTATGTAAATGAGAAGCCATAAAGACACACAAACTTGGCCTACCAGGCATCTTGATGAGGACAAGAACATGGTCTTCAAGTATTTGTATCACTTTGCCATGGGTGGTTGTCAAAATGAAAAATCCAGCTTTACTTCAGTTCAAAGAACTCTTGCTATTCTAAACTTGAACACTGATGGAGTAAAGAGATACCTACCACCCCACAGACAAACAACAGTGGATTATTTTTACAAGTCATTGCCTGTGAGCATGTTTTAATGATTTGATAGGAGAAAAATTTTATAACTAATTATGCCTAACTGTTAAGAAGCTAATTTTATATTTTAAAACTCTGCCAATTTACCAGTAGCTAAGAAGGCAAGAATAAGACAGATCTATAATCATGTAATTTTATATTATAATAGTATAGTATTAAGTTATATGCAGTATATATTATGATGCATTCTCAAAGTTTTCTATTACTTGTTACTTCTAAACCATAATTGTAAGTTAATTTCCCCTTTCATTTATTAGTATTATTCTCAATTAAAATTTATTAAGCCAAACTTTTTCAAAGAAAGTCACTCCCTGCTTGTAAAGCAGAGCCAATTAAGAAGGTGAATTACATGCCTTTTGCCACTAGGGTACAATTTACAAGGAAATGGTACAATTTGGTAAGTGATGGTTACAATGAATTCTTGAGAATGAAATGGGGTTAAAAGAATCATTCTGATATTTTTTAGATGGTTGAAAAACCAGAAAGGGTATTTTTACTTACTAAGAGACTCTAGATCAGTACTGTTTAATATAAATAGAACAAGAAAAAGTCAAGTTATGTGTGCAATTTTAGATTTTCTAATTGCCACCTTTTTTAAAAGTAAAGGGAAAAAGTAAAATTAGTGTTAATAGTATGTTTTATTTAACTCAATATATAAAAAATAGTATCATTTCAGCATACAATCAATTTAAAAATTATTGATATGTTTCACATTCAAAATCTAGTCTGTATTTTATACTTAAACATAACTCTATTTAGACTAGCCACATTTAAGGGACTCAATAGTTACCTATGGTTAAGTGGCTACCATAATGGACTAATTCGTTCTAAACCAACCAAACTGGTCTCAAGAATATACATAAAATAAAAATGACATCAATTTTTAAAATTATTGATTATTATTTTTTAAATTTATTCTGGGAAAAAAAGATTGAGGGAGAGTGATAAGATTAAATATAATTTAAATATTTTGTTTAATTATTATATTAGAGGGAGGCCATGTTTAGAAATAAAACAGTGATAAATTTCTTATAATAGAAATAACTTGTTGGAAATAATGTTTGCTGTCATTTGTCTTTCATAAAAAAAATAGATAAACTATATAAGGAAGCATCTGATCCGATGATTTGTATACAATATTCTTTTAAAGTTTCAACTTGGGTTTCCTGGGTGGCTTAGTTGGTTAAGAGACTAGATTCTTGGTTTCAGCTCAGGTCATAATCTCACAGTTCCTGAGATCAAACCCTGCATCAGGCTCCAGGCTGACAGCATGGAGCCTGCTTGGGATTCTCTCTCCCCCTCTCTCTCTGTCCCTTTCCTGCTTATGTGTGTACATACATGTTCTCTCTCTCTCTCTCTCTAAGCAAATAAATTTAAAAAAAAAGTAAAGTTTCAATTCAATCAACTTTTAAGGTAGCTACATTTTAGTGGAAAATAATTTCTAGAATTGTAAATATCAGCAAGATGTCTCTCATTCATGCTTCAGATATAACCTTGAGAGAGCTAGACACCATCATATCTACCTGAAAAAAATTAAAGACTACAATATAAACTAAATAACAAATGAATAAAACATAATCTTAGGAATAGTGTCTGTGCAAGGTGGTGTCTCATATGTATTTTACCATATTAAATGGTAAATTTGAAGGATTTTATTCTTAGGCTTCTACTAAACTCAGCGGTTGTCTAGTGGAGAACACATTAGCCACTGGATCAAAGAAGGTTATTTTTACTCTATCTGGTTTATAACCCCTTCACTTGAGGGGATGGTTTCATGGTTTATAACCAAAGATTTGGCACCTGTAAGTTTGACTCAATTCTTACTCATCCCTCCCATCTGTTTCCTATAGAGTCTTTCAGATGAAACTATGAAAACTGGTACTCAATCCATTGCACATGCTGTTGAAGGGCAGGTCTTATGCCATTTGTTGAATGAGGGAAGAGTGACCAAATCTCTCTAAATACTTGTATATATTTTAAATTATTATGTTTTTGGAGATAACTAGATCTAAAAGAAAAATCCAATCAATTATGTAACCACATTGATATTCCAAAGAACAAATAAGCAAAAGAAACTATTGCTTTGGACTCCACAAAAATCCCAATCTTCAGTATTTCAAAGAACAAAATGACTTATTTATGGGAGGCACTGTAGCAGTGGGAGTAGCATAGCCTTGTAATTTAAACAGACTCTGGTTTAAATCCTACATCTGTTATGCACAAATTGCATAACTTTTAGCTTTAATGTGACCTGACCCTCAGTTTTCCAATCTATATAACAAAAATAACATTGACGTCACAGAATATTTAGAAAGATTAAATAAGACGGCATAGGTAAAGCACCCAAAATACCACTTGGTACACAGTAAGAAATCAATAAATGGCAACAACTATTAATCATTCATTAATGAACCCAATGACCTTAAACACCTCCCTAAACCATCTGCTTGTGCCAGTCCATTTAATATTTTTAAAACTAACACTGGCCACCGTTATATATGGTTTAAAGAGGTGGTTCAGAGCTTGCATGCAAGAGGCTCCCTGCCATGTTTGATTTTTGGCTGTACCACTGACTAGGAATACAACTTCATACAAATCCTTTAACCTTCCCTAACATTCCCTTTTAGAACTATGAAATGGGTATAATAAAAGAACCAACCCATCACTGTTGTAGATAATTAGAAAAGGTTTATTATGATACCTGCCATAAAACCAACAAGCATTTTCTGTGAGCTATTTTCTGGATAGGAGGATTGAGGTTACATTTTTTTTCAAGTATCTAAATGAATCTATACCTTACCAAAGTGATAATACTGGCTGCCATTTTTTAGTTCCTATTACTTCAGTTCCTCAAACAGGAACTTAGAAATTAGTTCAAACTCACACTTCTGGTTCATGGCACAGCCAAGTTTGAAACGCAGAGATTGAGCACTTTATATCTATCTATTTAATATGTTAACATGACCACTAATGGCAATATTATCTCCTTGTAGCTGAGGAAACTTAGTCTCAGTCTATGGTAGTTTGAAAGTACATAGTACAGCTGAGAGGGGGGCAGTGATTCCAGAACCCATCTATTTTTTTTTTCCACAGTTCCTCTTTATGACATTGATCTTTCTCCTAAAGAACACCAAAAAATGTGACTTTCAGGGACATGAACTGAAAATGGCCTTGGCCACCATTTTATCCATGTTGTGAGGGCTAAATGTTTCTATATTTTGATTATCTTTTTTTAACATTTTTTTAATTTAATTTAATTTTTAAACGTTTATTTTTGAGGGAGGGGGGAGGTGCAGAGAGGGAGGCAAAGGATCCAAAGCAGGCTCCACACTGTCAGCAATGATTCTGATGTGGGGCTCGAACTCATGAACCATGAGATCATTACCAGAGCTGAAGTTGGATGCTCAACTGACTGAGCTACCCAGGCACCCCTTGATTATCTTTTTGATAAAATGGTACAGAAAGTTCTCTCCCTGTGGACTTTTCAGTCAAGAAGTTTTAATGTATAAATAGAAACACTGCTATCATTTCTCTACTTCAAAGTGTGATTGCTATATGGGGTAATAGGTGTTCCTCCCTCTCAAAGAGGCAAGTTTTATTAGTTTATACACACACACACACACACACACACACACAAAACCTTCCTAGCCTAAGAAAAATTTAAACAGTGAGTAAAAAATCATTAGAAAAACGTATCTCATAATTTTCACTTACCTAGAATTTTAAAAACTAAAACATTTTTAGGGCACCTAGGTGGTTCAGTTCATTAAGCAGTCAACTTCGGCTCAGGTCATGATAAGGTATGTGAGTTTGAACACTGCCTCAGGCTCTGTGCTGACAGCTCAGAGCCTGGTACTTGCTTCAGAGTCTGTGTCTCCATCTATTTTTTCCCCTCCCGCTCACACTTTGTCTGTCTGTCTGTCTGTCTCTATCTCAAAAATGAATAAACATTAAGAAAACATTAAGTTTTAAATATTGTATTTCAAGAATATTTAAATTGTTTTTTAATTTCCTGGAATAAACCAAGCAAATTTAGTTGGAGACCAGGTAAACCTAATTCTAATATTTCATCATACTTGCCTATTATTGGTGAACTGCTTTTGAGGAAGACCCTAAGAAAAGGAAAGTTCTACAGTGTTCAGCTGGTGCAGACCTGGAACAGTGCTTCAAATATGTGTTTCAGAAGCTGTGAGTCAGGTTATTAAAAGTGACCTTGGAGGTAAATGTCTTACTCTTCTCAGGTAAATTATTTTTTAAAGGTACCAAATTCTTAACTGACAGAAAGGGTTCCTTCATGATGAGCTCTAATGATCATCTCTCTAGAAACACAATATGTACAGAGCCCTCCTGGCTCAGTACTGGTTTTCTGTTGCTGCTGTAACAAATTATCACAAACTTGGTGGCTTAAAAACAGCCTGCATTTATTATCTAAAGTTCTGGAGATCAGAAATCCAGAGTGGATTTCACTGGTTTAAAACCACAGCATTGGCCTGGTTGGCTCTTCCTTGAAGTTCTCAGGAAGAATTCATTTACTTGCCTTTTCCAGCTCCTGGAAGCTGTCCACATTCCTTGGATGCCCCAACCTCTATTTTGGTCTATTTTGTTGTTACATCTTCTTCTTTCTCTGACCCTCCTCCTTCCCTCTTATAAGGACCCTTGTGATTACATTGAGAGCCACCTAGATAATCCAGGTTGATCTTTCCATCTCAAAAAATGCTAACTTAATCATATCTGCTCTTGATGTAAGGTATTTGCCAGGAAAAATGACAACTCGCAAGTTCTAGTTATTAGAATGTGGATATCTTTGGAGACCATTACTCAGCCAACCACAGAGCCTAAAGGAGAGGGACCAAGGCTGCACCTAGAGCAGACCCTCTGAATAGCAGCTTTCAGGTAGTGAGGTCTTTCTGGAAGTGTACCTTCCCTTGTCTTGCAGTATTTGCCTTTTTGTTAGTCCCATAGTTATCAGCAATAACAAAAGCACTATGAGGCTTTTGATTTTATGCAGAAAATGAAATGAAAAACTGAGAGAAAGTCACTCACTTTAAAAAAGAATGCAGAATAAAGATTAGGTATATAAACTGTCTTATAATTCCCAATGGATTCTTTTTTATACTCAAATATATAGCGTTTTCCATAGGGCATTTTGTTGACTCTGACATTTTCAGTTTGTTTATACAGCTATGTTTCTTTTTTTTTTTTTTTAACGTTTATTTATTTTTGAGACAGAGAGAGACAGAGCATGAACGGGGGAGGGTCAGAGAGAGAGGGAGACACAGAATCTGAAACAGGCTTCAGGCTCTGAGCTGTCAGCACAGAGCCCGACGCAGGGCTCGAACTCACGGACTGTGAGATCGTGACCTGAGCCAAAGTCGGCTGAGCCACCCAGGCGCCCCTATACAGCTATTTTTCAAGGGCCAATAAGGAAAATTAATAGAACTTAATTGAAAAATAAAACAGAATTAAGCCCAGAACATCTCAGTTAATGAGCAATAGAGATCATATTGATTTCATTTTATAAATAACATTAACCCTCAGTACAATTAATGCAAGAGAGAATGTTTGTTTAAGTTATCCAAAGTTCATACATTTAGAGTATTAATCTAAAAATACAATACTAGTATCCAGGAAGTTATTGATTCATTCATCAGAATTAGAGTTGATAAAAACCCTTTCCAGTCTGCACATTAAACTCCATGCTGAAATCTGAAACCTTGCTGCAACTAGAGAACTAAAAGAAAAATAAATTCTGACCAAAACCAGAATTGGCTTTCCTGTTGAAGAGCCCATTAAACTTTTCATATTAACATATCCATTCTAGAATATTTATGATTATGATCAAAAAGAGAAGAAAAAAACTGTTATAGTCAGCATTTGAAAAACAAGTTCCAGTGTAACAGCAAAATCACAACCAATCAATGTATGGATGACAGTTTGAAGTTTACCATGGAATATCCTACTCCAAAGACCACATAATATCCTACCAGTATAATGAAAATCATCCAATGGGTCAATTTGTAATCTTTATTATTACCCCAGAAGTCACTGTCTTTTGCTGCTTCTAAATATTTCATTTCTCCAAAAGACTTATGGCTTAATTGCTTGTTTGTAAGTGTTGAACATTTTTAAGGATGAGGCAAGATGTTCAGTCACATGACCATGAAAAATAAACAACCTTGGTTGTCCCTACTTTTGGATCCTCTGAACAGAACATTTTCAAGCTTCTGCTTTTCCTGGTTATTAAAATGTTCTACATATAAGCAATGGATCAGAAATAAGATTGATATGATTCTTAAGACAATGTAAATATTCTGCAACAGATTAAATTAAACTTTATGGATAGCTTTAAAATATGGCCAATGAGTGCTCAGAAAGCCCAACACAAATTATCACATACCGGGACTGGCAAAGAAAACACTATATACACCAAAAGCAACACGTCAATATATAGAACAACACAACAAACATGTTGAAGCATGCATTGCATACTGAAAAGTTGGGTGTCACTACCTTTTGGTTGGCACAAGGGACATAAAGATGATCTGTTCACAAATACTGACTTCAAAAAGCTCAATAAAAAGATAATCACAATGACAAATAGATATAATATGATGGCTAGTAAAACAGAAGCGATATTTAGTTAAGAATTTTTGTGGTCTAAGGAGTCAGATTGGCTATGGAAAGTAGTGACCTATGAACTGAATAATGAAAAACAAGTTTGCAATGAAAAAAGGAAAAGGAATTCTATCAAGAGAAAAGGAATGAACAAAGAAGAGGGCATGGAAGAGACAGTCTGTGGTTTGTGTGGCATAGGCATTAGGGATGGCTGGAAATGACTTCATTGGTAAACTGGGGCATGACTTCATGGAAAATGTATAAGAGTTCTGTGCCATATTAAATAACCTGGTAATAATTCTCTAGGAGAATTTATATTCACAATGAATATAAAGCAGAAGAATTTCATAATCGTATCTATTTTTTCAAACATATTTGGGGGAGTCTAAGAAGTAATGTTAGAAGGTAGACAGATTGGTGTTGGAAAGCATTTAGGAATGTGGGAATTCAGACAAGCTAAACTATGGAAATGGCAGTGAAAAGAGTGTGATGCAAAAGTGGGTAGAGTAACCAAAGGTGGATGTGGCAAGGATAGTTGTCAAGGAAGATTCTGAAGCTCCTCCTTAGGAAAACTAGGTGGATGGAAGCACCGATGCCCAGACAAAAGAAGAAAACAGAGAAAACAAGACAAAAGAAGAAAACAGAGAAAAGATTTAGTTGGTAGCAGGAGGTGTGGACCCGGATATACAGCCAGAAGAAACAGCTATAGCCATGGGAGCATATGAAAGAAATAACTCTGTTGGATTTCATAATTATTTACCTAATATTGGAAGGAATATAGTATAGTATATAGAAAATCCATCATCCAAGAACTCTAACAGAAACACCCACAGGGAATACTTAAGTACAAATTTTTAGAAAGCAAATTTTCAATATATATCAAGAATTTCTAGGAATTTCACTTCTAAAAACTTATCCTAAAGAATAACCAAAAATATGATCAGGACTTTACTTTAAAAAAGACCATCACAAATGATTCAATAGCTAAATCTCAGAAACCATGTAGATGGTCAACAAAAGGAATGGTTAAACTTTATATATATTAAAACATTATACCAGAGCTAAAAATCATGTTTTTAAAGGAATATTTAAAACCATGGAAATCTTTATGATGATCAATGTGTGACATGATATAATTGATTCATTATATAATATTATTCAAGTCTAGAAAAATTGTTATAAAGTAGTAGAGTTATGGGTAATTTTCATTTCCTTTTTTACATTTTATATATTGACTACATCTTATACCCAAAACACAATTCCTTTCATGAATATGAAAACAATCTTTAAATAAATAGATATAAGTATATAGGTAGTTACACAATCAGAGAAGGAGGAAAAATAAAATAAATGCACTTGGAAGAAATGTAAAGATTCTGAAGGACAACCCAACAGGCAAAAAAAAAAAAAAAAAAAAAAAAAAAAAAAAAAAAAAAAAACTGACCTGGGTCAGCAGCCAGATAGGGGTCTATTTTTTTTTTTCCTGAGACTTCTCAAATTTTAAAAAATGCACATTTTGTTGTAGAATAAAGACACCTATTCCAATGTAGCTTAAAATGGGAAGAAAATATGTTGGCCCTACCTACATACCTGAGGCAGTTATTTTATATTATATAATTACAAGTTGCCATTTTGAAATTGAAAAAAGAAAAAGAAAGAAAAAGGTGGATAAAGCCAAGACAATTAAAGCTACCACCCTCAGATTCCTGACTAAATCTGATATCCTCTCGTGGTAGTTAATCAACATGGATTGCAAGATTGGTGAATATTTGCTGACTATATATTGTCAAATTCCTATTTACTATTTGCTAAGTCAAATATCCCAGTGCCTAAATATCATAAAACGAAATGAACTGTAAAAATTTAACATTAAGATTTGTATAAAGTTTCCCCCTCCCCACCTTAAAAAAAAAAACTGATTACTTTTATTATCAGTGGCGCCAGGGTACATTACGAAGAACTGAGCCAATACAATGAAGAAAATGATTTATTTTTGATGTCAGGTTTCTTAGTTTTCATAGTCTCCTGTCCAAGAATACTTTTGATATTGTATCTCTTTTTGACATTTCATGTGCAGTTGCTTTCCCTCTTGAATTTTATTCTCATAATCCAACAAGTAACAAACTAATAATTTACATGTGTTATAAGAATGTAGAGACTAGTTAAAGAGGCAAGGTGTGAATATTAAATAATTGGAGGAATATGTAAAACAAAACTAACCAAGTCCTAGAAAAATGTTTCTTCTACAGAAGACATGCTGTATAAACATTTGTTGAAGAAATGAATGAAATACCATAATATGTGACACAAAAATAAGTATTGCATGTACTAAATTAGAGAAGAGAGGTAGAAGTAGAGGCTAAAGGAGTAATGGAAGGTATGTGCTTGGAAGATTTGCAAAAGCAAGAAGTCATGCTAGGTAACAAAGCAGTGCTCAGTAAAGCTCAGAGACAGGTCATGGGAAGACTACCCAGAAGAGGGATTTATGAAGAGCAGGAAAGGTGAACTCAAATAAATGAACTAGCTCTTCTTTAAAGGTAATCTAGACTGGGAAGCTAGGACTTTGGAGTTAGAAGTATGGTTTTGGAAAGTCACTGGAAGTTCTTGAGCCATGGAATAAGATGCTAAAGGCGGCGTTTGGAGGAGGTATATTGAATTGGATCCAAAAGAGGTGGAAGATTGAGAAGACAGTGATTCCTTACCTAGGGCTGAGATGAGGAGAGTGTGCCTAGGGTGGTGTCCATGTGAATAAAGACAAGGAAAAACACCTTTTCAAGCAGGAGATGCTTGAAAAGAAGAATCAGCTGATTCATTTATGTATTTGGATATAGGGAATAAAGAAAAAACAATAGAGAAAATACTTCCAATTTTCAAGTGTGGTTTCCTAGAACAACAATAATTACTGAATGAAGAAGTTACATAAAGGGCATTGCAGCCTACTCATGAGTTCAGGGGTACCAGCAAAGTGAAAGCAGCAATATTTTACAAAATAAATTGACAATTTAGAAGAAAACATCCAAAGTGCTATGTTGAAAAACTTAGACTTTCTTATGCTTACTTTATGCTTTAGCTTTTAAATTGTTTCAAATTGCATATGGTAAGTGGGAAGGAAGGGGGTCACATAATCTTTTCCAGTTTTAAAAGATGCTATAAACCCCAAGAGGAGCAAGTATGGCACAAGTTAACTGGATTTGAGACATAATGAGTTGGGATGAGAAAATGGATATTCAATTAGATCCAGCAGACCATTGACAATATCGTTCTGGGTATATGTCCTATATCGTACATATAGGTCAGGGTTGAGAAGGTAAAAAGCATAGGCATTTTATTTTCAGAGATGATAACTCCACCATGCAAAAAGTATATATATTTTTTATATTTCACTTCACTTTGACAATATCTATTCATGTGTTATATGGTTGCAATAATTATTGCATGGAGTTATTGCATGGAATATTGTGAAGAATTTTGTCTTCTGGATTTTTTCTTTATGCTTTCTCAAGTAGTTCCCCATAAATCTATACTCTTCACCAAAAAAGTTAATAACTGCATAATGTTTCATTAACTTGTTGCATGGGGCTGGGGTCTGGCAGAAGAAAGGGCTACTGATGAGTAGAGGGTTTCTTGTTGGGTAACTGGTTGCATAGTTCTGTGAATATACTAAAATGCACTGAATTGTAAAAGAAAGCAAACAAAAAACTATATTGCTTTTCAAAAGTGATTTCCAAAGCTATGCTGAACGCTCTTTTCACCTTGTTCTCATGGAAAGCTGCCCCTTCCACAATGTCCCTTCATGGCTGTCTCAGAGGTGGCGCTTTTTTTTTTTTATCCCATTACCTCTCATACCATTGGGACTGCAGAGTATGTCTTCTTTTCTTCTCACTCCATTCTATTCTTTTCTCACTCTTTCCTAAAAAAAAAACAAAGCAAACCAACAAGCAAAAAATAAGTCACCTTCACTTTCTTCAACACTAGTTCTGTTCTTACACTTTGTGATGTTTATTTACATCCACATAAATCCTTCTAATACCTTGGTCTCTTGGTTTTCTCATATAATGATTATGTTCTCAACTTTATCTCCTAATTGTGCCCTAGACTTTGTCATATCAATAGTTGTTATTCATCCATAATCTCAAATTCAAGCATCCCACTCTTCAAACTGGACTATCACCCTAATTCCCTTCAGAACCTATGATCCCAGTGATATTCATCCTCAGAGGAACAAAGAGCCTCCCTCCTTTTTCTGGCCCTTTATCACCCCTACCTGCCATCCTCTTTTTTTTACTCAGTATAAATGCCATGTTTCCAGGATTATTAGAATCATAAAGCATTGTCTTAACCCTAATTCCTTTGTCTGTCTTCATCATGCCTATAATTTAATACTTTATAATCATGATATGAAGATTTTACTTAAATTTTATTTATTTTATATTAGAAACATATTTATTTAAATCATAAGTATTAATTATATGTATTTATATGTAGTTATATGTATATTATATGTGTGTGTATACATAAATATCCAAAATAGTAACAATCATTGAACCTAGACAGAAATTAAATGTGTTTTTATTGTACCATTCTTTCAACCTCCATTTTTTAGGTTAGAATTTTCTATAATAAAAAGTTGGTGAAAAGCTTATGACCTCCCCTTGAAAAACCTTTTGACTAAACCCAGATGACAAAATTGTACCATAGTGACAATCACTTGGAAGACAGCCTGTATGAAACAGCCACAATTCAGAAAGTCGGATATAAATGACTATTACAAAATAATGTATATGTTTATATAAACTTACAAACTAATTTATTTCTAAATACACCAAATTTCCCTTAAAGTTCTTGAGCTACTTTCTCTGCTTTGAAGAAGCAACCCATTAAGGAATATTCTAAACCAAAGACAACATTTTACCAGTTAGAAATGGCTATCTGTCCCTTGGTGAATAGATGGGTGAGGTTTCATGTTCTGCGGATGGTGACACTTAGTCCATGTGTTTGGTATCACATATACATCTTTTTAACCACACCCATAGACTGCATTTCCATTGTTGTAATCTTTCTCAGTCTATCGACAGCTCCAATTTTCACACTCGCACGTACTTCCAGAAAAGACAACTGATGAGCTAGTCTTAAATGTCCTGAAGGTCTCTTTGGGAGGGTTATTAGGATGGCATGCAAAACTTACACAGTATGAAAGACTACTGACACTGTGTTTGGCAGGTTCAGAGATTGAGTAACATTAGTTGTGAAACAGAAGTCATTTTTTGGTAGCATATTTATTTGGAAGCAACGATATGACATTACCACATTACCTGAGTCAGAGACTCTTAACACCATTGCAAAACATAAAATGACAAAAGAGAACACTACATTCGTACATTTGTTTAAATTTCTTCAAGCACAAGCAGATATTTGATGTTGTTTTATAAGAAAAATTTAATGTAGCTCCCAAAATATGTCTTTGTGATGTCACAGTCATCAATTTAATTCCCAGACAGTTCTAGTTCTTGGGTCTTGGTGAGATCATACTAGGTGTCAACTCAAAGGGAATGGCATCAGATCTGATGCAATCAGAATGTTTGGAAGGTAGTGAACATGTAAACTATATGTATAATATACAATGTCAACCTTTTGCTAGGGCTTCCCCAGCACTCCTATCCATCCTGAAATGCCCATCATTTTGTTCCTCATGTCTCTATGATGCTTTCCTCTTTCCCTTAATAGAACACTGAACATGTATCAGTTCCTTCTGTCCACCAAGGTTATCCTAGAGCAGAACTGAGCTTTGAAAGCCCTCACTCTTCGCATAGAATCTGACTCATCACAGGCTCTCAGCAAATGCTTGGAGGAATGACTCTCAACCTGTTTTAACTAAAATCCACAGCTATAAATACATTTTGAGCACAACTCAGTAGAAACACACAAATGACTCTATAAATTGAAGCAAAACTTTCATGAAAAAATAGTCTATCTTACTATGTACAATGCATAGATATTTCCTAGTGTCATTGTTTAATTTTTTATAAATATTGTTCAAGACTATTAAATTTATTTCAAACTTATTAACTATACTTTTATTTACCTTTTTAATGTTTATTTATTTGTTTAGAGAGAGAGAGAGAGCATGTGTGTGCGTGAGTAAGGGAGGAGCAGACAGAGAGGGGAGAGAGAGAATCCCAAGCAGGCTCATGCTCAGTGCAGAACCTGAGGCAGGGCTCGATCTCATGACTGTGAAATCATGACCCAAGCTGAAATCAAGAGTCATACAGCCAACTAAGCCACCCAGGCACCCCACTATAGTTTTAATTATAGACGTTACCCAGTCACTAATGATCAGTTAATGGCTTCTTTAGGATTTCTATAATACGAAAATAGTCTTTCAAATATAGGTTTCCCTGGTATCTGTTATGCTTATTGCTTGTAGGTAAAAATTATTACCATGAATGCTCCATCAACTTCCTACCAACCTATTGGTGCCAAGCCACCTAAGAAGGCTTGGCAGTGTCAGGCCCTGCATTGTTTCTTCTACTCTGCCCTCTACAGCTACCTATGTTTAGTCCCTTGTATTTGCTTGCTGCAGATCCCTTATGCTTTCAGTCTTTGAGTAAATTTTAAAGAAGAAAATGAACAGAAATTTTGGCTTCACCATTCAGTGGATCTGGAAACTGTCACCCAGTTAAACCCCAGATTAAGAGGCCCAGCCTCATCATTCCTATGTCCTCAGTGCCCACATAGCAATTTGTTGCAAATGTCCATACAGTCCTGTCTCAGTACCTCCCTCGATCCTCTGTTCTTCTTTAGATCTTGGATCCATCTTGGGTCCCAGCCCTCCTGTTACTTAATGCTCAGTATGTTACTAAATGCTCAGTATGTTTCAGGCATTGTACTGCACTGCCAATGGAGTGGAGAACAAGACCCTCTTGCAATGGTTTTATTCATGGTATCCAGCTACAGGTCAGAATATGGACTTTCTGGGGCTGACTGCCACTCAGTCTAGCTTCCCACATAGACTGCTTCCTAGGATCCTGAGAAGCCACGTTCAACTCCATCTGACCACTTTGTGTTGGCCTTGCCTGACTAATCCCTTTGTGCACTGTTGTCTTAGAAAACCCAACTGTGCTTTCCCTGGGCTCTGCCCATACAAAGCCCCAGGTGTGGATGCAGCCCCTTCCCAATGTTATCCTACTCCCACCAAATTTTTTTTTCAGGATCTCAAGCCAAATGCACAGTCCTAAGACCAAAAGATGAGTGATTAAATTTCTGTTTCATCAGAAAAACAAGGGAAGTAGAGATTTCTAAAGGAGTCTATGGGCCACATGTCTTTCTCCAAGAGAAACTGTGGTTCAAATACCCTGCTTAGGGCAATATCATGAAGCCAAGCCTCTCTGACTTTAGTTTTCTTATTTTGATTTTGGTGGAAAGGCACACAGCAGAATGAGTATAAACTCTGGATCTAGATTGCTTGGCCTGGATCCCACTCTGCCACTTGCTCATTCTATGATGTTGAGCACATTACTCATCCCTCTATGCCTCAGTTTCCTTATCTGTGAAAGGGGAAACAATGGTGACTACCTCACGGGTTGTTATCAAGATAAGTGAGTTAAAGAGCTAAAGGGCTTAGAACATCACCTAGGCAGGAGAGCAAGTGAGAACGGATCATAGAAAGCTCAAAATGAAAGACATCTCAGAGGCCATTTCACGTATGAGATATGGAGGGAATAAACAAGGCCAGAACTCACCTCACAAAGAAAACTGAGAAACATCAGGAGCGTTTAATCCTTTTATAGCTGTGATTTTTCCTTCACTGTCTTTTGTGTACTTTGGAAGCATTTACTAGGTGGGATATTCATTTAATCTGGCCAGCAAGGGACAAGGGAGAAGAAAATAAAAATATGCTAGGGGTGCAGGAAGGAGCACCCTGTACTGGCTGCCTGTGTACCCTTCCTCATCACAGAGAAGCTGAGGTATGTTTAGATGACTCTGTGCTCCTTTCTGCTGTTTCATCTAAAACATGTTTGGTAAGGGAGAAGGAGAAAACTAATATTAATTGACCGCTTCTTATTGGTTATTGATCAAAATCTTCAAAGTAAACCTATAAGAGAAATACTAGTCTCATTTTACAGATGAAGAAACTGAGGTTCACAGGATTATAAAACTTGCCCAATATCGGCTTGCTATTTAGGGTGAAGTTGGGAATCAAACCCATCACAGTCATCTTTGCTGACTCCAAAGATTTTATCTTCCACAGCTTTGTCCTTTACAAAGTGAGCTTGTGTTTTCCCCCTTAACACACCCTGCCATTCCATCTAGGACAATTTCAAAGTCATCAGGACACCATCTCTCACTCATTCAAGCAATTTAAGTTTATGATTTATCTTGTTAATAAGAAAAGGAGCAATAAGAAATTTTTCCATATTTTTGCAATTATTTTTTACTCCATGAGTCGTTTTTGAAAAGTTGTTTTGTCACATCTGGAAACTCTTAAAGACTTGGGAAAATCTAGCCGATGGCAGTAGGTTTTATATTTAGGAATGAGCTCCTACTTATTCTGTGAAATGATTCCTCAGTATTATAAGAGAATTTTCTAGAAGGCAACCTTTAAACGGAAGGCTTACACAATGCATTTGAAATATGATTCAACTTCCCAAAATCTGATTTCCTCACATGGCTCTCCAATTGTATCTCCTAATTCTCCTAACTCATCTGATCAGCAATCTGTACTAACTAGCAGAAATTGAGTCTTTCAATTTTCAAGGCCAGGATGGAGCTAGAAAATTACAGGCATTGGTGTTTCTGCCCAGGTACTACCAATTTAACCACCTTATTCTGAAGCAATGCCCTAAAAGTGCAGGGCCCTTGAACATTCAGCTGCACCTTCTATCATGAATTTAGCTTGGTCACAGATGTAAGCCCCAACAGAAACATTAGGACGGATGCCACAAGTGCAAATGAGGTGGTGGGGCTGAAGGTCAAATCCAAGTTCCTCCTCCTGGGCTTTGAACCTCCGATACCATCAATCCAGCTTGTAGAGAATCTTTATTTTATGTATTTGTCACCATATCCCCACAATATCCACAAATTTGGAAGAATGAGCTTATGTTACAAGTCACAGGACTTTTGTTTTCCACTCCATTTCTGCTGTGCCCATGTGGGATGACCTCCCCATGCCTTCCACATAGCTGCATCTTTCTGGTCAACGTCAGCCCAGCCTCTGTTGTGAAGATACTGCTAAGCACCTGATGAGACTGAGCCTGAGTACCCACAATGTTTACCCTGGACTGGTGATGGAGCTGATCACACATCACTCTCCTCAACCTTCCTCCCTCTGAGATTCAACTCTCCATGCCCCATACCTCTTCATGAGAACAGCTTCTCAAATGAGACATGACTGAGAGGACAAGTGTGAACCTAAGGTTGAATGAAGGCAAGGAAGAGTTTGAGAACCAGTTAGACAGCTTTTGCAATGAGACCATGGCTGTGGGACACTGGAGCATGTTAGAGACAGGGATGACTGAGGATAATGCTTATGGATTTCCAGACGTATCTTGGGGTCAGGATATGAGGATCCCTGCCCCACTCCCAGCCAGGTCTGAACTCTTCTCCCTCAGTGAAATAGTAGGAGGAGTTACCAGAACCAGGCTCCTTCCCCTCTAGCTCTGGGGAAGAAGACTGGAAAGAAACCATAAGGAGGAGGAATTGGCACATTGAGTATAACCACACAAGTGAGAGCAGCTTTGTTCCCAAAAAGCATTAACAGCTGTTGTTTATGAATAAGAATAGCTCTACTCAGTCTCTACCAGTCAATGATAGCAATGGATGCTGACCACGGGCTGGCATTATTCTACATACATGTTGTCATGGTCATGAAATGGCCTGAACTCCTGAACACAGCAGGCTGCGTGGATGTACATCCTAACCTCTTCACCTAGTTTCTTCATGCATACAATGGGACCTACATCACATTTAACTATTATTCAATTAGTTAATAATAGAAAGCACTGAAAACAATGGCACATCAAAATTGCTCAGAAAATGTTACTTCTCATTTTTCTCTTATTTTGTCATCTTACTGACAAAGAAGCTGAGGCTCAGAGAGGTTAATTAATTTGTCTAAGATCATACAGCTAATCAGAGCGGGAGTGAGGATTCTAAGCCAGGCTTGTGTGTCCCATTGTTTATACTATTAACTTTCTTTTATCTGCCTACTCCATGGAACCCATGCAAGTTCTTTGTCCACTTCCTTGTCCCTTTGCAAGGAAGAACAAACAGTAGTTTACCTTCATTTGAACCTAGGTCAGTTCTGTCCTACAGCTTGCTTGTGATCACAGCTTGGCAGCTGCTTTTTCAAGTTAATGGAGAGGGAGGATATTATTCATGTCAGGCACCTGAGTCCAGGGTGGAGACAGGATGATTCAGGTTAGGATTTCAGCCCCCACCCTATTATTGCACATTAATAGAAAGGAATTTAAATTACCATCCCAGGAGATTAAAAGTGGAGAAAGCCAACTAGAGTAGATTTTGAAATGATTTTTTTCCCCTTTGTACTAGAACTTGGCTTATATGTAAACTCCCTCTTTCAGAAAAGTCATCTTTGAGGATGATCAGAAGTGTGGCTGATCAGGTTCAGTCAAATGTGCCAGAGGAGAAACCTGCCTGAAAGGTATGAATTGTCCCAGGTTGAGTCTGGTCTGGCACATAAACTACCCAAGTGTGAGGGCAAATAATTTGCCAATCTGGATGTTGTCATCTCTTATGTTCTCAAGTATAGTGTATTAATAGAAAATTTGGAGTATAATAAGGCCAACAGATTAGGATGTGATTGCCCTTGAAAAGATAGCTTGTTTTTCACAGATCTCCAGAGGAGGGGCATGCCACATCATGCAGGGACACATGGGAAAGCATCACAGTGGTTCAGGAGGTGCAGGAAGCCAGGGGTAAACATGTTATTGTAGCTTCTGAAGGAAGGAACAGGTAATGCAGGGTAAGCAGATTTTTTATTAGCTGGCTTGAATCATTTCAACAGGGTCTGAGACAGAGAGCCATCCCTGGTTGTTTGGCACCTGGTCCTGGAATTAGTAGAGCAGGTACAGAGTGACCTAGAGTACTAGAGCCTGATAAAGCAGGTAAATTGGAGTGTGGGCTCTGGATTGGTTGCACTTTCCAGGTGCACTCCTGGGGTTACTATGACTAGCCCTTAAAGGGACAGTCTTTCCAGGGTCAACAAGGCTCCAGATAGCAAAGCAAATACAGATGATAAAAGAACATGGTTAATAAACTCCGGCATTCAAATAGGGTCTCCTAGGTAAATGCTGCTTAGACAGAAATCATGAGGTTGTAGTCTGTTGAAAGTAAACAGCCTCTTCAGGAAAAGGCAAAGCCTAGATGAGGCACATTACCTCTGGATACATGGCATCTTATATATGGAGGAAGGCATCACAGATCCCAGAATATTCACTCTGGAAGGACCCTCTTATCAAGTCCCATGTGACATGGATGCAAGAACATAGAAATAGCCAGAACATGCTTAATATGTTACAGATATCTTTTCTGGCAGGACAGTTCATATAATGTTTGCTATTCCACTCACTTAGCATTTCTTTTGCTAAAGATAGAGAAAGGAAGCCAGCAAGCACGAGTCCCTATACTGTGGACCATGCATACATTGGTCATGGCTGCATTGAGAACAGACATTAACAATAATTAACATGGGAATGCAAGCTGGTGCAGCCACTCTAGAAAACAGTATGGAGGTTCCTCAAAAAACTACAAATAGAACTACCCTATGACCCAGCAGTTGCACTACTAGGCATTTGTCCACGAGATAGAGGTGTGCTGTTTTGAAGGGACACAGGGACACATGCACCCCCATGTTTATAGCAGCATTATCTACAATAGCCAAAGTATGGAAAGAGCTCAAAAGTCCATCGATGGATGAATGGATAAAGAACATGTGGGCAGGAGGACTGCAGAAGATGGCGGCATAGAAGGATGCTGGGCTCACTGCGTCCTGCTGATCACTTAGATTCCACCCACATCTGCCTAAATAACCCAGAAAACTGCCAGAAGACTAGCAGAACGGAATCTCCAGAGCCAAGCATAGACAAGAGGCACACAGAAGAGGGTAGGAAGGGTGGAGAGGCAGTGCACGCTATATGGACTGGCGGGAGGGAGCCGGGGCAGTGGAGGGGCAGCCCCACTGGCAAGGCAGAACCCCCGAGTCTGGCTTGCAAAGCAGAAGGCCAGACTGTGTGAGTTCTGACAGCCAACAGGACTTAATATCTGGAATGCTATAAGTCAACAACTCTGCTCAGAGAGTGGGAGGGCTAGAGGACAACAGGAGGGAGAGTTGTTGAGCCCCAGAGGACAGAGCTCAGATCGGTGGGGAACAAAGGCACTGGCCAGTACCATCTCCCTCGCCCATCCCCTAGCCAAAACCCAAAGGGAACCAGTTCCCAACACTCAACTTGCTTGCACCGTGCAAACACCCAACACTGTGCTTCTGTGGATCCATCCCTCCGACAGCTCTGCCTCCCTCCCGGTGCCACAGGGCCCCTCCCAAAGCAGATGACTGAAGGGAAAGTAAGCTGAGTCTGCCCCTCCCACAAGTGAGCACCTTGTGGATCCACCCTGGCTAATACACCAGATCCCATTGAAGCAACACCACAAGCCTGGCAGTGTGCAAGCACCCCAGACAGGCGCCACACCACTCCACAGTGAGTCCTGCCCCTAGGAGAGGGGAAGATAAGGTACACACCAGTCTGACTGTGGCACCAGCAGTGGACTGGGGGCAGACATCAGGTCTGACTGCCCTGCCCACCAATGCAAGTTACTCCAGACAGCACAGGGGAAGAGCCCTGCAGTTATGCCCCACTCCAGGGACTATCCAAAATGACAAAATGGAAGAATTCTCCTCAAAAGAAACTCCAGGAAGTAGTGACAGCTAATGAACTGATCAAAAACGATTTAAGCAATATAACAGAAAATGAATTTAAAATAAAAGTCAGGAGAGGGAGGGAAGATGGCTGCGTAGGAGGACGCTGGGCTCACTGCGCGTCCTGCTGATCACTTAGATTCCACCTACACCTGCCTAAAGAACCCAGAAAACCGCCAGAAGATTAGCAGAATGGAGTCTCCGGAGCCAAGCGCAGACGAGAGGCCCACGGAAGAGGGTAGGAAGGGCGGCGAGGCGGTGCCCGCTCCATGGACTGGCGGGAGGGAGCCGGGGCGGATGGGCGGCTCGCCGGCCAAGCAGAGCCCCGGAGTCAGGCTGGCAAAAGCGGAGGGGCCTGACGCACTGTGTTCCGACAGCAAGTGCGACTTAGCGTCTGGGAGGTCATAAGTTAACAGCTCTGCTCGGAAAGCGGGAAGGCTAGAGGACAAAGGGAGGGAGAGCTGCTGAGCCCCCGGACGAGAGAGCTCAGTTTGGTGGGGAACAAAGGCGCTCGCCAGCACCATCTCCCCCGCCCATCCCCCAGCCAAAATCCCAAAGGGAACCAGTTCCTGCCAGGGAACTTGCTCACTCTGTGCAAACACCCAACTCTGTGCTTCTGCAGAGCCAAACCTCCGGCAGTGGATCTGACTCCCTCCCACTGCCACAGGGCCCCTCCTGAAGTGGAGCACCTAAGGAGAAGCCAGCTAAGCCTGCCCCTCCTGCCCCCGTGCACCTTGCCTACCCACCCCAGCTAATACACCAGATCCCCAGCACCACAAGCCTGGCAGTGTGCAAGTAGCCCAGATGGGCCACGCCACCCCACAGTAAATCCCGCCCCTAGGAGGGGGGAAGAGAAGGCACACACCAGTCTGACTGTGGCCTCATCAGTGGGCTGCGGGCAGACATCAGGTCTGACTGTGGCCCCGCCCACCAACTCCAGTTATACACCACAGCACAGGGGAAGTGCCCTGCAGGTCCTCACCACTCCAGGGACTATCCAAAATGACCAAACGGAAGAATTCCCCTCAGAAAAATCTCCAGGAAATAACAACAGCTAATGAACTGATCAAAAAGGATTTAAATAATATAACAGAAAGTGAATTTAGAATAATAGTCATAAAATTAATCACTGGGCTTGAAAACAGTATAGAGGACAACAGAGAATCTCTTGCTACAAAGATCAAGGGACTAAGGAACAGTCACGATGAGCTGAAAAACGCTTTAAACGAAATGCAAAACAAAATGGAAACAACGACGGCTAGGATTGAAGAGGCAGAGGAGAGAATAGGTGAACTAAAAGATAAAGTTATGGAAAAAGAGGAAGCTGAGAGAAAGAGAGATGAAAAAATCCAGGAGTATGAGGGGAAAATTAGAGAACTAAATGATACACTAAAAAGAAATAATATACGCATAATTGGTATCCCAGAGGAGGAAGAGAGAGGGAAAGGTGCTGAAGGGGTACTTGAAGAAATTATAGCTGAGAACTTCCCTGAACTGGGGAAGGAAAAAGGCATTGAAATCCAAGAGGCACAGAGAACTCCCTTCAGACGTAACTTGAATCGATCTTCTGCACGACATATCATAGTGAAACTGGCAAAATACAAGGATAAAGAGAAAATTCTGAAAGCAGCAAGGGATAAACGTGCCATCACATATAAAGGGAGACCTATAAGACACGTGACTGATCTCTCTTTTGAAACTTGGCAGGCCAGAAATGTCTGGCACGATATCTTCAGTGTGCTAAACAGAAAAAATATGCAGCCGAGAATCCTTTATCCAGCAAGTCTGTCATTTAGAATAGAAGGAGAGACAAAGGTCTTCCCAAACAAACAAAAACTGAAGGAATTAGTCACCACGAAACCAGCCCTACAAGAGATCCTAAGGGGGATCCTGTGAGACAAAGTACCAGAGACATCATTACAAGCATAAAACATACAGACATCACAATGACTCTATACCCGTATCTTTCTATAATAACACTGAATGTAAATGGATTAAATGCGCCAACCAAAAGACATAGGGTATCAGAATGGAAAAAAAAAAAACAAGACCCATCTATTTGCTGTCTACAAGAGACTCATTTTAGACCTGAGGACACCTTTAGATTGAGAGTGAGGGGATGGAGAACGATTTATCATGCTACTGGAAGCCAAAAGAAAGCTGGAGTAGCCATACTTATATCAGACAAACTAGACTTTAAATTAAAGGCTGTAACAAGAGATAAAGAAAGGCATTATATAATAATTGCAGGGTCTATCCATCAGGAAGAGCTAACAATTATAAATGTCTATGCGCCGAATACCGGAGCCCCCAAATATATAAAACAATTACTCATAAACATAAGTAAGTTTATTGATAAGAATGTGGTAATTGCAGGGGACTTTAACACTCCATTTACAGAAATGGATAGATCATCTAGACACATGGTCACTAAAGAAACAAGGGCCCTGAATGATACATTGGATCAGATGGACTTGACAGATATATTTAGAACTCTGCATCCCAAAGAAACAGAATATATTTTCTTCTCGAGTGCACATGGAACATTCTCCAAGATAGATCATATACTGGGTCACAAAACAGCCCTTCATAAGTTTACAAGAATTGAAATTATACCATGCATACTTTCAGACCACAATGCCATGAAGCTTGAAATCAACCACATGAAAAAGTCTGGAAAACCTCCAAAAGCATGGAGGTTAAAGAACACCCTACTAACGAATGAGTGGGTCAACCAGGCAATTAGAGAAGAAATTTAAAAATATATGGAAACAAACAAAAATGAAAATACAACAATCCAAACACTTTGGGATGCAGCGAAGGGAGTCCTGAGAGGAAAATACATCACAATCCAGGCCTATCTCAAGAAACAAGAAAAATCCCAAATACAAAATCTAACAGCACACTTAAAGGAAATAGAAGCAGAACAGCAAAGGCATCCTAAACCCAGCAGAAGAAGAGAAATAATAAAGAGCAGAGCACAAATTAACAATATAGAATCTAAAAAAACTGTAGAGCAGATCAAGGAAACCAAGAGTTGGTTTTTTGAAAAAATAAACAAAATTGACAAACCTCTGGCCAGGCTTCTCAAAAAGAAAAGGGAGATGACCCAAATAGATAAAATCATGGATGAAAATGGAATTATTACAACCAATCCCTCAGAGATACAAACAATTATCAGGGAATACTATGAAAAATTATATGCCAACAAATTGGATAACCTGGAAGAAATGGACAAATTCCTAAACACCCACACGCTTCCAAAACTCAGGAGGAAATGGAAAGCTTGAACAGACCCATAACCAGCGAAGAAATTGAATTGGTTATCAAAAATCTCCCAACAAATAAGAGTCCAGGACCAGATGGCTTCCCAGGGGAGTTCTACCAGACGTTTAAAGCAGAGATAATACCTATCCTTCTCAAGCTATTCCAAGAAATAGAAAGGGAAGGAAAACTTCCAGACTCATTCTATGAAGCCAGTATTACTTTGATTCCTAAACCAGACAGAGACCCAGTAAAAAAAAAGAACTACAGGCCAATATCCCTGATGAATATGGATGCAAAAATTCTCAATAAGATACTAGCAAATCGAATTCAACAGCATATAAAAAGAATTATTCACCATGATCAAGTGGGATTCATTCCTGGGATGCAGGGCTGGTTCAACATTCGCAGATCAATCAACGTGATACATCACATTAACAAAAGAAGATAAGAACCATATTATCCTGTCAATCGATGCAGAAAAGGCCTTTGACAAAATCCAAAACCATTTCTTAATAAAAACCCTTGAGAAAGTCGGGATAGAGGGAACATACTTACACATCATAAAAGCCATTTATGAAAAGCCCACAGCTAACATCATCCTCAATGGGGAAAAACTGAGAGCTTTTTCCCTGAGATCAGGAACAAGACAGGGATGCCCACTCTCACCGCTGTTGTTTAATATAGTGTTGGAAGTTCTAGCATCAGCAATCAGACAAGAAAAGGAAATCAAAGGCATTAGAATTGGCAAAGATGAAGTCAAGCTTGCGCTTTTTGCAGATGACATGATATTATACATGGAAAATCCGATAGACTCCACCAAAAGTCTTCTAGAACTAATACATGAATTCAGCAAAGTTGCAGGATACAAAATCAATGTACAGAAAGCAGTTGCATTCCTATACACTAACAATGAAGCAACAGAAAGACAAATAAAGAAACTGATCCCATTCACAATTGCACCAAGAAGCATAAAATACCTAGGAATAAATCTAACCAAAGATGTAAAAGATCTGTATGCTGAAAACTATAGAAAGCTTATGAAGGAAATTGAAGAAGATATAAAGAAATGGAAAGATATTCCCTGCTCATGGATTGGAAGAATAAATATTGTCAAAATGTCAATACTACCCAAAGCTATCTACACATTCAATGCAATCCCAATCAAAATTGCACCAGCATTCTTCTCGAAACTAGAACAAGCAATTCTAAAATTCATATGGAACCACAAAAGGCCCCGAATAGCCAAAGTAAGTTTGAAGAAGAAGACCAAAGCAGGAGGCATCACAATCCCAGACTTTAGCCTCTACTACAAAGCTGTCATCATCAAGACAGCATGGTATTGGCACAAAAACAGACACATAGACCAATGGAATAGAATAGAAACCCCAGAACTAGACCCACAAACGTATGGCCAACTCATCTTTGACAAAGCAGGAAAGAACATCCAATGGAAAAAAGACAGTCTCTTTAACAAATGGTGCTGGGAGAACTGGACAGCAACATGCAGAAGGTTGAAACTAGACCACTTTCTCACACCATTCACAGAAAGAAACTCAAAGTGGATAAAGGACCTGAATGTGAGACAGGAAACCATCAAAACCCTAGAGGAGAAAGCAGGAAAAGACCTCTCTGACCTCAGCCGTAGCAATCTCTTACTCGGCACATCCCCAAAGGCAAGGGAATGAAAAGCAAAAGTGAATTACTGGGACCTTATGAAGATAAAAAGCTTCTGCACAGCAAAGGAAACAACCAACAAAACTAAAAGGCAACCAACGGAATGGGAAAAGATATTTGCAAATGACATATCAAACAAAGGGCTGGTATCCAAAATCTATAAAGAGCTCACCAAACTCCACACCCGAAAAACAAATAACCCAGTGAAGAAATGGGCAGAAAAAATGAATAGACACTTCTCTAAAGAAGACATCCAGATGGCCAACAGACACATGAAAAGATGTTCAACGTCGCTCCTTATCAGGGAAATACAAATCAAAACCACACTCAGATATCACCTCACGCCAGTCAGTGGCCAAAATGAACAAATCAGGAGACTATAGATGCTGGAGAGGATGTGGAGAAATGGGAACCCTCTTGCACTGTTGGTGGGAATGCAAATTGGTGCAGCCGCTCTGGAAAGCAGTGTGGAGATTTCTCAGAAAATTAAAAGTAGACCTACCCTATGACCCAGCAATAGCACTGCTAGGAATTTATCCAAGGGATACAGGAGTACTGATGCATAGGGGCACTTGTACCCCACTGTTTATAGCAGCACTCTCAACAATAGCCAAATTATGGAAAGAGCCTAAATGTCCATCAACTGATGAATGGATAAAGAAATTGTGGTTTATATACACAATGGAATACTACGTGGCAATGAGAAAAAATGAAATATGGCCTTTTGTAGCAACGTGGATGGAACTGGAGAGTGTGATGCTAAGTGAAATAAGCCATACAGAGAAAGACAGATACCATATGGTTTCACTCTTATGTGGATCCTGAGAAACGTAACAGAAACCCATGGGGGAGGGGAAGGAAAAAAAAGGAGGTTAGAGAGGGAGAGAGCCAAAGCATAAGAGACTCTTAAAAACTGAGAACAGAGGGTTGATGGGGAGTGGGAGGGAGGGTGGGGTGGGTGATGGGTATTGAGGAGGGCACCTTTTGGGATGAGCACTGGGTATTGTATGGAAACCAATTTGACAGTAAATTTCATATATTAAAAAAATAAATTAATTAAAAAAAATAAAACACACACAAAAATAAAATAAAATAAAATAAAATAAAATAAAAGTCATAAAATTAATCTCTGGGCTTGAAAAAAGTATACAAGATGGCAGAGAATCTATTGCTACACTGATAAAGGGACTCAGGAGGAGCTAAAAAATGCTATAAATGAGCTGCAAAATAAAATGGAGGAGACCACAGCTAGGACTGAAGACGCAGAGGAGAGAATAGGTGAATTAGAAGATAAAATTATGGAAAAAGAGGAAGCTGAGAAAAAGAGAGATAAAAAAAAAAATCCAGGAGTATGAGGGGAGAAATAGAGAACTGAGTGATGCGATGAAACATAATAATATACGCATAATTGGGATTCCAGAGGAAGAAGAGAGAGAAAGGGGCTGAAGGTATACTGGAAGAAATCATAGCTGAGAACTTCCCGATAGGGAAGTTTTTCTGGGAAAGAAAAACAGCATTGAAATCCAAGAGGCACAAGAACTCCCTTCAGACATAACTTGAATAGATCTTCTGCATGATATATCATAGTGAAACTGGCAAAATACAAGGATAAAGAGAAAATTCTGAAAGCAGCTAGGGATAAACAGGCTCTAACATATAAAGGGAGACTGATAAGACTCGTGACAGATCTATCTACTGACACTTGGCAGGCCAGAAAGTAATGGCAGAAAATCTTCAATGTGATGTACAGAAAAAATATGCAGCTGAGAATCCTTTATCCAGAAAGCCTGTCATTCAGAATAGGAGAGATAAAGGTCTTCCCAAACGAACAAAAACTGAAGAAATTCATCGCCACTAAACCAGCCTTACAAGAGATCCTAAGGAGGATTCTGTGAGTGAAATGTTGGAGGGACCACTAAGTACCAGAAACATCACTACAAGCATGAAACCTAGAGATATCACAATGACTCTAAACCCATATCGTTCAATAACACTGAATGTAAATGGGCTAAATGCTCCAACCAAAAGACATAGGGTATCAGAATGGATAAAAAAACAAGACCCATCTATTTGCTGTCTACAAGACACTCATTTTAGACCTGAGAACACCTTCAGATTGAAAGTGAGGGGATGGAGAACTATCTATCATATTACTGGAAGTCAAAAGAAAGCTGGAGTAGCCATACTTATATCAGATAAACTAGACTTCAAATTAAAGGCTGTAACAAGCGATGAAGAAGGACATTATATAATAATTACAGGGTCTATCCATCAAGAGGAGCTAACATTTATAAATGTCTATGCACCAAATTCAGAGCACCAAAATATATAAAACAATTACTCACAAACATAAGCAACCTTATGGATAAGAATGTGGTAAATGCAGGGGACTTTAACACTCCACTTACAGAAATGGATAGATCATCTAGACACACAGTCACTAAAGAAACAAGGGCCCTGAATGATACATTGGATCAGATGGACTTGACAGATATATTTAGAACTCTGCATCCCAAAGCAACAGAATATACTTTCTTCTCAAGTGCACATGGAATATTCTCCAAGATAGATCATATACTGGGTCACAAAACAGCCCTTCATAAGTTCACAAGAATTGAAATTATACCATGCATACTTTCAGACCACAATGCTATGAAGCTGAAATCAACCACAGGAAAAAGTCTGGAAAACCTCCAAAAGCATGGAAGGTTAAAGAACACCCTACTAAAGAATGAATGGGTCAACCAGGCAATTAGAGAAGAAATTTAAAAATATATGGAAACAAATGAAAATGAAAATACAACAATCCAAACGCTTTGGGATGTAGCAAAGACAGTCCTGAGAGGAAAATACATTGCAATCCAGCCTATCTCAAGAAACAAGAAAAATCCCACATACAAAATCTAACAGCACACCTAAAGGAAATAGAAGCAGAACAGCAAGACACCCCCAAACACTGAAGAAGAAGACAAATAATAAAGATCATAGAGAAATAAACAATATAGAATCTAAAAAAACTGTAGAGCAGATCAAGGAAACCAAGAGTTGGTTTTTTGAAAAAATAAACAAAATTGATAAACCTCTAGCCAGGCTTCTCAAAAAGAAAAGGGAGATGACCCAAATAGAAGAGAATCATGAATGAAAATGGAATTATTACAACCAATCCCTCAGAAATACAAGCAATTATCAGGGAATACTATGAAAAATTATATGCCAACATACTGGAAAACCTGGATGAAATGGACAAATTCCTAAACACCCACACACTTCCAAAATTCCAACAGGAAGAAATAGAAAGCTTGAACAGACCCATAACCAGCGAAGAAATTGAATCAGTTATCAAAAATCTCCCAACAGATAAGAGTCCAGGACCAGATGGCTTCCCAGGGGTATTCTAGCAGACATTTAAGGAGAAATATTACCTATCCTTCTCAAGCGATTCCAAAAAATAAAAGGGAAGGAAAACTTCCAGACTCATTCTATGAAGCCAGCATTACTTTCATTCCTAAACCAGACAGAGACCCATTAAAAAAAGAGAACTACAGGCCAATATCCCTGATGAATATGGATGCAAAAATTCTCAAGAAGATACTAGCCAATCAAATTCAACAGCATATACAAAGAATTATTCACCATGATCAGGTGGGATTCATTCCTGGGCTGCAGGGCTGGTTCAACATTTGCAAATCAATCAACGTGATACATCACATTAACAAAAGAAAAGATAAGAACCATATGATCATGTCAATCGATGCAGCAAAAGCATTTGACAAAATTCAGCATCGTTTCTTAATAAAAACCCCTGAGAAAGTCGGGATAGAAGGAACATACTTAAACATCATAAAAGCCATTTGTGAAAAGCCCACAGCTCTTATCATCCTCAATGGGGAAAAACTGAGAGCTTTCCCCGAGATCAGGAACACGACAGGGATGTCCACTCTCACTGCTGTTGTTTAACATAGTGTTGGAAGTGCTAGCATCAGCTATCAGATAACAAAAGGAAATCAAAGGCATCAAAATTGGCAAAGATGAAGTCAAGCTTTCACTTTTTGCAGATGACATGATATTATACATTGAAAACATGATTGCGGTGCCTGGGTGGCTCAGTTGGTTAAGCGACTGACTTCGGCTCAGGTCATGATCTCATAGTTTGTGAGTTCGAGCCCCGCATCCAGCTCTGTGCTGACAGCTCAGAGTCTGGAGCCTGCTTCAGATTCTGTGTCTCCCTCTCTCTCTGCCCCTCCCCTGCTCATGCTCTGTGTCTCTCTGTCTCCCAATAATAAACATTAAAAAAAAATTAAAAAAAAAACACGATAGACTCCACCAAAAGTCTGCTAGAACTGATACATGAATTCAGCAAAGTCGCAGGATACAAAATCAATGTACAGAAAGCAGTTGCATTCTTATACACTAATAATGAAGCAACAGAAAGATAAATAAAGAAACTGATCCCATTCACAATTGCACCAAGAACCATAAAATACCTAGGAATAAACCTAACCAAAGATGTAAAAGATCCGTATGTGAAAAGTATAGAAAGCTAATGAAGGAAATTGAAGAAGACATAAAGAAATGGAAAAGTATTACGTGCTCATGGATTGGAAGAATAAATATTGTCAAAATGTCAATACTACCCAAAGCTATTTACACTGTCAATGCAATCCCAATCAAAATTGCACCAGCATTCTTCTCGAAGCTAGAGCAAGCAATCCTAAAATTTGTATGGAACCACAAAAAAAACCCAAAAACTGAAGTAATTATGAAGAAGACCAAAGAGGGAGGGATCACAATCCCAGACGCTACCCTATACTACAAAGCTGTAATCATCAAGACAGCATGGTATTGGCACAAAAACAGACACATAGACCAGTGGAATAGAATAGAAACCCCAGAACTAGATCCACGAAAGTATGGCCAATTAATCTTTGACAAAGCAGGAAAGAATATCCAATTAACAAAAGACAATCTCTTTAATAAATGGTGCTGGGAGAACTGGACAGCAACATGCAGAAGGATGAAACTAGACCACGTTCTTACACCATTCACAAAAACAAACTCAAAATGGATAAAGACCTGAATGTGAGACAGGAAACCATCAAAACCCTAGAGGAGAAAGCAGGGAAAAACCTCTCTGACTTCAGCTGCAGCAATTTCATACTTGACACATCCCCAAAGGCAATGGAATTAGAAGCAAATATGAACCATTGGGACCTCATGAAGATGAAAAGCTTCTGAACAGCAAAGGAAACAATCAACAAAACTAAAAGGCAATGAACGGAATGGGAAAAGATACTTGCAAATGACATATCGGACAAAAGGCTAGTATCCAAAATCTCTAAAGAGCTCACCAAACTTCACACCTGAAAAACAAATAATCCAATGAGGAAATGGGCAGAAAACATGAATAGACACTTCTCTAAAGAAGACATCCAGATGGCCAAAAGACACATGAAAAGATGCTCAACGTCATTCCTCATCAGGGAAATACAAATCAAAACCACACTCACATATCACCTCACACCAGTCAGAGTGGCCAAAATGAACAAATCAGGAGACTATAGATGCTGGAGAGGATGTGGAGAAATGGGAACCCTCTTGCACTGTTGGTGGGAATGCAAACTGGTGCAGCTGCTCTGGAAAACAGTATGGAGGTTCCTCAGGAAATTAAAACAAGACCTACCCTATGACCCAGCAATAGCACTGCTAGGAATTTACCCAAGGGATACAGGAGTACTGATGCATAGGGTCACTTGTACCCCACTGTTTATAGCAGCACTCTCAACAATAGCCAAAGTATGGAAAGAGCCTAAATGTTCATCAACTGATGAATGGATAAAGAAATTGTGGTTTATATACACAATGGAATACTACGTGGCAATGAGAAAGAATGAAATTTGGCCTTTTGTAGCAATGTGGTTGGAACTGGAGAGTGTGATGCTAAGTGAAATAAGTCATACAGAGAAAGACAGATACCATATGTTTTCACTCTTATGTGGATCCTGAGAAACTTAACAGAAGTACATGGTGGAGGGGAAGAAAAAAAAAAGAGGTTAGAGTGGGAGAGAGCCAAAGCATAAGAGACTGTTAAAAACTGAGAACAAACTGAGGGTTGATGGGGGGTGGGGTGAGGGGAGGTTGGGTGATGGGTATTTAGGAGAGCACCTTTTGGGATGATCACTGCGTGTTGTATGGAAACCAATTGGACAATAAATTTCATATAAAAAAAAGAACAGGTGGTATATATATACAAGTGAGTATTACTTGGCAATCAAAAAGAACAAAATCTTGCTGTTTGCAGCTACGTGGATGGAATTGGGGGGTATTATGTTAAGTAAAATTAGTCAGTCAGAGAAAGACAAAAATCTTATGACTTCACTCAAATGAGGACTTTAAGTGACAAAACAGATGAACCTAAGGAAAGGGAAAAAAAAATAATGGAAAAACAGGGAGGGAGACAAAACAGAAGAGACTCATAAATACGGAGAACAAACTGAGGTTTACTGGAGCGGTTGTGGGAGGGAAAATGGGCTAAATGGGTAAGGGGCATTAAGGAATGGACTCCTGAAATCATTGTTGCACAATATGCTAACTAATTTGGATGTAAATTTTAAAAAAGAAAAAGGAAAATTAAAAAAAAAGAAAGGAGACTGTAACAATGTTATATAATTAAATTTGGAGATTTTTCAATGGTAGACATATTTTTATAACATTACCCCAAACCCATTATTTGGTACTGTTTTTTTCCACCTTGTTAATATTAAATCCTAACTGAGATTTAGATAAATATTTTTGTTTTTAATTTTTTAGCATATTTACACTATGTTTACCATGAAGGTGGCTATTAAAAGTATTAGACTCTTTTAAAAAACAAAACAACAACAACAACAAAAAACCAAATAATTAACAATTTCTTCCTCCCAAATAGAGAAATACAGTATATTATGAAAAGTCTGGGACTCAGGAGACATGACTCCAGCCTCAGGGCTGCAGTGTTTAGGCCTACAATCTCAGGAAAGATCTCAATCTCAACCTGTTTCCTTATCTATAAAAGGCGGATATTACAAGACAGTCTCACACTACACTTTCAAGCCTGCTATTTGTAGAAATGAGGAATATTTCTTGTGCAACAATATTTAGACACAAAAGTGGTTTGAAATATCCTTCACCTATTAGGGAAACAAATGGTTTTGAACATCCTTTTTCTGCAATATAACAGCATTTAATTCCTGCAGAGATGATCATAACTAGAGTTACAATTGCTTTATAAAAGCAATCTTACAATATATTTAAAATTTTTTGTTTCCTCAAATGAGAGTTCAAAGTCTTCCAAGTTTGAGTATTATTCCTTTAATGTGATCCTTCCTCCTATAAATGCATTATGCTTTATACTTATGGGAAAAATTCTCAAGGTTACTTATTAATATGATAGGATCTGAGCACATGATCAAGTTAAGGAGAAAGTTTTTAAAAATATCCAAGGACAATGTGCACTAAAGGGGCCTTTTCTTCACCAGAAAGGGGCCCTAACTTCCCAAAATGTTCCACCCATCGTTAGCAGCAATCTGGTTCAGGATCAGGATGTTTGTTTGCTATCTCCTCTGCTTGCTCTCTCTCTCTCTCTCTCTCTCTCTCTCTCTCTCAAAATAAATTAAAAAAAAAATAGAGGGGCGCCTGAGTGGTTCAGTCAGCTAAGTGGCTGTCTTTGGCTCAGGTTATGATCTCACAGTTTGTGAGTTGGAGTCCCATGCCAGGCTCTGTGCTCAACAGCTTAGAGCCTGGAGCCTGCTTCAGATTGTTTCTCTCTCTCTCTGCCCCTCCCCCACTCATGCTCTCTCAAAAATAAAAAATGTTTAAAAAAATGTTTAATTGAAAAAAAGAGAAGTTAGCTTGTTATAAAAGTGAGGAAATTGATTAGTGGATCTACATTTCCTATACAGGCACTGTGGAAGCTCAGGACGAGGCAAGTGTTTGAACTCATTGTCCACATGTCTCCACCTTGCACCTTTTCTAAAGTAATTTCAAAGAAGCCAAATATTTATTTTCACCTGGGAAAGGGAATTTTAAATAGACTTGAGCTAACTAGGGAGGGGGCTGGGCTGTATCAACCAAAGAACTATGAACTGGAAAGTTCTACTTTGGAATCTTAGCAGACTTTAAAAGCTCTTCAACTGAGTTTCTGATACGAGCAACATCACATGATTTAAAACATCACATGCCCACCTGGCCCACACACAGACAATGCCATGCAACCTCCATGCAGTTCCAGTGCCTGAAAGCAGAATGAAAACATCTTGAAGCCTTATAGAGAACATGTGAATTAAGAAGCAGAATAAAGTAGAAAAAGTGGGAGAGAATGGTGGTGGCCCACCTGTCCATATGCCAGTTCCTTTCTCTCTTCCTCAGATCTAGAAATATTGTATATCTTCTTTCTTGAATTGTTTTGTTATTTTACCATTGAAATTTTATTGCCTTCAAAAAAGGCAGAACTATGAAGACAGTAATAAATAAATAAATAAATAAATAAGAGGCCTACAGAGGTTTAGGGAGGGCAAAATGAATAGGCAGAGCACGGAAGATTTTTAGGGACAGTGACACTGTTCTGTATGATACTCTGATGGTGGATATGTGTTGTTACAAGTTTGTTATAGAATGCATGACACCGGAGAGAATTAAGATGGTACAGTAGTATAGGGACCCTGAGCTTGTCTCATCTGTGAAATGCAGCTAGATCACCATCAAACCATTTTAAACACCTAGGAAATTGATCTGCAGATTAATGCAAAAATCTGCATAGTTTTAGCCAGAGAATTTGGCAGGTATGGGGTGCAGACAGGTAAAGTGGGGGAGAGGAAAGCCATGAAGCCATGGGAAATAGGGATCCATTTTCACAGAGAGAAGACAGAGAGATAAAGAGAAAGGGGGAAAGTGCAGCACATTGGAATCATATGCAAGAAAAGAACTCCCCTTGAATGTAGCTGGAGAGAAAGAGAGAGAAAAAGAGCGAAAACACTCTCAGGGGACTGGACAAGAAGTCTTTCCCCCAAAACTATTGATGGGGAGAAAGGAGAGGATTTCAAAATTGCCAGGGTTCTACAAACAGTGGAGCACAGAGTTTGAAGTTTTGGAGCTCAGTGCCTGGCAATACTCCAGCTAGGAAGTAGGGTGAATCCTCAGGAGCAGGCAGTGTGGTTTGAGGGGTCCATGTGCCACATTGGGAGAAGTGGTTCCCTTGACTGGAGTGCATTTGGAAGAGGCAATACAGCCTCCTGGAGGGCAAAGGTCCCAGCAGACCCCAGAGAGCAGCCACATTTGCTGGTATTGAGACAAAGATATCAGAGTGCAGTGAAACCTGGTGCCAGCTGTGTGTTGTTATTTACCATAATCTCTGAGCCTCTGCCACTATGCGATTGTGCAAATGTTTTCTGGGACTAGCCAACACCAGCCATTGCTCAGACCCTCCCCCATAGAATCAGGGTGGGTCCAAGCTGCATCTGAGATAAAACTCTGGAGGGAAGTGCCACTTGGCAATCAGACAGCTTGGACAGAGACAGGGTAAAGGTGGGGAGATGACAGAAGCCTGAGACATAGGAAGAGTGCTTGATTATGTGTCTACGGGGACACAAATTCCCACGCCAGAGAATAAAGCTGGGAAAAGACATTTTCACCTCTAGTGCACATGCACATGGATAGACCCCACTGAACTAAGCCAAGTGGAGAACAGAGACTTTACACCAAACCCCACCCACCGGCGCCCTCCAGACACATCCCACAGAAGACCAAATCCCTTCCACCTCCTACAAAGTTTCAGTTCCAGGGGCAACTGGATGTAACTTCATTAAGGTTCCATTCTATTTATTTGTTCATTTTCTTTGCTTATGTTTTTGCTTATGTTTTTTTTTTCTTTTTGATTTCTTTCTTTTCTTTCTCTTTCTTGGATACAGAGAGAGCAAACTTTTTTAATTTTTAAATGTTTTATTCTGTTTTTTTTCTTTATTTTATCTTTAATTTTTTTAATCTTTAAATTATTTTTTTTTTAACATTTTATCCTTTCTCTTTTTTCCCCTTCTATCAAGCTTCTCACAAAAAGCAGACTTAAACACACTTAGGATCTAGCTTACTTCATTTGTTTTGTTTTGATTTTAATTTTTTAATTTTAATTTGTTATTGTATTAACTTTTCCCCCCTCCAAAATGATAAGACAGAGGAATTCACCCCAAAATAAAGAACACGAAGAAATGACAGCCAGGAATTTACTCAACACAGGTATAAGTAAGATGTCTGAACTAAAAATTAAAACCACTATTATAAGAATAGTAGCTGGGGATGAAAAAAGCACAAAGGACACCAGAGAATCCCTTTTTGCAGAGATTAAAAAATTAAAATATAGTCAGGCTGAAATTAAAAATGCTTTAACCAAGATGCAATCTCAAATGGATGATTTAACAGCAAGGATGGACGAAGCAGAGCAGCAAATCAGTGACATAGAAGATAAAATTATGAAAAATAATGAAGCAGGAAAAAGAGAGAGAAATAAAGGCAAAATATCACAATATAAAGACTTAGAGAACTCAGCAACTTATTGAAGAGGAATAACATTCATAAAATAGGAGTCCCAGAAAATGAAGAGAGAAAAAAAGGACCAGAAGTTTTATGTGAACAAATTATAGCAGTAAAACTTTCCTAATCCAGGGAAAGACAGACATCAAAATCCAAGAGGCACAGAGAACTCCCCTTAGATTCAACAAAAACCAACAATCACCAATGCATATCATAGTCAAATTCACAAAATACACAGACAAAGAAAAAAAAGAATCATGAAAGCATCAAGGTTTGGGGAAAAAAGTCCTTAACCTACTAAGGAAGACATATCAGGTTTGCAGCATATCTGTCCACAGAAACTTGGCAGATTATAAAGGAGTGGCAGGATATATTCAACATGCTGAATCAGAAAAATATGCAGCCAAAAATTCTTTATCCAGAAAGTCTATCATTCAGAATGAAAGATGAGATAAGGGGTTTCCCAGGAAACCAAAAACTAAAGGAGTTCATGACCACTAAACCAGCCTTGCAAGAAATTTTAAGGGGGACTTTCTGAGTGGAGAAAACAAAACAAAACAAAACAAAAAACACCAAAAGCAATAAAGACGAGAAAGGACAAGAGAACATCACTAGACACACCAACTCTATAGACAACACAATGGCGCTAAATTCATATCTTTCAATAATCACTCTACATGCTAAATGCTCCAATCAAAAGGCATAGAGTATCATAATGGATTTAAAACAAAACAAAACAAAACAAAACAACAACAAAACAAGACCCATCTATATGCTGCCTACAAGAGACTCATTTAGACCTAAATACACTTGTAGATTAAAAGTGAGGGGATGGAGAACCATCTATCATGATAATGGTCGCCAAAAGAAAGCCAAGGTAGCCATACTCATATCAGACAAACTAGTTTTTAAAACAAAGACTAACAAGAGATGAAAAATGGCATTATATCATAATTAAGGAATCTATCCACCAGGAAGATCTAACAATTGTAAACATTTATGTCCCCAAATTGAACAACCTAAATATATAAATCAATTAATCACACACATAAAGAAACTCACTGATAATAATACAATAATAGTAGGGGACTTTGACACCCCACTTACAACAATGGACAGATCATGTAAGCAAAAAATCAATAAGGAAGCAATGGCTTTGAATGACATACTGTACCAGATAGGCTTAACAGATCTATTCTGGAGAATGTTCCATGTGCACTTGAGAAGAATGTGTATTCTACTGCTTTAGGATTAAATGTTCTGAATATATCTGTGAAACTCGAAATCAACCATAAGAAAGAATTAGGAAAGAACACAAATACTTGGAAATTAAAGAACATCCTACTAAAGAATGAATGGGTTAACCAGGAAATTAAGGAAAAAACAAATAAAATACATGGAAGTAATGAAAATGAAAACATTACAGACCAAAACCTCTGGGATGCAGCAAATGTTGTCATAAGAAGAAAATGTATAGCATTCCAGGCCTTCCATAAGAAGGAAGAAATGTCTCAGATACATTTGAACTGCTCCAAAATATAGAAATGGAAGGAAAAACTTCCAAACTCATTCTGTGAAGCCAACATTACCTTGATTACAAAACCAGACAAAGACCCCACTAAAAAGAATTACAAACCAATTTCCCTGATGACCATGGATGCAAAATTTCTCAACAAGACAGCAAGTCAAATCCAATAATACATTAAAAGTATTGGGGCGCCTGGGTGGCTCAGTCGGTTAAGCGTCCGACTTCAGGTCACGATCTCGCAGTCCATGAGTTCGAGCCCCGCGTCGGGCTCTGGGCTGATGGCTCAGAGCCTGGAGCCTGCTTCCGATTCTGTGTCTCCCTCTCTCTCTGCCCCTCCCCTGTTCATGCTCTGTCTCTGTCTCAAAAATAAATAAACGTTAAAAAAATTTTTTAAACTATTATTCACCATGATCAAGTGGAATTTATTCCTGGGATGCAGGACAGGTTCAATATCCACAAATCAGTCAATGTGATACATCACATTAATAAAAGAAGGGATAAGAACCACATGATCTTCTCAATAGATGTAGAAAAAGCATTTGACAAAATACAGCATTCTTTCTTGGTAAAAACCTTCAAGAAAATAGGGATAGAAGTAACATACCTCAACATCATAAAGGTCACATATGAAAGACCCATAGATAATTTCATCCTCAATGGGGAAAAACTGAGAACTTTCCCCCTAAGGTCAAGAATATGACAGAGATGTCCACTCTTACCACTGTTGTTCAACATAGTACTGGAAGTCCTAGCCTCAGCAATCAGACAACAAAAAGATATAAAAGGCATACACATCATCAAGGAAGAAGTCAAACCTTGAATCTTCACAAATGACATGATATTCTATGTGGAAAACCCAAAAGACTCCACCAAAACCTGCTAGAACTGATACATGAACCCAGCAAAGTCGAAGGATATAAAATCAACATACAAAAATTGGTTGCATTTTTATACACCAATAATGAAGCTGCCGAAAGAGAAATCAAGGAACTGATCCCATTTTTTATTGCACCAAAACCCATAAAATACATAAGAATAAACCTAACCAAAGAGGAAAGAATTTATACACTGAAAACTATAGAATGCTTATGAAAGAAATTGAAAACAAAGAAATGGAAAAATATTCATGTTCAAGGATTGGAAGAACAAATATTGTTAAAATGTCGATACAACCAAAATCAATCTACATATTCAATGCAATCCCTATCAAAATAACACCAGTATTCCTCATGGAGTTAGAACAAACAATTCTAAAATTTGTATGGAACCACAAAAGACCCTGAATAGCCAAAGTAATGTTGAAAAAGAAAATTGGTTCTGGAAGCATCACAATACCAGACTTCAGGCTGTATTACAAAGCTGTAATTACCAGACTGTTTGGTACTGGCAACCAACGGGATGGGTGAAGATATTTGCAAATGACATATTGGATAAAAGGTTAGTATGCAACATCTATAAAGAACTTAAGAAAGCACCCCAAAAAAACAAACAATCCAGTGAAGAAATGGGCAGAATACATGATTATACACTTTTCCAAAGTAGACATCCAGATTGTTAACAAATAAAATGATGATCAACATTGCTCATCATCAGGGAAATACAAATCAAAACCACAATAAGATACCACCTGACACCTGTCGGAATGGATAAAAATTAACACCTCAGAAAACAACAGATGTTGGAAAGAATTTAGAGAAAGAGGAACACTTTTACACTGTTGGTGGGAATGCAAACTAGTTGTAGCCACTCTGGAGAACAGTATGGAAGTTCCTCAAAAAATTCAAAATAGAACCACCTTATGACCCAGCAATTGCACTACTAGGTATTTATCCAAAGGATACAAAAATTCTGATTCAAAGGGGAACATACACCCCAATGTTTATAGCAGCACTATCAACAATAGCCAAATTATGGAAAGAGCTCAAATGTCCATTGACTAGTGAAAGGATATACACAGACACACAGACACACACACAGACACACACACACACACACAGACACACACACACACACAAACACACACACACACACACACAATGATATATTACTTGGCAATGAAAAAGAATGAAATCTTGCCATTTTCAACAACATGGATGGAACTAGAATGCATTATGCTAAGCAAAATAAGTCAGGCAAAGAAAGACAAATATCATATGATGTTACTCATATATGGAATTTAAGAAACAAAACAGATGAACATAGGAGGAGGGAAGAAGAAATAAGAAAAACAGAGAGAGAGCGAGGCAAACCATAAGAGTCTCTTAAATACAGAAAATAAACTGAGGGTTACTGGAGGGGTGTTGGGTAGGAAGATGGGCTAAATGGGTGATGGACATTAAGGAGGACACTTGTTGGGATGAACACTGGGTGTTATATGTAAGTAATGAATTACTAAAGTCTACTCCTGAAACCAATACTACACTGTAGGCTAACTTCCTTTGATTTAAATTAAGAAATAAAATAAAATACATTTTAAAAATAAATAATAATTAGAAAAAAGAATGCATGACATCAAGAGCGAGCCCTAATGTAAACTATGGGCTTTGGCTGATAATGATGTGTCAGTGTGGACTCATCAATTGTAATAAATGCACCATTCTGTCAGGGTATGTTAATAGTGGTGAAGACCATGTACGTGTAGGGACAGTGGCTATAAGGAAAATTGGTACTTTCCCCTCAATTTTTCTGTGATTCTAAAACTGCTCTTTAAAAATAAAAGTCTATTAAAAATCATTTAACTAGAAGTAATATTTTAAAAATTTAATTGCCTAATAAAGATCTCTTCTAATACTAGGTAATCCTTATCTTAATATGAATTCACCCAGGCTAGCCAATATGAAGTTTTTCTTGGTGATAAGGGGATGGTTAGTAACTTGAGAATATGTAGCTCTTTGGGAGATAAGGATGGCTCAGGGGAGCAGGTAGCATCATGACACTGACAGGAGAGAAGGCAGCAGGACAGAAGAGCACTCAGGCAGGAAGAGGTGCCAGCAGATGAACATTGCTGTGAACTGGCCTTCAGAGACAGAGAAAAAGTTCTTCCTATTCTTCCTTCCTCCAAGACCCAAAATCGGGACTGAAATTATCAGTACCTTAGCTTAGGTTAAATAGAAGACTATGTTCTAAGGTCACATGGCTGAACTATAGGCAGGCATTTGCCACACCACGTGGGAGAGTCAAGACCTGCTTATGGGAGTTGTCAGGTCTGGACTGAACAAATCACTGGACCAGGCCTCCCACTCTTGCTCCAAAGACCTGGGCAATGAATTCACCCTGCCACTGGGGTCATATTTGGTGAAAAATCACAGATGTGGCTCGGGGAAGGGTGACCCAGCACTGGAATCACATTCTGAAAAGGGAGCCACCCGGCTCCCAGATGGGACCTTTGCATGACATGCTGCCTTGAGCTCCCAGAGGCTTGAAGGCTTTCAGTACAAACCATTCTGGTGTGTTTCAGGGCAGTACCCATCTCAAGATTTAGGAGAGTGGAGTTTGAAACTCAGCAGGTGTTTGATGGGTAAACATTTCCTGCAAGGGAATGAATGAATGAGCCATTATCTTTAGACACGGCACTCTCCTCCAATCACTATACTCACATGCTCTCTAAAACTCTGCCTCACCACTGCTTCCTGTCACTGTGGCCTCCCCAAGTATGCTGCTCCTCTGAGATCTGAACCACAGAGAGTCCCTGAAGTATGGCTACACTCACATCCTTTGCCCTTTCTCCTCAGACAGTCTCCTGCTCCAAAGGATTTCTGTCTCCAAGCTCACTGCCTTTCAGACCCCTCGGCCCCATCCCTCCAGTCTTTCTCCTCATGCTTCTTCTTCTCTTCATGGCAAATTTTTTGTGACACCACATCAAACTCTCACTCTCCTCTTTTCTCTGTCAGATCTTGTGGAGCTATGTCAGAGACAGCAGAAATAAGATGCTATGGACTGAATGTGTCCCCACAATTCTGTATGTGGACATGCTAACCCCAGTGTGATGGTATTAGAGGGGGTAATTAGAGTTAGATGAGGTGATGAAGGTAGAGTCTCCATGATGGAATTAACACCCTTACAAAGAAGATGAAGAGACCAGAGCTCTCATTCTCACAGCCATATGAGGACACAGTGAGAATTTGGAAGTCTACAAGTCAGGAAGAAAGTCCTCACCAGGAACCAAATAAGCAGCACCCAGATCCTGAACTTCCAGCCTCTAGAACTATGAGAAATAAATTTCTGCTGTTAGAGTCATCCAGTCTATGGTATTTTTGTCATAGCAGCCAGAGCTAAGACAGAAGGAACCAGGCACCCAGCCCAGGGGGGTGGAACAGAACCCCTATCAGATCTCCTGAGGGAGTGGGCTGCAGCCCCCATGAGAACAAGGCTCAAGGGCATCCAGGCTATCTCCAGATCAGGAGTTGATGAGCAGTCCCTTCCAATTCCCAGGCGGACATAGGCACACACCCAGACAACAAAGAAGTAGGCCACATTCACGTCTTGCCTGAGCATGGCTTAAGGAGACTTTGCTCGGGGCTGTCACGTACAGTTGCAGTTTGTGCATTGAATAAGGGTGCCAGATTGAAGTCTGTCCTATACTCTGCCTGCCAAACTGTGCTATAGCAAAGGAAACACTTTTCTAATTTATTTTTTTCCAATTTGTGCAGAGCTATCTCGTAGGGTAGTGGGCCTGCTCTCTCTAGCTCCGTACCTTGAACCTCTCTCCTGTTTCTCTTCCCATCCTCTCTAGAGGCCCCCGTGATAGGTCACAAAATTTCCACTACCAATCTCCTAACGGAGAAGCTCAGGGAACAGAGCTGAGATCTGAATTTCTGACACTTTTTCTCTAGAGAGCCTTACAAGTCATAGACAACAAAGCCCACACTGAATTTTTAACGTGAAGAGTAAGCTCTAGGAGGTCAGGGTTTCCCACCCATGGAGCACAACACTTGACACCTAGGGTATGCTCCATCAATGCTAATTGAATAGCCCAGATGTCCAGTAGTCTTAACAGGGCTCTGTGCACCCATTCTTCCACATTCCTACTGGTCTGCTTGGCCAGTACTTACTCATCTTGCAGGATTTGGTTCTTCAGCAACCTCCTGAGTGAAACCTTCCCTGCACCCTCTGGACAAAGCTCTCAGAGGTCTGACCCACAACCCCTGATGGCTACCACCCTGTGGGTCCCATTTGTGTTCTGGCCAAACCCCAACAATAAGGATGAAGCCATCCTGATTTTATAGTCTCTTTGCCCCAAGTACCACTTGGACTGCACAGAAATGTGTTTTCAGTGAATAACAGTCTTTGCTTTTGAGGATATTTTGCTTTTGCTTGTGAGGATATTTCAGTTCCTTAATTATTATTAATAATAAATGTACTTGCTTTACGTTTTTCTTTATTTTGCATTGTGAGACATTTCAAACACAGAAAAGTTGAATAATGCAATAGTCAGCCACTGCTTTACCCTGAGGCTGAGCAGAAGCTAACATTTTACTATTATTGTAGAATATTTGTTTTAAAATAAAGCATTACAAATGCAGACAAATACAAACAAACCTTATGTCTCTACCCTGTCTTCTCCTGAGATAACTTCTCAAGTTGGTATGCATTATTCCACATATGTTTTGGACTCTTGCTACATATGTATGTGTTTAAAAACAACACGTACTTGTTTTCTGTATATTTAATTATCACATAAATTGGATTAGATGGCATATAACATTGTAAAACTAGCTTTTAAAAATTTAACACTTCAAATTTATCTATGCTGATATATGTAGATGAAGCGTATTCATTTTAACTGCTGTGTTATTTCAAAACTACGGTTTATATATCCAGTCCATTTAAACATTAAGGGTATGTACATTCTTATACTGATCTCTGGAACACAAGGATCTCTCTAAGGCACATACATGAAAGTAGAATTTCCAAGTTGTGGATTACATAGGACCCTCAAGCTTCCAAGTGATTTCAAATTTGGTACACTATATGCTATGACTTGACAGGGTCAAAGAACACAAGTTCCCCCACCTCTGTCTCCCACTCTCCCTGCCATCACCTGCTGTACACCTTCCATCAGACACTGACTAGTTGTCTTCTGGATATGGAATGGGGCCTCATTTTACTCTGCATTTGCTTAAACATCTTCTCACCCATTCATTCGCTATTTGGACTTTGTTCTTTTTGAATTATCTTTTTATAGCTTTTGTTCATTTTTCTATTTTTTTTTTCCTCATCTTGTTGAAAATCTTTTTATGTTCTGGGTATTTGTCAGTTTTATTTATTACAAGTAACTTTGACCACTTAAGTCTTGTGTTCTCACTTGGCTTATAGAGCCTCTCATGTAGAGGTTTTTATTTTTAATATTATCAATTTACCAATATTTCCTTTATGATTTGTGCCATTTGCATCTTGTTTGAGAAACCTTTTCCTAACATGATATCATCAAATAAGTTTCAAAGCTTCTAAGAGTTTTACATTTTGCTCTACAAATTTAGGTTTTGAGTATATATTACATGTATTTTTATGAATGATGTGAGATAAAAATGATTTTTATTACTTTATTTATTTGTGGAAAGCCAGTCTCCCAAACACTATTGATTTAGTAATATATATTTCTTTAACGTATTGCTCTAAATTTCCATTCCCATCACAGGGAGGTTTTGTATGTATCTAGGTCTGTTTCTGGTTTTATTTTTTTGGTTTTTTTTTGTTTTTTTATTTGTTTGTTCTTGCCTATCTCTGCCAATACCACATAGTCTTAAATAGTCTAGCATTCTCCTAAGCCTGGACATCTCCTAAGGCAACCCCCATTTATTCTTTTTCAAAATTATCTCTCCAGTTTCATTTTTTTTGCATGTGGCTGTGCATTTTTGCCAACACTATTTGTTGAAAAGACTCTTTCCCCCATTGTATATTTTTGCCTCTTTTGTCATAGATTAACTGACCACAGAAGTGTGGGTTTATTCCTGGTCTCTCCTCTATTCTGTTGATCTGTGTGTCTACTTCTGTGCCAGGACCATGCTGTTTTGATTACTACACCTTTGTAGTACATCTTGAAATTTGAGATTGTGAAATTTGTGAAAAATGCTCTTGATATTTTGATGGGGATTGTATTAAATTTGTAGACGGCCTTAGGTAGTATGAACATTTTAACAAGACACAAGCAGCCCAAGTGTCCAGCAATAGACAGATGGATAAAGAAGATGGATATTCAATTTCAATATTCAATCATGGAATATCAGTCACAAAAAATAATGAAATCTTGCCATTTGCGATGGCATGGACGGACCTATAAAGTGTGATGCTAAGTGAAATAAGTCAGAGAAAGACAAATATATGATTTCACTCATATGTGGAATTTAAGAAATAAAACAAATAAATGAAGAAAATCCCCAAAAAGAAAAGACGCTTAAATACAGAGAACAAATTGGTCATTGTCAGAGTGGAAGTGGGGTTGGGTGGGTGAAATAAATAAATACATATATATGTAATCATTATATTGTATACCTGTATGTTAGTTATACTTGACTAAAAAAATTAATCATCGGGGGAGAGGTTGTAAGATGGCGGCATAGGAGGACGCTGGGCTCACCGCGCGTCCTGCTGATCACTTAGATTCCACCTACACCTGCCTAAATAACCCAGAAAACCGCCCGAGGATTAGCAGAACGGAGTCTCTGGAGCCAAGCGCAGATGAGAGGCCCACGGAACAGGGTAGGAAGGGCAGCGAGGCGGTGCCCGCTCCATGGACTGGCGGGAGGGAGCCGGGGCGGAGGGGCAGCCTACCAGCCAAGCAGAGCCCCCGAGTCTGGCTGGCAAAAGCGGAGGGGCCTGATGGAGTGTGTTCCGACAGCAAGCGCGACTTAGCGTCTGGGAGGTCATAAGTTAACAGCTCTGCTCAGAAAGTGGGAAGGCTGGAGGACAAAGGGAGGGAGAGTTGCTGAGCCCCCAGGAGACAGAGCTCAGCTTGGCGGGGAACAAAGGCGCTCGCCAGCGCCATCTCCCTCGCCCATCCCCCAGCCAAAATCCCAAAGGGAACCAGTTCCTGCCAGGGAACTTGCTCGCTCCTCGCAAACACCCAACTCTGTGCTTCTGCGGAGCCAAACCTCCGGGAGTGGATCTGACTCCCTCCTGCTGCCACAGGGCCCCTCCTGAAGTGGATCACCTAAGGAGAAGCCAGCTAAGCCTGCCCCTCCTGCCCCCTTGCACCTTGCCTACCCACCCCAGCTAATACACCAGATCGCCAGCACCACAAGCCTGGCAGTGTGCAAGTAGCCCAGATGGCCACGGCACTGCACAGTGAATCCCGCCCCTAGGAGAGGGGAAGAGAAGGCACACACCAGTCTGATTGTGGCCCCATCAGTGGGCTGGGGGCAGACATCAGGTCTGACTGCGACCCTGCCCACCAACTCCAGTTATACACCACAGCACAGGGGAAGTGCCCTGCAGGTCCGCACCACTCCAGGGACTATCCAAAATGACCAAACGGAAGAATTCCCCTCAGAAGAATATCCAGGAAATAACAACAGCCAATGAACTGATCAAAAAGGATTTAAATAATATAACAGAAAGTGAATTTAGAATAATAGTCATAAAATTAATCACTGGGCTTGAAAACACTACAGAGGACAGCAGAGAATCTCTTGCTACAAAGATCAAGGGACTAAGGAACAGTCACGATGAGCTGAAAAACGCTTTAAACGAAATGCAAAACAAAATGGAAACCACGACGGCTCGGCTTGAAGAGGCAGAGGAGAGAATAGGTGAACTAGAAGATAAAGTTATGGAAAAAGAGGAAGCTGAGAGAAAGAGAGATAAAAAAATCCAGGAGTATGAGGGGAAAATTAGAGAACTAAGTGATACACTAAAAAGAAATAATATACACATAATTGGTATCCCAGAGGAGGAAAAGAGAGGGAAAGGTGCTGAAGGGGTACTTGAAGAAATAATAGCTGAGAACTTCCCTGAACTGGGGAAGGAAAAAGGCATTGAAATCCAAGAGGCACAGAGAACTCCCTTCAGATGTAACTTGAATCGATCTTCTGCACGACATACCATAGTGAAACTGGCAAAATACAAGGATAAAGAGAAAATTCTGAAAGCAGCAAGGGATAAACGTGCCATCATATATAAAGGGAGACCTATAAGACTCGTGACTGATCTCTCTTTTGAAACTTGGCAGGCAAGAAAGGTCTGGCACGATATCTTCAGTGTGCTAAACAGAAAAAATATGCAGCCGAGAATCCTTTATCCAGCAAGTCTGTCATTTAGAATAGAAGGAGAGATAAAGGTCTTCCCAAACAAACAAAAACTGAAGGAATTTGTCACCACGAAACCAGCCCTACAAGAGATCCTAAGGGGGATCCTGTGAGACAAAGTACCAGAGACATCACTACAAGCATAAAACATACAGACATCACAATGACTCTATACCCGTATCTTTCTATAATAACACTGAATGTAAATGGATTAAATGCGCCAACCAAAAGACATAGGGTATTAGAATGGAAAAAAAAAAACAACAAGACCCATCTATTTGCTGTCTACAAGAGACTCATTTTAGACCTGAGGACACCTTTAGATTGAGAGTGAGGGGATGGAGAACGATTTATCATGCTACGGGAAGCCAAAAGAAAGCTGGAGTAGCCATACTTATATCAGACAAACTAGACTTTAAATTAAAGGCTGTCACAAGAGATGAAGAAAGGCATTATATAATAATTACAGGGTCTATCCATCAGGAAGACCTAACAATTATAAATGTCTATGTGCCGAATACCAGAGCCCCCAAATATATAAAACAATTACTCATAAACATAAGCAACCTTATTGATAAGAATGTGGTCATTGCAGGGGACTTTAACACCACACTTACAGAAATGGATAGATCATCTAGACACATGGTCAATAAAGAAACAAGGGCCTTGGGGCGCCTGGGTGGCGCAGTCGGTTAAGCGTCCGACTTCAGCCAGGTCACGATCTCGCGGTCTGTGAGTTCGAGCCCCGCGTCAGGCTCTGGGCTGATGGCTCGGAGCCTGGAACCTGTTTCCGATTCTGTGTCTCCCTCTCTCTCTGCCCCTCCCCTGTTCATGCTCTGTCTCTCTCTGTCCCAAAAATAAATAAAAAAAAACGTTGAAAAAAAAAAAAAAAAAAAAAGAAACAAGGGCCCTGAATGATACATTGGATCAGATGGACTTGACAGATATATTTAGAACTCTGCATCCCAAAGCAACAGAATATACTTTCTTCTCAAGTGCACATGGAACCTTCTCCAAGATAGATCATATACTGGGTCACAAAACAGCCCTTCATAAGTTTACAAGAATTGAAATTATACCATGCATACTTTCAGACCACAATGCTATGAAGCTTGAAATCAACCACATGAAAAAGTCTGGAAAACCTCCAAAAGCATGGAGGTTAAAGAACACCCTACTAACGAATGAGTGGGTCAACCAGGCAATTAGAGAAGAAATTTAAAAATATATGGAAACAAACGAAAATGAAAATACAACAATCCAAACGCTTTGGGATGCAGCGAAGGCAGTCCTGAGAGGAAAATACATCACAATCCAGGCCTATCTCAAGAAACAAGAAAAATCCCAAATACAAAATTTAACAGCACACTTAAAGGAAATAGAAGCAGAACAGCAAAGGCATCCTAAACCCAGCAGAAGAAGAGAAATAATAAAGGGCAGAGCACAAATTAACAATATAGAATCTAAAAAAACTGTAGAGCAGATCAAGGAAACCAAGAGTTGGTTTTTTGAAAAAATAAACAAAATTGACAAACCTCTGGCCAGGCTTCTCAAAAAGAAAAGGGAGATGACCCAAATAGATAAATCATGAATGAAAATGGGATTATTACAACCAATCCCTCAGAGATACAAACAATTATCAGGGAATACTATGAAAAATTATATGCCAACAAATTGGATAACCTGGAAGAAATGGACAAATTCCTAAACACCCACACTCTTCCAAAACTCAATCAGGAGGAAATGGAAAGCTTGAACAGACCCATAACCAGCGAAGAAATTGAATTGGTTATCAAAAATCTCCCAAGAAATAAGAGTCCAGGACCAGATGGCTTCCCAGGGGAGTTCTACCAGACGTTTAATGCAGAGATAATACCTATCCTTCTCAAGCTATTCCAAGAAATAGAAAGGGAAGGAAAACTTCCAGACTCATTCTATGAAGCCAGTATTACTTTGATTCCTAAACCAGACAGAGACCCAGTAAAAAAAAAGAACTACAGGCCAATATCCCTGATGAATATGGATGCAAAAATTCTCAATAAGATACTAGCAAATCGAATTCAACAGCATATAAAAAGAATTATTCACCATGATCAAGTGGGATTCATTCCTGGGATGCAGGGCTGGTTCAACATTCGCAGATCAATCAACGTGATACATCACATTAACAAAAGAAGATAAGAACCATATTATCCTGTCAATCGATGCAGAAAAGGCCTTTGACAAAATCCAAAACCATTTCTTAATAAAAACCCTTGAGAAAGTCGGGATAGAGGGAACATACTTACACATCATAAAAGCCATTTATGAAAAGCCCACAGCTAACATCATCCTCAATGGGGAAAAACTGAGAGCTTTTTCCCTGAGATCAGGAACAAGACAGGGATGCCCACTCTCACCGCTGTTGTTTAATATAGTGTTGGAAGTTCTAGCATCAGCAATCAGACAAGAAAAGGAAATCAAAGGCATTAGAATTGGCAAAGATGAAGTCAAGCTTGCGCTTTTTGCAGATGACATGATATTATACATGGAAAATCCGATAGACTCCACCAAAAGTCTTCTAGAACTGATACATGAATTCAGCAAAGTTGCAGGATACAAAATCAATGTACAGAAAGCAGTTGCATTCCTATACACTAACAATGAAGCAACAGAAAGACAAATAAAGAAACTGATCCCATTCACAATTGCACCAAGAAGCATAAAATACCTAGGAATAAATCTAACCAAAGATGTAAAAGATCTGTATGCTGAAAACTATAGAAAGCTTATGAAGGAAATTGAAGAAGATATAAAGAAATGGAAAGACATTCCCTGCTCATGGATTGGAAGAATAAATATTGTCAAAATGTCAATACTACCCAAAGCTATCTACACATTCAATGCAATCCCAATCAAAATTGCACCAGCATTCTTCTCGAAACTAGAACAAGCAATTCTAAAATTCATATGGAACCACAAAAGGCCCCGAATAGCCAAAGTAAGTTTGAAGAAGAAGACCAAAGCAGGAGGCATCACAATCCCAGACTTTAGCCTCTACTACAAAGCTGTCATCATCAAGACAGCATGGTATTGGCACAAAAACAGACACATAGACCAATGGAATAGAATAGAAACCCCAGAACTAGACCCACAAACGTATGGCCAACTCATCTTTGACAAAGCAGGAAAGAACATCCAATGGAAAAAAGACAGTCTCTTTAACAAATGGTGCTGGGAGAACTGGACAGCAACATGCAGAAGGTTGAAACTAGACCACTTTCTCACACCATTCACAGAAAGAAACTCAAAGTGGATAAAGGACCTGAATGTGAGACAGGAAACCATCAAAACCCTAGAGGAGAAAGCAGGAAAAGACCTCTCTGACCTCAGCCGTAGCAATCTCTTACTCGGCACATCCCCAAAGGCAAGGGAATGAAAAGCAAAAGTGAATTACTGGGACCTTATGAAGATAAAAAGCTTCTGCACAGCAAAGGAAACAACCAACAAAACTAAAAGGCAACCAACGGAATGGGAAAAGATATTTGCAAATGACATATCAAACAAAGGGCTGGTATCCAAAATCTATAAAGAGCTCACCAAACTCCACACCCGAAAAACAAATAACCCAGTGAAGAAATGGGCAGAAAAAATGAATAGACACTTCTCTAAAGAAGACAAATAACCCAGTGAAGAAATGGGCAGAAAAAATGAATAGACACTTCTCTAAAGAAGACATCCAGATGGCCAACAGACACATGAAAAGATGTTCAACGTCGCTCCTTATCAGGGAAATACAAATCAAAACCACACTCAGATATCACCTCACGCCAGTCAGTGGCCAAAATGAACAAATCAGGAGACTATAGATGCTGGAGAGGATGTGGAGAAACGGGAACCCTCTTGCACTGTTGGTGGGAATGCAAATTGGTGCAGCCGCTCTGGAAAACAGTGTGGAGGTTCCTCAGAAAATTAAAACAAGACCTACCTATGACCCAGCAATAGCACTGCTAGGAATTTACCCAAGGGATACAGGAGTACTGATGCATAGGGGCACTTGTACCCCACTGTTTATAGCAGCACTCTCAACAATAGCCAAAATATGGAAAGAGCCTAAATGTCCATCAACTGATGAATGGATAAAGAAATTGTGGTTTATATGCACAATGGAATACTACTTGGCAATGAGAAAGAATGAAATATGGCCTTTTGTAGCAACGTGGATGGAACTGGAGAGTGTGATGCTAAGTGAAATAAGCCATACAGAGAAAGACAGATACCATATGGTTTCACTCTTATGTGGATCCTGAGAAACTTAACAGAAACCCATGGCCGGGGGGGGGGGGGGGGGGGAAGAAAAAAAAAAGAGGTTAGAGTGGGAGAGAGCCAAAGCATAGGAGACTGTTAAAAACTGAGAACAAACTGAGGGTTGATGAGGGGTGGGAGGGAGGGTAGGGTGGGTGATGGGTATTGAGGAGGGCACCTTTTGGGATGAGCACTGGGTGTTGTATGGAAACCAATTTGACAATAAATTTTATATATTGAAAAAAAAATTAATCATCTCTCTATACTATCTGGTCTATTGCTTTTCCATACTTATTTTACGATGAGCTTAAGTTCTATAAAAATCCCTATTTTTCTGGAACTACATTTAATTTTTTGATTGACTTGAGAGAAATTACTTATATTTTGCTAATGACTCTTCCCATTCATTAACATTTATATTGGGACTTTCTTTATGTGCTTAATCGATGATTTGCAATTTTCCCCTACAGAGATATTATATATATATTATATGCCCAGAGGTGTATCCACAAAGGTGAGTACATTACAATTTTTATATGATTGTGAGGTTTTTCTCCTGTTAGCTCTTCAAAATTTCTGATTGAAATTGGTAATATTTGGGGATAATATATTTTTTTGAATTCTATGTTCTTTAGAAAATTTAATCAACTCAGAAGTAATGTCTGTTATATTTCTTCCTTTCTTGTTCTTATAATTTTTTTTCTTTTTCTTATCTTATACATTTTGGCAAGTACTTCAATTTAATATGACACGAGTTGGAACCACGGGCAGCCTTGTCTCGTTCTTGACCTTAACAGAGATGCTCCTCAAGTTTCACCACTAAGTGTTGTGTTTGCTGCACTTTTAATAAAGACCACTTTCTAGTTTACTGTTACAACATATATTGCTTATTTTTTTGTAGAAATTTTCTCATTTGTTTTTTGTTATCAAAATAACTTGCATAAGATTTATTTATATTTGCTTACAATTTCAATTTCAACTGTGTTTGCACTTCTCGTTCTTATCAGTCCCAATATTTTTATATGGACCTTTACTATGCCATCTTGATCATAATGATTTGTTTATAATCAGGAGGCTGTTCAAAACAACAGATCTTCATTTAACCTTTTATATTAGCCTTTACATTACTCTTTCTGCTTCTATTTCAATGATTCCAGTATTATTATGTTTCCTTTCCTTCTGATTTGTTTTGCATTTGCTGAGTTGTTCTTGTCCTGCTTTCTGGTTGATCTTGTCTTGATTTCATTAATTAGTTTTTCAAATAAAATTATTTGATTTATATATATATTCCGTTAATTATTGCTTTAGCTTTATATCCCAGGTTTGTTATGTAGTGTATTTATTATGTATCAATGCTAAATACTTTAAAATTCATCATGGCATTTTTTTTTGTTTATTATTCTATTTATTTTTGTCTTTTTTTTTCTAATTCAAATTAGTTAAACATACAGTGTAGTCTTGGCCTCAGGAGTAGAACTATGATTCATCTCTTACATATGACACCCAGTGCTCATCCCAAAAAGTGTCCTTCTTAATGCCCATCACCCATTTAACCCATCACCCCACCAACCTCCCCTCCAGCAACCCTGAGTTTGTTTTCTGTACTTAAGAGTCTCTTATGGTTTGCCCCCCTCTCTGTTTTTATCATATGTTTCCTTCCTTTCCCCTATGTTCATCTGTTGTGTTTCTCAAATTCCGAACATGAGTGAAATCATATGTCTGTCTTTTTTGTCTTGAGTTACATATATAAATTGCTTAAGGAGCATTATTTTAATTGTACAGCTTGATGGATTTTATTTATGTGTAAGCCTGTAACAACTACTGAGCTCAGATGCAAAATTTCCAGGGCTTCCGAAGTTTTCCTCATATATCTTCCTAGTCCATACCCATGTCCCTGCCCCCTGAGGAAACTACTGTTCCAGTTCCTATTAAGAAGTAAGTTTTGGGGCGCCTGGGTGGCTCAGTCGGTTGGGCATCCGACTTCGGCTCAGGTCATGATCTCGCGCTCCGAGAGTTCGAGCCCCGCGTCGGGCTCTGTGCTGACAGCTCAGAGCCTGGAGCCTGTTTCGGATTCTGTGTCTCCCTCTCTCTCTGACCCTCCCCTGCTCATGCTCTGTCTCTCTCTGTCTCAAAAATAAATTAAAAAAAAAACGTTAAAAAAATTAAAAAAAAAAAGAAGTAAGTTTTGTCTATTCTCTTGCATTTCCATATAAGTTTGAGAATCTACTTCCAGTATCTAAAAAAACAGCTGGACATTTGATTAGGAATTGTACTGAATGTACAGATCAATTTGCAGAGATTTGGTATCTTAACAATAATGACTTTTTCAAAGAAAATGTGGTATATTGCAACACTTATGCAAGTCTTATTTAATTTCTGAGAAACGTCTCATATTTTTCAGTGTAGTAGTTGTACACAGCTTAGATTTACTCCTAAATATTTGATGCTATTGTAAAATTTAATTTTTAAATTTAGTTTTCCCACTGTTTATTGCTAGAATGTAGAAATGCAAATGAGTATTGTATATTGGTTTTGAGTCCTATGAATTTGCTAAATAAATGTATTCCACCAGAGGCTTTTTGTAAATTCTTATGATTTTTATATACACAATTTTCTTTTCTGTAAAAAGGCAGTTTTAGTTCTTCCAAACTTTATTGCTTTTATATCCTTCTCCTGCCTGAGAAATGATGATGGTAGACATACTTGCCTTTTCCTAATCTCAGGGAGAAAGCATTAAATATATACATTAAATTATGGTAGCAGAAGTACCATCCAGGTTTGCTGGAAGAATGTAATATTAACAAGTTTTTAGTTCTATGAAATGCTTTTTCTCTCCATCTACTGAGATGATCAAATGGTTTTCTCCTTTGTTCTGTTAATGTCTTGAGTTGTGTCAATAGATTTTTTAATATTAAACTAGATTTATATTCAAAGAATAATTCAGCTTGATCATGTTGTATTATCTTTTTAAAATATATATTGTTAGATTTGATTTTCAGTTGACAGTTTTATTTTTCCTTTGAAATTTTAAAGATATTATTTCACTATTTTCTGAACTTCATTGATGCTGATGAGAAATCATTCATCATTTGGATCACTGTTCCCCTGTAGGAAATGTGTTTTCCTCTGACTGCTTATATTTTCTCTTTATATTACATTTTCAGAATTTAACTTTGTATGTAGGTGTGATTTTCTCATATTTACCCTGCTTGGTGTTTGAAGAAAAGTTGATGTATGATAAATAAATTTGGGGTAATTTCAGTCATGATTTCTTCAAATACTTTTTTACTCCCTTAGCTCCCGTGTCCTTCCATATACATTATACTACTTGGTACATCTCCAAAATCACTAAGGCTTAATTTTTTAAATCTTGCTTTCACTTCTTTCCTCAATGAGATCATTGTATTGATTTTATTCAAGTTCATTAAGTCTTCCTTCTATTCTTTCCAGTGTGCTGTTAGGACAGTCAGTGATTTTTCAATTTCAGTTTTTGTACTTTTGAGTTCTAGAATTTCCTTTTATTAACAAAATAATTTCCCTTTGTCTGCTTTAAGTCCTTGAACATATTTGCAGTAGGCCAGTTCAAGTTTTCGCCTAGAGTTGTGTATGTGTGCATGTGTGTGTTTATGTCATGCTGAACGTTGTAGATGATACATTGCCAAAATTCTGGAATTCTGGATTATGTTGTTTCCTTTAACAGGTACTAAAACTTTATTCTGTCAGGTAGTTAAATTTCTGGTTGTCTCTCATGATTTTGTCAGGCTTTGTTTTGTTTTGTTTTGTTTTTTTCATTTCTAGAGTTGCATGATTCAGCTTTGTCCTTAATCTTGCCTGTGGCATTGTCCTTGCTTTAGAGGCTTCATCTGAATGCCCAGAGTGCTCAATGTGGTCTCTGGCCTCTGGCTGGGTCCCAACTCCTACATGTCCCAGCCCTTGTGACCCCATCAACCCCTCAGCCCCACAGCAGCTGCTCATGCTTGCTTGGCGGCCTCATGGACTCTCATCCTGTATGAAGCACAACTCAGCTCTGATGCAGTCAGCATTCCACCAGGACATCTGGGCCCCTCCTCAGCCTGTCCTGGGTTTCCCAGGCCATTTATCAGCTCTCCTTCCACCTCATTGGGGCAGCAGGAATCTGTGTTCTCTGTGCTCATCTGCCTTTGCTGCAACCCAGAAAGTACCCCCCGACAGACAGTCAGGGTATAAGTGTGCTCACTGCATGTTCCCCTTCTTTTAAGAGTCATGGTTCTGCACTGCCTGCTGTTCAGCAGTTTATGTTTTTTGTCCAGTTTTATAGTTTCTTACAATAGCTTCTTACAGTCAAGGCTGAAAGTGCCAGACCTGAGTTTTTAACTACCAGGTCACACTTCCTCCCTGCTGTCTCTTACAGTTAGACCAATTTACTTTCTCTGTTCCTGCTGGCAACATCTCTTCTGTTTCCCTCCAGCCACACTTCAAAGCTTTGATCAAGTCTTTCCCTCTCCATGAGGGTTTCACTCATCCAAGGCCATGGCATGGCTCATCCTCTAACTACTAACAATTTCTTGTCCAGGTACCTCATCTAACACCTCCTCACATACTGAGAAACAGATGGATGTAGTGAGCACATGTGCCTGAGTTCTAAGCCTACCTGTACCCAGAATGTTTTTGAGGTCTGTGTTGATCACTGCATTGTTCTGTGCCTCAGTTTCTTGGACTCTGAAATGAGGATAGTAATAACATCTACCTCAAAGGATTGTTGTGGGGATTAAACAGATTAATTCTTGTAAAATACTTAGCACAGTGCCAAGTACAGAGTACCTTGTTAATTAAAGTTAGCTGTTACCATTTATTCCGCCTTGCACTCTCTTGTCCAAATATCTGTTTTTATTTCAGTTTTTAAGATAACATTTTTATTTTAGAATAGTTTTAGGCTTATCAAACAATCTGAAAATAGTACAGGGAATTCGGTATTAGATTTTACAATAGTGTAGTTCTTTTGTTATAATTAACCAATATTGATATTTTATTATTAAGTCCATACTTTAGTCAGATTTCCTTAGTTCTTACTGAATGTCCTTTTTCTGTTCCAGAATCCTATCCAAGATGTCACATTACATTTAGTCATGTTTCCTTAGGCTTCTCTTGGCTATGACTGTTTCTTAGGCTTTCATTGTTTTAGATGACATTGACAATTTTGAGGAGCACTGGTCAGGTATTTTGTGGAATGTCCCTCATATGGGTTTGTCTGATGTTTCTCTCATGATCAGACTGGGGTGATGGGATTTGGGAAGGAAACTCCAGGGGTAAAGGGGGTAAAGTGTCATTCTCATATCAAAAGTACATGCTATTTTTTTTCAATATATGAAATTTATTGTCAAATTGGTTTCCACACAACATCCAGTGCTCATCCCAAAAGGTGCCCTCCTCAATACCCATCACCCACCCTACCCTCCCTCCCACCCCCCATCAACCCTCAGTTTGTTCTGTTTTTAAGAGTCTCTTATGCTTTGGTTCTCTCCCACTCTAACCTCTTTTTTTTTTTTTCCTTCCCCTCCCCCATGGGTTCCTGTTAAGACAGATACCATATGTTTTCACTCTTATGTGGATCTTGAGAAACTTAAAAGTACATGCTATTAACATGACTTACACTGTTAATGTTGACCTTGATCTCTGGTTTTATTTACCTTTTTTATTTATTTAAAATTTTTAATGGATCTTGCCTCTTTTCCAGCCAACAAAAGGGTAAATCTCTTAAAATCTGATTCTTCACAACTTTCTCACTATGAGCAAAGTGCTTTGCACATTCAGTAAATACCTTTCAAACTAATTAATAAAAATACAATGGGGCAACTCCATTTATGGAGGAGGAGGAAATAGGCTGAAATTGACATCTGTCTCATAAGGAACTGTTGGCAAAGAGAGTGCTGATGGTGTCTGATGGCTACTGAGTAAGAATTTATGAAACTGCTTTCTTACCCCCCAGGTTCGAGATGAAATCTGCCAGTGACTATTTCCAGCTCTGAATCTAACCTGATGCCAATTCCAGGCAGTTGCTGTTGGGTATAAGAAAAAGAGGGAAAGGTGATGTTAATTGGGGCTCATATAAGTCTCTTACATAGTACCGGGTCATAAATAGTTTAAAATAAATACTTCTCTTTGACCTTCCTTTGAGGGAAATTAAAAACTAGAAACAACTATTAAATACCTGGAAATTTTCCATTGGGATTAGTACCCCTAAAGAAATGATCACATTTAAATAACTTCATCATAGTAAAATTTTGCTTCATGATCATGCATTTTAAAAAGTCCAGCCAGAGGCCCTGAAAGTAATTCTATAACCCATAATGGTCCTCTGCCCATTAAGTTATAAAAATGTGTTACAGAAAATGTTCAAGAAAAGTTGCTCCATGTTTATTCTTATCTACAAATAAGTTTATATGTTCAATATTTTAGTCTTTTTTTGTTCTTTTATTATCATTGCAAACTATTTCTAGCATTCTTCCAATTAATAGCAGCCTAAAGATTATTTCTATTCATGAAATTTCTGTTCTTGTCCTGTCAAAGGCATGATCATCCCCTTGAAAATAGAAGAGATTTGTACTAAGGCATATGGCAAATTGGAAAACGCACTGGTAGGTCATAAGCCCATTTTCTATCTTGTCAATGTTTTCCACTCTTTCATGAAGTATAAAGAGTAGCCAAAGAGCACATTATGATCTCTAAAGGACTTTGGTCCTATGAATTCCTTTCCCTACAGAGCCCTGGGAGTGGTCCCAAGAGGAAAAAAAAAAAAAACAAAAAAACTGTTTATCTGCAGAAGTTTTTGGTCTTCTATGTCTCATCATGTCAGTGAACCATTTCGGGATAACAAATGTCACCCAAATGCCCTGCAAGAAGGACCGCAACATAGAGAGTGTTTAGTTTTTGTTTTGCAAACTCATTATAGAGCAAAAAATGTGTTGGCACCTTAGAAAATGCTGTTCAGAGAGAAAAGAAAACTCTTGAAAGAAATCCACCAGTAGAAGGGGTGATAAATCAGCAAAACCAACTTTCTCTGCTGATTTTTCAGCTCACCTCAAGGCCCTTATCTCCACCTGGACCCTGGATCCACTCATGGATCTAAATATTTTCCTTTAGTCTGAATTAGTCTGGCATTTCATAAATGTAATGTAATAAAAAATTAAGAAAATAAACAAAAAACATTGTCCACATTTTCTAATTTTAAGTAAATCAATAATCCTTTTAGGAAAAGGGATTGAACTCCACATGGTCTCCACTTTTATTGTTGTTATGCTTAAAATATCAACTTGAATGTCCCCCACCCCGCCACCCTCCCCTTGCCTGATTTCCTTTCTCTCAACATTTTGAGTACTATCTTGTTTCCCAGAAAACAGGGAACTGGTTCACCTGGATTTCTTACTTTATTCAAGGAAACATTCTGATTTTCCAAAACAGAACCTTTTCTTGTGTCTGAGATGGGAACTCAACTTCACATTCATTTCTAATTTCTCTTCTAGGGGAAAAAAATAACTTTCTATGTGCCTATTTTCCCTTTGTGATGACCACCTGGCTTGGGTGATCAGCTCTGTCTTAGATGACTCATTAAGGTGAGACACACACACATACACACATAAGGCAGAGAGAGAGAGAGAGAGAGCTCCAAATCCTACCCATTCCAGGTGCACAATTTAATAATATCTTAGCCATATAATAAAAATAATATGCACACAATAAAATTAGTAATCATATAGCTACAGAAGATGTTTTCTCTCATGCCTGCCTTGACCACAATAATGAATCTCACAGCAACACAGCCTAGAAACAATGTAAAATATAGCCTGAGTAAAGTGAATAACAAGTGAAGTATTTAATTAGAAACTGGGCAGGCAGTTAATTTTGTTTAGCCTTAAGGTCTAAAAGACAGTGTAAAATTTCATGACTAAGAAACCTCTTAAACTACATAATTTGCTTATTTTTAACTTGTAGCATCAGGCCTATGATTAATCTTTGTAAATACCCACAGACCTACAGGGCCCTGGGAGGGGACAGCCCTACACTCTTATTTTGAGGTTGGCAAATTTGATTGTGTGTCTTTCTACCACCTCACTTTCCTGAGTCTGTCTCCTACCTTCTCACAAGCACATCTAAGAAACTTACAAAAACATATATTTATTATATTCCAAAATATTTTGCCCTAATTTTTTATCAAATTCTTACCTTTAAATTCTAATCTCTGTTGAAAGTTGAAAAAAAAGCATTCTGATTAAACAAGCCCACTCAGGTATGAATAACTCAAAACCACTAAGCTGAGTCCTCATTGTCTTGGTTGGCCTTCCACGTTGTTAGAAACTTCCTTCATTAAACTCTCTCTTTCCTTGGCTTCTGCCACACCATTAGTCTGGTTGTTTTTATATTTTTTTCTGCCCCACCCCATTCCACCTCACCACTGCCAGCAGCTGGTTTTCCTCTGTTTCTTTTGCAAATCTCATATCTTTCACATGGCCATTAAATGTTGGCATTCCTCAAGGTTTAGAATACATAGGCCCTCTTAGACTTTCCCACTGGGCTCCCTAGTTTCCAGGCCAATATTTAATCATGCTCTTTCTTCTACCTGAATGCATTCTCCTCCCCTTTACTTAGACATTCTGCTCATCTTTTAGAATATATTTAAGCATCAGGTCCTTCACAGATTACCCTTCCTCAGCCTCTGAAGCCCACACATTGGTCTCACCAGTCTGGTAAAGTGTCCCCAATGTGCCCCTGCAGTCCCTGTGACCCATTTTATCACTGAGTCCCAATGATCATGATGTCAAGAATTGTCTGTCACTCCTGCTAAACAGGGGCTGTATTTCAGTCGTCCTTGACTCCTCTGTGGCTGCCAGAGCTCTTGACACAACGTAGACATGTAAGTATTTGCTGAAGAAAAGAACTGGAGGTGGCAGAACACAGAAGCTGATTCTTGGTAATGGTGGGCACCAATGGTGAATTCCAAGCACATTGTAGGCTCTCTGGAAATACTTAAAAACTTAAAAACCTGTGAATGAAGAGCACTGGGAAGGAGAGCAGATCATCACCTTCAGAAAGAACAGTTTGATAGTATATGTAGTTAAAATAACTTTTCCTACCTCATCTTCACAGGGATCTCATGAGGTAGACAGGGCACACATCCCCACTAAACAGATATAGACACTATGGTGGTGGCAGTTTAAGTGACTGAAGGACTATGGCTGTGGCAGTTTAAGTGACTGACAGGAGGTTATGACATTTACACAGCTTAGAGGTAGATGAAGAGCATAGGTTTTTTAAAACTGTGATTTGGTTCTTTTTCTGTAATACCTTAGAAGCTATTCTTTTTTTCATGAGTAATTTGAAGGAATATGGAAAAAAAATACCAGAAGGGGTAAATCCTTAGTCATTGATGCATAGTAACCTGATAAGTTTTTACTAGAAGTGTCCATCTTTGTTTACATCACAGAAAAATCTGGGTAAAACAGAAACTTCATTACAGGTTTTAAGAACGTCTTTGTTTTACAAATTATTCATGACTCTAAAACTCTGATATTATCACAACTGCAACCTCAAGCTTACCTAGAAATGTGGTGGCTTGGTCTGAGGCTCTCGGACCTGGTCAAAGTCAGTGGATTCAGGTGGTAAAACAAGATGTGCCTGGCATGGGCATAGAGGAGCGAGGACGGCAATGTACATTAAATCAGAGGTTTCCTGTAACTGAATTGTCGCTCATAGACTTGGCTGTGTTGTTATCTCCCTGAGGGGGAGCTCACAGAGAAAAATCTTGTGAAGTCAAGTTATTTGGTTGTACCAGAACATTAGCGACACAGTAGAATTCAAACTATTTTGGGCCATTCCCCAACTGTCTTATTTCATGGAATTACTTTTCTGTCAAGGTAAATTCACATAATGCAACAGTAAAAGCTTTAGCATCATCAGAACCTCTTTCAGATGTCTTGGAGCCAGAGATATGGGTACAACTGAAGTAAATTTTAGTGTGTTGCATGGTCAGAAACTACATTTTAAAAACAGAAATTAAATACACAGATGTCTCAGGTGTATTGCATGAATGTGAGATGATGCTGGCCTGGAGGTGTCTAAACGTGGTCTCTTTCTACTCACTTGTACTCAGAGACTACTGGTTATTTTTATTTATTTATTTATTTTCAATATATGAAATTTATTGTCAAATTGGTTTCCATACAACACCCAGTGCTCATCCCAAAAGATGTCCTCCTCAATACCCATCACCCACCCTCCACTCCCTCCCACCCCCCATCAACCCTCAGTTTGTTCTCAGTTTTCAACAGTCTCTTATGCTTTGGCTTTCTCCCACTCTAACCTCTTTTTTTTTTTTTCCTTCCCCTCCCCCATGGGTTTCTGTTAAGTTTCTCAGGATCCACATAAGAGTGAAACCATATGGTATCTGTCTTTCTCTGTATGGCTTATTTCACTTGGCATCACACTCTCCAGTTCCATCCACGTTGCTACAAAAGGCCATATTTCATTCTTTCTCATTGCCAAGTAGTAGTCCATTGTGTATATAAACCACAATTTCTTTATCCATTCATCAGTTGATGGACATTTAGGCTCTTTCCATAATTTGGCTATTGTTGAGAGTGCTGCTATAAACATTGGGGTACAAGTACCCCTATGCATCAGTACTCCTGTATCCCTTGGGTAAATTCCTAGCAGTGCTATTGCTGGGTCATAGGGTAGGTCTATTTTTAATTTTCTGAGGAACCTCCACACTGCTTTCCAGAGCGGCTGCACCAATTTGCATTCCCACCAACAGTGCAAGAGGGTTCCCGTTTCTCCACATCCTCTCCAGCATCTATAGTCTCCTGATTTGTTCATTTTGGCCACTGACTGGCGTGAGGTGATATCTGAGTGTGGTTTTGATTTGTATTTCCCTGATAAGGAGCGACGTTGAACATCTTTTCATGTGCCTGTTGGCCATCCAGATGTCTTCACTACTGGTTATTTTTAAATTAAACATAGAACTGCTTTTTTTTTTTTCATTTCAAGAGTGAACATGAAGAAGAATGGTTTCAAAGAGGCTGCTATGTCATATAATTTGGTTTTTTAAAAATATAATAAAAATATTGTTCAGAGAGATAACAGAACATAAAGAATAAGGGATGAATGCTGCCCAAGAAATATGCAACATTGTCATGGATATATAAAAGATGGGTAACCAAGAAGCTTTAAATGATGTATAATCTAAAACACTCAATCTGAGGGGTGCCCGAGTGGCTCCATCGGTTAAGCATCCGACTTCAGCTCAGGTCATGATCTCATGGCTCAGGAGTTCGAGCTCCATGTCTGGCTCTGTGCTGACAGATCAGAGCCTGGAACCTGCTTCAAATACTGTGTCTCCTCTCTCTCTGCTCCTCCTCTGCTCACACTATCTCTCTCTTTCTCTATCCAATATAAATAAACATTTAGAATTTTTTTTAAATAAAATTAAACAAAATGCTCAATCTGAGGGCAGCTAGGTGGCCCAGTTGGTTAAGCATCTGACTCTTGATTTTGGCTCAGGTCATGATCTCAAGGTTCTTGAGACCAAGCCCCATGTTGGGCTCTGCACTGACAATACAACACGGAGCCTTCTTGGATTCTCTTTCTCTTTTCTCTTTGCCCCTCCCCTGCATACTCTCTCTCTCAAAATAAATAAATAAACTAAAAAAAGTAAAATAAAATAAAATAACAAAATGCTCAATCTGGTGGAACAGCAATTAAGAGATTACAGATTGCTCACTTACAAAGGATTACCTATAGATGGGGGTCCTGGGTGGCTCAGTCAGTTAAGCGTCTGACTCTTGATTTCAGCTCAGGTCATGATCTCATAGTTGGTGATATTGAGCCCCACATGGGGCTCCATGCTTTTAGCACAGATCCTGCTTAAGATTCTCTCTCTCCCTCCCTCCCTCTGCTCCTCCCCTGCTTACTCTCTCAAAATAAATAAATAAACATTAAAAAATACACACTTACTTACAGAGAGATGTTATGAGGTAAGAGAAGTAGGGCTATAAGTTTTACTCTTAAATGAGCAGAATTTGTGTTCTTATAGTCACTCATTTGTTTTGAATGAATGATTAGTGAACATGTCAGGCCCTGTGCTTGGCACAAGAAATGTTACAATGAATAACATACCACCCTTGCCTTAGCTTAGAATCACTGTGACAAAAACTGTTTTGGCAGATAAGGTCGAAGAAGCACCAGCCATGGATGAAGTCAGTGGAATGGGCACCTAGTTCAGAGCCCCCCGACCCCCAAAGCCAGGGTGCAAGCATCCATCACTGCCGAAAGGGCTGCCTGCACAGCTCAGTGAGTTAACAGGAAGCTCCTGTTGTTTGACCTGGGTAAAGCCCAGATGGAGTGGCCTCTGGGCCTGGAAGAGGGCCAGAGGTGATTACAGGGATCAGGGGATCCTGAGCAGGAACACAGCAGGCAGAATTGAAAGATGGCACAGAATAATGGTTAGCTCTGAGCTCTCAACTCTCAAGATCTGGAATCAAACCTGAGCACTCCAAATCACTAGTTGTAAGACTTCAGGCAGTTTAATTTGCTTTTCCAGCTATGAAACAGTATGGTCCTAATTCTTCTCTCACAATTTTACTATGTGAATAAACATCATACATGGAAAGCAGTTACCACAGTGACTGCCTTGTGATAAAATTTCACTATTAGTTGTTAGTGATGGAGACCAGGGGACACTCAGATCAATGGAACAGGAGAGAGAATCCAGAAATGGATCCACAAACATATGGCCAACTAATCTTTGATAAAGCAGGAAAGTATATCCAATGGAATAAAGACAGTCTCTTCAGCAAGTGGTGCTGAGGAAACTGGACAGTGACATATGGAAAAATGAACCTGGACCACTTTCTTACACCATACCCAAAAATAAACTCAAAATGGATGTAAAACCTAAATTTAAGACAGGAAACCATCAAAATCCTAGAAGAGAAATCAGGCAAAAACCTCTTTGACCTTGGCCACAGCATCTTCTTACTCAGCACGTCTCCAGAGTCAAGGGAAACAAAAGCAAAAATGAACTACTGGGACCTCATCAAAATAAAAAGCTTCTGCACAGAAAAGGAAACAATCAGCAAAACTAAAAGGCAACCGACAGAATGGGAGAAGATATTTGCAAATGACGTATCAGATAAAGGGTTAGTATCCAAATTCTATAAAGAGCTTATCCAACTCAACACCCAAAAAACAAATAATCCAGTGAAGAAATGGGCAAAAGACATGAATTGAGACTTCTCCAAAGAAGACATCTAGATCGCCAACCGACACATGAAAAAATGTTCAACATCACTCATCATCAGGGAAATACAAATCAAAACCACAATGAGATATCACCTCACACCTGTCAGAGTGGCTAACATTAACAACTCAGGCAACAACAGATGTTGCCAAGGATGCAGAGAAAGAGGATCTCTTTTGCACTGCTGGTGGGAATGCAAACTGGTGCAGCCACTCTGGAAAACTACTAGGTATTTATCCAAGAGATATAAGTATGCTGTTTCGAAGGGGCACATGCACCCCCATGTTTATAGCAGCACTATCAACAATAGCCAAAGTATGGAAAGAGACAAATGTCCATCAATGGATGAATGGATAAAGAAGATGTGGTGTATATATACACACATACACACACACACACACACACACACACACACACAATGGAATACTACTAGGCAATCAAAAAAGAACAAAATCTTGCCATTTGCAACTACATGGATGGAACTAGAGGGTATTATGCTAAGCAAAATTAGTGAGAAAAACAAATGTCATGTGACTTCACTCATAATAGCACTTTAAGATACAAACAGATGAATATAAGGGAAAGGAAGCAAAAATCAGATAAAAACAGGGAGGGGGACAAAACATAAGAGACTCTTAAATATGGAGAACAAACAGAGGGCTACTGGAGGGGTTGTGGGAGGGGGGATGGGCTAACTGGGCAAGAGGCATTAAGGAATCTACTCCTGAAATCGTTTCACTATATGCTAACTAATGTGGGTGTAAATTTAAAAAATAAATTAAATTAAAAAGTAATGATAAAAATAAATAAATAAATAAATAAATAAATTAAATAAATAATGGATATCAGGGTTTTGAGGTAAAGACAAGACGTTAAATACTTTTACCCCAAAGAACCCATTCATCTGTTAACTATCTCAGTCCCTGCAGAGTCTTCTTTGCTGGGGGCTCCCTGTGCCTATCCTCACAATACAGTAATTCTTTCCTACCCCCAGACTTTTACATAATCTGCACTTAGCACCCTTCATGTTGACTTTTAATTTTATGTTAAATGCCTGTCTCTTGCTTACACCACCCTAAAAGCAAAAAGCTCCAACCCAAAGCTGTGGCTTATGCGTGTTTCTATTCCTGGCATATATTATGTATTCACATAGTAAGTATCCAATAAATGCTCTTTGAGTGAAATATTTATTTAGTAAAAAAAAAAAACAAAAACTGTCAGAGTCATAAAGTTTTGTTGGATTACTGAATAAAGAAAAATGTTGTAACATTAGATATGGAAATAATCTGTGATATTGAGCATATTCTATTAAAGGTGTTAAATATTACCCCATTTCGGATTATGTAGGCCAGAAGACACTATAGGAATGTCTTCTGTTTTGCCTTTTAAGTAAATCATTTCACATATTTTCTCAGACTCTGTCATAATAGAGATAATAGTGATGTCAGAATATTCCAGAGGTACCTGGGTGGCTCAGTCAGTTAAGCGTTCGACTTCAGCTCAGGCCATGATCTTGCAGTATGTGAGTTTGAGCCCTGCATCAGGTTCTGTGCTGACAGCCCAGAGCCTGGAGCCTGCTTCAGATTTTGTGTCTCAGTCTCTGCCCTCCCTCCCCCCTCTCTCAAAAATAAATGAACATTTTTAAAAAGAGAATATCTAGAAGAAAAGAAAAACACAGCAAAATTCTAGGTTGGCAACACTTAAATCATTCTGAGATTTTTCCTGCCTATTTTAACAAATAAGCATTTTTTCAAATTAGAATCCTGGAACAAAATGACAAAACAAGTCTTTAAACCATGCAGGTAACATAGTAATGCTGATCCAGAGTAGGTAGTAGCAACCAGGATCTCAAACCACTGCTGTCCTCTTGTGGCCTGGCAGATGATCTGCTTTTGGTTTTCAAATCAACTTAGGCAGAAATGAAAGCTTCCAGTTCCACCCTGCTAAATTCTCTAAAAGCTACAACAGAAATTGAGCTTATTTTTCCAAGAAACTGATAGCGAGGAGGAAATCTTTGCTTAATGCATTGCCCAGGTAATGTTACCTGCTGAGACTGGGTTATGAAAAGAAAATGGCAGTGTCAATAAAGTAAGACAACTGCATTTTGGAGTAGAATTTACCCAAACTGGGGGTCCCCATAAAACAGTGTTCTTTGAGTGAGTGTGGACACTTGGAGGAAATAGCACTGGTACCATGCGTGAAGACATAGCCTGGTGTGTCTTGTCTCCTAGCACCAGTGGATAAGAACAAGGGGCTGAGCATCTTAGATCCCAATTTCTCCCTCTTCTAAAATTCCAGAATTCAGAGCAGTAAACATATTCTGCCATTTATTCTTTAATTAATATACCACCTGCCACATGCCAGTCACTTTCTGAATGACTGAAGGGCAGGACAGACATACATCCCTACCTTTTTGGAGCTTACATTTTAAGTATCAGATCTCTCTCTCTCTCTCTCTCTGTCTCTGTCTCTCTCTCATCACAGTGAATATTTGTCTGTCTGTGTTCCTGTGTGAGAATCACAGTGTAACCCATTTTAGCTACTACTTGAGTCTGCTGCTGGAAGTTCTCCACAGAGATGCCAAGAGCACTTTTCTGTCTGGGGCAGATTGAAATTCTAGCACATACCAGGGATAAATGACTTTTATATGGAAGCCTTCTTAAGTAAGTCTCTCAAATATTCTCCACTTTGTGCAAAAGAAGGAAGTCCTCATAAGCCAAGGGAAGAAGCATTCGGGCACTGCTGGATGCTGTGCAGGAGCCTCAGTTTCCCTACAGGTGAGGAGAGTAGTTATAGTGCAAAAGGGCCATATAGGCACTGACACATCCCTTCCTGGGGGGTGGGCAGTCATCCGTGCTCCTGGTTGTGTGATGTGGTTCAAGCACACTGAAGGAAGGAGAAGCTCCCTTTGTGACTTTCCTTTCTTTCAAAATATTTTCATTGCTTTTATTTTCTGATCAGCAAAATAATAAATGCTAGATAGAGAGCACCTAGAATTTTCTGTGAGTTTTCTAAAACATCTAACCCCAGGCTTGCCCACAGTGGCTATACTGGGACTATGTGGCTATGGCACAGGTGGCCCTGAGACCCAGGAGGAAGATGACTTCTCAGAGGGCTGCTAACATGATGAGGACAGAACTGACAGAAGTGCTCAGCATGTAGGGACCAAAGAGTGTGTGGCTTTTCCAGGGCTCTTCATGTTGGATTGCTTATTTTATCCTTCAGGGATACTCTGGGCATCATTTAATAACCTTACAATGTAGAGGACAATGATCCAGGGAAGTGTTTTATGAGGGTCTCAGGGAAAATAAGTGTGTGCCAAGTGGGGATAACCAGTGACATTGTTGGACAGAACATATGAATCTCCTTCCATGACCATCTGTCCTCAATCAGAGGAAGTGGTTTATCTATCCTCAAGGAAAAGCCAAGCTGGTCTAAATCTCAGTTGTACCATTTAGCTGTGTGATCCTGTATGTCACCCATCTTAAAATGAGTATAATAGTATAAACTTCATAAGATGGTCATGATACTTATGTTAACTTTCATAAAGTATCCAGAACGGTGTCTGGGGCATAGTAATTACCCAATAAATGGCAATAGTTGTGGGTTGTATTTTGTTTGTTTGTTTTGTTTTGTTTTTCCCAGGAAATAGGAGGCCTTTAGGATCTTTGGGGTCAAGAGAGAGTAAAGGAAAATACCATCCATAATTTCCAAAAGAAAAGTGTCATCTGAAGACATCATCAGACCGTCCACTAAAATGTGCAGAGTTCAATAAAGTTCAATAAATGATCAGTGAGGTCCAATAGCCACGAATTCTTCCACACACTCAATGTACCAGATTGAATAAAAGAAGGAAATAAGTGAATGTGTAAAAACCAGCAAAAATTGTCTTTGCAAAAGGGCAGAAAAAGAATTCATACGACCTAAATTTGTGAATAATGGAGAAAGTGTGATCCACCACCTTTGCAGGCATATCCTGGGGCTTTGTGGAGAGGTGGATTAGATCATGGTGCCATGTTGAATTTCAGCCGGGGAGGAGCATCCATACATGAAAGTTGTTTCCAGCTGTCACTTAGCTATCATGACTGTCCAACTGCTTGTCATTAATCAACATTTACAAAAAGTCTCCTGGCAAATGCCCACTTTTATCCTTTCTCTTCATAATTTATTGCTAAAAACAGATTATTTGCAGGACAGGTATTTATGGCTATATCCCCATCAAAGACTTTCTCAAGGTACAAAAATGTTGTAGCTTCAAGTTGAAGTTCTTCAACTTCACTGATCTCTTGACCACTGTGATATCACTGATCCAGAGATGGAAAATAGACGTGCAGACTATTACTGTTTGCAAAAACTCAGTTGGTTCCCAGGAGCTATTTATAGTTAGACAAAAGTGGCTTCAATCATCCTTGACTTAGGTTGCCCTCTTCTTGAAGAAATCTTAAGTTTTATTAAACAGACTGTGACTATTGAATAGCCAAAGGGAAGCCTCACATTACAACTTGCCACTCTCTGATCCAAAGTGAATTCTGTCTCTTGGGTAAGTATAACACCTTCCCAAGATTTGAGCTTGTGGAGTCACACCCTGATTTAACTTGTGCTTAACTTAGCAGAGGCACTTATAAAGCTGCAACAAGATCGTGAGTAGAGGTAATCAAGGATGCTGCTTTTACTGGCCCCTGAGGGGACTAGAAGTCAGATCACTTGCATAGAGTGCCTGGGCTCCCGTGCTAAGTGGCGACATGGAAGTCACATCATCTCCAAATCTGCCAGACAAAATCATCCACAAAAGGGAGAAAGCTTACATACTGTGAGTGTTGGTATTACCTATTGTGCTAATATAAGAGTTTATGAGACTTTTCTTTTTTTTCTTATTTTAATATTGATACATCCAACATGGTAAGGTAAGGAAGTAGGGAAGATATTATTTTCCCATTTGCAGAAGTCTGGGAAGATTGAGTGATCTGTCCAAGTCCATGGAAGTAATGAGTACACAGAGGGAAGTGGTCAAAAACACTGCCCTGTGTTTCTCAGAGGTGTGAGAACTGTGTGAAACAGATTGTTATGGTAGAAAGCATTATGTAAATAATAAGGATTTTATTGTTAATTAAGTATTTCAAATAAATTAGAGCACTCAGAGAAATATCTTTGCTGCCCCAAATACCAATAGATGTGTGTGTGGAGGGGGAGGTGTATTTGTTTTTTGTGTATTTCTTTAAATTTGCTTCTGGCTTCCTTAAGCGGTATTTAAGATGTAAAGAAAAAATAAGTCTCAGTTTTCAGAACTCTTTGAAAGAATATAATGAATAGCAAACCTGGAGAAATGAATAGGATGCCATAAACGTGGTCACGTTCACAACTATCACCACCATTGATGTAGGCTGCTTGGGAGTACTTTGTGATACCCCGGGCCCTGGCATTCTCTCTCAGGTCGTCAGGGTAACATTGCGAAGCAGGATGAGGTGTCTGGCACAGACACAATGGAGCTCTCTCTGCAGGTGTTTTTATATCCACCTGCTTGTTGCATATCAGGGCTAGCATCCACTATTAATCTGCATTTGGGGGGATGGCAATCTGTTTGAAAGATGCTATTCAAAGGCAGTCCCCTTGTGTGGTGTCTCAAAGGAAGTCACGGGGGCACAGGGAGGGGTGACTCATGACTTTGGCTTGGGCGGATCTGAGAGACCGATCAGTTATTTTGTCTACATTGTGGAGAGGTTACAATAAGCTGATGTCATTGTGACGGGCACTGGTCTGCTTCTGTCTGGGGGAATTCATTTTCAACGGTGGGGGGTACGTGTTAGATCTTTGTTTATCTTGCAGCTGAACTCTCAGCCATGTTCATAGAATTTGCATCAACAAATTTTGTAAAACAATCCAGAGGATTAAAGAAATCTTTTTTTTTTCCTGATACAAAAAGGCAGGTTTTTATTCACAGAAGAGAAAAATAATTTGCTTTCTGAATATTTTCTTAAATATTTTCAAATATATCTGAAAGATGGAGAGCTTTAGTGGTTTCAACAATTGAAAGAAATAAATGGTATTTGTCATATCAAAAATATTACATAACAGGTGAGCACAGTGCTAAAGATGATGCTGTAATTTATTCTAGTTGAAGAATTATTCAGATTTACTAAAGCTATGTGCTAACTGTATAGAAATTAATGAGATTTTGAAAACAAAGTGTAGCAAAATATACCAACAGAAAAAATAAAAAAATTAATTCTAGATTAATAGGAATTTAATGTATCAGTAATATATGTCAATATACTCAAATTAATATAAATCAGATATATTCAAAAAGAAGTCAAATTAAATGTAGTCAAATCAATGCTCTGATAACAGAGAAATTAAAATAAAAACAAATCTCAGAGCCTTAAAACAAAAACAATTATTTTTCCACCATATTTGTTGAGCAGAATCAATGATTACTATAATGGTCCTGTATTTATCAATAAGAGCCTAAATAATTTTTTACAATATTAGAATTATAACTGTATTTCAGCTTTCTTATTCAGAAACAACAAATTACCCTGGCATGGACTGCTAATTGCCTACCCATTGTCCACTGTTCTTTTTCTTACTAACAAGACCTCAGTTTTGTTAAGAGCAACTTTCTACTAAGCTACATTTTCCAGCCTCCTTTGTAGCTCATAGTGGCAATAGGGCATAGTTCTGGCCAATGAGGTATAAGCAAAAATCCCTGAGTCAAACTTCAAGTTTGACAAGTCAAACTTCAGGGAAAGCTCTTTAAGAGACTCTTAAAAACTGAGAATAAACTGAGGGTTGTTGGGGCGTGGGAGGGAGGGGAGGGTGGGTGATGGGCATTGAGGAGGGCACCTGTTGGGATGAGCACTGGGTGTTGTATGGAAACCAATTTGACAATAAATTTCATATTTAAAAAAAATAAAAATAAAAAAATAAAAGTGAACAGATTTGGCTAGCTTGTCTCTGTCCTTTCTTTGAGCCAGAATATGGATGTGATGGCTTGAGTGCCAGCAACCATCCATCTTGGTTGGCAGCATGACAAAAAGGCTCATGTCCTATGAGAGGCAGAATGGAAATTTAGAATGGACTTGATTCCCCAATGACATCAATTGCTTGTCTTCTTCCTAGATGAGATCAACATAAACATCTACCTTGTATAAGCCACTTGTGGAATTTTCAGTTTTCATGAAAAAAGCATGTATGAACTTTATGAGAGGTGGCTCAAAATGAAATTATAAATGCCATCTTGAGCCAATGTCCTTCACATTTACTTTTTCACACTTTCATAAAATGTATACCACTGAGAAAAAAAAAATGATTAGATAGCTACATAATGGAGGGATGGATGAATGGATGATAGATGATAGCTAAATGATATATAGATAGATTATAGATTAGATAGATAGATTAGATAGATAGATAGAAGATAGATAATAGATAGATGATAGATAGATAGATAGATAGATACAAACAATATGATAGATAAATCACAAGGCATGAAGAATAATCTGACTAGCAGCTTAATAATAATTATAGCACCAGAAGCTTAAGAAATAGAACCTTACCACTTCCCTAGATGTTCTTCAGTGCCCTTCTATGACCTCTCATGCTCTGCTTCTTCCTCAAATAACCACTATCATGGATTTTATGTTTGTTACTTCCATAGTATTCTTTATACACACATTTCCATAGCAGTACTGTTTAGTTTTGTATATACTTATACAGATGATACCATGCTGTTTGCATTTTTTGTAACTTATTTTTCACCTGACATGTTTCTGAAATTCATCCACTTCAATGCATATAGTTATAATTAATCCTTTTTCACTTCTGTGTGGAATTCAATGGTTTGAATATACCAAATATATTTATCCATTCTTTATACATATTTTCATTGTTATTTCCAGTTTGAGATTTTTACAAAGAATATTACTATGACCATTTTTTACAATATCTGCTGGAGCACATATCTACAAATTTTCTTGGGTAAATATTTAGAAATGGAATTTCTAAGTTGCAGAATTGTAACTAGACTCTGGAAAATTATGCTCCTACCAGCAATGTGTAAGACTTTCTATTGTCCCACATGCTCACCAGTACTTACTTCCTTTTGCCATGTACAACCTGCCACGGGTAAATACAGCCTGGAAAAGCTAGGGACCTAACCTTATAATGATTCCAGACTAATTTGATTAATATACAAAATCAAGCCACCTGTAAACCTAATTTGTCAACCATTCAACAGATTTATTTTTTCCTGTGAAGTCTTGTACCTATCTCAGGACAGGAAAATATGGATACAAATTTAATATAGCAAAAAGAGACACGTATTGAGTCTCAAGTATCAGATTCAAATTCCTGATCACTTTATTTTCATGGGTTGGATTATCCTAACCTGCACAGTATGATGTCAAACCTTAGATGGCTTCTAAGGCCCTTACCAGCTCTGATATTTTGAAAGACCATACTTCCATTTTGTAAAGGAGAAGAGAGGTTTATATTTGACAAGCTGTGAAACTTATTAAGATTCTGATAACCTTTTACCACATAATCCTTTGATTCAAACTGTGAAGTCTTACTTCCAATCACTGGTTTTAAAATAATATTAACTTTTCGGGGCGCCTGGGTGGCTCAGTCTTTTAAGCATCCGACTTCGGCTCAGGTCATGATCACGTTCCGTGAGTTCGAGCCCCGCTTGGGGCTCTGTGCTGTCTGATCGGAGCCTGGAGCCTGTTTCGGATTCTGTGTTTCCCTCTCTCTCTGACCCTCCCCCATTCATGCTCTCTCTCTGTCTCAAAAATAAATAAACGTTTAAAAAAATTAAAAAAAAATATTAACTTTTAATTGAACTTGGCTACAGGCTGAAATTAAAATTTGCTCTTAGCAGTTACTCAGTCATTGACCATTATTTATTCTGGAAACATTCAGCTTTTTTAACTTACTCTGCATTTGAGGATTACAGCTAGAATAATTAGGTCTTTAGAGAACAACTTCAGGGGCACAAGACCTGGGCAGTCGCACATGCACCAGGCTGTGTTAATGGTGGTATCCTTGTTTGGAATTCTTAATCCTTTTAAACAAGGACCCTGAATTTTCATTTTACTCTGGGCCTGAAAATTATATAGCTGGTCCTGGGCATTTTGTGTGTGGAGTCAGTCACAAAATTCCCCACAGTGTGCAATCACAAGAAAACCAAAAGTTTCTAGGACAATGTGAGCATTATTTCTTTTCTTCTTTTTCTTTCTTTCTTTCTTTCTTTCTTTCTTTCTTTCTTTCTTTCTTTCCCTTTCTTTAATTTCAATCCATTTGAAGAAATATTTCTTAGAAAAGTTTGGGAAAGAATGTTTTGCCTTTCTCCCCATCTCCATACAGAGAAATACTTCCTTTTCCATGGGCCTGCTACTAGTCACTTTAAAATAGCAACTCCTGGGATGCCTGGGTGGCTCAGTCGGTTGAGCGTCCAACTTTGGCTCAGGTCATGATCTCACAGCTCATGAGTTCAAGCCCCACGTCAGGCTCTGTGTGGACAGCTCAGAGCCTGGAGCCTGCTTTGGATTCTGTGTCTTTCTCTCTCTCTCTCTGCCCCTCCCCCACTTGTGTGCTCTCTCTCTCTCTCTCTCTCTCTCTCTCAAAAATAAATTTAAAAATGTAAAAAAAAATTTAAATAGCAACTCCTATATCCTCCTACCCAAGTGCCTGTACTTATGAAAGGGAAAGGGGAAGGAGGGAGGACAGGTGAGCTAGGGAGCTTACACAAAGTACCACACACACACATCACACACAAACACACATGCACACAGACATACCACACACCAAGAGCTTTCTATCCACAGCATGCTTAGGAGTTTTTAATGTGATCCTCAATATCTGATGGACAGTGTATGGAAAGAGGGATTTTGTTCCCTCTTTTACAGAACATTAACGATTTTTTTAAATGTTGCTGTATATACTAGCTAAGAAATTCCAGTAATTCTGAATTTGTTTCTGCTTCAATTTAAGAGTATCTATTAAATAAAATTTCTTAAAAGCTGGACATCAGTGTGTTTGACTTAAAATTAAAAGAACACCATAATTCTTTTGATTTTGTTAATAATCCCAAAATAAATATTTGACTCATAAAGGTTAAGGAAAATTCATTCCTGTTTACAATTGCTGCACATGTCCTGCACCGGTTCCAATTCTGTCAGCCAAACAGCTGTCCTTTTCCACCGGGGGCTCTTTGGCCAGCTGTGTGCCCAAAGTTGCTTGAAGACCTGTGAAAAAGCATTTACGGACTTTCATATAGACAGGTGTCCCTGTGTAAAGTAAAGCTGCTTTCTAAAGAATGTAATAAGAAGGATCACACATTTACCACTATAAAATAAATTGATTTCAGGTAATGAAACAAAAGGAGAGGCAGGCAACTCAAACAATCGGTTACTTCTTTGCCAAATTGCCTTTTGCCTTTGGTGGGAAGGCACCTGATTCGCACAGGTCCCACTACCCAGGGTTACTGGGCTGGTAAGATTTCTACACTAGGACTACCCAAGGCCTGGCTTTTCCTCTCTTCAGAAAACATCTCCAGTTGATGTTTAGAGGTGATACAGAATTAGTTAAGAGCTAAATACAAGGACTCCTCATGTGATGACTTTAATGCCCATTTGTATTAAAAGAAAAAAGGATTTAATGGGAATTTCTGCAGCTACAGTATTGAAACTATAGAGAATAGCTGTTCTTACTTTCACTTCAATACCAAGCATTGATACGTTAGGTATAGGTAGCCTTAGCACATGGCACTCCTTGCTAGATATGAGCCAGTGTGTTAGAAAGTGACAGATTCAATTCATTGATTGTGTTGCTGGATCAGTGTTGTTCGAAATTCCTCTTCACTAACTATAAGATGCCCACCCTAGTAAAACCAGAACAGAAACTCAGAGTAAACATTTAGAAACTTTTCTAGTAAATTTTACACTTTCATTCTGAAATAATTGCAAATTCACAGAGAAGCTGCAAAAAGAATACAGAGAGCTTCCATATACTCTTAACCTAGACGTCCTAATTATTACATTTTATCACAGTGTGTTAACATTCTGTGTGTATATGTATGTGTTCCTGAATCACCTGATATGACTCAGACATGATGTTCCATTACTTACTGCTTCATTATGTATTTGCCATAATGACATATTTCTATATAACCACAGCACAACCATCCAGAAATTTACACTGATCTAACAGTACCATAAAGTCTCCATCCCTTGCAAATCTCCATACTTGCACCAACAATGTTCTTTACAGGGCTGGGACCTGACCCAGACCATTCCTTGTGCACACTTTCACACTTCTAGCCCCCTCCAATCAGAAAAAGTTCCTCAGCCTTTCTTCGTCTCTTGCCTTTTTTGAAAAATATGTATCTTAGTAAAAAATATTCTTTGATTCAGGTTTGTCTGATGTTTCCTTGTTGTTTGTGCATTTGGGACAAAATCTCATGGAAGTGGTCCTGTGTTCTTCTCCATGTACCGTGTCTGGGGCACCCAACCTTGATTTGTCCTATTACTAGCGACGGTAATTTTATCACTAGTTAGGAAGGTGTCTGCCAGATTTTTCCACTGTAAAGTTAGTTAATAAGTATCTTATACTCATTAAAAATAAGTAATGCATATTTTGTGGGGAGAAACTTTGAGGCTTCTAGAAGGTTACACCTTTCCCTTCTCTCCAATTCATTTATATCACCATGAAGTCAGGAATTCATACTTTGCTCAAGGGGTTACAAACTGTCATTATTTATTTTGATACTTAAATGTTCCATTGGCCAGTAGGAATCCCTTCAAATTGATTCCTATGTTGGTTTAACAATGTCTGCATCAGTCATTGCTTCTGTACTTTCTGACACAAAACAAATGCTGCAGGTTTATCTTATTTTCTCTGCCCAGACCTGGAGTCAGACATTTCTCCAAAAAGTGGAGTGTAGCATTTAGAATTTAAGCTCTGGAGACTAGACATGTTTATTGTTACCAGAGTATTATTGTTTCAAGACCCTTGCAGCATATATAGAGTTAGGAAATACATTTATTCATATATACATATGTTTTAAATCTATATCTATATCTATATAGATATATAGATATATATAGATCTATATCTATATTATATTAATAGTATCATTAATATACATAATAAATATAATATATATTAGAAACGTATCTATATATACTAAAGACCGTGGATTCACAAAAATACCTCTAATTCCAATCCAACAGCATTATTTTTAACAATTCCTCTTAGCATGAATGAAGCTTCCTTTTCCAACAGTGTGGACTCCCACCATCCTTAATGGACTTGTTTATTGGTGCAACATCACCTGTATAACCAGACCTGGATAAAAGCTAGGTCTTCAAGCCAGACCCTCTTCCTAGTGAGATATAGAGCTGAAAGCTCTGAACCAATGAAGGGAAAGATTAAGAGAAGGGAAGGGGGGGAACAAAGGGAAGAGTGAAAGAGAAAGAAAAGGACGGTGGTAGGATAGAAAACAACAAGGAGCCAGGAGGAGGGAGCAAGAACCTGCTTTTGTGTAGTCTCTGGAAAGAGCAGGTCCTGTCTGGTAAATCTAATGACAAAACAGTGGGCTTATATTTTGTATCTTTCTTTAATCATATTTTCTAGTAACTCACTTTACTGTATTTTACAAAATTACTTGTCTGTAAAGATTTGAGGAGGAAAAAACCACAAGTCCGTCACCATAGGTAGCGCTGTAACCACACTTCCTTCTTCAAATGCAGAGGTTGGCAAACCACAGCCAGCGGCCAACACAGCCATCTCATTTATGTGTCATCTATGGCTACTTTTTCCATAATAAGGCAGAGTTGCACAGAGACTTTCAAGGACCATAAAGTCTTAAATATTTACTTGTTGGCCCTTTATAGGAAGAGTTTAGATAATATTAGGTCCCTGATCTAACTTTAATATATCATTTACTTATTTGCTACATGTATAGTTTATTCTCTCTCTCTCCCCTCTCCTTCCCCAATCCTAAAACATAAACCCATAAAGGCAGAGGTCTCATCTGTTTTTTTTTTTTTCCAAATTTACTCCAGCACCTGGGACAGTGCTTGATGATAGAAGTTACACAGTAAATACTTCCTGAATTTTAATTATGAAAAGGACCTTGAGGGTCATTAATGATACTGGAATTCAGATATGGTGAACCAAGGCCATGATAACATTTAATGACAGAGCCTGGAAAGAATTGTTATTTCAACTTTGTAAATGCCTGGACAGGTCCACTTTCTACCCTCTGTTCCACCCTAATATTGAGTCAATTCATCCATGAAGCTTCCTGCATAAATAGAAAGGAGGATCAATCACCTGTCATCGTTTGAAGTCATTCCTCCATTTCTGTGGCAGTAGTCTATAATATCTTTAAAGTGAGTAACATTGTTTTTCCAGAATCCCTAGGAAAAAAGAAAGGTTAAGTTGATGACATCCATAAAATCACACTTACACAGGTCTTGTGTATGTGCTTATGTGCATAGCTGTGACCAGATTCTCAATATCAAAATGTACACTCCCCAGCTAAGACTGACCCCTAAAACACTGTCCTGGAAGGTCACCTAGATTGTTCCTTTGGTTAAGTGTCCAACTCTTGATTTCTACTCAGGTTATGATCTCATGGTTCATGGGATTGAGCTCCATGTCAAGCTCTGTATTGACAGCATGAAGACTCCTTGAGATTCTCTCTCTCTCTCCAAATAAATAAATAAACATTTAAAAATTATTTTAAAAAAACAAAAAACACTGTCCTGGAGCAGCCTAAAGGATCCTACCTTAGGGTCTCTAAGCCACCTTCTAGAGGTGGGTGATTTTGTTTCCCATAAACATAGCAAGACTACTTTTCCAGATGTCCCATAGCCTAACAAAATGAGATGTGTTCCAGCATACATCTTCATGGGACAGAACAACATCAGAGGGAGGCCAGGTGAGACTACCACTATTTTCCCAAGGTATTGACTATCTGCTTTGAAGATGACAAGAGAAAAGATGTCCTTGATCCTAATGACATCAAGTGTAAAATGCATCATGTATTTAATAAGTTTTGTTAGAAAAGAAATGCTCCTACATTGTGTACACTAAAGAATGAATTCAATTACAGAAAGATTAAAATGAAGAAAGAAATAAAGTGAGAAAAGAAACTGTATCTTCAGTAGAAAAAAACCTTACCTGTTTTCCTTGGGCTCTCCTCATTATACAGATGCCCATTAGCCACCTCATGCCCACTAGCCCAGTGCCCAGCTCTGAACAGCATCTAATGAATGGAGCCCTGCCTTATGCAATGTGGATAATGGAAATCTGAAAGTCTCATACCTGCACATTTTGATGGTCAGCCTAATCTTTCATATTTTCCTCTCTTCATTTTTCTCCCTCTGGGGTCAACATCTATCCACTTCTTGGGGGATGGTATGGAGAAGGTCCAAGGACTGGGGTACAGATGCAAGCACAAGTGCTATCAGTCTCCACTTACCTACAAATGCCTGCAACACTTACATACTTACTGAGTATACACATCAATACCCTTCATGCCCTACCAGACATGGCAACTGACCTCAGGCGTGTGGGCATGGAGCTACATAATAGTTTAGGTATGTTTCCCTAAACACCAAGCAGGAGGAAGACATTACAGCTCTCCTGTATATTAGATTGCTAAATGCAGGAGATACTGCAGCTAAGAAAGCCAATACAAACCCTGGCTTGCCTGAAGCTTACATTATAGTAGAGTAGAAAATTGGTTACAGAAGCAATGAAAATGCTGGAAAACCACACTGGAGAGGGTAGAGCAATCAAAACATTAGTAAAAACAGGAAGTTGATAACAGCCATAGGGCTGGAGGAACAACTGTAGGAGGTGGCAGGAGGTGACATTTCCAGAAACTAGAAATGGAAACCAACTAGAACTACAGCCAGAGTAAGGCTGTCCAGTGTGACAATGGACCATGACAGGAGAGGAGCTGGAGTCATGAGAAAGAAACAGTTAAAGATCCCTCAGGTAGAGGGTGGCTTCTCCCCTCCTCCAGTGTGAGAGACCCACCAGCCTCCAGTCAGTGTCTTCCTCCCTAGAAGCCAGAGGACAAGGCATCCTGGGAGAGGCATGTCCTTACACACAGTGGGACAGGGAGAATCTGGAGCAAATCTAGACAGGAAAAGTGGCATCCATTCCTAAACCATAAGCCCCCTAGAACCACTGGAACTCAGAATATATAGAAAGGAGGATGCAGTGGATGCTAAAAGTCATCAGTTATGGAATGAATAAATCATGAGAATAAAAGGCAGAGTATAAGGAATACAGTCAATGATATTGTGACAGTCGCATAACAGGACAGATGGTAGTTACACTTGTGAAATAGCATAAGGAAGGCATGGACTTGTCAAATCACTAAGTTGTACACCTGAAACTAATGTAACATTGTGTGTCAACTATACTCAAATAAAAAAAAAAGTTGAAAGAAAAAAAATCATTTTAGAAACAAAATAAGGTAGACTGAGGCTAGATCATATCAGCATGTTCTTTGCCAGGGCCTACGTTAGAGCAGTGCCAAGCTTCCAAATACTTTCTTCAGACAATTCGGTAAAAACACCTCTAAACATCTTTGCAGAAAATTTTAAAATCTAGACTTCAAGAGACACTTGCTGCTATTTTTCTTACCCCTTAAACATCTATTTGAAGAGTAAAATGAGAACAATCAAGATTCTCATGGCCCTCTAGAGACTACCATCAGCCCCAGGCCTATGAGCACAGAGCTACCTGCCAAGTACCTAAACACCAAGCAAAAGGCTAATGCTTCACAGACTATTCATAAAGTGGAAGACAGTTCTGACTTTCACATAGCAGTTTACCTGTACCTCCCAAACTTCCCACATAAAACTAGTCATATAGAGAGCCAGAGCCAACTCCAGTCCTTTGACCAGCTGTACAGACCACTGGCTCAGGATTGCCCTACCTCCCTGCCACTCATGAAGGCATGTTCATTGGAAAGAGTAGCATTTTTTTGGCTGGGTAAATGGAACACTTTTGAGTGGTTTTCATTAGAGGAAGAAGGCATTTTGATTAAAGCATTTGTTGAATCTTATGTAAAAAATTGTAAAGTCCCAGGATCCACAAGGATAATGATGCTTTGTGTTTATAAAGTGCTTTCCAAGCCCTTCACAAATTTTGTTTTATTAATAATTAATATCTGCCATATCCATATAAGTAGAGAAGGAGAAAACATTTTTATCACTGCTGAAATACAAGAACCACATTGATGAATTGGAGAATGAACCAAGATTTGAACCCAGGCAGCAATGCTTTATATGTTCAAGACTGTTCTTAAAACAGTGTCAGCCAACCTTATGACAGCATGTGAAAGCAAGAGCAGAATGCTGGGAACCCCTGGGATTCTTGGATGCCCCCACCATCAAAGGAACCTGTTCACATCTTGTACAGGCCTGAAGAGGGTCACCAAGGATAAATGTTGATTAATATAGGAGGTGATGGTGGTGACAATGATTATGTTCATGTTGATGGAGATTGTGGTAATGGTGATGATGGACTGATGTCACCTAGCCCTTAAACATCTGAAGTTATCACTTAAGAATTGTTTGATGTTGAGGCACTTTCATTCGCTTTTGGGACTTGAAATAATTGTGTACAGAAGTGACACATGATGGATCCTTGTAGTAGCCCTGACAGTCCCTTGCGTCTCCCTCCTTAGAAGTCATTACATGTGGATCTGTGATATTTATCTGGCAGATAATGCAGTAGCCAGTGATATCTTTTGTCTGGAAGTCTTGGATCGCTATTTAACTTCTATCATAATCTAAATTTTAATATATGCATGTATTATATGTCTAACTAAGCAGTAAATATTTTAAGGACAAGAATTGTGTTTATTTTTCTCACCACTAGTTGTTTCCTGTCCCTTGTTGGTAACTGACCTTGCATGTGGTCAGTAAATACTGGCTGAATGGAAGCTTATTGGTTACTGGACCACAGCCCACTCCTGTGACTGAGAACAGATTCTGGCTTCAGTTCCCAGGGGCACAATGGGAGGAGACAGGGCTGGGCTAGTAAGCTGGTGACCTAACATGGAACACTTGCCATGTCTGGGACATGGTGGGGGCAAGGGATGTTCCCAGGTCTCACTAGCCTCAGCACATTCCCTATGGGGACACAAAGAGAAGGGACTCTGCCACTGTCTCTTCAGGTTGGCTCAGTTACCACTTGGCTTCCCTACCTCTGCTGTGACCCAACTCAAGTGTTGGGCAGTTGTACAAGCATGGAGAGACATGCCTGGGAGCATCCCATGCAGGGAGCTGCAGATTGCTTCAAACTGCACCCCCAGGCAAGTTTCTGTGAAAACATCTTGGAATTTTCATAACTTTTTTTTTTCCTGTGAAATTTCTTTCTTCTCATTTCTGTTAACTTTGCTAGTTAAACTGTCAGGCCAATTTTGAAAAGGAATAAAATCTTTGTCCCTGCTCCCATCCTGAAGCCAAAATCTATTTTGGTTCATATAAAAATGATCAAATTACAGCTCTTGGCATGTTCCTTAACTAGGAAAAAATAACTTAGATTAACTAGTGCCAATAAACTAAGTATTTCAATTAAATTCCAACATTAGTAAAAATATCAGTCATGCCAGTCTAAATCTCAACCAACCTTAAAACAGTATGTGTAACCCTCAAAGCAGCTATCTACAAAAACAGTTTCTATTGCTCATGAAACTTCATGCAATAAAAGAAGTTGCTTGCAGAGAAAAGGCAAATGTCTTAGGTTCAAAAACAAAGGCTGAGCAGAACTGGACTTTCCATCACAGGTCATTTACTTAGAAATGAATTGTCGGTATCACACAGACTCCCAGTGGGCTCTTAGGGACCTTCACATAGGGGAGTCCTACAGTTGATGGGGGCAGATTAAATATCTCTCTGGTCTTTTCAGTTTGATGGAAAGAGAGAGCTTATCCAGAACATTCTGACTGTACAATTGCCACCTTTGGCATTCACCCACATTCAATATCCCAACACAAGGGCACAGAAAGTCCCTGGTGTGTTTGTGTTCATACACTAGATGCTGCAATGCATTTATATTATCCCCTGCCTCCTGACTGGCTGCCATGGCACAGGAGGTTCAGGGCATGGAACATGGCAGTGACTTAGAACTTATCAGATCTCCACTGTGGGAGGTGCACATACCACTGCTTGGATGATGAGCACTAAGCTAGAGACCTTACCCTTCTCATGTGAGTGAGAAACCTGGCTAAAGATCATGCAGTGCTTTATTCAACATACCTTCACCAAGCATCTGAGGGGCCAGGCAATGTGCTACGATTCAAAAGTATTACTGAAGCCAATCCAGACCCAAAGATGTTCATGATCTAATGGGATAGACATCCCTTAACAGATTATCTCAGTGCAGCCTGGTAAGGATCCTAATAAGTGTGTGGGTGGCATACTTATGGAATAAGAGGGGCACTTAGCCCAAGAAGAAGAGGGTGGGGTGTGCAGACAAAAGGCACAACAGCTGAAAACAGAACTGAGGGAAAGGGAGCAGACAAGTGGGACAAACTACATAATTGCACATAGATGGGGAAGGGAGGTGTCTCCACATCAAATGTTGATACTATCTGCAAAGTAAAAAAAAAATTACATGCAAAATTAATTAATCATAATCTTTTTAAATTTTATAATAAACATTCAGGGTTTACATTAAGATCTTACTGGGGGAGCTTCAGAAGATGGAGGCCTAGGAGGATGCTGGGCCCACCTCGTCCTGCTGATCACTTAGATTCCACCCACATCTGCCTAAATAACACAGAAACCTGCCAGAAGACTAGCATAACAGACTCTCCACAGCCAGACATAGACAAGAGGCCCTTGGAAGAAGGTAGGAAGGGCAGAGAGGCATTGCATGCTACACAGACTGGTGGGAGGGAGCCGGGCCAGTGGAGGGGCAGCCCTCCTGGCAAGGCAGAATCCCCAGTCTGGCTTGCAAAAGTGGAGGGGCCAGACTGCGTGACTTCTGACAGCCAGCAGGACTTAACATCTGGAATGCTATAAGTCAAGCGCTGCTCAGAGAGTGGGAGGGTGAGAGGACACTGGGAGGGAGAGATGCTGAGCCCTGGAAGACAGAGCTCAGCTCAGCGGGGAACAAAGGCACTGGCCAGCGCCATCTCCCTCTCCCATCCCCCAGCTGAAATCCCAAAGGGAACAAGTTCCCGTCACTGAACTTGCTTGCACCATGCAATCACCCAACACTGTGCTTCTGTGGATCCATCCCTCCGATGGGTCTGCCTCCCTCCCAAGGCTGCAGGGCCCCTCCCATGGCAGAGCGAACTGAGTCTGCCACTCCCTCCCCTGTGCACCTTGTGATCCACCCTACCTAATATGCCATATCCCATCAAAGCAGCACCACAAGCCTGGCAGTGTGCAAGTAGCCCAGACAGGGGCCACACCACTCCACAGTGAGTCCTGTCCCTGGGAGAGGAGAAGATAAGGTACATCCCAGTCTGACTGTGGCCCCAGCAGTGGGCTGGGGACAGACATCAAGTCTGACGACTGCAGCCCTGCACCCCAGCAAAAGTTACTACAGACAGCACAGGGGAAGTTCTCTGCAGTTTGGCACCACCCCAGGGACTATCCAAAATGACAAAACGGAAGAATTCTCCTCAAAAGAAACTCCAAGAAGTAACAACAGCTAACAAATTGATCCAAAACTGTTTAAGTAATATAATGGAACAAGAATTTAGAATAATAGTCATAAAATTAATCGCTGGGCTTGAAAAAAGCATAGAGGACAGCAGAGAATCTGTTGCTACAGAGATTAAGGGACTAAGAAATAGTCATGAAGAGCTAAAAAAATGCTATAAACGAGGTCCAAAATAAAATGGAGGGGACTACAGCTCGGATCGAAGAGGCAGAGGAGAGAATAGGTGAATTAGGAGATAAAATTATGGAAAAGAGGAAGCTGAGAAAAAGAGAGATAAAAAAAATCCAGGAGTATGAGGGGAGATTAGAGATTTAAGTGATGCAATCAAACGGAACAATATCCATATCATAGGGATTCCAGAAGAGTAAGAGAGAGAAAGGGGCTGAAGGTGTGCTTGAACAAATCATAGCTGAGAACTTCCCTGATCTGGGGGAGGAAAAAGGCATTGAAATCCCAGAGAATTCCCATCAGACGTAATTTGAATCAATCTTCTGCATGATATACCACAGTGAAACTGGCAAAATACAAGGATAAAGAGAAAATTCTGAAAGCACTAGGGATAAACAGGCTCTAACTTATAAAAGGAGACCCATAAGACTAGTGGCAGACCTATCTACTGAAACTTGGCAGGCCAAGAAAGGAATGGAAGGAAATCTTCAATGTGACAAACAGAAAAAATATGCAGCCGAGAATCCTTTATTCAGCAAGTCTGTCATTCAGAATAGAAGGAGAGATAAAGGTCTTCCCAAACAAACAAAAACTGAAGGAATTCATCACCACTAAACCAGCCCAACAAGAGATCCTAAGGGGGATTCTGTGAGTGAAATGTTGCAAGGACCACTAAGTACCAGAGACATCACTACAAGCATGAAACCTACAGACATCACAATGACTCTAAACCCATATCTTTCTATAACACTGAATGTAACTGGACTAAATGCTCCAACCAAAACACATAGGGTATCAGCATGGGTAAAACAAAAACAAAAGCAAAACAAAACAAAACAAAACAAAACAAAAAAAACAAGACCCATCTATTTGCTGTCCACAAGAGACTCATTTTAGACCTGAGGACACCTTCAGATTGAAAGTGAGGGGAGGGAGAACTATTTATCATGCTACTGGAAGTCAAAAGGAAGCTGCAGTAGCCATACTTATATCAGACAAACTAGACTTTAAATTTTTTTTTTCAACGTTTTTTATTTATTTTTGGGACAGAGAGAGACAGAGCATGAACGGGGGAGGGGCAGAGAGAGAGGGAGACACAGAATCGGAAACAGGCTCCAGGCTCCGAGCCATCAGCCCAGAGCCTGACGCGGGGCTCGAACTCACGGGCCGCGAGATCGTGACCTGGCTGAAGTCGGACGCTTAACCGACTGCGCCACCCAGGCGCCCCAGACAAACTAGACTTTAAATTAAAGGCTGTAACAAGCAATGAAGAAGGCCATTATATCATAATTACAGGGTCTATACATCAGGAAGAGCTAAGCGCTGAATATTGGAGCTCCCACATATATAAAACAATTAATCACAATCATAAGCAACCTTATTGATAAGAATGTGGTAATTGCAGGGGACTTTAATATCCACTTACAACAATGGATAAACCATCTAGACACAGGATCCATAAAGAAACAAGGGCCCTGAATGATATAATGGATCAGAAGGACTTGACAGATATTTAGAACTCTGCATCCCAAAGCAACAGAATATACTTTCTTCTTGAGTGCACATGGAACATTCTCCAAGATAGATCACATACTGGGTCACAAAACACCCCTTCATAAGTATACAAGAATTGAGATCTTACCATGCACATTTTCAGACCACAGTGCTACGAAACTTTAAATCAACCACAGGAAAAAGTCTGGAAAAACTCCAAATCATGGAGGTTAAAGAACACCCTACTAAAGAATGAATGGGTCACCTGGAAATTAGAGAAGAAACTTTAAAATATATGGAAACCAATGAAAATGAAAATACAACAATCCAAATGCTTTGGGATGCAGCGAAGGCAGTCCTGAGAGGAAAATACATTGCAATCCAGACCTATCTCAAGAAACAAGAAAAATCTCAAATACAAAATCTAACAGCACATCTAAAGGAAATAGAAGAAGAACAGCAAAGACACTCCAAACCCAGCAAAAGAAGAGAAATAAAGATCAGAGCAGAAATAAACAATATAGAATCTAAAAAAAACTTTAAAGCAGATCAATGAACCCAAGAGTTGGTTTTTTGAAGGAAAAAAAAAAAAAAAGATAAACCTCTAGCCAGGCTTCTCAAAAAGAAAAGGGAGAGGACCCAAACAGATAAAATCACGAATGAAAATGGAATTATTACAACCAATCCCTCAGAAATACAAGCAATTATCAGGGAATACTATGAAAAATTATATGCCAACAGACAGGACAACCTGGAAGAATTGGACAAATTCCTAAGCACCCACACACTTCCAAAGCTCACATAGGAAGAAATAGAAAATTTGAAGAGACCCATAACCAGTCAAGAAATTGAATCAGTTATCAAAAATCTCCCAACAAATAAGAGTCCAGGACCAGATGGCTTCTCTGAGGAATTCTACCAGACATTTAAAGCAGAGATAATACCTATCCTTCAAAGCTGATCCAAAAAAATAGAAAGGGAAGGAAAACTTCCAGCCTCATTCTATGAAGGCAGCATTACTTTGATTCCTAAACCAGACACGGACCCAGTAAAAAAAGAAAACTACAGGCCAATATCCCTGAAGAATACGGATGCAAAAATTGTCAATAAGATACTAGCAAATTGAATTCCACAGCATATAAAAAAAATTATTCACCATGATCAAGTGGGATTCATTCCTGGGATGCAGGGCTGGTTCAACATTTGCCAATCAATCAATGTGATATATCACATTAATAAAAGAAAAGATAAGAACCATATGATCCTGTCAATCGATGCAGAAAAAGCATTGACAAAATTCAGCATGTTTCTGAATAAAAACCCTCGACAAAGTCGGAATAGAAGGAACATACCTAAACATCATAAAAGCCATTTATGAAAAGCCCACAGCTAATATCATCCTCAATGGGGAAAAACAGATCTTTCTCCCTGAGATCAGGAACACGACAGGGATGTCCACTCTCACCGCTGTTGTTTAACAGAGAGTTGGAAGTGCTAGCATCAGCAATCAGACAACAAAAGGAAATCAAAGGCATCAAAATTGGCAAAGATGAAGTCAACCTTTCACTTTTTGCAGATGACATGATATTATACATAGAAAATCCGATAGACTCCACCAAAAGTCTGCTAGAACTGATACATGAATTCAGCAATGTTGCAGGATACAAAATCAATGTACAGAAATCAGTTGCATTCTTATACACTACTAATGAAGTAACAGAAAGACAAATAAAGAAACTGATCCCATTCACAATTGCACCAAGAAGCATAAAATACCTAGGAATAAACCTAACCAAAGATATAAAAGATCTGTATGCTGAAAACTATAGAAAGCTTAAGAAGGAAACTGAAGAAGATATAAAGAAATGGAAAAACATTCCATGCCATGGATTGGAAGAATAAATATTGTTAAAATGTCAATATTACCCAAAGCTATCTACACTCCCAATGCAATCCCAGTCAAAATTGCACCAGCATTCTTCTCGAAGCTAGAGCAAGCAATCCGAAAATTTGTATGGAACCACAAAAAACCCCAAAAGCTGGAGTAATTTTGAAGAAGACCAAAGCAGGAAGCATCACAATCCCAGACGTTACCCTCTACTACAAAGCTGTCATCATCAAGACAGCATGGTTTTGGCACAAAAACAGACACATAGACTAATGGAATAGAATAGAAACCCCAGAATTAGACCCACAAAAGTACGGCGAACTAATCTTTGACAAAGAAGGAAAGAATATCGAATGGAAAAAAGACAATATCTTTAACAAATGGTGCTGGGAGAACTGGATAGTAACATGCAGAAGAATGAAACTAGACCACTTTCTTACACCATTCGCAAAAATAAACTCAAAGTGGATGAAGGACCTGAGTGTGAGACAGGAAACCATCAAAACCCTAGAGGAGAAAGCAGGACAAAACCTCTCTGACCTCAGCTGCAGCTATTTCTTACTTGACACATGTCCAAAGGCAAGGGAATGAAAAGCAAAAATGAACTATTGGAACCTTATGAAGATGAAAATCTTCTATACTGCAAAGGAAACAATCAACAAAACTAAAAGTCAACCAACGGAATGGGAAAAGATATTTGCAAATGACATATCAGACAAAGGGCTAGTATGAAAAATCTATAAATAGCTCACCAAATTCCACACCTGAAAAACAAATAATCCAGTTAAGAAATGGGCAGAAAACATGAATAGACACTTCTCTAATGAAGAGATCCAGATGCCCCACAGGCACATGAAAAGATGCTCAATGTCACTCCTCATCAGGGAAATACAAATCAAAACCACACTCAGACACCAACTCACGCCAGTCAGAGTGGCCAAAATGAACAAATCAGGAGACTATAGATGCTGGTGAGGATGTGGAGAAATGGGAACCCTCTTGCACTGTTGGTGGGAATGCAAACTGGTGCAGCCACTCTGGAAAACAGTGTGGAGGTTCCTCAAAAAATTAAAAATAGATCTACCCTATGACACAGCAATAGCACTGCTAGGAATTTACCCAAGGGATACAGGAGTGCTGATGCATAGGGGCACTTGTACCCCAATGTTTATAGCAGCACTTTCAACAATATAAATTATGGAAAGCACCTAAATGTCTATCAACTGATGAATGGATAAAGAAGTATTGGTTTATGCACACAATGGAATACTACGTGGCAACGAGAAAGAATGAAATCTGGCCTTTTGTATCAACGTGGTTGGAACTGGAGAGTGTTATGCTAAGTGAAATAAGCCAGGCCGAGAAAGACAGGTACCATATGTTTTCACTTTTATGTGGATCCTGAGAAACTTAACAGAAGTCCATGGGGGAGGAGAAGGAAGAAAAACAAAAAGGAGGTTAGAGAGGGAGGGAGCCAAATCATAAGAGACTCTTAAAAACTGAGACAAAGTGAGGGTTGATGGGGGGGGGGAGGAAGGGGAGGGTGGGTGATGGTACTGAGTAGGGCACCTGTTGGGATGAGCACTGGGTGTTGTATGGAAACCAATTTGACAATAAATTTCATATTTAAAAAAAATACCTAATTAGCTTGTAAATGCCGTTAATATAAGATTATTTGTACTGAATCTGATTTTAGTTTTCAAGCCAAAAAATGGAAAGAATAGACAAACTTTTATTTGATATTTCTAAACTATGCACAAGATACTTACTGCAACAAGTGGTTAACCTTAATCTTATAGTGTGAGCATTTCAATGAATTCTTCTTAACCAGATGTTGATCTTTTTATTCTAATAAATCAATTTCATATACTAAAATAAAGAAAAATACTTTTGCTTAGAAATGGACAGTTTTTAAAATTGATCAGTATTTTTCAGGAGAACTAGCAACCTGAGTTATTCAAATGCTCTTGAAAAATTAATAAAATGCAAGAGTCATCATTTAATGTGTACTTTTAGTTGTAAGATGGTTGTATCAGTCAGGGTCTAGTCAGGAAAACTGTAAAAAGTCAGTCACGGGATTCACAAAATAAAAGGATGTTATATATCACACCATATATCTAAAAGGTGGAGAGGAAGAGGAATAAAGAATGGGTTTGAACTTAAGCAACCATCAACTTAATATAGACTGATGTTTCAGAAGATGTTATATACAAACTTAAAAGTAAGCACATATCAAAGACCACTAATAACGGCACCTGAGTTGCTCATTTTGTTGAGTGTCAGACTCTTGATTTCAGCTCAGGTCATGATCCCAGGGTCATGGGATCAAGCCCTGCCTGGGCTCTGCACTGAGCATGGAGCCTACTTAAGATTCTCCCTCTCCCTCCTGCTGCCCCTCTCCCCTGCTTGCATTCTCTCCCTCTAAAAAAAACCCCACTATATATATATATATATATATATATATATATATATATATATAGACACTAATATATAATGCAAAGAATAAAGAGAAAGGGATTCAAGTATATCACTAAAGAAAACCAGCAAACCATGACAGAGAGCAAGGGAAAAAAGGATCAGGTAAAAACCACAGAAATAATCATGAAACAACTAACAAAATGTCATTAAATACATATCTATCAACAATTACTTTGATTATAAATGGACTAAATGCTCCAATCAAAAGAGTGAGTGAAGAGTGGATAATAAAATAAGATCCATGGATAATAAAATAAGATCCATGTATATGCTGCCTACAAGAGACTCATTTCATATCTAAAGACACCTACAGATTGGGGCACCTAGATGGCTCAATCAGTTAAGTGTCCAACTCTTGATTTCGGCTCGGGTCATGATCTCATGGTTCAAGAGATTGAACCCCATGTCAGGATCTGTGCTGACAGAGTGGAGCCTGCTTGGAATTCTCTCTCTTCCTCTCTGTCTTCCCTCCCCTGCTTGTTCTCATTCTCTCTTTCTCTATCTTTCAAAAAATAAACATTAAAAAAAAGACACCTGCAGATTGAAAGTAAGGATGAAGAAGTATTTATCATGCACATGAATGTCAAAGAAAGTCAGAGTAGCAATACTTATATCTGGCAAACTAGACTTTAAAACTAGGCTGTAGAAAGAGACAAAGAAGGACACTATATACTAATAAAGGGGACAATCCAACAAGATGTAACAATTACAGATATTTATGCACTGAATATAGAAGCACCCAAATACTTAAAACAATTAACAACAAATTAAAGGAATTAATTAATTAATACCATAATATTAGGGGACTTTAACACCCCACTTACATCAATAGACAGGTCATATAAACAGAAAATCAACAAGGAAACAATAGCTTTGAATGACACACTGTACCAGATGGATGTAACAGATATATTCAGAATATCCTATCCTAAAACAGCAGAATACACATCATTTTCAAGTGCATATGAAACATTCTCCAGAATAGATCACATATCAGCCATAAAACAATTATGAACAAATTAAAAAAGATTGTAAATCATACCATGCATCTTTTCTGATCACAATGCTGTGAAACTAGAAATCAGCCACAAGAAAAAATCCGGAAAGACTACAAGTACATGGACATCAAATATAATATGTTACTAAATAACTAATGGATCAACCAATAAATCAAAGAATAAATTTTAAAAAGAACATGTAAACAAATTAAAGTAAAAACACAGCAGTCCAAAAAACTTTAGGATGCATCAAAACCTGTCCTTAGAGGTAAGTTTATAGGAATATAGGCCCACCTCAAGAGCAAGAAAAATCTCAAAAAAACAATCAAAACCTAAGGTAGCTAGAAAAAAAGAAGAAAAAAGGAAACCCAAAGCCAGCAGAAGGAAGGAAATAATAAAGATTAGAGAAGAAATAAATGATATATAAACTAAAAAAAACCACACACACACAATAGAACAGATCAATGAAACCAGGAGATGTTTTTCTGAAAAATCAACAAAATTGATAAACCTCTAGCCAGACTCACAGAGAGAGGGAGAGAGAAAGAGAGAGAGAGAGAGAAAGGGAGAGAAAGGACTCAAAGTCACAAATGGAAAAGGAGAAATAATAACCAGCACTGCAGAAATAAAAACAATTGTAAGAGAATATTATGAAAATTATATGTCAAAACATTAGACAACCTAGAAGAAATGAATAAATTCCTAAAAACATATAAACTACTAAACCTGAAACAGGAAGAAATAGAAAACTTGAAAAGACCGATAACCAGCAAGGAAATTGAATCAGTAATCAAAAAACTCCCAACAAAAAAAAGTTCAGAGCTAGATGGCTTCACAGGGGAATTCTATCAAACATTTAAAGAAGAGCTAATGCCTACTCCTCTCAAACTATTCCAAAAGAAAAAAAAAAGAAGAAGAGGTCCAAATTCATTCTACAAGACCAGCATTACCCTGATACAAAACCAGATAAACACCACACACACACACACACACACACACACACACACAACCACAGGCCAATATCTCTGATGAACATAGAGGCAAGAATCCTCAACAAAATACTAGAAAACTGAACCCAACAATAAGTTTTAAAAATCATACAACACAATCAAGTGGGATTTATTACTGGGATACAAGGATCACTCAACATTCAGAAATCAACCAACGTGATACATCACATCAATTAGAGAAAAGATAGGAGCCAAATGATCATTTCAGTAGACACAGAAAAAGCATTTAACCAAGTACAACATCCATTCATGATAAACGCCCTCAAAAAAAGTAGATTTAGAAGGAACATACCTCAACATAGTAAAGGCCACATATGAAAAACACACAGCTAGCATCATCCTCAATGGGGAAAAACTTAGATCTTTTCCCCTAAGATCAGGAGAAAAACAAGGATGTCCACTCTAACCACTTTGGTTCAATATAATACTAGAAGCCCTGACCACAACAATATCCAACAGCATTTTTCACAGAACTAGAAAAAACAATCCGAAAATTTGTATGGAACCACAAAAAAAAAAAAAAAAAAAAGGAAAGGAAATGAAGAAAGAAAGAAAGACTCAAATAGCCAAAGCAATCTTGAAAAACAAGAAACAAAGCTGGAGATATCACAATTCTGGATTTCAAGTTATACTACAAAGCTATAATCAAAACAATGTAGTTTTGGTACATAAAGATTAGAGAAGAAACAAATGACATATAAACTAAAAAAAAAAAAAAAGGTACATAGAGCAATGGAACAGAATAGAAAATACAGAAATAAACCCACAACTATATGGTGGATTAATCTTCAACAAAGCAGGAAAGAATATCCAATGGGAAAAAGAAAGTCTCTGCAACAAATGCTGGTAGGAAAACTAGTCAACTACGTGCAAAAAAATGGAACTAGGTTACTTTCTTACACTATACAGAAAAACAAAATAAAAGTAGATTAACGACCTAAATATGAGATCTGAAACCATATATATCCTAGAAGGGAACACAGGCAGTAATGTCTGTGACATGGCCTGTAATAACATTTTTCTAGATATGTCTCCTTAGACAATGGAAATAAAATTAAAATAAACTATTGGTACTACATCAAAATAAAAAACTTCTACACAGTTAAAGAAACAATCAACAAAACTAAAAGGCAACCTACAGAATGGGAGGAGATATTTGCAAATGACATATCTGATAAAGGGTTAGTATCCAAAATATATAAATTTATAAAGAATTTATACAACTCAACACCCATAAAACAAATAATCCAAATAACAAACGGGAAGAAGACAGGGTGCCTGGGTGGCTCAGTACGTTAAGTGTCCAACTGACCAGCTCAGGTCATGATCTCCCGGTTCGTGAGTTCAAGCCTCGTATCCGGCTCCATGCTGATGGTGGGGAACCTGTTTGGGACTCTCCCTCTCTTTCTACCCCTTCCCTCACTTGCGCTCTCTCTCCCTCAAAACAATAAATACATCCTTAAAAAGAGTAAAATGTTTAAAAAATGGGCAGAAGACGGGGCACCTGGGTGGCTCAGTCGGTTAAGCGTCTGGCTTTGGCTCAGGTCACAATCTCACGGTTTGTGGGTTTGAGGCCCGCATTGGGCTCAGTGCTGTCAGCTCGGAGCCTGGAGCCAGCTTTGGATTCTGTGTCTCCCTCTGTCTCTGCCTCTCCCCTGCCTGCTCTCTCTCTCTCTCTCAAAATAAATAAACATTAATTTTTTTTAATGGGCAGATGACATGAACAGACATTTCTCCAAAGAAGACATACAGATGGCCAACAGACACATGAAAAGATGCTCAATATCACTTATCATCAAGGAAATGCAAATCAAAGCCACCATTGGATATCACTATACACCTATCAGATTGGCTAAAATAAAGATCACAAGAAACAAGTGTTGGTGAGGATGTGAAGTAAAAGGACACCTTGTGCACTGTTGGTGGGAATGCAAACTGGTGCAGCCACTATGGAAAACAGTAGGGAGGTTCCTCATAAAGTTATAAAATGAAACTACCCTATGATCCAGTAATTGTGCTACTGGGTATTTACTGAAAAAATATAAAAACACTAATTCAAAGGGATACATGCACCCCTATGTTTATTGCAGCATTAATTACAATAGCCAAATGATGGAAGCAGCCCAAGGGTCCATCAATAGATGGGTGGACATAAGAAGTAATATTTTATATAAAGTAATATTTATTTATAAAGTTGTATTGGAACACAGCCAAGCTCATTTGTTTACATATTGTCTTTGGCCACTTTTATTGTTGCCTTCCCTCTACCAAGGCTGCCTTGAATAGCTGCCACAGACACCTTATGACTTGCAATGCACAAAATATTTACTACTGGGCCTTTTACAGAAAAAGTTTCACAACCCCTGACCTAGGCTAATGATGAAGAGTAACTCAAGGTCATGAGGTGCTATATGTAAAAGGTCAGAGATCCTGTGTATAGATCTCTCCAGTTCGTACACAACAGTTACTTCTACCAGAGCATGCTTGGAAAAGACAATTATTTGATGAAGTGGACATAAAAGAAAATATACTATGTATAATGTTTTCTAATCCTCATCTGTTTTACTTCTGCATATGCAATTATCAGTATCCCTTCCATCTGGGTATAACATCAGTTAAAATAACCCTAAGGTTATTTTAAGGACTCAGCCAAAAGTTTCTTCTCTTCTCTTTGGGTCATTTACCTTTGTTGAAACTTGTTTCATCACTTACCTTTAACCTTTACCCCCCACCATTCAATGCTTCCATGTTCATTTCTTCCCATGCCCCACTAGTTGTGCCAGTGCTGACATAATAGACATTAGCAGTCAGGAAAAGGAGAGACTGCTCACGGAAATGAGGGCCTGATTTGCAGATATTTTGCTATCAAAGCATTCAACTTAGAATTAGGAGACCTTGATGCAGGTTTCACCACTGTCACTAACTAACAGTATGACCCTAGGCCAATCTCATTAGGAAGACTTGTAATGATTTTCAATGATTCTAGGTTCCAAAAATGAGACAAAGTGAAACCTAGTGCATTTGTATCATTCTTGTGTGAAAAATCTAAACAAATTCCTTAATTGTGAGTCTATTTCTATAAATATTTGCTTTTAAAATTTTAATTCCAGTATAATTAACAGTGTTATATTAGTTTCAGATGTATTATATACTGATTCATCAATTCCATACATCACCCAGTGCTCATCATAAATGACCTCATTAATCCCCATCACCTATTTCACCCATCTCCCTACCCCTCTCCCCTCTGGTAACCCATCAGTGTGTTCTCTATACTTGAGTCTCGGGGCACCTGGGTGGGTCAGTCAGTTGAGTGACCAACTCTTGATCTCGTCTCAGGTCATGATCTAGCAGTTCATGAGATTGAGCCTCATGTCAAACTCCACGTTGATAGTGTGGGGCCTGCTTGGGATTCTCTTTCTCCCTCTCTCTCTGCCCCTCTCCCTCTCTCTCTCTCACTCTCTCAAAATAAATAAATAAACTTAAAAAAATACTTTCTTGGTTTTTCTCTCTCTCTGTTTCTTTTTCTTAGCTCCTTTGTTTTCTTTTATTTTTAATTTATTATTTTAAATTCAAGTTAGGTAATATTCACTATAGTACTGGTTTCAAGAGTAGAAACCAATGATTCATCACTTACATATAACATCCAGTGCTCATCCCAACAAGTGCCCTCCTTAATGCCCATCACCCATTTAGTCCATAAGCAGCAAGATGGATTTGGCATGGAGGGCAGTTTGCCAACTCCTAGTCTAACTAATGAATTTGATAAAACCCTGGAGTTTCTGAGACACTTGCTATACTCACAGGTGTGAAGACATATAATAAAGTCCTACCCTGACTTTCCAGTCACATCACTGGGCATGGCACCTGTAGCTCAGAAAGCGTGAACAACTCATCCAACACCTCAGCCCTCGGGGAGAGTAGTTTAAAATGCATGTATCACTCAAGTAGGTGAATCTAGTTATGGAAGCCGGCTGGCTAGTGGGAAATGGGAAGTTTTTATTTTCAAATTTGGAAAAGAGAAGAAGTAGGGTTATTCTTACTGGAATTAACTGTGCCTTTTGGTCAGCCACTGTACATTGGTAGCTATGGCAGCAGAATCACCATCTTTGCACGTTGATTCAGCAACACCCAGACTTGGCTACCTGTTGAGTGTGCCCTGTGTGACCCCACATAGCCCATCAGGAGTCCCAGTGAAGCATAATGCCTTCTGGATGAGGGAATCAGGAAGCCTGGTGCTTTTGCTTTCATATGCTTTGTACAGATTTCATCCATAGCAAAACTACAATGAGAACATGCTTCCTAAAAACAAATGCAGACTATAAATGAAGGATCCTCTATTTCAGGCCCTGAGAGGTTCAATGACTGAGGCTGTGGAATGGTCAATGTGTGTAAGTGGCCAACTCACTTGGAGATAGAAAACTGATGCCATTTTATAGAATACTCCTTTGTCTTTAAGGAAACAGCTGTTCACAGAAATGATTAATGATAAAAGCAAAGTCATTCATAGGAAAGTTAGCATGTTTCCATTAACAAGTCCCGGCATAAGGGCATTTTCTCCTCAAGCAAAGATTACTATTTCATTAAGAGTGTCCATGCAACAATGTTCACCTGGAATTCAAACTTTAGTTCAAAGTTTCTTTTCTAATTTAGGAAATGTCTTACAGGTTGAATTGGCAAGAAATTTCACCAAAGCTTCTGATTCATGAATTATACCTTAAAAATGCACTTTGAAGTAGATTTTCCTTAAAGCAGTTTGCAGTAGAACTTCTTTTTTAGGGTTCTTTCATCAGCTTAAGAGGAGCCTACCTAGATTTAGGAATATCTGTCACAAATGGCCTGGAACTTTGGATCCCATTTCACAGATCTCACCCTCTAAGGGGGTGTGAACACAGGGGCAAGCTGGTTCTCAAGCCACTGCCTCCCCCCTAGACCAACAGACTCCCTGCACACTCACAGCCAGGGAGGGTCACCCTTGTCACGCAGGAAGCTCTGTGCACAGTGAGGACAGAAGGCCTTCATCTCCCACACACCTTACAGCTGCCTATGGTTGTGGATACAGGTTCTCAGAGCATTGGTGGCAGGGGAATATGTGTGGCAGGCATGGAGCAAGGACAGCTGTGAAGGAACATGCTGGGGAGCGAAGCCAATTCTACCCACTTTGGTTCCTTCTACTCCAGTTACTGTGTTTTCTGCATGGTTGTATAGCAAGCCACAGATACACTCATATGGCTAAGAAAAAAGCAAGAGGGGATGGGGTGAGGTCAGAGAGAGCTTGCAAAGAACTCCTCAAATTACTATAAATAGGCACTTGCTGCCTATACCCCAACTGGGAAGTCACACTGGGTTCCATTATGAAAGGGACAGACTCCAGGTCAAATGTAAAGAATGGCCACTTGGCTGAGCTGGTGGATGCAGAGAGCACTGCTGAAGGAGGTAGATTTTGACTGTGTGAGGCCTTTAAAATGTTTTTTTTTCTCTATGTCAGACCAAACAATTTCTTATTCTAAAGTTCTTGATAACAGGGATCTGCATTTTTTCCCTATAAAAAGCAAGAGAGTATATAGTTTTGGCTTTGTGGTTCATAAAGTTCTGTCACAATTACTCAACTCTGCCTAGCCAGAGTAACCATTGTTACAGACAATGTATAAACCAACAGTCATGACTGCCCAGAAGAACTTTATTTACAAAAGCAGGCAGTGGACAGATGAATGTCTAAACAAAATGTGACATAAACATATAATGGAATATTACTGAGCCTTAAAAATGAAGGAAATTCTGACACTTGCTACAACATGGATGAACCTTGAAGACCTTATGTTGAATGAAATAGGCAAGGCACAAAGGACAAATACTATATGATTCCACTTATATGAGGTCTGTAGTCAAATTCAGAGACAGAAAGTGAAATGTGGGTTGCCATGGGTTGTGGGGAGGGGAATGGGAAGTTATTATTTAATGGGGAAAGAGCTTCAGTTTTACAAAATAAAAAGAGTTCTGGAAATGCATGGTAGTTATGGTTGCACAGCATTGTGAATGCATTTAATGCCATCAACCTGCATGCTTAAAAATGATCAAAATGATAAGTTTTTTGTTTTGCGTTTTTTATCATGTGTATGTGTGTGTGTGTGTGTTATGTATGTGTATACATATGTACTCAACCTATATACATGTATGAACAGGTGATGAGTTGACCCTTCTCTATACTCCTGAAGAATAATGCACATAATGTACAGAGAAGTATTAAATTTTTCATTCAGCAAATAGTCCTGGTGTTTCTTCAGGACTAATCCTCTGGGTAATAGAATGTGGGGATGGGGAGAGAAATGTGCCATCTGTTACCTGCATCACTGGATACACAAGAAATGAATTCATAGCATTGTTAAGGAGTGCAGAGAAGGAAAAAGAGAGAGAAAAAACATTTTGTGGGGAGGGAGTTATTGTTTTATTCTCCAGGCTAGTCCATGCTAATCCTATTTAAATTCATAAAGCTAATTGTTTGTTCTTACTGCCTAGAAATACTTCCCAAGGAACTAATGTAATAGAAAACTGAATAAGGTTCAGATAACTATGTGATACTAGTCTACAGCACTCAGATGAATTTTCTCAGTCCATGGTGTGTTGTGTGTGTGTGTGTGTGTGTATCTCCAATAGATATAGTCCTCATATGTGTGTATATGTGTACACACAAACACAAACACACATATACATGTCACCAAATAGCACTGAATCAGTCTATGGAGAGTGTGAAGGAGCTCAAGTCCAAGGCCCCTTTATTGATACTAAGCTTTATTTAAGCAACTTAAATATTCTCATGGAGTAAGAGATTTATAACTTCAGAGCAGGAAATTCTCTATCAGTTCAGGAAAGAATAGAACAGGGAGTGGCCTGACAATGGTACCTTTTCTTTGCCCTTCTAGGGCCTGGGCTGAAGTTTGATTTGGTTAAGAAATGCCCACAAATAAATGGCAGGAGTTAGCTAAGTCAACACAATCTCATTTCCTCTCCTTACATAAACTCATTAGCAAAAACACTGATTAGAGTCTTTGCTGGTAATCTAGACTTTTATTTCTTTTTGTTTCTGTTCCCCAACCAGGCTTGCTTTCAGGAAAGCTCAGTGAGAATGGTGCAGAGAGTCATTCCTTGGTCTTGGTCCATCACTCAGAACCTTTTGAAAATATTCCACCTCCACCCCTTGGGGCTGACTTTGAATTTATGTCCTTGAGGCAAAAGGTCTGGAGCCTGTTGGCAGTCCCACTTCATCATCTTATGCAAAGTCTCCCAATCACATCTGCCTCCATTTTCCCCAACTTTTAATTCCTATCTTTTTAAAGAGATTATGTTCTATCCAGATTCTACTGTATGACTATGGATATTGCTATGCTTTTAGTTTTTTTCTTCCCTAATAACTTTATGGTGTTTACTTAACCTTGCTTTGATACTGCTATTGACTTTGTAGTTATAATTACTACTACTAATCGAGAAAGCTTGGTGATAGATTGAGGCAAATTGACCAACCACTATGTGGGAAACGATGCAGTGGCAGTCATTAGAAACTAAATGGCACAGAACAATTTTAATTAGACATGACTAACGTCAGCTGCCTATATTCTCAGGGTGATTAAGGTATGGAGTTCAAAAATACTAAAAGTCACTTTACCTCGTTTGATCTTGAGAAGGGAGGGGCTGTCAACTTTGCTTCTAAGATAATTTTTCTCTCTCATTTTCAAATGAATTTGGCTTTGATTTAGGGTTAAACAGCTGGGTGTTTTTTGCTTATTTGGAGAAGCCATTCTGTAAGGCTTATGATCAACAATATGGGGAGGTAAAAACAATCATGCAGACATTCAAAAGCATGGAATAGTTATTTGTTTTACTGTTAAAGACTAAATGTTTCTTAATGAAAAATAAGTAGTAAGGAAACTGTGTTGCAGGGTTCTTATTCTTTCACAGATAAAGAATGTGTTTTAATCAGAAGCCATGTGCATATTAAGTGTGACCCAAATGCTAATGTAAGGACAGTGATGATTTTTTAACATTCTTATTTGTAACAAAGTCATTGCACTGAACTAACCATCACCATGAAAGAAGAACCATACCTCAGAGAAACTCTAAGATTTTTAAAGGAATCTGGAATTATTTTCCCCTATATCCTGTCCCCAAACAATTATATTCACCATTAGAAATTTAGCTACCACCCCTATGTAGATTACTACCCAACCTGAACCCCAACCGCTTTTCTCCTCAGTTGACCATTTCAACCTTCTATTGGACATCTTCTTCTGGGTTCTTTGCTTGTGTCCCAAACTTATGTGGCCAAAGCCAGTCACTGTATATGTTCCCGGCCCTTTCTCTTTATGGTCTCTCCTTGTAAGTTATCCAGGATTGAAACGTCCATCAACTCTGACTCCTCTCTTTCTCATCTTCTACATCTTATCACTGTGGTGGTGTTTGAATTTTACTCTTTTTTTTGCATTCTTATTATTGCTTTCTGAGTTTAAGATATGTGTTCCTAATTCTCTGAATACTGGAATAACCCACTTGGTTGTCCAGCTGCCTTCAGTTTTCTCATGTAACTACCCTCAAAGCTTCTCCAGAGTGACCATAATCAAGAACAGCTTAAATTATGTTTCTCTGCTGGTTGAAAGCTTCAATACCGCATTCCTCCACAAGATAAGGTTTGAACCACTGATGGAACCTGACAGGGTCTTTGAAAACATTCCAATCTCAAGTCACTTTAACACCTCTGCACATTTTTATCAAACTGGACTGTAGAAGTTTTGCCTCAACTTATAGCAGCACAGCCTGCTGAGGTTCCTAGTGGACCACTGCTTACAGGCAAAGTTCCTCCCAAGTTACATACAGTATAAAAGCTTCCAGTTGCCTTCCTTCATTTTGGGTTAAAAAGAAATAAATAATGACTCCAAAGAGAAAGGAAAGCCATTAGGCAAAGCCATAAGTGACACAGTGAAGTATGAAGGCATGCATTAATGGTGTTTCATCCTAGGCACCCCAAGTGCTTTTTATGGAAACCTGTACTAGAGGGGGAGGCTAGAAGGCATTCATGCAGGTTGAGGAAGCTCTAGAGCATCCTTGTGTGAAATATCTTCTGGACTATAATTTTAGACTTTCCAGAAAGAGCTAACATCTTGATTACAGCCTATTGAACAAACATATCACTAGGAATTAGGCCTGGGTCTAATTCTGATGACCTCTGTCACTGAAAGGCTACCTATCACTGACTCTGAGTCAGACACTTGTAGGTTAACATGTACTTAACCCTTCTAATTCTTGTCTTTGTCTTCTATAGAGTAGTTACTTACATCACAGGGTTCTTGTGCAATGACATGAGATCATGTAAATAATGGGCTTAGCCAAATATCCTGCAAATGACAAGTGTTCAATGAAAAATACTTTTTGTTTACTCAACTAAAACTGGAGACATGGAGGAAAATGGCCAAGTCATTTGCTCATGTTTAAATGATTAAAAAACTAGGAATATCTGTATTGGTGATTTTGTTTTGAAGAATCTCAATAATAATGTTATAACTGAAAGGAGAAAAAGAGATGCTAAATGGAGTTCTACTTAGCACAGGTGAGAAGCTGAGAAAGACAGAATTTGGAATAAGAACTATGCTCCAAACTACGCACAACTTTCTATCTTTGAAATACAAATTTTGGCAAACCTTCTAACATCTCTGAAACTGCTTCCTCAAAAATAAAATTCATCATAATTTGTATGAATTTTTTGGTTCATTGTAAAACTAGAACAAAATGCTTGAAAATTATACAGTAATTTACTAGTGGAAAACAAAGGCAGAGTTGTTTTGAGTTAGCTGAGAAAGCCATTGAACAAATGTAAACATCAATATTATTTTTATTTTGAGGGAGAAAGAGAAAGAGAAAGTCTGACTTAGACTTTCTCACATTAAAGTTCTTCTTTCCCTCACAAGCCATGGTGAGTGGGGGTCATTATGACTATCTTCCAAGGGCAGGGCAGTGATGGTGAGCCCACCTCAGCTGGGCCTCTTTGAGGTGGCACACTGTGTCCTTGGCTTCAGATCATGGTAGTTGTTTGTTTCTGGTTCTCTTATTAGCAATTACCTTAATCAAATCACCACTGTTTATTACTGAATTACTCTCTGATGAAACGGAAGGAAGCCCATGTTCTGTTGGAACTTGAGGTAGCAGTTGTTTAGACCATAATAAAAGATGACAACCTCTTTATGAATTTTTTTTATTTTGCAAATTACTCCACAAATGTTCATAAAAGAAAAGATTAATGGTGTTGGAGCAGAACCTTCTGGGCTGGAGGCAGGCCCTTGCCTGATGCCCACTGTTCCCATTAATCTTGAAAAGGCCGGAGAGAGGCAGTTCCTGCCCAAGACCAGATGTTGCCATGCTCTTCAGTCAGCAGCCCCACAAATTCGTTTGACTGTTTCTGCTTTTCCTGTTTCAGATCTCTCTGTCCTGTCCTTCGCAGTCCAGAATTAGAGGGCTCAGATTAATTAAGTAGGCCTCACGGAGGCATAGGAAAGCATGTTGGGCCAGCAGAGGGCAGAAGTTACAATCCAAGTGTGCCCATTCTGGGACGGCCATCACCTCCATGGAGGTGATAACCAAGATCCTGGTCAAGACTTTCGTCTGAGTAATAGTAAGACTAGTGAAAAGTGCTTTTACACTGGTTGTGTTTTGTGGAAAGACTATTTCATTTTTATCTTTCTGTAATTTCTAAAGGAAGGATTCCAAATTTCTCATTACAAGAAGAAATAATCTTTAATAAAATCTTTCCTATTCTTTAACATCCAATTTATATACTACTTTCTCCATGAAATCTTAATGACTGCACATATACAGTATTTTTGAGAACGCTTATATAGCATATTATGCATTTTCATGAATGTTTCTTTTTTAAAAAATCCACTGTATCACAAGGAAATAAAGGGCATGTATTATTTATCCCATAATACTGATAAGACAATGAGTCAGAGAGCCATAATATTCACAGAAGGAGCTAGAACTCACATCTTCTGGCCATTAATCCATTTTCTGGCCAGGCTAGATAATACCTTTTTTGGTTTTCTTTGGCAAAATAAATCACTCTGTCTTCTATATAAAGACAGTCCAAAAAATGAAGAAACAAACAAAAATGAGTAAATAATTTTGCTAACACCAGTTGTTTAAGAAAATTGTACATGTGGAAATAAAACCAAAGCTCAAAAGACAAGCCTTTCCCAGAGGAGTGAATTGCAGCTATCTAGAGCTCAGTGATGGCCAGGCCCTAACTGCTCTGTGTATTACTGTAACTCCAGAATTGAGCAAGACACCTGGCCATGTTGGAAGAAGAAGAAAGAAAGAAAGAAAGAAAGAAAGAAAGAAAGAAAGAAAGAAACAGTAAGTATGTTTGCTTAAAATATGTAGATATGACCATGCTCTGGCTTAGTTTTTCTCACAGACATAGTCTTATCTTCTATGAGCTCTCCATGAGAATTTTTAACTCACTGCTTTCCTTTATAATCTGAAAAGTTTATTGTAAGTAGTATGAGTGACCTTTTAGAATAACTAACTCACTCCAGTTTGCCTGGAACTGTTTCTGTTTTAGCACTGGAAGTCCTTCATCCTTTGGAAATCCCTCAGGCCAGGGCAAACAGACTGTTGGTTATCCTACGTCTAGATGACTTCCTTAGGGCAAAATGTTTTAAACATTCATGGCCTGAATTGGGATCTATGTTTAAGATCCCATGATAACCTAAAGTGAACTTATGAGTGAAGTGCTTTTTCCAACCCTACTTTATCAGGATATCAAGACAGATCCCATTTTGACAGCTTCTTCAATACATGCCAAGGGCTAAGGTAGGCATCTGAAGGACACTTCAAGACTTTCCTAGACATTCTTGCAACATGACACACTCCCATTGTTGATTCCACCATCTCCACCATCCATGACATCACTCCTTTTAAAAGAATAGTTTTGGGTCAGTAATGGCATCTGCTTTGGTGAGTAGAATAGTTAAACTGGGAAAAGTGAGAAATCTTGTCTTTAGATTCCTTGCAGTTTAAGGGAAGAAAATTGAGTCAATGTCTGTATGAAATCCCATTATCCTAAAAGTTTCTTAATTTGTATTTTTTTCCTAGTGGAACGTAAAACATTTTTGCTTTTGCAGAACTGTGTAGTCAGTATACTTTGGTATATTTCCTTTCTTTTCTCTCTTTTCAAGTTTGAGGTGGGAAAATGCTTAAAGAAATATGGAAGAGGAGAGATGGAATTTGCTTCAGAGGACATTGTTTCAAAAAGTTTTCTTCGAAGCATATCTTGTGCCTGTGGCAATGGCACTCAGGTTTACTTGCTCTGCACCTGTAGCTCCACTGATATGGTTTTACAAGCGATAAGCCACTCATAACTATTAGTGATATTCCTATAGCAATAATCTAGGAGTTATAAATTTATAAAGCTAAAACCAATTAGCTAGACTAAGTATTTTGTTCTATGGCCAACCTGTTTATCTGGTTGAGCAAACTTTTCCTTGAACATATAGTTCAACAAGGAATATGAATACCAATAAGCACATTCTTATAGTGTGATTAGATCTGAGTTGGGATTAGTAGGCAGTGCTAAGACATGCACTGGTTTTCCTTTTCCAGTTTTAAAGTGTGCATGGATCATTTGAGCAGGAGAATAAACTTACTTGGCTTCAGGGAAGTTTACCTCCATTTACTTTAGTTTTTCCATTGACCTGAAGATGATAACATCCTTCTGGAAACAGGAAACTCTCTGAAAACCTGCTATTGAGTTTCCCAAATTGCACAAGTTGCATGTTCTTGTGCATCATGTTAAGATCATAGATATACAAAGCCCACAATGCCCACATGTGGGGCCTCAGGATAATTTGCAGCTTCCCGTATAAAACTGACTTGTGAAATTAAATTATAGGGAAGGAGGAGGTAAGGGAGAGAAGATAGACAATATGGACAGTTCTCTTCATCTTGTCTGAGTCCAAGTTAAATGGTGGTTTGCAAACCTATCTTTGTAGATTCTCAAATTTTCAACTGTATTCTGAACAATCTAAATTCCCTGCTGCTTATCAGATATTGATTACACAGACACTTGGTTGGAGAAGAAGATTATTCTCAGGGTAGGGAAAGGCAAACATCTTTCTTTCAAGCATCAGAAATTGCATTCTAAATCAAAGAGTGAGGGAGATTGATTTCATCCTGAACTACTATGTATAAACCAATTAAGATTAAGCTGCAAGAAGCTGTATATTTGAAGCATTTTTACATAGCAATATTAGTTTAGCAAAGCATGTTGATAGCACCTGAATGTGGTCTTTCAAACCCACTGTAACTTAAGGCCTGAGCCAGATAAAGTCAAAAAATAACAGCTATCCCTGACAAGAGGCATGGAAGCTGAGGAGTCATTTGCTTCTTCAAGGGTGATGTTGAAATAATGTTGCAAAGTAGGTCTCAAAATGAATGAGGTGGAGAAAAGTGGAGTTTCCTTAAAATTTATTGTTTAAGTCAAGAAGTGTTAGCCATTGTGAAAATATGTTTGGAAGCTTGGGTTACTGAGAACAACTGCCTATAAGTTAGGATGCTGAATGAAGAAAGCTATCTCCTTTAAGTCCACCTTGACTAGTTAGCTACCACAAATGAATAGCCCTAGTCACTCTGTAGGAACCAGGTGATTTGGGGAAATTAAAAAAGCAATAAAAAGACTCATTGCAGTGTCCTATCAGCTATTGAAACCACTCACTATGTAAGTTAATAATGACCACATTCTTGAATTCCCTGCTTAGCCAGCTCTCTCCAGTGGGTGCAGCTTCCATTCACACCCTGAATTTCCTGGTTGCTGAGCATCTCCTCCAAGCCTACCAGATCACAGTTAGCCCACATTAAAGCTTTTACCCCCAGAAAGAGTGTTACCTTCCTTTAACAGCTTGGGTGAGGTCTTCACTGACATTAAAAGAACAATTGATATTTCAAGTGGTGTTTAATATTATTATATTAATTATATTATATAATAATCATTAATATGTTGTGATATGTTTATACACTCTTTTAAGTTTATTTACTTATTTTTGAGAGAGGGAGAGCACAAGCAAGGGAGGGAAAGAAAGAGGAAAAGAGAGAGAATCCCAAGCAGGCTCTGCACTGTTAGCACAGAGCCCAACATGGGGCTCGAACTCACAAACCATGAGATCATGACCTGAGCCGAAATCAAGAGTCAGATACTTAACCGCCTGAACCACCCAGGCACCTCTGTGTTGTGATATATACTTTTTTAATTTTTTAATGTTTATTCATTTTTGAGAGAGAGAGAGACAGAGTGTCAGTGGGGGAAGGGCAGAGACAGAGGGACTTAAAGCAGGCTCCAGGCTCCGAGCTGTCAGCACAGAGTCTGACGCAGGGCTCAAACTCACAGACCAGGAGATCATGACCTGAGCTGGAGTCAGATGCTTAACTGACTCAGCCACCCAGGTGCCCCTATGTTGTCATATTTTTAACAGCAACTTAGAACTTTATAGGATTATTTATCATTCCTTTCTAATATAACAGGGGAGGAAAGCCTCACCTATCCAGAGATATTCCTGCAACAAGTCCACAGGGCACCTGACTAGTTGGATTGGGAAATGAGAGTTTGGCTAGAGAAAGATCATGGGCTCCTCACAGGAACAAAGGCTTTGTGAAAATATCCTGCTTCCCACCCCTAGGAGAGGATTGGGGTGAGTGGAAGGGTCAGAAGAAAGAAAGATCATCAAAGAAGAAAGTTAACTGAAAATTTGAAAAAGAGTGGACCCATCCCATTGTTTCCACTGATTCCATGTCATGAGAACAGACTCCCAAGGTCCCATTTCCTGTCTCTCCTGCACTTTTTCTCATGAGAATCCAGTCAGAGATTGTGGGCCTGTTAAAATTTCTGACAGTCAAGGGTACCAACCTACCCACTGACAATAAGGTATAGGGAAAAGACAATTTCACTAGAAATTATTAAATCAAAAAGATCAAACATGTCTTTAATTAAACTTTCAGACTAACTAAATATTCACTTCCTGAAACATCCTACCTAGATCAGAGAAAGAGTGTAAAATGGGATTGACAATCTGGTTTGCTAACATTATTATTAGAAGCTCAATTCAGTGTAACACCTAATCTTGGCTTGTCAGCATTAAAAAGCAAACAGCAAAACATACTAAATCTGAACCTCAGAAAAGAAAAAGCTACAACACCACTGGAGAAGATCACCTTCTTTGAGAAATTTTGAAGAGAAAACAATGGGTACTCACCTACTAGGTGTAATCTGGTCTCATTTTCCACAGAGAACCTGGAGTTGAATTGAACAGTATCATAGGACATCTCTCAAAGAACAATCTCATATTATTTCTTCCTTTTTAGGATCCAACTCTTTTTCCATCAGGTCTACAGAAAATAAGACCCAAATGGGCCACTTGTCTCAGGCCCAAATATCTATCAAAAGATCAATGCAGTGAGATTTTTCACAGCAAGTAAGAGACAAATTTCCCCAATGAAAATGTAAGGGTGTGAGACATCCATGACTCTCTGGTTTCCTCTCAAATTTAAGCAAATAGAAAAATAAAAATAGATAGATAGATATAGATGATAGATAGATAGATGATAGATAGATAGATAGATGATAGATAGATGATAGATAGGGATATATATGAAAGAGGAGAGGAGGGGAAAATTTAGAAAAATTACAAATAGCTTTAAAGTAGTCTGTACCACTTTTTAGAGGGTTTTTTGTTATTTTGTGGTTTTTTTTGGTTTTGTTTTTATTTAAGATGGAGGGGCGCCTGGGTGGCTCAGTTAAGCATCCAACTTTGGCTCAAGTCGTGATCTCATGGCTGGTGAGATCAAACCCTGCATCAGTCTCTGTGCTAATAGCTTGGAGCCTGGAGTCTGCTTCGGATTCTGTTTCTCACTCTCTCTCTCTCTGCCCCTCCCTCACTCATGCTCTGTCCCTCTTTTAAGAATAAATAAACATTAACAAAAAAGAAAAGATGGAGTAAAAAGAATTGTGAAGACTGTGACTGAGTGAACTCCTTGTCACGAAGCTCTACATTTCTCTTCTAGCTTAACTATTGCAAAACTTCTCAACAAGACAGAGGAAAAAGGTGACATGACAAATCACTGTTCCATCTAAATTTCTAAATAGGCATCAAGGTTATATTCCTCATTACAGGGCCCAGAAGAATGCTGGAGCTCCACGGAAAAATTGCTCACCATAATGGGAAGCCATTTGCAGATCCCAACTTGGGCCATGGTCTACACATACACCTACACACTCATTGACCCTCTAAAAATAACAACAGCCATCCTTCCTTCCAGCTGCAGGATTAGGACAAGGACTTTCTCAAAAACAAAACAAAATGAAACAAAACAAAGCAAAATAATGCTTCCTGCTTTATGAGGACTAGACACAGATGGCCAAAGACTCCCTACACAGATGCTCTAAATTTCATATCCATTGTGACCAAGATAACTTGAAAGAGGGAAAACAAGCTACTACTCACTGTTGTTAGATCATCAGGAAACTGGGCAGCTATGGGCAACCTTGGGTGGGACCCTGGCCATCAGGGAAAGCAGTTCACTGATTATCCTGTCCTCTCTGCAAAGCAGGAGCGAGTTTTTCAGAGAGGCTTTGGTTTGGAATGTTTCATCCTTATGCAGAGGGATCCTGCTGCACACAAGCTCCTTCCTGAGCCTTGCTTTTTTTTTTTTTTTTGTGCTGAGCACTTGTTTTCTACGGGTGAGAAACAGCTTTATATAGCAAAGTAGCCTGGGTCTGCTGCTGATCCTTTGGCTAACTCTGAGAGCAAAGGACAGATAAGGCTTCCCTCCACAAACAAGAGCTCAACCATAAATTCCCGCATGGAGTTCTGCCTACAATATTACCCACACAGACACCCCAGCCTTCATACCTGCCTTCTGAAGAATCCTGATGAGAAGACACAGTGTCCTAGTGTGAGACTCAAGAGACCTTCCCTACCCTCTATAGCATCTCTCCCATGGGTCATTATAGCCCTCAGCCTCAAGCAAATCCTCTGGAAACCAGAAATCTCCAGCTGTATCCACAAAACCTCTAGCCCTTCATCCCATTCTGTACAGACCTCTCTTGGGATTATATTAAAAATTAAATTAAGTTTTATAAGAGAAGATATTATACTCCTATTTTCACTGTATACTGTCTAGGTATATAACTTAGACTTGATCACATATGGTATTTTTGTTCTTTTTATAATAATTTGAAAATCAAGCACTTGGTCTGTATTATAACTTCCATTATAATATAAATAAATGTTAAAATATATATGTATGTATATATATATATATATATATGCATATAATATAAATTAGATTAGACTTACATCATTTCAACTTGTAGTGCCTTTCCCAGAAACATAAGAAGTCATAAGTTCCAGGAATACAGTTTTGACCTGAGGGAAAAGGGGGTTCAAGTCCAAAGAACTGGGTGCAAGCCTTTCTCTACTATTTACTGGATGAATTTCTTAGGGAAGTTTCTCAGCTTCCTCCTGTGCAAACTATAGCTAATAATAATAACATTAAAAATGATCAACTGTGAAGATAAAACTAAAAGTGCTTTATAAATGCTCTACAAATGTTAGCTAGAAAGATAGTTTTGCTTGAAGCAAAAAATAGTGGTCACATACAAGCTAATTTTCATTCTCAATACTATATATTTTCCTCATTTCTAAGAGGAAAATATATTCTTTTCACGAAAGTTGATGAAAATAAATGGTGCATTAGTTTGCTGGTGCTGCCACAGCAAGTACCAAGGACTAGGTGACTTAAATAAGAGAAATTTATTTTCTCATGGTTCTGTAGGCTAGGCATCTGAGATCGTCGTGTTGGCAGGGATGTTTCTTCTGAGGCCTTCCTCACTAACTTGCAGATAACCTTCTCCCTTTGTCCTCATGTGGTCTTCCCTCTGTGTGTGTCTGTGTCCTAATTTCCTTTCTTGAAAGAACATAAATTGTGTTGGATTAGAGCCCACCCCAATGACTTCATTTTCACTTAATTACCTCTTTCAAGACCTGATCTCCAAATATAGTCACTTTCTGAAGTTCTGGGGTTAGGACTTCCACACATGAGTTTGGAGGGACACAATTCAGTCCATGACAAATGGATAGGACAGAACGTTTCATTAAAATTTTGAACTCATTCATTATTTTATCTTATTTTTTTTTTCACTTTTCCATCTCAATAACCAAGTCCAAAAAATGATCTCTGATCTTAGTGAACCTAGAAAATTCAGGCTGGCCCAATTTGTTCTATAGCTTGATTTATGGCAAAAACCACCAAATGTTGGTAACTTTGATTTTGCATAATGAGAAAAGAAACAACACCACAGACAAACCTCAGTCCCTTGCTTGAGAGCAGACCCATTGCTCTGCCAGGAGAGCTCTTGGCTGTCCAGAGCTGACAGGATTTTATGGTTTTCTTTTCCTCCAAAGGTTTTCAAAGATTGCTTTACCTTATGTTGGTAAATTCAGAAAAGGAAAGCTGACTTCCTGAATGCTTCTCACAAATAGCCTCCTAATAACACAAAGAGCTTTCTTCCCCATTCACAGGACCCTGACCCCACTCTCCAAGAATCAGGTAAAATTAACAGATAGAAAATGTAACCTTGCCCAATAATGTATATCACAGCCACTACTTTCCTGCATGATAATATGATGGAAATATTCTAACATGAATGCTGATATACTGTTATAAAAGTTTTCTATAAAACATATCTTTAGGAGAAGCCAGGATGGCGGAACAGCATGGAAGCTTTTTGGGTGTCTCACGTCCATGAAATACAGGCAGACCAACACTAAACCATCCTACACACCTAGAAAACTGATTGGGGGATTAACACAACAATCTGCACAACCTGAACCACAGAATTCAGCAGGTACATGGCACAGAGAGGTGAATTTGGGGAGCAAGAAGCCGTGGGGAGTAGGGAACCACTTTTGTAGGTAGAGAGAGGATGGAGACTGGGGACAGGGGGAGAATACAGGAAAAACACCCGTCCCCAAAAGCAGCTGGAGAGAAAGTGGAAAATTGGAAACAAACACAGGGACTAAACTAAAATGGGAGAAAGGAGAGGGTTTAAATTCCATTAAGATTATAAACAAGGGGAGCACAAAGGCTGCAACTCTGCAGCTCAATACCTGCCAGTGCTCTGGTGGGAAGGGCGAATCCCCAGGAACAGCGTAGGGTCTGGGAGGTTTGCAGACCACATGGGGAAAAGCGGTTCCACTGCTGGAAGGACACTTGGTAGAGACTGTTGAAGCCACCTGGTCTCAGCAGACCCCAGAAGGTGGCCATATTTGCTGGTGCTGGGGCAAGGTCGTTAAGGGTGAAGCCTGGTGCCAGATGTGTGTTGCGATTTTCCATGATCCCTGAAACGGTGCTGCTACACTGTCTCGCGAACTTTTTCTGGGGTGGGCAGGCACCTGGCTACAGTCTTGGGGCACCGGCAACAACAGGGTTCAGTGGGCATTCCTGGGTACAGCCAATATTCAGCCATTGCTCATTAGGCCATTGCTCCATGAGACCCTCCCACAGAGGGGCAGAATGGGTCAAAGCCGCAGTCCTTCAGAAGTAAGGGGCCAGAAAAAGCCGCAACTGAGACAAAACTTGGGAGAGAGGTACTGCCTGGGGCCTGGTCACGGAGAGTGAAAAAGTGGGGAGTGGACCACAGCTGAAGACAGAAGACAGGTGCACGACTGCTGATCCAGGAGAACAGACTGGGTAGCTGGGTGGCGCCATTTTCACCACTCCCGCGCATGCACATACGCACCTATGAGCGCTGCAACAACCCACTCCAGTAGGCTAGCAGCGCCATCTAGTGGAGAGCAGAGCTATTACACCAAGCCTGGCCCAACTGGTCCAGCTTCCCTCTTCAAGAACACAAGTCTCAAGGCCGGCTTAATTTATGGACTATAAAAAGCTACATAGACTGACTTCTAGAAGAAAACGAAGCAATTTAAGTCCTACTTCAATCTGTTAGCAGGTTCATCTATTCAATTTTCTTTCTTTTATTTTTTTCTTTTTCTCTTTTACAATTCTTTTTCTTGCACACAGAAAGAGAAAAAAATCATTTTTGTTTTCAATTTTTATTGAAAATATCTGTCTTTAATTTTTATTACTATATTTTTTTACTTTTGTGTAAATTTTTTTTCAAATTCTACTTTACTTCCATTATTTTATTTTAGTCTACTTCAGTGTATTCACCTTTCCAAATTTCAATTTCCTTTTTTTTCTGTTTCTTTTTCATCTTTTCTTTTTCTTGAATGCACAAAGAGAAAAACTTCATTTTTACTTTGAATTTCTATTAAATATATTCTTACTTAATTTTCATTACTATATTTTTTTGCTTTTATGTAATTTTTTTACAAATTCTATTTTACTTCCATCATTTTATTTTAGTATACAACAGTGTATCCACTTTTTCAAATTTTCAAACTACCTCTTTTTTCTTCTTTTTCCTTTTTTTATCTTTTTTTCCCTTTTTCATTTCTTTTCTTTCTTCTTAAATACAGAAAACGAAAAAATTCTTATTAATTTTTAATTTTTTATTAAAAATATTTTTATTTAATTTTTTCCACTATATTCTTTACTTTTGTGTATATTTTCTCAAATTCTATTTTACTCCCATCTTCTCACATTAGTCTACTTCAGTGTATTCATTTTTTTCAAATTCTCAAAGGATTTCCTTTTTTTTTATCCCTTCCCTCTTCTTTTCTCTAATGTGTCAAACCACTTTCAACACACACCAAAACACACCTAGGATCTAGCATCATCTATTCACTTTGTGTGTGTGTGTGTGTGTGTGTGTTTAATTTTTAATTTTAATATTTTTTTAATTTTAATTTTTTTAATTTCATGTTTTTCTACCTCATTAATTCCTTTTCTACTGTCAAAATGACAAAATGAAGGAATTCACCCAAAAAGAAAGAGCACAAGGAAACGACAGCCAGGGATTTAACCAACAAAGATACAAGCAAGATGTCTGAACCAGAATTTAGAATCACGATAATAAGAACACTAGCTGGAGTCAAAAATAGATTAGAATCCCTTTCTGCAGAGATAAAAGAAGCAAAAAATAGCCAGAATGAAATGAAAAGTGCTATAACTCAGCTGCAATCACGGATAGATGCAGCCGTGGCAAGGATGGACAAGGCAGAACAGAGAATAAGTGATATAGAGGACAAATTTATACAGAATAACTAAGCAGAAAAACAGAGGGAGATTAAGGCAAAAGAGCATGATTTAAGAATTAAAGAAATCAGTGACACATTAAAAAGGAAAAACATCAGAATCATAGGGGTCCCAGAAGATGAAGAGAGAGATATAGGGGTAGAAGGGTTATGTGAACAAATCATAGCAGAAAACTTTCCTAACCTGGGGAAAGACACAGACATCAAAATCCAGGAAGAACAGAGGACCCCCATCAGATTCAACAAAAACTGATCATCAACAAGGCATATCATAGTCAAATTCACAAAATACTCAGGCAAGGAGAGAATCATGAAAGCAGCAAGGGGAAAAAGTCCCTAACCTACAAGGGAAGACAGATCAGTTTTGCAGCATACCTATCCACAAAAACTTGGCAGGCCAGAAAGGAGTGGCGGGATATATTCAGTGTGCTGAATCAGAAAAATATGCAGCCAAGAATTCTTTACCGAGCAAGACAGTCATTCAAAATAGAAGAAGAGATAAAGAGTTTCCCAGAAAAACAAAAATTAAAGGAGTTTGTGACCACTCAACCAACCCTGCAAGAAATTTTGAGGGGGACTTTCTGAAGGGAGAAAAGATGAAAAAAAAAAATACGTACATATACATATATATATATATACCAAAAGCAACAAAAGATGAGAAAGGACCAGCGAACACCACCAGAAACTCCAACTCTACAAGCATCATAATGGCAATAAATTCATATCTTTCAGTACTCACTCTAAATGTCAATGGACTCAATGCTTCAATCAAAAGACATAGGGTAACAGAATGAATAAGAAAACAAGATCCATCTATATGCTGTTTACAAAAGACCCACTTCAGACCTAAAGACACCTTCACATTGAAAATAAGGGAAGGGAGAACCATCTATCATGCTAATAGTCAACAAAAGAAAGCTGGAGTAGCCATACTTATATCACACAATCTAGACTTTAAAATAAAGACCGTATCAAGAGATGAAGAAAGGTATTATAACATAATCAAGGGGTCTATCCACCAAGACCTAATATTGTAAACATTTATGTGCCAAATGTGAGAGAACCAAATATATAAATCAATTCATCACAAACATAAAGAAACTCATCAATAGTAATACCATAATAGTAGGAGACTTCAACACCCCATTCACAGCAATCGACAGATCATCTAATCAAAAAATCAACAAGGAAACAATGGCTTTGAATGACACAATGAACCAGATGGACTTAACAGATATATTCAGAACATTTCATCCTAAAGCAGCAGAATATGCATTTTTCTCCAGTGCCCATGGAACGTTCTCCAGAATAGACCATATACAGGGACACAAATCAGCCCTAAGTAAGTACAAAAGATCGAGATCATACTGTGCATATTTTCAGACCACAATGCTATGATACTTGAAATCACCACAAGAAAAAAATTGGAAAGGTAACAAATACTTGGAGACTGAAGAACATCCTACTATAGGACGAAAGGGATAACCAAGCAGTTAAAGAGGAAATTAAAAAGCATATGGAAGTCAGTGAAAATGATAACACCACAATCCAAAACCTCTGGGACGCAACAAAGGTGGTCATAAGAGGAAAGTATATAGCAATCCAGGCCTTCCTAAAGAAGGAAGAAAGATCTCAGATACACAACCTAACCTTACGCCTTAAAGAGCTGGAAAAAGAACAGCAAATAAAACCCAAAACCAGCAGAATACAGGAAACTATAAAGATTAGAGCAGAAATTAATGTTTTCAATACCAATAAAACAGTAGAACAGATCAATGAAACCAGAAGCTGGTTCTTTGAAAGAATTAACAAAATTGATAAACCACCAGCCAGTTTGATCAAAATGAAAAAGGAAAGGACCCAAATAAATAAAATCAAGAATGAAAGAGGAGAGATCACAACCAACACAGTAGAAATAAAAACAATAATAAGAAAATATTATGAGCAATTATATGCCAATAAAAATGGGCAATCTGGAAGAAATGCACAAATTCCTAGAAGAACCTGAAACAGGAAGAAATAGAAAATTTGAACAGATTCATAACCAGTAAGGAAATCAAATTAGGAACCAAAAATCTGCCAAAAAAACAAGAGTCCAGGGCCAGGTGGCTCTCCGGGAGATTTCTACCAAACATTTAAGGAAGAGTTAACACCTATTCTCTTGAAGCTGTTCCAAAAAATAGAAATGGAAGGAAAACTTCCAAACTCTTTCTATAAAGCCAGCATTACCTTGATTCCAAAACCAGACAGAGACCACACTAAAAAGGAGAACTATAGACCAATTTCCCTGATGAACACAGATGCAAAAAACCTCAACAAGATATTAGCCAACCAGGTCCAACAATACATTACAAAAATTATTCACTACCACCAAGTGGGATTTATACCTGGGATCCAGGGCTGGTTCAATATCTGCAAAACAATTAACGGGATTCATCACATCAACAAAAGAAAGGACAAGAACCATATGATACTCTCAATAGATGCAGAGAAAGCATTTGACAAAATACAGCATCCTTTCTTGATAAAAACCCTCAAGAAAGTAGGGATAGAAGGATCATACCTCGAGATCATAAAAGCCATATATGAAAGACTCAATGATAATATCATCCTCAATGGGGAAAACCTAAGAGTGTTCCCCCTAAGGAAGGTCAGAAACAAGACAGGGATGTCCACTCTCACCACTGTTACTCAACATAGTAGTGGAAGTCTTTTGTCCTCTGCAATCAGACAACACAAAGAAATAAAAGGCATCCAAAACAACCAGGAGGAGGTCAAACTTTCACTCTTTGCAGATAACATGATACTTTATATGTAAAACCCAAAAGATTCCACCAAAAAACTGCTAGAATTGATTCATAAATTCAGCAAAGTTGCAGGATATAAAATCAATGCACAGAAATTGGTTGCATTCCTATACACCAACAATGAAGCAACAGAAAAAGAAATCAAGGAATTGATTCCATTTACAGTTGCACCAAAACCCATAAAATACCTAGCAATAAATCTAACCAAAGAGGTGAAAAATCTATACACTGAAAAGTATAGAAAGCGTATGAAACAAATTGAAGAAGCATGAAAAAGATTCCATGCTCCTGGATAGGAACAACAAATATTGTTAAAATGCCGATACTACCCAAAGCAATCTACATATTCAACGCGATCCCTATCAAAGTAACACCAGCATTCTTCACAGAGCTAGAACAAATAATCCTAAAATTTCTTTGGAACCAGAAAAGCCCCGAATAGCCAAAGCAATCTTGAAAAAGAAAACCAAAGCAGGAGGCATCACAATCCTACACTTCAAGCTGTACTACAAGGCTGTAATCATCAAGACAGTATGGTACTGGCCCAAGAACAGACACTCAGATCAATGGAACAGAATACAGAACCCAGAAATTGACCCACAAATGTATGGCCAACTAATCTTTGGCAAAGCAGGGAAGAATATCCAATGGAATAAAGACAATCTCTTCAGCAAGTGATGCTGGGAAAACTGGACAGCAACATGCAGAAGAATGAACACGGACCACTTTCTTGCACCATACACAAAATAAACTCAAAATGAATGAAAGACCTAAATGTAAGACAGGAAGCCATAAAAATCCTCGAGGAGAAAGCAGGCAAAATCCTCTTAGATCTTGGCCGCAGCAACTTCTTACTCAACACGTCTCCAGAGGCAAGGGAAACAAAAGCAAAAATAAACTACTGGGACCTCATCAAAATAAAAAGTTTCTGCACAGTGAAGGAAACAATCAGCAAAACTAAAAGGCAACCAACAGAATGGGAGAAGATATTTGCAAACGACATATCAGATAAAGGGTTAGTATCCAAATTCTATTAAGAACTTATCCAACCCAACACTCAAAAAGAAAATAATCCAGCGAAGAAATGGGCAAAACACATGACTAGACACTTCTCCAAATAAGGCATCCAGATGGCCAACTGACACATGAAAAAATGCTCAACATCATTTATCATCAGCGAAATACAAGTCAAAACCACAATGAGATATCACCTTACACCTGTCAGAATGGCAACATTAACAACTCAGGCAACAACAGATGTTGCCAAGGATGTGGAGAAAGAGGATATCTTTTGCATTGTGTTGGCAATGTAAGCTGGTGCAGCTACTTTGGAAAATGGTATGGAGGTTCCTGAAAAAACTAAAAATAGAACTACCCTACGACCCAGCAATTGCACTACTAGGAATTTATCCACGAGATACAGGTGTGCTGTTTCGAAGGGACACATGCAGCACTATCAACAATGTTTATAGCAGCACTATCAACAATAGCTAAAGTATGGAAAGAGCCCAAATGTCCATCGATGAATGAATGGATACAGAAGATGTGGTATATATATACAATGGAGTATTACTCGGCGATCAAAAAGAATGAAATCTTTCCATTTGCAATTACGTAGATGGAGCTGGAGGGTATTATGCTAAGTGAAATTAGTCAGCCAGAGAAAGACAAAAACCATATGACTTCATTCATATGAGGACTTTAAGAGAGAAAACAGATGAACATAAGTGAAGGAAAACAAAAATAATATGAAAACAGGGAGGGGGACAAAACAGAAGAGACTCATAAATATGGAGAACAAACTGAGGGTTGCTAGAGGGATTGTGGGAGGGGGAATGGGCTAAATGGGTAAGGGGCATTAAGGAATCTACTCCTGAAATCATTGTTGCACTATACGCTAATTTGGATGTAAATTTTAAAAAATTAAAAATAAAATTAAAAAAAAAACATATCTTCAATGAGGCTGTATCTGATATTTAGTAGAAAGAGAGCTAGCATTTTGTGACACTAATGCAGCAAAACATTCTCTTTCCATGTAACCATAACCATTTACCTCTAAACTAAAAAATTAAACAGTGCTTTCATCTTTAATACCACATTTAAAAAATCGTACTATAATCTCTGTAGGGATAACTGGCCTTCAAAACGTTTATTTTTTTTTTAAGATTAAGAAACTATGCTATGAAGTGACAAAGGGAAAAACAACACATAAATTAGACTTGATTAAAATTTAAAACTTTTGTGTTTCAAAAGATACCTACAAAATGAAAGAAAATATTTACAAATCATATATCTAATAGGAATTTATAGGACTTTTATCTAGAATATATGAAAAACACAGCTCAATAGAGGCATATCTTGGAGGTATAATTGGTTCTGTTCCAAACCACCACAATAAAGCAAACAACCTAATGAAGCAACTCAAATTAACTTTCTTTTGTTTTCTCGGTACATGAAAACATTATGTTTACACTATACTACAACCTATTAAATGTGAGATGGAATTATGCCTTAAAAATGTATTTCCCTTAGTTAAAAATACTTATTTGCTAAAAATGCTAACCATCATTTGGGCTTTCAGCAGGTTGCAATCTTTTTGCTGGTGAGGAGTCTTGCCTCCATGTTGCTGGCTGCTGACTGATCAGGGTAGTGGTTGCTGAAAGTTGGGGGTGGCAGTGGCAATTTCTTATGAAAACAATAAAGTTTACCACATAAAATGATTCTTCATTTCACAAGTGATTTCTCTGTAGCATGAGATGTCCTTTGATAGCATTTTACCCACAGTACAACTTCTTCCAAAGTTGGAGTCAATCCTCTAAAATCCTGCCACTGCTTTACCAACTAAGTTTATGTAATATTCTAAAACCATTGTCATTTCAACAATTTCCACAGCATCTTCACCAGGAGTAGGTGCCACCCCAAGAAACCATCTTTGCTCATCCATAAGCAGCAACTCCTCATCCATCCAAGTTTTATCATGAGATTGCAAAAATTTGGTCACATCTTCAGGCTCCACTTCTTATTCTAGTTATCTTGCTATTTCCACCACATCTGCAGTTACTTCCCCCACCAAAGTCTTGAACCTCTCAAAGTCATCCATGGGGAATCAGCTTTGAATCAATTTGTTCCAAAGTCTTGTTAATGTTGATATTTTGACCTCTTCCCATGAGTCATGAATGTCCTTAATGCATCTAGGGTGGTGAATCCTTTCCAGAAGGTTTTTAATTTATTTTACCCAGATCCATCAGAGCAATCACTATCTTTGGCAGCTACAGCCTCACAGAATGTATTTCTTAAATAATAAGACTTAAAAGATTAAAGGACACCCTGATCCATGGGCTACCAAATGGATGTTGTGTTAGCAGGCAGGAAAACAATGTTAATCTCATTGTACGTCTTCATCAGAGCTTTTCGGTGACCAGGTGCATTGTCAATGAGCAGTAATACTTTGAAAGAAATCTTTTTTTGTTTCTTTTTTTCAGAGTAATAGGTCTCAATAGTGGACTTAAAACATTCAGTAAACCATGTTGTAAACAGACATCCTGTCATCCAGCCTTTGTTCTTCCTTTTATAGAGCAGAGGCTTAGTCGATTTAACATAATTCTTAAGGGCCCTCGGATTTAGAAATGGCAAATGAGCATTAGCTTCAACTTCAAGTTACCAACTGCATTAGTCCTTAATGAGAAAGTCAGCCTGGCCTTTGAAGCTTTGAACGCAGGGATTGGCTCTTCCCTCTAGCTATGAGAGTCCTTAGATGGCATCTTCTTCCAGTATAAGACTGTTTCACTTACTTTCAAAATCTGTTGTTCAGTGTAGCCACTTCCTTTAATTATCTTAGCTAGATCTTTCTACATCAGTACTTGCAGCTTCACCTTGCACTTTTATGTTATGGAGATGGCTTCTTTCCTTAAATCTCATGAACCAACCTCTGCAAGCTTTAGACTTTTCTTGTGCAATTTCTTCACATGTTCAGCCTTCACGGAATTGAAGAGAGTTATGGCCTTACTCTGGATTAGACTTTGGCTCAAGGGAATGTTATGGCTTGTTTGATCTTCTATCCAGACCACTAAAACTTTCTCCATATCAGTAATCAGAACTGTTTCACAATTCTTATCATTTGAGTGGTGTTCACTGCAATAGAACTGTTAATTTCTCTCAAGAACTTTTCCTTTGCATCACAACCTGTTTAACTGTTTGGGGAAAGAGACTTAACTTTCAGTTTATTTTAGCTTTTGACATGTCTTCCTCACTAAGTTTAGCCATTTCTAGCTTTTGATTTAAAGTGATTTTGATTTAAATGTTCCTTACACTTGAACATTTACAGGCCATTGTAGGATTATTAATTGGCCTAATTCCTATGTTGTTCTGTTTCAAGGAATAAGGAAATCTAAGAAGAGGGAGAGAGATGGGAGAACAGCTATTCAGTAAAGTAGTCAGAAGATCAGGGTATTTATTAAGTTTGCCATCTCATATGAGTGCTGTTTATAATGCACCAAAACAATTACAATGATAACATCAAAGATCACAGATCACAGATCACCATAGCAAATATAATGATATGAAAAAGTTTAAAATACTGAAGGAATTACCAAAATGTGACACAGGGACATAAGGTGAGCAAATGCTTTGGGAAAAATACTGCAGATAGAATTGTTGAGTGCAGAGTTGCTACAAACCTTTAAGTTATAAAAAATGTAATATCTGTAAAGCACAATAAAATGAAGTATGCTAGTAATAAAAAGATAAATAACCCAACTTAAATATATGCAAAGCATATAAACAGACATTTCTTTAAAGTTATTCAAATAGCCAATAAACGTATTAAAAGATGTTCACCATCATTAGCCAAATCGAAACCATATTAGCTACCACTTTACACCCAATGGGATGACTATGATCAGAAAGATAGACAATAACAAATTTTGGCAAGGATGTGGAAAAAATTGGAAACTTTGTAGATTGCTCTTGGGAATATAAAATGGTGCAACTACTTTGAAAAATATTCTAGAAGTTCCTCAAAATGTTATATATAGAGTTACCATATAACTCAGCAAAATTCATATGTATACACCCAAGAAACTTGTAAATAAACATTCATTGCAACATTTTTCATAATAGTCAATGAATGGAAACAATCCAAATGTCCATCAACTGATAAATGGGTAAGTAAAATGTGGTAAATCCATTACAATGTAATATTGTTTGGCCATAAAAAAGGAATAAAGTAGCAATACATGCTACAACATGGATAAACCTTGAAAATATTATGCTAAGTGAAAGAAGCCAGTCACAAATATCCACTTATATGATTCCATTCACATGTAATATATAGAATATGCAAATCTATAGAGACAGAAAGTAGATTCATGGTTGTCAAGGGGTGGGTGGGTAGGAGAAAATGACAGTGAGTGCTAATGGGTACAGTGGTTTATTTTGGAGGGGAGTGGTGAATATATTCTAAAATCAATTATGATGATTATTGCACAACTCCATGAATATACTAAAACCCACTGAATTGTACACTTCAAAAAGGTACAAACAAGGCATATGAATTGTATCTCAAATAACCCTTAGAATATCAAGTATGATTTGGGAGCCACCCCATTCCTTCAGAGTGATGGATGTGGGCACACCTGGAGGGAAAGGTCAATGGTAAATACAAAGAGAAACATTTAAAGCTATTCTCCTTGGCATCATTGACCATGAGGTCTCTGTGGAGTTTTCTCCTGAGGATATGGTTATACACTGAAAGATGAAATTTCAATGCAGTTGTTGCTTAACAACTTAGTCTATTTTTTAGTCACTGTATTTTCTGATGTAATAAATGCTCCATAAATATCTGTTGAATGAATGGATGGATGAATAAAAAACTCATATATTTTTTTCTCCAGTCTTCATTATGTTAGCATTTATGCTGAAATATAGGACATGGCCATTTGGAAAATGGGTTTACTGTGTGTTGTTTAGTTGCATGGCAATATTTTTCATCTTTCTCCTACCTACAATAGACATTTTAACCAAAACAAGAGGCTATTTATTACTAAATACATGGCATTATTCTCAATTTATTAACTCAAGTGTGTAATAAACCACTTTAGTGTTCTGAAGTGAGCTGACATCAATTGTAAGTCCACATTCTAGAGAGACGGGAACACACTGCACCAACTTCGGGTCTCCCCATAATTCCGCAGGAGAAATGAGAGATTGCCAAGGGATGCTTGGCATCATGGTCCATCCTGAGACACTCTGCTCACCTTTCTTGTAATTGATCCAGGCAGGTCACAACTGTTTCCTCACTATGCCCTAATTATGATCCCCTCACATCTACCCTCTAGGCCATGCCACCCTCAAGTGCCCAGGAAATGTTCCCTCACTCCAGGATGGACACATCTATAGGGATCTCCATCAGGCCTTCCTGGGCACAACAAGCAAACCTCTCTTCTGTTCCCACTCTACTCTGAGAATTTTAAGATTTTTTACCAAAATTTTCTTTGTAACTCTCCACCACCATGCCTCCAACCCCTGCCCCCTCCCCATCAGCAGCCCAGGGAGTAAGGAGCAGAACATAGAGTTCCTGTGAAGGGACCTATCAGTACAGAGGCCCACTTCTCCTCTGGTCATCCATCTCCCCAAGTTCAAGAAATCCAGCCTGGGACCTGTCAATTAGTCTTATGCCAGAGTCGAGGCATTTGAAATTCAAAAGTCTCTAATTTAATTTGCTTATTATGTGTGTTCTGTTGTTATTCCTTTTCCTGGGGGAATAAAGGCAGAATGGGTAAGATGCCTAGTGATGGAAGGGTAGAAGTAACCAAAAATACCAAGAAAAACATTCTATTTGTTAAAGTTCTGTTGACTCCACGATAGAATTTTTCAAAAGTAAGAAGTGTCATTGGAGCTTCAGCACAGAAGAGAGGGGAGCCTGCTGCTGTTGTTCAAGGTACCCCAGAGCACTGCAGCACAGCCAGGGCTCTGTGAAAGATGAAATGAAACAGAGGAGAGAAGAGAAGATAGCTAGTCTTTCTCAAGGCTGGAAGGTGAAATTATTTCAAGTCTTTGTTTTCATACCTTCTATCCCAATCCTTTCTCAGGATGTCACAGTTTTTGCCCAGACAGCAGATTTCAATTCTGGGAGATAAGGGAGGGCATGACTCTGGTTTTCTCCTTGTGGGCCAGATTAGATCTGGAGCCATCACCCCCCAGATGTCTCCCCTGGGACACACTGAGGAAGAAGGGATCTGGAAAGCACAAAATAGCATAAACAGCTGAACACAACAGGCACATCTAATTTGGAGGGGAAAAAAAATGGGTTGGTGGAAAGGCTGGAGTCAATGGGCAATGACTTCAAATATCCAAAGGCTACTGGAGAGCCAAAGAATGTGGAGGAAGTAGCAGGGAGGTGGGGTTTTATTCAAATAAGAAAGATCTGCCCCAAAAAGAAGTCCTTGTGTTACAGCAAATACTCGGCTCCCAGGAAGGGACAAGCCACATGCACTCAAGGAATCAGAAAAGGCTGTTTATTGCACACTCATGCTAGCCCAGGGGAGTCATCTCCAAAGGCTGAGCCCCTAATCTTGGCATTGGCCTCCTTTTATGGCTGGGATGGTAGGGGATTGAGAGACAAAAGAAAAAGGAGAGGGGGACCTTATCAGTGGTGCTATCTGGGCAGTTGGTGGACACAGGAGACAAACATAGATTACAGAAGCCAAAAAGTATGCAAGAGGAGTATACAGCCTCGGGCATCTGACTGGCCCCTTTTATCTTGTTTTTACTAGCTTTTCTTCTCATCCCTCCCCCTCTTGATTCTCAAGCTGCTGTAGCAGACTTAGAGAAAATCAGTTTGTGGGGGCCAGGGAACCCTTCGCTGCCATGGGAAGAGAGGCAAAGACCTTTCTGGTTTCTTCCTGCTGGACAGGGACATTGAAGAAAGGAGTGAAGCAACTGGGGTTCTTTATCATCCAAAGGAGAGTAGACACAGCTAGAATCGTCCAACTGGAGCATCATCTGGAGTTTTATAGCTTCCAGACAAGAGGAGACAAACTTGGTTAGCATATTAAGAATACAAGGACGGGGCGCCCGGGTGGCGCAGTCGGTTAAGCATCCGACTTCAGCCAGGTCACGATCTCGCGGTCCATGAGTTCGAGCCCCGTGTCAGGCTCTGGGCTGATGGCTCGGAGCCTGGAGCCTGTTTCCGATTCTGTGTCTCCCTCTGTCTCTGCCCCTCCCCCGTTCATGCTCTGTCTCTCTCTGTCCCAAAAATAAATAAAAAACGTTGAAAAAAAAAATTAAAAAAAAAAAAAAAAAGAATACAAGGACCAAACAGGAGGGCTATGGAAAGCATTAGGAGAGGATCAGCTAAAGGGAGGAGCCAAGATGCCCAATTCCATATGTTGCTCCGAGAGTTCCATGAATCTGCTAGTTCCTGTCTTCCTTTGTTGATTCTCCCCCTTAACTGCTGGACCATATCTCAGACTATCCCTGATTGGTTGACATAGAGGCAACATTCTTCATATAGGAAGAGATATAGTCCTCCCCTTTCAGCAGTTAGCAGGTCCATCCCTACAGCAAAGAGTATAGCAACAAGTATGAAAAGAGAAATAGGTAGGAGATGACAATGAAATCTGAGACAGAACAATTTGCTATAGTTCATTTAAGTTGCTTGGTGATTTTCCTCAAGCTTCTGGTTACAGAGAGTTCTCAGGTGTTGGCTGCAGGCTGCTTATCATCTGTTATCTTCTTAATGGTGATCTGTAGAGGATTATTCTGGTTAGGAGTTACTTTCCACCTCAAGTGGTTGTCAGGTGACAGGTGGGCTGCCTTTACTCGAGAATGGTGAATCCAAGTGTTTAGTCCCACAACCTTGAGAGCTGTGGGTGTGGTTAGCACAACTAAGTAAGTCCCTTCCAGGTAGGTTTAAGCAGTTCCTTTTTCCAATCTTTTCTCCAAACCTGATCCCCAGGTTTGTGGGGGTGTACAATTATTTCTAGGGAAATAGGTACCCTGTTACCCATCTATGTATCTCAGATACAGTTTTCCCTAGTCCTTGTAGTTGTTTTTCTATTTCTAAAGCTCTGTCAGGTCCCCCTTGAATTTGACTAGTGGAGAGGGTCTTCCATATAGGATCTCGAATGGGGAGAATCATATTTTTGCCCAGGGTGTACAGTGTATTCGGAGAAGAACTAAGGGTAGTATATCTGGCCAGGGCAAGTTAGTTTCCTGAAATAGTTTTGCCATGGCTGATTAAAGGGTCTAGTTCTTACGTTCTACTTTCCCTGAACTCTGAGGCCAGTAGGCTGCATGTAAGTTCCACTGGATAACTAGGGCTTTGGCTACCTGTTGCACCACTTCAGCCACGAAAGTTGGGGCCTTGTCTGAGCCTATGGTTAATGGCATTCCAACTCTGGGAATGACACCCCTTATAAAGGCCGTAGTTACTTCCCTTGCCTTTTCGGTGTGTGTGGGATAGGCTTCAACCCAGCCTGAAAACGTGCAGATGAAAACCAAAAGATATTTTTATCTTTTACTGAGTCTTAATTCTGTAAAATCTACCTCTAAATCTTTGAAGGGTACTTGACCACAGCGCTGGATTCCCATGGGCCCAGTGGGGCCTTGTTTGGAGTTATTTTGAGCACAGAGGAGGCAGCGTTGAGAGACCAAGGCACAAAGGAACAGAAGTCGAGCAATTACATAGTAAAGCTTAATAAGATTTCAAGGACTGTTTTTCCTAGGTGAGTGAGCTCATGTTACCTGGTATGCTAGCTGCTCCGGTATATAGACTCTTTGGTCTGGAAGTACCCACCATCCTTCTTTTGTCTGACTTCCTGTTTCCTGTTGTGCCCATTTTATTTCTTGGATTGTGTACTTTGGGGAAGTTGGCAGTTCCGGGGCCAGCATGATTTTTGAGGGTGTGTTTGTTTTCCTGCTGCTTGTTTAGCTGTGGCATCAGCTCGTCACTTCTGACGCTGAGTCCTTTCCTCTTTGGTGTCCCTTGCAGTGGATGACTGCTACCTCCCTCGGTTCCTAGACTGCCCTTAATAGTTTTAGGATTCTTCCTGATTTTTTATTTCTCTTCCTCCTGCAGGCAAAAGTCCTCTCTCTCCTTGTATAGAGCACCATGTACATGTAGAGTGGCAAAGGCATAGCATGAGTCAGTGTATATGTTGGCCCATTTGTCTTTACTGAGTTCTAGTGCTCTCATTAGGGCCCACAGTTCTGCTCTTTGAGCTGACGATGCTTGTGGAAGGGCTTTTGATTCTATGAACTCATAATCAGAGACTACTTAACCAGCATATATTTTGCCTTCATTCATGAAGCTGTTGCCATCAGTGTACAGGATGAGGTCAGGATTTTGTAACGGCCTGTCTAATATGTTGGGTCAGCTAGAATAGAATTTATCAAATACAATCATACTCTGGGGGCCCCACCACTGCAGACAAGAAAGTGGCAGGGTTTAGAGTTTTTACAGCTCCCAATCTTATTCGTGGGTTCTCACATAGCAGTCCCTGATATTGTATCATCCAAGCATGCATTCGCCAGTGTTGCCCTCAGGCATCCATCAAGGTAATAACAGAATGGGGAACCTTAATGTTAGGTTTTGTTCCAATATGAGTTTGTCTGCTTCCTTGATTAAAAGTGTGGTGGCTGCTAGTGGCCTCAGGCAGGGTGGCCATCCTGTCACAGCTGAGTCAATTTGCTTTGAAAAATATGCCACTGGTCTTTGCCAAGGTCTAAATTCCTGGGTGAGAACCCCCCAGGGCCACCCCATTCTTCTCATGTACGAACAGGTTGAAATCTCATGATACATCTGGGAGTCCCAAGGCTGGTACCTCCATGAGTTTTGTTTTTATAATTTTGAATGCCTTTTCTTAATTAGGGCTTCAGAAAAGGGGTGCTCTCTCTTCCTCCTTTAGTGCCTCATATAGAGGTCTGGCCAACTCTAAGAACCCTGGGATCCATATTCGACAGAATACTGCTGCTCCCAAGAACTTTCAGATCTGCCAATGGGTAGTGGGAACTGGAGTGGCAGACTGCCTGTTTACTTTTGGCTCCCAGCATCCATTTGCCTTGGTTAATTTTGAAGCCCAAATATTTAACTTCCTGTTGGCAAATCTGTATCTTTTTCTTTGACACCCGGTATCCTGCCTCTGCTTATAGCCTGAGTAGGACCCCAGTTCCCTCCTAGCACTGGGTCCGTGTGGGACCGGCTAGCAGAAGATTGTCCATATATTGGAGGAGGACACATCCTAAGCCCTGTCCTGGAAACCTGGGTAAATCAGATGTCAGGGCCCCACTGAATAAGGTTGGTGAATTTTTGAATCCTTGCAGCAGTCTAGTCCAAGTGAACTGTTCCTTTGCCCTTGTGGTGGGGTTTTCCCATTCAAAAGCAAATAGGGGTGGGCTATTAGGTACTAGCTGGAGACAGATGAAGGAATCTTTTAAATCTAGGCAGGTGAACCATCCTGCTTCCAAGGGTGTGAGTCTTAGTTGAGTGGGTTAGGCAATGCTGAATGCAGCATGATGACTACTTCATTAATGGCTCTTAGGTCCTGCACTGGGCAGTAATCATTTGTCCCAGGCTTTTTCATGGGCAGCAGGGGAGTATTCCATGGGGACTGGAATCATTTTAGGAGTCCTCATTTGAGTAGCCTGTCCAAGTGTGTCTGAATCCCCAGGCGTGCCTCCCATGGGACCATATATTGGTGTATTTTTGACAGGTTGGGATCCAGGCTTTAGGTCAATTAATATCAGTGGGTGGTTTTTTTTTGTTTTTTGTTTTTGTTTTTTTTTTTGCCAGACCAGGGAGTTTCCACCCAAACTCAAGGGAATTCAGCTTCAGCTTGGGGGCCACAGTTGGCTCACTGAGAGGAGAAGTATATAATCTCCATTTCTCTTCCCATGGAATCATCAAGGACAAAATCATGGGTTGGGTCTTTTTGTTCAGGCATGATTACATCTGTCCATCTGAGGAGAAGGCTATTTCTGTGTTCAAGTTGGCTAGGAGACAGTGAGACCGGGCAGTCGGGTAGATACAGGAATTCATAAACTACTTGGTGACCCCCAGCGGGCACTGTTGGGGACCACAAAATGGCTTCATGTTTGTGCCCCTGTGGCTCCTACGACCAGTGTCAACAGTGGAGTCTATTGTTTGCCCCCCCCCCCCACCTTCATTTTGGCCATGGGCTCATGGAGGCCTAGTTAGATATAGCCCAGTTTTTCCTAATCAGAGTTCCCTCCTGCCAGTCTGATCAGGTCTGCCTCAGGTGGTTCTGGTTGGTAGTGGCTGGGTGGAGCAGAGGTTTTTGGTTTCCCTTTTTGGCAGTTGGGGCATTCATTTTTCCAATGTCCAAATTCCTTGCGGTAGGCACATTGGTCCCATCCCAGTGGTGCCTTTCCTTTTTGTTCTTGCATCCCTCTTGGTTTCCATGGGGGCCCTTCTGGAGGGGGTGGTTGCCCCAAGGCAGCGGCCAGGAGAGTTGCCTTTTGTTTCATTCTTCAGTCTGTCTTCTTTCCAACAGCTTGATCCCAGTTTACAAAAACCTTGTTTGTAATTTCCAATAATTCGGTGGCATTTTTTCCAGCAAATCCTTCCAATTTTTGTAACTTCTGTCTAATGTCACTTTGGGCCTTTCCCACAAAGGCAGCATTAACCATGCACTTATTTTGGGGGGCTTCTGGGTCAAATGGAGTGTAAACTCTGAAGGCTTCACATAATCTTTCATAGAAATCAACTGGACTCTCTTCTGGCTTTTGTAGGACCTCAGATATCTTTGTCATGTTGGTGGGCTTTTTGGCCCCTGCTTTTACCCCCTGGAGGAAGGCAAGTCGGTATCTTTCTAATCTGGCCTTTCCACTTCTGTGTTGGGGTCCCAGCAGGGCTCCGCTTCAGGCATAGCCTCCCGTACCCAAGGCTCAACTTCTAGATTCCACTCAGGCACTCTGGTGCCTGAGTCTGGAACCATTTTCTGATTTCAGTGACAATTCGTGGGCACTCTTCCATGTTGGAAAGGGTAAGAAGAAGCTGCTTACAGTCAACCCAGGCAAGGCGGTGAGTCTGGATTATGGATTCTAGGAGATCTATCATCACCTTTGGCTTCTCAGGACAGAGGGTGGTGTCTCCAGTTGAGGAGGTCAGGAGTGGAGAAAGAACGGTTGGTAGTAGAAAACCGATCCCCCCTCTTATAGGGTCCCATTGGGGCCTATTCTCTGGGGACCCTAGTCTCCTGCAATGGCGTCTGCACTGCCATTGGGGGCCTTGGACCTTAAGCCTCAGACCTAAGGCATCTTCTTAATGTTTCAGGTGTCCCTAGTTAGGGCAGGCTGGCTGCTGGAGGAGGCATGACTGATGGAGGTGGACTATCAGGCAGATGAGGTTCCCCTCCCTCGATTGATGGGGTGCTTAGGGCATTGGTAGAAGAAATGGAGGGACTTCTGAATTTTCTTGGGGAATGGGGGGCAGATGTGAATTCTTCTCAGCCCATGCCACTAAGACCCTACATTGTCCCTTGCTATTAATGCAGAACCAGACCCAAGGAGGCTTGACTTGAGCTATTTCCAGCCATTGATCAATGTATGGGAACTGATCTGGGTGGCTAGAGTCTCCACCAACTACTTTATAAACAACTCGGGCTGTGGGGACATCTAGGGTGCCCTCAGAGGGCCAGCCTACACCAAATGTGGGCCATTCTAATTTGCAGATGGTGTGTAACTTCCTGGGGGTCGTTTTGACCCCATAGTCACCTGAAAATCACTTTTTAAAATTCTTAATCATACATTCCAAAACAGTTGGTTTTGAGGAATTTCTCCCCATCCTGGTATCCTAGATAGATCCTTCCCAATGTACCGTGTGGCAGGACAAACACTAAGGAAGAGGTTGCTTCAACCACCTGGCCCTGCCCTTATGGGGATTTAGATGCCTCTTAGCATTGGCAGGTCAGTATAAACTCCTGACTTGGATCAGACCTCTGCAGACCTGATTTTATCTTGAGCTGTATGAGGTCGTCACAGAATCACAGGATAGGACCCACTCAGGCTTCATAGCCAAGACGGTGGAGCATGGGCCCTCACACATATTTCAGACAGATTCCAGACTTCCACCCAGGACTTCCCTTCCTATGTGGTGACTATTGTCACCTGGGAGGTGTTCAGACCCCCCTTTTGCCTCTATGGTGGGCCTGAACTCAATCCTGGGTCCAGGGACACTTACCTGATCTGATGTCCTGTCCTGGCAGAATTTTCTGATTCCCCCCGGACTCTGTTCGAGCACAGGGGGGCTGACTATTGCCAGGCCCAGCAAGGGTGGGTGTCCAGTGAAATCACTGGCAACGTGCTTTCCTTTCCATCACAGGGCGCTGGAAGAGTGACCTCTCTGCTGGCCTCCGACAATGGTGGCTCAAGGGGCCAGCATGCTGTTGAGTTTCCTGGCCAATGCACCAAATGTTAACAGTAAATACTCAGTGCCCAGAAGAGACAAGTCACACACACTCGGGGAACCAGAAAAGACTACTTATTGCACAGCGGTGCTGGCCCAGGGGAGTCATCTCCAAAGGCTGAGCCCCTAATCTTGGCATCGGCCTCCTTTTATGGCTGGGATGGTAGGGGGTTGAGAGACAAAAGAAAAATGGGAGGGAGCCCTTATCAGTGGTGCTATCTTGGCAGTTGGTGGACACAGGAAGCAAATAAGATTACAGAAGCCAAAAATATGCAAGGGGAGTATCCAGCCTCGGGCATCTGGCTGGCCCCTTTTATCTTTTTTTTTACTAGCTTTTCTTCTCACTTGTAGGAGAGAGTCAGCACTTCCTCCTTAATAAGAGTGTCCAGGAGAAAGCTGGCTAGAATGACAGGAATATTGTAAAAGATTTCTGGTTGAGGTACAGTTTAGGCCAAATGGACTCTGAAGTAACAGCCAACTATGAAGAGTCTATGATTTTAGTGTCTAGGTCAAGATTGGCTGATGTCACTAGATATTGAAGTAAATATGAAACCAGAGTCAGATTCTTAAAATTCTTGTTTCTCTTTGTTAAAAAGTCATTTTCACTTTAAATTTTTTTTTCATTTTTTTTTTTTTATTTTAGAAAGAGAGAACACAAGGGAGAGAGAGAATCCCAAGCATACTCCAGGCTCAGCACAGAACCCAAAGCAGGGCTCCAACCCTTGACCACAGAATCATGACCTGAGCTGAAATCAAAAATTGGACGCTCAACCAACTGAGCCACCCAGGTGCCCCAAAAGTCATTTTAATTTGTTATTCATAAGAGCAAATCTTAAAACTCTATGCATGGTCCAAAGTCCATAAAACATAATTAGCTAAACACATCAGCTAAACCTCTGAATTTCTGAGTTCACTACTAGCTACTAACAGTCATTGAGATGGTTCATAAGTCCCAGTTTGAGCTTTGGTTAGAGTAATGGTATACACAAAATATTTGCTGTTAGGGGGTGCCCAGGTGGCTCAGTCAGTTAAGTGTCCAACTTCTGCTCAGGTCATGATCTCATGGTTCACGAGTTTGAGCCCCACCCTGGGCTCTACACTGACAGTGTAGAGCCAGCTTAGGATTCTCTCTCTTTCCCTCTCTCTCTCTCTACCCCTCCCTCACTTAGGCCCCCCCAAATAAATAAAAAATTTAAAACATTTCTAAAAAAATTAAAAAAAAAACATTTGCTGTTAGTGATAGTTATGTTATAAAACATTTACCAAACAAATTTGTCTCAGCAAATATAAGTTTGTCACCACAAGCAGAGCTACAACTTATTAATTTTCTGACAGTGTATCACATACCTTGGTAATTTAATTACCAAAAACCTTTGGAAAGTATTTTTGGCAGTAGGCAGAGGTCAATTTCCAAATATATCAAATTCAAGTGGAGACAGAATATATAACATCTCTAAGGAATCATTCAATTCTAAATTCTATGGTTGTAACCCTATTCCTTGATAATGGGCAAGCTTCAAAAGTTAGCATTTCTGCCTGTTTTTCTTAAATTTAAATATACAATTATAGTTTGCTGGTTAATTTGCTATTACAAATTGGCCTGTCTATCTGTAGTCTATGGAGATAAATAATCTCAAATAGATAGATAAAGAATCTAAAATCCAAGTTTAGACTTTTACCTCCTCATACCAGCCTTCTTTATTGCTCCCTACCTTCCTTCATGACACATTTCCTTTAGGCAACTTGCTTTTATTTCAGGCACCAAAGGAGGAGGAAAAACCACATCACAGAAATAAATCTATCCTTTATTCCTGTTTGGGTAAGATATCTCCATATTTGTTGTTTTCAAAAGAAATGATTTCTTGAGGGGAAAACTATAATAATTTCAGGAAGTACCTAGTCTGATACTGACAATTTCCAACTGAAAACTCTCCAGCCAGCCCAACTTCACTGGTCTTGAAGGGCTCTGTGGCATGGGGAGCTAAGTTAGGAGTGACTAAGGTCAGTCATCACCTAGGCAAGCCAAGAAAGATTAATTCCACTCTGAGCTATAAAAAGAAGATAAAATGGAAGAATACTTTTTAAAGAAAAGCCCACACCCTTCTTCACTTTTTGGTTTCACTTGATTATACTTCCTCAAATTGTGTTTATGTTTTTATGTTTTGGTGCTGCTCTTATTTTTTGTCTTTTGTCATAGTAGGTTTGGTAAGCCTTGCTTCAGCCCTCAGGGTTTGTTCTGATCAGTTGAACCCTTTTGTCTTAAGTACCTGTTTATATTACAGTTTATCATTCCAAATGTCAGTATTGAAACAGGAGCTGATAGCCTGGGTCTCTTCAATATTATCACCTTTCAATCACCTATCACATCTTTCAAGAAAGGTGTGAATTTGTAAAGGAGATGCTATCTATTGTCCTTATTTGGGTAAGATGAAGGAATTACAAAACAAACAGGGTGTACTCTACTTATAGTTAATATGAGAAATACCACTTGAGATTAGCCTTTGGAAACTGAAAATTAACTATGAAAACATTGTCTAGGGACAATTGATTACACTTTTCATGAGGGAGGGCAGGGTGTGAGAATGCATTTCTGAAAAATTAACTGCCATTCTTGAGTTGGCCACCCTCATACCCTTTCCTTAATGATTTCAGAGTGACCAAAGGGTCACCTTGCATGAAAGGATATTCTGGTCTTAACACAGTTCAGTCCCCTGGTGCTTGGGTAGTGGTGCAGGTGTACACCCCCACGGGGGTCTAAGGACCTCCATATAAGGTGTCTCTACCTCATGTCCATTTCATTTACCCTCCAAGCCTCAGCTGGGATGTGTCACCTCCTGCTGGATGTAAAATCATCTGGGTTCACATCCTTCGTCCTGCTGGATGAAACAGATTGTTTCCTTGAAGTCTCTGACTTCATGTGACAGTGAGCATCTTTAGCAGCACCTTTTTTTACGTGTTCTCTGTCTCCAGTACCTAGTACAGTGCCCGACATACAGAAAATACTCAGTAAAGGTTAGATAAACAGAAGCCCAGATTTCCACTCACTTCACTGTCTGTAGTATTCTCATCAAAACCTGGTACATTAGAACCAAAACACTGAAGTATCAAGGCAAATAGCTAACACTCTTTTCTAAACATGTGGTTTTAGAACAGGACCGGTTAACGAGGTTGGAACTACTGGCAGTAAAATCCTAGAGAAAATATAGAACAACTGCCCTCAAACATGTTCCATTGACATTTGGCTACTACACCCATTCTTGTAAACAGCAGCAGGTAGAGTGCAAATAAGAAATTTCACCGATTATGTTCTCCCATAAAGAAATTCAGTAAATACACAAGTGCTTTCCCTGCTATATTCCCATTAGATGTGTTTTCCCTTAGAGGACAAAAAACAAATGTTTCTAGGCTCTGGAATGACTTCGAAAATAAAATAAAAACTAGGTTGTTACAGAAAGCTCAGCCTCATATGTTCTTGACAAGACCTTTTTTTGAGGATTTTCTTTCCCTAAGAAAAAATTTGGGAAAACATAGTAGTTAAATAAATGTTAGAACTATGAACACTTACTCTGAACAGTGTCCCAGGTTACTTCTAATACTCTGAAAAGATTCTTAGCTTTACTTACATGCCCTCTCAATTAACATTTTATTGGTTTCTATTTCTTGAATTAAATAAGTTGATCTTACAGATTCACAAGAGAATGGGGGAAGGAAAGATGCAGTGGGAGAAGATACCGAATTTTGTCCATAAAAGTAAATGCCTCACTACATTTTACCTGGAAATAATTTTGGATGCCCCACTGAAAAAAATGGAGTTTTACTAATTTGGATTATTTTTTAAATAATCCCTGAATTTAATTTACTCTCACCACTTTACCACACTTCTCTCTGGCTAGAAATATTTGTGTATGTCCTAAAATGTATACATAGATCATCTTTTAAGTAGTAAGATGAAATGTCAATTTATATTATTTAAATAAAATGAATTAGTATTTAATAGTATTTGTATTTAAATTTTTATTTTACTTATTTTGTTTGCAATGAGAGACCTCTAATTGAGTCTTGGGTTGTTTAATTTTTCTAAAGTTTTTATTTTAATTCCAGTTAGTTAACATAGAGTGTTATATTAGTCTCAGGTGTACAGTAATATATATTTCCAAAATAGTAACACAAATCAATTACCAATAGGTATAGAATGACATTGGGGAACTTTACTAAAGTAGAAAAAAAAAAGCTAGTTTTGGACAATTATTTCTCTTCTTGGATGTGACTACATTAACTCTCCAAGGTAAAAAAACAAAACAAACCTCTCTCTTGCACTCTCCTTTAAATAAACTACCTGTAAAAGACACTTTTGAAAGACATTTGCAGTTCACAACCACTGTGTTCTGATTCCATTGGCAAAATCCTACTTTAACATATCCAGGGATCATCCAAATTATTGCATGTTACTGGAATATTGCAATTCATTTAAATAACCCTTTGAATAAATAGACAATGGCCTGAAGCAAAGTCTTGTGATAATAGAAGAGTGTACTACCAAGTTATTTAGTGTAATGAGATTTAATCTGTAACCAGAATTAATCAAGTGTCATTGCCAGCTGTCCCTTATCCAAGAAGCATGGCATGTTAGTCTGCCATTAACACCCCCTTTTAATAAAATGGCTGCTTTCCAACTATGCACTGCATTGTCAGAAGTTCTGTTTCCAGATACAAAAACAGTATGACACCGAAAGCAACGTGTTCTACATGTGGGTTCTCTATCTGCTCCCCTTGGAGACTTTCTTTGTCTTACTTTTCTTCTCTTCAGCCCTGAGCAGTGGTATTCAGGGCTCTGAGCCTCTTAGAGCTCAGGGGTGGCCTCAGGGGTTGCCTCCATCAAGGTGGCTGCAGGGGTTGCCTTCCATCCAGTCTCTTGGAGAACAAGTCCTGCTCCAATCAATCAGAAAGTGGCTGCTCATTGAGTCCATCCCTAGACTATTGAGCCAGAGAACCTAAAGAGACTGTGAAAATTCTGAGGGAGGCAAACATAATGGGAAAGGATTAGGAGGCTGATGTGGGACTTGTCGTGCAGTGTGACCAGATTCATGCAAGAGGAACAACAGAAATACAGACCAAGTGTAGGCCAAGAACAGTCAGAACAGAGGTGTCCCATGGGGCAGTAGAAAGTAGCTGAAGGAAGGTGTGCAAACCTGGGAGACCTTCTAGGGAAGGGAGTGTCAGGTGTTCTGTTGGGGGTGCTCCCAGTCACAGATGTTCTCAGTTTGCTTTTACCGTGTTTTCCAAACCTCATGTCCTCCTCAAGTCCATGTGGACACTGGGATCCCAAAGGCTGCATTAGAATGTGCTTGGTTCTGGATGACAGAACTAGCTTAGTATTCCCTGGGTTTTTCTCATTGGTCCTGTTGTCCATTTCTCCAAAGCGTGTTCCATAGAGCACCAGCTGTAAATTTGAATATGTGATTCTCTCTCTTCCTCTCTAGTTTTCTTTCACACATGCACACACATACTCACACACACAAATCCCACAGATCCCAGACTCTGTGGTTAAAATGTTTATAAAACAACACATATTCTGAGTGGCACTTTATTATAAAGGCACATTATAAAGGCACATTATTATAAAATTATATTAAAGGCTTCCACTAATCCCACAGCATTGAACTTGTTCATTTAATTCAACTCCATGTTCCCCAAATTTTTTTCCCCACAGAACCTGTTATGGTGGAATACCCATCTTAGATCATTTGTGTTGTGTGGAAGAGACTCTAGGGATTGCTCATATGATAACTGTCCATCATGTATTGTCTAAACCATAAACAATCTCATGGGTTAGGTCTTAAACCAAGCAAAATGGATGAAGACAAGCCAGCAGAGAGACTTCAGGAAACCAAAGGAATCCTGTAGCAACCTTTTGTTCATGACATATCAGTAACATTCAGTAACATCGGTGATGCATCCCCAAAACTATCCTCCAGTTCTTGCATCCCCATGAGCTAGCTCTGCTTTTACCCCAAAGCCAATCTGGACATAGACCAGAGAGTCTTGAGGCTTTCCAAAGGACCCACTTACTCAGAAGTATTATGAATAATGCATAACTTGCCTAAAATTTCATAATGAGGTCAAAGAAACAAAGTTTGCATGCTCCACTCAAAACCCAATACCTACAAATTGTCCATGCCAACATCACGGTGGTTCTTCTCTCCCCTTCTTCTACCCCAGAACTGACCTCTCCAGGCACTTCTTTTCCATTTTATGCATAACAATTCATCTGCCCTAGTTTCTATCCCCAAACATGTATACTAAAATTTATTTAAGTACTCAACAAATCAGGTTTCCCTTTCATTGCCCATCCCCACCCTTAGAAGACAATTTAGAGACTATCTTTTCTCCTTGAGCATGTCCTTAGGGGTCTTACCCTCAACTTGCTGAAATATTTCCTCCAAACAAGTGCAATACTCTAAGAGGCATTATGGTTAATTACATTTTTTCCATCACACTAGCATCTAGAAGTGGCCTCTGCCAGGCCTCCAAGAGGTACCATGCTACAGTACCTTGCATACAATGAAACTTAGCTTTTACTTAGTAGGACTTCCTGGTTGTCTTTCTGTATCCATTCTCCCCTCCTTATAAAGTAATAGAATTTGTGTTTGGGCACATGGCCATCTATCTAAAAGACTATTTATCCAAATCCCCCATATTGCTAGATACAGCCACATGATGCGCTCTGGTCAGGGGGATGTGAGGGAAAGTGATACAAGAGCCAAACTATATCCTTATAGACAAGGGACACACTCCCCCTTCTCCTTTTCTCCTGCTCCATATCTACTAGAATGAGACACCCTAGTAGGAGGTATAACATCATCTTATATTCCCACATGGAAACTATACATTAAGAATGGTAGAACAATAGGATAGATGCCTGAAACCCCAGTGATTAGGTAACTGAAAGACCAGCCCTCCATATCCTATCCAAGCTTTTACAGAAGAGAGAAATAGACATCCATCCTATTTTACCAATTAGACTGTAGAGTGTCTGTATAATAGCAGCTCACCAACTGCCCCCCTTTATTTCTCTGAAATTCCATTCAACTGATATTCTTTGATCATATACTCTATACTAATTGCTGGGGCTAAAATGCTGACCATGACACCACCCCTACCCACAAAAAGTTCATGGTCTGCTCAAGAACCAAATATTTCTATGTAATGTAATAAAGATAATGACAGAGTCATGAAGACCCAGCTTTGGGAACACAGGGAAAGAAATGCAGAAAGGCAGAGCAGAGCCTTGGGGCACAGAAGGCTTAAACCACTCTGGAAGGATAAACAAGAGTCAGTCAAAAAAAGGAATATGGAGGTGAGCTGGGAAAATGTGCAGCATGAGCAAAGGGCAAAGGCACAGAGGAGTGAAACATCACAGGCCTACAGGGAATGACAAGTTTGTGTTTGGGTCATATAGAGATGGAGAGGAGAAGAAGCTGAAAGAGAAAGACATGGCTTTCTGAAAGCCTCCAGTTTTCAACCCCATGCTTTCCTGCAGCTGAAAGACTTTTAGACTTTCTGACTCAAGTGGCCACCTACATCTTTAGTTTTCAGTCTTTCATGGAAATTATGAGGCTTTCCACACAGTGCCCTGCAGCATGCCTTTTATTCTGAAAGACTGTGGCCCACAGAAGGTCCAACCCCTACAAAATGAGCTGTTATCACCAAACTATAAAGCAATCAAGCAACAACTGCCAGTTGAGATCCTATGGAAGCCCCATCCTCTCACTTTCAAAATTAAGAAACTGTAGCCTTGGGAGGGAAATGTAGCCCAAGGCCACAAGCTAGGACAGAATTAGGACTAGGGCCCTAAGATCTTCTCCAGCATGGGGTTTATCTACTGCACTCAGCTGCCTTCTCCATCTGCAGCAAGTCTCTGAGTGGTCACCTCTTAAAAACTGCCCTCCTGAGAGCATTTTACTGACCTGACCTCTCAGCAACACACAGGATTTGCAACAATGCAGACTTTTCCACTGAAACAAAGAATGTTTCTCCTTCACTTTTGATATTTTGACAATTTTTCCAGAGTGCAGATCTGTTGTAGACCAAAGAGTGTTTGTACTGCAATTAACCAGGAATGCAATGTAGCTGCAATATAATGCAAATGAATTCAAAGAATGTTCAAATGACAAGCTAGTGAAGAAAAAGATAAGGAAGTACAGGATAAACATCATTCTGGTTATTTATTCATCGGAAGAATGTCTGAAAAATAGAAGAGAAAGATCTTTTAGGTCTTTTAAATATCAAGAAATTATTGTTGGGGTGCTTGGGTGGCTCAGTCGGTTGTGTCTGATTTTGTGAGTTTGACCCCTGCATCAGCTGTGCTGACAGTTCAGAGTCTGGACCCTGCTTCAGATTCTGTGTCTCCCTTTCTCTCTGCCCCTCCCCTGCTCACTCTCTGTCTCTCTCTCCTTTAAAAATAAATAAACATTTAAAAAATTACGAAAAAAAATTTTTTGAAGAAATTGATATACCTATATGTATGTATATATATATATATATATATATATATATATTCATTCACTTGTTCACAAATAATTAATTGATCATCAATTATATGCCAGGCAATGAGCTATGTATTGCCAAAAGGTGTGATACGACAAAAATAAAGATAAATCAGTCTCAGCTGATAGATTTGAGGAGGAATTCATGGAGACATAATCCATCTAGAAAAATATTTGAACAGGCTACACATGACTGGCATTTATACTGGCACAAATTACTTTACCCAGATTAGGCGATATAATGATGGCAAAAAGTGCAGACAACAGAGAAAACAAGTGAACATCTGATAGGAGAGGCTATGAAATAGACACCATGAGGTAATTCATGTAGAGGAGTTAGAAACCCAGGCCCTCCTGAAACATGTGCTCTAGGAGGAAAATAGTTCTTGAGAGTTGAGTCTAAGCTGAAAACTGCTTGTTATTTTTACTTTACAGTTTACCTCATTTCCTTAGTGAGAATGTTATCATTTGCAAAATACAATGCAAATATGTGTTCTTTTTGCAGTTTAGGGGATGCCATGGTTTCTGTTCATTCCTTTAATATTCTTGCTTGTAAGAAAAAAGAAAAGTTTAACCATCAATCGAGCCAGTGATGAAAACTGTAATTTCCTGCTGTGTTTCCAGGACATGGCTTCCTGACACATGAGCCTTTCAGACACTGACACCTCGGGGAAAGTGCAGAGATCTGGCAAATGCCCACCATGTAGAAAACAGTTCCCATTTGCATCAGTCTCAATGAGAAGAAGCTCCAAGCAGAGAAGTCTGCCTATTTTATTCAGTTCTGTTACGCAAGCTCTTAAACCAGTGCTGGGCACAAAGCAGATATGGAGTAACTATTAGTTAAGTGAATGAATGGGTAGATGGCTGGTTGGATGAATGAATGAATGAATGGTAGCGATGTTGGACTTCCCATTGAGCTGGTATTCTCACATGTACATTTCATAGTCTTCATCATCTGACCTCCTAGCATACTTTTTGAGGTTTGAGCTTTGCTAACACAATTACTATATTTTAATTTCTTTCATCGACGAGATCAACCTAAAGAAAAATTGCAGCAATGGTGCAATAAGCCTAAATATCCAGCCACATTTTAAAGTGGCTGATCTAAAAACACTAGAATGCCTTAAGCAGGAACTATGCATTTTCTTGCGATATTATCATTTTTTTCTATAAGGCTCCTGCCAGCATTTTCACTTGTGGAAATAAACAATCTCTCTCTCCCTCTTTATTTTTATGTTTATTTATTTTTGAAGGAGAGAGAGACAGAGCTTGAACAGGGGAGGGGCAGAGAGATAGGGACACACAGAATCCTAAGCAGGCTCCAGGCTCTAAGCTGTCAGCACAGAGCCTGATGCAGGGCTCGAACTCATGAACTGTGAAATCATGACCTGAGCCAAAATAGGACGTTTAACCAACTGAGCCACCCAGGTGCTCTTCTACCTTTTTTTTTTAATAATAATTTTTAAAAAGCTACAACTCAATAACTTGATTTGCTTTTTCCAGAAGGCTAGCAACTTCCAATTTTTAAACCCATGCTTTCCTGCAGCTGAATGATTTTTAGAGTTTCTGACTCAAGTGGCCACCTACATCTTCAGTTTTCAGTCTTTGAGCACTGATATTTACTACAACACTTTATGTTTTCTAAAGAGATTAGAAAAATAGACATCTGCTACTCAACCGGCAAGGCTATGGTTGAAACCTACCACATGTTGTTGACAGATGCCCTGGATGCCTGTCTGACTGGTATCATAACTAAGTAGTAAGTACTGAGACAGGAGGTTCTGTCATTGGCTCCTGACACCAGCAATCAGACTCCTACAGCCTTGGGACTAGGTTATGAAAATGCTTGGCTGATGAATAAAGCCAAAGAAATAAAGAAAAGAAAAGCTAAAGAAAGAAAAGAAAACCACGGAAAGAAAATAATTCCTGTTTCTGTTCCATAGAGTAGACTTTAACTTGCATTCCATCCTGTAAAATTCTTTGGATTCAGAAACTGAAAGCCCCCTGGTTCAGTTTTCCTGTCTGTAAAGAACAATGATCTGCATTCAAAAGGCTCCATTCATACCCAAACCTGTGATTCATTTGCTGTGTGGTTTTCTATGTATCATTATATATCTTTTTTGCACCTTACTTTCCTCATCCAAAAACAAGTTAAATGGTTTACTAATGTGATGAGTGTTTTGTGTGCAATCTCTTTGTGACTGTAAATTCTTCCCTTCTTGGTTCTTTACCTCCCAAGTCTTTTTTTTAATGTTTATTTACTTATTTTGAGCAGGGAGGGCAGAGAGAGAGAATCCCAGGAAGGTTCCACACTGTCAGCACTGAGCCCGACACAAGGCTTGATCTCACAACCCATGAGATCATGACCTGAGCCAAAATCAAAAGTTGGACGCTTAACTGACTGAGCCACCCAGGTACTCTTATCTCCCCAAGGTCTAATCTTTTACACTTGATTTTAGCCAAACAGCTGAGAAGCAGTTGAAAGGTCTCATCTTTTAGAGATTATATTACAGAGTTGGCAAGAGGCAGAAACAGAGGGCAAAAGTGGGCAGATAAAGGGCAGGGCAGTAAAACTGCAAGCCCTGGGCCTGCAACAGTGGGCCCTGGAAGGTGGCAAGGCCTCAGAGGAACATTCTAGATGGTGCACCTAGGGAGTCAGGATTCCAACATTAGGGGTATTGAGGAAGGATTCCTGAGCTCACACATAGCAAAGAGGCAAAAGAACCATAGACTTACAAGGGACCAGACAGATGGGGGCAGTGGGTATTTCAGCAGCAACTATGGAGGCCAAAAGCTGGAGAAAATTTCCCAAAAACTTGGTCCACGTGAGTACCTGGGAATCCCAAGACCTTCTCTTGTGTCCAGGAGAGAATAATTGAGTAACAACAGAGAAAGAATGCTCACTCACACCATAGGATAGGAAACAGAGTAAAATCAAATATGATGGAAAAGGAACTGATTTAAAGAAATGGAGTGGCCATTTTGTAAACACTGTAGTTTTTGAAACAGTATAGTATTGGCATAAAAAAAGACATATAGATCAATAACAGAATAGAAAGCCCAGAAATAAACCCATGCATATATGATCAATTGCTTTACAACAAAGGAGTCAAAAATATACAGTGGGGAAAGGACAGTCTTTACAACAAATGGTGTTAGAAAACTTGGACAGCCAGCCATATGCAAAAGAATGAAGCCAGAACACTATATTATACCATATGCAAAAATAAAACCCAAAGGGTATTTAAGACTTGAATGTAAGACCTGAAACCATAAAACTGCTAGAAGAAAACATAGCTGGTAAGCTCCTTGACATCAATCTTGGTGATAATTTTTTGGATTAAGGGTACAAAAGCAAAAATAATGGGTACTACATCAAACTGAAAAGGTTCTGCATGGCAAAGGAAATCATTGATAATATGAAAAGACAACTACAGAATGGGATAAAATATTTGAAAATATCTGAATATATAAAGAACTCAATAACTCAATAGCATAAAATAATCAGATTTTAAAAATGGATAGAAGAACTAAAAAAACATTATTCCAAAGATGACATATAAATGGCCAACAGATACATGAGAAGGTGGTCAATATCATTAATTATTAAGGAAATGCAAGTTAAAACCACAATGAGATATCACTTCAGATCTGTTAGAATTACTATTATCAAAAAGACAAGAGATAACACGTTTTGGCAAGGATGTGGACAAAAGAGAACTCTTGTGTTCTGTTGGTGGGAATGTAAATCAGTATAGCCATTATGGAAAATCATATGGAGTTTCCTCAAAAAATTAAAAATAAGACTACCAAGTGAATCAGCAATCTCACTTCTGGGTATATATTCAAGGCAAATGAAAAGAGGTAATGGAGAGATATGTGCATTCCCATGTTCATTGCAACATTATTCACAATAGACAAGATACAGAAACAACCTAGGTGTTCTTCAACAGGTGAATGGATAAAGAAATGATATATACAGTGAAATGTTATTCAGCTATGAGAAGGAAGGCAATTCTCTATTTGCAGCAATATAGAACTTGAGGGTGTTGTGCTAAGTGAAATAAGACAGAGAAAGGCAAATTTGTGTGGTATCACTCATATCTGGTATCTTTAAAAAAGTGTTTAAAGTAATCTCATAGAAACAGAGTAGGAAAGTGGTTGCCAGAGGCTGGGGGGAGGGGGGTTGGAGGAAATAGAAATAGATTTGTAAAAGAGTATCTTTTAGCTATAAGATTATTGAGGTCTGGTGACTATGGCTGATAACACTGTGTTGTATAACTGAAATTTGCTAAAAGAGAATTTTAATGTTCTCATCAAAATAAAAAGCAAGATAAATATGTGAGGTGATGGATGCGTTAATTAATTAGATGGGGGGGGATTCCTTTCACAGTGAATACATATACAAAATCACCATAATTTAAAAAAAAAAAAAAACAAATACGATAGAAGAGGGACTGGTTTTAAGAAAACCTGGACTGGGCCATTTCGTAGGGTGGAAATGTTCACAGAGTAGTAGTCATACCTGCTGCAAACAGATCTTATGGGCCTATTGGGAGATAATTTAAGTGGAAGTGAGATGCAGACTACAAAATGTCATGCAAGTACCTTCACTCTTTGCTGTGAAACCAGCTTGACAGATACAAGTTTTGATCTTTTGGCAATCTCTATCTCTATCAGTCTGATTATGGTAGTCTCTATCAAGCTTAGCAGTCTCTACCATGGTAAGGAGAGCATTAACGTGCCCAAGGACATAACTTTTCCCACTTTTCTCCTGGATGATTTTAAAATGAAATACACTTTAAAATAGAGTAGAAAAGTTTGAGGTTACTTGAAATTTTGAGATTAAATTGTCTCTACTCAAGGAAGAAAAAATCTCAAACAAAAATCAAGCAAAGTATTAAGGCTTTAATTCAAAGGAGCAAAAACTTTCTGTTCTGCATTACAGGATTATGCTCTTAGAAAGAAAACTGGCATCAGCCTAAAGAGTATCACTGCCTATTGGCCTAATTTACAACAATGGATAGAGCTCACGGGCATTTGCTCATCTTACAACCAAACCTCTCCACATAAAATAATGCCAACAACTGCTCACAGGAAATAAGAAATCAGATCCAAAACGTTTGAAATGTTTTTATTTGAGCAGGGGGTTAGGGGAGTGGTGGGATGGTGTGTGTGTGTGTGTGTGTGTGTGTGTGTGTGTACACTAATCTGTTCTTTTGTAGATACAGTTTAGTTTTAGTTTAAAATATATATATATAGATCATCAGGAACTGTTTAGACTTGCTAAACTCCCTCAATCTAGTGCCACAAAGTTTTTCCAAGGGGCTTAGGGTCTGGAATGGTCATGTGAAACATTCAGCAGCCCCTCCCCCCACACAGACCTCCCACACACAGGACTTTAATGATCTGGGGCAGATTCCTTTACTGCTCTGTCTCAGAAAATGTAAAAGATGCCTTACAGATGATAGATCTGCAGCAGTTAAAACCAGTGATTGCACCTGGCAAGGAGCCCATATGCCACATTTGCCACAAATGATCTACACGTGGCTCACCTTTTTTATCCTTCAAAGAGCACATGCTAGAAAATGCCTTCCCAAACAATGGAGAAGAGCAAAGCCATGTGGACCTCCACATTCTAGGAGGGAACTCAGCCGACAAAGGCAGAGCTGAAGCTAGCCTTAAGTCCAAACTTCCCTCTGTCAGAATAGCCTCAACATGTCCTCCTGACAGATACAGAACCTGCTGTGTTTCTCTAACTGCCCTATTTTATAAATCTCCTTCCCAGACAGGCACACAATTTGGCATCAAAATCAGAAAGCAGACACTCTCAATGAGAAGGTGAGAACCAAGATGTGCCAAACTGTCCATTTTCTATTTAAAATGGAGCTCTCTTTTTCTCATTGGATAGTAGCCAGTGTAACATTCTGAAAGTGGGAAAGTCACAAGGACAAATTATGAAATTAACTTAAGAAAAATATAAAAATGACTCCTATCCTCCTGTAGCATCTTCAGTGCAGCCACCAAAAGATAGGGATGGATGGTGGTCCCCAGCCCCAGTACAGAATGTTTTCAGACTAACAGTCATTGGATATGCTTGGTTTTCCAGGAGCAGTGGTCAGGGGGCTGGAGCGGGAGGGAGGGGGGTGGCGGGGAAGCAAAGGCCAAAACTTCTTTTATGCATGTTGGTCAAATTATTAGAAAAATAATTCAATATTAAGCAGACATAATTAATTCACTTTTCAACTTTATTTCTACTCTTCTGTGTCTTCCTTACTTGGAGGTATAGGGTTGAAGAATTAAGCATGGCTATGGGCAAGTTAGTCTGCAATTCTCCACAGGGGTCCTACCTGGGCCCCAAGGAAGCATGCAAAACCTCTTAAAGTTCAGCCTTGAAATTGGCACAAAGTAATTTCTGGCACATTTTATTGGCTAGAGCAAGTCAACAAAGTCAAACTATAGGCAACAATCTTCACCTTCCAAGCTGCAAAGTCATAATACAAAGGAATATTGCCACATGGAGGGAAATAATTTCTTAACATTTTTACAAATACCACAAGAATGGAAAAAGTCATCTGTATTAGTCTGTTCATGCTGTCATAACAAGATAATACAGACTGGGTGACTTAACATGAATTTATTTTCTCATAGCTCTGGAGGCTACGAGTTCAAGATCAAGGTGCTGGAAGAGTTGATTTATTCTCAGGCCTCTCTCCTTGGCTTGTAGATGTTCATCTTCTCCTTCTGTGCACACACTTCCCTGGTGTCTCTTTGTATTTTCTAATCATCTCTTCTTTTTTTTTTTTAATTTTTTTTTAACGTTTATTTATTTTTGAGACAGAGAGAGACAGAGCATGAACAGGGGAGGGTCAGAGAGAGAGGGAGACACAGAATCTGAAACGGGCTCTGGGCTCTGAGCTGTCAGCACAGAGCCCGATGCGGGGCTCGAACTCACAGACCGCGAGATCATGACCTGAGCCGAAGTTGGACACTTAACCGACTGAGCCACCCAGGGGCCCCACTAATCATCTCTTCTTAAAAGGACACTAGTTAGGTTGGTTTGGGGCCCACTCTAATGGCCTCCTTTAAAACTTATCACCTCTTTAAAGGTCCTATTTCCAAATACAGTCACATTCTGAGGTACTGAGGGTTATGACTTTACTATATGAAATTTGGGAGGGCACAGTTAAGTCCCTACCACCACTGAAATACCAAACATTCGAAGATAGTACAAAGATAGTACATGGGAGATAAAAATGCAATTTTACATGCAAAGGACAGAAGCCACTCTAGCACTGCCTCTATGGCCTGCAGCTTAGATACACTTAGTTTGCCAGTTTCCCTCATCCTAAATCCCCTGCAACCCTTTAGTCTGTCAGCTTCTGCAGTGTTCATCTATTTAAATGTATCCTTCTTGTGCTAATATTATAATTTACCTCTTCTCCTGAAAAGTAACACCAAAGCAAAGGGCAGTGGGGAATCAAAATGCTTTAAATCTGGTATATCCTTGTGGAATTAAGGGATTTCAGACATATCTTTAAGTGTCCACTATGCTCAAGGCCAATGATGGGATGATGTGGGAATCCACGCAGTGAAGAGATAAACCTTCCCAGTCCTCAAAGCACATACAGGGTAGTTGGAGAGTCATGAGGTCCCCAATACAATAGGACTTCCTAGGTAGAAAACCACAGGAATGGCATCTTCTTTCCCGACAAATTGCATCCTTATGGCTAAAGATCAAAATGAACAAGGACTGAGGAAGTTTTGACCAGCCCTAAGAAATAATTCATTTTTTATTTAAAAGATATTCTGCAAGTGCTCTTTAGCACCTCTGAATGTATCCTTTGCCCTTCTGGATGTTCAGTGCAGAGTTCCCTTCTTGGCAAGTGCACTTGTGACAATCACAAGCATGGAATCTGATACCGTTTTTTCCCTTTAAGTCTTAAAAAACCATCTGCTTCTTTAAGAACCAGGCCTGTGAGTTGCCAAAGCAAAATATAGTAAGAGCACAAGAGAGGCTCAGGTTTGTCCAAAATCTGCTTTTCCATTTTTATAGAAATGTCAACCTCACTTGATCAGAAAAGAAGAGCTGCCACTGACTCACGTACCTGGCTGTCTCTCATCTCTGCTTGAACAGTGCTCTGAGGAAGTCAGCCAAATATCTTGCCTTGCTCCTGTGGACCTGAGTGCCAACAATGGAGAAAAGAATAGTCCATATGTCATATAATGATAAATTCAGAATAAAATTAATGCTTCTTTTCTCTTGGCAGAATTATGTTTAAATTTCAACCTATGACACAAAAAATGCCCAGAGATCTGAAAATACATAGAAGAGGTTTTTTGGTTTTTTTTTTTTCTTTTCCTCTTTGTCTTTCAGGGAAGCATGATGGCATCAGCCATTTAAACAGGATAATAACAGAGGGAATCTGGTTATAATCAGTAAAGCTCAAGGACCCAGAACATAATACAGATCCATTCTGAAATTGAGTGCTGAGAAAATTCAGAAATATATAGAGCATACTCCTAAATGGTTGAATTCCATTCGTGCTTAACGTTTTAAAGATGTTTCCTTATTTATAAATTTTATATGCACATTTAAACTACAAAAAAAGTCTAAATATAAATCTAAAAGGATTCTCAGTGTTAGTCACTCTTTGTCCATTATTAAGGAGCCAGATGTTAGGTTCATCATTTCATAAGAATATGATATTTAATTTCCACTTTCATCAGTATCCCCATATTTGCATGAAATGGATTTCAAAGTACTTGAGACTATAAATTAATACCTTTTACTAAACTTATACTAATGGAATGGATATATAGAGTATTTTGTCAACATGAAAACTTAGCCATAAAGTTTCTACACATATTATTGTTGTACTATAACTTGATTTCCTTTTGTGGATTTTGGGAGGTGGGGGCACTTAGCAAAACATTCTGAAATGTGCCTGTTCACTGTCTCCATAGCATGGTCTACAAGGAATGTTGATGCTGATGGGCACCATGCAGTGGGCAGCACAAAAACTTGGAGCAGTTTTCAAAATGGGAAGAGATTGAGAAACAAAACTATTGTGTGTTCTGGAAAAAATAGTGATAGTGGATGCCACATACTAGTGGCTGAAAATCAGGCTACAAAGTGAAATTGTACTCCAAAACAGCACAGTGCATAAGAACGACAGATGCTTCATTATTTAAGATTAGGTTGGGCACAGTCACTTCAACCGGTGAACCAGGTTCTTGCCCAGTTTTGCATGTGACTTCCCAAAACCATAATGAGACTGGAATTAGACCTGGGGAGAAAAATACCTGTGATAAACGCTTATGTCCATTTTTGAATGGAGGATACAATGTTGAAATATTCTTGCATTTATTTACTCCTTCCTGACCTTATGCAATGGAACTTCATAATGACTCATTTTTTACTCCCTTACTCTATTTTCTAAAATTAAAAATGTTTAATTCATCCAGTAGTGGGAAATAACATCTGGGATTAGCCACTGAAAATGCATATCCATATATAGGATATTAAACCCTTTGGAGAATCACTTCCCCTAGAAGATTTCTTCAACAAAGTTCTGACCAGATAGAAAGTAACAACAACCACATGTATAAAAATGGAAAGAAATTCCATATGGAGTGTAATATGTTCTATGTCAATATCCAATAGTTGATCTATATATTTAGGAATATGTAAGGCTTTCAGCAGTAGAATGGACATGTATGTAACCAAATTCCTAGATGCCGTAAGACAAGCCTGACACACCTAGCTTCATGGGGTTATTCTTTATTTTATAGTTTTATTTAAATTTTTCAAATGTTTATTATTTAGAAAGAGAGAGAGACAGAGACAGACAGAGCATGAGCAGGGAAGGGGCGGGGGGCGGGGGGGGGACACAGAATACGAAGAAGGCTCCAGGCTCTGAGCTGTCAGCACAGAGCCCAACGCAAGGCTGGAACTCTTGGACCACGAGATTATGACCTGAGCCAAAGTCAGATGCTTAACTGACTGAGCCACAAAGTCACCCCTCATGGGGTTATTCTTAAGACCCCCAGCCTCACCCACTCTTCAATGCAGTCCTGGTTCCATTTTCCCTGCACCCTTGGCTAGTAGGTGTGTTGCCTGTTATCTCTGCAGATGTTCATTTCAACATTCCATCTGAATACATTATCAAGTTTCTCAATCTCTCACCTCATCTGCCCCCCTAGCTTCATGTTTATCTCTTTTTGATTCTTTGAGTAAATATGAACACCCATTAGGGTACCAGTTCTTCATATCTCTCTTTCCTCTACTAGGAAAGCATCCAGTCATTTTAAGGTAGGCACAAAAGTGCTACAGAACCATAGTCTGAACTGGGGGGAACCATAGGGATCATTTCGTCCAAGTTTTTACACAGGAGTAGCATGTTGCCACAAGTTATTAGATGAGAAGATGATTAAAGTAGTAAAAATCACAATTTTTGAAAGTTTGTCTCTTGTGTTAAAGATCTCAAACACCAATATAGTGGGCAGAGTATAAGACAGCCCCCATGATCCTTACCTCCTGGTGTGGTTTCCCTTCACAATGTACTAAAAGTGAACTGTGCAACCAATATATAGCTAAATGATGCTATGTCACTCCTGAGATTATGTTATACAAATAGACTATGATTTCTGTATGAGATTCTCCTTCTTTTTTCTCTATCACCTCTCTCGTTTTGGTGGAATCCAGCTGACATGTTGAGAGGACAGTCCTAGAAGCCTATAAAGAGGCCTACATGATGAGGAATTTAAATCTCCATCAAACAGCCAGCAAGAAATACAGGCTTGCCAGTGAGAACATAATTGAACCCAGAAGCCCAGCCTAGCCTTTAAAGGAGATTGTAGTCCTGGCTGGTAGTTTGACTGCAACCTCTTAAAAGACTTGAACCAGAACCATCCAACTAAAATACTCTCAATCTCTCAACCCACAGAAATGGGAGATAACACATATTTGTTGTTTTATACTGGTAGATTTAAAAGAGAAATATTTTCCTTACATAATAAAGACCATATATGACAAACCCACAAGTAATATCATAGAAAGGCTGAAAGGTTTTCCTGTAAAATAAGGAGCAAGACAGGGCTTCCCACTCTCACCACTCCCATTCAACAGTACTGGAAGTCCTAGACAGAGTAATCAGGCAAGAAAAATAAATGAAAAGTATCAGAATTGGAAATGAACAAGCAAAATTGTCTCTATTGCAGGTGACCTGATTTTATATAGGAAAAAATCATACAGACTCCACCAAAAAACTTCAATCTGATCAAATTTAGTAAAGTTGTGGGATAAAAAATCAACATACAAATATCAGTAACATTTTTTTACACCAAGAGTGAATTATCTGAAAAAGGAATAAAGAAAAATGTCCCATTTTCAATAACATCAAAATCAACAAAATATCTAGGAATAACTTTAACAAAGGAGATGAAAGATGTCTATACTGAAAACTATAGTACATTGATGAAAGAAATTGAAGATGACTCAAATGAATGGAAAAATATACCATGTTCATGGATTGGATAAATTAATATTGTTAAAATGTACATAGTATCCAAAGCCATCTATAGATTCCATGCAATACCTACCAAGATTCTAATGGCATTTTTTTTACAGAAAGAGAAAAACAATCCTAAAGTTCATATGTAACCACAAAAGACCCTGAATAACCAAAGAAATCCTGAGAAAGAAGAACAAAGCAGGAAACATCACACTTCTCGATTACAAAATATATTACAAAAATATTTTAGCAATCAAAACAGTATGCCACTGGCAAATAAAACAGATACATAGACCAATGAAACAGAATCAAGAGCCAAGAAATAAACCTGGTCAACTAATATGTGCCAAGAGAGCCAAGAGTATCTGATGGAGAAAAAATAATCTCGCCAATAAATTTTGCTAGGAAAATTGGATATTCATGTGCAAAAGCAAAATAAAAAACAAACTAGACTCCTATCTTATACTACTCATAAAAATTTAATCAAAGTGGATTAAAAACTTCAATGTAAGACTAAAACCACAAAATGCTTAGAAGAATATATAAGAAAAAGCATGTTAATAAGGGTCTTGGCAATAACTTTTTGGATACAACACCTAAAACACAAGCAACATAATAAAAAATAAATAAGTGGGACTACATCAAATAAAAAAGCTTTTGCACAGCAAATGATCAACAAAATGAAAATGCAACCCTTGGAACGGAATAATATTTACAAAGCACACAACAGGCTTATTAATTTAAAAAAATATGTAAGGAATTCATACAACCCAATAGCAAAATAATAATAATAATTAATAATAATAATCCAATTAAAAAGTAGGCAAAGCACCTTAATAGATATTTTTCCAAAGAAGGTATTCAAATGGCCAACAGGTATATGAAAAGGGACTCAACGTCACTAATTATTAGGGAACTGCAAATCAAAAACCACAGTGAGACAGTTTACTCTTCTTACAATGGCTATCATTAAAAAGACAAGAAATAACAAATGTTGTCAGAAATGTGCAGAAAGGGGAACTCTGGTGCACTGTTGGTGAGAATGTAAACTGGTGCAGCTACTATGGAAACTAGTATGGAGATTTCTCAAAAAATTAAAAATAGAACTACATATGATCCAGCAATTGCACATCTGAGTATATATCCAATGGAAATAAAATCACTATCCCAAAGAGGTTTCTGTACCTCTATATTCATTGCAGCATTATTTACAATAGCCAAGACATGGAAACAACCTAAGTGTCAATCAACAGATGAATAAAGAAGGTATGGTATATAGATGCAAAGGAATATTATTCAGCATTAAAAAAGAAGGAATTCTACCATTTGTGGCAATATGAATGGACTTTGAGGGCATCATGCTAACTGAAATAAGTCAGACAAAGAAAGAAAAATATTATATGATATCACTTACATGTGGAATCTAAAAAAAACCACACCCACAGAAATAGAGAACAGATTTGTGGCTGCCATGGATGGGAAGTAAAGAGAATGGGATAAACATGGTCAAAAGGTAAAAACTCCTGGTTATAAGGTAAATAAGTTCTGGGGATGTAATGTACAGCATAATGGCTACAATTAGTAATTGTGAGCCCTCATGTAGAGCTCATTCTCACAACCATGAGATCATAACCTGAGCCAAAACCAAGAGTCAGATACTCAATAGACTAAGACATCCAGGTGCCCCTAATCTTCTTGCCTTATTTCTTAGAAAAATACTAAGTGAAGAGAGATAGCACATATCAGATTGCTTAGCCACTTGTCTAAGAACAAAAATAATCAAACCATTATGTTCTTCAGAAAATTACCATCTTTATCATCCATTTATGGAAGGGCATCTTGGTTGCTTTCAAGTTTTGGCAATTATGAATAATGCTATACCTAAATTTTTATTTTATTTGGGTAAATACCAAACAACATATGGTGCTGTGGACTGAATTTTGTCCCCCCCAAATTAATATGTTGAGACTCTAATACCCAATATAACTATACTTGAAGATAACGCCTTTAGGAAGGTAAGTAAGGTTTAATGAGATCATAAAGGTGAGGCCCTAATCCAATGGTACCAATGTTCTTATAAGAGGAAGAGAGGGGCACCTGGGTGGCTCAGTCAGTTAAGCATCTGACTTCACTCAGGTCATGATCTCACAGTTTGTGAATTGGAACCACTCATCAGGCTCTGTGCTGACAGCTCAAAGCCTGGAGCCTCTCTTTGCCCCTCCCCCACTCATGTGCTCACGCGTTCTCTCTCTCTCACCCTCTCACAATAAAATAAACATTTAAAAAAACTTTAAAAAAATAAGGAAGAGAAAGAGACTATCAGAGCTCTCCCTCTGTCTTCAAGCAGTGCACAGAAATAAAAACCATATGAGGACATAGTAAGAACTCTGTAAAAGAAAGAGAGAGATCTCACGAGAAAACCTTGCTGGCACCTTAATCAAAGACTTGCAGGCTACACAAATAAGAAAATAAATGGCGGGAGGGAAGATGGCGGCGTAGGAGAATGCTGGGCTCACCGCGCGTCCTGCTGATCACTTAGATTCCACCTACACCTGCCTAAAGAACCGAGAAAACAGCCAGAGGATTAGCAGAATGGAGTCACCAGAGCCATGCGCAGACGAGAGGCCCACGGAAGAGGGTAGGAAGGGCGGCGAGGCGGTGCGCGCTCCACGGACTGGCGGGAGGGAGCCGGGGCGGAGGGGCGGCTCACTGGCCAAGCAGAGCTCCCGAGTCTGGCTGGCAAAAGCGGAGGGGCCAGACGGACTGTGTTCCGACAGCAAGCGCGACTTAGCGTCTGGGAGGTCATAAGTTAACAGCTCTGCTCAGAAAGCGGGAAGGCTGGAGGACAAAGGGAGGGAGAGCTGCTGAGCCCCCGGACGGCAGAGCTGAGCTTGGCGGGGAACAAAGGCGCTCCCCAGCACCATCTCCCCCGCCCATCCCCCAGCCAAAATCCCAAAGAGAACCAGTTCCTGCCAGGGAACTTGCTCGCTCCGTGCAAACACCCAACTCTGTGCTTCTGCGGAGCCAAACCTCCGGCAGCAGATCTGACTCCCTCCCGCTGCCACAGGGCCCCTCCTGAAGTGGATCACCTAAGGAGAAGCGAACTAAGCCTGCCCCTCTTGCCCCGTGCACCTTGCCTACCCACCCCAGCTAATACGCCAGATCCCCAGCACCACAAGACTGGCAGTGTGCAAGTAGCCCAGACAGGCCACACCACCCCACAGTGAATCCCACCCCTAGGAGAGGGGAAGAGAAGGCATACACCAGTCTAACTGTGGCCCCAGCGGTGGGCTGGGGGCAGACATCAGCTCTGACTGTGGCCCCGCCCACCAACTCCAGTTATACACCACAGCACAGGGGAAGTGCCCTGCAGGTCCTCACCACTCCAGGGACTATCCAAAATGACCAAACGAAAGAATTCCCCTCAGAAGAATCTCCAGGAAATAACAACAGCCAATGAACTGATCAAAAAGGATTTAAATAATATAACAGAAAGTGAATTTAGAATAATAGTCATAAAATTAATCGCTGGGCTTGAAAACAGTATACAGGACAGCAAAGAATCTCTTGCCACAGAGATCAAGGGACTAAGGAACAGTCACAAGGAGCTGAAAAGCGCTTTAAACGAAATGCAAAACAAAATGGAAACGACGACAGCTCGGATTGAAGAGGCAGAGGAGAGAATAGGTGAACTACAAGATAAAGTTATGGAAAAAGAGGAAGCTGAGAGAAAGAGAGATAAAAAAAATTCAGGAGTATGAGGGGAAAATTAGAGAACTAAGTGATACACTAAAAAGAAATAATATACGCATAATTGGTATCCCAGAGGAGGAAGAGAGAGGGAAAGGTGCTGAAGGGGTACTTGAAGAAATTATAGCTGAGAACTTCCCTGAACTGGGGAAGGAAAAAGGCATTGAAATCCAAGAGGCACAGAGAACTCCCTTCAGACGTAACTTGAATCGATCTTCTGCACGACATATCATAGTGAAACTGGCAAAATACAAGGATAAAGAGAAAATTCTGAAAGCAGCAAGGGATAAACGTGCCCTCACATATAAAGGGAGACCTATAAGACTCGTGACTGATCTCTCCTTTGAAACTTGGCAGGCCAGAAAGGCTTGGCACGATATCTTCAGTGTGCTAAACAGAAAAAATATGCAGCCGAGAATCCTTTATCCAGCAAGTCTGTCATTTAGAATAGAAGGAGAGATAAAGGTCTTCCCAAACAAACAAAAACTGAAGGAATTTGTCACCACGAAACCAGCCCTACAAGAGATCCTAAGGGGGATCCTGTGAGACAAAGTACCAGAGACATCACTCTAAGCATAAAACATACAGACATCACAATGACTCTAAACCCGTATCTTTCTATGATAACACTGAATGTAAATGGATTAAATGCACCAACCAAAAGACATAGGGTATCAGAATGGATAAAAAAGCAAGAGCCATCTATTTGCTGTCTACAAGAGACTCATTTTAGATCTGAGGACACCTTTAGATTGAGAGTGAGGGGATGGAGAACGATTTATCATGCTACTGGAAGCCAAAAGAAAGCTGGAGTAGCCATACTTATATCAGACAAACTAGACTTTAAATTAAAGGCTGTAACAAGAGATGAAGAAGGGCATTACATAATAATCACAGGGTCTATCCATCAGGAAGACCTAACAATTATAAATGTCTATGCGCCGAATACGGGAGCCCCCAGATATATAAAACAATTACTCATAAACATAAGCAACCTTATTGATAAGAATGTGGTCATTGCAGGGGACTTTAACACCCCACTTACAGAAATGGATAGATCATCTAGACACACAGTCAATAAAGAAACAAGGGCCCTGAATGATACATTGGATCAGATGGACTTGACAGATATATTTAGAACTCTGCATCCCAAAGCAACAGAATATACTTTCTTCTCGAGTGCACATGGAACATTCTCCAAGATAGATCACATACTGGGTCACAAAACAGCCCTTCATAAGTTTACAAGAATTGAAATCATACCATGCATACTTTCAGACCACAATGCTATGAAGCTTGAAATCAACCACAGGAAAAAGTCTGGAAAACCTCCAAAAGCATGGAGGTTAAAGAACACCCTACTAACGAATGAGTGGGTCAACCAGGCAATTAGAGAAGAAATTTAAAAATATATGGAAACAAATGAAAATGAAAATACAACAATCCAAACGCTTTGGGACGCAGCGAAGGCAGTCCTGAGAGGAAAATACATCACAATCCAGGCCTATCTCAAGAAACAAGAAAAATCCCAAATACAAAATCTAACAGCACACCTAAAGGAAATAGAAGCAGAACAGCAAAGGCAGCCTAAACCCAGCAGCAGAAGAGAAATAATAAAGATCAGAGCAGAAATAAACAATATAGAATCTAAAAAAACTGTAGAGCAGATCAAGGAAACCGAGAGTTGGTTTTTTGAAAAAATAAACAAAATTGACAAACCTCTAGCCAGGCTTCTCAAAAAGAAAAGGGAGATGACCCAAATAGATAAAATCATGAATGAAAATGGAATTATTACAACCAATCCCTCAGAGATACAAACAATTATCAGGGAATACTATGAAAAATTATATGCCAACAAATTGGACAACATGGAAGAAATGGACAAATTCCTAAACACCCACACTCTTCCAAAACTCAATCAGGAGGAAATGGAAAGCTTGAACAGACCCATAACCAGCGAAGAAATTGAATTGGTTATCAAAAATCTCCCAACAAATAAGAGTCCAGGACCAGATGGCTTCCCAGGGGAGTTCTACCAGACGTTTAAAGCAGAGATAATACCTATCCTTCTCAAGCTATTCCAAGAAATAGAAAGGGAAGGAAAACTTCCAGACTCATTCTATGAAGCCAGTATTACTTTGATTCCTAAACCAAACAGAAACCCAGTAAAAAAAGAGAACTACAGGCCAATATCCCTGATGAATATGGATGCAAAAATTCTCAATAAGATACTAGCAAATCGAATTCAACAGCATATAAAAAGAATTATTCACCATGATCAAGTGGGATTCACTCCTGGAATGCAGGGCTGGTTCAACGTTCGCAAATCGATCAATGTGATACATCACATTAACAAAAAAAAAAGAGAAGAACCATATGATCCTGTCAATCGATGCAGAAAAGGCCTTTGACAGAATCCAAAACCGTTTCTTAATAAAAACCCTTGAGAAAGTCGGGATAGAAGGAATATACTTAAAGATCATAAAAGCCATTTATGAAAAGCCCACAGCTAACATCATCCTCAACGGGGAAAAACTGAGAGCTTTTTCCCTGAGATCAGGAACACGACAGGGATGCCCACTCTCACCGCTGTTGTTTAACATAGTGCTGGAAGTTCTAGCATCAGCAATCAGACAACAAAAGGAAATCAAAGGCATCAAAATTGGCAAAGATGAAGTCAAGCTTTCCTTTTTGCAGATGACATGATACTATACATGGAAATCCGATAGACTCCACCAAAAGTCTGCTAGAACTGATACATGAATTCAGCAAAGTTGCAAGATACAAAATCAGTGTACAGAACCCAGTTGCATTCTTATACACAAACAATGAAGCAACAGAAAGACAAATAAAGAAACTGATCCCATTCACAATTGCACCAAGAAGCACAAAATACCTAGGAATAAACCTAACCAAAGATGTAAAAGATCTGTATGCTGAAAACTATAGAAAGCTTATGAAGGAAATTGAAGAAGATATAAAGAAATGGAAAGACATTCCCTGCTCATGGATTGGAAGAATAAATATTGTCAAAATGTCAATACTACTCAAAGTTATCTACACATTCAATGCAATCCCAATGAAAATTGCACCAGCATTCTTCTCGAAACTAGAACAAGCAATCCTAAAATTCATATGGAACCACAAAAGGCCCCGAATAGCCAAAGTAATTTTGAAGAAGAAGACCAAAGCAGGAGGCATCACAATCCCAGACTTTAGCCTCTACTACAAAGCTGTCATCATCAAGACAGCATGGTATTGGCATAAAAACAGACACATAGACCAATGGAATAGAATAGAAACCCCAGAACTAGACCCACAAACGTATGGCCAATTCATCTTTGACAAAGCAGGAAAGAACATCCAATGGAAAAAAGATAGTCTCTTTAACAAATGGTGCTGGGAGAACTGGACAGCAACATGCAGAAGGTTGAACTAGACCACTTTCTCACACCATTCACAAAAATAAACTCAAAATGGATAAAGGACCTGAATGTGAGACAGGAAACCATCAAAACCTTAGAGGAGAAAGCAGGAAAAGACCTCTCTGACCTCAGCTGTAGCAATCTCTTACTCGACACATCCCCAAAGGCAAGGGAATTAAAAGCAAAAGTGAATTACTGGGACCTTATGAAGATAAAAAGCTTCTGCACAGCAAAGGAAACAACCAACAAAACTAAAAGGCAACCAACGGAATGGGAAAAGATATTTGCAAATGACATCTCGGACAAAGGGCTAGTATCCAAAATCTATAAAGAGCTCATCAAACTCCACACCCGAAAAACAAATAACCCAGTGGAGAAATGGGCAGAACACATGAATAGACACTTCTCTAAAGAAGACATCCGGATGGCCAACAGGCACATGAAAAGATGCTCAACGTCGCTCCTTATCAGGGAAATACAAATCAAAACCACACTCAGATATCACCTCACGCCAGTCAGAGTGGCCAAAATGAACAAATCAGGAGACGATAGATGCTGGAGAGGATGTGGAGAAACAGGAACCCTCTTGCACTGTTGGTGGGAATGCAAATTGGTGCAGCCGCTCTGGAAAGCAGTGTGGAGGTTCCTCAGAAAATTAAAAGTAGACCTACCCTATGACCCAGCAATAGCACTGCTAGGAATTTACCCAAGGGATACAGGAGTACTGATGCATATGGGCACTTGTACCCCAATGTTTATAGCAGCACTCTCAACAATAGCCAAATTATGGAAAGAGCCTAAATGTCCATCAACTGATGAATGGATAAAGAAATTGTGGTTTATATACACAATGGAATACTACGTGGCAATGAGAAAAAATGAAATATGGCCTTTTGTAGCAACGTGGATGGAACTGGAGAGTGTGATGCTAAGTGAAATAAGCCATACAGAGAACGACAGATACCATATGTTTTCACTCTTATGTGGATCCTGAGAAACGTAACAGAAACCCATGGGGGAGGGGAAGGAAAAAAAAAAAAGAGGTCAGAGTGGGAGAGAGCCAAAGCATAAGAGACTGTTAAAAACTGAGAACAAACTGAGGGTTGATGGGGGGTGGGAGGGAGGGCAGGGTGGGTGATGGGTATTGAGGAGGGCACCTTTTGGGATGAGCACTGGGTGTTGTATGGAAACCAATTTGACAGTAAATTTCATATATTAAAAAATAAAAAATTAAAAAATTAAAAAAAAGAAAAAAGAAAATAAATTTCTGTTGTTTAAGCTACCTAGTCTGTGCTATGTTGTTATAACAGCCTGTAAGTAATATATTTGGAACTACCATTTACTTACTTTACTGCATAATTTTATATTCCTGCCAGCGTGAACAATAATTTATACGCTCTACATCTTCCCAGCATTTGGTGCTGTCAGTGTTTCGGATTTTTGCCATTTTAATACATATGTAGTGGTATCTTATTGTAATTTTTTAAAGTTTATTTGCATATTTTGAGAGAAAGAGCACACAGCACATGCACAAGCAGGAGAGCGGCAGAGAGAGAGAATCCCAAACAGGTTCCACACTAAGAGTGAGGACCCCAACGTGGAGTTCACACCCACAAACTGTGAGATCATGACCTGAGCCAAAACCAACAGACAAACTCTTAACCTACTGAACCACCGAGGTGCCCCTTATTGTTCTTTTAATTTTCAACTCCCTAATGACATAGGATGTTAAACATTTCTTCATGTGTTTATTTGCCATCTGTATACCTTATTTGGTGAGGTGTCTATTCTGATCTTTTGGTCATTTAAAATATCTAGTTGTTAGATTTTTTGTTATTATTGAGTTTTAAGAATTCTTTGTATATGTTGGGTAACAATTTTTCATCAGATAGGTCTTGTGCAAATATTTTCTCTGAATCTGTGGCTCAAGAGGGTATTTTGCAATTTTTACTCCCTTCATATAGTTTTTTATTTATTTTTTATATAATCTTTTGTCAAATTGGTTTCCATACAACACCCAGTACTCATCCCAACAAGTGCCTTCTTCCCTGCCCATCACCCACTTTCCCCTATCCACCTCCCCCATCTACCCCTTATTTGTTCTCAGTCCTTAAGAGACGCTTAAGGTTTGCCTCCCTCCCTCTCTGTAACTTTTTTTTCCCCTTCCCCTCCCCCATGGTCTTCTGTTAACTTTCTCAGGATCCACATATGAGTGAAAACATATGGTATCTGTCTTTCACTGATTGATTTATTTCACCTAACATAATACCCTCCAGTTCCATCCACGTTGCTGCAAATGGCATGATTTCATTCGTTCTCATTGCCACGTGGTATTCTATTGTATATATAAACCACATCTTCTTTATCCATTCGTCTGTTGATGGACATTTAGGCTCTTTCAATAATTTGGCTATTGTTGAAAGTGCTGCAATAAACATTGCGGTACAAGTGCCCCTATGCATCAGCACTCCTTTCTCCTTTGGGTAGATTCCTAGCAGTGCTATTGCTGGGTCATAGGGTAGTTCTATTTTTAATTTTTTGAGGGACCTCCACCCTGTTTTCCAGAGCAACTGCACCAGTTTGCATTCCCACCAGCAGTGCAAGAGGGTTCCTGTTTCTCCACATCTTCGCCAGCATCTATAGTCTCCTGATTTGTTCATTTTAGCTTCTCTGACCTGTGTGAGGTGATATCTCATTGTAGTTTTGATTTGTATTTTCCTGATGATGAGTGACATTGAGCACATTTTCATGGGTCTGTTGGCCACCTGGATGTCTTCTTTGGAAAAGTGTCTATTCATGTCTTCTGCCCATTTCTTTACTGGATTATTTGTTTTTCAGGTGTGGAGTTTGGTGAGTTCTTTATAGATTTTAGATACTAGCCCTTTGTCCGAGATGTCATTTGCAAATATCTTTTCCCATTCCGTTGGTTGCCTTTTAGTTTTGTTGATTGTCTCCTTTGCAGTGCAGAAGCTTTTTATCTTCATGATGTCCCAATAGTTCATTTTTGCTTTTCATTCCCTTGCCTTTGGAGATGTGTCGAGTAAGAAATTGCTGCGGCAGGGGTCAGAGAGGTTTTTTCCTGCTTTCTCCTCTAGGGTTTTGATGGCTTCCTGTGTCACATTCAGGTCCTTCATCCATTTTTCCATTGGATGTTCTTTCCTGCTTTGTCAAAGATTAGTTGGCCATACATTTGTGGGCCCAATTCTGGGGACTCTATTCTATTCCATTGGCCTATGTGTCTGTTTTTGTGCAAATACCATACTGTCTTAATGATTACAGCTTTGTAGTAGAGACTCAGGTCTGGGATTGTGATGTCTGCTGCTTTGGTTTTCTTTTTCAATATTACTTTGGTTATTCAGGGTCTTTTGTGGTTCCATACAAATTTTAGGATTGCTTGTTCTAGCTTCGAGAAGAATGCTGGTGCAATTTTGATTGAAATTGCATTGAATGTAGATTGCTTTGGGTAGTATTGACATTTTAACAATATTCATTCTTCCAATCCATGAGCACAGAATGTTTTTCCATTTCTTTATATCTTCTTCAATTTCCTTCACAAGCTTTCTATACTTTTCAGCATACAGATCTTTTAGATCTTTGGTTAGGTTTATTCCTAGGTATTTTGTGCTTCTTGGTGCAATTGTGAATGGGATCAGTTTCTTTATTTGCCTTTCTGTTGCTTCATTATTAGTGTATAAGAATGCAACTGATTTCTGTACATTAATTTTGTATCCTGCAACTCTGCTAAATTCATGTATCAGGTCTAGCAGACTTTTGGTGGGTCTGTTGGGTTTTCCATGTGTAGTATCATGTCATCTGCAAAAAGTGAAAGCTTGACTTCATCTTTGCCAATTTTGATGCATTTGATTTCCTTTTGTTGTCTGATTGTTGATGCTAGCACTTTCAACACTATGTTAAACAACAGCGGTGAGAGTGGACATCCCTGTCGTGTTCTTGATCTCGGGGAAAGCTCTCAGTTTTTCCCCATTCAGGATGATATTAGCCGTGGGCTTTTCATAAATGGCTGTTATGATGTTTAAGTATGTTACTTCCATCCCAACTTTCTTGAGGGTTTTAATTAAGAAAAGATGTTGAATTTTGTCAAATGCTTTTTCTGCATTGATTGACAGGATCATATGGTTCTTTTCTTTTCTTTTATTAATATGATATATCACATTGATTGATTTGTGAATGTTGAACCAGCCCTGCATCCCAGGAATGAATCCCACTTGATCCTGGTGAATAATTCTTCTTATATGCTGTTGAATTCGATTTGCTACTATCTTAATGAGAATTTTTGCATCCAGATTCATCAGGGATATTGGCCTGTAGCTCTTTTTTTATGCTAGGTCTCTCTCTGGTTTGGGAATCAAAGATTGCTGGTGTCATAGAATGAGTTTGGAAGTTTTCCTTCCCTTTCAATTTTTTGGAGCAGCTTGAGAAGGATAGGTATTAACTCTGCTTTAAATGTCTGGTAGAATTCCCCCAGGAAGCCATCCGGTCCAGGACTCTTATTTGTTGGGAGATTTTTGATGACTGATTCAATTTCTTCACTAGTCATGGGTCTGTTCAAATTTTCTCTTTCTTCCTGTTTGAGTTTTGGAAATGTGTGGGTGCTTAGGAATTTGTCCATTTCTTCCAGGTTGTCCAGTTTGTTGGCATATAATTTTTCATAGTATTCCCTGATAATTGCTTGTATTTCTGAGGGATTGGTTGTAATAATTCCATTTTCATTTGTGATTTTATCTATTTGGGTCCTCTATCTTTTCTTTTTGAGAAGCCTGGCTAGAGGTTTATCAATTTTGTTTATTTTTTCAAAAAACCAACTCTTGGTTTCATTGTTCTGTTCTACTGTTATTTTGGATTCAATAATGTTTATTTCTGCTCTGAACCTTTTTTTTAATGTTTATTCATTTTTGAGACAATGCAAGAGACAGAGTGCAAGCAGCAGAGGGGCAGACAGAGGGAGACATAGAATCTGAAGCAGGCTCCAGGCTCTGAGCTGTCAGCCCAGAGTCTGACATGGGGCTCTAACTCAGAAACCATGAGATCATAACCTGAGCTAAAGTCAGACGCTTAACCGACTGAGCCACTCAGGCACCCCTCTGCTTTGATCTTTATTATTTCTCTTCTTCTGCTGGGTTTGGAGTGTCCTTGCTGTTCTGTTTTTGGTTCCATTAGGCGTGCTGCTAGATTTCATATTTGGGATTTTTCTTGTTTCTTGAGATAGGCCTGGATTGCAATGTATTTTCCTCTTAGGATTGCCTTTGCTGCATCCCAAAGGGTTTGGATTGTTGTATTTTCATTTTCATTTATTTCCATATATCTTCTTCTTCTCTAATTTCTTCTCTAATTTCCTGGTTGACCCATTCATTCTTTAGTAGGATGTTCTGTAACCTCCAGGATTTTGGAGGTTTTCCAGACGTTTTCCTGTAGTTGATTTCAAATTTCATAGCATTGTGTTCTGAAAGGGTGCATGGTATGATCTCAATTCTTTTACATTTATTGAGGGCTGTTTCATGACCCAGTATGTGATCTTGGAGAATTGTTCCATGTGCACTTGAGAAGAAAGTATATTCTGTTGCTTTAGGATGCAGAGTTCTATATATATCTGTCAAGTCCATCTGATCCAATGCATCTTTCAGGGCCACTGTTTCTTTATCTGTGTCTAGGTGATATATCCATTTCTGTAAGTGGAGTGTTAAAGTCCCCTGCAATTACCACATTCTTATCAATAAGATTGCATATGTTTGTGATTAATTGTTTTAAATATTTGTGTATGCCTTTAACTTAAACTCTAGTTTATCTGATATAAGTATGGCTATTCCAGGTTTCTTTTGACTTCCAGTGGCATGATAGATAGTACTCCATACCCTCACTTTCAATCTGAAAGTGTCGGCATGATAGATAGTACTCCATACCCTCACTTTGAATCTGAAAGTGTCCTCAGGTCTGAAATGAGTCTCTTGTAGGCAGCGAATAGATGGGTCTTGTTTTTTTAATCCATTCCATTAATCCATATGTCTTTTGGTTGGTGCATTTAGTCCAATTACATTCAGTGTTACTATTGAAAGATATGGGTTTAGAGTCATTGTGTTATCTCTAGGTTTCATGCTTGTAATGACGTCTCTGGTACTTTGTGATCCTTGCAACATTTCACTCACAGAATCCTCTTTAGGATCTCTTGTAGGGCTAGTTTAGTGGTGATGAATTCCTTCATTCTTGTTTGTTTGGGAAAACCTTTTTCTCTCCTTCTATTCTGAATGACAGGCTTGCTGGATAAAGGATTCTTGGCTGCATTATTTTCCCTTTCATCACATTGAAGATTTCCTGCCATTCCTTTCTGGCCTGCCAAGTTTCAGCAGATAGGTCTGCTACTACCCTTATGCTTCTACCTTTGTGTGTTAAGGACCATTTATCCCTAGCTGATTTCAGAATTCTCTTTTTATCTTTGTATTTTTCCAGTTTTACACTGATATTTCATGCAGAAAATCCATTCAAGTTACATCTAAAGGGAGTTCTCTGTGTCTCTTGGATTTCAGTGCCTGTTTCTTTCCTCAGATCGGGAAAGTTCTCAGCTATGATTTGTTCAAGTACACCTTTTGCCCCTTTCTCTCCCTCCTCTTCTGGAATTCCTATGATATGGATATTGTTCCATTTGATTGCATCACTTAGTTCTCTAATTCTTGGCTCTTGATCCTATATTTTTTTTATCTCTCTTTTTCTCAGCTTCCTCTTTTTCCATAATTTTGTCATCTAATTCACCTCTTCTCCCCTCTGCCTCTTCAATCTGTGCTGTGGCCACCTCCATTTTATTTTGCACCTTTTTTATAGCTTTTTTTAAAAAATTTTTCATGACTATTTTTTAGTTCCTTTATCTCTGCAGTAATAGATTCTCTGCTGTCTTCTGTGCCTTTTTCAAGCCCAGCAATTAATCTTATGACTGTTTTTATAAATTCTTGTTCAGTTTATTGCTTATATCTGGTTTGATCAATTATTTATCTGTCACTTCTTCCTGGAATGTCTTTTGGGGGGAATTCTTCCGTTTCACCATTTTGAATAGTTTTCTGTCTCTTATGAGTTTTAAAATCTTGTTATGTGCTCTGCACCTGTGAGCACTGATTCATTACACAGGAGTCATACACTGTCCAGGGCTTGGCCCTTCAGGTGTTTTTTGGAGAGTGTTACTTGCTCTCTGTTGTTGTGACTTTGGTCATTTTATTTCTCTACCTGTAGTGATGTTATGGACACTCCACAAGGTGTGCAAACACACATACAATAAAACAAATAAACACACACACACACACACACACAAATAGCCCAAAAGCAAAACAAAACAACAACAACAAAAAAAGACAAAACAAAACAAAAAAGAAAAAAAAACAGAAATACCACCTACAGGTAAAGAACAGGGTGGAGGCAGTGCTGATGGAAGAGCGCATACAGAGAGAAATGACAGGGGTGGGGGCAAAGAGAAAATAAACATTGACCAGGCATAGAGACTAAATGGCTTAATCCAGAGAAAGAGAAAGGAAAAAAAAAAAAAAGAAAGGGGGGCAGGGGAGATAAAGTTACCCAGATAGAGACACTATATGGCTTGATTATTCCAGAGAGAGAGAGAGAGAGAGAGAGAGAGAGAGAGAGTAAAATACAGAAGGAGATATAGAATATGTATCAAGGGAATGGATTAAATATGTCTGCTTAAAGAAACCAACAATCAGAGTAACCAGACTAGAGGAGGGAAGAGATAGGAAGGGAGAATATATCTAAATAACAAGAATTGTCCTGGAATTAATCCAGACTATGCAGCATCACTGGTCTGAGTGAAGGAGCTGTCTGGTTGCACAGCATCTATCTGGCTCCAGCAAAAATGCAGTTACCCCACACGGAGGGGAGTGGTTTGTTGTAGACTGATCCCACATCCACTATGGGCCCTGGGACTGATCCCTGAGGCCCTGCCTTGGTGGTGGGGAGGGAGGAGGAAATGGCAATCCCCCAGTCTCTTCTCCACAACCTGGTAGACTCCATTCAAGTCATCTTCACTATGCCACAGGTGAAGACAGGGTTGTCCTTCTCACCTCACCAACTCTCCTGGCCTGACGCTTGGCTAGGATTGAAAGACCTGCTCTGTGTGCTCTGGAACTGGGGAAGCACCTCTCTGTGTGGCTGGATATATCGTCCCGGCTGGCTTTGTCTGTGCCACCACACTTCAGGTAGGACCTCCTTTTCCTGCTGCGGACTACACCACTGACCTCACCTTCCAGGGAGGGGACCACTTACTCCTACTGCGAACTGCGCCCCTGATCTACCATGGAACCCAGGGTTGGCTTTCCTCCTCCTCAGGTGCGCAAACAGGGAACCGGCCCCAGTCCGAAGAAAGCCCTGCAGTTAGAGAGATAAGATCCCTCTCAGTCCCAGTCTGAGGTTTTTCTCTAGTCCAGATACAGTCCTACACTTCCCCAGCCACTCTTTCTCTTCCTTTTGTCTCTTAGCAAAAGGGTATCCCTCCCCTCCGTGCCTACTCAGCCTGTTTTATCTCCCACAGTTCGCTATCACCCACCTATGGTTTCTCAAGTCCAGTTTTCTTCCTGGTAGATTCAGTCTCTTTTCCTCCCAGACTCTTGGGGTTCAAAGTTCTTTGGCTTCATCACTTCTTTGTTTGAGAGACATGGGAAGTATGGATCCCCCTACTTCTCCACTATGTTGGCACACCCCCCCTTAGGTTTTTTTAATTGAAATATAATTCACAGAGTATAAGTTATCCTTATAAAGTTTACAATTTCAGTGGTTTTAAGAATATTCACAAAGTTGTGCAACCATCACCTAATTAAGAACATTTTTATCATTCCAAAAGAAACCCCATATGCATTAGTAGTCACTCCTCATTTCCCCCTCCCCTAATCCTCTGAAAATCACTCACCTACTTTCTAATTTTATGGATTTCTATTCTGGATGGTTCTTATAGCTGGAGTCACCCAGTATGTGACCTTTTGTGACTGACTTCTTTCTTCTTTTTTAAAATATTTTTTAAAATGTTTATTTTGAGAGAGAAAGAGAGACAGAACATGAGCAGGGGAGGGCAGAGAGAGAGGGAGACACAGAATCCAAAGTAGGCTCCAGGCTTTCGGCTGTTAGCTGTCAGCACAAAGCCTGATGCAGGGCTCAAACTCAGGAACCATGAGATCATGAGCTGAGCCAAAGTCAGATGCTTAACTGACTGAGCCACCCAGGAACCATTGTGGCTGACTTCTTTCACTTAGCATATATATTTAAGGTAGAACCGTGTTGTAGCATATTTTAGTACTTTATCCCTTTCTTATGGCTGAATATTTTAGTGTATGAATATATCATATTTTATTTATCTATTCATCAGTTGATGGACATTTGTGTTGTTTCCACTCTTTAGCCATTATGAAAAAAGTTACTATGAGCACTCATGTACCAAGTGTTTGTGTGGGCCTGTTTTCAAATCTCTTATGTATCTACCTACCTAAGAGGAGAATTGTTCACCCTTATTATTGTGATAATTTATTATGATATTGAACATCATTACCTTTTCGTGTGCTTATTGGATATTTTTGTATCATTCTTGAAGAACTGTCTATTCAGACATTTTTAATTGGGTTATCTTTTTAACATTGAACTGTAGGATATCTTTATACATTTTAGATATGTGTCTCTTATCACATATATTGTTTGCAAATATTTTGTCCCATTTTGTGGATTGTCTGTTCCCTTTCATCCTGGTGTCCTTTGCAAGCACAAAATTTTGATTTTGATGAAGTTTAATTTATCTATTTTTTTCTTTCATCTCTTGTGCTTTTTTAGATGTGAAATTCACCTTTTTTCTTAATTTTCATAATCTTCACATCTTTTTCTTATTTTATTTCTTGTACATCATGAGTGTCATAAGTTGCTTAATGTTTCTGCCCATCTTACTCACCAAGTCCATGTGCCATTGGAACTGAAGTTTTTAATCGAACAATTAACTTCACCTTCAGTAAAAATAAATAGTTTAAGATATTTCTTTTTGTGACAGTAGTCAAAATTCCCAAGCTGTGGGATAGCTCTGGTCCCTACAGCATGGAAACTGCATATGTGAGAAACTATGTTCTCCTGTCAGTGGCATTTTCAAGAGGAGGGGTATGTTTCCTGTCTAGTGAAGCTCTTGTCAAGTTTCAGTCCAAATAAAGCTGCAAGAGTTTGCAGATCAGGAGGATGGAGGGCAGGGAACTTCTGGTGAGAATTGCTCCATACATTTGTTTTTACTAGTACTAGGCTTGCCAATCAAAGGAATAAGTAAGCCCATGCTTAACCCGGTATAGACTAAACAGCCAGGAGGCTGAGAATGGGAATTTGCTTACAAAGGGATTTCCTGCATGGTTTGGGGGTCAGGGGCACTGAAAAAAAAAGTTAGTTGAGGGGCTTAATCTATGATTCAACATATGTTCATGAATGTAAAGCCCACCTTTGCATCTAAAGATTGTAAGGATGACAAGAGAAAGGAGCTTTCACTTAACTCCACTTGTAAAAGGCAGATCCACAACAAACTACCACTCTACATGGGATACCTTGCACCAATTTTCCTAGAAATCGATGAAACAAGGTCATATTTTTCAAAATTGAACTGATTTTCAGTAGAACTATTCAACTAGAATTTAATTCTTATGACTACTTTGCCAAGGAATATTATCAGTGGTCCAAAATTCATTTCTCACAGTGTTAAACTGTCACAGAAAATAGTCCAAAGTAACCAAAGGTATTCTATATTTAAAGCATACAAAACATTGGGAGAACAAACACTAAAAATTGGAGTTCTGACTTTGAGAGATTTTCAATAAATGGAGAGTTCCATTAGTAGTAGTAACTCCCAAGAGCAATTAATTAGAATATATCATTGTGCTTTATCAATATTAGAATCCAGAACAATGATGTTTAAACAATCCTAGAGATTTCCAAGTATTATGAAACCAATATGCTACCATAATGTAAACAGAAGTTTCCACAAGGGAAAATGAAAGTTGGGTTACACATCAACAATAATGACTATGAAGAGAAATTGGAGTAAAACATGTCATGTGGTAGGGGGATAGGCTGCCATGCCAAATCTTGAACTTCAGTCTTTCCCACCATCCCAGCCTTTTACCTTCTCCCTTGGGTTCAAACTTTCTACCTGGGTCATATCACATGTCTTTAAAACATCTTTCTATGGAAAGCTTTTCCCAGCCCTTCCAACCTGAGGTAGTTATCTGGGAGCACCCTGTGCATATCCCTAATGGAGGTTGCCACACTGTATAGTGACTGTGGGCAACTTGTCTGCCTCTCCCATAAGAGGCCAAGCTCCTAAAAGGCAAAATCAGTGACTTGTGCATCTCTGTATTCCAATGACTTAGCAAAGACCTTAGTAGGTAATTGTTATTGAACAAATAAATGCATTTTATTTAAATACATAATTTCATAGCTACCACTATTAATATTATAATTACCTTTTTATTTAATTAATCTAGAAAATCCAATGCTGCTTCATATATGACTGAAACATTGTGTATAAATAGGAAGCAATCTTTTGTCATAGAGCTTAGTAAAATTGTTATATGTTAAACTAATCAAAGAGAAACAGTGAATTAAAGTGAATGTATCATAGAATGTAATGTGGAATGTTAAAAAATTACTTTTTTACTATAAACATTATTTTAATAAAATTGAGTATATTAGCATTCAGTTACTGTGTACAGATTCTACAAGGTCTGTGCTGAGTAATTTGTAATTAATTATATTTGTATAGTTGGGGGAAAATGTATTTTTTCCTCAAAACTTTTTATGTTACCAATCTGCTAAGCAAATAGTTTTCTAGTAAGCAATTCAGAGGTAAATTTTAATCTAGTTCTAATAAGATTATCACACATTAAGGTGGGCTAAAAAAGCTATTTAGCATTACTTCATAAATATTAGATCTACAAACAGGAACTAATTTGATTGACATAAATAATTCTCTAGTATACTTTTGTGTATTGATTTATTTTATTCATTTATGTTTGGTTTGCTTTATTTTGAAAAAAGACAAACACATTTATGTAACTTATATTTTTTTTTATATTTTTAAACAACATATACCCTTCTTTGGATTGAAAACTATTTTAACTGAATCAGCTATCTCTGGATTCATAAAGTCAAATTCCACCAGATTCAGTTTACTTAGCTTGATTTGCTCTCAAATTTTTTCAGTCACTACCTTAAAACTATGCACATCTGAAGTAGTGCAACCTAAAAAAAAATTGAAATCCAATAAAAGAAAGTTAATTCCTGGGGTGCCTGGGTGGCTCAGTCAGCTAAGCACCAACTCTTGATTTTGGCTCAGTGTATGATCTCATGCTTCTTGAGATGGAGCCCTGCGTTGGGTTCTGTGCTGTTAGCACAGACCCGCTTGGGATTCTCTCTCTGCACCTCCCTCTTCCTGTCTCTCTCTATCAAAATAAATAAATAAGCATTTTTTAAGAGAAAAGTTAATTCTCAAGTCCTAGCATATATCATAATCAGGTCTTATCATTTTAATATCTGTAATTCAATCTATAATGTAATGGAACACAGAAGCTTTGGATTCAAAGCTAGATCATTCTATGCTAATGATGTGCTTTTAGGCAAGTGATTCTCTTTCATCTTTCACTAATTCATAAAATGTACATCATCATCATCATTATCATCATCATCATCCTCACCATCATTGTTATGCTTACCTTGTATGGTACAGATGGAAATATTTGTTTACTACCTAATATCCAGTAATATATTAAGTGCTCTGTTTCCCAAATTAGCCTGAACATAAATGCCTGGCGCACTTATTACTTAAGAAGTATCCATGGCCTTCTTTCAGACAGACTCTGATTCATTAATCAGAATTTCCAGGGAATTTCCAGCCTTCATAATTATTGTGGTAGTTTGGGAAACTATGCTAAAGGATCCCAAAGTAGCTTCTTTATATATATAATTAGTCATATGATATAAAATGTATATATTACTTAATTATATTAATATATTATATATTTATATTATATAATATACATATTTATATTAATATATGTATATTGTATCATATACATTATTTTAATATTAATTTATTATTATATTGATTTATATTTATATTATATATTATGTAATATATTTATAGTATATATTATAATATATTTATATATTTATATTATATTAATATATATTATGCTATGTATATCATGAACTAATCAAGGAATGAATACTGACCAAAAGGGTGCATAAAAGTGTATAGAATCTCACAGATCATATTCTAAGTCTGTATAAGGAAAAGATCAAAGTCATTCCAATTTGTTGTTATAAATCATATTGCTTTAATTTCCTCACTTTCATATTTACTTAACTACTGCAGTAAAACCAGCAGATCTAATCCCAGTGTGATAACCAAGGAGCCTGGGTAAAAGATCCCTGCAACAGAAAGATACTGTTGTTTCTGCCCCAGAAATTCTTATGGAAATAGGGCAGTGATGGTACGAGACAGAGAGAAGACTCTGGAAATAGTTCTGTTATCTAAGTAGCATGTGCCACCACCTAACAATTGAACCCCAAGTCCCAAGCAATAGTAGATGAATGCTTATTCAGTCAAGTGTCCACAGGCAAAGTAGCCCAACCAGCTCTTCATTAGTTGTAACCTCTTGTCTTCTTCAGCCTCCTGTTTCATACTCCAGGCTCTTCTCTTGGCCAGAGGTGTTCTTTCTTACCCTTGTTCACAAAACCACTATGACATTTAAAATGCAACTTACATGCCACTCTCTCCATGAAGTTTTCCTGAACCTTTTTAAAAAGTTTTTATTTAAATTCCAGTTAGTTAACATACTGTGTAATATTGGTTTTCACGTGTACAATATAGTGATTCAATACTTCCATACAACACCCACTGCTCATCACACTAAATGCATTCCTTAATCCCCATCACCTATATAACCCATCCCCACACACCTCCCCTCGGGTAACCACCAATTTGTTCTCTATAGTTAAGAGTATGTTTCTTGTTTTGCCTCTCTCTTTTTTTCCTTTTGCTCATTTGTTTTATTTCTTAAATTCCACATATAAGTGAAATACTGTGGTATTTGTCTTTCTCTAACTGATTTATTTCACTTGGCATTATATTCTCTAGCTCCATCCATGCCATTGCAAATGGGAAGATTTCATTCCCTTTTATTGCTGAATATACTCCATTGTATATATGCATATATACCACATCTTCTTTATCCTTTCATCACTCAATGGACACAGGCTGTTTCCATATTTTGACTATTGTACATAATACTGCTATAAACATCTGGGTGCATGTTTCCATTTGAATTAGTATTTTTGTATCCTTTGTATAAATATCTAGTAGTGCAATTGCTGGATTATAGGGTAGTTCAATTTTTAACTTTTTGAGAAACACAGATACTGTTTTCAAGAGTGGCTATACCAGTTTGCATTCCCACCAACAGTGCAAGAGAGGTCCCTTTTCTCCAAATTCTCACCAACACCTGTTGTTTCTTGTGTTGTTGATCCTAAGGCAAGAGAAACAAAAGCAAAAATAAACTGGGACTTCATCAGATGAAAAGCTTCTTCACAGCAAAGGAAGCAGTCAACAAAAGTAAAAATCAACCTACAGAATGGGAGAAGATATTTGCAAATGACATATCTGATAAAGGGTTAGTATCAAAAATATATAAAGAACTTATAAACCTCAACACTCCAAAATGAATAATCCAAATAAAAATGGGAAGAAGACATGAATAGACATTTTCCCAAAGAAGTCTTCCAAAGACTTCCAAAGAAGTCATACAGATAACCAACAAACACATGAAAAGTTTCCTGAACTTTTGCCATACGATGTAGTTGCTCTCCTCTCCTACCTAGCTCCAAAAGCATCCTGTGAAGATTCTACCATAGCCTGTGTTGTGTTAGGATGCATATTTCTCTATTCCCATTGCACTTTAAGGTCAAGGACAGTTTTTCCACTTTGTGTCTTCCCAGAGCCTGTCAGAAAGTACCTGGCACAAATAACCAATGTGTGAAGTCAGGGAGGGAAGAAGGGACAGAACAAATGGAAAGGAAGAAAGTAAGTTGTTGGATGAGTTAATATGAATTAACAATATTATTAACAATTTTGGCAGTCCAGGAAAAGTTCACAAAACTTCCTAATGAATGTTTTAAAATTAGATATGTCTCCACATGAAAACTTTCCCCTTCCCACACTGAGCCTAACCAACACATTTTTGGTCAATTCACATTGTCAGAATAAAAATACTTCTCCCTTTCACAAAATAGGTACTGTGCAACACTTTGCTCATATGGAGAGGTACAACTAGAAACAACTCAAAGTTGTAGAATTCTTTAATGTCACAAAAAGCATCTAAACGTTCAGGTCATATATTTTTAACAACCAATTTATGAATGCACATACAAAAAGTTGGTAGAGGCATTAGACATAGGCAGGATTCACAACATAATTTAATGTTTGAAAAGAAAAAACAAATGAGTCATTTCCCAGAGTGGTTCAGGTCAGCCTGTGCTGGAATACAAGGCAGAATCTCTCAAACTTGTCTGTCTTCATTAACAGCACTGTGAAAATTAGTGCAAAACCAGCATCTGAGGAGTATGAAGAGTGTTCATTAAATCAGCTAAAAAATCTATGGCTTTTTGTTTTGTTTTGTTTCACCCAACTGCAAAGGATCTTTGAAATTAAGCTACAGTAATAAAGCTTGATGTTTAGAGAAAAATCAAAATATTGCTATTTTCAGATTTATAAACTGGTCAGATAATAACTGAGCTCAGATTTCTAAATGTAGTCAAAAAAATCTCTAAGATTAGACCTTTTGAAATGCTTCTGCTCATGTCTAGTAGTCTCAGTGATGACCATGGGCTCCTCTTGGTATCTCCTGCATGTGTGTCTCTTCTCTTTTCTCTGATAATCTTGTTTTACCTTCAAATAATTTTTCCAGAATCTTCCCAGGAAAATTGGACTTGTTTTTTCTATCTCGTAAATTTTCTAAATACTGCTATGTGTCTTAATTTGATGCAAATATTTGGCAGTTACTTATTTTCCTCTATTTTTTATGTTTTAGCTGCACTACCCACATCTTTTTGTGGATTTTATTTATATTTACAATGTTATGTAATGAAAATTCTTTGACCTTGCAATTTTCTTTAGTGGTGCAAGTTTCCTTAAATTCTGAATAAATACAGCATTAAGGAATGGTGCATGTCCTCAAACTTCCAGGATACACACACACAGAACCAACATGCAAGCTACACATAAATTTCCTCAGTTGGATCTAGACCAAAAATTTTAAAAAGGCAAATACAACAAATTATTTTCTTTTGAAGTTTTGCTTAGCAGTAGTCATATTCAAATGTTTACTGATCTAAAGATATCCTCTGGGTGAGAATGATCTTGGGATTTTGCAACAGATAAAATATTTTGTAAATTTAGTAACATGCATAACCAAAAGGAACTATAAAGCCCTAGAGTTAGGCAAGAAGAGCCACTGGAACATTCACCATGTGTAAATATCCCTGTAAAATCCTTCAAATGAAACGTTATACCTAAGGATCTTGAGATAATTAACACATGGAGGTTATTTCTGTTTTATATGACGATAAGGAATAAAGTTCAGCCCCTTTGAAAAGTATCTTATTCAGACACCCAGAACACAAATGTCTTTCAATAATAGAGTCTTCAGAGGGATGGGAGATGTAAATCCCAATGAAAACATCATCTTGAAGACAAATCAGTGAATTTTAAGCTAATTTATTTTAAATTAATGAGAAGTATGAAGACCAGTCTTTCTCGAATTCTTTGAGAAACAAAGGCCCTCAAATCTGTCCAGTGTCATTGCTTCTTATACTGAACAGGTACATCATAGTTGTTACTTTGCTTAAGGCAGTCTTCCCTGGGAAGGAAGGAAGGAAGGAAAGAAGGAAGGAAGGAAGGGAAAAAAAGAAAGAAAGAGAATTGATTATGACTTTCTTGAAATCTCAGATGATAGCATTTTTTAGCAATGAAGTATTTTTAATAAGGTATTTACATTGTTTTTTAGACATCAGGCTATTTCACACTTAGTAGACTACAGTACAGTGTAAACATAGCTTTTATATGCACTGGGAAACAAAAAAAAATATCTGACTTGTTTTATTCTGATATTGGCTTTTTGTTGTGATGGTCTGGAACTAAACCAGCAATGTGGTTGAGGTATGCCTGTAATTGTGGTGAATGCATCAGACTAAAACACAGGAATAAACCCTGCATGATTAAATATATTGGAATGATACCACTTACAAAATTTTTCACTAAGTATATAAAAATAAAATAGTACTTATTCAAATGACAATAAATTTGCAAATTCTATTTCAACTCTCCATCATCTTCCAAAAAGTGTCCACTCATAAAAATCAGTTCATAAATAATATGAACAGGTATTGAAAATTTACTAGGTAGTTGGTGTTGTGCTAAGTACTCTGAATATGTTCATTGACATAATCCTCACATCAATTTTATGAGGTAAGTTTTATTAGCCCAGTTTTATTAGTGAAATAACTGAATCTCAAAGACAATACGTAACTTACTCAAGGCACAGAACTAGAAAGTAACTAAATTTGAGTTAAATTCATATAATATGGTTCTGGAACCCATACTTTTAAATACTTCACAACCGTTTTTGAGAAATTATCATCATAGTGCTGAACTAAAATAGTTTATGTGAGCATGTAGAAGAGCTTTATTGGGCTCACTGATATTCAGTTCCCCTGGATTATAGTTTCCCACTCACAGGCAGGAACATGTGACTAGTTCAGGTCAATGAAATGAGAGTGGAAGTGATGTGTGTATTGAATTGTCAGTGTGAAATCCTCCATGAATCTCTTCTTCCACTTCAGTATTTGAGGAGAAAGTCTTATACTACAGTGATAAACTAAAAAGATAGAAGCAGTTTAAGACACAAATATCTGAGAAGAGTGTCCCATATCTCTTCCCCATACCTACTTGTCCTAATATTATCACCTTGTTCTTTGCACATTTCTCACCAGCCAGTCAATCCACTATACATAAATCTGTACCTTGAGTAAATAGAAAACCAGAGGTATCACTCAAAATTTGAACCAGTTAAATTTGCAACATATTTTCACAACCACTGGAGTAGGATTATGATATAGTTGCTATTACTGCTTCTGGCTGGTGTTGTGCTGATCCTGAACACCTCTGCTATCTGTTCTTTACCTCTCCAGATCTTCTGTCTACTTTATTCCATATTCAAGGGGCCAGACCTCTAAAAATGCATTAAATAGGCTTCCTGGCTCTCCAGCTTTCAATTAAACTTGACCAATTTGAAGCTATTATCTAAATAGTAAAAGATGGCCTCTGTGTATTTGTTCCTAGGTTGTTTATTTCTTCACTGCAGGCTGAGTTCCATTAGCTCAAAAGCCCACAGGTGTCAAATTCCAATTTTTGTAAATCCAGTTGTTTTTAAATTACCCAAACAAGCACATTTGTATCTATTTATGGTCTCCCTGCTTTGAATCACTGAGGAAACCTCACCCCACATCTGTTGACCATTGATAAGATAGAGCCCTGTGCTTTAAAGACCACCATGCTGCTAGGGCCTTTCAGAGCTCTTTAACCCAGATACTCCCCATCAAGCTCCTGAGCAATATCCTCTGGAAATGTGAGCTCCCTCTCCCCAGATATCCTTTACCTTCCTCTCCTGGATGGCAACCCCTTCTCATTGAGCCTTTGGACAGATTCCTGCTGTAAGGGACTTTCCCTGTCATGCAACCTGCCCATGAGCCACCCAATAAAGCTTGTTGAGTGTTACACCCCCTCATGGTCATATCTTTTTTCTAGATTAGCCCTAAATCCCTCAAACTCCTTATTACAGGCATCAGAAGAGAATTTGGGTTTGTAAGATGAAAGAGGTCAAGGCATTTATTCTCTGAATCTTCTCTCTCCAGGGTTACAGCATGGCAGTGGATTCTTCCAAATCCACGTATTTTTGGGGGGCTGACTTCTCTGTCAGCTTCAAGTCTCTTCAGACTCACATAGCCATCTCTTCCCTTCCCTTTTCAAGCCTAGAATGTTATCAGTTTCTCATGGTTGTTAGGGGTTGCTAACTAGTCCTTTTTTCCCTTAACTCTGCTTACCCACTTATAAACACATACTATTTACAGAGTATCTATTTCATGCCAAGACCCTGTTGCATGCTGAAATGTGTACTTTTTTTTTTTTTACATGATGCAGTCATTAACCAGGCCTCTGCTTTTTTCCCATTTCATTAATTTTATATGGGGAACTCCTACTGAAGCCTGCAGGAGAGATGGTGAGGCACTAGGTGAAAGTATCATGGGTATCTGTATATCTATCCATATATACCTCTTACCAGTGCCTTTTGGACCTGCTTAGATCCAGTCTCATACATACCAATTCATTTAATAATTGAATGTATAATGTGCAGCTCAACTTTATGATTCAATTAGTAATATAATACCTAGTTTACAATGGACATCTTGGGTCTATCACATTGTCATTTGGTCTCTAATGGTTAAGTGTTTGGTGTCCACAAAGAACCAGTAGTCAGTTGCTGCTTTTCAAATAGAAAATAACTTTATCCAGAAGAGGACATACTCTAAGACCTTAGGCATTTGCTCTGTGATCCTCCTATTGCTTTCCAGGGCTTCCTTCAGCATCCCTGTCTGTCACAGAGTAACATTGCATTTACAGGCTTATAGGCTTAAGAATGAGGACAGCTTGCATAGAAGCTAGAGTCACACAGAATCTTTTCTTATGATGAGCTCCACTCAGGTTTACAGAGCAGCATGCTCAAATGTCATTTATGTTGTCTATAAAATTCAGAGAGGCCCATTCAGCATTGTGTCCCTTTCTTAATGATAAGGAGAACAAGGTTCACTGACCTATCTTTCGCTTCTTCCATTTTGCTATTTGTTTTCTGTATGTCATAATTTTTTGTCCTTCAGTTACTCCCTTACTGCCTTTTTTATATTTAATTAATTTTTGTAGTGCATTACTTTGAGTCCTTTCTTATTTCCTTTTTGGTAATTTTTTTCATGGCTATTATTTAATTTTACTAAACATTTTTTTGTCTAGAAATAGATCTCTTTTAACAATTTTAATTTTTTAATTAACTTTTATTTTAATTAATTTTAATTTTAACAATATTTTAACAAATACTTTATAATCCTTTACGATTAAGAAAAATACTTTCATATATGTTTGCATATGTAATTTCATTTAAATGATCTCTAAACCTGCATGGCAAATTAGGAGATGACAAAGTAGGCTCACTGTGACTTTTCACACTTAAAAAAAAAATAGCTCCATTTACTTGTATAGTGTTTTAATTTTGTCTTGCTTATTAAATTTTATTTACAAAACTACATTTTTAAATCATTTTCTTAGTAGTTACCTTGGGGATTACAATTAACATCTTAAAACAACATAGTTTCAATTACTATTAACCTTCTCTCAAGAGCACACAAAACTGCTTCTATACAGCTTTGTCCCTGTTCTTTCACACTGCTATTGTCACAGATTGCATCTTACACATTGTGTGCCCATTAAAATATATACATAATAATAGTTTCATACATTTGTCTTTTAAATCATATAGGAGAAAAAAATAGGAGTTAAAACCCAAAAATGCAATAATACTGGCTTGTATATTTCCCTATGCAGTTATTTTTGCCAATTTTTTTTTCTTCCTTTGGCTTCAAGCTGTTGTGTAGTGTCCTTGCATTTCCACCTGAAGGATTTCCTTTAGCATTTCTTGTATACCAGAAATGATCTCTCTACTTTTGTTTACCTTGGGATGGTTTGATTTCTCCTTCTTTCATAAAGCATAGTTTTTTTTTCAATATATGAAATTTATTGTCAAATTGGTTTCCATACAATACCCAGTGCTCATCCCAAAAGGTGCCCTCCTCAATACCCATCACCCACCCTCCCCTCCCTCCCACCCCCATCAACCCTCAGCTTGTTCTCAGTTTTTAAGAGTCTCTTATGGTTTGGCTATCTCCCACTCTAACCTCTTTTTTTTTTCCTTCCCCTCTCCCATGGGTTTCTGTTAAGTTTCTCAGGATCCACATAAGAGTGAAAACATATGGTATCTGTCTTTCTCTGTATGGCTTATTTCACTTAGCATCACACTCTCCAGTTCCATCCACGTTGCTACAAAGGGCCATATTTCATTCTTTCTCATTGCCACGTAGTACTCCATTGTGTATATAAACCACAATTTCTTTATCCATTCATCAGTTGGTGGACATTTAGGCTTTTTCCATAATTTGGCTATTATTGAGAGTGCTGCTATAAACATTGGGGTACAAGTGCCCCTATGCATCAGGACTCCTGTAGCCCTTGGGTAAATTCCTAGCAATGCTATTCCTGGGTCATAGGGTAGGTCTATTTTTAATTTTTTGCGGAACCCCCACACTGTTTTCCAGAGCGGCTGCACCAATTTGCATTCCCACCAACAGTGCAAAAGGGTTCCTGTTTCTCCACATCCTCTCCAGCATCTATAGTCTCCTGATTTGTTCATTTTGGCCACTCTGACTGGCGTGAGGTGGTATCTGAGTATGGTTTTGATTTGTATTTCCCTGATGAGGAGCGATGTTGAGCATCTTTTCATGTGCCTGTTGGCCATCCAGATGTCTTCTTTAGAGAAGTGTCTATTCATGTCTTCTGCCCATTTCTCCACTGGGTTATTTGATTTTCGGGTGTGGAGTTTGGTGAGCTCTTTATAGATTTTGGATACTAGCCCTTTGTGCAATATGTCATTTGAAAATATCTTTTCCCATTCTGTTGGTTGCCTTTTAGTTTTGTTGGTTGTTTCCTTTGCTGTGCAGAAGCTTTTTATCTTCATAAGGTCCCAGTAGTTCATTTTTGCTTTTAACTCCCTTGCCTTTGGGGATGTGTCGAGTAAGAAATTGCTGCGGCTGAGGTCAGAGAGGTCTTTTCCTGCTTTCTCCTCTAGGGTTTTGATGGTTTCCTGCCTCACATTCAGGTCCTTTATCCACTTTGAGTTTATTTTTGTGAATGGTGTGAGAAAGTGGTCTAGTTTCAACCTTCTGCATGTTGCTGTCCAGTTCTCCCAGCACCATTTGTTAAAGAGACTGTCTTTTTTCCATTGGATACTCTTCCCTGCTTTGTCAAAGATGAGTTGGCCATACGTTTGTGGGTCTAGTTCTGGGGTTTCTATTCTATTCCATTAGTCTAGGTGTCTGTTTTTGTGCCAATACCATGCTGTCTTGATGATTATAGATTTGTAGTAGAGGCTAACATCTGGGATTGTGATGCCTCCTGCTTTGGTTTTCTTCTTCCAAATTACTTTGGCTATTCGGGGCCTTTTGCGGTTCCATGTGAATTTTAGGATTGCTTGTTCTAGTTTCGAGAAGAATGCTGGTGCAATTTTGGTTGGGATTGCATTGAGAGTGTAGATAGCTTTGGGTAGTATTGACATTTTGACAATATTTATTATTCCAATCCATGAGCACGGAATGTTTTTCCATTTCTTTATATCTTCTTCAATTTCCTTCATAAGCTTTCTATAGTTTTCAGCATACAGATCTTTTACATCCTTGGTTAGGTTTATTCCTAGGTATTTTATGCTTCTTGGTGCAATTGTGAATGGGATCAGTTTCTTTATTTGCCTTTGTGCTGCTTCACTATTAGTGTATAAGAATGCAACTGATTTCTGTGCATTGGTTTTGTATCCTGCAACTTTGCTAAATTCATGTATCAGTTCTAGCAGACTTTTGGTGGAGTCTATCGGATTTTCCATGTATAATATCATGTCATCTGCAAAAAGTGTAAGCTTAACTTCATCTTTGCCAATTTTGATGCCTTTGATTTCCTTTTGTTGTCTGATAACTGATGCTAGAACTTCCAACACTATGTTAAACAACAGCGGGAGAGTGGACATCCCTGTTATATTTCTGACCTCAGGGAAAAAGCTCTCAGTTTTTACCCCTTGAGGATGATGTTAGCTGTGGGCTTTTCATAAATGGCTTTTATGATCTTTAAGTATGTTCCTTCTATCCAGACTTTCTCGAGGGTTTTTATTAAGAAACGTTGCTGAATTTTGTCAAAGGACTTTTCTGCATCGATTGACAGGATCATATGGTTCTTATCTTTTCTTTTAAATGTGATGTACCACGTTGATTGATTTGCAAATGTTGAACCAGCCCTGCATCCCAGGAATGAATCCCACTTGATCATGGTGAATAATTCATTTTATATGCTGTTGAATTCAGTTTGCTAGTATCTTCTTGAGAATTTTTGCATCCATATTCATCAGGGATATTGGCCTGTAGTTCTCTTTTTTTACTGGGTCTCTGTCTGGTTTAGGAATCAAAGTAATACTGGCTTCATAGAATGAGTCTGGAAGTTGTCCTTCCCTTTCTGTTTTTTGGAATAGCTAGAGAAGGATAGGTATTATCTCTGCTTTAAACATCTGGTAGAATTCTCCTGGGAAGCCATCTGGTCCTGGACTCTTATTTTTTGGGAGATTTTTGATGACTGATGCAATTTCTTCACTGGTTATAGGTGTGTTCAAGCTTTCTATTTCTTCCTGATTGAGTTTTGGAAGCGTGTGGGTGTTTAGGAATTTGTCCATTTCTTCCAGGTTGTCCAGTTTGTTGGCATATAATTTTTCATAGTATTGCCTGATAATTGTTTGTATCTCTGAGGGATTGGTTGTAAAAATTCCATTTTCATTCATGATTCTGTCTATTTGGGTCATCTCCCTCTTCTTTTTGAGAAGCCTGGCTAGAGGTTTATCAATTTTGTTTATTTTTTCAAAAAACCAACTCTTGGTTTCATTGATCTGCTCTACAGTTTTTTTTAGATTCTATATTGTTTATTTCTGCTCTGATCTTTATTATTTCTCTTCTTCTGCTGTGTTTAGGCTGTCTTTGCTGTTCTGCTTCTATTTCCTTTAGGTGTGCTGTTAGATTTTGTATTTGGGATTTTCGTTGTTCCTTCAGATAGGCCTGGATTGCAATGTATTTTCCTCTCAGGACTGCCTTTGCTGCATCCCAAAGCGTTTGGATTGTTGTATTTTCATTTTCGTTTGTTTCCATATATTTTTAAATTTCTTCTCTAATTGCCTGGTTGACCCACTCATTCGTTAGTAGGGTGTTCTTTAACCTCCATGCTTTTGGAGGTTTTCCAGACTTTTTCCTGTGGTTGATTTCAAGCTTCATAGCATTGTGGTCTGAAAGTATGCATGGTATGATTTCAATTCTTGTAAACTTATGAAGGGCTGTTTTGTGACCCAGTATGTGATCTATCTTGGAGAATGTTCCATGTGCACTCGAGAAGAAAGTATATTCTGTTGCTTTGGGATGCAGAGTTCTAAATATATCTGTCAAGTCCATCTGATCCAATGTATCATTCAGGGCCCTTGTTTCTTTATTGACTGTGTGTCTAGATGATCTATCCATTTCTGTAAGTGGGGTGTTAAAGTCCCCTGCAATGACCACATTCTTATCAATAAGGTTGCTTATGTTTATGAGTAATTGTTTTATATATCTGGGGGCTCCCGTATTCGGCGCATAGACATTTATAATTGTTAGCTCTTCCTGATGGATAGACCCTGTGATTATTATGTAATGCCCTTCTTCATCTCTTGTTACAGCCTTTAATTTAAAGTCTAGTTTGTCTGATATAAGTATGGCTACTCCAGCTTTCTTTTGGCTTCCAGTAGCATGATAAATCGTTCTCCATCCCCTCACTCTCAATCTAAAGGTGTCCTCAGATCTAAAATGAGTCTCTTGTAGACAGCAAATAGATGGGTCTTGTTTTTTTATCCATTCTGATACCCCATGTCTTTTGGTTGGCACATTTAATCCATTTACATTCAGTGTTATTATAGAAAGATACGGGTTTAGAGTCATTGTGATGTCTGTATGTTTTATGCTTGTAGTGATGTCTCTGGTACTTTGTCTCACAGGATCCCCCTTAGGATCTCTTGTAGGGCTGGTTTCGTGGTGACAAATTCCTTCAGTTTTTGTTTGTTTGGGAAGACCTTTATCTCTCCTTCTATTCTAAATGACAGACTTGCTGGATAAAGGATTCTCGGCTGCATATTTTTTCTGTTTAGCACACTGAAGATATCGTGCCAAGCCTTTCTGGCCTGCCAAGTTTCAAAGGAGAGATCAGTCACGAGTCTTATAGGTCTCCCTTTATATGTGAGGGCACGTTTATCCCTAGTTTCTTTCAGAATTTTCTCTTTATCCTTGTATTTTGCCAGTCGTGCAGAAGATCGATTCAAATTATGTCTGAAGGGAGTTCTCTGTGCCTCTTGGATTTCAATGCCTTTTTCCTTCCCCACATCCAGGAAGTTCTCAGCTATTATTTCTTCAAGTACACCTTCAGTACCTTTCCCTCTCTCTTTCTCCTCTGGAATACCAATTATGCGTATATTATTTCTCTTTAGTGCATCACTTAGTTCTCTAATTTTCCCCTCATACTCCTGGATTTGTCTTTTTCTCAGCTTCTTCTTTTTCCATACTTTTATCTTCTAGTTCACCTATTCTCTCCTCTGCCTCTTCAATCCAAGCCATGGTTGTCCCCAATTTATTTTGCAGCTCATTAATAGCATTTTTTTAGCTCCTCCTGGCTGTTTCTTAGTCCCTTGATCTCTGTAGCAATAGATTCTGTGCTGTCCTCTATACTCTTTTCAAGCCCAGTGATTAATTTTATGACTATTATTCTAAATTCACTTTCTGTTATATTGTTTAAATCGTTTTTGATCAGTTCGTTAGCTGTCGTTATTTCCTGGAGGTTTTTTTGAGAGGAATTCTTCCATTTTGTCATTTTGGATAGTCCCTGGAGTGGTGTGGAACTGTGGGGCACTTCCCCTGTGCTGTCTTGAATAACTTGCGTTGGTGGGCAGGGCCACAGTCAGACCTGATGTCTGCCCCCAGCACACCCCTGGGGCCACAGTCAGACTGGTGTGTGCCTTCTCTTTCCCTCTCCTAGGGGCAGGATTCCCTGTGGGGTGGCGTGGCCTGTCTGGGCTACTTGCACACTGCCAGGCTTGTGGTGTTGGGGATCTGGCATATTAGCTGGGGTGGATTGGCAAGGTGCACAGGGGCGGGAGGGGCAGGCTCAGCTCACTTTTCCTTTGGAGTTTGGCTTCGGGAGGGGCCCTGTGGCACCAGGAGGGAGTCAGACCCGCCAGAGGGATGGATCTGCAGAAACACAGGTTGGGTGTTTGCGTGGTGCAAGCACGTTCCCTGGCAGGAACTGGTTCCCTTTGGGATTTTGGCTGGGGAGTGGGCAAGGGAGATGGTGCTGGCAAGCGCCTTTGTTCCCTGCCAAGCTGAGCTCTGTTGTTAGGGGCTCAACAATTCTCCCTCCCGTTGTCTTCCAGCCCTCCCGTTCTCTGAGCAGAGTTGTTAGTTTATAACCTTCCAGATGTTAAGTCTCACTTGCTGTCAGAACACACTCCATCTGGCACCTCCACTTTTGCAAGCCAGACTTGGGGACTCTGCTTTGCCGGCGGGCTGCCCCTCCACCCCAGCTCCCTCCCGCCAGTCCGTGTAAGGCGCACTGCCTCTCTGCCCTTCCTACCCTCTTCCGTGTCTCTCATCTGCGCTTGGCTCCAGAGGCTCCGTTCTGCTAGTCTTCTGGCGGTTTTCTGGGTTATTATGGCAGATGTAGGTGGAATCTAAGTGATCGGCCGGACGCGGCGAGCCCAGCGTCCTCCTACGCCTCCATCTTCCCCAGGTCTCCTCCTCATAAAGCATAGTTTTGCTGAATATAGAATTCTTGGCTGAACTCCTTTTTTTTTTTTCCTTCTAGCACATTAAATATGGCCTCTTGCTGCATTCTGGTCTTCATGATTTGTACTGAAGAATCAGCTGCTAATCTGATTAATTATCTCTTGTACATAATGAGTCAGTTCTCTTACCACTTTCAAGATCCTCTCTTTATGTTAGGCTTTTGATTAATTGTAATGGCTCTCAGTGCAGCTATCTTTAATCAATTTGATGCTTTCAAATTTCTCAGAAGTTTCATGTATTTTATGAAATTGGTAAGTTTTCAACCATTCTTTCTTCAAATATTCTTTCTGCCTCTGTATCTATCAACTTCTGGAACTCCCATTTTGTGTATGTTGGTATTTTTTGTGTCCTTAAGCTATTTTCATTTTTCTTCATTATTTTCTTTTTGCTCCTCAAGCTAGATAATTTCATTTGACCTATCTTCAAATTCATTGACACTTTTGCCTGTCAAATCTGCTTTTATACCACTCTAGTAAGTTTTTCATTTCAGTAACTGTACTTTTCAGTCCTATAAGTTCTATTTAATTCCTTTGATGATTTCTATTTCTTTATATTCTTGTTGAGACATTGTTTTCCTGGTTTCTCTTGTTCTTTGCCTGTGACTTTCCTTAGCTGATTACACATATTTAAGAAGTAGATTTAAAGTCTTTGTCCAAAGGTGCTCAACATCATCACGCATCTGAGAAATACTAATTAAAACCAAAATGAGATATCACTTCACATTTGTTACAATGGCTATCATTAAGAGGACAAGAGATAATAAATGTTGGAGAGGATATGGAGAAAAGAGAACTCTGATGCATATTTGGGAATATAAATTGGTGCAACCAGTATGAAAAACAGTATGGAAATTCCTCAAAAATATAAATATATAAAAACAAAACCATCATTTGACCCAGCCATTCCAAGTATTTATCTGAAGGAAACAAAAACACTAACTCAAAAAGATATCTGCATACCCATGTTTATCACAGCATTACTTACATAGAAATAAACTAAGTGTCCATTGATAAATGAATAAAGACAATGTGATACACACACACACACACTCACACACACACTCAGAGTGGAATATCATCAAGCCATAAAAAAGAAATCTGGCCATTTGCAACAACATGGATGGACACTAAGGGTGTTATACTAAATGAAATAAGTCAGACAGAGAAAAAGTCCATATGATCTCATTTATATGTGGAACATAATGTTAAAAACTGAACTCATGATACAGAAACAGATTGATGGTTGGAGGTTGGGCAAAATGGATGAAGGTAGTCACAGTATACCATAGTTGAATTATAAAATAAATAAGTCATGGAATATAATGTACATCATGGTGACTATAGTTAATAATACTGTATTATATAATTGAAGGTTGCTGGGAAAGTAGATCTTAAAAGTTCACATCACAATAAACACAAATTTGTAATTAATTATATGTGGTGATGGATGTTAACTAGAATTATTGTGGTTTTCATTACACAGTATGTACACATAACAAATCATTATTTCATACACCTGAAACTAATATAATAGTGTATGTCAATTATATGTAAATAAATAAATAAGTAAATAAATAAATCTTTGTTTACTAAATCCTATGCCTCTGATTCCTCAGGGATGCCTCTTTTTTTTAGTTTTTTTCAATTTATTTTAATTTTAATTTATGTTAATTCCAATTAGTTGAAATACAGTAAAATATTAGTTTCACATGCACAGTATAATAATTTAACACTTCCGTACAACATCCAGTGCACATCACAAATGTACTCCTTAATCCCCACCACTTATTTAATCCATGCCCCTGTCCATCTCCTCCACTCACCCTCAGTTTGTTCTGTATTGTTAAGAGTCTGTTTCTGGTTTGCCTTTCTCTCTTTTTTTTTTCCCTTTTGCTCATTTGTTTTGTTTCTTATATTCTACATATGAGTGAAATCATACAGTATTTGTCTTTCTCTGACTGACTTATTTCACTTAGCATAATATGCTCTAGCTCCATCCATGTAGCTGTTTCCATAGTTTGGCTATTGTAGATAATAATGTTAAAAACAACAGGGTGCATCCATATTTTAATTAATATTTTTGTGTGTTTTGATGAATACTTAGTAGTGCAATTGCTATATCATAGGGGAGGTCTATTTCATACTTTTGGAGGGACCTCCAAACTGCTTTCAAGGATGGTTTAACCATTTTGCATTCCCATCAACACTGTAAAAGTGTTCCCCATTCTCGACATTCTTGCTAACACATGTTGTTCCTGGTGTTGATTTTAGCCATTCTGAATGGTGTGGGCTGAAATTCCATTGTAGTTTTCACTTGTGTTTTCGGGATTATCAATGATGTTGAGCATCTTTTCAAGTGTCTGTTGCCCATCTGCAGTCTTTGGGAAAATGTCTATTCATGTCTTCTGTCCATTTCTTAATTGGATTATTCCTTTTTTGAGCATTGAGTTTTACAAGTTCTGTGTATACTTTGGATATTAACCCTTTACCAGATGTGTCATTTGCAAATATCTTCTCCAATTCTGGAGGTTGTCTTTCAGTATTGTGGGTTGTTTTTGTCACCATGCAGAAGCTTTTTTTTTTTTTTAATGAACTCCCAGTAGTTTATTTTTGCTTTTGTTTCCCTTGCCTCAGGAGACATATATAGAAATAAGTTGCTACTGCCAATGTCAAAGAAGTTACTGCCTGTGTTCTCCTCTGGGATTTTTATGGTTTCATGTCTCATATTTAGGTCTTTAATCCACTTTGAATTTATTTTTGTGTTTGGTGTAAGAAAGTGGTCCAGTTTCATTCTTTTGCATGTTGCCATCCAGTTTTCCCAACACTATTTTTTAAGAGACTGTCTTTTTCCATTGACTACTCTTTTTTGTTTTGTCAAAGATTATTTGACCACATAGTTGTGTATTCATTTCAGCGTTTTCTATTCTGCTCCATTGATCTATGTGTTTATTTTTGTGCCAGTACCATACTTTTTTGATCACTACAGCTTTGTAATATAGCTTGAAGTCTGGAATTATGATGCCTCCATAATTTTTAAGGTTGCTTTGGCTATTCAGGGCCTTTGTGGTTCCATACAAATGTTTGTTCAAGCTGTGTGAAAAATGCATTAGTATTTCGATAGGGATTGCATTAAATGTGTAGATTGCTTTGGGTAGAATAAACATTTTAACAATACTTGTTCTCCCAATCCATGAGAAGAGCATGGAATGTCTTCTCATTTCTTTGTGTCATCCTCAATTTCTTTCATTAGTGTTTTGTAGTTTTCAGAGAATAGATCTTTCACCTCCACAGTTAGGTTTATTCCTAGGATCCTATTGTTTTGCTGCAACTGGGAATGGGATTGATTTCTTAATTTGTCTTACTGCTGCTTCATTATTGGTGTATAGAAGTGCAATGGATTTCTGCGTGTTGATTTTGTATCTTGCAAATTTACTGTATTTGTTTCTCAGTTTAGCAGTATTTTTGGTGGAGTCTTTTGGGTTTTCTATATAGAGTATCATGTCGTCTGCAAATAGTGAAAGTTTTACTTCTTCCTTTTCATTTGGGTGCTCTTTATTTCTTTTCATTTTCTGATTGCTGTGGCTAGAACTTCTAGTACTATGACAAATACCAGTGTGATAGTGAACATCCCTGTCTTGTTCCTGACTGTAGAGGGAATGCTCTCAGTTTTCCCCCATTGAGGATAATATTAGCTGTGGATTTTTCATATGTGGCCTTTATTATTTTGAGGTAAATTCATTCTAAACCTACTTAGTTGAGGGTTTTTTTGTGCATCTATTAAAATGATCATATGGTTCTTGTCCTTTCTTTTATTAATGTGGTGTATCACATTGATTGATTTGGGAATATTGAACCACCCTTGCAACCCAGGAATAAGTAAATCCCACTTGATCATGGTGCATGATTCTTTTAGTGTACTGTTGAGTTTGGTTTGCTAGTATTGTACTGAGAATTTTTGCATTCATGGTCATCAGGGATATTGGCCTGTAGTTCTCTTTTTTAGTGGAGTCTTTATCTGGTTTTTGTTTCAGAGTAGTGCTGACCTCATAGAATGAATTTAGAAGTTTTCCTTTCTTTTCTACTTTTTGGAATAGTTTGAGAAGAATGCGTATTAGCTATTCTTTAAATTTGGTTTGGTAGAGAGCGAATTGGGGCACCTGGGTGGCTCAGTTGTTAAGCATATGACTTCAACTCAGGTCATGATCTCACAGTTTTTAAGTTCAAGTTCTACATTGAGTGAGCTCAAGCCCCACTTTGGGTGAGCATGAGCCCTGCTTCCAGTAAAACACTAGCCCCAGAGAGCCCCACTTCTCTCTCTCTCTGACCCTCGTGGGATTCTCTCTCTCTCTCTCTCTCTGCCCCTCACTCACTTGTGTCCTCTCTCTGTCTCTCAAAAAAAAATTGGGGTGCCTGGATGGCTCAGTCGGTTGAGTGTTCGACTTTGGCCCAGGTCATAATTACATGGTTCATGGATTTGAGCCCTGCGTTGGGCTCTGTGCTGACAGCTGAGAGCCTGGAGCCTGCTTTGGATTCTGTGTCTTGCTCTCTTGCTACCTCTACCCCGCTCACACCCTATCTCTCTGTCTCTCAAAAATAAATAGAATAAAATAGGTATTAGCTGGTCTTTAAATCTTTTGTAGAATTCACCTGTAAAACCATCTGGCCCTGGACTGTTGTGTTTTTTTGTTTGTATGTTTGTTTTTTGTTTTGTTTTGTTTTTGATTACTGCTTCAATTTCTGTGCTGGTTATGTCTGTTCAAGTTTTCTGCTTATCGTGGTTCAGTTTTGGTAGTTACATGTTTCTAGGAATTTATTCATTTCTTCTATGTTGTCCAGGTTGTTGACATAAATTTTTCATAATATTATCTTATAATATTATGTTTGTATTTCTGTGGTGTTGCTGTCATTTCTCCTCTCTCATTTGTGATATTATTTATTTGGTTTCTTTCTCTTTTCTTTTTCATTAGTCTGCCTGGAGGTTTATCAATGCTATTAATTTTTGGCAAAGAATGAGCTCCTGGTTTAATTTATCTGATTTATTGTGTTTTGATTACTATATCATTTTTTCCCCTGTTCTAATCTGCATGATTTTCTTTCTTCAGTTAGCTTTAGGCTTCATTTGTTGTTCTTTTTCTCACTCTTTTATCTGTAAATTTAGGTTGTTTATTTTAGATTTTTCATTCTTAGTGCAGTAAGCCTGTATTGCTATATACTTCCCTCTTAGGACTGCTTTTGCTGCATCCCAACAGTTTTGGACCATTGTGTTTTCATTTCCATTTGTTTCCATGCATTTTTAAATTTGTTCTTTGGTTTCCTGGTTGATCCATTTATTGTTTGGTGGCATGTTGTTTAATTTCCATGTATTTCTTGTCTTTCCAAATTTTTATGGTGGTTAATTTCTTGTTTCACAGAATTGTGGTCAGAAAAGGTGCACAGTATGAATTCAAACTTTTTGTATTTGTTGAGGCCTGTTTTGTGACCTAATATGCGATCTGTTCTGGAGAATGTCCTATGTGCACTTGGAAAGAATGTATATTCTGCTGTTTTATCATGGAATATTCTGAATATAACTGTTAAGTCCATGTAGTCCAGTGTTTCACTCAAAACCATTGTTTTCTTGTTTATTTTCCATTTAGTTGATCTGTCCAATGAAATAAGTGGGTGTTAAAGTCCCCTGTATCACAGTTTATTATCAATGAGTTCCTTCATGTTTGTTATTAATTGTTTTATATATTTGGATCTTCCTATGTTGGGGGTATAAATATTTAAAATTGTTATATTTTCTTGTTAGATTTGTCCCCCTTTTGATTATATAATGTCCTTCTTTTTTCTTTTTATAGTCTTTTTTCAAAATCTAGTTTGTCTGACGTCCCCTTTATGATTATATAATGTCTTTCTTTGTTTCTTTTCATGGTCTTTTTTAAAAGTCTAGTTTGTCTGATGGAAGCATTGCTATTCTGGTTTTCTTATGACGTTCTTTTGTCTGATAAGTGTTTCTCCACCCTCTAACTTTCAGTCTGCAGGTGTTTTAAGGCTAAAATGTGTTTCTTGTATTCAGTATATAGAGGGGCCTTTATTTCTTTTCAATCCATTTGACACCTATGTCTTTTGATGAAATCATTTATTCCATTTACATTCCAGGTAATTATTGATAGATATGTATTTATTGCCATTTATTTGTTGTTGCTGCTAGTGATTTTCTCTGATCCTTTCTTTTCTTGTCATTTTAGGTCTCTCTTTTCTACTGAAAGAGTCCCCTTTAAAATTTCTTGCAGGGCTGGTTTTGTGGTTATGAAATCTTTTAGTTTTTGTTTGGGAAACTCTGTCTCTCTTTCTAATCTGACTGATAATCGTGCTTTGTAGAGTACTCTTGGTGCAGATTTTTCCCTCTTGGCACTTTGAGTATATCATGCCACTTCCTTCTGCCTTGGGATATTTCTGTTGAGAAATCTCCAGCTAGCCTTATCAGTTTTCCAATGTAAGTTAAGGACTTCTCTTGTTCTGTTGCCTTCAAGATTTTTTTTCTTTATCACTATCTTTTGCAAATTTAGCTATAACATGTCTTGGTTTTGACTTGCTTTTGTTGATGTTGATGGGATTTCTCTGTGCCTTCTGGATCTGGATGTCTGTTTTCTTCCCAAGATTAGATAAGCTTTCTGCTATTATTATTTTTTTTTCTTTAATATATAATTTATTGTTAAATTTGTTTCCATACAACACCCAGTGCTCATCCCAACATGTGTCCTCTTCAATGTCCATCACCCACTTTCCCCTCCTTCCCACCCTCCATCAACCCTCAGCTTATTCTCAGTTTTTAAGAGCCTCTTATGGTTTGCCTCCCTCCCTCTCTAACATTTTTCCCCCTTCTCCTCTCCCATGGTCTTCTGTTAAGTTTCTCAGGATCCACATAACAGTGAAAGCATATGGTATCTGTCTTTCTCTGTATGACTTATTTCACTTAGCATAACACTGTTGAGTTCCATCCACGTTGCTACAAAAGGCCATTTTTCATTATTTCTCATTGCCAAGTAGTATTATTTCTTAAAATAAATTTTCTTTTCCACTTTCTCTCTTCTTCTGGGACTCCTATAATACTAATGTTATTACATTTGATAAAGTCATCAAGTTCCTTAAATCTATTCTCATGTTGCATAACTCTTCTTTCTCTCTTTTGTTCAGCTCCATTACTTTCCAGTAGTTTGTCTTCTAGGTTACTAATCATTCCCCTGCTTCTTCCAACCTGCTGTTCATTGTATTGACTGTTTCCAGTCTCGCTTATGGCATCATTCAGCTCTGATTAATTCTTTTTAAACACTTGTCTCTGTGGTAAACTCTTGTCTCACCAATGTCTTTTATTATTTTCTCAAGCCCAGTTAGTATCCTAATGATCATTGCTCTAAATTCTCCATCAGACATGTTACTTATGTTAGTTTCACTTAGAGCTCTGGCTGTGGCCTTATCTTGTTCTTTCATTTGGGATAAATTCTTTCAATCTTGGCATATTGGCTAAGTTAAGTCTCTGCCTTCTTCTCTGTGTTAGAAAAGCCAGTTATGTCTCCTGTTCTTGAAAGTAATGACCTTATGAAGAAGATATCAAGTAGTACCCAAGGCCTGGTGCTTCACAGAGTATCTCCAAGTGTATGCCATGCGCACTCTGTGTATTATGTTTTTGCCACTCTATTCTTCAGGCCAATTACCTAGAAAGGCTCTCCTTGCCTGCTCTGGCAGTGTTGACTCCCTGGCTTGATGGTGGTGAGTTCTAAACAGGTGTGCTCCGGTGAAATGAGACTTGACACTAAATCCACCAGAATTGAGGCTCTGCTGAACTCTCTGTTCAGGAGATGTGGTGTAGGCAAGGATTTGTTCCCATCTTCTGGGGAACAGGCCCACCGTGCAGAGAATGAGGCAAGGTTGACTGAGAAGCGAAGTCCTGTCAGCACTGGGGGTGGGACTTGGTGTAAGGAAGTTAGGCAGCCAGTTTGGTGCTGTGCTTCTTCCTGCAGATGGCTCTGTGTTTATGCTGAGGGGCAGAGGAGAGAGATGGCACCAGACAGCTCCTTTGTGTACCACCTTCTCTTTATCTATTTATTTGTACATGGACATTAAGTTGCAGGTGAATTTTTGTGTAAGCCCAATATTTGGGAGATTTTGCAATATAATCTCAATTCACTAAGTTAGAAGTTAGAAATAACTGTCCAATGTTAGTGGACAGAGATATTCAGATTTGTATTCACAGAGAGGCAGCACATTATGGGATTTTAGCTTCTTGCAGGCACCCAAATTTTGAATTTTATTTTGGTTTGGGACATGCTATTTTGACTCTTGTTTGAGCAAATGTTAAAACCCAAATTCCAATCATCTCCAGGAGCACTTCATCTTCACATCCTACTTACTACTATGTGTTTCTGCTTCCATTAAGGCTTTACTTCATACTTTAGAGATTGGCTCTAAATAATTTATATTACACTGGCATTTTTATCTGTTCAGAGAGTAAAAGAGAGATATCCATATGTGCTCTACCTGCCATCATGACCCTAATGACAAACCTCATAAATATAAAGTATCTGGAGCCATAAGACAATAGTTGAACAGAACCAGGGCTTAAAAAATAATAGGTATAATTTACATATATGTTATATATATATATATATACTTTTAGACTCCATGCATAAAATAAAACTTAGAGAATAAAGAAAATGTATAGATGAAAACATGTGAGTGAAAAAGTGAAAAACTGAATCTCAAGTCTGGCACTGTCATTAAAACCGGAACAGAACCAGAATAATAATGAGAAAACAAGTCAAAAGGAAGTGCTTTCTAAGTCAAAGGGAAAAACATTAAGCATCCTAAGAATAGTGTATTTGCATCATCAGAGCACAACGCATCTCAGAGAAGTTATTCCACTTCTTAGTGAAACCACCTAAGGTTTTGCAAAAAGCCAGATGTTTATGGAAATATTTGCCTACTATAATCGGGACTTTTGGAATCATTACTGATAAGTGTTGGAAAAAATGATACCTAAATGTGGTGAATAAACATCACACTATACCCTTCTTTGCAAAAATACTTTTGTGATTTGGGATGAGACTTTAAAAGGACATTCATAAGCATTTCACAATTTTTAAAAGGACATCTGCATATTATTCCAGTTTTAAATTTTTATGAGCTTTTACAGCTTTGATTTGGCTATTGTTTGAGAGTTGGGAATATGCATAAGAAAATTAGTGACTAATACCTAAAAATCCTTTTCATCTCTACAGAATAAAGTTATGAAGGAGGCAGCGCACAGAGTTATATACATTGGATATTGTATTTTTAATTCATGCAAGCAAATTTATTTACAATTTTAGTTTAAAATGACATACACAGACTCAGAGGTTAATGTAATAGTCAAATGATTATTCTAATGTAATTAACTCACTTTACAGCTGATAAACAGAGACCCTGGAGGGACTACATGATTCCTTTTTTTTTTCCCTCTTTTTTAAAAATGTTTATTTTTGACAGAGACAGAGACAGAATGCGAGTGGGTTAGGGGCAGAGAGAGAGGGAGACACAGAAGCAGAAGCAGGCTCCAGGCTCTGAGCTGTCAGCACAGAGCCTGACGCGGGGCTCAAATTCACGAGCTGTGAGATCATGACCTGAGCTGAAGTCGGATGCTCAACTGAATGAGCCACCCAGGCGCCCCAGGGACTACATACATGATTTCTATAAGGTTATGTAGTCACTGAAAACATCATAACTAGAAACCAAGTTTTCTGTTTACAAACAATCTTATTCATATCTTTACATTAATTTATTTTTCTAGTTTTATCCTTTATCTCTTTTTTCTAGTTTTATCCTTTATCTCATCATTAATTTATCTGACTCTAGGAGTAGTGGACATTACTTTAAAAAAATTATGTATGTCAGAGAGTTGTTTGGTTAAGAGTCAATGTTCTTCTCTTTGCAGCATTTGAAGATGCTGCCCTTCCTTCCTTAGCTCCTTTTGCTTTTAGATTCTGTGGGGTATATTTTCTTGATTCTTCTTCATTTGTGACCACTCCTCATAGTGTAACTAGTGCTTCTTTCTAAGATGTTCTGACATACAGTCATCTTGTAAGCTTGTGTCTTTAACTGGATTCTCTTTCTGTAACCAAACTTCCCCTTTGGGATATACCCATTTCTGCCTCCTAATTATTATTTCTCTGCATTAACTCAAAGATCTTCATGTCTAGTACCAATACTTGCTAAGCCATAACACTGCTGTATTGAAACTTGCCAACACTGCAATCTCAGTGTTTCCACAACTGATTTCATCTTCCTTCAGGACAACTTCCTTCTTCTGTACTCAAGTCTTGATTAATGTTACCACCAGCAAACCTTTTCAGCTTTTTCACTTTATCCCCTCTTCCTTTGCAAAACTAGCCAATGCTTGATCTACATCAACTTTACTTTTTTGAAAACATTTTTTAAGTTTATTTATTCATAATAAATGAGACAGTAAGAGAGAACGAGCAGGGAAGGGGCAGAGAGAGAGAGGGAGAGAGAGAATCCCAAGTAGGGAGCATGCTACCAGCACAGAGTTGGATGCAGGGCTCAAATTCACAAACCGTGAGATCATGACTGGAGCTCAAACCAAGAATCAGACGCTTAACCAACTGAGCCACACAGGCACCCCTCAACTTTACTTCTTAAACACACCTTATGTTATATTTTTTTATCTGTACTATTATTACCTTAGTTTTGGTAATTAATGTCTCAGCCTGACATTTATTAGGCTTCATATATCACAGTATTCACTCTTTCCTTTCCCATTCATATCCTTTAGGTTACCAACATTCTTTCTTTGTTTCTTTGTTTGATTCTTTCTTTTTCTTTCTTTCTTTCTTTCTTTCTTTCTTTCTTTCTTTCTTTTTATTCACCTTTACTTTATTATTTTTTTATTTTTTAAAATTTACATCCAAATTAGTTAGCATGTAGTGAAACAATGATTTCAGGAGTAGATTCCTTAATGTCCTTACCCATTTAGCCCATCCCCCCTCCCACAACCCCTCCTTTAACCCTCATTTTGTTATCTATGAGTCTCTTCTGTTTTGTCCCCCTCCCTTTTATTTTTTGTTTCCTTTCCCTTATGTTCATCTATTTTGTTTCTTAAAGTCCTCATATGAGCGAAGTCATATGATTTTTGTCTTTCTCTGACTAACTTCACTTAGCATAATACCCTCCAGTTCCATCCACCTGGTTGCAAATGGCAAGATTTCATTCTTTTTGATTGCTGAGTAATACTTCATTGTATATATATACCACATTTTCTTTATCCATTCACCCATCAATGGACATCGGGCTCTTTCCATACTTTGGCTATTGTTGATGGTGCTGCTAAAAACATGGGGGTGCATGTGTCCCTTCAAAACAGCATACTTGTATCCCTTGGATAAATGCCTAGTAGTGCAATTGCTGGGTCATAGAGTAGTTTTATTTTTCATTTTTTGAGAAACCTCCATATTGTTTTCCAGAGTGGCTGAACCTGCTTGCATTGCCAGCAACAATGCAAAAGAGATCCTGTTTCTCTGCATCCTTGCCAACATCTATTGTTATCTGAGTTGTTAATGTTAGCCATTCTGACAGGTGTAAGGTGGTATCTCATTGTGGTTTTGATTTGTATTTCCCTGATGATGAGTGATAGTGAGCATTTTTTCATGTGTCAGTTGGCCATCTGGAGGTCTTCTTGGGAGAAGCGTCTATTCATGTCTTTTGCCCATTTCTTCACTGGATTATTTGTTTTTTGGGTGTTGAGTTGGATAAGTTCTTTGTAGATTTTGGATACTAACCCTTTATCTGCTATGTTATTTGCAAATATCTTCTCCCATTCTGTCAGTTGCCTTTTAGTTTTGCTGATTGTTTCCTTCTCTGTGGGGAAGGTTTTTATTTTGATGCGGTCCCAGTAGTTCATTTTTGCTTTTGTTTCCCTTGCCTCAGGAGACGTGTTGAGTAAGAAGTTGCTATGGGCAAGATCAAAGAGGTTTTTGCCTGCTTTCTCCTCGTAGATTTTTATGGCTTCCTGTCTTACATTTAGGTCTTTCATCAAGTTTGAGTTTATTTTGTGTATGGTGTAGGGAAGTGGTCCAGGTTCATTCTTCTGCATGTTGCTGTCATTTTCCCAGCACCACTTGCTGAAGAGACTGTCTTTATTCCATTGGATATTCTTCCCTGCTTTGTCAAAGATTAGTTGGTCATATGTTTGTGGGTCCATTTCTGGGTTCTCTTTTCTATTCCATTGATCTGAGTGTCTGTTCTTGTGCCAGTACAACACTGTCTTTATGATTACAGCTTTGTAGTATAGTTTGAAGTCTGGGATTGTGATGCCTCCAGTTTTGGTTTTCTCTTTCAAGATCACTTTGGCTATTCAGAGCTTTTCTGGTTTCATACAAATTTTAGGATTATTTGTTCTAGCTCTGTGAAGAATGCTGGTGTTACTTTGATAGAGATCGCGTTGAATATGTAGATTGCTTTGGGTAGTATCAACATTTTAACAATATTTGTTGTTCCTATCCAGGAGCATGGAATCTTTTTCATGCTTCTTCAGTTTGTTTCATAAGCTTTCTATAGTTTTCAGTGTATAGATTTTTCACCTCTTTGGTTAGATTTATTCCTAGGTATTTTATGGATTTTGGTGCAACTGTAAATGGGGTCGATTCCTTGATTTCTCTTTCTGTTGCTTCATTGTTTGTGTATAGGAATGCAACTGATTTCTGTGCATTGATTTTATATCCTGCAACTTTGCTGAATTCATGAATCAATTCCAGCAGTTTTTTGGTGGAATCTTTTGGGTTTTACATATAGAGTATCATGTCATCTGTGAAGAGTGAAAGTTTGACCTCCTCCTGGTTGTTTTGGATGCCTTTTATTTCTTTGTGTTGTCTGATTGCAGAGGACAAAAGACTTCCAATACTATGTTGAGTAACAGTGGTGAGAGTGGACATCCCTGTCTTGTTCCTGACCTTAGGGGAAACACTCTCAGGTTTTCCCCATTGAGGATGATATTAGCGCTGGGTTGTTCATATATGGCTTTTATGATCTCGAGGTATGATCCTTCTAGTCCTACTTTCTTGAGGGTTTTTATCAAGAAAGGATGCTATATTTTGTCAAATGCTTTCTCTGCATCTATTGAGAGGATCATATGGTTCTTGTCCTTTCTTTTGTTGATGTGATGAATCCCATTAATTGTTTTGAGGAAATTGAACCAACTCCTCATCCCAGGTATAAATCCCACGTGGTGGTGGTGAATAATTTTTGTAATGTATTGTTGGACCCGGTTGGCTAATATCTTGTTGAGGTTTTTTGCATCTGTGTTCATCAGGGAAATTGGTCTATAGTTCTCCTTTTTAGTGTGGTCTCTGTCTGGTTTTGGAATCAAGGTAATGCTGGCTTCATAGAAAGGGTTTGGAAGTTTTCTTCCATTTCTATTTTTTGGAACAGCTTCAAGAGAATAGGTGTTAACTCTTCCTTAAATGTTTGGTAGAATTCCCCCGGAGAGCCACCTGGCCCTGGACTCTTGTTTTTTGGCAGATTTTTGATTACTAATTCGATTACCTCACTGGTTATGATCTGTTCAAATTTTCTATTTCTTCCTGTTTCAGTTTTGGTAGTGAATATGTTTCTAGGAATTTGTCCATTTCTTCCAGATTGCCCATTTTGTTGGCATATAATTGCTCATAATATTCTATTACTGTTTTTATTTCTGCTGTGTTGGTTGTGATTTCTCCTCTTTCATTCTTGATTTTACTTATTTGGCTCCTTTAATTTTTCATTTTGATCAAATTGGCTAGTAGTTTATCAATTTTGTTAATTCTTTCAAAGAACCAGCTTCTGGTTTCATTGATCTGTTCTACTGTTGTTTTTTTTTTTTTTTTTTTCATTTTTGGTTTCAATAGCATTGATTTCTGCTCTAATCTTTATTCTTTCCTGTCTTCTGCTGGTTTCGGGTTTTATTTGCTGTTCTTTTTCCAACTCCTTAAGGCATTAGGTGAGGTTGTGTATCTGAGATCTTTCCTCCTTCTTAGGAAGGCCTGGATTGCTATATACTTTCCTCTTATGACTGCCTTTGCTGTGTCCCCAAGGTTTTGGATTGTGGTGTTATAATTTTCATTGACTTCCATATACTTGTTAATTTCCTCTTTAACTGCTTGGTTAGCCCATTCATTCTTTAGTAGGATGTTCTTCAGTCTCCAAGTATTTGTTACCTTTCCAATTTTTTTCTTGTGGTTGATTTCAAGTATCATAGTGTTGTGGTCTAAAAATATGCACGGTATGATCCCAGTCTTTTTGTACTTACTTAGGGCTGATTTGTGTCCCAGTATATGGCCTATTCTGGAGATCATTCCATGTGCACTGGAGAAGAATGTATATTCTGCTTCTTTAGGATGAAGTTAAGTCCATCTGGTCCAGTGTGTCATTCAGAGCCATTGTTTCCTCATTGATTTTTTATTAGATGATCTGTCTATTGCTGTGAGTGGGGTGTTGAAATCTCTGACTATTATGGTATTACTCTTGATGAGTTTCTTGATATTTGTGATTAATTGATTTATATATTTGGGTGCTCTCACATTTGGCACGTAAATGTTTACAATTTTTAGGTCTTCTTGGTGGATAGACCTCTTGATTATGATATAATGCCCTTCTTCATCTCTTGATACAGTCTTTATTTTAAAGTCTAGATTGTCTGATATAAGTATGGCTACTCTGGCTTTCTTTTGTTGACCATTAGCATGATAGATGATTCTCTATCCCCTTATTTTCAAAATGAAGGTGTCTTTAGGTCTAAAGTGGGTCTTTTGTAAACAGCATATAGATGGCTCTTGTTTTCCAATCCATTCTGTTACCTTATGTCTTTTGATTGGAGCATTGAGTCCAATGACGTTTAGAGTACTGAAAGATATGAATTTATTGCCATTATAATGCTTGTAGAGTTGGAGTTTCTGGTGGTGTTCTCTGGTCCTTTCTCATCTTTTGTTGCTTTTGGTATTTATTTATTTATTTATTTATTTATTTATTTATTTTCATCTTTTCTCCCTTCAAAAAGTTCCCCTTAAAATTTCTTGCAAGACTGGTTTAGTGGTCACAAACTCCTTTAATTTTTGTTTCTCTGGGGAACTTTTAATTTCTCCTTCTATTTTGAATGACAGTCTTGTTGGATAAAGAATTCTTGGGTGCTTATTTTTCTGATTCAGCACACTGAATATATCCTGCCACTCCTTTCTGCTCTGCCAAGTTTCTGTGGATAGGTCTGCTGCAAACTTGATCTGTCTTCCCTTGTAGGTTAGGGGCTTTTTTTCCCTTGCTGCTTTCATGATTCTCTCCTTGCCTGAGTATTTTGTGAATTTGACTATGATATGCCTTGTTGATGGTCGGTTTTTGTTGAATCTAATTGGAGTCCTGTGTGCTTCCTGGATTTTGATGTCTGTGTCTTTCCCCAGGTTAGGAAAATTTTCTGCTATGATTTGCTCACATGACCCTTCTACCCTTATTTCTCTCTCTTCATCTTCTGGGACCCCTATGATTCTGATGGTGTTCCTTTTTAATGAGTCACTGATTTCCCTAATTCTTAAATCGTGCTCTTTTGCCTTAATCTCCCTCTTTTTTTCTGCTTCATTATTCTGTATAAGTTTGTCTTCTATATTGCTTATTCTCTGTTCTGTGTCATCCATCCTTGCCATGGCTGCATCCATCCATGATTGCAGCTCAGTTATAGCATTTTTCATTACATTCTGGCTATTTTTTACTTGTTTTATCTCTTCAGAAAGGGATTCTAATCTATTTTTGACTCCAGCTGTTATTCTTATTATCGTGATTCTAAATTCTGGTTTAGACATCTTGCTTGCATCTGTGTTGATTAAATTCCTGCTGTCGTTTCCTCGTGCTCTTTCTTTTGGGGTGAATTCCTTCATTTTGTCATTTTGATGGGAGAAAAGGAATTAATGAGGTAGAAAAATTGAAATAAAAAAATTAAAATTTAAAAAGTATTAAAATTAAAAATTAAAAACACACCCACACACACAAATTGAATAGATGATGCTAGATCCTAGGTGTGTTTTGGTCTCAGTGTTGATCATGGTTTGACAGATTAGAGGAAAAAAAAGGTGGGGGGGAGAAAAAAGAAAAGAAATCTTTTGAGAATTTGAAAAAGTGAATACATTGAAGTAGACTAAAATGAGGTGATGGGGTAAATAGATTTTGAAATAATATACACAAAAATAAAGAATAGAGTAGAAAAAATTTAAAGAAAAATATTTTTATTTATTTATTTTATTTATTTATTTTAATTTTTTTTTATCATGGTGGGAATGTTATGAATTTATTTAAGTATCAGGGAGAAAAATAATACAGTAGAATTAGAACTTGTTTAAAATAATTTGGAATATTAATACATATATTTATTATATGATAACAATGTTATGAAAACTAACACGGCTAATTCACAACCGACATTGATCTTGGTGTGTATTTACTTTTATAGAGTAATCTTTTCTAACCTCTTTTTGTCTTTTTGCTGTCAGTTACCATCAATCAGTTAAACCTTTTAAAGCAAACTGTGAGAGAATTCTTAGGTCACCTTTATTTTGTGTTTTTCAAAAGAAGTATATAAAAAGGACATGTGCTTCTGTTGAATGACTGAGTATCCTGTATATTAAATATATCTTTTAAATATGCCAGACACTTTCATTGGCCTTGCATATTCTTATTCTTATTTTATTAGAAAGCTGACATTAGTGCCTCAAGGACTGAACTTGTCATGAACATTTTTTCTGAAATTAGAAAAAGTAAAATGAGTGCCTGGAAATAAACACTCACCTTGATTAAAATAAAAAAATACAACCATCTTTCATTTTCAATCTTTCTTTACTAGAAGAATGGTTTTTACTTAGTGATTTTATTTTTTTCTTTTTTTTAGAAAAATATTTTTAATAAAAATTAAAAATAAATGTGAATTTTTTTTTCTTTATTCAAGAAAAAAGAAAAGAAATAAAAAAAGATAAAGAAAGAAAAAAAGGAAATTGTTTGAAAATTTGCAAAAGTGAATACACTGTAGTAGACTAAAATAAAATGATGAAAGTAAAATAGAATTTGAAAAAAATTACATAAAAGAAAAAATATATTAAACAACTAAATGAAGATATTTTCAATAGAAATTGAAAGTAAAATGAATTTTTTCTCTTTCTGTCTTCAATGAAAAGAAAAGAAACAAAAAAGAGAAAAAAGAAAAAGAAAGAAAAAAGGAAATTGTTTGAAAATTTGAAAAGGTGCATACACTTAAGTAGATTGAAATAAAATTATGGAAGTAAAATAGAATTTGAAAAAATTTATACAAAAGTAAAAAGATAGTTATGAAAATTAAAGAAAAATATTTTTAATAAAAGTTGAAAATAAAAATGATTTTTTTCTCTTTCTGTATTCAAGAAAAAGAGGTGTAAAAGAGGAAAAGAACAAAAAAAGAAAATTGAATAGATGAACCTGCTAACAGATTGATGTAAGACTGAAATTACTTTGTTTTGCCCTAGAAGTCAGTCTATGTAGTGCTTTATAGGCCATCAATTAAGCTGGTGGTGAGACTTGTGTTCTTGAAGAGCAAATTTGGCCCAGTTAGGGCAGGCTTGGTGTAACAGCTCTGCTCTCCACTAGCGGTGCTATCCTACTGGGGTGGGTTGTTGTGGTGCTCATAGGTGTGTATGCACATGTGTGGGAGTGGTGAAAATGACTCCACCCAGCTACCCAGTCTGTTCTCCTGAATCAGCAATCACGCACCCATCTTCTGTCTTCAACTATGGTCCACTCCATGCTTTTTCACTCTCTGTGACCAGGCTGCAGGCAGTACCTCTCTCCCAAGTTTTGTCTCAGTTGCGGCTGTTTTCTCCAGCACCTTCTGAAGGACTGTGACTTTGACCCACTGCACCCTTCTGCAGGAGAGTCTCTGCGAGCAATTACCGAATGAGCAATGGCCAAATATTGCCTGAACCCAGGAACACTTGCTGGACCCTGCTGCTGCCGGTGCCCCAAGACTATGGCCAGGTGCCAGCCCACCCCAGAAAAAGTTTGTGAGACAGTGTAGCAGCAGCATTTCAGGGATTATGGAAAAGCACAACACGCATCTGGCACCAGGCTTCACCCTTAGCGACCTTGTTCCAGCACCAGTGAATGTGGCTGTTTTCTGAGGTCTGCTGCGACCAGGTGGCTTCAACAGTCTCTACCAAATATCCTTCCAGCAGTGGAACTGCTTTTCCCCATGTGGCCCAAGAACCTCCCAGACTGTTCCTGGCAATTCTCCCTTCCCACCAGAGCACCACCAGGTATCGAGCTGCGGAGCTGTAGCCTTTGTGCTCCCCTTATTTACAGTCTTAATGGAATTTAAACCCTCTCCTTTCTCCTTTCTCCCTTCTCCCTATTTAGTTTTGTCCCTGCAGCTGTTTCCAATTTTCCACTTTCTCTCAAGCTGCTTTTGAGGAGGGGTACTTTTCCCATATTTTCCCCCCCTTCCCCAGTCTCCATCCTGTCTCTGCCCTCAAAAGCGGTTCCCCACCCTCCGTGGCTTCTCGCTACCCAAATTCACCTCTCTGCGCCATGTACCTGCTGAATTCTGTAGTTCAGGTTGTGCAGTTAGTTTTCTAGGTATGTAGGATGGTTTAATATTGGTCTGGCTGTATTTCATGGATGCGAGACACACAAAAAATTTCCATGCTGTCCCGCCATCTTGGGTCTTCCCCACCAACATTCTTTCTGCAATGCAGGTTGAATTATTCTTTTTCTTGCTCAAAATATTTTAATTGTACAGTTGACCCTTGAATGACAGATTTAAACTGTGTGGGTGTACTTATACATTTTTTTTGGATACATACTGCACAGTAGTATAAATGTATTTTCTCTTCCTTATGATTTTCTTTTCTTTTAATCTTTAAAATGTTTATTTATTTAATTTTTTTTTGAGAGAGAGAGAGAGAGGGAAACAGAGCATTAGTGGGAGAGGGGCAGAGAGAGAGAGAGAGAGACAGAGAATCCAAAGCAGGCTCCAGGCTCTGAGCTGTCAGCACAGAGCCAGACATAGGGCTCAAACTCCCAGAATGTGAGACCATAACCTGAGCCAAAGTCAGAAACTTACGTGAATGAGCCACCCAAGTACTCCACTTCCTTACTATTTTCTTAATTACATTTTATTTTTTCTAGGTTACCTTATTGTGAGAATACAGTATATAATAGATATAAAATATGTACTTACTGTTTATGTTATCAGTAAGGCTTCTTAGTTAACTTTATAGTCAAGCCTATTAATACTTAAGTTTTTGGGAAGTCAAAAGACATATATGGATTTTGGATTGCACAAGGGTTCAGTGCCTCAACCCCTACATAATTCAAAGGTCAATTGTATTCCATTGTCTACAAAGGGAAAAACTAACAATTAATATGAATTTCTAACCTCTGTATGATCAGACCACAACCTATAATTCCAACCTAATCTCCATTACTCACACATTCTACAATCACTGGACACTAGTACTAAATATTTCTTTCCTTTCTTCCTTTGTTAATTTGTGCAATAAACATATATCAATTTCTTATTTTGTCTGTAATAATTTGGTGGCGCTATGAATAAAACATTATGCTTTCCTAAATATTCCAAATTTTCTCTGAATGTATGTCACTTTAATAACCATGAGTAAATAATTAAAAACCTACATATAATAGAGAAAACAAGAAAACAGATGATTAAGATAAAGTACAGGTGTTAGGATACCTAAAAGTTAGGTGTTAGGACAGAGTGAAGCATAGCACACTGGAGATGCTTATAGGTAGGCAGCCAAATGCAGACTAATAATCAGGCAAATAGTGACAGGTCAGTATAGACTTCCAGAAAGAGATAGTACCTGATCATCCTCAAATGTAAATGGAAGGAACCAGTACACAGAGACATGACAAATGATGAGGAAACAGTCCTGAGAATGAGAGAGGGCCCAGCACATACAGCAGGATAAAGACTTCTTATATTGTAAGAAAAAGAGAGGAGGAAAGGATAAACATCATATCAGTTAGTAAAGCTCTCAGCTCGATTAAGATAAGCTTAACTAACAAAGTTTAAACAGTAATTACATTTAGTTGTCTTATATTGAAATTTCTAAGGGTAGATGGTTCAAAGGTTGGAACAAGGAATTCAACACTCCTGTCTTTCAAAACTGCCATCCTTATTGTGTGGGCTTCTCATCTTTAGCTTCATTGTCTTGTGTATTCATCTCTTTTAATTTATTCTTCAGCTACAACATCCAAATTTAAACAACAGATCTATATTTCTTATGCTATATTACCTTTGTGTTTTCATTCCAAGATATAAATTTGAGCAATAGCCTTCATGTAGAACATACTATTCTCATGAGAGAAGAAAAACGAGTCAGAGCTGAATCATAGAATGGCTCTTAAATCCCACATTAGATATGGTGTATGCCACGTTCCATTACCCAAAACAAGTCATGTGGCCACATCTGAGCATTAATCGTGGCTACATGTCACTGAAAGTTCTGTGGCAATCAATAGTAATATGTCATTCTCTAATAGGAAGACACAAATAATTGAGTACATTAGTATAACTTCCCACACCTTTTAGGATTGAACAATATTACCTTTCACAAGAGGGATGAGATTGAAATAAGGGGCAAAATTTCTCCCTCTACGTCTGCATAGAAAGGAGCAATATGGTGTATGCAATGCATGAATGAACAGTGTCATAGTTTGATGCTATTCTCATTAGTAAATCAGACTCTTAAATACAGAGACAAATCGGTAAGTTGCCAAAGGGGATGTGGGAGGAGGGATGGGTGAAATAAAGTGGATTAAGAGGTACAAACTTCCAGTTACAAAATAGTCAAGGAGATTAAAAAGTACAGCATAGGGAATATAGTCAATAATATTGTAATAACATTGTATGATGACAGATGGTGCCTATATTTATGGTGAACATTTAGTAATATATAGAATTGTTGAATCAATATGTTGTACAGCTGAAGCTAATATACCATTGTATATTATACTTCATTAAAAAACAAACAAACAGAAACCAAATGTTTCTCAAAAAAGGTGTCAAGGAATACAATGTGATTTCAATACAACAAATTTCTAAGAAAATACAATAAAGAAAGAGGTACTATTTATTGCCTAAATTCCTTAGCTTATTTGTGCCAATTCCTCAAGCACAACAATAATTGCATTCTTTCAGGGCCTGCTCAATTTCTAGTGTGACTTTTCCCTCTGCAGTCAGTCATTGCTGAGTTGTCTGGAAAAATACAATTCATTAGGCTCTCTTTAAAATATTGGGCACTGACTGACTTCCAAATTTGTCATGTCAGTGTGTGTTAGAGAATATAAACATCTAACATTCATTTCCATTGAGTATAATTTTTATACATTAATCTGTATAGTAAAATCTACTGAACAAGTTTAGTGTCAATTGGTAAATACTCTCTTTGGTAGCCAAGATGTTCATCAATACCTCTGTGGCTTTAAAGTTTTAGAGTAAAGACAGGCCTCATTTGTGAATCTTTTCCTATACAATCTGAAGATATCAGATTGTATTGGGTTATGTCCCCTAAATATTCTACAACTTCTTCAGTCAAATCATACTAACAACTTATTGATATTCTAAATAAGCCCAAATTCTTAAATTGGAGGAAGTATACATTAGAGAAACTTCATGAAGACTTTATAATGTTCCATATAGGAATGTTTTGTGTGGAGACATCTCATTGTTACTTTGGAAAACAATCATCATGAGATTTTAATAACAGCATATGCAGAATATCTTAGAATTGTTAACATTAATGTTAGCTATAAAACCATCTTGAAGCCTGTCATGGATGTTGAATCTGAAAATATGTGAAGGTATATAATATGTATACTGGGCTGGGCTATTGGACACTATTTCATGTCGGCCTTTAATTGAGAAAGGAAACACTTGTTTTACTCTATGGTTGGCATGAGAGCATATGTTTGATCAGATGCTGATAAAGGATATATGGGGCTAGGGCAAAGTTCAAGTCCTTTAATAGAGAAGGGATTGAGATACCCACATGATGAGATACATAGAAAAATGCACAAAAATTTGATTTTAGGGGATGAATTTCAAAACACCTATTAATGGGGTTTGAAATAAACTACATAAAAACAACAGTTTGTATTGAAATATTTTCCTCTTCAGAGTGTGTGGTAACTTAGACAAAATCTAACATTGAAATGTAGAGAATTAAGATATTTCAGTTCATACTTGATCAGTTCTCTAGGCTACACATTAAGAGAGCTCTGCTACTTCTTAGCATATGAGCCAGAATAGTTTTTTCTCTGGTAACTAATGCCAAGAGTTTCAACCAAAGCACATTAGTAATATTTTTTTAAAAGATTGTTGTGAAGTGCCTCCAAATGGGAAAGATTTAAAATCTTATAACTAAACCCAGGTGTACATTTATAGAACCAATGTTTTTATTACAATGAAGTGAAATAAAAATAACTGAAACTCATAGTTGCCCATAAAATCCCTAATTTTAGTTTCTAAATAACTGTCTTGCTTTCCACTATTTTGAAAGATATATTGAATATCAATGAACCAGAATTTGATGGGTTTTATATATTTTATTTGACCTTGCATGCCTTCTATTTATAACCCGTGATGAAATCACCAAATTTCAGGAGTCTGAAGGAGGAGGCCCCTTGATAATTCAGAAGACACTACTAAAGTATGTATCTACTGGTCTATCCACCAATCTATTCTCTACTCTTTTATCTCTCTTTATTTATGGAGGCACCGAACTTACAGAATAGACCTCAAAATTCTGTCAAAGTCTGTCTTCAGCTTTGGTTTGAGTCTCAGCTTTTAGAAGACCAAATAGAAAATGCCTATTTATTGTCATTTCTGACATTCCTGACTTGTTTAATCAATGATATTGTTATTAATCATCATACCTTGTAGGCTTGATAATATCTATATCACAAATGAGGCATTCATATTTATTGCTTTTTTAATATATGTATTTTTAAATTTTAAGTAGACTCCATGTCCCTCTCATGACCCTGAGATCGAGAGTTGCATACTCCACCAACTGAGACAGACAAGCTCCCCTCATGTTTTTTGTTAATATCTGAATGTTCACTTTCAGATAAAGTGTCATTCAAAGATGTAAGTTGGAGTAAAACCATATCTTTATGTGTTTTATAAGTTGAAATTATAATGGCCAGCTGAAGTATAAATGCATGTTTATAATTGCACAAGTAAAATGCTTTAATAATTAATGATTATTGTATAGAGGCCACTGGCCTTTCATGCAAGCAATATTCTTTGGTCCGGTTTCTATCAATATGAAAATAGTCATTTTATGCTTGCATCTGTCAGTTGGTTCTGAATCTTCAGATATGTTAAAATTTTTGATTAAAAACTTATAGGGTAGATGAGATGTACTTCTTGGCCCTTAAACATCTAAATGAACTGTTTAAAATAAATTCCTGGGGGGTACGTTGATGGGTTACTTTGGTTATTCTTCTATCATGGGATTTATATCCATAAAATAAACGGTCATTCACCTGAGCTTATTTAAGCAGGTTTCTGTTGCTTGCACCTAAACTTGACACACTAGGCTAAGTGCCTTTTATTTTACAAAGCAACCATAGTTTTTCAAGAACTCTATAAATATGTTTGACTCATTGGTAATGAGAAATGTGATTTCTAATGAAATGAAAAGAACACTAAAAGCTGAAAGAGTGTAGTAAATTTTCTAGAGTTACATAAAGGATCCTAGAAAAGAAGCTGAAAAGGGGCTCTGAAAAAGAGATATGTTTTGACATCTATCACTGGCTGTGTGTGAGTTCACAGATGAATATTTTCCTCTTCTCAATGTGGAATCCAGAGTACCATGACTGCACTTGGACTATCTGCAGGGTGCTATGGCCATGCACCTAACTCAAAGCTGGTGACCCTCAGTGCTTAAGGATTATAAGAATAAGTTTTAGCAGGAGACTTTTAAGCATAATGCCTTAATTTCTTTCACTTGGCTTAAAAATTTTGTTTATGTAGTTATTTACAATTTTATTACTATCTATTACCATATAACAAATTGACAAAAACTTTGTAGTTTAAAACAATGTATGTGTATTATCTCACACTGTTTCTTTTTTTTAATGTTTATTTATTTTTGAGGAGAGAGAGAGAGAGAGAGAGACCGTAAGTAGGTGGGGGAGAGGCAGAGGGAGAGGGAGAGGGGCAGAGAGAGAGAAAGACCCAGAATCAAAAGCAGGTTGGAGGTTCTGAGCTGTTAGCTCAAAACCCAACGCGGGGCTCAAACCCACCAACTGGGAGATCATGACCAGAGCTGAAGTCGGACGCTCAACCAACTGAGCCACCCAGGTGCCCCTATCTCACACAGTTTCTGAGGGTCAGGAATTCAAGAGTGGCTTAATGGTTCTGTCTTGGGGTTTCTCATAAGGTTGCAGTCAAGATGTTGACTGAGGAAGAAGTTCTCTGAATGCTTCACTGGGACTTCAGGACTCACTTCCAATGTGGTTCATCCACATGCCTTGCAAGTTAGAGTTGGTTGTTGGCAGGTGGCCTTAGTTCTTCCCCACATGGACCTTTCTCCATAGGGCTATTTGAATGTCTTCATAACATGTAGAGCAGGTTTACTCCAGAGTGATCCAAGAGAGGGCAAGTTGGAAACTGCAACATTGTGACCTAACCTTGCGTAAAAATCTTAAACTATTTATATAATAGCAATACTTTCAGGAATTTAAAAACTTAAATAGGAGCTTTAATGTTAATTTTGTTACTCCAGATGTCTTTATTTCAAATGGTGAAGAACTGGAAAGTTCTAAAATTAAGTTTTGTTTATTTGTTGGACCAATCTAGGATTTCTACTTCAAAGTATCATAAGATAACGTAGTTATTCCTATAGCCAGTCAGCCTTGTAAAGGCAAATGGTGAGAGGTGGTGATTTTTTCTTGACTTGGTTATAACTATTAACATTTTGGGAAGGGCCAGAAATAACACCTTTTACCACCACCACCACCCCCACTCCTGTGTTTGGAACCAAGTGAGAGATAAGGTACAGGATATTTTCAGGTAATAATTAGAGTGCCAGATATATTGCTGAAGGAGCAGACTGGAGGCAGAGCTTTAGATTTATGGCCAAATGGGCTTGATTATAAACGTACCTACTCACTTCAGGCACAGCTGGACAGCTATAGGCCCCTTCAATGTACCACATGGACAAGACTCCCATCAAGTGCAGGCAGAGAGACTTGAAAGATGTAAGGGACAGCTGAGCAGAGCTGGCTCAATTCTTTCTCCCAACCTCACTAATCTGATAATTCAGCTTCTCTCTCAAGGATAGGAGTGAGTGAGGGCTGGGTCAGAGAGAACCTATGTTGATCAGGTGCTACTTCTGGGGAAAAGAAAGGTATTTCAAAGAATCTATACTAATGATAGCAGGTCATCATTAATCCTTCAATTGGTTAGTTAACCATGACTGTAGGGTTAGCACAGATCTAAATACTACAGATAACAAAGGTAACAGAAAGCATTCTGGCCCGTAAAAAGTATCTGGTCAGACAGATAATATACATACATGAAAATTTACATATCTGGATATGATCTTACTGTTAACAAAATCAGCAATTACAAGCGGTAAGTTTTGTAGTATAGAAGAAATGATTACTGCATACCTCAGGAGGTCTTTTCACATAAACATTTTTTCCTGCCTGATTAAGTGTGAAAACTGTGGTGAAAAGAGGTCTGTTCTTCATAAGTGATGGTGAACACTGCTCTATATTAAGTCTGTCTTTTGATTCTGATGATTTGATATATGGGGCCTCACTGAGGGACTGGTCTTCCTAGGGTTAGCTAATTCTTAGAGATAGTACACAACTCTCTAGGGAGTATGCCTTTCACATGAAAAACAACCGATCAAGAGCCTGCCATATGCCCACTGTGCCCCACTGCTCACTGATTCACCCTAGAAAATCCTAAGCCTATGCACCCTGCCTGGTACGTTCTTTCCCTGTGGAAACCCCAGTAAAGGCTCTTGCCCATGTATCCCTTTTTCTCCTCCTGTCTCCTGACCAATCCTGGTGATTGGTCCTACATGGCTTCTACTCTTAGAAACTGTAAGTAATAAACTGTCTCTTCAGTTGCCATTATCTCTTGACCTTCGGCCTCACTGTACCTAAATAATAATAAAACCGACATTTAAAAACACACCCTTCTCCTCCTGCCTTAGAACGCAGTTTGTATGTATGAGGACTAATGTTTAAATGTATTTTTGTTACTAGCAAGATTTCTGGTGTACTGAAAGTGAGGGTTGGGGTATTCTGAAGTATTCTAGATAGACAATATTCATATGTAACCTACCCTTCTTTCAAAGACTTTCCTGTTTGACATCTTCTCCTTAAATATACCCACTGTTTGTTTTTTAATTTTTTTTTTTATTCTGAGACAAATGTAAATTCACATGGAGTTGTATTGTAAGAAACAATGCAGATGGATCCCATGTGCTCATCACCAAAATTCTCCCAATGGTGACATTTTGAAAAATTACAGCACAATATCATAGCCAGGAACTTGACACTGGTACAATCCACAAATCTTACTCAGATTTCACTGTTTTACCTGCACTGTTTTTTGTGTGTGCATTTTAGTTCCATCATGCGTGTAGATTTCTGTGACCAGAACCACTATCAGGATACAGAGTGGAACACAGTTTTATCCTAATGATCCTGTGTACTGCCATTTTAGAGCCACAACTGACTTCCACCACACTTTCTTCCCTATCTCTTGGCAACCACTGACCTGTTCTCCATCTCTATAATTTTGTTATTTCAAGATGTTATATAAATGGACTAATACTACAGTATTTGACCTTTTGAGGGTTTTTTTATTCAACATACTTCCCTTGAGATCCATCCAAACTGTTGTGTATACAAATATTTTGTTCCTTTTTATTGTTGAATAGGATTCCATGGTATGGATGTACCATACCATGACAATCATACAACCACTGAAGGACATCAGAGTTGTTTCCAGTTTTTTTTTAAACATACATTTGGCATCTATATCAGTCAATGACCCACATTTGTTGCCTCAAACTTGCCACTGTTGCAGTTTTATTCTTATTCATGTTTTCCACGTCTGCTATAACATTCTTCTGTTTCTATAAGAATCTTTGGTCACTTTAAAGGAAGACACTTTTTCTATAATCAGAGGACAAATTCTTCTTTAACCTCAAAATAATTATTTTCTTTGTGCTTCATTCCTTGGGATAATTATTCACTTTCTCTTTGTTTCATTTCCCCTTCCCCATATGAAGCTATGAAGTGTTTCTATCTCTAATGTTTAAAATGTTAATGTGATCACTTTTGTTTACACAGTCTGAGAAGAAGAAGGTTATATAAATTATTTAGATATACAGGTGTGAGTTAGCTCCCTCCTCCTAGTAGAAGGTAAGTTATAGGAAATCAAATATAGCTCCCTCTGCTGCTTGCCACCATTTCTGGGCCAGGCTCTTTTCCTGATAGTATTTAATTCCCAGAATTCTGTCTTTCCAGGGGTCTGGTGCTTAGACTTTGTTCAGGCACAAACCACTTAGAGTTGGCAGACATTCTAGATTATTAATTATCAACTAACTACCCAAGAAAGAATTAGCTGAACCTGCATAGGATTGGACTTGTAACTCAATTAAGATATTAATTAGACTTGACCAAGTTCAGGCAGAGGCCACACACATTCTCTCTTCAGGCTAAAAGTTTGCTTTTATTGTAGACTCAGTGCTTAATATGTCTTATTTATAGGGGTGCCTGGCTCAGTTGGTTGAGTGTCTAACTTTTGATTTCAGTTCAAGTCATGATCTCATGGTTCATGGGATTTAGCTGTGTCAGTCTCTGTGCTGACAGTGTAAAGCCCTGCTTGGGATTCTCTCTCTCTGTCTCTCTCTCTGCCACTACCCATCTCTCTTTCTCAAACCAAATAAATAAACATTAAAAAATATATGTTTCATTTATATTCAGCCAAGTGCCAAAAAGGAATACTTGTGCATTTAGAGCCATCACGCTAGAAATCTTGGAAATTCAGGCTCAGAATTCCAACTAGGCCTACCTCCGAATGAGGACAGAATGTTCCAGGCTGAAATATTTCTGTCTGAACACCCTGGTTCCATTAGCCATAGCTTGGAGGGAAATTTAAGCCTTTCTCCTGAGTTTGTGGCCTCTGTTGCCCAGCATGAGCACCCTGGGGGTATGAGTTATACTAGGAATCTGATTTCTAAATTTCTCACAGTGATTTTGATGATTAGACAGGTTTGGAGAAACTGTACTAGGTGAAATTGCAGGAAATACTCTTCTAAGTCTTTGTTTACTCCTAGATACAGGAAAACAACACAGAATTTGGGATATAATTGACTTGAGGAGCTTGATAGCAAAGCTGAAGATCTTGAAATTTCTGAAGCTAGATGTCTCAGAAGGAAGCTTGGTGACACTGCTGATGGACCCATGCTGGACCACCTGACTCTGAGGCAGAACGAGCATGAACTTGGTAACTGCTTAGCCTCTGTCATCCTCTGTGGGGGAGGTTAGAATGGATGTTCTCTTAGGTCACTTCTAGATCTATAGTCTGTTTGGGACCAAGCTTCCTTGAATAGATCAATAGGACCCAAAGTAAGGATAGTCTGGCTCTGGGACCCTGGGGGGCTAAGTAGAGGAAAGAAAACAGACTGATGTCAGGATTCTCTCTCTCTCTCTCGTTCTATCCCTCCCCCCTCCAAAAAAAAACAGATAAAAATAAAAAGTGATAACTCATATACTGATTATGAAAAAAGAGAGTTGCCATCTCTCTATCTTTATAATCCTCAACTACAACCGTATGGTGACTGCCATCAGAGAAAGCATGGCAACAGTTATCCCATGTTCTCTATAAAAATAATGCAAATGTGCACATAGCAGGAAGAGTATATTTAACTAAGGAACAGAAAATCTTGCAAGCTAGATTTCTGAAGAACTAATATTATGTTCTGTACTAAGCTAGTACATACCTCAGAACATCAAATATGAAAAAACGTACTGAAGTTTAGAGTAGTATTATGTATTAAACAAAATAAAAGTTCTGAATAACCAACTTGTTTGCCTTTTTTGGTACCTACTATAAGGGAGACACTTTGCTGAAAATCAGAACAAGCTTTCACAATAATTGCTATAGAACATTAACATGGATTTGAATGACATTAGTAGAGCTCTGATTTCTAGAAAGTCAAAAACAGGAAAAACTATTTTATTACAAAAAGGAAAAATTTTTTGTGGCACCTGCGTGGCTCAGTAGGTTGAGAATCTGACTTTGGCTCAGGTCATGATCTCGTGGTTCACGAGTTTGAGCCCTGCGTTGGGCTCTGTGCTGACAGCTCAGAGCCTGGAGTCTTCTTCAGGTTCTGTGTCTCCCTCTCTCTCTGTCCTTCCCCCACTAATACTCTGTCTTTCTCTCTCTCAAAAATAAATTTTAAAAAAACATTAAAAAAAGAGAAAAGTTTTATGAACATTGAAAAGGAAGTAATGCTAATTACTTTAGGGCATTGTATATTCAAAGTCAATTTACTATTTGGCATATATACCATACACCTTGGTTTGTTCCTCACAATTACAAGGCAAATAAATTTAAAAATAAAAATTTTTACGTCATTATCTATCTGCTAATTTAATATGATTTTGATGTTTCCTTGCTTTTAACAAAGTAAAGGTTCAAATCTTTACATTTTCTGCAATATCTGAAAAATCACCTTTCCATCAGTATGAAGTTGTAAGAGGTGGCTTATTGCAGTCAAACCTTGTGTGAGTATCACTTGCATTTCCAGTTTGGAATTCCATAAGTGCTCAATATATATTTCTGAGTAGATAAATAAATGAATAGGGTTGGCATTTGTAATAAAAATGCTATTTTGTATTTATCTTGTTTTAGAATAGAATTACCTACTACTAATATAGATTACATTATATACACAATAACAGAAAGAAGTATGTAATTATTCCAAGTATCCCACCATATTCTCCTGACAAGTGCAAGCTAATGTATGTATGATCAGTTAAAGTACCAATATGTTCTAGTCATCCTTAAGTCACTGTTTTAGGCTTTACTTTTCAAATTCCACAGCTGTGATACGTGAGAACTGCAATACAGTATCATAGTTCCCTTTTTGAAGTAAAGTGATCCAGCATGCAGGAAATACAATGTTTTGTTTTTGTCAATTTTTATCTTTCAATTATTTTACCAGAGCCCTTTCTCCCATTCCTAGAATATTTCCCGGTGGGAAGCTGGACCCTTAGGATGATGCAGTAGGGCTATGTCCTATAGGACATTAATAACTGTTCCTGCCAACAAACCATATCTTCCTCAATAATGTCAGTTGACAGTTTTGTTTTGTTTTTTGAAAATCTCTCTTCTCTCTCTCTCTCTCTCTGTCTCCATTCCTCCATATCTGTCTATCATCTGTCTATCTATATCTATCTATCTATCATTTATCTATATCTATAATCTATTTATGTTAGAAAAATTCTACACATGCATAGAATTATTTCTTACAAATATATGATAGTCTTCTTTCCAGAAGCCAGAAAGAATACATGCTCTGCTTTATTGCACTGTTGAAAACAAGCACTGATCGACTACCTGTGGCTTATAAGCTAAATCTTACAAGCCATTGGCAACAAATAAGAAGGCCAGAAATGAAGGAGTTGGGTCTGTATCTCCCACTCTCTCCCTGACTGCTTGTGGTTTTGTAGTGAATTGCTGTGTCCTTTACTTATGATTCTAGCTCCTGGAAGAAGTCTTCTCACCTATGGTCACAGCTTTCCTGAGGTTTTGGAGGTCCTGATCTTAATCCTTTTCTCTCATGGCCTAGGGTGCTAACATTTCCCCTGCTGTTGCTAGTCCCTGGGTGCTTCATCATCTTTGGTTGTTGTTGTTGCTTTTTAATTCTGCCAGTACTTTTAAAATAGTGCCTTTACTAAATTATCTTCAGTTATACCTATTGAGTGTACCTTATTATTTTGAAAGGCTTGACTGACAGAGAAATGGGTTCAGACTCAAGAAATAGTCCCTCAAAATTGGGTTACTTGTATACTTTATGAGCACTCCTATAATCTCTTTGGGGAGGATAAGGTATTCATAATTTGTGGAATGTTGTAGCACCATAATTTCTCAAATCATCACTCGTGGTAATATTGAATAAAATTCAGGTACAGAGGAGAACACTGGATATCAAACTGCTGTTGCTTTTAGTGGTTATAATGACAACAATGAGTGGAAATACTGCAGGTGGGACTAGGCAACTACTTCACAGAACATATATAAGTAAAACTGAAGTCTTACATTTCCAGTCCAAGTGACTGATAGAGAATCGGAAGGTGTGTATGGTGGCTTTGAAGAATTCCTTAATTCATGTGTTTGCAAGGCAGACTTGGGTGAGTTTCAAGATGAAGGCTTACTTATAAAGGTTGGAGTGTTCCAGTATCAATTCAATGCTTAACCTAATGGGTCTCTTATTCTAAGTCAGGAAAACTTCCAGACTCATTCTATGAAACCAGTATTACTTTGATTCCTAAACCAGACAGAGACCCAGTAAAAAAAGAGAACTACAGGCCAATATCCCTGATGAATATGGAGGCAAAAATTCTCAATAAGATACTAGCAAATCGAATTCAACAGCATATAAAAAGAATTATTCACCATGATCAAGTGGGATTCATTCCTGGGATGCAGGGCTGGTTCAACATTCGCAGATCAATCAACGTGATACATCACATTAACAAAAAAAAAAAAAAAGAGAGAGAGAAGAGCCATATGATCCTGTCAATCGATGCAGAAAAAACCTTTGACAAAATCCAGCACCTTTCTTAATAAAAACCCTTGAGAAAGTCGGGATAGAACGAACATACTTACACATCATAAAAGCCATTTATGAAAAGCCCACAGCTAACATCATCCTCAACGGGGAAAAAATGAGACCTTTTTCCCTGAGATCAGGAACACGACAGGGATGCCCACTCTCACCGCTGTTGTTTAACATAGTGTTGGAAGTTCTAGCATCAGCAATCAGACAACAAAAGGAAATCAAAGGCATCCAAATTGGCAAAGATGAAGTCAAGCTTTCACTTTTTGCAGATGACATGATATTATACATGGAAAATCCGATAGACTCCACCAAAAGTCTGTTAGAACTGATACATGAATTCAGCAAAGTTGCAAGATACAAAATCAATGTACAGAAACCAGTTGCATTCTTATACACTAACAATGAAGCAACAGAAAGACAAATAAAGAAACTGATCCCATTCACAATTGCACCAAGAAGCATAAAATGCCTAGGAATAAATCTAACCAAAGATGTAAAAGATCTGTATGCTGAAAACTATAGAAAGCTTATGAAGGTAATTGAAGAAGATTTAAAGAAATGGAAAGACATTCCCTGCTCATGGATTGGAAGAATAAATATTGTCAAAATGTCAATACTACCCAAAGCTATCTACACATTCAATGCAATCCCAATCAAAATTGCACCAGCATTCTTCTCGAAACTAGAACAAGCCATCCTAAAATTCATATGGAACCACAAAAGGCCCCGAATAGCCAAAGTAATTTTGAAGAAGAAGACCAAAGCAGGAGGCATCACAATCCCAGACTTTAGCCTCTACTACAAAGCTGTCATCATCAAGACAGCATGGTATTGGCATAAAAACAGACACATAGACCAATGGAATAGAATAGAAACCCCAGAACTAGACCCACAAACGTATGGCCAACTCATCTGTGACAAAGAAGGAAAGAACATCCAATGGAAAAAAGACAGTCTCTTTAACAAATGGTGCTGGGAGAACTGGACAGCAACATGCAGAAGGTTGAAACTAGACCACTTTCTCACACCATTCACAAAAATAAACTCAAAATGGATAAAGGACCTGAATGTGAGACAGGAAACCATCAAAACCTTAGAGGAGAAAGCAGGAAAAGACCTCTCTGACCTCAGCCGTAGCAATCTCTTACTCGACACATCCCCAAAGGCAAGGGAATTAAAAGCAAAAGTGAATTACTGGGACCTTATGAAGATAAAAACCTTCTGCACAGCAAAGGAAACAACCAGCATAACTAAAAGGCAACCAATGGAATGGGAAAAGATATTTGCAAATGACATATCGGACAAAGGGCTAGTATCCAAAATCTATAAAGAGCTCACCAAACTCCACACCCGAAAAACAAATAACCCAGTGAAGAAATGGGCAGAAAACATGAATAGACACTTCTCTAAAGAAGACATCCGGATGGCCAACAGGAACATGAAAAGATGTTCAACGTCGCTCCTTATCAGGGAAATACAAATCAAAACCACACTCAGATATCACCTCATGCCAGTCAGAGTGGCCAAAATGAACAAATCAGAAGACTATAGGTGCTGGAGAAGATGTGGAGAAATGGGAACCCTCTTGCACTGTTGGTGGGAATGCAAATTGGTGCAGCCGCTCTGGAAAGCAGTGTGGAGGTTCCTCAGAAAATTAAAAATAGACCTACCTTATGACCCAGCAATAGCACTGCTAGGAATTTATCCAAGGGATACAGGAGTACTGATGCATAGGGGCACTTGTACCCCAATGTTTGTAGCAGCACTCTCAACAATAGCCACATTATGGAAAGAGCCTAAATGTCCATCAACTGATGAATGGATAAAGAAATTGTGGTTTATATACACAATGGACTACTACTTGGCAATGAGAAAGAATGAAATATGGCCTTTTGTAGCAACATGGATGGAACTGGAGAGTGTGATGCTAAGTGAAATAAGCCATACAGAGAAAGACAGATACCATATGGTTTCACTCTTATGTGGATCCTGAGAAACTTAACAGAAACCCATGGGAGAGGGGAAGGAAAAAAAAAAAGAGGTTAGAGTGGGAGAGAGCCAAAGCATAAGAGACTGTTAAAAACTGAGAACAAACTGAGGGTTGATGGGGCGTGGGAGGGAGGGTAGGGTGGGTGATGGGTATTGAGGAGGGCACCTTTTGGGATGAGCACTGGGTGTTGTATGGAAACCAATTTGACAGTAAATTTCATATATTAAAAAAAAAAAAAAGAAAACCCTGAAATGAATACACAACTATGTGGTCAAATAATCTTTGACAAAACAAAAAAGAGTAGTCAATGGAAAAAGACAGTCTCTTAAAAAATAGTGTTGGGAAAACTGGATGGCAACATGCAAAAGAATGAAACTGGACCACTTTCTTACACCAAACACAAAAATAAATTCAAAGTGGATTAAAGACCTAAATATGAGACATGAAACCATAAAAATCCCAGAGGAGAACACAGGCAGTAACTTCTTTGACATTGGCAGTAGCAACTTATTTCTATATATGTCTCCTGAGGCAAGGGAAACAAAAGCAAAAATAAACTACTGGGAGTTCATTAAAAAAAAAAGCTTCTGCACGGTGAAAAAAACAACCCACAAAACTAAAAGACAATAGATGGAATGGGAATAGGAATTATGATAATTGAAATAAGTCAGTTAGAGAAAGACAGATATCATATATCTTCACTCATATTTGGAACTTGAGAAACTTAACAGAAGACCATGGGGAAGGGAAGGGGAAAAATAGTTACAAACAGAGAGGGAGGGAGGCAAACCATAAGAGACTCAAATACAGAGACCAAAGTGAGGGTTGTTGGGGGGGCAGAGAGAGGGGGAAATGGATGATGGGCATTGGGGTGGACACTTGTTGGGATGACCACTGGGTGTTGTATGTAAGTGATGAGTCATGGGAATCTACCCCCAAAACCAAGAGCACACTGTATACACTGTATGTTAGCCAACTTGACAATAAAGTATATATATATATTTTTTAAAGGCAACCAATGGAATGGTAGAAGATATTTGCAAATGACATATCTGGTAATGGATTAGTACCCAAACTATATAAAGAACTTATAAAACTCAACACCCACAAAAGGAATAATCTAATTAAGAAATGGGCAGAAGACATGAATAGACATTTTTCCAAAGACCTGCAGATGGGCAACAGACACATGAAAAGATGCTCAACATCAGTGATAATCAAGAACATACAAATCAAAACTACAATGCAGTATCACCACATACCAGTCAGAATGGCTAAAATCAACAACACCAGAAACAATAGGTGTTAGCAAGAATGTGGAGAAAAGGAATGTTATACTGTTGGTGGGAATGAAAACTGGTGCAGCCACTCTGGAAAACAGCATGGATATTCCTCAGAAAGCTAAAAATAGAAATACTCTACAATCAGCAATTGCACTATTAAGAATTTACCCAAAGAATGCAAAAACACTAATTCAAAGATACATGTACCCTCATATTTATAGCATCATTATCTATAATAGCCAAGCTATGAGAAACAGCCCGTGTCCACTGACTGATGAATGGATAAAGAAGATGTGAGACAGATATATATAGATATATAGATATAGATTAGACAGATGATATAGATATAGATGATATAGATATAGATATAGATATAGATTAGATAGATGATATAGATATAGATGATATAGATAGATATAGATATAGATATAGATATAGATATAGATATAGATATAGATATAGATAGATATCACACAATGGAATATTACTCAGTGATAGAAAGAATGAAACCTTGCCATTTGTAATGACATGGATAGAGCTAGAGACTATTATGCTAAAGAAAATAAGTCAGTTAGAGAAAGACAAATACATATGATTTCACTCATATGTGGAATTTAAAAAACAAAGCAAACAAGCAAAGGGAAAAAAGACAGAGAGAGAGATTCAAACCAAGAAACCGATTCTTAATGCTAGAGAACAAAATGATGATTACTAGAGGGGATGTGTGTTTGGGGGAGGGTGGGTTAAATAGGTGATGGAGGTTAAGGAATGCATTTGTCATGATGAGTACCAGGCGATGTATGGAAGTGTTAAATTACTATATTGTACACCTGAAACTAGTATCACACTGTATGTTAACTAATTGGAATCAAAATAAAAACTTAAAAAATATTCATATGGTGACAACAAGATAAAGAAGAAAAAGAAGGAAATTTAACCATATACAACAACATGGATGAACTTTAAGGACATTATGCTAAGGGAAGTAACCAAGTTACATAAGAATAAATGCTGGATGATTCCACGTATATGAGGTGTCTAAAATATTCAGTCTAGTAGAAGCAAAATTCAGAATGGTGGTTTCCAGGGATTAGGGAAGAGGGCAATGGGCGTTGCTATTCAACAGTTATAATGTTTCAGTTATACAAGATGAACACTTTCTATAGATTGGCTGTCAACCTTTGAGCTTATAGTTAACAATACTGTACTGTACATTTAAATTTTTAAAGGGACAAATGTTATGTGCTATTACCACAGTAAAAATTCACCCACAGAATAGCTTAATTCTATACATTTCAAAACTGGGCAACCAATCAAAGAAACATACATTTCTGGAAAAAAGCATCAAAGTTCACAATGAATCCTAATCTCACCTTTCATCTCTCCTCATAAGAAGCTATATGGATGAGTCAATAATTTTTTTTAGAGAAACAGCAAAACCCTTTCAGGTAAGTAGCCAAAACAAAAATTCTTTCCCTTCTTTACTGCAGAACAGCTCACCCAAGGCACCATTTCAGATCCCACAACTGATGTCCATAAGGGCTGAGTCCTGCACCCCCTGCACAGTCAAAGACCTGGTTCCATCCTATGCTTTCTCTCTCTCTTTTACCCGGTCTTGGTTGCACTACACAGTCAAGCTTAACTGGTTCACCATGTCCTCGGACTCCGAATTTTAGAACTGTAAGTGATCAAGATTGCAGAGCCACATGGAGTCCCTGAGCTTGTTTCATCCCTGAAACACAGCTAGATCAGCACCAAACCATTTTGCACACCTAGGAAATTGATCTGAGGATTAACACAATATGCATAAATTGAGCCACAGAACTGAGAAGGTACATGGTGTGGAGAGGTGGGCTGGGGGAGAGAAAAGCTGCAGAGGGTAGGGAGCTCTTTTTATGGAAAGAGGATAGAGAAAGGAGGAGAGTGTGGTGCATCAGGGAAGTGTAGGAGCAATACTCCCCAAAAAGTATCTGGAAAGAAAGAGAAAGAGTGAAAACAACATAGGGGACTGAACAACAAATCTGTTCCCCAAAACCACTGATGGGAAGAAAGGAGAGGTTTTCAATACTAACAGGATTCTATAATCAATGGAGCAGAGTCTGAGGTTCTGGAGCCCATTGCCTCACTGTGCTCCAATGAGGAAGTAAGGCAAATCCCCAGGGGCAGGCAGAAGGGTATAAGGATCTGAGGGGTCCATGTGCCACACAGGTAGAAGCAGTTCCCCTGCGGCCATACAGCTTCCCCACAGGCAAAGGTCCCAGTAGATCCTGGAGACTAGCCACATTTACTGGTATTAGAGAAAAGATGCCAGAATTCAGTGAAACCTAGTGCTGGCTGTGTGTTATGATTTGCCATAATCTCTGAACCTCTGCCACTGTGCAATGGCATGAACATTTTGCAGGGCAAGCCAGCCCCTGGCCATTGCTCAGAAAGACTCTTTCCCAGAGAGTTGGTGCAGGTTCAAGCTGCAGGGGTCCCTGAAGTGTAGGGTTTTGAAACAACCCCATCTGAGATAAAACATGGAGGAAGGTGCTGGCTGCCAAGAAGATGGCTTGTACACAGCCAGGATAGAGGCAGGGAGTGGAGCCTGAGACAAAGGAGGGGTGCTTGATCATGGGTCAGTGAGAGAGAGAAGTTCCTGTGCCAGAGACTAAGGATCTGGGTTAAGCCATTTCCACCTCTCCTGAGCATGATGCACATGCATGCCACACTGATCCACCCCAGTAAGCTAAGCAGCACGCCCTAGTGGAGAATGAAAGCCATTACACTAAGCCCCTCTCAGCTGGGCCCTCCAAGGACATTCCCTAGACCATCACGAGTCCCTCTACCTGTCTAGTGTATAGAAAATAGAGTGTGTCCTAGTTTCAGTTCTAAAGGGAAGCTGCATATAACTTAATTTGGGTTTCATTCTGTTTTCTGGTTCATTTATTCCTTTTTTTCATTCTGTTTTTGTTTAAATATTTTCTTCTTTTCCTTTATTTTATTTTCTTCAATAAAGAAAGAAATTTTTATTTTTATTTTCACTTTTACTTTTTATTTTTTATTGATTTTTATTTTTTAGTTTATATTTTAATTTTTATTCTATTTAATTTCTTTATTTCATTTTATTCTATTTCATTATATAATTTTTCTAATTGTTAATTTTTTTCTTACTTTTTTTTCCTTTTCTTTACCTTGTTTCTCTATCCTATCAAGCTTTTTTCAACAAGCAAACCAAAACACACCTAGGACCTAGCTCCCTTTAGTTGATTTTTTTGTTTTGTGTTTAATTTGTTAATTTTAATTTTCTATTTTATTAATTGTTTTCTTCCTCCAAAATGACAAAACAAAGAAATTTACCCAAAAAGAAAGAAGAGGAAGAAATGACAGCCAGGGATTTAATCAACAGATATAAGCAGGATATAAGTAAGAACTAGAATTTAGAACCACAATAATAAGAATACTAGCTGCGGCTGAAAAAAAATTATAGACTCCTTTCTGTGGAGATAAAAGAAGTAAAATCTAGTCAGGATGAAATTAGAAATGCTATAATTGAGATGAAATCTCGAATGAATGCCAGGATGGCAAGGATGGATGAAGCAGAGCAGTGAATCAGCGATATAAAAGACAAAAAATTATGGAGAAAAATGAAGCAGAAAAAAAGAGGGAAACAAAGGCAAAAGAGCACAATACAAGATTTAGAGAACTCAGTGACTTTTTAAAAGGAATAACATCTGAATCATAGGAGTCCAAGAAGATGAGAAGAGAGAAAAAGGAGAAGGTTTATGTGAGCATATTATAGCAGAAAACTTTACTAATCTGGGGAAGGACACAGACATCAAAATCCAAGAGGCACAGACAACTCCAATTAGATGCAACAAAAACAGACCACCACCAAGCCATATCATAGTCAAATTCACAAAATATATAGACAAGGAATGAATCCTGAAAGCAGCAAAGGAAAAAAAAAGTCCTCAACCTATAAGGGAAGACAGATCAGGTTTCGGCAGATCTGTCCACAGAAACTTGGCAGGCAAGAAAGGAGTGACAGGATATATTCAAAGTGCTGAAACAGAAAAAATGTGAAGCCAAGAATTCTTTATCCAGCAAAGCTGCCATTCAAAATAGAAGGAGAGATAGTTTCCCAGACAAACAAAAACTAAACAAGTTCATGACCATTAAACAACCTGCAAGAAATTTAAGGCGGACTCATAAAACAAAACAAAGAAGACCAAAAGCAACAAAGACTAGAAAGGACCAGAGAACAACACCAACTTTACAAGCAACACAATGCCACTATATTCATACCTTTCAGTACTCACTCTAAATGCCAATGGACTAAATGCTCCAATCAAAAGACATAAGGTATCAGAATGGATAAAAACACAAACCCATCAAATGCTGCTTAAAGACACCCATTTTAGACCTGAAGTCACCTTCAGATTGAAAGTAAGGTGATGGAGAACCACCTATCACACTAATGGTCATCAAAAGAAAGCTGGAGTAGCCATACTTATAATAGGCAAACTAGATTTTAAAATAAAAGACTGTAACAAGAGATGAAGAAGGGCATTCTATCATAATTAAGGGGACTATCCACCAAAAAGATCTAACAACTGTAATCATTTAGGCCCCCAACATGAAAGAACTCAAATATATAAATCGATTAATCACAAAGAAACCCATTGAAAATAGTACCATAATAGTAGGGGACTTCAGCACCCCATTTACAGCAAAGGACAATTCATCTAAGGAAAAAAAATCAACAAAGAAACAAAGGCTTTGAATGACACATTAGACTGGATGAACTTAACAGATATATTCAGAACATTTCCTCCTATTTCAGCAGAATACACATTCTTCCCTAGTGCACATGTAACATTCTCCAGAATAGATCACATACCAGGACACAAATCAGTCCTTGACAAGTACAAAAAGATGGGAAAAAATACCTTGCATATTTTCAAAACATGCTATGAAACTCGAAACCAACCACAAAAAAAATTTGGAAAGACCATGAGTACTTGGAGGTTAAAGAACACACAACTGGGGCACCTGGGTGGCTCAGTCGTTAACCATTTGGACTTCAGCTCAAGTCATGATCTCATGGTTTGTGAGATCTAGTCCTGCATCGGGCTCTGTGCTCACAGCTCAGAGCCTGGAGACTGCTTCAAGTTGTTTCTCCCTCTCTGCCCCTTCCCCACTCACATTCTGTCTCTCTCTATCTCAAAAATAAATAATCATTTAAGAATTTAAAAAAAAACACTACTAAAGAATGAATGGGTTAACCAAGAAATTAAAGAGGAAATTAAAAAGTGTATGGAAGCCAAAGAATATGAACACACGACAGCCCAAAACCTCTGGAATGCAGTAAAGACAATCATAAGAGGGAAGTATACAGCAATCCAGGCCTTCCTTAAGAAGGAAGAAAGGTCTCAAATATACAACATAACCTTACACCTAAAATATCGGGAAAAAGAACAGCAAATAAAGCCTAAAACCAACAGAAGAAGGAAAATAAAGACTAGAGCAGAAATCAATGATATCAAAATCAAAAACAAACAAACAAAAACCAAAAAACAACAACAACAAAAAAAAGAACAGAACAATGAAACCAGGAGCTGGCTCTTTGAAAGGGTTAATAACATGGACAAACCCCTAGGCAGATTGATAATAAATAAATAAATAAATAAATAAATAAATAAATAAAGGACCCAAATAAATAACATCAAAAATGAAAGAGGAGAGATCACAACCAACACTGCAGAAATATAAACAGTAATAATAGAATATTATGAGCAGTTATATGCCCACAAATTGTGCAATATGGAAGAAATGGACAAATTCCTAGAAACATATAAACTACCAAAATCGAAACAGGAAGAAATAGAAAATTTGAACAGACCCATAACCAGTAAAGAAATTGAACCAGTAATCAAAAATCTCCCAACAAACAAGAGTCCAGGGCTGGATGCCTTTCCAGGGGAATTCTACCAAACATTTAAAGAAGAGTTAGCACCTATTCTTTTGAGGATGTTCCAAGAAACAGAAATGGAAGGAAAACTTCCAAACTCATTCTACGAGGCCTGCATTACCTTGTATCCAAATCTAGACAAAGACCTCACAAAAAAGGAGAACTACAGACCAATTTCCCTGAATAACATGGCTGCAAAAATTCTCAACAAGATACTAGCAAACTGGATGCAACAATACATTAAACGAATTATTCACTACAATCATATGGGATTTATTCCTGGGATGTAGGACTGGTTCAGTATTCACAAATCAATCAATGTGATACATCACGTTAAAAAAATAAAGGGTAATAACCACACGATACTCTCAATAGATGCAGAGAAAGCATGTGACAAAATACAGCATCATTTCTTTATAAAAACCCTCAAGAAAGTAGGCATAGAAGGAACATACCTCAAAATCATGAAGGCCATATATGAAAAATTCACAGCTTATGTCAGCCTCAATGGGGAAAAACTGAGAGTTTTCCCCCTAAAGCCAAGAACAAGACAGGGATGACCACTCTCACCAATGTTGTTCAACATAGTATTGGAAGTTCTAGCCTCAGCAATCAGACAAAGAAAGAAAGAAAGAAAGAAAGAGGAAGGAAGGAAGGAAGGAAGGAAGGAAGGAAGGAAGGAAGGAAGGAAGAAGGAAAGAAGAGGCATCGAATTCAGCAAGGAGGAAGTCAAACTTTCACTCTTTGTACATGACATGATACTACATGTGGAAAACCCAAAATACTCCACCAAAAACTACTAGACCTGACCCACAAATTCAGCAAAGTCGTAGGATATAAAATCATTGTACAGAAATCAGTTGCATTTCTGTGCACCAACAATGAAACGACAGAAAGAGAAATCAAGAAATCAATCCCATTACAATTGCCCCCACCAACAAATCATAAAATACCTAGGAATAAACCTAAATGAAGAGGTGAAAAATCTACACACTGAAAACTATGGAAAGCTTATGAAAGAAATTGAAGAAGACACACACCAAAAATGTAAAAACAGTCCATGCTCATGGATTGAAAGAAAAATATTGTTAAAATGTCAATACTACCCAAAGCAATCTACATATACAATGCAATCCCAATCAAAATAACACCAACATTCTTCACAGAGCTAGAACAAACAATACTAAAATTTGCATGGAACTAGAAAAGAGGCTGAATAGCAAAAGCAATCCTGAAAAAGAAAACCAAACCTGGAGACATCACAAAATGTAATGCAGGCTTCAAGCTGCATTACAAAGCTGTAATCATCAAGACAGTATGGTACTGGCACAAAAACAGACACATAGATCAATGGAACAGAATAGAGAACCCAGAAATGGACCCACAAACGTATGGCCAACTAATCTTTGACAAAGCAGGAAAGAATATCCAATGGAAAAGAGATAGTTTCTTCACAAACAGTGTCGGGAAAACTGGAAAGCAACATGCAGAAGAATGAACCCAGACCACTTTCTTGCACCATTCACAAAAATAAACTCAAAATGGATGAAAGACCTAAATGTAAGACAGGAAGCCATCAAAATCCTCGAGGAGGAAACAGGCAACAAACATTTTGACCTCGGTTGCAACAAGTTCTTACTTAAAATGTCTCCGGAGACAAGGGAAACAAAAGCAAAAATAAACTATCGGGACCTCATCAAGATAAAAACCTTCCGCGTGGCAAAGGAAACAATTAGCAAAACTAAAAGACAATAGACAGAATGGGAGAAGATATTTGCAAATGACATGTCAGATAAAGGGCTAGTATCCAAAATCTACAAAGAATTTATCAAACTCAACACCCAAAAAACAAATAATCCAGTAAAGAAATGGGCAAAAGACATGAACAGAAACTTCCAGAGAAGACATCTAGATGGCTAACCGACACATGCAAAAATGCATCACTCATCATCAGGGAAATACAGGGAAATCAAAACCACAATGAGATATCACCTCACACCTGTCAGAATGGCTAAAATTAACAAATCAGGCAACAACAGATGTTAGCAAGGATGTGGAGAAAGAGGAACATTTTTACACTGCTGGTAGGAATGCAAATTGGTAAAGCCACATGGAAAACAGTATGGAGCTTCCTCAAAATATTAAAAATAGAACTACCTTATGACTCAGCAATGGCACTACTAGGTATTTATCCAAAAAATACAGGAGTGCTATTTCAAAGGGGCAAATGCACCCAATGTTTATAGCAGCACTATTGACAATAGCCAAAGTATGGAAAGAGCCCAAATGTCCATCAACCGATGAATGGATAAAGAAGAATGTGGGATACACACACACACACAGACACACACACACACATACACACTGGAATATTACTCAGCAATCAAAAAGAATGAAATCTTGCCATTTGCAACAGCATGGGTGGAACTTGAGTGTATTTTGCTAAGTGAAACAAGTCAGTCAGAGAAAGACAAATATCATATGATTTCACTAATATGTGGAATTTAAGATATAAAACAGATTAACATAAGGGAAATGAAGAAAAATAATATAAAAACAGAAAAGGAAACAAACCATAAGAGGAGACTCTTAAGTACACAGAACAAACTGAGGGTTGCTGAAGGGGTGTTGGGTGGGAGAATGGGCTGGGATGAGCATTGGGTGCTATAAGTAAGTGATGAATTGCTAAATTCTATTCCTGAAATCATTATTACACCATATGTTAACTAACTTGGATTTAAATTTTTAAAAAAAGAAGGAAAGAATTTTAAAGAATTGAAAAAATAATATTTTTTTAGAATTTTCAATACTGCCTCAGAATCAGGAGTTAAGTAAAACTGGGGCAAGAATTACCCTGATACCAAAGTCAGACAAAATGTCACACAGAAAACTACAGTCCAATATCCCTGATGTAAAGATGTAGGAATAAGGAGGTAAAAGACTTGTGTGCTGAAAAACACAAAAGATTGATGAAAAAATTAAAGAAGACACAAACAAATGGAAACATATCTTGTGTTGATGGACTGAAAGACTCAGTATTGTTAAAATGTCCATACTACCCAACGCAATCTACAGATTCAATGCAATTCTTATCAAAATCCCAAAGACATATTTTAAAGAAATAGCAAAAAATAAGAATTCATTTGAAACAAGAAAGAATCATGAATAGCCAAATCAATCCAAAGAAACGAGAACAAAGCAGAAGGCATCACACTTCCTGATTTGAAAATACATTATAAAGCTACAGTAATCAAAACCGTATGGTTCTAGGAGAGCACTTGTTGGGATGAGCACTGGGTGCTGTATGTAAGCAATGAATCATGGGAATCTACCCCCAAAACCAAGAGCATCCTGTATACACTGTATGTTAGCTAACTTGACAATAAATTACTTAAAAAAATAAAAATAGAAATAAATAAAGTATAATAATATAGAATAATGATTTTTAAGAAACAGTATGATACTGGCATAAAACACATATATAGACCAATGGAGCAGAATAGAGAAGCCAAAAATAAGTCCATACAGGTCAACTGATCTTCAACAAAGCTGCCAAAAATACTCAAGGCGGAAAGGATTGTTTCTCAATAAATGGTGCTGAAAAAAAGAGTATGAACAGTCAAAAGAATAAAATTGGACTCTTATCTTACATAATACACAAAAATAAACTGAAAATGGATTAAATACCTTAAAATTTGATGCTTCTAGAAGAAAACAGTGAAAAATCTTCATGACATTTGTCTTAATCATTTCTTGGATATGACATAAAACCACAGGCAGTAAAAACAAAAATACACAAATGGGACTACATCAAACTAAAAAGCCTCTGGATGGTATAGGAAACAATCAACAGAGTAAAAGTACAACCTCCAGAGTGGGAGAAAATATTTTCCTGACATATATCTGATAAGGAGTTAATCTCCAAAATATATGAGAAATATGTAACTCAATAACTAAAGAAACTGATTTTTAAAATGGGCAAAGGACTTGAATAAACATTTCTCCAAAGAAAGCATGCAAATGGACAAGCATATGAAAAAAATGCTCAATGCCATCAATCATCAGAGAAATGCAAATCAAAACAAGAAGGAAAGATCATCTCACAACTGACATGATGTCTATTTAAAAAAAAAAAGGAGGGGCGCCTGGGTGGCTCAGTCGGTTAAGCGGCCGACTTCGGCTCAGGTCATAATCTTGCAGTCCGTGAGTTCGAGCCCCGCGTCAAGCTCTGGGCTGATGGCTCAGAGCCTGGAGCCTGCTTCTGATTCTGTGTCTCCCGCTCTCTCTGACCCTCCCCCATTCATGCTCTGTCTCTCTCTGTCTCAAAAATAAATAAATAAACGTTAAAAAAAAAAAGGAATCGTTGGTCAGCATGCAGAGGAATTGGAATTTTTGCACTTTGCTGGTAAGAATGCTAAATGAGGCAATCATTGTGGAAAATATTATGGGGGCTCCTCAAAAGTTAAAAATAGTATTACTATATCGTCCAGTAATCCCACTTTTAGACATTTATTCAAAACAATAGAAATACACATTTGTTTATTACAGCATATTGACACATGATATTACATTAGTTACAAGTATACAATATACTGATTTGACAAGTCTATAATGTCATGCTATGCTTACCACAGTATAGTTACCTTCTGTCACCATACAATGCTAATACAATAACATTGACTATATTTCCTATTCTGTACCCTTTATCCTCAGACTTATTCCATAACTGGAAGCCTGTATCTCCCACACCCCCTCACCCATTTTGTCCATCCCCCTACCCCACCCATCTTGCTACCATCAGTTTGTTCTCTGTATTCATGTGTTTTTATCTGCTTTTTGTTGCTACATTTTCTGTTGTGTTTTTTTTTTTTTTAGATTCCACATATAAATGAAATTAAATAGTACTTGTCTTTGGCTTATTTCACTTAACAATTAGGTCCATCCTGTTGTCACAACTGGCAAGATCTCGTTCTTTTTTATGACTGGCTAATATTCCATGGTGTGTGTGTGTGTGTGTGTGTGTACCATATCTTCTTCTTTGTCCATTCATTATGGACACTTGGGTAGCTTCCATATCTTGACTATAATAAATAATGCCTCAATAAACATAGGGGAGCATGTATCTTTTCATATAAGTGTTTTCATTTTCTTTGGGTAAATACCCAGCAGTGGAATTACTGGATTATGGTAATTCTATTTTTACATTTTTGAGAAACTTCCATACTGTTTTCCACAGTGACTTCACCAATTTACATTCCCACCAATAGTACAGGAGGGTTCCTTTTTCTCCACATCCTCACCAACACCTGTTATTTCTTGCCCTTTTTATTTTAGCCAATCTGACAGGTGTGAGGTGATATCCCATTATGGTTTTGATTTTAATTTCCCTGATGATAAGTGATGTTGACCATATTTTTGTGTGTCTGCTGGCAAAAAGCTTTTTTATTTTGGTTCAGTCTCAGGGTTTTATTTATTTTTTTCCCTTTCCTGAGGAGACAGATCTAGAAAGATGTTGCTAAGGCCAATGTCAAAGAGATTATTGCCTTTGTTTTATTCTAGAAGTTTTATGGTTTCAGGTCTCATATAGGTCTTTAACCCATTTTTACTTTATTTTTGTGTATGGTGTAAGATAGTGGTCCAGTTTCATTCTTTCACATGTATCTGTCCAGTTTTCCCAGCACCATTTATTGAAGACACTCTCTTTTCCCCTTGTATACCCTTCCTCCTTTGTCATAGGTTAATTGACTATATAAGTGTTGTTTTATCTTGGACTCTATTCTGTTCCATAGATCTAAGTATTTATTTTTGTGCCAGCACCATATTGTTTTGATTATTAGACCTTTTTAATATATTTTGAAATCTGGGAATGTGATATCTGTAGCTTTGGTTTTTGTGGTTGTTGTTGCTGTTGTTGTTGTTGCTTTCAGGATAGCTTTGGCTATTCAGGATATATTTCTGTGCAAAATGCTGTTGGTGTTTTTATAGGGATTGCATCGAATCTGTAGACTGCTTTTGGTAGTATGGACATTTTAACAATATTAATTCTTCCAATTCAAGATCATGCAATATCTTCCCATTTGTTAGTGTTGTCTTCAATTTCTTTAATCAATGTTTTATAGTTTTTGGAGTATAGGTATTTCACCTCTTTGCTTAAGTTTATTGCTAGAGATTTTATTCTTTTTTGTGCAATTGTAAATGGAGTTGTGTTCTTTTTTTATATGTATATGTTTTTAACATGTATTCATTTTTGAGAGAGAGACAGAGCATGAGTGGGGGAAGGGGGGCACCAAGAGAGGGAGACACAGAATCCGAAGCAGGTTCCAGGCTCTGAGCTGTCAGCACAGAGCCTGACGTGGGGCTTGAACTCACAAGCGCTGACATCATGACCTGAGCCGAAGTTGGATGCCTAACCAACTGAGCCACCTAGGTGCCCCAGTAAATGGAGTTGTGTTCTTAATTTCTCTTTCTGTTAATACATCATTAGCATATAAACACAACAGATTTCTGCATATTAATTTTGTATCCTGCAACTTTACTGAATTCAGTTATTATTTCTAATGATTTTCTGGTGGAGTCTTTAGGGTTTTTTATGTATACTATCATAGCATCTGCAAATAGTGACAATTTAACTTCTTCTTTACCAATTTGGATGCATTTTATTTCTTTTCCTTGTCTGATTGTCGTGGCTAGGACTTCCAGTACTATGTTGAGTAAAAGTAGTGAGAGTATTTTGATCCTAATCTTAGAGGAAATACTCCCAATTTTTCACCATTGAGTATGATATTAGCTGTGGGTTTTTCATATATGGCCTTTATTATGTTAAGATATGTTTACTCTACATCTACTTTGTTGAGAGTTTTTATCATAAATAGGTGTTGAATTTTGTCTAATCCTCTTTCTGCATCTATTGAGATGATCACATGATTTCATCCTTTGTTTTGCTGATGTGGTATATCACATGATTTGTAAATATTGAATCATCCTTGCATCCCTGGAGCAAAATCAGGATCTTGAAGTGATATTAGCACTCCCATGTTCATTGCAGCATTACTCACAATAGCAAAGATGTAAAAACAACCTAAATGTACATTGGCAGATGAATGGTTAAAGAAAACGTGGTATATACATACAATGCAATACTACTGAGACTTAAAAAAGGAAGGAAATTCCTAATATGCTATAACATGGATGAACTTTAAAACATTATTCTAAGTGAAATAAACAAAAGACAAATACTGTATAATTCATGTGTACGAAAGATACACAATATTCAAATTCATAGAATCATATTATAGTGGTTCCAGGGGCTGATAAAGAGGAAAATCAGGAGTTACAAATTAATATGCATAAAATTTCAGTTAAGCCAGATGCTTAAACTCTAGAGATCTGCTGTACAACTTTGTACCTATAGTCAACAATAATGTACTGTACATGTAAAGATTTGTGTTAAGTGTTTTTAACACAATACAGTGTTGTTTTAAATTGGGTATGGGTTAGGGGTGCCTGGATGGCTCAGATGATTGTGTGACTCTTGATTTGGGCTCAGGTCATGACCTCACAGTTGATGAGTTCAAGCCCTGCCTCTGGCTCTGTGCCAACAGCATGGAGCCTGTTTGGGATTCTGTCTCCCTCTCTCTGCCCCTTCCTCGCAGCTCTCGCTCTCTCTCTCCCTCTCTCTCTCTGTCTCAAAATAAATAAATAAAGAAAGAAAGAAAGAAAGAAAGAAATAAATAAACTTTTTAAAAAGCTGTTTAAATTGGGTATGGGTTAAACCATAGTGTATATATTTAACAATGCCTCAGAAGAAGACTAGGCTCTACATTTTCTAGTAAAGATATCTACCTCTTAAGCAGCATTCTTCCCTTCCTCCAACTGTTTTCACTGAGTTACTTGTGATAAAGAAATGTTAAAAATTTACAAGCTCTTTGCTGCTTATAGTAACTTTGTGGAAAAAGAACAACAAAAGTTACCCTCTTTATAGAAGAGTGAAAGGAATGTCAGGACAGAGTTACCAAATATTATGGGAACTACATAAATATATAACAGAAGAAATAAATTTATTTAAAAAAAGAAAAACTACCAATCAAAATATAAATATCCCAAACACACACACATACACACACACACACACACATGAAAATTCTCTGTAATTGCATTATATAATGCAAGGTAACCAGGTAATCAACTCAATAAAAGTGTAAAAATTGAATAATAAAATTGAATAAACTGCACTGTATCTGGCACTCAGTAAACAAACGTTTATTTAATAAGTGAATTTCAGATCTAATTAACACAATAAAAGCCAAAAGAAATTACTGCATAATGAAAATGTTCAATATCAGTTTATAAATCAGACATCACCGAAAGCTGAATTTCATACATAGAGGAAATGTTCAAAATAATCCCAGTCAATGGATATGGCAAAGTTAAGAGAACTGGAGCAAAGTGAACAGATATAGAAGACAGATGATCGAACATACAGATAACTGGTAGTAAAGCCAATTGGAAGTAGAGATTCAATCAGAAGCAGCAAATTATATAGATAATATTTGTTTTAATTTTTAGGTTATGAAATTTATGCAAAAGTGAGAGCAACACATATTAGTAGTCTATTCTAATTCAAGGATAAAGAAAGAAACCATTACTTCATGCAAAAAAAAAAGCAAATCAATTTTAAGGGACAAAAATTAGTCTTCTGTGTTTTCTATAACAGCATTAAATGTCAACATATATTGAAATGCCATACAGAGACCTAAGGGAAATTGTGATAAAAAGACAAAGCTTAAAATAATGTAAACACAAAAATATAAAATACTTTAAGGGCTACAGTTCCTACAAGCACATCTCACAAATAACAAAACTACTATCAATAATTCCAGGCTCCCCAGCCTCTAAAAAAGATGAATTCAGGGGAGACTGGGTGGCTTCGTCCGTTAAGCGTCCGACTTTGGCTCAGGTCATGATGTCACAGACCGTGAGTTCCAGCCCCGCATAGGGCTTTGTGCTGACAGCTCAGAGCCTGGAGCCTGTTTCAGATTCTGTGTCTCCCTCTCTCTCTGCCCCTCCCCTGTTCATGCTCTATCTCTCTCTGTCTCAAAAATAAATAAACGTTAAAAAAAATTTTAAAAAGATGAATTCAAATAAATACCTCAGTATCAGAATAGCAATACTTAAAGGACATATGGTAAATATTAAGCTCATTTAAATATGTAAATAATGTTAAATAACCATAGACATTTTTGTTGCAAAGTGGAAGGTGTACATTATAAATTGAGGCAATGTAAAAATACTACACCAGAAATTAGAAGGTGAAAGGAGGGGCCCTCTTCATTTTTCACAAGAAGATGTCAATACTATCTAAAATTGATTCATATCATTTAAAAGACACAATGATTTCCATATTTAGTATTGTCTTTTTAAACAGTTTATTTATTTATTTTGAGAGAGAGCATGTAAATGAGGGAGGGACAGATAGAGAGAGAGACAGAGGTAGAAAGAGAGAGTCCCAAGCAGGCTCCCCACTGTTAGTGCAGAACCTGATGCAGGGTTTAAACCCACGAACTACAAGATCCTGATCTGAGCCAAAGTTGGATGCTTAACATATTGAGCGACCCAGGTGCTCCTATTACTATCTCTCTTTTTAATTTAGAGGAATCGTCTAGGAGAAAATAACTTATAAAAGTATTGGAATTTGACAGCTTTCTTTTAATTTGGAGTTCAATAGTTTCTTCAGTTTTACTTCAATTTCTTTTCTTTCTGATACATTCAAGTAATATTAAACTTGGAGCATTTAAAAAATTAACAACAGCATCTATACAAATGGGCCTATTTTCCTAAATTTATTTTCATTTACTTGTCTTTCTATGTATAGATTCTCTTCCACTTGTGATGGGATTATAGCCCAATAAATTCATTGTAATCTGAAAATAAAGTCAAACATGCATTTAACACACCTAACCTACTGAATGTCATAGCTTAGCCTAATCTACCTTAAATGTGCTCAGGACACTTATATTAGCTTATAGTTGAGCAAAATCATCTAATACAAAGCTTACTGTATAATAAAGTATTAAATATCTCAAGTAATTTATTAAATACTTTACTGAAAGTAAAAAACAGGATGTTTATATAAGTACAGAATGGTCATCAGTAAGGATTGTTTATCCTCATGATGTTGTGGTCAACTAGGAGCTGCGTCTCACTGTCAGTGCCCAACATAATAAGAGGGTAACATACTGCATATTGCTAGACCCAGAAAAGATCAAAATTAAAAATTCAAAGTACCATCTTGTCATTTCTACTGAATGGGTATCACTTTCTCATCATCATAAAGTCAAAATATCATGAGTCAAACCATCCTAAGTCAGGGACCATGTGTATGCATATGTGAGGAACTATGTCTAGAATGAAGTCCATCAAATGTTAATGGTATATATTTCTGGAGGGTAAAATTGTGGTGAATTTTAATAATTATATGTGAACATTCCTTAAGCATTTAAATTATTTATAATAAACACAAATTACTTCAAAAGAACAATAGATATTTGCCCTTAAAACAATAATCAAAGCAAAGGCTGGAAGCAATTATGGTAAGATGCCAAAAACATGGATATTTGTTATTTTATTCCTTTTACTTTTTTTGAAGAACCAAAAGAAATTAATCTACAAAATTGCTTGCTTACCAGAGGTGAGAACCAAGAAACAGCAAAAATGTGGACTAGGAAACAAAATGCCCCGTAGTCAGGTAGCAAGGAACATTGACAGTTTCATCATTGCATTTGGGTATAGATTGTCCAAACAGATTGACCCTGAGAATTCAGGGTCACAACCTGTTCTTCATAGGTATTTAATTTCTATATTAACAGAGATACAACAGAAATTTTAGAAGCTAGTCAAAGAATACTCTTGACAACTTTACGTCAACACATTTGAAATGTACATTTATTTCTCAGAGGGAGAAATGACAAAAAATGACTTAGGGAGAAATTAAAACATTGATTATCCTATAACAATGAAATAAAATCTCAAAGTATTCCACACAGAGAACACTGAAATCTCAAAGTATTCCACACAGAGAACATGAGGCCCAGATATTTTTGCAGTCATGTTCTGATAACACAACACATATTTCAAATCTTTTAGGACAAAAGAGGAAACTTTTTCAAACTCATTCAAAGCTATTTTAAACTTGATAACAAAATCATGTAAGAAAATACAATAAAGAAAACTACAACTCAATGTCATGCATAAGCCTAGATGCAAAATTTCTGAATAAAACATAAACAAATAAAATGCAGCCAAATTAGCTGTAGTCGCCTGGCCTCATTTGAGGTTGACTCCAGGCTAAAAGTTAGGTTCAGCATTCTTGCACCATATGTGTCCTCATTCTGGGTCATAGGTTATAGGATATGCACTAGTGGGGACTTGTAGTTCTCTCAAGAGGAGGGAAAGCTCAACAGGCTTAGTCCAAAAATGCAAGCAATTTCAGAGTGCCTCCTTAAAGATGGTGTCAGCGTATTCATGGTCCACTTAGTAGAAAAGAATAAATATTTGTTAACAATACATGTTATTGTACCACTGGAATGGAGAAAATAAAACTATTATTATTTGCATATGATAAGATTAACTGCATAGAAAAGCTACAAGTGCATAAGAGAATATTAGGAGGGTTTCTGGCTCTGAGATTTATATACAGAAAGCAATGATATTTCTACACATCAACAAAAATTTTAAAAGAACTCCCATCTTCATTAGCAACAACAAGATATCAATGTATAGGAATGACAATTTAAGTAGATTAAACTTGGTGTGACTCAAGAACAAATGAATATAATGGACATTTGTCTTAGTTTGGAAAAGGTACCTTGCTGAGATAGGCATTATCCCTCTAGTTGCTGGATTAAGGGTGATCCAAAGATCCTTCGGGAGGCAATGCTAAAGGACACTCAGAAGTTTAGGGCACAGGTTACCAATGCACTTTTAATTTAATAGTCTTCAATGTACATTTTTCAACAAAATCTGAAAGTTAATTTGTATCCTTTTTTATCCTCTTTCTTTGTATCCTGTTTTTTTAAATATAATTTATTGTCAAATTGGCTAACATACAGTGTGTAAAGTGTGCACTTGGTTTTTGGGGTAGATTCCCGTGGTTCATAGGTTACATTCAACACCCAGTGCTCATCCCAACAAGTGTCCTCCTCAATGCCCATCACCCATTTTCCCCTCTCCCTGACCCCCCCATTCACCGTCAGTTTTTTCTATGTATTTAAGAGTCTCTTATGGTTTCCCTCCCTCCCTCTCTGTAACTATTTTTTCCCCTTCCCTTCCCTCACAATCTTCTGTTAATTTTCTCAAGATCCACATATGAGTGAAAACATATGATATCTGTCCTTCTCTGACTGACTTATTTCACTCAGCATAATACCTTCCAGTTCCATCCAGGTTGCTGCAAATGGCATGATTTCTTTCTTTCTCATTGCCAAGTAGTATTCCATTGTATATATAAACCACATCTTCTTTATTCATTTGTCAGTTGATGGACATTTAGGCTCTTTCCATAATTTGGCTATTGTTGAAAGTGCTGCAATAAACATTGTAGTATATGTGCCCCTATGCATCAGCATTCCTGTATCCTTTGGATAAATTCCTAGTAGTGCTATTTCTGGGTTGTGGTTTAGTTCTATTTTTAATTTTTTTGAGGAACCTCCACACTGTTTTCCAGAGCAGCTGCACCAGGTTGCATTCCCACCAACAGTGCAAGGGGGTTCTTTTTTCTCTCAACTTCCGTTCTTGAGTTGTTCATTTTAGCCGCTCTGACTGATGTGAGGTTGGTATCTCAATGTGGTTTTGATTTGCATTTCCCTGATGATGAGTGATGTTGAGCATTTTTTCATGTGTCTGTTGGCCATCTGGATGTCTTCTTTGGAAAGGTGTCTATTCATGTCTTCTGCCCATTTCTTCACTGGATTACTTGTTTTTCAGGTATTGAGTTTGGTAAGTTCTTTATTGATGTTGGATACTAATCCTTTATCCGGTATGTCATTTGCAAATATCTTTTCCCATTCCATCTGTTGCCTTTTAGTTTTGTTGATTGTTTCCTTTGCAGTGCAGAAGTTTTTTATCTTGATGAGGTCCCAATAGTTCATTTTTGCTTTTAATTCCCTTGCCTTTGGAGATGTGTTGAGCAAGAAATTGCTACAGCTGAGGTCAAAGAGGTTGTTTCCTGCTTTCTCCTCTAGGGTTTTGATGGTTGCCTGTCTCACATTTAGGTTTTTCATCCATTCTGAGTTTATTTTCATGTAAGGTGTAAGAAAGTGGTCTAGTTTCACTCTTCTGAATGTTGCTATCCAATTCTCCCAGCACCATTTGCTAAAGAGACTGTCTTTTTTGCATTGGATACTCTTTCCTGCTTTGTCAAATATTAGTTGGCCATACATTTGTGGGTGCAACTCTGGGGTCTCTATTCTATTCCATTCATTTATGTGTCTGTTTTTGTGCCAATACCAAACTGTCTTGATGATTACAGCTTTGTAGCAGAGACTTAGGTCTGGGATTGTGATGCCTCTCGTTTTGGTATTCTTCTGCAATACCACTTTGGCTATTTGGGGTCTTTTGTGGTTCCACTTTGTATACTGTTTTTAAATCTATGGATAATTATTAGGTTCTACTCCTGAAGCCAAGACACTGTATGTTAACTAACTTGAATTAAAATTAAAAAAAAATAATAATAATAAACCTATGGGTAATCACTAAAAATAAAAAGACAGAATGTATAATTTTTAAACATATTAAAATATGTAATATGTAAATTAAATAAAATTTAAGTATCTGTGGGGAAGAGTCTGACTCTGATTTTGTCAGTTTCTTCCAGAAAACTTTCCATGTGAGGTTTTGTGCTCTCCTAAAAATCACCAAAGAATTCAATCTCTTGTTCTCCAGTTTTTCTCTGATTAGGAGAGAAAAAAAATGTATCTCTCTAGTCTTTCCTACAGCAAGCCCCCCCCTTTTAAAGTCTTCAACAGTTTGTGTTGAGTAGACAATGTGGTTGATTTCTCAACATCTTTTCTACCCCAGGTAGTAGAACCCAATTGCAGTAATGCTGACCCTCTATTTACACTTGGGCCAGTGAGTGTAAGGAAAAGTTTGGGAGTTTCTGGGAAACAGAAAGAAGTACCTCTTATTTGTTCATATGAACAAAAAATCTTTTGCCCCAGTTGTTGCTGGTAGTCATCCTGAATCCATGAAAAAAGTTTGATACGTGGATGATGGCAAAGCCAAAGTTACCATGGAGTGCTCAAAGTAGACAAAGTCAGAAGGGGTCAATGGCTTTATCCTCATGTAGCTTTGTAACAAGGAGGAAACTTTTTCTTCTAACTGACTTCTCTTTAAATCTCAGAAGCATGAGTATGTGAATACCTATCACTGACTGGAAAGAGAAACTTGCCAGAAGAGAGCAATCATAACTATCCCTTAGTACGAGGCATACTGCCAACTACATAAAATTTGTCTTCTGTTAACAAATAAAAAGAGGGGGCACCGGGGTTAAGAGTGGGTTAAGTAGCTGACTCTTGATACTGGTTCAAGTCATGATCTCAGTTCATGAGTTCAAGCCCCATGTCAGACTCTGTGCTTAGGATACTCTCTCTCTCTCTCACTCTCTCTCTGCCCCTACTCTGCTTACACTCTATCTTTTTCTCTCTCAAGATACAAAAAGAATTTTTTTAAAAAAGAAATAAAAACAGGACTTGCTTTTGAGTAGACAAACAGTAACCTACCAACACTGTGATCTGTTGAGGCCTTAACTTCAAGACACTGAGTCAGACTCTACATTATTCTGGCACATCCTATCTGTCCTGGCATCATGATGAGCTGAGCTCCTTTCATCAACCATGCATAAAACAAAAGAAGCAAAGGCTGACTTAGACATTTTCTGGTGAAGTTACTTATCTCCAAGGGAAAAGAAAGAATCTATGACAAATTAGGCAAAAATAATTCATATGAAAGTAAGAAAACTCAGGCTAACGCTCAGGCTGACTCAGCCTTTTCTATATCAACATTTCAACATTAAAAGCCAGACGATGTTAAGGGAAACACTACTAGGAAACAACAAAAAGTGTATACTGAATCAACAAAGCTATAGGACTAAGGCTGAGTAACTGTATTAATTATAGTTATGGAAACAAACATAAGTGTTACCAACATTGACATTGTAAAAATAATAATGCTAACTAACAAAAATTGGACCCTGAAAATAGCAAACATGAGAAGTATATTAGGCTAGACTAATGTACATATTATACGTACATATTATAAAGTGGGTCCCTGTTACCAAAAAACAGGGTCCAAAAGGAAATAAAGAAGGAAGGGGGAGGGAGGAGCCAAGATGATGGAACAGCATGGAAGTTTTTTGTGTGTCTTGAGTCCATGAAATACAGCCAGACCAACACTAAACCATCCTACACACCTAGAAAACTGATTGGAAGATTAACACAACAATCTGCATAATCTGAACCATAGAATTCAGCAGAAAGAGAAAAAACTCATTTTTATTTTCAATTTTTAGTAAAAATATGTCTTTAATTTTTATTATTATATTTTTTACTTTTGTGTAATTTTTTTCAAATTCTACTTTACTTCCATCATTTTATTTTAGTCTACTTCAGTGTACTCACCTTTTCAAATTTTCAAAAAATTTCCCTTTTTTTCATTCTTTTCTATTTTTCTCTTTTTCATTTGTTTTATTTTTCTTGAATGCAGAAAGAGAAAAACTTCATTTTTACTTTCAACCTCTTTTAAAAATATTTTTATTTAATTTTTATTACTATGTTTTTTGCTTTTATCTAACTTTTTTCAAATTCTATCTTACTCCCATCATTTTATTTCAGTCTACTACATTGTATTCACATTTTCAAATTTTCTTTTTTTTTTTTTTTTTTTTTTTTTAATATATGAAATTTACTGTCAAATTGGTTTCCATACAACACCCAGTGCTCATCCCAAAAGGTGCCCTCCTCAATACCCATCACCCACCCTGCCCTCCCTCCCACCCCCCATCAACCCTCAGTTTGTTCTCAGGTTTTAACAGTCTCTAATGCTTTGGCTCTCTCCCACTCTAAACTCTTTTTTTTTTTTTTTTTTCCTTCCCCTCCCCCATGGGTTTCTGTTATGTTTCTCAGGATCCACCTAAGAGTGAAACCATATGGTATCTGTCTTTCTCTGTATGGCTTATTTCACTTAGCATCACACTCTCCAGTTCCATCCATGTTGCTACAAAAGGCTATATTTCATTTTTTCTCATTGCCACGTAGTATTCCATTGTGTATATAAACCACAATTTCTTTATCCATTCATCAGTTGATGGACATTTAGGCTCTTTCCATAATTTGTCTATTTTTGAGAGTGCCGCTATAAACATTGGGGTACAGGTGCCCCTATGCATCAGTACTCCTGTATCCCTTGGATAAATTCCTAGCAGTGCTATTGCTGGGTCATAGGGTAGGTCTATTTTTAATTTTCTGAGGAACCTCCACACTGCTTTCCAGAGCGGCTGCACCAATTTGCATTCCCACCAACAGTGCAAGAGGGTTCCTGTTTCTCCACATCCTCTCCAGCATCTATAGTCTCCTGATTTCTTCATTTTGGCCACTCTGACTGGCGTGAGGTGGTATCTGAGTGTGGTTTTGATTTGTATTTCCCTGATAAGGAGCGACGTTGAACATCTTTTCATGTGCCTGTTGGCCATCCGGATGTCTTCTTTAGAGAAGTGTCTATTCATGTTTTCTGCCCATTTCTTCACTGGGTTATTTGTTTTTCGGGTGTGGAGTTTGATGAGCTCTTTATAGATTTTGGATACTAGCCCTTTGTCCGATGTGTCATTTGCAAATATCTTTTCCCATTCCGTTGGTTGCCTTTTAGTTTTGTTGGTTGTTTCCTTTGCTGTGCAGAAGCTTTTTATCTTCATAAGGTCCCAGTAATTCACTTTTGCTTTTCATTCCCTTGCCTTTGGGGATGTGCCGAGTAAGAGATTGCTACGGCTGAGGTCAGAGAGGTCTTTTCCTGCTTTCTCCTCTAAGGTTTTGATGGTTTCCTGTCTCACATTCAGGTCCTTTATCCATTTTGAGTTTATTTTTGTGAATGGTGTGAGAAAGTGGTCTAGTTTCAACCTTCTGCATGTTGCTGTCCAGTTCTCCCAGCACCATTTGTTAAAGAGACTGTCTTTTTTCCATTGGATGTTCTTTCCTGCTTTGTCAAAGATGAGTTGGCCATACGTTTGTGGGTCTAGTTCTGGGGTTTCTATTCTATTCCATTGGTCTATGTGTCTGTTTTTATGCCAATACCATGCTGTCTTGATGATGACAGCTTTGTAGTAGAGGCTAAAGTCTGGGATTGTGATGCCTCCTGCTTTGGTCTTCTTCTTCAAAATTACTTTGGCTATTCGGGGCCTTTTGTGGTTCCATATGAATTTTAGGATTGCTTGTTCTAGTTTCGAGAAGAATGCTGGTGCAATTTTGATTGGGATTGCATTGAATGTGTAGATAGCTTTGGGTAGTATTGACATTTTGACAATATTTATTCTTCCAATCCATGAGCAAGGAATGTCTTTCCATTTCTTTATATCTTCTTCAATTACCTGCATAAGCTTTCTATAGTTTTCAGCATACAGATCTTTTACATCTTTGGTTAGATTTATTCCTAGGTATTTTATGCTTCTTGGTGCAATTGTGAATGGGATCAGTTTCTTCATTTGTCTTTCTGTTGCTTCATTGTTAGTGTATAAGAATGCAACTGATTTCTGCACATTGATTTTGTATCCTGCAACTTTGCTGAATTCATGTATCAGTTCTAGCAGACTTTTGGTGGAGTCTATCGGATTTTCCATGTATAATATCATGTCATCTGCAAAAAGCGAAAGCTTGACTTCATCTTTGCCAATTTTGATGCCTTTGATTTCCTTTTGTTGTCTGATTGCTGATGCTAGAACTTCCAGCACTATATTAAACAGCAGCGGTGACAGTGGGCATCCCTGTCGTGTTCCTGATCTCAGGGAAAAAGCTCTCAGTTTTTCCCCGTTGAGGATGATGTTAGCTGTGGGATTTTCATAAATGGCCTTTATGATCTTTAAGTATGTTCCTTCTATCCCGACTTTCTCAAGGGTTTTTATTAAGAAAGGGTGCTGGATTTTGTCAAAGGCCTTTTCTGCATCGATTGACAGGATCATATGGTTCTTCTCTTTTTTTTTGTTAATGTGATGTATCACGTTGATCGATTTGTGAATGTTGAACCAGCCCTGCATCCCAGGAATGAATCCCACTTGATCATGGTGAATGATTCTTTTTATATGCTGTTGAATTCGATTTGCTAGTATCTTATTGAGAATTTTTGCATCCATATTCATCAGGGATATTGGCCTGTAGTTCTCTTTTTTTACTGGGTCTCTGTCTGGTTTAGGAATCAAAGTAATACTGGCTTCATAGAATGAGTCTGGAAGTTTTCCTTCCCTTTCTATTTCTTGGAATAGCTTGAGAAGGATAGGTATTATCTCTGCTTTAAATGTCTGGTAGAACTCCCCTGGGAAGCCATCTGGTCCTGGACTCTTATTTGTTGGGAGATTTTTGATAACCGATTCAATTTCTTCGCTGGTTATGGGTCTGTTCAAGCTTTCTATTTCCTCCTGATTGAGTTTTGGAAGAGTGTGGGTGTTTAGAAATTTGTCCATTTCTTCCAGGTTGTCCAATTTGCTGGCATATAATTTTTCATAGTATTCCCTGATAATTGTTTGTATCTCTGAGTGATTGGTTGTAATCATTCCATTTTCATTCATGATTTTATCTATTTGGGTCATCTCCCTTTTCTTTTTGAGAAGCCTGGCTAGAGGTTTGTCAATTTTGTTTATTTTTTCAAAAAACCAACTCTTGGTTTCGTTGATCTGCTCTACACTTTTTTTAGATTCTATATTGTTTATTTCTGCTCTGATCTTTATTATTTCTCTTCTGCTGCTGGGTTTAGGCTGCCTTTGCTGTTCTGCTTCTATTTCCTTTAGGTGTGCTGTTAGATTTTGTATTTGGGATTTTTCTTGTTTCTTGAGATAGGCCTGGATTGCAATGTATTTTCCTCTCAGGACTGTCTTCGCTGCATCCCAAAGCGTTTGGATTGTTGTATTTTCATTTTCGTTTGTTTCCATATATGTTTTAATTTCTTCTCTAATTGCCTGGTTGACCCACTCATTCTTTAGTAGGGTGTTCTTTAACCTCCATGCTTTTGGAGGTTTTCCAGACTTTTTCCTGTGGTTGATTTCAAGCTTCATAGCATTGTGGTCTGAAAGTATGCATGGTATAATTTCAATTCTTGTAAACTTATGAAGGGCTGTTTTGTGACCCAGTATATGATCTATCTTGGAGAATGTTCCATGTGCACTCGAGAAGAAAGTATATTCTGTTGCTTTGGGATGCAGAGTTCTAAATATATCTGTCAAGTCCATCTGATCCAATGTATCATTCAGGGCCCTTGTTTCTTTATTGACTGTGTGTCTAGATGATCTATCCATTTCTGTAAGTGGGGTGTTAAAGTCCCCTGCAATGACCACATTCTTATCAATAAGGTTGCTTATGTTTATGAGTAATTGTTTTATATATCTGGGGGCTCGGGTATTTGGCGCATAGACATTTATAATAGTTAGCTCTTCCTGGTGGATAGACCCTGTGATTATTATATAATGCCCTTCTTCATCTCTTGTTACAGCCTTTAATTTAAAGTCTAGTTTGTCTGATATAAGTATGGCTACTCCAGCTTTCTTTTGGCTTCCAGGAGCATGATAAATAGTTCTCCATCCCCTCACTCTCAATCTAAAGGTGTCCTCAGATCTAAAATGAGTCTCTTGTAGACAGCAAATAGATGGGTCTTGTTTTTTTATCCATTCTGATACCCTATGTCTTTTAGTTGGCGCATTTAATCCATTTACATTCAGTGTTATTATAGAAAGATATGGGTTTAGAGTCATTGTGATGTCTGTATGTTTTATGCTTGTAGTGATGTCTCTGGTACTTTGTCTCACAGGATCCCCCTTAGGATCTCTTGTACGGCTGGTTTCGTGGTGACAAATTCCTTCAGTTTTTGTTTGTTTGGGAAGACCTTTATCTCTCCTTCTATTCTAAATGACAGACTTGCTGGATAAAGGATTCTCGGCTGCATATTTTTTCTGTTTAGCACACTGTAGATATCGTGCCATGCCTTTCTGGCCTGCCAAGTTTCAAAGGAGAGATCAGTCACGAGTCTTATAGGTCTCCCTTTATATGTGAGGGCACGTTTATCCCTTGCTGCTTTCAGAATTTTCTCTTTATCCTTGTATTTTGCCAGTTTCACTATGATATGTCGTGCAGAAGATCGATTCAAGTTACGTCTGAAGGGAGTTCTCTGTGCCTCTTGGATTTCAATGCCTTTTTCCTTCCCCAGTTCAGGGAAGTTCTCAGCTATAATTTGTTCAAGTACCCCTTCAGCACCCTTCCCTCTCTCTTCCTCCTCTGGGATACCAATTATGTGTATATTATTTTTTTTTAGTGTATCACTTAGTTCTCTAATTTTCCCCTCATACTCCTGGATTTTTTTATCTCTCTTTCTTTCAGCTTCCTCTTTCTCCATAACTTTATCTTCTAGTTCACCTATTCTCTCCTCTGCCTCTTCAAGCCGAGCCATCGTGGATTCCATTTTGTTTTGCAATTCGTTTAAAGCGTTTTTCAACTCCTCGTGACTGTTCCTTAGTCCCTCGATCTTTGTGGCAAGAGATTCTCTGCTTTCCTGTATACTGTTTTCAAGCCCAGCGATTAATTTTATGACTATTATTCTAAATTCACTTTCTGTTATATTATTTAAATCCTTTTTGATCAGTTCATTAGCTGTTGTTATTTCCTGGAGATTCTTCTGAGGGGAATTCTTCCATTTGGTCATTTTGGAGAGTCCCTGGCGTGGTGAGGACCTGCAGTGCACTTCCCCTGTGCTGTGGTGTATAACTGGAGTTAGTGGGCGGGGCCGCAGTCCGACCCAATGTCTGCCCCCAGCCCACTGCTGGGGCCACAGTCAGACTGGTGTGTGCCTTCTCTTCCCCTCTCCTAGGGGTGGGATTCACTGTGGGGTGGCGTGTCCCGTCTGGGCTACTTGCACACTGCCAGGCTTGTGTTGCTGGGGATCTGGCGTATTAGCTGGGGTGGGTAGGCAAGGTGCACGGGGGCTGGAGGAGCAGGCTTAGCTCGCTTCTCCTTAGGTGATCCACTTCAGGAGGAGCCCTGTGGCAGCGGGAGGGAGTCAGATCCGCTGCCGGAGGTTTGGCTCCGCAGAAGCACAGAGTTGGGTGTTTGCGCGGAGCGAGCAAGTTCCCTGGCAGGAACTGGTTCCCTTTGGGATTTTGGCTGGGGGATGGGCGGGGGAGATGGCGCTGGCGCCTTTGTTCCCCGCCAAGCTGAGCTCTGCCGTCCGGGGGCTCAGCAGCTCTCCCTCCCTTTGTCCTCCAGCCTTCCCGCTTTCCGAGCAGAGCTGTTAACTTATGACCTCCCAGACGCTAAGTCGCGCTTGCTGTCGGAACACAGTCCGTCCGGCCCCTCCGCTTTTGCCAGCCAGACTCGGGGGCTCTGCTTGGCCGGCGAGCCGCCCCTCGGCCCGGCTCCCTCCCGCCAGTCCGTGGAGCGCGCACCGCCTCGCCGCCCTTCCTACCCTCTTCCGTGGGCCTCTAGTCTGCGCTTGACTCCGGAGACTCCCTTCTGCTAATCCTCTGGCGGTTTTCTGGTTTCTTTAGGCAGGTGTAGGTGGAATCTAAGTGATCGGCAGGACGCGCTGTGAGCCCTGCGTCCTCCTACGCCGCCATCTTCCGGAACCTCCACATTTTCAAATTTTCAAACGATTTCGTTTTTTTTTGCCTTTTCCTTTTTTATCTTTTTTCTCTTTTTCTTCTCTTTTCTTTCTTCATAAAAACAGAAAATGAAAAAATTCATATTTCTTTTTAATTTTTGCTAAAAATATTTTTCAATAATTTTTTCTAGTATATTCTCTACTTTTGTGTATTTTAGTCTACTTTTAGTTTATTCATTTTTTCAAATCCTCAAATGATTTCCTTTTTTTTCTCTCTTCCCCCCTTTTTTTTGTTTGTTTCTCTAATCTGTCAAACCACTTTCTACACCCAGAACAAAACACACCTAGGATCTAGCATCACCTATTCGATTTTTCTGTAGGTGTGTTTTTAATTTTTAATTTTAATATTATTGTAATTTTAATTTTTTTAATTTCATTTTTTTCTACCTCATTAATTCCTTTTCTCCCTTCAAAATGACAAAACGAAGGAATTCACCCCAAAAGAAAGAGGACAAAGAAACGACAGCCAGGGATTTAACCAACACAGACACAAGCAAGATGTCTGAACCAGAATTTAGATCACAATAATAAGAATACTAGCTGGATTCTAGAAATAGAATCCCTTTCTGCAGAGACAAAAGAAATAAAAAATAGCCAGAATGAAATTAAAAATGTTATAACTGAGCTGCAATCATGGATGGATGGAGCCGCAGCAAGGATGGACGAGACAGAACAGAGACTCAATGATATAGAGGACAAACTTACAGAGAATAACGAAGCAGAGAAAAAGAGCAAAATTTAAGAATTAGAGAAATCAGTGACTCATTAAAAAGGAACAACATCAGAATCATAGGGGTCCCAGAGGAGGAAGAGAGAAATAGGGGAAAAAGGGTTATGAGAAAATCATAGCAGAAAACTTTCCTAACCTGGGGAAAGACAAAGACATCAAAATCCAGGAAGTACAGAGGAACCCCATTAGATTCAACAAAAACTGACCATCAACAAGGCATATCATGCCAAATTCACAAAATACCCAGGCAAGGAGACAATCATGAAAGCAGCAAGGGAAAAAAAGTCCCTAACCTACAAGGGAAGACAGATCAGGTTTGCAGCAGGCCTATCCACAGAAACCTGGCACCCAGAAAAGAGTGGCAGGATATATTCAGTGTGCTGAATCAGAAAAATATGCAGCCAAGAATTCTTTATCCGGAAAAGCTGTCATTCAAAATAGGAGGAGAGATATAAAGTTTCCCAGAGAAACAAAAATTAAAGGAGTTTGTAACCACTAAACCAGCCCTGCAAGAAATATTAAGGGGGACTTTCTGAGGGGAGAAAAGATGAAAAGATGTTATATATATCAAAAACAATAAAAGATGAGAAAGGACCAGCGAACACCACGAGAAACTCCAACTCTACAAGCATCATAATGGCAACAAATTCATATCTTTCAGTACTCACCTCACTCTAAACGTCAATGGACTCAATGCTCCAATCAAAAGACATAGAGTAACAGAATGGATAAGAAAATAAGACCCATCTATATGCTCTTTACAAGAGACCCACTTTAGACCTAAAGATACCTACAGATTGAAAATAAGGGGATAGAGAATCATCTATCATGCTAATGGTCAACAAAAGAAAGCCAGAGTAGCCATACTTATATCAGACAATCTAGACTTTAAAATACTGTATCAAGAGATGAAGAAGGGCATTATATCATAAACAAGGGGTCTATAGACCATGAAGACCTATCAATTGTAAACAGTTACGCACCAAATGTGGGGCACCCAAATATATAAATCGATTAATCACAAACATCAAGAAACTCATTGATAGTAATACCATAATACTAGGAGACTTCAACACCCCACTCACAGCAATGGACAGATCATCTTATCAAAAAATCAACAAGGAAACAATGGCTTTGAATGACACACTGGACCAGATGGACTTAACAGATATATTCAGCACATTTCATCCTAAAGCAGCAGAATACACATTCTTCTCCAGTGCATGTGGAACATTCTCCAGAATAGACCACATACTGGAACACAAATCAGACCTCAGGAAGTACAAAAAATCGAGATCATACTGTGCATTTCAGACCACAACACTAAGAAACTCGAAATCAACCACAAAAAATTTGGAAAGGTAACAAATAACTTGGAGACTGAAGAACATCCTACTAAAGAATGAATGCGCCAACCAAGAAGCTAAGGAGGAAATTAAAAAGTATACAGAAGCCAATGAAAATGATAACACCACAATCCAAAACCTCTGGGATGCAGCAAAGGCGGTCATAAGAGGAAAGTATATAGCAATCCAGGCCTTCCTAAAGAAGGAAGAAAGATCTCAGACACACAACCTAACCTAATGCCTTAAGGAGTTGGAAAAAGAACAGCAAATAAAACCCAAAACCAGCAGAACAGGAAAGAATAAAGATTAGAGCAGAAATCAATGCTATTGAAACCAAAAACAGTAGAACAGATCACTTAAACCAGAAGCTGGTTCTTTGAAAGAATTAACAAAATTGATAAACTACTAGCCAATTTGATCAAAATGGAAAATTAAAGGAGCCAAATAAGTAAAATCAAGAATGAAAGAGGAGAAATCACAACCAACACAGCAGAAATAACAACAATAATAGAATATTATGAACAATTATATGCCAACAAAATGGGCAATCTGGAAGAAATGGACAAATTCCTAGAAACATATTCACTACCAAAACTGAAACAGGAAGAAATAGAAAATTTGAACAGATTCATAACCAGTAAGGAAATCGAATTAGTAATCAAAAATCTGCCAAAAAACAAGAGTCCAGGGCCAGGTGGCTCTCCAGGGGGAATCTACCAAACATTTAAGGAAGAGCTAACACCTATTCTCTTGAAGCTGTTCCAAAAAATAGAAATGGAAGGAAAACTTCCAAATTCTATGAAGCCAGCATTACCCTGATTCCAAAACCAGACAGAGACCACACTAAAAAGGAGAACTATAGACCAATTTCCCTGATGAACCTGGATGCAAAAATCCTCAACAGGATATTACCCAACCGGATCCAACAATACATTAAAAAAATTATTCACCATGACCAAGTGGGATTTATACCTGAGATGCAGGGCGGGTTCAATATCCACAAAACAATTAACATGATTCATCACATCAACAAAAGAAAGGGCAAGAACCATATGATCCTCTCAATAGATGCAGAGAAAGCATTTGACAAAATACAGCATTCTTTCTTGATAAAAACCCTCAAGAAAGTAGGGATAGAAGGATCATACCTCGAGGTGATAAAAGCCATATACAAGCGACCCAATGCTAATATCATCCTCAATGGGGAAAACCTGAGAGCGTTCCCCCTAAGGTCAGGAACAAGACAGGGATGTCCACTCTCGCCACTGTTATTCAACATAGTATTGGAAGTCTTTTATCCTCTGCAATCAGACAACACAAAGAAATAAAAGGTATCCAAAACAGCCAGGAAGAGGTCAAACTTTCACTCTTCACAGATGACATGATACTCTATATGTAAAACCCAAAAGATTCCACCAAAAAACTGCTGAATTGATTCATAAATTCAGCAAAGTTGCAGGATTTAAAATCAATGCACAGAAATCAGTTGCATTCCTATACACCAACAATGAAGCAACAGAAAAATCAAGGAATCGATCCCATTTACAGTTGCACCAAAAATCATAAAATACCTAGGAATAAATCTAACCAAAGAGGTGAAAAATCTATACACTGAAAACTATAGAAAGCTTATGAGACAAATTGAAGAAGATACAAAGAAACGGAAAAAGATTCCATGCTCCTGGATAGGAACAACAAATATTGTTAAAATGTTGATACTACCCAAAGCAATCTACATATTCAACATGATCCCTATCAAAGTAACACCAGCATTCTTCACAGAGCTAGAACAAATAATCCTAAAATTTGTATGAAACCAGAAAAGCTCTGAATAGCCAAAGTGATCTTGAAAAAGAAAACCAAAGCTGGAGGCATCACAATGCCAGACTTCAGGCTATACTACAAAGCTGTAATCATCAAGACAGTATGGTACTGGCCCAAGAACAGACACTCAGATCAATGAAATAGAATAGAGAACCCAGAAGTGGGCCCACAAACGTATGGCCAACTAATCTTTGACAAAGTAGGAAAGAATATACAATGGAATAAAGAGTCTCTTCAGCAACTGGTGCTGGGAAAACTGGACAGCGGCATGCAGAAGAATGAACCTGGACCACTTTCTTACACCATACACAAAATAAACTCAAACTTGATGAAAGACCTAAATGTAAGACAGGAAGCCATAAAAATCCTCGAGGAGAAAGCAGGCAAAAACCTCTTTGATCTTGCCCACAGCAATTTCTTACTCAACACGTCTCCTGAGGCAAGGGAAACAAAAGCAAAAATGAACTATTGGGACCTCATCAAAGTAAAAAGCTTCTGCACAGAGAAGGAACAATCAGCAAAACTAAAAGGCAACCGATGGAATGGGAGAAGATATTTGCAAATGACATATCAGATAAAGGGTTAGTATCCAAAATCTACAAAGAACTTATCCAACTCAACACCCAAAAAACAAATAATCCAGTGAAGAAATGGGCAAAAGACATGAATAGACACTTCTCCCAAGAAGACCTCCAGATGGCCAACTGACACATGAAAAAATGCTCACCATCACTCATCATCAGGAAAATACAAATCAAAACCACAATGAGATACCACCTTACACCTTTCAGAATGGCTAACATTAACAACTCAGATAACAACAGGTGTTGGCGAAGATGCGGAGAAAGAGGATCTCTTTAGCATTGTTGGTGGGAATGCAAGCTGGTACAGCCACTCTGGAAAACAGTATGGAGGTTACTTGAAAAACTAAAAATAGAACTACCCTACAACCCAGCAATTGCACTACTAGGCATTTATCCAAGGGATACAGGTGTGCTGTTTTGAAGGGACACATGCACCCCCATGTTTATAGCAGCACTATCAACAATAGCCAAAGTATGGAGAGAGCCCAAATGTCCATTGATGGATGAATGGATAAAGAAAATGTGGTGTATATATATATATATATATACACACACAATGGAGTATTACTCAGCAATCAAAAAGAATGAAATCTTGCCATTTGCAACCACATGATGGAACTGGAGGGTATTATGCTAAGTGAAATTGGTCAGTCAGAGAAAGACAAATATCATATGACTTCACTCATATGAGGACTTTAAGAGACAAAACAGATGAACATAAGGGAAGGGAAACAAAAATAATATAAAAACAGGGAGGGGGACAAAACAGAAGAGACTCATAAATATGGAGAACAAACTGAGGGTTGCTGGAGGGGTTGTGGGAGGGGGGAAGGGCTAAATGGGTAAGGGGCATTAAGTAATCTACTGAAATCATTGCTTCACTATATACTAACTAATTTGGATGTAAATTTTAAAAAATAAAAAATAAAGTTAAATCAAAAAAAAAAAAAAAAAGAAAGAAGGTGGAGCAGGATGGAAGAAAAGGGAAGGGGAAGGAAATAATCCATACCTGTAGGCACAGAAGAACAATTATATATAGTGTAACTGTGTGTGAGAGAGTGTAATAGTGTGTGAGAGAGAGAAAGCAAAGTTTAGAACAGTAAGCATAGCATGATCCCATTTTTGTAAAAAGAAAATTAGATTGTATATATGCACAGAAATGAGGCTAGAACAAACTGTTTCAAACTGCTCACAATTGCCACCTCTAGAAACTGGAATTGGGCCAGGGTTAACAAGACAGGTTTACATTTAGCTTTACGTATTTACACATTTATATATTGTTGCATTTGTTTTAACCTAAGGTTCAGAGCATCAGGTACCCTCCATTTATAGCATGTTATTATCATTAATCCTTCAAGGCTTGTCTCTCATTTTGTGGCATATTTATGAGTTTCTCCCTTTTCTCCCTATTCATCCCCTCTTTGCCTTTCCCTATGGGCAGCCATATTCATGCCTTTAATATGCATTGTTCTTTGTGTGTTTTGTACTAATATATCTTCATTTATATAAATGATACAGCCATATTTATGCCTTTAATATGCATTATTCTTTGTGTGTTTTGTATTAATATATCTTCATTTATATAAATGATATTGTTATCTGTTCTGACCCTCATGTTTTAATCTAGCACTATAGTTTTACTATTACCCATATTGCAGGTTGTATGCAGCTTGTCTATTGCTTCTAATTGCTCCATGGCATGACTTCCTGTGCTTAATCAATTCACCCTCCCAAGAATGAACATCCAGGCTGCCCTAACTCCCTGTCTCCTCAATAATGCCTCATGAAGCTAGGTGTGATCTCTTTGGTGTATAAGCCCAGGAGCAGAATTTCTGTGTAAATGAGTAAGTGTATATTTAATTTAACTAAGCACTGCCAGACATTTTACTTTTACAAGAAAATACTAAAAAGAACATTAATATTTTTTAAATTAAAGAAAACATTTTAAACTCTGGCAGAAAAGAAAGATTTGTTGTATTGCAATCAGTATTTTTTTCTAAAGAAAGCTATCAGGCATTCTTTGCCCACAAAACAATATTGCTATATACTAGAAAAATGAAAACTTTCTCCAATGAATCACAATTTTATAATGAGAACACACTGTTCTTTCATGAAGTTGCCTGTTTTCTGGCAGGGAAGGCAGTGTAAACTTAAATTCAGGTTATACCAGTGTGGCCAGGTGCCAGGAGGCCTTGACTCTGTGCCCTGGGATCAGTTGCCTGAGAACTTCAACTTCAAGAGAATGAGCAGAGCTAGTTATGTCATGTAATGATGAAGATGATTTAATTAGAATGTATTTGCCATAACTATATGCACAGTTTTCTCAATTTGTTTACAGTATAAAACTTCAAATACCAGACAGCATGGTTTAAAACTGGACATCTGGAACTCTAAAAAATTCAGTTGTCTTTTCCCAGAGGGAAAATTTTACATATTTATTGATATGGAAAATATAATTTCTTAAATTGGGTTAAATTATAGCAAACTGTGTGATATATAATTGATAAATAAAATATAACAGATTTTACTACACTGGCTGAATGCAGATGTTGAATGGGAACATTATGAATGGTTAGATATTGTTAAAAGTTACCATTGTTCTGCAATGTATAGCATAAATTTACTGTATAATATACAAAGGAAAATTTACTCCTGTCATTCTCTTTCATGGATTTATTTTAGTGTTAACTTTAAAAGCTACTACAAATATTTATGTAAAATTAGTTCACATAGTGACATCATCAAGATGGTGACATAGGTTATTCCTGACTTTGCTCTCCCTCATAAGAAGAACTAACATCTATTTAAGAACAAGATACCACTGAGAAAATCCTAGAACATAGGAATGAGGCTGAAGTACCTTCCTGCAAATCAGAGACCAAGACAGACTGCATTAGAAGGGTAAAAGAAATGGCGACACATTGACCACACTCCCCCTTCCCCAGGGCAGTGTAGCAGCACAAGGAGGCCCCCCTGAACCTCCAGATCCTCCAGTGGGAAAAGAGAACCCAGGGGAGACAACCAGTGTCAGCTCCTGTTCTAGCATTGTGTAACTTTATGGGAAGTCCTACTCTGATCTTGCATCATGGGGATTGCAGGGGAATCTAGATGGCCCAATCACTGGGAATCTGTTACAGAGAAGGGAGGAGGGGTCTGCAACAACCAGCACATGGATCTTGGTAGGCCAAATTCATATCTGCAGTGCCTAAATAGTAATGCCAACTATAGGTTTTTCTCATCTCCAGAAACAAGTCGGAGATGCATTCGGACCATGGAACTCAGTAGAGTGCAGATAAGCCTGGTTTATGTCCTCAAATGAGTTCTTCCAGACCTAGAGCATGGTTTGCCCACACCCAGACAAAATGCTGAGTCACAGCCCAGCCAACCCCATCTGACCAGAAGACCTAGTGACAACTCTTAGTAGTAGCTGAGCAGCCCAGCGGTGATTGTGCTGAAAAGTGGGTAGCAGAGCTGATCACCCCAGAGCAAAGCCTGTACCAAGTGGAGTCTTTCCATGCTATACACAGGCAGTGGGATTAATTCTCAAAGATGAGAATAGCTCCTAACCCCTTCAAACTGGATATCCTGTTTGGGAAATTGAGAGTAGTCTGGCGTGACCTGTCTCTCTTGCACCTAAGCAGGGAAGCGGGGACATAGCCCCACCCGGGGTAGAGAGTGTCTTCTGGTCCCATCTGACCAGAAGGGCTGTCAAAAACAACTGAAAGCTGTGCAGCCCAGTGGAGCTGGAGCCAAGAGAAGGGCAGAGCCAATAGTTTGCAGAACAAAGCCAGTTGGCTTATTCAGCCAAGGAATTTGGAGTGCAAATCAACTTGAGTTAAGACAACAAAAGAGCTTTCCCAGCTTTAGAACTGCTTCTCCCACTGCATTAGAGCAGGAAATCTAATTCATAGCTCATCTCTGAACACAGCCTTCAGTCTGTCTAACCAGGGAACCTAACCAGAGCAAATAGGAAGCTGCATAGACATTCAACATCCTGTGTACAGTGGAACTTGAAAAGAGAGTACAGATTTTGGTTTCCCCCATCTGCATGAAAAGCTGGTGACACCATATATTTAAAAATATATTTAAAGCAATAATGGTTGAAGACTTTTTTTTAACTGACTAGGGAATTCAGTGCATACTCAGGCCTGATTTGGACCCCCAAACAATGTGTTGTACAGGCTCTAGGTCATAGTCTGCTGCTCTGTCATACCAGGAATGCTAATTCATAGCTTCAGCTACTACCAAATATGGTCCCCAGTCCCAACCCTCGAGTAAACCTGAACAGAGAATTCAGGAAACTGTGGTGTCCATCCTACCAGGCCAGCAGTCCTATCCAACTGCTCTTAGACAATGCATACCCCCCATCACCCCTTTGCTCAGAGTTTGAATAGTTACCTCATCATAGCAGGCCCCATCTGCCCAAAGACATCACTAGCAAACACATCCAAAAATCCAAACTGAAGTAACTAGTGACAGTCTATCTCTATCAACACATACCTATAAGTCTGGAAGAGAGAACCCTGTTACTCAAATGTGCAGATACTAGCATAAGAAATCAATGATTACAAAACATCAGGTACATTTGAAACCATGAAAGGAAACTAATAATGCTCCAATAACTGACTCTAAAGAAATGGAGAACTATGAACTATCAAACAAAAAATTCAGAAAAATCCTCTTAAGGAACTTTAGTGTCCTACAAAAAAACAGAGGGACAACTAAACAAAAATAAGAAAGCAATGCATGAGCAAAATGAGAAATTTGACAAGGCAATAGCAATCACAAAAAAAAAAAAAACCCAGAAATCTTAGAGTTTAATTAATTAATTAAATGATGTTTAATTAAACAATTAAATTAATAATTGAACTGAAGAATTCAATAGAGAATTTAAAAGTAGACTTGACCATGTAAGAGAAAGAATCAGGGACCTGGAAAATAGGACACTGGAAATTACCCAGTCAGAGGAGTGAAAAGAAAAAAGAATGAATAAAACCTACATGGATTATGGAACACAATGAAAGGAAAGCATATTTTCTCTATGGGAATCCCAGAAGGAAAGGAGAAAGAACACAGAAAGTATATTTAAAGCAATATGGCTAAAAATTTTCCAAACCTGGAAAAAGAAATGAGATCCAAAACTCTAGATCCATGAGTCCCAAAGGACCCTAAGTATGTTGAACCTGAATAAAGCTATCATGAGACACATTATAATTAAATGTCAAAAGTCAAGGACAAAGAAAGAATTTTAAAAGCAGCAAAAGAGAGAAGTTACATACAAAATCCGCATTACTGCTAGATTTCTCAATAGAAACTTTCCAGTCCAGGAGATAATGGGATGATATACTCAAAATATTGAAAAAGAATAACTATCAACTAAGAATTATGCACATAGTGAAGCTCTCCTTCAGAAATGAAGGCTCCTTAATTTGTTCAGAAATGAAATAAAGAGTTTTCTGAACAAACAAAACTGAGAGTTCATTACTATTAGACTTGGCTTACAAGAAATACTAAAAAGAGATCTATGAGTGGAAGTAAAAGAACACCTAATTAACATCATAAGAACACAAAAATGTAGCATAAATATCATTGGTAATGCTCAATATGTAGTAATAGATTTACAATGGTAGTTTAAAAGTTTAAAAAATCACATATAGCAAAAATAACTACAAGCAAAATAATCTCCTATTAGTTACACTTAAAAAAGTGTAAAATATAATAGTAATGACCTAAAACATGAAGGAAAGAAGTAAAAGTATAAAGCAAACAAATTTTATTAAAGTTAAGTTGTTATCACCTTATAATAGGGTGTTATAGAGCCAGCTGGCTGGCTCAGTCAGTATAGAGTGTAACTCTTGATCTCAGGGTTGTGAGTCTGAGCCCCGCATTGGGTGTGGAAATAACTTAAAAAATAAAATCTTTAAAAAATGTTAAATATATAAATAAATAAAATAAAATAGGGTGTTATAAGTTTAAGATATTTTATGTAAACCTCATGGTAACCATCTTAGAAAATATTGTACAAAGGGTCAAGATGGTGGAACAGCATGAAAGGTTTTTTTTGCATCTCTTGTCCTTGAAATACAGCCAGATCAACACCAAACCATCTTGCACACCCAGAAAACTGAGTTGAGAATTAACACAACAATCTGCACAACTTGAACCACAGAACTTAGCAGACAATGGTTCCAGTGGACCCTGGAGATCAACCACACTCACTGGTGTTGGAACAAGGATGGTAAGAGTGAAGCTTGGTGCCAGATGTGTCTTATGAGTTACCACAATCCCTGAAATGCTGCTACTACATGATCCTGTGAAATTTTTCTGGGGCAGGCTGGCATCCAGCTGCAGTCTCTGGATGTCGGCAGCAGAACAGTTGCTTGAATATTCCTGGAGGCAGGCTGGCACCCAGCCATTGTTCAGTGAGACCCTCCACCATGGAGGGTTAGAGCAAATCAAAGCCACAGTCCCTCAGAAGTGAGGGGGTGGGAAACACAGCCTCATCTGAGATAAAACTCAGGAAAGAGGTGCTGCTTGGCAGCCTGACAACTTGGTCATAGATAGTGTAGAAGCAGGGAGTGACAGAAGCCAGAGACAAAGGGGGCAGTGCTTGATTGCAGGTTGGGGAGAGCACAGAATTCTGATACTAGAGACTGGGTAGCTGGGTGACACCATTTTCACCCCTCCCACGCATCACATGTGCATACAAGCCTACACACGCCACAACAATCCACCCCAGTAAGCTAAGCAACACCATCTCCTTAAGAATGGAGCCATTACACTAAGTCCTGCCCAACTGGGCCAATCATACTCTCGAGGAACACTATAAGTCTCTCTGCCTGCTTAGTTTACAGATTATAAAGTGGTTCATAGTTTGACTTCTAGCGGAAACTGGATGTAATTTTAATCCTATTTCATTCTGTTCGCTGGTCCATCTAGTCAGTATTTTTTTTCCTTTTTCTTTTCTTATTCTTAAATATAGAAAGAGAAAAAATTTATTTTTATTTTCCCTTTTTATAAAAAAGATTTTTCCTTAATTTTTTTCTACTATATTTTTCACTTTTTTGTAAGTTTTTAAAATTCTATTTTACTTTCATCATTTCATTTTATTCTAATTTATTCTATTCATTTTTTCAAATTTCACGTTTTCCCTTTTTTTCTCTTTCCCTTTTTTCTCTATTCTATCAAGCTTCTTTCAACAACCAAACCAAAACACACCTAAGATCTAGCTTCCTTTATTTGATTTTTTTGTGTTGTTTTTAATTTTTTAATTTTTTTTTACTTTATTAATTCCCTTTCTTCCTTCAAAATGATAAAACAAAGGAATTCACTATAAAAGAAAGAACAGGAAGCAATGACAGCTAGGGACCTAATCAATATAGATACAAGTAACATGTCTGAACCAGAAATTAGAATTATGATAATAAGAATACTAGCTGGGGTTGAAAATAGATTAGAATCCTTTTCTGCAGAGATAAAAGAAGTAAAACTTCTTTTATTAGGATGAAATTAAAAAATGCTATAACGGAGTTGCAATCTCAAATGGATGTCACAGAGGCAAGGATGGGTGAAGCAGAGCAGTAAATAAGTGATATAGAGGACAAACCTATGGAGAATAATGAAGCAAAAAAAAAAAAAAAAAGAGGGAAACTAAGGCAAAAGAGCACTATATAAGAATTAGAGAACTTATTGACTCGTTAAAAAGGAATAATATCAGAATCATAGGAGTCCCAGAAGATGAAGACAGAGAAAAGGGATAGAAAGTTTATTGTGAGCAAATCATAGCAGAAAACTTTCCTAACCTGGTGAAAGACAGAGACGTCAAAATCCAGGAAGCACAGAGGACTCCTATTAGATTCAACAAAAACTGACCAAAACAAGGCATATCATAGTCAAATTCAGAAAATACTAAGTCAGGGAAAGAACCATGAAAGCAGCAAGGAAAAAAAGTCCCAAACCTACAAGGGAAGACAGATCAAGTTTGCAGCAGACCTATCCACAGAAACTTGGCAGGCCAGAAAGGAGTGGCAGGATATATTCAGTGTGTTGAATCAAAAAAAAATATGCAGCCAAGAATTCTTTATCCAGCAAGACTGTCATTCAAAATAGGAGAGATAAAAATTTCCCAGACAAACAAAAACTAAGAGTTCATGACCACTAAACCAGCCTTGCAAGAAATTTTAAGGGTGACTATCTGTGGGGAGAAAAGACAAAAAAAAAAAAAAAAAAAAGACCAAAGCAACAAAATCTAGAAAGGACCAAAGTACACCACCAGAAACTCCAACTCTATAAGCAACATAATGGCAATACATTCATATCTTTCAGTAGTCACTCTAAATATCAATAGACTAAATGCTCCAATCAAAAGACATACGGTAACAGAATGGATAAGAAAACAAGATCCATCTATATGCTGTTTACAAGAGATCCATTTTAGACCTAAAGTCACCTTCAGATTGAAAGTAAGGGGATGGAGAACCATCTATCATGCTAATAGTCATCAAAAGAAAGCCAGATACTGGCTGATACTTCTATCAGACAATCTAGATTTTAAAATAAAGACTGCAACAAGAGATGAAGAAGGGCATTCTATCATAACTAAGGGGTCTATCCAAGAAGATCCAAGAAGATCTAACAATTGTAAACATTTATGCTCCAAATGTGAAATGACCAAAATATATAAATCAATTAATCACAGACATAAAGAAACTCAATGATAGGAATACCATAATAGTAGGGACTTCAACACCCCACTTACAGCAATGCACAGATCATCTAAACAGAAAATCAACAAGGAAACAATGGTTTTGAATGACACACTGGACCAAATGGACTTAACAGATATATACAAAACATTTCATCCTAAAGCATCTTCTCCAGTGCACATGAAACATTCTGCAGAAAAGACCAGATACTGGGACACAAATCAGCCTTCAACAAGTACAAAAAGATTGAAATCATACCATGCATATTTTTAAACCACAACGTTATGAAAGTCAAATCAAGCACAAGAAAAAAATTGGAAAGATATCAAATACTTGGAGACTAAAAAACATCCTCCTAAGGAATGAATGGGTTAACCAAGAAGGTAAAAAGGAAATTAAAAAGTACATGGAAGCCAATGAAAATGATAATACCACAGCCCAAAACCTCTGGAATGCAGCAAAGGCAGTCATAAGAGGGAAGTATATAGCAATCCAGGCCTTCCTAAAGAAGGAAGAAAGATCTCAGATACACAACCTAACCTTATGCCTTAAGGAGCTGGAAAAAGAACAGCAAATAAAACCCCAAACCAGCAGAGGACAGGAAATAATAAAGATTAGAGCAGAAATTAATGCTATCAAAACCAAAAAAAAAAAAAAAAAGTAGAAAAGATCAATGAAACCAAGAGCTGGTTCTTTGAAAGAATTAACAAAACTGAAAAATTGATAAACCCCTTGACAGTTGGATCAAAATGAAAAGGAAAGGACCCAAATAAATAAAATCAAGAATGAAAGAAGAGAGATCACAACCAACATAGCAGAAATGAAAATAATAATAATAGAATATTATGAGCAATTATATGCCAATAAAATGGGCAATCTGGAAGAAATGGACAAATTCCTAGAAACATATTCACTACCAAAACTGAAACAGGAAGAAATGAAAAATTTGAACAGACCCATAACCAGTAAGGAAATCGAATTAGTAATCAAAAATCTCCCAAAAAATCAAGAGTTGAGGGCCGGATGGCTTTCCAGGGGAACTCTACAAAACATTTAAAGAAGAGTTAATGCTTATTCTTTTGAGGCTGTTCCAAAAAACAGAAATGGAACTAAAACTGCCAAACTCATTCTATGAAGCCAGCATTACTTTGATTCCAAAACCAGAAAAAAGACCCCACAAAAAAGGAGAATTACAGACAAATTCCCCTGATGAACATGTATGCAAAAATCCTCAACAAGATACTAGCCAACCAGATCCAACAATACATTAAAAGAATTATTCACCACGACCAAGTGGGATTTATACCTGGGATGCAGGGCTGGTTCAATATCTGCAAAACAATGTGACTGAGACATCACATGAATAAAAAAAGGACAAGAACCGCATATTCCTCTCAATAGATGCAGAAAAAGCATGTGACAAAATATAGCATCCTTTCCTGATAAAAACCCTCAAGAAAGTAGGGATAAAAGGATCATACTTCAAGATCATAAAAGCCATATATGAAAGACCCACTGCTAATATCATCTTTAATGGGGAAAAACTTAGAGCTTTCCCCCTAAGGTAAGGAACATGACAGAGCCATCCACTCTTGCCACTGTTATTCAACACAGTATTGGAAGTCTTACCTCAACTGTCATACAACACAAGGGAATAAAAGGCATCCAAACCAGCAAGGAGGAAGTCAAAGTTCTCTTCACAGATGACATGATACTCTATATGGAAAACCCAAAAGATTCCACCAAAAAGCTGCTAGAACTGATCCATCGATTCAGCAAAGTCGCAGAATATAAAATCAATGCACAGAAATCAATTACATTTCTATACACCAATAACAAAGCAACAGAAAGAGAAATCAAGAAATTGATCCCATTAACAGTTGCAGCAAAAATCATAAAATACCTAGGAATAAACCCAACCAAAAAGGTGAAAAATCTGTACACTGAAAACTGTAGAAATCTTATTAAAGAAATTGAAGAAGACCAAAACAAAAGTAAAAACATTCCATGTTCCTGGATTGGAAGAACAAATATTATTAAAACGTTGATACCACCCAAAGCAATCTACATATTCAATTCAATCCCTATCAAAGTAACACCAGCATTCTTCACAGAGCTAGAACAAGCCATCCTAAAACTTGCATGCAACCAGAAAAGAGCCCGAATAGCTAAAGCAATCTGAAAAAAGAAAACAGAAGCTGCAGGCATCACGATCCCAGCTTTCAGGCTGTATTACAAAGCTGTAATCATCAAGAAAGTATGGTACTAGCATAAAAACAGACACTCAGATCAATGGAACAGAATAGAGAACCCAGAAATGGACCCACAAATATATGGCCAAATAATTTTGACAAAGCAGGAAAGAATATCCAATGAAAAAAGTCTCTTCAGCAAATGCTGCTAGGAAAACTGGACAGCGGCATGCAGAAGAATGAACCTGGACCACTTTCTTACACCATACACAAAAATAAACTCAAAATGGATGAAAGACCTAAATGTAAGACAGGAAGCCATAAAAATCCTCGAGGAGAAAGCAGGCAAAAACCTCTTTGACCTCAGCCACAGCAACTTCTTACTCAACATGTCTCTGGAAGCAAGGGAAACAAAAGCAAAAATGAACTATTGGGACCTCATCAAAATAAAAAGTGTCTGCACAGCGAAGGAAACAATCTGAAAAACTAAAAGGCAACTGATGGAATGGGAGAAGATATTTGCAAATGACATATTAAATAAAGGGTTAATGTCCAAAATCTATAAAGAACTTATCCAACTCAACACACAGAAAACAAATAATCCAGTGAAGAAATGGGCAAAAGACATGAAGAGACACTTCTCCGAAGAAAACATCCAGATGGCTAACAGACACATGAAAACATGCTTAACATCACTCATTATCAGTGAAATACAAATCAAAACCACAATGAGATACCACCTCAGACCAGTCAGAATGGCTAACATTAACAACTCAGGAACAACAGATGTTGGCAAGGATGCGGAGAAACAGGACGTCTTTTGCACTGCTGGTGGGAATGCAAACTCGTGCAGCCACTTGGAAAACAGTATGGCGGTTTCTTAAAAAATTAAAAATAGAACTACCCTACACCCAGCAATTGCACTACTAGGCATTTTCCAAGGGATATAGGAGCGCTGTTTTGAAGGGGCACATGCACCCCAACGTTTATAGCAGCACTATCATATTCCTCTCAATAGCCAAAGTATGGAAAGAACCCAAATGTCCATCGATGGATGAATGGATAAAGAAGTTGTATGTATATACAATGGAGTATTAGTCAGCAATCAAAAAGAATGAAATCTTGCCATTTGTGACTATGTGGAGGGAACTAGAGGGTATTATGCTAAGTAAAATTAGAGAAAGACAAGTATCATATGACTTCATTCATATGAGGTATTTAAGATACAAAACAGATGAGAATAAGGGAAGGAAAGCAAAAATAATATAAAAACATGGAGGAGGACAAAACATAAGAGACTTTTAAATGTAGAGAACAAACAGAGGGTTGCTGGAGGGACTGTGGGTGGGGGGATGGGCTAAATGGGTAAGGGGCATTTCGGAAGACACTTGTTGTGATGAGCTTGGGTGTTATACATAGGGGATGAATCACTGGAATCTATTCCTGATATCATTGCTGCACTATATGCTAACTAACTTGGATATAAATTTAAAAATAAATAAATTTTAAAATAGGGAAAAGCCTAGTAGTAATTACACAAAAGAACACAATAAAGAAGTCAAAGCATGCTTATATCAAAACACACCAAAAAACCTCAGCAGGATAAGAAACAAAGAGCAATGCATCTACAAAACAACCTGAAAATAATTAACAAAATGTCTATAGTAAGTCCTTACCTATCAATAATTACGTTAAACATACATGATTTAAATGTACCAATCAAAAGACATAGGATGGATGCCTGAATGGATAAAAATTAATTAATTAAATTATGAAAAAACAAGGTCCAAAAACATGCTGCTTACAGAAGACTCATTTTTGCCTTAAAGACATACATAAGAGGAGAGTGAAAAAGACATTTCAAGCAAATAATAACAACAAAAAATCATGATTCACTATATATCAAGAAAAATAGACTTTAAACTAAAAATTATAAAAAGAAGCAAAGTCATTATATAATAAAGGGGTCAATATATCAAGAAGATATAACAATTGTAGATATTTATGTGCCTAACATGAGAGTACTTAATTTGTGAAGTAACTAATAGAGCTAACAGGAAGAAAACCAGTAATACAAAAATTATTGGAGACCTTAATATCCCACTCTATACAAGGAATTGATCATCCAGATCAAGAATCAATAAGGAAACAGCATATATGAATAACACTATAGACCAAATGGAACTAATAGACATATAAAACATTATGTCTAATCACAAAAGAATAAACATTCTTCTCAAGTGCACATGGAACATTTTCTAGAATAGACCATATGCTAGACTACATAACAAGTCTCAGCAAATTCAAAAGGATTTAAATCATACCAAGCGTCTTCTCTGGCCACACTAGAAATCAATAACAAGGAAAACTGGAAAATTCACAAACTCATGAAAATTAAAAATCACTTTTCTAAACAATCAAGAATCAAAGGGAAAATTAAAGGGAAAATAAAAGTTTCTTGAGACAAACAAAAATAGAAAACAATATATCAGAACTTATGGGATGCAGCAAAAGCAGTTCTAAGATGGAAGTTCATAACACTAAAATGTCTACAGTAAGATCCCAAATAAACAACCTAACTCAGTGCCCTAATGAACTAGAAAAAGAAGAACAAACTGAGCCCAAAGTTAACAGAAGAAAGGAAGTAATTAAGATTAAAGCAGAAATAAATGAGGGGCTTCTAGGTGGTAGTCAGTTAAGTGTCAGACTCTTGATCTCAGTTCAGGTCTTGATCTCAGGGTCATGAGTTTAAGCCCTGCTGGGTGTGAGTCCTACTTAAAAAAGAAAAAATAATAAATGAAATAGAGAACTGAAAAACCATAGAAAGGAATAACTAAACTAAGAGTTGGTTCTTTGAAAAATTAAGTAAAATTGACAAACTCTTACCTAAATAGCCAAGGATAAAAGAAAAAGGATTCAGATCAACAAAATTATAAGTGGAAAAGGAGAAATTGTAACTAACATCACAGAAATTCAAAGAATCATAAGAAGCAACCATAAATAACTATTTGCCATCAAACTGGAAAATCTAGAAAAAATGGAAAAATTATTAGAAACATACAACTTACCAAGACTGAATCAGGAAGAGATAAAAAAATATATATATCTGAATAGACCAATTGCCAGTAAGGTGATTGAATCAGTAGTCAAAAATCTCCCAAGACAGAAAAATCCAGGACCAGATGGCTTCACTGATGAATTTTACCAAACATTTAAAGAATTAATACCAAGATAAAGAAGATGTGATTTATATATACAATGGAATACTACTTGGCAATGAGGAAGAAAGAAACCATGCCATTTGCAGCAACATGGATGGAACTGGAAGGTATTATGCTGAGTGAAATAAGTCAGCCAGAGAGGGACAGATATCATATGTTTTCACTCATATGTGGATCTTGAGAAACTTAACAGAAAACCGTGGGGTAAGGGAAGGAGAAAAAATAGTTACAGAGAGGGAGGGAGGGAAACCATAAGAAACTCTTAAATAAAGAGAACAAACTGAGGGTGAAAGGGGGGGCAAGGAGAGGAAAAATGGGTGATGGGCATTGAGGAAGACACTTGTTGGGATGAGCACTGGGTGTTGTATGTAAGCCAGTTTGACAATAAATTATATTTAAAAAGAAAGAAAGAAAGAATTAACACCAATCCTTCTCAAACTCTTGTAAAAAATTGAAGACAACAGTCCAAAATTCATTTTATGAAGTCAGCATTATCTGGATACGAAAACCAGAAAAGGAAACCACTAGAAAAAACTACAAGCCAATGTCTCTTATGAGTATAGATGCAAACATTCTCAATAAAATACTAGAAAACTGATTTCAGCAGCACATTGAAAAAACTATTCAAAATGATCAAATTGGATTTACCCCTGGGATGAAAAACTGGTTTGACATATGCAACTCAATCAATATGATACATCACATTCATAGAATGAAAGAAAATAATCATATGATCATATCAATAGATGCAGAAAAAGCATCTGACAAACTTCAGCATCCATTCATTATAAAAACTCTTAACACATTAAGCACAGAAGGAACATATCTCAACATAATAAAGACTATCTATGACACTGCCATAGCTAATATCATACTTAATAGTGAAAGGTTAGGTTTTCCTCTAAGATCAGGAACAAAATAGTGGTGCCCACTCTCATCACTTCTATTCAACATAGTATTAGAAGTCCTAGGTGGAGCAATCAGGAAAAAAAATTTGCAGATGACATGATTTTATAAATAGAAAATCCTTAAGACTCAAACAAAAAAAATATTAGATAAAATCAATGAATTCAGTAAAGTCACAGGACACAAAACACACAAAAATCAGTAGTGTTTCTATACACTAATAATGAAATTTCTGAAAAGAAATAAATGCCATTTTCAACAGCATCAAAAAAAATACAGAAAAATAAATTTAAGGAAAGATATCTATGCTGAAAAGTATAAGACATTGATGAAAGAAATTGAAGAAGACACAAATAAATGGAAAGGTAGCCTGTGTTCATGAACTGGAAGAATTAATATTGTTAAAATACTAAAAGCCATCTATAGAATCAGTGCAGTCCTTGACAAGATTCCATTGCATTTTCTTCAGAAATAGAAAAAATACTCTTAATATTTATATGTAACCAAAAAATTCAAGGAAATAGTCAAAGAAATAGTTAAGGAAATCCTGAGAAAGGAAAACAAATCAGGAGTTATCACACTTTCTGATTTCAAGCTAGACTATAAAATGACGGTCATTGAAACAGTATCAAAACATGAAAACAGACAAATAGAGCAACAGACTAGAATCAAGAGCTCAGAAATAAACCCAAGTATAAACAGTCACCTAGTATTCAGCAAGGAAGCCAAGAACATTCAGTGGAGAAAAGACTGTTTCTTCAATAAATGATGCAGAAGTAATTGGATATTCACATGTAAAAGAATGAAACTGAACCCATATTTTACACCATTCACAAAAATTAACTTGAAATGAATTAAAGACTTCAATGTGAGGCTTGAAGCCATGAAACTCCCAGAAGAAAACATAGGAAGAAATCCTCTTGACATGGGTCTAGGAAATTAGTTTTTGGATATGACACCGACACTTGCAACAACAAACAAAAACAAGTGAGGACTATATCAAACCACAAACTTCTACACAGCAAAAGACACCATCAACAACTATGAAAAGGTGACCAATGGGATGAGAATAAATATTTGCAAACCATATATCTGATAGAGGGTTAATATCCAAAACATATAAAGAACTTCTACAACTCAATAGCAAAAAGACAAATAACCTAATTAAAAAGTGGGCAAAGGTATGTTAACTAAAATTTAAATTTAATAAAAGTGGGCAAAGGACCCGAATAGACATTTCTTCAAAGAAGGTACACAAAAGGCCAATAGGTACATGGGAAGATGCTCAACATCACTAACCATTTGGGAAATGCAAATTAAAACCACTATGAGATATCACCTCATGCCTTTTAAAATGGCCAACATCAAAAATTCTAGCCTGGATATGGAAAAAAGGAAGCCCTTGTGCACCATTGGTGGTATTGTAAATTGGTACATCCACTATGGGAAACATAGTGGTGGGTCTTCAAAAAATTAAAAACAGAGCTACCATATTATCCAGCAATTTCACTTCTGGGAATAACTCTAAAGATAACAAAATCACTGACTCGAGGAGATATCTGTACCCCCATGTCCACAGTAGCACGATTGCCAAAACATAGTAAGTGTCCACTGATGGATGAATGGATAAAGAAGTTATGGTATAGATGCATGTGTGTTTGTGTGTGTGTGTGTGTGTGTGTGTGTGTGTGTGTGTGTATACATATACAATGGAATATTATTCAGCCATTTTGACAACAGGGGTGGACTTTAAAGGCACTATGCTAAATGAAATAAGTCATACAAATACTGCATGATCTCACTTATATGTGGAATAAATAAAAACATAGAAAATGAAATTAGATTTGTGGTTCCCAGAGGCAGGGGATGGCCTGGGGGAATTGGAAAAAGGTTGTCAAAAGGTACAAACTTCCAGTTAAAATAAGTACTAATGATGTGATGTTCAACATGATGACTATAGCTCACACTGCTGTGTGATATGAAGGAAAGTTAAGAGTTCTCTTTGCAATAAGAAATGTTTTCCTCTTTATTCTTTTCTTCTTTCTTTTCTTTTTATATCTATATGAAAAGATGCATGTTAGCTGAACCTATTGTAATCATTTCACAATATATGTAAATCAAACCATCATGCTGTATGCCTTAATCTTATACAATGATGTATGCTATTTTTTCTTTTTTTTTTTAACGTTTATTTATTTTTGAGACAGAGAGAGACGGAGTATGAACGGGGGAGGGTCAGAGAGAGGGAGACACAGAATCTGAAACAGGCTCCAGGTTCTGAGCTGTCAGCACAGAGCCCGACGCGGGGCTTGAACTCACGGACCGCAAGATCATGACCTGAGCTGAAGTCAGCCGCTTAACCGACTGAGCCACCCAGGGGCCCCAACTAATTATTTTTTCAATAAAACTGGGAAAAAAGGATATTGTAAAGCAATATATAATAAAATTTCATGTTCTGCAAACTGAGGGTTGATGGGGGGGTGGGAGGGAGGGGAGGGTAGGTGATGAGCATTGAAGAGGGCATCGTTTGGGATGAGCACTGGGTGTTGTATGGAAACCAATTTGACAATAAATTTCATATATTAAAAAAAATTTCATGTCCTAAAAATAGTAAAAAAAAACCAAAACATTTACCTAATTACACTACTTCTACTTCTCAAAGATTCTTCTAATTCTGATTTTAAAAAGTCAGGTGTTCATTATTTTTGTTCTCTCTGAGCATAGGTTCTATCTATGTCAGCTAAAACATGTAAATAAATAGTAGTAAAAAAAAATGAAGCTCTAACATCCAGCTGCTTACACTGAAATCTGAATATATAAACTTAAATGCTGAAATGCTTAGACTAATAATGCCTTAATCACTTTGTTTTTCCTGTCACTTTTTAACATTAGGTTCCATGTGTTGAGCTTCTCTGTCTAATGCAGAGTCAGGAAAATGTAACCCCTACAACTCATATTGCATGGGTATCAGGAAGGCAAAGTGTTTATGTCTGTCTGCTCATATATATGTATGTACACAAAGTACTTTTTCACTCATTTATTCTCTCATTGATTCATTCATTCTGTGATTTAGCTTTCATTCACTTTAAAAACCTGGAAGGCAGAATAGAAAGAGAAAAGGATGCGGTCACCATCTCTGCATTAGATCAGTAAGATGATTTTTATATAAATATTTAATTATACACCACTTTAAATTGTTATTTTTCCATCTCTGATGATTCAGATACAATATAATTCCAAATCTCCTTACTGTATAAATTATAAAGAACCAGAGAATTCAAATCTAAGCAATACTCTGTTTTTAAGCATCGGGTATCATAGATCCTTTAACTGCTCAATGATTGCTTTTTGATTGTAAAAAAGAAACTTCTTAAATCAATTATTCCTGATAAAATATACTGGAATTGCCTTCAGCAAGTGCCTAATGTATCTGTGCTCATAATCCTACAGTAAGAAGATATAGGGTTGGTGGCCTTATTACTCTTATATATTATACTATAAGTACTATATGTAAATACAAGATCACTGCTCAGATGAGCACAGTTTTGTACCCAGACAGGCATCCAGGGTCTTCAGTGGTGACTTTCTCCTCCAGTCTAAGACAACATATGAATGAAACTGGACTTAAAATAGTGGGACACTTCAGCAGGGCTCTAAAATGGTGGGACACTTCAGCAGGGGAGTTAAATGGCCTGAGCACTGGATAGGCAGACTGGACAGCTATAGAATCACACCTGTGTTATGAGACAGGTCTAGCTATGATAACACAAAAGCAGTTCATTGCTCTAAAGCGGTGTAGTGGCCACTTGTTCCTGGAAAAAAAATACCATATCCTTAATGCAGAAAAATTTAATAAAAGCACTTGTCTTATTTTTTTCAAGTTTTTCAAAATTTTCAAATTTTATTTAAATTCTAGTTAGTTAACATACAGTGTAACATTGGTTTCAGGAGTAGAATTTAGTGATTCGTCACTTACATATAACACCCAGTGCTCAACATAACAAGTAGCATTTGTCTTACTTGATGGATGAGAAATTGACCCAGATAGCTTCAAAGTACTTTGCCAATTCTAAGATTCTAGATTCTCCCTATAAATGAGAGATGCTCTATGTTTAAAGAGCTGAAATGTTTAACAGCAAAGAAGCCTCAAGAGAGATGACACAGACATGGCCACTAGTCTCAGATCCTATGAACTAAAGAAAAGCAAACCAACACATGATCAAGGAAGGCCATTTCCTCGAGGCTTTGCAGCTTTTGTACTTTGATGTTTTTGGTGGTTTTCAACCTTCTTTTTGCATACTGGATGCTGGTGGTAAGAAGACAATGAAAGGAAAGGATTTGAGGAGCTAAGTTAAAACTGGCAAAGTAAAAAATGTCAGGACATACTTCACCTACCTTATCATCTTATCTCAGTATGTTGTGAGAGCTAGACAATACTATAAGATTGTCTATATTTGAGAAAGTCAGACAGACAGCTTTTCATTTTGATATCTTTAAAGTGTTATCCTGAAGAGGAAAAAATAAAAAACAAAAATAAAAAGCTAGTATGTTACAAATACTTGCTGTATAAAGATTTAGTGAAATGAGAGAATTCAAGTGTGAACCACAAGAGACTATCATCATAAAGAAGTGAAGAACGTAAAGTTAATCAGTTTGGAATTTTTCTTTCTATGATTCAAAACACATTTCTCTGAAAATGTTCCTATGTCTGAAAAAATACATATCACCACTTCTCTACATTTAAAACTGCTAAGTTAAAAAGTCAAGGGGCATAATTACACTATAATTTATTAAATACATATATGAATCTGACTGCCTGCTCTATCATTTATTACACATAAAATTCCAGTTTTGGAAATTCTTATAATTTTAATTAAGTATTTTTAATAAAAAGCTAATTTTATTAAATCTTTAAAATATAAGTAATGTTTTATTCAGATGTCCAAATCCAAATAATTTAGCAAGGTTCAAACATCTGCTTCCAAAGCAGGCTTAGCAAATGTTAGACAATAAAATTGTTTCTCCACCCACACTCAAATAATGTGTAAATGTTATACAGAGGTTGCTGAAAATTAACAGAAAGGCTTCTAAGTTTTCACTAAGTCCCAAATAAGCAAGTGGACTGAGAAGATTCTATGTGATTTGGAAAACTAAAATGACACCTGAAGGATAAAACTCAGCCAGTCATTTTACAAATAAGAAAAATAAATCTAGAACGGAAAAGCAAATTACCCAAAGCCACCTGTGAGCTTGTACAAAAGTCAGGCTCAGAACCTGAAGCCTTTTGTAAACTCCTCTCTCCAGGGAGTTTCTCCTGGCAGACCTATTCTCTCCCAGGACTCCTGATAACTATTTTGGGTTCACATGAAATAATATAAATTAATCTGCATTTGTTTGAAATGAAATAACTGACAGAAATTTAAATCATTAATTCTTCTTACATTTTGTTATCCAAAAACCCACTAATACTCATTAGAAAATAAATTTAGTTTTCCACATTAAGATTTTGAAAGTACCATATGTTTAAAGCCAACAGTTTTATTGACATAGTTTTTATACCATATAATTTATTCATTTAAAGTGTACAATTCAATGTTTTTTTAAAATATATTCAGACTCCTAAATCCATCACCACAATTTTAGAATGTCCTTTTACCCCAAAGAAACCCTACTCCTCTGAGCCATCATCCCCAAACCTCCTTTCCACCACAGCAGTAAGCAACCATCTACTTTCTGTCTCTCTCTATTTTGTAATTTGAGACATTCATGTAAGTGTAATCAAACAATATGTGGTCCTTTATAACTAGTTAAACACATCTTTTAAAGACCTAAAAAAAAAAAAAAAAAAATCCATAGAGGCATTTCTTCAAATCTCTATTTTTTGTCTCTTTTTCAAGGGGGACTTTGCAAATTTAGTTCAAACTTCATTTTTCCCAGTTTTGAAAATGTGGTTTTAGTTTTATCATCAGGAGCATGAGAAATGTTTTGCCGTACTGAAACTCTAGAGAAGTATTCCAAAGTCATTGCATATTCTTTTGTGCCCCCTGCTGGCTGAATGTATTAATGTATTTTCAAAATCAGTCCCTTAGAACTCTTTTCCTTGCTTAAATCTTAAAATACTGAACAGAGCACATAATTATTGTTATAAAATGTCATTTAAATTTGTTTGCTGAGTGTATCTTATTCTTTTCCTAGAAATTATAAATCTTTGAATTAGGCCTAATCAAAACGCTGTCCAAAATATTTACCTTCTTAACACTTCTTATTTTTCACAAGGAAAATGTTTAATCTTAAAAAATTTCATTTCAGTCCTAACAAAAACATAAAAGCTGAAAGACTTCTGAAAAGAATAAAACATACAAGTGATAAAGACTTTGCTAAAGCAATGTGTGTAGACTAATAAAAATGGAAAAAATAAATATAAAAATTCAAAACATGTATAAATAACAATAAAGTTTCTCTAAGGCTTAGAACCATGAAAAAATTATTTTTAGTATAATTACTTAACATACATATTGCTCTTTGAGTATTACTCAATTTTAAGTGTCTTCAAACTGAAACTTCAATATTTATCCAATATTTTCACCAATGTTAAGTTTCCTTTCATTTTTTTAAGTCAAAGTAGGTAAAATTTATAAAAATTTTTCTATGGTCTTCATAACAAAATAGTTTAGTGTTCCAGCATAATAAACATTATAATTATTTTTAAATTGTCAATAAAATGCCATCTCATGCTTCAAAATATATTTAAAAGTCTTAGTAGGCATTCAGCCATTTTTATACCATTATCCTCTAGTCTTAGAGAAAGTTTTAGAAATTTTCAGAGGTGAATGTTTCATTTAATATACATTACCCCAAATTTCTCTCCTGATTTAAAAAAAGAAGAAGAAATAACATTAAAAAATTCATTTGGGACAGATGAATGAGTGTATTTTATTTGACTTTCAGTTAATTTGCTATTATTTATATGTGCTGGGTAAGTTTACAGAAAGTACTTTATTCCATTTTCTGGAAATTTCAAAACATATCCATGTGCCACATAGGGCAAAGAATTTTTTTAATCAGTTATGTGTAAATAAATCTTTTGAGTTACAGAATACAAACTGGGTTACTGTATTTAATTTTTTAATAAAATATTTTAAAAGGAAATGTGTAAGGAAGATATGGAGAACAAATTATGTCTTTTGGGACATTTTATACTTATGCAGAGTACAATGAAGAAAGGAATGTTGCATTAAACCTGCATTTAGATAAAAAGCTTTGGTTCCCGAAGGTTAACAAAGCATGATCAGTCACAGGAAATGCATCGCAGGGCTTTGAACATAGGGATCTCATCATCTGTTAGAAGGGAGAAGGAAGGGAAAGGGCAGTTGGTCTTCATCCATCATTACAAAGGAGAATATCTTATTTTCAGGATTATCAGCAGGACTTATGAGTAAAGAAAAACTGGATGAGGGGAACATGTTTACATTGATCATTATTGCCATATATAAAGTATGTTTTTATATTCACTACTGCAGCTACCTCTTTCAAATGGTAAAATTTACACATTTTAACAGAAAAAAATAATGCTGGGTACATTTTCCTTTCCCTCTTTATTATATAGCATTGCCTGCAAGCTTGATCCAAGTTCTTGATTTTTTAATAAAACAGCCTTAATTTCTCATATATTTCAAGAATATTATCATTCCTCATTTCTCATGGGGTTTCTAATACCCTTTATTTAATTGTAGGTAACCTTTATTTTTGTACTATAGGATCTTTTACCTTTACTTTGTCAAAAAATCAAAGAGAACATTAAAATGGCCACAAGGCATTTTCTAAGTTTGTTTTACATTTTATAAGAGGCTAGCTCAACTCCTCTTTCTTATCAAAAGAAAAGAAATAAAAAATTATAAAATGATTTATTCTCTTGGCCTGGTGATACTAGATGATGATTTCTAATCTTCCTTGAGAATAGAAGACCTTGTCTTAAAGGAGTTCTACCTTTCCTTGGAAAATAGCCAATTACTGTTTACAACTCCAGCACTCTTTGATACTGATCAGTGAATTCAGTCTCCTGGCCCTCAGATATATTGATGTTTACTCTATTAAGCAGTGCACATTTCAATACAGTGAAACACATGTTCAGTTGAAACCTGATCCCTCTGCTCTTCAGCTCCCATGTTGCAGAGGTTAGAGAAAAAGACAAAAGATCATTGGTGACAAAAGCAAATTAAGAGCAGTCTCCAAGTGCCTTCTCTTAAGGCAATGAAGATGTTAGAGATCAGTAAGGTAGATGCTTTGGGTAAAGCAAATTTATAGGAAACAGACTTGGGCAGGACACCTGATTAGAACCTGCATGCCTGATCCCAGCTTTGCCCTCTATGGTGGCCATATGCTCCAGTGATAGCCCCATATAATTTCATTACAGTAGGAAACCTGGAGCCACATCCTGACCCTGACAAGGTAATGAGGACTGCCAGACACAGTGAAAGCCTTTTGTTTCTGTGCTAAGATTTTATAGTTATAGCTTCCATTTCTTATCAGTCTGCATTTGTTACCTGCTTCTAAGTCTTGGACAGGAATCCGTCATCAGAAGCATCCAAATGGAGACCTTAAAACAGATGGCAGTAACAGGCACATCTCCAGTCTGGGAGGCAGTGTTCCCAGGGGTAACTGGGGATATTACTAACATGGTTATTATGATTAAATGTCTTACTTTATTTTTTTTTAATTTTTTTTAACGCTTATTTATTTTTGAGACAGAGAGAGACAGAGCATGAACAGGGGAGGGTCAGAGAGAGAGGGAGACACAGAATCTGAAACAGGCTCCAGGCTCTGAGCTGTCAGCACAGAGCCCGACGCGGGGCTCGAACTCACGGACCGTGAGATCATGCCCTGAGCCGAAGTCGGCCGCTTAACTGACTGAGCCACCCAGGCGCCCCTAAATGTCTTACTTTATACAATAGACATCTTTGCTTTTTTTTTTTTGTGAACTGATGAAATGTGTGAATCTGATATTTCCTAAAAACTTTCCATGAACATTTTAAGTTATCTAATACTTACTTAGATAAAAAGCCCTCTATGCCATTATACCTATTAAGAAACTTATTTTTTTATTTCCTGACAAAATTACTATTACCTTCAAAGTTTTTTTCACATTTATTTAATTGTAGGTGACCTTTGTCACCTTTATATATATACAATATATTCAAAGTGTTATTCTCTTACTCTTTACTAACTTTACTACCAAAGGATTGGGAATTGGGGATTGGGGCTGAACAATATCTAGGGTTCACTGGGAAATGCTCAGCTAGAGAAAAATAAGAAACTTTTCCTCACTGCTTCCCCCTTAATAGATAAATAATGTGGGAAGGAAGATAGGAAGGATCTTGGAGAAAGAAACCTCCTCAGGGATGGTGTGTGTTGAGTGTGGTGCAGTTGTTCCCATTAAGATGTCCTCCTCCAGAAGACTTAACCACTGTCTTCTAAAATTAGATACACAGTCTTCCAAACTCACTAGACTACCAAGGTCATCTCAGCCTACCACCACCACCACCACCACCACCCCGCCACAGTGCTCTCTCTCCCCCTATTCAACAGAGCTAGCCAAGTCAAGGAATAAAAATTAAGTCACTATCACAAAAAACATGTCCCAACTTTCAGCATTAAGTGGGCATCTAACCAAATTCACTATGAATTTGTGAAAAAGATCCAGTGATTGGATTAAAGCTAGAAACTTATCAGAGCATTTTTGTTACACATTCCAGACCACAAGTGCACTTTACTAAATTAAGCTGGTTTTGAACACTAAATGCTTTCTACATATATGACAAAGAATTATATGTATGTATGTATTTATGTCCATGTATGAAAATGATATAATTAACTCATTTAAACTTTGTTAAAATATCAAAATAGTTTATAAATACAATTTTAAAAGAAAATAACTTTTTTTCAAGCAGCATATACCCAGATGCTAGGTTCTTGAGATACTCTAAAATAAATCCTGATGAAAAACATTGAATAAATTATTTCTATTAAAAAGTCTAAGTAAAAAGGAGAAGTACAAAAAAGTCTAAGTATATGAATGAAAAATAGAATGTGAATAAGGAAAATACTTTAGAAACGTTACCCACAAAAGTCTTTCAAACTGCATTTTAATTTCTAGATTCTATGATCTAAGAAAACCTCATTTTTGTGGTAAAACTTACAAATAAAATGCTAAAAACTGAAATGGAAAAGAAATTGCATTTGTTACATTTAATGCCATTTTAAAAGCTGAGTCAAAATTGAATGTCAGAGCTTACGTTTATTATACACGTGTTGGAGCTCGTTAAAGCTTTCGTGGAGTACTAAAATGCCCCGTAGGGATCCTCAAATAGTAATGGAGTGGTCAGAAAATGAAATGCATGTTTCTAATAGCAAATAGTCCTGTGCCACATCTACATCGATCACAAAATACCTGGAGCGAATCTTGGTTTTCAGTTTTTAGTTATAGCATCATTTGTTTACATTAGTCCTTTGTTTGCATCTCACAGTCTGTTTATTCTTCCTTCTTCCTTCTGAAGCAGAGGTGGGATGTTTGAGAGAGAGGAGAGGGAGAACAGGCAGTTCTGCTTGGCTAGTTTAGGTCTGAAAGAAAATGTTGTCTATTTCAGAGTTGGCTGAGAGGCCAGGGAGCATCTGGACCCAGGCTGAAAGAAAAGTTGAACAGCTTCTTACCCTCTCCTGTTCTTCAGCTTTACGGGAGGAGGAGTGGCTTCTTTATTGCGTAAAGAGTGAAATTTCAGACAGAACTTCAGGCACATATTAAAATGTAAGACCAAAAATAAATCCCAAAGTCAAATATAAATACTTCTCTGGATTTTCATTGCATTGAATTATTATTGTGATTTTTTCCTTAGTTAAGAAATGAAGAGATAAATTTGCTGCAATGAATGAAAATGAACAGATTTTCTTATAATTTATTTTTCCTATCCAAGAAAATAAATGGGCTGATTGCTCATTAACAGAGCAACCCACTTCCTTTTCAAGATGAAAACAAACCCTGTCAAGAGTTTTAAGGATTTGTCTTATTTCCTAAGAAAGCTTGTTGCTTAAATCAATGTTTCAAATGTTGTGATATATCTGGTTGCCCTAAATGAGGTTGTGATTGATTTCCATCATAATCTCAGCTTTTCTGGTTGCAACTAATTTGCTGAGAAAGCTGCAGTGATCTGAAACTTCCATGCTAGCCCTCAGTTAACACAAGTCAGCTCATCCACTCTGAGCCATATAGAATGGCAAAACATGACAAAGTAAGAATAGCACTACAGGATTTTGTCAATAGTTGTAACTCTCAAGGAAACAGTGCAAAACCTGAAGGAAAAACAGATCTCTTCAATAGGCCCAATTCAATAGGAAATGAGCAGAAAATGGAAAGTGAGGAGTAAACAGGACAATTTTATAGAGAATTAAGCCAGGATTTTCTGGATATGGGGATTTACAGCCCACCCATGGGTTTCCACCATGCAGGCATACAATACATCCTTCCATGCTTACTTTGTATTACTATATGCATAATAGCAATAATAGCTCCCATTTTAATTTTCACAATAATTAACATGTCATTGTGCCCATTTTACAGATGAGGAGCTATACAACAAACTCAAGGGCACCCAGCTTTTATGTAACTGTGCCAGTTCTATCTTACTTTGAGCTTAGCTACTATAACTCTATCACATTTTCAAATGGTACAATTGGAGGAAGTACCCAAATATATTACTAGCATAACCTATTTTCAAATCTAGAGCACAGAAACCAAAATTCTAGAGGGTAGAAAATATGCCCTATTGCACAAACTCTCAAATTGAGTAGGAGTAATTTTTAATGTTGAAGGAAGTCTCTTTAGGCTGTTGTCTCTAAAATTCTTATGAGTCTGCTAAATAATATGCACTTCCAGGCTGTTGTGAAGAGTGAATGAGCTAACTCATGTGACCCTCCTGACATAGTGCTGCTCCTCTCTTCCGCCTATGAGGACCAGTCTTTAAGGCTTCATTAATGATAAGAAAAGTTGATGAAATATGCATGAAGACACAGTATTCTCTTACAAGACCTACATAAAAGACGTCTCCATGGGCATAGGGACATTCTAGAATTAGCAAGCAGCACAAAATGTTTTTCTATCATTGAGTATTCAGCCAATGCTATTTTCATCCCCAAGAGTATTTTGAAGGCAGTCCATGACATCTGGGAAGTTTTGCTCTGTTAACCATTTAATCACACAATATTCACTTGGAAAAAGATACTTTATATCCAGAGGACTTTTTTCTGCTGTTTTATGCAACTTCTCTTAGAAGTTAAGTCCTCTTAGACAGTAGGCAAATTAAAGCATGTCTTCAGTTTTCCCTCCATTCTAAACCTGGTATAAGAAATATGATCTTGAAACTTCCTGAATATTAAGATTGCTGGCTCTGGTTCAAATTGATTAGAAAACAGCTGAATTAATTGGGAGAAGGAAACGGGGAAATATGGAATCAGGCCTTGTTCATTCACCAATTAGCCATGTGTCTTGAAGACATTTCTCCTACTGTCTGGACATCTGTTTCCTCAGTTGTAAAATGAAGATGGTTTGCCATATAATCCCAAGACTGGAATTTCCAAATCCATGATTTTGGTAAATAGAATTTTGAGCCCACCACTTTCTGACACCCACAGGGGACTGTGAGACGCTCCTGAATAAACCCTAAAAGAGGAGAGCAAGTGGCAAAATGGTCTGGATCCAAATTACTTAGACCCCAAAGTTGAAGCATCTCAGAGTTTTAGATCATCCCAATCTTCACTCATCTCTTTTTGGTTGTGTTTTTCCCCAACAGTCTGCAAAATCAACGTGGAGATGACATGAGTGATAGTTTCTAACATAATCAAATTCTGCAGTGCCTTCAATGCTTCCATTTGTGAGCAGGAAAAGCAAACAACAGGGAGCTTCTCCCTCCATTATTCTTCTCCAATTATAATAGTTTAGTAGAGAAGGGATGTAAAAGAGACTTTGACTTTACCTGCATGGCTTATTTATTCTATATAAAGAATGAACTGAAGCAAATACTTTAACATTAACATTTATTAATCTTGAAAGGTGAACACCTGAGTTTTTGCTATATTATTTTCAGTATTTATATTTTTTTAATTTTCAGATAGAAAAAGCAGCACAAGACATTAAACACAAAATACCAAGACAAAAAATTTAAGATTTCCTGAGAAATCTTAACAAACTTACTTAGTAAATTTGAAATCACATATGCATTTTATTTTTCTAATCCCTAAATTTGTTAATAAATTGAATATTTCTTTCCTGGAAAAAAGAAAGAAGAATTCAGAAATGACAAAGTAGTGCTTGCTACTAAATTAATATTTTGGTTTTCTACAATAGCTATAATAGATACAAATGTCCCTAATTCTTCAAATTCTTCCAATCTCTTCATTGTCAAACCAAGTACATCAAGATTAAAACTACATTAAAATAAATATAATTCAATGTGCGTATGTTTACATTAATTAAATAATTTTAGGTTACTGGAAAATTGATACTCTTACATCACCTAGCTATTAATTACTTGTTGTAAATATCATATTTACTTTCATACATAATGTACAGATATATAAGATGCACCTCAATTTTATAAGAAATTTTTTTGAAAAAATTTAAAGTGATTTCAAAGTTCTGGATATGTGATGTAAGCTATTAATTCCGAAAGGAAAATATTAAATCCCAAAGCTAAAGAAAATGTACTAATATGTAATTAAATGTATTAATATGGACATGGACTAGGTAACAAAACAGAACATATTTGCTAGAAAATTACATTTTACACTATACACAGGCACTATCAGAGCAAATAACATTATTGTATTTTAGTGCATATTAGGGACTAAAAGGCAAGCCACATTATAAAATAACTTTGTCGTCTAATGGAAAACACTAAAGGCAAATACAGCAGTAAAATCTTATACAAACAAGCAGCAAAATAAAATTGAAGGAATTCCTAAACAGGTAGTTTTTAGTATATATAGACAAATCTTTTAAGTTACAAAAATGTAGAAAAATAATCTTGAATAAAATGTCTGAAAGAAAGAAAATCCAGCCTTAAATAGGAAAATAAAATAATATATAATGCATTATAATAGAAACTGGTGTTTCAATATCATTTGTACAGATGTAATAAGCAGAATAAGTATGAAAAAAAAGTACCAAAAGTTTCAATTCTTATCCTCAAAGACTAGAGTAAAGCCCTCATCTTCAAAAGCAGAGAAACGGCCCTCCTAGAAATCCATTCTTACTGCTAGAATCCAGAAAATTCTCTTTCATCATCACTGGCTTCTCTCTACGGATACTGAACCACCACTCTCTTCAAATAATAAATCATTCTACATAGAATTGGAGACATTGCTAATTCCATACATTTAAGGGACTTTAGCACTACCTCTTGCTATTCAACATACCATGACGTCCTAATTCATTTACACGCTTATCAAAGAGGGCCACTTCCTTTCCCCTGTCAGGGTCATTTCAGAAGCCCTGCCATATACCCACCTGTTCCATTCCTTCTTTCTGAATCCTTTAAATACACAAGGACAGTCACATTTGAAGTTTACACTGCCCTTTGCCTATTCAGAATTACAGCTACATAAGTGTATCCTCTGAACAGTTGGTACAGACTAATAAAGCCAAGATTTTATTTTAATTTATTATTGATACTGACTTTTTTTATTTTTTAATACAATTTATTGTCAAACTGTTCTCTATACAACACACAGTGCTCATCCCAACAAGTGCCCTCCTCAATGCCCATCACCCACTTTCCCCTCTCCCCCACCCCCCATCAATCCTCAGTTTGTTCTCAGTGTTTAAGAGTCTCTTATGGTTTGCCTCCCTCCCTCTCTGTAACTTCTTTTTCCCCTTCTCCTCCCCCATGGTCTTCTGTTAAGTTTCTCAAGATCCACATATAAGTGAAAACATGTGGTATCTGTCTTTCTCTGCCTGACTTATTTCACTTAGCATAATACCCTTCAGTTACATCCACATTGCTGCAAATAGCCATATTTCATTCTTTCTCATTGCCAAGTAGTATTCCATTGTATATATAAACCACATCTTCTTTATCCATTCGTCAGTTGATGGACATTTGGGCTCTTTCCATAATTTGGCTATTGTTGAAAATGCTGCTATAAACATTGGGATACATGTGCCCCTATGCATCAGCAGTTTTGTATGCCTTGGGTAAATTCCTAGCCAAGATTTTAAAAAGCCCAACAGGTTGCCTGGATCTCTCTCTGATCACAGTTTTATTCCATCCTTGTTCATCCACCATTTGCATGGACACACATATAAATTTCATTTGAGATTCTTTTGATACAATATTTATTATTATAATTAGACACAACGACCTTTCATGAAATTGGCACATGCTAACACAAATCTGTAGTGTTCCTTCTCATGTCCAGAAATTTTAACAGGCACATATTGTACATTTTAAAAGAGTCCACCTCTTTCTTTTTTTCTTTTGCTATGCACAATAAATATCAAAAGAACTTTGGCAATATATCTGATCTATGAAAGGCAAAATTTGGTTTTTCTCCTAGCATTATAATTTATTTAAGTTGATGATTTTAACTTACTATGTACTAGGTGTATTTTGTGCTTGATATAACTCTATTTTCCTCATTAATCTGTAGCAAAAAAAAAAGAGTTGATCTATCTGTGTATTTCTACCAATAGTTGATACATTTTCATTTCAATGGTTAATAAATTCTGAGTTTCCTTTATCTAATATGCAAGCTTATAAGATGTGGTTGTGGCCACTGTGGAGATTGTTTCATTTGTTCTTGTGGTATTGTTACATCTACCAGCTTGTTGCTTCTCTTCTTGATTTCTAGAATCTTCATTGTCTATTCAGGTTTCAATAAGCAAAAGGCTACTCAGCAAACTTGTTCCTAATTTATTTTACTAAATCATTAATAAGGAGCATCTACCTAATATTAGAGCAATATATCTATTAATTTGAGCTGTGGATTATGGTACCAATAAATATAAAACTAAAATGATAAAGGAATAACCAAAATTCTACCTATAACAAAGTGCTGTGCTATTTTCCTTTTTAAAAAAATGGGGGCACCTGTGTGGCTCAGTTGGTTCAGCATCCAATTCTTGATTTTTGGCTTAGGTCATGATCCCAGGGTTGTGGAATTGACACCTACATGGGGATCACACTCAAGATACTTAAGATTCTCTCTCCTCCTTCTTCTCCTCTCCCCCACTCATGCTTGTGGTCTCTCTTTCTCCCTGTCTCTCTCTCAAATAAAAAAAATGGATGTGAAACCTTAGGCTTGGCTAAGTTACTTTGTTATATCATCCCACCACTAGGAGGTCACGGCATGGCTATTGTCCTTCATGCATTCTTTGCAAATAATAGACTTATGGATTGGACTTTCTATCAACATTTCCCAAACCTTTCTAGGTATACTTTTCATTCATAGTGTGCATAAGTGTTTATCAGAGTTAACAGAGCAATTAAATAATTTAATAAATTATTCTGATGTGAGCTATGTATACTGTTAAGTAGAGACAGTGGGATAATATGAACTTCCTTCTGCCTTTAGGCCAATCCTTTCTTTTTTATGTCTCCAATTTTTAACATTCCATTCATAACACAGGCACTGTTATAATTATTTTGGGGGAAAATAATGCATCTTCTGTATTATCAAACACAGCATATGTAAAAGTAAAAGAGACAAAAAGAAATCTCAGAAGTAACAGAGACTGAAATGTCATTCAAAACAAAGAATTGCTCTGTGGTTTGACATTAGCTTCCCTGACTCCCTAGTGTGTCTAGAAGTCTCCCTCCCACAGTGCCATGGCTTGTTCCTCTTATAGCTGATGGACTATCCAAATGGCACAGCTGCTCCCTGTCTGTATTCCTGCTCTTCCAAATTCTGCCACAACCAACTCTCCTCTCTCTATCCTCTCTGCTCCCATTAATGGAATCTGCTGCCTCAACTAACGCAAAGCTGTTGCTCACCCTCTCATCTCTGCTGATCTCTTCACTTTAGCACCAATGTACCATTTACCTGTTTATTCAAAAAATATTTTTTGAGCACCTTATATGTAGCAGGCACTCCTTCAGGCACTTGGCCTACAGTATTAAACAAAACTATAGCCTGCATTCTAGTGAAAGCAATACACAAAATGAGTAAATACAAAAAATAGTGTGTAGATGATGAAAATTATTACATGAAAAAGGAAAGTCAGCAAAGAAAGTGAGGACTTCTAGGGCAGGAAGGGTGCAATTTTAGAGAGGGTGATCAGGCAAGTGACATTTGAGCAAAGATTTGATAGAGATGAGGGAATGAGATTTGAGACTGCCTAGAGGAAGAGAGTTCCAGGCAGAGGAAATACAAGTGCAAAGGCCCCAAGGCAGTGGTGTGTGCCTGGAATGGAAGAATAAGGAAGCCAAGGTGGAGCCAAGTTAGTGAATGGTGGAATGGTAGGAGAAGGTCAGAGAGGCAATAGGATGCCAGCTTGTGTAGGGCACATACACTTAAATTTTCCTTTTGAGAGATAGGAAGCCTTAGAAGGTTTTGAGTCAACAAGAAACATGATTTGATTTACATATACAAAGAATCAGTCTGGCTGTCCTATTGAGAAAACACCACGGGGATATAGGAGCAGTGATTGAAGAACAGAAGCAAGAAAATAAGTTAGGAAGCTATTCCAAGCCCTCAAATGAAAAAGCATGGTGGAAAGGTAAGAGTTATGATTTGGGATGCATTTTAACATGATTTATCCATGGATTTGATGTGAAGTGTGAGATAAAGAAAAAAATTTTTAAAAATGACTCTAAGTATGCTAGGGCAAAAAACAAGAAGGACAAGTTTGCAACTTACTGACATAATCAGAAATTTGCTTTTAGAGGTGATATATTTTAAGTGCTTATTAAATATTATGGAAATGTCAGAGAGATGACAACATATCTGAATCTGGATTCTAAAAGAAAGATCTGAGCTAGAGACAAATTTGGAGAGCTTTTAGGACATCAAATGATATTGAAAGCTACAACACTGTGTAAGAAGTCCAAGATTTGAGTATATTCATTCAAGAGAAGAGATCCAAACATTTAGTTCAGGAGAAACTTGAATTTAGAGGACAGAGAGATAAGAAAGACCAGCACAGGAAACAGAAGGAGAAGGATGTCAGCTTAGAGGAAACCAAGGAAATGTCATCTTCTGAAAGCTTAGCAAAGCAAATGTTTCAATGAAGAAGGAATGATTGACTATGTCAAATGTCTCTGACCATAAAGGTATGAGAAAGCCTTAGATTTGATTGCTGGATTAGCAATATTTGTCTTTGGTGACCTTAATAAGGAAAAAACTTGACCAGAGTGGATTTGAGAAAGCATAAGAGGAGAGTAATCACAATAGCAAATATGGACAATTTTTGAAGAGATTTTCTGTAGAAGAGAATCGAAGAACGACTGTTAGGCTGAAGGATGTAACAGCCAAAAGTTTGTACATGGCCAGGAATGATTCAGTAGAGAGAGATCAAAGGTATAGAGACAGAGGAGAGATTGTTGTAGAGATATCTACTGGCAAATAAAAGAGAATGGAATTCTGTGCATTCAATCAGTGAAGGGAAAATGTAACCTATGGCCACCAAAAGACAGTGTGCAAGAAAAAAGCAGTTGCAGGAAAGTAGGTACATTCCTGGTGGGAGCATTTGGAAGATATCTTCTGTGTGTTTTTATGTTTTTTTGTGAAATGAAAAGTAGCTGAGAGTGAGGATGAAGGAGAAAGTGTTGCATGCTTGAAGCAGGTAGAGAAGATATGAAAGAGTTGAAGAAAGTGACTGAGTGAAGGGACAGTTCAACCCCATAAGGGCCCACTGGAGATGATTAGTCATAAAGTTTAAGAAGACCTGTCAACATGGTTGAATGTTCTCCACAACTTGGAGCTAGATAGTTCATGTTAGGCTGGATTTGGCTTTGACCAAATGATTCTGATTTTAAAAAGAGAATAAAGGGGAGTTTTAGGGTATATGTGAGGGATGGATTATAATGGTGGCACACAGACTTCACACTGGGTAAAGAGGGACATAGGTAGATGGGGTGATGTGAGGTAGTAAAAGTGGTGGAATCAGTGGTGTCTGGGTAAGGTCCAAGTTTGTAGGATCTTGGATAGAAAGCATATGCACCACAAAGATGAGAGTCTGAGTGGAGGGGTGCTCGAACTGAGATGATGGAGGGGTTGTCCTTATCAATAGCAACAATGTCTGAAGACGCCATCAAGGGAATGAGTGACTGAGGTTGAGTGAAGGAAACTGTCTTTGAAGAAGAAAATGGCAAGGAAGTAAGAGGCCAGGATATTAGAGAAGTTATATCCATAGGCATTAAAATCAAGTTTAAGATCAGAATAGCATTGAAATGACTAAGGAGACAGTAGCTGAAAACTTCAAGGAATACTCTGGAGTAAATACATGTCTTATCAAGACAATGTTATACAATTTGGAGAACCTTCTTTTTTAAAATGAATACAAAATGACAAGTAAACATCAAAAAACCCAGAACAAGAGAAAACCTTACTATTATTAGTAGCATTAACTGCCTGACATTCCTGTTATTTGCCTGAATCCTCTTTAGTTATCTTTTCATATGACAGTGATTTTGTAATATTTTCTATAGAGGGAATATCAAAATAATTCTGTCTTTTCTCAAGTGTAGCTGATTGAAATTTGGGGGTTCTTTAACATTTATAGTTTGTGTTTTCTTAATAATTGATAGTTTTTTTTCTTTCAATTTCAATAATTTCCTTAATGGTAGTGCTACAACTGAAGCATCTTCCAGTTTCCTATTCAGAGGCTCTTGTTCAGGGGCCTGTGCCCTAAAAACTGTAGCCTTTGTGGTTCACTTGGGAAGGGTCCCATCAGCCACATAACATTCATTTTATTCTCCTAGGGTGTGGATGTCCAAGATGTCTACAAGAACAGACTGTCTCTAAGTGCAGGTGGTGAGGACCCCCTCCAGGGTATATAGAGAGGTCACCTGTGGGGAAGCAGCACTCCAGCCCTTCAACATCAGACTGTCACAGTGGCTTTCCTTCCCTTGCCCTAGAGGAGCTAGCCTTGGAAGGGACATGAGGGGTCCTGAAACCTAAACTTTATTGGCATCATAGTATATCCATTTCTGGATTTCAGGAGTTGGGGAGAGAAGGAAAAGAGTCAGAAAAGAGGATGTACAGGGTACCTGGGTGGATCAGTTGGTTAAGAGTCCACCTATGAAAATTGGCTCAATTCATGGTCTCATGGCTCATGAGTATGAGCCCCACATTGGACTCTGCACTGCCAATGCAGAGCTTGTTTGTGATTCTCTCTCTCTCACTCTCTCTGACCTCATGCTCTCCTCTCTTTCTCTCAAAATAAATAAATAAACTTTAAAACTTTAAAAAAGAAGAAAAGAGGATGTACAAAACCATGTGGGGATAGGGATGGTGACTCCAGAGGCCTGGGCTTGTGGATGGGATAAAGAGATTAGTGGTCTGAGGCAAACATCAGTAATAGCATTTGGCAATGGGGGATAGGAGTGGCAGAAGCAGTAAGTGGTAACGACCCAGAGTCCTGGCCACTTCTTCATTTCACAGTGGTGATACAGGGTCAGAAGAGTGGTCTGAGTTGTAGGTCATTAGGGCTCTGTTCTAAATTCTGAAATGCTGATCCCTATGGCTCCATCTTGATTCTTGTGAAGTGAGATATGGAGACCAAGGAGGAGGAGGATCTTACCTGTGACACAGCTTTTGATCCTTTTGGAAGAAGCTGAGGACAGACAAGCAACCTGGAATGCAACATGGACATGGGGCTAGCTTGGCAGATCAGGTTTCCTCCAATCTAAAAATTTGTGGCATCAGTGCCTTTAGCAACCTCCAAGCATTCTCAGGAGAGACTTGGCTTGCTCCTCTAGGGTTCAGAATCTTCAGGCTAAAATCAGACTAATCAAGTACAGAAAGTAACAGAGAATCCAGAACTGCCAGCTGGCTGGGGGTGAAGGAGATTGGACAGCATCTCATATTCCTCCTGGCTCTAAGTCTAGACTTTGCTCTGCCTTTTGCATTCAAACTCCACCCAAAAATATCTGATGGTATTAGCCAGGTACAATTTACTGGAGCTAAACTGAGACCAAGAGGTGAAGGCCAGAGCAAACCCCTTTTTAGCTGAGTATAAGGAAGAACACTGGCACAGAGCTGACATAGAATGGGCTCTGCTGCAAGGTGGTATGTTTTCACACTGAAAACGTTTTAGCAAAGACTGTAGGATTTCTAGAAAGAAATGATGTAGAGAGGAATCATTCATAAAATAGGAAGGTTGGAGAGATAAGTTCTAAGTTTCCTTGTAACTAATAATTTTAGAATTCTTTCAGGCTTCTATGAACTTCTATTAGTCTCTTCTTATTTAACATCATTTCATGTTAAGTTAGTATTTCTCTCCACCTACATTATAAGCTTCTTGAAAACAGGTGCCATAGTTCATTTTCTCTTTGTATCCTCAGTTTTTATTAATGTATTTGAGAGTGCGATAGAATGAGCAGGGGAGAGACAGAGAGAGGGAGTGGGAGGACATAGGATCCAAAGTAGGCTCTCTGCTGACAGCAGAGAGCTTGATGCAGGGCTCGAACTCACACACCATGATATCATGACCTGAGCTGATATCAAGAGTTGGGTGCTCACCTGACTGAGCCACCCAGACGCCCCTGAAACTAAGTCTTAGTTGGCTGATTGGTGCTTTCGTATACTTATATTGTTAGTGGGGTTGCCTAGTATAAAAAATTACTATGACCTCTTCTTTTCATAATGCCACATTGATAACAGTAAAAAAAAAATAGGGCAAACTGTTAAGAAATTATGAACCTAGTTTTAGGGTTACGGAAGCAGATTGTACTAGTTCTGCTCTTTTTTCCCAAAATAAAATAGTTTTAAAGACAAAGTTCACATTTTAAAAAAAATTCTTAAATGTTTATTTATATTTGAAAGAGAGAGAGGGAGAGAGAAAGACAGTGCATGAGGACAGTGCAGAGAGGAAGACAGTGCAGGGGAAGGGCAAAGAGAAAGATGGAGGCAAAATCTGAAGCAAACTCCAGTCTCTGAGCTGTCAGCACAGAGCCCAATGCAGGGCTCAAACCCATGAGTCTCAAGATCATGACCTGAGCCAAAGTCAGACACTCAACCAACTGAGCCACCCCAGTGCCCCAACAAACTGACTTTTATTAAAAGTTGATAACAATGAGAATGTCTGACAGTAGGGGTTTGGTTAAATCAATGTAGTTATGGTTAAACTGGGGAAATGTTCAAGAAATATTGCTTTAAAAAGGAAAAACATCTTTTCACTTTCATTGAACCAAAATTTCTGTACCCTCTCCATAGGAAAGTGTTCATGTGGTTTCTTTCTGGTGCTTTTCCCTTCCATTTTCAAATTGAAACAGTGTAAAGACATGTTATGCTCAGTCTTTCTTCATCTTGATCTCCTTGGGTCCCAGAATTATTTTCTTCCAATATGAAAAGGCTAGAAACCACCTTTCTTCTCATTCCCTCCAGCCAACTAGCTTCCTTATAGCTCCTCATTGGAAACTTATAATTAAAAGTGCCCAAATACTACATAGCATGACAAGAGGAAAAGGGTAGAAGCAAAAATCTGGGCTGACCCTGACCAATGTTCAGCACCGGTGATTCTTTCAGAGCTGATTTGTGTCTCTATTATGCTATTTCACTTACAAAGTCAACTCTAAAACTGGTTGTTACAGACAGATAGAGCTAAATAATAGAGACAATTCTGCTTCCTTGGGAATGTTATGTTAAACAACAACACACCTGTATTCTGAACTTTTTCCGCTCACTCAAAAATCCACACTGGTACCTCACTATAGACCAAGGATACCAGCCCTAACTAAGATACATCTAAAGTATAGGGCATTGGACAGCAGGCAAGGAAACTAATATGGAAGGCAGGAAAGGTAGAACTTCACGTTACCCAGAAGTTAGGAGTTTGGGAGAGATATTGCCTGTAATGACAGAGGGGACAGGCCAATGCCTACTCCTCAAAACTGGAGGGGAAATGTAGGAAAACTGGTGGTGAATGCTATATGTGGCTGTACTGGCTCCAATCATGGAGGTGTTTCAAGAAATAGTCTCAGGAATGATTCATCCAGTGTGCAATAAGCAGATATAAAAGTAAATAGAAAAAAATCCATAAATTCAGAGTCTTAAAGGATTGGAAATACCAAATACTTTTAAATCCCAAGCATTAACAGATGGAACTAAAAGAGATTTTGAGAGCAAAGGTGAATAAAACCTTTCAATTTAGTAAAATGACTAAGGGCAATGAACACATGGAAGGTGTGGCCTCCACAGTTACACAGTTATTACAGTGAACCCCAGGGATGAAACAAGGAGACAGAGAGCAAGAGCCAGACTGAGATTAAGGAGAGTGTGGGGGAGCTAAAGAGACAAGAAAGCAGAGAAATTAAACAACTTTGAGAATTATTCTTAAAATATCTTTTGAGTGTGGCTAATGGCATATGGAACTGACTAGAAGCATACAAGATAGAAACCTACTAAGTTTTTAACAGCTTTATGAATACATAATTCACATACTACAAAAATTGCCAATTTAGTATTATGCAATCATCACCATAATCAATTTTGGACACTTGACTCACCACAGAAAGGAACCTCATACTCATCGGATTTTTCCCAACCATCCCCTCACCAACCCTCTTCTAGGTAACCACAGCTCTATTTAATGTCTCTATAGATTTGCTTATTCTGGAAATTTCATATGCATCAAATCATACAGTATGTCTTTTGTGTCTGGCTTCATTCATGTACATAATGATTTAACATTCATCCATGCTGCAAAATTCCTTCTTATGGAGCATTCCTTTTTATGACTGAATAACATTTCACTGTGTGGCTATACTACATAATGTTTTTATAGTCATCAGATAGACATTTGAGTTTTTCCTATTTTTTCCAATTATGTATAATTCTGGCATCAAGATTCATGTACAAATTTTGGTGTGTACATATATTTTCAATTTTGTTGAGTATTCCACTAGGAGTGCAATTTCTGGGTTATATGGTAACTTTGTATTTAACTTTGAGTAACTACCAGACTGGTTTCAAAAGTGGCTGCACCATTTTTTCAGTCCCACCAGTAATGTGTAAGTGTTCCAATATCTCTGCATCTCCAGCAACACTTCTTATTTGTCCATTTTTTTAATGTTTATTTATTAATTTTGATGGTGGGGGGAAGGGAAGAGAGAGACAGAGAGAATCCCAAGCAAGCTCTGTGCCATGAGCATGGGGCTCCATCTCATGAACCATGAGATCATGACCTGAACCAAAATTGAGAGTTTGCTGCTTAAATGACTGAACCACCCAGGTGCCTCGCCCATCTTTTTTGTATAAGTTATTTATTTATTTTTTTTATTTTATTTACTTATTTTATATAGAGAGAGCAAACAGTAGAGAGAGAGAGAGAGAGAGAGAGGGAGAGAGAGAGAGAATCTAAGCTTGGAGCCCAGTGTGGCTCTCAGTCCCACAACCCTGAACCAAAATCAAAAGTCAGATGCTCAGCCAACTGAGTCACCCAGGTGTCTTTTTACATCTTTTTAAATTATAGTGTATGTGAAATGGTATCTTACTGTGGCTTTGATTTGCATTTGCCTAATAACTGTGTTGAGTACCTTTTCAGATATGCTTTCTTTGAAAAAAATGTTCAAATCCTTAAAAGTGGGTTGTCTTTTTATTGTTGAATTTTTTTAATTTTTTTTAATGTTTATTTATTTTTGAGAGAGAGAGAGAGAGAGAAGCATGGGAGGAGCAGAGAGGGAGGGAGACACAGAATCCGAGGCAGGCTCCAGGCTCTGAGCTGTGAGCACAGAGCCTGATGCGAGTCTCGAACTCATGGAGCGTGAGATCATGATCTGAGCCAAAGTTGGATGCTTAACCGACTGAGCCACCCAGCGGCCCTTATTGTTTAATTTTAAGAGTTCTTTGTACATTCTGGATACTAGACCTTTATCAAATAACTGATTTACAAATATTTCATCCATTCTGAGTTGTCTTTCACTTTCATGATGGTATCCTTTAAGGCACAAAAGTTTTTAACTTTGGTCAAGTTTAATTTATCTGTTTTTTTTTTCTTTTATTGCTAGTCCTTTTTGTATCATATCTAAGAAGCCAATTCCAGCTTATGATAATATTCTACTCTAAACACCTCTAGCAACTTTTGATAGTCATGGGAGACTAGGACTAACTAGCCCATATAATTATTCAATTGTGTTTTTAAAAATCAGAGATATAATACAATACAAAAATCATTCTGAAATGAGTGAAGTACTGAATTTGCAGATGAAAACAGTACACCTTCATTCAGAAAACAAAATAGAGATTAGTCATTGAGACACATCCTGGTTAGATTATTGAATTTCAGTTAAATTGTAAAAATTATGAATATTTTATCCTAATATCTAAGCAAAGAAAAGAAATTCACCTACAAAGGGGAAAATTCCTTTTAAGCTCAGAGTTTTCCAACAAATAATGCCAGAAGACGATGGAAGAAAGTCTATGAAATTCTGTAGGAGAGAAATGTGTCTATGAATATTCATGCATTGAACTTGTTATTCAAGTTTAAGATCCCTATTAAAGTTTTTTAAGTAGTCTCTATAATGTCACCTATGTTACCAGAAAACCACCCATAAATGTATAAACTTAAATGTATAATTATTTATACATAATTCCATGCGACTTATTGATTTCTAATTGTTCTGTATGTTCCCAGTGAGGACTGTAAATTCCTTGAAGGCAAGAATTTTTCTCCTGCTTTTCATAGAACTAGGACACAGAACATTCTTCACACTGTGTTAATTGGTTGTTAAATATTTATATCCTTAAAAATAAACTATGACCTGAGACATTGCTGTACCCAGTCTTTTCTCAAACTTTAGTCCACATCCGAATGACCTGGAGGGTTTGGTACCACAGATTGCTGGGCACCACTCCCAGATTTCCTGATTCCACAGGTCTGGGGTGAGGCCAGCAAATTTGCATCTCCAACAAATCCTAGGTGATGTTGTTGCTGCTGGTCCAGGTGCACACTTGGAGAGCCACTGCTCTAATGCAGCAGTCCCCAACTTTGGGTGCATATTGAAATCTGAAATCAACTGGGGAGATTGTACTGATGTCTGGGTCTATCCCCAGACATAATCAGAGAGGGGGCTGAGCACTCAAACAATACTAATGTGTATCCACAGTTGAAAACTACTATTCCAGTGCCTTAAGCAGGTCTTCCCTTCTCCTTTGGCATCCTGTGTCTTTATTTGCATCAAGTTTTGAATATATATAGATATCTTTACTTGAATATGATTACTGATTAAGGAGGGACTTTGGCAGTTTTACATATGACTTTACTTCCCATCATCACTAATATTGATAACTAATGGGTGGTCCAAAATGTTTTTTTTTTTTTAATGAAAGAAGGAATAGAAGTAGGAATTGGAACAGATTACAAAAAGAAATTCTAGTATAGTGTCTTGATGGGAATTCCCTCCCATAGCCTTCCATAAACCCCAGTTTTATGTGTAAGAATCACACTCCCCTGGAAGTACATTCCTACTCCAAATTACCTTAATCCATGTCACCTAGTCTCATAAACATCTGAGAGCTTTGGTCCAGGATTTGGTAATGCTCCTTTATAGGTAAGTCCCACAAGAGGAGGTAGTTGGGAATGAGGGCCAGAGATCCTGTCCCATTGTCTAGAAAAGCCTTGAAGACCACATCACATTATTTCCCTAAATTTCTCATTATTGCAAACAACCAATATGCCTATTTCTTGAATAACTAAACATTTTTGCGTAAAGTCTGGCAAATGGAGTTCTTACTCCACTATTCACAGAAATTACTCTTGTCAAGTTCAGCAAGGACTTCCCTATTGTCAAATATAGTGGTTACTTTTCTGATTCATCTTACTCAACTTCTCAACAGTTTTCACACCAATTACCTCTGAAGATGTTTTTGTCTCTTAACTTAGGCCATATTCTACTCTCCATTTTCCTTCTACCTTCATGGCTCAAAGTTCCTTTGCTAGTTTTTCCTCTTGCCTCAACCTCCAAATATTGGAAGTTCCCTCCATTCTTTCCTGGAGCTGCTCTTCATCCTCCTAATCCTCACTGGTGAATTCTCCAGAACTCTTGAGGGGAAATTGGATAGAGGAAGAGCAGAAAGGAAATAGGGTAGTAAATTCTTCCCATTATGCTAAGTGTATGTATAACATATAGTACATAATTCATAGGTAACATTCTCTCTGTGTTTCAAGGACATCATCTGTATTACCAACAATTTTACTCAAAATACATGGAGACAAGGAAGATTCCTCATTCTGAACCTCCCAGGATTTTATGATGGATTTAATTGGAAATAGGACAAATCAATAATTTCTTGGAACTTCCATTTCACTTGGCCTGCTCTATGGGAGGTCCTTCTCTTTGGTCTTACATATACTGCTAATTAAAATTCTGACTGTGTTTAGGATCAAAGAACCCTGTCTCATTGCATTCCCACATTCTTCCTTCTTCTTTCAATGTCTTCCAAGATCTATTTTAAACTGTAAGTGTTGCATACTTTTCAAAGGCCCTTTGACCTGTTCCCATTAAATCAAAAGGGGGAAATAGGTCTCAGCCATTCACCTAACAGCCAATCAGTATAAGTCTGAGGTCTTAACAAGTTTCTCTGTGTCCAATGCTCCTACCAGGGAAGTGGTTATTTTCAAATGCCTCCCTGCCAGTTGGTATACTGCTAATCTGAATCCATACTAATGGATGGTTTTGGAATTAAACTCTTTGAGGGTATGAAGAAAAATGTGCAAAGGATGAAAGTCCCAGAGAACTTTTACAAATCTTAGGAGACTGATACAAGAAGTTTGCAATGAGCTGAAAAGGAGTGGAGAGAACTAATATGGCCCTGGATCTTTTCCAAATCCCACCCCAGTGTGCTTGGCAGCTCACATGATACCTTGACTTTTCCAAATATTGGAAGAAAAAGCAGCCAAGGTTTTATGCAAGAATGAAAAGGCCTGAAGCACTTCAATTTCCGGGTGGTTAAACAAAAGAGGACACACACTAAGAAAAGCCACTTTAAGTGTGTGCAGAAGAACTGGACAAAAGAGAATAGGCATTTTAATCAGGAAAACAAATCAAAATCTCATTATTTGGGTATAGAAGAATTGCCATATAGGTGTGTTTTCATAAATTCCTTCGGCTTCTCCCAGCAATGCAGAATGTAATGTTAACATTTCTGAAAAATTTAACTAGAACTTGGACTTAGGATGCACAAAGGATGAAAGTCCCAGAGAACTTTTACAAACCTTAGGAGATGGATACAAGAAGTTGGCAGTAAGCTGGAAAGAAGTGGAGAGAACAAGTATAGCACTGGATCACTTCCAAGTGATATTAATCGTGAAACACAATTATCACACAAGGAAAGCTATTCTTATTACAAATATGGCACACCTACTTACTGGATGTTACAGCTGTTAATGCCAGAGGGATCCTGATTTCACAGTTAGTACATTTAAAACACAGAGACATTAATTAATTGATTTATTCACAGGCACACACTCTCCAGGTAGCAGTGACCTGGAGCACAGATTGCCCAACCAGGGCAAATCTTCTGTTAGTAGTTACCATAAAACTTCCCATCCAAAAAGTAAGCAGAGTGGGAAGGCAGGAAAAGGGGCTACAAATTGATTCCAGACTCCTCTTCTTTTAGGCATTATGAAAATAGTTACTGAACGCATTGAAAAATTCCTACCAGGGTGTGACTCTTCCAATCACTGTTCCTTTCCCCTGGTCTCCTGAGTAACAAGCTGAAAGAATACTCAGCAATAGACCACTTGCAATTCCTTGGATTTTACTTGTGCCATGGAAGATCATCTAAAGGGAAAGTAATAAGCATGAAGAGGTATAAATTCAAGACCGTGCAGTGGCCAGCGTCCTCTTTCATGTTCTCATATACGTGAAAATCCTTTACTTGGGGAGATTTTATTGGGCTACTGGATATAATCCCCCTCAGGAAATCTTAAATTGACCACTTTTAGTAATATCTGATGAATCATGCTGTACAAAGAGAGGTACCAGAACACTGGAGACAAATAAATGGGCTAATTTTATATAAGAAAGAACAAGAAGATGGATTTAGGGTTCTAACCTGGTATATTTGATTCAGATACCTGAAAAGATATTATTGAATAGTCAATTTATTGACAACTTGATTATACTTAAAAAAGAACTAAAGAATTCATCCAACCAATGACTATTTAATTTTTGATGGAGTCACTACACGTGTAGATCAGAAGAACATCAGCAGTGTGATTCCTGCAAAGTGTTTACTTGATGGAGAAGAGAGGGCTGAATAAAGTGTTAGTAGATGTGTTTGTATTTGATGTAACGACAATGGTGTTCACACCAAAAGGTGTTGACACATCAATTGATGTTAGCCTGGAGGAAAGTCTCATAAAACCAAGCTGGACTGAGTTCAAATCTTGCTTACTCTGCATGAGTCTTCTTTCCTCACCAGAAGAAATAATCTTGACCTCTGGGTTTTATGGATTTAGTGGTACTTAGTCCTTATACCTCTCATAGGTCTTATCAGATAGTGTCTTGTATAAGCCTTATTTGTTACATTTCATGGCATCCTAAACAATTTTATAGGCCACTGAAGATATAGACTACATTTTAAAATATAGTTTGCATTTGTAATATAAGCAAGTTTGTTTGTGCCACGCACAAGAAAGGAAGAGAGGGAGGGAAAATCAGAGAGAGAGATGAAAGATAGTAGTGACCAAAATGGGGTGTGCTAGCCTAACTACTTAACTACTAGGGAGGAAGAGTTGCAATCTGTCATGTCAAATGTTATACTGAATATGAACTGGTTAACCAGTTATAAAGCTCTACATCAATGTGAAGTTAATCTACAAATACCTTGGGATAATCAGGCTTTGTGTTTCCAGACTGACATTTCTCAGTCTACATGAATCAGTCCCTTAAAATAAAAACACCATTACTGTCATGGCCCTACACCCCCACATGTTAGCAGGTGTCTAAGATAATGCACACAAAGAGAATGTATTCACAACCCAGCATCTCTATACATAGGACAGGAAAACTAGGTGCAGAGAAAAATGTGTTTCAGTGCCCAAAAATAATTTATTAAAAGGTCAGGAGGATATATAAGCATTTTCCCCCTGAGGCTTATGTAGACAAAATGAGAGTAAAATGTAAGTATAAAATATATTACATTTCAACCCAGTAAGGGCTGGTGCAAAAACTTTTAAAGAGGTGCTGGCTGTACAACTAAAACTTGTAAGCAAGTCTGCCTCAAGAGAAACAGTGCTATGCTCCCCAAAAATGGAAAGAATGTGGTTCAGGAGGGAAAATAACTGTGCCAGCAGGTTTTCACATTAATCAACCTATTTTGTCTTGGAAGCAAATTTCTTCTAGAATTTTTTAATGCATTATTACTCTTTCTATTGATTTTCTCTAAGCCCTACTTTTGGCTGAAATCTGAAGTTTGCCTATCTTGGTAATTTCCAAGAATGTGGTTAATGATCATGAACTCTATCAACATATCCCCACTAAGACTGATATTTCTGTAATGGGCTTACATATACCAAGGCAACATTTTTTTCTAAAGGGGCTCCCAGATAAAGATTTTAGTCCTGAACCATCATCATAGATAGCATAGGAGTTGGAGGCAGAGGCTCTGCCTCATGCCCATTCATAATGGAATGAAGAAGTAAATGTGCAAAGCTTCTCATATAATCCTTCAACTTGGACATAAATACATCAAAGGTTTGGAAGAGATCATGATAAGCCATGAGAACAAAACTCAGATTTGTTTATGACACCAACCCAAAATGAAGATCTGAAGGGTGCTTTCATTTCAAATTCAGGGTCATTTGACACAAGGCTGATGGTGAAATGTGCCAAAGAATTCAAAACCAAGATGGTTTCACTCAAAGAGTGAAGGGCGTCAGCCTGTGAAAACTACATCAGTTAAAAAAAAATCTCATTTAACTTGCTGCAAATCCAACCCATTAAGTTCCCCTGTAAAGTGAGTTTATAGAGCATATGGAACTTGCTGGCTTCTTGGGATATTGCAAAGACAGATTTGTTGATGGAGAATATTATGCATTTTTCCCTATTTCCTACTTCAAATTTATTATTCTCTCCCTTTAAAATATTTTTTGCAGAGAGTAAAGTTTGGATCAAGCCAAAACCTCAATCTTTGCATTTTATTTTTGAACATATTGTAGGTAGACACTTGAAAATAAATGTTGAAACACTTGTTCTCTTTTAACTAATCCATAACAAAGAATTTAAAATAAACTTTCCAAGATGCTTATAAATTACAGGAATTACAATAATTCTGCAAAAACATGAAAATCTTACCTTTAAACAGCATGTTATTTGCAATATCAAAAAAAGAGATATATTCAGTGTGTTTTTCTTCAACCTCCAGATAACTTTTCAGATGAAGTACCTCTAAATTTAAGCAATAATCCTAGTGTTAATCTGAAACAAAATTACAATAAGTATCCTACAGAGTGTGCAAATATTTTGTAAACAAAGGGGAAATAATATATTTATTGTACTTTTTTCAGACTAAGGATCAGACCTATTGCTTTAAATTTAGAGTTACTTTACCTAAAAAGGTGTCTGGAGGTCGAGGGAAAGTATATTATGTTATTTGAAAATGTAACTAATAAATTATTTGAAATAAGTTTATTCTCTGTTGCCAAACTTTTCAGACAGCTTGTATATTATCTTGGCTCAAATAGCAGAGCATTTTACATACATTAATGAATTACATATGGGTGCAAAATTGCTGCCCAATAAAAGCTAAAGATATGAATGTACATATTGATCTACAGAAAGAGGCTGATTAGGACAAGGGAGAGGGCATAGACTCTTATAAAGAAAAAAACTTGGACAAAAGTAAGGATTGACATCCCCCTGGGAGACCGAGTTTCTAATGAGCACATGATTACTAAAGTTCTGGGATGCTCAACACTCTATTACATAGGTATTGATGTTTGGTGCCAAGTTTATGGTCAATTATTTTTTTCATTTATTCCACACACATTTATTGAGTATCTACCGTGTGCCTGACATCGTAATCACTGGGAAGGTTTTTTGTGGCTATGCACAAAAGTCTCAGTAAAATGTAGCTCAGTTCATGACACTGACACCTCTCCTTGAATAGTCCAAGGGAGTGTGACTAAGTACAATTCATAAGGTATACCCTATGGAAGAGGCTTGATTCCTCTGTGAAACATAGTTTCTGAGTCTTTGAAAGTGCCTTCTGGGGCACCCCCTGCTGTTCTTTGGCCTGGAACCATCCTTAGGATGCAGGCAGATGATGTTATTTTGTTGTGTCTGGCTGAGAATTGAGCACCAAGCACAGCATCACAAAGCAACCAAGCATAAATATACATCTGATTTTAATCTCTGGCTATATTACATAAATCTGGACTATTTGATGTGATTGTAAATGAGCAATATACAATTTATTAATTTCCAGATATCAAATTAATCTGTTTAAGATGATTACTACTGCAACTCTAAACCCAACTCAATTCATTTTCTCAACCAGATACCCCTCCTCTACCCTACGTTCAAACTGACATTAAAGATAAGCATTCACATATCAAGAAATGTGCTTAAAGTCATACTCATTAAAATTTTTCCTTTAATATTTTCCAAGGATGTTATTTCAAGTTTCTTTCTTTTTTTCAAGTCACATCTACCCAAGACCCCCCATTAACATTCTCTCCACTTTGTCAGGCTATACCACCTTCCAATATTATAGGAACTCTTGTCACCATATTAGTTTTCAAATATGAAAGCTGAGGTCTAAAAGAAGTAACAATCTAAGAGTTAAGTATCAGAACCATGAAAAAGCTCAACACAATAGAGAACGCTAACCACAGAATCATGACAATTGTGCAACACATGTACAATTGTACACAGAAGGACCTCTGTGCCCCTCCAATATTTACTCTTAATATTACTGCCAGATTAATTTCCCTAATCTACTAATTACAATATAGAGTTAGCCTTGCTGACAAAGACCGAAAATAATGGTATGTGCTTCTACTCCATAAAGTGTCTATTGGCTTAGGTTCCATCTGCCCTGATATTCTATTCTCCCAAAAGTGTTTTCTTTATCCATGACCTTCTCCATCAAGCTCACTTTCAAGCCACTACAAAAAAAGGAAGTGAAAGAGGAGAGCATGTCTAATAAGGGTAAAGCATGGGCATTGCTTATGTTATTTCTGTTCACATCCCCCCCCAGCCAGAACTTAGTCGCATGGCCACACCCACCCACAAGAAAGTCTGGGAATAAAGTCTATATTTTGTTCAGCTCTTAAAAGCTAAAAATTATATTGTGATGAGAGATGAAAGAACAGACATTGGGGGACAAGTAGGAGATGGTCATACCAGAATACTTCACATGTCTCCTCTCAAAATGTCACATTGAGTATCTACAGTTCTATAAATATAGTCGAAGATGGACCATGCAGCTTGCATTACAGGATATTCCTGAGCAGACCCTTCTCAATCTTTCATTAGCAGCTCAGGCTTTCAGAAGCCCCTAAAATAACTCACTCTACCACCCTGGCTCATTGTGCCCCCTCCCACCTTTCGGAGCCTGGATCAATTCCAAAACCCTTTTATAAATTTCTCCTTTCTTGCTACATCCGATAGTACTCTCTTTCTCCTCTGAGCTCCTCATATACTTATTGCCAGACCACTCTTTACCCACTCAATTATTATAGCAGATGTTGTGGATGCCTCATCCTGGTATTCACTAGTACCTGTTGAGACCATTTTACTGCAAGAAACTGCAACTCTCCAGCTGAAGGCTTTCTCCTGACTGCACAGGGAAAACCAGAAGTGCTGGGGAGTAAATGCTCTCAGGAGCAACCCTAATGATGGCTAGGACTTAGAAGATAACTACTGGTCTCCCTTACTTTTGGGTAGAGTAACATCAGGTTGTATTGTATTTCCCAGCAGAATTACCTGTTGCCTACACTGGTGGCTAGCTTTAGTTGTCTTCCTTGCCTTCCCTGTCTCATTTTTTTCCACTTTCCTGTGCATGCTTCCCAGAATCACTCTTAAATAAACTAGTAGTCCTCAAATCTTTGTCTCAGTGTCTGCTTCTGGGGATTCCAAACTGAAATAATCATGCCCTACCTTTTCCACACTTCCTGGAGTTCTGAGCAATTCAAGTGCCTCCATCTCATTATCATTATTTTATATCCCCAGTACCTGGCATACAGTAGGTGCTTAACAGATATTGGGAGGTTCCCAGAATTCATTGTATCTATTTTTTCTTTGTCTATTCCAAAGCCAGTGTAATAATTTGTTCAACATCCAAGTTGCTAAGGAATAGCTGCTACAAACTTAGAAAACTTTAGTCCAAGCAGGTACCAGCCTGTCACTGACCATGCAGTAATTAAACCAAGAAGTATTTTTCCTTGTGCTTTACAAAGCATAAAGCTGTTTGTTTTGGCTTTATCACCGCCACTCATTAAGCAGTGGAAAAGTGAGGTTATATACTCAATACATTTTGCACTAAGATTTGTTTACTCTCTGTTAAATGAACATGTTAATTTACTGTTATAAAATTTTTAATTTACATGAAGATCCATTGTCCACTATTCTCCCAAATGTTAGCAATTCAAAATGTGTAGCAAATGGTTCCATTTATAGAACAATGCCAGTGACTATTTAGAGAAGCCATGATACTCCTGCAGTGTAGTTCTCTTCCTCCTTCCTTTTGTCCCTGCCTTCTCCATTCCCCTTCCACAGAGAAAAGCTTATAGAAGAAATAACTATTTCCATCATGCATAAGCTGTATACTATTTGGATTGGCATCTATCATCTTTGTTATCTTCCCAGGTCATTTATAAAATTTTTGCAGTTGTGTATGGTCATGTATGTCGAAATTTTTCAAACATTTTGAATTCTATAAAATTGAAAAGAAACTGCCAAATCTATCTCCCTCTTTCTCTTTAAACCCATAAAAAGGGACATATAAAGGGATATTCAATACTTTTGTTTTTGAACTGGTTATCCATGGCCCATTAAAGTGTTGTCTTTAAAAGCTATTTACTATTCAAGGAGTCTTGGGAGCCATTTAAGAAGCCTTTTCAAATCCTTTTCTCCGAAAAAAAGAAGTTGTATTTTGCCAAGAGCAAACACACTCTGACCAGAGTGAGAAATGACTGGGTTGTGTGGGTGGCCAAGTATTCTACCCCACAGCTCATATACATGAATCCATAAAAGTAAAAATGTGATAAAAGCAATTAGAGCTAGAAAGCAATAAAATGAAAATTAGAAACCTAAATACAATCAAAGAACTTGTTTTTCTCCTGGGGCTGAAACTATAGATGGTTGGAGAAGACATGTGTTCCTCAAAATCTGGAAATCTTTCAGATTTGGGGTGTGCTTCCATACCTCTCCAGGCTACTTTGGCTAGACTAGTTAGCAAAACTCATACAGAACACTGCTACCAATTATATCAAATCTCTCAATATCTCATTTCATTTTTTTAAATGTTTATTTATTTTTGAGAGAGAGAGAGAGTGTGAGCTTGAGCAGGGGAGGTGCAGAGAGACAGGGGGACACAGGATCCAAGGTGGCCTTCACACTGACAGAAAAGAGCCTGATGCAGGGCAAGAGCTCATGAACTGTGAGATCATGACCTGAACTAAAGTTGAATGCTCAACTGAGCCACCCAGATGTCCCTCATTTCATTTTTTTAGAAATTGTTTCGTTTTTTAATTAAAAAAATTAATTGCAATGTAGATGACATACAATATTATATTAGTTTTCGTGTGCAACATAGTGATTCAACAATTATATACATTACAAAATGCTCAGAAGGTCGGAAGATCGTGGCATAGGAGGACGCTGGGCTCACCGCCCATCCTGCTGATCACTTAGATTCCACCTACACCTGCCTAAATAACCCAGAAAAAAGCCAGAGGATTAGCAGAACGGAGTCTCCAGAGCCAAGCACAGACGAGAGGCCCACGGAAGAAGGTAGGAAGGGCAGCAAGGCGGTGTGCGCTCCACGGATTGGCAGAGGGAGCCGGGGCGGAGGGGAAGCCTGCAAGCCAAGCAGAGCCCCCCGAGTCTGGCTTGCAAAAGCGGAGGGGCCAGACCGAGTGTGTTCCGACAGCAAGTGGGACTTAGCATCTGGGAGGTCATAAGTTAACAGCTCTGCTCAGAAAGTGGGAAGGCAGGAGGACAACGGGAGGGAGAGTTGCTGAGCCCCTGGACCACAGAGCTCAGTTTGGCGGGGAACAAAGGCACTCACCAGCGCCATCTCCCTCGCCCATCCCCCAGCCAAAATCCCAAAGGGAACCAGTTCCTGCCAGGGAACTTGCTTGCTCTGCGCAAACACCCAACACTGTGCTTCTGCAGAGCCACCCCTCCGGCAGCGGGTCTGACACCCTCCCACTGCCACAGGGCCCCTCCTGAAGTGGATCACCTAAGGAGAAGCGAGTGAAGCCTGCCCCTCCTGCCCCCGAGCACCTTGCCTACCCACCCCAGCTAATACACCAGATCCCCAGCACCACAAGCCTGGCAGTGTGCAAGAAGCCCAGATGGGCCACCCCACCCCACAGTGAATCCTGCCCCTAGGAGAGGGGAAGAGAAGGCACACACCAGTCTGACTGTGCCCCAGTGGTGGGCTGGGGGCAGACATCAGGTCTGACTGCGGCCCCGCCCACCAACTCCAGTTATACACCACAGCACAGGGGAAGTGCCCTGCAGGTCCTCACCACTCCAGGGACTATCCAAAATGACCAAACGGAAGAATTCCCCTCAGAAGAATATCCAGGAAATAACAACAGCCAATGAACTGATCAAAAAGGACTTAAATAATATAACAGAAAGTGAATTTAGAATAATAGTCATAAAATTAATCGCTGGGCTTGAAAACAGTACAGAGGACAGCAGAGAATCTCTTGCTACAGAGATCAAGGGACTAAGGAACAGTCACGATGAGCTGAAAAACGCTTTAAACGAAATGCAAAACAAAATGGAAACCACGACGGCTCGGATTGAAGAGGCAGAGGAGAGAATAGGTGAACTAGAAGATAAAGTTATGGAAAAAGAGGAAGCTGAGAAAAAGAGAGATAAAAAAATCCAGGAGTATGAGGGGAAAATTAGAGAACTAAGTGATACACTAAAAATAAATAATATACACATAATTGGTATCCCAGAGGAGGAAGAGAGAGGGAAAGGTGCTGAAGGGGTACTTGAAGAAATTATAGCTGAGAACTTCCCTGAACTGGGGAAGGAAAAAGGCATTGAAATCCAAGAGGCACAGAGAACTCCCTTCAGACGTAACTTGAATCGATCTTCTGCACGACATATCATAGTGAAACTGGCAAAATACAAGGATAAAGAGAAAATTCTGAAAGCAGCAAGGGATAAACGTGCCCTCACATATAAAGGGAGACCTATAAGACTCGTGACTGATCTCTCTTTTGAAACTTGGCAGGCCAGAAAGGCTTGGCACGATATCTTCAGTGTGCTAAACAGAAAAAATATGCAGCCGAGAATCCTTTATCCAGCAAGTCTGTCATTTAGAATAGAAGGAGAGATAAAGGTCTTCCCAAACAAACAAAAACTGAAGGAATTTGTCACCACGAAACCAGCCCTACAAGAGATCCTAAGGGGGATCGTGTGAGACAAAGTACCAGAGACATCACTACAAGCATAAAACATACAGACATCACAATGACTCTAAACCCGTATCTTTCTATAATAACACTGAATGTAAATGGATTAAAAGCGCCAACCAAAAGACATAGGGTATCAGAATGGATAAAAAAACAAGACCCATCTATTTGCTGTCTACAAGAGACTCATTTTAGACCTGAGGTCACCTTTAGATTGAGAGTGAAGGGATGGAGAACTATTTATCATGCTACTGGAAGCCAAAAGAAAGCTGGAGTAGCCATACTTATATCAGACAAACTAGACTTTAAATTAAAGGCTGTAACAAGAGATGAAGAAAGGCATTATATAATAATTACAGGGTCTATCCATCAGGAAGAGCTAACAATTATAAATGTCTAAGCACTGAATACCAGAGCCCCCAAATATATAAAATAATTACTCATAAACATAAGCAACCTTATTGATAAGAATATGGTAATTGCAGGGGACTTTGATAAGAATATGGTAATTGCAGGGGAATTTAACACTCCACTTACAGAAATGGATAGATCATCTAGACACACGGTCAATAAAGAAACAAGGGCCCTGAATGATATATTGGATCAGATGGACTTGACAGATATATTTAGAACTCTGCATCCCAAAGCAACAGAATATACTTTCTTCTCGAGTGCACATGGAACCTTCTCCAAGACAGATCATATACTGGGTCACAAAACAGCCCTTCATAAGTTTACAAGAATTGAAATTATACCATGCATACTTTCAGACCACAATGCCATGAAGCTTGAAATCAACCAGGAAAAAGTCTGGAAAACCTCCAAAAGCGTGGAGGTTAAAGAACACCCTACTAAAGAATGAGTGGGTCAACCAGGCAATTAGAGAAGAAATTAAAAAATATATGGAAACAAACGAAAATGAAAATACAGCAATCCAAACGCTTTGGGATGCAGCAAAGGCAGTCCTGAGAGGAAAATACATTGCAATCCAGGCCTATCTCAAGAAACAAGAAAAATCCCAAATACAAAATCTCACAGCACACCTAAAGGAAATAGAAGCAGAACAGCAAAGGCAGCCTAAACCCAGCAGAAGAAGAGAAATAATAAAGATCAGAGCAGAAATAAACAATATAGAATCTAAAAAAACTGTAGAGTAGATCAAGGAAACCAAGAGTTGGTTTTTTGAAAAAATAAATAAAATTGACAAACCTCTAGCCAGGCTTCTCAAAAAGAAAAGGGAGATGACCCAAATAGATAAAATCATGAATGAAAATGGGATTATTACAACCAATCCCTCAGAGATACAAACAATTATCAGGGAATACTATGAAAAATTATATGCCAACAAATTGGACAACCTGGAAGAAATGGACAAATTCCTAAACACCCACACTCTTCCAAAACTCAATCAGTAGGAAATAGAAAGCTTGAACAAACCCATAACCAGTGAAGAAATTGAATCAGTTTTCAAATCTCCCAACAAATAAGAGTCCAGGACCAGATGGAACTCCCAGGGGAGTTCTACCAGACGTTTAAAGCAGAAATAATACCTATCCTTCTCAAGCTATTCCAAGAAATAGAAAGGGAAGGAAAACTTCCAGAATCATTCTATGAAGCCAGTATTACTTTGATTCCTAAACCAGACAGAGACCCAGTAAAAAAAGAGAACTACAGGCCAATATCCCTGATGAATATGGATGCAAAAATTCTCAATAAGATACTAGCAAATCGAATTCAACAGCATATAAAAAGAATTATTCACCATGATCAAGTGGGATTCATTCCTGGGATGCAGGGCTGGTTCAACATTCGCAAATCAATCAACGTGGTACATCACATTAATAAAAGAAAAGATAAGAACCATATGACCCTGTCAATCGATGCGGAAAAGGCCTTTGACAAAATCCAGCACCTTTCTTAATAAAAACCCTTGAGAAAGTCGGGATAGAAGGAACATACTTAAAGATCATAAAAGCCATTTATGAAAAACCCACAGCTAACATCATCCTCAATGGGGAAAAACTGAGAACTTTTTCCCTGAGGTCAGGAACACGACAGGGATGCCCACTCTCACTGCTGTTGTTTAACATAGTGTTGGAAGTTCTAGCAACAGCAATCAGACAACAAAAGGAAATCAAAGGCATCAAAATTAGCAAAGATGAAGTCAAGCTTTCCTTTTTGCAGATGACATGATACTATACATGGAAATCCGATAGACTCCACCAAAAGTCTGCTAGAACTGATACATGAATTCAGCAAAGTTGCAGGATACAAAATCAATGTACAGAAACCAGTTGCATTCTTATACACTAACAATGAAGCCACAGAAAGACAAATAAAGAAACTGATCCCATTCACAATTGCACCAAGAAGCATAAAATACCTAGGAATAAACCTAACCAAAGATGTAAAAGATCTGTATGCTGAAAACTATAGAAAGCTTATGAAGATAATTGAAGAGGACATAAAGAAATGGAAAGACATTCCCTGCTCATGGATTGGAAGAATAAATATTGTCAAAATGTCAATACTACCCAAAGCTATCTACACATTCAATGCAATCCCAATCAAAATTGCACCAGCATTCTTCTCGAAACTAGAACAAGCCATCCTAAAATTCATATGGAACCACAAAAGGCCCCGAATAGCCAAAGTAATTTTGAAGAAGAAGACCAAAGCAGGAGGCATCACAATCCCAGACTTTAGCCTCTACTACAAAGCTGTCATCATCAAGACAGCATGGTATTGGCACAAAAACAGACACATAGACCAATGGAATAGAATAGAAACCCCAGAACTAGACACACAAACGTATGGCCAACTCATCTTTGACAAAGCAGGAAAGAACATCCAATGGAAAAAAGACAGTCTCTTTAACAAATGGTGCTGGGAGAACTGGACAGCAACATGCAGAAGGTTGAAACTAGACCACTTTCTCACACCATTCACAAAAATAAACTCAAAATGGATAAAGGACCTGAATGTGAGACAGGAAACCATCAAAACCCTAGAGGAGAAAGCAGGAAAAGACCTCTCTGACCTCAGCTGTAGCAATCTCTTACTCGACACATCCCCAAAGGCAAGGGAATTAAAAGCAAAAGTGAATTACTGGGACCTTATGAAGATAAAAAGCTTCTGCACAACAAAGGAAACAACCAACAAAACTAAAAGGCAACCAACGGAATGGGAAAAGATATTTGCAAATGACATCTCGGACAAAGGACTAGTATCCAAAATCTATAAAGAACTCACCAAACTCCACACCCAAAAAACAAATAACCCAGTGAAGAAATGGGCAGAAAACATGAATAGACACTTCTCTAAAGAAGACATCCGGATGGCCCACAGGCACATGAAAAGATGCTCAACGTGCTCCTTATCAGGGAAATACAAATCAAAACCACACTCAGATATCACCTCACGCCAGTCAGAGTGGCAAAAATGAACAAATCAGGAGACTATCAATGCCGGAGAGGATGTGGAGAAACGGGAACCCTCTTGCACTGTTGGTGGGAATGCAAACTGGTGCAGCCACTCTGGAAAACAGTGTGGAGGTTCCTCAAAAAATTAAAAATAGACCTACCCTATGACCCAGCAATAGCACTGCTAGGAATTCACCCAAGGGATACAGGAGTACTGATGCATAGGGACACTTGTACCCCAATGTTTATAGCAGCACTCTCAACAATAGCCAAATTATGGAAAGAGCCTAAATGTCCATCAATTGATGAATGGATAAAGAAATTGTGGTTTATATACACAATGGAGTACTACATGGCAATGAGAAAGAATGAAATATGGCCCTTTGTAGCAACGTGGATGGAACTGGAGAGTGTGATGCTAAGTGAAATCAGCTATACAGAGAAAGACAGATACCATATGTTTTCACTCTTATGTGGATCCTGAGAAACTGAACAGAAACCCATGGGGAAGGGGAAGAAAAAAAAAAAAGAGGTTAGAGTGGGAGAGAGCCAAAGCATAAGAGACTCTTAAAAACTGAGAACAAACTGAGGGTTGGTGGGGGGTGGGAGGGAGGGGAGGGTGGTTGATGGGTATTGAGGAGGGCACCTTTTGGGATGAGCACTGGATGTTGTATGGAAACCGATTTGACAATAAATTTCATATATTGAAAAAAAAATTCAAGCCAAAAAAAAAAATACAAAATGCTCATAATGGTAAGTGTACTTATTTCACTTTTTTATATTTTTTATTAAAAGTTTTTTTTATGTTTTTATTTATTTTTGAGACAGAGAGAGACAGAGCATGAGCAGTGGAGGGGCAGAGAGACAGGGAGACACAGAATCCAAAGCAGGCTCTGAGCTGTCAGCACAGAGCCTGACACAGGGCTTGAACTCACGGACTGTGAGATCATGACCTGAGTTGAAGTTGGATGATTAACCGACTGAGCCACCCAGGCGCCCCTATTTCACTTTTAATAGTCACTGCAGTGACTGAAGAAAGTATCCAACATGTAGAGGTTATATATATGAGAAATATGCCTTCCAGGCTAGAAAAAGTAATTTGAGCTTTCATTTTCTTTCTTAGTGTTTCCTATCCATTTGCCAAGACCTGGGCGTAACATGCATAACCATTCTGGATTAGTTTCCTAGGGCTGCTAAGACAAACTACCACAAACTGGGTAATTTAAAATAATGGCAATTTATGTCCTCATAATTCTGGAAGCTAGAAGTCTGAAATCATGATGTCAACAGGGCTGTTATCCCTCTGAAGACTCTAGGGAAGAATCCTTCCTTGCTTCTTCTGACTTCTGGTATTTGTCAGCAGTCCTTGCCATTTCCTGGCTTGAAGATAAATCACTCCAATCTCTGCCTCCGTGGTCATATAGCCATCTTCTCTCTGTGTGTTTCTGACACCAGTCATTTTGGATTTACAGTCCACCCTACTCAAGTATGAACACAGCTAATGACATCAGCAAACACCCTATTTCCAAATAAGGTCACATTCCGAGATTCCAAGTGGACGTGAATTTTGAGGAAACACTATTCAAATCTGTAGAGTCCACTTGCTAGCCTCCAAAAATATATGTTCATCCCATGTGCAAAATACAGTTACCCCATCTCTTCCCCAAAAAGTCTTCAACTCATTCCAACTCTAAGTCCAAAATCTCAAATAAAAGGGCACCTGGGTGGCTCGGTCCATTAAGCACCCAACTTTGGCTCAGATCATGATCTCACAGTTCATGGGTTCAAGCCCCAGATCAGGCTCTGTGCTGATAGCTCAGAGCCTGTAGCGGCTTCCAATTCTCTCGACCTCCCTCTCTGCCCCTCCCCCACTTTTAGTCTGCCTCTCTCTCAAAAATAAATAAACATTAAAATAAATAAACACATCAAAATCTCAATTAAATATCGTCAACTTAAAAAACCCAAATCTCATCAGCTAAATCATCTAAATCAGATATGGATGAGAACCTTGATATGAACCATCCTGGGATGGTTCTATCTGTGGACCTTTGATATAGAAAACAAATTAACTGCCTCTAAAATGTAATGGTGGTCCCAACAATAGTGTACAAAAGTTCCTTTCCCTCCATATCCTCACCAACACTTGTTATTTCTTATCTTTTTTATTCTAGTCAATCTGCCAGGTACGAGGTGATATCTCATTGTGGTTTTGATTTGTATTTCCCTGATGGTAAGTGATTTTGAGTATCTTTTCATGTGTCTGTTGGCCATTTCTATTCTTTGGAAAAATGTTTATTCAGGTCCTCTGACTATTTTTTTTTAAATCAGATTGCTTCTTTGGTGTTGAGTTGTGTAAGTTCTTTATATATTTTGGATATTAACCCCTTATCAAATATATCATATACAAATATCTTCTCCCATCAGTAGTTTGCCTTTTGGTATTGTTGATGATCTCTTTGCTGTGCAAAAGCTTTTTATTTTGATTCAGTCCCAATAGTTTATATTTGCTTTTATTCACTTGCCTTAGGAAACATATCTAGAAAAATGTTGCTATGGCCGATCTCAGAAAAATTACTGCCTCTGTTTTCTAGGATTTTTATGGTTTCAGGTCTCACATTTAGGCCTTTCATCTCTTTGAGTTTATTTTTGTGTATGGTGTAAGGAAGTGAGCCTGGAGGCTATTATGCTAAGTAAAATAAGTCAGACTAAAAAAGACAAATAGTATATTATTCACTCATATGTGGAATCTAATATATATATATATATACGTGTATATACACGTATATATATGTATATACATATATAAACATATACATATATGTATATATACATGCATATATATGTATATACATATATATACACACATACATATATATGTATGTATATATACATATATATGTGTGTGTGTATATATATATATATATATATATATACACGTATATACACTCAACAAAAAGTGGAATCAGACCTATAAATACAGATAGCAAAATGATGGTTGTGGGGGGTTGGCCAAAATGGGTGAAGGGGAGTGGAGGATACAGGCTTCCAGTTAGAATAAATAAGTCATGGGAATAAAAGACACAGCATAAGTCAATGATATTGTAATACTGTTGTATGGTGACAGATGGTAGCTACATTTGTGGTGAACATAGCATAACTTTTCAAATTGCTAAGCTGTACACCTGAAATTAATGTAACATCGTGTGTTAACTATACTCAAATTTATAAATAAATAAATAAATAAATAAATAAATAAATAAATAAAATGGTATGACAGGCATAGATAGGCATTCTCTTTCCAAAATAGGGAAAATAGAAGGAATAAAAAGGTCACTGTCCCAGGCAAGTTCAAAACCCAACAGGGCAGATTCCATTAGGTTTCAAGGCCTGTGGAGGCCTTGAAGGGAATAATTCTCTGTGTCTCCATGCTTTATTCTTCAGGCTTGTTCAGACCCCAGGTAAAGTCCAGTCAGGTTTGCTATTAGAGCAGTTCATTTCTGTTTGTGAAATCCCAGAAGTCTGCCAATCAGCCGTCATTTCATCCTGCATTCCAGTGCATTTCTTGCACTGCAGTCCAAGCTGCCAGGGTGTCTGCTGGTATAGCTTTCTCAAAAACTTCATTGGTCTTCTATGGATATCACAGGTACCCATGCTATTAGATACAAGGGTCCTTCATAAATTTTTCCTGGATAACTCCATCCCTATTTCTAGCTTCTGTTGAAATGTTTAAGTAGTTCCATAAGGAAATACCTAATCTCTTCACAAAGGTTGTACAGCCTCACCCATGGCCTTTTCTCCAGAGCACATCTTTGGCATGTATGAATGGGCTGAGAATTTTTCAAATCATCAAATGTTCATCCCTTTTTGTTTACCAGTTCCTTTCTCAGTTTATCTCTTTCCTCATATATTTTACTATGAACAGCAGGGGGAAACTAGACCACACCTTCCACACTTTGGAAATCTTCTCAGCTAAATATCCAAGTTCATCACTTTATATGTACTACTTTTCACCCAATGGTAGAATATAATTCAGCCAAATTTTCTGCCATTGTATAACAAGGCTTTCAGTGTCCAACATTTTCCCACTTTCTTCTAAGTTTTCACCAGAAGCACCTTTAATGTTCACATCTCTGGCAACATTCAGATCATGATAATATATGTGTTTTTTAAGACAATGGAAACTTTCTCTACCATAGTTTTTACTTCTTTCTGAGACTTTATCAAAAGAGACTTTAACATCCATATTTCTACCAGCACTCTTTTCAAAGCAACCTAGGCTTTTTCTAAGATGTGCTTCCAAATTCTTCCAACTTCTACCTACTATCCAATGCCAAAGCAACTTTCACACCAATATCTGTATCAGTCAGTGTGCTCTAGAGAAACAATCTATCTTAATAAAAGAGATGATAGATAGATAGATAGATAGATAGATAGATAAAGTATCTCTTTTGGATAGGTAGATAGAGATTTGAAGGAGTTAGCTCAGATAATTATGGGGGATGGAAAGCCCAAAATGTGTAGGGCTGGCAGGATGCTATCATCTTGATGCATAAATTCTCTAGGAAACTTCAGTTCTGCTCTTAAGGCCTTCAATTGATTCAGTGAAGCCCACCTACATTATCCAGGGCCATCTCTCCTTTACTTTTTAAAGTTAACTGACTGTAGTTGTTAACCACATCTACAAAATATCTTCATGGAAACACCTATAATACTGTTTAATTAAACAACTAGGTACTATAGCCTAACCAAATTAACACATAAAACTATCACACAGCCCCAATCTTATAAAACAAGAATTAAAATATCCTGTCTATATTTCATTGGTCACTATTTTACTTATTTTTAAGATTCAATTGAACTAAAATTAAGTTGTTTTGTGAATTTCAGGGGCAACAGTATCATATTTTCCTGTCAAAGTTCAGACATAAATACAGTGAAGACAAACAGAATGGTAATGGACAACTACTGACTTACCCTGGTTTATACAGCTTAACTAGGTAAATGGATTGAAGAAATGTAAGACAAAGGCATTCCTATCCAATATGAAAATGTAGAATGTTTGTCTTGAGTCCAAAAAAAAAAAAAAAAAAAAAAAAGAGCATGCACCAAAAAGCATAGCATACTTAGTATATATAGCTATATATATACTATATATATATATATAGCATAGCATAGTTTTCTTTACCTTTTTAAAAGAATCTCTGTTTCTCCTGGTTACAAAAATAATACATATTCACTTTAGATAATTTGTAAAATGCAAGAAAGAAAAGAAGAAAAATCATTTATAATTCCACTTCAAAGAGAGCCACTGTTAACATTTCAGTGTATTTCCTTCAAGTATGCCTTTCGGTGTATACCTACGTATATTTACATATACACATATATAATATAGAATATATGTGTATATACATAGATACACGCATCCATATGGACACACACATGCAGACACAGACCTATATATAAAAAAATATATGGGGGCGTCTGGGTGGTAGTCGGTTAAGCGTACGACTTCAGCTTAGGTCATGATCTCGTGGTTCATGAGTTCAAGCCCCTCATCAGGCTCTGTGCTGACAGCTCAGAGTCTGAAGCCTGCTTCAGATTCTGTCTCCTTCTCGCTCTCTTTGTCCCTCCCCTACTCACGCTCGGTCTCTGTCTCTCTCTCTCTCAAGAATAAATAAACATTAAAAATTTTTTTAAAAATAATAAAAAATAAAAAGATATATCATTATCACACATCACACTTCCGGTTCCTAAATCCCCTTTTCCTTCCCAATAATTGTCTCTGTTAATTTGTGGTGAAATTAGATCCTTCAGAAAAAATCCAATGTGCATCAAAATCCATATTTTAGAACAGATGTCAAAAGACTGTTAAATAAAACCCTATTTTCCATCCAAAGCAGCAAGATGTCATAGTATCAGCAGATTTAGACACATGGAGCTTCACTAGCTACATAACCTGAGTATGTTTGTCTTCATAAGACTCTAGTTTCTCACTGTGATGTGGGCACATTTCCTGCACTTCTGACATTCTAACTTTGATATAAGGATGAAAATATGTATAGAAATACATCTCCTGAAACTCTTCAGGAAATACTCTCCTGAAACTCTTTCTATTCCAGCCATCAAGTTTTGAGATAATCTCATGTTGCTTAGCACTCATATACAGCATTAGTAGGAATCTCTAATGATGGATTACAAAAATCTGATAAAAACCTACCAGTGATTATGAAATAATATGTAAAACAAGATTTTCATATTTAATTTTAAGAAACTGCAGAATTAAAGATAATAAGTTGATTTAGCAGAACCTGGAAACTGAGGATCCAAAATGTAAAGTCTCTCCTCTAAATTCTGAGCTTCTTGGAGTCATCAACAGTTCCAGAAAATCAGTCTCTGTACACAACATGTAGTGCTCTTTTCCCTCACCTCCTTTACCACTCCAAGTAAAAGCATTCCATGTCTAGAAACTTATTGGGCTGTATAGCATCTTTATCTCATAGAGATTTATAATTAAATAAATTTACTTAACCAGAATTTTCCAAACTTATGTTATCACAGAACCTAGAGGACTGCAACTTGAGTATTTTTGGTACGGAGCTGGTTTTGAAATTTTCACAGCTAGGAAAAGGAAAGCGTGGATATTTAACTTAATCTCTCTTTTATATTTTTCTATTTTAATGGCCAATTCCTCCACAATCAATTTGGTTAACCATGCAGTTTATGCTTATTTACATTAATGATAGAAACTAGAGATAGAGATAATCCAAAACGGCAGATTGTTAAAAAAAAAATCAAAGAATTGACTTTAAAATGAGTTGTACTTACATTAATATATTATAAAGTGTGACAGAATGGATCAGACAACAATCCAAACACTCTAGTAATGGAGTGGCCTTATGAGTGAACATGGCAGATATTTGTTATGTCTTCACAACTTGGCTTTACATACCAATATTCCTTTATTCTGGGAATTCAAACAGAACATAAAGCCTCACTATAAAGATATTACTCAGGCAAAACAGAAAAGTGAGTGTCTTTCGCAACTATCCCCTATAGTCTACTCTGGGTTAGGAAATACCACTTTTTCTTTTCAAAAGACAAAACCAAGAATTTCAATGTTGTACTCAAAAACTTTACTGATTCTTTTCTTGCTCTAAAGATTAAAGGCCAGATTCTTGTATGGTACTTAAGGTTCTCCCAAAACTGGCCCTAAACCACACCTGACCCTCAGCTGATTCTCTGAAAAGGTAAGGGTTTGTTCCTCTATCTCTTTCCTTTGTTGTCCCTTTGCCCACAATGTCTTTTTCTCTTCTTCCCAGAAATGATATAATAGCTTCCTATGATTTTATGACAAAATACCACAAATATAGTGGCTTATCACAACTTAATTATCTTACAGTTCATTAGGCATGAAGTTTGACATGACACCAGGCTAAAATCACAGCATTTGACAGGGCTAGGATCCTTCTGGAGATTCTAGGGGAGAATCTATTCTTTCTTCCTTAAAACTTTTAAAAACCTCACATTCGTTGGTTCATGGCATCTTTCCTCCATCTTCAAAAACAACAGCATTGCATCTCTCTGATCACTTTTCAAGTCATGACTGCTCCCTCTGATTCTCTTCTTAAGCCTGTCTTCCACTTTTGAGGACACTTGTGATTACACTGAACCTACCTAGATAATTCAAAATAATCTCCTTACCTTAAAGTCAGATAATTAGCAATTTTAATCCCATTTATAACTTCAATTCCCCTTTGCTATGTAAAGTAACATATTCCCAGGTCCTAGGTATTAGGATGTGGAAATTTTTCATGGAGCTTGGGGAGGAGGAGAAATTATTTTGCTACCATATATAGCAATAGCACTTTACCTGTGAGGCTCCTGTGTCCCTGTAATGTAATTTTTTGCTTATCATACTCCTCAAAACAGACTGACTTATATGATTATTTTCTTACAAATGCATTCTCCACTTCATTACTTGCTCCTTAAGGGCAGGAACCACGCTCTAAACACATCTGTGCCTCCTGAAATGAGGTCCACACATTGGCAAAAAGGTTTTCAATAATTGGTGTTTTCCCTAACTATTGCAAATTCTGCCTTCTCTATAATTTTCTTGGAGAGCTGCAGAGTCAATTAGTTTTATAGAGCCACAGCAAGTACAACAGATGGTCACAATGCCATTATTAAAGAGATTAAGTTAAAAATAAATTATCAATACAGGTCAAAGAATGTTTCCAATTCTACCATTTTATAAGATCTCTGGAAAATTAAGTCAATGGATTCCAAGGCTAACAATTTCAGACTGACTTTACCAAACCAGCTTAAGTTTAGCAACAGAACCATAATAATAGAATATTTTTGCAATTTTTCTACCAGTCTTTTTTAAAATTATAAATATGTGTTAAAATTCAAAAACAAATTCTGGACTTCTGAATTCTGGTCTGGTATGTAAGTTGCTTAAAAGTCATCGTTCTATTCTAACAATTAGAAAGCTGAACAAACTGAAAAATCAGCTCTTCTTATACCTATCAGAGAAGGAAGGTCACAAGACAAACTGATGTCCCCAAAATGGAAGAGATAGACAAGCAAATACAGAGAATCACAACTTGTTGTAGCAGAAACCCATGAGCTGATTCTCCCCAGGAACCAGGAATGAGGTAGGAAAACCTGAACTATAATTAACAAATTATTGGAGGCTCACTATGGACAACCTTGAAAAACTCCAGGGAGACCCAATAATGGGGCATTCACATTTTTGTGAGTTTCACTACCTAGAGCTTGACCAGATCATCATGGTGAATACCAAAAACAAATCCTCTTGTGCATGCAGCAGGGGAAGGGAAGAAGTAACTTTTTTGAATTACCCTAGAGCTGTTTTTCCTAACAAGGTCTGTCCTCAAGAGAAAGTGGTTAATCAGAGCCTAAACTATTTGGGTTTCTTCAGAACCAAACCAACCTGAGGGAAATACATCCTGCCTCACCTAAGTGGGGAGAAAGAAACTGAGAAATACTTATGAAATTCACAGTCCAGGGACACAGGCTCACTAAAAGACTGAATCATGGGATGATAGAACATTTCTCTCCTTTCACATTTCATAGCACATATTAAAGGCCTATTCATAGCAGTTTCTTTCACCTGGTACAGCATGACTACCTATCAAGAAAAGATTAAAAGGCATACCAAAAGGCAAAAAGTACATTTTGAAGAGATGGAGCAAGCATCAGAATCAGACATGACAGGGATGTTGTACTTATCCACTGGGAATTTAAAAGAACTCTAATGAATATGCTATGAGCTCTAATGTAAAAAGTAAACAGTATTCAAGAACAAATGGGTAATGTAAGTAGAGAGATAAAAATCCTAAGAAAGAACAAAAAAGAAATGCCAGAGACTAAAAGCACTCAGAGAAGTGGAGAATGCTTCAATGGGTCCATTAATAAAATGAGCTTGGCTGTGGAAAGAATTTCTGAACATGAAGATATGAAAATAGAAACTTATAAAACTGAATAGCAAAAAGAAAATAAGAATGAAAAAACATGGAACAGAATAGCCAAGAACTGTGGAACAACTACAAAATGTATAACATATGCATAAAAGGAGTATCAGAACAAAAAGAGAGAAAAAAGAACAGAAGAAATATTTGAAACAATAATGACAAAAAATTTCCCAAAACAAGTGTCAGACTCAAAACCACAGACCCATGAAACTTAGAGAAGATTCATCAGGAAAAATATAAAACAAAAACAAAAATACTACACCTGTACATATTATATTAAAACTGCAAGGGAGCCTGGGTGGCTCAGTTAGTTGGGCACCAGACTCTTGATTTTGGCTCAGAGTCATGGGATAGAGCCCCACATTGGGCTCCATGCTGAGTGTAGAGCCCGCTTAAGATTCTCTCTCCCTCTGCCCCTTCCCCCACTTGTGTGCTCTCTCTCTAAAAAAAACAAAAAAAAAAAAACTGCAGAAAATAAAAGATAAAAAATATTGAAAAAGGTAGAGGAAAACAAATTTTTTTAAGTTTATTTATTTAGTTTGAGTGAGAGATAAGAGAGAGTGAGGGAGGAGTAGAGGTTGGGGAAGAAAATCCCAAGCAGATTCCACATTGTCAGCACAGAGCCCAGTGTGTGGCTCGATCGCACAAATTGTGAGATCATGACCTGAGCTGAAATTATGAGTCCGATGCTTAACCAACTGAGCCACCCAGGCACCCAGAAAAGGAAAAATATCTTACCTATGAAAGAACAAAGATAAGAATTACATTCACCTTTTGCCCAGAAACCATGCAAGCAAGAGAAGAGTGGAATAAAATATTTAAAGTATTGAGAGGAAAAAACAACCAACCTAGAATTCTGTACCCTATGAAATTATCCCTCAAAAGTGAAGGAAAGAGTGTTATCACCAAAATAGCAACATGAGATGGACGCAGACAACATCCATCCCTCCACAAAGATCAATAGTTAGCCATCTACAAACAAAAACAGCTCTAGGGGATACATGGAGTCCACTTAAAAAACTTCAGCAACACAGTAGAAAAACAATAGCAAAACAAACAAACAAAAAACAAAATAACTGCACAAAAAGGGAAGAGAAACAGCTTCATTTTGCCAGCACCCACCCCCAACCCCTAGGCTGGCCTTGCTCAGCACCAAGAGGAAACTCCCAGCTAGAGAGTTCCTCCCACTGGAAAAGAGAACAGAGTGAGCTACCAGTTTCCCCAGCCTTTTGGAGCACCACACAAAGGACCCACTATGACTTTACCCCACCCAGAGACTGTCAATGCTGAGATGTATACATGTAGTAGGAAGAACTGAACTTCCAAATGATCTTTCCTAAGGCTGACTCCAACAACCTTCACCACTGAAGAAACCAATGGACAGCCAGCATAGCTGTGGCACACCCGTTGGAAATTAATCTGGTTTTTCCATTTGTGTATGGCAGATGCCCGAGTCTCTCCTGGTTTCTTCCCTCATACCCTTCCCTGACAGAGCCAGAACCTATACCAGCACCCACACCTGCCAAATGAGGCTGCACAAGTGTAAGAGGCTAGGCTAGACCCCTGCAGCTACCCCACAACAATATGCACATCCATGGGGCTAGCCCCTCCAACTGTGCATGTGCAAGGAAACTAAAACCTATCATAGATTTCCAATGCCATGTGCCCATGGGAAGACAGTGTAGCCACAAGGGTATATACTCAGAGCCAAAGATCCTACAGTTGCTTGTGGATCTGGATCAGGCCTTGTCTGTTGTCACTGGTTAGCACCATGGGTCTCACCTCCAGGTAGCCCCTGAAGGGGCTGTGTAATTGTATGTCCCTGACCTGACTTCCAATACTGACCTAAACTTCTGTGTGCCTGTGGTGAGACCCAGCAGCCACAGTAAAGCATGCTAATAGCCAAGTTTTCCTAAGTTGCATTCTCTGTAGCCAGGTCTTGCTGCCTGCTCTGGCTGCCACTATTACATATGTTCTGCAAAAGGCCCCTACCACCACACAGAAACTCACAGCTCTCACAGCCAAGTATGAACACCACTGGCTCCAGTCACTACTACTGCCTGTCTTGGTCCCTAACCATTAGACCTGAATGCACCTCTGAGGACACCAATAGCCCTAGCAGCCACTGAAAACACTCAAAATGCTAGCCAAGGACTAAGGGTTGTCAATGCTATAGATCCCAGTGGCTTGAGCCAAAGATACAACATGCCCTCCTAAATCTGGAGCCACAACACACCCTTGCAGCTAGCATTCTGCACAACTAAACCTGGGGTCACAACATGCTCCAGTGTGCCTCCATCCACAAGTGAGATCTTTCCATTCTAAAGTTAGTCCATAAAGTCTGGAAGACGCAACTGCTTCTTCAAATATGTAGACACCTACACAAAGTTACAAGGATCATGAAGAATCAAGCAAATGTGATACCACCAAGGGAACACAATGAACTTCTAGTAAGTGAAAAGGAGAAAAGGAGATCCAGGACTTGCTTGACATAGAATTCAAAACAAGTGCCATAAAGATTCACAGAGAGCTACAAGAAAACACAGATAAACAGTGTAATGAAATCAGGAAATCAATACAAGAACAAAATGAGAACTTCGACAAAGAGATAGAAAATGTAAAAAAAAAAAAAAAAAAAAAAAAAAGGAACCAAATGGAAATTTTGGAGCTTAAGAATATAATAATTGAACTGAAGAGTTCAATAAAGAGTTTCAACTGCACACTTGACTAAGTAGAAAAGAATCAGTGAGCTCAAAGAAAGAGCAATTGAAATTATCCAATCAGAAGAACAAAAAGACAAAAAAGAATGAAAAATAAATAAATATTTTGGGACTCATGGAACACCTTTAACAGAAACAATGTATGCATCATTGGACTCTGAAAAGAACGAGAGGTGGAAACAGTGGTAGAAATCTTGTTTAAAGAAATAAAGGCTGAGAGGTGCCTGGGTGGCTCAGTTGGTTGGGCGTCTGACTTCGGCTCAGGTCATGATCTCAGGGTTTGTGGGCTCAGGCCCTGCATCGGGCTCTGTGCTGACAGCTTGGAGTCTGGAGCCTGCTTTGGATTCTGTGTCTCCCTCTCTCTCTCTGTCCCTTCGCCACTCAGTCTCTGTCAAAAATAAATAAACATTAAAAAAAAAAGAAAGAAAGAAAGAAAGGCTGAGAGCTTCCCAAACCTAGGAGGTATTTGGACATTCAAGGTCATGAATCTAATAGGTCACCGCAAAATTAAATCCAAAACAATTTTCTCCAAAATATATTATAATAAAACTGCCTAAAATCAAAGGGAAAAAGAGAATGAGAATATCAAGAGGAAAAAAAATTGGAAGAGAAAAAAATTCTCATCCAAGAGAGTCTGCAAAGGACTTTCAGGTTTCTCAGCAAGAATCTTGCAGGCTCAGAGACAATGGGATGATATATTCAAAGTGCTAAAAGAAATAAAAAACTGCCAACAAAGAATACTGTAACCAATAAAGTTGTCCTTCAGAAAAGAAGGTGAAATAAAGACTTTCCCAAATAAACAAAAAATGAGGAAAGGCATTACCACTAGATCTGCCTTATAACAATTGCTGACATATTTCTTAAAGCTGAAACAAGAGGCCCCTGGGTGGTTCAGTCAGTGCTGATAGCATGAAGTCTGCCTGGGATTATCTCTCTCTTCTCTCTGCCCCTCCCCTGCTTGTGTTCTCTCTCTCTCTCTCAAAATAAGTAAATCAACTTTTTTTAAAAAGCTGAAACAAAAGGATGATATTAGTAACATGAAAACACATGACACCACACAACACACTGATAAAAAGGTAAAGATATAGTCAGATCCAAAACACTCTCATACTGTATTATGCAGTGTATTAACCACTTAACTCTAGTACATAGGTTAAAAGACAAAAGTATTAGCAATAACTATAGCCATAATAACCTGTTAATAAACAATATAAAAAATTTTAAATTGCTACCGAAAAACAAAATGTGGCAAGGAAGAAAAAGGGGAAAGTTCTGGTATACAATCAAAGATAAGTTGTTGTCAGCCTAAAACAGACTGATTTGTCCATAAGGTATTTCAAGGAAGCTTCAAGGTAACCATAAAAACGGATAGTAGGTACTAACAAGATAAAGATAAGATAATCAAAGTATACCACTACAGAAAATCATCAATTCAAAAAGGAAGACAACAACAGAGGAAGAAAGGAACAAAGGAACTACAATACAGTCAGAAAATAATTAACAAGATGGCAGTACTAAGTCCTTACCCCAATAATTACTTTAAGTGTAAATGGATTAAACTCTGAAGTCAAAGGGTATAGAATGGTGGAACTGATTATTTATTTATTTACTTATTTATTTATTTGACTGAACTGATTTTTAAAAAAATGAGACCCAAACATATGCTGCCTATAAGGTCACACATAGGATCAAAGCGAGGAGGTGGAAAAAGATATTCCATGCAAACAGAAACCAAAAGAGAGGAGGGGTAGCCAAACTTATATTACACAAATATGCTTTAAGTAAAACACTGTGATAAGAGACTAAGGCCATTATAAATTGATAAAGGAGTCAATTCATCAAGAAGATATAAAATTGTAAATATATCTTCACACATCAGAGCACCTAAATATCTTAAGCAAACACAAACAGAGCTGAAGTTAGTAATATACAATACAATAATAGTAGGGGACTTAAATATTCCACTTTCAACAACATTTGGACAATTGAGATGGAAAATAAGTAAGGAAACATTGGACCTGAAATACATTTTAGACCAAATGAAACTAAGAGACACATACAATCCATCTGATAGCAGTAGAATATAAATTTTTCTCAAGTGTACATGGAATATTTTCCAGGATAGAGTATATGTTGTGTCACAAAACAAGTCTCAGGAAATTTTTGAAAATTGAATTATACCAAGTATATTTTCCAACTACGATGGTATGAAAGTAGAAATCAGTAACAGAAGGAAGTTTGGAAAATTCACAAACATGTGGGAACTACACAACACATTCCTGAACAACATATGAATCAATGAAATCAAAGGTAAATCGAAATATATCTTGAAACAAATAAAAATGGAAGCACAACATACCAAAATATATGAGATTTAGCAAAAGCAGTGCTATGAGGGAAATTTATAACAATAAATGCTTACATTAAGTAAACAGAAAGAGTTCAAAGAACCTAGTTTTATATGTCAGTTACCAAGAAAAATAATAACAAGCTACCAAATGAACAGAAGAAAGGAGAAAACAAGGATGAGAGCAGAAATAATTGAAATATAGAACAGAGAAAAACATAAAAGATAGACAAAACCAAGAGCTGGGTTTTTTAAGATAAAATAAATAAACTTTAGATAAATTTACAGAAACAGAGAAACAGAGGACTCAAATAAATTAGAAATTAAAAAGCAGACATTACCATTGACACCACAGTCATTCAGAGGATCATGAGACTACTATCAACAATTATACACCCAAAAATGGACAACCTAGAATAAATGGGTAAATTCCTAGAAACATACAACCTACCAAGTCTGAATCATTAAGAAATAGAATATCTGAACAGACCAATAAAAAGTAAGGACACTGAATCAGTGATCAAAACCTCCCAACAAAGAAAACCTCAGTAACAGATGGCTTCACAGGTGAATTCTACCAAACAGTTAACAAAAAAGTAACACCTGAACATGGTGACAGCTTTATTCTTGAAAATAAAAAGCTTGTGCACAGCAAAGGAAATATTCAACAAAACTAAAAGACAACCTACCGGACAGGAGAAGATATTTGCAAATGACATATTCAATAAAGGGCTAGTCTCCAAAACACATAAAGAACTTATACAATTCAACACACAAAAACAAATAATCCAATTTAAAAGTAGGCAAAAGACATGAAAAGACATTTCTCCAAAGAAGACATATAGACAGTCAAAAGACACATGAAAAGATGCTCAACATCACTCATAATCAGGGAAATGCAAATCAAAACTACAGTGAGATATCACCTTACACATGTTGGTATAGCTAAAATAAAAAACACAAGAAACAACAAGCATTGATGAGGATGTAGAGAAATAGGAACCATGGTGCACTGTTGATGGGGGTGCAAACTGGTGAAACCCCTGTAGAAAACAGTATAGAGCGTCCTCAGAAAGTTAAAAATAGAACTACCCTATAATCCAATAATTGCAGTACTAGGTATTTACCCCCCAAAATACAAAAACACTAATTCAAAGGAATACATGCACCTCTATGTTTATTATGGCATTATTTACAATAGCCAAATTATGGAAGCAGACCAAGATGAATGAATAAAGATGTAATATAAATAGGTAATGGAATATTATTCAGCCATAAGAAATAATGAAATCTTGCCATTTGCAATGACATGGATGGAGCTAGAGAGTATAATACTAAGTGAAATAAGCCAGTCAGAGAAAGACAAATACCATATAATTGCACTCCTATGTGGAATTTAAGAAACAAAACAAACAAGCAAAGGGGAGAAAAAAGAAGAAAGACAAACCAAGAAACAGATCCTTAGCTATAGAGAACAAACTGATCGTTAGCAGGGAGAAGGTAAGTAAGGGGAAGGATAAAATAGGCAATGGGGATTAGAGATTACACTTATCAAGAGCATTGAGCAATGTATAGAACTGTTGAATCAGTATACTATACACCTGAAATTAATATTACACTGTATGTTAACTATACTGGAATTAAAATTAAAAACTTATTTAAAAATGACAATAGTGACAGTTTTACTTCCTTTCCAGTTTGGATGCCTTTTATTTATTTTTCTTGCCTAATTGCTCTAAGACTTCCAATTCTATGTTGAATAAAAGTGGCAATAATGGGCATCGTTGTCTGTTCCTGATCTTAGAGAAAAGACTTTCAGCTTCTTACCATTGAGTATTAGTTGTGGACTTGTCATATATAGCCTCTATTATGTTGATGTACATTCCCTCTCCACCCACTTTGTTGAAAGTTTTTACAATAAATTGATGTTGAATTTTGTCAAATGATTTTTCTATATCTATTGAGATGATCATATGATTTTTATCCTTAATTTTGTTGAGGTTGTGTATCACATTGACTGATTTGCTAGTGTTGAGCCATCTATTCATCCCTAAAATAAATCTTACACTATCATGGGTATGATCCTTTTTTTTTTTTTATGAAATTTATTGTCAAATTGTTTCCATATAACACCCAGTGCTCATCCCAACAGGTGCCCTCCTCAATACCCATCACCCACCCACCCTTCCCTCCCACCCCCAATAAACCCTCAGTTTGTTCTCAGTTTTTAGGAGTCTCTTATGTTTTGGCTCCTTCCCTCTCTAACTTTTTTTTTTCCTTCCCCCCCATGGTCTTCTGTTAAGTTTCTCAGGATACACATAAGAGTGGGGGGAAAAAAGTTAGAGAGGGAGAGAGCCAAACCATGAGAGAGTCTTAAAAACTGAGAATAAACTGAGGGTTGATGGGGGGTGGGAGGGAGAGAAGGGTGGGTGATGGGCATTGAGGAGGGCACCTGTTGGGATGAGCACTGGGTGTTGTGTGAAAACCAATTTGACAATAAATTTCATATTAAAAAACAAAAACAACAATAAAAAAGAATCACGGACAAATATTGAACTCCTGTCAATCACATACAGACTGAAGCATCTGGGAGGAAGTATAAATAATGTCTCTAAATTAGTCTGAAATGCATCAAAAAATTGATGGATTGATGGGTGGATAGAGGATGGATCATTGAGTAGATATATATATAATAAAAGAAGTATAGTAACACGTTAAGGGGAAGAACCTAAGTAGTGCAGACATGGGTGCCCACTGTAAAAGTTTTCAACATTCTGATTTGTTTGAAAATTTCCAAAATAAAATGCAGGGGTGGGGAAGGATGTCAATGATCCAAACTTCTTTAGGAAATTTATTAAATAATGATACATCCACATAATGGAATGAAGTAAATAATTATAAAAGAATTTTGTTGCTTTAAGGATGCCTGAGGAGGGATGGAGTGGGAATACTTCTGCTTTTTCTATTTGCACAATTCTATTTTTCTGTGCTTATATTACTTTGATAAAAACTAAAGCAAAGAGAAACTTTAAACAAAACAAAAAGTAAATGAAAGAGAAATCATTACTACAGATCCTATGAACATTAAAAAAATATTATGAATAATTCTATGCCCATCAATTTGATAACCTACATAAAATTTAGGAATTCCCTGATAACAGTTTACCAAAACTCACACAAGAATAACAATTTGAATAGGCCAGCATACATTAAAGAAATTGAAATATTAATTAATAACCTCCCAAAAAAGAAAGTTCCAGGCTCAGATGGGTACCTTCCACTCAATTTTGCTGTGAACCTGAAAACATCCTATTTGAAATCCATTAGCTAATTAATTAATTGTAAAAACTTATCTGTATCAGCAGACAGGAAACATCAAGAAATCAAATATTTACTGGGTAAGGAGAGTTTAATGAAGAGGCCATTATAAATGTGTGGATGGTGTTTAGGAATGTCAACAAGGGGTGATTTAGTATCTTAGTGCTAATGACAGCGGGAAGTTCTCACTATTCTTTTACCTGAAGAGGAATTCCTAGAATTCAGAGAATGATATATGACAGGAGGTGCAAACAGGTAGAGGGACTTCATTCTCCTCCAATTTCCTGAAGAATTTCTCCAATTTCTCCAATTTTTCTTCCCATTGGTCCAAAAGAAGTAGAAGAAAAGAAAGAATATTGGTAAATTATAAGGCAATACTATAGAAAACAAACACAAAAGAGAAATTCAGTGAAAACAAAAGTCAATTTGAGAAACTCAACAAAATTGATAAACCTCTAGTTAGGCTGATCAGAAAGAAAAGAGAAGACACAAATCACTAACAATAAAAATGAGAGAGGGGACTTTTCTATAAATCCTACAGACATTGAAAGGATGATACAGGGATATTATAAACAATTTTATGCAAATGAATTTTAAAATTTTACTTGAATGGACAAGGAAATACCTTTCCTTGAAAGACAAATTAATAAAATACACTTGAGAGAATATACAGGCCTAGATATCTCCATTATTCAACTCAACCAAACGTTTAGGGAATGAGTAATACCTATTCTACACAAACTCTTCCAGAAAACAGAAGAAGAGGGAACACTTCCCAACTTATTTTATAAGGCCAACATTACCTGATACCAAAATCAAAGACATTAACAAGAAAATAAAAATCTAGACCTATGTCTTTTATGGACATAGATGGGAACATTTTCAACAAAATGTTAACAAATTGAATCAAGCAACACTTTTTATTTTTTATTTTTTTAATATGAAATTTATTGTCAAATTGGTTTCCATATAACACCCAGTGCTCATTCTAACAGGTGCCCTCCTCAATACCCATCACCCGCCCTCCTCTCCCTCCCACCCCCCCATCAACACTCAGTTTATTCTCAGTTTTAACACTTTTTAAAAAGTAAGACAACATGACTAAGTGGTGGTAATCTCAAGAATGCAAGTTTGAACATTCAAAACTCAATCAATGTAATTTAACACATTAGCAGAGAGGAAAAACCATAATTATCTAAATGAAGAAAATGTATTTAATAAGATTCCACTTTCATTCACATTAAAAACTTAGCAGATAGGCAATAGAAGGAAATAACCTAAATGTGATAAAGAACATCAATGACAAACCTACACCTAACATAATACTTAATGGACAAAGAACGAATGCTTTCCTTCTAAGAACAGGAACAAGATAAAAATGTTTTCTTTCATTGTTCCTAATCAACATTGTACTGGAAGTCCCAACCAATGCATTAGGGCAAGGAAGAGAAACAAAAGACAATCAGATTGGAAAGAATGAAAGAAATTCTCCCTATTTTCAGACAACATGATTGTCTACATAGAAAACCCCATGAATGTACTAAAATATTTCTAGACTTATTAAATGAATTAAGCAAAGCACTGAATTCAAGGTCAATATACAAAACTCAGTTGTGTTTCTATATACTAATTATAAACAATTGGATATTGAAATTTTTTAATATTTTATAATAGCATTAAAATGTGTGAAATACTTAAGAATAAATTTAACAAAAATGTGCAAGGTCTATACATTAAAACTATAAAACCAAACATTGCTGACATAATTTAAAGATCACCTGAATAAATAGAAAGTTACACCATGCTCATGGATCAGAAGACTCAATATGGCTATAATATCAGTTCTTCTCAAAATGATATATATATTCAATATAACCCCAATCTAAATTACAGTGGGGACTTTTGTGTAGATGAGCTAATCTTAAAATTTATAGGGAACAGCAAAAGAACAACAATGATCAAAACAATTTTGAAAAATAATAACAAACTTGAAGAACTCACACCACCTGACTTAAAGACTTACTATTTATAATCATTCCAGTGTGAAATTGGTGACAGGATAGGTAACTATAGCAATGAATTCAAATAGGAAGTCTGAAAATAGTACACAAAGGTGGTCAATAGGTAACTGATAATAGTGCAAAAGCCATTCAGTGGAGAATGAATCTTTTGAACCAACTGTACAGGAACAAATGGGCATCCATATAAAAAAACAAAAATGAAACTTGACCTATACATCACATCTTATCTGAAAATTAACTCAAAATATATTATAGATCTAAATGTAAAACTTTTAAAAGAAAATACAGGAACAATATCTTCATGACATGGGGTTAGGCAAAAATTTTTTAACCATGACACCAAAAGCATAATCCATAAAAGAAAAAATCCATAAATTAGTCTTCATCAAAATTTTAAACTTTCTCTGTAAAAGACTGTCAAGAGAATGAAAAGACAAGCCATAGACTAGGAGAAAATATTTGCAAATCATGTATTTAACAAAGGATGTGTATCTAGAATGTTTAACAAACTCTCAAAGTTCAACAATAAGAAAACTTTAATAGATACAAAAATTGAACAGACATTTCACCAAAGAAGATATATAGATGATAAAGATATTCAAAATCTTCAGTTATTATGGAAATACAAATAAAAACCAAAATGTGATACTACTGCACATCTTTGAGAATAACTGAAATTTAAAAAAATAATAAACTAACAATACCATATTCTGATGGAAATGTAGAGCACCTATAAATGTTATACACTGCTAGTGAGAATTTAAAGTGCTACATCCAGGGTGCCTGGGTGGCTCAGTTGGGTAAGTGTCAGACTCTTGATTTTGGCTCAGGTCATGATCTCAAGGTGGTGGGATCAAGCCTCTGATTGGGCCTCCACATGGCATATGGAGCCTGCTTGAGATTCTGTCTCTCTTCCTCTTTCTATGCCCCTCCCCTGCTCTCTTCCTCTCTCAAAATAAATAATATTAAAAAAAAATAAAAGTATAAAGTGCTACAGCCATGTTGAAAATCAGCTCGTGGAGGCGGCTGGGTGGCACGGTGGGTTAAGCATCCGACTTCAGCTCAGATCATGTTCTCGTAGTTCATGAGTTTGAGCTCCACATGGGGCTCTGTGCTGACAGCTCAGAGCCTGGAACCTGCTTTGGATTCTGTGTCTCCCTCTCTCTCTACCCCTTGTGCTCTCTCTCTCTCTCTTTCTCTCTCTCTCTCTCAAAAATAAGCATTTAAAAAAAGAAAAAAAGAAAATCAGCTTGTGAATTTCTTTTAAAATTTTTTTTTAATTTTTTTTTTAACATTTATTCATTTTTGAGAGACACAAAGAGACAGAGCGTTAGCGGGGGAGGGGCAGAAAGAGAGGGAAACAGAATCCGAAGCAGGCTCCAGGCTCTGAGTTGTCAGCACAGAGCCAGACGTGGGGCTCGAACTCAGGAACCCAGGAACCAACCGTGAGATCATGACCTGAACTGTAGTCAGACGCCCATCTGACTGAGCCACCCAGGCTCAGAAACCCAGGCTGAGAAAAATATGTCATATTTAAAGGATTTACATGCAGTGTGATCTCATTATATGGAAGTTTAGAAAAGCCAAAACCATAAATAGGCAGATGAGGGATAAGTGGGTGGGGTAAGGGGGTTGAGTGAAATCCCAATGGAACATTTCAGGATGATGGAGAAGTTCTATATCATGATTTTGGTTGTCTTGTGGTTGTTACACAATTGAACGCATTTGTCAAAATTCATCAATTTAATTAATTTTACCTTGTACAAATCTTACTTCAACCAGGCTGAAAAAACAAAAGGTTTATTTATGGACTACCCACTAACTGGGCCATAACCACACCCTAAAATGTGATGCACAAAGTTTTCAAATCCCACTAGCACCATAATTCTTTCTTCATGGTAGGCAGTATAAGGTACATCAATTTATCTCTTATTCTTGTGGTTATATTCCAATATATGCCAGACCACAAGATCTCTAAACACATCACTAATTTATTAGGTTCCTTATCTTTTGCAGAGTTTATCTCCTACTCTCTGCCACGTATATGTGTCATCAAGGTATCTAGAATGCTTGATATTTCCTGCCCTCTAGGTCTATTAGCATAATATCATCAATATGATAAGCCACCTTGTTGGTCTATGGGATATCAGAATAATGAATTTCCCTTCAGTTTACATTATGACAGTGAGCAGAAGCATGAGAGAAAGGATATACAACCTCAAAGAGGCAAATTACTTTGAGTACTTTTGTTTTCAAGAATGGGGAATTTTTTTAATCTAGTTTAATGCTGTATATCATATGGCAGGAAATAAACAAATGAAATTAGCATTTTCATCTTAATAAATTTGGATATCTTTGACAGAAGTGTTCAAAGAGTGGTCTCAGGACCAGCAAGATTACTATCACCTAGAACCTGTTAGAAATGGAAATTCTTAGGTTTTACCCCAGACCTGCTAAATCAGAAATTCTAGGGATGGAACCCAGGAATCTGTGTTTTAATGACCCTGCGGTGATTCTGATGCTTACTAAAGTTCAATTACAACTCATCTACAGGTATTCTCCATGAATCATCTGGATTTTGCAATAGCAGAATTAAGATTAAGAGGCTATTTAAATTGGGATATAGTGGAAATCACTATCATACATATTTCAAGTCTTTGAAATCTCTGAAATTCACCCAGGGCTCCATTATTGATTTTGGTTTATACTGTTTTTTTATGGAATGAACAAGAAAATAGGCACATTTCCAGGCCCTTCCACTTCATCTTTTCACCAGAGAACAAAAGTGAAGATTCTGTCAGATACTAATTATATATATAATTAAGTATATTCTTCTCTATATACATTCTTGGCCTGGGGGAAAAACTGTGGTCCTACTGGCCTCACTGGGACAGACTTGGACCAAGATTCTTCAATTACCTGACTTTCTTAAACTTCCACTCTAACTGGCAGACCATGGTGGGGTTTCAGGTCACTTGGAAGCCACTATCGAATAATCTACAAGAGATCTGGATATCCATTTCTCCCAATGTCCAGTCGCCCTGATGAATGCACAGGTATTTTTAGGAAAGCCTGGGGGGAGAATGACAAAATATGTCTAGGGCCACCTTGCAGGGTCCTTCCTTTAAGAGAATGTTTTTTCCTTCATTCTAGAAGCTTGGGTCTGGGAACTGCCTTAGGTGTAGGCACTAGTATTAGGACATGGATCCCCACCACAATGATTTAGGTTGGATTTCTGCCCACCAAAATTAGAATTTTTCCTCTGATATACATTATATCCTTGATATGCTTCCCATCAATTTCATTTGTAGCAGTTAGATCAATTAGCCATTATTGTAGATCCATGGCTACCACTCATCCTGTGGCTTCTTTGTAATTCTGCCCAACTTGCCTCTGCCACTTAAGCACCATCAACTGCCATCTGCCACTTCTAGGTGCAACATTTTCCACCATCACCTCTGGCCTATAGATGTCAGTCACATAGAATTTTTCAAAAATGCTGGTTCTCCTTTGCTAGCTAAATGCCTCCATTAAAGGAACATCCTATAGGCCCTGCCAGGGAAGGAGAAGGGGAGAAGGAGGGAGAAAGAGACCTGATTAGAAGCTAACTAATCAAGTTGTACTCAATAGGTACATTTCAACTTTTTTATTTTCCTGAGCCATTAGGGAAGTATTAGAATCTCTCTAACTCCAGGTCACTATTGAGTCCAGGTTTCAATTACTCAATCTAGTAGACTCAAGCCAACACATTAAATTCCAAATCACAAATGTATACATCTATTCCAATAAATACAGCCTAAACAACCCTTATGTTTCATTTTTATTGGCCTCATACCCTTAAAATACATTCCCATACATTCCCCCCAAGCTCTAGCAGATAAAAACTGGCAAGATCTTATAACTCTTTTGGTGGATAGGCTATCTCCTACAAAAATAGGTTTTGTGTTCCTCCATCTGGGTTCTACTGGGATCTAATTCTCATATGGGCCTGGAGGCAATCAGGGCTGGTAGGAACATATAGCTGAGGAGAACCAGTATCCTTTTATTAGCAAATTCCTTGGGCACATTCATAGAGGACACTTATGTATGGGAAGGGGTTGCCTAATGGCAAGAGTTCAGGGGGATTTGGAGGTTTAAACTTCTTAGCCTTCTCTGTGTCTGCCCAAATGGCCCCATTCCTTATCGTGGGGTCCCACTTATTCCCCACAAATGCCATTAACTTAAAGACCCATAGGGCTATACACCCTTTGGTGCTGCAATTCTGCAACCCATACATCATCAGGCTCCCAGGGTTTGTACCTCAGCCATATCTGCTGTGTGTCTGCAAAATATGAACTTCTATAAAGCTTCCAAACTTTCTAATTGTCTGAGTGTGTTCTGAGTAAATAGTGATAATAATCACAGTCTTCAATTTCTCCTTTTCTCTTTTTACATTTTCTAATGCCAACAGAAACAGCCAGCTGACCTTACAATCCTTAGTATCACTGCTGCCATAATGACCAGGGCCATTTGATCTCCCCATTGCTAGTCCTCCACCTGTACTTCATCTCATGCCACCACTGGGAATTTGAGTGACTGTGATGTCACAATATGCTACAGCTGACCAGAGTCTTATTTCCTCCTAGCAAAGTTGTTGTATAGCCCTCTAATATATGAGCAAACCAATGCCAGAATTACATTTTGAGGGTTTTGTTCCCAGGGCCATTTCTGTACCAATTACTATGTCAATCAGATGTTATAGACATCATACTCAAATGGAGTATTTGAGGGAAGTTTAATAAAAAAAAGAACTACTTCAAAAGATTTGAACAAAAACAGAGATACAGGGGCACCTGGGTGGCTCAGCCGGTTAAGCCTCTAACTTCAGCTCATTTCATTATCTCATAGCTCCTGGGTTCGAGCCCCACGTCGGGCTCTGTGCTGACAGCTCAGAGCCTGGAGCCTACTTCATACTCTGTGTCTCCCTCTCTCTCTTCCCCTCCCCTGCTCACACTCTGTCTCTCTCTCTCTCTCAAAAATAAATAAACATAATTTTTTTTCAAAAACATAGATACATAGAGGATAAATGATTAATAGATAAATAGATGAGTAGATAGATAATTGATGAATAGATAAATAGACAGATGGATGGCATGGGAGTAGTTTAGATAAACCCATTAGGAATAATGAAGTATCTCATTTCAACATACAACATACAACAATAGACAGCCATTACCACTCCTAGCTTTCAAGGAGCAAGTTCTATTACAGGAAAGCAGAGAGAATAGCTATATGGAGAGAGCTATATAGAAAGAACTGTGGCCTTGACAGGCTGATACAGCCAAATCATGTGGTCCTGAATGGAGCTGGAAGATAAACAGCCCAACTTCACTCTTTTGGTGTTTTCACAAGCAATTTCCTTGACACAGAACAGATGGCTTACCTTCTTAGGAGCAGGGCAGCAGGGAAAAGAGTGGAGAGAGGACCTGGAGGCCCAACAAAAGATACCCAGAACACTGTGAAATAAAAACCTTTCCTTGACGTTATCACTAGAAAATCGCCACCCAGAGCCAGACAACAAGGTGAAGCAGGTCAAGGAGGGTGGGGGCCTACTGCTGCTGCTGCCACCCTCTCACTCCACTTCACTTCTCTCCCATTAAAACCCCCACAGCCCTCAAATGCTCTGACAAAGACAACAAAAGGTTATTCAATACTCTCATAATTTTCATTGCAAACAAACATGTCCTATTAGTGAACACATGTTGACCTCTTCTATGTTCTATTTCCTTAGAACTATCATTGTTGTCAGTGACTGGCTAATCTGATCAATTCAGGTGTGTTTATGAGCTAACTCATGCTATTGACTCCATCCATTTTTTTATATTGTACAAGTGCATAAAGGAGATAGTACTTGTTGGGTGGTGCCCTAGCCCCTATAGAGGGATTTTTTTCAGTGCCATCCCCTTGGGAATAGAACTACCTCTGGCCTTGAAATGGCCATATAGTGGTTTTAAAGTTAATGAGATAAAATAGTTCAAAGTGCTTTATTTAGAAAAATGAAACTGACCAAAAATTTCAATAAAATGAAAGCAATACCTTTTTTGATTTTAGTAGGAAGCTCATCTAAAAAAATTCCAGTATTACATTCCTTTTAAAACTCTTCTAAATGAAGGTAAAATTTCATTGTGAATTATGATAATTTGGCTTTAAAAAGTCATGTTCTGGAAAGTTAAGTCGTCTGCCTATAATAGAGTAGGAAGGGGAAAATACTCAGTCAAGAAGAAGAACAGAATGAAGAAGTTTGAGGCAGGAAGTTTAGAAAAACAAAATGGCTGAAATTGAATATGCCCGGGAAAAATATTGGCCTTACCTAATCAAGAAATCCAATGCCATATAGCATAAGGTCAATTCTGGGTAAAACTGTGAAATAAACAAAGTTGCAAAGTTGGTATTTTATTTGATTTCTGTGTTCTTTCTCCACTTGTTAGCAAGCATTCCTTAACTCCATAGACACTGTGTTTCCTTCTTCTCATCCTTTATCTCTCCTCCTCTTCTCTCTCTTTCTCTCTCCCACACCCATCCTTATTTCTTTCCCATCCCTATTTCTTTCTCATCCCTATTTCTTTTAAAATGACTGCTATAACCTATGCAGTCCATTTAAATTTCACACTCCATTTAAATTCTAATTTCAAGAATTAGGAAAGTATCTAAGCAGGTCATTTACACTGAAAGTAAAAATGAAAAACAAGGCTTATTATGTTATAACTTTATGAACTGCTATCATTTCATAGAAGACAATGACTTTATTTTTAAAAGAGAGAGTGTGCATGTGCACATGTGAGCAAGAGGGGGAGGGACAGGGGGAGGGAGAGAGAGAGAGAGAGAATCCCAAGCGGGGATCCGATGACCCTGAGATCATGACCTAAGCCAAAATCAAGAGTCAGAGGCTCAACTGACTGAGTCAGCTAGGCACCCCTGACTTTTTAAGGAAATTAGGTCAAAGTGATATAATTTTGGAATTTTAGGCAATAATAAGTGTCAGGAAGGATATTCCTGTGCCTGAAGGTTGGTCACTAACATTCTAATCAAATATACACAATATGTATCTGGTGCCTACTAGGTACCCCATTTGGAGTTAGAAATGCATATATGGGTAAGACACAAACTCAACTGAGAACACTCTCAAAGAGCAATCTCCTTATAAGTGAACCAGGTCCAAACCATTTCACCACTAAATCATTTCTTTTTTTCTTTTTTTCTTTTTTTCTTTTTTTTTACATTTTATTTATTTTTGAGAAACAGAGTGAGACAAAGCGTGAGCGGGGGAGGGGCAGAGAGAGAAAGAGAGACAGAATCTGAAGCAGGCTCCAGGCTCTGAGCAAGCCATCAGCACAGAGCCTGATGCGGGGCTCGAACCCACAAACTGTGAGATCATGACCTGAGCCGAAGTTGGACGCTCAACCGACTGAGCCACTCAGGTGCCCCAATTTCTTTTTTTTTTTTTAATGTTTTTAACTTATTTTTGAGAGAGAGAAAGCATGGGGAGGGGTAAAGAGAGAGGGAGACGAGGATCTGAAGCAGGCTCAGCACTGATCTCAGAGCAGGATGTGGGGATGAACTGCAAGATCATGACCTGAGCCAAAGTCAGATGCTTAACAGACTTAGCTATCCAGGCACCCCATCACTAAATCATTTCAAATGTTATTCAAAATGTATATACTATTAATTCTATTTAAACTGTCACAGAATTAGAAAGAAAAGCTTTGCATTACTTTTATCATTCTAAGGATTACTGATATTAAAATCTGAATAAAAAAACACAAAAAAAGAAAAACTTAGGATTTTCCTATAAAATAGCTGTCCACATAAATTGCTCAAAAGCAGTAAGAAGAAACATAAATGCAGTTTCTATCTTTGATAAAACAAGGATACAACTCTAACACCTAATCACAATATTTTAAAATGGGCTGCCAAATTTCTATCTTAAAAGATATTCATTAATCTCACTGATTAATACAGATGAAAAAATCATAAATAAATAAAATTGAACAATATTTATCAAAAACAACCAAGTAGAGTTTATCCCAGGAATAAAAATAAAATAAATATAATTGTATTTATATTATTTATTATATATTAATACATATTAACTGTTTAAAGAAAAACTATCTTATCATCTTAATAATGGGGAGAAAACATTTACTAAAATTCAACATTTATATATATGATATAAGTAAAAAGCGTTATTTTCAAGTAGAAATAGAAGAGCTATCTTTTAATTTAATAAAAGATAGTTATCAATGTAGTGCTAATATCACATATAATAATGAAAATGTAGAAGCATTTCTATTAAAATCAGAAATAAGCAAAGATTCCCCCTATCATTACTTCTGTTTGATATTAGACTGAATGCCCTAACCATGTATCATAGCAAATAATAATAATAATAATAAGTGTAGAAATTACAAAAGAAGGACTCAAACATTTTCTTCTGCATGTGATACATTGTCTCATAGAAAACCTAAGAGAATCCACAGAATATTACTAAAACTAATAGGAAACTTCAGCAAATTATGGAATAAAACAGCAACTTATAAAATATTACAATATACCATGCAAAATTCAACAGTGGGAAGAAAAAAGACATCCTATTTCTTTTTTTAAGTTTATTTATTTATTTTAAGAGAGAAAGAAAGAGAGAGAGAGCATGTGAGTATGAGCAGAGGAGGGGCAGAGAGAGAGAGGGACAGAGAGATCCCAAGCAGGCTCCACACTGTCAGCACAGAGCCCAACATGGGGCTTGATCTCCCAAACTGCAAGATCATGACCTGAGCCAAAATCAAGAGTTGTATGCTCAACTAACTGAGCTGCCAAGGCACCCCAAGATATCCTATTTCTAACAGCAATGAAAACTATAACTATATATATATATGGCAAAAGTTGTAAAAGGTTTTTTTTGTTAGTGATTACCAAACATTACTAAAGAGCAAGAAGAATTGGATAAATTAAAATTTGAACTACATTCATGGAAGGAAAGATTCTCAAAATCATAAAGTTATCAATTATTCCTTATTTAAAATATAAATTTAAAAAATTACAATAACAATTTTAACAAGATTTTATGGAATTTTGACAAGCTGATTCTGAAACAAATATGGAAAAATTAAGGACTGAGAAGAGCTAAGAAATTTTGAAAAACAAGGAAGAGGAAATTTTGTTAACAGATAGAAAAGCTTATGAAGCTGTTATAATTAACATAGTGTTTTATTGTCATCTGGATTGTGTAATATACAAACGAAGCAGAATACAGAAATATAAATGAAAGTATATGAACAGTTGATATATAACAGCATTGATATTAAGTATAGGGTGGCTGGGATTTCCCTCAAAAATAATATGATATCAGAGGAAATGAATAAAACTTAAATAGGATAGAATTGGCCAAGGGTTGATGGTTGTTGATTCAGGAGATAGGTACATGGGTATTCATTATTATTTTGTCTACTTTTACCAAAACTTCCAGTATAAAAGGTATTGAAAAGGGGGCACCTGAGTGGCTCAGTCTGTTGAGCGCCGGACTCTTGATTTTGGCTTAGGTCATGATCTCACAGTTTGGGAGTTCAAGCCCACACTATCAGCATGGAGCCTGCTTAGGATTCTCTCTCTCTCTCTCTCTCTCTCTCTCTCTCTCTCTCTCTCTCTCTCTCCTCCCCTGCTCACACACTCTCTCTCTCAAAACAAATAAATAAGCCTTAAAAAAGTATTCAAAAGTTACCTCCTAAATATAGTAATAAACTCATATATAAGATTAAATATATACATACTGAGCAAGAAAAATCAAGGGAAATGAGAGATTATTTAATGAATAATTCTGGAACAATGGGTTATCATATGGAAAAAAAAACGAAATTATATCCCTATCTTATCACACACACACACACACACACACACACACACACACTCCAGATAAGTTAAAAAAAAAAAACTTCTATGTGAAAAACAAATTTTTTGAAGAAAATAAAGCAGAATATTTTCTTAATCCTGGGGTAGTATGATTTCTTCAACATGACACAAAAAAAATACATTATTCATAAAGGAGAGAAAGGATTTACTTTAAGTATATCTAAATTTAAAACTTTTCTATGACAAGAGATTTTCAAAAAAATTTTAAAGCCAAAAATTAGAAAGAGATGTTTGCAATAAATAAAACAAAGGATTATTTGTATTATCCATAATACAAAGAGAACTCCTATGAATTACTAATAAAGTGACAAACAATAAAAAAAAACTGGAGAAAGTTTATGAACAGGCAATTCACAAAAGAGAAAACCCAAATGAACATTGACAATATGAAAAATAATTTTCACTCTTGCTAGACATCTGGGCAATGCAAATTATAACACGAGATACAATTAACTTCACACTCATCAGCTGGGAAAACTTTGAAATTTGAAAACAATAAGCATTGGCCAAAATATGAAGTACTAGAAATGCACATATAACGCTCGTAGAAATGTAGAATGTTAAATCGTTTGAGGGAAATTTGGCAATATCCATTAAATAATGAAGATGTGTATTTACTAAACACCGGGAATTTCATTTCTAGCTAAAGCCAAGAAAAAAGTTCACATATCTTCAAGGAGACTGTAAGAATGTTCATTATAGCATTCTTTCATTACAGTGTTTTTAATGGAGAAAAAGGATAATAGAATAAATTATGGCATACACAGCACATATATTGATGTGACCAAATCTAAAACAAAGTTCTGTTGAATAATATGTGTCCTGTAATACTTATATAAAGTTTGATAACATGCAAAATACTACATATGTATTATTTACATACATGGTAATTGATAAAAATGTGCAAAGAAATGAAAACTACATAATTGTGAGTAATAACTACTCCTGAAGAGGTCAGAGGGAGTGGAATTATGAGTTTTGGGGCTTCAACTGTATTGTATTTCCAAAAACATAAAATGAAATTTAAAATAAAATAATAAAATAAAATAAAATAAAACTAAGACAAATATAGTAAAACTATATGATTTGGTAAAGCTGGGTGCTAGATATGGAGATGCTTGTTTTATTCTCTATATTTTTATGTTTATTTAGATTATTTTATAATTAAGAATAAATAATTCAAGAAAGCTTACAAGAAATAAAATTAGATTTTAATTTACCTACTAAAAAGTTCCAGAAAAAGCTCACAAAGAATGACAAACATTAAGAAATATCTTGGTAAAGTAATTGGATTTTAGAGAGAATATCTTGAACAGCAAGGAAAAAAACACTAGATGAAGCCTTCTAAAAGAAACTATCAGGCAGTCCTCAGCTTTTTCCATAGATTTCACATTAAGAGACAGTGAACGATACCTGCAACATCTTCAAAGACATAAAAAGTAGTCTAAGAATTTTACAGTCAACTGAACTCTCATTTACATAAAAAGACAAACAGTAAAATTTCATGAACATGTAAGAACTCAGTTCCCATGACCTCCTACTAAAAAGTTATTAAAGGATGGAGTTTGAATTGCAGAAATAGGATTAAAACAAATATGGAATAAATACAGTAAACTTTATAAATCCTATTAATATATAAATAATACCACAAAAGATATAAGAAGAAAAAAGAAAAGATGGAAAAAAGTAAAAATATGCTGGTTTTATCCTTACCTCTTACTCTTGGTTATACGATTATGCCACCTGGAGCTGATGAGTCAAATAATAAAGGTATAAGTACATTTATAGGTATAAAAATAAAACCAATAATAAAATAATTAATACTGAATAATAGAGGGGAACAAGGAGAAAGAAGGGAAAACATTAATTATAATATTGTTTATAGCAAGAGGTCAAAGTATATTATCTAAAGAAATAAAAAAGTAAAGTTATAAAGTTAATCATTAGAACAAAAATGTAAACCATTTAAGTTATCAGAAAAACAGTAAAAAAATAAAGAAAATATAAGCCATATTATGAAAAAAATTAAAATCAAAGGTTTAGTGTTAAATATAGTGGCACATAGGAATTGGCAAAGGGTTATGTCAACATATGTAAATGAGTAAAACATTCTTAATTACAGAAACAGACTTACAAAATACACAACAAAGCAAAATCCAACATTATGCCATATATAATCTAAATATTAAACATCAAATGATAGAGGGTATTAGGCAAATACAAACAAAAAAGAAATTGTAAATTTAACATTATTTAGGATTGACTTCAGAGCAAAAGTAGTAAATTATACCAAGGTAAATTTATTAAATTCTATCTATCAAATCTACTTTCATAAATCAAATTATACAATTACTCTAAAAAGAACTATACAGAAATGCACTAGTTATAGGAAACTTTATTTTACAAGCCTCAGTTCAGTACAGATGAAGTGATAAAAAATATGGAAAGATCTAATTGATATAAGGAGATGCATATATATGGATATATGGTGAATTCTATGTCCTGAAAGGAACAATATATCTTATTTTGACACATAACATGGAATATTCATAAAATTGGCCATATACTAGGTCATAAAAATCCCTCAAAAAATTAAAAGTATAAATAATATAGGCACCATTCTCTGGTCAAAATGAAATAAAACTATACATTAATATGGGGTGCCTGGGTGGCTCAGTCAGTTAAGCCTCTGACTCTGGCTCAGGTCTCAATCTCATGCTTCATGAGATCAAGCTCCCTATCCAGACTTTATGGAGCTTTGCACTGACAGTGGAGCCTGCTTAGGATTCTCCTTTTCCCTCTCTTTCTGCCCCTTAAATGTAAAACTGCTCGCTCTCTCTCTCTCTCTCTCTCAGTAAATAAACTTAAAAAAAAGAGTGAGAGACCAAGAGTGGTTTCAGTATTAAAAACAAAAACAAATATATATATATATATATATATATATATATATATTAATAACAATACAAGAAATAAAAATAAATCCCTGTCACCTCAAAATTTTAGAATGTTTACAGAGAAACAGAACTGTTCACAGAGAAATAAAATTGAAATTGAAAAAAAGCTATTAACTTGTCATGAAATTATAGACATTATTAGAAATTATCATAGAAACACTCCATATCTGAACTTATGGGATACACATAAAGCAGTGAGAAATTCATAGCCCTAATTGCACATATAAAAATAAGAAAGAGGAAAATCTATAAATTAAGCATCCAATTTACAAAGTTAGAAGATGGGGTGCTTAGCTATCTCAGTCAGTAGGGCATGTGACTCTTGATCTCAGGGTCATGAGTTCAAGCCTCATTATAGGCATAGAGATTACTTTTTAAAAAATTTAGAAGAAAGGGGCACCTGAGTGGCTCAGGTGGTTGACCCGACTTCAGCTCGGGTCATGATCTCACAGTCCATGGGTTCAAGCCCCACCTCCGGCTCTGTGCTGACAGCTCAGAGCCTGGAGCCTGCTTCAGATTCTGTGTCTCCCTCTCTCTCTGCCCCTCCCCTGCTCGCACTCTGTCTCTCTCTTTCTCTCTCAAAAATAAATAAATATTAAAAATAAATAAATAAAATAAAAATTTAGAAGAAAACATTACAATAAACCTAAGAAAAGCAAATAAAATTAAAAACAAGAGCATTAGTTAACAAATTATAAAATTTTCAATTTGCTTTTCTTTTCAAATAAATAAGTAAACTGATAGTGGTAAATGCCTGGTTTGGCTCTCTCAACTTCCTTTTAAGCCCCTTTCTATTTGGACAAGATATAAAATAAAGAACAATTTTTCCAATATTCCCCTGAAGTTGGGGTTCTGGTATATGTATAAGAATCTGCCAATTAGATGCACTTGCATAATACTTAGAAAGTTTTAACAACTTGAAGGGAATTGTTGATGGAGCAGGTAGAGGAGAAATATGAGAAGTTCAACTCGAGGCATGTTGATTTTACTTGTCTATTAAATATCAACTGGATACATGGAGTAGGTGAATGGACACATAAATGTGAATTTCAAAAAGAGCTCAGAGCCGGAAGTTCAGGAGTTATCAGCATATAGATGGTATTCAGTCAGGAGACTAGATGAGATACTCAGAGAATAACTGTAGACAGAAAACAAAAAAGAACCAAATTGTGTGCCCTGAGGTACTCCAACATTCATTCAGTGAAAATAGGTGGACCCAGCAAAAAAGACCAAATAAGAATGACCAGTGAAATATAAAAACTGGAAAAAGGGTAATTTCTTTGAAACCAAATGTAAAACAAAATAAAAAGGTAGGGGTTATCAACAGCTAATAGAACAAGTAAGATGAGAACTGAGAATTGACCTTGGAAATAGCAGTATTGGTCTAATAGAGACAAGTTATTTAACTTTTCTCTATTTATTACTTATAAAATAAGTATATTTTAAGTTACTTATAAAATAAGAATGCTAAAAACATCTACATCAAAGGTAGTATTGTGAGGGTTGAGTGCATGAATATATGAAGAATTGTGCCTAGCATGTAATGACAAGTCAACAGATGTCATTTTTGCATAGCATTTTATTCATAAAAGAAGGAAACCCAAACAATAATCCCCAAAGAGTTGAGTGTGTGTGTGTGTGTGTGTGTGTGTGTGTAGAATATTCAGTGGAATAATATGCATAAAACTATTAATATCTCTTCTGAGATGATAACATGATTTGGAGTGGGAACCAGAGCTGTAGAAAAAGTAAAAGAAATATTTTATCATATAGCTCTTTATTGAGGTCTTTGAACTTAGAATGTGCTCATGTATACTATCTGTATGATTTTTTCTAATTAAAAATGTATAGAGAGGAACATACTCAACTTGATAAAGATCATCTATAAAAAATCCACACCTAACATCATACTTTATGGTGAAAAACTAGATGCTTCCCTCTAAAGATCGGTAACAATCAAGGACATCTCTGTCCATCACCTCACCCAGGTGCCCCAGTCGGTTAAGCATTGGACTTTGGTTCATGTCCTGATCTCACAATTCCTAAATTTGAGCCCTACCTGGGGCGGTGGCTGACAGCTCAGAGCTTGGAGGCTTCTTCAGATTCTGTATGTCACTCTCTCTCTCTGCCCCTCTCCCTCTGCCCTCTGTCTCTCTCACTCTCTCTTAAAAATGAATAAACATTTTAAAAAATCTTTAAAAACAGACATCTCCTGGGGCACCTGGGTGGCTCAGACAGTTAAATGTCCCACTTCAGCTCAGGTCATCATTTCTTGGTTTGTGAGTTCAGGCTGATGTCAGGCTCTGGGCTGACAACTCAGAGCCTGGAGCCTGCTTCAGATTCTGTGTCTCCCTCTCTCTCTGCCGCTCTCCCACTCGTGCTCTGTCTCTGTCTCGCAAAAAAAAAAAATAAATAAAAACATTTTATTACTTATTTAATATGAAATTTATCGTCAAATTGGTTTCCATACAACACCCAGTGCTCATCCCAAAAGGTGCCCTCCTCAATACCCATCACCCACCCTCCCCTCCCTCCCACCCCCATCAACCCTCACTTTCTTCACCGTTTTTAATAGTCTCTTATGTTTTGGCTCCCTCCCTCTCTACCCTTTTCTTTCTCCTTCCCCTCCCCCATGGTCTTCTGTTAACTTTCTCAGGATCCACATAAGAGTGAAAACATATGGTATCTGTCTTTCTCTGTATGGCTTATTTCACTTAGCATAACACTCTCCAGTTCCATTCACGTTGCTACAAAAGGCCATATTTCATTCTTTCTCATTGCCAAGTAGTATTCCATTGTGTATATAAACCAGAATTTCTTTATCCATTCATCAGTTGATGGACATTTAGGCTCTTTCCATAATTTGGCTATTGTTGAACGTGCTGCTATAAACATTGGGGTACATGTGCCACTATGTATCAGCACTCCTATATCCCTTGGGTAAATTAGTAGCAGTGCTACTGCTGGGTCATAGGGTAGATCTATTTTTAATTTTTTGAGGAACCTCCACACTGTTTTCCACAGCGGCTACACTGTTTGCATTCCCAGCAACAGTGCAAGAGGGTTCCCGTTTCTCCACATCCTTGCCAGCATCTATAGTCTCCTGATTTGTTCATTTTCACCACTCTGACTGGCGTGAGGGGGTATCTGAGTGTGGTTTTGATTTGTATTTCTCTGATGAGGAGTGACATTGAGCATCTTTTCATGTGCCTGTTGGTATCTGGATGTCTTCCTTAGAGAAGTGTCTATTCATGTTTTCTGCCCATTTCTTCACTGGATTATTTGTCTTTCGGGAGGAGTTTGGTGAGTTTTTTATAGATTTTGGATACTTAGCCCTTTGTCCGATATGTCATTTGCAAATATCTTTTCCCATTATGTTACTTGCCTTTTAGTTTTGTTGATTGTTTCCTTGGCAGTGCGGAAGCTTTTTATCTTCATGAAGTCCCAATAGTTCTGTTTTGCCTTTCCCTTGCCTTTGTGGATGTGTCAAGTAAGAAATTGCTGCGGCTGAGGTCAGAGAGGTTTTGTCCTGCTTTCTCCTCTAGGGTTTTGATGGTTTCTTGTCTCACATTCAGGTCATTTACCCATTTTGAGTTTATTTTTGTGAATGGTGTGAGAAAGTGGTCTAGTTTCATCCTTATGCATGTTGCTGTCCAGTTCTTCCAGCACCACTTGTTAAAGAGACTGTCTTTTTTCCATTGGATATTCTTTCCTGCTTTGTCAAAGATTAGTTGGCCATATGTTTGTGGGTCTAGTTCTGGGGTTTCTATTCTATTCCATTGGTCTATGTGTCTGTTTTAGTGCCAATACCATGCTGTCTTGATGATGACAGCTTTGTAGTAGAGGCTAAAGTCTGGGATTGTGATGCCTCCCGCTTTGGTCTTCTTCAATATTACTTTGACTATTCGAGGCCTTTGTGGTTCCATACAAATTTTAGGATTGCTTGTTCTAGCTTCGAGAAGAATGCTGGTGCAATTTTGATTGGGATTGCATTGAATGTGTAGATAGCTTTGGGTAGTATTGACATTTTGACAATATTTATTCTTCCAATGCATGAACACGGAACGTTTTTCCATTTCTTTGTATCTTCTTCAATTTCCTTCATAAGCTTTCTATAGTTTTCAGCATACAGATCTTTTACATCTTTGGTTAGGTTTATTCCTAGGTATTTTATGCTTCTTGGTGCAATTGTGAATGGGATCAGTTTCTTTATTTGTCTTTCTGTTGTTTCATTAGTAGTGTATAAGAATGCAACTGATTTCTGTACATTGATTTTATATCCTGAGACTTTGCTGAATTCATGTATTAGTTCTAACAGACTCTTGGTGGAGTCTTGGGAGTCTTGGGTTTTCCACGGATAGTATCATGTCATCTGCAAAAAGTGAAAGCTTGACTTCATCTTTGCCAATTTTGATGCCTTTGATTTCCTTTTGTTGTCTGTTGCTGACGCTAGTACTTCCAACACTGTATTAAACAACAGCGGTGAGAGTGGACATCCCTGTCGTGTTCCTGATCTCAGGGAGAAAGCTCTCAGTTTTTCCCCATTGAGGATGATATTAGCTGTGGGCTTTTCATAAATGGCTTATGATGTTAAGTATGTTCCTTCTATCCCGACTTTCTCGGGGTTTTTATTAAGAATGGATGCTGAATTTTGTCAAATGCTTTTTCTGCATTGATAGACAGGATCATATGGTTCTTTTCTTTTCTTTTATTAAAGTGACATATCACATTGATGGACTTGCAAATGCTGAGCCAGCCCGGCAGCCCAGAAATGAATCCCACTTGATCATTGTGTATAATTCTTTTCATATGCTGTTGAAATCGATTTGCTAGTGTCTTCTTGAGAATTTCTGCATCCATATTCATCAGGCATATTTGCCTGTAGTTCTTTTTTTTCTGGGTCTCTGTCTGGTTTATGGATCAAAGTAATGCTGGCTTCATAGAATGAGTCTGGAGGTTTTCCTTCCCTTTCTATTTTTTGGAACAGCTTGAGAAGGATAGGTATTATCTCTGCTTTAAATGTCTGGTAGAATTTCCCAGGGAAGCCATCTGGTCCTGGACTCTTATTTGTTGGGAGATTTTTGATAACTAATTCAATTTCTTTGCTGATTATGGGTCTGTTCAAGCTTTCGATTTCTTCCTGTTTGAGTTTTGGAAGTGTGTGGGTGTTTAGGAAATTGTCCATTTCTTCCAGGTTGTCCAGTTTGTTGGCATATAATATTTCATAGTATTCCCTGATAATTGCTTGTATCTCTGAGGGATTGGTTGTAATAATTTCATTTTCATTCATGATTTTATCTATTTGGGTCATCTCCCTTTTCTTTTTGAGAAGCCTGGCTAGAGATTTATCAATTTTGTTTATTTTTTCAAAAAAACAACTCTTGGATTCATTGATCTGCTCTACAGTTTTTTTTAGATTCTTTATTGTTTATTTCTGCTCTGATCTTTATTATTTCTCTTCTTCTGCTGGGTTTGGGGTGTCTTTGCTGTTTTGCTTCTATTTCCTTTAGGTGTGCTGTTAAATTTTGTATTTGGTATTTTTCTTATTTCTTGAGATAGGCCTGGATTGCAATGTATTTTCCTCTCAGGACTGCCTTCACTGCATCCCAAAGCATTTGGATTGTTGTATTTTCATCTTCATTTGTTTCCATATAGTTTTTAATTTCTTCTCTAATTGCCTGGTTGACCCATTCATTCTTTAGTAGGGTGTTCTTTAACCTCCAAGCTTTTGGAGGTTTTCCAGACTTTCTTGTGGTTGATTTCAAGCTTCATTGCATTGTGGTCTGAAAGTATGCATGGTATGATCTCAATCCTTGTATACTTATGAAGGGCTGTTTTGTGACCCAGTATGTGATCTATATTGGAGAAGGTTCCATGTGCACTCGAGAAGAAAGTATATTCTGTTGCTTTGGGATGCAGAGTTCTAAATATATCTGTCAAGTCCATCTGATCCAGTGTATCATTCAGGGCCTTTGTTTCTTCATTGATCCTGTGTCTAGATGATCTATCCAATGTTGTAAGTGGAGTATTAAAGTCCTCTGCAATTACCACATTCTTATCAATAAGGTTGCTTATGTTTGTGATTGTTTTATATATTTGGGGGCTCCCATAGTCAGCGCATAGACATTTATAATTGTTAGCTCTTCCTGATGGATAGACCCTGTAATTATGATATAATGCCCTTCTTCATCTCTTGTGACAGCCTTTAATTTAAAGTCTAGTTTGTCTGATACAAGTATGGCTACCCCTGCTTTCTTTTGACTTCCAGTAGCATGGTAGATAAAGAGTTTTCATCCCCTCACTTTCAATCTGAAGGTGTCCTCAGGTCTAAAATGAGTCTCTTGTAGACAGCAAATAAATGGGTCTTGTTTTTTTTTATCCATTCTGATACCCTATGTCTTTGGGTTGGAGCATTTAGTCCATTTACATTCAGCGTTATTTTTGAAAGATATGGGTTTAGAGTCATTGGATGTCTGTAGGTTTCATGCTTGTAGTGATGTCTCTGGTACTTTATCTCACAGGATCCCCCTTAGGATCTCTTGTACGGCTGGTTTAGTGGTGATGAATTCCTTCAGTTTTTGTTTGTTTGGGAAGACCTTTATCTCTCCTTCTATTCTGAATGACAGACTAGCTGGATAAAGGATTCTCAGCTGCATATTTTTTCTGTTCGTCACATTGAAGTTTTCCTGCCATTCCTTTCTGGCCTGCCAAGTTTCAGTAGATAGGTCTGCCACTAGTCTTATGGGTCTCCCTTTATAAGTTAGAGGCTGTTTATCCATAGCTACTTTCAGAATTTTCTCTTTATCCTTGTATTTTGCCAGTTTCACTGTGATATGTCATGCAGAAGATCAATTCAAGTTACGTCTGAAGGGAGTTTTCTGTGCCTCTTGGATTTCAATGCCTTTTTCCTTCCCCAGATCAGGGAAGTTCTCAGCTATGATTTGTTTAAGTACACCTTCAGCCCCTTTCTCTCTCTCTTCCTCTTCTGGAATTCCTATTATACAGATATTGTTCTGTTTGATTGCATCGTCTAGTTCTCTAATTCTCCCCTCATACTCCTTGATTTTTTTACCTCTCTTTTTCTCAGCTTCCTCTTTTTCCATAATTTTATCTTCTAATTCATCTTTTTTCTCCTCTGCCTCTTCAATCCGTGGTATGGCCACCTCCATTTTATTTTGCCCCTCATTTATAGCAATTTTTAGCTCCTCATGCCTTTTTCTTAGTCCCTTGATCTCTGTAGCAATAGATTTTCTGCTATCCTTTATGCTTTTTTCAAGCCCAGTGATTAATTTTATTACTATCATTCAAAATTCATGGTCTGTTATATTGCTTAAATCATTTTTGATCAATTCGTTAGCTATTGCTACTTCCTGGAGTTTCTTTTGAGGAGAATTTTTCCGTTTCATCATTTTGGATAGTCCCTGGAGTGGTGCGGAACTGCGGGGGCACTTCCCCTGTGCTGTATGGAGTAACTTGTGTTTGTGGGCGGGGCCACATTCAGACCCAATATCTGTCCACAGCCCACCACTGGGGCCACAGTCAGACTGGTGTGTACCTTATCTTCTCCTCTCCCAGGGACAGGACTCACTGTGGAGTGGTGTGGCCCCTGTCTGGGCTATTTGCACACTGCCAGGTTGCGGTGCTGCCTTGATGGGATCTGATGTATTAGCCAGTGTGGATCCGCAAGGTGCACAGGGGCTGGAGGGGTAGTCTCAGCTCACTTTTCCTTTGGTGGTCTCCTGTGAGAGGGGCCCTGCAGCACTGAGAGGGAAGCTAACTCGTCGTCGGAGGCATGGATCCACAGAAGCACAGTGTTGGGTGTTTGCACCGTGCAAGCAAGTTCAGTGACAGGAACTGGTTCCCTTTGGGATTTTGACTGGGGGATGGGAGAGGGAGAAGTCGCTTGCCAGTGCCTTTGTTCCCTGCAGAGCTGAGCTGTGTCTTCCAGGGCTCAACACCTCTGTCTCCCGGTGTCCTCTCACCCTCCTGCTCTCTGAGCAGAGCTGTTGACTATAATATTCCAGATGACTCACAGAGTCTGGCCCCTCTGTATTTGCAAGCGAGACTTCAGGGGCTCTGCCTTGCTGGGCGGGCTGCCCCTCCACTGCCCTGGCTCCCTCCTGCCAGTCCATGTAGCATGCACTGCCTCTCTGCCCTTACTACCCTCTTCTGTGGGCCTCCTGTCTTGCTTGGCTCCAGAGAGTCCATTCTGCCAGTCTTCTGGCATTTTTCTGGGTTACTTAGGCAGATGTGATGAGCAGGATGAGGTGAGCCCAGCGTCCTTCTATGCTGCCATCTTCCATCCCTCCTCAAATAAAAACATTTAAAAAAAATGTTTTAAAAAAAGGACATCTCTCACCACTCTTTTTTATATTTATTTTATTTTTTAGAGAGAGAACAATGGGGGAGGGCCAGAGAGAAAGGGGGACAGAGGATCTGAAGCAGGCTCTGTGCTGACAATCATTGAGCCTGACATAGGGCTCTGGGACTTGAACTGTGACCTGTGAGATCATGACCTGAACCGAAGTTGGACTCTCAACCAACTGAGCCACCCAGGCACCGCTCCTCTCACCACTCTTATTGAATATTGTATTGGAAGTTGTAGCTAATGCAATAAGATAAGAAAAGTGAGTGATGGGCATTAAGGAGGGCACTTTTCGGGATAAGCACTGGGTGTCATACATAAGAGATGAATCGCTGGGTTCTACACCTGAAGCCAAACTACACTATATATTAACTAACTTGAGAATAAAAAACTAAGATAGTGTGGTATTTGTGGAAGAATCAATAACTAGATCAATTAAACAGAATAGAGAAACAACATATAGACCTGCATAGTCAATTGATCTTTGACAAAGGAGCAAAGACAATTCAGTAAGGAAGGATCTTTTCAACAAATGGTGCTGGGAAATTCAGACATCCACATGCAAAAAAATAATAATAATTAATCTAGACACAGACTTTACATCTCTCATAACAATTAACTCAAAATGGATTTTAGACCAAAATGGACTATAGACCTAAAATTCATAGAAGACAACATAGGAGAAAATTGAGGTAGCCTTGTGCTTGGCAATAACTTTTTAGATACAACACCAAAAGTATTATGAAAGAAAAAGTTGATAGGTGAGACCTCACTAAAATTAAAAACTTCTGCTTAGCAAAAGATATTCTTAAGAGTTTGAGGAGACAAACCAGAAACTGGGAGAAACTATTTGTAAAACACATATCTGATAAACAACTAGTATCCAAAATATACTAAGTTCTCTTAAAACTCAATAATAAGAAAACAAATATCAAACTCAAAGAAGCAGAGAGTAGAGTGGTGATTACCAGAGATGAGGAGGCATGGGAAATAGGGAGATATTGGTCAAAGGGTACAAAATTGCACTTATATGGAATGAATATGTCTAGATATCTTCTCTATAGCATGACAACTATACTTAAAATACCACATTGAACACTGGAAATATGCTAAGACAGTAGATTTTAGGTGTACTCATCATAGCAAAAAGAATGGTAACTGTTAGATATGTTATATTTAACTATAATAATCATTTTACTATGTGTATGTATATCAAATCACATTGTATGCTTTAAATATATATAATTTTATCAAAAATATATAAATAAAATGAAGTAATAGGGAAAAGTGTAAAACAAATAACTCAGTTACAAAATGGGCAAAAGATCTGAACAGACAACTCACCAAAGAAGATGGCAAATAAGCAAATGAAAGGATTCTCAACATCATGTGCAAGTAAGGAATTGCTAATTAAAATAACACTGAGATATCAATATACACCTATAAGAATATAACAATTAGAATAGTAGCACAGAGTGGGTGCCTGGGTGGCTCAGCTGGTGAGGTGTCCTACTCTTCAGATCACGATCTCAGAGTTTGTAGGATTGAACCCTGGGTAGGGCTCTGCACTGAAAGCATGAAGCCTGCTTGGGATTCTCTATCTGCCCTTCCCCAGCTTGAGCTCTCTCCCTCTCAAAATAAATAAATAAACAAACATTTTTTAAAAATAATGGCACAGAGATTTCTCTCAGTTAACTATGGAATAAACATGGATTTATTTGCACTTAGATAAGATGTTTCAAAAAAGCATGATTTTGAACAGCAATCAAGGGGAGTAGATTTTGTGTCTACATAAATACAATCTGAACTAACTAGAAAATAGACTAACCAATAAGACCACTGGCAAAATAAGGAAAAAGCAATCAGCCTTAAATGAGTATTAAGCAAGCAAATAAAATATTTAACATCCAAACCTAACTTTGTCATATTTCCTGTCACATATGGCCCATCCCTCAACCATCACCATCATAATAAAAATATTTCAGAAGTAGAACTGTTATCAGTTTCTTATATATATTTTCTCTTTCTCATCTCACTTCTTAATAAAAAAGTCCAATAGTGAATCTATTGAAGGCAGTTGTCCTCCAGTTCCACTGCACATTAAATCACTAGGGAGCTCTAAAATGTCCCTGCCAATGAAATCAGAATTCTTAGGTGATTTTGTTTAGTTTACTTAAGATGTAAATTATTTATAATTGGATGATACATTTCTCTTATTTCATATTTTTGACAAGTTAGCCTTTGATATAATAACAACAATATTAGCTAACATTTATACAGTGCTTACTATGTAATGGAAGTTATGATAAAATATCAGCTTCTATATAAATAAATATAACTGCAATCTCAGCTTCTTCATGCATTTTCTCTTGCTCTTTAAGAAGATAAAGTCCACTTACTTGGTTATATTTAAACTGGAGGACTGAATTAAAGACTTCATTTGTTCACACACTAAAAAAAATGCATCTGAATGAGTATCTATTTAATTTGCTGCCTGTGTATGAAACTGAAATTATGAAGAACTTAAATACATGATGGAAATATTTTAAGTCATTTGTCATTTCACTGCCACAATAGAACACTGTCCTTATAGCTAATCTTGCTATCTTTAGGTTGTGTGATCAGACATTTCCTCCCCCTGACTTATTTGTAACCTGTAAGCAAGCCCCCAGAGGGCAACATAGCCAAAACTGTATGCCGTCTTAAGACCACACTTAGCATTTCTCTTATCTTCAAAGCAGTCCAGCTGGACAATATGCAGATAAGAACCGGATTGCCCACTCAGGACCTGTGGAGTTATGCATAAAAAGCTAAATTGTATAGTTCCCAAAGGAAGTTAACCAAAATCTCCATTAAGCAGTTTTGTTCCTTTCCTCAAAATTTCTCTTCTCTGCCGACTAACTCTACTTTCCTCTTCTTTCCTTATAGGACCCATAAAAATTCTTTCTGCCAAATCCACATATTAAACTCTTGTCTTCATTTTCACAAGCCACTTAGCAGACCAAAAACCACCAGTTAGCCAGCCTTGAAGGGACAATCTATGTTTCTTCAAGCAGTCCCTTGAGGGACCTCATCTCCCCAGACAAGCAGACTATCAGGGGGTACCTCCAATAAAAACAAGGTCTAGTTCTGTTTTCTTAGAAGACTTTTACTCATTAAATGTTTATTCAATTATACTTTTTCAAAGAATTTTATTAGAAAGATATAAATACATACTCACTGCAACTCTGAATCTACAGTTCTGAGGATACAAAAATGAACTGAATTTCACTTCCACTTGCAGATGGAGAAACAAGGGTATCGAAAGAACAGATGGTTTGTCCAATTTCTCATAGCTAATGGCAAAATTGAGACTATTACCCTGGTCCTTTGATTTATGGACCAACTTTCTTTCCACTAAAGAGCTCTGCCTCCCGCCAAGGGCCAACCTTTTGGCTTGAATTAAGTCGTTAATCTTTATTTTCTCATTTATAAACTGAAGCTACGCTTATCTATGAAAATTCAAGTGGTTTCTATGAGGATTCATATTGTGAACGTATACATACTTAATGTTTCTTAAAAGAAATATATCTAATCAATACAGGGTGTTGCTCCAACAATGATCCAAATTTTGACCTCTGATATATGTCAATGACTGATGTCATACATTTCAAAGCAAAATGTAGCATGATATTGTCTGGGTAAACCAGGCATGTAAATTAATTCAGCCATAAAACTCTTTTAAAAATTTAAAAGAGAGGGGCCTTGGCTGGTAGATTAAAATACAGAACAATGTAAGTATTTCAGGCTGTTGGTGCTACTCACTGCCATCTTGTACATTGTGATGACATTGACAAGCGTGGGAAGGAATAGCGATTCTTGTGGGTTGCTAGATATTTTTAAACCTATTCTTAAGATCATTCATGTTAACTTCTCAAACTACCAACACAGGGAAGAAGGGAAAATTGAAACTACCTTCTTCCCTCCCTTCCCCCGGTGCATTGTCTATCTAGATAACATAGCAAATTGAAGCAAAAGTAGAGCTAGTAAATCATTTTTCTTCCCAATGTGGCTTATTTTACAATGCTGAGAGGATGATGACATCTTAAAACATGGATGACAGTTGGTGAACTGAATAGCATTAACTTTATGCCCAGAAGCCTGAAGTTTCTAGTGTTTTGTTTTTTGTTTTGTTTTGTTCTGTTTTGTTTTGTTTTTTAATGCAGAAAACACATTTGAAATATATATGCCTGATAGGGGTATAAGATTGGCATAAAGGTAAACAACTGGCAAATTGTTCATAGGAATGAATTTGTGCAGTGGCTTTTCACTGCAAAACATTAGAAATTACAGACTGTTCACCAGATGTTGTAAGAAAAAAAGGGGGGTCCTAATTTAACTACTAAATTGCTAAAAGGTACACTCTGGTAAGTCCTCTTCTGACTGAAAATGTCTGTGTCTTATTAAATGTTTATTGAATACTGTAATTATATTGCTTTTGCTGTTAAATGATATTGACATGCTTGAATACAAATTTTTATCCAGGCAAGATGAAATGTGAACATCTGGCAGTAACCTTATGTGTAACATTGAAACAAACAAACAAAAAGCTTGACCAGTGTGTTTTTTCCTAATTTCTCTGGATGTGACTCACATCATAATATACTTAGACATTAGGACTTTGTCACTTATCATTGAAATGTTCAAAGTAAATCCCTAACAAGCTGGTGGCTGCTGAAATTGGGATCAATTTAGCCATGAAACAACTGTTTCTCAAACAATGAGGCAGCTGCTTGGTTCCCTTCAAATTATTGTGGTAGTAAAAAGGGGAAAATACTTTAAATATAGACATAATATAATGGCCATTTGTTCTAACATTGCCAGAAGCACAATATTTTGTGTAAGTTTATCCAAGATACCACAAATAAAGAAACAAATTTCCATATGGTACTGTCAGTTTGCTGCAGGCTTTTTTTTTTTTCTCTACGCAGAATGTTTTGGCTTAAGAATCCCTTAATTTTATCTATTATACAACTGACCCTCCACAAATTGGTCATAATTAGGCCACAGCAAGAGTATCAGTAGAGTGGCTGGCTTACTGTGTTCCCAGCACATTTCTTTCTTCTCTTTCCCATTTCCTATTGTGTAATGGAGTATGACAGAGACTTGGCTCTCCTGAACCTTGAGAACTCCTTATTAATTTAAAGGCAAAATTTTGATTTATGCAGAAGAAAGAAGTTGCATATATCCCTGAGTGTTTCACAAGGAATCTTCAAGGCAATTTTTTTCCTTTTAGGTATCCCTGTCAAAAATTAGATTTAGACATCAGAGTAAGTCAAATATTATCAAATGCAAATATCTAACACCAGCTGTATCTACACAGCAAAGCAACAGTTGGCAAGCCAATTCCCTTAATCCAAGCCCAAGTCTGAAGGCATTCATTCATCTTAAATATCCAGAATGGTTATCAAGAATGTCCCTAGTTAGCCAAATTGCTCAGCATCCTGTTTGCTTTAGTTACTTGAAAACATATTTCCGTATAGCCATGGCATAACAAAATGGAGCCAAAAGGTCAGATCCCTGTCCTTCTGCTCATCCACATAACTGCTTTTATAGTGTGCTAGAATGGCCTTAAGTGAATGGGAAGATCTAAATTCTACGGTCCCAGAACAGATTCTCAATCTGAATTATCTCATCTATCTATTAAAATAGCCTTGAAAATAGCAGTCCTGGAAACTTGAAGATAATTGATAAGGACATTCAAGTTAAGGGAACGCATAACAACACAAGTATAGGTGTTGAAAACCATAGGACATATTTGGTGAAAAATGAGTAGATTAACCTAGTTGGAGTAGATACCTTTTAATCTTGAAAGATGTGCAGGTGGATGATGGCAGATGGAATGAGAGAGCATTAAAAAAACATCATGTACAACAGATTACATTAGCCTGGCAGGTAAAGATCATTGCAAGAAGCTTGGCACAACTGGAGCATAAGTTCTGAGTATGGCTAGGTAGGCAGGAGTCAGGGAACCAAGGCCCCAGGTATGCTAAGAAGTTTGAATTTAATGTAACAGGCAATAGTATTTTGAGCAAGGGTGTAATATGATCAGGTATGTGTTTTAGAAAGCTCATCCTTATGGCTTTATGGAAGATGAACTGGAGGGACAGTAATATAAGGGTGAAGAGATGAAGTGGGTAAGAGACACTCTAAAAAGGTAAAACAGACATGCCTTCTTGTTAGGTAGAATGTGGAAGGTGATGGAGATCATACCCCAGTTGATGGTTTCGGTTGCTGTCTCCATGAAGGTGCTAGTCTCAAATACAGAGAAGAAGATTTTGATTGGAGATATGATAAACTAGAGACTTGCTTATTAAATATTATAGCTGAATATTTAATAGATGGCTATGGAATTCAGGGAGGATAACTGAAGTAAATAAACATATGTTGTTAGTATTATATAATATAAATAATATATAAATTATATATAACTACAGTAAATTATATAATATACTATATAATTATTCTTCTAATTAAAAAGTAATGCATGTTCCTTTAGGAAGATTTAGGAAAATCAGAAAATTGTAAAACATAACATATGCAGCTGGGTTAGCATATAAATTTAATAATTAACTATCCTGAATAATAATTGTGACTTCTCATAAGTGAGGTATACATTTTCAAAGACGTATCAAATACTAAAACGTATTTCAAAGTAAAACCAAACTGTATGCGTGAGATAGTTTGTTATGAATAAAGAATGACTAAGAAACAAGAAAGCTCAATATTAACTATGCCAAAATCTAACTCACATTCATATCAACCAAATTAATTCTTCAACTTCCTGGGAATATCTTTGCAGCTAACTCATCTTGGCATGCCCATTAAAAAATGGTAGTACAGTGAGACCTCTGGGTGGCTCAGCTTGGGTCATGATCTAGAGGTTTGTGAATCTGAGCCCTACATCGGGATCTGTGCTGACAGCTGAGAGCCTGGATCCTGCTTCAGATTCTGTCTCCCTCTCTCTTTATTTCTCCCCTGCTTGATCTCTCTCTCTCTCTCAAAAATAAATAAGCATTAAAAATATATAAATTTAAAAAATAAAAATAAATTTTTTAAAAAAGAAAATGATACTATAGAAAATCAGGCTCCACAAGAGACATAGCCTCAAGTTCATCTATAGTTCAGACAGGTAACTATCAACACCTGCTCTTATAGTTTTCTATTTTCTATATATGTAATTCTAAGATCTCAAATAATAATTGCCCAAATATATGAGCAAATCCAAAACTTTCTTTGAGAAATGACCTCTGTCTGGTTACATCTACAGCTAATTTGTATTAGGAGATGGAATAGAACCTCTTTGGGGCAAGAATAAAAGTATCTATCATTTTCACAAGAGATTATAAACTTTTAGGTTCATATATTCAGTGTCTCTCTTACCTATGTACATCATCATATACACTCTAGGCACTTACCAAAACAACTAGTTCTTTTCTTGTTTAATGACGTGTAACTTTCATAAAGTGCACAAATCTTAAATATATAGCTAGAGGGACACCTGGGTAGCTCAGTTGGTTAAGCATCTGACTTTGGCTCAGGTCATGATCTCACCATTTGTAGGTTCGTGCCCCGCATTGGGCCCCGTGCTGACAGCTCAGAGCCTGGAGCCTGCTTCGGATTCTGTGTCTCCCTCTCTCTCTGTCCCTCCCCTGCTCACACTCTGTCTCTCTCTCTCAAAAATAAATAAACATTAAAAAAATTTAATATATAGCTAGATTAATTCTTGCATGTGCTATAATAGACCTATTTTATCACCACCAAGATCAAGATAAAGAACATTTTCAGCACCTAAAGATGATCCCTTGTGTATCTACCTGGTAACCAGTGCCCTGAACTCCCACAGATAAACATTATTCTGAACTCTAGCATCATAGATTAGCTTTTCCTATTCTTGAAATACAAATGGAATCATTTAGTATCTTTAGCATCTGTTTTCTTTTGTTCAACATATTGTTTTTCGAGACTTATCTATGATGTTACATGTTTCAGTATTTTGGTCTCTTTTACTGCTGCATAGTATTCCATTGTATAAATACACCATAGTTTATTTATTCACTTTCCTATGATGGACATTAAGGCTGATTCCAGTTTGTGGCTATCATGAATAAAACTACTACAAATATTCAGCATGCATATTTTTGTGGACATAAGCATTCATTTCTCTTGGATATTACCAAAGAGTGGGTATATGTATGTTTAGCTTTAGAATATACTGTATAACTTTAGAATATACTATAAACAATCTTCCAAAGAGTCTATCCAAATTTATACTTTCAGCAGAAAATTTAATCTTCACTTTACAGTTGCTTTGAACACTGTGGGCTGAATTCATATTATATCAGAATAATATGAGAAACATAATAACTTCTTATTCAACTAGATTATTAAGGTCAGACCTTGTTTCAAGCTAGATCACCAGAAATACTTGTCTTTATTATTCTATTTTTTAATACCCTGAAGAAATGTCTCATTGGGTTTTATCAAGAATCTGTATTAGAGGGGTGCCTGGGTGGCTCAGTCGGTTAAGCCTCTGACTTCAGCTCAGGTCATGATCTCCCAGTCAGTGGGTTCGAGCCCCGCGTTGGGATCTGTGCTGACAACTCAGATCCTGGAGCCTGTTTCGGATTCTGTGTCTCCCTCTTTCTCTGACCCTCCCCTGTTCATACTCTCTCTCTCTGTCTCAAAAATAAATAAATGTTAAAAAAAATTTAAAAAAAAGAATCTGTATTAGAAACAAAAATCAAAATTAAAACTTAGAATATCTTATCGCTATGACAGATGAATGAAGATTTGTCCAACTTCCTCAAAACCAAAGAAATGTTGGATTTGATCTTTTAAAAAAATTTAATGTATACCTGACCTCAAAAGTAAGAAAAGGAAAAATTCCAGGTGCCCTATATATAACAGGGAATTTAAGGTCAGAGTAAAATGTTGAGGTGAACATCATATGGTCTGCACAAATATCAGAATGTGATATGTGCCTAAGGAACAAAGGTATAAATGCTTACTCAAGAATCAAGTGTCAAATATTTTTCTGGGTTAACATCAACACCTCAAATTTGAATTCTCCCAAGGTAAACTACTTATCTTGTGGATTTCCAAACTCAGTGCATTTCATTCACCCAGTTAACTATAACAGATTCAGGGCTTGGCAAACTTCTTCTGCAAAAAGTCATATAGTAAATATTTTAGGCTCTGCAGGCCAGATGTTCTCTGTCACAGCTACTCAGCTCCACTTGCTATAGTGCAAAAACAGTCATCATGAGCAGTCGTGGCTCTGTTCCAATAAAACTTTATTTACAAGAAGAGGCAGCAGACCAGATTTGGGGCAAGGGTTATGGTTTTCTTATGTTTGCTTATTAGGGCAGCAAGCTAGGCCCCTCTAACATACTTCACATCAACTTCTAATCATTTACTTTATCCTTTTTTAAATTACAATGTAATCTGTTCCCACTTCACCTTTGCTGACTACCCAAACTAATTATATTTCTACAAGTCTTCCATGTTGTTGTGTATACTTCATTCACTTTCAACTATTGTATAATAGTTCATTGTGTCAATATTTAAAAAAAATGTTTTATACATTCTCTTGTCACTGAATATTTGGGCTGTTTCTACTTTTCTTCCTCAATTTCCTCATCTGTAAAATATAATATCTACTCCATATGATTTTTCATGGATTAAACAAATAAATGTATATAAACTGCTTGAAAAATGCCTGATGTGATAAAGCCCATAAGAGTTTTCTACTATTGCTATGTTGTAGTTGTGTCTGGTTGCCTACCTCCCTACTAGACTGAAAGTTTGTTGAGTTCAGAGGTTATGTTCCTTCATTTCCTTATTCCCAGAACCTACCATAGTGGCTCTATAAATGTTTCTTAAATAAATTAATGAATGAAAAATTAAAGAATTGATTTGATATATAGATTCTAAGCAATTCCAATCAAAAGTCCAACAGAGCTTCCATGGAATTTGATGAGCTAATTCTTAAATATATGTTGAAGGACAAAGGACTGAAAAAAGATAAAATACTCCTGAAGAAAAATTAAAATTGGAAGAACTTGACTTGCCAGAAAATGAATATACATATAAATAACCATTTTTTAATTAGGATAGAGATTTAAAAATTGACAGAAAATAACAGAAAAGAGAACTTGAAAGATAGCTGTGCATTTGTGGAATTCTGATAATTGGCAGAGGTGAATACATCAGTGGGAAAATTAGGGACTACTCAATAAATGGTGCTAGGGCAATTAGCTATCAATATGGGTAAAAAAAAAATTGATCCCTACCTCACACCATACACAAAAATCAATAACAGATCAAAGACATAAATATGTAATAGCAAATCTCCAAAAAATTTGAATATAAAAAAAGCATAATGTATATAAAAACCAAATACTTCTTTTAATCAAATGACATCACTTTAATATGGAAAATTCAGTTCCTAAGCTAGAAGAAATTATTTGTAACACATGTAACTTACAAAATATTCATATACAAAATATATGAAGAAATTCTAAAAATCCAGCAAGATAAGAACAAACAACCCAGTGAAAATATAGCTAAAAGACTCAAACAGATGTTTCACAGAAGAGGAAACATATGATAATGCCCTCAATATCAGTAATCACAGAAATGTAAATTAAGATCATATAAGATTTCAAAAATTGTCAAGAATTAAGAAATTTGATAATATAAAATGTTAGAGAGAAATGAACCAATGGGAATTCTTGCAGACTGCCAGTGGAAGTGTAAAATGGCACAGACACTTTGAGGAAAAATGTGGCATCATCTTATAAAATTTAACATTTACCCAATGACCCCTCATAGCTAACCATCCTAGAAAATATTTAAACATGTGTATCATGAGACATGTACAAAAATGTTCATAGCAGCACTGTTCCTAGTAACAAAGAAACTTGAAACACCCCCAAATGTCCAATGATAGGTAGATAAATTGAAATTTTTCTACTTACACAATGGACTATATTACATTACAGTTGAAAATGAATGAACTGTATGCAGTGACATGGAAGACTCATGGAAATCTCATGTTGAGCATAAAAAGAAAGTCCTAGACCACTTAAAATTAAAAAACATAATAGTCAAGCTTAAAAAAGTTAAACAATATATTGTTTAGAAGTGTAGACAAGTATAAAATTTTACTTTTTAGGGTAAGAAAATGATAAAAATAAAAATTGAGATAGTGCTCACTTCTGGCCCATAAGTGGGAGGCACCAGTTAGTGGGAATGGTGTCAGTTTCAGAGTGAGTTTATACTCTGACATTATGCTTCATAGTTTCTATATGTTACATATACTCTTTTGTATCAAATATTATTTTAATTTATTATAAAAATACAGAAAATGAACAAATCTTGTTAATGAAATGCCAGGTAAGACTGTTATCTGTATCAAACAGAACCTGATTTAAAAAAAAAATTAACAGACCTTGATCGCCATTTCAGGCTTAGAAGGAAAAGGCAATATGTATATTCTCCAACATAACAGAGTAGATTAATCTCTCTTTAGAGTTATCTTGGAGTGATCATATTTCTCCTGGATATTCTAAGAATTATTATTAGTAGTTTCTTATGTCCAATACATTTAGAAGTCAGTGCTGCAGTTCTACAGAGCAACCTAGAACTACCAGGCAAAGGTCAGTATCTAATTACTTTCTTTGCCCTGCTCCTTGCTGCCCCTCTCAGGGTGGACTAAAACACTAGTTCTGTTTTCTCCATAAAGATAATCCTGGAGATTGTATGTTGTTTAACCTCCATGTACTTATTTGTTTCTTCAACTGAAAGGCTTGAATGGGTGAAATGTTTGGCATTTTAAGTGAGCTAAAGGATTTTGCTGTGAGGAACCATAGGAACAACAACAAAAAAACAGATCCTGAAGAGATTTTATACAGGACAGATGCATTTTGGGAGGGTGGACTTAAGAAGGAGGTAGATCTGGAAGCATGAGTAGGAGGCCACTGCACTCCACAAGATAGGCCACTGAAGTGGGGGGGAGGGTGGGATTTGAGAGTGTAGGTAGTATCCGGATGTTGCACTCAGATAAGAAAGTGGAATGGAAATGAAAAGGGGTAAGAAGAGGTCATAAAGATTAACAGATATAATAAATAGGGGCGCCTGGGTGACTCAGTCAGTTAAGCGTCCAACTTCAGCTCAGGTCATGATCTCACAGTTCATGAGTTCAAGCCCCACATCGGGCTCTGGGCTGACAGTTCAGAAACTGGCATCTGCTTCGGATTCTGTGTCTCCCTCTGTCTCTATCCCTTGCCTGCTCACACTCTGTCTCTTTCTCTCTCTCTCTCTCTCAAATATAAATAAACATTAAAAAAATTACAAAACAACATATAATAAATACAACCAAAAGAAATTTTGCCTATGTTTTGGCTTATGTAGTCACACCCTCAAAAGAACAAAGAGACAGACAGCTGTAGGGTAATGTGGACACAAACATGTAAGAATCCACTGTGTCTGACATGAGAGGCTGAAGTAAGTATGTTTTAGAAAAATTTCAAAATAATATTGCAAGATTAGACAGTTTTTCTATGAGCACATGTTCAAAGCAAGTGAAATATTTCAAAAAAATATTTACAAACATTATTTCCATTTTAATTTATTCAATGAAAATAATTTTATATTGAAAGGGTAAGAGTACAATTATGTCTTTGAGAAAAAGGAAATGGGATTTTTACATTTCTTACCAAAACAGTTATCTTAATTTCCTCTGCTTCAATGAAGACTGTTTTCTCATTCTCTACTAGAAGATAATATGAATGTAGATTACATTTGTCAAAAGAATATACACATTAAAACAATTTTAATTTTTTATCATTAGGGAAATACAAATCAAAACCACATTGAGATGACACATATCAGAATGGCTAAAATTAACAACCCAGGCAACAGCAGATGTTGGTGACAATGTGGAGAAAGAGGAACTCTTTTGCAAACTGGGAATGCAAACTGGTGCAGCTACTCTGGAAAACAGCACAGAGGTTCCTCTAAAAATTAAAAATAGAACTACCCTATGACCCAGCAATTACACTACTAGGTATTTATCCAAAGGATACAAAAGTGCTGATTTGAAGGGACACATGCACCCCAATGTTTATACCAGCACTATTGACAATAGCCAAAGTATGAAAAAAAGCCCAAATGTCTATAGACTGATGGATGGATAAAGAAGATGTGGTATATACATACATACATGGAATATTACTCGGTGATCAAAAAGAATGAAATCTTGCCACTGCAACAACATGGATGTAACTACAGTTTATTATGCTAAGGTAAATCAGTCAGAGAAAGATAAATATCATATGATTCCACTCATATGTGGAATTTAAGAAACAGAACAGATGAACATAGGGGAAGGGAAGGAAAAATATGATAAAAAACAGAGAGGCAGACAAATGATAAGAGACTCTTAAATACAGAGAACAAACTGAGGGTTGCTGGAGGGGTGTTGGGTGGGGGGATGGACTAAATGGGTGATGGGCATTAAGGAGGGCACTTGGGGTCAGCACTAGGTATTATATGTATGTGATGAACCACTATATTCTATTCCTGAAATCATTATTATACTATATGTTAACTAACTTGATTTAAATAAAAGATGATATTAATAAAATAAAGTAAAAGAAACTATTTTAATTTAGTAAATCAGGTTAAAATTTTCCTAAATAATCATTTAATGAGTCAGATTAACAGTAAGAAAGAGAAGAAACAAAAAAGACCTAAGCATGAAGAGACTCCAAAATGATATTAATGTATTTTCCTTTACAAATCCCTTATGCTTCAGCAGTGCTTTCTGTCTCCAAATGTAAGTAATCTTCAGAATATAAAAATTTTAAGAAAATAAATACGTCAATCCTATTTTGGTCTCAGTAGCTTATGACATTAAGAACAAATATTATCTTGGGGAGCCTGGGTGGCTCGGTCGGATAAGCATCCAACTTCAGCTCAGGTCATGATCTCATGGTTGGTGAGTTCAAGCCCCTCACCGTGCTCTGTGCTGACAACTCAGAGTTGGGAGTCTGCTTCAGATTCTGTGTCTACTTCTCTCTCTGCCCCTCTTGTGATTGTGCTGTCTCTCTCTCTCAAAAATAAACATTAATTTTTTTAATAAAAAGAACAAATATTATATTGGGGCAACTGGGTGTCTCGGTTGATTAAGTATCTGACTTTGATTTTGGTTCAGATCATGGTCTCACAGTTCATGAGATTGAGTCCTGCATTGGGGTCTGTGGAGCCTGCTTGGGTTTCTCTCCCTCCTTTCTCTCTGCCCCTTCCCCTACTCGCTCTCTCTCTCTCTCTCTCTCTCTCAAAATAAATAAAGAAACACTTTTTTAAAAAAAGAATAGGTGTACCTGAGTGGCTCAGTTGATTGAGCATCCAACTTTAGCTCAGGTCATGATCTCACTGCTCATGAGTTCGAGCCCCAAATTGGGCTCTGTGCTGACAGCTCAGAGCCTGGAGCCAGCTTCAGATTTTGTGTCTCCCTCTCTCTCTGCCCACCCCCACTCATGCTCTGTCTCTCTCAAAAAAATAAACAATTAAAAAAAAACCAAATATTAACTTACTGATGGTTTGGAATACTTCATCATTCATTCACTTCTCAATTTTCTGAATAACCTATTACCTTCAAACTGATTTAGAAAGTGTCCTATATCTGGATAATTACTGGGATTAAGAACCTAAATGTAACGTAAAAGGCTACCTACTAATGGCATTAAATAAATGACATTCCCTTGTGACATATATTAACAGGGTAGAACTCTTTTTTTACACTTCTTTTAATGTTCATTTATTTATTTATTTTGAGAGTGGGAGGATGGGCAGAGGAAGGAGAGAAAGAATCCCAAGCAGCCTCCGTGCTCAGTGTGCAGCCCAACGTGGGGCTGAATCTCACAACCTGAGCCAAAGTCAAGAGTTGGACACTCAACTGACTGAGCCACCCAGGTACCCCTACAAAATTCATTTTCCATGAATGTTTGATGATATTCTAGAAGTGTAAAAAGAGGGATGCCTGGGTGGCTCATTTAGTTAAGCATCTGATTCTTGATTTTGGCTCAGGTCATGATCTAACAGTGAGCCCCATGTGGGGCTCCATGATGACAGGTTGGAGCCTGCTTGGGATTCTCTTTCTCCCACTCTCTCTCTGCCCTTCCCCCACTCACTCACTTTCTCAGAAATAAATAAATAAATAAACTTTAAAAGAAAAAGAAAATGAATTTTGTAAATGTGTATTATAAAACATTCATCTTCCTTCATCAATTTGTCTAAAATATTGTCCTACATTCTATTCACAATTGGATCTATTAAAATCTTCCTTAATATACATGCTTAATATTTTTGGATATCAATCATCATCATAATCATGGCCAAAAGAAAAATACTCTTTATTTGGATGAATTACCCCAAAAATAATAATATTAAAACTATATAATTAACTGGAGAAATTAAACAATTGATAACCCAAGCCGAAAGTCTTAAGCTATTAACCTTGTAGGCACCAAACCACGGAAGAAACACAATATTGGACTGCACTTCTAAGGAATGAATTTCTAAAACACAGTCTAAGTAGTAGAAACCTTTTCTACTAAAGATGTACATCTATATTGTGCCCATGGATACAATACCAATGTAGAATGAGCATGGCCACAGCACTTATTTTGAGCCGAGCCTTCAAATTTCAGCTGTTCTCAATAAAAGTCAATTTTTAATTCTTTTCATGTTATCATTATTTTCCTATATAAATATATACTTATTTTTTTACTTATCACACAGGTTATAAGCCAGTGATCTACGAGCAAAAGATTTTGATTTGGCATAGTGATGTTTTTAAAGTTTGCATTAGTTGTCAACATACAAAAATTTGGAGATTTCATATAAAAATCCAGTTTTCCAACTTGAAAACTCAGATGATCTGCCAGTTGGGGCCCATTTGTTTGATAGGTAATTACTTCCTTCAATTACAACAAGTACTCCTTAGTTTGCCAGAGTCCCTAACCAACTTACTTTACCTGCACCCCAGAAATGTGACTTTGCAATTATTTTTTTTCATGGTTTTTAGCCTTTTAAAAAAAATTTTAAATTTACATCCCAATTAGTTAGTATATAGTGCAACAATGATTTCATGTGTAGATTCCTTAATGCCCCTACCCATTTAGCCCATCCTCCCTCCTACAACCCCTCCAGTAACCCTCTGTTTGTTCTCCATATTTTAAGAGTCTCTTATATTTTGTCCCATCCCTGTTTTTATACTATTTTTGTTTCCCTTCCCTTATGTTCATCTGTTTTGTCTCTTAAAGTCCTTAGGTGAGTGAAGTCATATGATAGTTGTCTTTCTCTGACTAATTTCACTTAGCATAATACCCTCTAGTTCTATCCATGTAGTTGCAAATGGCAAGATTTCATTCTTTTTGATTGCCGACTAATTCTCCATTGTACGTATATACCACATCTTCTTTATCCATTCATCCATCAATGGACATTTGGGCTCTTTCCATACTTTGGCTATTGTTGATAGTGCTGGCATAAACATTGGGGTGCATGTGCCCCTTCAAAACAGCATACCTATCCCTTGGATAAATACCTGGTAGTGCAATTGCTGGGTCGTAGGGTAATTCTGTTTTTAATTTTTTGAGGAACCTCCATACTGTTTTCCAGAGTAGCTGCACCAGCTTGCATTCCCACCAGCAATGCAAAAGAGATCCTCTTTCTCCGCTTCCTCGCCACAACTGTTGTTGCCTGAGTTGCTAATGTTAGCTATTCTGACAGGTGTGAGGTGGTGTCTCAGTGTGGTTTTCATTTGTATTTCCCTGATGATGAGTGATGTTGAGCATTTTTTCATGTGTCAGTTGGCCATCTGGATGTCTTCTTTGGAGAAGTGTCTATTCATGTCTTTTGCCCATTTCTTCACTGGATGATTTGTTTTTTGGGTGTTGAGTTGGATAAGTTCTTTATAGATTTTGGATACTAACCCTTTATCTGATATGTCATTTGCAAATATCTTCTCCCATTCTGTCAGTTGCCTTTTAGTTTTGCTGATTGTTTCCTTTGCTGTGCAGAAGCTTTTTATTTTGATGAGGTCCCAATAGTTCATTTTTGCTTTTGTTTCCCTTGCCTCCAGAGATGTGTTGAGTAAGAAGTTGCTGCGGCCAAGATCAAAGAGGTTTTTGCCTGCTTTCTCCTCGAGGATTTTGATGGCTTCCTGTCTTATATTTAGGTCTTTCATCCAGTTTGAGTTTATTTTTGTGTATGTTGTAAGAAAGTGGTCCAGGTTCATCCTTCTGCATGTCGTTGTCGTTTTCCCAGCACCAGTTGCTGAAGAGACTGTCTTTATTCCATTGGATATTCTTTCCTGCTTTGTCAAAGATTAGTTGGCCATACATTTGTGGGTCGATTTCTGGATTCTCTATTCTGTTCCATTGATCTGAGTGTCTGTTTTTGTGCCAGTGACTTTGCAATTCTTCAGAACGTGTCTACTGACACAAAGGCTAAAGATGGCAATTTTTATTGTTTAATCATATAAATACAGAGCCACCTCTATATAAGAGAATATAAATTGTGTTTTTGTCATATATGTTTTTTGTCAAAATTTCTTGCAAGAAGGTATAACTAGGGGCGCCTGGGTGGCTTGGTGGGTTGAGCGTCCGACTTCGGCTCAGGTCATGATCTCGCGGTCCGTGAGTTCGAGCCCCGCGTCGGGCTCTGTGCTGACAGCTCAGAGCCTGGAGCCTGCTTCCGATTCTGTGTCTCCCTCTCTCTCTGACCCTCCCCCATTCATGCTCTGTCTCTCTCTGTCTCAAAAATAAATAAACGTTAAAAAAAATTTTTTTTTTAAATTAAAAAAAAAAGAAGGTATAACTAAATGGTGATAAAAATTCTTAGAAATAAAAATTCTTATTTATTTATTTTGATCATATTTGGCTCACAAACTCTTTATAAACAGTATCTCATTAGAAAGCAAAGGCAGAGACTGATTTATTTTAATCAGATGATCTTCATTCTCCTGTTAATGAGGACTGGGCAAGTAGGAAATGTCAAAAGTTGCTAGACGGGAATTCCAAAGTTCAAAGTGTCAAGGGGAAAAGTTCTAAAAGAATATAAGGTCGTGTCTGTGGAGCAAAGTGTAGCACAGATGAAAGCTGTGGCTTAAAAGTTTGAGAAATGGGAATACGCCTAAATAAAATGAGTTATGACAGCAGAGAAGTCAGGGAGGAAGACTAGTTACCTAGATCATCAAGGAAGGTGTCCAGAACATCAGTTCTGACAGCATGAACTTTGGAGAAGTGGTGAATGATGCACACATGAAAGGAGAGATGTGTATAGCATTTACTGATATAACCTCTACACCAGGTCAATCTGGTGGTGCATAAAAAATTTTAATGAAAGGAAGAAAGAAAGAAAGAAAGAAAGAAAGAAAGAAAGAAAGAAAGAAAAGAAAGAAAGAAAGAAAGACATGCCAGGTACAGCCACCTGATATGAATGCAAACAGGAGAAATAGAGAGAAAGAATGATCTGGAGGAAAAGACGGAACAGACTCCTTTTGGAAGGATTTGTAGGGAAAGAGTGGAGGGAAAGTCAGACTTCATTCAGATGAAGAAATAGGAAAAATTGTTGAAAAAATGTTCAGGATATAGACGAGTTTGCTCAAAATTTAAAAAAGGATTCACAAGTGTAGTCCAGTTTCTATTTAAAAGGAATTAATGAAAACAAAAGCCCAAATGACCCATGTTAGAGAAACAAGGTATTTCTCCATTTCCAAATACTGTATTCATGATTGATAAGCTCTTCTCTTTAACCTGGTTGCTACATGCTAATATAAGGCAAATACTTTATTAGATCATTTTTTGCTAAATATAATTTTAAATTGTTAAGAACTTAGTTGGCTGTCCTATAGATTGTCAAATGAATTCTAGTCAAAGGCAGTATTTAATACATTTCTGCCAGAACTTCAAACACAATGATAGAATTATGTAAATTGACTCACTTTTCTAGGTTAAGTCTCCTCAAATATAAAAAGAATGTTGTTCATCAGCTAAGTTTCATAAGCTGGTGATACATTTAAAAACTACAAAGGTACTAGAGTTCTAACATGAGGTAGAAAATTGACTTACAAGTATAGGATTTCTTTTTTCCACCAGAAACTTTCCTAGACTCTTTCTAATTTGGTACATCAGGAAAACCAAATAATTAAATATCTTGCTTTGATGCTTTCATTAAATTGGCCCTAGAAAGAAGTTTCGTCTTAGTGGCACTTAAATTCTCCTTACTCTTATTCCCCTTGTCACATTCTAGCATTTAAAAACAAAACAAAACAAAACAAATCTTGTTTTTCCTTATTAAACTGGACATTCACCTGATATTGGTGCCCTGAAGTTTTTTTTCCCCCTTTTGTCACAAAATTATTAGATTCATATAATACAAAAAAGTGTGTTATTTGACTGTAATATAAGATATAGTAAAGTAGATGTTCACAGAAACCACTCTTAGTAGAACACAAAAATGCAGGAGGTATGGGGAGATGAAAAAAAAAAAAAAAAACTAGTATAACACATGATTGGGCTGGCAGAAAGTAAAGGAATTCCTCAGAAGCCTGAGAAGGAAAGTTCTTATCCACAGGAGTAAGCAGCACTGGAGCCACAGATTGATTGCCTTCCAATCTATGCTCAATCTTGGTGGCCTAGGTTCTGGATTTTAATGGACCACTCCTTAGGAGAAAGAAAACAAAACCAGAACCTGAACAGCCTAGATGATTAGATTAGAAACTAGAATTATAAGCTGGAGAACAGTGGTTCCAACCAGTCAGGAGAGAAGGCATAGAGAAGAAACACAGAGGAGACTCCCGTGGTGCAACTGTCATTTTACTCTTTAGGTGGGTGATAGGTTCATGGGGATTCACTTTCTTTTTATTCCCCAAATTATACATGTCTTATTCAATAAAATTGTTTTAGTTTAACTTGAAATAACTTTGCTGAACTCAAACCCATGTCAAAATATCAAGGGTAATTACAATTTATAAAATGATTTTTTTTTGCCCACAAAAAGCACACCTAATATGTTAAAATATCTGTAGACCTAAAGTCACCCATAGGAATGTTTAAACATTTTTACAATAACCCTTCTCCTCTGCCTCCTTATCCCCATCTTGTATTTGAAAAATCAGAGAAAATCCTGAACCATGGCTTGTTCAATTAATTAAAGTTTAATTCTGCACCAAGTTCAACATCCTCTTCATTTTGCTCTCAGTTTGCAACAGACAACCCTCTGTAATCAGTAGGATCACTGCAAATGACTTGTGAGTTCAGAAATCAAATTCATACACCGAAAGCAAAGAATGATCAAATATAAGGTTTCATGGGGTACCTGAGTGGCTCAGTAGGTTAAGCACCTCACTCTCAATTTAGGATAAGGTCATAATCTCACAGTTCATGAGATCAAGCCCTACTTTGGGCTCTGCCTACTTAGGATTCTCTCTCTCCCTCCCTCTCTGCCCCTCTCTCACACTCTCTCTCAAAATAAATAAACTTAAAAAAAAATAAAGCTTCATTTCAATTTTACAATCATTGAAAACAATTTCAAAATAGGAAATGCAAAATATTTTGAGGAATGGTCACTTACCAGAATATATGTCCAAATTCCTAAATGACAACCCAGAAGAGCCCAACATTCATTCAAATGCCAAAACTTTGTGCTGTTTTTAAAGAATCAATTTCTTTTATTTATATTATACCCAAATAGTGCTTGATTAATAAGGAATTTTTTTTCTGACAGTCCACAGACTACTTATAGAAAATACTAGGTGTTGAAATACAAAATTTAATATTTTCTCTTTGGAGTACTTGAAGAAATTAAAATAGATGTTGGAATTTGCTATTTTAATTTAGATTCACTTAAAATATGATCTGTTGGTGCACCTGGGTGGCTCAGTCTGTTGGATGTCTGACTTTGGCTCAGGTCATGATCTCGCGGTTCATGAGTTCTAGCCCCGGGTCAGGCTCTGTGCTAACAGCTCAGAGCCTGGAGCCTGCTTTGGATTCTGTCTCTCTCTCTCTCTCTCTCTCTCTCTCTCTCTCTCTCTCTCTCTCTCTCTGTGCCCCCTGCTTGCTCTCTTTCTCTCTCTCTCAAAAATAAATAAGTAAACATTTTTTAAAGTCATCTTTTTCTGTGAGGCTTCCCTGCTAAGCCATTTAACACTGAAACCCCTCCCTTAGCATTTCCTATCCTCCATTCTTCCTCCTTCTCATCCTTCTTATTCCTCTTCATTTTGAGATATAATTGACACATAAAATCATAACACATTTAAAGTATACATTGTGGTAATGTTATACACATTGTGAAAAGATTTGCCCCACTTAGTTAATTAACACATTCATCACCTCACTTTTTTTTCATGAGAACGTGTAAGATCTATTCTCTTAGCAAATTTCATTTATACAATACAGTGTTACAGTGTTGTCAACTATAGTCAACATGTTTTATATTAGATCCTAAGATCTTATTTATCTTATAGTTGAAAATGTGTACCCTTTTATCAACCTCCCCCTATTTCTCCCACCCCCTAGCTACTGGCAGCCACTTTTCTACTCTCTATTTCTATGAGTTGGATCTTCACTTTCTCTCTCTCTCTCTCTCTCTCTCTCTCTCTCTCTCTCTCTCTCTCTCAGATTCTACATCTAAGTGATACCATGCAGTATTTGTCTTTATTTGTCTAGCTTATTTCACATAACACAATGCCCTTGAGTTCCATCTATGTTATAACAAATAACAGGTTTGTTTTCTTTCTCATGGCTGAATAACTTTCCCTTGTACATATACACCACATTTTCTGTATCCGTGTATCCACTGATAAACACTTAGGTGTTTCCATATCTTGGCATTTGTAAATAATGTGAACATAGGAGAATATTTGTGAACATAGGAGTGTAGATATTGCTTCAATATCCTATTTTTATTTCCTTTTAATATATACCCAGAAGTGGGATTGTTGGGTCATATGGGGGTTTGGGCTTTTATTTATTTTTTTGGAGGGACATACATACTGTCTGCACAGATTTACATTCTGCCAACAGCGCACAAGGATTCTCTTTCTTCCACATCTTCAAAAACACTTATTATCTCTTGTCCTTTTAATGATAGCCATTTGAAGAGGTATGAGGTTGTATCTCATTAAGGATTTAATTTGTATTTCTCTGAATATTAGTGATATTGACAACCTGTTCATATACCTTCTGGCTATCCGTATGTCTTCTTTAGAAAAATATAAATTCAGTTCCTCTGCTTATCTTGTAATCAGATTGGGTTTTTTTGATGAGTTCTAGAAGCTCTTTATACATTTTAGATATTAACCCCCTTATCAGATATGATTAGCAAGTATTTTCTCACATTCTGCAGGTTGTCTTTTCATTTTGTTGATGGTTTCCTTTCCTGTACAGACGCCTTGATTTAAAAAAAAAAGTTTTTATTAAAAAAAAATTTAAATGTAATCTCTGCCCTCAATATGGGGCTGGAACTCAAACCCCAGATTAAGAGTCATATGCTCTGCTGACTGAGCCATTCAGGTACCGTTCCTATACAGAAGTTTTTTGTTTGATGTAGTTCCACTTGTTTATTTTTGTTTTTGTTGCCTTTGCTTTTGGTGTCAAATCTAAAAAAATCATCACCAAGACTGATGTTAAGGGAACTTTCTATGTTTCCTTCCAGAAGTTTAATGGTTTCAGGTCTTATGTTCACGACTTTAAACTATTTTGAGTTAATTTTTGTGTAATTTTTGTGTAAGATAGGGTCCCCGGTTCCATTCTTTTGCATATAGCTGTCCAGTTTTCCCAGCACCAGTCATTGAAAAGATTATGCTTTTTCTATTTATATTCTCGGCTCCTTTGTTGTAAATTAACTGACCAGAGGTGCCTGGGTGTCTCAGTCAAGTGTCTGACTTCAGCTCAGGTCATGATCTCACAGTTAGTGAGTTCAGTCCCCATATCAGACTTTCTGCTGTCAGCACAGAGCCTGCTTCAGATCCTCTGTCTCCATCTCTCTGCCCCTCCCCTCCTCATGCTTGCTCTCTCTCTCTCTCTCAAATATAAACATTAAAAAAAGTATTAAAATTTTAATACTTGCATGCGTTTCTTTCTGGGCTCTTTATTCTGTTCCATTGATCTATGTGTCCGTTTTTATGCCGATTCCATACTGTTTTGATTCCTATAGCTTTGTGATATATTTTGAAATCAGGAAGTGTGATGCCTCCAGCTTTTTTCTTCTTTCTCAAGATTGCTTTGGCTATTTGGGGTCTTTTGCAGTACCATACAAACTTTAGGGTTGCTTGTTATATTTCTGTGTAAAATGTCATTGGAATTTTAATAGGGACTGCATCAAATCTGTAGATTGCTTTGAGTAGAATGAACATTTTAATAATATTCTTCTAATCTATGAACACAGAATCTTTCTATTTATTTGTGTCGTCTTCAATTTATTTCATTAATGTCTTACAGGTTTTAGTGTACAGATCTTTTACCTCATTGGTTAAATTGATTCCTAGGTATTCTATTCTTTTGATGTAATTGTAAATAGGAATATTTTCTTGATTTCTCTTTCTGGTAGTTCATTGTTAGTGTATAAAAACACAACTTATTTTATATCCTTCAACTGTACTGAGCTTATTTATTGCTCTAAATTTTTCAGTGGAGTCTTTAGAGATTTTTTGTATATAATGTCATATCATCTACAAATAGTTCTACTTTTTCTTTCACATTTTGATGCCATTTATTTTCTTTTCTTACCCAATTGATGTTGAATTTTGTCAAATGCTTTTTCTGCATCTGTTGAAGTGATCATATAATTTTTATCCTTCATTTTGTTAATGTGGTGTATTAATTGATTTTCAAATGCTGAACCATCTTTGCATCCATGGGATAAATCTCACTTGACCATAGTATACGATCCTTTTAATCCATTGTTGAATTCAGCTCGCCAATGCAACTATATTCATCTGGCATATTTGCCTGTAATTTTCTTCTCTTGTAGTGTCCTTAATTAGTCTTAATTAGTCATGCTGAATTGGTAGAATTCACTGGTGCAGTGGTTTGACTTCAGGCTCTGAAATTCAGAAGAATTTTCTTCTCTTGTAGTGTCCTTAATTAGTCTTAATTAGTCATGCTGAATTGAAGCCATCTGGTCCTATACTTTCACTTGTTGGAAAGTATTTTTATTACAGACTCGTTCTCCTATAGTAGTAATTGATCTGTTCAGATTTTCTATTTCTTTGCAATTCAATCTTGTTTGATTGTATGTTTGTAGGTATTTACCCATTTATTTTAGGTTGTCCAATTTTTTCTTTCTTTTTTTTTTTTTTGTCTATAATTACTTATAGTAGTCTCTTAGGGTCCTTCGTACTTATGTGGTATCAGTTGTAATGTCTCCTTTTTTATTTATAATTTTATTTTGTTCTCTTTATTTTCTTGGCAAGTCTAGCTAATGGTTTGTCTATTTCGTTTTTTCTTTTCAAAAACAACTCAATTTTGTTGATTTCTTCTATTGCCATTTTAGTCTCTATTTTGTTTATCTCTGCTCTAATCTTTGTTATTTTCTTCCTTCCACTAACTTTGGGTTTACTTTGTTCTTTTTCTAGGTCCTTGAAATATAAAGTCAGGTTGTTTATTTGAGCTCTTTGTTTTTCTTAAAGTAGGCATTTATCATTATCATTTTCTTCTTAGAACTGTTTTTGCTACATCCCATAAGTTTTGGTATGTTATGTTTCCATTTTCATTTGTCTCAAGATATTTTTTAATTTCCCTTTTGATTTTCTTTGACTCATAGGTTGTTCAGTAACATGTTAAGTTTCCATTTATTAGTGAATTTTCTAGTTTTCTTCTTGTATTGATTCCTGGTTTCATACCATTATGGTCAGAAAAGATGTTTTATATGATTTCAATCTTCTTAAATTTACTAAGACTTGTTTTGTGGTCTAACATACAATATATCCAGGAGCATGTTCTACATGCTTTAAGCTTTGGCTTAAACCCCCTATTTCTTCTTTATTTCTCCATAGCATTTGTCATATCTAACATATCACAAATTTTTTTTAATGTTTTTATTTTTTACCTTCCCCATTAGAATGTAAACTGTGTAGGTACAGGGATTTCTGCCATTTCATTCCTACTCTGTCTCACTTAGAAGAGTACCTAGCACATAGTATATATGCACTAAATATTCTTGAATAAATGAATGAAAGAAGGCCACCTATAGTCAACTATTTTGAATAATGATGAGAGGAAAAATACACCTAAGAACTCTTGACATTAGTCAAGATTTTTATTTACTATAATTATTAGGGTTTGCCAATGCAGTAATTTAGGAGTATTGCCAGCAACCCTCCGTCTTCTGTGCCTCGCTACCAAATCAGAATTATAGAGCAGGGTACATTCATTCAAAGATTTTTCTCCCTTTGACCACTTTTTGAATCAAATAAACATTATAGAAAAATCCCTTATTTCCAATAGATCTTGCCAAAACCCTCCAAACAATGTTTCAACACACTCCCCAAAGAAGAAACCCAATGCTGGGAATGAGTCAAGCAATCAGTTAGCAGCTGCCATTCTTAGGTTACTTTCCATACCCTGTTTTTTCTCTCCATTTAAAATCCTTAAACCTTCAAGTTCTTTTAATTTCTTCTGGTGAGAGATTTAATTATTGGTATTTTTAATAGTACATGTTCACTACAGGAATGATGAAAGGCAATTAGCATCATGATTGAGAGAAGCTAAAGCATGCTGTGGTGATGATGAAAGTGAGCAGTGAAGGAACACTGAGTGATGGCAATGGACCTAAACACCCACCAAGACGGAGACGTTCAACCTCATGCAGCTACTACTAACTTATAATAAACTCTATATTCATGAAGCAGCTCAAAATCCCCAAAAGAGTCAACTTAATTCTTAGCATTATATTTTCTTTACATGCTGAATTATAAAATCTCAGTGCAATCTCAGCATTGAAAACTGTAATTTGCATGTGTTTCCTCTATGTGCCACCTTTGTAGAAGCAGAGTTATGTGGACTAAAAATTATCTACTTGCACTCTGATTTTGGTCCATAACAATTTCCTTAGCTGGCTCAATAGTAAAATAAACTTAGGTAAAATAATCAATTTTCTCTTTTATCACACTGGTTTCTTACTGGTTTCATCCAACTATTAATTCAACACTTTATCTAGCTTATAGAAGTTGATAGTATACAGAAGTTGATACACAGTGAAATGAAAACAAAAAGATATTATTAACTAGCCACTGCTGTTTCTGAATGGGATAGAAACTTATTTATCTGTAGATCAGTTAGTGTCATTTGTCCTAGGGATTTCAGAAGGAGTTATAATAAGATTTCTCAGTTTATTTAATAATGCTAGCTACTCAAATTCTAAATGCAATCCTAACCTTCTACAGAAATTTACTAGTCTACATAGGCAGGTATATAGCTTTAACTGATGGACTTATTTTATGTATGAATCTTATTCATCATTTAGAGTTTACAGAAAATGCAATAACCTCACTTTTAACTAATTACATGGAATATAACATAAACAATGTTGTCCAAACTTTAGGTATTCTTATTCTACTTTCATGATTTTCATCAGCTCCATTGTACTATCCCTTCTTAATAGAACTCTTTAAATTCCCTTAATATATTTCTTTGTAAACCTATCTTTATCTTCATTCCAAGTGATAGTAACTATGAAATCATCCATTTGATTCATGAATTAATTTAAAAAATATGTGTCTATCACACACTTTGTGACACATTTTGGGGAGCTTAAAATACAACTATAACAATCCTCTGTCATGAGGATTACATTCTAATGAAGAAGGTAATCAATCAGCCAATCAATCAATACAGGGCATTCTACAAATACAATGTTAGCTAAGTGCTATGAAGAAAGCTAAAGGAAAGTGGGGGGGAGGGGAAGATGGAGTAGAGTAAATGACCTCTGAAGTAGTGATATTTGAATGGAGACTTGACTGCAAACCCATGAAGGCCTCAGCAATGGAAAACAGAATGGTAAATGCCCCATTGTGAAAATACTCGAGGAATAGCAAGAAGGCTGATGTGCTGAAACAAAGAAAGGAAGCCAGAGAGGCCTGGAGGTGAGACTTCAGGGTCAAACAAGGTCCAAAACAGATAGGATCTCATAGGTCCTGGGAAGAAGTTTGGATTTTCTTTTGAATATAATGAGAAATCATTGGAGAATTTTTAGCAGGGGAATGACATTAAATGTTTTTCACTCATAATCATTACTCAGGCTTTTGTGTGAACTGACCTTGGAGTAGAAATTCTGGGAACCACTTAGAAGGTTTCTAAAGTTAAGGGGGCCGTGAGGAGTGGGATGGTAGTAATGGTGGAGGTGGAGGAAATAGGTGGATTGGCTAGTTAGTTTTTTTTTCTCTGATACATACAAAGAATAAATAAACCTTTCTTGATAGTTGTACATGTTTCATCCATGTTCTACCTGAAAGTATTTCACATCTGGCATTCTGGCTCCCATCCTCTGTGAGATACTGGTGCAGTGGTTTGACTTCAGGCTCTGAAATCAGACTGCTTGGGTTTGAGTACATTATCTGACTTATTGTTTGGCAGACCTTTTAAAGTTTCTATTTCTTTGTCTTAGATAATGAGGATCTGATAGCTCTATCAGATCATAGGGTTATTAGAAGTATTCAGCTGGATAATGCATGTGCAGTGCTTAGCACAGTACTTGGTGGATAATAAGTAATGACCATCGTAGCTATGTAAATAACATATATCACGAAGATATCCAGTTCTTATTTTGTTTTCTCACTACAACCATAATGAGCACATATTAACCTTACAAATATATTTGCTCATTTTTAGTCATTGTTGTTACCCTTAAGAAGAACCAATATGTCTTAATTGGGCATTTAATACATAGAATTAATATATTACAAATGTGGTGGTAATTTCCAAATAATTTTAGTGCTTCAGATTCAAAGTTCCAGGGGTTTTTTGCTCTTGTGCTCACACAGGTGAAATAACAGCTGGAACTCACCAGAATTCTACTTGTCAAAAAATCTGCATGCAGTGGCATAAAACTAACACAGGTGCCCCAGCATGCTGACAAAGAATAAATAGAAGCACATGTTCTGAAAGGTACATAATACTTCACTTCTTAAAATACTACTTATAAAATGTGGTCAGCTTTGTTCTGCAAATTGGCTGACACCTAACATATAAAGGAGCTGCTGTTGGTGCCCCAGTGACCATGCCACCTGGATTCTCTTTATCTTGTTTATTATTACTAACTGTTTCAAAAACACTTTGGAGATTTTAAAGAAAGGGATAGATTGTGATCTCTGCTTTGAGTGTGGTCCTGCTAGGAGGCCAAATGACTTTTTAAAGGTCCCTTTAGTGACATGGTATGTCTTAACTGATACTTTCCTTTTAAAAACAACTGTCCTTTTGGGGAGCTCCCAGAAAGGATATTAGGGATTATGTTTGAATAAAAACACTGGAATTTGCTTTCCTATCCCCCCTTTTTTTAAGGAAGAAATCTTCGTGGAATGTGGAAAAGAAATGAGTTTGAGCATACTAAATCCAAATAATGCAACACTGATCTCTCTTAGTCACAAGTCAATACAATAGCAAAAGCCCCAATAACGTTCAACTCACTTTTGGGAGACAGGACCCATGACGTGCTCTGCCTGTGCGAGATAGACGGGTGGTCTGAAGAATGTGATTCTCCTATAAAAACAAGGGCATACACACACACACACTTACAAAAACTTCTTGCAGGAGGCCTTCCAAGGAATCCCTGTGTCGCCACCCCCAATCCTTCTAACTTAAATTGAAGAGCCTTCTTAATTTTCAAGCTTTCCCTAAGTAACACCAAATGTTGGGCTTTGCAGTGCTTTCCTGATTTGATTCTTACGTGACCAGCCTAATCAACCATCATTTGAGAATAAGCTCCCTAGCTTAATCCTTAATTTTCTTCCAACCACTGAAACTATGATGGCCAGAGAAGGTTTGCTTATCACTCAATTGCCTCCCCTCAGCCATCCACCAAAATGAATGTGAAAGAGTAAATTTCAAGATAGAAATGAGACAAGGCTCTTTCAAACTCAGGACTGGGTTATCGACAAAATCTTTTGATTTAGCCCAAATCTACCTGAGAGTTTTTACAAAGTGCTCACTTAGTTTTACAATTCGTTTATCAGTAGAGCTGGGTCCAAATTAACCTAGATTTGCGGTAGAAACATATGAGAGAAATACTAGGGACAGCATGCTCTAACACTGTCTTCCTAGTATGTTTCTCTAAGTCTGAATAATACAAGGTATTAGCAATGCCCTTGGGAACTGGTAAAAAAAAAAACTAGATTACTCTACCTGGAGTAAATATTTCTTCTTCAGGACTTTTGTAGTAACTGAATCATTCTACATATTAAAAAAATGTAATAAGTGCCCCATTTATGGAGAATTTTACTGTTAAAATGTAGAAATACTATGGTTGGAATATTTTATAAAAGAGCCAAAACACATAGTAAATTAAGATTGATTTGCATGAAATTTTGCAGATACCCAGATGATAATATAAAAAAAGGAAACAAACTTTGTTTGAACTCTATTGCTGTTATATTAGGTTATCCCCTTGTCTGTACTCTACTCCTGTTCCTAATTTAACACCTGTAAATTGCCATGGAAATTGCATATAAAATGTAAATTTCATATTGCAAAGGTAGGGAGGTCAAATTGTATATGAGTCAGAATTTTATTAGAATTTCTTTAGCTCATGCCTTTCCCCATCCTTAAAAACGTGGGTAATTCATTTTCTATCATTTTTTGTATCTTGTAGTGTTTGGCAATGGTTAGCAAAAGTGGTCAGGAGAGCCGGGAGGCATTGCTAGGACTATAAACCATGGCAAAGAGATGAAACACATTGAGTTTGAACTTAAAAGTCTTCTAATTCACTTTTTAAAATTAATTTCTTGAACAAATAGAAAAATTGGAGAAGGTCCTGGTGGCTTCAATGATACTGAACACTTGAACTAAAGGGCTGGTTAAGTGCAAGAAAGGTCTGGCTGTGCATCTCTGAAGTAATGAGGTGAGTCCTGGAGTTGTACTTTTATTGTTCATTACATTAGCTTTCTTCTTTCTACAAATGGGACTTGTTGATTCATTGCTAAAATGGTCTGAAAGCTAAGGCATCAGAGAAATTCTTTCCCAGGTGCACTTATATATACTAATCCTTCTGAAATGTTTCATCAGCTCGAGTTTTCTAGCAGGAGCAGTGGGTCATGCTTGTCTTTGCCAAAGTGCCTTTCATCTTTTTTGGTCAATGTACCTTTGATCTTTTCTAATTTCTTGCCTGGCCTTTCTCTCTCTGCCTCTCCCTCCTCTATCCCCTCTCTTTCTCAGTTTTGAGAGCCAAGAGTATGGGGTCCAATTCCCACAATGCACAGAGCCATGCTCAGGAGGACTGTTCTAGAGTCACGAGGAGCTTGCCAGGACAGCAGCAGAGTGCAAAGCCTTGAAAGGGGCTTCTATACATGTGTTCTCTGTTCCTCATGTCTCAGACTCAATGAAGTTACAGAGCAGCTTCTAAGAGGACTTTCATTCCCATGGTTAATTTTTTGCCTTTATAAAAACAATTGTCATCTGGGTATCTGCAAAATTTCATGCAAATCAATCTTAATTTACTATGTGTTTGGGCCCTTTCATAAAATATTCTGACCATAGTATTTCTACATTTTAACTGTAAAATTCTACCATGATTTTCAATTAGTACCATAGTGAGAGAGCATATCCTAAGCGTATGTGCCAAGTATATGTCATTTTTCCACAGTGGACAGAGCACTTCAGCTTCCTCAGTTCCCAAATCCTGAATCTTTCTCCAATTCTGCATCTACTGTTATGTTCTGTGTTTCTCTACTATATTAGCTTATAACAGGTTAATGGGAAGCACAGCTCATAGTTCATATGATGTGCTTTGAAAACTAAGTGCTGTGAAAAGTATTGTTTTTATTATTGTCATTTTTGTTATTATCATTATGCAAAGTCCTTGTAGCAAAAATTATAGTATCTATTTTCCAAATCTATTCTGAATCTATCTCTGAGCTAGAACTAGAATCTAGACTTTCTTAAAATCTCCATTTGCAGTGCTTGCAGTTACTTCATACACTTCCTTTGATAGGAAAGCATTTAACTTTTCTTTTCTCCTGAGTGCCCCAGGCAGTCAACAGATGTGCCAAGACCTCAATAGGCAGGTGGGCATCAAAGACTCAGGATAGTGTGACTCCAGATGGCTAAACCTAGATGATGCGTTCTCCCCCAATAAGTGTAAATTTCCCATTCTTTGTTCCTTAATTAAAGCAGAAGGGGGTGCCTGAGTAGCTCAATTGGTTAGGAGTCTGACTCTTGATTTAAGCTCAGGTAATGATCTCACAGTTTGTGAGATCATGCCCTGTGTTGGGCTCTGTGCTAGAGGCGTGGAGCCTGCCTGGGATTGTCTCTCTGCCTCTGCCTTTCTCTCTTTCTCTCTCAAAAATAAATAACCCCCCTAAAAACCATTTTAAAAAGCAGCAAAGCTTAAAGGTAATCATTATTTTAAAGATAATTTTTTAAATAACGAAAGGAGAAATTCTAATTGTTATCTTTCCCCAGTTTTTCTGCCATATGAATGTATACATTCAGTTCAAAGCTCTCTTTTGCTGGCAATTTGTTCCAAATGTTTGAGCTTCCTGCTACTACCACTCATTGATCAACTCCATGCTGTCTTAGCAGCTATAGGCTGGTCAAAGATTATTCTTGACTTAAACTGTTCACTAGGAAGTTCTTAGGTGACTGAGCATTGATTTATATCTTCACAGGGAGAGAGAGGGAAAGAAAAAACTGACGAAGAGATCCTGTTGAAGGAGTCCTCCTTCCCCAGTTAAAAGGTAGACATTTCCACTCTTTTTGAGTTTCCACCACCTGCTAGTTACTTAACTTTGGTAGGTAGCCCTAGATGCAGCCTAATTTGTGTATATTACACTCATTTATTTGTGCCTTTAGTATTGGCAACAACCTGAAGTCACAAACTGCTTAATAAAGAAAAGTCCAAACAAAATATAAGCAACTCCTTACGAGCGTTCTTTATTCTCAGTTAATTACACCATCCATTAACTGATGCTAATCTCCAACTGACAATCACCTGATCTCTCAGGGTAGGTTCCTGTAATACAGTATAGTTTTGGCATAACTACAGGACTAGAAATCCCAGTAGATCATAGCTATCCACTTATAAATTATAATTTTCCTCTATGTGGAAGAAAATATTCAAGAAATATATGATTCACATACTAAGAAATGAAAACAATTTATTTTTTGTCCTACTTTCTCAAATTGCTTGAAGGCAAAAAAATGTTAAACGGATAATATCTTTCAACACTGAATTTATTTCTCAGCTTAATTTAAGCATAGAAATTATGTGCCAGATGGCATAATCAACATGTTCTGTTGAAAGATTGCAATTTTATTCTTATAAGAAAAAATAAAGCATTTTTCCACGTGGTCTACTCAGTGGGAAAGAAAGTTTATATATGTTCACCCTAACAATGCCATCTTTGGCAAGGAAAATGACAATGGCTTTGAAGTATTAATTGAGCTCTTTTCCTGCTCTTGCTTTGTCTCATCCTGCCATAGATTTCACATAAGATTCATGGTGAATAACTGGAAAGTGAAATAGTAAAAAGAATAACCATGAATATAGTAAAATTTGTCTTAGTGCCATTTGGACATTTAAAGATGTCTGAAATGCACTTCATTTTTAATCATGTCGTAACTGTATTTCATTCAATATCCTGAACTTTGTGCTACAAATCAGAATATGCCCTAGGCTCTTTCCTCCCAAGGAGGTCATTCAAAGATTTGCCTATCTTAGGAGAGATGGGAACTGACTGTTTTCACAACTCATTCCATTTTTATGTGACATTTCTATTCCCAACACTTCCATAAAGCACTTGGCCAAGGAACTTAGTCATGAGCTAAAGGGAAAAGCATGATGTTTATAAAGATGGAAGGTACAAACAGTTAACTGATACAAAAATTTGAGCACTTGGAGTGTCAAGAAGAGAAAGGGAAAGGAGAAAAAGGAAGGAAAGGGGAGAAAAAGAAGGGAGATCAGAGGAGAGGAGCGGGTAATCAATGAATACAGAAAAACAAACACATGTAAAATAATTAGTGACTTTGTCTCTGAAAAATGAATGCCCTTCCTATAAAAGATAAATTATTGCTAGAGAAGATGGGACATTTCTGATTACTTTGAACAAAAATTTTAAATGATTATTAAAATAGATACTTGGAATAAAGTATGTATTCTGATGAAATTATAACTTCTCAATCTACATTTTTTGAAAACAACAAGAAGTCTAATAATCATGTCACCGTGACAAGTTTTTTTTCAACTGCAGGTTAAGATTGTTCCTTCTTATCTTTAAAACATCTGTATTTTGATGGCTAGTCAACTCTGGGCATTTCTGCCCTGAAAATGATAGCCTGCTTGGGATTATTATGCTAAAATACATTTTTCAAACTTTTCGTGTAAATGCATTTGCTTGTAATATTGGATATACTTCAGGAGAACAATATTACAATCTTATTAAGACATGTAAATCTCATTTCTTGAGTATCAAATGTTTTCCCCATCATTATTCTCAGGTTAAATACACTAGACTATGATCTCTTACACAGATTACACCTACATACATATAACCACCTACTAAATTTACTAGGTATCAAGCAGGTCACTGCTTATACATGGTTCAAAAATGACAAATCATATCATTTGACATGTTGGTCACTTATTCTGTGCTTGGAATGCTATAAGAAGTGCTACATCATGTCTGGAGTCAAGTCTGAATTTTCTATGTGTTCCAATCCCATTTCTTTTCTGATACAAATGTAAACAATACAGAATAAGAAAATTTATTTTTTTAAGTGATTTGCCTTTTAGTTTGTATTTTAAATTAAGGCAACTGAAAATAAATAGCCCAAATAAACGTAACATGATTTATAAGACAATGTGAGCAGAAAAGCTACATGTCAGTGGATTTAAACAAGAAAAGGAAGAATCAAGCATGTAGAGAAAGACCACAAAGTTTACATCCAACATAACAAGTGGGAAGGAAATTTCAAGGAGACAGAAGGTATCACTGTCAAAAGCAATATAGAGGTCTAGGAAAATAACTCAAAACTGTCCACTGGGTCTGGCTGATCAGAAGTTACTTATTAGGAGATTCAGTGGAAAGGTGGGGTCTGAAGCCAAAGTGCAAGAGTTTGAGGTGTGAATGTGCAGTAAGAAAACAGGCAGCAAATAAATAATCTTCTGTAGAATTTAGAGCTACCATCCTCTATTTTCTTCCCCCACGGACAGAAAGGAGAATGCCTAGTACCACACTACAGCTCCATCCGCAATTTTTTAAGTGCCATTGTGTATTTTAAAATTTTGTGTAAATTTTACAGAGAACTTATTTTGCATTTGAGTGATATTGAGTATTGTGTATCATAGTTTTGAATTTTCCCCATGCAAGTGAGAGAGCAGAGGGAAGGAGATGGAGAAGGAAAGAAAGCCATGAAGAGTGTATCGTTGAGCTGACTGCAACTGTGGGCAAATGGAATTGAACTTCGTTGAGATCTTTTGAGAAATTACACAGAGTGCACCTCAGAGATTTGACCTTTTGAAGGACTGGAAGCTGGGGAATATATGCACTGATTCCTGGCCTCACTGACTAAGAGTCAATGCCAGGGGCATTAATTCCTTTGGCATTTCCAAAGTGTCTAAGTTCTAGGTGAGGAAGAACTTCTGTTTTGGAGAAAGCCCATTGTAGAGGAGCTGAGAGATGGAGTGAGCCTGGGGTGGTGGTGAAGCATGCACAAGGAAAGTGCCCCACCCTGCAGCAGAAGTCAGAGGGATGATGGTGGGGCACAGAGCACAGATGGCATCCTGGTTCCACCAAAAATCTCCAATAGAATTATCACTCCAGCAAGTGCCATGCTGATCCTGTACTTTCCCATATTCCCTAGCACATGGCAGGGATCACACATAACCTATTTGAGAAGCATGAATTTAGAAGCTGTGTATATAGGTGTCTTTAAAGAAACAAACAAATAGGTTAAAAAAAACAAACAAACAAATAGGTTAAAAAAAAAAAAAGTCCAGGCTGTCTATGGAATTTGACTCAGGGTCAGCCTCCTGGAGCCCAGGCTGAGTGAGGGAGTGGTCAGGCAGACTTCACTCAGAGGTGAAGAGCCCAGGTTGCTGCCCAGAGAGATATGTGAGGATGGGGACCAAAGTTCAATTCTCCTACCAGTCCGTGCTTGCTACCTCAAAGGGAGGACCAAACCTGCACCACAAAAATGAATGAGGAAAGTAACACTTTCCCTGACCATAATATTCAGGCAAACTCTTCCATTGTTAAAAATCACACTTAGTTAATAATTCATACTTTAAACACTGTCACACTATTAATAACAAAATTAACACTCTCTTCCAAACTAACAATCTGACTGGGTCTCTGCCATTCTCCATGCTCATGGCTCCCATTGCATTGACAGGTACTACATGTCTTACTCAGCTAGAAGTTAAATATTACCTCTAACAAAGTCTTTTTCCGCAAGTAGATCAGCCAAAAGTTGAAATACCAATTCCAGCTCTTTCAGTCTGAGTCGAACTCTAAAACAACTCTTCTTCTTGATGGAACTCATAATATTCTAAACCTGTGGGTCTTGAAACTTGGTTCCCAGACCAAGAGCATCATCACCTGGAAACATGTAAGGAATACAAATTCTCACCCCCTTACAAAGACTCTCTCCTTGACCAAACTTCAGTCAGGTTCCTCCAAACTCTTTTCTCAGGCCCTGAATTTTGGGTTCCCGTGTGTTTCTCTGCATTGTCCAGTTTTAGCAAGAATCCTGCTAAGTTGGTTTAGCCAGATTCTCCCACCCTCAATATCTAATCAGGTTTCAGCACCAAGCCCCTCCTATATCTGATCACTCTAGCCTGCCTTCATAAAGAATCCTGTTAGGTTGGTTTAGTCAGAATCTTCCTTCACTCCTGATATTTCCTTTTAGTAATTTTCTATCACTGAGTACCACCCCCACTCTGCTCCTTAGCTGTAAATTCCCACTTTCCCTTGTTGTATTCAGAGTTAAGCCCAATCTCTCTCCTCTCCTACAAAACCCTGTTAAAGTAGCCCCCTTGAATAAAGTCTTTCCTACCGCTTTTAACAAATGTCATGATCAATTTTTTCTTTAATGCCCCTCCGAGACCTACTGAATCAGCAACTCTGGGGGTAGAACCCAGCAATCTGTATTTTATCAAGCTCTTTAGCAGATTCTGGCACTTACTAAGGTTTGAGACCCATTGCTCAAAATGTGACCTAAGTAAAGATGCATTCATGCCACAAAGGCAACATACTAAGTGATGTGGACAGGTGCCAGAACACACAGCAAAAACCAAATCCTCATTCTCATAGATCTCACACCTAGTGAGAGTATTTGTGAAGCTTCATTTAAAGATAGGTGCACACTAACGTTAAATAAAATGAAGAAAGGCTTACCTAGGCCCCCTGGAGAAACCATGATTGTTCTAAAATAATGATGCCTAACATCAGATGGTAGTAATTTAAGGATCTGGATTTAAAATACGGAGTCAGTTGTGGCTCTGAAAACCCCACAGGACAGTGGCTAAAATTCTAATTGTCAGGATCAGTTTTGTGGTTCTGTACTGACCTATGGTTTCACATGAGAAATACCCACAGCTGTAGAGGAAACCACAAAGGTCTGGAAGCTGCAGGCAGAGGTAAACAGAACCACAGTATATTCTATAAACGATAATAAGGAACCACAGAAAAATATCAAAAGGGAAAAAATGCATTCCTTGGCTGGGAACTTATTGAATGTTTAAAATCAGAGAACAGACTGGTAAGAAAGGGAAGGGGATATCCATAGCTTTAATTCCACAAAGAAATAGCAGTGAAATCCTATATTTTTATTCCCCATTAAGGTTGGTTAAATACAGAATACAACAGAGAAGTTTATTTCAAAATATATCAGTATTTCGCTTCATATTTTTTTAAGTAAGCTCTATGCTCAACGTGGGACTTGAACTCATGACCCTGAGATAATTTTTAATCTCTATACACATTAGGAACTTATATGTCTCTGCAAAAGTTTAAAAATGTTGAATTTTTTAACCACACATGCTTTTATAAGAGAAATATTCAAATAAGGGGAAAAACTAATTCTCCAACTTTAGCTTTTTGGCCATTACTATTAAATCTGCACCCTAGGAAATTCTAGGTAGCAATGAGTAAGCTATAACTGTTATGATGCAAAAGTTGCTTAAATTTTGTCCAAGTTTCAGAATCCTTGACCATTCAGAGGCCTTTCATACTCCCTCTAGTGGTGGCAGTTTTGGAGCTGGAGAGCAACAGGCCATTTCCAAAGTCTGTGCAACAGAATTTAATGTGAATTTTCAAACTCAAAAATTACTCTTTTACTGTTACCTGACCCCCCTCTACAAAAAAATCACCTTTTTATTAATCTGCTAGAAATACATACAGGGTATTTACTTTTTATTTACTAAATCTCTAATGTAATATTTGAATATCATTACATTCTTTAAACTATTCCTTAAAATTATAATTTTAATGTGAATCCTTATAGTATACATCTTGATATAGTACTATCAAAGCAGTGTTTAATATTCATAACACAGAAATACAAAAGCTAGTGCTTTAATTATGAATGGTCTGATCTACAAAATTAGTAGATTATCTACAGACTTAGAAAATTATGTACCTTTGCAAAGGTTTAAACATATTCAACTTTTTAAACAGTCAAGCTCCTTACAATAGCAATATTCATTTTAGGAGAAAACTTCAATTCTCCAACTTTAGCTTTTTCAGCATAATTATTTATGCTCCAATTCCCTTCTCATTCCTACTTCAGAACCTAGCCCCTTCAGTCTGAACACACCATTCCCAACAGCATGCACACCAACTTAATTCTTGTTCATCATAAACGGCATCACTCTTTACCCTACATGTCCTCCAGCTACCCTACCCCTATTTGTCTATTCATCTTCCCAGCAAAATTTCCACATTCTCATCTCACATTCTCTCTTTATTTAACACACTCGGTTTAAAGCAGTTGCCATTCCCATGACTCAGCTAAACTGGCATTTATCAACAGCACCAATTATTTTCCTCTAGCAAAATCCAGAGATCCCTCCTGGGTTCTTTACTTACTTTCTAAGTGGCATTTGACACATTTAACCAGCCTCCCTTTCTTTAATATCTAATAAAGTACCTCATATTTAAAGCCAAACTGTAGCTTTAGCTCTGTTCCCTGAATCCTGCTTATACTTCCCAGTTCACTGCATCAGCATCCACAAAATGCCAGGAGTCAGATTCACCTTCTCTGTTTTCCTCACAAGCATATCCCATCCAATGGCAAATCCTGGCCACTTTACCACCAGGATAAATTCTGAAACTGGCATCTCCTCACAGTTGTAATTTTTTTTATGTATTTTTGACAGAGACAGAGTGTGAGCATGAGCTGGGGAGGGGCAGAGAGAGAGGGAGACACAAAATCTGAAGCTGTCAGCACAGAGCCTGATGCAGGGCTCAAACTCACGAACTGTGAGATGATGACCTGGGCTGAAGTCAGATGCTTAACCGACTGAGCCACCCAGGTGTCCCCAGAAAAACCTTTTAAAAGTATAGAGTCAGGAGTGCCTGGGTGGCTCAGTTGCTTAAGCCTCTGATTCTTGAATTTGGCTCAGGTCACGATCCCAGGGTTATGGGACTGAGCCCTGCATTGAGCTTCGTGTTGAGCATGGACACTGCTTAAGATTCTATCTCTCTATCTATCTACCTATAGATCTATACAGATAGATAGATATATCTATATAGATATCATAAGAATATACAGATATCTATATTATATATCTATACATATCTATATATATATATCTATATATATAGAGAGAGAGATATAGATATATAACATATCTGTCTATGTATATATATATATATAGAGAGAGAGAGAGAGAGAGAAAATATTCTGCCTCTCCCTCCCCGCTTCTGCTCTCTCCATTTCTAAAAAAAAGTATAGAGTTAGATAGGTAGAATCTTATTTCCCAGTTTCCAACCCTCCAGTGGCTGCCCACTCAAATTAGAAGAAGATACAACTCTCCATACCCCATGGCCAGCAAGACACTCCATCACCTAGCTCTTGCCAAACATCTACATCTACATTTCCTCCACTCCTGCCTATGTTTCATCCATCTTATCTGCTTTGTCAGGAGCTGTTTCCTGTGCTTGGCATTTGACTCCCTATGCATTGCTAGCTCCTTCTCATCTTTCATATCTCAAGTGCACTGTCACTTTCTCTGACTACTTCCCTGACCACTCTGCCAAAAGAAGCCCCTTCTACTATCCCATTACTCTTTTTCATAATGTTCCTAGCACCTTTCCCTATTTTAAACCACCTTATTGGGACATCTGGGTGGCCCAGTTGGTTAAGCATCCAACTTTATCTCCCTTCATGATCTCACAGTTTGTGCATTCAAGCCCTGCATTGGGCTCTTTGCTGCACAGAGCCTGCTTCAGATCCTCTGCTCCCCACTCTCTGTCCTTACCCATTTGTTCTCAGAAAGAGAGAAAGAAAGAAAGAAAGAAAGAAAGAAAGAAAGAAAGAAAGAAAGAAAGAAACTTAGAAATATAAGCCACCTTATTGATTTTATGTATGTATTGTATCTCCATCCATCAGAATGTAAGCTCAATAAAGTCAGGGATCCCTTCTTGCTTATTCACCACTAGATTCTAGGTGTCAAGTGTTCATTACATAGCATACTTATTGAACAAGTCAATAAATGAATAAATTCCTTGGCCTGTGACTGGCAACATGCCCAACTCACATGCCATGAATGCTATGACTTGCCCCTTCCCCAACACGTCTCTGGGTATATGGTTTGTTTCTTCTTCTTTGGTATACTCGCAGTGCTTCAGAGCCTGTGCCCCAGTGAGTATCCTCCTCAGATTTCCTCTAGTTCCCTAAGACCAGAAGTGCCTTAAAGGGAAACTCTGGTTCCAATTCTATATTCCTGGCTTTGGTCCCTGAGGCTAAAGAATTAGAGTATGAAGGGTGAGTTGATTACAGCAGACACAAGACCAATATGAAGACTATTTTAATTGTTCAAGAAAGAGATAATAAGGCCCCAGCAGTGAGCTTGGTGGAGAGTGAATAAATTCAAGAGATATTACAGCACTAGAATTGATCAGCTAGGTAAATGAAAATGGGAGTGTCTTAGTCTGCTGGTGCTACTGTAACAAAATACCATAGACCGAGCTTCTTAAACAACAGACATTTACTTTTCATAGTTCTGGAGGCTGGAAGTCCAAGACAAAGGTATTGTCAGGGTGTTTTCTCCTGAGGCCTCTCCCTTTGTCTTGCAGATAGCCATCATCTTACTGTCCTCTCACTGTTGTGTGTGTGTGTGTGTGTGTGTGTGTGTGTGTGTGTGTGTCTTCTTTAAGGACATTGGTCCTATTGGATTAGGGCTCTGTCCTTATGACTTCATTTAATTTACATTACCTCCTTGAAGTCTCTATCTCCAAAGACAGTCAGGTTGGGGGTTAGGGCTTCAAACATATAAATATGGCGGGGGGGGGGGGGCTGGGGGGGTACAAAATTCAGTCCACAACAGGAAAGAAGATCTGTTAGGTTAAGAAGCATCAATGATGACCTCCAAAATTACATGATTTGTCTAATTGTTCTTCATTGCTGTTACAGATATATTATTTATTTTACATAGTAAGCACATTATAATCATTTTAAAGGGTAAAAAAAATTTTGTTTACTTGAAGAGCATAATCTATATTGATTTTAGGATTTAGGATCTAGATCAGTTTTAGGACACATTATCTCTTAACTTCCAAATTACACCCACAAATTTCTTTGTGCCAATTTGTGCATCATTTAGGTGAGTATGTCAGTTGGCTTCACTACTTTTAAGCAACAGAACAATCCCTGTTGTTTCTCAATCCTTCTTAAAGAATTGGGAAGGAATTGAAAATACCATGGGCCTCAGAGAAGTGCCAATCTGAAGGTTAAGGGTTTGAAGAGCTCAAGCTTGCGCAGACCTAGGCAATAAGAATAGGAAGGGTCTGGGGCCTGTGCTTGGCTGCTGTCTTTTACTGAGCTGTCTGCACTTCCTCACTTCCCTGTTTTCCATGGTTCACTCCATGCAGGCTTCTGATCTGACACTGAAGCCCCTCCTATCTAAGTTACCAGTTACCTGCATTTACCACATTCCATGTCGAGCCTGAAACCCACTTCATTTGAATTTTCAGTAAGAACTAACACAGTTGACCACACTTCTTCCTTGAGTTACTAGTTCCCTTAGAAAATGCATTCTTATTTCCCTCCAACACTACTGGTTCCTTCTTTTTACTCCTCCTCCTGGCTCTTCCTTTTTTCCCCAGCCTCTCCATATTCATGATCTCATTCAGGACTCTTGTTTTAAAGATCAAATCCATATCCAAGTTCTGGCCTCTTCCCTGCAACTCCAGATTCTTATGTCTAGCTCAACAACTCTGCTTAAAAATCTAATGAACATCTTAGACTTAACACTTCCAAAATAGAATTCCTGATATTTTCCCCGAAACCTACTCCTCCTCCAGTCTTCTCCATCACAGTAAATGGTGCCAAATTCACCTAGTTGCTTAATTCACAAATAATAATGATAATAACACTTACTGACTTGGGCCAAATTCTGTTCTAAATAGAACCTTATTTTTCTGTTAAGAAAATACCTTAGAAAAAAACTTATTGTTAAGGTTTAATATTTTCTGTGTTGGGCTTCCCTTTTGCCTTAACTTCTTAGGAAAGTTTCTTTTGTTTGTTGTAGAAGCACATTCAAGGGATATTTCACTAGCTCTCCTCCCACTCCAGACTCCCATGCATTCCGAGGTTACTATGGATACTGTAAGCCTGCCATGCCTTGTTGACTGCTAAGTAAGTTTCTCCTCTCAGGCCATGCCAAACCCTTTTGTGTGGTAAGAATTAGCCAATGATAATAATTACCACGGCCATTTTACAACTATAATAAAGATATTTCTGAAGAAGGTGTTGCCTCTCAAAATTATAACAGGATAAACTACTAAAAAGCACAAACACAAGAAAATGCTGTGGGGAAAAATTAAGAATCACAAGGTAACAACAGTACAAATATTGCTTTACGATACTCTGAACTACTGTTTAATGTCACCTTTTAGCCATGAAAAGCATAGTATGAAAGAAGTTACATTCATGAGCCAGTCAAGGCATATAATGATTATTGGGAACATAAACCTTTGCCTCAGATTTTGGTGGCCATCTCTCATTGAAGAGCTCAGTGTGTGTGGTTCAGTTTCATAAGCAATCATGGGTATGGGTAAACATGCTTGACTGATTAATGATAACAGCTCTTAAAACACCACAGACATTTCCAGCGCCCAGAAATGTTTATTTTTTATGCTAAATTAAATTCATTTTCTCTCTCATTCCCTCTAAGGAAAATGGTGACAAATTTAAATTCAGAGTGGACTGCTACATCGAAGATGGCCATGCGCCGCAACCTCTAAATAGACTATGGTTTGGGTTTGCATTTCATCTAGAGGATGGTGGGAGGGAGGAAGCTTAAGAGCAGGGAAAGGAAAAGAAACCCCACAATGAGCACTGAACCAGTGCTGAGCCCATTGCCTTGCACACAGAAGGACCTTGATAAATATTTTATATTTACCGAAACCAGTAATACTCAAAATAGTAATAATTTATCATATAGTATATGATAAATACTTACAACAGAAAAAGAGAAAGAAATAAATAAGGGGCATCTGCTTTGTGCACTACAATGCTGGAAACAGAAAACATTATCTCCATAAGGCACATTAATCCACTTTCCCACGGCAATACAGGGAAAAACCAAAATAAAATCATGAGTCTTTTGGATTCCAAAGCCCACTTTCCATCTATTTATGTTTATCCACACTGCCTCCAGTGATGAGAGAGAGTGTCTAGTTTGTTAATATTAATTATTCTGGCCATTTATATACTAATAAATTTGTTACCTCTTAAAAATCTATATTGCACTAGACATCCTAGTCATGGCATCCTAACTGTTGTGGCTTCTTTCATGAGGAATGAAAGACATGACTCTGGTAATTCCTACCAGTTTACACTGGCCAGCAGAGAGATGCTCTCAAAGGGCACATCCTTCTAATAGATAGCTTTACAGGCTTCTAAGGATCATAGCTCTATGATTCAGAAATGTACTTAGACCTTAGCATGAGCTGAAGCAGGAGGAAAAATTTAGATTGTTGTAACTGTCATTTAAAAACAATGAGCTGAGGGATGCCTGGGTGGCTCAGTTTGTTAAGCGTCCAACTTCCACTCAGGTCATGATCTCCAGCTTGTGGGTTCAAGCCCTGCATCAGGCTCTATGCTGATAGCTCAGAGCCTGGAGTCTGTTTCAGATTCTGTGTCTCCTTCTCTCTCTCTGTCCCTCCGTGCTCGCACTCTCTCTCTGTCTCTCTCAAAAAATAAATTTAAAAAACATTTAAAAATAAATAAATAAATAAATAAATAATAAAAACAAAAAAAACCTCTTGTCCAAACCTAGTAAATATTCTTTGAGTTAAAGAGTTTTTCTGAAAGAGGCAACACACTTTGTGAAATACTTCAGGCCTTTCTACCATCGTGTTTCTGATCATAATGAACCTGTGGGGTGAATGGCCACATCCTATCTCTAAATGTTCTTCAAAGTCTACTAGAAAAGTTGTTCCTTCAAAGAAGATTTTATTGATTCCCTAATCTGAATATGCTGTATGCTTGCTTTACTACCATCTTCTAAATAGATCACTTTTTAACCTATGTCATGGTGATTTTTTCTGATTTTTGCTTTCAAGAACACATGGCTCAGGTCAAGACCATGTGAAGTTACCAAAGAGAGAAAGTTCACCTTTCTCCCTTTTCCTGGAGAATTTCTTCCTCTCTTGGCAGATAAGTTGATGTTTCTGAAATTCAGTCAAATAAATGTACTTCAAGGTATATATGGACTCAGTTACTAACTGAACAGTGGTATCCATAGCTTTCTGGGTGTGCCCTTCTCACCCAGGTCTGGCCTCCAAAAAGAAGAGACCATCTGTGGAATCCTGGAACATTGCACTGGGTGTCTGCCCTCCATGAATCTACTTTTTGATCTTAGTAAAAAAAATTACATAATGATGTATATAATTTCCCTGATTAAGGTTAAACTATACAGATGGAATGGGTAACCACTAGCCAACCAATCTCTGTTTTGGCAGCAATGCAATGTATCAGTCAGCTGAGGTTGTGTTTTGCTACAACAACAAACACCTCTGAAATCTCAGGCTTACAACAACAAAGATTTCTCTCTCACTCCTATTATATCTTTCTTGGCTATGGCTCTGCTCCATCCATTCTCTCTTAGGACCTAGAAGAATTAGCCTTTATCCAGAACAATGCAGATGTCCCAAAAGAGGGAGAAGTAGGTGACAGACCATGTGATGGCTTTTTCAGCTTTTCTTGGACACGGCACAGGTCACTCTTGCTCCTGTTCATTGTTAAAACAAGTCCATGACCAAAACTGACATTAATGTGTTGAGAGTATATAATTCCCTCAGAGGAAGAAACCTGTAGCAGGAGCAATGAATATTTTAAACAATAATTTCATCTACCACAATATGTGAGAAAGATTCAGATATTGTAGCAATCCAGAAAGAACACTAGACCAGCGGTTTCCTATTGAGTTTTAGTGAAAATGTGATCATGTTGATTGTCTGACTCTAGGCTTTAACTGTTTCATCTATAAAATCAGAGGTTTGGTCTACATAGTATCAAGGTCCCTTCCAACTCTGCCATTGAGCCAAAAGCCTTGCATTATGGTTATTTGTTTTGTTATCTTATTCAACAGACAAGTGCCAGTACCATTTTTACATTTCTCAGAGACCTCACCAAGTATGGTGCTTGGAAACATTTGCTAAATAAATAAGCTAAACCCTACAAATAACTTACACATTTGTGCATATTCATTAGATAATTTTCTGGAAGCAGGTTCCAATGATGGAATGTGGAGAGCACTGAGAGCCTCAGGCTGTGGTGAAGGAAGACAGAAATGAAAAACACAGCACGTGAGTGGATAAAGGCAAGCTGGAAAACCAAGGCTGAGAATGCTCCAGTTCCTGGGTAGTTCCTTTTAGAGCAGTTCTGTGACTGAAAGCATATATTATGTACAGTTCTGCATTTCCCTATGGCTGAAATTTCCCTATGGGTAAAATTGCTTAGCTTACTAAATCTAAAGACAAATATACTTTTAAACTATTGCAAATAGAAAGAGGTTTGGGCTTTTTTCTGTTCCTTATTTTATATAGGAAAACTAGGTAAAGAGCACACTCTGAAACTGTTGTAATTCAATTATAGGAAATGTTGCAGTATTGTATAAAAATGAAATTCCTGATTTTACTGTGAAAAGGAAATGATAGCCTTTGAAAACTAACAAAATAGTTGATTTGCCAAGAAAATGCTCTCAAGTCAAGGGAATCAGCTAAGGAGAAAAATAGTCAGTACTTTTTTTGTTCCCATTTACTCTCCTAAATTTAGCACGAGTACACAGCATTGTTATCCAAATAACTACAAAGCATAATTTGAATTTCACATTTAATCTTCAGCTGGACTGATGAATATTTGTCTTCTACTTACCCATATCATTCTTTCTGCCCACATAATTATAGCTTGGTGAGATCACTTGAGTTTTATTCCTTCTTTTAATAATTATAGTCCATATTAGCTCCTCAATTATTTCACTTCTTGGTTGTAAGAATACATCAAATATGTAGATTTACTTTTCATCAGTGTGGTGTAACGGTGATCAAAGAATTTAGTTTAGCTTGAAATTAAAAACAATTAGATCCACAACACAGATAAAATCCATCCAAAATGATAGGGGCTTTTTTGTAAGCTCAACCAACACCATGCTGCTGAAAAACTAACCCCTTTTCTTCTTTTTTCCTTAACTAACTTTAATATGATGAGCTGTAAAACTCCAAATGCTTAGTGAAGATCTGAGAAGTGAAACAGAAAGCAAATAAAAGAGTGACAAAGCAGGAGAGTACATGATCCCCGAAGAATCCACTGTTCTATCATTCTTTTTTTGGTTTTCAAGTACTAATCTCAAACTAGTGATTTGAGCATTTCAGAAAAACACAATCAAGGAAAGGGGCTTTTAAATCATAACTTTTTACCTCCCTTAGAAATCTGTGCTCCTACATCTCTTGCTGACTCAGGAGACATCACAGAACTGCTTTGCTTCTGAACCAGTTGTCCCCACTCCCCCCATGAACCCCCGCTGGCTCTGGTATGTTAGCAAGCAATGCCACCAAGTGGGAAATAATCGATCCTTATGCCTAATACTTTAAATCAAAAGCATTTTGTAATTTTCACCAACTGTCCAGAGTAGTGCTGTTTCCGGTGGTTAAAACTGTTTGTGGGGAATACTGAGAGTGCTTAATAAGCCTATGACATAAAATAAGTAATGCCACCAGCAATTTCAAGTGTTACTTCACTATTAAACTTCCAAATCTTGAAGCTTACCCTTGGTCAGGATGTAATACCCACTGGTCTGCTTTAGGAAGTCAGTACTAGCCTATTAGCATGCAGTTTTCCTTGGAGACAAGCCATCTTCACACTGTGCCTGCGATCCCCTTTCCAGCCTTCCTGTCACTGCTCCGTGTCCACGACCCGGCCTAGGGCGCCTTGGACGGATATCTTGCCATTTCCTGCATTCAGCATGAGCACTAATTGAAAATTTGGGTGGCCTTGCTTATTTATTTTCCTGGAATGCAGTGGGTTATATTTTCATGGCATTTTCTCAGTAGTGCAGCATTTCCATTTCAAACTAGGACAATGGGAAGAAAAGCCAGTCCCCATCAGCACACAGACACACAACAAAAGAAGACTGTATGCCCCCCACCCGTTTGAATTTGCAGTACTGCCTTTATAAATTGTAACTAAATGTAAGCAATCAGTTTTTTTGTTTTTTCATGCAACTGAAAAGACAAGTTTACTTTCTCCTTGAAAAGGAGAAAACACAGTGATGTACTAAGTTACTGGAAAAATAAAAGATAAATAGGAGGTAATATTAAAAATTATTTGCTAAAATTTAACAACTGACTGTCCACATCTAAATCTTCATAAAATGCACTGGCTCAAATTTCCTGTCAGATTAATAAATGTATTCTTAAAAAATCCAAAAATCTTGCTTCACCATCCTGTAACACTGGAGTTTCATACCGATTACAGCCTGCATGTGTTGCATGAGAATTTTTCTTTAGGAATATGAAGGCTAACAGTGAAACTTTTAATTTTATCAAGATGTTATGCCATGTTGTTCTAATAATCTACCACTGCTGTAAATTTTGTATTGCCTAACATTCAAAGAGGACTGTATTTCAGTGAATTTGTGTAAAAGCACAGTTTTGGCAAAACTTAAATTTATATACATGGTTTATAGAATTTACACCTCCAAATTGACTTTTGATTTCACCCTGGATGTGTGCATCTCTCATTTCTGAATTAAGAGTATATAGGGGGAGTAAATTTTTAACATGTGATACCTTTTGCATAAAATATATTAAAAGAAAGATTTAGGATGATTGAAATATATACACGTTAGAGGTATTTACTAAAAACAATTAGTTTAATTCAACTCCCTGCAAGTGTGCCAACTGAGGGGCAAATACAGTTCCAGTTTTGTACCTTTAAACCAGAACTGAGTCTAGATTGTTTTCTTAATCGTGAGAGCTACCTTCCCTTGCTTTATAGCATTTCTGCCATTGGTATAACTGATGGGCACACTAATTATACATCGGTTAACTCCAAATGGGAAAATGGTAAGGCATTTCTGTAGACCAAAGGTTGCCAAGGTTGTGAGCCAAAAGTAAAATCTTAAAAACCAATTTGTCCTATTTGGTTTGAGCAACTGCTTTGGGAAATAAAAAAATGTCATCTGTTCATTTTAGTCAAGCAATTGACAGTATTAAATTGCTATTCTGAGTTACTTTTATAAATTGGATCTAGCATTAAATTGTCAAAAAATAAATAACAATCACACTTAAGTCATATCTTTACATAAAGAATAAGTGCATACAGGTATCTGACTTCTCAGCTGAACAAACTTTTTAATGCCTTACCATAATTCATAAACAAGATTTCTTTTCCATACAGATTTTGTCTTAAAATTAAATATGTTAAAGAGGAAAAAAATTCTGCTTGGACTATGCAAATATTACTTAGCTGAAGTACTTATTTTGAATTACACATGTGAGCTAAATAACATAATTACAGTTTTTCATGTGATACTGTTTATTTGAAACTCATTATATAAGACATGCTGTGCAATTAACAATGATCATTTCATATTTGTATAGCTCTTCTTAAGCTGTAAAAGTATTTTTCCGCATATATAATTAAGGTTCATTATAATTCTCTGAGGCTCACTTTTTAAAAAGCATATTAACCTCAAGAAAAAAATTAAAGGCAAATAAGTTTACGTTTATTAAAAAGACACACATACTAATAGAATCAAGTATGAAAAAATAGGAAAAATATGGCAGTTTACATAAAGAAGATACTTAACCTTAGATGGCTGTGCTGAATATTTAATCCAGTGAGGAATAGGATTATTGCAGCTCTTTCAATCTTCTGAGCGGTTTGGAAAACAGCCTAGCAGAAGTTAACTTGGTAAATTCAAATATATTTTATTGAGTAGTTTTTCTTTCCATTTGACTTTTTAAAATAAAATACTAAAAGCAAATTACATTTTCATAACCATATCATTTTTCTCACAGTTGTGGGCCTCTTATTGTGTCTGTCTTGTTATGTTATACCTCAAGGAAATAAAAATAAAAATGCCATCTGGGATATAGTCCATTTACAGACTTGCCTTTTGTAATTAAATCTGAATATATATGGGGAAAGACATATTATTTGTACAAAGTCTCAAAAAATAAAAATGACACATTTCTAAGATTGCCCACTCTAATTTCCTCTTGGCTAGATTTAAATAATTTTAGTATGGCTGATGATTTCTTCCCTAGATGTCAAATAGCAAAATTAAAATATTTTTTAAAACAAATGTACTTGACAGAATAAGCCAGAACAAAACCCATTTCTGGTGACTTACCCTTTCCGGCATAGAGCAGAGAGCTGCCATTTCCTTTCAGTAGAGATGTGTGACTCCAGAGTATATTTTACAATTTATACATAAACATAATTCATAGCTGAATTTAGGTATTTCCCAAAAGAAATTAATTCCTAAAATTTCAAAACTATTCCTAATAGAAATGTAAAGTCTGGGCTGCAAGATTTATGTAACAGAGGATGGGCCATTATGTGCTGAGCAAGCTGGAGAGGCACAAGGTTGCCAAATGGGTGTGCACCCCCCCCCCCAAAATGAAAGTGTAAGTATGAACTATTTTCTCATTTTTCCTTGCTCTTGAAACTTAGAAAATTAGGGTAGATGTACAATGTTGGATAATAGAATTATTGGATCTATGTATCTGTTTTCTACATCTGACTTCCAACTGTAAACAACTGACAACTTACCTGATTTGGATTGGTTTATCCAAAGCATAAGGCAAAATAAACCAGGTTCCAGATTTCTTTTTCTTGAAAAAGTAAGCTGGTTCTTCTGAACACTTTCTTGTGACAGAAGCAAAAAAAAGGCTATATAACCAAGACAACAAGGTGCCTAACAGACCTCCAGGCCTAAGGATCTACCAGTGTAGACTTCCTACTCACTTCAAGACTAGAGATGTCTTGTGGCTAGGAAGCGCAAATTCTCCCAAACACAATTCTCCTGTTACATAGGTCACGAATGATCTTAAGAGCTGTTGAAAGCAAAGTACCAGTTTACACTCTTCATGTGATGAGTAGGTCAGCCACAAAAGAGGAATGTGTTAATCAGAGAATTTTTTAAAAATTAGAATGCTGCTATCAGCATTCTTTTTACATTGAATTCTGCTGAAAACCTCAATTTACAAAAAAGATGAAAGAGATGTAGGGAAAATAAATATTTAAATTGTGATTGATGAGATAGTCTGACACAAGGTGGGTTAAAATGGGGCTAAGACAAAATGGAATCTAAACATTCAAAAGGCCTCAAGTCCCTACAGCCATTCCCCACCCCCAGTTCCTTACACCCACCATCAGGAACATGATTCCAGAGGGACTGCCCCCTACTCACCCCATTCTAGCTTTTCTCAGTAGTTGCTACCTCCAAATTCAGTTTAAGTTTTCAATCTTGTTTTAAGAGGGTGTGTATGAGTGTGTGCACGTGTGTGTGTGGTAGGCAGTGGTGGGCAGTGACCCACAATGTTCACCGCTGGCCTGACCACACTGCAAGCCTTTGGATGGCCTGCCAGGCGAGGTTTGCCCAGAGAAAATAGGAGACCCCTTGAGTTTGAATAAGGGACATTCTTCTTCAGGTTTTGGGAGGCCTGCCTTAATCTGCCACTGTCATTAGCTTAAACAGAGTAAAAGATAAAATGATGTCACGGAAATTGTTTTAAAAAAAACTTCTAATATTCTCAGAACTATTTGTTCTGTTCAAAAATGAAAATAAAAGCAAGGAAGAAGGAAGAGAGGGTGGAAGAGAAGGAAGGAGGAAACAAGAAACTAGCCAGTCTATCTTGACTCAATTCTTTCTTCTGTCTAGTTCCACTGAATTTTTTTCTCTTAAATTTTGATTAGTTAGGTAATTATTCTCACTTGCCTATTGCTGGTCATTTGTGGCTTTGTAACATCTTTTTCTTCTATGAAATGAAAAGCCATAGGATATAATCCATCCCTATGAATCTAAGATGAATTATTTATTCAAAAGGAATAAGAAGTTGACATCTATTGCTACCATTTCTCGCAGACCAATCTGCTTGCTTCAATCTTCTGCAATTGTTCTTGTGGCCACCATCTACTGACCACCCCTGGAGCATGGGCACTCCCTGGACTGGCCATTAGGATCTCTGTGTATGTTATGTTTACAAAGGCCTGATAAGAACTTGGGATGTGTCAGTGACCAAAACTGGATCGAGATTTAATACTTCAGACTCCCATAGATTTTATACATTAAAGAAGGTTTTTGTCTCCAAGTGTTTCTTAGCAGTTGAAGACTATTATTAATTATAAATATTAACAATACTAATTATAATTATTGTAGATATGCTGAAAGGATAATAAGCCAGCATAAGTTCATGCATCAAAGTTGCTAAATTTATTTATTTATTTATTTATTTATTTATTTATTTATTTATTTATTTTGGGAGAGAGAAAGTGAAAGAGAGAGAGAGAGGAGGTGTGTGGCAGAGAAGGGCAGAGAAAAAATCATAAGCAGGCTCCAACACCAGCATGGAGCCTGATGCTGGGCTCGATTTTACGACTATGAAATCATGACCTGAGCCAAAATCAGTTGGATGCTTAACCAACTGAGCCACCCAGGCACCCCTATATTATTTCATATTTAAATACAGTGCTTATGTAGCCTTATTGGAATTGTCATTCATTAAAATTTTTCTACAATGAGAAATATTCTAATTTCCCTTTTAAAAAATATAAAGTCTCTCAAGTTTATAGAAGTTAATTAACTGTTGCTATTAGTTGATATGCTAAGATAATATGAAATCTCATGCATAAAGTAGAAAGCTTTGATTCCATAAAAGAACTACAATTTATAATTATACTTTATAAAGGTCCATATTCTAGTTATTTAGATTCATTAAATGTCATGCAATATATAACATTTCTGGTAATTTAAAACTGTTTAATGTGTAGTTATTATATTCCTAATCAGGATGTTCATATAGTTTCAAAACACATTTGAATGATTTCTCAGTATCAGTTTTCAAAAATAGCAGTAATAATGTGTATTTAATTGCATGTTTATTCTCATATGAAGCTTACAAGTGCCTATATTTCTATATTTCCAGTAGAGATCACAATAATGTAAATGTATACCCATAATGTGAATTACAATATACATATTTCTTCCAATATGAATAAGTTCATATTAAAAACTTCAAAGATTAATGGTATATGGGTCACTTGTGTTTTTAAAGTAGTGAGTTTGCTCCGGTTTGCATTGTAACAACCTTAGTTGTGTCAATAGCCTTGTGCCTGGGACTATTTCCACCTCCAAATATTGCTTACATAATTGTATTTACTCATAAACCTAACTAACAGAACAGTCCTCTACTTGGTTCTACTCAAAATTTGATATTTAAATGTGTTAGAGTATACTTGAAAAGCTAGCAGGAAAGATGGATTCTTCAGAGTTTTAGCTGATATTTTCTTATTTTTTAAAGGTTTTTCCCCAACAGATTCTCCTAGGCAATCAATTTGTATCAGCCCTAATTGTAAACATTTATCAAATAAGATGGGCACAAAAATTAAAAGAATACAAAATAGGATATTTCATTTATCCTCATTACTTCCCACCATTCAAAATATGATTTTATTTTGCTTTTGGAAAATAAATATTGAAAAAATAATAACTATAATATCTTTACCTTAATGGCAGATTAACTTAATATATAGAAACCAAGAGAGGATTAGTGCCTGAAGTATAAGAGGCACCATGTCAATATTTGTTGATTCACAAAAACAAGCCTGAATTGCTGTAATATACATGTACAAAGGATCTCTCTGAATTAGTGGTTAGACAATTAGTTTTATGCAGAAATAGACCTTTTCTGAATGTGATTTCTAGAATTGCACTCCCTCTAGGATGAAACACAGATCCCTGAGACACTTAAAAAACTTAACATCTCTATTGAGGTATAATTGATATACAAAAAATTGCATGTTTAATGTATACTATTCGATGAGCTTGGGACTTCGACATCTTTAAAGGAAAAATTACTCTGTTATAAACCAAGAAAAGAAAGCAATGTGTAAATTCTATAAATATAGAAGATTAACTAAAAATACAAAAAGCTCCTCTCTCTGCTTGATGTGGAAAGCTGACTCGTCTTGTTCAGGAAGAACAATCTAAATTCTTTGAGAATTAATTTATCTTTTATTTCTCTTAAAGCATGACAAAACCCATTGGGGGATTGGGAGGAAGGACAAAGCCTGGTATAGCAATGCATTTCATTCCCCTTTTCCTTTGAATGATATCCTACTTTACATAGAGTTTCTGGCTTGAAATTATGATTACTAGAAAATTTGCTGCCATATTTACAGTCAGCAGTTACCAGCATACTTATGCAAAGCATTAGAAAATTAGATGGTGTTTAATATTTTTTCCTGGATATTAATCAACATTGTGCCTTGTCACACCAAAGCTGGTCATTTTTCCACTAGACAGTGGCAGAGGACTGACACTTCAAAGCAAGCCAGGATAATCAAGGAAAAATATGGCCTATAAATTCTGGTTCAAACTGATTTTTCTAAAGAATGAAAACTTCCCTTGTAATGTGTTTTAACAAATATATGCTTATAAACAGGATGCCACTTAACAGCAATAACAATCATATTTAAACATATCCAAAATACAAAATGATGTGAAAGGAATAGTGATTGATGAAATTTTCTTTCACAATTTGAAATCAGCAGAGTATACAAATCTCTAGGATAAAATTATAATTACATCATTAGAGAGATATTTGCCATTTGTTCTTAAATAAAACTTTCTTAGGAATCCTCATAAGTCTACAGTCCTGAAAAGCTATGCTTTCTTTCTTTATCATAAAGAAACCATATGTATGGCTAAAATCTATCATTCATATCTGTGCATTCATTTGAGCTTTTAATCTATGTTAGTTGGATGAATATGTATCATGTTAAATATATGTAAAACATAATAATAATGCAAATCAACAAACACCCACACATTCAGGATCCGATAAAACATGGCCAAGTTTAGAAGGAAATACTTCATGGAAAAGTAGGACTTCTATAAAATCACAAAATTGAAAATTCAACCTAGGTATTTAACATTACACTATTTTCCTCTTTATTACTTTTCTTCACAGCCAGTCTACTATGGTTTGGCTTTCTACTACAATAACCTAGCAAGGAACAAAGAAGAAAAGCAATTAGTTCACAGGGCAAGGGCTGAGGTGTGGAAGTCATTTGGGACAAAAAAGCAAAATGTTACAGAAACACTAAAGGACAATGTACTTCAAGGTCTGAGAAAGCAACCAAGAAGTTCTCAGTGTGAAAATGGATTGCTTTACAGGTAACAAATTCAAAGAACAAAGTATCCAGGAGAAAAAAAATTTCCTTTAATTGAATAACAAGAACAGTTAGTGTGATCCACTACTGCTGGCATATAGAGTTATTTGGAAAAACTCCACTAACACCACCCATATGTCCTGTCCTACGCAGATGGCCAGATAAAGTTGCCAGAGAGAAGGCCCTGTAGTTCAGCCAAAACTCACTGCAGAATAGTTGTTTGTTGAAAAGCGCAGTCATGGGATTTTAGAACTTAAAGGGACTTGAAATTTCTCTCTCCTAACCACCTTATTTTAAAAAAGAGATAACTAGACCTCTCAAGAGGTCAAAGAACACATCAGATCAGGGTCAATATCAGGCTCTACCCAAAATGTGGGTTTCTGGACTGCAAGTGTAATTAACCTATATCATCTGTACCTATCAACCAACAGCACTATAGTCAGCTGTTGATTTTTCAAGAACTATGGATATTTTTGTTTCTCTTGGTATTTCACTCCTCATACTCCACTATGGATGCAAAAATAAGTACACATTCAAATCAATTGGCTATACTCTATGTTACCACTTTTGTTATGAGTTCAGTCAGAAAGAACCAATGTTCAGACTGTTGTCCAAAGTATGAACTGAAAATTATCTTTGGCTTTTTATTTTTTGTGTGTTTCTTGTCTCTTCATACCACAGAAAGTATAAAGAGAACTCAGAAAGCTCTGCCCTGTTGGGGGACTGGCCTGGGATACTGGTCAGCAGTAGAATACGAGCAGCAGCTTGAAGATGAGCTCATGGAAGGCAGTTAGGTGCAGGTGGGCAGGGTAAGTCCTCCAGGGCACTCAGTTGTGAGCAGCCAGGAGACAGCCACAGAGGGCACACTGAGCAGGCATTTTGCACACTGATGCTCGTAATTGTCTTCAGGAATTATAGCCAATAACTACAAGGCAAACTCGGCTGAGTTAACAGTATAGATACGTGAAATCTATTGAATTTGGAGAAAACTGCCTTTAAGGAATTTATTTATTTATTTATTTATTTATTCATTTATTCATTCATTCATTCATTCATTTAACTTGAGAGAGAGAGAGGGAGAGAAAGAGGACAAGCTGGGGAAAGGGGCAGAGGAAGAGAGAGAGAGAGAAAGAGAGAGAGAATCTCAAGCAGGCTCCACTCTCAGTGCAGAGTCTGACATGGGGCTTGATCCCATGACCCTAGGATCATGACCTAAGCTGAAATCAAGAGTCGAATGCTCAACTGACTGAGCCAGCCAGACATCCCTGCTTTTAAATTCCTTAAATTCTCCTTAGGGAATTTAAAATCTTTTATTGGGTTTATGGGAAACCAAGGTGATATCTGACTTGTGATGAAGGGACTCAGATAAAAATTGTGTCATATTAGAACAAAAAGAAATAAGATATGAAGCCAGACACTCAAATGTTATGCAAGTCATTTCTAAAGTTTCTTGGAAATGGGAAGTCTTCACAAAGGAGTGTCAATAGGGTTCAAATCCTACACAAAAATCCAGAGGCCAGGAACATGGTTCCCTACTTAAGTGAAACCCAACTGGTGCTCCTGCTCTCAATGGGGTGATATTCCTTGACAGCAGATGTATAAAGTGGCAAGCCAGCTGGTGTGCTGCCCTAAGCCCTGATCTATTTATTAGGGGAAATACCATGTCAGTGGAATCAACTGGAAATATGGTACCATTTTCTAAGTCTTTTCTGTGATTGCAGACACTACTGATAAAATGCAAATTGGCCTTGTTCCTCCTGAAATATATAGAAACTTCAAGTGGAAAGTTTTAAAAAACAAAAAAAGAAAAAACCCACAAACACGCATAAAACCCAAAACAAAAATGCCAACCATCTATTGTCTAACAATTTAAAATAAATGAAATGTTATCTTATGTTGTAACAAGTTCTTCATTCAGAACAGAAAGAGGTCTAAATTCCTATTCACAGAAAATCACAGATTGTCCTGCCCTCTCTGTAGCAGCAGGGTAGACCTATCACGGAAGGGAGACCCCCTGGCCACTAAAATGAGTCATTTCACATTCTGACCCACTTCCCTCTCTGCAGGTTCATTATCTCTCATATCTCTCTGGTAGTAAGTGACTTTCCTTCATCTCTCTGTTCTCCAGACCACCTACAGATACAGTCTACTGCCAGAGGCACCCCAGTATAAACACAGGTGGTAAACACAGCTGCATCGTTGGGCTGGGTGGCAGTGATGACCATATGGTTGGAGTAACACTGTTGAAACACCATATCCCTACATAGATCCAGCTTTATTTACAGTTTTCTTAATAAAATATGCAAATAGCAAGTCAATAGAAAACCACAGAGCTCTACTTTGCTGTAAAATTGAGTGGAGACATTTGACTATTTTGAGGACTTTACACAAAAAGAGCTCTGAAGCTGATGAGAAACATAGATGCTAAAACCTAACATAAAGGTATTTGCTAGAATTACACAATAGTGAGATTAAGGTAAAAGCAAAATGATGCAAGGGGCTTCCTTAACCAATAAACCCAATCCAGGAACGGCTACAATAGAGTTGTAATTGTTACAACCTTGGAGTATTTCAAATTGTTCTTGTGATTTTAAACCATAAAAGACACCAGCAAAGGATGACAAAGTTGGGTGGTATTGAGTGAAAGATCTCAAACATTCATATATTGTCAAGATTTACATATCAGATTTTGCTTATCTTTTATGCTTTTAAGTGACCATTAAGCATATTTTAAAATAGACAGCTGAAAACAGCCATCTCTCCAGCTTTGCTACTATAAGGTACTGCTATTTTCAGTAGTTTTAGTTTTTCATTAAACATTCATTGAGTATCTACAATGTGTGAGGCATGAGTGCAAAATATAAAGTCCCTTCCCTCAAGGAGTTTATATCCCAGTGGAAGGAGACAAAAAAAGTAAACAAGTAAGCAATAATATATTTATAGTCTGTGATTAGTGCTATCATTGGGTGGCTATTGTATTCAAAACCTGCTATGTAAGGTTCTGTGGTGTCTAAAACAATGAATAAGACAGGAATCTGCCAGCAAAGGACTTAGAATCTATGAAATAACAGACCAAACAATTATCAGTCTCTGATAAAAAGCATCACTAAGATATGGCAAATTACAGTTGTTTTGAGGATTAGATTCTATAAAAACTATGGTCCATTACAAACTGATATGCCATGCAGTATGAAACTTCAGGTGTTCATTTAATGTAAAAAAAAATCTAAAAAACAGGGACTGTCATAGTGTTTTCTAAGCCTGAAACCAAAGGAATTTCATGCTTCAAAGTTCTTTTCTCTTTAGGTCAAACTAAATCTGATGTAGAATTAAAAACACAAAGTTATATGGTGATATTGAATTGCCTCAGTATCTACCACTGCAATTTTAATTTAATGATATTATTTGCTGCCAGCTTCTGCATATACTGCACTAACATTTGTTAGCTGGCTTCAGAATACAGACCAGAAATTTAAGTAAAAGAAAATACCACCAGTAATTTTTATATTAGCACAAGATTCTCTCCTCTTTTGTGCTTTTGTTTCAGGTATACAGTACTGCCATTCTTCTGATCCAGGAAAGATCTATGAGTCCTCAAGAGCCATTCATACCAGCATAATTGAAGAATTGCCTAATTTGAGAAATGGTGTGTTACTGAGACCCAAAGGGGAGAAGATTAGCACAGGGATTAGTTTCACTTTAAGCAGGGTATCACTGCCAGGGATACAGAAAATTTAATTTCCTTTCAGCTTCTGCTTCCAGGTGTCCGACTCATGTTTTCTGTGTCTTTTAACATGGATGATCCTGGGACAGTCAAGTTATTGCACACTGGAGCAACACTTTGACACGTCTTCTTCTTCTTTTAAGTTTATTAATTTGAGAGAGAGAGAACACGAGCAGGGGAGGGGCAGAGAGAGAGAGGGAGAGAGAGAATCAATGTGGGCCTTGATCCCACAAACTGTGAGATCATGACCTGAGCTGAAACCAAAAGTTAGACACTTAACCAACTGAGCTACCCAGATACTCCTTAACAAGTCTTCTGATGTACAGACTGAAGAGAGTCATGCTAAATCCCACCACTCAAAGCATCTATACAAAAAAATCACCTTTTCTTAGGATATATTTCTCTAATAGGTTTGTAATTCAGCACATACAGATATTTGAGTTGTAATAATTATAGGTTTTTTTTGGTCTATGATAATGACTATCTCAGCTGGATTTCCCCCAGAAGCCCACTCTGAGATATGGTTTCAAGGGCTAGTATTTAACTTAGGAGATGATACTAAGGAAACACAGAAGGGAAGTGAGGAAGCCAGGAGGGAAAGGGAAGGAAGCCAATAAAAAGTATACTGTGAAGGTGTTCCTGAGGCCATTGGAGTTCAATCTTAAGGGAAGGTCTGGAATATGCTGGGTAACATGCTTTTGAGCTACCCTAGGATTGAGGCAACTGGATAGTTATATACAAAATCCTTGCCTACCTTTGGCTGAAGCCTGCATCTGGGCCAATGAATTCTCCAGTGCTTCCAGCTTGCCCTGTGTCTAGGAAAAAAAGCCCTAAGGCAAAAAGGGGTATGTGTTCCAGGAAAGTAGCCATTAGAGAGTAAAGGGGACAGCAAAGGGGTATGGGTAGGCTCTGACAGCCTCTGCTACTATCTATCCTTTGCATGCTGTGTTGTGTTCACTTTGTTCTGTCTCTGATTCCTTATGCTGATGTCCAGTCATACCAACATCAGATGTATTGATACATCGAAATATGGGCTCATGTTGTAGTTGGTCCTGAGGCCACAGTGATTCCATCACCTTCCTCCTTTACCACCCATTCTAGATTCCCCTCATTCTCAACTAGCACTTCTGCTGGCCTGTACTGCTTGCTTGATGAAGTGATCCTGACCTTTATACCTGTGGGGTCTGAGCCAGTTGCCATGCCCTTGTCAGGCCAGGGTTGCTATGTTGCCCATTTACTGTTATCATCAGGCATGGAAAGATGCCCAGGGAGTGCCCTGAGTTCTAGAAAAAATACTCCCTGTCCTATTTCCTCTTGACCATAATGGTCATTTTTTGTTGCGCAAATGAGGAGCCCAAATGAGGAGAGGCCTTTAGATTTAATGGAACCTTGTGTTCCTTGGAAGAGCATTCTCTCCCACCACAAGAGCCAGGACTCTATCTGAGGTGCAGTACCATATGCTGGCATTAGGTTCAAAATACATATTGCATCGAATAACATAGCATCTCAACCCTGCAAAATATTTTCTCCAAGCTGGAGCCTTAGTTCTCCAAGCTGGAGCCTTTAAGAGGTCATTCTAAAGTTCTCTCAGAGTGGCAGCTTCTGGGTGTGTGATGTAGGGTAGAACTAGTAGATCTTGTATTGTCCTCTTTGTCAGACTTGTTTCACTCTTAAGTGTGTCCCTGGTCCCAGATATTATTATGGGAAATCCCATGATGATAAATAAAACACTCTGTGAGCAACTGGATAGTGATGCTTGTCAGGGCTCTGCAGACAGGGAAGACAAACCAAAACCCAGGATATGTAACTGGGTCTGAAGAAATTAATTTGCCAAGTAGTTGCACTGGCCTTTGCAGTTGGAGGGAGTGGACACACTATCTGGATCTGCTTGTTGAAAGGGGTCCATGGAGCTCCATCCCTGCTACTATGGCTATACCATTCACAGGCCCACTGCATAAACATTGGTGTGACCCAGGACTGAGGGTGTTGGTCAAATCATCCTGGGTACTGAGTTCTCCTCTGCTGTGGATGCTCTATGGTGGGCATTCATGTGAGACATAAAAATTGACCAAAGATGAAATTTGGGTGAAGCACATGTCTGAGTTCTTAGAATGAGAGATGGCAAAACCTTTATCATGGTTGTGCCTCTGCTTCACAGCTATCCTCCTTTCCACTTAGCTGTAACTGGTGACTCCAACAGGTCTCATATCTTTGGGAATTTCTAGACCAAAAGCAGATTTAGCATACTCATAATTCTGTTTAGTGCCAATGGCAGGCCAACTCTTCCAAGAACTTTGTTCCTATGCTCAGCTCCACTCTGATAGCAAACATAGGCTCCTGTATACCTCAGGTCAGCACATACTAACTTTGCTTGGAGCCAGGTGAGGGAATCCCTTCTAAGCCCTGAAAAGATGTCTGATCTCAATTGTTTGCATCTCTCTTTATAAAGCAGTGTGACTTTAGTGTGACTACATATTGTCCAAACAGAGGCATTTTTGACAATGAAAGGGACACTCTTAACAGTTAAGCCAGGATAACAGACAAAAACCAGAGCTATCTCATGCAGAGTGGGACAAATGATCATCCTAGTTACTTGATACGTTAATAGTCTAAGTGGCCAATTTAAATTCCAGAACAACCAGAAAAATCCCTCTAAATATTGTTACACAAGCTTAAACTCCATTGTCCTCCATAATAACATTTCTTTGCACAGACTTTCAACTCCTTTGTTTCCTGCTCCTTTTGCCTTGTAAAACTCCATCCTCACTTAGAACTAATTTTCTACTATTTCTCTACCTACACCAGAGCAGCCAAAGCATAACCAAGCATGCTGACTGATTCCATTTTAAATTTAGGACTACACATCCCAAGAAAGCTCTCAGCCCTGCCTGGAAATCTTGCCATATTTTCTTAGTAATTTGATTCGCAGTATCCAAGACAAAGATTTCACCTTTTCTCCTTAAACCTCCGTTGCCTCCCATCCTCCATTTTCATGGATGATCTTACTGAGTCTTCTGCTAATAAAGTAGAAACAACCAGAATTCTATTTTCTCAGTTTCCTATCACCACTTTCCCTTCATCCCCACCATTGTCTTTTCAGTGCAAACCAGTCATTTCTTGCCTAGGCTGTTGTAGTCACTCCCTAAGTGCCATTCTTTTTCCTCTAACCAGGCTCTGATTTATCCTCAGCCCAGCCAGATCCCGAAAGGAAGTGACTGCCTTTAATTCACCTTTATATCTCCAATGCCCTGCACAGCGCCTAGCCCATGCAGTTGTTCCTTAAATTTAACTACAACAGTTACCAAGTCTCAGAGTCTCCAGGTGGTAGCCTGGCATTCTCCTCCACAATATCCAAGGTCCTGTGGCTTTTGTGTCTTGCCTACCCTTCAAGAGCCTCGGTAGGAACTACAACATCCCGATTCGGTGCAGAACCCACCAGAAACGCACCGTCTCATCCTACATCCTCCTAGAGGAGATCAGAGGGTACCGAACCGACGCTGCAAGCTGCGGATCCCCTCGGCCTCCCCGCCCCAACCCTCCAGCGTCCCAGCCACGCCTTCTGTCCTGCGGCCCCAGCGCCAGTCCCAGCCCTACCGGAAGCCTGTCCCGACCCTCCCACCAGCTCTTCCCGCAGAGGCTTGGATCATCTAGGACTCGGAGCTCGACTATCCGGCGGATCGACGCTCTCGGCGCTCCCAGCGGGCGGAAGTGAAGGCGCCGGCGGTTAGGGCAGCCACCGCCCGGGACTCTTCGCAAGAGCCGCCGGGAGCTCGGTCGTTGCGGGCCGTAGGGGGCGGCAGGCAGGCTGGAGGTACGTTGTGGAGCCTGGAGGTCCTGGCTGAAGGCCAGCCTGGGGAGGTACGGACAGGCAGGGCGGCGAGCGCCGGCGGCTGGCCTGGTTCCCAGAGAGACGGGTGGAAGTGGTCCGCCGGCGCCGGTGTCAGTCTCCTGCACCGCTCTTCAGTCCTTGACTGAGGAGGAAGGCGCCGCGCGGTTCCTGTCCGCACCTCCGCGCCGTCCCTGACACCTGCTAGAGGCCCAGAGACCTTCACCCCTGCGCCGGTCATGGGCCTCCAGAACACTGACCATCGACCGGTTGGTTGTAGTCGGCTTCACTCGTCCCCCTTGCGTCCCTGCGTATTGTCACTGTGTCAGGTGTAAGAATTTATTCGCGAAGAGCGAATGTGAGACATGTTTTGCTTGTTTTGCTTAAGTTTGCGTCATTTAGAGCTATACTGAGCATTTTCTAGGTGCCTTTCATTCACTGTTCTAAGCGTTTACATTTACTAACTTAATTCTCACGAGAGGTAGATGCTGTATATTATCCCCATTTTACAGAGGGAGAAACGGAAGCCCGGAGTGGTTATGTAACTAGCCTGTAGTTAGTCTTTTAACTTCGAGACAAGGCACCGAAGCTCTACAGCCTGCACACCCAAACACGGTGTCATCTCTCATGTAAGCCTGGTGATGCTAGCTTGCTATCCCAAGATTTTGTATAGACACTTCCTTAATTTCCAAGAAACGGTTCTTGTAAAAGATTGTCTTTAAATGGAAATAAGCTATTCTTAATCAGTAAAGGTCAATTATAATGATAGGTATGAGAAAGTTTTTTTTTTTTTCTCCCATGAATCTGAGTAAACTTACAAGGAAACCTTTTAAAAAGGCTTACCCAGCCACACTTTAATTAAATCATTTGGATGGCACTATATTGAAAAACTAGTTATTTTTTAATTTTTTATTAAAAATGTTTTTTTAGTGTTTATTTGTTTTTGAGACAGAGTACTAGCGGAGAAAGGGCAGAGAGAGAGGGAGACACAGAATCTGAAACAGACTCCAGGCTCCGAGGTGTCAGCACAGAACCTGATGCCAGGCTTGAACCCATGAACCATGAAATCATGACCTGAGCTGAAGTCTGAGGCTTAACCGACTGAGCCACCCAGGCACCCTGTAAAGCTAGTTCTAACTGAGGTCTTGTGGCTCAGTCTCCTAATACATTATATTTTCTGTATAAACATTAGTACATTCTAGTCAGGCTCTGTGTAACTGACTCTACTAACAGAAACAATGCCAGAAGCTTCCTGAGGATCATCTGTGTGTCCAAAGTTGTTGACTGAAAGGGTGGTAATAAAAAGAGGATGATGTGTGTTTACTACTCAAATGTTCTCTTCTGTTTAGGAACTTTAAAACATTTTTTTTTTTTAATGTTTATTTTTATTTTTGAGAGAGAGAGAGAGAATGTGAACGGGGGAGGGACAGAGAGTGAGAGGGAGACAGAGTCCCATTCAAGCTCAGACTCACCAAAGGTGAGATCATGACCTGAGCTGAAGTTGGATACTTAACTGACTGAGCCACCCAGGGGCCCCTAAGTAGGAACTTAATTTAAACAAGGAAACAGGATCCCCCAGTGTAATTTGGAATGACTCTTGAAAGGTTCAGAAATTTCTTTATCGTGGCAAGCATTTAATTTTCTGTACTGAATATAATTTTGAAATGTTACCTTTTGAAAAGATGATTGTTAATCTGCTTAAATTTTCACTCATTGCACTAATATTTGAGAGCCTGTTATGTATGAATTGTAGGGAAAATGAAATCAGAACTCAAATTTTGCAAAGCAGCCTTCTAGTAGAGGACTTTGCATAATTTCTAGCACCAGGAAATGGCAGGATTAAGCCAGAGTATAGGAAATGCTATGTATAGTTATGTATATAGTTAATCTTTTAATTACTTTTTCACCCATTTTCCCATTTATTCATCTTCATGTAGCCAGGATCTAGTTAGCACCTACCACATCCCAGGAGCTTCAGTGTTTATTGAATGGATAAGTTTTAGGCCAGTGTTGAGTAGAGAGGATTTTGAAATTGACTGGCATGGGAAATAACATTGATCACTGTGCTAAGCAGTATGCTAGAATGTTGATTGTTCTCAGATGGTGAGGAATGTGTTCATGCATCTCCTGGATTGCCTGGTGAAATTGCATGGTAGTAGTGTTGTTATTATCACATGGTTCAGTGTATGTTTATGTTAATTTAAAATAATTATTCTTTTAAAAAAGATGTTTATTTATTTTTGAGAGAGTGAGAGTGAGTGGGGGAGGGGCAGAGAGGGAGGGAGACAGAACCGGAAGCAGGCTCCATGCTATCAGTGCAGAGCCTGACATGGGGCTTGAACCCACAAACTGTGAGATCATGACCTGAGCTGAAGGCAGATGCTTAACTGACTGAGCCACCCAGGGGCCCATAAAATAATTACTCTTGATACAAATACACAAACTTAAAGTAATTGTAGAGAATATGACTCTTGAAGCTATGGGTACACCTATAGTCATCTTTGGCCCTCAGTTTGAAAATTATGGAGTCAAAAGGTTTTTCAGCTTAGGAGTCAAAGCAGCCATTTACTTGTCTGTGAGCTACCACCTACCTGCTTCATAGCATGGGCATAGCCTCTTTGGGCTTCAGTTTCCTTTTTCCTGTAGTCAGGGAATATATAAAACTAGATTAAGATTTTTTTCCGGGTTTGAAATTTTTCAGCTCAGTGAATCCAAAACCAGTTAGCACTTGTCCTATCCCTGTGTTGTTTTAGGGGCTATAGGTATTACTGGTATTTACATCTGTCAAAAGGCTAAGTTCTGGCTGGATGGAGATTAGTTTTGGCCATTTTTGTATCTCCCACTTTAGCATATGCTTGACATACACATTAGAAATAATATTAGCTTAGATTCAGAAGGGGCATTTTTGCTCTCAATTAAAGAATATCTAAGAACTAAACTATAATATTTAGTGTAAGAATAGCAGGAATTCAGAGAAGGGGATCTTTTGGGGTTAGAGTAATTGGGAAAACTTCATGGAGGTCAGACCTTAATGGGGAGGATGTGGCCCTTCATAGGGAAGGCACTGGAACGTCTGGGTGGCACACAGAAGAAGGCCCACAGGCTGGTAAGTAAGTATGTTTTGGATTATGGAGTGCCTTGAAGGTAAAGCTGAGGGGTTTGGAACTGACTTATTATGCATTTTTTTTCCCCCAGGAAAATTGTATTAGGCTTGCTCTAAAGTTTCATCAACATTCTTTAACTTTAATACCATTGGTAGCATTTAAGACTGGGGTGCATCCCAGGCTTAATTTTCGGTTTTGATTTTAGTAATTCCTTCTACTTACTATTTCCTGCTTAAAATAAGTCTTGGTGCTGGTAGTGGGAACAACAGTGGACACTGGGATTTGGGAAACCTGGAGTTTAGTTAATTAGAATGTAAGCTGCATAAGGTGGATCCAAGCAGGCACCTAGAGTGGTGCATGGCACAAAGTTAGCATTCAATAATGTGCATTGATGAATGAGTTCTCCTTTTGCTGCTTGCTAGCTGTGGTGCTCGCTAGCTGTGCTGCTCTTGTAAGGTTGTCTCATAGTTTCATCTGTAAGATTTGATGAATTTTTATTTTTTAATGTTTATTTATTTTTGAGAAAGAGAGAGAGAGTGAGAGACAGTGTCAGCAGGCTTCAGGCTCTGAGCTGCCAGCACAGAGCCTGACGTGGGGCTGGAACTCACGAGCTGTGAGGTCAGACGTTTAACTGACTGAGCCACCCAGCTGCCCCAAATTTCCTGAATTTTTAAAGGCCTTTTCCACTTACAAAGTTATGTGATATTGAAGATTATATGATTTTAACTTTGGTTGTATTATAATTTTACTGAAAGACAAAACAAGACTGAAAGCCAGGGATATTTGGTTTTAGTTTAATGAAATCCCCATGTGATTGACATGATGTGTATCTGGATAAATGAGGGTCTCAGCAGGAAGCAGAATTCATGCCAGATGGTTCAAGTAGGGAGATTTTAATAAAGGCACTACTTGCAGAGGTATGGGCAGGGTTAGGGAACAAACAAGGGACAGTGAGGCCCAAAGAGAAACTGACAACAAGTAGAGGGAACAAAAGGACAAACTACAGCCTACTGAGAGCTGGAGCCAAGCAAAGGGGTATGGCTATTGCCAGAGATGTACCTGGGAGTGGGGAAGCAGGACTAAAATGCCGATACCTGAAACTAGTCCACTTCTGAAATGCAAAGCTCAAATCTTCCACTCTTTGCATAGTGTCTTATCTTTCTCACCCTCACTCAGTTACCTCCATTACAGCTGCACTTTTACTGGATCTTTGGTCACTCTCATACCAGAATGCTCAATTGTATTATTATCCATTTGTAGCATCTGGCTGGCAAATTCTCCACCCTGGACCATCTCAGTTCTTTACCTTCTTTAATGCTTGAACTGAGTTGCTGAAACCAACAGGGGAAAATTCTAGCATCTAGATTTGTACTCCTATGGATCCATGGTCATCAGTCTCAACTGACCATCAAAGAGTTTTCTAGGGTTTTCCTTGTAAGTGTTTGCTTCTGCTCTCTGCAGAATGTATTTTAAGCATTTTCCATTTTTCTCAAATCTCTCATCCTTTCACATAATCTATACTCCCAGCAGATACTCTTGCCACCTACTTCACAACGAATAGAACTATCAGTGGAGAATCCCATGCTTTTTCTTCCAAAAAACCTTTCTTCTTTCCCCAGTTACCCCAAAAGAGATTGCATTTATCCTAAGACATATGTCCCAGGCCTCTGTATCCACTCTTGCCTTTGGGAGCACTTTATTTAGTTGTTCATTGGCCAAAGGCTCATTCTTGTCAGCCTTTAATCATGCCTAGAGACAGATGACAATTAAAGCAAAATAGAAAAACAGTAACAATAAAAAACTAGCATGCTCCTTTGATTTCGCATTCCTCTATTCAAATTTTTTTCCATCCTAGGCAAAATTCTTAAATAGTTGTTTAAGTCCATTTCACACTCATCCCACTGCTTTCTGGTTTCAGTACCTATCACTCTATTGAATGTCAGGGTCATCCATGACTTCCTTGTCACAAAATCTTGTTCCTATCATTTTCCCAGTATAGTGCCTGGGACATAGCAAGTCCTTAATAAATATTTGTTTTGACTGAATTATCTGAGGTTCCTTGTTCCAAATTTTAGTTTATTTATCTCTTTAATGAGGAATCCAGCACTGTCATCTTTTGAGGTGCTAGATGACCAATCTGTATATATCCCAAATCTTCTTGATGGACTAAACAAAGATAAAAATCAGTTTTATTTGATAATGCCTTCTTCAGTATTGTCCACGTGATCTGTGTTTCTGAAAAAAAAAAAAAAACAAAAACACTGGGATGCTTTTCTTTTCTGAAGAAATAATATTTTCTGAAATATCAAGAAGTAATGTTTTGTTCACCCAATGTAAATCTAACGAAGATGAGGGTGGTAAGGGACATGGGTACAATTGGCAATAGACTGGTGAATGAATAATGCTGTGCTTTTACATGAACTACGATTCCTTTTTCCTTCCATTGAGTAGTGTATTTTCTTTAAAATTTTTGTTTTTGTTTGTGTTTTTGGAGGGTGGTGGATTTGCACTGGCCTGTTTCACTTTCAGTATGCTATCAGTGTCCAGTGACATAATTTAGAGAACCAGCCACCTTTAGACCTAACAGCTTTTGACTTTGAAGTGTAGTGAAGCTAATTGTCTTCTAGGAAGACTTAGCCTGCTGAGGCAGGGGATTTTAAAGTTTCTGGGAAATAAAGAATGAGACTTTTAATTGATGGAACTAATTAAGATGGAATCCAGTGTTTGTTTTAGATTAGCTGTGTACTCAAGTATTTATGTAACAGATCAGTTATGTGGGAGCTCTAGAGAGCCAAATTGTCAGGCTTTTCCCCTATATACTCTCTTGCTTCCAGTATTCTTTTCTAGTTACTTCTTGTACATTCCCTTCCCTTTACTGCAAAACATTATAGCAAGAGTGAAGGGTTTTTTTTTCATTATGTATGTGTGTTTGTATATTTTTTAAATATTTATTTTTGGGAGAGAGTGAGAGAGACAGTGCACAAATGGGAGAGGGGCAGAGAGAGAGGAGACACAGAATCCGAAGCAGGCTGTCAGCCCACAGCCCAACGTGGGACTCAAACCCATAAACCGTAAGATCATATCATGACCTGAGCCAAAGTTGGACCCTTAACTGACCTGAGCCACCCAGGCACCCCTATATTATGTAATATTTATAGATGCATAAGTTTATAGATACATAATTCAGTGCCATTTATCAAAGTTAAATTTTTTTTAATGTTTATTCATCTTTGAGAGAGAGAGAGAGACAAGAGTGTGAGTGGGTAAGGGGCAGAGAGAGGGAGACACAGAATTTGAGGCAGGCTCCAGGCTCTGAGCTGTCAGCACAGAGCCCGATATGGGGCTTGAACCCACGAACCGCGAGATCATAACCTGAGCCGAAGTTGGACGCTTAACTGACTGAGCCACCCAGGCGCCCCTCGAAGTTTTATTTTTAAAATCATTGTTTTTTTTTCCCAAACGAATTAACACATAAAAAGTTATGCTTTCATTTAAAAACATAGTTATTTTGGGGAACCTGGGTGCCTCAGTCAGTTAAGTGTCTGACTTTGGCTCAGGTCATGATCTCATGGTTTGTGGGTTCGAGCCCCGCATAGGGCTTTGTCCTGACAGCGTGTAGCTTGGAACTCACTTTGGATTCTGGGTCTCCCTCTCTTTCTCTGTCCCTCCCCTCCTCGCATTCTCTGTCTCTCTTTTTCTCAAAAATAAATAATAAAACATTAAAAAAATTTTAAAAATTGTGTATTTAAATTATATTTTGTTTGTAGGAGTGATGAAGGAAAGAAGTCTAAAAAGAGCTGGGAAAGTAGGGATGCTTTATCTCTTATTTGTTCAGTCCTTCCTTTGTGCAGATGACTCACGTCATGATCCCAGGGTCATGGGATCCAGCCCTGCATCAAGCTCCACACTGAAAGTGGAGCCTGCTTGAGATTCTCTTTCTCTCTCCCTCTCTCCTCTCTCCCTCTTTCTCCCTCTTTCTCCCTCTTTCTCCCTCTTTCTCCCTCTTTCTCCCTCTTTCTCCCTCTTTCTCCCTCTCCCTCCCTCTCCTTCTCCCCCTCCCTCTCTCCTCCTCTCCCCCTCCCATCCATCCCCGCCTTGCATACTTAAAAAAAAAAATGTTGGATAGAAGAATTCATGTCCCCGTCTTTGAGACTTGTCCCACCCTGTGCCCTTAGATGGTAAAATGTGTGTTTGTGCTGAGATAACTTGATCTTGACCCTGCACAGGAAAAGTAGAATGAGTTTACAGAAAATGGAAGGAAACAAATTACCATTCTTTAAAACCCTTTTCCAGTATCTCAAGGAGATCCCTCTGGGGTTAGCCCAGCCCAACCCCAAGAGGCAAGTCTATTCTAGAACAGGTTGAACATGACTCAAAGAGGATGTGGTGAATTCTTCATTTGGTTCTGTTGCTGGGCGGCCTGAGTCTAGTGGCATGTAATTTTATCGTTGAAACTCTAGGCATCTCTGCAATGAGATTTTTCTGGGGTCCTTTGGATCCATGATGACTCTGGACAGGAAAAATCTATCTAGTGCTATTATTTTTGGGGGAAAACTTTCACTTTTCTGTGGCCTGATTTAAGAAAATAGTGCTTTAACATCAGGAGGCTTTCCCTGGCCTCTTTGGTGAGGGTTCTTCAAGTCTCCAGTGAATCAGAACTCCTGTTATTTCCAACTCCTGGTCTTATCCCTTTAGCTGAACCGAGCCTCTGGGGACCTCAGAGGGTAAGACACCTGATCACTTATTTCTTGTTAGCTATTAAAATCAGCAGGGGCACCTGGGTGGCTCAGTCGGTTAAGCGTCCGACTTCGGCTTAGGGCATGATCTCACGGTCCGTGGGTTCGAGCCCCGCATCGGGCTCTGTGCTGACAGCTCAGAGCCTGAAGCCTGCTTCAGATTCTGTGTCTCCCTCTCTCTCTGACCCTCCCCCTTTCATGCTCTGTCTCTGTCTCAAAAATAAATAAACATTTAAAAAAAAATTTACAAAAAAAAATCAGCAAAATTCTTCTTTAATATATAGTAAAAATTTGGTTAATCATTCTAAAGCTACTTTTGTGGTTACTATTTTTCTGTTTCTTTCCCTTAATATTTTTGTTACTAGTTATTTTTTTAAATGTATATTTAGACTGAAGTTATGTAAAAGATATTTTACCCTCTGTTATTCTACCAGTAAATATTTTGGAAAATCAAAGGTTGTGTTACAGTGAAGTATGGGAAAATTACAAAATTAAAATTTTCTGACCTCTGTTGCAGAAACACTAAATTCATTCTGTGTGCTCCATTAAAGGAAAAGAAGCAGACGGGTTAAAACCAATATAATATAAAATAAAAGAAAATGCACTTGTTTAAGTATACATTATAAATTATAAGAAAATGTGGCCTTTCCTCTTTATTTTAATGAAATACTTTTATAATGACAGTTTTCTCTTTTGACCTGTGATGGATAGAAGGTTAATTGATGTTAAATGCATGCTTTGTTAATCCTTCATCAGCTACTAAATTGGTATGGGGGAGTACAGGTCAAGGATACACAAGGCCATGGCCAGCTTGTTTTCTCAGGGAGGTTTTTCCCTTTCTCTAAACCACATATCACTCAGTCCAGCTGTATGTAGAGGAGATTCTCCACTTTCCCCTCCCCCCTTTCCCTCTCTCTTTTCTCACTCTCCTTCAACCTCCCCCCCCCCCCCCTTGCCCTCTGTGCTGCCGAGTGACAGCTTGTAGATGTTGCGTGCGAGGAGTTCAGCTGGCGCTGTGTGGTCTGAGTGTGTGGTCTCACTCAGTCGAGAGGCTGCTAACAGGGTGGATGAGAGAGAGCAAGACTGTTTACTTTAATTTATTTCGGATGCCGGAATTGTGCCCAGAGTTTCTCCTAAACTTGATTCCATAGCTAGCAGCTTCAATCCCTCACAGCTGTGGTGCAGTCTCAACTCCCTGTCTTCTCCCAACAGGCACTTTCCATAGCATCTGCCTGTTTAATCCCTGTGGCTCAGAAATGTTAATAGCACTGCTGAGTGCTGTGATTATTTTGCTTTCACTATGTCAAGATATATGGCCTTGAAGAAGTTTCTTTTGAGGTCAAGCTAGAGAAGTAAAGCAGAGATTTTAAGTAAGTGACAAAGTTGATGTATTTTTAGAAATGGGAAAAGCTATTATACAAAATTGGGTCAAATTAATCCAACTCTGCTCATGTAAAAGAATCTGGGAGTTGTGTGACAACAGTCTGTCATGTTTAACAATTTTAATAGAATTAACCAATTTAAGCTGACAGTTGATTCCTTGACCCTTTTTGAAAATCTGCATTGATTTTGGCATGCCTGTTTACTGTAATTATTATATTTGTCACATTGGCTTATAATACAGTGATATTGGCTTATAATACAGATCTGACAGGTTGAGACAAGTGAAACTTTTTATGCAGTAGTATAAATTTAGGACAATATCTTTTTTTCTAATTCTTTCATTGTAAATAAATTAGCAGTAGTATCTTGATTTTTGTTCCTCTCTCACTTCTGAACATTATTACTAAGATAGTCAAGTATTTTGTCATTTAAGTAAACACTAGACTGTTGATATCACTTGGGATTTCGCATTGCTTAGCTTCTTTATTTCCCCATCTTCCCCACAGTCTTGCTGGAATGGAGTTGGTGTTACCGATGTGTTGTCTAGGACTGGAAAGTCTCGGCCACTGACATTTTCCAGAGAGGTTAATATGTCTAGCTTATTGTTGTTCCACTATTTTCCCTGTCATTTTTGTTTTATTTAGTTATTTTTTAAAAGTTTATATATTTTGAAAAAGCGAGAGAATGAGAATGAATCTCAAGCAGGCTCCGGGCTGTTAGCACAGAGTCCAATGTGGGGCTCACCTCAGGAACCATGAGATCACAACCTGTGCTGCAGTCAGGAGTTGATGCTTAACCGACTCAGCCACCCAGGTACCTCTTCCCCATTATTTTTACCCTGAGTTTTAGTTAATGAACTCAGTTTCCATCACTGGGAGGGTAAATAAAGTCTTTCCTACTCCCTCCTGTTCTTTCGTCCTGGCCAAGGTTTTCTTTCTTTCATCTCATTTGATCTTAAATCAGAAGACTTTAAGAATTCAAGTAGTGTCAAATGCTTTTTTTTTTTTTTAATGCTATCATCTTGTATTTCCTCTTGTGTCCATTTTTTGAGTGTTCTGTTTGGTGGTGAAAATGGTAATCTATTGCTCCCAAGAATTCTGAAGCAAAATTAGTGTTATGCAAAACATTGCTACTATCTAATCCTGGAACATTTTCCTTACTCCACAAGAAAACTCTGAATCCTGTCAATCCTTTTCCATCCCCCCTTCTCTAGCTACCAATAATATACTTTATCGTTATGGGTTTACTTATTCTGAACTTTTATATAAATGCAGTCATATAATATGTAACCTTTTGTGTTGACTATGGCAAAATATGTGCATGGTGTCAGTCATTACCCTATTTCTTTTACCTAATGAGTGAAAATTCTATAGATAGAAAAAACATTGATAAACGATGGGTATAATCAAGTAAACATTATAAGTAGAATTGAACTTATGTTTCAGAAACTCAGAAATATTTAACAGGAGCTGTGAAATGCTCTAGGCTTATATTTTATAGAAATGCCATGTCAGTCACCCAGCCCTTCCTTGTAGGAGTAAGTCATGCAGGGACCTGTTCTCATCCTGTCTTGAACTGAGCAATGCCGTTGCTAACTGGCTTTTGAAATTTGATCTAGAACTCTAAAAGGATAAATCCTGATTGAACCAAATCCCTCCATTCCTGCTTTGCTTTTATTGGGCTAATGAACACTGAAAAGGAAGAGGAGCAGAGTTTTGGTCTATGTAACGGAGGTGGCAATTGGCCTCAACAGCAGTTGATTCTCTTTCAAGGGCAGAGAAACATTGTCTTTTGAGCTACACTGCTTTGGCAGCATTTTTAAAATAGCATTTCTAAGTGCATCTTTGTTGAATACAAGTTCATCTTTAAATCTAAGACAAAAATTACTGTCTTTGGAGTTTTTATTATTTAGAACCAAAAAGTAGAATTTTAGAATATATTTTTGGTTTTGCTCTTCTTTTTTATGTGTGGATTTTGACATTTGAAAAATCAAACTTAAGTCAGTTTTGGCCTAGTTTTTATAGAAATAAAGGATGGTTGAAAAATAAGTATTTTTCTAATGTAAAGAATTATGAGAGGTACAACTAATTTTGATTTAGACATTTAAGATATTTTTTTGAAAAGGACACAGTATTAAAGATCTGACCCTACTCATTAGAATTTCTGATTTTCAGGTAATTCTTTATGGAAGAGGCAATACAGTATCAAGTTTTTCACCTCTTGGGCCTTGTAATTAGAGGCCACGTTTGAACTTGACCTACTGTCACTCAGAGGTGACCCATAGAAGATGAGTTGTTCTTCACTTTGTGGTTAATTTGGATTCATTTCTGATTCCTTTCTGTGGCATGAACAAATAACTTGTCTTTATAGTTAGCATTTCTGTATAGAGTATTAAGAGGAGCTGTCACAGTTTGAGTAAACTTTTAGGTTGTAGTTAGAAGACTCAATTTTTTAGTAGTTTTTGATTGCTAGTGTGGCATGGATTTATTAGTTTACATTTGATCTTAGCCTGGAGGCTAACAAGTGATAGATTTACTGGTTTAAAAAATAGTGTGTGGGACATGATACAGAATCAAGAAATGGTGTATATCCTGCAGTGGTACAAATCAAGCGGACATTCTGTTCAAAGACCACATCTCAATTCTCATAGCTAAAATTCCACATGGCTTAAAGTTTGCTGCTGTCCCTGAAGAGCCAAAAGAAGAGAGAATTGACAGCCCATGTGTTCCCAGGTCTGTTCAGCCCAATCACTGTTTTACTGAGTATCTGCTTTGTTCTGGTACTGGACTAGGTCCTAGGAGTAAAGAAAAGCACATGATGCAGTCTTAGCCAAGCCCATTGAGGACAGTTCTTTATCAGAGACCTTGGTACAGCAATTCTCCCCCCACCCCCGCCTTTTAATGTTTACTTATTTATTTTGAGAGAGAGAGAGTGAGTGTGTGTGTGTGCAAACAAGGGAGGGGCAGAGAGAGAGAGGTAGAGAGAGAGAATCTCAGGCAGGCTTCATGCTATCAGTGCAGAGCCTGATGTGGGGCTTGATCTCAAACCATGAAATCATGACCTGAGCTGAAATCAAGAGTTGGACGCTAAACTCACTGAGCCACCTAGGTGCCCCATCCTTTCTTTTTTTGTTAAATGTAGGGAATATTATTTGTTATCTCTTTCATAAGAAAATCCATTAATAAGAGAAATCAGCAGTTCCAGATCTGTCAAGAGGAAACATTATGTGGTCAGCATTACCAAGGAAGCTATATACTGCCTTGTATCCCCATTCATAGGGTTACTCCATACCATGCTCTGGAATTGACCTTTCTGTGTCCAAGGCCTTACTACATCTCTGGAAAATTTGTATACATGTTCACTGCCACAGGGAAACCAATATAAAAATGTATAAAAAACATGACTTCTCTGACCCCTCTACCCTCTCCAGTCTCATTCCTCCTGTAATGTTAACCTCTGGTGTCTATCCATCTTAGACTTTCCCATATCCATTCAAACATATATACTTGTACAAAGGCAGGTTTTTTCTTTTTTTTTTTTAATATATTTTTTAATGTTTTGTTTATTTTTAAGAGAGAGAACCTGCAAGTTGGGGAGGAGCAGAGAGAGAGAGGGACGGAGGATCTGAAGTGGGCTCTGCGCTGACAGTAGGGAGCCCAATGTGGGGCTTGAACTCAAACCGTGACATCATTACCTGAGCTGAAACCAAGAGTTGGACGCTTAACTGACTGAGCCACCCAGGTACCCCATAGTTACGTTTTTAATAGAAACTGTCTGTGCTAGAATGATGTCCATTGAGTCAATTTTCTCTTTCTTCCCAATAGGCTCTTGACCAGTAAAGGGCATTTGATAAGCAGGCTGAAATTTTTCCAAACATCTAGTCAGAAGACTGTCCCATGGAAGCTTTATAATATATTATGCATAATATAATGTATATACATACATACACAAAATGATTTAAAAATATACCACAAAGTTCCTTGAAGTAAGTATTCTAAAATGCTAAATGATTTGCTAAATATAGATTTACATATTTACATATATATATACACACACACACACACACACACACACACACACATGGCCCCTTTTAAAAACTAATTTGTTATAAATATTTTCTTGCTCTGGCATCTTTTTGTAATATATCACTTACTGCATAATATTTGCTTGGATGGGGCACCTGGGTGGCTCAGTCGGTTAAGTGTCTGACTCTTGATATCAGCTCAGGTTATCATCTCACAGTTTGTGGTTTGAACCCCATGTCAGGGTCTGCCCTGACAGTGTGGAATCTGCTTGGGATTCAGTTTCTCCTTTCTCCTCTTTCTCTGCCCCTCTCCCTCTCGCTTGCACATGCTCTCTCTCAAAAATAAATAAACTTAAAAAAATTTTTTTCCTTGGATAGACCTTCATATTTTACGTAAGTCGTTTTCTAGTTGTTTGGGATGTTTTTATTTTTTTCCCCCTTGTGTTAATAAATAATTGCAGTTATGGAAACCTTCATGCCTAATAATCCTCATGGTTTGGATTATTTTATACATTGGTCACCTTTTAAGAATGTTTTAAGTCTCAAAATATTAGCAAACCACATTCAACAGTACGTTAAAAAGATCGTTTGCCATGATCAAGTCGGATTTATTATGGGATGCAAGGATGGCTCAGTATTCCCATATCAATCAACATGTGAAGGATATAAATCATATATTTATCTAAATAGATGCATAAAAGGCATTTGACAAAATTCAACATCTGTTCATGATAAAAACTCTCAAAAAGGTGGGATTAGAGGGAATATACCTCAGTGTAATAAAGGCCTTATATGACAGTCCCATAGGTCACATTATATTCAATGGTGAAGAAATGAGAGCTTTTCCCCTAACATCAGGAATGAGACAAAGATGTCCATTTTACCACTTTTATTCAACACACTACTGGAAGTCTTAGCCAAGACAGACAAAAAACAAAAACAAAAAAACAAAAAAAGCAAAAAACAAGTAAGAGGCATCCAGATTGTTAAAGAAGAAAAGCTGTCACTATTTTCCGATGACATGATTCTATATAAAAAAATTCCTTGAAGACTCCACCAAAAACCTATTGGAATTAATAAATGCATTCACTAAAGTTACAGGATACAGAATTAATATACAGAAATCTGTTGTGTTTACACTAATAACAAAGTAGCAGAAAGAAATTGAGAAAACAGTTTCATTTACACTTGTACCAAAAAGAATAAAATACCTTTGAATACAGTTAACAAAGGAGGTAAGATACCTGTACTCTTAACATTAGAAAACATTGATGAAAGGAATTGAAGACCACAAAAACATATGGAAAGACAGAACATGCTTACAGTTAGGAAGAATTAATATTGTTAAAACGTCTCTACTACGCAAAGCAATCTACAGATTCAATCCAGTCATATCAAAATACAATATTTTTCACAGAACTAGAACAAATAATACTAAAATTTGTTATGGAACTACAAAAGACCCCAAATAGCCAAAGCAATCTTGAGAAAGAAGAAAGCTGGAGGTATCACCCAGATTTCAAGATACACTACAAAGCTATAATAATCAAAACAGTATGGTACTGGCACAAAAATAGACACATAAATCAATGGAACAGAATGGAGAACCCAGAGATAAACTCATGCTTACTTGGTCAGTTAATCTATGACAAAGGAGATAAGAATATGCAGTGGGGAAAGAGAGTCTCTTCAATAAATGGTGCTGGGAAAACTGGACTGCTTTCTTACACCATACACAAAGATAAACCCAAGATGGATTAAAGACCTAAATGTGAAACCTGAAACCATAAAATTCTTATAAGAAAACATAGACAGTAATCTTTTTGACATTGGCCTTAGGAACATTTTTCTAGATGTGTCTCCTTAGACAAGGGAAACAAAGGCAAAGATAAACTACTGGGACTACATCACATAAAAAGCTTGTGCACAATGAAGGAAACCAACGACACAGAAAGGCAACTTACCACCTTTTGCAAATAATAAGTGGCTAATATCCAAAATATATAAAGAACTTACAGAACTCAACACCAAAAAACCAAATTAACTCAAAAAGTAGAGCACCTGAATAGACATTTTTTCCAAAGAAGACATACATATGGGTAACAGACTAATGAACAGATATTCAACATACTAATTATCAGCTAAATGCAAAGCAAAACCACAGAGATAGTACCTTTCACTTGTGAGAATGACTAAAACAAAGATAGGAAATAAGTATTGGTGAGCATGTGGAGAAAAAGAAGCTCTTGTGTACTGTTTGTAGGAACGTAAATAGGTGCAGCCATTGTGGAAGACAGTATGGAGGTTCTTCAAAAAAAAAAAAAAACACACACACAAAAAACAAAAAACAAAAAAAACCCAGCAACAACAACAGAGGGCTGCCTGGGTGGCTCAGTCGGTTAAGCGCTGGACTTCAGGTCATGATCTCATGATTCGTGAGTTTGAGCCCCACATGGGGCTCGCTGCTCTCAGTGCAGAGCCTGCTTCAGATCCTCTGTCTCCCTCTCTCTCTGCACCTCTCTCCCCTTGCGCATGCTCTCTCTCAAAAATAAACATTAAAAAAAAAAATAGAAATATCATATGATCCAGTAATTCCACTGCTGGGTATTTACCCAAGAAAATGAAAACACTAATTTGAAGCTACTAACTAAACACTAAATTGCACTACTAAACACTAATTTGCACTACTGTTTATTGCACTATTATTTATAATAGCCAAGATACACAAGCAACCTAAATTGGATGAATGGATAAAGAAGTGGTATATATATTCAGTGGACCATTACTCAGCCATAAAAAGAATAAGATCTAGCCATATGTGCAAAATGGTTGGATCTAGTGGGCATTATACTAAGTGAATAAGTTAGAGAAAGGCAAATACAATATACTTTCACTTATATATGGAATCTAAAAAAAAACAAAAAGTGGAAACAGACCCATAAGTACAAAGAACAAACTGATAGTTGCTAGAGAGGAGGGAGAAAGGAGGGATGGGTAAACCAGGTAAACGGGAGTGGGAGGTACAGAATTCTAGTTGTGGAATAAGGCACAGTATGAATGTATAGCATAAGGAATATAGTCAATGGTATTATAATAGTGTTGTATGGTGAAAGATGGTAGCTCTACCTGTGGTGAGTATAGCATAAGGTATAGAGTTGTTGAATCAATATGTTGGGGAAAAAAAGAATATATTCCAAGCATTTGTAAGACTTCGACACATTTTGCTAAATTTTTGTTTTCCAAAGGGTTGGAATGGTTTGTATTGCTGCCAGCAGTACATGGGAGCACTACACAGATTCACTGGACAATCATGATTGTCTTAAATATTTTTCACTAATTGTCCAACCGTGGAATCCCTTGTAATTTTTATTTCTGTAAGGTTGATTTTTTTTCCCATATTTTTCTTTATTGATTGCATTTCCTCTATTGGGAATTTTCTGCTTTATGCCTTTCTCTATTTTTTTTTTTTTGAGTCTTAGTGTTTTTCTGTTGATTTTGTGAGATGTATTTATAATAAAGCTATTCATGTTTTATTTTGAACATTTTCTTTAATTTCCCATTTGGCTTTTAAATTTGGTTGTCTCATTTACTAAGGTGTACATGTCTTTAAAAAAATTTTTTTAACGCTTATTTATTTTTGAGACAGAACGTCAGGCAGGGAGGGGCAGAGAGAGAGGGAAATACAGAATCCAAAGCAGGCTCCAGGCTCTGAGCTGTCAGCACAGAGCCCAACGTGTGGCTCGAACCCATGAACCGTGAGATCATGACCTGAGCTGAAGTCAGACGCTTAACTGACTGAACCACCCCAGAAGGTGTACATTTCTATATGATGTGTTCACTGTTCGGATTGTTCCATCAGGTTCAAACTTAGTCTTTCCATGCTCAAAGCTGTAATATACATTCACTCTTATGTTATTCTAGGTTTTTTTGCTTAATCAAAATTATATTTGACTCTTTAACCAAGAATTCTTAAACTATATTGATGCTTGAATTAATGTAAGCAAGAAAATTATGCTTTGGACTATAACTATTTTGGGTATTCAAATTAATATATTAAAAATAAACAAAGATGGGGCACCTGGGTGGCTTAGTCGGTTAAGCGTCCGACTTCAGCTCAGGTCATGATCTCACAGTCTGTGAGTTCGAGCCCCGCATCAGGCTCTGTGCTGACAGCTCAGAGCCTGGAGCCTGCTTCGGATTCTGTGTCTCCTTCTCTCTACCCCTCCCCTGCTCATGCTCTCTCTCTGTCTCAAAAATAAATAAAAACATTTAAAAAATTTAAAAAAAACAAGAAAATAAAGTAATTGTTTAGACTATTAAGCTTAGTATTTGACTATCTTGGGTATATATCATAGTCAGCATTTGGAATTGTTTCATTGGATTGTGAACTACAGTGCTGTGGCTTTAAAGAAGTAGTTTCCCTGGTCTTGAGATATAATTGTTTACGGTTGCAGTATTATATTTAGCCATCTCCCTCCTGCTTCTTGGGTCTTTCCCAAATTATGTGGCATGAATCTTATAATTTTCTTATTTCTTTGTTAATATCTCTTCTGTCTTAAAACAGATTAAGGCCATCCTCCTGTAAAGTTTCACATCCAGTCTCCAACATGACAGCACAGTTAACGACTCACCCAGCCCATAAATTCACTTAAAGTTGGATTTTTATATATGCAGAGGAGCAATGCTGTATTATTCTTATAATGAGCTTTAAAGTTTGGAGAGATTTTTCATTTAATCCTCTCAGGGTACCTGTAAAGTTAGCTATTATTCCCATATTATAGATGAGAAAACTAGGAGTTTAAAGGGGCCTGAATAAATCATATAGTTAGGATTTGCATCTGTGTCTTTTGACTCCTACTAGTTAATTGGCTTTTCTAGGGTTTTATTTCCTTCCCAACTGAACAGGTCGGTTTTTCTTACTAAAGTGTGTTCTAATGACATCAGTGTGCTTTACCCCATTTAAGTTAATTTGCTTTGTTCTGATATAGACTGTTGGTGGTGCCCTTAATGGCAGTCTGCATCTCTTAGTGCATTAACATGGCCACACTGTGGAGCTGGGCTGAGAGGTCAGCTTGTCAGCACTTGTGAAAACTATTCTTTTTGGTGCTTTTTTCATATATGAAGTACATCTGTGTGTGTGTGTGTGTGTGTGTGTGTGTGTGTGAGAGAGAGAGAGAGAGAGAGAGAGAGAGAGAGAGAGATTACAGACACAGGCACTTGAGCAAGATTGCCTACGTGTGAATCCTGCTCTTTCAGTTATTAGTTGTGGGATGTTAATACAAAGTATTAACAGGGTATCCTCACAGGGAAGTTGTGAGGATTAAAAGTTATTACATGGGAAGGATAATATAGCGTTCAATAATTATAACTGTTATTACTATTATTAATTGATGTTTGCTTATTATCTAAGACATGTTGTGTTATTTTTTAATTAATGGCTATGTCCTTTACTGATGTTATTTGTGTTATATTATATTGAAAAATATTTTAAATAAAGGCAAAAGCCATATTTGTTTCTAAATATACACTTCAAATGCTAACTGTCCATTACACATGAAAACTTTAATCCACTAATTAAGTAGTCAAGATCCCCAAAAAGTGTCATGTGGGAAATTGCAGAACCTTGCATCCTCAGAGTCACCAGGAGAACCTGTCCTTTCCAAAGAGTCAGTTTGGAACCATGGGTGGTATGGTACACATCTCTGAGAATGAATAAAGCATCTCTTCATGTAGTCTGCAAAAGTCAGAGGTCAGTAATCCTGGATTCTCCTGTCACTAATTTGCCTTGGATAAATAATATAAAAACATAACTGTGGCCAGATTCCCTTAAAACACTTGGAGTTAAGGAATTTCTAAATATTTTTTGCTTTCTTTCTTCCCTCCTGCTAGCCTGAGACTCTTTGGTGAAGAGCGAAGATTGGCATTTACTCATAGTGGCCCAGAAAAGATTGAAAAGGGAGGACTGTTTTAAATGTAGGTTTTATTATTATTCAGTTATAATGAGGCCAACAGCAGGAGAAAAGGTAGCTCTTGAAAAGACAGTTTGTTATTCACAGTCCCTAAGAGGAGGGGGCATACCTTGACAGGCAGGGTGGGAGAAGCCAGGGTTGGGGAAAGTACTAGGGTTGGTCAGTAGGCAGAAAGTGTGAGAATGGCTAGAGCCTTTATTGTGTTTTTCTTCAGAAGGAACAGGCAAGGCAGGGTAGGCAAGCTGAGCAAGTTTGGGATTGGATAGTTTGATTTTGGCAAACTACAGTTATCCTCAGGTGTCTAGTATCTGACCTTGGTGTGTTTAGGGCTGGGGAATGTTGTTCTGGACTGCAGGAGCCTGAGAAAAGGTAGCTGTGGACTCTGGATTGGTTGGTTTGCATATCAAAGGCCTGCTCCTGGCAAGTTGTTTGCTCTCTCTAGGAATTAGCTAATCCTCTGAGAGGCAGTTCCTTTCCTAGTCTGCAAGGCCCCAAGATGTCAAAGCATTATAAAATACAGAAAAACAAAAACCATGATTAATACATGGACCAGGACTTTGTATCACAGCTTCACGATTTAGTAGCAGAGCAGAGCAAAGATCATAGTAGTGAATCATATTGACAATGAGAAGAGGCATAAATATGACCTAGAAAAGAGTATTGAGAGAAAGCATTTGATATCTAACCCCCTTCTCCCAATTATTTTTGAAGTTACTGTTGTGTTTTGGAGATACGCTTTCTTTTGTGTTTACCATAGTCCAAACTCATTTTTACTGGTAGGCTTTGGGAAGTATTCACAGTCTACATTTTGTACAAGATAATTTTCTTATAGTGTGTGTGAACTCTTCAGAGGAAAAATGGCCCTCATGAGGTTTTTTAGAGTGGAGGGGTGGGATTCGGAACCCACTGCCAAGAAAGAATCCTTGAAGACGTCTTTGGTGCAAGAAAGGTGATTTTATTAAAGCACTGGGACAGGACTTATGGTCAGGAAGAGCTGCCCTGGGACCATGAAGAGAGACTGACTATATACTTGGCAGTTGAGAGAGGAAAATCATGGGTACTTGAGGCTTGAACTCATGAACTGTGAGATCGTAACCTGAGCTGAAGCTGGATGCTTAACTGACTGAGCCACCCAGGCGACCCCCATTTTTTTTTTTTTTTAATGTTTATTTTTGAGAGAGACAGCATGAATGGAAGAAGGACAGAGAGAGACACAGAATACAAAGCAGGCTCTAGGCTCTGAGCTGTCAGCACAGAGCCTGACTTGGAGCTCGAACTCAGAAACCGTAAGATCATGACCTGAACCAAAGTCGGATGCTTAACTGACTGAGCCACCAGGCTTCCCCAGAATGCGCTTTTTAAGTTTAGGCACAACTATTACAACTTTTCAAACTAAAAATGAAAAAGCCACTGAAGCATGCTATAGGTTTCTAGTTCTAATAAAGTAAATATTAATGATGTTAACCTAAAAAATAAAACTGTTATTTTACTAGCAGAAGCCTCAGTTCTTTTTGCTGCCACAGTAAAGAATTACAGGACAGATAAATGAAAGTAAAGTGAGAAAAGTTTTATTAAAGTACACTCCAAGGGAGAAGAGGGCCAGTCAAGAGAGGCAAAGGCCCTAGAAACTCCAATTTTTTCTTTTGTGTGGGTCCTAGGGTTGCAACATTTGAATGACAGGCTTGGATTATACAATAAATAGCTAACTAAGCATGCCCTTTCCTGTGAAACTGCAGCAGTTTTTTTATTCTAGAGACATAGGTCAAATAAGGGCAAGCACAACAAACGTAGCTCTTCCTCTGCCAGGATCTGGTAACCATAAACAGCCTGCTAGAGGGGTGAAATGGGGTTGTCTCTGGGCAGTCCTCTGTTGGGTCTTTCCATCAAGATGTCTAAGGTCCATCATCCTGTCACTCATGCCTAGCTTCCACCTAACAGTGATGGTTTCCCATCGTCTGAGTTGTGGCTGAGCTGTTGCTGGGCAAGGAGAAAATCTTCCACCTGCTGGAGTAGTAAATTGGATTCTTCCTGCCCAGGAATGTGAAGTAAGCTGTGATGGAAAACTCCTTCAGGGCTTCCTGACTCCATCCTAAATGAGGTTTCCCTCAACTAATATTTACAGGTATATGGGAATTCTCTGTACTTTCTACTTAAATTTCCTGTAAGCCAAAAACTATTAAAAAGTCTATTCAGAAAAACATCTAACTTGTCAAGTCTTAAACAAAGCTAAGTACCAACTCTCAGTTCTGTGCAAGAACTCTGATTTAACAGACCTTAATTTCTAGAAGGGATGTTAAAACAATTTTTGAAATTCTTTTTGTAAGCGTAAGTAATATTTGGAGGATTCATTCAGTTTTGTATCATTAGGATTTACAGGATAAAAATGCCATCGTATATGCCAATATTTTTTACTTTCTCTCTTATGTTCTTATATGTTCTGATCACTGTGAGGAAAATGCCAGTGCTGGAAACAGAAGGGAACCTTAACATATACCTGGAAATTCAGACAGTTTCAGCTGCAAGTCTTTCAGATTATAATCCTGTTGAGGCAGGGGATGCTGACCTGACCTGCCATCACCTAACAGGGGTTGATAGACTTTTTCTGAAAAGTGAGATAGTAAATATTAGGCTTTTCTTGGCCTTAAGGTTTTTATTGCAACTACTCATCTTTCCTGTTGCAGTGAGAAGGCAGTCATAAACAACATGGAAATGAATTCACGTAGCTGTGTTCCAATAAAGCTTTATTTACAAAAACGGGTGGGCAGACCAAATTTCTTGGTTGCTGTAGTTTGCTGACTCCTGATCTAAAATAGACACTGGAGAAGCTCAGTGAATAAGTAAATGAAGAGATTTAAGAAGAGAACTCTCAATAAATTCCCCAGTTAGGACATTTGTGGACTGCATTCTCTGACCAAAACAAGTAAACAAACTCTGGAATAAGAATGAAGCAAGTAAAAGCTGGAATTAAAAAAAAAAAAAAAAAAAGTTCCACAATAAACTGTTAACTGGAAGTTTTTAAAGTTTTCTAAAGTTAATCTTGGATCAAAAAAGAAATAAAAACTGCAACTACGGATCATTTACAAGTGAGCAATGCAACCACTGCTTGCCAAACCCTATGGTGTGACTAAAGCTATAAGTAGGAAAAATGGTGGCCTTAAAAGTTATTACTAAAGGAAGACTAAAACAAATGAACTAAGAATTCAATCTAGACAGGTAGGAAAAGCAAAGCAAAATAAAATGCATGGAAGAGGACTTAAGCAAATGTTGAAGCTGCAGGTTGAAGCTATAGGTAATGAACACCTCTCCTGAAAAAAGGTAGAATTTATAACATATCAAGGTCTGTTATTATAAAAGGTCACTAAAACAGTAAGCATTTACAAATCTAACCATGAAAAAAGAGATATTTACAGATACTGAAGACAATGAAAAAAGTGATAAAACCACAGCTATTCAAGAAAGTAGTGTGATACTAAATTTGAAAATCAGAATGAAATATCTAACTTTCTGAAACATACTAATTATTTTAAGATTTATAAAATGTGGTTCCATAATCATGAAGAAAATTCTCAAATAATCTTAGCTAATGATGCATTAGATGTAGATTGTTTTACAAGCAAGCAACAGGAAACATATAAGGAATAGAATATTTCTATAATTAAACAACTGTAAGATAGCAGATAGGAAAACTTCACATTCTTTCTGTAAGGCCAGCATAGCACTCCAGATATAGTAAATGCTCAGTAATATTTGTAAACTACTGAATGCTTCTTGATATTACAATAAATGAGCAAAGAAGTACAAGAAAAGATAATTTCTGACTAACTGAAAATAAGATTTAAGATATAAAACTCTTAAAGTAGTAGCAAATCAAATCCAGGAATGTTTAAAGGATTGGTAAAATGGAACCAATTAAAGTTTATTCCTAGAATATGAACTACTTCATTAAGAAATTTATTTCAATTCATTATATTAATAGGTAAAAATAAAGTTATGTCAAAAGATGCTGTGAAAATATTTGATAGATTTCACTGTCCATTTCTAATTTTAAAAACAGACTTTCAGTGAACTAAGGATCGAAAGCTGTTTTCTGTAACATAATTGTTACTATGTAATAAAATAGCAAACAGCCTACCTAATGGTACAGTACTAGAGCGTATATTCTCTTTTTTTCTCTTTAAGATTTTATTTTTTTATATTAAATATAATTTATTGTCAAATCGGTTTCCATACAACACCCAGTGCTCATCCCAACAGGTGCCCTCCTCAATGCCCATCACTCACTTTCCCCTCTTCCCCACCCCCCATCAACCCTCAGTTTGTTCTCAGTATTTAAGAGTCTTTTATGTTTGCCTCTTCCCTCTCTGTAACCTTTTTTTTCCCTCCTTCCCCTCCCCCATGGTCTTCTGTTAAGTTTCTCAGGATCCACATATGAGTGAAAACATATGGTATCTGTCTTTCTCTGCCTGACTTACTTCACTTAGCATAATACTCTCCAGTTCCATCCATGTTGTTACAAATGGCCATATTTCATTCTTTCTCATTGCCACATAGTATTCCATTGTATATATAAACCACATCTTCTTTATCTATTCATCAGTTGATGGACATTTAGGCTTTTTCCATAATTTGACTATTGTTGAAAGTGCTGCTATAAACATTGGGGTACAAGTGCTCCTGTGCATCAGCACTCCTGTATCCCTTGGGTAAATTCCTAGCAGTGTTATTGCTGGGTCATAGGATAGATCTATTTTTAATTTTTGAGGAACCTCCACACTGTTTTCCAGAACGGCTGCACCAGTTTGCATTCCCACCAACAGTGCAAGAGGGTTCCCGTTTCTCCACATCCTCGCCAGCATCTATAGTCTCCTGATTTGTTCATTTTAGCCACCCTGACTGGTGTGAGGTGGTTTCTGAGTGTGGTTTTGATTTGTATTTCCCTGATGAGGAGTGACATTGAGCATCTTTTCATGTGCCTGTTGGCCATCTGGATGTCTTCCTTAGAGAAGTGTCTATTCATGTTTTCTGCCCATTTCTTCACTGGATTATTTGTTTTTCAGGTGTGGAGTTTGGTGAGTTCTTTATAGATTTTGGATATAGAGCATGTATTCTCAACAGGAACTGTAATTGAAAATTAGCCCATGAGGGGACAAAAAAAGATCTTAATTTTTATGCATAAAGTACATAAATGTGGTGTATTTATGATATTAAAATTTGGGGGGGGGCAATGAGGATAAAACCTAAAAAGTCTCTTTACTTAGAAGTAAGACAAAGATACTTGCTAATACTGGAGTTATTTAAATTTTGTTAATGTTTTTTATTTTTCATAAAGAGAGAGAGCATGAGTGGAGGGGCAGGGGAGGGCAGAGAGAGAGGGAGACACAGAATCTGAAGCAGGCTCCAGGCTCATCTGTCAGCACAGAGCCCAACGTTTGGCTCAAACTCACGAGCTGTGAGGTTATGACCAGAGCCGAAGTCGGACGCTTAACTGACTGAGCCACCCAGCCACCCCAGTAATGGAGTTATTTAGCATTGTTTTAGAAGTTATATAGCAAAAACAGTCAGGCAACTAAAATAAGTGACACATAAATATTGAAGAGCAAATGTCCAAGTTATGATAGTATTTGAAGGTAATAAGATTTTCTGTAGAGAAAACATTAAGAAAAAGATCATTTGGAAAATGATTTCAATTGAGAGAGACTCAGTGCTCAGTAAGTTGCCTGGCTTCAAGACAAATTACATGGGCTTCTCTGTGAACAGAGCTGAACAGTTTTTTGACAGTTATAAATGATTTGAATATGTGGGAAGATTCAGTATTGTAGATAGTTTAAATGTCCTGAGATTATCTAGATAGTCAATGTAATTGATATATTTGTTCATTTAACAAATACGTGTTGAGTGTCAGTGATATCCAGGTAGATGTTCTAAATGCTGGGTGTATAGCAGTGTATGGAAATATAAAAAACCCTTTTCTTTGGGACTTACAGTCTGGTTAGTAGAGGTAAATAAAAGAAGCAGGAATATAGTATGTCAGGGTCATGATAATCCCATCAAAATTTTAGTAGGGTTATTTTTAGAATCTTACACAATATTTTAAAGTTCATCTGGATCAATACCTATGACAGGATGGTTAAGATAACTTGTTAAAGATTATTTGTCCTATTGAATATTTCATTAAAATAACTATGTTATAGTTACAAAATACGTCAGTGGGACAAAATATAGAAGGTCTAGAAATAGTCTCAAATGAGGATTTTTGTCATTAATAAAAGTGGCATTTCAGACTAGTGGAGAAAACAATGGATTGTTCAGTGAAATGGTATTTGGTCAACTAGCTATTTAATACTCCAAAGTAGATTCCAAATGAGTTAGGTAATTAAGAAGATAAAACAACATTAAAGTACCAGAAACATGACTTTGAAAGCATGATTCTAGAAGTAGCAAAGAAAAGGTTGATAGGTTTGACATTAAAAAAGACTCAATTTCCTAAGAGCAAAGAGCACCATAAACAATGTGAAAAGACAAAGGATAAACTGGGAAAGATATTCACAGTGTATAAAGTGGACAGAGAGTTAATGTTTTTACTAGAGGTCTTAAAATCAAGGAAAATAAACCTAATAAAAAGTTGCAATGATCATTAAAATGGAATTCACCCACAATGCAGGTTGAGAGCATTTATTTTACTTTGCCTATCAAATTGCTACAGATTAAACAGATTGCTACTACCCAGTGTCCCTGGTGGAAGGGTGTGTTGATAAAGCTTTTCTGCAGGCCAGTTTGGTAATATGTACATGTTAGGATCTTAAATGCACAACTTCTGACTGGTAATTCGTCTTTGAATGTACTGTAGGGAAATAATTGGATAAATGTGCAAAAAGTTTTATAGAAAAATGTTCATTGTCATATTCATCATAGCAAAAAATTGGGAATTGTCACTTTGATTATACATCACTACAATGGAATACTAAGCAGCCTGAAAATGATGTAGATTTATATTTGCCAGTGAGGAAAGATGGCCATCTTATAGTTTATGTATAAAAATCAGTTGCAAATGTATGCCTAAGCATGCTACAGTTTTAGAAAGCACATGTAACTGTATGTACATATATGTCCTGGTTGATGAAGACAGTATTAATGCATATACCAACAGAGTGAAATGTGGTTCTGTGAAAGATGATTTCAATTTTCTTTGTACAGTTTAGAAAGAATATTTAGAAGTTTCTGTGGTGGGATGCCTGTCCTTTTAATTAGCAGAGTGGAAACAGTAAAGCTCTTTTTAAGGGAGGAGGTAGAGGGAAGATGAAGATGGGAACAGAGGCCTTGGTTTTAGGGACCCCACGTCTGCCATGCCTTGTTGCCCTTCTCAGGGGGCCTGCAGGTGAGTGGAACCCGAGTATTGGCTCTGTTGGGACCTGCTACATGGGTCGTCCCCTGCTGACCAAGCTCTGGATGCCATCCTCATGGCATCATGAAGTTTTGTGCCAGCATTTCTGGCAAAGACTTTATGGAGCTCTTTATTCACATCTGCAGCACCGTATCAAAGCTGGAGAGAGTCTGTGGGCTCCACATGTGCCAGCACAAGTGTGCTTTAGGCCTGATGACTGCAGGGTCATCTGTGATGCTAGAGTGTGGTGTGAGGTGAGGCGGGAGACTTCTTCCACTGGTTTCACATGAAAGATGTTTCAGAGGAGTTTAATGAGATTTATTTAGAGCTGCCATCTGATCATTTGTTCAGAGTGGTGAGAAGCACAGGGAATGTGCCTCTGCCCTGAAGCCCCAGTTGACCAATAAGTGGCCTCCCCACCTCGCTGTGGCTGTGGAGCTGCCATTGCCCACAGGTTGGACTCTTATGGTACACAGCCGATTGATTGCCTGTGAGGTTGCTTCCCAGAATGGTGTTGGAAGATTTCCTGGAGCCCAGTGTGCAAGCCCATGATGTTAGTGTTCGTCCTGCTTTGAAGACTCTGAAGAGCACTATAGAAAGGCTAGCAAGCTTGGGTGATCAAGTGCTGGTTGAAGCAAATCTAAATGGCAAAATGAACTTGAGGGTACAAACTGATGTTGTGTCTGTTAAAAGTTATTTTAACAATTTTGGAAAATCCTTCCAAGTCTGCTCAGGATATGCCTCAAGATAGAAACCCTGAGAATATGTTGCAAGTACTAGTGGAAAGTAGGAAGCTTCTGTAGTTTTTCGAGGGGCAGCAAAATAAATCCTACAATAGCCTTATGCAATATTTTGAGCAATACTCTTCTTCATCTTGTTTTTGGTTCATGAAGATGTCTCTTTTCAGTATTTTATTTTTGCTTATAAAAATTCAAGCGGCCTGTATTTTTTTTTTTTTTTTCTTTTTAAAGCTTACGGTCTTTTCAAAACTGAAACAGACCCTGAGTTAATTGGGTTGCAAGTCTGCACCCTCACTGACCTATATAGAATGTACATTTTGTTCAGCCCTTCTTCCTTTACAAAGCTTTTATTAAAAAAGTCATTGGTGAAAGAATTGGATAGTTCATTTTTTATGTTTCTGGACTTTTATCAGTTTTTTTCATACTTTTTAAGATGCCAACAAGAAAAAGATTTTCTATTTTAACTGTTTTTAACAAAAAGGATTGTAACAAAATAAATAAAAACTTTGAATCCTGAAACATTGGATCAGTTTTTATTATAAAATGCTACCATGTGAAATGGGAACTTCATTCTTTTAAAGCAAGTATAATTTTCTGAGGGAGTTTTCTTAGCTTGATATGATACCTGAAAGGTATTTAGCATTTGCGTGTATTACATAGTTTTTATTAAGCTGTTTTTTGGTCAAAGTATGTATTAATGTATATTCATAGTTTTAGATTTATCATCTACAAAGCTTGAGTTGGTTATTAGGCTCACTAATAGTGCATCTTATTCACTGTGATTCAAGGAAATGGTCAATTTATGTTTACTAAGATATTTCTTATGGGTAACTTTTATATAAACCTAGTTTTCATTTTTTCCCCATAGTATTACATTATTCTAATAGAAAATGATTCTTAATGTTTCATTATTTTGGGAAGAGGAAGGAGGAGTTATAAAGGACTACTACAGTGATTAGAGGGAAGGTTTATATTCTTTCATATTAAATTTTACCTTTTTAATGGCTTATGCAATAAGACAAGTCTTTAACTTGGCAGCCTTTATTTTTGCAGACTCAGTGAATTCCCATGGCTACATTTTAATCACTAATGAATAATTTCCTACTCGATTTGGTGATAAAATGCTTAAATTTGCTAATTTATTTTGTTTTGCTGATTTGTAAATTCCATTCATGGTGTTGTGGAAAGAACACAGAAACATGAGACCTAGGCAAGTCACTTGAACTCTGGCTCTTTAAGATCTTTCAGTTTGAGCAGATTCCATTTTAGTCCTCTGAGGGTTTCAATATAAGAAGATTAAATAGTTGTTTTAAAAATTATTTCAAACATAGTATCTTAAAATTATTAACATAACTTTCAGAATTATGGCTTAAGTTTTTTTCTAATTTATGAATTAAACACAGTTGCTTGGTGAATATTTTAAAGCTTTTTAAATGAAAGATGAAAATGTAAAACAAATCTTTAACTCAGTGAGAAAATTATAAGATATGCACTTTTTTTTTCTGTGCATAACACAGAAATGACCTCTCATACTTGTTTCTAGTATCTTTTCCAATTTTTTTTCCTTTAGTTTATTAATTAAGTGAGAATTTTCAAGCTGTAGTAAAAGTCTGCCTTTTTACCTCTCCTTCCTTCCCTCCGTCTGTCTGTCTCTCCCTCTATCTTTTCCTGTGCCTCTTTTCTCTGTATTTAATAAAACCAGGAAAATGAAAAAAAACTTATTGTTTATTTTGGAAAATACATATTTGTGCACTTTAAGGTAAATTATTATGATGGTTAACTTTTAATAATTCATTAACGGAAAGTATCTATAAAAGTTTTGTAGCCTAGTCTTTGTAATGTAACTTTTGAAAACGAGAGGTGTAATTTATTTCTCTACTCAACCTACAGGTATGTTGCTATTAAAGAAAAATTAAAAGACCATCTCATACTGTAACATCTAAATATAAGGTCTTAAAAATTCAGATTCTTTCAATGGTCTAGTAAAAAATGTTTATAATGAATACAAACATTTTAAAATAACATGTTTTTATTATAGTTTAGTTGTGAAAAGTCAGGCATTGCCAGTTTCTAGTCTTACAATTATTAATTGAATTTTAAAGCCTGGTCCAATGAGTAAAATTCTTACAGAATCATCCTTAGGGATGATCTCATCTACCCACCTTATTTATAGATAAGAAAACAGTTTCAGAGAGCATAAAAGTAACTAAGGGCTTTTAATTTTCTTTTCTTTTTTAATGTTTATTTTTGAGACAGAGACAGTATGAGCAAGGGAAGGTCAGAGAGAGAGGCACAGAATCCGAAGCAGGCTCCAGGCTCAGCTATCAGCACAGAGCCGGAGGTGGGGTTCGAACCCACAAACCCTGAGATGGTGACCTGAGCCAAAGTCCTATGCAGCATTGACTGAGCCACCCAGATGCCCCAGGGCTTTTATCTTGTATTGCCATTATTAATGCCAGAACCCATTTTAAAACCCTGATCTACAAACTATGTATGTTAAGTATTTGAGCTTGGTCTATTATGGCTTAGTTTAGAGACTTAACAGATTGGATATACTTTTGTTTATTAAAATAAATCTAGATTGCCTTGTGACTCTATTACTTATCTGAAAAGATAAAATTTAAATGAAAAAAGTCCAAAACATTTTAAAAGCTGTTGTCTACTGTCCTTGTGTGAAGATGTCCTTTGTTCTTGCAGGTAGGAAGGGATTTATCTGCCAGAAAATGATAATTCTCTGGAAGACCAATACACATTAAAAAATCAAGGCATCAAGTTTAGAAATTATTTCAGCTTCTGTTTCTTTATTTTAGAGAAACACTACTAAGAAGCAGGAAAACACTTAGGCTTTTATGTTTCACTGTATCTTTAGAAAATAAATCATTGATGAAATGTGTAAGGTTAATACTATATTATTTTAATTAAATGAGGTTTATGACAAGGCAAAGCCAAATTTTTGTTAACCTGTTTAGTATATTTGCATAAGAAAGACCTTAGGACAGATTTTCAAAGACTACTGGTTTCTTGCATTTGGAAATCTTTGTGAAGAAAATTTGTAGACACTTAATGACAAGTATAGATGAGAATTTTCCTTTAAAAATGTCTCTGTTAGCCTGGCATGGGTTGTGAAACTGAAAACGTTTGGAGATGAATTCTGTTTTTTAAGGCTTAGACTCTTCCCTCATAGTGATAAGAAATTATTTATTTGTGACACTAAACAAAACATTATAATGTAGGATATTTCTAATTTAGGGCAGGTTGAAAAGAGATCTCTTTCTATAATTCATTTTACAAATAATTACTGAGTACATACTGTGTGGTGGGCATTGTTTTATGTGTTTTGGACCTTGTAGAGTAAAAAGCAGATATTCTTATATTTCTAAATTAAATGCCTAAATGGTCTTCCTGAGATAATGGTTTGCCCATGTTTGGGGACATGTAAGTAATGTTTCATGGTAAGGAAATACCATTAATTTTTACATATGAGCCAGTATAATGAATGCTGGGTTTTCAGCTGCCTCTGATTTGAATGTCTGGAACACAGCTATACTCCTCAATCATAAATAAGAAAATAGATCATATTTTTTGATTCATTATCATTAGTAGTGGCCCAGACATTACCTATTGTTACCAGAAATTACTTTGTTTTACTTGGACAAACTTTGAGGTTAACATAGTTAAGATTATGATCTTCTATAAATGCTCTCAAAATGGATTTGAAATACTGGAAGTAAATTGGAAACTACTTCTTAGTAGTGTTTCTCTGTTTGTTTGTTTGTTTTTTGGAGTGGGGAGGGTTTCTTTTTTTTTTCTTTTTCTTTTTTTTAAACTAGAGTTACTCTAATTTCAATTCTTTTTCACACCAGAATGAGCAGTAGTAACTCAGTCACATAGGAAGCAACTAAGGTTCTCATAATGTGGGCTATCAGATAGAAAAATGACCTCATGGTATGCAGTGTGGTATAAAGGAAAGAGTGATATTAGACTCCTAGGAGTCAGGAAACCAAGGATATGGTCTGTTTTATAAGTAATTAGATGTGTGACCTTGAAATAATCATTTAACATCTTTGGGTTGCAATTTCTTCAGATGACAGGTCTAGGCATTAATTGGATCAAGTCTCTTGGCTTTGATTCTGTTGAGTACTGACATGTCCTACTGATAATCACCACCACCATGTGAAGGGTAGCTGACAGTCTAATATTTTATTAATTACCTTTTCAGTAATATTCTGAATGTTTTCATCCTACTGTTTTTCTGGAAATAAAGATTGTAAGATATTTCTGCCTAAATATTTGTTCTTTAGATTCTGAAAGTAATCAGTTGAAGCCACATGCTTATCTGTTTTATAGTCTAATACTAAGGACAGGGATAATATAAAGATAATTAAACCACCACTCAGCAGTGGTCTAATTTTCCATGCCAATTGAACAAAGCATTTTCCTTTGTCCAGAACTGTAGACATTAATCAGTGAGGCAGCTTAATTACCTACTCTTTCCTTAGTGTTTGTTTTCCCTGCAGTGTTATGGTATCTTTGGGAACAATATAATTTCTGTTTATTAAAGCAGTTGTTGGAACTTTGTGTTGAAATATGTCTATGCTTTCTTGAAAAATTTTATTAATATGTGTTAGCTTACTAAATTTCGGGCTTAACAATGTATAATTGTTTTCAAGCACATTCTCAAAACAAGCTTTATACTCTTTTGTACATGCTTAGAAACATGTTTAAAGCGATAGTACTATATGACCCATTAAAAGAATATTTATTTTTGAAATTTTTATAATTTTAGTGTATTTACTAAATATAGTTAAATATATGGGACTTGGTAAATATTCTTTTTTTAACCAAACATTAGTTTTAGCATGTCTTTTGCTTAGTAATTGTTTATTCATTGCTTATTTGTGCATTTTGTTAATATGAATATGCAAGTAAATATTTATCTGTTGACTAACAGTGGACCTTGTACATTGATTAGTAGGAGAATAATAATTTGATTTAGTTTTGCTTTATTTTAAAATATTAACAAAGCATTATTGAGAACTTTTTATTTTGATACAGGTTCAAACTTACAGAAAACTTAAAAAAAAATAGTAAAAGTAACTCACTCCTATAAACTTATAAGAAAATACAGTGGTGGGGTGCTTAGGTGGCTCAGTTAGTTAAGAGTCCAGTCTCAGCATAGGTCTTGATCTTAGGGTCTTGAGTTTATGCCCCATGTTGGGTTCCATGTTGGGCATGGAGCCCATATAAGGAAAAAAAATTATGGTAAATAACAACTGTAAGCTCTTTAGCTAGAGTGACCAATTGTTTACTTTTCTTTTTTTCTCCAGTTTTTATTTAAATTCCTGCTGGTTAACATACAGTGTAGTATTAATTTCAGGTGAAGAATTTAGTGATTCAGCACTTCCATACAACACGTTGTTCTCATCACAAGTGCCCTCCTTAATCCCCATTACCTATTTAACCCAACCCCCACTTTTGATATATTTACTTTTTGTCCCATTTATTTTTATTATTCTGTCAGTCTGTCAGTATGTATTTCTTTAACTCATTTGAAAATATGGTGCAAACATTTTTTCCCTACATACTTCAGTAGGTAATTAAGAACAAAGACATTCTCTTACATTACCACAGTACATTTATCAAAGTGAGAATTTACATACCATACTATGTAAATGCAGTTCCAATTCAGATGGTGATAATTTGTCCAATTTTGTACTTTATAGAAGGTATTTTTTTCCTCTTCTAGAATCCATCCAGGATCATGCAGTATATTTAATTGTAATGTGTCTTTTCTCTCTGTCTCTTTTTTAAAATATTTTATTTATTTTTGAGAGAGAGTGCAAGCAGGGGAGGGGCAGAGAAGGGGATGGGGCAGAGGATCCTAAGTGGGCTCTGTGCTGACAGCAGTGAGCCAGACATGGGGCTTGATCTCACCTAACATGAGATCATGACTGGAGCTGAAGTCAGATGCTCAACTGACTGAGCCACCCAGGCATCTCTAGTTGTACTGTCTCATTATTGTCCTTTAATATAGAATAGTTCTTCAGCTTTTCTTTGTTTTTATTGACCTTGACATTTTCAAAGAGTACAGACCAATGATTTTATAGAATGTCTGTGAATTTAGGTTGTCTGATGATTAGTTTTGGGTTATGCATTTTTAGCAGGACTATCACAGAAGTGATGTCAGATTCTTCCCAGTGTAATACATCAACGACATGATGTTTGTTGCAACATTGGTGATTTTAATTTGGATCACTTGGTTAACGTGATAGGTGTCAGATCTTTTGTAAAACTACTGTTTTTCCCTTTGTAGGTAATTTGTAGAGAGATGCTTTGAGACTATGTAAATATCCATTTTTTTAAGCCAAACACTAGTTTTAGCATCCATTGGTAATTAATAATTGCATCATAACTTTCTTATTTATTGGTTAACATTCTGTAGTAAGGAGAGTTTTCTTCTCTATTTTTTTTTACTGGTTTATGTTAATAGGATGGTCTTGCATATTTTCTTATACAATAGATTACAATGCATTGCTATCATTAATTTTTTTGATGTCCAAATGTCTCAGATTTGGGTAATGGGAGCCCCTTCGGTGAGTACTTCCCTACTGATGTAACAAAATGATTTAGGTTTATCTTGTAGTTGTCCTGCTTTGGCCCTGGAATCAGCAGTTTCTCCAAGGATTCTGGTTCCCTTTATTGGATGATGGTACTTAGAAGTTAGGTATGGTCATTGCTACTTATGTAATATTACGTGTAGCCTCTCTCATTGTGTACAGAGCTAGGAAACACACACTCACAATCTATCGGATACATACATCTGCCTATCTGTGTATCTGTCCATCATATATGTCATATATATGTTTATTAAAAACTCTGAGTTCATCTTTTGTGAAGAGGATTTTCAGAGTTTTTGCTCATTTTTTAAAAATCGGGTTGCTTAAGTTGAAAAATTGTGTTTTTGATATAAAGTCCTTTGTCAGATAAATCTATTGAGAATATTTTCTGCCAGTGTATGGTTACCTGTTTATTTTCTTTTGATGAGAAAGTTTCAATTTTGATGAAGTCTAAAAATACCAGGTTTTTCAATGTATGGTTATTGTTTGCCATGTTGGAGAAGAACTCTATGTGTAGAGATGCCCTCTTATTTTATCTTCTTTATTGTTTATAATTTTATGTTTAGATGTGATCCATCTTGAATTAATTTTTGTAAGTGGTGTGAGGCTATATTTAGATTCCTTTTCCCCCCTATGTGGAAACTGAATTATTTCAGTTATCAATACCATTTGATGAAAATGTTTTTATTTCCCTTGAATTGTTTTGTTGTGTTGTCAAAAATCAACTGGTTATATAAGCATGGGTCCATTTCTGAACTCTGTTCTTCTCATTCATTAGGTTATCCTTATGCCAGCAACTCACTGTCTTGATTACTGTAGATTTATAATAAGTCTTTAAATCATGTTCTGTAAGAGTTAAAAAAAGTTAAAAAACTTTCCCCTCCTAAAACTGTTTTGGCTATTGTAGGTTCTTTGAAGATCTGTAGGAATTTTAGCATCAGCTTGCTAGTTTCTTTACATAAGCTTGTATAACTTACTCTTCCATTTTGGGAGAATTGATATTTCAATAACATTGAATTATCTGGCCCATAGACTGTATAGTTCTTCACTTATTTAGTTCTTTTTTTGCCTTCTCTATTTTAAAGTTTTCAAGAAGTCTTGTATGTTGTTTTTATTAAATGTATTTTTTAAGTATTTTGGTTTTTACAATGATATTCTTAAACAGAACTTTTAAAAATTTGACTGTAATTGTTTCCCACTAGAATTTAAAGTAGATACTTTTTGATTATTAACCATGAATAATGATATCTTGCTAAATTCAGTTATTAGTACTATTAGTTGCTTAGTTGATTCCTTAGGATTTTCTATATAAACAATCATGACATCTGCAAATGGAAATAACTTCCTTTGCAGTCATTATGCCACTTATTTCTTTAGCCTTATTGTCTTATAGCACTGGCTAGGACCTCTAGAGCATTGTTATATAGACAAGATGAGTGAGACATTTTTCCTTTATTTACTGGTCTGAGAGGAAAAGCACTGTATATTTCATCATTAAGTGTAATGTTAGGTGATCCCTCCCACCCCGTTTTCCTTTATTAAGAGGTCCTTTCTATTTCTAGTTTGTTGAGGTTTTTAAATCATGAATAGGTATTGAATTTTGTCAATGATTTCTACATCTTTTTAGATAAATACATGGTTTTTCTTTTTACTTTAATGTTATTTACAGTGATTGAGTTTTGAAAGGGAAACTGCCTTTGCACAGCAGAATTTATAAACCCCACACAGTCATGATGTCTTCCCACAGCTTCTGTTTTCTGAAATAATTCATGTAGGCTTGGTATTATTTCTTCCTTAAATGTTTGATAGCTTTTATCAGTGAAACCACTAGGTCAGGAGTTTTTTTTTTCCTTTCTTTCTTCTTCTTTTTTTAATGTTTATTTTTGAGAGAAAGAGAGCGAGTAGGGGAGGGGCAGAGAGAGAAGGAGACACAGAATTTGAAACAGGCTTCAGGCTTGGTATTATTTCTTCCTTAAATCTTTGATAGTTTTTATCAGTGAAACCACTAGGTCTGGAGTTTTCTTTTTTTTTCTTTCTTCTTCTTTTTTTTATGTTTATTTTTGAGAGAAAGAGAATGAGTAGGGGAGGGGCAGAGAGAGAGAGGGTGACACAGAATTTGAAACAGGCTTCAGGCTCTGAGCTGTCAGCACAGAGCCCAACTTGGGGCTCTAACTCACAAACTGTGAGATCATTACCTGAGCCAAAGTCGTACTCTTAACTGACTGAGCCACCCAGGTGCACTTCTGGAGTTTTCGTTGTAGGAAAGTTTTGGTTTTTTTTTTTAGTTTTTTTTAACGTTTATTTTTGAGACAGAGAGACAGAGCATGAACGGGGGAGGGGCAGAGAGAGAGAGAGAGATACAGAATTGGAAGCAGGCTCCAGGCTCTGAGCCATCAGCCCAGAGCCCTACGCGGGGCTCGAACTCACGGACCGTGAGATCGTGACCTGAGCTGAAGTCGGACGCTTAACCGACTGAGCCACCCAGGCGCCCCTGTAGGAAAGTTTTTGATGATGAATTTGTAGCAGGATTCTTGTACAGAGAGACAGGACACTGAACCTTTTCTGTCCAGGAAGCAACTTCATTCATCGTGTTGGCATGGGCTCAGTGGGTTTGTACCCAAAACACTGAGCCCCTAGCGCAGTGGGGGTTTTCCTTTTGTACAAGTTTTGCTCCTTTGTCTCCCATATATAGTAACATTCAAAGTCTGAAAGGATGGTCTTTGTTGCAGAGTTGTGAGGAATGTTGTACACCTGCATATAGCCAGGTCGCCTTCCCTTGGCTTTAGGTTTTCACGATATTCCTTAGGGAGGGACTCTACCACATTACCCCTATTGATGCTCGGACCCCTTACTTTGGGTCAAAGAGCATCATCTTGGTTTAGGGGTTTATACTTCCATAACATCATCACATGCATGGCTGTTTTCTTTTTGACCATTACGTCAGTGAGGCTGGAGACAGACTGCATAACCAGGGGAGCTAGGCAAGGTAGGATTAAGCAAGGTCACCAAATTAAGAGAATAATACCTATGAGGATTTTGAATCCCCCAAGAGTTGAAAACCATCCTCCAAATAACTCCCTGGGGTCCCAACCTTTCCAGGTCTGGACTGGGACATGAGCAACCTTTCTCATTCGATTTATCGCCTCTATGACTTTTCCTTCATCACCTATCTGTAGGCAGCAGTTGCTCAGGTTAAAATTTCCACAAACTCCTCCCTCCAAAGCAAGCAAATAATCTAACGTCAAGCAATTTTAATAGATAACATTGCTCATTTTAGTTTGCTGCTTGACTATTAAGTTAAGAACTCTGGCAGTTTCATTGGTTATAATTTGTACAACTGCTTGCAGTCTGATTATGCGGTTTAGCATGCAGATGGGAGTGCATTAGCCCCAGGATCCATCTTCTGCCCAGGTGACAGGGCCATAATATTGGATTATACACTTGGGAGGCCATTCATTATCTTTCCAATTGCCAATTTGTAGGGCATGTTGTTTCCTTTGAGTCTCCCTGTCCCCATACACTTGGATTCCCAAATGTTCCCCTCTGGCAAGTGGGATCAGGAAGAAAGATGAACAAATAGTTCCCAGCACACATGACCCTGACCAGCCTGAGGGAAGTGTTGTGTAGTCTGTCCTTCCACATATCCAGTATAGTCCACCTGGGGCCCACCATTTGATGACTGTGTCGACAATGTCCCAGGCCTCTTGGAGATGAGAGAAGTTAGACAAGGGGTGGGGATCTGGCTCAAGGTGATCTGGGGTTCCCCACCTTTGGGTTTCCTGAGTTATAAAATCTTTGGCCTAGGTAGGCATGTTAAGCTTCCAACAGAGATGGTGAACTTCCTTTCCCCCTGGGCAAGGCAGTTTTTTGTTTTTTTTTTTCCAGTAATTGAGGTTTTGAGGAGCCAAACCCCAGTAGTAGGGTTGGGGCATTCTGTTCCATTATAAGGTTCTCAGGGATCTAATTCTCTAGCCTCCTATGGCCATTGATCCCCCATGTTGGTTCCCTCGCATACATAACAAGAAGAGATCTTTAGAGTTTGGGCTATAGTCTCTGCTAGGGCTAGAAATAGATTTTCATCGTGACAGACAGGAGGAGGACCCTTCTCCATTTCTTCATAAAAGGAATGAAAGACCTGGTGAGTTGTGGCCTTACGTGTGACAATAACTCTTAAAATACGACACTGTTCCTGTGTCTGTGCCCCGTCCATGGATATATATCCCCATCTGCCAGCTACCATTCCATCAGGGGTCTCCCAGGTTAAGAGTAGTAAAATTAACCGGATTACAGGTCCCCAACTGACAATTTGGTGTAGTCACTCCCTTCTGAAAGAATGCTGTCATGCCTTCTTTTTTCCCAAGTAGTCCATGAAACACAGCTCCTGCTAGGGCATAAAAACTCAGGTGTATCGGCACAAAAACCATTTTCCTCACACACGTGTTTGTCATTGAGTCAGTATTCCTGCTCCTAATCTAAGCCTCTGCATGGTATATCAAGAGTCCTTGGGCCCTCTATGACAAGTGCCCACTTTTTTCATATGACAGATGCCTCTGGGCCAATACCTATAACCACACATATGTCAAACAGCATTGACACCTGTCGTTTTGGGTTAATAATTTGTGTCTAGCTGACCAAGGCCCCCTACTCTTGGTAGGATCGGACTTCTAAACAATCTTCACTGGGGGAGTATTGTGGGTCAAAGCAAGTATACTGACTCTCCCATTGGCAGATAGAATATGTGGTCTTATTATGTCTGCAGGTCCCCAGGACTTTTCCTTGGCATAAGAAGTGAGTATGGTATAGTAAGGTCCAAGTGACTCCCTGGCCTGACTTGGTTATGTGAATACATGGGTCACATGATGAGGAATCTAGGTCTACAGAAAGGGTCCAGATTAGAAGCAACCGATACCAATGAAGCATCCTATCCACAAAAGGAAGGTGAGTGCTAGCAGAAATCTCTCACCATACTGCCATCTGGCCAGGGCGGCCGCTGCCAATCCTGTGGCAAAAAGTAGAGCAAGAATCACAGTGATGGCAAGACACAAGGGGTGACAGCTCTTCACAGTAAGGGAACAGATATAGAAAATAGGGACAGTCTATCTGTTCCACCAGACCATCGATTTCTCAAGCTTCTGCTGTGTGTAGATTAGTCAGCGTCTGGAGTGACTGTCCCCAGTCACTGCAGGGCTGCAGTCTCCCAGAGCCTCTGGAGTTGCACATTGCTTCTTCCATATGGTCAGCTTGCACGGCATTGATGAATCAGCTCCCAGTTTCAAGATGCTGGCTTAATTTTGCTGTGGTGAATCCAGAGACCCAGCTCGGTTATCTTTACCTCAGTAGGGGTGGACGGAATGACAGTGAACGGGCCCCTGCAGAGGGATTTTAGGGGTTGGACATTCTACTTCTTCACCCATACAGCATCTCCTGGTTCAAAGGGGTGAGCCTCTGTGGTCAGACTCACAGGTAATCACTCCCTAACCCAGTGGTGTAAGGTGATTAGGGTAGAGCCAAGGGGCTGTATCTCTTGCCTTAGGGTTAGATTGCCTATCTCATTTAGGTCCCCCCCTTATGCCCTTGATAATTGGGAAAGGGCACCCATAAAGATTTCATAAGGGGAGAACCCCATCTGCTTAGTGGTGCTATACCTGATTCTTAACAAGGCATTTGGCAACACCCGGTCCCAGTGTAGGTGGGTTTCCTGGCATAGTTTACTTAATTGTAGCTTCAGGGTTCGGTTCATTCATTTTACCTTCCTGGAGCTCTGGGGTTGGTATGCCGTGTGTAACTTCAAGGTGATCTTTAACCCCTTTGCCACCAGCCGCACCACCTCAGCCATGAACGCTGGCCCATTATCTGATCCCATAGTGATAGGGATCCCAAATCAAGCAATGATTTTTTTTTTTTAAATATGAAATTTATTGTCAAGTTGGTTTCCATACAACACCCAGGGCTCATTTCAACAGGTGCCCTCCTCAGTACCCATCACCCACCCTCCCCTCCCTCCCACCCCCCATTAACCCTCACTTTGTTCACCGTTTTGTTTTTTTTTTATTTTTAAAAAAAAAATTTTTTTTTTTAACGTTTATTTATTTTTGAGACAGAGAGAGACAGAGCATGAATGGGGGAGGGGCAGAGAGAGAGAGAGATACAGAATTGGAAGCAGGCTCCAGGCTCTGAGCCATCAGCCCAGAGCCCTACGCGGGGCTCGAACTCACGGACCGCGAGATCGTGACCTGAGCTGAAGTCGGACGCTTAACCGACTGAGCCACCCAGGCTCCCCTGTTCACCGTTTTTAATAGCCTCTTATGTTTTGGCTCCTTCCCTCTCTAACCTCTTTTTTTTTTTTTTCCTTCCCCTCCCCCATGGTCTTCTGTTAAGTTTCTCAGGATCCACATAAGAGTGAAAACATATGGTATCTGTCTTTCTCTGTATGACGTATTTCGCTTAGCATAACACTCTCCAGTTCCGTTCATGTTGCTACAAAAGGCCATATTTCATTCTTTCTCATTGCCACATAGTATCCCATTGTGTATATAAACCACAGTTTCTTTATCCATTCATCAGTTGATGGACATTTAGGCTCTTTCCATAATTTGACTATTGTTGAAAGTGCTGCTATAAACATTGGGGTACATATGCCCCTATGTATCAGCACTGCTATATCCCTTGGGTAAATTCCTAGCAGTGCTATTGCTGGGTCATAGGGTAGATCTATTTTTAATTTTTTGAGGAACCTCCACACTGGTTTTCCAGAGCAGCTGCACCAGTTTGTATTCCCACCAACAGTGCAAGAGGGTTCCCGTTTCTCCACATCCTCTCCAGCATCTATAGTCTGATTTGTTCATTTTCGCCACTCTGACTGGCATGAGGTGGTATCTGAGTGTGGTTTTGATATGTATTTCCCTGATGAGGAGTGATGTTGAGCATCTTTTCATGTGCCTGTTGGCCATCTGGATGTCTTCTTTAGAGAAGTGTTTATTTATGTTTTCTGCCCATTTCTCCACTGGGTTATTTGATTTTCGGGTATGGAGTTTGGTGAGCTCTTTATAGATTTTGGATACTAGCCCTTTGTCCAATATGTCATTTGCAAATATCTTATCCCATTCTGTTAGTTGCCTTTTAGTTTTGTTGATTGTTTCCTTGGCAGTGCAGAAGCTTTTTATCTTTATGAGGTCCAATAGTTCATTTTTGCTTTTAATTCCCTTGCCTTTGGGGATGTGTCGAGTAAGAGATTGCTACGGCTGAGGTCAGAGAGGTCTTTTCCTGCTTTCTCCTCTAGGGTTTTGATGGTTTCCTGTCTCACATTCAGATCCTTTATCCATTTTGAGTTTATTTTTGTGAATGGTGTCAGAAAGTGGTCTAGTTTCAACCTTCTGCATGTTGCTGTCCAGTTCTCCCAGCACCATTTGTTAAAGAGACTGTCTTTTTTCCATTGGATGTTCTTTCCTGCTTTGTCAAAGATTAGTTGGTCATACCTTTGTGGGTCTAATTCGGAGGTTTCTATTCTATTCCATTGGTCTATGTGTCTTTTTTTGTGCCATTACCATGCTGTTTTGATGATTACAGCTTTGTAGTAGAGGCTAAAGTCTGGGATTGTGATGTCTCCTGCTTTGGTCGTCTTCTTCAATATTACTTTGGCTATTCGGGGTCTTTTGTGGTTCCATACAAATTTTAGGATTGCTTGTCCCTGTGTACCTGACCTATGAAAGCTACATTGGTCATCTGCTGGTTAACTGGTACCTCTGGATCAAAAGGGGGGTAGAGACGAAATGCCTCACATAGTCTGTCTTAAAACTGGCTCGGGCTCTCCTTGGGTCTCTGGAGCACTTCTGATGTTTTACTCATAATTATGGCCTTTTTTCCATAAAAAGGGAAACTAGCGGACCCATCTATTATGATCAGGAAGGCCAGATCTGAGGCCAGTGTGTTTTTGTGTACTGACCCTTTACCACTACAGACTTACTAAATTGGAAGCACCATACTCCCTCCTGTATGGAGAAGCCCCAGGCTGTGATTGAACTAATGCAGTTAGAAGGGCTATTTAGAAGGGCTTCTTGATAACGTCCAGTCCTTGCAAGCCTTCCATCTACACTTGAGTCATTTGGGTCCCATTTGGGGTCCTTCCTGGGGGAGTGAGCCCAAGCATGAGCCTGGGTATCTAGTGTCCCAGCTGGGGCATTCTCCTCTAACCATTTTAGAACCATCTGGGTAATTTGGTGATGCTCCCCCATGTCAAAGAGGGTCAGGAGGAGTTGGCAGCAGTCGATCCATATAGGTTTATGGGTTTGAATTATGGACTGCATTAGTTCAGTCATAGCCTGGGGCTTCTCCGTATAGGAGGGAGTGTGGTACTTCCAACTTAGGAAGTAGTAAAGTACACTAAAACACACTGGCCTCCTTGGATCTGGCCTTCCTGATCATAATAGATGGGTCCCCTATTTTCCCTCAGTGGCATCTGTAGGGCTCCCTGGTGTTGCTGCAGGGTGGGGGGGTATGTCTCTGCTAGCCTGATCTAGTCGCCTTCCGGGAGGGGTGTATGGGGTTAAGACCAGTGGTCCGGGAGAGCTGGTCACATCCAGAGAGGCCAAGGGTGCTAGAGGTGGTGAGGACTCAGGACTAGGGGCAGGTTCTGGTGGGGTTTTGGCAGCCGGGGCAGCTGGAAGTGCAGGTGGCAGTGAGGGGTACAGTGGGGCATATGGTGGTGGGGTCCCCTTAGGCTCTCCTGACAGTGTGGGTTTTTTCAGTTTTTGGCCAGCATATGGAAGAAGCTGTGACACGACCCATCATAACTTTACAGTTCTCTTCAGTACAGACATTTAGCCAAGGCGGCTGGGATAGGACCAGGTCTTGCCAACAGTCAATGTAAGGAAATTGGTCATGGTGGTCTGGATCCCCCGTAACGACCCTGAACACTCAGCCAACTAATTCCTTACCAAGTGAGCCCTCAGAGGGCCAGTCCAATGATGGCCAATGATGGCCAGTCAATTTCACAGAATGTCTGGAGCTTTTCGGGAGTTAATTTCACGCCATATCTCCTGAATATCCCTTTTTGAAATTCCTCAACATATACTCCAGGGGAGTTGATTTACTCTGTTTTCCACTCGTTTCCTCCCCCTAATGGACAACTTCCATGCACAGGAGAGGAAAAAGGGGGAAGGGAGGGACTAATTTGGGAAGGACGCACACTCACTTTGTCTGTTTCTGGCTGCTCGCCTCTCAGAGATACCTCAGGAGCCTCTTAGCATTGGTGGGTCAGTATCAAGCCCTGACCTAGATCAAACTCTTGAGGTTGCCGTGGAACCGCAGATCGGGACCGAACACTCACTTCAGCACGTAGGTCAGGTTGGAAACTTTCTGTTGACTGTCTCATTCACACATAGTCATGCAGTGACTCTAACCTGCCACCCGGCGCCTAGTGCCTTGGAATTGTGGTTTTGTTCCTTAGGGAACTACTCCGGTAACTCTGTGAGGTGATCAGGCTCCCCTTCTGCCTCTTACGGGCAGGTCTACCAAACAAACCCAGTTCTTACCCATCTGACAGGCGGCTCTCCCTGAACTGGCTTCTGGACCTCACCGGGTTCTGTTGTGCATCCAGGGTATTCACCCTAGCATCCTGTTAGGGGCTAGTCTCTTATGGATCAAGTGGTCTGTTGGCATCAGGTGAGGTTGCTTCTCCCACCACTCCAAGGTTTGCACCCTGGTGACAAAAGAGGTGGAAACGCACCGTCTCCAAAACCTGGACTTAAGCCCCCAAGAAATGTAGCAGGATTCTTGCACAGAGGGATGGGACACCAAGGCTTTTCTGTCCAGGAAACAGCTTTATTCATTGTGCCAGCACAGGCTCAGTGAGTTCATACTTGAAAAACTAAGTCCTGAGCACAGCGGGGAGCTGGGGGGGAGGTTGCCTTTTGGACAATTTTTGCTCCTTTGTCTCCATATATGGTAACATACAGTCTGAATGGGCAGTCTACATTACAGAGTCATGAAGAATGTCACACAGGTGCACATAGCCAGGTTACCTTCCCTTGTCTTGAGGTTTTCACCACATTCCTTAAGGAGGGGCTCTACCACAAATTCAGTTTATTTAGTAAAGATAAATGTATAGAGATTTCTTATTTATCTTGTGTTAGTTTGGTAACTTGTCCTTTTAAGGAATTCTTCTCCTCATCCAAGTTGTAAAATTCATTCATAAAGTTTTTCATAATATTCTTTCATTACTCCTTAAAAAATATCTTTAGTATCTATAGTTATCTGCTCTTTCATTTCTGAAATTGGTAATTGTGTTTCTTCTTTTGAAAAGAGTTTTGCTAGTATTAATTGATCAATTTTTGAAGAAAGACTTTTGGCTTTACAATTTTTTTCTCTATGTATGTATGTATGTATGTATGTATGTATTTATTTATTTATTATTATCACTCTGTTATTTTCCTTATTCTGCTTCCTTTATTCTTCCTCCCTGCCACCTTGCATTTAATTAACTTATTTGCCTTTTCTAATTTCTTGATATAGAAACATATAACCTTAATTTTAATCTTTTTCCTCCTATCATGAGCTTTTAATGCACCATTTTGTCTCCATCCCACAAATTTTGATTATATTTTCATTAACATTCAGTTCATACATTTTTTTTTTTTATTTCCCTCTTCATTATTTTTTTTGACTGTTGGGTTATTTAAGTGTGTTGTTTAATTTCCAAATGATGTGGGGAACAAAGGCAAAAGAAAAATTAAATTTTCATTACAACTTGAGCCCATTGACAAATCCTTGAGACAGGCAGAGTGACCTTCCTATAGGAATTCAGCTGCCTTGATGCTAATACTTTTTGCTAAGGGCAAAAAGCAATCTTAGCTTCACATTATCCTGACCTCTAGGATCCTGATAAGTCTTCTTTAACTTATAAAAATTCCTTTGGAAACTTCCTTTATCTCTATTTCCTGAAGATAATTGTTGGCAGTCATCCTTCAAGCATATGGCCCACTGATACGTATCTGTAGGGTCTCATGACTAAGGTTTTAGTAGACAGTAATAAATGACCTTTTCCTTACAATAGCTAGCCCCCTCAAAGTCCTGGAAACCTTGCTTCCCAAATTCCTTAGACTTATGCCATTTCTAATCCCCTCCCAACTTGGAAGTGTATTAGCCACTCCTCACAACCCTGATGCAACCCTTTCTGCCTGGTCCTGTCCCTGTGCTTTAATAAAACCACCTTTTTGCACTGAAGACATCTCAAGAATTCTTTTTTGATTATTCACTCCCTAACCCCAACATTTCCACATCACCAAATACTTGGATAAATTGTATTGCTTTGCTTTCTATTTTAATTCCTTTGTAGTCTTTGGAATTTCAGTCTTTGGAATTGATTGTGACATACTTTATGGCCCAGTATATAGTTTATTTATAGGGTGAAAATTCTTTACCCATTTGAAAAGGAGCTTTGGTAAATGTCAGGTCAAGATGATCCATAGTGGTGTTCATATTTTCTATAGCCTTACTGATTTCTTTATTTTTGTTTAATTGTTATCCCTATTTAAAGAGTATAAAAATCTCTAACCATGATTGTGGATTTATCTCTTTTGCCCTATCACTCAGTATTTGCTTCATGTGTTTTGAAGCTCTATTCTTAGCTGTATACACAGTTTGGATGGTTATGTCCTGATGAATTCACCCTCTCTCATTATAAAGTCTTTCAGGTTACTGTGTGTGATTTAATTTCTCTTTCAGATTAAAGAAATTTCTTCAGCATTTCTTGTCATACAGATTTATTCCTAGTGAGGTTCCTTTATTTGAAAATAACCAGTTTTATTCCTTTTTTTGGTCAGCTTTATTGAGGTATATAATTGACAAATAAAATTGTATTATACTTAAAGTATACAACATAATGATTTGATATTATATACATTGAGATATATACATTCAACAATTATAGTTGATCTACACATCTATCATTTCACGTATTTACCCTTTTTTGTTTTATTTATTTGGTGAAAATGCTTCAGTTCTATTCTCTCAGCAAATTTGTTATATACAATATGGTGTTACCAGGTATAGTCACTATTAGATCCTTAGACTTTATTTGTAACTGAAAGTTTGTATCCTTTTACCGGCTTTTCCCCGTTTTCCCTTACTCCACAACCCCTAACAATCATCATTCTACTGTTTCTATGAGTTAGCCTTAAAAAAAAAAAAAAAAAAAAGTTTTTATTTTTTACTTATTTTTTTAGGTTCCACATTTTTTTAGTGATACCATGTAATATTTGTCTTTCTCTGAATGCCTTATTTCACTAAGCGTAATGTTCTCTAGTTTTATCCATCTTACACGAATGACAAGATTCCCTTCTTTTTAAAGGCTAAATAATAATCCATTGTATGTGTATGTTACATTTTCTTTTATTCATTCATCCATCCATTGACATTTATGTTGTTTCCATATCTTGGCTATTGTGAATAATGAATGCTGCAGTGAACATGAGAATACATATATCTCCCTGAGATAATGATTTTATTTCATTAGGCTATATATTCAGAAGTGGGATTGCTGCATCATATGAAAGTTTCTTTAAAAAATTTTTTTTTTCTTCATTAAACATTGTTTTAATGGGTTTCAAAATTTCTACAGATTTTTGGTCAAGTTCTTTCCATCAAAAAGTACTGAATTTAGAGGTGCTGGGTGGCTCAGTGGGTGAAGTTGTGTGACTTAGGCTCAGGTCATGATTTCATGGCTCATGCCTTTGAGTCCCGCATCAGGCTGTCTGCTGTCAACACAGAGCCTGCTTTGGATCCTGTCTCCCACTCTCTGCTCCTCCCTCTCCCGCCCCCCCCCTTCCCCGTCTCTCTCAAAAATAAACATTAAAAATTTTTTTTCTTTTAGTACTGAATTTAAGGGGTGCCTGGAGTGGCTCAGTTGGTTAAATGTCCAACTCTTGATTTTGGCTCAGGCCATGATCTCATGGTTTATGAGATGGAGCCTCGTGTTGGGCTCTGCACTGTCAGTATAAACTCTCTCTCTCTTCCTCTCAAAATAAATAATGAAAACATTAAAAAAAAATAATGAATTTAAAAACTAATAATTTAAAACTGCCATATATACACACTGCCCCCACCCACATGCCAAATGGTTCAGATTATTCTCCTTTCCTTCTTAAGGTTTTCTCTGCATTATTATTGTTAACTAGTCTTTTACTATTAAACTTAAATGAACTGAGACAAATAGTACTGAGACTGTTCTTCCACCACTGATTAAGATTGGGGTGGCAGGTATTAGGGATAATATCCATTTAGATTTTTGACCTTCCTGAGAAGATTTGGTGACCTTGCCTGCTCCAGCAGTCTTCTTGTCCATGCTTTGATGACACCCACAGCAACTGTCTGTCACGTCATGAACAGCAACATGACCCCTAAGAGGATAGTCAGAGGAGCCCTCAACACATGTGAACCTGCCAGGAACCATATCAACAATGACAGGATCCGCATTTCAAGAGTAACTTCTGGCTACTTTTCAAAATGATGATCAATCTTTTCTCTCATCTCAGCAAACTTGCAAGCACAGACACAAACCAGCATTGATTTGGCCTGGAGGGCTCAGGTTAATCACTTGAGCCATGAAGCCGGTCGCTTCTGTTGATGGGTCATTTTGCTGTTACCAGCCATGTTACTTCGATCAACATCTCTGGCAGACAAATTCTTTACATTGAAGCCCACATTGTCCCTAGGAAGAGCTTCACTCAAGAGTCAGTTGTAATGTTGACTGGAACAAAGGTGACCATCATGCTGGGTTTGAGAGTCTCCCTTCAGTCCAAAGACACAGAACCAATACCACCAATTTCGTAGATGTCCTGGAGGAGGGTCAGATGCAAGGGTTTGTCAGTTGGATGAGTTGGGTGTAGGATACAATTTAGAGCTTTAAGCAGCATCGCTCCACTGTCATTACCATCTTTAAGAATTATTTTCCATCCCTTGAACCAAGGCATGTTGTTCTCATTCCAACCAGAAAGTGGCACAAATGCTACTGTGTCAGGGTTGTAGCCAATTTTCTTAATGTAGGTGCTGACTTATTTAATTTCCTCATATCTCTTTTGGCTGTAGAGTGGCTTAATGGTATCCATTTTGTTAATACCAATAATTAGTTGTTTCAGACTCAGTGTGTAAGCCAGAGGGACATGCTCATGTGTCTTCCTGTTGCGGGATCATTTGAGAGAGTCTCCAAGGATCCTTGAGACATTTCATGGTACAACTTAGTAAGTTCATTCAAGTAGCATGGGCATAGGACCTGTGGGCAGAAAGAGTTGTACTTTTCTGTATGAGGCTAGTGCTTATATGCTTAGGGATCATGGGGGAGGGGACACGGAGGGAGTATTAGATCATAAATGTTTTCTTCGAATTTCTACTTGTAAAACTACTTTCCCAAGATTTCTTGGGTGCTTAATTATAGGTGAGATTTACAAGCATTCATTATACCTTTTAAGAATATAGCAACCAGCATGTATTTGATCCTTATCAGAACTATGCAGGTTAGAGGTCAGCATTCTAGGCTAAAGATGAACATTTTTCTGCTTCTATCCCTCATCATTCCCATTCTTGAAGATACTTGCTTCAAATTCATAAACACCATCAACAACAACCAGGACAGCATAGTCTGATGTGTGCCTATAATCATATATTTATATATACACACATACACATACATATATATTTATCAAGTCTCTGTGTGTTGGGGCACCAATGATGGTCACATAACACTTGCTGGTCTCAAATTTCCACAGAGATATCAGTGGTGATACCATACTCACATTCAATTTTCAGTTCATCCAAGATCCAGGCATACTTGAAAGAGCTCTTTCTCATCTCAGCAGGTTTCTTCTCAAATATTGTAATGGTTCTTATATTGATCCCACCACATTTGTAGATAAGATTGCCAAGGGTGGTAAACGTGCCCAAATCTACATGTCTAATGATAATGGTGTTGGATTGAGCCTTTTCCTTATCCATTTTGGCTTAGATTTAGCAGTGGTTTCATGACACCCTCTGTTCTGGTGGCAAACCTATTGTGAAAAACTATTTTTAATTTCTTGAGGACCCTCCTTGCTATTTTCCATAGTGGCTGTACCAATTTCCATTTCCACCAGCAGTATATAAGTGCTTTTGTTTTGTCTACAGCTAACATTGTTAATCTCTTTTTTATTAGAAGAATTTTTTTTAATGTTTATTTTTGAGAGAGTAAGCAGGGAATGGCATGAGAGAGAATCCCAAGCAGGCTCTATGCTGTCAGCACAGAGACGAGTGTGGGGCTGGAACTAATGAACTGTGAGATCATGACCTGAGCTACAATCAAGAGTTAGACGCCCAACTGAGTGAGCCACCCAGGTGCCCCAAGAATTTTTTAAGTTTAAGAGAATGACAGAAAGAGAGAAAGAGAATCCCAAACAGGTTCCACATTGTCAGCACAGAGCCTGATGCGGGGCTCAAACCCCTGAACATATCAGCTCATCAACTTCAGCTCAGGTCATGATCTCACTGCTCGTGAGTTCAAGCCCTACATTGGGCTCTGTGCTGACAACTCAGAGCCTGGAGCCTGCTTTCAATTCTGTGTCTCCTCTCTCTGCCCCTCCCCCACTCACGCTCTGTCTCTTTCTCTCAAAAATAAATAAACGTTAAAAATAAACCTTCATTCATTATATAGTTTCTATTGATCTATGTTCATGTTCATTGTTTCTTCAACTATCTTTTGTTCAACTCATCAGTGTATTTTTCATTTCATATATTGTACCTAGAATTTCGATTTCAGTTTTGCTATTTTGAATATCCATACATTCATTCATTATGATAATATGTTCTTTAATAGTTTATTTGTTATAAACTCTTTCAGATTCTTGTTTACTAATTTGGATTTGGCTCATTTTGTTTCTATTGTCTGCTTTGTTACTTGACTAGGGGCTATGTATTTTTCACTTTTTTTAAATGGGTCCAATCATTTTTATTGTATCCTAGGTATGTGGATAATACATTTTAAGACTTTGGATTCTTTTGTATTCTTCTGAAGAGCATTGGCTTTTTAAAAATTTTTCATTAAAGAATATTTTTTAACAGACATTGTTAATTTGATTAGATTCAGATTTCAAAATCTTGTCTCTCCTGTAGTGGGCAGCAATTGAAATCACTGCTTCTTTCATTCTTTAAGCTGTTGCTGTCTACTGTGCTATTTGGAGTCTCTCACGTACCGTTCAGGGGTCAGCCCAGGGTTTCAGTAATGTTTTTCTGCCTCTGTGGCTCCATCTGCTCCAGGACTTTGTTCCTCTCTTTCTAGTTACTGTTAGCTCAAATCTCCATCCTCCTACTCCTCAAGCCATAGGACTGTGGCTTTATGATTTTGTTTAGCTCCCTGTGCTAGTAAACTGGGAAGTTCTCTCAGATGAAAACTGAGTATCTAATATCTGTGTATTGAGTGATTTTTAAATTCTCTGAAATATCCTAGCAAAATACTGTAAACTTTGTATGCCTCTTTAAACTTATCTGAAGAATTTTTTAAATGTTTACTTACTAATTTTGAGAGAGCAAGAGCGCGCACACACACGTACATTCGGTGGTGGGGGAGGGGGGGATGGAGGAGCAGAGAGAGATAGAGACAGAGGCAGAGAAACCCAGGCAGGCTCCATGCTCAGTGCAGAGCCCAACCTGAGGCTTGATCTGCCAACAGTGAGATCAATGACCTGAGCTGAAATCAAGAGTCAGACACTTAATCGACTGAGCCACCCAGATACCCCCTGAAGAAATTTTTTGTTATCTTTTTTTTAACACTTTTTTAATTAAAAAAATATGTTAGTTAATATATAGTGTATTAATGATTTCAAGAATAGAATTTAGTTATTCATCACTTACATGTAACACCAAATGTTCATCCCAACAAATGCCCTCCTTCATGGTAATCGCCCATTTAGCTCATCCTTCCACACAACACCCCTCAAGCAAACCTCAGTTTGTTCTCTCTACTTAAGAGTCCCTTATGGTTTGTCTCCCTCTCTGTTTTTATCTTATTTTTCCTTCCCTTCCCCTCTGTTTTATTTTTTTAAGTTCCACATATGAGTGAAATCATATGATATTTATCTTTCTGTGATAGACTTATTTCACTTAGCATAATATACTCTGGTTCCATCCATGTTGTTGCAAATGGCAAGATTTCATTCTTCTTGATTGCTAATATTCCATTATATGTATACACACTACATCTTCATTATCCAGTTATTAGTCGATGTACCTTTGGGCTCTTTCCATACTCTGGCTATTGTTGATAGTGCTGCCATAAACACTGGGGTGCATGTGCCCCTTCGAATCAGCAGTCTTGTGTCGGGTAAATACCTAGTAGTGCAATTGCTGAGTCATAGGTAGTTCTATTTTTAAGTTTTTGAGGAACCTCCATACTGTTTTCTAGAGTGGTTGTACCAGTTTACTTTCCCACCAGCAGTGCAAAAGGGTTCCTCTTTCTCTGCATCCTCACCAACATCAATTATCACCTGAGTTGTTAATTTTAGCCATTCTGACAGGTGTGTGGTAGTATCTCATTGTGGTTTTGATTTGTATTTCCCTGATGATGAGTGATGTTGGACATCTTTTCATGTGTCTGTTAGCCATCTGGATGTCTTCTTTGAAAAAGTGTCTATTCATGTCTTATGCCCATTTGTTCACTTGATTATTTGTTTTTTTGTGTGTTGAGTTTGAAAAGTTCTTTATAGATTTTGGATACTAACCCTTTAACTGATATGTCATTTGCAAATATCTTCTCCCATTTTTAGTTTTGCTGATTGTTTACTGTGCAGAAACTTTTTACTTTGATGAGGCCCCAATAGTTCATTTTGCTTTTGTTTCTTGCCTCTGGAGACATATCAACTAAGAACTTGCTGCGGTCGAGGTCAAAGAGGTTGTTGCCTGTTTTCTCTTCTAGGATTTTGATGGCTTCCTGTCTTACATTTAGGTCTTTCATCCATTTTGAGTTTATTTTTTTGTATGGTATAAGAAAGTGGTCCAGGTTCATTCTTTTTTAAATTTTTTTTTTTTTTAACTTTTTTAAATTTATTTTTGAGACAGGGAGAGACAGAGCATGAACAGGGGAGGGTCAGAGAGAGGGAGACACAGAATCTGAAACAGGCTCCAGGCTCTGAGCGGTCAGCACAGAGCCTGACGCGGGACTCGAACTCACAGACCGCGAGATCATGACCTGAGCCGAAGTCGGCCGCTTAACCGACTGAGCCACCCAGGCGCCCCATCATTCTTCTCTGCATGTTGCTGTTCAGTTTTCCCAACACCATTTGCTGAAGAGACTGACTTTTTTCCATTGGATATTCTTTCTTGCTTTGTCAAAGATTAGTTGGCCATACATTGGAACATTTCTGGATTCTCTGTTCTGTTCCACTGATCTATGTGTCTGTTTTTGTGCCAGTACTCTCCTGTCTTAATGATTACTGCTTTGTAATACAGCTTGGAAGTCCAGAATTGTGATGCCTCCAGCTTTGGTTTTCTTTTTCAGGATTGCTTTGGCTATTCAGGCTCTTTTCTGGTTCCATACAAATTTTAAAATTGTTTATTTAGCTCTGTGAAGACTGCTGGTGTTATTTTGATAGAGATTGCATTGAATGTGCTGATTGTTTTGGGTAGTATCGACATTTTAACAATATTTGTTCTTCCAATCCATGAGTATGGAATTTTTTCCACTTTCTTGTGTCTTCTTCTTCAGTTTCTTTCATAAGCTTTGTATAGGTTTCAGTTTATAGATTTTCACCTCTTTTGTTAGGCTTATTCCTAGGTATTTTATGGTGTTTGGTGCAATTTTAAATGGAATCAATTCCTTGATTTCTCTTTCTGTTGCTTTATTATCGGTGTATCAATTTCTGCTTGTTGTTTTTATGTCCTTCGACTTTCCTGAATTCATGTATCAGTTCTAGCAGTTTTTTGATGTAGTGGAGTATCATGTCATCTGCGAAGAGTGAAAGTTTGACTTTCTGCTTGCCGAGTTGGATGCATTTTATTTTTTTTAAATTTATTTTTATTTATTATTATTATTATTATTTATTTATTTTTTTGTCTGATTGCTGAGGCTAGGACTTCCAACACTATGTTGATTAACAGTGGTGAGAGTGGGCATCACTGTCTTGTTCTTGGCTTTAGAGGGAAAGCTCAGTTTTTTCCCAATGAGGATGATATTAGTTGTGAATTTTTCATATATGGCCTTCATGATTTTGAGGTATGTTCCTTCTCTCCCTACTTTCTTGAGGGTTTTTATAAAGAAAGGATGCTGTATTTTGTCATGCTTTCTCTGCATCTGTTGAGAGTATCATGAGGTTCTTATCCTTTCTTTTTTTAATGTGATGTATCACATTGATTGATTTGCAGATATTGAACCAGCCCTGCATCCCAGGAATAAATCCCATTTAATTGTGGTGAATAATTCTTTTAATGTATTGTTGGATCCCATTTGCTAGTATCTTGTTAAGAATTTTTGCATCCATGTTCATCAGGGAAATTGGTCTGTAGTTCACCTTTTTTGTAGGGTCTTTGGTTTTGGAATCAAGGTAATGCTGGACTCGTAGAATCAGTTTTGAAGTTTTCCTTCCATTTATATTTCTTGGAACAACCTCAAAAGAGTAGGTGTTAACTCTTCTTTGAATATTTGGTAGGATTCCCCTGAAAAGTCATCTGGCCCTGGACTGTTGTTTGTTGGGAGATTTTTGATTACTGATGCAGTTTCTTTACTGGTTATGGGTCTGTTCAAATTTTCTATTTCTTTCTGTTTCAGTTTCGGTAGTTTATATGTTTCTAGGAATTTGTTAATTTCTTACAGATTTGTTCATTTCTTCCAGAATTTTTCAGTGTATAATTGTTCATAATATTCTCTTATTGTTTGTGTTTCTGCAGTGTTTGTTGTGATCTCCTCTTTCTTTCGTGATTTTATTTATTTGGGTACTTTTTTTTTTTATCAGTCTGACTGGGGGTTTATCAATTTTATTAATTCTTTCAAAGAACCAACTCCTGGTTTCATTGTTCTGTTGTTTTAATATCTGTATCATTGATTTCTGCTCTGATGTCTATTATTTTCCTTCTTGTGCTGGTTTTGGGCTTTATTTGCTGGGTTTTGTTGTTTTTTTTTTTTTCCCAGCTGTTAGGTTGTGAACTTGAGACCTTTCTTGCTTCTTTAGGAAGACCTGGATTGCTATATACTTCCCTCTTATGCCTTTGCTGCATCCCAGAAGTTTTAGATTGTCGTGTGTTCATTTTCATTGGCTTCCATGTACTTTTTAATTTCCTCTTTAGTTTCTTGGTTAACCCATTCGTTCTTTAGTAGGATGTTCTTTAATCTCCAAGTATTCATGGTCTTTCTTGTGGTTGATTTCCAGTTTTATAGCATTATGGTCTCAAAATATGCAAGGTATGATCTTGATCTTTTTGTACTTGTTGAGCATTGATTTATAACCTAGTATGTGATCTATTCTGGAGAATGTTTCAAGTGCACTCAAGAAAAATGTGTATTCTGCTTTAGGATGAAATGTTCTGAATATATCTGTTCAGTTCATCTGGTCCAGTGTGTCATTCAAAGCCATTCTTTCCTTGTTGATTTTCTGCTTACATGATCGGTCCATTGTTGTAAGTGGGGTGTTGAAGTCCCCTACTATTATGGTATTATTATCAATGAGTTATTTTATGTTTGTGATTAATTGACTTACATATTTGGGTTCTTTCATGTTGGAAGCCTAAATACTTACAATTGTTAGATCTTTTTGGTGGATAGACCTCTTAATTATGATAGAATGCCCTTCTTCATCTCTTGTTGCAGTCTTTATTTTAAAATTTAGATTGTCTGATGTAATCCGGCCTTCTTTTGATGACCATTGTCATGATAGATGGTTCTCCATCCCCTTACTTTCAATCTGCTGGTGTCTTTAGGTGTCCTAGTTCCTTTCCATTTCCATACAATTTCCTGATCAGCTTGTCAATTTCTGCAAAAAAGCCAGCTGAGAATTTAATAGGGATTGAATTTTATTTACAGATCAAGTTGAGTATTGTCATCTTAACAGTATTAAGCCTTCCTGTCCATATGTTTCCATTTATTTAGCTTTTGAATCTTTTTCAATATTATATTGTGGTTTTCAAAGTACTAGTTTTGCATTTTTGTAAAATGTATTACTGAGTATTTTATTCTTTGTGAAGGTGTTGTATACAAGTGTCCTTTAAACTTTTAAAAGATTTTTGCATGGATATACCTAATATACATGTCTATATACCCAGTAGGTATATAGACTATGTCTCTATACCCAATAGGTTATATAGACTATGTCTCTTTACTTTACCCCTTGTATTTCTTCTCTTTGTCCTATTTTAATTCCAGTGTTCCACTGATACCATGAAACATTCAGAAAACATTCAGAATTTATGTGATTTCTTTCAGCAGTCATATGATAATATTTATTTTGTGAGATATGTATGACAAGCATTGGTTGTATAGAGTTGGTTAAACATCTTGTGTTTTCAAAGAGGAGATGTAAACATGATATCTAAGATTTAACGCAGTGAATATTAGAATTATGTATCAGAAGCATTGTAGAGGATCAGGGAGACTATTTTAGATTGACCTTGAAATATTGGTAAGGGTTTAGCAAACTTGGAAAGACTTTCTGTTTAGTCAAAATAAGATAAATCATGAAGGCATAAAAGTTCTTGACGGTTCATAAAAGGTGACTGGGCTTATATAGTTAGTATCAAATGAAGGAAATGATTGAGAGTGAAGTAGGAAATACAGAATAGTTGTGACAGGTTTTAATAAAATGGTAAGGATTTTGTGGGCACTGGAGACTTCTGAGTAGTGGAGTGTCATGGAAGATTTTTTAAAATCTGGGATGATGGGGCGCCTGGGTGGCTCAGTCAGTTAAGCGTCCGACTTCGGCTCAGGTCACGATCTCGCGGTCCGTGAGTTCGAGCCCCGCGTCAGGCTCTGGGCTGATGGCTCAGAGCCTGGAGCCTGTTTCCGATTCTGTGTCTCCCTCTCTCTCTGCCCCTCCCCCGTTCATGCTCTGTCTCTCTCTCTCTCAAAAATAAATAAACGTTAAAAAAAAAAAAATTTAAAATCTGGGATGATGTTGATTAGATCTGTATTTTAGCAGGTGTTTGCTGAGAGTGGATTGTAGTGGAGAAGTAATCGGGGCTGAGTAACCAGTTAGAAGTCTGTTAAATATCCAGGGAGAGAAGATGAATTTTTTTAAAAAATTTTTTAATGTTTCTTTTTTTTTTAAACAGGATTTTTCTTTATTTAAAAAAAAAATTATGTTTATTTTTGAGAGAGAGACAGAGACAGAGAGACAGAACATGAGTGGGGTTGGGGCAGAAATAGAGGGAGACACAGAATCCGAAGCAGGCTGCAGACCACAGCTGTCAGCATAGAACCTGACCCATGGACTGTGAGATCATGACCTGAGCCGAAATCGGATGCTTAACCAACTGAGCCACCCAGGCACCCTGAGAAGGTGAATGTCTTAACTGGGAAAACCACAAGCTCTGAGATGAATAGTTGACTTTGGATTCTAACAGAAAGATTTTGACTCTTTGATTTAGGAAGTAGGATAGGGAAGGGGAGGGGTTCAAAATAACTTGAGTTTTCTCATTTGGTTTGTTGGATGATTGGTAATCTCTTTCCTGTCCTTCTTTTGTTGTTGTTGTTTTGTTATTTTAATTGTATTAAATAAATTATGTAGGCATGATTGATTGCTTCATTGGCTATGAGATTGAACTCAATCTCAGGCCTCATTCCCCTTTTCTAGAAGAGGCCAAGCTGATGATGGCTCAAAACCCTAACCCTCTAATCACATGGTTGCCCTTTCTGGTTAGGCTTTGATATTGAGATGTCATGAATATTACATACATATGATATTGAAGGCTCATGAATAACAAAGATACTTCCTGGATTTTGAGTCTCCCAGAAACTAGGGACAAAGGTCAGTAACATTTTTTATTATACAACATAACCCAGACACCTATAACTCTTCTGCCATCTACCTCCACATTTCCAGATTCTGTGTCTAATCTGCCATTATCTTGATAATCAATTTTAGATAAAATGTATAATTCCATTTCTCTCTTTATTCACCTCTCCTCCTCCCAAACACACATCTGCCTATTTGCAGCCTTATTGCTACCTTTGGTTAAACCAGTGTCAGTTCCTGCATTAAAAGTACAATATAAATCTTGTTTTCTTTTGCCTCTTTTGAAAGTTTCAAGAGTTTTTACTCTTGGATTGATTCCTTTTCATGACATCCTGTTCTTTAAGATAAAAATTTTCTCCCTCTGCAGATACTAATTTGGGGTCAAAGCTTATAATACTTTTAAAGGCCTTATTTTTGTTTTTCTTCTGTGTTTGTTTGCTAAAAATGCCATAACAAAGTCCAATAGATTGGGTAGTTAAAAAGTTGAAACAATAGAAATTTATTTTCTCATGATTCTGGAGGCTGCAAGTTAAAGGGGTCAGCAAGGTTGGTTTCATCTGAAGCCTCTCTCCTTGTCTTATAGCTAGTTGACCTCTCCCTGTGTCCTCAAATTGTCTTCTTGCATGTGTGTCTGTGTCCTAATTTCCTCTTCTTATAAGGACACCAGTCATATTGGATTAGATCCCATCTATATAAACTCATTTTACCTTTATAGCATGCTATTTTTTAGGGGACACAGTTTAGTGTATTACATTTGCCTTATCTCTGTTTTCTGTGGATTTTTTTGTTTATCTGACTTCCATCTCTCTCTTACATATTTTCCTTGACCATCTTATAGTCTTTGGCTGTCCTTGTATATTTTAGAGTCTGGGAATAGCTGGTTTGTTTAGTTTGTATATGGGCAGAGTTTGTAAGTGGATTTTCTGTTGGGTAATACGACTGCAAATAGCCCTTCTTTTTGGGGGAGAAGACCCTTACATGTCAAGATCTTTGGTCTTTTTCCCCTTTAATTTCCCCAGAGAATAATATTCAACTTATTGCAGGGTGAGCTTTCACACCTTGCTGATAGAGGTATAAGAGCAGAGAAGGAAGAGACCTGAATATTCTCACAGTTAGGTGTGCACATTGACACTTAATCACCCTTACTGTGCCTGGTATTCCTGATTACAGGTCCTCTTCAGCTTGGCTCTTCAGAGACTAAACTTCTAATCTCCTGAGGACTGCAAGGTTGAAGGCAGATGCCAGGGTGTCTTAACTTCTCAGTATGTGAAGATATAGAAAACCTGCAATTTCTTGCTATTTTGCTCTGAACCTCCCCTTCATCTTCTGGGGCATCTGAAGCCTTGAGCAATTGAGGAGTTCTTCAGAAGTGTATTAGTGAGGTTTTATTATGTATTGGTTGCCTACCATATGCTAGGTACTGTGCTAGGATTATCCTCTGTAACCTTAATTGTAATCTTTGAAAGATTCTATTATGAGGTTCATTTTACATATATGAAAACAGAGGGTTTAGAACAGAATTAGTAAATTGGAGCACCAGGCTGTGAAAGCAAGTGTATTTGACCTCAGAAACTGCAATTTTACCGACTCTGCTACACTCAGAACAGTTGGCAAATTCATGCTTTTGCCAGTACGTCTACATTCTAGGTTTTGTAAAAATGTCAATATATTGATTTGATCACATTGAAAAAGAGTTGTTATACTAAGTATAATACAAAAATAAAGTGAAGTTCAGTATACCTATGGGAATATAGATGTATTTTACTATTTGTGAACATGATAATCAGAACATTTTCCTTTAACAACTTTGAGAGTAGAACAATTTCTAGCATATTTTGAGGGTTCTGCAGGTATAAGCATAGAACTAAATGGTGACATTAGGTTCTGTCATTTTATTGAAAGTTCTAGAACCAAGGGCTTAGTTGTCTATTATTTTTCTGACATTTCCCTCACAGTACTAGATACAGTGTCCTTGGTAAATTTAATGTTCATGAGATGTTGGCAGAGAAGCTAAATGACAACTGAGAAATTCAGAACTATATGTTTAAGAATTGTTTTTATGTTTTGGTACTTCGTGTCTAGCATTCTTGTATTTTTAGTCAACGCTTATTTCAGTTGTCACTTAATCCTTTTCTTTTCTTTCTAACAGATTACTTCTGTAACTAGATCTCCAATTTGCTCAACAAAGCAGAATGTCTCGATTGCGACAACCCCCCCTTGTGACAGGCATCTCTCCAAACGAAGGAATACCATGGACAAAGGTCATAATTAGAGGAGAAAACCTTGGGACTGGCCCAACTGACCTCATTGGTAAGAGCAAGAACTGTGCTGTGTTTCCATGGTAAATGCAGTTTTATAGTGGGCAGTTGAGACAAGATGATATAAAAACAACATTGTGATCTGTACAGAATGATCTGAATAAAGATTAAAGAATTATTTGGTTTTATGACTTTTCTGTTAAAATCATTATTTTATCAAATCTTGTCAAAATTGCCTATCACTAAGTCCTTCAGAAAGTTTCCCACAGGTGAGATTTTGCCTCCATTTCCTCAGTTTTGATCTCTCCTGCTTTGATTGCTCAAACAGCCTCCTAGCTATTTTTGCTGTCTTTAGTTTTTCCCTCCATTATACAACTGTTTGTGTTCTTTCTCTAGTGCTCTGTGAATTATGCCTCTTCTGTTTCTTATTGCCCTTCAAATCAAATCTAAACTCTCTCTCCTTGGTACCACACTATCAGTTTGATCTCTATAGTTAAGAGTCTGTTTCTTAGTTTGCCTTTCCCTTTCCTTTTTTCCCTATCCCCATTTGTTTTGTTTCTTAAATTACACATGAGTGAAATCACATGGTATTTGTCTTTCTCTGACTGACTTATTTCACTTAGCATAATAGTCTCTAGCTCTATCCATGTCATTGCAAATGGCAAGATTGCATTATTTTTTATGGCTGAGTGATATTCTGTATATGTATATCTTCTTTATCTACTCATTAGTCGATGGACATTTGAGCTGTTTCCATAAGTTAGTTATTGTAGATGCTGCTGCTGTAAACATTGGGGGCCATCCCTTGGCTTGTCTTAATCTCCTCTAGAACTTAAAACAAATGCTCTGGGCTGCTATGTCTCAGTCTAAAGATGGAGCCTAATCATCTTTTTGAAAATGCAAATAAGTGTCATGTACAGCCAGGGTAGAGAGCTAATTATAAATATAATTGTATGGTCAGTTAGGATTATTTTCCTGTGAACTCTGAAGTGCATTCAGAGTAGAGGTGCATTCAGAATGAGGAAGGGAGAGGCTTCAGTATATGCTACTGCATGTATATGCCAATTTCCCATATAAACTTTTCTGGATTCAGACATTCTCTTGACTCTTCTTAATTTATGAGGGACCTATTGGTAAAATACTGGAGATTATGAGTTGGAACTTGTTTTTCTTGCATTATTGGTGCAGGTTGACAGATTGTTTTTTGGCCATCTGGAAAACCCTTTGAAAAGAGAAAGTAAATTGGAGCTCAGCACTATATTTAATAACTGATTTTTGTACTTCCCAGCTAACTCTTTTCACTAGTGTTATTTAAATGTCTTATTTTATATTTTTCTCTAGCCATGGTTTTTGTTTCTCCAGTAAGCAATATTTAAATTAATTATTCTTATGAAGATAGTCTTATTTAACTTTTGTCTTGGTTTTTTGACGTAGCTCATTTTAGTTTTTTCTTCATCCAAAGTAGAATAGTCCCTAGAATGCAGGCAAATAAACCATACAGATGGAGGTTATGTCCTACATTTTAACTAGAAGCTCCCAACATGACAGTTACTAGTCTATGTAAATTTTAATCTTGCTTTAGCTTCAGGCAGTGCTGTTCTTATTTGACTAAGTGTGTATACTTTTATAAACCTCACTAGTTCAGCTTTCAACCTGCCTATGTATTGCCAAGAAACCATTTTATAAAAAAAGCAAACTTAACCTGCTAAATAATTTGAGTGTTTTTAGCTCAGATGAAGTCTACACTAGCCAAGTAAAACATTATAAAAGCAGTTTATTTGAAATTCTACAAGTTACTTAAAAAAAAGATATTATATTGTATGAAGCAGATTTCTTAGCTTGCAGTGACTTACTAAAAATGTCCTTAAGAAATTAAGAAATCTTTCTTACTATCTTATTTAACTTTTATGACATTTAAAATGATCTATTCAAATCTATGTTTAAAATTAAATGAGGATTATTAATTTTTTTTTTAGTTAAAATGCAAAGCAGATATTAAATCAGAGAAAACTTTATAGCAGCTACAACTAGATGAATAAACTTATTCTGGGTAGTTTTTTTCCAACTTGTGCTTTCATGGATATCATTCATGTTTGTTCATCTGAACATGTTTTTAGGCTTCCTGTCAGTATATTGGAAAGCTAATTCCATTTCTTAATTTTTAAAAAATATTTATTTATTTATTTATTTACTTATTTACTTATTTATTTATTTAGAGTATGTGAACGTGGGAGTGGGAGAGGGGCAGACAGAGAGGGAGAGAGAGAATCCCAATGTGGGGCTGGACATGGGGCTTGAGTCCAATGTTTAACCCGGGTGCCTCTCTCATTGTTCAGTTTTTGTTTTTTTTTTTTTAATTTTTTAAATGTTTATTTTTGAGGGAGAGAGAGAGAGAGAGAGCATGAGTGGGGGAGGAGCAGAGAGAGAGGGAGGCACAGAGTCTGAAGCAGGCTCCAGGCTCTGAGCTGTCAGCGCAGTGAGATCATCATCTGAGCCAAAGTTGGACACTTAACTGACTGAGCCACCCAGGCGCCCCTCATTGCTCAGTTTTAATCATAAGGTTGTTCTTTAGCAAGGAACCTATATTAGGAATGACTTTATGTTAAATCCTGACATTTATTGTTGAGTAATTTTCCTTTCTGAAATGAGTTAATATTTAAAATGACAATCTTTCTGATAGTATAAACTTTAAAAACATTAACGTATTGACCTAGAGTAATATCAAAATACCCACCATATATAACACTAAAAGTATTCAGTTTATTAATTAAAACTTTTTTCATTCATTTAAAAAATACATAGACTGATTTATGTATGCATAAAAATTATTTGAGCAAATATTCACTGAAGTGTTTCACAGTGCCTATCTTTTCTTTTTTTCTTAAGTTCATTTATTTATTTTGAGAGAGTGAGCAAGCATGGGAGAAGGGGCAGAGAAAGAGGGAGAAAGAGAATCCCAAGCAGGCTTACCGCTGTCAGCACAGAGTCCAATGTGGGGCTCAAGCCCATGAACTGTGAGATCATGACCTGAGCCAAAATCAAGAGTCTGATGCTTAACCGACTGAGCCACCCAAGCTCCCTACTCAGTGCTTATCTTAAAGATGGAGAGGAATTCTAGGGGTGCTTTCAATCTCTTAGATTGTTTACATTTTTCAAAACAAAATTGATTTTCAGGAAAGATATCAAAGATGTTCCCATTTTGAAAAAATAATTTTGAATTATGAATGCATTTAAAAATGTGTAAATGCCATTACACATTTAAAGAAACCAAAAGAAAACTTAGTCCTAAAGAAGCCTTTAAATGCTATTATTAGGATTCCATACATGTATAAATCATATAGCTGTTTTAGGGAAATCTCTAAAATTCATTATTTCAATAAATGCATCTTTGAAATGTAGTTATTTTTCTCAATGGTTAGTACAACATTCCTACTAAATAGTGCTTTCATTTTAACGAAGGATGACTTGACTCCCTTCCTACATTTTTTAAACCAAATTTGGCATTAATTGAGGTGTTCCTGGTATCTGAAAAAAAATTGTATTACCAAACTTGACTGTTGAGCAGTATAAAAAGTTAAATAATGAGAAAAGAAAGTGTGAAGTGTCTGGGTCTTTACCACATACAGTTCGGTTTACTTTTTCCATAAAATTTATTACATTGTTCTCTGCTTTGCAGAATAGAAAATACAAAGAAAATAAGTTAGTAGAAGAGCTGGCAGTATGTCCATATGGTGATATATTGGTGTTCTGTCTGGGGTACATCTTCCTCACTGTAATCTTTCAGTGCCTCCATATTTGGCTACTGCCTAAATTATAATAATTTACTTGGTATCGGGCCTGAGATGCCGGGCACGAGTTGAGGTTTTGGGAGTGTTGGTTTACTATGAGAACAGAATGTAGTATAGTAATAGTATCATTAGGGAAACTCAAAGGCACCATGCACTACCTTTATAGGATGCAGATATTAAAAATGAAATAGTAATCCAGTAATTCCCAAGAACATTAACTACATTCACCTGATTTCAAGCTGTGCCTGGAATAAAATATCCTCCATGTATGCAATATATAATTTAAACACTAGGAAAAGTAAGTGCAGATTATGTTTAGGAAGATGGATAAATATATTTGTTTGTAGGGAATGATATATACATTTCTTTGTACACTGTAGAATTTTATATCAGCAACTTTGATTTCTAATAATAGTAATAATTTCCCCTTCTAAAACCTACGAACATAATTTAAGATTCTCATAAACTGAGTATATGGAATGCCTACACATAATTATTATGGTCATTTTTTTTTTTAATCCCATTGGTGTTTGAAGAAACTTAAGTATTATCTAAAGAAGTCTTTGATATTAGAGATAAAAGAGTAGACAAAAATCAATAGAGACAGTATGTTTGCAAATAACATTGGGTATATTCAGTAATAGAAATAACTATTGAACAGGAAATGTTATTTCTAGATTTATTTTCTTCATGGAAAAAACCTGGTAAGACTGACAGAAGAATTGTCTTTTTATGTAACAGACATGACTAAGATCTTTGTTCTTTTGAACTTTGTTACATGCATGCTTTCATTTTCAGGTCTGACAATTTGTGGACATAATTGCCTCCTGACGGCAGAATGGATGTCTGCAAGTAAAATAGTATGCCGAGTGGGACAAGCTAAAAATGACAAAGGAGACATTATTGTCACAACCAAGTCAGGTGGCAGAGGAACCTCAACAGTGTCTTTCAAGCTACTCAAACCTGAAAAAATAGGTATCCATCTTTTCTGACTTTTTTTCTAAAGAGGAAAATGAAAATACGTTTTGTCTTTTAAAATCTATAACTGGTAGATTTGTATAAAACGTTCCTATTTTCACATCTCATTAACTTAGATTATATTTATTTTGACAGGAATGGGATATTGGTTAAAATTTGCATTACTTTTGGAAACGCAGTTTAGTGAGCTAACAGTAAAACCTAAGGAGGATGGTCATGAGAGAATTATTATCCTAAATTCTTTATAAAATCTGTTTATTTAACATTTTGCTTTGCCAATTTTAGTTCCTTGATCTTGAACACAGTAATTGCATTTCTTTGTATTATGCAGTTGAGATTTGAGGTAAAATATCCTCCTGATGTGGCCAAATTAGCAATCATAGTATCTAAATAATGTTCTTGTTTCCTTCTTTTTCTCTATCCTTTGAGGCCAGGACACAATGTTGCCTGGCCAGAATGTGCGTTTAGCCCTCCAAACTAGAAATAATCTCTCTTTTTTGTATCCTATAGCACTTTATATGTTACTTTTTATGAACTTAACACTTGCTTCCTCAAATTGGTCTGAGGAGTCACTCTGAATACAAACCTGCGCTCTAGCACTACAAGCTGTGGAACTTGAATGCTTAGGTTTTTTTGTGGGTAAAAGTGGAACAACAGTATTACCTACCTCACAGGATTAAATGAGTTAGAGCATGTATTGTATAGTGCTTAGTATAGACCCTTACCCTAAGTAAGTGTTTAATTAATCACTTTAAATTATTCTTCTCATAGTTATTTCTGTGTATGGCCATCTCGCCTACTAAAATTAGGATAGTGTCAGATTCATCTTTCTGGTCTTGCAATGTCTTGTACATGGTCTGTACTTGATAAACATTTATTTAAAGTAGGGCTATCACAGGCTTAATTAAGCCCAGGTCACATATCTCTCTTAAACTGAAAAGTAAATAATTTTGCAAATTGTTTTTGTTCTCTATCATAAAACATAGAGCTTTTCTACAGCATTATCTTCCTTATATTCCTGGATTTTTTTTCCATAAATAAAAACTTAGATAAGGAATTTAAGGGAGAATTAAAAAAAAAAAATATATATATATATACACACACACACATATATACATATATACACACATATTTATACATGTATATACACACATGTGCACACATATGTGTCTGCATACGTTGTACATATATAATATTCCTGTTTTTATTTACTCATTTTTATTTAACGTCAAAAATTAAAAATTAAAGCAGGAACTTGTTATCAGTTTTCTGGAGGAACTTAAAACATTTTGGCAGAACCCAGCAATGTCTTATATTTATACAACAGATAAAGACAACTTAATCGAAAGTTTTAACTTTATTCTAAAACATCCTGCCCAGGACCTGGCACAGTATAGGTTCAGTAAAGGCTTATCAGACTGAACTCAGGAGTATCTAGACTTGAGCATAACTTCTAACAAAGCCTCTTGTTGCATTCTGTCAGAACTGTGGGTACTAAAAGAATTAGTTGGTTCACAAAGGTTCATACAGCTAGAAGTTGCCTGGGATCAAATACCTTCCATGAAGCCTTCACAGCCTCAAGCCACCCATTGGCCCTTTGCCCATTTTCTGTTTCAACCCACATTCAGAAGTGGTAAGCCTGTTAGTCCTATGCCAAAGTGAATGTCAAGAATCTGGTCACATAAAAGAGAGTACCATTTTCAGAGATTACATTTTGTTCACAGTGTCTGTCCATTTTTCCTGAATATCCTAGTCATTTCCATTACTCAAGCCATGCATTTCTTGGAAAGTGTTTGACTGATATCTTTATATAAAGAATTGTTGGATATTTTTTTGAATTAGCCAACTTAATTATACTGTTTATTTTTTATAAAATACATTTGTTTGAGCAGAACTTTTTCTCAGAGGCTTAGCTTGTCTTCTGTGTTGAATAATGTACAATGTAACCATGAAGCAAGAGATATTATTTTTGCCATTTGATAGATTTTTAGTGTTTTTAATCAAGCCACAAGCCATTAAAAAAAGAAGACACCCAAAAAACAAACAGAGCTTTTGTGCTGTCAAATCTCTCAAAAATTACCTTAGTGTGCATTTTGTTTTAGGTCTTTAAAAAGTGAAGCAATAGCGAAAGACTTAACCTGTGTCTTATTAAGGATGTGCTCCTCATTTTGGTAGGTATTTTGGATCAGTCTGCTGTGTGGGTTGATGAAATGAATTATTATGATATGCGTACTGACAGGAATAAAGGAATTCCTCCCTTGTCTCTGCGTCCTGCTAATCCACTTGGCATTGACATTGAAAAGTGAGTACCATCTTGCCTTCAGTTTTCTTTATTGCTGAAAACTTTTATATACTTAAGAGTGAAGAGAGTGACACTCCAGAAATATCCAGGCAAGCACAGTTGAAGACATCTCTGTTGTTGGGAGACAAGTTGTATTTCTGAAGCCTTGTCAGGTTTGCTGCTTGTGAGTGTTCCAGTTAGTTAAAACTTTTGGTGAAAACTACCTACCTCTTTTAGTTTTTTGAATTTACACTTTGTGAAGAAGAAAAGTATCTTGAAATATTTAATAACTAATACTTTTAATGATAGGAAAATGCGTTATCTGGGGTTTGTGAGTTTAAATATTTAGATGGCACTTGAAATCAAAGTAGAATTTTCTGGGGTGCCTAGGTGGCTCAGTTGGTTGAGCCTCAGACTTTGGCTCTTGGCTTGTGAATTTGAGGCCGCGTGGGGCTCTGTGCTGACAGCTCAGAGCCTGGAGCCTGCTTCAGATTCTGTGTCTCCCTCTGTCTCTGCCCCTGCCCCACTCATGCTCTGTCTCTCTCTTTCTCTATAAAAAATAAATAAACATTAATTTTTTTTTTCAAAACAATTTTCCAAGTGCTTGATGTTTTGTGGAAATATTTTAGAATAATTAGGCCCAGTGTAGTTTTTTATTTTGTTTACGATCCCTGCCTGTAAGTCGTACTTAATCCAGACTTACTTGATCAGTATTGTGACAGGTAAATGATATTTTTCAAGATGTTATCGAATCTGTAATTTTCTATTCTTAATTGCTAGGACAATGTTTAGTAACTTTTATAATTAGTACCTTTATCCTTACATCTTACTTAATCAGTTCATCTAACACATCAATCGTGTCTAATTTATTTTCTAGCCTTGATGGTTCTGCTCATGAAGTTATATACTGAGTGTTGCTCTGTAAACACTTACTGAGGGTGACAAGTTAGTTCTATTAACACTTTAACCATAGCTTTAAGTTTTTCTAAGAATTGGGAAAATTCTCTGCTTAATCTTTATATATTTAACCTTCAAGCCTACACTTGAAGACCATTAGTAATTCAAATAGTAAGCTGCTTTTTCACCTAGTGAGGTTTTTACCTCTGGCTAAGAGGAAGGGAGCAAGTGTTTGTCTTGGAATTTACGATGTGTTGAGAAGTCCTCGGGTTTAGCAGCTTTTAGTGAGCTTGGACTGTCCTAGGTCACATCTTTGAAGCTCTTTGGCAGTATGGGTCATTCTGGAGCTGTTTTAAGGATTTCAGTGCTCTATAAAGAGTTTGAGGATCAAGAAAGTCTAGAAAAGAATGGTAATTACTAGCTATTTAGTTGAGCACAGTTTCAAGCATGAATAGACTTTACAGTTGATACTAAGCCTTTTAATAGGTTGGTTCAATACCCTTGAAAGCCAGCTTCTTTCCAAGTCCTGCCACAAAAGAAGTGTAGAGCAGGAGGTCCTATATGATTGTTCTTTCGTGAGGAAAATACAGTTTAGGAGTATTGTATGAATTTTGTATGAGCTTGAGACAAAACTTTCAAAGTTAGGATTAAATTGAATGTTTACTATCATAAAATAGATTTTCTTAATTTTCAGTTTGGCATATAACCCACCCCTTCTATGACTTTTTTACCTTCCTAGGCCCTTCCACCTTTTGACCGCCTTTATTATTCCTGTTATTGCTGCTACCCACAAAGGAGTTAGGCTTAAAATCTCTCTAATAGCACTTTTTCATAATACGGGTCAGGATTATTCTTTGCTAACATTGGTAACAGTAGCCAGGAATAATGGCACTTAAAGTTCTTGGCTCTTTAAAAGTTCTTTTTTTCTTTTCTGAGAGGTAATCTAATTTAGTCTAGAGCCAAATTCAGTTTGAATCATAGCTCTACTGCTTACTAGAAGTATGACTTAACTACTCTGACTCAGTTTCCTTAGGTAGAACATGCCGTACCTGTGTCATGGGGTGGTTGTGAAGATTCAGTGAGTGAGTGCTTTAGAAGAGTGTCTCTCATAGCAAGTGCTTAAAAAATGTTTGTCATCATTACAAGGATTCAGTGCTCTTCTTGTATAATACACTGTTCCTGGCTTTGCTCTGTCACTTAGGAGGAGAATTTCTTTTTAATGACTGTTAAGATTTTGGGGTAATAAATTGTATTAAAATCTTAAAATAGCATTATGTACATTAATTTAAGAAGTGTTTAAATGGGGATAAAATTAACAGTAATACTTCTTTCAAGCTCTTAAGTTTCAAATAATAATTTGCTCAGCCATGGGATAATTAAAGAGTAGCCTTTTGAAAAGGTAAAATCATGACTGTCCTACAAATATAAAATGAACACATTTTAAGAGCATTATTTCACTCATTAATTAATGGGAAAACGAGTAAAATGTTAAAACCAGTTCAGGGGGAATTCCAGAGGGTAGACATAATAGGCAATGAGGAATGCTAACAGATGCAGATGGGGCACTTATACTGCATGGTAATTAGTTACATCTTTACCTGATAGGTATTCCTGGTTGCCATCAGCCCTCTACAGTTTAACTTCTGTGTTTCTAACAGAGTTGCAAAATAGGGACAAAGGCATAGATCCCTATAAGAATCAGAAAATACTGGGAAGGTCCTCCAGACAGTGAAAGGATACCCAATAATCCTTTTGCTTATTTAAAGTCTTTTGAAAATTTTCCAGTAAAAGAAGGACAGACTAGATATACTAGCAAGCAAGAAAATGAAAGGTGAAAGTAGGAAGAGTTATAGACAACAAGAGAAGAGAATGTTTTTGGCTAGACATGCTTTTTCAGGTTCCTTTTTTATTTTTTAAAGGTACTGCCAGGAAAACCGCATTTATTTTATTGAATTCTCTAACCTCAGATAGAAATCTTATTTTAGAAAAAGAGAAAAGGAAAGGAAAAGCAGCTGTTAAAATATTGATGGATTTTATTTCCCTGACTCAATATTTTTTAGATAAAAGTTTTGCTGTCTGTAGAGAAGGATGTACTTTCAGGTTAGAATCCGTAAGAGCATTTCCGTACTGGTTTTTATTTCTGTATATTAATGTCATTTGGGGGATTCTTTTATTTAAAAGGTTGGAAGAGGATCTACTTTTAATTTTTTAAAAAACTTCGTTAGAGAACGAACACCAGGATTTTAATTATTACCTGCTTGTTGAAATATATTAATTGAGAAAGTTTGAATTATATTATAAAATACTGTGGTCCTGATGAATTATCAGATTAAAGGGGTCAGGTCACTTTGGAAGATGAATCAGTTGCTGGTAATTGCATTGTGAATGTTTATGAAATTCTCTTCAGCTGACAGTCAAATGTGCAACGTGGAACAGTGGGGTGTCCTGTAGTGTTGTGGCCAGTTCATCTGAATTTGAAAAAGCGAGTGAGAGTAGCAGAATATAGTTTTCTGGTTGCTCTTTGGTGTGAGTCAGAGTTTAATAAACATTTTATTGTTGTGCTCAGCATGCATCCTGTTGTCTTTCAGCTATGGGTTTAACAACTGGCATTTATTGGCTTCATTTGCCTCCTTAAGTCCTTCATATTCCTAAATTTTTTACTGATGTTTTGCACAGATGGTGCCTTGATATTTATAAAAATGTTACCAATTGCTTCAAAAAAGATAACTTCACCTTGAACTGACACTAGGATTTAGTTGTAAAAAGTGTATATTTCTGATTTGTTATATTGATTGTCACAGATGTATGTGTTCTTTGCACAGCTTAAATTGTAATGGAGACAAATCATTTAAATTGAAAGAGAAGGCAAAACAGGTTCATGTTAAGTAAAAGCCCTCACTGGGTTATATTTCTTAAAATAAATATTTGTCTAATGGAATATTTATAAGTAATGTTTTTGGACATTGTACATATATGGGAGTGAGGACATGAAAATGAAACTTTGCCCTTGTTTTTATATGGTCTACAACTTTTTTGTGAAATAGTTACATAAGAAAGGCTATCTAGAGTAGTCATTTGATGTGCCATTTACCTGTTTTATTTCCATGTGGATTTTAGGGCATTGCAGATCTGATTTTCTTCTCATCAATTAGGTTTTTCAGTAGAAAGAAAAGGTGACCAGTTTTCCCAGTAGATTTAGAAACCAGAGACAGGTGGAAAAATAATTCTTAGTATGAGTGTAGAAGAGAAAAGCCTTGGATAAATTTGTCTTTTAGAAATTTTATAAAACAGGTTGTGGGCTGTGATACAGTGCCTAAGTTCAGAACCTGTCATGCCCTATCCCCCAAAATAAGAAAGAAAGAAAAAAACAACAACAGCACACATGCAACCAAAAACAAGCTCATAATATTTAATACACCAAAGTGAAAATAGTGATGCTAAAAATTGAAAGCCAAAAGAATTGAGTATAATATACACACACTCAAAAGAACTATATAAGCTTACTTTTACTGTGTTAGCCTCCCTGCCTTTCATCTTTCCATCTGCCAAATCAAGAAAACATGTTCTCTTTAATGCAAACACAGAGTAACACAAATGTAACCAGGCCTCACTCTATGTGAGGTGGTTAGAATTTTTCTCAAAATGATTTTGTTTTGCTTGCTTAAGGGTCATTACTGCAGATTAAGGGTCATTACTGCAGATTGTTCTCATACTTGAAAGCAAATTCTGATATGTTAAAAACATTCCTGTTAGTTTTAAATCTGACCAGTGACTCTATATACCTGGATCTTCCCATGGCATGGGCTAAATCTTTTCAGAAGATTTAAATCTGAGCTTACACTGCCATCTGATGGAAAGTGTATATTTTAGGGGTGGCAAGAGTTGTCAGCTACTGAAATTGTTTTGATTCATGAACTTGCTTAGTAGAATATGTGTTGCTTTCACTGTCCCAACTATGGTAGTAGATTTAAAGTGTAAATTTAGTTTAAATTACTCAGAATATACCTTGCTTTTACTGACTTGTTAAGCCATCACTTCACTTGGTGGGCCTTATCCTAAAATCTGGTTATTGTGAACAAACACTTAAGTTTTAACTTTCTTACTTTGTCAGCACCATTGACACAGTGCTTCTTCCTCTCCTAATACTGTTATAAAGACCATTAATAATTCTCTGTATTCTAAAACAGTGCTGCCTTCACTCTCCTTAAATTTCTATCTTTCTAGATATGTAGTTGTGGTTTTATTTTATGCCTCAGAGTCACTGGTTCTTTATTTGACAATAGAAGTACCAGGTTCAAATCTCAACTATTTACATGCAATGTCTCTGAGGCTGTTTCCTCACTGTAATATGGGAATATGTTGTTATGACAGTATGTTGTTATGACAATCAAATAAAATGATACTTATGAAAATAGTCTGTGAAATACAAAGAACTAAATAAAAAGAATAACAATAACAGCAAATAACATTTTTGAAAATTTATTGTGTGTTAAAACTGCTAAGCCTTTCAAATGCATTATCTATTTTAATTCTCAAAACATTCCTGGGAGGAAGATATTATGATCCTAGTTATCCAGTAACTGGGACCTTAGAGTAAATAACTTCTTGAAGGTTATACAGACAAATCTAGCAAACTTCCGAGATTGAACCTAGAGCCTGAGCTCTTAACCACTACTTATTATTATTGCCTCCCACTTATATAATGCTATGAGCCATCTCTGCTTTTTTGTAGATATGTTCCCTAGGCATTGTCATTCATTGTGTTTTTTCCAGATCTTCTATTGCATGTTCATTTTGAGGTATTTGTGTAAAGCATATGTTAGGCATATATTTTAGGATCATATACTGACTCAGGATGCGTTCAGCTATAAGTAACAGAAAATGAAAATTAAGCTTAAACAAAAAAAAATATTTATTTTCTCATAATATACTGAGTCCAGAGATGGTGGACTCCATTGTTGGTTGAGTCAGTGACCTAGTAATGTCACCCAGATGTAAGGAATGTTGGTGTGCTATTCTGTGGTCCTTACCATAACACTTTTTTTCTTTGTAATTGTCAAGTGGCTAAAGCAATTTCTGCTATTGAAGCAATAATAACACACAGTAAGTAATAATATAAAAATCTAATATGGAAGCCATAATACACAATAGTTAATAAAACACAATAATGTCTAGAGGCAGAAGGACCCTATTTCTTCTTTATTCTCCTTCTTAAAGTTTGGAGACCTTTCCCAGAAATATTCAAGTAGATCTTCCTCAGACATCACTGGTCAAAACAAGATCACTCAGTAGATAGCAAGAGAAATATGATAACCATGATTTGCTTAGGATAATTGATATTTATGATTGCGCTGGTGTGTGGGATTGTTTGGTCTGAGGGTGGAGAATGCATGTTGGATCACTACCCAAAATTAGACTTAATTGTGTGATTTGGGGCAAATTATTTGACCTCTCTCTTAGAATTTTGTCATCTTTGATATTATAATTTCTTATTCTTATAATTCTGATTCTTAGGGTAGGTCTCAATACTCTTCTTCCTATTTAAATTTATATAGTAACATTGGTAAATGAGTTTTAATGTCTTCAGTACGAAATCACTGTAAAGTAAACTCAGTCTTAAGGGTGATTATGAGGAGATAGTATTTTGACCAAAAGATCCAATACTTTTCAAACTCTGACTCATTTAGGTGCCTGAAGAAGCTATGTGAATGAGAAATAATAGTATAGTACATGAGAAATGAGATACTAGTAGGTAGATTAATGCTTCATATCTCAGCATAGAATTCTCTAGTAGAAGCACATAGCCTACATAGTAGAGGCTAGTAGCACATAGTTCCAAATATCCGAAGTGCCTCCTTACCACTTATACTAATTCCAAAGCTCCATTTCAAGATCTGCCCTCTCTTCCTCTCACCCTTGCCCTTCCAGTGGCATGATGTGCCTATGATTGAGGAGATGAGGGTGCAAAGCCTGTGGAAGCCTGGCCATGTCCCATGTGCTTTTCTTTATCACCAAAAAACTCCGCTATTAATAATGTGGCCAGGCCCATTTCTGCTCCCTCTTGAGGAGGAGGGAGATATGGAGGTGTCCTGGAGTAGGAGAGTTTCTTAATGGTTCACCTCCTAGAGCCTTACCAGACATGAGTCTTTTATCTTGTGATAAGACAAGTTTATTTATATTTGTTGAAATAACAGTTTAGTACAGTGTAAATGACACGTTTCTAAAATGTCAGAATTAGGGGCTCCTGTGTGGCTCAGTCAGTTGAGCGCCCGACTGCGACTCAGGTCATGATCTCGCAGTTCACGATTTCGAGCCCCACATCAGGCTCTATGCTGACAGCTTGGAGCCTGGAGCCTGCTTCGGATCTGCCCTCTCTCTCTGCCCCTCCCCCATTCTTGCTCTGTCTCTCCCCCCAAAAATAAAACACCAAAAAATATTGAAGTGTAAGAATTAGATGAATTTTAAATATGGGAAGTTGTAGATAGCTGCATATTTACATCGTTCAGTATCACCAGTTTAAGCATTTTAACTGTTTAGGATGTGACCTTTTTCATATGTGCTGTGTGTATCCAAGGTTGTTTTTTCTTTTCTTTTTTTTTTTTTACACATCATCAGCTTTATTGAGGCATAACTGATAGATAAATTTGTAAGATATTTAAAGTGTACATCTTGATGAGTTTATAAACGTATACATTGTGAAAGGATTTCCACCATCAAGGTAACTAATACATCCAACCCCTCACATATGTTTTCTTTAGCTTTTGCGTGTGTGTGTGTGTGTGTGTGTGTGTGCATGTGTGTGTGCATGTGTGTGTGCGCATGCGCCTCTAGACATTATTTTGTTTTATTAGTTATAAGTGGCTGGTGCAGCCACTCTGGAAAACAGTATGGAGATTCCTCAAAAATTAGAAATAGTACTACCGTTATGACCCAGAAATTCTGCTTCTAAGTGTATATCCAAAGAAAATGAAACAGGATATTGAGATATTTGCACTCCCATGTTCATTGCAGCATTATTCACGATAGCCAAGGTATGGAAGCAACCTAACTTCATTAATGGATGAATGGATGAAAAAGTTGTATATATGTACAGTAGAATATTATTCAACCACGAGAAAGAAGGATATCCTGTCATTTACAACAACATGAATGGACCTTGATTTCATTATACCACACAGAGAAAGACAAATAACAGTTTTTCTTTCTTTTTTTTTTTTTTAAACTAACTATGTTAAGCGTGATTTAATGTCAAACCCATGGGAACTATGTAGTCTCAGCCATTTCACCAATACATACAACTGCTGTATTTTTTGGATTTGTGTCTGCATTTTTTTTATCCTTTTTTGATGTTAATCCCTCTTCACACTTCTGCTCTGATTATGGGTAGGGAACCCATGCAACCATAATAAAACTACAGGGCTTGAGTGAAGGGTAAAGTTCAGTTTGCCTTCTCAGAGTCCCCTTTTGCTGCTTTTTTGTTAGCTGTGTCTTTAATCTGTGAGTTTGGAACTGACCCTTGTTAGAAGAGGATTTCACATAGTTGAATAATTCATAAAGAATGTTAATAGTAGGGATTTAGTTGATATCAGATGATTCTGTAGTACTTTTTGATTCTGTTAAGATCATTCAACTTTCTGAACAAGCAAAGTGTTAGGACTACATAGAATACCAGTTTAAGTGTCAAAAAGAAGTAAGGTTGACAAAAAAATGTTAGGCATTTCTCCATGTACTTTTCCTTCACACCATAGACAGACCCCACTAATTCATTATGCTGTTCTTTCCAGTTTAGACATATGATCTTTGACACAACACTCTAGACAGACACTGCCCACCAATTAAGGTAGAACTAGGGGGTATGGACTATGCATATCATAAGGAAGTGTTTTTAGTTACTTAGGTAGGGTTCAGCCCTTTCAACTCAGTCATTATATTGCCCCAAAGTTCTAACTTGGAGTCATGATGTACATTTTATTTATAAATGAGAAAAACTTCCCAAGGTGACAGGATTTTATTACTAAGTAAAGTACCAAACCAGCAAGAAGAATCCAAATCAAAATAAACTTCTAAAAATGCAGAGTTCTCCAGAGTCCTCTCAGAGATTCTGTCTGGTAAAAATGACCAACAAACTTTTGGAACACATATGCACCCCAAGAAGATTCAGACTATAATCTAACTTTAGGAGCCAGTGAGGAATGCTGTGAGATTGACTTACTCTCTGAATTACTGATTACTGAGGTAATGCCAGCTTGATGTCCATGATTCTCTTAAAGTCTCATTTTATCTTGTCTGTTACTGTAGTGCTAAACAAGGCTTTTTTCCCCACTAATTAAAAAAGAAAACATTGTGGGGCATGTGGGTGGCTCACTTGGTTCAGCATCTGACTCTTGATTTCAGCTCAGGTCATGACAAGCCGCACATTGGGCTCTGCCCTGACAGCACGGAGCCTGCTTAGGATTCTCTCTATCCCTCTCCTTCTGCCCCCAGCACCCCTTCCCCCACATGCACTCCCCCACCCAGTAAATAAATAAACATTAAAAAAAAAAAGAAAGAAAATGTCATAGTGAGAAAGGTAAGTGTAATAGGAAATAAAGTGGGTCTCTTTCTATTGACTGACGTACTGACAAATAGATGTTGGATTCTAGATTAAAGTGTAGGGTTTACAAAGGAAATCATAGAGAACTGGTTTTGCTCTTTGCATCTCTTGCCCTTTTAGGGACTATGAAGGGATGAAGGGAGCCAGGAGTGAAGGGGAAGAGTTTATGAGATTCTTTGACAGGAGCTGTGCTAGGCTGTGAAGGGGAGGTATGACAAACATCTGCTTTTCTTAACTCATAACTGGGGAGTGTGGCTTCCATGGAGTGTTCCCTGCATTTGTGAAACAGAGGTCCTGGCACCTGAGAGCACAGGAACAGTGCACATAGACAGTAGAGGTGTCTGCCCTGGGAAAGATGTTTCTTGGGACAAGATGAGCACCTCACTAGAGAGTAGGCCCCAGGCCATTGTAAGTTGTATGTAAGGTCACTTGTAAGTCAAGGAGCTCCATCAGAGAGTTGTTGTTGGTAAAGATGGAGTGCTGATCTTGGACCACACTATGTGATTTCTGAATTGAGGCTGTGTTCATAATAATGTGAAATCAAGTCTCTCTCAGATAAGAGTGAGTAGAAGTCATTGCACCTGCTCACATTTTCTTACAGGGTGGTGATAATTCTGCACCCCCCCTCCAAATGGCTCCCCACATCCCTGAATACACTGGGCTATAAAACAGTGCTGTGTCTCGTCCATGTCCCATGAGTTTGGCTTATCCAGTGTATGGGGTTGAGGACCACACTTCAGTCATAAAGGACACCAAGATCAGAGGAGTGAAGTGAAAATGAACATGATGTGTGCAAGAAAGTGTAATCCCTTTGAAGTTACTGAATCTCCCAGTTTTGAGGATTAGATGAGCAGAAATGAGTCCTGAGAGGTAAGCAGTTTTGAATCATGGAGAGACTTGACTATAGAACTTGGACTTTATCCTCTACAGATGAAGAGTTGGGGAGGTGGTGAGGGCTGCTAGCTCATAAGCCCATAACAGGGTTTGCCCATACTACTTTTGCTCTTAGATACAACTGTCTGACTTCCAGCATGGAGCCTGAACTATAGTAGTATTTAGTTATTATTTGAATGGATACATAAATGAAATGATCCGGAAGTTGACCTTAAAAATGTAGGCAATAAAGTCAGCTGCAGATAGGGGATTGCCTGTTATAAGCTTTTCTTAAAATTATTCTAGATATAGACATAGAAGTATAAATATAATTATTTTATTAATTAGCTCTAATTTTTATTAATAGGCTTTAGTACGTTTTAAAACAACTTTCATATAAGTCTTTAACAAAAACCATTTTAACAAACTAATGTTTAAATTTCAGTGTATACAAATTTTGATTTTTATTCATTGAATAGAGAATGATTGCATATTTGGATAGATATCATAAAGTATCAACTCAGCCTCTTTAAATTCTATATTGATGTAATTTCTGTATTTTAACTAATTTCTTACATATACATAAAGTTTATATAATAAGAAATGAGCTGAGGTGTAGGAAATATATTTTGTATACACATGTAAATATAGACTCCATAATGTAAGATGTATAATTTTAATGGTTTGTAGTCCTGTTTATTACATTAGGTACTCTAGGATGTCTGTTACATTATTGTAGTAATAGCATTTGAAGTATATTTTAAATCTTTTTTCTCCCTTAGAAGTAAATTTCCCCAGAAGGACTTAGAAATGCTGTTCCCTGGAATGAGTGCTGATTTTACAAGTGAGAATTTTTCAGCTGCTTGGTATCTTATAGAAAACCACTCAACTACCAGGTCAGTGGATGTTGGACTATTGTTTCATGTGGTTGTACCTAATAGGATTATATGATACAAAGGGATTTAGGCTGGCCTCTGCCACGTAGGAGCCCTTTGACTTTGGGTGAGCTCATGAATATCTCAGGTTATCTTTTCTCCTATTTATGAAATGGTGTTAATAATTAGCAGTCCCTTATTTCCTGCTATCTTGTTTCTGTATGATTCATATTTGTGCAACCCATTAAAACTTTGTGGAGTCTCAGCTGGGTACCTAAACTGATGTGATCTCTCTCTATTCAAATAACAAAACTTTCAAGTCCTGGTGTAAAATAGTAAACATACTTCTTTTCCTGACCATAGAGCAAAGGAAGATGATTTGATTTATCATTTTGCAAAGACTTGCCTTAAAATTAGCCAAAAATAGTCAAGGTCTTATATCCAAATTAAAGTGCTCCTTATTGTCTGCTAATTACATTTTGCCACACTCTTGATAAGAGTAGGTTTGTAACTTTTTTGCAGCAATTAAATTTAGTAACAGTGTTTGAATAAATGAATGGTTTATTGCTAAAGATTTACATTCCTGAAAAGTTAATTTGTTAAAATACACCTTAGGAGAAAATTTTCCTTCACCAGTTAGAGTCAAAACCATTAGAAAACATGAGGAAACATTGGTGTGTGTGTGTGTGTGTGTGTGTGTGTGTGTGTGTGTGTGTGTGTGTGTATACATATATATATATAGAGAGAGAGAGAGAATCCTGATACATTTTTAAAGGGAATGTCAAATCTTTAATTGCAGAAGATGGTTCTAATTTTACATCACGGATGTGCTTTTTCTATTACTGTATTTCAGAATTCATCTCTGTTTTCTGAGTAGGACTATCATGGCACTCAATAATATATTCAAAGTTTTACAGCCAGATTTTCTTAGCCCAGCTGGAAATAAAAAAATATAGAGATCTACCAATTTTCTCTGCTTGAGATGTAGAGATAAAATATTTTGGTCTTTTTAGTTATTTAAATTGTTGAGTTGACCGCCCCCGCTCCCACCCCCCAGGTTTTTCTATAATTTCACTGTTAATGACAGAGGACTGGATATTGATGTGGTGAATCATGATACGGTTAATTTTGATGTAGGACACAGAAATGAACATACAGAGGAGTTCTGCCTTAGATAACTTAGATAACCACTGCATTGATCTAAGTCTGTGCAAAGGGACATGATGTTCAGGACTCCTTACCTGGCAAATCATATACATGATACATATTACTTATAGAAATATTTATATGTATGTTCATTTCTTAAGGGTCTGACATTTGCAATGACCATTTGAGGGCTACAGATCTGTTTTATAGTTGCTGTAATTTTGTTATTTATAATAAAAGGGTTTAGATGCAGGGGTGCCTCAGAGGCTCAGTCGGTTGAATGTCCTACTCTTGATTTCGGCTCAGGTCATGATCCCAGGGTGTGGGATTGAGCCCCGTGTCGGACTCCATACTGAGCATGGAGCCTGCTTAAGCTTCTCTCTTTCTCTTCCTCTGCTCCTCTTCCCTGCTTGCACTCTCTCTTAAAAAAAAAAAAAAAAAAAAAAAAAAAAAAAGGTTTAGATGTAGGTAAGAATTTGAAAGCTTTTTGTTTTAATCTGGTTACATCTTGTGTCAATCTATGTCTTTCTTAGGCTTCTGTATTTTACATTTAATGCATTATCTGATTTCTTTTTTGCTTTTTAGGAGTGTCAAACTTTTGGTTTCTTAATTTCATTTCAGTTTTGAACAGCTTAAAATGGCAGTCACCAACCTGAAGAGACAGGCTAACAAGAAAAGTGAAGGCAGCTTGGCATATGTGAAAGGAGGTCTTAGTACTTTCTTTGAAGCCCAGGATGCCCTCTCAGGTAAGGTGACCCTCAGAGCCATCTGCTGGGGCTTCCACAACAGAAACCCAACACTGTGTTTGCAGAGTGTTTACAGGGTGTGACATTCAGTCTGTATTTATAAAAGTAGAGATCTAAAATGTGCCATAAATATTTGTTGCAGACCAGGCTGGAATCTCTTTGAAGGCTTGGTACTTTAAATATTTGTCTCTGAGGCTTTTGTTGACCCATTGTACATATGTGAAATAGGAGACTACTTTGCCTTCCCACAATGCCCAATCTCCAGGGCTGATAAGAAACTAAATCCCAATAGGTAAAATTCTAGAATTTTAAAAAATCCTCTTATACCCATCAATATCTTACACATGTGACTAATTCTGTAAATGTGATCCATTGTGTGTTTGGTGTGTGGTAAGGACTGATGATAATGTGTCATTCTTTTCAGCTATCACCCCATGAGCCTCATACACAATAGTTAAATGTCCACCATCCATTTTGTCATCTTTATATGGGGGAGCAAGTATATTAAATAGATATAGCATAGTTTTAGACATATCATGGAAAAGATGTTGGGTAGGGTTTTTTTCTCACCTAAAATTAACTTTATTTATTTAATTTTTAAGTTATTTATTTATTTTGACAGAGCAAGAGAGCACACATGTGTGCCTGCTGGGCAGGGGGAGGGGCAGAGAGTGAGGGAGAGAGAGAATTCCAAGCAGGCTCTGTGCTGTCAGAGGAGAGCCAGATGCAGGGTCCATCTCACTGACCTGAGCTGAAATCAAGAGTCTGATGCTTAACTGACTGAGTCACCCAGGCACCCCTAAAATCATGTTTAATTAATAGAAATCAAATTACTGTTTAGTAAAAAATATTAATAAAAGTTAGCCTAATTCTTTTTAAAAACAAAGATACCTATAACTAAGTACCTGCACATAAGCACTTTTAAGTGTAGACTAAGAAGCCACACTTCCTTTAATTCAGTAAGACTTAATTTTTTTTTATTAATTTGTATTCTTAAAGTACAGACATCCTGTTACTGTTTCTAAAACCCTTCTCCTGGGTCAAACAAGCATAGATGACTTCTGGGAAGTTAATGTGCATCTGATACTGCTCTTTCCTTGCCAGGTAGAAGTTAGGTTTTTGAAGGAGCAAAATGTGAATGCCTAGGGGGAACAGAAATTAGATAATTTTCTTTGATAAACACTCTGTGCCCTATATTTTTTGGTGGGATGCTTTTCTTTCGTTCTTTGTACTTACTGATATTCTGTCTTAAGTTACTAATGTTACTATATTAACAATAGAAACCTGAGCATATATGAACAGAGTTTAGCATTATCAAGCAGAATTAGGTTAGTAATTCCCTAGTAGCTATGCAAATAATAATTTGCCATAGGTGATTAGCAGTTCTCAGAAATGATTGTATTTAAAATTATTTCACCTAAGTATATTGGTAACTTAACATTTAACAAAGATAATTCTGACCAATTGCTTAATCATATAAGCAGGTAACTCTATAACATATAGAAAGTGATTTTAATAATAAAATTCCAAGATTTTAGCTACACACATATCTAGCTTTTCTGTGTTTTAATGTAAATGAAATGCATATTACGAAAAGACAGTAAATAAGTAATGAACAGACACTACTTGTAATACCATTGTAAAGATAATTACATTAACATTTTGATGTATTTTCTTTTGGTCTTTTTGCTCTTGGCCTATATGAGTCCATATTACAAAATTGGAGTTGCATTGTATATTCAATTGTGTATGCTAGAAACCTCCTTTACTCTTTAGAGTGTTCCTTTGGGTAATTATTTTAATATACTGTAGCATTTGATTTGTTGGTAGCTCTTTAGAAAATTTTCTGACTATAGTCTTAAGTGAAATTGATCTGTAGTTTTTTGAAATGCTTTTTTGGTCAGGTTTTGGTATTAGTGTTTTACAGAAGCATTTGAATCTGTATGTGTATATATGTAGGTACTATGTGATGGGTTATGTAAAGTAGGAATTATCAGTTGGAAATTTGAAAGAGCTAATACATTGAAAGAACTAATAAATTATTTGCTCAGGTAATCTGTTTTACTTTTCTGTTTTGAAAAATAATCAAACATGTTAAAAGTAGAATAGTACAGTCACCCCTGTATAACTGTCAGATTTAAGTTAGTAATTTTTTTCAAACTTGATTCAGTGATATTTTTTGAGGTTGGTTGTGTTTTGCTGATCTCAAGCAGTGAGTCTAAAGTGCCATGACATTTCCCTCCTATATACATTAGTATATGGTTCCCACCCAAATAAGGACATTTACCTGCATAACCACAATGCTATTATTACAGCCAAAATAAGTTTCAGTAATTTTTCAATATCCTCTAATTCCCATGTCATACTCAAATTTCCCCATTTACCCACCAACTTTCTTTATAGTTGGTTTGTCCAAATCAAGATTCAAATAAGGTCCAAGCATTTCATTTTTTTTTTTAAGTCTCTTAAGCCTCTTTTAGACTAGAATACCCTTACCTTTGCTACCTTGACTTTTTGTTTTCCCCCATGTAATTGATATGTTGAAGACATGAGGCTGTTTGTCCTATAGGATATCCCATACTCTGGATTTGACTGATTATTTCCTCATGGTGTTATTTAATTTATTTTAGTTTCCATTGTATTGCTTGGACTTATTTGGACATTAGATTTGGTTTTCAACATTTTTGGTCATATATGGTACTGTGTACTCCTCAGGAGGCCTTTAGTGTCTGCATGTTTTTCCTGTAGAGACACTGTGATGGATCAAGTGGGTTCCCCAGTGGGGTGGGTATTGGTATTTGTATCGATTAGAATCAACCAAGGGAGAAGATGCATGAGGCACAGTCCAGGGAAGTTCTGTGCATGGAGTGAAAGTTGCCCTCTCACGGTCGAGTCATAAACAACGTTGATTTACCTGGTATGATGTGAGTCAGTGTACATGGAGTATTGCCTACCAGAGAATCTCATCCAAGCCTTGGTGTCCAGAGTTTTTATTAGAGCTCTGTCACATAGACGTAGTTGACTGCTCCAATGGCTGACCTCCATCTAGAGGTCCCTCTGGAGGTCAAGCTGATATGGAGTGACCCAAAGTCTTCACTGTAAATTACGTTGTTACACTATCTGGTATAGCTCAAGGCTCCCAAGTAAACAAAGATACTTTTATCAGGTAAGAATTTGAAAAGCTTAGAGGTAACCTCTCAGAAGCTAAAGACAAAGGCCAGACCTCTTTTTGGATAAGATTAAATTCTTTAGTATACGATTATATTAATATGAAATATTATATATGCATTTGCCTAATATATTATACATCATATTCTTTTTAAACTTTAGAAATTTTGATTTTGGCATTTCTCTTGTAAGCAACATATGGTAGAATTTTTATATTTTTATACCAGTTTGGGAGTCTTTGCCTTTTAATAGAAAAATTTAAGCCATATACATTTATCCTAACTGACATTTTTGTCTTTTCGTTTTTATTGTTCTATTATATTTTTCGGTTTTGATTTTTCCTTCTGTGCTATATAGACCATGTTGTTGCACATTGGCAAGAAATATTTTTAAATTCTATTATAGGTTGCCTTTTGCCTCCTGTTGTGTATAACATTGGTTCAGGACATCTATATTTCTCATGCTCTTTCCTTTTTTTCTGGTCTTAATTTAATCTGGAGTTATAGACATAGCTTTTTATTTTACCTTTTCTTTTCCATTTCATTATTATGTTTCTCAATTATTTTTGTTTTTGTATTTCATTTTATAACACATTTACCACAGTTAATTAAAATTTACCATCTATTCACATAAATTTAATTGGCTTTAATGTTTCTTGCCAGTCATTTTACATTTCATCTTTTCTATCCTTGAATTTTTTGAACAGTGGGATATATGTTTTGTGCTAGAGCTTTTGAATTCTTGCATATCTGGAAATGTGTCTTGCTTCATACAGAATTATTTTCTGAAAACATTGATCCAGTATCTTTTAGTGTTACAGAGAGAAGTCCTGAGCCAGTGTAATTCTTTATTACTTATAGATGAATTGATGTTTTTCTCTCTCCCTAAATGCTTAAAAGATATATTTGTTTCGACTTGAATTAAAAAAACCAAATGCCTTTCAGGATATGTTAGAATGTAGGTCTTGTCTTTATTCATTTTTCCCAATACTTGATAAGCTTTTAGAATCTGTAGACCCATATCTGTGGTTTTCAACACTTTTCTTTTGTTGTGTCAACTATCATTTATGGTTTGTTTCTGAATGGCCTTGTATAAAAATATTATTCCTTTCCTTCTGCTCTCCTATATGGTACCCAGTACCTTTTCTGTTTTTCAGTATGCTGCCCAGTAGTAGTATGCCTCAACTAGTTTCCTTCTGTTTCCTGCCATACTGGGTGTTAGGAAATGTGGTCTCTAAATATTGTAAAGAGAAGGGAGTAAGAAAAATGGGGGAGCAGAATTATAGTCCTGAGGATAGTTGTAAAAAAAAATTAGATGTGTTGTGTCAGAATTAGGCTAGATAGAGATGACAGAGTATAAATAAACACCTTACTCTTCTTTTTTTTGGTATCATCTGTGTTCTTCTTTTTGATTAAGTAGACTGTTTGATATGTATCCAAGGGTGTTTTTCAGGCCATCCCAGTCAGGTAAACAGTGGCTGTTGCCCTCTTGTCTGGCCTTTATTTATCTTGAAGTATTTATGCTGTTGTCAATGTTCTTTTTTCATGTGTGTATCCATAAATATTTTAATTAGAACTTGACTAGTGTATCTGGTATAACTTCCAGTGTTAACCTCAGTATGTTTATTGTAATTTTTACTTTACTATGTTCTGCAAAGATATTCCCAGCATCTTGTGTTACTTTTCCATGGCAGTCACCCTGCCATTCTCTTTTAATCCCTTGAAGTCTTGAAGTACTTTTTTGTTTGTTTGTTTGTTTGTTTTCTTTTGTAGGTAGGCTTCACACCCAGCACAGAGCCCAATACAGTGCTTGAACTCATGACCCTGAGATCAAGACCTGAGCTGAGATCAAGTTTAACTGATTGAGCCACCCAGGCGCCCCTTCAATCCTTTGAAGTCTTGATGAGACATATAGTTTCTTACCAGATATGAGTTCACACCAGTTCTCACAGGCCACGGTGATGTTTGTGGAGCTTTTCATATTATTAAAGGCCTTCTTCATTTCCTCAGTGCCTTCTTCAATTTTTTTTTTTTTTTTTTTTTTTAATGCTTATTTATTTTTGAGAGCAAGAGAGACCAGAGTGTGAGCGGGGGAGGAACAGAGAGAGAAGGGAGACACAGAATCTGAAGCAGGCTCTAGGCTCTGAGCTGTTAGCACAGAGCCTGACATAGGGCTTGAACTCATGAACTGTGAGATCATGACCTGAGCCGAAGTTGGACGCTTAACAAACTGAGCTACCCAGGCACCCCTTCTCAGTGCCTTCTGATTGTCATCTTTGTTTTGGTGAATATTTCCCTGACTGCCCCTTGAGCTTTTCACCTGTTTGGTCTCTTGTTTTTATGGGCAAGTCCAACATTATCACTTGCTTTTTTTGAGGACAATTATGGACCAAAACTGTATGAATTATTTTTATTCATGTTATGCTAAAGAATAACTAAGAGGCCCAAAGCAGAGTAAATAACACATGGTGCTCGATACACAATTGACCTTCCCTCCCATGTTACTTTTGTTGCTGCTACTTGAGACAGTGTAGCCATAACTGATTTTTTGGCACATTCTGTTGTTAGTGTCTGTTGGTATCTGAAGGTTATTTAGGCAGATATGGTTGTCTAGGATCCAGTTATCTAAGTGAGAATCCTTTATACCTATTAGCCTTCTATGTAATAGTCACAATTATTTCATTATTGTTTTTCTTCCCAGTGTAACTGAGGAAATGATTCACAGATTACCTGGCCTATTTAAATGTAATTTATATAATTTAGCCACTCATAAAAATTTGGTGTAAGTAAAAACTAAATGTTTGAAAAGTTCTTTACAAATTTAAATTTTTAAGAGATCTCATTTTAACTCTTCCAAGTCTCCTATTTTAGTAAATATTATCCTCAGAGGTTGGTGTGTGGGCCAGATTGGCCATTTTCTGTCTTTGTACAGGCCAGGAACTAAAGATGGCTGTGTTTTTCAAGGTTTGTTTGAGAGGAAAAAAAAAAAAAAAAAAAAAAAGAGGGAAGCAGTTGTAGAATATTTGATAGAGGCCCTATGTGGCCCATGAAGCCTAAAATATTTACTATGTGGTTCTTTATAGAAATAGTTGGTGGGGCACCTGGGTGACTTAGTCGGTTAAGCATCTGACTTGGGCTCAGGTCATGATCTTGCGGTTCATGAGTTTGAATCCTGTGTCGGGCTCTGTGCTGACAGCTCAGAGCCTGGATCCTGCTTCGCATTCTGTGTCTCCCTCTCTCTCTGCCCCTCCCCTGCTCGTGCTCTGTCTCTCCCAAAAATAAACAAACATTAAAAAAAAAAAAAAAAGAAAAGAAATAGTTTGCTAGTCTTTGACCTAGTTTGAATATTCCTGTCTCATATAGGCTAGTAGTAATATATAGTGGTTAGAGTGTGTAGATCACAGTGTACCCGACATTAAATCTTACAGACATTGCCTATACGCACGTATCATTTCTAGTGCCTCATTTAATAATGGCATTATATAAATGTATGGACAAATGCTATGAATTTTTTAATTGAAATCTGCAAATTTGATGTCCATATTTAATTAGAGAGTTAAATAAAACAAATTTCAGTGAATCAATAGGCAGTCTTTTTATAACTCTGAATTTTCTTTGAATAGAACTTTTATATACATACTTTTTTGTTTCCCAAATACAATTTTATGGTGTGCAACTGTTTCACATATTTAAGTTTTAATAGATTAGAAACAATAACAAACCTGTGATCATGTACCAAGTTGCTTATTGAGTTATACTGTTTAAAAATGTTTTTAGAGAAAATAAAAGGTCAAGTGAACCAGACACTGGGTTATTTGGTTTAATTTTCTGGAAAATAGGATTGCCTTTATCAGATCCAGTGTCTCTTGGTCCTCATGCTTGGCTGACAGCTTGACAGTGACTCTGCTGTGCTGGAGATGGGTGGCAGGAAGCTGCTTTGTCAGCATAAAAAGGTTGTAAACTGAGCTGAGGGGAGCCAGACTTACCTCATTTTGACCTGCTGATCAGTGATGGGTTTTGTCAGCAACAGAAATGTGGCTGCATGGTTTTTAACGGTTTTGACTTAGAAAGCAACATTTGAAGCAAGGCTACTGTAAAATGCAATATCTTATTGCCATGGAAGAACCATTTGCAATGCCCCCTTAATAAAATGCAATGTATGCCATATATTCTTTTGCAGCAAGATTGTCAGAAAATTACACCAGCATTTAAATAAATAGTGTGAGTAGTCTTTTTAGTTTCTATTTTTTATATTTGGGCATTTTTATCTCTTTTCTTTAAAGATAGGGAAGTTCTTTTCCATTTAACAAGTTCAAGTTAAGTTTAGGTTTTAATATGTGGAAACATTTTATGTTGCTATTACTGCATAATCCAATTTTGGAGCATTAAATAACTTTCTTTTCACTCCTGAATCAACCAAGACAATTAAGAATATACTGGCTGACTTTGTTTTCAAAATGTATTTCTTTTTCTCTCTCTGAATGTGTTTCTCTAACAGAAGCATTCTGTTTATAAATTTCAAACACAATTTGAAATTGCTTTAAAAAAGGTATTAAAAATGGGCAGGGGCTCCTGGGCGGCTCAGTCAGTTGAGCATCCTACTCTTAATTTCGGCTCAGGTTATGATCCTAGGGTTGTAGGATCAAGCCTTGCATTGGGCCTCTGTGTTGAGTATGGAGTCTGCTTAAGATTTTCTCTCTGTCTCTGCCCAGCTCATGCTCATGTTTGTGCTTTCTCTTTCTCTAAAAAAAAAAAAAAAAAAAAAAAAAAAGGCAGGATCAAAATTAGGAAGTAATTAAAGAAGGAGAGAAATAGATGTTATTATGCATTGAGAATATTTTTATACTGCATTTGAACACTGAATTTGCCCAGAATTTTCTAATCAATGAGTCAAAGGAAACAAATCAAATTGTGATTGATTAAAACAAAACACTTCATTTTTTTTTCTTTTTTTTTTTTTTTTTTTAATTTTTTTTTCAACTTTTTTTATTTATTTTTGGGACAGAGAGAGAGACAGAGCATGAACGGGGGAGGGGCAGAGAGAGAGGGAGACACAGAATCGGAAACAGGCTCCAGGCTCCGAGCCATCAGCCCAGAGCCTGACGCGGGGCTCGAACTCACGGACTGCGAGATCGTGACCTGGCTGAAGTCGGACGCTTAACCGACTGCGCCACCCAGGCGCCCCCATTTTTTTTTTTTTTTTCTTAAGCAGACCCCCCACTCCCTCAAATCTACCATGCTTGACTGATGGGTTGAGGCAGAACCTGTAAATTCCTTTTAAGAAGAGTTTGACATGCTATTTGAATGTTGGAGAATAAGGACTGTAAGAGTGATGTAATTTCATTGTACTGGCTGTGAAACCCTTGGAGTTACACATTTTACATTTGAGTTTTTGCCAAAGGAAGTTATGTGAAACAATAAAATCCTGGGTGTTTTAGCAGCTATTATTTGGAAGAGAGATATCTTTTATTTGTATCTGAATGCAGTTCCCAACTAACATAGTAAGTCTATCCTTTTCATTCTATAAATGTGAAAACAGGCTTACACAGGTTAAATCGCTTGCCTGTGCATATAATCAGTATGGGGTGAAGTTTTGTTCTGAGACTAGACAGCTTGAGTTCAAATTCTGGGTTTGGCTTTGTGAAGTTGGTCAACTTATTTAGTATCACTGAGCCATGTAATTTCTCATCTATGAAATAAAAATATTAGAACATGCCTCATTGACTTCCTGCCAGATGAACAATATTCATTAGAAATTTATGATTGTGCCTAACTTATGGTCATGGCTCAATTAATGTTTGCCTTTCTAATTTTATTATTTTTATTATGTCACAGTTATGATTTGAAATTGAATTTGGTTATTTCATTTTGTAAATTTTCTTAATACTTTACCTAGATGAGCTTGATTTGCTCTGTTTAAAACCTACCCTCTAGTAGGTAAAGCAGTTTTTAAATATAAAGTTATTTTTCATAATGTGTATCAGAACCATGCAGACATATATCAGTAGCAAAAAACACCAATGTCATTTGTATATCCACAAATTGATATATTGTTAGATATTACTAGATAGTTCTTGAGAACTTCCAAGGAAGTAATAACAGAATGAATAGAACATGAATGATATGTATTTTGCCATTTTATGTCCAAGGCTGAAATGAAATATTTTGAGGTTGGTAGACTTCAAATACTAGTATTTCTGTTTTGCAGATGGTAAAACTGAGAAAGAAAAATGACTTTCCGGTGGCCAAATATCAAAGATATTAGTTACTTACATCTCATTTTTCTTTTTTAATTTAACTGTGTTTACCACTTAGCCTGGATTATCAGATGATTTGAGTATGTGTATTATGTACTATTTTAATAGTGTTAATCTGTGAATAACTTAGACTGGTGTCTGCTGGTTACTTTGCAGAGTTTTTGCATGTTTGTGCTTCTTTCCAGCAGTGAAAATAATATGACCTTTTTTTGTTTTTAAAGTTGTTTAAAAATGTCATTTTGATGTAATGTGTTCCCACCCACTAAAATAGCCCACACTTTAACTAGATGTTTTTTCTAGCTATCCATCAAAAGCTAGAAGCGGATGGAACGGAAAAAGTAGAAGGATCCATGACGCAAAAACTGGAGAATGTTCTGAACAGTAAGTTTTATCCTCCTACCCAAAACTATTTATGGACTTTATAACAAGCTTTCATATAATTCTTTGACCTGGTTTCACAGAACAAGACAGTGAGTTGCATTTTAATATTTATTTCTGAATAGTAATGAATTAATAAATATAAAGGGGAATAAAAACATTGAAAATGAATGTTCTGTTTCTGTTTGCATTTTGTTTATAAGAAATCATAATTTGAAAATAAGCCAATATGCTTCTTAAGAAGTGAAACTTGCTACCATAAAAGAGACCAATATATAAATAGCATTATCAAATATAAAATGGTGCTGAAGCAGTAGCCAGGATTGTCATTGACCAGAAATCTGAAAAACATCTTCGTGTATCTGACAGTGTTAATATAAATAATATTAGCTGCTAGAATGACATATGCTTACATGTCATTTATTTATCTATGGCATGCCTTTTTCCAAAGTGAGTTAAGGCAGCTTCATATTTAAGAGTGTTTCTAACTCTGAGGCATTTTGTTAAAATTGTATGCCAAGAGAAACTGATAATGTACAGAGTTTTGGGTCCCATCCACTTCCTCTTATATTTCTTTTTTTCCCCCCCCGACATCCTAGTTCCCAGCTATTTACCCTAATGATCTGGAAAAAAAATAATCAGATGAATTGATCCCTATTGTAATATTAGTAGCTTAAAAGTAAATTACCCTCTTTCACTCATATAATAAACATTTGACAAAGAGCAATAATGTCCAGGAGAATCTCCTTGTTTTTAAATGTAAGTATAGCAAATGATTTCCTCATGAAATAGGACTAATAATAACTAAAACATCTAAGAACCTTCACATCATATCTATAATGATTCTGTGAATGCAAGATTGTGATACTGAGTTAGTTTTGTACTTCTAGCTCAGTTTACTCCTATGAGTGTAACTTTCTGAACTTTTCTGTAAGTATCTATTTTAAAACCCCAGGGATCCCTGATAAAGTAGTTTTTGGAATGAAGCTTTAATTTGATATAGGCTTTCCTTGGTAGTAGAATTTGAGTACTTTGATTTTATCCTAAATTTGTGAGTTTAACAGCACTTTAAATATTTTTCCTTCTGGTGCTTTTGGGGGAGGGTTGTGGTTGTTGTTGTTATTATTTTGCCTTGATATTTTGCCTTGTTTTTGTCTGAGAACCATCACCAGCTTGGTTGAAATTAATATATTCTGACTTCAACCCAAATAAACATTTATTAAAGCTATTTCTATATGAGCATAGTCAGACATTTTATGGTCTTGGAAAGATAGTTCTACTCATGGATGCTATTTTCACTGGGAAAATTGTCATCAAACCATGATACCTCTAAAAAAATTATTATTTCAGTAACTTTAATGTGACTTGTCGGACTTCAAGCTGTATTACAAAGTTTTAATCATCAAGACAGTATGGTACTGGCACAAAAACAGACACTCAGATCAATGGAACAGAATAGAGAACCCAGAAATGGACCCACAAACGTATGACCAACTAATCTTTGACAAAGCAGGAAAGAATATCCAATGGAATAAAGACAGTCTCTTCAGCAAGTGGTGCTGGGAAAACTGGACAGCGACATGCAGAAGAATGAACTTGGACCACTTTCTTACACCATACACAAAAATAAACTCAAACTGGATGAAAGACCTAAATATAAGACAGAAAACCATCATAATCCTCGAGGTTAAAGCAGGCAAAAACCTCTTTGACCTTGGCCGCAGCAACTTCTTACTGAACACGTCTCCAGAGGCAAGGGAAACAAAAGCCAAAATGAACTACTGGGACCTCATCAAAATAAAAAGCTTCTGCACAGCAAAGGAAACAATCGGCAAAACTAAAAGGCTACTGACAGAATAGGAGAAGATATTTGCAAAATGACATATCAGATAAAGGGTTAGTATCCAAAATCTATAAAGAACTTATCCAACTCAACACCCAAAAAACAAATCATCCAGTGAAGAAATGGGCAAAAGACATGAAATGAGACTTCTCCAAAGAAGACATCTAGATCGCCAACCGACACATGAAAAAATGCTCAACATCACTCATCATCAGGGTAATACAAATCAAAACCACAATGAGATACACCTCACAACTGTCAGAATGGCTAACAGTAACAACTCAGGCAACAACAGATGTTGCCGAGGCTGTGGAGAAAGAGGATCTCTTTTGCACTGCTGGTGGGAATGCAAGCTGGTACAGCCACTCTGGAAAACAGTATGGAGGTTCCTCAAAAAACTAAAAATAGAACTACCCTATGACCCAGCAATTGCACTACTAGGCATTTATCCAAGGGATACAGGTGTGCTGTTTCAAAGGGACACATGCACCCCTATGTTTATAGCAGCACTATCAACAATAGCCAAAGTATGGAAAGAGCCCAAATGTCCATTGATGGATGAATGGATACAGAAGATGTGGTATATATATATATATATACAATGGAGTATTACTCGGCAATCAAAAAGAGTGAAATCTTGCCATTTGCAACTACATGGATGGAACTGGAGGATATTATGCTATGCGAAATTAGTCAGTCAGAGAAAGACAAATATATGACTTCACTCATATGAGGACGTTAAGAGACAAAACAGATGAACGTAAGAGAAGGGAAACAAAAATAATATAAAAACAGAGGGGAACAAAACATAAGAGACTCTTAAATATGGAGAACAAACAGAGGGTTACCTGAGGAGTTGTGGGAGAGGGGATGGGCTAAATGGGTAAGGGGCATTAAGGAATCTACTCCTGAAATCATTGTTGCACTATATGCCAACTAATTTGGATATAAACTAAAAGAAAACAAAAACATCTAAAGATATAAAAGATATTTTGGGAGCAAGTAAAAAGTAGAGATTATATATTAAATATTACTGAATCAATGTTAATTAATTTATTGGGTGTGATAAAAAAAAGAATAACGCCTGTCTTACAGGAACATAAGCAAGTTTGAGTTAAGAATTAATGCATATTTTTAGAATAATTAAGAAGAATTTAGAAGTCTTCCAAAGTTTTTAGAATAGCAAGCACCTTACATAGAGCAAGCACTCCATATTGTATGTCTAGTATGTTTTTATACCACCCACAAAAGATTCCCAAAACTCTTTAGATTATAAGGGATCCATAGATGCTAAAATCTTTTTTCTTCCTCAATGGCATCTTCATTCATGGAGTGGGATGCCACTTCCTAGCTTTTGTCAAAGGCAGGTAAACTGAGGGTCTAAGAGTTGATTGTCCACCTCCACTGTCCTTCTTGTCAAAGTCTGACTAGCTGTCTTCCCAGACTCAGTCTAGTTCCCATGTCCCAAGTTCCCTAAAGCTGACATGCTCCTGATTATTGCCCTCCTTAGCTCTTCTGTCAGGGTTCACTCAAAGGGAAATCCTTAAGGTTCCTCTTAGGGACTAAGTCCCATAAGATGATGCTGGGATGTCATAAGAAATGCTCTCATAGAATCCCCTTAAAACAGCCAAGGCCGATTGAATTATCTTTGGAACTTCTTTGTGATGAGTATTCATTAAAAAAAATAATTATACATTTAGTGTAAGTATATATAATCTTTTTAAAAAATATAATATTATTGAGTATATTACCCATACCATTTACTATATCCCCATGACTTATTTTAAAAGTAGAAATTTGTGGGGTGCCTGGGTTGCTCAGTTGGTTGAGCATCCAACTTTGGCTCAGGTCATGCTCTTGCAGCTTATGAGTTCCAGTTCCACATTGGGTTTGCTGCTGTTAGCGCAGTCTGCTTAGGACCCTCTGTCCCCTTCTGTCTGCCCCTCCTCTGCTCATGTGCTCTCAAAAATGAATAAACAGTTAAAAAAAAAACAAAACCTAGAAGTTTGGACTTCTTGATCTCCTTCACCCATTTTGCCCCTCTGGCTACCATCAATCCATTCTCTTTATTGATTACTCTGGGTTTTGTTTTGTTCTGTTTTGGTTTTTAGATTCCACATATAAGTGAAATTATATGGTATTTGCCTTTCTCTGTATGACTTATTTCACTTAGCATAATACTCTCAAGGTCCATCTATACTGTTGCAAATGGCCATATTTCATTCTTTTTTATAGCTGAGTAGCATTCCAGTGTGTGTGTGTGTGTGTGTGTGTGTGTGTGTGTGTCACATTTATGTAAAGATTAGTCTTAAGCTAACCAACATCTTGAGGTATATATGATTTTGGAGTCACTAACATAGAGATAATAGTTGAATTTAATGGGAGTGAATGATTTCTCCCAAATCTTATGTGTAAAATTAAGAGAAGAAAGACAAAAACTTAAAACACTAAGGAGTATCCAGCCAAGTTTGTAAAAAAGGAACTGACTTACTCAGAGGTAAGCTGATACACATTTAACTATTGGCATTCCAGAAAAGAAAAAAAAAAAAGGAAAAAGAAAAATAACCTTAATATTAGCCTTTCCAATGTGTAAATATTCCCATCATGATTGATTTCAAGCTGTCAATTTGGGATTACTGAATGGAAGTTGAGGACATGGGAACAACTGGCTCCTGGGAGTGGTATGGAGCTCTTTTCTTATCCCCCAGATTCCAGTTCTCTGTACTTTCAGTGGCACTATAGAATTCCAGTACCAACTATGGCTGTCTAAATAAGCATAAGCTATTGGTAATGGTGCTGTTCATGTAATATCATGTTATAGATAGCACTGTGTCTGATCATTTTCTGTAATCAGTTAAGAGAAACTGAGACACATAGGGTAGGTTGTTAGGTCTTTTTATGGTCCTGGTTTTACTATGAATTTAAGTGTACATATTAAAGTAACTTTAAATTGTGAGGTACTTTAATGTTTCCCTTTCTAATCTCATTCAACTTGCTTATTCCTGGAATAAATTGTGTTGTGGTATGTGTGTGTGTTGGAGGAACACTCCTTCCAGCCACCTTCACCCCAACTTACATCAAGCAGAGAATGTAGGTTAAAATCACTTCTATGATCTATGGTCTCAAGGGTCAGTGCCATGAAAAGGACCAAATAAGAGAAATTATTCTCTTCAAAATAAGAGAAACTATAATGTTTAAATAAACATACTTGAAATTATGAGACAGTCTTAGAATTATATGTCAAGTTTTTATAGATGACAGTTCCTGGCACAGTTAATTTTTTTTTCATTATTAAGGTTATAAGATCAATAGGGAGATAGTTTGGTTAGTGTACAGTGCCACAGTGACTTTTCTTGCTATCTTTTCAGCTTTATTGAGATAGAATTGACAGATAGCATTGTGTAAATAAATATAAGGTGTTACCTCATGTTGATTTTTTATTTTTATTTTGCTTTTAATTTATATCCAAATTAGTTAGCATATAGTGCAACAATGATTTCAGGAGTAGATTCCTTAATGCCCCTTACCCATTTAGCCCATCCCCTCTCCCACAACTCCTCAGGTAACCCTCTGTTTGTTCTCCATATTTAAGAGTCTCTTATGTTTTGTTCCCCTCTGTTTTTATATTATTTTTGTTTCCCTTCTCTTACGTTCATCTGTTTTGTCTCTTAACGTCCTCATATGAGTGAAGTCATATATTTGTCTTTCTCTGACTGACTAATTTCGCATAGCATAATATCCTCCAGTTCCATCCATGTAGTTGCAAATGGCAAGATTTCACTCTTTTTGATTGCCGAGTAATACTCCATTGTATATATATATATATATACCACATCTTCTGTATCCATTCATCCATCAATGGACATTTGGGCTCTTTCCATACTTTGGCTATTGTTGATAGTGCTGCTATAAACATAGGGGTGCATGTGTCCCTTTGAAACAGCACACCTGTATCCCTTGGATAAATGCCTAGTAGTGCAATTGCTGGGTCATAGGGTAGTTCTATTTTTAGTTTTTTGAGGAACCTCCATACTGTTTTCCAGAGTGGCTGTACCAGCTTGCATTCCCACCAGCAGTGCAAAAGAGATCCTCTTTCTCCACAGCCTCGGCAACATCTGTTGTTGCCTGAGTTGTTACTGTTAGCCATTCTGACAGTTGTGAGGTGTATCTCATTGTGGTTTTGATTTGTATTACCCTGATGATGAGTGATGTTGAGCATTTTTTCATGTGTCGGTTGGCGATCTAGATGTCTTCTTTGGAGAAGTCTCATTTCATGTCTTTTGCCCATTTCTTCACTGGATGATTTGTTTTTTGGGTGTTGAGTTGGATAAGTTCTTTATAGATTTTGGATACTAACCCTTTATCTGATATGTCATTTTGCAAATATCTTCTCCTATTCTGTCAGTAGCCTTTTAGTTTTGCCGATTGTTTCCTTTGCTGTGCAGAAGCTTTTTATTTTGATGAGGTCCCAGTAGTTCATTTTGGCTTTTGTTTCCCTTGCCTCTGGAGACGTGTTCAGTAAGAAGTTGCTGCGGCCAAGGTCAAAGAGGTTTTTGCCTGCTTTAACCTCGAGGATTATGATGGTTTTCTGTCTTATATTTAGGTCTTTCATCCAGTTTGAGTTTATTTTTGTGTATGGTGTAAGAAAGTGGTCCAAGTTCATTCTTCTGCATGTCGCTGTCCAGTTTTCCCAGCACCACTTGCTGAAGAGACTGTCTTTATTCCATTGGATATTCTTTCCTGCTTTGTCAAAGATTAGTTGGTCATACGTTTGTGGGTCCATTTCTGGGTTCTCTATTCTGTTCCATTGATCTGAGTGTTCTTGTGCCGTACCATACTGTCTTGATGATTACAGCTTTGTAGTATAGCTTGAGGTCTGGGATTATGATACCCCCTGGTTTGGTTTTCTTTTTCAAGATTGCTTTGGCTATTCGGGGTCTTTACTGGTTCCATACAAATTTTAGGATTGTTTATTGTAGCTCTGTGAAGAATGCTGGTGTTATTTTAAAGGGATTGAATTGAATATGTAGATTGCTTTGGGTAGTATTGACATTTTAACAATATTTGTTCTTCCTGTCCAGGAGCATGGAATCTTTTCTATTTTTTTTTTTTTTTTTTTTTTTTTTTTTGTGTGTGTGTGTGTCTTCTCCAGTTTCTTTCATAAGTTTTCTATAGTTTTCAGTGTATAGATTTTTCACCTCTTTTTTTTTTTTTTTCAGATTTACTCCTGAGTATTTTATGGGTTTTGGTGCAGTTGTAAATGGGCTCAAACCTTGATTTCTCTTTCTGTTGCTTCATTGTTGGTGACTAGGAATGCAGCCGATTTCTGTGCATTGATTTTATATCCTGCAACTTTGCTGAATTCATGAATCAATGCTAGCAGATTTTTGGTGGAATCTTCTGGGTTTTCCATAGAGAGTATCATGTCATCTGCGAAGAGTGAATGTTTGACCTCTTCCTGGCCGATTTGGATGCCTTTTATTTCTGTTTTGTCTGATTGCAGAGGCTAAGACTTCCAATACTATGTTGAGTAACAGTGGCAAGAGTGGACATCCCTGTCTTGTTCTTGACCTTAGGGGGAAAGCTCTCAGGTTTTCCCCATTGAGGATGATATTAGCATTGGGTCGTTTATATAGGGCTTATGATCTCAAGGTATGGTCCCTCTATCCCTACTTTCTTGAGGGTTTTTATCAAGAAAGGATCCTGTATTTTGTCTAATGCTTTCTCTGCATCTATTGAGAGGATCATATGGTTCTTGTCCTATATTTTATTGATCTGATGAATCACGTTACTTGTTTTGCGGATATTGAACCAGCCCTACATCTCAGGTATAAATCCCACTTGGTCGTGGGGAATACGTTTTTTAATGTATTGTTGGATCCGGTTGGCTAATATCCTGTTGAGGATTTTTGCATCCAGGTTCATCAGGGAAATTGGTCTATAGTTCTCCTTTTTAGTGGGGTCTCTTTCTGGTTTTGGAATCAAGGTACTGCTGGCCTCATAGATAGAGTTTGGAAGTTTTCCTTCCATTTCTATTTTGGAACAGGTTCAAGAGAGTAGGTGTTTAAATGTTTGGTAGAATTCCCCTGGAAAGCCATCTGCCCTTGGACTCTTGTTTTTTTGGGAGATTTTGATTTTCAGTTTGATTTCTTTACGGGTTGTGGGTCTGTTCAAATTTTCTATTTTTTCCTGTTTCAGTTTGGTAGTATATATGTTTCTAAGAATTTGTCCATTTCCAGATTGCCCATTTTATTGGCATATAATTGCTCATAATATTCTCTTATTATTGTTTTTATTTGTGCTGTTTTGGTTTTGATGTCTACTCTTTCGTTCTTTATTTTATTTACTGGGTCCTTTCCTTTTCCTTTTTGAACTGGCTACTGGTTTATCAATTTTGTTAATTCTTTCAGAGAAGCAGCTTCTTGTTTCATTGATCTGTTCCACTGTGTTTTTTTTGGTTTAAACAGCATTATTTTCTCCTCTAATCTTTATTATTTCTTGTCTTCTGCTAGTTTTGGGTTTTATTTGCTGTTCTTTTCCCAGCTCCTTAAGGCGTAAGGTTAGGTTGTGTATCTGAGATCATTTTTCCTTCTGTAGGAAGGCCTGGATTGCTATATACTTTCCTCCTGTGACCACCTTTGCTGCGTCCCAGAGGTTTTGGATTGTGGTGTTATCATTTTCATTGGCTTCTGTATACTTTTTAATTTCCTCTTTAGCTTCTTGGTTGACCCATTCATTCTTTAGTAGGATGTTCTTTAGTCTCCAAGTATTTGTTACCTTTCCAAATTTTTTGTGGTTGATTTCGAGTTTTTTAGTGTTGTGGTCTGAAATTATGCACGGTATGATCTCAATTTTTTGTACTTCCTGAGGTCTGATTTGTGTTCCAGTATGTGGTCTATTCTGGAGAATGTTCCACGTGCACTGGAGAAGAATGTGTATTCTGCTGCTTTAGGATGAAATGTGCTGAATATATCTGTTAAGTCCATCTGGTCCGGTGTGTCATTCAAAGCCATTGTTTCCTTGTTGATTTTTTGATAAGATGATCTGTCCATTGCTGTGAGTGGGGTGTTGATGTCTCCTACTATTATGGTATTACTATCAATGAGTTTCTTTATGTTTGTGGTTAATTGATGTATATATTTGGGCGCAGCACATTGGGGGTATAAATGTTTACAATTATTAGGTCTTATTGGTGGATAGACCCCTTAGTTATGATATAATGCCCTTCTTCATCTCTTGATACAGTCTTTATTGTAAAGTCTAGATTGTCTGATATAAGTATGGCTACTCCAGTTTTCTTTTGTTGACCATTAGCATGATAGATGGTTCTCCATCCCCTTACTTTCAATGTGAAGGTGTCTTTAGGTCTAAAGTGGGTCTCTTGTAAACAACATATCGATGGATCTTGTTTTCTTATCAATTTTGTTACCCTATGTGTTTTGATTGGAGCATTGAGTCCATTGACGTTTAGAGTGAGTACTAAAAGATATGTATTTATTGCCATTATGATGCTTGTAGAGTTGGAGTTTCTGGTGGTATTCTCTGGTCCTTTCTAATCCTTGTTGCTTTTGGTGTTTATTTATTTATTTATTTTTGTATTTGTTTATTAATTTTTTCATCTTTTCTCCCCTAAGAAAGTCCCCCCTTAAAATTTCTTGCAGGACTGGTTTAGTGGTCACAAACTCATTTAATTTTTGTTTGTCTGGGAAACTTTTTATCTCTCCTTCTGTTTTGAATGACAGACTTACTGGATAAAGAATTCTTGGCTGCATATTTTTCTGATTGAGCACATTGAATATATGCTGCCACTCCTTTCTGGCCTGCCAAGTTTCTGTGGATGGGTCTGCTGCAAACCTGATGTTTCCCTTATAGTTTAAGGACTTTTTGTCCCTTGCTGCTTTGATGATTCTCTCCTTGCCTCAGTATTTTGTGAATTTGACTATGATATGCCTTGTTGATGATTGGTTTTTGTTGAATGTAATGGGAGTCCTGTGTGCTTCCCGGATTTTGATGTTGTGTCTCTCCCTAGGTTAGGGATGTTTTTCGCTATGACTTGTTCACATAATCCTTCTACCCCTGTTTCTCTCTCTTCCTTTTCTGGGACCCCTATGATTCTGATGTCCCTCTCACGATTGCTCTAGTTCTTAAATTGTGCTCTTTTGCCTTAATCTCCCTCTTGTTTTCTGCTTCATTATTCTCCACAGGTTTGTCCTCTATATTGTGATTCTCTGTTCTGCCTCATCCATCCTTGCTGCTGCAGCATCCATTTGAGATTGCAGCTCCGTTATAGCATTTTTTATTTCATCCTGACTAGCTTTTACTTCTTTTATCTTCGCAGAAAGGGATTCTAATCTGTTTTTGACTGCAGCCAATATTCTTATTATTGTGATTCTAAATTCTGGTTCAGACATATTACTTTTATCTGTGTTGGTTAAGTCCCTGGCTGTCATTTCTTCCTGCTCTTTCTTTTGGAGTGAATTCCTTCGTTTCATCATTTTGAAGGGAGAAAAGGAATTAATGAGGTAGAATAAATTAAAATTAAAATAAAATAAAAAATTAAAAACAAACAAACACACACACTCTCACACAAATCAAATAAATGATGCTAGATCCTAGGTGTGTTTTGGTCTGGGTGTTGAAAGTGGCTTGATAGACTAGAGAAAAGGGGGGAAAAAAAGAAATCATTTGAGAATTTGAAAAAATGAATACACTGATGTAGACTAAAATGAAATGATGGAAGTAAACTAGAATTTGAAAAAAATTACACAAAAGTAAAAAATATAGTAAAAAAAATAAAGAAAAATATTTTTAATAAAAATTGAAAGTAAAAATGAATTTTTTTCTTTTTCTGTATTCATGAAAAAGAAAAGAAACGAAAAAAAGAAAAAGGAAGGGAAGTAAGGAATGAAGGAAGGAATGAACGAAAGAAAGAAAGGAAGAAACAAAGGAAGAAAATTGAATAGTTGGACCAGCTAACAGACTGAAATATGACTGAAATTACTTCGTTTTCCCCTAGAAGTCAAACTCTGAAGCGTTTTATAGTCCGTAAGCTAAGCAGGTGGTGAGACTTGTGTTCTTGAAGAGTGAGGTTGGCCCAGTTGGTCAGGGCTTAGTGTAATGGCTCCATTCTCCTCTAGATGGCAGTGCTAGCATACTGGGGTGGATTGTTGTGGTGCTTGTAGGTGCGTATGCGCATGCACAGGAGCGGTGAAAATGGTGTCACCCAGCTACCCAGTCTCTAGTATTGGAACTCTGTTCTCCACAATCAGCAATTGTGCACCCGTCCTTTGTCTTCAGCTTCCATCCACTACCACTTCCACACTGTCCGTGACCAAGCCCCAGGCACCACCTGCCTCCCCAGTTTTGTCTCAGATGGGGCTGCCTTCCCCGGCCCCCCACTTCTAAGGGAATGTGGCATCGACCTGCACTGCCTGTCTGCAGAGGGTCTCATCGAGCAATGGCCAGGTGCTGGCTGCACCCTGGAACGCTTGTGACACCATGCTGTTGCCAATGCCTAGACACTGTGGCCATGTGCCAGTCCACCCCAGAAAAAGTTTGTGAGAGAGTGTAACAGCAGCGCCTCAGGGATTATGGAAAATCACAACACACATATGGCACCAGGCTTCACCCGCAATGACCTTGTTTCAGTACTAGTGAATGTGGCCGTTCTCTGGGGTCTCCTGGGCCCAGGTGGCCTCACAGCCTCCACCAAATGTCCTTCCAGCAGTGGAACTGCTTCTCCCCGTGTGGCCCAAGAACCTCCTGGACCCCACTCTGTTCCTGGGGATTTGCTCTTTCCACCAGAGCACCACTAGGTATCGAGCTGCAGAGTTTTAGACTCAGTGCTCCCCCTGTTTACCGTTTTAATGGAATTTAAACCCTCTCATTTCTCCTTTCTCCTTTCTCCCTTTTTAGTTCAGTCCCTGTGGCTGTCTCCAATTTTCCACTTTCTCTCCAGATGCTTTTGGAGAGGGGTGCTTTTCCCATATTCCGTCCCCCCCCATCTCCATCCTCTCTCCATGGCTTCTCTCTCCCCAAGTTCCCCTCTCCACACCCCATTCCTGCTGAATTCTATGGTTCAGGTTGTGCAGATTGTTGTGTTAATCTTCAGATCAGTTTTCTAGGTGTGCAGGGTGGTTTAATGTTAGTTTGGCTGTATTTCATGGTCGGGAGACACACAAAAAACTCCCATGCCGTTCTGCCATCTTGGCTCCTCTCCATGTTGATTTGATATACATGTACATGTATCTTGCAACATGATTACCACCTTAGCATTAGCTAACACCTCTGTCACGTCACATAATTCCATTTCTTTTTTGTGATGAGAACATTTGAAATTTAATCTAAGCAGTTTTCAAGTATATGATATATAATTTTAACTATATTCATAATACTGTGCATTAGTTCCTTAGAATGTGTTCATCTTCTTACTGGAAATTTGTACCCTTTATCAACATCTCCCTCTTCCCCCCCACCCTCCAGCCTCTGGTAACCACTATTTCTGTCTTCGTGTCTATGACTTGAGTTTTTGTTTTGTTTTGTTTTTTAAGATTCCATATGTGAGTGATACCATGTAGTATTTGTCTGTCTCTATCTGACTTATTTCACTTAAGGATGATACCCTAAAGGTCCATCCATGTTCTCCTATCTTACAATGAGGAATATTTTACTGCTATTGTCAACATGACTATGATAGTGGCAGCCACAGTGCCATTACAGCAGGCTTGCTCTTGGTGCTTGGGGTGCATCTGTAACTGAGACGAACATAGTCACAGTCCAGTGAGTTGGAGTTAAGACACCCTTTGTGGGGAGAAATGACCAACTTTCAGGTCTAGAGTTGCCCAGGGCTGGTATTTGTAAGATCAGGGTTGGTTCTGCAAACTATAAGACCTAAGTCATGTTTTTCACTACAATATAGCTCATTTAGTTTTGTTTTGTGGGTACATACTGGATGTTAAAACCCCTGCTTGCTGTCTTAAAATTGGGTGTTCTTGGTGTGAGAAGGTGGAGTGAAGATGTGGATGGATTGGTATGTGGGGGAAATTGTTCTTGGGAGACTTGACGGATGTCTAACTGGTGGTTTATCTGCAGTGCCACTTCATGTGTGAACAGCACCACTGAGTTTAGTGGTTTCGTTTTTCTTGTTAGTAGCCCTAGAGAATGAAGACATAAAAATACATTTTGTGAGCTTTTGGTGATTTTATCTGCTCAAAGAAATCTTAGTTTCACTGCTTTCATTTTTTATTACTGATAGAATCATTCAGTTATCAAAGAGTTATGAACTCCCCAAATTTTATTGTGTATGCAGTAAAATTCACAATACAAAAACAGTTTATGGATAGAAGTTATTTTTTAATTAAAATTATGATTTCGCTATGCACATATTAAAATTCTCCATATCTACCTTTCTGTACAAATCGTTATTTTACAGTCTAATTTCTGCCTATTAAATTTTCACTATAAAAGATATAATGATAAGTGAATTTTTTACTTGTACTTGTTTTCATACTTTTTAGAGGAGTTAAAATTATTAGTTGGTATTTTTTTGTTACCTTTAAAATACAATGACTAAAACCTAATTTTGAGCTTTTATAGCTTTGTCCCAAATTCTTTTATTGTACACACACAAAAAAAAGCGCTTGGGAATTTAGTATCCACAGCCTACCGATTAGTAATCGGCCTTTTAAAACTATTCGGTCACATTGATGTATCTTTTCATTTATGAAGCCTCAGATCACAAAGTTTATATTTTTAAATGACAAATACTTAATAATAATTGTCTTTGAAGAAAAATGTTTTAACCTTTAATCAGATTTCAAATATTCATTTAGCCACCATTATGTGGTTTGATGGGAACAAGGGAATATATTTTTTTCTCATGTTACAGAAATTTAGCATTCTGCATTAAAAGCATGTGGGGAAAATGGCTATCTTGACAAAGTTTTTATATAAGGTCTTTAAAATTTCAACAGAATTTCAACATTATTTAGATAAAACAATTATGTTACAAAGACAACTTTTAACGTGATCAGGCCACCCACAGTGTGGGCTAAAGAATATGGCATGCAAGCCACCCAGTGAGACTGAGGTCATTTTTTCATCTTTGCTTAAAGTATAGTCAGTAGACCAGATAATGTAGAAACTTTTTATGAGCAGCGATCAAATAGCCAAAAACAGTTAGTCTTTTTCTCCCCTTTCTTTGTGGTTAATTAAAAATAATTCACAAGTTGAAAAAGTTAAACTATTTTTGTCCATAGTAAATTTTGCTTTAGATAAGCAACTCTGTCATTATAGTGATTTGTATAGTTTGAAGACTTATATATATATATATATATATATATATATATATATATATATATAATATACACATAATGTCCAGTTTGTGTATAATTTGAATTAGCTGATTTAAGAAGCAAGTATTCATTAATGATATGTTATAATTTGTCATTTAAATTGCTTATGTAATTTTTGTGCCTGTTGCATGAACAGAAGATAATTTTACCAAGAAATAGGATTAGTTCTAAAATACTTCTTTTGAACAACTTTCCTGAAAGATATTTTTCTTGTTTTATTACCATATAATGCAGATATTAAATCCAGAGAATTTATCTAGTATAGTACCTAGTATCTAGTATGCCCATGCATGTGCGTGTGTGTGTATATGTGTGTTTTAACCTATTATCTGAACTAATGAAATAATCTAAGGACCCATAATTGCTATAAAATTTGGAAGAGTAGCTAAAATAAATGTAGGTTCACATCAGCAATTTTATTTGGGCCTGGTAAATATAGTTATTTTTAATATACAAAAGGACTTTGTAGGCAAAGTGGAAATGTATTTTAACAAACCATAAAAGATCTCCAATATAGCTAACTTTAAAAAAAGTCTGTTGAGTTTTAATGTAAAGCTATAATAGTAGCCTAACATGCCTAACATTTTGTTTTGTCTAAGCTTCTTTTGGTCTTTCTAAAATAGGAGCAAGTAATACTGCGGACACATTATTTCAAGAAGTATTAGGTCGAAAGGACAAGGCAGATTCCACTAGAAATGCACTCAATGTGCTTCAGCGATTTAAGTTTCTCTTCAACCTTCCTCTAAATATTGAAAGGAATATCCAAAAGGTAGAGTACATATTTATGTACCCATGGTTATGATGTCATAAATTTTAAAGAGTTATTGAGATAGTTTTTTATCATAACCAAATGTGTTCATGATACTTTACTGACAGTCTCCAAAATGTTTCTTTATTTTAAAGGGTGATTATGATGTGGTTATTAATGATTATGAAAAGGCCAAGTCACTCTTTGGGAAAACGGAGGTGCAGGTTTTCAAGAAATGTAAGATTTGTTTATTACTTTTAGATCTTCTACTTTACTTTTACAGGAAGAATGTAGAATGCATTCTGCAGAGAAAGTTATTTGAATTTTAATTTTTGTTATATGGTGCTCTTTTTAAAATGTAAAACAGTTGCTTCAAAAATAAAATGGCTTTTCTTACCAAGATGTAGCAAAGATGAACAACCGCAGCTATAGGATAAGTTAGTCTTGTACATTCTGTGCTGCTTGTTAATCATAATGCTATTAAAAAAATATTTTTTACTGGAAAGAATCAATTACAGATACTTTATAGAGGTGGAAACTTAGTTTTAATCTTCTCTTTTCGGAAAAAAGATTATGTTTATGAATTCTAACCTTAAAGTGAACTAACACAATTTTTGAAATTATCTCTAATACAAGAGTTATAAAAAGTAAGAAAAGCCTAAAATGTCCTATGGTAATGCCTTATCAACTAGGAGAAATATCATAGGGCTTTATTAAATTTCTAAATGAAATCCATAAGGACTCAGAAAACTTAATTTCATTTTTTTATTGTGGTAAATTTACATGCAATGAAATGTACAAACCTTACTTACATATTACAGGTCAGTGAGTTTGACAAAATGCTCACACCCATGTAACCCACACCCAGCAAGTTTCCTTGTGCCTCTTTTTAGTCAACCCCTATCCCCCAAGGCAATCACTGTTCTACTTGCCATAATTTGATTTTAAGTCTCCATTTTCTAATCTTATATGTTCTTTCCTTTTTAAATAGATTATGCTGAAGTAGAAACACGGATTGAAACTTTAAGAGAATTACTTCTGGATAAATTGCTTGAGACACCATCAACTCTACATGACCAAAAACGTTACATAAGGTAAACCTTTTGCAAGAATTTTGACAAATCACATGTACCTTATAGTACTAGATACATCATTTGGGGGAAATTAGGAGACTGATGAAATGGTGAAAGGGAAGATAAATAGAAATTTAGTGGTATCCAGTATAGGACACCAAAATTCTTTTGTATACTAACAAATTTGGGAGTATTCAGGGCAAGAAAATTCTGCTTGTTTGGGGAAAGGGAAAGTGGCCTCACTGTTTAGTCATTTCTTCCTCCTGCTCAATAAGGATTTACCTAACCTAGCCGGACAGTGTGGGTGTTGCACTCTGTGGGCACCCAGAGATCACAGGCAGGGGGCTTCTTGTCTGGTTTAGAGCACAACACTGTCACATTCTGGGTGGGAAATTCTTCATGCCACAAGAGTGGGCTGTGGCTCAGTGGTATAGAAAATTCTGAAAGGTTTTAGTATTGAGAAGAAAAAATAAATAAATTTTAAAAATTGCAGTAATATGAAAAGTGATGGATACCACAGGGTATGATGAGAAGAAGGCCTTAGAAGGAAGCATTATAGCAGGGTGGTAACTGGCTGTTCCCTTTCGGTGACTTACTTGCATTCTCTTTTCAGTTTCTTGATCTGAGATGACATGATAACACAATCTACATCTTAGGGTAGTTATAAAGATAATCAAAGAATGCATTTAAGGATTTAATACAGCACCTGGCACATAAGCAGTCAATATATTACATACATATGTAATGTTTATACCAGGATTTGGAGATAAAGCATATGAATTACAAACTTTTTATATCTATGATTTAAAAGTATTAACTTTTTTTTTTTGAATGTGGCCTTTATTCTCAGAATAAGCTACTTTCCAAACTTAATGCCCTCTCTCTTTAATTAGTGAAGTTTATGGAGTATTCAGTACTTATAAAATAATAGATTGACTATATATATTTATGCATTTGGCTGTTGTTACCATATGACCATTGAAAATGATTTCCAGGTATGAAAAGAAGGTCTGGCCTGAAAGCTGCTGTGTTTGCAATGGTGGTGGGGACAATGATCCACACTCAAGACTTGCATTCTTGGTGATTCAGTAGAATAGTAGCAACATGAGCCTTTGTCATTATCAGCACATTTGTGTTACTAAAGAAGAAAGGGAGAGGAGGCTTTAGCAGGGGAGTAGAGAATACTAACATTGATTACTGCCACTACCTGGAGTCTGTAGTACCCCTGGGCATCATGCTAGATGCACTATGTACATAAATTCTAATCCTGATAGTTACCTTGTGGAGGCATTTGTCTGATACCCGTTGTATATAGATCAGGAAATTGAACCTCAGACTTCATTCTTGCTCAGTGCACACGGCTAGCAGTAGGATTCCTCTGTTTGTCTGCTTTCAAAGCTTATCTTTGCTTTTCTCTAAGCTGTCTTCATATAGGAAAGAATGTATTTGGGGGATTTTTCTGGCTTGTAGAATAATGGAAATCTAAAGCTAGAAATAAACTATATATATGTTAGTTCTCCATCTGCTTTTTTTTTTTTTTTTTTCCTTTACATGTAAAGAAAAGCTCCAGGAAGGTTAATCCTCTTGTCCAGGGATATACAGCTGGTTAGTGTCTTGTTGTCTGTGTTCCACCATGCTACTTAATTTTGCTTTGTATTTATATTTATGCTATTAAATTTGCCAATAGTAATATGTTAAACCTTATTGAATGTACAGTGTCTTTATATAGTGAATTCCCATTTATCTACATAATGTGTAGTTCTTGTAACTAGTTAATCTATTGAATATTATTTTAAAGATGGTAGGTGTTAAAAAAGATTTTTTTTGGGGCGCCTGGGTGGCGCAGTCGGTTAAGCGTCCGACTTCAGCCAGGTCACGATCTTGCGGTCCGTGAGTTCGAGCCCCGCGTCAGGCTCTGGGCTGATGGCTCGGGGCCTGGAGCCTGTTTCCCATTCTGTGTCTCCCTCTCTCTCTGCCCCTCCCCCGTTCATGCTCTGTCTCTCTCTGTCCCAAAAATAAATAAAAAACGTTGAAAAAAAATTAAAAAAAAAAAAAAAAAAAAGATTTTTTTTTTAAATGGCCTGTTTAGGTGCTTTTTTTCCTGTCATTTAAAAGGGGAAAAGAATAAGAATGTTAACAAAAATATCAAGTAGTTTACTTATTTTGTAATAATTATTTTTGATGCTTTGAGAAGACACTGAACAATTAATCCTCCCCTTTTTAAATTAAGTTTTTAGTTATTAATAAATAGGAAAAATAACATCACAACCAGGTCAAGTATCTATTGGACTTGGGAATCTATGATGATAGGTACTGTGAACATCAAGAGGGGATGGAGAGGGCTTTATCATCAGCAAAGCATGTCTTTATTAGTTCTCTTACATATTCGGAAGTTTTGCATGGTGTGATTAAAAATCAGATTACTTTTATATTTCATTTTTGTTCACTATTTTGTATAATTAAAAACTTTTGATTATTTTCACTCTTCTTATTTTGTCTTGATTCTAGTAGCTTTAGTGAGAAGCAAAGTTATGTCATATATACTTCTTTCCATATGAATGTGATCTTATTCCTGGTAATTGTTAAAAATCATGTTAGAATATGGCTAAAAATTTTAATTCTTTAATTTTAAAATACTGAGGCTGTGCTCATAATTAGCATTCTTTACCCCTCTAAAAAAGCTGTTTTGTTCTTTGATACACAGTTTTAGAAGAAATAGTAGTTAACATGTGGCATGTTTTAAACAACGATCTTTGAAATGAAATACAGTTGAGTGTTAAAACAGTGTGGGGGTTGGAGCACCAACCGTCTGCCCAGTCGAAAATCCATGTATAACTTGACTCCCCTGAAACTTAACTACTTACAGCCTAATGTTGACCGGAAGCCTTATCAGTGACGTGAATAGCCGATTAACACATTTTGCGTGTTATATACTCTATTCTTACAATAAAATAAGCCAAAGAAAATGTTATTGAGAGAATCATAAGGAAGATAAAATACATTTATGGTACAGTACTTAAAAGATCTTTGTATAAGTGGACCTACACGGTTCAAACTTGTGTTTTGAAAGGTTAGTTGTACTTATTGTTTACTACTAAAAGAAAAGAAGAAATTTATTCGATTAAGTCATGTAAGCAAGGAAAAGCCTACCACAGATTATACTTTTGAACTGCAACACTGTAGAATTTATGAGAGAACACATTTATCTTTATATCACATTTAATGTAATACCCACTAATAAGATGCTGTAAAGGATTATTAGTAAATTTTGCAAGGACCTAGGCAACATACTAAAGGAACTTATAATTTTAAAAGTTATTAAGCAAAAGAGCATATTGATTTCTCTTGCTGTATTGAGCTCTTGTAATGGACCCTTTGTATTCCTATTCAGTAGTTTAAAAATTAAAAGGAAGCAGCTTTCCTAAAAGAGTATTCCTATATTTTACCACTGACACTAAATCTGAGGATGTTATATGAGTGAAAGTGTTAGGAAAAAGTATTGTAGAAGTATTCGGAGGCAAAACAAACCTACCTAAGGAGAATGCTAAGACAAATTATCCCCAACAAGAAAGAATAAAATTATGTTTTTTGAAAAGAAATGACATAGTGTACTGTTTGTCATTTTATATTACAGATGAACAAAGAGGAGAAAGCTTTGTGTGAGTGGAAGAACCAGATTATGTTGAAATATTTATGCCGGACTAAATGTATTTTGTTAGATTGTAGTTTTATTTTTGGGTGCTGTTAATTGATTTGTGCCTTTCTCAACACAGACATAGCCTATTTGCAGTCTGTAAATAGACGGTCAAGGAGACGGAAAAGGGCCAGCTCTTCGGCTTACTTTGAAGCAGTGCTGTACAGTGTGAGCTACATTGTTTAAAGGGCCCTTTTGCAGGATGATCCTAGGCTCTGCTCAGAGCCCAGGCTATCTGCATTAGCTTGTGAGGGTCAGGGTGGATAGTTCCTCAATGTGATTGATGTCAGATGTCTCAACATTTTATTTATTGCTTATTACAAAATGTTTCTCCTCTAATTAGCTGCTAATTGAGATATCGGTGAGTTAGGAAATATCTAGTACTAGAGGAACGTGGAAGAGAAGCATCTGGTGTATCCCTCAGTGATTAGGATAGAGTCACAGCTTGTAACCATTAATTAAAATTTATCATTGAACAAAATTCTTTAACCTCAAGACAATAGTTAGCTTATGGTTTAAAAATAATTTCAAGACAATAAATTCAGCTTTTGGAGTTGCTTTAATTGGATTTAACTTACTGCAGTAGTCCCCACCTTGTCTGCAGTTTCAGTTGCATGATTTCAGTTACCTGCAGTCAACTATGATCTGGAAGCATTCATCCTTCTGAAGTGTAGTCAGAAGGCCAGTAGTAGCTCAGTGCTACATCTCAGTGCCTACATCATTCCTCACACTTCATTTCCTCTTGTAGGCATTTTGTCATTTCACATCACAAGAAGGGTGAGTATAGTAAGATATTTTGAGAGAGAGCGACACTGCATTCACATAACTTTTATTATAGTATATTGTTATAATTGTCCTATTTTTATCAGTTATTGTTGTTAATCTTTTACTGTGCCTAGTTTATAAGTTAAACTTTGTCACATATATGATGACAAAACATACTATACATATAGGGTTCAGTACTGTCTGTGGTTTCAAGCATCCTCCTCAGGGTCTTGGATCATATTCCCCCTTTGGATAAGGGGTGACTACTGGATGTTTATATATTTTGTGATAGCCGAGGGCCAAATCTGGAATTTGTCAGAAATTTTTCAAATGAAATGCATTTCAAGTGTCATTCTGCGTTTGGATGTTTTATTGTACAAAGAAGATGTTAAATATTTGAAACTATGTAGAAACTAAGAAAAATGCCCATCTATACTACATTTTGTAGAGAAGTGTTTTCTCAAACAGTCATGAAAGTAGAGTTCAGACTTTGGAGGTTAAGTGTTGTCACCGAATCTCTTCATGTAATAAAATAGCCTATTAGGATGTATAGAAAATGGTGTCACACTGCCATCTAGAGGCCATATTTCAGAACAGAAAGGAATAAAAAAGCAATTGAAATCAAAAGAATATTCACTAGGTGTCCTCTGCTGGCTCCCACTTGTGTTTTTTATAATGGTTGAGAACTAAGTATGGAAACACTCTGTGAACTAAATATAAATATAAATTTAAGTTCTAAGGTTTTAGGATTATTGCAAGCTGTAAATTTGTCTTCTCGGTTGTTTTTGTATAAAGTCCTAATTTTTAAAAAATACAGTTTTATTGTTTATTTTTGCATGAAAAGAAATTTGAATATATTTCATTTAGAATGAACTATTAAAAGAGTTCCTGGGTGGCTCAGTTGGTTAAGCGTCCAAGGCTCAGGTCATGATTTTTGGCTCATGGTTCGTGAGTTTGAACCTCACTCGGGCTCTGTGCTGATGGTGCAGAGCCTGCTCGGGATTCTCTCTCTGCTCCTCTCTCTCTCACTCTCTCTCTCTCTCAATAAACAAACAAACAAACTTAAAAATTTTGAAGACTAATGTTAACAGGTGCTTTTACCATTTGATAAAATTTTAGTTTTTTTTTTTTTTTTTTTTTTTTTTTTTTAGTGTTTATTTTTGAGAGCGAGCATGAACCGGGTAGGGTCGGAGAGAGAGAGAGAGAGAGGGAGACAGAGAATCCAAAGACAACTCCACTCTGTCAGTAGAACCAGATGTGGCATGTGAACTCAAAAACTGTGAGATCATGACCTGAGCCAAAGTCAGATGCTTAACCGACTGAGCCACCTGGGCCCCCCTTATAAATTTTCAGGTTTTCTTAAAAAAAGTAATGATTTAAAAGAAAAATGCTAGCTTTCCTTTTATCCTTATTTATGGCTGTACAGAGGAAGCCTACTTGGTTAAACTTGGCCTTGTTTTTTCAGGTACCTGTCTGACATTCATGCACCAGGTGACCCTGCTTGGCAATGTATTGGTGCCCAACACAGATGGATCCTTCAGCTCATGCACAGCTGCAAAGAGGGCTATATACAAGATTTGAAAGGCAAGCCTGCTTCTCTTCTAGTGCCTTATGCCATTCCTTATTGTCATGCCATTCCTTATTGTCAGTTTAATATTTGGAAATGCTTAATGATTAAGGGAATGATTAATTTTCTTGATATTTGTGCCTGGTTTTTGTTTTGTTTTGGTTTGGTTTTGGTTTTGCTCCTGGTTTAGCATTATACCTGAGTGATTAACAAAACGGGAGGGAAGGGAGAAAATTCTTGATTATGCCTATATTTATGGTTGGCACCCAGTATTGATAAAGGTTTGGTTTCGGGAATAAACTTTTATGGGAAGCAACATGTTACTGTAGAAATATTAGTCTTTAATAAATGGTAGGAGTCCACTCACTATTCATCAAATATACGTTGAACCCCGCTATGTGCCAAGTACTATGCCAAGTACAGATGGTGTTAAACTAACAAAAGATGAAATTATTGACAAGTAATATAAAGAAAAATCATAATATTTTGCGGGAGGAGAACGGAGGAGAATACGTTAGATGGCCATTTTTTTCTGAAAAAAAGAAACATTTAGAAAGGCCCTGGGGTAAATTTTAAAGGAAGAAGTCACAGCTGCATTCACATTCGGGTTTATCAACTTTTATTTGTATAATTCTATCATTCCACAGATATTGGATATATTCAGTTCCTGCTGTGTGTTGGCCACTATTGGGTGCTAAGGATATAACGGTCAGTGTGGCAGACAGGGGCCTGGCTCACATGAGACTTATAAAATAGCAGGGGGATATGGACAGGGAAAGTAGAAAGGACTAGTAGAATACAGTGTTACTTTCTAAGCCTGGGAAGTTCCTAGTGCCATCGTAGTAGCACTTAAGAACAGCATTCAAGGGGCGCCTGGGTGGCTCAGTCGGTTAAGCGTCCGACTTCAGCTCAGGTCACGATCTTGCAGTCTGCGAGTTTGAGCCCCGCGTCGGGCTCTGGGCTGATGGCTCAGAGCCTGGAGCTTGCTTCCGATTCTGTGTCTCCCTCTCTCTCTGCCCCTCCCCCGTTCATGCTGTGTCTCTCTCTGTCTCAAAAATAAATAAACGTTAAAAAAAAAAAAAAACAGCATTCAAATCAGAGTTATGAGGTCACAGTGACATTCCAAAATCTGAAGGAAATAACACTTGTTTTGAGATCGGAATGATATATGTATGGGCCAGTTGAAATAGAGGAGGAGAAGAGGAAAGACCACTCCAGGAAGAGAAAATAGAATGTGCACAGGACTTCAAGCAAGAGAAGGCCAGTGAATTCTCTGTGGCTGGAGCTTAGTGCACAATCAAAATGGCAAGAGTAGGGGCCAGAGTTAGGAGGTGCCAAGGCTTATATGGACTTTGTTAGCCACTTCAAGGGGTTTGGACTTGATCTAGAGGACATTGGGCTGACAGTTACAGGTCTGAAGTCTGAAGCAGGGGAAAGACCCACTGAGACTTAGTATTTGAAAGACTCCTTTGGCTTCCATGTAGTGAATGGATGAGAGGGAGCAAGACTGAACAGCAAAGCTCGTTACGAGGCTGCTACATTGATTCAGGCGTCTTGCCTCACATGGACGTGGTGGATATGGAGAAAGAGATACAAGAGCTGTTCAGAAACTGGAAGTGATAAGACTTGGTGATTGAAGAATGAGGAAGAAGAAGGGGTCAAAGGTCACTCCCAGATATCTGATTTCAACAACTAGTTAGGACAATGGCACCGTTGAGTTAGGGAGCATAGAAGAAAAAACTTATTTTTTTTTCTTTTGTTTGGGAAGATTGATTTGGAGTTGTCTGACATACAAGGGAAGATATCCAATAGGTAGTTTGGATTTACAGAACAAGAGATTTGGATGTGATCTGTGTGTAGGTGGCCCCTGGGAGTTGATGCATTCACCCAAGAAGAGGAAAAAAGGAGAAAATTTCAGGCAGAAATCTGGGACACAATGTTTACAGGGCTGATAGAAGAGACAAAGAGGGAGTGGTCTGCTGGGGTAGGAGGAAAGCAGGGCGTTTAATGTCATGACATCACAGAGGAGTGATCAGCAAGTTGTTTTAAGATGAAGAATAAGATGAAAAGATGTCTTTTAGATTTAGCACTGAGGCTATTGTTGGTGACCTCGGTAAATGTAGTTTCAGTGGCATGAGATGCCAAATAGATTATATAAATGTAAAAATAAATGAGACATAGTGATACTTACATGGCAAGGTTTCCAGGAGGAATAAGTGAAGTAACATAAAAACAGTCCTGGAACAGAAGGAAGTATAATAGAGAGGTCACAATTATTTGTTTATAGCATCATTTTGTCATGAATTACTTGGCTTGGTTTTGAGTACTTCCCAGCTGTAATTTTGTTCTATTCTAGGTATTTAGGAAAACCCAGATATCGCTTTATTGATGCCACATGAAAATTCCTATTAATGTCATTAATTACTTTAAAGTTTTAGCAGGTAAAAATGACCTCAAATTATATACACAGTCTGTATGTAGTCTTTAGGGATATTTAAAAGGCCTTACACATTTGTTTATTGGGTGTACTTTATTAGCCAGGACTTTCAACATTGACTTCCCATCAGAATTTCCTGGATCTTTTTAAAGACTGTCAATTCCTGACCTCTACTTTATTCCTACTGATTATTTTAGAATCTCTAAGTCTGGGCATCAGTATATTTTTTTAATGCTCTCAGATGATTCAGGAATAGCCTGGATTGAATCTGTGCACTACGTGCTGTGCTAGGGACTGGAAATACAGTGGTGAGCAAGGCGACATGGTCTCTGACCTCTTAGAGCTTGTAGCCTAGTGGGAGAGATATATATTTTTAAAAGCCACATATATAATTGTGAAAAACATCATAAAGTAGGGAGTATAAAATTCTACTTCAGTCTATTGAGGGGGAGGTCCAAGGAAGTTTCTAAAGGAGATGATATTTCCATTGAGTCTAAATGATAAATATCAGTTATCCAGATAAAGAAGTGTAGAGTAGCCCAGATTCCTAGGAGGGCTCAATATTGTCACCCTATTCCCCAATCCACTAAATGGTTAATAAGTAACAGTGATTAACATATATCTCCAGATTCAAAGAGGATATGTGGTCTAACTAATTTTCCTACTTATAAGAGACATCTGATTGTGTAATTTGGTTATGAAAATATTTGAATTTTTGGGATATGTGTAATTTATAAAGACAACATGTAGACTATTTGAAATTGGAAATGTACCATGAAATTTCACTTATCTGAACACCTGATAACACATATTGTTATGTCCATACCTGAAATATCTTATAACCAGTATTCCATTGCTAAAGGTCTGAATCTTTCTTTAAGATAAATGGAGACACACTTTTACCTGATGGATTCCTTCCCTGTCATCTTGATGTTATGTATCGCCATATGTATTTATCTAGAACTGGTTAAAATCAGTATGTCTGAAAAAAAATGATGATAGCTTATGTGTAACTGGAGCCGTACCTTTTAAATTCACTGACCAAAGTTATTGCAGATCACTTGTACTCATGAAATAATGAAAAGAATGTACGTTAAATAGATCCATTTGTTAGTGATGAGCTCTACCTAAATTTATTTTCATAAGTTGGTCTTTTTGATTAGGAAGTAAAAACATAAGAATTTATAAGTTACTCCACAGATTTTATAACCATACAAGGTAAATTTCCTAAATATATTATTAGTCACATATTTATAGGTTATATTTTAATTTTTGTCTTTCAAAAGAACATGCTTAACTGCACTCTTTTTTTCTTTTTAATTTTTTAAAAATTTATTTATTTTTGAGAGAAAGAGCATGAGCCAGGGAGGGGCAGAGAGGGAGACAGACTCTGAAGCAGGTTCCAGGCTCTGAGCTGTCAGCACGGAGCCTGATGCAGGACTCAAACCCATGAATGACAAGATCATGACCTGAGTCGAAGTCGGTTGCTTAACTGACTGAGCCACCCAGGTGCCCCTTAACTGCCCTCTTTTATTGTCAGCAAATATGACTAATAAAAACAACATAGATAATCCTAACATGGAAGAGCCTTTTACTTGGAAAATTGATGTGTTCCTTGAGCTCATATCAGGATGAGTTTTTATGATTTTATTTGCAGAATTCCAAACATACTTAAAAGCAGAAAGTGTGATAAAATAACCTCCAGTGTACCTAACCTAGTTTCAGCAGTTATCAATTCATAGCCAGTCTTACTGTATCTGTACTCTTACCTGTTTTTTACCTCCCCTCACCCTGAATTATTTTTGAAGCAGGTCGTATTCATTCATAATAATTTCAGTATGTAAGTTTCTGAGATAAAAATTCCTTTTAAAAACTGTAACCAAAACACCATTATCATTACTTAAAAGTTATTAATAACTTCTTAATATCAAATATTTAGTCTTCAAAATTCAGAATCAGTTTGATGTATCTAAGTACACTGATACCCTACCCTTTTAACTTACACTCAATGCAAAGGCAAAGGACATGAAATGTGGCATAAATATAGACTGAACATGTGTTTCCTAAAATGGAAAAACTAGCCATTAGTAAAATATGGCCCACAGGCCCATTTCTGTTCTGGTTGCTCTTATTAATGCATGTATATGTCATTGGACACATGTTAGCTCTTATATACACATAATACACATTTACTACATTCACACAGATGTAATCATATATAGTATAGGTGTATGTATGTGTGGATGTGTTTATATAAAATATATGTCTTAATTAGAAGTGTGCTGGGAATAAGCTGTTTGTTCATGATGTACTCTCAGTTGATATTTGAGTGTCTAAATGTATAAGTGTAAGGTAATATGGGGGAGGTCTCCTAAATATCATTTGGATTTTTTATTGGCTATCTTCTCATTGTTATGTCATTTTAGAAATGTAAAAAACCTGGGATAGTGTCTAGTTCAATTGATGACTTTATGTCTATTGTGCATGTGAAGGCGGTATCTCAGAGAGTGACAACCCAGTTTCCCCTTGTCCTGAATAGGGGTGGAAGTAGTGAGCGGTTCAGATTTCTCCCCATTCCACCAGACTCTACTCCTTCTGGACCAGTGAGGTAGGACAGCAGGTTCTCTGTATTCTATTGTAGGAGCAAATATTTCATCAAACAGGATTTCTGAACATGATGATCATGATGATGACAGTGCCTATATTTCATCTGGCACTTCATTATGAAGTTTCATTGCTTTTATTCAGGTATTCCCAGCATACTGTTTTCAAAATGAAACCTTATTGCATTCTAAATCTAAAGAATGAATTGTAAGTTCCTCTCTTATAATATCTGTACTTTGACTTTTAACGCTGGGTAAGATAAATGGTTGTAATTGTTTAAACCCCTAGGCAAAGAACAGTAGTCAAGAACGGAGACAGTCCTGTGAAATAAAATACAATTTTAAATAGATAGACTATACGTATTTCAGACAGGAAAAGGTTTCTTAATGTCTTTTTAAGTTGGTCTTTATGCATTAATTTAAGAAATCTAACATATTTTTTTTTCAAGTCTTAAAGCCTTTACATAGTGGTTTAAGGAAAAAAAATGTTAATTATATTTAGTCTTGTGGTCTTCAGAGAAAATTTCATAAGCAAAGATGGTGATAGATTTTCAGAGACAGCAATCCTATAAAACCACCTTTTTCCAAGAAGGATTCTTTTGTATAGCAGAGCTATTCTTTTGTTAGCAGAGCTAGGTCATAATATTGATATTCTTAGGGACACTGCATTAGACCTTTCTCTGAATTCTTATTTTTATAATAATAACAACATAGGTTGGACTTAGTGGATGGTGTCTTCCAGATTATAAACACACAGAACAAGAGATTACCATTGTACCTTAAACATGCTTTGACATTTATCCCCAAATATTCTTCATTGCGTTTCTATGACCTACCTCTATAGCGCAAATGTGACTTTTGGCTTTTCTAAGGGGAGACACAAGGGAAAAAACATAGGGAATAGGCATAAAGATTAATATTTTTAAAACTCATCCTAGCTTAAATACTAAAGGAAGAGTTTGATTGTTCCCCCCCCCCCCGCCAGCCTAAACTGTTTAACCATTTTGCTACTGTTCCCCTACATTCACAGCAGCTTTATGTCCTGAATTGTTGTACAGAAAACTTTTACCACCTTATAAGAAGTGTCATTCCTCTCTTAAAATTCCTGTGAAACAGGTCCAAAATTAGACTAAGTCTTCAGGTTTCCTGTCAGGAAAAGCCTTTGGTTAGCCCCCTACTGACATTCTCAAACAGGATTTTTAAAGGTAGCCTTCAAAGGTGTTTTTTTCTTTGTTCTGAAAATGAATTTAACTCTTAAAATATATGCCGGCGATATCTAATAACTCAAGGGGAAAGGTATCAGCCTACTCATAGAGTAATTATTCCCTTCTTTCAGGTATGTATTTAATTAGGACTTCCCCCAAAGGATGTATTTGAGTATGGGCATAATCAGGGGCATTTAGAATAGGAGCAATAGCTTAAGTAAGCAGCAGATTCTTTAAAATAGTCACACAACAGAAGAAAATACATTTATATGTGGCTCAGGTTCTCTTTGAAAACTTTGAGATGATATGTCATACTTGAAAGGTTTATTCTGAATCATCACGGTGTGTATCTATTATGGAAGAAAAAATATTAAGAATAGAGGCTGTGCTAAATATCTACTCTCAATTTTTTCAAACACTGAGCAGATTATTGATTACTTGCTGAAATAAAAATATTTATGTTTATCTGATGATCTAAAGATATAAAAGGCTGTATTTTCCAGCTTATGAAATAACATGCATAGGGGCACCTGGGTAGTTCAGTTGGTTGAGCATCCCACTTTGGCTTAGGTTATGATCTTGCAGTTCACGAGTTCAGGCCCTGTGTCAGTCTCTGTGCTGACAGCTCAGAGCCTGGAGCCTGTTTCAGATTCTGTGTCTCCCTGTCTCTCTGCCCCTCCCCCACTTGCACTCTGTCTCTCAAAAATAAATGTTAAAAATTTTTTTAATAAAAGAATTTAAAAAATAACGTGCATAAAATATTTTTTAAAACTTATGTTCAATTTTCTGAATTTACAGAGTATAACTAAACTACTTTTCTTGATATTTAAAAAGTGCACCTATGTGTACATAAATTATGTGTACATAATTATGTGTACAATTATGTGTACATAATTTATACGTGTGTATATGTGTGTGTATGTATACATACATATATATATATATATGTATGTATATGTGTGTATGTATACATATACATACACACTTTTAATTAGTGGAGTTAATAAATATAATTCTGGTATTTTTATAATGTAGGGTTAGGTAAATTTCCTGTACTCTTGATTAGATTGCAACCTCTATAGGGAATAGGCAGCAGATTAATCATATTTTCTGTAGAACTACAAAAATATTTCCATAGTTAAAAGACAGTAAAAATGTGTCTTTTTATTATTATACATGCATTTAATGTTATATATTTAACAATATATATTATATACATAACGATATATAGTAATATTGTTATACATATATTAAATATTTTAATAAAATTATAATTTTTTTAAGTTGTTACAATGAGGTTGTACCTAAGGATGGTTCTTTATGAAATTTATTTTCTGGAGATTTAAAAAATAATTTCTTTCCTGAATTTTGATCATAACAGTATGAATCTAGAAAAATAGAAGTTTATTTAAAAAGAAAAAAAGGAAAGGCACAACAGCAGCTACAGATAGAAGATTTTGATTGATCTACCTGCTCTTCCTAAATCCCTTCTGATGTAGATTATACAACCCCAGCTTTATCTGTACCCTTGTTTGTTGTTGTTGTTGTTGTTGGGACTAGAGGATTTTTTTAATTGGCTCTAGAAGATTAAATGCTTCTAATGGGATTTTAGTCATTTGCTTTGAGATTTATAAGCTACAAGGGATATATAGAATAAGGCAGATTCAAGAGGGAGAAGTAGGACCAGTTTAGGACTGTTATAAAAAAACTCTATTCAGCAACGTGGTGGTCTGATTTTCTTTTCCCCTTTGTCCTTTTTTACAGAAAGGGAAAAAACCCAGGTGATGTTCAGGGTGCCATGAATTAGATTTACAAGGCATACTATTAGAAGTCATCCCTGTTGTTTGTAATAAGTGTAAGTTTATATAAGCAGTATTCACTACCTGAATGCAGATCAGCAGGTTTTTATATAATGACTGTAGATTTGTTTTTAAATCTAATTTGAAAAGAGAATTTTAGCTACCAAATTAAAATTAAGAGTAGTAATTAATACTAGTAATTTAAGTAGTGTTTTAAAGTCAGTAACTTAGGACTTGAGAATTTTATTTACTTTTTTGAATAACATAGCATTTGTTTGTAGATTTGCATAGTAAAATAACAGCTGTTAAACATCATAGGAAAGAGTTGGATTAAGTTCTTTTTACTTGTTTCTTCTATTTTATACTAGATTCCATTCACCTTACAATGAATGAGTGATCCATCTTTGTTAAGACAGGCCAATAAGGCTTATGTCAAAAGGACCTTTTTTTAAATTTGTTATCCTAGCAGCTGGTTCTTTTCTACTGTCTTGGCTTACTGTACATCTGGAAAGAAGACATCTTGCAGCTGGGAGCCATTCCATGTCTAATTCATGTCCCCCTATCCTTAAGAGAGAAAAAAATTTTTGACAGTGCGTGTCAAGCACACATTGAATGCTAGCATTAACTGGTAATTTTAAAATATTCATTACAAATATTTTGTGTTATGTCATTTTGTAATAATTCTATTGCTTATATATTCTGAGCATGTTTTTTCTATTTAGATCTATAAAAAATTGCAAAAAAATATAGTACTTATTTATTTTTTTTATTTAAATATTTTTTAAAATGTTTATTTATTTTTGGGAGATAGAGTGGGGGAGGGGCAGAGAGATTGAGGGAGACCCAGAATCTGAAGGAGGCTCCAGGCTCTGAGCCTGTCAGCACAGAGCCCAACGCAGGGTTCTAACCCACGAAGCGCGGGATCATGACCTGGGCCGAAGTCGGAAGCTCAACCGGCTGAGCCACCCAAGCGCCCCTAAAAAAATACAAGTATTTTAATAAAAGCATAAATAATTTTATTTTGTTTATTCATCTTTCTAGCTTATTTCAAATATCTGGTTCTTGCTTACATAGCTAATGTTAGCTAATAAATACTTATTCAAAATTCACACTTCTAGTTTTGCTTTTAAAATATATTCTACTGTTTTACCTACTGTTTTGAATGATGTTAAAGTACACCAGAATTTTTGCCTGGAACCTGCTTAGGACAGTTGTGACATCCTAGAAAGTAAAGTGAGGTTAACAAAGAGTATGTTAAATATGTTTCCCTTCATTTAATTTAGATGAAATGATCCTCTTTAAATTAAGGAAATGCCCCTGTAGCAACTTTAAAGATAGAGACAACAGTAAGATCAAAAAGAACATTTTTATCTGTTGACACAGGTCTAATTCGTGAGGAATTTCTAATTCTGTCTTGATATAACCCCCACCCCCCACCCCCTCCAGCTTTGGCATTGAATTCTTCTGTGTGGTGTGCTTGAAAGGAATCCTATCCTGCCTGTGTCTGTGGAGGCTCCTGGCCCGTGTGTTTGGTCAACAAGCAACAGTGGGTGGTCGGGCTGCAGTGCAGGACAAGGGCCCGCTGTGCGCAGGAAAATGTGTTCAAAGGTGTTTAAGGGCGGTAAGGAAGTCAGCCGCCCTTCTGAGATTCCGGGGGCTATAGATCAGTGTTCTCCACACTATTGTAGACTGTGAGAAAGCTTGCTGCAGGAGGCATGAAGGATGAGAAAATATAGTAAACTTATTCACCTGGTTCCACATCTGCAGCCTTCCCTTAAGAAAGGACTCTTCTGCCCTTTATGTTGTATAGTCTGTTAAGTAAATATTGACTACTATTTGCATTGAAAATAGGGAAAACTTGCACAGCTTGAGTTGAAAGGATTTGATTGATACATGATAAGGTTTCCTGGAACTCTTTTGGAGTACTAGGTACAATAAGCATTTTCTACAAAATCAAATTCATTATCAGGTTTTTTTCCTTAGGAATCAATGTTTTAATGTAAACCATTAAGTTTTTGGGCTTCAGGGAAGATCTTTTCAGATCTATAGGTTAGTATAAAGCTGGAGACTTTTTACCTAGTAGAAATCTCACAGTTGGGAAAAAATAGCAAGTGTTTCAATTTGTTAAGAGCAAATTGTGAAAGATTGTTTATTTTCTTTTAGAAAAGTAATACATTTTAAACTTTTGATTATTTCTATGCTTGCAGCTTTATTCTTTTAGTGAAGTGACTAGGATTGTTTTATTAGTGTCCTATAGAAAACTTCTGCAGCTTTTGAAAACATCTTTTTCTTTTTCTCTTAATTAAAACAAATTTTCTGTTCTGTTTATATAGTATCCTTAAAAGGGTTTTTCTGATTTTATGTTTGTTTACAATCTGTTAATTTCTCCTACATACTCACAATTAGAAAAAGTTCCTTTTGAGGTATAGAAGCTTTAACTGGAGAAATAAAACATAGATTTTTGATTGTCAGTAATTAAGAAGTTTAGTTATTATTTTTAAAAATTTTAAGTGTTTGAAGGTTTTTTTTTTTCCCAATATGCTTCTTTCAGCATCTGTAGATAAGCCATGTATCTTTTTTTTTTTTATATATTGGTGAAACTGTAACTCAAATACTAGTTTGTAGAATTTAGAAGACATGGCTATACCCTTTTAGTTCTAGGATTTTGTTTTTATCATTTTTCCTGCAAATACCACATAGGATTTTAGAACTAGAAGTACTGTAGTGTTGGTTCTCATGCTATCGGGTATGTTTCTGTGTAGAATTTTGTCTCCAGAGTAGTCTTTACACTGTCCCCCGGCTAACTGTTTATAGCCAAATAATTTTGATCTTATAAGCATTTATTCCTTTGAATGTATTTATTGGTTACCCTGCTTCGTATCTTTAAAATAGCCAAGCTGTAAGTTCCATAGTAACAAATTCTGATGAATTTCAAAATAGGTTTCACTGTTACTTTTTTGTTGTCTTTATATTTTCTTTATATAATTTCCATTTAAGGCTTAAGTTTCACATTTACTCTGTAGAGGCAGACTTTTTATACATTTCGATAACAACAGTAATCAGTGACCTAAGTTGTAGGAATAGTGAGCAAAAGAAACATATTTTCCATTTTATTCTCAGTGGTGATATAAAGTTTCAGATTTAAACTTCATATCTTAGAATCATTATTTTACAGCCAAAAAAGACTTTAAAATTTTTATAGTTTCAAGTCCTGATTTTTACAGGTGATGAAGCATTGGCCTATTATGACTCCTTCAGCTAGCTGTAGAATTCCATTCCAGTTGTAAAACCATGAGAATCCTGGGTTAATCCCTGCCTCAATTTCAAATATAGTGAACAGGTTGTTAGTATTAGCACAAATGAAGCCAGAAAGTGATAACCTTTCATCAAGGCTGCAATCCTACTTTTAATTTTTTTTCATCTAGAAAAAATTGTCGGAACAGTTAATTTCTGGAGAAAGTTTACTGTCAAGAAAACAAATGATTTCTCATAACCTAGTGCAGTATTGAGAAAGACATAGTCAAACACAATTTTACAAAAACTTTAGTCTCTGTCACCTGTAAAATGTTCCATTGCAAGCTAAAATTCTAATGAAAGAACTGAAGTTGTGTGTATACACTTGAACACCATCTTGTATGCAGGGACAGATAACTTAGGTTGTCAGGGAAAACACAAGTAAGTAACATAAGTTTCAGTTGCACATAAGTCAGAGCATGATTTTATGAAACTTCCTAATTATTCTCATTTAATAAACATATGTTTTGTATAATGTATGTATGTCTCATGAACACATCAAAAGATGTTGCTATCATTGTGTTGTAAAACAGCCAAGAAAATATGCTGATTTCTTGTAAGGTATTTTAAAGCCTTTTGTTGATTTGATGTTACAGAAATAGTTTTTCTCATTTTTTGTTTTCTTTTTACTTATCGTCAAAACTACTTCATATTTGTAATGATTTTATAGTGTAGGAATGCCACATCATGTAATTTAAGTTTAAAAGGGCTGTCAATCCTCAAGGATTTTTTTCTTTTGACACTTGATAGTAAATAGTTTCTGATAAATGAGATTTAAAATGTTTTAATTTTCTCTTCAAAGGATAAACTTCCTAATTCCCTGTAAAATAACTGATGATAAGACCTTTTCTTTGAGTAAAAAGAAAAAAAATGTTAGAGAAATGCATTTGCGAGTTTAATGCTCACTGTTGAGTTTTCAGGGCTGATGAATGTGTGTGGTGCTGTTGCGCTATCTTCTGGTCACTCAGCAAAAATGTGTCTTAACAGATTTGTTCCAGATGCTGGTTAGTCCTGAGGGTGTATATGCTGTTTTAACTCCCTGATGCTGTGCTACACTGGATGGTAATTTGACACTGCCAATTAAGAAATCAGTTCATGTTAAACTTTCTTTTCCTGATATTATAGAAAATGATGATATGGTCAAAATTCCAAGATTTACTTAAACTTCATAAATTACTTAAAATTAAACTATTTAAATTAAAGTTGTAAAGACATGATTTATGGGGAAAATCTTTTTCTGAGGATCTACTTGAACAATGATAATTATGTTTTTCTGTAGGAATGGTACATAATGTATTTTTAGGAAACTAGGAAGTGTTTTCCTTCTTAATTAAAAATGTATAGTTCTGGGGGGCGCCTGGGTGGCTCAGTCGGTTGTGTGTTCGACTTTGGCTCAGGTCATGATCTTGCGGTTTGTGAGTTCGAGTCCCGTGTTGGGCTCTGTGCTGATGGCTCAGAGCCTGGAGCCTGCTTCGGATTCTGTGTCTCCCTCTCTCTCTGCCCCTCCCCCACTCATTCTCTCTCTCTCTCTCTCTCTCTCTCTCTCTCTCTCTCTCTCTCTCTCTCTCTGTCAAAAATAAATAAACATTAAAAAAATTTAAAAAAATAAAATTAAAATGTATATTTCTGAAACCTTGAAGAGTAACTTTTAACATTTTAAAATTAAAACGTTCTAGGGGCTCCTGGGTGGCTCAGTCGGTTGGGCATCTGACTTTGGCTCAGGTCATGATCTCAAAGTTCGTGGGTTTGAGCCCTGCGTCGGGCTCTGGGCTGACAGCTCAGAGCCTGGAGTCTGCTTCGGATTCTGTGTCTCTCACTCTGTCTGCCCCTCCCTAGCTTGCACTCTCTTTCTCAAAGGTGAATAAATATTTTTAAAAAAACTTTTTTAAGTAAAACATTCTTTGTACCTTTTTATATAAAATTTTATTTATAATTTTAATGTAAGTACTTATTGTGATGCTAAATAAGTTTGGTCTTCTTTATATTTCCTATTAAAGTATGTCAGAAAATTGATATTATGATACTAATTTCCTGAATTCTACAGTTAATAGCAGTGGCAACTGTGTAACTGCAAAGGAAAATGTCATATCATTAAAGCTTCTACACACAACTTCTTTAATACAGAAAACAATCAATTATAAAAATACTGTTTCTCCACTGTATTTTTTTACTCTGTATCACATATCATTTATTTTGTTTTCCAAAGTAGAAATGCAGGTAAATAAAGTATTTATGTTTAGCACTTTAGTAGAACATAGTATGTCTTCAATAAAATTCTGTTCCACTAAAAAATCTGTTCAAATGATTTAATTTCTATTTTTACAAACCCTACCTTAGTAGAATTTGTGAGAATACAAGGAAATAGCTCATAGTGTATCATTTTAAATGGCTCATGTTAGGAGGAGCTTGTGAAGGCAGGTTCTCCATAGCATGTTTTTACTGTATTTTTTAATTTATTTCTTTATTTTTTTGCCTCCACTACCAGAATGTAAACATTTTGAGAGCAGAGCCTTGTCTATTATTCATCACCTTATCCTCAGGGTCTACAGTTACTGGCACATAGGAGGTACTCAATAAATACTTGTCAGTGTTACTGAATAACTAATATTATCAGTGGCATAGATATGTTTTATCTTTTGCATCTGAAAACAAATCTATAAGCTTTTATTATTCTACTAAGTTATAAAAGAAGGAATAGAGTTCTTACTGAATAATTTAGTACCAGTCACTCAGTATATATTGAGGGAGTTATTTGCAGAAGGTCCAGTGATTATGGACACAGATATAATATTTAATCCTTATACCTGAGAATATAGTATTTTGATTTGGAAACAGGAGTAACTTGACTGTTAATGAACATCAGAAGGTAGAATGTCAAGTCAGTTGAATTATGTTACTTTTCACTTGTGTCAGAAGGCAGAGAAGATAGGTAACACTTTGAGTTGGAATAAGAGGTGACTTCATGGAGCAGCTGTAATTCAAGTCCTATTTTTTTTTTTTAATTTTTAATGTTTATTTTTGAGAGAGACAGAGCACGAATGGGGGAGGTGAATAGTTCTTGATATCCATTTTAGGAAAAAATGTTTCCTGGTTCTTAGAATAATTTGGGTTGGATTTATTTTTTTAATTTTTTTTTTCATGTTTGTTTATTTTTGAAAGACAGAGACAGAGCATGAGCAGGGGAGGGGCAGAGAGAGAGGGAGACACAGAATCTGAAACAGGCTCCAGGTTCTAAACTGTCAGCACAGAGCCTGATGTGGGGCTAGAATTCACAGGGTGCCTGCTCATGACCTGAGCCAAATCTGGACATTTAATTGACTGAGCCACCCAGGCACCCCTGGGTTGGATGTCTAAGGGTTTTCTAGAAGACTTCTGAGAAGAGAATCAAGAAAGCACTATTTTGGTGATATTAATCCAGACAGTAAAGAGAGTTTCTGGACAGTAGTAAAATGTTAGGCTTCTGGAATATTAACAGTGTGAGGTGGGAAGGATCCAAATTAGGCGGCTGGCATCAGGAATAGAAATAGGGGATCAAATCCCACATACCAAAGAAATCATAGGATTTGGAGATTTAAATTTTACAGGAAAGTTAAAGATTTATGCTGTAAGTCTGCTCCATTAAAAGAATCAGAACTCCGTGACTTCCAAGCGCCAAGTTGTTTTTCAAAAAAGGATGTCTCATCCTGATTTTTATTTGTAGACTTTGTCCCACCCTTGCCCCTGCCAGTATTGCTGAATATTCATTCTAAAATGAAACATAAGTTTCTTTCATGGTTTGTTACCTCTCTGTATTAAGCCAAAGAAATGGATTGAATCCTACAAATCTGTCATGGTGGGAATGACTTTTTAAAGCTATTAAGAGAAAACATTTTTTATTTTGCTTAGTGAATGTTTTATTTAAAAGAACGGAACAATTGATCAAGAAATAACTCTGAGAAGCAGTTCATTACATCAACAAAATAAGAATATATGGAATGTATGGAAATGTCACCTCTCTTTTAGGTACCCCAGGCCTTCACAGTCCCATGTTGGATCTGGACAGTGATACACGTCCCTTGGTGTTGGGTCATCTTAGTCAGACAGCGTCATTGAAGAGGGGCAGCAGCTTTCAGTCTGGTCGAGATGACAGTAAGTATCTCTCTCTACTCCTACTTTGTCTTTTAAATTTGCACTTGTATAATTTCAAACATTTTTGTCTTGAATGTCCAAGGAAAATTAGAAATTTTCCTTGTGTTGCTGCTGCTAAGTATTACCAACCTTCACAGGTGAATGTATATTCAACATACATAGTTAAAGTCTACTTTAATTTTTCCTGTGGTTGACTTTTAAAAAATATGCTACAGAAAATATTTTGTGAGAAATTCTTTAAGATGACATTTGTAATAAAAGTAATCTCTATAGTCAGTACAGAGAAACACCTTTTGTATGCATTTTAAAACTTGGTTTAGAAAGAAGGGTTAATAATATATTAATTACTAACCATTTTTTCCTGAGAATAAAGTATCTTGAATTTTAACTATATTACATTTCCTTTGTAAAGTTGATATTTACCTATTGTTTATTTACCTGTGTGAGATACAAAATATATTGGTTATAATGCATTTGGGTACCAGTTAAATGCTGTTAGTCACTAGTTATTTATAACCTCAATAACAAATCTAAGAAATCCAACTAGGGTGGGGCACCTGGCTGGTTCAGTTAGTAGAGCATGTGACTCTTGATCTCGGGGTTGTGAGTTTAAGGCACATGTTGGGTGTAGAGATTACTTAAGAATATTTTTTTTTTAAAAAAAAAGAAATCCAAATAGGCTAATAGAAATATCTTACTTTATATTAAAAGTAAATACCTCAAAGTTTATTTTAAAGTATTTTATGTTATTCTTATAAGTATTGGAGTTTACTTTTTTGTGTGTGATTTTTTAAATTTTTTTAATGTTTACTTATTTTTGAGACAACAAGAGGGAGAGAGACAGAACGTGAGTGGGGTAGGGCAGAGAGAGAGGGAGACACAGACTCTGAAGCAGGCTCCAGGCTCTGAGCTGTCTGCATAGAGCCTGACGTGGGTCTCAAACCCACGAACCGTGAGATTATGAACTGAGCCGAAGTCGGACACTTAACTGACTGAGCCACCAAGGCACCCCTCTGTTTTGTTTTTAAAGAAATTTTTCTTTACGTTGGTGAGAAAACAGTTGTTCCTTATTTTTCTTTGGAGTGGAGGCATTCTCCATGACAGACTGATCTTTGAGACCCAGTGGTCTATATATGTAGAATGTCTATATACTGTGTATATGTAGAATACATGGAAGTGCAGTAAGCCAGGCCACTCAGAGAGCTTGTTCAGCATCAGAGCCAACAAGGACTTGGTTCAGCATAGGATGTTTTCACTTTAATTTCCCAGCAAATAGTCTTGCAAAGAATATATGAGATAAGGATACTAGTTGAATTTCTCACAATAGTGTTATATAAGTAATGATCAATATAGCTGCATGGAGGAGCTCAAACCTTTGAAACACTAATTTGGGGGAAGATATCATAACAGTCTACTTGCCACCACATGAGGCACGTGTTTCAGTGCTTCAGTGCTTCAGTTTTTAGATTTTCTTCTCCTATTTGTTATCATTGGCCCATCATGCACTGGGCTGTGGTCTATGCTATGTAGCATGCTGCCTGCCATTTGGAAAATAGTGCTTATCTGTATTTGGTTTGTCTCTTTCAGCTCTGTCTCAAGATGAAAAATACCTCTAATTTCATTAGACTCATATCACATTATCATTAGGACTCCTTTCATTGGTTGTCTGTTCAACTGTAGACTCCATGAAGGCAAAGACCTGTTCTGTTCATTCAGTATTAGTGGTCAGCATCACAGACAGACGTTATGGTATAGCCACAGGATTAAGACACAGGACACTTAACAAATATTGGCCAAATAGACAAGTACAGTTTGTAATGTACCCCTAAATAAAGAACTATGCCTTTCACATATGTGACAACAATTTAAAGCTTTTCCCCCCAACTCATAGACAAAGGGCTAATATACCTAAGAGGTAAAGAGGCTCTGTAGGCCACAAATAGGAAGTCTGAATGGCTCTTAAGTATATGAAGGCAGGTATTCAGCCTCACTTACAATAAAAATTTAAAAGGCTATGTAAGAACGATGGGATATGAGTTTGGCAAAATCCCTAAATTTTTATTGTTTCAGGTTTTATGTATTTGGTTTGTTCATTGGTAAGATTATAAAGAAGCTTATATGTGTTTATGTGTGTTGCTGGTGGGTGTGTAAAGAATCCCTGTAGAGGACAGTTTAATAATACTTATCAAAATCACAACTTCATGTACTCTTGGACCTAGAAGTTCTTGTTCTAAGAATTTATTCTACACTGATACTTGCATATGTGCTAAATGTTGTAGGTAAAAAGTTATTGATTAAAACACTTATTTTGGTTTTTTTTTTTTGAAGTACTAATTTTAATGACAAAACATTGGAAACAGTCTTATCCATTAAAAGGGAATTTTTAAAAATTATCATACATACAAAATATGAAATACATTTGACCCTTGAACAACACTGGTTTGAACTGTGTAGGTCTACTTATACACAAATTTTTTTCAGTAAATATATTGGAAAGTTTTTTGGAGACTTGTGACAATTTGAAAAAACTCTTAAGATGAACCAGGTATCATTGAAATACAGAAAAAATTAAAAAGGTATTATTGTAAGGGTACAGTATAATACATATAACACATAAAATATGTATTAATTGACTGCTTTATGTAATTGGTAACTTTCCTGGTCAACAGTAGGCTATTAGTAGTTCAGTTTTTGGGGAGTCAGAAGTTATTCATAGACTTTTGACTGTGCAGGGGATCGGTGTCTCTAGCCTCTGTATTGTTCAAGGGTCAGCTGTACACAAATGTAATTGTGGGGGGAAAAAAAGAAACATTTTATGTACGAATAGGGAAGAACTTCAGGATCCACTGTTAAATGAAAAAAAGGCCAAGTGTCAAAAGATTGTCTTGAGTTTGCTTTCATTTGTGTGAAAGAACATTTGGATGGGTGGGGGGGGGGGAGAATATGTATTTATATTTGCTTGTGTATATAAAAGACATTTCAGAAAGAATCACAAATGACTAATAACAGTGGTTTCTTATGGCTGCAGCTGGGAACTGGGCAAATGGAGAACTAGTGGGAGATAGACTTTGTTCTGTATACCTTTTAAGCTTTCTTTTCCAACCACATCTTGTCTTTTTAAAATACTACGAAACATTTAAAATAAATAAAATCCATCTCCCTCCTCCCCCCCCCCCCCCCCCCCCCAGAATAACAACAGTAATTATAGCAACAAAACTTTTTGCCTAGGAGTAATTTGAAAGGAAGCTGACAGTTGATAAAGGAGTTAATAAAGTTCTCTTATCTGGCCGGTCTTTGAAATTGCTGAATAGAAGTTAGAAGTTGACCCCAGAAGTTCTCCTGATCATTGCTGTGAAACTGGACAGTGGGGATGCCTCTGCCTGCTCCTGCTGGAGGCTGTGAAACAGAACAGCAGGGCCAGGAAGCAAGGCATGGAGGAAGAAGGAAACAGGAAAGAATGCAATAAAGAAAAAGGAAAGAGATTGGAAGTGATTAATGCTCTTTGAATTACTAATTTGTTTTTATTCCAATGAACTTATTCCCATAAGAAATCTATAAGATATTATTTCCCACTTGCAACAATAACTGCATTAAATGATATGTAACCCAAGAGACTTCAGTATTTTTATTTTTTCTTAAATTTCTTTGTCATGGGAAGTTATTCATTATATGATTATACTTGAATATGTTCCTTTATACATGGTGAAAATTCAGTAATGAATCAAGTTATCATAGTGGCATTTCCTTTTTTTTTTTTTTTAATTTTTTAGATGTTTATATATATTTTTTGAGAGAGAGAGATAGCACGCACACATGGCACAAGCTGGGAAGGGGCAGAGAGAGAAGGACATACAGAATCTGGAGCAGGCACAAGGCTCTAGATTGTCAGCACAGAGTTGGATGTGGGGCTCAAACTCAAGAACTGTGAGTTCATGACCTGAGCCGAAGTCAGACACTTAACTGACTGAGCCACCCAGGCACCCCCATACAGTGGTATTTCCAACTGGTTGATAATTTGCCTCAAATTTAAGGCTAATTGGCCTTGCCCTGACTTTGCCTTACTTTGCTGTTTGAGGGTAGGACTTTTGAGGGAAGTAGAACATCCTGAAGACAAGGTTGAAAAGCCAAAGCATTCTCCTTCTCCTGCTGTGCCCTCCAGACCAGTCTGCCATGCCCCTTTGTTAAAAACAGGAACCTCTGGTTAAAGTGTATTCTGTGTGCTGGCAGGCTTTGGTAGTGTGATGTGGAAAACAACATTTACTGATATCGGTCTATCAATAAATTAAAGCTCTGTAGCCAAAGTGGGACAAAGTGCAACACATTTTTTGGTGGGGGAGCAGTAATATGTTGAAACCAATTTTTATTCTTGACTCAAAGTATATTCATAGTATTTTCCCCCCTTAGCATGGAGATACAAAACTCCTCACCGGGTGGCATTTGTTGAAAAACTGACCAAGCTTGTTTTAAGTCAGCTGCCTAACTTCTGGAAACTCTGGATTTCTTATGTTAATGGAAGCCTTTTCAGTGAGGTATGTATACAAATTTGACTGTAGATGTCGCTAAGTCATTGTGAATTAACTTCTAGTCTTAAAAAATTTAGGTTTCTAAGTGACTTTTTAAAAACTTGAGTCCCAAAGCCTATTAATATTGTCAGATATTTTAAGATTAATTAAGAGTTCTATAAAGCTCTAACACTTCATAGCTGTATGATCTTAAACAAGTTACTTCATTGTTCTGAGAGTATTCTCAAATGTAAAAAGAGAGTAGGGGTATCTGTCTCAAAAGGTGGTCATGAGGATTAAATGAGAATCAGTTAAAGAAAAAAAGAAAATGTGAAATATCTTCAAGGATTTAGAGTTGAGTAGATTGCCAGTTAGGTAAAATTATAGATGAAATTATTGTACAGTTGATTATGAACAAATGGTAAAACGAAGATAAAACAAAGGTAAAAGGAGCTTGCACATGGCTCTGAAATAACCCATGTAATTATGGAGGTTTCTAGCTGGAAAGAATTAAATGATCTTGTTTTCTAGTCCACTGTGATCAGCGCATAGAAGCTATTGCATTTAAATTTTCAAAAGTCGCACATTCACTTAGTGTCTTAATCATAATATAATTGGTAGCATAGAAATTATGAACAGAAAGTAACTGATGACATTTTGGGGTGATGGTGTGGTCTTGGTCATAGCCAACGACCAAGAAAGAATTCTTGAAGAGGTCTTTGGTGCAAAAAGGTGATTTTATTAAAGCATGGGGGAGAGGACCCATGGGCAGGAAGAGCTGCACTGGGGTCCTGAGGGATAACTCATTATATTCCCTCAGGTTGGGAGGGAGTCAGGGACAGAATAAGTCTCTAAGAAATTTTGGAAACAAGGTTTTCAGGACCTCAGAGGGGCTAGCTGTTGCTGGGGAAACACCCTTATCACCATTTTATAAAACCTCAGTCAGGAGACCCTTCAGATGCATATCAGGGGCCATAAGCTTGGAGCATGATTGCCAGCATATGTCCTGGAGCAGTTGAGATAAAGGAAATAGATTTACAGGATCCTCAGGAGGTTGAGACAATGTTAAGTCAAGGTTCTCTTTTGCCCCTAGCAAAGTGTCATCATGGAGGCAGCTGAGCTCCTAAAGCTAGGTCACTCTGCTGGTTTCAAGGACTTGTCAATGGGCTGCAGGCAGTAAGGGAATTTAATTTTTCATTTGCCTTAGTTGCAGGCATTTAAACCCCTTTCCTTTGTTCTTGGGTAGCTGGGAGTGTCCAGGAATATCACACAGATACCACCTGGGGTAGGGGTGGGGTGCTATCTTGTGCTTTGCCCCTCAGCCTGTGGCATTCTCCCTCCACAGTAATGACTGATTTTTGTGTGTAGCACACGGAATTCAGACTCATCATTCTAGACTCTCAGTTCAAGTGCCCCATGAAAAGCCCCCAGGCCCTGGAGTGTAGACACTAATGCCCTTCACCTTCAGCTGCCAAAGAGGCCCCACCTGTAACAAGGAGAAGATAGCTCTGGTTTTGTCTCTCTACAGAGAACTCCTTTTGTCCCTGGGAGCTGGGACAGGTAGAGATCTTCATGAGGATAATGGCTATTTCCTGCTCTTTTATACTTGCATAGAAATAGAACATAGAAATTGGATATGGAAAGGGCTAACTGGTTTTGGTATTTTGAATGTAAGCACACCTTTGTGGTTCAAGATCTCTTCTCCTTCATGGAAAGTGGTTGGGTGTCTTGGTACTCCAGGGGTCCATCTTTTCTCTCTTGACCCATGGACATTTATTCACGCGACTTCTAAAAGAAATAGAATTATTTTCTGGAGCAATTTGTTTTCCTTTGAATGTTTAATTCTCATTGGTTCACTGACTCTTTTCTTTTAAACCAGGTAGATCCTTGTTTGTATGAATGGTTAGTTATCTAAACCATAAAATTTCCTTGGTGTATGAAAAATGGAAAAACTATAGTGTATGACAAAACTCCTTAGTGCATAAAAACTGAACTCTTAAGCATGAGTTATCACCATATTTTTTTCTTCCTTTTCAGCAGTGTATTAGTTACTGTGCTTTATAACATTAAAATATTATAGCTTTAAATAATGTATGTCTTCTGTCTTTTTGTATCACTTGATTATACAAAAACTCTATTGAAAAGTTAACTATACAAGGGAAGTGAGTCTTCCATAAAATAAATGTAGAGTTTGGCTGCCCTTGATAAATGCAGAGTTGCTTGTTGCTACTGAGGATGAGAATGCTTTATTTTTTTTTTTCTACAAATTTTTATTTAAATTTTAGTTAGTTAACATGCAGTATAATACTGGTTTCTGGTGTAGAATTTAGTGATTCATCACTTACATACAATACCTGGGGCTCATTACAAGTGCCCTCCTTAATGCTCATCTATTTAAACCATTCTACTGCCCTACCTCCTCCCCTTCTGCCTACTTCCCTAACCATCAATTTGTTCTCTATAGTTAAGAGTCAGTTTCTTGGTTTGCCTCTCTTTTCTCCTCCCATGTTCATTTGTTTTGTTTCTTAAATTCCACATATGAGTGAAATCATATTATATTTGTCTTTCTCTGACTGACCTATTTCACTTAGCATAATACTGTCTACCTCCATCCACATTCTTGCAAATGGCAAGATTTCATTCTTTATGGCTGAATAATATTCCATTGATTGTATGTGTACACATACACACGCACACACACATACATACACACACACACACACACCAAATCTTTATTTTTTTTTTTTTATCTTTGTGAATTTTTATTTAAATTCTAGTTCACATATAGTATAATATTGGTTTCAGGAGTAGACTTTGCTGATTCATCACTTACATATAATACCCAGTGCTCCTCACAATAAATGCCCCCCTTAATACCCATCACCCATCTAACCTGTCTGCCACCAACCTCTGATCAACCCTCAGTTTGTTCTCTGTCATTCAAAGTCTCTTGTGGTTTGTTTCCCTCTTTTCTCTCCACTCCCCTTCCCATATGTTCCTCTGTTTTGTTTCTTAAATTCGACATATGAGAGAAATCATATAATATTTGTCTTTCTCTGACTTACTTCACTTAGCATAATACTCTTTGGCTCCTTCCACATCATTGCAAATGGAAGATTTTATTCTTTTTGATGGCTGGGTAATATTCCATTGCATGCACACACGTGTGCACGCACACACACACACACACACACACATATGTATGTCACACCTTTATCCATTCAGCAGTCGGACATTTGGGCTCTTTCCGTAGTTTGGCTGTCGATAATGCTGCTATAAACATCAGGGTGTATATGTCTCTTAGAATCTGGATTCTTTATCCTTTACCATGTCTACTTTATCCATTCATCAGCTGATAGACATTTGAACTCTTTTCCATAATTTGGCTATTGTTGATAATACTGCTATAAACATTGGGGTGCATGTGCCCCTTCGAATTAGTATTTTTGTATCCTTTGGGTAAATACCTAGTAGTGCAATTGCTGGATTGTAGGGTAGTTCTATTTTTAACTTTTTGAGGAACCTCCATACTGTTCTCTCAGTGGCTGCACCAGTTTGCATTCCACCCAACAATGTAAGAGGGTTCCCCTTTCTCTGCATCCTCACCAATAACTCTTGCTACCTGTGTTGTTAATTTTAGCCATTCTCAGTGGTGTGAGGTGATATCTCATTGTAGTTTGGTTTGTATTTCCCTTATGATAAAGATGGTGGGCATGTTTTCCTGTGTCTGTTAGGCATCTGTATGTGTTCTCTGGAAAAACATTTATTCATGTCTTCTGCCCATTTTTTAACGATTATTTGTTTTTTGGGGTGTTGTGTTTTATAAGTGCTTTATAGATTTTGGATACTAACTCTTTATCCGATATGTCATGTGCAGATATCTTCTCCCATTCTGAAGGTTGACTTTTAGTTTTGTTGATTGCTTATTGATTGTGTAGAAGCTTTTTATTTTGATGAAATCCCAATAGTTTATTTTGCTTTTGTTTCCCTTGCCTCAGGAGATATATCTAATAAGAAGTTGCTACAGCTGATGTCAGAGAGTTTCTCCTTTAGGATTTTGATGAGTTCCTGTCTCACATTTAGGTCAATCATCCATTTTGAATTCATTTTTGTGTATGGTGTAAGAGTGGTCCAGTTTCTTTCTTTTGGATGTTGCTGTCCACTTTTCCCAACACCATTTGTTGAAGAGACTGTCTTTTTCCACTGGATACTCTTTCCTGCTTTGTTGAAGATTGACTATATAGTTGTAGGTTCATTTCTGGATTTTCTATTCTGTTCCATTGATCTATGTGTCTCTTTTTGTGCCATTACCATACTGTCTTGATGACTATAGTTTTGTAGTATAATTTGAAATCTGGAATTATGATGCCTCAAGCTTTGCTTTTATTTTTCAAGATGTCTTTGGCTATTTAGGTTCTTTTGTGCTTCTGTACAAATTTTAGGATTGTTTGTTGTAACTTTATGAAAATTCCAGTGGTATTTTGATAGGGATTGCATTAAATGTGTAGATTTCTGTGGGGAGTGTAGACACTTTAACAATGTTTGTTCTTCCCATCCATGAGCATGGAATGTTTTTCCATTTCTTTGTGTTATTTTTATTTTCCCTCATCAGTGTTTTTTTATAGACCTTTTACCTCTTTGGTTAAATTTATTTCTGGGTATCTTATGGGTTTTGGTGCAATTGTAAATCAGATCAATTCTTTAATTTCTATTTCTGCTGCTTCATTATTGGTGTATAGAAGTGCAACAGCTTTTTGTACATTGATTTTTTTAAAAAATTTTTATTACGTTTATTTTTGAGAGAAAGAGAGAGACAAAGTGAGAGTGGGGGAGAGGCAGAGAGTGAGGGAGACACAGACCCAAAGCAGGCTCCAGGCTCTGAGCTGTCAGCACAGAGCCCGGTGCAGGGCTGGAACCCACAAACCATGAGAGCATGACCTGAGCCGCAGTTGGATGCCTAACTGACAGAACCACCCGGGCGCCCCTGTACATTGATTTTGTATCCTGTGATTTTACTGAATTTATGTATCAGTTCTAGCAATTTTTTGCTGGAGTCTTTTGATTTTCTGTATATGTCATCAGCAGTGAAAGTTTGACTTCTTCCTTACCTATTGGGATGCCTTTTATTTCTTTTTGTTGCCTGATTGCTATGGCTAGGACTATGTTAAATAACTGGTGAGAGTCGACATCCCTGTCTCATTCTTGACTATTGAGGAAAAGCTCTGAGTTTTTTCCCATTGAAGATGATATTAGCTGTGCATTTTTCATATTGGCCTTTATTATGTTGAAGTTCATTCTAAATCAACTTTGTTGAGGGCTTTTATCATGAAAGCAGTGTTGTACTTTGTCAAATGCTTTTCTGCATCTACTGAAAGGATCATATGGTTTTTATCCTTTCTTTATTAATATCTGTATCATGTTGATTGATTTGCGAATATTGAGCCACCTTATAGCCCAGGAATCAATCTCACTTGATCATGCTGAATGATTCTTTTAATGTACTGTTGGATTTAATTTGCTAGTATTTTGTTGAGAATTTTTCATCCATGTTCATCAAAGATACCAACCTGTAGTTCTCTTTTTTAGTGGAGTCTGCTGTTTTTGGAATCAGAGTAATGCTGATCTCATAGAATGAATTTGGAAATTTTCCTTCCATTTCTGTTTTTCAGAATAGTTTGAGAAGAATAGGTATTAACTCTTCTTATTTTATTATTATTTTTTTAATGTTTATTTATTTTTGAGAGAGAGACAAAGCACTAGTAGGAGAGGGGCAAAGAGAGAGAGAGGAAGACACAGAATCTGAAGCAGGTTCCAGGCTCCGAGCTGTCAGCACAGAGCCCGATGCAGGGCTTGAACTGAAACCGTGAGATCATGACCTGAGTTGAAGTCACTTAACTGACTGAGTCACCCAGGTGCTCCTTAACTCTTCTTTAAATATTTGGTAGAATTCCCCCTGTGAAGCCATCTGGCCCTAGAATTTTGTTTGTTGGGAGATTTTGATAACTGATTCAGTTTCTTTGCTGGTTATCAGTCTGTTCAAGTTTTCTGTTTCTTCCAGTTTTAGGTTTGGTAGTTATATATTTCTAGGAATTTATCCATTTCTTCTAATTTGTTGACATATAATTTTTCATAATATTCTCTTATAATCGTTTGTATTTCTGTGGTGTTGGTTATTTGTCCTCTTTCATTTGTGATTTTATTGATTTGAGTCTTTTTTCTTTTTGATAAGCCTGGTTAGGGGTTTATCAATTTTATTAATTTTTTCAAAGAACCAGCTCCTGGTTTCATCGATCTCTTCTATTGTTTTTTAGTTTCTGTATCATTTACTTCTGTTCAAATCTTTATTATTTCCCTTCTTCTGCTGGCTTTAGGTTTTGTTTGTTGTTCTTTTTCTAGCTACTTTAGGTATAAGGTTAGGTTGAGACTTTTCTTGCTTCTTGAGGTAGGTTTGTATTGCTATATACTGCCCTCTTAGGATGACTTTTGCTGCATTCCAGAGGTTTTAGATAATCATGTTTTCATTCTCATTTGTTTCCATGTATTATTTTTATTTCTTCTTTGACTTACTGGTTGGCCAATTCATTCTTTAGTAGGATGTTGTTTAATCTCTTTGTATTTGTCATCTTTCCAGATTTTTTTCTTGTGGATGACTTCAAGTTTCATTTCATTATGATCAGAAAATATGCATGGTATCATCTCACAATTTTTGTATTTGTGAGGCCTGATTTGTGACCTAGTATGTGATCTATTCTGTAGAATGTCCCCATGTTCACTTGAAAATAATGTTCTGATGCTTTGGGATGAAATGTTCTGAATATATTTGTTAAGTCCATCAGGTCCAGTATGTCGTTCAAAGACACTGTTTTCTTGTTGATTTTGTGCTTAGATTATCTGTCCATTGATGTAAGTGGGGGTGTTAAAGACCCCTACTATTATTATGTTATCATCAAGGACTTCCTTTATGTTTGTTACTAATTGTTTTACATATTTGGGCACTTTCATGATGCGGGCATAAATATTTACAATTGTTGTGTCTTCTGTTTGATAGTCCCCTTTATTATGATATAGTGGCTTTTCCTTTTTTTCTAATCTCTTGTTATAGTCTTTGGTCTAAAATCTAGTTTGTCTGTTATAAGTATTCCTACTCTGGCTTTCTTTTACAGTCCATTTACATGATAAATGTTTCTCCAGCCCCTCACTTTCAATCTGCACATGTCATTAGGTCTAGAATTAATATCTTGTAGGCAGCATATAGATGGGTTTGGTTGTGGGGTTTTTTTTTTTTAATCCATTCTGACACCCTATGTCTTTTAATCAAAAGAGCATTTAGTCCATTTACATTTAGAGTAATTATTGATAGATATGTATTTAGTGCTATTTTATTACCTGTTTTGTCATTGTTTCTGGAGATTTTCTCTGTTCCTTCTAGTCTTTCTTTCTTTTGGTATTTCCTTCCCACTCGAAGAGTCCCCTTTAATATTTCTTGCAGGGCTGGCTTAGTGTTCACAGAATCCTTTAGTTTTTCTTTGTCTGGGAATCTCTTTATCTCTCCTTCTATTCTAAATGATAGCTTTGCTGGGTAGATTATACTTGGCTGCAAATTTTTCCCATTCAGTGTGTTGAATATATTGTGCCCCTCCCTTCTGGCTTGCCAAGTTTCTGTGGTGAGATCTGCAGCTAGCCTTATGGGTGTTCCATTGTAGTATAGGGACTTCTTTTGTCTTCTTTTAGGATTTTTTGCTATCACTATATTTTGTAAATTCAACTACAGTATATCTTGGGGTTGGTCTGCTTTTGTTGATTTTGATGGGAGTTCTCTCTTACTCCTGGATCTGGATGTCTGTCCTTCCACAGAGTAGGGAAGTTTTCAGCTGTTATTTCCTCACATAAACCTTCTGTCACCCCTTTCTTTCTCTTTTTCTTCTGGGAATCCTATGAGAAAATGTTATTACATTCAATTAAGTCAGTGAATTCCCTGAGTGAATTCCCTAAGTCTGTTCTTGCAATCCATAATTCATTCTCTCTTATTTGGCTTCATTTTCCATTATACTGTTTTTTATATCACTTATTCATTCCTGTGTTTCTTCTGTTCTTGTGGTCATTTTATCCAGTCTGTTTTGAATCTCAGTTACTGCATTTTTCATTTCTGACTGGTTGTTTTTTATCTCTCTTATCTCTGTGGTAAGAGTCCCCTTGATGTCTTCCATACTCTTCTCAAGCCCAGCAAGTATCCTTTTCACTGTTGCTTTAAATTCTGCATCAGGCATATTATTTATGTTTTGATTAGATCTCTGGCTGTGACCTTTTCTTGTTCTTTCTTTTGGGATGAATTCCTCCATCTGTGTACTTTATCTGGGTCTCTGTCTTCTCCTGCTCCTGAGAGTGATGGCTTTATGAAAGAGTAGTCCTATAATGTCCATGGCCTGGAGCTTCAGGAAGTGTCTCTGGTGTGTACTGCATGTACTCTGCTGCTGTATTTTTGTCTGCTTTATCCCTCAGGTCAGTTGTCTACAGAGTTTCCCCTGTCTGCATCAGAGAGTGTTTGGACCTTGGCCAAAGCATGTCCAGTTTTAACTAGGTGTGCTCTGGTCTATTTGTTAAATTAGATCTGATGCTATTTCCACCACACCTAACGTTTTGAAGAACTCTATAGTTAGTAGATGTAGTGCGTGTGGGGGTTTGTGCCGGTCTTCTGAGGAAGGGGCCTACTGTGCTGGTTCTTAGGTGTACTTGCCCAAGAAAAGCAGTACCAGTAGAGTGCAGGGGGACAAGACTTGGTGTAAGTAGGTGAGGGAGCCAGTTTTGGGACTGTGCTGTTTACTGAAGTTGGTTTATGCTGAGGGAGAGGGGAGGGAAAATGGTGCTAGCCAGCTTCTTTGTCTCCAGAGAGTGGTCTCCATGCTTGCTGGTCTTGGAGAAGCACTCCCAGAAAAGTGAATAATTTCCCCCTCATTCATTCCAGGGGGTTTTCAGATTGGTGTTTTCTTTTTTTCTAAATTTTTTTTAATGTTTTTATTTATTTCTGAGACAGAGAGAGACAGAGCATGAGCAGGGGAGGGGCATAGAGAGAGGGAGACACAGAATCTGAAGCAGGCGCCAGCCTCTGAGCTGTCAGCACAGAGCCCGACGCGGGGCTCGAACTCACAGACTGTGAGATCATGACCTGAGCCGAAGTCGGATGCTTAACCGACTGAGCCACCCAGGCACTGCTCAGATTGGTGTTTTCATGCTATCTGTGTCCACATTATTTGTCTGCCTGGAGCAGTCCAGTGCACTTTGGGTTATATACCAGCCAAGCCTGCTGACTTTTAAAACTCCAAACTTTAAAACTCCAAACTTTAAGGAGCTGCTATAGTGGGGGCCTGTGCTGGTCTTCTGGGGGAGGGTCTTCCTGGGTTGGGACAGATGGAGGATTAACCCAGAAGAGCAGTCACACAAGAGTTCAGGGGTGTGGGATTTGGAGCAAGTAGGCTAAACAGTCAGTGTCCAGGTTTGCCACCCTCAGCACATGTCTCTGCACCTGTGCTTAGGTGCAGGCAAAGGAAATGGCTCCCTCTGGTTCTTTTGTCCCCCAAGAGGTGTGTTTGTGAATGTTACCTCTCACAGGTATGCTTCAAGAAAAGCAAACAGTTAGTCTCTCCCTGTGCACCTTAGGTGATCCTCAGATTTCTGTCTGCCACCAGGGTTGCTTGCCTGCTTTCTCTCCAGGAGTGGGGCAATGCCCTCAGGTCTCTATCCCAGCCAAATCTGCCAACCTCTACAACTCCAGTCTTTGAGCCCTACTGGTTGCAAAAACTCACAAAAATCAGCTCTTCTCATTTTCCCAGCCACTGGCTTTGGGGAAGTGTTCTCCTTATGCATTTCCCTGGGCACTCCACTCTCTCTCTTGCCATTCTCCAAGACCAGGACTTCCTCTCCTCCACAGCACTTGTGATCTCTTTGTCCCTCAAACCACATCTCTGCACTTCCTATCTTCCTTGATGTGACCTCTTCTCTTCCTTTAGTTGTATAGTTTGTTCTGTCAGTCCTCAGGGAGATTTTTGGGTATTCAGAATGATTTGATAGTTATCTAGTGGTATTTGAGGACAAGCCTAGGATTTTCTACAAACCTCTATTTTCTACACACCTCCATCTTAGCTCCTCCCAAACCAAGGAAGAGAATGTTTTAATTTCAGCTTTTCTGGTGTCCTGAAAAAAGTTTTCTCAACATTCCGCTTTCATACATGTCTCCATCAGTTTGCATTTTTATCCCTCTTAGCTGCATGAGAGTTGTGTGACTGTGTGCTGAGGACAGGTTTGGATTTCTTGCCCTCTGCCACAGTGGGGAACAGCTGTACCACCCATATCATGGCATAACTTCCCCTTCTTATCTGCTCTGTCTCTAATCCTGATTGCTCATGACAACTGGAAAGGTAGATGCTTCCATATAAGTGCCTTGGACAGATTGTGTGCACAGCTCCTCTTACAGAACATGAAGTGTTTTAATAGAAACATCCAATATATTTCACTTACTAGCTGTGACCTTAGGCAAATAACTTTACTTCTTTATGCCTAGTTGTATAGTTCTGGTTTGAGAATTAAACGAGTTAATGTCAGTGGAGTACTTATAGCAGTGTCCAGCAGGTAAATGAAAATGTGCTCATATTATTTGGAAAAAAAATATTTGTTCTAGTACTTGAAATCTCATTGGCGTGGCACATAATAGGTATTCAGGGAACAAAGTTTAGTAGCATTAAGAAATAGTGGACTGATGAACTACTAGAGTCATGGTGAATAATGTCAAGATAGATTGACTCATCAAAAGCATTAGTACCTTAGGAAATGGATTTTAAACCTAGTTATTTGTTTCCAGTCAAATGTTTCTTCCTTCCAATTTGATTGGTTCTCGTAGGTGGCCTACCACACAAGGATCGTAGTTGCCTTATTTTGAGTCTTTTTGGAGTTTGTAAAATTCCCAAGTTTTTGATCTGGGTATTTATTCATTCATTCATTCATTCATTCATTCATTCATTCAGAGAGCGGGAGCAGGGGAGGGGCAGAGAGAAAGGGAGAGAGAGAGAGAGGGAGAGAGAGAGAAAGGAAGAGAGAAAGTCCCAAGCAGGCTCCATGCTGAAAGCTCAGTCTCACAATCGAGCCCACCTGAGACTCAGTCTCATGTGAGATCATAACCTGAGCCGATTGTATGGAATCCAATTTGACAGTAAATTTCATAAAAAAAATAAAATAAAATAACCTGAGCTGAAATCAAGAATCGGATGCTTAACCAACTGAGTCACCCAGGTGTCCCTTGATCTGGGATATTTTAGTGAAACATTAGTTGTACTGAATTGGATATGTCTGTGGTATTTGTAAGCTTTTAAGAGTTGATAGTAATTATTGTTAATTGAGTGTAATTCATTATGCAGATCTGGGCATGTTTTTAAATTGTCAACCCTCTATTGAAAAGCTAGAAAGACACTGAAGGGTACTAGAAAGGAATGGATGAGTTAGGAACGTGTGCCTACCATGTCAGTTTACTAGTGAAATCCTGAAACTTAATTATATATATTAAAACTGGGAAGAGTTCTGAGGTTTTTGATACTTGGTATTCAAACTCATACAAGAAAGCTCTGTAATATTTAAACAAAATTTACCTGAAAAATTTTTTCTAGTTATAGTAACTATTTGCTATATTAAGAGCCCATCCGTTAAATATTTAGATGGAGTTTCCAACAGTTTAAAAAATAGTTCTTCAAACCAGTCATGCCCATGTGAAGTAACATACGTGAATCAAAACAGTGAAATTTAGCCGTTGGTCTCACCACAAAGTAGTTTTGGTCTGTGTGTGCAGGAAAGAGTTAAGGTTTTTAAAGAAATGGTTAACAGTAGCTTGAGATCTCACCTTTAGACATATTTTAAATATAGTATAATTTGGAATGAAAAATTGTAAAGCATCCAAATAATTTTAAACATTAGTAATTGACATTTTTTAAGTTGCATAACTCATAAAATGTAGATTAAAATGCACTTTATGTTCCCAAATTAGATTTTCTTTTAAAAATAGGGCAAAAATTATATAGTTCAGTATGTTAAAGATATTTGACTCTTCATCAAATTAAAATAATAAGTAACTGTTTTTTTAATTGATAATTTTAAGAGGTATGACTTACAATTAATTCCTGTCCCCCTCCACTCTCTATATATTTGGAGACCAGTCCTTAAAGTTCACAGATTATTTTGTCTAGTAGATGCCATTATGCACTCATTAATACCTGTTTGATGGTCAAAATTTAGTTTTAATTTTGATAAATAATCAAATTTTTAAAATTGCTTTTCACTCTTTTCTTTGATTTAAAAATATTTCACAGAAGGACTATGAAATAACTAGCCCATTTAACAAAAAGTTCAGTATTAGGTACTGTGACAGATATAATTAGAAAGGCACCAACTGATCAGTATACTTAGAATTTTATACTGGCTTGACTCATTATTGAAACAAATTGCGCCTTTATTTCAGAGCTTCATCCCTTTGTCCACAACATACTAAACCAGCGTGTGTTAGGGTTCAGAGAAACAGAACCAATAGGATGTTGATTCTGTATCTAACTGTGTATATAAAGAGAAAGATTAACCATAAGGAATTGGCTCACATGATTATAGAGGTTAACAAGTCCCAAAATCTGCAGTAATCAAGCAGGAAACCCAGGAATGCCTATGTTGTAGTTCCAGTCTGAAAGCCAAGAGGCTTAAGACCCAGGAAGTACCAGTGTTTCAGTTCAGTGTCCTCAGTCAAAGCAGTCAAGCTGGAGGATTTCCCCCTTACTGGAGGAAGGTCAGCTTTCTTGTTGTATTCGGGCCTTCCACTGATTGGGTGGGTTCCACCCTCATTAAGGAGGGCAATCTGCTTTCCTCAGCCTACCAATTCAAATGTTAATCTCATCTAAAAACACCTTCACAGACTTACCCAGAATAATGTTAAAGGAATATGGGGTGCAGTCAAGTTGACACATAGACTTAACCATCACAAGGTCCTTAACTTAGATTTTGCAGTATAGAATTCCAGTGTCATTTGTGCCTCCTGACATCACAGTAGGTACAGGGCTCCTCAGCAACATCTGAATTCCACACCTACAGTAGTCCTCCTAACCCCTAGGAAATTCTTAAACTTCTGCATACCCTTTTGTTGATATCTTAAATCTCTAGGAGAACAGTAAGTCTGTTGGACTTTTCAGGAGTATATCATAGGATTATGCCTAGCAGATACCCTTCAAAGGGCCAGTCTGCCATGTGGAGACCCAAGACTTTGAGTTTTTTAAAGAAAACCTTCAGATTATTACAGTACTGTTCAGGGCCCTCAGGCTTTCTGAAATATATCCCAGGAGGTCCTGAAGAACACTAACCCTAACCCTAGGTGATCCTTCATTCACCAAATATTTCATGAATACCCTGAACACTCTATGGCACTGATAGATTTACATACACACACACGTATACGTGTATGTACACATAACCCACACATGCATAAATTGAAAAAAAATATATAAAGATGACCGAGATAAACATGATCTCTCTCCTCCTGGAGAGACAGAACCAAAATAATTTTTTTAAATGTTTATTATTTTGAGAGAGAGAGAGAGAGAGAGAGAGAGAGAAATGAGTGGGGGAGGGGCAGAGAGAGAGGGAGACAGAGGATCCAGAGCAGGCTCTGTGCGCAGCGCACAGCCTGATGCGGGGCTCAAACTTATGAACCATGATATCATGACCTGAGCTGAAGTCAGACACTTTACCAAATGAGCCACCCAGGTGTTCCCCAAAATAAATTTTTAAAAAATTATCCTAAATTTTGCTAACAGCTATAAAAAAAATAGGGTTCTAAGATAAAGAATGTCAGTAGTGGGATGGAGATCCTGGAAGATCTCTCTGTGGAGATGATATTGAAACTAAAACTCAAAGCATGAGAAGGAAATAACCTCACGAAGAATCAGGGAGAAAAAATGTATTAGGCAGAGACAATGCCACATGCAAAGCCAAGGAAAAGAGTTTGGCATATTTGAAAAACAGAAGGTCATAACATCCTGAGTATACTGAGCAGGGACCAATTGACAGGGCTTTGTTGTACAGACATGGTAAGGGATTTATATTCCAAGTGTGGTAGGAAGCCATGCATGGACTCTAAGTGGTAGAGTGACCTGATCAGAGTTTTGGTTTTAAAAAGACCACTTTGGTTACCTATTCAAGAATGAATTGGCAGGGAATAAAAATCAAAGTGGGTAAACTGTTCAAGCTGTCTGGACAGGAAATGATGGTGGTTGGATTAAGGTTTGTTAGTGGAGTTGGAAAGAAGATGATGGATTTCATTTGTATTTTGGAAGTAGTGTTGACCAAATTTACTGATAAATCAGGTGAGTAAGATAAGGACAGGAATTAACATAGAGCTACCAAAGGGACCGACCCCTGAGTGAGTAGGTAAGCCACTTATAAAGTCAGAAATGATGAAGCTCTGAGGTGACAGTGGGGTTTGTGGGGTCCCATAGTTCATTTTTGCTTTTTTTTCCCTTACCTCCAGAGACATGTTGAGTAAGAAGTTGCTGCGACCAAGGTCAAAAAGGTTTTTGTCTGCTTTCTCTTCTAGAATTTTGATGGCTTTCTGTCTTACATTTAGGTCTTTCATCCATTTTTTAGTTTATTTTTGTGTATGGTGTAAGAAAGTGGTCCAGGTTCATTCTTCTGCATGTTGCTGTCCAGTTTTCCCAGCACCATTTGCTGAAGAGACTGTCTTTATTCCATTGGATATTCTCTCCTGCTTTGTCAAAACTTAGTTGGCCATACGTTTGTGGGTCCATTTCTGGGTTCTGTATTCTGTTCCATCGATCTGAGTGTCTGTTTTTGTGCTGGTACCATACTGTCTTGATGACTGCAGCTTTGTAGTACATCGTGAAGTCTGGAATTCTGATGCCTCCATCTTTGGTTTTCTTTTTCGGTGCAAAAAAGTGATTTTATTAAAGCCTGTGGGAAGAAAGAGCTGCACTGGGGTTGTTGTATGGCTGGTTATATACCATGTACTTGGGAGAGGTAAAGTTAAAAGAGAAGTTTCGGAAGAGACTTTCACGTGCTGAAGACTGACAGATTACTGGAGGCCTACCTGTTGTCAAGCTAAGGTTGTTTTTCCCTCTAGCGAAGCATTAACATTAAGATAGATAGTAAGGAGTTCCTGGAGTAATGTTATACTTTGTGTTGCCTCAAGTATTTGCCAGTGGGCTGCAGGTTATAAAGAAATTTAATTTTACCTGCCCTTTTCTTCTTGCATTTGTTCCCCACATCAGAATGGTTGGGATGGTGATACTATGGGCTCCAGGAAACTTGAGTCTATAAGTTTCTGGATATTAGGCTATTGATAAGATTGCCTTTTTCTTGTAATTTACTAAGGTATTTGTAAACTGATGGAGACTGTGTCCTGCATGACTGTGATCTTTATCAGTTAGCCATTTGTTTTCTTTTCTTTCCTTTGTTCTTGGGCATCCAGGAGTACCTGAGGAATATCACATGTGTCCCTCCTGGGGGTGGGGAGTGTACTAGCTTGTGTTGGACCTCAGCATGCTTTATAGTCCCTCATCAGAAAGACTTGAAGAACATGCAGTTTTCCACTTTTAATGTATTGGATTTGAAATTCCTGTGAATTATTCAAGAAGAGACATCAAGTAGGCAATCTGATATTCAAATTTGGGCTTCAGAGGAAAGATTTGGGCTGGAAATATAAATTTGGAAGTGTGACATTGTGGTTATATATAAGAAATATATATTTGGTCTTCTGGTTTCTGGCATAGAGCTCCTAAAACCCTGAGAATTTCCTAAGTGAGGAGTGCAGAAGTAATGATGTTATGTTATGTTATGTTATGTTATGTTATGTTATGTTATGTTATGTTACTTTTGTCCCCACCTATGGAGGAAGAGGGTTGGAATTTTCAGTCTCACCCTCAGACCTCTTGGGAGAGGAATGGATCTGGAGGTTGAATCAGTTGACAATGACCAGTGATTTTATTAGTTGTGCCTATGTTAATGAAACCTCCTTAAACACCCAAAGGACAGGGTTCAGAGAGCTTCCAGGTTGATGAATTTTTGGAAATTCAGGGAAGGTGGCTTGCCTGGAGACTGCATGGAAGTTCTGCACCCTTTTCCTATACTTTGCCTTATGCATCTCTTCCACCTGGCCATTTCTGAATTATATCCTTTTATAATAAACTGGTAATTGAGTGAGTGAACACATTTTCTGAGTTCTATGTGCTATTCTAACAAATTATTTGAACCTAGGCAGCGAGTCATGGGAATGTCCAGTCTATAGCCAGTAGGTCAGAAGCACAGGTCTTGAAATTGGCCTGGTCTTGAAATTGGCATCTAAGTGTTAGGGGGAGGGGGTGGCACAAATCTTGTAGGACTAAGCCCTTACCTGTGGGATCTCACTTTATTCCCAGGTAGAGAGTGTCAGAAGTGAGTTGAATTGTAGGACACTCAGCTGGTGTGACAAATAAGCCCACTGCCCCAATCAAAGGAGGGATGCAGAGACTCGGAGCACAGTGAAGCAAGGCTTTAAATGAACACTTTTGCAAGAGTGGGTGGCAGTTACAGCAGGCAGTTTATCTCCTAGCATGAAGTCCTTCTCCTGATTCCTCATTGGCTGAGTACTACAGAGGTTATAGCCTTACTGGGAAGTCACCTATGCCCTTGTAAGTCCAAAAAGTAGTCTGTTTGGAACAAATGTACATTCCTTGAGGTGACACAGAGACTTCAGTTCTCTGATGCATGCTCATTGTGAAGCCTGCGAAAAATAAGCCTGCAAAATGGAGAGGGGGTGGGGAAGAGGAACCAGGAAATGCAGTGTCTTAAGGGTTTGGGACTGCATTTTTGGCGGGCAGTTCGTACGTATTTCCAATAGGTTGTAAACCTCTTGCTACTAGACAGCGCAGCTTTTATCTGGTATTTCTGAAAATGAATCATGTCACTTCTCACAACTGGTATCTGGAAAACTGCTTGTTTTTAAGGGGAGGCCCCTACCCCTACCCACACATGTTGGAATTGAGTGCAGAATCCAAAATAGGAAGGCATTACATAGAAATGATATTTGAAGCCATGAGAATGAATTAGTGAGAGTGTATAGAGAAAAAAGTGCCTAGGACTAAGACCTGACAAACTGCAGTATTTAGAGAATAGTTAATTCATCACCTCAGTAAGGCTGTGGCCATTCATTTGTTTTTCTACACCTAGGCCACTATATTGCCCAAAGTGTTACTTTGAATCAGAGCATCACACTTGACAGAAACAGAAAGTAGGCTAACAGACATTCAAGGCTGGTTGGACTTACCTGAGTAGTCATGACTCAGATGGCAGTCACTCTTGACATCATCTCTCCTTTCTCACTGCAACACCCAGTAGAATTGCCATGATCAGTTTACTCTACCTTGGAAGCCTGTGGCTAAGCCATCAACAGGAGTTCATGCTCCATCTCCTTTTGTCTAAGGTGCTGTGATTGCTCACCTGGTTAGTGTAGCATCCTCCTAGCTGGCTGTGTTCCTAATATTAGCCCCTCTAGTCAGTTCTCACTGTTGCTTTAAAACTCTTTAATTACTTCTCATTTGTCTTAAAAATAAAGGGACAAAAACATCAGCTTCTGAGTTAAATCCTGGTGTTAAAAGAATTTTGAGTGTTGTTACCTAGTAAATTTTAGGAATTGGCTTATTGACATTATTGAAGTGAATTTTAGGTTTAGATTTTTCAAAAATTAAACTTTTATCTTTTAAAGCAAACATGCATTTCTACAAAGACAAAATGATAGGAGCGCTTGGATGGCTCAGTCAGTTGAGCGTCCAACTTCAGCTCAGGTCATGATCTCACAGTTCCTGGGTTTGAGCCTTGTATCAGGCTCTGTGCTGACAGCTTGTTCAGAGCCTGGAGCCTGCTTTGGATTCTCTCTGCCCCTTCCCCGCTCACTCTCTGTCTCTGTCTCTCAAAAATAAATGCTAAAATTAAAAAAAAAATTTTTTTAAATGTTTATTTTTGAGAGAGTGCGAGTGGGGGAGGGGCAGAGAGAGCCAGAGACACTGTATCTGAAGCAGGGTCCAAGCTCTGAGCTGTCAGCACAGAGCCCGACACAGTGCTCAAACTCCTGATCATGAGATCATGATCTGAGCCAAAGTTGGGCGTTCAACCGACTGAGCCACCCAGGCGCCCCCCCAAAAATGTTTTTAAGTGATAAAAAACTACAGTTTAATATAAAATTGTAAAATAAATGTAAATCAGAGCCTGAAGAGGTGTGTATGTATATGTATGTTGACCACTTTTTATCAGGTACATCTGATGCTTTTTGTCGAAAACATTTAGCAATCCTTACCCTTCTTTTAGTCATTCACATTAGTAATATTCATCATAATAATGAACTCTATACATTGTTTCTCTAGCTTATACAAAAGATATATATAACATTGTATTTTAAAATCAACTTGATGTCAGTATCATAATCATTTATAATCTTTTTTTTTTTTTAAGTTTATTTTGAGAGAGGGGGAGAAGGGCAGAGAGAGAGAGAATCCCACGCAGGCTCCACAGTCAATGAGGAGTCGGGTGTGGGGCTCAAACTCACAAACTGTGAGATCTTGACCTCAGCCTAAATCAAGAGTTGGGCGCTTAACTGACTGAGCCATCCAGGCGCCCCTATAACGCAGTTGTTCTTAACTTGAAAGTTCTTTTAACATGTCTCTAACCAATAATACATAAACATTTCAACTTTAAAGGATAATTTTGCATTATGTTAATGAATTATCAGAATTTTTGTTTACATCATACCATCTTGTTATTTTTCCTTTATTTGGAAAGTTTTCTAGGCTTGCCCTTCCCAGGCATGTTATATGGTAATATTTAGTTGTTAGAAAATTTGGGAATAAAAAGTTAAATGAAATCCAATTGAATAGATTCCTGTTTTAATCAGTGTAGTCTTCCAAATATTACTTTAAGGAGAAAGGAATATCAAAGGAAAGTACGGCTAGCAGGAAACAAATAAAAATTTAATTCTAGGATTCTAGAATATATTCTCTCCTAAATTAGACAGTAAAATCCCTGAAAGAAGAATCGTGACTTTTAGTTTTGTAAAAATAAAATGCCAAATATAATGCTTATTTATAAATAGGGAAGGGAAGGGAATGGATATCCTAAGATTCTTAGACATTAATCCGGAGTTTACTCTTCCTTTTACTTCTGTACCAGCTAATGAAAAATAGGGTTGAAAATGTTGTCTTGGGTATGATTTAGGCTTAACAATATATAAAATTGTTGATGAGCATGGCACATGGAATTCATCTACAGAAAAGGTAATTTCAGCTTAATGCTTAGGTTTATTTATACAAATTGCACTTAAAGGTTTTAGGAGGATAAGTAACTTCTTGTTGGAATAAGAAAGGTTTTCTAATTAAGTCTGTTTTTAAGTCAGAAACTTAGATTTTGTCTTATACATTCCTTTTAATCAAGTTACAACCGTATACAATGCTCTCTTTATATACAGCTGCTAAAGTATTTCTTATTTTTATACATTATTTCTAAAGATAACTAATATATTTTATTTTGCTGTTTTTTGATTTTTAAGACTGCAGAGAAATCAGGCCAGATTGAAAGATCGAAGAATGTAAGGCAAAGACAAAATGATTTTAAGGTAAGTTAAGGATAAGCATGTAGACTTTTTCACAAGATAGGATTTTCTCAACCAAAGTTGCTAGAAAACTTTATGTTCGAACTATTCATCATTGTTCAGGCAGATTCCTTTAGTTGATTTAATCAAATTAATGACTTTTTTTTTTTTTTTAAATTTTTTTTTTCAACGTTTTTTATTTATTTTTGGCACAGAGAGAGACAGAGCATGAACGGGGGAGGGGCAGAGAGAGAGGGAGACACAGAATCGGAAACAGGCTCCAGGCTCTGAGCCATCAGCCCAGAGCCTGACGCGGGGCTCGAACTCACGGACCGCGAGATCATGACCTGGCTGAAGTCGGACGCTTAGCCGACTGCGCCACCCAGGCGCCCCCAAATTAATGACTTTTAATGCAGTTTTACTTTCATCATTGTCTAGAAAATGATTCAAGAAGTAATGCAGTGTCTTGTGAAGTTGATCCGTGGAGCCCTGCTCCCATTTAGCATCCCAGAGAGTGGAGTGAGGCAGTATGGAGGCTGGGAGGTAAAGTCTGAGCTGTCAGGACAGTGGCTTGCTCATGTCATCCAGACCATAAGGTAAATATGGAATATCTTTTTTAACAAGAATGTCTTCTAAAAAGGGGTAAATTGTTTTTGCCTTTTTGAAAAAAAAAGAAAAACATGTTCAACAAAGAATTTTACTCTGTCCTTTTGCCTCGGCCAAACTGATGACAGGAATTGCTTTGAGATCTCACTCTGCTTACTTTTGTTTTGTTGTGTCTCTTTTACAGGCTTACTTATGAATCATTGACTGCCCTTGAAATTCCTAATGACATGTTACAGACTATCCAGGATCTCATTTTAGATCTCCGAGTACGTTGTGTGATGGTCACATTGCAACATACAGCGGAAGGTATGTTAAGAGAAATTGATGACATTTGCTAGACAATGATTATCTGAATATCCCACCTCTTTGTAGCTCCTAATCCTTGAAAATGAGAAAATTCCTTTTATAGAAACTTGAATATTTTAGATCACCAGTAGCTGCTCAATAGAATTTTTTCCTTCTTTTTTTTTTTTTTTTAATGTTTATTTATTTTTGAGAGAGCAAGAGACAAAGCATGAGATGGGGAGGGGCAGAGAGAGAGAGAGAGAGAGAGGGAGACAAGGAATCTGAAGCAGGCTCTCCAGGTTCTGAGCTGTCAGCACAGAACCTGATGCAGGGCTTGAACCCATGAACCCATCATGAGATCATGACCTGAGCTGAAGTCAGATGCTTAACCAACTGAGCCACCCAGGCACCCCTAGAATTTTTTTCCTGCTTTGAATATCTTTTCAAATCTATTTACTTGAGATGCCAGACCATGCATAAATTAAGGTGGATATATTTGAAAATATTTAAGGATATAAGAACATTCTTATGGCAAATGTTAAGTAGAAAAAGTATAGTATAAAATGAATATAACGTCTGATCCCAGTTTTGAAAATGTGTGTGCATTTTAAATATTTAAAAATACGAATGTAAATTCAGAAGAAAGATAAATAATAGTTTTCTGCATAGTAGAAATTATAGGTGATGCTCATTTTCTTTATACATTTTAGAATTTTCAGGAAAAATTTTGTATACACAATCATAAAAAACAAGGTTATCTTTACAAAGCCACCTTCTGGATATTAAATATTGTTGAAAACAATCAAGAACATCATTATAAATGACATAAGCCATAACTATCTGTCACCAAGACTTTTGAGTAAGAAGGTCACATCTCTAAGAATTGGTGACTAAATATACTGTGTCAACAGAAAAGGAGTAGAATCCAGGTGAGAAACAGCAGTATCCTCTGAATTCATTTACGTGTTCCCCGCAAGGACCTGAGACAGCATGAAATGCTAAAGGTTTGGACAGGTAGGATTCCTTTAGCCAAGTGAGAATCATAGTGCCAGTCATCAGAAGTATATAGGATTAAAACAATATAAATTTTTCATCAGATATTTTGGGAAAAAACATTTTGTAGTTTATTTTGTACATATTGAATATTATCAAGAGTCCTCTTTAAGTAATAAACCATTGTCAAAAGTTGTCATTAAGCCTAGCCTAGCAGTCTCCAAATGGGGCTAAATTTATTTACATTAATGTTTTATTAAAAATATCCAGAAAAACAATACACATTTAAAAACTTGAGTCTACCAGAAATATGTCTTATGCCTATTACCTACTTCCATTTTTTTTACAAATCTATATAAAATAATGAAAAACCATGACCTTTATAGATTTTTATTTATATAAAGTTCAATGAGAAATTAAAATAAAAAGTACTGTGTGCTTATTTTCCCTGCAGAAATAAAGAGATTAGCTGAAAAGGAAGACTGGATTGTCGATAATGAAGGACTGACTTCTCTTGTAAGTTTAAATACTTTTCAATGATTAATGATTAATGTATATAATATTCAAAATAAATGACTAATTTTATTAATAGGGAGCATATGTTCTTTGCATTGTAATTCTAAATCATCTCTGGAAACAGAAAAATAAACTTCTTAAAGTTTTCTTTTTTAGACTCATTTTTGCTTAACACTACAAATATTTAAAAATTAATAAAAGCAGTGGATTTGTTTTAGCGTGCTCTTTCTTCATCATGTGTCACTATATTTTATTTGCATTACATTTTTTTTTTTTTTTAATTTTTTTTTTCAACGTTTTTTATTTATTTTTGGGACAGAGAGAGACAGAGCATGAACAGGGGAGGGGCAGAGAGAGAGGGAGACAGAATTGGAAACAGGCTCCAGGCTCCGAGCCATCAGCCCAGAGCCCAATGCGGGGCTCGAACTCACGGACCGCGAGATCGTGACCTGGCTGAAGTCGGACGCTTAACCGACTGCGCCACCCAGGCGCCCCTGCATTACATTTTAAAATAGATTGTGCTTCAGCTGTTGGTGGGAATGCAAACTGGTGCAGCCACTCTGGAAACTAGTGTGGAGGTTCCTCAAAAAAAAATAGAATTACCCTGCAACCCAGCAATAGCACTACTAGGAATTTATCCAAGGGATACAGGAGTGCTGATCCATAGGAGCACATGCACTCCAATGTTTAGAGTAGCACTGTCAACAATAGCCAAATTATGGGAAAAGCCCAAATGTCCATCAATTGATGAATGGATAAAGAAGATGTGGTTTATATATACAATGGAATACTACTTGGCAATGAGAAAGAATGAAATCTGGCCATTTACAACAATGTGGATGGAACTGGAGGGTATTATGCTAAGTGAAATAAGTGAGTCATAGAAAGATAGATACCATATGTTTTCACTCATGTGGAATTTGAGAAACTTAACAGAAGACCATAGGGGAAAGGTAGGGGGAAAAATAGTTCAAACAGGGAGGGAGGAAAACCTAAGAGACTCTTAAATACAGAGAACAAACTGAGGGCTGGTGCCAGGGCTGGCTGGGGAGAGGGGAAAATGGGTGATGGACATTGAGGAGGGCAGTTGTTGGGATGAGCACTGGGTGTTGTATGGTAAGTGATGAGTCATGGGAATCTACTCCCAAAGCCAAGAGCACACTGTATATACACTGTATATTAGCTAACTTGACAATAAGTTAAAAAAATAAAATAGATTGTGCTTCATTCTAAGTTTCCCAGTAACTTGAATTTTTCAGAAAGGCGGAGTGGGAAAAAAAAATTCTGTTGCTGACCCCTAAGCCAAAATAAAACAAACCAACAATAACTAACCTCTCCAGATAGATACATGGGTCAGGCAGGCAATTATAAACATGGTCTATTCATTTTAGAGTCATCATCTGTTTAGATGGGACTTATAGATTATCAAAATACTTTTGAAAATAGTTTTCATGATTTATCATGTTTTCACATCTGTTTCATGGATTCCCACAATGATCCTGTAGGTGGGTGTGTCAGTTAAATTGACATTCAGCTGCTAAAACATCCAGGGTCTTTAAAGGAGATGGGCATTTCCTTTTCTTCTAATATTAAAGAAATTAGGACTGGTGTGGCAGCTTAATCATGCAATCAGTACACAAGGCTCCTTCTGACTTTCTTCTTTGTGATCTTTATTGTGGCTTTTGTCTCACAATGGCCTCATGATCAAAGGAAGGCCATTGCTGTTCCAACCACCATGGCCTTATTTCTGTCATGAGAAAAGTCTAGCACTTTTTCAGGAGCCATAGCTGACAATTCTTCCCACGTCTAATTGGCTAGAATTGATTCACGTGCCCATCCCTATCTACTGTGGAGGCTGGAAAAATGCAGTATTTTTTTTTTTTTTTTTTTTTTTTTTTTAGCAGAGCACATTGCTAATCCCAACAATTTGTCTTACCTTAGTAAGAAAAATGGAGAAAATAAATCTGGAGGAGGCAGTCAGGTTTCTGCCTGTTTAGTAGGTGAGGAAATTAGAATAAAATGGTTTTAACTTGCCCAAATTTACAAAATCACGGTGAATGAGGTTGTTGAGACAGAATGATCTCATGTAATATTTCTTCAGTTCTTCAAATTGCTGTACTTTTTGAAATAATTGTATACTTCCTATTGACAGTCTTACTTTGGGAGTTGGGAAATTTTTGACAAGTTGAAATTCTTTCCTCCTATCCCTCCTAAGTACACTAAAATATACCTTTATATAACAATGTGGTTTAGAACATCAGTGCTTACTTACAAATTTTTGTAAATTAAATCATGTTTGAAATGAGGGAAATTTAGTTTTAATAAATACAATTATATTTTAAAGGATTTGTTTTTAATAAAAATTACTTTTATTTGGCTTATTCTACTTTTCATAATTATTTGTGCTTATATACAAACTATCCTATAGCTAATTCTGTCATACTAAATATTTAGAGAAAGGAAACGTAGAGTAGACCTGCATGGTCCAATATCCAATATAGCAGTCATTATAGACATGGTTTGTATAAGACTCAGTACAAAGAAAGAACGTGAAATATCTCAACTTTTTATTGATTACATGATGATATAATATTTTGTTATATTGCATAACCTGAATTATATTAAAATCAATTTTTCTTTTAATATTCTTATTGTGTTTACTGGAAACTCTTATATATATGACTTATGTTTGTGGCTCACATTATACTTCTTTTGAACAGTGCTGATATGGAGGAAAATGTGCTGCCCTGGATTTGGAATCATAATCTGGTTCAGTCCATAGTTCTGTCACATAATAGCCATGCAGTCTTTTTTCTTCTTTTTTTTTAAGTTTATTTATTTAATCGTTGCACCCAATGTGGGACTGAAACTCATGACCCTGAGATTGAGGGTCACATGATCTTCTGACTGACCTAGCCCGGCACCCCATTAGCCATGCAGTCTTAAAGAAGCCACTTTCCCCCTCTCCCAGTTAGTGCTTATCTGGTAGCTGCCACATCTAACTTTGGTTGTTTGATTATAATAGATAAACCTCTTTGAAAATACTTTGAAATGTTTACCATAGAAACTTGTTTGTAGTCCACTTAAAGTTTGACTATAATAGTAAGAAACTGGAACCATAGAATAACTAATTTCATGTTTGTCACACATACAAGCTAGAAGACTAAACTTTGTGGATGAATGACCCAGAGAAAGTTACCCTTCTGATGTCAGCCATTATATCGTCTACCCAGATGTAGGTAAAAAAATATGTAACATAGGGGCACCTGGGTGGTTCAGTCATTTAAGTACCCAACTCTTGTTTTGGCTCAGGTCATGATCTCATGGTTTGTGAGATTGGGCTTCATGCTGGTAGCACTTTCTCTCTCTCTGAAAAAAATAAACATTAAACAAAACAAAACAAAAAAAAAAGAGGGGCGCCTGCGTGGCTCAGTCAGTTAAGCTATCTACTTCAGCTCAGGTCATGATCTCACGGTTCATGGGTTCGAGCCCCGTGTCGGGCTTTGTGCTGACAGCTCAGAGCCTGGAGCCTGTTTTGGACTCTGCCTCCCTCTCTCTCTTCCCCTCCCCTGCTCACACTCTGTCTCTCTCTCAAAAATAAACATATATTAAAAAAAAAAGAAATGAAATGAACATTATACTTTGCCTCACTATGACTTATTTCAGCTGAAGTTTGTTTATTATTTATTTGTTTAATAAGGTTTAGGTCTCTCCTATGTTTGCTTTTTAAGAGAGAGAACATGAATGAGGAGTGTTGGAGAGAGACTGAGAATCTTTTTTTTTTTTTTAATATGAAATTTATTGTCAAATTGGTTTCCATACAAATCCCAGTGCTCATCCCAACAGGTGCCCTCCTAAATACCCATCACCCACCCCCTCACCCCCCATCAACCCTCAGTTTGTTCTCAGTTTCTAAGAGTCTCTTATGGTTTGGCTCCCTCTCTAACCTTTTTTTTTTTTTTTTTTTTTTCTTTTTCCTTCCCCTCCCCCATGGTCTTCTGTTAAGTTTCTCAGGATCCACATAGGAGTGAAAACATATGGAATCTGTCCTTCTCTGTATGACTTATTTCACTTAGCATCACACTCTCCAGTTCCATCCATGTTGCTACAAAAGGCCATATTTCATTCTTTCTCATTGCCACGTAGTACTCCGTTGTGTATATAAACCACAATTTCTTTATCCATTCATCAGTTGATGGACATTTAGGCTCTTTCCATAATTTAGCTACTGTTGAGAGTGCTGCTATAAACATTGGGGTACAAGTGCCCCTATGCATCAGTACTCCTGTATCCCTTGGGTAAATTCCTAGCAGTGCTACTGCTGGGTCATAGGGTAGGTCTATTTTTAATTTTTTGAGGAACCTCCACACTGTTTTCCAGAGTGGCTGCACCAGTTTGCATTCCCACCAACAGTGCAAGAGGCTTCCTATTTCTCCACATCCTCGCCAGCATCTGTAGCCTCCTGTTTGTTCATTTTGGCGTGAGGTTATATCTGAGTGTGGTTTTGATTTGTATTTCCCTGATGAGGAGCGATGTTGAGCATCTTTTCATGTGCCTGTTGGCCATCTGGATGTCTTCTTTAGAGAAGTGTCTTTTCATGTGTCTGCCCATTTCTTCACTGGATTATTTGTTTTTCGGGTGTGGAGTTGGTAAGCTCTTTATAGATTTTGGATACTAGCCCTTTGTCCAATATGTCATTTGCAAATATCTTTTCCCATTCCGTTGGTTACCTTTTAGTTCTGTTGATTGTTTCCTTTGCTGTGCAGAAGCTTTTTATCTTCATGATGTCCCAATAGTTCATTTTTGCTTTTAATTCCGTTGCCTTTGGGGATGTGTCAAGTAAGAAATTGCTGCGGCTGAGGTCAGAGAGGTTTTTCCCTGCTTTCTCCTCTAGGGTTTTGATGGATTCCTGTCTCACATTCAGGTCCTTTATCCACTTTGAGTTTATTTTTGTGAATGGTGTGAGAAAGTGGTCTAGTTTCATTCTTCTCCATGTTGCTGTCCAGTTCTCTCAGCACCATTTGTTAAAGAGACTGTCTTTTTTCCATTGGATATTCTTTCCTGCTTTGTCAAAGATTAGTTGGCCATACATTTGTGGGTCTAGTTCTGGGGTTTCTATTCTATTCCATTGGTCTATGTGTCTGTTTTTGTGGCAATACCATGCTGTCTTGATGATGACAGCTTTGTAGTAGAGGCTAAAGTCTGGGATTGTGATGCCTCCCACTTTGGTCTTCTTCTTCAATATTACTGTGGCTATTCGGGGCCTTTTGTGGTTCCATACAAATTTTAGGATTGCTTGTTCTAGCTTCGAGAAGAATGCTGGTGCAATTTTGATTGGGATTGCATTGAATGTGTAGATAGCTTTGGGTAGTATTGACATTTTAACAATATTTATTCTTCCAAAGCATGAACACAGAACGTTTTTCCATTTCTTTGTATCTTCTTCAATTTCCTTCATAAGCTTTCTATAGTTTTCAGCATACAGATCTTTTACATCTTTGGTTAGATTTATTCCTAGGTATTTTATGCTTCTTGGTGCAATTGTGAATGGGATCAGTTTCTTTATTTGTCTTTCTGTTGCTTCATTAGTAGTGTATAAGAATGCAAGTGATTTCTGAACATTGATTTTGTATCCTGCAACTTTGCTGAATTCATGTATCAGTTTAGCAGACTGTTGGTGGAGTCTGTCGGGTTTTTCCATGTATAGTATCATGTCATCTGCAAAAAGTGAAAGCTTAACTTCATCTTTGCCAATTTTGATGCCTTTGATTTCCTTTTGTTATCTGATTGCTGACGCTAGTACTTCCAACACTATGTTAAACAACAGCGGTGAGAGTGGACATCCCTGTCCACATCCTGTTCCTGATCTCAGGGAGAAAGCTCTCAGTTTTTCCCCATTAAGGATGATATTAGCTGTGGGATTTTCATGAATGGCTTTTATTATATTTAAGTATGTTCCTTCTATCCCGACTTTTTCGGGGGTTTTTATTAAGAAAGGATGCTGAATTTTGTTAAATGCTTTTTCTGCATTGATAGACAGGATCATGTGTTTCTTTTCTTTTCTTTTATTAATGTGATGTATCACATTGATTGATCTGCGAATGTTGAACCAGCCCTGCATCCCAGGAATGAATCCCACTTGATCAGGGTGACTAATTCTTTTTATATGCTGTTGAATTCGATTTGCTAGTATCTTCTTGAGAATTTTTGCATCCATATTCATCAGGGATATTGGCCTGTAGTTCTCTTTCTTTGCTGGGTCTCTGTCTGGTTTATGGATCAAAGTAATGCTGGCTTCATAGAATGAGTCTGGAAGTTTTCCTTCCCTTTCTATTTTTTGGAATAGCTTGAGAAGGATAGGTATTATCTCTGCTTTAAATATCTGGTAGAATTCCCCAGGGAGCCATCCGTCCTGGACTCTTATTTGTTGGGACATTTTTGATAACTGATTCAATTTCTTCGCTGGTTATGGGTCTGTTCAAGCTTTCTATTTCTTCCTGTTTGAGATTTGGAAGTGTGTAGGTGTTTAGGAATTCTTCCATTTCTTCTAGGTTGTCCAGTTTGTTGGCGTATAATTTTTCATAGTATTCCCTGATAATTGCTTGTATTTCTGAGTGATTGGTTGTAATAATTCTATTTTCATTCATGATTTTATCTGTTTGGGTCATCTCCTTTTTCTTTTTGAGAAGCCTGGCTAGAGGTTTATCAATTTTATTTTTTCAAAAAAACAACTCTTGGTTTCATTGATCTGCTCTACAGTTTTTGTTAGTTTCTATATTGTTTATTTCTGCTCTGATCTTTATTATTTCTCTTCTTCTGCTGGGTTTGGGGTGTCTTTGCTGTTCTGCTTCTACTTCCTTTAGGTGTGCTGTTAGATTTTGTATTTGGGATTTTTCTTGTTTCTTGAGATAGGCCTGGATTGCAATGTATTTTCCTCTCAGGACTGCCTTCGCTGCATCCTGAAGCATTTGGATTGTTGTACTTTCATCTTCATTTGTTTCCATATATTTTTTAATTTCTTCTCTAATTGCCTGGTTGACCCATTCATTCTTTAGTAGAGTGTTCTTTAACCTCCATGCTTTTGGAGGTTTTCCAGACTTTTTCATGTGGTTGATTTCAAGCTTCATAGCATTGTGGTCTGAAAGTGTGCATGGTATGATCTCAATTCTTTTATATTTATGAAAGGCTGTTTTGTGACCCAGTATATGATCTATCTTGGAGAAGGTTCCATGTGCACTTGGGAAGAAAGTATATTCTGTTGCTTTGGGATGCAGAGTTCTAAATATATCTCTCAAGTCCATCTGATCCGATGTATCCTTCAGGGCCTTTGTTTCTTTATTGATCCTGTGTCTAGATGATATATCCATTGTTGTAAGTGGAGTATTAAACTCCCCTGCAATTACCACATTCTTATCAATAAGGTTGCTTATTTTTGTGAGTAATTGTTTTATATATTTGGGGGCTCCCATATTCAGCGCATAGACATTTATAATTGTTAGCTCTTCCTGATGGATAGACCCTGTAATTATTATATAATCTCCTTCTTCATCTCTTGTTACAGCCTTCAATTTAAAGTCTAGTTTGTCTGATATAAGTATGGCTATTCCAGCTTTCTTTTGACTTCCAGTAACATGGTAGATAGATAGTTCTCCATCCCCTCACTTTCAATCTGAAGGTGTCCTCAGGTCTAAAATGAGTCTCTTGTAGACAGCAAATAGATGGGTCTTGTTTTTTTACCCATGCTGATACCCTATGTCTTTTGGTTGGAGCATTTAGTCCACTTACATTCAGTGTTATTATTGAAAGACATGGGTTTAGAGTCATTGTGATGTCCGTAGGTTTCATGCTTCTAGTGTTGTGTCTGGTACTTTGAGGTCCTTGCAACATTTAACTCACAGAATCCCCCTTAGGATCTCTTGTAGGGCTATGAATTGGTGGTGATGAATTCCTTCACTTTTGTGTGTTTGGGAAGATCTTTATCTCTCCTTCTGTTCTGAATGACAGACTTGCTGGATAAAGGATTCTCGGCTGCATAGTTTTTCTGTTCGTCACATTGAAGATTTCCTGCCATTCCTTTCTGGCCTGCCAAGTTTCAGTAGATAGGTCTGCCGCTGGTCTTATGGGTCTCCCTTTGTAAGTTAGAGCGTGTTTATCCCTAGTTGCTTTGAGAATTTTCTCTTTATTGTATTTTGTCAGTTTCACTGTGATATGTCGTGCAGAAGATCGATTCAAGTTACGTCTGAAGGGAGTTCTCTGTGCCTCTTGGATTTCAGTGCTTTTTCCTTCCCCAGATCAGGGAAGTTCTCAGCTACGATTTGTTCAAATACACCTTCAGCCCCTTTCTCCCTCTCTTCCTCTTCTGGAATTCGTATTATACGGATATTGTTGCGTTTGATTGCATCACTTAGTTCTCTAATTCTCCCCTCATACTCCTGGATTTTTTTAATCTCTTTTTTTCCTCAGCTTCCTGTTTTTCCATAATTTTATCTTCTAATTCACTTATTCTCTCCTCTGCCTCTTCAATCCGAGCTGTGGTCATGTCCATTTTATTTTGCTCCTCATTTATAGCATTTTTTAGCTCCTCATGACTATTTCTTAGTCCCTTGATCTCTGTAGCAATAGATTTTCTGCTGTCCTTATACTTTTTTCCAACCCAGCGATTAATTTCATGACTATTATTCAAAATTCTTTTCCTCTTATATTGCTTAAATCGTTTTTGATCGATTCGTTAGCTGTCGCTACTTCCTGGAGTTTCTTTTGAGGAGAGTTCTTCTGCTTTGTCATTTTGGTTAGTCCCTGGAGTTATGCGGAACTGCAAGGCACTTCCCCTGTGTTGTCTGGAGTAACCTGTGTTAGTTGGCGGGGCCACAATCAGACCCCATGTCTGTCCCCAGCCCACCTTTGGGGCCACAGTCTGACTGGTGTGTACCTTATCTTCCCCTCTCCCAGGGGCAGAACTCACTGTGGAGTGGTGTGGCCCCTGTCTGGGCTCTTTGCACACTGCCAGCCTTGTGGTGCTGCTTCATTGGGATCTGGCTTATACGCTGGGGTGGATCTGCAAGGTGCACAGGGGCGGGAGGGGCACGCTCAGATAGGTTTTTCTTTGGTGGTCTCCTGGGGAGGGGCCTGCAGCACCTGGAGGGATGCAGACCCTTCAGAGGAGTGTGAGAGTCTTAAGCAGGCTACATTTTCAGTGTGGAGCCTCACTCAGGGCTCAAGACCCTGAGCCGAATCCCAAGACCCTGAGCCGAAATCAAGAGTCGGACCCTCAACCAACTGAGCCACCCAGGCACCCCTGAAGTACTGTATATTTAATTTGAACCTCACTTCAGTGCTCTGAAACAGCTTTTTGAAAGCATCCTGCTTTCTTTTCATATTGAAAATGTGTACTGCTTTTTTCAATTTGGATAATTTTGAGAATTTTTTTCTTTCATAAGAACTGGAATGATTTGTGATAGCTCTTATAGTCAGCTAAATTGGATGATTCACTGACAATATGCAGAAATAGCACTGCTTCTCTTTAGAAAAAAGAAATAGCAGATGTTTAGACTATCATTACTCCCAATTTAACTGAAACTACTAATTCAGTTCTCTGGTATTATCCATTTATTGTATTAGTGTAGATATAAAAAGAAATTAAGAAAATCTAGTCCAAATATTAATGCAAGAAATCCAAGTAACAACAGGTTTAATTACCCACAGTTGAATTTTGGATTTAATTTTCACCATTATTCTTAGATTTTCCTACCTTTTGAGGTGGGTAAGTTGGAGGCATTAGGTCAGGTAGTTAACAAACATACCTCTTGAAATAGTTCTGTGCAGTTGGTATTTTATCCCATATTCTTTTTTTTTTTTTTTGTACTTAGAAGTTGTTTTTTGTTTTGTTTTGTTTTTTTATGGTGCCCTCTGGTGGCTTCAAAGTGCAGTATTAAAATAACATTATGTTGAGGCACTATTTTAGCTTTCATTAAATCTGGGTTCCTTTTTGTAAGAAAATAAACTTGTCTCTTCTGTTCAGTTTTTTTCCCCAATCTCTTTTAACAAATTGAAGCATGTAGTGAGGAGAGGTTCTGACTCCGGATTTTTGCACAGAGGTTTTTTTTTGTGTGTGTGTGTGTTTTTTAATTCAACTATGTGCCTTTTTAAAAAAAAAAAAAAAATTCTTTTAACCTTTATTTATTTTTGAGACAGAGAGAGACAGAGTATGAACGGGGGAGGGTCAGAGAGAGAGAGGGAGACACAGAATCTGAAACAGGCTCCAGACTCTGAGCTGTCAGCACAGAGCCCGACGCGGGGCTCGAACTCCCGAACCGCCAGATCATGACCTGAGCCAAAGTCGGACGCTTAACCGACTGAGCCACCCAGGCGCCCCTCAACTATGTGTCTTATACAGCCCTCTGTCTGAGTGAAACCCAGACCCTTAGCCTCATCTTGTACTGCCAAACTCATGCCTAGTGGTTGTGATGCACTGCTGTTCTTGTGGTTTCTGAGTTCCTTTAGGCTCTGCCCTCCCTGGCCTGTGTACATATTGCCCTGTCTCCCTGAGCTCACCACTCCCTTCCCTTATCTTTTACGGGGCTGAGTCCTCTAGCCCTTCAAGTCTCCACTTAAATGTTCTCACTGTCTTTGACCATCTTAGAGCAGATTCCCCTCCATCATCATCATTTCTGAGTTCTGTTTTTTTTTTTTTTTTTTTTCCCCATGGCACTTACTCTAGTTTGTAGTTGACTTATTTCTGTATTTTTTTTTTTTTTTTTTTTTTTTTTTAGTAAAAAGTAACAGTTTTGTTGACTGTGACTTTTTTGGTTGTGACTCTTATCCTAGAGCATACACTTAATGAGAACTCAATCTTATTCCTATATCCCCATCACTTAGAGTATGCCTAGCACAAAGTGAAACTTTAAGTACAGTAGGAGCTAAGGTGTTACAATTCATTCAGATTTATCTGAATGCCAGTTGTTGGACATATCTTCACTTATTTTATGACTTAATGTATATAAAAAATGACTGTAATGACTTTTGAATTGAATTTCCTGGACCTTCTACAAATCATTATTAGTAACATTAAATTTTGTTGAACACTACCAGAGATGTGAAAGATCTGGAAGATTGAGCTCAGAATATATCTTCGAAGTAGTGTTTAAAATATAAACTTGCTGTATCTGTTCTTCATCAAGTCATTTCCCTCTTAGAAGAGTAGGATTTTTAAGAAGAATTTTAATTATACCTGATTTCTGTTCTATTTGAATTAGATGTACTTTAGAGTTAAGTTTTACCCATATTTAAATATCAAGTGCAAACTTGCCAAATCTAAATCTTGATGGGTAGGAGATTATTTGTCAAGTTGTTTGCATCTGTTTTCCTTTCAATAAATCTGTAAAATTGAGAGTTTGGGGCCATAATTTGCTTCTGTTAAATGTCTTAATCACCATTGCTTGTTTTTGAATTTTAAGGTAATGTACTTTTTTTTTTTTCCTTCAGCCATGTCAATTTGAACAGTGCATTATACATTCTCTGCAGTCACTTAAAGGAGTTGTAGAGTGCAAGCCTGGAGAAGCCAGTGTAAGTTTTCTATTAAATTCAACTTCTATTTCAGACTTTCCCAGGAACCCTTGGGAATCACAGTTGTAAATGAGTCATTTCAGCACAAAAGACCTTTTCCCTCAGATACTTATTTGTTTTATTTGATTTTGTGTGTCCATTTCTTGGTTCCCAGATAGGCTGATGGAAGTTAAAATGTGAATGTAAGTCTTGTAGATAGAGTACTTGGAATTGTTGGCACTTTGTATACAGAGAGAATAACTGACCTGCATGTTGTCAACCAGCTCCATGCCAGTGTCTTACACAGGCGCCAAAACACTGCCTGTAGGGCAGCTCTTCATACCCGTCCCTTTTGGAGTAAGGTTACCCACACTGGAAGCAGTTTCCCATAAGTGAATTTTTTATATGGAACTTCACAAACAAAAAGTTTTGTTTTCTTAGCTAAATCTAAAAACTTTCATCAAAATTCTTCCTTATAGGTCTTTCAACAACCTAAAACACAGGAGGAGGTTTGTCAACTCAGCATCAATATCATGCAGGTAATATGTAAAAGTACTGATGTCCTGAAGCCTAAAATAATGCAAATTATAGTAAACTTCCTTCTATTAATAATACATGTGTAACATATATTGAATGTGTATTCTTTTTTCATCTTATCTGAGCCCATAATAGTTTATAGGAAGTAAGGTAACAAAAATAAAGTTCAAGGTATGGTTAATTCCAACTTATTCTAGCAATACCCCTTTATATTATACTTGCTTTTTTTGTGTTCTCATTGTACTTTACATTTATTTCTCTTAGAGCACAAATTCAATGATGTGATAGTTGTTTATACCGTATCTAGAGTATGAAATTCTTTGATTGGAACCAGTGCTTAGGACATTAATAAAGTTGAGCATGTGACTGAGTGGATGAGAGGAAGGAAAAGGTCTTTTTCCTAAAATATATTCAAGATTTTATAGTCAGAGAAAAACACAGATGCTTTTAATTGACCATTACTTATGTTATATGCATTGTCATATATATACCCAGAGCATACATAAACAGTATGTATATAGGATATATATTCTATCACTTCTGGGAGATATACATGCGTACATACACATATAACACAGTATATATATTTCTGGTTTTTTATTTACATAAAATTAGTTTTAATGTCCAAATATGTCAGTATCTAAGAGTTCATGCCACTGAAACTTCTTATTTTTGACTTAGATTTTTATATACTGTCTGGAACAGTTGAGCACTAAGCCTGATGCAGATGTAGATACTACACAGTAAGTAAACTAACACTAACCTCATTGATGTATTTAGGAAGATTAAAAATACAGAATAATGTTTTATATGTGATCTTATATCCTAAGGCAATGGAAGAGATAGATTACGTATGTTGAAATCATATTTTTATATATTTGACCTATATTTTTTATATGATTTATCTTCTGAACTCATCTTAATTAGTATTACTAGAGACATGTTGAGCAAACTGAACACCTTATTAGCTTACTAATTATTGAAAGGAACAAGTTTTATAAATAATAAGAATGAAAATTAAAATATATAACTCCTAGTTGATAACCTTTAGAATTCTGGTGTTAGAGATTTAGCAATACTTTTGTTAAAGACTAATTTTGCTAGTAGAATTAAGTCAGGGTCGGGCTTAGTTATTTGAGTTCCAGAAGAACACATTTTGATTGTTAATATTTATGAATTCTGGTAATAATTATTTTATAATGTTGTTCTATAGGGTCTTTCAGAAATCTATTTTATCTGAATGATACCTGAATGTATTTGACACGTGTAACTTTTCTGAACCTAAGGTTAAATACTGAAATAGATGCCTCTTATATCTGTAATTGATAATTTCAGAAGTTTTCCATTTTTGTGATTTTCTTGGTATTGGTTTTTGCCTTTAGGTATATAATACTACTACCTCTCTGAGACCTAATAAATACTTAACTCTTCTAGTTTTTCTGTGATTTGCTTTTATATATTTAACATAATCCACCAAGAACTTGTATTGTTAGTTTGCTGATATTGTTGATTAATAAGTCTTTCTTTCCGTATTATTTTGTTGCAATTTCTGTTTCAGACACCATTGAATTCTACCAAATAGTGCAATATATTTCTGAACTTTTTATTTATTTTATTTTATTTTATTTTAAATTCCAGTATAGTTAACATACAGTATTACATTAGTTTCAGGTGTGCAGTATAGTTCCATATATCCCTTGGTGCTCATCACAAGTGCACTCCTTAATTCTATCACCTATTTAACCTGTCCCTTTACTCTCTCCTCTATGGTAACCATCGGCTCTCTAAAATTAAGAGTCTGTTTCTTGGTTTGCCTCTTTCTCATGCTTTCTCTTTTTCTCTTTGTTTTGTGTCTTAAATTCCACATATGAGTGAAATCATCATGTATTTGTTTCTCTGACTGACTTATTTTGCTTAGCTTAATACTCTCTAGCTTTATCAACCTTGCTGCAAATGGCAAGATTTCATTCCTTTTTTTTTTTTTTTTTTTAATGGCTGAGGAATAATCCTTTGCATATATACCACATCTTCTTTATCCATTCATTAGTTGATAGACATTTGGACTCTTTCCATAATTTGGCTATTGTTGATAAAACTGCCATAAATATCACAGTGTATGTATCCCTTGGAATCAGTACTTTTGTATCCTTTGGGGAAAGACCCAGTAGTGCAACTGCTGGATCATAGTGTAGTTCTATTTTTAACTTTCTGAGGAACTTCTATACTGTTTTCCAGAGTGGCTGCACCAGTGTGGCTGCACCAGTTTGCATACCCACTAACAGTACATAAGCGTTCCTTTTTCTCCACACCCTCGCCAACACCTTTTGTTTCTTGTATTGTTGATTTTAGCCATTCTGACAGGTGTGAAGTGATATCTCATTGTAGTTTTGATTTGCATTTCCCTGATGATTTGTGATGAACATCTTTTCATGTGTCTGTTGGTCATCTGGATGTTTTCTTTGGAGAAATGTCTTTTCATGTCTTCTGCCTATTTTTAAAAAATGTTTATGTATTTATTTTGAGATGGGAGAGGAGCAGAGAGAGATTGAATCCCAAGCAGGCTCCATGCTGTCTGCTCAGAGCCTGACATGGGGCTCAAACTCACAAACCGTGAGATCATGACCTGAGCTGAAATCAAGAGTTGGACACTTAACTGACTGAGCTACCCTGGCACCCTTCTGCCTATTTTTAAATTGGATTATTTGTTCTTTGGGTGTTGAGTTTTAGAGTTCTTTATAATTTTTGGAAACTAACCTTTTTTTGGATATGTCATTTGTAAATACCTTCTCTCATTCCATAGGTTGCCTTTTAGTTTTGTTGAGTGTTTCCTTTGGGGTGCAGAAGCTTTTTATTTTGATATAGTCCAATAGTTTATTTTTGTTTGTGTTTCCTTTGCATCAGGGAAGTTATCTAGAAAAAGTTGCTCTGACCAATGTCAAAGAGGTTACTACCTGTGTTCTCTTCTAGGATTTAAAGTTTCAAGTCTCACATTTAGGGCTTTCATACATTTTGAATTTATTTTTGTGTATGGTGTAAGAAAGAGGTTGTTTCATTGTTTTGAATGTGGCTGTCCAGTTTTCCCAACACCATTTATTGAAAAGGCTGTCCTTTTCCCATTGGTTATTCTTGCATTAACCATATAATGTGGTTTATTTCTGGGTTTTTTATTCTGTTTCATTGATCTATGTGTCTGTTTTTGTGCCAGTACCATAACTGTTTTGATCACTGCAGCTTTGTAGTATAACTTTAAGTCTAGAATTGTGATGCCTCCAGCTTTGCTTTTCTTTTTCAAGAATGCTTTGGCTAATTGGGATCTTTTGTGCTTCTGTACAAATTTTAGGATTGTTTGTTCTAGCTCTGAAAAATGCTATTGGTATTTTAATGAGGATTGCATTATGTGTAGATTGCTTTGGGTAGTATAGGCGTTTTAACAATATTTGTTTTTCCAATCCATGAACATGGAATATCTTTCCATTTCTTTGTGTCATCTTCAATTTCTTTCATCATTGTTTTAGTTTTCAGAGTGCAGATCTTTCACCTGTTTGATTAGTTTATTCCTAGGTATTTTATTATTTTTGGTGCAGTTGTAAATGGGATTTTTTTCTTAATTTGTCTTTCTGCTGCTTCATTATTGATGTATAGAAATGCAATGGATTTCTGCACATTGGTTTTATAGCCTATGATTTCACTAAAGTCATTTATTAATTTTAGTAGTTTTGGTGAAGTCTTTAGGGTTCTCTATATATTTCTTAACTGTATTTTCTGTTCCATTCATTCATATATGTTTTATACCAGTTTGTGTTATTTTAATGTTCTTTAGTTCATTTATTATTATTTTTCAGATTGGTACTTTTATTGCTTCTAAGATATTATTTATTATTTTCATCTATTTAGTGTTCCATATGAATCTAAAATCCATTGGTTAGGTTTAAAGAAAAGAATTTTCACTGAAGTGTTTATTATGATTCTATTATATCAATTAATCAGTAGATTTATAGTATATCCTTCCCTGCAATTTTGTATATCTGGTCACTTGTTGGTTATTAACTAATTTCCTAACTCAACTCACCTATAAGTGATTTACTATGAAAATGAGCTTGAAAAAGCCCTCTGGAGATTCTGATAGGCAAAAATATTTCAATTAATTTAGTCTATACCTAAAAACTAAACTATCTGGTATTTTCCCCTTTGGTGATTTTTAAAAAATTTAACTGAGTATTGGGAAGATCCAAAAGCAAATGTCATATGGCCTCTGTTAATAGATAGCCTATAGTGTCTACTTTGAGCTGTTAATTGTTTAATATAAAAAACAGAGTTATGAGATTTTTGACCAAGATTTTAAAGTCAAATTTACATAGGGTTTATTGCATTTTTTTAATTGAGGTGTAATAAGCATATAACATTATATTAACATTTTTAATTTTAGTACTTTAATTGTCACTGTTCTCTTACTTGTTTTTGTATTTAGTCTTTCTGTTGACGTTTCTTCTCCTGATTTGTTTGGAAGTATCCATGAAGACTTCAGTTTGACTTCTGTAAGTAAGATGATAAATAGAAAGCTAAACATATCATTTTAAAACTATATAATGACTTACAAATCAGCCTAAATTACTTTGATTACTATTGTATAACTGCTATAATATATTGCTCTATACTTTGGGACTGGTTTTTTGTGAAAATTTTAGTAAAAACATAATTTTATATGTATTCCACACTTAAAAACTCTTTAGCCAAAGTTGTAACTTAAGTAATTCCATCTACTCCTGCATCATGCAGGTTTGTGACTGTGAAAATACATGCCCTAGTGGTTCCCTGGTGTGTGAAAGTTGCAGAGGAAGCAGAAGAAAAGGGCCCATTTCCCCATACTCTTCCCCTTTAATCAGAGAAGCTCTGATTCCTAATAGTTTCTAATAGTATTTCATTTGAACATAAAGTTCCATAGCAAAAACAAAATTATACTACCTTTTATATATATATGTGTGTGTACATACACACACACACACACACACACACTTAGATTAGTTTTCAACATATATATGTATTTAGGGATGATTCACACACATACTTTATTACATGTATAAATTCAGGTCTTGAAATCCAAACCCATCTATCTTTTTTTTTTTTTTTCAATTCTAAACCCATCCATCTTAAAAAAAATAACTCCCTCTGGTTTGTCATTTGCTTGAAGGATGTGGTTGTGTATATGTATATATGTATGTGTATCTCTCAAGAAAGAAAACATATGACCAAAATTTCCTGCCCTATATCATTCCCACAAACACTATATTTATTTATTCATTCATTTATTACACACTATAAGTGTGAATTCCTAAATAAGAAATTTGTTATATTAGGAGAGATTAAAAATTTTGTTTGGGACCAGATGTACTGAATGAGTGACATTCAAGGAGAGATATTTAGTGGGTGATTAGATATACTTGCCTGGACCCCAAGAGAGAAATCTAGATACAGATTTGTGAATTAGTAATTTACACTTGACCCTTGAGCATATGGGGACTAGGGACACCAATGCCCTGTTCAATCGAAAATCCATGTATAACTTTTGACTTCCCTAAAACTTAACTACAAATAGTTACTGTTGAGTGAAAATCTTAACAATAACAGTCAATTAACACATATTTTGTGTTATTACTATATGCTGTATTACAATAAAGTAAGCTAGAGAAAAAAATGTTAATAAAATCATAAGGAAGAGAAAATTACTTTATAATACTGTGCTGTGTTTACCTCGAAAAAAATTTGCATGTAAGTGGACCACTGCAGTTCAAACCTGTGTTGTTCAAGGGTCAACTGTATAAGCAAGATAAGACCTGGGAGTGGATGAGTATACTGTGAAAACTACTAGTAGAATGAGAGGAGGGCCAAATGTATAAAATTAATATAATATATAAAAATAATTTGGAACATACTAGTATTTATGAGATGACCAGAAGCAGAGAGCCTCAAAGTTTTCTGAAAAAGAATAATAGAGAAAAAGAAGAAAATCCAGATGGAGCAGTGTTCTTGAGATAGAAAAGCGTGTTTAACCAAAGAATATTTAACAGTATTGCAGACTGATGGAGGATTAGGTGGGGTCAAATGAAAACTAGAGCCTTGTGGGCTTGACAGTTAGTTGGTCATGTGTGACTGTAGAGGAAACATATCAGTGGATTGCTAATGGGCCATCTGTATGCACTGGGTCAAGATCCAGTAGGAGCTGAGGAAGTTGATGTAGTGAGTTTAAACCATTTTTTCCACTGTGAACATAGAAAGAAGACTAGAGAAGGACACAGGCTGGAGGAAAGAGCTAAACTGAGAAGGGCCTTGTGAGTTATTGGGCCAGCTGTGCTTTTTTCTCTGTCCTTTAGAACAAGCCTAATTTCTACATGACAATCTTTCCAGTGTTTGAAAACAGTTGTTGTGTGGGCTTGGAATCTTCCTTTTTCTTGGTTAAGACCCTAAATCATTTAGGCATTTCCTAGTTAATATGGCAGTGGTTTTCCTATTAGTCTATTTCTGTCCTTTTTCAAGGGTGGAGTATAGGACTCTGATGTGACCCTGGTAACTGGGAAGCAGCCAGAACTACACCTTATGTTAACACCTCTATTGACTCCTATTGAGTTTACTGTCAGCCAAACTCCAGGTGTTTCATACTTGATTCTGCTAATCAAGGGCCTTGTCGCTCCCATTTTGCTCCCAAAATTATTCATTTGGTACCAAATTCAGTTCCTGTTTTGCTACATTTGGATGATCTCTCATTAGATTTGGTACAGATCATCAAGATCTTCTTAGGGTCTTGTTCTGTTATCCAGCAGAGAAGCAGTTATGGTAAGGAAGGTCTAGGTTTGCCTGGTCTTTTTACTAACTGAAGAATCTTGAACATGTCATTGAGGTTGTCTAGTTTTCTCCTGGACAAAATTGGGATGGTAATGCCTACATCTGAGAGATTCTGTGAAAAATAATTGAAATAATGCATAAAGCCATAGCCTAATTAGCAAGTACTACCTTTGATAGATTGAGTTGTTATTTTCAAACATACATATTCATCTAAATTGTTAATAAGCTTTTAATTTGTCATCCAAGTTTAAGAATTTGATTATTTGTGGTGTTCAGTTCCTCCCACTTTCACTTCTTATGATTGGTTAGATGTGAGAAGAAAAATACGCTTACCAAGAGTAAGACTTCAAATCACTCAAATTATTTTTCCATTTTGGGGGAAGAACCATGCAAATTACAAGGAGAAAAATTAAGAGAGTTAATTAACCAGGCAAAGAAGATGTGGCAGGCTTAGGGGTCTATTAGATAAGGCTAATATTTGGGGGGGAAGACTCTTGAAGGGAAAGGTAATTGAGGATTGATCTTATAACTGAAAAACCAGTTGAGATTTTTACAGAGCAGAGCATGTTTAGAGCAGCTGATGAAACTTTACGCTTACTTTATTTCATGTTCTTTATGAGGACCCCATAATGGTAACACCAGGCATGGAGCAAGAGGGAATATACCCCTCCCCAAGTGTGGCCTGAGTGCCTATGCAGGGCTGTTTACTACATTCTTTCTGATTCTTACTTGCCATTTATACACAAAATGTGGAGGAGTGGTATATATACCATAACCCTGTTTTCCTTGTTTTATAATTTATTTCCCATCCACAGATTCATTCAAGACCACTAACAACCTTTCATTTCTTTGAAGGCATTTAATAACTCCTTGCCCTTCAGTTATATTTGTTGAATAGGCCAAATTCAGCTAGCAATAAATATAGTAATATTTTAAATAAAGAAATCTAGAAAGTTTTAAAATTTTTGATGGAGCTAAATGAAATTATTGGGAGATATAGCTATGCTTGACATTTGAGTTCAGAGTGTACCTCAAAAAACAGGGATATATTTATTTTCCATATCTATTATATTGTTTTTTCCTCACATTTATTATATTGACTTTAACATTAGTTATAGACAAAACAGTAAGTAAAATATGGCTGAAAATTTTTCCTGGAAAAGTACTTTTGCCTTAGTGTTTAGTTAAGGGATCTTCAATCAAGGCTCTAAATTACTCAAAATTGTTCTAGAGAATGCTCTGACACTGAGGGACCATGGGAAAGTGTTCTTGGTGAGCCATAACAGCAGTGACAAATGCCATTCCTGGAATTTTGTTTACAAAAATAGTTCTTCTGAATTGTAAAGTGATGTTTATTCATCAGCCTTGAGGTCTGGTAATTTTGATAAGAAATTACCTTAAAGTGGCTAGAACCCTGGAGAGTATAGAATATGAGGCTTTAGCCCTCTTCATGACTGTTACTGTGGGAGAGTTCCTAGCTCCTGTCCCATCCCTCCCCATAAGGAGGGAAACTGTTCTACATAAAAACATCTATGAAGGCCCAGTTTTTTGAAGGAGCCCATAGTATGGATAGCATTCTAATTCTCTCTCAAGTTATGAAAAATTTATAAATTATTTTCTATTAGTTTATACATTTTTTGTAATTATTTTAAAATACCCCTTTTTATAGCATTTTTTGGTACAAAAAATGTTAGGTAGAATAACCAACAAAGTAGAACCCCTTTCATAAGAACAACAGCTTACTAGCTAACTGTTTTTCCATATAGCTATTAAATTTCAAAGGCAGCATTATTTGACTCTTTAGTGTATTATGTAATAACAAGCAGTTAGTAGAATTATAGAATTGTATTGTTTTTCTTTATATTATTATTGGGAAAGAAGGAACCATGGAAAGTAAAACATTGAATATTGACATTGTAATTACATTATTGAATTATAAGAGAGTATAATTAAATTTAATAAGTGCTAACTCTCAATTTGTTACTATAAAGATAATTTTCTAAATATTTGTTTTGCTTTTAGGAACAGAGACTTTTGATAGTCCTAAGTAACTGCTGCTACCTAGAACGTCACACCTTCCTAAACATAGCAGAACATTTTGAAAAGCACAACTTCCAGGGAATAGAAAAAATAACACAGGTAAATAAATTATGTTAAATTGAACAGGTTGGTGGTTTTATCAATTTAGTTTCCAAACTATTTTCCTAGCACCCTTTCTCTTTTGGTTTTCCTAAACTTTTCTCTCCTGATCCTCCCCACATCCATATTCCTTCCCCATCTTCACTCCACCCTGACTTTGAATGATTCCTGTCCTTAAAACTCACCTTGAATTGTTAATATTCTCTTCTTTTCTCTAGATCAGAGCTTTCTCAAGGTGAAAACTGATTTACTCCCCACCTAACCTGCTCAAAGTAAGGGAAGGAAATAGGAAAGAAAGGTTTCAACCGAAATCTTTAAGAATCATCTCGTATTTGTCTCCTTTTAGGTTAAAGCTTTTACTTTAGAGCCAACAGCAAACTCCCTGAGCCTGCAGAAAAACCTTTTCCTGCTTATACACACCTCTTCTTCCTTTCCCCCTTTCCAAATGACCACAATGATGCTTTTGCTTTTTACTACTTAAGCATGGGTACAGGTGCACAAGCACAGAGACACACACAGACACAGATACACACAACACGAGCCTGGCTTACAACTGCTTTAGGATGCTTAATAACTTACCTGAAAAATAACATGCTTTCTACTCTCCAATCCATGGATGTAGCAAAGTCGGACAAAAATGAGTCCTGTATAAATCCATGGAGTAGGGGGTTTTTTTGGATATTATACTTTGTTGTTGATATTTTTCAAGTAAGCAGAAAAGGAAAAAAATGAAGTAACCTTGTTATTAAAGGTTGGTTGGTTCTTGGGCAAAGATTTATCAGATTTCTAAGTAAAACGAAGAACCATTTTTACAGTTTTCTCGGTGCAAAAAATAAGAAAGATAATGATCTTGTTAATCTTATAATCAAAAAGTACTTGTGATGGATTGCATGCTTTTTATAAGTGATAGTTCCATTTTGTGAACTAGAAATGGATTTTTTTTTTCTTCAAAGAATGAAAATGTCAAAGTGGGTGGCTCTGTCTTGTTTTCCTGCCTTTTTGTAAAGATTAATCATCCTGATGAGAAATGTTGTGACTTAAGGTTGTAGGGTCAAATGTTGAGTTTATTTCCAGAAATTTTTGTGTTGAGAATTGCAAGATGCTCTCTTGCAGCAAAGAATTAGTATTTGTAGAAAGTGGGCACTTTGCTTTTGTGCAGTAACAATAGTGACACAAATATATTTATTGAACAGTTTTTTGATCATTTAAAAATACATAAAATGATTAGGACTTGCATATAACAGAAGCAGTAAGCTTGGTTTTCTTTAGGTTTTTACAAAGTTATGAGTAGTAATTGTTGCTTCAGTTTGTGTAATAAAGAAATAGAATGAAATTGACATGCCTTTGATATCCTTCCTAGTCTTGATATCATTTTGAAATCAAGGTAATATGTTATTGGATCTGGGGGTACAGCTTAGGATAAATGATGGGCTATATTTCACATTCAGAATTAGGATTTTTTTTAATCATTGACATTGAATACTTTGAAATCATTAATTGTATATTAAATGAATAGGCAGTAAACTAGATTTAGATGATAGTAGATGTGCTGATTTTGTTTATTATGAGTGAATCCATTAATTTCATGATGCCAACCAAGTAAAATATATTTCTTGCATTAATGGAAAAACACTGCCAAGTTCCATTGTTTTACATAGTTCCCTTCTCAAATGACAACTCTAGAGGCAAAGATCCCAGCGAAACTATGGGGCACATTGTTTACACAAATAGTTTGTTATCCATGTTGTCACTCTGTTTCTGCTCTTGGAAATAACAGTGCATTATGGACTTCTAATTTAGTGTCACAAGACATTAGACATTCTCTCAGATCTCCTTCCAGAAAGGATTGGTGGTTTACTGAGGGTCTTCTAGGCATATTTCCTTCTGCTTTCTTATTAGTACTTCTACCAGTAGAAGCGTGAAAATGTCCAGTTGTTAATTCCCTTCATCTTGATCCTCCTCTTCAAAAGCGGAATTAATTTTAATATAGAAACAGTACACTAATAACTATATGTTTCAGGAGTTTGTTAAAATTTAATGATCAATGATCATTTAAAACTGGAATGATTTCATACAGACATTTTTTTAGTGCAAATAACTCTGTGAAGTAATTAAGGAAAATATTAACTCTGTTTTTTTTTTCATATGGAAATATGCTTAGAGATGTTCATGACTTGACCTGTAAGTAGTAGGGCAAAGCAGAACCTAAAATTAAGTATTCTAATTCTGAATCCAGAATGCTTTCTGGTCCAGTACCATACATCTTAAAATAAAAAACAAAATTGTTCCCATGAAAATAAACCAAATAGGACATTAAGTCAGTTGGCTAATGTATATTGTTTTGGACTTTATGAAACAACATTAAATGGTAATTCATCAGATCAGTGTATCAAACTCATCCTATAGGTTACCTCTTTTATAATAAGCCCTATTATAAGCCTTAAATGGACTTTGTGCTGTTGGATCCCAAATGGCAAGTTCCAGCAGTGAGTGTCTTGTCATTTGCATGCACTTCCATTCGCATTGCCAATTCCATTTTGTTTATTGTAATCCTTGAAAATGTGTTTTCCCAGGCATACATTTTCTCCTGCTTATAAAAGTAAGATCAATCATTATTTTTAACAAGGAGAAATACTGGTGCACCTGGGTGGCTCAGTCAATTGAGTGTCTGACTCTTGATTTTGGCTCAGATCATAATCTTGAGGTTATGGGATCAAGCCCCATCTTGGGCTCTGTGCTGAGAGTGAAGCCTGCTTAAGATTCTCCCTCTCCCTCTCCCTCTCCCTCTCCCTCTCCCTCTCCCTCTCCCTCTCCCTCTCCCTCTCCCTCTCCCTTTCCGTGTCCCTGTCTCTCTGTCTCTCTCTCTGCCCCCCCTCCACTTGCGTGTGCATCTCTGTCTCCCAAAATAAATAAATAAACATTTTTTAAAAATATATACTGAAAAGTCTAAAAAATTTAATTATCTATAATACCCCAAGATAAACACTGTTGTGTTTTAGTATATCTAGTAATAGTAAGCAGTACTTTATATATAGCATATACCTATATGTGTATATGTAATAAAATATGAAACATTTTTCTGAATTCAGTTTGTATTGAATATATCTTTTTCTGTTGACTATTCTGTTGTGAAGACCTTTATTAAATAGGTAGATGTGAATTTTATGTCTTAACGATAGTTAATGTGGATGTACCATTTTTTTTTTAAATTGTTTCCTAGTGGGAACCTTAAGGTTATTTTTATTGTTGTGACTGAGAGGTGAAGATAATCTTTGATGACATGTTTTATTACTTTCTCAAAACTGATTCCTAGAAGTGGAATTAGAGCTCCAAAGACCCTTGGTAAATATTACCAGGTTGCTTTTCAGCAGCTGGTTTTATCACATTTTGGTCATCATTGCTGATGCTAATATTTTCATTTGATAGATAAAAATACTCTTTCATGGTATTTTAATTTGCATGCTTTCCCTATTTGGTAGTTTAACACTTTTTGATATGTTCATTGTTGATATTCTAGTAGAGTTCATTTTAAAGGTACTTACAGGGGCTCCTGGGTGGCTCAGTCTGTTGAGTCTCTGACTTCAGCTCAGGTCATGATCTCATGGTTCGTGGGTTCGAGCCCCGCATTGGGCTCTGTGCTGACAGCTCAGAGCCTGGAGCCTGCTTCGATTATGTGTCTGCTTCTGTCTTCCCCTCGCCTGCTCACACACACACACTCTCTCTCTCTCTCTCTCAAAAATAAATAAACATTTTTAAAAAATTAAACAAACAAAAAAACATACTTACAAGGTTAAGGAAATACAGTTTTTCAAACCAAATTTGCTGTAAGTCATTAACTCTTGAGACCTTTGAGAACAGACGACCAGAACTATATGGTTAATAAATTTTAGCACATAATTGTGGTAGCTGTAATTACATAATTCCAAAGAATTTTTTTTCTTACATAAAATGCTATTTTAACCTGTTCCAGTCTTTAAAAAGTGAACTTCTAATTTAGAGTTTGTATAGTTGCAGATTTTTGACTGACTTGGGACTGTAGTCATTAAACAAGTTGGGCATTAAATTCTTTTTTTTTTTTTTTTTGGCATTAAATTCTTGAATGATGTTTTATTTTATGCACCTAAATCTCTTTCAGAAATTCTGACATAGTGGGTGGGGAGAGGGCAGCTTCTTTTGTTCACATGTCTAGAAAGATCCTTTACATACAGCAATCAGTTTTAAAGATTTTTGTATCACTTGAACCATACATACCATATTTTATATATTTGATAATTTTTTAGCTTAATTGTATATAATTCTCAAGTTTCATTGAAGCCATTTGAATTCAATATATTTTGTGAATGACTATAGTTTTGTGTCCTCATTATATTATCTCTTTATATTTTGTTTCTCTCATTTCTTCTCCTGCTAAGTTTTGTTTAGAGGCTATTTTTATATAATAAGTTAGTTGTAAATTAATAGATTAGAGACAGGAATTATAAGTTGATCAGATGTGTCCCTGTCTACTACATACGAAAGGTGATTTTTGACATTATTTAACTGCCTCAAGTTCTTTTATAAATGGTAAGGGAAAAATGAAACAGACATAAAGAGATAATAGTAATGACACAAGAACCTCGTAATTTATAAAGTAAAATATTGCTTCCCCAATACAGAAAGTAAATCACAAAAGCTTTTCCAAAGCAAGGAAGGATATTAGATTTCACATAGAAGTAGTCGCTTTGGAGATGAGAGAAAGACTAAGTCTCTTTGGAAAGTTGGCAATAAGTAAGACTGTTGGTCATCAGTTGGATAGGGTGTGGGGTCCTAAATCAAAAACCTTAAACCTAAGCAGGTACAATTCAACAACCTAGACAGTTATCTTTTATCATTCCTGTACTGTTTCTGTTCTCTTGGCTTGTGCTTGTTTCCTCTTCACACTCTGTACCTTTTCCTTAGAGCTCATTTATTCCCACCACTTCATTTATCACTGATGCCCATGAGTCCCAAATGTATATCTTTTTTTTTATTTTATTTTTTAAAATTTACATCCAAATTAGCATATAGCGCAACAGTGATTTCAGGAGTAGATTCCTTAATGCCCCTTAACCATTTAGCCCATCCCCCCTCCCACAACCCCTCTAGTAACCCTCAGTTTGTTTTCCATATTTATGAGTCTCTTCTGTTTTGTCTCCCTCCCTGTTTTCATATTATTTTTGTTTCCCTTCCCTTATGTTCATCTGTTTTGTCTCTTAAAGTCCTCATATGAGTGAAGTCATGATTTTTGTCTTTCTCTGACTAATTTCGCTTAGCATAATACCCTCCAGTTCCATCCATATAGTTGCAAGTAAAATTTCATTCTTTTTGATTGCCGAGTAATACTCCATTGTATATATATATCACATCTTCTTTATCCATTCATCCATCGATGGACATTTGGGCTCTTTCCATACTTTGACTATTGTTGATAGTGCTGCTATAAACATGGGGGTGCATGTGTCCCTTCAAAACAGCACACCTGTATCCCGTAGATAAATGCCTAGTAGTGCAATTGCTGGGTCATAGGGTAGTTCTATTTTTAGTTTTTTGAGGAACCTCCATACTGTTTTCCAGAGTGGCTGCACCAGCTTGCATTCCTACCCAATCTATATCTTTAGCTTGCATTTCATTCCTGGGCTGCAGATCTGTTTCCTGTCAGACATCATCACTAAAGTTGCCACTGCGATTTCAGATCAACTTACCCAAACCAAAAACTTATTTCTCTTTCTTCCTCCAGATCAGCTTTTCTTTATGTGTTTTCTGCCTTAGTAGTCATTGAGTCAGCAAGCCAGAGTCTTAGGAATTGTTCTTGACTCAACCATCATCCAAATCTGTCTCTACCTCCCTAATTTGTTCTTCTGTCCACAACCAGCTCTTTTTCATCATCTGATCATTGTGCTGTTGCAGAAACCTACCTTCTAAGTGCTTTGCTTATGCTCTAAATTTCACTCTTTAACTCATTATCTATGGACTTTCTTGAATGGGTTTTCAGAAATACAGATCTGATTATATTGTTCTTCCTCCTTGCCTTATGTTCATCTCCTCATTGACTGAGGAATAAAACATAAACTCCTTAGGCTGCTGTTCATATTGTTTTAATCTGGCCCCTCTTACCTCTTTCTCTCATGCCATTCATCTCCTGTATTCCAGTACCTAAAACCTAGCACAATACCCAATTTCCAAATTGGGAGGGGTGGACAGCAGTTAGTTTCTACTCTGGGAAGTAATTTTCTCTTTGTTAGAGATTTCTAGCCACTCATCTTTCCTTGAGTATTTCATATGATTTTTTTCGGCTCATTCATTCCTTCAGCTAACATTCATTCAACATCAGCTTTTACCAGGTTCTATTTTAAGAATATATACCTATAGCCTGTATTGTTCTGTTGGTCTGGAATGTCTTTTCCTCAACCACAACTAGACAAAATCTTGATCATCCTTCAAAACCTGTCTCAGATACAGGTGTTCCATCCTGTGGAAAGACTACTTACGCATTCTCCCAAACTGCCAAATGGATCAAATCCTCTTCTTTATTCTTATGATGCTTTGTTTGTAACCCTAGAATAACATTTTAACACATTACATTACTATTAGGTTAATGTTGGTGTACTTCCTTACTAGATTTAATTTTTTTCATATATTTTTTATATTACATACTTTATGTGTACAAAAGACTGGATCTTTTGTAGGTGTGAGATATAAGAAAAATAAAATGGGGGCTCCTGGGTGGCTCAGTCAGTTAAACATCCAGCTTCGGCTCAGGTCATGATCTCACGGTTCGTGAGTTCAAGCCCCGCGTCGGGCTCTGTGCTGACAGCTCAGAGCCTGGAGCCTGTTTTGGATTCTGTGTCTCCCTCTCTCTCTCTGACCCTCCCCCATTCACGCTCTGTCTCTGTCTGTCTCAAAAATAAATAAAACGTTAAAAAAAATTTAAAAAAAGAAAAATAAAATGAACAAGTGCATCCATCGCCGAGATGAAAAATGGAACATATTCTCAGGAGCCTTCATGCTTTGCATATATGCATCATCCTGTCTCCCTTATGGACAGTCACTTTTGCATTTTGTGGTTTCTAAACAATACCTTGTTTAATGTTACCTGTTTCTGACTTTTAGATAGCATAAATGGGATTGTATGGTATCTATTTTTCTATGACTTGCTTTTTCTACTCTATTATTTTTGTGATTTATCCATGTTGCTATATGTAGCTTATGCTAATTTGTAAAATAAAGAGTATATCCCTTTTTTCTTCCTCTGAGTTTATGTAACATTGGAATTATTTGTTCTTTGAATATTTACAAGAACTCTGTGGTAAAGCCTTTGTGAGATGGTTTTTAATGACTGGTTCAGTTTCTTCAGTGGTTAAAAAAAACATTCGAATTTTCTGTTTCTTCTTGTTAGTTGTGGTGACCTATGTTGTTTTGTTTTGGATTTTGTCCATTTTGCCTAAATTTCTAAATTTATTGACATAAAACTATTTTATGATTATTTCATCTTATTTCAATTTTAGCTGCACCTAAGACTGTGATCCCTTTTTAGACTTAGTATTTTCAGTCTTTTTACTTTATTAGAGTCTTCTCAAGAACCAAATTTTAGCTTTACTAATCTCTCTTTATGTCCTTGTTTTCTGTCACAGTAACTTGAGCCCTTAGCTTGTTTTATTTATGTAGCTCATTGATTCCAAACTGTTCTACCTTTTAATATAAACATTCCAGACTATCACTTTAGCTGTTTCCCCCATATTAACATAAGATATTTTAGTTGTTCTGTCATATCTTCTAATTTTGAGTCTTTCTTTGACCCACATATATAGAAGCATGGTTTTAAATTTCCAAAAAATTTTGGTGGTGGGGGTGGGGGGAGTAGGCAGCAATTAGTTTCCATAATGGGAAATAGTTTTCTCTTTGTTAGAGATTTCTAACTTAATCATGCTGAGTTCAGAGAATGTCATGTTGTTAACTTTATTGAAACTTGAGTTTTCTTAAATATTCTCCCTTGCTTGAAGAGATTATATCTTTCAGTTTTGAATACCACATTCATATATGTCTATTAGATAAAGTTTGTGAATTATGTTGTTCTGTATTCATTCCTTTTGTGTGTTTGGTCTATAATTTGTCATTTACTTAGAGAGATATATTAAAGTCTTTCTTTAGCTACTTTCTAGATTTTTTTAAAATTTTATCTCTAATAGTTCATAGTTCCACTATTATGTGTCTCTTGATATGTTTTGTTTGTCTTTTTTCCTTTGTCTCTGATACTTTTAATTAGTTCTGGAAATTTGTCAGCTGTTACCTCTTTTAATATTTATTCTTTCCTATTCACTCTTTTCTCTCCTTCAAGATCTCCTATTGGATATATGTTAGACCGTCTCACTCTGTTCTCCATGTCTCTTACATTATTCTTTCATTCCCCCCGCCCCCATCTTTAATTCTCTGTAATGATTAGGAATAATTGCTTCAGCTTTCTCTTCTCATTGACTTTTTCTTCACTTGTATATAATCTTGTTGAAATTTGCTGTCTATTCACATTTTATTTCAGTTGTTTTTCATTTCCAGAAATTCTTTGGAAGTTATTAAGTAAAGGAAAATGATTAACTTACTCTAGAATGGTTTGATATCAAACATCTGTGTAGGAGGTAGTAGCAGTAAAGTTATTTCCCATGCCCCTTAGATCATTCTTTGTAGGTGACCAAATAAAACAGTCTATTGTGAAGTAAAAGACTATCCTATTAAGGAGAAGAAGATTGGAGCATTTAAGTGAAGCCTCAACAATGGGATGTAAGACGGTTAACTTGATTATAAAAAAAATTGACAGAAAAATTAGTTTTAGGAATGGTGAAGATAAGTAGTAAGTCACCAGGTTAGAATCACAATGAAATGTGAAGGAAGCAAGGAATGATAGCTCTTCCTGAGTCCTAGAGACATCATCTGTTCTTCTATTTCAGGGTGACAGTATATCCTGTTTTATCTTGGTTCTTTTTTCAAATTTGTTTTCATAGTGCCGCCTCAACTAGAGATTAAGTGTTTATTTTTAAAAAGCAGTTATTGGCATTTATTTTGTCCATATTTGACAATTATGGTTCAATAACATAAAGTAATGCCATTTTGCTATTTGTACAGCCATCATCCATTTGTAAAAAAATTTTAAAGTATATTACTTTGACTGAACCTAGTCATCCAGATTCACTTGGATAGATGTTCTAATTATAGTTTGATAATTTTATTTCTTTAAAGATTGTTCAGTTCAATGTATCCTTTCTGTTGTCTTTGAAATGAAAATAACTTTTTAAAAATTATTTTTTCTTTCTCAGAAACATACTTTTTAAGAAGCATTTTTAGCAAAAAAAGTTTTTATTTTTATTTATTTTTTTATTTTATTACTATTATTGTTATTATTTTATATTTATTGCCAAGTTAGCTAATTTAGTTGCCAAGTAGTGTAGTCTTGGCTTCAGGAGTAGATTCCTATGATTCATCACTAACATACAACACCCAGTGCTTATTGCAACACATGCCCTCCTCAGTGCCCATCACCCATTTTCACCTCCTTCCCACTCCCACCAACCCTCAGTTTGCTCTCTATATTTAAGAGTCTCTTACGGTTTGCCTCCCTCTCTGTTTTTATCTTATTTTTCTTTCCCTTCCCCTATGTTTATCTGTTGTGTTTCTTAAATTCCACATGTGAGTGAAATCATATATTTGTCTTTCTGTGCCTGACTTATTTTGCTTAGCATAATAACCTCCAGTTCCATCCATGTTGTTGCAAATGGCAAGATTTCATTCTTTTTCACAGCCGAGTAGGATTCCATTGTATATATATACCACACCTTCTTTATTCCTTCATCAGTTGATGGACATTTGGGCTCTTTCCATAATTTGACTATTGTCAACAGCCTGCTATAAACATTGGGGTGCAGGTGCCCTTCCGAATCAGCACTCCTGTCTCCTTTGGCTAAATACCCAGTAGTGCAATTGCTCGGTCATGGGGTAATTTGATTTTTAATTTTTGGAGGAACCTCCACACTGTTTTCCAGAATGGCTGTACCAGTTTGCATTCCCACCAGCAGTTCAAGAGGGTTCCCCTTTCTCTGCATCATTGCCAACACCTGTTGTTTCCTGAGTTGTTAATTTTAGCCACTCTGAAGATTGTGAGGTGGTATCTCAGTGTGGTTTTAATTTGTATTTCCCTGATGGTGAGCAATGTTGAGCATCTTTTCGTGTGTTTGTTTGTCAGTGGATGTCTTCTTTGTCTTCTTTAATAGACATTAAAGTGTCTATTAATGTTTTGTGCCCATTTCTTCACTGGATTATTTGTTTTCCGGGTGTTAAGTTTAATAAGTTCTTTATAGATTTTGGATATTAACCGTGTATCCGATATATCATTTGCTAATATCTTCTCCCATTCCATCATTACCTTTTAGTTTTGTTGATTGTTTCCTTTGCTTTGCAGAAGCTTTTTATCTTGATGAGATCCCAATAGTTCATTTTTGCTTTTATTTCCCTTGCCTTTGGAGACATGTCAATTAAGAAGTTGCTCTGGCTGAGATCAAAGAGGTTGCTGCCTGTTTTCTCCTGTAGGATTTTGATGGTTTCCTGTCTCACATCTAGGTCTTTCATCCATTTTGAGTTTATTTTTGTGTATGGTGTAAGAAAGTGGTCCAGTTTCATTTTTCTGCACGATGCTATCCAGTTCTCCCAGCATCATTTGCTCAAGAGACTGTCTTTTTTCCGTTGAATACTCTTTTCTGCTTTGTCAGAGATTAGTTGGCCATAAAGTTGTGGGTCCATTTCTGGGTTCTCTATTCTATTCCATTGGTCTGTGTGTGTACCATACTGTCTGGATGATTACAGCTTTGTAAACAGGTTAAAGTCTGGGATTGTGATGCCTCCTGCTCTGGTTTTCCTTTTCCAACATTTCTTTGACTATTCGGGGTCTTTTGTGGTTCCATACAAATTTTAGGATTGCTTATTCTAGCTCTGTGAAGAATGCTGGTGCTATTTTGATTGGATTACATTGAATATGTAGATTGCTTTGGGTAGTATTGACATTTAAAAACTTTTTTTTAATGTTTATTTTTGACAGAGAGAGAGACAGAGAGCATGAGCGGGGGAGGGGCAGAGAGAGAGGGAGATGCAGATTCCAAAGCAGGCTCCAGGCTCTGAGCTGTCAGCACACAGCCAGACGCTGGGCTTGAGCTCACAGACTGCAAGGTCATGACCTGAGCCAAAGTCGGATGCTCAACCGACTGAGCCACCCAGGTGCCCCAGTATTGACACTTTAACAATATTTGTTCTTCCAGTCCATGAGCAGGGAATGTTTTTCCATTTCTTTGTGTCTTCAGTTTCTTTCGTAAGCATTCTATAATTTTCAGCATACAGATACTTTACCTCCTTGGTTAGGGTTATTCCTAGGTATTTTATGGTACAGTTGTAAATGTAAATATTGTAAATGTAAATTGTAAATGTAAATATAAATATTTATGGGGTGCAGTTGTAAATGGGATCGATTCCTTGATATTTCTTCTCATTGCTTCCTTATTGGTGTAAAGAAATGTAACCGATTTCTGTACATTGGTCTTGTATCCTGTGACTTTGCTGAATTCATGTATCAGCTCTAGCAGGTTTTTGGTGGAGTCTTTCAGGTTTTCCATGTAGAGTATCGTGTCATCCGTGAAGAGTGGAAGTTTGACTTCTTCTTTGACAATTTGGATGCCTTTTGTTTTATTGTCTGATTGCTGAGACTAGGACTTCCAACACTATGTTGAACATCAGTGGTGAGAGTGGACATCCCTGTCGTGTTCCTGATCTCAAGTTGGGGAAGCTGTCAGTTTTTTTTTCCATTAAGGATGATATTAGCTATGGACCTTTCATATGTGGCTTTTATGTTGTTAAGGTATGTTCCTTCCATCCCTACTTTCTTGAGGGTTTTTATTTAAAAAGGATGCTATATTTTGTGAAATGCTTTTTCTGAATCTATTGACAGGATCATATGGTTCCTATCCTTTCTTATATTAATGTGATGTATCACATTGTTTGATTTGCAACAAATCAAATTCATCCCTGCATCCCAGGAATGAATCCCACTTGATCATGGTGAATAATTCTTTTAATATGCTGTTGAATTCAATTTGCTCGTATCTTGTTGAGAATTTTTGCATCCAGGTTCATCAGGGTTATTGGCCTATAATTCTCCTTTTTAGTGGGGTCTTTACCTGGTTTGGGATCAAGGTGATGCTAGTCTCATAGTATGAGTCTGGAAGTTTTCCTTCCATTTCTATTTTTTGAAACAGTTTGAGGAGAATAGGTATTAACTGTGCTTTAAATGTCTGGTAGAATTCCCCTGGGAAGCCATCTGGCCCAGGACTCTTATTTGTTGTGAGATTTTTGATAACCAATTCAATTTCCTTGCTGGTTATGGGTCTGTTCAAATTTTCTGTTTCTTCCCACTTGAGTTTTGTTAGTATGTGATTGTCTAGGAATTTGTTCATTTCCGGTTTGTTGGCATATAATTTTTCACAGTATTATTTGTATTTCTGTGGTGTTGGTTGTGGTCTCTCCTCTTTCATTCATGATTTTATCTATTTGGGTCCTCTCTTCTTTTTGAGAAGTTGGCTAGGGGTTACCAATTTTGTTTATTCTTTCAAAAAACCAGCTCTTAGATTCATTGATCTGTTTTACCTGGTTTTTTTGGATTCTATGTTATTTCTGCTCTAATCTTTATTATTTCTCTTTTATGATGGCTTTGGTTTTTTCTTTGATGCTGCCTTTGTAGCTCCTTTAGCTGTGATTAGGTTGTGTATTTGTGACCTTTCTTGCTTCTTGAGATAGGCCTGAATTTCAATATATTTTCCTCTTAGTACTGCCTTTGCTGCATCCCAAAGAGTTTGGACTGTTGTGTTTTCATTTTCATTTGCTTCCATATAGTTTTTAATTTCTTCTTTAATTTCCTGGTTGATCCATTTATTCTTTACTAGCATGTTCTTTAACCTCCATGTATTTTGGGGCTGTCTAAATTTTTTGTGGTTGATTTCAAGTTTCATAGAGTTATGATCTGAAAATATGCATGTATTATCTCAATTCTTTTATACTTGTTGAGGGCTGTTTTGTGACCTAGTATGTGATCTGTTTTGGAGAATGTTCCATGTGTACTCGAGAATGTGTAGTTTGATGCTTTGGGGTGAAAAGTTCTGAATATATTTGTTAAGTCCATCTTGTTCAATGTGCCATTCAAAGCCATTGTTTCCTTGTTGATTTTCTGCCTAGATGTTCTCTCTTGGAAGTGGACTATTAAAGTCCCCTACAATCACGGTATTGTTATCTATACATTTATTTATGCCTGTGATTAATTGATTTATATATTTGGGTGTTTCCACATCGGGGGCATAAATATTTACAATTGTTAGCTCTTCTTGAAGGATAGACCCCTTAATTTTGATAAAATGCCCTTCGTCTCTTGTTACAGGCTTTGTTTCAAAATCTAGTTTGTCTGATATCACTATGGCTACTCTGGCTTTCTTTTGACATTCAGTGACATGATAGATGGTTCTCCATCCCCTCACTTTCAATCTTCAGGTGTCTTTATGGCTAAAATGAGTGTCTTGCAGGCAGCACATAGATGGATCTTGTTTTTTATCCATTCTGATACCCTATGTCTTTTGATTGGGCATTTAGTCCATTTACATTCAGAGTGATTATTGAAAGATACGGATTTAGTTTCATTGTGTTATCTGTAGATTTCCTGTTTGTGGTGATGTCTCTTGTCCTTTGTAGTCTTTGCTGCTTTCCACTCACAAAGTCCCCCTTAGGATCTCCTGCAGGGCTTGTTAAGTGGTCATGAACTCCTTTAGCTTTGGTTTGTCTAGGAAAGCCTGTATCTCTCCTTCTATTCTGAAAGACAGCCGTGCTGGATGAAGGATTCTTGGCTGCATCTTTTTCCTATTTAGCACATTGATGATTTCCTACCGTTCCCTTTTGACCTGCCCAGTTTCAGTAGACAGGTCTGCTACTGCCCTTATGTGTCTACTCTTGTAGGTTAAGGCCTGTTTGTCCCTAGCTGCTTTCAGAATTCTCTCTTTATCTTTTATTTTGTTAGTTTCATTATACTATGTCATGGTGTTGACCTGTTTCTGTTGATCTTGAAGAGAATTGTTTGTGCCTCTTGGACTTGGATGCCTGTGTCCTTCCCCAGATAAGGGAAGTTCTTAGCTATAATTTGTTCAAATAAACCTTCTGCTCCCTTCTCTCTCTTCTTCTTCTTCTGGAACTCCTATGATGTGGATATTGTTTTGTTTCATGGAATCACTTAGTTCTCTTAAGTCTCTCCTGGTGATTTAGTAATATCATTTCCCTCTTTTTTTCAGCTTCATCATTTTCTACAATTTCATCTTCTATTTCACCTATTCTCTTCTCTGATTCTTCCATCCTCACTGTGACTGTATCTAGTTCATTTTCCATCTCATTTATAGCATTTCTTAATTGATCATTACTATTTCTTAGGTCTTTTATCTCTACAGCAATAGATTGTCTGCTGTCTTTTATGACTGTTACCCTAAATTCTTATTCAGATATATTGTTTATATCTCTTTTGAGCAATTCTCTGCCTGTCATTTCTTCTTGAATTTTCTTTTGAGAATTCTTCCATTTTGTGATTTTGGCTAGGTTTCTGTCTTTTACTTGTTTTAGTAGATTGTTAATGTGTCCTGTGCCTGCTAGTACTACTATATTAAAAAGGAGTCGTACAGTGACCAGGGCCTGGAACTTCAAGAAGTGTTTTTGGAGTGTGTTCTGGGTACTCTGTTGTTGTGTATTTGGCTGCTCTTTCCCAATGGTCAGTCCTCTGCAAAGCTTCTCCTTGCTCATAGTGGTGGATTGTTTGGACCTTTCACTAGGTGTACTTTGAGTTGTTCATTGAAATAACCCTGGAAAAAAAGGAAAGCAGGGGTGGAACCTGATCCCATACAAAGAGAAAAATGCAAGGAGTGAAAAAAAAAAAAAAAAAAAGACCAAGCAGAGAATCAAAGAAGCTATAAGCTTAATCCAGAGACAGAGAAAGGAAAATAAAGGAGAGGAGTTACAGGAAAGGTGTAAAAAGAATAAAGTAAAATTGCCTGATTAAACAAACAGATAAATAAATAAATAAATAAGTGTGTGTGTGTGTGTGTGTGTGTATATGTGTGTGTGTGTGAATATATATATATATATATATATATATATATATATATATACAGGAAAGGTGTAAAAAGAATAAAGTAAAATTGCCTGATTAAACAAATAGAACAGATAAATAAATAAATAAATAAATAAATAAATAAATGTATGTGTGTATGTATGTATATATATATGTGTGTGTATGTGTGTGTGTATATATATATATATATATATACACACACATACACATACACACATATATACAGAATTGACCAAAACTCAAATCAGAAACTATGAGCCTGATTCCAAAGGAGAACAAGAAGAGGGTAGAAAGAAAAAGAAAAGAGAAGCAAAAAAAAGCAAAGGGGGTGGGGGAAAGAAACCAGGCTAACATAGAAAACCACAGGACAGTTGTCTGTTGGTGCCTGGGACCAGTGGCTGTGCTGGTCTGGAGGACAGACTGTCTGGTTTGCTGAGTACCAGTCTCCCTCCAGTAGATAAGCAGTTGTCAGGCATGGAGGGGCAGTGTTTGGTGTAAGCAGGTCCCACCTCCACTGGGGGTCCCTGAAGCCCCACCATCTTTGTGATGGGGAGAGAAATGGCAACACCCCAGTCTCTCCTCCACAGACCAGGTATCTCGAAGCATGCTGTTCAAGCAGCCCTCAGAGGGTAGCAGTCAGCCCATGCCTCCTAAGCATTTGGCTGGGATGCAGAACCTGATGTCTTAAGGAACCCTGCAGGTGGATTCTGTTCTGGTGTAGCGCCACTTAACTCAGCCGATAAAGGGCCTTTGACTAGGGCCTGCAGGGTCTTTCATCCTTGGGGAGGCTATAAAGCCACTTCCCACAGTACTGGAGGAAAGGGACTGGTGTCTCCCAGTGCTCACCTGAGATTGCTACTGTACCCCGGGGTGGCTCTCCTCTCCCCAGATATGCATACACAGCCGGTGAAAGTGGGCACTTTTGAAAACTCCAGTGTTCAGTTCCTGAATCTATTTGCAAAATAGAAACTGGCACTCTCTGTATTTCTCCTTCTCCAGTCCATGATCCAGAGAGGTTTTTCTCTTGTATGAGCAATATACCGTAATTCCACAACCTTTCTCTCCTTTTTGTCTTTCCACAGAAAGGTTTCCCTCCCCTGTATGCCTACACTGCCATTTTATCTCCCTCAATTCACATACATGCACCTCTGTCCTGCCACGCTGTTTTCCTTCACCTGTGGAGATTTTTCTATCACCCTGCAGATTGATTTTCTGGGTGTTCCAAGTGACCTGATCTCAATACAGCTGCGTTTGAGGGGCAAGGGAAATCCCAGTCCCCCTACTTCTCCACCATCTTAATCAGCAAAAAGTTTTTAAAATAGTAAATTAGAAAATTTAAATTGGAAACATTAAAATTAATGATTTTTTAAAACTATTTTGAGTAAGTTAAAGACAACCATATAGAAATTGAGGAAATGAGAGACATGCTTCGGTGTTTGTTTTCCAGCACCTGTCTGATGTGCACACAGCACAGGTCAGGCTGTGTGCTCTAAGAATATCTTTTGATGTGCATATTGCTGCTTAAGAGGATGTAATGGTAGATTGTCCCAAGTATTATTTGCCCCTGCATCAGAAATGCTACCTTCCTGGTGTATTCTATATTTCTATAAGTTATTACCAACTCTTTGAAGTACTTTAAAAGGTGCTCCCCAGTTCTAATTTGTTAAGAATTTAGTGAGTACATCTATTTCTGGTTGCATAATTACTGAATTAGTACCTTTTTTTTTTTCTTAAGAAAGCTTTTCGCAGTGCCCTTAGAAGTGCCCCATAAGTACTCCCTCTCTGCCTTAATAGCCATATTCTTTTAATGTTTTATCAAAGTTTTCTTGCCTTTCTTCCCTATTAGACTGTGATTTCTGTAATATAATTTTTTTTCATTTAACTTTCATTCATCACTATTAGATAGTGCCTAAATTATGGGAAGACCTTATCCTTGCAAAGTAGGGTCAAGAAAACTTAGTTAACATCTTTGTTCATCAGCTGGTGTGAACAGGGCTTAAGTGAAAATTGAGCATGTTGAAATTAATTTAATAATAATAATAATAATAGCTGAGAACATTTATGATGTACTTTAAATGTGCTACATAAGTTTCATACATTATCTTTTTCAATTTCCACAAAATTTATTTGGTACTCTTGACCTCAGTTCTGCTTTGTTAGACGTTAATATTGGCACTCCACTTTCTCTTTGTTTCATTATCTATCTGCCCTTTCATTTATTTTGAACCATTAAAAAAATTGAAGTATAGATTATATGTAGTAAAACACACAAAATTAAAATTAAGTGTGCATTGATAGGTAACTTGTTTATCTATACCTTGTGTGTGTGTACACACACACACACACACACACGTAGATAGATAGATAGATAGATAGATAGATAGATAGATAGATAGATTTTCCTCATGCCCCATTCCAGTCAGTAGGCACCTTCTCACCACTGTTTTGATTTCTGTTAGCATATATTAGTTTTGCCTGTTCTTTAACTTCATGTAAAATGGAACCAGTTACTAATCTTTTATGTCTAGCTGCTTTGCTCCAGCTTAATAATTTTTTAGATCCATCCAAATTGTTGCATGTATAAGTAATTTATTTTCTTTTCTTGCTAAGTTTGGATAACTCAGTTTTGTTTAATCATTCTCATTGTAACAGACAGTATTTCCAGTTTGAGGATTTTATGAATAAACTTGCTATGAACATTGCTGTGAAAGTCTTTTGTGGACATTTGTACTCTTTCATCTTGGATATAAACCTAGAAGTGGAATTGCTGGTCATGGGTTGAAATTCTGAATAGTTTTCCAGAGTGGGTGTGTCATTTCATTGCTCATTTTATAGCTGTGTATGAGTATTCCTTTTGCTCCATGTTGTTCTTACAAACACTTAATATTTTATCATTCTTTTTTTAATTTTAGCTAATTCTGTTGCTTTCTCTGATAAATAATATTATTAAGCACTTATTCTTATACATTTAGGTATTCTTATTCAGATACCTTCTTTTTGGAAGTGCTTCTTCAAATCATTTGCCTATAGTTTAATTGGATTGTTCACCTTTCTATGAGTGATTTTTAGAAATCTGCATGTAAATTCTTTGTCAGATATATATTTTTTTTTCTATGGCTTGCTGTTTTGTTTTCACAATGCTATCTTCTGAGTAGAAATTTTTAGTTTTGATGAGGTCCAATTTATCATTTAGAACCCTGTCAAAATCTTTACCTACTCAAGTGTACTGAATATTTTTTCCCAGAAGCTTTGTAGTTTTAACTGTTATATTCAGGTGTGTGATCTATTCTGTTTCTTAATTTAATTTAATTTTAGAGAGCAAGAGAGGGAACCTGTGAGCAGAGGAGACAGTCAAAGAGAGAGAGAATCTTAAGCAAGCTCCATGCTCAGTGTGGAGCCTGATGCAGGCCTCTATCCCACAACCCTGGGATCGTGACCTCAGCTGAAATCAAGAGTCAGAAGCTCAACCGACTGAGCCACCCAGACGCCCCTGATCTATTTTTTATTATTACATGGTGTTAATATTATGTTATTATTTTATAGATATATATTAGAGTATTTCTTGAAAAAAAAAACAGTTTTCTTTCCTGATATTTTTTACTATAGTGCATGGACTAGGATCTCTAGTACAATTTTGAATTAAATGGTGAGAAGGGACACTTATTAAGTCCATTTTTGTCATCTATTGAGATAATTCCACTTCTTTATAACTTATTTGTAGATTGTAGTTGTAGTTGTCATACTTACTAACATAACACTATAATAACCCTTTAAAGAACCCACTTTTCGCATTTTTTCCTCTAATAATAATCTTAAAAAAAATTTAATAGATATCTCTTCTTAATTTTTCCTTGTACTTTCTATGAATTTCATTTTCTTTTTCTTGCTGTTTGAGGGAGAAGATTAAAGCATTTATTTTAACCTTCTCTTCCTATGAAACTTTTTTTTCTAATTAATGCATTTTTAGTTATAAAACCCACTGCTATATCTCTGTCACATAGATTTTGATATGTTGTATTTTCATTGTCATTCTAGATTGTTATTAGTATTTCCTTTTTGGATGCCTCCTCTCTTTCAGGTATTAGCATTTGTATTTCACATGTCTGGAATATCTCTAATCATCTTGTAGGTTTATGTTTCTAACTATTAGAAAAAGAGAGATGAGGGAGGCTAGAAGGGAACTCAAAGTTCATTGCCTGTCACTGTTATCCTCAATTGTTCATCCTTCTTAGTCTGATATATTTACTATTGTTAGGTGTCAACCCTTTCTCAAGTGTATGGTGATATATATTCTTTGAATCTTTGCATGGCCAGAAACCTGTTTCTTAGACTCTGTTAAATGAATGACATCTTGGCTTAATATAGTATTCCATTCCTGTGGATATTATTCCAATGACTTTAAGTTCTAGTGTTGCTTCTGAGAAATCTCATGTCAAACTGATTATTCTTTTTAAGTAATTTATTTTTTTGAGCTGGAAGCTTAAAAATTTTCTCTCTCTTTTTTAAATATTTAGAAATTAGGCACTTAAACATTTTTTGCAGTATCTCATATGTCTAGCCTGGAACCCAGCAAGCCTATTCAAATTGCAAAGTCAGTCTGTAGATCTCGATATTTTATTCTATTTGTTTTTTTTTTATTTAAATTTTAATTATTTAAGATACAGAGCAATATTGGTTTCAGGAGTAGGATTCAGTGATTCATCACTTACATACAACACCCAGTGTTCATCACAACAAGTGCCTTCCTTAATACCCATCTAGCCCATCTCCCACAATTATCCCTCCATCAACCCAGTTTGTTGTCTATCATTAACAGTCTCTTGTGCTTTGTTTCATTTCTTCTCTTTTTTCCCCCTCTTCCCATAGATTCACCTGTTTTATTTCCTAAATTCCACATATGAGTGAAATCATATAGTATTTGTCTTTTTTCTGATTGACCTATTTTGCTTAGCCTAATACATTCTAGCTCCATCCACATCATTGCAAATGGCAAGATTTCATTCTTTTTGATGTCCGAGTAATATTTCATTTTTTGTATATACCACAGATGTGGTATATTTATCCATTCATCAGTTGATGGACATATGGGCTCTCTCTGTAGGTTAGCTATTGTTGATAATGCTGCTGTAAACATTGGCATGTATATACCCCTTTGAATCTATATTTTTGAATCATTTGGATAAATACTAATAGTGCAATTGCTTGATTGTAGGGTAGTTCTATTTTTTAGTTTTTTTAATGACCTCCATACTGTTCTCCAGAGTGGCTGCACCATTTTGCATTCCCACCAACAATGTAAGAGGGTTCCCCTTTCTCCATATCCTCACCAACACCCATTGTTTCTTGTGTTGTTAATTTTAAGCCATTCCAACAGGTGTAAGGTGGTATGTCATTGTGGTTTTGAGATTTCCCTGATGATGAGTGATGTTGAGCATTTTTATGTGTCTGTTAGCCATCTGGATGTCTTCTTTGAAAAGTGTCTATTCATGTCCTCTGCCCATTTCTTAACTGGGTTATTTGGTTTTTGGGTGTTGAGTTTGATAAGTTCTTTATAGATTTTGGGTACTAACCCTTTATCTGATATGTCATTTGCAAATATCTTCTCCCATTCCATTGGTTGCCTTTTAGTTTTCTTGTTTATTTCCTTCACTGTGCAGAAGCTTTTTATTTTGATGAAGTCCCAGTAGTTAATTTTTGCTTTGGTTTTCCTTCTCTCAGGAAACATATCTAGTAAGAAGTTGCTACAGCCAATGTCACAGATGTTACTGTCTGTAACCTCTAGGGTTTTGATGGTTTCTTGTCTCACATTTAGGACTTTCATCCATTTTGAATTTATTTTTGAGCATGGTGTAAGAAAGTGGTCCAGTTTCATTCTTCTGCATCATCCTGTTTTTCCAGCACCATTTGTTGAAGAGACTTTTTTCCTTTGGTTATTCTTTCCTGCTTTGTCAAAGATGAGTTGACCATAAAGTTGTGAGTCCATTCTGGGTTTTCTGTTTTGTTCCATTGATCTGTGTGTCTATTTTTATGCCAGTACCATACTGTCTTGATGATTACAGCATTGTAATATAGCTTGAAATCTGGAATTGGATGCCTCCAGTTTTGTTTTTCTTTTTCAGTATTCCTTTGGCTATTCAGGGTGATTTGTGGTTCCATGCAAATTTTAGGATTGTTTGATCTGGCTCTGCAAAGAATGCTAGTGGTATTTTGATAGGGATTACATCAAATGTGTAGATTGCTTTGGCTAGTATATTCATTTCAACAGTGTTTGTTCTTCTAATTCATGAGTGTGGAATGCTTTTCCATTTTTTTTGTGTCCCCTTCAATTTCTTTCGTAAGTCTTCTATAATTTTCAGAGTACAGATCTTTTACCTCTTTAGGTTTATTCCTAGATATCTTATTGGTTTTGGTGCAACTGGAAATGGGATCGATTCCTTGATTTCTTTTTCTGCTGTTTTGTTATTGGTGTATAGAAATGCAACAGATTTCTGTACGTTGATTTCATATCCTATGACTTTGCTGAATTCATGTGTTAGGTCGACCTAACAATTGTTTGGTGGAGTCTTTCAGGTTTTCTGCATATACTATTACGTCATCTGTAAATAGTGAAAGTTTGACTTCTTCCTTGCAGATTTGGATGCCTTTTATTTCTTTTTGTTGTCTGATTACTGAGGCTAAGACTTCTATTATTATGTTATATACTAATTGTGACAGTGGACATCCTTGTCTTTTTCCTCACCTAAGGGTGAAGGCTCTCAGTTTTTCCCCATTTAGAATGATATTAACTGTGGGTCTTTCATACATGGCCTTTATAATGTTAATGTATGTTCCTTCTGTCCCCACTTTCTTGAGGGTTTTTATTGAGAAAGGATGCTGTATTTTGTCAAATGCTTTTTCTGCATCTATTGACAGGATCATATGGTTCTTATCCTTTCTTTTATTAATGTGATGTATCATGTTGATTGATTTGTGAATGTTGAACCAGCCCTGCAGCCCAGGAATGAATCCCACTTGATCATGGTGAATAATTCTTTTAATGTACTGTTGAATTCGATTTGCTAGTATCTTGTTGAGACTTTCTGCATCCATCATCAGGGATATTGACCTAAATTCTCCTTTTAAGTGGGGTCTTTGATTTTGGAATCAAGGTTATTCTGACTTTGTAAGAATGAGTTTGGAAGTTTTCCTTCTATTTTGGGGGGATAGTTTGAGAAGAATTGATGTTAACTCTTCTTTAAATGTCTGATAGAATTCCCCTGGGAAGTCATCTGGCTCAGGATTCTTGTTTGTTGGGAGATTTTTGATAACTGATTCAATTTCTTTGCTGGTTATGGGTCTGTCCAAATTTTCTATTTATTCCTGTTTCAGTTGTAATTTGTATGTTTCTAGGAATTTGTCCATTTCTTCCAGATTGCCCAATTTGTTGGCATATAATGTTTCATGGTATTCTCTTACAACTGTTTTTATTTCTGTGATGTTCATTGTGATCTCTCCTCTTTCATCCATGCTTTTATCTTTTGGGTCCTTTCTCTTTTCTTTTTGATACGTCTGACTAGGGGGTTTAACAATTTTGTTAATTCTTTAAAAAACCATCTCTTAGTTTTGTTGATCTGTTATACTGTTTTTTTGTTTGTTTCTGTATCATTTATTTCTGCTCTAATCTTTATTCCCCGCCTTCTGCTGACTTTAGGTTTTATTTGCTGTTTCTTTTCTAGCTTCTTTAGGTGTAAGTTTAGATCATGTATTTGTGACCTTTCTTGCTTCTACAGATAGGCCTGAATTGCAATATACTTTCCTCTTAGCCTTTGCTGCATCCCAAAGGTTTTGGACTGTCATGTTTTCATTTGCATTTGCTTCCATGGTTTTTTTTTAAATTTCTTCTTTAATTTTCTGGTTAATCCATTCATTCTTTAGTAGGTTGTTCTTTAACCTCCATGTATGTGAGGGCTTTCCAAATTTTTTCTTGTGGTTTACACCAAATTTCATAGCATTGTGATCTGAAAATATGCATACTATGATCTCAGTCTTTTTGCACTTGTTGAGGACTGATTTATGACCCTGTGTGTAATCTATTCCAGAGAATTTCCCATGCACACTCAAAAAGGATGTGTATTCTGCTTTAGGATGAAAGTTCTGTATATATCTGTTAAGTCTATTGGGTCCAGTGTGTTGCTCAAATCCATTGGTTCCTTGTTGATTTTCTGCTCAGATAATCTGCCCATTGCTATAATTTGGGTGTTAAAGTCCCCTATTATTGTTGTTTTATTATCAGTGAGTTTCTTTATGTTTGTTATTAGTTGATTTATGTATTTTAGTTCTTCCATGTTAGGGACATAAAGTCTTGCACTTGTTAGGTTTTCCTGATGCATAAACCCCTTAATTATGATATAATGTTCTTCTTCATCTCTTGTTACAGTGTTTGTTTTAAAATCTGGTTTGTCTGATGTAAGTATGGGTACTACTGCTTTCTTTTGATGTCCATTAGCATGATAGATGTTTTTCCATTCCTTCTCTTTCAATCTGAAGGTGTCTTTAGGTCTAAAATGAGTCTCTCGTAGGCAATACATAGATGGCTCCTGTTTTTTGTATCCATTCTGTTACCCTATGTAAATGTAGTCCATTTACATTCATAGTGATTATTGAAAGATTGAATTTAGTGCCATTGTATTGCCTGTATAGTTGATGTTTCTGGTGATCCTCTCTGGACCTTTCTAATATTTGTTGCTTTTGGTCTTTCATTTTTTTCTCCACTCAAAGAGTCCCCCTTAAAACTTCTTGCAGGGCTAGTTTAGTGGTCACAAATTCCTTGAGTGTTTGTCTGGGAAATTCTTTATCTCTCTTTCTATTCTGAATGACAGCCTTGCTAGATTAAGAATTCTTCACTGTATATTTTTCCAATTCAGCACACTGAATATATCCTGCCACTTCTCTCTGGCCTGCCAAGTTTCTGTGGACAGTTCTGCTACAACCTGATCTTTCTTCCTTTGTAGGTTAAGGACTTTTTTTCCCTTGTTGCTTTCATTATGCTTTCTTTCTCTCTGTGTTTTGTGAATTTGACTATGATATGCCTTGATGATGACTGGCTTTTGTTGAATTTTTTTTTTAATGTTTGTTTATTTACTTTTGAGAGAGAGAGAGCACAAGTGGAGGAAGGGCAGAGAGAGAGAGGGAGACAGAGAATCCAAAGCAGGCTCTAAGCTCTCAGTGCAGAGCCTGATGTGGGGCTTGAGACCATGAATTGTGAGATCATGACCTGAGCCGAAGTCAGATGCTTAATCAACTGAACCACCCAGGTGCCCCAACTTTTGTTGAACTTAAGGGAGGTCTCTGTGTTTCTTGGATTTTGATGTCTTGGTCCTTCCCCAAATTAGGGAAGTTTTCAGCTATAATATGCTCACATAAACCTTGTGCTCCTTTTTCTCTCTCTTCATCTTCTGAGACTCCTATGATATGAATGTTATTAGGTTTTAATAAATCATTGAGTTCCTAAGTCTGCCTTTGTGATCCCTGACTTTTGTTTCCCTCCTCTTTTCAGCTTCATTATTTTCCATAATTTTGTGTTCTGTATCACTGATTTGCTCCTCTGCCTTGTCTATTCTCGTTTTTATGGCCTCCTTTTGGGTTTACATCTGTCTCAGTGATAGCATTTTTAATTTTGGCCTGACTAGATTTTAGTTCTTATATCTCTGCAGAAAGGGATTCTCTGGGGTCTTATATGCTTTTTTCAAGCCCAGCTAGTATCCTTACAATCGTGTTTTTATTTTTTATTTGTTTTGACAGAGAGTGAGTAAGTGCTAGTGGGGGGCAGGGGCAAAAGGAGAGAATCCCAAAGAGGCTCCGCACCACCAGCACATAGCCTGACCCAAGGCTTAAACTCACAAACCATGAGATCATGACCTGATCTGAAACCAAGAATCAGACACTTAACTCATTGAGCCACCCAGGTGCCCCATAAATCATGATTTTAAATTTTAGTTTAGACATCTTACTTATATCTGCATTGATAAGATTCCTGGCTGTCATTTGTTCTGTTCTTTTATTTGAGATGAACTCCTCTGTCTTGTCATTTTGGAGGAAGAAAAAATGATGATGATGATGATGATGATGATGATGATGATGATGATGATAGTAACAATAATAATAATAAATAGAATGAAATAAAAAATCAAACATCTTTAAAAAATCAATTAAAGGAAGCTAGATCCTAGGTGTGTTTTGGTCTGCTTGTTAAGAGAAGCTTGATAGAATATAGGTATAAGAAAAAAGCAGAAAACGGGGCACCTGGGAGGCTCAGTCTGTTAAGCATCCTCCTTTAGCTCAGATCATGATCTCACAGCTTGTGAGTTCAAGCCCTGTATCGGGCTCCCTCCCGACAGCTCAGAGCCTGGAGCCTGCTTCCAGTGGATTTTGATGTCTCCCTCTCTTTCTGCTCCTCTCCTACTTGCACTCTGTCTTTCTTTTTCAAAAATAAATAAACATTAAAAAAAAATGTTTAAAAGAATAAAGAAGAAAATACATTAAAATTAAAAAAAACTAAAAGTTGAAATAAATATATAAAATAAAATTTAAAAAATTTGCTCTTTCTGTATCAAAGAAACAAAAGAAAACAACACCAACAAAAAAAAACAGAAGCAAAATTCAAACAAACAAAAAGGAACCCAAGTGAATCTAGATTCAGTATCTCCTAGTGCTGAAATTTTGCAGCACTCTATGTACAGTAGACTGAGCACATGGAAGGGATTTGTGCTGGTCCTCTTGGGGAGGATACTGCCACTTTGTTTCTCAGGTCAGCTTGCTACAGTGGAGCTGTACCTGGAGTGGGCAGTGTGGCTTTGGTGTAATGGCTCCATTCTCTGTTTGGTGGTGCTGTTTAGCTCACTGGAGTCTGTCCCTGTTGGGCTAATGGTGAAACTGGCTCTGCCAGCTCTCAAATCTCCAGAGGAGGAAGTTCTTAGTATTCTCACTGAAAGAGGATTACCTCTCCTGTGTTCCCTGCTTCTGTCAGCTCCCCACCTACCCCAGAGTTGTTCACCTACCAGTTGCTGCCTCCTTCCACAGTTTTACCTCAGGCTTGGCTGCTTCAAAACCCTGCACTTAAAAAACCCTGAGGTTCGGACTCAAAATGATCCTCTGGGGGAGGGTCTCCCCGCGCTGAGACCAGGAAATGATCATGCATCTGTGCAGCAGCAGCAGCTCAGACTTTAGGGTAAATTGCAATACACAGCTGGTGTGAGGGTTTGCTGCCCTCAGCCAGCATCTTTGTTCTTATATGGGTGAACATAGAAGCTTGATGGGATGGTGCCTGCCCAGTCTTTTGCCTCACAGAGGCCTTATCGCCACTACCAAATGCACTCTAAGCAGGGGAAGTGCTTCTCCCTATGCCACCCAGGGGATCTCAGACTGTACTGTCTGCTCCTAGGCCTCTGCCCTGCTTTCTTAGTGGAGCACTGCCAGGCACTGACCTCTGAAACTTCAGACTCTGTGCTCCACTGTGTATAAAAAACTTGTATTGAAACCTCTCCGTTTTTCTCTGCCATTGATATTGGGGAACAATTTTCTTGTGCAGTCCCCTGTGCATGTATTCACTCTTTCTCTCTAGCTGCATTCATGGGGAGTACTTTCTTGAGCAAAGATGACACACTGCACTCTCCCCGTCTTTCTTTGTTCCTCTCCCTCCCCTCTGCATCACTGCAGCTCTTCTCTCCCCCAGTTCACCTCTCCACACCATGTACCAGCCCTGTTTTGTTCCACAAATTAGGCAGATTGTTCTATTAATCCTCAGATCGATTTCCTAGGTGTTCAAAATGGTTTGTTGTTCTAGCTGTGTTCGAGGGCCAAGACAAGCCCAGGACCCTCTTATTATTCTGCCTTCTTAACTCCTCCCCACTATTGCTTGTTTATTATCTCTTCTGTGACTGCTCATATTATCCTATTTGAATTTCTGTTTCTTTGCATATAAGAGTTCCTGGATCTAAGTCTCTTCTTTCATAATTTCCACCCCTTTACATTTTACTCAGTGCTTTGAAGTACTTATTACACTCAATTTCAGTCTCAGTAGTGACCATTGGTTGCTCCAATTAATGTACTCAATTGTTAGCTTTTTTGAAATCATGTGTATTATCTCCGTAAAGTCTTATGTTGTATTGTACATTAATCTCCTTAAGTGTTTTCATTATTTTTCTAAGTTCAAGTTGTTGCTTGTCTTTTCTACATCTGAATTTTACTTCTTCACAGATATTCCTGTTTATAGCTGCTAGAGTATGTGGTATAGAAGCAGACAGATCACCAGTAGTCCACGGCAGAGGCCCCGGGGCCCACAGATTCTTTACTCTCAAATTTAGGACTCTACCTACCTACTCTGCAACGTCTTGGCCTCTTGAGTGCCAGTGAGACCAGGCACAGACTTGTAGGACTGAGGCTACCTTCCTTACCCTGTTCTATTCCCACTACCAGCAGGAACTTGCAGTTCATGTAGGCTGAACTTTCTGTGTATAGTCCATATGTGGTAATTAGTTCTTGTTAAATACCTGTGGTCTTTGTTACTGAAAATAAACAAAAATCGTGATTTTTCTAGGAAAAATTACAAGTATTTTTAAAATATACTGAAGTATTTATATTATTTTACTTTTTCCTTCATGCTCAAATAGACAACTCACAGTTTTTCTTTATTATGTGTTTATAGGTTAGCATGGCCTCATTGAAAGAATTAGATCAAAGACTCTTTGAAAATTACATTGAGTTGAAAGCAGATCCTATTGTTGGCTCCTTAGAACCTGGAATTTATGCAGGCTATTTTGATTGGAAAGACTGCCTGCCACCAACAGGTAAATGGTTTCAATTTACTGAAGTTCTCTAAAAGTAGTCCAGTACATCTAGAGTAATAAATATGGATACGATATTATCAATCAGTATATTCTTTTTTTTTTAAGTTTATTTATTTTGAGAGAGAGCACAATTGCCAAAGAGGGGCAGAGATAGAGGGAGAAGGAGAGAATCCCAAGCAAGCTCCATAATGACAGTTCAGAGCCTGATGCAGGGCCCAGACCCACAAACTGTGAGATCATGACCTGAGCCAAAATCAAGAGTCAGTCACTTAGCCAACTTAGTCACCCAGGTACCCCTCAATTAGCATATTCTTAAAATGCTTTTCTTTTATTCACATTTTTTCTCATATTTACTCAGGGATTAGTTTGATTTTAACGTTTTACTAGCTTAAACCCATTTTTGATAGTTTGGATATTAGTGTACTTTATATTATTAATATTTAAGACTTAAAATTATTCTTAAATTCCAGAAAGTAATTAGTTACACCTTATAGTATTCAATCATTTTAGTAACATGTACCTTTTTCCCGCAATGTGGCTTCATTGCATAGATATACTATGAGTGACAGTTATATGATAACTTTGTGACTATCATCCAAAAATTTAAGAAATCTGGTCACTTCTATATATGACCTAATTATTAATGCTGAAAAGGTGAAAGATAGAGGAAAAATGTGTAAGAGTATGATCATTATAGTAATTTAACAAAGAAAATTGGGCCAGAGAAGGATGATTGACAGTTCCAGTATTATTTCTGTGACATCAAATGAAGTCATTTAAATCACTTCATGATACATATTTTAAAAATAACTATTGCTTGCTGAATCAAACTTCTTGATGCGTCAAATGTTTATGATTATGTGTGGATTATGTGTAGTATGAAATAATGTGAAATACGTAAAACCAGGCTCCCTATTAACCTTTTTTATAAGAGTCTTACATAGAAATGGTCATGTTGATATTAGGCATAGATTCTGTTTAGATGTATATATGTAGATATAGCAGTGAATTGTTAATAGGCTTGAGTTAATTTTCATTCTTTTACCTAATTGTTTAAACCCTTTTTTTTAATTGTGTAGTGCATTTCTTAAATGGTGATTAAATTGTTTAATCTTTAAATAACTTTGGATTTTTATTGTGTGGTGTTAATATTAGGTGATAACATAATTTTGATGCTAGAAGTCAAAACTAAAAACCATAATCATTAAATTAAAGATATTTGGGGCACCTGGGTGGCTCAGTTATTTGGGCGTCCGACTTCGGCTCAGGTCATGATCTCATGGCTCAGTTTGAGCCCCATGTTGGGCTCTGTGCTGATGGCTCAGAACCTGGAGCCTGCTTCGTATTCTGTGTCTCCTTCTCTCTCTCTCTGCCCCTCCCCTGCTTGCACTCTGTCTCTGACTCTCTCTCAAAAATAAATAAACATTTAAAAAAAAAAGATATTTTATGTGACTATATAAGTATTTGATTTTCTGACAATCATTGTAGTCATATGAGTTCTTCTACCTACAGCTGGCCATAATTAATCTTTTTTCCTTAAACTCTGTTACTTTTCTATACACACACTTTGTCCAAACTGGATTATAGTTCATGTCCACATGTATCCTTTTGTAATTCTTTTTTTTTAAGTGTATTTATTTATCTTTAGAGAGAGAGAGAACACACACACTTGAGCATGAGTGAGGAAGTTTTAGAAAAAAGGAGAGAGAATCCCAAGCAGGCTCTGTACTGTTACTGTGGAGCCTGACGTGGGGCTCAAACCCACGAACCATGAGATCATGACCTGAGCCAAAATCAAGATTCAGATGCCTAACCGACTGATCCACCTAGGTGCCTCCAAATATATCCTTTTAAAGTTTAACTCAAATTCTGTTCATATTTTACAATCCTTGCAATATCTTCCCATTATATTTACAGTAAAATGTGCAAAACAGGACAGGGCAGGCCCTTGACTGGTGCCCTGGTTGCTTGGCCCATCATCCATGAGTGTACCCCATGGCCTCTCTCCAGCTGCACTTTAGCACAGTGAGCCTTTTTGTTGCCCATATCTTTTTGTTTCCAAATCCTTCCACCTTACCCCTTCAAGACTGGTTTTTCCCTTTGCTTAGGCAGTAATTCTCCCTTCATAGAACTGATTCCCTTTTATCATTCAGGTCTTAAACTTAAATATCACCATACTAGCCATCCAACCTGAAGAAATGACATGGCCAATGGACAATAAGTGTGGTGTTTTAAATTTAACCTATGAAAACTACTCATATTTTGCTTGTAAAATAATTAGTTACAAGGGAGAATGCTATAGATGTGGTTTCAGCACTGGCCTTTATACTGGTTGAACTTATTGCAGCTAAATCTATGAGGTCATAGTGGGTTAATTATCACTTTAAGTGAACACACATGACTTTTAACAACAAATTATCATTCTCAAGATCATCAGTCAGTAGCCTCTGGAATTTTTCATCTATAATCCCTTTTCAGAACTCTTGGGCCCAGATTTTGGAATTTCAATATTTTTGGATTTTAGAAACACATAGTGCTTGTGCCATATATTATGTTACATTCCCAGCAAGGATTTCTGCAGGGAAACATATGAATACTTAGATGAGGAGTGATAATGTAGTATCCTTATTCAAATCAGGTGAGAAATGCCACCAGAAGAATTCATCACAAATTTGCAAATTCACAAACAAAATTTTGCTTCTTGAATTCTGTACCTCCAGTATCTAAACTACTGCTTGGTACGTAAGTCTGGTCAGTAAATATTTGTTCAGCGACTACTTGGATGACCTCTTTGTAGCTACCATGGGTGCCTCTGCTAGTGTCTTCACTTCCTGGTCATCTCTTCCTTAGCTGGCCTGTGCATGCTTCAGGGTCTGTCTATGAAAGGAGTGGTTTTTCTGGAAAGTCTTCCTCCATCAACCCCAACAGGACTCTTTTTTCCTGAATCCCTACTACACCCTTTAACCTCTTTTATAATTCTTTAGTATATGTACATAATATATATATTTTTGTATCTGTTTTTATTCCCCAATTTTGGAGGAATTTTTAATGATGTGAGGAGATTCTTTTCACATTTACAGACTTCAAATTATTTAAGTATTTTTGCAGAGCAATGACTGAAAGTTTCAGAATTCCAAGGATGGATATTAGAAGCGTTGAATTTCAGTAAAATCTATTTTCTACTCAGGGTAACAGTGCACAATACTGAGATATTGCCCTTACTGTTCCTGGACCACTGCTAGTGAGCTAAATGTCACTGCCCTGCCCTTTCTCCCCAGTCTTAGAAGAATTAGACAAAAATTGCCAAGTGCTGTGGACCAGCCTGATAACTGCTTCTCCTTCGTCTGGGCTGCTTTCACCTTCTAAGACTGCTGAGAGGGATGGCATCTGGTGACCACTTTTCCTTTTTCATTTGGAACACCTCCCCTTGTGTATACATAAATAAATTATCTCATAGGGAAAGAAAAGCCTGGGCCTTGCTATGCCAAACTTTTGTGGAAATAGTTTAGCAATCCCAGATATTCAAAAATAAAGCAGTTGTTATAGACAGGCCATGTACGTGCAAACACACACACATGCACACAGGCATGTACATCCTAAGTTTTAAGTCTCTTGCAGGCAGATGGCTTTAGTTAATTTGTGTCCTTATAACATCTGACTAAATGACTTGCATATAATTACCACTTACTACCTGTGGTTCTAATTTTCTAAATTTTAGCAATCTTAAAATAACCAGATTATTTATAATCTCTTGTGAATCCAGGGGGTAGGACATTAAGCACTAAACTAGCAGCTGTAGTCGCCCTAACTGTAAATCACAATCCCCATCACTCTTCTCTTTACAACCCAGCTTTTAAAAAGTTATGTCTTCCCTCAAAGAGTCCATGCTAGGGCTATCTGTGTTCTTGTGTCACTTGATCTCTCTCATCCCCTGAAGCCTGCTACATCCCCCCCCCAGTTGAGACTGTTCTCACTGAAGCTACCTCTGATGCTATACAGCTGACCCTTGAACACACAGGTTTGAACTATACAGTTCCACTCATACATGAATTTTTTTTAACACAGCACAACACTGAAAATGTATTTCCTCTTCCTTATTTCTTTAATAACATTTTCTTTTTTTGTAGCTTACATTATTGTAAGAATACAGTAGAAATGTATTATATATATAATATATAAATATATAATATATATTGTATGTATTATATATATTAAATAATACACAGAATATACAAAATATGTGTTCATTGACTGTTTATGTTATTGGTAAGACTTCTGGTCAACAGTAGGCTATTAGTAATTAACTTTTTGCACAAAGTTACAGTGGATTTTCCATTGTTTAGGAGTCAGCACCCCAAACTCTGCATTGTTCACGGGTCAGCTGTAGTTTGGAATCTGTGATGCAAACACTTCATATTCCATGTTTCTGTAGTACTCCCATTGTTGAACTCCCTTCCTGAGACTTTCTGTGGCATCTCTGATCCCACTACTAGTTGACAGCCCTCAGCTTCCTTGGTGGATTGGCTTCTCTTCCTCTGCATAGCCTTACACTGCTGGTATCCCCAGGACTCTATCTTTCTCTCTTCTTGTCAGACTGTCCTCAAACTATCTCTGAGTGATTTCATCCACCATAATATAGATAAAATCAGACTGACTGGTGCCTCCAGCATCTACATCTATAGCCTAATCTCTCCACTCTGAGATCAAGGTCTTTCTATCAGCCTTCCTAGTAGATGTCTCCACTGAAACATTCCAGAGACCTCTTCAGCTTAGCAAGTCCAAAAGCAAACTCATCACCTTTGCTTTCTCATCATCACCACATCAGCTCTTTCTGCTGCTGAACCTCCACTCACTGGGAATGGGTGAAGACCTCAGCTAAGACTCCCCTCTCCATCTTGTTCAAGAAAACACTTGGTTATGAGTCCCCTCATTTCCATTTCTGAGTTCTGCCCCTCATCATTTTTCACTGTTTCTTGTCAAGATACTTGAGGGTTCTCTTCTTCGTACCAGCACCCAATCTTGCCTGTTTCAGGTTCACTTCTGCCTTTTTGAAAAACTCCTCTTTCTAAAATATAAATGAGATCTGTCACTCCTCCGCTTCAAACGCTTCAGGATGACCTATTCTCCCTCAGGCTTAAACCTAAACTTGCTAGACATTGCTTACACTTAATTATGGCTATCCTTTACCTCCCTCATGCTTCTTCCCTATACCTCTTACACATCCCTTCTCTAGGCAACTAGCAGTCAGAGCCATTTCAGTCCTGAAAGCCTTTTCCACGCCTGCTCTTTTCTGATAAGTAAGCACTGCCTCCTCTGGGAAGCTTTCCTTTCCACCTCCTTGCACACCTCCAGGTTGGGTTGGTTTCCCTCATCCCTCCTGCTCCTGAAGCAGTTTTCTGTCCCTCTTATACATAGGAATTGTCATCATCTGCTTGCTGCTGTTCTGCTGTGCTGGGACTCCTTAGCACAGTGGCTGACTTTTTCATATCCATACTCCCAGGGTTTAGCAGAGTCTACATAACAGAAGATGCTCTGTAAATGCTTGTTAAGTGAACAAAGATGGGTAATTTATTAGTATACAGTCTTAACTAAATCTGTAGGTCAGTCTTCAGTTTGTTATCTTTCAAGTATTTGCTACATGGTTTTGCAGTGATTATTCTAATTTTTTTCAATAAAAGAGTTAATCATGTAATCTTCTAGTTTCCATTATTCTTGTTGACTTTTTTTTAGGTGGTACGCAGTAGATATTATTTGTTGAATTGAATTAAAATAAGCCTTTTATTTTTTTTTAATTTTTTTAACATTTATTCATTTTTGAAAGGCAGAGAGAGACAGAGTGCGAACGGGGGAGGGGCAGAGAGAGAGGGAGACACAGAAACAGAAGCAGGCTCCAGTCTCTGAGCTGTCAGCACAGAGCCCAATGTGGGGCTCGAACTCACGGACCGCAAGATCACGACCTGAGCCGAAGTCGACCGCTTAACCGACTGAGCCACCCAGGCGCCCCAAAATAAGCCTTTTAGCACTCATGTTCTTATCTTCTGTGAATTCTCATATGGTAGTTTTATGCACTCCCTAAAGTTTGAACAATTGCATCTGAGTTAAAATGTGAATATAAAGTATATCCCACACATCAGTAGTTTAAGTGAATTTAGTTAAATTTAATATTTTTTTCCGATGATTAGCATGTGTTGAACATAATTGTTAGCACTGACATTGTTCTTAAATTATTTGGTATTTGTTTAAGGTTATGAAATTATTTGTGATGTTTCTGTGAGAATGGGAAAAATCATGACATAGCCACTCCAAGTTTCCTGCATGTTCAATGATTGCTACAACAAGGCTTGGTCACTAAGCTTCAGTCTCCACTAACACTTGTTCATATCTATCTCCATTGAAACTCTGGTTGTTACTGAGAAACATAATTTACTTGTAAATGATGCAGAGGAGGGCTGTCTTTCCACCTCCTTCCCTACCCCAGACTTGGAGCTTCCCCTAATAAGCAGTTAGGTGCCTTTAGTGCATGCTGAAGACGAGCAACAGCAATCACAGAATTCCTGATGGGGTAGGACTGAGGTCTTTCTTATTAGCTCATCCCTTTAAGGGGTGTCTTTGGAAAAGAGCAGTTCAGGAGGTCTTCTTTTCCCTAAAGGGGCATGGTCCTTTTACTACTTCAGAAGCTGTGATTGCTGGCCACTGTTATGCCATGGTGGATGCCAGGAAATGACCTCAGTGAGGAGTCACAAGAGAGCAAGGAGTGTGGGAAAGGCAATGCCAGGCTGTTAGGGATTTTTGGTTTCTATTTCATCCAATTAGATGATTTCAGTGATTCAAAGTTTCCCAGTCCTCCCTTTATAATATTTATTTAAGGTACTCAAAGTTTCTTCTCTACTACCTTCATATTTTCTCAGCCATAAAATTGAGCTAGTTTAAGCCACTGATGTGAGTAATAATGGTTTGTGGCCTCTGGATAAATTTTTTGTAAAAAATTAAGATTCTCCTGCCTGTGTGACATTAAGTGGTATGGCTTTCACCTCCTTTTTTTTTTTTTTTTTTTTTTTTTTTTTTTAATAAACATCCTTTCAAGAATAGAAGGCACATGGCACTGCAGTGTCAGCAATTTATTTACTCTTTCCCAAATTCCAAAAACACTTAGAAATTGTCAATGTTTGTTTCCCTTTTATAAACTGTTTTTAATACTGTTCTTTGTGTAGTTTTGACTTCATGATCACTAACTGAACCTGTCTTGCATAGTCATATAGTGATTCTTAGTTTGTTTAAAGTTGACTTAAGTTGAGACCTCATGTAAAGTGAACAGCCAAAATAGTTTGTTAATCTTGCAAAATAATTTCAATTAACAACATTAGTATTATCTTTAGAGTTTTCATCTTGAAAAACAATTTTGCAAATCAGATAGGTAACTGATTACTTATTACTGTAGTTGGCAATAAATTTAGTTTCTGATACTGTATGTAGTAATTAAAAAAAAATCCAGTTGATTGATTTCATGATTCAAGAGGAGATATCCGTTAGAGCCATTGCTATGCTTTTTTAACCTGACAGTTGGGTATTTAAATTGCTGTCACCCCTTTATTTGTGTACATGTCAGGAAAGATTATTCTGGTTAGTTATGAGTCACCTGATTGTTTAATTGTTCTATTATCCATAGTTATTAAGAGCTCTGAGTATTTGCATTTGATAAATTATAAGTAAATTAAGAATATTGTTTTCCATTTACAAATGCATATGGAAATTCACATCTTTATAATTAAATAAAAATAATTTTTCTTTAAATTTTTACTTAAATTTGGTTTTAATGATTTTTTCTATCTAAAAGGCATATAAACTTATATATGTATTCCTTATATATATTTAATTAATGAATTTAAACTTAACCATTTTTATATAGGTAATTAACTTTTAATTATCAATTTTTATTGAAGTATAGTTGGCATACAATATTATATTAGTTTCAGATATACAGCACAGTTACTCAGCAAATCTATACATTGTGAAATGCTCACATAGTAAATATAGTTACTGTATTTCACCATTCAAAGTTATTAAAATATTAATGACTATATTCCCTATCCTGTACTTTTCATCCCTATGGCATATTTATTTATATAACTGGAAGTATGTACCTCTTAATCCCCTTCATCTATTTCAGCCATTCCTCCACCCACCTCCCCTTTGATAACTACCAGTTCATTCTCTGTATTTATGAGTCTTTTTCTGTTTTTGTTTGTTTTGTTTCTTAGATTTCACATATAAGTGAAATCATACGATATTTATTTTTTTCTGTCTGACCTATTTCACTTAGCATTATACCCTCTAGGTTCATCCATGTTGCAAATGACAAGATTTCATTCTTTTTTAATGTCTGAGTAATATTCCATTGTATGCAGGTACCATATCTTTATCCATTTGTCCTTTATCCAAGGATGCTTGGGTTGCTTCCATATCTTGTTTTTGCAAATAATGCTGCAATAAACATAGGGGTGCATATGTCTTTTCATGTTTTTGTTTCATGTTCAAGTGCTTTTGTTTTCTTCAGGTGAATACCCAGAAGTGGAATTACTGGGTCATATGGTATTTCTGTGTTTAATTTTTTGAGGAAACTTCATATGGTTTTTTTTATTGTGGCTGCACCAATTTACATCCCCACTAGTAGTACACAAATGTTCCCTTGCTCCATGTCCTCACCAGCACTATTTTCTCTTATCTCTTTGAACTAGCCATTCTGACAGGTGTGAGGTGGTATCTCATTGGAGTTGTGATTTGCATTTTCCTGATGATGTTGAGCATCTTTTCATGTGTCTTTTGGCCATCTCTGTATCTTCTTTGGAGAAATGTCTATTGAGGTCCTCTGCCCTTTTAATTGTATTATTTGTGGGAGGTGTTTGTTGTTGTAGGAGTTCTTTATATAGTTGAGATATAAACCTTTAATAGATGTTATCATTTCCAAATCTTCTCACATTCAGTAAGTTAGTTGCCTTTTCATTTTGTTAATGGTTTCCTTTGATGTGCAAAAGCTTTTCCATTTGATGTAGTACCAATTGTTTATTTTTGCTTTTGTTACCTTTCCTTGAGAAGACAGATACAGAAAAATTCTTCTAAGGCTGATGTCCAAGAGATTACTGCCTATGTTTTCTTTTAAGAGAGGTTTTATGGTTTCAGGTCTCACATTTAGGTCTTTACTCCATTTTGAGTTTATGTATGGTATAAGAAAGTGATCTAGTTTTAGTCTTTTGCATGCAGTTGTTACAACATTATTAATTGAAGAGACTTTTTTTTTTTTTTTTGCATTGTGTATTTTGCCTCATTTGCTATAGATTAAGATACCATATGAGCATGGGTTTATTTCTGAGCTCTCTATTCTGTTCCATTGATCTATGTAGCTCTTCCTGTGCCAGGACCATACTGTTTTGATTATTATAGCCTTATAGTATATCTTGAAACCTGGAGTTGTGATACCTAGAGCTTGTTGTTCTTTCTCAAGATTGCTTTGGCTATTTGGGGGTCTTTCATGGTTCCATACAAATTTTAGGATTATGTTCTAGTTCTGTGAAAAATACTGTTGATATTTTGATAGGGATTATGTTGAATCTGTACCTTGAGTATAGACATTGTAATTCTTCCAATGCAGGAGCATGGAATATCTTTCCATTGTTTTGTTTCATCTTCAGTTTCTTTCATCAGAGTTTTATAGTTTTCAGAGTACAGGTCTCTCTCTTCCTTGGTTAAGTTTATCCTTATGTATTTTATTATTTTTGGTGTAATTGTAAATGGGATTAATTTCTTAATTTCTGCCACGTTATAATTTGTATATAGAAGTGCAACAAATTTCTGTATATTAATTTTGTATTCTGCAACTTCACTGAATTCATTTATTCCAATTTTTTTTGGTGGAGTCTTTAAAGTTTTCTGTTTAGTATCATGTCATCTGCAAATAGTGACAGTTTTACTTTTTCCTTCACCAGTTAGATGACTTTTTTTTCCTTTGCGATTGCCATGGCTTGTTTTTGTTGTTGTTGTTTTCTAGTTTCTAGCCTCTTGACATACACAAGCAGACACAAGCAAGGCAGGCAGCACTAGGTATACAGAAAGGGGTGGCCTGGGCCAAGGCCCAAGCATCCCTCCCCTCCATGCAAGGTCCCTAGGAGATGCAGCTGGCCCAGCCTCTGTGGAGCAGAGGGTGAAGGGGGACACAGATCTCTGGGGATGTGGGCAGGTTTAGGCAGCTTCCAGAAAGATGGAGCAGAGAGTGATTCCTAGAGGTAAGGCCTTACAGTACCCTGAGAAGCAAAGAAACCAGGACCTTCCCAGGGTGTTGCAATTTTTTCCTCATTAAAAACTTTTTTTTTTTTTTAATTAGCACAAACAAAACCAAATTGAACAGCTTTAAAGTTCCAAGCAATCTGAATCTAGGGGGTATGCATGTGGCCATATGTGCTTGCGTGAACAGCAGCTACTGAACTGTCCCAGGCCTTTGACCCCTGGGGAAACCCCTATACCCAGTGCACAAGAGGGAATGGTAGGGTCCCAGGCAAGTTGCTACATTGGTCCCCTTCCTTGTTAAGCACCGCTGGCCCCAGCCCAGGGAAGATCCATAGAGAAGGGTCACTTGAGCTCCCCAGCTCCTGATCCGCCTTGCACTTGGGTCACAAGTTGGGGTTTGAGACGGCAGGGCTTGGCAGTGACAGGGCTCTCTGGCAAGGATCAGGGAGAAATAGAGTAGAGGAAGAGACCATGTGTGCACACACATGCTCACCACCCACCAGTTAACAGACCTGGGTCTGCAAGTGTCACAAAGGCTGAAAAGAGAGTACTGCCATGATGGAAAAGCAGCAAATCCCGGGGCCCTTCTGCCCTTTTTAGTGCCAGGAAAACACTGACGATAAGTGGGTATACTCTCTGGAATAAAGATGGTAAGAGTAGACATCCTTGTCTATTTCCTTATCTGTGATAAGGGGGTAGATAAAGGATTACCAATTTTCTTGATCATTTCAAAGAACCAGCCTCAGGTTTCATTGATCTGTTCTGTTGTGTTTTTACTCTCTATTTCATATATATCTGCTCTAATCTTCATTATTTCCTTCTTTCTGCTGGTTTGGGGTTTAGTTTGTTATTCCTTTTTACCTTCTTTAGGTGTAAGTTTAGATTGATTATTTGAGATTTTTCTTCTTGATGTAGGCCTTTATTGCTATAAACTTCACTCTTTATTACAGCTTTTACAGCATCTCAAAGGTTTTAGACTGCTTTCATTTATCTCCATATATTTTTTGACTTCCTCTCTGATTTCTTGGTTGACCCATTCATTGTTTAGTAGAATGTTATTTAACCTCCATGGATTTGTATTCTTTCTAGATTTTTTCTTGTGGTTGATTTCTGTCTAGTTTCATAGCATTGGTAGAAAAGATGCACGGTATGACTTTAGGCTTTTCAAATTTGTTGTGACTTGTTTTGTGGCTTAACATATGATCTCTTCTGGAGAATGTTCCATGAGCACTTGAAAAGGATGTTGGGGCGCCTGGGTGGCTCAGTCGGTTGGGCGGCCGACTTCGGCTCAGGTCATGATCTCGCTGTCCGTGAGTTCGAGCCCCGCGTCGGGCTCTGTGCTGACCGCGCAGAGCCTGGAGCCTGTTTTGGATTCTGTGTCTCCCTCTCTCTCTGACCCTCCCCCGTTCATGCTCTGTCTCTCTCTGTCTCAAAAATAAATAAACGTTAAAAAAAAATTTTTTTTAAATAAATAAATAAAAAATAAAAAAAAATAAAGAAAAGGATGTATATTCTGCTGTTTTAGGATGGAATGTTCTGAATATATCTGTTAGATCCATCTAGTCCAATGTGTCATTTAAAGCCACTGTTTTCTTGTTGATTTTCTGTCTGGCTGGTCCTTGTGGGAAGGGATCTATAGGCACTTGGGAAAACTGCTGAGGCCTGCTGGTTTGTCCACAGAAGAATGCCTCATGTGCTGTTACCAAGCTAGGTGGAGAGGGTTGGCACTGTCCTGCTTCTGTAGGTGTCCATGTATCTAGGTTGGGATATGGGAAGGAAGATGGTGCCTGCCAGCTCTTTTGTGATTGAGAAGGTTCCAAAGATCTCTGCTCCTCCAGCACAGGCTTTGAGATCATTAAATAAATCTCCTTCCCATATATCCCAGGCATTTTCAAATTGCTTCTTCTATGCTAGATCTCACCAGTGCTGTTTGTTGTGCTGTCTCTTTAAGGGTGGGGATTCAGTTTCCTCTCACCCTCCCTGCTCTTCCAGTGCCAAGCCAGCCAGGTTTTAAAAGTCCAGGTGTTAAGCCCCATTGATTGTTAAGAACTCTGGAAGTCAGGGAACTCTGGCCTTGAAAGCCAAATTTTGTGGAGATTTGTCTTCCTAGTACATGCCCTCTGTGCCTGGGAATCCCAGCCCAGTCTACTCTTCTCCCCTCTCCATGCCCACAATATCCCTCCTTCCTGTGGACAGTCCCATAGGTTCATTTGCCTCCTGACCCCATTTCATTTCCACCCTTGCTACCTACCCTATTAAATGTGGCCCTTTCTCTACATTTACCTGTGAAGAGTCTGTTATGCCAGTCTTCTCATATTTTCTGTTTATCTACACTGATGTGTGTTTATCTAATTGTATCTGTGGTTCGAGGTAAGCCCAGGATCCTCCTATTCCACCACCTTCTCTGGAAGTTTTCTAGACCATTTACACTTAAAATAATGATAGTAATGTACTTATTGTTGTTTTGTTCACTGTTTTCTGGTTGTTTTTATAGTTCTTCTCTGTTCCTCCTTGCTTTCTTATGATTGACAGCTTTCTGTAGTGTTATACTTCAATTTCTTTTTTTTTTTTTGTATCATGTTTTTAGTTTGTGGTTACCATAAAGTTAAAAAATGGCATTTTTTTCAGATATAACATTTTAAGTATATAGCAATATATTTTACATTGATGGTCACTTAAGTATGAATACATTCTAAAAGCACTGTACTTTTACTTTCCACTTATACATTTTATGTATATGTTATATTTTACATCTTTTTATTTTGTGAATCCCTTGACTGATTTTTTAGATATAATTAATTTTGCTATTTTTGTCTTTTAATCTTCATATAACTTTGTAAGTAATTGAGTACTATCTTTACTATATGTTTGCTTTTGCCAGTAAAATCATTTTCTTCCAAAATTTAGTTCAAATTATTTCCTTTTCTGCTTGAGTCCCTTTATCATTTCTTGTAAGTCCAGTTTAATGGTGATGAACCCCATAATTTTTGTTTGTCTTGGAACCTCTTTCTCTCTCCTTTATTTCTGGATGATAATTTTGCTCGGTAGAGTATTCTTGATTGTAGGGTTTTTTTCTTTCAGCACTTTGAATGTATCATGCCACTCCCTTCTGGCCTGCAGAGGTTCTGCTGAAAAATCAGTTGATAGCCTTATGTGGTATCCCTTGTACACAACTCTTTGCTTTTCTTATGCTGCTTTTAAGATTCTCTATCTTTAATTTTCAACATTTTATTTATTTTATTTTATTTTATTTTATTTTATTTTGAGAGAGAGGGAGGGGCAAGTGAATGAGGGAGAGAGAGAGAGAGAAGCGGGGCTCATGCTCCCCCAACGCAGGGCTGGTGCTCACCTGAAGTGGGGCACAAGCTCACCCAAAGGGAGGCTTGAGTTCACCCGATGCAGGACTCAAACTCATAAACCATGAGATCATGACCTAAACCGAAGTCAGATGCTTAACAACTGAGCCACGCAGGCACCCTAATTTTCAACATTTTAACTATTATGTATCTTGGTGTGGACCTCTTTGGGTTCATCTTGTTTGGGACTTTTTACACTTTCTGGGCCAGGATGTCTGTTTCCTTCCCCAGGTTAGCGAAGTTTTCAGGTATTATTTCTTCAAAGAGGTTTTCTACCTCTTCTCTCTTCTCCTCCTGAGACTCCTATAACGTAAATGATGACGTTTCAGAGGTTCCCAACCTAGTCTTATTTTTTATTATCCTGCTTCTTTTAGCTGGTCAACCTCAGTACTTTCTGTTACCCTGTCTTACAGATTGCTCATCCCTCCTTTTGCATGCTCTAATCTACTGTTGATTTGCTCCAGTGTATTTTTAATCTCACTTACTGTATTCCTTTGGTCTAATTGGTTACTTTTTATATTTTCCATCTCTGTTGAAGTTCTCACTGAGTTCATCCACTCTTCTCTCAAGTTCAGTGGGCCTCTTTATAACCATTATGTTGAACTCTTTATCAAGTAGATTGCTTATTTCTGTTTGTTTAGTTATTTTTCTGAAGTTTTGCCTTGTTCTTTCATTTGGAGCATATTCCTATATCTCTTCATTTTGTTTTACTTTCTATGTTTCTTTCTATGAATTAGGTAAAACTGATACCTCTCTCAGACATATTTAGGAATGCCCCCTACATACATGGTGTTGCCTGGTGGCTTAACTAGCTGGAACTATAATGGGCATGGTCTGGTAGTCCCGGGGGTGTTCTTTGCCAGGGCTCCCTTGGTGTGGGATTGCTGGAGTCAGGACAGAGCAGTTCAGCATGCTCCATGCAAGAGACACCCCAGTGGGATGGCTGGAGCTGAAGTGGATGAGAGCTGACAAGTCCCATGGTACTCTGCACTGGGGCCACCCTATCGAGACTGCTGGAGCTGAGACAGGCCCAGGATACTCTTGGCAAGGGGCACTCCAGCAAGATAGCTGGAGATTTCATGGCCAAGGGCTGGGGCTGCCTTGGTGGAACACCTGGAGCTGGTTGGTCATAGGTGGAGATGCTGCCTTGGAAGGATGTTGATGATGGTGTGGGCAAAAAGCCCAGGATTTATTGAGGTGGCAGGCCAGCTAAAGCACCTGGACCCAATTCTTGCCTGTGTTATCAAGGTAGAGGGAGAACATAAACAATATTTCTCACTTGCACCTCCAACCCTGGAGAGAGTTTAGTAGCAGTTTCTTACTGTTTTGTGGACTCTCTAGGGTTAGAAATGGGTTTTCCTCACTAATAGTCTAGTTTCTTGTGAAACCACTGTTCTTTTGTTGTGCCCAGCTTGGGCAAATCTGTCCAGGGGCCCTTTAGTGCTATCCCTCCCCCCTGCAGTTTGCAGTTTTGGGGGGTGGGTTTCCTGTAGTTACCATATCTTCATTCCTCTCACCTCATGTGGTCCCTCTATCCTTTGTTGTGCAGGGCCTTTTCAGTCAGTCCTCAGTTATTCTTCAGGAGGAATTACTCTATATGTAGGTGTAGATTCAGTGTGTCCATGAGAGAACATGAGTTCAGGATCTTCTATACCACCAGCTTGGAGACAAAGACAAATGTACAGCTTTTCTTAAGTCTGTAGTCAGTCTGTTCAAGAAAATTTCAGTTTTATTTTAAGATCTCTACCTTTCAGAATTTTTCACACATTTACATTGTCTGAACTTTGTAATAGCCACTGGATAGCTATGTTATTTTTTGCCTTTTGTAACTTTCAGTGATTCAGAGCTGAGGCCAGTTCAGCATTTCTAGAGAATAAGTTGTTAGAAGAATGGAGATAAAGAAAATAGTATCTTTTATTTGATTTACAAAAAATGGAAAACTACATATCTTGAAGCTTGGTTTGTGCTTTTTGAGAAAAGGGATCATCAAAATATTTGAAGGCCTGTGTAAAATAATAAGTCGGGTATGTTGTATGTGTATGAATTTATATACACACATACATATGTTATTATATACATACATAGCATTTATTGAGTATGTACTATGTACCAGGCAGAGGGCTTTACATGGATTATCTGATTTAATCCTTATAACAGCACCTCAAGGAGCAGTTGATATTTTTATTCTTATTTTATAGATGACGTCATTGAGCACAGAAGAGGGTAAGTAATTGCCTTAGGTAACATAGATAGGAAATGGTGGAGCTGGATTCAGAGTTCACATCCAGACATCCCCTACCTGAAAGCACTATCTTGTGATGTTAGGCAAAGAGCTAATAACCTCCATTAAGAATCTATTAAAAAAGACAAGATTGTGTAAACACAATCATGAAATTCACAAAAGAACTAAAATGATCAAAAACATGAAAAAATACTAAAAATCTTCAATATTCAATACAAATTAAAAAAAGCATTAAGTTTTCGTTTTCATAAAGTGTGCTAGAATGGCAAATGTTAAAAAGCTTGATAATGCTTTTTGGCAAAAGTACTAAAAAGAAAACTATCCTATCATATTTTTAGGAATATAAATTGGCATATCTATACCAAACACATACACATTAAATATTGTGCATTCTTTATAATGGAAGAGGCTGCTTTTAAGTAGAGGTAGCTGTTCTATAGTAGATGAGATGGAGACACACACACAGATACTGTTCATATATTTGGTAGACAAATATGTTCATTATTTTCTCACTTTTATTTTAAAAAGACAACATACAATTTACAGTTTGTAAAATTTGTCATGTGCAAATGTATCTTGACAAGGGGTGGGAGGTAGAATTTCAGAAAAGTATAATTTTCTACTTTAAAATTATGTGTTATTTGAGTATTTTCAAGGAACATTCATTTTTACTTTGAAAAGAATTTTACATTTTTAAAAAAGAAGAAAAACTATCCATGGAGTCAACATACTCAAAAAGAAGCATGTAACACTAATTTTTTTCACGGACACGAACTTGATTTAATAGTCAAAGAAATGACATACAGGGCAAATCTAGAATTTCAGCAAGTCATTTGAAACTTGTTGCTGATTTGCTTTTGGAATCATCATTGCTGGAGTAATTATAGCCAGGGTGTCTTAAGGTCAGCCTAGAGGGAAGCCTCTAGTTAGAGTTCAATAAGATGATTCCAAAATTTGTTTAGAAAAGGTGAGGACTTTGTATAGCCAAAACAATCTTGAAGAAGAACAAGAAAGTTGGTATACTCACACTACTTGATTTAAAGACTTTTTAAAGCTACTGGAATAAAGGTAGTGTGGTTTTATAATAGGATAGATAAATAGATCCAGGAAATAGAAAATATAAAAAGACCTACACATCACAGTCTGTTGATTTTTAACAAAGGCACCTAAACATTTCCATGAAGAAAGGAAATCTTTTCAAGATATGCTGAAACAAGTGCATAAATATATGAACAAGCATTTCACAAAGAAGATACATAAATGGCCATTAACAAATTAAAGGTATGCACCATTATTTGTAATCAGGAGTAAATAAGTAAAAACCACAATGTGCCACTACTTCAGACCTACTAGAATAGCTAAAATTAAAGAGACTGATGATACTACATGTTGACAAGGATGTAGAACAACTGAACTCTCAGACATTGCTGATGAGCCTATAAGATGGTAGAGCCACTTTGGAAACAGCTTCTTATAAAGTTAAACGTAAATCTACCCCTTGACCTACCAATTCCACTTCTAGGCATTTTCCCAAGAAAAATGAAAAATAAGAGCACGAGTGGACTTGTACAATGTGGTCATCACAGCTTTATTCATAATAGCCCAAAACTGGGGACAACCAAACTATCCATCAAGAGGAGAATGTATGAAATTATAATATATTCATACAGTGCAACAATATCCATACAATGGGGGTGCAACTTATCCTTGTTATTGTTGTTACCCATCAATGTGGATAGGTCTCGAAAACATGTTTAAATGAAATAAGCCAAATACAGAATACATAAAATGGGATTCCATTTAAGGGAAATTCAAGGACAGGCTAATAATGTATGGTGACAGAACCAGAATGGTGATTACCTGTGGGAGGATGGTGGGAACTGATGGAGAGGCACCTTCGAAGTGTTATATGTCATGATTATGGTAGAGGATACACAGTTATGTACTTTAATCAAATCCCATCATATTGTACACTATATGTGCATTCACTATATGTAAGTTTTACCTAATTTTTTTTTTTTTTACCTAAAAAAAATGACTGGAAAAAAATTTAAAGTCCTACAATAAAAATTGAATTACTGGAAAAGAATACACAAAATAAAGAGGTATAGTTAGAAATGTAAAAGAGAACTTGACGTTTAAGTTAAACAGAGGGGATAAGTTTGCTAATAGATTTATTTTTTTATTGATAGAAAAGTGTACTCCATGAAAAGAAAAAATTATTATAATACTTATTCAGGTGTAAAAAAGTTAACATGTGTGAATTGAACAAGAATAGTTATGGGGATGGCTTAATTTTACAATAGGAAGAAAGAGATAATAGCTTACTAAGAGCTAATGCATAAATTCTAAATGTTTTAGATAATTTGCAATTCTGTTTATAGGTGCTCTATGATGTGGCTGCCTCTAAGTAGCCATTGAAATGGTAGTTACAATTATAAAAGTGTAGTTTCCAGGATAGGAGGGGCAGATACCTGTGCCTTGGAGTCATCACATCTGGTCTTAAAGCCAAGCTTTTTGAGAAATGATTGTCAGAACAGACTATATTAGGCCTGGAGAAAGTGTTAGGGACAGATCTAATAGTTCTCTTCAAATGGTTTTAAAAGAAAATAAAACAAAACAAAACAAAACAAAATCAGTTCTGTATAGGTGGGGAGTTAGAATTACAATCAATAGGTAGCAGTTGTAATTAGAATTTCCTAAAAGTGGTTAGCCTTTTAAGAAACATATTTTCTGTAGCTGCCAGTGTTTACATCAATGATGAGCATTCAAAAACAAGTGTGTATACTGTTTATCAGGGACTTTTGTTGAATCTGAATGAACTTGAAGACTTGGCAGACTGAGACCCTCCTACTTTTATCTGGGATGATCAGACTTGGCGTTATATTGTAGGTGTCTTGAGGAACAAATAGGTTTTGGAAAATTAAAATTCCAAATCCCTGAAAGTTTCCCAAACAGTAAGTAATGTGTTTGAAGTGACTTTTTTTTTTTTTTTTTTAGAGAGAGAGCACAAGGGAAGCGGGGGAAGAGGCAGAGGGAGAAAGAGAGAGAGAGGGAGAGAAAATCTTAAAGAGGGAGAGAAAATCCACACTCAGCATGGAGCTCGATGTGGGGCTCAAATCCCACAATCTTGGAATCATGACCTGAGCTGAAATTAAGAGTGAGATGCTCAACTGGCTGAGCCACCCAGGCACCCCTTGAAGTGATGTTTTAAGATGATGGCATGGTTGTGGGTTGGGATAGCAAGACGGCATGGTTGTGGGTTGGGAGACAAAAAAGGGACGCTATTTTGGAAGTCTTGGAATGAAAAGAATGGACTGTGAGCTTGGGTGTGGTCAGAGGACAGATAAGATTTCATTTATAATGAACTATGGGTAGATAAGTTAGCAATATTAAATACAGTAGGTACATTACCAACTTGGGGAGAACTCTCAGACAAGCCTTTTTACATTTCAGTCAGCACAGTATCTGTTTTTTGCTAGAAAAAAAAATAATTAATTTTGAGATTAAGTAAGTAAAACTGCTTTCCAGAGTAGGAATTGAGTCTCTTATACATGTTTAGAAATTAAAGGGAAAAGTCAATTCTTTTAGTTCACTGACTTTAGTGTATATCACTGCTCAAGTATGTGTATTGCTTGGATATTAAACTAAGAAAGCAGATTATCACTTTAGAAATAGATTTTCCTGGCATTCTGTCGTCTGTAAGTTCCCAATAGGGCCTGAGTTGACACTCAGTCGCTGCATGACTCTGCTGACTGTCTTTGAGGCAGGAGCAATACTGTTTCACTACGGACCCTAGTAAGTCTAACAGTTCTCTCCCCATATGTCAGTGTCCTAATGAACACCTGAATAAATATTACAAAGATTTTCTCTTTTCACTGAGCATACTTTTCTATCAAAAAAAGTAAATACATAAGCAAAGTTATCCCTTCCGTTTAACTTAAACTTCTCTTCCCTTAGCTTCATTTTCAGGTTTTTGTTAAAGCATTCAAATATACTTTTACTGCAGTATCATTTCTGACCAGCTCTGCATGCCCACCCTTGCATACATACTGCCACCAAACGTTGCCTTCGTATAATAGTACTTTATTAAAGATACCAATTCAGTGGAAAATACAGGTATTTTTCCATTCTAAATAGTACATTCTTCTAAAGAATTTGGAATGCTGCATTTCAGTCATACAAGTTATCATTTGTGACCAACAAGATTTTAAAGGACCTCATTGTACTTTACACACTAACCAAAGAAAACTATACGTTTGTTGCCCTGTTTAAAGTTAGTGTAAGTTGGAGCACCTGGGTGGCTCAGTTGGTTAAGTGTTCAATTTCAACTCAGGTCATGATCTTGCTGCTCATGGGTTCAAGCCCCTCACTGGGCTCTGTGCTGACAGCTCGGAACCTGGAGCCTGCTTCAAATTCTGTCTCCCTCTCTCTCTCTCTTCCCCTCCCCCGCTCACATTCTGTCTCTCTCTCAAAAATAAACATTAAAAAAAAAATAAAGTTAGTGTAAGTTGGATTTACAGATACAGAAATATATGTATTTGGAACACTGAGACTAGAATAAAAAATTAAGATCAGTCTGTTAATCTCTGTACTCAATGCCTGTAAAATATTTCCCTCATGTACAGATAGAACATACATTTGCTTTTCATTCACAAATTCAGCAAATATTATCCAGCTTTCCAGGTTGTTAAAGATAGCAGTTCCTGATTTCCAAGTTTAAAATTTAAGTAGAGAAGCTGACAGTATAAAAGAGATGAAATCATTGTGATTTTTACTTAAGTAAGTTAGAAGGCGCTCATATTCTTCTATATCCTGTGTTCTACTCTGAGAATTGAAAAATGTATGGGGAACCAGGGCAGTAAACTTGAGTGTGTCCACCTAATGTTCTTTATACTCTGGAATATTTTTAGAATAAAGGCATTTGCTGGAGGATACTCCTGAAACTTTCTTAGTATCTGTATCTGTGGTGCATGCTTCTCTTTTGTTTGTTATTGGTTGGTTGGTAGTGTGTTGTGAGGGTAGGTATTTTGGTGAAAAATATCTTAACATTAGGTAGCAAAAAAAAAAGTTACATGCCAAAATAGGTCTGTTATTTTCATAAGATTTTATATCCATTTATTTTGAAAACAATACCTTCTTGGAACACTTGAGATTTTTCTCCCCTTTAAAATTAAAATCCAGTGAGTTATATGGGAGGAAAATATGAAAACCAGCTGTAATTCTGTTCATTTGACTACTCATCTATTATTTTCTTTTAAATTATCATCATTTCTTTACAGTTACCTAAGGAAAATATATTTCCACTGACATGTGAAGGCTACCCTAATTTGTTATTGTATATTTTTTTCCAACATTTTTCTGGTAATACTATTTTGTGATTTTTAACTAGATCTTTGTATTTCATTGAGTTAGTTGCACTTATCTCTGCATGAAGAACTCTGACCTCGTGGCTAAGCTACTTGACACTTATATCATTAAATCAGCACTGCCCATTTAATTGAACACTCATCAAGTGTTTAACTTTCCATAGGGAAAATCTTTCTCTGAAAATTTTTGGAGAGTTTACTAAAATGCATATTCATGCCTGGGACAGGGTATACACAGATTGTTGCAAAATTGCTTAATAGTCATATTCAATATTAGAGAAGAGAGAAAAGAAGTGACTGTCTCACCCCATTAGTATCTAAACCTAAACAAAGTAAAGAAAGAATAATACTATTTGAATCTCTGAGGATAGGGAATCAATGAATAACAACACCCTTCTCTGCCCAAGTTTCAGGTTTTCAAAGAATAACACAAAAGAGTCAGCAGATAAGAAGCTGATACTGGAGAATATGATTTAGATATAAGAGCCAGATGGGCTCCCTGGCCTCCAACTTCCATCTTGAAACAGGCCACTAAAGGGAAAGGCTGATTGCCGAGCAAATACCCAGGTCACTGCCTCACACTGTTCCAGAGCAGAGAAGGAAGAAGAAAGAGAGCAAGCCCCTTGCTCAGGACTTCAGTAGATTCACTTGACCCAACCAAGAGATGGACTAATGGTTGTGCTTCACCAAGTGGGAAGTCCCATTTCTGTAGGAGAGGAGTAGGGGCGGGGCGGGGGGGGGTGGGGTGGGGGTGGCAAGAGGTCACGAGTGTCAGGGGAAAATCCCACTCATAAAAACCAGAAGAGTGGAAGACATCATCCCTCTTATTAAAAAACATAACCAGCAAAAGATACCTAGCTCTAGGTTTGCAGGCAAAAGATATAAGCTGATTTCAGCAAATAAAAAACTTGTGTCCATTTATATACCAAGAAGCAGAATTATTTCAGAATCTAAATATCCATTCTTATTACAAATAAAATATCTCAGCCAGCTGTTTAAGGGTCAGTTATAAAGATGGTAACATTCTAAATTGACTCTGAAGCATTTTTCACTCTGCATCCAACTTCTGGTTTTCTGAATGATGGAATCCAGCAATCAAAACCTTCTTCACTTCTGTTCCCTCTAATTTCTGCCTATGACTGCATGTGTACCCATTCTTCCCCTCTCAGCCTGTTGAAGGCTAATTGCACCTGCTCTCTGATCCAATCCCTGCTACCCTCTTAGAGGCCACATGCCATCAACCTTCTTTTTCTCCAGGTCTTTGACATTGTTTCTCATCTTTGTGTTCATAGCTCCTAAATGGTGCCTGATTCATAGTAAGCCATTGGTAAGATTTATTCACTTAATTGATTAATGAGAACTACCTTATCATAAGTTACTCAAGCCAGAGATGATAGGGAAAATTAAACATCAAGTAAAGTACCAGTTTACAGTTTAGTTTTTAAGAGTAATACATACTTTGAACAGAATGATTGATTTAATTATCTTTTTACAATTCAGTAAATGTCAAAGAGAACTTTGGTTGATTAGATACAAGTTACGAAAAATAACATATTAACAACCTATTTAGAAATGATCAGAATATTGTAAAGTACATTAACACCAAAGATCTTCTAAGTGTAATTTTACCTTTCTAAAATTATTCTGAAGATTCTTTGAGTCTTGCAGAATTTTAAGGGCACCATTCTGAACATTATATTCTTTTTGCTATTTGTTGAACACTTTTAAAAATCTGCCCTCTTCTCTGAATTTGGAACATTACTGGTTCTTTTATGTTTCTCTTCTGACCTATCTTCCACAAGTCTCCTGCCTTCTAATCTTGGAGTGGTTTGACACTTTATTACTTCTGCTTTTGATCAAAACAAATGCTAATTGAGTGAACTTTCTCTTTGAAGAGAGAAGTCTAAGTCAATAATCTTTTCCTTTACTGAACTCTGAAAAACTAGTTTTACTAATTTCTTGGACTAGTTTTCTTAATTTCATTTAAAAAGTATTACAAAGTAGATTTCAATAAACTTGTATTTGATCTACTTATGAGAAAAGCAGTTTTACATTTTCTAGGGAGAATAATCCTAGTCAGTCTTTTTTTTTTTTTTTTTATCATGGTTTCATTATTTTACCTTACCTTTTTTCCAGACATTTTCTCCTTCTTTCTAAGCAGTTTATATATTAGAGTCAGTGCTATAAAGCCATTTGTACAGTGCTTTGAACATTTGGTTATAATTTCTTTGTCTGCCAAACATTTTTCGATGTGAAATTTATTAACCTTGAGATGACCTGTGGCCTGCATATTTTCTTCATTACATGCTTTATCTGTTAGAGCATTTATTGTATTATGTATTAAATAGATAGCTGTAAGCTATGCTGTTTGGCATCAGGGTAAACTAAAGTACTTTTGTACACATAAACAGTCTAAATCACTTTTTTTTTTTTTAACTTTTCATTATGGGCATTTCGGGCATATATCAAAATAGAATAGTAAAACAAATCTTGACTGACATGTTGGCCAGCTTCAACAATTATGAGCTCATGGCCAAACTTGTTTTTATCTGTACCTCTCAATTCCCCACTACCTTTGGACATATTATTTTGAAGTGAATCCCAGACATTAGATCATTTCATCCATACACAGATCAGATAAGGACTGATTTTTAAAAAAATAACCGTGATACCATCATCAGATCTGGAGGAAATTAATAATTTCTCACTTTTATCAAATATCTAGTCAATGTTCAGAATTCTCATAAAAGCTTTTTAGATAGTTTGTTCAAATCAGGATTCAGCCAAGGTCTATATGTTGCATTTTGTTGATATGTCTCTTAATTTTTTCTTTTTTTCCTCTAGGGTCCCCTCTTTAATTTATTTGTTGAATAAATCAGGTTGATTGTTCTGTATGTATTCTCACTTTCTGCATTTTTCACATTGCTTCCTCATAGTGTCATATACTTTTCTCTTCCGTTCCTTGTGCTTCCTATAAATTTGTGATTAATAAAGTAACTTTATCAGTTTCAGGCTTGGTTTTATTTTAATTTTGCTTGCTGCCATCAGGAGGTACATAGGGTTTGGTTGTCTTTTTTTGTGATGTTAAGATTGAAAATTGAATTCGAGTGTTGCTGGCTCAATCCAGTCTTTAAAAGTTTGTCATAAACTTTTCATCTGGTGGTTTTAACATCATTGGGAATTGTTGCCATGACCAGTTTTTTCCTTAAGGATTACAAATTCATGATTGTTTGCTGAAACACTAAATAGAAAATTTTTATCAACTGTTTCGTTACTCTGAAGTGAAGTTCCTAAAGGAAAGGCAAGATATGCTTAATTCTTTCTCTTTTTTTAAATCAGTTTTCAGATTGAGTTGGTTCTCTCACATTTTAAAAAGTGATCAATAAGATTTTAAAAAAATTATTGTTTTTGTTGGTTTGAACATATTTAATGAGTTTCAACTTATTACAGTAGTTATTTTTTTAATAATCAATTTGTGCCCTCTTTGTCTGGGGAATCTCTTCAGATGGGCTCCTGACCCTGAAAGTACAGCTTCATGGTGCTCCCTTACTCCCTGGTATATTGAGGTGTTGCATGCTTACTGTGTGCTTTCTTGTCCCAGATGTGGAATCAGCCATTGGAAGGAAATGAAATAATATAAATATTGAAATAATGTAAAATTTGAAGCAACCTCTTTTCTTTTACTTTGCTTTTACTTTTTTCATACTTTGTTCCTGTTCTTCTTATGTCCCCTAGGCTTTTTTGTGGTCTCTCTGTCTCATTAACTCTCATCCAAAAAGCTCATTCTGTAATTAGATAAGCAGTGTTAGCAGCAATCACATTACCTGGTGGCTTCTTATGTTCCAACAATACCAATGCTTTTGTTCAAGTCAGCACCAGGTAAGCCCATTCCTTAACATCATAGTTCTTACCAGTCAGGTAGTAAAAGGTTATGTCCCCTGTAAAGAGGTGTCTCCTAGTCAGGAAGACATTAGAAGAACTATATATGTATATTCTGTAATTATGAATCTATAAAAAGGGCCTGTGGGAGGTGTTAGGGTTTTATTTTCCTTACTTTACCTGATTTTGTATACCTAGGAGTCCTTCTATTTTTTTTTCCCTTCCCCTCCCCTTAAAAACTGAGAATAAACTGAGGGTTGGTGGGGGTAGGAGGGAGGGGAAAGTCGGTGATGGGCATTGAGGAGGGCACCTGTTGGGATGAGCACTGGGTGTTGTATGGAAAACAATTTGACAATAAATTTAATATTAAAAATAATAATAACAAGGATTATTATAATGCCAATTCAGAGACATATATGAATGTTTAAAGGGACAGTAAAATTAATAGTTCTCATGGTGAGGCTATATGTAAATTCATTTTTTTAATGAAAATTCTGTAAAGTTTTGTCATATAAAAGTTAGAATCCAATTGTCCACTGCATGTCTCAATAATATGTTTACTTATTAAATTATCTGACTCATTAAAAAAAAAGAGTCATTCTAAAAGTCATATACACACTTCACAGTTGTGTGCACCATGGTAAAACCCAAGATAACAGATATTTGTCTGTATTCTACCATTTTGGCATTCTTTTCTCCACCCAGCTATTTTATTATTTCCTTGTGACCTTGGCTACACTAATTTAAAAATATTTGTCTTTAAATAGTTCTGTGTGAAAAATTTTAAAGGGCATTGGAGGGCTTGCCTTTATTTTGATCTCTGACTTAGGGCATGCCCTGAAAACCTGTGTAAGTCTGTGGTGCCTGTCAGACACGATGAGCAAGTGGCTATGTCCACTCTTCTGTTTGGCTAGTTGCAGGTCCAAAATGTAACTGCATAGCTCCAGGTTTGGTAACATTGACACCTTACAGGTACTGTTGATATTTGGATCATCATTTTCATAATTTAGCCTAGGTGTTGTAACTACTATCAAGGAGTTACCTTATTTCCACTTTGTTCATATTCAGAAATTTTTATTGACCTGATACAACAAACTGATTAATTTTAGTATCTCTTCACTCTGCATTGTATGTAAATTTTAATGAAACACTTTATATTGTCTTAGTATTTAGATGGGTGAAGTGCATTGGACTAGTAGAATGAGTAGACAATTCCAAATTATTACTTTAACCTGGAAAGCTCTGACAAATGTTATGCTTCCCCCGTTATTTATAACATGCATCACAATAGAAAGCTGAAGTTCAGATGACTTCCAAATGTTATATTTGAACTTCTTAACAAATTTTAAGTCACCATCAAAAGTTTTTTATTTCTGGGGCACCAGGATGGGTCAGTTGGTTAAGCATCCAACTTCGGCTCAGATCATGATCTCATGGTTCTCAAGTTCTAGCCCTGTGTCAGGCTCTGTGCTGACAGCTCAGATCCTGGAGCCTGCGTCAGGTTCTGTGTCTCCCTCTCTTTCTGCCCCTCCCCTGCTTGCGCTCTCTCTTCTTTCTCTCTCTCAAAAATAAATAAACATTTTAAAAAAATGAATTCTTCCTTGCAATAATCTAAAAAAAAAAAAGTGTTTTTATTCCTTAGTCACTGGTTAACAGACTCTAAGGCATTAAAATAACAGAAGTGAAACAGGACAGACAAGTTGTCTAAAAAAAAAAAAAAAAAAAAAAAAAAAACAACCCTGAAAGCTACTTTATACTCACTGCAGATACCTAAACACTGTGCGTGTGTGTGTGTGTGTGTGTGTACATGGTCTCTCTTTTGATTGAAAATTATTATTTAATTAAAATATTGCTAGTTGTTATCTCTCCTTCAAGATTATAATGTGCCCTGTTATACCAACACACCTAGAATCCAATTGGCCATACTTTAGCTCCAAAACTACTTGTGCTTAGATGGGTCTGCATAGCTCTCTGGAATTGCCTTATATCCAACGGATATTTTGATGATTTTAAAGAGAACAAGAGAGATTACAAAAAAGCCAGGGATAGGTAGGAGATCAGAAAACTCAGTGTGGAAAGGACAGAAAGATGTTAAGAGAAGAATTTTTTTTTTTCTATTTTCCTATTCACTTCCAATGCCCACATTCCCTTAACTGGCCTTCCTGGTTTTTTGTTCTTTAATTTCTTTGTTTCTCTTTGTGTTTCTTTACTTGGGGAAGTGTGGGAGTAAGTTAGGATTCCTAGTTGCTAACTTCTAGGAAGAACTGAAAAATGTGTATTTCAAGTGTTCTCTTCTTTATACCATAACAATATTATTGTTTCTGGCATATTCTGTAAAAACCAATATGTTTATAGTTTCATCAAATGCAAAACCATTCATATGCCTTTACTGTGGCTAGTATTGAAAGGGAAAATTTTGAAAACTGTTACTTTATAACTAAGCCATTGTTGTTTATCATTCTCCTTAAAGTTTTTTATATGTACAAATCTGGTCATTGGCTCCTATAACTTTCCCTTCACAATAACCTTCAAAGATATCTCTTGCCCTCATTTAGCTTTGCCAGCCCTTACTCAGCTGCTCCTGCATCCCCCTGTACCTTCCTCTGGGCTTCTGCTCTGCTGGAGCACTCCAACTCCTCTCAGAGCTTTCCACCTGAGCATGCCTAAGGTCCTTGTGTGCACCTAGGTGTGAGCTTCCAGAGAACCCCTGGAGGGGCTGCATCTTCATCACCACCAAGTCTGAAGCCACTGAGAAAGTGCCACAGGCAGATTGTGTACTCAAAAACTGTGCTCAGTGAATGGAAAAGGCACATGAATTTACTCATTCTAGTAGAAGATGCACACCTATAGAATTTTGTGAGAAAGCTAAACTGTAGAACAATTCTTTGGGTTTCATCTTCTCTAATATGTCATCAGTCAGGGTCAGAAAAGCCATCTCTGTCTGCATCTCTCCCCCAGTACAGGAGAGAACCTCATAGATAAACAGCAGGTTGATAAATATTTATTGGGTTAATTACATCCAACTTCCTTAACCATCTTCTCTTAATAAGCAACAAATGCCCACCCCTAATTACTTTAGTATAGCTTAAGAATAAGCCATTTTGATAACTGTTGAACATTACAGTGGAAAACTTTTGAGTATGTGTTTTTTAAAACAACAACATCTTGAATATTTCCTGGGAGTCCCCATTAGAAGGGAAACTGACAGGTCTGAAAGGGGCTCAGACACCTGGCACATTCTTCTCTTCAGAACAGAGGAAACCAAGTCTCAGGTGAAGGGTTACTGAAGGCCCTGGAGCACCATGTTGTTGACAAAACTGGGACTTTTTCTGCCTCGATTTATTATTTATCAGCAAGCTAATTTGGTAAACTCTGTGTTGTATCAACAGTCCAACAGTGATATTGTTTGAATCCAAAACTCAGTTTGGGACTAAGTTTTAAGTGATTAGAGCAATAGCCATCAACAACGCAGCTTGTGTCTATAGGAGCAAGTTAAACATGATAATAAAATCTTTATAATGTATAAGATATTTACTTGGGATAGGGATTTTCTTTTGTATCAATTTACTGATAATGTTTCATACAGATAATAAAAATGTTTGAGTGACAACCAAAGTAAATTTATAAATATGATATATTTGAAAACCCATTTTTCATTTTTTCAAATTGCTGTCCTTTCTGATTGCAAATGGAGTGACAGCCTATGATTACAATAACAAGAACTTTAAGAATTATATGTAGAATGCATATCACTTTTAGTAAGTTTGTGTATTGAAGGAGCTTAGTTATAGGTTTTATGAAAACACAAAAAGCCACCTTCAAGGAGTTTAAATATGATGGATATGAAAAAGATTAATATTCTACAGTTGGGTTGTATAATGAAAAGAAAAATTGGTATATTTTCTTAGACCTTTTTCTCTTCTTTTTTGATTTTGTGCTATGGCTTATTTTTTTTTTTGTTTTGTTTTGTTTTCTACTAAGGAAAAGTGATTAACAAATCCCTTCCCCCGTTTTTTTTAACTAGAACAAGTGCTATTTTTGGACACATGTGCCAGTATCCAGCAAGACCATGCATAAATTAATGTTGACAGTGAAGTGCTTTTGGTGGGCACATAGTCTTCCACCATGGGAAAACTGGCAGTGTCCACTAAATATAAATTTGCATTTTTGCCATGACCCAATTTGATTCCAGTATATTGCCTAAGAGATATGAGTGTTATGCCTACCAAAAGACAGCAACATTCATAGCAGTTTTATTTAAAATAGCTAAAAATTGGAAACAATTCAGATGTTATTCAGCAGTTAGAATGGGTACATAAATTGTGGTGTAGCCATACAGTAAGATTTGTATAGCAATGACAATGACCAAGCTCTTCCATATGCAATATTAATGGTTCTCACAGATATAATAGAGGAAGAGTCCATATCCAAAAGAATACATACTGTCTGCTTCTGTAGGAGTTCCTTATTTCATTTGTATGAAAGCCAACATAGTGATCAATGGAGATGGAGGTCTGAATAATGATTACCTTATAGGTGGGGGTATATTGTCTGGGAAAGACTACAAAAGAGCCTGATGGGATGCTGGATATAAATATTTTATGTCTTGATGTGGATGGTGGTTATATATGTGTATACAAATTTTAAAAAAACCCATCAGGTTATACACTTAAGATTTACATGGCTTATTATAAGTTATACTTAATTTTTCCCCTTCGTTTTGTTTTTATTATAGCATGATTGATTAATTTACAGCAAGCAGAAAATAAGCTGGGTCTTGTTTTGATCTAAACATTGATGTTTTCAAGGTTGACACAATATTTGTTAAAAAGAACATATAAAAAATACCTTTTGAGAAGCTTCTATAAGAAAGAAAATATGAAGTTTAGCCCCACAACCTTCCTCCTTGGTAGAACTGCAAACGACTGCTACAATTTTAAATAGACTTTTTGTTGTAGAGTGTACATCTAGGAAAATCTAAAAAAATTAGATGTGCATATAAATTATTGCATAGCAGAACATAAACATTAACTGCAAAAAGTAAAGAAATGAAAGTTCAAAATACTATCAAATATACAAAAGTTCTAGAATCAGTCCATTAAAAACATTCCACAAGTAGTATTTTAAAACTATGTTTTGTTCTTTACAGGCAAGGCCTATATTACTAAAACAAAAATTGATAAAAATGATCCTCCAAAAGGAATTGTCTCCCCACAATATTTCTTACTTATACCTGCAAACAAGTTATCTGTAATTTTTAAAGATACCAGCCTTTATTCTGAAATGAGTTTGGGCATGTCCCTTTTATTGCCCCCCAAATGATTTCTCACAGAAATGCTAGAAATTATAAATGGTTGAGATATAATTTTCTTTTTTAGTCAGGTATTGCCAGACACTACATTGATAACCGGCCACACTCAGAGATGTGACTCTTACTTAAAGTTAATTCTTTTTCCAAAATATTTTAAATTTCATGGCACCACAGAATCAACTAGAATGGGACTACTCTTTCAACTTGCCTCACATGCAATAAACAGGTGTGAAAAACAAGCTTCCTTCATAAAGTGGTAGGCAAATTTTGATACAAATGCACAGACCGAGTGCTATAAACATCAAAATTCAGTTCTTTTGTACTATGCATATGCATAAACATAAGCCTAGTTTGAAGCAATTTACTTGCTGCTTTTTGATAGCAGTAAGAAAACTAAGCAATATGACTAGCAATGCTCTTTAAAGTTTAAGGTAACTACTTGAGAGCATTTTTTCCCCTTAAAATTATTTCTGCCATCATTGACCTGTTCAGATTTTAAGGTGAGTTCTTCCAATGTTTATATGTTCGAAATCATCATAGAAACCAGAAAAAAGCAGTGAAGGTTACATCTTTCAGTCAAAAACTCAATCTTCCCCCAAGTCCCACTTAACCCTGTTGACATCATTCCCCAAGATAGTTAGCAAAAGAACTATTCCACAGTGTCATAAGTTAACTATTATCATGTATCTAGTAGACATCTTAAGACGAAAAGGTCTACCCTAAATGTGTCTGATCAGTCTCACTTGTACTATGGCTACAACTTCACTTTTACATCATTCTATCTTATTAGCAAGCTACATTTCTGTGTTAACAGTTATACCAAATATGGATATGAAAGTAAATTTTTAATAAGATAGTGTTGCAAATTATGGTCAACCAACATCTCTTCACCAATACTTCAAGCATAAAAAATGAGAATCTTTACAAAAATATACAGAGGGGGCACCTGGGTGGCTCAGTCAGTTAAGTGTCTGACTTTATTTCAGTTCATGATTTCATGGTTCATGGGTTCGAGCCCCACATTGGGCTCTGTGCTGACAGCTTGGAGCCTGGAGCTTGCTTCGGATTCTGTGTCTCCCTCTCCCTCTGTGCCTCTCCCACTTGCGCTCGCTCTCTTTCTCAAAAATAAATAAACATTAAAAAAATTTTAATACATGGAGATACCACAAACTGGTAGCTGCCCATGACATTAAACAAACTGGCTCTTAAGAGTGGCTGCTCAACTGCCTATCATTTTAATTATAACCATTTTCCCAATACAGGGAAAACTGCCACGTGTTTTTGAAACATTGTTGCAACATTGTATTCCTGATAATTTAAGTAAACAAAACCATGAGTAAATGAATGATACATGCCCCAAAATATCAAGATTTATCCATTTGACTTAACACTAGTGTCTAAGACTTTGATTTAGATTTTGACCTAGACCTAGATTGTGATCTTGACTAGATTTGAATCAAAGTGGTTCTTTTTTCCTTGATTCATTTTTATATCTTGAGCCAGCCTTATAATGTGTTTTTGAATCTGTTTTAGAAGTAAATGCCTCTGGTTTTTGTAAGAGATGCACACCTAGAATGTGATTAAGCCTTCATTTGTTTCTTTAAATTTTATTTAGATTCAAGTTAGCTAACATACAGTGTAGTACATTGGTTTAAGGGGTAGAATTTAGTAATTCATCACTTACATATAACACCCAGTGCTCATCCCAACAAATGCCTTCTTTAATGCCCATCACCAAGTTAGCCCATACCCCCCACCCAGTTCCTCTCTGTTTTTATCTTATTTTTCCTTCCATTCCTCTCTGGTTGTTTCTTAAATTCCACATATAAGTGAAATCATATGATATTTGTCTTTCTCTGATACTTATTTTGCTTAGCATAATGCACTCTGGTTCCATCCATGTTGTTGCAAATGGCAAGATTTCATTCTTCTTGCTTGCTGACTAATATTCCATTGTGTATATGTACCACATCTTCATTATCCAATCAACAGTCAGTGGACATTTAGGCTCTTTCCATAGTTTGTCTGTTGTTGATAATGCTGCTATTGCATGTGCCCTTCAAATCAGCATTTTTGTATCTTTGGCTAATACCTAGTAGTGCAATTACTGGGTTATAAGGTAGTTCTTTTTTAACTTTATGAGGAACGTACATACTGTTTTCCAGAGTGGCTGTACCAGTTTGCATTCCCACCAACAGTGTAAAAGTGTTCCCTTTTCTCTGCATCCTCGCCAATATCTTTTATTTCCTGAGTTGTTAATTCTAGCCATTCTGGCAGGTGTGAGGTGATAGCTCATCATAGTTTTGATTTGCATTTCCTAGATGATGAGTGATGTTGAGCATCTTTTCATGTGTCTGTTAGCCATCTGGATGTCTTCTTTGGAACAGTGTTTATTCATGTCTTCTGCCCATTTCTTCACAGGATTATTGTTTTTTAGGGGGTGTTGAGTTTGATAAGTTCATTATAGATTTAGAGGCATTTGCTTCTAAAACAGATTCAAAAACACATTATAAGGCTGGCTCAAGATATAAAAATGAATCAAGGAAAAAAGAACCACTTTGATTCAAATCTAGTCAAGATCACAATCTAGGTCTAGGTCAAAATCTAAATCAAAGTCTTAGACACTAGTGTTAAGTCAAATGGATAAATCTCGATATTTTGGGGCATGTATCATTCATTTACTCATGGTTTTGTTTACTTAAATTATCAGGAATACAATGTTGCAACAATGCTTCAAAAACACGTGGCAGTTTTCCCTGTACTGGGCAAATGGTTATAATTAAAATGATACTAACCCTTTATCCGATATGTCATTTGCAAAGATCTTCTACCATTCCATCGGTTGGTTGCCTTTTAGTTTTGTTGAGGGTTTCCTTTGCTGTGCAGAAGCTTTTTATCTTGATGAGATCCCAATAGTTCATTTTTAGTTTTGTTTTCCTTGCGTCTTGAAGACATGTCAAGTAAGAAGTTGCTGCATACATCAAAGAGGTTGCTGCCTTTATTCTCCTCTAGGATTTTGATAGTTTCCTGTCTTACATGTAGGTCTTTCATCCTTTTTGAATTTGTGTATGGTGTGGGAAAGTGGTCTAGTTTCATTCTTATGCATGTCTCCAGTTTTCCCATCACCATTCGCTAAAGAAGCTGTCTTTTTTTTTTTTTTTACATTGGATATTCTTTCCTGCTTTGTCAAAGATTAGTTGGCCATACATTTGTGGGTCCATTTCTGGGTTTTCTGTTCTCCTCTGGTCTATGTGTCTGGTTTTTTGTGCCAGTACCATCCTGTCTTAATATTACAGCTTTATAATATAGTTTGAAGTCCAGAATTATGATGCCTCCAGTTTTGGTTTTCTTTTTCAACATTACTTCAGCAATTCAGGGTCTTTACTGGTTCCATACAAATTTTAGAATTGTTTGTTCTAGCTCTGTGAAGAATGCTGATGGTATCTTGAGAGGGATTGCATTGAATATATAGATTGTGTTGGGTAGTATCAACATTTTAACAATATTTGTTCTTCTAATCCATGAACATAGAATTTTCTCCCATTTCCTTGTGTCTTCTTCAATTTCTTTCATACCTGTTCTATAGTTTTCAGTGTACAGATCTTTTACCTCTTTGGTTAGGTTTATTCCTATGGTTTTTGGTGCAGTTATAAATGGGACTGTTTTCTTGATTTCTCTTTCTGCTGCTTCATTATTGATGTATAGAAATGCAACAGATTTCTGCATGTTGATTTTATATCCTGCAGCTTTGCTGAATTCACGTATCAGTTCTAGCAATGTTTTGGTGGAGTCTTTGAGTTTTCCATATAGAGAATCATGTCTGCAAATAGTGGAAGTTTGACTTCTTCCTTGCCAATTTGTATGCCTTTTATTTATTTTATTTTATTTTATTTTATTTTATTTTATTTTATTTTTATTTTTATTGTTGTTGTTGTTGTTGTTGTTGTTGTTGTTGTTGTTGTCTGATTACTGAGGCTAGGACTTCTAGTACTATTTTGAACAAGAGTGGTGAGAGTGGACATCCCTTCTGTGTTCCTGATCTTAGGGGGAAAGTTCTCAGCTTTTCCCCATTGAGGATGATATTAGCTGTGGGTCTTTCATATATAGTCTGTATGATGTTGTTGAGGTATGTTTCTTCTATCCCTACATTCTTGAGGATTTTTATCAAGAAAGGATGCTGTATTTCGTCAAATGTTTTTTTCTGCATCTACTGAGAGGATCATGTAGTTCTTATCCTTTCTTTTGTCAGTGTCCTATATCACGTTAATTGATGTGCAGATATTGAACCAGTCCTGTAGCCCAGGAAAAAAATCCCACTTGACTGTGGTGAATAATTCTTTTATGTATTGTTGGATTCGATTTGCTACTATTTTGTTGAGAATTTTTGCATTCATGGTCATCAGGGAAATTGGTCTGTAATTCTCCTTCTTAGCGGGGTCTTTGTCTGGTTTTGGAATCAAGGTGATGCTGACCTCATAGAATGAGTTTGGAAGTTTTCCTTCCATTTCTGTATTTTGGAACAGTTTGAAAAGAATAGGTATTAACTCTTCTTGACTGGTAGAATCCCCCCTGGGAAGCCATCCAGCCCTGGGCTCTTGTTTGTTGGAAGACTTTTTTTTTTATTACTGATTGAATTTCTTTACTGGTTATAGGTCTGTTCAGTTTTCCCTTTCTTCTTAGGTTATGTGTTTCTAGGAATTTATCCATTTCTTCCAGATTGCCCAATTTGTTGGGGTATAATTGTTCATAATATAATAGTTTGTATTTCTGTGTTGTTGGTTGTGATCACTACTCTTTCATTCATGGTTTTACTTATTTGGGTCTTTTCCTTTTTATTTTTGATAAGTCTGGCCAGGTATTTATCAATTCTGTTTATTCTTTCAAAGAACCACCTTTTAGTTTCATTGATCTGTTCTCCTGTTGTTTTGATTTTGATATCACTGATTTCTGCTCTAATCTCTGTTATTTCCTGTCTTCTGCTGACTTTGGGCTTTATTTGCAGGGGTTTTTTTGTTTTGTTTTGTTTTTCCCCAGATCCTTTAGGTTTAAAGTTAGACTGTGTATTTGAGACATTTCTTCCTTCTTAGGAAGGTCTGGATTGTTATATAGTTTACTCTTTTAACTGCCTTTTCTGCATCCCAGAAGTTTGGGATTGTCGTGTTTTCATTTTCATCAGTTTTCATGTACTTTTTAATTTCCTCTTTAATTTCTTGGTTAACCAGTTCATTCTTTAATAGGATGTTCTTTAACCTCCAAGTATCTTTGATCTTTCCACATTTTTGTTTTTTGTGGTTGACTCCAAGTTTCATAGCATTATGGTCTGACAATATGCATGATATGATCTTTGCACATATTGCGAGCTGATTTGTGACCCAGTATGTGATCTATTCTAGAGAATGTTCCTTGTGCACTCAAGAAGAATGTGTATTCTGCTCCTTTAGGATGAAATGTTCTGAATATATCTGTTAAGTCCATCAGGTCCAGTGTGTCATTCAAAGCCATTGTTTCCTTGTTGATTTCCTGCTTAGATGATCTGTCCTCTGATGTAAGTGGAGTGTTAAAGTCCCCTACTATTATTGTATTATTATCAATGAGTTTCATTATGTTTATTATTAATTGCTTTAATTGATTTATATATTTGCATGCTCTCAAGTTGGGAGCATAAATATTTATAATTGCTAGATCTTCTTGATGGAGAGACCCCTTAATTATGATATACTACACTTCTTCATCTCTTTTTAACAGCCTTTGTTTTAAAATCTAGTTAGTCTGATATTAAGTATGGGTACTCTTGCTTACTTTTGATATCCCTTAGCATGATAGACAGTTCTCCATCCCCTCATTTTCAATCTGCAAGTGTCTTTAGATCTAAAATGAGTCTTTAATTGGCAGCATATAGATGGATCCTGGTTTTTTATACATTTTGATACCCTATGTCTTTTGATTGGAGCATTTAGTCCATTTACATTCAGAGTGATTATTGAAAGATTTGAATTTAGTGCCATTGCATTGCCTGTAGACTTGAAGTTTCTGGTGATCCTCTCTGGTCCTTTCTAGTATTTGTTTCTTCTGATCTTGTTTTGTTTTGTTTTTCTCTGCTCAAAGAGTCCCTTAAAATGTCTTGCAAGGCTAGTTTAATGGTCATAAACTCCTTTAGTTTTTGTTAGTCTGGGAAACTGTTTCTCTCTCCTTCCATTCCAAATGACAGCCTTGCTGGATTAAGAATTCTTGGCTGCATATTTTTTGATTCAGCATGTTGAATATATCTAGCCACTCCTTTCTGATCTACCAAATTTCTTTGGATAGATCTACTGCATTCTTGATCTGTCTTCCCTTGTAGGTTAAGGACTTTTTTCCCGAACCTTACTGCTTTCATGACTCTTTCCTTGTCTATTTTGTGAGTTTGACCATGATATGCCTTTGCAATGATCAGCTTTTGTTGAATTTAATGGGAGTTCTCTGCTTCTTGGATTTTGATGTCTGGGTCCATCCCCACATTAGAGAAGTTTTCAGTTATAATTTGCTCACAAAAACTTTCTGTCCCTTTTTCTCTCTCTTCATCTTCTGGGACTCCTATGATATGAATGGGTTTTTTTGTTGTTGTTTTTTTGTTCTTTTTTTTTTTCACTAATTTTTTTTTCCATTATTTTTCAATATATGAAATTTATTGTCAAATTGGTTTCCATACAACACGCAGTGCTCATCCCAAAAGGTGCCCTCCTCAATACCCATCACCCACTCTCCCCTCCCTCCCAACCCCCATCAACCCTCAGTTTGTTCTCAGTTTTTAAGAGTCTCTTATGCTTTGTCTCTCTCCGACTCTAACCTCTTTTTTTTCTTCCTTCCCCTCCCCCATGGGTTTCTGTTAAGTTTCTCAGGATCCACATAAGAGTGAAACCATATGGTATCTGTCTTTCTCTGTATGGCTTATTTCACTTAACATCACACTCTCCAGTTCCATCCACGTTGCTACAAAGGGCCATATTTGGTTCTTTCTCATTGCCATGTAGTACTCCATTGTGTATATAAACCACAATTTCTTTATCCATTCATCAGTTGATGGACATTTAGGCTCTTTCCATAATTTGGCTATTGTTGAGAGTGCTGCTATAAACATTGGGGTACAAGTGCCCCTATGCATCAGTACTCCTGTATCCCTTGGGTAAATTCCTAGCAGTGCTACTGCTGGGTCATAGGGTAGGTCTATTTTTAATTTTATGAGGAACCTCCACACTGTTTTCCAGAGTGGCTGCACCAGTTTGCATTCCCACCAACAGTGCAAGAGGGTTCCCGTTTCTCCACATCCTCTCCAGCATCTATAGTCTCCTGATTTGTTCATTTTGGCCACTCTGACTGGCGTGAGGTGATATCTGAGTGTGGTTTTGATTTGTATTTCCCTGATAAGGAGCGACGTTGAGCATCTTTTCATGTGCCTGTTGGCCATCCGGATGTCTTCTTTAGAGAAGTGTCTATTCATGTTTTCTGCCCATTTCTTCACTGGGTTATTTGTTTTTCGGGTGTGGAGTTTGGTGAGCTCTTTATAGATTTTGGATACTAGCCCTTTGTCCGATATGTCATTTGCAAATATCTTTTCCCATTCCGTTGGTTGCCTTTTAGTTTTGTTGGTTGTTTCCTTTGCTGTGCAGAAGCTTTTTATCTTCATAAGGTCCCAGTAATTCACTTTTGCTTTTAATTCCCTTGCCTTTGGGGATGTGTCAAGTAAGAGATTGCTACGGCTGAGGTCAAAGAGGTCTTTTCCTGCTTTCTCCTCTAGGGTTTTGATGGTTTCCTGTCTCACATTCAGGTCCTTTATCCATTTTGAGTTTATTTTTGTGAATGGTGTGAGAAAGTGGTCTAGTTTCAACCTTCTGCATGTTGCTGTCCAGTTTTCCCAGCACCATTTGTTAAAGAGACTGTCTTTTTTCCATTGGATGTTCTTTCCTGCTTTGTCAAAGATGAGTTGGCCATACGTTTGTGGGTCTAGTTCTGGGGTTTCTATTCTATTCCATTGGTCTATGTGTCTGTTTTTGTGCCAATACCATGCTGTCTTGATGATGACAGCTTTGTAGTAGAGGCTAAAGTCTGGGATTGTGATGCCTCCTGCTTTGGTCTTCTTCAAAATTACTTTGGCTATTCAGGGCCTTTTGTGGTTCCATATGAATTTTAGGATTGCTTGTTCTAGTTTCGAGAAGAATGCTGGTGCAATTTTGATTGGGATTGCATTGAATGTGTAGATAGCTTTGGGTAGTATTGACATTTTGACAATATTTATTCTTCCAATCCATGAGCAGGGAATGTCTTTCCATTTCTTTATATCTTCTTCAATTTCCTTCATAAGCTTTCTATAGTTTTCAGCATACAGATCTTTTACATCTTTGGTTAGGTTTATTCCTAGGTATTTTATGCTTCTTGGTGCAATTGTGAATGGGATCAGTTTCTTTATTTGTCTTTCTGTGGCTTCATTGTTAGTGTATAAGAATGCAACTGACTTCTGTACATTGATTTTGTATCCTGCAACTTTGCTGAATTCATGTATCAGTTCTAGCAGACTTCTGGTGGAGTCTATCGGATTTTCCATGTATAATATCATGTCATCTGCAAAAAGCGAAAGCTTGACTTCATCTTTGCCAATTTTGATGCCTTTGATTTCCTTTCGTTGTCTGATTGCTGATGCTAGAACTTCCAACGCTATGTAAGACAACAGCGGTGAGAGTGGGCATCCCTGTTGTGTTCCTGATCTCAGGGAAAAAGCTCTCAGTTTTTCCCCATTGAGGATGATGTTAGCTGTGGGCTTTTCATAAATGGCTTTTATGATGTTTGAGTATGTTCCTTCTATCCCGACTTTCTCAAGGGTTTTTATTAAGAAAGGGTGCTGGATTTTGTCAAAGACCTTTTCTGCATCGATTGACAGGATCATATGGTTCTTATCTTTTCTTTTATTAATGTGATGTATCACGTTGATTGATTTGTGAATGTTGAACCAGCCCTGCATCCCAGGAATGAATCCCACTTGATCATGGTGAATAATTCTTTTTATATGCTGTTGAATTCGATTTGCTAGTATCTTACTGAGAATTTTTGCATCCATATTCATCAGGGATATTGGCCTGTAGTTCTCTTTTTTTACTGGGTCTCTGTCTGGTTTAGGAATCAAAGTAATTCTGGCTTCATAGAATGAGTCTGGAAGTTTTCCTTCCCTTTCTATTTCTTGGAATAGCATGAGAAGGATAGGTATTATCTCTGCTTTAAACGTCTGGTAGAACTCCCCTGGGAAGCCATCTGGTCCTGGACTCTTATTTGTTGGGAGATTTTTGATAACCGATTCAATTTCCTCGCTGGTTATGGGTCTGTTCAAGCTTTCTATTTCCTCCTGATTGAGTTTTGGAAGAGTGTGGGTGTTTAGGAATTTGTCCATTTCTTCCAGGTTGTCCAATTTGTTGGCATATAATTTTTCATAGTATTCCCTGATAATTGTTTGTGTCTCTGAGGGATTGGTTCTAATAATCCCATTTTCATTCATGATTTTATCTATTTGGGTCATCTCCCTTTTCTTTTTGAGAAGCCTGGCTAGAGGTTTGTCAGTTTTGTTTATTTTTTCAAAAAACCAACTCTTGGTTTCGTTGATCTGCTCTACAATTTTTTTAGATTCTATATTATTTATTTCTGCTCTGATCTTTATTATTTCTCTTCTGCTGCTGGGTTTAGGCTGCCTTTGCTGTTCTGCTTCTATTTCCTTTAGGTGTGCTGTTAGATTTTGTATTTGGGATTTTTTTGTTTTGAGATAGGCCTGGATTGCAATGTGTCTTCCTCACAGGACTGCCTTCGCTGCGTCCCAAAGCATTTGGATTGTTGTATTTTCATTTTCGTTTGTTTCCATATATTTTTAAATTTCTTCTCTAATTGCCTGGTTGACCCACTCATTCGTTAGTAGGGTGTTCTTTAACCTCCATGCTTTTGGAGGTTTTCCAGACTTTTTCCTGTGGTTGAGTTCAAGCTTCATAGCATTGTGGTCTGAAAGTATGCATGGTATAATTTCAATTCTTGTATACTTATGAAGTGCTGTTTTGTGACCCAGTATGTGATCTATCTTGGAGAATGTTCCATGTGCACTCGAGAAGAAAGTATATTCTGTTGCTTTGGGATGCAGAGTTCTAAATATATCTGTCAGGTCCATCTGATCCAATGTATCATTCAGGGCCCTTGTTTCTTTATTGACTGTGTGTCTATATGATCTATCCATTTCTGTAAGTGGAGTGTTAAAGTCCCCTGCAATTACCACATTCTTATCAATAAGGTTGCTTATGTTTATGAGTAATTGTTTTATATATTTGGGGGCTCCGGTATTCGGCGCATAGACATTTATAATTGTTAGCTCTTCCTGATGGATAGACCCTGTGATTATTATATAATGCCCTTCTTCATCTCTTGTTACAGCCTTTAATTTAAAGTCTAGTTTGTCTGATAGAAGTATGGCTACTCCAGCTTTCTTTTGGCTTCCAGTAGCATGATAAATCATTCTCCATCCCCTCACTCTCAATCTAAAGGTGTCCTCAGGTCTAAAATGAGTCTCTTGTAGACAGCAAATAGTTGGGTCTTGTTTTTTTATCCATTTTGATACCCTATGTCTTTTGGTTGGCGCATTTAATCCATTGACATTCACTGTTATTATAGAAAGATACAGGTTTAGAGTCATCGTGATGTCTGTATGTTTTATGCTTGCAGCAATGTCTCTGCTACATTGTCTCACAGGATCCCCCTTAGGATCCCTTGTAGGGCTGGTTTAGTGGTGACAAATTCCTTCAGTTTTTGTTTGTTTGGTAAGACCTTTATCTCTCCTATTCTAAATGACAGACTTGCTGGATAAAGGATTCTCGGCTGCATATTTTTTTCTGTTCAATACATTGAAGATCTCGTGCCAATCCTTTCTGACCTTCCAAGTTTCAAAAGAGAGATCAGTCATGAGTCTTATAGGTCTCCCTTTATAAGTTAGGGCATGTTTATCCCTTGCTGCTTTCAGAATTTTCTCTTTATCCTTGTATTTTGCCAGTTTCTCTATGATATGTCGTGCAGAAGGTGGATTCAAGTTACGTCTGAAGGGAGTTCTCTGTTACTCTTGGATTTCAATGCCTTTTTCCTTCCCCAGTTCAGGGAAGTTCTCAGCTATTACTTCTTCAAGTACACCTTCAGCCCCTTTCCCTCTCTCTTCCTCCTCTGGAATACCAATTATGCGTATATTACTTCTTTTTAGTGTATCACTTAGTTCTCTAATTATCCCCTCATACCCCTGGATTTTTTTATCTCTCTTTCTCAGCTTCCTCTTTTTCCATAACTTTATCTTCTAGTTCACCTATTCTCTCCTTTGCCTCTTCAATCCGAGTCGTGGTCGTTTCCATTTTATTTTGCATTTCATTTAAAGCGTTTTTCAGCTCCTCCTGACTGTTCCTTAGTCCCTTGATCTCTGTAGCAAGAGATTCTCTGCTGTCCTCTATACTGTTTTCAAGCCCAGCGATTAATTTTATGACTATTATTCTAAAGTCACTTTCTGTTATATTATTTAAATCCTTTTGATCAGTTCATTGGCTGTTGTTATTTCCTGGAGATTCTTTAGAGGGGAATTCTTCCATTTGGTCATTTTGGATAGTCCCTGGAGTGATGTGGACCTGCAGGGCACTTCCCCTGTGCTGTGGTGTATAACTGGAGTTGGTGGGTGGAGTTGCAGTCAGACCTGATGTCTGCCCCAGCCCACCGCTGGGGCCACAGTCAGACTGGTGTGTGCCTTCTCTTCCCCTCTCCTAGGGGCGGGATTCACTGTGGGGTGGCGTGGCCCGTCTGGGCTACTTGCACACTGCCAGGCTTGTGGTGCTGGGGATCTGGTGTATTAGCTGGGGTGGGTAGGCAAGGTGCACAGGGGCAGGAGGGGCAGGCTTCACTCGCTTCTCCTTAGGTGATGCACTTCAGGAGGGGCCCTGTGGCAGCGGGAGGGAGTCAGACCCGCTGCCAGAGGGTTGGCTCCGCAGAAGCACAGCGTTGGGTGTTTGCGCGGAGCGAGTAAGTTCCCTGGCAGGAACTGGTTCCCTTTGGGATTTTGGCTGGTGGATGGCCGAGGGAGATGGCACTGGTGAGCGCCTTTGTTCCCCAACAAACTGAGCTCTGTCGTCCCGGGGCTCAGCAACTCTCCCTCCCTTTGTCCTCCAGCCTTCCCGCTTTCCGAGCAGAGCTGTTAGCTTATAACCTTCCAGATGTCAGGTCCCACTTGCTGTCGGAACACACTCCATCCGGCCCCTCTGCTTTTGCCAGCCAGACTCTGGGGCTCTGCTTGGCCGGCAGGCTGCCCCTCCGCCCCGGCTCCTTCCCGCCAGTCCATGCAGCGCGCACCGCCTCTCCGCCCTTCCTACCCTCTTCCGTGGGCCTCTCGTCTGCGCTTGGCTCTGGAGGCTCCATTCTGCTAGTCTTCTGGTGGTTTTCTGGGTTAGTTAGGCAGGTGTAGGTGGAATCTAAGTGATCAGCAGGATGCGCGGTGAGCCCACCGTCCTCCTACGCCGCCATCTTCCCTCTCCCTCTGTATGATACGAATGTTAATCCTCTTTAATAAATCACTGAGTTCTTTAAGTCTTGTATAATGATCCTTCTTCCTTTTTCTCACACTTCTGTTCAGCTTCAATTTTTCCCCATAATTTTTCCTTCTGTATCACTGATTTGCTGCTCTGCTTCATCCATCCTCGCCATCATGGCATCCATTCAAGATTGTGCCTTGGTTATAGCATCTTCCGATTTCAGCCTGACAAGATTTTAGCTCTTTTATCTCTGCAGAAAGGGATTTTTCCTGTGTCTTCTATGCCTTTTTCAACCCCAGCTTGTTCCTATAATTGTGGGGCGGTGGAGTTAATGTTTATTTTTGGGAGAGAAAGAGAGACAGTGTGACCAGGGAAGGTGCAGAGAGAGAGTGAGACATAGAATCTGAAGCAAGCTCCAGGCTCTGAGCTGTCAGCACAGAGCCCAATGTGGGCCTGGAACTCACAAACTGTGATATGACCTGAGCTGAAATGAGACACTTAACTGACCAAGCCACCCAGGCACTCTTAGCTTTTTTTTAATATTTTATTTATTTTAGGGGAGAGTCTAAGTGGGGAAAGGGCAGAGAAAGGGAGACAGAGGATCTGAAGCAGGCTCTACACTGACAGGCTGACAGCAGTGAGCCCAATATGGGGCTTGAACTCATGAACTGCGAGATCATGACCTGAGCTGAAGTCAGACGCTTAACAGACTGAGCCACCCAGGTACCCCATAATTGTGCTTTTAAATTCTAGTTCATACATCTTACTTATATCTGTGTCAATTAAATCCCTGGCTGTCATTTCTTCCTGCTCTTCTTTTCTGGATGAAGTCTTCTATGTTGTCATTTTGGAGAAAGAAAAAAATTAATAAAATAAAATAATAAATAAAAATCAGGGGTGCCTGGGTGGCCCAGTTGGTTAGGCATCTGACATTGGCTCAGGTCATGATCTCAGGGTTTGTGAGTTCAAGCCCCGTGTCAGGGTCTGTGCTGACAGCTCAGAGCCTGGAGCCTCCTTTGGATTCTGTGTCTCCCTCTCTCTCTCTCTGTCTCTCCCCCACTTGTGTGCTTGCTCTCTCTCTCAAAAGTAAAATAAACATTAAAAAAATTATTAAAAATATTAAAATTAAAACAAAATGAAAAAACTTCAGTAAATGAAGTTAGATCTTAGGTGTGTTTCAGTCTGCTTGGTAAGAGAGGCTTGATAGAGAAAAGAGAGAAAAAAATAAATAAATTTTTAATAAAATAAAATAGAATAGAATAAAAATGTTCTTTATCCAAGAAATAGAAAGAAAAAAAAAACTATAAACAAAAACAGAAGCAAAGAACAAATAAAAAGAAACCCAAATAAAGCTAGATCCAGTTTCCCCTAGAGCTGAAACACCCCTAGAGCTGCAGCACCCTATGATCTGTAGACTAAACAGGTGGAAGGGATTTGTCCTGGTCTTCTCTGGGAGGGGCCTGCTGTGCTGATTATCAGGGGGCCTTGTTTCAGTGGAAATGCGGCTCCAAAGTGCAGATGAGTGGGACTTGGTGTAAGCAACTCTGGCCTCCACTAGGTGGCGCTGTGTTTCCCTCTGAAGTCTGACCATGCTGGTGGGCTTGGGGAGGGTGGGTAAGGGAAGATGCCCTTTCCTTACCCTGGGAGGGCAACGCTTGGCTGCCTCTGTTCAGGATAGCCTTCATTTCTTTCTTGAGCTGAGACTTGGACTGTGATCTTGAACTGGATTTGATCTTGAAAAGATCGATGGCAGCGTTTGAATTTTATGATTGTCAGAATGGCTTCTGCTACACTTTGGTCTTCCAGCTGGTCTGTTTCAAAGGCTATAAATACTTCTATAGTTGTAATCAAACTACCAGTTTCTTGATCTTTCATAACTTCTCCTAGAGCATCTATATTGTATCTGTCATAATCGTCGTAGTGTGAAGAACTGTACACATTCCTCCCTTCCTTGGTTTTCATTTAATTTGGAGTCTTCTGATCCCTCTGTGCAAACTGTATTTCATTTTGGCATCCATAAATACATTTTCTATCCAAATTACGAAAAGCATCTTCAGTGTCACACATCCTTGGTTGAACATAAACAAATCCTCTTGGATAGCAGGTATAAAAATCAAGTGGAGCATACATATGAACTATAGGACCATAATGACCAAATTCCCATTGTAAACCTTCAGTCTGATATTGTGGGCCACATTCCTTACAAACAGAGATGGCGTTGGGAGGGAGGGGTGTGCACAGGTAGCGTGATATGACAGCAACATGAGTCTGGGCAGGGGCATTAATGGGCTCAGTAAACTGTCCACAGATCCTCAGACACTCTCAGCCAAATGGATCCACTGTGACAGCCCTCTGTAAGTTATACTTAATTTTAAAAGAGGGAAAAACTGAAAATTTAAAAATCTTGAAAAACAGAGTATCATCATTTAGTAAGTACAGCCAATTGCTTACCTTTTTCAAATACATATCTTTGTGTAATATTTTGTGTAGGACATTTTCAGCTATGAAAGTCACTAAATCCAAGTATCTAAACAAAATGAACATTCAGACCTTCAAATCACTGTTATTTCAATTTAAAAACATTTTTTGTTCTGCTAAATGTCAAACTTAGAAAACTTATATTAAGGTGAAGCCTCATAAGCCAAGACCCCTGGCCCCCATTGGACATGTCTCATGAGGACATGCATTTGCTATTGTGTTAAGATGATATTGGTTGTTTTTTTTTTCAACTTTAACATAACCTAGCATATTTAAACTAATAAAATAATTTTTATTTCCTTTTTACATTCTCCTTTTCTGTTTTTCTTATTTTTAATGCATGGAATATATAATATACATCTATATGTATAAATTATGTTTTATACATTTATGTATTTGTTTTAAACAATATAATTATTTATTAACATAGTGGCACATAGTTTTATATATCAGATGTTATGTATCACACATTATAATCTTATATCAAGAGGGTTCAAATTCATTTTACTTATAACTTGGATAATCAGTAAGTTTGAAGACTATGCCTCTTGATGGCAGGTACCATGCCTTAGTCCCACTGGGGTCCCCACCATAGGAAGTCCCTTTACATAGTGGATTCTCAACATATGTTTGAACAAATGAGTATTTTAGTAAATGAATGGTTTCCCAATATGAGAATTATACTAAGTCTTAACATTTTTTCCTGATAAGAACATTTCAAACAGGTAGCATTTGTGTTTTCAGATGCCTGTACAAATGTAGGTGACACCTTTTGTGTACACTGCTTTAGAAAGAGCATGAGAGAGGACCTGGTAACACAGTAAGTCATAATTGTACAAATGGAAACATGTAGGTTGCCCCATTTTTGTCATTTTTAAGCTTGTAGCATTGAAAATGAAATACCAAACATCATTTTGCTTTGGGTCATATTGAAAACTTGATGAATTTGTTAAGATACTGCATTTTGGTCCATTTTTAAATAAAAATAATTTACAGTTTAACTGTTATTTTTACATACATTATCACATTTTATCCTTCCAACAACCTCATTGGAGTAAGATTTTATGTTCCCCATTTGGCTGATTTTTAAAATTTGAAGAATCAGAAAAGGAATCAGACTTGTTCAAGATACTAGACTTAGGACCTCAGCCCTGTTCTTCTGTCTCTAAATTCTAACTTTATCATTCTTATTGGAGAAGTATATAGGGTATAGGAGACCAGAGAGATAACAATACTATATAATTTTGCCCATCCTAATATTTTGTAAATAATTGGATTACAAAAGCACTTTGTGCCTTTCTCTGTCCGAGGTACCCCTAACAAAGTATGAAGAGGGAGAGCTGCCACTTTCCCTGAATGAGGGCTCATAGGTTTGGTCTCATAGTCCTACTCCAGCTGAAGAAACAAGTGGCGGCTTGCTAAAAGGACAGTATGTGTATTCAGTTTTCCTTTTTCTGTGAAAAACAGTGACTTATACTGGATCATTTCAATGTATGATAGAATTATAAATGTTACTATAATGAAAGATAAAAATATCAGGAAGAATAAAGAGGTTACTTTTGTTTTTGGATAAAACTGTACCAGAATCTTCCCTTCGCAATAAATTTGGTAGAGTAATAAAAGGAAGCATTGATTTTGAAGATGGAAGAGCAACTGCGTAATTGTTAATAATAACCTCAAGAGAAAAAATAACTTAGAATTCAGATATTGGAAAGAAATTTTGTTGCAGAGTCAGAGAAACAAAATCCTAGCAATAAAATGAGTTGTTGTTACTACCTTTCCTGCTCCTTCTTGCTACTATTGAGTTCCCGTGCCTTTGTAGTTGATAGTCCTTACAATAAACTTTATATCCAGCGTTATAGATAATGCAAATGTAGGCTAATGTAGGTAAACAGCTTGTCAAAGTCAGATGCTACCATCAAAGCCCTTTCTACCTTGCTATACTGCTTCTTCAATTTCATCATTTCAAACATTTAACAACCAATTGCTTAGTAGTTTTAATTGTCACAGTTAGGCTTAAAAGATACTTATTGAAAGATTTAAAAGATTTTATCACAAATGGCAAGATTTCATTCTTTTTAAGGCTAATGTTTCACTTAAGGCTAATATTCCACCACATCTTCCTTATCCATTTATTTATCTATGGATATTTAGGTTACCTCCATATGTTGGCACTGTATATAATGTTACAGTAAACATAGGGATGCATATATCTTTTTATATTAGTGTTTTTGCTTTCTTTGAGTAAATACCCAGTAGTGGAATTACTAGATCATATGGTATTTCTATTTTTAGTTTTTTGAGGACCCTCCATAACTGTTTTGCACAGTGGCTGCACAAATTTACATTCCCACTAACAGTGCACAAGCGTTCCCTTTTCTCTACATCCTTACAAACACTTGTTATTTCTTGTCTTTTTGATACTAGTTGTTGTGGCTGGTGTGAGGTGACAATACGGATGGACCTAGAAGATATTATGCTAAGTAAAATTAGTCAGACACAGAAAGACAAATACCATACAATTTTGCTTTTATGGGGAATCTAAAAACCAACAAAAAAACAGAAACAGACCCATAAAGAGGAAAAACTATTATTTACCAAAAGGTTAAGGAATAGGAGGATGGACAAAGTGAGCAAAGGGGAGTGGGAGGTGTAGGCTTCCAGTTATGGCATGAATAAGTCACCGTTGAAAGATACAACATGGGGAATACAGTCAATGGTAGTGTAATAGTGTTGTGTGGTGATCGGTGGTAGGTACACTTATGAGCATAGCATAATATTTAGAGTTGTTAAATCACTATGTTGTACACCTGAAACTAATGTAACTTTTTTATCAACCATGTCTCATTAAAAAATTTTTTTTAATGTTCATTTATTGTTTAGAGAGAGAGAGAGACAGAATGCGAGCAGGGGAGGGGCAGAGAGAGAGGGAGACACAGGATCCAAAGCGAGCTCCAGGCTCTGAGCGGTCAGCACAGAGCCTGACACAGGGCTTGAACTCGTGAACAGTGAGATCATGACCTGGACCTGAGCCGATGCCGGATGCTCAACCCACTGAGCCACCCAGGCCAAGACCAAATGTTGAGAATACGGACTTTATGTTATTACTTCTTTGCTGTGCTCAGTGGTGATTCCACTGATAGGGATACAATAGCTGCTCCATAACATGGATAGTACCACTCTGCATTTTCATACCATCTACAGTGGGCCAGACAGTGGTAGAGCACTTTCTGTGTGTTCATTCACTGAATCACAGAGGCCCACACAGCTAACTAGAGAAGGCAGGATTCTAACCCAACCAGTCAGGCTTTAGTGCCATGTTCTTCAGCCTGGCTTCTCTCATAACCATTTTATTAGTTGTGATTTAATTGAGGTCATCTTTATTTAAAAAAAAACAACAACTTGAGACTTTGAAATTAAAGTCACTACAGACTTGTTTATGAAATGTTATATACAAATGTAATAAAACGTTTTAAGTGTAAAACAAAATACATTCCTTTGCATAGTTAAAATGAATCTTGTCTCTTTGACTTTGCTAATTGAAGTACTTTCTAAGGAAAAAATATTTTCTGCCAGAAGGCTAAATTGAAACAAATGAGTTTGTTTTATCAACTGATGTTAAATTGATTAAATGTCTACCTTTAGGTCTGAAATTCAGTATATCATGTATCAAATGATGAAACTGATATTCTCTGTTAAATGTATGAGGTGATCTGTAATATTTATGGTAGTGTAACTCATAATTTGTTTTACCCATCAGACTTTAACTTTGGAATGGGAGATGTTGTGATACCCTTGCTCATTTTTGAGTCTTGAAAGACATTTGTCTATGATGTATATGAATGCTAAACTATTAATAAATAGAAATATTTTCTTAAAAATGGAAAACATAAGCCATGAAATAATTTTATTGTTATTTTCACTGCTGGCAATGTTTTCTCTTTTCATGAGACAAAGTTTTCCTCTTCTTATTTAAAAGATAGGAGATCATGGGGCGCCTGGGTGGCTCACTTGGTTAAGTGCCCCACTCTTGGTTTCAGCTCAGGTCATGATCTCACACTTTCATGAGTTTGAGCCCTGCATTGGGCTCTGCACTGGCAGCACAGAGCCTTCTTGGGAACCTCTCTCTCCCCTTCTTTCTGCCCCTCCCTCTCTTTTTCTCTCTCAAAAGAAATAGACTTTAAAAATAAAATAAAATATAGAAGATCATATTAATTAAAGCCAAAAAAAGATTCTGATAAAATTGAGAACTGTAGAGGTTGAGGTTATTCACTCAGAGACTACATATGAAGCATATCCTCTCTTCAAGTGTTCACTTTTAAAATCCCCTATATGGCAAAGACACTCTGTCAATTTTGGCAATGAAATCAACTTAGGAATGAACAAACTAAAACATGAAGACCTGGAACTTAAAACCCTTTCTCTATTCCAGCAAAACTAATTTTATTGTAGAATATTTAGGCCTTTCTGTCTGTCAATACTGATACAGTTCCTGGTTACCTTTTTTTAATAGGCAGTAATTTCAATAATGTGCCTTAAGAGTGTAATTGAATAATTTATTTCAGAAAAAAAAAGTTTTTTCATGTAGTGTTTCAGTTTTACCAAAAAAAGTACATTGTGGGATATTTATAGTATTTTTCAATCTATTTTTATCTGTAGACTAGGACTGATAACTGCCTTAGGGCATAGGGGTTAAAAACAGGAAATGTGGTTTATAAAGTAGGTAGTATCTCCAGAGTTTCCAAAGTTTGATTTCTTATAGTACTGACTGAAGAGTATCATGTTTCAAAACAACATTAGGCAGCGTACCTTGAAATCAGTCTGTGTTTAAAGGAGTCGTCTGTCCAATTAAGACAGGAAATGCTTCATGGAAAAGTTTGCGCTCTTGGTATAGGTTCAAGTAGTGTAGCAGTTGTTTTCTGTAATTATACACTGTTCTTTCTCTCCAGCTCTGTTTTAGACAGTCTTTATGTAGTTAGATTGAGCATAAGTCTCATGTAAATTTTAGTAAATTTCCTTTGACCTTTGTGTTTTGATTAAAATTTTATTTTAGTGTTTTAATGGAAAGTTTTGTCTTTATCATAGTTGAGAAGGAGCATATATTATAGTTACTAATTATAGTAATTAGAAAATCCAAGTTAAGAAAACAAAAAGGTATGAAAAAGCAAGGTTATAATTTTTATGGCCTTAAATGACAGTTTGGCAGAACTGATCAAAACTGAAAACCCTTGACTCAGCAATTTCATTTCTAGGAATATATCATACATAAATTATTCTATGAGAATATAAGGATTGATGTTCACTGCAGAATTATTTATAGTAGTATATAATTGTCTAATATAATAGAATAAATTATGAATAAATAAAAAATGAATAAATCGTAAATAACAGAATAAATCAATTATGGTACATCCATAATATAGGATACAAGGCAGCACTTGAAAATGATAAGGTAAATATATATACACTGGCATGGAAGAATGTTTGTGATATGTTACAAAATGAAGTAAACAAGTTTTACTTGGAATGTGTAGTGTAATCTCATTTTTTAGAGGAAAAAATTACATTCATGGGAAGAGATTGGGAAGACTACATGCCATACTAAGGAGACTGATGGAGAAGTTTATTGGACTTTTATTTGTTATTATGAAAACTTATACTTCTGTGTTTTAATTCTTTTCAGTGAGCATTTAATGTTTTTCAAAGTAAGAAATCAAGAAGAAAGACCTGATTAATCCAAAATGTTCACTATTCTGTTCTTATAAAGACATTCTTTAGAGAAGTCTGCTTAGTGATTTGTCCAAATTACTATTATAAGAGGAGTCAAACCCATTTATGTAACACTTTTTAATTTATAAAACATTTTCCCATACTTGAAAGAATACCTGAAGCCCCGGTTAATTAACTGATTGTCCAGCTAAAATGTAAATCCAAGCCATTCTATACACACCTGTACATTATCTATTATTAGGTTATTGCTAGGCATTATTTCATGAGATTGGCCCAAAAGCAACACTAAGATCCTTCCAACATGTCAGGGAATTGTTTTTTTCACAGTGGTGCTGAGGATTTCATCAAACAGAGCCCTCTGTTTACCAGTGTGGGTTTTAGTGTTTGCTGAACAATTTTCTTTTGTGCAGTTGCTTTCTTGTGCTGTTTTATAGATAATGTAAGCCTCTCTCCCGTGTGCAAGATGGTTGTGTTCTCTTAATTCTGGTAGTGTCCCCATTAGAATGTGAGGAGAGGGGGCTTTATTTTTTATGAAATTTCTCTTATTTTGGTCACTACTATATCTCTAGTGCCTGGAAGAGAGTCTGCCATGTAATAGTAATAGGCACTCAATAAATATTTTTAGTAGTATGCCCATTCCAAAATCAAGTGCCCTCCCTATTTGATTAAAAGAAGAAAATGGCAAATAGAGCAAGAAAAGACTTCTTTTCCACTTTCATGTATGAAAATCAAGACCTTCATTGTTGAAGAAGATGGTATGTGGTCCAGGCCCAATTACAGGAAGCTCACCCTGCGAGAAGAAGCCTACAGGTTCTTGCTCAGAGCAGAGATGAGCTTTGTTTTCTCCATGGGGAATTTCCACACTGGGCTACTAGATTAATTGCTAACTGATAGTCTAGATTGATACTGTGTGGGTGGGGACACTTTTTTGGTCAAATAGCATGACACATTCTAATTTTATATTCACAGAGTAGAGGAGATACATATTATAAATACTTAGAAGTTGTTCTCAGTCCCTTGGAAAGTTGTGGGGGCTTATCTAAACGGGAACCTTTTTAAAAACAATACTTATTACTACATCATAATAATGTAGCATTTGTAACTCCAAGAAACAGTTTGCCTTATTTTTCTGTGTGCACTATTCACATGGACAGCTCATTTCCTTGTAGTACAGTAAAATGTGGCATTTATGGCCCACTAATGTTGAAGCTAAAGCTAAAACCCTGGTTTCCTAACACATAACTAAATGTTCATTATGTCCTAATATATCTGAGCTCTTTCTGAGTATCAAGCCTATAGTGAACATTCAAAAATGTTAAGTTTATTATTTGAAATAGCTGTTTGCTAAGTATATAGCCAGAAAAACAAAGCATATTTGTCAAACTAATGTATTTAGACTTAACAGCATTCTATGCTGCTATACTTAATTTATCCAAACTATATTTTTCAAATGGATCCTGAAAAATTATTTCGAAAGGACTGTTTTTTGTTTTCTTTAACCCTATGAGAAGTAAGAGATACATGCTTTAGCAGAGTATCTCCTTTACACATAAACTGACGCATGTACATTTTTAGTGAATGGCTCAAGTACAAAATTATATATTATTTAAAACTTTTCTCAGATGTATTTGTTCACTCATTCATTCACTTATCAATTTATTTAAGAGGGTTAAGGGAGCTTACTAGTGAGCAAGACCTACATGGCGTTTGCCTTCTTTTATTTCTGAACTTGTGTTACAGGCCAGCCACTGTGGTAGGTAGTAAGGATACAAAGACAAGGTAAGTGAAGGGTGATACCCATGCATGTGGAGTTAACAATCTAGCAAGGTAGATAGATATTAATCAGGTCATCTTATAAATCAGTGGAAAGCTGTTACAGTGGGAGGAGAGAGAGCTGGCGCCAAGAGGACATGAGAGGTCTTCCCTAACAATTGCTAGTATGTTCTATTCAGCCCTTCTTTCCAAACCAGTGCACAGTATGACAAAACAGTTCCACCAAAATTCCAACTTCTAGAGAACTTTGTGTAAACTAGCAAAACAAGAGTATAGTCAAAGGCAAATCTCTCCAGTTCTAGCACATCCCAGTAACATTTGGTATTGTATCTGGGCAGTCTGCCTCTGTCCTGTTCTTAAGCTGTTCAGAGATCGCTGGTGCCACTCAAAAGAACTTTACCTACAATTAGGATATGCTGTAGCCTGGTGACAGTCATGATGTGTTAGAATGTCCAATCTTCAGGGGCAACTGGGTGGCTCAGTTGGTTAAGCATCCGACTTCGGCTCAAGTCATGATCCCATGGTTCATGGGTTCGAGCCCCGCATCGGGCTCTGTGCTAACAGCTCAGAGCCTGGAGCCTGCCTCAGATTCTGTGTCTCCTTCTCTCTCTACCCCTCCCCCACTTGTGCTCTGTCTCTCAAAAATAAACATTTAAAAAAAAAAAGAATGCCCAATCTTCTCACTGTGTGTTTCAGAAAAATAAATTGGTCTACTTTTTCTAGTTACCATACCTATTACCCAACTATTTATGTCTTTGTTAAAAAAAAATTTACCTGAAATATGTGTACTGTTTTGTAATCTACAAAGTGCTCCCTACCATGGAGATAAGTTCTCTTAGGGTGGGGCCGTTTCTGTTTTGCTCTCTTTTGTACACCATCACCTGTCAGTGCCTAGCACATAATAGATACACAAAAAATATTTAAAGAATAAGGGAATAAATAAATATATATCACATTTTTGTAACAGCTCTGATAGCAAAACAGACATTGTAATGTCTACATTTTGTAAAGTAGGCAGTTGTCTAAAAGGTGAACTGATCTTTGTCTAGGGTCATATCATTATGTATAGATCCCAAGTCTTCTGGCTTTACATTGAGTATTCTTTCTGTTACCTCAATGAACTTAAAAGTCATCATCAACCATTAATGTTAATAATCTTAAAATTAGAATAAAGTCTAGTCGGAAGGAAACATATACCACCAAAATCAACTACAAAATGGTCCCTTTGTCATAGACATGGAACTTTTGAAAATAGTACCATAACCTAAAATAAAATCCTGGTCCTGTCTCCAGGTACCATGACCATGGTCCCTTTAAACCCTGCCATCCACTTCAAGGCCTCAGCCAATTTAATAACAAAATTTAGGTACAACTCTTCTCTGATGGCTCTAGGATCTTTCTTGGCATCCTTACTACCTCTTTCTTGCTTTATAAATCTAACCTGTTCCATTCAAGGAAGTTAGCTCAGCTGTTAGTGGGAAGACCCAATTTTACATTCTCCAAAACCCAAATCTGTTCTCTTTCAACTCTGAGTAATTGTATTTCTCTCCTTTTGTCATGATCTCCATGTACTTTCCTCTTTGAGGTCAGAAAAGAACAAATCGATCAGTCTAGCCACCCAAAAGAAGATTGCTACCTTCTGTCACCTGTGTTTTGATGGGGTCCTTTGACATAGTGCCACATGAGCAAGTGAGGCAACCTCTGGCATCCTGCCACTGTTATAGGCTTTTTTTTTTTTTTTTTTTTTGGTACAGATCTTTGAAAGAATTGACATCCTCCTACAGCTAGAATTGGAGCAACACTTTTTAAAAATTTACTTATTTTGAGGAAGAGAGAGAAAGAGGGAGAGAGAGAATCCCACGCAGACTCTACACTGTCAGCATAAAGTCTGACATGGGGCTTGATCTCATGAACTGTGAGATCATGACCTGAGCCAAAATCAAGAGTTGGACACTAAACGGGCTGAGATCATGACCTAAGCTGAAGTTGGACACTCAACCAACTGAGCCAGAAAACTCAAAAGGCAGTTAAAACCAAGGGGTTAATCTATGTTTCGTTTTTTAGAAACACATCTGAAGTCTCAGTATAGACCCCTGAGAGAGTAGGGTAGGTACTAGGTTGGCTAGTGTGTAGGGTGTGATACTGGTTTTGTTTCTCCTTAGGCTGATAACTGGCTATTGAGTGGAATAAAGAGAAAGGAATTGAAATTCTTAACTAGGAAGACCACAGAGATCTTATCTGTTTCATGTTTGTGAACCTTCAGACCTCAGTCTCTAGACACGGACGCTGTCTAGTCTCTAGGTCCAGTGCCCTTCCTCCACCCCTCCCAAATACTATTCTTTACCCTTTCAAGAACTTGACAAAAAGGAAATCACAAGTAAATGTTTCACAAATTAGTATAAAACAAAGATTTTGTTTTACAGTATAAAACCCTTTCATACTATGTATTTGCTACATACAACTTAAACACCTATATGAATACTAGTACATTAGGGTAAAACTTAACAGCTAAGCACTTTGGGGTCTTACACATACTGGGGATATACACATATTCTACTTGAAAGACCTAATGTGTCACTAAATCTGATGTGTGCCTATCAGAGTCCACCATGAAGTAGAATCTCAACAAATTGATGTTAAATGAATGAATGAGAACTTTTAGCCATTCCCTTAGAACTAACAACAATTTCAGCCCAATATGCAGTAAAAAAATACTTATCTCTGTATTTAACACAATGGGTAGCTTTTTAGAGAGAGACAATCATTTATTTTCATATTTTTAAAATTGTTAAGTTCTTAACACCAGCATATACATTGCTTTGGAAGGTTATAATAATATTTCACAAATCTCCTCCTCTAAGTTAGCATGTATTTTTCATATGCGTTCAATTTAATGTTATCTTTTTGAACCCTTACTGACCTGACATGTGGTTTGACCAGGAATTCTCTTTCTGTTCATCCCTAGGGACAGAAACTTTTTTCCTCCCTTTTCCTCCCAACATTACCACTTATTCCTTGAAGCAGTTGTTGTTTTATTTTTTGGTGGTGTGTGTGGGGGGTATTATTTCATTTTCTCTATTCAAAAAAAGTAAGTCTCCAAGAAATACAGGTTCTTGTTTTTGTTTTTGTTTTTTTTTTTCTCAATTTGTTACGGTTGAGGCTGTGTGTTCCTTTTAGCATACTATCCTTGTGAAACCTGTGGTCAACCTAAAACAGGAAGCTTGATTTTGTTTTCATATTTTTTTTATTAACAGCAATTTAGTTCTGATGGTGGAAAGTGTCCTGTGATTTTATTCTTATTATTCACAGCTTTGCCTTTAGAATTATATTGAGTAATTTAGATTTATGTCTTTTACAGGGTATTTTATTAGTAATGCTCCAGTCTGATGGGTTCTTGCCAGGAAATGTTTTTCCTATCAGGGTCAGAGTGGGAGTTGAGTTGATAGCATGTGACACTGGCTTGCTTTATTCTAAGTTTAATTTTCTGGTTTTTAGTCAGCATTCTGGCCCCACGTTTACATTGAAGAATTTTAGAAGTTAAAAATTGCCCTCACATTTCTAGTTATCATTGCTAGAACATTTCTAGCACCCAACCTCTTGACATTTGTTCATATAGTAGCATTGACAGGATCCTGGTTTTCACCAAGAGCAGAGACTGTTGAATTTCTTTTTTATTTTTAATTTTTTTTAATGTTTTTAGTATTTATTTTTGAGAGAGAGAGAGAGAGAGAGACAAAGTGCAAGCGAGGAAGGGGCAAAGAGATGGAGAGACACAGAAGACACAGAGACAACTGAGCCACCCAGGCATCCTGAAACTGCTGAATTTCTTAAGTTCCTTATATCATCATTGGCCTAAGATTGTGCTTCTATTTTTAGTAACTATATACATGGCATGTATGTGTGTGTCTATCTCTCTCTATCTATCTATCTGTAGAAAGAGAGAGAGAGGAGAGAGAGAGAGAGAGAGAGAGAGAGACGAGCTAGTCTTTTACAGGGTTGCAACTTAAAAATTCTTGACCTGAGCACAGTGATTATGAACTCAGGAACCAGAGAGCCCTTCCCTGCTTTCCGCCACTCACTTTGAAAGAACTATCCAGAGAGCAAGGAACAAGATGAGGCATACTGACTGAGGTGATCATAGTCATCAGAGACAGATGTCACACCCAGGTCTCCCTGTTGCTCTGACTGTAGCAGGTAAACAATCCAGGGGAACAACTCTGTGGTATGCCTTTCCTCTTAGAGGAAGAAAGCTTTTCTGGTCTTGAGCACAAGGTAGTTTATTTCACTTTCACTTATAATAGGTTCCTTGTATTTTCCTGGCTTACCTCCCAGATAAGACTTGTTTCCTTGCAATTAGTTGATTTCAACTAATTTCTGGATTATATTTGTTTACTCTTCAACAGATTTCTTAATTTTTCCACCAGAAAAATAGAATACGTGAACCTCTCCATATTCCAAAGTATATATAAATTGGCTCCTCAAAAGAAAAATAGTGTGCCTATTTAAAACTATAGCATATGACAGAATCAAAAACTAGTTATACATTTAGAATCTAAAACTGTCAATTCAGAAAGTTGGTTATAGTTCTTGGCTTTTAAATTCTCAACTTTTCTAAATCATCAGTAGCTTAGATGACATTATGGGAAAAGACTCTCCTTAACACTGTAACATTGTTACTGTTAACATCCATGATTTTACAATAGAGAATTTTCTCTGTTTTGGTATAAAAGGAATTCTCAATATTTGCAATTAATTCTAGAAGGCATTCTGAAATAATAGTCCACTCCAAGTAAAAATAATTTCTTTGGAATTAAAGTAAAGCAGCTTCTTGTTTTCACATTTTTTTTCTTGCAAAATAATGATAATTGAAAGTTCTTAATGAGCCCTGTGGGTACCTGGACCAGTCACATGCATTATCTCCTATAATCCTCACTACAAGCCTGCAAGATAGGTACTGTTCTTACACTTTTTAATGGGAGAGAAACCTGGGCTCCCAGTTTTCTTGCCGAAAGTCATAGCTTGTAGGTGACAAAACTGACTTCAGACTCCTGCACTATTAAATCTTGCACACACCTGCTATTGAGTGCCTACTTTTGAGTGAAGCAGTATTTGTTAATTCTTTACTGTCCTTAAATCTTGTATTTTGTCTAACCTTTAACTTGCTTTACAAAATCAGATTGTGATTTTTGTCAGACATTTCTCCCAGAAGTAATTTTTTAAGATCAAAATAGCCTACATAAGTTAACTTTTACCTTTGGAAGTAAAAGGTTACAATAGATATGTAGCTTCTGTAAGCTTTAGTAAATATCTTCCTTTTGTCTTTTCTTTTTTGATCTGCTAATGTATGTATGTACCAGGTAGGCAAGTGCGCACACACACAAACACAAATGAAGAAACATGTATATAAAGAAACTGAAGGACAGTTTTAAATTCAGTTTTGAAGCAGACTGACCATCAGTTACAGAGAAACAATGAAAGAAAATGTTTAACTTTTTTTTTAACCTGAACGAAAATAGCCCTTACACCATTTGGTTCTCAAAGGAAGTAGACAGTGGTAGTGTTACTTTCTGTTTCTCCTTAGAAAACTCTAAGGCAGTAGTACAGTGCACAGTAATGCCGTCAAGGGAGGTGGGTAGCTTTTTTCCATTAAATGCCTTTTTTCCCTCCCTCTTCTTGATTTCAGGTGTCAGAAACTATTTAAAAGAAGCATTGGTGAATATAATTGCTGTGCACGCAGAGGTAAGCTGTCATTAGATGTTCTTAAGAAATATGGGTAACTGGAAAACAACACAAAGAGGCAAATTTGATGGTTTTTCTGGTAGTCTTTTTTCCCTTCAGAATATATCTTGGGTATAAATAAAAAACAACTCTAACACATGCACACACATGCATGTGCTTTTACTGTGAGAGTTTTTTTTTTCTGAAATTGTGTTTAAAACTAAATCCATTAATGTTCAAAAGGTAAGGAGAAGAGAGATTGTTTTTTCACCTTGGTTTGGAAGGAATGTTAAATCCCTTATCTTGCAAAATTCATTAACCTCTTTTTAACCAGAATACAAATAAGCTTTGGTGTCTTATTCACGTGGCAATGTATTCTTACATAGTGGCTGGGAATCCAGAAAACTAGACTTGTTAGATTGGCTGAAAGGGCAGGCTGAGGTTAGGAAGCAAGTGCATGGTTTCCTATCAGTGACTGACGTAGGTACATGTGGATGTTGATGCTTCTGGTTCATGCTAAAACTTGCCCTCACTTGAAGCATTATCATCTTAAGCTTTACATTAACATCCTTTGTTAACGTCCTTCTTAGAAGGACTCTTCTAAGGAACATCAAAAGAGGCACAGCTACCACCATTATCACCACTATGACTACCAATTCTATAATTTCACAATCCATTACTCACTGCTTTGCCAGTACTTTCAGAGTGGTTATGGCTCATACACAGATTGGTGACCAGATAAAATAAGGCCCACAAAGATGTTATCATTAGATAATTTCCACTGTTGCTTGAGTGCCTTTTAAGCTGCATGCATCTGATGTAGGTGTATTTAGTTTATACCACTGTCTTAATCAAAAAGTATCAGAGGTTGTCAAGATAAACTGGAAAACATGGATAATCAAGGCTAAAGCAAAAGAGTAACCAAAGGGAACAGAGAATGCTATCTTGTTCCTGAATTTGTCTCTAAGTTTGAAACAGCTAGAGCAGAAAGAGAAACGTAGTATGTTATGTTTTCATTTCTTAGTAAAGGAAAACATACACATTCTTCTATGGAAGTATTTTATATATGATTTAACTCCAGCAAGAATTTATCACATACATTTTTAATGATTTTATCATCAAAGATATACAAATGCTTTTTTGTTATGTTAGCTTCCAATAAAATTAGAGTATAAAATTAAATCATCAGTCAGTGAAAGCATTTCTGTGGTAGATGAACAGGTGGTAGTCAGAGGAATTGCAAAATATGTATGCCTTTTAGTGATGACAGTAATTCCTAAAGAGGCAGCTTTATTAATGTCCACTATAAGTAACCATGATTTGTATGAGGTTTTTAAAACCCCCTTCTAATTTATCTCAGTAACTGGAAGTAGAATTTCATTCATAATGTTTATTTACTATTTCTCACATGATCTTAACTTGACAAATTTATAAATCAGCATAGTAAAATGTTTCACCACATTTTCAAATATAATAGTTCTTATTCTGAAAATACCAAGATTCAAAGTTGAAAAATAATCTTTTTTGTCAAATGAAAGGAAATACATATGAAATTTGGCAAACAATAAAATTGGGGACTTTGTTGTCCAATATGCAGTAATGTGCCCAGTTGATACGGTGTTTGTTTGGATCTAAGAAGAGTCTGACTCCATATGTTTTTCTTTTAATTGTGGTAAAAAAACTGACACAATGTGTTTTTATTTTTATAATTTCATATTTCTAAATTTCTATAATTTTATTTCTATAATTTCTATAATATTTCCTTTTGTGAAAAGGGCAAGAGGAAGATGAAATCTTTGAAACTATTTTTAGTTTGTCAACATCAACAACACCTTTCAAAATTATATTTGCCTATATATTTTTAGAGGATTAGTTTTTGCCATTAATCACTTAGTACAATTGTATCTTCTGTCTATATCTTCCTTTCATTCATAATTGTGATCCTTTAAAAATATGGCTTAGAAGGCCTGTGAGTTATTTTGTTTTGTGCATCTCTTTGTTTTTAACAAATTCAAGTCAGGAAATGTTCCTATAACACATCATTTGCTCTTACTTTAAACCCTTCCATCAGGTGTTCACTATTTCCAAAGAATTGGTACCTCGAGTTCTATCCAAGGTGGTGGAAGCAGTTTCTGAAGAGCTAAGTCGACTGATGCAGTGTGTTTCATCCTTCAGCAAAAATGGAGCATTACAGGTACCAAAATCATTCAGTTCCATGTTGAACTTTTATTTCATTTAAAACATATAAAATGTATTTGTAGTCATCATTCTTATATACAGACAGGTGTTTGTGAATCTACCAATTGGAGATCTACATCTTCTCTATTGCATAAGCCATACCATACCTATGCATTGTCTACAAATTTTAGAGTTTCTGTTTCTGTAGAGTAGAGCAAGATCTTAACAACTCTTATGAAATTTTCTGAATGCAGATTCCTTCTAAAGTTATGTGACTTTTTTTTTTTAGTTTGCAGCTGTCTTCACTACATCCAGTTTCACAGGAATTTTTAGCAACTTAACTTTTAATAAATCTTTTCAAACCATTCAATGCAGTTTTCATAGAAATGACAACAGTCTCTTCACACTCATAATCCATTGGTTTTATGTTGTAGTTATTTAAATTACATAGTTATAATAACAATTATAACTTCTATAAACCAAATACGTCTTGGTATGCATATAACCAAGTTGACAATAGCAAAGGTGTTCATGCATAGGGAGAGTTACCTGCTACCTATGAACTGCAGTGATTTAGAGCATTGCAATTGCGCTTTTAAAGGGCACCTGTTGGGATGAGCACTGGGTGTTGTATGGAAACCAATTTGACAATAAATTTCATATTAAAAAATAAAAAAATAAAAATAAATAAGAAAATACAAAGGACTGGCAGTTTTGCTTCCAGTAGTGGCTGAGGAAGTTTCTGTCAACCAATTCCCTACAGATAATATAATCTTGAATAATGTTTAAGAATAAAAGGTGTAAAAACAAAAACCTGAAGATATTATAGAATGACCATTAGTGAGTGATTCTAGAAGAAATGGTACTTGGGGAATTTTTCACTTTTTACAAATTTTAGCCTACAGGCCAACAGATGCCTAAAACTTCACAAAACCTGCTATCTTTCTGGCTTGAAGAATAGGCTTCAGAGCAACCACAGTTACAGGAAAGTGAGGGTGGTATCCCAGAGAGCAGAAAACAAAAACCACAAATTTTGTATGTACACTGCCTAAATCACAGGTTGACCCCTGAACTACACATGCATGATTAAAGTCTACTCCAACCAGCCCAGTTAGACTAGAAGAATTGAAGTAAGAATTGAAGTGCTTGCCCAAGAGCTGAGAGTTTTCATTTTGAGTCCAGATAAGTTAATTGCTTGCTAAAATGAATGAAACAAAGATCAGTCCTCTTCAGGGTCATGTAATAGAATCCAGAATCTCAAAAAAAAAAAAGAGAGAGAGAGGGAGAGAGAGAGGGAGCCAAACCATAAGAGACTCTTAAAAACTGAGAATAAACTGAGGGTTGATGGAGGGTGGGAGGGAGGGGAAAGTGGGTGATGGGCATTGAGGAGGGCACCTGTTGGGATGAACATTGGGTGTTGTATGGTAACCAATTTGACAATAAATTTCATATTAAAAAAAAAGAATCCAGAATCTCCAGTCACATTATTGACGGTGTCCAGGAAACAATCCAAATATACTTAAGGCACACAAACAAGATAAAACAGGAAAATGTGACCCACTCTTAATAGAAAAGACAATCAACTGAGACCAATCTTGAGATAATGCAGTTGTTGGAATTCGAAGACAAGGACTTTAAAGCTGCCCTATTCAGTGATGTAAAGGTGACTATCCATACTCATAATGAATAGATAGATAGGAAATCTCAGCAGAAAAATAGAAACCCTAAAAAAGGAACTAAATGGAAATTCTGGAATGGAGAAATACAGAATATGATTTTTTTGAAGTCTTCTAGATGTGAATAACAGCAGAATAGACAAAAGAGAAAGTCAGTGAATTTGTAGATCAACAGAAATTACCAAATTTGAAGAACAGAGAAAAGAATCATTGGAAAAAAATGAATGCAACTTCAGAGACCGCTGGGACAATGTCAAAAGGTCTAGCATACATGTAATTCAATTTCCAGAAGAGTCAGAAATGGTTAATCAGTACATGAAAGGATGGTCAACATCATTGGTTATCAGAGAAATGAAAATTAACACTATAATAATATACCATTACATATCCACCATGATGAAGAAAATTAAAGACTTAAAAATAGCAAGTGTTGGCAAGACTGAAGAGAAATTAGAGATCGTACGAATTGTTGGGACGGTAAAATAGTACAGTGACAAGAAAAGCTCTTTCTTATAGCACTACTAGGAATTTATCCAGAGGATACAGGAGTGCTGATTCATAGGGGCACACGTACCCCAATGTTTTATAGCAGCGCTATCAACAATAGCCAAATTATGGAAAGAGCCCAAATGTCCATCAACTGATGAATGGATAAAGAAGATGTGGTTTATATATACAATGGAATACTACTTGGCAATGAGAAGGAATGAAATCTTGCCATTTGCAGTGATGTGGATGGAACTGGAGGGCATTATGTAATTGAAATAAATTAGAGAAAGACAGATACCATATGTTTTCACTCGTATGTGGAATTTTAGAAACTTAACAGAAGACCATGGGGGAAGGGAAGGGGATAAAATAGTTACAAACAGAGAGGGAGGGAGGCAAACCATAAGAGACTCTCAAATACAGAGAACAAACTGAGGGTTGGTGGTGGGGGGCACAGGAGAAGGAGAAAATGGGTGATGGGCTTTGAGGAGGGCACTTGTTGGGATAAGCACTGACGGTGTTGTATGTAAGCAATGAATCATGGGAATCTACTCCCGAAACCAAGAGCACACTGTATACACTGTATGTTAACTAACTTGGCAATAAATTATATTTAGAAAATAAACAAATATACATATGTATATCTATACATATGTATACATTTATATACATATATATAGATGTACATAGAAAAGAAAACCTCTTGCTTTAAAAAAAAAAAAAAAACTAACCAAGAGAGCTGAAAACATAATAGCCAAAAGCTGGAAACAGCCCAGGTATTCATCAATAGAATAAGCAAACTGTGATATGTTCATAAAACCAAATGCTATTCAGCATTAAAGAGGACAGAATTACTGGTACCACCTGGATAAATCTCGGGAGCATTCAGCTGAGTGAAGGAAGCCTTACACAAAAGCTCATATACTATATGGGGTTCATTCACATGAAATTCTCAAATAGATAAAACTATCTATGGTGGAAAAAGTCTCAGGATAGTGCTTTCCTCTGGGTGGTTGAGATTAACTAGGGAAGGGCCTGTTGGCTAAATTCTCTCAAAACTAGCAGGGAAGGGTTAGGAAGAGGTACCAGATTTAGCTAGAGAACTTTTTTGATAAATACATGTCCAGGAGACTGCTGACCACCATGACTGTTCCAACTTCTAATATTCTAATACATCCTAGGAATTAGGCAGTCATTTCTATATTGGAAAAATTCAAGTGAGTCTAAACCCCCCATTTCCCCCTCTCCCATTGGGAATCCCTGTGTTAGACTGTTTTTCTATTAAGCAGATAATTCAGAAGGACTACAAGTTAACCTGTAATAATCACTTACATAAAGGGCCCATACCTCAATCTTCAGAACCTTCCTGAGAGCCAGTTTAAAGAGGAATGGGATGACAGTTTGGTAATTTTAGCTGATATTTTAACATTGACATTTTCTGGTGTACAGTTCTATGTATATTTTATAAATAACCACAGCTTTTATAGTTCACATAATTCATAGATTAATTTAAAACACCTATCACTTTGAATACAATTTGGGCATGAAGATTAGTTTTAAAGTGATTTAATCCTGCAATATTCAACTAAAAGTTCTACCTTATTTTTACTTTTTGATACTCTCTTTGTAGATCTGTTTCAATATATAGAGTATCAACAATAGAGACAAACTGTCATGTGCATGCTTTCTAGTTACAAACTATTTTCTAGGCTTCTAAAGCACTGAAAAACGAAACCGAACAACTGCTTTCCAAGCAGAAAAAGTTTTACTGAATATACTGTGTCTTATATAAATCAGCATTTATCCTGATTATTTACAAAATTTCTCTTACCATTGTTTTATGTTTTATGTACTCCTGGAGAATAAGGACTGTCTCTTTTACTTTTTTTTTTAATTTTTTTTTTTTCAGTTTATTTACAAGTTGGGGAGGAACAGAGAGAGGAAGAGGCAGAATCCCAAGCAGGCTTCACACTGTCAGTACAGAGCCTGACACAGGCAGGGCCCGAACTCACGAATCTTGAGATCTTGACCAAATCAAAAGTCCAATGCTTAACCAGCTGAGCCACCCAGGTTCCCCAGAGCTATCTCTTTTTAATAGTCTCCTGAACATTATACACACTGTGGATGCCTGAGTCAAAGGTAGAAGGTGTGTAATGTGGTTGTCATTCAGAGCCTCTTCAGGAGCTCTGAAAACAAGTGATCTGCATGTAAAGTCATTTCAAGATCGCAAAGAAGTTTAAGCTTTAGATTACCATGTTTTGTTTTGTTTTGTTTTCTTAAAAGTTTTATGCAAGATATGGGGCACCTGGGTGGCTCAGTCCGTTGAGCGTCTGACTTTAGCTCAGGCCATGATCTCACCGTTCGTGAGATCGAGCTCTGCGTTGGGCTCTGTGCTGACTGCTCAGAGCCTGGAGCCTGCTTCAGATTCTGTGTCTCCTTCCCTCTCTCTGCCTCTCCCCCACTCATGCTCTGTCTGTCTCTCCTTCAGAAATAAACAAACATTTTTAAAAATTTTTTTTAAGTTTTACGCAGATATAACTCATCTGCCACAAGGTAGATGAGTGTTGTGTTGTCTACAAGGTAAAAGTGCACACAGTTCGGTGATTTTTTTTTATTGTGTTCACAGAGTTGTACAGTCATCAACACACTCAACTTCAGAACATTGCACCCTAGAAGAAACCTTGAACCCATTAGCAGCTGCTTTCCACTGTCTTTCCAACCACCCTTCCCATCCACAGACAAGCAGCATTCTGGTTTCTTTCTCCGTGATTTTCTATCCCAATGAATTGCCTATTCAAAAAATTTCATACAAATGGAGTCACACAAATATGACTTTTGGTAACTGGCTGCCTTCATTTAGCATAATGTTTTCAAGGTGCACACATATTGCAGCATATACCAGTACATTTCTTTTGATGACTGGATAATATTCCATTGTATAAATATACCACATTTTCTTTATCTGCTCATCATTTGATGGACATTTGGGTTATTTTCTACTTTTCACATAAACATATTTATGTGTTTTATTTTCTCTTGGGTATATACATAGGAGGGAAATTGCTAGGTCATATGGATACCCTATGTTTGATCTTTTGATGAATTGCTTGAGTGTCTTAAAATTATTTTTTTAAGTTTATTAATTTATTTTGTGAGAGAGGGGAAGAGCGTGAGCAGGGGAGGACCATAGAGAGATCCTAAGCAGTCTCCTTGCTGTCAGTGCGGAGCCCAACATGTTTTCCCGAACCATGAAATCATGACCTGAGCCAAAATCAAGATTCAGAAGCTTAACTGACTGAAACACCCAGGTGCCCCTGCCAGACTGTTTTTAAACTGGCTGTTCCATTTTACTTTCCTAACAGCAATGCATTAAAGATTCCAATTTCTCCACATCCTAACCAATACTTGTTACTACCTTATGTTACTGATTATAGACATCTTAGTGTATGTCAAGGGTATCTCATTATGTGGGTTGTTTTTTTACTTTCTTGATGCTATAGTTCACCGCACATAAGTTTTTAATTTTAAGTTTAATTTATAAATTTTTCTTTTGTTGCTTTTACCTTTCAAAAAAGTTTTTAATTCCAGTTAAATACAGTGTTATATTAGTTTCAGGTGTACAGTATAGTGATTCACCAATTCCATACATCACCCAGTGCTTATCATGACATGTGCACTTCTTAATACCCATCATCTATTTAACCCATTGCCCACCTTCTCCCCACTGGCAATCATCAGTTCTCTATACTTGAGTCTGTTTTTTTTATTTCTCTCTCCCTCTTTCCTTTGCTTCTTTGTTTTGTTTCTTAAATTCCACATATGAGTAAAATTATATGGTATTTGTCTTTCTCCAACTGAATTTATTTTGCTTTGCATAATACTCTAGCTATATCCATGTCATTGCAAATAGCAAGCTTTCATTCTTTTTTATGACTGAATAATATTCCATTGTATATATATACCACATCTTTTTAATCCATTCATCGATCAGTGGACATTTGGGCTTCTTCCATAATTTGGCTATTGTAAATAATTCCACAGTGAACACAGGGTGCACATATCTCTTTATTTCTGTTTTTGTATTCTTTTAGTTAATACCCAGTAGTGTAATTGCTGGATCATAGGGTAGTTCTATTTTTAACTTTTTGAAGAACCTCCATACTGTTTTCTACATTGGCTGCACCAGTTAGCATTCCCACCAACAGTGCACAAGGGTTCCTTTTTCTCCACATCCTTGCCAACACCTGTTGTTTCTTGTGTTGTTAATTTTAGCCATTCTGACAGATGTGAAGTGTTACCCCATTGTAGTTTTTGTTTCCACTTCCCCAGTGATCAGTGATATTGACCATCTTTTCATGTGCCTATTGGTCATATCTATGTTTGCTTTGGAAAAATGTCTGTTCATGTCTTCTGCCCATTTTTTAATTAGAGTATTTGTTTTTTAGATGTTGTATAATTTTTTAATATATTTTGGATACTAACCCTTTATCAGATATGTCTTTGCAAATATCTTCTCCTACTCCGTAAGGTTGCCTTTTAGTTTTGTTGATTGTTTCCTTCTCTCCAGAAACTTTTTATTTTGTAGTCCCAATAGTTTATTTTGCTTCTGTTTCCCTTACCTCAGGACATGTATGTACAAAATATGTACTATGGCCAATGTCAAAGAAGTTACAACCTGTGTTCTCTTCTAGGATGCTTTGATTTCAGGTGTCATATTTAGGTCTTTAATCCATTTTGAATGTATTTTTGTGTATGGTATAAGAAAGTGGTCCAGTTTCACTCTTTTGCATGTTGCTATCCAGTTTTCTGAACACTATTTGTGGAAGAGACTGTTCTTTTCACATTGGATATTCTTTCCTTTCCTGCTTTGTCGAAGATTAATTGACCATATGGTTGTGGGTTTATTTCAGAGTTTTCTATTCTTTTCTATTGATCAGTGTGTCTGTTTTTATACCAGTATCATACTGTTTGATCACGATGGCTTTAACAATTTCTTCCAGGCTGTACAATTTGTTGGCATAGAGTTTTTCATAATATTCCCTTATAATTGTACTTCTGTGTTGTTGGTTGTTATTTCTTCTCACTCATTTGTGATTTTTTTTCTGAGTCTTTTTTTTTTTTTTTGATAAGTCTGGCTAGAGGTTTATCAATTTTATTGATTTTTTTTTTCCCAAAAGACCAGTTCCTGGTTTCATTGATCTGTTCTTTTTTTTTTTTTTTTAAGTTTCTATATCATTCATTTCTTCTCTAATCTTTATTAATTCCCATTTTCTGCCAGTTTTCAGTTTTGTTTGTTGTTCTTTTTCTAGCTCCTTTAGGTATATTTAGGCTATTTGAGATTTTTCTTGCTTCCTGAGGTAAGCCTGTATACTTCACTGTTAATGACTGCTTTTTCTGCATTCCACAGGTTTTGGCTTGTTGTGTTTTCATTTTAATTTTGTTATATGTACTTTATTATTTCTTCTTTGACCCTGGTTGACTCATTGTTTAATAGAATGTTATTTAACACCATATATTTGTGTTATTTCCAGATTTTTTTCTTGTAGTTGACTTATAGTTTCATACCATTGTGATCAGAAAAGATGCATCATATGACTTTGATCTTTATGAATTTGTCGAGGCTTGTTTTGTGGGCTAATATGTGATCTATTCTGGAGAATCTTCCATGTGCACTTGAGAAGAATGTGTACTCTGCTGTTTTAGGAGAGAATGTTCTGAATATATCTGTAAATCCATGTGGTCCAGTGTATCATTCAAAGCCATGGTTTCCTTGTTGATTTTCTATTTAGATAACCTACCCATTTGATGTAAATGAGATGTTAAAGTCTTCTACTATTACTGTATCATTATCAATTGTTCTTTTATTTTGTTATTAACTGTTATATGTATTTGGTTGCTTCCATATTGGGTGCATAAATATATAGAATTGTTACATCTTCTTGTTGGATTGTCTCCTCTATTATTATATACTATCCTTCTTTGTCCCTTGTTACAGTCTTTGTCTTAAAGTCTATTTTTGTCTGGTATAAGTATTGCTATGCTGACACTTTTTTTTGACATCCATATGAATGATAGATGTTTCTCCATCCTCTCACTTTCAATCTGCAGGTATCCTTAGGTCTAAAATGAGTCTCTCTAGTCTCCATAGACAGCAGGATCTTGTTTGTTTCGTTTTGTTTTGTTTCCATTCTGTCACCCAGTGTCTTCTGATTGGAGCATTTAGTCCATTTACATTCAGAGTAATCACTGATAGATATGTATTTATTGACATGTTATTTCATGTTTTGGGTTGTCTTCTGAAGATTTTCTCTGATCTTTCTTTCTTTCATGGTTTTCTGGTTTGCTTTAGTGATATCATTGGATTTCTTTCTCTTTATTCTTTGTAAATTTATTAGTGGTTTTTGATTTGTGGTTACCGTTGGGTTTGTGTGTAACATCTTGTGCATATAACAGTCTATGTTCAGTTGATGGTTGTTTAAGTTTGAACCCACTCTTTTCTCCTCCCCACATTTTAGGTATATGGTGTCATATGTCAAATGCTTTTATTTTATGAGTTCATTGACTGATTTTTTTTTACAGAAATATTCCTTTTTGCCACTCTTATGTTTCCTATCTTCATACTGTAATTTTTGGTCTTTCCTTTCCACTCAGAGTCTCCTATTTCTTGCATTGCTGGTTTAGTGGTCACAAACTCTGGGAACCTCTATTTTTCTTCTGTTCTAAATGATAGCCTTTCTGGATGGAATATTGTTGGCTGCAGATTTTTCCCATTCAGCACTTTGAATATATCATGCCACTGCCTTCTGGCTTGCAGTGCTTCTGCTGAAAAATTCCCTGCTAGCTTTATGGAGTTTCCCTTGTATGTTACTGTCTTCTTTTGTCTTGATGCTTTAAATTTTTTTTCTTTATCACTGTATTTTGCCAATTTAATTACAATATATCTTGGTATGGGTCTGCTTTTGTTGAATTTGTTGGGGAATCTCTGGGCCTCCTGGATCTGGATATCTGTTTCCTTCCCTAGATTAGGGAAGTTTTCAACTACTATTTCTTTAAATAAATTTTCTGTCCCCTTTTTTCTCTCTCTTCTTCTTCTTGATTTCCTATAATACAAATGTTATTATGTTTGATGGAGTTACTGAGTTTCCTAAGTCTATTCTTATTTTGCATACTTCTTTTTCTCTTTTTGTTTACCTTGATTACTTTTCATTACTCTGTCTTCTAGGTCATTAATTCATTCCTCTGCTTCTTCCAGCCTGCTATTCATTCCATCTAGCATGTTTCTAATCTCATTTATTGCAATCTTCATCTCTTATTGGTTCTTTTTTTATCTTCATTTTAAGGGTCTCACTGATGCCTTCCATTTTTCTCAAGTCCAGGGAGTATCTTTATGATCATTGCTTTAAATACTCCATCAGGAATGTTACTTATGTTTTGCTGTGGCCTTGTCCTATTCTTTCATGAGACAAATTTCTGTCTTTTAATTTTTCCTAAGTCTCTGTGCCTTTTTCTGTTAGGAAAATCAGCTATGTCTCCTGTTCTTGAGAGTAATGGCCTTACCTGGAAGAGGTCAGTGCTCTGCTGTGTAGTGTCTCCTGTTTTCTAGGGCCTGGTGCTTCCAGGAGTGTCTCCAGTGTGTGCTGCGTGTGCTCTGCTATTTTGTTCTGGCCACTTTATCTTTCAGGCCAGTTGTTTCAAGTGGTTCTTTGCCTGTTGTGGGCAATGTGTGGCCCCTGGTCTGCATGTGGCACATTTTAACTAGGTGTGCTCTGGTCTGCTTATAATATGACACCTGTCACCATCACTGCCAGAACTGAGGCTGTGAAAAACTCCTGATTGGAGAGACATTGTGTTGGCAGGTGTTGGGGCCAGTGTTCTGGGGGAGGGGACCTACCATGCCATCACTGAGCTAAGTGTGACTGGGAAGGGCAGTTCCACAGGAGCTTGGGGGACAGGGCTTGATGAAGCAAGTTAGGTAGTGAGTGTGGTGCTGTGCTGGTTCCCACAGGTGGTCCTGTGCTTATGCTGACGGACAAGGGCGGGAAATCGTGCCTGCCAGTTCCTTTGTTCCCTTGAGCGGGTCTCTTTGTGAACACTGTCTCCTGGGACACGCTTCATGATGAGCAAATAGCCTCCCCACTGTGTGCCCCAGGTGCTTTTCAGATCACTGTTTCCATGCTGTATCAAGGTTGTTTCCTTCCTTCTCTCCAAGAGCAGCACAGTGCCCTGTGGACTCTGTCCCAGCCAAGTCCATTGTTTAAAACTCTAGACTTTCCACCCTGTTGGTTGCAAGAACTTACAATATTCGGCCCCTCTCACTTTCTTTTCCAATTGCAATGGGGATTTATTTTCCTTATGTCTATCTCTTGTCCTTCTCTGTGACTGTGGCTCCCTCCCCACTGCAGCTGCCGTGATATGTCTTCAACACCGCATCTTTGCACTTCCTGCCCTTTTGCATGTGGCCTCTTCTCTACCTTTAATTGTGGAGTTTTTTCCGTCAGTCTTTAGGTCAGTTTCTGGGGTATTTAAGATGATTTGGTAGTTATCTAACTGTATTCATGTGATAAGGTGAGCCTAGAGTCTTCATACACTGCTACCATCTCCCAACTCCTGCTGACCTTTTACAAAACTTAGGCTGTAAGCTTTGGCTATTCCAAGAGCTCACAAAATTTGGGCCCTCTCACTCTCCAAGCCAATTGCTATGGGAATTTATTTTCCTTGTGCACTCTCCTATGTGCTAGTCTGTCTCTTATCCTTCTCTGTGACCATGGTGACCACAATCTGTTTCTCTTTCAAACCACATCTGCATACTTCCTATCTTCTTCAATGTGGCCTCTTCTCTACCTTTATTTTTAGAGTTTGTCCTGCCAGTCTTCAGGTCAATTTCTGGGGTATGTAGGATAATTTGATAGTTATCTAGTTGTATTTGTAGGATGAGGTGAGCCCAGGGTACTCTTACTCCACTGCCATCTTCCCCTCCTTCGTTGCTTACACTTTTGATAGCGTTTCTAAGAAGGCTTGCCTAGCCTAACATTACAAAGATTTACTCCTGCTCTCTTCTATGTGTTTCAGAATTTTATCCCTTCCATTATGTCTGTGATCCATTTTGAGTTCATCTTTGTGTTAAGAAAGGGATCCAGGTTCAATCGTTTGCATGTGGCTATCCAGTTTTCCCAGCACTATTTGTTGAAGAACGTGTTCCTTCCCCTATTGAATGGTCTCAGCACCCTTGTCAGAATCCATTGATATAAATGTTAAGGGTTTTTTTCTGGACACTCCTAGTCTACTGATCTGTATTTCTGCCCATATAACAGTGCCACACTATCTTAAATATTGTAGGTTTATAGTAAGTTTTGATATCAGAAAGTGTTTCTCTATTTGTGTATTCTTTTTTCAAAATGGTTTTGTCTGTTTTGGATCAGCCTGTCAGTTTCTGTAAAAGAAACAACCACCAAACAAACAAAAGCCAGCTGTGATTTTAATAGACATTGCATTGAATCTGCAGAGCTGTATCTTAGTTTTTGAGATTAAAGTCAGTGTGCCTGAAAGAGCATAGGTGTAAGAAAGTAAACCGATCCACTTCCTTAAATCTGTGGTGTGGGGTTATAATCCAGGGATAGTGTTTCAAGTTTTGCTTCCTCTCAACAAGCAGACTAAAGGAAAAATTACTAGTTAGGTAGAAAATACAGATTGTGGGAAAACACCTGGACAGGTTGAACTTTTTATAATAAGGTATCTGGCTCTCTGCCTTCACACAGGCATACTTGACTCTAACTTAATTTTCAGTAAAATAATATTTTATCATACCTGATTTCTGTGGAGTGTTTTAGAAAATCTGTTCATAACTAACAGTCACCATGGCGGGTGGGGGGTAAAACTACATGGCAGTAGTCTTCTGTCAACCCTGTCCCTGCAGTAATAAGCAGTCTAGAGACTGTCCCCACATCACTTGTTTCAATTTAATAATTGATGCAGTTCTATATTGTCACTTGTCCTTTTCTCATCTTCAGGCACGGCTTGAAATCTGTGCTTTGAGGGATACTGTGGCTGTTCACCTGACACCTGAAAGCAAGTGAGATGCTTAACATTCTTGTTATGAGTGCTTCACTAAAAATAAAGCTTATCTTTGTAAAGATAACTGATCAGAGTGAGTGCTCATGATCGTGATGTGATAAAGTTTATATTTGATTAATTTTTACCTAAAAAGCATAATAAGCCAATGACTCCTAATACTGGTTCTTTGTAGCATAATATAAAAGAAAAAATATGTAGTATGATTTTATGTTTTTATTCACTAAGATAAATCTCAGTCTCATAAATGATATAGCAGAGCATTATATACTTCTTTTTAAAATGAGAAAATGAGAATTGAGTCTTACTCTATTCATAGCAGACTCTGAGGGACAATTTAAAGATTGTAAATATCAGCATAAGAGGAAGCCTTGTGGTTTCTCTGAAAATTTTTGTAGTGGAAATTTGATGATAATTTTTAGCTGTTTTGAATGAAAGTCAGGATTTCCTATCATCAAAGTATCAGTAGGTGAACTGAAACATCAGTAACTACTTGCCTATACAAAATTGTTTATTTCATTGGCAATATTACTTAGGAAAAACTGGGTTATATTGTTAATATGCCTGAGAATACAAGTAGTATACAAATAAAATATTTAAGGACATTTAAAAAGTTTTTTCCTAATGAATTGAACTTAGCTTCTTATTCTTATTCATGATGCCTGACCAGAAGACATTTCTGGATGGTTCCCATGTTATTTAATGACTCCTTTTCCCAACCATCATTTTTCTACACAAAGTGTTAAGTAATAGATGATAGAGGGCACTCAGTCCAAATTTGATGTGGGTGCATGCTTTGTGTAAGTACCTAGATATTTATTCCTACTAATTTAACCTTTTAGTGCCTAACTGCCTCATCTATAAAAGAAAGATAATAAATACTTTCTAGGCAAAGTTTTAGGGGAATTAAATGAAAAAATATGCCAAGTTACCTTCTAAACTATTGGTGCATTACAAATAATTAATGGTATCCTCTTCATCATCATCATTATTGTCATAATGTAAAAATAAAGAAATAATAGCATTACATTTTTTTGATTGAGAAAAGGTTTACAGGAAACAAGGTGATAACAGCAGACCCTCCTCTCTACATCAGGGAAGAGGAAAGTCATTTTGGAAAGGGAGCTAAGTATCCCCACAAGCTGTAACCCATCCCTTGCCTTAACCAAGAACAACTGAAGCTTCCCAATACCAGTTTTTATAATCTGTTAGGACTTTGTAGTCTATTTGTTACTGTGATATTTGCCCCAAATAGGAGAAACATTGCTCAAAAGTATATTTACTGGTACAATGATGAGGATCTGTTTTTATAATAACAAAATAAAAAACCACCGTAAAGTCAAGAAAAATTAATTTCGTTACCCATGGTCAACAAGCTATAAAAGAAGAAGAGATAAGAAGTTAAAAATTATTACTTAGTGACAAGTACAAGTTACTACCAAATAATTTCCCCTAAAATGCTTTTTATTTGATGCAGAAATTTTTTGGTACTTTCTCTTTTAAATAGTTAAGCTTACCAAATTGATGTTTTTTTAATTTGTACTTTTTATGTTTTTTATGAAAAGAAGTGATGTTGAATTAAAATCAATCAATCTCTACTTATTCTACAAATTTTAAATATAATAATAACTAAATGTCAGAGACCATATTTAGTTATTGTAAGAGATTGGCTGTTAATCAGGCCCTGTACATGTCAATACTGTAAATGTCCCCATTTGTATAATCTGTCACAAGACCATCCCTATTTCTACTTAGTTTCCTTCCTTTCTTACCAGTTGCTTAACACTTCAGTTTTGTTTTGAAAAGACTTTTTAAAAATTAAACATGTCCACATTAAGCCCTCATTAAAGTAGCATCTTTTGTAAAAATCAGTCTCTTTTAGCTTTTCTGTTTCATTTCATAGTTGAGTTTTTGACCCTACTCCTACAAGGCCTCTGTGTGGGAACTATACCCTGTACCCTCAACTTTTACTTTTACTTTTTCTATTGTTTTTCACTTTTACTTTTTCTCATATTTTTACATGCTTCACTAGCTTATACTGGTTTCTTTATATTTAAGATATGCTTAAGAATTTTTAATGATGCTCTTAATTCCCCATAGAAATATGAAATTTTTCAACTTAAATTTTGCTTCTCTGTGTTCCAGGTCTAGTTTTAAACAGGCTTTGGAAGCTCTGCCTCAGCTCTCAAGTGGAGCAGATAAAAAGTAAGTACTATATACTGTTTTCAAGGGCCAGTTAAGATGTGTTGAATGATATTTTGTTACCTAAAAGTACTCTTTGTATAGATAATGATTTGTACTTAATAGCCTTTGATAGTATGCTGTACCTGGCTTGTCTCTGAAGTGACAGAATAAGATAAAACCTTTCCCCTGGGTTTATGACAGTTCAGAAATTAGTTCCTTTCTTGCTTTAAGTGACTAATACAGAAAACATTTTAAGAAAGTTTATTTTGACTCACTCAGTAAACTGTATTATTGCCTTACATTTTTAAGAAGATAATTCTTAGAGAAATGTAAAAAGGACAGCATGATAAAATGCAGCACTTGATGATTTTTTTCTTTTGAGTAGCTCAGCAATAGAAAGTAAATTTGTACACATGACATTAAAAAGTTGTATATGTTTCAGTAATACTATGTTAATGGTCTTGGTCAGAGTTTAAACTTTGCTACTCATAAAACAGGAAATTATTACCTGAGACAAAATGTAGGCCAGGCAAATTTCATAAATGCTCAACCTACCCTAGACTGAAGCAGCGGAAACAATGTAGGTCTTTGTTCCTTCACTAACCATAACTGAAGTCCACCTGCCTTTGCATTTGGCTGATCAGTCTATAGACATGAAAACCTTGGTGTAAGCTCTGTAGTTTTGCATAGGTTAATGTTATAGAAACTCAGAAGGCAGAGAGAACACATGAGTCTGGGAAAATGGGAGGAAAATGTCACATGGAGACAATTTTGAGCATTGTTAAACCCATGAAATAATCTGTTGACCCCAATGTCCTTAAACGCACTTCTTGGTTGCTTCTTCTGAACCAAATGCACTCTAAGATTTCTGGCCCTAAAATTATACATCAAACCAGTTAAAGAAATTGATTATCAAGTAGTAGAATGATTTACCCAGTGGAATTAGAACTAGCCCTTACTCTTCTGGTGCTTAATTCACCACCTGAGTTTACCACTCTCTAATATTTGTTAAAGACAAAACTGCAAAATAGGAGGAACAGACAATAGACTGTTAGTTGGTGAGGGGTCAAGATGAAGAGAAAGGTGGCCACAAAGGGGCAACACAAGAGAATTTGGAGGGTGATGGAACTATTCTGTGCCCAATTATGGGAGTTATTAGTTTGCTAATATGTGTTAACATTCATAGAACTGTATGCCAAAAAGAGTACATTTTAGTGTATATAATTTTTAAGTGAATTTAAAAAAAAATGCAGGTGCAAACATTAATGTGTTTTAGGGAGAAATCTAATTAATCTAGGGAAAGGAGACAGGAGGGAGATTTTTATATATAAATATACATGTGTGTGTGTGTGTGTGTGTGTATTCCTTTTGATTAGCTTCTTTGATTAATTCTGTTATTGAGTTAAGAATCCATATGTAAATAACTTTTCAACAAGTAGAAGCTAAAACTAGGCAGTTGGCTCCCCCCAATGTTTTCTTATGTTGCTAGGCAACCTTCACTCTGCCAGGTTGTAAAATAGCCTCTCCTCCTTGCAGGTTACTGGAAGAGCTGCTGAACAAGTTCAAGAGTAGCATGCATTTGCAGCTCACCTGTTTCCAAGCTGCTTCTTCAACTATGATGAAAACATAAATACCTCCACAGTAAGGGCAGTCTAAAGATAACAAGTAATAAATTGTTATTACTTTGTTAAGTGTGCTTACAGGTATTAGCATATTAAAGCATTAGGTTTGCAATCTCTGTCTCTTTTCCCCAAATTGGTAGCTTAGAAAGACGTTGGTATATGTTTCATTTCAACCAAAATGACCTTGTTTGAAATGCCCGAGCAGTAATTTGTTTTGTCATTTTTATTACATTAGGCCCTGTATGGCTTTAAAATACCTTTAAATATATATATTCTTAGCTAGATGTTGCATGATTAATGCTACAGGAAGAGATACCTTTCCAGAGAGTGCTTCAAGATGGCATATGAGGTAACAAAGGCATTCTTCAGTGTCTCATATACCAGACTGTAGTGTCTGCAGCTTCCAAGGCACATGGAGACATTGATAAGAAGAGATTTAGAAAGTTATATTTAGACATCTTTGGAACTTTAACTGTCCTAAACTGTACATCTGTACTTAAAAATACAAATACCTCACTCTCCTAACTCAAGTGGATTTTTAGAAAATTTGCCATCTGCTTAAGAAAATGTTATATTTGGGGTAGATTATTTGTGCCCAGATGTCCATGAGTTAACTTTGTATTTTTCTGCCTAATTTTTATTTCTCACTGCGCTAATAAACATTAAGCACCTTTCAGTGTGTAGCCTTTCTTTGTTGAATTCACTCATAATGTAATGTGTCCTTTCATGTCAATGTGTTGCCTGTCATTGAGGACCCCATTGTTACTGCAGTGGAGCTTGGATACCCCAGTAGGTGCTGGTGGGAATAGCCACAGCCTTCACTGCCTCCTAAAGAACAAGCCAGGTCCCCTGGTGACAGCTGGCACTCCTGCCCACTGCTATTGAGTCCTTCCCCCTCTGGTAATGTCTTTTCTCTCCCCTTTGAAGCATCTTGCTCAGTAGCTAAAAGAACACTGCTCTGGCAGAGTCTATGTTTTCTGAAGATTTAAAGACATTCCTCTGTTACCAGGCAGTAGGAACTGCTGATGCACCTCGTGCCATTTGTCCTACATTCGATGTTGACTTCGTTTACCAGAATAGGTGCAGGGCACCATGACCTCTTTCAAAGTCAGCTTCCCCTACCTAGCTGCATCATACCAGTTGCTTCAGAAAACTGAGTAATTCTCTTACCTGCAGGCTGTATGTCAGGGTTCTCAAATTTTTCTGTGGATGTCGCAGAGTCCCCTTTTTTTAATGTGGAAATTAATATATTTACTAATAAAAGTAATTTTATTTTATTTATTTTATTTTTTTATTATGAAATTTATTGTCAAATTGGTTTCCATATAACACCCAGTGATCATCCCAACAGGTGCCCTCCTCAATACCCATCACCCACCCACCCTACCCTTCCACCCCCCATAAACCCTCAGTTTGTTCTCAGGTTTTAGGAGTCTCTTATGTTTTGGCTCCCTCCCTCTCTAACCATTTTTTTTTCCTTCCCCTCCCCCATGGTCTTCTGTTAAGTTTCTCAGGATACACACTAATATAAGTAATTTTAGAGTACAGTATAGCCAAGTACAGTATCATTTAAAATAAGTCAGTGCTGGGGCTTCTGGGTGGCTCAGTCTGACTTCGGCTCAGGTCATGATCTGGCAGTTCATGAGTTCAAGCCCCTCATCAGGCTCTGTGCTGACAGCTCGGAGCCTGGAGCGTGCTTCAGGTTCCATGTCTCCCTCTCTCTCTGCACCTCCCCTGTTCACACTCCATCTTTCTCTTTCTCTTTCTCTCGCTCTCTCTCTCCAAAATAAATGAACATTAAAAAAAATTAAAATAATTCAGTGTTGTTATGTTTGTTCATTTGGTGTATGAGGGAAATCATACTAACTGGAAGTAAAAGTGTAATTTCTATGAATTTGCTCCATAAAATTTACTAAGAAATATACAGAATATTGTCTCTCTTAAGCCTGGTAACTATTATATTTAACATGATTATGAACTAAATTACAAATCTGCAAGCCTGAATGTTTGTGTTATTTTAAATATCTAGTACAGAACATTAATCCAATAAAGAACATATTGGACAAAGGGCTAGTATCCGAAATCTATAAAGAACTTACCAAACTCCACACCCAAAAAACAATCCAGTGAAGAAATGGGCAGAAAACATAATAGACACTTCTCTAAAGAAGACATCCAGATGGCCAACAGGCACATGAAAAGATGCTCAATGTCACTCCTCATTAGGAAAATACAAATCAAAACCACACTGAGATACCACCTCATGCCAGTCAGAGTGGCTAAAATGAACAAATGAGGAGACTATAGATGCTGGTGAGGATGTGGAGAAATGGGAACCCTCTTGCACTGTTGGTGGGAATGCAAACTGGTGCACCATTCTGGAAAGCAGTGTGGGGAGGTTCCTCAAAAAATTAAAAATAGATCTACCCTATGACCCAGCAATAGCACTACTAGGAATTTACCCAAGGGATACAGGAGTTCTGATGCATGGGGGCACTTTTACCCCAATGTTTATAGCAGCACTTTCAACAATAGCCAAATTATGGAAAGCCCAAATGTCCATCAACTGATGAATGGATAAAGAAATTGTGGTTTATATACACAATGGAATACTACATGGCAATGAGAAAGAATGAAATATGGCCCTTTGTAACAACGTGGATGGAACTGGAGGGTGCTATGCTAAGTGAAATAAGTCATACAGAGAAAGACAGACACCATGTGTTTTCACTCTTCTGTGGATCCTGAGAAACTTCACAGAAGACCATGGAGGAGGGGAAGGAAAAAAAAAGAGAGAGAGAGGGAAGGAGCCAAACCATAAGAGACATTTAAAAACTGAGAACAAACTGAGGGTTGATGGGGGGGGGGGGGGGGTGGGGGGGAGGGGAAAGTGGGTGATGGGCATTGAGGAGGGCTCCTGTTGGGATGAACACTGGGTGTTGTATGGAAACCAATTTGACAATAAATTTTATATTAAAAAATAAAAAATAAGACATTAGGTTTGATTCTCAAAAAAAAAATGTGTCTTTAATACAAGATAGATGTCATTTTTTCCCCTAAGCATCTTTATGTCAGCATTTTCATTAGTTGTATCACTTTTATATATATAGTTTTAACACACAAAATAAATACTTAAATTTTAGTTTACCTTATATTTGCCTAATCATTGTCAGAAAGCATTTATCAGCTGTCCACCTAATTCTCTACTTGTTGAGGGCTTACCAGATGCTAGGCATTGTACCAAATTATCTCATTTAGGCTTCCCAATAGTGTTATGACAACCTAATGAGCTAGAAGGTATTATGTCCATTTCACAGATGAGGAAATCAGGACTTAAGAGAGAAGTTCATGACTTCAAGACTACAAGGCTGGTAAGAGCAGGATGTGTCACACTCAGAGTTGTCTGGCTTCATTGCCCTTTAATTTAACCATGGCCAGTTCTTCCCCCCCAGCCAAATATACTTTCTGCTGTCCCTCAAGTGACATGGCTCAGGGAAGTATATAAGTGCTAGAGGATAATAAAACTTAAGCAAAATAGGGACAAGTAAGTGCTTTTTTATGGCTCAGAGAATTGAGGGTAGGCACATAAAAACCCCATACCCAAATGAGGTGGTTCAAGGACTACTATTCCAACAAGTCAAGGGGAACTTCTTGGAAGAAAGGAGTATTTCAAGACTTTCTTGAGGTACAGAAGAATTTAGTGGTTAAGAGGAGAAAGCTGAATATAATGTAAGTTAGCAGAAAGCTGAGAGATAAACCAGGACTTGGAGCAAATTGACAAAAACATAAAAAGAATTAAGATACTCAAAAGTGCTTTCACACATAGGTAGCATTTGGGCTTAGCACACCCACATTCATGTGATAATCCTGGCTTCATATCAGTTAGCAAAGTCAGCCCCACCTTCAATACTAAAAAATGTATTAGGAATAATTTGGTTTTACTAAGACTTTATCAGTATGCCATGAAAGTGGCATGCTCTAGAAATGATTCTGGCATTGCAAGACAAGCATCATTGCCATAGGCAGGCTTTCTGAGGCACTCTCCTGGCTCTTCAATCCTTGTAGGCAGCTTTCCTAGAGGGGATAAATAGAAAATGTTACACTTTAATTCTGGTTTGGTGCAAGATGGTGATGTGTTTCAGCTTTGATTATGTGCTGTAGGATATTTTAGACATGTAAGAGCATTATGATGTGTTTTCTGAAAAGTTATAAATTTCAACATTTTAAATCAAGATTATGTTTCTAAAGTAAAGTTAGCTCTATTTTATTTAATATATGCTTAAAATAATTACATTGAACTATAGACTGAAACTAGCATACATTTTTGTCATTAAACATTTTTGTAGCAGTTATAAAGGTTTTCATATGAATATATAAAATGCTCTAACAATATAAAAGATATATTGAATATTTGATATGCATACCTCAACTGGGACAGCAAGGTTTTTTTTAATAAATATGTCAGAACAGCAAATGATTCAAGCTTTGCATTGAATGCATATTTTTATATATTAGAGTCATGTTTTTGGTGTGTTGATGTCTTCTTTCTATTCACCCACATTTGTAATTCAGTTTTATCATATCACTGGATCACTGGAAAGCCTTTTTGTACCTGGCCAGGTTATAAATACATAACAAATATTTTACTAACAGGATCTGGGTCTTTGGGTTATCTGTTTGTAACTTGGCTAATAAAAGTCAGTAGGATGCCAAACTACCTTTTTCCTGTCCAGCCTATAAACTCTATCCTTAGGTAAAGGAAGTACTGAAGCTGGTCACCCTGTTTTCATCAGCATCATAACCATGACTGGTTGTCCCACTGGCCGTGTTGCTGTAATCATTGTTGATAGTGTTGTGGTTCTCATTATTTCTATCACATATTTCTTGAATATTCCTGTCCCATCTGCCTACAAACTCTTCAGCTAGGCCCAGATTCCTGAGAACCAAGACAACTACTTGATCACTACCTGCCAAAGAAGGCCCACAGAAGGACTCATCACAAAGGGATGAGGGGAGCCAGGGAACGATGGAGTTATGGGGGTCACAAAAATAAAGGGAAGAAGAAGAATCATGTTGGAATATAGAGATTGTTGACAAGGTCAAATGTTGCAGATGTGTACAAAGGATAAATGCTGAGAAATGGTTGCTAATCTTGGCATTTGGAAAATCATAAGTGACCAGCGAATGATAAGGAAGGAATCAGAGAAACTTTCTCTTAACTTGCCCACAGAGCTGTCAAGAAAGCTGTCTCTTTCTTGAAGATCACAAAACACCCTCCTTCCATCAACCGTGTTTTTTCTCTATCATTAAGAGTCTCTTATAGTTTGTTTCCCTCTCTCCTCTTTCCTCTCCACCTTCCCATATGTTTACCTGTTGTGTTTCTTAAATTCCACATATGAGTTAAATCATATGGTATTTGTCTTTCTCTGATTGACTTATTTCACTTAGCATGATACATTCTAGCTCCATCCATGTCATTGCAAGTGGCAAGATTTCATTATTTTTGATGGCTGAGTAATATTACAATGTATATCCATACCACATCTTCTTTACCCATTCATCAGTTTGAACATTTGGGCTCTCTCCAGTTTGGCTATTGTTGATAATGCTGCTATAGACATTGGGGTCCATATACCCCTCCTATCATTATTTTTATATCCTTTGGGTAAATACCTACTAGTGAAATTGCTGGATCATGAGATAGTTCTATTTTTATTTTCTGGAGGAACCTCCATACTTTTCTCCATAGTGGCTTCACTAGTTTGCATTCCCACTAGCAGTGTAAAAGTGTTCCCCTTTCTCCACATCCTCACCAACACCTGTCACTTCTTGTGTTATTAATTTTAGCCATTCTGACAGGTGTGAGGAGGCATCTCATTGTGGTTGATTTGTATTTCCCAGTTGATCAGTGATGTTGAGCATCTTTTCATGTGTCTGTTAGCCATCTAGATGTCTCTGGAAAATTGTCTATTCTTATCCTTTGCCCATTTCTTAACAAGATTATTTGTTTTTCGGGTGTTTAGTTTGATAAGTTCTTTATGGATTTTGGATAGTATCCGTTTATCTATTATGTCATTTACGTATATTTTCTCCCATTCCATAGGCTGCTTTTTAGTTTTGTTGATTGTTTCCTTCACTGTGCAGAAGTTTTATCTTGATGAAGTCCCAAGAGTTCATGTTTGCTTTTGTTTCCCTTGCCTTTGGCAATGTATCTACTAAGAAGTTGCTATGGCTGAGGTCAAAGAGGCTGCTGCCTAGGTTCTCCACTAGGATTTTGATGGTTTCCTGTCTCACATTTAGGTCTTTCATCCATTTTGAATTTATTTTGTGTGTGGTGTAAGAAAGTGGTCCAGTTTCGTTCTTCTGCATGTCGCCGCCCAGGTTTCCCAGCACCATTTGTTGAAGAGACTGTCTTTATTCCATTGGATATTCTTTCCTACTTTGTCGAAGATGAGTTGACCATAAAGTTGTGGGTTTGTTTCTGGTTTTTCTATTCTGCTCCATTGATCTATATGACTGTTCTGTGTAAATACTATACTGTCTTGATGATTACAGCTTTGTAACATAGCTTGAAATCCGGAATCGTGATGCCTCCAGTTTTATTTTTCTTTTTCAGGATTGCTTTGGCTATTCAGGGTCTTTTGTGGTTTTATACAAATTTTAGGATTGTCTGCTCTAGCTCTGCAAAGAATGCTGGTGGTATTTTGTTAGGGATTGCATTAAATGTGTAGATTGCTTTCAGTAGTATAGACATTTTAACAATGTTTGTTCTCCCAATCTGTGAGCATGAGATGCTTTTCCCTTTCTTTGTGTCCTCTTCAATTTCTTTCAGAAGTCTTCTATATTTTTCAAAGTACAGATCTTTTTACCTTACTTTAGTTTATTCCTATGTATCTTATTTATTTGGGTGCAAATATAAATGGGATCGATTGCTTAATTTCTTTTTCTGCTGCTTTGTTATTGGTGTATAGAAATGCAATACATTTCTGCACGTTTATTTTATAGCCTGCGACTTTGCTGAATTCATATATTAGAGCAATTTTTTGATGGGGTCTTTTGGGCTTTCTACATAGAGAATCATGTCATCTGCAAATAGTGAAAGTTTGACTTCTTCCTTGCTGATTTGTATGCCCTTTATCTCTTTTTGTTGCCTGATTGCTGAAGCTAAGACTTCCAGTAGTATGTTAAATAGTAATAGTGAGAGTGGGCATCCTTTTCTTTTTCCTGACTATAGGGAAAAGGCTCTCAGTTTTTCCCCACTAAGGATGATATTAACTGTGGGTCTTTCATACATGGCCTTTATGGTGGAAGTATGTTCCATCTATCCCTACTTTGTTGAGGCTTTTATCAAGAATTGATGCTGTATTTTGTCAAATGCTTTTTCTGCATCTATTGAGAGGATTATAGGTTCTTATCCTTTCTTTTATTAATGTAGTGTATCACATTGATTAATTTGCAGATATTGAATCACCCCTGCAGCCCAAGAATAAATCCCACTTGATCCTGGTGAATAATTATTTTAATGTACTGTTGAATTTGATTTGCTAGTATCTTGTTGAGAATTTTTGCATACAGGTTCATCGGGGATATTTGCCTGTAATTGTCCTTTTTAGTGAGGTCTTTGTCTCGTTTTGGAGACAAGTAATCCAAGTAATGTTTGCTTCATAGAATGAGTTTGTAAGTTTTCTTTCCATTTCTATTTTTTGAGATAGTTTGAGAATAGGTATTAACTCTTCTTTATTTATTTTTTCAATTTATTTATTTTTAAATTTACATCCACGTTAGCATGTAGTGCAACAATGATTTCAGGAGTAGATTCCTTAATGCCCCTTACCCATTTAGCGCATCCCCCCTCCCACAACCCCTCCAGCAACCCTCTGTTCTCTATATTTAAGAGTCTCTTATATTTTGTCCCCTCCCTATTTTTATATTATTTTTCCTTCCCTTATGTTCATCTGTTCATCATCTGTTCATTTGTGTATCTTAAGTTCCTCATATGAGCGAAGTCACATGATATTTGTCTTTCTCTGACTAATTTTGCTTAGCATAATACCCTCTAGTTCCAAACACGTAGTTGCAAATGTCAAGATTTCATTCTTTTTTATTGCTGAGTAATACTCCATTATATATATATATATATATATACACACACCACTTCTTCTTTATCCATTCATCCATCAGTGGACATTTGGGCTCTATCTATACTTTGGCTATTGTGAATAACACTGCTATAAACATTGGGGTGCATGTGCCCCTTTGAAATGGCACACCTGTATCCCTTGGATAAATACCTAGTAGTGCAATTGCTAGGTCATAGGGTAGTTCTATTTGTAATTTTTTGAGGAACCTCCATACCGTTTTCCAGATTGGCTGCACCAGTTTGCATTCCCACTAGCAATGCAAAAGATATCCTCTTTCTCCACATCCTCGCCAACATCTGTTGTTGTCTAAGTTGTTAATGTTAGCCATTCTGATAGGTGTGAGATGGTATCTCATTGTGGTTTTGATTTCTATTTCCCTGATGGTGAGTGATGGTGAGCATTTTTTCATGTGTTGGTTGGCCATCTGGATGTCTTTGGAGAAGTGTCTATTCATGTCTTTTGCCCATTTCTTCACTGGATTATTCATTTTTTGTGTGTTGAGTTTGAAAAGTTCTTTATAGATTTGGATAGTAACCCTTCATCTCTTATGTCATTTGCAAATATCTTCTCCCATTCCATTGGTTGCCTTTTAGTTTTGTTGACTGTTTCTTTTGCTGTGCAAAAGTTTTTATTTTGGTGAGGTCCCAATAGTTCATTTTTGCTTTTGTTTCTCTTGCCTCTGGAGACATGTTGAGTAAGAAGCTGCTGCAGCTGAGGTCAAAGAGGTCTTTGTCTGCTTTCTTCTCTAGGATTTTGATGGCTTCCTATGTTACATTTAGGTCTTCCATGCATTTTGAGTTTACTTTTGTATATGGTGTAAGAAAGTGGTCCAGGTTCATGTTTCTGCATGTCACTGTCCAGTTTTTCCAGCACCATTTGCTGAAATGACTGTCTTTATTCCATTGGATATTCATTCCTGCTTTGTCAAAAATTAGTTGGCCATACGTTTGTGGGTCCATTTCTGGGTTCTCTATTTTGTTCCATGGATCTGAGTGTCTGCTTTTGTGCCAGTACCATACTGTCTTGATGATTACAGCTTTGTAATACAGCTTGAAGTCTGGGATTGTGATGCCTCCAGCTTTGGTTTTCTTTTTCAAGATTGCTTTGGCTATTTGGGGGCTTTTCTGGTTCCAGACAAATTTTAGGATTGTTTGTTCTAGCTCTGTGAAGAATGCTGGTGTTATTTTGATAGGGATTGCATTGAATATGTAGATTGCTTTGGGTAGTATTGGCATTTTAACAAATTTGTGCTTCCTATCCAGAAGCATGCAATATTTTTCTTCATTTTTTGTGTGTGTCTTCTTCAATTTCTTTCACAAGCTTTCTATAGTTTTCAGTGTGTAGATTTTTCACCTCTTTGGTTAAATTTATTCCTAGGTATTTTATGGGTTTTGGTGCAATTGTGAATGGGATCGATTCCTTGATTTCTCTTTCTGTTGTTTCAACCAATTTCTGTGCATTGATTTTATATCCTGCGACTTTGCTGAATTCATGGATCAGCTATAGCAGTTTTTTGGTTGAATCTTTGGGTTTTCCATATAGAGTATCATGTCATCTGTGAAGAGTGAAAGTTTGACCTCCTCCTGGCCCATTTGGATGCGTTTTATTCCTTTGTGTTGTCTGATTGCCGAGGCTAAGAATTGTCTGGTAGAATTCCCCTGTGCAGTCATCTGGCCTTCAAACAAACCAGGACTCTTGTTTGTTGGGATATTTTTGAAACTGATTTAATTTCTTTGCTGATTATGGGTCTGTTCAAATTTTCTATTTCTTCCTGTTTCAGTTTTGGTAGTTTGTGAGTTTCTAGGAATTTGTCTATTTCTTCCAGATTGACAGTTTGTTGGTATATATTTTTTCATAGTAGTCTCTTATAATTGTTTGTATTTCTGTGGTATTGGTTTTTATCTCTCCTCTTTCATTCATGATTTTATCTATTTGGGTCATTTCTCTTCCTAAGGGTCAGCCTTTAAAGCTCTTCTTTAGCTTCGTTTTCTCTTTAAATTCTCTTCCTGAGTGTCTGATCAGTTCCTCTGCCTCTACTCCTTTGCCTGTTGAAATAACTTACAAAGATTTATACACATCCTTTTCTTTTCTCCAAAGTGTTTTCCTTCAAAATGCTTATTAAATTTCTCTACCATGTAGGGGCTCCTAGTACCAGGCCTCACCTGAATATGTACCCAATGTCAGATGGCTATGGAGTTGACTTTCATTCTGCTGTGTGTCCTGTGCCCTGCTCTCAGTTGATCCCCAAAGCCCTTCCATCCCCAAAGGAGCTCCGTGTGCTGTAGGCAGTAGCCATTGGGCTGCATCAGTGTGGTGACTGTAGGTTTTAGTCCAGCATTTGGTAACAAGTAAGCCCTCAGGAAATCTTTCTTCAATGCTATTGATGAAGTTAGAGTAGCAAAAGTGTCAAATTACATATGTAGTTTATATGCAATTTTTAAAAAATTTATTCTCAAGGTATCTAACATACAGTGTAGTTTTGGCTTCAGGAGTAGATTCCAGTAATTCATTACTGATTTACAACACCCAGTGCTCATCCCAACAAGTGCCCTCCTCAATACCCATCACCCATTTTCCCTATCCCCCCTCACACCCATCAACCCTCAGTTCTCTGTATTTCAAAGAGTCTCTTATTGTTTGTTTCCCTCTCTGTTTTTATCTTGTTTTCCCTTCCCTTCTCCTGTGGTCATCTGTTAAGCAGTTCAGAGCTCCTCCCTCCTCCTTTGCCTACTCCCTAAAGCCATTCACTTTCAACTCTTTTGGCATTTAGTTCAATATCTCTAAATAGGTTTATGTTGCTACTTTTTAATTCTTCTGCTTAGTCATTGTTGTCTTCCTTAAAGCAGAAGATGAGAACTTAGCTTGCTTTCATTGCCTCTACCATACAAGCACACTTCCCTAGCCTTTCCTCCAAGTATATTTGCTTTGGTTAGGTCATTATTCACTGTTCAAGTTATTATACGTATGTAAATGCAATTTGGTCATAAGCCAATAATATACTAACATCCTCATCCTGTTGTACTTTTCATCTGTGAAGAACATATTTCATATTTTGACAAAATGTTCATATTTTTATGTATTATATGTAGTTTTCTGTCATCCCAAAACTTCCTCCACCCAAGTTATGAAAAATATCCTTGAACCATATTCAAACACATAGATATTTCATCAAGTTTATCTACTTGAACGAACTTACCCACAGCTTCTCAACCTTCTGTAGTCTAGACTGGGTACCCCCTAAGTCGGCCCGACACCTGCCATCTTAGGGTCTCCCATAATATTCATCATCCTAGAATTTTTCTCTGCCCTTCTTTTGTGTTGAATCAACTGCTTTTGTATCCCATAGCATCCACTTTTTTGATTTGCTCCCTAGCTTGATAGAGTTCAACCTCCAATAACTTTCTGGGAAAAGAGTATATGGGAGGTAAGTTTTTTTAGCCTTGAATATATGACGAAAATCTTTATGATAGCTTGGCTAGATATAGAACTCTAGGTTGGAAATCCTATTTCCTCAAGATTGTCAAGCATTTTCACTTTTGTCCTCCAGTATCTGTCAATCTATGCTTGTAGAATCTTCTCCCAGTTTTTTGAAAGTTCATTATGTTGTTCTGGGTATGATGCCCTTAGTCAATCTAATGTCTTTATATTGGAGGAATTTTTCTTAAATTGTTTATTGGAGTCCCTTTGGTCCCAGTTTTTATCCTTATCTTTAATATTTGGATCTCCTATCCTGGTCCTTTTTTTAAAAAATTACATCTTTTTCCTCTTGTTTTCTTTTTTGGGTTTTATTCTACTTTCTGAGAAACCATCCAACATTATTATTATTATTATCATTATTATTATTATTTCCAGTGTAGCTAACATATAGTGTTATATTAGTTTCAGGTCATCCAACCTTTTTATTGATTTTTCCTTTCTGTTGTTTTTAATTTATTAGAAGTTTTTTTTTTTCTCTGAATATTCCTTTTTATAATTCTGTTGATTTTTTGTTTATCTGGAAATAATTACACTATTTTAGAATTTTTTTCTATTTTTTTAATGTTTACTTAGTTTTGAGAGAGAAAGAGAGAGACAGAGAGAGTACAAGCAGGGGAAGGGCAGAGATAGAGACACAGAATCCGAAGCAGGCTTCAGGCTCTGAGCTGTCAGCACAGAGCCCAATGTGGGGCTCAAACCCATGAACCACGAGATCATGACCTGAGCTGAAGTCAGATGCTTAACAAACTGAGGCACGCAGGCACCCCAAAGTTGGTCTTTCCTTTTTGCATAGTCTCCAAATTTATTTATTCTTCTCATATTATTAGAATAAATATCATAAGCTTTTCTAAAATTTCTAGCAAGCTTTGATATTTATTCATATTTAGCAGTAGAGCACTCAAAAGCTGAATTGCATTGTAAGTTCCATGGAATGGATAGGGCTTATCAATTATGAGCTTCAATTAAGGTAGGATGGGCCTTTTCATTGGGAGAATCTCTAATATTATTATATTTAGGTCATTTTTCTGGGGTTGGTCAGATTCCTCAGACAAGGTGCTTCCAATCTCATGCCGTGAGCAAATAAACTGCTCTCAGTATCCTAAAAGTCAAGAGAAAGAAGAAGCCTCAGAGGTCATTTTTGTTAGGACAGTACACCTGCTCTCAACTAGATGTGGTATGCCACAGCTTTCTGCATTTACCCTCCAGAGAATAAAATGCTAGTCCTCTGATCAAGTGGGAAGGTAGAGGGCATATTCCCAACTATGTGGGGAGGAAGAGGAGACCTGGGAACATCTAACTGTTAAACACCCTGTAAACTGATCGCTTGATTTTTAACCCCCACTTTATCCCCACTTCCAGAAGTTCCCATACCACAAACTCTTGAGCCTTTTGAGAAATTTGCAATGTAAACTAGGTTGCATCTTTTTGTCTTTCCTATTGCCAATTTAGCATCTGACTTGTTTAGATCTTCTTAAAATTTTTTTTTTCAATGTTTATTTATTTTTGAGAGACTAAGAGAGACAGAGCACGAGCAGGGAAGAGGCAGAGATAGAGGGAGACACAGAATCCAAAACGGGCTCCAGACTCTGAGCTGTCAGCACAGAGCCCAATGCGGGGCTCAAACCCACAAACCATGAGATCATGACCTGAGCCAAAGTCGGACACCCAACCGATTGAGCCACCCACGCGCCCCATGACTTGTTTAGATCTTCTAAATCAGTTTCCACATACCCATATGTTTGGCAGCTTTCAAACTCATACCTATTATTTCCTCTCCTTTTTTTCTTTGTGGATGTATGCCTTTTATGTATATTTAACTGTATTATTAACTGTCTGTAGTAACATACATGGTTATATGCAGTATGCATACGGTGTTTATGTATAGACAGCATGTATGCATGGGTGCATATTCACCCATGCACACACACACACACACACGAATATATAAAATGACAGTACAGTTCTATATATAGGTATATAGATAGAGAAAGTTTTAGTTAGAGCTAAAGTAAATGTGTGGTTTCAGTCTGCCATCTATATTTGAAAGGTCAGATTTTTTTGTTTTATTTGATCATAACACCAAACTGTTCACATCTGCATGGGCTTCAGATTTGTAGCTCATAAGATATTATTGTTTACTACAATTTTTAAACATTGAAAGGAATTTTCTATTCAGCTGACCCCATCCCCAATCCCTGGACACTAAAGGTACCAAATCAAGCTTAGCACACAGAAACTACCTTTTATCCATACTTAGAAACAAGTCTTACAATACACCACTGATGTATTCTTGCTAAAATGTTGAACCTGAATGTCTAAATCTACTTAACAATTTGTAGGAAATACAGGGGATTATCTATGGATAATCAGCAAAATCAATATTGCTGGAAATTAAAGCAAATGACCCTTTGTTCAATAAACAAATTTCAGAAAAAATTACGGAGAGGCCAGAGGGCATCCTACATAATAAAATATACTTGAGATGTATCTGCATTGTATGGATTTTTTTTTTTAAATTTAACATTTATTTATTGATAGGAGACAGAGAGAGACAGAATGTGAGTGGGGGGAGGGGCAGAGAGGGAGGAAGACACAGAATCCAAAGCAGGCTTCAGGCTCTGAGCTGCCGGCATAGAACCCGACACAGGGCTTGAACCCAGGAACCACAAGATCATGACCTGGGCCGAAGTAGGACACTTAACCTACTGAGCCACTCAGGTGCCCCTCTGTGGATTTTATTTGGATCCTGAGTTGACCCAACAAATTGTTTTTAGAAAACTAGACATTTGGTGGGGTGCCTGCGTGGTTCAGTCGGTTGAGCGTCTGACTACAGCTCAGGTCATGATCTCACGGTTTGTGAGTTTGAGCTCTGAGTCAGGCTCTGTGCTGACAGGTCAGAGCCTAGAGCCTGCTTCGGATTCTGTGTCTCCCTCTCTCAAAAATAAATAAAGATCAAAAAAAATTAAAAAAGAAGACTAGACACTTGGGAAAATTTTAAACACTATTGTTCTAACAATATTGAAATAACATTGATTACATTAAAGATTTATTGTTGCTATCTTATGTGTTGTGGATATGTGGTTATAATTTTCAAAAGTCATTATCTTTTAACTCTTTATAAATGACATGATAACATGACATATAAGATGTCACTGTAAAGCTACAGTAACCAAAACTGGTATCACCAAAAGAACACACAGATAGATTAATGGAACAGAATATGTAGCCCAGAAATAGAGCCACACAAATATAGTCAACTAACCTTTGACAGGGAGCAAAGAAATACAATGGAGAGAAGATAATCCTTTCACCAAATGGTGCTGGAACAACTGGACAGCACATGGAGACTAAAGAATTTAGACAAAGACGTTACACATTTTACAAAAATTACCTCCAAATGGATCATGGACCTAAATATAGTTTTATAGCAAAACTATAAAATTCCTGGTAATATGAGAGAAAATCTACATGATCTTGGGTTTGATTTTTTAGATATAACAATTATTTTTAATTGCCAATACTTGGAAGGAACCAAGATGTCTTTCAATAAGTAAATGGGTAAATTAACTATGGTATATTCATTCAGGAAAACATTCAGTGTTAAAAACATACATATCAAGCTATGAAAAGACATGGAAGAAGCTTAAATGCGTATGACATATACAATACATATGATACGCATTACTGTTTGGACCAAAATTTATAGCATTGTCATGGTTTATAGCATATATAGATGTAACATAAAAAGGGGAAAATGGACATACATATTTGCAAGATTTCTGCATTTAACAAGGAGTAATATATAACTTCAAATGGACTGTGACAAGTTAAGTATATGTATTTTAAATCCCAGGACAATCATTAAAACAATAATGTAGAGAAGTATAACAAAACCCAATAAGAAAATTGTTAACTGAATTTTTAAATAACTTAAATATTATTAAGATAATATTTAAAAAACGTGAAAGGAAGAACAGAAAATAGAACAAATAGAAAACAAACAATAGAATGATATACCAAAAAACAACTGCAGCAATAATTTTATTAAATATTAATAGATTAAACATTTCAATTAAAAGGCAGGGTTTTCAGAATTGATTTTAAAAAGCTTTACCCAACTGTACGCTATATACGAGAGATGCACTTTATATTTAAAGGCATCAGATAGGTTGAAAGTAACTATGGGAAAGAATATACCATACAAACAGCAAACATAAAGAAAACTGGAATAGCTGTGTTAAAATGAGATAAAGTAGATTTTTTTTTAATTTTTTTTTTTATTTTTAACGTTTATTTATTTTTGAGACAGAGAGAGATAGAGCATGAACGGGGGAGGGTCAGAGAGAGAGGGAGACACAGAATCTGAAACAGGATCCAGGCTCTGAGCTGTCAGCACAGAGCCCGACGTGGGGCTCGAACCCACGAACTGTGAGATCGTGACCTGAGCTGAAGTCGGACACTTAGCCGACTGAGCCACCCAGGCGCCCCGAGATAAAGTAGATTTTAAGACAAAAAAAAATGTAAGTGACAAGGAAGAATTTTTCATAACCATAAAATAGTCAGAAAGACCATCATACATGGCCTAATAAAACAACATGTAGAGCATTAAAATATAATGAAGCAGTAGATACAATGGGTGAAATAGGTGAAGGGAATTAAGAGGCACAACTTCTAGAAAAAAAAATGAAGCCAGATTGATAAGATTAAAGGGAAAGGTAGGCCATTCCATCATTCTCATATTTGGAGAGTTTTAAACTCTACAGAGATTGCTACAACTAGACAAATCAACAACGACACGGATTCTTTGCAATACTACCTTGACCTAGTTGATATTTATAAAACACTACAGCCCACACTGCAAGTGTTTTTTAAGTTGCATCACACATTCACCAGCATAGACCATACTCTGGGCCATATCTCAAAAAAATAAAAATATTCAAATCACACAGACTTAGCCCTCTGATCACAGTGGAATCAAATTAGGAATCAAAACAAAATGTCTAGGAAAAACATAAATATTCGGAAGTTAACAGATTTGTAAATAACCCATGAGTCAAGGAGTAAATCACCAGAGAATTTAGAAAATAGTTTGAAAATGAATGTTTAAATGAGAAGTAAACTAGCTGAATGAAACATACATCATCCAAATTTGAGGGGTGCTTAGAGGGGAATTATAAAGTTTAAATGCTTATGTTAGATAAGAAAATAATATAAATCAATGATCTAATTTTCCACATTAAGAAATTTAAGAAGAACAAATTAGGGGTGCCTGGGTGGCTCAGTCGGTTAAGTGTCTGACTTCAGCTCAGGTAATGATCTCGTGGGTTTGTGAGTTCAAGCCCCACATCGAGCTCTGTGCTAACAGCCCCAGCGCCTGGAGCCTGCTTCAGATTCTGTGTCGTCCTCTCTCTCGGCCTTTTCCCTGCTCATGCTCTGTCTGTCTCTCTCAAAAATAAATAAACATTAAAAAATGTTTTTAAAAAGAAAAGCAAATTAAATCCCAAGCAAGTAGAATGAAGGAAATAATGAAGAGCACAAATCAGTGAAATAGAAAATGCGTAAGCAATAGAGAAAATGAAATCAAAAGGTTCTGAGCTGGTTTCTCCCTCAGCTCTGTCATTAAATCTGCACAACACTGAGAAAGTCACTTTACCTTTCAATGCATCTGTTTACTCATTTACATATTAAGGGAGGTTGGACTTAGAGACACACAAAGTGCTCTAAATTTTTAGGTGCTTGCAGAAGTGGAAGAGCTACAATAATGGAATTTTAAAAATAAGCATGTGCTAGTAGTTGCTCATAAATATGCTGAATAAAGGAAACCTCATAATATCATTTTTCCAAGTATTTACTTATACAATCGATAACTGATCAGTTTGTATTTTAATACTCAAAGGAATATATGTCATGAACATAGACATGATACACAAATACAATGTTTTGTATTAAGCATTAGACAGCTTAGCTAAAAGTGAACATGTGCAAGTGTTGGACTGCAAAGCAGAGATTAGAGATTCCAAGCTTGATTTCTGTTTGACTTGTTCAAACTTGAGGCCCTTAGGAGAATCATTGTCTTTGTTCTGTGGGCCTATTTCCCCACATGAGTTGTCTGCATTATTTTTAAGATTTAATCAGACACTCAGCAGAGCCAAATGTTTTCTGCCTCAAAATAAATTCTGGTGAGACTGCTACAAAGGAGGATCCTTGATTTTTCCCTTAGCTCTCACTAAATGAGATTTTTTTCTTAAAATTACTGGATTCTTAAAATAACGATTTAGAATATACTTAATGTCCAGAAGGAACCACACCACTGAAATCTGGAGACATTTTTTTTTTTTTAATTTTTTTAATCTTTATTTTTGAGAAAGAGAGAGACAGAGTGTGAACAGGGGAGGGGCAGAGAGATATGGAGACACAGAATCTGAAGCAGGCTCCAGGCTCTGAGCTGTCAGCACAGAGCCCCACGCGGGGCTGGAATTCATGAAACGTGAGTTCATGACCTGAGCCGAAGTCAGACGCTCAACCAACTGAGCCACCCAGGTGCCCCGAAATCTGGAGGCTTTAAAGGGAATAAATAAATTACTGTTCCTCCTAAGTAGTATTGGACATAGTCTCAAATTACATGTTCTCCAGACCAGTTCCCAAGAGTTCTCACATTCAGCTATAACCAGCAACTGTTAAAAGGGTCTTTCCTTTGGCCTCTTGGCCATTATGGTCCAGGACGACTTGAAGTTTAGCAGGTTGCCTGGATCTGAGCATTTTCTTGTCTGTGAATTAGGGGGTATGAGATAGAAAAACAGGATGTGAAAAGCATAACAACGGGACGCAAACCACATTGGCACTGAACACTTCCAATTTGCCAACAGGTAGCACTAATACACTTTTGGCAAAAAAAAAAAAAAAAGCAGAGAAGTGATGCTCATAACTTAATTTAACCACAAAGACACTTTAAACAAGCTCAACTAAGGACATTCTACAAAATACCTAATACTGTTCAGAAGTGTCGAGTCATGGAAGACAAAGAAAGACTGAGGCCTTGTCTCAAATTGGAGATGTAGTTAACATGTAACATGTGATCCGGGATTGGATCCTGAAACAGAGAAAAGAACATCAGTGAGACAATCAGTGAAGTTTGAATAAGATCTGTAGATGAGTTAATAATATATTGTATCAATGTTAACTTGCTGGTTGTGGCCATTGTACTATGTCTATGTGAGATATTAATATTTGAAGAAGCTAGATGAAGAGGAAGAATACAGAATGTTTTATACTATTTTTGAAGCTCTTTTTTTGCAAGTCTTAAATTATTTTGCAATAAAAATGTTGTGTTTTGATTTTTTTTTAAGTAAAGATGGGGCATCTGGGTGGCTCAGTCGGTTAAGCATCTGACTTTGTCTCAGGTTATGATCTCATGGTTTGAGGGTTCAAGCCCTAAGTCAGGCTCTGTGCTGACAGCTCAGAGCCTGGAGCCTTCTCTAGATTCTGTGCCTCCCTCTATCTCTGCTCCTCCCCTGCTCAAAAATAAAATAAACATTAAAAAACTTTTAAGTAAAAATATAGAATAGAAACTCAAATCAGTGTATGTTGGTGAGGAAGTTTTTTAAAAACTAAACCAATAGAAGTAACTAATATGGGGAGATTGAAGCATCAAAAGAGTAAACAGAAAATGCAAATGAAGCAGGTAAAAATATTTTTAAATTAATTAACTAATGTCAAAAATGATTTTTTCAATAAAAGAGATCTTTAGAACAAAAATATCCATCTATATGTTACTTTAAAATGTGTTATATCTGGGTCCTAAAATAAAAAAATAAAATAAAATAAAATAAATAGATAAATAAAAAATAAATAAATAAATAAATAAATAAAATAAAAAGACTCATAAATATTAAAAGCAAAAGAATACTAGGCTAAAAAAAATTATGTCAAGAACATATTCATGGAAAGAAAACTAGTAGTGCTAATTTGATATCAACTAAAGCACACTTTAAAGCAAAATCTATTTAAGAATAAAAATTGCTACTATATAGTGATAAAAGTAACAATTTTCCAGAAAGATAAAATGATTCTAAACTTAGGTACATTTAACAATATAACCTCAATATGTAATTTAAAAATCGCTGGAATTTACAACCCACAATTATATTAGTAGATTTAAACACATTTTTCTTAGTATTAATGGGTTAAGCAAGGAAAATAATTATCAAATTTGAAGAAAATATAAAAAAGCATAATTAGGCTCTTTCCATAGTTTGGCTATTGTTGAAAGTGCTGCTATAAACATTGGGGTACAAGTGCCCCTATGCATCAGAACTCCTGTATCCCTTGGGTAAATTCCTAGCAGTGCTATTGCTGGGTCATAGGGTAGATCTACTTTTAATTTTTTGAGGAACCTCCACACTGTTTTCCAGAGTGGCTGCACCAGTTTGCATTGCCACCAACAGTGCAAAAGGGTTCCCATTTCTCCACATCCTCACCAGCATCTATAGTCTCCTCATTTGTTCATTTTAGCCACTCTGACTGGAGTGAGGTGGTATCTGAGTGTGGTTTTGATTTGTATTTCCCTGATGAGGAGTGATATTGAACATCTTTTCATGTCTGTTGGCCATGTAGATGTCTTCTTTAGAGAAGTGTCTATTCATGTTTTCTGCCCATTTCTTCACTGGATTATTTGTTTCTTGGGTGTGGAGTTTGGTGACTTCTTCATAGAGCCTAAATTTCCATCAACTGATGAATGGATAAAGAAATTGTGGTTTATATACACAATAGAATACTATGTGGCAATGAGAAAGAATGAAATATGGCTTTTGTAGCAATGTGGATGGAACTGGAGAGTGTTAAGCTAAGTGAAATAAGTCATACAGAGAAAGACAGATACCATATGTTTTCACACTTATGTGGATCCTGAGAAACTTAACAGAAGACCATGGGGGAGGGGAAGGGAAAAAAAGAGGTTAGAGAGGGAGGGAGCCAAAATGTAACAGACTGCTAAAAACTGACAACAAAGTGAGAGTTGATGGGGGGTGGGAGGGAGGGGAGGGTGGGTGATGGGTATTGAGGAGGGCACCTATTGGGATGAGCACTGGGTGTTGTATGGAAACCAATTTGACAATAAATTTCATATTAAAAAAAGTAAATAAAAAGCATAATTAGAAAAAAATCTGGCTGAAATTTATAGAACTTTACAGTCATTAGAGGACTCACCACATACTGGCCCCAAAGCAAGGCTCAAGAAATAATAAAGAATCACTAACAAGTTCTCTGACCACAATAAAATTCTGTTAGAAATCAGTAACAGGAAAACTTTTAAAACCCCATATATGTTTGGAAATTTTAGATCAGATTACTGAAGAACATCTTGGTCACAAGAGAAAACATCACAAAAGTTAGAAAAATTGAGAGCTAAACAATAATGAAATTTTTCATATCAAAATGTGAGCTGCAGTTGAAGAATTACTTCAAGGGCAGAGGAGATTGAATATGAGGTAAGTCTCAAACTCAAAAGTTTAAAAAAAAGGAAGGAAATAATAAAAAACAGAAATGAAAGAAGTACAAAACAAAGATACACCAGAGATGATCAAACCAACAAGGCTGAAAGTTGGTTCTCTGAGAAAATGTAAAAGAGAATGGGGACAAAACCTGACAAGACTGAGAAAAAGGAGAAGGAGAAGGAAGAGAAGGAGAAGGGGGTAGGAGAGGGAAGAGGGGAGAGAGGGGGAGGAGGAGGAAGGGGAGGAGGAGGGGGAGGAGGAGGGGGAGGAGGGGGAGAAGAGATTGCATAAATATTAGGAGGAAAACATAACAAAATATACGATCACTTTTTAAAAGGAAGATAGTTCTGTGATCAGACTGACTACCTGAACATAGCAAGCTGAGGGCTTAACCACCTCCTAAGAATGCTTGGGATCCTTACTAGACAGGAAAAGCTACTCAAAGCTGAGTGAGCCGTTCCCCAATCCCATCTCAGTCCTGTCAGTCACTTGATAAAGAACTTAAAACATATCTTCATAAGAATAAGGAGATTCTTTTGAGGAGGAAATTAATATATATTATTTTTTAAAGGTTTGTTATCCTGCTTGACAGTACCAAGTCACAACACAAAAACCATTATATATAAGTTGATGGGTGATATATTATCTATGGTGATGTTTCCAATGACAAATGGGTTTTGAAACTGTACGTTCCTAATCAGAACCTTTGAAAAATGCCACTGTTTTTAAGAATACCTTGCCATCTGTTAATGACACACAAATGATGATCCTCACAGCAGCCCTGCAGTCCCTGTTGGAAGTCAGCCCTCATTATTGAATACTCCTCCACTAGCTTAGACTGATTAAAAGAATTTAGGAGGAAAGAAGTGCCTTGGTTACCTACTTTTCAAAGTTTTTATTTCGTGAAGGGGAAAAAATCCAGTTTTGTCTATGAAGTAGTTCTCAAACTTGGTTGCAATGCGATCAATCAGGGGGGTTGGGGCAGCGGACCCAGGCATCTGTATTTTTACCTAACTCCCTGGTGATTCTGAGGTACATTAAGGTCTGAGCAACACAGTTTAGGGTTTAAGATCTGCATGTTCTAGATTCTGTACATGTACCCCATTCTCAAGGGCATGTCCATCCCTAGGCACTTTGATAACATTGAGTACTTACTATTTGTTAGACATCGTTCTAACGCTTAGAACATGTATTAGCATTTATTTACATGTATTAGCATTTATTCTTAGAACAGCTTTTTCAGATCTATACTATTATCCCCATTGTACACAAGAGGAAACTGAAATACAAAGAGGTCCACTAATGCCCAAAGCCACATAACTGATTAGGAACAGTCTAGGATTTGAACTCAAAGAGCCTGGCTCCAGAGCTTGTGCACTTAACTATGGCCTGTACTGCCTGATATAAAACTGACCATGTGACAGCAAATATTGCTGAATGAGGGTTCTCTTTAAAGTAACAAAGTCACAGAGGAGAAACACAAATTCATCTGTCAAATGTCACAACTGAGAGGTGTTACCCTAGATAAATTGGTAATTCTCAGGCTCCATGAGGTTTTAGAGATAAATCACATTTAGCTCTGGTCTCAAGGAGTGCAAAACTAGACATAGGACCCCAATCTGTGCTCCATATAAGGAGAGGTATAAGCATCAAGTAACAAAATGTCTGTTTTTGGCCTTCTGGTTGCTTGCCTTTGGCAAATCTATGATCACAAAAAAAGGAGGGAAGCATTTAACCCATGAAAAGGTAGGTTGACAGAAGTTCTAGCTGAGTTTCATTATTTTCTCCAATTCCTTGATATTTCTGTTTGGTTTTGAAGAAATTGGATGAACCATTCTGGACTCCCATGGCCATGAGCACAAGAAGTCACAGTCAAGGGTGTCTGGGTGGCTCAGTTGCTTCAGTGTCTGGCTCTTGATTTCAGTTCAGGTCACTATCTCATGGTTCACGACTTCGAGCCCCGCTCACACTAACAGTGCAGAGCCTGCTTGGGATTCTCTCTCCCATATCTCTCTGTCCCTATCCCACTTGCATGCACTCTCTCTCTCAAAATAAATAAAGAAATTTTTAAAAAAGAAGTAGATGGTAATTGATCCCATGGAATAAATTTGAACATAGACAGGTACAGGAAAAACTCCAAGGTACACCCTGAGAGGCAGATCTCTGAAGACAGGTGTGCAGAGAACATTCAGAGTGGCCCAAGAGGAAGGAAGTCAGAAGTGCACAGAGGCTCAGGGCCAAAAGCAAAAGAAACAGTTACATAAAAGTTTACTTTTAGAAAATGTGTTCAAACTTTGCAGTCATTTAAGTGATTAGTGTCCTATAATTTTTAGGGGGAAATTCTACAAGTAAATTTTGTCTCCTGATGGCACTTTGTTTTATACTATATCTCCTAAGATTTATGGAAGAAATACTGTTGCACTTCATGAACACCAGTCATGTGAAGTCTATTTGCTATTATATAACAAACTATTCCTCTGTGGAAATAACAAAATATAGATATCATCATGCACACTAATATGCTAAAAGGCCAGCTCATGAGCACATGTCTGTACAAGCATGCCTGTATTTAACCATCATTTCTGTTCACAGCACTGCCTCTCATAGCTTTAGCACACTGCTTTTCTAAGAACCTTCATGCACAAGATTTTTTACCCCCTGTCAAGTGAGCAGAAACGATATTTACATGTGGATTTTACCAAGTAGAAAGCTGAGGCTAAAATAAATTAGTGCCTTCCTATGATCCCAAAACTAGCTTAAGAAAGGGATGAGCTATAACCAAGACCCACTGAGTCTCACTTAGTGCAAACTCCTTCACATTAGAGCTCTCTCTGGTCAGGATGAAGTTATCAGTGTGTAACCTCAAGAAATGAAAGAGTTTCTTCTACCCTTCTCTAGAAATACCTCTTCTTATCAAGTTCTTGCTCCAGAGCACTAAGTGATTGCCCTGGAAATTTGAGGTCCTAAGAAAAGGGACTGTTTTTTGGAGAGGTTAGTATTTACATTGAATAGTTTCAAACCCACATCGGAACTCCTACATTCAAACAAATTCTGCCTTCAATGTAATTTGTAACATGTTATTTCAATATAATAGTTGGTAAGTCAAGTGTTCAAAGACATTTTAGGGATAATCAGAGGAAGCTTAAGTATGGACAATATTTAGAAGTTAGTTTTGGTAGGTGTGATGATGAATTGCACCTGTGTAAGAAAATGGCCTTACTTTTAAGACTCCTGCTGATATCAGGGATGCAAAATGGCCTGAGATTTAGGCTCTGCTTCAACAATATGGCAGTGTTAAGTTTATGCAGATAAATTATACAACCTGGATAGACAACAGTTCTTTTGCCTGAATGTTTTGTTTTTGTTTTTGTTATTTAATTTTCAGAAATGCCCTCAGAATTGATTTATGAACCACAAAGAAACTGAGCCATACTCCTTTAGAGTTTTACCTCATTTGAATCCAAAACAAAGTTACCCCATTCTCCAGTGTTGGCTCTGAACAAGTATACTATATCCACATATTTGTTACCTTAAAAGAGTTTCCTTCTACTTTATATATCTCTGTGAAAGATTCTTAAATTGTTTTATTAAATTCCATGGCCAAGCTTTAAGCTCAAATGTTGATGAAAACAAATGACTCCACCCATGCTTCTGGAATAAACTTTAGGGAGACTGGGGTGATTCTAAATCTTTCCTCCAACAACCACACTGCCTAGAGCTTGCTTTGTGGGGGACAAAAATGGCCTCCCTGGGAACTGAGTGGGACATCCATGGGTGGGGACAAGAACAGCAGAACATCTCATGGAAGAGAAAGTCAACCATAGGGACAGCCAGCCCTTGCCTCTGAGATGAAGGCTTATCTTATTAAGCACATGTGGCAATGAGCAAATATATTAGTGAAGGGTGCCTGGAAAAGGGTAGGAAAATGAGATGTCCTGAAGAATACCACCATAGCATCTAGCAATTCTGAAATTAAAGAGTTTGATCAGCTATGCTGACAAGAAGCATGAATGGGGACAATTGTTCTTTCCCTTTCTTCACCTCATCCCCAGCATTTTTTTTAAAGGAAAAAAGGGAATTTGCTAAGATACTAGTTTTTCTGTTTTCACTTTTCAAGGATATACTATATACTAAAAGTTTATTTTCTGTAAGCAGTGTCACCTCAATTAGCAGTTCAAATCTGCCCCATTGACAGAACATGGAAGTAGATTTTGGCAAGTGTGAGAGTCCAGCCTGGGACCCTCAAGCCAACCCAAAGGGACTCTCTCCTATTTGTGTGAAGAGTCTGCTTAAAAACATTATGGTTTGGGGTGCCTGGGTTAAGCATCTGGCTTCAGCTCAGGTCATGATCTCTTGGTTCATGAGTTCGAGCCCCATCGGGCTTTCTGCTGTCAGCACAGAGCATGCTTCAGATCCTCTTTCTCTCTTTCCTAAAAATAAACATTAAAAAAACCCATTACGGTTCAGTGAAAGCCTCCTAATCTGTCTTCATATGCAGTACTTTCTCTAATTAAACGCTCTAGAGTAAAAGGTCATCCACTGACTAAGCATCAGTCACTGAGATTGTTGACATCTAATCACCCCGGTGGCTTCAGGCATAAAGGGCCCTGCATCTACTTCCCTTCTTCCCTCCAAGCACAGATACATATCTTCTTCCCAATCTGGGATCCCGGATGGGAGGCAGAGAGGTTTGGGAGATATGTTGTTAGGGACCCAATAGAAACTAGTCGAAACTCCTCTAAAGGCCCCAAACTTCTCCCTGTATCACGGGCAAATGCTGTGAGAGATGTCTCTACAAAGGCCACGTTGTCACTTTTGAGACAGAGAAAGAGGTTCCTATGCATACTTCACGAAGGCCAGACCAGAGCAAGACCTTGTTTCACTTCATTTCAGGAAACCTCAGTGTTGTTTCATTTGTAAGAAAATCCCATAAATACTTTCATTCAGTAAAACAACAAGTGTTTCTTTACAAAAATAGACAATACATTTGATAACCCACTTTACAAATGAAACTCAAGTACTCTGGGATATTTTTAAAGCATAAAGATACTCATTTAAAGCACATGAAAAAAACAATGAGTGACCTGAAAGTCATTAGGCATGAAAATTTCCCATGAAGGTTCAGAGGTTTAGAAAATGCTCCACACCAGCTTCTCTGAGCACATGGCCATAGAATACTGTAAAAGAGTATTCCACATTCCAAGCCAGCAATTTCCTAACTCTTCCTTATTAACTCAAAACAGGATTTCTTCTTCTCTTTGGCCTATTCTGTTTTGGATGACCTTGATGTAAAGTCTCAGATTCTCTGCACCAACCTTATGATCCTAACTAAAAAGACTGCCAAGAACAAGTCATGTCATTTCTGTTTTCTCAGATGTGAGTTTTACTACCCAAGTTGGGTATTCTGGAGATTTAAGTGAAAATATCGAGTAGAACAAAAATGGGATGGAAAGTCAGAAGCTGGGCTGGCCCTCCCTCAGCTGTCACCCAGCAGAAGCAACTCTGGGCCCATGTGTCTTTTCTATGACTATTGGTTTGGGCAAGATCCTCTCTGAGGCTCCTCATGGCTCTAAGACTAATCTGTGGTTAGTCAAACTCGGGTTCTGGACACCCATTAGTAATTTTGTGAAAAAGTTTGTAAACTGTAAAGAGCTCCACAACCATTATCTCTCTATCATGTAGTTTGTCTCTTCCCACAATAACCTACCACAGAATTGACCTACTGGTACTTTCACCCTTTCAGATGGGGATGTGAGTGAGACAAGGAAGTCAAGATGTCTTGCCATACAAGACCATCTTTACCACCAGTCCCCGTGTCTGCCTCCTTCAGGATCCCAGCGCTGCCTCTTTCCAGATGCCTCTTTCAACAGTTGTCACCTGTTCTCAGAACTCCATTAAAACTTCATTCCCTGTGGTAAAGACAAAGCCTTAAATCTCCTTTTTATATCCTACTTATCTGCAAACAGAGCTTTAAGAGTTGAAAACTGAATTGTCACTTGAAAATAGTTGTGTGTTAGATGATCTCTTGCTGTTGACTATGATAAAAACTGGCTGCCTGCAAATGATGCAATAATAGCTTTCATTGAAACAAGTTAAATCTGAATTAAAAATCTGTATTTTTACTGTAATAATTTTTACAGTAATAATAGTTTCATAATTGTACTATGTTTAAATAAGATATTAACATTAGGGGAAACTAGGTGAGTATGTATATGAATACTCTGTAGTATCTTTGCAACTCTTCCATAATTCTAAAATTATTTCAAAATAATTTTCTTCAGTTGGGAAAAAAACTGAGGACCACTTTCTAAATCTACTAGAAGTTTAAGTGAGTAATGGCCAAGCAGCCCTTCCTCTTGCCACCTGAAGAGATTTAGAGGGAGTGGGTCTGTTGTCTAAAACAGGCCTTACAAGCAAGGGAAGTGGTTTGGAAAGGTAGTCAGAATGGAGCATTTTCTCATACTACTTCCAATCAGCTCTAGCAACTTCACTAAAAAGAATGCACCCCTACTCAAGTTCACTACTATCCACTCTCTGACTAAACAAATCCTCACTTTCCTTTTGTTGTCCCTACTTTGATGATTTCCAAATGGAATTGGGGTTGGGACATTCCTGACTCCATGAAGGCTACAAACAGACTCTTCCCATGTACACACACTGTGTCCTGAGTCATAATTTTACCAGAAGGAATATTTCCAAAACTTTTAAAGGATTCATTTTTATTCCTTCTTTTATTCATTTTCTGCAATGACTATTTTCAATACCCACTCCATGTAAAGTGTCATGCTAGTCAGAAGTAAAAGGCTCATTCAGAACTAATCAAAGTGGACTAACCCATTTCTCATAGATTTCTAACTGCTTGGGCAGATTTCAGTGTTCATTCTGATATCTTTCCCACCGCGAAGTGACCACAGGCATTTTCCTGTGACTCAGAGTACTCTTTGTCCCTCAGTGAACTCATTGTCCTCAACAAACAACTGAATGAATGCTAGATTAAACTTCCCTCTTACCTTCTTGTCTCCAGGTACTTCCTGGCATCTTCAGTGCCAACTAGAATTTAACATTTTGAATTTCAAAGCCAGGCTCATCAACCACAGATCTGTTTTGTTCCTCTCCTCTTCTTTTTCCTCTTGCTGTCAATGTCATCATTTCTCAAAGATTCCTCAGTCTCATCTTGAAATGTTCTTTAATTTCCTCTTACCTTTATTCTCCACCTCCTCCCCTGGTCAGCACTTGTCTGCCCATTTTTGCTACACAGGGCTTCTAGGATTCTACTCACTCATCACCATATCCTTAGCTTGACCCAGGAGGAATGACATCTTAAAGGAAAATATAACTATTCTATCAACATGAAAATTTCATAATTTCAGTGACTTGACACAATAAAGTTTATTTTGTGCTCACAAAGAAGTCCAATGTTATTTCATGGTCAGGTGACCCCTTTGGCAACATATGGAAGTGGGAAACATGGAGACTCATGCAGGAGGCTTCTAAGGGCCAGGCCAAGAAGCAGTGTGTATGACTCTTACTCACATGCCATTGGCCAGGACTTAGCTCTATGGCCCTTCCTAACTGAACCAAAGGCTGGCAAATGGAGTCTAGCCATATGCCCTGAACAGAAAAGAAAGTAGGTTTGGTGAACTGTACTCATTTCTACCACACACATTTCTACCACAAAAAAAAAACTGTTTTTTTCTTCTTAAACTGCCATGCTTACTTTACTTCCTTTCTTGAAAGGATACAAGACAGGTAAACTCCATGGATTGCTGTCACATTTTCTATCCAACTTCTGCCATTGATGTCCTTAAAGCTCCACTAAATAACAATCTCTAAATTCCTGGATCTCATCAACACCAAGTTATCTTTTTCTGTTATTCAATCTTAAACCATACTCTGAGAACTAGACATTTTCTATTTGTCCCTCAGACTATCCATCCTTCCCTACCCTACTCTGACTTGGATAATAGGCTATATAACAGGCTACCATGAACTCTGACTTCTGGTTAAGTATGAACACTGGGAAGGCCTGGCAGGAAATAAGAGAAAGGCAGGAGAATGTGCTGAGATTAACTGCACCCTTGACCCAAAACCACCCCTCCTTTCACAGTAACCCTCTCTACAGGTGTCTTTCAGGCTTAAGGGTGATAGGGATCTGCTGTCACTAACCCCAGGATACTGCATATCCTGTTTCTAAACAACCGTCTCACACCTCTGTAAGTAGTCCTTTTATTAAACTGTCACTAAATTATCCTAGTTTGTGAGCACTATTTGATTCCTGGTAGGATGTTTTCTGATACTCTTTGGATCTTTTCAGTACTCAGCAGGGTGCTCAGATCTCCCACAAATCCTGCCCTGCCTACTTCCTATTCTACGCTCATGATGACTGGGTCACCCATCACCTCTGTCTTCAGGCCACCCACTCAATGATCCTCTTCTTTATTTTCAGACAAACTTGCTTTCTCTTTATTAGTTCTCAGGTATGATTCCTCCTCGACCTCTAACATTATCTAAAATAAACTTCATTCCTCTGTTACTAGTTCTTTATTCCTGTTTACTAGTCTCTAAAAATGTGCTATTTCCCTTTTTGTTTTAGGTCTACCTTTGGACCTGTGCCCTTGATTCCAACCTTTCCTGCCACCTTCCAGATTTTGTTCTTTAAGCTTCCCAAGGGGGTGCTGTTCACACTTCCTTTGTCATATAGCACTATCTTCTGGATTATAGGACACTACAGCAAATTTAGCATTCCCAGCTCCACCCCACTAAATGCCAGCTATAATCTCTAGTCACTATGAGCCAAAAATGTGCCTATACATTTCCAAGTATTCCAAATGTTACTTCCATGAATGAATGCATTCACCCACTATTCTACATATAAAACACTGTTTAGACACATATGTATAAAAGATGTTTCTGAGAGTGCTTATTTTCATGCTGAACAGCATGATGAACACACTCCCTGAAATACTACTGTTCTCCACTTTATGCACAAGTAGAACTCTTACAAACATCTTTTGCATATGTCTGTTTGTACTATACTATACTATACTATACACTATGCTTGTCTTCTACAAGGACTTTGTAGACTATGATTCTTGCTGCCTATGGGATAAAGCATATAGTACACACTGTGATGTGCTCCCAGGTGTGCCTTCCTTACCCTTCATATCTGTACCTGAATTTCTTTTTATTTCCACTATATACACCTCCAAGCCATTGCTAATAGTACTCATTGCCTGAAATGTCCTTCTTCCTGCCATATACCTAATTCTTACTTTCCTACAAGTCTCAGCTCTTCTAGGCAGCCATCCCTAGCACTTTTTGTCCCTCCAAGTAGATATTCTTTCTCTGTGTTCCTAAAACATTCTGCTCAAATTTATGTCAGTTAATTCTCTTACCATATTGCATTACAGTTTCTATTGTTACCACTAGAATTTCAGATCTTGTAAAACAAGAATTATAACTTTTTTCAAAGCTATAGTAACAAATAGAGTATTTGGCACATTGGCATTCAATACATTTTTTAAATTAAAATATGGATGAATAATTCTTGTCTTCAAGTATTTGAAGAGCTATTATATAGAAGATATATTGAACTTATATTGAGCCTAAACAGGTATAGTTAATTAGTGGAAATTATGAGAAGACCAATCACAACTAGACATAAGAGAGATCTAGCAATCAGAGCTGTCCAGAGATAGAATAGTCTGCATTAATGTTAGTGTCCTATTAATTCTAGGTTATATAAATAACCTAATTGCCTGGGCAATTAGATGGCTACATGAACTTGGATGAGTAGTTGGACTTAAATGTCCCCATTAGGTCTTAGAATTTATAATTTTAAGGGCTAAACAAATCTTTAATAAAGATGGTTTCTGAAATGTTAATAGAGACAGCAGTGAAAGAGAAAACCACACTGGGAAGGCCTGCTCCTCATAGCCCAGGTTCATTAGGCTTGCTTGAGACTGCAGCTGGACCTGGAGAACTAAGAATCTTTCAAACATCACATCAGTCAACCTCTGGGAGAGGAACGTGAACATAGAAATAGATAACCTTTACAGACATGCAAAAATGACTGAAAACTGAGGGTGGAGCTCTCTGCATTCAGGTACCCACTAAACACAGAGTAACAGAAGCCCACTACAAGAGAATTTGGAAGCTTGCAGGCACTGAAGATAATGAAAGCAAAAACAATCCAGCTTAACTACTGACCAGATTGACTCCATCCTCTACATTAATGGTGTGCCTGAAGAAGTGATTGTGTGTATGCTATTTATCTCAGTACCTACTTTTCTATACATGATGCTTGTCATTTAGTCAAAAATTGAGATTCAAAAAAGATTTTAAAAAAACATTGTCAAGAAATCAAGCAATCAGCAGAGTATACACAGAGATGACCCATATATTTGAAATATCATACAGGACTTTAAAATAACTATGATTAGGGGTGCTTGGGTGGCTCAGTCAGTTAAACCTCCAACTCTTGATTTTGGCTCAGATCATGACCTCACGGTTTGAGAGATTGAGTCTGGCATCAGGCTTCATGCTGACATAATGGACTCTGCTTGGACTTATCTCCCCCTCTCTTACCCTCATCCACTCGTGCATGCTCTGTCTCTCTCCAAATAAATAAATTAATTAAAAAAATAAAATCACTATGATTAATCTCCAAGAACCTAGTAGGAAAGATGAATAACATGCATGAACCGATTTGAAATTTCATCAGGGAATTGGAAGTAATAAAAAAGAGTCAAGTATAAATGTTAGAAATAAAAACATAGTATCAGAGAAATCCTTCAGTGGGCTTTTAGCAGATGGACATAACCAAGGAAAGAAGTCAATAGAAATTATCTAAAAGTAAATAAAAGAATTGGGATAAAAAACTGAACAGTGCATCCAAAAGATATGGTTCAATATCAAATGGTCTAATGCATCCCTTTCAGGTCTCTAGAAGAGAGACAGAATGAAAAAAAGATAATAGCTGAAAAATTTCCAAAATTAATGAAAACAACAAACCAAAGATCCAATAAATGCATAGGAATCAAATATGACAAATACACACACACACACACACACACACACACACACACATACACACACACACCTAGTTACATAAAGTAGTATGCTCCAAAGTATAGAGAAAGTCTTCAAGGCAGCCAGAGAAAAAGAAATGCTATATATGCTTTAAGGACCTTGGGAAGACAGCAGAGCAGGACAACCCTGAGTTTTCCTCATTCATGTTTACAACTAGATCATCTACATCCAAGTCAATAAACCAGAGAGCAATCCAAACAGTGGCAGAACAAACTCCACAGCTAAATATAGAGAAAAAGTTGCTTCTGAAAGCTTAGGAAGGTCCAAATTGTGGAGGGAAGCTATTGACATGAGGGGGGGAGTTGGGTGTGTGGAGAGGGCAGAGAAACAGGCCCTCTCACCAGGGAGCTCACATGGGGAAGACTAAATCCTTTAATATTTGGCTTTGAAAACCAGAGGAGCTAAATTTCATGAGATTGTAAAACCAGTGGGACTTGGAGCCTGGAGTTTAAAAGTTAGCTGAATCAGCACTGGGCAAGCTGGGAGGCAAAGTGATAGGTGGGTTGCTTCCCTTAAAGAAACAGCAGCCTGTGCAGAAAGGCAACTTAAAAACAGCACTTAACACAGCTCTGGGGGCAAACAGGAGACAGATCTGTTCATACTGATTTTGGAGCATCTTCAGGGACTTCAAAAATGAGGTATAAGAGATACAGGAGTACTGATGCATAGGGGCACTTGTACCCCAATGTTTATAGCAGCACTCTCAACAATAGCCAAATTGTGGGAAAAGCCTAAATGTCCATCAACTGATGAATGGATAAAGAAATTGTGGTTTATATACACAATGGAGTACTATGTGGCAATGAGAAAGAATGAAATCTGGCCCTTTGTAGCAACGTGGATGGAACTGGAGAGTGTAATGCTAAGTGAAATAAGCCATACAGAGAAAGACAGATATCATATGTTTTCACTCTTATGTGGATCCTGAGAAACTTAACAGAAACCCATGGGGGAGAGGAAGGAAAAAAAAAGAGGTTAGAGTGGGAGAGAGCCAAAGCATAAGAGACTCTTAAAAACTGAGAACAAACTGAGGGTTGATGGATGGTGGGAAGGAGGGGAGGGTAGGTGATTGGCATTGAAGAGGGCATCTTTTGGGATGAGCACTGGGTGTTGTATGGAAACAAATTTGACAATAAATTCCATATTAAAAAAAAAAGAGGGAGATGGCAAACATCATTTTTCTCTCCTGCTCCCCAGTATAAATACAGAGCAACCTGCGGGAGGTGGTGCTGTGCAGACACTTGCTACTGAACTGGCTAGTGGTGTGCCACACCAATGAGTTCTCCTGAGGACTTGTCCACTCCAAGCCTGCTTTGGCCCTGGCTCAGGAAAAATTTTGTTAGTGTGTATGCTTTGCCCAGATGCTGGATGCACAGCTGATCCTGCATGCCATACCCAGCTGCCACACCATGGCCAGCCACTGCAGTGCACCTCACTCAGCTGCTGGGTACACAGTTGCCACCCCAAGCCACACATAGTTACTGTCCCACACCCAGCCACTTGCCACAAGCCACCTTCACACCCAGCCCCAGCTGTGCCTGATGAACACCATATTTCATGTCCAGTCTTGTGTCCTAGCCACCCCAGCTCACAGCCCCCAGCCACCACAGCACTTGTGGTGGAGGGGATCTAGCATAGAACTAGAAGCTCAGTGAAAATTTTATAATCATCCCTGCCTGGCTCCCAAATTCCCTGGTGGGCACACCCCCTCAGAGCTAGCCTGCCTGGGTCCCACTAACAAAACCAGAGCAAGCACAGTCAACAACAGGCAGAGAGTCAATGAAGACAACTGCATTGAAAGGAGACTCTACTGAGACACAATAGCAGGGCATTAGCAACACACATATGATACTCTCCTGAAGTGCCAATTTCTGATGAACAGGGAACACTGCACTGCAGGGCACTCAAGGACATCTTCTTCATACAGTCACTACTTTAAACAGCAGAAGACATAACTGACTTTCTTAACACAGAGAAACAGACACAAAAAGGAAGACAAAATGAGGGTACAGAGAAATTTATCCCAAAGGAAAGAAGAGGAATAGGTCATTGTCAGAGATCTAAGTGAAACAGATGTAAAGTCACATGTCTGATAAAGAATTTGAAGTAAGATCATCAAGATACTCACTGGATTTAAGAGGGGAAGGCATAATTGAGAGCCTTAACACAGAGATGAGGAATAACATAATAGAGATAAAGAGCTCAATAAATGAAATGAGAAACACACTTGATGGAATGAATAGCAGGATGGAAGAAGCAGAGGAACAAATTAGTGAGCTATAAGACAGAGTAATGGGTAGTAATCAAGCTGAACAAAAGAGAGAAAAGAATTTTATAAAATGAGAATAGACTTAGGGAACTCAGTGACTCCATCAAACACAATAACATTTGTATCATAAAAGTCTTAGAAAAAGAGAGAGAAAAGCGGGCAGAATTTTATTTGAAGAAATAATAGCTGAAAACTTGTTAACCTGGAGAAAGAAACAGATACCCCGATCCAGGAGGCACAGAGAACTCCTATCAAAATCAACAAAAGCAGACCCACACCAAGACATATTGTAATTAAATTGGCAAAATACAGTGAGAAATAAACAAAAAAATTTAAAGCAGCAAGACAAAAGAAGTAAGTAACATACAAGGGAAATCCTGTAAAGCTAGAAGATTTTTCAACAGAAACTTTGATAACCAGAAGAGAGTGGCATGATATATTCAAAGTGCTGAATAGGAAAAATCTGCAGCCACAAATGCTCTATCCAGCAAGACTATCATTCAGAATAGAAGGAGAGATAAAGTGTTTCCCAGATAGCCTTGCAAGTATTATTAAAGGGGACTATTTGCATGGAAAAGAGAGACCAAAATTGACAATATGAAAGTAGAAAACACAAAAGCAGTAAAAAGAAATATTTCTGTAAAAAAAATCAGTCAAGGCACTCATACAGAAAAAGATATAAAATATAATAACATATACCTAAAATATGGACAGTAAAGGAAAAAAGAAACTTAAACGACCATCAACTTAATATAGAATACTATATGCACAAGATATTATATACAAACCCAGTGGTAACCTTATTATCAGAAACCACTAATAAATATGCAAAAGGTAGAAATAAATCTAAATATATCACTAAAGAAAATCAGCAAAACATGAAGGGAATATATCAGAGGATCAGAGAGGGAATCAGAGAAAATCTTTAGAAACAATCACAAAATAAAATAAAATGTCAACAAATGCATATCTATAAATAATTACTTTGAATGTAAGTGGACTGAATGCTCCAATCAAAAGTCATAGGGTGACAGTATGGATTAAAAAACAAGACACATCTATATGCTGTCTACAAGAGACACACTTTATTTTATTTACTTTTTAAAAAATCTTTTCTATTTCTTTTCCTTTTTTTTAAATTTAAATTCAATTTAGTTAACATATAGTGTAGTATTAGATTCAGGAGTAGAATCAGGAAACCATCAAATTCCTAGTGAAGAACACAGGCAATAACCTCTTACACATCAGCCATAGCAACTTCTTACTAAATATGTCTCCTGAGGCAGGGGGGGAAACAAGCAAAAATAAACTGTTGGGATTTCATCACAATAAAAATCTTCTGCATATCAAAGGAAACAATCAACAAAACTAAGTCAACCTATGGAATGGGAGAAGATATTTGCAAATGACATATCCAATAAAGGGTTAATATCTAAAATATATAAAGAACATATAAAACTCAACGCCAAAAAAACCTTCCACAAATAATCCAATTAAAATAAGCAGAAGACATGAACAGATATCTCTTCAAAGAAGATATACAAATGGCCAACAGACACATTAAAAGATGTTAATCATTAGTCATCATCATAGAAATGCAAATCAAAACTACAATGAGATATTACCTCACACCTGTCAGAATGGTTAAAATCAACAACACAAGAAATAACAGGTATTGGGTGAGGATGTGGAGAAAAAGGAACACTTGTGCACTGATGTTGGGAATACAAACTGGTGCAGCCAATGTGGAAAGAAGTATTAAGTTTCCTCAAAAAGTAAAAAATACATGCATGCTATGTTTATAGCAGCATTATTGACAGTAGCTAAGATACAGAAGCAAACCAAATGTCTATAAATTTATGAATGGATAAAGAAGTGTTATTTGTATATGTATACAATGTAATGTCATTCAGTCATAAAAAATGAAATGTTTCCACTTGCAGTGACATAGATGGAGCTAGATAACATAAAGTGAAATAAGCCATAGAAAGACAAATTTCATATGATTTCACTCTTACATGGAATTTACAAAACAAAACAAAAGAGCAAAGGGGGGAAAAAGAGAGAGACAAACCAAGCAATATAGACTCTTAATTATAGAGAACAAACTGATGGTTACCAGAGGAGTGGGAAATGGGGGGATAGCTGAAAGAGGTGATGGAGATTAAGAAGTGCGCTTGTCATGATGAACACTGGGTGATGTATGGAATGGTTGAATCATTCTATTGTACACCTGAAACTAATATAACACTGTATGTTAAATAACTGAATCAAAATACTTTTTTAAAAATTCAAAAAAATGAAAAAATGAAAAAAAACCACTGCATACACAATTACAGAAGACTTCGTATCCAAAATTATGCATGACAAAGACAATGGGTAAACACATGTAGCACTGAAAGAAAAAAATTGCCTATCCAGCATTCTATACCAAATGAAAGTATCTCTCAAAAATAAAGGTAAATATAGATGTTTTCAGATAAACTGAAGATGAGGCAATTCATTGCCAGCAACACAGAAACTCATAGAATTTATTTAGAACAGACTAACATTATAAAAGATGTTAGAGGAAGTTTTTCAATCAAAAGGAATGTGATACTACTTAGAAATTCGTACACACACACACACACACACACACAGAACACTGAAAATTAAAAAAAAATGAGAATATATATCAGACACTTTTCTTATTTTTTAATATTTTACATTTATTTTTTAAAAATTTAAAAAATTTTAACTCCAGCATAGTTAACTTACAGTGCTATATTAGTTTCAAGTGTACACTATAGTCACTGAACAATTCTATACAATTACTAACTTACTGTTCATCATGATAAATTTACTCTTAATCTCCACCTATTTCACCCATCCCTCCACCAGCATCCCCTCTGATAACCAGCAGTTTCTTCTATATAATTAAGAGTCAATTTTTTGTTTTTTTTCTTTGTTCATTTCTTTTGTTTCGTAAATTCCATGTATGAATTGAAAATCATATGGTTTTGTCTCCCTGACTAATCTATTTCACTTACTATTATACACTCTAGATCTATCCATGTTGTTGGAAATTGCAAGATTTCATTCCTTTTTATGGTTGAGTATGGTTTCATTCCTTTTTATGGTTCCTTTTTATGGTTATGGTTTTAATAATTTTATTATAATAATAATTATATTATGTAGAATATATTGTCAATAATGGTGCAATTATACATACACACACACACACACACATATATGTATATATACAGTCAATAACGCTGCAATAAATAGGGCTGCATATATCTTTTTGAATTAGTGTGTCCATATTTTCAGTGAATACCGAAAAGTGGAATTACTGGATCACATGGTAATTCTACTTTTAATTTTTTTAAGAACCATAGTAGCTGCTCCATTTTAAATTCTGACCAATAGTACAAGAGGGTTCCTTTTTCTCCACATCCTCACATCCTTCTTGTGTTATTGATTTTAGCTATTCTGGCAGGTGTGAGGTGATATCTCATTGTGGTTTTAATTTTCATTTCCCTGATGATGAGCGATGTTGAGCATGTTTTCATGTGTCTGTTTACCATCTATATGTCTGCTTTGGAAAAATGTTTGTTTATGTCTTCTCCTGATTTTTAATTGGATTACTTTAATTGTATTATTGGATTTAATTGGATTATTTTTTGTTTGTATTGAATTTTGTAAGTTCTCTATATATTTTGGGTACTAACCCTTTATTGGATATATCAGTAGCAAACATCTTCTACCATTTAGTAAATTCTCTTTCAGTTTTGTTGAATATTTTTGCTGTGAAGTTTTTTATTTTGAGGTATTCTCAATCATTTATTTTTGATTTTGTTTCCTTTGCCTCAGGAGACATATCTAGAAAATGTTGCTACAGCTGATGTCAGAAATTACTACCTGCACTCTTTTCCAGGATTTTTATGGCTTCAGGTCTCACATTTCAGTCTTTAATCAATAATGAATTTATTTTTGTGTATGGTGTAAGAGGGTATCCAATTTTATTCTTTTGCATGCAGCTGTCAGTTTTCCTAACATCATTTGTTGAAGAAATTGCCTTTTTCCCATTGCATATTCTATTGTGCTTTGTGGATGATTAATTTACCATATAATCATGGGTTTATTTCTGGATTTCTCTTCTGTTTCATTGATTTATCTGTCAAAATTTGTGCCAGTACAATACTGTTTTGATTATTACAGTTTTGTAATATATCTTGGTTTCTGGGATTGTGATACCTCCAGTTTTATTCTTCAAGATTTTCTTGGCTATCTGAGGTCTTGTGTGGTTCCTCATAAATTTTAAGATTATTTGTTCTAGTTCTGAGAAAATGCTGTTCATGTTTTGATATGGGTTGCATTAAATCTGTAGATTACTTTGGGTAGTATAGACATTTTAACAATACTTATTCTAATCCATGAGCATGAAATGTCTTTCCATTTCACTGTGTCATATGCAATTTCTTTAATCAATGTTTTATAGTTTTCAGAGTATATGTTTTTTACCTATTTGGTTAAATTTTTCCTAGGTATGTTATTGTTTTTGGTTCAACTGTAAATAGGATTGATTCCTTAATTTCTCTTTCTGCTACTTCATTATTAGTGTATAGAAATACTAAGGATTTCCATCTGTTGATGTTGTATACTTTCGTAGACTCTGGGTCTAAAGTTCTCTCTTGTCTAGGAAGAGAGTGGGATGCAGGATGAAAAGCAAGAGATGGCTAATGTCCGAGAAAAGACAAGAGCCCTGAATAAGTCTCCTTGCCCCATTTTTATTAGGATCAGAGCCTTACAAACATGGTGATGGATGTACACAAAGTGACAATGAATCTGTGAACATTAACTTATGAACATGAGGGAAAGGGGGTCTTGAACATATCTGGGGTTAGGGGTTTCGGTTTATACAAAGCAAAATCCTGATGTTGGGCAGTCAGGCAGGTTGTTTACAACAGATATGAGGCACCACCTCTGTTTATCTTAGCTAGCCTAGGGGATGAGACAGGTAGGACATGTGACCTCAGAGTTAACAAGACATCTTTTCTTTTATTAATCATTTCCCCTTTGGGCTGTCTCACCTGCACTGCAGCGGTCTATAGCCCAATTTACCTGTTTACCTAGCTAGGTCCTTCCATCATGTAAAAGCAGCTTTCTGCTATAGTACTAAATTGGGAGTGCTTCCACCCTGATATCTAATCTTATTTATTTCATATACCTATTTATCGGGTGCCTTTGCACCTCCCTATTCGTGGTGGCCTTGTCTTGTTTACCCAAGCTCAGGTGTGAGCATCCTATGGCTTCATAATTCTTTGTTAACCCATAACATTAATTCTATGTTAACCCATAATGCCTTGTTAACCCATTGGTGTAAGCCCAGGGAATTTCTAAGCTTATTCTCCACAGTATACCAGAACTTTACTGAATTCATTTATCAATTCTAGTAGATTTTTTGTGGAGTCTTTACTGTTTTCTCTATATAGTATCTTTTCATATGCAAATGGTGAAAATTTTACTTCTTCCTTATCAATTTGAATGCATTTTATGTCTTTTTCTTGTCTGATTATTGTGCCTAGCAATGTTAAATGAAAATGGTGAGAGTGGACATCTTTGTCTTGTTTCCTGACCATAGGGGAAAAGATATCAGTTTTACCCTAATGACTATGATGTTACCTGTGGGTTTGTCATATAATGTATTTATTATGTTGAGATATGTTCCCCCTAAACCTACTTTGTTGAGGGTCTTTAACATGAATGGATGTTGTGCTTTGTCAGATACTTTATCTGCATCTATTGAAATGATCACATGATTTTTATCCTTTCTCTTGTTGATGTGATGTATCATGTTGATTGACTTGCAAATCTTGAACCTTATTCCTGCATCACAGGAATAAATCCCACTTGATTATGATGAATGATTTTTTAAATATATTGTTGGATTTGGTTTGCTAATATTTTGTGAAGTATCTTTGCACTGGTGTTCTTCAGGGATATTAGCCTGCAGCTCTCTTTTTTTTGTAGTGTCTTTATCTGGTTTTGATATCAGGGTAATGTTGACCTCATAAAATAAATTTGCAAGCTTTCCTTCCTCTTCTATTTTTGGTGTAGTTTGAAAAGAATAGGTATTAACTCTTCTTTAAGTGTTTGGTAGAATTCACCTGTGAAACTGCACTTGGACTTCTTGTTGGGAGTTTGTTGATTACTGATTCAATTTCATTGCTGATAATCAGTTTGTTCAAATTTTTTATTTCTTCCTCATTCACTTTTGGAGGTTATATGTTTCTATGAATTTATCCATTTCTTCTAAGTTGTCAATTTGTTGACATATAATCTTTCATAATATTATCTTATAATCCTTTGTATTCCTGTGGTGTTTGTCGTTTCGTCTCTTCTTTCATTTCTGATTTTTATTTGAGTCCTTTCTCTCTCTGTTTTTTTTTTTAATTTTTTTATGAATGGGTCTGGCTAAAGGATTATTAATTTTGTTGATCTTTTCAAAGAACCAGCTCCTGGTTTCATTGATCTGTGGCTTTTATTTATTTATTTTTGTTCTTTTTAGTTTCTATTTTATATCTGCTCTAATCTTCATTATTTCCTTCCCTCTACTGGTTTAGGGTTTTGTTTGTTGTTCTTCAAGCTGTCTTTGGTTAGGCTGGTGATTTGAGATTTTTCTTGCTTCTTATGTTAACTCTCTATTGCCAAAAACTTCCCTGTTATAACAACTTATACTACATCCCAAATATTTTAGACCCTTTGTTTTCACTTTGTTTGCATGTATTTTTAAGTTAAATATCTTTAATTTCTTGGTTTACCCATATTTCTTTAGTAGCATGTTATTTAACCTCCATGTATTTGCATTCTTTCCAGACTTTTTTCTTGTGGTTGATTGCTAGTTTATAGCATCGTGCTCAGAAAAGATGCATAACTATGACTTTAATCTTTTTGAAATTCTTTGAGACTTGTGTTGTGGCCTAACATATGACCTATTCTAGAGAATGTTCCATGCACTTGAAAAGTATGTGTATTCTTCTATTTTAAGATGGAATATTCTGAATATATCTATTAGAGCAATCTTACCCAGTGTGTCATTCAAAGCCACTATTTCATTATTGATTTTTTGTTTAAGCCATCTATCCACTGATGTAAGTAGGATGTTAAAGCCTGCTACTATTATTGTATTACTATTGATTAGTTCCTTTATATTTATTATTAGCTGCTTTCTGTATTTGGGGGCTCCTGTGTTGTATACATCAATATTTACAATTGTTATGTCTTTCTGTTGGATTGTTCCTTTTATAATTATGTAGTGTTCTACTTTGTCTTTTGTTATCGTCTTTGCTGTAAGGTCAATTTTGTTCAATATAAGCATTGCTATCCCAGCTTTCTTTTCACTTCAATTTACATAATAAATTCTTTTCCATCCTTTCATTTTCAATATGCAAGTGTCTTAAGGTCTGAAATGAGTCTCTTGTAGGTAGCATGTAGATGTGTGTTGCTTTATTTTATCCATTCCTTCACTTTATGTTTTTTAATTAAAGTATTTAGTTTATTTGCAAAGTAATTATTGATAGGTGTGTTCTTATTGCTATTTTGTTACTTGCTTTATAGCTATTTTTGTAGTTCTCTGTTCCATACTTCTTTTGCTATCATCTCATGGTTTGCTGGCTTTCTTTAGTGATATAATTGTTTTCCTTTCTCTTTATTTTTGTATATATATTGCGGATTTTTGATTTGTGGTTAACATTGGTTTGTATATAACATCTTCTGGATATAGCAGTCTATATTAAGTTGTTGGTTCCTTAAGTTTGAACCCAATCTTTACTCCCCCAACCCCAAATTTTAGGTTTATGGTGTCATATTTTACCTTTTTTTATTTTGTGAATCCCATAAGTGGTTTCTATATACTTAATTTTACTGGTTTCATGCTTCCTACTTTTCTTATTCCTACTTATGGTCTTATCTTTCCACTCAAAGAGTCTCCTTTAACAATTCTTATAGGACCGATTTAGCTTAGCGGTCATGATTTCTTTTAACTTTTGTTTGGGAAACTCTTTATCTCTCCTTCTATTCTGAATGATACCCTTGCTGAATAGAGTCTTTCAGCATTTTGAGTATATTATGCCACTCCCTTCTGGCCTGAAGCTTTCCCTAAAGAATCAGCTGATGGCCTTATAGGGTTTCCCTTGTCTTCTCTTGCTGCTCTTAAACATTTTTATAGCTGCTTTTTGAAATTTATATTACTATGTGTCTTAGTTTGGATCTCCTGTGGTTGTGCCTCTTTATATGGATTTCTGTTTCCCTTCCAGATTTGGGAAGCTTTCATCAAATAAATTTTATGCCCCCTTTCTCTGTTCTTTCTGGGACCCTTATAAAGTGAATGCTTTTATGCTTAATGGTAGTGTTGAGTTCCCTTAATATATTTTCATTTGTTATTATAATTTTTCTCTCTCCTGTACAGCATGATTGTTTTCTGTTACTCTGCTCCTTTATTTTTCTTTCTCTAGTCTACAATTTATTCCCTTTAGTGAATTTTTAATTTCAGTTATTGAATTCTTTATCTTTGATTGGTTCTTTTTGTTTTCTGTTTGTTGAGGTTGTACGGAGGTCCTCTGCTCTCCTCTCAAGTCCATTGAATATCTTTATGACTATTACTTTGTTTATATATTTATATATTTATTTATTTATTGTTTATTTATTTATTTTTATTTTCAAATTTTTATTTAAATTCTAGTTAGTTATCATACAGTGCAATATTGGTTTCAGGAGTAGAATTCAGGGATTCATCATTTCCATACAACACCCTGTTCTCAGCATAACAAGGGCTATCCTTAATACCCATCACCCATTAACCCACCCTCCACATACCTCCCTCCACCAAACCTCAATGTCTTCTCTATCATTAAAAATTTCTTCTGGTTAGTTTCCCTCCCTCTCCTACAACCCCACATATTATCATACCACATATGAGTGAAATCATATGGTATTTGTCTTTCTTTGACTGACTCATTTTGCTTAGCATAATACACTCCAAGCCCATCCATGTTGTTGAAAATGGCAAAATTTCATTTTTGATGGCTAATATTCCAGTGTATATACACCACATCTTCTTTATCCATTTATAGTCAGTTGACATTTGAGCTGTCTCCATAGTTTGGCTATTGTTGATAATGCTGCTATAAACATCTGGGTGCACATACCCCTTCGAATCTTTATTTTTGTATCCTTTGGGTATATACCTAGGAGTGCAATTACTGGACTGTAGTGTAGTTCTATTTTTAACTTTCTGAAGAAACTCCATACTGTTTTCCATAATGGTGCACCAGTTTACATTCCAACCAATGGTGCAAGAACATTCCCCTTTCTCCACATCCTCACCAACACCTGTTGTTTCTTGTATTGTTAATTTTAGCCATTCTGACAGGTATGAGGTGGTATCTCATTGTAGTTTTGATTTGTAGTTCTTAGATGATGAGTGATGTTCATCTTTTCCTGTGTGTCTTAGTCATCTGGTGTCTTCTTTTAAAAAAGTGCCTATTCATGTCTTCTGCACATTTCTTTTTTTAATTATTTTTTGATGTTTATTTAATTTTGAGACAGGCAGACAGAGTGTGAGGGAGGGAGGGCCAGAGAGAGGGAGACACAGAATCTGAAGCAGATTCCAGGCTCTGAGCTGTCAGCACAGAGCCCGACGTGGGGCTCAAACTCACAAACTGAAATCATGACCTGAGCTGACATTAGCCACTTAGCCGACTGAGCCACCCAGGCACCCCTCTTCTGCACATTTCTTAAATGAACTATTTGTTTTTTGAGTGTTGAGTTTGAGAAGCTCTTTATAGATTTTGGATACTAACCCTTTATCTGTTATGTCGTTTTCAAAAATATTCTCCCATTCCGTAGGCTGCCTTTTAGTTTTGTTGATTATTTCCTTTACCATGCAGAAGGTTCTTACCTTGATGAAGTGCCAATATTTCATTTTTGCTTTTATTTCCCTTGCTTCAGCAAGATCTAGTAATAAGTTGTTATGGCTGAGGTCAAAGAGGTTGCTGCCTATGTTCTCCACTAGGATTTTTATGATTTCCTGTCTCACATTTAGGTCTTTCATCCATTTTGAATTTATTTTTGTGTATAGTGTAAGAAAGCGGTCCAGTTATTCTTTGTATGTCACCATCCAGGTTTCCCAATACCACTTGCTGAAAAGACTGTCTTTACTCTATTGGATATTCTTTCCTGCTTTGTCAAAAATAAGTTGACCATATAGTTGTGGGTTCATTTCTGGGTTTTCTATTCTGTTCCACTGGTTTGTGTGTTTCTTTTTGTGCCAGTACAATATTGTCTTGATGACTACAGCTTTGTAGTATAGCTTGAAATCCGGAATCATCATGCCTCCAGTTTTGATTTTCTCTTTCAGGATTACATTGGCTATTTGCAGTGTTTTGTGGTTCCATACAAATTTTAAGATTGTTCTAGTTCTGTGAAAAATGCTGGTAGTATTTTGGTGGGGATTGCATTAAGTGTGTATACTGCTTTGGGTAGTATACACATTTTAGCAATGTTTGTTCTTCCAATCCATAAACATGGAATGTTTTCCATTTCTTTGTGTCCTCTTCAATTTCTTTAATGAATGTTCTATAGTTTTCAGAGTATAGGTCCTTTACCTCTTTGGTTAGGTTTACCCTTATGTATCTATTGTTTTTGGTGGAGTGGCAAATAGGATTGGTTCTTGATTTTTTTTTTTTTTTTTACTGCTGCATCATTATTGGTGTATAGAAATACAACAGATTTCTGTACATTGTTTTTATATCCTGCGACTTTGCTGAATGTATTAGTTCTAGCAATTTTTTTGTGAAGTCTTTCAGGTTTTCTATATAGATTATCATGTAATCTGCAAACAATTAATGTTTGACTTCTTTGTTGATTTTGATGCCTTTTATTTCTTTTTGTTTTCTGACTTCTGAGGCCAAGACTTCTAGTACTATGCTAAATAGCAATGGTGAGAGTAAACATCAGTGTCTTGTTCCTGACCACAGAGGAAAAGCTCTCAGTTTTTCCCCATTGAGGATGATATTATCTGTAGATCTTTCATATATGGCCTTTATGATGTTGAGGTATGTTCTATCTATCCCTACTTTGTTGAGTTTTTTTTTTAACCAAGAATGGATCCTGTATTTTGTCAAATGCTTTTTCTTCATCTATCCAGAGGATCATACCCTTTGTTTTATTAATGTGATGTATCACATTGGTTGATTTGCAAATATTGAACTATTCTTGCAGTCCAGGAATAAATTCCACTCAATCGTGGTTCCTAATTCTTTTAATGTACTGTTGGTGCTAGTCTCTTGTTGAGAATTTTTGCATTCAGGTTCATCAGGGACATTTTCCTAATTCTCCTTTTTAGTGGGGTCTTTGGTTTTGGAGTCTAGGTAATGCTGACCTCATAGAATGAGTTTGGAAGTTTTCCTTCCATTTCTTTTTTTTAAGAACTTTTGAGAAGAATAGATATTAGCTCTTCTTTTAATTCCTGGTAAAATTCCCCTTGGAAGCCATCTGGCCCAAGATTTATTTGTTGGGAGATTTCTGACTACTGATCCAATTTCTTTGCTGGTTATGGGTCTGTTCAAATTTTCTATTTCTTCCCATTTCTGTCAGTTTTGGTAGTGTGTGAGTTTCTAGGAATTTGTTCATTTTTCACAGATTTCCTAGTTTGTTGGCATATACTTTTTCATAGTACTCTCTTATAATTGTTTGTATTTCTATGGGGTTGGTTGTAATCTCTCCTTTTTCATTCATGATTTTATTGATTTGAGTCCTTTAGCTTTCCTTTTTCATAAGTCTGGCTAGGGGTTTATCCACTTTATTAATTCTTTCAGAGAAACAGCTCTCAGTTTTGTTGATATGTTCTATTGATTTTTTTGTTTCTGTATTATTTATTTCTGCTCTAATCTTTATTTTTTCCCTTATTCTGGCTTTCAGCTTTATTTTCTGTTCCTTTTCTAGCTCCTTTAGGTATACGGTTAGGTTGTGTATTTGAGACTCTTCTTGCTTCTTGAGGTAGGCCTGTTTTGCAATATACTTTCTTCCTAAACCACCTTTGCTGTATCCTAAGGTTTTGGACTATCCTGTTTTCATTTTCATTTGCTTCCATGTATTTTTTTAATTTCTTTTTAAATTTTCTGGTTATTACATTCATTCTTTAGTAAGATGTTCTTTACCATTTATATGTGGTGTTTTCAAATTATTTATTCTGGTTGAGTTCAAGTTTCATAACACTGTGGTCTGAATATATGCATGGTATGATTTCAATCTTTCTGTACTTGTTGAATGCCAATTTGTGACACAGTATGGGATATATTCTGGAGAATGGTCCATCTGCACTCAAAAAGACTGTATTCCACTGTTTTAGGATGAAATGTTCTGAATATACCTGGTAAATCCAACCAGTCCAGTGTGTCATTCCAAGCCATTTAATGGGAATTCTTTGTGTTTCTTAGATTTTGATGTCATTGTTCTTTCCCAGGAAAGTTTTCAGCTATGATTTGCTGAAATAAACCCTCTGGCCCCTTTTTTCCTCTCTTCATCCCTAGGACTCCTATGATATGAATGTTACTCAATTTTAATGGGTTGCTAAGTTCTCTGAATCTACATTTGTGATTCCATACCTTCCTGCCTTCTTTTCAGCTGCATTATTTTCCATAATTTAATCTTCTATATCATTGATTTGTTCCTCTGCTTCATCCATCCTCATTGTTATGACATCCATTTGGGTTTGCATCTCAGTTATAGCTTTTAATTTTGACCTGACTAGAGTTAAATTCTTTTATCTAACCAGTAAGGGATTCTCTAGTGTCTTCTATGCTTTTTTTCAAGTCCAGCTAGTATCCTTATAATTGTTGCTTTAAATTCTAGCTCAGATATCTTACTTATATCTATATTGATTAAATCCCTGACAATTACTTCTACTTCCTGTTCTTTCTTTTGGGATGAATTCCCCCATCTTGTCATTTTATCCAGAAAAAGTAAAAAAGATTAGCTTGATCCTATGTGTGTTTTGATCTGCTTGTTTTTATTTAAGTTTATTTATTTATTTTGAGAGAGAGAGTGTGTGACTTGGGAGGGGCAGAAAGAGAGGGAGAGAGAATAACAAGCAGGCTCTGTGCTGTCAGCTCAGAGCCCTTCATAGGGCTTGTTTCCATGAAACATGAGATCATGACCCAAGCCAAAATCAAGAATAGGACACTCAAACATGTGATCCACCCAGGTGCCCAAGTCTGCTTGTTAAAAAGAAAAAAAAAAAAAAGCTAGATACCGGGGAGAGGAGTCAACATGGTGGAGAATAAAGGCACCCAAGGTTCCCTCATCCCTCAAATACAGCAGTACTGAGGCCAGAAGGCTTGGAATTCCAGGAATCCAGGCTACAGAGTGACAGAAACATCTCCAGGGGCCCATGGGGACAACTTAGTGGGCTATGGGTATGTGATTGTGAATTGGGAGAGACAAAACAGACAGCATCATCATGGAGGGTTTCAGGGCTTTCTCTGGACTGGGGCCTGCCTCACTGTACATGCATCTGTGGGGGGTATAGCGTGGGAGGGCAGCCCCAGGTTCAGTTGCTAGTTCAGAGGTGCAGAGAAAGCAGTCCCCTCCCTTGACTGCTGTGGGAAGAAGATATATAGCCACTCCAAGGACAAAAGACCATGCAGGCGCCCTCCAACCAGAGGCCCTTTGTCAGCTGGTTGGGTGGAGTGGCACTACCCCATGACTAGGGCATGTGGAGTGGGATCCTTTAAGACATTAGGGTTTGAATCCCAGCCAACCACCTGGAAGGCATGAGAGACTGTAGAGTGGGACAAACCATCCCACTCAAGTCCATGTGGCACTGTGAGGATGGCCTGAACAGAGTGGTCTAGGACACCTGGTCTGGGGAGGAGATACTGGGGTGTGGCCATTTTTCTCCCCATCACCAACAAGGTAGGGCTTCAGGGAAGGGAGAGCAGGCCCACAGTGGAGATGGAACCAGCCTACACCAAACCGTTCCCCTCTATGCACAGTAACTGTGTATCTACTAGACTAAGATTGACACTCACTGAACCAAATGGCCCCTTTTCCAGACCAGTGCAGCCACCAGTTCTAGGGTACCATCAGTCCAAAGGTTTTTCATTTTCTAATTTGATTCTTGGTCAATTATTATATATATTTTTTCTTCCATTTCTTCCTATTATTTCTTCCCTTCTCTATTCTGGTTGTTGGTTTGTTTAAATAGATATTTTTAATCTATTACTTTTACTCCTCTTCTGTATCTCCTTTATTTACCTCTCCTTCTCTCTTTCTGGATTAAGCTGTATAGTTTCTCTGATTCTATGCCTGGTCAATTTTTTTTCTTTTCTTTTTTCCCACCCCTGTCATTTCTCTCTTCACAAGAGATAAGTCTTCTCCTACAACCACCCCACTTTTAAGGTTTTTTTTCAGGATTACTTCAATGAACAAATCAAAACACACCTGGTGCAAGCTCCAAAGCCCCACTACCAGTATGGAGATGAGCAGAGTCACAACAACAAAGAGCATACAACACATTCCAAAAACACCTCCTGAAGGGCCAGGCTGTAGACAGTGTATGACCCCTTTTTAATATAGTAGTGTACATGGGTGCAGGACACGTAACAAGATATTAAAATACATAAAGGACAGAAAACTGGCCAAAATGATGAAATGGAATTTTCAAAAAGAATTCCAGGAAGAAATGACAGAGAATTACTCAAAACAAATATAAAAAATTGATCTGATCAAGAATTTAGAATAATAGTCATAAGATTAGTAGATGGGCTTGAAAAAAGCATAGAAGACAGCAGAGAATCTACTGCTCCAGAGATCAAGAAACTAAGAAATTGTCACAATGAATTAAGAAATGTTGTAAATGAGGTACAAAATAAACTAGATGCAGTGAAAGCGAGGATGGAGGAAGCAGAAGGGAAGATAAATGAAATAGAAGCTAAAATTATGGTAAAATGATGAAGCTGATAAAAAGAGAGATAAGAGAATCCTAGACCACAAGGGGAGAATTACAGAACTAAGTGATTCAATGAAATATAATAATATCTACACAATAGAAGTTCCAGAATAAGAAGTGAGAAAGGGGCAGAAGGTTTATTTGAAAAAATTATTGTTGAGAACTTGATTAATCTGACAAAGGAAGTTGACATCCAAATCCAGGAGGCACAGAGAATTCCTTTCAGATTCAACAAGGATAGGTTTTCTCCATGGCACATCATAGCGCAACTAACAAAATACAAAGAGAATTCAGAAAGCAGCTAGGACTTTAATCTACAAGGGTAGGCACATAAGGGTAGTAGCAGACCTGTCCACTGAAACCTGGCAGACCAGAAAGAAGTGGCAGGAAATAGTCAATATGCTGAATAGGAAAAATATGCAGCCAGAAATCCTTTATCCAGCAAGGCTTTCATTCAGAATAAAAGGAGAGAGGCCGCCTGGGTGACTTGGTTAAGTGTCTGACTTCCGCTTGTGTTATGGTCTCAGGGTTTGTGAGTTCAAGCTCTGCATCGGGCTCTGTTCTGACAGTCCAGAGCTTGAGGCATGCTTCCGATTCTGTGCCTCTCTCTGACCCTCCCCTGCTAGCACTCTGTATGTCTCTCTTTCAAAAATAAACATTAAAAAATTTTTTTAAAAGTATAAAAGGAGAGAAAAATATTTTCCTGGGAAATAAAAACTGAAGGAGTTCATGACCACTAAACCAGCCTGCAAGAGATCCTAAGGGGAACTCTATGAGTGGAATGCTACAAAGACCACAAAGGACCAGAGACATCAACACAAACATTAAACCTATACATAATACAATGACACTAAATCCATCTCTTTCAATAACTATCAATTTAAATGGACTAAATGCCCCAGTCAAAAGACACAGGGGATTTAAAAAAAACCATCTATATGCTGTCTACAAGAGACCAATTTTAGACCCAAGGACACCTTCAGATTGAAAGTGAGGGGACAAAGAGCCATCTATCATGCTACTAGAAGTCAAAAGAAAGCTGGAGTAGCCATTATTATAACAGACAAACTAGATTTTTTTTAAATTTTTTTTAACGTTTGTTTATTTTTGAGACAGAGAGAGACAGAGCATGAACAGGGGAGGGTCAGGGAGAGAGGGAGACACAGAATCTGAAACAGGCTCCAGGATCTGAGCTGTCAGCATGAGCCCAATGCAGGGCTCGAACTCACAGACCATGAGATCATGACCTGAGCTGAAGTCGGACGCTTAACCGACCAAGCCGCCCAGGCGCCCCTCAGACAAACTAGATTTTAAACTAAAGGCCATAACAAGAGATGAACAAGGGCAATATATCATAATTACAGGGTCTATCCATCAAGAAGAGCTAACAATGGTAAATGTTTATTCCTCCAACTTGGGAGAACCCAAATATATAAATCAATTATCACAAACATAAGCAACCTTATTGTTAAGAATATGGTAATTTCAGGGGACTGTAATACTCCACTTACAACAATGCACAGATCATCTAGTGGGAATCAGTAAAGAAACAATGGCCCTGAATGGCACATTGGACCAGATGGACGTGACAGATATATTTAGAACTCTACATCCCAAAGCAGCACAATATACTTTCTTCTCCAGTACACATGGAACATTCTCTAAGATAGATCACATACTGGGTCACAAAACAGCCCTCAATAAATATGAAAGAATTGAGATAATACCATGCATATTTTAGATTACAGCACTATGAAACTTGAAATCAACCACAAGAAAAAGTTTGGAAATCCTCCAAATGCATGGAGGTTAAAGAACATCCTACTAAAGAATGAATGAGTCAACCAGGCAATTAAAGAAAAATTTAAAAATATATGGTAGAAAATTAAATGAAAGCTCAATAGTCCAAAACTTTTGGGATGAGGCAAAGGCAGTCATAAGAGGAAAATACATTGTAATCCAGACCTATCTAAAGAAACATGAAAAATCCAAAATACAAAACCTAACTCACACCTAAAAGAACTAGAAGCAGAACAGCAAAGAAACCCCAAAACTAGCAGAAGATAAATAATATTAAAGCAGAAATAAACAAAATAGATCAGGAGAACAGATCAATGAATCTAAGAGCTGTTTTTTCGAAAAAATAAACAAAATTGATAAACCACTAGCCAGACTTCTCAAAAAGAAAAGAGAGAGGACCCAAATAGACAAAATCACAAATGAAAGAGGAAAGATCACAACCAACACCACAGAAATACAATTATTACAGAATACTATGAAAAATTATATGCCAACAAAATGGTCAACCTAGAAGAAATGGGCAAATTTCTAGATACACATACACACTACCAAAAAAATGGGAAGAAATAGAAAATTTGAACAGACCCATAACTAGTGAAGAATTGCATCAATTGTCAAAAATCTCCCAAAAAAATGAGAGTCCTGGGCCAGATGGCTTCCCAGGGGAATTCTACCAGACATTTAAAGCAGAGGTAGTACCTACCCTTCTCAAGCTGTTCCAAAAAATAGAAATGGAAGGACAGCTTTTGGACTCATTCTCCGAAGCAAGTATTACCCTGATTCCCAAACCAGAGAGAGACCCCACAAAAAAGGAGAATTACAGGCCAATATCTCTGATGAACATGGATGTAAAAATTCTCAAGATACTAGCAAATCAAATTCAACAGCATATAAAAAGAATTATTCACCATGTTCAAGAGGGATTTATTCCTGGGCTGCAGGGCTGGTTCAATATTCGCAAATCAATCAATGTGATACATCACATTAATAAAAGAAAGAATATGATCCTGTCAATAGATGCAGAAAAAGCATTTGACAACACTCAGCATCCTTTCTTAATAAAAACCCTCGAGAAAGTCGGGATAGAAGGAACATACTTAAACATTATAAAAGCCATTTATGAAAAGCCCACAGCTAATATTATCGTCAATGGGGAAAAACTGAGAGCTTTCCCCCTGAGAACAGGAACATGACAGGGATGTCCACTCTCACCGCTGTTGTTTAACATAGTGTTGGAAGTGCTAGCATCAGCATTCAGACAACAAAAGGAAATCAAAGGCATCAAAATTGGCAAAGATGAAGTCAAGCTTTCACTTTTTGCAGAAGGAAGGAGGCAAACCATTAGAGACTCTTAAAACTGAGAATAAACTGAAGGTTGATGGGGAGTGGGAGGGAGGGGAAAGTGGGTGATGGGCATTGAGGAGGGCACCTGTTGGGATGAGCACTGGGTATTGTATGGAAACCAAATGACAATAAATTTCATATTAAAAAAAAAAGAACTTACCAAACTCAACACCTGAAAAACAAATAATCCAATGAAGAAATGGTCAGAAGACATGAATAGACACTTTTCCAAAGAAGACATCCAGATGACCAACAGACACATGAAAAGATGCTCAATGTCACTCAGCATCAGGAAATATATATCAAAACCACATTGAGATACCACCTCACACCGGTCAGAGTGGCTAAAATGAACAACTCAGGAAACTACAGATGCTGGTGAGAATGTGGAGAAATGGGAACCCTCTTGTACTCTTGGTGGGAATGCAAACTGATGCAGCCATTCTGGAAAATAGTGTGGAGCTTCCTCAAAAAATTAAAAATAGAGCTACTCTACGACCCAGCAATAGCACTACTAGTAATCTATCCAAAGGATACAGGAGTGCTGATGCATAGGGGCACATGTACCCCAATGTTTATAGCAGTGCTTTCAACAATAGTCAAATTACGGAAAAAGCCTAAATGTCCATCAACTGATAAATGGATGAAAGATGTGGTTTATATATACAATGGAAAACTACTTGGCAATGAGAAAAAATGAAATCTGGTCATTTGCAACAACATGGATAGAACTAGAGGGTGCTATGCTGAGTGAAATAAGTCAGAGAAGGACAGACATATGTTTCCACTCATATGTGCATCTTGAGAAACTTAACAGATGACCATGGGGGATGGGAAGGGGACAAAATAGTTACAAACAGAGAGAGAGTGAGGCAAACCATAAGGGACTCTTAAATACAGAAAACAACTGAGGGTGGATGTGGGGGTGGGGAAGAGGGGACAATGGGTGATGGGCATTGAAGAGGGCTCTTGTTGGGATAAGCTCTGGGTGTTGTATGTAAGCAATGAACCATGGGAATGTACCCCAAAAATCAAGAGCACACTTTACACACCATATGGTAGCCAATGTGACAATAAATTATATTTAAAAATTTTTTTAAAAGAAAAAAAAAGAAAGGAGAAAACCATAATTTAAGTTTCTACACTATATGGAAGTGGTAAATTATTTGAAGGTACAGCATGAGAAGTTGAATATGTTAATATAAACCCTATAATACCCACTAGCAAAGAACTTTTTGTTTATTTTTTTTATTTTTTGAATGTTTATTTTATTTTTAAGAGAGAGAGAGAGACCATGCGCAAGTGGAGGGAGGTAGGAGCAGAGAGAGAGGGAGATACAGACTCTGAATCAGGCTCCAGGCCCTGAGCTGTCAGCATAGGACCCAATGTGGGGCTTGAACTCACGAACTGTGAGATAATGACCTGAGCTGAAGTTGGACACTTAACTGACTGAGCCACCCAGGCGCCCCAACAAAGAACTTTTTATTTAAAAAAAAATTTTTTAACATTTATTTTTGAGACAGAGAGAGACAGAGCATGAACAGGGGAGGGTCAGAGATAGAGGGAGACACAGAATCTGAAACAGGCTCCAGGCTCTGAGCTGTCAGCACAGAGCCCGACACGGGGCTCAAACTCACAGACCATGAGATCGTGACCTGAGCCGAAGTCGGACGCTTAACCAACTGAGCCACCCAGGCGCCCCAACAAGGAACTTTTTTTTTTTTTTTTTTTTTTTTTTTTTATTTTTGGGACAGAGAGAGACAGAGCATGAACGGGGGAGGGGCAGAGAGAGAGGGAGACACAGAATCGGAAACAGGCTCCAGGCTCCGAGCCATCAGCCCAGAGCCTGACGCGGGGCTCGAACTCACGGACCGCGAGATCGTGACCTGGCTGAAGTCGGAAGCTTAACCGACTGCGCCACCCAGGCGCCCCAACAAGGAACTTTTTAAACATACTAACAACAGTGGAGATTATTTTACTAGAATAATAAATACTCAATCCAGTATTTGATTGAAAGAAGAGAGGGAATAAAGAAAAAAAAATGAACAAGGAACAAGTGAAACAAATAATAACAATTGGCAAGATGATAAATTTAAATCCAACTACATCAATAATTACAATAAATGCAAAATTCCTAGTTAAAAACAGATTACAGATGGAAGAGAGGAAGGAAGGAAGGAAGGCCCAATTATATTCTCTGTACAAAAATCTCACTGTAAAATATAAAAACACTGATAGCCAAAAGTAAAAGAATGGAAAAAGGTATACCTACAAACTCAAAATTAAGTTACAATGACAATATTAATATCAGAAAAAGTAAACTTCAGAACAAGAACTATTACCAATGATAACAGGAAGCCTTATTTTTTTAATTTTTTTTTTACATTTATTTTTGAGAAACAGAGTGAGACAAAGCATGAGCAGGGGAGGGGCAGAGAGAGAAGGAGACACAAAATCTGAAGCAGGCTCCAGGCTCTGAGCAAGCCGTCAGCACAGAGCCTGATGCGGGGCTCGAACCCACAAACTGTGAGCCGAAGTTGGACGCTCAACCGACTGAGCCACCCAGGTGCCCCAACAGGGAGCATTATTTAATGACCAAAAGATCAATTCATTAAGAAGAAAAAGTAATTTTATATGTGTATGTATCTAATAAAAACTTTCATATAAAACGGAAATGTTAAAACTAAGAGGAGAAATATACGGGTCTATAGCCGTAATAAATACAGTTGTAATAACTGACAGAATAGAGATAAAATCAATAAAGATATAGAGGACTTGAATAATACTGTCAATAAACTTACATAATTGACATTTTAAAACACTTCACCAAACAATAGCATAATACACATTTTTTGCAAGTGCAAATGGATCATTCACCAATATAAAATATAAAACATTAAAAACACACTTCTAAACATCCCATAGTTTCAAAGAGAAATAGCAACGTAACTTAGAAAATATTTTTAAGTGAATGAAAATACAATATATCAAAATTTGTGGGACACATTTAAAGCAGCGCTTAAAAGGAAATGAATAGTATTAAATGCTTATCTGAGAAAACAGCAGGTGAGCCTGGGTGGCTCAGTCAGTTAAGAGTCTGACTCTTGAATTTGGCTCAAGTCATGTTCCCAGAGTCATGGGATCACGCCTCGCATCAGGGTCTGTGTTGAGTGTGGAGCCTGCTTAAGATTCTCTCTCTCTGCCTCTCTCCCCCACTCATGCTCTTTCTCTCTCTAAAAATGAATGAATGAATAAATAAATAAATAAATACCAAGAAAGGTCTGAAATCCATACTTTAAGCTTTCACCTTAAGAAAATAGGAAAAGAAGTGCAAATGAAGTCTAAAGTAAACATGGGGAAGGAAATCATCAATACAAGAGCAGAAATGAGTAAAATTAAAAACAAAACAAAAAAAAAGATAGAAAAAATCAACAAAACCAAATGTAGTTCTTTGAAAAAAGTCAATAAAATTGATAAATTTATGACCAGAATGGGGTAGAAAAAAGAAGACACAAATGACCAATGTCAGAGATCTAAGTAGGGCTATTACTCCAGATTCTATAGACATTAAATGGCTAATAAGGGAATTTATGAACAGTTTTATGCCAATACATTTGATATCATGAATGAAATGGGCAAATTTATTGAAAGACAAACTACCAAAGTTCACTCAAGAATTAGATAACCTAAATCATTCTGTATCTATCAGATAATTTGAGTTCAGAGTTTAAAATCCTCCCACCTAAAGACACCTCCAAGCTGAGAGGTGAATTCACTGGTGAATTCTATAAAACGCTTAAAGAATAAGTTCTTTTAGAATATAGAACTTGTTCAAAATATAGAAGGGAATGTTTCTAAATTCATTTTATTTTTTTATTTTTTTAAATATATGAAATTTATTGTCAAATTGGTTTCCATACAACACCCAGTGCTCATCCCAAAAGATTCCCTCTTCAATACCCATCACACACCCTCCCCTCCCTCCCACTCCCCATCAGCCCTCAGTTTGTTCTCATTTTTTAAGAGTCTCTTATGCTTTGGCTCTCTCCCACTCTAACCTCTCTTTTTTTTTCTTCCCCTCCCCCATGGGTTCCTGTTAAGTTTCTCAGGATCCACATAACACTCAATTCATTTTATGATACCCATATTACCCTAATACCAAAACCATACAAAGACATTACAAGAGAAGAAAACTGCTAACCAATATCCTTCATGAACAATGACTCTAAAATTCTTAATACAATATTGGCAAATTGAATCCAGCAATACAGCTTGAATAATGCAGGGGTTAGGGACATAGAGCCTTGTGTAGTTGAAAATCCACATATAACTTTGACTCCCCCAAAAAGTAGTTACTAATAGTCTACTATTGACCAGAGACCTACTAATAAGAGTTGATCAGCACTTATTTTGTATATGTATTATATACATATACTTACAATAAAGTAAGCTAGAGAAAGGAAAATGTTTTAAAGAAAATCATAAGGGAAAGAAAATACATTTACAGCATATTGTATTTATTTAAAAAAATCACATGTAAGGGGACATGCACAGCACAAACCCATGTTGTTCAAGGGTCAACCGTATATAAAAAGAATAAAATATGACCAAGAGGAGTTAGACCAGAAATGAAAGCCTGGTTCAACATTTGAAAAGTAATAAATGTCATTCATCTTAAGAAAAGACAAAAAAGGAAAACTGTATAATCATTTCAATAGATGCAGAAAAATACACTAGCTTTGGGGTCAAACCTCAGCTCAAATTCCATTTCCACTGCCCACCAGTTGTATAACCTTTACCAAATATTATTGAGCAGCCCTAGTCTATACACTATGTAGAGTAATTCCACCCTCATATTGTTAGAGTGATGATTAGTTAAGACATCTATGAAGTGCTCAGAGTGTACTCTGCCCCCAGTGACTCCTTCCAGAATAGCCTTGGTTTGAGGACAGGTGATGGGATTATCACATGAGGGCCTAAGAAGCAAGAAGGGTCAGCACTCATCACTGTTCCCCGCTCACTGAGCCAGTAAGACTGAGCTCCTCATGGAAGCAGCAGCAGCTGTCTTAGCTGGCCCTGAGGGGAGCTGCCTTGCTCTGAAGCCATACATAGCAGGCATCACAGAGTGAGGTCTCAACCTTGGGCTCTGTGTACAGGACGTAGCCTTCAGTGTGTCTGAGCCTTTGCCAGAAATGCTGCTTCAGTCATTTCAAAATCCTGTGAGGGGTTGGACTTAATTCACTGAACTGCGAGAAGCACTTGGAGGTTTCTGAGCAGAGTAGAGACATGACCACAGAAGTGTTTGGAGTTTTTATCGGAAATCTGAACTGTACATACATCAGATGTAACTTTGTTGAGAACCTGAAGTGACGAGGTCTTAGAGAATTTGCCAAGGAATGCTACACCAGACAATTCACCCTAGCAGTAAGGAACACTTCCAGGTCTCCTTGCATTTGTCCAGGACTTTGTATGGCCTTTACCTTCTCAGGCTAAGGCATCCTGCTGTGTTTCTTTGCACAACTTGTTTGCCCAAAGGAAGGGGCTCCTCCTTTGTCACACAAGGGAAAGCCCCTCTGGGTCATTCTCTCTGGCCACATGGAGGAGCAAGGAGAGATGTGGGTGGACTCAAAGGTGCATCCACAGGGGGTACTCCCCACCCAATCTGATGGATGATATTGTTGCCCCACTTCTGTCCCCCTTTTGCCTTTAGAGTCCTTTGTCCTACTCCCTTCACTTCAGGGAGGGATGTAAGGGCAAAGAAGAAACTTGGATGATCCCCATGAGGGGTCCAAATGGCTTGTAGCAGGAGTCTCTGGGATGCTGTCTGGAGCATTTGCACATTTGTCAAAGCTAAGCTAGGTGACACTATCTTTTTTCTTTCTGAAATATGTTGGGAGTCTCTGGGGAGACTGATCCAAAGAAAAAGACTCTTGGGTAGCTCAAGGTTAACAGCAGTCCTCAGAGAATAAATAATCAGTTTGGGTTAATGAGATAACAACTAATAGAGCACGTTGTGTGGTGCCTGGCACATAATACATGTTCAATAGTTTTTAGCTGTTTTTATATTTAATTATTTCTTACAATAGGAAAGAAATGGCCATAGGCAAAGGGCCAATTAAAAGCTAAAACCATAGCACTTAGTATAGACCAGGCACTGTTTAAACAGCTTAACACATGTAAGTTTATTTTATCCTCACAAGAATTCTATAAGGTAGGTACTATTATAACATCCACTTTACATTTGAGGAAACTGCAGCACAGATCATTTAAGTTATTTTCCCAAAGTCCTACTGAAAGTACCCAAAAGGTGTCATGCAAACCTCTGTACCAAGGACACATTCTGGTCCTGTAGTTCCAGGATGCCCTGTGCCTACAGTTCATGTCACGAGTGTGTGTCTGAATTTTTGGTCTCATTCACACTCTTGTGGGGCTGATTACTCCAGAACTACCAATAACTGACTATGGAACTAGCACGGATCTTCTTTGCTTGTTTGCCAAAAGTAAATGAAAACCCAGATACTGTAGATACTGTATGATGTATTGGAAAGAGCAATGGCATTTATTAACTTAGTGAGAAGCCTGGAGGTGGCAGCTCTAGGGTTGACCCAGTGCTAGTTTCAAGGACCCAGGCTACTTCCATTAACAATGCATAGCTTTTCTTATTAAACTGGTCCCTCGATATCCCAAATGTAGGGCAGGCAAAAGAAGGGAATATTTTTGTCTCATATGCCTTCATTCAAGTGAGGCCTTCTCAGAACTGTATTTGCCTGCATTAAGGATATGTCTTGGCAAGAAGACAGATCTCTGCAACTGGCTTACACCAAACAATGTTCACTTGAGGGGCCTAGGGGAGGCTCAACCTCTCCTGAATGATATAGCCTCTCACAGGTGGTGGACAAAATCTGGGTTCTATGAGTAATGAAGAAGTGGGGAGTGGCTTGTGGAAACAGTCATGTATCCCTCATTACAGTGGAGGAGTGCCCGTGCCTGTCACCACAACCTCCAGCCTCTTCCACCCCTCCCCCACCCCCCTGCCCACTGCCTCTTCAGGGACATCAGTGGAGCATTTGTTCCCTTTCTGTCTTCCATGCATGAACAAACTGCATAATTCTCAGCAGCATACAAACAGGCACTATATCTCCGACCTCGAAAATCCCTATCCTGATCCCATACATCCCTCCAGCCACTGCCCCATTTCTTTGCTTCTCTGATAGCCAAAACCCCTTGAATTGCTTATCCTTACCATCCCTTCTACTCATACTCTGTTTGACTCAGACTTTTGTCTCACTGTCCCCACCAAAACAGCTGTTAATGCCACCGAACTTTCACTTGTCATAGCCAGCGTTCATTTCCCAGTCCCTGTGTCAATGTCTCAGCAGCAAATACACAATCAACACTCACTCCCTCTTGAAATGCTGCCTCTGCTGTATTCCTGGAAGCCTTGTCCTAGTTCTCAGCTTTGTGGCTTCCTGCTCTGTGTGGCCTCTCCTCTTCTCTCTGACCCTCTCAGTTATCTTCTGCACACAGTGAGTTTGTCCAAGCTGAGTTCCTGAAATACCACCTCCGTGTGCCCCATTCCTAAGTTTTTACATCTACAGCCTTAACGTCTTTCAGCTTCAGGCTGGTGAGGCCAGCAGCCAACCACTTGCCAGGTCCAGTTGAGGGTCTGACAAGTGCTTCCTGCTTTGTGTGCTTAAAACCTGATTTTTCACACATCCCCATTCTATCAAGAGCTCAGCCCAAACTCTTGAAATCATTCTTTAGTCTTCTTTTTCTCTCTTGCACCCCAATATAATCTATGAGCAAATATTGTCCACTCTTCTTAAAAATAGATCCAGAGTTTACCCACCACTAGCACTGTACTTCTCACCTGGGCACTGCAGTGGCCTCATAGTTGCTCTGTTTCCACTCTTTGCTTCCTGGGTCAGCCAGTCCTCCATATGCAGCCCAGGTGATGGCTTCACAATGAAGATAGGAACTGTCAGGCCTACTCAAAACTCTCCCAGACTCCTCATTCCACCTACAGCAAAGCCCCAGTGCTTACTGTGTATTGCCAGGACTAGCTCCCCCTTCCACTCTGACTTCACCTCCTGGCAGTCTCTCTTCACTCTCCATTCCAGCCACACCCTCCTCCCTGCTCTTCTAGAACTCACCAAGTGTGGCTTCACTTACCCTGTTTATTTCTCCTCCATATCACTTTTCACTACCCGACAACACATATTAATGTGTTTATTTATTCTTTGATTCCTGTGGTATAATATAAGCTGTGTGAAGGCAGGGACTCTGTCAGTCTTGCTTAGCGCTAAAACAGTGCCTGGCACCTACTGGATGCTCAGTAAATATTGATTGACTGCTATTTAAATGTGTGACCTCATATAAGTCACTTTAGATTGGAAGACCTCACTTGCCTCATTTATAAAGTGAGGGGTCTCACTGACTTCCAATATTCTTCTTTCATTTTTTAAAATTAGTCTCTAGAAACACAATGTATTAATTTGCTAGGGTTGCCATAATAAAGTACAGACTGAGTGCCTTATACAACAGAAATTTATTTTCTCACAGTTCTTTGATTGGAAATCCAGGATCAAGGTGTTGGCAGGGTTGGTTTCTACTGAGAGCCACTCTCCTTGGCTTGTAGGTGGCCATCTTCTCCATGTGTCTTCACATGGTCTTCCCTCATGTATGTCTGTGTCCAAATTTCCTCTTTTAAAAGGACATCAGTCCTATTGGGTTAAGGCCCACTCATGTGACCTCTTCTTAACCTAATCACCTCTAAAAAACCACACTTTAAAATGAAAACTGATGCAGCTGCTCTGGAAAACAGTGTGGAGGTTCCTCAAAAAGTTAAAATAGAACTACCTTGTGACCCATCAATAGCACTGCTAGGAATCTACCTAAAGGATATAGGAGTGCTGATGCATAAGGGCACATGTACCCCAGTGTTTATAGCAGCACTTTCAACAATAGCCAAATTATGGAAAAAGCCTAAATGTCCATCAACTGACGAATGGATAAAGATGTGCTTTATATATACAATGGAATACTACTTGGCAATGAAAAAGAATGAAATCTGGCCATTTGCAGCAATGTGGACGGAATTGGAGGGTATTACGCTAAGTGAAATAAGCCAGGCAGAGAAAGACAGACACCATGTGTTTTCATTCATATGTATGTGGATCTTGAGAAACTTAACAGAAGACCATGGGGGAGGGGAAGGGAGAGAGAAAGTTACAGTGAGGGAGGGAGGCAAACCATAAGAGACCGTTAAGGACTGAGAACAAACTAAGGATAGATGGGGGGTGGGGGAAAGGACAAAGTGAGTGATGGGCAGGGAGGAGGGTACTTGTTGGGATGAGCACTGGGTGTTGTATGGAAACCAATTTGACAATAAATTATATTTAAAAAAAAAACCCACCTTCAAAAACAGTCTCATTCTGAGGTATGGGGGATTAAGGTATCAATGTATGAATTTGGTGGAGGGGGGTATACAATTTAGCCCATAGCATTTGAGACACATTGTGTGGCCTCTAGATGGGACTTCATGCCCAAGAATCAATTATAAGGCTGCCAAGGCAATGGCTAAGGAGAGAGACAATTTTGAAAACAACATTTGAATGATGAGAAGGTGGTTTCAAGATTGCTGTGCTTACACTTCTGACTCTATTTGTTAGAAGATTTTCCAGTAAGCCTCCTTGTGAAAGTGTGGGGATTTTTTTTTTCTCCCATTGTTTTGCTGTCTGATCACAACCCAAACAGGTGAGTGGAACATCAGGGCTTGGCCACAGATGCATGACTAGCAGGCACCTCTGCTTACTCTGTATTTGCTGTTTATAGGCACCCTTTCATCTGGCTCATTGTCTTTCACTCTGTTTTAAATATAGAAATGAACCCCTGATATGGTACTTCAAAGGTGTCTTAGTTTCTGGGGCTGCATGGGCTAGGAGACTGTGGTAAATGTTGCCATCCAGAAAGAGAAGGACCATTCCTGAGCACCTTGGCATTTTTCTGTTTGAGCTCTTTGTCAGCTCTTCATTTTGGGAATGCCACCCTGCTTTCTCACTGGTAAGGAAACCATCCAAACCATCACTGGGTCATTCTCTCTCTTTGCTGGATGCTTGGAAGTTCTTTTCAATGCTATTCTCTCCCCCATGCAGTAGAAATTGTGAACTGACTTGTGAAATATGGAGCTGGTTTCTGGCAAAACTGACAACTTTAGTAAAAGTCCTCCCATGACACCAGTGCAGAGGAAATGGTATGCTCCAGGTGGTCAGTATGTTTCAAGAACACTGGCATCTTCCACATTTGCTGTATGCAAATCCATCTTCTAAGATGCCTCCCAGGGACCCCAGTGCCTCTCCCTGGCCTGAACATTCAGTTCCATCTACACAGTGCCTACTGTTTGCACCCACACTGACCATCTAGAGAAGGAAACAACTGGACAAAGAGCCTCCTCAGGTTTTCATCCCTAAAATAGGGCCTCAGATTGCTGGGCATTGCTGTGCCCCCCTCCCTCCCTAGCCAGGTGCTCTTGGGTTTCCCCAGCACCTCCTGGGGCTGTCACAGCCCCCTGCCGGTGTTCCACGGGGGCTTCGTGGTTTCTTGTAAAAGACAAGATTAGAGAAACCCCGAAGCTTTATTCCCACCTTATTTCATAAACACAACAGGGAAATGCCAGTGACACGCAAGCCTTTCCTCAAACCACCTTGTTTTTGAGCTCTGCAATGGAAACACACCACTTCCTTCCACTGAGTCAGGCTCTGCCGCAGTCCCCCTCTCTGGGCACCTGGCTTGCAGCTGCTTAATGCCAGTGAAACATGAGTGCTATATCATTATTTCCACTAAAAATTTTTACTCTCCTGGTGGAACTCAACCATTGAAACACACATTGTTTTGTGTGTTGTGTGTATGTGTGAGTTTTTTTTTAAAGATTGCATAAGTCACTAGATAGGTGACAAGCGATCATAGGTGTGCTCACCAACTGTCCACATGCCTAATGCAGTGAAGTCTCCCTTACTGGCACTCACTGCTCAGGAGATGCTTGAATGTGGATGTCTCAGCCCAAATTAGGAAGTTTGGCAAGAGCCAAGAATGCTCAGGGACACAGAGACAGTGTAGTTTGGGGGCAGAATAAGCTCCCCTGAAGCAATGACACAAGTGGAATCCATGGTCAGGTTGAACCTTCTCATTATTGTCATTCAAATCTGCATCCCTCCTTATTGCTAAATTCTATCTGTTTTATAACATTCTAGGTGGAGCCACAATAATTTCTCCCATGTTGGTCCCCCACTCAGCACTTCAGAGTCCTCCCACTGCCTGTACATAGATGATAACAGCCAAGAGCATTCTCCATATTTATGTCCCTTCTCCCAACCCCAGCAGAAGATATCCCCACTCCCCATCCTTCCAAATGGAATCTGCACTGCAGGGACTTGGGTGGCAGTGAGCCAGGGCAGGCTGGGCTCAGGGAAGGACCAGAAGCTCATCCAGGCTGGTAGAGGTCCCACCTAGAAGGCTACAGAACTGGCCAAGCAGGCAGATGGCCAGGTCCTGGAAATGTGATGGGGAAAGTTTCAGAAGCCCAGGAGTCTGGGAAAACAAGAATTAGAATCCAGGGTAGGAGTCTGAAGGTCCCCTAGCAGATAGAGACCCTGTTTGTTTCCTGTAAAGAAGCCAGCTGGAGCCCATGGGCAGAAACGTTGGCCCTGTTGGGCTGGTTGAGAAGCTCCTTTGCAGGGGCAGCAACTCTTGAGTGGCAACTGCCTTCACTCCTCTACCAGCTGCACAGCTTCCACCCTCCCCCCATTCCTTGTATCCAGACTACGCCCTGCTCTTCTTCAAACCATAGTGGCTGTCCCCACTCTAGCCTTTTCTGAAAGCCCACAGTGAGTCCAGTACTTTCACACCACCAACATCTATAGTGAATGTGCCCCACCTCCCAGTGCCCCAAATCCCTTTGCTCTCATTGACCCATCTAGAAATTCCCATTGTCCCTTCCTGTAAGGGTAGATGTGCCAAAAACCATATCCAGCTGTTAACCTGAGTCTCAAAGTCCTACTACTGCCTCAGGCTTTCCTAAAGGCTTGGTGACCCCAAGCCAGGGGGCTACAGAATTGGAGGGGACCACTTATCCTGACTTCCAGAGATGAAGCAGGATCCAGATCATATTCCCTGCTCTCTGAGGGATTGATTGCCCCTGCAGTTTTTCTATCTGAATCTCCAATTTTAATACAATGCTAGACTGTCTTACATGGCAGATATGCTTGTCATTGCCAATCTATTTTTTCCATTTTTCTTTTAAACTGTTTTTTGGAACAGTTCCTATGGTGGCTTCTGAAAAGGCCCAAACCTGGGCTCCTGAGCACAGCTCTTTAACCCTGTTTTGTTTCAGAGACTCTATTTCATACCAAGGTTAAAAACCACAGAAACCAAAGTTACCAGCCAGCAGGCATGAAGATGTGTTCCATTTTGTTTATTTACAGTGATTCTTATGAGTCCCCTAACTTACTACTTGAAACTCTGAAAAATCCGAAAAAGAAAAAAAAAAAAAAAAACAGCCACTACTGTCATCTGAAAGGGAAAAACAAAAACAACTCTAAGCACACTTCACACAGTCTGGGGTTTCTGAACCCCGCCCAGAGTGCTGGCTGCTTTTCCATTGTTTCTTTGCGATGTAACCCTCAACTCTGTCTAGAACCATCCTCTCATTTCCTCTTCATGGGTGTTGTGGTTTGGTCTTTGATTTCAAATTCATTCAACATTCATTCACCAAAATTCTGATGAGCATGTTATCACATCAATTCACCAAACACCTACTGAAAGTCCATTGTGCCACGTCCATCCGAGCTCCTGGGGCCCTCTGTGCCTCATGAGGGGCTCCAGTCTTCCCTGCAAGCTCCAGTCTTCCCCCAAGACATGAGGCTGAGAGGGCAAAAATTGGTTATATATGGTCTCATTTTGGGCTCTGTTTATTCAGTGTATAAAAGTATGTAGCTGCTGTGGCTCATGGAACTAGACATTTGTAAGCACTTGTCATAGTTTGGGATCATTCACAGCTGCTTTATGAACCATGTACTATCATCACCCCAATTTAATGGATGATGGAAGCTGAGGCACAGCAAGGCTAACTAGGTCATTCCAAGCACTCAACTAGTCAGTGGCAGAATGCAGACGACATGAAGACAGATGTTACCTTGAAGTGAGGCAGACAAGGGCCAACCCAAGAAAAGTCAAATGCTGCAGAGGCTAAATAAAAGCTATGCAGCAGGGGCTCCAAGAGCCAAGAAGAGTATTTAGTTTTGGTTTCTAAGGTATTTTTATGGGCTGAGTAATCAGGGAGTATTTCATGGCAGAGGAAGGAAATGACTCTAGTCCAGGGGATTGAAAGTGTAGGGAAAAGATGGTTTCAGTTCAAGAAAAGGAAACACTCTGGCTGAGTCCTTGAATGAAAACAGGGTTGTCCCTGGTGGGTGTGTTATCTGTTCCTGAAGAGGATGAAGCTGACAGATCCCTGGGTGAAGATGCTGCAGGGAGGACCTAGGTCAGACAAGTTGCTGCCCACCCTGTTATCTATATGCTACCCCTCTGCCTTCTATGCTGTCACTGGTATTTCAAGGGTCATTGCACTTCACAGCTCCTACCTGGTTACCCATCCCTTCCAGTCCAACACCATTACTGCTCCCAAAGTGTTCCCCTGGGGTCGCATCCCCTGGCTCTCAGAACTGGTGCTGCTGGGGAAGGCTTAGGCAGTGCAGGCCACCTCCTGACTCACTTCTGCCCTCTGGGATTAATGATGGCTGTGTGATTGCCAGTCTTCCTGCACTGGCTGGCTGAGGTTCTCATTTGATCTCTCAGGCTCAGCTTTTCCTCACTGCTCCCAAAATGGCAATTCTTTCCAGCTTTGTTAGCAGGGTACAGCTACAAGGGCTTTGGCAGTGCTGGGGCCCTGAGCACCTTCATCTCCTCACTGCTCTTTCCTGCTACCCTCCCTCTTACCCCTTATTTTCTGCTCTTTTGTTTTCTTCCATTGCATTTCTCTCCAATTCAGTCATTTAAAAAACAGGCACAATTTCTTTCCCTCCTTATATCTTCCATCTTCCTCCCAGTCTCTCTAGCACTGATTTTCATGTATTTGCATTTGTCATTGGTTCCCACTTTCCATCATTCTGGCCAAAACATTTACATCAAGACCCATTTCACTTTCTGGCTTTTCCTCTGGGGTGGGGTTGGTACCTCTCTCAACTACCATAAGTGAAGGATGATGGGTTCTGTGCTGACAGTTTGTGTTAGACAATCCTCCTCACCCTGGAACTGTAAGCACTTTACTGAAAGCTCACAGGCCTACTCGTTTCCTGGACTTGTGTCTGAGGTAGTGGTTGACATCCCCATTTTACAAATGGGCACCAAGATATTCAGTGACCTCAGCCTCACTGTTTCCCAAAACATCACTGGAAAAGCATTCTTTCTTTTTCTTCACAGTACACACTTCTCTTGACAAATTCAAACACACTCAAATCTTAAAAATTCTAAATTTTTGTTATGGAAAACTTCAACCATACTTGAAAGCAGCTAGAAATAATACAATGAACCTCCATGTACCCATCACCTTGCCTTAATAATGATCAAAGTGTTGCCATTCCTGTGTCATCCTTATCTCCCTTTAAAATGTATTTTCAAATATGCATCAATTTATGAAATATAAAATAAGGAGCTAAAATGAATTTTACATTTGCTTTATCACAACAGAATCTTATGTATTTTTAAAATAGCAGTAAAACTACTATATTCTTGATATTCATATATATTCATAGACCTCTACTGATAGCTATGTAGCCATGGGTCCAATTCTTTTTGTGTTGTTGCTCTTTAATATTTTATTTTGAAATCATGTAGATTTGCAAAAAAAGTTGTTAAAATAGTGTAAAGAATCCCCATATACCCTCTACCCAGTTTCCTAAATGTTAATACTTTATTTATTACTTGTTGCTTGTTTCTTTGCTGGCCTCTCAGTTCTTGAGACCCCAGTGGGTGTCAGGGGCAGGGACAACTCTTCTCACACAACTGGACGCTCACCTGCTCTGTTCTCAATAACATACTCCGTTATTGCTCATCTCTAATGACCCCCCATGGAGATGAAATATAAGACGGGTATCTTAAAGATCTTTTTCTGTTCCTTTCTCTCATTTCTCCCACTTTGTCTGCTTCAGTCTGGGTTTCCAGTTAGACAATTAGAAACTCTAAGGAAAGTGAAACCTGGACAAGAAAGCACCTTATTTGACTGTACAAAAGCAGTCTTCATATGTAAGCACATCATTGCCTTGTCAACTGAGGGACCAGGAGTGGAAGACTTCATTATGGTGACTAAACAGAGAGTTGGTATTATCAGCTGTAATTTGGTCACATAGGGAATGTAAAGTATTTTATTTAACCACATAAAATAATGCAGCTTACAGAGGAGCTGGCTGGGGTAGGCTTCTGCATGCTGCAAAGGAGGGCCTCCTTTCTAAGCTCAGTGAGAGAAAATACAAGTATTTTTTAATTTACAGATTGCCAGTAAGAGACCTAGAAACAGAGAGGCAACAGTAAGAGAGAGTGAGTGAACAAAGGACAGGTTTAAGAAAAGAAATCCTCAGGTCTGGTCTTCTGGGGAAGTCAGTAGAACATGCTTAAAATTAATAACACAGAAAACAGTTGTGCTCAAATGTTATGGAGGGACATGGATGTATCTGCTATGAGGACAGGTGAAAGAATGCCAAATATGGCATTCTGGGAACCAGGCCTGGGGGAAGGAGCTGTGCCAGGACTGTTTCTTTTTATTCTAAGCCTTGTTGTATTCTCTGACAATTTACCATGTAAAAATTGCCTTGATTTTTTTTAAAGATCAATGAACTAAGAATCAGAAAAGCTGGGTTCTTGTCTTGGTTTTACCAGTTACTAATAATCAGCTATTACCTTGACAACAGTTTTATGCCTCATAGATAATGAATACCTGCCTCACCTACCCTCTCAGAGTCTATTGCATGGGTCACAGAAGATAATGTGCCTTATAGGTATTTTGTCAGCTGTGTGTTGCAGGTAGTAGCAATAGTAGTAGTAGTATTGCAATAGTGTCATTATTAGAAGGGGAGGAACAAACGTGAAAAACAGTCCATAAATAAAAATAAATAAATTAAGACTCTAATGAAAGCCATACAGTACCATTTAAACAGAGGATAAAGGTTTATAGGGGAAAATTTGAAGGCCCCCAAGATAAGGTAAAGGTGCTGCTCTCAGGACTGTCCCACCCTTGGTGAAAGCAAAGCCCCAATATGTGTATACAATCATTTCAAAAGGCATAGCTTTGACCTATTCATTCCACTTGTGAAAATGTGTTCTTCTGGAAATATTGATAGACATGAATATATCTAATGGAGCCAACATAAATGTTAATAGAAAAATAAGTAATGAAATATGGTACTTAAACTTGCTATAACATATTAATACTGCTGCAACATGGAAAATGTGTATTATACTACAAGCAGACAATAAAATTGCATTACTATGCTTTATACTATGATTATAGCCATGCAAAACTACATGAATATGGACAATAATTGGAAAGAAATAAAGAAAGTGAAAATATTTGTTGTGTTAGGAAGTGTATAATGGGAGACTATGTTCTATATTTTCATTCATGTCTCCATTCAAAGCCCCCATGTTGTCCCAGGCATTATGTGAGCCAAACAAAAATAGCCCTGCACTCCTGGAGCTTAAGGTTTAATAACACAATTTTTATGCCATTTTAATTGTGCTAAGAACTGCAAGAGAAAGGATGAGGGTGAGATGGCATTTTCTTCACAATAATGTTTTAAAAAGAGGAAGTCTTTGCTATGAAGTGAATTTATGCCCCCCAAATTTATATGGTGAAGCCTAACCCCCCAGTTGATGGTATTAGGAGGTCGGGACTTTTGGAGGTGGTCAGGTCATTGGAACCCTCATGAGTGGGATTAGTGCCCTTATAAGAAGTTATTATGAGTCTACATTTGAGGACACAGTGAGAAAAGAGCTGTCTACAAACCAGGAAGAGGGAACCAGATACCAGAGCAGCCAGCACCTTGGTCTTAAACTACCAGCCTCTGGAACTGTAAGAAATAGATGTTTGTTGTTTAAACCCTCCAGTTTATGGTAATTTATTATAGTAGCCCAATGGACTAAGACAGTTTCTGATGAGGAAACCTGAAGACTAAGAATGGCTATCCCTGAAATTAGGAGGTGGCTGTGGGGATGAAGGCTGGAAGAGAAAAATTAAGGAAGGAATATTTCACAAACTATGAAGTGAAGTTATGAACCTTATTTGCCTGGAGAATTCTAAAATATGGTTATACAAATAAGTTCTCAAAAGCTTTAGATATATTGACCCAATAATAGATTTATCCATGATGACACAGGGAGGGCCTGTTGTCTCCAGATTCCAACCCTGAGACAAGAATTGTAAGCAAGATGCAGGATGGGGAGTGGAGAGCAAGGTGGAGGGTGGGGGGAGGAGGTCAGTTGTGGGGATGCCTGGGACACTGGAAATAGAATCCAACCCACCATTGAAGGCAAGGAAGCAGGGCATTTGTCCTCCACTCCCACATGCTGCTGCCTGGGGGTTCTCTCACTGCCATCCTACATACAGATGGACCTGGGATTGGAATCCCATGAGGAGTGCAAGGAGGATATAGGCAGGACCCCACAGCATTGGCTACAAGGAGAATTGACACACATGGATGTGTGTCTGAGCTTGAATGATGACAGCACAGAAGGTATCCTGCATCTTTGGGAACTGCTCCAGCCAGACCTTTGCCCAGTGGAGCCCTGAGCTGGGGGGCTGCCTGCTTAGGGAAGATGCACATTGGGTCCCACAGGCAGGATTGTCCAACTGGTGGTATTGGTAGGGGGTAAAGTTGCCCTGAAGTAAGTTCCATACCTTTCTGTGCATTGACCTCATCATGCACTGTTTGGATACATCTGGAAAGAGCTGCAATAACCTGCCCAAATGAGTCACTAAGGGGAAAATCAGAAACCCCTGCTCCTGCCAGCTAACCTCACTGCCTGTCCTCAGGACTGGGCCTCTCCCAGAAGGCAGCCAGGCACACATTGCCCATACTTCCTTAGTCTATTCTGAACCTGCCTTCCACCTGCACACCAAACATCCACAAACAGAATGTGATTAATGGGCCAGGCCATTTGGAGAGCCTTGTTCTGCCACCAAAACAGTGGATGTTGGGCAATGAAAAGGTCACTCCTTGAGAGTGGAGGATTGGAGGAAATTGGAGGAAAGAACTTGTGATAGGCCAGAGTAAGTCCCAGGAAGTCCCTCAGTCTTGGGCAAAATAGGATGGTTGGTCACTCTGCACATCTGAAAAATCCTAGTGGTGGCTTGTTCTAGTGTAGACATGATCCTGTCAGACAATGAGAGTCTGCCCAGGGTCCTTTGGTGTAATTCAGGGGCTTTGAGAAATCTTCTCTCCCCAAAGTAGCACTCCCACCAACCTTTCTAGAACTTATTAGAAAGTTCTAGAACATGGTTAATCCTGCCCCCAGTTTTTAAGCTACTTGGGGAGGTCATTTATTGTTTATTCTTCCCATTTTTCCAACTATATAACCACAACACATGGATGAAAGGTGGGAGGGAGACATTTAATTTGCTTTGCCCACTTTGCTTATTTTCACTGTCTTTGTGACCTAGTGAACAAGGGACATTTGCTATCCCCTGCTTGTGGGAGGCAAGGTTAACTGTTTCTCATGGTACCATGAGCATCCACAGGCCCCACGGAGCATGGTTTTAGAGTCTGGTTCTTCATGGACATTTGTGGTCACAGTGTGCCCAACACTTTTCTGAAGTACAGTGATTCTTACCATATATATTGCTTTTTATTCTGAGGGAAAAAAAGCAAAGGAAACAGTATATTGTAGAAAGAAGAAAACAAAATATAATGGTTGGAATAGTAAACTATGCCTGAGACAAATACAGTGATGGGGCTATAGATACATGGAGAGTGAACAGTTTGTCTTGATTGGCCTGGGATCTTCTCATTTTTAAAACAGAAATTCCAGAGTCCCAGAACCTCCTTAGTCAGTTCTGGGCAAGCTGGGATGTTAGTCACCATGCATCTATGACAGATCCTAGTGGTGGCATGTCTTGGTGTGGAGGAGGTGCCAACGAAGGATGCAAACTAAACCAACAGAGTCATGGCAAGCATCACAGGGAAGGACAGCAACGGCATCTCCAACCTGGTACACAGAGGGCAGGTCTGGAGCTATATATCACTGAGCCCTATCTGCTCTCCTCAAGCCACCCTGTCGATGGACTAATCTAATTTCTCCACTAAGCATATAAGAGGTAGAAAAGCATGTTTGGAGTTAAACCAGGGAGCTCTCTGCATCTGGAGGACAAGAGCTGGACATGGGTTCCTTGGCTGGAGGAGCGGTAGGATCAGAGGCAGGAATCCCAAGACAATTGGCAGCAGAACTTGGCTATCATGGCCACTGGTGCACCAGGTGGATGAAACCCTGTCCACATGCAAGCTTTCAGGATCCCTTTGGCTAAAGAAAAGAGAATGTGGCAAACTGCGTACTAGCTCTTAAAATCTCCACCTGATGTGACTTGTGTCACTTGCTCTTGCACCTCATCCATCAAAGTAAGGAGTGTTGTAGTACTAATCTACAAAGAAGGCAAAGGAGTATAATCTTACCTGGTGCTTGCAAGGTGAAGAACCAGAGCATTTGTCAACAGCCCAAATGATTTCCATAAGAGGAAATTTTTGTCTTCAGTGATGGGAAAGGCTTGACATTGAAAAAAGGCCATGCCTCTGGACCATAAATGGAATGGTGTCTGTAGTCTGACCAGCAACCCAACTTCTCAAGGCTCCTGCAGAATAGAAGCCTACTCCCCACAAGCTGGGGTCAGCCCCACTGATCTCCTAGCCCAGAAATGGGGTCCATCTGTTCCTCTTCAAGTCCTTGGTGACTGCCCCACCCAGCCTTGTCTCCGTGAGGACAAAGGTCTCTTTCTGGATGGCCATGGTATTTAGGATAAACATAGTTCACTATGAAGATGTGACAAGAAAGGATATTTTCAGGAGATGGAATAGGATGTACCCAGACTGGGTAGTTTGAAAGAACCTGCTATGATCTGAACTTAATCTATGTTTTGATACAAAATTCATTTTGTGAACTGCAAGGGATAGAGGCTTTAAGTGAGTTAATGCAAGTAAAAGTGCTTTGTTGAAACGTGCAGGACAAATGTCAGATATGTCATTATTACCCAAGTCACAGTTTACAGGTTACAAAGTGCTAATTATTACAGAAAATTTTGATCCCAGCTACAATGCACGGCAGCTAGGTTGAGTCCATCTTGTTGGAAACTTCTTTTCAGAAGAGCTGCTGTAAACACTCTTTTCTGGAGTTTCCACAACCAAATTTGGCAGGGAGTGGTTTTGTTACACCCCTATCAGCAGATCAATAGAGCTCTCCTGGGAAATTTAAATTTCTTATGTTTTCTAATATTGCGTGATGCTCTTTTGGGCCATATTTTTGGAAAATAAATATGCACTAGAATCTGATTTTCAATGCTCCTAGATTAGCAAAATGTATTTGGTGCATTTATATGAGGAAATATTAAGGTTTTGTTTTTTTCTAGTAGACCCAGATGAATCTAAAAAATACAAATTGGTAGATATTTAATACAATCTTCACTGATTTTCATGATATATTTTTGTTAAATAAAAGGTTTTTTGAGGTATGTATGCCTTTAAAATTAATTTATTTCTTGGTGTGATGCCTGGGATTTATTTAAAACAATCCTGAGGTTAGGGGGTGGTGAGACACTCACAAATGGAACAAGACTGGCCATGAGTCGAGAATTATTAGAGCTGGCAAGGAGTGCCTAGGGTCATTGTGTTATCCTGTCTATATTAGTATATGCTTGACATATAATGAATGATTTAAAAGTCACTGTATTTACACTTTGAGCAGATAAATTTATTTAAGGCAATTTCTGGCAATTCCTGGTGCCACTGTCAGTAATGAAAAGTGTTTAATGAGATCAAATACCATGGGATTAAGAATAGTTTTCATGTTTTTTTAATGGTTGAAAAAATTATCATATCCAGTGACCTGGATTTGACCCATAGGCTATAGTTTGCAGACTCTTGATGTAATATCATGTAGAGAGGAGTCTAAGACAAAATGAAGGCATGAGTCACCCCCAGTTAGCATAGCAGCCCCATTCTGGTGGCCCAGTATCATCAAACATGGAAAATTTCAGTGTCCACTAATAAAGTTCAGTTGCAGCCATGCTCACTCAATTATTTCTGTGGTTGTTTTCATGCTCCAATAGTACCCTTGAGTAACTTCAACAGAGACTTACATCATATCCTCAGGTTCTCTTCTTGGCCTGAAAAACCTAAATATAGGATTATACCTATATCCCCAACTACCTCAAGTACCTTGGTGGCAGGTATCTGGTTGTTTCATACTTTTTCTTCTGTAGAGAGGACAAAAAAGTACAAGACCATGGACTTTGGAGCCAGTCTGCCTGGAGCTGAGTCTGAGTTCCTCTTTATTAACTGTTTTACCTTGGGTAATTTACTTGACCTCTCTGTGCTACATCTGTAAAATAGAATGATGATAGTACCTCCTATGTGGAGTTGTTTTCATGAATCAAAAAGTTAATACCTGTGAATAAATTGCTTTTTATATGTTACTATGATTATTATCCACAAAGCAGTCTGAATTCATGTCAGCAGCTGAAATGAATTCAGACTGCTTTTGTTTTATATCTGTATAAGACAATGTCCTTGTTGATTTTCTTAGATCTACCTTCCTTGGCCACTGCTGCTTCCCTCCACCCCCCACCAAATCCAATCGGTTCAAAAAGAATATTGAACTCTCTAACTCTTGCCAGGTTCAAGCCACTGCAGCTTTCATATAAAGGGACTTCCTTCCCATCACCCAAGACTTGGCAACCTTTGGCTGCCAGGGCTCCCTGAGACACAAGTGCAGAGACCCTCTCTGGGCACACCCCTGGGGACCTCCGTGCAGAGTGTGTTTGTTTTCACCACTGTCTCCTGCCAATGTGCTCTCCTTCAAAATTTGACTAAGGACACATCCCTTTGACAAAGGCTGCCCTGAAAATGGTGGAGGGCTAGTGCACTTACCCTGGGCTCCTGCTGCCACTGCACATACCCCTTCTTGCCATGAACTATGGTTAAAATTGCAACTTACACCTGTCTCTAATTTAAAGAAAATAAAGCTCTGGTGCCTGTGCCTCATCCCCAAATTCATATGCTGAAACCCTAACCCCCAAGGTGATGGTGTGAGGAGGTGCCTTTGATTAGGTCATGAGGTCTCCACCCTCATGGGGTTAGTGTCCTTATAAAAGAGACCCCAGAGAGCACCCTTGACCTTTTAACCATGTGAGAACACAGTGAGAAGACAGCTGTCTATGAATCAGGAAACTCTCATTAGACACTGTCACCAAGCAAAGGGGCAGAGCTAAAATTAAAAAAAAAAAAAAGGAATGATTTGGCATTTCAGAATCATAATTTGAAGAACACATCAACCCAAATAGTGACTCCTTGGGGAATAAAAGTTAAAGGTTTTTAAAGACAAAAGGAAGCACTAGTATATATTATTTATTTACAAAGAATTTGGATTGGTGTTAGCAGCAGAAAACTAATCTTGATTGAATATTATTGGCTGCTAAGGCTATCACTAAGCAAAGTTTCCTACAGTGGAAAGTTACAGGTGTTTGGACTGAATCCTTGAATGTTTGCAGTTTGGCCCAGATCAAAAGTTCATGGTCTTTCCAGGGAAGATCTCTTTCAAGACCTCCCAGCTCCATTTTAAACCCCTTGACATAAGTGATTCCATTTTATTTCATCTTACACAACACCAAATCTGTCAGCATCATGATCTTGGACCTCCAAGCCTCTAGAACTGTGAGAAAATAAATGTCTGTTGTTTGTAAGCCACCCAGTCTGTGGTACTTTGTTATACCAGCCCAAATGGACTATAACAGAGAGGGAATGTAGAGTGGTACAACCCTGTAGAAAACAGTATGGTGACCCCTCAAAAAATTAAACAGAGTTAACACATGATAGAGCTATTCCACTTCTGGATATATACCCAAAAGACATGAAAGTACAGGCTTGGAGAGATACTTGTGTCCCCATGTTCATAGCAGCACTATTCATAATAAGTAAGAGGTGGAAGCAACCCATGTATCCATCCAAAGTGGGATAAATGGATAAGCAAAATGTGGCACATGCATATAAAGGATACACATTCCATTGTAAAAAGGAAGGAAATTCTGACACATGCATGAACTTTGAAGACATTATTTTTGGTGAAATAAGCCAAACACAAAAGGATGAAAACTGTATTATTTCACTTATGTGAGGTACCTAGAGTAGTCAAATAGGAAGAGACAGAAAGTAGAATGGTGGTTGCCAGGGGTTGGGGAAGGAGTGATGGGAGTTAGTGGATACAGAGTTTCAGTTTTGCAGGGTCAAAAAACTTCTGTGGTGTTGGTTGTACAACAATGTGAATGTACTTAATACCACTGAACTGTACACTTGAAAATGGTAAATGGTAAATTTTATGTTATGTGTATTTAAAAAAGAGATTAAAGTCAAACTTTCCTTTATCTCCTTATCCTCTGCCCTGGCTCAGAGCCTGGTATCCTCCTTTGGAATTCTTTCCAGAGCAGAGTGTAACATGTTCTTTTGAATATTCACAGTTGATTTGAAGAAACAGCCAACTATTACTCAGGGTCAAGTCAGCAGAAAGTGTTCAGTTCAGAAGTTATGCGTGGCAACAAACTGATGCAACTGTGAAGCCCAGAAGCAATCAGATGTATGACCACCACAAAGTGTTTGCAGCATCATTCATGAAACAAGTGTGTCCTTGGCCAGGAATCCAGGACCAGGCTCTGACTGGGTCCCAGAGGTCAAAGAGCATGGACTCTTTTCTGGACGGCTTCCCAATCTTACAAGCAAAGTTTAGGTCCCTGACTCTCACGGTGGCATCTGACACCTGCTGGCTTTACTCCATCAGAGCCTCTGGAGTCAAAATTCCTGCCTCTGCAGCTTTGCAGACCTGAACTCTGGGCCATAGTACCTGGTATTCACAAAAATTTGTTTCTGTCCCTTCTTAGCCCAAAGTTAATCCTAATAAAAAACAAATGAGGCCAGTTGTGGGCAAATTGCCTCTTGCATTTCAGCTTATGCCAATGAATAAGGCCAAGGATTTTGGGAAAACTACACAGCATTTCTAATAACTGAAGAACTGTGTTTGACCTGGGCGTTTTCCCTGTGAAAGCAGACAGTTGATCAAGTCTGCAGAGAATGTAAAATGAACATTGGCAGAGAAATGAGTCACTGCTCTCTGACCACTCATCTTGGCTGTGGGGCAGCTGCCTCTTCTCTGGTTGGTCTTCATTGCCTTGCACAAGGGGGAGGGTCACAAAGGCAACCCCACCAGCATAAGAAACAGACAAAGCACAGCACAGAAAGAGTCCCTGTGTTTTCTTGCTGGACCAAAATAAATTGAACTTACTTCCTTTAGAAATCATTTTCTGCAATTAAGGGAATTCTCTTTTTAACTATAAAATATTCGTTCTGAGTGGTGTGACCTGAAGTGCTGTGTAAATAATCCACCTAAGATTAGTTACCTCGCCCTAAAAAGACGTCATATTTTAATGTCTCTGGAGTTTTTTCCCCTTCCTCTGTGGGGCAGAATCAAGGACAGCAGTGCAAGCCCAGTTACTTTGCCCGAATTATTTTAAGTACCTTTTCATTAATTATCAGTGATATCTCACATGGTTTTTTGGTCGTTGGGGATGTAGAATGAGTAAGACACAGCTCATACAACTAGTATAAAAGTGGAAAGAATATAAAAGTGGAAAGAAAATGCTGAATGCTCAGGGTGCCCACTGCATCTTCAAACCAAAGCTCTGTGTTTCTATATCTCTTAGGGAAGCCAGCAGGCAGGCAGACCAAGGAAAGTGAACTTTCCTTTTTGAATTTTGACTTTTCTTGAGAATACCTGGCTTGGGATGCTGAAGATTTCCTGTGGTTTGGCATTTTGAAACTTTGTCCAGCAAGAGAAAAATGCCAAGGAAGGAGGAAGGGCCATAAGGTTTTGATGACAGATAGAGAAACAGTACCAGGTGCACACCTTGAGGGTACATGCCCCCTGCCATCCACCCTGATCCCTCCTTTCTCTCCCCCACCCCAACCCACCCCACAGCACACTACTTGCCAGTCATGGCCCCAAAGAGCTGATGTCCAGGCCCAACTTTATGCTGTCCAAATATGACCTCAGCTTCCACATCTCTGAAGAACAAACAAAACAAAACAAAACAAAAAAACTAACATTTGTTCTTGGAGGTGTCTTCCAACTTAAACTTTTGCATTTTTAAGGTACTCTGCCATGGCCTGCCTAGAAGCTTGTTTCTGTTTTCTGATTATTTCTTGACCCTGAAATATATAAGCTCTGCAAAAGTTGTTAGTGGTATCAGCTTCTGTCTTTTCTTTTTTTTTTTTAATTTATGCTTGGATCTTCTAGGAATATTATCTATTAGAAAAATAGAATTCTATCACATTTTTCAGAAGGGAAAATACTTTTTCTGAGATCTGAAGCCACTAGAATTAACAACTTTTGATGTTGATTAATAAAACATTTTACATGCAGTAAAATTCACTCTTTTTGGTGCACAAATGCATAGAGTTGGGTAACTATCACCAATCAGGACTCTGGACAGTCCTATCATTTCCCAAAACCTACCCCCTATCTTCACCATTGATCTCTTCTCTGTCCTGATAGTTTTTTCCCTTTTCTAAAATGTCATGTAAGTGGAAATATCTAGTAGGTACATTTTGAGTCTGGATTCTATCACTTAAAAAATTTCATTTAAGATTAATTCATGTTTATGTGAAAATAGGTTTTACATTTTCTTGGTTAAATGCCTAGTAGTAGAGTTTCTGGGTAATATATTAAATGCATGTTTAACTTTGTAAGAAACCACCAAACTGTTTCCAAAAATGGTTGTAGCATTTTGTCTTCTTACCAACAACCTATGGGAGTTTGGGCTGCTCCACATCCTTGTCAACATTTGTTTTTGTCAGGTTTTTTCTTTCTTATTTTAGCCATGCTAACAGGTGTTATAGAATTCTTTGTAGTTTGAATTTCTCTGATGACTAATTATAGAGAACATCTTTGCATGTACTTATTTGCCATCCATATATTTTTTGCGGAGAGGTTTAGTTGTTAGTCAAATACTTTAAACATACAGATATTAATAGAACAGATGTTCATCTGCTATTGACCACTAACATCTATGAGATTTAGCTACCACCCTGAAGTTGACATATATAATTTCCATGAATATTCTTGTTCACTTACTACTTTTGTAGACACCCACAATATAGCTGGAGAGGTAGAATTAAACTGGAGTATTTCTGGAAAAATACAATGGAAATGGAGTTTGTCACTAATTTTAAAGACCTACCTCTCAAAGCCATTATCTTCTGACAGCCTCTGTAAGCTTGGCAAAGCTGTGTCTGTTCTATTGTTTACCAGTTCTGATTTTTCTCCTATAGCCTGTTTGCATAGTGGTTAAGATGTGAGTATAGCCTCTGGTGGATGTGGTCTCACCAAACAGTCTCTCCTCAGCTCTTTGAAAGGCCATGACTCTTCCCATGAAGAAGTGGTTTGAGGTAGCTATTGGATTCAACCCTGACTTCATGAATTCTTGAGGCAGAACAGTTCTCTGGAACTTCCCTTCTACTGCACTGTAGCAGGATGCAGATGTCAGAGCTCCACACTCCACTTTTATCTTTACCTTACGCATGAGTCTTGTGCCTTGAGCTTGAGTTTTCATAATTCATTAAGAAAGGCTCATATGAAAATGGACTGTGGGGGCAATTATCCATAGAGCTGAGGCTGGTTTAGTGGATTTGTCTAGTGAATAAGGGTAACGCCATGACATTGAACCAGTGGGTGCCAACCAGGAGTTAGCTATCTCCAAAATACATGTTTCCATGGACATCTGGGAAAAAGATGTCCATGGATGAAGGAGCCCAAAGTTGCCCATCACTGGGAAAACAACATTGTCTTAGTGCTGATAGGTCAAGGTTTCAGCCTTTGTGGGAGCCCAGTATGTTTCAAGGCCTGTTTTAGGTGGTGGTGACACCCACAGGAGAGAGAAGAATCATTTCCTGGTATAAATGGGTTCCCAGGAGAGTTATAAGGCTTAACTGGGTATATTATGTTCACATGGCCTTATGGTACAAGTGGGGCATCCTCAGTCCTCAGAGACAAACCTAGAAACCCATCAACAGACACTCAACTTGCATGCAACAGTGATAACAGAATTATGGACAAGTCACAGTGGGTCAGGGAAAGCTGGAGCTGGAATCTAGCACAGGTAACTGCCTTTCAATTCCATTCATCTACCTCCCCCATTTCCTTCCTGGCCTCTTCCACTTGTCTTCCCAGGCTTATTCCCTCTTTTATCCTTTGCTTCCCCTTGTTTTTATCTTCTCCTTGTTATTGGACATGTTTTACTCTTTCTTTTAATCTAGTAACTAATTGGTATGCCTACCTCCCCCAGTGGATCAGTGGTAAAGTAGGGCCACTGAAGACTGTTGCAAATGTTTTACACTGCATGAGTCTAGGGGCACCATTTATCTCATAATCAATGTAGTTGTATTTATAAATATATACATATTTCTGTTTGTTAGCAATAAATACTTTCAGAAAGAGGTGCTTTTGTTTAACTTGCACAAAGGTCCAGTCATGCTAACTATGATGCTGATTGTAAGCAACTAGATGTCAATGACCCTGTCTTCTTCTTCTTTTCTTAATATAATTTATTGTCAAATTGGTTTCCATACAACACCCAGTGTGCATCTCAATAAGTGCCCTACTCAATGCCCATCACCCACTTTCCCCTCTCCCCCACCCCCATCAACCCTCAGTTTGTTCTTAGTATTTAAGAGTCTCTTATGGTTTGCCTCCCTCCCTCTCTGTAGCTTCCCCCCCCATTCCCTCACCCATGGTCTCCTGTTAAGTTTCTCAAGATCCACATATGAGTGAAAACATATGGTATCTGTCTTTCTATGACTGACTTATTTCACTCAGCATAATTCCCTCCAGCTCCATCCATGTTGCTGCAAATGGCATGATTTCATTCTTTCTCATTGCCAAGTAGTATTCCATTGTTTATGTAAACCACATCTTCTTTATCCATTTGTCAGTTGATGGACACTTAGGCTCTTTCCATAATTTGACTATTGTTGAAAGTGTTGCTATAAACATTGGGGTACATGTGCCCCTACACATCAGCACTCTTATATACCTTGGATAAATTCGTAGCAATGTCACTGCTGGGTCATAATGTACTTCCATTCTTTGGAACCTCCACACTATTTTCCAGAGGAGCCACACCAGTTTGCATTCCCACCAACAGTGCAAGAGGGTTCCCATTTCTCCACATCCTCAGCAGAATCTATGGTCTCCTGATTTGTTCATTTTAACCACTCTGACTGGTGTGAGGTGGTATCTCAGTGTGGTTTTGATTTCTATTTCTCTGATGCTGAGTGACGCTGAGAATCTTTTCATGTGTCTGTTGGCCATCTGGATGTCTTCTTTGGAAAAGTGTCTACTCATATCTTCTGCCCATTTCTTCACTGGATTATTTGTTTTTCAGGTGTGGAGTTTGGTGAATTCTTTATAGATTTTAGATACTAGCCCTTTTTCCTTTATGTCATTTGCAAATATCTTTTCCCATTCTGTCAGTTGCCTTGTCATTTTGTTGATTATTTCCTTTGCAGTGCAGAAGCTTTCATCTGTATGAGGTACCAATAGTTCATTTTTGCTTTTAATTCCCTTACTTTTGGAGATGTGTTGAGTAAGAAATTGCTGTGGCTGAGGTTAGAGAGATTTTTTCCTGCTTTTTCCTCTAGGGTTTTGATGGTTTCCTGCCTCACATTCCTGTCTCACATCCCATTTTGGGTTTATTTTTGTGTATGGTATAAGAAAGTGGTTTAGTTTCATTCTTCTGCATGTTGCTGTCCAGTTCTCCCAGCACCATTTGCTAAAGAGACTGTATTTTTTCCATTGGATACACTTTCCTGCTTTGTCAAAGATTAGTTAGCCATACTTTTGTGGGTCCAATTCTGAGTTCTCTATTCTATTCCATTGGTCTGTGTGTCTGTTTTTGTGCCAATACCATACTGTCTTGATGATTACAGCTTTGTAGTAGAGGCTAAAGACTGGAATTGTGATGTCTCCCACTTTTGTTTCCTTCTTAAATATTATTTTGACTATTCGGGGTCTTTGTGGTTTCATAAAAATTTTAGGGTTGTTTGTTCTAGCTTTGAGAAGAATGTCAGTGCAATTTTGATTCAGATTGCATTGAATGTGTAGATTGCTTTGGGTAGTATTGACATTTTAACAATATTTATTCTTCCAATCCATGAGCATGGAATATTTTTCCATTTCTTTGTATCTTCTTCAATTTCCTTCATAAGCTTTCTATAGTTTTCAGCATACAGATCTTTTACATCTTTGGTTAGATTTATTCCTAGGTATTTTATGGTTCTTGGTGCAATTGTGAATGGGATCAATTTCTTTATTTGTCTTTCTGTTGCTTCATTATTGGTGTATAAAAATGCAACCAATTTCTGTACATTCCTTTTATACCCTGCAACATTGCTGAATTCATGCATCAGTTCTAGCAGTCTTTTGGTGAAGGCTGTCGGGTTTTCCATGTAGAGTATCATGTCGTCTGTGAAAAGTGAAAGTTTGATTTCATCATTGCCAATTTTGATGTCTTTGATTTCATTTCTTCGTCTGATTGCTGATACTAGGACTTCCAACACTATGTTAAACAACAGTGGTGAGAGTGGACATCCTGTCGTGTTCCTGATCTCAGGGGAAAAGCTCTCAATTTTTCCCCATTGAGGATGATATTAGCTGTGTGCTTTTCATAAGTGGCTTTTATAATGTTTAAGTATGTCCTTATATCCCGACCTACTTGAGGGTTTTCATCAAGACAGGATGCTATATTTTGTCAAATGCTTTTTCTGCATTAAATGACAGGATCATATGGCTCTTACCTTTTCTTTTATTATGATATATCACATTGATTGATTTGTGAATATTGAACCAGACCTACAGCCCAGGAATGAATCCCACTTGATCATGGTAAATAATACTTTTTATATGCTGGTGAATTTGATTTTCTAGTATCTTGCTGAGAATTTTTACATCCATATTCATCAGGGATATTGGCCTGTAGTTCTCTTTTTTTGCTGGTTTTCTGGCTGGTTTGGGAATCAAGGTAATGTAGGCTTCATAGAATTATTCCAGAAGTTTTCCTTCCATTTCTTTTTTTTTTTTTTGTAACAATTTGAAAAGGATAGGTATTAACATTAACTCTGCTTTAAATGTCTGGTAGAATTCCCCAGGGAAGCCATCTGGTCCTGGACTCTTATTTGTTGGGAGATTTTTGATAACTGATTCGATTTCTTCGTTGGTTTTGGGTCTGTTCAAGTTTTCCATTTCTTCCTGCTTGAGTTTTAGAAGTGTGTGGGTGCCTAGGAATTTGTCCATTTCTTCCAGGTTGTCCAGTTTGTTAACATATAATTTTTCATAGTATTCCCTGATAATTGCTTGTATTTCTGAGGGAATGGTTGTAATAAATCTATTTTCATTCGTGATTTTATCTATTTGGGTCCTCTCTCTTTTCTTTTTGTGAAGCCTGGTTAAAGATTTATCAATTTTGTTTATTAATTCAAAAAACCAACTCTTGGTTTCATTGATATGTTCTGTTCTTTAAAAATTCTATATTGTTTATTTCTGCTCTGATCTTTATTATTTCTCTTCTTCTGCTGGGTTGGGGTGTTTTTGCTGTTCTGCTTCTAGTTACTTTAGGTGTGCTGTTAGACTTAGTATTTGGGATTTTTCTTGCTTCTTGAGATAAGCCTGAATTGCAATGTATTTTCCTCTCAGGACTGCCTTCGCTGCATCCCAAAGGGTTTGGATTGTTTAATTTCTTCTCTAATTGGCCCAGACATTCTTTAGTAAGATATTCTTTAACCTCCATGCTTTTGGAGGTTTTCCAGACTTTTTCCTGTGTTGATTTCAAGTTTCATAGCATTGTGATCTCAAAGTGTTAATGGTATGATCTCAATCCTTTTATATTTATTGAGGGCTGTTTTGTGACCCAGTTATGTGATCTACCTTGGAGAATGTTCCATGTACACTTGAGAAGAAAGTATATTCTGCTGCTTTGGGATGCAGAGTTCTAAATATATCTGTCAAGTCCATCTGATCCAATGTATCATTCAGGGCCCTTGTTTCTTTATTGACCTTGTTTCTGGATGTTCCAGCCATTGTTATAAGTCCCCTACAATTACCACATTCTTATCAATAAGGTTGCTTATGTTTGTGATTGTTTTCTATATTTGGGTACTCTCCAATTTAGTTCATAGACATTTATAATTGTTAGCTCTTCCAGATGTATAGACCCTGTAATTATTATATAATGCCCTTCTTCATCTCTTTTTACAGCCTTTAATTTAAAGTCTAGTTTGTGTGATATAAGTATGGCTACTCCAGCTTTCTTTTGACTTCCAGTAACATGATAGATAGTCCTCCATCCCCTCACTTTCAATCTGAATGTGTCCTCAGGTATAAAATGAATCTTTTGTAGACAGCAAATAGTTGGGTCTTATTTTTTTTATCCATTCTGATACACTATATCTTTTGATTGGAGCATTTAATTCAGACTTTCAGTGTTATTATTGAAAGATATGGGTTTAGAGTCATTGTGTTATCTGTAGGTTTCAATCTTGTAGTGATGTCTCTGGTACTTTGTGGTCCTTGCAACATTCCACTCACAGAGTCCCCCTTAGGATCTCTTGTAGGGCTGGTTTAGTGGTGATGAATTCCTTCAGTTTTGTTTGTTTGAGAAAACCTTTATCTCTCCTTCTATTCTGAATGGCAGGCTTGCTGGATAAAGGATTCTCGGCTGCATATTGTTTTCTGTTCATCACATTGAAGATTTACTGCCATTCCTTTCTGGCCTGCCAAGTTTCAGTAGATAAGTCTGCTACTACCCTTATGTGTCTACCTTTGTATGTTAAGGCCTGTTTATCCCTAGCTGCTTTCAGAATTCTCTCTTTATCCTTGTATTTTTCCAGTTTCACTATGATATGTCATGCAGGAGATTGATTCAAGTTACGTCAAAAGGGAGTTCTCTGTGCCTCTTGGATTTCAATGTTTCCTCCCTCAGATCGGGGAAGTTCTCAGCTATGATTTGTTCAAGTACACCTTCAGCCCCTTTCTCTCTCTGTTCTTTTCTGGAATTCCTATGATACATATATTGTTCTGTTTGGTTGCATCATGTAGTTCTTTAATTCTCCCCTCTTGATCCTGGATTTTTTTAAATCTCTCCTTTCCTCATCTTCCTCTTTTTCCATAATTTATCTTTTAATTTGCCTATTCTCCCCTCTTCCTCTTCAGCTCATGTTGTGCCCACCTCCATTTTATTTTGCACCTCATTTATAGATTTTTAAATTCATCATGACTATTTTTTATGTCCTTGATCTCTGCGGCAATAGATTTTCTGCTGTTCTGTGCCTTTTTCAAGCCCAGAAATTAATCTTGTGACTATTACTCTAAATTCTTGTTCCATTATATTGCTTATATCTTTTTTGATCAATTTTCTAGCTGTCACTTCTCCTTGGAATTTCTTTTGAGGAGAATTCTTCTGTTTTGTCTTTTTGGCTGGCTTTCTGTCCCTTATGAGTTTAAGAATCTTGTTATGTGTTCTGCACCCGTGAGCACTGCTATATTAAAGGGGGGTCATACACTGTCCAGGGGCTGGCCCTTCAGGAGGTGTATTTTGGAGAATGTTACTTGCTCTCTGTTGTTGTGACTTTGGTTATTTTATTTCTCTACTTTTAATGATGTTTTGGACCCTCCACAAGATGTGCTTTAATTTGTTTTCTGATGTAGCCATGGAAAAGGAAACAAACACACAAACAAACAGGAAACAAAACATGCAAACACACAGACAAATAAACAAACAGACAAAAAACACACAAACAAAAGAAAACACAAAAACAATCCAAAAGACATAACCAGAAACACCAGCTACAAGTAAAGAACAGGGTGGAGGTGGTGCTGATGGAAGAGCACATACAGACAGAAATGGCAGGGGTGAAGACAAAGAGAAAATAAACATTGACCAGGCAGAGACTAAATGGCTTAATTCAGAAAGAGAGAAAGGAAAATAAATAAGGAGGTGGGGGGGGGGAAGAAACGAAGATAAAGTTACCCAGAGAAACTATACTGCTTGATTATTCCAGAGAGAGAGAAAAGAAAGTAAAGAAGGAAGTGTAGAACACGTATCAAGAGAATGGAGAAATGGGAACCCTCTTGCACTGTTGGTAGGAATGCAAACTGGTGCAGCCACTCTGGAAAACAGTGTGGAGGTTCCTCAAAAAATTATAAATAGATCTACCCCATGACCCAGCAATAGCACTGCTAGGAATTTGTCCAAGGGATACAGGAGTGCTGATGCACAGGGACACTTGTACCCCAGTGTTTATAGCAGCACTCTCAACAGTAGCCAAATTATGGAAAGACCCTAAATGTCCATCAACTGATGAATGGATAAAGAAATTGTGGTTTATATACACAATGGAATACTACGTGGCAATGGGAAAGAATGAAATATGGCCTTTTGTAGCAACGTGGATGGAACTGGAGAGTGTTATGCTAAGTGAAATAATTCATACAGAGAAAGACAGATACCATATGTTTTCACTCTTATGTGGCTCCTGAGAAACTTAACAGAAGACCATGGGGGAGGGGAAGGAAAAAAAAAGAGAGGGAGGGAGCCAAACCATAAGAGACTCTAAAAAACTGAGAACAAACTGAGGGTTGATGGGGGGTGGGAGGGAGGAGAAGGTGGGTGATGGATACTGAGGAAGGCACCTGTTGGGATGAGTACTGGGTGTTGTATGGAAACCAATTTGACAATAAATTTCATATTAAAATAAATAAATACATAAATAAGAGAATGGATTAAATATGTCTGCTTAAACAAACCAACCAGAGTAACCAGCCTAGAGGAGGGAAGAGATAAGAAGGAGAAGCGATTCCCCAGTCTCTTCTCCACAGGCCCAGTGGACTCTGTTTCAGAGTCATCCTCACTGTACCGCTGGTGCAGATGGGGTGGGCAGTCCTTCTTGCTCTGCCAACTCTCCTGACCCAGCGCTTGGCTAGGATTCACACTCCTGCTCCATGAACTCTGGCACTGGGGAAGTGCGTCTCTGTATGGCCTGATATGTGGTCCCAGCTGGCTTTGTCTGTGCCACAGCACTTGAGGGAGGACAGCCTTCTCCTGCTGCAGACTGTGTCCCTGACCTAGCCACCAAGCCCAGGGGTGGCAGATGCAGTCATGCTTTGTCCTGTTCCACAGCACTCCAGGGAGGGACCGCCTTCTCCTACTGTGGACTGAACCCTCAACCTAGCCACTGAGCCCAGGGTGTCGGTCGCAGGCAGATTTTGTCTTATCCTGCAGCACTCCAGGGATGGTGTCGCTTTCTTCTACTGCGGATTGCACCCTTGACCTAACACCAAACCCAGGGGTGGCTTCCCTCCTCCCCAGGTGTGAGACCAGGGCACCTGGACCCAGTCTAAGGAAAGCCCTGCAGTTACAGATAAGATCCCTCTCAGTCCCAGTCCAAAGTTTTCTCTTGTCCAGATACAGTCCTATGCTTCTGAAGCTGCTCTTTCTCTTCCCTTTGTCTCTCCACAGAAGGGGATCCTTTCCCTCTGTGCCTATGCGGCCCATTTTATCTCCCTCAGTTTGCAATCACCCACCTATAGCCCAAGTTTGTCCTGGTGTCTCCCTTTTAGACTCAATCTCTTTTCCTCCCAGACTCTTGGGCTTCAAAGTCCTTTGGCTTCAGCCCTTCTTTGAGAGATGCAGGAAGTATGGATCCCCCCTTCTTCTCCACCACGTTGGCCCCTCCTCCTCTTCAGAAATCGACCATGTCTTCCTTTTAATATATAGGCTTTATTTTTTAGAGCAGGCTTAGGTTTATGTAAATTACACAGAGAGTACAGAAAGTTCCTAAATACTGCCTCCCCCCTCACCCCATCTCCTAGAAAGGAACTGTGTCTTTTTCTTTTTTCTTTCTTTCTTTTCTTAAAAGATTTTATTAAATAATCTTTGCACCCAACCTGGGGCTTGAACTTACAACCCCCAGATCATGCTCTACTGACTAAGCCAATCAGTCATCAGAACTGTATCTTTTTTTTTTAAGTTTCTTGATTTATTTTGAGACACACACACACACACACACACACACACAATGAGAGAGAGAGAGAGAGAGAGAGCATGCGTGCATGAGTGGGGGAGGGTCAGAGACAGAGGGAGACAGAGAATCCTAAGTGGGCTCTGCACTGTCAGCACAGAGTTCTACTTGGGGCTCGAACCCAGGAACCATGAGATCATGACCTGAGCCATATCAAGAATCAGATGTTTAACCAAATGAGCCACCCAGACACTCCTGGAACTACGTCTTTTTAAACATCAAGCTCCCATATCCAAACCCAAGTTCTGGAACATAGGTTTTCAATACAAGTTTTTATTTAAAAATTGAATCAAGTTACTCACCCCTAGTGATTTCTACCAAAATGTGGTCTTGAATTACTTAAATGATACTCTGAGGAATGAATGTATTTCCCAAAATAGCTGGAAGGAAATTTACCTAATGAGGACACTAGCCTTAGTGATAGTAATAAATATAAACATGTCACTAGGTGCCAGGAACAAAGAAGGCTGCTTCCTGGACATCGTGAATTTGTTTGGATCATATAGTCTTCACAACCTGATAGAACAGGTATTCAAATCCTGATTTTACATGTGAGGATACCTGAGTTCAAGGAGACTAAGAGATTTTTTAAAGTCATACCTGTAACAAGGGGCAGCACCAGAATGGGAAACCAGGGCTCACGCCCCCTGAGTTAAGAGTCTATATGTTCACAGTCTAATAGCCACTGGCCATTCATGACCATGGAGCACTTAAAATGTGGCTAATCTGCATTGAAATATGCAATCAGTGTAACATACCCACTGAAATTAATACAAAAAAAGAATGTAAAACATCTCATTAACAATTGTTTCATATTGAGTACATTAGAAAGATAATGTTGGGTAGACTGAATTTATATAGAATATATTATAAAAACTAATTCCACCTGTTTCTTTTTATTCTTTTTTTAAATGTGGCTACTAGGAAACCTAAAAATACAGAAGTGATTCACTTTTGTGGATAGCAGAGTGGACCTTGCACTGTGCTTCTACTGGATAACTCTGATTGGTAGGAGAAGCTGAGAGAATTCATTTTCCTCGATGGGAAGAATGGTACGGGGAGTCTGAAGACTTGGTTTAGTCCCAGCTCATTCAGAAATCTGGTCCTAAGCAGGCTCGTATCCCTCTCTGTGCCTCAGTTTTCTTAAGAAAAGCAGAAATACTGGGGAGGATAGGTGGCAGTAAACTCTCTCCCGACTCTTAAGTTTTATGGAAGCCAAAGGGATATTTGTGCCACGCTTCTTATCCTTCCTTGAAACACATCCAATTACCCTGTGGTTTTGTGGTTTAGATACATAACCATCTAATAGAGAAGATCATTTTCTTAGGATATAGAAGTAATAGTTATAACAGTATTGCTGTTCTTTTAATCTCCCTCCCACCCTCCACCAAGGGCACAAAGAACATGCTGCTCATTCTCTTGGAGGATACTTGTGGGCAAAGGAATCTTCAGATGCAAGAAAGTCAAGCAGCTTTTGTTCTTAGTGACTTTTAGGATGTTGTTCCTCTAACACACTTTATTTCTTTCTTGTGGTTTATTTCACCAATAGAGGACCTTGATGTAATGATTTCCCTGTAATTTATAGATAACATCTCTTTCACTAAATATAGAACACTGTCTCTGTCAATGTATTTTACAGGCAAGCCCTTTCTTGAATGGGAATTAAACAAGAAATTGGAATTAATAATGACACAACACTGGTGCAGATATGAAGTTGAACTTAAAGTATCTAAATTAAGAGAATAACATCATTGGGATAAAGATAAAAATTATATCCATTGCAACACTTTCCATTCAATTCCAGACACATACTTTCTAACATAGGCACTATCCATTACATAGTACTTTGTATATTATTTGAGCTGCCTTGATATAAATAAGGTACCTAGAAATAGCAAACTGATAGTCCCCTCTTGTTCCATAGCAATTGGTTAAGAATCATGTTTGACATTGAATATTTCAGGAACAGGATATAAGAGAGAGGACAAAACCTAGTTCATTCATGTAGTCCACACAATCTACTCTGAGGTGATGATGCTTCTTTTGGGGTGAAGGACTGGGCTCCCCAATCTTTACTCCAGATAATCAGATCACTCAACTAGGCATCTCATTGCCATGTGTCTTTTATGATACCAAAGGGATTTTTCTCAAGCCTGAGTGACATGCATGAGAAAGAGAATTAATAACTGATGTACTCGAACCAGATAAAAGAGAATTAGTGCAACCATGGTATAATGACAGTAAGCAAAGGGAGGTAAGATGGAGCTTACCATTTGGACCAGCTTTCCCCTGATTTATTTATTTATTTATTTAAAGTTTGTTTATGTACTTAAGTAATATCTACACCCAATGTGGGGCTCAAACTCAAGACCCTGAGGCCAAGAATCGCATGCTCTACCAATTGAGCCAGTAAAGCACCCCAAATTTTTTTTTAAATTCACAGCCTCTGCCTTACTTTGTTAGATTTGGAGAAGAGAAGTTTCAGCCAGGACAGGAGAGCAGGAGCCAAGTATTTGAAGGATGTTGTGATGAGAAGGGCTCTGCTAGGCACAGATGACTCACCTTTAGATGAGCAGGTAACTCAGCACATACAGCATGTGAGTCCAGGTCATCGTAGCAAGTCTATCTTGCTGACCTCACCTCGGGCCCTGGGCCCATTAAAGATATTCCATAGGTGGAGACCAGCTTGCCTCACCCCCTCTCAGGGGCTGGTGGGACTGTGGAAATGTGGTCACAGCCTGCATTTCTCCAAGGGAGGTATGGGGAGGAGTGTCCTGTGTCCTGTGGACCTTCTCTTAGAGTTATCTGCTATCTTTCCTCTCATCCTCAATAGCCTCCAAAGCAGCTAAAACCAGAGGTGAGAGAAGCTGGCAGTGAAAGAGCAAGCCAAATTCCACCAAGTGATGTGCTGGTAAAACACATGGTTTACAACAGGCTGGAAGTGGAAGAGGAGAGGAAACCCTGATTTGTAGTGCTTACTGATTCCTGTGGTGTAAACACTCCTGCCACGGTTAGTTTCAAGCTACAACATGATGCCACAGAAGTGGAGTTGGGATAATGTGTTCAATAACACATGGTTATGTGGTATTGTATTTCCACCATACACATACAAAATATGAAATAATGCCCAAAGCAGAGATAATAGTATATTGTAGTCAAATAATTTAGAAGTAATGAGTATTTTGGGGCTTTGTTACCTTGTGTTTAGTATAATTTATCATATATTTATACAGTTTAATTTCTAATAATGGCTTTATTTGATGACCACTGAAAAGTAGACACTCGGATGTTGATAGCTAGCTTGAGCCAGCTCCAGTACCTCACAGCCCTGGCTATGGTACAGGGAAGGAGGCAAAAGGTGTGTCAGTGATGCTCAGCATGTCAATGTAGGCATCCCATTCAGTCAGCTTCCTCCTTCTGTGCCCCTCACCCTCACAAAGTTCTGTACTCAGGGACTATTTCTCAGGGCAGAGAGAACACAAGGGCTCTGACTCACAGGAAACCCCACTTTGCAGTCACCTCTTTCTTCTCCCTGTAAAGAAGCAGCAGTGACACTAGGGGACATGCAAACATGCACCTGAGGAAGGAGATCTGGGAGTTTTTTGGTTTCTGTTCATCCTCACATGTTGCGAGAGATCCCACATGTTGGCTTCCAGATTGTGAGGCCTCCCAGGTCTTGGGTCTAAATGTTCAGCTCTGCCCAAGCCTTTGCTCAATAACCCTAGGACAAGCCTCCCAGCAGCCACTCAACTACTGCCACTCAGCTCTGCACTCTCTTTTATCGCACCTCAAGCTCTTGTCTCTCTCTGTACCTGACTTTGCCTTCTCTACAGGCCCTATAGTCATCCCCTCAGGCTCACTCTATGCAGGCTGCAGCTCCCCTCTCCCCTTCTGCCCCACAGAAGCTCCCAGTCTTTCAGTTGTGAGGGACTTCCTGGCCAGGTAGTAGATACCAGAGTCACCATCATGGGAAGCCATACAGCTGAGAAATCCTGCAGACTTCCACAGGTTCCCAATGCCTCTCTCTTTCCTAGGAGGAGAACTGACATCCAGACATCTGGCAGAGACTCAGAGCAGAAGAGTGGTGGCAGCAGAAGGAAAAACCAAGAATCCCTTGAATTGGGGGACATGTTAACCAGCTGGCAAGACCAGGGGAGTGGTTCCTGGTTCAGGATTCAACAATCCCCACAAGGCCAACTATAGCCTGAGAGGCAGTGGCCCCAGGGATGTAGAGCTCTGTGGGAGCCCATGCTGCTGGCACCAGGAGAGCCACAAGAACTCAGTTGTCAGATGAGTAAAGGTTTGTTTTTCCCCTGACCAGAGGTTTTGCTTCTGTTGCTGGTGTCGTGTTCTAATTGCAAAGCAGTTATTCATCATTGTGGACTGGTGGGGACTTTTGCTGGGCTTACCAGGAATAGACTGGCCAGGGTTCTTGCACTTGTCCAGGCCTATAGCAAAATAGGGCCCTGGGAGAGCCTTATTTGTCCTGTGCTTAAGAAAAGTAAGCAAAGTGCATATAATTTCATACGAACTGTGTGCTATCCCCTTCACAAACACCATTAAACCCTCTCATGAATCCTCCCTGAACTTCGATGTCCACAGATGGGCTGACATGTGGAGCAGAGCCTGCCAGAATCTTAACCATCACTGGTAGTTGCTAGGTCTCTCCAACCTTGTGCCAATGGAAAATGCTTGGAAGTTCCTTAGAACTCACTACATGAAATTGACGTGAGGCTTAAGTTTGCTTTTGAAGGTCCTTGCTTCTGCCCCAAAGCTTGCTCCCAATGTGCCTCTCCATTCCGTACTCCACTCTCTTTTCCTCTTTGGCCATGTCCATCCTTCAGGGGGCAATATTTCTCTCTAGCATCTCTTGGGCAGAAACTTCTGTCCAGAATGCTCAGGATCCACCAAATACTCACTCAAATTCTCTGGTCCCACAAATCTCTTTCCATTCTCAAAGTAGTTGCACTAAACAGCTGAGTTTTTCTTCTGCATTTCCAATGGGGCCTTTGAGGGCTGATTGTCTTTACCCTAAAGATTAGGTGGCAAACTGACCTGCCTGAAGAAAGAATATGGAATTAGGGAGTAGGAAGGGTGTTCCTCTGCTCCTCATGCCCTACCCACCCACTGTGGCCCATGCCCATGTTTGAGGAGAGGAGACAGTATGCAGAGAGGCCTGATCAAGCCAACAGTGAAACCACTTTCCCTGATTCATGAGTCCTTCCTCCTCACCCAAAGTTTCTCAAATAGGAAAGAACTCTCCTAAGAAATCTTCTTCCCTGTTAACCCATTTTGGTCATTGTGGAGATGAAAGTTGTGAGCTAGAGCCCATGTTCCACTTGCAAGGAAGCACAGAGATCCACAAGGTAGCTGGCCTTTTATAGAAGAAAAGGAGACAAATGATTGGAAGGACCCATTAATGCCCATGATAGCTGAGGGAAAAGTTCACACAGAGAACAGCACTCACTCTGCTTCCTCTCCCACTTTTTATTCAAAAGTAGAAGATAGAGTATTATTTGTATCTAACCCTACACATTTTTTTAAGTTTAATGTTGTCTATGATGACTGGGATCCTAAATGTCAGAAAACTTTGTGCCTTGCTGTTTGTTAATATAATGGGAAGCAGCCCACTTAGCTGCATTACAGGAATCACTGAAGCACTGGGCAGGAGTGATGTGATAACCAAATCACACAGTGGTGAGTAAGACCTGGGGCGAGATGGCCCAAGCAACCCAGGGACAGGAATGACTGAAATGTTTGCATGCTTCTTAATTTAATGTCCCAGCTTTAAAGTTTGCATTTCTTGGTCTTTCTGCCAGGAAAAGGCTCTAACATGTCATCATTTATAGAGAAATGTTTTAGCAACATGAAAAAAACCATAAGTCAGTACATGAGACTAACCAAGGGCATTTAGTTTATGTTTCTTATCCAGAAGAAAGGCAGCACTGGAGAAGCCCTGGGCTGAACCACACTTCTCAACAAGACTGAAATTACACAAAGAGATCCAGCCAAGTTTAAAAGAGGGATTTGCTTATTTGCTTATTTGCTTGAGGGTTATGGTAGGTCAGAGAAAATGTTTTCTAAAGAGTAAATACTCCCTTCTAGTCTATACAATCTGATCATCAGATGGTGGAAGGTGGAAGGAATTAGCACTCACTCTAGATCCCAGTGGGCAGAGGGTGCTTGGTCATTTGGGGGAGGGGGATAGTAGATTTTCTTTAGAACCTGCTATGTTCCATTTCTTCAAATTTAACACATGAACTGTCTTAAAAAAATCCTTAAATGCATTACACTATTTCCATTAATACATCATTGCTAATTGAAGTTGCACAGTAAAATATGGAAAATTTCCTATGAAGTCAATAATCGATCAAGAAGTTAATTCTTCTTAATTAATTAAATCTGCCATTCATTTGATAAACACTCTGTCATAAAGCACCATGTCAGGTGCTGTGGAAAGATGGGAAGACAGGAGTATTTGGTGTCTCCCCAAGGAGTGGTGTGCCCCATAGGTAGAGTGAGGAGTGTTTTAGATGGTGCAGTGATGGGTATTTTTATTTCAATCATTATTGTTTATTTTATTTTATTTTATTTTATTTTATTATTTATTTATTTATTTATTTATTTAATATATGAAACTTACTGTCAAATTGGTTTCCATACAACACCCAGTGCTCATCCCAAAAGGTGCCCTCCTCAATACCCATCACCCACCCTACCCTCCCTCCCACCCCCCATCAACCCTCAGTTTGTTCTCAGGTTTTAACAGTCTCTTATGCTTTGGCTCTCTCCCACTCTAACCTCTTTTTTTTTTTTCCTTCCCCTCCCCCATGGGTTTCTGTTACGTTTCTCAGGATCCACATAAGAGTGAAACCATATGGTATCTGTCTTTTTCTGTATGGCTTATTTCACTTAGCATCACACTCTCCAGTTCCATCCACGTTGCTACAAAAGGCCATATTTCATTCTTTCTCATTGCCACATAGTATTCCATTGTGTATATAAACCACAATTTCTTTATCCATTCATCAGTTGATGGACATTTAGGCTCTTTCCATAATTTGGCTATTGTTGAGAGTGCTGCTATAAACATTGGGGTACAAGTGCCCTATGCATCAGTACTCCTGTATCCCTTGGATAAATTCCTAGCAGTGCTATTGCTGGGTCATTGGGTAGGTCTATTTTTAATTTTCTGAGGAACCTCCACACTGCTTTCCAGAGCGGCTGCACCAATTTGCATTCCCACCAACAGTGCAAAAGCGTTCCCGTTTCTCCACATCCTCACCAGCATCTATAGTCTCCTGATTTGTTCATTTTGGCCACTCTGACTGGCGTGAGGTGATATCTGAGTGTGGTTTTGATTTGTATTTCCCTGATGAGGAGCGACGTTGAACATCTTTTCATGTGCCTGTTGGCCATCTAGATGTCTTCTTTAGAGAAGTGTCTATTCATATTTTCTGCCCATTTCTTCACTGGGTTATTTGTTTTCGGGTATGGAGTTTGGTGAGCTCTTTATAGATTTTGGATACTAGCCCTTTGTCCGATATGTCATTTGCAAATATCTTTTCCCATTCCGTTGGTTGCCTTTTAGTTTTGTTGGTTGTTTCCTTTGCTGTGCAGAAGCTTTTTATCTTCATAAGGTCCCAGTAATTCACTTTTCCTTTTAATTCCCTTGCTTTGGGGATGTGTCGAGTAAGAGATTGCTATGGCTGAGGTCAGAGAGGTCTTTTCCTGCTTTCTCCTCTAAGGTTTGGATGGTTTCCTGTCTCACATTCAGGTCCTTTATCCATTTTGAGTTTGTTTTTGTGAATGGTGTGAGAAAGTGGTCTGGTTCAACCTTCTGCATGTTGCTGTCCAGTTCTCCCAGCACCATTTGTTAAAGAGACTGTCTTTTTTCCATTGGATGTTCTTTCCTGCTTTGTCAAAAATGAGTTGGCCATACGTTTGTGGGTCTAGTTCTGGGGTTTCTATTCTATTCCATTGGTCTATGTGTCTGTTTTTATGCCAATACCATGCTGTCTTGATGATGACAGCTTTGTTCTAGAGGTTAAAGTCTGGGATTGTGATGCCTCCTGCTTTGGTCTTCTTCTTCAGAATTACTTTGGCTATTCGGGGCCTTTTGTGGTTCCATATGAATTTTAGGATGGCTTGTTCTAGTTTCGAGAAGAATGCTGGTGCAATTTTGATTGGGATTGCATTGAATGTGTAGATAGCTTTGGGTAGTATTGACATTTTGACAATATTTATTCTTCCAATCCATGAGCAGGGAATGTCTTTCCATTTCTTTATGTCTTCTTCAAATTCCTTCATAAGCTTTCTATAGTTTTCAGCATACAGATCTTTTACATCTTTGGTTAGATTTATTCCTAGGTATTTTATGCTTCTTGGTGCAATTGTGAATGGGATCAGTTTCTTTATTTGTCTTTCTGTTGCTTCATTGTTAGTGTATAAGAATGCAACTGATTTCTGTACATTGATTTTGTATCCTGCAACTTTGCTGAATTCATGTATTAGTTCTAGCAGACTTTTGGTGGAGTCTATCGGATTTTCCATGTATAATATCATGTCATCTGCAAAAAGCGAAAGCTTGACTTCATCTTTGCCAATTTTGATGCCTTTGATTTCCTTTTGTTGTCTGATTGCTGAAGCTAGAACTTCCAGCACTATGTTAAACAACAGCGGTGAGAGTGGACATCCCTGTCGTGTTCCTGATCTCAGGGAAAAAGCTCTCAGTTTTTCCCCGTTGAGGATGATGTTAGCTGTGGGCTTTTCATAAATGGCTTTTATGATCTTTAAGTATGTTCCTTCTATCCCGACTTTCTCAAGGGTTTTTATTAAGAAAGGGTGCTGGATTTTGTCAAAGGCCTTTTCTGCATCGATTGACAGGATCATACGGTTCTTCTCTTTTTTTTTTATTAATGTGATGTATCACGTTGATTGATTTGCGAATGTTGAACCAGCCCTGCATCCCAGGAATGAATCCCACTTGATCATGGTGAATAATTCTTTTTATATGCTGTTGAATTCGATTTGCTGGTATCTTATTGAGAATTTTTGCCTCCACATTCATCAGGGATATTGGCCTGTAGTTCTCTTTTTTTACTGGGTCTCTGTCTGGTTTAGGAATCAAAGTAATACTGGCTTCATAGAATGAGTCTGGAAGTTTTCCTTCCCTTTCTATTTCTTGGAATAGCTTGAGAAGGATAGGTATTATCTCTGCTTTAAACGTCTGGTAGAACTCCCCTGGGAAGCCATCTGGTCCTGGACTCTTATTTCTTGGAGATTTTTGATAACCAATTCAATTTCCTCACTGGTTATGGGTCTGTTCAAGCTTTCCATTTCCTCCTGATTGAGTTTTGGAAGAGTGTGGGTGTTTAGGAATTTGTCCATTTCTTCCAGGTTGTCCAATTTGTTGGCATATAATTTTTCATAGTATTCCCTGATAATTGTTTGTATGTCTGAGGGATTGGTTGTAATAATTCCATTTTCATTCATGATTTTATCTATTTGGGTCATCTCCCTTTTCTTTTTGAGAAGCCTGGCTAGAGGTTTGTCAATTTTGTTTATTTTTTCAAAAAACCAACTCTTGGTTTCGTTAATCTGCTCTACAGTTTTTTTAGATTCTATATTGTTTATTTCTGCTCTGGTCTTTATTATTTCTCTTCTGCTGCTGGGTTTAGGCTGCCTTTGCTGTTCTGCTTCTATTTCCTTTAGGTGTGCTGTGAGATTTTGTATTTGGGATTTTTCTTGTTTCTTGAGATAGGCCTGGATTGCAATGTATTTTCCTCTCAGGACTGCCTTTGCTGCATCCCAAAGCGTTTGGATTGTTGTATTTTCATTTTCGTTTGTTTCCATATATTTTTAAATTTCTTCTCTAATTGCCTGGTTGACCCACTCATTCGTTAGTAGGGTGTTCTTTAACCTCCATGCTTTTGGAGGTTTTCCAGACTTTTTCCTGTGGTTGAGTTCAAGCTTCATAGCATTGTGGTCTGAAAGTATGCATGGTATAATTTCAATTCTTGTAAACTTATGAAGGTCTGTTTTGTGACCCAGTATATGATCTATCTTGGAGAATGTTCCCTGTGCACTCGAGAAGAAAGTATATTCTGTTGCTTTGGGATGCAGAGTTCTAAATATATCTGTCAAGTCCATCTGATCCAGTGTGTCATTCAGGGCCCTTGTTTCTTTATTGACTGTGTGTCTATTTGATCTATCCATTTCTGTAAGTGGGGTGTTAAAGTCCCTTGCAATGACCACATTCTTATCAATAAGGTTGCTTATGTTTATGAGTAATTGTTTTATATATTTGGGGGCTCCGGTATTCGGCGCATAGACATTTATAATTGTTAGCTCTTCCTGATGGATAGACCCTGTGATTATTATATAATGCCCTTCTTCATCTCTTGTTACAGCCTTTAATTTAAAGTCTAGTTTGTCTGATATAAGTATGGCTACTCCAGCTTTCTTTTGGCTTCCAGTAGCATGATAAATCGTTCTCCATCCCCTCACTCTCAATCTAAAGGTATCCTCAGATCTAAAATGAGTCTCTTGTAGACAGCAAATAGATGGGTCTTGTTTTTTTATCCATTCTGATACCCTATGTCTTTTGGTTAGCGCATTTAATCCATTTACTTTCAGTGTTATTATAGAAAGATACGGGTTTAGAGTCATCGTGATGTCTGTATGTTTTATGCTTGTAGTGATGTCTCTGGTACTTTGTCTCACAGGGTCCCCCTTAGGATCTCTTGTAGGGCTGGTTTCATGGTGACAAATTCCTTCAGTTTTTGTTTGTTTGGGAAGACCTTTATCTCTCCTTCTATTCTAAATGACAGACTTGCTGGATAAAGGATTCTCGGCTGCATATTTTTTCTGTTTAGCACACTGAAGATATCGTGCCAGACCTTTCTGGCCTGCCAAGTTTCAAAAGAGAGATCAGTCACGAGTCTTATAGGTCTCCCTTTATATGTGAGGGCACGTTTATCCCTTGCTGCTTTCAGAATTTTCTCTTTATCCTTGTATTTTGCCAGTTTCACTATGATATGTCGTGCAGAAGATGGATTCAAGTTACGTCTGAAGGGAGTTCTCTGTGCCTCTTGGATCTCAATGCCTTTTTCCTTCCCCAGTTCAGGGAAGTTCTCAGCTATAATTTCTTCAAGTACCCCTTCAGCACCTTTCCCTCTCTCTTCCTCCTCTGGGATTCCAATTATGCGTATATTATTTCTTTTTAGTGTATCACTTAGTTCTCTAATTTTTCCCTCATACTCCTGGATTTTTTTATCTCTCTTTCTCTCAGCTTCCTCTTTTTCCATAACTTTATCTTCTAGTTCACCTACTCTCTCCTCTGCCTCTTCAATCCGAGCTGTCGTCGTTTCCATTTTGTTTTGCATTTCGTTTAAAGCGCTTTTCAGCTCCTCGTGACTGTTCCTTAGTCCCTTGATCTCTGTGGCAAGAGATTCTCTGCTGTCCTCTATACTGTTTTCAAGCCCAGCGATTAATTTTATGACTATTATTCTAAATTCACTTTCTGTTATATTATTTAAATCCTTTTTGATCAGTTCATTAGCTGTTGTTATTTCCTGGAGATTCTTTTGAGGGGAATTCTTCCGTTTGGTCATTTTGGATAGTCCCTGGAGTGGTGAGGACCTGCAGGGCACTTCCCCTGTGCTGTGGTGGATAACTGGAGTTGGTGGGGGAGGCCGCAGTCCCACCTGATGTCTGCCCCCAGCCCACCGCTGGGGCCACAGTCAGACTGGTGTGTGCCTTCTCTTCCCCTCTCCTAGGGGCGGGATTCACTGTGGGGTGGCGTGGCCCATCTGGGCTACTTGCACACTGTGAGGCTTGTGGTGCTGGGGTTCTGGCGTATTAGCTGGGTGTGTAGGCAAGGTGCATGGGGGCAGGAGGGGTAGGCTTAGTTCGCTTCTCCTTAGATGATCCACTTCAGGAGGGGCCCTGTGGCAGTGGGAGGGAGTCAGATCCGCCGCCGGAGGTTTGGCTCCGCAGAAGCACAGAGTTGGGTTTTTGCGCAGAGCGAGCAAGTTCCCTGGCAGGAACTGGTTCTCTTTGGGATTTTGGCTGGGGGATGTGCGGGGGAGATGGCGCTGGCGTGCACCTTTGTTCCCCACCAAACTGAGCTCTGTCGTCCGGCGGCTCAGCAGCTCTCCCTCCCTTTGTCCTCCAGCCTTCCCGCTTTCTGAGCAGAGCTGTTAACTTATGACCTCCCAGATGCTAAGTCGCGCTTGCTGTCGGAACACAGTCCGTCAGGCCCCTCTGCTTTTGCCTGCCGGACTCGGGGACTTTGCTTGGCCAGCGAGCCGCCCCTCCACCCTGGCTCCCTCCCGCCAGTCCGTGGAGTGCGCACCGCCTCACCGCCCTTCCTACCCTCTTCCGTGGGCCTCTAGTCTGCGCTTGGCTCCGGAGACTCTGTTCTGTTAATCCTCTGGCGGTTTTCTGGGTTATTTAGGCAGGTATAGGTGGAATCTAAGTGATCGGCAGGACGCACGGTGAGCCCCGTGTCCTCCACTGCGCCATCTTCTCTCCCTGTGTCCCATTATTGTTTATTTTAAATGGATATTAGAAAATAGATATACAAGTGTGTCAACTTTGTGTCTTTTACCAATTTTTATTGTTTACAATGATGCTAGACATTTAAATTTTAAAAGTGAGTCCACCTAAAGATTTTAAGAAAATAACAATATTTTAAAATGTATTTTGAGAAGTCACATTTTTTAAATAGATATTGAATGAATAAATATTTGCCATAAGTTTTAATTAGGTAATATATAAATAATCGTAAAATTTTGAGTGCAGTATATATGTGACTACTGAAATAAGCTACTTTCTCTAACTCTCAAAGAAGCTTATAATAAATACTGAGCTTAAAATAATAATAACCAATAGTTCCATAGCACTAACTATATCCCAGACATTATTCTTGACACTTTACCCACTAATCCTGACAATGATCCCATGAAGTAAATGCTCATTTTACAAAGTAAACTAAAAGACAGATTTTTATAGCAGACAAGTAGAGTACCTGGTATAGGATGAGCTGGGGTTATGTTCTTTCCCTGACACTTGTTAATCATGCAACCTTAATATGTTACCTCCTGGCCCTCAGTTTCTCTTTTGGTAAGGTGAGAAATACAACACTTGTCTTCTAGGATTACTTCAAGGATCAAATGAGCAGATACATATTAAAGCATTTAGTACCCAATAAATGGTAATTTAATGAGATTTTAAATGGGTATTAGCCAGATCTTAAAGCAAAATCTCAAATCCTTGGATTTTCTCTCTTTCTGGATGTCTTGGTGTTCTCTTTGCTTCTAGTCTCTTTCTTCATCTAAAGGGATAGGCTCCCATCTGTGGGACTCATCTTGGTGAAAAAAGGCCAAAGGTCTTAGTCTGGGTTTGATGCTGGTGGGAAGCTCACCAATCATGTGAATGGGGTAAACTGTCACCTCTCTGACTACTCAGTCCCTCAACTACAGCTTGGCATCAAAATCAACATGAGGCTTTGAAATCAGAAAGATCTGGATTAGAATCCTGGCTTTGCTTCTTAGTAGCTGTTCAACATTAGGCTAGTGCCTTAAGGTTTCTGAGCCTCAGTTTCTTCACTTTAAAAATGGGGATGAAAATAATTCCTTCTCAAGGGTCATCACTGACCACCCCCTACCCCTGACTGGTGAAGGTGCCCTGCCCACAGCACCTACATAGTCCATACCATACCTATGCCATCCTTAGACACCCTCAAGGCTAGGATGTTGTCCTGTTGAAGCTGTGTATCCCTGGAAACCAGCAGAAGGCCAGGAACATGGTGGATCTTCAGGAGATGTTTGTTGAGTTAATAATTTCTTTTAAGTTCTTCAGAATGTAACAAGTGTTTGAGACAATGTGGAGAAATTGGAACTCTTTTGCATTGTTGGTAGGAATGTGAAATGGTGCAGCTGCTATCGAAAACACATAAAGTCTTCAAAAAATTAAACATGGAATTACCATATGATCTAGCAATTCCAATATCCTAAAAAACTAAAAGTAGGGTCTTGGACAGATATTTGTACCCCCATGTTCATAGCAGCATCATTTAGAATAGTCAAAAGTTGGAAGCCACCCAAATGTTCATTCATAGAAAGATGAATGGATAAAGAAAATGTGGTATATACATACAATGCTTGTAAAGGAAGGAAGGTCTGACACATGCTACAACATGGATAAACCTTGAGAACATTATGCTAAATGAAATAAGGCAGTCGCAAAAGGACAAATATTGTATGATTTCTCTTATATGAGGTACCTAGGGTAGTCAAATTCATAGAGACAGAATGGGGGTTACCAGAGGCTAGAGGGAAGTAGGAAAGGAGTGAATGTTTAATGAATGCAGAGTTTCAGTTTCATAAGATGAAAGAGTTTTGTGGTGGTGGTTGTACAATAGTACAACTGTATACTTGAAAATGGCACGTTTTGTTTTTTGTGTATTTGGCCACTATATATATATATATATATATATATATATGCCATCCCATGACACCCTCAAGGCTAAGATGTCCTGTTGAATATATATATATATATATATATATATATATATACCTTTAACAGGAGAAACAAAAGCAAAATTAAACTATTGAGACTACACCAAAATAAAAAGCTTTGTATAGCAAAGGAAACCATCAACAAAACAAAAAGGCAACCTACTGAATGACAAGGTTGATCTCAGGTTGTAATCCCGGGATCATTGTATTTATCCCTGTGTCAAGCTCTGGGCTAGGCATGGAGCCTTCTTGAGACCCCCTCCTATCTGTCTTTCCCTCTCCCCTGCTCTTTCTCTCAAACAAATTTTTAAAAAATTACGAGAGAAGATATTTGCAAATGATATATCTGGTAAAAGGTTAATGTCCAAAATATATTAAAAAATGTATACAACTCAACACCAACAAAACAAATATTTCAAATAAAAATGAGCAGAGGAGAGGCACCTGGGTGGCTCAGCCAGTTAAGCAATGGACTCTTGAGTCATGATCTCATGGGGCGTGAAATTGAGCCCCAAATTGGGCTTCACGTGTGGGGACTGCTTGGGATTCTCTCGCTCCCTCTCTCTCTCTTCTCTTCCCCTGCTATCTCCTTCTCCCCCCCCCATCAAAATAAATGAATAAACTTAAAAAAATGGGCAGATTTTTCTAAGAATATAGAGATTTTTCTAAGACATACAGGTGACCAGTAAATACATGAAAAGATATTCAATATCTTCATTCATCAGGGAAATGCAAATTAAAAACCACAATGAGATATAATTTTGCACCTTTCAGAATGGCTAAAACCAAAAACACAAGCAATAACAAGGGTTGGTGAGGATGGGGAGAAAAAAGAATACTGGTACACTGTTGGTGGGAATGCAAATTGTGAAGCCACTGTGGAAAACAGTATGGACATTCTTCAAAATATTAAAAATGGAATTACCATATCATCCAATAATTCTACTATTGGATATCTACCCAAAGAAAACAAAAAGACCAATTTGAAGAGATATATGCACACTATGTATATTCCAGTATCATTTACATTACATCAGCCAAGATATGGAAGCAATTCAAATGTCCATAGATAAGACAGATGAATGGATAAAGAAGATGTGATATACATATTGGAATATATATATCACATATACATGATACATATATATAGGAATATAATGGAATATTATTAAACCATAAAAAAGAATGAAATCTTGCCACTTACAACAACATGGATGGACCTAAAAGGTACAATGCTAAGTGAAATAAGTCCCAGAAAGACAAACACCATAAGATTTCACTCATATGTGGAATTTAAGAAACAAAATAAATGACCAAATGAAGAAAAAACAAAAACAGACAAACAAAAAACTAGACTCTTAAATACAGAGAACAAACTGGTGGTTGCCAGAAGTTGGTAGAGGGGGAATGGGTGAAATAGATACGGAGGATTAAAAATACACTTACCTTGATGAGTGTTGAGAAATGTATAGAATTGTTGACGCTTTATATTGTACACCTGAAACACAACACTGTCATTAACTATACTGGAATGAATGAATGAATGAATGACTGCATGAGTGAATGAATAAAGTGTTCTTTTCCTTCCTGTTTTCGAGCAACCCCAAGTGTTGTCATTCACATGAAAGTAAACAGTGGAGGCAAAGGCAAAGTGTGGAGCCTAGAGGAGTAAAAGAGGATGGGGGAATGATAGAGGGAAGTCTTCCTAGGGAGAGTAGGGGATGGGGGTAAAAGAGGACCATAGCTACAGCCAGGAAGCCAAGACAGTGTTCATCTTCAATAGGATAGCTGGGAGGAGCATACCATTCATCTTGGAGAGATGAAGAGTGGGAGAGAAAGGGCATCCAAGGGGAAGTAAAGACAAGAACCCCAGAGAAAGGCAGGGAAGAAAGAGTTCTCTCTTTTTCCCTGCCCCACAGTCAGGGAAGAGCTTCCTGTGGCAGAAAAGATCCACTCATGTTCTGTGCCTTTCCCCTGGAAAGGCAATGAGTAAGAAAGGAAATACACACACATGTTTAAAGAAACATACAAACTTAGAAGGAAACATACAAACTTTTCTGCTTTTTTTCCTGATAACAAAATAAGTGATCATTGAAGAAATTTTGGAAAATATAAAAGAACACACAAGAAAATTAAAAATTGCCACCACTTAAAACAAATCTCACATTGTTTTGAAACTTGCTTCCTTTTCACTTAACAAAGTAACAAACATTTTTCCATGTCATAAAATACTTGCATGCCATACAAATTTTTAAGTGGTTACATAACATTTCATTCTATAGATGGCCCATTATTTAGCTAATACCTCTTTGGACACTGTTGGACCTATTAGGCAAATCCATGTGAGTTCATACTAAGGGTCAGATGCTGCTCCAAGTACTGGCTATACAATAGCAAACCCAGCTTCTATCTTCAAGGAGTTATGTTAGGGAAGAAAAATTAATAAATAGGCAATTACAATAAAGAATGGTCAGTGTTGTACTATAGACACAGCAAGTACAAATCTAAGTCTATAGTGAAAGTTTTTAAGAAATATAATTCAAATTTTCTTTAACAATATATTTTTCATTTTAGCTCTTATTCCACAAGGATAATGAAAACTCAATCTCAATTCACTTTGTATCTTTTGAGTTGGCACTAAATTTAGCACTGCTTCTTTAGGGCCCAGGCAGGTGGTAGGGGGAGAAAGTGGAGAGGGCATTCTGGTCCTCGGTGTGGTCTCCACTGAAACACATCCTGGGATGCCCACCATCCAAATGGTCACTGGTCCACACAGGTTACTATGGGGTTCTCCTTCAGTCCTTCCCCTCTGCCATTCCATAACCTATGCTTCATCACTATTCCTTTCAACAGACTTTTCTCAAGTTTATTTGTCCCTTAAAGTCTCTTTTTAAGAAGCAGTAGATATTTTTTTTAATTTAAATTCAAGTTGAAATCCTAACATACAGTGTAGTCTTGGTTTCAGGAGAAGAACCCAGTGATACATCTCTTACATATGACACCCAGTGCTTATCCCAAAAAAGTGCCCTCCTTAATGCCCATCACCTATTTAACCCATCCCCCCCCCACCTCCCCTCTAGCAATGCTCAGTTTGTTCTCTGTATTTAAGAGTCTCTTATGGTTTGCTTCCCTCTCTGTTTTTATATTATTTTTCCTTTCCTTCCCTTATATTCATCTGTTGTGTTTCTCAAATTCCACATATGAGTGAAATCACATTATCTTTTTCTAAATGATTTTTTTACTTAGCATAATGTCTTCTAGATTCATCCACATTGTTACAAATGGCAAGATTTCATTCTTTTTCATTGCAGAGTAGTATTCCATATATATATATATGGAACACACACACACACACACACACCACATCTTCTCTATCCATTCATCAGTTGATGGATATTTGGGCTTTTTCCGTAATTTGGCTATTGTTGATAGTGCTGCTTTAAACATTGGAATGCGTGTACCCCTTTGAATCAGCATTTTTGTATCCTCTGGATAAATACCTAGGAGTGCAACTGGTGGGTCATAATGTAGTTCTATTTTTATTTTTTTGAGGAACTTCCATGCTGTTTTCCAGAGTAGCTGCACCCCACCAACAATGCAAAATGATTCCCCTTTCTCCACATCCTCGCCAACATCTGTTGTTTCTTGAGTTGTTATTTTTAGTCATTCTGACAGGTGTGAGGTGGTATCTCATTGTGGTTTTGTTATTTTTTTATCAGGGAGATGCTGAAGTCTATACATTCATTTCTTCTCATTCTTCTTCTTTGATGCTCAATCATCTTTCTCTAGTCTGGAGTGGGAAACCAGAAATGGTGAAAGAGTTTATCTTTCTTAAATTCCCAGCTTTCTGAGTCCTATTTTCCCCCCAGAAAGAGTATCTTTAGAAGAAAAATGCCAGAAGTATACAGGCAAGTTACCTTCTTTCTCCTAATTGCTTGGCAGTAAGCAGAGGGGAGAGTGTACATAGTGGGGGTGCTTTTTAAAATACTCCAACAACATGATCCTTTACAGATCCAAACAGAAGGTACAAATAAGAAAGCCTCCTGACCTAGTTGTAGGAGGTGAAGAAATGCTTCCAGCAACAGAAAATGTCATGGCTAAGACTTAGCGGAGAAAAGGGGGTTAGCCAGGTGACCAGGTAGCAACAGGAGAAGTCTTCAGGAGAGAGAACAGGTGCCCTTGGGCATTGCAATAGTCTGGCAGAACTGGAATGTGAAAACAGAAAGGGGGATGACAAGAAATAAAGGTGGAGGTTTCAGATGCATTTGTTAATTTTCTTCCAGGTAAAGATTGCTATGGAAACCTGACTCAGGAGGAGAGGGGGAAGAAAAAGCATAGGAAGTTATATTTTCTGGTACAATTCTCTTTAAAGCTACCATCAAGCCCAGGCTTATGAAAAAAAAAGGGGAAAAAATGAGAATTGTAATTTACCTAAAGTAGAGACACAACAGCTTTTCAAGAATAATAAAATGTTCATAATTGAACTCTATGGATTCCAAACTTTTGAACAGTCACTCAAGGACAGGGATAAAATGAACATTATAACAGATTATGACAGACAGGTGGTCTAAACAAAAATGGCAGATCTAAAGACTGCCATATGCCAACATATTGCCAACCTGGCAGGAACAGGGGCCACTGAAAGTGTTTTCTGATATCTATAACACTCTAGAATTCATAACTCTCTACTAATTCAGAAGAGATTTATCTACCTGAGTTAATTTAGGTATAGACTGTCCTAGAAAAAAAAAGATATTATGACCCCTGGAGTGTCTTTCCAAAGAGATGATGTAGAACTTGATGATGTTTTTCTGGCATTGATAAACACTGCCAGTGCAGTCTATATAAAAGTATGTGTTTGTCAAGACAAAACTTGCTTTAAGAAAACTGAACTCAATATAGTCAAATTTGCACTATGTATAAAGAAAGGCTTATAAACATTGGTACCTAAGGAAGGTGTTATATTACTTAAGAACAAGTTCAAGGGCTCAAAATCCCTTTGAAATTCTTTTTTAGACATAAAGAGTTGATATATTATTTGAAAAAAAATCCTGCTTATATATAGTGACTCAAGTTTATTCATATTTGTTGAGCAGATAGAGCCCCCAAAAGCAGTATGATAGTTTATACTCCCATTAGCTCTATTTGATTACCACCTAGAAAATTCAAAATTATTCTGAACTAGTATTCTGGGGCTCCTAGATGCAGATTACAAACATTTCTGACAGTTCCACAAAATTTTTGGCTGCAAGGCTTTTAACACCACAAGCTGCAGCCCCGTCCTTCTAGTGTTCCCAGTAGACTTGTAAGCAGTTGATAGGTTCTTTTTCTACAGTTTTATGTTATATTTCACATTCCGGATGCTGGTTAACCTACATCCCCTCCCCTTTAACTACAACGACAAAATCAAAGAAGCAATGAATATAAAAGGAAACATTAACAATTTCCTTGGGTCTACTAGACCTTTTAAAATACACAAGGGAGAAGAGGGAAAAGATTGTTCAATACTCTCCTTAGATGTGTTTCCATGGGCTGGAGAAACTGCCATATGCTGGGACAAGTTTTGCTGGTTTTTTTTAAACAAGCAGAGCACTTTGCGATCAGATTTTATGGACCCATACAACAACCAGGAAGGAAGCAGGCTGCTGCAGCAGCCTCTCTGAAAGAACACAACAGAAGGAGGAAGTATTTTAAAAGCTATCAAGATGAGTGTTTAATAACACACACACACAGCTCACAACAGATTACTTTTTTAAAAAGTCTTTATAATAAAATTCATGCATGATTATATACAACAATTGTCCATGAGATGATCTACCTAGTTCTCCAGACACCCTTGCCTGGGAGGCCTAGCAGCAAGATGGAACCAACATAGCTTTGGATTGAAGTCAGGGGGCTGCTTGGTCCTATCCACTTATACAGATGGGGTGCAGCAAAATGAACCCCACTACCCATTAGGTTTCTTCCATCTCAAAGAGTCTAAAACAAAATATGAGTTTATATTGGAGAAGGATTGGCCTGCTGACCTTTCTTTTATCTTTCACATCTCCTCTTTCTTCTCCTTCACTTCAACTACATTTCATATACAGGCTTTCCTGAAAGCAGTGAAAATAAATACCAAGAAAATTGACCTTCACTGCAATCATGTGACAAGCTATTTGCCACCAGTTAACAAGAGGTGGATGAGAACACGGACATGGAACAATCTCAAAAATGGGGCTATGAAAAAAGTAAATTGCAGAACAATACATATGGCACAATGGCCCTATTGCAATATTTAAATAGATGCCAGTCAATTATAAACTAAGGAGATACATAGAAAAATATAGACCTTAAGGAAGCTCACCACTTCCAGAAAAACATTCACCTGGAGAAAGGGGAGAAATGTGATCAAAGAGAAATAACAGGGGGGTTGAACTAAAAGAATTTTTGCTAAAAATAACTGATGGGAAAAAATATTGATGTTCACTGGTACAGCCAACACAGGAGCAAGGATTCTCTTGGGATGCATGTCCACCTGTCTCTCAGCCTCTCAAGCGAAAACCCATGCCAGACCCTGCACCAGAGTTGTCCAACTCTGGGGTTTACATACAGTGACATGCAAAGAAAACCTTGTTTAGACCCTAGCCCAGTGCGTGCCTTTTTCTAAACATGAACCTGGGCATATCGGTGCTTTGGTGATAACCATGTTGTTCTGCTGCTCATTCCATGCAAGATAAATTTTATCTCCCAATAGAACAGTGTCTTCTTTGCTCAAAGGCAATAGTCTTGCTGGGTTTCTCTATAGGGTGACTAACTGTCCTGTTTTGCCCAGGACTGAGGGGGTTCCAAGGTTTGGGTTTTAAATGGGTTGGTCACCCTGGTTCTCTATAGTGTTCCAGAAGACATCAACTACTGCCCAGTTCTACTAAATCCAAAGAACAGGAAATAAGCCCTTAGAACATGCACCTATGAGACTTACACATTTTTAAACCTTGCCATCTGAAGCTTTTTAGCATAAAAAATGCCTAAACTCTTCTATAGTATCTTCTACTGAAAACAAACTAAATTCCACTTTGCTAATCCCACTTCATCAAGTCAAGGAATGAGTCAAGGAATGAATAGTTATTCATTTTCAAAGTTCTGAGACAGCTGTCGGGATTCTTCACCCTGATTATTTCATAATTCATTCACTAATGCCCACTCTGGATTCTTCCAAATTAAAAAAAAAAAAGCCAATGTAGATGAGAGCAAAAATAAGAAAAGGTAAAGTGGCCCAAGCCAAGAGCATTTTCCAGAAAATTTAACTCCAGTGTTAAAGCAGCTTAATATTAAAAAAAGAAAGAATGAAAAAAAAAGTAAAGAATTCACAACAGCATTTGAAATCAAGCATCTGCTTGGAGAATTCAGAAGACAAAACAGCCCTGGGACTGACACCATAGAGCTTCTCTGATGTGCTGGGATGGGGTTATTCTCCAGGGAAGAGGGCCACACACGTGGGGCCTGTGTCAAAGCCATTCCTAATTTTGTTTCCAATTCGTCCTTAGGATAATATACCCTAAAACATTTTGCATCTATAAGATGTATAAATTACTGCAATTCATGAAGTATAATCTGCTGTCCACGTGTATTCATTCTTAGCGGCTGATGAAATTCCATAAACTATGCTACTGACTGCACGGTGGTGGAGTTCTATGACGACAATGCCTCTAAAAAGAGTGAGGTAAATCTGTATTGTTAGGTTAAAAGAGCACTGCATAAAAGTGGTTGCAAGATGATCCTATCAGGTTTTTTTGAGCTGATGCATATGTATAGAGAAATGAAGTGTACTGGAAGAATAAGTCAAACTCTTCTTGAGGATATTTCTAGAGAGAAGGATTTGGGTTGCAGTAAAGAAGGATGATGTGCTTCATTTTTGCCTGTCTATACTGTTTACATTTTCCATAGTTAATATGTATTATGTTATTATTAAAAACTCCTTTTAAAAAGTTAAAAAAATAACATTCCAATGCTTCATTGCTTACTAAACTGGATAAAGGCTATATATAATCTATAATCTATCTAATGCAAGGGATACAGTTTGTTGAGTGATTTAAAAAATATAGATTAGAATAAGAGTGGTATATATTTGAGAACTATCAAGTCTTTTTCTGGGCCTGAAAGTAATAGCAATTTTTTTGTAGTATGATAAAAATATCAGTTGCCAGCATCACAGTCTAAACATCTGTACTTTTCCAAAACAATCAACAAGGAAGTGATCAGGTTTACTTAAGCAAGTAAAGGCCCTGTTAAACCATATTGGCATGAGGAAGCATATAATATACAAAATAAGCAAAAACAGCCCACTGAGTCTGCAGTTATGCAATCAGTGAAATCCTGTCATCATCTTTCCTAACAGAGTTCACCAAATTGAAAAGCATCGGCTCCTCCTCTTTAGTGTTGTCATGGATAACTAACTGATAGCCAAACAAAACAAACAGGATAAGAGGGGAAATGTCACCGAGTTTCAAAAATATATCTTTAGTATTTGGATTGTTGATATTTTTTTCTTCTTTAAAGAAAAAAAGTTTTACCAATAATTTCTATAGAATGACAGACAAAAAGACAAACAAAAAATATCTTAACCAGTCATTATGAGATTGTAGAACAGACAAAAATATACTAATCAAGTGTAGCACTAATGCTTTTTGGTTCCACAAAATACCAACTGGCTTCCAGGGGCATTCAGGAAGAGAGAAAATTGGGGGACAGTGTGAGGCAGGGCAGGAAAGCCCATCATAGGGTGAGACCCAGGCCAGGGCGGGGGTGATGACCCACCCCAAAGCTGGAGGCCCCGTGGTCCAACCTCGGTCAAAGATTCTGTTCCTTTCTATTAGCAAGCATTTTCTACAAGACCAACATCACCTATGTGCATTAATACATTTCTTTTGTAGGCAGAGTCACCTCAAATTTAGATATTACTTCCCTGAGAAATAGTACAGCACTTAAGTACTTTTATCCTTCTAATTAGTGGTAAATACTGAAAGACACGTTTTCTCAGTTTTAAAGCAAGAAATAATCCACATCAAATTAAATATATCATTTAAGTAAATGTAAACACCTTCTTTGGTCAATTTTCACAGTAATTATCAAAGATGGCAGTCTACAGAAGACCCTGAAGACCATCCTTCCTTTTGGAATAAACTCATCTGTCATTTACATGGAGCTGGTTTTTTACACTCATTCTCGCTGAGATTCTCCTGAAGTGTTGAACTGAAGCCCCAGTTTCCAAGTTTCTCAAAAGAAAAAGAGGGAGTTCAATCAGCTGTTCCTGTCAAAGTCAGATGTTTAAATGAAACAAAATCACTTGTCTTGGTTTTCATTCTTGAATGGAGGAGTGGCGAATAGATCTATGATAATCTTCTGGACTGCTAACATGTTCAGGTAAATCATAGCCCCTCAGGAAATGTCCACTGTTCTGCTGAGCAAAATAATATAGTTGTCTGGCTAGTAGAGGTTCGACCTTTAAAAAGAAATTTTAAAAGATATTTTTGAAATATTCTTTTTAACATCCTATAATTGGCTTATAATTAAATAACTCAATATCTGAAGGTATGGTAAGGTTAAATCCAAAGGTAAGTGCTACACACATCAAAACATTCTGAAGAAGTAACTTTTTGTTAGCCTTTACACATACTAACCTTTAAAAAGATTCTAACTCATTCTTGGTTTTAACTGAAGTTAAAGTCAAAGATGATACTTTTAAATCAATAGCCACTTAAAATTTATGTTTAAGCCTAAGCACATCAAGTAAAATGGCCAAATTAAAAGGAAGTTTGGGATGATTAATGAAGTTTGAGATAATTCAGGATAATTTAGGCCAATGAATTTTTCACCACCACAGTTTGACAGGGATGAAGGTGTAAATCCTGAACAATTTACAATTCCTGGATGACTTACATAATCTGTATATTTCTAAACCTAAAATAAAGGAAAACAAAAGGGGCAAAATCAAACAACAGCATTGCTATTATGGGGAAAGAGAGGTTAATTAACCCCAAATTCATCTTGTTTGGCTATTTGTGTGGTTCACATTCACTAAAAAAAAATTCAGCTTTCAGTATTTCCTTAATTTACAGCATCTAAGAAAACTGAATAGTTTGTCAATCAACTAAGCCATTAAATTGAGCCTTTCTGTCATTTGAGATATAGAAACTTAAGCATAATTCACATGAAATACCTAAAATAAACTAAATCCATAGTAAAAAGGAGTATGAACTCCTAGGTATACACATACCCATTTTTCTTTTCCATACCAGACAACTCCCAGAGACCCATTATTGCCTAACTCAGAGGAGAGCTAGTGCATCCAAAAACCCCTTAAACTCAGACAGATGCAGGAGTTTTCCACCAACTTTTGAAATGTTATTTATCAATCCCAAGTATATTTAGTCAGCTGTTAATAAGATATCAATTATTATATCAATAACTGGAGAGAATTCATGACAAAGCTCTAAAATATATAAAGACCATATTTTTGTTGGTTGGTTGGTTGGTTTTTGATTTTACAATCAAGAGGCCGGACTGTGTGTTTAAAATTAGTGTGCTATTTCAGTTTTCAACAAGAAACACTATCAGAACTAAAATATGACCTTAATGTTTTTATTATTTGTTATAATTTTTTTAATTGTCTGGACCCATTAATAACTCTCAAAGCTAAGTAGCAATATAAAGTTTTCGGATTCAAAAATCTTAGGTATTCAAAACTCTGTTTCCTGTGGCAAACTTATTCTAAATATGACCTATATAAACCTTTTTTCTTTTTTTATGAAAAAGATGTTTACTTGGTGCAGTTCAACCTGTTTTCAACTCTGCTAGAGAACATTGCAGTGGTCTGGTCTACTTAAACTCCTTGAAAGAGCCTCCTCCAAATAATACATGGCCCTTGGTTTCCACTAAAATAATTTCTAAAAATCCAGATATAAAATAGGATTTGGAAAACTTTTGGAGAAACTGCAAAATACATAAGTCAGTAAATAGTTTACCATTTGGGAAAACTTCTCCATCAAGTGAAGATCAGCTAGACAGCATTTTAAAAGCAATATTAAACATGGAGACTTTTAAAGGGCAACTATAACCGCCAGTCCTTTTAGATCCTTATAAAATGAAAATAGGACAATGTCTTGATCAATACACAAGATGGGACAAATAAAGCCCATGTTTGCAGGTTTGTGATTAGTAGACCTCTATGTCTGGGAAAAACAAATGGGTCTCTGGGCTGTGCTCCCTGCACCATTCACTGGGCCCTGCTTCCTCCCTCATAATTTTCCCAAGTCATTTAACATTTACTTTTCCTTTGAGACTTTCCTGAGACCCTGCCATTGATGAAAAACAGGGAAATTCAATCATTTGAATGTGACTAAATACTCACGTGAGCAGTGATGAGCTTCCTTTGCCTCTGAGGATCTGGAAACTCTTCCCCAAAGCACAGAGTTACCTGGAATCTTGGCAGGGGACGGCCATGGTGAGCAAATGCTTGTAGCTCTGGAGAAGCCCCACAATAAAAAAAAATAAATAAACCTGATCAGAAACCATCACTGAACAGGACAGGTTAAAGCAGGAAGCAAAAGTTTACCATTGATCTGGAAAACTAAAATAAGAGTATTCTTTATTTCTCTAAGTGGGGTTCTTAACTTTTAGACCCCAGATACAGAATTTCATCTATATGTTCATATGTGTGCTTTTCCTGAGAGGGCTCCAGGTTTCACTTGATTCTTTAGAGGAAATATGCCCTGCAGATTAAGAACCTTGCTTTGCAGCATTGACCCAAGAGAGGGACCTTTCTGTGACTGAGGCATCACTGAAAATCTTCACATTATCTTGGAGACCAAGCACCAGTTATGGGCGTCTGTGTCCTAGTTGGCACTAAGCCTAAACTGTGGGACTTTGAGCTGACTTCTTGCCTATCTTCTGGGACAGACATTGATTTGAAATGAGAAAGGTAATGATGAAGCACTAGGGGTCCCCACTTTTTGGATATGTATATCCTGAAGGCACCATCCCTACCCTAAGGATTCAAAACAGAGACTGAGCACTGTGGAAACAACACTTGTACAATCCCTGACATTGACCCATGTCCCTTTGCCCACATTCAAGATGATTCTTATGCCTCTTGTGGCTCCTATTCTTTCCTTTCCGCTAAAGTTAAATGTCACCTCCACAAAAGAAAACACACTTACACGGTTGCTGCAACAACTTCTGCAGAACAGTGTGCGCATGCATCTTGATCAGATATGCACCCTCGGGCTTTGCCTTTTGGGGCTGTCCCTAGTAGTTTGCAAATCCTGAATGGGTAGATATCAAAGATCTCCACTGTTCTCTTCAACTGAAGAAAAGTTTCTAACTAACTCACTGGACTGTTTGACTTCCTGCTTTTTTTTTTCTTCTTCCAGAATTCAAATCAAACCTAACTGACTTAGTCAGAATGTGTAAAAGGCATTCACACTACTGAGGTCTGAGACTACACCTACACAAGCTAATCAGAGTGGCGAGTTGGCACAATTCTCCGAAAAAGTCGTGCCTCAAGTGCTTGATAACATGAGAACATTCTGTGGGAATCCTTGATTATGCAGAAGCTGGTCTACATAGCTGCAGTTTTTAAGTTCACAGGTTCTTCCTTGAACTTCAGTGAATACTTCAAGATAGGAGGTTGCAGTGAGCAAAAAGCACAGCCCTTAGTTACAGATGAAGAAAAAACAATTCTTGCTCACAGATAAGTATTAAATTCTAGGCAAGTGAATTCACAGCTTGAGGATGTTCATAGCTGGTCGAATATGCTTTCCTTCTTCTTGACTATAGAATGGGAGGATTCTACCTTCCTAAAACATACAAGATGAGAGAAACTCACAGAAGCAAGTGTCATTCCTCTGGGACACCTTAACTAAAGCCCTAGTTCTGTGGCATCTTCTGAATTGAAAGAGACCAAGATTCACAGTCTTGGTGAGGATATCTATGAGGAGATCCAACCCCATAAGGGCTCTTTCAGACTTCACTGCAGATATAAGAAGTACAGACAAGATGACCCTTTGTGGTTCTTGACTCTTCCTTGGGTGCCCACCATGATTACCACAGGGGACCCCAGGATGGACAAAACAGTCACAGTGCAGGCTTGGAGCCAGTTCTACAGCTCATAGAGAGGAAGAGGTGTTCAGGCCCACATGCTTTTCTCACCTTGGTGCTGCCTCGGGGAACCAGAAACTCAGTTCTCCCTCTTCCTCTTGTCACACATCTTAGTCAAGGGTTAGTCATATAGAGACATATTTTTCTTGGGGCACTAAAGAGAATTTGATGAGCCTACACAAATTTGGGCAACTTAGACCCAAAAGGCTAAGCAAATGTCAATGGTGTCAAAGCACATAGATGCTTTATATTTTTATTTTAAATGAATTGAATCAAGAAGCACATTCAGGGAAAGTAAAGTCACATGAAAATCCAAAGACATAGGGTATTTCTGAAGGGGTACTTATAAAAGAATAACTTAAGGATAAGATACAGAAAAAGGTGGAAGGGAGCTAATGGAACACCTTTCTCCCTCCAAAGGAGGCATCATCCATATAGATAGCTGAATGAACACTCTGGATGAAACTTCAACAATAATTTCACAAAAGTGGTTTCACAAAAGCCAGCCTACGGCTAATTTAACTGTTATGAAATCAAACCTAGAAAAACAAAACTTACTGGTTTTAGAAAATATGTTTTGAAACATGCATATCATAGAGATAACTCAAATCCTAACTCAAATCCTAATTTGAGATATCTCAAATTATGAGATAACTCATAATTTCCCTTTTGCAAAATCAGTTCTACATACTCTATCCTTGGTCCCACCTGCTGGAGGGCATCTGCATAGGGGTAACACATCTCAGAACCAAGAACATTAACAATACACTTCTAACCTTTATGACTTTCCTAGGAATCTTAAAAAAGCTGACACATTAGCAGACATGCTTGCTGAGATCATACTACCAATAAAGTGTGAACTTTATTAGTCAGTGACAATTGGTTGAAGACCAGAATTTTAAGATATCAGCCTGAACCACAATGCCCTTGAGCAATCTCCCTCCTCCTCACACCCCTCTGCTGATGGAGAGGAGCAGGTGGTAGAGGCAGAGGTGAGAGATGAACAAACAGGAAATCTATTTTCAGATCATGCTGGCTGGGCTCAGGGGTTAATAGAAGGAAGACCTCTGTCTGGTGTGGGAGTGACCTTCTGTTTGAACCACTGTGGCAGGCACACTGTCACCCCCTCTATTCTGTCTCTTAGGCTCACAGGTGTGGGATGCTCTATTCTAACAGATAATTTGGTGTATTACCTGCTAAAAATTGCTGTGTGTCAAAGAGCTTGCAGGTCTGGTCCCTCTCCAACTTGTTGGGCCGGTCACTGCACAGTGCCAGGGGCCCATCCCAGTAGATTCTGCTCTGGCATAGTCTTTTGGCATAAAGCCCATCAGGGGCCATCCACAGGACCACACCTCTTTCCAGGTGACTCAGAAGTTTCTCAATGTTTTTCCTCTGGCCATTGTCCTCTGGGTAGGGGAAAAGGACCTGGTCCAGGTTAGTGGCGTCATAGGTATGCCCATGGGAGATCCGACACCCTTCAGGGCTAGATGTGGTTAGCTCTTTCACCAGGATCTCTCGGTAGTACAAACAGATGTGGAGTCGACAGTCTGTAAAAATAGAGATTTCAAAGTCAGTGCTAAGGGACCAAGGAACATTGGATACCCACCAGGATGCCAAACTACTCAACCAGAACATGTTTATTTGATATTCCATAAAAAGTAGAAAGATCCATAGTGAAGGAAGTGTAGGAAATGTTACATGCCCTCATCTCCCTCCTGGAGTCACGGATAGTGACCAATATTAAAGAAATCCTGCAAAAATCTATTTAATGTTATTGAACTCAGAATTTTCCAAATTTATGTGACCATAGATATTTTTGTGGAGAGGGAGCACCCCTTACATTAGTTTTCTGCACCATATGTTTGACTTGTATTAGAGAGCATCACTCTTACGAACTTTCTATGTCATTGTTTTCATGATGATGATAGTGGTCATGACAATTATGTCTAAAATACGAAGTCATGTGCCACTGAACAAAAATTCCTCTTTAAGCATGGTGATAAGTTTTGATTTTGGAGGAAGTAAACCCTAAGTTAAATTTCTACTACCAAAAAGAATATAATGATGTTTCAAAAAATAAACAAATATTTTACATCTGAAACTGTCCTAAAATATCAATATGATGTCACTTACATAAAAATACATATATACACACATATACATATATGTATGTTTAAGTTTCAGGAAGTATAATGGGAATGATTTTTTTTCCATTTTTGCTTTCCTGATTGTCAAGTTAGTTTTTATGCTATATGTGTACGACTTGTATAATAAAATTAATTCATGTGGAAAGAAAAGAATCAATAAGAACAATGTTCAAAGGCTAAAGTCCCACTAGGCTTTCAAAATCTCCCTTGAAAATAACTGCTTTCTAAAACATTAAACAAGATGAGTTCACTTACGAAATTTTTTGGATTTCAGAACCTTCTTCTGAAGGTTTCACAAACTGGAAGGACCAAGCTAGGTTTGCAAAGGGCCCCTTAACTGAAATGCAAAAGGGCTTTATGGAAAGGCAACAGTTACCCACCCATAACTGTATGGGATTTCAAATGAATGGGAATTGCAGTTGTCCAACAAATGTGCTCAAGGTTGATAATCTGTATAACGCATACCAAAAAAAGAAAAAAAAATCCACAAAACCCTCTTATTCCTCAATGGCAGGTTTTGAGACTTAAACAACCCACATCACTGTGTCAATTCTCCACTTCAATTTCTGCTGCTGTAAACACACTAGGTGAGAGTGAGCTCAGACAGCGTACCTGAGGATCACTGATGACAGTGAGTGTTGGCCATTTGAGTTGACTTTCAGGGCAGGTTTCATTTCATTTAATGTCATCAGAAATCACAAGTTCCCAGTGATATAAATAGCTGTTTATTTCCTACTTTTCAGGCACCCACACAAGTCTTAGGTGCCGAAGAGAAGGGTTAGAAAGTTTCTAAAAACAGACACAACTCTTTCTTTTCAGTAACATCTCCCCTCCATCATTTAGGAGCATCTAAGAAGAAAGGCAGTAAGCCTCATTTGGAACTTCAGAACTGAAAAGAAATAAATGGTTAACCTGGAAGTGAGAAAGGTGCCCACAACTCCCTGAAACCTTGAGAATTTATATTTTCTATATTTGATTTTTAAAAAGCCTTAGGGGCAGGTGAGAATTCTGAAGCTTAAATTATTTATTTTTAATATAATTACAAGTCCCATTTTAAAACAATCCAAATGTTATCTAAAATATAAATACACACATACCACATATGTTTAGTAAGCTTTGAGGTGACTTCCTTAAAATAGGCAACATCTCTGAACTGCAGGGAAATGAAACTTTAAAAATCAGATCTAATCCAAATTTTTTGTAGGATATGTCAAATTTCAGAGGAAGATCTCAATGCCAAAGAGGATGACCTATTTGCAGCTAAACCTGGAAGGATGATCAGCTTTTCAAAATGAGAAGTCCTTGTGTATTTTTCTAAGAAATTATACTACATTGTGAGAATGTTGGCTGAAGAGGGGCCCTTAGTATGTAAAGCTGAGGTGTTTGCATATTTCTGGAAATTCAGATAGATGTCAAATGGAGACCTTAAAATGACTCAATTCAAGCCAGCATTTAGAATTGGCATCAGAATAGCAAGCTGGTTTCTTAGTGCGAAGTTTTCTAATGATGTTCCTCATTCACACAAGTTGGGAGTCAGATGTGTATACACCCACTTGAGGCCCCAGATGGAAGAAAGCCAGTGTCCATGGGCTGTACTCAGGGACACCCCCCCCCCAATCAAATCTACCCCAAAGTGAGGGTGGAGTCACAGCAGAAGCCAGCCTCCTGGGGGTGTCTCTAGAACAGAACGCTGCACTCACCTGAGAGCGCCAAGGCTTCAGCAGACCTTATGCTTGGCTCTATGGGGATTCCGGGGGCCTGGGACTCAGGCGGGGCACAAGCATAAAAGGTTCCTGTCACCTGGCAACCTGCATTTGTAAATAAGAATCAGATCATGTCTAAACAGAATCTGTCCGACGCATTGGAAGGTCTCCTCTCCCTGGGATATGGCCACTCAGCCCCTGAGGGGTGCACCAACCCTGGGAGGGATGGGCCAAGGGCCCTCTAGAACTGACCACTGGCATTCTCAAGGAACTAAGACAAGATGAGGTCCAATCAGAAAAAACAAGACTGAAAGGGGAAGGAGCCTTTCACAGCTTTGGAAGGAAACTTGGAACAATCCCTCTGTTATTTTTTCTTTCTTTTTTTTTTAAGTTAGTTAACACCTTTGTCACCTCACATAATTGCCATTGTGTGTGTGCGTGTGTGTGTGTGTGTGTGTTGTATACTGGGAACATTCCAGATCTACTCTTTTAGGTGCTTTCAGTAGAATAGAGTATTGTTAACTATAGCCATGTTGTACTTTAGATCTCCAGGACTTATTTATCTTATAATTGGAAGTCTGTACCCTTTGACCAACATCCCTCCATAATTACCCTGATAAACAAGGTAACCTAGGCTCAGAAAGATTTATTCCTGTTCACGTAGCAAGTTCACAGTAGAGTCGTGAGCTCAGGTCTACCTGAGCTCTGATGCCAAAGAGCCCAATTAAAAACTTCCAAGTTTGTTTAGTTCACACTTATTTAGTTTCTATTTCTGGGTTCAGGAGAAAATTGAACCATGTCTCTTGGCAGCCTGGTAGCTTTGGGTCACACTAAACATTAATAGAGAAACAATATGTAATAGAACCTAATTTTGTTGGCACTTCACTTAATGTCACCTATGCTTCAAAATATATCTACCTATTCCATATTTTTGTATAGTTTGAGGCATTGCCTTGTTAATAAAGTTCTTAGTTCAACAGAGCCTGATGCACTAGCCATAGGTCTGAATTTCAGAAATGAGTTAGCTAACTCCTCCACTGTGGTATGGAAAACAACCTTTGTTGCAAATCACTCTTGAAAAGCTAATAAAATCAAATTCTGAGCTTTTTTGTAAACATGCCACTCAATGCAAATTTTAAATGATGGTAAACCTAAACATGATTAGAAAAACAGATTAAATTGTGAAGGACCAAATATTCCTAGAACATAGAGAAGGACTTGAGTGTTTACCTGTCTCAGGATTTCTATTTAAATAACTAACTCAAAAGTCCTAAAAGCTTGTGTTTTGCTGTATTCAATCTACTGTGTGAAGTTTTCTCTGCTCTTAGTGATTAGTGCTTCCACTGAGAGTTCTCATTTTGATGTCTGGGGAGCTCCTACGGGCATGGGACCACATCTAATCCAGAGTGAGCAAAGTTCTTTGGGCCCTAATACCAGCACTAGTCACCTCCTGGAGACCATTTTATTTTTGTAGTATTTATTCATTACATTCTTACTATCACCTTTAATCCCAAGAACAACTATAATGGATGCACTATTGGTTTTTTTTTTTTTTTAAGTAAACTCTACCCCCAGTGTGGGGCTTGAACTCATGACCCCAAGATCAAGAGTCTCCTGCTCTACCAATTGAGCCAGCTGAGTGTTCCATGGGCACACTATTGGTTAAGAGAAATATACCAGCTCAATAATCTCCTGGTATCCCTATAGAGGGAGTGCTTGGGCACAGCTATAGTATGGAAGAAACAGACCAGTGAGATTATGTGGCCCTGTCAACATTAAGGGACAATCCAGGAGGGAAGACTAACAAAATCTATTACTTTTTACCAAGGACTGTTTCAGGGAGGATGAAAAATGTTACCCTAACCAACAGATAATTTAAAAACTACAGCCAACCAGTTTGATATCTGACATCTCCTGTCTTAAATGAAAGGCTGGCCTTTGGGGTTAGATCTGAAATTAAACCCCAGCCCCTCACTTTCACTGGATAACTTTGGGCATTACTTATATTATGTGTGTCTGTCTCAAAAATGTGGGGCAGTTTTTAACTGCCTGGGATGGATCTTTGTGATGTTTAAATAAGATCTCACGTAAGGCAGTTCCCAGCACAGATCCTGGTGCAAGCAGGCCTTGGATTCCTTCCCCTGAGGGCCTTACCATCCTGCAGGAGAGAGAAAACCCTCTCTCCACTGCACGTGAGGTCTTTCCTAGCAGCTCTGGGAAGGGGAAAGAACTGGGGTACTGCTCAGAAGGACAGATCAGGAGAGAACAGGGTTCTTTGGCCCAGATTGTTCCACTGGGTCAGCCACAGGCATAGGAACCAGTCCAGCACACTCCTTACCATTTTCACAAGCTGGGCCTTGCCAGTGGTGGCTGCGGGGTCCAAACGTTACAGGACATTGATATGGGATTTCTGGGTGAGGCTGATCAGGGACGTACTCCCTCCAGCTTCGGTCATGGGGTGGCATCATGTAGTTATGAACCTGCTAAAGGAACATGAGGGAGAAGCTGAGATGAAAAGCAACCAGCTCGGCAAAGATCAGTTGGTTGGTTCTGGGAAAGAGCAGCAGATTCTTTTATATTCAAACTCCTCACAGAATCTCTTATTTGGCTGACAGCCAAATAATTTTATCATCTCAAAAGACTTTGGAGTGAATAGCTCATCACACTAGGTGGAAAGTAGCCATAAAGAATTAAAAAGCACAATGAAGACAGTGTTATAAAGTAATAACTTATGTAAAGCTTCATCATATGGTTAAACCTGGCACCAAAAGTACTGCAGGGAAATTTCCCTTCTTTTACCCACCAGAGTGAATAAAACAGAGCTGCAATTCACATCAGAAAAGTCTGAAGAGATCAGCTGCCCTGTGGTTTCACATGATAAAGCATTGCTTCCAAAAGTTTCATTTTCCACAACAGATCTGTTTCCCAGATTTCAGAATCAGTAGAAGTCTCTACCAACAGGCAGATACACCCACCTCTCCTGTCCTTAAGACCAACACTAATAGTAACACCAGGTGGAAAGTGAGATATTCATCCAGTGATTGGGAATTTGGTTTGGCTAATTGACTAATAGCAAAAACAAAGTGCTGCTGTTTTTGTTTGTGTATTTTTCCTGCTATGTGGGATTAGCTTGCTCACATGGCCTCACCCAGACCCAGCCTCCCCTTCTAGAATCCCTGCATTCTCCACCATACCTGAGCTGGGAGTGAGGTATAAGGAGCTGTCATGGTGTAGGGGTGGCTCACGGTCATCTGTGGGTCCTCCAGGGTGAGCTGCTTTGCTCCTATGTATTTGAGCAAAAGACAAATGGCAAAGTGTGAAAAAAGGAACTATCATAACTAAAAGTGAAATATTAGAAAAATACCCAAGAGTTTAATTCCTAGAATGCATAACAGTGTTGACAAATAAGGCATTTTTTTCCAGCAATTACCATGGGCAATTACTTGTTCTGTCCATTAAACTGGTTTCTACAAGGTCTGACTTATGTAGGAAAGGTAGAGAAGGAGATGAAATACTGTGTGTGAATGCACCTTGTCACATAAAGAGCCCCACCAGCAAGATGTTCCATAAGTGAAGTAATTTGTATGGCTAGTTTAAAATGCATATTTTTGGGTTCTACTCTGACACACTGGTCAGAAACTTGGGAAGAGAAGTTATGAATTTCAATAAGCATCCCAGCTGACCACAGAACACTCTAAAAGTTGACATTTTTTACTTAAAATAGTAACAATATACAGATATATGTATGCTTCCTTTCTACAAAATGGTTAACCATGAAACACTGATAAGTAAAGATAAAGCTTCAAACAAGTTTTCCATTTTTTGTTTGAAAAATTTGGCCTATATCTTACATCGATAGAACTAACTGAAAAATATGCACACACAGATGAACACACATGCATATATATACACCCACAGGTATAGAGTTGGAATCTGAGAAATATCCTAACCAATACCACAAGAATTTCAATTTATGGCCCTGAGGACTTGGCAAAGAGCCTGCCGGGGTTGAGCATGAGGCAGAAAGCAGGCAGGCTATTTGAAATATAATAGACAAATCAATCCTCAGAATGAAATTAAGGCATTACAAGTGTCTGGTTGTCTATATTCTGTGACCCCAATCCAGGAAGTCCCACCTTTTTTTGCACCCTCAGGAACAATCCTGTATACTTTGTAGGGGTCTGAGATGTCCAGCTGGCTTCTCTCAACCAGTTCCTCAAAGTCATTGCTCTTGTTCAAAGCACATCGTAAACGTGTCTTCCAGGTAGGAGGGTCTGGCTTATCTATGCCTTCTCGGAACTTTCCTTTAAATAGTGCCCAAGCCTTGTAGGAAAGAAGAGATTAAAAAGTTAAAATACAAGTCTTAAAAAAAAAAATAACCTGAGAATTGTATTTCTAAAGGAAAGAATGATGCTTAGGTGCCTTAGATTTACACTTTTGCTCAAAACATGGGACAAAAAGACACCTGGTGTACTCTAGGCATAATACTTTTCACCTTGGACTCTATCATTGCTGACTTCAAGACAAGTGGTTTGAACATTCTCTAGGTATTTATAAAAGGTAGGTGAGATGTGGAGGATCACTGGAAAGGGGCCCTTATCAGCCCATCCTCTCAGTATCTGAAGTGAGTTACACTGGAACTAGGGGCAGAGTTGTGGGGTCAGCTGCTACCCATAGAGTATGTCTGAACGGTCAATCTGAGGTATTCTGAGAGCAAATTCCTGAGGAAGTCCCCTTTGCGTGTTCTGCCTGCAGGTGGTGGGGCTGGGCCCTAATGCACACTTCACTGGGTAAATTGCTCTAGGGGAAAACAATCATCACCACACACACACACACACAGACAGAGAGAGAGAGAGAGAGAGAGAGAGAGAGAGAACTAGAGAAATATGTCTATGTCCATGTCTATGGGGAGAGGCTTGAAAAGAGGGAGTCAGAGACAGAGAGCAAGAAACACACGGAAGGACCAAAGAGAGTTAAAAGATAGAGACAGCACCAGAGACATTGAACTAAAGAAAAAAAAATCCAGAAAGGTCTCCATAAAAAAACAGTGAAACAGAAAAAGACAGATAGACATACTGAGAGGGACACGAAAAGAGAGGCAGACTCAAGCACATCTAAGGGTGTTCACAGAAAAGACACAAGAAGACAAAGAGAGACACATGCTGACCAAAGAAGGCAAGGAGGTATCCAGAGGTACAAAAAGAGAAAATCACAGAAATGCAACCAAGAACACTCAAGTCAGAGTCCTTGGACTGCTGCTCTCCCCGGACTGAGCCTCCAGACATTTATTTCCCTGCTGCTGGAGCCATCTGACTCTCTGTCTACTGCTCATGCCACACGCTCAGGATTGGGACCTAGTCCCCCATTTCTAAAAACACTACAAAGGTTGAAATCTCTCTCCTCTCAAGCCTTCTGCCAATTGACTGCCACCTGATGCTCCCGGACCGCCCGCCCCGCGGGTCTCATTCCATCCCGTCCTTCCCACGAGGTCCCCTTTCCTCTGAGAACCGTCAGGAGCCTACAGGGTTCGCCATGGAGTCTGGGTTAGGGACCCACCAGGCTCCTGGGGCCTTCCCTCCACCCCCACCCGGGGCTTCCCTCGTGCTAGTAACCTTGAAGAGGGCGGCGTCCTCCTCGCGGTTGTAGTCTTGCTTGCCCGCGTGCTTCCAGGGGATGCGGAAGATGCTTTTCTCCTCGTTCTCCCACACCAGCCCTGGGTACTTGCCGCTGTCGATCTGGTCAATCAGCCACTGGCGGAGTTTCCCGTTACCGCAGCTCACCGAGCTCATGCCGAACTCTCCGCCTCGGCCGCTGCCCTCCAGGTTCATGCCCAGCGCGCCTAATGTCGCCCTCACGCGCCTAGGATCCGCCTCCTGCTCTAGCTCTGCGCTACAGAGAAGAGGGCCGGCCTTTAGCCACCGTGGAACAGCGCTCTGAGCACCCTTCTCAAACCCCTCTGGCATTGACCACGAGGCACTGGAGTCTCTGAGGCAGCTAAGAGCGCTCTATAAAAGTCGGTGTTGCCAAAGGCCCCTGAGAGAAGACACCCTGTCTCATCCCTTGGCGCGTCCGGTATTGCCGCCCCTCCAGCGTGCCCCCGGCGTAGTCCATCCTCCTTCCCCACCTTCTGGACTCTCCATTCTTGTTACACATCCCACAAGCCAAACGCTGCCCAGGCAACACAACTCTAGCCTTTGTGCACATTGCAAAATCCAGCCGCCACCAATCTTTGGCAGCGTTTGCTTGCTCACTCTTAGTTCCTGCTCGTCTTTACCCATTCCCAAACCGTTGCCAGTCCATTCCTCCCTTCATTTTCAGTTACCACTCTTGCCCACTCTCCCATTCACATTCCCTTGGTGGCCCCCGAGCGCCACGGATCTCGCACGTGGGAACGTCTGCTGTTTGGACGTTCTAGGTGCTCAGTACCAGTTAACTCTTGCCTGGGCCTTCTCTTCCAGTACCTGCGCTCTGCCTCAAGAGTATCCCTGAGCCCTCTGCAGCTAGCAAGGATTAGTGGGCCCTGGGAGCAACACGCGGCTGAGACCCGGGTCACGACGAGGCGAGCGGCGCACCCTAGTAGATGAAGATTCTGGCGCGCAGAGCATCAGCAGGACCCCGGAGGCCAGCAAGCGAGAGCGGAGGCGGGGAGGGTGCCGGGAGGGTTCTCAGAGGGCATGGGGTTGTGGCAGCAGAGCATAGGGCCCTAAGTGGCCCAAATTTGGATCTCCTCCTCCACCACCACCAGCCGGGGAAAAATGCGCGGGAGGCCACCGTGAGTTTGGGCCCTTCAGGGCCACAGGATAAAGAGTCTGAGATTGAAGTCTTGGGAGTAAGGGGATGTCCCCTCTCAGGGAAAGCCTGTAGTCCTACGTGGGTCCTTTCGATGGTCCCGCCTCGGGCACTCCTGGGGCCCTGCCAGTCTCTTTATCCTATCCCATCCAGCGCGTGGCCTCTCCCGGGCTTGGGCGGAGCCGGCCCACAGAGTGGTGAGGGCAATGCTTGGGCATTGCACCGTCTGGCCCTCCACGGAGCTCCCACAGAGGCCCCGGGGCCCAGAGCAGAAGAGGTGAGAATCGGAGCTCCCACAAGGGGTATGCTCCCTCCCTCCTCCTAAGCTGGGTTTCCCTGCATTGCCCTCGATATGAACCCCGGGACCTCTAGTCTCGCGTTCCCGGTTCTCTGTAGTGCCAGCCTCACATCCGTGCTCTTGCCCGACCCCAAGCCTTACCTCGCCCCAAACTCGTAGCTGAGGGCAGCAGTGGGTCCCAAGTTCAACTGTTGAAACTAAGTATCGGAGATGGGAAAGAGGAACTTTATAAAGCTTAAAAGCCCCGCTGGGGAGGAGCCTGGGGCGGGGCTGCGCGCGTACCAATGCGCCTGCCGGGTTGGGGCGAAGGGGGCGCTGTGAGTGAAGACTGGGGCCCCGCGGGAGAGTCCCAGGGCCAAGGATAGAAGGAGTGTGTGTTGGAGGGTTTGCTGCCGCCGCCGCCGCCAGGCTGGAGGCTCTCGCGCTGGCTGCGACCCTCGTCGCGCTGTGAGCGGAGAGCGCAACTCGAGTCGGGCGTTCCCAGCCTGGGGGACTCTCACTTGGGGCGGTTTCCCACAAAGGGCAAGGCACTAAAATGGGGACCCCGCCTCAGCGCCAGGTCCTGCGGAAGGCCGATTAATGATAACTAATAACAGCTAAACGAGGGCGATGTGGTTAGGGAGGGAAGTTGAGGGGGACGTGTAGGAGCGGGAATCTGGTGTGACGGGGACTTCACCTGCAGAGTATGTAACCAAAAACGTAGGAATTGTCCACATTGTAGAATGGAGGGTGGGTGGGAGGCACCCTTGGCATCGCAGCTATTGCTGACAGCCCTGCCCTCCTAGGTGTTCAGAGAACATCCTACTCATTAAAAAGAAAAAGAAGAAAAACATGGTTCAGATACTTTGAACAATAAACTGTGGCTCAAATACTATCTACATGTTTGAAATGCTTACAGACTTTTGTATCTATTAAATTGCCTTGAGGTGACTCAGACAGACAATGCATAGACCCCAAAGTCAATTATGGCAACATGAATGAGTTGGGGGAGGAGTCTTGAAGTATCCAAATACTTAATTGCCTCTGGACTTCAGTTCACCTTAAAATGGCATAGTTTTAACCTCAATCTGGTAGGAAGCAAATTTCTAGTGGGTTATAAATGTCCAGAAAAGGAATATTTAAATCGAACTGTGATAATACTTAATTTTCCAAGATATCCTTAATGTTAAAATTAAACTCCCTGTGCACCTGCCCACTAAGCTTTCACCAGAGCATCTTGGATGCTTCCACATGTTTATGTACTTAGCAATTTCAGGTAAACCGTCAGATCACTGGTTTCTATATGATTTTAGACCACCACCACCCTAGGTCAACTTGCAACTTTTGAAAAGCTTTTGATTTCACTTACTTCTCAGTTTTTCTCTTTTCAACTTATATATATGGTCAATGTCTCCTACTCAATGATAAAGCTAAGTTTAGTCTAGAGCAAAACAGGCAGTGAGACACAGATTCAGTATGCTTTTCCTACAACTAAAAGACTTTCTCAGAAATTAACAGGATGCCACATTTTTATTCACCCAAGCAATTTTCCATTATCAGAGTCTATGTAATAAACAACAAAGTTGTGTTCAAAGAAAATTCTAGTCACAACCTGTTTTTCTTCCTTTCTTCTCCTTTCACTGATTCATTCAACAAAATACTTTCTTGAGCACATGCTACCTATCAGAGACTGTGGTAGGCACTTAGGATACTTACGTGAACAAAGCAAATAAAAGGTCACTGCCTTCATGTTGCATTACATTTTAATCAATGGGTTACTTTTTCTTAAAGTGTTCTCAAACAATAGACAGAAAGAGATTGCTAAGAATAATGGCAAATGAGCTTTTTGCATTTTTCTACACGTGTCCTCTGTGCCAGGTTTAGAAGTGCAAAACAATAGTCACTGCATGATACTTTCTGAAACTTCACATCTACCTTGCTGTAAAATGTGATTGCTAATCTTCAACGCCATCTTCTGGTTTACTCATTTGTCATATTGATCTGCTATTTTTTTTTATGATGAGAATACAAAGAATATATGTTAAACACTAAAACTCTTGATGTCCTCATTACCCCTGGGGAAGGGAAGGGAGTGAACAGGTAGAAGTTGCCAGTTACTCACCAAAGGCTTACCTCTTAGTCATAGTTGAAACAAAAATGACAAAAGTTTTTAAAGTTGAGCAACCCCACCCCCCCATACTACTTGAGAAAATCAAAGGATTCTTTGATAAAAGACTAGACATTTATTTTCAAAAGTCACAACTTGTTAAAAAGTGAAAACAAATAGGAAATCAGTTATTTGAGTGTCTATCCAAAACAAAGGCTGATCATTATACTCTGTGAGGAGGTTATTTCAGTGAGTTGTCCAGAAGTTTAAATGGAGCCCAATCTGAGTTAAGCATTGCAATTTGCAATTTATAACATCATAGAGTGTAAGAAAAGTTGAATTTACTTAAATTCAATGTGGTAACAAATCAATCTTTTAAAACTACACATTCATATACAAGAAAAATATTTTGTAAAACCCATACTAGGCACAAAAAATAAATTATTGAAGTCTTGTTTTTGATAAACCTATTTTCTTACTAATTCATTTTTTAAAAGAGGTGACATTATAATTTGTTAAAAACAAAGCAACTATATCCTTGAAAAAGTTTAAAGGGCATTTATAATTATTTGTAAAAATCAGGAAAATAATAAAATCTTTTGTTGTTATGATGTAGGATCATTAGGATAAATATCTCCTCTTTGGCAATATGTGTATGCAATGTCAAGTATTACCATTAGCTATGCATCTTGTGGTGCAGTATTATTATACTATTATTGTATTATTATATAAATAGTAATACTATATATTAGTATTATATGTATCATATAATATACATATCATATATAATACTAATGATATTATATAATAGTTATATATATATATATAATATATATATATAATATATATAATATAATATAATAGTATAACATGTACTAGTATAGTAATATACAGTATACTGTAGTGATATAGTAATATGCACTACAGCACTACTATAGTAATATAATGTACTATAGTAATATAATGTAGTATTATAGTATTACATTATATAATATTATAGCACAATTATTGTATGGTACTATTAATAATTAAATGCTCGAGTATGGGGGTCTACTAGATCTGATTCAAATCCATGAGGTCTTAGGTGAACTGTTTAGCCAAAGTCTTACCTTCATATATACAATGAAGATAGTGGCTTTCTTGCCTGTGATAATGTGTGCTGTGATAATGAAATGATGCTTAGCACAATGTTTGTCATGTCCCAAGTGTTCAACAAATTGGGATTATTATCATTTATTATTCAACATTTAAGGAAGTTTCCTACACTTTATCTCATTTGGTCTCCCAACCAGTACTTCCTGGTGAGCAAAGCAGGCAATATTTAGCCCCATTGTATGGATAAGGAAAGAGGTCCACTGAGTCCAAATGGTTTGCCCAGGACACATTCTGACCAACAGTTCTTTCCCCTTGTCTACAGTTATTTAGCTGCCTGTTGCATTAGTATTTCAGAATCAGCCTCTGAGTGCAGACCTATTAGTCTGGAGGTAGCATAGTAATTCCAGTTGGGCAGTTACTAGTTAAAACAGCTTGGGTAAGATGTAGTCTTCCTGACCTTGGTCTCCTTGTTTGTGAAGTGAAGGTTGGCAGTAGGCAACCTTCTTCCAACCCTAAACAAATTGTTTTATTTCTGCTCTAACTTAAAACCATTAATGACAGTCCAGTGGCCTTTTTGGTTATGGTATATTCCTAGTAAGAAAAGCTGTATTTTTTTTTTTTTAAGTCACTGGCCTAACCACTGGTCTTCATTCTTCTTCATGAAGTTATATTCACTTTGAGGAAATTGGAGGAAACAGGTGCTGCTTCTCAGCCACTACTCTCAAGTATTTAATCCTTTGAAAAAAATCTAACCTTATAAACTACTATACAGAAGAGGACTTGGGATGGAATACTCTGGAAATGAAATTCTATGTTAAATGCTTTCACTGCATACCCGGTTTAAAGGAATTATATTAATCTTTCTTTGTAAAGTGATAAATTCTTTTTTAAAAATTTTTTAACATTTATTTATCATTGAGAGACAGAGACACAGAGTGTGAGCAGGGGAGGGGGCAGAGAGAGGGGGAGACACAGAATCCGAAGTAGGTTCCAGGCTCCGAGCAGTCAGCACAGAGCCCAACACGGGGCTTGAACTCACAAACTGCGAGATCATGACCTGAGACGAAGTCGGTCGCCCAACCGACTGAGCCACCCAGGCGCCCCATAAAGTGATAAATTCTAATACCAGTATTGTATGTAAACATGATTTTTTTTCATTCAATGTAACCTTTCCTAATTTTAATTTGCAAAGTGCTCTGAGTTTCTTCAATGAAAGAACTTTGCACAATTTCATCATAAGCATTTCCAGAACACAGGCTGTTCGAGACTAGCTTGTGAACTCTTTTTGGCCACAGACCTAAAATGTGTGGCTTTTGTTTAAGCAGACTATAATCTGCTTTCAGACTTCTAGGAAATTGGACTGGTCATTTTAATCAATTTTGTGACAAAAAACTTACCAAAATCAGCACCCTAAAACCAAATAATCCAGTGAAGAAACGGGCAGAAGACATTAATAGACACTTTTCCAAAGAAGACATCCAGATGGCCAATAAACACATGAGAAGATGCTCAACATCACTCATCATCAGGGAAATACAAACCAAAACCACACTGAGATACCACTTCACACTGTTCAGAGTGGCTAAAATGAACAATTAAGGAAACTACAGATGCTGGTGAAGATGTGGAGAAACAGGAACCCTCTTGCACTGTTGGTGGGAATGCAAACTGGTGCAGCTACTCTGGAAAACAGTGTGGAGGTCCCTCAAAAAAATAAAAATAGAACATCTCTACAATCCAGAAATAGCACTACTAGGAATTTATCCAAAGGATACAGGAGTGCTGATTCATAGGGGCACAGGTAACCCAATGTTTATAGCAGTGCTTTCAACAGTAGCCAAATTATGGAAAGAGCCTAAATGTCCATCAACTGATAAATGGATAAAGAAGATATGGTTTATATATACAATGGAATACTACTTGGCAATGAGAAAGAATGAAATCATGCCATTTGCAGCAACATGGATAGAACTGGAAGGTATTAAGCTGAGTGAACTAAGTCAGTCAGAGAAGGACAGATATCATAGGTCTTCACTCATATGTGGATATTGAGAAACTTAACAGAAGACCATGCGGTAAGGGAAGGGGAAAAATAGTTACAAACAGAGAGGGAGGGAGGCAAACCATAACAGACAAATACAGAGAACAAACTGAGGGTGGATGTGTGGTGGGGGAGAAAGGAAAATGGGTGATGGGCATTGAGGAGGGCACTTGTTGGAATGAACACTGGGTGTTATGTGTAAGCGATAAATCATGGGAATATACCCAAAAAACCAAGAGAACACTTTACACACTATATGTTAGCCAATGTGACAATAAATTATATTTTTTAAAAAGTCACAAAGTCAAAGACTAAGGCAACATTGTCTCCTGTGCCTTTGTTTAGAAACAACTGTTCTCATTTTATCTCCTCTTTTTGCCAGTATTCTAAGAAGTCTCCTTGTAACATTTCTTTTCTCTCTGACTTGTTATGCTCTCTACATAAGTAATGACGTGGTTTTAAACAAGGGGCCACTTGATGCTGCCAACTCTCTTCACCAAGCCAATAAAAATGCAAGTGCAATAACTCTGGGCATTTTCTGAAAATTGAAGCAATAGGCGAAAACCAAATAGCTTTGTCTAATTCCACCCATTTGTAGCAGTTCATAATATTGGGCTATTCTAAAGTTCATCAACTGCCCTTGCAGCTGAACATTGTGAAATAACACACCATTACTTGCCAAATGAAGTACTACTTCTGAGACTCGAGGGCACTTTGGGTGGTAGAGTATATTTTCAGGAAAGGTTAGATTATGTTTTGGTAACAAGTCCCCAAAATCTCAGGGGCTTACAATAATGCAGGACTACTTCTTGTTTACATGAGTTATATGTTGATTGGTTATCACTACTCTGAGAATCCAGGCTAACACAGCAACATCTATCTAGTATATTCCTGGTCACATGGCATAGATAAATCATACAGGGAGAACCACATACTCGTTCTTTAAGTTTTACATCACTGTGACTCATGTTCTCCTGTTATGAGGTAAGAACTACACTGAAGGAAGAATTGCCTGGCAGTAGCATGGGTAAGGTAGAAGAGTGAAAAAAGGCCAAGAATCCTAAGAAGGGCCAGATGAGAGACAAGGAGTTCTCAGACAGGGGCAGTTGGAAAGTTAATTAGAAGGAAAGAAGAGTACATAAGGGGTTATGTGGATATGGTGCAACAAGATAGGGGTCAGAGATAACTGGAGAGTTTCCAGGTTAATAGATTGGGGAAATGATGTGACTAAGAACCTAAACAAAGACATCTGGAGGAGGAAGGGGTTTGTGGGAGAATAGACAGGGGAAATTTGAAATGACATCTCAACATCCAGGCTGATCTAGTTAAGTGCTGTGGTTCATTTATGGGCATTATCCCTTTCCTGCCTTGGAAACACAGAATTATCTCTTGCTCATCTTTGAACCATAACACCTGAATATGCTGAGTGCCTTGTACCAATGAGCTCTAAAAATGAATGTGTCTTGCTTTTAAGGGGATGCTTTTGGAGACAAGATTACAATGGGGTCCTTAAAGACTGAGGAGTCTCTAACCAGTGGAACAGCAGCAGACCCTAAGATGGAGGTTAGCTTGTGGGACTTATGAGTATTAGGGAGTAAATACCTACAGGCTAAATACCTATGGAGTCAGGAGAAGGAAGCAGGATTGGGCAGAGAGAGAAGCTACAGTTAAATGCCTACTGTAAAGGTCTCAGTCAATGCCTCAGAGTTTTAGAGCTGGAAAGAGCCTGTTTCAAATTGGGGTGAAGGGATAGTGTCAAACTCATGGGCTGATCAGTCACAGGTGCTGGCTGTCCTTGGAGAGAGGCATAAATTTGGCAAGGTGATTTTCTTTACTTGGAACAACCTTCAGAGAGGGCTTCTTGCTGCGTACCATCTTCCACGAAGATCCCAGTAGCCAGGGGATTGAATCCATCACTCTGGAGTGGGTATATGAGTAGTGCATGACAACAGCCACCAAAGTATACTCCTTGCTTTACTTTGATTCACTTTCTCTTATAGGTTCTGGGAGTAGCTCCTTCAGGCTTCTAGTGGTTTCTCTTCCTAGAGTAGGGTTGTCAGATTTAACAAATAAAAATATAAGACTCTTGGTTAAATTTGAATTTCAGATGAACAATGAGTAATTTTCTTAGTATAAGTATGTTCCATACAATATTTGAGGCATGTTTATATTAAAGAAACCATTAATTGTTTATCTGAAATTCAAATTTAACTGGGAAACTTATATTTTATCTCACAACCCTATCCTGGAGGAAAATTTGAAGAGACAGTTTAGTGAGGCAAATTATAAGCCCATCACTGTAGCTGGTTTGGGGGCCCCAGTGGAAATTTATCAATTGTGCCTCCTCTTCTGTCCTTTCCAGATTCTTTCACCTTTAGCCAGCCACTCTGCTGGGCCAGTGTCTGACTTGGTGACAAGACCTAGATCTTTAGCCCTGAGGGTCCTGACCCCCTCATGCCCTTACTGACCTACCACTGCTGCATCCCCACTTACCATCCGCCACCAAAACCACACAAGATAGCACAAGAGGAGCCCAAATGGGTCACTCATTCTCACCTTATTGTATAAGAAACTTACATCTTCTGTTGAGCAGGTTCAGCATGGTGACTTCTTACCTCTCAAGTGGGTATCTGAGCAGTGAATGACAGCATCCATCAAAGTATACTCTTTGTTTTACTTTGATTCATTTTCTCTTATGGGTTCTGGGAGCAGCTTCTCCGGGGTTCCAGTGGTTTCTTGGGCTTCAGGAGCCTCTCAGATGGCTACCATAGCTTAGAGCTCAGTAGCACTCTTGCTGTGTCTCCTGGAGTATATTGTCTCCTTTAGAACAGGGAACCTTGCTTGAGCCCAGCTTTGCAGCACATATTCCCCAAGTGGTCTCTGAGAGTGATGATAGTGGGTCGCTCCTAATTCCACCCCTTAGTTCCCTGACCTGTGTGTCCTGCTGGGGACAAGTACAATAGGAAGCATTCTGAAGGCTTCCTCCATCACCCACCCATGGCTATGGCATTTCTGCTTTACTTAATGTACACCATTGCTTTCTCATATTTCTAGGCACCATCTTACCTGCATATTTCCAACATCTCCTGGGGTCTTGCTGACTGTTCAATCTTGTCACTCTTAGCTGAAGGTAATTCCCACCTTCTTATCCCAGCACTCTCAGAACTCAGTCCCATGAGTACCCTCCAAGATCCTGTCATACATGTAGATAAGCACTGTGGTTCCTTCAGAGAACTATCCTTTTGCTCCCTTTGCACATTCTGCACATTCCCAGTTAGGCTATCTAGTAACTTGACCCTGGTTATTGGCTTAAGGGCCAGGAGGAGCAATGGGGAAGAGCCTGATGGGAGTATATGTTCTCTTACAGAAGAGAAGCCTCTATCATTTCCAAATAAGGGGGAACACAAACTCTTTGTAGGAAGGAAGGTGACTTCTGCTGGCTCAGAGCATTTGTTCAGGAGAAACTGAGGACTCAAGCTTTTCTGTAGTGCTTCTTCTAGCAGCTGAGGGTATAAATCCTTTCCTCAAAGCAGTGTGGGTGGTGACTCCCAGCACGAGCCACAGGGACCAAGGGCAGTGCATGTCTCCTCTGGGCCTCAGTGTTCATATCTGTGCTGTCTACCAACTTGTTCCTTTACCTCTGTAACTCTGAGGTAAGGGCAGAAAAAGACTACAGACATCACTTGCATAACCAAGCAATATATAATGAGGCTGTTGGGAATTTGTAAGAAGGTTTAATGAAAGAAGTGATATTAGAACAGAACATTGATGGGAGAGTTGGGGGTTTCTAAGCAGGTCAGGGTGGAGGTACATTTCAGGTAGGGGAACCATGGACAATGACAAATAGACTAGAGGATCCCAAGGCCTAGTGTAGGGGCTGGAGGGAGGTTTGACACCTAGAGCAGATGGGTAAGGAGTGGGCAGGAGAGGAGAATCATCCCTCTGGCTGTTTGGAGAGGGTTCACAGAGTATATTTTAGAGTGAGAAATTGTTGGTTTCTTCTTTGCTCCCTACTTTATATGCTAGAATGGCCCCTGTCAAATAGCAGTTGAAGAGCTTTGCATGCATTAATGGATTTGAGCAAAAGAGTGACTAAGTTTATTTTAACTTGAATATTAGGCAACTCAAACAAATTCTCTTTCCACATCCCTCCACATATATTTAGGTTAAAAAATCTGAACATATTTTCTTTTTAATGTTGTAAGGCAGCTGATTTGTTCTGTTTCAGAAGTTTGAGAGGGCTACCTAGGCTAAGTCAGATGGCAATTTGATTTGGATGGTGGTTTTGATATATGTTCTCCACCTATCCTACAAAGCCACCAGCAGCTCTGGAAATGGACACCTTTGGATGTTTGATAGGAACCCCTGCTTTTGATCTTGAACTGCAATAAAGGGCTGGCCCTCCAAGGGTCTTCTAAATCTGTCTGGGGGTGAGTGGGGTTTCTCTAAGGCAATGTGGCATAGCACATGCCAAGAAGGCCACACACTCTTTCAAGCTTGGATACTTTGGGGGAGCACAGAGGGCAACACCAGGCCTGCTCCACCTGGGCTGGAAACACATCCCCTTCCCCATATGTGATCTGATTGGATTAGAACTTCTTTCCTTTCAATCTCACTGGTGCAGCTTGGCATTTTCCCACTAGACCCGTGTCCTGCTGGCAATGCCAGACCTTGTTTCTGATAATTCAGAGAGGCTTGTGACACATTTGAAGATAGTTTCCTCAATCATTTTTCACTATAACCCAATGGGGAAGTAGAATAGGCATTATGTCTACATTTTAGAGAGGAACACTTGAGATTAAGGAGTTTTTAGAGGTGCCTATGTCAACAGAAGGAACTGGGCAGCGAAGACAGCCTTTGGCCGTATGACTTGCTGATGCCCACAGGCCCCTGACCTCTGACTTTGCACTCAGCCATTCTGCCAGTCCCTACCCAAGATTGTCACCTATGCCACCTCCACTTGCTTCCTTTCTCTCACTCAGGCTAGTCCTGAGAAAATAAAGCCACACAGATTTAGCCTTTCTTGTGTTTTGGTAGCCTTGCAGGCTTGGCTTTTGTCCTCTCCATTCTTCTCCCTGACTCCTCACAGTGCATAATGTTGCATGCTTTTGCCCCACTTGTCCCTCACCCCCACCTCCCTCCCCTGCAGAGAAGATGAGGCAGGAGATGTGACTGCCCAGGCAACTTCCCTTCCACCTTCTCCTGTCCCAGAGGGAGTTTCTGCTTCCACTTGCAACTTGTTCATACAGCTGAATGAGTGAATAAAGGCACCACCATGATGCTTGTTCTATTTCCCTCTAAGCACCCAGTGCAGTCAGGCCCAGGTGCTTGGTAAGATTCATGTTTACATTTGCTTAGCCATTTCACCTTAAACCTTCAAAGTTCTGAAAAGGAACGTATGAGCAGGGTAGTAAGATGTGTGAAGGGACTCACGACTTCACAGGAATGGACATAAATCATGTTGGTGTCATTCAACTGACAGGAAGAGTTGCACAAAACTTTTGAACATTCTTGAAAGGCATATGTTGTTATAAATTGTTTTCCATAATGCTTATCTGACAGCATCAGATAATGGCACTTTTTGTGAACAGCAGAGGTCTTTAAGAGGATGATTCTGCTCAGAAATGCCTGAGGTCTCCAGTGAGATGTGAGCTCTCCTTCCTGCTGACTTTGTGAGAGTCTTATCTGCTCTTCTCTCCTCCATGCCTTTTGGGCCCTTGTGTGAGGGGCCACCCTGGGGCCATTCAGGCTACCTGTGTTCTCCTGCAACACCTCGAAGACACCCAACTCACAAAACTAACTAACCTATGTTCCTGAACTAACCTGTGTCCTTCATCCAGTTTAAACTGAAAGTTTGCTTTTGAAACTCCATTAAAAAATTCCCTATTTCCTCTCAATGTTGTGGCTTTTTCTTCAACTTTTTGCAAAATATTACTAAAGGCCAGTAGGCAGTACAGTTTTAATAAATCCAGGGACTTGTCTGTCCTTTTCTGCTCACTGAATTTGATTCTGTTTTTATTTAGTATCATCTGTCAAGTGTAAAAAGGAACCAACTTCTATAAAAGACAAGGCCTCAGAGGGGCTATGCTATAAACATTTTAATTAAGCTTCTTTGGCAGATGTACTTTAATTTTATCTTGAACAATCAACGTGTCACTATAGTCCCTAACAATGTAGTCACATTTCATAAATGAATTCTTACAGGTTGTACTTGGGCTTGTTCATCCTGGGTGACCTACACAGAACTTTTAGGAGGCTTAACATGTTGCATTTTGCGAGTCTGTGATTTATATGAACTTTTAAAATAAATTAATATACTGTCCTTGTTTGGGTAATTTTTTACTGTTTGTTGGCTTTAACTTTTGGTTAACAAAAAGTTATTTTCTGCCTCCATCTTTATAAATCTGAAATGAATGTTATTTTTTTTTTTTTCCATAGAAACTTCCAAATTCCTTCAATGTTTCTTCCTTTTGAAAATCAAGTTCAGGATCTATCAGCAACGTTAAGTTCTAGGATATGTTAATTTTGATTCCCATGTTAAAACTCCCATTAGATGAGTATATATTTTGTGGGTACTATTTTTGCATTAACCTATCAAATAATTTTCAGAAAAAGGTCTATTCTTGAAATATTGATTTATCATGCATAGATCTCAGTAATTTTAGCACTGTCCTCACCGTGGGTTTTGTAGACACATGTCTCCCTAGTATTTTGTGATGAGACTCCATGACCTCTACTGATGTGCATTCACTACCCTTCCCCCCCACCCCGTCCCCAGGCTCATCGCTTTTTCTGACCATCTGAGAGAGATTTCTGTTCACTATTTAATTTTGTCCAGTTGAAGAAGATGTCTCAATGTGCAAAAGTATGACCAGAGGAGGCATTTACTTTTCCAGGGGAGTGCAAACCCCATTTTATGACCAGGTCTCTTAGAGAACTACAAGAGGGGCTTACATTATGTGATTTTGGAGCACTCTAAGTCCCACTCTCCCACTACACAATTCATTCAAACATTCCACTGCATTCTTTGAGTCCCTTCTCCAGAGTGGTTGTGTGAACTGTCTAGGGCACCCATCCTCTCTCAGTTCTGCTGCAGGTTCCCCCTCTCTTCTGGAGAGGCAGAGCTTGCTGAAGCAGAGTCCTAAAATTGGCAGCAAGTACATAACATTTCTCTTGTACCCATTCAAGCTTGAATTATATCCTGAATCTCAACAAAGCATGATTGTCTTTCAAGATTCTGTGGTTTATTTCAGATGGGGTGCTTTTGTGAGGCACAGCACCAGGCACCAAGGAAGACCTAAGTATAACCATTACATGGAACCTACCACATTATGGGCCTAGACTGTGCACACACCATTCACCCACAGGAGGAAACACAAAGCAGAATGAAATAGAATTATGACAAAAGAGAAAAGGAGAAGGGAAATTAAGGGAGCTAGAGAGCATCATGGAGGTGACATTTGGACTGGACCTTGAAGTCACAAAGTTTCAATATCATAGCAGAAAAGGACATTCTAGGCTGAGATTAAGTATGGCCAACGTCCTGAAGTATGACAGTGGGTTGCTGTTAGAAGAACACACTACAGAGTAGAGGTGAGGACTCAGGGTACAGGGGCCAGAAAGGAGGCTTAAATCCCATCAAGGGAGACCATGAAGGGCCTTGAAACTAACTAAGGGACATGTACTTTATCAGCAGAATGTTGGTCCTTCAACATTGCTATTATCCTAGAGATTCAGACCCGGTCAGTAGGCCTAGGAATATGCATTTTTATTAGACAGTGGGGATTTTGATTCAGAGGTTCCAGGACCACACACTTCAGATAACATGGGGCAGGTACATTAACAGTTTTGGAGCAAGAAATGCCATAACCCAAGTTTCAGAAAGGGAAATTTGCAGTGGGTACAACATTGATTGGAGGTGCAAGAGCATGTAGGTGGAAAGTCTAGGTATTTCTGGGTCTGACGCAGGCCCTGGAGACTAAGGAAGTCACAGAGAAGGAGGTACTGTGACAGAGATTTATGGCTCACTGAGGTGTAGGCAAGAGAGATACCAGACATACTGAGAACCAGGAACAGGAAATGATGATAACAGAGTGTGAGGGTGTCAAGTCTGTCTTGGGAATTTGGGCTTGAAGCACCAAGAAGGATGTTTGGACAGATTGTCCCATAAAAAACAATTGGAATTTAACTTTGGAAGCAGGTAAGGTAGGGGACCAGGTATATATGGCCTACTGGCAGACAGGGAGATAGCAGAGGACTCATTAACTATCTTAAACACAGTGGCTATTTTAGTTAACAGCAGGCTTCTCTATTTGCCTGACCCAAACTTGTATGGCTGGGGGCAGGAGGAGGTCAGGAGGAACTAAGCTTCCTCTCACCATGGAGGTTGATCACTTCCCTCCAACAGAGGTTTCATTCAGTGTGGTTGTGGAGTGGCTCTGGGTGGGAACGACCCAAGGTAACTTCCTTTATGGGCTGCTGCAGGTTCCTTTTCCCTGGAAGGAAACACTGCTCTATGCTATGCCTGGTCAGAGCAGACTTGGGAGCTGTGAGGGAAGAAAGGAAAATAGGTGCCATGTGCAAGCAGGCAAAGGAGGGAAGATGGGGAGCTCCTATGAATACAGTGACTTTTTGGACAATTCTTCCCCTAAACTGTTTTGAAACATGAAGCTGTTCTGTCCTGCACTGGAAGGAGGGAGCTTGGGGGCCACATATTCAGTCAGAGACCTCTTCACATGGTCAAGATAGCAAAGTCTCCACAAAAATGCTACTTTGGATTAGTGTTCTGTGGAAAACTGCAAAGGAGCCAACCTAACATCTGGTCTACAGCTAACTAAATGGGACTTTCTTCACTGATTCCTCAATCATTTTTCACTATAACACAGTGGAAAAGTGAGGCAGACATAATGATCCCATTTTTAGAGATGAACACATTGAGATAGATAGGGTTATTAGAGGTGCCCCATGTCAACAGAAAGAGCTGAGCAGTAAGGACGGCTCTTGGCCACATACCTCGTTATGAAATGAACCCAATATGATTAATATTGAAAAAAATGTTCAGCCTCATTAATAACCTCTCTCTCTGGGAAAACTCTTCACAGTTATCTGTGCCTGCTCCCTGTCTTTCATCAGGCCTTTACTCAGACCACCATTCAGGGAACCCCCCCCATACTAATGCTTAGACACTTGCCTTAATCTTTCCACATGGCACTTAGCTTTTCACAGTCTGTTTCTGTTACTTGTTGATATTATTGATGGCTCATCTCAGCTACCTAAAGTGTGAGCCCCACGAAGGTAGGGATTTTGATGCTCTTGATCACTGGCATAGCCAATGCATACAAAAGTTTCCACACATATTAGATGTTCAATACATGTTTTCTATATAAATAAATGAGTAAATGATCATTAAAAAGAGAAAATACATACCCATTTAAATGATACCATATGAGACAACATCTATGTGGCTAAAATAAACACACTCCTTCTAGAAAGCAATTGGATATTCTTAAAAATGTTCATCTCAGCATTTGTTACTGTAAAAATTGAAATTAATCTAAATACCTAATCATTTAAATTAAATTAAACTAAACTAAACTAAATTAAATTAAATTAAATACATGTTAGTACATTCACATAGTTGGAAAATTTATTTATGAAAATTTTTGTTAATTTAGGGGAAATACTTATGATACAAAGTTAAGGGAAAAGAGCAGAATGCAAAATTGTATGCATGATACCATCTTAACTGAGAAAAATGAACAAGAGTTAGGGAAAACCCCAACATGTGTGGTGAGGTCACACATTATTTATATAAATTGTTTTTATCTTCATTTTTTCTGAAGTTTAAACTTTTAGGGGCATAAAAATATAATCAAAACCATAAAAATAGTTTCTTAACAGAAAATTAACACATATTAAGATTGATCATGTTGATTTATGTCAATACTATGACAATATCTCTTGACCTTCACTTTTACTCAATCCCTCAATCTTTGCCAGCCCTCCATATTTTCCTCCTTAGTATACAATTCATTTCTTAAACACATCTTTGTTGCAAATTACTACTATTTTTACATATGTGCTTTTTCTGGATTGCTTGCAATCTGGTTTGGGTTGAAGCTCTCGGCAGGGAAACATTCACAACCTTCATTGTGAAAATTGGAAGATGATATTCTGGGTTAGGTATTTGGGGGAAATACAAAGATATATTAAATCATGTTTCCTTCCCTCAATAAATTTTTACTTTAGTAGCTCTAGTTCTCTGGAACTAGTTGTTGGAAGAACTACTTTTATTAAAACACCAATGATTTTTCTGGCAAAAATCCAATGTCCTCATCCCTTTTCTGAGCCTCTGGGCCTCTCAGCTCCTCTACCTAGGCTGAGCAGCCCCTTCTCTAGGACATCCCTCCTAATCTGATCTTTGGCATCATAGCTTTCACAATCCTTTGGTGTCTAACTGAACTCCTTTCCTGCTTCTCAGAATCTCTAAGCCTCACAATGTTCTTGAATCAACCCCAATTATCTGACCAAACACTTCAAAGATGTTTATCTTCATGACACCAATTACTCTCATAACCTTGGGCCTAGTGGCCTATGCTGCCATCTTCAATCAAAAAAATACACCTCAAAGCTTTCCTTTAACCTCTACTATACCCCTAGTGCCTAAGGATCCAAGTGCTCTGTCTTCAGCAGGAAAAGGCTGAATCTGGGAATACTCTCTTCACAGCCCTAATTAAACCATTCAATCACAGCTTTCAACTTCCTCTTCCCTGACTGATCCTTTATGTCCCACCTACCTTTAATGGGCTGACCCTTGTGTAATATCTATGGGCATGGTTTTTAAAGTCAATTATCTATTTATTTCTAAAACCACTTTTCTGAGGTATGATTGACATGTAAAAAGCTATATATACATATGTGTGTATACATATATATATATATATACACATATGTGTGTATACATATATATATAGATATAGATACAGATATTTAATGGATATAACTTATGTTTGGAGAGAGGTATACATCTGTGAAATCATCATTACAATCAAGGCTATAAATACATCCATCACCTCCTAAAGTTTCCTCACATCCCTTATTATTATAATTTCGTGGTAAAAACACTTAACATAAGATCTATCCATGCTCTTAGCAAAATTTAAGTATGCAGTACAGTCTTGTTAGCTATAGGCACTATGCTATATAGTGGGTCTCTGGAGCGTACACATCCTGCATAACTGAAACTTTGTACCCTTTGACCATCATCTCCCTCTTTCTGCCTCCTGCCAACTCCTGGCAATTACCATTCTACTTGCTGCTTTTATCAGTTTGATTGTTTTAGATTTTACATATAATCAAGATTGTACAGTATTTGTCTTTCTGCATCTGGCTTATCTCACTTACCCCAATGCCCTCCAGGCCCATCCATGTTGCAAATGGCAGAATTTCCTTCTTTTTTAAAGGCTGAATAATATTCCGTTGCATGTATATGCCACATTTTCTTTATCCATTCAGTACAGGCATGTTTTTAATCTTTGATTTGTGTATTTGTCTTGTAATATCCTACTTCCTCCTAATAAATTTTATTTTTTTAACATTTATTTATTATTGAGAGACAGAGAGACACAGAGCATGAGCAGAGGAGGGGCAGAGAGAGGGGGAGACACAGAATCTGAAGCACGATCCAGGATCTGAGCTGTCAGCACAGAGCTCGATGTGGGGCTTGAACTCACAAACCATGAGATAGTGACCTGAGCCGAAATCAGACACTTAACCGACTGAGCCACCCAGGCACCTCCCTCCTAAGTTTTAAAGGCAAGAGTTACATTTTCTAGGTCTTTGTTATTTTCCACAGGACTTAAAATAGTGCTGTGCACAAAGTAAGCTACCTGACAGGAAAAATGAGAATTTAGGCAATTTTTCAAATAAAGGTTATTTTTCCAACCTGCTATTGAGACAAATAAGATATTTGGGTTTACATTATCCTAATTGTTCATCTACAATGGCCAAATTCAGATGCTTTTTCTCTGATACTTCATTTTATCCTTATAGAAACCTCAGAGATACATTTTACTCAACTTCCCAAGGTTTCCAGATAATATCCAACTCCTGCCAGAGTTTAAGAGCCTCTTTTTATCCAACTCTTCCCTTTTTGTTTTTAGAAGGGCAGATTACCAATTTTTTTTTTGACATTTCCTTTGTCATTCCTTGTTTTTCATGCCCTTGACACTGTTGATAGTACTAGTTTGTAGAATCTCTCAAAATTTGGATTTGTTTCATGTTTTCTCATTAGTGATTATATATTGAGGTAATATTGAGGTAACACATTTTTGGCAGGAATCCCAAGGAAATGATGCTGCATCCTCTTTGGTGCATGATAGCAAGGGTATGTGACCTGGTAGGTCTTCCTGGTGATATTTCCTTAAGCACTTTGTTAAGGTGGCTACAGAGTTTCTCCACTACAAAGTTACTATTTTTCTCTTTCTAATTGGTCAATCACTTGGGGAAAATAAATTGAGACTGAAAATATCCTGTTTCTTCTCAGGCTTAGACCAGAGACTTTTGTATTCATCAGAAAAAGTTGCTTGCAATGATTATTATGATCCTGTTTGTCTATTGGTGATTTTATATTTGCCTCATTCCTTCCACATTTACTAACTTGAATTCTCATGTAAAGAAGAGCTGCTCCATAGCCAAATTATGGAAAGAGCCTAAATGTCCATCAACTGATGAATGGATAAAGAAATTGTGGTTTATATACACAATGGAGTACTACATGGCAATGAGAAAGAATGAAATATGGCCGTTTGTAGCAACGTGGATGGAACTGGAGAGTGTTATGCTAAGTGAAATAAGTCATACAGAGAAAGACAGATACCATATGTTTTCACTCTTGTGTGGATCCTGAGAAACTTAACAGAAGACCATGGGGGAGGGGAAAGGAAAAAAAAAAGAGGTTAGAGTGGAGAGAGCCAAAGCATAAGAGACTCTTAAATTAACCTGAGAACAGACTGAGGGTTGATGGGTGGTGGGAGGGAAGGGAGGGTGGGTGATGGGTATTGAGGAGGGCACCTTTTGGGATGAGCACTGGGTGTTGCATGGAAACCAATTTGACAATAAATTTCATATATTGAAAAATAAAAAAAAGAAGAGCTGCTCCTTTGCCATTTCTATCTATCTATCTATCTAATCATTATAGATTCATGAATATTTATTTTGTCTTGTGGATTAGGATACATTATTTCTAATTTACAGATTAAAATCCATTTTTATTGTGTCGCTCAAATTATTCCAATTTGGCCAATGGGCGCTCATTCAAATTGGATATTGTGCCTTCACTTTCTTTTTCAAACACTTTCCTATTTTCTGGCCCCACAAGTCTCAGGCTTATCTGATATTTTCTCTGCTCCAGCTCTGGAATCAACCACTTCTTTTTTTCTTTTTTAGTTTAATTCCAGTATAGTTAAAATATAGTGTCATATTAGTTTCAGGCGTATAATATAGTGATTCAACAATTCTACATATTACTCAGTGTTCATTACAAGTGCATTCCTTAATCCACATCACCTGTTTCCCCCATTCCCCGCCCCCCCACCTCCCCTCTGGTAACCATCAGTTTGTTCTCTGTAGTTAAGAGTCTATTCCTTGGTCTTTCTCTCTCTCTCTTTTTCATTTGTTTGCTTTGTTTCTTAAATTCCACATGAGCGAAATCATATGGTATTTGTTTTTCTCTGACTGACTTATTTCACTTAGCATTATACTCTCTAGCTCTATCCATGTCATTGCAAATGGCAAGATTTTATTCTTTTTTATGGCTGAATAATATTCCATTGTATATTGGAATCAACCACATCTCCACAAAATCCATCCTCACATTTTTAAAACATAATTGCATTCCAGTCACCAACTTCTCATGGAGACTTTGGCTTCAGGAGAGTGGGGACATTGCCTGGTCATGGTTATTTCCATACCACCCAAAACAGCCCCTAACATAGTTTAGGAGCCCACAGGGTGTTCTTCATTGTATGCACACAGGTTGGCTTACTCCCATATCCTTTAGGGACTTCTCTTTACTCAGCAGAGAGTTCTGGTGACTGGCTTTGAAGTAATTCTAGCTTCTTTCAGCCTGGGAAGCCTGAAACTAGCAATCAAATCTCTGTCCCAATTTTTCTAAATATAGTTTTTAAATGCAACAGAATTTAGGAGAGCATAAGTCATACCACATGCTTGAATGCTACTTCGAGCAATAAGGAAACAGGGATATATCATATGACATGTCAGTAACCATTAATCATTACGGTGGTTTGCAATGTGCAATACTGACACAAATTCCAAAGAATGCATTGGCACACACATGCCAAATTTATAAGCCAACAATTGACAGACAGCCAATTAGCTGCTCAGTCAGGTAGTCAAATATGTATAAGAATATTTGGAATAAGGCTGACTCCAAATAACAAGGTATGAAGCATTAGAGCTTCTGCTAAATGTTGTTAAACTCATCTAAAATAAGGTACTTTAAAATTTATCAGTTATCTTTATCATTGGCAAAACATTCTAACTCAATTAACTTTTCAAAAATAAAGTTTGAATGGCATAAGATATGCCTGAACAATCTTTCCATTTGCCATTATTGTATTGTTAAACCAAGGAGATTCACTGCTTGGAATCACAAAGATTGATGAGTTATGGCATATTACAGTGTAAATAGTAGTTCTATACACCTTACAATGAGGAGCCAAAGGTTTCAGTATCTTACAAAATTGGTAAGTGTCAATCCTGGCTCCCGACTCACATGACAAGACAACAACTAGGAAGCTAATTGAGTTTGGGCCTCATCTTTGGGAGGTAAGAGTTTTAAAAAAGCAGAGTTTAAAGAGACATCCTTGAGTTCAAATCCCAGCTCTGTTCCTTACTAACTGCACTTCGTCAGGTAATCATTTAACTTTTCAACCACCTGTGAAATGGTGATAACACAATTCCTTCATTTAAGTCTTATTCATTAAGCACCTACTATGTGTCATCTTGTATTCTGGACACTAGAGAGATACAATAATGGGTAGTGGGCAAGACAAGTGAATTCCTCCTCTTACCGGGTCTGCATTTTTTATATTAACATAGACCCATGGAAATTTATTTTTTCCTATGGATTAGAATCCCATACTATCATTATTTTTTTTCTTTTGCTCAACTCTTCCTGCTCTTGCCATTGGGAGCTCCAACAGGTTGGCTTTTGTGCCCTTTTGATATGTCCCCATCCTTTTTTGAGTGCTTCCTTCTTTTCTGACTCCATAGGAGCAGATAAAGTGTTAAACAAGCAATTACAATAACACAGAACTACCATGCATAGAGGTGCTTTTACCTAATAGGACTGCTTATAAGCTAAGACTGTGGGGTGGGGGGTGGGCTAGGAGGCTGGGAATGGTAAGGACTGGTTCCCATAGAACCTGAACAGGAGAGAGGACAGGATGTGCAGAGGAACTGAAAGAAGGATGCAGGCTGAGTGCTGGCGGGGCATGTGGCTAGAGGATGGTAAGTGGAGCTAGATGCTGCAAAGGGTGTTGTAAGTCAAGTCAAGGAGCTCAGACATTATTTTAAGGGCAATTGAAGCTACTAAAAGTTTTAAACAGAGCCATTTTCAGGATTCAATTAGATTACATCCAGGACAGTGTTTTGCACAGAGGAGGTATTCAATAAAGGGTGGCTACTGCTGTCATTCTGCTGCCATATCTACTGATACTGCTGCTAATACTACTACATCTACTGACACTGTTGCTACTACAACTGTTGCTGCTGCTGCTACTACTACTACTAACCACCACTGCTACTTCTACTACTGCTACTGCTGTTACTGCTGATACTACTACCACTGCCATCATTGCTACTTCTACTGCTGCTGCTGTGACTATTACTACTTTTACATTTTTACCCTATTTGAGAAGCTATAACCAAATTTTGTTTTTAGTAAACTCTTTGCATATCTGAAGGCCCCCAAATTGTGTACTAGCCACTCCATAACCCCTCTATTAATTTTTAGAGAACTTGTTCAGACTCTATGGGTGCAGTGTGTGAGTCTGGGGAGTTTGATGTTCTTCCAGACTAGAGGGGGCTCCAGTCTGGAGAAGACTGGTCTAGACATGAAGTCAGAACTCCACCTGAATGTTTATTACCTGCTATGAAGTCAGTCTTTGGTTCACAAAAAAGTTGATTTCAATCCAAATACTTTTGCTCCTTCAGTAAGCATGTGTTGAGTATCCATCATGTGCCAAGCATTATTCTAGAGGCTGGGATACAGTAGGTATAGGGCAACTCCTGGCCCCCTGAGATCTTACATCCTTAGTGAGCAGAGCACAAAAGGGATCTCAAAAGAATATATTAGAACATCTGCTTCTATTTTTTTAATCTAAAATTTAAACAATAAACTGAACTCATCCTTAGCTAGAGAGTGACAATGGACCCACTTTGGCCACCCCAGGTGGCCATCATGCTTCATGATACACACAGGAAGGTCCTAACAGGAGGTGTATCTCCCTGAGGCAGAGGCTGGTAATAGTAGCTTCCATGGTGACTGCCACAGCACACTACAGGGACCTCTTCAAGTGAATTTGCAAGTAAAATCTTCTGGTGTTAAGTAGACAACCCCAAAAAGAACTATTATGAAAGAAACTGTGAATGAAAGATAATAGTAATAAAGAGGAAGCAAACTGGAAATGGCAGAGCCTGTTTTTCTCCAGATTAAAGACATTTGGTGCTAATATAGCAAGATCTAACAAGAACTCAGCCTCTTACATTTGAAATTCCCAAAATGGCTATTTAAAATATGGTTGCTGTAGACTGAATGGTTGTATCCTCACAAAATGCATATGTTGAAACTTCAATGTCCAAAGTGATGGTATTAGGAAGAGTCTTTAGGAGGTGATCAGGTCATGGGGTGGAGCCTTCATGAATGGGATTAGTACCTTATAAAAGAGACCTCAGATACCTTACCTTATATAAGAGACCCTAGCCTCTTCTATCATGTGAGGACATAGTGAACCAGGAAGAGGGTTTTCACCAGACACCAGATCTACTGGTGCCTTGATCTTGGACTTCCCAACCTCCAAAACATGAGAATAGTTATTGTTTAAGCCACCTAGTCTGTGGTAGTTTGTTACAGAAGCTCAAATAAATGACTATAATGGATTTCCATGCTCTAGTCATTAACACTGATCCTCATACTAGATATATATTTTACTCTAAGGTATTAGCTACTGATATCAACCTTATCACAGGGGATGGGAAGTGTGAGCTTAACTTTTTCCCACTCCACAGAGATACATTATGTAAAAGTACAGGCTTAGAATCACCCCAACCCTACACTCACTGAATGTATGATTCATTCTATAACACTTACACCAGGCAGCATGTTGGAAGTCAGGAGTGCTGAGATGAATAAGATACCCATCTCCAGCCTCAAGGGGCTTGTGAGAGAGCATGTGTGAGCATGCACACACACTGCATAATATAATGTGACAACTGGTATGTAAGAAGACTCCTGCAGGATGAAGTTTGGTAGGTGCAACAAAGAATGTGGTGGGGAAGCAAGGAGGGCTCAGGGGATGAGGAACTAAGTCCTAGAGAAGAGGGGGCTCAGCAGCAGCCTCCCTCTGAGACAGGCTTCTATGAGACAGAAGCAGCCCACACTGAGGGATCAGCTCACTCAGAAGCAAGGAAGCTCTAGGATGTGCAGCATACATAAAGGACAGCAAAAGGCCCAAGGAGAGAACCTGGCAACGTGGAGACTATCATGAAGGGCACATGTGTATGGCCACCAGACTGTCAAATTTTCCCACACACATACCATTGCCCATGGGCCACACAGCATCTCCAAGAGAGCTAAAGGACTGTAACAAATGCCAGATGAATCTTCCATAAATTGCCTGTAAACCCTGTGGTTTCCAAGTGAATCCCATTGTCCTGGGAAGGAGAGTGCCACATGTCTGTATGAACATGCTGGCTTCATGGAGACCCACCTAAATTGCAGCTTCTTTCACCCTAGTCTTACCCCCAGAACTTTTTCAAAGGCCACCACAACTGTGATTTGGGCCCATAAGCCTCCTACCTATTTCTAGCTTTTATATGCCCATCTGTGAAGAGTAAATAATATTTTTGCTTATTTTTAAAGGTTATAGAAATTATATTTGTAACATATTCTTTTATAGAAAAAAGTAAATACGATAAGCTATTAAATTACCAATTCTTAACAGTGAGAACTTGGATATTTGCCATATTGTACTTTGTATATTTTGTATTTCTTTTTTTTAAATTTTTTAATGTTTATTTATTATTGAGAGACAGAGAGACACAGAGCTTGAGCAGGGGAGGGGAAGAGAGAGGGAGAGACACAGAATCTGAAGCAGGCACCAGGCTCTGAGCTGTCAGCACAGAGCCTGACACAGGGCTTGAACCCACAAACCGTGAGATCATGACCTGAACTAAAGTCAGTCGCCTAACCAACTGAGCCACCCAGGCACCCCACATTTCTTCTTTTTTAAAGCCACTAAAGCTTAGGACCCTAAGTGGCTGACAACTCTGCTCCTCAGCCCCATTCCATTCAAGGTTCAGAATCTAGAACTCTTTCTCATCAATTCTTCTGAGGCATCTACATGACCAAGGGTGGAGCATGTGCTATGTCTGAGGCTGCTTGTGTGGTCCTTCCTGCAGAGCCTATGTTTCAGGGGACCATGGGAATCTGCACATTTAGGATCTGTACTCTTTGGATTACTGTTGGGTTCATCTTGGCTCCAGGGCAAGGCATGAACTCATGGGGGCATTTTTGCCCATAGCACTTCTGTTCCTATGTAGTATGTGGCAAAGTCAAGAACATGCCCATGGATCTGACCACACTCAGTTTGAGTCATGGCTGCACAATTTATAATTATGTTATCCTAATAAAATTTCCCAACAGACTGAGAATGGAAATATTGCTACTAACCTGGGCCTGAAACACATGAGGCTTATAAAATCCTTTACAAGTTGGTGGTACCATCTTCTTCTAGTGATCATCCTGTTCTCTGTGATAGAGTAAAAATGAAATAGATCTACTTTCCATTCAGGACCAATAATAGTACCTTTTCTTCCTAATGATAGTCTTATGAGGGTTTTAAAAAAAATCTTGTCAAATTTTTAGTGCTTTTTCAGTAGAAGAGATAGCAGATAAATAAAAAAGAGCATATTCTCTCATTTTGAGGTGAAGGAAGCCAGAGTCTGCCAATCACTGGATGACTTGACAGTATTTCACCATCTAGAATTGACATTACTTCTCCCTCCTCACTGCACTTCAGATCTCCAAAATTGGGATAAACATTTCCTGAGTACCATTTTAAAAATAATAGTAATTTAAATCTTATGTAAAAAGTAAAATGTCTCCAAAGATGACTAAGAATGAGAAGAAGATCACAGAAGGCAGGCTTGAAAAGAGGAGGGAGGTACTGAGGGAAGAGAAACTACTGACAAAGTAGAGCTAAGCTTCATCCAAGGAACACAGGTTTGGGGATAAAGTTCTAAAAGGTAACAGCTTCTAACCTGAGAGTTTCTGGCTCCCAGAGATTTTTTAGTTTTCTGATGGAGGCAAACATTTCCCAGGAGCACAGAGTAGCATCCTAATGGAAGAACAGACACATTTTTTTTTTTAATTTTTTTTTCAACGTTTTTTTTTATTTATTTTTTTGGGACAGAGAGAGACAGAGCATGAACGGGGGAGGGGCAGAGAGAGAGGGAGACACAGAATCGTTAACAGGCTCCAGGCTCCGAGCCATCAGCCCAGAGCCTGACGCGGGGCTCGAACTCACGGACCGCGAGATCGTGACCTGGCTGAAGTCGGACGCTTAACCGACTGCGCCACCCAGGCGCCCCAGAACAGACACATTTTTAATGAGTATAGTAAGAAGAACAAATAACAACTGCTCCTCTATGAGATTGTGAGAGCTTCATCCATTAATAAGTTCTGGAGGGAGATGAACACAAATGATTCTAAGAACATTCCCTTCTCTCATCATTGAAACTCAAAATACTTATCCCTGGAATAGTTTTTAATTTTTTAATTAAAGGGTGAAGGTTGGGGAGGAGGCCTTCACTTATATTTCCTTCTTTTTTTTTTTTAGGTTTATTTATTTTGAGGGAGGAGGGGCAGAGAGAGAGAATCCCAAGCAGTCTCCACACTGTCAGCACAGATCCCAATGTGGGGCTCAAACTCAGGAACCAAGAGACCATGACCAGAGCCGAAATTGAGAGTCAGATGTTTGGCTGAGCCACCCAGTTGCCCCTACATTTCTTTAATTTAATTACCTATGCCAGAGAGAGAGGGAGAGAGAGAGAGGGAGAAGAGAGAGAGAAGTTAAATGGAAAGCCAAAATCCAGTGTTCTGCTCTGTTGTATGATGTACACTTTGATCTGGTATTTCTGGAGAATGTTTAAATATGTAGATAGATCCATTGACCCATGATAGCACTTCTGGAAAATAACCTTAAGGAGAAAATCACTTACCCTTGTAAAACTGTGTACATGAGGGTGTGCAGGGGAGTGCTGTACTTACCCAGCCTCCCATACTCGCTAACCTCCTTTTGTGGAAATTGACTTTCTTTCCCCTCCCACTAGCATTCATGTTTGTCTTGTTTGCTGATGTATCCCTGGACCTAGAAGACTTCATGGCATACAATAGGTGTTCAGTTAATACTTGTTAAATGAAATGAATAACACTGGGAAAAAATGACTGCAATCTCAATGTCCAAAAAAAGAGAATCTATCTTTCTAGCATTTAGCACAGACCATGAATCCATTGATGTAAGCAAGAAGGTCAAGCATAAGATCCTTGAAGCCTTTCTAGAATGAAGGAGAGCAGCTCAAAGAGGTGACTGAGGCTCTCTGTAGAATGGAAGGCATGCTCATGGGATAGTGTGGACTCTTCAGGTCATAGGTATCCACTGTATTAGTTTTTGTGTCAAACTTTTGCATTAATCCAAATCCAGTCTTTAGTATACTCAGCTGGGTTTAAAGAGTTTAGGCTGAAGATAGCTCTAGAATTTTAAGAAATAATAAATCAAGAGGTTTTGACTTGCTGAAGGTTTGTTTAATGCAGATTGTATTGGCTTGATTCCTTTCTCGTTGGCATCCTTTGCCCCATTGTTGGACTTGTGAGGTCTACTTGTCTTGTTCCAACCTCACAGTAGGGCTTAAAGAAAGAGAGTATAAGTTAAATAGATTATAATTAGAATCAGTGTGGCCTTTATAATGATTATTTAGAATTAGATATAGTAATGAGAAATGTCAATCTACATGTTCAGTAAAAAAATTTTGCTGTAAGGCAGTATCTATACTATAGTTTCATTTATATAAAACTCTATCTACCATCTATTTATTTATCTATGTATCTTTGTATCTATCTACCTACCTCAAGAGATAGCAACAGGAATATTCAAGAGATGTTAAGATGGCTTATCTGTAGGTGAAGAAATGGAGATAATTTTTACTTCTTCTTTATATTTCATATACATATGTACTATTTCAGTAGTTAGCACATGTCATTTTTATCTTCAGTAAAAACTCTAGTTTTATTTTGAGACACACACACACACACACACACACACACACAAAAGCCCACACAGACTAAGGTTTATAATATTCTTGAACTTCAAATTCAGATAGGTCATTTGATCACTCAGTTGAATCATCTGTGAACGGTCTTGGAATGACTGACCTGGAACACTTATGTATTCTTTTTTTTCAACAGAAAATATTTTTAAGGGCAATTTTAAATCCACAACAAAATTGAGAGGAAAGTACAAACATTTCCCATAGGCCTCTCCCCTACCTCACCATCAACATCCCATACCAGAGTAGTATATATGTTACAATCAATTGATACATCATGATTACCCAAAGTCTATTGTCTAAAGTTCACAGTAGAGTTCACTTTTTAAAAAATTTTTTTTTAATGTTTATTTATTTTTGAGACAGAGAGTGACAGAGCATGAGCAGGGAAAGGACAGAGAGAGAGGGAGACACAGAATCTGAAACACTCTCCAGGCTCTGAGCTGTCAGCACAGAGCCCGACACAGGGCTCGAACCCATGAACCTCGAGTTCATGACCTGAGCCAAAGTTGGGTGCTTAACCAACTGAGCCACCCATGTGCCCCTAGTACATTTTTGATGTTATACATTCTATGGGTTTGGACAAACGTCTAAAGACATGTATCCTTCTTTATAATATCATATAGAGTATCTTCACTGCCTATGTGCTCATCTCCCCTTACTCCTGCATCCACTGATCTTTTTATTGTCAGAGTTACATCTTTTTAAAGTCAAAATTTTCTTTTGTACTAATTCTCTCTTTGGAATTTGGATTTAGAGAAAATTTAGGTTTCAATCCTGGCTCTACTATCAGCTGTGTGGCTCTGAGGAAATTTCTTAACTTCTCGGAGTATAAGTATCCCCAACTATAACACAGACACATAAAATCTGATAGTGATGAATAAATGTGTACAGGGTGCTTACGGTAATTCTGAGGTATGTGTGTATGTATGTCTGTGTGCACACATATATGTATGCATGGATGTATGTATGTTTGTGTATACATATTTGTGTATGTGCAGACATTTGTGCATGACTGTACAGGCATATAGTGTGCATACTGGTGTGCATGTGTATACATGTGTGTATTATGTATGCATGTTGCATTTATGCACACATGTATGTTTATGCATGTATTTTTCTCTCAGTTTACTTCCACCATATATTTCTGATGTGATTTACTATTAGCATAAACAAGAGGTGCTAATGAGACTCAGAGATAATAAAGGACGTTAAAATGCAGAAGAGCTGCCAGAAGATCCAATTCTGCTCCCTCTCTCCTCCCAGACAGCACACCTACCCCCACTTGTCCACCTCCTCACCCTTCTAAGTCCCTGCCTATATCTGGCAGGGCTGAAGAAGATCTGCTCACTGTAACAAAAGAGGGGTCAGAGCAAGGAGAAGTTGCCTGGGGCAGCTGAGACGCCACTGTTTATTTGTCAAATTCCCAAAGGTACCCTCTGCCAAGTAGGGTTTACTGACTCACATCACATCAGTCTCCTTTTATGTTATTAAGCTCCAAACAGAGTACTTTGTTTCTAATTCATCATCACACAAAATTCAAAAGACCTAAGAGATGGAATTCCACCTCTTGGCATCTCAACCAACCCAGAGAAAAACTCAGGCAGCCAGCAAGTCCCTGGTCTCAGATAAAACAAAATATTTTAATTCTGGCTAATTTCTTCTTATTCCTAAGAGGGGTTTTATGCATCAAATGCTGGATGATAAGAAGTCTTCAGTTTTGTTTTTTTCAGTACTGTTTTCCTTTAATCTCTGCCCCATGAAAACTTTGTTTACTAATGTTAAGAATAACACAGTAGATTCAAAATTCTGGAGCTGAACTGGAAAAAATATAACCAGAGTGTGTAACATTGGTGGTCATGCCACAAAAATGATGGTGCAATTTGTTGTTAAGTAGACAATGTACTTTATTAAATGCCTTTATTATTAGGCTTCCAACAGTTCCTGCAGATTCTTGGGAATTTATGCTGTATAAACCAACATCATTTGTTTCTTTTTTGTTGCTAAATTTTCACAGCCAGATTGTATTGAGATCTCAACCAGGAAACAAGAATTGTGTACTTTTTTTCTTGTCTCTATCTCTGGTAGACAGTTCAATCTACTGAATAATATTTTAGGAGATTTCAGTTTTCCCAAGTGGTAAAAAAAAGTTATCTGTTTCACAAATGAGTTCATATTTTAAACAGACATAAAAATGAGACAAACATAACCCTAATGCAAAAACATGTAGTACAGTCATATGAAGGGTTTCCACAATGCAACATTTGGTTTTAAATATGTACCCCAATGATAAGTGAAAATTCAGTAAAGTCTAACTCCAGGATTCTCAAGTTTAGCATCATTAACATTTTGGTAATTCTCTGTAATGGGGGCTGTCCTGTGCATGGCAGCCTCTATTTCTGCTGTGACAATCAAAAATGCCTCCAGATATCCCTCAATCAAGTCCTAGTGAAGAACCACTGGTCCAATCCACCAGCAATCAGCCCTTAACTCCAATAAAAAACAAACCAGGCTATTCAATAAAAGAGAAAGAAACACCAAAACATGCTATACTGTGGGTGAATCTCAAACACTTTATGCTAGTTGACGGAAGCCAGACACAAAAGACTACATAGTGTATGATGCCATTTACATGAAATATCTTGCAAAGGCAAATCTACAGAGACAGAATGTAGATTAATATCTGTCATGTTGGGGGTGAGAATGAGTTAACTGCAAATGGTCATGAAGGATCTTATTGGGATGATGAAAATGTTCTGAATCTGGATAATGGTGACGGCTGCACAACTTGGTAGGTGTACTAAAAATCATTGAATTGCACACTTTAGATGGATGCATTTATAGTATGTAAATTTGACCTCTTTACTGAGGTCTGTATTTTTTAAAAACATGAAAATATAGGGGGATAAAATGTATTGCAGAAGAGAAAACATGAGGTAAACACAATCCCATAGATTTCCTTTAACTATGGGAAGTAGTCTCCTAAAAACAGAGAGATCAGATTTCCCACATTCTATCAAACCAAATGACCGTTAGGGCAGGCCACAATATTTTTGCTGGCCAGACAGCTGCAACGTCTGTTAGCACCTGATGCAACTCAACGGGCTGTTTAATTAGTTCTGGTGTGTATCTTTCTATGGAAAATAATGTGTATGCATGGTCACCCATGTTCAACATGGCAAAGAAGACAGGGTGATTATCAGGGGTTTGTCTTGTAAGACATTCTATGTTTTCTGTTAACATATAAAATAATTCCCATTAATATGAAACATGCCTAGTGTGACATGATATGTGAAGGGGAAAAAGATCTGAAATCACCCAGAATCCCCATTACCCACTTAAACTTCTGCCATGGTGAAAAAAAAATTGTCTTATTTGGTGTGCATTAAATGACAGCTGTTGTTGCTATTCACAGAAATTCTGGGGACTCTCTTATTGTAAACGGGACAGCACATGTCTTCTTGGAGAATGCCCAGCTGCTGTTTAAATTATTTACTGCCCAAAATATGTACTCTTTGCTTAGAGGCCTACACATTTTCAGGGGGTTCATGGCCTGTCTGGGGTGTAAGCAAAGGGGGTGGAGGAGCCTTCCCTGGTCAAGTTATTAACACTAATTTGGCTGAATACACAACCCTAAGTGAGGCAGCACTTGAAATTTCTAGAATCTTCAGCTCTGATGGAGCTAAGAAAAGAGAGAAATGGGTTAGAAATGGGGCGTTTTCGGTAAGTTATACCAAGACTTTTATCTGGCAAAGTTTTGGGTAAAGGAAGGTATTGATAGTAAAGTCATCCTCTGCATCCCTTCCCCCTGCGCCATTCAGCTGGAAACTGTGTGAAAGAGATCATTTCAATCATTTAAATTTTTCCCAAAAGCCACACACATGAAAGATACTTTCTTCTTTTAACAAGTCTACATTTGATATGTTAAGAACATTATAATTCTGAGAAATTCTGCCCCTATTTTATTTTCAGGCCTAGTAAACTAAGTACCAGAGAAATCATATTCAACTTGAGCAAGAAGGCAGCCAGGATGGCAATACACCCAATAAAGATGCCTGCCAACATTACAAGAAAAATATTTGAAGCAATAAATAACTCTGATTAGGCCCAGTTTGCAAACTGGAGGCTGAGAACAGGAAGGATGCTGATCTACCTGATTAAATCCCACCAATTTCCTAGAAAATGTCATGTAGAACATTTTCTTTGATTTTTGCTGATCAACTAGGACAATATGCACTGAAAGATTATCAAGACAACAGTATTTGTCCCATGCATATTTTGTGAAATATATACACACCATTTTTGCTGAGCAGGATTCAGGAAACAAACACATTTAAAAAATAAGCATTTCCTAAAATATAGAAATAAGAAAAAGGTGACATTGCTGGAGAAGATCCAAAGATTTTTTTTTACCTTAAATGTTACTTACCTATTTTTTTGTCAATAAATAATTTTGAAAAGTTTTCTTTCCATGTATTGACAATTGTCATGCTCCATAATCAGGTTGAAAAACATATGGGTTGGACAAAATAAAATCCTTACTACCTAAGTGGTGTAAGTTAGGCTATTTTCTGAAATACTAAGTTGTATTTTGCTTCCAAAGAACATCATGGTTTTCTGCTTTTTCACTTTAGAGTTTTAAACTTACAGAAACCAAAGTGTGTGTGGGGAGTACTGATTCAACATCTTGACTAGGTTTACTCTAGTTAAGAAAGAGATATATTCACTATGATACTTAATCATTGTCCTTTTAAATATTTACTCATTGTCTCTCTAAAATGGTTGTCATAACTACTTTTCAGTTGTCCCGTTGCTTCTTTTCCTACTCAAAATTTTCTTTGGAAAAAGTGGATTCTTTTCTATGAACTTCAGAGTTGTGTGGGTTTTTTTTTGGGGGGGGGGGAAGGTTAGGGCAAAACAATTCTTACCTTTGGGCAAAAGAAGATTGACTCTATGGTCTTAAAGGTTTATTAACTTACATCTGATGATCTGGTATTAGACTGAATATGTCATTGGTCCAGAATTGTATTTCTTAAAAAGTGTAAGTACACACTTGACCTGTCCAACTATAGATGGTGAGCATCATTTCACTGCCCCTCACAGATTCCCAGGAGCACATGGGTACTCCTTCTGTGTGAGCACCTGCTCCTGCAAGACTCTTCCTAACCTAGATCAAATTCCCTGCTGTTTGCTCAGTTCTTGGTCCCCACCCTCCACTCCCTCTCCTGTACAGCCTCTGCCTTGCCCCTTTCTTCTTTTCTGCAACTTTGTCTTTCTTAGTTCTTCTAGCGTGGTTTTTCTTGGCTCTTCCAGCAGTGTCCCTCCCAGAAAGACCCCATTTCTGTCTGCTGCCCCTCCTAATCTAGATGCCACCCACTGGCTTATTCAGATTTCTTCAGTGGATCCCAGGCACAACCAATTCAAGTCCATAAGCCTCAAAGACAATATCATATTAAAGTTATCCTTGAAGAAAGGAATTTTCTAGCATAAATGTATCTTGTACAGACAACACTCCCTCATGGTCAACTGTGGCCTCTCTTGTTATTCATTTCTGCTTCATTAATTCATAAATCAATCCATTGAGAACTATGTCACATGATAAAGTTGCCTCAATATTTGTTTCTAAATCCTTTTGGCAGGTTATATTTGTGTTTTGTTCAGATTAAGAGCTTGCTGTCTATTGGCTCCAACATGGTGTAGTGCAAAGAGCACTGGACTAAGAGTCAGAACGGACATCTATCTAGATCTGGTCCTTCTAGTTAGCCCCTAAATATGGATGCGTAGGTTTGTGGGTAAAATGAATTAATATATGTGAAAGTGGAAAACATAAAGCATTACAAAATTGGCCAAATAAAAGTAATTTTCAGAATTTTATTGTAGACTACTTTTATTTAGGTGCTGGTGGGGAGAAATTTTCATGATCTCAGAAAGAAGCTGTTAGACAGAAAATCTTGAGAGTCTAATATTTCCCCAAAGAAACCTGAAGAAAAGATGTTGTAAATTAAAACAGTTATATACTTGGATACTGTTTGTGTATGGCAGTATACCAAAGACACTTCAGATCTGAATCAAGATTCTTCATGGGGGTCTTGGCCATCAACATGTTGGCTTAGGGCTTATCGCTCACATTGCTTGATGTTAGCTCAGTTCTTTTCTAGAGAGGTGTGGGATTCCAGTAACAGACGCTGTGTATCTCTAAAAGAAAAGTTGCTTTAAACAGCTATTTCAGCTGGTACCATGAACTTTGTTCAGAGCTAATTTCACAGCAAACAATCAGCATCAAACTCTTCTGAGAAATGAGTGTAAATTGTGAGAAAGGCAGTGAATGAAGAAATCCAGGAAACAGAACAAGGCTATCAGATAGTAACTGCATGGATTTGAGTGAAAGGTGACAAGGTCAATGATATTGTAAGAAATATATAATAGTTTAAAAATCAAAGCCACAAGAAGATATGTGAAGCCAGAAGAGGGTGGATGGGCTCTGGTTGGGGCTGCAGAAGCAATTCACAGGAGACTCTGGTAAAGGCCTTTCCTCTGCACCCAAATGCAGTCCTCAACCCTCTTGAGTGGACATGTGGGCTCAGCTGGACAGGGGTCTAACCCATTGCTGAATGCATGGTGGGGTTGCCAATAATTTGGGTTGTCTCAAACACAGAAAAAGGAAATGAACACATTAGCCTCTTATTTGCTGAAAAAGCAAAATAAAACAAGATTAGGATGCTAGTAGGAAGGCCTTGATAAGAAAGTTTAAGAAGCTAAAATTGAATTCTCAAACATTTGACTATTTTTTTAAAGAAAGGCTCAGAAACAAATGACGTCAGCATATAAGGAAGATAATGAAGCTCCAGGTGCTAAACCAGGTCCTACCCATTCCACGGTGCTCATGTTTCTACAATTCCCAAAGTGCTAACTGGTGGGCAGGAAGGAGTCAGTGAACAAGAGGGGCTTTTTCTTCATTGGTAGATTGTTTGGCCAGCACACAAGAGATAGAAAACATGTGGCTCCAAGCACTCACATTGGCAAGGAAACAGGAGAGAAGTTGTAGTAGTAAAAGCACAGATTTTGTGCCCTGGAGTTCTGGTGCTGGAGGGCAGAGAGGGGAACCAAGGCACCTGGTGTTAAAAAAGTGTTAATTACTAGGGGGTCCTGCATCCATGCTTGCTGGCCCAAAGGGTGCAGCGACCACCTAAACAGAGCAAGACCATAAGAGGCTCTGACAGCAGGAAAGGCTGGCAGGAGCAAAGAAAACCACAGGACAAGAGTTCATGGTAGAAAAGAATGTAAGCACCTATTGTGCACCAGGTCCTGTCTTCAAGAAGCTAATGGTCTACTGGTAGAAGCCTATACTTCTGTTAGACCAAAAGACTTGGTGATTTTTGGCACAGAGGAAGGATATGTTTTATGACTGGGAGTCATCAAAACTGCACAAATATTTTAATTAGGTCCCATCACCAGAGGTGTACTGTGATGTTTTCAATAGAAGAAGTAGTCTTAATAAGTTATATATACATGGAGCAATTTTATATCTGACTCTATGAAATATATTAAGGGAGATGGTACACTAATGGGAATTCTTTAACAAAGAGAAAAGGGAAATTTCAGCCTCCATTGACCTCTTATGAAATGTAGAATTTCGTATAATGAGCCTCTTTTATTTAAATTTTACCTTTTTTTTTAATTTTAGAGATAGAGTGAGAGTAGCAGAGGGAGAGAGAGAGAATCTTAAGCAGGCTCCATGCTCAGCATGGAATCTGACATGGAGTTTGATACCATGACCCTGGGATCATGACCTGAGCTGAAATCAAGAGTCTGACGTTCAACCAACTGAGCAACCGAGGCGCCCCTCTTATAATGAGCTTCTTAATGGAAGGTATACCCACAGGAGAACACAGCACAGGGAAAATAAAGCAGCTTTCCCACCCACCGTCCTCAAAAATAACCAAAGTAATCTTTAATTATCTTTGAAGAAAGAACCAGAAAAAATGAAAGAAACATGTGAAAAGCTGGAGAATTTTCATTATCTTTTCACTGTTGTCTCTATAGAGAATGGAAACAGCCAAATCTTACATGTTAGGAAATGTGATAAAACCAAATTAGAATAGGGGCACAGGGCACCCACTAATGCAGGCTACAGTGAAATCAGACAGGCTTTCAGGGCCTCCAATATTGCCTCAGGAAAGAGGACTGATACAGAAAGAAGAAAGTGAAGCACATAAAAATGTGTTTTGTTTTTCACTGAAGGACCTTGCGAACCCAGAATCATACCTGTGCATTTCACACCTGGATCCTCTATGTGACAATCAGTAATGGTCATGAAGTAAAGAATAATAGGGGCCATTTTACACATGCTGTAAAAATGTTCTTTTATTGAATTTTGTATTATCATAATAAATAAAAAAATCACAGTAAAAAGGAAAAAGTCATGTATGAATACTCTTTAATTACAGTAATGCATATGTTGAAAAACGGGAGGAACATATACCTAGATGTTGGTCTGCCACATTAATGAACAATTACAATTTTTAAGCCATAACTTCTATGAATTTGTCAATGATTTTGTCAAAACTGAACTTCCCTTTATGTGAGATTTGTCAGTTGATCTTCACTCATCATTGGTCATAGAACACTTAGTTTACTTTGAAAAATTTATTTCATGTTGAACAACAGATACACAAGTAGGTAGAAAAAGTGTTAAATAAAAAGATAAGATAGGGCAAGATGCATAAAAATCCCATTCCACATCAAATTCTATAAATAGCATGTCTAGGTTTCTTTGGGACCAATTCTTGGGGTTTTCTAATATGTCTGCAGCCAAAAATATTTAGACAAGTAAACATTCAAGTGGTCACTCAGAATGCCAGATTAAAGGAGCTGAGTATAAAACCCTTGGTTATTTCAAATCTACTCTGCAAGTGCAGAAATGTAATCTCGCAGAGACTGGAGACCAAACTTGCCCCTTGGAGCTTGGATTCCAAATCACTCTGAATTTACTGGAAAAGAAAATAAAAACAAAACAACACAACCGACCAGCTGATTTCCTATGTCCCAGTCATGCCCATTAACTGGGAGTTCTCCACACTCACTTCTTCCATATAGAACATATTGTTAATTAAAGGATATAATAAAAACATGTACATTTTAACCTTATGTATATATTATTAAAACTCTAGACAGCCATTGTTTAAACTTAGAACTTAGATCAACAAAGTAAGTTTTGAGGGGAGACATATTTTATCACTGGAATGGTTTAGGATTGTGGCTCTGGCTGGTAATAAAAGATTCCCTTTTACTTGTTACTAAAGTTTGTTTTTAATAAATGCTATATAAACAGTGTGTCTGTACATCTCCTGCCCCAGGAGTGGAGAGGTCCTGCTGCATCCCTGGTGGCAGCTGAGGCTGCAATTATTGTGAGGAGAATGGTTGGAATCCGCTAAACCCTGGTATTGCTTTCAACCTTCTCTACACCCAGTTCTAATCTGAGAACTGGGGGGAAGAGGGGAGGAGTGGGAGTGAAGGAGGAGGAAGGAGTGAGGAGGGAGAAGGGGCAGGAGGACAGAGGGGGGACAAGGGGAGAAGGAGAGAAGAGGGGAGAGGACTTTCAGTTGCCAGAGGCACCCAAATGACCAAGCCACATTGAAGAATCCAGCACTGGAGTTTGGGCAAAGCATTTTGGGAAGTCCTGCTGTATGAGACACTGTGGAGACAAATCTCTGCAAGGCTGCACTTTGGTACCAGGTGTCCCTGGAGAGCATCAGGCTGTCCTACTGTGTGAGAATGGTAAGTATCCCTGAGCTCTGGCCTCTCAGGGGTGCCTTCTCTGGCAGCACAGGCCATTCTTCTGAGGCAACCAGTCATGCCTGCCCCTAGGCTCCTCTGATGGGGAGGTGGGACTGTCTTCCTGACAGCCCCACTGCCCTCCTGTCACAGATGCTATCTGCCAATAATCCTTTGTACCCCTAACTCTGTTTCTGCTTCTGGAGAAAGCAAACCAGCACTGCCTATAATTGCTTCAAGGTGGTAACTATATATGTTGCCTCACTTGGTAGATTTGTCATTGGAGAGGTCCCATGGGGCATCCAGTGAGCCTGTCTGTCTCCTAACTGCTCAAACTTCCTGACTCTAGCCCATCCTGGTGGACCCAAATCAATCCACGGCTGCCTACAGTTTATACGACAGGACGGGATTAAGCACTCTACTTTCCATCCCTCACCTCCCTCACAATCACCTTCTCTAAGGTCTTGGACTTCCAAGTACACCATGTTCACTCTTGCCTGTGCCTTTACCTGCATATCACCCTCTTCCCTGGATGCACTTGATTCTTCTTCCAAGTTTTCCTAGCAGGACACTCTCCGTGAAGCATCCGTGGTCCACTTGGCCTGCATTCATGCTTCTATGCTCAGCATTTGTTCACAGAACATTTGGGAGTGACTCTCTTCTATCCCCAACTCAAAATCTGAAGACAAGGCTGCCCTGCCTCATTTTCCTTTCCCTCATGGCAGTCTGAACGGTGCTAGCTCTATAAACATCTCATGAAGTGGTTCTCCCGGTGAGCTGTGGGCACTGTAGCATGATTGAGGCACTGCAGAATATCCTCCCCTGCTCTTCATGGGCTGTGGTCCAGGGGAGGGGGGACTCCCACAAGGGCAAAGTTTGTAGCAGATGCTCAGATGCCACCTGACCCTGGTGGTCTTCTCTCAGGGGATGCCATTTCACCAGCCATAGGAAAGCACAGATCAGTGAGGGCACATTGGCAGGCATGGATGATTCTAAATGCTCTCTACAGATGAAAGCAGTGAGTCACAGGCCAAGCTCCACATAGCACACTTCAGGACAAAGTGTGTAGGAGAACCAGACTCCCCACTCAGACCCACTTTTAGTATCAGCTTGCTGACACTCAGATGCTTCTTGGAAGCTTGTGGCACTTCCTCCATCCTATCGCTGAATCTCCGCCCTACCCAAGGCTGAGTTCCAGGTCTGCCTGTTGTATGGCAATCATCCTGTTCTGTCCCCCAAGATCACAGCATTCAGAATCCTCTGCTGGCCAGCTTCCCATTAGGTTCAGGGAGATAGGACAGGAGGAAATCAGATGGGAAATTTCTACTCTGCTCCCTCCCAACCTCCCATACTTCTTAAAGACCTTCCTTGCCCAGGTCCTTCTGGGCAGCCCTGCACGGCCCACTTCTTACTTGGCTATAGTAACTCTATCTCCCAGCCCTGGCCCTCAGCCCCAGGGGTTGGAAGGAGGTCCTGTCAGTCTCTGGTTGCTTTGACATCCACTGTTGCTTCCCATGTCTCTGTCCTCAATGAGTGTCTTCATTTGAGTTATTTGACTTGAATGACAGCAAATCCCTAAGCTTCTTGCAAAACCCTCACAGAAGTTCCTCCATTTATGTAATGAGGGTACATCAAGTACAAAATACCATCTGCTTAAAGTACCAGGCACTAGCCCCGTCCCCCTTCCCATACAAACATGGGCCATTCTGTATTCTTGCAAAGCACTTCCTGGAGCCCCAGGACACCTCCGTACTCTGCCTGCTACTCTAGGCTAAGTCAGAAATGCCCAGTCAGAAGTATGTGTGGTAGCCATAGTGTATGCACAATGGGCAGGCTTTGATGAAAAGAAAAAAAAAGTCTTTCTCATGTGCCTACTTACATAGATCTACCTATCTTCCACCTTAATCTCCCCACTATTCCTGTGATCTAATGTAAACCCACCTTCAGAAAAAAACTTGAACATGAAAGCACATGACTGTTAGTATTTCATTAGCTTAGCCTCTGAGAGGTAGTGGCATTTTGAAAGGAGTGATGACATTTATGCACACCTCAGTCAGATTGCTTGGATTCTAATTCTCACTTGGCCACTTTCTGGCCCTGAGACTGGGAAATGCTCAAGTTCTCTAGAACTTGGTTTCTTCATCTGAAAAATGGTGATAATAGTAAAATCTATCCAACAGGATTGTTGCCAGAAGTGATTTCAAGGAAAAATCTCAATGCCAGCTTCTCTCCCACATTATGTACTCAATAATTGTTGACTATCACAAGATTGATTGTCTTGTTATCCAGATGTGAGCTCCTCAGGATTAGAAGGGCCTTTATAGACACATAAAATGCCACCCAGGAAGGCTGTGAGGCTGCCTCTGGCCACATCACTGTGCCATGACACAGGGTACCCTCTAGCACTGCTCATCCCTCCTAGGGAGCTTCTTTCACTCCTGTCTTAGAAGAAGTTCCCCACATGAGTGGGCTGCCTCCTCTGGGACTTCCCCAAGGTATTCCAGAGAACCAGGATGAAACTGGACCTGAGTCAGGCCTGCCTGACATGTGACTATCTTGGCTTCCTGGTCACCAGTCCAGGGCCCTGGCCTCTCATTTACTAAGTACCACCTCTATCCCCCAACCTGCTTAATGAGGACCTGTGCCTTCCTCCTCCTGGAAGGTGGAAGATGATAGGAAGGAGCTCTGGCAAAGCAGAGAACAGGGCTGTGTGCTGTGGGGCAGTGAATATCAAGGCATGAAATGTGGGTTTTAGCCCACGCCTGCAATACACCTCTGGGATGCACCTGATTTTGGGAGATCCGTGAAGGCCTCTGCAAACAGTCAAGAAATGGTCCTCTCCTCTCACACCTTCTTGACTTTCTGTCTGTCACCACATCAGTGTGGCTTAATACAAACCAAGGAGCATCCAAACATTTGACTCCTGGCACATGACAAGTTTCTCTAGGGACTCCCATTCTGAGGAAGCTCAGTGCCACTTGGGTCTCTTGCCTTGAAGGGCACACCCTTTGCAAAGCAGAAGGTGACATTTCTTTAGTGCACAATGTAGAGGCCTTTTGATTTTTATTTTCCCAAAAGGCTCCATATCAGTGCCTTGGGGAATCCCACAGCCAACCAACAAAAGGCAAACCTGCTCACTAGAAAGTATGGTTCCTGTTTGTGCTGATTTGGCCACTTCTGGGAAGAGCACAAGAAACTGAGGGTACTTGATGATAAATGGACTCTGAGGGGAGAGAGAGGCCAACATAATGTCGATGGCAACTTCTTATTTATATTTTCACTTGTCACTGATGTGGGCCCCGGAGGACTGAGCAGCTGAGTGGAAAGGCCCCTGTAATGGGGCCTCCTTGGGTCAAGTTGGACAAATGGTGAAATGGCATGATCAGTGTTGTTTCCCAAAATTGTTGCAAGTGACATTATTCCTAGAAGGAATTGTTAACCCTGTAAAAATCAGTTTTATTTTTCCCCCTCTCTCTGGTTTTCTTAAATAGGCCTTTGTGTAAAGGCTGTGATCAGGTATAATCCTATCTAAAACATCTCTTAACCCTACTTCTAAATAAACAGTGAACGCCACACTCAGAATGTTGAACTGCCTAGTAATTTCAGTCACCTGCTAAAATAGCTCTTTTGACACCAGACTCTAATAACTGAACTAGAAGCTTCAGGAAAATTAACTGCAAATTACTAACTCTTGATCAACAGTTTGCATAAGATATCCAGAGTCAAAATAAACCCAAACTTGCAGATGTTCAAAAACGTACTGGCAATTCTTTCCCCAGATGGAAAGAGACACAGACACAGCACTTGTAACCTTTAGTCAGATGCTTATTAGGTGGTTAAGCCTAAGCTGCAAAATAGATACTAATTTTGATTACTAATTTTGGTACTGGCTGAACTAATTATGTACTGTTATTGCAGTGACAGGTCTCAAGATCTATAGCAGGGGTAGGAAACTAAGAGCAAAGTGTCAAGATCTCTCTGCATGATGAAATGTGGCCATTGTGTTATACGAATCCAAGTCCATGACAGTCTTGATGAGCCCAAGGTTTAAGGAGACCCTACTAAATCCTAAGGTAATGACTGACATGCTCAAGCCTTCAGTTACAAATCAAAGGCAGCTTTTTTTTTTTTTCTTTTTTTTTTTTTGCTTCTCAGTTTCTCCCTTTCTCTGGGCAATAAAAAGGAAAGGGAAGAGGAACTTCCCTCTGAAGTCTTGGTGATTTCTTGTTAAGTACATATATAAATATAAGTGTGTTGAAAGCACATTCTTAATAAAATTATTAATAACTTAGGGCCAGGATGGGAGGAGTCATCTAGTGTGGGATCACAGGGTTTTGAATTTTAGTGTGTTCCCTATTTTTATGACTAGATACTGGTGTAAAGAGCAGCCCTTCGTGACGAGCTCTGGTTGTGCAACATGAGCTCTGACATTTCCCTGGGTGTTCCAGGTACCTGCCATCTAGGTTACCTGAGTTCAAGGTACCTTTGTTGTTGTACGCATGACTCTCCTGAAAGTTAAAGATTTCTCTAAAAACTAAAAACCAAAAAAACACAGGTGTATGTGCACACACATATGCACACAAATCACCAGAATTTATAGGCTGTCTCTGTGCATGAGTAACACAAAGAAGCCCCAGAAGTTGTAAATGGGGTTCCCTGCTGAGACAGAAACTAGAAAGAACAAGCACCTAATAAATAAAAAAAGCCACTAGTGGGAACTCATCTTCACGGAAAAGCATAAATGCTTTTGAAGACACACGAGAATACCCAAGGTTAATGAAGGTGCTCTAAAAAACATGATTTAAACCAAAGATCACCTTGGGGAAAAAAAAAAGTATATAAACTGGGTAGTCTGCTAGACCCTGGAAAAGTGACTTCAGGAAGCAAAGCAGGAGCCTGGCAGAAACACCACTCAAGCATGTTATGGGAAAAGCACTCCAATCATGGGGGAATGCCAGATCAGGATTACTCCCTGCACACCACTAAGGCTCTTAGCTCCATGTCCATCTTACAAGACAATGCCTAATGACTAATTTGGCTTCCCCCACAAATCTGATAATGAAAGATAGTCTAGTGAATAAAATTGGTTTTCATAAAGCTACTTTCTTTTATTTTTCATGATAAATTATGAAACTGGACATTTGAATTCCACATTAATTGTCATGAGTCTATTCCAGGGAGTCTGTCCTGTGTACGCGGATAAACTTGAGGCCCTAATCTGCAAAGCTGGGATGACTGCCTTTGGAGGTCCTAGGTCTGGCAGCCCCCTTAAATCTAACCTTGACATTTCAGAGCCTACAAACAATCATCATGGGGAAGGAGGATACTGGTACAAAGAACCATTGTGTTGGAAGATTCCAGAGTGGCAAGGCCACAAAACCCATAGTCCCCCATGTTCATCCCAATACTAAGAGAATTTGCTTCTCCCTCCCCAACCTCCCTCAATCCCAAATCTATTTGCTTCCTTTGTCCCTTTTCATCTCTATCAACATGACCCTGTTCAGGGCACTAGTTTCAATCACCTGGATGACATAACAGCTGCCCCCTGACTGCCACCCCCCACCCTTAATTCTCCACCTACACACCAACCATGGTTCCTGCTTGCTCCAGCACATTCAATGAGCCCCCACCCATTATATCCATTATATCTGCATAATGGTACTCATGCTGCTCATGAGGTTCCAAGCTCAAGAATCAGCCTGTGGAAAGCTGGCAGGGCACCTGACCTCTGAGCTTGATCAGCTCCAAGGGCTGGTATAAGAAGTAAACCAGTTATTATACAACAGACACTAAGCAATGGTATCACCTTGGCCAGCTGAGTCTTTGCTTGTGTGTGCAGCTTTGTCTGTACCACTTACCACCAATGCCCACCCCTTGGTTCTTGCTTTAGTTTACGCAATGACTTGGGGTCACCCCAGTGCACTGTGTTCCCTCATGCCACCAACTTAACATGCATGCTGAGCCTGGGCCTGGACTCCCTTTCCTCCCACTATGCCCAGCTAATTCTAGCACTTAAGCTTCAAGTCTCAAATTAAGTATCACTTTTTCCAAGATGCCTTCCCTGAACACTGCCTAACTCACCCCAAAACTGGAATGGTGTTTCTCTTTCCCTTTCCCACACATTTTGGGAGCACCTATACTAGTCCTTAGGACTTACTCTGTAATTGTCAATTTTCCTGTCAACACCATTAATGGGGATCAAAACAAACTCCCTAGGGAGAAAAGGGGAGAAGCAAATAAGAGGTTCTGGCTTCAAAAGCCATACAGCTTTGCTACAGGGGTGCTTGTTCTCCCTTAGCCCTCATTAGAGGCTCACAAACTTCTAAGTGCAAAGCCCAGAGGTGGCTCAGCCCCTCCCTCTCACTTTACCCACTGATTTGGGATCAAAAGATCCAGATTCAGGCAAAGAAGCACTAACATTTTCACTTTCCAGTGTATTTCTTAGCCTTTTTGAGACTCAAATGAATAACCCTGTCTGCGGGTTTATAAAGCTTTGCAGTGATAGTTTGTAATCCACAGAACACCAATTATTAGATGATTATTGTTGGTGCCAGATCTCGTCCTATAGCAAGAAGAAGTGGACAGGAAAGGATGTCAGGCTGCAAGGGGTGGGTGACCCTACTGGACTGGGGCCATTGCCAGCAAACCTGTTTTCCTAATTCTGCCACCTCATGTCCTACACACAGAACAGAGGTCTTCCTAAGGCTCTGTGTTCAGCCTTGGCCATTTCCCCTGAGTTTTCCAGAGACAAGGCTCTGGCATATCCTCACAAGTGGGAAGTGGAAACATCTTGGGGCTTTTAAGTATGACACATGGGAGTACTCAAAGGTTCCTACAACTAGATTACCCGTACTACATTCAGGCAGGCCTGCTGAGTCAGAATAAGCATTTTAATGACCCAAACTGATCAGTGTGTATCATCTCACACCCATCAGGGGCTGTTGCCAGTACAGAGGGTCCTCTTCATCCCAACACACAGCTCCCAGCCCCTTCCCTGAGCCCCTCCCTGGTTGAAGCAGAAACTTAGAACACAGGTCAAGCCTGCCACCTACAGTTAAAGGGTCCAGGTACATTAGCTCCTGTGTTCACCTGCCCTTAGTTCAAGCCAACCCTATCCTTAGACTAAAAAGTCAAATTTCCTTCCTTCTCCCCCGGATTTAGAAATGGAAAATTTAGGAAATTGACTTAAATTGCTCTTTAGGCCAGTGTGTGTTTCTTCAAATTAAAAGCTGAATATGGAATCAGAATAAAATGCATTCAACAATGTGCAGCAAATGATCATGGAGTACCTGGGCTGCACACCCCTGAGATAAGTGCAATAATTCCAGGGGTGCCAAATATTCAGTTTTCACACGTGTGCAAACAAACTATAAGTCCAATTTATGAATTTCTTTCTACATTGAAGATCAATTTTTCTCTCATGGTGAAATTAATTTACTTTTCATTGCCTCTGCAATTAAACCAGCATTACTGCTATGAGAGCAGGCTCCAATCCTGTATCATGACCCTCATAGGCAGAAACACATACAGTGTCCACCCCTCACCTCAGGAAGAATGCATTGCCCATGAAGTTAAATGCTAGGTTGCCCTTCATTAACAAAAATGTGTAGCTCTTGGTAAATTCCACCATGGAGAACGCAAACCATGGGTGAAACACACACCAAGAGATATGTCCCAAGCTGGGGAATTGAAGAACATACAGGCAGAGTTTACACAGCGTAATTCTCATGAGAAACAATCATGATTACTAAATAGTAACCAAAGCAGTGCAGCAGGGCTCTTCAGATTGCTTAAACATGGGGCACCTGGGTGGCTCAGTCGGTTGATTGTCCAACTTTGCTCAGGTCATGATCTCACAGCTCATGAGTTTGAGCCCCGCATCAGTCTCTGTGCTGACAGCTCGGAGCCTGGAGCCTGGAGCCTGCTTCGGATTCTGCGTCTCCCTCTCTCTCTGCCCTTAACCCACTCACATTCTGTCTCCATCTCTCTCAAAAATAAATAAACATTTAAAAAAATTGCTTAAACATCAAAGTTAAGGTTAAAGAAATTGATGCAGCAGTGGAATTAAGGTAAAAATATTTTCTCTTGCTAAAAGAGTACCCTTAGTTCTCAACATATATCACCACCATCGTACATGTAGTCAATTTAAAATGAAAACCAAGTTTACAAATCACTTCTGGATACTTAAAAATAAACTCTAGGTTGCTTTTCTTTTTTTTTTTTTTAATTTTTTTTTTTTTAACATTTTTTGAGACAGGGAGAGACAGAGCATGAACAGGGGAGGGTCAGAGAGAGGGAGACACAGAATCTGAAACAGGCTCCAGGCTCTGAGCCGTCAGCACAGAGCCCGACGCGGGGCTCGAACTCACGGACCGTGAGATCATGACCTGAGCCGAAGTCGGCCGCTTAACCGACTGAGCCACCCAGGCGCCCCTAGGTTGCTTTTCTTTTTGGCAGCACCAGCCTTAAGCTCTGTGGCTTTGCAATATTTCAGAAACTTCAGGTACATTACAGTCTTCTGAGAAAGGCCCAATACTTCAGAATTCCTGGAGTGGCTGTGGAGAAAGAATATTACTGGCAACAAATATTAAAGCAACATTTTAAGACCTATAAGAATACATTTAGATGTTCATAAATGTACACACATATTTAAGGATTCCAGTTGATATCCTAAATATTATTTCTGTGAACATATTTACATTTCCTTTTGGTTTAAGAAAAAAAAATGTACCTTATAGACAAATTATTTCAGCTGTAGATGGAAAAGTCCATGGCCACGCTTCCCTTTCCCAGTGTATATCAGGGGCCTATGTGGGTGTGTAGAGTTTTCTCTGGTCCCCAAAGAGCTCACCTGTGACATACCTTCTATATGCACAGGAAAACTGCTCTTCTTATTCAGGGACTCTTTTGTTGGTGGAATTTGGAGAAACTGGGTTGCAACATCTTTTCTGGGAGAGGCCAAGCATACTTTTTCATTCTTGTGGCTTTGTGTGTTTAAACAATTTGAGGTGGTATAAAAGACTGAACCACGAGATTGCTCGCAGCATTCCAAGATTCCTGCTGCCCCATGCTGCAAACTGCAGACGTCCTCCAGGCCTGCTGGCCTCGGCCTGAATGTGAAATTTTACCCACTAGAAAGCATCATTGGAGCTCCAGTCAAAAATTTTAAATAGCCCATTGATACTGATGCTTTTGTACTTTGGCTTCAAAAGCAATCATGACCAAACATTTTCAACGATGAGTTGATTACAGTAACGAAAACACCTTTTCAAAAAACATTTAATGAGGTAGCTGAGGTCGAATATCAAATCCACAGCATACACAAAAGTGCTTAATAAGTGCTCAGGCATTTTAAAATGTATTTTTAAATGCAAACTTGCTACAGTGCCTAATAAATGCTCTTCCCAATTCCTGAAGATGCATGCAAATGTTGCAAAGAGGCCCTTGCAGAGTGGTAACAGCAAGAGAACAAGAGGTTGAGAGCAAGTGAAGCTGGACAGGAGTAGAAAGGAAGGGCGCTCTGGGCATACAGCCTGGGTTGAAGTGGTTGGTCTCCCCATGGAACTTAAATATAGTCAGTGCCACCAAGAACAAACACTAAGTAGAACTCAGGGATATGATGGGCTGAGAAGGGGGTCTTGACTTGAGGTGGTAGGAGCCACAGCCTGGGACACTTTCACTGAAAGATTGAGGCAATGCTCAGAGCACCCCTTCTCTGTCTTCCAGGGCCCCTGGAACAACACTCAGGAGGGAGTCTGGACTCCTGCTGCTCTCACCGTGACCACCCTGGATTCTGTTTGCTCACAGCCACAGGCTGCTTCCGGCTGAGAAGCTTTTAAAATGTTAACTTCAAATGACTTCCATGTGGAGTCTTGGAAAAAGGAAGGGTGGTGATACCAAGGCTGTCAGCATGGATTTTGTTACTGTTGCTGCAATATGAACATTCACGCTCATGGGCACACATGCACACTTGCCTGCACACAGGTGCACACATGAGTTGGTACGGGGCAATCAAGCAGACTCCCCAAGCTCAGGCAGGGCAGAAGTTGGCTGAGTGAAGGGGCCTGGGGTGGGTTCATGGAGAAGAAGCCTGGATCCACCTTCGCCACCCTCCCTCTCCTGTCCTCCATGGGGGCAGTCAGTATTCCAGGGCACCCAGCAGAAATGCACTGAAGGAAAGGCAGGCACCAGATCACTCTATTAGGTCTCTGTCGTATAGTTGCTGTAGGCCAGAGGAGGCAGGGTCTGAAAGCTGCTCCACCGCCTCGTACCAGGCTGGGACTCCACACGCCCTTGCTCTTTATATTTACCCAGAATGTTTTTGGCTTCTTCTGCATCCCGCAAAGGGCTCTCTCCATATTCTTCCTTCAGCCACTGTCGGTACTGGAGAAGTTAAAAAAACCAAAATGTCACACACACACCTGCATTCACATAGATTTTACCTATTACTTAACGGTACAGATTTTGCCACATATAAACAAGGAATAAATAGGCATTGGGTGATCATGGGTCTGTGGTTGGCCAGCCAGTGTCAAGCAAGAGAAATAACTGCTTCTTCCAGATTGTGGCCTGAGGACATGAAAGCAAGCCAAACCAAGAAAATGGTACTTGACCCAAAGGGAGATAAACAGAAGCTAATATGGGGTCTGATGGTAAAAGATATGTTCTAAGCTGATGACTTTAATGGGGATGCAGGTGGGGCATTCTTGGACTAGATGTCTTCTGTGGGCCTTTCTAACTCCAACCTCCATGATGTACAGAAAGACTGTGGCATCTTCCCAGGGGCTGCTGTTTACATCACCAAAGTCTCCTGAACATGGTTACCTGGTGGACTTCATGCTTCTCAAACTCCTGGAGCTGTCTCTGGAAGCCCAGGTTGGGGTTGGCACAGGACCTCCCTGCACGCACAGTGTGCAGGGCATCCTCCCAGCCAAAGTCGGTGACAGTCATGATGTATGCGATCACCAGAGTCACGCTCCTGGAGACGCCAGCCAGGCTGTAGGGCCAAAAGAACCCACATGGGCAAAGGGTTTCAGTCCAGAAGTCTATCCTATGATTCACTGAGAGCAGGAGAGTCTGTGGATCTCGTTTGAGAAAGTCGTCCTGCCTTGGATTATGAGTGGACACCAAGCCAGTATGAAATTATTCAGAAACATATAAGCTTCTACTTTATTATACGCTTCTACTTTATTATACACTAGAATCTCAGGCATTCAGTATCTGTGTTAGCCTCATTTTTTTGTAGATTTCCTACTGGCTATGGCTTTGGACACTTCAGTTTTATGATTTTCTATGTTCCCTAGCCCCTCTTCCTTCACATATTCCCCATTTCCCAGGACAGAAAAAAAAAACCTAACCAAAGCACATCAAAGGAACTTGAAGGTCTTGGATCTATGCAATAAATCTATTCATAAACTGCAGCAGTTTAGAAGACTTCATTTTTTTTAAGTCTGGTTTTCTTAGATAAATGAAAACTCAATCTATAACTGAAAAACCCATTAAATACAGAAGCTCTTAGGAAATATTTATTCTTCTTGACACAACTAAGCAGAGTACAAGAGAGGACACATTCCATGTGCTCTGGGATGTATGGGTCAAGAACGGTTAATTATATCAGGCAGGCTGAGTAAGGGACCAATTTTAAATGCATATGCAAATTAAGGTGGTCACAGAAGGCTGTGCTGCATCAGATTTAGAGTGTTCTAGCAACGGTTTAATATGGGGAAGTTTAGAAAATTTCTCATTTTTAGAAAAGCCTATCTTCAGATTTATACAACCATATGAAATACAAATTCCTAGAATATCATATCTATACATATTCAAATGATGATGATGATGATGATGATGATAATAATAATAATAATAATAATAAAACAATGACTCTCAAGTAGTGGCTCTTTCTTAGGGTTTTATTTCAGAAATACTGAGAGCTTTTAAAAAAATACATCCTCTTGGGGTACAAACCTAGAGATTCTAATTCACCAGGAGCCATAGAAGCACAGGCACAAGATTTCAGAACTCCCCTTATATGGTCCCAGCTGCACTCCTCAAAGTGCTTTTAATCAAATGTAGATTACCATTACAAAACCCACAATGTGTTACATGTCCTACTCTTTTTAAAAGTAAAAAAAGTAAATCACACTATTTCAAGAACTGCATAAAACTGCAGAATGCTATTTTTTTCTAAAGCAATCAAATGATCTACTATCCCTGCTCTCCTATTACGGGTTACAGGTCCTTTGAACAGTTTAGTTTTCATTGATGGCTCTCCTGGATATCAAGCAATGGATCTCCTTGGTCAAGACAAGTTTATCACCAATCTCAGCAGCAACGCAGCCCAGGAGACATCACTTCACATTTCCAAAGAGCTTTCACTACAACAGCAACTTCTTTGGGGAAACTCAAAGGACTGTTAAGCTTTTTAAAAATATCTATATTTTACAATATAATATTGTCTCTTTTTTAAAAAACTGTGTATAGTTGACATACAACGTTACATTAATTCCAGGTGATTCTACAAGTTTTACATTATGCCGTGCTCACCACAAGTGTAGTTCCCATCTGTCACCATTCAATGCTAATACCATTGACTGTATTCCCTACGCTGTACCTTTTATACCCATGACTTATTCATTCCAAAACTGGAACCTTGTATCTCCTACTCCCCTTCACCCATTTTGCCCATCCTCCTACCTCCTCCCCTCCAGCAACCATCAGTTTGTTCTCTGTATTTACAGGTCTGGTTCTGCCTTTTGCTTGTTTTTTGTTTGTTTGTTCATTCATGTGTTTTGTTTTTTAGATTCCACATATAAGTAAAATCTTATGGTATTTGCTTCCTCTGACATATTTCACTTAGCATAATACCCTCTAGATCTATCCATGTTGCTGTAAATAGCAAGATCTTATCTTTTTCTGTGGCTGAAGAGTATTCAATATGGAGCCTCATTCAATATAAAGAGGGAAATGCTCAGCCTGCACTTTAATGAACAGCAGAGTTCCAGCTCTAGGATGTTGGCTACTGGTTCCTTTGACATATTAGTTATGTGATTAGTATGAATACTAGTGGTAACAAGCATTTCATAATATATATAATTGTCAAATCACTACATTGTACACCTGAAACTAATGTCAACTATATTTAAATTAAAAATAAAAAAATAAAATATGAGAGCCAACACTCACTGAGAGCTTACCATGTGCCAGGTACAGTGCTAAGAACTTTATGTACATTGTCCTTGGATTATGTGCGTTTTAACAGCTTTCTCTGTAGTGTGTACGTACTCGTGTATGTATATACATATCCACACAAAGTATAGCTGAATGCGGTAGAGAGCTATATATAAACTATTTATTTCTAAGAATCTATTATCTTTTCAAAGTACTAAGCTAAACATACATAAAAGCCCCAATCTGCATATGTAGAAGAAATGGTTATTTTGGTGTTACACTAATACAATGCTAAACACCCACATATGTGATCAAAACTCTCCAGAAAGAAATGGTGTTTTGGAAGGTCATTGAAGTTTCAGGGATGAGCCCACAAAATCTGTACCCTCCACAGGAGGCTGTTTTGAGGGAATGATAGACATAGGCTAGAAAAGAGTTTTCTGTTGTCCAGTAACCTTGACAGTCACTACAGAAATCCTACTGTGAAAATGAAAATAAAAAAAAAAACATAGGGTTCTCTGTCATCAAAAACTAATGATGACTAACAAATGGCAGGGGTCAGATGGGGTGTATGTTCAAGATTCAGATGGTAGACGAACTATTAAGAGCTGAAATAATTAATCACACACAGAAAAACACTTGACAGAAATCAGGTTGAGAAGCAATGCTAAGCTATTATTAATTAGGTAGAGGCATACATACCAGTGTACAAGACAACCCTCACCCCTGAGTCGGCACTCGTGAATGAATTTAATACTTTCTTTGAAATGTCTTGTCCTGTAGGGGGAGAAAAAAAGAGAGAAGTGACATCTCTCTACTTTACTCAACATATGATGAAAAGAAAAAATCCATCTGAGGTTTCTTGAAAAGGTCTCAGAGTCCCACAGCTTCAAAACCGTGGTCACATTGTCTGGGTCTGGAGCTGCCTCAGCTTTAGAACCTTTCATACACAATGCTGAGGCTTGGGAAGGGCTGCCCATCTTCTGGGATTTTCAGAATTTCTCTGCAAGGAATCCCTGAAACACACAGTTGCCACTCACCAGTGTGTGTGTGTGTGTGTGTCGGGGGTGGGGGGGGGGGGAGGCTTCTGCCTATCCCATTGGTCATTGGTGCCTCTGAACACTCAGGACCATAGCAGTGACACCACACTGATGATCTGCACACCAGTTGTGCACATTCACAGATGTTCAGGTGAAGAAGGTGTCCTTATCATTCAGGCTTCCCAGTTTTAAAAGGTAGTTTACGGGGCGCCTGGGTGGCTCAGTCAGTTAAGCGGCCAACTTCGGCTCAGGTCATGATCTTGCGGTCCGTGAGTTCGAGCCCCGTGTCGGGCTCCGTGCTGACAGCTCAGAGCCTGGAGCCTATTTCAGATTCTGTGTCTCCCTCTCTCTGACCCTCCCCCATTCATGCTCTGTCTCTCTCTGTCTCAAAAATAAATAAACATTAAAAAATAAATAAATAAAAGGTAGTTTACTTCTGGGACACCTGGGTGGCTCAGTCAGTTGAGCGTCTCATAGTTTGTGAGTTCAAGCCCCAAGTCGGGCTCTGTGCTGACAGCTCAAAGCCTGGAGCATGCTTTGGATTCTATCTCCCTCTCTCTCTGCCCCTCCCTCACTCATGCTCTGTATCTCTGTCTCAAAAATAAAAATGAACATTAAAAAAAAGTAGTTTACTTCTGATGATTTGAAAAAGTTAATCATATTCTCCCATATTGGTCTCCCTTGACTTTGGTAGGTCCTGTCAGCATGTCACCAGAGAGCTGTGGGAAAATGGTAAGTGCAGCTTCAATCCCTGCTCAGTGGCTTACTGGCTGTGTGACCTTGGGAGAGTCACTTAGTTTCCCTCAACCTCACTTAAAAAGTGGAAATAATGTCTTACAGGGTGGAATGAGGTAATATATGCCAATATGCTTTGCAAACCATAAAGTCCTATATAATGATGAAACCATGATCCTTATTTCTTCTGATCCTTAGCTTTTTAAAAACCCTTTCTCCTACATATGTGTGGCAGCACCAACCACTTAGAGCACATTCTGGACTGCCTAGTGGGTTAACTATAAATATTCCAAGGGAACCTACAGAGCACATGCTTTTTGAGGTCTTCTACATCTGAATGACTTGTAAAGCAGTAAAACACCTGAAGTTGCCCATGGAATAAATTCATCTTCTTTTAAACACCAACTGAGTGCTGACTATTTACCAGGAACTGTGCTGCAGGAGATTCAGAGAAGAATGAGATGTAGTTTCTAACCACATAAGCTAGGTCCATTGTTCTATGAAGGATGACAAGACAAATGAATGTAAAAAGATTGGGAAATTCAGGTGTGGCATAACAAACTCATCCAGGTATCAAATCCAGAAGAAACTTAGCAACCTAAGTGTAGCTGCCCAGCTAGATTAAGACAGAGAAGCAATACAGGAAACTCAATGCACATGCATACTTGTACATATTCCATAACCCACCATAAGGCATGATGTCACTAAACATGGAAGGTCCTAGGCGTCTAACCCAAGGGCTCCATATTCTTACCTAAAATTTCTAATTACCAGAATATTGAAAGACATGCTTTTGCTAACATTCCCAGGCACAAATGCTCCCAGACATAAACTTATAAAATGACTCAAGACATTGCAACTCTAATTGCAAACACTGCTTGGTATAAAGCAGGCAAGAAAAGATTCCTGCTGTAATTCCTGAAATTTGAAGTGTCAACACTGAAACAGACCTCAGACAGGACCGTAAAGCAGAAGCCCATGGAAGCCAGGCAGTGTAGCAGAGCACACAGAAGGATGAAGGGATGCGGGCACTGTGATGTGACTGGCAGAATCCTGGCCCAAGGGCAAGGCACTGTAGGCGAGAGTGAAGGCTCGGTGCTGTTAGAGCTTCCCATCTCTCAAGCAAAAATAGTCTGCAGTGAAGTTTTCTGATTTTGAAGTATTAAAACTGTGGCAGACATCTTGAATCACTCTGATTTTGTTTGGGGCACTAGTTTGTCAGAATACTCCATCCTACCTCTGACTCCAGCCATGGAGAACTAAAGAAAAAGTTGTGGGGTGAGGTGGGGACTTCTGGAAAAGTTTTCCCTTCCTGATGAAAGGGAAGCTATCTATCTCTGCCTCAGATTTCTGTTAGGAAACTAGAAGTGAGTGTCATGCTTACAGCTACATCAGCTGCTCTGTAACCACTGGTGATAAGCCCCTGGGGTGGAAAGGCAGCAAGGATACAAAGAGGGACCTCAGGGGATGCCCTGGCCTGGGAGCAACCATCACCAGGTTTCTTGGTCAAGGCTTGAACTAAATTTCTTTATAACTTAAAACATTATCAATCAGACACTCTGCTACTTACAGCCAAATACAATCTACCCAGTATCAGCAACCAATTCAATAGTTTTAACAACACTGAGCCAACTCATCTGGCCTAGGAGCGGCTACAGGCTGCCCTTCTGCCATCTGCTTCATGGTTTGCACAGTGCAGCCTGTCCTCCTCTGTAGGTCACTGCATGTGGCAGACACGCCAGAGGGTGGGGTGGGTCTGACTATAGATCCCAGGACCAGGACAGGCTGCCCAGAACCCAAGGCTCACCCCTGACTGCAGCCTGGCAGCTGAGGGGTGTGGCTAGAGGGCACACATATTTGTCCACTAAGTAGCCATGCTGGGATATCCAAGAGTTCTGAGAGTCCTCTCCATGCCTGCAGCCCATGCTCATGCCTATTTAATGGGTCTCTTTCTAATCGTGCAGAGCTGCATCTGAGATAAGAGAGGCAGAGAAGAATACAGTAACCAGAAAAGGAAAAATAAATCTAGAAATGAATGACAGTTGCCAGTTTAGTGAAGAAGTCACAGACTGCCCCAGAACCCACTGCAAAGCCCGAGTGCCATGAAAGTTAACTATGCCACTCTAAGTGGGTAGAACTTAGTGTTTTACGGGAACACGGTCAGTGCTATGGAGCTCATCAAGAACTTGAAAAATTCAAGTGACAACAAATGAATCCCTTTACTGAAACCTGAAAGTGGGAACAACTGCTTATATCTGGATTTTATACCTGCATGTCCCAAACCACATGCATGATGAAACCTGGGTCTTAAATATTGTCGGGTGTATCTGGGTTCTAAAGTCAGTTTTGCCTCTTCTCAGAATAAGAGTGTGGGGTGGAGTGGGGTCAGCAGGGTAACATGCAGACCTGTCAGAGACCAGAGAGAGCATATGAAAGAGCTGTGGGGGCAAGGAAGTCATGAGGAGGTGCTCCTACTCTGCTCCCTGCCAGCTCTTTTCTCTTAGTTCTAACTGCATCAATCTTAAGCCTAAGACAAACCCACAAACAGCACCTGTCCACCACTGAGTTGGGGCAAGAGCTGAGGAACCCCACAGCAGGCATCTGTGAGAGAGAGGGTGGCTCACAGCCCAGCCTGAGAGTGTAATGATGCTAGTGAAGGGATGGCTTAAAGCCCCACCACAAAACTTGAGTCATAAACACAATTAGGCAGGAGGCCACGCCAAGCAGACATTCCTAGAAATGCCTTTTCCAAGTAAAGCCAGGAGGCATGCGCATTCACTACTGCTTTGGTGTGTTGCAGGAGTGGGGGTTATTTCCAGGGAAGCTGATGACATAAGCTCTAGCACTGGTCATTAAACTCCCTCCTCCACAGCGGGAAATACCCACAACTCTGGCCCTTGTTGCCCAATTCTCTGATGTGAAGCAGAAGCACATATCTCAAACACCATTCCAACACAGACTGTTTCAATGAACACAGGTTCCCTATTCCTGCTCTTCATTTTGTACCTTCACTTGCATACCCACACATGGAGTAAGGTCTGTTGGAGGAAAGCCAGTGAGGCTCACTGACCTACATGTGTGTCACAAAGTCACGTAACAGTGGTTGCTGCTGCCAATAATCTGAAGAGAACACCTTGGGTAGGGCAGAGGGGCAGGCCTTTGGTAGGCCCTCAAGGAGACATGTCCTCCATGAGCACTCAGCAAACAGCCCTGCAGCAGCCACTGTTGCCCTTCCTCCACTTCCTCAGTCTGTGCTGGCTGTCCTTCTTGAACAGCTTCCTCTCTCTCTCTGTCCAGAGGCCAAAAGCCAGGATCAGCCAGGTTTTCCTGACCTTCAGAGAGTATACAAAAAGACTGGTGGATGAGATCTAGCAAAACTACACCACATGATGATCATCTTTTGAGGCTGAACAATGTGTGCTCACTCCAACACTGCAAGATTTTAAGGCTGTGATCCCCATTGTGGGATCTGAGGCAGCTCTGTCCTGCTGAAGACTCTGCTTATATGAGCAGGAGCTCAGGGAGCTGGGCTCACTCCAAAGCCAGCAGTATCAGACTAGGCTGTATTGACAGCAAAGCCATGCGACTGAGGACACTTTTCCTTCCCACATATGTGTACACACAGACACGTGTACACGTCTGTGCATGTATGTTGTATATGAAAGCAAAAGAGGAAAAAAAAAAAAACAGGAAAGGTAAGCACTCTTAGATTTTTTTTCCTGGAAAAGGAATACTTAAAAAGATAAAGCAAAAAGTAAATGGGTGGAATGTTCTATCTGAGTGAGCCTGTGCTCTGGAAGGTGAGCTCAGATAGGAGAGCTGTTTCCTCCTGGGGCAGAAACCATGTAGGCTCCCTCAGCTGGAACACTCTCACCCCACCCAGAAGCAAGCAGGAACATTCTCCACCAGTACAGACACTGGCAGAGCTGCTCTATCAGTGCACAGAATTTAACACATACAACTAACTCATATTTACATCAATGATTCCCCAACTTTTATATTTCCTGCACTTAAACATTTTTTTAATTGGGGGGGGGGGGATTTTTATCATGCTTTTCATTTTGCTACATAAGGTCATTTTAAAAACAAAACAAAAACCTCTCTACCATCTACTATAACATTATTTCACAAAGAATAATCGAACACTAGAAAAACTAGGAGAAGAAAGTTTAAGACTAAAATACAGTTAAGTTCAATAAGTGAAGTCTTATAGAAAAAACTCAATATCCATTTTCTGTGTATTTCTCATTCCTATGGGCTGCAAAGTCCTCAGGAGTCATGTGTGATCATGTGTGTGTGTGTGTGTGTGTGTGTGTGTGCACATGTATGCTCAAGTATGTATGCATCTGTCTGGAAACAGAACCACAGCACTCCAAGGGCCCACCTAGCTTTGATTTTGCAAAACTTCTTTTTAATAATTACAACACAGAAAAACTATAAGAGGACGAAAGAGTTGGATGTACAGAAGACATCAGCTAAATTAAAGAAAACATACACAAAAAGGGAGGTAGAATAAGGCAAGGAAGTTTTACTGGTACTTTAAATATAAGCTTTCTGTATTGCTAATTACCTCTTCTCCCCACAAAAACCTCAAGAAATTTAGAGACCTGCTCGATACTCAAACCACTGAATGTCACAAAAGTTCTACTGCAATGATGCAATGCCACCAACTCCACAGCACAGACCAAACTCTCCTGTACTTGACATTAGAAGATTTAAAAAAAGTATTCCCTTAACAATATCTAAATAAAAAATACCAATTTAATAAATATTAAAATAAGAATGAATAAATTATCTACCATATATCCAATAATTCACTCTTGAAATACATTAATACTCCTTACTTGGATAGCAAATATAATCTTATTTCTGGAATTGCTTACAGTTCATAAAAAATACTTTCACTTATCTAACCTAATACTACAAGAATTGTGTGAGATAGGTATTTTACAGATGAGAAGTGAGGTTAAAGTGACTTGCATAAGAAAGTACACAGAGAAAGCAAAAGCAAGTATTTCTAAAAGCCTCAATTCACCACCCACCCCACATCAGCCACTCAGAGATCATGTAGTGTATGCATGTGATATAAGCTCTAGGATGCCTCTAATTGTGACAAATCATGCAAAACACCCCAGCCTGGGTCTGTGGGGGTATTACAACTATGAGAACTTGAACTTTCACATTTCCTGACTTTGAAAGGCAAGGTGGTTAGGGAACTGAGGTAAAATTTTAATGTGTTAATGTTATCTTAACCAGGTTTCTGCATTTTAAGTTCCTGGAGATCATGGGGGAGTTTGTGAGGATTAAAGCCAAGACAGAAAATTGACCTTTCTGGGCAGCTTACAACCACTGAATGCCAAGTGAAAGCAGTTAGTTTCAAAAGGTCACAAACCTCTTACTAAGCATAATTAGCAAGAAGAATTCCTGTTGGTATAGGGGTTTGTGGGGTAATATTTAGGATATAAAACTTTAAATTACATCTAAAGTTAAACAATTTAAAAAATCTGTAGGTTTAAAACAATAAGTGATACAGTTTTCTAGAATTTATTTTGTCATTAAATATAAGACTTTTCAGGCATCAGTAATTAAAAGTGGCTAGACTAAAGAACTACTAGTTATAATTGTCTGAGTTAGCCAGAGCATATTTTCCAAGTGATGGACTTGATTTCTCTTGCTTTTGTTAACCAGAGTATTTATCTCCTATCTGCATTAGTTGAGGGTACAAAAAGTGAAGGTTCACTGTCAGCTATATGTTCCTAATATTTGGTGACCACAGGCTACCTGAAGTGAACAGGCCATATAAAAAGTCAAGTATTCCATTTGCCAATGGTTAATAGTCTAATTATATCATGAAAGCATGCTTGCTGTTAAAAGGTATGTTATGCTCCCAAAGAAACATTTGTAACACGGAAAGAGAAACTCAAGCTATTTCATAGGCTGTCTCTTAACATACACAGTACACTCAAATTACAAACTTAACTCCACAATTTCCATGTAACTTCAGTAGAGCAAGAAATATTTATAAACTCATGGACATTGATGTGCCCAAAGTCTTACTTATGCATAAGATTTGCGATTACTAATGGATTACAAATAAAAGTTTTCCCAAAGAATCACATAAATGCCTATGAACATAACTTTTAACAGGCGAGTGCCAGCTTTTCTGCCTTTCGATGAGTTACGGCCTTAACTTTCTTTTCCAATTGAAACAGAGGTTGTACAGCTGTAGGACTTCCCTCAACATAGCAGCAATGGCACGTCCTCTTGAAGTCATTCTGTCATTAGCCCCAACCATGGATGCTATGGTAACTACCTATTGAAACCTGGTGTCCCACCCTACACTTTCACCAAGATGTAAGGAAAGAGTTAAGAAGGCAAATCACACAGCTTAACAAGACCTCTGCACATATTTGGGACAGGAGAGAACAAATTCAAATCTTACAGGTTAGTCCTCTGGACCCAAGGTGACTGTGTTTGGGCTGGTTTTGCCAGAAGACCTGAACTGACCCATGAGACCCTGGAACTTGGAGAAGCTTCTGCTACATTTTCTGTCACTCTGGTCTTTCCATGTAAGCATATCTTCCAAATCTCCCACTAAAGTGGGTCTCCTGAGCACCAAAACTTGTTATTTCAACTATCTTCTTTTATAACTCTCAAGATATATGAATACACTTTTAAGAGAGTAAAAGTGTATTCTTATTCTCAAAAGTGCTTAGAGTTCATAGAGAACACTTTCATACGTGATCTGATCTCCAAAAATCCTCAAGGCAGGTATTTTTTACATGAGGGAACTGAAGTTCAGATGGGTTTAAATGACTTGCCCAAGGTAGATACAACTAGTTTTAAATTTAAGATATCTAACATCAAGGTCTACTGCTTACTTGTCTATATAGTGCAGGACTGCTCAATGCTCAATCTTCATTTGGTAAGTCAGTTATTGTCCTGGACATCAAGCACAATGCTTGGCTCCTAGCAAAGCTGAAATGTCCTGAGGGCAATCAAGTACAGGTGGCCACCTTACCTCACAACAAATGCCCAGGATGTGTTATAATCTGATTCCTCCAAAGAGTCATATTGCCAATCAGGTATTGACAAGTTCAGCAGTATATTAGAATCTCAGTTTGAGATAAGAACAAAGCAACCATTTTAAAAATAGCCACCAAAACATGGGCAGAAGATTGCTGTGGTCTCCAGAGAAAGGCAGTGGCTCACTTCCTTCCGTATACACCATGCCCTTCCAACCACTTCTGTTTCTTGACACGACTAGTAACCAAGGAAGTTCTCTGGTGCTTCTTCTCCTCCTAGACCCAAGCTACTACTGTTTTCCTAGTGATCCTAGTAAAATCTTTCCTCTGTCATCCTCAGCCTTAAAGACTGACTTTTTCTGTGAAATATGGAGAGTTAGTGTAAAAAAAAAGGCCTTATGCAAGAACATATTTGTCCCTGCTTCAAATCTACCCTTACCCTTATCTCATCTAATCCTATGCCACCTATCCCCTGTCCTATACCACCCCCCACCCTTCCCTACATCAATCCATCTGACTCTAGCCCCATTTTTTTTTCAAACAGGTAGATCTCACAAAATTATTGTGTAACCTGGGATTTCACTGCTCTCTAGCAATCAAAAATCAAGATTTGTGAATGTTCCAGTATTTGATAGCTTTCAGAAAAGATGAACAACTGGGATACTAAACATAAGATTATATGGTCTGTAACTCCAATATGCAGGATTTGTAGGCAATAGAGCTTAAGAATCACGAAGGATGAATCCCAACAAGCCTGTGGGCTCCCAAATTCACAAACATCACCATAGCTTGTAACTTCCCAGATAAGATGCAGTAACCTATAATTCTAGCATGGTTGTGTTTGACCTGCAATGTAAGCACAAGGCCAGCCTTGGAAGCAGGGGCTGGTATCTACTGGAGGCAATGAGTGGTTAAGTACTTTATTTCTGCCCCAGTGTCTTAGCCTGCAAGGTTCAAATTCATGCTTCAGTAAAATTTTACTCCATATCATGGTCTTCTTTAAGTTTATTTATTTATTTTGAGAGTGAGAAAGAGAGAGAGAAAGAGAGAGAGAAAGAGACAGAGAGAGAGGGAGGGAGGGAGAGAGGGAGGGAGGGAGATGGGGCATAGAGAGAAAGAGGGAGCATGAGAATCCCAAGCAGAGCCTGCTTGGGACTCAGTCTCACAAACCATGAGACAATGACCTGAGCCAAAACCAAGAGTCAGATGCTTAACTGACTGAGCCACCCAGGTGCCCCTCTTTTTTACTCTTTTTAATTTGACTCCTAGAAAATTTAACATTACCTACACAGCTTACATTTGTGGTCCACATTCTATTTCTATTGGACAGTGCTGCTTTTAGACAAAACCCAATAGCTTCCTTAAGGGTTTACTTCTAGAGAAGAGATGAACATGCTCAAGGTTTGGTTTAAGGCATCCTTTTTAAAAATTAGGCTCTTATAGACATCCCATCAGTCAGTGTTGTGTAGTTGAAGGACTGGCAAACAAGAAGCATGCCTCCAGCTACAGCTCTGCCTAACTTGGCAGCACAGACCTCCTATGGGCCTTGTTACCTCCCCTGCAGAGCAGCAGCTACGCATGGCATGAAGCATCCCATTGGCTCCAATGATTTCACAGTCCTTTACTTTACTGTCCTTTATTTGTTTTTAATATCTCCAAAAAATATAGGAAAAAACCAACTTACAGGTTTTGAGATGGCGAATCCGCTGCTGGAATGCACAGGTATTTAACTCCCTGTAGAATGATATAAAAAATTTAAGTAAAAAGACGATACTTAGTGGAGAAAAATATTTAAAGGAACTATTTACTCAGGTCAAAAAATAAAAAGTAAAAAGGAGAAGTTTTTCACTCATCTTTTGTTGCCAAGGAACCAGGGAAAAACTCTTTAATTAAGGTTCCTGGTTATTTTCCGCGACCATACATACAAATATTTATGCTCTAGTTTGCAAACAGCTTGTAGGTTTAGACAGGGTTTATCAAAAAAGTGAAATAATTGAGGGCTTCCCAGTAAGTGTCAACAAGTTTCAAAACTATGATTTCAAATGCTTGTTTACATATTTAGCATTTTTAAAATCTATTTCATTTAAGATCTTGAGTAGCCAAAAAAGAAGCACTGTTAGTAAAAACTTTAACATGCTAAGTAAAAATTGTAATGTTATGTTACAGAGTTTTCTATATCATATTTTAGTAATCAGAGAGTTACAATTTCACTGATGCATTAGTAGGAACTTTACACATGCAAAATATTTTGATATATTTTGCTTGCTTTTCAAAAGAGTAAAAGTTTATGTACCAAACTAATACATTTTTTAAAAAGAATGGCCCCTGGGGTGCTTGGGTGGCTCAGTTGTAAATGTCCAACTTTGGCTCAGGTCATGATCTTGCAGTCTGTGAGTTTGAGCCCCACGTTGGGCTCTGTGCTGACAGCTCAGAGTCTGGAGACTGCTTTGGATTCTGTGTCCCCACCTCTCTCTGCCCCTCCCCCACTCACGCTCTATCTGGCTCTGTCTCTCAAAAATGAATAAATGTTAAAAAAAATTTTTAAAAAAAGAAAAGAATGGCCCAATTTGAAAAAAAAAACCAAAAACTTCACATAGGTCTCCATAAAAATCTATTAAAAATGTCTGTGTAACCCAAAAAATAATCCAGTGAAGAAATGGGCAGAAAACATGAATAGACACTTCTCTAAAGAAGACATCCAGATGGCCAACAGGCACATGAAAAGATGCTCAACATTGCTCCTCATCAGGGAAATACAAATCAAAACCACACTCAGATATCACCTCACGCCAGTCAGAGTGGTCAAAATGAACAAATCAGGAGACTATAGATGCTGGAGAGATTGTGGAGAAACAGGAATCCTCTTGCACTGTTGATGGGAATGCAAACTGGTGCAGCCACTCTGGAAAACAGTGTGGAGGTTCCTCAAAAAATTACAAGTGGACCTACCCTATGACCCAGCAGTAGCACTGCTAGGAATTTACCCAAGGGATACAGGAGTACTGATGCATAGGGGCACTTTTACCCCAATGTTTATAGCAGCACTCTCAACAATAGCCAAATTATGGAAAAAGCCTAAATGTCCATCAACTGATGAATGGATAAAGAAATTGTGGTTTATATACACAATGGAGTACTACATGGCAATGAGAAAGAATGAAATATGGCCCTTTGTAGCAACGTGGATGGAACTAGAGAGTGTGATGCTAAGTGAAATAAGCCATACAGAGAAAGACAGATACCATATGTTTTCACTCGTTTGTGGATCCTGAGAAACTTAACAGAAACCCATGGGGGAAGGGAAGGAAAAAAAAAAAAAAGAGGTTAGAGTGGGAGAGAGAGCCAAAGCATAAGAGACTCCTAAAAACTGAGGAGTTGATGGGTGGTGGGAGGGAGGGGAGGGTAGGTCTGGGAGTCTGAGGGTTGATGGGTGGTGGAGGGAGGGGAGGGTAGGTGATGGGCATTGAAGAGGGCATCTTTTGGGATGAGCACTGGGTGTTGTATGGAAACTAATTTGACAATAAATTTCATATATTAAAAAAAATAAAAAATAATGAGGAAGAGGGAAAGTCTATCTTTAGTGACTTAAGTAAAATAAAGATCTGAAATGGATTATATGAGTAAAAAAAGTGTCTGTGTAAATTCATGCTACAAAAACTCAAGCTAAATTTGTTTTATTAAAAACCTAGTTGTTTCTTCTTCAGGGGGATTGAAAGTATAGTTCCAAAGGTCTTCAATGTCAAGTAGAAGTACAAAATCTAGAAATCTCAGCAACTTCTTCAAAAGAATATGGTTCTGTGAGGACTTAAATGAATGATTTTTAAATCCTTCCTCCTTTGATAGCCTAATCTGATGGGATCTTGCCATGTCAAGGATAATAAATAGGAGAAGAAACACATCAAACACTAGAAAAATAACCAACCTAAGAGAGTAAATGAAGGAGAAATATGTAGAATCATGATATAGACTACCAAAAGTCCCTCAGCAAATAAAGCCATAAAGGAACTTGTCTTCTAGAGTTGCATTTTTTTTGCAGTTGATCATAAAATTTTACTGTTAATTCATATTATGAGGCATTTCTGTGTTGTATTTGCTAATGTAGTCTTATAAGGAACATCTAAATTTGCAGCCACCCCAAACCCTTCCAGACTTCCACATTTCAATACTTCCCAACATTGTGAATCCCACTATTCCAATACAGAATCCACATAAATTATGTTTCTCAATCTCCTTTGCTATTAGGGTGTAGACTCAGGATTTAGTTGCATCACCTGACACACCTACTTGAAGTGGATTTGGAAACAAGACATGGGAAGAATTAGATGGGTAAAGAGCACCTGCTTGGCAGGTGCAGGTGGCAGCAGAGGCAGGTGGTACTGGGGGTGGGTGGGGAGACGTGGCAGCAGATCTTACTGGGCCAGTTGTGTGATGTGGTCTGAGTGTTGTTCCTTTAACTTCAGCTGAAAGCCTGTTTCTCCAGCTCTTCTGAGGAGACCATAAGCTCTCAACAACTTCTTAATAAACCCCTTCCTGCTTAAACTGGCTCAGAGTAGAATCAGCTGTCTGTAACTAAGACCTGAGCCCTAAAATTCCCCTCCCTGTCTCCCACTATTATGAGAAGTCAGAAAAACCCTTTTTTCCTGTTTAATTCATATACACATTCATGTTTTTCCAGCTTTGAGTCAATCATTACATCTTCCAGCAAAGACTCTTAAAGAAGATGAGTTTTACCACTGTTAATACATATGAGAACACTTCAGCATGAGACCAAACACAATTAAACATGTCAAGGGTAAGGTTTAAGGATCAGCGCTAGAGGATGGTGAAGCAGCAGTTTCTCCCTCATTTAACTTTTGCTTTGTTATCCCTAATTGCCTCCTTTTCTCTCTATCCTCATTTTTCCCTGGACTCTGGGCACTGTGCTCTGCTGGAAATATTAAGGCAGTTGTTTGAAGTTCTAAAGCACCTCCAAACCCAAAGAGGTATTAAAGAAGTAATTTAAAAGGAAAAAATGGAAAAGGAAATGATACTGTAAAAATAAGTGATTTCACTCCTTCCCTCCATCAAGGTCAAAAAGCTTATTAGTATAGATACACATGCTGGTCATTTCATACACCCGTCATTGAAATGACTCATTTACTCTTTTCTTTTACTCTTAAGTGAGAGTTGGCCATGGATCGGGCCCAGAAGCTTATGAAATTCTTTCCTCCCACACACTTCCTCCAACCTCTTTCAGACCAATACTTCCAGAGGGATGTGAAGGATTTTCAGGTTTCCATGCTCCCTTCCACTGTGACTGTCATAGCCTGAGTACCTTCAATCAATCAAGGATGCTGAGGTGGATTCCTTCTAACATAAGATATAAAAATGCCTGTCACACATGCTGACAGCCACTTAATTCTAACAGAATCTAAAATCAGCCCAGCCCATATGATGGGAGGAAAGAAAAAAAAAATAAAGAGAATGGACAGAAGAGGAGGCTAAATAGGTCTTAGCTTATTAAGAGCATTTACTATAAATGCCAACATCAGTGTGACTGGAAAGTACTTCACTTCCTTTAGGTGTTCCATGAGTGGGGTCACATTCCCCTTTTTGGTGCCTAATGCAAAAAAGAAAAGGATACTGGCCCTATAAAGCAGGAGAAAACTGCACGAAGATGGCAAAGGATATCCTTCCCTCCATGCCCACAGATGATGAGGAGGTGACTTTCAGCCATGCTAGGCCCCTCACCCTCACTAACTGGGATGGGCATGTGGCAGCTACAGCTTCCCATCTGTGAAGCTCTAAGGAGGAACAAAGTAGCTCTCAGCCACAAGTTTGGGGATCCCCTACTCTTAAGGAAGGACAGAAAAAATATATAACACAAGATCATATTCTCTCAAAAACAGAACAATAACCTACCTTGGCACATAGTAAACACTCACTAAATATCTGTTGAACAAGGTGAAAATCAATTAACATGAAGATCATACTATAAGAATACTACAAGTGAGAAAAATATTGTAAAGTGACCGTGCCTTAACCTGGTGACCACTAAAACAAGGGAGCTGAACTTTTAGCTATGCCACGGAAGGGCATGTTCCCTGCACAAGCTCCAGACATCAGATGTCTCCTGCCTGTCCACACAGTGAACAAACTATGCAAATACTATAAAGAAAGGAGTCAAAACTGTCAAAAAGGTTCAGCTGCTCACCACCCAAGAACATCTATTTATCTTGGCTTAGTCATTAACAAAGCACGAAAAGTATCTCTCTTGGAGGCCACAGACTGCAGAACATGAAGTACCTGAAAAAAGCCTTCAGATGCCTGCACATGTGTACAATTCATGGCAGTTAATTACTAATTCAGAAAGCAGCAAGAGTGCTGACACCATTAAGGAACTCAGTGCTACAAGAAGGCTGGATAGACTTAAAATTATCCTAGTATTAATAGAACCCCAAAAGACCATTCTCTAATGTTGAGGTCAGACAGAGAAAAGGGGCACAATGTGTTTAGATAAATTATGGAAAGCATAGCAAACAAAACAAAGTAATAAAAATCTTACTCTAGAACAAAATTCTAGAACAATCTGAAAAATTCATAAGTAATAAAAATAACACAGAGGGGACGTGGGTGGGAGGATGGGTAAAATAGGAGAAGTGGATTAAAAGTGCATTTATCATGATGAGCACTGAGTAATGTGTATAGAATTCTTGAATCACTATATTATATACCTAAAACTAATATGACACTGTATGTTAACTATAAAGGAATAAAAAAAATAACAGTAATGTTTTCATTAGTATAGCACTTACTGTGTGATATTTACTCCTACTCCTACATATTACCTCTAAAGCTAAAAGAAAAACAAATAAAACTGAAGTTTATTACCTTTGAAATAAAATTATTATTAAATAAATAAAAATTCAGTATTTTCCATAATGTTTTAAAAAAGTGATTGGTGGAAAGCCAATTACCATTAAACTTTTATGGAGTTAGTAAGCATCAAGTTGCAGATTTTCAAGTTAGGTTCCTGGCCCACGAATACAAAAACAGTTCAGTTAAGGGAAAGGGGCTCAGTATATGCTTTAAGACTGTCATGATTTCTAGGAGGTACAAAGAAAGAGCAGATAATTTCTTTTGACTACATGGCATTTTGAATGGCTTAACACATCCTGCGAACGCTATTAATACTGATAAGATGGGGACTAGAGGGAGGAAGAATGCAAAGAATTAAGAAAAATCCTCATATTTACACTGACCACATACATACTGAATATTCATAACAAGCAACACATCAATTAATATTACATAGTATGGAAAAAAAATTAGGAAAATACAGGAAAGAGGTTACATTTCAATGAGATCATCGAAAGAAAGCTTTTTGGGTAAAGCTTTTGTGTTAGGTTTTGAAAGACACCGCAGACATCAATTCACTGAAAAGAAAGTTTAGAAAGTATTCCAGAATATTCTTTTTGAGCAAAGTTTAAAGCTTTCTAAGTCCATATTCTCAAAAGTTCTAATATTTTTCTGTTTTCTGTTTCAACAAGCATAGTAACCACCAAAAGTAAGGTTTTTGCCTTTCTTTGGGGCTGAAACTAAAGATTACACTTAAAACGATACATAGACAAGTACTTGGAAAGCAGGGCCAAGATTCTGATTTCAGGACTAGTAAGAGATCAAACTCTCGCTTGTTTCAAGTACAATTTCTAAAATTCACTGTTCTTTTGTTTCTGAAACATAAGAGGCTTTTGAAGAACCTAGCTGACATTCTACTTTTTTAAAGAAAGATCAAGCCCTTCAGAATCTGTTCTCTCTTTCCCAGGAAAACTAATAAAAACCAGTTATAGAATATAACTATTTTCTGTAAGGACTTATTCACAAACTAAGAGGAAACATAATAGGAAATGAAGTTCACTAAGGGGCCAGAATCAGGAAATCCATGTGATGGAAAAGTTATTTTAGCTGCTAATAAAAATGACCTTATTAGAAACCCTGGTTTCTTATCTCATCCCATCCAAATACTAGTAGCAATATGGAGTTGTCCTCTGAAGGAGATGACAGTTTTTTCTTTGACAATCACATTTACAAGATATCAGTGTGGCACACTGACATCGGACTCTGTAATTCTTACACACAGAACTCTATTAACACTGATCATCTAACACCCATGACTGAATTGAGCAAAATAAGTTGGGGGCCCTATTAAGACCTAATTTCACCCAATTATCAAAAAATCTGACTCCAAAAAAGAAACAAAATTTTAAAAGATTTAAGTTTAGATTGTACCACACCTGATCAGAAGAGCACAGTTTGTACACCACTGTGAAAAACAAAGGTCTCTCCCACTCGAGAAAGTCACATTCTGCTTTTTTTTTTTGATTGTAGTAAAATATACATAAAATTTGCCATTTTAACCATTTTAAATGGTTCAGTGGCATCATGTATATTCACATTCTCATCACCACCATCCATCTCTAGAACTTTTTATCTTCCCAAATGGAAACTCTATGTCAATTAAACACTAACTCCCCATTAACCCTTCCCCCAGTCCTTGGTAACCCCCACTCTCTTTCCGTCTCTATGAATTTGACTGCTTCTGCACTTTCATATAAACCTAAAGTAAACTCTGAAAAAATTAGTCTAGCCACGCTAGGAAGGTCACAGACCCAAGAGATGGCAATTGCTGACTTGAAATTGTTTTCAGATGTACACAGGTTTGACAACCTTATTCTCCTTTATAAAGCCACCTCTTCACAGAGTGTCTCACTCCAGAGAAAGCATATGAAGATTTTCATCCAGTTTGTGTATGTGGATGCCAAACCCAGTAGCTGGCACACACATTTTGAATATTATTTCTCCTCAATTTAATAATTTTCATATGGCCAATAGCATTTTAAGGGCAAAAAGTAGAATACAAAATTATATCCACAGAAAGATTACATATGGAAAAACTTATGTATGTCTGTGGACTAAGAACTGGAAGTCGGCATAAAAAAACATGAACAGATAAGGTCCGGGGATGAGATTCTCAGCCATCTCTCTTTTTGTTTGTACCGTAACCAAAATCTCATAGGAATTACTGTAGAAAATCACCACAGAAAATAAATGCAATCCTTTTGTTGTGCTATATAATAAATGTTTTGAGTCTAGATTCTAAACTGAAGATGCATTTTCTTCAGGCACCCATTTGCCACTGATTCTTCCTGCACCAGCTAAATTTAGGAAACACTACTACAAATAACAACTTCCAAGAACTCTGTGGTACTTGATGGGGTGGGGAGGGGTGGGAAGGTCAGAGTGGAGAAACAAGATTTAGCCCTTGGTTTGATTTTGTGAGAAAAAATGCAAATGAGAAACCTCCAACACCTGTTGGCTTCTTTCAGGTTAGTCAAAAAACGACATACATCTGACTCGTCAGATCAACCGATGAGGACCCAAATGCTTATTTTTGCTCGAGCTATTTCAATGAAGGCTAAAGTGGGCATAGTCAGCACATCACACATAGTGAGCCAACATGGGTGGGTTATGGGAAGGTAGTGAGGGAGATTCATGCCAGCTCTAACCCACCACTGAAAGCCGTTTTCTGTGATTTCAGTTGTGTCTGAGCACTGCTGATGTACCCAGTGTGACTCATGAAAACTCTCTAAACCAAGTAATTCTGCAGTATTACTTAACGAATGTTAATGATAAATGACCATATCAAAAAATTACCATGACTGAAAATGGATGCTTGTAAATCAGGAGAAATCAGCAGTAGATATTTTAGGAGCATTCTCTAATACCACTTGTAAAAGATACAAAGATAAATTTTTATCCGATCATATGCCTCAGCTGCTAAAACACATTCAGTGGCTCCTTATTATATCTGTAAAGTAAAGAAGATCCACTTCAAAATCCTTCAGTACTTCTCTACAACTTACCTCCTAAGCTCACCTCCCCCAGCTCACCAAACTCCCGGTATCTGGGCTGCTTGAGAGTCTCTCCAAATGTTCTGTACTTTCCTGCCCACTTCTCCCCAGGCTTCCTTCTTCTCTCCAGTATTTTTTTTTTCATATCTGGAATACCCTTCTCTTTCAGGACTCCTCCCAGGGGTACTTCCTTGGTGGAACCTCCCCTGATGTAACCTACCAGCCGCATGCCCAGAACCTTCCCTGACATCATCTCCCTCCACCTCAGGCTGACTCCACCTCCCTGTTCCAAGTGCCCTGACAACACACAACATGGCTGGCACACAGGCATCAAGACCACAGAATAGAGGACCATAACTGTCTTATGAATGGTCTCTCACAATAGACCCTAAATTCTTTAAATGCCTAATCCTATCTTAGTCATCTTTCTTTCGGTATCCCAGTACCCTTCTCTTCAAAGAATGGTTGCTAAGTGAAGGAAGAAATGCATGGGAAAGAAGATCCATTTTCACAATTTTAATTCTAAAATAAGTCAGTCAGAGAAAGACAGATATCATATGTTTTCACTCATATGTGGATCTTGAGAAACTTAACGGAAGACCATGGGAAAGGGAAGGGGAAAAAATTAGTTACAAACAGAGAGGGAGGGAAGCAAACCATAATAGACTCTTAAATACAGAGAACAAACTGAGGGTTGATGGGTGGTGGGGGAGAGGGGAAAGTGGGTGATGGGCATTGAGGAGGGCACTTGTTGGGATGAGTACTGGGTGTTGAATGTAAGCCAATTTGACAATAAATTATATTTAAAAAATTACTAGAATGGCCCATATATGTCCTTGAGCACTGCCCTAGGCTGGCCAGAGGCACTTGCAGTTGGCTCCAAAGTCATGACCCAGTGCAGACAGGCCAGGCACAAATGGTCTTTAAGGTCTAGGTCTCCATATTTAGTTTACTACATGCTCTAAATGGTCTCAGCTCTAAATGGTCTCAGCAGAATCTTGTGAACAGTCTCACTAACAATGGGAAATAATAACTAAGGTGAGGGCAGGAAAAATGCTCAGATATCTTCAGGACTGCATTAAATTGGGGAATAAATGGCCCCAGGCTTTAGACCCAACACAGGCTCCTGGATGACGCTGGCAGGATTTGCAAACAGGCCTGTGTTTATTGGGACACAGTCATGCCTGTTCATCTATACATTGTCAATAGCTCCTTTCATGGTACAGGAGACAGTACTGTACTGTAACAGGAAACTTAGGGCCCACAGAGATCAAAATATTTACTATCTGGCCCTTGATAAAAATGTGTGCCGAGCCCTGGTCTAGTCAATGACATTTCACAGTCATTTTCATGGCTTCAAGTTCATCTTGCATGTCAAATTTTTCTTCTATATTTAAATGATATCCGATACAGAATAGCACCTTCTTTAAAAAAAAAATGTTTATTTACTTTTGAGACGTGGGGAGTGAATGTGGCAGGGGCAGAGAGAGGGAGGCAGAGGATCCAAAGCAGGCTTGCACTGACAGCAGAGAGCCCAATGCAAGCTTGAATTCATGAACTGCGAGATCATGACCTGAGCTGAAGTTGGATGCTTAACCAACTGAGCCACCCAGGTGCTCCTGATACAGCACAGCAACTTCTTAGAATTGCAATATTCTAAATCATTAGTTGTGCTCAGTTCTCTTCTTTCTCTGCAAAAGAGGGGGACAGAGGAATCTTCCTCTAATATAGGACATTTTTAACAAAGAAATTAGATGCAATATGTGAAACACACTAAGTGCTGCTAGTAGGTGCTCAATAACTGGAAAAGGCAAGTTTGTTGTCAGTCATCTCTATCTTGATTGCAGCCCCAGGTTACCAGCAAATTCAGTGTCACACAGACCAGGCTTCAGAATGCTGTTAGCAGACAGCTCACTAGAACCAGTGGGAAGAGCCACATTCACTCTTGTTTGTCTACTAGGCCTGGATGAGCACACCTGCCTGAGTCATCCTCACCTTTTCAGCAAGAAGGTGACTGTTTCCCTTCTTAAATACATCTCTCTACTCAGGGAGGAACATAGCATTGTTTCAAACATTATTTGTGTCCTCTTTTGGAGATTACTAAACAAATGAATTCTCAGACTCTCTCACTTATGATAGAATAATAAATTCACTGAACACTGAGTTACTGACTTTGTAGATTGCCACTTGTCTTCAGTCTTGGATACAATCTGCAGCTTTGAAAAAGCTAAGAAGCTTTTTCTAAAGAGCACTCAATCTCTTGGGCCTAACATCACCTCCTCTATGTGGGATCAGACCTCGAAGTGGTTTGTTTCAAGAATGAAAACAAGCAGGTTTCATTCTTGAAACAAAACTGACCCTATGAGCTGTCCAGTCATACATGGGTAGGGCTAATGTTTATGACATGCAAAGGCTACAGGTGGTAAAGGCCAGTGCACGAGCCACACAAGAAGGGCCATGGAACTCAGAACAGTAAGAAAGAGCTATGGGCTGAAGGGTAGAGAGGAGTAGGGCAGAGAACAGAACCTCTCCCATTTCTCCTGAATATAAGGAAGAGTATCCCTCTACAATGAAGGTAAATGTGGATTAGAGACTGCATTAAATTTCTGTTTCATGTAACATTCATGTACAACAGATAAGGGGTGTCCTATTACCCAAACATAATGGGGGGGGTGCATTTTCCTTGCTCTGTTTTAAGGATCGGCTGGCCAATGTTTCATGGCCTTCCTTTGAAAGGGCAGCATTTTACCAAATCTTCCCTCCCCCACTGCTGCCATTGAAAGAAATCTGATGGGCTATTTTTATTTTGACAGCTGCATCCTCTTGCACTAGGCACAGAAGGAAGTCCCAGACCACTTTTATTAGAGCCCATGTAGGACTCACAAGGAGAGATCGAGCACTGGCCACCAAGGAGGTCAAAGGTCCCTCCTTCATTGGGGTCAGCAGGACTTCAGGATTACTGTTTGGAACTATTCAACCACAATGCCACCACACATACAGGAGCAACAGCAAGAGAGGTTTCCATTGGAAAAGCTGGCTAGCCTCAGTGTAAAGGAACATTTAAAAAAAACCAAATACTTAGAAATGTTATTCTTTGTTAGCTATGACATAATTTTTGTTATTTTTTTAAAGAAGTTTATTTATTTATTTTGGGAGAGGGAGAGGGAGAAAGGGAGAGAGAGAGAGAGAGAGAGAATGAGAATGAACATGTGTGTGCATGCATGCACAAGCGGGGCTGGAGCAGAGAGAGGGAGAGATGTGGGACTCCATCTCATTACTGTGAGATCATGACCTGAGCTGAAATCAAGAGTCAGACACTTAACTGACTGATGCCCTGATCAGGTGCCCTGATAATTTTTGTTCTTTAGGGCATAGTATCAGAGCATTCTATAATGCAGCTTAAATTAATCATTTATAGTAGCTTTGAAATTACCTTCTGCTTGGGTAGCTGTGGGGATGGTCTCCTTGACAAGGTATTTCACTAAATAGGTAAAGTCAAGTTGGACCAGTTCCACCATTTTGAAGCCCCAAATGCTTTAAAGATCTGTAAATTCTGAGATGATTTCTAAACTACTCTGCTTAGGAATAGTTTCCATGGTTCAATTTGAGGTCTGGGATCAGCTCTGTTTGTCTGTGATGCCTTACCCCATGCTCACACAATATTAGAAAAGCTGTCTCTTTGCAGCCATTTAAAGGGTAAAGGCATAGCCTGATGGCAGCTTTCCCATGTCCTCTCCATTCTCTGGAAGCTGGCTACGGTTCCCACCAAAGGAATATTATGGATCATTTCCCTTTAGTTAGGAAAAATCTGAGAAGCAAATAAGTATGTCCATATTGGCCCTCAAGAGAAGAAGGCTCTAATTCAGATCTTGGATGCATCTACTACTTTTCCCTCACCAGTGCTATAAGCAGGTATGGCTTGACTAGTTCAAACTTTCACCATGTATTTCATTTGCTTTCCCATTAGAAAAGCAGATAAGAGCTAGTTGAAGATGCTTCTAAGTAATGCATGTTGAAACTCAACATCTGTACTAGTTGTGGTGATAACTGAAAGGAGAAATAATTTCTCAATTCAAACCCAGGGTTTGACACAATTCTCTGCCCCAGCATACACATAAAGGTCTGTAAAACACCTCAGGAGTCAGACCACAGAGAGGAGGAAACATTTCAAAGAGTAGTATGGGCATGACCTGTCCACTTAGCCTGAACTGAGATGATGACTCTTAGCTAGGTGCCATTGGTTTACTCTTGGGCTTTTAAAGTCAGTTTGGATCACTTCCCTTGCAGCTGTGGCAGACACAAGGTCCACCTGCAGTGCCTACCAGCAATGAATTACTAGGAGCACCTAAAAATGGCAAATTTGCTTAAACCATCTTCAGTAAACCAGACTACATTTAAATATTTTTTATCTTATGGCTAAAAACAATAGTGCCTACAGAGCCATTATACCCTGCTTTGGATCTTAATCAACCAACCAACCAACCAACCAACCAATATAACCTTTAACTTCTGATTCCAATTTCTGACTACAGACTCAAAGTCCCCTCACCCAAGGAGCCTGCAATTTGTCCAATTCCCTTGGGCTAGACATCCTCTGCCATTACCACCATGATGCTCAGATTTCCTGAAGGTCTGCCAGCTACATGCTGTGCTGTCCTAACCTGGAACCAAAAACATATTTCCTTCTGAGGATACTTACTTTGGTTGTATCTTCCAAATTAAGCTGCTCTTCCCTTTTAAACTCCTTAGTAAAATTGGGCCCCTATTAAAAGCTTTCCAGAGTTTGCTCCTATGTCACTTGTTCTCCTGCCTTCTAGTGCTAGCATCTAGCACAACCATGCACAAGAATTTCTTGTTAAGGGTTGATGGCCAAAGAACTGCAGAACTGCATTATATCTGCACCAGAGCTCTTTTCTCTCTAACCCCTCTGTGCTCTGGGGTGCCCCTAAAGAGTACCTCAAGGACTGTACTCAAAAAAGTTGAGACTAACTAGCACCCATCAAGGGGTGTGAATTTAGGAATAATAATCAAGATTCATCTACCTCACCTGACACGTGACTGATGGGAGCATGTGTTTATATGCTTTCAATGTTATTAACACCACATAAAAGTCAGACGCTTCCATGCTCCCAGGATTCTGTTCATTCTCTAGCCTCCTATTCATCCTGTTGAAGCATTTTCTTGCATGGTTTTATTCAATCTCAATGGCTTAGCTACAAGTCTACAATGATGATGCTAAACCTTCATCTCCAGCCTAGATCTCTCTCCTGAGCCCTGGACATATATTTCTATTCATTTGGGAATATCACATGAGCATTTCACCCAGAACTTATCTTGCTGCTTCTTCAATTCCAGCTCTGCCTCCCCGAATGCTCACATCCATCCATTGGTGGTACATCTGTCTTTTAGCCCATCATGCTGTGGCCTCAGACATCCCTGGCTTCTCCCTTGCTTCACTCCCCATATCTAATTATAAACAATTCTTAGAAATGGCTTTCTGTATTATGAAGCCGTTTTATGAAGTACCTACAAGTTCATGGCTGTTAAAATTTCTTGACAGATTGTTCCTTTGTTTCATTTATATAGTTCCTCCTTAATCCAATTTTATTCTTTTGCTTTCAATTCTATTTTGTCTGATAAAAATATTCCTATGCCACATTTCTTTTGGTTCATTTATGCTGAAAAATCTTTGCTCATCCTTTGATTTTTAACCTTGCTGTGTCACGTTGTGGAAATGACTCTTCCACTTCTACAGAAAAATCCACTCTCAGCATCCCAGTTCAAACCGTCACCATTTCTGACCAGGATTATTGTAAGAGCTTCCTAAAGTTTCCTTGATATCCATTACCCTCATTCATCCCATTCCCTAGTCAATACCCTGGAAAAGGAACCTGAATGTGTCACCTGACTTGGTTCATAAATCTTTGCTGAGTCTCTGCTTCACAGATAAAGCTCAGACTCCTCAACTTGACAAATAAAAACTTTCCAATCTGCTCTGAGCCTGTCTCTGCAGCCTGGCCACTCTGCCCTGATGAGCCTTTCACAAGTCACAGAACATGCCTTGCCTTTGCACATCTGGTGCCTCTGCATGCCTAGAGAAATCTCATTCCCCCACCCTGTCTGTGTTCACCATCAGTACCTAAAAAACTTTTGTTATCTCTTGAGACCACACCAAATTGTCAACTCCTTGGCAAATCATGGCTGACCTGGCTGGGTTAGCCATTTTCACAAGTGCCCCAGAGCCCCTCACCTCTGTTATGCATTCACAACTTTGCACTGTTACAAGGATTTCTGTGCCTGTCTCTTCTTAATGCTGGGCCCCATCTTACTTCTTTGTATTTTATCCCCAATCCTTGTTACAAGGTAAGTAAACATCTGCTGAATCTGAAGGAATAACTCCTAATTTAGCCAAAAGGAGAACTGAGTATGGCCCCACCCTTACCCCACCATGTTGACCACCTTCTCCACTCTATAATCAGCCAATCTCCACACATCTCTTATGGCTCCAGGGCTTATTTCCCCCTTCCTGACCAGTCCGGAAGGGCTGCGAAGGGCTGCTCCTAGTCGAGACATACCTCCCCACTGAACCAAACCATACTGGTTCTACAAGGTTGCCTCAACACCCCTCTTTACAAAGTCTTCCCCAAACTTCCCAGCCCATGAGTCTGAATATTTTGCATAAATAGACAGAATTTCTACCATGTGCTTCAGCATTTATAGGCAATTTATGTAGTTGTATCAATGCATACTATCACTCCAGCTGAAGCACACAGGGGAGACCACAAGTTACATACTTCTCCTGAGACCATGGTTTGGAGATATTGACAGATCAATGGGATATATTCCCCATTGAAGAAAAGGAGGGATGCAAACAAGGCAAACCCACTTCAGAAACACTCAACACACAGTGTGCTCAGTACTTGAACACACAGGGGAGTCAGGACAGGAAAGACAAAAAAGGGCACTCAGCAAGAAATACTAAAAAAACTGGGACTTGATTTAGAGAAAAGTTTAGGAAGAGTGCTTTGTAAAAGTCTTCAGTTATGTGGAGAGGCTGCACAATAAATATGAGTACTAAAGAGAAGGTTCACATCTGAAATGCAGGGTGCTCTAGAAAGCCAGAGAAAAGAAAGGTTAACATAGATCTGTTTCACTTAAAGACAAAAAAGCACCGTTTCCTCTCTAGAAGAAATAAAGATTTCAAGCCCCTTTTAGTCCATTCATGCTGGAATTCTGGTTTTATAACTCCATTTGCAAGTGAGCTTGTCACAGAGGGGTCAGCAGCCAGATGGAACTTTCTTACGCACTTGACTGCCCACACACACGGAACTCAGATACAGCTTGATTCAAGAAAGAGCGATTACTAGACAGTTTTCGATACCTACCATAATCATTTCTATTTGAGTCATTTCTATTTAAGTCTGGGGTTGGCTTCAAACAAATTTACCTCAACACATGAAAGCTGCTGCAAGCCTTTGGTATGGTAGGTGCCACTGATACTTGGGTGGCATCAAAGACTTTCCTAGAGAGGTGAAAACAATGGGGGTTCACTGGAAACAATTGTCAATCTGAAAACCATGGTCAAACAATGATTTGTTTTCAAAGGCCCAGGACCTCATTAGCAATTTGATAGTGTGAAGGTTCTGCAATGCCAATAAACTAACTAAAATCATCCACATTGGATACACTGGCCAATCTACATAGGAAATCTCACCCAATGCTTCAAGCTGCACTAGGGGATTTGTGAATCTTAAGAAAGGACATAAATTCATTTAACTGAAACAATCAAATAGAAGTTAATTGATACCAAAAATAAAATCTAGACAGTTGAAAGGTTTGTCTCGGGCTACCTTCTCCCTTTCAAGATTAAGATAACTGAAATGAATGGTTTATATCCCCTGATCATGGACAACAAGGATGTAATGTGTCTGATGTCCAACATGCACACATGAATCCATAGGGAACACTTTTACCACAGAACCCATTCTGGCCAAGCCTCAATATCCACTTGTCACTACTACAGAGACCAGGGGTATGGCCACCCACCTGCCTACCTCCCTTCCCTACCTTTCTTCATTCAAAAAGAAACTATGAAGAGACTCCCACTGTGAAAAAAATAAAACTAGACACAAAAGTGAAATTCATCCTTCCTACCCTCTTTTCCCATCCTACCCCACTTACCATTCTGAAGAATCTGGCATGGTCCTTCCAAACCCTTACCTGTACATTTACATGCATATAAATGTACACACAGAAATATATAATTGATATTTAATTTTATATAAATGGGATTATATTGTAGATATTATTTTACAACTTGCTTATTTTTCTTAACAATTAACTTTTTCCTGTGTATACCTATAAACCTTTCTCTTTTTGAATTGCTGCAGAGTATTTCTTAACATGGTTGTATCATAATTGATTACTACCCTTCTGCTGAATGTGTGGGTTGGCTCCAATTTTTTGCCATTACAAACAGAGCTGCAGTGAACATCGTTGCCCATACCTCTGTGAGTACAAGATAAAACATGTGGCTTTCATTAATTACCTATCCTCCTAGGGGAAATGTGTCCTATAGCTCCTGTGACTTGAAGGTCATGGGCAGGGTGGGCCCTTGGGTCCTGAAAGCTGAGGACCAACATGGATACCAGGTAGAAAGGCAGAGCTGGGGGTGACACCCTGCAAGTGTGCTTATGTGGCTGCCAAAGGAAGACCACAGGATCTTTCTCAGGAGCCAGAACACAAGCCCCTATGCTTGAATGTTCTCTCAGCTTTTCATGATCTGGCTATTAAGTCCTTGAAGTCTGAGACAATGCCTCAACCAACTCTGCCTGTACTTCAAGCATACTGCCTTGGGTATGGCAAACCTTCTAATTGATCATTCACTGTCTGTGTCTTAAAATGTACTTTCCTCCTTGTAAGACAAAGCTTCTAATTCAAACCAAAGGTGGCTAAAGGATCCTTAAGAGATCAATCAGAACATCATAGAAGTATCACAGGGAATTCTTGGTTATAATAACTTAGCAAAAGATAATTCTGAACTAGAGTCCATAAGAACTCCACAAAACAGTACATCAAGTTTTGCTATCACTTACTGACAAGTGAGGAACACAACAAACAAACCACATAAATGAGGCTACACTGTATTAAACAGATCCTCTGGCTTCACTTATAACTCATGGTTAATAAATCATTCTTGGCACAGCTCTTCTTTCACACCTCTCAATGAACTACAAATGGTCAAAGACCTGATTTCCCACTTTGGAATGGAGTTGAAAATGCATGTGGCTCTCAGTTCATCAGTAAGTGTCTGCAGAGGGACTCCTGTGTACCAGACCCAGGTTGAGTACTGGAGACCCCAAAGAAATCTCAGTGTAGTACTTGCCTGCAGTAGGCCTGAAGCCAGTTGAGGAGCCTGGACACAGTAAAGAGTTAGATATCAAACAGAGATTAAATAGCCATTTGATAGACTACAGAGGCTGTCACAGAGTGTATACAATTCACAACCCAGCTCAGAGTACAAACTACAAATATTACAGAAAAAAGGGAAGAAGTCCTGAGGTTGGAGGAAACTGGGAGTGTCCTTCTCAGAAGGAGAGCTGGGGCCAAGCTGTGAGGAAGGGTAGGGCTTGAGCAGGCAATAGGGTAGAAGAAAGAAGAGCATATAGAAGTTTCTTAAACTTTAAATGCCACTTAACACCTTGTTTCTGGTTTGATTTACACTTGGGAAACCAACTTAACTTTTGAGGTAGTGAAATGAGGAGGGTCACCAGACAGACATGTAGCAGACAACCAAAGTACATCAAGGAGCCCCTCAGTCTGCCAACACCACTGTCCAAGTAGACTGAATATCTCACCTTGGTGAGAGTTTCCTCAAAATAAGTGGGTAATGAAGACAGCAGTACAGACATATAGATAACAATAAGTATCAGAACCAGAAGATGTGGCCAACTATAAACAAAACTAACAAAATGAAATTGTGAGCATGGGCACCTCAAAATATGTCTTTAGTGTTAAAGGAAATATAAAACAGAACCACCAAGAATAAATGTCTTTTATGAAAACATCTTATTCTTAAAAAAAAAAAAAACTTAAGTGGTTCAAAGTATAAAAGCCAAAACTTAAAATGGAAAGAATACATATCCATGCTGAACTCAAGCTCAAAAAACCTACCTGGTATACATAAAATACCCTGGTTTGACTATCTGCATATAAACTACTGGTTTTTTTTCTAGTAATCCTAAAATATAAATAATTTAAAAATTAAAATTATTTGGAGGATTAGTTCAGCAAAGGAATGAGAATACTTTTTAAAGCATTTTTGTTAATAGCAAAAAATAGTTTTGTTTCCTGCAGGTGCTCTGGTTAAGTACACAGAATGAAAAATGAAACAACCTCTGAAATTTTTACATTAGAAAGATAGAGTTCTGTTTCTTTTTTCAGGGGAAGGGAGAAATCTTTCATTGCTCAATATTACTTCCTTAGCACCTACAAACAATATGGGGTTCCTGATATGAAAAAAACACCATCTTTGTGACAGGAGTTTTCACTACCCCTCAAATCTAGAGCAATCAGTAGACACTGAAGACACAGCTCACTGATAAGGAAACACTCCAGAAAAAGCAATCAACTCCCCAACCAAGTCCTACACATAGAAATAGACAAAGGGGTTTTTCCGCCTTCAATATTTAAATTACAGGTCTGGACTTAACTTCTGTTTGAAATTAATGAATGTGGCAATGATTTTCCCCCTGGCCCTGCCACTTGCTAACAGGTGATGTGAGCAAGTCACCAGGTCTGATTATGCTATGAAGGAACCAGAACACTGCCATCCGCCTTGCTGGGCTCTCAGTCTTTTTGGAGGATTGAAAGAGGTTGGTATGACTGTCATGGAATCAGAGCTCTACCAAAAGTCATGTCTTGGGACTACCAGCTTCCTCCTGGCTGGAATGCAACAGACCAGATTTTTCAAATTCTTATCATCTCCAAAAACCCAGTCAAATGCCTGGTCAACTGCAAATGTCTCCAGATTCATGTGGCAGAGGAAAAACCTTGTTCTCTGATCTTCATTGGCCTCTGTTCCTACTTGATTCCTAGTACTAAGGGCCTACCCTGAGCCAGAGCTCTTCCTGCACTGGACTTAATTATTACTGGTATTTATAAAATACCCATAATATATATCTTGTTTACACTCTAAGGGCTTCATTGGGGAAAATACTGGGATTAATTCCTTCTGTTATCTCCAGCATCTGTCCCAGGGCCTGGCACGTAGCAGGAGTTGAATCAATCAGTCAATCAATCAATCACTCCCTGCCTTCAAAGGCAAGAACGGTTTGGAAAAGAAACTCAACAGTGTGAGGACAGCATTCACAACAAATAAAACAAACAAAAAAAAATATTGCCAATTAAAAGTAATGAAGAATAGAACTCTGTGCTGGTGGCAGTATTGGAAAACAGGAACTTTCATACATTGCCAGCAAAGGCACAAATGGTATAACCCTTTCCAAAGCATATGTGGCAATATCTACTAATATTGCTTGCAGATTCAGAAGCATCAGTCCTGCAAGGAGAGGACCAAGGCAGTAAGGCACTCTGGGGAAATCTCTGGCTTGGGAAAGAAGATCCAGGTTCCTATTAAGCTACACAGATCAACTATGGGATTGTGGGCAAGTCCCTTCATGTCTCTGAACTTTAGCTTCTTTGTCTACACAATGTAGAATCAAAGTAAGTGATCTCTGGGACCCTGTTCATCTGGAATTCCTATGTCAAACACAGAAAAAGTAGGCATAGAAATGGAGTCAGAGCTCTTCAGAATTGTAGATGTTAATTTAGGGCTGACTCAAGTGAATATATAGGCCCCCAAGTTTCTACTATTTCTTAGAATCATCATCCCAGAAAATCTACTCCTCAGATACTCTTCTGGAGAAAAAGAAATTGGGGCTTTGGACCTCTTTATCTTGGCTGACCACCTTGCCTCATGATTCAAAAGATAAATAAACCTTGTCTCATCCACTGAAGAAGCACCAAAGACCACCTGGCTTTACTAGATGACCAGAGGTGAGGTGAGGCCCAGCCCCTCCACCCTGAGAACAGCACCTTTTATTCTTTCATTTCTTTTCTGCCTTTGGATTGTTAGAAAGAGTACAACACCCTAACATTATATTGGGAAACCCTTCTAAAAAGTACCTAAATAATAGAGAATCACATCTAATTTAACTGAAATCAACCAAATCACAAGTTCCTTAAAAGTCCTTCCTAAAGTAAAATCAATAAATGCATAACTAAAGATGTCTTTAGCATATTCATGAGGCTTTTCATGGCAGATGCACCAGAATGGTCACTGGTCAGGTGTTACAACAGGTTACAAATCATTATGACCACGGAAGATGTAACAAGCACAAAAACTATGCAATTTTCCATCCTACCAATATTAGGTTCTCACAACAATCTATATTAAGGCAGCCCCATTTGGTAATAAGATCGGGTTTAGCACCCTTTCCCTGATCACAGTCACCTTAGCTTACTAGCTGTGTAAGTATCCCTCTGAACAAGTGCTCACCCAGAAAGCTCACCCTGGACTCTAATGGCCAGCAGACCCCTTTCCTGAGTCCTCCTTAATCTAAATGTCCATGACTCTATTCAGCAGAAAATAGTGCCATGGGATGTTATTAGATAGTGTGTTACATAAGCAACACACACACACACACACACACACACACACACAAACTGGTTCCCTGTTTAGAAAGATTGATAAGTGTGTATCTTCAATGCAGAACTTGAGAACTTTTAATAAATATGTGGATCTTCCAGAGGAGCCAATAGTGTGCTAAATTCCCTAAACTTCTTTATTTTTTGCAAAGTATCACATCCCAGGGCTATTGTTCAACAATCTACCCTTTTAGAATCTTCACAAAGCCCTTGACCTATGAGCTCTGTACTAGAAACCATATTGCACAATATGACTACCCTCCTTCACCTAGCTTCCATTACAATAAGAGCGTACGTAAAGATTATAAAAGCCTTTGATATTTGATGCTAAGCACCCATTGCTTTTAAACCCATTCAAATATTTGTTGGAAATGAACAAAAGAAGTATTTACAGTGTAGTGGCTACATGGCAGCAGGGCTTGGAAACTCCTGCATGGAATTAGTAGCACTGAAACCCTTCCGATTTTCAATAATAACAACCTTGCCACTCCCAGACCAGCTCCAGACTAGTGTTGCCCAGAGTAAGTTAGAGGCCATTCAATAAACATGCATGGCTTTGAAGATTTCAGATCACGAAGGAGGTCCCAGCTATCTCGTCTCCTATGCCTTATCCCTTCACCTTATATTAGGGCTTCTTACCAGTTTGGGGTTCAACTTATTGCAGTTGCTTGGCTCTGCACACAACCTGCCCTCTCACTTTCATCCCTGCTCTACTTCTCTCCAGTGATCAAGGCTAGCATAACACAGAGCTGCTGAAGAATAAAATCCATCCCTCAATCTACCAACTCCAAACAATTTCCCTGATTCATCGCAGGCTGGGTAAGATCATGGCTTCTGGAACTGAATTTACAATTTAAGACACAAGAGTCCCTTTATGCACCAGGCAGAGAGCTAAACAAAGTTCTGCAACTTCTGGGACCCTAGTGAATCTCCTGTATCCCAGTAACTTAATGTGAGCACATGAGTTGAAATAACTTTTGGTGACTGAGTTTTCCCACTTGTACAGAGAGACTACTGTTTTAATTTTTTTATAGGAATGTATTTATTAATTACCTGTGAAGTTAAAACTGAACAAAATAAGAGGAGAAACATTAAAGTATATTATGCTATAAAATGATGGTCTAACTCTTAATGAATATTAAATCACAGGAAAGTACTTTTTTTTTTTTTTTTTGAGTTTGACTGGCATGTCTTTATTTCACCATTTTTTAAAGGCAACTTTGGAAAGTACTTATTATCAAGCTGAGGTAAATAACAGCATTCAAAGACTACAACAGGATGTTGCTAAATACAAGCCACCTCTAAAGAAAAGGCACAGAATTTCTCTTTTTTTTTTTTTCCCAAGGCAGTCCTTATAGACTGAGGTAAGGGAATGAAAAAGAATACTGATGGGGAAACACAGTTTTTCCACAGCTCTGAGGTTTTTACACAAAGAGTGTCTCTTTATATTGGGTTATAATCCAACCTGTTTTACTTTCTAGCCCTTTGTTTCCCACATGTAACGTGGGGGAGATTGGACAAAAAAGGTCCAGAGCTTTTTTATTTCTAATGTGCGGGTCTTGGTTCTGGACAGAAGTTACAATGTGAACAGATTTAAGGGCCGTGTTCATGCATGGCAATGTGTTCCATTATATGGAGTATAAAGTAGTGAGGCAGGCCCGGAGGATGAGAGTGGAAAGAACATCTATGTAATTTATTAAAATAAAGGAAACCTCAAGCCTCATCTTGTGATTTAAGAGGAAGTCAATCATGACCAGTTTGTGTTTAACTTATTATCTTGACCATAGCTTGGCTATATTTTAAATATAAAACTATTGTTGACAGATGAAGAAACAGAGTAGCTATTTTCAAAGGAACTGTTAATCTCCAAAAAATGATGTGCTGTTGTTATTGTTTTCAATAAAATCATGCTGCAACACAAATTATAGCACCTTAACAAAAAACCAGAGCTGAAACAACAGAAGGAAGTATGAACTCACAGATCTGGAGAAGTGAACAGAGGTTTGTTCACCATCAATGGTTCTCTGGTACTATAACATTTAATAGAATTACTTATTACACTATGTTCTCATGTCTTTACACTAACTGAAATCTGGCAGCTCTAATGGATAAGGAAAATAAATTTAAAATAAAAGTATGTTACCTGCTCTTGCATAATGTGAATTTAAATGAAAACAGCTTGAACTAGGATTATTTCTTCCAGAACAAGTAACCCCTCCCCTTCCAATACCCCATCCTAAAATAGAAGAACACCTATGGGTCACAACCACACATGTATTATTTTCTAAAAAAAAAAAAAAGGTAACTTGGGCTCTGTCAAGGCTAAAAAATAGAAGTAGATTTTACTCCTGGCCAACAGCTCAAACCATCCATTAGGGTAAAATTGAAGACGTGAAGGTGCTTTTGGAATTAGTGTACAGGCAGACACACCCTGTTTACTCGAAAACCTAAGCCATAACAAGAGCTTCTACACTGATAGTCCCTGTACCAGAAGCCCCGGAAAATCTCCAGTGACAATTTATCTTCCATTGTCTTTTGTCCTTAAATGTAAATGGTAGATAATTGAGCTCAAATGGGGAAAAAAAAAAAAAATCAGGAAATGAGCAGGCTGAATTTTTTTGGATTCTAAAGCTAAGGATATTATTGAAAACAAAGTAAACAGGGGCGCCTGGGTGGCTCAGTCGGTTGAGCGTCTGACTTCAGCTCAGGTCATGATCTCATGGTTCGTGAGTTTGAGCCCCACGTCAGGCTCTGTGCTGACAGCTCAGAGTCTGGAGCCTGCTTCAGATTCTGTGTCTCTCTCTCTCTGCCCCTCCCCCGCTTGCTTGCGCACACATGCTCTCTCTCTCAAAAATAAATAAACATTTAAAAAAAAATTTTTTTAAAGAATGCAAATGAGTTTTAAATGTCTTTAACATCTAGAGGTAAATGCGGCATCAACTTATTCTTTGGTACTTAGCGAAGAAAGCCAAGCTAGCAATGTAGCAGGAGTATAATCAGAAAAAGAATACATTCTTCTGCCATGCCACAGACAGGGCATAGACACAAATATGGCCTGGAAACAAAATTAATATGCCCGCAGGTACACAACATGAATAGGGGCACATTGAGTCAGAGAGAAGGTAGTTGCCTTCACTAATGTCCTATGCACTCCCAGGAAACACAAATAAAGATAAATGCATGTAGCTCTCCCTTACCTCCAACATAGGCCTGGCACTATCGTGGACAGACAGAATATGTGTCACCTTGTTCTTGCTCAATTGCTCTGCATCTCTGGCATCTGTCGTAGAAGAAAGAACATGAGCATTTTATTCTTCTCTGCAAATGAATTAATCCTAAAGTTTAGCCAGGAAAAAATACAATATGACCTGCATATTTCTTTCTTGAAACTTCATAATTGGCCATACCCAATCTAGAATAATCTATATCTAGGAAAATTTAGGACTATTGCTTTAATGTATTTTGCAGATAACTAAATTTATTTGTGATTGGCAGATTTTTTTTGATACAAAGTGGTCACCTAAAACTTGAAATATATTTAGATTTATGTAGATTTATATTTATATTTAGAATCATGTAATCATGATTGTTGCTGTTTAAGGGAAGTGAAACTATGAGGTCATTTCATAGTTGCCATTTGTTAAATTGTAGACCCTCAGGTTAGTCTTATATGAAATATTAACTATAAAGTTGTTTAATATGTATTAATATTAAAAAATTACCTCTTAATAATTAATAATCTAAGTTACAATCAAATACAAAAGAGCCACTTGCTATGTAACATATAGGAATCTGCTAGGGATGACTTTACCCTGATGTTAAAGGCAGGGATGGGTTTAAATGCAGATAAGACTGTGTTTTACACCTACAATTCACTTCAGGGCCAAAGTAAAAATGGAACATTTTCTGGAAATCTCAAACAGAATTGTCCATAAGTTACCAGTTGGTTATTAAATTATTTGCGTATGAAACTAGGGAAACACCAAATTACATTCTCTTCTAATGCTCCTGTCTAATACTGTACAAGAAAGACTGAATGAATATCCTCAAGTTGGAACCCTTCTGCTAACCTACAAAACGGGTCCACCAAGAAACAGCTCCCCCTATGCCCATGTCCTGATCTGGGACAAGCTTTTTTAAATGACACAGGGTAAAATGATAGAAAGTTAAAAAAGACTGAAAGTCAAATGTTTTTCATGTTTCTGGAAAATATTAATGATATGGGAAAATGCTTTGGATATAATGTTAAGCAGACTGTAAATGCAGGTACCAAACAATAAGTAGAATATGAGCTCAATTTATAAAAGCATAATAAAGACAAACACATATATGGAAAAATTGCTACAAGGAATTAGCTCTAATACTGATAATCTTGAAAAGATGGAATTACGTGTTTTAATATTTTTTTTATATTTTTTTGGGTTTTTTTGGGGTTTTTTTTTGGTATACTCAACATAACTGGTTCTGAAAACTTAACATGTCTATGAACTATCTGGGGGGCTTGTTCGGGGCTCCAATTTAGTTCAAGGTCTATGGCAAGGCTGAGGAATCTGCAGTTTTAATAAGCCTTGATGATTATGTAGAGACTGAAACACTTTCATAAACATTTTGCACTTTCATAAACATGCACCACTTTATAAAGTCAGACAAGAAATCTTTAAAAGTAATACTAAAATGTTGGTTTTAAGGTTTTCTTCATCAATCAACCATCTCCAGTTTCAAATTCAGATTTACACAGCAGCCATCTACACCAAACATTGGGGGATTCAATTCCAAACACCATCCCCCACTCTGCCCCCAACTATCACAAGTTTTGGCATCAGTGAGTTTGAATTAAATAGGAACTAGAATCATTTAAGATCTCACTGGCAGTCAGCTTCCACATTCTCACCAACATGCAATTTTTCTAATCACCACCAGTATGTATGTTTTAGCCAAGTGGTAAAGCAAGATCAAGCTAGAGCTTTGGGTGCTCACAGAAGAGCCCAGACAAGGTGGGACAATACAGGGTGGGACAATACAGAGCAGCTGGTGGAGTGCTTCAAAGCAGCCTCCTGACACTCTAGGGCAGGATCTTCTGGATTCTGATTCTGCCCAGAATTTGAATTTTAAATATTTGTTTAAATATACTTTTTCCTTTTTTAAAAAATAGCTTTCCTTGACATAATTCACATGCTACAAATTCACCCTTTTAAAGTATATGATTCAATGGTTTTTAGTATATTCAGAGTTTTTGAACCATCACTGCAATCTAACTTTTTTTTAGACATTTTTTTAAAGATTATTTCTTTGTTTTGAGAGAGAGTGAATAAGAGCAGGGGAGGGGCAAAGAGGGAGAGAGAGAATCCCAAGCAGGCTCCTCACTGACGACATAGAGCCTGATGCAGGGCTCAAACTCATAAGCTGTGAGGTCATGACCTGAGCCCAAATCAAGAGTCGGACACTTAACCAACTAAGCCACCCAGATGCCTCTGCAATCTAACTTTAAAACATTTTCATTACCTCATAAATATACTTTTATAACACAAATTAAAATAAACAAAAAATGTGGTTTGGTAATAAAAGTATGCTGTTTTGAATACAGAGAACCACTTGACACCACATATGAGACAACAGATTGTTGGGCTCTAAAGAAAGGAGAAGCAACTCTTAGACAATAATGTTCCTTTTGTTTTGTGCTCCTTTCTGTTTTATTAGAGTGCCGTCTGTACTGATACACCACTCTGGGATTACCTTATTCCATAAGCACATGCTCTAACTATTTGAGAGTACATAAAGTGCCTAACCAATACTTTTGGATGATGACATCGGAACTCTTACTCTTTAGGACTACAAATTATTGATGGTTCTGGATGACTACTTACAACCATAGGCACTGTGGTAACAAGCTGTGAATGCAGCTGTAAGACATGACCATGGGGTTATCAGCCCACTCACATGCATATGAAGTTTCACACCAGCTCTCCTTGGGCACAAAATCAAAAGAGTGGAACTTAGTCCTTTGCTGCTCAAACCAGAGTCTGTCAAGCAGCAACATGGCATCACCTGGGAACCTGCTGGAAGTGCAGACTCCCAGGCCCACTACCTAACTACATGATCAGAACATGCATCTGAATAAGAACCCCAGAAGACTGTGTGCCCTGTACATATGGAGCTTTGCAGGGCCTCCAGGGAGTGAGCTATGACTTGGTGCCAATGATGTCCCTTCCCCACTGTAGCATGCCATTTTAATGCCATTTCTAAGCCAGAAAACAACTCACAGCCACTTGCAATCACAAATGTAACATTATTAATGCAATAGCATTAATAATGCCAACTGGATGATTACAAGTTAGAATTCCCATGGAAAAAAATCTAGAAGAATATACACTGACCATGGTTACCCTGGGATGTAGAGTTTGGGGAAGTTTTCACTCTATTTAACATATTTCTATCACATTTGGATTTTTAAAGTTTTTATTTTATTTTGACTGATGAGCCTACATTACTTTTATAATCAGGAAAAGAAAACTTAAAAAACACACTACTCACAAAATTCAACATAAATTACATTAATAAGTAAAACAAATAGTCAATCCTTCATTGGTAAAACAGCTAACTATGTTCTTTTCCTCTCTCTCTCTCAACATCTCCCCTGACCCCTGGACTCTTGCCCACTCTTGCTACCTGCTTCTGTTTACCCCCCTGAGGCTTCATGTGGACTTCAGAAGAAGCAAATGTCATTTTTACATAGTGGGAGCACTGAAATAGAAACACCTACCTGATCTTTCTCCTTTGGTGTTGCACATTCCCTCAGCAGAAGATCCCATCTATCACTGGTAAGACCTTGCTAAGGGAACATGTGGATTCCTGAAAGATGCTGTCTTCAAAAGGTAAAGTGGCAGCCACATGCTTCCTTAAGGAAGGGGAATTAGTGCTCTAGATCTTATACTGATACAGAAGATGAACAGGGGTAACCAGTCCTAAGATGTGAAAAATGCCAGAGTGGCCATGGGAAATAAGCTAGTCCATCAAAGTCAAGCAGAATTGTCTCTAATTGTCTTTGATTTTATTTAAAAATTAACAAAAATATATTGGAAGAAGCACTAGAAAATAACACCATTATCACAAGCACTCTAGAGAAACAGATATTTGGCAGGAAAGAACTTCTTTGATAATGCCTTTCCAATACTCAGAGTACCTGCTACACTGATTTGTGGACTTAAAAGCATGGCCATGCAGGATGAGTGAGCGAAGAGGAGAACGAAGGTCTCTGTTTTAGAAGGGCCCAATTCCCTCTGCTCTGACCCTGATCCCCAAGCCATGTTCTGAGTCATTTCCCAAACAACTTTTGCCTTCCAAGTTGAGATCTGCTCAGTGGTGGGTAAGTGATTCTGATCTGTTTTGTAGTTCTACTTCCCACTGTGAAATTTAATGAATTCTAGAGTTACAAATTATTGTATGTCACAATACCTTCTAGAGTTATAAATTAGCTGTTAGTGAGTTCAACTTTTAAGTGGATACATTTCCAACCTGGGCTGAGGGCCAAAATGGGGCAGTTCCTACCTATTCCCTTCTTTACTAAATGTGGGCTGTAACATTTATTGGTGTTGACCTTGGGCAAGTTTTTCTATGCCTCACTTTTGTCACCTTTAAAGTGGGAAAATGGTTAGAGTACCACCTCAAAGGGCTGCTGGAAATACTAAATGATATGCTTAGAATAGTGTTTGGCTGACATGTAGTAAATGTCATCATTGCCATCATTATTATTATCATTAGGACCAGATTAAGTTTCAAGGCTGCAGTATGGGCTTCAATCTCCATTACCACTGAATGTTTCCAAATACATGCTTATTTTGAAGACATCTGAATTCCAGCTCTTGCTCTACCACCTGATGCTCATCACTCACCATCTGATTCTCTTAGGCTCAGTTAACAGCAGATTACCAAAGATCAGTGTTCACCAGGTCAGCCTTATCTGAACAACTGGGGAACTACCACTGGGAACCATGGCCATTCTCACTGGCAGATGCAGAAGAACAAAGGCTCTGAGACCTCAAGCATGTCTCTATGTACATAACCAGCACACACATAAGGTGTGAGCTTATTTCCCACATTTCTAGAAGTTTGTGGACACCTTCAAACAAGGACATGTCCTCTGTCAGTTCACATCCACTTTGGGATCTGCCAAATTGTGAAGTGGCAGATAACCCTAGCCTCTTGTCCTGGAGCTCCTCGTCAAGCTTCCACTCCTGCCTTCCCTCTTAGCTTCTAGGCAGAGCCAGCTTTCAGCTAAGACACCTCAACTGAGAGAACCTCATCAAAGACCAGACTCCAGAAGCTGGGTTGGTTTGTGGGTTTTTCTCTAGGTAGAAAAATCACCAGGTGTTGGAAAACCATTTGTGATTCATTGCAAAGTTAAAAAAGAAAAAGGAGGAAGTTTCTGGGTGACATGTAAAGGATCACACTGGAAGGAAGGAAGGAAGGAAGGAAGGAAGGAAGGAAGGAAGGAAAGGAAGAGAAGAGAGGCAAAAGAGATGGGGGAGTGAAGGAGGGGAGGAAGGAGCCAGGACAGGAGACCATTCAATGATTGGATTGAAGAGACCACAGCCATTAGAACCAAGACCTGAATAGCAGTGCCAATCCATGCTGTAAAACAATGAAGATCTCTCAGAAAGGCAAAAAAAAAAAAAAAAAAAAAAAAAATTCCATTAATTTTTCTTTATACATTTTTGTATTGGTTGCTGTGTTACAGTAGGCATGTGTTATTTGTAGTTTAAAAAGAGAAGAAAACGACAAATGAGACATCATGCTAAAGCACCTATGACAGCTGGATTCACTTTCCAGGAGCAGTCATGATCCTTTCACCTTGGTCTTCCACCCTTACTAGCTAACAATGATCAATGCCTACTGTGCACCTACCATGGCATGGGTGCTGTATGAGCTCTATCTCCTTTCCACAACATCCTGAAATAAGTGTGTGGTTCCTATTCCACAGATAGAGAGGGCAAGAACAGCCTGACACTTGCTGACCAGTTATGTGCCAGACACTGAATGGAGTGTATCAGCTGCACTGTCTAGTTCATCCTTATCACAGCCCCCTTGGTGTCCAGGCTGTGTAATGTGTCTTAGGGTAACATCTGGCTCGTGTGTGGTGGGGGGGTAACCAGATTCCAAGGCAGACTGCCTCACTGCTTCTCTCCATGGTAGGACCTGCTCCCCTGTTCTGTACTTGCTCCTCTTGACTTTGAACCACTGAGGACCAAAATGTACATTCACGTCAGACTCCCAGCACAGTGGCACTTGCAAAATGTTTATGAAATTAATGAATTAATTCACAGGCAACTGTATGGAGAGCAACACTTCCTTCCAGCCTCTTGTCCATTCACTGTATCATTATTCCTTTGTTTTAGATAAGCCTTACACTTGGTAAGTGTTAAATAAATGTTTGGTGAATTAATGAGTGAATAAAAAACGGCCACATACTAATGTCAGAATAAATGAAGACAATGAAAAAATATCAACCATCTGAACAGGAGAGGTATGGGCTGGTGTAGACATCTCTAATGGGTAAAACCCACAGCAAGAATCCAGGAACTGTGAGGGATTCCCGTGACACTGAATACTTAGAAAATAGGTATAGATTTTAGTACAAAGAGCTTAAATTTTTTTAATGTTTATTTATTTTTGACACAGACAGAGCGTGCGCGTGAGCGTGAATGGGGGAGGGGCAGAGAGAGAGGGAGACAGAATCTGAAGCAGGGTCCAGGCTCCAAGCTGTCAGTGCAGAGCCCGAGGTGGGGCCCAAACTCAGGCACCATGAGATCATGATCTGAGCCGAAGTCTTATGCTCAAACGACTGAGCCACCCAGGCACCCCATAGTACAAAGAGTTTTAAATGTTCCCTGTAATTATGCGCCCATGACCTTCTAGAAGAAAGTAACCCACTATGAATAAGGATAAAAATATCATAAACTGTTGGCAGACATACTTAATTGGGTTGGTATTCATTACAATTTGTAATTTGTAAACACTTTCACATAGCAATTCTACTTCTAAGAATTTATCCTAAACTCTGTTCTCAAACACAAAGACATTCCCCTCTCTTCATGAAAGTAGTTAATAACTCCCTAAGTAACCCCAAAAGATAGTTGCTTCTTAATGTATTCCAGTACTACCGCCTACCTACCACAAAGTACTTGCTGCTTTTTCAGAACTACAAAGCTTACTAATTTAGGAACTCCAGTACTATTTTTAAAATGTTCTAGTAGCAATTAGCAGCTGTCAGCTCCCTATGCTCAATTCTCTTTGAGGGCAATTAACAGCACTAGGAGCCAAAAGGGGTGGTTGGCAGGAGAAGAGAAGGAAATAAACATTATGCAGAGAATTAAAAAAGAGCAGCATTATGCATTTTCTCATTCAATGTGGTTTCTCCTGAGGCATTTTTATTAATCAGTGGGTACAGAACCTAAAATTTTCTGGGTTGTCCTTATGTGTGTTTTATTGGTTTCTCATATACCACTTTAGCAAGATTTACTTTACAGAGGTAAGTCTTTTTTGATGGTTTTGGTGAGTAAATATAGCATGCTATAGCATTTTTTTTTACTAATGCAGAATTGTTTGGGGGGAGAAAACCTGATACAGATTCACAGGGAAATAGATATACAGTAATGGGATCTCACAGTTAAGTGATTTGTGGATATAGTCATCATATGGCTATGAAAGATAGGTGTTCCTTTATGCATATTTTCAGTAATTATCTTAATGGTTAATTTCCTATGACATTAAAGTAATTTAAAATATATTGGGGAAAAAAAACATTGTTTTAACAGTCATTTTGAACTTGAACCCAAATTTAAGCAACAACTTCAAAGCAGACAGGAATGTATTCTGGTTTGCTCCAGGGGGGAGGAACTTCAGAGCCCTCTGAGGAGATTAGGCTCTCTCCAACAGGCAGGCTTGTTTTTGCAAGTTTCCTAGGTCTACTCCATTCTATTAAGTATACATATCTCCAGTGGTAAGGAACCAGTGTCTTCACTTAAACACACTCAGAACATCACATGGAAGGGGAACTAGGCCCCTCCCTGGAAACTAACAAAAGCCTGTTCACCCTTCTACTGCTAAAGAGCATTTTGAGACAGATGAACTAAAAATAAAAAAAGTCAGTAGCTAACAGTGAATCAATACACATAGAACAAGATGCAGAGAAATATGTAAGAAGAAAAGTCAACACAAGAAGAGGATAATCTACCAGAGATAAAATTACCACTTATTTTTCCCAGGTTTCTGAAAATGTATTAACAATAACCAGAAAACAAAAGTGATAAAAGATTATAGATAAGTTACATGGCTGCTAAATGTGCCTTTTAGCCATCTTCTTTTGATAATAATGTTCCAGCAAGCATGCAGAATTAAAATGAAGATCAAAGGTAAGCTGGAACCTATGTGGCCCCATACCACTCTGTCAGCCATTGGTTAAGGGGTTGAGCACAAGTATGAGGTCCCAGCAAGGGGCCTGGACAAAAGTGGTGGCTATGTCCAGATCAGATTTTGTATAAACTGAGTCGACACCTTGACTCAATCATGCTTGAGAAGCTTCAAGCTGATCTTTTAAGAAATAAGCTCACCTTTGGTGGAAGCAGCCCAAAATGTTCATCAATAGATGAAAGGTAATATATATATATACAGACATATACATACACACATATATACATATATGTATACATACATATGTACATATATGTATAGATAAAAAATATATACATATGTATACATATATATATTTAAGGCTATATATGTATATGTAGCCTTAAAGAGGAAATAAATTCTGACACATATTACCATATGAATCAACATTATGATCAGTGAAATAAACCAGACACAAAAGGACAAACACTGCAAACACTAAAGCAGTACAATTCAAAGAGACAAAAAGTAGAATGGTGGTTTCTACGGGGCTGAGGGTGGGGGAAATAGTGCCTAATGGGCACAGAGTTTCAGTTTGGGAAGATGAAAAGAGTTCTGGAGACGGATGGTTGCAGAGCAATATGAATGTACTTAATGTCACCTGAAGTCTATACTTAAAAATGGTATAAACGGCACATTTTATATTATGTGTATGTTACCACAATAATAAAAGATAACTCACCTTTGAAGTTGCCAATGTATAGGCCAGGCAGGATCTAGGAGAGAGACACAGATCAAATGTGAGTGTTACAGACTTGAAGCACACAGAGGCTGGGCCTTCACCATAGCAGTGGGAGCACAGCCCAGGCCTGTTGCCTCCCATGCCCACTTCCCAGCACCTTCCTATATGGACAGCACAGATGACTGGGCATCCTTGTTTCCAGGGCTCTGGCCCTGCCCACAGCCACTAGAAAGCCTGCTCAAATAGCTTGTGAATAGCTGCATGTTGGTACCCATCAGCTCATGGGACTTTAAAGACCAAGATCCCCCCACAGATCCTCACAGAGAGCCACATGTTCTCCCTCACTTAAGCCCTGCAATGCTCCTTAGCATTCTGAGAGTACAGCCCCAAACCAAAGGGGCCCAAGTCCAAGCCATCTACCACTCCTCCCTACCCTTCCCCCTCTACTCCTCCTTTTCTCATAACACCGTAAATACCCCCCCCCCCCAACTTATCTCATAGCTCCAGAAAACCTCCCTTTGCTGAGATCTTGGTGCATGCTCTTTCCAAGTCTGGAAGCTATACTCCTACTCTCCTCATCCCTCAGGTCTCAGCTCTGACTCACACCCTGGGGAGGCCTTTCCTGAGTCCAGAGTCTGGGGTAGGCCCCAGTTTCAGCACCCACAGTCCTTGGTATTCCCCTTATAGTGATGATGTCACAGGGGTATTGCTAGGTGAAGGTCTGTTTCCTCTGCTAGGCTAGAAAGCTCTTTGGACAGCAAACACATCCTCTCACTCACTGCTGTATATCCAGCTCCTGGCCCAGGGCTTGGTTCATGATTACTATTCAATAAAGAATTACTAAATGAATGAATCAACTGTGCATTTAGAAATGCACAGGTTAGGGGCGCCTGGGTGGCTCAGTCGGTTAAGCGGCCGACTTCGGCTCAGGTCACGATCTCGCGGTCCGTGAGTTCGAGCCCCGCGTCGGGCTCTGTGCTGACAGCTCAGAGCCTGGAGCCTGTTTCAGATTCTGTGTCTCCCTCTCTCTCTGCCCCTCCCCTGTTCATGCTCTGTCTCTCTCTGTCTCAAAAATAAATAAACGTTAAAAAGAAAAAATTAAAAAAAAAAAAAAAGAAATGCACAGGTTAATAAAAGCATATGTTTGCTCCAAAATGTCTACTTCTCCTAAGGCAGTGGTTCTCAAACAAGACAATCCATCAGAATCACCAGAAGGTGTTAAAAATTCAGATTTATGAACAAGCCCCAGCCCCAGCTGCCATATAGAATGATTCAGTAAATCTGAGATAAGAACCAGGGCAGGGTTTTTCACACGCAACTCCCCACTTTGCAAAATACAAAGCTAATTCTTATCTGGCATTACTTTGTATAAAGAGTTCGAAATCCAAATACAGACACTGCTTTTGGAAGCTGACATGATTTTCAAATGCATACAGAATACTGGCCACTGCAGACCCTTGGTGCCCTGGTGACACCCTCCTGTCAGTACTACCACCCCACACCCTAGCTCCATTTGCTCCACCATCCCTCAGCTCCATTTGCTTCACACTCCCTATTTTTATCCACTCCCACCAAGAAAGCTGAAAGCAGCATGTGGTAATATTCTTCACATGCCTGGATTTCTTTGAGCATCTTCCTGACAACCAGTTACCTTGCTAAAAATTGATAGCATCTGTGCAAGTCACTGCAGGCAGAAGGTACTGTGTCACTGTCAAGGCAGCCTGCTGGAACACAGCAATACAGGTCTAGGGTTAGCTTCTGTGCCGGGGTACAGAGGTTGCCAAGCTGAGGGGCCACAGAACATAGCGACCAAATAGGGATACTTGTGAGAAGGAAAAAAGAATTTATTACTATAGCTGACCCTTGAACAATGAAGATATTGGGCATCAACCCCATCCACAAAGTTGAAAATCCATGAATAACTTTTGACTTATCCAAAACTTAACTATTAATTTAGCCTACTTTTGACTGGGAGCCTGACCAATAGCCTATAAATGCATATTTTGCATGTTATACGTATATTAAACTGTATTCTTACAATAAAGTAAGCTAAAGGAAAGAAAATGTTGAGAAAATAATAAAGAAGAGGAAATACATTTACAGTACTGTAAAAAAAAAAAAATCCTTGTACAAGTTGACCCTTGTATTTCAAACTTGTGTTGTTCAAGGATTAACAGTACTCCAGGACAATAGGCAAGACCCAGAAGTGAGCAGGGCATGGGGATGTGTGATCACCATGGCTAACTGAGTTTGGAGAGTTCCCTTGGGGACTGAGAGGTCAGTTATATTCATGACTGAAGTCGCAGCACTGAGGCAAGCCAGGTTAGATCTGTAACCAGGAACATGTGAAACAGTATCTCAGGGGAAAACACCAGCATCCATTGCCAAGGAGCTAAAACATTTGACAGGTCTTTCTTGAAACATAATCAGTCTTTGGGATTCTCCTGGGAGGAAGGGTGGAGAAAATACTGCATTATTCCTATTTTAAAATATAAGAACAATACAAGTTCATCTTAGAGATAGATCAAACTGATAGTCTCTGGCAGCTCTTGGCTGCATAGAGCTTTTTCATATGCAATCTCCTGTTGTACAGGGTCTCTCCTATCTTTATTAGGAGGTAACATTAGATACTAAAGGGTATAATCGTCACATGGCTCTCTTGGCTGATAGTAACAATGACTTCCTCCTTGACCAAACTTCAGTTAGGCTCCTTTGAGCCTTCCTCTTGACTAGGCCTCATCTGTGGCCTGCCAGTTTTGGCAAAGAATCCTGCTAAGCCTGTTTAGTAAGAATCCTCCCACTCTTGATATCCAGTCAAGCTCATTTCATACCTTTTATACTTAATCAAGTTCTTTTCAGTAATTTTCCATCCTTCCCTCAACTTGCCTGTTGGCTAGAAATCCCCACTTTTTCCTGTTGTATTGGGAGTTGAGTTCTGTCACCTGCAATAGTACCTCCCCCTATTTCAATAGCGTCAAATAAGGTCTTCTTTACCACTTTTAATAAGTGTCAGAATAATTTTTCTTTTATAACATTGACCACAAATGGCTCCAGATTCATAAAATGGACAATTATAATGAACTATAATGTAAGCATGTGTATTTGCCAAAAATCACAGAACATATAACAGTAGATGAATGTTTACTGATTTCTGGTCACATGTGGGCAGCATGCTTGGCACTCAGGATATAGGGGTGATGGAGAGAGACATGGTCCTGCCAAAGGCCTACTTCCCTTGTGGAACTCCTTGCCTAGGGAAAGAGGAGGTGACTTGACCACTCTGGGATCGCCAAAGATTTCCAGGAGGCAGCAACACTTAGGAGACCTGCAGCTCAAGGGTAGTGGGCCAGGAGAGAGGGAAGGACAGGCAGGGGAGCAACAGAAACTGCCAGTAGAGAGAAAGAAGGCCAATATCTACCAGGAGAGAACATGAGGGAGGCAGAGACAGAGAAGGCAGAACAGGAGGCTGTGGTCCAGATTGTGGACCAGGCTGCATGCAGCAGACACAGACAGCCATGGAAAGCTTTCTGGGCTCTAGATTAAGTACCACTAAAATGATTAAGATGTGTGTAGCCATTAGCAATATCTTTTCATATATTTTTATTTAACATATCTTGGAAATGTCATGATAAAAATACAGGAAAGGTAAAGTTGTATATGTAGTCAATGTATTCATTATCATGTTCACCTCTGTAAAGGGAACACGGGGGGCTGTGGGGAGGGTCCAGGTAGGGCCACTTTGTATTGCTGTTTGCACTTTTCTATATGGTTTAGATGGTCTAACTTCATGCGAACATTACTTCAATTTACTTTTCTTTTTAAGTGTATTTATTTTGAGAGAGAGTGAGAGAGAGAGAGAGTGCACATAAGCATGTGCAGAGGAGGAGCAGAGAGAGAGGCAGAGAATCCCAAGCAGGCTCTGTGCTAACAGCACAACCCAAACATGGGGTTCCATCCCATGAAACATGAGATCACAACCTGAGCCGAAATCAAGAGTTGGACACTTAACTGACTGAGCCACCCAGGTGCCCCTACTTTTTTAAGTCAAGAGGGGTTATTTGGGGAAAAGATTATGGCCCAGTTTTTCTTTTCTTTTTTGTACTTCTACTACTTTCTCTTTTAAAATAAATATGTTTCATATTATTCTTTAAATAAAATAAAGCAAGAACTTGAGATCACCTCTCTTCCTTGCTCTAAGAGCCATGGTTTTATGATTGCTTTTTTTTAAGTTTATTTATTTATTTTGAGAGAGAGAGAGCACAATCAGGAGAGGGCAGAGAAAGAATCCCAAGCTGGCTCTGCACTGTCAGCACAGAGCCCAATGTGGAGCTCGAACCCACAAACTGCAAGATCACGCTCTGAGCTGAAATCAAGAGTCAGATTCTTAACTGACTGGGCCACCCAGGTGCCCCAGTTTTATGATTCCTAAATCCATCCTTTAGAAGCCAACGCCAGTCTGGCTTCCACTCCCTGCAAGGCTATCTAAAACCAAACATTATCTTCCCACCCACATTATCAATTCAAGTCTCCTGATGATGTCACCTTCTCCCAGTCACCCAGAGTGAAAACCTGGAGGCTACTCCCACCACAGTACCTCCCTCTCTCTTCCTTAGTGCCTCTCTCTCCCCAGTGAGTTACAAATTCCCAGAACAGTCCTGGCTCCTTGGCCCAAAGCCACCACCCCAGATTAGAGCCTCAGTTCATATATGGGCTAGAGTAGTATCCATTGAACTAACTTCTCTGTCCCATCAAATTAATTTTTAAATGTCATATTCTCACTGGGTCATTTTCTAGATGTTTCATAGCAAACCCTTTATTTTCTAGAAAAAAGAAAGTCAAAACTGAATTTTATTTTTATTTTTTAAAATATGTTTATTTGATTATAGTTGATACACACTGTAACATTAGTTTCATGTGTATAAAATAGTGATTTGGCAATTCTATACATTATACTACACTCACAAGTGTAACTAACATCTGTCACCACATGACACCATTACAATACCCTTGACTATACTGCCTATGCTGTACCTTTCATCCCCATGACTTACACATTCCATAACTGGAAACCTGTACTCCCCACACCCCTTCACCCATTTTTGCCCATCCCCCCCCCCCACCGCCTCCCTTCTGACATCCACCAGTGTTTTCTCTGTATTTATAGGTGTGATTCTGCTTTTCGTTTGCTTATTCACTTGTTTTGCTTTTTAGATTCCACATATAAGTGAAATCGTATGGTATTTGCCTTTCTCTGACTTATTTTAATTGGCAAAATACCCTCTAAGTCCATCCATGCTGTTGCAAATGGCAAGATCTTGTTCCTTTTTATGGCTGAGTAATATTCCATGAGATAGATAGATAGATCTCACATCATTTTTATCCACTTGTCTATTATGACTCTTGGGTTGCTTCCATATCTTGGCTACTGTGACTAATACTTCAGTAAACATAGGAGTGCATATATCTTTTCAAATTAGTGTCTTCATTTTCTTTGGGTAAATACCCAATAGTAGAATTCTTGGCTCATGTGGTATTTCTATTCCAAAACTGAATTTTAACTGAAAATTTCAACTTGGCTTCCACAGGATGGTTCCAACTTACCCCTGAAGGATTTTCCCTATTTCTCTCTAACATGCAGCCAAGTCAAGTAACCCCTATTTTCCTATTACCCCTTACTGGTCCTACCTTGCAATGTCACATTTCTTTGTTCTCAATATTCTCTTTAAACAGAGAAATAGGGGCGCCTGGGTGGCTCGGTCAGTTGGGCGTCCGACTTCGGCTCAGGTCATGATCTCACGGTCCGTGAGTTCGAGCCCCGCGTCGGGCTCTGGGCTGACCGCTCAGAGCCTGGAGCCTGTTTCGGATTCTGTGTCTCCCTCTCTCTATGACCCTCCCCGTTCATGCTCTGTCTCTCTCTGTCTCAAAAATAAATAAACGTTAAAAAAATTGTAAACATAAACAGAGAAATAGTCCCCACTATTTGGGGTCCCTCATCCCCCTTGGCTATACTAAAAAAATTATAAACACTCTAATGGACAATTATTTTATTTTATTGGTTTCTTAGCCACGGAAGCCCTTTCTTATGTTTGAGGAATCCCCCCGACCACCCACTTTAGAGTGGTGGGAAGCACAGCCTAGCTTTTACTACAGAAGCTGCAAATACCCAGATATCTACTTTCATTTGTCTTTGCTGCTGTGACATGGAAATGTGACCTAAGTGCAAGAGGTCTCCACAGCTGCTCCAGACTGGAAACCAGAGATAACCCAGAGCATTCTCTCCTACACTAGGGGCAGCAGGGCTGGTGGCACATCTGGAGCCTAACAATAGCAGCAGCAGTATCTTTGGGTAGCCTCAGAAATGCTCTCCCCAGACAAGTTCTAGGATCTGCTTCTGGCAGGGTAGCCTTAATTTGGTTCTCCAGCCTTCCTGGCCATCCTACCTATTATACCCAAAGCAACCACATTTGGCTTTTGTTGCTTACAACCACAGCCCCTGATGTAGGCCTTTCAACCCAGACAAAATACACAAATGCAAATGAGCTGCACAGACCTTCAGGCAAGTCACAGACTAGCAAAGTCCTATCCACCCTGTAAACAGCAGCACCATTGGCACTCCCAGAATCAGTTAGAGATCACTCTGACAAGAGATTCCTCCCTTCTCTGGACTCTATTAGCACCCCATTAAACACTTACTTCTACTCCTTAATAGCTCCCCAATTTATTTGCCTCTTGAAACTTCTGTTTACTACATTTGTTCAACTTCCTCTAGCTTATTGTAACAGCCGCCTAAAGATCTCCCTACCTCTGGACTTGTCCCTCAAAAGGAATCCTCAAACTCCCCTCTAAGGTGCAAAGTTGAGTATGTAACTCTTCAGATTAAAACCTTCTCAGGGTTCCAAGTATCTATCACCATGAAGCCTAAATCTGGCACTTCAAGAGAGACCTTCACGAACTCAGGTTGCTATGTCTTCAGCCACAGCCCCATGCCTGCTTTTTACCCAAACTTCCCCATAGCTTTGTGACCACACAAAGATGCAGAGCGGGACCCCCAATTCCAGCATCCAGGTTTTAAGGGAAACAGCCCAATTTTCAACTGTTATCAACTACATAAAAAAAAAAAAACACCTTAAATATTGGGAGGGAGAAGCACAGGGGCCAGTGTTGGAGGAGAGTGGCATCCCTTTGGGATGCCAGAGCAGAGTGCTGGCAGAGGAAGGCTTAAATTTACCAAAATCAAACAGCCAATTTACTAAAAATAATTTAAGATGCACTTTTTTTGCATGCATTTAAACTTTTATGATTTAATTTTTTCAAGTTTTTAAATTTCAGTTAACAGGGGCGCCTGGGTGGCGCAGTCGGTTAAGCGTCCGACTTCAGCCAGGTCACGATCTCGCGGTCCGTGAGTTCGAGCCCCGCGTCAGGCTCTGGGCTGATGGCTCAGAGCCTGGAGCCTGTTTCCGATTCTGTGTCTCCCTCTCTCTCTGCCCCTCCCCCGTTCATGCTCTGTCTCTCTCTGTCCCAAAAATAAATAAAAAACGTTGAAAAAAAAAAACTTTAAATTTCAGTTAACATACAGCATAATATTAGTTTCAGGTGTAGAATTTAGTGATTCATCACTTATATACAACTCCTGGTGCTCATCACAATAAGTGCTCTCCTTAATATCCATCACCTGTTTAACCCATCCCCCTGCCCACCTCCTTTCCAGCAATCCTCAGTTTGTTCACTAGAGTTAAGAGTCCGTTTGCTGGTCTGCCTCCTTTCCCACCCCCCTCCATGTTCATCTGTTTTGTTTCTTAAATTCCACATATGCAAAGAGGTGACAGAGCTATTTCAGTCAACTTTTAACTCCATTTTCAAGACCAGGAGAGTAAACTAGTGTTTCAAGGGCTGTAAATAGAAAGTGAATAGCTCTGGGGTGCCTGGGTGGCTCAGTCGGTTGAGCGCCGACTTCGGCTCAAGTCACGATCTCTCGGTCCGTGAGTTCGAGCCCCGCATCGGGCCCCTGTGCTGACAGCTCAGAGCCCGGAGCCTGTTTCAGATTCTGTGTCTCCCTCTCTCTGACCCTCCCCCATTCATGTTCTGTCTCTCTCTGTCTCAAAAATAAATAAACGTTAAATAAAAAAAAAAATTTTAAAAAAGAAGAAAGTGAATAGCTCAATCCCAGTTTCTTTAGTTTCTTCCATATAGAATTACACAACAAGATAAAGGAAGGCTACACGACTGGCCATTGGCAGAAAGAGAAATTACAGTTTTGTTTTCAAGAAAAATAAAAACCCCATGAATATTTAAACTTTTACTCCAGTCAGCTTCGTAATTCAAACTTGAAACTCAAAACATTTGACCCATCCACTTGTTGCTGGTAATCCTTAAGTACAGAGAAAGAGAAAAATGAAATACAATCATTTTCCAGCATAAAGATGACTTGTAGAGGAGATCATGGAGGAGCAGAATGTTCATCTGGGACAAAGTGGCTGATCAATCAGTCAATTCATGAAGTCTGAGCTCAAGCCAGAAGCAAGAACGCAAAGCACATGAAAATCATTACCACCTGGAAGGAAAGAAAAGCATAGACCAAGGAAAGAAGTGTGTATATGCATTTGGGAATGTTCTATGACTCTAAAATAAGAACCAGATTGGTCCTAATCATTTTTGGGCCTTCTGGAAAATAATTGTTCTTTCCCTCTGCTGAGAATGGTCTTCCTCCATTGTTCACCTGGGTGGCTCCTTGTCATTTAGATACTCCATGAGATGACAGTTCCTGAGATGGTCAGCTTTCCTGACCACTAAACTCCCTGACACCCTTCATCACACCACTCTGTTATTTTCTTCATCTTATTTATCAGAACTTAAAATTATTTTATTATTTGCTTGCTTTTTTGATTGACCTTGAAGGAGGTCTCTATTGTGTTCCCTACTCTGTCTCAAAAGCCTGCCACAGAGTCTGGTACATGAAGAGATAATAAAAGGTGATGGAGCATAGCATGAACTGCAAGAGAAGATGCTCTCTGGCACTACACTAGTCAAAAAAGATTCTTGTTTTCTGATAAAAGACTGTATGCAAATAGAAAATGAAGGCAGACTCTTGAAGAAATACTTTGAGACCATGCTAAATATTTTCCATGGTTAATGGATCCTCTTCATCAATATTGTTCACACCCACACTATACTAACACTGGCCATACAGAAATACATAAAACCAAATCCTTAGCCACAAAAAAAGCACTTATGAACAAAAGAATTCTACTTCTAAGGCAGTAAATATTTTGAGTTTATTTTTTAAACATTTCTCTTAGTGTTTCAGGATGCCATGGAGTCTAAGAACATCACCCAAACAGATTTAAGAGATAAAATTCCCGATCAGGCAGCAGTACAAGGTTGTGGGGGGTAGGAGAATCTTAATTCTTCCCAAGTCAGAAATTTCTGGGTTTCAAAGAATCTGGTGGACTCTCAGAAGGGTTAAATTTCACACACTTTCTTAATGCCATTTGGCCATGGACTTAACCAGTTTGCATTTACAAAAGGAAGAAACTGAGAATACTCTCGTATGCACTTAGAACATTGCCTTAAGCATCTTTCCTTCAATACAAAATAAAAATATAATGTTGAAAAGAAAAAATATCCAGAAGGTAGTACAGAGGACCAAAGACAGAGATTACCAGCATAGAGCAGTTTTTATCTGTACAGCTGTGTACATGGTATATTCACCTCCTGCAGAAGTACTCCTCTTGTAAGCTGCCTGGGGCCAGGTGGCAGGGTCTTCTTGTCTTTGACAAGAAGCCCAGTACAGGCTCTAGCACAGTGCTTTGACAATAGCAGGTGTTCAATAATATAATATGATAAACAGGGGGATGAACAGATGAATAAATTATGAAGGTGGCCAAGTCAGGTGCTGTCACATGGAAACAGTGGCATTCATAGCACAAGGATGTCTAACCTTCCAGCCCCTTACTATACAAAAACAGAGCTTCTCAACTTTTAAGGCCCTATTACACCTTTTGATAACAATCTAGTCCTAAGTCACACACACCTTCTCCTCTGAGTGGAGAAGCCTAGGCCAGTGGCTCTCAATGGGGGATGATTTTGCCCTCCAGGAGACACCTGGAAATACCTGAAGACATTTTTGGTTGTCACAATGGGGGAAGGGGGCAACTGGCACCAAGTGGGTAGAGGCCTGGAATGTTGGTAAACCTCCTACAATGCATAGGACAGCCCCCACAACAAAAATTGATCCTGTCCAAAATGTTAATAGTGTAGAAGTTGAGGAACCCTGCCATATGCTTAAGGAGGCATATTCATGTCTTTGATCTTTTCCCCTTGAACTAAACTCCTTTCTCAACTATATTCCCTTATCCTCCTAAGCAGAACACAGCTATCCTAAACCAATGTTATCACTATAACAATTAATGGGACAAATCTAAGAACACTGATAGCAGTGCATATTTGTACTTTACAGTTTGCAGGAATGTCTTCTAATAAATTCTCATTTGCTTCTCTCAAGAATCTTGGTAGTATCTGGAGGAGGTATCATCATATTTGTTTTAGAGCAAAGAAAACTAGATAAGCTAACCACCGTCTCTATGAATTGAAGGAGGTAAAAAAATTGAAGCTCAGAAACAGTAAGTGACTTGTTCAAGATCACACTCATGAAACAGCAGAGTGGTAGAGATACCCCAAATCAGGCTTTGTGATAGCCCTACCCCTCTGTCTTTTACCACGGTGGTGGCCCAATGGAAATACAATGTGAGCCACACATGTTATTTAAAATTTTCTAGTAGTCACATAAAATGTAAAAAGCAGCAGATGAAATCAATTTTAAAAATATATTTTACTTAACTGAAATATATTCAGAATATATTCAGAATATATATTCATAATATTTATAATACACAACATACAAACTTATTTCTGTAACCAATATGTAAAATTATTCATAGAATGGTTTACAATTTTTGTACTGTCTGGTGTGTATTTTAAACTTAAATCACATCTCATTTGCAGTTAGCCACATTTTATTTTTTTAAATCTTTTAAAAATATATTTATCTATTTATTTTGAGAGAGAGAGAGAGAGAGAAAGAGAGAGTGCATGCATGCAAGCTGGAGGAGGGACAGAGAAAGAGGGAGACAGAGGATCCAAGCAGGCTCTGTGCTGAGAGCAAAGCAAAAGAAAACTTAGGAACTAAACAATGTAGATTTTCTTACGACTGCTCCAAGAATAGCAGTTTTTACTTATATTCCATGTCCTCATGGAAGATGTTCTCATCAATACTTTCCTGTCTCTTGTGTGGTAAACATCATGTCTCAGTTAGGTGGACAGAGCATATAACACAGGCAATTTAAGGGAATGAGGCTTCTGTGTTCTGGCCAGTTAAAGATGTGAGGATGTAGAGAAAGAGAACACAGCATTTGTGATCTATTAGTTTTGAGCCTCATGTCATGTGCCTCTAGCATAAAAAGTCTAACCCTGACTATAACCCCGGGAGGTCTGTCTTTTCCTCTTTGTGGGAAATGGACCATCAGAGAGATTAAGTAACATGACTAAATTCCTAATGCTAGGTTTGGAACCTAGTTTCCATTGATTGTGAAGGTAGTTAGTGGAGGTCTTTTCTTTGTGCTAGGATGGCAGTTTATCCCGAGTGAATTCTAAAGACTCTGAAAAATAACTTGATAAAGCTCCCCAGAGCTCCAAATTAATTGCAAAATAGGAAAAGCCATCTTTTCTTTTCCTTCATGTTTGAGATTCATAAAAGGAGGAGAGAAAGGCAGGCAACTAAAACAATTCCCAAATAGATTCTCTGAATTGGCCAAAACTGTAATCACTAATAAGTTTATGATGTGTCAGGCCCTATTTCAAGACTTTACCATACAGAGCAACTCATCTGATCTTCACCATAACCCCATGAAGTGCTATTGTTTTCATCCCTGTTTTATAGATGAGGTGCACGGAGGATAAATCACCTACTCAAAATCACCCAGCTGGTAAGTGGAAGAGCCTGGACTCAAAGACAGGTGTCTGGCTCATAGCTACAATGCAGAGTGCCTCACTAAGATGCTAAAGATCAATCTAGTAAACATCTATAGTGAGATTAGAGTTAAACTAAATAGGATATTGCATGAAAATGTCATGTTTCTGTAGAGTCTTTGAAAATTCCCAGTTGATGCAAAGCTCTTTCAAGGGTCTGAACCTCCTACGCTTTTGGGTGAGGACCTATAACGGAAACTCCTATACTGTCTTATTAATTTTAAGTACTATAATGTCCCACTACAAACAAAAATCTAGTCTCTCTGAGCAGTATGTCAGAGAAATCCACTCTAAATGCTTCTCCAAGTGCATGTTTTTATCTCGGTCAACCTGAATTACTCACCTAAACGTGGGATAAAGAAAGCACTACCATTATAGGTAGGATGTGAGGACCCTCTGGTTCTGACACCTTAACCCCTGACTGACTGCCAGGGTTGGTTTACTTCATTCAGAACCCAGCGGCCCAAGCTGATTGCCCCTTTTTTCCTCACTGCTCTGTGTCCTCCAAAAGCATCCTGCCTTGTGGAAATCAAGCTGTCCATGGATTTCATAGGAAACTCACTTGTGACAATGGAGGCAAACACCTCCGTTGGTTCAATTGCTAGTCTATACCAAAGGTTCTATGAAAAACCTTTGTGTCATTTACCACTATACTCTCCCTCTGCCCTTACAACTAGCACAGCACAGCACGTTAGATATAATGGCTCTGTTTACAATACAAGATGGTTAAGATAATAACAAGAAATGTATTACTTCTTCAAAAGATAAAAATCATGACTATGACTGTTTTTGCTGAAAAGCCTTAAATTAATTTTGAACATTCAGGCAATCATTGGTATTATGTTCTTTGACTTATAATATTAAAATACTACAAATTAAATGCTGAAAAAGGTGGAGAGTGAAGAAGTCAAGTGGAAAAAAAGTAGAAAGAACTAAAGGAAAGCTAAGGTATGACTACAACTAGTGGGAAGGCAAAAAGAGACCACAAATTTATGGAAGCACCTTTATTGTTGTTTTCATTTAACAAGCAGAAGGCTCATGGTGCTGATGGATTTCAGTGCTAATGGGGACATAATGCAAGTATTTACCCAAGAGAGAAATAGTCTGTTTCTAATCTTGATCACTGCCCCCCTCCCCCAACACACACACACACACACACACACACACACACACACACATACACATACGTACACACAAGGAATACAATTCTGGTTGCCAAAAGCCTCAGATATGCAGGCCTAAATCATACAGTAGTTCTTCCATAAACTGTGTCTGCAGAACACAATAAACATGAAACAGGCAGGTGAAAAAAACTTAACTGGGTACACAGGATTATGCCTAACTGAACTCTTCTTCCCAACCTTGAGTTCTAATACTCCCCCATCCCACTTCACACTCTAGCTGAAAGAACCAAGCCACTGCTGACCGCAGTGCACAAAGAAAAAAAGAAAAGAAAGACAGCCACATTGTTATACCCACCAACTATGAAAGCTGAGTCTGTGTGGAGATGTAGGTGTGTGGAATACAATGGAGGCAGATCATTTAAAGGCCTATGAAGAGGTACTTATCTTTGGTGAGGACTTTTAAAAGTTTTCTAAGTCTCTCCTTGAAACCAGTTAGTACCAGATCACAAAATCCTTAACCTTGTGGGTGACATGAACCCCAGGCAACTCTCAACTACAGGGCTAAACCTGGTATCTTCCATTGTCAGGAAAAACACAACCTGAGAAGGGGGTTCTGGGGACACTGGAGAGTAGAGGGTGGGGGGCAAAACAGAGACAAAAAGAAGAGACCAATATGGATTTTCTGTGAGGCAAAATCAGCACAAACAGCCAGTCAGACAGGTTGCCCTTGCTGCAGGAGCCATATAATCCAGGATAAACCAAATCTGAATCTGTTTTCTCAACAACTCCTTCCCCTGCCAGGTAACACCTCAGGACTTAGGTCTCTGTCAACTTCTTTGTCTACATGAAGAAAAAAAGAAGAAGAAGAAGAAGAAGAAGAAGAAGAAGAAGAAGAAGAAGAAGAAGAAGAATATGGGAGAAACAGGAATTAAATAGCTACTCTAGTTTACTAATAATGTGGGTGGTGATGCTTCAAGAGTCGACTCTGGGAGAGAAGGGGAAGGGAGAAAAAGAAACCACAACCCCTCTGAGCTCAGCTGAGGTCTCCGCGGAACAAGTGTCAACGCTTTTAAAGAGCACGGCTTGCTCTCAGTCGCAGAGCACACAGGATGGCAGGGTAGGTGCGGAAGACTGCTTACCCAGAAGCCCGCAGGAAGCTGGAGACGGGGGCACCTCAAAAACAAAAACATCGCGAGCACCACTACAGGCGCGCCGCCCCGCCCTCCCGCTCCCACCAGGGGAAAGCGCACCAGGTGTCAAAGTCGCTGTGGAACGGAACCTGGCCAGACAGGTCGGAGCGAGAGCAGGGCACTCGTCGAAGGCTCTCTCCTTGCCCAGCAAACACCAGCCTCGGGGAAGGCTGAAAAGTGTAAGCAAAACCAGAACAAATGAAAGAAAGACACGTTACCTTGTTCATCCCATTCCCCATGGTGGCTGAATGCGAACTCTAGCACCCTTGGTAATGAGGTCGCAGGCTCAATAAAGGCATATTACAACACGAGGAGGAGGGAGCAGGTGGGGCGGGCGGGGGAGGAGGCCCTGGGGAAGAATTTCGTGCTCGCAGTATAAACAACAATAATAATAATCAGGGACATCCAGGCCACTGGGTTTGCTCCAGGGAGCCGGCCTGGACTCTAAGGCTTTCCGCTCGTCCGACCCGGACTTCCCGGACGAGCAGAGCAGAGGCACTGGCGCCCTTGCCGGGAAATGGTCTTGCTTTGCCTGTGCACGCCCCGTGTGCGCCCCAGCGCCCCTCCCTGGCCGGACCGGCTCCCTGGGACTTGTAGTCTGGCTCCCGGCAGCTGCAACCGCTCGCCCCGCCCCGCGCGGCCCATAGCTCCTTGGCGGCGGGAGCCGAAACCCAAAGCGCACGCGCAGCGCAAGCCTCGGGGACTGCTGGGGCGCGCGTTCCGGGAGGTAGACTGAAGGGCGGGGGCGGGGGCGGGGGCGGGGTCTGGTGGTCGCGCAGGCACCGCCTCTACCCGGCCGCAGCGCGTCTCTAGGCCAGGTCCCCCGAGATCGGGGTCACCAAAACTCCCGCAGACCTTTTCCCCTGGGGCGACTCGGGGGGCCTGTTACCAGTAGTCACCACCCTGCCTCGATTCCCTCGGTGAATCAGGTGCTAACCTTGGTCTTCGCGGCTCCCCTGCCTGGGTTTTCTGAGTGCGACAGATTTAGGCCCGGGTTGGGGGATTCCTATGGCCCTGCCCCACCCACGGAGACCGAGAAGGCTCACCCGGTGGGAAAAGGTGGGCTCAATGACTCATCTCTGGGATGACTTAACCTCCCTACCCTGGGGGAGCAGATGGCGGGATCTCAGACCTCTTACCGTGGCTTTGGACGACTAGTGTGTGCCCATCTTCAGATTGTAAACTGTAGTAGGTGCATAGTTGTGTTAATATAATTGCTTCTGGAAAGCCCCTGTCCTTGCTATGCAACGTAGTAATGTCTGCATTATGATTCTGTCTAGAGTGGAACACTTTCTAAGCTGTGGCAGAATTGTTTTGAGAATTCTGTCACCCCCTACTAAACTCTTAATTTTCTTCCCTGGGGATGAAATCCTTGAGGTAGAGGTTTCTCAGTTTTATTTGTATATCTTCAGCAATGCTCTGCACACAATATGAGCTTAAATGTTTGTTAAATGAGCATGTGCATCAATCTAATATGGCCAGGCTCACCCCTGATGACCTCATTTCAGCTGCTCCTTCTTGCTCACAAAGTTACAGCCACACTGGCTTTCTGTGTGCTTCTTGAACTTGCCAGGCTGAACCTTGCACTCTATATGGACTGTGCCCCCTACACAGACCTAGCTCTTTGCAAAGCTGGCTCTGGTCTCAGCCTAAATGTCACCTTCTCAAAGAGGCTTTTCCTGACCACCCAATCTAAAGTAGATCTTTCAAGTCACTGTCATATTACCTTGTATTATTTTCTTCACAGCACTGAACATAATTGGACATTATCATATTTGTTTTCTTACATTTTATCTGTCTCACTAGAAAGCAGCTTCCAGATGAAAAGGACTTGGTGTCATTCATTACTATAGTCATGTGGCCTGAGACAATACCTGGCAAGAAATTGGGATTCCATAGATATTTGCTGAATAAATTAATGAATTCTAGGGGACTGAGAAGACAGCCGTTATATTCTGAGGGATGCTGATACTTTGAAAAGAACTTCCAGATTCCATCTGAGCCACTTCTCTCCTTATATTCCATATCTTCTGGGCAATAGCAGGGACCAGAACCCCACATGTAGGAAACCCCCACTCAGTGTACACCCAAACTGGCTCCCATAGGTTGGATAGAACCCAGATCAGGCATCATCCTTCCTAACCCTTGCTTCTGGAGTTTTCCTTCTCTACCACCTTCCAGTCCACCTCTCCTCTCCACCTTCCAGTCACTTGGAAGTCACTCCTATCCCTCTGCTCCTCACAATCGCTATTTTTACTGACTTCCTGCTCATCAATAACAAAGCATGGTTAACGGACTGCCTGGGGAATCCCAAGAACAACCTTTGTTCCTAAATCTCAGAGTGATCTTGGGCAAGATAATCAACTTTTCTGAACCATTTTATTTCTCCTTAAAATGAGAGCATTTGACTGAATTTTTGAAGATACTATCTAGCAATAAATGAACTACTGCTTTTTCCCTCTACTTTACTGATGTTGTTCCGGGAGTCAGATGAACTTTGAAGAACACAACAAGTTCATAAGTTAGTATTTTCCCATAAATGGCAGATCCATACCCAGTTCTTCTTCTATAATCTATTTGGAATATTTCCTTTCTCTTATTCATTTCTTACAACCTCTCCTAGGCTCAGAACCTGCAATGATTATCTCCTAACAGTCAAAAAGGGTGCACTGCCCTGCATTCAGTGTGGCCCCACAAGATCCACATGCCCAGAACTCATTTCACAATTGCAAGTTTTTATTTTTGGTTAAATGAGAAAAGAGGAGACCATTAACATCAGAAATCAGAAGAATCAGATTTTTAAAATATATTCTTGTGCGTTTGTGAGCGGGGAGGGGAGACTATCTGCCTGCACTCCCCCATCCTACCATAGAACCTAACCCTACTTTTCTTCATCAGCACACAATAATTAACAGTTTGTCATATCTTGCAAGTTTGGGGCTAAAGAAATGGAAAAGGGAAAGTCTTATCCAATTTGGCCACACATCCTGGTTTTCTCTCTTTTCATTTTCATAGCAACACTTCAGAGATTTTCAGATTCAGTTTTCATGCTTAACAGGTGACCTTCCCATTTCCAAGTGCCTTCCTGTCTTCTTTTATTCTTTATAGTTCCTGATTATAGAAAGAAGGGAAGATAGAAGACTCCTAGATGAAGCTGGCAAGTTTCACATCTAAAGTAGAAACTATTCATTTACATTCTCTCTCATAAAATTTTTAAGTCATCATAAGCCTAGAGGAATTTCATTCCAAGTAAGATTTTTACTTCCACTTTCCTTCTTGCCATTTTCCTGTCTCTCAACACAATCAAAACCACAAATTTTGGTAATGACTCCAAATAAGTAAAGCCTTCACATGTGCACAAGAGAGGAGTAGTCTATTAAGCTGAGTCTGTACACATGTGGTGAAGGACAACCAGTTAATGGTGTTATTTAGTGAGTAATAACTGAACATTAAGGTAGTAGTATGCAAAAGCCCACAAGCAGAAGCTCAATCATTATAGTCAACCAAATCATTAGGAGTGTTACTGATATTTTCAGAGAATTGAGATAAACCTCTGCCCAAGTGAAAAGGAATTATGTAATCTTCCTTGGTCTTCCTTGGTCCAGACTTTCTCAACCTCAGCACTGCTGATATTTGGGGTTGGATTTTTTTTTTTTTTTTTTTTTTTTTGCTTTTGGGGCTATCCTGTGCATTGTAGGCTATTTAGGAATACCCCTGGTCTCTATTACTATATGTCAGTAGCATTCCCTCAGTTGTGACAATGAGAAATATCTCTAGTCCTTGGAGAGCAAAAGGCACTTTCTGCCATTATCATCTGAATGATGGGGCCACAAGGATGAGATCTTTTAGAGATGAAATCTCTTTCTGTCACTCTTCCTCTCTCTCTTTCTCTCACTTTATAACAAGTTAAATCTATACTATTAGATAATGTTAATCCTCCACAGAATTCTTAGGCTATGCTGTAAAACAAGAACAATCTAAGAACAAGAAGTTGAGATGAAGAACTAATATAACCAAAGCATTACTGAAAGTAAAAGCAAGCTAAGAAATTGTGGAGAGAAGAAAGTTGGAGCCTAGGACTACTAAGCAAGAGCACAAAACATTTTCTTTGTTTCTCCAAAACCGTCCAGAAAGAGGGTACCCAGTTGACTGGGGTCAACCTCATCCTGACCATAAGGATAGGCTCCTCAATGACTTCAACCTTTAAAAGGCCACCAATTTCCAGCCCTCCAAGTAGTCTTCTGATTGTGAACTTGGTGTCCTCCTTCCCCTTATGAGGTTCAGAGAGACCAGACCTCAGAGCACAAGCATTTGGTGAGATCAGGGAAGAACAGAGGAATGGGCGTGCAGGTAGGTAAGCAGGGCAGAGAGATGGGGTTGGAGAATATGGGAGGAGGCCAGTGGAGAGATGCTATCAGACATAGTTGGGAGCCAATAAAATCTGCTACATGTAGAGTTCTTGGGAGGGGTGGCAGAGGTAAGGCCAGTGTTGGAGGAATGGGGTTATCAAGGAGTTTATAGAGTGGACTATCAGGCAAAGGAGGAAATAAGAGCCCTGGTTCCTAAAAATCAAGTAGAAGGTGACACTATTGTCAGCTTACAACTCATAACATGGATGCATGTGTATTGTGAGTACACCTAACTTCCAAAATTCTAAGCTTCATGAGGGCAGGGACTTGTTGTCATCAATCTTTGTATCTAGTACCTATAATAGCTCCTAGTATGTGGGGAAACTGTCAGATTTTTTTTTAACTAAAGAGAGAAAACAGCTGGGACGTTTTTGCATTTGTCATGTGAGGCTCAAGAATAATTCATTCTTTTATATGCTAGATACTCTATCAATACCTCATCTACCTGTTTTTCCTTTTTTAGAATAGTTTCCATGTGGCATAGCTCTTTGTACTCTGTACTCTTGTACTCTGTTGCTTGAGTTGCAGCCATAGCTGTAGTTGGTGGAGCCCAGTACTTTCTGTAGTTTTTCCCTTGATATCATGTTGTTCTTTGAGCTTTGGTTAAGAAACCATTCCTGGTTTATGAATATCCATCTTTCAGGTTGGCTATGGTTATTTTCCTTGTGTGCAATTGACCTATGTTCTTCCCTATATCTGCCAAGAAAGGTCTATCTGAGACAACAAACAGGTTCTTTAAAATCTTCCATGGTCTAGGGGATCCTGGGTGTCTCAGTCAGTTAATCCAACTCTTGATTTCAGCTAAGGCCATGGCCTCACGGTTCATAAGATTAAGCCCCGCATATCAGGCTCTGTGCTAACAACATGAAGCTTACTTGGGATTCTCTCTCTCCCTCTCTCTGTGCCTCTTTCTCTCTCAAAATAAATAAACATTAAAAAAATAATTTGCATGATTTAAAAAAGAAAGCTTTTTCATGGTTGATGATCCAAGCCCAAAGCTACTAAAATCTGAACTACTAATGTCTTTTTAGATTCACTAGAATATTCATCTTCTTAATTTGCCTGACAGTACTGGTCTAAAATATAGCTTGGGCCTTGCTTTCTTACCCTAACTCACCTGGGCATGAAGAGATACACCAGGAGCTCTGATCAGTTACCTTCTATGTAGTACTATGTTAATGGATTCTAAATCTTCATAAAACCTGATTCAAAGTGACCACATACCCTTATATCTAGTGGGGAGTGGGATGGTCCCTAAATGTCGCTGGTCAGAGTTCCCATCTGTCCACATTTATGACACCTGCATGGGCAGCCACCCTCTTAAAGGCACACTTCTGCTTCTTAATATGCCTGAAGGGCCCTAGGGCAGCCCAGAAGTGAAGATATAAAGGAAGATGGCAAGGGAAGCCCCAGCTCTGAGGAATGATTGGGCAAGAGCAGCCCTCCTTAGCAAACATAACATCCATCTGCTAAATGTTCCTTTAGAGTTTTTCTCCAGTGAAAAGCTGTGTGTTGGTAAGTTTTGTTTGTTTTTTACCCTTTTGTGTGAAACAGAAATTGAACTATATCTGAAGATACTTAAAATGTCTGGGTAGGGGGCTGGAGAGAGGAGGGGGTTTCCTCAGAGAATGGAATGTCCCAAAAGAAATTTCACTTATCATGAGAGGGGAAGTCCATTTCATATGACACAATGGTGTCATTATTTAACACTCTATTGGATTTTACATTAGATAACATTGATCATTATTTTGATTAGTCATTCATCATTAAAACCCTATGAATTATGAGAAAACCGTCATACATAAAGAGCTGCTCAGGCTAGACTACAGACCAGGATTATCTTCTTTCTTATCCACACCAAAGTGAGGATGTTTTCTCACTGAAAACCTGTTCTCCAGGAGACTACCTTCCTCTTCACCACCCAAACTACCCCCAACCCCCAGCCAAGAAGATCTCACCTAGAGCCACATTGTGTTATTCAAAGACCATTACTTTTCAAGTGCTGGTCACACCTGTGTGCCTTTTCTATGCAGAGTTTCAACTTCAGATCTGTGCAAATGACTAACACAAGAACCACAGCTGCAGAGAGGTTCAAGCTGTCATAGCATGGGGAACATTCAGTTCAGAGGAAGTTAAGGTATATTTCTCTTTGACTACTCATACATCCAGTAACCCCTAAAAAGGGCAAAAAAGTCAAAGGCAAAGCGACCCCTGCTTCACTGATACACAACTTGCATACTGTACATACTAGAACAATGTCACAATCTGAAAACATTTATATTTGGCTTTATAATGACATCAGTTCATTCCCTATTCTGCTCCAAAATATAGGGAAGTACTTATTTTACCTCTCTTGTAATTAAAGGGTCCGTGATGGTGCTTTTTCCCTATTAAAGGCATAGTTCATCTCGAAGGTGATATGAAATCGGTCTCTACTTTGTGACTTTTAAATGGCAGTTCCTCTTTCTGCTTCGTAAGGTTTTTGTGGGCAGCCCAACAGGTGGACAAATACAGTGATGGGTAGAAAGATAGCTAGAAAACTGATATATAAGACAGTGTGATATGTGGGTATTTTCTTTGTTTAATATGAAATTTATTGTCAAATTGGTTTGCATACAACACCCAGTGCTCATCCCAACAGGTGCCCTCCTCCATGCCCATCACCCACTTTCCCCTCCCTCCCACCTCCCCCATCAACCCTCAGTTTATTCTCAGTTTTTAAGAGTCTCTTATGGTTTGGCTCCCTCCCTCTCTGTAACTTTTTTTTCCCCCTTCGCCTCCACCATGGTCTTCTGTTAAGTTTCTCAAGATTCACAGAAGAGTGAAAACATATGGTATCTGTCTTTCTCTGTATGACCTATTTCACTTAGCATAACACTTTCCAGTTCCATCTGTGTTGCTACAAAAGGCCATATTTCATTCTTTCTCATTGCCAAGTAGTATTCCATTGTGTAAATAAACCACAATTTCTTTCTCCATTCATCAGTTGATGGACATTTAGGCTCTTTCCATAATTTGGCTATTGTTGAAAGTGCTGCTATAAACATTGGGGTAAAAGTGCCCCTATGCATCAGCACTCCTGTATTCCTTGGGTAAATTCCTAGCAGTGCTATTGCTGGGTCATAGGGTAGATTTTTTTAATTTTTTGAGGAACCTCCACACTGTTTTCCAGAGCAGCTGCACCAGTGCATTCCCACCAACAGTGCAAGAGGGTTCTGATTTCTCCACATCCTCTCCAGCATCCATAGTCTCCTAATTTGTTAATTTTAGCCACTCTAACTGGCATGAGGCTATATCTCAGTGTGGTGTTGATTTGTATTTCCCTGGTGAGGAGTGACATTGAGCATCTTTTCATGTGCCTGTTGGCCATCTAGATGTCTTCTTTAGAGAAGTGTCTATTCATGTCTCCTTCCCACTTCTTCACTGGATTATTTGTTTTTCAGGAGTGGAGTTTGGTGAGTTCTTTATAGATTTTGGATACTAGCCCTTTGTCCGATATGTCATTTGCAAATATCTTTTCCCATTCCATCAGTTGCCTTTTAGTTTTGTTGATTGTCTCCTTTGCAGTGCAGAAGCTTTTTATCTTCATGATGTCCCAATAGTTCATTTTTGCTTTTAATTCCCTTGCCTTTGGAAATGTGTCAAGTAAGAAATTGCTGTGGCTGAGGTCAGAGAGGTTTTTTTCCTGCTTTCTCCTCTAGGGTTTTGATGGTTTCCTGTCTCACATTCAGGTCCTTTATCCATTTTGAGTTTACTTTTGTGAATGGTGTAAGAAAGTGGTCTAGTTCCATTCTTCTGCATGTTGCTGTTCAGTTCTCCCAGCACCATTTGTTAAAGAGACTGTCTTTTTTCCATTGGATACTCTTCCCTGCTTTGTCAAAGATTAGTTGGCCATACTTTTGTGGGTCCAATTCTGGAGTGTCTATTCTATTCCATTGGTCTATGTGTCTGTTTTTGTGCCAATACCATGCTGTCTTGATGATTACAGCTTTGTAGTAGAGGCTAACGTCTGGGATTGTGATGCCTCCTGCTTTGGTTTTCTTCAATATTGCTTTGGCTATTCGGGGTCTTTTATGGTTCCATACAAATTTTAGGATTGCTTGTTCTAGCTTCGAGAAGAATGCTGGTGCAATTTTGATTGGGATTGCATTGAATGTGTAGATTGCCTAAGCACCCACACCCTTCCAAAACTCAAACAGGAAGAAATAGAAAATTTGAACAGACCCATAACCAGTGAAGAAATTGAATCAGTTATCAAAAATCTCCCAACAAATAAGAGTCCAGGAACAGATGGCTTCCCTGGGGAATTCTACCAGATATTTAAAGCAGAGATAATACCTATCTTTTTCAAGCTGTTCCAAAAAATAGAAAGGAAAGGAAAACTTCCAGACCCATTCTGTGAAGCCAACATTACTTTGATTCCCAAACCAGACAGAGACTCAGAAAAAAAGAAAACTACAGGCCAATAACCCTGATGAATATGGATGCAAAAATTCTCACCAAGATATTAGCAAAGCGAATTCAACAGCATATAAAAAGAATTATTCACCATGATCAAGTGGGATTCATTCCTGGACTGCAGGGCTGGTTCAATATTTGCAAATCAATCAACGTGATACATCACATTAATAAAAGATAAGATCCATATGATCCTGTCAATCCATGCAGAAAAAGCATTTGACAAAATTCAACATCCTTTCTTAATTAAAACCCTCAAGAAAGTTGGGATGGAAGTAAAATACTTAAACATCATAACACCATTTATGAAAAGCCCACGGCTAATATCATCCTCAATGGGGAAAAACTGAGAGCTTTCCCCCTGAGATCAGTAACACGACAGGGATGTCCACTCTCACCGATGTTGTTTAACATAGTGTTGGAAGTGCTAGCATCAGCATTCAGACAACAAAAGGAAATCAAAGGCATCCAAATTGGCAAAGATGAAGTCAAGCTTTCACTTTTTGCAGATGACATGATACTATACATGGAAACCCGACAGACTCCACCAAAAGTCTGCTAGTACTGATACATGAATTCAGCAAAGTCTCAGGATACAAAATCGATGTACAGAAATCAGTTGCATTCTTATATGCTAATAATGAAGCAACAGAAAGGCAAATAAAGAAACTGATCCCATTCACAATTGCACCAAGAATCATGAAATACCTAGGAATAAACCTAACCAAAGATGTAAAAGATCTGTATGCTGAAACTATAGAAAACTTATGAAGGAAATTGAAGAAGATACAAAGAAATGGAAAAACATTCCATGCTCATGGATTGGAAGAATAAATATTGTTATGTGGATATTTTCAATACATCCTCACTGCAATAATTTTTAAGATATGGCCAATTTAAAATGAACTTTTGCTTTTAAAATCTGGTTTTGTTCAAGTCATAATAACCAAGCAAATGGGGAGGACGCTTTCCTCATTGTGGTTATTTTATTCAAACCATGGTATGAACACTCTTTTTGGATAAAAGTATGTTTGTGGGTTTTTCTTTTCTTGAGTAATAGCAACTCTAGAACTTCAGGATGAGTCTAAGTGTTGATTCTAATTGCCAGAATTGCATAGCTGTCTGTCTTAGGGCTTCAGAGGTAAAATGTCTAATTAATTGATTGCAGAACTACCTTGAAACAGACCATGCTTGCTTCCAGTTATTAAATGTACTCGTTTTGTGGACTTAAGATAATAATCCCTTAGCCCTCTTTACCTATTTCCTAAAGAAATATATGGTTTTTGTTTGTATCAGTCACTTTCTGTTCTTTTTAAATTTATAGAATTTCTTATTTCTAATATATTTAGTCATCACATAAAAAGAAGGGAAAATTTGGTTCTCTGAGTAGGTATAAAGCATCTGTCATGTGAGGTGACCAACTTGTCCCAGTTTCCCCCGGATTTTGCAGCTTTTAAGACTGAAAGTCTTGTGTCCCCAGAAGCCCTTTAAGTCCTGGGCAACCCAGAACAGCCAGTTACCCTACAGCTATGATGTATTTCAGGGAAATATGAATTCATTTGAAATGAGAACAAATACTTATCATTTAAGCATCTTCTTCTTTATTTAAAAATAGTTCTATGTGTTTTATGTTGAAAAGGAGCAGCTGCCTCCCATCACTAAGCAGGGCCAGGCTGTTTTTAGCTCTGAAAGCTGCACAAAAGGCAAGAACTGGGATTTCCTAAAGGTTTGTAATGGGCGATCAATACTTTCCAGAGGGAAATATTGGCTGAAGAGAAGTCAATGTTAGTATTTCTCCCTGGAGAAAAATATATTTTTATTTTTCCCCAAATAAGTCAAGAGTTGTGTTAGGTTCCATTTGAATATTTTCCTAGAAACTATTTCAGAATAACTATGAGAGCCTAATATATTTTCCTCATGATATTAAATTGAAGATATCACAATGCTTGAAAGAATGAGTAATTATTTCAAAGGAAACGGACAGTCTTCTAAAAGTGGTTATATTTTCATAAAGTGGAGGGTTTGGGTACATAAATCCATTAACGAATCATCTTCTTCCACTTCTTAAATCCCCTCACTTCCTACTGTCCCTGAGTCCAATTAATGCTCTCCAGGTAACATGGTCTTGGATGTCCTCATGCACGTTCCCCATCCAAGAATTGAGGTGGCTTATTTATTTATTCAACCAACATTTATTGAAAACTTATATTCTAGGCATTGTGTTAGATGCTCAGGATACAGAAATATAAACAAAACTTCCCCACACTTAAATGTGTTTTTTTTTAATGTTTATTTAATTTTGAGACAGAGAGAGAGCACGAGCAAGGAAGGGACAGAGAGAGAGGGAGACACAGAATTGGAAGCAGGCTGCAGGCTCTGAGATGTCAGCACAGAACCCGACACAGGGCTTGAACTCACGAGCTGTGAGATCATGACCTGAGCCAAAGTCGGATGCTTAACTGACTGAGCCACGCAGGCACCCCAAAACTGCCCCCATGCTTAACTCACATTTATTCACTAAGCCCATGGGAAAGGTCTTACATGTAAATAATTTCCGTGTAATGTGGTATAATGGAGTTTGTAAAATTTGCTTTGGGACCTTACAGAAAGGACTGATGGAACTGTCTTAGCTGGCTCTTACATTTCCTTATTTCTGGTATGCAGGTTCTTTACAAATACATACATTCTTGCATGTTTCAAGCACAATGATTTTGGTTATTTAGAGCCAGCAATATAAGATTGACCTGTCTTAATGCCACATTCTGAAATTCTTGGTTCATAAGGTGTCATTTCCAAAAGTGATATTATAGGAAGTGATGCATATGCTTTATGTCTAAACATAATAAGGGCAGTGTCAAAATGTGCTCTTCCTTCGAAGCCAAACTGATTATAGTGGCTTCCCACCTCTCACCAATTCCCACCTTCTCACCTTGTCCTTTATCATATTCTTACAGGTAACATCTTTAAGGGAAGACTTTGAACTTCATAGAATTTGCAAATAAATAAAAGCAGCTTAATTATATATATATATATATATATATATATATATATATATATATTTGCATACATACATAATTATAAATACATACATACATAATTATATATATATATATATATATATTTGCATACATACATACATACATAAATACAGGTATGTAGGTTTGGGAAATATTCAGCCTTGTGAAGGGAAGCCTTTTCTCCTATACGTTTTGAGGGAAACCTGGCCTCAAGAGATAGACGGTTGACAATGAGCCAAATCAGCAAATCATATTTGGTATATACTAAAGAAAATTGAATTGTAGAACTCAAAGGGCCTTTGAATATCATCAGATTCTAGTCTAAGACATTTGGCAACTCAGGTATCAAAACATTAAATGATTTTCTTAGGGCTACACAGATAAGCAGTAGCAGAAATTATTTGCTGTTCCAGGTTCCCCTCTCATTACCCAGGCCCCTCCTCTGGGATACCCTAACCTTCCCACTACCTAGAAACTAGATTTACCCATGGTACCCTAAACTTAAAGACTTTAGGACTTTAAGCCCTGCTCCTACTCCGAGCTGCTTATGCAATTTCTACAATACCATATAGGATATTATGAACCAATATAAGGATATTATGAACATCCACCCCTTAGAGGCTTGATGAGATTCCAGCTGAAGACAAAGAGAGTAACAACTGCTTTGTGTGAGCAGTAGCACAAAGGCTGGCATCTGGAAAGTGGTTGGCAGTTAGGGGCATAGTAGGAGAATGAGAAATTGAAGGTAGGTTAAGATTGAGTTGGATGCCTTAAATGAATAGTACATCTCTCTGAGAATAATTTATTAGGAAGATTAATCTGTCATTAGTTCTGAAGATGGAACAGAGGCCCACTAGGAAGCTGTTTTCATAGTCTAGAGATGTTGTATTAGGGTTCTATAAATGTAATGCTGGAAAGAGAGTGATGGTGGGGGAGGGGGAAATGAGTCATTAGTCAGTGACTAATTGTACAACAAACATTTAGCACCTACTATACACCATATACCAGACTAGGCCCTAAATATATAAAAATGAAAATACACATATTTTACCCCCAAGGAATTTGCAGTTCCATAGGGCACATGGACAAGGAATTGGACAGTTGCCACATAATGTGCTAGGTATTGGGAGCAGGAGAGGAAAGTTGATAAGGGGATCCACAGGGAAGGCACTACAATAGTATCTCAGGAAGAAATGGAATCCAGTCAGATTGTGCAAGTAACTGCAATGAAGAATTTCTTAGTGAAAGGTTTCAAGGTTAACAGAACCCAAGATAACTGCTAAGGTAGTAGGAGACCAGTACAGTGGGAAGCTGTTGTAATCCCTAGGCCTGAATTAAGGAAAGGAAGACTAGATTGATTGGAGCCTACTAGAAGCTGCAGCCATGGAAGGAGGTTGACAAAGGCCCCTTGACTGGAGCTGTAGTTGAGGAGTTTTATGAGTTAAATTGTGTTCTCCAAAATTCATATGTTGATGGCCTAACTCCCCAGTACCTCAGAATGTGACTGCACTTGGAAAGAGGATCTTTACAGAGGTAATTAAGGTAAAATGAGGTCATTGAGGTGGCCCTAATATGAGTGGTGTCCTTAAAAGAAGAGAATATTAGGATACAGACACACAGAAGACCTTATAAGGACACAGGGAGAAGGTGGCATCTACAAGCGCAGGAGAGCGGCCTCACAAAGAACCGAACTTGCTGACACCTTGGTCTTGGACTTTCAGCCTCCAGAACTGTGAGACAATAAGTTTCTGTTGTTTAAAGAAATAAGAGATGTTTTTGGCCCATTCTGTAGTACTTTGTTACAGCTGCAGCCCTAGCAAACTAATACAGAGAAGGAAACAGCAATTGCTAGAAACATAACTCAATCAGTAAGCCCATGGGGAAGAAACATCCTGGCCTTGCTCTCCAACTGCTAGTTGATCTCACTTAAAAGTCAAACCCTCATGGAAGCCAGAAAAGGTGCCCAAGAGATGTGTTCCATATGTACAGTCTCTCAGGGCACTTGTAAGACAGAGAATGGTAAGATCTGGAGACACAAATAGAAATAATCAGCAAAGACATTTAATGAAGTCTTGAGAAATCAAGAAAGGTGACCTAGTGGAGGTGACTCAAACTAAGTCTGGAATAACAAGTGAGTTAGTATTAATAAAGCAATTAGAATTCTAGTTGGCCCATAGTAATAGATATATGTTACTGTAGTTATTGTTTTCACCACCAGATTTCTTAAATTTACTGTTTCTAGTTCCTCCTAACAATCCTGGAAGTTTGGTGTTATTCTTCTCTTTTTATAGATAAGAAAATTAGGCTCAAAGAAATTTAAAAAATGGCTAAAGCCAGCTTTCACGCTTAGGCCTGCCTTAGTCTACCACTGGGAAGTGGCAAGCATGGAGAATATGTGTGTGGTGTGGGATCCCAGGGAATGCCAAAGCTGAGAATGGAGCAGAAACATTAAAGAAAACTCTCTAGGACCTGAGATTCTACCCTAAGCACAATGTAATACCAGAGGAATTTGAAGCCAGTGGTGTACTGAAGATAACCAAAGCCCAAATTCAACTCAACTCCTGACCAGATTGACTCAACTTCCTGAATTAAATACTTTGAAGAGTCATCCCATTTCTAGGGATAGATACTATATGTCTGAGTGTATATACAAAAGAATTGAAAGTATGCACTCGAACTTGTACCCCAATGTTTATTGCAGCATTATTCACAACAGCCCAAACATAGAACAACTCAAATGAAATCAAAGATGAATAGAGTTGGGCACCTGGGTGGCTCAGTTGGTTAAGCGTCCAGCTTCAGCTCAGGTCATGATCTCATGGGTCGTGAGTTCATGCCCTGCATCAGGCTCTATGCTGACAGCTCAGAACCTGGAGCCTGCTTCGGATTCTGTGTCTCCCTCTCTCTCTGCTCCTTCCCAGCTTGCAACCTGTTTCTCTATCTCTCTCTCTCTCAACAATAAATAAACATTAAAAAAAGTAGAAAAACAAAGATGAATAGAGAGACAAACTGTAGTCTATACATACAACGGGATATTGTTCAACCTTAAAAGGAAGGCAATTTTCATACAAGGATGAACCTTAAAAACATTATACTAAGTAAAATAAACCAGAAAAGAAGTATAAATGCTGTATGATTCCATGTATAAAAGGTATCTAGAATAGGCAAATTCATAGAGATAGTATAATAGAGGTTACCAGGGCTGGGAGCAGGAAGTAATGGGGAGTTACTGTTTGGGAATGATAAAAAGTTATGGAAATGGGTTGGGTGAGGAAGATGGCAGTGGAGTAGAAGAACCCTAGTCTCACCTTGTCCCATGAACACAACTAGATAACAATCATATCATCCTAAATACCACAGAAATAGACCTGAAGACTGAAAGAACAAATTCCACAGCTAAAGGGAGAGTAGAGACTACAGTGAAGAAGGTAAGAAGTGTGGAGATGTCATTTATGGGAGAAATGGATCACAGGTGCTAGGGAGGGGAGGGAGGCATGGTCACAGAGTAGGAAGAGAGAGAGATAGAGGGAGAGAGAGAGAGAGAGAGAGAGAGAGAGAGAGAGAGAGAGAGAGAGAAATACACGGGAATATACAAAGATAATGTTTCCCCAAACCCATGGACTTGGGAAATGAGAGAGGATGAATTCTGAGAGTTCTTGCAACCAGAGGGTCTTAAAGCAAGGAGTTTTAAAGGTCAAAAAGCTTGGCTGGGATAGAGCCTAGAGGGCATTATGCTACTACTGGAGAGAAGGCAGGAAAACAACCCAGGGGCAGACAGTGTGGAAATAGAGATCTGAAGAACACGTTGGACACATAATGGGGAGATTATTCACTCTTCTCAGAGCATGTCCCTGAGAGGCTGAGTTCACTAAGATACCTCTCTGAGAACAAAAAGAGCTGGCTGGTGCCATTTTATTTCCATGCCCCTCAGCGTAAACATAGTGTCACCTGTGGGAAGCAGCACACACCAACACTGTATGCCTAACTTGCATACAGTAGGCCCCAACCCCCTGTGTCCTGGTGGGATTGCTCTTCTCAGTCAAGGTAGCCTTAATCTCAGGAGGGTGGGCTCCTTCCCCAGAAGACCAGCACAAACCCTAGCCCACATCATGTCTCCCAACCAGAGAGTTCTGCAGGGCCTCAGTTCTGGTGGAAGTAGTGTCAGGTCTCATTTCACAAGCATACAAGAGCACACCTGGTTAAAACTCATCACATTCAGCCAAGGACCAAACATTGCTCATAGCAGGCAAGAGAAACTCTGCATATGACTGGCTTGAAGGATATAGCAGCAAAAACCCAACAACAGAGTGCACACAGCATATACCAGAGACACTCCCTGAAGAACCAAGCCCTGGGTGCTACATGGCATTGTCTTTATAAGACCATTATACTCAGAATCAGGAGACATAACTAATTTTGTAACACTAAGAAGGTAGAGACTTAGACAAAATGCAATGACATTTATCCCAATGTGGCATTTATCCCAAATGAAAGAATGAGATAAGGTCACAGTCATAGATCTAAGCAAAACACATAAGTAACAAGCCTGATGGAGAATTTAAAACAACAATCATAAGAATACTCACTGGGGTTAAGAAAAGTATAGAAGACATCAGGGAGACCATTACCACAGGGATAAAGGAATTGAAAAAGAATCAATCAGAGATGAAGAATGAAATAAATGAGACTGGAAACAGTCTTGATGCAATGAAAAGAAAAAAATGAAAGTAGCAAAAGAATGAGTTAGTGACCTAGAAGACAAAATAATGGAAAGTAATGAAGCTGAACAGAAGAGAGAAAGAATAATTATGAAACACGAGAATAGAATTAGGGAACCCAGTGACTCCAACAAACATAATAACATTCATATGATAGAAGACCCAGAAGAAGAAGAAGAGAGAAAAGAGGCAGAAAATTTATTTGAAGAAATAATAGTTGAAAACTTCCCTAATCTGGGGAAGAAAACAGACATCCAGATCGAGGAGCCACACAGAACTCCTACCAAAATCAGCAAAAGCAGGCCAACATCAAGATATATTGTAATTAAATTTGCAAAGTAAATTTTCCCCAACAAAATAAAAGAAAAATTAAAGGAGATTGTGACCACTGGACCAGCCCTGCATGAAATTTTAAGGAGGATTCTTTGAGTAGAAAGACCAAAAGTGACAAAGACAATAAAAGATCAGAGAAATCTCCAGAAACAAGAAAAGAAATAATACAATAGCAATACATATCTACCAATAATTACTTTGAATGTGAAAGGACTAAATGCCCTAATCAAAACACATACGGTGATAGAATGGATTTTAAAAAAACCCGCCCATCTATATGCTGCCTACAAGAAAATCATTTTAGACCTAAGGACTTCAGCAGATTGAAAGTGAGGGATGCCCCAGTAGCAATACTTATATCAGACAAACTAGACTTTAAAACATAGACAATAACACTAGACAGAAGACACTATATAATCATAAAGGAGGCAATACAACAAGAAAATACAACAATTGTAAATATTTATGCACCCAGCTTGAAAGCACCCAAATATATAAAACAACTAATAACAAATATAAAGGAACAAACTGATAATACAATAATAGTAGGGGACTTACTATAGGCATCAATGGATAGATGATCTAAACAGAAACAATGGAACAAGGAACAATGGCTTTGAATGACACACTGGACCAGATGGAGTTAACAGATAGACTCAGAACATTCCACTTTAAATCAGCGGAATTCATATTCTTTTCATGTGCACATGGAATATTCTCCAGAATAGATCACATATTAAGTCACAAAACAGGTCTCAGTGAATACAAAAAGTTTGAAATCATGGTCAGGCACCATTTCTGACCACAAGGCTATGAAACTAGAAATGACCTTAGGAAAAAATCTGGAAAGACCACAAATACATGGTAGTTAAACGTGTTTCTAAGCAGTGAGTGGGTCAACCAGGACATCAAAGAAGAAATTTTTAAAAATACATGGAAACAAATGACAATAATAAAAAACAATGGTCCAAAACTTTGGGAATGCAGCAAAAGCAATCCCAAGTGGGAAGTATGTAATGATACGAGCCTACCTCAAGAAGCAAGAAAAATCTTAAATAAACAACCTGATCTTACAACTAAAAGAGCTAGAAAAAGAACAAAAAACAAAGCCTAAAGTCAGCATAAAATGGGAATGAATAAAGATTAGAGCAGAAATAAATGATATAGAAACTAAAACATACACACTCACACACACACACACACAAACAACCCCCCCAACCAACACACACACACAACAGATCAATGAATCAAACCAGAAACTGATTCTTTAAAAAATACTGATAAACCAGACTTAACAAAAAGAAAAGAGAAAGGACCCAGATAAATAAAATCACAAATGAGAGAGGGGAAATAACAACCAACACCATAGAAATGCAAACAATTATAAGAGAATATTATTAAAAACTGTATTTCAACAAATTGGACAATCTGGAAGAAATGGAAAAATCCCTAAAAAGTATAAACTACCAAAACTGAAACAGAAAGAAATAGAAAACTTTAACAGACTGGTAAATAACCTGCAACGACATTGAATCAGCGATCAAAAAACTCCCACAAACAAAAGCCCAGGACCAGATGGCATCACAGATATATTCTACCAAATATTTAAAGAAGAGAAAATACCTATTTTTCTCAAACTGTACCCAAAAATAGAAATGGAAGGAAAGCTTCCAAATTCATTCTATGAGGACACCATTATCCTGATACCAAAACCAGATAAAGGCCCCACCAAAAAAACAACTATGGGCCAATATCCCTGATGAACATGGATGCGAGAATTCTCAATAAAATACTAGCAAATCAAATCTAACAGTAGATTAAAAAAATTATTCATCACAATCAAGTGGGATTTATTCCACAGTTGCAAGAATGGTTCAGTATTCACAATCAATCAAAGTGATACAGCACATTAATAAAAGAAAAGATAAGAACCATATGATCATTTCAATAGATGCAGAAAAAGCATTTGATAAAGTAAAACATCCACTCATGATAAAAACCCTCAACAAAATACATTTAGAGGAAACACATCTCAATATAATAAAGGCCACATACAAAAACCCACATCTAATATCATCCTCAATGGAGAAAAACAGCTTTTCCTGTATGGTCAAGAATAAGACAGAGATGCCACTGTCACCAGTTACTTGACAGAGTACTGAAAGTCCTACTGACAGCAATCAGGCAACAAAAAGAAATCAAAGACATCCAAATCAGAGACATCAAATCCAATAAAAGACATCAAACTTTCACTATTTGCAGATGACATGATACTCTATAGAGAAAACCCAAAGATTCCACCAGAAACTGCTAGAACTGATATAGAAATTCAGTAATGTCCCCAGCTTCAAAATCAATGTACAGAATTCTGTGGCGTTTTTATACACCAATAATAAAGCAACAGAAAGAGAAATTAAGAGATCAATCCCACTTACAATTGCACCCAAAACCATAAGATGCCTAGGAATAAACCTAACCAAAGGGGTAGAGATGTACTCTGAAAACTATAAATCACTGATAAAAGAAATTGAAGGTAACACAAAGAAATAGAGATGTTCCATGCTCATGGAGCAGAAGAACAAATATTGTTAAAATGCCTATACTACCCATAGCAACCTACACATTAAAAAAAAATCCCTATCAAAATATCAACAGGAGTTTTCTCAGTGCTAGAACAAACAATCCTAAAATTTGTGTAAAGCCACAAAAGATCCCAAGAACCCAAAACAACCTTGAAAAAGAAAAACGAAGCTGGTGGCATCACAATTCCAGACTTTAAGTTATATTACAAAGATAGAGTGATCAAAACAGTATGGTACTGGTGCAAAATAGACACAGAGATCACTGGAACAGAATAAAAAACCCAGAAATGAATCCACAAATGAATCAAATAATCTTCACCAAGTCAAGAAATAATATCCAGTGGGAAAAAGACAGCCTCTTCAACAAATGGTGTTGGGAAAACTGGCAGCAACATGCAAAATGATGAATTCGACAACTTCCTTTTACAACATACACAAAACCAAATTCCAAATGGATTAAAGACCTAAATATTAGATCTGAAACCATAAAAGTCCTAGAGGAGAACACAGGTGGTAATCTCTTTGACACCGTCCATAACAATTTCTTTCTAGATGTCTCCTGAGGCAAGGGAAACAGAAGTAAAAACAAACTATTAGGACTTTATTAAAAGAAAAAGCTTCTGCACAGTGAAGGAAATAATCAAAAACAGAAAGTCAATCTACAGAATTGGAAAAGATAATTGCAAATGATATACCTGATAAAGGGTTAATATCCAAAATATATAAAGAACTTATAAAACTCAACATTCAAAAAACCAAATAATCCAATTATAAAATGGCAGAAGACATGAATAGACATTTTTTCCAAAGACATATAAATGGCCAGCAGACACATGAAAAGATTCTCAATACTACTCATCATCAGGGAAATACAAATCAAAACTACAATGAGATATTACCTCACACCTATAAGAATGGATAAAATCAACAACACAAGAAACAAGAGGTGTTGGTGAGGATATAGAGAAAGAAGAACTCTCTTGCACTGCAAAGTGGTGCAGCTACTCTGGAAAATAGTATGGATGTTCTTCAAAAAGCTAAAAACAGACCTATCCTATGATTCAAATATATAAATATATATCTACACACACTTACAATAGAATATATATATATATATATATATATATATATATATATATATAAGTGGAATGGAATATATACATATATATACATATACACATGTATACATGTATATTCAATGTATACAATGTATACAACGGAATATATACATATATAATATACATATGTATACATATATATGTATATATATATTCCATTCCACTAGTATATATATGTATATATATATATATGTATATTCCATTTTGTGTATATGTGTGTGTGTATATATATATATTTGTGTATGTATGTATATGTGTATATATATGTATACACACATACACAAAATGGAATATATATATACATATATATATATATGTATATATATATACTAGTAGAATGGAATATATATATACACACATATACACAAAATGGAATAGGATATATATATATACACAAAATGGGATATTCAGTTATAATTCCATATACACAAAATTGAATATTAATTCAGTTATAATTCCATATACACAAACAGAATATTAATTCAGTTATAAAAATGAGATCTTGTCCCTTGTAAGGACATGGATGGAGCTAGAGAGTATTATGCTAAGCAAAATAATTCAGTCAGAGAAAGACAAAACCATATGATTTCTCTCATATGTGAAATTTAAGAAACAAAACAAAATGAATATAGGGTTAAAAAGAGTGGAAAACCAGAAACAGACTCTTAACTTAATAGAGAACAAACTGATGGCTATCAGAGGGATGTGAGCAGGGGGGGATGGGCTAAATAGGCGGTAGGTATTAAGGAGGGCACTTGTTGTGGTAAGCACCATGTGTTGTATATAACTGTTTACTCCCTATATTGTAGACCTGACACTAATGTTTATACAGTATGTTAACTTAACTGGAATTTAATAAAACCTTAAAAGCCAGTGTTATGGAAATGGACAGTGGTTTTGGTGGCACAACGTTGTGAGTATATTTAACACTACTAAATTGTGCATTTAAATGTGGTTAAAATGACATATTGTATGTTATGTATATTTTACCACAAAATTTAAAATTGATAAATAACTTCAGATTACTCCAAGGGTTAGGTGGCTTCACAGTTAGATATCCCAAACATTTAATGAATAAACAGTACTATCTTACACAGAATCCCCCAGAAAATAGAGAAAGAATATTCCTCAACACATTCTGTGAGGCCAGTATTGCCTTGGCATCACAATCAGAAAAGACAATATGAGAAAAGAAAACCACAGGCCAAATTTATCAGGAATTTAGGTGTGAAAATCCCAAACAAAATGTTAGCAAATCAAATTTACTGATATATAAAAATATAACAGATTATGACCAAGTGAGACTTATTCTATGAATGCAATGTTGATTCAATATCGGAAAATCAAACAATGTAATTCACCATATCAATATACTACAGAAAAAAAATGACCATTTGAACAGATTAAAAAAAAGAAAAGAAAAAGAAACCAAAAACATCTGACACAATCCCACATCCATTCCCAACAAAACTCTCAGCAAACGTGGAATACAAGGGAACTTTCTCAACCTGAGAAAGGGTATTTCTGTTAAAAAAAAAACACAAAAAAACTTACTTAATGGTGAAAGACTAAATGCTGTCCCTTTACAATCAAGAACAATGCCAATATGTCCACTCTCACCGCTCCTATTCAGCATCATACTAGAGATCCTAGACAAAGCACTAAAGAAGGGCAGGGGGAGAAATAATAGAGATTGAGAAGGAAGAAATACAGCTGCTTCTGTTTGTACATTACATAATTATTACATAGAGAATCTTTAAAAATATACAAAAAAATCACTAGAGCTAGTAAGTGAATTTAACAAATCCACAGCTTACAAGATCAATATAAAAATATCATTTTTTAAATAAAATAGGAATGAAATAATGAATATTTAAATTTTTTTAATTTTATTTTTTAATATGAAATTTATTGTCAAATTGGTTTCCATACAACACCCAGTCCTCATCCCAACAGGTGCCCTCCTCAATGCCCATCACCCACTTTCCCCTCCCTCCCACCCCCCATCAACCCTCGGTTTGGATATTTAAATTTTATTTTATTTTTTTTAAATGTTTATTTATTTTTGAAAGAGAGAGAGAGAGTGGGGTAGGGGTAGTGAGAGAGGGAGACACAGAATAGAAAGCAGGCTCCAGGCTCTGAGTTTTCAGCACAGAGCCTGACATGGGGCTTGAACTCACGAACTGTGAGGTCATGACCTGAGCCAAAGTTGGACACTCAACCGACTGAACCACTCAGGTGCCCCAGGATATTTAAATTTTAAAGAATAGTGCCATTAATTTTCTTTTTTTAAGTATTTTATTTTTATATTTTTTAAGTTCCGTTAGTTAATATACAAGTGTAATATTAGTTTCAGATGTACAATTTAGTAATTCAACATAAAACAGTTGGTACTCATCACAAGTGCACTTCTCAATCCCCATGACCTTATTTAAACCATCCCCCTACGCACCTACCATTTATAATAGCACCAATAAACATGAAATACTTCAATGTAAATATAATATGTGTAAGGTCTGTGTGTTTAAAATTAACAAAACACTGATGAGAGAAATTAAAGAATATCTAATAAATGTAAGGGTATACCATGTTCATGAATTGAAAAACTCAACATTGTTAAATGTAAAATGTCCCCAAAGTTTTTCTATAGATTCAGTATAAATCCCATTTATAGTCCCTGAAAGATTACTTGTAAAAATCAATAAGCTGGTTCTAAAATTTATATGAAAAGCCAAGGGAACTAGAATTATTGGATAAGCAATAAATTTCTTTATGATTTAAGCACATTTAGTTGAGTTTTATTTGTTGCAGCTAAAAGCATCATAGCCAATAAGAAAGCAATTGTTTTGGCAATAATATTTCTTAATGATGCCCAGATGTAAAATAAAATAGTCTTGCCAATTCAGGATGATAAATCTCATTAAAGATACTTGAAATATTCATTTATAATATATTCTTCATAAGATGTTCAATAAATAATAATATTTGTTAATTATTTGTTGTAGGCCAGCACTCTTCTACATGCCTTAAATATATTAAATGATTTAATACTTATGATTCTATGATTTGGGTACTATAAGCCCATTTTAATTGGGAATTAAGAGCTAAGAGAAGTTAAGAGAAGGTAAATCTTCATCATCATGTGCTGAGTAAGTGGAAGGAGTGTTATTTGTATCCAGGCAGTGTGGCTTCAGAGCAATAGCACTTGACCATTACTCTAATGTGAACTCTTTCTACAGTATGGATACTTACCTACTATTTGTATTTCATTATAGATAATCACATACAATCCCATATGGAATTCTAACAACTATTTTTTAATAATAAACTTATTTTAAATTTTTAATAATATTAACAGAGTTCTTATATGTTGAACTAACAGAATCACAGATTTAGAACCTTTTGTTTTTTTTTTTAAATTTCATGCACTTACATTTTTAGACATCTACTGTGATTTTAATTCTGCTAAAAGGAGAACATCTGCCAAATATTTGCCTTTTTTTGGCTGAGTTCATCTACGTTGGTGGAGGAAGCAACAAAGAGGAACCACAACTCCAAATCTAATTCTGAAGAACAACACATAACAGTATAGAACTATCCTTGTCTGCTTAGAGTAGGGACTAATGAAAGATAAACCTGGGCAAGGCCAGGCACATATCTGAGAGTTTGGGAAGAGCATATTTTATTTTTAATTCAGAGAATATATGGATTTAATTTTACAAGACTAAATTATTGAATTACTGAAGATTCTTTTCATTCTAGAGGAGATAAATTGAATTTACTAAGTTGATACTATGTATGTGTCAGTTTTCTATCCCTGCTTTAACAAATTACCACAAACCTGGGGGCTTAAAACAGCACACATTTATTAGCTTACAGTTCTGTAGGTGAGAGATCTGACATGGGTTTCAAAGGGCAAAAATCAAGGTATTGGTAGGCTGCATTCCTTTCTGGAGATTGTAGGGGGAAATCTGTTACCTTCTCATTGGTTTGTGTGCAAAATTCATTTTCTGCAGTTGTAGGGCCTATGTTCATGTTTTCTTGCTGGCTGTAAGCTGAGGGCCATTTACAGCTTCTAGAGGTCACTAGGTGCTTTTTCTGTCTTCAAAGCATTGACAGCTTGAATCCTTTTCATATTGCATCTTTCTGACTTGCTCTTCTTTAATTGTCTTCCACTTTTTATTTAATGTTTATTTACTTTTGAAAGAGAGAGAGCAAAGAGGGGAGGGGCAGAGAGAGAGGGAGACAGAGAATCTGAAGCAGGCTCTGCACTGCCAGCGCAAAGCCTGATGTGGGGCTCAAACCCAAGAACCATGAAATCATGACCTGAGCTACAGTAGGAAGTTCAACTGACTGAGCCACCCAGGCACCCCTAATTATCTTCCACTTTTAAGGACTCACATGTTTACATTGGGCAAGGGTAATTTCTTTATTCCAAGGTCCTTAACCTTAATCACATTTTCAAAGTCATTTTTTTTGCCATGTAAAGCAAAATATTTACAAGTACCAGGGATTAGAATGTGGGCATCTTTGAAGGACTATTATTCTGGCTACTATAAAGCATTGATGAAGAATGTTTGCAGCTACAAATAAAAAACCTGACTATAGTGACTTAAAGAAATAGGGATATATTTTTTCTGTGATAAAATGAGATCTGGAGGCAGTGAGATCAAAGTTGGGTTGTCCATCGGGATCTTTTATTTCTTTTCTCTTTCATCTTTCTACTCCACCATCTTTTTTTTTTAATGTTTATTTTTGAAAGAGAGAGAGCATGGATGGGGAGAGGGGCAGAAAGAGAGGGAGACACAAATGTGAAGCAGACGCCAGGCTCTGAGCTGTCAGCACACAGCCCAGTGCAGGGCTTGACCTCACGAACCATGAGATCATGACCTGAGTCAAAGTCGGAGGCTTAACCAACTGAGCCACCTAGACACCCTGTCTACTCCACCATCTTTAATGTGTTTGCTGCTGCTGTTGTTGCTGCTGCTGCTGCAGTTCTAGACACTATGTCTGCATTGAAGGCCAGAAAGAAAAGGGAGACACATTCTAGAATCCTTCCTTCAAACTTCTCTTATGTGTCCTTGCTTAGAACTGGATTTTATGGCCACTTTTTTTTCTAGGAAGTATGAAAAATAGAGTTTCTGGCAAAGATAATCTATGTTGTCTGGGAACCCTGGAAAGTCATCTCATGAAACTATCATGGGAAATATCTGGGGTTTTTAGGCAAAGAAGAACAAAGGAGAGTTCTTGGCTAGGCAGTGAACAATGGGTTATCTTACAGAATCAAAGGAAAAGTAAAGCAACTAAGAGTCAGAAGAGATATACCCAGCATGTCTCCAAGAATTTGATCAGTAGGAACTCATGAGGCTTCACTCCCTGGATACTGCAATTACATGATTTTCCTCCAACAACTCCTCATCTCTGGATTCTTACTTCCAGATTTTAAATCCCTGGGAGAAACAATTTGACTCAGGTTAGGTCAGATGCCCACCTTTGGGTTGATTAACTATGGCTCTGAGGTCAGGGGCATTTATGCAGATGAGTCCTAACCCTAGAAGTCTGTCTGCGTTTGGGGACTGTTCTTAGAGAAATGGTCATTATGAGATGGACCTTTAACCAAGAGATGTCTTATACTTACAAAGTAAACATGGATAAAGGACACTTAAAAATTAAAATTCTGACTATATGGCTGTGTAATGATTTTATTATGTGATAATAATGGCCAACATAATGTAGTAGCAGAAGTTTTTCAAAATGATGTTGGAATATAGTCACTAAATCAAATGGATGTTACCATCTTATATAACTCATGTAATGAGGACTAAAGTTAATGTGCTAATGCAAAGAATATCTAGTGAGGACTCTACCAAAAATATAAAGTGTAAGAATAAATTTTTACAATAATAATTAAGAAGTGATAACTTTACTGTTGCTTATTTATTCCTCTGGAAATGATTTACCTATATGGGTGATTTTGGATAGTGGTCTATAGCAGACATTTGTTGGTAAGTTGGCTGTGAGGCATCAGTGGAGTGCATTTATTGACATGTGAACTTGTATAACAAATTGCAGTCTGTTCTCACTGGGATGTTTTGTTGAAAAAATAATTGAATTAATTTTGGGAGAGAGGGCCAACCTGGTGGAGAAGTAGGGGGATCCATATGTCCTACATCTCTCAAAGAAGTGTAGAAGCCAAAGGACTTTGAACACCAGAGCCTGGAAGGAAAAGAGACTGAATCTACTAGGAAGAAAATAGGAAAGCTGGAAAAAGGATAGGTGGGTAACTGCGAACTGGGGGAGATTAAAAAAAAAGCCATGCTGGCATGGAAGGGAGGGACCCCCTTCTGCGGAGAGACAAAGGGAAGAGAAAGAGTGGCTAGGGAAGTGCAGGACCATAGCTGGACAGGACAAAGACCTCAGACTGAGACTGAGAGGGATCTGATCTCTAACTGCGGGGCTTCCTTCTGCCTGGGGCCCTCCCTGTTCACGCACCTGGGGAGAAGGGGAGCCAGCCCTGGGTGTGGAGGTAGGTCAGAGGCTCAGTCCACAGCTGGAGAAAGTGGTTCCCTCCCTGGAGGGCTGCATGATAGCATAGAACCTGCCTGCGTCTGCGTCTCCCCCCCCCCCCCCCCCCGCCCCCGACAGTGGCTGGGTGGAGGGCTCAGTTTGCAGAAGGATAAGGCGGCCGTTTCCGTTTCTGTGGAGTGCTGTGGGAAAAGACAAAGCCTGCCTGCTTCTGCCACCCCTGGGGGCTCATGGCTAGGGCGGTGGCTCATTCCACAATAGGAGAAGTCAGTCCTTCTTGAAGTGCTGTGACACAGACAAAGCCAGCCAGGGCCACATATAGCCACAATGAGAGGCACTTCCCCAGTGCCAGAGAGCATGGACCAGGACTTTGAATCCTAGCCAAGCGGGGGGGGGGGGTGGGGGGGGGTGGGGGGGGGAAGGGTTTGTGGAGCAAGAAGGACCACCCTGTCTGCGCTTGCAGTACAGTGAGGATGTCTCAAATGGAGTCCACTGGGTCTGGCTCTGTGGAGAAGAGATTGGGAGATTACCATCCCCCCCGGCATCCCTGCTTCTGCCACCACTGCCACCACCAAGGCTGGGACTCAGGGATCAACTCCTGGGGCTCATAGTGGAGGTGGGTTCAGAATAAGCCAAACCACACCCCCTTGCACTGGGTAAAAGCTATCCACCAGAGCAGCAGAGACCCTGCGGACAGCTCCTCCTGACAAGTGATGCAGCACTGCCTGGATTAACTCTACGTCAATTCTGGATATATAGATATATTCTTCACCACTACCCCACCCCCATTTCTCCTCCTTATCTCTTCCCTCCCCTAGGCTGGTTACTCTGGTTATTGACCTGTCTAAACAGGCATATTTAATCCATTGTCTTGATACATGTTCTACACCTCTGTCTTTACACTCCTTTCTCTCTCTCTGGAATAATCAAGCCATATAGTTTCCCTGTCTGGGTAATTTTATCTTCTTTTTCCTTCCACACCTCCTTCTTTATTTTCCTTTCTCTCTTTCTGGATTAAGCCTTTTAGTCTCTCTGCCTAATCAACATTTATCCTCCTCCCCTCCCACTCCTGTCATTTCTCTCTTTGTATATGCTCTTCCATCAGCACTGCCTCCACCCTCTTCTTTACTTGTAGTAGGTGCTTTTTGTTTTTTTTGTTTTTAGCCTTTGGTTTTTGTTTTTGTTTATTTGTGTTATTTGTCTGTGTGTTTGCATGTTATCGTCTCCTGTTTGTCTATCTGTTTTCCTTTACAAGGCTACTCCAAGGAACAAATCAAAGCACACCAGGTGGAAGGCACAAAATATTACTATGAGTATGGTAATAAAATTACCAAAGTCACAACAACAGAGAGCAAGTAACAATCCCCGAGAAAACACCTCCTGGAGGGCCAGGTCCTGGACAGTGTATGACCCTCTTTTTTAATATAGCAGTGCTTGCAAGTGCAGAGCACACAAGATTTTAAAATGCATAAGGGACAGAAAATAACCAAAATGATAAAACGGAAGAATTCTCCTCAGAAGAAACTCCAGGAAGTAGCAACAGATAATGAATTGATCAAAAACGATTTAAGTACTATAACGGAAGAATTTAGAATAATAGTCATAAAATTAATTGCTGGGCTTGAAAAAAGCATGGAGGGCAGGAGAGAATCTATTGCTACAGAGATCAAGGGACTGAAAAATAGTCATGACGAATTAAAAAATGCTATAAATGAAGTGCAAAGTAAAATGGTGGTGGCCATAGCACAGATTGAATAGGCAGAGGAGAGAATAGGTGAATTAGAAGATAAAATTATAGAAAAAAAAGAAGCTGAGAAAAAGATAAAAAAAATCCAGGAGTATGAGGGGAGAATTAGAGAACTAAATGATGCAATCAAACGGAACAATATCCATATCATAGGAATTCCAGAAGAGGAAGAGAGAGAGAAAGGGGCTGGAGGTGTACTTGAACAAATCATAGCTGAGAACTTCCCTGATCTGGGGAAGGAAAAAGGCACTGAAGTCCAAGAGGCACAGAGAACTCCCTTCAGACGTAACTTGAATCAATCTTCTGCATGACATATCATAGCGAAACTGACAAAATAAAATAAAGAGAAAATTCTCAAAGCAGCTAGGGATAAACACACTCTAACTTATAAAGAGAGACCCATAAGACTAGTGGCGGCCCTATCTACTGAAACTTGGCAGACCAGAGGGGAATGGCAGGAAATCTTCAATGTGATGAAAGGAAAAAATATGCAGCCAAGAATCCTTAATCCAGCAAGTCTGTCATTCAGAATAGAAGGAGAGATAAAGGTTTCCCCAGACAAACAAAAACTGAAGGAATTCATCACCACTAAATCAGCCCTACAAGAGATCCTAAGAGGGATTCTGTGGGTGAAATGTTGCAAGCACCACAAAGTACCAGAGACACCACTACAAGCATGAAACCTACTAGAGTCACAATGACTCTAAACCCATATCTTTCAATAATAACACTGAGTGTAAATAGACTGAATGCTACAACCAAAAGACATAGGGTATCAGAATGGATAAAAAAACAAGATCCAACTATTTGCTGTCTACAAGAGACTCATTTTAGACCTGAGGACACCTTCAGATTGAAAGTGAGGGGATGGAGCACTAACTATCATGATATTGGAAGTCAAAAGAATGCTGGAGTACCCATACTTATATCAGACAAACTAGAGTTTAAATTAAAGGCTGTCACAAGAGATGAAGAAGGGCATTATATCATAATTACAGGGTCTATCCATCCGGAAGAGCTAACAATTATAAATGTCTATGCACCAAATATGGGAGCCCCCAAATATATAAAACAATTAATCACAAACATAAGCAACCTTATTGATAAAAATGTGGTAATTGCAGGGGACTTTAATCCTCCACTTATAGCAATGGATAGAATATCTAGACACAGTCAATAAAGAAACAAGGGCCATGAATGATACATTGGATCATATGAACTTTACAGATATATTTAGAACTCTGCATCCCAAAGCAACAGAATATACTTTCGAGTGCACATGGAACCTTCTCCAAGATAGATCACATACTGGGTCACAAAACAGCCCATCAGAAGTATAAAAGAATTGAGATAAAACCATGCACACTTTCAGACCACAATGCTATGGAGCTTGAAATCAACCACAGGAAAAAGTCTGGAAAACCTCCAAAAGCATGGAGGTTAAAGAACACCCTACTAAAGAATGAATGGGTCCACCAGGCAATTAGAGAATAAATTAAAAAATACATGGAAACAAATTAAAATGAAAATACAACAATCCAAACACTTTGGTATGCAGTGAAGGCAGTCCTGAGATGAAAATACATTGCAATCCAGGCCTAACTCAAGAAAAAAGAAAAATTCCAAATACAAAATCTAACGGCACACCTAAAGAAAGTAGAAGCAGAACAGCAAAGACACCCCAAACCCAGCAGAAGAAGAGAAATAACAAAGATCAGAGCAGAAATAAACAATATAGAATCTGAAAAAAACTGTAGAGCAGATCAATGAAACCAAGAGTTGGTTTTTTGAAAAAATAAACAAAATTGATAAACCTCTAGCCAGGCTTCTCAAAAAGAAAAGGGAGATGACCCAAATAGATGAAATCTTGAGTGAAAATGGAATTATTACAACCAATCACTCAGAAATACAAGCAATTATCGGAGAATACTATGAAAAATTATATGCCAACAAACTGGACAGCCTGCAAGAAATGAACAAATTCCGAAGAAAGTATATTCTGTTGCTTTGGGATGCAGAGTTCTAAATATATCTGTCACACTTCTAAACTCAAACAGGAAGAAATAAAATACTTGAACAGACCCATAACCAGCGAAGAAATTGAATCAGTTATCAAAAATCTCCCAACAAATAAGAGTCCAGGACCAGACAGCTTCCCTGGGGAATTCTACCAGACATTTAAAGCAGAGATAGTACCTATCCTTCTCAAGCTGTCCCAAAAAATAGAAAGGGAAGGAAAACTTCCAGACTAATTCTATGAGGCCAGCATCACCTTGATTCCGAAACCAGACAGAGACCCAGAAAAAAAAAAAAAGAGAACTACAGGCCAATATCCCTGATGAATATGGATGCAAAAATTCTCACCAAATATTAGCAAAGCGAATTCAACAGCATATAAAAAGAATTATTCACCATGATCAAGTGGGATTCATTCCTGGGGTGCTGGGCTGGTTCAATATTTGCAAATCAATCAATGTGATACATCACATTAATAAAAGAAAAGATAAGAACCATATGATTCTGTTAATTGATGAATAAAAGCATATGACAAAATACAGCATCCTTTCTAAATAAAAACCCTCGAGAAAGTCCGGATACAAGGAACATACTTAAGCATCATAAAAGCCATTTATGAAAATGCCACAGCTAATATCATTCTCAATGGGGGAAAACTGAGAGCTTTCCCCCTGAGATCAGTAACACGACAGGATGTCCACTCTCACCAATGTTGTTTAACATAGTTTTGGAGATTCTAGCATCAGCATTCAGACAACAAAAGGAAATCAAAGGCATCCAAATTGGCAAAGATGAAGTCAAGCTTTCACTTTTTGCAGATGACATGATACTATACATGGAAAACCTGTTAGACTCTACCAAAAGTCTGCTAGAACTGATGCATGAATTCAGCAATGTCGCAGGATACAAAATTAATGTACAGCAATCAGTTGCATTCTTATACACTACTAATGAAGCAACAGAAAGACAAATAAAGAAACTGATTCCATTCACAATTGCACCAAGATGCATAAAACACCTAGGAATAAACCTAACCAAAGATGTAAAAGATCTGTATGCTGAAAACTATAGAAAGCTTATGAAGGAAATTGAAGAAGATCCAAAGAAATGGAAAAACATTCCATGCTCATGGATTGGAAGAATAAATGTCAAAATGTCACTACTACCCAAAGCAATCTACAAATTCAATGCAATCCCAGTCTGTATTGCACCAGCATTCTTCTCGAAGCTAGGACAAGCAATCCTAAAATTTGTATGGAACCAGAAAAGACCCCAAATAGCCAAAGCAATATTGAAGAAGAAAACCAAAGAAGGAGGCATCACAATCCCAGACGTTAGCCTCTACTACAAAGCTGTAATCATCAAGACAGCATGGTATTGGCACAAAAACAGACACATAGACCAATGGAATAGAATAGACACTCCAGAATTGGACCCACAAAAGTATGGCCAACTAATCTTTGACAAAGCAAGGAAGAGTATCCAATGGAAAAAAGACAGTCTCTTTAACAAATGGTGCTGGAAGAACTGAACAGCAACATGCAGAAGAATGGAACTAGACCACTTTCTTACACCATTCACAAAAGTAAACTCAAAATGGATAAAGGACCTGAATGTGAGACAGGAAACCATCAAAACCCTAGAGGAGAAAGCAGGAAAAAAACCTCTCTGACCTCAACCACAGCAATTTCTTACTTGACACATCTCCAAAGGCAAGGGAATTAAAAGTAAAAATGAACTATTGGGACATCATGAAGATAAAAAGCTTCTACACTGCAAAGGAGACAATCAACAAAACTAAAAGGCAACTGATGGAATGGGAAAAGATATTTGCAAATGACATATCGGACAAAGGGCTAGTATCCAAAATCTATAAAGAACTCACCAAACTCCACTCCTGAAAAACAAATAATCCAGTGAGGAAGTGGGAAGAAGACATGAATAGACACTTCTCTAAAGAAGACATCTAGATGGCCAACAGGCACATGAAAAGATGCTCAACGTCGCCCCTCATCAGGGAAATACAAATCAACACCACACTGAAATATCACCTCATGTCAGTCAGAGTGGCTAAAATGAACAAATCTGGAGACTATAGATGCTGGAGTGGATGTGGAGAAATGGGAACCCTCTTGCACTGTTGGTGGGAATGCACACTGGTGCAGCTGCTCTAGAAAACAGTGTGGAGGTTCCTCAAAAAAATTAAAAAAATCTCCCCTATGACCCAGCAATAGCACTGCTAGGAATTTACCCAAGGGATACAGGAGTGCTGATGCATAGGGGCACTTGTACCCCAATGTTTATAGCAGCACTTTCAACAATAGTCAAATTATGGAAAGAGCCTAAATGTCCATCAACTGATGAATGGAGAAAGAAGTTGTGGTTTATATACACAATGGAACACTACTTGGCAATGAGAAAGAATGACATATGGCCTTTTGTAGCAACGTGGTTAGAACTGGAGAGTGTTATGCTAAGTGAAATAAGTCATACAGAGAAAGACAGATACCACATGTTTTCACTCTTCTGTGGATCCTGAGAAACTTAACAGAAGACCATGGTGGAGGGGAAGGGGGAAAAAGGTTACAGAGAGGGAAGGAGGCAAACCATAACCATCTCTTAAAAACTGAGAATAAACTGAGAATGGGGGTGGGAGAGAGGGGAAAGTGGGTAATGGGCATTGAGGAGGGCACCTGTTGGGATGAGCACTGGGTGTTGTACGGAAACCAATTTGACAATAAATTTCATATTAAGAAAAGAATTAATCTGATTTAAGTGTTTTTATTTTTAATATTTGTTTAATTGTATAAAACTCAGAGTAATATATGAAATATATGGTAATTTTTTTAACTAGGCATATATATATATATATATATATATATATATATACACACTGTTGATGATGAGATCTAAAATTCAATGTAGGGAGATGCTGAAATTCAATGTAGAGAGATCAGGAAAGATGATGGAGTAGAAAACTCCAGGAATTCTCTTCTCCACCTAGACAATAATTTTACTGGCAGATTGTGGGACTCTGGAAGTCTACTGGAAGGCCTGCAGCTTTCAGGGAAAGGCTTGGCTGACTTTAAGAATTAGGACATTCAAAAGCATTGCTTATATGGGAGAATTTAGAAAGTTACCCCACATGCCCAGGGAAAGATGCAGGTTCAGAAAAGACCCGAGAAGACCTTAATTTTACACTGTAGGCTGATACCCAGCACAGAGCACCCTTCAACACTTACAAAGCATAGCACCTCAACATGATAAAAACTATGGTTAACATCACACTCAATGGCGAAAAGCTAAAAGTTTTTCTTCTAAGATCAGAAACAAGATAAGGATGCCTGTTTTATCCTTTCTTTAGGAAAGAAGAAAGAAAGAAAGAAAGAAAGAAAGAAAGAAAGAAAGAAAGAAAGAAAGAAAGAAAGAAAAAAAGAAAGAGACATCCAAATTAGAAAGGAAGGAGTAAAATGGCATCTATTAGCAGATGACATGATATAATATACAGAAGATCCTAAAGATTTCACCAAAAAAACTGTTAGAATAAATTAAGTAAGTTGCAGGATACAAAATCAATATCCAAAAGCAGTTGCATTTTTTCACATTAACAATGAGTTATCAGAAATAGAAATTAGCAAAACAACCCCATTTATAGTTGCCTGAAAAGAACAAAATACCTATGAATAAATTTTATGAAGGAGGTAAAAATCCTGCATACTGAAAACTATAAGATGTTGATAAAAGAAATTGAAGAAGACACAAATAAATGGAAAGATTTACTATGTTCATGAATTGGAAGGATTAATATTGTTAAAATGTCTATTACTACACAAAGCAATCCATAGATTTAATGCAACTTCTATCAAAATTTCAATGGCAATTTTCACAGAAACAGAACAAATTATCTTAAATTTATATGGAACCATCAGAGATCTTGAATAGCCAAGACAATCTTGAGAAAGAACAAAGCCAGAGGCATCACACTTCCTGATTTCAAACTATAACTCAAAGCTATAGTAATCAATACACTACAGGTAAGACATACAAACACATATAAATCAAAGGAACAGAATAGAGACCCCAGGAATAAATCCATATATACATGGTCAGTTAATTTGTGACAAAGGAGCTAAGAATATATACTGGGAAAAGATAGTCTGTTGAATAAGTGGTATTGGGAAAATCGAACAAGCCATATGCAAAACTGGATGCTTATCTTACACCATCCACAAAAATAAACTCAAAATGGATTAAAGAATGAACATAAGACCTAAAATCACATAGTTTCTGGAAGAAAACACTGGGGGTAAGATCCTTGACATCAGTTTTAGCAATGATTTTTTTTAATTTGATTTAAAAAAAGGCAGTAAAAACAAGAATAAACAAGTAGGAGTACATCAAGCTAAAAAAGCATCTTTGCAGCAAAGAAAATTATCAACAAAATGAAAAGGCACCCTTTTCAAATGGGAGAAAACATTTGCAAATCATATGTCTGACAAGAAGTTAATACCTAAAATACATACAATGAACTCATAACTAGCATAAAATCTGAATAAAATTGGGGATGGGAACTAGACATTTTCCAAAGAAGATATACAGATAACCAACAGACAAATGAGAAGATGCTCAATATCACTAAATCATCAGGGAAATGCAAATCAAAATCACAATGAGCTATCATCTCACACATGATAACATGGTGTTATCAAAAAGACAAGACATAACAAATGTTGTCAAGGGTGTAAAGAAAAGGAGCCCTTGTTTACTATTGGTGAGAATATAAATTGCTACAAACAGTAGAAAACAGTATGGAGGCTCATCAAAAAGTTAAAAATAGAACTACTATATAATTCAGCAATTCCACCTCCTGAAGAAAATAAAATCACTATCTCAAAAAGATAGCTGCACCCCCATGTTCACTGTAGTATTAAAATAGCCAAGACATGGAAACAGCCTAAGTGTTCATTGATGGATGAATCATAAAGAAATATTACATATACACACACATACACATGATGGAATACTATTTAGTCATAAAAATTCATGCCATTTGTGGTTACGTGGATAGACCTTGAGGGCATTGTGCTAAATAAAATAAGTCAGACAGAAAAATATAAATACTGTATGATTTCATTTATATGTGGAATCTAAAAAAAAAAAAAAAAACCCACAAAAAAGAACTTGTAGAATCAGAAAACAGATTGATGGATACCAGGTGGTGGGGATGGTGGAAATGAATAGAGTTGGTCAAAGGTACAGACTTCCAGTTATAAGATAAATATGTTCTGATATACAGTATATATATATATATATATATATATATGATATATAGTATACACCATGTTGATTATATTTAATAATACTGTATTGTATATTTGAAAGTTGCCAACAGAGTAAATCTTAAAAGTTCTTATCACAAGAAAACATTTTTGTATTTATGTGCGGTAATAGATGTTAGCTAAACTTTTTATGGTGCTCATTTTGCAACATATAGATATATCAGATCATTATCTGGTACATCTGAAACTAATATAATGTTATGGGTTAATTATATTTCAATAAAACTGAAAAAAAGAATTAGAGAAATGGAAGGGGAGCTGGTAAATATAGGAAACAAAAATTAGAATTGTTTACAAAAATGAACTTCTTTTTTAAATTTAATTTAATTTAAATTTAATTTAAATTTCAGTATAGTTAGCATACAGTGTTATATTAGTTTCAGGTGTACAATATAGTGATTCAACAATTCCAAACATCACTCAATGCTCATCATGACAAGTGAACTCCTTAAACCCCATCACCTACTTTACCCATCCCCCCACCCACTTCCCTTCTGGTAACCGTCAGTTTGTTCTCTGTAATAAAGAGTCCACATCATGGTTTGTTTCTCCCTTTCTTTTATTTTTCTTTGCTTATTTGTTTTGTTTCTTAGATTCTGCAGATGACTGAAATCATATGGTATTTATCTTTCCCTGACTTATTTCACTTAGCATTATACCCTCTAGCTCTATCCATGTCATTTCAAATGGCAAGATTTCATTCCAATTATTGCTGAATAAAACTATAGTAAGATCTCCTCACACCTGTCAAAATGGCTAAAATCAAAAACACAAGAAACAAGTGTTGGCAAGGATGTGGAGGAAAATGAACTCCCTTGCACTGTTGGTGAGAATGCAAACTGGTGCAGCCATTCTGGAATGGAGGTATGGAGGTTCCTCAAAAAGTTAAAAATAGAACATAGGGGAAGGGAAGGACATAAAAAGAGAGACGGAGACATACGAGGAGAGACTCTTAAATACAGAGAACAAACTGAGGGTTGCAGGGGAGGCGGGAGGATGGGCTAAATGGGTAATGGGCATTAAGTAGGGCACTTGTTGGAATGAGCACTGGGTGTTACATGTAAGTGATGAATCACTAAATTCCACTCCTGAAACCATTATTACGCTATATGTTAAATAACGTGGATTTAAATTTTAAAACAATTTAGGTCTCAAATAAATGTATTTGCTCTTATAAAAAAATAAAACTACCGTATGATCCATTAATCATACTGCTGGGTATTTGCCTCCAAAATATTAAAAAAAAAAACTAATTCAACAGGATACATATACCCTTATGTTTATAGCAGCATTATTTACAATAGCTAAATGATGGAAGCAGCCCAACTGTCCATCAATAAATAAATGGATAAAGAAGATGTACCATATATATACAATAGAATATTATTCAGCCACAAAAATGAAGTTCTTGATATATTTTTCCATTTACACAAAACAACACAGTACAGCCAAAGATGTTCTGAAGAAATCTTGGGAAAAGAGAAAACAAACCTATAAAGATTAAGTTTTTATAGCATTGGGAGGGGCACCTGGGTGGCTTAGTCGATTAAGTGTCTGACTTGATTTTGTTCTTTGTGAAAGTGCCTCGAAATAAACTCAACTGCTATGGTACAAATATATTTGCAAGTTTGTGGAAATGGAAAAGGTCTCAGAAAATATCCTAGCAAACATCAGAAATCTATCATACAATTGCACTTTTTAAACATAAGGTAAGGGTCTTATCCCACTTCGTAAATAGTTTCTAGCAATAAAAAGTCACATAAAAGTGTCAGACTGTGTGGCATATGCCCTAATGCACCCAATAATTCAAAAGTTTGTCTGTCTGCCTTTCTTTCTTTTGCCTCTGATTTCCAGAGTTACCACATTAAAAGATATAAATGTTCAATTTTCAAAAATCAAAAAATCATAAGGCACACAAAAACAAAAAATCCAGGGAAGTCTGACTCATTCAAAGGTACAAATGATTGACAGAAATGATTACTGAGAAAGACCAAATGAGAGACTTACTAGACAAAGACTTTTTTAAGAAGTTCTTATTGGGGCGCCTGGGTGGCGCAGTTGGTTAAGCGTCCGACTTCGGCCAGGTCACGATCTCGCGGTCCGTGAGTTCGAGCCCCGCGTCAGGCTGATGGCTCGGAGCCTGGAGCCTGTTTCCGATTCTGTGTCTCCCTCTCTCTCTGCCCCTCCCCCGTTCATGCTCTGCCTCTCTCTGTCCCAAAAATAAAAATAAAAAAACGTTGAAAAAAAAAATTAAAAAAAAAAAAAAAGAAGTTCTTATTTAAATTCCAGTTAGTTAACATATAATGTAATATTAGTTTCAGGTGTAGAATTTAGTGATTCAATACTTACATACCACACCCAGTGCTCATCACAACAAGTGCCCTCCTTAATACCCATCACCCATTTAACCCATCCCCCTGCTCACCTCCTCTCCAGCAACCCTCAGTTTGCTCTTCATAGTTAAGAGTCTGTTTCCTGGTTTGCCTCTCTTTTTTTCTCTCATGTTCACCTGTTTTGTTTCTTAAATTCCAAACATGAGTGAAATCATATGGTCTTTATCTTTCTCTGATTTATTTGCTTAACATAATATTCCTTTTGCTTGATAGCTACAATAGTATATTTTATTTTATTTTTTCTTCAGGTGTAGAATTTAGTGATTCATCACTTACATACAATACGCAGTACTGATCTCAACAAGTGCCCTTTGTAATACCCATCACCCAATTAACCCATCTGCCCACCCACCTCCCATCCAGCAACCCTCAGTTTTTTCTCTGTAGTTAAGAGTCTGTATTATGGTTTGCCTCTCTCTTTTTTTTCTGCCTACATTCATCTGTTTTGTTTCTTAAATTCCACATATGAACGAAATCATATATTTGTCTTTCCTGACTGACTTATTTCGCTTAGCATAACACTCTAACTCCATCTACTTCATTGCAAATCCCAAGATGTCATTCTCTTTTATGGCTGAGTAATATTCCATTACACACACACACACACACACACACACATGCGTGTGTGTGTGTGTGTGTGTGTGTGTGTGTATGCCACATGTTCTTTATTCATTCATCAGTGAGTGGATATTTGCATTCTTTCCATAATTTGGCTATTGTGATATGCTGCTACAAACAGCAGAGTGCATGTATCACTTTGAATCAGTATTTTTGTATCCTTTCGGTAAATATCTACTACTGCAATTGCTGGATCGTAGGGTAGTTCTATTTTTAACATTTTGAGGAACCTCTGTACTGTTTTCCAGACTGGTTACAACAGTTCCCATCAACAGTGTAAGAAGGTTTCCCCTTTTCCTCATCTTTGCCAATATCTGTAATTCCCATGTTGTTAAGTTTAGCCATTTTGACAGGTGTGAGGTGATATCTCATTTCCCTGATGATGAATAATGTTGAGCATCTTTTCATGTATCTGGTGGCCATCTGTATGTCTTCTTTGGAAAAAATGCCTATTTTTTCTGCCCATTTTTAACTGGATTATTTTTTGGGGGGTGTTCATTTTTATAAGTTCTTTATATACTTTGGGGACTAACCCTTTGTCAGTTATGTCACTTGCAAATATCTTCTTTTATTTTGAAGGTTGCTTTTTAGTTTTGTTGATTGTTTCCTTCGCTGTGCAGAAGACTTTTATTTTGATGAGGTTGCAATTGTTCATTTTTGCTTTTGTTTCCCTTGCCTTCACTGGTGTGTCTAGTAAGAAGTTACTATGGTCAATGTTCAAGAAGTTACTGCCTGTGTTCTCCTCTAGTATTTTGATGGTTTCCTGTCTCACATTTATGTATTTCATCCAGTTTAAATTTGTTTTTGTGTATGGTATAAGAAAGTGGTCCAGGTTCATTCTTCTACATGTTGCTATCCAGTTTTTCCAGCACCATTTGTTGATAAAATGGTGTTTTTTCTACTGGATATTTTTTCCTGCTTTTTTGAAGACTAATTGACCATATGGATTTGGGTCCATTTCTGGGTTTTCTATTCTGTTCCATTGACCTATGTGTCTGTTTTGGTGCCAGTACCATATTGTTTTGATCACTACAACTTTGTAATGTAACTTAAAGTCTGAAATTGTGATGACTGCAGCTTTGCCTTTTCTTTTTCAATATTGCTTTGGAATTTGTGGTCTTTTGTGTTTCCATACAAATTATAAGATTATTAGTTTTAGCTCTGTGAAAATGCTGGTGGTATTGTGATAGGGATTGCATTAAATGTGTAGATTGCTATGAGTAGTATGGCATTTTAACAATATTTGTTCTTGAGATCCATGAGCATGAAAAGTTTTTCCATTTCTTTGTGTCATCTTCAATTTCTTTCATCACTGTTTTATAGTTTTCAGAGTACAGATCTTTTACCTCTTTGGTTAGGTTTATTCCTATGTATCTTATGGTTTTGATACAATTGTAAATGGAATCAATTGCTTGATTTCTCTTTCTGCTGCTTCATTATTGGTGTATAGTAACACAAGAAATTTCTGCATGTTGATTTTGTATCCTGCGACTTTGCTGAATTTGTGTATCTGTTCTAACAATATTTCATTAGAGTCCTTTGGTTTTTCTCTATAAAGTATCATGTTATCTGCAAATAGTGAATGAAAGTTTGACTTCTTCCTTGCTGGTTTGGATGCCTTTTTGTTTTCTTTTTCTTGTGTGATTGCTGCATCTAGGACTTTCAGTACTCTGTTAAATAACAGTGCTGAGAGTGGACACCCTGTCTTATTCCTGACTATAGAGGAGAAGCTCTCATTTCCCCCTCTTTGAGTATATTAGTGTGGAGTTTTTATATATAAACTTTATTATGTTGAGATATATTTCCTCTAAACCTACTTCGTTGAGAGTTTTTCTCATGAGTGGAAGTTATACTTTGTCAAGTATACTTTGTCAAGTGCTTTTTCTGCATCAATTGAGTGGATCATATGATTCTTATTTCTTCTTTTAATGTGATGTATGATGTTGATTGATTTGAGAATATTGAACCACCCTTGCAGCCCAGGAATAAATCCGACTCTATTATTCTGAATGAAACTTTTAATGTACTATTAGATATAATTTATTAGTATTTTATTGAAAATTCTTGCATCCATGTTCATCAGGGATATTGGCCTATAGTTCTCTTTTTTAGTGGAGTCTTTGCCTGGTTTTCATATCAGGGTAATGTTGACCTCATAGAATACATTTGAAAGTTTCCCTTCCATTTCCATTTTTTTGGGTAGTTTGAGAAGAATAGATATTATCTCTTCTTTAAATATTTGGTAAAATATACATGTGAAGCCTTCTGGCACTGTATTTTGTTTTTTGGGAGACTTTTGTTTGCTGATTCAATTTCTTTGCTTGTCATTTCTATCTTCAAGTTTTCTATTTCTCCTGTTTCAGTTTTGGTAGTTCATATGTTTCTAGGAATTTATCCATTTCTTCCTGGGTTGTCCAATTTGTTGGCAATATATTTTTTCATAACATTGTTATAACTGTATTTCTGTGATGCTGGTTGTTATTTCCCCTTGCTCATTTGTGATCTTTATATATTTGGGTCCTTTCTCTTTTGTTTTTGATAAGCCTGGCTAGAGTTTCATCAATTTTGTGACTTTTTTTTTTCCAAAGAACCAGCTCCCCTTCACTGGCCTGTTCTTTGTTGTTGTTTGTTTGTCTGTTTCCATATCATTTATTTCTGCTCTAAACTTTATTAATTCCCATTTTCTGCTGGTTTTAGACTTTATTTGTTGATCCTTTTCTATCTTCTTTAGGTTTAAGATTAGGTTGTTGATTTGATATTTTTATTGCTTCTTGAATATGCCTGGTGTGATCTCAATCTTTTTGTACTTAAGGACTTTGTGACCTAGTATGTGATCTATTCTAGAGGATGACCCATGTGCACTTGAAAAGAATATGTATTCTCTCAGATGAGAATCTCTCAGATTCTTTTAAAATGAAATGTTATGAATATATCTGTTAGGTCCATCTGGCCCAGTGTGTAATTAAAGCCATTGTTTCCTTGTTGATTTTCTCCTTAGATGATCTATTGACATAAATGGGGTGTGAAAGTCCCATACTATTACTATATTATTATCAACATGTTCCTTTATGACTGTTATTAATTGTTTTATATATTTGGGTTCTCCCATTTTGGGTACATAAATATTTATAATTGTTAGATCTTCTTGTTTGATAGTTCCCTTTACTATGATACAGTGCCCTTCTTCATCTCTTGCAGATTTTTCCCACTCAGCATGTTGAACATATCATGTATTCTGGCTTGCCAAGTTTCTGTGAAGAGATCTGCAGCTAGCCTTGTGCATCCTCCCTTGTAATTTAGGGACTTCTTTTGTCTTGATGCTTTTATGATTTTCTTTATTATTGTATTTTGCCACTTTAAATACAAATGTCTTGGTGGTGGCCTGCTTTTGTTATTTCCAGTTTTTTTTTTAATGTTTATTTATTTTTGACAGAGAAAGAGAGAGACAGAGACAGAGACAGAGCATGAGCGGGGAAAAGCAGAGAGAGAGAGGGAGACACAGAATCCAAAGCAGGCTCCAGGCTCTGAGCTGTCAGCACAGAGCCCAGCGCAGGGCTCAAACTCACAGACCACGAGATCATGACCTGAGCCAAAGTCGGATGCTCAATTGACTGAGCAACCCAGGCACCCCTCCAGTCAGATTTGAATCTCAGTTATTTCATTTTTCATTTCTGGCTGACTTTTTAAGCTATTTTATCACTTGATGTGGGTCTTCCTGATGTCTTCCATGCCTTTCTCAAGCCCAGTGAGTATCCTTATGATTGTTGCTTTAAATTGTCCATTGGGTATAATATTTATATCTGTTTCTCTTAAATCTCTGGCCATGAACTTTTCTTGTTCTTTTTTTTTGGAATGAAGTCCTCTGTCTTGGCATTTTATCTAGAGCTCTATCTTCTTATGTGTGTTAGGAAATCTTGTTATGTTTCCTACTCCTGAGAGTAATGGCTTCATGAAGAAGAGATCATATAATGTCAGGGAGTATCACTTGTTGTGTGTGTGTGTGTGTGTGTGTGCACTCTGGTGCTATGTTTTGGCTGTTCTGTCCCTCAGGTTAGTCATCTGCAGAGGCTCTCTTTGCCTGCATTGGGTAGTCTTGGAGATGTCCAGAGCGCGACAAGTTTTTACTAGAAATGCTCTGGTATGCTTGTTAAAAGAGGCCTAATGCTACTTCCACAAGAACTGAAGCCTTGTAGAACTCTATGGTCAGTAGATATGGTGTATTTGGGATTTTTAGCTGGTCTTCTTGGGAAGGGGCCCACTGTGCTAGTCCTTAGGCACACTTACTCAGGAAAGTCAGCACTAGCGGAGTGCAAGGGGCAGGATTCAGCGTAAGTAAGTTAGGAAGCCAGTATTGGCACTATTTACTGAGGTTGGTTTATGATGAACGGTGGGAGAGGGAAATGGTGTCAGCCAGCTCCTTTGTCCGCAGAGGGTCTCTGTGCTTGCTGCTCTCAGAGAAACACACTCAGAAGAGCGAATAATTTCCCCTCCTGTGTCCCAGGCATTTTTCAGATAACTGTTTTCATGCTGTCTGTCTTCCAGTTCCTTGCCTTCCTGGAGTACAGTGCACTTTGGCCTTATACCAGTTATGCCTGCTGGATTTTAAGAATTGAGACTTTAGGGACATACTGTGGCAGGGTCCTGAGCTGGTCTTCTGGGGGAGGGTGTCTCCATGCTGGTGTGAATGCAAGTTTGACCCAGAAGGGCACTCATGCCAGAGCACAGAGGCATGAGATTTGGAGCAAAGCAGGCTAAACAGCCAGTGTCTGGGTTAGTCACCCTCAGCATGTCTCTGCATCTATGCAGAGATTGGGGTGGGGGGAAGAAATGCTGCTGACCAGCTCTTTTGTCTGGGAGACCTGTCTTACAAACACCATCTCTCACAGATGTGCTCCAAGAAGATTGAACAGTTTCTCCCCATGCTACCTAGAGGGTCCTCAGATTGCTCTGTCTACCATGGGGTTACTTGCCTGCTTTCTCTCCAGGAGTAGGGAAGTGCCTTCAGGTCTCTATCCCAACCAAGCCTGCTGACCTCTAAGACTCCAGTGTTTGAGCTCCTATGGTTGCAAAAACAAAAATCAGCCTCTCTTGTTTACACAGTCAATGGTTTTGGGGAAGTGTTCTCCTTGTGTGTATCCCTATGCACTCCACTCTCTCTTGTATTTCCCTGAGACTAGGGCTCCCTGCCTTCTGCAACACTCACAATCCGTTTCTCTGCAAATCGTGTCTCCACATTCCCTACCTTCCTCAATGTGGTGTCTTCTCTCCCCCTAGTTGTGCAGTTTGTTCTGGTTAGTCACCCTCAGCAGGTCTCTGCACCTATGCAGAGGTGGTGGGGAGAGGTCAAGTCTTCAGGTCAATTTATTGGGTATTCAGAATGATTGATAGTTATCTAGCTATGTTTGAGGGACAAGGCAAGCCTAAGGTCCTCCTAATATGCCTCCATCTTAGCTCTAGACCAAGACTTTAAAACAGTCTCCTTAAAGATACTGAAAGAGCAAAGGAACACATGGACAAAGGCAGAAAAACGATGTGTGAGCAAAATAGAAATATCAATGATAAAGGCATGGAAAACATAAAAGGACCAAAATTTAATTCTGAATTTTAAAAGTACAAATGAAATGAAAAATACATTAAGCAATTTAGAAACAGATTTTTTTTGTGGAACGCCTGGGTGGCTCGGTCAGTTAAATGTCTGTCTCTTGGTTTTGGCTCAGATCATGATCTCATGGTTTGTGAGATTGAGCCCTGATTTGGGCCCTGTGATGACAGTATGGAGCCTGCTTGGGATTCCATCTTTCCCTCTCTCTCTCTGCCCCTCCCCAGCTTTCTGTCTCTCTCTCTCAAAAATAAATAGTTAAAAAAAAGTAAAAAAAAAAAAAAACATTTTGGCAGGATGATGAAGTAATAGGAGGACTTGAAGAAAGGACAATTGAAATGATCAAGTCTGAGGCACAAAAATTTTAAAAAAAGATTAAAGAAAAAAATACAGCTTTGATGACTAGGGGATATCATCAAGAAGATCCACATAAGCATTTTAGGAGTCTCTAAAGGTGGAGAGAGAGAATGAAACAGAGATATATTTGAAAAAATAATGGCTAAAAACTTCCCAAATTTGAAGCATGCTATAAATCTAGAAATCCAAGAGGCCCAACAAACCCCAAGCAGGATAAATCAAAAAGACCCTCGCTGAAACATGTTATAATCAAACTGTTGAAAGCTAAACAAAGAATCTTGAAATTAGTAAAAGAGAATTTATTCATCACATACAAGGGACCCTCATTAAAATTTCAGCATGTTTCTCACCATAAACCTGGAGGCCAGAAGGCACTGAGTTGAGATTTTCAAAGTGCTAAAAGAAGAAAACTGTCAACTGAGAATTGTATATTTAGCAAATTTGTTTGAAAAAGAGGGGAAAATTAAGACATTCCCAGATAAAAGCAGAAGGAGTTTGTTAGCACTAGACCTCCCTGCAAGAAATACTAAAGGAAATACTTCTGGTAGAAATGAAAGGATGCTAGACAGGAACTCAAAGCCATATGAATAAATTGAAATCTTCAATGAAAGTAAATACATGGTAATACATAGTATTATTGTAATTTGGGTTTTTAACTCCACTTTTTATTTTCCATGAATTTTAAAAGATAAATACATAGAAAAATAATTTCTAGTCATGGTTTGTGGCACACTATGTATAAATATGTATTTTTTGCCATCAATAACTAGAAAGGGTGAGGATGGAGCTGTATAGGAGCAGAAATTTGTTTGCTATTAAACTCGAACTAATATAAATTCAAATTAGAATGTTATAACTTTAGGATGTTAAATGTAATCCCCATGGTAACCACAAAGAAAATAGCTACAGGGCACCTGACTAACTCAGTCAGAAGACTAGGTGACTCTTAATCCCGGGGTTGGGAGTCTGATCTGTATGTTGGGTGTAGAGATTACTTATAAATAAATAAATAAATAAATAAATAAATAAATAAATAAATAAATAGATAAACTTTTAAAAAAGAAAAAATAACTATAGTATGTACACAGAAGGAAATGAGAAAAGAATAATAATGATTCAATACAGTAATCTTCAGTACAATAATACAGCAATGCAAGAAATGAGTGACAAAACAGCTATTACCCTAAAGAAAACAAAAGCAAAATGGCAGAAACAAATTTCTACTTATTAATAAATAGTTTAAAAATAAAAATAGATTAAACTCTTAAATGAATATATACTGGAAAAAATTGAATTTTTAAATTTAAATTTTATTTTTTTAATTTAAATCCAAATTAGTTAGCATATGATTTCAGAAGAAGATTCCTTAATGCCCCTTACCCATTTAGCCCATTCCCCCTCCCACATCCCCTCCAGCAACCCTTTGTTCTCCATAAGAGTATTTTATGTTTTGTCCCTCTCCCTGTTTTTATATTATTTTTTCTTTCCTTCCCTTACGTTCATCTGCTCTGTGTCTTAAAGTCCTCATGTGAGTGAAGTCATATGATATTTGTGTTTCTCTGACTAATTTCACTTACCATAGGACCCTCTAGTTCCATCCACATAGTTGCAAATGGCAAGGTTTAATTCTTTTTGATTGCTGAGTAATATTCCATTGTGTGTGTGTGTGTGTGTGTGTGTGTGTGTGTGTGTGTGTATCACATCTTCTTTATCCATTCATCCATCAATGGACATTTGGGCTCTTTCCATACTTTGGCTATTGTTGATAGTGCTGCTATAAACATGGGGGTGCATGTGTCCCTTCAAAACAGCACACCTGTATCCCATGGAAAAATGCCTATCACTGCAATTGCTGGGTTGTAGGGTAGTTCTATTTTTAGTTTTTTGAGGAACCTCCATACTGTTTTCCAGAGTGGCTGCACAGCTTGCATTCCCACCAACAATGCAAAAGAGATCCTCTTTCTCTGCATCCTCGCCAACATCTGTTGTTCCCTGAGTTGTTAATGTTAGTCATTCTGACAGGTGTGAGGTGATATCTCATTGTGGTTTTGATTTGTATTTTCCTGATGATGAGTGATGTTGAGCATTTTTTCATATGTCAGTTGGCCATCTGGACGTCTTCCTTGGTGAAGTATCTATTCATGTCTTTTGCCCATTTCTTCACTGGATTATTTGTTTTTTGGGTGTTGAGTTTGATAAGTTCTTTATAGATTTTGATACTATCCCTTTATCTGATATGTCATTTGCAAATATCTTCTCCCATTCTGTCGGTTGCCTTTTAGTTTTGCTGATTGTTTCCTTCGCTGTGCAGAAGTTTTTATTTTGATGAGGTCCCAGTAGTTCATTTTTGCTTTTGTTTCCCTTGCCTCCAGAGATGTGTTGAGTAAGAAGTTGCTGCGGGCAAGATCAAAGAGGTTTCTGCCTGCTTTCTCCTCAAGGATTTTGATGACTTCCTGTCTTACATTGAGGTCTTTCATCCACTTTGAGTTTATTTTTGTGTATGGTGTAAGAAAGTGGTCCAGGTTCATTCTTCTGCATGTTGCTGTCCAGTTTCCCCAGCACCACTTGCTGAAGAGACTGTCTTTATTCCAATGGATATTCTTTCCTGCTTTGTCAAAGACTAGTTGGCCATATGATTGTAGGTCCATTTCTGGGTTCTCTATTCTGTTCCATTGATATGAGTGTCTGTTTCTGTGACAGTACCATACTGTCTTAATGATTATAGCTTTGTAGTATAGCTTGAAGTCTGGGATTGTGATGCCTCCTGCTTTGGTTTTCTTTTTCAAGATTGCTTTGGCTATTTAGGGTATTTTCTGGTTCCACACAAATTTTAGGATTATTTGTTCTAGCTCTGTGAAGACCGTTCGTGTTATTTTGATAGGGATTGCATTGAATATGTAGATTGCTTTGGATAGTATCAACATTTTAACAACATTTGTTCTTCCTATCCAGGAGCATAGAATCTTTTTCCATTTTTTTTTTGTGTCTTCTTCAAGTTCTTTCATAAGCTTTCTATAGTTTTCAGTGTATACATTTTTCACCTCTTTGGTTAGATTTATTCCTAGGTATTTTATGGTTTTTGGTGCAATTGTAAATGGGATCAATTCCTTGATTTCTCTTTCTGTTGCTTCATTGTTGGTGTATAGGAATGCAACAGATTTCTGTGCATTGATTTTATATCCTGCCACTTTGCTCAATTCATGAATCAGTTCTAGCAGTTTTTTGGTGGAATCTTTTGGGCTTTCCATATAGGGTATTATGTCATCTGCGAAGAGTGAAAGTGTGACCTCCTTTTGGCTGATTTGGATGCCTTTTATTTCTTTGTGTTGTCTGGTTACAGAGGCTAAGACTTCCAATACTATGTTGAATAATAGTGGTGAGAGTGGACATCCCTGTCTTGTTCCTGGCCTTCCTTAGGGGGAAAGCTCCCAGTTTTTCCTCATTAAGGATGATATTAGCGTTGGATCTTTCATATATGGCTTTTATGATCTTGAGATATAATCCTTCTATCCCTGCTTTATTCAGGGTTTTTATCAAGAAAGGATGTTGTATTTTGTCAAATGCTTTCTCTGCATCTATTGAGAGGATCATATGGTTCTTGTCCTTTCTTTATTGATGTGATGAATCACATTGATTGTTTTGCAGATATTGAAGCAGCCCTGAATGCCAGGTATAAATCCCACTTGGTCGTGGTGAATACTTTTTTAATGTATTGTTGGATCTGGTTGGCTTAAATCTTGTTGAGGATTTTTGCATCCATGTTCATCAGGGAAATTGGTCTATAGTTCTCCTTTTTAGTGGGGTCTCTGTCGGGTTTTGGAATCAAGGTAGTGCTGGCTTCATAGAGTTTGGAAGTTTTCCTTCCATTTCTATTTTTTGGAACAGCTTCAAGAGAATAGGTGTAAACTCTTCCTTAAATGTTTGGTAGAATTCCCCCAGGGAGCCACCTGGCCCTGGACTCTAGTTTTTTGGGAGATTTTTGATTATTAATTAAATTCCTTTACTGGTTATGGGTCTGTTCAACTTTTCTATTTCTTCCTGTTTCAATTTTGATAGTGTATATGTTTCCAGGAATTTTTCCATTTCTTCCAGATTGCCCATTTTATTGGCATATAATTGCTCATAATATTCTCTTATTATTGTTTTTATTTCTGCTGTGTTGGTTGTGATCTCTCCTCTTTCATTCTTGATTTTATTTATTTGGGTCTTTTCCTTTTAATTTTTCATCAAAGTGGCTAGTGGTTTATCAATTTTGTTAATTCTTTCAAAGAACCAGCTTCTGGTTTCATTGATCTTTTCTATTGTTTTTTGTTGTTGCTGTTGTTGTTTGGGGTTTTTTGTGTGTTTTTTTTGTTTTGATAGCATTAATTTCTGCTCTAATCTTTATTATTTCCTGTCTCCTGTTGGTTTTGGGTTTTATTTGCTGTTCTTTTTCCAGCTCTTTAAGGTTAGGTTGTGTATCTGAGATCTTTCTTCCTTCTTTAGGAAAGCCTGGTTTTCTATATACTTTCCTCTTATGACCACCTTTCCTGCATCCCAGAGGTTTTGGGTTGTGGTGTTATTGTTTTCATTGACTTCCATATACTTCCAAATATTGTTATGATTCAATTCATGTGAAATGTCCAGAATAGGCAAATCTGTACATACCAAAAGTAAATTAGTGTTTGCCTTAGCATAGGGGACAAGAGATGGGAATGGAGAGTGGCTGCAGATGAGTACTTTCTTTTTAGGTCATGAAAATATTCTGCAATTAGATTGTTACTATCATTTTACAATTCTGTAAATATACTAAAAACCATTGAATTGTACACTTTAAAAGGATCAGCATGGTATGTGAATTATAATTCAATAATGCTGTTGGGGAAAATGCTGGGAATGTTTAAAAATGACAAAAATAAATTTTATATCCATATACAATGTCAGTAGAGTGGCTGAGGTCAGTATCTGGATCCCTTCTCAGGCTCAGATCATCTCCTCTCATCTACCCTCAGTTTTAACCTTGCCCCACTTATTCCTAATTTTTTCTTAATAAGGCCACCGAGGACTCTTTTTCCCCCTCTGTAGACACCATCTATTCCACCTCTTAGAATTACTAGTTCCTAAACTCAGCTAATTGTTAATGCCAGTCAAGGTTGCTCCTTGGGTAGATATTTCTGCCATGGACTTTTGTCAGAATTTCTTTTTAATATTAGCTCCTCCACTAGTCACTAGCTGCACAAACTTGAGAGATGTATTAAATCTTTAAAACTTGGCTTCCTCATCTGCAAAATGAAGATATTATACTTATATTCATTTTCTAGGGTTTGTGATAATTAAATAAAATTGATGCATCTGAAACTCTTAGCCAAGTCTCTGGGTCATCTTAGTGCTTAGTAAGTGCTTTTTATCATTTGATTTTCTATAGTGGAACACTGTCTTCTTTTGTTTTTAAGGGTGCCACTGCCAATTACAGCAAAATTAATCTTACTGGAATGATGTAACAACAAATTTTTTTAAAGTATAGAAGTAAAAACAAAACAAAGTTTCTGTAGTGTATAGTGTATTAAAAAGAAAAAAAACCTCCTCACCCTATAATTTTGACTCTTTCATTCAACATTCATTCAATAAATGTGTGGTAAGCAGAATAATGTTGTGTCCCCCATCCTTAGTGCCTATTAATACATTACCGTACATGGCAAAAGGGACTTTGAACATGTGATTAAGGTTAAGGACCTTGAGATGGGAAGATTATTCTGGCCCAATCCTTAAAAGTGGAAGATGACAAAAGAAGAATGCTTTGGAAAGATACAATGTGAGAAAGACTCAACCTTCCAATTCCTTAAAAATGGAGGAAAGGCTAATTTTGGATGTAAATTTTAAAAAATAAAATTTAAAAATAAATAAATAAAAATGGAGGAATGGCACCATGAGCCAAATCCAGAGGCCCCTGGAAGCTGGGAGTAGACCTCAGCTTACTGCCAGCAATAAAACACAAGTCTAGGTCCAACAACCACAAATCACCAAATTCCATCAACAAACAAAGTGAGAAGGAAACAGATTTTTCCCTACAACTTACAGAAAGGGATATAGCCTCTTGGCATCTTGATTTTAACCCAGTGAAACCCATGTCTGACTTCTGACCTACAGAACTGTAAGCCATTAAATTTGTGTTGTTTTAAGTCACTAAGTTTGTGGTAATGTTAGGACAGAAACTAATACAAAATATTTATTGAGCTGAGGAAGAGTAGGGGCGAGACCGAGAGTTGCCCTATCTAGCCTCCACTGTTATCATCGTACATAATCCTAATAAATTTGTCAAAACTAGGAAACCAATATTGGAACATTACTATTTTTGTGGGAGGGGGGTATTTTTTTTATTATTTTTTTTAATATATGAAATTTATTGTCAAATTGGTTTCCATACAACACCCAGTGCTCAACCCAAAAGGTGCCCTCCTCAATACCCCTCACCCACCCTCCCCTCCCTCCCACCCCCCATCAACCCTCAGTTTATTCTCAGTTTTCAACAGTCTCTTATGCTTTGATCTCTCCCACTCTAACCTCTTTTTTTTTTTTCTTCCCCTCCCCCATGGGTTTCCGTCAAGCCTCTCAGGATCCACATAAGAGTGAAACCATATGGGATCTGTCTGTCTCTGTATGGCTTATTTCACTTAGCATCACACTCTCCAGTTCCATCCACGTTGCTACAAAAGGCCATATTTCATTCTTTCTCATTGCCACGTAGTATTCCATTGTGTATATAAACCACAATTTCTTTATCCATTCATCAGTTGATGGACATTTAGGCTCTTTCCATAATTTGGCTATTGTTGAGAGTGCTGCTATAAACATTGGGGTACAAGTGCCCCTATGCATCAGTACTCCTGTATCCCTTGGGCAAATTCCTAGCAGTGCTATTGCTGGGTCATAGGGTAGGTCTATTTTTAATTTTATGAGGAACCTCCACACTGTTTTCCAGAGTGGCTGCACCAATTTGCATTCCCACCAACAGTGCAAGAGGTTTCCCGTTTCTCTGCATCCTCGCCAGCATCTATAGTCTCCTGATTTGTTCATTTTGGCCACTCTGACTGGCGTGAGGTGATATCTGAGTGTGGTTTTGATTTGTATTTCCCTGATAAGGAGCGACGTTGAACATCTTTTCATGTGCCTGTTGGCCATCTAGATGTCTTCTTTAGAGAAGTGTCTATTCATGTTTTCTGCCCATTTCTTCGCTGGGTTATTTGTTTTTCGGGTGTGGAGTTTGGTGAGCTCTTTATAGATTTTGGATACTAGCCCTTTGTCCGATGTGTCATTTGCAAATATCTTTTCCCATTCCGTTGGTTGCCTTTTAGTTTTGTTGGTTGTTTCCTTTGCTGTGCAGAAGCTTTTTATCTTCATAAGGTCCCAGTAATTCATTTTTGCTTTTAATTCCCTTGCCTTTGGGATGTGTCGAGTAAGAGATTGCTACGGCTGAGGTCAGAGAGGTCTTTTCCTGCTTTCTCCTCTAGGGTTTTGATGGTTTCCTGTCTCACATTCAGGTCCTTTTTCCATTTTGAGTTTATTTTTGTGAATGGTGTGAGAAAGTGGTCTAGTTTCAACCTTCTGCATGTTGCTGTCCAGTTCTCCCAGCACCATTTGTTAAAGAGACTGTCTTTTTTCCATTGGATGTTCTTTCCTGCTTTGTCAAAGATGAGTTGGCCATACGTTTGTGGGTCTAGTTCTGGGGTTTCTATTCTATTCCATTGGTCTATGTGTCTGTTTTTATGCCAATACCATGCTGTCTTGATGATGACAGCTTTGTAGTAGAGGCTAAAGTCTGGGATTGTGATGCCTCCTGCTTTGGTCTTCTTCTTCAAAATTACTTTGGCTATTCGGGGCCTTTTGTGGTTCCATATGAATTTTAGGATGGCTTGTTCTAGTTTCGAGAAGAATGCTGGTGCAATTATGATTGGGATTGCATTGAATGTGTAGATAGCTTTGGGTAGTATTGACATTTTGACAATATTTATTCTTCCAATCCATGAGCAGGGAATGTCTTTCCATTTCTTTATATCTTCTTCAATTTCCTTCATAAGCTTTCTATAGTTTTCAGCATACAGATCTTTTACATCTTTGGTTAGATTTATTCCTAGGTATTTTATGCTTTTTGGTGCAATTGTGAATGGGATCAGTTTCTTTATTTGTCTTTCTGTTGCTTCATTGTTAGTGTATAAGAATGCAACTGATTTCTGTACATTGATTTTGTATCCTGCAACTTTGCTGAATTCATGTATTAGTTCTAGCAGACTTTTGGTAGAGTCTATCAAATTTTCCATGTGTAATATCATGTCATCTGCAAAAAGCGAAAGCTTGACTTCATCTTTGCCAATTTTGATGCCTTTGATTTCCTTTTGTTGTCTGATTGCTGTTGCTAGAACTTCCAACACTATGTTAAACAACAGCGGTGAGAGTGGACATCGCTGTCGTGTTCCTGATCTCAGGGAAAAAGCTCTCAGTTTTTCCCCATTGAGGATGATGTTAGCTGTGGGCTTTTCATAAATGGCTTTTATGATGTTTAAGTATGTTCCTTCTATCCCGACTTTCTCAAGGGTTTGTATTAAGAAAGGGTGCTGGATTTTGTCAAAGACCTTTCTGCATCGATTGACAGGATCATATGGTTCTTCTCTTTTTTTTTATTAATGTGATGTATCACGTTGATTGATTTGCGAATGTTAAACCAGCCCTGCATCCCAGGAATGAATCCCCCTTGATCATGGTGAATAATTCTTTTTATATGCTGTTGAATTCGATTTGCTAGTATCTTATTAAGAATTTTTGCATCCATATTCATCAGGGATATTGGCCTGTAGTTCTCTTTTTTACTGGGTCTCTGTCTGGTTTAGGAATCAAAGTAATACTGGCTTCATAGAATGAGTCTGGAAGTTTTCCTTCCCTTTCTATTTCTTGGAATAGCTTGAGAAGGATAGGTATTATCTCTGCTTTAAACATCTGGTAGAACTCCCCTGGGAAGCCATCCGGTCCTGGACTCTTATTTGTTGGGAGATTTTTGATAACCGATTCAATTTCTTCCCTGGTTATGGGTCTGTTAAAGCTTTCCATTTCCTCCTGATTGAGTTTTGGAAGAGTGTGGGTGTTTAGGAATTTGTCCATTTCTTCCAGGTTGTCCAATTTGTTGGCATATAATTTTTCATAGTATTCCCTGATAATTGTTTGTATCTCTGAGGGATTGGTTGTAATAATTCCATTTTCATTCATGATTTTATCTATTTGGGTCATCTCCCTTTTCCTTTTGAGAAGCCTGGCTAGAGGTTTGTCAATTTTGTTTATTTTTTCAAAAAACCAACTCTTGGTTTCGTTGATCTGCTCTACAGTTTTTTTAGATTCTATATTGTTTATTTCTGCTCTGGTCTTTATTATTTCTCTTCTGCTGCTGGGTTTAGGCTGCCTTTGCTGTTCTGCTTCTATTTCCTTTAGGTGTGCTGTGAGATTTTGTATTTGGGATTTTTCTTGTTTCTTGAGAGAGGCCTGGATTGCAATGTATTTTCCTCTCAGGACTGCCTTCACTGCATCCCAAAGCGTTTGGATTGTTGTATTTTCATTTTCATTTGTTTCCATATATTTTTTAATTTCTTCTCTAATTGCCTGGTTGACCCACTCATTCGTTAGTAGGGTGTTCTTTAACCTCCATGCTTTTGGAGGTTTTCCAGACTTTTTCCTGTGGTTGAGTTCAAGCTTCATAGCATTGTGGTCTGAAAGTATGTATGGTATAATTTCAATTCTTGTAAACTTATGCAGTGCTGTTTTGTGACCCAGTATATGATCTATCTTGGAGAATGTTCCATGTGCACTCGAGAAGAAAGTATATTCTGTTGCTTTGGGATGCAGAGTTCTAAATATATCTGTCAAGTCCATCTGATCCAATGTATCATTCAGGGCCCTTGTTTCTTTATTGACCATGTGTCTAGATGATCTATCCATTTCTGTAAGTGGGGTGTTAAAGTCCCCTGCAATTACCACATTCTTATCAATAAGGTTGCTTAAGTTTGTGAGTAATTGTTTTATATATCTGGGGGCTCCGGTATTCGGCACATAGACATTTATAATTGTTAGCGCTTCCTGATGGATAGACCCTGTAATTATTATATAATGCCCTTCTTCATCTCTTGTTACAACCTTTAATTTAAAGTCTAGTTTGTCTGATATAAGTATGGCTACTCCAGCTTTCTTTTGGCTTCCAGTAGCATGATAAATAGTTCTCCATCCCCTCACTCTCAATCTAAAGGTGTCCTCAGATCTAAAATGAGTCTCTTGTAGACAGCAAATAGATGGGTGTTGTTTTTTTATCCATTCTGATACCCTATGTCTTTTGGTTGGTGCATTTAATCCATTTACATTCAGTGTTATTATAGAAAGATACGGGTTTAGAGTCATTGTGATGTCTGTATGTTTTATGCTTGTAGTGATGTCTCTGGTACTTTGTCTCACAGGATCCCCCTTAGGATCTCTTGTAGGGCTGGTTTAGTGGTGACAAATTCCTTCAGTTTTTGTTTGTTTGGGAAGACCTTTATCTCTCCTTCTATTCTAAATGACAGACTTGCTGGATAAAGGATTCTCAGCTGCATATTTTTTCTGTTTAGCACACTGAAGATATCGTGCCAATCCTTTCTTGCCTGCCAAGTTTCAAAAGAGAGATCAGTCACGAGTCTTATAGGTCTCCCTTTATATGTGAGGGCATGTTTACCCCTTGCTGCTTTCAGAATTTTCTCTTTATCCTTGTATTTTGCCAGTTTCACTATGATATGTCATGCAGAAGATCGATTCAAGTTATGTCTGAAGGGAGTTCTCTGTGCCTCTTGGATTTAATGCCTTTTTCCTTCCCCAGTTCAGGGAAGTTCTCAGCTATAATTTCTTCAAGTACCCCTTCAGCACCTTTCCCTCTCTCTTCCTCCTCTGGGATACCAATTATGCGTATATTATTTCTTTTTAGTGTATCACTTAGTTCTCTAATTTTTCCCTCATACTCCTGGATTTTTTTATCTCTCTTTCTCTCAGCTTGCTCTTTTTCCATAACTTTATCTTCTAGTTCACCTATTCTCTCCTCTGCCTCTTCAATCCGAGCTGTCGTCATTTCCATTTTGTTTTGCATTTCGTTTAAAGCGCTTTTCAGTTCCTCGTGACTGTTCCTTAGTCCCTTGATCTCTGTAGCAAGAGATTCTCTGCTGTCCTCTATACTGTTTTCAAGCCCAGCGATTAATTTTATGACTATTATTCTAAAGTCACTTTCTGTTATATTATTTAAATCCTTTTTGATCAGTTCATTGGCTGTTGTTATTTCCTGGAGATTCTTCTGAGGGGAATTCTTCCGTTTGGTCATTTTGGATAGTCCCTGGAGTGGTGAGGACCTGCAGGGCACTTCCCCTGTGCTGTGGTGTATAACTGGAGTTGGTGGGCGGGGCTGCAGTCCGACCTGATGTCTGCCCCCAGCCCACCGCTGGGGCCACAGTCGAACTGGTGTGTGCCTTCTCTTCCCCTCTCCTAGGGGCGGGATTCACTGTGGAGTGGCGTGGCTGTCTGGGCTACTTGCACACTGCCAGGCTTGTGGTGCTGGGGATCTGGCGTATTAGCTGGGGTGGGTAGGCAAGGTGCACAGGGGCAGGAGGGGCAGGCTTAGCTCGCTTCTCCTTAGGTGATCCACTTCAGGAGGGGCCCTGTGGCAGCGGGAGGGAGTCAGATCCGCTGCCGGAGGTTTGGCTCCACAGAAGCACAGAGTTGGGTGTTTGCGCAGAGCGAGCATGTTCCCTGGCAGGAACTGGTTCCCTTTGGGATTTTGGCTGGGAGATGGGCGGGGGGAGATGGCGCTGGTGAGCGCCTTTGTTCCCCCACCAAGCTGAGCTCTGTCTTCCGGGGGCTCAGCAACTCTCCCTCCCTTTGTCCTCCAGCCTTCCCGCTTTCTGAGCAGAGCTGTTAACTTATGACCTCCCAGAGGCTAAGTTGCGCTTGCTGTGGGAACACAGTCCGTCCGGCCCCTCCACTTTTGCCAGCCAGACTCAGGGGCTCTGCTTGGCCGGTGGGCTGCCCCTCCGCCCCGGCTCCCTCCCGCCAGTCCTTGGAGCGCACACCGCCTCGCCGCCCTTCCTACCCTCTTCCGTGGGCCTCTTATCTGCGCTTGGCTCCAGAGACTCCATTCTGCTAATCCTCTGGCGGTTTTCTTGGTTATTTAGGCAGGTGTAGGTGGAATCTAAGTGATCAGCAGGACGCGCGGTGAGCCCAGCGTCCTCCTATGCTGCCATCTTCCCTCTCTCCCCTGGAACATTACTATTAACTGATCTTTGCATTTTATCTAGATTTCACTAATTTTTCCAATGTCTTTTCTTTTTTTTTCTTTTTTTTTTTTTTTCTGCTCCAGAATCCCATCAAGGATACCACCATTACATTTAGTCATCTACCTCTGGTCTGAGGCAGTTTTTCAGAATTTCTTCATTTTTGTTAATCTTGACAGTTTTGAGCAGTGTTGGTCAGGTATTTTGTAGAAATGTTCCTCAATTTGGGCTTGTCTGATGTTTGCTCATGGTTGGACTCTGGTTATGAGTTTTGGGGAGGAAGACCACAGAGTTGAAGTGCCATTCTCATCATACCATATTAAGGCTACATGCTATTAACATGACTTATTAGTAATAATAGCCTTGATTAAATAAGTGAAGTAGTGTTTTCCGGGTGTCCCTACCTACAAATTTACACCTCCCATGTCCATACCCTTTTCTTTGGAAGCAAGTCATCAAACAAAATCATCAAGCAAAGCCCTTACACAGGAGGAGGCTGGGGTAGGGAGGAAGAATTAAGCTACATGTCTTGGAGGGCAAAGATTCTACATAAATTATTTAAAATTCTTCTATATGTAACATTTGTTAATATTTATTTATTTATTTATTTATTCATTAGTTCATTCATTCATTCACTTATTTATATCAGTATGGACTCCTGGATTTTTATTTTACACTTTGGGTTACAGTCCAATACTATGTTATTGTTTTTGTTGCTCAAATTGTTCCAAATTTGGACATTGGAAGCTCTTTCAAATTAGCTATTATGTCCCTTCAATATGTTCTAATAATTATGTTTCTTGGATACTTCCTTTCTTGTTGGCACCGCTAAATGTTCCAGACTCACCTTCTATTTTCCTTGTCACAATCCTTAGAATCAGCCATTTCTCTAAGAGCCCTGGTTCCTTTTATTGGAGAATGGTATTAGAAATCAAGATCTGGGTTCTAGGTGTGCTTGTTGCTACTGGGGTACCATTGTTTCTAGCTCCTCTTAGTAGGCAGAACTAGGATATCATATGTACATACTAACCCATGTAGTCTCACTTATATATAATTATTTCTGTATCACCTGGTATCTGTAATAGGCTAAACATGAGCTCATTCTGATGTCTCTGACTCTAACCTAATACCATATAACTCATTTTAGGGGGTAAGACTTTGAATTTTTTTTTTCAGAAAAATCAGTTTCATGAATTGAATGATAATTATATGTAGCACCATGGACATTACCTTTCTCTTCAAACCTTCCAGTGGTCCCCCTGATAACATACAGACTCAAATACCAATTCTCAACTTATATATGTATTTTTACAACTTTATTGACATTGGTGTTAATTGACATTGGGTAATTGGGTAATAAATTGCACATGTTTGGGTGTACAATTTGTTGTTTTGACATATGTATGTATGTGCTTATACATACAGCCATCCCACAATTAGGAGAATGATTAATAAAGAATAAATTTACCCACAATTCCTCAGTTTTTTCACTCCCCCTTTCATAATTCCTCTGTCTTCTGCCCCACTCTGCCCCTCTTCCATCCTGAGTCAACCTGCTTTCCATCACTAAAGATTAGTTTGTATTTTACAGAATTTTACATCAATGAAGTCATGTAGTTTGTACACATTTTTTTGTCTGTCACTTTCACTCTGTCTGCATAGTTATTTTGAGGTTTATCCATAATATTCATATATCAATAATTGATTCCTTTTATATTATTGAATAGTATTCAATTGTGTGGGTATAGCACAATTTGTTTTTCTATTCACCTGTTGATGGATATTTGGGTTGTTTTTATTTTATGGCTATTACACATAAAACTGTCATAAATATTTATGTACAAGTATTTGTATGAACATGGCTTGATCATTTTGAATATGTTCAACTTATGTCCACACCAGAAGTATATGAGTTCCAGTTTTTCCAAATCCAACACCAAGCCTGGTCAGTCTGTATAATTTTAGATATTCTTGTAGGTGGAAAGTGGTATTTCATTCCTTACTGACATATGATGTTGAATACATTTTTCTTCACTTATTTGTCATCAGTATAACTTTCATTGTTGAAATATCTATAAAAATGGACCATTTTAATGGAAGTGTTGTTTTTTTATTGGGCTTTGGGAATTCTTTATATATTCCAGATACAAGTCTTTTTTAAATATAAATTATTGTCAAATTGATCTATAATACAATACCCAGTGTTCATCCCAGCAAGTGCCCTCCTCAATGCCCATCACCCATTTTCACTCTCCCTCTCCCCCGCCCCCCCCTCAACCCTGTTTGTTCTCTGTATTTAAGAGTCTTTTGTGGGGGCGCCTGGGTGGCGCAGTCGGTTAAGCGACCGACTTCAGCCAGGTCACGATCTCGCGGTCTGTGAGTTCCAGCCCTGCGTCAGGCTCTGGGCTGATGGCTGGGAGCCTGGAGCCTGTTTCCAATTCTGTGTCTCCCTCTCTCTGCCCCTCCCCCGTTCATGCTCTGTCTCTCTCTGTCCCAAAAAAAATAAATAAAAAACGTTGAAAAAAAAATTAAAAAAAAAAAGAGTCTTTTGTGGTTTGCCTCCCTCCCTTTCTGTTTATAACTATATTTTCCCCTTCCCTTCCGCCGTGGTCTTCTGTTAAGTATCTGAAAATGCATATATGAGTGAAAACATATATCTGTCCTCTGACTGACTTATTTCACTCAGCATAATACCTTCCAGTTCCATCCACATTGCTGCAAATGGCATGATTTCATTCTTTCTGGTTGCCAAGTAGTATTCCATTGTAGATATAAGCATATATATATATATATATATATATATATATATATATATATCTTCTTTATTCATTCATCAGTTGATGGACATTTAGGCTCTTTCCATAATTTGGCTATTGTTGAAAGTGCTGCTATAAACATTGGGGTGCCTGTGCCCATATGCATTAGCACTCCTGTATCCCCTGGGCAAATTCTTAGTAGTTCTATTGCTGGGTCGTAGGGTAGTTCCATTTTTTTGAGGAAACTCCACACTGTTTTCCAGAGCAGCTGCACCAGTTTTCATTCCCACAAACAGTGCAAGAGCTGATGTGTTCATTTTAGCCACTCTGACTGGTGTGAGGTGGTATCTCAGTGTGGTTTTGATTCGTATTTCCCTCATGATGAGTGACATTGAGCATATTTTCATGTGTCTGTTGGTCATCTGGATGTCTTCTTTGAAAATTTGTCTACTCATGTCTTCCACCCATTTCTTCACTGGATTATTTGTTTTTTGGGTGTTGAGTTTGAGAAGTTCTTCATAGATTTTGGATACTAACCTTTTATCAGACATGTCATTTGCACATCTTTTCCCATTCCATCGGTTGCCTTTTAGTTTTGTTGATTGTTTCCTTTGTAGTGCAGGAGCTTTTTATTTTGATGAGGTCCCAATGGTTCATTTTGCTTTTAATTCCCTTGCCCTTGGAGATGTGTTGAGAAACAAATTGCTGTAGCTGAGGTCAAAGAGATTGTTGCCTGCTTTCTCCTCTAGGGTTTTGATGGTTTCCTGTCTCACATTTATGTCTTTCATCCATTTTGAGTTTATTTTTGTGTATGGTGTAAGAAAGTGGTCTAGTTTCATTCTTCTGCATGTTGCTGTCCAGCTCTTCTAGCACCATTTGCTAAAGAGATTGTCTTTTTTCCATTGGATATTCTTTCCTGCTTTGTCAAAGATTGGTTGGCCATACATTTGCGGGTTCAATTCTGGGTTGTCTATTCTATTCCATTGATCTGAGTGTCTGTTTTTGTGCCAATACCATACTGTCTTGATGATTACAGCTTTGTAATAAAGGCTAAAGTCTGGGATTGTGATGACTCCCGCTTTGGTGTTCTTCTTCATTATTACTTTGGCTATTCTAGGTGTTTTGTGGTTCCATACAAACTTTACGCTAATCTGTTCTAGCTTTGAGAAGAATGCCAGTACAATTTTGATTGGGACTACATAGAAAGCGTAGATTGCTTTGGGTAGTATTGACATTTTAACAGTATTTATTTTTCCAATCCATAAGCATGGAATATTTTTCCATTTCTTTGTGTCTTTTTCAATTTCCTTCATAAGCTTTCTACACTTTTCAGCATACTGATCTTTTACATCTTTGGTTAGGTTTGTTCCTAGGTATTTTATGGTTTTGGTGCAGTTGTAAATGGAACCAGTTTCTTGATTTCTCTTTCTGTTGCTTCATTATTAGTGGATAAAAATGTAACTGATTTATGTACACTGATTTTGTACCCTGCAACTTTCCCGAATTCATGTATCAGTTCTAGTAGCCTTTTGGTGGAGTCTTTCAGGTTTTCCAAGTAAAGTATCAGGTTGTCTGCAAAAAGTGAAAGTTTTACTTCTTCTTTGTCAATTTGGATGCCTTTTATTTCATTTTGTTGTCTGATTGTTGAGTCTAGGACTTCCAACACTATGTTAAACAACAGTGGTGAGGGTGGACATCCCTGTTGTGTTCCTGATCTCAGGGGGGAAGGTCTCATTTTTTCCCCACTGAGGATGGTATTAGCTGTGGGCCTTTCATATATGGCTTTTATGATGTTTAAGTATGTTCCTTCTATACTGACTTTCTTAAGAGTTTTTATTAAGAAAAGATGCTGTATTTTGTCAAATGCTTTTTCTGCATCTATTGACAGGATCATATGGTTCTTATCCTTTCTTTTATTAATGTGATGTGTCACATTGATTTGTGGATATTGAACCAGCCCTGTAGTCCAGGAATGAATCCTACTTGATCATGGTAAATAATTCTTTTTTCTTTTTTTTTAATATGAAATTTATTGTCAAATTTGTTTCCTTACAACACTCACTGCTCATCTCTACAGGTGCCCTCCTCAATGCTCATCACCCACTTTCCCCACCCTCCCAACCCCCCCATCAACCCTCAGTTTATTCTTAGTTTTTAATAGTCTCTTATGGTTTGGCTCCCTCCCTCTCTAATTTTTTCCTTCCCCTCCTCCATGGTCTTCTGTTAAGTTTCTCAGGATCCACATAAGAGTGAAACTAAAAGGCAACCGACAGAATGGGAGAAGATATTTGCAAATGACATATCAGACAAAGGGCTAGTATCCAAAATCTATAAAGAACTCACCAAACTCCACACCCAAAAAACAAATAATCCAGTGAAGAAATTGGCAGAAAGCATGAATAGACACTTCTCTGAAGAAGACATTCAGATGGCCAAAAGGCACATGAAAAATGCTCAATGTCACTTCTCATCAGGGAAATACAAATCAAAACGACACTCAGATATCACCTCACACCAGTCAGAGTAGCTAAAACGAACAAATCAGGTAAATAATCTTTTCAATATATTGTTGAATTTGGTTTTCTAGTATGTTGTTGAGAACTTTTGCATCCATATTCATCAGGGATATTGGCCTGTAATCCTTCTTTTTTGTGGGGTCTCTGGTTTGGGAATCAAGGTAATGCTGGCTTCATAGAATGAGTCTGGAAGTTTTCCTTCCATTTCTATTTTTTGAAACAGCTTGAGAAGGATAGGTATTAACTCTGCTTTAAATGTCTGGTAGAATTCCCCTGGGAAGCCATCTGTCCCATGACTTATTTGTTGGGAGATTTTTGATAACTGATTCAATTTCTTCACACTTGTCAGTCCGTTCAAATTTTCTATTTATTCCTGTTTCAGTTTTGGTAGTTTATATGTTTCTAGGAATTTTTCCATTTCTTCCAGGTTGTCCAGTTTCTTGGCATATAATTTTTCATAGTATTCTCTGATAATTGCTTGTATTTCTGAAGGATTAGTTGTGACAAATTCATCTTCATTTGTGATTTTATCTATTTGGGTCCTCTCTCTTTTCTTTTTGAGAAGTCTGGCTAGGAGGTTATCAATTTTTTTTATCTTTTCAAAAAAACAACTCTTAGTTTAATTGTCCATTCTATTGATTTTTTGGATTCTATATTGTTTATTTCTGCTCTGATCTTTATTTCTCTTCTTCTGCTGGGTTTGGGGGTTTCTTTGCCGTTCTGCTTCTACTTCCTTTCAGTGTGCTGTTAGATTTTGTATTTGGGATTTTTCTTGTTTCTTTAGATAGGCCTGGATTGCAATCTATTTTCCTCTTAGGATTGCCTTTGTTGTATCCCAAAGGGTTTGAATTCTTGTGTTTTCATTTTTGTTCATTCCCATAGAAGTTTTAATTTCTTCTTTAATTACCTGCTTGACCCATTTGCTTCTTAGTAGATGTTCTTTAGCCTCCATGCTTTTGGAGGTTTTGCAGCCTTATTCCTGTGGTTGATTTCAAGTTTCATAGCATTGTGGTCTGAAAGTGTTCATGGTATGATCTCAATTATTTTATATTATTGCAGGCTGTTTTCTGACCCAGTATGTGATCTATATTGGAGAATGTTCCATATGCATTTCAGAAGAATGTGTATTCTGCTGCTTTAGGAAGAAAAGTTCTAAATATATCTGTCAGGTCCACCTGGTCCAGTGTATCATTTAGGGTCCTTGTTTCTTTATTTTCTGTCTATGTTTCTGCTTATTTTATTTTCTGTCTAGATTATCTGTCCATTGTTGTAAGTGGAGTATTAAAGTCCCCTGCAATGATCACATTCTTACCAATAAGATTGTTTATGTTTGTGATTGTTTTATATGTTTGGGTGCTTCCGAATTCAGTGCATAAATGCATATAATTATTAGCTCTTCTCGATGGATAGACCCAATAATTATGATATAATGTCCTTTTCCATTTCTTGTTACAGGCTTCAGTTTAAAATCTAGTTTGTCTGATATGAATGTGACTATGCCAGCTTTCTTTGGACTTCCAGTAGCATGATAGATGATTCTCCATCTCCTCACTTTCAATCTGAAGGTGTCCTCAGGTCCAAAATGGGTCTCTTGTAGACAGCAAATAGATGGGTCTTGTTTTTTACCCATTATGATACCCTAAGTCTTTTGGTTGGAACATTTAGTCCGTTACATTCAGTATTATTATTGAAAGATATGGGTTTAGAGTCATTGTGTTATCTGTAGGTTTCCTGCTTGTGGTGATGTCTCCATTCATTTGTGGACTTTGCAACATTCCACTCACAGTGTTCCCCTTAGGATCTCTTGTAGGGCTGGTTTAGTGGTGATGAATTCTTTCAGTTTTTGTTTGGGTAAAACTTTCTTTCTCCTTCTATTCTGACTTACAGGCTTGCTGGATAAAGGATTATTGGCTGAATATTTTTCCTATCCAGCACATTGAAAATTTCCTGCCACTCTTTTCTGGCCTGCCAAGTTTCAGTAGATAGATCTGCTACTATCATTATGTGTCTACCTTGTAGTTTAAGGCCCGTTTATCCCTGGCTGCTTTCAGAATTCTCTCTTTATCTTTGTATTTTGCCAGTTTGATATGTCATGCAGAAGATCTATTCAAGTTATGTCTGAAGGGAGTTTTCTTTGCCTCTTGGATTTCAATGTCTGTTTCCTTCCCCAGATTGGGGAAGTTATCAGCTATGATTTGTTCAAACACATCTTCAGCCCCTTTCTCTTTCTTCTTCTTTTGGAACTCCTATGATATGGATATTGTTCCCTTTCATTGAATCACTTAGTTCTCTAATTCTTCCCTCATGATCCAGAATGCTTTTATCTCTATTTTTCTCAGCTTCATCTTTTTCCATAAATTTATCTGTATTTCACCTATTCTCCCCTCTGCCTCAATTCTCACTGTCACTGCCTCTAGTTTATTTTTCACCTCATTTATAGCATTTTTTTTAGTTCATCATGACTATTTTTTAGTTCCTTGATCTCTGCAACAATAGATCCTCTGCTGTCTTCTATGCTTTTTTCAAGCCCAGTGATTAATCTTATGACTATGATTGTAAATTCTTGTTCAGTTATATTGTTTATATCTGTTTGATCAATTATTTACCTGTTATTTCTTCCTGGAATTTCTTTTGAGAATTCTTCTGTTTCATCATTTTGACTAATTTTCTGTCCCTTGTGTGTTTTCAAAGCTTGCTATGTAGCCTGTACCTGTGAGCTACTGTATTAAAGAGGGGTCATACATTGTCCAGGGCCTGGCCCTTCAGGAGGTGGTTTTGGGAGTGTTACTTGCTCTCTGTTATTGTGACTTTGGTTACTTTATCTCCTTACTTGTAGTAATGCTTTAGACCCTCTACCAGGTGTGCTTTGATTTGTACATTGAAGTAGCCCTGGAAAGGAAAACAAGCAACACACAAACAAACAAAAACAAAAAACAAAAACAAAAAAACATAAACACCAGCTACAAGTAAACAACAGGGTGGAGGTAGTGCTGATGAAAGAGCACATACAAAGAGAGAAATGACAGGGGTGGGGAAAAATAAAAAAATAAAAATTGACCAGACAGAGCAACTATAAGGCTTAATCCAGAAAGAGAGAAAACAAAAAAGTAGGTGGGGAGACAGAAAAGAAAGTAGAATTGACCAGACACAGAAACTATAAAACTTAATCCAGAGAGAGAATAAGGAAAGTAAAGAAGGAGGTAGGGAAAAAGAAGGGGAAGTTAAATTGACCAGAGAGAAACTATATGGCTTAATCCAGAGAGACAGAAAGGAAAATACAGAAGGAGGTGTAGAATATGTATGGAGTCTGAGAATTAAATCAGGCAATGTAACAGCACTGGAGCAAACATTGACAGAATTGAAGGGAGAAGTAGTTCCATAATAATAGTTGAATACTTCAACATACCATTTTAAATAATGGATAGAACATAGAGAAAGAATATTAATATGAATATAAATAGATAATTCAAACAACATTATAACCAACTAGATCTAATATGCATATATAGAACACCCCACGCAACATTAGAATTTGCATTCTTCTCAAGTGCACATGGAACATTTCCCGGGATGGACTATACATTAGGCCACAAAATAAGTCTTAATAAATTTTTAAAAATTAAAATAATGCAGAGTATCATCTCCAATCTCAAAGAAATAAACTAGAAACAAGCGAAAAAACAAAAAAGAAAGAAAGAAAGAAAGAAAGAAAGAAAGACTAGAAAAATCAGATATGTGGAAATTAAAATACTCTTAAGCAATGGGTCAAAGAAGAATCACAAAGAAAATTAGAAAATATTTAGAGGTGAATAAAAGAAAAAACAACATACCAAAACTCGTGGGATATAGCAAGAACAATGCTCAAAGGGAAACATGTAGCTGTAAATAGCTACATTTAAAAGAATTCAAATTTAATAACCTAACTTTACATCAGAAGGATCTATAAAAAGAGAAAACTAAACTTCCTTAGGCAAAATTAAAGGAAGAAAATAATAAAAGTTAGAATGGAGATGAGTGAAATCAAAAATAGAAAATCAATAAAGCCAAAAGTTAGTTTTTTGAAAAGATAACAAAATTCACAAAATTTTAGCTATACTGACAAAGAAAAAAGAAGGTACAGATTTCACAAAAATAAAAAGAGTATAAGATAATACTATGAATAATTATAACCATCAAATTATATAACCTAATGATGTGGACAAATTCCTAAGAAAACAAAAATTATTAAACTAAAAGAAAAAGAAATATAAAATCTAAAATGATCTGTAACAAGTAAAGAGATTGAATCAGTAATCAAAAACCCTTCTAACAAAGAAATGTCCAGGACCAGATGGCTTCACTGTTGAGTTCTCCCAAACAACAAGTGAACAACAATGTTTCATAAAGTCTTCCAAAAAAAAAAAAAAAAAAAAGGAGAGAATACTTCCTAACTCATTCTTATAGAGCCAGCATTACCCTGATATCAAAGTCAGAAGATGTCACAAGAAAAGAAAATTACAAACCAACATCTCTTTATAAATATAGATGAAAAAATCCTCAACAAGATATAGCAAACAAAATCCTATGACATACTAAAATTATAATATACCATGACCATGTGGTATTTATGCCTGGAATTGCAAAGATGGTTCAAAATAAGAAAATGGATCAATGTAATAGATTGATTACTTTAAAGAAGGAATTAGGGTGAAAGAACCCATATGATCAGTTAGATTGATGTAGAAAAGGCATTTGACAAAATTCAACATCCTTCCATGTTTAAAAAAAGAAACATTCAGAAACTAGGAACAGAAGAGGACTTCCTGAACATGATAAAGGGAATTTATGAAAAATTTCCAGCTAACATCATACTTAATTGTGAAAGACTGAAAACTTTCTGCCTAAGATAAGAAACAAGACAAGGATGCCCATTTTTACTCCTACTTCAACATTGTACTGGCATTTCTAACCAAGCAATTAGATAAAAAAATTAAAAACTATCCGAATTGATACAGTCCTTATATTGAATCTATTTAATTTGGATTCCTTTTTTAAATCAGCAGCTGAAAAAAAAATTTGAACATACTGCTAATGAATCTCCTGTTTTAGTGTTGTGGAGGGATCCAGAAACAAAGGTATTGAAGGGACCATTAGAACTTATAACATGGGGGCGAGGTTATACTTGTGTCTCCACTCAGGAAGGGCCAGCGTGGACTCCAGCAAGATACATCAAGCCTTTTCATGGCCTGGCACGGACAGAATCTGATGCCTCAGATGAATCACTTGCACCTCGAGGAAAAGCAACCAAAAATGATGCACCTGCCCGGCTCTTGACAAGTGAAGTTCCTGATATGGGCAAGGGAAGGGGGGAATTTGAAGAAGACCACCACAAAAGCGGAGGAAGTTTTACAACAGATGGGTAAATCCTCTACTCCTGAAAACATGTTTTTTGGCCATGTTATCCGTGATTAACACCAACTCAGTGACAGTGGGTATAATTTTTCTTTTTATCTTTCCTGTAAGTTCTGCCTCCCTCTATTGGGCTTATGTCCTTAACCCCCCATTATGGAAACTTGGCCTGATGCACCTTTTCCTGCTTTTAGTAATAACTCCCACCTCAAATAGATGATAGACATTACACTGAAAACTATAACATATTGCTGAAAGAAATTAAAGAAAACAGAAATAAGTGGAAAGACACTCCATATTTATGTATAGAAGACTTAATATTGTTAAAATGTTAGTACTACCAGTAACCATCTACAGATGCAGTAAAGTCACTTTCAAATTCCAACAACCTTTACTGAGAAAATGGAAAAGTTGATCCTCAAAGAGTATTCCAAGTATCCCTGAATAGACAAAACAATCTTGAAAAGTAAAACAAAGTTGGAAAACTCATACTTCCTGATTTCGAAACTTACTGCAAAACTATCATAATCGAAACAATGTGGTACTGGCATAGGGATACACATAACAAATGGAATAAAATTGAGGGTCCAGAAGTAAACCCATATACCTATGAACACTGACTTTTGACCTGAGTACTAAGTTCATTCACTAGGGAAGGAATAATGTCTTCAACAAATAGTGCAGGGCAAATGAATTTCCATATGCAAAAGAATAAAATTGAACCCCTACCTTATATCATATATAAAAGTTAACTCATCAAAAGACATTATCAAGAAAATAAAAGACAACCTCTTGAATGGGAGAAAATATTTGCAAATCATATAGTTGATAAGGTATATATATAAAGAACTTCTACAACTCAACAACAAAGACAACTCAATAAAATGGGAGAAGGACTTGAATAGACCTTTCTCCAAGAAAGATATACAAATGGCCAACAAGTACATGGAAAGATTCTCAACATTATTAACCATTAGAAAAACTCAAATCAAAATAAAAAAATATGACTTTACACTTACCAGGATGACTATAATTCTAAAAAATAGAAAATAATAAGTGTTGACAAGAATATAGAGAAATTAGAACACTTGTACACTGCTGATGGGAACTTAAAATGGTTTAGCCATTGTTGAAAGCAGTTTGATAGTTCCTCAAAAGGTTAAACAGAAAATTACCACATTACCCAGGAATTCCACTCCAAGGTATAAAAAAGAATTAAAAACCGGAACTAAAACAGATGCTTTATGCCTATGTTTATTATAGCATTATTCACAATAGCCAAAAGGTGAAAAACACTCAAATATCCACCAACAGATGAATGGATACATAAAAATGTGGTATGTAAATACAATGGACTACTATTTGACAATTAAATGGAAGGAGAATTTGATAAGCACTACAACAGGAATGAACTTTGAAAATAATATGTTAACTACAATAAGCCAGACACAAAAGGACAAAAATTTTATGTCTTCTTATTTGAAGTATCTAGTATAGGCAAATATATAGGGGCAGATAAAGTAAATTAGAGGTTATTAAGAGCTAAGCAAGGGTTGGGGGCAACGGGAGTTCTTGCTTATTGGTTATAAAATTTCTGTTTGGGGTGATGAAAAAGTTTTGGAAATAGTGATAATGGTGGTACAATATTGTAAATGTAACCAATATAACTCAATTATACATCTCAAATTATTTACAATGATAAATTTCATGTTATATATATTTTTCCATAATTCAAAAAATCAGAAGAAGCAGTGGCCTTAAAATAAAAAACATAGTGAGTAATCTGTGTTATTTTTCCACTCACCAATCTCAGCTGCTATTTGTACTAGAGATCTCAAACATGTGATTCTTGTCTTCTGTGTCATTGGCAGATCAAACTAACTTTACCAGAAGTTCTAGGAACTGAACTGAAGTTCTAGGAACTGGACCAAGATTTACATAGAGGTATGAGAGCTTTCTTTATCTTCTTCCTTTTCCTTCTCTATCTGCTTCACAGTTGATGATGAGACACATTACTTTAACACTACTCCCATTACTCCTGGATGTACTAGGTGGATAGAAAGCCTTAGAACACTTCCAAACTATCTCCCAGTCCCTGCTTACTCTTATAGCTTCCTTCCACTGCCCTATGTGGCCAATGTTTCTGATGACAAATAATATTCAGAAAAGATATATCTCAATTCTGCTAAAATGCACTGGGGCAGGAGAGCTTTTCTTAAGAAAGAAAATGCATAATGGCAAATATTTTGCAACCTAATTAGGGAAAGTCAGAATTCCTGGAGCTAGTACAAAGGTATACAGTCACATGAAGAGTTTCCCCTAAGCCCTGGATAAGAAAGCCTTTGAAATTCTGGTTGTGCTGCATCCTTTGTGTATGCCATGTGAAGAAAGAATACATAATGAACTTAAATGTTAACTGACACTTTGTAGAGTGCCATGCAAAGCAAGGATGCTCAGAAATGTAAAAAAAAAAAAGTGGAATAAATGATGATGTAGAACTTACCTATCTTTTTAAGAGAGACCAGAACTTAGTTCAGAGTATTTAGCAGGTACAGTGATGATAAAAAGATGAAGGAAAAATGGGAGAAGAGAAAGAATTCAAAGGTTGTAAGTAGGTGTCACATCAGAACTTAAGGCCAAGACATAGTGTTCAACAAAGTTCAAATGCTACTTTTGTGTTTAAGGCACAAAATTGAGGAAAAGGTCAAAAAAAGGGAAAAAAAGTAGTTTATCTGGAAATTGAGCAAGCTAAGAAACAGAATTCTGTTTTAACATTTAAGATAATTAAACTCTTATCAAGATTTTATAAGACTTCACTAAAATTTATTCTCTGAACTGACAAAATCACCAAGTCTTAAAATAGACAGACTGTGGAGAAGAAAGCAATTTTCTATACTGCTGATGGGAATGTAAACTGGTAAAACAACTCTGGAGGGATATTTGGTAACACTTCCCACACTCCAAATGCATGTACCCTCTGACCCAACAATTCCACTTCTAGAATTTATCCTAGAGACAAATTATATAATTTAATTTATATATAATTATATATATGTTGTGATATATATATATATATTTATATTTATATATATATATATGGGTGTTATATAATATATGTATAAAGTTATTTATTGAAATAATATTTATTTCAGCATAGGATTTAGAAACAATATAAATGCCCATTAGTTAAGGAATGCTTAAATAACTATGGTATGTATGTGTGCACACACATGTATACTATAACACTATGTAGCCGTAATAAAGAGCAAGAAAGTTGATAAGGGTTACGAAGAAATAATGTTAAGTGAAAAAATAAAAGTAAAGAAATGTGAGTAGTATGCTAACTTATGTGTAAAAAAAAGAAGGGAAGACCACACATAATACATATTTGCTCATATGTGTATAAACATCTAAAGTATCTCTGGGATTACACACAAGAATTTGAGAACATATTGCTTTGGGGAGGGGAACTGAAGTAGCTAGGGATAAAGATGAGAGAAATACTTCTCATTGTATACCATTTTGTATCTTTTGAATTTTGAGTATATTAATTTTTAATTAAATAAAAATGGATCAAACTGAAATTGTTGAAATAGAGACTACTCTCTAAAGTAAAAGGTTAAATTAACAGTTCTAGGTCATCCAGACTATTTTTTAAAGGAAGTTCACGTCTTTGCCAGGTTCCTAGGAGATAACAATTAAGCCTTTGGAACATCCTGTCAGTAAAGAGTTTACCTGAGGCCACACCAGATCATTTACACTAATATCCTGATTTTATGGTGGGGGGCTTAGGCCATATGGTATCAGCTTGAACTCTGGAGGGACTGGAGACCAAAGTCAGCCATGTGGGCAGTTGGCCATGTCTACATAACGCTAGACATCAAGGGTTGGGTGAGTTTCCCTAGTTGGCAATACTTTCTGCATGTTCTCACACATCACTGCTTGGAGAATTAAGTGCTATCAATAAGAATGCCCTGGAAGGGGACACCTGAAAGCTTGTGTCTGGTCTCTTGCATTCTGCTCTATGTGTCTTTTTCAGTTGCTGGTTTTAATCTGTATCCTTTTGCTATAATAAATTGTAGTCATAACTACAACAACTTTGCCAAATTCCATGAGTCTTTTTAATGAAACATTGAACCTAAGAATGGCCTTGGAGAAAGCACAACATTTAATTCTTTACTTTCCTTTTGTTGAATCTTTAACACAAGAATTTAGCGGTATAATTTAAACTCATAGTTTACTTGTTTTTGATCCAGTTACAATGTATTGTTCTACATAGGACCTTACACAAAAATTGGCCAATTAAGTTTGCAGTCTCTCTCTCTCTCTCTCTCTCTCTCTCTCTCTCGCTCTCTCACACACACACACACACACACACATTACACTAAGTACAAACAAAACATTCTCCAAAAAGTTAAAGAGCTATTTTCAAGAATTCTGATTAACGAATCAGTGACAACCAGAAGAATGGTCTCAAGTAATATTTAATTGACAGCTGGTACATAGACCTACAGTGATCATTTGTTATATCAAATGTGTAGAAGACAGGATGCTTGGAATACATTAGATGACAGGTTAAGGAATTATAAATGCTCTCTGATGGGCTGCAATTAGAGCCTTGAACTGACAAGATGAAATAAAAGAAGTATTTTTAGTTCTGCATATATATATTTTTTAAAAGATATGAATATAGAAGAACTCAAGCAACAGCATTGATGTAAATGAGAACTAGAGGATTTTAGTTGACCAAAAGCTCCCAGCAAGTCAATAATGAAAACAAAATAGTGACATGATGTAAAGTTGAAATAATAGAAGAGTAATATCCATATGAAAGAAGACATGCCATGTTGCTAAATTTGTGTCCTGACAACATCTGAAGGCCTGTGTTCAGGTCTTTGCATGACTGCCAAATGTGCACAGGAAAGCACCTCTATTCACAAGAAGCCTAGAATCCATGACACTTGACAAAGACTGAGTGAAACTGAGAAAACAGACTTAAGAGAGAGAGTGTAGGTATTGGTACTATTCATGAAGCAGGTCAAATGGTGGGAAGTGTCAGAGGAGGCAGCAGTTCCTTAAGGTCAGCTAAACATTAGTTGACTAGGAAGAATGAAGATTTGAGGTTATTAGACCCCCCAGTTTATAAACAGGAGCTAAAAATCTGGGTTATATAAAATCTTTCAACTTTTATATGTTGGCAACTATCTTTAAAATTAAAACCTTCTGCAATAGGAATGAAATCCCCAAGAGGAGTAAATTTGCAATCTCTGTTGCATTTTTATTTTATTTTATTTTATTTTATTTTATTTATTTTACTTTTTATTTAATTCCATGCATTATCCTGTGCTCATCATGACAAATGCACTCCTTAATCCCAATCACCTATTTAACCCATCCCCCTACTCCCCTCCCCCGTGGTAACCATCAATTTGTCCTCTATAAATAAGAGACTTTTTCTTAATTTGTCTCTCTTTTATTTTCCCTTTGCTAGTTTGTTTTGTTTCATAAATTACACACATGAATGAGATCATATGGTATCTGTCTTTCTCTGACTGACTTATTTTGCTTAGCATAATACTCTCTAGTTCCATCCATTTCATTGCAAATCACAATATTTCATTCTGTTTTATGGCTGGGTAATATTTCATTGTATACATACACCATATCGTCTTTATCCATTCATCAGTCGATGGACATTTGGGCTCTTTTCATTTTGGCTGGTGTTGATAATGCTGCTATAAATATCAAGAGGCATATATCCCTTCGAATCAGCATTTTTGTATCCTTTGGTAAGTATCTAGTGCAATTGATGGTTCAAAAGGTAATTTTATTTTTAACTTTTTGAGGAACCTCCATAGTGTTTTCAAGAGTGCACCAATTTGCATTGGAGCCAACAGTGTAAGAGGGTTCCCCTTCCTCCACACCCTCGCCAACTGTTGTTTCCTGTACTGTAAATTTTAGACTTTCTAACAGGTGTGAGGTGATAGTCCACTGTAGTTTTGATTTGTATTTCCCATATGATGAATAATGTTGAGCATCTTTTCGTGCATCTGTTAGCCATCTGTATGTTTTCTTTGGAAAATATCTATTCATGTGTTCTGACCATTTTTAATTGGATTATTTGTTTTTTTGGGTGTTCAGTTTTATAACCTCTTTATATTTTTTAAATACTAACCCTTTATCAGATATGCCATTCGCAAATATCGTCTCCCATTCCAAAGGTTACCTTTTAGTTTAGTTGATTGTTGCCTTCACTGTGAAGCTTTTTATGCTCATGCATTGCAAGAATGAATATTGTCAAAATGTCTGTACTTCCCAAGTAATCTACACATTTAATGCAGTCTCTATCAAAACACCACCAGCATTTTTTACAGTGCTAAAACAAACAATTCTGAAATTCACATGGAATCACAAAAAACTTTGAATATCCAAAGCAATCTTGGAAAAGAATCACAAAGCTGGAGGCATCACAATTCCAGACTTCAAGTTATAATACAAAGCTGTAGTGATCAAGACAGTATGGTACTAGCACAATAACAGAGACATAGATCTGGAACAGATCTATGAACCAATGGAACAGATCAATGGAAGAGAATAGAAAACCCAGAAATCAACTCACAACTATATGGTGAACTAATCTTCAACAAAGCAGGAAAGAATATCTGATGGAAAAAAAGATGGCCTGTTCAGCAAATGGGGTGGGAAAACTGGACAGCATCATGCAAAAGAATGAAATTGGACCATGTTATTACACGATACTCAAAAATAAATTCAAAATGGGTGAAAAGCCTACATGTAAGACAGGAAACCACAAAATTCTAGAGAAGAACACAAGCAGTAAGTAACCTCTTTGACATTGGCCATAGCAACTTCTTACTAGATGATGTCTCTCGAGGGAAGGGAAACAAAGCAAAAATAAACTATTGGGACTTCATCGAAATACAAAGCTTCAATTTATTTTATCACTGTTTTATAGTTTTCAGCGTATAGCCCTTTCACCTCTTTGGTTAGGTTTATTCCTAGGTATCTTATGGTTTTTGGTGCAATTGTAAATGGGACCAATTACTTGACTTCTCTTTCTGATGATTCATTATTAGTTTATAGCAATGCAACAGATTTCTGTACATCAATTTTGTATCCTGTGACTTTATTGAATTTGTGTATCAGTTCTAGAAATTTCTTGGTGGAGTCTTTTGAGTTTTCTTTATAGAGTATCGGGTCATCTGCAAATAGCAAAGTTTGACTTCTTCCTTGCTGACTTGGATGCCTTTTATTTCTTTTTGTTGCCTGCCTTCTGCGGCTAGGACTTACAGTACTATGTTAAATAATGATGTTGCCAGTGGACAAGCTTGTCTTGTTCCTGACCATAGAGAAAAAGCTTCTCAGTTTTTCCCCATTGAGGATGATATTAGCTGAGGGTTTTTCATATATAGCCTTTATTATGTTGAGGTGTGTTCCTTCTAAACCTACCTTGTTGAGAGCTTTTCTCATGAATGGTAATTGTACTTTGTCAACTGCTTTTTTTTCATCTATTGAAATGATCATATGGTTCTTATCTTTTCTTTTATTAATGCAGTGTATCATGTTGATTGATTTGTGAATATTAAAGCACGCTTGCAACCCAGGAATAAATCCCATTTGATCTTAGTGAATGATTCTTTTAGTGTCGGATTTGATACGTTAGTATTTTGTTGAGAATGTTTGTACCATGTTAATCATGGTGTCTTTATATGAAGTCTTTTTCTGGTTTTGGTAGTAGGGGAATACTGGCCTCATAGAATTATCTTGAAAGTTTTCCTTCTAGTTCTATTTTTTAGAATAGTGTGAGAAGAATAGGTATTAACTTTTCTTTAAATGTTTGGCAGAATTCACCTGTGAAGCCATCTGGCTCTGGGCTTTTGTTTTTTGGGAGATTTTTGACTACTGATTCAATTTTCAAACCTCAGGGATCTGATAATTTGGGGACCTGCACTGGTCCTCTGAGAAAGGAACTCATTATTCTGGGACTGAGGCTGGTTTGATCCAGAAAGACAGTCATGCCAGAGCATAGGGGTATGGATTTGGAGCAATCAGGCTAAAGGTCCAGTTAGCTCCCTTCACCAGGTATTTCTGTGCCTATGCTGAGGGATGGGGAAAGGAAATGGTACCCACCAGTTCTTTTGTTCCCAGAGAGGCAATGCCACACCACAGATGCACTCCAAAAAGAATGAGCAGTCTCTCCATATGCCACTTAGGTGATCCACAGATCAGCAGCCTGCTCCAGTGTTGTTTGCCTACCTCTACTCCAGGAGTAAGGCAGTGTCTTCAGGTCTCTACCCCAGTCAAGCCTGCCAACATCTCAAATTCCAGTGTTTGAGACTTGCTGATTGCAAAAACTCATGAAACTCAATTCCTCTCATTTTACCAGCCAATGCCTTTGGGGAAGTGTTCTCCTTGTGTATATCACTGTTCTCTCCACTCTTTCTTACCTTTCTCCAGGACCAGGTCTCCCTTCCCTCTGCAGCACTCACAATCTGTTTCTCCCTCAAACCATGTCTCCCACTTCCTAGCATCTTTGAAGTGGCTTCTTCTCTCCCTATAGTTTTTCACTTTGTTCTGTCAGTCCTCAGGTCAATTTATTGAATATTCAAACTGATTTTAGAGGTATCTAGCTGTGTTCAAGGGAGAGGCAAGCCTAGGGTCCGCCTACTATGCCATCATCTTAGTTTCCCCCTCTTTTAGTTTCTTCTTAAAGCCAAATGGTTCATACGGTGAGCCTTTTCTTATACCTCCACCTGAAGTTAATCATGCTCATTTGTGCATTCATTCAAAAAGCATGTACTAAGTACTCATTTTGTGTAGAGCTTAACACCAAGAGACGAGTAAGCAGCATTGATCATGTGCACATGTCAGAGCTGGAGATCAGGATGGCATTTCTAAGCATGTGACACTCCCATCCCCTTTTCATGGTGGAAGAACATTTGTATGACATAACTTCCTAAACTCTACTCCAATTTGGACACAATAGATTGGATTTGAGGGTAAGGAGGGAGAATGGCTGACACAAAATTGGTCAATCACAATTCTTCCCTAGGAATTTGGAATTGAGAATGGGAGAGGAAGAGTTTGTTTCCCTCCATATAATACAGTGTGGATGTCAAAGCTGTTTTCTGCTAAGTAGCAGCTACTGCAAAAATAAAGAATGAAGCAGACTGACAAGGAGAAGTGGAGATAAAATGAAACAGATAACCTCTTAGGTTTCCTTCCACACCCGAGTTATTGTATCTAGTCTTTTTGAGTCCCCAAATTATCCCTGCTTATGACTTTCATGAAATACTCCATATCCCTGTGGTCTTATAATAAATCTCCCCTTTTGCTTAAGTTAGCTCCAGTGTGCTTCTGTTGCTTACAGTTAAGTATTAACATGGCGTCCTTGCCCATAAGTAGATCTCAACTTAGTAAGACAGACTGAAAAATACATTATATGATACTTAATGGTGTGGCAGGACTCTGAATTCTTAAGCCAGGAATTGTACTTGTTTTATTCATTCCTGTATCCCTGACACATTGTAGCAGCTCAATGGAATGTACGTTGACTCTAAAACTATATGAGTGAAAGGAGAACAGTGGACTTTGAACAGGTTTCTCAACTACTCTTTCTCCAGGTTACTCCTCTGAAGGGTTTGAATTAGAAATTATTTTGTTTAAGTCTTTATTGTACAGAAGAGAAAGCAAAGGCCCAGAAAGGTAAAAACCATTTGCCCAAATTCACACAGCTAGTTAGAACTGAAAATACAATTCATCTCTCCCAGCTCTGAAGCCAAATGCTTTCCATTGCCTTGTGATATTCCCTTCCAGCTGAACCAATAGGCTCCATTAACCTCAATTGGTAATACATTCCAAAACCCCCAAAGTCGGCCTCCCCTATTTAAAACTGCCTCAGTGTGCGTTCATAATACGCCATATGGAAAACTCTCAAAAAGGAAACTCCTGGAGTTGATCATCACTGGGCTTGTCTAGTCACAGAGACCACTCAATAAATGGGGGAGGAGCCACTCACAGCTAGTACTTCTTGGTTTTACTGTCCAGCGAAATGGGATTTTTCTCTGCCCTTGCCAGTCATAGGAATAAATGAGAATTGATTACCCCAACCCTATTGGGTAAAAACATTCTCTCAAAATCAATGATTGTGGAAGGCATTATCTGAGTGGGACCTGGAAAGCACTTAAAACTAATAGGCCTGCTAATCAAGATACACAAAGAAAAAAATCTACATTAAAAAGGAAGGAAAAGGAATAGTAACCACCATCCTAAATGTTGGGTAAGGAGAGGCAGAGATATAAGATGTGAGAGGACCAGAACACTAGAATTAAGTTATTGTCAAAGTACTGACTTTTGTATTTGTGGTGGTAGATGGTGGTTGTTTTTCACATTCTTAAAAATAAGTAAACAAGTAAATTAATAAAAGAGGCCCACATATGGATCAGGTGAGAGTGTGTCATGAACAAATAATTGTGAATAATCTAATTCTGTGCAACTAAGGTCCATAGACAAGAAAGAATAAAAGAAAGAGTAATTATGGTGTCAAAGAAATAATCTTTATTATTTCTCTCAAACCAGAAAATAAACATTTCATGACATTCCAAATATTTTTTTAGTTTTGTTATTATTATACCTGTTGTGACAATTACTTTGTTAACTCTCAGGTAGAAAATAAATATCTACTTAATTTGTTTAATATCTAACTAAGCTAAGCTATGCATGCTGATAAGTTAGCATCAGGCTTAATTTAGAGAACACTTTATTAGAAGCAATAATGACTGACCTAGTACTAGAAGACACTCTGTGATAAATATGGGTTTCCCTGGGGGTGCCTGCCTGGGCTGCTCTGTTGGTTGAGCTTCCAACTCTTGGTTTTGGCTCAGATCATGATCTCATGGTTTGTGGGTTCAAGTCCCATGTCAAGCTCTCTGCTGGCGGTGCTGAGCCTGCTTGGGATTCTCTCTGTCTACCCCTCCCCCATTCATGCTCCCTCTCCCTCTCTCGAAATAAATAAACTTTTTAAAAAGGGAGGGGGGAGGGGCGCCTGGGTGGCGCAGTCGGTTAAGCGTCCGACTTCAGCCAGGTCACGATCTCGCGGTCCGTGAGTTCGAGCCCCGCGTCAGGCTCTGGGCTGATGGCTCCGAGCCTGGAGCCTGTTTCCGATTCTGTGTCTCCCTCTCTCTCTGCCCCTCCCCCGTTCATGCTCTGTCTCTCTCTGTCCCAAAAATAAATAAAAAATGTTGAAAAAAAAAAAATTAAAAAGGGAGGGGGGAAACCTTGGGCTTCCTGTGGGTGGCTTATACCAGACTGAAATACTAAAATTTGCTTTCGTTTCAGTTATATAATTGAGGACAGACTTTTTCAGGTCCTTCAATGTTTTTTAAATAAAAAAGAACATATATTTCTAAGACTTTGAGAAATAGGATTCAAGAAGCAAACAAAGAAGGAAAACAAGAATCAACTTATTAAGAAAGTTGGAGATGAAGGGCACTTGGTTGGCTCAGTCAGTTCAGTGTCCAACTCTATTTCAGTTCAAGTCATGATCTCACAGTTTGTGAGTTAGAGCCCCACACCTGGTTCTGTGCTGACAGTGTGAAGCCTGCTTGGGATCCCTTCTCTCCCTCTTTCTCTTTCTGCCCCTCCCAAGCTCATTCTCTCTCTCTTTCTCTCTCAAAATAAATAAATGAACACTTTTTAAAAAAGAAATATGGAGATGAGTTTTAAATAGCAACAAAGCTGCCTTGTTAGCACTTTACATTTTAGTGTTAATTGATTGCCTGTCACTTGATTAACCCATGTTCTGTAATCTGCCCTAGTGATCACTGCTTTGTTAAAAACAGTAACATAAATGAGTCTAATAAAATATTAACATTTACAGACTCCTGGTTTAGGAAATATGGGATCCTTTGTGCTATTTCTGCAAGTCTGAAATTATTCCAAATAGCAAGTTTGTAAGTAAATAAATAAGGCAAAATTTAATATAGAATTTGATATGCCAAAGGAGAAAGATAGCAATTAATTTGAAAGGCTCATTCAAAAACTTAGACATCAGTAATCAAGCATTATTTTTATGAAGATAAAAGAACAACAGCTTTCAAGAGAATGTAAGAGACTTCTAGAATTATCCCAAGGTTGTACACAGTTACCACAAGCCAGAGTTCAGGTCATGGAGAGACTTCCTTTAGTGTCCTAGTAATCATGCAATAGTGAGGAGCATTTAGAATGAATTCAGATAATTCATTCAGAATTCAGAAAATTAGACAATCTCTGTGTCATCAAATCCTCTAGACTGAATATAGATAAGAAATGGATACTTCTTGGTAAATAAAATTTCACAGTGCAAGGGTGGATGAGATACATTTGAAGAGAATCTGCAGCAAAGGCTACTAAATCTCTCCAAAGAAATGTACTGCTGATGGCCTTTGGAAAACACAAATCCTGAGATGAGGCAATACTAGGAAAATGCTAACTTTGTTAAAATAGTTTTTCTCACTGCACTTTGAATACAAGTTTAAGGTGTATTTTTATTGTTGTTGTTGTTATTGGCTGTTAGCCTTTGTTTTTTAGAGTAAATGAGGAGGAAAATATTTCATCTCCTTCTAATAACAAAAGAAAAAAACAACAACGGATTAAGACCTGTCACAAGGATAAAATGGTGGATTACCTCCTCTCCTTGTTCAAGCACTTTGGAATTAACATGAGAATCACAATCTTTTTTACCAAGTTTTTTTGTGAATGGATGTATTTTGTCAAATGCTTTTTCTGCATCTATTGAAATAATCATGTGGTTTTTATCCTCTTATTGGTGTGATGTATTTGTTGATTGGTTTGTGAATATTGAAAGACCCTTGCATCCCAGGAATAAAGATATCCCACTTGATAATAGTGAATGATTTTTTTTAAATTTTTTTAATGTTCATTTATTTTTGAGAGAGAGAGACAGAGTGTGAGCAGGGGAGTGGCAGAGAGAATGGAAGACACAGAACTCAAAGCAGGTTCCAGGCTCTGAGCTGTCAGCACAGAGCTTAATGCGGGGCCTGAACTCATGAACCGTGAGATCATGACCAGAGCTGAAGTCAGACGCTTAACCAACTGAGCCACCCAGATCCCCGTATGAAAGATTTTTCAAATGTATTATTGGATTCAGCACGCTAGTATTTTGTTGAGGATTTTTGCACTGTGCTAGATATTGGCCTGTATTTCTCTTTTTTTGGTGTTTTTTTTTTTAAATCTGGCTTTGATATGATAATTCTGGCTTCATACAATGAATTTGGAAGTCTTTCTTCCTCTTCTATTTTTGGAATAGTTTGGGAAGAATAAGTATCAGATCTTCTTTAAATGTTTGGTAGAATTTGCCTATAAAGCTGTCTGGTCCTGGACTTTCATTTGTTGGAAATTTTTTGTTTGATGATTCCATTTCATTGCAGGTAATTGGCCTGTTCAAATTTTCTGTGTATTTCTGCTTCAGTTTTGGTAGGTTATATATTTCTGGGAATTTAACCATTTTTTCTAAGTTGTCCAAAGTAGCAATATATAGTTTTTCATAATATTCTCTTGTAATTGTTTGTCTTTCTGCGGTGTTGGTTGTCATTTCTCCTCTTTATTCATGACTTTGTTTATTTGAGTCTTTTTTTTAATGAGTCTGGTTAGAGGTTTATTGAATTTGTTCATATTTTCAAAGAACCAGCTCCTGGTTTCATTGATCAGTTCTATTGGTTTTCTTTAGTTTCTATATTATTTATTTCTGTTCTAATTATTTCCTTCTGGGTTTAGGTTTTGTTGTTGTTCTCTAACTAGCTTCTTTAGATGTACAGTTAGGTTGTTTATTTGAACTTTTTCTTGTTTCTTTGAGGTAGGTCTATATTGCTATAAACTTCCTTCTTAGTACTGGTTTTACCACAGTTCAAAGATTTTGGACTGTTGTGTTTCCATTTTCACTCGTTTCCATGTAATTTTTAATTTCTTCCTTGATATCTTAATTGAGTCATTCGTTCTTTAGTACCGTGTTATTTAACTTCCATGTATTTGTGCCCTTTCCAGATTTTTTCTTGTGGTTGACTTAGTTTCACAGTGTTATGGTGAGAAAAGATGCATAGTATTACTTCGATCTTGAATTTGTTGGGACTTGATTTGTGGTATAATATGTAATCTATTCCATGTGAGAATGTTCAATGTGCACTTTAAAATAATGTGTATTCTGCCGTTTTAAGATGGAATGACCTGAATACACGCATTAAATCCACCTTGTCCTGTGTGTCATTCAAAGTAACTCCTTCTTTGTTGATTTTCTGTTTGGATGATGATCTGTCTATTGATGTAAATGGGGTGTGAAAGTCTTAATTAGTTCCTTTATGTTTGGTTGTTGTTTTTTTATTCTTTTATGAATTTGAGTGCTTCCACTTTGGGTGCATAAATATTTACAATTGTTTTATCTTCTTGTTGGATTATCACCTTTATTATGATATAGTGCCCTTCTCCATCTCTTTTTACAGTCTTGCTTTAAAGTCTATTTTTTCTGATATAAGTATTGTTACCCCAGCTTTCCTTTGACATATATTTGCATGATGAATGTTACTCCATTACCTCGCTCAATTGGCAGGTGTCTTTAGATCTGAAATGAGTCTCTTCTAGGCAGCATATATATAGGTCTTGTGTTTTGAACTATTCTATCATCCTATGTCTTTTGATTGGAGCATTTATTCCATTTATATTCAAAGTTATTATTGATGGGTATGTATTTATTTTCATTTTGTTATTTGTTTTATGGTTGTTTTTGTAACTCTTTCTTCACTTATTCTTTCGATATCTTCTCTGATGGTTTGCTGGCTTTTTTATTTTTTTAGTGATCTCCTTGGATTTCTTCTTGAATTTTTGCATAGGTAAGACTGTTTTTGATTTGTGGTTTCCATTAAGTTTGTATATAACATTCTCTGCAAATAGCAGTCTATATTATGTTGATTGTTGCTTGTGTTTAAACTCACTCTTTACTCCTCTTGCAACCATGTTTTGGGATTATTGTGTCATAATTTACATTTTTCAATTTTATGAATTCCTTGACTTTTTTTATATATATAATTAATCTTACTCTTTTTTGTGCTTCCTACTTTTCTTAGTCATACTTATGGTTTTTCTTTTATATTCAGAGAGCTTGTTTCATGGTCATAAATTCTGTTAACTTTTTTGGGGGGAAATTCTTTATCTCTCCTTTTATTCTGAATGAAAAGCCTTGCTGGATACAGTATTCTTGGCTGCAGGGTTTTTTTCTTTCATTATTTCAAGTACATCATGCCACTTCCTTCTGGCCTGCAAAATTTCTGCTACAAAATTAGCTGGTTGCCTTATGGGATTTCCCTTGTATGTAACAATTTTCTCTTGTTACTTTAAAAAAACATTTATTACTACGTTTTACCATTTTAATTACTATGTATCTTGGACTGGACCTCCTTGGGTTGATTTTATTGGATGATCTCTGTGCCTCCTGGATGTGGATTTCTGTTTCTTTTTCCAGATTCAGGGACTTTGCAGCTATTATTTATTCAATTAAATTGTATTCCCTCTTTTCTTTCTCTGCTCCTTCTGGGATCCCTATAACATGAATGTTGTTATGGTTGATGGTGTTGTTGAGTTCAATTAATCAATTTCCATTGTTTATTATTATCTTTTTCTCTCTCTTGTTCAGCTTGATTGCTCTCCAATACTCTATCCTCCAAGTATCTGATCCATTTTTCTGCTTCCTATAGTCTAGTATTTATGCCCTCTAGTATATTTTTAATTTTGGTTTGAGTTCTTCATTCTTTATTATTATTTTGTTATGTATTCTATCTCTTTATTAAGGGTCTCACTGAAGGCCTCCATTCTTTTCTCAACTCAGTGAGTATTTTTATGACCATTACTGTAAATCCTCTATCAGGCATATTACTTACCTCCATTTCATTTAGCTCTGTTGCTGTGATTTTGTTTCATTCTTTCATTTGAGACATATTCCTCTTTCTCCTAATTTTGTCTAACTTTCTGTGTTGGTTTCTTGTTAGAAAAGTCAGCTGTATCTCCTGCTTTGAAAGTAGTGGCATTATGAAGAAGAGGTACTATAGTGCTCTATAGTGCAATGTCTCCTGTTCACTTGAACCTGGTACTCAAGGCTATCTCCTACATGTGTTGAATACATTTAACAAAGTACAACATACATTCATGATAAAAAACCCTCAACAAGATAGGTCTAGACAGAATATACGTCAACATAATAAAAGTAATACATGAAAAACCCACAGTGAACATCACACTGAATTGGGAAAAACAGAGCTTTTCCCCTAAGGTCAGGAACAAGACAAGGATGTGCATTCTCACTACTGTCATTCAACATAATACTGAAAGTACTAGCCACAGCAATAAACAAGAAGAAATAAAAGACCTCCAAATTCTCAGGAAAAAGTAAAGCATTCAGTATTTGCAGATAACATGATACTCTATATAGAAAACCCAAAGACTACACTAAAAATTACTAGAACTGGTTAATGAATTCAGGAAACTAGCAGGACACACATTCAGAAATCAGAAATCAGAAATCAGTTGTATTCTTATAAGCTAATAGTGAAAGAAATTAAGAAAACAATCTCATTTAAAATTGCACCAAAAGTAGCATAATATTTAGGAATAAACTTCACAAAAACTGTGAAAGACCTGTACTCTGAAAAGTACAAAACACTAATTAAAAAATTGAAGACAACACAAAGAAATGGAAACATATTTGATGTCAATGGAATGTGAGAATAAATATTGTCAAAATGTCTATACAACCTACACATTTAATGGAATCCCAATCAAAATACCAGCAGCATTTTTCACAGAGCTAGAACAATCCCAAAATTTGTATGGAACCACAAAAGATTTGGATAGCCAAAACCATCTTGGAAAAAGAAAAACAAAACTGGGATTATCACAATTCCAGACTTCAAATTATATTATAAAGCTGAATTAATCAAAAGAGTATGGCACTGGTATTAAAATAGACACATAGGTCAATGGAAAAGAATAGAAAACCCCAGAAATAAACCCACATTTATATGGTTAAATTAATTTTGGCAAAACAGAAAAGAATATATAATGTAGAAAAGTCTCTTTAACAAATGGTGTTGGGAAAGCTGGATGGCTATAGACAAAAGAAAGATACTGGACCACTTTCCTACACCATACACCAAATAAATTCAAAATGTATTAATGATTCCAATGTGAGACCTAAAACCATAAAAATCCTAGAGTAGAGCATAGGCAGTAATTTCTCTGACATCAGCTATAGCAACATTTTTATAGATATGTCTCCATCAAAATAAAAAGCTTCTTGGGGCACCTGGGTGGCTCAGTCAGTTAAGCATACAATTCTTAATTTCAGCTCAGGTCACGATCTCATGGTTTTGAGATCGAGCTCAGCATTGGGCTCTGCACTGGGTGTGGAACCTGCTTAAGATTCTCTCTCCATCTGCCCCTCCCCTGTTCACATGTGCATGCGCTCTCTTTCAAAAAAAAAAACCAGCTTCTTCACAGTGAAGGAAGCAATCAACAAAACTAAAAGGCAACATATGGAATGGGAGAAGATATTTGCAAATGACATATCTTATAAAGGGTTAGTATCCAAAATATATAAAGAACTTACCAAACTCAACATCCAAAAATGAATAATACAACTAAAAATGGACAGGCACATGAAGAGACATTTTTCCAAAGAAGACACACAGGTGACAAAAAGACACATGAAAAGATGCTCAACATCACTCACCATCAGGGAAATGCAAATCAAAGCTACAATAAGATATCAGCTCACATTTTTCAGAATGACTAAAATCGATGACACAAGAACAACAGGTATTGGTGAGAATGTGGAGAAGAGGGAATTATCATACACTGTGGGAATGCAAATTGGTGCAGTTACTCTGGAAAACTATATAGACACTCCTTAAAAAGTTAAAAATAGAACTATTATAGAACTATTCTATAATCTACCAGTTGCACTAGTTTTTTACCCAAAGGATATAAAAAATACAAATTGAAGGGGTACATGCACCCTGATGTTTATAGCAACATTATCAACAATAAGGAAATTATGGAAAAAGCCCAAGTGTCCATTCACTGATGAATGGACAAAGAAGTGTTGTGTGTGTGTGTGTGTGTGTGTGTGTGTATATATATACATATATATGTGCATATGCATATATATTGCATATATATAATATATATGCAATGGAATAGTACTCAGCCTTAAAAAAGAATGAAATTTTGCCATTTGCAATGATGTGGATGGAGCTAGAGTGTATTATGCTAAGTGAAATAAGTCAAAGAAAGACAATTACCATATGATTTCATTCATATGTGGAATTTAAGAAACAAAACAAACAAGCGAAGGGAAAAAAGAGAGAGAGAGGCAACCAAGAAGTAGATGCTTAGCTGTAGAGACAAACTGATGGTTACCAGAGGGGAAGTAGGTGGATGGATGGGTTAAATAGGTGATGGAGATTAAGGAGCGCAGTTGTGATGAGCATCAGGTGTTGTCTGAACGCCTTGAATCACTATACTGTACACTTGCAACTAAAGTTATGCTGTATGTTAACTAACTGGAATTTAAATAAAAACTAAAAAGTATTTTAAAAAATAAATTAAAAATAATCCAATAGGCTGGCCGCAACTTAATAACTTTTCTTCTTGTAAGCTCAAAGAGCAACACAGTCATAGAATTCTCACTGCCTTTTATGTTGTGAATAAATTTCCTCTGAAATTGTAGGTGACTCCTAATACAGTGGCAATGTGGGATGGGAGATGTCCATGGGGTAAAAAAGTACTTACCAAGAAAGCAAAAATAAAAATGGCGTGCCTGGGAACATGGCCCAATGTAGCTCATGGAGTTCCAGCCATGGCACCAGCAGCCAGTAGTAGAGGGATTTTCTGTATACCTGAGAGTGGTTCAGAGGTGGTACAGGACCAGAAGAAGAGAGCTTGGTTTTCATGTGTGAGCATAAGCCTGTGGGTGGGGAAGGGGTGTGGGTCTGGCTTAGCTGAAAATAAGTTTCTGCAAACTGGTGAAATGGACACAAGGAAAAGTTGATTCTAGTTATAGAAAGAAAGTTATATTTATTGTCCACACAGATTTGAGGTCAGAAGTGCAAAACTACTTTATTGTAACAGTTTTTTCTAGACCCCTTTTTTCCCCCATCACCATCCCAGAAAAAAAGTTCCACAAAAATCTGGGTTTCCAGAAACATGGAGAAGGGCAATGGGGTCATAAAAGACAAAGGTTGGTGAGATATTCCCTTTGGCTGTTCTTTCTCCCTTGGCCTTGTGAATACTAATTCTCTAATTTTATGTGGTAAATATTCAGTGAGCAAAGAATTCAACTTCTCTCTCTCTGATTTCCCCAGAGAAAGGTTTCTCTCTATGAAATGATTAACCACACTCCCCTCTTACAGTCTTCAGTGTGTGGGTGGGTGCCTTGTCTTGTATAAGTTTCTTTTCTGTTATGTGATGTCTGAAAAAATGGAAAATGAGGTCCAGAGAGAGAGAGAGAGAGAGCACAACAGATGGAGGGAAATCAGCTCACTTATCAGAGGAAGTTTCCAAAATCTTTTTCCTTTCCTTTTTTTTCTTTCTTTTTTAAATGAGAAAATACATTCACTGATCAATGTTTATGGTCACATATCATGGTTTTGGAAGAAAGCCTGGGTTAAAATTCTCTGTAGGCTGATCTGCATTCACTATGAAAAAGGATATAGAATATAAGAATGAGATAGTCTATTTTACAAGATATTCGTGAATTTCTGAGGATTTGGGAACAACTTACTGATACATTGAGAAGGTACATAAAGTGCTAATAGGACACCACTCCCCAACACAGTCACAAGTTGTCGTCTATTGATACTTCTCCATCTGCCCATGGCATCTCTTTCCCCGGTCACCACTACTTTTATCCAGGTATCATCTGTTGACATGACTTCAAGCTTTAGAGGAACAAGAAGGGGGAGGGCAGAAGGGAAGATTAGGATACCTGGTACCAAGAAATAAACACCAGATGCTTTGAAAGGAGAGGACTTTTATGGATTTTTAAATATGCATGTAACAGCAGTGCTGGGAGGGCACTACCTTTACTTCCTTCCCACTCTACTTCCTTCTGCCTCTACCCATCTGTCTTCCCTGAAATCTGGGATCCCCCTAGGCAATTCTCTCACTTGTCAAATCTACTTTCTTCTGGTCATTCTGACTAATAAAGATTCCTGGGTGAGAATCTGGAAGAGTGAATGTATCTTTCCCAGAAGTTGATAGCGAGGTCTTAGTCTGGGAGTCCTCACAGAAATTACCTTAATTCATATTTCAAAACTGTCTCCTGAGTTCAGCCCTTCTGATGATTTAGGGAAGCACCTGGTATAGAGTTGGCTCATTGGGTTAAAACTCAGATCCCAGAGGCTGGGGAAGATGGCAGCTTAGGAGGATCCTGGGCTCACCTCATCCTGCTGATCACTTAGATTCCACCCATATCTGCCTAAATAAACCAGAAAACCACCAGAAGACTAGTAGAGTGGACTCTCCAGAGCCAAGCGTAGACAAGAGGCCCACAGAAGAGGGTAGGAAGGGCAGAGAGGTGGGGCATGCTACACGGACTGGCAGGAGGGAGCCGGGGCAGTGGAGGGGCAGCCCGCCCAGCAAGGTGGAATCCCAAAGTCTGGCTTGCAAAAGCGGAGGGGCTGGACTATGTGCGTTCTGACAGCCAGAGGGAGTTAACATCTGGAATGTTGTAAGTCAACAGTTCTGCTCAGAGCGTGGGAGGGCGAGAGGACACTAGGAGGGAGAGGTGTTGAGCCCTGGAAGACAGAGCTCAGCTCAGCGGGGAACAAAGGTGCTGGCCAGCGCCATCTCCCTCTCCCATCCCCCAGCCAAAATCCCAAAGGGAACGAGTTCCCAGAACCAAAGATGCTTGCACCGCACAAACACCCAACGCTGTGGTTCTGTGGATCCATCCCTCAGATGGGTCTGCCTCCCTCCCAGTGCTGCAGGGTCCCTCCCGCAGGGGACCACCAATGGCAAACCAAGCTAAGCCCGCCCCTCCTGCCCCTGTGTACCTTGTGGATCCACCCCGGCTAATACTCCAGATCCCATCAAAGCAGCACCACAAGCCTGGCAGTGTGCAAGTAGCCCAGACAGGGGCCACACCACTCCATAGTGAGTCCTGTGGGAGAGGGGAAGATAAAGTACACACCAGTCTGACTGTGGCCCCAGTGGTGAGCTGGGGACAGACATCAGGTCTGACTGCAGCCCGGCCCACCAACGCAAGTTACTCCAGACAGCACAGGGGAAGTGCCCTGTAGTTCCATGCCACCCCAGGGACTATCCAAAATGATGAAACAGAAGAATTCTCCTCAAAAGAAACCCCAGGAAGTAATGACAGCTAAGAAATTGATCAAAAATGATTTAAGCAATATAACAGAAGAAGAATTTAGAATAATAGTCATAAAATTAATCTCTGGGCTTGAAAAAAGTATAGAGGACAGCAGAGAATCTAATGCTACAGAGATCAAGGGACTAGAAAATAGTCTTAAGGAGCTAAAAGATGCTATAAGTGAGGTGGAAAATAAAATGGAGGGGACCACAGCACGGATTGAAGAGGCAGAGGAGAGAATAGGTGAATTAGAAGATAAAATTATGGAAAAAGAGGAGGCTGAGAAAAAGAGAGATAAAAAAAAAATCCAGGAGTATGAGGGGAGAATGAGAGAACTAAGTGATGCAATCAAATGGAAAAATATCCATATCATAGGAATTCCAGAAGAGGAAGAGAGAGAGAAAGGGGCTGAAGGTGTACTTGAACAAATCATAGCTGAGAATTTCCCTGATCTGGGGAAGGAAAAAGGCACTGAAATCCAAGAGGCATAGAGAACTCCCTTCAGATGTAACTTGAACCAATCTTCTGCATGACATATCATAGTGAAACTGGCAAAATACAAGGATAAAGAGAAAATTCTGAAAGCATCTAGGGATAAACAGGCTCTAACTTATAAAGGGAGACTGATAGGACTAGTGGCAGAACTATCTACTGAAACTTGGCAGGCCAGAAAGGAATCTTCAATGTGATGAACACAAAAAATATGTAGCTGAGAATCCTTTATCCAGCAGGTCTGTCACTCAGAATAGAAGGAGAGATAAAGGTCATCCCAAACAAAAACTGAAGGAATTCATCACCACTAAACCAGCCCTACAAGAGATCCTAAGGGGGATTCTGTGAGTGAAATGTTGCAAGGACCACTAAGTACCAGAGACATCACTACAAGCATGAAAACTACAGATATCACAATGACTCTAAACCCATGTCTTTCAATAATAACACTGAATGTAAATGGACTAAATGCTCCAACCAAAAGACATAGGGTATCAGCATGGGTAAAAAAACAAGACCCATCTATTTGCTGTCTACAAGAGACTCCTTTTAGAACTGAGGACACCTTCAGATTGAAAGTGAAGGGATGGAGAACTGTCTATCATGCTACTGGAAGTCAAAAGAAAGCTAGAGTAGCTATACTTATATCAGACAAATTAGACTTTAAATTAAAGGCTGTCACAAGAGATGAAGAAGGGCATTATATCATAATTACAGGGTCTACCCATCAGGAAGAGCTAACACTTATAAATGTCTATGTGCTGAACACGGGAGCCCCCAAATATATAATACAATTAATCGCAAACATAAGCAACCTTATTGATAAGAATGTGGTAATTTCAGGGGACTTTAATCCTCCACTTACAACAATGGATAGAATATATACTCACGGTATCAATAAAGAAACAAGGGTCCTGAATGATACATTGGATATATGGACTTGACAGATATATTTAGGATTCTGCATCCCAAAGCAACAGAATATACTTTCTTCTCGAGTGCACATGGAACATTCTCCAAGATAGATCACATGCTGGGTCACAAAGTAGCCCTTAATAAGTACAAAAGAATTGAGATCATACCATGTACACTTTCAGACCACAATGCTATGAAACTTGAACTCAACCACAGGAAAAAGTCTGGAAAACCTCCAAAAGCATGGAGGTTAAAGGACACCCTACTAAAGAATTAATGGGTCAACCAGGCAATTAGAGAAGAAATTTAAAAATATATGGGAACCAATAAAAAAGACAATACAACAATCCAAAAGCTTTGGGATGCAGCGAAGGCAGTCCTGAGAGGAAAATACATTGCAATCCAGGCCTATCTCAAGAAACAAGAAAAATCCTAAATACAAAATCTAACAGCACACCAAAAGGAAATAGGAGAACAGCAAAGACACCCCAAACCCAACAGAAGGAGAGAAATAATAAAGATCAGAGCAGAAATAAACAATATAGAAACTAACAAAAACTGTAGAGGAGATCAATGAAACCAAGAGTTGATTTTTTGAAAAAATAAACAAAAATTGATAAATCTCTAGCCAGACTTCTCAAAAAGAAAAGGATCTCCCTTTTCTACCCAAGTAGATAAAATCATGAATGAAAATGGAATTATTACAACCAATCCCTCAGAAATACAAGCACTTATCAGGGAATGCTATGAAAAATTATATGCCAACAAACTGGACAACCTGCAAGAAATGGACAAATTCCTAAGCACCACACTCTTCCAAAACTCAAACAGGAAGAAATAGAAAGCTTGAACAGACCCATAACCAGTGAAGAAATTGAATCAGTTATCAAAAATCTCCCAACAAATAAGAGTCCAGGACCAGATGGCTTCCCTGGGGAATTCTACCAGACATTTAAAGCAGAGATAATACCTACCCTTCTCAAGCTGTTTCAAAAAATAGAGAGGGAAGGAAAACTTCCAAACTCATTCTATGACACCAGCAATCTTTGATTCCCAAATCAGAGAGAGACCTAGCATAAAAAGAGAACTACAGGCCAATATCCCTGATGAATCTGGATGCAAAAATTCTCATTAAGATAGTAGCAAATCGAATTCAACAGCATATAAAAAGAATTATTCACCAGGATCAAGTGGGATTCATTCGTGGGATGCAGGGCTGGTTCAACATTCACAAATCAATCAATGTGATACATCACATTAATAAAAGAAAAGATAAGAACCATATGATCCTGTCAGTCAATGCAGAAAAAAGATTTGACAAAACTCAGCATCCTTTCTTAATAAAAACCCTCCACCACTTTGGATAGAAGGAACATACTTAAAGATCATGAAAGCCATTTATGAAAAGCCCAGAGCTAAATTCATCCTCAATGGGGAAAAAATGAGAACTTTCCCTCTGAGATCAGGAACACGACAGGGATGTCCGCTCTCACCGCTGTTGTTTAACATAGAGTTGGAAGTTCTAGCATCAGCAATCAGACAACAAAAGGAAATCAAAGGCATCCAAATTGGCAAAGATGAAGTCAAGCTTTCACTTTTTGCAGATGACATGATACTATACATGGAAAACCTGACAGACTCCACCAAAAGTCTGCTAGAACTAATACATGAATTCAGCAAAGTCTCAGGATACAAAATCAATGTACAGAAGTCAGTTGCATTCTTATACACTAACAATGAAGCAACAGAAAGACAAATAAACTGATCCCATTCACAATTGAACCAAGAAGCATATAATACCTAGGAATAAACCTAACCAAAGATGTAAAAGATCTGTATGCTGAAAACTATAGAAAGCTTATGAAGAAAACTGAAGAAGATATAAAGAAATGGAAAGACATTCCCTGCTCATGGATTGGAAGAATAAATATTGTCAAAATGTCAATACTACCCAAAGCTATCTACACATTCAATGCAGTCCCAATCAAAACTGCACCAGCATTCTTCTCGAAACTAGAACAAGCCATCCTAAAATTCATATGGAACCACAAAAGGCCCCGAATAGCCAAAGTAATTTTGAAGAAGAAGACCAAAGCAGGAGGCATCACAATCCCAGACTTTAGCCTCTACTACAAAGCTGTCATCATCAAGACAGCATGGTATTGGCACAAAAGCAGACACATAGACCAATAGAATAGAATAGACACCCCAGAGTTAGACCCACAAAAGTATGGCCAACTAATCTTTGACAAAGCAGGAAATAATATCCAATGGAAAAAAGACAACCTCTTTAACAAATGGTGCTGGGAGAACTGGACAACAACATGCATAAGAATGAAACTAGACCACTTGCTTACACCATTCACAAAAATAAACTCAAAGTGGATAAAGGACTTGAATGTGAGACAAGAAACCATCGAAACCCTAGAGGAGAAAGCAGGGAAAAACCTCTCTGACCTCAGCTGCAGCAATTTCTTACTTGACACATCCCCAAAGGCAAGGGAATTAAAAGCAAAAATGAACTGTTGGGACCTCATGAAGATGAAAATCTTCTGCACTGCAAAGGAAACAATCAACAAAACTAAAAGGCAACCAACGGAATGGGAAAAGATATTTGCAAATGACAATCGGACAAAGGGCTTGTATCCAAAATCTATAAAGAGCTCACCAAACTCCACACCTGAAAAACAAATAATCCAGTGAAGAAATGGGCAGAAAACATGAATAGTCACTTCTCTAAAGAAGACATCCGGATGGCCCACAGGCACATGAAAAGATGCTCAATGTCGCTCCTCATCAGGGAAATACAAATCAAAACCACACTCAGATACCACCTCATGCCGGTCAGAGTGGCTAAAATGAACAAATCAGGGGACTGTAGATGTTGGCGAGGATGCGGAGAAATGTGAACCCTCTTGCACTGTTGGTGGGCATGAAACTGGTGCAACCGCTCTGAAAAACAGTGTGGAGGTTCCTCAAAAAATTAAAAATAGATCAACCCTATGACCCAGCAATAGCATTGCTAGGAATTTACCCAAGGGATACAGGAGTACTGATGCATAAGGGCACTTTTACCCCAATAGCAGCACTTTCAACAATATCAAATTATGGAAAGAGCCTAAATGTCCATCAACTGATGAATGGATAAAGAAACTGTGGTTTATATACACAATGGAGTACTATGTGGCAATGAGAAAGAATGAAATATGGCCCTTTGTAGCAACGTGGATGGAACTGGAAAGTGTTATGCTAAGTGAAATAAGCCATACAGAGAAAGACAGATACCATATGTTTTCACTCTTATGTGGATCCTGAGAAACTTAACAGAAACCCATGGCAGAGGGGAAGGGGAAAAAAAACAAGAGGTTAGAGTGGGAGAGAGCCAAAGCATAACAGACTCTTAAAAACTGAGAACAAACTGAGGGTTGATGGGGGGAGGGAGGGCGGGGAGGGTGGGTGATGGGTTGAGGAGGGCACCTTTTGGGATGAGCACTGGGTGTTGTATGGAAACCAATTTGACAATAAATTTCATATATTGAAAAAAAATAAATAAAATAAAATATCTATGACTTACAAAAAAAAAAAACCAGGTCATATATTTTTAATTCTCTCATTTTGAAACAAATAAATTATGGCTAACATTTTTTTCATTATGTAATAGCTACATTCTCCACATCAATATCTTTTCGTTAAAACTTAAGAATTTATTTTATATTTTAAATATATTTTATCATTATTACTAATATTTTTATTTTGGTTTCTTTCTCAGCTTTATTATCATTATGTTATTCATTTGTTACATAGCTAGGTCATTGTTTCAATTTTGTACTCAGCCCAACTCCCTGAGGTATTATTTACTATTTTTAAGTTTTTAATTTTAATTCCAGTATAGTTAACACAGTGTAATATTAGTTTCAGGTGTACAATATGGTGATTCAACACTTCTATACATTACTCAGTGCTCATCATGACAGGTGTAGTCTTTAATCCCCATCACCTTTTTAACCCATCCTCCTATCCACCTCCCCCTTGGTGACCATCAGTTGGTTCTCTATAGTTAAAGTCTGTTTCTTGGTTTCTCTCTCTCTCTCTTTTCTTTGCTCATTTGTATTGTTTTTTAAATTCCACATGAGTGAAATCATATGGTATTTTTCTTTCTCCGACTGATTTATGTTGCTTAGTGTTGCACTCTCATTCCATCCATATTGTTGTAAATGGCAAGAATTCATTCTTTTTATGGCTGAATATTATTTCATTATATATATATTTATATAATATATGTCACATATATATAGATGTGATATATATATTATTTATCCATTCATCTATCAACCCATCAAATATATTCAAAACCTTTTTCAGCAATTTTCTGCAGCTTTTATAACATTCCTTCAAAGAATTTCAGCAAAAGCAATATTACCATAATTAAACAAAAAAGAAATGACACTGTAGTTGAATAAGGTAAATTTTAGATTTAATTAGAACAGCCCAGAGATCTTTCACAACAACAAAAAATTGGTAAATGACAGTTGTTACCTTGGCTGTTTATATCATTATTTAACTGGCTTTCAGCTTTTTCAAATAGTTGTCCTTTCACATGATGAAAAGAACAACCAACTAGTGGCATTTTTAATAATTAAAATTTATATTCTAAATGCCCTTGTCACCCTTGGAAAAAGGGCACTTAGAATAAAAGTTGACCTGCAACTGACAATGTTGCATAGGAACATCATCCAGGAATCACTAAGTTTATGAATTAACAACCACCAGCTTTTAAACCCTCTGTTAGATATTACAATTGGTCATAACTGCAAGTTCTAAGAAAAGATAGTTGATTTCAAAAATAATCTTGATGAAGCAGAAGGTCAGGAAATAATGAAGGAAAATATTGATTAATTTTTCAAAAGAAATTAAATTTTTACATAAAAAATACACAAAGCCAAACGATACAATTTTGGAACATATGATAGACTGTGGGATTTTTTTTTTCTTACTGTAGGATGAACTCTGTCAAATCAGTAAGAAAAAAGTGAATAATTCTATTCAAAATAGGCTATTAATAGCTAGTTCAAGGCAATAAAAATGCAAATAGCCACCACACATGGAACAGATTTTTTCAGTTATACTCATAATTAAGGAAATGCAAACCAAAATAACAATGAAGTATAAATGGCTGTCTTTATACCATTGTTACCAAATAAAGCTTGATAAAATTTGGTATTGGTGAAGTTTACCCAGCAGTGTCTTATGAGACTGGTGGGAGGGTAAATTTATACAACCATTTTGGTGGGCAATTTAAATTTATCAAAATTTAAGATGTATATGTCCTGGAGCACTTGGGTGGCTCAGTTGGTTAAGTGTTTGACTTCAGCTCAGGTCATGATCTTGTAGTCCATGAGTTCCAGCCCCATGGCCAGCTCTGTGATGATAGGTCAGAGCCTGGAGCCTGCTTCAGATTCTGTGTCTCCCTCTCTCTCTGTACCTCCCTGCTCACACTCTGTCTCCCTCTTTCTCTCAAAAAATAAATAAACATTAAAAAATTAAGAATAAATAAAATGTATATGCCCTTTTCCAGGCAATTTACCAATTTACCCTATGTGTTTTTAAATACATCTCTATCTATCGTTATCCATCATCATCATCTATCTATAGATGTTTATGTATAAGGATGTTTATTGCAGTAGTTTGTAGGGCCAAAACAAGTTGGGGAGGAGGGGGAAATGCTTATAGACTAGATAATTTAAGGTATGTACATACTATGGAATATTTTACAGCTATTAAAACGAATGAGATAGATCTAAATATGCTCATATGGAAAGCTCTACAAGTCAGATCATTAAATAAAATTTGAGATTCAAAACCATATACATAAACTCACACATATATAAACATATGTGTGGACATATATGTGTGTATAGGTATGTTATATATTTATATATGTATATTTATTTATAATGATTTCATTTTAGTATAAATGTGAAGGATTTATATTGTCCCTGTATATTGGAGATAGGTATAATCTCAAGTGAATAGAGTTTGCTTTGGAGTTCAAGCATCTTCATCCTGAGTAAGCACTGAACACAAGGACCAATTTGTCATTTCATGACTCCAGGGAGTCACTGGTCAAGGAGGTAGGTCCTGTTTAGCTGTAAAAAGTTCACCGATTTCAGGTGACCTAAATTTGAAGCACACATTACATTATGCTACAGATAAATTACCTTACATTACATTATTAAGGGTCAGCCTATTATATAATACATCAGTTTGAGAGTTTCGGTTTGACCTTGGGGAACATCTAAACATGAAGAACAAAGGCAAACCACACACACCCAGGTGAGTTTCATTGTTGAAACCATTGAAACTGGCTTGGATCCACCCGGCAGCAGGGAAGTGAAAATAGGTCCACACATCACCACCCACTGCCTGGCTGAGCCCCTCTCTACATTTAGATATTGTGGGGAGGGGTGCAATCTTGCATCTTAGTCCCTTGGTTTCTTGGGCATAATTTCTGGTGTGTATATTCTGTCTTGCTCTTCTTCCAACACAGGCATCACAAAAGGAAAGATCATCAATCTGGGCTTTCCAGAATGTGGCCACTGAGATTTCACCAACATTGCCTAAATGTCTAAGAAATACTTTAACAAGGACACCACACACTTGCAGAAGTTTATTATTTAATTGTTCTGTCAATTTCCAAAGAAAGTACATATGTTTGCTCAAAATAGGTTAGAAACAGTTTTCCCAAGAACAAACCAGAAATATGCTGAAAAGTGTGTGGTACAAGTCACTTTTGGATGGAAAATGGATTATATTTGTTTTATACTAACCCACAGAACAAAAAATTTAAAAAAACAGGATGTTTTTTTACATAAAAATTTGTTTGCTTCAAAAGTGTGAAAATTATTAGGCCATAGTAAATCATCATGATATGTTTAGCTGTAAACAAATTCAACTTAAAAATATATACAAGATAGAACTTTGCTTTTTGTTGTTGCTGTTTGTTTTGTTTAAATTTTTCTGTCTTGTTTTCTTCCTTACCCCTTACCACCATTGCCTGCTTACTTAATTCCTCCCACCTCCCTGCTTGCTTCCTTTTTTCCTTTCCTCAGATCTGGAACTGCCCTTCTCTTGTTTTAGGATACATTATACATCTACTCCATGTCAAAAAATACAAAATACATCTACTCCATTCTCATCATTTTCGTAAGGGAACCCCAATTATGCCCAGAGAATAATATATCAGCTGCTCACAATTGGCTCAAAGAAAATGCAGTGATTCAATCCCTTTGCTGAAGGATTGATCTAGGAGGGAACTTGTGATCCAGTATTGGCCAATAAGACGTAAAAGGAAGCATTCTGGGGGCTATTCAAAAATATTTTCCTACCTGATAAAGAGGCACAGATGGATAAAGTCCTTTTTCTCCTTCACTCCCTTACTGCTTGGGACTGTTGTGGAGACAAATGAAGCCTACATCTGTGGCAACTGCTATCTTTTAATGTTAAATGATGTACACTTGGTAGATAGCTCAACTCTCTAAGCATGGCAGAGTAGAAGGACAAAAATAAGCTAGTCCTCAACAGTATCACAGAGTGGCTGAAATACTTTGGTCTCAGCTATCTCTGGACTTCTTAAGTAAACTAGAAATATCTTTATGCTTTAAGCTAAATTTTTCTGTTAAGAAAAACAGAAAATCTTAATATATACACAAGCCTAAAAATCAAGTGGGGAAAACTGAAATTAAACAGAAAAGTAATAATATTAATTATCATTTCAGAAATATAATCAAAGAGCTTTGGCTACACAAAGGTTAAATAATCAGCCCTGCTCACAAGAGCTGGTGAGAGCTTACCTGAGAAGGGTCATAATGCTGGCCATGAAGGAGCCTCATGTCAGGTAATGAAGGTGAGAGATGCACCTGGGAAGTCACAGAGGGGCTTGTTGTCCAGGGAATAGAGAGGAGTTCAGTGTGGCTGAAAGGAGGTCTGTGAAGGTAAGATGAGGCCAGGTAATTGACTTGGCATGGCATGCGAAGAAGATATGGTCTTATTCTTTGGATGACAGGGGGTGTGTGAATGTGTACATTCATGAACATTCAGACATGTAGATACACACACCCCTTCTGCCTAGTAAAGAATCTGCTTGACCGGCAAAAGATGGCGGCGTAGGAGGACGCTGGGCTCACTGCGCATCCTGCTGATCACTTAGATTCCACCTACACCTGCCTAAATAACCCAGAAAACCACCAGAAGACTAGCAGAACGGAGTCTCTGGACCCAAGAGCAGACGAGAGGCCCACGGAAGAGGGTAGGAAGGGCGGAGAGGTGGTGCGCCTCTGGACTGGCGGGAGGGAGCCGGGGTGGAGGGGCGGCCTGCCGGCCAAGCAGAGCCCCCGAGACTGGCTTGCAAAAGCGGAGGGGCCAGACAGAGTGTGTTCCGACAGCAAGTGGGGCTTAGCATCTGGGAGGTCATAAGTTAACAGCTCTGCTCAGAAAGCAGGAAGGCTGGAGGACAAAGGGAAGGAAAGTTGCTGAACCCCAGGACGACAGAGCTCAGTTTGGTGGGGAACAAAGTTGCTCGCCAGCGCCATCTCCCTCGCCCATCCCCCAGCCAAAATCCCAAAGGGCACCCGTTCCTGCCAGGAAACTTGCTTGCTCTGCGCAAACACCCAATGCTGTACTTCTGTGGATCCATCCCTCTGGCAGGTCTGACTCTCTCCCGCTGCCACAGGGCCCCTCCTGAAGTGGATCACATAAGGAGAAGCGAGCTAAGCCTGCCCCTCCTGCCCCTGTGCACCTTGCCTACCCACCCCAGCTAATACGCCAGATCCCCAGCACCACAAGCCTGGCAGTGTGCAAGTAGCTCAGACGGGCCACGCCACCCCACAGTGAATTGAGGGGAAGAGAAGGTACACACCAGTCTGACAGTGGCCCCAGCAATGGGCTGGGGGGAGACATCGGGTCTGACTGCGGCCGGCCCACCAACTCCAGTTATACACCACAGCACAGGGGAAGTGCCCTGCAGGTCCTCACCACTCCAGGGACTATCCAAAATGACCAAACGGAAGAATTCCCCTCAAAAGAATCTCCAGGAAATATAATAGCTAATGAACTGATCAAAAAGGATTTAAATAATATAACAGAAAGTGAATTTAGAATAATAGTCATAAAATTAATCGCTGGGCTTGAAAACAGTATAGAGGACAGCAGAGAATCTATTGCTACAGAGATCAAGGGACTAAGGAACAGTCAGGAGGAGCTGAAAAACACTTTAAGCGACATGCAAAATAAAATGGAAACGACCACGGCTCAGATTGAAGAGGCAGAGGAGAGAATAGGTGAACTAGAAGATAAAATTATGGAAAAAGAGGAAGCTGAGAAAAAGAGATAAAAAAAATCCAGGAGTATGAGAGGAAAATTAGAGAACTAAGTGATACACTAAAAAGAAATAATATACACATAATTGGTATCCCAGAGGAGGAAGAGAGAGGGAAAGGTGCTGAAGGGGTACTTGAAGAAATTATAGCTGAGAACTTCCCTGAACTGGGGAAGGAAAAAGGCATTGAAATCCAAGAGGCACAGAGAACTCCCTTCAGACGTAACTTGAATAGATCTTCTGTATGACATATCATAGTGAAACTGGCAAAATACAAAGATAAAGAGAAAATTCTGAAAGCAGCAAGGGATAAATGTGCCCTAACATATAAAGGGAGACCTATAAGACTCGTGACTGATCTCTCTTTTGAAACTTGGCAGGCCAGAAAGGATTGGTACGAGATCTTCAATGTGTTGAACAGAAAAAAAATATGCAGCCGAGAATCCTTTATCCAGCAAGTCTGTCATTTAGAATAGAGGGGGAGATAAAGGTCTTCCCAAACAAACAAAAACTGAAGGAATTTGTCACCACTAAAACAGCCCTACAAGAGATCCTAAGGGGGATCCTGTGAAAGTACCAGAGACATCGCTACAAGCATAAAACATACAGACATCACAATGACTCTAAACCCATATCTTTCTATAATAACACTGAATGTAAATGGATTAAATGCTCCAACCAAAAGACATAGGGTATCAGAATGGATAAAAAAACAAGACCCATCTATTTGCTGTCTACAAGAGACTCATTTTAGACCTGAGGACACCTTTAGATTGAGAGTGAGGGGATGGAGAAATATTTATCATGCTACTGGAAGCCAAAAGAAAGCTGGAGTAGCCATACTTATATCAGACAAACTAGACTTTAAATTAAAGGCTGTAACAAGAGATGAAGAAGGGCATTATATAATAATTACAGGGTCTATCCATCAGGAAGAGCTAACAATTATAAATGTCTATGCGCCGAATACTGGAGCCCCCATCTATATAAAACAATTACTCATAAACATAAGCAACCTTATTGATAAGAATGTGGTCATTGCAGGGGACTTTAACACTCCACTTACAGAAATGGGTAGATCATCTAGACACACGGTCAATAAAGAAACAAGGGCCCTGAATGATACATTGGATCAGATGGACTTGACAGATATATTTAGAACTCTGCATCCCAAAGCAACAGAATATACTTTCTTCTCGAGTGCACATGGAACCTTCTCCAAGATAGATCATATACTGGGTCACAAAACAGCCCTTCATAAGTTTACAAGAATTGAAATTATACCATGCATACTTTCAGACCACAATGCTATGAAGCTTGAAATCAACCATAGGAAAAAGTCTGGAAAACCTCCAAAAGTGTGGAGGTTAAAGAACACCCTACTAAAGAATGAATGGGTCAACCAGGCAATTAGAGAAGAAATTTAAAAATATATGGAAACAAACAAAAATGAAAATACAACAATCCAAACGCTTTGGGATGCAGCAAAGGCAGTCCTGAGAGGAAAATACATTGCAATCCAGGCCTCTCTCAAGAAACAAGAAAAATCCCAAATACAAAATCTCACAGCACACCTAAAGGAAATAGAAGCAGAACAGCAAAGACAGCCTAAACACAGCAGAAGAAGAGAAATAATAAAGATCAGAGCAGAAATAAACAATATAGAATCTAAAAGAACTGTAGAGCAAATCAACAAAACCAAGAGTTGGTTTTTTGAAAAAATAAACAAAATTGACAAACCTCTAGCCAGGTTTCTCAAAAAGAAAAGGGAGATGACCCAAATAGATAAAATCATGAATGAAAATGGAATTATTACAACCAATCCCTCAGAGATACAAACAATTATCAGGGAATACTATGAAAAATTATATGCCAACAAATTGGACAACCTGGAAGAAGTGGACAAATTCCTAAACACCCACATTCTTCCAAAACTCAACCAGGAGGAAATAGAAAGCTTGAACAGACCCATAACCAGTGAAGAAATTGAATCAGTTATCAAAAATCTCCCAACAAATAAGAGTCCAGGACCGGATGGCTTCCCAGGGGAGTTCTACCAGACGTTTAAAGCAGAGATAATACCTATCCTTCTCAAGCTATTCTAAAAAATAGAAAGGGAAGGAAAACTTCCAGACTCATTCTATGAAGCCAGTATTACTTTGATTCTGAAACCAGACAGAGACCCAGTAAAAAAAGAGAACTACAGGCCAATATCCCTGATGACTATGGATGCAAAAATTCTTAATAAGATACTAGCAAATCGAATTCAACAGCATATAAAAAGAATTATTCACCATGATCAAGTGGGATTCATTCCTGGGATGCAGAGCTGGTTCAACATTCGCAAATCAATCAACGTGATACATCACATTAATAAAAGAAAAGATAAGAACCATATGATCCTGTCAATCGATGCAGGAAAGGCCTTTGACAAAATTCAGCACCGTTTCTTAATAAAAACCTTCAAGAAAGTCAGGATAGGAGGAACATGCTTAAAGATCATAAAAGCCATTTATGAAAAGCCCAGAGCTAAATTCATCCTCAATGGGGAAAAACTGAGAGCTTTTTCCCTGAGATCAGGAACACGACAGGGATGCCCACTCTCACCGCTGTTGTTTAACATAGTGTTGGAAGTTCTAGCATCAGCAATCAGACAACAAAAGGAAATCAAAGGCATCCAAATTGGCAAAGATGAAGTCAAGCTTTCACTTTTTGCAGATGACATGATACTATACATGGAAAACCTGACAGACTCCACCAAAAGTCTGCTAGAACTGATACATGAATTCAGCAAAGTCTCAGGATACAAAATCAATGTACAGAAGTCAGTTGCATTCTTATACACTAACAATGAAGCAACAGAAAGACAAATAAACTGATCCCATTCACAATTGAACCAAGAAGCATATAATACCTAGGAATAAACCTAACCAAAGATGTAAAAGATCTGTATGCTGAAAACTATAGAAAGCTTATGAAGAAAACTGAAGAAGATATAAAGAAATGGAAAGACATTCCCTGCTCATGGATTGGAAGAATAAATATTGTCAAAATGTCAATACTACCCAAAGCTATCTACACATTCAATGCAGTCCCAATCAAAACTGCACCAGCATTCTTCTCGAAACTAGAACAAGCCATCCTAAAATTCATATGGAACCACAAAAGGCCCCGAATAGCCAAAGTAATTTTGAAGAAGAAGACCAAAGCAGGAGGCATCACAATCCCAGACTTTAGCCTCTACTACAAAGCTGTCATCATCAAGACAGCATGGTATTGGCACAAAAACAGATACATAGACCAATGGAATAGAATAGAAACCCCAGAACTAGACCCACAAACGTATGGCCAACTCATCTTTGACAAAGCAGGAAAGAACATCCAATGGAAAAAAGACAACCTCTTTAACAAATGGTGCTGGGAGAACTGGACAGCAACATGCAGAAGGTTGAAACTAGACCACTTTCTCACACCATTCACAAAAATAAACTCAAAATGGATAAAGGACCTGAATGTGAGACAGGAAACCATCAAAACCCTAGAGGAGAAAGCAGGAAAAAACCTCTCTGACCTCAGCCGTAGCAATCTCTTACTCAACACATCCCCAAAGGCAAGGGAACTAAAAGCAAAAATGGATTACTGGGACCTTATGAAGATAAAAAGCTTCTGCACAGCAAAGGAAACAACCAACAAAACTAAAAGGCAACCAACGTAATGGGAAAAGACATTTACAAATGACAATCGGACAAAGGGCTTGTATCCAAAATCTATAAAGAGCTCACCAAACTCCACACCCGAAAAACAAATAACCCAGCAAAGAAATGGGCAGAAAACATGAATAGACACTTCTCTAAAGAAGACATCCGGATGGCCAACAGGCACATGAAAAGATGCTCAACATCACTCCTTATCAGGGAAATACAAAACAAAACCACACTCAGATATCACCTCACGCCAGTCAGAGTGGCCAAAATGAACAAATCAGGAGACTATAGTTTCTGGAGAGGATGTGGAGAAACGGGAACACTCTTTCATTGTTGGTGGGAATGTAAATTGGTGCAGCTGCTCTGGAAAACAGTGTGGAGGTACCTCAGAAAATTAAAAATAGACCTACCCTATGACCCAGCAATAGCACTGCTAGGAATTTGCCCAAGGGATACAGGAGTACTGATGCATAGGGGCACTTGTACCCCAATGTTTATAGCAGCACTCTCAACAATAGCCAAAGTATGGAAAGAGCCTAAATGTCCATCAACTGATGAATGGATAAAGAAATTGTGGTTTATATACACAATGGAGTACTACATGGCAATGAGAAAGAACTAAATATGGCCCTTTGTAGCAACGTGGGTGGAACTGGAGAGTGTGATGCTAAGTGAAATAAGCCATACAGAGAAAGACAGATACCATATGTTTTCACTCTTATGTGGATCCTGAGAAACTTAACAGAAACCCATGGGGGAGGGGAAGGAAAACAAAAAAAGAGGTTAGAGCGGGAGAGAACCAAAGCATAAGAGACTCTTAAAAACTGAGAACAAACTGAGGGTTGATGGGGGGTGGGAGGGAGGGGAGGGTGGCTGATGGGTATTGAGGAAGGCACCTTTTGGGATGAGCACTGGGTGTTGTATGGAAACCAATTTGACAATAAATTTCATATATTAAAAAAAAAAAAAAGAAAAGAATCTGCTTAGCCTTTTCCAAGTTCCTGGGAGGGAACTTCCCCAGTTATTGGAGTATTCTGTTATTAGAAATAGTTTATGCTGATGAAGTGACTCCTGGTGTTCCCTAAATACATCAGGATGTGGGTGGCCATCCCAGAAAGACCAACAATGTCATTAGAAGATGGGGGCATTGAGTCATGTGAAGTCATCCTAACCTCTGGGGAGGGGTAGGTGACTAGAGATTGAGTAAAATTCATGGCCAATGATTCAACCAAGCATGCTTATGGAATAAATCTCCAATAAAAACTCTGGACCCCAGGTCTCAGTGGAGCTTCCTGCTTGGTAAACACATCAATGTGCCAGGAGGGTGAAAATCTTGAAGACATGGGAAGAGGGCACAGAAGCTATTTGTCTAGTCCTAATTTATATCCTTTATGATAAAACTGTAATCATGTGTACAGTGTTTTCCTGAGTTCTGTGAGTCATTCTAATGAATTATAAAACCTGAGGGATTATGGACACCTCTGAATTTGTAGCCAGTTGGTCAGACATGCAGACGGCCTGGGGAACCTGGAGCAGAATTGAGGGAAGACTTGGGAGTTGTGAAGTTTGGCTAAGCTCAGGTGCCAGAAGTCACTTCACTGTACATGTGAAAGGTGACTCAAATTTGGAAGAGGGCATTGTATGGAAGGTGCAGTGTAGTTCAGGTCCATCCTGCAGAGACCTGGGTGTTGTAGTCTTTAATCCAAGGTATGGAAAGGGCTTCTCTTCACCTTAAGCACACAAACCGACTGCTGTTTCTGAGAAATGCTTATCTCTGGTTAGAAAGGACTGGAGGAGTGAAGAGATCTGAGAAATATCGGGAGAACCCAAGTCAGCTCTACTGGCCTCCAAGGAAGCTCATTGTTATCACTGTAACAATAGTATTGTGACCAGCATGTAAATGTTCTGCTGCTGCTCAAATCCCATTTTTCAGAGAAAATAATAACAAAGGCAAACATAATAATAACTACCATCTATTGAACTTCAATAATGGGAGAGATGCCAAATAAGTTTTTATTTTTTTATCTGTTCCTCATGATGACCCCGCTGGAAGATATAATTCCAATTTCACAAGTGGTGTAGCATTTGGATAAATGGCCTAAGCCTTGTAGCACACATAAAGCTCAGCTACAGCAGCAGAGGTACTCTAAGCACCATGACACGCTGCCTCTCACCCAAAGCAACAGAGATGCAGGGTGAGAATTAATGCCTCACAAATCAGTTTATGCCCCATTTATGCAGCATTGCAAGATGAGTGTGGAAGAGGTTCCATGCTCTCTACCGCCTACCTCTCTCTCATCGTGTATCTTCTGGGGCAGGTGGGTGAATGGGTCAGTGTGCTGACAGAATCATAGGACTCAAGGCTGGAGGCCGAATGGAAGGATGGGAAGAAGATAAGGAAAGAATCCTTTTAATTTGCAAGGTGATTTGTAACTCAGGAGGGTGGGGGTAGAGTGGTGGTCACTCTAGCTTGACCAGAATGTGGTTACTCTTTCAAGAGAGGCAAGAGTGATCTCTGGTAGTGAGGCATACATACTCTGATAATTGTGGTGAAAACACAAAGTTGGGATTGGGGAATTTATTTTCTACTCAAGGCAGAAAGTTAAAGCAGGGATGTAGCAGATGGAGGTGAGAAGACAAAGATTAAATGGGCAGTATAAGGTATATATGTGTCAAATAGCACCAGATTTGAAGCTTGCTTTTGCTACTTTCTCTATTTTACTGTTTTTACTATTCTTATTCTCTAAAATGGACATAGTAATACCTACTTCATAAAGTTGGTGTGAAAATTAGCAATAAGATAGGGTAAGAACCTCTTACAATGCCTGGTACAAAAATAGGCATTCATAAAGTAATACTCATTTTTTAATTTTTAATACTGCCCAGTATGTACAGTTGGAAAAAATGTGTGCAAGTAGTTCTTAGAGTAATGGCTTGTAAGCCACACTCTCAAGTCCTTTGAATATTTCCAAAAAGTATCTCAGCTGGAGGCTTCAGAACAACATGTTTTCCTATCCAGGCCTCCTGCAGTTCTGATTTAGGACACCATGCTTCCCTATCACCCAGTCTCTGGAAGTAAGCACCATTCAGTAATCCTACTGAATTTCACCTGTTGTAAATTTCACCTAAGAGACAGAAATCAGAAACTGGGAAATTTCCACCTTAATCCCTTAGAGAACAAGCTCTTTTTCATTCTCTGACACTACTCAACAGGAAGGTAGATAGTAGCAGCCGCATCTAGCAGAGGTCACTCTGCCACCTCTTGGGGATGTGAGGCAGGCAGTAGACTAGAACCAGGCTAGAGACTTGAGTCAAACCTTTCTCTCCAACCCTAGTTTTGTGAAAGACCCTGTCATAACGTTCAAATTCAAGATGAAGGGTATGAGTGATTTCTGGATATAGATCTATTTTGTACTGCTGTCCCCCCATAGACCCAACAATTTTAAAGAAGCCTTAATCACAGATATTAAAGTGATCAACCAGTCTTGCCTCATGTCTGGCCCTAATGAACTACAGCACGACAGGAGTTGTTTTCCCTTCGATACAGACCATGATGTCTTAGACCCCTCTACATCCAAGTGAGGATCTGTCAATGGATTTTATCTGCTCAGATCCAGATTTTTCTGTTCCAAGACACTATTTCCAGTTGGCTCCATCCTTTCTCTCCACTACAACATTGTGTAGGACTCATGTCTCTTTCCTCATTTGTGCCTGTCATGTTGGCACTTTGATATTTCAGTAACTATCACAACTTCCCATAGGTGGTGGGTAAATAGCTTGGGCACTTAGAGTGGGAGTGTGATCAGAACACAACTAACATTTGCTAAGTACTGATGGCAGGCTGGGCCCTCAATTAATTACTTTTGTATGGTGAATATGGATTAGATTTTCTCATCCCCATTTTGCATATGAGAGAGGCTAAGCTCAAGGATTAGGTAATTTTGCTAAGGTCATTCAGATAGAAACTTGTAAAGCAAGGTTGAGATCTTTTGTTTGCCTAATGCCCAGAGCAGGCAGTGTCTTTTCATCCACCATACTGGCAGGGCATTCTGAGGGCACCCAGTATATACCAACCTACCATGTTGAACTAAAAAGGGTGTTAATTAGGCACCTGGGTGGCTCAGTCTGTTGAGCAGTTGAACATCTGGCTCTTGATTTCAGCTTAGGTCATGATCTGATTGTTCATGGGATCGAGTCATGCCTTGGGCTTAGCGCTGACACAACCCAGAGCCTATTTGGGATTCTCTCTCTCCCTCTGCCCCTCCCCCACTCATGCACATGCACTGTCTCTCTCCCTCTCTCAAAAATATAAATAAATAAATAAGGTGTTACAACCCTGCTTTACCACTGTGTCCCCTCTCTGGGCCTTACCTTCCTCTTCTAAAAATGGGATGGTAATTTTGTCTACCTTATAGCATTGTTGTAAAGATTTAGTGAGCAGATGTATTTACAATACCTAATGTGGGGCCTGATACATGGTTGGCTCCCTACCCTAGGTGATTGATTGACGGGTTGCATACAGAAGAAAGCATCTTCGTTTTCCAAAGAGTTGTAGCCTTTGGAGTCTGACTCCTAGACCCTATCCTATGCCCCTCATCCCCTTCCCATCTAGACTGCATCAGGAAGCCTTCACAAACCTTTTAGAATCTGGATTGTGGTTGCTCTTATTCTACCATCATTGTAGATGGAGGACACATAGAATGAAATAAAATGTTTGGCAGGAAGTCATATAAGACATGGGTGCTGAAAGTGGGTACCTAGTTCCCAGGCTTTTCCTCTAGGGCCAGAGTAAACATACTCAAATTGGTTATAATGTTTTTCTCTCAAAATAGCCCCAGCCATGGCTCAAACAAGCTTAAATAATAAGGCAATGTGTTATTACTTACCATAAGAAGCTCAGAGTTAAGCAAACTCCAGACACTGTGCATCAAGTTCTGATTGCACACGCTGTGATTCTTGAGACTCTAGTGTCTTCTAATGTAGCTGCTCTGCCAGGCGTCACATCCAGGGAAATCAGAGGAACTGCCATTTCCTCTTTAGGAGTGGTAGATCCTTTTCTAGAACCTTCTAGTGGACCTCTCTTCTAATGTCTCAGTGGCTAGAACGTGTATGTTCCAAAACCAGTAATTAGAAAGAGGGTTGGGATAACATCAGCTGCTTTAGCCCAGTTGTTCTTACCTTAGGCTGTGCATTAGAATTACACATCAAAAATTTAAAAATAGAAGCCTGAGTTCCATCTCCAAAGATTCAGATTCAATTTGTCTACAATAGAACCTAAACATCATAACATTATAAACCCCCATGGATGCAGCCAATTATGGGAAAGCAATTAATGGTGGAACATGGGTTGGTGAGACACAGCTATGACTAGGACATATGCCAGGGGAGAAGGCAGCTCACATCTTTATTGGGCAGGGTGCCTTGCTGAATTATTTTATAAAATGTTAGCTTTTTCCTCAGCCCAAAGGAGATAAGTGGATTCCACGACAAAAACACTGTGAACTCCACAACCAACCACCTGCTTCTCTGGGGCCAGCTTCCTCCCACCCTTTCTAGAATTAGCCTTTCCTTATCTCTTTTTTATTCCAGTGCAAACATTCAGAGAAAAACCACTTCAAGGCATTCCAAGATGATGTGTGGGCACCACTGGCCAATAAAGAATGACATTTGCTTCATGTACCCTGTGTCCAGCTGACCAGACCCACTGGCTTTCAGGTTGGCTAGGGCAAGATCAGTCAGGCTCTGGATCTGGGTTGATACAGGGATGTCTGCTTGATATGGAGCAGTCTCAGGAGTTCTATATTCATAGTTGCTTTAGCTGCAGCTCCAAAAGTTCTTCTATGTTCTTTGATACTTTAAAAGAGGGAAATGGAGTGCTTGTGTTCCTCAGAAAATGTGCTCATTTTCAACTGGTTCAGAGAATTTTGAAAGAAGGAGGAGCTTTAAAGTGACTGGAAGTTTTTTTATTGTTTTTTTTTTTCTAATGAGTGATTTCCGGTTTTGCATGTCAAAATATTCTAAGTAATATTTAAATGTGATGGAGTAATGTGGCAGAGAGTGGCCATGATTACCACCAACATAGGGGTATGGAATATATGGCCATTACACACAGGTGGCCATGCTGGGTGCTGATGAAACTTTGGTCCCCTCTCTCTGGAAGACTTTAAACGTTCGTTGTGGGGGCAGGACATAACAACAAAACAATGTAAAATTCCATGAGTTAAGTACCAAGTAAGCCTGATAAAGGCCACATGGGTTAGAATATTTTCCTCAAAATACTTTCAAGAGAATCATCATCTACCAAAATGAACATAACAAAAAGTCTATACTTGAAGTGGGAGTATAAGTTTGTTCTGATAACTGAATGTTGTGTCCTGGCTATGGAAAGACCGCAAAAAACAGGACTGAATGTTGGACTGGTCAAAGCCAAGTCCTTCTTCCCAGAACTTGTTGGAAAATTGACAGAAAGTGAGGAAGGATTTGTTTACTGTCACTGTTGCAAAACACAATTGCCTCAATTCTGACAGCTATGAATGAACAGCATAAGCTATAAGCATGAATAGTATAAGCAGTGTAATTTTAATGTGCTTCTTGCTCAGCCACTTTTGTGCAATCTTTCACCAAAAAGAAATTGTACCTCCACATTTATAAGAAAATTCACAGGATAAAAAGTGCTTCTTTTTAGAGCCAATTTTGTCAAGCTACAGGCATCTGATTGCTTTGCCTTTAGGTATGAGGGGGCAGAGGGAAGGGGATTCCCCATGTATGGACTTATCAGAATTTCTGCTCCCTTGACCACATGGGGACATGGAAAGTCAAATGTGTGATGTCAGACAAATATAAAAAAGAAAAAATGGCAGCAAATTATATAGTTGGATGTATTATTATTTCATTTTCCACTCTCATATGAAAGGAAAAGAACATTGACCCTTCACATACACAAAGAAAATCTCAAAAACACATACTCATCTCCTATAGTTAATGCCCATTTTATTACTGAAATAGAACTATCTGGATTTCCAGATGTACAGATTCACTATGTTTAAAAGTTCTTAAAACTTTGCTTATCTACTTAAAAAGTGAATCTACAGTATGAGTATTGATGCAAAGTTTTTAGCTCACATACATTCTTTAATGTTTTCATTCTGGTCATTACAAAATACTCCTTACAATAGTTTCTACCTTAACAGAACCACCTATCTATTTTTACAACCCACTTGCATTTATTTTCTTTTGAGGAAAATATTGGGACAAATAAAAACAATTATTAGGAAAGGAGCCAAAGTAGAAGTTTCATATTTGTCAATGTGTATGCAAAGTTCATTCATTTTTCTCTTATTATTGTTAGTCATCTTACATACATAGAACCACAGAGACTTCACTTCCTTTGGTAATACAGCTCTTTCAGCTCTGGCAATTACAAATTCTTGACAATTTTTATGAGTTTTGAAAAAAGTAAGTTTCCTTTCTTATCAGAAAGTGTATTCTCCCCATAGATGCATTTAAATAACTGAAATTAAGGACTTTGATGCAGCAAGTGGCAAAACTGTCTGCTGACCATGCCATCCACTCTCAAACGTTCCTCAATCCTTTGATTGAGCATCTCACTCCTTAAAGGCAAGATATTATTCTAAATTCACTATCTTTTTAGGAAACTCTTAGGAGTGTTCTAAGTGTTCATCTAAGGATGCTTGCTAAAGGTTGCAAATTACTTCCTTGTGTTTTTGGCAACTTGTTATTTTTTTTTAAAGTTGCTAGTCTCTCTCTCTTACTGAATGACCAACCCTTGTTTCATTTTGTGGCCTTTTCAAATTTAGCTATTTGGATGTGCTTTTTCATTTACTTGCTGCCTCTCTCTCTCTCTCTTTGGTATCACTGTGCCTCTCCTTACCACTCAGTTGTAGTTTCACACAACCAGCTAAGTGGAACCCACAGTGGCATTTACAGGAAACTGGAAGAAGCATTACTAGCACCCTCAATTAGAAATGTCACCTCAGAAAACAAAGCAGATAAGTGTTCAACATTAATGTGGAAAATATGTCTGCATGATGCTCTGCTCTGTGTTTGGTTTAAAACAAGAAGCTTCTACAAAATGGAAATAACTCATATATATTTTTAAATCAACAAGAATTGTCTTGCTTCCCTCCAGTTCCTAGACCTCTCCAAAGCTACTCTAATGTTAATATTTCATGACTTTACCCAAGGAACCTAGAAACTAACCTCTAAATGAGAAAGGATTCATCCTTACCTGAGTCTGTGTCTTAGAGTCCCTGTGCCTACAATATGAAAAATTAAACATCTGCAGGGTGGTGAGGTGAATTGATGGAGGCCAAGGCAGAATTACAGACTTTAATTAACACAAAATCAAAACTTTGCTGATTCAAGTCGACCAGGCTGAAGAAACATGAGGTTAAATTTCTCAGTAACTGGAATTAAGCTATGAATTTAGTTTTCTCTCAACATATTCTTCTCTGAATTAAAATACATTTAACAATTTATATGTTAAATTTTGTGGGTGTGATGGTAGTATTGTGGTTTATGTGAGAGAATGTCCTGGTTCTTAGGCAGTATGTGCAGAACTTTTAGGGGTGACATGATAAGATTGTTCAAGTTACAAATGGTTTGTGAGAGAGAAAGAGTAAAAATATGGTAAAATGTTAATAATCAATCAATCTAGGATGAAGGGATATTAGGTGTTCCTTTTATCTATTTTGTAGGTTTGAAATGAGGGGGAGGGTTGGAATAACTAAATCTTCAAGATTGCTTCCAGTTCTAATACTCTATATGCTGCCCATTTAAGAGCAAAAGGTCCCTTCTCGGAACCTGGTCTTTTCTGTCAGGTTAAATCTGTCAGAAAGTAACTGGGTGCTACCATGAGAATATTAAACATGTTAAGTGGTGAAAGCCAGTGTCTAATCAGCAGATCTGATCTCATGTCAACAGATCAGAATCAAATTGTGAGCCTCCACTGGACCCCCTCCCCAGGGGAATCCATGATGTTTCTCCTGGTTGCTTTCCAGCCCTTCAGAGTAGTAAGGTGTTGAAATCCCCCTTGAGTATACCTGCTGAGGCTAAAAAAGAGCATTTCCCTTTAATAATATCAGATTCCCACACCATAGAGCATCATCACACTTACTTTGTATGATGGGATTTAGAAATTTCATGGCAACTCCTTGACTCCAGTTGTTCTGCTTTCTGTAAATAACTCAGGCATTCAGAGAACTGTATCCTTTCCTACTCATTTCACTTCTCCCCATGCCCAAAAACTGACACAGGAAGAGATTTTTGTCAGATCTTTGTTCTGTTCTTCTTCTTAGATGGGAGAATAAAAGGGTAGGAGGTCTCTTCAGCTAACAGGATTTGGCAGGAGGGGGTGGATCAATAAGAATTTAGATGTGTTTTGGGGCACCTGGGTGGCTCAGTCATTTAAGCCTCTGACTTTGGTTCAGGTCATGATTTCATAGTTCATGACTTCGAGCCCTGTGTCGTGCTCACTGACAGCTTAGACCCTGGAGCTTGTTTCAGATTCTGTGTCTCCCTTTCTTCCTGCCATCGCTCCCCTGCTCATGCTCTCTCTCTCTCTCTCTCTCTCTCTCTCTTTCTCCCTCTCTCTCTCTCTCTCTCTCAAAAATAAGTAAACATTAAAAATTTTTAAAAAGAATTTAGGTGCTTTTTTTGGTTTTAATTGTTGGTCACTAAGGGCACATGGTGTTTCTTCCTTCTGATCATATCAATCAATTAGCTTCTTTCTTCTCTGAAAGCTGTGATAGACTGCAAGCTTCTCAAGTACTGGCCCTATGGCTTCTTCATCCTTGAGAAAATGTGACCTTAAGGAAAGCCTGGGTTTTAAAGTCAGACAAGCATGAATTTGAGGCTTCCTTCACCATTAACTCAGGAATAATTTGACCACTGTTGGACATCTCAGTTCACTTTGGGCTCTAACAAGAATGGATGGCAGCCAGAGTCCCCTGCATTCCTTCTTCCCTCCCCACCAATACCCCTCTATCTTGTGGGGACCTGAATGCAGGTGTCTATGACACATGATTTAGAACATAACTTCCAGTAGTTGGGATCTGTGTTAATAACCCATGGGAGGGAAGGGACCATGACGGGGATTTCCTATAACCAAAAATATGGTGTAATGTGGTGGAGTTTCTTTGGGATTAAAAATTAGACTAATCCTGCCCTTTGGCGATGTTCCTTCAGATCTCTCAGTTATCACACTCAAATATATGCCAAGCACTTCACATAGAATTTATCTTCTCTAAAATCCTCTGGAGTAAGTAATATTATTCTCATTTGGACTTATGGATGGGTGAACTGAAGCTCAGGAAGCCAAAGGAAGTTAAAAGCAGAACCCAAATTTTAACTTAAACCTGGGTGACTGCAGGTTCTTTTTCCGTTATGCACATTGCACTGCACGGCAGTTCACAGCCCCTTATCATCTCCAGCCAGACAAATTGTGAAACTGGCAAATCCTCAAAACACTTGATCTTCACCTACTCTGTCCCCTCAGGTGTCGGCAGTTCTCAGACTGTCCTCCAGCTGTCCTACAGGTCCCTCTTGTAGTGCCTTAAAAAACACATCCTCCCACTCTCCACACTGCCTAGGGGCTCTTTCTTCCTCCTTGAACTTAACTATATTCACATTTCCTGATATGTTTCTGTGTAACAATCCCTGGGCCAGGAAACTCAAAGTTTAGTCAAGAGAAAGGACAACCTTAGAATAAGTAGAAAACATGGAAAATAATGATAAAAACATTTAGGGAGGTGCAAAGGGCTGATGGAGATAATCATAGTAAATGTGTATGATGCTTTGTAGGATGAGAAGCACTATTAAATACACAATGATAAATACCATCATTGAGAGTCATGTACAAAGCATTTTATATTTGTTAACTCTAATCCTCACAAAAGTCCTCCAAAAAGATACTACTGTTCCCATTTTTGCACATGAGAAAATCAAATTATAGTCTAGAGAATCTAATGGTGGCCATGTAGTTATCAATGGGCAGAGGTGAAGTTCAAACACATGTCTATCTGGACCCCAAGTCATCTTTATTCCCATGATTTCATATCAGGATCTACCATTCCATTTGAATCCCATTTTGTAGTGTTGGCTTCTTGGTGACCACTCAGCTACTAAGTGGAAGGTTTGGGTTCAGGCTCAGATGTCCTGTCCCTAAGTCTGCTGTTCTTTCCTAGAACAGAGCTGCTTGAGAATGACCTGCAAAGGCCCTGGTGAAAGTGTGCCTTTGATAGGGTTTTAATAAAATTAAAGAGTATTTATATGGAAAGAAGGAAAAGAATATTCCAAAGGAGAGAACTGCATGAGCTGTGGTAGGGGCAGGAAGAGTCAGGACTTCTCTGGGGGTAGAGAGAAGATGGTATGAGGTATAGGCTAGAGCCAAACTGTAAATGGCTTTCGGTGATAGGGAATTTTTTAATAGAGGGTGTGGAAAGTCTTTGTACATTCATAGCAATGATGTGATGAGAGCTGCAGTGGTGTAGAGAGGGGTGGTTTTGGGAAGAGACTGGGGGCCAGAGAGGAGCCTATCAGCCCAGGCCCTTAGCAGGGCCCTGGTCATGGGCATGGTGAAGCACAAAGGTGTTGGAATAAGGATACAACCACAGGATTGGAGCACAAGAAGACTGTTTCAATAAGCATTCCAAAGACAGAATATATAGGACTTAAATGGTTATCTCAAATTGAAGGGAAAATCCTAGATAACTGAGTTTTCTGGCCTAGGTGATGCAGAGATAATGCACCATCCATGGTGAATGGATAAGTCAGAGAGGATGTGGTCTGGATTTAAAAATGTTTGCTTTTGAGGCTGTTGAGTACCAGAGGAAGAGTGAGTGTTGAGCTCAGGAATGAGAACAGAGAGAGTTTTGCGTCATTTACAAGGAGTGATTATTGAAACAGGGAGAATAAACACATCCCCTAGGGCAGAGGTTCTCAAACTTTAATGTGCTCAAGAATCACCTGGGAGTCGTGGCACAGTTACCTAATACATGGTACATATTTAATAGATTTCCTTCCCTAGCAGATAATGTTTGCATAGTCTTAAGGTGTTGATCTAAAGAAATGAACATCAAGTTTTTTTAACTAAAAAAAGGGGTGCCTGGGTGGCTCAGTCGATTAAGCCTCCAACTTCAGCTCAGGTAATGATATGGCTCGTGGGTTGGAGCTCCACATCGGGCTCTGCACTGACAGCTCAGAGCCTGGAGCCTGCTTTGGTTTCTGTGTCTCCCTCTCTCTTTGCCCCTCCCCCACCCACACTCTGTCTCTCCCTCCCAAAAATTAATAAATACTAAGGAAAAGAAATGAGCAATATAGGAATTTTAGGAAATATGTATGATGTCTATTGCTTATTTTAAATACACAGCTATTTTCTACCTTTCAAATCATACCAGATAGGCATTAATCTGTTTACTATAATACTTATCCTAACTCTAAGTTATGTGGGCTGAGATCTACTCATTCTCCATTATCCAAGTGTTAAGAATGTGGACTTTGGAGCTGTGAAGATTGGGTTCGCACTTTGCTACCTGCAAAATATGATCTTGGGCAAGTTACAGATTGCAGCCTGGTCTCTTCCTCTCTAAAAAGGGGATAACAGATGTATGCACCTCATAGGGCTGATGTGATGACATAATAGTACAGCAATTACCACCTACATGTACAAGAACATTTTAGAAACTGTTGGTTATGAGTTTTATCATTGGTTAGCCCTTGGGGGGAGGGGAACTCTACAGAGAAGCTGCAGGAAGAGGTCCTGGTGAGTCAGAAGTTTCTGAGTGGTTCCTTGAGTCAGGACAGGAGCTACATGCCAGCCTGTGCTACAGCAGAAGCTCATAATGATACTCTGTCTGAAACCCAACCACGTTGCCATGGGTTGACAAGCAGAGGCTCCTTTCAAACCTTCTGGCTACTTGGTCAAGTTTCTAATTTGGGAAATTACAATAATCCATGGGAGAATTCCCCTTCCACTCCAGTTGGCCAGAGAAATGAGCATTGTCATCACTTTCTATTCTAACTGTTGTCCAAGACTGGTCTTTGTAGGGGCTGGTGGGGGGGGGGGATGCACTGTGCTCCTCCTGGTGGCTACAAACCTTCCAAGAAACCATATGGTCTGTAAAACATGCCATCACAGGCTGAAGAGCTGAAAATTTAAGCTAACAACCAGGCTTCTTTCTGATCTACAATTCAGATAACTGCCTGACCTGATGTGTTTCTCCCTACCTGACCCATCAGTTATTTTACTGATTCAGTCAATTTTTCTTCATCTTCTTGGCCCAGCCCATGACTTCCATCTTGATCATCAGCACAGCATAATGAAAGTTGACATTTAGTGAGAACTTTCTGTGTATCAACACTATGCTTAACTCTTTGAAACATAATCTCAATCCCTATAACATCACTTATGAGAAAACTATTATTTTCATTTCCATTTTTCAGGTGGGGAATTGACACTGGAACTATTTGGGTCATTTACCCAAGAGCACATCACTGCTGGTGTATATATTTGTAGGTGACCGCAAGGTTTTAATTAATTAATTTAATTAATTTAATTTAATTCAGGTTTAAAATTCCTGAAGGCTTAAGCCATCCATTCATCCAAAATCAAAAAGAGAAGACAAAGATGTATGAAATAGTTAAATAGAGTATAAAGAAAATAAACAGGGCCAGCACAGGAGGCCAGGTGGTCTTCATAGAGGGAAGATGTAACCTGGGAGTTGGCAGAACGGGATTCCAATGGATGGAAGAAGGAGTAAGAGGATGATAACTGTGATAGGATGGGAGGGAAAAGGCAGCTGTAGGAAGGAAAGGGCTGGGGTTGAGAAGACAGAATGAGCAAAGGCCTTCACATTGTATTAACATGAAGAAGGCATACAAGTGTTGCTTCAGGAACAAATGATATGTTCCTGCATTATTAAGTTGTATTCATTTTTGCTTACTGAAGAAGCAAAAAAATTGGCTACTCAAAACTATTGTTTTCTATGTTCTGCATTCTAGGTAGAGGACACACAATTCATATCAATGAGAAAATTTCTATACATTGTGTTTGTGAGAGAGCCTTCTCTCACAAAGATGAAGGAGAGAGAAAAGGAAAAGACTAAGTTTTCAAAGGATCTGTAAATCTTTCAATGTTGCTAAAGGACAAAAACATTAATTTCATCAGGGACATTTTTGAGTTTTTGATGAACAAAGGGAAGGTCTGAGTTGAGTAGGGAGTGGGAGACTGAGGAAGGGGCTAATGGGGAGGAAATTGGGGGGCAGGTGAGTCAGTGGGACAGAGAGTGGAGAGGTGGGGGAGAGGAACTCTGCAAAAGATGATAGCCTGATAGTGAAATAGGCTGGTGGGAAGGGTAGAGGGAGCATGTATTTTGGTGTGTGAACATATCTACTGCTAGTCCCTCTTACACTGAACCTGCAATATTTTGCCACACACCTAATATCTTGGGCAATGGTGTTGAAGTATGGGATCCACACAAAAGGGATCAGTTCCACATTCAGATCTGTGTAATGGAGAGTAATGAAAACAGTGTGAGAACTGAGACCCAAGGGAGAGTGTGAGCTCAGAAAGTGCTGGTGTTGGAGCCAGCAGTGGCCAGGACAGTCCCTGCATCCTGAGAGACAAAGGCATTTGAGGGGCTACTGGACTTCCCACAAAATGTAAAGAGACAGAGCTATTAAACAAATTTCAATTTCAAAGATAGCGAGACCTCAGCTGACACTTGGCCCTTCATAGATATCAATGTAGAAATACCCTATAATATTAGATTATTATTCACACAAAATAACTGCTGTTTTGGTTTTGCTGTTTTTGCTTATACCTGCTTTCTCTAATAAAAAGTCAGTTAGAAACTGACTAGGGAGTAACTGGTACTTTCATTATTTATGGCTTGGTTTCATGACATATATGGTCTTCTTCCCTTTCTCTTTTTACTGATCTCAACAGTATTTGAAAATTGGTATGCAATGTAGCTATTTACACAGTGGTCAACTTTGTAATTTCCCCTTTCACAGAGACAGGCTCCTTTATGAGCCAAAGAAAAACTCCTACCCTCTCTTCTTCTTTTCCTGTGTTCCTGAGTCCATGGTCCCTGTACATCTTGTCCTCACCTCTCTGGTAAACAGAGTCATGGGCATAATCTCACCCATCCCTGCCCTCCCAGGACAGTTCTGTGGTTGAGCTTCTCACACACCTCTATTGACAATCAATGTGACAGCTCCAACCTTTTGCAAAATTCTAAACCATTGACCAGCTCCCCAAACCCCTTCCCTACCACACACACCCAAACCTGAATTATTCTGAGAACTGTTGATTCAGATTTCAAATGAGGACACATGAGTAGAAAAGAATAGAGTTAAAGATAATGATCGAGGCTGAATTCTCTAAACTCAAATGAAAACACCTTTGATGTGGGTTATTATTATTCCCACTTTACAAATTAGGAAACTGAAGCTGCTTCTGCCTAGGAAGGGGAAGGCAGAAGGAAGAGAATGTTGTAAGTGTCCTACCAAACCTCCCAGATGGAGACACTGTGGCATGTCCCCAACCTTGCCCCAGCAGCTATGGGATGAAGCAGAGAAAAGCCCTCACCTTATCAAGAGCACTTTGATTTCTTTAGAACTCAGCTTCTAAAGAAGTTCTTCTAAGAAGAAACTTTTCTTCTTCCTAGGGGACTCCCAGAAGAATTTACATATCCTGGCTATTTAAAAAGGCTCAGGGTATGGGCCAGGTCAACTCAAACTAGCCAGATGGCAGCCTGGGGCTGAATATGGGGGGCTAGGAGACACAGAAACACAGAACATACTGCACAGGAGACACCAAGAAATTTTTGTGAAACTCTCAATAGACTCTTGCTGCTCATCTAGAGGCAATAAAAATACCCAAAGGAAGATGTGGTCAGTGGAGGCGCTGGTTCCCAGTTGACCTTTTGGTTTCAACTAGCTACCTTGCTTAATTTCATTGCTACTTAATTTCATTGCTACTTTGTTTGTTAACAAAACACAAAGCCACTCTGTACTCTTCTAGTATGCCTGTACTCTTCATAAGAAAAGTAATCAGAAATTTTAGGTTCCAGAGAGAGAGTATATATAAGACAGGGAAGAACCATACAGTTTGGTATTAGGAGACATTGTTTGAATATTCTATTTGTGTGACGTTGAGCAAGTCACCCTACCTCTTTGATTGTATTTTTAGATCTATAAAACAGGAGCAAAGCTATCTATCTCAAACTAACTGTAAGGATTACCTTAGGTCACGAAAAGAGTTGAGGAGCTGCAAAACACGCATTAAATAATTTAATGTGTCAAGGATTGAAGCAACAGAGCTCACCTCAGGGTCTATCTGAAGTACAACTAGGAAGTTTGTCTTTAGCTTCCTTTTTCTGAAAATTTATTCCCACTTAGTGGTTTCTTCTGCACAGTTCAGGCACCAAGTGTCTGGATATATTGCCTACTTTACTGGCTGTCAAGAAAAATATCATTAGAAATTATTGCCATGTTCTATCAGAGTGGGAAGATTCTTGCTCCTCAAGGTGGAGTGCCTTTCTGGGCAGGTGCGTAGTCACTGCATAATCAAGGCATATTTTCACAGAGCATCAGTTTTACTCCATGATAAATCACTTCAAACATTGTTTTTAAATGTTTTAAAAGATTAAAAAAGGAACCTTAACAAAATGTTCCCATTTAAGACAGGCATTTCAAATGATTTTCCCATGGTCTGAAGATGTTTAATTTCTGGTCCAACCTACTCAATTTATTTGACCAGAGAGAAGATTGGAACCTAGAGAATTGAAGAGAGTTGCTCATCTCCTTGCTATCTCCTCCCACAAGGAAGAGCTCCATGAGAAGAGATTTAGGTCTGTCTTGTTCTGTGATGTATCCCCACTGCCTAGAACAGTGTCTGGTAATGACAGTGGACATTCAGTAAGTACTTATTGAACAACTAAATTAACTTTAAGGGGAAAGATGAGTAGGAAAGCCTCTGAATTTCCTAGAGGATACACACATTAACTTAAAGAATGGGTCATGACACTTCTAGGAGTAGGTCAAAATGAAAATTTTGATATCCAGTTCTGACCCTGTAAAATAAGAGTCTTTTTTCCTGTGGTAAAACTGACCTAAGCATTTCCTTAGAGATGAAAAGCCCTTATTTCCTTAAGACCCCCATTAGACCAGGAAATACACTAAAATATTCAGAAATTATTTCTCATGGTGAAAATAAGAGTGAGTTTCATCACCTATAATTTTTAATAATGAGCTTATATCACTTACAAAACAAGATTTATTAACTTTATAGTACTGTATATGTATTAGCAAAAGTGAGTGCTACCCAAATGATGTGTCTGTGCTTTTCTTTCGTGCCAAAACAAGGCATTTTGTCATCCCCAGGGAACACTGCTTTGTGTAGTGCTGGCCTCATTCTCATCCTCAGAGGGACTCACACCAGCTTGATGGCTGACCCTGCCACATAGGTGGTTTAACAGTGTCCCCAGCCCTCCAAGATTTGGTTAGAAATAAAAACAGGTGGCTGACATATAACTAAGCCATGACAGCCTTAACAGAACTTTCCTCGCTCTTCAGGTCTAATTCATACCTGTGCCATACTTTCTTCTTTTGCAGAGCTCTATTACTTGTCTCTCCTGAAGCATTTCCCTTCATGGCTGATATTTCTCTTCACCAGAACTCGGAGCTCTGTCTTTGCGGAGTATAATGAACACAAGACACTGAGAGTTTTCTTTTGTTTTGTTTTGTTTTGTTTTAGGGAGAAGACAATCTTTGTTAGGGTAAGATCATCCTAGATTGCTTGGGATGGGGAAAGTAAAGCTTCAGTAATTTCTGGCTGCTCTGCAAAAGTAGCTCATAGAAATTTAAGAGTGGGGGCTAGGAAGAAGTTGAGGAAAAAGAAGGAAGACAGAGAAGGTGCAGACCTACATAGCAGAAGATTGAGGTCTGGAGCAAAAGGCAGGCAGGTCTATGAGAAATTCTTAGACTGGGGTTGATGAAAGATTTTTAAAAATAGAGCTGTCAAAAAATAGGGCTGCCTACTATTTGATTTTTAGGTGTGTATTTCCAACCCTCTGTAAAGACTTAAAGACATATAAATGCCTCATGTAGGAGATTTTAGGGGACACTGGGCAAAAGGAACTGTCAAGTCAGAGCCTGCCCAAGATAGGAAGGAGAATTTGGCCATGGCAGGTGAAAGGCAAGGAAGGGTCTTAGTAGAGCAGATGTGTGGAGGCATATGTGACTTCTGAACACATAATATACCAAAAGGTCTCTGGTTCTTGCTGAGGGGTTCAGCCATATTTTATTTAAACTTCAGAGGAGAGTGTGACTTTAGCTTATACTTGAGTTCCACTTCCAGGTATATTCCTCAGAATAAGAAGAGTTTAAATTCTGTGGAAATTCTAGAACTTCCCTTTTACATTTAAACAAGATTCCTCTGCTTCCCTATCCTGAAATCCTTATGAGGAGTATTTAAGCACATTTTTATTTCATTCTATGAGTAAGGGAACAACTTGAGTCAAGTATTTATTACACCTTTGCCTTGGGCTTAGGTCTATAGAAAAATAAATATCTCTTTCCTTAATGATCTTATAACCTAAATGAGAATATGGAATAAAACAAATGCAAGATTTGGTGACATCTGTTTAAGTGTCAAGTCCTAATTTGTATGTTGGAGGTGGGGAAAGATGCTGAGAATGACAGAATTTAAAGAAAGGAAAGATCTGGCAGACTAGAGGGGACCTGGAAAAGTTTTTCTGAGAGAGTGGGACTTGAAGAAGAATTTGAGGACTGACTACTGATGTAGAGATCCCTGCATACCAGAGCTTCTCAACCTCAGATTTATCAACATTAGGGGTTAGAAAGTTCTTTGCTGTGGGGTCTGTGCTGTGCGTTGTAGAATGTGAGGGATTATTCATGGTCTCTACCCTCTAGATGCCAGTAGCACCCACTCCCCAGTTGTGACAACCAAAAATATCTTCAGACATTGTTACATGTCCCCTGGGAATAAAATTGGCCTCAGCTAAGAGCCACATTGTGAATAAAGGAAACAGCATATGAGTTTCAGGGAGAAAGAAAGTTGATTGACAAAGGTAAGTGCTTGTGCAGGCCTCCCTACAGGTCTCTTGCCAGCCCATAGACAACTGGGGCCCTGGGAAACAGTGTGTGACAACACATCAAGAAATCATTGGTGGCCATTCTGTTCAGAAAAGTTTTGTGACAGTAGCAGTTACTTCTGAGCTTGACACACGTCTCTCTGGTGTCAATGGCCTGATTAAATATTGGGGATAGGAGGAAATACATATGGATGCACAAAACATAGTCAATTAGCAGAGAACCATGAGTTCCAAGCCAAAAATTTAGACTTGCTCTACTCAAAAGTACATTTCTGATATATATTCTTACAATATTTCAGAGAGATTAATTTGACAGTAATATTCCCAGTTGGGTGCAAGGATAGACCAGGGCTTCCTTTCTTAGATTGTGGATAGGGCCTAGGAGGTCTATGATCCTGAAATTATAGCCATTATTTTGTGGATTTATTTATCCTTTTGAGGAGGGATTCTGTAAGTTATATCAGATCCCCCAAAAGTTGGAAACTCTTAGGTTCAACTGGAATCAAAACATGAAACATCAATGAGTATCCTAATGGAATAATCCCTCCCTCCATCTAACCCCCCCCCTCACTTCCTACAAGTACACATCCATTCTACAAGCATTCACTGACCACCCACCATATGCCAGGTACTGGGATCATAGGAGAAATTGAAAAAGGACCCTGCCCTGAGGAGTTCATAGGCAAGGATACATGCAGGTATTTAATGAAGTATACATAGGCGAATCCAGAGGATCATAAAATAATGAAACATTTCTGAAGGTGATATCTGAGCTCTGTCTTGCCAGTGGACATGACTAGTTAGAAAATGCATGAGTTAAGAGGAACCTACAATTGCCAGTGGCCAAGGAAATGAGAAAGGAAAGAGCAGATCTAAGAGTTGCCATGAAGGAAGCTTCTCATCAATACTGTGACTTGATGACTAATCACATATGAAGGAAGGAAGACTCGGGAGATGGTGAGTCAAAAATTATGCCAAAGGTTCAAGCCAGGAAGACAAGAGATTGGAGGCAGTAAGTAGGGATTGTTTTGAGAGGGAAGACATATGGAGTTGGAGACAATGAGATAATATTTAATTTCAGAAAATTCCTTGAGGGAAACGGAATGCAAAACTGATGTTAGGGAGTGGATGGGAGAAGAGAGGCAGAGAGGAAAATGGTCTGTTTCCTTAAATGATAATGAAGGGCACTAGGGGAACCGGCTTGCTAAGGCTATGGTTTTTCTAGCTACTTTTTTATGGGCTTTTGTGGATCCCAGAAATGTATTTGGGGGAAAAATAACAATCTCACAACATAGCCAACATTTCTGATTCTAGACTTGAATAAGTAGTTGAATATTAAGTAGTACCTGAAGTAGTGAGGGCAAGGGGTGTTAGAGCATTAAGATAGGGATGGAGGCTAGACTCCTGATTTGTCTGAAACAAATTCACAGGCAAGGTTGAAATTATGCCACAATCAGGGACTAGTGAGGCACCAGAATGTAGTGAAACTATGAGAGACTTTCCAGGACCATTCTTCATTTCCTGCTGGTGTAAGTGTGGCCACTCCTCCAAATACTTGGTGAGAGAAGGTGTCTTGGAGTCTAGGCTCTGATTTCCACTAAATCAGAGTTGTTCCCATCTGCTCAGTCAGTTGTAAGTGCCATTCATCTGGCATATCTCCAGCTGGGTCAAGAAACATGCATCAGGCACATAGTGTGTGACTGGAATTTTGCTATGTATGGAAGATATGATGATATGAACACATACATACACACACACACACACACACACACACAAGAAACTCACAGCAATCGTATGATAGCCCATGATAGAGGGGAGAACAGGGAACTACAAGACTCCCAAGGGAGTGGGCTGTGTTGGGCAGGAAAGACTTTCAGAAGGATGGGACTTGAATTGAGCCCAGAAGCTTGAACGGTCATTAGGTATGTCAAAGGAGTAGAAAAGAAGGCAAATTCAGACAGAAGAAACAAGAGTCACACTTTGAAGGCACAACAGCTTAGCAATAATGATAAAAGGAGAGGAAGATGTTATGAATATCATGGAATAGATATAAAGCAAAAGTCATGTAACCAGGAGTGATATTCAAATATTCAAGAACTGATAAGCAAGGAAACTGACCCATCAGAATAGAGATAACCCAATCAGAAAGATGAGACCTGTAGACAAGATAACCCAATCAGAAGGATGAGACCCGTAGACAAGCAACAGAATTCTCATGCCGCCAGCTAGGAGACATCACAAAGGACGTCCAGAAAACTGAATGGATGCTGTTCATTTCAAATATTTAAATACTATATGAACAGATTGCTTTCTGTTACAGAATATACATTCAATAAAAATGTGTTTAATTAATGTGAAAAGATGGAAATATATATTGGGTGAATTTTTGGCTTATCAATTTAGAACAGTGTTACTTGGAAAGGCAAGCAGAGCCTAGGGGACAAAAGAGAAGGGCCTTTGCCTTTTCCTGAGTGAGGAGGGAGCAGGGAGACTTGGGCAAGAAACTTAACCTCCCAGTGCTGTAGTTTTTTCATCTACATAGAGGGCTGATAAAATCCACCATAAAGGCTAGTGTGAGAATTAGACACAATATGTGTAAAGCCCCAGGCATAGAGAAGATGCCCAAGAATAATAACAATAATGAAAACATAATTTAATTTAATTTAATTTAATTTAATTTAATTTAACTTATATGTCTCTATTAGAATTTTCATATCAATTTTAATTCACACAGGTACACATACATTTAAAAAAGCACAGAATTTGAAGGACTCTCTACCTCTTCCCAAAGCTTATTATGTAAGTCAAACTTTAAGATTTCCAGTGTGGTAGAGAGAAAGCCCAGAGTATATGTGCCTACACTGGCTGCTTGGCCAGGCTGTGGATGACAGACCTTATTCCTCAGGAGGAACTGCATATCTGGATTTGGGAGGTGAGAATTCTATCACTGAAGCACCAATGCCATAGCTAGATTTGTATGAGAGAGATCCCTATTTGTTTAAATGGAAGCAATTCATTCTCCTTTTTTTAGAGGACAGGATGGGTGAGGGTAAAGCCACTACCTAAAGCTGTATCATGTTCACTAACAGCCTGAAGGGTCCCTTCCAGATACATCAGAATGTAAATAAGTACATAAAATTATAGGTGTATTCTCCTCCATTATGTGCTTACAAATATACCATATAGCTAAAACATAATTTATTTAATTGTTTGCTCTTGATGGAAATCTAAGTTGTTCCTAATTTTCACTGCTTCATTGCTGCTGGTGCTCATGTTTGTACATGTTTTTGCAAACTTCTGTGAGTGTATCCATATGATATATTACTACAAGTTGATTGCTGAGAAAAAGTGTATACACCTTCTATATTTTTTATATATTCCTAATGATCCTCCAGAATGTTGTACAAATTTAAACTCATATAAAAAATTATGACAGGCCAGTGTTTCTTAAAACCTAATATCCAGAAGAATCACTGGGAGCTTGTTAGGAGTGGCCACTGGCTGAACTGCACCTGCCCAGAGATTTTGATTGTTGTCTGAGGTGGGCTCCATATATGTGTTTTGTTTGTTTGTTTGTTAGTTTTAATTTTCACACAGTGACTTTTGAGGAGGTGGAGTATGCAGTTCTGTGACTTCTAACACAGGTAGTAGATTTGCATAACCACCTGATGGTGTAACAATCAGAATACAAAAGAGTCTCATTACCCTAACATATTTCCTCATGCTATCAAGTTATAGTTGCACCCTAACACCATCTCAAATCCCTGGTGAACACCAATCTTTTCTCTCTCAAAATTGATTTTTTCTTTTCAAGCCTAGACTAATTTTGTATGTAACTTTTTGAGACTGGCTTCTTTCACTTGGAATAATGCCCATGCGATTTATACAAGTAGTTGCATATATCAATAGTTTCTCCTTTTCATTGTTAAGCAGTAATCCATGGTGTAGTTGTGCCATAGTTTGTTCAACCATTAAAGGACATCTAGGTTGTTTCGAAGTTTTGGGGATTGCCTTTTTTTTTTTTTTTTTTTTTAATTTTTTTTTTCAACGTTTATTTTTTATTTTTGGGACAGAGAGAGACAGAGCATGAATGGGGGAGGGACAGAGAGAGAGGGAGACACAGAATCGGAAACAGGCTCCAGGCTCCGAGCCATCAGCCCAGAGCCCGACGCGGGGCTCGAACTCGCGGACCGTGAGATCGTGACCTGGCTGAAGTCGGACGCTTAACCGACTGCGCCACCCAGGCGCCCCAGGGGATTGCCTTTTAAATAAACCCACCAAATGATTCTGATGCAAAAGGTCTTCAGATCATGCTTGAAAAGTGGATACTAGCAATCTTTTTAATTTTCGTTCATCTGGTAAGTGGAAATGCTACCTTATTATTAGAGTTACATATACCTGATCATCAGGAAACTGAGAACCTTTTAAAATGCATATTAGCCATTTGCAATTCTGTGAATTGCTTACTCATATCCTTTGCTGAGGATCCATTTGTTGAAATTGAGTTGTTTTGCTTTTTATATTGACTTTTAGGAGACTTTTATGTTAAGAATTTTAACCACTTATATTTTATTTTATTTTTCATTGATTTGTTTATTTATTGCAGCCTGCTGCTATTCTATTGTGTTTTGATATGTTGAGGAATAATCAGGGTGGCTCACATTGATGAAAATTCCTACCCATTGTAACCTCAGATAGGATTCCAACAAAGGAACTGGCAACAGGATGGTCTATCTAGATAACTTAAATGGACCATTTTGAAACATACCACTTCATCCTCCCTTGCTATTGATTAATATACTTCCTCTACTTTGTCCAATAAGCTATTAAGCAGTGAAATAAATTGAAAAAACACAACCTACTTTCAGCTGTATTAGTTTGTTTGGTTTTTTTTGGTTGGCCCATGAACTCAGGGATAACTAGAAGTTTTTGTTTTTTAATACGAAATTTATTGTCAAATTGGTTCCCATACAACACCCAGAGCTGATCCCAACAGATGTCCTCCTCAATGCCCATCACCCACCCTCCTCTCCCTCCCACCCCCCATAAACCCTCAGTTTATTCTCAGTGTTTAAGAGTCTCTTATGGATGATGCATAGGGGCACTTTTACCCCAATGTTTATAGCAGCACTTTCTTCTTTTTTTTTTCTTAAAAAAATTTTTTTAATGTTTATTTTTTTATTTATTTATTTTTCAATATATGAAGTTTATTGTCAAATTGGTTTCCATACAACACCCAGTATAGTGGCACTTTCAACAATAGCCAAATTATGGAAAGAGACTAAATGTCCATCAACTGATGAATGGATAAAGAAATTGTGGTTTATATACACAGTGGAATACTACATGGCAATGAGAAAGAATGAAATATGGCCTTTTGTAGCAACATGGGTGGAACTGGAGAGTGTTATGCTAAGTGAAATAAGTCATACAAAGAAAGACAGATACCATATGTTTTCACTCTTATGTGGATCCTGAGAAACTTAACAGAAGACCATGGGGGAGGGGAAGGAAAAAAAAGTTAGAGAGGAAGGCAGCTGTATTAGTTTTGATTCTATGTATTAAAGGATCCTTTATGTTTTACCTGTAAGTTTATGATCCATTTTGAGTTATCTTTGGTATAGGTATGAGGTGTGCATTGAGGCTCATCTTTTGGCATATGGATACACAGTTATCCCAACACTGTTTGTTGAAAAGACTCTCCTTTCTCAAATTGTTTATGTATCTGTCAATAGTCAATTGACCATATTTGTTAGGTCTATTTCTGGAGTCTCTATTCTAATTCATTGATCTTTTTGTCTATCTTCAGGTCAATACCACACTATTTTCATGAGTGTAGCTATTAATATAGTAATTCTTAAAATCAAGTAGTGTGAGTTGTCCATCTTTATTCTTATCTCTTTATTTTAGTTTTGCTAAAATATTTTTGGTATTAGGTATTTAGACATTATGACATTTTTCTATTTCATTTTTAAGTTGTTTTTAATGTTTAATTATTTTTAAGAGAGTGAGACAGTGTGAGCAGGGAAGGGGCAGAAGAAAAGGAAACACAGAATTCAAAGCAGGTTCCAGGCTCTGAGCTGTCAGCACTGAGCCTGGTATGGGGCTCGAACTCACAAACAGTGAACCAAAATTGGCTGCTTAACCTGCTGAGCCACCCAGGTGCCCTCCTTCTATTTCATTACACAATGACATCAGAAGCCACCATAATCCTTAACAACATTAAGAGTAACTCCATATTATCCTCTAATTATTGGTACCTTTTCATATTTCTAGAAACAATTATTTTTTAACACTTCGTTTCTGTATTTTGTGTATTCTTGCCTTTTTTGTCATAGCTTAACTGACCATATATACATTAGCTTATTTCTGAGCTCTCTATTCTATTCCATTGATTTGTGTGTTTAGTTTTTGTGCCAGTACCATAGTGTTTTGATTACAACAGCTTTGTCATATACCTTGGAATCTTGAGTTGTAATACCTCCACCTTTTTCTTCTTTCTCAATATTTTGTTTTGGCTGTTTGGAGTCTTCTGTGGTTCTATACAAATTTTAGTATTATATGTTCTAGTTCTGTGAAAAATGTGCTGGTATTTTGATAAATATTCGGTTATAGGCTCCTCAAAAAATTAAAAATATAGATACCATATGATCCAATAATTCCACTACTAGGTATTTGCCCAAAGATAATGAAAACACTAATTCAAAAAGATACATGAACCCCTTTGTTTACTGCAGCATTATTTACAATAGTAAAAATATGGAAGCAACCTTATTGTCCATTGATAAATAAATGAATGAGGAAGATGTGGTGAATACACACACACATACACACACAGAGAAGATTACAAAGCTATAAAAAAGGATGAGATCTTGCCATTTGCAACAATGTGGATGGACCTAGAGGACATTATACTGAGTGAAATAAGTCAAACTGAGAAAGACAAATATCACATGATTTCACTCATTTGTAGAATCTAAAAAACAAAATAAGTGACTAAAAAAACAAAAAGCAGAATCAGACCTATAAATATTGAGAATGACCTGATGGTTACCAGAGGGGAGGAGGGAGGAAGGAAGGGCAAAATGGGTGAAGTTGTATGGGAAATACAGCCTTGTAGTTATGGAATGAATAAGTCATGGGAATAAAAGGCACAGCATAGAGTATATAGTTGATGATGTAATACCATTGTATGGCAACACATGATAGCTACACTTGTAGTGAGCATAGCATAATATAGAGTCAAATTGCTGTTGTACACCTGAAACTAATGTAACATTGTGTGTCAACTATACTCAAATTGAAAAATTAAAATAAAATATTTTTTGTTTCTCTCTCCCATTAAGATCTTTACCACCTTTCTAGAAGAGAATACAACAAAACAAAGTCATCTGCCATTACGCATCACATTTCTTCTTATTACTTCTTACCACATGCAACTGCATCACAGAAACCTCAGCTAATATCTATCACAGAGTGCAGAAGGACAATGAAATTTCTGATAACATATGAATTTTAATTTCACCGTAAAATAACTAGGCTATCTTCTACTTGCTGATATTTTGTTCTCACATGAAATTCAATGCATTAAAATCTTAAAAATCAAATACCAATTTTACCTCTGAATTGCTTTGTGGTTTTGAAAATATTCTCTCAGCATCTAACTAATCTTCTTATGAGAATTATTCTCCCTCTGAATCCAAGCTTGAGATTAATAAACCACAAGAAGTTATACCGAAGGTATTAAGTATACAAAAAATGCCCTTAATGTGTGGCTTTAGGGGGAAAAAAGGCAATACTATAGGCATCATAGTCTATTTCTGGTATCGCAGTAAGTAACATGGGACAAGCACATAGAACTCTGTCCCTAAAAAGGTCAAGAAAATCCATGTATCCAGAATGAAAGAAAACCCATGTATCCAGAATAATAGAATAAAAGAATGATCAGAGATAAGCTGAATCATGTTGCAGTTAAAAAGGGGACTGGGGAAATTTTCTCGATCTCGTTAGTATGCTCAAGAGGTTTAAAGTAGAATTAGAAAAAGGAAACAAAGAGGAGAGAGAGGAAGGAAAACCAAGCAGATGTGCATTAAGGAAGTTACTTTTTTGAAACGTGCAAGGTGTTCCTCTGAGTGGCATCCGATCTGGAAGACCAGTCACAACGTTCTAGGGAAATTGTGCTCTGTGTGTAGGAGTCATTCGTCAGTGGGAATGCCCCAAGGTGCTCCACTTCTTAAAAATTCATTAGGTAAAAAGTACAGACAAAATTTGTAATCCTCACACCCCTAGAGCGATCTCAGATAATAATTTCACTTAGGAATCATGTCCTGCTATAATTATGATTTAACTCAAATAATAATTAGTCATATTTGTAGAGTATTTACCACATCCTGATAACCAAAGCACAGTATATGTATTAATTACTTAATCCTCACACAAACAACTCTAAAATGTGCATACTATTATTATTCTTATTTTATAGATGAAGAAACAGGCCCAGAATCTTGCCAAGTTCACCCAGTTACAAAGTGGCAGTGCTGAAGTTTGAAGTTAAGTCTCTAAAACCAGAGTACACAGAGCACCTGGGTGCTCAGTTGGCTAAGCACCTGACTCCTGGTCCCAGCTCAGGTTATGATCTCATGGTTTGTGAGTCTGAGCCCCACATTGGGCTCCATGCTACCTGGAGCTTACTTGGGATTCTCTCTCTCCCTCTCTCTCTGCCCCTTCCCTGCTCACTCTCTCTATCTCTCTGTCTCTCTCTCAAAATAAATAAATAAACTTAAAAAAATTAAAACCAGAGCACACAACTGTAATGTAATACCACCACTGTCTCACCTAGTTTCCAGGCATTATCTATCATAAAATGATCATATTCTGTGCAAATGTGTGCACATGTGCATGCGTGCATGCATGCACACACACAAATTGCACATTACAGCATTACTTGGTTATACAGGTAAAATTGACATTAATTTGATCAATCAGCATTGTCTCCAATGGTTCCTCAGTTACCTCCCATTCTAGTAGCCACCACCAGAACAAACAATCTTGAGTCTTCCATTTTGAGTCTTCAGACTCCATCTTGCCCTCCTCCCCCAAATCTTCCTCTCTCCTCTCAAGTTCTGCTTTCCTTGAGGCCCTGCTGCAGACCCAGGATCACTGAGCAGCTTTCCTTGTTAATTCTGGCTGATGCAAACTTCTCACTCCCTATCATGATACTAGAAGTGCTCATTTCTTACCTCAACATGACCCACACTGAAATGTACTGCAACTTACTTTATCAAACAAGAGTCAAGCTAGTAAGTTACAGTTCTTGTTTTGCTTAAAGAACATTTTTGTGATTATAAGAAACACATAAGAAATGTGCCCTTAGTGCATTATTATTAGCAAACATCTTAGCCACCATCCAAGAGGAAAACTGCGTACTGCAGGGAAGAAAGGTGTTCAAGGTGTTCCAGGGGAAAGTGACTGCAGATACACAGGCTCTGACACAGGAAAGCTTGGGTATAACCAGAAAACAGTGAGTGGTTTAGACTGAACATTGTGCTTCTCCATGGACTGGGTATAGGGTTGGCTTCTTAAGCATGAGTCCTCAGCAGTCACACAAGGTCTTGTGCTCAAAAGAACCCCACATTTGGTGCTTTGTTGTCACCATCTTGAGATTTTTTGAAAAATATTGTTTGATAATTTTTGTACAAGGAATCCCTCATTTTCATTTTGAACTGCACCTGCACATTATGTAGCTGGTCCTTGTTGGGCCTGTCTTCAGAGTAGAAGTGGCTGGTTCTTCTTCCATGCTGGTCCTTTAGTGACCTATTCTTATGGCCAGACACTAGAACCTTCTCCAACTCTACTTCTAACACAAACCAAAGTAGAATCTTCAGAGAGAGAACCAGCCCTTTTATATTCTTCTGTTTCTTCCCAGACCCTAATAGCAGTAGGCTCCCAAGGGCTTCTCCACCCGTCACAGAATCCAGACCTTCCATCATGACTGAGAATGGCCCTTCTCTCTTCTGGGGACTTTTAAATACTTGTGTATGTTTTGCCTGCATTTTCAATGTGAGGTACTATCTGCCTCTAGTCTGATAAGGGGTGCTGTAGAGAGTATGTGAATAGATAATGACTTCTGATCTTGGGGATTACCCTTTGATTAATGACTTTTATTATTTCTCTGTTGCTAAAGATAACCAGGAAGTCCATCGTTAAGGTGTTCTTGAACCATGTTTTTACAGTACCCTGAACAATAGCCAGGGTTAAATCCTTGTCCTTTGGTCAGCACATTGAGAAACATCAGGATATTCCCTTACCTGCCTCATAATAGGCCATGGTTGCCAGGGGCACAAGTGAATAAACCTACACTGATGCTCCAAAGATTGCACCCTAGCCTTCCCCTGAAGATCTAAATTGCTCTTTCTGTGTCTGTGGAGGTCTAAAACATAATACTTCTTTGAAAGGAACTTTGAACTGCAGGGCATAAAGTGGGAGATGGTATGGGGAGGCCTCCAGCCCACTCTTCATTTCTTGATGAGATAGATAACATTTCTGTGGTCACCTCAGTGCTCCAAGTAAGGACAAAGTCAGGTACAGCATGCCCCTTAGAAAGGAAGCCTCTATTACACTGAGGCACCCCTCATAATTACAAGTGAATATTTAGTCGAGTTCCCAGAAGGTTCAGAACCCTACCCTTAGCATCATCATCTATCCATTAAATCATTAGGTCAGTCACTCTTTCATTCACCAGATCATTAACTCATGTATTGCTTCATTCAACCAACATTTACTGATGTCCTTATATGTCTCAGACTCTGTGTTAGGCAGAGAGGAGGACCTTAGGGAAACGCCAGTCATGACCCTATCCTCAAGCAGCTCACAGTTTGCTTAGAGGGTCACACACACATGAAATAGTTAAAACAACAACAAAAACAACAACAACAAACAACAACAAAACAGAGTTGTAAGATACTGATTGTAGTAAACCCTGGTAAAATTCCAAGAAGAGAAAGATCAGGGAAAGTGTCACTGAAGAACTACAATTTATGCTGGCTTTTACAGCATGTACAGGTTTGGAGCAGTTAGCATTCTAGGCAGTGGAAATAGCAAGAAGGGTTGGAAACAGGAATATATAACCAGGGAGATATGGAGAGCTTTGTAACAAGGCAGACACTTTCTAACTTGATTTTGGAAGTACTAGAGAGTCACTCTCACCTTGAGCAACTGTAACAATGTAACAAATCTAGGACTGTATAGTTTTAGGACTACAGGTGTTTGCAGGAAAGACAGGCTAGAAGAAATGAGTCATGGCAGAGGTCACCTGGAGAGGAAGGTGTAGACTAGGGGGTGGACATGGAGTAAAAAAATGAAATGTGGCTAAATATTGGGGAGGGTGAGAGAACACTTACAGCTAAGAGTAAAGTTTCTATCTAACTTAGGCATTGTTATGGGTTGAATTTTGTCACTCTCAATTTTATATGTTGATGTCTTAATGTTCAATACATCAGGATATGACCTTATTTGCAGACAGGGTCTTTACAGAAGTTATCAAGTTAAAATGTAGTCGTTTGGGTGGGCTCTAATCCAATATGACTGTTGTCCTTCCAAACAAGGGAGATTTAGAGACAGGTACACAGGGAGAAACCATGTGAAGATGAAGGCAAGGATCAGGTACACTAAAAATTGTCAGTAAATTACAAGAAGCTCTCAGAAGGAACCAAATGCCAACACCTTTATCTCAGACTTCTGGTCTCCAAAGCTGTTAAAGAATAAATTTTTCCTTCTTTTAAAAAAAGCAGAAAAGAAAGAACTGTGTTCTGATATAACAAGAATTCACAGGCAGGGATCAAAAAGCTTGTTTTGTCTTCAGAAAATACCTGAAGACATATGGCCAAGCCTGTATGAGAGTCAGCATTCAAATGAAGAAAACCCTGCCCATGAGGGCCCTTATGTCAAATTTCATGATAAGATCTGGAATTGTTACCAACATTCCATTATGATTAGCTATCTCTGGTTTAATTTCCATCAATTAAGGAAATGAATAAGTTACTCAGAAAGAAAGAAGCATTCAGATTTATAGGATCACTGACAATGCATACATGATGATTTGGAATTTGGGGACAACTGTCATTAAAACTAAAACGTTTCCTGAATGAGGAGTTAGCCAAAGACACCAAGGAGGGTGACTTGCTCCTCTCCCACAATTATGTAGCTCCCTCTAGAGGACCACATTGCCACTCGAAAACGAGGGAGAAACTTTATAATTTCACCCACATTCGTTGATCTATCTTCATTGTCAACTCTTGCCCATAACTATGGGGAAAAGTAGTCACTGAATGTGGTCTGTGGGGTGCAATTAGGAAGATTTCAGCTCAAATGTCCCCTCCTTTGTGAAGCCTTCCTGGATCTCCCCAAGTGGTTTATCATTTATTCATGTGTATTGATGCATTTATGGTATGAAATATAATTTATACATGTTTGTCTTTCTCTCTAAACCATGAACCCTTAAGTACATATTTCTTTCCTTATTCATTTTTTTCTTCTTACACCTAGCCAGTGCCTAGCCCATTGTAAGTGTTCAATAAATAAATGTTTTTTGACTTAAAAAATAAATGTCATCTTAGCTAATTCATCCAGTCTCTGTCCTACCACATATAAATAAAAGATTGGCACATTCAAGATTAACATCCTGTAGGTCAGTAGACTTGTTTCTGATCCATAAGAATGAAAATATTGAGAGATAATAATATTTTGCAATAGAGATATTTATTTTTTTAATGTTTGTTTATTTTTTGTCTTTATTTTTTTATTATTTTTTTAATATATTAATGTTTGTTTATTTTGAGAGAGAAAGAGAGTTTGAGTGGGGGCGGGAGGAGAGAGAGAGAATCCCAAGCAGACTCCACACTGTCAGTGCAGAGGCCAATTCAGGGCTCAATCCCATGAACCATGAGATCATTACCTAAGCCAAAATCAAGAGTTGGATGCTTAAGTGACTGAGCCACCCAGGTGCCCCTGCAAAGGAGATATTTAGAAGAGTTAAGGCATTATTTCCTGGAAGACATAAAGTGTTAACAGGAAAACAAAAATTCTAACTTATATGGTAAAATATAAGCATCTTTGGTCACAGAGAAGCAATGGGAAGAAAACATACGGTAGGAAAATTTTAGTGGGTGATTTACTGACAAAACCCAGGAGAGGCCTGGGGCTGACAAGAGCAATGGGAAGAATTTAGGGGCAAGGAAGCACTCACTTAGTGGATCTGATTGGTACTGAAAAATCTAAGGTCCTCCAAAAGAAGTCACAAATGATGCAATACATGGTGCTTGAGAAGCAGAAAGTGAGGGATTTCAGAGGCCATTGGGTCCAGTGCTGTCACTAATGAGACTGCTCTGGGGATAAGGTGACTGATTCAGAACCACACAGCTACAGGGCCCAGAGCCCTCATCTCAGAATCATGCCTTCAGATTCAGGAGCATGAAAATGAGAACTCTGAACTCTTTCCTTCTGCAATGGCCAATCCTTTGAATGCATTTGGTAATTCTATTTTAAGTTTGAGCTCATGGGGCAGATGGATGCAGCCTTATGAGCAGACACTAGTCAGGCAGAATTGGCAAGACTAGTCAGAAATCTATGCTGGCTGAACTGTAAGGTGTGTCAGACCACAGAAGCAGGCCAAGAAAGTTATCTTGGGATTGGTTATGACTATTAGGTCTAGGATTTGGTTTCAGGTCCAAGCAGTATTCATAATTGAGCTAGGTATGAGTTCTAGCTCTGACACTTAGCTGGCTAATCTCAATAGAGCAACTCACTCTCACTCTCTTCACTTTCATCTTTGAAACAATATAGCTTAAAAAAAAAGAAACAATATAGCTTAAGCATCTGTGAGCTCTGGTATCAGCATGACTGACTGTTTTTATTCAAGCACTGCTGCTCAGAAGCAGGTTGACTGTGTACCAGTCAGTTACATCTTTGTTCTTCAATTCTCTCAACTGTAAAATAAGGATAATAAAGTTACATACTCACAGAGTAGGTGTGATGGTTAAACAAGGTAATATACATAAAAAGGGTGGAACAGTGTGTGGTACATAGTAACTCCAGAATAAATGTTAGCCATTTATTACTATTATTGTTGGCTTTACTTTGAGGTTAACAATACACAGACTTATGCCTAAGATCAGGTGTGTGTGAAAGCACTTTACAATCTGGGAAATGGAGGTTATGAACATTTAAATGTGATAATTTTGAAAAAATAATCTATAAGAGGGCCTGGCTGGTAGGTACTTGATAAGTGGTGGTGTTTTGTTATTTTACAATAGGGAGATCTGATTGTAAACTGTCAGTCTTGCCTTCAAACTCTCATATTTGGGTTTGGATTCATTCTCATAGCTTTCTCTTTACACACATCTCCTTCAATCCATAAATCAACCAATATTTGTTGAAACTTACCCTTTGCCAGGTTCTCCCTTCAGCTCTGGTTGAACAGTGGTGAAAAGACAGACATATTTCTTATCTTTTAAAATCTATAGTCCTGAGGCACCTGGGTGTCTCAGTCGGTTAAGCATCCAACTTCGGCTCAAGCCATGATCTCACGGTTCATGGGTTCAAGCCCCACGTCTGCCTCTGTGCTGACAGCTCAGAGCCTGGAGCCTGCTTTGGATTCAGTGTCTCCTTCTCTCTCTGCCCCTCCCCAGTTTGCACTCTGTCTCTCTCTCTCTCCCAAAAATAAATAAACATTTAAAAAATTTTAATAAAATCTATAGTCCTGTGTGAAAAATAAATATTAAACAAATAATTACAAATTGGTTTTGCAATAATGTTAAAGACTATTGGTCTTGGATTGGATTTTGCCTTCCTTATAAGTTAGTAAATTGCCCTATTACAGTTTCATAGATGTTGGCAGAAGACACAAGACTTCTGGGTCAGAGACTAAGAACTTTATTACTCACAGCACAGGAAGAAGTCCATCCATCAGCTTACAAGTGTCAGCTCCCCTTACCTCCAGTTCTCACACAGGTGATGACATGGACTCAGATGGATCTGCTCTGCATACAGTGGTTTTGTGTCACAGCTGAGGAACCCAGAGGTTAGATAATCTACTGCTTTTATAGCAAGCATTAAGCAAACCTGTTCTTTGGAGAGAAAAGTTACCTCATCTCTCAAGATTATTAGGTACACAAACAACCCTGAGGAATGGCCCAGCTAAATGCCTTTGTAGCCCTGGCATTCCCAGCAAGACATATAAGGGATCAAAAGGCCCAGAGAGAACTATCTCTTCCAACAAAGATATAAAAGACAAAAAATAATATCCATAATTCTATCACTTTAACACACTATTTTCTTTTATAATTTTATCCTCCCAGAATCTAGTCTATATCTATATCTAATCTATATCTATATCATCTATCTATATATGTCACCTATATCTATCTATCTACCTATCTATTAGAGTGGTAGCCATGATACATACACTACCTAATGGTCTGTTTTATTCATTAAATTTTATATCATAAATTCTGAACTAGTTTTCAAAATTATCCTGCATACTTCACTGTATTGCTGGATGATAACGTTAGGCTTTTAGGATGTTTTCACTTTTGTTTTTACCTGTTTTTTTTTAAAGCAAGACCAAGCCCTAAATACAGTAAGGAGAACAAATCAGGGGTAGGAAGAGAAGACTCTACATGTCATGTTTGCTTTCCAGGTATGTACTGGCCCTTCCAATGCGCCCTATCCTGACATCATATTTGGCATACTCATCCCAAGTAGAGAAGAACTTCTGGAGTTTTCAGGTACTTTCCGGTCAGAGAAGAGAATACCTGCTTCACTGCATCCTACTATAGCAGTAACTTTGAATGCTATCCTACATCTCTCTAGGAGAGTTTCATTCCAAAAGAAAATGTCAAGTTCAGGCAATAACAAAACCAAAGAAAAGGCTCTTTAGTATTGTGCTTAGAGTCCTAGTTATGATACTTTAGGGATACAGGAGATGCCCCTGGACCGTGAATAGTATTTCCATGCCATGGTGGCCCTCAGGATTGGTTGAGATCGTGCAGTAAGATTCTTCATCAATTTCTGCATCTCCAAAATATAGAATTCTTACTAACAAAATAATATAATCTTTTGTCTTAAATAGTTGTGTGTTTTGTGTAAGGTTGCAAAATAAGTCACTCATAGAAAGACAATAATCATACGACTTCACTCATACGTGGAATTTAAGAAACAAAACAGATGAATGTAGGGGAAGGGAAGGAAAAGTAAAATAAGATGAAAACATAAAGGGAGGTAAATCACAAGAGACTCTTAAATACAGAGAACAAACTGAGGGTTGGTGGAGTAGAGGTGGGAAGGGGGGTGGGATAAATGGGTGATGGGCATTAAGGAGGACACATATTGGATAAGCACTGGGTGCTATAAGTAATGAATCACTAAATTCTACTCCAAAAACTAGCACTATACTATATGTTTACTAACTTGAATTTAAACTTAAAAAATTCATATTTGTTTTAAGGTGCTAACAGAAAACATGATTAGGGTATTTTAAAATTAGGATATTTCAGTAGGGTTTAATAAAAGTGCCTATTTATAAAAGTGGATAAGAAGTAAGGAGCCACAAAAGAAAATAAAGTTTACTCCTGCCCTTGTAATAAGGAAGCTCCCAAGTATACTGAAAGCCCAGAACCCAGAAGGAGAGTTGAATAGAAAGGGCCATCCAGAGAGAAATAATGATGGCTAGGACTCAGCTAGCACCAATACAGTTGGGTCTAAAGGAAAGCTGCTCTCCTCCCTGCTCTGATCTCCTCCAGGACCCACACTGGCCAACACCAGCAAGAACCCAGAGTGCAGGGGTCATTGTGTGGTCACTCTGGTCAGTCACCCATGGCACCAGGGAGAGTGGAGAGCAGTTCTGGAGGGGCAAAAGGAAGAAATCTAGCACAAAATTCTTGAGGTATGTTTCTCAAAAGGCACAGAATGATCTGTGCCATTCTAAATTCCTAGCTTGCCAAAGTTATACAAGAACATAGATGTGTTTTTCATCTATAAATGGGGATAATAATACTATGACTTAAATGAAGCCATGGTCACTCCAGGAAGACCAGCCTTAGAAAAGATATTAGAAGTTTATGCTGATGAGAAGGTAACAGAAGATGTGTGGGTGATTTAAGGGTACTTTTTCTAAGCTGGTACTCTCCCTAATTCACCTCATTCAACTTTAACATCTGCTGCCTCTGGAGAACTGCCTTGGAGGTGGGTGGGGAAAAAAGGCAGCAGAGGATATATGAAGCAGCTTACTCTGGTTAATCTTTCCCACTTACCTTTAAGTTCCTCTTAGCTTGCAGGTCTTAGAAATACCTTTTACTCCACTGCTCTGTAATTGCCAATAAGAAAGCTCTGAGCTACCCCATAAGCTGCCCAGCACCTGTTTGCCCAACCCTCTCTCCATCTGTGGGCCATCCAGGGAGGAACAAAAACAAAACAAAGGGCACCACCCCCAGAGTATGGGTCCCTCAGCTTCCTGCTATTTATTCTTTAACTACTTCTTCAGACTAAAGTGGAGAGGAGATGGGCTTCAGGTAGTCTCTTCTGTAAACAGAAAGTTGATGTTCAGAAGGAAGCCTTGTGGATGTTGAGTGGAGGATGTTTCCTCCTTCACGAACAGGTGCCTGTACCCACATGGAAATTAATGTCCATCACCCATTTAGCACATCCCTCCAACCACTTCCTCTCCAGAAACCCTCAGATTGTTCTCTGAATTTAAGAGTCTTTTATGGCTTGTCTCCTTCTGTGTTTTTACCTTATTTTTCCTTCCTTTCCCCACATTTATCTGTTTTGTTTCTTAAATTCCACATAGGAGTGAAGTCATATATTTGTCTTTCTCTGACTTATTTCCCTTAGCATAATACACTCTAGTTCCATCCACATTGTTGCAAATGGTAAGATTTCATTCTTTTTGATCACTGAATAATATTCCTTTGTGTGTGTGTATACACACACACACACACACACACAATATCTTCTTTATCCATTCATCAGTCTATGGATATTTGGGCTCTTTTCATAATTTGGCTATTATTGATAATGCACTATAAACATTGGGATGCATGTGCCCTTTTGAATTAGCATTTTTTTAATCCTTTGGATAAATACCTGGTAGTACAATTACTGGGTCATTCTATTTTCAGTTTTTTTTAATATATTTTATTTTATGTTATTTTATTTTATTTTATTTTAGAGAGAGAGAGAGAGCACACAAGCAGGGGAGAGGGGCAGAGGGAAAGACAGAGAGAAGCTTAAGCAGGCTCCACACAAAGCACAGAGGCTCAATCCCACAATCCTGGTATCATGACCTGAGCTGAAATTTAGAGTCAGACACTCAACAGACTGAGCCACCCAAGCACCCCTATTTTTAGTGTTTTTGAGGAGCCTCCATACTGTTTTCCAGAGTGGCTGCGCTAGTTTGCATTCCCACCAGTAGTGCGAAGTGTTCCCCTTTCTCTGCAAATGCTATAACTGAGATGCAATCTTGAATGGATGCCATTACAGTGAGGATGGATAAAGCAGAGCAGCAAACCAGTGATATATAAGATAAAATTATAGAAAATAATGAAGTTAAAAAAAGGAAAGAAACAAGAGACACAAGATTCTAGAGAGATCTCAGCAACTTATTAAAGGGGAATCACAATAAATGTGTAACTTCTGAGACACTCTTGAATGTTGACCTTTTTACTAGAAAATATTCTACCTTTGTCTGGAATTTTATGCCATCATGTGCTGGAACCATATGATACTTCAATAGACCATAACATAACATCTAAAAGTATAAATGACTATATTCTCAATAGAAATAGGTGCTAATAAATATTGTGTTTGGTATTAAATGGCAATTAGGCCAAAACAACTTGAAATTCTTCTTTCTGATACAAAGAGTGAATTTTGCTGAGTTTACTGTTTGACTCAGCAAAAATATAATACTTAGGGGAGTTGTTTTTTTTTCTTATTGTAACTTTTTTAAAAGAAATTAATGTTTATTTTTGAGAAAAAGAGACAGAGTATGAGTGGGGGAAGGGCTAAGAGAGAGGAGAAGACACAGAATCTGAAGCAGGCTCCAGGCTCCAAGCTATCAGCACAGAGCCCATCACAGGACTCAAACTCACAAACTGCGAGATCATGACCTGAGCCGATGTTTGACCTGAGCCAAAGTCTAACATTTAACCTACTGCACCACCCAGGCACCCCTCTTATTGTAGCTTTCAAAATGAAAATGAAAGAAATGTGGGAATTGAAACATAATTCAATTAGGTATCTCAGCACCGTGTATGAATTTGATTGAATTCTAAGCAAGTTGATTGCATTATATATTTTAAATTTTCTGTGATTTAATTTATGCTAAGCAATCTTATGCATTTACAAAGCAGATTTTTTTACATTGACCTTCTACCTACTGAAAAGAAATAACAGATCCTTTCACCTTTAAAACAGGAGACTATTTCATGTACACTAGCCCAAACACCCAAGTACATTTTGGGTACTTCTCATCAGGCATATGAAATAATTTCTTTACTCATGGAGCCTGTAACTTTTTTTCTCCCACAAGGCACATCTGTTGTATTTTTTCTTATTGTCAGTTGGCTTTATTTTATTTTAAAAAGATTATTTATTTTTGAGAGAGAAAGAGCCCAAGTGGGGGAGGGGCAGAGAGAAAGAGAGGGAGACACAGAATCTGAAGCAGGCTCCAGGCTCTGAGCTGTCAGCACAGAGCCGGACATGGAGATTGAACTCATGAATTGTGAGATCATGACCCGAGCCAAAGTCTGACACTTCACCAACTGAGCCACTCAGGTGCCCCCTGAAAAGTTGGTTTAAATTTTTTTTAATGTTTTCATTTATTTTTGAAGGAGAGACAGACAGAGCATGAGTGGGGGAAGGACAGAGAGAAGGGGAGACACAGAATCTGAAGCAGGCTCCAAGCTCTGAGCTGTCAGCACAGAGCCTAATGTGGGATTTGAACCCACGAACTGTGAGACCATGACCTGAGCTGAAGTCAGACACTTAACCCATTGAGCCACACAGGCACCCCTGGACAAGTTGGTTTTAAAATTAACTATATAACATTTGCCCCCAAAACTCCAACTGTTGCTTCTAAATGAATCTCTCCCTATAGGAGTCTAAACTCTCACTTAAAACTCAGATTTGCACTGTACCAGACCACAGGCCAGCTCCCTTTGAATTTACTGATATCCTTTCAAACTCAAAGTGTCCAAATGTGAGCATATCTTCTCTCAGAATAGTCTCATCACAAGGCCCATTCTGTTACCCTGACATTTTTCCAAACATAACTTTTTTTTTCTTTGTGCTTGGAATGTTTTCCCCATTGTCTTTTCCCTTGTGAAATAATCAGCTGTCCAATATTGGTCATGTCCTGGCAGAGGCTGAATGACTTCACAATCAGGGTAATAGGTTACAGGGTAATAGGATAGTCTACATGAGGTTTAAGGCATCTGCAAACTCCTTCATTCTATGAGTGACTACATCTACAGGTTTCCTGAGATGAGATGATCTCCTAGCTTCATTGACCTTACTAAGAAGTCCTATGTTTTCCTTGCTCTTCTTCCAACATCCCATAATGAATCCGTCTTATACTTAGCTTCTTCTGTATGTGGAACTACAAGTGAAATTATATTTGAAATTAAAAATTTCAATTGTATTTAAATATCACATACAAGTACTGTTTGTATTTGTGATGATCATTGGACTTTTTAACCTGTTAGTTAATCATAATTTTTAGCAGTTGCCTTCTTGCTTGCTTCTTTAAAAAGAGATATTGCTCATTCTACTTGTCTAGATTGCTCCTATCCTTCCTGCTGCTACTACATGAAATCCTAAGGAGGCATGGAGATAAACACACATACACACACACACACACACACACACTCATTTTGCTTGTTTTTGGACTTCCAGTCCATTCATAGTTAGTACTGCACAACTTGGTACTCTTTTAAACTTTTTCAAATATATTAGTTCTCTGACTGCTTGAAGGTGGGATAATACAATGAAAATCAACTTTTGTTGATTTTCCCTAAGCTCCCACTCTCAAATCCCAAATACTATGGATTTTCAGACAGCCACTGAGACAAGAAATGATTTTTGCCTTTGTAATGGGAGTATTACTTATTTTAGTTACTTATTCTCATTAATTTGCTAATTAACTCATTCATTCAACAAACATACATTAAGTGTTTCTAGTATGACTAACCCTTGGCTGAATTAATCCTTAATGACATTTTTGTTTAATGAGGAAGACAAGTAAATAATAATTTTGGTGCTGTAAAAAAAATGTCTACCCAGAACACAGACCTATACAAAGAAAGTCATTAATTCTACTTGTGGGAACAGGAATAGTTTTATGGGGATATCATAAAAACTTTAGGTAAATCTTGAAAAGCATATATTCTTAAGATGAGCAAATGAGAGCAGAAGGTTTCATCAAAAAGGCAACATAGGCAAAGGCACCAAAAGTAGAGCATACAGCACATTCCAATGTGTGTGGATGTTTGTGTGTAGGGAGTGAGGATGGTAAGAGATGAGGCTAGAGAGAGGTCAGCAGTCTCAGATCATGGAACTTTCTGTGTGATATGCCAGGAACCTGGATTTTAGCCTGTTAGCAAGTAAGAATGGCACAATCAGATTGATTAAAAACAAAAAGAAGTAAGGTATCTGGCTGGGATGAATACTTGGATGGGGAGGCCATTCACCAAGATGGGCATGAAGGATGAGAATTAAGTTTGGAGGGAGAATGACAGTCTGTTTTGAACAAGTTCAAAGTACTAATGGAACATAAGTGTAGAAATGTTCAGTATGCAGTGAATGGAGAAAGAGGTCTGAAGATGAGATCAAGATCACATAGTGAGTGAAATCTGAGGGAGGTACAAAGACTTAAAAGAGAAGGGGAGGGAAGAAAAAGGAAGAAAAGAAGGGGAGCAAAGAGAAAAAGTAACAAAGAGAGATCTAGGATAGAAGTGAGGAGCATTGACACTTAGGAGACTATTAGAGAAAAGGGATAACAAGAAAGAAAGAAGGATCAGAGATGGAATAGGACAAAGAAGAAACATATAACTGACAGTAAGTGACTCAGAATATTTAAGTAAGATGTTTTTATGTAAATATCATTGGCTTTGCTGTGGAGAAAATTTACCAATGCAAGTCAGTAGGCCAGTGGGGTTAGCAAAAATTGAAGAGGGCATGGTATCCTCTGGCCATAGTTTCACTCTGATCTTTCACTCCCATGAGGGTCAATCAAAGAGAGAAACAAAATGAACAAGCTGAAGGTCAAAAAGAGAAAATCAATGGTGGTATCCAAGGCAACAGGCTGTGGGTGGTACAGTGAAGCAGTAGGAGCAGGAGTATGGGATCAAGGTGCTGGAGATTGTGCTGCTGCCTGAGACTTTGCCCACTCAAATAATGTGTCTGAAACTTTGTCTCCATCAACAGATTCTGCCTCATCAAGAGCACATCTGATAAAAGAGTCACCCTACAGGGGCTGAAATCTTCACCTATGTATGGTCCAGTGTCCTGAGACTGTGCCATCCTGGGTGGGACCTATCATCCTTTGTGGCTAAGTTGGGAGGAAACTCTTATTGTTCCTACAAGTCTGAAGCCTGTAGAAATTAAAAGTGTCTCTATTAGTTGCTAGGAAAGCTGTAAGGTTCTCTGTGACATGGGGAAATAGCATTCAGGAGTATGGGTAGAGAGAGTATTTTACAGGATGGAAGAGAAGTCCCAACCATTACCTGGAAATAAATAGCATTTGGTAAGGATTCTCAATATTACATTAGGAAGGTTTTACTAAAATGCTTAATGTGACAAAGTAATTTTGAGATGAAAGTGAAATTAAAAATGAGTTGAAATTAGCATTGGTTCTGGAATACCCTTGCTTCTGGTAGCCTATCGTCCACTCTCTACACTCCATCCCAAACTCCTATCCTGTGACTCATTCTCAAAGATGTTTTTACTGAGCTGAGGAAGCTGTTGAGATATCTAAGGCCCCTTCCAGAATTGATGTCTCTGATTCTGTGAATCACATATAGAAATTTAGAATAGACATGCTCAGAGACCCTGACTGCATGGAGTTCTGTCATAGACAGCCAATAGACATTTGTGCCCTGCCATTTCTTGTTGCTTTAGCTTTGTTTTATTTTTTTTTCAATATATGAAATTTATTGTCAAATTGGTTTCCATACAACACCCAGTGCTCATCCCAAAAGGTGCCCTCCTCAATACCCATCACCCACCCTCCCCTCCCTCCCACCCCCCATCAACCCTCAGTTTCTTCTCAGTTTTTAAGAGTCTCTTCTGCTTTGGCTCTCTCCCACTCTAACCTCTTTTTTCTTTCCTTCCCCTCCCCCATGGGTTTCTGTTAAGTTTCTCAGGATCCACATAAGAGAGAAAACATATGGTATCTGTCTTTCTTTGTATGGCTTATTTCACTTAGCATCACACTCTCCAGTTCCATCCACGTTGCTACAAAGGGCCATATTTCATCCTTTCTCATTGCCAAGTAGTATTCCATTGTGTATATAAACCACAATTTCTTTATCCATTCATCAGTTGATGGACATTTAGGCTCTTTCCATAATTTGGCTATTGTTGAGAGTGCTGCTATAAACATTGGGGTACAAGTGCCCCTATGCATCAGTACTCCTGTATCCCTTGGGTAAATTCCTAGCAGTGCTATTGCTGGGTCATAGGGTAGGTCTATTTTTAATTTTATGAGGAACCTCCACACTGTTTTTCAGAGTGGCTGCACCAATTTGCATTCCCACCAACAGTGCAAGAGGTTTCCCGTTTCTCCGCATCCTCGCCAGCATCTATAGTCTCCTGATTTGTTCATTTTGGCCACTCTGACTGGCGTGAGGTGATATCTGAGTGTGGTTTTGATTTGTATTTCCCTGATAAGGAGCGATGTTGAGCATCTCTTGTTGCTTTAGCTTTGTTTTAAAATCTATTGATTTCTATGGGAGACTCTTGGATACTGAGAACAAACTGAGGGTTGATAGGGGGTGGGGAGAAAAGGGGAAAGTGGGTGATGGGCATTGAGGAGGGCACCTGGCACCTGTTGGGATGAGCCCTGGGTGTTGTATGGAAACCAATTTGATAATAAATTATGTTTAACAAAAATAAATAAATAAAATGAAATAAAATAATATAAAATAAAATAAAATAAAATAATAAAATAAAATCTATTGATTTCTACAATTGCAGAAGTAATACCAGAGCATTTTTTTTTTTTTTGGTAAAATGCTCAAACAATGGAAAAGAAAACTGATTGATGTGTGCATCACTCTTCACCACATCTAAACCAACTTTCCTCTTCATATCTAGTTATTATCAACTGGTCCACATTTTTAGTCCATTCTCTGCATTCATATCTATGTCTGTATAGGAATTCATGCAAGTATATTTTTGGTAGTTGCTGGGTTTTAAAACGAATGTATTCATACTTTATGTATCTTTCTGAATTATTTTGCATATACCTATATGTCAGAAATATTTCCATGTCCTCATTTGTTTTAAAGGCTGCCTAGTCCTTCATAGTATAGATGTGTGGTCATAGTGGGCATTTTATTTTTTATTTCTTTTTCTTTTAATTTTAAATTTGTAAGTATTTCTCAATCTGATAAATGAATTCTGTTTTGACTTGCATTTACTTAATTAATGGTGTGGTTAAACATTATTTCATGTTTATTGCCCATTCATTTTTCTTTTTTTTTAACTGGAGGAAAAGCACACTCACCTTTCCTTTTTATGATTTTATTTTTTATTTATATTTTAGTTAATGTACAGTGAAATATTGATTTCAGGAGGATAATTCAGTGATTCATCACTTACATACAACTTCCAGTACATATCACAATTATCCTCCTTAATACCCATCACCCATCCAATACATTTGCTACTCACAAATTTCCATCAACCCTCAGTTTGTTCTCTATTGTTAAGAGACTCTTGTGGTTAGTTTCCCTCTCTCCTACCCCTCTTCCCATATTTTCATCTGTTTTGTTTTTAATTTCAATATATGAGTGAAATCATGTCATTTGTCTTTTTCTTAATGACTTATCTTGCTTACCATAATACATTCTAGCTCCATCCATGTCATTGCAAATGGCAAGATTTAATTCCTTTTGATAGCTGAGTAATATTCCATTATATATATATGAATATATATAATGGAATATATATATATATATATTATAATATCTTCCTTATCCATTCATCAGCTTATGGACATTTGGGCTCTTTCCATAATTTGGCTATTGTTGATAATACTGCTATAAACATTGGAGTGTAAGTATCCCTTCAAATATGTATTTTGGTATCCTCTGGGTAAATACCTAAGAGTGCAATTACTGAATCAAAAGGTAGTTCTTTTTGAGGAACCTCCATACTGTTCCACACAGTGACTTCACCACTTTGCATTTCCACCAACACTGTAAGAAGGTTCAGCATCCTCACCAACATACTTGTTGTTTCTTGTGTTGTTAATTTTAGCCATTCTGACAGGTGTGAGGTGGAATCTCATCATGGTTTTGATTTGTATTTCCCTAATGATGAGTGATGTTCATGTGTCTGTTGGCCATCTGGATGTCTTTGGAAAAGTGTCTGTTCATTTTTTCTGCCTATTTCTTAAGTGGGTTGTTTACTGGGTGTTGAGTTTGATAAAATCTTTATAGATTTTGGACACTAACCTTTTATCAGATATGTCACTTGCAAATATATTCTCCCATGCCACAGACTGCCTTTTAGTTTGCTGATTGTTTCCTTTGCCGTGCAGAAACATTTTATTTTGATGAAGTCCCAATAGTTCATGTTTGTTTTGTTACTTTTGTCTTCAGCAATAAGTGGCTGGTAAGAAGTTGCTCTTCCTGAGCTCAAAGAGGTTTCTGCCTGTGTTCTCCTCTAGGATTTTGATTGTTTCCTGTCTCACATTTAGGGTTTCATCCATTTTTGAGTTGATTTTTGTGTATGGTGTAAGAAAGTGGTCCAATTTCATTCTTCTGTATGTTGCTGTCCAGTTTTCCCAACACCATTTGTTGAAAAGACTGTTTTTTGTCCATTGGATTTTCTTTCCTGCTTTGTCAAAGATGAGCTGACCATATGGTTGTGGGTCCATTTCTGGGTTTTCTATTCTGTTCCATCAATCAATGTGTCTGTATTTGTACCAGTACCATACTGTCTTGATGACTACAGCTTTGTAATATAGTTTGAAATCCAGAATCGTGATGCCTCCAGTTTTGTTTTTCTTTTTTCAGGATTGCTTTGGCTATTTGTAGTCTTTTGTAGTTCCATAAAAATTTTAGGCTTGTTCTAGCTCTGTAAAAAAAAAAAAATGCTGGTGGTATTTTGATAAGGATTGCAATAAATTGTTCTGAGTAGTATAGATATTTTAACAATGTTTGTTCTTCCAATCCATGAGCATGGAATGCCTTTCCATTTATTTGTGTCCTCTTTACTTTCTTTCATAAGTGTTATGTACTATAGTTTTCAGAGTATTGATCTTTTACATCTTTAGTTAGGTTCATTCCTAGGTATATTATTGTTTTTGGTGCAATTACAAATGGGGTTGATTCCTTGATTTCTTTTTTTGGCTGCTTCATTATTGGTAATAGAAATGCAACAGATTTCTGCATGTTGATTTTATATCCTATAGCTTGCTGAATTTATGTATCAGTTTTAGCAACTTTCTGGTTGAGTCTTTCAGGTTTTCCACAAAAAGTATCATTTCATCTTTGAAGAGTGAAAGTTTGACTTTCACTGATTTAGATGTTTTTTATTTCCTTTTGTTGTCTGAGGCTAGGACTTCCAGTACTATGTTGAACAACAGTGGTGAGAGTGGACATCCTTATCTTTTTCCTGACCATAGGGGTAAAGCTAGCAGTTTTTCCCCATTAAGGGTGATATTAGATGTGGGGTTTTTTTTGTATATGGCCTTTATTATGTTGAGATATGTTCGTTCTATCCGTACTTTATTGAGTGTTTTTATCATGGATGGATGTTGTACTTTGTCAAATGCTTTTTCTCCATCTATTGAGAGGATCATATGGTTTATATCCCTTCTTTTTGGTGCGTCACGTTGATTGACTTGCAAATATTAAAGCATTCTTGCAGCCCAGGAATATATCCCACTTGATTGTGGTGAATAATTCTTTTAGTGTACTGTTGGAAATTTGTATTTTCTTAATCGCTAATGATGTGAAATATCTTTTCATGTGCTCATTTGTCATATTATTTGGTGAGATATTTCTTCATGGCTTATGGCCATATTCTAAGGGAGTGTGCTTTTTTTTTTGTATTGTTGAATTTTCAGAGTTCTTTGTACACTTTAGATAATGGTCCTTTCAGGTATTGGGTTTGAAAATATTTTCTCTCAGTTTGAAGCTTGTGTTTTCATCTGATTAACAGAGTCTTTCACAGAGCAAAAGATTATTTTGGTAAATTTCAGTTTGTCAATTTTCTTTTTATTAAAATTTTTAATGTTTATTTATTCTTGAGAGAGTGGGGGTGGGAATGAGTGGGGAAGGGGCATAGACATAGAATCTGAAGCATGCTTCAGGCTCTAGCTGTCAGTACAGAGCCCAACGCTGGGCTCAAACCCATGAACTGTGAGATCATGACCTGAGCTGAAGTTGGACACTTAGCCAACTGAACCACTCTGGTGCACCTCAATTTTATTTTTAATCAGCCAGCTTTAGTGTGTTAGGTCTATTTTGCCTAGCCCTAGATATTGAAGATTTTCTCCTGTGCTTTTTTCTAAATCATTTTATGCATTATATTTTACATTTAATTCCTCATCCATTTTGAGTTAATTTTTGCATAAAGTGTGAGACTTAGATTGAAGTGCATTTTCCACACCAGTGGATGTGAAATTGCTCCAGCATCATCTGTTGAAAGGCTATCTTTATTCCATTAAATTTCTTTTTTCTCATTGTCTGCTCAGTTGAGAATAGCTGTATAGATATATTTCTGCATTCTCTATATTTTGGTCCATTGTTCAATGTGTGTATCCTTTATTTATCTTATCCTTCTTGATTAGATAAGCCTTGAAATAGAGTAGATTGCTTCTTCCCATTCTTTCCTTCTTTTTCAAGATTAGCTGAGGTATTATAGTTTCTTTATCTTTTTATTTATATTTTAGAATAATGTTGTCTGAATCTACAAAAAAACTATTCCTGAGATTATAATAGAAATTGCCTTAAATCTGTATACCAATTTGGGGAGAATTGATAGGTTACTATGTTGAATCTTCCAATCCATAAACAAGTTATGTTTGTCCATTTATTTAGATCTCTGATTTCTCCTAGACCCTCCTACAAATGATCAGCAGAAGACTGATATTCAAGGGCTCAGATATGCCAAAGTTAAATTGGGTTCCCAGAAAGAAGGTTTTCCTTAAAATGCTTTATACTGATTAAAAATTTTCCCTAACATTAAAAAAATAATTTAAAATGTGGATCAATACTTTGATATTCAGGTTATGATCCAGTTCTTTGGAGGAATTGGACTCAACTCTCTTTGTCTTCAAATATCTACAAAATCAGAAATTCAACTCTAGAAATAATTCAGGCCCACCTGTGGTTACCAATCTGCAAACCACACCTGTTCCTCTCAAAATGTTTATAGATATTATAAAATATTAAGTTATTGTTAGAGAATTGTCCTGTACTTAAAAAAAAGAAGATGGATTTAACAATTACTATAAAACTCTTTTCTTTAAGTTTTACTTTATTTATTTTGAGAGAAAGAGTAAGTGGGGTGGGGTATAGAGAAAGAATCCCAAGCAGGCTCCATGCTGTCACAGTTGAGCCCAATCTGAAGCTCAAATCCACAAACCATGAGATTATGACCTGAGCTGAAATCGAGAATCAGACACTTAACTCACTGAGCCACAAAGGTGCCTCCAGTTACTCCAAAACTTAAGGGAAAAAATTTGCACTCTTTTTCTTCTTTAAGCTTATAAACCTTATGTCTTTGAAATGTAAATGCAGCCCACAATCACCTGAGACTGAAGAAGAAGACAAAAAAGGAAAAGAGGCCTTTTTAATATCAAAGTAAACTTTAGGACACAGAAAAGATAAATAGAGACAAAGAAGGATGTTTCATAATTTTAAAATGATCCATTCATTTGGAAGTTATAACAACTATAAATATGTTTGCACCTAACAACAACAGATCCCAAAATACATGAAGCAAAATCTGACAGAATTGAAAAAAATAGATAATTCAACAATAATGATTGGGGGCTTCAATATCCCATTTTTAATAATAGAACATATAGACAGAAGATATTATCAATAAGAGCAACAACAAAACAGAAAAATCAAACTATACTATAACCCAATGTAAATCTTTATACACTTATCAATAACATATCTTCTTTTCAAGTGCACATGGAACATTCCCCAGGATAAACCTTATGTTAGACCAAAAACAAACCTCAAATTTAAAAGGGTTTAAAGTAATACAAAACATGTCCTTGGCCATAATGAAATTAGATTAGAAATCAGTAACAGAAAAAAATGTGGAAATTTCACAAATATGTGGAAACTAACTCTAGTCAATGGAGACAAAAAAAATCATTAGGGAAGTTAGAAAATACTTTGAGAAAACAAAAATAACACAAAACATGCCAAAGTACATGGGAACTGTTAAAGCAGTACTCAAGGGGAAGTTTATAGCTATAAATACCTAGATTAAAAAGGAAGATGAAAAATTGGTACCCTAACAGCGACATGCAGAAGAATGAACCTGGACCACTTTCTTACACCATACACAAAAATAAACTAAAATGGATAAAATACCTAAATGTAAGACAGGAAGCCATCAAAATCCTCGAGGAGAAAGCAGGCAAAATCTCTTTGATCTTGCCCGCAGCAACTTCTTACTCAACACGTCTCTGGAGGCAAGGGAAACAAAAGCAAAAATGAACTACTGGGACCTTATCAAAATAAAAAGCTTCTGCACAGTGAAGGAAACAATCAGCAAAACTAAAAGGCAACCAATGGAATGGGAGAAGATATTTGCAAATGACATATCAGATAAAAGGTTAGTATCCAAAATCTATAAAGAACTTATCAAATCAATACCCAAAAAAACAAATAATCCAGTGAAGAAATGGGCAAAAGACATGAATAGACACTTTTCCCAAGAAGATATTCAGATGGCCAACGGACACATGAAAAAATGCTCAACATCATTCATCATCAGGGAAATAAAAATCAAAACCACAACGAGATACCATCTTACACCTGTCAGAATGGCTAACATTAACAACTCAGGCAACAACAGATGTTGGCGAGGATGCAGAGAAAGAAATCTCTTTTGCATTGTTGGTGGGAATGCAAGTTGGTGCAACCACTCTGGAAAACAGTATGGAGGTTCTTCAAAAAACTAAAAATAGAACTACCCTATGACCCAGCAATTGCACTACTAGGCATTTACCCAAGGGATACACGTGTGCTGTTTCAAAGGGACACATGCACCCCCATGTTTATAGCAGCACTATCAACAATAGCCAAAGTATGGAAAGAGCCCAAATGTCCATCAATGGATGAGTGGATAAAGAAGATGTGATTATATGTATATATATACATATATATACAATGGCGTATTACTCGGCAATCTAAAAGAATGAAATCTTGCCTTTTGCAACTATGTGGATGAAACTACAGGGTATTACATTAAGTGAAATTAGTCAGAGAAAGACAAAAATCATATGACTTCACTCATATGGGGACTTTAAGAGACAAAACAGATGAGCATAAGGGAAGGGAAACAAAACACAAAAACAGGGAGGGGAACAAAACAGAGGAGACTCATAAATATGGAGAACAAACTGAGGGTTACTGGAGGGGTTGTGGGAGGGGGGATGGGCTAAATGGGTAAGGGGCACTAAGGAATCTATTCCTGAAATCATTGTTGCACTATAGGCTAACTAATTTGGATGTAAATTTTAAAAAATAAAAAATAAAACAAGTTAAGAAAAATAATAATAATTACAAAATTGATACCCTAAACTTTCTACCTTGAGAAAGTAGGCAAAGAAGAACAAACTAAACTGAAATCAAACAGAATGAAAGAATAAAGATTAGAGTAGGAATTAATGAAACAGAGAATATAAACACAATGCAGAAAATTAATAAAACCAAAAGATGGTTCTTTCAAAAGATCAATAAAATTGACAATATTTTAGTAGATTCACTATGAAAAAGTAGAGAGAAGACTCAAACTACTAAAGTTGTGGATGAGAGGACATTATTACCAATGATACAGAAATAAAAAAGGATTATAAAGAAATGCTCTAAAATTTTATGCCAACATAAAAGTTTAGTTAAATGAAATAAATACCTAGAAAGACACAGTTTACCAAAAGTGACTCAAAAAGAAATATAATGTCTAGAAAATTCTATCAGAGGAGGCTGGGTGGCTCAGTTAAGCGTCTGACTTCAACTCAGGTCATGATTTCACTGTTCCCGAGTTTGAGGCCCATGTTGGTCTCTGTGCTGACAACTTGGAGCCTGGGACTTATTTCAGATTCTGTGTTTTTCTCTCTCTCTCTCTCTGCCCCTCCCCAACTCAGCCTCTCTCTCTGTCCCTCTCTTTCTCAAAAATAAATAAACATTTAAAAACTTTAGAAAATTCTTTCCAAGAATTATGGTATAATAAAATCTTTTCCCCACTCTTGCCACTTTCATTCAACATAATTCTGGAAGTCTTAGTCAGAGCAATTAAGAAGAACAAAGAAATAAAGGGTATCCCAATTGGAAAAGATGTAAAATTCTCTGTTTACCAGTTACATAATTTTATATATAGAAAACACTAAAGAATCCATAAGAAAACTGAACTGATTCAGTTAAGTTGCAGAATACAAAGTCAATGTAAAAATTAGTTGCATTCTCATATTATAATAATGAACTATTTAAAAAAGAAATTTTAAAAAGTATCATTTATAATAACATCAAAAATAATAAAATATTTAGGAATTAATTTAACCAAGAATATGAAAGTTTTATACACTGAGAACAACAAATTACTGATGAAATAAATTGAACAATAAAAAAAGATATCCCATGTTCATAGATTGGAAAAATAATATTTTGAAAATATCCATACTACCCAAAGTGATCTATAGATTCAATGCAATCTCCATTGAAACTCCAATGGTGAGAGAGGAAGATGGCAGTGGAGTAGGAGGACACTGGTCTTGTTCCATGAACACAACTAGATAATTATCAAGTCCCTCTAAATACTCCAGGAATCATCAATCTGAAGACTGACAGAACAAACACCACAACTAAAGGGAGAGAAGAAACCATATCAAAGCAAGTAGGAAGTGTAGGGACCTAGCTTATGGAAGAAATGGCTCAGGGTGCTGTGGAGGGGAGGAGCCTTAGTAACAGAGAGGGTGAGAAAGAGGAGCACACAAGAAGATGCACAACATTTCCCCCAAAGCCATTGGCTTGGAAAATGAGAGAGGCTGAATTTGGTGAGTTCTTGCAACCAGAAGGGCCTAAAGCCCGGAGTTTTAAAAAGATCAGTGGGTTTGGCTGGTATAGAGCCAGGAGGATACTGCACTGCTCCTGGAGAGAAAGCAAGCAAAAAACCTGGATCCAGACAAAATTGAAATGGCAAACTGAAGAACACCTGAGGCACACAGTGGGGAGATGATTTACTCTTCTTGGAACTCACCCCAGAAAGACAGAATTCACTGGGAACAAAGTTGCTGGCTGGTGCCATTTCCCTCCCCAACCCCTCAGTATAAATATAGAACCACATGACAGCACCAACACTGGCTGTCTAACTTGCTTAACCAAGCCCCACTCCCCTATGATATGGTAGAATGGCTCTTTTCAATCAAGGTAACCTATCTCAGTTACAAGGGCTCTTTCCCCAAAAGACCTATGCAAACCCTGCCTACATTGTGTTTCTAGACCAGAGATTCTTCAGGGCCTCAATTCTGCTGGAGAGGGTGACAGTTCTCATTTCACAAGCAGACCAGAGCACACCTAGTTAATTTACCACATTTAATCCAGAGACCAAACACTTCCCCCATACCAAGAAAGGAGAGCCTCTGCAGATGACTGGCCTGAAGGATATAGCAGCCAAAACACAAGAGCACACATAGCATACACCAGAGACATTCTCTGAGGTGCCAGGCTCTGGGCACTACATGACTCTTCTTCATAAGATTTTTACTTTCAGAAGAATGAGACTGTCTTTTGTAACATACAGAAGAAGGCAGACACTTATGCTGAGATGAAGGAATTTATCCCAAATGAAAGAACAAGATAAGGCCATGGCCAAATATGTAAGCAAAACGAGATATAACAACATGCCTGGTTGAGAATTTAAAGCAGTAATCATAAGGATACTCACTGGACTTGAGAAAATAAAAGACATCAGTGGGACCATTACCACAGAGATAAGAGTTAAAAAAGAATCAGTAAGAGTTGAAGAATGTATAAAACCAGATTGGAAACAGGCTTGATGCAATGAACAGCAGGCTGGAAGGGGCAGAGGAATGAATTAGTGACCTAGAAGACAAAATAATGGAAAGTAATGAAGCTGAATAAAAGAGAGAAAGAATTATGGAAACTGAGAATAGACTTAGGGAACTCAGTAACTCCATTCAACAAAATAATATTCATATTATAGGTGTTCCTAAGAAGAGAGAAAGGGGGGCAGATAATTTATTTGAGAAGTAATAGCTGAAAACTTCCCTAATCTGGGGAAAGAAACAGACATCCAGATCCAGGAAGGACAGAGAACTCCCCTCAAAATCAACAAAAATAGGTGAAACCTAACACATATTATAATTAAATTTGCAAAATATAGTGATAAAGAGAAAAATCTTAAAAGCATGAAGGCAAAAGGAGCCATTAACTTTCAAGAAAAAAACCTTAAGTCTATCTGAAAATTTCTCAAGAGAAAATTGCCAAGCCAGAAGGGAATAACGGAGTGTGGCATGGTATATTTTCAACATGCTGGGTAGGAAAAATCTTCATCCAAGAACACTCTATCCAGCAAAACTACCATTCAGAATAGAAAGAAAGATAAAGAGTTTCCCAGACAAACAAAAACTACAGGATTTTATGACCACAAAAACCGAGAAATGCAAGAACTGTTAAAGGGGGCTTTTGAGTGGAAAGACCAAACAAAAGTGACCAATACAAGAAAGGATCAGAGAAAATCTCCAGAAACAATAAAACAAGTGATCAAATGGCAATAAAATCATGACCAACAATTACTTTGAATATAAGTGCACTAACTTCTCCATTCAAAAGACACAGGGTGTCAGAATGGATAAAAATACAAGACTCATCTATATGCTGCCTATAAGAGACCCATTTTAGATCTAAAGTCACCTGTAGGATGAAAGTAAGGGGATGGAGAAATATCTATCATGCAAATGGATGTCAGTAGAAAGCTGGAGAAACAATACTTAGACAAACTAGACTTAAATCAAAGACTGTAACAAGAGACAAAGGACACTATATTATAATAAAGTGGAAAATCCATGAAGATGATATAACAATTATAAATATTTATGCCCCCAACATGAGGCAACCAAAATATATTAACAAATAAAAAAAGTAAAGGAACTAATTGATAATAATACAATAATAATACAGGACTTTAACACCCACTTACATCAATGGACATATCATCTAAGCAGAAAATCAACAATGTTTTGAATGACACATTGGACCATATGGACTTAACAGATATATTCAGAACATTCTATCCCAAAAGCAACAGAATACACATTCTTTTCCAGTGCACATGGGACACTCTCCAGAATAGGTCACATACTGGGTCACAAATCAGGCCTAAGCAAGAGCAAAAAGGTTGAGGGTATAACATGAATATTTTTTGACCCCAATGTCATGAATCTTGAAGTCAACCATAAGAAAAAAATTGGATAAACTACAAATATATAAAGGTTAAACACATGCTAGTAAAGAATGAATGGGTCAACCAGAAAATCAAAGAAAAGATTAAAAAGTACATGGAAAAAAATAAAAATGAAAACACAATGGTCCAAAGCATTTGGGATGCAGCAACAGCACTGCAGGAGAGAAGTATATAGCAAAATGGGACTACTTTAAGAAGCAATAAAAGCCTCAAATAACTAACATGACCTTACACTTAATAGAGCTAGGAGGAGAACAATAAATGAAGCCTAAAGCCAACAAGAGGAAAATAATGAAGATTAGAGCAGAAGTACATGATATAGAAACTTAAAAAAACAATGGAATAGATCAATGCAATGAGGAGCTGGTTCTTTGAAGAAAAAAAAATTGATAAACCCTTAGCCATACTTACCGAGATGAGAAAGGACCCAAATAAATAAAAGCACAAATGAAAGAGAAGTAACAACCAACACCACAGAAATACAATTATAAGAGAATATTATGAAAAACTATATGCCAACAAATTGGACAATCCGAAAGAAATGGATAAGTTCCTAGAAACATACAAACTACCAAAACTGAAACAAGAAAACTTGAACAACCCAATAGCCAGCAAAGAAATTTAATCAGTAATCAAAAATTTCCCAAAAAACAAAATCCTAGGGCCAATTGGCTTCACATGTGAATTCTACCAAACATTTAAAGAAGAGTTAATACCTATTCTTCTCAAACTAGGCAAAGACTCCACTAAAGAAAAGAACTACAGGCCAATATTCCCAATGAACATAATGCAAAAATTCTCAATAAAATACCAACAAATCAAAGCCAACAGTACATAAAGAATCATTAATGATCAAGTGCGATTTATTCCTAGGCTGCAAGGTGGCTCAATATTCACAAATCAATCAATATGATACACCACATTAATAAAAGCAGGGAAAACCATATGATACTTTCAATAGATGCAGAAAAATCATTTGACAAAGTATAACTTCCATTAATGATAAAACCCCTAACAAAGTAGAGATAGAGGGAAAATACCTCAACATAATAAAGGCTATATACAAAAATCTCACATCTAATATCATCCTCAATGGGGGAAAACTGAGAGCTTTTCCTCTTTGGTCTGGAACAAAATACATATGTCCACTCTCACCACACTTAATGTAGTATTAGGAGTGCTAGCCACAGCCATCAGATAACAAAAAGAAATGAAAGACATCCAAATTGGCAAGTAAGAATTCAAACTTCCACTGTTTGCAAATGATATGATACTCTATAGTGAAATCCTAAGAGACTCCATGAAAAAAAAAATTGCTAGAACTGATACAAGAATTCAGTAAAGTCACAAGATACAAAATCAATATACAAACATCTGTTCCATTTCTATACACCAATAATGAAGGAGCAGACAGACAAATCAAGCAAATCAAGCAATCAATCCCATTTACAAATGCACCAAAAACCATAAGATACTTAAGAATGAACCTAACCAAAGAGGTAAACGATCTTACTGTGACAACTATAAAACACTGATAAAAGAAAATGAAAATGACACAAAGAAATGGGAAACATTCCATGCTCATGAATTGCAAGTACAAATATTGTTAAAATATCTATACTGCCCAAAGCAATATACACATTCAGTGCTATTTCTGTTAAAATAACACCAGCTTTTATCCCAGAGCTAGAACCAAAAATCCTAAAATTTGTATGGGACCACAAAAGACTCCAAATACCGAAGTTATCTTGAGAAGAAAAGCAAAGCTGGAGGCATCACAATTTTGGACTTTAAGTTATATTAAAAACTGTAGTGATTGAGACAGTATGATATGGGCACAAACATAGACACATGGATCAATAAACAGAATAAAAAAACCAGAAGTGGTTAACTATATAGTTAACTGATATAGTTAATTGATTCAGGACAAAGCAGGAGACAATATGCAATGGGTGAAAGACTGTTCAACAAACAGTATTGGGAAAACATGACAGCAAAATGCAAAAGAATGAAACTGGACCACTTTCTTATACCATACACAAAAATAAACTCAAAATGGATGAAACTCCTAAATGTGAGACAAGAAACCATCAAAACCCTAGAGGAGAACACAGGCAGTAACCTCTTGACATTGACTGTAGCAACTTTTTATTAGATATGTCGCCTGAGAGAAGAAAAACAAAAGGAAAAATTAACTACTGGGACTTCATCAAAATAAAAAGCTTCGGCACAGTGAAGGAAATAATCAGTAAAACTAAAAGGCAAACTTTGGGAGAAGATATTTGCTAATAACATATCTGATAAGGAATTAGTATGCAAAATGCATAAAGACTTCTACAACACTGCAAAAATGAATACCCTGCTTTAAAATGGACAAGACATGAACAGATATTTTTCCAAAGAAGATATACAGATGTCCAACAAACACATGAAAAGGTCTCAACATCATTCATTATCAGGGAAATACAAATCAAAACTATAACGAGTTAATACCTCACACCTGTCAGAATGGCTAAAATAAACAACACAAGAAATGACAGGTGTTGATGAGGCTATGGAGAAAGGGAAACCCTCTTTAATTGTTGGTGGGGATGCAAATTGGTGAATCCATGCTGGAAAACAGTATGGTGTTTCCTCAGAAAGTTAAAAATAGAACTATCCTATGATCCATCAATTACACTACTAGATATTTCCCAAAGAATACAAAAATGCTAATCCAAAGGGATACATGCACCCTGATGTGGATAGCACCATTATCAGTAATAGCCAAATTGTGGAAACAGTCCAAGTGTCCATTGACTGATGAATGGATAAAAAAAGATGCAGCATATATATATACAATGGAATATTAGTCAACCATAAAAAAGAATGAAATTTTGTCATTTGTAATGACATGGATGGATCTAGAATGTATTATGCCAAGTGAAATAAGTCAGTCAGAGAAAGACAAATACCATATGACTTCACTCATATGTGGAACTTAAGAAACAAAACAAAGAAGTGAAGGAAAAAAAGAGGCCAACCAAGAAACAGACTCTTAACTTTAGTGAACAAAGTGAACTAAAGTCAACTAAAGTGAACAGAGGAGAGGTGGGTCAGGGGATGGATTAAATAGGTGATGTAGTTCACTTGTGATGAGCATTGTGTGTTGTATGGAAATGTTGAATCACTATTTTGCACATCTGGAACTTACATTACACTGTATGTTAACTAACTGTAACTTAAATAAAAACTTTTAAAGTTCCTATGTCAAAAAAAATACTGCATGTTCTTACTTAAATGAATGATCTAAAAATGTCAAAATTATAGAAACAGAGAGTATCATAGTGGTTTCCAATGGCCAATGGTTGGAGGATGAGAAGCGCAATAGGGACAATGTTTGTCAAAGGGCACAAAGTTTTGGTGATGCAAGATAAATAAGTTCTGGGGATCTAACAGTATGATTACTGTAGTTGATAGAACTGAACTGTAGGCTTGAAATTTGCTAAGAGAGTAGATCTTACAAACAAAAAATGGTAACTATCGTCAGGTGATGAATACGTTAATTAGCTCAACTGTGATAACCACAATTATGAAAATTATTTTTACAATGTATATGTACATCAGACACTTTGTACACTTTAAATGAATGTAATTTGTTAATTATGCCTCAAAAAACTGGAAAAAATAAAGCATTTAAATATTTCTTACAAAATTATATGGAGATACACACACACACGTATATATATGATATAAAATGGGCAGTGTACTAGATAGCTTCAGAATGGGAAACAGTCACCAGAAATTACATGATTAGAGAGTTAGAAATTTCAGCCCATCTCACTCCCCACCCTCTACCCCCACCTATGAAAAGGAAGAAAAGAAAGGCCAGGGTGAGTCAAATCGCCAACTACCTCTGATTTAATCAGCCATGTCTACAAAATGAAACCTTGATAAAATCACCCAAACAAAGGAATTTGGAGAGCTTCCAAATAGGTGAACACATCCATGTGCTGGAAGGGGTGGCACATCATGATTTTGTGGGGACAGAGGCTCCAGGGCTGAGGACCCTTTCATAGCCCTATTTATCTTTTCATGTTCATTCGGGTACTTAGCAATGAACTGTTATAGTGAGTGTAATGCTTAGCTTAATTCTGTGAGTTGTTCTAGCAAATTATTGAACATGAGGTGGTCATGGGAAATTTCATATTGGTAGTTAGTAGGCAGAAGTGTGAGTAGGATAGAGATCCCATTGTGGAGGCAATCTTGTGGAACTGAACCTGTAACCTGCAAATTCTGTGCTAACTCTGGTAGTTAGTGCTGTGATTGAATTGGATTATAGAACACTTAGTTTGATGTCTAATAATTAGAAAATTGGTGTTGAAATAATGTATTTGATGTCAGAAAATACACACACACACACACACACAAATGCCAATTTCACAAAATTTTCCAAAAAATATAAGATGAGGAAAAACTTCACAACTAATTCTATGAGGCAAAGATTACTTTGAAACCAAACTAAGGTATCACAAACCAAAGACATCACAAAGGACGAAAAATATAGACAATAACAGGTATTGATGAAGGTGTGGATCAAGTAGACTCTTCACACATTCCATTGGAGAACAGTTTGGTGGTTCCTCAAAATATGAAAGAAGTATCATATTGGAATTCCACTCTTAGAGAATTAAAACATATAATCACACAAAAATTTATACATGAATTATGCACTAACAGTATTATTCATAACAGCCAAAAATGGAAACCCAAATGTCTGTCAACAGATAAATGGGTAAAAAAAAATTCATGTAGCCATACAATGGCTCAGCCAAAACAGGTAATTAGGTAACTGATACATGCAACAACAAGGATGAACTTAAAAACATTATGCTAAGTGGAAGAATCCAGATAAAAAGGACACCTATTATATAATTCCATTTATGTAAACATTTTAGAATAGGCAAATCCATAGAGAAAGTGGAATAATGGAGAGGAATGAGATAAGTGCCTTGTGTTAGATAAAGGATTTTTTGAGGATGATAAAGATGTTCTAGAATAAGTGGTGATGGTTGCACAACTTAATATACCTAAAACCACTTTATTGTTTATTTTATTTATTTTTTATATTAAATATAATTTATTATCAAATTCTTTCCCATAGAACACCCAGTGCTCATCCCAATAGGTGCCGTCCTCAATGCCCATCACCAACTTTCCCCTCTCCCCCACCCCCCATCAACCCTCAGTTTGTTCTCAGCATTTAAGAGTCTCTTATGGTTTGCCTCCTTCTCTCTCTGTAACTGTTTTCCCCTCCCCCTCCCCCATGGTCTTCTGTTAAGTTTCTCAGAATCAACAGAAGAGTGAAAACATATGGTATCTTTCTCTGTATGACTTATTTCACTTAGCATAACACTCTCCAGTTCCATCCATGTTGCTACAAAAGGCCATGTTTCATTCTTTCTCATTCCAAGTAGTATTCCATTGAGTATATAAACCACAATTTCTTTATCCATTCATCAGTTGGACATTTAGGCTCTTTCCATAATTTGTCTATTGTTGAAAGTGCTGCTATAAACATTGGGGTACAAGTGTCCCTACGCATCAGCACTCCTGTATCCCTTGGGTAAATTCCTAGCAATGCTATTGCTGGGTCATAAGGTAGATCTATTTTTAATTTTTTGAGGAACCTCCACACTGTTTTCCAGAGCAGGTGGACCAGTGTGCATTCCCACCAACAATGCAAGAGGGTTCCTATTTCTCCACATCCTCGCCAGCATCTATAGTCTCCTGATTTGTTCATTTTAGCCACTCTGGCATGAGATGGTGTCTGAGTATGATTTTGATTTGTACTTCTTGATGAGGAGTGACATTGAGCATCTTTTCATGTGCCTGTTGGCCACCTGGATGTCTTCTTTGGGGAAGTGTCTATTCAAGTTTTCTGCCCAATTCCTCACTGGATTATTTGTTTTTCAGATGTGGAGTTTGGTGAGTTCTTTATAGATTTTGGATACTAGCCCTTTGTCTGATATGTCATTTACAAATATCTTTTCCCATTCCGTCGGTTGCCTTTTAGTTTTATTGATTGTCTCCTTTGCAGTGCAGAAGCTTTTTATCTCCATGAGGTCCCAATTGTTCATTTTTGCTTTTAATTCCCTTGTCTTTGGAGATGTGTCAAGTAAGAAATTGCTGCAGCTGAGGTCATAGAGGTTTTTCCTGCTTTCTCCTCTAGGGTTTTGATGGTTTCCTGTCTCACATTCAGGTCCTTTATCCATTTTGAGTTTATTTTTGTGAATGGTGTGAGAAAGTGGACTAGTTTCATTCTTATGCATGTTGCTGTCCAGTTCTCCAAGCACCATTTGTTAAAGAGACTGTCTTTTTTCCATTGGATGTTCTTTCCTGCTTTGTCAAAGATTAGTTGGCCACACTTTTGTGGGTCCAATTCTGGAGTCTCTATTCTATTGCATTGGTCTATGTGTCTGTTTTTGTGTCCATACCTTGCTGTCTTGATGGTTACAGATTTGTACTAGAGGCTAACGTCTGGGATTGTGATGCCTCCCGCTTTGGTCTTCTTCAATATTACTTTGGCTATTTGGGGTCTTTTGTGGTTTCCATACAAATTTTAGGATTGCTTGTTCTAGTTGGAGAAGAATGCTGGTACAATTTTGATTGGGATGGCATTGAATGTGTAGATAGCTTTGGGTAGTATTGACATTTTAACAGTATTTATTCTTCCAATCCATGAGCATGGAATGTTTTTCCATTTCTTTGCATCTTCTTCAATTTCTTTCATAAGCTTTCTATGTTTTCAGCATACAGATCTTTTACATCTTTGGTTAGGTTTATTCCTAGGAATTTTATGGCTCTTGGTGTAGTGAATGGGATCAGTTTCTTTATTTGTCTTTCTGTTGCTTCATTATTAGTGTATAAGAATGCACTGATTTCTGTACATTGACTTTGTATCCTGAGACTTTAGTGAATTCATGTATCAGTTCTAGCAGACTTTTGGTGGAGTCTATCGGGTTTTCCATGTATAATATCATGTCGTCTGCAAAAAGTGAAAGGTTGGCTTCATATTTGCCAATTTGGATTCCTTTGATTTCCTTTTGTTGTGTGAATGCTGATGCCAGTACTTCCAACACTATGTTAAACAACATTGGTGAGAGTGGACATCCCTGTCGTGTTCCTGATCTCAGGGGGAAAGCTCTCAGTTTTTCCACATTGAGGATGATATTCGCTGTGGGCTTTTCATAAATGGCTTTTATGATGTTTATGTTCCTCCTATCCTGACTTTCTTGAAGGTTTTTATTAAGAAAGGATGCTGAATTTTGTCAAAGGCTTTTCTCCATCAATTGACAGGATCATATGGTTCTTTTCTTTTATTGATGTGATGTATCACATTGATTGATTTGTCAATATTGAACCAGCCCTGCAGCCCAGGAATGAATCTCACTTGATCATGGTGAATAATTCTTTTTATATGCTGTTGAATTCAATTTGCTAGTATCTTGTTGAGAATTTTTGCAACCATATTCATCAGGGTTATTGGCCTGTAGTTCTCTTTTCTTGCTGGGTCTCTGTCTGGTTTGAGAATCAACCTGTGGTTGATTTCAAGTTTCATAGCATTGTGGTCTGAAAGTGTACGTGGTATTATCTCAATTATTTTGTACTTATTAAGGGCTGTTTTATGACCCAGCATGTGATCTATCTTGGAGAATTTTCCATGTGCACTCGAGAAGAAAGTATATTCTGTTGCTTTGGGATGCAGAGTTCTAAATATATCTGTCAAGTCCATCTGATCCAATGTATCATTCAGGGCCCTTGTTTCTTCATTGACCATGTGTCTAGATGATCTATCCATTTCTGTAAGTGGAGTGTTAAAGTCCCCTGCAATTACCACACTCTTATCAATAGGTTGCTTATGTTTGTGATTAATTGTTTTATATATTTGGGGGCTCCTGTATTCAGCGCATAGACATTTATAATTGTTAGCTCTTCCTGATGGATAGACCCTGTAATTATTATATAATGCCCTTCTTCATCTCTTGTGACAGCCTTTAATTTAAAGTCTAGTTTGTCTGATATAAGTATGGTATAAGTATGGCTACTCCAGCTTTCTTTTGACTTCCAGTAGCATGATAAATAGTTCTCCATCCCCTCACTTTCAATCTGAAGGTGTCCTCAGATCTAAAATGAGTCTCTTGTAGACAGAAAATAGATGGGTCTTATTTTTTTACCCATGCTCATACCTTATGTATTTTGGTTGGAGCATTTAGTCCATTTACATTCAGTGTCATTATTGAAAGACATGGGTTTAGAGTCGTGATGTCTGTAGTTTTCATGCTTGTAGTGATTCACTATGATATGTCATGCAGAAGATCGATTCAGGTTATGTCTGAAGGGAGTTCTCTGTGCCTCCTGGATTTCAATGCCTTTTTCCTTCCCCAGGTCGGGGAAGTTCTCAGCTATGATTTGTTCAAGTACACCTTCAGCCCTTTTCTCTCTCTCTTCTTCTGGAAATCCTATGATATGGATATTGTTCTGCTTGGTTGCATCACTTAGTTCTTTCATTCTCCCCCTCGTACTCCTGAATTTTTATCTTTCACCTATTCTCCCCTCTGCCTCTTCAATTCATGGTGTGGCCACCTCCATTTTATTTTGCACCTCATTTATAGCATTTTTTAATTCATCATGACTATTGTTTATTCCCTTGACCTCTCTAGCAATAGATTCTCTGCTGTCCTCTATGCTTTTTTCAAGCCCAGCAAATTAATTTTATTTGACTATTATTCTAAATTCTTGTTCAGTTATAACCAACCAATTGGTAAACCAATTGTTTTTGATCAATTCGTTAGATGTTGCTACTTCCTGGAATTTCTTTTGAGGAGACTTCTTCCGTTTTGTCATTTTGGCTAGTTTTCTGTCCCTTATGTGCCTTAAAAGCTTGTGTGTTCCACACCTATGAGCACTGCTATATTAAAGGAGGTTCATACACTGTCCAGTGCCAGGCCCTTTAGGAGGTGTTTTTTCAGAGATTGTTACTTGCTGTCTGTTGTGAGTTTGGTTATTTTATGACCCTACTTATAGTGATATTTTGGACCCTCCACCAGGTGTGCTTTGATTTATTCCTTGGATTAGCCCTGTAAAGGAAAACAGATGAACAAACAGGAGACAAAAACATGCAAACACACAAGCAAATAAACAAAAACAAAAAAAAACTAAAGACTAAAAAAAAAACACCTCAAAAACACCGACTACAAGTAAAGAAGAGGGTAGAGGCAGTGCTGAAGGAAAAGCACAAAGAGAGAAATGACAGGAGTGGAGAAAAAGAAAAGAATAAACATTAACTAAACAGAGAGACTAAAAGGTTTAATCCAGAGAGAGAGATAGAGGAAAATAAAGAAGGAGCTGGGGAAAACAAAATGAAGATAAAGTTACCCAGACAGAGAAATTATATGGCTTGATTATTCCAGAGTAAGAGAAAGAAGTGTAAGGAAGGAGGTGTAGAACATGTATCAAGACAATGGATTAAATATGTCTGTTTAGACAGACCAATAACCAGAGTAACCAGACTAGGGGAGGGAAGAGATAAGGAGGAGAAATGGGGGAAAGAATATATCTATATATCCAGAATTGACCTAGAGTTAATCCAGGAAATGCTGCAGCACTTGTCTGGAGAAGCTGTCAGCAGAGTCTGTCCTGCTCTGCTAGCTACACAGTTACCCAGTGCAAAGGGGCATGGTATGATATAGTCTGGACCCATCTCCACTTGGGCTCTGGGGGGTTGATCCTTGAGGTCCTGCCTTGGTGGTGGGGTGGGGGGGAAATGGTGATTCCCCAGTCTCTTCTCCACGAAGCTGAACCCAGTGGATTCCATTTGAGTCGTCCTCACTGTGCCAGGCAGTCCTCCTCGCTCTAACTCCCCTGACCCTGTGCTTGGCTAGGAATTCAAAGTCCCGCTCCAGGTGCTTTGGCACTGGGGAAGCACTTCTCAGTGCAGCCCAATATGTGGTCCTGGCTTGCTTTGTCTGTGCCACTGCGCTTCAGGGAGGACTGCATTCTCCTACTGCAGACTGCGCTGCTGCCATCGCCACTGCACCCCATGGGTGGTGGACATAGGCAGACACACGCAGGCTTTGTGTTTTCCCACAGCATTCCAGGGAGGGGGCCGCTTTCCCCTACTGTAGACTGTGCCACCGACCTCACCCCCAGGCCCCTGGGGTGGCAGATACAAGCAGGCTTTGTCTTTTCCCACAGCACTCCAGGTAGAGGGCCACCTTCTCTTACCGCAGACTGCACCCTCGGCCCAGCCACTGAGCCCCAGGGTGGCAGACTCAGGCAGGCTTTGTACTATTGTGCAGCCCTCCAGGGAGAGAACCACTTTCTCCAACTGCAGACTGTGCCCCTGACCTACCACTGCACCCAGGGGTGGCTCCCCTCCTCCCCAGGTCCATGAACAAGAAACCAGCCCCAGTTAGAGCCCCGCAGAGATAGGATCTGTCTCAGTCTCAGTCTGAGGTCTTTCTCCTGTCCAGATCCAGTCCTACACTTCCCTAGCTGCTCTTCCTCTTCCCTTTGTCTCTCCGCAGAAGGGAGTCCCTCCTCCCCCATGCCCACATGGCATTTTTTATTTCCCCCAGTTTGCAATCACACACCAATCTTTTCTCCAGTTTTCCCATTTTCTTCCTGGTAGACTCAGTCTCTTTTCCTCTAAGGCTCTGGAATTCAAAGTCCTTTGGCCTCTGCACTTCTTTGTTTGAGAGATGTGGGAAGTATGGATCCCCCTACTTCTCCGCCATATCGGCCCCCTCCCCTCTCCCTAAAACCATTTTAAAATTGTGAAATTTATGGTAGGTAAAATTAAACCAAAGAATCATAAAACAGTTCAAGAAATAAGCAAAAGATTTGAAAAACAGCTCAAGAAAGAAGATGTATGGGTTCCAAATAAGAACATGAAAAGTTGTTCAATACCATTTTTAATTAAGGAAATACAATTTAAAACTAAAATGAGATCCTAATAAACAGGTATTAGAATGCCTAAAATTAAAAAGATTTACCATATCAAGTGTTGACAACTATGTGGAGGAACTGGGACTCTCATACAATGCTGGTAGGAATGTACAACCACTTTGGAAAACAGTTATTAAAAAGTGAAACATGTATCTACCACATGACCCACATATCCCCCTGGTAAGCATTTACTGCAGACAAAAGCACATGTATGTGAATGTTCACAACAGTTTTATCTGTAACGACCAACACCTGCAAGCATCCCAAATTCCACCAACAGGAGAAAGGATAAAAAAAAATGTATATGTCATACAATAGAATACTCTGAGGTATATAAAACATGAGTAAATTTCAAAATAATTATGCTGAGTAAAAGAACCCAGACCATCATACTGTATGATTCTATGTGCATAAAATTCTAGAAAATGCAAACTAATCTATAATGACGTTAAGCAAGAAAGTCGTTGCCTGGAGATGGTGAGAGAAACAGGAGGAGGGGGTAACAAGGGCACTTTGGGAGGTGATGGATATATTTACTATCTTGATTGTGTTGACTTTTTACAGGTGCATACATATTTTAAAATTTATCAAATTTTACACTATAAATAGGTGTTTATTGCATGCCAATTATACCATAATTAATCAAATTTTCAAAGAAACTTTTTTCTTGAGAATGCATTTTATTTTTTATATTAAAGTGATTATTAAATGCATACTTATTTTATTTTTTTTATTTTTATGATATAATTTATTGTCAAATTGGCTTACATACTACATCCAGTGCTCATCCCAACAAGTGCCCTCCTCAATGCCCACCACCCATTTCCCTCTCCCTCACCACCCCATCCTTTCTTAGTTTGTTCTCTGTATTTAAGAGTCTTATGGTTTGCCTCCCTCCCTCTCTGTTTGTAATTGTTTCCCCCCTTACCTTCCGCCATGGTCTTCTGTTAAGTTTCTCAAGAGCAACATATGAGTTTTTACTCATATGATATCTGTCCTTCTCTGACTGACTTGTTTCACTCAGCATAATACCTTCCAGTTCCATCCACGTTGCTGCAAATGGCATGATTTCATTCTTTCTCATTGCCAAGTAGTATTCCATTGTATATATAAACCACATCTTTATCAATTCATCAGTTGATGGACATTTAAACTCTTTCCATAATTTGGCTATTGTTGAAAGTGCTGCTATAAACATTGGACATGCACCTATGCATTAGCACTCCTGTATCCCTTGGCTAAATTCCTAGTAGTGCTATTGCTGGATTGTAGGGTAGTTGTATTTTTAATTTTTGAGGAACCTCCACACTGTTTTCCAGAGCAGCTGCACCAGTTTGCATTCCCATCAACAGTGCAAGATGTTTCCCATTTCTCCACATCCTCACCAGTATCTGTAGTTTCCTGATTTGTTCATTTTAGCCACTCTGACCAGTGTGAGGTGGTATCACAGAATGACTTTATATTTCCCTGATGATGAGTGACTTTTAGCAACTTTTCATGTGTTTGTTGGCTATCTGGATGTCTTCTTTGGAAAAGTGTCTATTCATGTCTTCTGCCCATTTCTTCACTGGATTAGTTGTTTTTTGGGTGTTGAGTTTGGTACATTCTTTACAGATTTTAGATACTAACCCTTTATCCGATATGTCATTCTCATTCCATCAGTTGCCTTTTTGTTTTGTTGATTGTTTCCTTTGCAGTGCAGAAGACTTTTATCTTGGTGAGTTCCCAATAGTTCATTTTTGCTTTTAATTCCCTTGTCTTTGGAGATGTGTTCTTAACACAAGAAATTTCTGTGGCTGAGGTCAAAGTGGTTGTTGTCTGCTTTCTCCTCTAGGGTTTTGATGGTTTCCTGTCTCACATTTAGCTCTTTAATCCATATTGAGTTTATTTTTGTGTATGGTGTAAAAAAGTGGTCTAGTTTCATTCTTATGCATGTTGCTGTCCAGTTCTCCCAGCACCATTTGCTAAAGAGACTGTATTTTTTCCATTGTATTTTCTTTCCTTCTTTGTCAAAGATTAGTTGGCCATACTTTTGTGGGTCCAATTCTGGAGTCTCTATTCTATTCCATTGGTCTATGTGTCTGCTTTTGTGCCAATACCATGTGTAGATTGCTTTGAGTAGTATTGACATTTTAACAATATTTATTATTCCAATGCATCAAAGAAACTCTTTGAGAAGCTCTGCTTATGACCAAACATGAAAAAGAAGAGTATAGAGGGAAATAAGACTTTTTTGCATAAGAGATGTGACACCTAAGGCAGGTTCTTTCATTTGTCTGAGACCAGCTTCTAAAGTTATTCTCCCCAGGTGAGATAGCTATAGGAACAGGGCATGGGATCTCCCCAGATTTTTTCACTGAGTCAAGCAGTGACACCTGAGCCCAACACATGTCCTCTGAGGTAGGGCAGGCAATAGTACCAGGGAGCCCCAACATCTGTCACCCAGAGCCAACACTTAAGTACCTTTTTATCATCCTCCACCTCCACATGCCTCACTCAGAAAGAGGAGATTTCTCCATCTGATATCCCAGGCTGTCAGATCTAAAACCAGCTAACTACAGAAATGTGTTATATCAGCTTTGCCCTTTGCAGTTTCAAAAGTGTACATTTTGATGAGTCATTATATTAAGACATTTCACAGGTGAAGAAACTGAGGCCTATAGGAGGTGAGTGGTCTAAATGTTAGTGGCAGAGGGCCTCCTGGGTAGTTCAGTTGGTTAAACATCTCGAATTTGGATCAGGTCTTGATCTCTTGGTTCAGGGATTGAAGCCCTGAGTCAGGTTCTTCACTGACAGCATGGAGCCAGCTTAAGATTCTTTCTCCATCTCTCTTCCCCTCCTTCTCTCTCTATCAAAACTAACTAATTAATTTAAAAAAAATAAATGTTAGTGGTAATGACAGTACTAGAGACCAGGACTCAAGATCTGAGCTCAGAGTTCCTGGCTGAAATCCAGTCCTGGCTTGTTAGCTTGACACCAAACTTGACCTCTGCTGAGACAGTCTGGCCTCTCTTCAAGCTATCTACAAATTTTTAAGAGCAGGAGAGGTCATTTATTATTTCAATGTGGTCCTCACCCTCAGATAGTAGAGGCCTCTAATTTATTGGCTTTCTAAGATGAGACCAGGAAGTCATTGCTGACTGGTTTTGTGAGGGCTTTTATCTTAACTGCCAGGGAAAGCCTCAGCTAAACATCTGGTTTTTATGAAACTTAATCCCTCATCCCTCCTTCCCTCCCTATGGGTCAGAGTTGGCTCCCTCACCTGTCCTGTCTGTTCTGCATCTACCAAGCTTATATTGGACTTCCTTTTCTATTGTCACAACCTGCTTCTCATCTCAAAAACTCCATGACAGACCATGGTCTGTACAGCCCTCAGCACCTGTGTTCTCCCCTCCCCACCAAATTCCTTATCTGGAGGGAGGCAGTGCTGCTGCATCAGCTGATCTGAGCCCTTGCTAACACCTGCTCCCAACTAGTCATTTGGATAAGTGTAAAAGTCTTTTGAGGCTATTACTGTGAAGGGCAATGTTCCCTATGGCTTCTAGGATCCAGAGATGGACACTGAGATAGTGCCTCTGATTTCCCAGGATAACACAGAGCAGGGGTTGGACCAGGTGGGCAAGCACTCTATGGGCTTTCTGTCACCTGGGAGGTCCTGAATCAGAGAAACCAGGTCATATAAGAGAAAAACTCTTGGAGTTGATACCCTCCCTACCACCACACTCTTGGGGTTCTAATACATGACTGCTGTGCTTGTTCCATACCATTTCAAACCAAGCCTGTAATCATTGGGGAAGAAAGCAGAAGGTGAGCCATAGAGTTGGTTGTCTTAGCAGTAGCTTGGGCTTGAATTAGTGACTAAAGTCCCTGGAGGCCGGTGAGGCCATGAGGCTGTTGCTCATCTGCTGCTACAAGATGTCTGATTTGCACTCCCACAGAGACTGAACCCCCTGGATTCAACTCAGTCCATGGAGGTCTTAGCCACTCACCACTGCCACATCAAGGCCCTGGGCCAGTGTAAGTACATAGACTTCTGTCTAGCTGCCCAGTCACCCAATGGAGGAGGGCAGCATGCCCTTCACATACCCTCTGGTCCTTGGTCACCCACACAATGGGAAGAAGACATCCTGGAGATTCAAAGATAGCAATTAGTCCAACCATTTATATTTGGCCCAAAGAAGTGGGCCTACCTTCCACCAGATTTTCCTTTCCTCCACTTGATTACTCCTTTGAATATTAAAAGAAACCTGCTTTAACCCTCTGAAAGTCTGGGGCAAGCATCTTTTATGAATGCATCACACATCACCGATAATTGAATATAAATGGGAGACAAGTGAGGTTCTTAGAAGCAGGACTCAGGACTTGCTATTTCCTTCTGCTCCTGAAGAAGCAGAAAGTGAGCTGCGCAGAGAGACCACATCCCCTCTGCAAGCACTGGAAGGCTGTGAGTTCAAAGGCTGAAAAGATGCAGCTGGAGGAATATCCCCTCCTGCTTGATCTGCGTAAAGTGGGATATAAGCAGGCACACAACAGCCTGTCATGGCTGGTAATGCCCTATTCTAATGTGTTTCATGTCCATTTATGCCAATTTTAACCAATTTGTGGTGAGGGAGTTTCACTAATTCCTTGAGAGAATGGACTCTCCATTAAAATCCCAAAGCCACCTACTGGTTTATTCACTGACTGGGGAATATAAGCACTTGGTTATTTACCCTTGCCTTGTCTTGGAGGAGCCTGAGTTTATCATCAAAGTCACCAATTATTGAACACATAACACAGGTCACATATTTATTTGCTTTAATCATCCCAACAACACTGTGAGAAAGACATTATTAGAAGTAGGGATATCCTGGGATTCCCACATTCTTCAAACAGCTTTATTGAGGTCAGATACAGGAACACCCAGGATGTTGATCTGTGGAGCGGCAGAAGGATCTGCACAGTTGGAGGAAGACAGCTTGGCAGGTGTGAAGTACATGGATGTGAGTTGGGGGAGAGAAAATGGTGGAGCCACAGAGGGAGGGAGCTGCTTCTATAGAGAGACAAAAGGGAGAGAAAGAGAGTGGAGTTGAGATAGTATGGCATCCAGTTAGCACAAGAGGAAAACCTCCCTAGACATGGACTTAGTGTCCCAGTTCTTTTTTTGCAAACATCTTTGGAAATCGAATTCTGAAGTTTTGGAAGTGTGTGACTCTCTCCAGAGTGGAGCTGTGGAGCATGCTCCTGTGGAGGAGGGAACTGGCCCTGGAGTGCATAGCATGGTGTAGTGATCTCCAGAGTGCACTGGGAAAGAATGGTCTTCGTCCTTGAGTGCTTTGGGAAGAAGGCTTATTGCCTCCCCAAGGACAAAAGATACTGCAGGTCCCAGCCCAAAGACTTTCATCTGCAAGATAGAGAAACTCTACTCTGGAGAAAGGGAGTGGATCTGTGCCATGCCAGGTCTTTTAAGACTTTGGGTTTTGAATCCTAGCCATGTGCCAGGGAGAAGGTGCAGGGTACTTGTGGTTGGTGCAGGGCAAGCTTATGGGCTTCCTAAATATCAGCAGTTGAGATCCCTGGTACAGGGATGAGAGATTGTAGTGGCGCCATTTTCCCCCCAACACCAACACAGTGGAACTTCAGAGAGCAACTCAGGAGTCCCCTGTGGAGGTGAGACCCACTAACACCAAACCCTGACCCTCTATGCCTGGCAACTGTTTACTGGGACAAGACTAACCCTGAGCCAACACCACTGGCCTCTTTTCCAGACCAGCACAGCCACCAGCCCCCAGGCACCAACAGACAACTTTTTTCCTTTATCCTTCCTTCTTTTTTTTCTTTTGGAATCAGGCTTATAGTTTCTGATTTGTTTTTCATCATCTCCCTTTATCTTTTTTTTGTATCAAGTATTTTTTTAATTTTCTTTTTCCTTCTTTTTTCTTCTTTTTTTTTAACCTTCTTTTTCCTTGGAATCTACCTTAAAATTTCTTGATTCCCTGTTTGGCTTTTCTTCCCTTCCTCTTTTTCTTTTATGGGATCAGCCCCCCCCCCACCCCATGCCTTTGTTTCCAGGATTACTTCAACAAAAAAATCAAAGGACACCTAGTAAAAGGTCCAAATACTCCACAACTGCAAACAGGGAAGAAGTTTCAGGGATTGACCAGTGGGAAAGAGAAGTCAAAATGCAACAGCAGAGTGCACACAGCATACACCAGAAATACTTCCTGGAGTATCAAGCCCTAGAGAGTGTCTGACCCCTTTTTAACATAGCAGTACTCTCAGGTTCAGGAAACATAACAACCTTTAAAATATGCAAAAGACAGAAATTTACCCAAAATGACAAGGTAGAGGAATTTCCCTAAAAGGAAGGTCAAGAAGAAATCACAGCTAAGGACTTGCTCAAAACAGATCTAAACAATATATCTGAATAAGAATTTAGAACAACAGTAATAAGACTACTAGCTGGTCTTGAAAAAAGCAGAGGGAACCAGAGACACCCTTGAACAGAGATCATAGACCTCAGAACTAGTCAGGATGAATTTAAAAAATGCTATAACTGAGATGCAAAATAAACAGAGGAGAGGATATAAAAATAGAAGATAAAATTAAGGAAAATAATGAAGCTGAATAAAAGAAGAAAATGAAATTACTAGATCATGAGGGGAGATTTAGAGAACTATGTGATTCCATGAAATGAAAAATGTCCATATCCTAGAGCCCCAGAAGAAGAGTGAGAAAAAAAGGGCAAGAGGCTTATTTGAACAAATTTTAGCTGAGAACTTCCATAATCTGGGGAAGGAAACAGGCATCCAAGTCCAGGAAGCACAGAGAACTCCTTTCAAGATCAACAAAACAGGACAATACCACAACATATCATAGTGAAAATTGCAAAATACAAGGATAAAGACAGAATTCTGAAAACATCTAGGGACAAAGGTCTTTAACCTTCAAGGGTAGACACATATGGTTAGTAGTGGATCTGTCCACCGAACCTTGGCAGGCCAGAAGGGAGTAGCAGAAAGTATTCAATGTGCTGAGTAGGAAAAATATGCAGCCAGAAATCCTTTATCCTTCAAGGTTGTAATTCAGAATAGAAGGAGAGATAAAGTTTTTCCAATACAAAAAAATACTAAAGGAGTTCCTCATCGCTAAACAAGCTCTGCAGGAAATTTTAAGTGTGGCTTTTTGAGGGCAGAAAAAAAAGACCAAAGAAGCAAAGACTACAAAGGACCAGGACATAACCAGAAACACCAAACCAACAAATAACACCATGGTTCTAAGTGTATATCTTTCAACAATCACTTTAAATGTAAATGGACTAAATGGTCCAATAAAAAGACATAAGGTAACAGAATTTATATTAAAAAAAAAAAAACAAGATCCATTTATATGCTGACTGTAAGAGACTCATTTTAGACCAAAGGACACATATTGAAAGTGAGGGTGTGGGAAACCATCTATCATGCTAATGGACATCAAAAGAAAGCCTAGTAGCCATACTTAGACAAGCTAGATTTTAAAATAAGGACTCTAACAAGAGATGAAGAAGGGCATTATGTCATAATTAAGGGGTCTATCCATCAAGAGGAACTAACAGTTTTAACTATGTATTCCCCTAACTTGGAAGAACTCAAAAATATAAATCAATTAATCACAACCATAAAGAAACTCATTATAATGCACAATAAGAGTAGGACTCTTTAATACTCCACTTACAGCCAAGGACAGATCATCTAAGCAGAAAATCAACAAGGAAGCAATGACTTTGAATGACACATTGGACCTGATGGACTTGACAGATATATTCAGAGCACTTCATTCTAAAACAACAGAATACACATTCTTTCAAGTGCACGTGGAATGTTCTCCAGAATAAATACATACTGTGTCACAAATCAACCCTTAACAGGTACAAAAAGATTGAGATCATACCGTGCATTTTCAGATCACAATGCTGTGAAACTTGAAATCAACTCCAAGAAAAAAATTGGAAAGCACTTAAATACATAGAGGTTAAAGAGCATCCTACTAAAGAATGAATGGATTAACCAGGAAATTAAAGGCGAAACAAAAAATTACATGAAAGCCAATGAAAATGAAAACACCACAGTCCAAATGCTTTGAGATGCAGCAAAGGCAGTCCTAAGAGGAAAGTACATTGCAATTCAGGCCTATCTCAAGAGCTGGAAAGGTCTCACATACACCATTACACCAAAAAGAGATAGAAAAGCAGCAACAAAAAAAGCCTAAAACCGGCAGAAGAAGGCTAATAATAAAGATTAGAGCAGAAACAAATGATATAGAAACAACAATAACGAAAATGGTGGAAGAGATCAATGAAACTAAAAGCTGTTTTGTTGAGAAAATAAACAAAATTGATAAACCCTCAGCCAGACTTATCAAAAAGAAAAGAGTGTACCCAAATAGGTAAAATCACGAATGAATGAGGATATATCAAAAGCAACATCACAGAAATACAAACAATGATAAAGGAATACTATAAAATGATATGCTAAAAAACTGGACAATCTGGAAGATCAAAACTCAAACAAAAAGGAATGGAAAATTTGAACAGGCCCATAACCAGCAAAGAAATTGAATGATTTCTCGAAATTCTCCCAAAAAATGTCCTGGGCCAGATGGCTTCCCATGGTGATTCTACCAGACATTTAAAGAAGAGTTAATACAAGGGTGCCTGGGTGGCTTAGTTGGCTAAGCGTCCAGCTTTGGTTAAGTTCATGATCTCATAGTTTATGGGTTTGAGCCCCACATCTGGCTCTGTGCTGACAGCTCAGAACCTGGAGCTTGCTTCAGATTCTGTGTCTCCCTCTCTCTCTGCCCCTCCCCCACTCATGCTCTGTTTCTCTCTGTTATTGAAAATTATTCTCTCTGTTATTGAAAATAAACAAAAAACTTTTAAAAAATAAAGCAGAGTTAATACCTATTCTTCTCAAATTGTTCCAAAAAATAGAAATGGAAGGAAGGCTTCCAAACTTATTCTATGAATCCAGCTTTACCTTGGTTCCAAAATGAGAAGAAGACCCCACTAATAAAGAGAATTACAGGGGGGTCTGGGTGGTTCAGTTGGTTGGGCGTCCGACTTTGGCTCAGGTCATGATCTCACAGTTCATGGGTTCAAGCCCCATGTTGGGCTCTGTGCTGACAGCTCAGAGCCTGGAGCCTGCTTCATATTCTGTATCTCCAACTCTCTCTACCCCTCCCTCCACTCATTCTCTCTGTCTCTTTCTCTCTCTCAAAAATAAATAAACATTAATATTTTTAAGGAGAATTACAGGACAATATCCCTGATTAACCTGGAGGCAAAAATTCTCAACAAAATACTAGCAAATAAAATTCAATAGTACATTAGAAGAATTATTCACCATGATCAAGTGGGATTTATTCCCGGGCTGCAGGAATAATGTGATATGCCATATTAATAAAAAAAAAAGGACAAGAATCATATGATCTTTTCAATAAATGCAGAAAAGCTTTTGAAAAAATACAGCATCCTTTCTTGATAAAAATCCTCAAGAAAGTTTGGATAGAAGGAACATACCTCAACACCATACGAGCCATATATGAAAGGCCCACAGTTAATATCATCCTAAATGGAGAAAATTTGAGAGCTTATCCCCTAAGGCTGGGAATGCAACAGGGATGTCTTACCGCTGTTGTTCTTACATAGTACTGGAAGTCCTAGCCTCAGCAATCAGACAAGAAAAAGAAATTAAAGGCATACAAATTGGCAAAGAAGAAGTCAAACTTTCACTCTTTGCAGATGACATGATACTCTGTATGGATAACCCAAAAGACTCCACCAAAAAACTGCTAGAACTGGTACATGAAATCAACAAAGTTGGAGGATATAAAATCAATGTACAGAAATCTGTTGCATTTCTATACACGAATAATGAAGCAACAGAAAAAGAAAGCAAGGAACCAACCCCATTTACAATTGCACCAAAACCCATAAAATACCAAGGAATGAACCTAACCAAAGAAGTAAGGGATCTGTATGCTGAAAACTATAAAAAGCTTATGAAAAAAAATGGAGAAGACACAAGGAAATGAAAAAACATTCCATGCTCATGGATTGCAAAATGTATATTGTTAAAATGTTGATACTACCCAAAGCAATATTCAATGCAGTCCTTATCAAAATAACGCCAGTGTTCTTCACGGAGAAGAAACAATCCTAAAATTTGTATGGAACCAGAGAAGACCCCAAGTAGTCAAAGTAATGTTCAAAAAGAACAAAGACAGAGGCTTCACAATTCTTGACTTTAAGCTGTATTACAAAGCTATAATCATCAAGACACTGGTACAAAAACAGGCACATAATAATGGAACAGAAAGGAGAACCTAGATACAGACCCACAAATATATTCTCAAGTATTGTGCCACAGAGCAGGAAAGAGAATCCACTGGGGAGAAAAAAGTCTCTTCAGCAAATGGTGCTGGGAAAACTGGAGAGAGACATGCAGAAGAATTAAACCAGACCGCTTTCTTACACCATACACCAAAATAAATTCAATATTGATGAGACCTAAATGTGAGACAGGAAACCACCAAATCCTACAGGAGAAAACATACAGAAACCTCTTTGACCTCAGCTGCAGCAACTTCTTACTAGACATGTCTCCAGAGGCAAGGGAAATAAAAGCAAAAATGAACTATTAGGACCTCATCATGATAAAATCTGCTGCACAGCAAAGTAAGCAATCAACAAAACTAAAAGGCAAACAACGGAATGGGAGAGGATATTTTCAAATAACATATTGGAGAAAAGATTATTATCCAAAATCTATAAAGAAGTTATCAAACTCAACACCCAGAAAACAAATAATCCAATGATGAAATGGGCAGAAGACATGAATAGACACTTTTCCAAAGAAGACATCCAGATGGCTAACAGACACATGAAAAGATGCTCAACATCACTCATCATCAGGGAAATATAAATCAAATGCACAATGACATGTCACCTGACACCTGTCAGATGGCTAAAATCAACAACTCAAGAAACAACATTTGTTGGAAAGAATGCAAAGAGGAACACTTCTGCACTGTTGATGGGAATGCAAACTGGTGCAGCCACTCTGGAAAACAGTATGAAGGTTCCTCAAAAAATTAAATAGAACTTACTTATGACCGAGAAATTGCACTACAAGGTATTTATCTAAAGTATACAAAAGTGCTGATTTGAAGGGACACATGCACCCCAATATTTAGAGCAGTGCTATCAACAATAACCAAATTATATAAAGACCCCAAATGTGCATCAACTAATGAATAAATAAAGACGATGTGGTATGCGTATACACACACATACACACATAATAGAATACTAATTGTTGATCAAAAAGATTGAAACCTTGCCATTTGCAACATGGATGGAACTAGAATGTAATATGCTAAGCAAAATAAGTCTCAGAGTAAGAAAAATGTCATATAATTTCACTCATATGTGGAATTTAAAAAACACAACAGATGAACATGGGGAGGGGAAGGAAAAATAAGATAAAAACAAGGAGGAAGGCAAACACTAAGGGACTGTTAAATACAGAGAACAAACTTAGGGTTGCTGGAGGGGAGGTGGGTGTGGGGAATGGGTTAAATGGGTGATGGGTATTAAGGAAGGCACTTGGGATGAGCACTGAATTTCATATGTAAGTGATGAATCACTGGGTTCTACTTTGAAACCAATAATACACTGTATGTTAACTAACTTGAATTTAGATAAATTTAAAAAAATAGTTTGGGGATAGTAACCTTTTTAATGATAAGTCATCCTAATAAGAATACTATTGCAATAAGTATTCTTATACTTAATGTTAATTAATTGCAATAATACCTTGCAATTTATTCAGACATTGTTTATATCCTTAAATAAAATTTCACAGATTATTATTTTTTAAAAAGGTATTATTGGGGCGCCTGGGTGGCTCAGTCGGTTGAGTGTCCGACTTCGGCTCAGGTCATGATCTCACAGTTTGTGGGCTCGAGCACATCAGGCTCTGTGCTGACCACTTGCTCAGAGCCTGGAGCCTGCTTCAGATTCTGTGTTTCCTACTCTCTCTGCCCCTCCCCCGTTCACGCTTTGTCTCACTCTGTTTCTCAAAAATAAATGTCAAAAAAAAATTTTTTTTTAAATAAAAAGGTATTATTATCCCTACTTTACAGATGGGGAAACTGTAACTGAAACTCAGAGGTGAGTGTTAACTCTTATTCAAGAAAGCTTTTGTAGACAGAGCTAAGAATGTGAAGACAACACAACCAAGATCTTCAAGTTCAGGGCTAACATGGAATTTAGGGACACATGGAGAAGGCTCTGCAGCCCTATGAGTTGACCTCTGTGCCACTGTCCAGTCTTTTCCATACGACACTCACTATAGGTGTGTGTATGCACACACATAGAGACTTTTTTCACAGAGCTGGGAGATAAAACCCATCCTCTCTAACTACTGAATAGAAAATTGCTCCTAAAAGCCAGATGTGGAGCTACCTTAACACTTAAACTCTTAATATAATTGTTGCTTAGCTGACTTCACCCCCAGGAAGCAGGGTTCATGACTGGTTTCATCATCACCACCCTAGCATCTAGACCCATGTCTAATACATAGTGAATGCTCAATAAAAATTTCATTTAGAAATTCATTCTGAATGAACACCATAATTACTAACATGACCAAGATAGTTAACATGACTATCTCTGATTCTGGAAACTGACTTCCTCAGGCCATATCTTGATACTTCCCATAACCACTGAGTTCTTGACTCAATAGAGCCATTAGGTTAATAAAGTCATGTGTTCCCAATAACATCTTCCACATGTTATAAAGAAGTTTTTTCCTTAAGAGTGTAATAGGAGATAAAAACAGAGAATCTCAAAGCAGCAAGAATCCTGCTTTGTAAACAAAAGTGAAAAAAAATCACTAGTAGATCAGCCCTATAAGAAATGCTAAAAAGAGTTCTTCAAATAGACATAAAAAGACGCTAGACAGCAACTCAAAGCCATAGGAAAAAATAAACATCTCCTATAAATGTAAAACATAAGCAATATAAAAGTCAATATTACTTTATTTTGGCTTGTAAATTCACTTTATATTTATTATATATTTAAAAGATAAGTGAGTATCACATTACTAGAATAAAAATGTAATCATCTCAATGGGGAAAAAAATCAGTTGGCAAAATCCAACAGCTTCTCATGATAAAGCACTCAGACAACTAGGACTAAAAGAAAACTGTCAAAATGATAAATTGTATTTATAAAATGTTCATAAAAACCCAACAAATAACATCACATCCAATGGTGAAAGAATGAAAGTTTTGCCCCTAAGATTAGGAACAAGACAAGAATGACCATGGTCTCATTGTTATTTAAGATTTTACTGGAAGATCTAGCCAGAGCAATTAGAGAAAAAAGATTGAAGACATTTGAGTTGAAAAAAAATAAGAAAATCTCTTTATGTATGCAAATATGATCTGTGGAATATGACAGATCACATTCTATAGGACATAAAAAATACCAAAGACCACACAATACACACATGCACATGCACACACACACACACACAACTAGAGTTTATAAATTACTTCAACAAAATGACACACAGAAGTCATTACTAGCTTTTCTAACACAGAGAAGAAGGCAGAGACTTAAACTATGAAGACAGAGGAATTTATCCAAAATGAAAGAACAAGATAAAGCCATGGGCAGAGATCTAAGCAAAACACATATAAGTAACATGCCTGAAGGAGATTCTAAAGCAAAAATCATAGGGACACACACTGGGATTGAGAAAATGATAGAAGACATCAGTGAGATTATTACCACAAAAGTAAGAGTTAAAAAAGAATCAGAGAGGCACCTGGGTGGCTCACTCAGTGAACCATTCAACTTTTGGTTTTGGCTCAGGTCATGATCTCATGGTTTGCAAATTCAAGCCCTGCCTTGGGCTCTGCACTGGTGCAGAGCCTGCTTGGGATACTCTCTCTCTCCCTCTTTCTCTCTCTGCCCCTCCTGCTTGTGCTCTCTCTCTCTCAAAATAAATAAACTTAAAAAACAAGAGTCAATTAGAGATAAGAATGAAATGATAGTAGAAAGAGGCTTGATGCAATGAACAGCAGGCTGGAACAATCAGAAGAATAAATTAATGACCTAGAAGACAAAATAATGTAAAATAATAAAGCTGAACAAAAGAGAGAAAGAATTGCACCACACTAGAAATGACTTAGGGAACTTAGTGACTCCATCAAATGTAATAAAATTTATGTAATAGGAGTCCCAGAAGAATAACAGAGAGGAAATTTGGCAGAGAGTGTGTTTGAAGAAATAATAGCTGAAAACTTCCCTAATCTGGGGAAGGAAACATGCATCCAGATCCAGAAGGCGCAGAAAACTCTTATCAAAATCAACAAAAGCAGGCCAACAGCAAAACATATTGTAACTAAATTTGCAAAATATAACAATAAAGAAAAAAATCTTAAAAGCAGCAAGACAAAAGAGGTCCTTAACTTACAAAGCAAAACCAATAAGGCTATCTGGAAATTTCTCAACAGAAATTTGACAAGCCTGAAGGGAATGGTATATTCAAAGTACTGAATGGGGAATATCTGCAGCCAAGAATATTCTATCCAGCAAGGCTATAATTCAGAATAGAGAGATAAAAAGAGCTTCCTAGACAAACAAAAACTAAAGGATTTTGTGACCACTAAATCAACCCTTCAAGAAATATTAAAGGGGGCTCTTTGACTGGAAAGGACAAACCATAAGTGACAAAGACAAGAAAAGATAAAAGTGTCTAGAAACAACAAATAATAAAATGGCAATAAATACATATCTACCAATAATTACTTGGAATGTAAATGGGCTATATACTCCAATGAAAAGGCAGATGCTGTCAGCACGATTAAAAAAAAAGCCAAAGCGGGGTGCCTGGGTGGCTCAGTCGGTTAGGCGGCCGACTTTGGCTCAGGTCATGATCTCGCGGTCCTTGAGTTCGAGCCCTGCATCGGGCTCTGTGCTGACAGCTCAGAGCCTGGAGCCTGTTTTGGATTCTGTGTCTCCCTCTCTCTGACCTTCCCCGTTCATGCTCTGTCTCTGTCTCAAAAATAAATAAACATTTAAAAAAATTTTTAAAAAAGCCAAAGCAACCTTAAAAAAGCAAAGCAAAGCTGGAGGCATCACAATTCCAGACTTCAAGTTATATTACAAATCTGTGGTGATAAAACAGTATGGTACTAGCACAAAAATAGACACATAGATCAATAGAACAGAACAGAAAACCCAGAAATGAATGCACAAGTCAATTAATCTTTGGCAAATCAGAAAAAAAATATCCAATAGAAAAAGACAGTTTCTTTAATACATGGTGTTAGGAAAAGTGGACAGCAACATGCAGAAGAATGAAACTGGACCACTTTCTTACACCATACACAAAAATCAATTCGAAATGGATGAAGACCTAAATTTGAGACAGGAAACTATCAAAATACTAGAGGAGAACACAAGCAGTAACGTCTTTGACATCAGCCATAGCAACTTCTTTGTAGATATATCTTCGGAGGCAACGTAAAAAAGTAAAAATAATTGGTACTACATCAATATAAAAAGCTTCTGCACAGTGAAGGAACTAATCAACAAAACTAAAAGGCAACTGACATAATGGAGAAGATTTTTGCAAATTACACATCTGATAAAGGGTTAGAATCCAAAATATATAAAGCAGTTATAAAACTAAACACTCTAAAAAAGGAGTATTCCAATTAAAGAAGTGCAGAAGACATGAACAGACATTTTTCCAAAGATGTGTAGATGGCCAACAGACACATGAAAGATGCTCGCTATCACTCGTCAGTCAAGTATAAGTTAAAACTATAATAATTTATCACCTCACACCTGTGAGAATGACTAAAATCAACACAAGAAACAAGAGGTGTTGCTGAGGATGTGGAGAAAGGGGAACCCTCTTGAACTGTTTGTTAGAATGCAACCTGGTTAAGCCATGCTGGAAAACAGTGTGAAGCTTCCTCCAAAAGTTAAAAATATAACTACCTTATGATCCAGCAATCACACTACTATTCCCAAAGAATAAAAAAATGCTAATTCAGAGAGATACATGCATCCCACTGTTTATAGCAGCATTATCAGCAATGGCCAAATTATGAAAATAGTCCATTTTCACTTATCAACTGATAGTGTTTTCATCTATCAACTGATGGATAAAGATGGCAATCTTTATTGGATAAGATGGATAAAGATGGCAAGTATATATGTGTGTATATATACACATGGAATATTATTCAACCATAAAAAATGAAATCTTACCATTTTTAATGATGTGGATGGAGCTAGAATATATTATGCTAAGCAGAATACGTCAATAGGAGACAAATACCATATGATTTCACTCATATGTGGAATTTAACAAACAAAACAAATGAGCAAAGGGAAAAAAAGAGAGAGGGGAAAGCCAAGAAACAGAGTATTAACTACAGACAACAAACTGATGGTTCCCAGAGGGGACGGGGGTGGGGGGAAGGATTAAATAGGTGATGGAGATTAAGGAGTGCACTGTTGTGAACAACTGTGTTGTATGGAAGTGTTGAATCACTGCATTGTACACCTGAAACCAATATTACACTGTATGTTAAATAATTGTAATTTAAATAAAAACTTAAAAATAAGTAAATGAAAAAATAAAAAAATAAAATCTTGAAAAGTAACAAAAAATAAGAAAGGAATTGAAACAATACACAAAAAAATCAGTTAAATGTGAAACAAATCAGTAATGGAAGAAATGAGAAATGAGAATGGTGTAAGAAATACAGAAAACAAAAGTGGAAGAAATAAGTCTTTTCTTATCAGTAATTATTTTACATATAAGCAAATTAAACACTTAAGCAGCAGAGACTGATAAAATGAATTTTTTTAAAAAAAGGATAATTTGTATGTTGTCTACAAGAATCACTTTATATTCAAAAACAGAAATAAATTGAAAAAAAAGAACATGCTTTGCATGTATATAGTAACAACAAAAAAAGCTGGAGTAACCATACTATTATTTAAGATACACTTAAAGTGAAAAGTTTTTTGAGAAACAAAGAATATCATACATTGATAAGTCAATTCATCAAGAAGACATAACACCTATAAACATATATACACCAAGCAATGAAGACTTAAAATTTATAAAGCAAATACTGATATATCTGAAAGAAGAAAAATAGATGTATAATAATAGTTGGAGACTTCAACACACAACCTTCAATAGTAGGTAGGACATATATACTGAATAGCCATAAGGAAATAGATGGCTTGATAAATACGATAAACTAACTAGACATAATAGACATCTATTGAACACTCAACAACAGGAGTATACACATTCTTTATAAATGCACATAAAACATTCTCGAGGATAGATCATCTGTTAGAACACAAAACAAGTTTCAACGAAGTTTTAAAAATTGTCATTATACCACATATCTTTTCCAACTACAAAGGATGGAAGCTAGTGATCAATAATAGAAGGAAAACAGGAAAGTCCACAAATATGTGGAAATTAAGCAACATACTCAAACAATTAATAGGTCAGAGAAGATATCACAAGGGAAATTATAAAATACCTAGAGACAAAATGAAATAAAAACCCAATATTCCAAATATTGTGGGATGCAGTAAAAGTGTGATCAGAAGAAAATTTATAGCTGTAAGTGCCTACATTAAATGAGAAAAATGATCTGAGGCCAACAAAATTTATTCTACATCTTAAAGCACCAGGAAGGGGCGCCTGGGTGGCTCAGTCAGCTAAGCCATCAACTTCGGCTCAGGTCATGATCTCGCGGTCCGTGAGTTCGAGCCCCGCGTCAGGCTCTGTGCTGACAGCTCAGAGCCTGGAGCCTGTTTCAGATTCTGTGTCTCCCTCTCTCTGATCTTCCCCCGTTCATGCTCTGTCTCTCTCTGTCTCAAAAATAAATAAAAGTTAAAAAAAAATCTTTAAGGCACCAGGAAAGAAGAGCAACCTAACCTCAGAGCTGGGGAAAAAAAAAAAAGAAAAAGAAAAAGAAAAGGAGTAATGCAGATTAAAGTAGATAGATATAAACAAAACAGAGAATAGTAAAACAATACAGATCAACAAAATTGAGAAAACCTTAGCTTTAGGGAGACACAGAATCTGAAGCAGAGTCCAGGCTCTGAGCTGTCAGCACATAGCCCGACGCGGGACTCGAACTCACGAATTGTGAGATCATGATCTGAGCCAAAGTCAGATGCTCAACAGACTGAGCCACCTGGGAGCCCCAAGAGAAAACCTTAGCTTGAGAAAAAAAATACAGGATACAAATAAATGAAATCAAAAATTAAAGGAGAGACATTATTACTGACAGAGATTAAGAGGATAATAAGAGAAAAATACTACAAAACATTTATACATCAACAGAATAGATAACCAATTAAAATGGAAAAATTGCTAGAAACAAGCAAATTACCAAATTGATTCAGAAAGAAATAAAATAATCCTAACAGATTTATAACAAGAGATTAAAGTAATAATCAAAATCCTTCCAACAAAGAAAAGCTCAGGCACAAATGGTTTCAGTGGTGAATTCTACCAAACATTTAAAGAAAAACTAACATCAATCCTTATCAAACTTCTCCAAATAATGGAAGAGGAGGAGACTTTTTTTAGTCTTTTTATAAAGCCAGTATAGCTTTGAGATCTAAGCCAGGTAAAAACACAAGGAGGTGGGGTTGGGGGGGAAACTTTATCCTTTATGGATAAGGACCAATATCCTTTATGAATATATATGCATAAAATCCTCAACTAAATAATAGAAAACTGAATTCAACAGCATATTAAAAGGACTATATGATATGACCAAATGGTATTTATCCTTGGAATCAAAGAGTGGTTCAGCATATGAAAATCAAATTAATATACTACATTAGTAGAACATAGGTATACAATATAGCATGATCATTTCAAATACTGAAGAAAAAAAACAAAATCCATCACCCTTTTATGATAAAAAACAGAAATTGAAATGAACATCTTCAATATGATAAGGCACATTTATGAAAATCCCACAATTAACATCATACCTAAGTGGTAAAAGACTTAAACATTTTCCCCTAAGATCAGGAAGAAGCCAAGCATGTCTGCTTTCACAACTGCTATTCAATTTTATACTTAATTATTCCCAAATGGCTAGTGGCCTAAATATCAGAACCTATCTATAAAACTCTTAGAAGACATAGTTGTAAATCTTTATGGATTTGACAATGGATTGTTAGATATGACACCAAAAGCACTAACCACCAAAAAATAAAAATTAATAAAAAGTAAATTAAGCTTCACTGAAATTAAACACTTTTGTTCACCAAAGAACATTGTCAAGAAAGCCAAAAGAAAACTTCCAGAGTGGAAAAATTATTTGTAAATCATATATCTGATAAAAATTGATGCTAAGTGAAATAAGTCATACAGAGAAAGACAGATACCATATGTTTTCACTCTTAGGTGGATCCTGAAATACTTAACAGAAGACCATGGGGGAGGGGAAAGGGGAAAAAAAAAGAGAGGGAGAGAGACAAACCATAAAAAACTCTTAAAAACTGAGAATAAATTGAGGGTTGATGGGGATTGGGAGGGAGGGGAGGATGGGTGATGGGCACTGAGGAGGGCACCTGTTGGAGCACTGGGTGCTGTATGGAAAACAATTTGACAATAAATTTCATATTTAAAAAAGATTGAGTATCTAAAATGTACAAAGAACACTTAAAAATTCAACGTAAAGATAAACAATTTTAAAATGGGCAGACAAGAAACAATAGTAAAAAATAGATAAATTGGACTACATCAAAATTTCAAAGTTCTTTGTATCAAAGGACACAATCAACAAAGGGAAAAGGCAACGTATCAAATGGGAGAAAATGTTTGAAAATTATGTATCTGAAACAAAAATAAGATCAAGAATATGTAAAGAATTCCCATAATTCAACGAAAAAACTGATAACTAGATTTAAAAACAGGAAAAGGACTTATTCACTCTCTGTAACATTCTGTTGGAGAATTTTAATGCCTCTGGGTTCACAAAGGATTATTGTGGTCTTCACATAAATTACCTGGTGGAGAAGTGTTTGGGGAAGATGCAGAGATTTTATCTAAAGATAGATTTTATCTAAAGAGATTTTATTTAAAGATAAAATGCAATCATGACACTTCTCAAATTAACAATATTTATCAAATATATGCTATATCAATTGAGAAACTATACCACATTGAAATCGAAAGCATCATGATGCAATAGATTATACATTTTGTACAAATTATCAAAGTGGGAAGGTATGTAGAATCAAGGAAAAATAGATAATAAAGCTCTCCAAGGAAAATTCCTGACAATAGTCAAGCATTATGATGATGAGGGCCTAACCATTTGCTTACAACCAATGAGAGAAAATAACTTTGAGAGAATGTTAGACAAAGGTAAAACTTTAACAAAACATGAACACATTTTCTGAATTTTAAAATAAACAACAAAACAAAGTAAAAAGATTGGCTCCGGTATAAATAAAATATTTGAACTTAAAATAGTTTCATGAGTTATAATACACCTATTTTTTTTATTTTGCAATTAACTACATAATATGGTAGGAAGCATCAATCATTCAAAATTTAATGAAAGCATGTGCATTTACTTTTGTGGCTCAGGTGGAACTGGCCTGTTCCCAACTCATTCCACTGGAAGGCCCCAATATTTTGTACGTTTCATTATTTTATACGGGTTTTCCATTGCTCTGAATCTGTATCAATATTTCTCCTCAGAAACCATCCTGAATCTGAAAAACAAAACAAAACAAAACACATGATTTTGACCAATGAAACCTTCAAATGAAGGCATTTTTTGGTAAAATAAAACTTGCCAGAGACGATAAAACAAAGAATAAAAAAACATGGGAATAGTCCGGAAAATAGGAACTTTTGTGCTTGCTATTTTAGAAGAACGTCCAGAATCCGCAGTCCAGCCCTCTCATTACCAGTAGGGGACACCTACAGGAGGCTTTCTTCCCACTCTGGTCCCCTAGGTTATCCCGACTTCTGTGGGAAAAGAGGAGTTCAGGCGCCCTCTTCTGGCTATTCTAGTGAAGGCAGCCCAGGACACTCCAAACTCGTGCTTTCCTGTATACTGGTAAATGAACAACTGGAATTTGAAAGAAAAATAATACCATTTATAGTACATAAAAAGGGAAGGGAAGGGGAGAGGAAGGGAAGAGAGGGAGAGGAGAGGAGAAGAAAGAGGAGAGGGAAGAGAGAAAAGAGAAAAGAAAGGGAAGGAATGGAGAGGGGGTGTCAGGAAAGAAGGAAGGAATACACACACACAAAAAAAAGAAAAGAAAAACTATTCATGCATAAATCTAACAAAAGATGTACAAATCTGGGTGTGGTGTAGAATACTATGGAAATTCTCTTAAAAGATTTAAAAAATTGGTAAGATAACAATTGTCCTGAATTGATAGGTTCGGCATATTCTTAATAAAAATGCCAGCAAATATATTTTTGCAGACATTGACAAACTGTTTTTAAACTTTGACTACTCTAGACAATACTGAAGAACTAATTTGAATAACTCATATTGTCAATTCCGGGATTTATTATAAAGTGACAGTAATGAAGAGAGGATTGTATTAGAGGAATGATAACACAGCTAAATAGAATCGAGAGACCACAAATAGACCCATACAAAACTAATCAACTGATCTTGGTCAAAACAGAAAAGGTAATTGGATGGAGAAAAGATAGTTTTTCTAATATTATAATGCAAAAGAATTATATGGAAAAAATGAACAAAGACACAAACTGTACACCTTACATATAAATTCACTTAAAATTATTCATAGACTTAATGTAAAAAACAAAACTATAAACTATATGTGTCCAAAATTGAGATTCTAGAAGAAAACATACAAGAAAATTTTCTGCCAAAATTGGTTTGGTGATTAGTTTTTATATCCAATACCAAAAGCACAATCAAGAAAAAAAAAAATGATAATGTGGACTTTATTAAATTACACCTCCCCACTTGATTCAAAGAAAATATTTTCAAAACACACATGAAGAAGGACTTCTATATAAAATATTCAAAGAAAAAAAAAAAAGGGGGCTCCTGGGTGGCTCAGTCGGTTGAGCGTCCGACTTCGGCTCAGGGCATGATCTCACGGTCCGTGAGTTCGAGCCCCGCATTGGGCTGTGTGCTGACAGCTCAGAGCCTGGAGCCTGCTTTGGATTCTGTGTCTCCCTCTCTCTCTGACCCTCCTCTGTTCATGCTCTGTCTCTCTCTGTCTCAAAAATAAATAAAAAAAAATATTCAAAGAACTTGTAAAACTAAGTAACAAGAAAACAAACTCCCTAAATTTGGAGGGGGAAAAAAAGGTAAAGCTCTGAATAAACCTCACTAAAGATATGTGGATGGGAAATAAGCATATGAAAGGATGAGCAACATCACTTGTTTTTAGGAAAGAGCAAACTACAAACAATAAAACACGAATACACCTATTTGAAAGGTTAAAATCTCCCCCCCAAAAAACCCAAAAAACTAAAAATAGCACACATACAACACACACACATGCCATGCCAAAAATAAAAGAGCAACACACAGTAAACTTATACTCCACAGACTGCTCACAAATAACACTTACACAAATACCACAAATACAACCAAAGGAAAACTACACACAGCCACCACACATACACCAAATGCGTACCACACATACCACACCCACTTACACAGTATATTGAACCGACAAACTCCACACATACTTCATACACACTACACGTAAACAACTCATAGACCATATACACCTACACATCACAGACAGAACAAATATATACTACACACACAGAGACAAACCAACTTCACTGCACACATGTCATACACCACACAAACACACACCAAATACACATCATGCACTCCACAAAACACTTCACAATCCACACATACACCACTTTCACTCCCTCCCACCATCCATATGTTGCATACCACCACAAATATATATTGCACACATCACGAATGAAACACAAAATCACCATAAAAGATCGCACATAAACACACTGCACATAAACTACACATACATGACATACATCACACCCACACCACTCATGAGCTGCATGTCTTATCACTTATACTAAACACACAAGCTATATGCACAGAAAATATACAAAACACAAAAATTACACACACACACAAATATACCACATACACACCACACACACCACACTCCATTTATACCACACACACAAAATACACATACACCACAAACTCCTGAACCATACAAATGTCACAGAGAAACACACACACACCATACCCACATCAGACATATACATCACACACAACCATACAAACATCACATACATACCATTCACAAACATGCCACATGCAACTCACTATGAAACATACATCATACATACACCACACATATATTATACACATTCTCACTCATAGACACCACACATATAACACACACACAGGCATTCCACACATATCCTAGAAGCACACCAATGTGCACCACACACTTTCTCCACAATATACCACACACTTACCAATCATAACACATACACATCAGCAATGTAGCACATATACTACACACATACCACATATATGCCAAACATTTATCACTTCTACACACCAAATGCATACCACACATATATTATACATACTTCACACCAGCAAGTATGCATAACAAACATCAATACCACACATAACCACACACAAAATGTATGACACACTCAAAATACCACACACATAAACAACACATACACCAAACACCACACACACACAACACAAATGCCACACAAATATCCCATACACAACACTACACGTGGACAACAAACACACCAGAAAAATACCTTAATCACAACTCATACTACATACATATATCATACATGAACACACATAAACCACCTATATATCACTGACACACCACACACTACGCACATGGCATGCAAATACTATCACTACACACACACCACACATATAGCCCACACACACACCATACACATACCAAAAACACCCATATACCACACCTTCACCAAACAAGTGATATCACACATACCCACCACACATACACCAAACAAGAGATATCAAAGTGACAAAACACACATATGTCAATAACCACACATCCATAACACTCATTTATCATATGAAAGAAACACAGTAACTTTCATTTATCATATGAAAGAAACACAGTAACTTTAACACACACATACCACACACCACCCATATCATACATATACCTCAACACGCCACACACCTGTATTACACACATATCCACCACACCTGTATTACAGACATACACTTCCCACACACCCACGATACAAAAAAACTGCTTATGTTATGCACGCACCACATGCACACCACAGTCTGCCTTAACACAACACACACCCCGAATATGCAAAACATACACGCTGCTTATATACAACACACCAAACATGTACCACACACACAACACATATCGCACATTCATCACATGTCCAGCACACATGTCACACACACACACTAGTGCACACCTCAAGTACAACACAGTTACACCACACAAAAACACCACAAACACACCACACATTCCCCACACAATAACCATGTACTTAAAATATTCCCCCCACAAGCACATACCACATAATAACCACAAATTTACAGAGATCCACACACACACACTACACTTATCACATATACAGAATGCACAGAGACACACCACACATACACCACAAATGCACCAACACCATTCCACACACACGCACACTCCAAAGACATAACAAAATTTCAACATACATGCAACACATGCACACACTACACATATTTCACACACCCACACCCTGTGCATACCACAGACACCTCATACAGCACATATCCATCTGATGTATACCACACATAAGTGCCCATTTCAAGCACAGACACACACCACATTCACATAAGATTTGTGGCCAAAGACCAATGGTGTATATTTCTGCTTGTAAGCCAGAAATTTGCCATGACATTTCCATATGCAGGATGGAGCTGCGGGAAGGAATTCTGAACCTCAACCTAACCCTTACCCAAAAGTCTTCTGACTCATGAACCCAAACCCTAAGCCTGAATTGCAGCCTACCAAGTGCCCTCAACCGACCCCACCAGGGAGATCATTGCAATGCCAGTGTCTCTGCTCTTGACTCCAACCCTAGCTCAGGCTCTTTCTCAAAGAAGGTCCACCTCATAAAGCAGAGAAATAAAAAAAACTCTGTGGCCCATTACTGATGTAGAATTCTTCAGTAAGGAGCCCAAGATTGGGCCACAACATTTCCAGGATCAGAATGAACCTGCAGACGGGGATCCAGGGCAAAACCTAAGCCTGCAACACACAACTAGCCATCCCCTGTACCAAAACTGTGGTATCCAGCACCCGAACAGGTACCCTCAACCCAACCCTCCAAGGATATCACTGAACTGGTTTTGGTTTAGGCCCTGGCACTTATAGAGACTTAACCCTAACCCTAGCCCAGGCTTTTTCCTCAAGGGACCTAACCCTGAGGACAGAACTCATGTGGGACCTGTGACTGGAGAAGGATTAATCCACCAAGAAACATGATTGCCATGACATTTCCAAGGTAGGGATCTAGCTGCACAGGGGGCACTGAAGCCAACTTAAGCCTGGCCCACACCATTGGTTGGCCCTGTAACCCAAAGCCTAAACCTGACCTGCACCTAAACACATGCCCTCAACTCAACCCTCTCTGAAGATCACTAAACTGTTGGTATTTCAGCCCTTGGCACCTCCCAAGACCTAACCCTACCCACAGTCAGGGCTCTGACCCTAACTGGGCCCCACAACTGAGATCTGAGAAAAGAATGGATTTGGGGCCAATGTCCAATGTGGAATATATCAGCATGGAAGCCATAATTTTGCCATGCCATTTCCACAGCTGTGAAAGAGCTACAAAAGGGATTATGAGACTTTACCTAACCCTGGCCCACTCAGTCTTCTGGCTCTGTAATCCAAACCCTAGCCCTGACCCACACCTGACCATGTGTCTTCAACTCAGCCTTCCAGGAAGATCACTGCACTGTTGGTGGTTCTGCCCCTGGAAATTCCTGTTTCCAACCCTAATCCAATCCATGGTTTTCATTGTAAGGGGTCCCACCTCCAAGTTCTGAGATGAGAACAGACTATGGACCCATTCAGGGCACCAAAAACATTATCAAAGAACCCAGGAGTTGACCATGATATTTCTAGGGCCTGAATGGAACCTCAGAAGGGGACTCAGGACCCTAACCTAAGCCTAGACACAGTCAAGTGTCTTCTTCACCCAAACCCTATGTCTGTCCTACACCCTAAAAGGCTTCCTCAACTCAGCCCTCCAGGAAGGTCATTTCATTGGTGTTTCAGCAACTGAAACCTCCCAAAAATCTAACCCTAATCCTAGCCAAGGCTCTTTCCCTATGTTGAGCCAATTCTTAGGTCTGAGAACAGAACAGATTTGGAGCCCATAACTGGTACAGGATTATTCAGCATGGAATGTGGACAGTCACCATGTGACGTCCAAAGCAGGATGGATTTGCACAAGGGGAATCCTGAGGCCAAAGCTAAGCTTGGTCCATACCATAGGCCAGCCCTTAAACACAAAGACCAAGCCTGACCTGCACCCATACCTATGCCCTCAACTCAACACCCTGGGAATACCAATGCACTATTGGGGGTTCAGGCCCTGTCACTTCCTGAGACTTAACCCTAACCCTAACTAAGTTCTTGGCCTAAGGTGGCCCACCATCAAAGTCTGAGAGAAGAACAGAAATGGATCCAAAGACCGACCAGGTGTATTTCTGCATGGAAGCCAGAAATCGTCATATTTCTGTGGCCAGGATGGAGCTACAGGATGGGATTATGAACCTCAACCTGACCTTCACCCAATCTTCTGACTCATAAACCCAAACCCTAAGCCTGAATGTCAACTTACCAAGTGCCTTCAACTCAACCCACCAGGGAGATCACTACAATGCCAGTGACTCTGCCCCTCACACCTCCTGGGAACTGACCCCAACCCGAACTCAGGCTCTTTCTCAAAGAAAGCCCACATCCTAGGGCAGAGAAACAAAAAACTCTGGGGCCCATTACCGGTGTAGAATTCTACATCAAGGAAACCAGGAGTAAGTCACGACTTCCTGGGTCAGAATGCAGCTACACAAGGGGATTGGGGGCCAAAACCTAAACTTGCAACACACAATCAGTTGTTCTCTGCCAACAAACCCTAAGTGTGTCCTGAACATAGCCCTCCAGAGAGATCAGCTCAGGCCCTGCCACCTACAGAGATTTAACCCTAACACTATCCCAGGCTTTTTCCTCATGGGGCCCACTTCCTAGGTCTGATGACAGAATGCATGTGTAGCCCATGACTGGTGCAGAATTAATCTGCAAGAAAACCAGATAATTGCCATGACATTTTCAAGGCAGGGATGGAGCTGCACAAGGGAGTACTGAGGCCAAATGTAAGCCCAGCCCACACCATTGGTTGGCCCTGTAACCCAAAGCCTAAGCCTGCCCTGAACCCTAACACTCGCCCTCAACTCACCCTTCCAGCAAGATCACTGAATTGTTGCATGTTCAGCCCCTGGTATCTCCCAGGACCTAACCCTAACCCCAGCCAGTGCTCTGACCTAAGGGGGCCTACCATTGAAGTCTAAGAAAAGAAAAAGGATAAAGACCAACGTCGACCCCCATGCCATTTCCAGGGATGAGATGGAACTGTAAGGGTGATCATGAGACTTTACCTAACCCTGGCCCATTCAGTCTTCTGGTTCCCGAATCCAAACCCTATGCCTGACCTGCACCTGACAATGCACCCTCAACTCAATTCTCCAGGGAGATCATTGTCCTGTGGATGGTTCTATCCCTGGAACTTCCTGGTTGGCAACCCTAACCCAAGACATGTCTCTGGATGTAAGTGGCCTCCCCTTCTAGTTCTGAGAAAAGAACAGATGAGGGGCCTGTTCCAGGTGCCAAAATCTTTAGCAAGGAACCCAGGAGTTAACCATGATATTTCTATGGCCTGAATGGAAGCTCAGAAGGGGACCCAGGGCCCAAATGACATACATTCAGGTGTCCTCTGCACCCAAACCCTATGCCTGTCACACACCATAACGGGATCCCACAACGAAAACCTCCAGGGAGAACACTGGACTGATGTCAGTTCGGCACCTGAAACCTCCTGGGATCTAACCCTAACCCTAGCAAAGGCTCTTTCCCTATGGGGGCTTAATTCCTAGGTCTGAGAAAAGAATGGATTTGGAGTCCATAACCAGTACAGGATTATTCAGCATGGAACCTGGAAAGTCACAATGGCATCTCCAAAGCAAGGATGGAGCTGCACAAGGGGGATCCTGAGACCAAAACTAAGCTTGGCCCATAACATAGGCTGGTCCTTCAACCCAAAGACTAAGCCTAGCCTGTACCCTAACCTGCATCCTCACCTCAGCCCTCTGGAAAGACCACTGTGCTGCTGGGGGTTCAGGCCCTATTGATTCCAGAGACCTAACCCTAACCCTAGTTCCCAGGAAGTGTCCAGGTCATAGTCACTGGCATTGCAGTGACGTCGCTGGTGGGCTGAGTTAAGGGCATGTGGTAAGCTGTGATTCAGGCTTGGGGTTTGGATTCAGGAGTCAGAAGATTGTTTTGGCAAAGGCTAGGTTTAGGTTCAGAATACCTCCTGCAGCTCTCCTGGCCCTGGAAATCACATATGGCACAATTTTGTCTTCCACACTGAAATATTCCACTTTTGCCTTTGGCCCTAAATTTATTCTTTTCTCAGACCTCCATGGTGGGCCCCTTTAGGGCCGAGCTCTGTCTAGGGTTAGGTTCAGAGCCTGAAAGGTACCAGGGTATAATCCCCTAATAGTGTAGTGATCTCCCTGGAAGGCTCAGTTGAAGGTGAGTCTTTGGGGGCAGGTCAAGCTCAGTCTTTGGGTTACAGGGCCAGCCAATTGTGTGGGCAAGGCATAGGTTTTGTCTCAGTACTCCCTGTGCAGCCCAATCCTTGCTTTGGAGATGGCATGGTGACTTTCCAGGTTCCATGATGAATAATCCTGCATCAGTTCTGGGCTCCAAATCCGTTCTGATCTCAGACCTAGGATATTGGCCCCCATAAAGGAAAGAGACTTTGCTTTCATTAGGGCTAGATCCCAG